>NC_136068.1:1234639640-1239639640 GCF_964261635.1 Lissotriton helveticus
TGAGTTATTAGAGAAATTTCAAAAGGCGCTTTGCAGAAATTTTTATGCAAATGCATGAAGTAATGCCCTGAAGGCTCTTAGTAAATAGGTCAATAATTAATACGAGTCAAAAAGTCCCAAGTGAACAGAAAAATCAATAAGAAAACGGACATTGGAAAGTCTTTTGGCTCAACCCCAAAATTGTGTAGTTGGTATACAGTTTCCTTGCATAGGAAATCATACATTTCTGCAAATTCATCATAGTGGGAGCAAAAAAAGAAATTCTACTCTCAGCATATCGGAGCATGTTTTTACGAAATATTATATTGCTGTAGCATATAAGCACTATCCCACTGGATCTGTACGCTTTGCGTCCCCCTATTGCGGACCTGTGTAAACACAGTTTAGCGGGTAATAGCAAGAGCAGGGGCTGCAGACACTGCCCTTTTTAATTTAGTGTGGAGAGGGAGGTGGAGGAGGAAATCTCTAAGCTGAAATGTTGTTTGTTGAACTGCCGGTCACTTAAGAAACATAGACTGGAGGTCCATGACCAACTTTTAGACGGTCAGGTTGATGTTATGTTTCCCCCTTAGACTTGGCTGGACAAGTAGTCGGCCCCAGAGATCTTAGAGGCATTTCCTAGGGGCTATGCGATCGCCAGATTAGATAGAGTGTCCGGCAGGGGGGGGCGAGTAGCTATTATCTACAAACATTACATCCAAAGCACTCTGGAGTCCATCAATATTGCCGATAGTGAGGCAGGGACCTTTACGATTAAGGTGGACCTGAACTATATTGTAAAGGGGCTCCTGATCTATGGACCGCCTGGCCACCCTAATTGCTTCTCGTTGAGCTTGATGGACTACCTCACTCAACCGGCATTACGGTATGAGAAATTCTTGATGCTGGGTGACCTCAATCTGCATTTTGAGGATGCCGGCTGTATTGTGGCAAGCAAACTTTGTCATGAAATGGCCACACTACAACTTAGGCTAAGATCAGATTCCTCTACCCATCTTAAGGGACATCTGCTGGATCCCCAGTTTGCGAATTGGGAGGACATAGTAGTCTATCCCTCTCTCCCTGTTACATGGACAGACCACTTCCTGGTCCCCTTCGCTGTGACACTGCCAGGGCCAACGTCACAGGAGATTGTAAAAAGGGGCATAGTGTGCCAGAGGTGGATGGGCTTTTCGCAGGGACAGTTCAGTAACACCCTTCTATTGAGGGGCTCTCCTGGTGGTACGGATGCTGAAGAGGGGAGTAGGAACTTGGATAGACGGATCGCGGAGGCCCTGGACAGTACTCCCCCCTGGTCACAAAAAATACCAGCTAGAGTTCAGAAATCTGCCCCTTGGTACTCGGGTGCCTTGAGAACGGTGAAAGCAGGGTGCAAACGCCTAGAAAGGCGCTGGAGGAAAGATTTTTCTGACCAGGGGAGAGGGGAGTATAAAGAGGCACTGAAGAGCTATCATGGGCTCATCAGAAGAGCAAAGGCAGCATACTATCTGGAGAGAATCAAATCGGCTAGCAAGTCTACTCTTGAACTGTTTAGGGTTTATAACATCAACTGCACCGGCCGTGGGCTCAGAAGAGCTATGTAATCGGGTGGCAGACTTTTTCTCCGACAAAGTGGAGAAAATATACTCCACCTTCCCTGACTCTGCCCGAGTAGGAGAGGAGGGGGCGGAGGAGACAGAGCATGCCGAGGAGGGAGAAGGGCTGAAGAGTTTTCCATGCCCCTCCCCCAGGACAGCTAATAAAAATCTGTAGTGGTATAAAGTCAGGTTCTCCCAGAGACCCGGCACCCCCTAAAAGGTTGTGAGGGAGCTTGGAGATCCTGGAGCCATACATCAGACACCTAGTGGAGACCTCTTTTAGGACCTGTACGGTACCAGGATGCTGGAAGGAAGCTGTGGTCCTACCGCTCCCCAAGAAACCTCATATCGGCCCAGATCAACTGGACAATCTTCGCCCCATCTCCCTTTTACCGTACTTCACCAAGGTGGTGAAAAAGTGGTAAATAGGCAGCTGACGGCTAACATTAGAACATTTAATCTCCTACATCCCACCCAGTCCGGATTCCGAGCACGATACTCTACGGAATCAGCCTTGCTCTTTGCCACTGAAACGATCAGGCAATATGTGGATGCAGGTCTGACGGCGGCCTTGATCCTCCTGGATTTAAGTGCCGCCTTTGACACAGTGGCCCAACACACTTTGGTGCAGTGTTTGAGGAATGGAGGGGTGTCGGGCAGTGCTCTGAGCTGGTTGAAATCTTTTTTGTCTCGGCGCAGTTTTCCGGTGAGGCATGGAGACCATTACTCAAAAGTCATCAAGCTTAGACAGGGGGTACCGCAGGGATCGACCCTGAGCCCGACCCTGTTCAACCTCTATGTGGCTCCCTTAGCAGAGATTGCTGATGGCTTTGGGATCAGGGTCGTGTCCTATGCTGATGATACGCGGCTGGTGGTCCCCGTAACACAGGCACCCAGAGACAGCTGCCTCCAACTTCATAGCATACCTGCAAGAACTGGCTGCATGGATGGTGAATAACTGCCTGAAGTTGAATGGCAATAAGACGGAGGTGCTTGTGGTGGGGAGAGACCCATCGGTATGGTCTTCTGCTTGGTGGCCTCAGAGTTTAGGGACTACACCCACTCCCTGCACTCAGGCAAAGAATCTGGAGGTGTGGTTAGACACAAAGCTTTCCTATGATTACCAAACCAGGTGGGTGGCAGGCCCCTGTTTTTGAGTCTTGAAGGTCCTTCGGAAAATGTTGGGTATGCTGCCTACGGTGGCCAGGAAGACCATGGTCCATGCCCTGGTGACGTCCCGCCTGGATTATGGCAACATTCTTTATCTGGGTGCGACAACTAAGTGTATGCTCAGACTCCAGGGGGTGCAGAACGCGGCAGCACACTTGGTTCTGATGCACCCTTAAAGGACTTCTGCGAATGCAGCACGGGCTGCGCTCCACTGGTTGCCAATAAGGGAAAGAGTCCTATTTAAGGCACCGTGTGTATGTCATCAGATCATGCAGGGGACTGCTCCATCGTACCTGTCTGAGCTACTTACCCACTATGTAGCTATTAAAATAGATGAATGGCTTAGGAATGCCATTGACACCTGTTTACCACCTGTACACAAGAAAATAGAGGCCTACAACATTCCTGCGTTATGGTTAAATGACTCGCTGAAAGTGACTAAATCCAAATGTAAACGTCTCAAGCGCCTCTGTAAAAAGGATTATTCACCTGAGGCGGGCCAGTTTTACAGGAGGGAACTTAGGATTTATCACAAAGAATGTATCGCAACCAGAGCTGGTTTTGTGGCGAAGACCATTTCAGAAGCCACAAATAAATCCAAGACTATATTTGACCGTCAAGGAACTAGCGGGCTCGCAAACTATTGCCGAACCCCCTCCCTTGAGCGATGTCCAATGTGAAGAATTGGCTTGCTTCTTTTCAAGCAAGATTGATACCATCTATTCAGATATTTCCAATCAAAAGCTAGGACTTGTTGGGAGGAATTCTGACACTAGCTCTGTGGATGTGGACTTGTCCCTTCAGTCTGATCTGTTTTATGAACCACTTACTTCCTGGCCTGAGATAAATGTTCAAGGTCTGCAAGAGATAATAGGGAAACTGAAATCTGGATCCCCAGCTGATCCTCTTCCTACTTCAGTACTCAAATTCCTTGACATTCAGCAACTCTCCGTGCTCTGTAAGGCACTTAATCAGTCCTTATTTACGGCCACGGTCCCCTCCATGTGGAAGCATGCCATGGTTTCACCTTTGTTGAAGAAACCAACGGCTGACCCAAGAATTTTGGCTAACTTCCGTCCCATCTCCATCCTGCCTGCTTTCTCCAGGGTCCTGGAGAAGCTTGTCCACAATCATCTAGCATATTATACAGAAGCCAATGACATATTCCATCCCATGCAGTCAGGTTTCCGTCCTGGTTTTTCAACAGAGACAACACTACTGGGGGTGTCGGAATATTTGCGCCATCTAGTAGATAAAGGGGATTCAGCTGCGCTGATTCTTCTTGACCTCAGCGCAGCATTTTACACCATTTCCCTTAACATCCTGTTAAAATCTCTCTCTGCCATTGGTGTTAAGGGCAAGGCCTTGGATTGGATTGCCTCATTCTTGTCCCAAAGAACATTCCAAATCAACTCGAATACTGGATTGTCTAACATCCACCAGTCTCCTTATGGAGTTCCCCAGGGCTCAGTCCTTAGTCCCTTACTCTTTAACCTGTATGTAGCTCCACTCGCGCGGTTTGCCGAAGCAGAAGGTTTGACCATGTTTACTTATGCGGATGATTCGCAAATTATTTTCTCTCTTTCTAACACAGAGCTGGACTCCTTGTCTCCTTTGCAGGCAGGTTTAAGTAAAATTGCACTATGGATGAGGGAAAACCTATTGAAGCTCAATGGTGATAAAACGGAGGTTTTAATTTTTGGCCCTAACCCGGACCTTTGGAGCTCAAGACACTGGCCTCCAGAAATGGGATGTCTTCCCATTCCATCAGACCAAGTGCGAAATTTAGGCATTATCATTGATAATGGCCTAACCATGCAACCTCAAGTTAAGAAGTTAGCAGCCATGTGCTTCACTATTTTAAGGTGGCTCAGAAAAATCATATGGATGCTGTCCGAAGACACTCACAAGTCTGTAGTCAATGCCCTGATCACCTCGCGGCTCGACAACGGAAATGTTCTTTATTTGGGGTCTTCACAAGCTGTTATGAGACGTCTCCAGCTTGTGCAAAATGCCGCAGCTCGACTTTTGTGCGAGTGTCACAGGAGAGAACGCATGTCAGGGCATCTTAGGGCATTGCACTGGCTCAGAGTCGAGAACAGAGTAAAGTTTAAGACTCTGAGTTTTATGCACATAATTAAATTTGGCTCTGCCCCTAGATATCTACAATCTCTGGTACATACTTACATTCCGGCCCGATGCCTGAGATCAGCATCACAGGGCTTGTTCAGCGTGCCCAAAGTCCGTCGTGCCTGGATGGGTGGCAGGTCCTTCTCATTCTTGGGATCTAAGTAGTGGAATTCACTCCCCCTCAACTTACGTACAGCAACAAATTATGTTCAGTTTCACAGAGCCCTAAAGACTTGGCTGTTCAATCAGTAATATAACCCTGCCTTGCATCCGAGCACTATGACCTGCTCAACGGCTATCTTTTTCTTTAGCGCCGGGAAACCCTTTTTGGGTAGCTGTCGCGCTTTGAAAACTCAAAAAATAAATAAATAATAAATAAATAAATATGTCCCCACACGCCAGCTGAGATCAGGCGGGAAGGGCCTGGTGTGTGTGCCGTCTATCAAGGGAGCTAGGATGGGCGGACGCTCATTTCGCCTACTGGCTGCCCATCACTGGAACGTACTACCCGTGGGTCTCCGGATGGAGATCCAGGAGAGTTGTTTTAAGAAAATCTGAAAACGTATCTCTTCCCCCGGGATAGTTAGGATGGGATACGCCAGGAGCGAAAATCTGGGCAGCTGCACTTAAGCGCGGGGACGCACTAGCCGAGTGTAACAATGCGCTTTACAAATGTGCCTATTATTATTATTATTATTATGAATATTGATTCTGCGCACTCTATGCTAATATCATCCAGCGATGTCATGACAAACTACTTACATGATCAACAACAAACTTTTGTGAATGAATGCAATAGAGTTTGCTAGCAGAGGAGCCTTGGAACATCATTACTGCATCATTACTGTGTCCTTATTGGAAGTTTTTCTTTGAGAACAGCAAGCAAAACATCAGTGCAAAAAAAAACGTAATTCTGCTACAGAAATACTGTACAGGAAACATGAAGGATGAGACATCATTTTGAACAAGATGGCATTGAGGCCTAACTTTAGGCCTAGTTAACATATGTCAGGGAAGCACACTTGAACAAGACACAGCAGGGGGCATAGACAAGCACAAGATGGCACTGGACAGATAAACCAGAAGCACTCACCTGGGTTTGGAGCACCCACCAGCCTAACATGCTTCCCGCTAGAACCCTTAAACCTGTGGAGATGACCACAATGGTGCGGGAGAACCATGACGGCCCCCAGGGGTACACTGAGGAAACCTCATCCCAGAAGCAACATGAGCCAAGCAGCCTGACAATGTTGTGGGCAAGATGGTGGCTCACTAGATAGAAGAAGAGCACTTGACTACATTGCCCACAGCGGCATGCTCGGCCTAATGACATTCTTTGTTCCGCTTGGTGAGCACCTGAACCCACACAGTGACACTCTGCAGCAATCAGGAGTGCCTGCTTTGGACAGTGTGTGGTGGGGATACCCACTGGGACGATGTCCTCCCCCACACAAATGCATATGAGCAGCTGCTCCTGTCCCTGCCTGCAAGCCTCTGGGAGCACATTGGGCATCCTGGAGAGTCGCAGATGTATGCTTGGATGCTTGGGATAATAGAACCTTAGTAAGCAGGGACTGAGTCATCCTACCACCTGAGTCCCATGAGGATGGGACCAACTAGCTATAGTGTCTGAACTTGCCCTCCTACTCACACATAGAGGAACAAGTGCTTAGACAGGAATCATGGTTGCAGGACACACTGTTTCACTCTTACACGCGTACTAGTCCACAATAAGATCTGACAGAGACATGAGAAAAGTTTAAAATGAATATTTTAACTATTATGCTCTAATATGCAGTATATGTGCCACGATGAATAAGAACATGCCTACCACAAATAGGGTCAGCATAGTAAGTGGTCTATAAATCATAAAAGGTGCTGTCATTATATAAGGCAGGGTAGCCTAACCCGCTACCCTTCTACAGAAGCAAAGTGATTATATGTCTGAAGATCTCTGGGTGTTTGCTGCAGATCCCATACCTTAGCATGCACAGATGAAAGTTCTACATCTCATGTGCTGTCACAATCTCTTCCCTGAAAAGATCCCTCTTCAAGTGTGCTATTAACTATTCTGTACATAGCTATATGACAAAGTACGTGCAAAGTAGCTGCATTTGTGTGTTTTGTCTTGGTTCTGAGGCCTGAACAGAACAAGATAACAAGGGACATTGTTTTTTGAACTTGTCTATGGTGTGCAGACTAAATTCCAGGAAAGAACAGAAGGCAGAAAACAACAGCAGGTTATGTGTGAAAGTACAGTGTGGCGCAAAGGAAAATACATTTTTATAGTAACATGCACAAAGCAGAGACTGTCTGCAAGGTGCTCATATTAACATAGGGAAATCAGCAGTGGGCCTGCATAGGACATATGGCATGGGGAGACCAGGTGCAAGTGCCTGACACCAGACGAGGCACACCATCATCTACCTCAGTGGGGCTTCCTGATGCACACTCCCTCAAGCTGTGACTTGCCGTGAAAAGGCTGGTACACAGAGCAGAAGAGGCTGACAGCACACATACATATACAGTGGGAAACCCCCTCAGAGACGCAACCACCTATAGGAAGAAGGACCAACACATCAAGATTCACCCATTGAAGTTCCATCAGGAGGAGAACCAACAAAGACAATGTGTGCCTTTCCCCTTTACTAGATGCAGAAACTGCCCTGAGGAGAATTAGGTCACCCACACGTTGCCAAGTAGGTGAGATCACCCTGGGGGCAGAGAAACCTAACCACCACATTGTGAGAAACTGGCCTGGTATATGATGTCTACTAATGTAAGTGGGCACCTTGCACCAGTCCAGGCAACCTTTATGGTGATTTAAGGGGTCTCAGACAACCTTAGAAAGCTATCCAAGTGGTAACTCCGGAGACCAGCCTTCAGGCTTAGTCTTGAAAGAGTTTAATGCAGCTTGTTTTACCAGAATGTAATCTTATAGTATAGATTAAATGAAAGAGAGCCACACAAGGTATTTAAAAAAATAGGTATTAATTATATAATACTCTCTAAAACTTTCCAGTATCTCCCACTTGGAGATATACACAAAGCACGCAATATTTAGCAAATAAATCACAGTAAATAGCACTAATACACAGGGGGCCAAAGGGAGGGACCAAACCATATACTAAGAAAGTGGTATAAAAACCAGGACTCGAGTCAAGACAATGTGAAGAGGATGTAGAATTGCTGGGACCCCAAAGAATGACCCAAAACGAGTAGACAGGGACCCCACGGAGTGCGTGTGCAGTGTGAGTATACAACCGCGTGCTCCATAAAAGTCCATGTGCAAGTTGCAGTTGGAATTTTAAAGATTAAGAACCGTTCCCAGTAGACCCTGAAAACCTCGTGGAAGACAGAAGGTGGGAGAGCCACCCCACCTGTGGAGACCGTGGTACCCTAGTTACCTATCCCAGGGGAGCCGGGTGCATAGGTGTGAAGTGACATCGGAAATCACAGCTGAACCCAATGGAGGACTTCAAGAAAGTGCCACTGCTGAAAGAGGAGAAAGTGCCTAGAGGAATCCAAACATGGATTCTTGATGGAGAGTACCTGAAAGCCAAGGGACAGTGTCTGGGTCACTTGATAGTGACATGGGGCACGGTAGACGAATACACACCAGTGTCAGGTGCTTCAGGATAGATGTTGATGACCGTGAGTCTGCAGCTGTGAGGACCAGGCGATGCTGAGGATGACTAGGAGCTGCATATGAGCTGTCCCACAAATGATGTTAAGTGCTGAGGGGTCGGTGTCCAGCGGGAGCACCCACAACCCTTGACAAAAACAACCCACGCAGGAAGTCAAGAAGTTGCAGGAAAAGGACCAGCAAGTTCCCTGAGACTGACCACGTGCAGGGGAGTCAGGGAAAGCCCAGAGAAATCAGGGGAGCCCAAAGAAGTAGCAGTTGTTCCTCCACAGGAACCAGAGTTCGAAGACACTGGAGTCACAGGAGGACCTCAGGCAGCTTTACAAAACAACAGGGCACGGACCCCATGGTGCAATATGGTTCAAGAACTTTGCAGGAGAAGTTGCCAGAGGTTGGGGCTACTTGGAGCCCAATGCACCTGCTGCAGGTTTGCAGTTGGAAAAGTATGAGGTGTTTGGGTATTGCAGCCCCCACAATGGATTCTGGCCTCAAACTAGATGAGAGAGGGTGGCTCTGTCCTTGAGGGGCGTAGAAACCCTCCTCCTGTGTTGTTGAACCCTTTGGAGTCCTTAGGAGCTTGAGGTCAGCAGACTGGTCAGCAGTGTTGCAGTGCTTGCGAATGCAAGGGAGTGACTTCTTGACTCCAAGGGAGATATTCTTCAGGTGTCTTGGATGCTCCACAGGCCATACACAGATCCTGTATGGTGCACAGGCCCAAAGGAGACAGCAGACTGAGAGGGAGACAAAGTAAGGGCCAAATGAAGTCCAGAGAAGTCCAGAGTACCCAGACCGTCGAAGTGCACTAGTATCAGTTTTGAATCTTGTCCATGACAAATCTAAATAGGAGAGTCAGTAGTGGTAAGGAGGAAAGAATATATAAATATCACTAGCTAATAGGGGACTATATCTTCCTCTATTATCAGTACAACGTCCTTATCATTCATTACATTCAATTTTAACACGAAAAACAATCACATACCAGAAACACATGATTACCAAATGTAATCATCATAATCTTATTCATTTAATCAAAAATTCTCAGGCATTTTTTCTTTTCTTCTCAACAAACTATATATATAATATACACATACAACAAATATATACAGATCACAAAGTAACACAACAAAACGAAAGTTCCTTACACCCGATTCGTCAAAACAGTTTCCTATTCCATACAGGGAATACACTTAGAGGTAGTCATATCCACACAATTGGTTCTAAATGTCTCCAGATTTGTAATCTAAACAATTATGTACAATATATTTCAAAACTAAATAAAAAAATACTCCATTAGACTCCTGTTATCATCATCTGTTGACGCGGACGCGTGTTGGCCTGTACAAACATTTAGACCTCCTCAGGACAAGGGTGAGGGAAACGACCTATAAAAATGTATAAAGAGAACACATATTGTAACCTTTTACAACGAATGCTATCTCAATCTCTGTGAAGGCTCCTGGAGACCCAACATGCCACCACAAAAATAAAATACTCAAGTGACTCAGGAATCAGAAAAAATGATAAAAATAAAAATATATATATTACCTACTGGCGGTCGCCAGTAGGTAGTTATAGTTAGGATTGTTTTCCATAGGAAATCCGCAACATTCTATTGGGAATACCTTTGGCGCCGGTGGACGAATTTTCGCGAATTTCTCAAAGAAGATGGCCCGTTCCGCTCTGCTCCTTCCCTGAAAGTTTGGGGGGGATTCGTAAGCGGGGGCCGAGATAAAAAGGGGGTCCCAAAACGTGTTTTCCCCATGTTAATTTCCATAGGGCGGTTGGACTCACTTTTAGCCCGAACGGCTGAATGGATTTCCACCAAACTTGGCAAAATTGTAGGGACTGGTAGCCGGATGTGCCTTTGCTATGTATCAAGATATGTGCTCCAGTGGATTTTGAGTAATTTAGGTTAAAAAAAATATATATCTATAGGCGCGCCCGGTACGTGCACCGGGGCGCGCACCAGCGCGCTACACGAGTTCGCCAGCGGAAAGCTGATTGGCTCTCGGGTGTCTGTCATTCCAAACAGTTCAGAGCGGCCGCCATCTTGTGTCTCGGTGGGATCGAGACAGAAGAGGTGGCAAAAACAAAGGGGGAAATGACCAAAAGGGGGCAGGGTAGACCCCCATTGACCCCCTAGGTTTGATGTGGCCCCGCGGGGCGATTTATTATTTTTTTTTGATTTTCGGGGGGGCGCCCAGTACGCGCACCGGGAAGCGTACCGGGGAGCGTACCATGGTGAAAACCCAGTGAAATAGTAAAATAATAATTTAAAGTGCTTAGAGGTGGGGTAGCTCTGAATAGAGTTGTTGTGTTGTTTGGGTGTTTTAAGTACCAACATGTAGGTACCAATGCAGAGTCTTAAATTTAATGTACACCGTTTCCTCTGTAGATATCTTGCATGTTGTTACAGAAGTTATTGTGGTATATGGAATCCATATCATAGTCTGTCAGGAAAGCAGAAATAGATACTTTAGGCACTCCCTGAGAAGGCCTAGGGGATCATGTGTAGTCTATCCTGCTCCCTTATGATGATGAAAATTAGTAAACTTACTATGTAAGACAAAAAAGTTGCACAGAATACTATAAGTCTCACTTTATATTATAATCATTTTGGTAGTACTTCATGAATTACATATAAAAATGAATAATGTCTCAAACAATTTTTGATTAATAAATATACATTTATTCTTCTGATTCTTTTTCAAAATTTAATAAAACTTCTAACATTATATTGTCTGTTTCCTCATAATTATCATTGCATGATTCAATTTGTTCCAAACAGTCAATTAATTGTTGGTCTATAGAGTCATCCATGAAATTCAAGACATCTTTTTTTTCATCTGGATTGTTTTCAATCTTTACTTCGAAAGAAATAACATTGGATTGTTGTTTTTCTTCCAATTTCTTTCTGTAAATTGCATAAAAAATAACTTTATCAGTTGAGTTAGGGTACTTTTGGGTTTAAGTTCAGACAGGTATTTCTGAGTGTTTAACAGTGAAGTAAATTTTCGGCAGTGTATGGTTTCAGGCAGGAAGTAGAACTATTAAAAAGTGCATGTGATGAAGCCTAAGTAAATTCATAATTATACCAGAGAAGCCTAACTCAATCCATAACTATTACAGAGAAGCCTATCTCAAACTATACCTATTACAGAGGGATAGTATATAGCTATCAGAAAATGTTTTCCCAAATTAACTTAAAGTGCCAACATACTTCCCTTTACAATTAACAACTTACCTTTGTGAAAGCAGTTGAAGTTTTCAGTGAAAATCCTTTTCAAATGTACTTCAGGAAGTACTAGTCAAAATGGCTGTGTTTCCCTCTCTTTTTTATATATATTCATGTACATAACCAATCAAATGTCAGCACATAAAAGTACAAAATGTAAGTAACATTTTAATTGGTTGTAATTTCATACACTTTCATATGTGTTTTTGTCATGTAATTTACCTCAGGATATTTAGACAAGGCTATAGCCTAAATGGCTGAATGGAATATCACCAAATTTGGGAAAATGGTAGGGACTGGTATGTAGTATGGCCTATTCTATATATGGTGAACATCTCTACAGAGGTTTTTATGTAAATTACCTTTAATAAAATTTTTGGGAGCGCTTACCGGTGAGCGCCCCGGTACGCGCACCGGCAGCGCTACGAAAGTCCTCCATCTTGTGTTTCGTAAGAATTGAGACACAAGATGGAGGACAAACAACGTTGGGAATGGGTAAAAGGGGGCATGGTAGACACCCCCTGACCCCCTAGGTTTTCTGATGGGGGCTTAGTAGGCCCATATAGGCCAAACAAAAAATAATAATTTAATTTTTCGCAGGGGGAGCTCCCGGTACGCGTACCGGGGAGCGTACTTTGGTGAAAAACAGTGAAAAAAGTTAGAGTAAAGTAATCATTTTGAGTGATCAGAGGTAGGGCAGCCCTGAAAAGAGCTTTTGGGTTCTGTGGATGATTTAGGTACCTACAAGTAGGTTCCAATGCACAGTCTTAAATTCAGAAGAAATATTCTATTCCCCTCATCTGAGAAGTGCACACCATCTCCTCTGTAGATATCTTGCATGTTGTAACGCAAGTCATTGTTGTATATTGAACCCATTCCATAGTCTCTCATGTAAGCAGAAACAGATTTATTCACATGTTTCTGTGCTTTCTCAAATTGTGGACAAAATTGGTTGGACCACTTCCATTTCTGTCTTTGGCATATATTGGAATATACCAAGGCAGTTTGTGGAAAAAGTGTCATCAATTGCCCAAAGGTGTCCTTTAAAACCCTTTCCAGACCTACCCCAGTCAAAGTGCCTAGGTCATTTCCACCACAGTGCAAAATTATACGGTCAGGGTGTGTCAGATGGTGAAAGGTTTTCACCAATGGTATCAATTGATGACATCTCAATCCTCTTTGGCCAATCCATTTGATGTGCACATTTGGTAAATCAAGGTTGTGAAAATTTCTGAGAGCTGCATACCTTTGCGCCCAGTGGATGTAGCTATGTCCAATAATCCAGACAGAATACATGGTGAGAGGAGGTTCTGGTGCAGTCAGATGAAGTGTAGGAATAAAATGGCAGTTGGAACAGTAGGAGTTTGCAAAAAAAACTGTGGAGTTTCAGTGCTGTTGAATCACAAGCAATGATTGGTGGATTCAGATAGTTGAAAACTGAAAGTTAGGGTGCATGGTTCTGTTCTGTGAAAGAAGTAATTTGAATGGTTAAGAAAAAGTCATTAAAAGAAAGATTGCACCTGATAAGCTGGTGTATTGAGAGGTCAAACATCCTTGCTGAGTTCATTTGCAACATTGTAGAATACACTTTTAACCCTGAGAGCTCAGTGAGGAGGGAGTTGGTATGGTAACAGGTAGAAAGGGCTGAGGGGGGGAAGGGTGTTGGTTTGAAAATAGAGAGGGAAGAGTTTTAATTGGTTAACATGAGGGATGTGTGTGTAGAATTAGAGGTTTTCTGTGCCATTCATGGTTGCAGTGCCTGGAGTACATACCTTTTGTTCTGCTAAAGAAATATTGGTGTGTGTATCTGACACTGTTCTCAATCTCCCAAAGCATTTGTAAAGGTGAGTTATGATTCATTTAATATAGATAGAGACTTGTATACTCTATGGAGAAGATTTGGAAGCAAAATGTGTTTTTTTAATGTGACTTTCTTCATGTTTTTTGAACATGCTTGATAAAAAGTTGTTGCTGGAAAGAGGAATTGTATTTTGTAAAAATGTGAAGTTTCAGTAGTGACCTGGAATGCTTGTACATATGACCTGTGCTTTGTTTCTAAAATGTTATTTAAAAAACGACTTTGGGGAAAATGAATGGCTTTTACATTTTTGAGAAGGAATAAATAGTGTCTGCATAATTAAATAAATATATTTGAACCATTCACAATCATGTCACATGTGTTACCTCAGATTAGGAAACACGTTGAGCTTCTTTGCTGTTGGTCTGTGTCATGTTTTTTGAGAATGCTTGGTATCAACATTTGCAAGATAGAGGATTTGTATTTTGTAAAATAGTGAGGTTTCACTAGTGAAAATGAATGCTTGTACATAGGATCTGCACACTGTTTCTTAAATGTTATTTAAAAAACGATTTTGGGGCAAATGAATGGCTTTTACATTCTTGAGAAGGAATAAATAGTGTCTGCATGATTAAATAAATATATTTGAACCTTTCACAATCATGTCACCTGTTTTACCTCACATTAGGAAGCACATTGAGCTTCTTTGCTGTTGTTTTGTGTCATGTTTTTTGCTAATGCTTGCTAGGAATGTTTGCAAGAGAGAGGAAATGTATTTTGTGAAATAGTGAAGTTTCAGTAGTGACCTGGAATGCTTGTACATATGACCTGCGCTTTGTTTCTAAAATGTTATTTAAAAAACGATTTTGGGGCAAATGAATGGCTTTTACATTTTTGAGAAGGAATAAATAGTGTCTGCATGATTAAATAAATATATTTGAACCATTCACAATCATGTCACATGTGTTACCTCAGATTAGGAAGCACGTTGAGCTTCTTTGCTGTTGGTTTGTGTCATGTTTTTTGATAATGCTTGGTATCAACATTTGCAAGATAGAGGATTTGTATTTTGTGAAATAGTGAGGTTTCACTAGTGAAAATGAATGCTTGTACATAGGATCTGCGCACTGTTTCTTAAATGTTATTTAAAAAACGATTTTGGGGCAAATGAATGGCTTTTACATTTTTGAGAAGGAATAAATAGTGTCTGTATGATTAAATAAATATATTTGAACCTTTCACAATCATGTCACCTGTGTTACCTCAGATTAAGAAGCACATTGAGCTTCTTTGCTGTTGTTTTGTGTCATGTTTTTAGATAATGCTTGCTAGGAATGTTTGCAAGAGAGAGGAAATGTATTTTGTGAAATAGTGAAGTTTCAGTAGTGACCTGGAATGCTTGTACATATGACCCGCCCTTTGTTTCTAAAATGTTATTTAAAAAACGATTTTGGGGCAAATGAATGGCTTTTACATTTTTGAGAAGGAATAAATAGTGTCTGCATAATTAAAGAAATATATTTGAACCTTTCACAATCATGTCACCTGTGTTACCTCAGATTAAGAAGCACATTGAGCTTCTTTGCTGTTGTTTTGTGTCATGTTTTTTGATAATGCTTGCTAGGAATGTTTGCAAGAGAGAGGAAATGTATTTTGTGAAATAGTGAAGTTTCAGTAGTGACCTGGAATGCTTGTACATATGACCTGCGCTTTGTTTCTAAAATGTTATTTAAAAAACGATTTTGGGGCAAATGAATGGCTTTTACATTTTTGAGAAGGAATAAATAGTGTCTGCATGATTAAATAAATATATTTGAACCATTCACAATCATGTCACCTGTGTTACCTCAGATTAGGAAGCACGTTGAGCTTCTTTGCTGTTCTTTTGTGTCATGTTTTTTGATAATGCTTGCTAGGAATGTTTGCAAGAGAGAGGAAATGTATTTTGCGAAATAGTGAAGTTTAAGTAGTGACCTGGAATGCTTGTATATATGACCTGCGCTTTGTTTCTAAAATGTTATTTAAAAAACGATTTTGGGGCAAATGAATGGCTTTTACATTTTTGAGAAGGAATAAACAGTGTCTGCAAGATTAAATAGATATATTTCAACCTTTCATAATCATGTCACCTGTGTTTTCTCAGATTAGGAAGTAGATTGTGGAGATGAGGTGAGGCATGTGCAGGGGTGCAAAGGAGATGAGGCCTGTGTCCATGAGTGCAGTGTAGAGGACTCACGTCCTCTGACTATTGGACAAGACTCATCTCCTCTGTGCCCCTTGGACAGGCCTCAATGTATTTGGTATAATTGATGGTAACATGGTGCAGATGAGGTGAGGCGTGTCCAGGGGTGTAGATGAGCTGAGGCCTGTCTAGGGGTGCAGATGAGGTGAGGTTTGTTCACGGTTGCAGATGAGGTGAGGATTGTCCAGGGGTGCAGAGGAGGTGAGGCCTGTGTTCAAGAGTGTAGTGGGAGAGAAGCCTGTCCAGGGGTGCAAAGGAGGTGAGGCCTGTGTCTAAGAGTGCAGTGGGGGAGAGGCTTCAAGAAGTCCATTCCACTGCCCTCTTAGACACAGGCCTCAAAACCTCTGCTCCCCTGGACAGGCCACACCTCATCTGCACTCCTGCTTAGGCGTCACCTTATCTGCATCCTGTTACCATCAATTATACCCAATACATTGAGGCCTGTCCAGGGTGCACGGAGGAGGTGAGGATTGTTCAAGGGTCAGAAGAGGTGAGTCCTGTCCAATGCACTCTTCGACACAGGCCTTACCTCCTCTGCACCCCTGGACAGGCCTCACCTCATGTGCACAATGTACTTACTAATCTGGGAAAACACAGGTGACATGATTGTGAAAGGTTCAAATATATCTATTTAATCTTGCGGACACTATTTATTCCTTCTCAAAAATGTAAAAGCTATTCATTTGCCCTAAAATCGTTTTTCCAATAACATTCAAGAAACAGAGCGCTCGTCCTATGAACAAGCATTCGATTTGTAAGCATATTGTGCAGATGAGGTGAGGCTTGTCCAGGGGTGCAGAGGAGGTAAGTCCTGTCCACAGCACTGTTGGACACAGGACTTATCTCCTCTGCACCCTTGGACAGGCCTCACCTCATCTGCACAATCTTCTTACTAATCTGAGGAAACACAGGTGACATGATTGTGAAATGTGCTAATATATTTTTATAATCATGTAGATACTATCTAATCCTTGTCAATAATGTAAAACCAATTCATGTGCCCGAAATCTTTTTTTAAATAACATTTACAAATTAGAGCACAGGTCATATGTATATGCATTACACTACTGAAACCTCACTCATTTACAAAATACAATTCCTTTATGCACCAACATTTCTTTACCAAGCATTATCAACAATGTATTAGTCTCTATTATATTCTCTCCCGGACTTACTCTATTTTTCCACCTGTCCCCTTCTAACACCCTCTCTCTGACTTATTCCTTTTTACATCCTGACTCTGTGTTACACTTTCTTACACTCTGTCTTTGACTTACTTTCTCTTACACCCTGTCTCTAATTTATTCCCTCTCTCTCTTTTTTACAGTAATTTGTAAGTCATACTTTCTCTTACATCCTCTTCCTGATTTACTCCATCTTACAACCTTTCTCTTTGTAACATTCTCTCCTAAACTTACTCCGTATTACACCTTTTGTCTGTTTTACACCCTCTCTCCCTCTTTATGACTTTTTTATTCTCTTCCTCTCTTTGTGTTACACCCTCTGTCTGATTTACTCCTTGTTACATCCTCTCTCTGATTTACTTCCTCTTACACCCTCTCTCAAAGTTACTATCTCTCTCTCCCTTTTACAGCCTCTCTGTGTTTTAGTCTCTTTTACATCCTCTCCCGTTCTAATACCCTCTCTCTGTCTTACATCCTCTTACACCCTTTCCCTATCTTCCACCCTGTTACATCCTTTTTTTGACTTACTCCCTTTCCCCCTTTCTTTGACTTACTCCCTATCCCTATTACATCCTTTCTCTGTCTTACAACATATTATACACTCTCTCTGTCTTACTCCTTCTCTATGTTTACTCCCTCTACCTGTTTCTTTGTCTGACTCTCTCTGTCTCTTTGTGTTACTCCCTCTAGCTCTTTTTCTTTGTCTTACTCCTAGTTACATAGTTGCTGTGGTATAAACTTAGATATGTTGTAAACTAGTGTTTATATCATTTGGTTATTGTCATTGCTTTGTTGTTTGGTAATAGTGGTGTATAATGTGTTTTATTTTTTTTGTTTACCACAGATTGAAAAAAGATTTCAATAGTAAGGAAATATGCCGTCAAGGCAGAGGAGAAGGAAATATGCCAAGCGGAAAAAATCAAAAACAGCAACGGAATTAAAGCAGTCATCTACAACAAATACTTCAAAAAACAGGAAAACAGCTCCTGGACAACTAAGTCTTTCTTTCGGAACATATGTAGATAAAAAAAAAACTGTTGATGAGGATCAGAATATACAGAAGGAGAGAGCAAATTTGAAAAGGAAGGAGAGACGCCCAAAAATGTTACTACTGGAGCAGGAGAGAATAATATGTATAGGAATAGAATGCAAAACCAATTTAGGGACATTCGTAAACGAATGTTTCGCAATAGGGTGGTTTTAAATTTGTTACAAAATATTAAAAAAGGTAAACAGAGAGCTGCTTTTTATAAGAAAAAGAAAAGTGTAAAGAAGATTGTTGATCAGGCTTTTGAACTTAAGAAAAAATTATTTATTTTAGTATTCAATAGAATTAGGACACTTAACAAGACAATTGATGTTTTCAAATCAAAGAGTAGATGCAAAAGAGTAATTAATCGGACTAATTTGTGTAAAGTTTTTTCTGGAGAATGGATGCATAGTTCAAGTTGTGAGCCATTTTTTAATGAGGAGAGTTACTTCCAGGAGAATGATTTGGTGCATGCAGTTGACACCAGTGGTCGAGCATATGAGGTGAAAGACAGTTGTCCGATTGAAAAAGAGAAACTTGTGTCTAGAAATGCAGAAGAGGTGTTAACTGATGAAGTTTTAGGGAGGCGTACTAAGGGTCCAGTGTACACTTGGAAGTGTAGTAGTATTTGTAGTGTGCGACAGGAATCAATCGATTTGCTTCGTAATTTCTTACGTACATATAGTAAGAAAAGTCTAAAACAGAAAATGAAGATGTTGCAAGACTTAGATCCTTGCAGAGTGAGAGAAAACACAGGTTTGCAAGGGCATTCACTGGCTTGTCTTTCTAGAAAAGTATGTCAGAGTGTTTTTCATCATTTTAGGATGTTAGCAGTGCATCATAACAAAATGAGGAAATTAGTGAGAATGTTGTATTATGCAAAAAGTCCAGCACTTAAGCTTAAACATTAAACAGTGCTCTTTTGCATTGAACTGAATTAGATGTGAAGAAGATTTGTGAAGATATTGAGATTTGTTACTTTGGTGAAAAAGAGGACAGTGTAGAATTTGACACAGTAATAGAAGGAATGTGGAAGACAATGTACACATTTCAAGTACAGAAAAGTTTGACCAGGAAATCACCAAGTTAAGGTGAAATCAAGTGAAAGACCTAATTTTACTTGTGTGTGTTGTCGACAAACTCATTATAAGATTCAGACTAGGTTAGTTGATTTATATGCAGAAAGTGACAGGTAAAATAATACTGAATGGACGAATTTTGCAACTTTTTTGATGGTGGAGAATTCTTTTGATTTGAGTTCTGATCAGCGTATTTGTAAATATTGTTATAATAAATTAAATGAAAACAGAATGGCTGCTAGAGTTGTTCACAATAATCTTGAGTTGGTAGACATTCCTCCTGAATTGATGGATTTAAATACATATGAATCTATTCTGATTCAATGTGTCCATCCTTTTCAGGCTATTGTTCGCATGGAGCCTAAGATAGGGAAATTGCCTCCTTCGGATTTACAGAGAGGATGAAAGGGAAGAGTTGTTTATTTGCCTCTAGACTTCAAGAAAAATATTGATACAATTGGTGTAGAGAAAGTGGAAGAGGAACCTCTGGTTGTTCTAGTTAATGGGGTTCCGACAAAGAGTAAGAAAATCTGGCAAGATTTAGTGGATGTTAGGAAAGTCAAAAAGGCAACGTTGTATTTGGTCAAAAACAATGAGTACTACAAAGATGTATGTGTTGGAGCAGACGAAACAGCTGCAGAAGAAGACAGTGATTGTTCAGCCGGCCAAATTGAAAAAGTTGATGTGTCTAGAAGTGAAGAAATATATGAACATTATACTGTTCATCCTTTGCATTCCAAAGTAGTCATGGGGAATGCAATTGACTTGTTTCAAATGAAAGCAGCAAAAGGAAGTCCCATTAGTGTATGGGAAGAAAGTTTGGAAGCTCGTTGTTTTCCAAAGCTATTTCCAACATGTCGAGGTGGACGATATGACGATCGACCACTTCAAATTCCAGCATCTGAATACCGGACTTTAAGATTATATGCTGAAGATCCAAGGTTTCGTCAATGCATCCCATATTTGTTTCATCTACTGTATGAAAGTGACTTGTCTGGGCTTTCTTATGCAGTAAACCATATACTGAAAAGTGGAGCACATCTGCAAAATGTTTTGGCGAGGGACTTTATGGAGAAAGTCAATCTGCAAGACAATATTTTGGAATCTCATCTAATCAATCTCATGGCATGTCAGCGTGGTACAAACGAGTATTGGTACAGTCGTCATGGAGAATTGAAATGTATGCTAAGAAACTTAGGAACTCCTACATGGTTCCTCACTCTTAGCTGTGCTGAGTATGCATGGGACGACTTACTTCAATTTCTACGAGAGGCAAATGCAAACATTCAAAATATAGAATTCAAAACACCTGGAGAACTGTGTTCTTTAGATCCAGTGAATGTATGCAGATATTTCAATCATAGATTTGAAGCTATGATGTCTTTCATTACCAACAAAAAAAATCCTCCCCTTGGAGAGGTTTTGGATTTCTTTTGGAGAAAGGAGTATCAAGCGAGAGGTGCTCCTCACATACATATGTTGTTATGGATTAAAGATGCACCCAATTTTGGAACAGATTCGGATGACACAGTGATGAGTTTCATTGAAGAGTATTCAACATGTGCTGTTCCGAAAACTACCAAAGAAAACAGTTTAAGGCAACAAGTTTTACGTTTTCAATCACATCGTTGTGGAAAGTACTGTCGTCAAAAATTCAGAAACAAGGACAAGTTCTACACAAAATGTCGTTTCGCATTTCCACGACCAGTGATTTCTAAAGGAAGAGTAAATAATTTGACGTCTTCTCGGCGACATACTGTTACGAGGAAATCACCCAAAAATACATACAATTTAAAAAGAAACGAAGAGTCCAAGTACATCAACGACTACAACCCAGTGATTTTATCCATGTGGAATGCTAAAATGGATATTCAGTTTGTTGCTGACAACTCTATTGCTGTGGCTCGATATGTGACGTATTACATCACAAAAAAAGAAAAGACAGAACTGAAGGAAATGTGGGAGGACATTTCACATGAAAAGAGTATAAGTAAAAAATTATACAGTTTCAGTTTGAAAATGTTGTCGCATCGAGAAATTGGAGCATATGAATGTTCTGATCGGTTATCATCAGCAAGTCTCTACGCCAAGTCTAGAACTATTATTTGGGTGAGTCTAGGTCTTGCTGCAACACGAAACTTAGTTTTGAAATCTGTACAAGAAATTGAGTATTTGGCGGAGAAAGAACCAAACAGTACAGATATTTTGAAGAGAAACATGTTGGATACATACTATCCAAATAGAAGTAGTCATCTTGAGAACAGTTGTTTGTATGAAGTTCTGCAAAACTATATTTATAAGAGGACCATCAGAGAAGATATCAACAATGGAATATATGCTATCATTGGGTGTGAAGGATGTCTAGTGAAGCAGAGAAAAGGCCATTTGATTAATCATCGAACATTGTGTTGCGAAAATCCAGAGAAAAGGGAATTTTACTATTTAGCTCTTTTGCAACTCTTTAAGCCATGGCGTACAGAAGAGAAACTACTTGGAGATTTGCTCTGTTACGAAGATTCTTTTAATGCAATCAAGGATACCATAGAATGTCCTGATTTTCCAAATTATCTGCAAATGTTGAATGAAGAAATAAAGCAAGAAGCCACAATTGCTGTAGAGATTGCTAGAGACAGTTCTCAAGACAGTCAGAGTTCTGCTTCATTGATTCAGGATCCACTAGGAGGACCAATTATCCAAAATGAAGCTGCCACTGCCATGGATGAGGTGGAAAGAGCCATGGAACAAGCTCAAGATGATGTAGTTAACTTAGAAGATTTGGTGAAACAACTAAACCTTGAGCAGAAACAGATATATGACGAAGTCACAGAACAGGTTGAACATGGATTCAGTCATGAGAAAAAAGAGTGCTCATGTACATCATTTAAGCCTGTGCGACTGTACGTGAGTGGAGAAGCGGGAACTGGACAAAATTTCTGATTAAAGCAATTGCAACTTATCTGCAGAAAAGGACTGAATCACTGCTGTCTTGTGTTGTTACCGCTCCAACTGGGCTGGCAGCACATAACATTAAAGGGATTACTTTACATCGTTTACTGATGATACCAGTTGAGCATGATAACAAATTACAATACCACAAGCTATCTGGAGATGCTTGCTCTGAAGTTTCCAGAGTCCTGAAGAAAATGAAACTTCTTATCATTGATGAGGTAAGCATGGTCTCAAATCTAATGCTTGCTTTTGTGCATTTGAGAATGCAAGAAATTCTTAGAACAGACTATGATGTCTTATTCGGAGGAAAACACATTATTGTTTTTGGAGATCTACTGCAGTTGACTCCAGTGAAAGGACAACCAGTGTTTAAAATGCTCACGCATGAAGATACCAGGAAGTGCCTAGGAAGCATTGGAAACGTTAATATATGGTTAAATTTCAAATATGCAGAACTGCTTCAAAATATGCAACAGGCAAAGGATGAAGATTATAAAAATATTCTACAAGATGTAAGAATCGGAAAAGTAAGTGAGCATGGGAAAGAAGCATTAAATGCACGATTAATTTCAAATTTGTATCCAAATGAAAACATTCTTCCAGAGAATATTTTTAAGAAAATTACTGAGAACAAATCTGGTATGTTCGCCAAAAACTGTTTCCTGTTTGTTTGGCATATGCGTTGACAATTCATAAATCTCAAGGTTTAAGTGTAGATAGTGCTTTGGTGAACATTGGAAGTTCTGTGTTTAAAGAGGGTATGGCATATGTGGCATTATCACAAGTCAGAACTTTATCAGGATTGTACTTGATTGAGTGTGATGAAACAAAGATTTGTGCAGATCTAGATTGTGTTAAAGAATACAATAGGTTAAGAAGAGAGTATGCTCCACGTTTCCCTCAATATCCTCTGTTTGAAAAACGTGTGGTAGGCCGAAAAAGAAGAAATGAGAGTAATTGCAGTGAGGTAGTAGCAAAAAGACAAAAAGTATATGAAAATGTAATTGTAAGCAGAAAGAAAAAGGATTCTGTTGAAGATGTTGTTGGATTTCAGTTTGAAAACAGTTCTGGTGTCAACTGCTATGCTAATGTAGTGGTTAATGTTGTTTTTTTTCTTCAAAATTTACAAGAACAGATTGTTGAAAATCGGGATCAAACATTCTGCTGTTTATTGAATTCTGTGTTTGAGAAATGTAGCATTGATAGAGGAAAAATAGAAAGTGTTTCAGAAATTCGAAATCTTCTAGACATATGTTCTGGTCAAAATCAATTTTCACAGAATATTCAGGAGGATTGTCAGGAATTTTTAATGTATATGTTTGATGTATTAGAAGCATGACTGTGACAAATGTACTTTATCATATAGTACTACAATAGACACCGCAAGATTTATATATTTGAATTTACCAGACTGCAAATCAGTGCCTTTAAATAATCTAGTTAAAGCAGCGGATCACAATATGGTGTGTACCCAATGTAAGTCTGCAATGCTGTCCACATTATTTATACAAAATTATGGTCAGTATGTCATTTTAATGTTCCAACGATGTAGACCTGATGGAACTAAATTGACAACTTCTAATAAAAATTTCTTGGCTTCTCAGTTATCAATTTCAGGAAAAACTTCTGCAACTGTAGCTAATATTTATCATGACGGTCCTTCAACAACATCAGGGCATTACACATGCTATTTAAAATGTCGAAAAGGTTGGACTAACTGTAATGATACTCATTTGACTTCCAAACAACGTTTGCCTTTTGAATTAAAAAATTCATACCTATTGTTTTTAGAACCAAAATTTAAGTAAAGGTAATTGACTTATGAAGACGGGAGCAGTTAATAAAAGTTAGTCTGCTGTTTAAAATTATATTGTGAGTAAAAGTGATGAAGATAATATAAAAATGATACTTCTCATATAGGTATGGTAAGTGGATCGCATACTAAGTGATATCAGTATTATAGGAAATGTTCAACATGAGAGAGCCAGATATGGAATTATGAATATTTAAATATTGTGAAAATGTTGTTTGAGCCTTTCTTTCAGAACGTCGGGAAAACGGTAATTTTAGAGTTTGTTTTAAGTAATTTGAAAATATACTGCTACATCTGACACTATTTGGCCTTAAGGAAAGGTGAAGGAATGAGCAAAGAGTCATGACTGAACACAAGGAGTATATGAAAACATTGAAACATATTTCAGATGTTCTTGGAGTTTTTCTTCTAGAGAGTCGATGAAATGGAATTTTAAGAGAACAGCAGAGTACCTTACAACGAAAAGGACCTTCATGATGTACTATTTGGCCTAAAGGAAAAGTAAGTGAATCAAAGATTAGTGCACATATGTGATTTGTAAGTTTTTGATTGTGTTTTTTTTCCCGCTGTTATATGATGAATAGTTTGAACGCACTGTTTTTAGTGAAATTCAATATGTTCTGAGAACAGCAAAAATAAACCATCTAACATGTTGTACAAATTATTCTATAGTTTGTATTGTGTAATTTATATTGTATTCCCATTGTCTCACACTCATTTTCCTTTTATCTCTCTCTTTTAGCTCTCTTTACTCACTCACACTGCCTTTCTCTCATTCTGTTTCACACCCATTCGTTTACTCAACGTCTTTCACAACCCCTCATTTCCATTTTAACTGTCTGCATCCCCTCTCTCCCTTGCACCACTTTTCAGCTTTCAGTCTCTCTGTTTTACTTCCCTTTTCCGTCTTTTCCTCTTTTGCTCTTTTAGTAATTCCTCTTTACTCACTCAACAGTATTGTCACACTCTGTCACTATAACTCACCCACTCTCCCTCGCTTATCTTTGTTTGCTCCTTTTTTTTTTACCTCTTCTCTCTATTTTCCGTTCTCTACCTCTATGTCCTCAGTCCCTCACTCTCCTTGTGTTATGTTCACTTGTGTTTATCTACCTTCTATCATTTCTCTTAGAACAACTTCACTGCTCCTCTCTCATCATTCTTCACCCCATTTTTTTAGTCCGGTTCCATTACTACCCCTCATTTCCTATCTTTCAATGTTCTTCTCTTTACTTTATTCACCGAATCACTTTCTCTCAGTACCACTGCTTTAGTCCTCTTCTCTTCTCTTTCTTTCTTTTCTCCCTTACTCAGTTTCCTTTCTTCACTCATTGTACTCCACTTCACTCAGTCCTTCCCTTAGTCTCTCTGTGTACTAAATTCCTCACTCCTTTTCCCTCAATCCTTCTATATTATCCTCTCTCCCTTCATCCCTTCACTCTATGACTCTGCTTCACTTACTCTCAGTTATCTTCCATTCCTTATTCTTCTAAATGCATCCTTAATTAGACTCCTTTCCCTCTCAGTCATTGTATTTTTACTTACTCCTGTTTACTGATTTAGTTTTGCTAACTCACATTCTTTTAGTATATTTCTTACCTTCAGTTCATTTCTCTCTTCTTATCTTCCTCTCTGTTAGTGAATCTATATGCCTTACTCTTAGTAATTTGCTCTCCTTCTATTTCTTTTACCCTCTTTTTGTCCTTTTACATCACTTTATTTCCCTTTCTGTGTCTTTCACTTGTACTTTATTTCTTAATACACTGTTATGATTTTTAACCTCTTCATTTGTATCTTTTATTTTAAAATATATATTTTACTAATTATAACTTATTTTTTCTTCTCTCTTTCACAGATACAAAGTGTAGTAAAACAATTTAATTAAAGTTACATTAATTATAAGGTAAGTGTGACTATAAAAATGTAGTTTGTCATCACCCTTTCCTTTAACCTCTCTATTATTCTCTCACCCTACCTCACTCCTGTTTCCTTACTCTGCTTCCTTCACTTATTCTTATCCTCCATGTTTACTCCCCTTTCCCTAACTCCCCTCGCACATTCAACTTCTTTCAGTCCCCCTGCTTTACTTCCCTTACCCTCAGTTCCCTTCCTTTGCTCCCTCACTCATTCCCTTTCCCTTAATCATTTACTTCACTCCTGTCACTCCTTCTCTCAGTCCGTCTGTCCTCACAGTTCCTCACTTCCGATCCCTCACTTTGTCTCTCTTATCGTCGCTGTCACTGACCATGTCATGAGTGATGTAATATGTGACGTCATCAGCAGTGCATTGCACGCGCACGTTATAGTGAGTCCAACTAACTATAACGTGAGAATTTCATTGGTTTTATGCGAGTAAAATTTCCAGCTAACTATAACTGGTGTCAAACCTATGGTTTTTTCAGTGAATATATAACAATGAACATAACATGCTCAACCTGTCACCAGTCCTAAGTCCAGAGTGCCATAAAGTCTTTACCAAAACATAATCACCCATGCACCTCCACCGATGTCATGAGTGAAGAATGCAAAATAATACAAGATAAAGTCCCAATTTCAAAATGCGAACACCACTCACTTCACAGTAACAATTCCATCAATCAATCAATCAATCAATCAACCATTTGTAAAGCGTACTACATACCCGCAAGGGTCTCAAGGCGCTGGGGGGGCGCTACTGATCGAACAGCCAGGTCTTGAGTATCCTCCTGAAGGTCAGCAGGTCTTAGGTCTGTTGTAGGCTCAGTGAGAGGGTGTTTCATGTCTTGGTGGCGAGGTGGGAGAAGGATCTCCCACTGGTGGTTGTTCTTTGAATGCGTGGGACGGTGGCGTGGCGTGGTACATCAAGGATCAGTCATGCAGAGGCATTTTGAGTGTGTTGTAGTCGTTGATGAGCTTGGTCTGGGCTCCACCGTAGAGGGCATTTCCGTAGTCGAGTCTGCTGCTGACGAGGGCCTGGGTGACTGTCTTTCTTGTATCTGTTGCGATCCATCAGTAGATCTTGCAGAGCGGAGGGTGTTGAAGCAGGAGGAGGAGACGGCGTTGACTTGCATGGTCATTGAGAACGTTGAGTCGAGGATGATTCCCAGGTTGCATGCGTGGTGGGTGGGTGTCGGGACTTCCCCCAGTGCCGTCGGCCACCAGGAGTCGTCCCAGGCTGAAGGGTTGGCATCGAAGATGAGGACCTCCATCTTGTCCTCGTTCAGCTTCAGATGGCTGGTCTTCAACCAGTTGGCAACGGCCTTCATTTTCTTCATTGAGGTTGGCTTTGGCAGCGATGGGGTCCTTGGTGAGGGAGAGGATCAGCTGAGTGTCGTTGGCGTAGGAGATTATGTGGAGGTCGTGCTTCCGGGCTACGTGTGCGAGCGGGGCCATGTAAATGTGGAACAGCGTCGGGCTGAGGGAGGATCCCTGGGGTACGCCGCAGATGATCTCGGAGGCTTTGGAACTTAATGGGGGAGGCGGGCGCTCTGGGTTCTGCCAGAGAGCAAGGAGATGGTCCAATCGAGAGCCTTGTCTCAGATCCCTGCGGCATGGAGGCATGCGTGTAGTGTGTGGTGGCAGACGGTGTCGAAGGTGGCAGAGAGGTTTAGGAGGAGGAGTGCTGAAGTCTCGCCGTTGTCCAGCAGAGTCCTGATGTCATCGGTTGCGGCGATGAGGGCAGTCTCGGTGCTGTGGTTGCTGTGGAACCCTGACTGGGAAGGGTCCAGGATTCTGTTTTCTTCGAGGTATCGGATTACCTCTCTGTTGACGGTTTTATCGATGACCTTGGCCGGGAAGGGGAGCAGAGAGATGGGCCTCAAACTCCAGGCCAGACCATACCACAACCAAAATTAGGGCATATAGCTGTAATACAAAAGGCATTTCAAACACTTAGTTATCCTCGCGGAACAATAAACTCACAAGGTTGGGGGACTCTGTATTCCATGATCTCCACTCCACTGCTGAGTAATCTAAAACAAAAGGGTAACGAGGGTTTCAGTATGCAACTAATCCCTAATCAACTAGCTCCCTCCCTCAATCATTTCCCGCAGCTACCATCCAAAGCGGACGCAGTAAATCCTACCTTCTAGACATCCAAAAACTTTCAAGGGCGTATTTCGTCTTGCTCACATGAAATCGGCAAAAAGGCACTGGGCGCAGTGGTAACCAGCGTGGTTTCAATAAAACTGCACATCGGCATCCCACGTGATCGGGACCCAAAGAGAATAACCAACAGGGAAAAAGGACTACCCCACAATAGAGCCTGCTACAGCGACACTAACAAAGGGCTCTATATTAGTAAAATAAAAAAAGGTGTTTCAATAAAGACAGCGAAATAACACACTAAGTATAAACAGAAACTATTTCATGCACCACAGGAGTCAACAAAAAACTTAACATAAAGTAAAGTAAATTATACTAGAGATATCAAACCCCTTAACAAAGACCAATCCAAACTATATGGGAAACAAAATAACTAACAAACAACTAAAATAAACAATCCAAATATATATACAAAAATTTAAATACAAAATATACAGGTGAGTGTGTCGATGGACTGTACAATATATACATATATACATGGCAATACATTTCACAGAGATTAATAAAGGGACCATACAGTTCATTCCCACGCAATATTTATACATGAAATTAGATTAGTGACCAGATTTAATCACAGTCATTAAGGCCAACACTAGCCGTCTGATACTACTCTATCATTCGGGATTCAAGTTTATTCAATGTCATCTGTAACATGATTTTATTTGGGAATTTCACCACTAAATGGACCGATTTTATTCTCATTATGATCACACTCCATGAAGTGTTGGACCAAGGGAGCTCAATGTGTCTTACAACGTATTCTGGACTGATGCTGCACCACCCTCATCTTTACTGCTTTGTTTAGTCTGCCCTATGTGTACCTTTTCGCAGGAACATACAAGCGAATAAATGACATATCTCGTATTACAATTTGAGTTATTTTGCTTTGTTTTTTGCCATTCAGCATTATATATTTGGAGTTAGTAGTGTAAGGACAAACCACGCAGCCATTACATGTAAAATGTCCCACAATTGGTGAAGGCTTAACATATGCCTCAGGTCTCCTTTAGGGGACAAATCTAAAGTCCTACAACCAGGTAAGCCCCTCTTAAGGACCCACGGGAGAGAATTAGAAAGATTCAGGGGGCCCTCCCAGGGTTCACCGACAAAATATCAAGGTAAAAAGTATACAAGTAAAAAACATTGATGGAAAAATATAGAATACAAAAATATTGACTCCCTATACTTAAACAGGTAAGTGCAAAAATATCGAAAAAAATATTGATGTAAAAATGTTATATATATATATATATATATATATATATATATATATATATATATATATATATATATATATATATATGGTTAAGCAATGGCGGTTCGCTCTGGAGCGCTCTGCAGCGGGTGCGTGCGTACAAGGGACCAACCACCGGTCCAAGAAATCTTTTTTTGCAAGAATTAAAACGCCGCACTCAGGAATTGAAATTGACTCTCCTTTATTCAGCACACTCCATCTACAGTCTACCAGGAAGTGTTGGCAGCCATCTTGTGGCTCAGTAGAACCGAGTCACAAGAAAACTGTAAAACAAAGTTGAAAAATAAGGAAACGGGGCAGGGTAGAAACATCCTGACCCGCTAGGCCTGCTCAGGGTGTCCCACGTGGATCTTTAGGCCCCACATTTTTTTAAAATAAGAAATCGCGGGGTAAGTCGGTCGAAAAGGAAAAAAAAACTACAAATTCCATTTTATTCTTAATTAGCCCTTGGGGGACCAAATAACGGGGGCATTTTTTTCCATAATGGGGGGGCTTGTAAGGCCTCCCGAGACCCGGGGAAAGCCACACCTGGGGTTTTATTTTGAAGTATGCGGGGGGCTCAAGGCCCCTCCCTTCCTGCAGGCCCGGGGACCGGCACCCCCTCCGGGCTTTTAAAAAAAAAATTTTTTAAAGGAATGTTTACAGTTCCCCCTCCCTCTCCCCCCGTACACGTCCCGGGTACCTCCACCTTCCTGGGGCAGTAATATGTAAAATTACCTTCCAGCCCCGGGGACCTGCACCCTCCGGTGCTTTTTAATGTTGGGAGGGGGTCACGTGGCCCCCTCCTGGAGCCCTTGATGGCCCTGGGGACCACCTACATCCCAGGGCCGGTTCTTGCAGTGTCTCGGGGTGCCTACCCCCGGGACACTGCTGTTTGCTATGGTAGGGCGGGACCGTCGCGGCTCCCACTTTACCACAGCAAACCGCGTTCCTATTTGAAAGAGAGATCAAGTTAATCTGCTCTCTCTTTCAAGTAGGAAAGCAGATCGTTTTTCATCAGAGAGAGCAGCATGTAAGCTGCTCTCTCTGACAAAGCAATGCGGGCTCTCGAAGGACGCGGGGAGCCGTCTGGGATTGTGGGGGTATTGGGGCTAAAGAAAAACAGTGCTTTTTGAGAACTAACTTTATTGGTCAAAAAAAGAGCTATATTTCCATGATAGTATGTAAAACTTTCCTGGTTTTTTTTGTGCACCAGTTGTACTCTCTACACATGCGCAGCCTCGTTTCCAAGCCTGTGTTTCTTTCTTTTTCTTCAAGTTTGCCAAGCAAAGCACCATGGTGTTTGTCCTTGGCCTCTGATGTTATCAGACTTGGTCACACGCATACCTACGAAACTAATTTGAAGCACGTTTAGCACAGCCATTACAACGCGTGACCACCACCACAAAGCCATTAGCATGCTTATGGCTTTATCATGCGTGGTAAATGTATACTCGTTGTAAAAGCACGCATGGTAAAGGCATGCGTGGTAAAGCCAGATGCGTGCTAATGAATTCGTGGTGACGATCACACGTGGTTATGACCGCGTTATAATGACTGATTTCCCCCAGGACACTGCAGGAACCGGGTCTTGGTGTGGCAGACTCCAGGGCATCAAGATGTGGGCCACGCAGCCTTCCTCACATTATATAGAAATCTCCGGGGGGTGGTCGTTTTTGTGGTTTGAGGGGCGTCATTGAGGTCCACACAGTTAATTTTGTAGGGGGGTAGGTTTGCATGCGAAAATGTCGCAAGAGGTTTGTAAATGTGGTACACATTGTTTTACTTTGATTTCCTTTCTATGTTGTAGTCCATCCAGAGAAAATATAAGTTATTGTATTGCCAGTACTTTTCAACCCTATTGTCAAACATCTTACTATAGTATTTCAAATTATAAATATTATTTTTGTTGTGGACCGTCTCCCCTCCTCCCCCCGCAAAAAAAAAGTATATAGTTTTTTTAATTAACTTTTATTAAAACAACAATAACTGTAAACGTAACTTAAAGATAATGTAATAAACAACTAGAAAAATAACTTTAATAAAACAGTATTATAAACAAATTGTGATGTGGACTCCAAAAGACGTTGGGTAGGTAATCTGCAAAACAAAAAAGAGTTTAAAGTTATGTAGATGTGACTAAATAAGGTGAAGCATTACAAGTGAAGGTAACACTACAATTTTACGTGTGCAGTGTGCCTAGTACATTTCAATTCTGTTATAGTCCCGCGTTCAAGTGGTATCTATATGTAAGTGCCTACTGCGTTACTAAAGTGGCACAACAGGATTGTAAATACGCCGACTTATTTCTAATGCATTGCAATGGAGGCATTGTATATCTAGGCCGCTGTGCCTACCTTGTATAAACACTGCGGCCAAACACTGCGGCCACTGGAGTTCACAACTTCAATTCAACTCTGCTTCTACACGTCAAAGTAGACAGCAGTGTCTATAAGTTTAAAAGAGAAATGATGTTACAGAGAGTGAGAGAGAGAAAGAGAGAGAAAACAACATTAAAACTGTCTTGCAGTGTCTGGAGTTGAGATTTTTTCTTGAAAAGTCAGACGCAGATTTACACGCTCCTTGCGCCACTTTTCCCTTGTTAAAAGTGACACAAAAGTGGCGCAATAGGCTTGTGATCTGTTTCTCAGACTGTTGTAACCTATCTGTTGTCACTGCTCGGAGATAATTATACATTTCTACACAGTGAAGCTGCTGCACACTACCTATTCTCTCCTTTCACAAGTAATTTGTTGTTGTTTCAGAAACAAAATTCTTTGCTCACCTAATGCCATTGGCGTGATTGAAAGAGGGTGCTCTACGCGTTGAAGAAGCCTTCACAGTAATCAAGAGAGTGCACCACTTCAACTCAGATAAGTTTGTATATAGCAGACTGGAGATAGCAGCGTCCTAAACTTTAAAAAAGAAAGAGAAACAATGTGAGAGAGTAAGTAAGAGAATGAGAGAAAAAAGGACATTAAAACGTGAGAGAGACACACACAACAGGGGGGGGTGCCTGAAGCCAGAGGCGCAACCACAGTCAGAAATATCGGGGGGGCTAGAATTTTTTTTCGGGGGGGCTTAACTTCAAGGAAAAAGAAGAGTGGAGCTGCAGGGGCTGTAAGCGGGGGGACATCAACGCCTCATTAACAAGCAAAATGTCTTTAAAAGACTTGTGAAGTACTCAGGTGCGACTGTGTGTGGGCCCAGGAAGCTATCTGATCCTAGCTGAAGCCCCGTTAGCCCAATGTGTGTTTTGCAGGCCTGCTGCATACTACACATTCTCTCGTTTCACAGATAACTTGTCGTTCTTTCGGAAACAAGCTTCTTTGCTCACCTTGTGCCATTGCCGTCGTTCTTTGTTACATAATGCATCGTGAAGCTGTACATCTAAGAAATATTAAAATAAACATGTTATGATTGGTAATTGTTACTATATTAATTTGGAGTTAGATAACATTGCGCTTTTATACACGTTCCTTCTCTCATTTCTATGAACTGTTTGTATTGGTAATATTCCGGACATTTCAGCAATTATAAAAACTTTCCTGCTATTGGGAAAAAAAATTATGCATGTAAATTACTACACTATATAGGAGTGCGTTCATCTAAAACGCTTTGTGGTGTTTTTGTATCTTGTCTCCAACAACCCTTTGCCTTCCTCCAATGCGTACTCAAGTCTCACTGCTCACCTTTTCGTGGAAAAGACACCTTCTGCATGATGTAGTCCCAATCTCCAACAAAGAAGTCTCATATATGGTGGTGAGTCTTGATATCTCTATGGCTAACGACATACTCCTGCTCCCATCATCATCATCACAGGTTCTTCACCCGCTCAGTGCTTCGGGCACCACTAACTCAGTGACCAAAGAGGCCACGCATGTAGTAGTGGGTTCCTTGTTCGGTACTTTGGAAACAACTCTAAAATGGCATACAACACGTGTGCTCCATCTTTTTTATACATAGGGTCACGTGTGTAGTGATGAATGAGCTGGATGGGTGTGGTGTGGGTGTAAACCAGCAATGATGGAGTCTGTGTGTCGATCTGACAACTAGACCTGCAGCTAAGAAATAACTACAATGGAAATCTGGGCCTTGTACTGTTGTTGTATTTTCCTGGTAGCATAAGCACAGTAGGGTGTACTAACGTATTAAGTCTCGATTAATTTAGCACCTCCCCCAGGGGCTTTTAAATGTTGGGAGAGAGGTCAATAATTGTGCAGACTTTTCTCCTTTAGCGTGCAGTACTATATTGTTTTATAAAATGTATAACTCTTCAAATCATCTTTGCTCTTACGACGTACGGCCGCTATTTTGGTAATTGCTTTTAAAAGTAATATACCCTTAATTAAAAAAATGTAAAACTATTTTTAGGATTATCCCAGATAATGTCTTCCCTTAATATGTACATTAAATACATAAATATATGCTTTTGAACAATTAGAATCTTTTTGCGCCGTACATGACGTCACGCAAGATTTTTTTTTTACGCGGGGTACACGTTTTGGACGAAAAAGAAAAAAATGCAAAGCCCTCTTTATCGTTAATTAGCCTCCGGGGGGGCCAAAATCCTGGGGGCAATTTTTTTTCCATAATGGGGGGCCCAGAGGGTCCCCCCTGCACAGGGATCGCTACCCCCTGGTCTTTAACTATATGTATGCGGGGGAGCTCATGGCCCCCTGGAGTCCCGGGGACCACCTCCCCCCCGAGGTCCCCCCCGGGGCCTCTTTTTATTAAAAAGAAATGTGCAAGGGGGTTGTAAATGTGGTATTTTGCTTTTCTTTCTGTCTTGTAGAGGATCCAGTGTAAATATAACGTTTTTTGTACAGCCAGTATTGTTCTGCTTGTTACCATAGTAACAGTTCATGGATCACTCAAAACGCCGCAGCCCGCCTACTGACAAAGACCCCAGCAAGAACTTCGGCCAAACCTGCCTTGAAAAAACTTCATTGGCTCCCCGTAAGGGAAAGAGTCGCTTTCAAGGCCCTCTGTCTGGCACACAAGATCATGAACAATACAGGTCCCCCCATTCTGAGCGCCTGGATCACCCCATACAGACCCTCGAGAGCGCTTCGGTCCGAACAAGGAAACCTTATTGTCGTCCCCAGGGTGAAGAAGACCCGTATAGGCGGCCGTAGATTTTCGGTGAACACAGCCAGAAAATGGAACGCTCTCCCCCCAAATCTCAGAGCTGAGCCAAACCTCCTTCGATTCAGGAAGTCCCTCAAAACCCTCCTTTTTCCCTGAGTCTCTTTGAATTATTTTTTTCTTCCTCTTTCCTGTGCCCCCATTAGGAGTTCGAGGTTTCAGCGCTGGGATACTCAAGGGTGACTACGCGCTATACAAAAACCATAAATAAAATAAATAAAATAAAACTTGCTTGAGTACAGAGGTTAGAAGTTCACCACAATATGTTGCTAATTGAAATAGTTACTGTGCTGGAGATTTATATTTATTTTTTTCATAGGAACCGTTAGTCGTAGAAGAAGTCAGTGGAAACGTTTTGTAAGCGATTCCTTCCCTTTCGGGAAGTGTTAGGGTAACGTGCTCCAAGCGGTACTTTACGAAGCTTAATGTTTATTGGCTGTGAAGTATTAAAAGTATAAGTTTTGACAGTCATTCCTTCCTCCTGTGCGGAGCATCATGGACAGTTTATTGGCTAAAGTGTTCCGAGCACAAGTTTACTCTTTATTGGGTGGTAATGGTTCACTGATATTGTAATGCATTTTCCAAAGGAGTATGGGGAAAGAAAGTAGTAGAGAGCAGGTTAGGAACACTATTAACTCTATACAGTGGCCATAAGGTGGTGGAGTGAAATTATGAGGGAAACGTTTTTTTTATATGTTTCAAGGGCCATTTATGTAATTGCCGTGTGGTGTATAAATCACGGCGGAAAAATTATAGTGTCTTGTGCAGTTTTTTTTATCAAGTTTGTAGGTGACATACTTCTTAGGAGTACTATTTACTTATAATTTGGTGTTTACTTTCCCTTCTTCAGAAACTGTCGCTGTATATATGAAACGGGTGACAATTAAAAATAAAATTTCAGAAAATATCAGTTAAGCGTGGCCATACCCTCCTTTTTTCTGCTATAGTTTGTAAAAGTGTTCCCCATATTCTTGATAATGTAAGAGGGCATCAGTTACTTTTAGATAAAGTAGAATAGAAGTGCTACAACAAACACTCCTGCACTACATTATATCAGATCAAGAGAACAAGTAAAAACACTTAAATACAAATGATTTCATATTACATAGAAATGCATACATTATTATTTTTCAAATTTGTATTCTGTACAATTCAGGAACGTGCTGTCGTAGTGCTTAGAGGTTGCAGACTGTTCCGCTAATAAATCACATACTCACTAAAGACTATATAGGATGGTACTCTTATAGTATAAAGTACAGGTCCTATATATTCTTTAGGGAGAAGGTGAATAGGAATCGCAAATAAGAATAGAAATTGGAAAATAACATTCAGAAATGTTGGGATCATTAAATATTTAAAGTAACACAGTATGCATGATAGCTATATTTTTTGTTCTGGTCTTTTGTGAAATATGGTTCTTGAAAAAAATATCTGATCAAGTACTTTTTAATATTTTAAAGTTATATTACATATGGTGCTGAAAAATCTCCCATTCCTCTTCTGTAGCAATAGGACAATCTATTATAATATAACAATTGATACCATTGTTACAGTAAAAAGAAAAGGAAAATAAAGTTATGTATTTAATAGAACATCCATTATGAAATACTTTCAAGCGGTAATTATTACTGAACTTCTTTTCTCCGGGAGGTGAAAAAATGTGATCTTCGTGGTGACGGGTCATAAACTCCTCTGAGATCATGACGGTGAAAATAATAATATGTATATATTCTCACTGCACAGGATCACAAGTGAATAATAGACTGAAAACCGCAAGCCGGTATTGTTGCCTACTTATTGTTACTCTTTGTGACGATGGATCGTGAAGTCCACTAAGATCAATCACCAAGACTGTTAATGTTATAATATACATATTAACAGTATGTGATCCCTAGGGTAAAACACAATAATAAGTGGAAGATGGTGACGTTGATTGTAAATGTTTAGGGTTTGCGTCGACGGGTCACTAACACCTCTCAAGCTAAGTACAGTGTCAATATTATAATATAAAAACTCACTATATATAAGGTCAAAGGAGCAAGAAAAGGAGCAATGTTTGTTAAAATCTATCTGTTTCTAAAAACAAGCTGCTGACGTTACAGAGAAAAAGCGAAAAACAGGCAATAACATTTTTTTCTACATGTAAATGTTTAAATATTTATAAATAGCCACAAACTATAAGTAAGTACTATGCCTATGCCATATTGAAACAACTAAAAACTCCCGAATATGTTTGTTGATGGAAAAAGAGAATCAGATGTTAGAAAACGGAACCTGCAACATAGATTGGTGACTCAGATATAACTCGCGAATACGAAACTAATTGCACAGTAGGTGTGGTTTATATAGCTTTTGGTTGTTTAGTAGTCTACAGAAGGAAGATGTGGGTCCGCCTATTTAGATGGCACGTTTTGCAGTATACACATGCTCACGTTTTAACTGTTTTTGTTCTGCACTTCTTCGGAAAAGTTACAAACTGTGAAACTGTAAAGGTTTCAATTTTGATCGTAACACATATAAGGTATTATTATCTACATACGTTGGAGAGTTTAAAAAGTGTTACTCGATAAAATGTGTTCATTTTCATCATTAAAAACATGTAAATAGAAGATGTAAAAAAATATCGTTATAATTAGAAGAAAAAAAGGATTCATATTTGTTATTATTATGCTTTTTAATTAAAAAATGTTAGCATTTGTAAATCGTACACCTACCCTAGGAAAGGTGTGCTGTGCTGGTGCTTCAGGCATTGGGAAGAATAATAAATAATAAATGACTTTTTGTATGCACCAGCAAACTTGGCTTTTAAACTTTTAATTGCCAAGTCTGTATCTTTACACTTCCTCCAAACATTCTTCTACTGCTATTTTAGTATTGTAGTGAGCATACAGCAGTATGTGTTTATCTATACACTGTTTTAAAAGTGAAGCAGTTATACATTCAGCGCGATACTCTCCTTGGACAACTGTAATCATCCAGTCAGTATCTAAGTAGTCATGAAGACAAAGTAGTCTGTATCTTTACACTTTCATGAAACACTCTCACACTACTGTTTCAATATTGTAGTGAGCCATTCAGCAGTATGTGTTTATCTATATACTGTGGTAAAACTGAGGCTGTTATGAATTCTTTCAGGCTCTTTCCTTGCAGAACTGTAATCATCCACTCAGAACCAATGTACTCATGCATTAAAATAGGCCTTAGGCCATAGACTGCTTCAAACCCCTATAGACTATGCATGCAGTCTTCTATGCACTTGCAAATTTGTCTTTTATACCTTCAATTCCCCAGTTTGTATCCTTACACTTCCACCAAACACTCTGTCACTGCTGTCTTAGTTTTGTGGTGACTCATTCATCAGTATGTAGTAATCCATTCACTACATTAAAACACTAATGGGCACATATATAATTAATGGCATATCCCCAGGAATATGCCAGTTATTGTGCACCGTGACACCACCACCATGTATGCGCCATATTTACAATACGGTGTACCATGGGACAAAAATGGCACAGATATGTGATGTATCTGTGCTGTAAAGTTGGTGTATAGTTTGAGTTATGTTGCAAGTGCAACTCATCCCCAGCAATGCTCTGGAGGCCCTATGCCCAAAATGCTGTGTCAATCCTTACACCTGCTTCAAGCTAGTGCAGGGTTTTGACACAGCATGAGCCCAAAATTGACGAAATGAAATATTGTAGATTTCACTCTGCCACTTTTAGGAGGTGTTCCTGCGCCGGAATGCACCCCCCCCCCATGTAGGAATGTCTCCTTCTGGTACAGGGATTTACAATGTGACGCACCTCCCAGATACATCACATTCTAAATACCACACACCATGGCGCATCTTTTGCACCACCGCTGCATCAGGAAAATGATGCAACTGCGGTGTAAAAGAGGCACAAGCGGGTTGTAAATCTACCCCTAACAAACAGTTACAAATTCTCCTAGGCAGTTTCACTAGCAGTGCATTCTTTTTGAATGTACTTTTGTTATTATTTTACAAAAAAATATGAAATGTACCTTAAAAAGTAAAATAAATATAAGTATTTATAATAAAAATGTAGGAAATTACTATAAAAAGAAGGAAATATAATAATTAATACATTTTAAAATTATCATTTCCAAAACCTTTCAAATTCACTGAAAAAACCATAGGTTGCAGGCACGGTATAGTTAGGAATTAGCCTTTAAAAAACCTTAGAAATTCACTGACAAAACCATAGGGGTCGCACATGGTATAGTTAGCTGGACATTTCACTCATACAAAACCATTGAAATTCCCCCGTTATAGGGGTCGATTAGGATCGCGGACGGACTTGAGTCTGTCAGCGACCCCTGAGGAGGAGGGAACGTCCGCATGGGCTACGGCGTTCCCTCCGAGCAGATTAGGATGTGACCGCCATGGTGGCGGTCACATCCTCTATCTTTAACATTGCAGCGGGTGCAGCTTCAAGCTGCACCCACCGCAATGTTAAAAATGAATGCGTCGCATTTGCATGCACAAAGCGGCAGGAACCGCGCGGTGCCTGCTGCTTTGTGCACGCAAATGCGGTACCATAGGTCCCCCCATGTGCACCCCCCCCGCTTCACCCAGGGGGCCCGCAACGGGCCCCCGATGTGAAACTCCGTATGCTTTTCCACGGCGGAAAAGCCGCCGCGGAAAAGCATGACATTCACACCATCCTAATATGGCTATCGGTGTCTGATAGACACCGCCAGCCATGTTAGAGCTTTTCCGCCGCTGTCGGAGGGCGACCGCGGCGGAAAAGCTGCGGGCGGAATCCCAGACCCACCTCCATCCTAATATGGCGGTGGTCTTTGAAGGCTCCGCAGCGGCTTTTCCGTGTCCTCTGGGCCGGCGGTGGCTTCCGCCGGCCCGGAGGATGCGGAAAAACCACTATCATAATCGGCCTCATAGTTAGTTCAGCTAACTATAACTCACGCGCCCGCAATGCACTGCTGATGACGTCACATATTACATCACTCATGATATGGTCAGTTACATCACTCATGACATCACTGATGACATCTCAAATGAAGAGTAAAGTAGAGGTACTGGGAGAATGTGAGTGGGTGTTGAAAGAAAAAGGACAGTAAAGAATGGGGAAAGAAGGGTAGTGACGGAACCGGGATAAATGAACAACGGTGAGGGAGGGTGAGAAAAGAGCAGTGAGTGTAAGTAAAGAGGGGTGAAAGAGGGTGAAAAAACTGAATTAGGGTAAGACATGGGGAGTGACAGACAGAAAAGAGAGAGAGAGTAAAGGAAACAGTGACTGAAAGGGTCTGAGTGAAACAGGAAAGAAAGGTAAGTAAGGCAGTGTGGGTGACTTATAGGGAGTCAGTGGGTGTAGGTGGAATGTGGGTGTGTAATGTGTGTGTGTCTGGGTGTGAGTGTGTGGGGTGTTTGGGTATGGGTGGAGGTGTGGGTGTGTAAGATATGTGTGGGGGGTGTGTGAGTGTGGGGGGTATGTGTGTGGAGTGTGTGTGTGTGTGTGGGATGTGTGGGTGTGTGTGTGTGAAGAGTGTGTGTGTGGCTGTGTGTGTGTGTGTGAGGTGTGTGTGTGGTGTGTGTGTGGGGTGTATGTCAGAGGTGTGTGTGTAGGAGTGAAGTAAATGATTAAGGTAAAGAGAATGAGTGAGGGAGCAAAGGAAGGGAACAGAGGGTAAGGGAAGTAAAGAATGGGGACTGAAAGAAGTTGAATGTGGGAGGGGAAATAGGGAAAGGGTATTAAACATGGAGAATATGAATAAGTGAGGAAAGCAGAGTAAAGAAACAGGAGTGAGGTAGGTTCAGAAAATAGTAGTGAGATTAAAGCAAAGGGTCATGACAAACTACATTTATTTAGTCACACTTACCATATAATAAATGTAACTTTAATTACATTATTTTACTACATTTTGTATTGGTAAAGAGAGAAGAAAAAATAAGTTATAATTAGTAAAATATGTATTTAAAATTAAAGATACAAATGAAGAGGTTAAACATCATAACAGTGTATTTAGAAATAAAGTAAGGTAGAAGGACAAAAAGAGGGAAAAAGAAATAGAAGGAGAGCAAATTACTAAGAGTAAGGCATATAGATTCACTGACAGAAAGGAAGAGAAGAAGAGAAAAATGAACTGATGGTAAGAAAGATACTAAAAGAATATGAGTTAGCAAAACTAAATCAAGAAACAGGAGTAAGTAAAAAGATAATGACTGAGAGGGAAAGGAGTCTAATAAAGGATGCATTTAGAAGAATGAGGAATGGAAGATAACTGAGAGTAAGTGAAGGAGAGTCATAGAGTAAAGGGATGAAGGGAGAGAGGATAATACAGAAGGATTGAGGGAAAAGGAGTGAAGAAGTTGGTAGACAGAGAGACTAAGGGAAAGACTGAGTGAAGTGGAGTACAATGAGTGAGGAAAGAAAAATTAGTAAGGGAGCAAAAGAAGGAAAGAGAGGAGAAGAGGACTAAAGCAGTGGTACTGAGAGAAAGTGATTTGGTGATGAAAGTAAAGAGAAGGTCACTGAAAGATAGGAAATGAGGGGTAGTAATGGAACCGGACTAAAAGAAATAGGTTGAAGAATGATGAGAGAGGAGCAGTGAAGTTGTTGTAAGAGAAATGATAGAAGGTATTCAAACACAAGTGAACATAACACAAGGAGAGTGAGGGACTGAAGACATAGAGGTAGTGAACGGAAAATAGAGAAAAGAGGTCAAAAGAAAGGAGGAAACAAAGATAAGCGAGGGAGAGTGGATGATTTATAGTGATAGAGTGCGACAATACTGGTGAGTGAGTAAAGAGGAATTACTAAAAGAGCAAAGGAGGAAAACACGGAAAAGGAAAGTAAAGCAGACAGACTGAAAGCTGAATAGTTATGCAAGGGAGAGAGGGGATGCAGACAGTTGAAATGAGAATGAGGGGTTGTGAAAGAAGTGGAATAAAAGAACGGGGTTGAAAGAGAGTGAAAGAAAGACATTATAAGTGAGTAAAAAGAGCTGAAAGAGGGTGGAAAAAGGAAAGTGAGTGTGAGACAATGGGAATTTAATTTAAATTACAGAATACAAACTATAGATTAACTTGTACAACATGTTACATAGTTTAATTTTGCTGTTCTCAGAATATATTGAATTTCACATAAAAAAGTGAGTTCAAACTACTCATCATATGACAGAGGGGAAAAAACACAATCAAAAAGATTGTGTTTTAAAAAAAAACATCTAAACTTAAAAATAACAAATGTACAATAATCTTTGATTCACTTACTTTTCCTTTAGGCCAAATAGTATATCATGCAGGTCCTTTTCGTTGGAAAGTACTCTGCTGTTCTCTAAAAATTCCATTTCATCGACTTTCTTGAAGAAAACACCGAAGAACATCTGAAATATTTTCATTATTTTCATATAATCCTTCTGTTCAGTCATATCTCTTTGCTCATTCCTTCACCATTCCTTAAGGCCAAATAGTGTCAGATGTATCAGTATATTTTCAAATTAATTAAAACAAACTCTAAAATGACCCTTTTTCCGACGTTCTGAAAGAAAGGCTCAAACAACATTTTCACAATATTTAAATTTTCGTAATTCCATCTCTGACTCACTCATTTTCATCATTTCCTATAATACTGATATCACTTACTATGAGATCCACTTACAGTACCTATATGACAACTCAATGTTTTATATTATCTTGATCACTTTTACTCAGAATATAATTTTAAACAGCAAACTAACCTTTATTAACTGCTCCCGTCTCCATAGGCCAATTACCTTTACTTAAATGTTGGTTCTAAAAACACTAGCAATGAATTTTTTAAGTCAAAAGGCAAACGTTGTTTGAAAGTCAAATGAGTGTCATTACAAAGGGTCCAACCTTTACAACTTTTTAAATAGCATGTGTAATGCCCTGATGTTGTTGAAGGACCGTCATGATAAATAATAGCTACAGTTGCAAAGGTTCTTCCTGAAATTGATAACTGAGAAGCCACAAAATGTTTAATAGAAGTTGACAATTTACTTCCATCAGGTCTACATCGTTGGAACATTAAAATCACATATTTACCATAAGTTTGTAAAAATAATGTGGACAGCATTGCAGACTTACATTGGGTACACACCATATTGTGATCAGCTGCTTTAACTAGATTATTAAAAGGCACTGATTTGCAGTCTGGTAAACTCAAATATATAAATCTTTCAGTGTCAATTCTAGTACTACTTGATAAAGTACAGTTGTCACAGTCATGCTGCCATTGATAAGAAAGGCTAATATCTACTCCTTCATCTTCCAATACATCAAACATATACATTAAAAATTCCTGACAATCCTGCTGAATAATCTGTGAAAATTGATTTTGACCAGAACATATGTCTAGAAGATTTCTAATTTCTGAAACACTTTCAATTTTTGCTCTATCACTGCTACATTTCTCAAACACAGAATTCAATAAACAGCAGAATGTTTGATCCCGATTTTCAACAATCTGTTCTTGTAAATTTTGAAGAAAAAAAACAACATTAACCACTACATTAGCATAGCAGTTGACACCAGAACTGTTTTCAAACTGAAATCCAACAACATCTTCAAAAGAATCGTTTTTCTTTCTGCTTCCAATTACAGTTTCATCTACGTTTTGTCTTTTTGCTAGTACCTCACTGCAATTATTCTCATTTCTTCTTTTTCGGCCTACCACACGTTTTTCAAACAGAGGATATTGAGGCAAATGTGGAGCATACTCTCCTTTTAACCTATTGTATTATTTAACACAATCTAGATCAGCACAAATCTTTGTTTCATCACACTCAATCAAGTACAATCCTGATAAAGTTCTGACTCGTGATAATGCCACATATGCCATACCCTCTTTAAACACAGAACTTCCAATGTTCACCAAAGCACTATCTACACTTAAACCTTGAGATTTATGAATTGTCACTGCATATGCCAAACAAACAGGAAACTGTTTTCGGCGAACATATAAGTCTTTCACAAGCAAAAATCTAGCTGAACAACGACAAATTTGTTCTATTTCGTCAATGCCATCAAATTTAATTTTTAAAATTTCAATTCCATCTCTATTTTTGTAATTCACAAAACCAACAACATGACCCATTGCTCCATTTACCAGACCTCTTTCAACATTTAAATTCCTTCTCAAAAAGATACGACAATTTAAACACACATTCAGAGTCTTTTCAAAACCAGCAGTTTTAGATATAGTCTTCTCTAATGAATCCAATTGTGATTTCAAATTTTCTGACAAAATAATTGTTGCTCCCATATGCTCTATTTTATCTATAGCTTCCAGTTTCACTATCTCTTCATTTTCTAACTTTAACATTTTGTTGTTGAACATGGAACATTCTTTCAGAGTAGGCATCAAACATATGCCAGATTTCTTCTTGTTAATTTTCTTAAAAATATTCTCTGGAAGAATGTTTTCATTTGGGTACAAATTTGAAATTAATCGTCCATGTAAAGCTTCTTTCCCATGCTGTCTTACTTTTCCGATTCTTACATCTTGTAGAATATTTTTATAATCTTCATCCTTTGCCTGCCGCATATTTTGGAGTAGTTCTGCATATTTGAAATGTAACCATATATTAACGTTTCCAATGCTTCCTAGGCACTTCCTGGTATCTTCATGCGTGACCATTTTAAACACTGGTTGTCCTTTCACTGGAGTCAACTGCAGTAGATCTCCAAAAACAATAATGTGTTTTCCTCCGAATAACTCATTATACTCTGTTCTAAGAATTTCTTGCATTCTCAAATGCACGAAAGCAAGCATTAGGTTTGAGAGCATGCTTACTTCATCAATGATAAGAAGTTTCATTTTCTTCAGGACTCTGGAAACTTCGGAACACGCATCTCCAGATAGCTTGTGGTATTGCAATTTGTTATCATGCTCCACTGGCAGCATCAGTAAACGATGTAAAGTAATCCCTTTAATATTAAGTCCTGCCAGCCCAGTTGGAGCGGTAACAACACAAGACAGGGGTGATTCAGTCCTTTTCTGCAGATAAGTTGCAATTGCTTTAATCAGAAAACTTTTCCCAGTTCCTGCTTCTCCACTCATGTACAGTTGGACAGGCTTAAATGATGTACATGCGCACTCTTTCTTCTCATGACTGAATCCATGTTCAACCTGTTCTGTGACTTCGTCATATATCTGTTTCTGCTCAAGGTTTAATTGTTTCACCAAATCTTCTAAATTAATTACATCCTCTTGCGCTTGCTCCATAGCTCTTTCCACCTCATCCATGGCAGTGGCAGCTTCATTTTGGATAATTGGTCCTCCTAGTGGATCCTGACTCAATGAAGCAGAACTCTGACTGTCTTGAGAACTGTCTCTCGCAATCTCTACAGCAATTGTTGCTTCTTGCTCTATTTCTTCATTCAACATTTGCAGTTAATTTGGAAAAACAGGACATTCTATGGTATCCTTCGTTGCATTAAAAGAGTGTTCGTAACAGGGAAAATCTCCATCTCTTCTGTACGCCATGGTTTAAAGAGTTGCAAAAGAGCCAAATAGTAAAATTCTCTTTTGTCTGGATTTTCACATCTCATTTTTCGATGATTAATCGAATGACCTTTTCTCTGTTTCACTAGACATCCTTCACATCCAATGACAGCATATATTCCATTATTGATATCTTCTCTGATGTTCCTCTTATAAATATATCTTTGCAGAACTTCATAGAGACAAGCTTTCTCAAGATAAGGACTTCTATTTGGATAGTATGTTTCCAACATGTTTGTCTTCAAAATATCTGTACTTTCTGGTTCTTTCTCCGCAAAATACTCTATTTCCTGTACAGATTTCAAAACTCGGTTTCGTGTTGCAGCAAGACCTAGACTCACCCAAATGATGGTTCTAGATTTGGCATATAGACTTGCTGATGACAATCGATCAGAACATTCATATGCTCCAATTTCTCGATGTGACAACATCTTTAGACTGTAACTGTATATTTTCTTGCTTATACTCTTTTCATGTGAAATGTCCTCCCACATTTCCTTCAGTTTTGTCTTTTCTTTTTTTGTGATGTAAGACGTCACATATCGAGCCACAGCAATAGAGTTGTCAGCAACAAATTGAATATCCATGTTAGCATTCCACATGGACAAAATCACTGGGTTGTAGTCGTTGATGTACTTGGACTCTTCGTTTCTTTTTAAATTGTATGTTTTTTTGGGTGATTTCCTCGTCACAGTATGTCACAGAGAAGACATCAAATTATTTACTCTTCCTTTAGAAATCACTGCTCGTGGAAAACCAAAACGACATTTTGTGTAGAACTTGTCCTTGTTTCTGGATTTTCGACGACAGTACTTTCCACAACGAAGGGATTGAAAGCGTAAAACTTGTTGCCTTAAACTGTTTTCTTCAGTAGTTTTCGGAACAGCACATGTTGAATACTCTTCAATGAAGCTCATCACTGTCTCATCCGAATCTGTTCCAAATGTGGGTGCATCTTTAATCCACAACAACATATGTATGTGAGGAGCACCTCTCGCTTGGTACTCCTTTCTCCAAAAGAAATCCAAAACCTCTCCAAGGGGAGGATTTTTTTTGTTGGTAATGAAAGACATCATAGCTTCAAATCTATGATTAAAATATCTGCATACATTCACTGGATCCAAAGAACACAGTTCTCCAGGTGTTTTGAATTCTATATTTTGTATATTTGCATTTGCCTCGCGTATAAATTGAAGTAAGTCGTCCCATGCATACTCAGCACAGCTAAGAGTGAGGAACCATGTAGGAGTTCCTAAGTTTCTTAGCATACATTTCAATTCCCCATGACGACGGTACCAATACTCGTTTGTACCACGCTGACATGCCATGGGATTGATTGGATGAGATTCCAAAATATTATCTTGCAGATTAACTTTCTCCATAAAGTCCCTCGCCGAAACATTTTGGAGATGTGCTCCACTTCTCAGTATATGGTTTACTGCATAAGAAAGCCCAGACAAGTCACTTTCATACAGTAGATGAAACAAATATGGTATGCATTGACAAAACCTTGGATCTTCAGCATATAATCTTAAAGTCCGGTATTCAGATGCTGGAATTTGAAGTGGTCGATCGTCATATCGTCCACCTCGACCTGTTGGAAATAGCTGTGGAAAACAACGAGCTTCCAAACTTTCTTCCCATACACTAATGGGACTTCCTTTTGCTGGTTTCATTTGAAACAAGTCAATTGCCTTCCCCATTACTTCTTTGGAATGCAAAGGATGAACAGTATAATGTTCATATATTTCTTCACTTCGAAACACATCAACTTTTTCAATTTGGCCAGCTGAACAATCACTGTCTTCATCTGCAGCTGTTTCCTCTGCTGCAACACATACATGTTTGTAGTACTCATTGTGTTTGACCAAATACAACGTTGCCTTTTTGACTTTCCTAACATCCACAAAATCTTGCCAGATGTCCTACTCTTTGTCGGAACCCCATTAACTAGAATAACCAGAGGTTGCTCTTCCACTTTCTCTACACCAATTGTATCAATATTTTTCTTGAAATCTAGAGGCAAATAAACTCTTCCCTTTAATCCTCTCTGTAAATCTGAAGGAGGCAATTTCCCTATCTTAGGCTCCATGCGAACAATTGCCTGAAAAGGATGGACACATTGAATCAAAATACACTCATATGTATTTAAATCCATCAATTCAGGAGGAATGTCTACCAACTCAAGATTATTATGAACAGCTCTAGCAGGCATTCTGTTTTGATTTAATTTATCATAACAATATTTACAAATACGCTGATCAGAACTCAAATCAAAAGAATTCTCCACCCACAAATAAGTTGCAAAATCCTTCCACTCATAAGTATTCATCTTTTCACTTTTTACGTATAAATCAACTAATCTAGTTTGATGCTTATAATGAGTTTGTCGACAACACACACAAGTAAAATTCGGCCTTTCACTTAATTTCACCTTAAACCTGATAATTTCCTGGTCAAACTTTTCTGTAGTTGAAATCTGTACATTGTCTTCCTCATTACCTTGAATTTCTGTGCCAATTTCTACACTGTCCTCTTTTTCACTAAAATAACAAATCTCAATTTCATCACAAATCTTCACATCTAATTCAGTTCCATGCAAAAGAGCACTGTTTAATTGTTTAAGCGTAAGTGCTGGACTTTTTGCATAATACAACCTTTTCACTAATTTCCTCATTTTGTTATGATGCACTGCTAACATCCTAAAATGATGAAAAACACTCTGACAGACTTTTCTAGAAAGACAAGCCAGTGAATGCCCTTGCAAACCTGTGTTTTCTCTCACTCTGCAAGGATCTAAGTCTTGCAACATCTTCATTTTCTGTTTTAGAGTTTTCTTACTATATGTACGTAAGAAATTACAAAACAAATCGATTGATTCCTGTCGCACACTACAAATACTACTACACTTCCAAGTGTACACTGGACCCTTAGTACGTCTCCCTAAAACTTCATCAGTTAACACCTCTTCTGGTTCTCTAGGCACAAGTTTCTCTTTTTCAATCAGACAACCGTCTTTCACCTCATATGCTCGACCACTGGTGTCAACTGCATGCACTAAATCATTCTCCTGAAAGTAACTCTCCTCATTAAAAAATGGCTCACAACTTGAACTGTGCATCCATTCCCCAGAAAAAACTTTAAAAAAATGAGTCCGATTAATTACTCTTTTCCATTTACTGTTTGATTTGAAAACATCAATTGTCTTGTTAAGTGTCCTAATTCTATTGATTATTAAAAAAAATAATTTTTTCTTAACTTCAAAAGCATGATCAACAATCTTCTGTACACTTTTCTTTTTCTTATAAAAAGCAGATCTCTGTTTACCTTTTTTAATATTTTTTAACAAATTTAAAACCACCCTATTGCGAAACATTCGTTTACGAATGTCCCTAAATTGATTTTGCCTTCTATTCCTATACATATTATTGTCTCCTGCTGCAAAAGAAAAATTTTTTCGGAATCTTTCCTTCCTCTTCAAATTTGCTCTCTCCTTCTCTTTTTCTACATTTTGTCCAACATTTTTTTTTGATCTACATATGTTCCGTAAGAAAGACTTAGTTGTCTTACCAGGAGCTTTTTTCCTGTTTTTTGAAGTATTTGTTGTAGGAGACTGCTTCAATTCCGTTGCTGTTTTTGATTTTTTCCGCTTAGAATCTTTTCGTCTCCTTTCCCTTGAGGGCATATTTCCTTACTATTGAAATCTTGATTTAAATCTGTGGAAAACAAAAAAAAATAAGAAAATCATTATAGACCACTATTACCAAACAACAAATCAATGACAATAAGCAAACAATATAAACACTATAATACTTCTACATATGACCTTATCTCTGTTTTTTAAATATAATTCTAAAAAAATATTTCGGGCACATGAATTACTTTTACATTATTGACAAGGATTAGATAGTATCTGCATGTTTAAAAAAATATATTTGCACATTTCACAATCATATCACCTGTGTTTCCTCAGATTAGTAAGCAGATTGTACACATGAGGTAAGGACTGTCCTAGGGATCATAGGTGGTGAGGCCGGTGTCTAAGAGTGCACTGGATTGCACTTCATGAAGCCTATCCCCCACTGCACTCTTAGACACAGCCCTCACCTCCTTTCCACCCCTGGACAGACCTCTCTTCCACTACACTCCTCAACACAGGCATCACCTCCTATGCACCCCTGGAAAATCCTCACCTTATCTGCAACCCAGAATAGACCTCAACTCATCTGCACCATTAGACAGGCCTCAGTTCATTTACACCCCTGAACACGCCTCATCTCATCTGCACCCTGTTACCATCAATTATACTCAATGTATTGAGGCCTGTCGAAGGGCCACAGATTAGATAATGTTTGTCTATGGGTCAGAGGAGGTAAGTTCTCTCAATTCCACTCATGGACAAAGGCCTCAACTCCTTTGCGCCCCTGGACATGCCTCACCTCATCTGCACAATCCACTTCCTAATTTGAGGAAACACAGGTAACATACATTTCCTGTCTCTTGCAAACATTCCTACCAAGCATTACCATAAAAATGACACAAACCAACAGCAAACAAGCTCAGTCTGCTTCCTAATCTGAGGTAACACAGGTGACATGATTGTGAAAGGTTCAAATATTTTTATGTAATCATGCACACACTATTTATTCCTTCTCAAAAATGTAAAAGCCATTCATTTGCCCCAAAATAGTTTTTTGAATAACATTTTAGAAACAGAGCACAGGTCCTATGTACAAGCATTCAACTTCACTACTGAAACCTCACTATTTCACAAAATAAAAATTCTCTATCTTGCAAATGTAGATACCAAGCATTATCAAAAAGCATGACACAAACCAACAGCAAAGAAGCTCAGAGCCTCATTTATGAGGCCCTGCGTTAGTTTTGCGCTGGTGATGCGTCACTTTTTGTGACGCATCGGCAGCATAAAACATGTGACTTGTTGAGCCATATTGAAAAAATGACACATCTAGGTAGATGTGTCACTTTTTAAACCCCTGCGCCACATTATACCTGCGTCAGGTATAATGTATGCAGAGGGGGCGTTCCCCCGTAAAAAACATTGTAATAGTGACGCAGTGAAATCTATGAGATTTCACTGCGTCACTTTTAGGACGCTGGTATGTCAAAATCTTGTACTTGCCTCACAGCACGCGTAAGACTGACGCAAACCCTTTCACTTGGGGCTTTCCCCATTTGAAAACACGCATTGCTGGAGTTGCGTCACATTTGTGACACACTCCTGCAATGCGTCACTTTTGTGCTTACAGATACGTCAGAAATACTGACTTATCTGTAACTCCTTGCGACATGATGCGTCATACATTAAATATGACGCATCATTGGTGTCGCAAGGAGTGCGCAGTGAAAACTGATGCATCGCTGTTTTCATAAATAAGGCCCTCAGTGTGCTTCCTAAACTGAGGTAACACAGGTGACATGATTGTGAAAGGTTCAAATATTTTTATGTAATCATGCACACACTATTTATTCCTTCTCAAAAATGTAAAACCAATAATTTGCCCCAAAATCGTTTTTTGAATAACATTTTAGAAACACAGCGCAGGTCCTATGTACAAGCATTCCATTTCAGTTTTGAGAACTCACTATTTTACAAAATACATTTCCTCTCTATTGCAAACATTCCTACCAAGCATTTCCCAAAAAATGACACAACCCAACAGCAAAGAAGCTCAGTCTGCTTCCTAATCTGAGGTAACACAGGTGACATGATTGAAAAAGGTTCAAATATTTGTATGTAATCATGCACACACTATTTATTCCTTCTCAAAAATGTAAAAGCCATTGATTTGCCTCAAAATCGTATTTTGAATAACATTTTAGAAACAGAGCACAGGTCCTATGTACAAGCATTCAACTTCACTACTGAAACCTCACTATTTCACAAAATAAAAATCCTCTATCTTGCAAATGTAGATACCAAGCATTATCAAAAAGCATGACACAAACCAACAGCAAAGAAGCTCAGAGCCTCATTTATGAGGCCCTGCGTTAGTTTTGCGCTGGTGATGCGTCACTTTTTGTGACGCATCGGCAGCATAAAACATGTGCCTTGTTGAGCCATATTGAAAAAATGACACATCTAGGTAGATGTGTCACTTTTTAAACCCCTGCGCCACATTATACCTGCGTCAGGTATAATGTATGCAGAGGGGGCGTTCCCCCGTAAAAAACATTGTAATAGTGACGCAGTGAAATCTATGAGATTTCACTGCGTCACTTTTAGGACGCTGGTATGTCAAAATCTTGTACTTGCCTCACAGCACGCGTAAGACTGACGCAAACCCTTTCACATGGGGCTTTCCCCATTTGAAAACACGCATTGCTGGAGTTGCGTCACTTTTGTGACACACTCCAGCAATGCGTCACTTTTGCGCTTACAGATACGTCAGAAATACTGACTTATCTGTAACTCCTTGCGACATGATGCGTCATACATTAAATATGACGCATCATTGGTGTCGCAAGGAGTGCGCAGTGAAAACTGACGCATCGCTGTTTTCATAAATAAGGCCCTCAGTGTGCTTCCTAATCTGAGGTAACACAGGTGACATGATTGTGAAAGGTTCAAATATTTTTATGTAATCATGCACACATTATTTATTCCTTCTCAAAAATGTAAAACCATTAATTTGCCCCAAAATCGTTTTTTGAATAACATTTTAGAAACACAGCGCAGGTCCTATGTACAAGCATTCCATTTCAGTTCTGAGAACTCACTACTTTACAAAATACATTTCCTCTCTATTGCAAACATTCCTACCAAGCATTACCCAAAAAATGACACAACACAACAGCAAAGAAGCTCAGTCTGCTTCCTAATCTGAGGTAACACAGGTGATATGATTGTGAAAGGTTCAAATATTTTTATGTAATCATGCACACACTATTTATTCCTTCTCAAAAATGTAAAACCATTGATTTGCCCCAAAATCGTTTTTTGAATAACATTTTAGAAACACAGCGCAGGTCCTATGTACAAGAATTCCATTTCAGTTCTGAAAACTCACTATTTTACAAAATACATTTCCTCTCTATTGCAAATATTGATACCATGCATTTTCAAAAAGCATCACACAAACCAACAGCAAAGAAGCTCAATGTGCTTCTTAATCTGAACTCTCTATCTATATTGAATGAATCATAACTCACCTTTACAAATGCTTTGGGAGATTGAGAACAGTGTTAGATACACACACCAATATTTCTTTAGCAGAGCAAAAGGTATGTACTCCAGGCACTGCAACCATGAATGGCACAGAAAACCTCTAATTCTACACACATATTCCTCATGGTAACCAATCAAAACTCTTCCCTCTCTGTTTTCAAATCAACACCCTTCCCCCCCTCAGCCCTTTCCACCTGTTACCATAGCAACTCCCTCCTCACTGAGCTCTCAGGGTTAAAAGTTTATTCTACAATGTTGCAAATGAACTCAGCAAGGATGTTTGACCTATCAATATACCAGCTTATGAGGTGCAATCTTTCTTTTAATGACTTTTTCTTAACCATTCAAATTACTTCTTTCACAGAACAGAATCATGCACCCTAACTTTCAGTTTTCAATTATCTGAATCCACAAATCATTGCTTGAAACTCCACAGTTTTTTTTGCAAACTCCTACTGTTCCAACTGACATTTCATTCCTACACTTCATCTAACTGCACCAGAACCTCCTCTCACCATGTACTCTGTCTGGATAATTGGACATAGCTACATTCACTGGGCTCAAAGGTATGCAGCTATCAGAAATTTTCACAACCTTGATTTACCAAATGTGCACATAAAATGGATTGGCCAAAGAGGATTGAGATGTCATCAATTGATACCATTGGTGAAAACCTTTTACCATCTGCCACACCCTGACCTCATAATTTTGCACTGTGGTGGAAATGACCTAGGCACTTTTACTGGGGTAGGTCTGGAGATGGTTTTAAAGGACACCTTTGGGCAATTGATGACACTTTTTCCACAAACTGCCTTGGTATATTCCAATATATGCCAAAGACAGAAATGGAAGTGGTCCAACCAATTTTGTCCACAATTTGAGAAAGCACGGAAACATGTGAATAAATCTGTTTTTGCTTACATGAGAGACTATGGAATGGGTTCAATATACATCAACAACTTGTGTTACAACATGCAAGATATCTACAGAGGAGATGGTGTGCACTTCTCAGATGAGGGGAATAGAATATTCCTCCTGAATTTAAGATTGTGCATTGGAACCTACTTGTAGGTACGTAAATCAGCCCCAGAACCCGAAAGCTCTTTTCAGGGCTACCCTACATCTGATCACTCAAAATTATTATTTTACTCTAACTTTTTGCACTAATTTTCACCAAAGTACGCTCCCCGGTACGCGTACCGGTGCGCGTACCCGGTGCTCACCCCGCGAAAATAAAAAAATAAAAATTGTTTTTGGGCCGATATGGGCCTCCTAAGCCCCCCTCAGAAAACCTAGGGGGTCAGGAAGTGTCTACCGTTCCCCCTTTTACCCATTCCCAACGTTGTTTGTCCTCCATCTTGTGTCTCAAATCTACCGAAACACAAGATGGAGGACTCCCGTAGCGCTGCCGGTACGCGTACCGGGGCGCGCACGGGTGAGCGCTCCCAAAATGTTTTAAAAGTTAATTTACATAAAAAACCTTTGTACAGAAGTTCACCAAATATAGAATAGGCAATACTACATACCAGTCCCTACCATTTTCCCAAATTTGGTGGAATTCCATTGAGCCATTTGGCCTGTAGCCCTGTCTAAATATCCTGAGGTAAATTACATGACAAAAAAACATCTGAAGTGTTAGAATTTACAACCAATTAAAATGTTACTTTCATTTTCCACTATTATTTCCTGACATTTGATTGGTTATGTACATGAATATATATAAAAAAAGAGAGGGAAACACAGCCATTTTGACTACTACTTCCTGAAGTACATTTGAAAAGGATTTTCACTGAGAACTTCAACTGCTTTCACAAAGGTAAGTTGTTATTTTGGAAAGTGAAGTATGTTGTGCACTTTAAGTTAATTTGGGAATACATTTTCTGATGGTTATATACTATCCCTCTGTAATATTTATAGATTGAGATAGGCTTCTCTGTTATAGTTATGGATTGATTTAGACTTCTCTTGTATAATTATGAATTTACTTAGGCTTTATCACATACACTTTTTTATATTTCTACTTCCAGCCTGATACCATACACTGCCCAAAGATAACCTCACTGTTAAAAAATCAAAACTACCTGTCTGAACTTAAACTCAACAGTGCCCTATCTCTACTGATATATTTATTTTTTATGCAATTTACAGCAAGAAAATGGAAGGAGAACAGAATAAAATTAATATTTCTTTCGAAATTGTTATGGAAAACAATCCTGAAGAAAATATTGCTGAGAATGATGACTTTGACTTTATGGATGAGTCTCTGGACCATGAATTACTTGAGTGTGTGGAAGCAATAGAATCACAGAATGAAAATGAGGACATTCCAGACAATATATTTTTAAAAGTTTTATTAAATTTTGAAAAAGAATCAGAAAAATAAATTTATATTTAATAATCAAAAATTGTTCGAGACATTATTCATTTGTATATGTAATTCATGAAGTAGTACCAAAATGATTATAATATAAAGTGAGAATTATAGTATACTGTGCAACTTTTTTGTGTTACATAGTAATTTTGCTCATAGTTACTTCCTTTCTCCCACTTTGTTATCTCCAATGTGTATTTGACATCTCTTTTTCATCGCCTGCCTCCATGTTGTTTCTGCTTTCCTGACAGACAATAGTATAGATTCTTATACCACAATAACTTCTGTAACAACATGCAAATTATCTACAGAGGAGACAGTCTACATTGAATTTAAAACTCTGCATTGGTACCTACATGCTGGTACTTATATCACCCACACAACACAACAACTCTATGCAGAGCTACCCTACCTCTAAGCACTTTAAATTATTATTTTACTGTTTCACTGGGTTTTCCCCATGTGTGAGGGGGGGGTGAGGTGTGTGTGGGGGATGTGTGGGGTGTGTCTGTGAGGTGTGTGTGTGTGGGGGGTGAGGTGTGTGTGTGGGTGTAGGTGTGTGGGGTGTGTGGGTGTGGGTGGGGGTGTGGGTGTGTAAGGTGTGTGTGTGGGTGTGTGGGGTGTTTGGGTGTAGGTGGAGGTGTGGGTGTGTGAGGTGTGTGTGGGGGGTATGTGGGTGTGGGGGGTATGTGTGTGGGATGTGTGTGTGTGGGATGTGTGGGTGTGTCTGTGAGGTGTGTGTGTGTGTGTGGGGGGGAGGGTGTGTGTGTGTGTGGGATGTGTGGGGTGTGTCTGTGAGGTGTGTGTGTGTGTGTGTGTGTGTGGGGGTTGAGGTGTGTGTGTGAGTGTGGGGGGGGTGGGTTGTGTGGGTGTGGGTGTGGATGTGTAAGGTGTCGGTGTGGGTGTGTGGGGTGTTTGAGTGTGGGTGGAGGTGTGGGTGTGTGAGGTGTGTGTGAGGAGTGTGTGGGTGTGGGGGTGTAGGGTTATGTGTGTGGGGTGTGTGTGTGTGAGATGTGTGGGTGTGTGTGTGTGAGGAGTGTGTGTGTGGGTGTGTGTGTGAGTGTGTGTGGGGTGTGTGCGTGTGGGTGTGTGTGGGATGTACTTGTAGGTACCTAAATCAGCCACAGAACCCAAAAGCTCTTTTCAGAGCTACCCTACCTCTGATCACTCCAAATGATTATTTTACACTAATTTTTTTCACTATTTTTCACCAAAGTACGCTCCCCGGTACGCTCCCCGGTGCGCGTACCGGGCGCTCCCCCCGCGGGACCCTTTTATGGCCCCCACATCAAACCTAGGGGGTCAGGGGGGTCGACCCTGCCCCCTTTTGGTTATTTCCCCCTTTGTTTTTGCCACCTCTTGTGTCTCGATCCTACCGAGACACAAGATGGCGGCCACTCCGGACTGTTCCGAATGTTGACAGACACCCGAGAGCCAATCAGCTTTCCGCGCGCGAACTCGCGGTGCGCGCCAGGAGCACTCCCCGGTGCGCTCCCCGGTGCGCGCCTATAGATATATATATTTTTTTTAACCTAAATTACTCAAAATCCACTGGATCACATATCTTGAGACATAGCAAAGGCACATCGGGCTACCAATCCCTACAATTTTGCCAAGTTTCGTGGGAATCCATTCAGCCGTTCGGGCTAAAAGTGAGTCCAACCGCCCTATGGAAATTAACATGGGAAAAACACGTTTTGGGACCCCCCTTTTAGCTCGACCCCCACTTGACGAATCCCCCCCAAACTTTCAGGGAAGTAGCGTACCACCGCGAGGCAAATGTGAGGAAAATTACAGGCAGATCCCTCAATCTGCGCCAAAGTTATTCCCAATAGAATGTTGCGGATTCCCTATGGAAAACAATCCTAACTATAACTACCTATTGGCGACCGCCAGTAGGTAATATATATATATCTATACTACTATTATAAAGGAAGAACTTTGAACCTTTGAGGCGGGTAAACTCGGGAACCACAGCGCCAATCCACACACCCGATACATCGTTGTAATCGTCAGGGTGTGCAAATGGACATAGGCTATGTAAACTTAATAAATATACGTAATTTCAAAAATTTACCCAAAAAAAAGTAGTTCCTTGGAAGAAGCGCCGGCCGCGACGGGTGTGCTGACGTTTGGAGCGTGGGGAGGAGCGGCGTAGAGGAGCGCGAAGAGGACCGGTGGACATGAGCGTGGGGAGGAGCGGCGCACAGGCGGGGAGGAGCGGTGAGGAGCGGCGAACAGGCGGTGAGGAGCGGTGGATAGGCGGTGAGGAGCGGCGGACTGGCGGTGAGGAGCGGTGGACAGGTGGTGAGGAACGGCAGACAGGCGGTGAGCAGCGGCGGACAGGCGGTGAGGAGCGGCGGACAGGCGGGGAGGAGCGGTGAGCGGCGGATGAGGTAGGTTATTTATTTATTTATTTAGGAGCGGTGAGCGGCGGCAAAATACAAAAGCAAACTTTACATTAAATGAAGCAAAAATGACAATCGTGAGCCAACAAAATACAAGAGGAAGCAAACGGTGCATTACAAAAGTGAGCCAAACGGTGCATTACAGGAGGAAAAAGTGACGTGTGCAGGTTACAAAAGCGTACAAAGTAAGCAAACGTTACATTAAATCAAGCAAAAATGACAATCCTGAGCCAACAAATACAAGAGGAAGCAAACTGTGTATTACAAAAGTGAGCCAAACGGTGCATTACAGGAGGAAAAAGTGACGTGTGCAGGTTACAAAAGTGTACAAAGTAAACAGAGGTATAATACTGCATTACAGGAGGAAAAAGTGACGTGTGCAGGTTACAAAAGCGTACAAAGTAAATATAGAGGTATAATACTGCAATATATGGAGGAAGGCTCCGGGGGACCCACGGACAACGTCGGGCCGGGCGGGGGCCCTGAAGCCTAATTGCTCCCGGACAACGTCGGGACCGGCTGCTAGTATATATATATATATATATATATATATATTACCCACTTGGCGGTTGCCAGTAGGTAGTTATAGTTAGGACCTATTATCCGTAGAAAATCGTAACATTCTTTTCCCTTTTAAAAAAAAAAAATACTTTTTATTATATTTTGTACATTTACACCCTCTCCATTGACCCAACCCCCCCACCCCAGGCTCAGACCTACCCAGCACAAACTAAATTCTAGGGTTTTCATTTTGTTAAATATTACATCAAAAGAAACAAAACATTTTCATTAGTACAGAAAATAATATAAAACAGCTCTAAACAGGAATTTAACATGGATTACACATTCTCTGTCTGTCTGACCATTTCAATAACGGATCCCATATTGCTAGTTCCTTTGTACGCTTATTGCGCCCCTTTCTTTTATATATGGCTACCTCTAAATTGCTCGTACCAGTAACCGAGATTTCCATTGTTGGAACCCTGGTTGATTTGGATCCAGCCAAGCTGACACTATACATAATCTCAAAACAGCCAATGCTACGAATATCAGCCCATGCATGTGTTTTGGATGTTCTGAGTTAGATATACCTAGCATACTTTCATCAACAGAGATTTCTATTCTTGTGTTAAATACCTCTGATGAAAAGACTGAAATATCATTCACTAGCTTTGTTAATCCCTCACAAGAAGCAAACATATGTACACTGTCAGCTTCGATTGGCGCACATCTAAGACATGTTGTTCCTTTACCTGTCCCCCATTTAGCGATTTTGCATGAAGTGTAATATAGAAAAAATAAGTTTTTAAAATATTGAGCCTGTAATTTTATGGACATTATATAGGATTGAAATAATGCAAAAGAGTGGTGGATAGTTTCCTCCGAGACCCCAAGCTTAGCCTGACATTTTGTAATATATTTATCATTATTGTCCGGGCGACATACGCTCAACAATTCATAATTTTGCCCAATTTTTATCTTTATCTTTTTACACTTGTTCTTCATTAATGGAACTACTTGAAATTTTAATCCGCCACCACCTTCTCCAAAGGAAATCCTGAATTTGTAAATATTTTAAAAATTCCTGATGATCTAGATTATACTCCATCTGTAGTTCCTCAAAAGATTTCAATCCTGACATAGAGTAAAAACAGCCAAGTAGTGTAATCCCTCCCTGTACCCATCTTTACATGTGTTATTAAAAATCCCTGAAAGATTATTATTTTCATTGATTAGCGTATAATGAGATAATCTCTGATACCCAATAATTTACGCTTATTATTCGAGACCTTATAGATGCCAAATATAAACTTAAATCTGACCTTCTTAAAGTAGCTGTCGTTTACATGGCGCCACAAGCATCCTCGGGATGCAACACCTAATAGGAGTTCTTGTGGTGTTGGAATATCCCTGTCATTACTTACATCTGTCTTAAATAATAAGCTAATACAGTATTTCAGTGTAGTGGCCCAATAATATAGTTTGAGGTTGGGCAATGCCATTCCCCCTCTATCTTTAGGTAGGGTGATAAATGGTAATGTTCTACGAGGTCTCTTATATCCACAACAGAACATGGAAAACATGCTATCTATGTCTTTAAATATTTGCGAAGAAAATTCCAAACTGATTGCTCTGAAAAAATATAAATATCTATGTAAAAAAAGCATTTTAATCAACTTATATCTCCCCCCGATGGATAGATGGAGATTATTATACCAAATCATATCTTTTTTTGTCCGTTGCATTAATGGGATGATATGATCATTAACTAGATTCTCTACATTGGCGGTTATACTAACACCCAGATATATAGCTTTTTCTGTTACTCGTTCGTCCCTCATCTCAATTTTACTATTGGGGATAATCTGAGTTTTGCCTTGATTTAGTTTATATGCTGATATCTCATAAAAGATCTTGGCTTCTTCTTCAATTACCCCCATTGAGTTCATAGGGTCACTAGTAACCAACACAATATCTTCCGCATATGCCAATGTTTTTTTGTTGCTTGGTCTCTTATCCAAATGGGTGGAATTGACTTGTTGTTATCTAGTCTCCGAATAAACGAATCAATGTATAATGCAAATAAAAGAGGAGTGCACTGGCACCCTGCCTCGTCCCTTTAGTAATGGGTAGTGGTTGAGATACTGACGCGTTAACCATTACGACAGCTGATGGGTCCCGATACAACATCTGTATTGCTTTGATGAAAGGTTCCCCGATACCACTCCTTGCCATGACAGTCCAGAGTTACTTCCTGGAGACCCTATCAAAAGCCTTTTTGAAGTCTAATAATATAAGTGCCATAGGGTCTCTTGCCACCTCCGACCAGTCGAACAATGAGATCACCCTTTGGACATGTTCGGTTGTCACCCTTCTTGAGATAAACCCATGCTGTTGTTTAGATACAATTTGTGTATATGCGGGGCTAAACAGGCCACTAATAGCTTAGCATACATTTTAGAGTCCCCAGTTATTAACGTTATAGGACGATAAAATCCAAGTTCAGTAGGATCTTTATGTTTTAAAAAAAAACATAATTTTAGCCATGGACCAAGATCCTGGAGGTCGCCCCCCCTGAAATATATGTGCGAACAGGTCTGACAGTATTCTTTTTAGCTGTGGGGAGAATTTAACATAAAATTCAGTGGGAATCCCATCCATGCCCACCACTTTACCTGGAGCAAGACTATTTATTGCAGGAAGAATTTCCTCACACTGCGGAATAGCATCCATACTTTCTGTATCATTAGTCTCTAATCTTAAGAATGTATCTCGATCAATATATTCCTTTATTGAATCTTGTTGTATATCACTATCACTATACAGATCCAGATAATATCTATGAAACACGGTTCTAATTGCATCAGGATCTGTCCTTAACCCCACTTCTGAATCCCGAATAGCTTTGTTCTCGGGTACGTACCGCCAGCTGGTGTCCGACCTGTTGACTAAATTCATAAAAATGTTCCTTATGCATTGTAGCTCTATCTATGGCCCTTGCCGTTAATACATCAATAATACAACTTTTCGCAATTTGGACCTGCATTAGTTTATTTACAACTTCCCACTCCCTCCTGGACAGCTTTTATTAGTCCGTCCTCAGCGATAGCTATATTATCCTGAAGTCTTTCATATCTTGTTTGGCCTTTTTATTAGCATAGCAAAGTGTTTTGCCTACCAATGTTATCTTCCAAAAATCTGGGAATCCACTGCCGCATGAAATCACAGTACTTCTCATTAACCAATAGTGCTCTTTCAAATGTCCATGTTTTCATATTATAGTTAGTTGAACCATCCTCAATAGTTAAAAGAAGAGGATTTTGGTGAGAGAGTACTCTTGGTAGCTTTTCTATTGTACGGCTAGCTATTAGTGTATTAGAAACCAGAATATCATCTAATGTTGCATGGCGTGCATGTGGATGGGAGTAATGCGTAAAGCCAGGATCCTTCGGATGTTCTGCTTGCCAGCAATCTATCAAACCCTGGGTTTGAAATACATTTTTAAATGCTTGAAATACTTTTGGCTTCCTGCCCTTATACTGAGAGTCATCTGCCCAGTCACTTGGTAAGTGAAGATTAAAATCATCACAGATTATTACTGGGAGAGGCCAATGGACAAGCACATTAGATGTGTGATCCAGTACTTCTGGGTCATCACTAATGTTACTATATATTGTACAGATAGTCATTTTCGCTCCATTATTCTGTTGACACTCTGCGATAGCCCATCGTCCGTATGTATCGGATGAAGAGCGAGTGAATTGTATCCCACCCCCTTTCACCAGTATAGCAACACCCTTTGTCCTTACTCCTTGTGTTGAGGCCGTAACCACCCTGAAGCCCAATTTATTTAGGAGATGGGTTTGAGACCCCTCGATGTGTGTTTCTTGTACACAGAGGATATTGCCCCCGTTGATTGTAAACCAACAGACACTCTTTGTCATTTTTTTCATCATTAAGGCCACAAATATTGATAGTCAACATTTTTAGTTTAGCCATTTAGCCACACTGATACATTCCCATCCTTAGTATGCATTTCGTTATCCTCGCTGTCCTGATTCCATTTGAATACTTTCCCCCCCTTATTTTTTGTTTCAATATCAACATTGAAGTTTTTTTCTTGAGTCACCGTTACCACAGGTCTGAGATTCTTCCCTCCCTCCCCTCCCCCTCCCTTCTGCCCCCCACCAGAAAATAGGCACACAGGGCTCAGTCCTGAGCCTGTTTTGATAGTGTCTATCTCATCCTCATCCCACCCCATCGCCCTCCCTACATTTATAATTACTTATGTACAGTTCTTTTACTCATTTGCTTCCCCCTTGTTTCCCCTCTCTTTTCTTTTCTTTCTTTTTTGCCCCCACTTTTCTATTCCTTCTTCCTTCTTTCTAGCAACAGAATCAAATTCCACCTAAATGGTGCTCCCTTCTAAAAGAAAAGAATAAAAGGCCCGGTGTTATTAACCAAAACAAGCGCAGACCAAGTATTAACATAAGCTTAAGTCCATGTCCATGTCCATTTTACCACTGCCTAGTGATTGTCCTACCTTGTAAAAAGGGGGTGACCTCTGAACACCTCTCTGCAACACAGCTCCCTGGTGCATACTGGAGGTACCTGGTGGGCTACTTGGCCCCAAGGGACCCTCAGGATTGAAGAGGAATTAATTCCTCAACTTAAAAAGCGGCACAGGGCGTGTTTGCACACATGTCACCTCAGGCCCGCCCCCTCCCTTCATCACTGTGTAAACGCGCCCCCTGGTGAGTTGTAAGTTGGGGAATCCATTCTCCCTTGAATACTGAGGATCCCTGGGGGCCAACTAGCCCACCAGGTATCTCCAGTATGCGCCAGAGAGCTGAATTGCAGAGAGATGTTCGAAGGCCATGCCCCTTTTTACACCTTTCCGCAATGCAGCTCTGTGGCGCTTACTGGATGTATCTCGTGGGATTGTTGGACCCCAGGGACACTCAGGATTCAAGACTTTATCCCACATCTCAAAACGCGCCGCGGGGTGCGTTTGCACAGTAGTGAAGGGGGAGGGGGGCCTGAGGTGACATATGTGCAAACACATCCGGTGACGCGTTTTAAGTTGGGGAATTCACTCCTCTTCAATCCTGAGGGTCCTTGGGGCTAACTAGCCCACCACTTACCTCCAGTATGCGCCACTGCGCTGCGTTGCAGAGAGGTGGCCCAGGCCATGCCCCTTTTTATACCACTCTGCAATGCAGCTCTGTGGCACTTACTGGAGGTACCTAGTGGGCTAGTTGGACCCTAGGGACCTTCAGGATTCAAGGGGACGTAATCTCCCAATTTAAATTGGCCACAAGGTGTGTTTAATGCCACTGCGCTGCATTGCTGAGAGGTGGTCCAGGCCATGCCCCTTTCTACACCTCTCTGCAACGCAGCTCTGTGGCACTTACTGGACATACCTAGTGGGCTAGTTGGACCCAAGGGACCCTCAGGATTCAAGGGGACTTCATCCCCCAACTTAAAACAGCCACAGGGTGTGTTTGCACACGTTACTTCAGGCCCCCCTCCCTTCACCAGTGTGCAAAAGCACCCTGTGGCGTGTTTTAACAGGTAGTTTTAATCCTATTATGTACTATGGTCTTACAGAGGAGGTCATGCTAATCACCTGGGTACCCCAGCGCATAGTGTTCCCTAGTGTATGTAGGTGTTTTCACTGTATTCTAAGTGTCTTCTAGCATAGCACTGGCTCTAGGCCTGGTTTTACAGATTCAGTTACCACCAGGACCCATCTGAAAAAGTTGTGGGCACAGGAGGACTTTCTGCTCCTCTGTTTGTTCTTTCTGCACATCACTTCTTCTTCCTTTTCGTTGTCTTTGTGGACTTCTATTGCTTCTTTCTGCATTTCTTTTTTTTCTTTCGGTGTGTTGTTTCTTCTTTCATCACATGTCCTACCTCTGTAGGCATAGTTAGAAACTAGCATTCAAAAAACCTTTGAAATTCACTGAAAAACCCATAGCGTTCAGGCATATTATAGTTAGAAATTAGCATTTAAAAAACCTTAGAAATTCACTTAAAAAACATAGGTTTCAGGGGTGTTATAGTTAACTGAACATTTCCCTCGTACAAAACCAAAGAAATTCCCTGTTATAGTTAGTTCAGCTAACTATAACTCACGTGCCCGCAATGCACTGCTGATGATGTCACATATTACATCCCTCATGACATGGTCAGTGACGTCACTCATGACATCACTAATGATGATAACTATAACATGCCTGAAACCTATGTTTTTTTCATTGAATATATACATTTATATATATATTAACTGAAAAAAACATAGGTTTCAGGGGTGTTATAGTTAAGTATGGGTGAATTTTGCAGATTTGCGGTCTGCAAATTCGCAAAAAAATCCGCGAGTTTGCGCGAACTCGCGGATTTGCACAATGTGACCACGTGTGTTTGTAACTAACTTTGACACTGTGCCGAAAGGCGCCGACGTCCCTTGAGTGAGTTGTCCATCATAGTGAGGAAAGGGAGGGAAGACGTTGCATACCCTAGTGTGTGTGGGGCGGGGCCAAACTGGTGGGGCTTCCATGCGAGTTCATATGCCTCTTGTAAGGGTCGGGGACCAATCAGAGCAGCAGATGAGAATGAAGCAGTCTCCTGGTCACAGGAAGTACATGGGGATTGCGCTCGAGAAACTCATGGATGCAAAGACCTCGATCAGGGATTACATCTAATTGTAGGCAGTAGCTATAGGGAGGAAGCACACCTGCCTAGCCTAGACCGTGCTCACTGCTTGTTTGGGCTGATTATAAACGTGTGACTGAATTTGAGTTTTAACTCGGGCACCTGCTTTATTTAAATTTGTAAGTGCTTCCTGTTGAGGTTTAATATTTGTGACAGAAGCCTCGTGCCAGAATGATTCCTGCCTGCATATTTATCCAGGAAGATGCCACCGTGTTGTGCCATATCTCTACTCAACTGGAGTACTTTCTCTACTGGCTAATCAAGTGCTACCTCATTGGGTAAATGTATAGTGTTTTTGCTACACTACAGCTGTGTAAAAGGCCAGAAGAGTTGTCTCCAGTGACCACGTGTGTCTGTAATTTTGCCACCGCGCCGAAAGGCGCCGAAGTGCCTCGAGTGAGCTGTCCACCATAGTGAGGAAAGGGCGGGAAAACATTGCATACCCTAGTGTGTGTGGGGCGGGGCCAAACGGGTGGGGCTTCCATGCGAGTTCACATGTCTCTTGTAAGGGTTAGAGGCTGATCAGAGCAGCAGATGAGAAGGAAGCAGCCTCCTGGTCACAGGAAATACACGCGGATTGCGTTCGAGAAACTCGTGGATGCAAAGACCTCCATCAAGGATTACATCTAATTGTAGGCGGTAGATATAGGGAGGAAGCACACCTGCCTAGCCTAGACCGTGCTCACTGGTTGTTTGGGCTGATTATAATGCGTGACTGAATTTGAGATTCAACTTGCGCACCTGCTTTATTTATATCTGTAAGTGCTTCCTGTTGAGGTTTAATTTTTGTGACAGAAGCATCGTGCCAGAATGAATCCTGCCTGCATATTTATCCACAAAGATGCCACCGTCTTGTGCCATACCTCTACTCAACTGGAGTACTTTCTCTACTGGCTAATCAAGTGCTACCTCATTGGGTAAGTGTATAGTGCTTTTGCTACACTACAGCTGCGTAAAGGGCCAGAAGAGTTGTCTGCAGTGACCACGTGTGTCCGTAATTTTGCCACCGCGCCGACAGGTGCAGAGGTCCCTCAAGTGAGCTGTCCACCATAGTGAGGAAAGGCCGGCAAGATGTTGCATACCCTAGTGTGTGTGGGGCGGGGCCAAACGGGTGGGGCTTCCATGCGAGTTCACATGCCTCTTGTAAGGGTCAGAGACCGATCAGTGCAGGAGCCTCCTGGTCACAGGAAGTACACGGGGATTGCGCTCGAGAAACTCGTGGATGCAAAGACCTCCAACAAGGATTACATCTAATTGTAGGTGGTAGATATAGGGAGGAAGCACACCTGCCTAGCCAAGACCGTGCTCACTAGTTGTTTGAGCTGATTAAAACGTTACTCTTTAACTCGGGCATGTGCAAAAAAAAAAAACCCGCCTGCGAGCAGATTTGCGGATTTTTCGACAATTCCGCAATATTCGCGGATCGCGAAATTACCGAAAATCTGCTAATTCCGCGAGCGGAACAGATTTTGCGCCCATACTTAGGTATAGTTAGCTGGACAGTATAACTTGCGCACCCGCAATCCACTGCTGATGATGTCACAAATTACATCATTCATGACATGGTCAGTGAAATCACTGATGACAACATCCAGTGAATGTGGTTTGGTTAGTTATATAATTATTATACACATATATATATATATATATATATATATATGAATCTGCATTGAAGACTGAGTGGATGTACAAGTGTCTGGATGGAGGATTTACTACTACTGGGATTGACTGTGTAAGTGAGTAATTTAAAGTGTCTCACTAAATATATGTGATAGTGATTTAACTGTATGAATATTTGTTTCACTCTGTGTCTTGTTCTGTAAACTACTGCATAAGTAGGTTACTATGTATGTGAAACTCTATATTAGTTTTTAATTAGTTAAGAGAGTATTTGTATGAGAGAGTGACTGTGTGTGTAGTTGGACGGAAGGTGTGTAACTGTCTAATGATGTGTAAATAGTTGATTAAGTACATATATAAGGTTAAGACTGTGAGTAAATCTCTTTATGGGTTTGTTGATGAGTAAATATATTTCTCAATGATATATGTGCAACAAAGTAGAAATATAAAAGGCAATGCATGTGACAGTTGTATATAATTAAGTATACATAGGACTCAGTGATTGTATGAGTGACTGTATCGAAAACTGTATACTTGTAATAGTGATTTTAGAACACATTAAGTATGAGTTATTATCTATATGAATAAATAAAGTGGTTTTTGTATAAGTGTGTAGCTTAGTATATGTAAGTATGATCAATTGTTTGCATAAGTGACTAGGGTGTGTGGCTGGTGTGTAATGTCGATGTAGGTGTATAAGTATATTTAATAGTGTTCTTTTGATCTTTGTTATAAAGGTTATAATAGTGTATGATGAGGTGTATTTGATTGTCACGTGGATGGTGTCATCAGTGATGTCATCAGTGATGTTATATGAGATGTCATCAATGATGTCATCAGTGATGTCACTGGCCATGTCATGAATGATGTAATATGTGACATCATCAGCAGTAGATTGCGGGCTCGTGAGTTATACAACTAACTATAACAGAGGAATTTCAATGGTTTTGTATGAGTAAAATGTCCAGCTAACTATAACACCCCAGAAACCTATGTGTTTTTCAGTGAATTTTTAAGGTTTTTAAATGATAATTCCTAACTGTAACCTGCCTGAAACTTATGTTTTTTTAAGTGAATTTCAAAGGTTTTTAAAAGATAATTCCTTTGTATAACCTAATAATTGTATGTGTATTTACCAATATATATTTTGAGTTTTATAAAAAAAAATGAATCTGAAAGTAGTATATTTCCACATTTATTTTACTGATAAATATGCACTCATGGCTGAAAGACTGACCGTTTTCACTCATGTAAACACTCTTAGATAATAAACTATACACGACCTTCATATTAAAATGTGCAAGTTTTCTTATACGAGGATATATATTGCTCTTTAAGGCTGTTCACTGAAAGTCTTTTATTGTTTTTACCCTTTTACTTTTAGAACGATAGACCTATTGTCCTACTACTCATCATTGACAGCATTTACAAGCACTCAAACAATAACCCAATTTCCGTATTTATCCACACTTTAATAAATACAGAGAGGAAAATACTTTTCTGTCTGTATTTATCTGTAAAAATCAATAAAAACATGAATCAAGGAGCCCTACTTATAATGTAAGAATATTTTCAACTTAATTAACAGTAATTAACATATAAGTGTGGTAAAAGTATGACGCAGCACCGATAATAACTGACTTTCACAGTTCGATTCCAAACTTCATCAGCATTTTAGCCCACGACTATCTCACTGTAGGTAACACCTTGCTTAATCTTCCCAACGCCCCAAACGCCGGCACACCTTTCCGTGGGTAGCTTTACGCTTTAAAAATGCTGGCATTTTTTTATGTAAAAAGCATAGTGATAACAATTATTAATACGTTATTTTTTTTCTTCTGTTGTAAACAATATCTTTTTTTATATCTTCTATTTAGATGTTTTTAATCATGAGAATGCAAAGGACACAGTTTACCTGGTAACACTTTTTAAACTCTCCAGTGTATGTAGATAATAAGGACCTTATACGTTTTACTATGGAAATCGAAATCTTTAAAGCTTCACAGTTTGTAACTTTTCCCAACACGTGCACTTTATTTTCCTTTTCTTTTTACTGTAACAATGGTATCAATCATTATATTGTAATTGATTGTCCTATTGTTACAGAAGAGGAATAGGAGATTTTTCGGCGCCATCTGTAATGCAGCTTAGGAAACATTGGAACATACTTGATCAGATATTTTTTTCAGGGACCATATTTTACAAAATTGCTGAATAAAAAATATAGCTTTCATACATACTTTGTTACTTTAAATATTTTATAAATCCTACATTTCTGAATGTCATATTCTAATTTCTATTCTTCTGATTTGCGGTTCCTATTCACCTTCTCCCTAAAGAATATTTAGGACCGGTTCTGTATATTATAATAGTACTATCCTATATATTCTTAAGTGAGTATGTGATTTGTTAGCGGCACAGTGTGCAACCTCTAAGCACTACGACAGAACGTTCCTGAATTCTACAGAATACAAATTTGAAAAATAATAATGCATCCATTTCTATGTAATATGAAGTCACCTGTATTTTACTGTTTTTTACTTGTTCTCCTGACCTCAGATAATGTAATGCGGCAGTGTTTTTTGTAGCACTTCTATTCTACTTTATCTAAAAGTAACTGATGCCCTCTTACATTATCAAGAATATGGAGCAACACTTTTACAAACTGTAGCAGAAAAAAGGAGGGTATGGCCATGCTTAACTGCTATTTTCTGAAATTTTATTTTTAATTTTCACCCCTTTCATATATACAGTGTCAGTTTTCTGAAGAAAGTTTATTTGTATTTGCTAAATAAAAACGATTTCAAACCTAGACTGAAATGTTTTGCTGCGCAATCGCACACCACATTAGAAGTAACTAGTGCTCCTGGGAAGTATCCCACCTGCAAACTTGATAAAAAAAACACAGCAAGACACTGTAATTTTTCTGCTGTGATTTGTACATCACACGGCAAATATATAAATGTCCCTTAAAATGTATAAAAACTATTTTTACTTCCATAATCCCTGTCCATCACCTAGTGACTACTGTACAGATTTAATAGTGTTCCTAACCTCCCCTCTACTACTTTCTTTTCCCATACTCTTTTGGAAGTGCGTCACAAAATCACTGACAATAGTGAACCGTTCCCACCCAATAAGGAGCAAAGTTGTGCACGAAACACTTTAGCCAATAAAATGTCTCAATTTTTCCGCAGAGGAGGAAGGAATGACTGCCAAAACTTCTACTTTTAATGCTTCATAGCCAATGAACATTAAGCTTTGTAAGGTCCCGCTTGGAACACGTTACCCAATGAAATGTCCCTTATACTCGGCGAAGAGGAAAGAAATCGCTGACAACACTTCTACTTTCAACAGTTTACAGCCAATCATTATTAAGCTTGGGAAAGTCCTCCTTGGAGCACGTCAGCAAATCAGATGTCCCTCCTACTCCGCAGAGCGGAAGTGAATGGCTGGCAACACTTCTACTTTCAATAGTTCGCAACAAACCAACATAAAGCTCAGGAAAGTTCTCCTTACATCATGTAAGCCAATTAGATGTCCTTGCTACTCTCCGGAGCAGAAGTGAACTGCAGAAAACACTTTTACTTAATAGTTCGCACCCAATGAACATTAAGCTTGTTGTTGGAACACCTTAGCCAATTAAACGTTAAATTTGCTCCACGCACACCTACATATTAATACATTTCCTCTAACAAAGTGACTCTATCCGTCACAAAAGTGAACTCTGCCTAATAAATAAACATTATTCCACATTATATTAAAGAAAAGCCACAATAAGCTGCATTGTTGTCTTCCCGATATAATTTACACAGCCTACTGCACCCCCTCCCAACATGAGTGAAACTCCGGGACTGTGGGGGCCCCAGCGAACCCCCGTAATTATTTTCATTATATTTTCCACTGACTTCTTCTACGACTAACGGTTCCTATGGAAAACTTTTAAACCTCCAGCACAGTAACTGTTTCGATTAGCAACATAGTGTGGTGAACTTCTAACCTCTGTGCTCACTTAAGTGTTCCATGAACTGTTACTATGGTAACAGGCAGTAAGCAGTTTGGGGGTGGGGTTGAAAGGTACTGGCTGTACAGAAACCGTTATATTTACCCAGGATCCTCTACATGACAGAAAGGAAAGCAAAGTAAGACAAAACACTGTGTAGCAGATTTACAAGCCCCCTGAGCCACATTCGTGTCACTTTTCCCATCTTAAAAATTATGTAACGCAATGAACTTGTAAATCTGCCCCATGCACATTATGAGCAAAAGAAGTACACAACTCTTTCAATTCGTTATTGATCACAATTAGGCAGTGTTGCTTCATGATTCACGATGCACTTCAATAAATACTTTGTGCCTATTTAAATGGGAGACGAGATTGTCAACATTACAAAACTTAGTGGACTATTTACAAAGACGGAATTAAAATTGTTGCTGCTTTAACGGCTGCAACCTACAACAAAAACGCCAAAAATGGACTTCAAAATCCGTTGTTATCTTACGGGAAGATTTTTTCAACATTGCTGTTTGCTATGCGACAGTAAGAGCCACCCCACAGAGCTATAAAATAAATGGTTGGAGTGGGCTCCAAGGCCCCCCCTGCAAAATTAGACGTGTAAGGGCATCAACGACCGCCCCTCAAGCCCCAGGAACCACCAACTCCCGGGGCTTTGTGTATTGTGAGAGGGAGGCTGCGTGGCCCTCCGCCTGGAGCCCTCGAGGGCCCTGGGGACCTCCACCCCCCAGGGCCGGCTCCTGCAGTGTCCCGGGTGCCTACCCCTGCGACAATGCTGTTTGTTATTAGAGGGCGGAAATTTCGCGTCTCCCGCCCTCCCATAACAAACTTGGTTTGCATTTTGAAAGACAGAGCAGTGAAATCTGTTCTCACTTTCAAAATAAATCCAAACCAGATTGCTTTTCTACATGCAAGTTAGCATCTCCCCATGTGAAAAACCAATGCCGGCTCTCAAAGGATGCGGGGAGCCGGTGGGACTGTGAGCACATTTTGGCTCCTCCCACAGTCTCCAACATTTTATATAAGCCCCAGAGGATGGGGTCCCTAGGGATATTAGAAATTATTAATAGGGGCTTTTTTTTAACAGTAAAATCTGTAGGGCGCGCAACTCCAGCGCCTTTGCTGCACAACTTCTATGGGTTTGGGAGCCAGCATTGCTTTTCCACATGGGGAGCTACTAACATGCAGCTCCCCATGTGAAAAAGCAATCTGATTTAGATTTTGAAAGAGAGAACACATTTTTCCTTGCTATGGGAGGGCAGGAGCCGGCCCTCCCACAATACATAAAGTCCCGGGGAGTGGTGGTCCCCAGGGCTTTGGGGACCTTGTAGCCCCCCCAACCATTTTTTTCAAGACCCGGGGTGACAATCCCCGGGGCTGGGGGGCCCCTCTGGACCCCCCATAAAATTTAATAATTTTGCCCCCAGTATTTAGCCCCCCGGAGGCTAATTACAAAAAAAGCTCTGTTTTATTTTATTTATTTTACGGGACAGTCAACGCACCCTACACGCACCTGCCAGGTCTTTTAAAAAGAAAAATGTGTGGGCCCTGGGGGTCCTTCTGGGAACCCTAAGCAGGTCTAGAGGGTAATATTATTTCTACCCTGCCCCCTTTCTACGTTTTGCACACATATTCCACTGACTTCCTCAGCCTTGCTTCTACCGAGGCACAAAATGGCTGCCAACAGTTCCCGGTTTCGAATGTTGACAACCACTTGACAGCCAATTAGCATTCAGGGTGTGATAGGAGAAGGGTGCGCTTATGGTACGATGAAAATGTGCGCAGACTCCGCGGATCCACCACACCCATAGATATATAAATGATTTTAACTGTATTTTTCCCAGAAACTACTGAACAGATTGACAGCATTTAAGCAAAAGGCACAAGTCTGAACTGAGGGCTACCTCTTTGCCAAATTTGGTGTCATGTGGCTAAAGGTCCTATGGGAAATTGCATGGGGAAAACAAGTTTTGGGACCCCCCTTATTTCTCGTCCCCCACATGACAAATCACCGTGAAACTTTCAGGATAGGAGCGGACCAGACTGGCCAAAAGTTTAGAAATTTTCGCAAAGATTCATCAATCGGTGCCAAAGTTATTGGGAATAGAATGTTGCGTATTTCCTATGGATAATAGGTCCTAACTATACCTACCTACTGGTGACCACCAGTAGGTTATATATATATATATATATATATATATATATATAAATATATATATATTCACTGAAAAAACCATAGGTTTGACACCAGTTATAGTTAGCTGGAAATTTTACTGACATAAAACCATTGAAATTCTCACGTTATAGTTTGTTGGACTCACTATAACTTGCGCGCCTGCAATGCAGTGCTGATGACGTCACATATTACATCACTCATGACATGGTCAGTGACATCACTCATTACATCACTGAAGACACCATCCAGTGAATGTGTGTCTTTCTGAAAAATAAATATGTTTTATATATGTATATGTAAAGGTCGATGGAAGAATAAATGTTTAAATAAGTGTCTTAATGGATGTTTTAAAAAAAAAAATTGATTGGTTAACTGGCTTATTAAGTGTATCTTAGTGAATACATATATTAGCGAGTATTGTTTAAATATTTAAATGTTTGTATCAGTGTTTCACTTTGTGTATCAGTGGCTGCATGGGTTGGTGAGTAGCTACATGTGTGTATATGGGTAATTAGATGTTTTGTTTAGTATCAGTATGAGTGTCTGTATGGTTTGGTGGGGGTGTTACTTAGCACATAGATGCATCAATGACTGACTCACTGTTTGTATGTGTTTTGAAGACAGCATATGTGCAGGGCTGTATGGGTGGATGAGTGTGTATAGGTGTGTGTTAGTGAGTGAATGACTGTCTCACTAGTGTCTTTATCAGTAACTACATATGTTTTAATCTAGTATATGTGAGTATTGATGTATATAAGTGAGTATATGTGAGAGTAAGGGATTGTAAGAGTTCCTGTTTAAATAAGTATGTGTTTCTATAAGTGATTGTTTAAGAGAGTAAGTGTGTGTAAGGTTCCTTAGAAGTAAGGTGGTAGTGTGTGTATAGCTGTATATGCAAATAAATGGATGTTCAATAGTTTATTTGCATGTGTGATTATGTGTGTGAGTAACTTTTGGATGACTGTCAGTGTGTAACAGGATGTATAGGTGTTTCACTACATATGATGAGTGAATATATGTATGAGTGACTATACAGAACTGTTGGGGAATGAGTGGATATGTATATAGATGGTGGTATTACTGAATTGGTTGTTGTAACTAAGCATGGGCGTAAAATCCGCTCCGCTCCCGGATTTTTCGGATTTTCGGCAAATTCGCAATCCGCGAACGCTCGCAAATTTGTCGAAAATCCGTGAATCCGCTCGCGGCGGATTTTTTGCTTGGTTGCGGCGCGCGGCGTGGTGCACGGCGTTCACTTTCCGTCATTTAGCGTTTGCCGAGTTGTTTTTCTTTGCAAGTGACGCGCCATTTTAGATCTTGCTGCGTGTTCCCGCGGGAGTTTGGCGCCCGCGAATACGTAATCGCGGCTTGCCACCTTGCACAGCACAACTCGCGAGAGTTCGCAATTGCGAACACGTAGTTGCGGCGGAAAGGAACAATCTCGCACTTGCGAAATAGAGATTTTTCAATTTCGCACAAGAAAATCACCAGCAAACAGGATAAACCTTCAGAAAATTATGATTTTTATCAGAATCACTCCTCAGGTTGACATTTGCATGGCCTTTTTTTTTGCAAGGAGTCCATTTTGGGGGGGGGGGGGAAGGAAGTGCCCCACAGTCTCCAACTTCCTGTTCCTGTCCAGCAGGCTCCTCCCAGTGCTTTGTCCATCTCCTGGTCACTTTCATTTGGATCTGGAGCTGGAAGGATTACTTTTTGTGGGTGCTGCTGGATATTTGGATTTGAGGCCTTTTTGACTGTCTTTGGATCACTTTTGGATTAGAAATCAACTTACACAAGTAAGTTTGTTTGGGGCATTACAGTTGCTGCAAGTAAAATTTTGGAACTTTTTCAGAACATTAAATAAATTATATTGTGGGTAGCCACAGTATCCAGTAGGACCAGGGTTGGTTAGGGGTGCATGATACAACTGTTTTGTTGAATTTAAACACCATTGAGGCCATGGATGGGCTGGAATTGTGCTGTTTTTTGTCCTTTTTTTGGGCCTGCTGGTGTGGCCCTTTGCCCAGGGGTGGTGAGTGTTGCATGGGCCTAGTCTTTCTGTGGGGTGTCTTCTTGAATTTAAGGCAACATGTGCTTGGGGTGTAAGGGGCCATTTTGAGGAGAGGCAGTGTCTGAGGCCTGCACTTATTTTGCCTACTTTTCATCCATTATGCCCAGGGGTAGTGAGTGTTGCATGGGCCTAGTGTTTCTGAGGGGTGTCTTCTTGAATTTAAACACCATTGAGGCCATGGATGGGCTGGGATTGTGCTGATTTTATTGTTTTTTGTCGTTTTTTTGGGCCTGCTGGTGGGGCCCTTTGCCCAGGGGTGGTGAGTGTTGCATGGGCCTAGTCTTTCTGTGGGGTGTCTTCTTGAATTTAAACATAATTGAGGCCATGGATGGGCTGGGATTGTGCTTATTTTATTGTTTTTTGTCGTTTTTGGGGGGCTGCTGGTGTGGCCTTTTGCCCAGGGGTGGTGGTGCATGGACTGAGTGTGCCTGTGGTGTGGTCTCACTCTCTTTAATGTAAACATCATGGATGGCATTGGATTGTGGTGATTTCTGGCTGTTTTTCTGTTTTTTGGGGGTGTACTGTTGATGTGGACTGGCCATGTGGGTGGTGGTGGTGGCCATCTTGAGTGCTGGCTGGTACAGGCAACATGTGCTTGGGGTGTAAGGGGCCATTTTGAGGAGAGGCACTGTCTGAGGCCTGCACTTATTTTGCCTACTTTTCATCCATTATGCCCAGGGGTAGTGAGTGTTGCATGGGCCTAGTGTTTCTGAGGGGTGTCTTCTTGAATTTAAACACCATTGAGGCCATGGATGGGCTGGGATTGTGCTGATTTTATTGTTTTTTGTCGTTTTTTTGGGCCTGCTGGTGGGGCCCTTTGCCCAGGGGTGGTGAGTGTTGCATGGGCCTAGTCTTTCTGTGGGGTGTCTTCTTGAATTTAAACATAATTGAGGCCATGGATGGGCTGGGATTGTGCTTATTTTATTGTTTTTTGTCGTTTTTGGGGGGCTGCTGGTGTGGCCTTTTGCCCAGGGGTGGTGGTGCATGGACTGAGTGTGCCTGTGGTGTGGTCTCACTCTCTTTAATGTAAACATCATGGATGGCATTGGATTGTGGTGATTTCTGGCTGTTTTTCTGTTTTTTGGGGGTGTACTGTTGATGTGGACTGGCCATGTGGGTGGTGGTGGTGGCCATCTTGAGTGCTGGCTGGTACAGGCAACATGTGCTTGGGGTGTAAGGGGCCATTTTGAGGAGAGGCAGTGTCTGAGGCCTGCACTTATTTTGCCTACTTTTCATCCATTATGCCCAGGGGTAGTGAGTGTTGCATGGGCCTAGTGTTTCTGAGGGGTGTCTTCTTGAATTTAAACACCATTGAGGCCATGGTTGGGCTGGGATTGTGCTGATTTTATTGTTTTTTGTCGTTTTTTTGGGCCTGCTGGTGGGGCCCTTTGCCCAGGGGTGGTGAGTGTTGCATGGGCCTAGTCTTTCTGTGGGGTGTCTTCTTGAATTTAAACATAATTGAGGCCATGGATGGGCTGGGATTGTGCTTATTTTATTGTTTTTTGTCGTTTTTGGGGGGCTGCTGGTGTGGCCTTTTGCCCAGGGGTGGTGGTGCATGGACTGAGTGTGCCTGTGGTGTGGTCTCACTCTCTTTAATGTAAACATCATGGATGGCATTGGATTGTGGTGATTTCTGGCTGTTTTTTCTGTTTTTTGGGGGTGTACTGTTGATGTGGACTGGCCATGTGTGTGGTGGTGGTGGCCATCTTGAGTGCTGGCTGGTACAGGCAACATGTGCTTGGGGTGTAAGGGGCCATTTTGAGGAGAGGCAGTGTCTGAGGCCTGCACTTATTTTGCCTACTTTTCATCCATTATGCCCAGGGGTAGTGAGTGTTGCATACTTGCATGTCCCTAGTCTTTCTGTGGGGTGTCTTCAATGTAAACATCATGGATGGCATGGGATTGTGCTCATTTTTCTGTGTTTTTTCGATTTTTTGGGGTGTATAACTGAACTGATGTTCCTCTGTCTTCCATTGCTTTTAGGTGCACAAGAAGACTCAAGAGAACCACCAGTGCCAGGAAGAAGTCCTGCAGCGGTGTGTGTGTGCAGCATAACGTCACGCGACGTCACGTCTGGACACAGAACCCTCTGCAACTCGTGCAACTGCTGCCTGCTGACCTGCTCTGAAGAAGATGGCCCCAAAAAAAGTAACCCGTAGCTCCTCTAGCAAGAAAGGTGCCAGTAAGGAGCAGAAGAAGCAAGTTACCAAGGACACTGGTGTGCTGCCTGCCCCTTTTTTTGGGAGTAAAAAAAAAAGTATGCCTGCAGCAGCAGCAGCGGGATCTGCTGGGGAACAAGCTGGCAGCAGCACCCCCGCTCCATTGGGCTCAGTGCCACCACCACCACCACGCCAACTTAAGTCCAAGCCCTTGAGTGCTGCAGAGGCAGCCAGTATAGTTGTTCAATCACCATCGACCAGTGATGTTGGCTCATCGCAAGAAAGCAGCAGCAATGTCCCTCAATCAACACAGGTTGTTGTAGCTCATCTGACGAGTGTTGAACAAGCACAGCCGCAACAACAATCACATGTGCAAGTACAAGCCCAAGTACATGTGGAAGGAGAGGCAGCACAAGGAGATGCGCAAGCAGAGGTGCATGGAGGGTCACAAGTGCCCACAATAGTTGTTCCTCCCGAAGTAGGGGCACATCAGGAAATCGACAATCAAGGCGAGGTCTCATTTGAGGAAGCCACTCCTCCTGATGATCCTTCATTGTCTTCCACACCCCTAGCAAGGAAGAGATCAAGGGTGGTGTCTACATCTTCTTCAAGCACACCTCCTTCTGATGATACGGATCAAACTTGGGAACCAGCACCACAGCCGTCTGAGAGTGAGGCACACCATGATCCGACAAAGGTAGTTAAGCGTAAAAGGAAGCTCGTCCAAAGTCTCAGAGTTATGGAGTGTGATGAGTCTCAACAAGAAGTGGCGGATACTGCTGCTGATGAAGACTCTGCCAACGACGACCCAGTCATCATAAAGGTCACTGCAGCCCCAGCGGGCATGCAGCAAACAGACATTTTGACCCTAGCCCGAAGAGCTGCTGAGCGTGATGATGATGATGATGTTGTCGATGAGGAGGCAGTGGAAACACCACAATCATTGGAGTTAAGTAGTACACCAACTCGTCCCGCTTCCATATTTCTTTCTGGCAAGAAGAGACCTCCGTCAACCTCGACCTTAATTAGTGGCGGTGAAAGTGCAAAACGTACAAAAGTTGGGCAATCCAGATCCTCCACTTCATCTGGCATTAGCTTCATGACCACCACCACCAGTATCGCCGCCTCCTCCATGTCCCACAGACACTTCAAGTCCCCAGTTTGGGACTTCTTTACTGTTTGTCCAAAAAATCCAAAGTTTGCCATTTGTACCATTTGTAAGCAAGCAGTTAGTCGTGGTAAGCCAGGTACCAACTATGGTACCGGAGGCCAGAGAGGTCATCTTAGGAGACAGCACACTGTCAAATGGTTTGCGCACCTAGATGCGATCAAGAAAGGCCGAATTCAAGGAAACGTTGATGTTTCATCTGATGATGACGAGCAGGAAGAAGACGTGTCAAACACTTCCCTTACACCCAGTACCCCTGTCAGCAGCACACCCAATGTGAGGCACACTAAGAGTGTTGGAGCGAGTGAGACACCAACGCACAAAAGTTCACCAGCGAGCAAAATTGGGTCAACGAAGTCATTCTCAGCCCGTAAATGCTTGGTCCAGGGCAACATTAGAACAATGCTTACTTCAGACGTGCCATATGAACGCAACCACCCACTGACGCGTCTGTATAACACTAAGCTGGCTAAAATGCTAGCTGTGGACCTTCTACCTTTTTCTTTTGTAGAAGCGGTAGGTTTTCTTGAATTAGTGGCAACGCTCTGCCCTAAATGGAAGGTTCCGAGCCGGTTCTATTTTGCCAGAGTAGCGGTTCCAGCACTACATGAAGATGTGCTGGAGGCGATTGGGGCAGCTTTGCAGAAGAGTGCTGTTCACACAATACATCTGACAACAGACATGTGGACCAGTGGCGCATGCGCTGATTACATGTGCATCACTGCACACTGGGTCTCTTTTTCAGGTGTTAAAGCAAAGCTAAACGCAGGTGTTGACCCGGACAAAGTTTTCAAAGCTGCTCGGAAACATGCAACACTAGCCATGTTTGGCTTGGAGAAAAGTCACACAGCAGAAAACCTTTTGGAAGAGTTTAACAAAAAGGTCTTGAAAATGCTATCCCCCCTAAAACGCAAGATTGGTTATGTTTCCACGGATAATGGCGCCAATGTAGTTAAGGCCATGTTGAAGGGTAACCATTTTAGAGTGCCGTGTTTGGCGCACTGTATCAACCTGGTAGTTCAAAAATTCTTGAGTGATAAACAGAGTCCAGCGTTCGAGGTAATGGCCACCTGCCGCAAAATGTGCAACCATTTCAGCCATTCTTTTAAGGCCCGGAAGCATCTGCGGAGACTGCTACTTCAACGTGGAATGCCAGTGAAAGCACTCATCCAGGAGGTGGCAACACGTTGGAACTCAACCTTCTACATGCTTGAGCGTCTGTATGAGCAGTATACGGTACTCGATCACTATTTCTTCACAGAGGCTACATCTCAGAAGGAGGACATGCGGATGGGTGCGGCGCAATGGGACATAGTTAAAAGCCTGACAGACATGCTTCGTCCTTTTGAGTTCTTCACGCGTGCAGTCAGCCAGGAGGACTGTAATTTGGGAAAAGCTATCCCATTGTTGTGCATGCTGGAGCACCAACTGATGGCGGTGTCTTCTGAGTTTGAAAAAGATGGAAAAAAAAAAGACCATTTTATTTTGTCTGAGAAATTATTAGAGCGCCTACGTGGTGATGAACGTCTTAAAATGATCAACTCAGAACAGCATTACATTTGTGCTACTATTCTGGATCCACGCTACAAAAAGGCGCTGGAAGACGAAGCATTCTTTCCTTTTGCTGATGCAGATGTTCAAAAGTACAAACATTGGTTAGCCTGGTCAGCCAAGAGGTTTGAAAAAGAACGGCAGGTTATTGAAGGAGAAGCCAGTACATCAGCATCAGCAGGCCATCCCCAGTCACAAGAATCCACTTCTGCACCTGTGGCTGAAGTGACCTCTCAGCCGTTAAAGACACCGGCAACTGGATCATCTGCACCACACACAACAAAAACAGTGGCTGCTGTAGAGGATTGGCTAAGTTTGCTTGGGTATGGTTCTCGAAAAAAAGTCACAGGCAGAGCAAAAAGTAAGCAAAGTGGAGGAACCGCTGATGACCTTGAGTCGATGGTGCAGGACTATCTGAATGACTCAACAGAGGTCTTTCTTAATGATGAGCCATTGCAGTATTGGCATGGCAAAAAACAATTGTGGCCACAGCTCTCCAACCTGGCTATAAACTATTTGTCTTGCCCACTCGCAAGTGTGTCTTCTGAACGTGTTTTCAGTGCTGCCGGTGGCATTGTAACTCCCAAACGGAGCCGCCTCTCGCCCAAAAATGTGGAGCGGCTGACAATGATCAAGATGAATCAGCACCTCATACCACCAGATTACAAAGTACGCGAAAGCACGCCGCATGAAGACGAGGAGGACGGCAACGTAGATGAGGGGATTTGTTCTCTGTTCGGTGGCCCTGACCTCATCCAGCCTGAATTCGCAGAGTATGATGACGAAATCTTGTTCTTATTCCCTGACACCGAGCCCTGAAAATGAGACAATCAATCAAGAACTTTCTTTTTCGTCCTTATTCACTTTTATTCCTGTGTGCTTTGTGTCTCTCTTTCTTTGTTTTGCGCAGTTAATTTAATTCAAACTTTAATCACCTAATCCCAAAAACAAGACCATCATCAGAACTGTCTTCACTTGTTTGCTTATTGATTTGATGGTGCCGCAGTCTACATTCCTCAGGTTCACAAGTTCTGAAGAACATGCTCCTCTATCCTCCTCCTCCAGAATGCGATTTCCCTCAAAGCAGAGTGCTGGATTACGCCCAATGAAGAAAGACTCAGCACTTGTGGGGGTGTTGTACTTCTTTGCGGGTGAGTTGACGGATTTGGGCCCATTGCTGTGAAGCTCTAATAATGGACAAAAGTGTTTTGGACCAAATATGAGGTGGAAATTTCTTGCCGTTTTTGCTGACTTGCTTGCCTTTGAGGTGCTCTTTGGCGGGGTTCCGGGTGTTTGTGGGTAATTTTTGGTGTCTGGGAGCACTGCTGCGACAGTCTAATCTTGATTGCATTTGCTTTTCAGGAAATCCGTGGTGGTAAACAGAAGTTACGATGATTGATGATGATGATGACCTAGCTGCACAGCGCCGCGTTTGGACCGAAGGCCGAGAGATATTGTAAGTATGAGATTGAGCTTTTTCGCTGTTTGGGGGTGTTGTCGGGTGGTTTTTTCCGGGTGGGTTGGCGGGTCTTGCCTGGGGCATTCCTGGGAAGGTCTAATACCGGATAGAAGTGTTTTGGACAAAATCCTGAAGGAACAGCCTTTTTTTTGCTATTTCTTCCGTCATCTTGCTCAATGTAGCGTTTTGGGGGGCTTCCTGCTGTTCGTGGGTGGGTTGCGGCCGGGGTCTCTGTCGAAGCACTGCTGCGACAATCTAATCTTGATTGCATTTGCTTTTCAGGAAATCCGTGGTGGAAAACAGGAGTTATGATGATTGATGATGATGATGACCTAGCTGCACAGCGCCGCGTTTGGACCGAAGGCCGAGAGATATTGTAAGTATGAGATTTAGCTTTTTCGCTGTTTGGGGGTGTTGTCGGGTGGTTTTTTCCGGGTGGGTTGGCGGGTCTTGCCTGGGGCATTCCTGGGAAGGTCTAATACCGGATAGAAGTGTTTTGGACAAAATCCTGAAGGAAACACCAGTTTTGGCACTTTTTGTAAGTTAGGGTTCGTTAGGGTTAGCCCTAGCAGCAGGATTGCATGTGTTTCGGGGGGTTCTATTGCAACGCAGTTCTGGTGTTGTAGAGCACTGTTGGAGCGATGCTGGCTATGGATACATTTGCTTGCTTGCAAGTGGTTTGAATACAATCCACGGTCTGTATTTGGGCCTACTGTTACTTTCAAAGTACGTTTTGTAACCATTTTTCTGCTAGGCATCGTTTTTGGAGATCTGATTGGGGTTCTTCTACATATTTGCGACTGGCTTTAGTAAGGGTCTTGGTGGGAGCATTGCTGGGAAGGTCAAATTTTGTTCTAAAACACAGTTTACAGTACACCTACCTTGAGGGGAAAGATCCGCTATAATATTTTGGCCATACTTATTTATCCTTAAAAAGGTGACTCAGACAGAGCACGCAATTTCAAAAATATTGTACTGTCTATTAGGGAAATCAAAGTGTCACATTTTGAACCACACAGCGTACATACCTTTTATTTATTTATCAGTGGTATTGTAATAGCACTTCCTGTTTTCCGTTCAATAATTACAGGCCGGGTTTCAGTCAACATCCGCCAGGCAGGCAGTGGACAGGGTGTCTTCTGTCAGTGGTCACCAACATTGATGGACGAAGCGTCAGCTGGAATGGAGGAGTGCCGCCAATAAGAGGAATTGTTTGCTGCATGCAACTTACTTACCAAATTCAAGGACAACTCCAACAACATACGCAATACAAATACAGTATCCATTGTTTTATTCTATGAGTGTGACTGCATGTGCTTAGCTTTACTTTGTAACCAAAGATTGTCTTTATCTTCAATTATTGTTTGTCCATGCTCTGCTTTTCTTTTCTTCTCTCAACAAAACCTACCCAAAAAGAAACCCCCATTCCCATCCATTTTACAAACCCTAACCCTCTTCCCCCGGGCTGTGTTGTTTTGCTTGATGTCTGACTAAAATGACATCAATAATTCCACACACTTGCTGGGGAGGATAAGGTCATAGCAACAGGCTGATGAAGGAATACGAGGATATCTTCTAGACTTACTCAGCTTCAGTACTATATCTTCTAGTAGTAGTAGCCAATGTCAAATAAATTCAACGCAAGTACTAGTTATACTTGCAAGCAAATACTTTACCATTTGTTAGGCTACATTATGGCACTGTTCTGTCTGTCACCTGCTATATTCTCGATCGTACCGTAACCGTTGTAATGCTACAGTAAGGACAAACAAGGTTTCGTTTTCTTTTTTTCCATAGGCATGCAACTGCCACTGTGTCACACCACTAGTACCACCGCAATGAGGAAATGTCACCCGCCCAGGATTGACAACGTTAATCCCCATTTCACGTGGAGCCAGCCCTGGGCCTAGCCCTAATTTCTAACACAAATTACAGGTAAGATAAGCGTTTGGTGGGAGGTAGTATAATGGAGTATTATTTCGGAGTAGACAAGAGATTGACGGTTGTACTACTAAAGTCCTACGACTGTTCAGGAAAACAAAGTTACTGTTACACCCCCGCCCCCCACCCACCAGACTGAAAAGCAGTAAAAAACAGGTATGGTCAGATAAAGTTTAAAAATATATTTATGTAGCCCTAACAAAATAATCTCCCTCACCCACCCTAACCCCAACGATTGTCTTTGAAACGTCCCAAAACGATCCCAACTCCCAAATCCCACCCCCCAATAGTCTATAAAAAAAGGGCAAGGGACACTCCACTACTGGAGGGTGCTGGTGCTGGTGCATTTTGCGGCATGGGCATCATACTCCTTGCGGAGGGTGGCAAGCTCGGAGCGGAGGCCCTTAACCAAGTTCTTATACTTCAGGACCTCCTGCTCCAGGTTGGACATTCGGACTCGTAGGCGGCGTTGGCGTTCCTTGCAGCTCCTGTGGGGGGCAGCTGGTATTTCTGTTGCTTGGCGGTGGCGGTTGTCTTTGTTAGCCCGGCTCGGTCCCGCTGGCTTAGTCACGGAGGAGGATGCAGTGGTCACAGTCGAGGATGTTGTTGTTGCCCCGCTCGACTGCGTGTCCTCCTCCTCCTCCAGGGCCACCAGCCGCCGATATTCGGCGACAGTGGCCTCCAGCCTCCGTTGCCGGGCCATTCTAGCCTGCTCCCTCCGTGTTGTTGATTTGGAAGGAGCAACTATATGAAGAAAGAAAGACATAGTCTGTAACCAATGCTCCTTAGCATTAATAACACAAAGTGATTGAGCCGAAAGTTGGGTCACAGTACAAGTAGCAAATTGAAAGCACAGTACATAACTATTGAGGACAGTATCTATGTAACCTCCCACTTCTGCATCCTTGCTCTAACATTAGTGGTAGTTTAAAGAACAAATTCTACGACCCCTATGGACTTCCATTACAGTCGACTATGACAGTACACCAGTCTTATTCTTCTTCTTCTCTCTTGTTTAGGGAAATTGGTACGTTATCTTATGCAAGCCGGCAGAATGACATGGACAGCACAGTGAACTTGCACCCGAGAAAAAAAGTTGCACACCATGATGAGTGAGACAGACTTGCGTTACTGTACCGGTCCAGTACATGCAGGTGGTGAAGCTATTACTTTTCTATTACGGGTGGCACTGAGAATACTCTGTTACAAGGGCTACTGCTTAATTAATTTACCTTTCACCCTACAGTGCAAATGAGTACTAGAAAAGGAAAATGAAGAAGCTAACTAATTTGATTATCTATCACTTCACATGGGACGTATTTGATGACATATGGGATGACTTTAGGTGCTTTGCTTAATATTGAGTGAACAGTGATACACCCACACATGAATGACGTACTACAAGTAAACTAAAGTTATTAAGAGAGGTACGGAGTGTCCACCGTAATAACCAGATATATGCTGTGATTGCAGACGCAATACAAAGTACTGCTACTATTCATGGTAGTATTGGACACATTTACAATTTCTTTTCCTTGCCTTCCCTGCACTGGAACGGACGTGCGGGTGCGGTGGTACATGCTCTTCAAGGTAACACTTACTTCATCTGGCGACCATCTACTCTCTCTAGATACACATGTGCTATCTAAGAGTCAGAGAATACCATGCTCCAGGCATCCATTCAGTCAAAGTATACGCACACATACAGTTTCTGTTTCACCCACCCAGGCTGCTGTCCTTCCACCCATCCTTGCTTCATCATTGACCCAGCCATGCACCATACCATATTCTTTCCTTCCCAGCCACCTCGGGGGCCAAGCAAACACATATCGTTCTTCTTTGCCAGCCATCATACAAGTTCGCGTCCCACTTACTTACACCCTTCTTTCGCTTTTCGTTCATCCCATCCATCACGTTCGTCTAAGAACTTATTGGGATTCTTCTCACCAAAAACTTCACAGCTAAGTCGAAGTACATTTCGAGGAGGCTACTACCTGGTTGATTTGTAATACACCCGTGCAGAAAGCACACTATGCAGTCTTCAATCTCAATAAGTAAGGAATATATAGCTTAACTGTTTCCGCCACCACCGTTTGAACCCCCACAGGACCGTCCGCCGGCTCTTGCACCGCCTCCTCCCCAGAGTCCGCCGAGTCCTCGCCCAACACAGCCACCTCCGCGCTGGCCCCGTCACCAGATGTTACACCTACAAAGTACATTTAAGAATGTTAGAATAAACCACTCACTACTATATAATATTTGGTCTAGGAGAAATGTTAAAAAAACTGAATACAATGTAATAATTTGTGACTGTCTACTCCAAAGTAAAAATGTCCCATTTTCCAGGGAAGGCTGTTGTCTTGCTGCACTTTTATGCACAACTGATGAATGCTTGCTTTTGATTTTTAACACGCACCACTTTTTCTCCTAACAGACAGAAGCTTGACTCCTAAGAACACGACCAGGATCAAGTTCAAACCAGGTGAGAGCTCGGCTCGACCACAAGAAATGTGTCCAATTAATCGTCAGCACTAACCACTTTTCCGTTTTCAGTTAAATAGTTTTATGACAAAGTAGATTTTAATAAATGTGTTTACTTTTAATAAAGCTTTTAAACCTAAATAGACTCTGTGGTTTTTGTTCCTCCAGACTAGAGTGGATGAGCTAAAGGTTTTGGAATTTTTGCAAGCATGAGTGCCTCTGACACTTCTTGACTGTGCTGTGACTCCGTACTCTCTTGTCCTGCGTACAATAATCTAGAGATCATTGGGGATCAATAATCGGTGACTTCGGGAGCTGAATGACTCTGCCACACTATCTAGTCAGTAAGGAGACAGTGCATAGAGCTATTGCTGAATAGAATGGGAGTCCAATGGAATTGCCAAATGTCCAATCTTAGTTGGCTACACAGACAGACTAATAAGAATAGTCTAGTAATACCACAGGGAGTCATATTCGAGGCAGGATAAGAATTTATATCCAGTCTACAAGAAGATCAAAGACGATTTAGAAAAAATCGAATGAGGAACGCTAGGAAAAAATAGGTACTCTTTATTAAAATGTAAACTTACTGGGGCCAGCAAAGGAGCCCTCGCCTGCCCGATCCTGGCCTGCATCCTCAGCACCCTCCTCCTGTGTCCTCTTGCCCTTGGGGGGAGCTGATGTACAACATGAAAGAAAGAAAAACCAGAAAACATGGATGAGATTTTTCAACCAAATCAAACATTTCAAAAGAACAATAACAAAATATTTTGGAGAAATAGCAAATAGATAGACAACTATTCCACGGGATCTATCTCATGTGGTATACTACGTTATTCGTATTGCCTGATTTGCGGAACGTTGACTTAGAAAGTTCCTATGTAACTCAATAAACAGACTACTAAAGAGGTTTGCCTAGGCCTGGCACTGCAGGCAGCAGTCCGCAGCACGCGAAGTGACAGACAAAGTCCATCCTGCTTGCAGATCAGTGAATACTCAAACTATCAATCCACCCACCACCGCCACTATTTCTTCTTATAGCCATGTGTCTAAAGGAAGGACTGGACTTCAGTCTATTGGGGCTGATTTAGAATTCCCTTGCGGCTCATTTTCCTCCATTGTTGCGTGCCTTTTGTGACGCAGCGGCAGAACAAAAGACTCGCCATGGTGTTGGTGCGGCGTATATATTAAAAAAAAACACATATGGGCATATGGGCGATGCATCACGTTGTAAAGCCCTGCGCCATCAGGGGGCGTTCCGGCGCAAGGGAGGGCGTACCTGCGCAGGAACGAATCCTAAAAGTGGCTGAGGGAAATCTACAAGATGTCAATCAGTCACTTTTAGGACAATGATGCATGACTCAAACCCTGCGCGCTTGAAGCCGACGTACGGCTTGATGCAGCATTGGGGAGATAGGGTACCCCAGAGCATTGCTGGAGCTGCGCCATCGTTGGCACGCAACTCCAGCAATGCTCTGCCTTTACGGCACAGATGCGTAAGGCTTCTGTGACGTTTTGGGCCAATGGGTGGTGGTGGCATGGCACACAATTACTGCCGCATCCCTGCTACTTTGCAGGGATGCGCCGGTAATTGAAAATATGACCCTTAGTGTCTAGCATTACGCAGTTCTTATCTTTACACTACACTCATACATAATTTCTCAGGCCAATGAAATGCTTCTGAACACAACATACAAAACAAAGAAGCATAGTAGCAAGCAAGGCTACTGAGAAGGAGAGCAGTGCACCTGAAATGCATAGAAGATTTTGAAATATAATTTACCTCAATGTAATCAGCAGCATTATTGCTCTTGGTAAAGAACAAAGATTTGCAAATAACAGAGCCGGATAAAACAGAGTAGTAAATGAATAGCTACTACTACTCACCAAGCCCGGGGACCTCTACGCCGAGCGCGTCCAGCAAGTCCCGTTCCCGGTCCATGACATCGGTCCAGCGGTGGGTGGCCTGGTTATATGTGCGCCGGACCCCAGAGAGCTTATACATGGCCCGGTACACCTTCTCCCACCACTTGCGGCGCTCCCGGATGCCATAGCCAGTCGCGATCTTGCCGCCTCCCAGGATCGTCTTGGGGAGGCGGCGCTGGACGTGGAAGATGAGTGCCGCCACTTCCTCCGCGCTGAAGATCTCCCGCGGGACCACTTGCTCCCCCCTCAAACGCCCGCACGGGAGCCGGGCACGGGGTGCGGGACCCTTCCCCTTCTCAGGGTGCTTCCCGGCTCCCTTTACCATGGTCTGGGCAGAAATACAGTTAAATGATAAACAAGAAATAGAATAGTGAAGAAGAAAAGAAAAGAGTTTAAAAAAGTAGTTTAAAAGTAACTAAAAGCAGCAGAAAACACAAAAATATAGAGCTAGAAAAATAGAGGGATAGATAATAAGTAAAATTAGATCAAATAAACTTCAAACAAACAAAGGATGGCAGAGATTGAGAGAGGATAGAGAAAGCATGCCCAGAACCATAGCAATGAATGAGAAACAAGATGGCCGTGCCCGTTCACGACCGCGTGGGTAAGTTCGCTCGAGATTTTCCTCGCGAGCACGCGCGAAATTGTACTAGCGAGCAGCACACTTTGCGAGATTACACATAGCGGCCGGAAACGGAATTACGTCACGCAAACAAGATGGCCGCGCCCGTGTACGACCGATAGGGTAACTTGGCAAACGTATAGCTAGAAGCGCCTCGCGAACACGCGCAAGATCACGCGAACATACACGTCGCAAAAAAAACAATTTTGTATTTGCACGCATTCACGGCTTCCGAAATCGATCTCGCACGGATTCGCGCCCCAAAAAACGCGCGAAATTGCAGAAAAAACGATTTTAGCTAAACTGAAAGCAATGAGCAGGTGCAAAAGTTCAAACTTAACATTAGTAACATTCAAGGTAGTGCTTCCTGAGGGGCCCCTCCAGAGTTTGCAACTATTCTATGACCCTGCTATGACCCAAACAGCAGGCTCATAGAATAGCTACAAGTAGACCATAAAGGTCCTGTGAAAAAAAATGTCACTGCAACAAAAAGCAAATTACAGATAAGGAAGGAAGCAGGTGCCAGCCAGACTGGAACTTTCAAAATTACTGACACATTAATGACCCACAAATTAATTGATGGCAGTTGAAGAAGGGCAGGTGTGCTTGCTTTTTTCAACCACCATAATCTACAGTGATAAATAAACCTAATGGGTGGCAGTGAGGATGTACCAGAGGGTGGCATGGGTGTCCCAGAGGGTGGCAGTGGTGAAACAGAGGGTGCTGTGAACCTGTGATGATAAACCAGACGTAGAAACAACATAGTCGCGGCCGTTGCGAGCCGAAAAGTAAGTTCGCAATTGCGAACTTGTCCCAAAATCGGCGCGAACGTGCGCCAACACAAAAAACGGGAAAATCCGCAAATCCGCTAGAGTTCGCGTATCTTCGCGGATTGCGAATCCGTAAATCCGCAATTTCGCGTACGCGAGATCCGCTAGATCCGCCCATGCTTAGTTGTAACTGGTAGGGTATCTCTATTTTTTTGAAAATTTTAGTTTCTATTTTTGAATATGTGTTTCAAGGGTTACATTACACTGAAAGGAGGTCTGTCACTCTGTCACAAGGATGGTGTCATCAGTGATGTCATGAGTGATGTCACTGACCATGTCATGAGTGATGTAATATGTGACGTCATCAGCAGTGCATTGCAGGCGTGCAAGTTATGGTGAGTCCAACTAACTATAACGTGGGAATTTCAATGGTGTTTTGTCAGTAAAATTTCCAGCTAACTATAACTGGCGTCAAACCTATTGTTTTTTCAGTGAATTTAATAGGTTTTTTAAATGCTAATTCCTAACTATAACTGGTGTGAAACCTATGGTTTTTTCAGTGAATTTCATAGGTTTTTTAAATGCGTAATTCCTAACTATATAAGGCCTGAAACCTATGTTTTTTTCAGTGAATTTCAAAGTTTTTTTTAATGCTAATTCCTAACTATATAAGACCTGAAAGCCCACCAGGCATCTCCAGTATGCGTCAGGGGACTGCATTGCAGAGAGGTGTAATGAAGCCACGCCCCTTTTTACACCTCTCTGCAACGTAGCCCCCGTGCATGTTTGAAGAGGGGGAACTAATTCCCCTTGCATACTGGGGGCCCCTGGGGGCCAACTAGCCCACCTGGAACCTCCAGTATGCGCCAGGGGGCTGCATTGCAGAGGTGTAATGAGGCTATGCCCCTTGTTACACCTCTCTGCAATGCAGCCCCCTGCCGCGTTTGCAGAGGGGGAACTAATTCCCCCTGCATACTGGGGTCCTTGGGGGCCAACTAGCCCACCAGGAGCCTCCAGTATGCGCCAGGGGGCTGCATTGCAGAGAGGTGTAATGAGGCCACACCCTTTTTTAAACCTCTCTGCAACGCAGCCCCCGTGCATGTTTGAAGAGGGGGAACTAAATCCCCTTGCATACTAGGGGTCCCTGGGGGCCAACTAGCCCACCTGGAACCTCCAGTATGCGCCAGGGGGCTGCATTGCACAAAGGTGTAATGAGGCTATGCCCCTTTTTACACCTCTCTGCAACGTAGGCCACTGGCGCGTTTGCAGAGGGGGGACTAATTCCCCTTGCATACTGGGGGTCCCTGGGTCATATCTGCCCAAACACCGATATTCCGAATGATTGAAAATGACTTTTCTTGAGAAACATTTGGATTATCATGTCCTATACTTTGGAATTTTTGAAAGACTGACTTTGAGGATGCTATAAATTACTCAAGTCTGCCCGAATTGTGTGGGTAAAATTGATACCTAGTCACTTTGAATAAGAATGTACTTATGTCTCATCTAACATTTGGAAGAAATATCTAGTTATATGACAAAAGGATACCGACATAACTTGAAGGAAATAAGAACGCCCTGAAGAAGTTCTGTTGTACAGAACGAAACGTTTCGGCTGGCTGTGGTACATAAACTTAAGGAAAATAAAAGCATTTGAATAGACACCAAGATTCAGCGATTCAATAAGGACTCTAAGTAATATGATTTGATTGGACTTATTGTGCATGTGGTGCTGTGCCAAACTTTGGAATATTCTCCACTACTCTCTACTACGTACTCTCTCCTACTCCACTACTCTCAAATACTCACTCTCTACTACTCATTCTCTACTACTCTACTACTCGCTACTACTTCCTCTCTACTACTCACTCCCTACTACTCACTATCTACTACTCTCTACTACTCACTCTCTACTACTCTCTCTCTACTACTCACTCTTTACTACTCACTCTCTACTACTCTCTAGCACTCACTCTCTACTTCTCACTCTCTACAACTCTCTACTACTCACTCTCTACTACTCTCTCTCTACTACTCACTCTCTACTACTCACTCTACTACTCACTCTCTACTACTCTCTACTACTCACTCTCTACTACTCTCTCTCTACTAGTCTCTACTACTCACTCTACTACTCACTCTCTACTACTCTCTACTACTCACTCTCTACTACTCACTCTCTACTACTCTCTACTACTCACTCTTTACTACTCTCTACTACTCACTCTCTATTGCTCTCTACTACTCACTCTACTAATAACTCTCTACTACTCTCTACTACTCACTCTCTACTACTCACTCTCTACTACTCTCTACTACTCACTCTACTATTCACTCTACTACTCTCTACTACTTACTCTCTGCTACTCTCTCTACTGCTCTCTACTACTCTCTACTACTCACTCTCTACTCTCTATTACTCACTCTCTACTCTCTACCTCTCTACCTCTCTCTACTTCTCTCTCTACTAGTCTCTACCTCTCTACCGCTACCTCTCTACCTCTACCTCTCTACCTCTACACCTCTACCTCTCTACCTCTCTCTACACACACATATACACATATATATATGCATATATATGCATATGCATTTATATATATGTATGTGTTTGTATATATTACCTACTGGCGATAGCCAGTAGGTATATATAGTTAGGATTTTTTTCCTATGGGATTTTTGAAAATTCTATGTCGAATAACTTTGGCGTTTGAGGACAGAATTGGCTGAAATTTTCAGGAAAATTGAACATTTTGTTTCTGAGCAGCCCCTGAAAATTTGGGGGGGTTTCGTCAAGGGGGGGCCGAGACAAAAGGGGGGTCCCAAAACGTGTTTTTCCCATGCAATTTTCCATAGGGCGGTTGGCCTCACTTTTAGCCTGAACGGCTGAATGGATTTACACCAAACTTGGCAAAATTGTAGGGACTGGTAGCCCGATGTGCCTTTGCTATGTCTCAAGATATAGGCTCCAGTGGTTTTTACGAAAATTAACTTTGAAAAATATATATTGGGCTACATTGGGCTATATATATGTTGGAGCCCAAATGTAGCCCAATGTAGCCCAATGTAGCCCAATGTAGCCCAAAGATGGCCACCAGAGACAAAAAAAAACAAATGTAGCCCAAATATCAGCCAGATGTAGCCCAACTATAGCCCAATGACAGAATGTCCCAGAGTGTTCTAAAGAACAACTAGAGTGCTAACAGTCCTACTTATTACAAAGGTATGGCACACCTGAAGCCATCTTGATTGGAATAAAGTGGTAACTCTTAAAACATTTAATTTAAAAAGGAACAAAATGAGGGGGTTCATTTTGCCATAGAAAGTATGATTAGCGAATATATGATGAAATCCCGCATACCATCAGTCCGCAAAAAAAATCCCGCATGTACTATTAGGCCGCAAATTAAAATAACGAAAACTTTTAGAACGAATATGCCTTTAGCATACACTAAACAACTAAACTACCCTAAACCCTAAAACACTACCCCCAGCATGGCCCTACACTACACAAACAGTACAACACTACCCTAAACCCTAAAACACTACCCCCAGCATGACCCTACACTACACAAACACTACAACACTACCCTAAACCCTAAAACACTACCCCCAGCATGACCCTACAATACGCAAACACTACAACACAACCCTAAACCCTAAAACACTACACCCCAGCATGACCCTACACTAAGCAAACACTACAACACTACCCTAAACCCTAAAACACTACCCCCAGCATGACCCTACACTACACAAACACTACAACACAACCCTAAACCCTAAAACACTACCCCCAGCATGACCCTACACTACGCAAACACTACAACACAACCCTAAACCCTAAAACACTACCCCCAGCATGACCCTACACTACGCAAACACTACAACACTACCCTAAACCCTAAAACACTACCCCCAGCATGACCCTACACTACGCAAACACTACAACACTACCCAAAACCCTAAAACACTACACCCCAGCATGACCCTACACTAGGCAAACACTACAACACTTCCCTAAACCCTAAAACACTACCCCCAGCATGACCCTACACTACGCAAACACTTCAACACGACCCAAAACCCTAAAACACTACACCCCAGCATGACCCTACACTACGCAAACACTACAACACTACCCTAAACCCTAAAACACTACCCCCAGCATGACCCTACACTACGCAAACACTACAACACTACCCTAAACCCTAAAACACTACCCCCAGCATGACCCTACACTACGCAAACACTACAACACTACCCTAAACCCTAAAACACTACCCCCAGCATGACCCTACACTACGCAAACACTACAACACTACCCTAAACCCTAAAACACTACCCCCAGCATGACCCTACACTACGCAAACACTACAACACTACCCTAAACCCTAAAACACTACCCCAGCATGACCCTACACTACGCAAACACTACAACACTACCCAAAACCCTAAAACACTATCCCCAGCATGACCCTACACTACGCAAACACTACAACACTACCAAAAACCCTAAAACACTACCCCCAGCATGACCCTACACTACGCAAACACTACAACACTACCCAAAACCCTAAAACACTACCCCCAGCATGACCCTACACTACGCAAACACTACAACACTACCCAAAACCCTAAAACACTACACCCCAGCATGACCCTACACTACGCAAACACTACAACACTACCCAAAACCCTACAACACTACACCCCAGCATGACCCTACACTACGCAAACAATACAACACTACCCAAAACCCTAAAACACTACCCCCAGCATGACCCTACACTACGCAAACACTACAACACTACCCAAAACCCTAAAACACTACCCCCAGCATGACCCTACACTACGCAAGCACTACAACACTGCCCTAAACCCTAAAATACTACACCCCAGCATGACCCTACACTACGCAAACACTACAACACTACCCACAACCCTAAAACACTACCCCCAAGCATGACCCTACACTATGCAAACACTACAACACTATCCTAAACCCTAAAACACTACGCCCAGCATGACCCTACACTACGCAAACACTACAACACTACCCTAAACCCTAAAACACTAGCCCCAGCATGACCCTACACTACGCAAACACTACAACACAACCCTAAACCCTAAAACACTACCCCCAGCATGACCCTACACTATGCAAACACTACAACACTACCCTAAACCCTAAAACACTACCCCCAGCATGACCCTACACTACGCAAACACTACAACACAACCCTAAACCCTAAAACACTACCCCCAGCATGACCCTACACTACGCAAACACTACAACACTACCCTAAACCCTAAAACACTACCCCCAGCATGACCCTACACTACGCAAACACTACAACACTACCCTAAACCCTAAAACACTAGCCCCAGCATGACCCTACACTACGCAAACACTACAACACAACCCTAAACCCTAAAACACTACCCCCAGCATGACCCTACACTACGCAAACACTACAACACTACCCAAAACCCTAAAACACTACCCCCAGCATGACCCTACACTACGCAAACACTACAACACTACCCAAAACCCTAAAACACTACCCCCCAGCATGACCCTACACTACGCAAACACTACAACACTACCCAAAACCCTAAAACACTACCCCCAGCATGACCCTACACTACGCAAACACTACAACACTACCCAAAACCCTAAAACACTACCCCCAGCATGACCCTACACTACGCAAACACTACAACACTACCCAAAACCCTAAAACACTACACCCCGGCATGACCCTACACTATGCAAACACTACAACACTACCCAAAACCCTAAAACACTACACCCCAGCATGACCCTACACTACGCAAACACTACAACACTACCCAAAACCCTAAAACACTACACCCCAGCATGACCCTACACTACGCAAACACTACAACACTACCCAAAACCCTAAAACACTACCCCCAGCATGACCCTACACTACGCAAACACTACAACACTATCCTAAACCCTAAAACACTACGCCCAGCATGACCCTACACTACGCAAACACTACAACACTACCCTAAACCCTAAAACACTAGCCCCAGCATGACCCTACACTACGCAAACACTACAACACAACCGTAAACCCTAAAACACTACCCCCAGCATGACCCTACACTACGCAAACACTACAACACTACCCTAAACCCTAAAACACTACCCCCAGCATGACCCTACACTACGCAAACACTACAACACAACCCTAAACCCTAAAACACTACCCCCAGCATGACCCTACACTAAACAACCACCACAACTCTACACTACACTAACACAACAGTACACTACACAACACTACACTACACTACACAATCACTAACCCACGAAAAAATTAACACAAACCCACTTACCTCTCTCGTCATCGTGGTTTTCACAACGCAAATGCATTTACCATACATGCCTTTAAAACGTAATTCTTTGTAAAGGCATGCGCGATAAATGCACATGCGTTTTGAAAAAATGCGGGATAATGGTATGCGAGGTCAATGACCTTGCGGGATAATGGTATGCGGATTGAAAGTCTGCGGGATAAAAAATGCGGGAAAATGGCTGCAAACCATGATTAGCAGCAGACTTCCCTGGTGAGCACTAGCTTTACTAAAGTGATCTAATGAGTAAATAGAGTGCTTACATTCAGAATTTATGGCAAATATGTGACACATCTGAATGCCTTCTTGATAGAACCAAAGTAAACAAGCATTGAAAATGCAATAGATCTCGCCCTCGTTTAAGTTAAAGCCATTCTGTTTGTAATGAGGTGGCTTTTTAGCTTTGCTTTTATTAGTGTTTTTAAAACTTTCATGTAAATAACATGCATATGTATGCATATATGTATATGTATGCATGCATTTATATTTATATAGATATGCAGATTATATATGTTTATATATGTATATTACCTACTTGCGATAGCCTGTGGGTATATATAGTTAGGATTTTTTCTCTATGGGATTTCTGAAAATTCTATGTCTAATAACTTTGGCGTTTGTGGACGGAATTGGCTGACATTTTCAGGAAAATGGCACATTTTGTTTCTGAGCAGCCCCTCAAAATTTGGGGGGGTTTTGTCAAGGGGGGGCCGAGAAAAAAGGGGGGTCCCAAAACGTGTTTTTCCCATGCAATTTTCCATAGGGCGGTTGGACTCACTTTTAGCTCGAACGGCTGAATAGATTTACATGAAACTTGGCAAAATTGTAGATATGGTTTGCCCGACGTGCCTTTGCTATGTCTCAATATATGTGCTCCAGTGGATTTTGAGAAATTAACGTTTAAAAAAATATATATATCTGTGACAGCGCTCCGGTTAGCGCCCCGGTTCGCGTACCTGACGCGTAACGGAACTTCGCGAAGCGAAGCTGATTGGCTCTCCGGTGTCTGTCAACATTCTAAACAGTCCGGAGCGGCCGCCATCTTGTCTCTCGGTACGATCGAGAGACAAGATGTGGTGAAAAACGAAGGGGGAAATGAAGGAAAGGGGGCAAGGTAGACCACTCCTGACCCCCTAGGATTGATGAGGGGGATATTAAAGTGCCCCGCCGGGGCAAAAAATAAAAACATTTTTTTTTTGTGATTTTACGCCGTAGAGGCGCGTCCCGGTACGCGAACCGGGCAGCTCACCGGGCAGCTCACCGGGCAGCTAACCGGGCAGCTAACCGGCAGCGTAGCTGTCAACATTGTAAACAGTCCGGAGTGGCCGCCATCTTGTCTCTCGGTAGGTTCGAGAGACAAGATGTGGTGAAAAAAGAGGGGGGAAATGAAGGAAAGGGGGCAAGGTAAACCCCTCCTGACCCCCTAGGATTGATGAGGGGGATATTAAAGTCCCCCGCGATTTTTTGCGGTAGAGGCGCTTCCCGGTACGCGAACCGGGCAGCTAACCGGCAGCGTAACGGGAGTCCGCCATCTTCTGTTTTTGGAGCGTCCGGTTCGCGTACCGGGTAGCGTCCCGGTAAGCGTAACAAGGGGAAAACCAAGAGAAACAGTAAAAAAAAAATGAAGGGAATAGATTTCCAGCAAACTTGGCAAAATTGTAGGGACTGTTTGTTTGATGTGCCTTTGCAAGGCCTCAAGATATGTGCACGTGTGGATTTTGTCTAATTAAGGTTAAAAAAAATATATATATCTGTAAGCGTGCTCCGGCACGCTTACGTTATGGGTTTTGTTTGCGCTGCAGAGCCGATACGTCACGGTTATGCGACGCGTCATGAGGCGTCTCACGTGGCTACGTGATACGTCACGTAATAAAGAATATATTTTACAGCTATAGATATTAGCTTTTAAAAAACCAATGAAATTCACTGAAAAAACCATAGGTTATAGACCATATATAGTTAGGAATTTGCATTTACAAAACCTTGAAAATTCACTGAAAAAACCATAGGTTAGAGACCATATATAGTTAGCTGGACATTTTATTGACATAAAACCAATGAAATTCCATATATAGTTAGTTGCACTAACTATATATCGCGCACCCGCAATCCACTGCTGATGATGTCACATATTACATCATTCATGACATGGTCAGTGACATCACTGATGACATCACTGATGACATCTCAAATGACATCACTGATGACATCACTGATGACATCTCAAATGACATCACTGCCGCCATCATGACACACCAATACCAGTTACTACATACGCACTCACTGATTCCTACGTCTACACACACATTCACTCATTCACCCATACAATCACTCATACATACAGTCACTCATTATTACAACACTATCATATGCACTCATACACCTATGCAGACACTCACACACTGCCACTCATCCATGGAGTTACTCACACACCTAGTCAGTCCTGTAAAGAATCAATCACACTTCCATTTCCTCATCTATACAGTTAAACACAGAACACCATACTTCAGTGACATCACTGATGACATCTCAAATGACATCACTGATGACATCTCAAATGACATCACTGATGACATCATGACACACCAATACCAGTTACTACATACGCACTCACTGATTCCTACGTCTACACACACATTAACTCATTCACCCATACAATCACTCATACATACAGTCACTCATTATTACAACACTATCATATGCACTCATACACCTAGTCAGTCCTGTGAAGAATCAATCACACTTCGATTTCCTCATCTATACAGTTAAACACAGAACACCATAATTTTCACACATATACTAACACATACTTACTCTCTTATACAATCACTGATACAAGTACACATTGATATGCACAGAGTCACACACCTCCCAGCCAGCCACACACACACTCAGTCTTCCATACATCCACTCATTCTTCAATATGTAAAACATATTTAAACTTTACAAAAACACACAGACACTAGATGATGTAATCAGTGATGTCATTTGAGATGTCATCAGTGATGTCATCAGTGATGTCATTTGAGATGTCATCAGTGATGTCATCAGTGAGGTCACTGACCATGTCATGAATGATGTAATATGTGACATCATCAGCAGTGGATTGCGGGTGCGCGATATATAGTTAGTGCAACTAACTATATATGGAATTTCATTGGTTTTATGTCAATAAAATGTCCAGCTAACTATATATGGTCTCTAACCTATGGTTTTTTCAGTGAATTTTCAAGGTTTTGTAAATGCAAATTCCTAACTATATATGGTCTATAACCTATGGTTTTTTCAGTGAATATATATATATACATACATATATAAACATATATAATCTGTATATCTATATAAATACAAATATAAATGCATGCATACATATACATATATGCATACAGATGCATGTTATTTACATGAAAGTTTAAAAAACACTAATAAAAGCAAAGCTAAAAAGCCACCTCATTACAAACAGAATGGCTTTAACTTAAACGAGGGCGAGATCTATTGCATTTTCAATGCTTGTTTACTTTGGTTCCATCAAGAAGGCATTCAGATGTGTCACACATTTGCCATAAATTCTGAATGTTAGCACTCTAGTTGCTCATTAGATCACTGTAGTAAAGCTACTGCTCACCAGGGAAGTCTGCTGCTGGTATTCAAAGTGCATGTTTCAGTCTGCAAGTCAGAATTTCTTTAATGAAACAGAAGAGGATTTGAGAAGTCACTCAAAATGATCCCTAATTTTTCTTTCTGAAGCACTAATCATACTTTCTATGGCAAAATGAACCCCCTCATTTTGTTCCTTTTTAAATTAAATGTTTTCAGACTTACCACTTCATTCTAATCAAGATTGCTTCTGGTGTGCCATACTTTTGTCATAAGTAAGACTGTTAGCGCTCTAGTTGTTCTTTAGAACACTCTGGGACATTCTGTCATTGGGCTATACTTGGGCTACATCTGGGTGATATTCGGGCTACATTTAGGCTCTTTTGTCTCTTGTGGCCATCTTGGGAGACTGTATGTCAGAATCTTTTAATGAAATTGTAGAGGATTTGAGAAGTCACTCAAAATGTGCCCTAATTTTTCTTTCTGCAGCACTAATCATACTTTCTATGGCAAAATATACCCCCTCATTTTGTTCCTTTTTAAATTAAATGTTTTAAGAGTTACCACTTTATTCCAATCAAGATGGCTTCAGGTGTGCCATACCTTTGTAATAAGTAGGACTGTTAGCGCCCTAGTTGTTCTTTAGAACACTCTGGGACATTCTGTCATTGGGCTATACTTGGGCTACATCTGGGTGATATGTGGGCTACATTTGGGCTCTTTTGTCTCTGGTGGCCATCTTGGGAGACTGCATGTCAGAATTTTTTAATGAAATAGAAGAGGATTTGAGAAGTCACTCAAAATGTGTCCTAATTTTTCTTTTTGCAGCACTAATAATACTTTCTATGGCATAATATACCCCCTCATTTTGTTCCTTTTTAAATTAAATGTTTTAAGAGTTACCACTTTATTCCCATCACGATGGCTTCAGGTGTGCTATACCTTTGTAATAAGTAGGACTGTTAGCGCTCTAGTTGTTCTTTAGAACACTCTAGGAGGCTGCAGTAGAACACAAAGGAATCAACTGACAGTCTCAGTCCTTGTTGGATGTACATGTTTTACTGAGAATGTCAGACTTCATTCTCACATGACTGAGAAAGATAATGTGAATTTACAGAAAATATGCTTTCAGTTTAGCTTATAGATCCCCTTCCAAACCACTGTGGGAAAATCATGAGATATTAGTTTTCTTTCAAACATGATTCATGATATCACAGCAGAAGGCATTTTCACATGGTAAAATCACCTTAGAACACACCACAATTCCAAAAAAATGAGTATGGTACCATCAACAAATGATTTATAATGTAACTAAAGTCCTAAAACCCTCTATTAACTACAATGCTTTTTAATGAGGTGCTATCATGTATATTGGTCCCAAGATGGCTGCCAACACTTCTTGGATGAAGTGCTGACAGCCAATCAGATCAGATGTGTGGTTAGGCTCCGCCCAGATATATATATTTTTTTGAACCTAAATTACTCAAAATCCACTGGAGCACATATCTTGAGACATAACAAAGGCACATCGGGCTACCAGTCCCTACAATTTTGCCAAGTTTTGTGGAAATCCATTCAGCCGTTCGGGCTAAAAGTGAGTCAAACCGCCCTACGGAAATTAACATGGGGAAAACACGTTTTGGGACCCCCTTCTATCTCGGCCCCCGCTTGACGAATCCCCCCCAAACTTTCAGGGAAGGAGCAGAGCGGAGCGGGCCATCTTCTTTGAGAAGATTCGTCCACCGGCCCCAAAGTTATTCCCAATAGAATGTTGCGGATTTCCTATGGAAATCAATCCTAACTATAACTACCTACTGGCGACCATCAGTAGGTAGTATATATACATACACACACACATATATATATATATATATATATTCACTGAAAAAACCATAGGTTATAGACCATATATAGTTAGGAATTAGCATTTACAAAACCTTGAAAATTCACTGAAAAAACCATAGGTTATAGACCATATATAGTTAGGAATTAGCATTTAAAAAAACCTTATTTTACTCACACAAAACCATTGAAATTCCATATATAGTTAGTTGCACTAACTATATATCGCGCACCCGCAATCCACTGCTGATGATGTCACATATTACATCATTCATGACATGGTCAGTGACATCACTGATGACATCACTGATGACATCTCAAATGACATCACTGATGACATCACTGATGACATCTCAAATGACATCACTGATGACAACATCCAGTGATTATGTGTTTCTGTAAAGTTTAAATATGTTTTACATATTGAAGAATGAGTGGATGTATAAGTGTCTGAATGAAGGTTTTAGTAGGTGCGTGATTGACTGTATGAGTGAGTGATTAAATGCGTCTTACTAAATGCACGGGTTAGTGACTAAACTGTCTGAAAGTGTGCATCAGCATGTCTGTTGTTGTGCAAGCTGCTGCATGTGTTGATCAGTAGCTATATAAGTAGCTATATGGGTTATTGATTGGTTGCACAAGTATTTGTATGGGAGACTGAGTGTGTGTATGGCTGGCTGGGAGGTGTGTGACTCTGTGCAGATCAATGTGTACTTGTATCAGTGATTCTATAAGAGAGTAAGTATGTGTTAGTATATGTTTTAAAATGTAAGGTACTCTATGTTTAACTGTGTAGATTAGAACATGGAACTGTGATTGATTCTTTACAGGACTGACTAGGTGTGTGAGTAACTCCATGGATGAGTGGCAGAGTGTGAGTGTCTGTATAGGTGTATGAGTGCATATGATAGTGTTGTAAAGATGAGTGATTGTATGTATGAATGATTGTATGGGTGAATGAGTGAATGTGTGTGTAGACGTAGGAATCAGTGAGTGCGTATGTAGTAACTAGTATTGGTGTGTCAATGGTTTCAAAAATTATACTCTGTATTTAACACTGGGTGTAACAGAGGTTATATTAAAGTGTGAGGAGATGCATTGTATTGTCACATTAATGATATCATCATTGATGTGACCATTGATGTCAAATGAGATATCATCAGTGATGTCATTTGAGATGTCATCAGTGATGTCATCAGTGATGTCACTGACCATGTCATGAATGATGTAATATGTGACATCATCAGCAGTGGATTGCGGGTGCGCGATATATAGTTAGTGCAACTAACTATATATGGAATTTCAATGGTTTTGTGTGAGTAAAATAAGGTTTTTTAAATGCTAATTCCTAACTATATATGGTCTATAACCTATGGTTTTTTCAGTGAATTTTCAAGGTTTTGTAAATGCTAATTCCTAACTATATATGGTCTATAACCTATGGTTTTTTCAGTGAATTTCAATGGTTTTTTAATAGCAAATATCATAAGCTGTCGAATGTCAAGTACGTGGTAAGTAAAAACATTTTCGTGTTTATGCACACTGATCTGCTTTGAATGCTACCCCCCACCCCTCATTTCTATTAGGAGTACTCTCTCTTTGCAGATAGTGAAGGGTAGTTAACGCAGCCCTTTGCCCCCTTTGTAATCCGTCGTGCCTGCTTCTCTCTCCATTTGATTGATTGTTCTCTTTGGTTCATTCTCTATTTACAAACAAGCACAGAGTCAAAATACTCTGTTTAGTCTTTGCAGATAGCGAAAAACCGTGTAAAAAAACAAAAGGAATCGAGCAAAATCAGTAGGCCACTAATGGGATCTCTTTTTGACCTCGCTAAAATAGAAACATTAGGAACAACCTGTTGAAAATAGCAATGCGTATGTACATAAGCGGCGTTCATTTGTGTTCACAGTACCCCTTGTTGATTGTTTGAATCGAGCATTGAATTGTTCGAAGTTGGTTCTCTTAAGGATCTTCTCTGCCTGCAAACGAGGAAGAATAGGAATATTCTCTCTCCCTTTGCAGATAGTGAAGGGTAGGTAACGCAAGCCTTTAACACGTCGTACCTATTTCATTCCTCATTGATTGATTGATTGTCCGAACATTGACTGTTTGGGAATTAGTTCTTTTTGGAGGTATTCCCTGTTTGCAAATAAACGTAGGAAAATCTTTGCAAGTAGTGAAAGGGTACGTAATGCGGACCTTTCTCCCCCGTTGTAATCTGTCATGCCTATCTACTCCCCACTGATTGATGCACCTGTTTCACCCGGACCATTTACTAGACATACGTCATCTGGCCCGACCAGAGAGCACCCCTAGTGAAAAAGACATATGCAATAATAACGAAGTGATCACTGTATCCTGTTAACAGAAACTTTAGCATGAAACAACCTGGAAAGAAAAGAATAGGAAATCGAAAATCAGTAGGCCACTGATGAACATGAACTTTTATTAAACAACGAACAAAGAAACGATAACATAACGTAATGATAAAACCTATTAATGTCCTAGAAACAAGAAAACGTTAGAAATATGCCAGTGGTGAGAGACCAGAAAAACAGTAAGAGAAACCAAATCACCCCTCGCTGTCCCACCGCCTGCCACGCCCAAAAAATCGATAGACTAGGGAAAATGCAAGTCAGTAGAACATCCGCCCCCACTCTGGAAACTTCCAAGGTGGGGCAGGGTTCCGGCTACGCCCAGCCGGGAGCAGCCCATATAAAGCAGGTCCTGCTGCCACGCCTCGGCCAGGAGATCCTAACGTAGGGTGTAGCCGGAGGAGAGGCCGAGACCAGCGGGACCCGGCCAGGGGATTGCCTTTACAACGCTGAACAGTTGCAGGGGGGGGGGAATGTCTCCTCGACCCTCCCCTCTCTCTCCCAGTCCGGCCGCGGTGGCCCTTGAGAGTTGCAGGTAGTCCCGCCACATGCTCTTCCGGTCCGGCCACCAACGGTCGGGGGGCCGAGGCCGACGGGATCCGGCTGCAGCCAATAAACCAAGAAACCCGTTAATGGGGCCAGAGCCAGGGGCGTCCGGCCGACATCTACCGGAAGCCCGGCCCGAAGACGGACGGGACACTTCTTCTTTCTTGAAAAATGGCTGCGACAACACTGGGGGGGGATGTCTTGCACATGCCTCCGACCCCCCCCCCCTCGTCCTCATCGCCTGGTCCGGCCATAACAAATCTCAAGCGAGACGCCGTGGGGTGCACTGGGAGGGAGAGACGGTGCGAACAGGCCTCTCCCGCCTCCCCAGGTGGAGGCTTCCCAGCTGCACCCTCAGCGCTCCAGGCGCCCGGAAAAGGGTTCTTCCACTGTGGCTATGCTGCAACGTCTCGCCCGGCAGGGTGGAGCCCGTCCGCTCATTTGACCCCGCGATCGCCAGTAGCTACCGAACTCTCAAAATGGCGGTCGACCTGGCAAGAGCGGGCCCAGCATAAAGAAATGGCCCGGTCACTGGTTGACTCCACCACCGTAGTCCTCCACGACCTTGAAGATTCTAGAGGAGCCGCGGGAGTCTCCGACCCCCGATGGGGAATGACTGCCATGATCACCCGTGGAGTGACGAAACTGTATCCGCGGGACGTCGGCGCCAGCCTCACTTTGAATTACTAGAATCCTGCAGACCTCACTTCCGGTGAAAGCACAGTGTGACCCGGTAGGAAAAATTGTTGCACCCCCTCCCCTTTTTGACTGATAGTTCAAACCACCGATCCTTTCCTTTGCCCTTTTAACGGAACTTTGGACTGCCTCCCCCTCTTTTACATTTTCTAGAGAAAACAAAACATTAACCACTACAATAGCATAGCAGTTGACACCAGAACTGTTTTCAAATTGAAAACCAACAACATCTTCAACAGAATCCTTTTTGTTTCTGCTGTGACCCTGCTACAGCACAGGCATTGTCCCCAGCAGTAATTCTGCAATGCCGCTAAGAATAGCTGTGGTGCCTACTGGACTCACTCACCCCCGCGGCGCCCCACGCCGTTATTTGCTGGGCGGCAACTTGCTAGACATCACTTTCGTGCCATCTAGATTTCAGCGCGTTCTGCTGCCTTGGAACTATTCGCACAACAGACCGCTACTGACAACAATATTTCATTATTGGTGCTGTCAATTTCAATAAATCTATTGGATAATTCAAAAGAAATTGCCACGGTCTCTTCGTTGTTTAAATGTTTTTACTGTTTTTGTTTTGTTGTATATATTTATATGTTATTAAAGTTTTATATTCCTACTACTTTGTTGGAGTGCTATATATTTTTAATGTGACACATAATTGTAAAAACTTTGATGTACAAAGAGTCATTCCTGGAATCTTCCGCTTCAGGCTCTGTCCCCTCCCCAATCACAATACAGGATAGTTTTCAGATAGTAGGAACACGTGTGGTGTTACGGATCTCATCGGGTGTGGGCCTTGATCTACTATAACTCCTTTGAAGAGGGGTGATTCTTTACAGCTGGGGCCATAAACTACATCTGCAGGGCTAGCTGATAGCCTGGACAATCGGACACAGAGGAAGAGGAGTGTCAGAGGGTGCGGTAGTGAATAGGGCGAAAGGGAGGTGTCGGGCGGGCACAGTGTGATTCTCAGGGAAGAGCAGCGCAGATGGGGGGAGGTTTATTGCCCATGCATAAGACAGAGAGCGGGGGTGACCAGTGCCTGGGGAAGATGCTTGCGAGGGTGAGGAGCCATGCTACGAATCGACAGCGTGCAGAGAGTGGGTCTGGTCAAGACATCTAAAATGGCTGCCGTGCACGACAAAAGTGTGGCATTTCAAAAAAGGCAAGATGGCGCAGACAATGTTTTTCAACACTTCCTCATTTCCTTCGAATCGAACGTTAACAGACGTTGGGGCATATTACCAAAGTTAAGCGATATTTATCGCTAACGATGCTTACCAACGAATTTTTTACCGCTAAGCATCATCAGAAATTATCGAAGATAAACCTTGCTATTATCAAGGTTTATCACAAATGCGATAATAAACGGCCGCAATGCATGAATATCGCTAAAAACTCAGCGATATTCATACATTACCGAGCTAATGCTCTTAGCCATGTTATCCACCTCCCATTGGATAACATGGCTAAGAACTGCTCAGGGCAGGTGTTACTTTTTGGAGATATTCGCGCTTAGCGCGAATATCTCCAAAAGTTGGTAATAGGAGATAGATATCTTGCATGTTGTAATGCAAGTTATTGTGGTATATGGAACTCATACCATAATCTCTCAGGAAAGCAGAAACTGATCCTTTTGGGACCGCCTAAAAAGGCCTAGGGGGTGAGGAGTACTCTACTTTGCCCCCTTTTCACGTTCCGAACTATTTTATGTTACTCTCTTCTGTAATTACACAAAATAGCAGCGATAAGATGCATCGGAGACACACAGTGAGAGAAAGGAGGCCGGAGATGAAGAAGAGATGTCAAATACACATTGGAGATAATATAGTGGCAGAAGGGAAGTAAATATGAGTAAACTTACCATGTAACATAAAAATGTTGCACTCTATACTATAAGTCTCATTTTATACTACAATCACTTCGCTACAACCTCATAAATTAAAAATAAAAATGAATAATGTCTCAAACAATTTTTGATTTCTAAATATACATTTATTCTTCAGAATTTTCTAAATTTGAAAGAACTAGTAACATGTCCTCATCAGCAATGTCCTCATGAAAAGTCTCCAATAATGATTCTTGTAACTCTATGGTCTCCAAACACTCGATAAATTCGCCATCAAGAGATTGATCAAAAAAATCATTCAAGTCATCTCCTCCTTCTGACAATATTTCATTATTGGTGCTGTCAATTTCAATCAATGTAGTGGAATCATTCAAGTCATCTCCTCGTGACAATATTTCATTATTGGTGCTCTCAATTTCAATCAATGTAGTGGAATCATTCAAGTCATCTCCTCCTTGTGACAATATTTCATTATTGGTGCTGTCCATTTCAATCAATCTAATGGAATCATACAAGTCATCTCCTCCTTGTGACAATATTTCATTATTGCTGCTCTCAATTTCAATCAACGTAGTGGAATCATTCAAGTCATCTCCTTGTGACAATATTTCATTCTTGGTGCTGTCCATTTCAATCAATCTAATGGAATCATACAAGTCATGTCCTCCTTGTGACAATATTTCATTATTGGTGCTCTCAATTTCAATCAATGTAGTGGACAATTCAAAAGAAATTGCCACGGTCTCTTCATTGTGAGCCATTTTATTTTGAAATTGCTTGCTGTAAATTGCAGAAAAAAATAATCACTTTCATTTATCATTTTTAGTAATACATAATATAAAACTAACGTTATCAAGTATTTAGTATAACAGAAGGACTGCAAATAAATAACAGAAAACATTTTTCAAATTATCTTCAAGTGTACAACATAGTTCCCCTTACAAATTAACAACTCACCTTTTTAAAAGTAGGAAAAGTGTTAGTACTGTGTAAATCAAACACCAGAAATTCACCACCAAAAATTCCTCACAAATGTACCTCAGACAGTAGTATCACAAAATGGCTGTGGTTTCCTCTCATTTGACATATATACATAACCAATTAACTTTCATCACACACAAATACAAACCAAAGTAACATTTTAATTGGTTCTAAATTTCAACACTTTCAAATGTGTTTTCCCCATGCAATTTTCCATAGGACATTTACATACGTCTACAGCCTGAATGGCTGAACGGAATTACACCAAACTTGGCAAAATGGTACATCAAACCTAAGAGGTCAGGAAGGATCTACTATGCCCCCTTATGGTCATTTCCCCCTTCGCTTTGACCTCCTCTTGTCTCTCAATCCTACCGAGAGACAAGATGGCGGCCGCTACGGACTGTTTGGAATGTTGACAGACGCCGGAGAACCAATCAGCTTCGCAAAGCTCCGTAACGCGAAAAGTACGCAAAGCGGAGCGCTGTTACAGATATATATCTTTTTTTGAATGTTAATTTCTCAAAATCCACTGGAGCACATATATTGAGACCTAGCAAAGGCACATCGGGCTACCAGTCCCTAATATTTTACCAAGTTTCGTGCAAATCCATTCAGCCGTTCGATTATTATTATTATTTTTTTTTTTTGCCCCGCGGGGCCCTTTTAAAACCTCCACATCAAACCTAGGGGGTCAGCGAGGATCTACTATGCCCCCTTATGGTCATTTGCCCCTTCGCTTTGGCCTCCTCTTGTCTCTCGATCCTACCGAGAGACAAGATGGCGGCCGCTACGGACTGTTTGGAATGTTGACAGACGCCAGAGAACCAATGAGCTTCGCTTCACAAAGCTCCGTTGCGCGAAAAGTACGCGTCCTGGGCCGCTGCCCGGTCCGCTGTTACAGATATATATCTTTTTTTAAACGTTAATTTCTCAAAATCCACTGGAGCACATATATTGAAACCTACAAAAGGCACATCGGGCTACCAGTCCCTACAATTTTGCCAAGTTTCGTGCAAATCCATTCAGCCGTTCGGGCTAAAAGTGAGGCCAACCGCCCTATGGAAAACTCAATGTTAAAAACACGTTTTGGGAGCCCCCTTTTTTCTCGGCCCCCCCTTGACGAACCCCCCCCAAATTTTCAAGGGCTGCTCAGAAACAAAATGTGCCATTTTCCTGAAAATTTCAGCCAATTCCGTCCACAAACGCCAAAGTTATTAGACATAGAATTTTCAAAAATCCCATAGAGAAAAAATCCTAACTATATATACCTACTGGCGACCGCCAGTAGGTAATATATATATATATATATATATATATATATATATATATATATATATATATTCACTGAAAAAAACATAGGTTATAGACCATATATAGTTAGGAATTAGCATTTACAAAACCTTGAAAATTCACTGAAAAAAACATAGGTTATAGACCATATATAGTTAGGAATTAGCATTTACAAAACCTTATTTTACTCACACAAAACCATTGAAATTCGCATATATAGTTAGTTGTACTAACTATATATCGCGCACCCGCAATCCACTGCTGATCATGTCACATATTACATCATTCATGACATGGTCAGTGACATCACTGATGACATCACTGATGACATCTCAAATGACATTGTGACGCGTCGCGTAAGCGCGGCGTATCACGTTGCCGCATAATGAGTCTTATGACGCGCCGCGTTAGCGCACCCGGAAGTGCTCCGGAGCGTGAACCGAGGCGCGAAGCACAGCTCCCCGGAAGTGATCCGGGGCGCGGCGCGGAGCGCGTAACGTTAGCGTAACAGGTCATGTGACTTGTTAATAAAACTTTCTATTGGTTCATTTCACTTTTGGTTTCCTAATGATGTAAGGCTAGGTCATGTGACCTAAAAATAACACTTTTCATTGGTTTAGAACATTTTTTTTTCCCAAATGATGAAAGCCCCCACCTTCTTTCCTCACTCTGACTTTCATCTTTGTGAGAGGAAGACCTGTTTTTGCTTATTAAAATAATGGCATCTGTAGTAGCTGCAGCTGGTGGACCCCCACCACCACCACAACCACCTAGGAAGGAAGGACCACCTCCACAGTTCCTTCCCAACCCAGAGGAGGAAGAGGAAGAAGAAGAGGAAGAGGAAGTAGAGAGGAGGCAGTTCTTACGTGAAGAGCCCCGGAAATCCCACCACAAAGACAGTTTTATTTGGCAGTTTTATTCTTTTCCTCAAGGCCAAAAAAAAGTGAATGCCCGACATGTGACATGCCTCATTTGTAAAGATGTTTTATCTAGAGGTACAGACAAAAAGTATAGTTATGGTAACTATAATATGCACCGTCATATGCAGCGGTGGCATCCACTGAATTACAGCGTTGCAGAGATGCGTCACCTCCAAGACAACCCACCAACTCCTGTGGCCAGTACATCGGCACAGGTAACTCTGTCGGGACCAGAGGCGAGGGAAACGGTCCCAAACATCCAACAGAATTTTGTGCACATGAAGATAGTGTGCCTTTATTGTGTTGACCTACTCTCATGTGCAAATATGAGTATCAATTTGATAAACAGAGCATTTGAAAACCACAAGTGCTCAAAACGCCCCAAAAAAATAAAAAAAATGTTTTGCTCCTGTTGAGCCCTTTCTAATGCCTGTTTTTCGTTGTTCCCCCTCAAAAAAACCAAAAAAAATTAAAATCGTTCAAAAAATACAAAAAAGTAAAAAAATTTTCAGAAAAATAATAAAAAAAATATAAAACAACAAAAATAATTTTAAAAAAAAGTTCTTTTCAGAACTACCTCCCCTTTATAAAAAATTGCTAGAATGTTTAGCACTCTGGCAACCTCTATTTCTTTTGAAGCGAACCAGAAAAAAAAAATTAAAAAAAAAAGAAGAGTAAGTATAAGGGAAGGAAACAGAGAGTAATGTTAAAAGAAAGACAGCTAGAGGGAGTAACACAGAGATACTGTTTAATAGATCTATTTACCGAAGAAAAGATGGAAGAGGGTATAATTGTGAAAAACAAAATAGATTTATTTATTTATTTATTTATTTTTGGCATTTATTAAGCGCAGCGAATACCCGTAGGCGTCTCGGCGCTGGATTAATCCCTAGGTCCTCCCGCTTACTCATCAGGTGCTAACTGGTTATTGGTCGAAAAGCCACGTCTTCAGGCCCCAGAAAACTGCAGCTAAAGCCGCTTTTGCGGCAGAAAACTGCCGGTAAAGCCGCTTTTGCGGCAGTTTTCTGCAGATAAAAGCAGCGATAATTTTATCGCCTGTGTTGATAATATGCCCCTTAGTGTGCTTGAACTACAGGGAGAAAGCATAATGAACAAGTAGTGAAAGAGTGATCAGTCAGAGACAGTGAGAGTAATGGAGACGGAGTGAGTGAACAGGAGTGAGGAAGTATGAGAACAGAGGGACTGAGAAAAGGAGTGGAAGGAGTAGAGTAAGTAAGTAATAGAGAAAGGAATGAGGGAAGTAGCAAAGGCAGGAAAATGAGGGTTAAAGAAATGAAGCAGTGGAACTAATAGAAGTTAAATGTGATAGAAATGTAACGAAAAGAGTACAAAACATTTACCTTATAATTGTCGTTAACTTAGTCACTTGTTATTTTTATACTTTCAATCTGTGAAAGAAAGAACAAAAATTTGAAAAATATTAAAATATGTATTTAAAAATTAGAAAAGACAAGGGAAAAGATTGACAATCATCCAATTTTACAAAGAAATAAAGTTAGAGATAAACATGCAGAAAAAAAAGAGAAAGAAACGGTGATAGACAGTCAGAGACAAAAAGAAATTGAAATAGAGTAAATTACTAAGAGAAAAAAAAAGAAGATACTTTCAGTGACAGAAAAGAAGGATAGAAGAGAAAACTAAATTGAAGTTGTGTAAGCTACTAAAAGAAAGCGAGTAAGGTAAACTATATAAGGAAAGGGTGAATAAGGAAAAGAGAGTGAGGGAGAGAGAGAGGAGACAGAGGAAGTGAAGGAAAGAGTGTCAGATACAGACTGAGTGAGGCATCTACACAATGTGATTCATAATGTTAGGAAACACAGGTAATGTAATTGAAAAACTTTCAATTTTTTTTGCTCATTCCACAATCACATCACCTGTATTTCCTTTGCTTAGGTATCTCCTTGTGCAGATGTAGTCTAGCATATGAAAGACTACGCAGAAGGTGAGCACTGTATGCACCAACTTTGACACTTACAGAAGCCTCTGCTTCTCCATGCCCCCTACACAGTCCTAAATATATACATTTTAAACTGACGGTATCTTGTTGCAGATGAAGTGAGGCCTATCTTGCAACATGGTGCATCTTTTGCACTGCTGCTGTGTCACAAAAGTGACACAACGGCGGCGCAAAAGAGGCGCACGGCCATCATAAAACTGCCCCTAACATTTTAAATGATTGTTTCAGGATGCCGATAAGGTGTGGCCTATCCAGAGATTTGTTTGAGGTAAGGCCTACTCAGAGTTACAGATTAAATTTAGGCTTGTTGAAGAGTACAGAGGAGATAATACATGTGCAGGCCTACCAACGAAGTGAGTCATGTCCACTGCACTCTTGAACAAAGGCCAGACCTCCTCTGTCTCCCTGGACAGGCCTAAACCTCATCTGCACAATGTGATTCGTAATGTTTGGAAACACAGGTGATATAATTGAAAAACGTGTAAATATTTTTGCTCATTTAACAATCACATCACCTGTATTTCCTCAGCTTAGGTATCTCATTGTACAGATGTAGTCTAGCATATCCAAGAGTACGCAGAAGGTGAGGACTGTATGCAACAGAGCAATGTACATTACTCACCTCCCTTGACACTTACAGAAGCCTCAGTTTCTCCATGCCTCCTACACAGTTCTAAATGTATATCATAAATACAAAAAGTACAGAATTAATTATACATGTTAAATGGTTTATTTTTGCTGTTCTCAGAATATATCAAATTTCACTAAAAACAGTGACTTGAAGGTATTCATCATATAACAGCGGGGAAAACAAAACACAATCAAAATGATTGTGTTTAAAAAATCCATATAACATAACCAATCAGAAATCAGAACTCCTCAAAAGTAACTTACTTTCCATGACGTCGAAGGATGTCCTATGAACAGCTTATACTCTGTTGTGCTGTTATTATTTTCAGCCCGCCACTTTCTGAAAGAAAAACTCCATCGTTTTGACAAATATGTTACATACAATAAATGACTACTCGCTCTCTACCGCACTTCTCCTCAAGGCCAAATCGTGTAAGAGCCATTTATAACTCTTGGAATTCTTCTAAGAAAATCCCGTCATTTTCTTTTTCCGCAACTTTCAGAAAGAAAACGTTCAAGATCACTTTCACAATCCTGTACTAGTAATATCTCACCCTTCTTGCTTACTCATGTTCCACATTTCCTATGACACTGATACTGCTTACTATGAAGCAGACTTACACTACCTCTATGACTACTACAATTATTTAATTCTCTACATCACTTTTAATCACAAAGCAATTTAAAACAGTACATAAAATTATATCAACTCCGCCATGAAACCGTTGGTGAACGTGCGCGGTACAAATATTTTTAACGTAACGTAACGTAACTCCTAGAATCATTATAGGCCAGTTACCTACCCTAAATTCTTTCTTCTGAAAACAGAAAGTAAGAATATTTTTAAGTCAAAAGGCAACATTGTTTCATAGACAAATGTGAATCATTTCCGAAACATCAGCTTTTTTTCCATTTTCAATAAGCTGTGTAATAAGCAGATGTTGTCAAAGGACCATCATGTCATATAATAGCTGCAGTTAGAAATGTTCTTCCTAAAATCAACAACTGTGTAGCCACAACATTTGTAATTAAAGTTGAAAACTTATTTTCATCAGGTTTATATAGTTGGAATTTTAAAATGACATTATAACCAAAAGTTTGTTCAAAAAATGTGTACACCATTGCAGACTTACATTACCTCTACTCCATGTTTTGATTGGCTGCTTGAATTAGCTTATTAAAAGAAACAGTTTTTCTGAACTCATTCAAAGTGCAGTTATTTTTCCATGACATCAAGTGTTATGGTAAGAACACCGTTTGCTTTGGGGAATACTCTGTTGTCCTTTAACTAATCCGTGCCCACCACTTTCTGTAAGAAAACCTTCTTTTTTTTCAGGAACTACTTAAAACTCAAAAATAACTTTTTACTCTGTACTACACTTATCCTCAAGGCCAAATAGTGTAGGAGCCATTAGAACCTCTTGAAATTCCTCAGAGCAAATCCCGAGATTCTTTCCCTAAAATTTTGGTTGTAAAAACACCAGGTAAGAATTTTTAAGGTCAAAAGGCAATTTTTTTTTTAAAGTTAAAACAGAATCATTGCAGAATGACCAGCCGTTTCTAGACTTCAAATAAGCTGTGTAATGTCCTGATGTTGTTGAAGGACCGTCATGATATATAATTGCTGCAGTTACAAAAGTCCTTCCTGATATTGACAACTGCGAAGCCACAACATTTTTAATTAAAGTTGTCAATTTTGTTCCATCAGGCCTACATCGTTGGAACATTAAAATGACATACTGGCCATATGTTCGTATAAATAATGTTGACAACATTGCAGACTTACATTGGCTACACTTTATGTTGTGATCAGCTGCTTTTACTAGCTTATTAAAGGACACTGATTTACTGTCTGGCAAAGTTAAATATATAAATCTTTCTGAGTCTACACTGGTAGTACTTAATAACTGACAGTTCTCGCAGTCATGCTGCCATTGATAAGAAAGGCCAAACAGATGATCTACATCTACACCTTCATCTTGCAATACATCAAGCATATACATTAAAAACTCCTGACAATCTTGCTGAATATTTTTAGAGAATTGCGTTTGACCTGAACATTTGTCTAACAGATTTCGAATTTCAGACACACTTTCTATTTTTATTCTATCAGTGCTACATTTCTCTAATACAGAATTCAACAAACTGCAAAATCTTTGATCCGAATTGACCACAATCTCTTCTTTTAAAGTTTCTAGAGAAAAGACAACATTAACCACTACATTAGCATAGCAGTTGACACCAGAACTATTTTCAAATTGAAAACCAACAACATCTTCAACAGAATCCATTTTTTTTCTGCTTATAATTTTGGGTTCATCGACTTTTCGTCTTTTTGCTACAACCTCCCTACTATTGGTCACATTTCTTCATTTCCGGCCTACCACACGTTTCTCAAACAAAGGATATTGAGGTAAATGTGGCGCATACTCTCTTCTTAACCTATTGTATTCCTTAATACAATCTAGATCCGCACAAATGTTTGTGACATCACACTCAATCAAGTACAATCCCGGTAAAGTTCTGACTCGTGACAATGCCACATTTGCCATACCTTCCTTGAACACAGAACTGCCAATATTCACCAATGCACTGTCTACACTTAAACCTTGCGATTTATGGATTGTCACCGCATATGCTAAGCAAACAGGAAACTGCTTACGGCGAACATATAAGTCTTTTACAAGCAAAAACCTAGCAGAGCAACGACCAATTAGCTGTACTTCCTCAATGCCATCAAATTAAATTTTTAAAAATTCAATTCCATCTCTATTTCTGTATTTCTCAAAATCAACAACATTACCCATTGATCCATTTACCAGACCTCTTTCAACATGTAAATCCCTTCTTAAAATTATACGGCAATTTAAGCACACATTCAGAGTCTTTTCAAAACCAGCAGTTTTAGATATAGTCTTCTCTAATGAATCCAATTTTGATTTCAAATTCTCAGACAAAATAATTGTTGCTCCCATATGCTCTATTCTGTCAATAGCTTCCAGTTTCACAATCTCTTGGTTTTCTAAATTCAACATTTTATTGTTGAAGATGCCACATTCTGCAAGAGTTGGCATCAAACATATTCCAGATTTCTTCTCAGTAATTTTCCGAAAAATATTCTCAGGCACAACGTCTTCTTCTGGATACAAATTTGACAGTAATCGTGCATGTAAAGCTTCTTTCCCATGCTCGGTCACTTTTCCGATTCTAACATCTTGTAGAATATTCTTATAATCTTCATCCTTCGCTTGACGCATATTTTCACGCAGTTCAGCATAATTGAAGTTTAACCATATATTGACGTTGCCAATGCTCCCTAGGCACTTCCTGGTATCTTCATGCGTGAGCATTTTGAACACAGGTTGTCCTTTCACTTGTGTCAGCTGCAGAAGATCACCGAAAACAATGATGTGTTTGCCACCAAATAACACATCATACTCTGTTTTGAGAACTTCTTGCATTCTCAAATGCACAAAGGCAAGCATGACATTGGAAACCATGCTTACTTCGTCAATGATAAGAAGTTTCATTTTCCTCAAGACTCTTGAAACTTCACAACAAGCATCTCCAGATAACTTGTGGTATTGTAATTTGTTATCATGCTCCACTGGCAGCATCAGTAGACGATGCAAAGTAATACCTTTAATGTTATGTGCTGCCAGTCCATTTGGAGCGGTGACAACACAAGACAGCGATGACTCAGTCCTTTTCTGCAAATAATATGAAATTGCTTTAATGAGGAAACTTTTTCCAGTTCCCGCTTCTCCACTCAGGTACAGTCGGACAGGCTTCAACGACGTACATGAGCACTCTTTCTTCTCATGACTTAATCCATGATCAATTTGGTGTGTAACTTTGTCATATATTTTCCTCTGTTCAACGTTGAGTTGTCTTTCCAAGTTTTCTAAGTTAACCGCATCCTCCTGAGCATGTGCCATGGCTCTTTCCACTTCAATCATGGCAGTGGCAGCTTCATTTTCGATACCTGGTCCTCCTAGTGGATCCTGACTCAATGAAACAGAACTCTGACTGTCCTGAGAACTGTCTCTAGCAATCTCGGCTGCAATCTTTGCTTCCTGCTCGATTTCCGCATTCAACATTTCTAGATATTTGGGAAAAACAGGACATTCTATGGTCTCCTTGGTGGCATGGAAAGAGTCTTCGTAACAGAGGAAATCTCCAAGCAGTTCCTCTTCTGCACGCCAAGGCTTGAAAAGTTGCAAAAGTGCTAAATAGAAAAACTATTTTCTTTCAGGAGATTCGCCACTCAATTTTCGATGGTTTACCAAGTGGCATTTTCTTTGCTTGACCAGACATCCCTCACTTCCAATTACAGCATACACTCCTTTATCAATATCTTCTTTGATGTTCCTCTTGAATATGTAATTTTGTAGAACCTCATACAGACAAACATTCTCGAGGTGACTGCTTCTATTTGGATAATATGTATCCAACATGTTGGTCTTCAAAATATCTGTACTGTTTGGCTCCTTTTCCGCCAAATACTCAATTTTCCGTACAGGTTTCAGAACTTGATTACGTGTTGCAGCAAGACCAAGACTCGCCCAAATGATACTCCTAGATTTGGCATAGAGACTCGCTGAAGACAACCGGTCAGAACATTCGTAAGCTCCGATTTCTCGATGCGACAACATCTTCAGACTGAAACTGTACAACTTCTTACTGAGGCTCTTTTCATGGGAAATGTCCTCCCACATATCCTTCAATTCTGTCTTTTCTTTTTTGGTGATGTAAGATGTCACATACCGAGCCACAGCCATACAGTTATCAGCCACAAACTGTATATCCATGTTAGCATTCCACATGGACAAAATCACTGGGTTGTAGTCGTTGATGTACTTGGACTCTTCGTTCCTTTTCAAATTGTATGTATTTTTGGGTGATTTCCACGTCACATTATGTCGCAGCGAAGACATCAAACTGTTCACTCTTCCTTTACAAATCACCGGTCGTGGAAAGGCGAAACCACATTTTGTGTAGAACTTGTCCTTGTTTCTGAATTTACGACGACAGTACTTTCCACAATGATGGCTTTGGAAGCGTAAAACTTGTTCTCTTAGGCTTTTGTCTTCCTTTGTGTTTGGAACAGCACATGTAGAATACTGTTCTATGAAACTCATCACTAAGTCATCCGGATCTGTTCCAAATTTGGGTGCATCTTTGATCCATAGCAGCATATGTATATGAGGAGCACCTCTTGCTTGGTACTCCTTTCTCCAGAAGAAATCCAACACCTCTCCAAGAGGTGGATTCTTCTTGTTCATGATGAAAGACATCATAGCTTCAAATCTATGATTGAAGTATCTGCATACATTCACTGGATCCAAAGAGCACAGTTCTCCAGGTGTCTTGAATTCGATATTTTCAATGTTTCCATTTGCCTCTCGTAGAAATTCAAGTAAGTCTTCCCAGCCATACTCAGCACAGCTGAGAGTGAGGAACCATGTGGGAGTTCCTAAGTTCCTCAGCATACATTTTAAATCACCATGACGACGGTACCAGTCTTGCACATCGACTTTATCCAAAAAGTCCCTTGCCGAGATATTTTGCATCTGTACACCACTTTTCAAAATGTGGTTCACTGCATATGACAGTCCAGACAGATCACTTTCAAACAGTAGATGAAACAAATAGGGAATGCATTGACGAAACCTAGGATCTTCTGCATACAATCGTAAAGTCCGGTATTCAGAAGCAGGAATTTGATGAGGTCGCTCATCATATCTTCCTCCTTGACCTGTTGGAAATAGCTGTGGGAAACACCGAGCTTCCAAACTTTCCTCCCAAACACTAATGGGACTCCCTTTGGCTTGTTTCATTTGAAACAACTCAATAGGGGAAGGGGTGTGGCGCCGCGGCCAGGGCGACTGACTCCGGAATCTGGGGATCACGGTTCGATCCCCGGCACCGGTGGCAGATAAGCCCAGCACCATGTGACTCTGGGCAATAGCTTGCTTAATCTTCCCAATGGCCCCCAGCGCCTGGAGACCCTAACGGGTTATTGTGCGCTTTACAAATGTGGATATTATTATTATAGCATTCCCCATGACTTCCTTGGAATGCAAAGGATGAACACTATAATGTTCATATATTTCTTCATTTTTAGAGGCTTCTACTTTCTCAATTTGTCCAGCACACAAATCGCTGTCCTCTTCTTCACTTACTTCCTCTTCTGCAACACATACATTCTTGTAGTACTCATTGTTTTTCTTCAAATACAATGTTGCCTTTTTGACTTTCCTAACATCCACTAAATCTTGCCAGATTTTCTTACTCTTAGTCGGAACCCCATTAACTAGGATAACCAGAGGTTCCTCTTCCACTTTCTCTACTCCAATTGTATTAATGTTTTTCTTGAAATCTAGAGGCAAATAAACAACTCTTCCCTTTAGTCCTCTCTGTAAATCTGATGGAGGCAATTTCCCTGTCTTTGGCTCCATTCGTACAATAGCCTGAAAGGGATGGATACTTTGAATCAAAATAGATTCATAAGTATTTAAATCCTTCAATTAAGAAGGAATCTCAACCAATTCCAGATTATTATGAACCGCTCTAGCAGGCATCCGTTTTGATTTAATTTGTTACAACAATAAGTACACACACGTTGATCCGATCCCAAATCAAAAAATTTTCTACCATTAAGTATGTTGCGAAATCCTTCCATTCACTATTATTTTCCCTTTCACTTTTTGCATATAAATCCACTAACTTAGTCTGATTCTTATAATAAGTGCGTCGACAACACAAACAAGTGAAATTAGGCCTCTCACTTGATTTCACCTGAAACGTGGCAATTTCATTCTGAAAATTATCTGTACTGGAAACCTGTACACTCTCTTCCACATTACCTTCTTCTTCTGGGTCAATTTCAACATTCTTCTCTTTACTTGCAAAGTAACAAAACTCAATTTCTTCACAAATATTCTTCACATCTACTTCAGAACCATGCAAAAGAGCAGTGCATAATTGTTTAAGCATAATTGCTGGACTCTTAGCATAATACAACATTCTAACTAATTTCCTCACTTTATTATGATGCACTGCTAGCATCCTGAAATGATGAAAAACACTCTGGCATACTCTCCTGGAAAGACAAGCCAGTGAATGACCATGCAAACCTGTTTCTTCTCTCACTCTGCAAGGATCTAATTCTTGCAACAACTTCATTTTCTGTTTTAAAGTTTTCTTATTAAATGTCCGTACAAAATCACAAAGCAAATTGATGGAATCCTGTCGCACACTGCAAATACTACTACACTTCCAGGTGTACAATGGTCCTTTAGGACGTCTTCCTAAAACCTCATTACCTAACACCTCTTCTGCCTCTGTTGACACAAGTTTTTCTTTTTCAACCGGACAACCATCTTTCACTTCATATGCTCGACCACTGGTGTCAACTGCATGCACCAAATCATTATCCTGGAAATAACTCTCCTCATTAAAAAATGCCTCACAACTTGAACTATGCATCCATTCTCCTGAAAAAACTTCACAAAAATTACTACGATTAACTGTTCTCTTCCATCTACTATTTGTTTTGAAATCATAAATTACCTTGTTTAGTTTCCTAATTCTATTGATTATCAAAATAAATAACTTTCGCTTAATTTTGAATGCCTGATCAATAATTTTCTCAATGTTTCTCTTTCTCTTATAAAAAGCCACTTTCTGTTGACGTTTCTTAAAATTTTTTAACAAATTGCCAATTATCCTGTTGCGAAACATTCGTCTACGAATGTCCCTAAACTGATTTTTCCTTCTACTACCATGCACAGAGTTATCTCATGCTCTAGCAGTAACATTTTTGATTGGCCTTTCCTTTCCGTTTAAATTGGCTCTCTTTTTCTGGACTAAAACATGTTCTGTACTGATTTTTTTTCTGCAAATGTTTCTTATGAATGATTTCGTTGTCTTACCCGGAGGTTTCTTGGTGACTTGACGACTTTTTATTGTAGAGGACTGCTGCAAGCATGTAGTAAGCTGCTGTCTTTGACGTTTTGTAGCCTTTCGGCTTCTTTGCTTAGATGGCATACTGTAGTTTTGAAATGATCTGCAGTTGAATATGTGGTAAAATATAATAAAACATTTTATTAACCACTATTACCAAACAGTAAATCAATAACAGTCGTCAAAAAATTAACACACTACTTGTCAATTCTACATACAATAATTTTTAGTGCATTGGCAAATTTAGTACTCACAAATAATAGCAAAGAAATAGAATGCTTCTACATTTGACCTTTGCTCTTTTATATGTGAATCTGAACTAATTTTATCAGCATATTTCACTATTTTATTAAAGACACTTCACACAAGCTGTTTTTGAAGTTGTGTTTAATTTTAAATGAAACGGTTAACATGGTTACTTTTCATTTCCAGTAACTTTTAAAAATAAATGTTTATAGTTCCATAGGCTCAAGCAGGTCAGCTTCCCACCCTATGTCATACAATTCTGACAAATCGGCATCCTCATCATGTTCTTCATCATCCTCAGGATTTAAATCATCCAAGGGATCTACTTCCACTGATGTTTCAATGACAATTTCAATGATAATATCGAGATCAACAGTTTGCTCATTATCACTCATGCTTGATGTTGTCGTTATCTTTAAAAAAAGAGAACAACAATGAGATGTTGCAGAGTAAGAGACAAATCTCAGAGACTATAATAGTAAAATTGTTTAACAAGAGTAACATTTTGCAGATATTATTTAACCATGTCCAGCGATGCTGAGGAGGTGAGGCCTATGTCCAAGTTTTCAGTCAACAGGACTCATCTCTTCTTAACCTTGGATAAGCCTCAACAAATCTGTGTCCCCTGCTCATACTTAAATATAAAGGGGCAGATTTATGTTAACTGGCACATCCCCAGGGATGCAACAGTTAATGTGCGCCACTGCTCTGCCACCCATGATGTGCCGCATTTACAATGCGGTGCACCATTGAGCAAAAACAGCACAGATGCGTCACGCATCAGTGCCACAAAAGCGGCGCATTGCAGGAATCACGTCATAAGCGTGACATGTCTACTGCAATGCACAGGGGCAAGCCACACATTGCATGGTGCGTCACTCCTTATGCCTGTTTCAAACAGGTGTAAGGATTTGATTCAGCAATATCAACAACAAAGAAACCTGAAGGTCAGAGCTAACTGGGTTAAATGAGACAATCACTGGACATAGCACAACATAGGTGCAATACATCAGTTGTCACGTGATGGAGTGGCACTCAACATGACAGTTTGAGTCCTATCAGCCCACCCACATGGCGGACCCTCATCATGTAAGACATCTTAAACAAGGTCTGTGTACAGAAGCCCAGATGTATTTTGGCTTTGTATCACTAGGCCGTAGTGCAGTCAATGCAAGTGTCCTTACCACTGGTGGAGCTGATGAGTGCAGTGCAGAAAATAAAGTGATGTGTGTTAAAATGGCGGTCGAGGCAAATAATGAATTTTTATTGGTATTCACCTGGACGTCAATTTAAAAAACAGTGTAGGGACAGTGTGAAAAAATCACTGTCTAATTTGCTTGGTATTAAATAGGGCCAACATGTTTCTGCCATAAGGTGGATATTCACCGGCATTCGTCAGGGCCAAGCTCATTGATGTGCTACTGCAAATTACACTATCATAAGTGTACAAAAAAGAAGAAACAAAATAACAAAGAATCTAACAGACCATACTTTGGCTGTAAAGAGTCACATAAGTGGTCACTGGGACCATCCTACCGTGTCCTCCCGATTGATGCAAGTGTGGAGGAAGTCTTCCCTGTAAAGAATTATAAAGAGAGAAAAAAGAGAGAAAAACTTTTTGGTAAACAAATTGACATTCTACTAATTTGAAATATAAAGTCCAGTTAATCTACAAGTCGCAAAGAGTAATAAAACATTGTGCGAAGCAAGTGGTAGTCAATAAAAACCAAGAAAACTCAGCTTTGCCATTCAAAATAATGATGGCCCCTTAAATTGTGCGCTTTAATCAGTCGCCAACAGATAATCTGTGCATTGTTCAACAACAAATTCATACACTTACCCAACTCTGTATGGGAAGATAACCTCACCTCACCCGGCAACGGCTCGGAGGATGAGGCCCCGCTCTACATTACAGATGTCTCACGGTTTCTTTTTGTTAAAGAACAATGCTGGATTTTTAAATTGAAGACCGATATCACAGGGTTGAATGACAATATACCTTGGGTCTCTATCTGATGATCACACTTACCATCCGGTGCTCAACTGACCTACAGTCTGAGACAACCCCTAACCTGGCTATTACCGGTTGTCGGTTGCACAGATTGCCCTTAGAACCCACAGAGTTATGATACAGGTAGATCCTTTGCCTGGTCCTTGTCCATTAGTCTTGGTCGAGCCTGTAGTCACTCATTTGATTATCTGATGAGAGGTGTTACCTCGAAACCGGGCCGGTCCTCGGATGCTTGTTTCCGTTCTGGGACACATCTGGCATGACACATCTGCCGAGATGCATCAAGTTGTAAATATGTCACAACATAGCGCATCTTTTGCGCCGCGGTGCGTCACAAAAGTGACGCACAGAGGCGCAAAAGAGGCGCACAGCCATCATAAATCTGCCCCTAACATTTTAAATGAGTGATTCAGGATGCCGATAAGGTGTGGCCTATCCAGAGGTTTGTTTGAGGTGAGGCCTACTCAAAGTTACAGATGAAATTTAGGCTTGTTGAAGAGTACAGAGGAGATAGTACATGTGCAGGCCTACCAATTAAGTGAGTCATGTCCACTGCACTCTTGAACAAAGGCCAGACCTCCTCTGTGTCCCTGGACAGGCCTAAACCTCATCTGCACAATGTGATTCGTAATGTTGGGAAACACAGGTGATGTAATTGAAAAACGTGCAATTTCTTTTGCTCATTTCACAATCACATCACCTGTGTTTCCTTTGCTTAGGTATCTCATTGTGCAGATGTAGTCTAGCATATGAAAGAGTACGTAGAAGGTGAGCACTGTATACAAGAATTTTGACACTTACAGAAACCTCAGCTTCTCCATGCCCCCTACACTGTCCTAAATGTATACAGTTTAAACTGACGGTATCTTGTTGCAGATGAAGTGAGGCCTATCTTGCAACATGGTGCATCTTTTTCACCACTGCTGCGTCACAAAAGTGACTCAACAGCGGCGCAAAAGAGGCGCACGGCCATCATAAATCTGCCCCTAACATTTTAAATGATTGATTCAGGATGACGATAAGGTGTGGCCTATACAGAGGTTTGTTTGAGGTGAGGCCTACTCAAAGTTACAGATGAAATTTAGGCTTATTGAAGAGTACAGAGGAGATAATACATGTGCAGGCCTACCAATGAAGTGAGTCATGTCCACTGCACTCCTGAACAAAGGCCAATTTTTTTGCTCAATTCGCAATCACATCACTTGTGTTTCCTTTGCTTAGGTATCTCATTGTGCAGATGTAGTCTAGCATATCCAAGAGTACGCAGAAGATGAGGACTGTATGCAACAGAGCAATGTACATTACTCACAATAAAGCATTTCTTTTTTTTAAAAAACGATTTTCTGGTCATAATTTGAAAACACAACACAGCTCCTATGTAGAAGCACACCCTGTCAGTACTTAAATTTGCCAAGCACACATGGCGGCGTATTTACAAAGACTTTGCAGCACGGGGAAATGTCTTAAATTAAAATGGGGAAAATAACATCAAAGTGACTCAAAGGCCTTGTAAATATGCCTCAAGCAGCCTATGAAACTCTAGCAGTACATATCAAGAAACCTAATTGATTTCAAAAAACGTTTTTAAACACTTCAAGTAAATCACTTATTTACCCACATTCATGGGGAATTGACTTAAAATGCCCTAACACAAATGAAAGCATATTTTTAAGGCCCTTGCACCATTTTTGCGTCAGTTTTAACATGGCTATGTAACTCAAAGAAACAAAGTCTAAATTTGCCAAGCACACATGGGGGCGTATTTACAAGGACTTTGCACCACGGGGAAATGTCTTAAATTAAAATGTGGAAAATAACATCAAAGTGACTCAAAGGCCGTGTAAATATGCGTCAAGCAGCCTATGAAACTCTAGCAGTACATATCAAGAAACCTAATTGATTTCAAAAAACGTTTTTAAACACATCAAAAAAACAAATTATTTTCCCACATTCATGAGGAAGTGACTTAAAATGCCCTAACACAAATGAAAGCGTATTTTTAAGGCCCTTCCACCACTTTTGCGTCACTTTTAACATGGCTATGTAACTCAAAGAAACAAAGTCTAAATTTGCCAAGCACACATGGCGGCGTATTTACAAAGTCTTTGCAGCACGGGGAAATGTCTTAAATTAAAATGGGGAAAATAACCTCAAAGTGACTCAAAGGCCTTGTAAATATGCCTCAATCAGCCTATGAAACAACTCTAGCATTACATATCAAGACACCTAATTGATTTCAAAAAAAGTTTTTAAACACTTCAAGTAAATCACTTATTTACCCACATTCATGGGGAATTGACTTAAAATGCCCTAACACACATGAAAGCGTAGTTTTAAGGCCCTTGCACCATTTTTGCGTCAGTTTTAACATGGCTATGTAACTCAAAGAAACAAAGTCCAAATTTGCCAAGCACACATGGGGGCGTATTTACAAGGACTTTGCACCACGGGGAAATGTCTTAAATTAAGATGTGGAAAATAACATCAAAGTGACTCAAAGGCCTTGTAAATATGCGTCAAGCAGCCTATGAAACTCTAGCAGTACATATCAAGAAACCTAATTGATTTTAAAAAACGTTTTTAAACACATCAAAAAAACTAATTATTTTCCCACATTCATGAGGAAGTGACTTAAAATGCCCTAACACACATGAAAGCGTATTTTTAAGGCCCTTCCGCCACTTTTGCGTCACTCTTAACATGGCTATGTAACTCAAAGAAACAAAGTCTAATTTTGCCAAGCACACATGGCGGCGTATTTACAAAGACTTTGCAGCACGGGGAAATGTCTTAAATTAAAATGGGGAAAATAACATCAAAGTGACTCAAAGGCCTTGTAAATATGCCTCAATCAGCCTATGAAACTCTAGCAGTACATATCAAGAAACCTAATTGATTTCAAAAAACGTTTTTAAACACTTCAAGTAAATCACTTATTTACCCACATTCATGGGGAAGTGACTTAAAATGCCCTAACACACATGAAAGCGTATTTTTAAAGCCCTTCCACCACTTTTGCGTCACTTTTAACATGGCTATGTAATTTAAAGAAACTAAACCTATTTGTAAAACACTTGACACAAAGCAACATTTTAAATACACAACTTTCTTCATAAATTTATCCCTAATGCATAATATTCTAAATTAAATGAATCTTTTCTCACCTTAGCAAATACTTTTTGAGTTTCAAAACAGTCTCAGACACACACCAATTTTTCTTTAGCAGAGCAAAGGGTATGCACTCCAGAGGCTGCAACCATCAATGGCACAGAAATGCTGTAATTCATAACACATATCTCTCATATCACCCAAACAAAACTCTTCCCTCACTATTTTCAAATCAACACCCTTCCCCCCTCTGCCCTTTCTGCCTTTTTTCCATAGCAACCACCTCCTGAAAGACCTGTCATGTTTACAAGTTCACACAACAATGTTTCAATTGAACTCTGAACTCTCAGTACACCTGCGTATCCAGTGCAATCTTTCATAAAATGATTTTTTCTTGACCATTCAAATTACATCTTTCAAAGAACTCATCTATGCACCCTAACTTTCTGTTTTCAGCAATCAAAATCCACCAATCACTGCTACTGAATCATTAGCACAGAAACTCCACACTTTTTTTCATTACATACTCCTACTATTTCAACTGCCATTTCATTCCCACACTTCATCTGACTGCAGCAGAACCTCCTCTCACCATGTTTTCTGTCTGGATTGTTGGACATAGTTACATCCACTGGGCTCAAAGGTATGCTGATAACAGAAATGTAAACCACCTCAATTTACAAAATGTGGAAATCAACTGGATTGGTCACAGAGGATTAAGATGTCACCAATTGATACCATTGGTGAAAACCTTTTTGCATTTGCCAAACCCTGACCTGTTAATTGTGCACTGTGGAGGAAATGACTTGGGTACTTTGACTGGGGTAGGTCTGGAAATGCTTTTAAAGGACACCTTTGAGCAATTGATGGCACTTTTTCCTCAAACTGCCTTGGTATATTCAAATATATGCCAAAGACAGAAATGGAAGTGGTCCAACCAATTTTGTCCACAAATTGAGAAATCGAGGAAGCATGTAAATAAGTCTGTTTCAGCTTACATGAGAGACCATGGAATGGGCTCCATCTACAACAATAACTTGCGTTACTACATGCAAGATATCTACAGAGGAGATGGAGTTCACTTCTCAGATGAGGGGAACAGAGTTTTCATCCTGAATTTAAGACTATGTATTGGTACCTACTTATAAGTACCTAAATCTACCACATACCCAAAAGCTCTTCTCAGAGCTACCCTAACTATGATCACTCTAAACAAATTTTAAATGTAACTTTTTTTTTACTAATTTTCACGATTTACGCTTTCCGGAGCGCTACCCGGTACGCGCACCGGACGCGAACTGCGCAAAAATTTGAAAAAAAATGTTTTTTTCACACATATGGGCCTCCTCAGCCACCCTCAGAAAACCTAGGGGGTCAGGACACGTCTACCGTGCCCCCTTCTACCCATTCTGAACATTATTTGCCCTCCATCTTGTATCTCAATTCTACCGAAACACAAAATGGAGGACTCCCGTAACGCTGGGAAGCGCTCCCTTTAAAAAAGGTGGGAAAGTAATTCACAGAAAAACCAAAGGAGACACTTTCACCAAATATAGATTAGCTCATACTACATACCAATCCCTACCATTTTCACAAATTTGATTGGAATTCCATTTAGCCATTTAGCCTGTAGACCTCTCTAAATACCCTGAGGTAAATTACTTCACAAAACACATCTGAAGTGTTGGAATTGACAACCAATTAAAATGTTACTTTCATTTTCTACTTTTTTTACCTGACATTTGATTGGTTATGTACCTGAATATATATAAAGAAAGAGAGAGAAACACAGCCATTTTGACTACTACTTCCTGAAGTACATTGCAAGAGCATTTTCACTGACAACTTAAACTTGTTTTTAAAAGGTAAGATGTTATTTTGAAAACTGAAGTATATTGTGCACTTTAAGTTAATATGGAAAACTTTTTCTGATAGTTATATACTATCCCTCTGTAATAGTTATAGCTTTAGATAGACTTCTCTGTTATAGTTATGGATGGATTTAGGCTTGTCTTGTATAATTATGAATTTACTAAGGTTTCATCACATACACATTTTTATATTTCTACTACCAGTCTGATACCATACACTGCCCAAAGATAAATTCACTGTTAAATTTATCCCAACAGTGCCCTATCTCTACTGATATATATATTTTTTTATGCAAATTTCAGGCAAAATGGAAGGAGAACAAAACGTGTCATTTGAAACTGTCCTTAAAGAGACCAATCAAGAAAACATTGAACCAAATGACATTGAATTCATGGATGAATCACAGGACCATGAACTACTACAATGTGTACAATCTGTAGATTTCCTCCTACAAAATGAGGACATTTCAGACACTCAAATGTTGCAAGTTATGTTCACTGAAAATGACGACATTTCGGACAGTCAAATGTTAGACGTTCTATTAAATTTTGAAAAACAATCACAAAAATAAAAAAAAACAAAAAAAAACAACAAAACGAACAATCAATAAACATACAATATTTGAAAAGTCTATCATTCTTTTTTCCTCATAGTACGCTCCCCGGACCGCTTCCCGGTGCGCGTACCGGGCGCGCCCCACGCAAAAAAAATGAATTTTTTTTTTTATTTTTTTTTTGCACCGTGGGGCCCTTTTAAAGCTTCCACATCAAACCTAGGGGGTCAGGGAGGATCTACTATGCCCCCTTATGGTCATTTCCCCCTTTGTTTTGGCCTCCTCTTGTCCCTCGATCCTACCGAGAGACAAGATTGCGGCCGCTCCGGACTGTTTAGAATGTTGACAGACACCGGAGAGCCAATCAGCTTCGCTTCGCGAAGTTCCGTTACGCGTCAGGTACGCGGACCGGGCGCAACCGGGGTGCGCTTACAGATATATATATTTTTTTGAACGTTCATTTCTCAAAATCCACTGGAGCACATATATTGAGACCTAGCAAAGGCACATCGGGCAAACCATATCTACAATGTTGCCAAGTTTCGTGGAAATCTATTCAGCCGTTCGAGCTAAAAGTGAGTCCAACCGCCCTATGGAAAAATGAATGGGAAAACGCGTTTTGGGACCCCCCTTTTTTCTCAGCCCCCCCTCGACAAAACCCCCCAAATTTTCAGGGGCTGCTCAGAAACAAAATGTGCAATTTTCCTGAAAATTTCAGCCAATTCCGTCCTCAAACGCCAAAGTTATTCGACATAGAATTTTCAAAATCCCATAGAGAAAAAATCCTAGCTATATATACCTACTGGCGACCGCCAGTAGGTAATATATATATATATATATATATATATATATATATATATATATATATATATGTATTCACTGAAAAAACCTTAGGTTTAACACCAGTTATAGTAAGCTGGACATTTTACTCATAAACGAACTTTGAAATTCCCCCGTTATAGTTAGTTGTACTCACTATAACTCGCGCGCCCCAATCCACTGCTGATGATGTCACATATTACATCATTCATGAAATGGTCAGTGACATCACTGATGATACTTAATACTACTCTTAAGCGTCCGTTTCCCAACCTTCTGAATCAAAAGCACCAACATCTTTTGTACCATCTAACAATGGTTATACTTCCACCCGATGCTATTTATCATGTACATAGAACCTTAAACAACTAGCATGCTATCAGAATCTCAACATCATCTGGTATGCCGATGACACTCTGCTCATCCTTTATCTTAGCAAGGAGCTCTATACCTTTAAAAGAAACCTCTACAAGGGAATAAAAAATGTCACTAGCATCTCCAACAACTACAACAAATCTAAAACACCTCTGTCTCACTGATGATCAACATCTCCTGTGATAGCCACATCACCCACTATCTGATACACTTACACTTACACTACCTCTACGTCAACTACAAGAATTTTTTGAACTTGATCACCCTCACTCACAAAGTACTTTTCAACACCAGACTACCCTTTCTTAACAGCAGTAATTTCCCAGGCCAATTATTTTCCCTAAAATATTGGTTGTAAAAACACTAGGTAAGAATTTGGTAAGTCATAAGGCAAACGTTGTTTAAAAATCAATTAAGTATCATTACAATGAGTCCAGCCTTTTGTAAATTTTAAATAAGCTGTGTAATGTCCTGATGTTGTAGAAGGACCATCATGGAAAATAATTGCTACAGTTACAAAAGTTCTTCCTGATGTTGATAGTTGAGAAGCCACAACATTTTTTATTAAAGTTTGATTAAAATTACATACTGTCCATATCTTTGTATAAATAATGTTGATAACATTTGTGAGTTTCATTGGGTACAGACCATGTTTTGATTTGCTTCTCTAACTAGATTATTAAAAGACACTGATTTGCAGTCTGGTAAAGTCAAATATATAAATCTTTCAGTGTCTATTTTAGTACTACTTGAAAACGAACAATTGTCACAGTCATGTTGCCATTTATAAGAAAGGCCAAAAAGATTTTCAATATCTATACCTTCATCTTGCAATACAACAAGCATATACATTAGAAATTCCTGACAATTCTGCTGAATAGTCTGTGAAAATTGATTTAAACCAGAACATATGTCTAAAACCTTTTGAATATCAGAAACACTTTCTATTTTAGTTGTATCACTACTACATTTCTCAAACACAGAATTCAACAAACAACAAAATCTTTTGTCCTGATTTTCAACAATTTGTTGTTGTAAAGTTTCAAGAAAAAAAAAATTAACCACTACATTAGCATAGCAGTTGACACCAGAACTGTTTTCAAACTGAAAACCAACAATCTCTTCAATAGTATCCTTTTTCTTTTTGCTTACTATCACTGGTTCATCTAGTTTTTTCTTTTCTCTACAACCTCGCTACAATTTTTCTCATATCCTCTTTTTCGACCTACCACACGCTTTTCAAATAAAGGATATTGAGGTAAATTGGGATGATGTTCTCTTCTTAACCTATTATACTCTTTTACATAATTTACATCTGCACTAATCTTTGTGTCATCAAAATCAATCAGGTTTAATCCAGATAAAGTTCTGACTCGAGATAAAGCAACATATGCCATACCCTCTTTAAACACAGTACTTCCAATATTCACCAAAGCACGATCTACACTTAAACCTTGAGATTTATGAATAGTCACTGCATATGCCAAACAAACAGGAAACTGTTTTCGGCAGACATATAAATCTTTTACAAGCAAAAATCGAGCTGAACAATGACTCAATTGTTGTACTTCTGCAATTTCATCAAATTTGATTTTCAAAAATTCAATGTCATCTCTATTTGGGTAATTAACAAAATCAACAACATTACCCATTGCTCTATTTACTAAACCTCTTTCCACATGTAAATTACGTCGTAAAATTATCCGACAATTTATACATGCTTATAGATTCTTTTTTAAACCAGCAGTTTTAGATATTGATTTCTCTATAGAATCCAATTTTGACTTCCACTTTTCTGACACAATAATAGTAGCTCCTTCATGCTCTATTCTATTCCAGTTTGATAATTTCTTGATTTTCTAACTTTAACATTTTTTCATTGAATATTGAACATTCTTGCACAGTTGGCATCACGCATATCACTGATTTCTTTTCTGCAATTTTTCTATATATATTCTCAGGAACAATATTTTCATTTGGAAACAAATTTGAAAGTAATCGTGCCTGTAAAGCTTCTTTGCCGTGTTCACTCACTTTTCCAATTCTTATATCTTCAAGAATACTTTTATAATCAGCATCCTTTGCCTGTCGCATATTCATAATGAGTTCTATATATTCGTAATATGACCAAATATTATCATTTCCAATGCTTCCCAGGCACTTTCTGGTGTCTTCATGTGTAACTGTTTTAAATACTGTCTGTCCTTTCACAGGAGTTAGTTGTAGTAGATCTCCAAAAACTATGACGTATTTGCCTCCAAATAACACATCATACTCTGTTTTAAGGTTTTGTTGCGTTCTTAAATGCACAAAGGCAAGCATTACATTTGATACAATGCTTACCTCATCAATAATGAGAAGTTTCATTTTTTTCAAGACTCTAGAAACTTCACAACAAGCTTCTCCAGATAGCTTGTGGTATTCTAATTTATTTTCATGCTCTACTGGCAGCATCAATAAACAATGTAAAGTAATCCCTTTAATGTTATGTGCTGCCAACCCAGTTGGAGCAGTAACAACACAAGAGAGTGACCACTCAGTTCTTTTCTGTAGATAAGTTGCAATTCCTTTAATTAGAAAACTTTTTCCAGTTCCTGCTTCTCCACTCACGTACAGTCGGACAGGTTTAAATGATGTACATGAGCACTCTTTTTTATCATGATATAAACCATGCTCAATCTGTCCTGTCACTTGATCATATATTGCACAGCATTTAGTTGTTTTCCAATTTTTCTAAGTTTATTACATCCTCTTGAGCTTGTTGCATTGCTCTTTCCACCTCATCCATGGCAGTTGTTGCTTCATTTTGGATAATTGGTTCTCCTAGTGGATTCTGACTCAACGAAGCAGAACTTTGACTGTCTTGAGAACTGTCTCTAGCAATCTCTGCTGCAATTGCAGCTTCTTGCTGTATTTCGTCGTTCAACATTTTCAGATAATTAGTAAAAACAGGACATTTTATAGTATTTTTAGTTGCGTTGAATGAATCTTCGTAACTGTCAAAATCTCCATGTAGTTCCAGTTCTGTACGCCATGGCTTAAAGAGTTGCAAACGAGCTAAATAGTAAAATTCCCTTTTGTCAGGAGTTTCGCAACTCAGTTTTCAGTGATTAATCAAATGTCCTTTTCTTTGTTTCACTAAACATCCTTCAGATCCAATCACAGCATATACTCCTCTATTGATATCTTCTGTAATATTCCTCTTAAAAGTATAGCTTTGCAGTACTTCATAGAGACAAACGTTCTCAAGATGATTACTTCTATTTGGATAGTATGTATCCAACATATTTTTTTTCAAAATATCTGTACTGTCTGGTTCTCTCTTTGCTAAATACTCAATTTCTTGTACAGATTTCAAAACTCGGTTTCGTGTTCTTGCAAGACCTAACCTCACCCAAATGATTGTTCTAGATTTGGAGTATAGACTTGCATATGATAAGCGATCTGAACCTTCATATGCTCCGATTTCTCGATGAGACAACATCTTCAAACTGTAGCTGTACAATTTCTTACTTAGGCTCTTTTCATGAGAAATTTCTTCCCACATTTCCTTTAGTTCTGTTTTTTCAGATTTAGTAATGTAAGACGTTACATATCGAGCCACAGCAATAGAGTTGTTTGCAACATATTGAATATCCATGTTAGAATTCCACATGGATAAAATGACTGGGTTATAGTCATTTATGTATTTTGACTCTTCATTTCTTCTTAAGTTGTAAGTATTTTTCGGTGATTTTCTTGTGACAGTATGTCGCAAAGATGATATAAAAATGTTCACTCTTCCTTTTGATTATTCTGGACGTGGAAATGCAAATCGATATTTTGTGTAGAACTTATCCTTAGATTTGTACTTTCATTTGACAGTATTTTCCACAACGATGGGTTTGAAACTGTAAGACTTGATGTCTTAAATTCTTTTATTTTGTACTTTTTGGTACAGCACATGTAGAATATTGTTCAATAAAATTCATCACTGTGTCATCTGAATCTGTTCTAAATTTGGGGGCATCTTTGATCCATAGCAGCATATGTATGTGAGGAGCACCTCTTGCTTGATACTCCTTTCTCCAAAAGAAATCCAGAACCTCTCCAAGAGAAGGATTTTTTTTGTTTGTGATAAAAGACATCATAGCTTCAAATCTATGATTGAAATACCTTATACATTAACTGGATCCAAAGAGCACAGTTCTCCAGGTGTCTTGTATTCTATATTTTCTATGTTTGCATTTGCCTCTCGAAGAAATTGAAGTAAATCTTCCCAAGCATACTCTGCACAGCTTAGAGTAGGGAACCATGTAGGAGTTCCTAAGTTTCTTAGTATACATTTCAATTCCCCATGACGACGGTACCAATACTCATTAGAACCACGCTGACATGCCATGAGATTAAATAGCTGAGATTCCAAAACAGTATCTTTCTGTTAGACTTTATCCATAAAGTGCTTTGCCGAAACATTTTGCAAATGTACTCCACTGTTTAGTATATGGTTCACTGCATAGGAAAGTCCAGACAAGTCACTCTCAAACAGAATATGAAACAAATATGGAATACATTGGCGAAACCTTGGATCTTCTGCAAATATTCTTGATGTCCGGTATTCAGATGCAGGAATCTGCACAGGTCGTTCATCATATCGTCCACCTTTGTCTGTTGGAAATAACTGAGAGAAACAACGAGCTTCCAAGCTTTCCTCCCATACACTAATGGGACTTCCTTTCGCTTCTTTCATTTGGAACAACTCAATAGTATTCCCTATTTATAGTGAAGTGAATGCACACTATAATGTTCATACATTTCTTCAGTTCTGGACACATCCACCTTTTCAATTTGTCCAGTTAACAAATCACTGTCCTCTTCTACAGTTGTTTCCTCTTCTCCAACATATACATTGCCTTTTTCACGTTCCTAACATCCACTAATTCTTGCCAGATTTTCTTACTCTTCGTAGGAACGCCATTAACTAAAATAACTAGAGGTTCCTCTTCCACAATTCCTACACCAATTGTTTCAATATTTTTCTTTAAATCTAGAGGCAAATAAACAACTCTTCCCTTTAATCCTCTCTGTAAATCTGAAGGAGGCAATTTCCCTTTCTTAGGCTCCATACGAACAATAGCCTGAAATGGATGCACACATTGAATAAGAATGGTCTCATAAGTATTTAAATCCATCAGTTCAGAAGGAATATTTACCATTCCAATATTATTATGTACAGCTCTAGCAGGCATCACGTTTTCATTTAATTTATTATAACAATATTTACAAATACGTTGATCAGAACCCACATCAAAACAATTCTCTACCAACAAATAAGTTGCAAATTCCTTTCACTCATTATTATTCTCCTTTTCACTTTTTAAATATAGATCGACTAACCTGGTCTGATTTTTATAATAAGTTTGTCTACAACAAATACAAGAAAAGTTTGGCTTTTCACCCGAAATGACCTTAAACCTTGTAATTTCTAGCTGAAATTTTTCAGTACTAAAATTCTGTACAATTTTGTAAAATTCTGTAAATTTTCTTCCACATTGCCTTCTATTAATGCATCTGATTCTGCACTGTCTTCTTCAGGACCAAAGTAACTTGATTACATCTAATACAGATCCATGCAAAAGAGCACTGTTTAACTGTTTTAGCTTAAGTGCTGGACTTTTTGCATAATACAACCTTCTTACTAATTTCCTCACTTGAGTATGGTGCACTGCTAACATCCTGAAATGGTGAAAAACACTGTGACATGCTTTTTTAGAAAGACAAGCCAGAGAATGACTTTGCAAACCCGTTTTTTCTCTCACTCTGCAAGGGTCATCTTACCCCCAGATGCATCAACCCCATATTCTGCGAATTATAAATTGCAAAAAATACCGAATCGCAATTTAGAATTTGCAGAATGGGATGCAACAAGAAAAGAGAGTAAAAAAAGCGAATCGCAATCGGCCGCAATTGCCGATTGCGATTTTAGCCATATTGCATAAAAATCGCAGAATCGGCCGTTTTCCTTGTAGAAATTGCGAAATCGCAATTACCGAAATTACAAATTGCGATCTTGCTAATTGCGAGATCGCAAAAACGGGAAGTTGCATATCGAGCACAATGATGACATCACAACCAGGAAATAGGCAGTTCCCTCCCTCATTCAAAACACAGAGCCTGAGAGTGGAAGAAGCACAGGCCAGAGCTCCACAACTGACTTCCTGCAGCACCACACCACGACACAAAGAACAACTTAAAATGTCCCAGGAAGCAGCAGGGAGCAGCGCACCAGGCAGAAAGAGAAAAATAAAATTCTCTGAGCAGGAATTGGAGTACCTCATTGAGGGAGTATCAAAGGACCATGATAGGCTGTTTGGAAAGGAGTTCCGGAGGGTGCCTGAGGCCGACAAGCCGCGCATTTGGCTGCACATCCGCGCAAAGGTGAACTCAGTTGGAGTGACTCAGTGCTCCATCGATGATCTCAAAAAGAGGTGGTACGACCTCAGAGGGCGTGCCAAAGAACGCATCGCTGAGAGGCCGGGGGAGCGACTTGCCACCGGAGGAGAAGACCCCACAGTTGCACCCAACACTCCTCTGGAAGACCTGCGTGGGGGGTCACCCGGCTGGACTCCTCCCGACCCACCCAACAATCCCAATGTAAGTGCCATGCGACTGCGACCCCATCCCCTAACATTGCCCATGACTCCAGAGCTAGCCATTTGATGACTCCAGTAATGCAGGCCATGCACACCTGAAATGCCCTACTGCATTGTGGGACCTGTAGTGTGACCACAATTCCCGGATAGCCACACACAGCCAGACCTGTCAAGTGAAAGTTATTCCAAAGCCAGTCAGGGAATGCAAGCCTGCATGCATGTAGCAACATCCCATGTGCAAGATACATATCATTAATCATGCACCCATTTACATCACAGGTGTGTCTGAACAACCCAGCCCAGGCAGCGAGGCCCTCCACATAGAGGAGAACCCTGAGGACACCGAGCGAGAGGGCAATCCTGCACCATGACGTGGACCATCACAGCCAGCAGCAGCAGTACCACCACCTCCTCATGTGGACAGGGCCCCCCTGCAGGCACAGGAGCCCAGCAACCGCCCCATGTGACACCCATGGCAGTGGTACAGGCCACACAACCACCACCCAGGAGGCAGACACGGCGCACAGCCACTGTACGATCTCAGTCCAGCGGACTGATGAGGCAGCAGCGCGATGTCCCAACACGCGCTGGCAGGGGGGTACATGTCCGAGATCCTGGGCTGGCCATAGAACGCCGGATGCTTGCTGTCCACCAGAAGCAGGCACGGCACTTGGCGGCCATCCACCTGCAGCTGAATAAGACAGTGCAAAACGTGAGCCAGCTCACAGAAAGCATGCAGGTCATGACCGCAGCTGTCCGGGAGAACAGCCAGATCCTGGTGTCCCAGCCGGATATCACCCACCACCGCCACCGCCAGCTGCTGACCCGCCTGTCAGCATACACGAGATCCAACCATCTCATAGGAAATGCCACCTCCCAACTTTCACGCCGCTCTCTAGCGATGCAGATACAGATGGTTCAATGCTGCCAGGACGTCGCCAGGGCCCTTGAACAAGTCACCACAGCTGTGCAGAGTCTGCAGGCGTCTGGCCATGGCCAAGCAAGTGGGGGGAATGATGCCAGTGAGGGCACTTCGAGTCACAGCAGCCTGTCCTTGCCGCTGGTAACCGAACGCCGCCGCAGCACCAGGCCCACTGCAGCATCACAGGCCAATAGTGTTGTGGAGGACGTGGAGAGGCGACTGGGTGCATCTGGCTGGAGGCGCCAGTGACTCAATGAACTCTACCAGCAGGGCCATGCTGATTAGACAAGCATGCCCTCTTCTCTATCATTGGGCTGTATGAGGGAATACAGTTCTCATGTAATTTGTAAAAAATTGATATACACATTATTGTGAAAATAACAATAAGAAATTATAGTCACAAGTAAATCCGACTCATGTCATTATTACATTTGTCATGCATGAGTGTAGTGTTGTGTGAGGGGAGTGGGTGCACTAGAAACAGTTCATTGTGATTTGGTTGTGGCGCCTGTGTCCTTCTGCAGGGTTCCGCGTGCATGATACACATGTGCAGGTGGGCGGTTGTCCCCTTCCGACTCACTGCCAGAGATCTCCACAGGTATCCTCCGCTTGGTAGCAATATTGTGGAGTATTGCACACACGGCCACGATGCGGCAGCAGACCTCTGGCTGGTATTTGAGGGCCCCACCAGTCTTGTGCAGGATGTGGAATCGGCTCTTCAAAAGCCCAAATGTCCGCTCAATGCAATTTCTAGTGCGAATGTCTGTAGCATTGTAATGCCGTTGCTGTGGTGTGGCAGGGTTGAGGTATGGGGTGAGGAGGTACTCACGGAGGCCGTAGGCGCTGTCACCTGAATGAAAGGAGCAGAGGGTCAGTGCCTGTTATGCGCAGCTACATGGTCTCGATGTATTGTTTGTTGGCATGTGTACTTACCTAGAAGGTGTCCTTCGCCAAAGTCTCCCCTGGCCAGACGTGTGTGCATGCCGCTGTGACGGAATATGAAGGAATCATGTGTGCTCCCCTGTTATTGTGCCACTATGTCGGTGATGATTGTCTTTGTGTTGCAGACCATCTGGATGTTCAGTGAGTGGTAGGACTTGTGGTTCCGGTACATGTATTCTGTCTCAGCGGGTGGGCAGATGTGGATGTGGGTACAGTCAATGCATCCAATTACATGGGGGAATTGCTCAATGTTGTAAAATTGTAGCTTGGTTTGATTCAAGTCCTGTTGGGTGATTGGGAATGTTATGTAATGGTGTAGCCGGGACAGCATGGCCTCCAGGAAACTCCATAGGCAGCGGGACAGTGTGCTCTGGGAGATCCCCCCTGCAACTGCAACTATCCCCTGGAAGCTTCCGGAGGCCAGGAGGTGCAGGCAGCACAAGACCTGGACATGGGTGGGCACGGCATTGGTCCTACTCGTTGGGTGCTGCATCAGGGGGTCAAGGTCCCGGATCAGCTTGGTAATCATTGCCCCATTCAGCCTGTACTTTGAGTAGATTTCCTCCTCAGTAACATTGATTGGCTTATCTAGCGTTCAAATCCTATTGATTACTAAAATGAATATATTTTTTTTAATTCAAAAGCCTTCTCAACAATTGTTTCAATATGTTTCTTTTTGTTATAAAAAGCTGTTTTTCTTTTATAATTTTTTATATTTTTTAATAAATTTAAAACAACTCTGTTATAAAACATTTCCTTACGAATTTCAACAAACTGTTTTTTTCGTCTATTACTATACACTATCAGCCTGATTCATGTACATGCCGTTTTGCGTGTCCCTAATAGCGAATCATAGCGATTCGCTATTGAGGACACGCAAAACGGCATTCATGTAGGAATTGCTACTTAAATAGCGATTCCTACATGTTCTTTATTTGCGAGTAGCAATTTGCTACTCGCAAATACTCCCCATTCATTCCTATGGGCCAAGAGGCCCATAGGAATGAATGGGGAGTATCCCTCATTTGCGAGTAGCAATTTGCTACTCGCAAATGAGATAGCGATTTTAAGGGTGCCAGGGGTGTCCAAAGGACGCCCTGTAGCACCCCTAAAATGCACATTTGAACAGGTGTTGCGCGCACACATGTCCAAAGGACATGTGTGTGTGCAACATGCAACTTAGAAAAATGCTTTTAAAAGCATTTTTCTGAGTTTTTGCTATTTACCGACAGGTCTGACCTCTCGGTAAATAGCGGCCCCAAAAGTCCAAAATCGCTATTTTGTTTTGTGTCATGAATAGCATTTGAGGAATCTCTATTAGAGATTCCTTAAATGCCATTCCACGCAAATATGCGAATTCTTACATAGCGATTTTTGCATTTGGTATCATGAATACCAAATGCAAAAATTGCACTCGCAAAGGGACAGATTCTGAGAATCTGGCCCTTTGCGAGTGCAATTTACCTACATGAATCAGGCTGTATATCTTTACCACATAGTTTTCCATCATTTTTCTTTTCTGTCTGGTTTTTCTTTGTAGTTACAGATATATATATATTTTTTTTCCTGATTCTCCACACTTTTTTTAGTTTGTGTTATTTTCCTCATAAAATCCTTCGTTGTCTTACCAGGAGCTTTCTTCTTTTTTTCCACACATTGTTGTTTAGATAAATCTTGTACTTGTTTTTTCTTGGAAAAGTAAGCCTGTTTATATCTTTTTCTTTTCTCACTCTTCGAAGGCATAATGGTTTTTCTTTCTGTAGATAATTAAAATCTGTTGTGAAGAAAAAAAAATGGTAATTTTTTTTTTACAATTATAGACCACTACTAGCACACTACATAGCAATTAGAAGTACTATATGTTGTAAAGTGTGGTTCACTCCATAAGTGAGTTTAAGGCACAGCAGCAGTGTATGGGCAGTGTAGGAGATCATGCAGAGAGTTCTGTTTCAGGGTTTAGGGCAGTGCAGTGGTGTTCAGGCAGTATAGGGGGTCAAGGTGGGACTGAGAATGTTTCAACATTGTAGGGACATTCACTGAGAATGGTGTTTCAGGGTTTAGAGCAGTGCAGTAGTGTTGAAAGAGTTTAGCAGGTTTTGCTAGGGATGGTGTTTCAGGGTTTAGGACAGTGCAGTGGTGTTCAGGCAGTGTAGAGGGTCAAGGTGGGACTGAGAATGTACAAATGAAAATTCACTCAAATGATTACTACATGCTAAAGAGAGATTTGCTATGGCATTTGTGCAGCACATCCAGGATCTTTATTACACAGCATGGAGACTATTTGGGAATTAAGAGGCCTGACATACATGCTGCATAGGACTTTGTAGCACTACATATCCTAAAGCCCGACTCAATTCATGAGTACATGTATTCCCATATTTTTAAACACATCAACTAAGCAAATTATTCTGCCACATTTTTCTGAAATGAAGACTGCCTCACACTGTGATCTTAGACACATGACAGTATGCCTTGCAATTAAGTAAAATGATTACTACAGTGAAAGGGGTTCTTACTGGGAGTGCTGTTTCAGAGTTTAGAGCAGTGCAGTAGTGTTGAAAGAGTTTAGCAGGTTTTGCTAGGGATGGTGTTTCAGGGTTTAGGACAGTGCAGTGGTGTTCAGGCAGTGTAGACGGTCAAGGTGGGACTGAGAATGTACAAATGAAAATTCACTGAAATGATTACTACATGCTACAGAGAGATTTGCTATGGCATTTGTGCAGCACACCCAGGATCTTTATTACACAGTATGGAGGCTATTTGGGAACTAAGAGGCCTGACACACATGCTGCATAGGACTTTGTAGCACTACATATCCTAAAGCCTGACTCAATTCATGAGTACATGTATTCCCTTATTTTTAAACATATCAACTAAGCAAATTATTCTGCCACATTTTTCTGAAATGAAGACTGACTCACACTGTGATCTTAGACACATGACAGTATGCCTTGCAATTCAGTAAAATGATTACTACAGTGAAAGGGGGTCTTACTGGGAGTGCTGTTTCAGGGTTTAGGACAGTGCAGTGGTGTTCAGGCAGTGTAGGGGGTCAAGGTGGGACTGAAAATGTAGAAATGAAATTCAATGAAATGCTGACTACATGCTACAGAGAGCATTGATATGGCATTTGTACAGCACACCCAGGATCTTTATTACACAGCATGGAGACTATTGCGGAATTAAAAGGCCTGACACACATGCTGCATAGGACTTTCTAGCACTACATGTCCTAAGGCCTGACTCACTTCATGAGTACATGTATTCCCATATTTTTAAACACATCAACTAAGCAAAGTATTCTGCCACACTTTTCTGAAATGAATACTGACTCACACTGTGATCTTAGACACATGACAGTATCCCTTGCAATTCAGTAAAATGATTACTACAGTGAAAGAGAGTCTTTCTGGGAGTGCTGTTTCAGGGTTTAGGACAGTGCAGTGGTGTTCAGGCCATGTAGGGGGTCAAGGTGGGACTGAGAATGTAGAAATGAGAATTCATTGAAATGATTACTACATGTTACAGAGAGAGTTGATATGGCATTTCGACAGCACACTCAGGATCTTTATTACACAGCATGGAGACTATTTGGGAATTAAGAGGACTGAACACATGCTGCATAGGACTTCCTAGCACTACATGTCCTAAAGCCTGACTCACTTCATGAGTACATGTATTCCCATATTTTTAAACACATCAACTTAGCAAATTTTTCTGCCACAATTTTCTGAAATGAATACTGACTCACACTGTGATCTTAGACACATGACAGTATCCCTTGCAATTCAGTAAAATGATTACTACAGTGAAAGAGAGTCTTGATGGGAGTGCTGTTTCAGGGTTTAGGACAGTGCAGTGGTGTTCAGGCAGTGTAGGGGGTCAAGGTGGGACTGAGAATGTAGAAATGAGACTAAACTGAAATAATTACTGCATGCTACAGAGAGAGTTGATATGGCATTTGTACAGCACACCCAGGATCTTTATTACACAGCATGGAGACTATTTCGGAATTAAGAGGCCTGACACACATGCTGCATAGGACTTTCTAGCACTACATGTCCTAAAGCCTGACTCACTTCATGAGTACATGTATTCCCATATTTTTAAACACATCAACTAAGCAAATTATTCTGCCACATGCTACTAAAAGATTTTCTATGACATTTGTGCAGCACACCCAGAATGTTTACTAGGCTGCAAGGAGACTATCTGAGAATTCTAACCCTGATGTACAAGTGTGTAAGCGGTTAGACCACTTCATGTACACACTCTACATTTTTAACAACAGCACTGTACTGCAAAAAAATATCTCCTCAAACACATTAACATACCAAATGCTCCTATCACAATGTTTTTCCCAAAGCAGACAATTTCAGAATCAGACTCTATACAAATAAACTCCTGCTTCTACATTAGAACACATTTTTCTTATTAACTTAAAGTTAAGCATGAGCGGATTTTGCGTATTGGCAATCCGCGTATTTGCGTATTTGCGTATTTGCGTATTTCGAAAATACGCAAAATACGCGGATCCTAGCGTATTTTTTTTTTGTGTTCGCACGGGTTTCTGCAAGTTCGCGAGGGTTTTATTGTACAAAACGCTCGCGAACGTGCAGAAAACCCGTGCGAACACAATGTGCCTACTCATGGGTATTGCGCTTGTGAAAGTCAAGGATGCAAAGTCTATCCAGCATCACAGCTGATTTTCCACGGTAGATTTGAGAAGAAGGCACACCTGTCCAGCCTCGACGACGCTCACGATTGTTTTTGGGCTAATGAATGAGTCACTGAATTTGAGCATCAACTAGTTCGAGCGACCATGTGTGTGTTACGGGCGCAGGGGTCCCTTGAGTGAGCTGCTGTAGTATTTTACAATGGCGCCAGCAAGCTGCCAGCGCCGTTGTAAAATAGTTACAAAGTTAGCTTGCACAGGAAGCACTTAGATAAAATAAAGCAGCACCTGCTTCGTTTTATCTAGTGGTTCCTGTGCAAGCTAACTTTGTAACTATTTTACAACGGCGCTGGCAGCTTGCTGGCGCCATTGTAAAATAGTTACATGAGTGGGGGTTCAACTTTTGAACCCGTTACGTCCGCGGATTTTTTTTCTTCGGATTTTGTGGGAAATCCGTAAAATACGCGGATTGCGGATTCCCCAAAAATCCGAAAAATCCGTGGGCATAACGGATTTACCGCTCATGCTTACTTGAAGTACACAACATAGAACGCTTTACAAATTAACAACTCACCTTTAATAATCCTTTCGTATATTTAGAATAGTGTCAATCACACACCAGATTTTCTTAAGCAGAATCTCTGAGTTATGCACCAGTCACTTGAACCATAAAATGGCATTGCTTCCCTCTCATTTACCACACATATTCATGTAGATAACCAATGAAATTTCTTCCCACACGAATTCAAAACCAAACTAACATTTTAATTGGTTCTACATTGCAACACTTTCAATCTCACATAATATTCAACCTTCCGCCACTGCTCTCTCTGCCTGTTACCATGGTAACACTCCATAGAACACCTAACTGAACACACAGGTGAAAAGTTCATCTGCAAACCAAACCAGCAAGATTGTTTGACTTCTCAATACACCAGCTTATCCTGCGCAATGTTCCTTTCAATGACTTTTTCTCAAAAAAAGCTACTGCTCGGTACTCAACGAATATAAAAGGGATATACTAAAAGCAAAAGCTGAGTATTTCTCTGGTAGAATCCTGGCAGCGGAAAATCAATCTAAGGAAATATTCGCCACAGTTCATGAGCTCGCTTCTTCCGACAGGGTGACCTCTAAAATCCCCCCATCCCAAAAACTCTGTAACTCCCTTAACTCCTTCTTTATTGAGAAGGTAGCCCTCATCAAGGCCAACATTCCTTCTTCACTTCCGGTACCGTCTGCTGTTCACCCCTCCCCCTCCGTTTCACCCTTCACCCAGTTCCCCCCTTTGACACGAGAAACCCTCCTCCCCTTACTGGCCCGGGTAAAATCGGGTTCCCCCCAGGACATTGGCCCGGCATTTGCCCTGAAAGAGTTTTTTTCTAAGTGCTATTCCCCTCCACTTACTCTAATCAATCACTCCCTTAACCACTTCGACGCTAATGACAAAGCCAGCTCGTCATGGGCGTTACCTGCCCTGCGCTCATGACGAGCTGGCTTTGTCACAAACAAGCCATTTACTCCTTTCTCAGCGCACAGCAGGTAAACGCGGTAGCGCTGAAGCAGTTAAAACTGGCACTGTCCCTCACGCCCACAAATCGGCAGTCATCATTCCGATTTTGAAAAAGGCAGGCACTGATCCTTCCCTGCCTGCTAACTACCGTCCCATCTCCCTTCTCCCTTACCTGGCGAAGGTCTCAGAGGCCCATGTCACCAGGACTCTGAGCTCCTTTGTGGAATCCACGGGCCGCCTTTCTTCTCGTCAGGCGGGCTTTCGCCCGCTACACTCTACCGAGAAGGTAGTTGTATCGGTGATGGACAAATTGAGGGAGGGCATTGACACCTGCCTCCCCCAGGCCCTGGTCCTGTTAAACCTGTCTGCCGCGTTCGACACGGTGGACCATGACATTCTGTTGACCCGTGTCGAGGCGGCGGGCATTGGGGGCATGGCCCTTGCCTGGCTCCGATCCTTTTTAACGGATAGGGAGCAGGCCGTCCATCTGGCCGACTTTGCTGCCCCACCTCGGAGAGTGACTTGCGGCGTCCCCCAGGGTTCCTCCTTGTCTCCCTTGTTATTCAATTTATACATTTCACCCCTCATTTTTTCTTTACAGCAGATGGAGGTCTCGGTGTTCAATTACGCCGACGACCTCCAACTTATCTTTAATCTCTCCTGTTCCCCCACCTCTGCTCTGAATTTTCAGAGGGTCATGCTTTTCATCCAAGGGTGGATGAACTGCAACCACCTCAAACTAAACCCCGACAAAACTGAACTGGTTTTGACGGGGGGTGGTTGCAGTCCTTGGTCCTCTTCCTTTTGGCCCCATTCCCTTGGCCCCCCTCCCCTTCCAGTTCCCAAGGTTAAAACCCTGGGCATCTTCATTAACCCCCTGCTCACTCTTCACACGCAGATCAACTCAGTGGTGTCTGCCTGTTTTTTTTCCCTCCGTACCATCCGTAAGGTTTCCCGATTCTTCTCTGCCGCCGCACTCAAGCTCATTCTCATGGCCATGGTGCTATCGCGCCTTGACTATGGGAATATGATCTACATTGGCGCCCCGGCCTACCTGATCCGCCGGCTCCAACTGATACAAAATCAGGCGACCCGCCTGATTTATGGTCTTCCTAAATCCAACCATGCGACCCCTCTGTTGCAGTCTCTGCATTGGTTACCGGTGAGGGAGAGGGCCCTCTTCAAGTTGGGCTGCATTACGTATCAGGCTAGGTCCGGGACTGCCCCCGCCTTCCTCTGTGAAGCGATTTCATCTTACCTCCCGACTAGAGAGCTCCGCTCCGCTCACCACGCTCTCTTGTCAGTCCCCCGATTCAGGAAGCAGAAGTCCGGGGGGGCCAGATTTGCGGTGCTAGCTCCATCCTTCTGGAATTTGCTTCCTCTTGCACTTAGGACTTCATCCTCCTACTTGGAATTCCGCAAACTACTCAAGACCTTCCTGTTTTCTAGATCTTCAGCAGCCTAGCTTCCATCCTCGCCTCCACTGATTCACCGCTGTCTAGCGCCATGAAACCGTCCCGGTATAAGTGCGCTCAATAAATATTTTAAAATTCAAAATTCAAATTCAACCATTAGCATTTCTCCTTTTAAAAAACAGTTGCATGCACCCTAGTTTTCAATGTTAATTTTTCAGAAACCACCAATCATTTCTTTTTTTTCAAGTGCACTGAATCTCATCCACATTTTTGTCTAAACTCCCACTTTTCAAACTGTCATTTCATTTCCAAAGCCCATCTGAGTACAACCAGATCTCCCTTCAAGATGCTTAGAGTGTGGATTGTAGGACATAGCTATATTTTCTGGAGTGAAAGGTATGCAGCAAATAGATGCATTCTCAACCTTGATTTACCAAATGTGGATATTATGTGGATTGGCCAGAGAGGATTGATATGTCACCAATTAATGCCATTGGTAAAATCCTTTTTGCATCTCCCACACCCTGACCTCATAATTGTGCACTGTGGTGGCAATGACCTAGGCACTTTGACTGGAGTAGGTCTGGAAATGCTTTTAAAGGACACCTTTGGGCAATTGATGTCACTTTTTCCACAAACTGCCTTTGTATATTCTAATATATGCCAAAGGCAAAAATGGAACTGGTCCAACCAATATTGTCCACAGATTGCGAAAGCAAGGAAACATGTGAATAAGTCTGTTTCTGCTTTCCTCAGAGACTATTGTATGGGTTCTATTTACCACAACAACTTGCGTTACAACATGCAAGGCATTTATAGAGGAGACGGAGTACATTTTACAGCTGAGGGGAACAGAGTCTTCCTCTTGAACTTCAGACTCTGCATCGGTACTTACTTGTAGGTACAAAAAACACTCAATGAACACAACGGCTCTTTTTAGAGCCAACCAACATCTAAATACTCAAACTTGTTATTTAACTGTATTTTTTTCTCTTTTTTTTGCCGACGCACGCGCACCGTGCACGCACCTCGCAACTTATTTTTTAAAAATAAAAAATGTTTTTTTTGCACTTCGGGGTCCTTCAGGGCCCCCGAGAAGTCCTAGGGGGTCAAGGAGTCTCTCCCCTGCCCCCTTTTCTCTTTCTCCACTTTTGTTTTTGACTCTCTTCTGCCTCGGGGTTGCGTGCACCATGCGTACACCTCGCGATTTTTTATTAAAAAAAAAATGGGTTTTTTGCCCGATGGGGTCCTACAGGGACCCTCTGAGAAGGCCTAGGGGGTCAGGGAGTCTCTACCCTGCCCCCTTTTCACGTTCTCCACTTTCGTTTTTTGCTCTCTTCTGCGTCGGGGTGCGTGCACCATGCACGTACCCCGCAATTTAAAAAAAATATATATATATATTTTTGGGCCTTCGGGGTCCTTCTTAGAAGGCCTAGGGGGTCAGGGAGTCTCTACTCTGCCCCCTTTTCACATTTTCCACTTTTGTTTTTGGCTCTCTTCTGCCTCGGACACAAAATGGCGGCCAACACTTCCTGATTTCGACCGATTGGAATGTTGACAGACGTCTAACAGCAAAGCACGGGTGCGCGCACGGTGCGCGCGCCTAGATATATATATTTTTTCTTTTTTTTTTCTCAGGAACTACTGGAGGGATTTACACCATTTAAGCAAAAGCGTGATCTGCGAATCAGACTCTACCATTTTGCAAAATTTCTTATAATTCCGTTCAGCAGTTCGGGCTGTAGGCGTGTCTAATCGTCCTATGGAAAATAACATGGGGAAAACACGTTTTGGGACCCCCCTTTTTTCTCAGCCCCCACTTGACGAATATCCCCAAAACTTTCAGGAAAGGAGCAGAGCGGAGCGGGCCATCTTCTTTGACAAATTCGCGAAGATTCATCAAACGGCGCCAAAGTTATTCCCAATAGAATGTTGCGGATTTAATATGGAACGTAGGTCCTAACTATAACTAATATATATATCGCGGCACACTTGACACACTGAAATGAAATAAATAAAAAAACTCTGCTGCATCCATTACCGGATTTGGTGTCCGTTCTTCTCCTGGGGAGTGTTGGCTTGTGCGGTGCGCTGTGGGAGCGTCAGCGTATATATAAATATATATATATTACCTACTGGCGGTCGCCAGTAGGTAGTTAGAGTTAGGATTGTTTTCCATAGGAAATCCGCAACATTCTATTGGGAATAACTTTGGCGCAGGTTGAGGGATCTGCCTGTAATTTTCCTCAAATTTGCCTCGCTGCGCTCCGCTCCTTTCCTGAAAGTTTGGGGGGGGATTTGTCAAGCGGGGGCCGAGATAAAAGGGGGGTCCCAAAACGTGTTTTCCCAATGTTAATTTCCATAGGGCGGTTGGACTCAGATTTAGCTCGAACGCCTGAATGGATTTTCACCAAACTTGGCAAAATTGTAGGAACTGGTAGCCCGATGTGCCTTTGCTATGTCTCAAGATATGTGCTCCAGAGGATTTTGAGTAATTTAGGTTAAAAAAATATATATATCTATAAGCGCGCCCCGGTACGCGCACCGGGGAGCGTTCCAGCGCACAACGCGAGTTCGCGCGCGGAAAGCTGATTGGCTCTCAGGTGTCTGTAAACATTCCAAACAGTCCGGAGCGGCCGCCATCTTGTGTCTTGGTATGATCGAGACACAAGAGGTAGCAAAAACAAAGGGGGAAATGACTAGAAGGGGGTAGGGTAGACCCCCCCTGACTCCCTAGGTTTGATGTGGGGGCCATAAAAGGGCCCCGCGGGGCAAAAAAAATAATTATTATTTTTAGATTTTCGCGTGGGGAGCGCCCGGTACGTGCACCGGGGAGCGTACCGGGGAGCGTACCATGGGGAAAACCCAGTGAAACCCCAGTAGGGTAGCTCTGAATAGAGTTGTTGTGTTGTGTGGGTGATTTAAGTACCAACATGTAGGTACCAATGCAGAGTCTTAAATTCAATGTACACCTTCTTTTCTGTAGAAATCTTGCATGTTGTTACAGAATTTATTGTGGTATATGGAATCCATACCATAGTCTGTCAGGAAAGCAGAAACAGATCCTTTAAGCACTCCCTGAGAAGGCCTAGGGGATCATGGGTAGTCTACCCTGCTCCCTTATGATGTTTTAAAATTGCACAGTATACTGTAAGTCTCACTTTATATTATAATCATTTTGGTACTACTTCATAAATTACATATAAAAATGAATAATGTCTCAAACAATTTTTAATTATTAAATACAAATGTATTGTTTAGAATTTTCATAGTTTAATAAAACTTTATCACTATAAATCACCCACTCTCCCTCGCTTATCTTTGTTTGCTCCTTTCTTTTGACCTCTTCTCTCTATTTTCCGTTCACTACCTCTATGTCCTCAGTACCTCACTCTCCTTGTGTTATGTTCACTTGTGTTTATCTATCTTCTATCATTTCTCTTACAACAACTTCACTGCTCCTCTCTCATCGTTCTTCAACCCATTTCTTTTAGTCCGGTTCCATTACTACCCCTCATTTCCTATCTTTCAGTGTCCTTCTCTTTACTTTCATCACCGAATCACTTTCTCTCAGGACCACTGCTTTAGTCCTCTTCTCCTTTCTTTCCTTCTTTTGCTCCCTTACTCATTTTTCTTTCCTCACTCATTGTACTCCACTTCACTCAGTCCTTCCCTTAGTCTCTCTGTCTACTAACTTCCTCACTCCTTTTCCCTCAATCCTTCTATATTATCCTCTCTTCCTTCATCCATTCACTCTATGACTCTCCTTCACTTACTCTCAGTTATCTTCCATTCCTCATTCTTCTAAATGCATCCTCAATCTGACTCTTTTCCCTCTCAGTCATTATCTTTTTACTTACTCCTGTTTCCTGATTTAGTTTTGCTAACTCACATTCTTTTAGTATCTTTCTTAATTTCAGCTCATTTCTCTCTTCTTCTCTTCCTCTCTGTCAGTGAATCTATATGCCTTACTCTTAGTAATTTACTCTCCTTCTATTTCTTTTTCCCTCTTTTTGTCCTTTTACCTTACTTTATTTCCCTTTCTGTGTCCTTCACTCTTACTTTATTTCTAAATACACTGTTATGATTTTTAACCTCTACATTTGTATCTTTTATTTTAAAATATATATTTAACTAATTATAACTTATTGTTTCTTCTCTTTTTCACAGATACAAAATGTAGTAAAAAAAAGTAATTAAAGTTGCATTTATTATATGGTAAGTGTGACTAAAAAAATGTAGTTCGTCATCACCCTTTGCTTTAACCTCACTACTATTTTCTCAACCTACCTCACTCCTGTTTCTTTACTCTGCTTCCCTCACTTATTCATATTCTCCATGTTTACTCCTCTTTCCCTATTTCTCCTCCTACATTCAACTTCTTTCAGTCCCCATTCTTTACTTCCCTTACCCTCTGTTCCCTTCCTTTGATCCCTCACTCATTCTCTTTCCATTAATCATTTACGTCACTCCTACACACACACCTACCCCCCAACACACACACATACCTCTGACATATACCCCACACACACCCCACACACACACCTTGCACACACACACAGCCACACACACACTCCTCACACACACACACCCACACATCCCACACACACACACACACTCCACACACATACCCCCCACACCCACACACCCCCCACACATATCTCACACACCCACACCTCCACCCACACCCAAACACCCCACACACCCACACCCACACACACACCTTACACCCCCACACCCCCGCCTATACCCACTGACTCCCTATAAGTCACCCACACTGCCTTACTTACCTTTCTTTACTGTTTCACTCAGACTCTTTCAGTCACTCCTTCCTTTACTCTCTCTCTCTTTTCTCTCTGTCACTCCCCATGTCTTAACCTTATTCACTTTTATCCACCCTCTTTCACCCCTCTTTACTTACACTCACTGCTCTTTTCTCACCCTCCCTCACCGTTGTTCATTTATTCCGGTTCCGTCACTACCCCTCATTCCCCATTCTTTACTGTCCTTCCTTTTACTTTCAACACCCACTCACATTCTACCAGTACCTCTACTTTAGTCTTCTTTTTCTCTCTTCCCTTCTTTTGCTCCCTTATTCATTTTCCTTTTCTCACTTACACCCTATTACACCTTCTCTGTTTTTTACTATGTAATAAACAATCCCTCTGTGTTGCTCCCTCTAGCTCTTTTTCTATTAACTTTACTCTCTCTGTGTTCTTCCCTCATGCTCACTCTTTCTTTATTTTTATTTTATTTTATATACGTACCGGTACGCGTACCCTGCAGAAAAAAGATTGACAGAGATTCTTTAAAAAGATAGGTTTATTTTTATAAATTAAAGGTAGTTCTAAAAAGAACTGTTTTTTTTATTCTTTTTGTTGTTTTATATTTTTTTTATTGTTTTTTGAAACGTTTTGAGGACGTTTCGCGATCGTATGCGCTCGCGTGCTTCCGGGTGCGCTTACGCTGTGCGTCATATGACGCATTACGCGGCTATGTGATACGTCACGATGTTGTTTTCGTTCGCGGGAATAGCGCTAAAGGGACGCTCACCGGTACGCGCCCCGGGAGCGCTCCGGAGCAAAAAAAAAAAAAATATTACATAATTATACAATATAAAATTGGTTATAAAAAATATTACATTTCATACCTATAGAGATTTGCTATTAAATAACCTATGAAATTCACTGAAAAAACCATAGGTTTCACACCAGTTATAGTTAGGAATTAGCATTTAAAAAACCTATTAAATTCACTGAAAAAACCATAGGTTTCACACCAGTTATAGTTAGCTGGAAATTTTACTCGCATAAAACCATTGAAATTCCCACGTTATAGTTAGTTGGACTCACTATAACTTGCACGTGCAATGCACTGCTGATGACGTCACATATTATATCACTCATGACATGGTCAGTGACATCACTCATGACATCACTGATGACACCATCCTTGTGATACAGTGACAGACCTCCTTTCACTGTAATGTAACCCTTAAAACACATATTCAAAAATAGAAACTAAAATTTTCAAAAAAATGGAGATACCCATACCAGTTACAACAACCAATTCAATAATTCAACCATCTATATACACATCCACTCATTCACCAACAGTTCTATATAATCCCTCATACGTATACTCACTCATCATATGTAGTGATACACCTATACATCCTGTTACACACCGACAGTCATTCAAAAGATACTCTCACACATACTCACACATGAAAATAAACTATTGAACATCCATTTATTTGCATATACAGCTATACACACACTACCACCTTACTTCTAAGGAACCTTACACACACTTACTCTCTTAAACAATCACTTATAGAAACACATACTTATTTAAACAGGAACTCTTACAATCCCTTACTCTCACATATACTCACTTATATACATCAATATTCACATATACTACATTAAAACATATGTAGTTACTGATAAAGACACTAGTGAGACAGTCATTCAGTCAGTAACACACACATATACACAGTCATCCACCCATACAATCCTGCACATATGCTGTCTTCAAAACACATACAAACAGAGTCAGTCACTCATGCATCTATGTTCTAAGTAATACCCCCACCAAACATATAGACACTCATATTGATATTAAAAAAAACATCTAATAACCCATATACATACACATGTAGCTACTCACCAACCCATGCAGCCACTTATACACAAAGTGAAACACTAATCCTTATATTTAAATATTTAAACATTTCTCACTAATATATGTATACACTAAGATACACTTAATAAGCCAGTGAACCAATCAATTTAAAAAAAAAAACATCCATGTAAATCCTTAATTAAACATTTATTCTTCCATCAACTTTTACATATACATATATAACACATATTTATTTTTTTTAAATACACACATTCACTGGATGGTGTCATCAATGATGTCATGAGTGATGTCACTGACCATGTCATGAGTGATGTAATATGTGACGTCATCAGCAGTGCATTGCACGCGCAAGTTATAGTGAGTCTAACTAACTATATTGTGGGAATTTCAATGGTTTAATGCGAGTAAAATTTCCAGCTAACTATAACTGTAATTCAGTGAATTTAATAGGTTTTTTAAATGCTAATTCCTAACTATAATTGGTGTGAAACCTATGGGTTTTTCAGTGAATATATATATATATATATATATATATATATATATATATATATATATATATATATATATATATATATATTACCTACTGGCGGTCGCCAGTAGGTATATATAGTTAGGATTTTTTCCCTATGGGATTTTTGAAAATTCTATGTCTAATAACTTTGGCGTTTGTGGACGGAATTGGCTGAAATTTTCTGGAAAATGGAACATTTTGTTTCTGAGCAGCCCCTGGAAATTTGGGGGGGTTCGTCAAGGGGGGGCCGAGAAAAAAGGGGGGTCCCAAAACGTGTTTTTAACATTGAGTTTTCCATAGGGCGGTCTGTCGCACTTTTAGCCCGAACGGCTGAATGGATTTGCACGAAACTTGGCAAAATTGTAGAGACTGGTAGCCCGATGTGCCTTTTGTAGGTCTCAATATATGTGCTCCAGTGGATTTTGAGAAATTAACATTTAAAAAAAGATATATATCTGTAACAGCGGACTGGGCAGCTCCCGGTTCGCGGACCGGGGCGCGTACCAAAACTTCGCGTAGCGAAGCTGATTGGTTATCCGGCGTCTGTAAACATTCCAAACAGTCCGGAGCGGCCGCCATCTTGTCTCTCGGTAGGATTGAGAGACAAAAGGAGGCCAAAACAAAGGTGGAAATAACCATAAGGGGGCACAGTAGATCCTCCCTGACCCCTTAGGTTTAATGTGGAGGCTTTAAAAGGGCCCCGCGGGGCAAAAAAAAAAATTTTTTTTTTTGTTTTTTTGCGTGGGTAGCGCTCGGTCCGCGAACCGGGAAGCGTTTTGGGCAGCGTACTGCAATGAAAAATGAATGATAGACTTTTCAAATGCTGTATGTTAATTGATTGTTGGTTTTGTTGATTATTTTTTATTTTTTTTTATTTTTTAAGCATTTTTTATTGTGTTTCATAATTTATTAAACTTTCTAACATTTCATTGTCAGAAATTTCATAATTATCATGGAATATACATTGTAGTCTCTGAGGTTGTAAAATGTCCTCATTTGCAAGGAGGTTATCTACTGCTTGTACACATTGCAGTAGTTCTTGGTCCCAAGTTTCATCCATAAATTCAATCTCATTTGGATCAATGATTTCTGTGTTGGACTCTGGAAGGACAATTTCAAATGAAATTTTTTGTTCACTTTCCATTTTCCCTGAAATTTGCATAAAAAAAAATATATTAGTAGAGGTAGGGCACTGTTGGGATTAATTTTAGATAGGCAGTTTTTAACAGTGAATTTATCTTTGGGCAGTGTATAGTATCAGAGTGGAAGTAGGAATATAAAAAAGTGTATCTAAATTTATAAGTACTACAGAGGGATAGTATATAACTAACAGAAAAAGTTTGCCATATTAACTTAAAGTGCACAATATACTTCAGTTTTAAAAATAACAACTTACCTTTAAAAAGAAGTTGAAGTTATTAATGAAAATCCTATTGAAATGTACACCAGGAAGTAGTAGTCAAAATGTCTGTGTTTCCTTCTCTTCCTTTATATATTTTCGGGTACATAACCAATCAAATGTCAGGTAAAAAATGTAGAAAATGAAAGTAACATTTTAATTGGTTGTCAATTCCAACACTTCAGATGTGTTTTGTGAAGTAATTTACCTCACGGTATTTAGAGAGGTCTACAGGCTAAATGGCTAAATGGAATTCCAATCAAATTTGTGAAAATGGTAGGGATTGGTATGTAGTATGAGCTAATCTATATTTGGTGAAATTGTCTCAAGTGGCTTTTGTGTGAACTACTTTCCCACCTTTTTTGATGGTGCGCTTCCCAGGGAGCGACCCGGTACGCGAACCGTTGAGCGCCCCGGTTCGCGAACCTTAAGCGTTCCGGGAGTCCACCATTTTGTGTTTCGGTCGAATTAAGATACAAGATGGAGGGCAAATAATGTTCAGAATGGGTAGAAGGGGGCACGGTAGAGTTATCTTGACCCCCTAGGTTTTCTGAGGGTGGCTGAGGAGGCTTATATGTGCGAGAAAAAAAACATTTTTAAAAAAAATTTCGCGAGGTTAGCTCCCGGTTCGCGTACCGGGTAGCGGCCCCGGTAGCGTATTTTGTTGAAAATTAGTGAAAAATGTTAGAGTTAAATAATAATTGTGAGTGATCAGATGTAGGGTAGCTCTGAGAAGAGCTTTTGGGTTTATGGTACATTTAGGTACTTATAAGTAGGTACCAATGCACATTCTTAAATTCAGAGTGAAAACTCTGTTGCCCTCATCTGAGAAGTGAACTCCATCTCCTCTGTAGATATCTTGCATGTAGTAACGCAAGTTATTGTTGTACAGGGAGCCCATTCCATGGTCTCTCATGTAAGCTGAAACAGATTTGTTTACATGCTTCCTCGACTTCTCAATTTGTGGACAAAATTGGTTTGACCACCTCCATTTCTGTCTTTGGCATATATTTGAATATACCAAGGCAGTCTGAGGAAAAAGTGCCATTAATTGCTCAAAGGTGTCCTTTAAAAGCATTTCCAGACCTACACCAGTCAAAGTGCCCAAGTCATTACCTCCACAGTGCACAATTAACAGGTCAGGTTTTGGCAAATGCATAAAGGTTTTCACCAATGGTATCAATTGGTGACATTTTAATCCTCTGTGGCCAAACCACTTAATTTCCACATCTTGTAAATTGAGGTTAGGTAAATTCCTGCTTTCAACATACCTTTGAGCCCAGTGAATATAACTATGACCAACAATCCAGACAGAAAACATGGTGAGAGAAGGTTCTCCTGCAGTCAGATGAAGTGTGGCAATGAAATGGCAGTTGAAAAAATGAGAGTGTAAAATGAAAAAAAAACTGTGGAGTTTCTGTGTTCATGAAGCAGTAACAGTGATTGGTGGATTTTGATTGATGAAAACAGAAAGTTAGGGTGCACAGATGTGTTCTTTGAAAGATGTATTTTGAGTGGTCAATAAAAAATCATTCAATGAAAGAATGCACTGGATATGCAGGTGCACTGAGAGTTCAGAGTTCAATTGCAACATTGTTGTGTGAACTTGCAAACACCAGAGTTTTTCCAAGAGGTGGTTGCTATGGAAAATAGGCAGAAAGGGCAGAGGGGGAAGGGTTTTAATTTGAAAAAAAGTGAGGGAAGAGTTTTGATTGGGTGACATGAGAAATATGTGTGAAGAATTACAGCATTTCTGTGCTTTTGATAGCTGCAGACTCTGGAGTGCATACCTTTTGCTCTGCTGAAGACAAATTGGTGTGTTTCTTAGACTGTTTTCAAACTCAAAGTAATTGCTAAGGTGAGAAAATATTTCTTTAATTTAGATAGAGAATAGTGTGCTTTAAGGAGAAAATTATGATTTATGTGGCGCAAATTGCTTGTAAATATGCTCTCACATGTGTATGGAAAATTTTGATTTTGAATGTTTGTGTTACATAGCCATGTTAAAAGTGACTAAACCATGCTGGAAAGCCAATCAAAAAATGCTTTCATGTGTTTTAATGACATTTTAAGTCATTTTCCCATGTGCAGTGTTTAGAAATTATGATTTGAAAATCGTTTTTGGGGAAAAGGAATTGTTTTTAAATTCATGACAAGGACATAATGGTGTATGCTTCTTTATAAGGCAATTGACTGTCCCTGATGTTATTTTTCTCATTTTAGTGTAAGACCTTTCTCTGTGGCGCAAATTGCTTGTAAATATGCTTCCACGTGTGCATGGAAAATTTTGATTTTGAATGTTTGTGTTACATAGCCATGTTAAAAGTGACCCAACCATGCTCGAAAGGCAATCAAAAAACGCTTTCATGTGTTTTAATGACATTTTAAGTCATTTTCCCATGTGCAGTGTTTAGAAATTATGATTTGAAAATCGTTTTTGGGGAAAAGGAATTGTTTTTAAAATCATGACAAGGACATAATGGTGTATGCTTCTTTATAAGGCAATTGACTGTCCCTGATGTTATTTTTCTCATTTTAGTGTAAGACCTTTCTCTGTGGCGCAAATTGCTTGTAAATATGCTCCCACATGTGCATGGAAAATTTAGATTTTGAATGTTTGTGTTACATAGCCATGTTAAAAGTGACCCTACCATGCAGGAAAGCCAATCAAAAAACGCTTTTATGTGTCTTAAGGACAATTTAAGTAATTTTCCCATGTGTAGTGTTTTGAAGTTATGATTTGAAAATCGTTGTTGAGGTAAAGGAATGTTGTTAAAATTTATGTGCGCCATATGCCCCCAAATTTCTTTTTCAGGGGTGCAGCAGGGTGTTCTTGAGATACCCCTGCACGCTTGAAAAAAATCCTATTTTGTGATGAGCTAATTGCTAATCACAAATTGCAACCTTCATGCCTATGAGCCTCCTAGCCCATGGAAATGAATGGGTAACTTGCAATTAGCAATTTGCTCATCGCAAATTAGGAATGGTAAAGAATCGCTATTTATTCCTTAAAATTTGGTATTTAGGAAATGCAAAATAGTTTGATGGTACATATGGTGGTTCATCTGTAACAAGATAAGAAGCTTAGGGATACATTTATGATGACTAGCGCAATAAAGTGCACATTACTTACTTCATTGGTAGGCCTTTACATGTATTATCTCCTCTGTATTCTTCATCAAGCGTAACTTTAATCTGCAATCCTGAGTAGGCCTCACCTTAAACAAACCTCTGGATAGGACACACTTTATTGTCATCCTGGATTAATCATTTAAAATGGTAGGGACAGATTTATGATAGGTGTATGCCTCTTTTGTGCCACTGTGCGTCACTTTTATGATGCAGCGGTGGTGCAAAAGATTTGCTATGAGGCGACAACATTACAAATTGATGCATTTAGGCAGATATGTCATGGTGTAAAAAAAACGTACCACATAAAACCCAAGCAGCAGTGATGCAAAAGATGCACCATGCCGCAAGACAGGCCTCACTTGGGGCCATATGTATGAAGGTAATTAGCATTTGCAAAGATCAAAATTCTACGAATTTCGGCCTTTGTGAATGTTAATTAGACAAATGGTATGTATCAAACAAGTTTGATGCAAAATAAGGAGTAGCAAAATTTGCTATTCCTTATTTTGCAATTGCACTGAAGGATTTGCAAATTTTGTGACTACGTGAATGCAATGTATCAAACAAAAACTATGTAAAAAATGACATTAAGGATTTGGAAACTATTGTGGTAAATTGGTGGTAATTTGTGAATTCTTTTCAAAAAGCTTTTTTTAAAAAAAACAAAAGGTGCCATATGACGCCAACACATGCCCTTAGGGCATGTATGTGTGCCATATGCCCCCAAATTTCTTTTTCAGGGGTGCAGCAGGGTGTTCTTGAGACACCCCTGCACCCTTGGAAAAATTCCTAATTTGTGATGAGCAAATTGGTAATCGCAAATTAAACCTTCATTCCTATGAGCCTCCTAGCCCATGGAAATGAATGGGTAACTTGCAATTAGCAATTTGCTCATCGCAAATTAGGAATGGTAAAGAATCGCTATTTATTCCTTAAAATTCGCTATTTAGGAAATGTAAAATATTTTGATGATACATATGGCAGTTCATCTCTAACAAGATAAGAAGCTTAGGGATACATTTATGATGACTGGCGCATCACCAGGGATGTGACAGTCATCCTGCGCCGCTGTTCCGCCACCCATGGTGTGCTGCATTTACAATGCGGCGCAGCATGGGGCAAAAATGGCACAGATGCGTGACGCATATGTGCCGTAAAGGTGGCGCATTGCTGGAGTTGTATCGCAAGTGCGATGCAGCTCCAGCAAGGCTCAGGGGTGCCGCATCTCCACAATGCTGCGTCAAGACCTATGCCAGCTTCAAGCAGGCGCAGGGTTTTGACGCAGCTTTCTCCTATCTGATTGTAAATGCGGCACACCATGGGTGGCAGAGCAGTGGTGCACGTTAACTGGTGCATGCCTGGGGATGTGCCATTTAATATAAATCTGCCCCTTTACATTTAAGTATGTGCAGGGGACACAGAGTCGGTGAGGCTTATCCAAGGTTAAGAAGAGATGAGTCCTGTTCAGTGAATAATTAGACATAGGCTTCACCTGCTCAGCATTGCTGGACATGGCTAAATAATAGCTGCTAAATGTTAATCTTGTTAAACAATTTTACTATTATAATCTCTGAGATTTGTCTCTTACTCTGCAACATCTCATTGTTGTTATCTTTCTTTAAAGATAAAGACAACCTCAACATGAGCGACAATCTGCAATCAGTTGATTTTGACCTCATCATTGAACTTGTAATTGAAACATCAGTGGATGTTGATCCTTTGGATGATTTAAATCCTGAGGATGAAGAAGAGCGTGATGAGGATGCAGATTTGTCCGAACTATATGATATAGGATGGGAAGCTGACCTGCTTGAGCCTTTGGAAATATAAACATTTATTTTTAAATTTTATAATTAATAAAAAGTAAAAAGGTAAACCGTTTAATTTAAAAATAAAGACACCTTCAAAAACAGGTTATGTGTAGTGTCTTCAATAAAATATTAAAATATGTTCATAAAATTAGATCAGATTCACATATAAAATAGCATAGGTAACATAAATATAAATGTCATTTCTTTTCTGGTATTTTTGTATTGTAAGATTGCCAATGACTAAAAAATCTTCAAATTAAAATGTCAAGTAGTGTGTTAAGTTTTTGATCACTGTTACTGATTTACTGTTTGGTAATAATGTTTATTAACATTTTTTATTATATTTTTCCTCAGATTCAACTGCAGATCATTTCAAGATTTCACCATGCCTACAATACAAAGACAGATAAAGGCTGCAAAACGTCAAAGACAGCAGGTGAAAACAAAAACCCAGCAGTCCTCTAACAAAAAGATTTCTCAAGCCACGAAGAAAGCACCGGGTAAGAGCTCTAAATATTTCATAAGAAATATTTGTAATAAAAAAAATATTACTACAGAAAATGTTTCAGTCCATAACACGAGAAGGAAATCAAATGGAAAGAAAAGGACAATGAAAAATGTTACTGCTAGAGCAAGAGATAAATCTGTGCATGATAGTAGAAGGAAACAACAGTTTAGGGAGATTCGTAAACGAATGTTCCGCAACAGGATAATTGGCAATTTGTTAAAAAATATTAAGAAAGGTCAACAGAAACTAGTTTTTTATAAGAGAAAAAAAAAAGTTGAGAAAGTTATTGATCAGGCATTTGAAATTAAACGTAAGTTATTTATTTTGATAATCAATAGAATTAGGAAGCTAAACAAGGCAATTTTTGATTTCAAAAGAAATAGTAGATGGAAGAGAATAGTTCATCGTAGTAATTTTTGTGAAGTTTTTTCTGGAGAATGGATGCATAGTTCAAGCTGTGAGGCATTTTTTAATGAGGAGAGTTATTTCCAGGATAATGATTTGGTGCATGCAGTTGACACCAGTGGTCGTGCTTATGAAGTGAAAGATGGTTGTCCAGTTGAAAAAGAAAAACTTGTGACAACAGAGGCAGAAGAGGTGTTAGGTAATGAGGTTTTAGGAAGACGTGCTAAGGGTCCTGTGTACACCTGGAAGTGTAGTAGTATTTGCAGTGTGCGACAGGATTCCATCAATTTGCTTTGTGATTTTGTACGGTCATTTAACAAAAAAAGTTTGAAGCAGAAAATGATGTTGTTGCAAGAATTAGATCCTTGCAGAGTAAGAGAAGTGACAGGTTTGCATGGTCATTCACTGGCTTGTCTTTCCAGGAGAGTATGTCAGAGTGTTTTTCATCATTTCAGGATGCTAGCAGTGCATCATAACAAAGTGAGGAAATTAGTTAGAATGTTGTATTATGCTAAGAGTCCAGCAATTATGCTGAAACAATTATGCGCTGCTCTTTTGCATGGTTCTGAAATAGATGTGAAGAATATATGTGAAGAAATTGAGTTTTGTTACTTTGGAAGTAAAGAGGAGAATGTTGAAATTGAGCAAGAAGTAGAGGGTCATGTGGAAGATAGTGTACAGGTTTCCAGTACAGATAATTTCCAGAGGGAAATTGCGACGTTTGAGGTGAAATCAAGTGAGAGGCCTAATTTCACTTGTGTGTGTTGTCGACGCACTTATTATAAGAATCAGACTAAGTTAGTGGATTTATATGCAAAAAGTGAAAGGGAAAATAATAGTGAATGGAAGGATTTTGCAACATACTTGATGGTAGAACATTGTTTTGATTTGGGATTGGATCAACGTGTGTGTACTTATTGTTGTAACAAATTAAAACAAAACCAGATGCCTGCTAGAGCAGTTCATAATAATCTGGAATTGGTTGAGATTCCTTCTGAATTGAAGGACTTAAATACTTATGAATCTATTTTGATTCAAAGTATCCATCCCATCCCTTTCAGGCTATTGTAAGAATGGAGCCAAAGACAGGGAAATTGCCTCCATCAGAGTTGTTTATTTGCCTCTAGATTTCAAAAAAACATTAACACAATTGGAGTAGAAAAAGTGGAAGAGGAACCTCTGGTTATCTTAGTTAATGGGGTTCCGACAAAGAATAAGAAAATATGGCAAGATTTAGTAGATGTTAGGAAAGTCAAAAAGGCAACATTGTATTTGAAAAAAAATAATAAATACTACAAGAATGTATATGTTGCAGAAGAGGAAGTAAGTGAGGAAGAGGATAGCGATTTGTGTGCTGGTCAAATTGAGAAAGTAGAACCCTCTACTAGTGAAGAAATATATGAACATTATAGTGTTCATCCTTTGCATTCCAAGGAAGTCATGGGGAATGCTATTGAGTTGTTTCAAATGAAACAAGCCAAAGGGAGTCCCATTAGTGTTTGGGAGGAAAGTTTGGAAGCTCGGTGTTTCCCACAGCTTTTTCCAACAGGTCAGGGAGGAAGATATGATGAGCGACCTCATCAAATTCCTGCTTCTGAATACCGGACTTTGCGATTGTATGCAGGAGATGCTAGGTTTCGACAATGCATTCCTTATTTGTTTCATCTCCTGTTTGAAAGCGATCTGTCTGGACTGTCATATGCAGTGAACCACATCTTGAAAAGTGGTATACACATGCAAAACATCTCGGCAAGTGACTTTATGGATAAAGTCAATGTCCAAGATAGTATTTTGGATTCTCACCTGATTAATCTCATGGCGTGTCAGCGTGGTACTAATGAGTACTGGTACCGTCGTCATGGTGATTTAAAATGTATGCTGAGGAACTTAGGTACTCCCACATGGTTCCTCACTCTGAGCTGTGCCGAGTATGGCTGGGAAGACTTACTTGAATTTCTACGAGAGGCAAATGCTAACGTAGATAACATCGAATTCAAGACACCCGGAGAACTGTGCTCTTTGGATCCAGTCAATGTATGTAGGTACTTCAATCATAGATTTGAAGCTATGATGTCTTTCATCATGAATAAGAAGAATCCACCTCTTGGAGAGGTGTTGGATTTCTTCTGGAGAAAGGAGTACCAAGCAAGAGGTGCTCCTCATATACATATGTTGCTGTGGATCAAGGATGCACCTAAATTTGGAACGGATCCAGAAGACTCAGTGATGAGTTTCATCCAACAGTATTCTACGTGTGCTGTTCCAAACGCAAAGGAGAAGAAAAGCCTAAGAGAAAAAGTTCTGCGTTTCCAAAGCCATCGATGTGGAAATTACTGCCGTCGTAAATTCCGAAACAAAGACAAGTTCTACACTAAATGTCGTTTCGGCTTTCCACGACCGGTGATTTCTAAAGGAAGAGTAAACAGTTTGATGTCTTCGTTGCGACACAATGTCATGAAGAAATCACCTAAAAACACTTACAATTTGAAGAGGAACGAAGAGTCCAAGTACATCAACGACTACAACCCGGTGATTTTGTCCATGTGGAATGCTAACATGGATATACAGTTTGTGGCTGATAACTGTATGGCTGTGGCGCGGTATGTGACGTCTTACATCACCAAAAAAGAGAAGACAGAATTGAAGGATATGTGGGAGGACATTTCCCATGAAAAGAGCCTCAGCAAGAAGTTGTACAGTTTCAGTCTGAAGATGTTGTCGCATCGAGAAATCGGAGCGTACGAATGTTCTGACCGGTTGTCTTCAGCAAGTCTCTATGCCAAGTCCAGGAGTATCGTTTGGGCGAGTCTTGGTCTTGCTGCAACGCGTAATCGAGTTCTCAAACCTGTGCGGGAAATTGAGTATTTGGCGGAAAAGGAGCCAAACAGTACCGACATTTTGAAGACCAACATGTTGGATACATATTATCCAAATCGAAGCAGTCACCTCGAGAATGTTTGTCTGTATGAGGTTCTGCAAAATTACATATTCAAGAGGAACATCAAAGAAGATACTGAGAAAGAAGTGTATGCTGTAATAGGAAGTGAGGGATGTCTGGTCAAGCAAAGAAAATGCCACTTGGTAAACCATCGAAAATTGAGTGGCGAATCTCCTGAAAAAAAGGAGTTTTTCTATTTAGCACTTTTGCAACTTTTCAAGCCTTGGCGTGCAGAAGAGGAACTGCTTGGAGATTTTCTCTGTTACGAAGACTCTTTCAATGCCGCCAAGGAGACCATAGAATGTCCTGCTTTTCCCAAATATGTAGAAATGTTGAATGCGGAAATTGAGCAGGAAGCAACAATTGCAGCCGAGATTGCCAGAGACAGTTCTCAGGACAGTCAGAGTTCTGCTTCATTGAGTCAGGATCCACTAGGAGGACCTGTTATCGAAAATGAAGCTGCCACTGCTATGAATGAAGTGGAAAGAGCCATGGCACATGCTCAAGAGGATGCGGTTAACTTAGAAGAGTTGGAAAGGCAACTCAACGTTGAGCAGAGGAAAATATATGACGAAGTTACCATGCAAATTGATCATGGATTAAGTCATGATAAGAAAGAGTGCTCATGTACGTCGCTGAAGCCTGTCCGACTGTACGTGAGTGGAGAAGCGGGAACTGGAAAAAGTTTCCTCATTAAAGCAATTTCATGCTATTTGCAGGAAAAGACAGAGTCATCGCTGTCTTGTGTTGTCACTGCTCCAACTGGACTGGCAGCACATAATATTAAAGGGATTACTTTACATCGTTTACTGATGCTGCCAGTGGAGCATGACAACAAATTAGAATATCACAAGCTATCTGGAGATGCTTGTTTTGAAGTTTCAAGAATCTTGAGGAAAATGAAACTTCTTATCATTGACGAAGTAAGCATGGTTTCCAATGTCATGCTTGCCTTTGTGCATTTGAGGATGCAAGAAGTTCTCAAAACAGAGTATGATGTGTTATTTGGTGGCAAACACATCATTGTTTTCGGAGATCTTTTGCAGCTGACACCAGTGAAAGGGCAACCTGTGTTCAAAATGCTCACGCATGAAGATACCAGGAAGTGCCTAGGCAGCATTGGCAACGTCAATATATGGTTAAACTTCAATTATGCTGAACTGCATGAAAATATGCGTCAGGCGAAGGATGAAGTTTACAAGACTATTCTACAAGATGTCAGAATTGGAAAAGTGACCGAGCATGGGAAAGAAGCTTTACATGCACGATTACTGTCAAATTTATATCCAGAACAAGATGTTGTGCCTGAGAATATTTTTCAGAAAATTACTGAAAAGAAATCTGGAATATGTTTGATGCCAACTCTTGCAGAATGTGCCAAATTTAACAACAAAATGTTGCATTTAGAAAAGCAAGAGATTGTGAAACTGGAAGCTATTGATAGAGTAGAGCATATGGGATCAACAATTATTTTGTCTGAGAATCTGAAAACAAAATTGGATTCATTAGAGAAGAGTATATCTAAAACTGCAGGTTTTGAAAAGACTCTGAATGTGTGCTTGAACTGCCGTATAATTTTAAGAAGGAATTTACATGTTGAAAGAGGTCTGGTAAATGGATCAATGGGTAATGTTGTTGATTTAGTGAAATACAGAAATAGAGATGGAATTGAATTTTTAAAAATTAAATTTGAAGGCATTGAGGAAGTACAGCTAATTGCTCGTTGTTCTGCTAGATTTTTGCTTGTAAAAGACTTATATGTTCGCCGTAAGCAGTTTCCTGTTTGCTTGGCATATGCGGTGACAATCCATAAATCGCAAGGTTTAAGTGTAGACAGTGCATTGGTGAATATTGGCAGTTCTGTGTTCAAGGAGGGTATGGCATATGTGGCATTGTCACGAGTTAGAACTTTATCGGGATTGTACTTGATTGAGTGTGATGTCACAAACATTTGTGCAGATCTAGATTGTGTTAAGGAATACAATAGGTTAAGAAGAGAGTATGCGCCACATTTGCCTCAGTTTCCTTTGTTTGAGAAACGTCTGGTAGGCCGGAAACGAAGAAATGAGAACAATACTGGGGAGGTTATAGCAAAAAGACAAAAAGTGAATGAACCTAAAATTACAAGCAGAAACAAAAAGGATTCTGTTGAAGATGTTGTTGGTTTTCAGTTTGAAAACAGTTCTGGTGTCAACTGCTATGCTAATGTAGTAATTAATGTTTTGTTTTCTCTAAAAAATGTAAAAGAAGAGATTGTGGTCAATTCTGATCAAAGATTTTGCGGTTTGTTAAATTCTGTGTTAGAGAAATGTACCACTGATAGAAGAAACATAGAAAGTGTGTCTGAAATTCGAAATCTGTTAGACAGATGTTCAGGTCAAACACAATTCTCTCAAAATATTCAGCAAGATTGTCAGGAGTTTTTAATGTATATGCTTGATGTATTACATGCTGAAGGTGTAGATGTAGATCAGCTGTTTGGGCTTTCTTATCAATGGCAGCATGACTGCGAGAACTGTATGATATCAAGTACTACTAGTGTAGACTCAGAAAGATTTATATATTTAACTTTGCCAGACAGTAAATCAGTCTCCTTTAATAAGCTAGTAAAAGCTGCTAATCACAACATGGAGTGTAGCCAATGTAAATCTGAAATGATGTCCACATTATTTATACGAACATATGGCCAGTACGTCATTTTAATGTTCCAACGATGTAGGCCTGATGGAACAAAATTGACAACTTTAATAAAAAAATTTGTAGCTTCGCAGTTGTCAATATCAGGAAGGACTTTTGTAACTACAGCAATTATATATCATGACGGCCCTTCAATAACATCAGGACATTACACAGCTAATTTAAAGTCTAGAAATGGCTGGTCATTCTGCAATGATTCTGTTTTAATTTTCAAAAAAAAATTGCCGTATGACCTTAAAAACTCTTACCTGGTGTTTTTAAAACCAAAATTTTAGGGAAATAATCTCGGGATGTGCTCTGTGGAATTTCTAGAAGTTCTAATGGCTCCTACACAATTTGGCCTTGAGGATAAGTGTAGTTCAGAGACATAACTTCTAATCATAGGACTGGACATCATGGAGATATATGTGCACTTTGAATGAGTTCAGAAAAACTGTTTCTTTTTATAAGCTAATTGAAGCAGCCAATCAAAACATGGAGTAGAGGGAATGTAAGTCTGCAATGCTGTCTACTGTTTTACATTGCTTTGTGATTAAAAGTGATGTAGAGAATTAAATAATTGTTGTAGTCATAGAGGTAGTGTAAGTCTGCTTCATATTAAGCAGTATCAGTGTCATAGGAAATGTAGAACATGACTGAGCAAGAAGGGGAAGATATTACTATTCCAGGATTGTGAAAATGATCTTCAACATTTTAATTCTGAAAGTTGCGGAAATGCCAAATGATGGGATTGGCTAACAAGAAATCCAAGAGTTATACATGGCTCTGACAAGATTTGGCCTTGTGGAATCTTGTGGTAGAGAGCAAGAAGTCATTTATTGTATGTAACATGTTTTTAAAAACGATGGAGATTTTCTTTCAGAAAGTGGCGGGCTGAAAGTAATAACAGCACAAAAGAGTGTAAGCTATTCATAGGACATCCTTGGACGTCATGGAAAGTAAGTTAACTTTAAGGAGTTCTGATTTTTGATTTCTGATGTTGTATGGGTTTTTTAAACACAATCATTTTGATTGTGTTTTTTTTTCCCCGCTGTTACATGATGAATACCTTCAAGTCACTGTTTTTAGTGAATTTTGATACATTCTGAGAACAGCAAAAAGAAACCATTTAACATGTAGAATTAATTCTGTACTGTTTGCATTTATGATGTATATGTAGAACTGTGTAGGAGGCATGGAGAAGGTGAGGCTTCTGTAAGTGTCAAAGTTGTTGCATGCAGTGCTGCACTTCTGCGTATTCTTTCATATGCTAGACTACATCTGCACAATGAGATACCTAAGCAAAGGAAACACAAGTGATGTGATTGTGAAATGAGCAAAATAAATTGCATGTATTTCAATTACATCACCTGTGTTTCCTATCATTACGAATCACATTGTGCAGATGAAGTTTAGGTCTGTCCAGGGAAACATAGGAGGTTTGGACTTTGTTGAAGATTGCAGTGGACATGACTCACTTCATTGGTAGACCTTCACATGTATTATGTCCTCTATTCTCTTCAACAACTCGAAATTTCATCTGCAACCCTGAGTAGGCCTCACCTGAAACAAAACTCTGGATAGTAGACATCTTATTGGCATCCTGAAGCAATTATTTTAAATTTTAGTGTCTTGCGACACTTTTCTGAGACAACAGCAATGCAAAAGATGCACCATGTTTTAAGATAGGCCTCACTTCATCTGCATCAAGATAGTGTTAGTTTAAAATGTATATCTTTAGGACTGTGTAGCTTCTGTAAGTGTCAAAGTTATTGAAAAACTGTTTGTCCTTCAATCTTTGCCCTTGTCTTTTGTAATTTTTTAATACATGTTTTTATATTTTTCAAATGTTTGTTCTCTCTTTCACAGATTGAAAGTATAAAAATAAAAAATGAGGAATTTAACGACAATTATAAGGTAAATATTTTGTACTCTTTTCGTTACATTTCTATCACATTGAACTACTATTAGTTCCACTGCTTCATTTCTTTAATCCTCAGTTTCCTGCCTTTGCTACTTCCCTCATTCCTTTCTCTATTACCTACTTACTCAACTCCTTCCACTCTTTTTCTCAGTCCCTCTCTTCTCATAGTTCCTCACTCTTGTTCACTCACTCCGTCTCTATTACTCTTAGTGTCTTTGACTGATCACTGTATCACTATTTGTTCATAATGCTTTCTCTGTGTAGTTGAAGCACACTAAGGGGCATATTATGAATGCAGCCAATAAAATTATTGCTCTTTTTATTGGCAGAAAACTGGTGCAAAAGCGGCTTTAGCTCCAGTTTTCTGCCGCAAAAGCAGCTTTAGCGACACATTTCTGCCGATAAAAGCTGCAAAACTTTTATTGCCTATGTTGATAATATGCCCCTATGTTATTTACATTAGGGCTATATTGTCCAGTATAACAATCAAAATTGCTCTCCAAAGACACCAGGCAAAGCAGACGCTCCCTCAAACAGATCACCAAGCGCAATTTACCCTACTTACAATCTAGCCTGTTCTCTGTCGAGACTTTAGCAATCTTTAGAGCACAAGATAAGATCTTTTCACATGGAAGAGCCAGACGTATTGCAATTCTACTTAAGAAACAAGCATTGGCATAGACAATAGGTCTCGCCTTTGGGACCTTATACGTGTTTAGCCATGCAACAGTTGATGTTGCTGCACCAAGGATATTATGCTGCATAACTAAATACTTAGAAGGTCCCAAAGTCGATACCTATTGGCTATGCCAATGCTTGTTTTTCTTTCACTTCGTTATCTATTTTGTTTTTCACAATTATACCCTCTTCTGTCTGTTCTTTGGTAAATAGATCTATTAAACAGTATCTCTTCTTTACTCCCTATAGCTGTCTTTCTTGAAACATCACTCTCTGTTTACTTTCCTTATACTTACACTTTTTTAAAAAAAAAATTTTTTTTTTGGTTAGCTCCCGGTCCGCGTACCGGGAAGCTAACCCGGGAGCGAACCAAAAGAAAGAGAGCTTGCCAGAGTGCTAAACATTGTAGCAATTTTTTTGGAAAGGGAAGGTAGTTCTGAAAAGAACTTTTTTTTAAAATATTTTTGTTGTTTTATATTTTTTTTGTATTTTTTGAACATTTTTTGTTTTTTTTGTATTTTTTGAACGATTTTATATTTTTTTTGGTTTTTTTTGGGGGGGGAAACAACAAAAAACAGGCGTTGAAAAGGGCTCAACAGGAGCAAAAAAAAATTACTGGGGGCGGTTAGGGCAATCATGGTGTTCATACGCCAGGTTCAGTGCATTGATGCTCATGTTGCCACAAGCTAATAATGCACGACAGCGCATACATAAATGTATCATATTCCCAAAATTTGGTTGGATATTTGGCACAGTTTCCCGTGCCTCCTCTGGTGATAAAGAAACCGATGTTGTTGGTCTCGCCACAGGAGTTGGTCGAGGATTGTCCATCATATCCCTTAATTCCGCCCGGCTGTAATTTAGGGGATGTTTCCTCGTCATGTGCCTATGCATGGTATGATTACCATAGCTGTATTTTTTGTCCGTCCCTCTGGACAATTGTTCCTTGCATATGAGGCATGTTGCGTACCTGGCATTGACCTTTTTTTGGCCACGAGGGATGGAAAAAAACTGCCAGATGAAACTGGGTTTCTTTCTTGAAACCCGGGGCAACTCTTCCAGGAATTGTGGTTGTTCTCCCTCCTCATCCATCTCTTCATCTTCCTCCTCAGTGTTGGTAACCACCTGGGGAGGTGGTCCTCTCTTCCCATGAGGAGGTGGAGGTGGTGGTGGGGGTGCACCAGCTGAAGCAATCAGTGAAGCCATTTTCATACAATCAAAATAGGTCTTCCAAGAAGCAAAATAGGTCTTCCTCTCACAATAATGAAAGTCAGAGTGAGGAAAGAAGGAGTGGTTTTCATCATTTGGAAAAAACAATACTTCTCAACCAATGAAAAGTGTTATTTTTAGGTCACCTGACCTAGCCTTCCATAATTATGAAACTAAAAGTGAAATGAACCAATGAAAAGCTTTATTAACAAGTCACATGACCTCTAACGCTCATGTTACGCGCTGCGGAACGCTCCCCGGTTAGCTTCCGGTTCGCTGCGCTTCGCGCCTCGGTCCGCGCCCCGGGACACTTCCGGGTGGGCTAACGCGATACGTCACAAGACGCATTTCGCGGCAACGCGATACGTCGCGCTTTCGCGCCGCGGATCGCTTCCGGGGAGTTGCGTTTCGCGCCTCGGTCCGCGCCCCGGGGCACTTCCGGGTGCGCTAACGCAGTACGTCATAAGACGCATTACGCGGCAACGCGATACCGTCACTATGTTGATTTGTTACCGGTTCGCGGACCGGATCGCGGAATCGAATTGAGCTAACGGGAAGCTTCCCGGTTAGCGGACCGGGAGCGAAACAAAAAAAATATTTAAAAATTGTTATTAATAAACATATAAAATATATTTTTGGATTTAAAGAAGAATACATTTTACAGCTGTAGATATTAGCTTTTAAAAAACCAATGAAATTCACTGAAAAAACCATAGGTTATAGACCATATATAGTTAGGAATTAGCATTTACAAAACCTTGAAAATTCACTGAAAAAACCATAGGTTATAGACCATATATAGTTAGGAATTAGCATTTAAAAAACCTTATTTTACTCACACAAAACCATTGAAATTCCATATATAGTTAGTTGTACTAACTATATATCGCGCACCCGCAATCCACTGCTGATGATGTCACATATTACATCATTCATGACATGGTCAGTGACATCACTGATGACATCACTGATGACATCTCAAATGACATCACTGATGACATCACTGATGACATCTCAAATGACATCACTGATGACATCACTGATGACATCTCATTTGACATTACTGATGACATCACTGATGACATCATTCATGTGATAATACGATGAAGCTCTTCAGACTCTAATATAACCTTAGATACAGTAAGTGTAAACAGACACTCACAGACTGTCACTCATCCATAGAGTTACACACACACCTAGTCAGTCATGCAAAGAATCAATCACACATCCATTTTCTCAACTATACAGTTATACACACCTTACTTATTCAAACATATACTAAAACATATTTACTCACTTATACAATCCTGGATACAAGTTCACAATGATCCATACAGCCACTCACACATTCACTGGCTCTTATGCACAGTTATTTATATATGTCAACTCTCACATGTACTGTGTTTTACATATGTACTTACTTTTACATGTAGCACTGAGATATCCATTCACTCAGCAATACACTCATGCACACAGTCAACCGCCCATACAGCTGTTTCCACATGCACTTTTGAACCCATACATCTAGTGAATCAACTGCTCACACATCTATGCACAGAGTCATACACCTCCCAGCCACCCATACACACTCTCAGTCTCCCATACAAATACGTAGGCAACCTATCAATAACGCATATAGTTAATCATATAGCTAATGATCAACACATGCAGCAGTTTATAGAACAACAGACATAATGATGCACAAATTGAGACAGTTTAGTCACTAACCCATGCACTCAGTGAGACACATTTAACCACTCACTCATACAGTCAGTCATGCACCTACTAAATCCTTCATCCAGACATTTATACATCCACTCATTCTTAAATATGTAAGACATATTTTAACTTTACAGAATTATACAGTCACTGGATGACGTCATCAGTGATGTCATCAGTGATGTCATTTGAGATGTCATCAGTGATGTCATCAGTGATGTCATTTGAGATGTCATCAGTGATGTCATCAGTGATGTCACTGACCATGTCATGAATGATGTAATATGTGACATCATCAGCAGTGGATTGCGGGTGCGCGATATATAGTTAGTACAACTAACTATATATGGAATTTCAATGGTTTTGTGTGAGTAAAATAAGGTTTTTTAAATGCTAATTCCTAACTATATATGGTCTATAACCTATGGTTTTTTCAGTGAATTTTCAAGGTTTTGTAAATGCTAATTCCTAACTATATATGGTCTATAACCTATGGTTTTTTCAGTGAATATATATATATATATATGATCCCAAATCCTGAAGCAATGAAGACATCCAAGGTACAGACCACTCTTAGCGCAATGAAAGTGAAAAAGTGCTTTATTCCTCCTCTGGCAGCATGACGCGTTTCGTCCGGGGCAACCCGGTCTTGAACACAGTAACAGTCAGAAGGTTACTGAGAGCTTTGTCTTTTAATCTTTCCCATGCCCAAACATAGCCTGCTGATGGGCAGCAATTAGAAGAGGCAAGTACCTTCGAGTTTGGTCCTCGGATACCTCGGGCCCTACCCCGAGTGTGCACCTCACATTGTCGTTAGAGTGCCTGGTGGCAAGAATACCAAGAAGACAGGTTTGTAAGTCCATTAAATTAACCCATCATAATGATAATGAGCTGTTGTGAAGGCTGAATTAAGCACCCCTGCAATCAGACTGTTTAAGTCGCCTGCCACGCATTTGCAGCCTTGAATTGGGAATGAGAAGTTCTGCAATAATACTGACCTGCAAGCTCTTTATTGCAGATCCCCACCCTTTCTGTTATCTGTGGGGGCAATTGGATCCATGAGTTTACTGTACCTTTCTAGGCCAAAACAGGTACTTTTGGCTCCTTCATGGAAGAATTGTAAGCACTGTCAGTCCCTTGCATCTGGATAGATGTACTCCTGACTCCTGACGTGTTAGTAGTACAGAGTAGACATGCATCGCCATGGCACTGCCATAGCTAATGAAGTAGGTAATTGGTTTGATAAGATCCCAGGAGTGTGCCAACCATATATAATGGTCCAGAAAGAAATGCCAAACTGTATTGCCAAGTACGCCAGACTTCCCCAGAGAGCCCATGTAGTGCATTTCCCAGCTCTTCTGCCAATGTTTTCCTTTACCTTATGTAGGGGTTCATTCTGGTGCTCCTCGATCCACAAGAGTCTTTAAATCATGTCATGTTGTTGCTTCTTCATTGCTCAGGAGGTCTCTCATTGGTGGGAGCACATGGCAAGTGAAGTCACTAATCGATCATTTGACGTCTTCTAGTAGGAGTATGTCGATACCCGTTGAGAAGGCGATCTGTATTTCATCTGATTGGTAAATCACAACCCAATCAATTCCCCAGTCTTTTGTCAGGAGCTGTTGCAGAAATACACCTACTGAGTCTGAAATAGTTTTTTTTACTATAAACTGGCTTCACTCTCATCAAGATGATAAGCTATCGGGGATAACAGGCAGGCCATTCTGGTAAACTGCAGTTGCTGCGTCAGAGGGCAGCGCCGTACTACAAAATATACCACTCTCTGGCAAATTTAACTGTTATCCTCTACTGCCTTCCAGTGGTTGTAGTGTGATCAGATACTAAGGGAACCAGGTCTGGGGGAGACTCTTCACCTGGTCCCTCACAAACCTCTCATCAATCACACAGATCTAAACCAGAGAGAACATCGAATCTGTTATGTGTGACGATATTTCGACCATATTTAAAATAATTTTCTCCTCCTGGTCCCTGCAAAGAGCCTGGTGTCTGAGCCGTAACAGGTGTATAAGGTCTCCTACTCATGCTATGTTGGGGCGCTCTAGCGAGGTGATTATAAAAGAAACCAAGTGGTCGCACACCGATACTATTTACGTCGTGCGTCATGGAGGCTGCCCTTAACAAAACGGTAGCCACGTGTTGTGGGTGTCTGAAATTTACAACTATGCAGTCCCCTATGCAGTTCTTTCTAGTGGGCCCAATCCAGTTTGCCCTTATAGTTGTTATAATATCCGGGGCAAATTTAATGGGGAAACCACACCTCCTGTTTAGCCATGACACAGTTTTATTTTTGAGGGAGTCGTGCGACTACTCGGGTGTCTGGACTGAGTGCGTATCCTGAGGTGGAACATTAGTTAATTCAACTACATAGGGACTACATTCAGGGGGAAGGTTTATATATTTACTTCTCCTCACAGGCATGTTGCTAGCTGTAACTTCAGGCCCTGTAGTTGGACGTGTGACTACGCTTACTGCAGTGGAACAAGCCTCTATTGCTGAGTTGGGTCTTAACATAGGCGGGGTGGGTTGTAGCTGGATCTCAACTATAGTTTCCTGCTCTTTCCCTCCAGTGCCTTTTCCAGCCGTCTTTACACTATCAACCACTGTTGATTGTTTAGATATCAACTCTCCTAGCCTCTTTAATTCGGCAGTTACACTGTCAAGTTTACACACTAGGGGTTGGACATACTGTACTAATTTTGCTTCAAACGTGGCTTCCAAGGAGCGAAGTAATTGGGCAAATTGGTCTGGACATGATTTGTTATTGGACATAGTGCTCTCTTCCTGTACTATACTAGACTCATCAGTGTTGATCTTTGTTGGTAAGTGGTTGGTTGCCCTTTTTTTTGGATGCTTACCCCCCCTTTTACTTTGTTGTTTCCTACAATTTCTGACTGGTCTAGTAATGGGCAGTACTTCTTCATTGACCTCACTTCCACTATTTAAATCTACAGAGGGAGGATCAGTGTGGATCAAGGCAACCACCGTGGTAGCCGCTGTTTGGTCCAAAATTGGGGTAGCAACAACTGGGGAAATCTCCAGAGGGATCGGAAGATCTTCGACAGAATTTGGTGGGCTACCCCTACCTAGTGAGGCTCTCCTATCACTATTTATTTTGTTTACCATCTTCACCAGGTAATTGTCAATAGGGCCTACCCCGATATGAATTTCTCCTTTGAGGCACTTGGCATGATTTATCCTGTTGCCTGAAGTAGTGAATAAAGCGGAATATATATCCGCCGCTAAACCAGGTGGTTCCAAAAACAGAATATCGAGTGACCAAATGTCTGGATACAAATACCTAAAGTCTCCAGTAGTCCCGACACAGTTCGGCCAGAATTTATGGCCCAGCCCTGCCTCTTCCTGTCTATGACTGTCATAGACTGTCCCGCCCTTGTCCCGGGCTTCTCCCGGACGCGCCCGCGCGCGTCCCGCGGGACGAGGAACCAAGGGAGCCTTTATGCACCTCCAGGCGCTTTCATGTCGGCGTCAGGGACATCCTTGCCGCGCTGGGGCTGCTGGGGATTGTAGTGACCAGAGGCCCGGCGGAGCCAAGCCCGGCCAGACCCAGAGCAGAGCTAAGCCGGCCCGATATTCACCACACAGGAGGACAGGAAACACAGCGGAGCCAAGCCCTGCTGTCAGCAGCACTCCAGGTCAGCTGCAAACGGTTCCCCCCGGACTCCACACCAAGGGAGCCTTTATGCGCCTCCAGGCGCTTTCAGGTCGGCGTCAGCGGCGTCCTTGTCGCGCTGGGGCTGCTGGGGATTGTAGTGACCAGAGGCCCGGCGGAGCCAAGCCCGGCCAGACCCAGAGCGGAGCTAAGCCCGGCCCGATATTCACCACACAGGAGGACAGGAAACACAGCGGAGCCAAGCCCGGCCGTCAGCAGCACTCCAGGTCAGCTGCAAACGGTTCCCCCCGGACTCCACACCAAGGGAGCCTTTATGCGCCTCTAGGCGCTTTCAGGTCGGCGTCAGCGGCGTCCTTGCCGCGCTGGGGCTGCTGGGGATTGTAGTGACCAGAGGCCCGGCGGAGCCAAGCCTGGCCAGACCCAGAGCGGAGCTAAGCCCGGCCTGATATTCACCACACAGGAGGACAGGAAACACAGCGGAGCCAAGCCCGGCCGTCAGCAGCACTCCAGGTCAGCTGCAAACGGTTCCCCCTGGACTCCACACCAAGGGAGCCTTTATGCGCCTCCAGGTGCTTTCAGGTCGGCGTCAGCGGCGTCCTTGCCGCGCTGGGGCTGCTGGGGATTGTAGTGACCAGAGGCCCGGCGGAGCCAAGCCCGGCCAGACCCAGAGCGGAGCTAAGCCCGGGCCGATATTCACCACACAGGAGGACAGGAAACACAGCAGAGCCAAGCCCGGCCGTCAGCAGCACTCCAGGTCAGCTGCAAACGGTACAATTGTTCTCTATTCACACCATGTCCTGCTGTTCGTTGCTTCTATGGTTAAGGCTAATTTCACTTTTGGGTGTAGACCGTCAATCTTGTAGTCTGCCACTAATTAGCACGCACTGTGAAATTGCTGCAAAGTGGTATTGAGCGCAATAAAAAAATGAAAGTCATGACGGTAAATAGAGATTGGAAAATAACAACTGTCTTTCCTAGGCTTAGTGCAAAAATAATTAAGACACGCAGCAACGGAAAAAGGCTTGCAAGAAACTTCTTATTATACATTTCTTAAGAGTGGTGGATACTTAGATACCAAGTTGTTCATGAACCTGCTCTTATCGTGCTTGCGTCAGGCCAAGGTTGGTGCAGGGCAGCGTCACAGCAGATGGCACAGCACAAATGCAAACTCATGTGGAGCTTTGAACTGACATGTGCGCAATAATAACTACGATTAGTCGGGCGAAATATTGGTGGCTACTCAAATACCAAGTAGTTTTTATTCCTGCTCTCATTGTGCTTTGGGTCAGGCTTACATTGGTGCAGCACATGGCACCGCACGAATGAACCACATTTGGGGCTTGTAACAATAATTATGGTCAGTCGGGCAGAATGTTGCCTTAATTTGTGGAAATGTATGTGCGAGAGACATTTGACCTCCGTTTTTAAAAGATCCGCTGAAAGGCATGCTGAGATCCGGTTTGACTGCAGATGAAATGTCCAAAATAGATGCAATTTGCAACCCATAGCTGGAAACAATAAAACAAGCATCCTTTAGCATTCTTTATGCTTAGACTGTCTATCCAAGGGTTGTGTTTCTATTTGTACCTTCTTTTTTTTTGTTTAAGACATTTTTTGTGAAATTTTGCAAATACATAACACAGCCATAGAATATCACATATGACATAGGGAAAATAAACATACAGGCAAATAGCAAATGAGCAAATGAGCAAAATATCGATATTAGAATTAAAAAGAAGGAGAGAAAAAGAAAGAGCAGAAAAGCAGGAAGAAAGAAAGAAGAGAGATAGCGAAACAGAAAGTCAGGGGAAAAGAACAAGAAATCGAATTGGATGATAGTGGGAAAGAAGAGAGAGAGAGTTAAGGAGCAGGACGGTGTGTAGATAGATAAGTAGTAACAGGAAGCCAAAGAAGATCTGATTTAATTTTCCGGGCTATAGAAGAAGAGGAAACAGAAGCAAGTCGGTGTTCATCACAAATAAAGATTGTGTTATATGAGCAGCAGCAGAGACTTCAAATAAGTTAGACCACAGTTTGTCCCAAGTAATAACAGATAAAGAAAAGGATAAATCTGTTTCCCATGCAATCTCAATTGGAGATTCAGGGCGTTCAGCAACAGTAGACATAAGAAACGTGTATACAGTAGAAGCTTTAGGTCTGTGAGTGAACAATAAAGAATATAAAGGTGTGCAGGGGGATATAGAGGGTACTTGAGGAGGGAGGGAAAGAGTAGCTAAATGTGATCTTATGGCATTAATAATAATATCTTACTCTGTAAAAAAGGAGTCAGGTAATTGATATTGATCTTGTAAGTTAGAAAAGGGGATAATAGAAAAGTCATGCAATAATTGATGAAAAAAAATGATACCCTTTTCTTTCCAGTATTTGTAGTAAAATGATTTACCTTTATTTGAGAAATGTATTGTGACATACACTGGAAGATAAAAAGCATTGGAGAGGAGTAAAGCCCTTAGAAAAAGCAGTATATAGCAAAGCTCTGGAGTATTTTAAAATGGGGTTTGTGGACAAAAAGGTACAATTTGACATAAAAACTATCTGTTGAAGAGAGAAATCTTTCAAGAGGGAGCGCTCAAAATGAACCCATTTGGGAACGGGGCAGTCCACAAAATCATACGCCAAGGGAAAAGATTGTTTAATCAAAAAGGAAGAGTGGTAAAATGTGGAAAACGTACACCACCCTCATCCTTAGGACGTATGAGTTTGCGTAGGGCGATTCGTGGGTGTTTATTATTCCACAAAAATTTTGTGCATATAGAGTTTATTTTAGAAAAATATGTATTAGGAATTTTAACAGAAAGCATAGATAGTGTATATAAAACATGAGGCACAATCATCATTTTAATGGTATCCAACCTGCCCCACCAGGAGAGATATAAGGGTGACCAAATGAGGAGGAGTGATTGAATTTTATTTAGCAATGCATTAAGAGTGAACTTAAGTGTGTCATGAAGAGAGGACGAAAACCATATGCCAAGGTATTTAATTTTAGAAGGACACCAGGAAAAGTCAGTATCATTGAACATAAATTGATAGCATGATGAGTTAAGGAAAGATTAAGTTTATATACAGAAATACTGGAATACAATTGGACCTCATTTAAAAATGAGGGAGGGAGTCAGTGGGATTGGACATGTAAATGAGTTTGTCATCTGCAATAGCAGATAATTTAGTTTCAACAGAATTAAGTTTGAAGCCGGCAATTTGAGAATTGGTCCGAATGCGTTCTAGGAAAGGTTCGAAACATAGGATAAAAAGTAAAGGGGAAAGAGGACAACCTTGTCTCTTACCTCTAGTTAGAGAGAATGAACGAGAGAAGTGGTTATTAACAAAAATGCTGGCTCGGGGACAGGAATAAAAAAGCTTAACATAGGCTATGAAGGAAGGTCCGAAACCAAACCATTTAAGAGTATGAAACATAAATTGCCAATTGATACGATCAAATGCCTTTTCGGACATAGAAGCGAGGGGAGATTTGTATTTTTTGCCATAAGAAATAATATTAGCAAACATCCGAGCATTGTCAGATGCTAGTCTGCCCTTCACAAATCCGACTTGATCAGTCTTAATCAAGAGAGAGATAATATTGTCAAGTCGAGATGCGATAATTTTGGAAAAGATTTTACAATCATAATTAATTAATGATATGGGACAACATTTTTTACAATAGGAATGGTCCTTGTCCGGTTTGGGTATGATAACAAATAGAGCATCCATAAAAGAACCAAGAGGCTTTTGCGTCAGCAATAAATGAGTTGAAAAGTAGGAGAAGTTTAGGGACAAAGATGGAATTAAAAGCAGTGTAAAATTCAACAGATAATGCATCGGGTCCCGGGGCTTTTGATTTCTTTAGGGCTTTAATGGCATTAATTATCTCTTGAGAAGTTATGTCTTTTTCTAATTCAGAGAATTTATCAGGTAAAGATACAGGGGTGGGGAGACCTGAGAAAAAGGTGTTTAAAGGTTCGAATCAGTGGGAATTGTGTCATCTGTATAAAGAGATTTATAATAGTCATGGAAAACGTCAGTAATATCTTTGTCCGCTGATACTAGTGTATTAGTAGATTCATTAGGAATAGGGCCAATAGCCTTACATTCAGATTTGATCTTTAAATAGTTAGCTAACATTTTCCCCGCTTTGTTTTGTCCACCATGGAATTTAGATTTAATCTTAAGTAAAACATGACATGCATTATTCGTTGCTAATTTGTTAAGCCCAGATTTAGCCTTAATTAAATTGTGAAGGACAGTAGAGGAACGAGAAGTGAAATACATATGCTCTAATCTTTTGATTTGGCGTAATTGATCTTCATATTTTTTCCTGGTAGATTTCTTTTTCTTTGATACAAAGAAATGGTAAAAGCACGGAAAGCAGCTTTAAAAGCATCCCAATTGTTAGGAACAGAGGTATCTGATGGGTCATTAAGATTAAAGAATTCATTAATAAAAGAGGTAGCTTCTTTAACCCCTTCCATGCTCATGACGGAATGGTTCCGCCATGAGCATCGGTGCTCCTGTGCTGATGACGGAACCATTCCGTCATGAGGCCAGGGGCACGAAATCCCTCTGCTGCAGACAGCAGAGGGATTTCCTTTTCACCCCTCTGACCTTGGGAGCTGGGGAAGAGCTTCCCCAGCTCCTGAGGCCCCCTCCCTGGTTTCTGTTCAATGACGATCAGCGCCCACGTTGGGCTGTCTTCATTGAACACAACCCGAAACTAAAATGAGCCTTTAGGCTCATTTCAGTTTCACTTTCTATATGCTCAGTGGGCTATCTCAGCCCCCTGAGCACGTAGAAAGACGGGAGAGGTATCATTGGAAAGGGGAGAATCTCCCCTTTTGACTGGTACCCCAGGAGGGCGATCCCCAAGCAGGGATCCACCCAGTAGACACCAGGGAGGGGGGAGCGGTCCCTTGGGCAAGGGCCTTCACTCCCCCATAAATACATTTATAGTATTTAGTCTTTCTGACCCCCCTGGGGGGCAGATGGGGCAATAGCCCCCAATCTGCCCCCCGGGGGGGCAGAAAGCCCACTATACACCAGGGAATTTTTTGGTGGCACTTTTTTTAGGGCGAGGGCTGCCCGAAATGGGCGCGCCAATGCCCCCGGCACCATTACAGCCTTTCTGCATCCCCTGGGGGGCAAATGGGAGCAGTAGCCCCCAATCTGCCCCCGGGTGGGCAGAAAGCCAACTATGCACCAGAGATTTTATTTTGTGCACTTTTTTTAGGGTGGGGGCTGCCCGAAACTGGCACGCCAATGCCCCCACCACCATTACAGACTTTCTGCCCCCCCTGGGGGACAGATGGGGGCAGTAGCCCCCAATCTGCCCCCCCGGGGGGCAGAACCCACTATGCACCAGGGATTTTTTTTTGTGCACTTGTTTTTTAGAGTGGGGACTGCCCGAAACGGGCACACCAATGCCCCCACCCCTGCCACCATTACAGACTTTCTGCCCCCCCTGGGGGACAGATGGGGGCAGTAGCCCCAAATTTGCCCCCCCGGGGGGGGCAGAAAGCCCACTAGACGCCAGGGATTTTTTTGCGGGCACATTTGAATTTGGATGGGCTGTCCAAAACGGGCATGCCTATGCCCCTACCCCCTCCCCCACAAAAATAACAGCCTTCCTGCCCCCCCTGCGGGCTGATGGGGCAGTAGCCTCCAATCTGCCTCCCCGGGGGGGCAAAAAGCCCACTAGAAACCAGGGATTTTTTTAGGCACATTTTTGTAAAAATTTGCCCCAAAAACTGCCAGGCATCTAGTGGATTTTCTGCCCGCCCTGGGGGGCAGTTGGGGGCATTAGCCCCCAATCTGCCTCACCAGGGGGGGCAAAAAGACCACTAGACGCCAGGGATTTTTTGAGGGGACAAATATGAAATAGTGTGTGGCTGGCCAAAACAGGAATGCCCATGCCCCCACCCCCTCCCCGCAATAATTACAGCCTTCCTGCCCCCTCTGGGGGGCAGATGGGGCAGAAGCCCCCAACCTGCCCCCCCAGGGGGGCAAAAAGTCCACTAGACCCCAGGGATTTTTTTAGGCAAATTTTTAATAGGGTGGGGGCATTGGCATGCCCGTCTTGGGCAGACCCCTCCCTAATTAAAATGTACCCAAAAAACTCCCTGGCGTCTAGTGGTCTTTCTGACCCCCCTGGGGGGCATATGTGGGCATTACCCCCCAATCTGCCCTGCCGGGGGGGGCAAAAAGCCCACTAGACGCCAGGGATTTTTTTGCGGGCAAATTTGAATTTGGATGAGCTGCCCAAAACGGGCATGCCTATGCCCTCACCCCCTCCCCCACAAAAAATAACAGCCTTCCTGCCGCAATGGGAGCTGATGGGGCAGTAGCCTCCAATCTGCCCCCCCTGGGGGGCCAAAAAACCCACTAGACACCAGGGATTTTTTTAGGCAAATTTTTATTAGGGTGGGGGCATTGGCATGCCCGTCTTGGAGAATTTAAAATAACCTATAGTAAAACTACCTTCTTTTTTGGGGGGCGCACCTATGTTTTTGGCCCCGGGCTCGGCGGCAAACTTGGGAAACTAAAAAACCCAAACAGTTCTGAAAACTAGACACCCGGGGAAGTCCAGGGAGGTATGGCATGCGTGGGTCCCCCAATATTTTCCTACCCAGAATTCCTTGAAAACCTTAAACTTTTTTGCGTGGGATCTCCGTGCCGGCACAAATGACCTACCACCCCGCGTTCCCCTTGTTCTCCCGAGTAAAATGATACCTCATTTGTGTGGGTGGGCCCACGCATGCCATGCCTCCCAGGACTCCCCCGGGTGTCTAGTTTTCAGAACTGTTTGGGTTTGGTAGTTTCCAAAGATGGCGGCCGAGCCCCGGGCCAAAAACTCAGGTGCCCCCCCAAAAATCAAGGTCGTTTTGCTATAGGTTATTTAAAATTCTCCACCATACGATTTGGACCTTTTCCTGTTGCAGCCACTATGCCTACCCAGGCAAGTGAGGTACCATTTTTTTCAGGAGCCCTGGGGAAACGCTGGGTGGGTGGAAATTTGTTGATCCACGCAGATTCCAGAACTTTCCACCACAGAAATGTGAGGAAAATTAGTTTTTGTTTGTCAATTTCTTAGATTTGAAAGGGATTCTGGGTAACAGAACCTGGTGGTAGGCAGTTGAGTCACCACATCCTGAATTCCCCTGGGTGTCTAGTTTTCAAAAATGTATAGGTTTGCTAGGTTTCCCTAGGTGCCGGCAGAGCTAGGGTGCAAAAACTACAGCTAGGCACTTTGCCATAAAAGGGTCAATTTGTAACTGCAAAATTGAGGTGTGACCACGTTGCATTTTGAACCGTATCATGTCGCAGGCACAAGGCCGACCCACACAAGTGAGGTACCGTTTCTATCAGGAGACTTAGCATAATTCAGATTTGTAAATCAACTGTTATTACCAATTGAGTTTTCATGCATTTCTCCCTTCCCAATGAAAAATCTTTTTCAAAAATGACCAATAATTCTCATGCTAGTATGAGTATTCCCAATTTTGAAAATGTGCAATTATATACTGTTTCTAAACTCTATAATTTGTACCCAATTCAGAAATACATAGGTGTCTTTCATATAGATTTTTCCATGTATACATTTTCCAAGAAAAAATGCTCTATACCCAGTAAATAAAAAATACCATTGCAAGTTGCTGCTCAGTTTTTGGATCTGGGTTCGTTGGGTTCTTGTTAAAACTACAAGTCCTATATATCCCCACAACCAGGACGGTCTAACGGATGTAACGGTATATTGCTTTCCAAGAGCTGTCAAAATGACAAAAAGTTATAGGTGAAAACGTTGAGACAAAAGGCTGTTTTTTTCAACAAATTTTCAATGATTCCAATATTTAACTGTTAGTTTCTATAAAGAAACCTTCATGGATTTAGACAAATGACCCCTTTCTGAATTCAGAATGTTGTCTACATTTTGAAAATGTATAGCTTTACAGGATCCATTATTGCTTTCAAACTCATTTCTACCATTAACTGGAAGGAGGTGGAAAGCTCTAAAAATAGCAAAAATAGGCTTTGTTTCAGAAAAATGCCAAAACTGTGTGAAAAATTTTGGTTCTCTGACAAAAGACTGTCATTCCCTAAAAGCTGAGAAAATGGAGATTTCATCCCCACAAACCCTTTTTTGATAACATTTGCAGGGAAAAACCCGGAGGCTTTCATTTGCAGCCCGTTTTTCTGAAAAAAACAAAGATTTCACTATATTTTGGTTAATTTCTTGGACTCCTCCAAGGGAATCCATAAACCCTGGGCACCTTTAGAATCCACATGATGTTGGAAGAAAAGGACGCAAATTTGGCGTGGATACCTTAAGTGGTCAAAAAGTTACAGGGGCCTAAGCGCGCACTACCCCAAATCGCCCAAAAAAGGCTTAGCACAGGAGGGGAAAAGGCCTAGCAGCGAAGGGGTTAAGGAAAACCGTATCATGCAATAAAAAGTTATTAAGTTTCCATTGGCTAAATTGAGGGGAAACATGTTGAAGGTCTAAAACAGCATAAACGGGGGCATGGTCTGATATGAAAATGGACCCAATTTCAGATTTTTGGATAGAGGGGAGCAAAGATTTACTAGTTAAAATATAATCAATTCTGGAACGGGTGTGATGTACATTCGAAAAAAAGGTAAATTCAGTTATGTCAGGATTACAGGTTTTCCAAACATCATATAATGGACGGGAGACAATGGCCGATTGAAAAGCTTTGTGAGATCTATCAGGTTGAAATTTACAATTGGATAATCTATCAGAGAAGGGATCTAACCATTGGTTAAAATCGCCAGCAACAACAATATTGGGGCAGTCAATTCAAGAGATGAGGACTTTAATATCGTTCCAAAATTTGGGATCAGGCTTGACAAGACCATACATTTTCAAAAGAACCAATGTTTTATTTTGTACTAAAATCTTTGCCATTACCCAACGTCCATCAGAATCACATTGTGAGGATAACATTTGCACTGCTAAAGCTTTATGGAAAAGTATAGGAACATCCCTTTTTTTGTGGATAGCAGGAGAAAAAACAACTTGGCACACCCATTTTCTTTTTAGTTTAAGAGATTCAACATCATTACAATGAGTTTATTGAAGAAAAGAAATTTGTGAATTAAGTTTTGATAAATGAGACAGTACCTTTTGTCGCTTGATTGGAGACCCAAGCCCACGTACGTTTTATGTGACAAAATTACTCATAATGGTGGTAAGGGAGGGCAGAACACAAGTGGAGGTGACACATCTCAAGGGCACAACTGCAAGGGAAAGCTCACCACAAAAAAAATTACATATGAAACATGTTACAAAAAAATCAACATTACCATGTAATAGAAAATGCAGAAGAGTAGTGAAGAAAGAAAGAAGAACAAAAAAGGAAGGAAAAAGAAAAAGAGGAACAAAAGTAAGGAAAAAGAAAGAAGTGAATAAGCAAAGTGACAGGAGGATAAGAAGAAGTGCGAACAAGTCAAGGAAAAATAACCCGACCTGTAAAGAGAGAAAAAGTCGAGAGATGACGAGCATGTTGACGCCAAGAAGCACGGATCTCAGAAGTAGTACAGGGAGGTTATAGAATGAAAGACCTCATAGAACAGATAACGTAACATAGAAAAGAAGGAATGACAAAGTAATCATGAAAAAAGACAAATATGAGACAAAAGGACAAAAACATAGTTAGAGTTAGACGTTAGTGTCCATTCCATGTGGTGATATGCTCTGAAGATAAAGTCTGAGTTTTCCTGGATCATCAAAAGAGCGGGAGCGACCATCGTGGGTAATCTTGCAGAAACACGGATGTAGAATTCCATACTGGATGTTGAGCTGTCTTAGTTGAGGACATAATGCAAGAAACTCTTTACAACGTGCATTTGTTGCATTAGAAAGATCTTGAGAAATGAAGAGATTATGACCTGACCAATTGAGACGACGTTTGAGTTTCACGGCCTTCAGAACACGCATCAGATCATTGAATTCAAGGAAGAGAATGATGATGCCTCGTGGTTTAGAAGCAGTAGGATTGAGGCGACCCAGACAATGTGCTCTTTGTATATTAAGAGGATTTATGGAGGCTTGAAGGTCAAGAAGTTCTGGAAGGAATTTTTGAAGAAAAGATATCATATCAGAAACTTCAATATTTTCCGGCAGACCATACAAACGCAGATTATTGCGCCAATTACGATTTTCAAGGTCCTCAGCATGAATTTTTTATTTATGAATTTCTTGTTCTAAAAGTGGAATATTAACGGAGACATCATGAAGGTCACTAACTCGTTGTTCAAGGTGTGCTATTTTATTTTCCATAACAACCCATTTTTCCTCAATTTGTTTAAGTTTTTCATTGGACGATGTTTTAAAGGGTTGAAGACCACGAACCTCTTCTAGTATCGAATCCAGAACTGGGTTTTGTGAAGAATGAATGAGAGAAGGCGGGTCATTTGGGGGGCATATGGGGGCATTACCCCCCAATCCGCCCTGCCGGGGGGGGGGCAAAAAGCCCACTAGACGCCAGGGATTTGTTTGCGGGCAAATTTGAATTTGGATGAGCTGCCCAAAACGGGCATGCCTATGCCCTCACCCCCTCCCCCACAAAAAATAACAGCCTTCCTGCCGCATTGGGAGCTGATGGGGCAGTAGCCTCCAATCTGCCCCCCCTGGGGGGGCAAAAAACCCACTAGACACCAGGGATTTTTTTAGGCAAATTTTTATTAGGGTGGGGGCATTGGCATGCCCGTCTTGGAGAATTTAAAATAACCTATAGTAAAACTACCTTCTTTTTTGGGGGGCGCACCTATGTTTTTGGCCCCGGGCTCGGCGGCAAACTTGTGAAACTAAAAAACCCAAACAGTTCTGAAAACTAGACACCCAGGGAAGTCCAGGGAGGTATGGCATGTGTGGGTCCCCCAATATTTTCCTACCCAGAATTCCTTGAAAACCTTAAACTTTTTTGCGTGGGATCTCCGTGCCGGCACAAATGACCTACCACCTCGCGTTCCCCTTGTTCTCCCGAGTAAAATGATACCTCATTTGTGTGGGTGGGCCCACGCATGCCATGCCTCCCAGGACTCCCCCGGGTGTCTAGTTTTCAGAACTGTTTGGGTTTGGTAGTTTCCAAAGATGGCCGCCGAGCACCGGGCCAAAAACTCAGGTGCCCCCCCAAAAATCAAGGTAGTTTTGCTATAGGTTATTTTAAATACTCCACCGTACAATTTGGACCTTTTCCTGTTGCAGCCACTATGCCTACCCAGGCAAGTGAGGTACCATTTTTTTTCAGGAGCCCTGCGGGAACGCTGGGTGGGTGGATATTTGTTGATCCACGCAGATTCCGGAACTTTCCACCACAGAAACGTGAGGAAATTGCATTTTTTTTCACAATTTTGTAGCTTTGCAAGGGATTCTGGGTAACAGAACCTGGTGGTAGGCAGTTGAGTCACCCCATCCTAAATTCCCCTGGGTGTCTAGTTTTTAAAAATGTATAGGTTTGCTAGGTTTCCCTAGGTGCCGGCAGAGCTAGGGTTCAAAAACAAAAGGTAGTCTCTTTGTCCAAAAAGGGCACGATTTCACTGGGAAATTGAGGTGCGACCACGTTGCGTTTTGCGCTGTTTCCTGTCGCAGGCACTAGGCATACCCAGGCAAGTGAGGTACCTTTTTATTTGGGAGACCCGGGGGAATGCTAGGTGGGTGGAAATTTGTTGATCCACGCAGATTCCAGAACTTTCCACCACAGAAATGTGAGGAAAATGTGTTTTTTTTGTCAATTTCTTAGCTTTGCAAGGGATTCTGGGTAACAGAACCTGGTGGTAGGCAGTCGAGTCACCCATCCTGAATTCCCCTGGGTGTCTAGTTTGCAAAAATGTATAGGTTTGTTAGGTTTCCCTAGGTGCCGGCAGAGCTAGAGTTAAAAAACAAAAGGTAGTTTCTTTGTCCAAAAAGGGCACGATTTCACTGGGAAATTGAGGTGCGACCACGTTGCGTTTTGCGCTGTTTCCTGTCACAGGCACTAGGCAGACCCAGGCAAGTGAGGTACCATTTTTTTTGGGAGACCCGGGGGAACGTTGGGTGCGTGGAAATTTGTTGATCCATGCAGATTCCAGAACTTTCCACCACAGAAATGTGAGAAAAAAGCATTTTTTTTGTCAATTTCTTAGCTTTGCAAGGGATTCTGGGTAACAGAACCTGGTGGTAGGCTGTCGAGTCACCCCATCCTGAATTCCCCTGGGTGTATAGTTTTAAAAAATGTATGGGTTTTCTAGGTTTACCTAGGTGCCGGCGGAGCTAGGGTTCAAAAACAAAAGGTAGTCTCTTTCCCCAAAAAGGGCACGATTTCACTGCGAAATTGAGGTGCGACCACGTTGCGTTTTGCGCTGTTTCCTTTTGCAGGCACTAGGCAGACCCAGGCAAGTGAGGTACCATTTTTTTTGGGAGACCCGGGGGAACGCTGGGTGGGTGGAAATGTGTTGATCCACCCAGATTCCAGAACTTTCCACCACAGAAATGTGAGGAAAATTTGTTTTTTTGTCAATTTCTTAGCTTTGCAAGGGATTCTGGGTAACAGAACCTGGTGGTAGGCAGTCGAGTCACCCCATCCTGAATTTCCCTGGGTGTCTAGTTTTCAAAAATGTATAGGTTTGCTAGGTTTCCCTAGGTGCCGGCGGAGCTAGGGTTCAAAAAGAAAAGGTAGTCTCTTTCCCCAAAAAGGGAACGATTTCACTGCGAAATTGAGGTGCGACCACGTTGCGTTTTGCGCTGTTTCCTGTCGCAGGCACTAGGCAGACCCAGGCAAGTGAGGTAGCATTTTTTTTGGGAGACCCGGGGAAACGCTGGGTGGGTGGAAATTTGTTGATCCACGCAGATTCCAGAACTTTCCACCACAGAAATGTGAGGAAAATTCGTTTTTGTTTGTCAATTTCTTAGATTTGAAAGGGATTCTGGGTAAATGAACCTGGTGGTAGGCAGTTGAGTCACCCCATCCTAAATTTCCATGGGTGTCTAGTTTTCAAAAATGTATAGGTTTGCTAGGTTTCCCTAGGTGCCGGCAGAGCTAGGGTGCAAAAACTACAGCTAGGCACTTTGTCATAAAAGGGTCAATTTGTAACTGCAAAATTGAGGTGTGACCACGTTGCATTTTGCGCCGTTTCCTGTCGCAGGCACAAGGCCGACCCACACAAGTGAGGTACAGTTTCTATCGGGAGACTTAGCGTAATTCAGATTTGTAAATCAACTGTTATTACCAATTGAGTTTTCATGCATTTCTCCCTTCCCAATGAAAAATCTTTTTCAAAAATGACCAATAATTCTCATGCTAGTATGAGTATTCCCAATTTTGAAAATGTGCAATTATATACTGTTTCTAAACTCTATAATTTGTACCCAATTCAGAAATACATAGGTGTCTTTCATATAGATTTTTCCATGTATACATTTTCCAAGAAAAAATGCTCTATACCCAGTAAATAAAAAATACCATTGCAAGTTGCTGCTCAGTTTTTGGATCTGGGTTCGTCGGGTTCTTGGTGAAACTACAAGTCCTATATATACCCACAACCAGGAAGGTCTAACGGATGTAACGGTATATTGCTTTCCAAGAGCTGTCAAAATTACAAAAGTTATACTTAAAAACGTTGAGACAAAAGGCTGTTTTTTTCAACAAATTTTCAATGATTCCAATATTTAACTGTTAGTTTCTCTATAGAAACCTTCATGGATTTAGACAAATGACCCCTTTCTGAATTCAGAATGTTGTCTACGTTTTGAAAATGTATAGCTTTACAGGATCCATTATTGCTTTCAAACTCATTTCTACCATTAACTGGAAGGAGGTGGAAAGCTCTAAAAATAGCAAAAATAGGCTTTGTCCCAGAAAAATGCCAAAACTGTGTGAAAAATTTTGGTTCTCTGACAAAAGACTGTCATTTCCTAAAAGCTGAGAAAATGGAGGTTTCATCCCCACAAACCCTTTTTTGATAACATTTGCAGGGAAAAACCCAGAGGCTTTTATTTGCAGCCCGTTTTTCTGAAAAAAACAAAAATTTCACTATATTTTAGTTAATTTCTTGGACCCCTCCAAGGGAATCCATAAACCCTGGGCACCTTTAGAATCCACATGATGTTGGAAGAAAAGGACGCAAATTTGGCGTGGATACCTTATGTGTTCAAAAAGTTACAGGGGCCTAAGCGCGCACTACCCCAAATCGCCAAAAAAAGGCCTAGCAGCGAAGGGGTTAAGGAAAACCGTATCATGCAATAAAAAGTTATTAAGTTTCCATTGGCTAAATTGAGGGAAAACATGTTGAAGGTCTAAAACAGCATAAACGGGGGCATGGTCTGATATGAAAATGGACCCAATTTCAGATTTTTGGATAGAGGGGAGCAAAGATTTACTAGTTAAAATATAATCAATTCTGGAACGGGTGTGATGTACATTCGAAAAAAAGGTAAATTCAGTTATGTCAGGATTACAGGTTTTCCAAACATCATATAATGGACGGGAGACAATGGCCGATTGAAAAGCTTTGTGAGATCTATCAGGTTGAAATTTACAATTGGATAATCTATCAGAGAAGGGATCTAACCATTGGTTAAAATCGCCAGCAACAACAATATTGCGGCAGTCAATTCAAGAGATGAGGACTTTAATATCGTTCCAAAATTTGGGATCAGGCTTGACAAGACCATACATTTTCAAAAGAACCAATGTTTTATTTTGTACTACAATCTTTGCCATTACCCAACGTGCATCAGAATCACATTGTGAGAATAACATTTGCACTGCTAAAGCTTTATTGAAAAGTATAGGAACACCACTTTTTTTGTGGATAGCAGGAGAAAAAACAACTTGGCATACCCATTTTCTTTTTAGTTTAAGAGATTCAACATCATTACAATGAGTTTCTTGAAGAAAAGAAATTTGTGAATTAAGTTTTGATTAATGAGACAGTACCTTTTGTCGCTTGATTGGAGACGCAAGTCCACGTACGTTTCATGTGACAAAATTACTCATAATGGTGGCAAGGGAGGGCAGAACACAAGTGGAGGTGACACATCTCAAGGGCACAACTGCAAGGGAAAGCTCACCACAAAAAAAATTACATATGAAACATGTTACAAAAAAATCAACATTACCATGTAATAGAAAATGCAGAAGAGTAGTGAAGAAAGAAAGAAGAACAAAAAAGGAAGGAAAAAGAAAAAGAGGAACAAAAGTAAGGAAAAAGAAAGAAGTGAATAAGCAAAGTGACAGGAGGATAAGAAGAAGTGCGAACAAGTCAAGGAAAAATAACCCGACCTGTAAAGAGAGAAAAAGTCGAGAGATGACGAGCATGTTGACGCCAAGAAGCACGGATCGCAGAAGTAGTACAGGGAGGTTATAGAATGAAAGACCTCATAGAACAGATAACGTAACATAGAAAAGAAGGAATGACAAAGTAATCATGAAAAAAGACAAATATGAGACAAAAGGACAAAAACATAGTTAGAGTTAGACGTTAGTGTCCATTCCATGTGGTGATAAGCTCTGAAGATAAAGTCTGAGTTTTCCTGGATCATCAAAAGAGCGGGAGCGACCATCGTGGGTAATCTTGCAGAAACACGGATGTAGAATTCCATACTGGATGTTGAGCTGTCTTAGTTGAGGACATAATGCAAGAAACTCTTTACAACGTGCATTTGTTGCATTAGAAAGATCTTGAGAAATGAAGAGATTATGACCTGACCAATTGAGACGACGTTTGAGTTTCACGGCCTTCAGAACACGCATCAGATCATTGAATTCAAGGAAGAGCATGATGATGCCTCGTGGTTTAGAAGCAGTAGGATTGAGGCGACCCAGACGATGTGCTCTTTGTATATTAAGAGGATTTATGGAGGCTTGAAGGTCAAGAAGTTCTGGAAGGAATTTTTGAAGAAAAGATATCATATCAGGAACTTCAATATTTTCCGGCAGACCGTACAAACGCAGATTATTGCGCCAATTACGATTTTAAAGGTCCTCAGCATGAATTTTTTATTTATGAATTTCTTGTTCTAAAAGTGGAATATTAACGGAGACATCATGAAGGTCACTAACTCGTTGTTCAAGGTGTGCTATTTTATTTTCCATAACAACCCATTTTTCCTCAATTTGTTTAAGTTTTTCATTGGTCGATGTTTTAAAGGGTTGAAGACCACGAACCTCTTCCAGTATCGAATCCAGAACTGGGTTTTGTGAAGATTGAATGAGAGAAGGCGGGTCATTTGGGGGGCATATGGGGGCATTACCCCCCAATCTGCCCTGCCGGGGGGGGGGCAAAAAGCCCACTAGACGCCAGGGATTTTTTTGCGGGCAAATTTGAATTTGGATGAGCTGCCCAAAACGGGCATGCCTATGCCCTCACCCCCTCCCCCACAAAAAATAACAGCCTTCCTGCCGCATTGGGAGCTGATGGGGCAGTAGCCTCCAATCTGCCCCCCCGGGGGGGCAAAAAACCCACTAGACACCAGGGATTTTTTTTAGGCAAATTTTTATTAGGGTGGGGGCATTGGCATGCCCGTCTTGGAGAATTTAAAATAACCTATAGTAAAACTACCTTCTTTTTTGGGGGGCGCACCTATGTTTTTGGCCCCGGGCTCGGCGGCAAACTTGTGAAACTAAAAAACCCAAACAGTTCTGAAAACTAGACACCCGGGGAAGTCCAGGGAGGTATGGCATGCGTGGGTCCCCCAATATTTTCCTACCCAGAATTCCTTGAAAACCTTAAACTTTTTTGTGTGGGATCTCCGTGCCGGCACAAATGACCTACCACCCCGCGTTCCCCTTGTTCTCCCGAGTAAAATGATACCTCATTTGTGTGGGTGGGCCCACGCATGCCATGCCTCCCAGGACTCCCCTGGGTGTCTAGTTTTCAGAACTGTTTGGGTTTGGTAGTTTCCAAAGATGGCCGCCGAGCACCGGGCCAAAAACTCAGGTGCCCCCCCAAAAATCAAGGTAGTTTTGCTATAGGTTATTTTAAATACTCCACCGTACAATTTGGACCTTTTCCTGTTGCAGCCACTATGCCTACCCAGGCAAGTGAGGTACCATTTTTTTCAGGAGCCCTGCGGGAACGCTGGGTGGGTGGATATTTGTTGATCCACGCAGATTCCGGAACTTTCCACCACAGAAACGTGAGGAAATTGCATTTTTTTTCACAATTTTGTAGCTTTGCAAGGGATTCTGGGTAACAGAACTTGGTGGTAGGCAGTTGAGTCACCCCATCCTAAATTCCCCTGGGTGTCTAGTTTTAAAAAATGTATAGGTTTGCTAGGTTTCCCTAGGTGCCGGCAGAGCTAGGGTTCAAAAACAAAAGGTAGTCTCTTTGTCCAAAAAGGGCACGATTTCACTGGGAAATTGAGGTGCGACCACGTTGCGTTTTGCGCTGTTTCCTGTCGCAGGCACTAGGCAGACCCAGGCAAGTGAGGTACCTTTTTATTTGGGAGACCCAGGGGAATGCTAGGTGGGTGGAAATTTGTTGATCCACGCAGATTCCAGAACTTTCCACCACAGAAATGTGAGGAAAATGTGTTTTTTTTGTCAATTTCTTAGCTTTGCAAGGGATTCTGGGTAACAGAACCTGGTAGTAGGCAGTCGAGTCACCCATCCTGAATTCCCCTGGGTGTCTAGTTTGCAAAAATGTATAGGTTTGTTAGGTTTCCCTAGGTGCCGGCAGAGCTAGAGTTAAAAAACAAAAGGTAGTCTCTTTGTCCAAAAAGGGCACGATTTCACTGGGAAATTGAGGTGCGACCACGTTGCGTTTTGCGCTGTTTCCTGTCGCAGGCACTAGGCAGACCAAGGCAAGTGAGGTACCATTTTTTTGGGGAGACCCGGGGGAACGCTGGGTGGGTGGAAATGTGTTGATCCACCCAGATTCCAGAACTTTCCACCACAGAAATGTGAGGAAAATGCGTTTTTTTGTCAATTTCTTAGCTTTGCAAGGGATTCTGGGTAACAGAACCTGGTGGTAGGCAGTCGAGTCACCCCATCCTGAATTTCCCTGGGTGTCTAGTTTTCAAAAATGTATAGGTTTGCTAGGTTTCCCTAGGTGCCGGCGGAGCTAGGGTTCAAAAAGAAAAGGTAGTCTCTTTCCCCAAAAAGGGAACGATTTCACTGCGAAATTGAGGTGCGACCACGTTGCGTTTTGCGCTGTTTCCTGTCGCAGGCACTAGGCAGACCCAGGCAAGTGAGGTAGCATTTTTTTTGGGCGACCCGGGGAAACGCTGGGTGGGTGGAAATTTGTTGATCCACGCAGATTCCAGAACTTTCCACCACAGAAATGTGAGGAAAATTCGTTTTTGTTTGTCAATTTCTTAGATTTGAAAGGGATTCTGGGTAACAGAACCTGGTGGTAGGCAGTTGAGTCACCCCATCCTAAATTTCCCTGGGTGTCTAGTTTTCAAAAATCTATAGGTTTGCTAGGTTTCCCTAGGTGCCGGCAGAGCTAGGGTGCAAAAACTACAGCTAGGCACTTTGCCATAAAAGGGTCAATTTGTAACTGCAAAATTGAGGTGTGACCACGTTGCATTTTGCGCCGTTTCCTGACGCAGGCACAAGGCCGACCCACACAAGTGAGGTACAGTTTCTATCGGGAGACTTAGCGTAATTCAGATTTGTAAATCAACTGTTATTACCAATTGAGTTTTCATGCATTTCTCCCTTCCCAATTAAAAATCTTTTTCAAATATGACCAATAATTCTCATGCTAGTATGAGTATTCCCAATTTTGAAAATGTGCAATTATATACTGTTTCTAAACTCTATAATTTGTACCCAATTCAGAAATACATAGGTGTCTTTCATATAGATTTTTCCATGTATACATTTTCCAAGAAAAAATGCTCTATACCCAGTAAATAAAAAATACCATTGCAAGTTGCTGCTCAGTTTTTGGATCTGGGTTCGTCGGGTTCTTGGTGAAACTACAAGTCCTATATATACCCACAACCAGGAAGGTCTAACGGATGTAACGGTATATTGCTTTCCAAGAGCTGTCAAAATTACAAAAGTTATACTTAAAAACGTTGAGACAAAAGGCTGTTTTTTTCAACAAATTTTCAATGATTCCAATATTTAACTGTTAGTTTCTCTATAGAAACCTTCATGGATTTAGACAAATGACCCCTTTCTGAATTCAGAATGTTGTCTACGTTTTGAAAATGTATAGCTTTACAGGATCCATTATTGCTTTCAAACTCATTTCTACCATTAACTGGAAGGAGGTGGAAAGCTCTAAAAATAGCAAAAATAGGCTTTGTCCCAGAAAAATGCCAAAACTGTGTGAAAAATTTTGGTTCTCTGACAAAAGACTGTCATTTCCTAAAAGCTGAGAAAATGGAGGTTTCATCCCCACAAACCCTTTTTTGATAACATTTGCAGGGAAAAACCCAGAGGCTTTTATTTGCAGCCCGTTTTTCTGAAAAAAACAAAAATTTCACTATATTTTAGTTAATTTCTTGGACCCCTCCAAGGGAATCCATAAACCCTGGGCACCTTTAGAATCCACATGATGTTGGAAGAAAAGGACGCAAATTTGGCGTGGATACCTTATGTGTTCAAAAAGTTACAGGGGCCTAAGCGCGCACTACCCCAAATCGCCAAAAAAAGGCCTAGCAGCGAAGGGGTTAAGGAAAACCGTATCATGCAATAAAAAGTTATTAAGTTTCCATTGGCTAAATTGAGGGGAAACATGTTGAAGGTCTAAAACAGCATAAACGGGGGCATGGTCTGATATGAAAATGGACCCAATTTCAGATTTTTGGATAGAGGGGAGCAAAGATTTACTAGTTAAAATATAATCAATTCTGGAACGGGTGTGATGTACATTCGAAAAAAAGGTAAATTCAGTTATGTCAGGATTACAGGTTTTCCAAACATCATATAATGGACGGGAGACAATGGCCGATTGAAAAGCTTTGTGAGATCTATCAGGTTGAAATTTACAATTGGATAATCTATCAGAGAAGGGATCTAACCATTGGTTAAAATCGCCAGCAACAACAATATTGCGGCAGTCAATTCAAGAGATGAGGACTTTAATATCGTTCCAAAATTTGGGATCAGGCTTGACAAGACCATACATTTTCAAAAGAACCAATGTTTTATTTTGTACTACAATCTTTGCCATTACCCAACGTGCATCAGAATCACATTGTGAGAATAACATTTGCACTGCTAAAGCTTTATTGAAAAGTATAGGAACACCACTTTTTTTGTGGATAGCAGGAGAAAAAACAACTTGGCATACCCATTTTCTTTTTAGTTTAAGAGATTCAACATCATTACAATGAGTTTCTTGAAGAAAAGAAATTTGTGAATTAAGTTTTGATTAATGAGACAGTACCTTTTGTCGCTTGATTGGAGACGCAAGTCCACGTACGTTTCATGTGACAAAATTACTCATAATGGTGGCAAGGGAGGGCAGAACACAAGTGGAGGTGACACATCTCAAGGGCACAACTGCAAGGGAAAGCTCACCACAAAAAAAATTACATATGAAACATGTTACAAAAAAATCAACATTACCATGTAATAGAAAATGCAGAAGAGTAGTGAAGAAAGAAAGAAGAACAAAAAAGGAAGGAAAAAGAAAAAGAGGAACAAAAGTAAGGAAAAAGAAAGAAGTGAATAAGCAAAGTGACAGGAGGATAAGAAGAAGTGCGAACAAGTCAAGGAAAAATAACCCGACCTGTAAAGAGAGAAAAAGTCGAGAGATGACGAGCATGTTGACGCCAAGAAGCACGGATCGCAGAAGTAGTACAGGGAGGTTATAGAATGAAAGACCTCATAGAACAGATAACGTAACATAGAAAAGAAGGAATGACAAAGTAATCATGAAAAAAGACAAATATGAGACAAAAGGACAAAAACATAGTTAGAGTTAGACGTTAGTGTCCATTCCATGTGGTGATAAGCTCTGAAGATAAAGTCTGAGTTTTCCTGGATCATCAAAAGAGCGGGAGCGACCATCGTGGGTAATCTTGCAGAAACACGGATGTAGAATTCCATACTGGATGTTGAGCTGTCTTAGTTGAGGACATAATGCAAGAAACTCTTTACAACGTGCATTTGTTGCATTAGAAAGATCTTGAGAAATGAAGAGATTATGACCTGACCAATTGAGACGACGTTTGAGTTTCACGGCCTTCAGAACACGCATCAGATCATTGAATTCAAGGAAGAGCATGATGATGCCTCGTGGTTTAGAAGCAGTAGGATTGAGGCGACCCAGACGATGTGCTCTTTGTATATTAAGAGGATTTATGGAGGCTTGAAGGTCAAGAAGTTCTGGAAGGAATTTTTGAAGAAAAGATATCATATCAGGAACTTCAATATTTTCCGGCAGACCGTACAAACGCAGATTATTGCGCCAATTACGATTTTAAAGGTCCTCAGCATGAATTTTTTATTTATGAATTTCTTGTTCTAAAAGTGGAATATTAACGGAGACATCATGAAGGTCACTAACTCGTTGTTCAAGGTGTGCTATTTTATTTTCCATAACAACCCATTTTTCCTCAATTTGTTTAAGTTTTTCATTGGTCGATGTTTTAAAGGGTTGAAGACCACGAACCTCTTCCAGTATCGAATCCAGAACTGGGTTTTGTGAAGATTGAATGAGAGAAGGCGGGTCATTTGGGGGGCATATGGGGGCATTACCCCCCAATCTGCCCTGCCGGGGGGGGGCAAAAAGCCCACTAGACGCCAGGGATTTTTTTGCGGGCAAATTTGAATTTGGATGAGCTGCCCAAAACGGGCATGCCTATGCCCTCACCCCCTCCCCCACAAAAAATAACAGCCTTCCTGCCGCATTGGGAGCTGATGGGGCAGTAGCCTCCAATCTGCCCCCCCTGGGGGGGCAAAAAACCCACTAGACACCAGGGATTTTTTTAGGCAAATTTTTATTAGGGTGGGGGCATTGGCATGCCCGTCTTGGAGAATTTAAAATAACCTATAGTAAAACTACCTTCTTTTTTGGGGGGCGCACCTATGTTTTTGGCCCCGGGCTCGGCGGCAAACTTGTGAAACTAAAAAACCCAAACAGTTCTGAAAACTAGACACCCGGGGAAGTCCAGGGAGGTATGGCATGCGTGGGTCCCCCAATATTTTCCTACCCAGAATTCCTTGAAAACCTTAAACTTTTTTGTGTGGGATCTCCGTGCCGGCACAAATGACCTACCACCCCGCGTTCCCCTTGTTCTCCCGAGTAAAATGATACCTCATTTGTGTGGGTGGGCCCACGCATGCCATGCCTCCCAGGACTCCCCCGGGTGTCTAGTTTTCAGAACTGTTTGGGTTTGGTAGTTTCCAAAGATGGCCGCCGAGCACCGGGCCAAAAACTCAGGTGCCCCCCCAAAAATCAAGGTAGTTTTGCTATAGGTTATTTTAAATACTCCACCGTACAATTTGGACCTTTTCCTGTTGCAGCCACTATGCCTACCCAGGCAAGTGAGGTACCATTTTTTTCAGGAGCCCTGCGGGAACGCTGGGTGGGTGGATATTTGTTGATCCACGCAGATTCCGGAACTTTCCACCACAGAAACGTGAGGAAATTGCATTTTTATTCACAATTTTGTAGCTTTGCAAGGGATTCTGGGTAACAGAACTTGGTGGTAGGCAGTTGAGTCACCCCATCCTAAATTCCCCTGGGTGTCTAGTTTTAAAAAATGTATAGGTTTGCTAGGTTTCCCTAGGTGCCGGCAGAGCTAGGGTTCAAAAACAAAAGGTAGTCTCTTTGTCCAAAAAGGGCACGATTTCACTGGGAAATTGAGGTGCGACCACGTTGCGTTTTGCGCTGTTTCCTGTCGCAGGCACTAGGCAGACCCAGGCAAGTGAGGTACCTTTTTATTTGGGAGACCCGGGGGAATGCTAGGTGGGTGGAAATTTGTTGATCCACGCAGATTCCAGAACTTTCCACCACAGAAATGTGAGGAAAATGTGTTTTTTTTGTCAATTTCTTAGCTTTGCAAGGGATTCTGGGTAACAGAACCTGGTAGTAGGCAGTCGAGTCACCCATCCTGAATTCCCCTGGGTGTCTAGTTTGCAAAAATGTATAGGTTTGTTAGGTTTCCCTAGGTGCCGGCAGAGCTAGAGTTAAAAAACAAAAGGTAGTCTCTTTGTCCAAAAAGGGCACGATTTCACTGGGAAATTGAGGTGCGACCACGTTGCGTTTTGCGCTGTTTCCTGTCGCAGGCACTAGGCAGACCCAGGCAAGTGAGGTACCATTTTTTTGGGGAGACCCGGGGAAACGCTGGGTGGGTGGAAATGTGTTGATCCACCCAGATTCCAGAACTTTCCACCACAGAAATGTGAGGAAAATGCGTTTTTTTGTCAATTTCTTAGCTTTGCAAGGGATTCTGGGTAACAGAACCTGGTGGTAGGCAGTCGAGTCACCCCATCCTGAATTTCCCTGGGTGTCTAGTTTTCAAAAATGTATAGGTTTGCTAGGTTTCCCTAGGTGCCGGCGGAGCTAGGGTTCAAAAAGAAAAGGTAGTCTCTTTCCCCAAAAAGGGAACGATTTCACTGCGAAATTGAGGTGCGACCACGTTGCGTTTTGCGCTGTTTCCTGTCGCAGGCACTAGGCAGACCCAGGCAAGTGAGGTAGCATTTTTTTTGGGAGACCCGGGGAAACGCTGGGTGGGTGGAAATTTGTTGATCCACGCAGATTCCAGAACTTTCCACCACAGAAATGTGAGGAAAATTCGTTTTTGTTTGTCAATTTCTTAGATTTGAAAGGGATTCTGGGTAACAGAACCTGGTGGTAGGCAGTTGAGTCACCCCATCCTAAATTTCCCTGGGTGTCTAGTTTTCAAAAATCTATAGGTTTGCTAGGTTTCCCTAGGTGCCGGCAGAGCTAGGGTGCAAAAACTACAGCTAGGCACTTTGCCATAAAAGGGTCAATTTGTAACTGCAAAATTGAGGTGTGACCACGTTGCATTTTGCGCCGTTTCCTGACGCAGGCACAAGGCCGACCCACACAAGTGAGGTACAGTTTCTATCGGGAGACTTAGCGTAATTCAGATTTGTAAATCAACTGTTATTACCAATTGAGTTTTCATGCATTTCTCCCTTCCCAATTAAAAATCTTTTTCAAATATGACCAATAATTCTCATGCTAGTATGAGTATTCCCAATTTTGAAAATGTGCAATTATATACTGTTTCTAAACTCTATAATTTGTACCCAATTCAGAAATACATAGGTGTCTTTCATATAGATTTTTCCATGTATACATTTTCCAAGAAAAAATGCTCTATACCCAGTAAATAAAAAATACCATTGCAAGTTGCTGCTCAGTTTTTGGATCTGGGTTCGTCGGGTTCTTGGTGAAACTACAAGTCCTATATATACCCACAACCAGGAAGGTCTAACGGATGTAACGGTATATTGCTTTCCAAGAGCTGTCAAAATTACAAAAGTTATACTTAAAAACGTTGAGACAAAAGGCTGTTTTTTTCAACAAATTTTCAATGATTCCAATATTTAACTGTTAGTTTCTCTATAGAAACCTTCATGGATTTAGACAAATGACCCCTTTCTGAATTCAGAATGTTGTCTACGTTTTGAAAATGTATAGCTTTACAGGATCCATTATTGCTTTCAAACTCATTTCTACCATTAACTGGAAGGAGGTGGAAAGCTCTAAAAATAGCAAAAATAGGCTTTGTCCCAGAAAAATGCCAAAACTGTGTGAAAAATTTTGGTTCTCTGACAAAAGACTGTCATTTCCTAAAAGCTGAGAAAATGGAGGTTTCATCCCCACAAACCCTTTTTTGATAACATTTGCAGGGAAAAACCCAGAGGCTTTTATTTGCAGCCCGTTTTTCTGAAAAAAACAAAAATTTCACTATATTTTAGTTAATTTCTTGGACCCCTCCAAGGGAATCCATAAACCCTGGGCACCTTTAGAATCCACATGATGTTGGAAGAAAAGGACGCAAATTTGGCGTGGATACCTTATGTGTTCAAAAAGTTACAGGGGCCTAAGCGCGCACTACCCCAAATCGCCAAAAAAAGGCCTAGCAGCGAAGGGGTTAAGGAAAACCGTATCATGCAATAAAAAGTTATTAAGTTTCCATTGGCTAAATTGAGGGGAAACATGTTGAAGGTCTAAAACAGCATAAACGGGGGCATGGTCTGATATGAAAATGGACCCAATTTCAGATTTTTGGATAGAGGGGAGCAAAGATTTACTAGTTAAAATATAATCAATTCTGGAACGGGTGTGATGTACATTCGAAAAAAAGGTAAATTCAGTTATGTCAGGATTACAGGTTTTCCAAACATCATATAATGGACGGGAGACAATGGCCGATTGAAAAGCTTTGTGAGATCTATCAGGTTGAAATTTACAATTGGATAATCTATCAGAGAAGGGATCTAACCATTGGTTAAAATCGCCAGCAACAACAATATTGCGGCAGTCAATTCAAGAGATGAGGACTTTAATATCGTTCCAAAATTTGGGATCAGGCTTGACAAGACCATACATTTTCAAAAGAACCAATGTTTTATTTTGTACTACAATCTTTGCCATTACCCAACGTGCATCAGAATCACATTTTGAGAATAACATTTGCACTGCTAAAGCTTTATTGAAAAGTATAGGAACACCACTTTTTTTGTGGATAGCAGGAGAAAAAACAACTTGGCATACCCATTTTCTTTTTAGTTTAAGAGATTCAACATCATTACAATGAGTTTCTTGAAGAAAAGAAATTTGTGAATTAAGTTTTGATTAATGAGACAGTACCTTTTGTCGCTTGATTGGAGACGCAAGTCCACGTACGTTTCATGTGACAAAATTACTCATAATGGTGGCAAGGGAGGGCAGAACACAAGTGGAGGTGACACATCTCAAGGGCACAACTGCAAGGGAAAGCTCACCACAAAAAAAATTACATATGAAACATGTTACAAAAAAATCAACATTACCATGTAATAGAAAATGCAGAAGAGTAGTGAAGAAAGAAAGAAGAACAAAAAAGGAAGGAAAAAGAAAAAGAGGAACAAAAGTAAGGAAAAAGAAAGAAGTGAATAAGCAAAGTGACAGGAGGATAAGAAGAAGTGCGAACAAGTCAAGGAAAAATAACCCGACCTGTAAAGAGAGAAAAAGTCGAGAGATGACGAGCATGTTGACGCCAAGAAGCACGGATCGCAGAAGTAGTACAGGGAGGTTATAGAATGAAAGACCTCATAGAACAGATAACGTAACATAGAAAAGAAGGAATGACAAAGTAATCATGAAAAAAGACAAATATGAGACAAAAGGACAAAAACATAGTTAGAGTTAGACGTTAGTGTCCATTCCATGTGGTGATAAGCTCTGAAGATAAAGTCTGAGTTTTCCTGGATCATCAAAAGAGCGGGAGCGACCATCGTGGGTAATCTTGCAGAAACACGGATGTAGAATTCCATACTGGATGTTGAGCTGTCTTAGTTGAGGACATAATGCAAGAAACTCTTTACAACGTGCATTTGTTGCATTAGAAAGATCTTGAGAAATGAAGAGATTATGACCTGACCAATTGAGACGACGTTTGAGTTTCACGGCCTTCAGAACACGCATCAGATCATTGAATTCAAGGAAGAGCATGATGATGCCTCGTGGTTTAGAAGCAGTAGGATTGAGGCGACCCAGACGATGTGCTCTTTGTATATTAAGAGGATTTATGGAGGCTTGAAGGTCAAGAAGTTCTGGAAGGAATTTTTGAAGAAAAGATATCATATCAGGAACTTCAATATTTTCCGGCAGACCGTACAAACGCAGATTATTGCGCCAATTACGATTTTAAAGGTCCTCAGCATGAATTTTTTATTTATGAATTTCTTGTTCTAAAAGTGGAATATTAACGGAGACATCATGAAGGTCACTAACTCGTTGTTCAAGGTGTGCTATTTTATTTTCCATAACAACCCATTTTTCCTCAATTTGTTTAAGTTTTTCATTGGTCGATGTTTTAAAGGGTTGAAGACCACGAACCTCTTCCAGTATCGAATCCAGAACTGGGTTTTGTGAAGATTGAATGAGAGAAGGCGGGTCATTTGGGGGGCATATGGGGGCATTACCCCCCAATCTGCCCTGCCGGGGGGGGGCAAAAAGCCCACTAGACGCCAGGGATTTTTTTGCGGGCAAATTTGAATTTGGATGAGCTGCCCAAAACGGGCATGCCTATGCCCTCACCCCCTCCCCCACAAAAAATAACAGCCTTCCTGCCGCATTGGGAGCTGATGGGGCAGTAGCCTCCAATCTGCCCCCCCTGGGGGGGCAAAAAACCCACTAGACACCAGGGATTTTTTTAGGCAAATTTTTATTAGGGTGGGGGCATTGGCATGCCCGTCTTGGAGAATTTAAAATAACCTATAGTAAAACTACCTTCTTTTTTGGGGGGTGCACCTATGTTTTTGGCCCCGGGCTCGGCGGCAAACTTGTGAAACTAAAAAACCCAAACAGTTCTGAAAACTAGACACCCGGGGAAGTCCAGGGAGGTATGGCATGCGTGGGTCCCCCAATATTTTCCTACCCAGAATTCCTTGAAAACCTTAAACTTTTTTGTGTGGGATCTCCGTGCCGGCACAAATGACCTACCACCCCGCGTTCCCCTTGTTCTCCCGAGTAAAATGATACCTCATTTGTGTGGGTGGGCCCACGCATGCCATGCCTCCCAGGACTCCCCCGGGTGTCTAGTTTTCAGAACTGTTTGGGTTTGGTAGTTTCCAAAGATGGCCGCCGAGCACCGGGCCAAAAACTCAGGTGCCCCCCCAAAAATCAAGGTAGTTTTGCTATAGGTTATTTTAAATACTCCACCGTACAATTTGGACCTTTTCCTGTTGCAGCCACTATGCCTACCCAGGCAAGTGAGGTACCATTTTTTTCAGGAGCCCTGCGGGAACGCTGGGTGGGTGGATATTTGTTGATCCACGCAGATTCCGGAACTTTCCACCACAGAAACGTGAGGAAATTGCATTTTTTTTCACAATTTTGTAGCTTTGCAAGGGATTCTGGGTAACAGAACTTGGTGGTAGGCAGTTGAGTCACCCCATCCTAAATTCCCCTGGGTGTCTAGTTTTAAAAAATGTATAGGTTTGCTAGGTTTCCCTAGGTGCCGGCAGAGCTAGGGTTAAAAAACAAAAGGTAGTCTCTTTGTCCAAAAAGGGCACGATTTCACTGGGAAATTGAGGTGCGACCACGTTGCGTTTTGCGCTGTTTCCTGTCGCAGGCACTAGGCAGACCCAGGCAAGTGAGGTACCTTTTTATTTGGGAGACCCGGGGGAATGCTAGGTGGGTGGAAATTTGTTGATCCACGCAGATTCCAGAACTTTCCACCACAGAAATGTGAGGAAAATGTGTTTTTTTTGTCAATTTCTTAGCTTTGCAAGGGATTCTGGGTAACAGAACCTGGTAGTAGGCAGTCGAGTCACCCATCCTGAATTCCCCTGGGTGTCTAGTTTGCAAAAATGTATAGGTTTGTTAGGTTTCCCTAGGTGCCGGCAGAGCTAGAGTTAAAAAACAAAAGGTAGTCTCTTTGTCCAAAAAGGGCACGATTTCACTGGGAAATTGAGGTGCGACCACGTTGCGTTTTGCGCTGTTTCCTGTCGCAGGCACTAGGCAGACCCAGGCAAGTGAGGTACCATTTTTTTGGGGAGACCCGGGGGAACGCTGGGTGGGTGGAAATGTGTTGATCCACCCAGATTCCAGAACTTTCCACCACAGAAATGTGAGGAAAATGCGTTTTTTTGTCAATTTCTTAGCTTTGCAAGGGATTCTGGGTAACAGAACCTGGTGGTAGGCAGTCGAGTCACCCCATCCTGAATTTCCCTGGGTGTCTAGTTTTCAAAAATGTATAGGTTTGCTAGGTTTCCCTAGGTGCCGGCGGAGCTAGGGTTCAAAAAGAAAAGGTAGTCTCTTTCCCCAAAAAGGGAACGATTTCACTGCGAAATTGAGGTGCGACCACGTTGCGTTTTGCGCTGTTTCCTGTCGCAGGCACTAGGCAGACCCAGGCAAGTGAGGTAGCATTTTTTTTGGGAGACCCGGGGAAACGCTGGGTGGGTGGAAATTTGTTGATCCACGCAGATTCCAGAACTTTCCACCACAGAAATGTGAGGAAAATTCGTTTTTGTTTGTCAATTTCTTAGATTTGAAAGGGATTCTGGGTAACAGAACCTGGTGGTAGGCAGTTGAGTCACCCCATCCTAAATTTCCCTGGGTGTCTAGTTTTCAAAAATCTATAGGTTTGCTAGGTTTCCCTAGGTGCCGGCAGAGCTAGGGTGCAAAAACTACAGCTAGGCACTTTGCCATAAAAGGGTCAATTTGTAACTGCAAAATTGAGGTGTGACCACGTTGCATTTTGCGCCGTTTCCTGACGCAGGCACAAGGCCGACCCACACAAGTGAGGTACAGTTTCTATCGGGAGACTTAGCGTAATTCAGATTTGTAAATCAACTGTTATTACCAATTGAGTTTTCATGCATTTCTCCCTTCCCAATTAAAAATCTTTTTCAAATATGACCAATAATTCTCATGCTAGTATGAGTATTCCCAATTTTGAAAATGTGCAATTATATACTGTTTCTAAACTCTATAATTTGTACCCAATTCAGAAATACATAGGTGTCTTTCATATAGATTTTTCCATGTATACATTTTCCAAGAAAAAATGCTCTATACCCAGTAAATAAAAAATACCATTGCAAGTTGCTGCTCAGTTTTTGGATCTGGGTTCGTCGGGTTCTTGGTGAAACTACAAGTCCTATATATACCCACAACCAGGAAGGTCTAACGGATGTAACGGTATATTGCTTTCCAAGAGCTGTCAAAATTACAAAAGTTATACTTAAAAACGTTGAGACAAAAGGCTGTTTTTTTCAACAAATTTTCAATGATTCCAATATTTAACTGTTAGTTTCTATATAGAAACCTTCATGGATTTAGACAAATGACCCCTTTCTGAATTCAGAATGTTGTCTACGTTTTGAAAATGTATAGCTTTACAGGATCCATTATTGCTTTCAAACTCATTTCTACCATTAACTGGAAGGAGGTGGAAAGCTCTAAAAATAGCAAAAATAGGCTTTGTCCCAGAAAAATGCCAAAACAGTGTGAACATTTTTGGTTCTCTGACAAAAGACTGTCATTCCCTAAAAGCTGAGAAAATGGAGGTTTCATCCCCACAAACCCTTTTTTGATAACATTTGCAGGGAAAAACCCAGAGGCTTTTATTTGCAGCCCGTTTTTCTGAAAAAAACAAAAATGTCACTATATTTTGGTTAATTTCTTGGACCCCTCCAAGGGAATCCATAAACCCTGGGCACCTTTCGAATCCACATGATGTTGGAAGAAAAGGACGCAAATTTGGCGTGGATACCTTAAGTGTTCAAAAAGTTACAGGGGCCTAAGCGCGCACTACCCCAAATCGCCAAAAAAAGGCCTAGCAACGAAGGGGTTAAGGAAAACCGTATCATGCAATAAAAAGTTATTAAGTTTCCATTGGCTAAATTGAGGGGAAACATGTTGAAGGTCTAAAACAGCATAAACGGGGGCATGGTCTGATATGAAAATGGACCCAATTTCAGATTTTTGGATAGAGGGGAGCAAAGATTTACTAGTTAAAATATAATCAATTCTGGAACGGGTGTGATGTACATTCGAAAAAAATGTAAATTCAGTTATGTCAGGATTACAGGTTTTCCAAACATCATATAATGGACGGGAGACAATGGCCGATTGAAAAGCTTTGTGAGATCTATCAGGTTGAAATTTACAATTGGATAATCTATCAGAGAAGGGATCTAACCATTGGTTAAAATCGCCAGCAACAACAATATTGCGGCAGTCAATTCAAGAGATGAGGACTTTAATATCGTTCCAAAATTTGGGATCAGGCTTGACAAGACCATACATTTTCAAAAGAACCAATGTTTTATTTTGTACTACAATCTTTGCCATTACCCAACGTCCATCAGAATCACATTGTGAGGATAACATTTGCACTGCTAAAGCTTTATTGAAAAGTATAGGAACACCACTTTTTTTGTGGATAGCAGGAGAAAAAACAACTTGGCATACCCATTTTCTTTTTAGTTTAAGAGATTCAACATCATTACAATGAGTTTCTTGAAGAAAAGAAATTTGTGAATTAAGTTTTGATTAATGAGACAGTACCTTTTGTCGCTTGATTGGAGACCCAAGCCCACGTACGTTTCATGTGACAAAATTACTCATAATGGTGGCAAGGGAGGGCAGAACACAAGTGGAGGTGACACATCTCAAGGGCACAACTGTAAGGGAAAGCACACCACAAAAAAAATTACATATGAAACATGTTACAAAAAAATCAACATTACCATGTAATAGAAAATGCAGAAGAGTAGTGAAGAAAGAAAGAAGAACAAAAAAGGAAGGAAAAAGAAAAAGAGGAACAAAAGTAAGGAAAAAGAAAGAAGTGAATAAGCAAAGTGACAGGAGGTTAAGAAGAAGTGCGAACAAGTCAAGGAAAAATAACCCGACCTGTAAAGAGAGAAAAAGTCGAGAGATGACGAGCATGTTGACGCCAAGAAGGACGGATCTCAGAAGTAGTACAAGGAGGTTATAGAATGAAAGACCTCATAGAACAGATAACGTAACATAGAAAAGAAGGATTGACAAAGTAATCATGAAAAAAGACAAATATGAGACAATAGGACAAAAACATAGGTAGAGTTAGACGTTAGTGTCCATTCCATGTGGTGATAAGCTCTGAAGATAAAGTCTGAGTTTTCCTGGATCATCAAAAGAGCGGGAGCGACCATCGTGGGTAATCTTGCAGAAACACGGATGTAGAATTCCATACTGGATGTTGAGCTGTCTTAGTTGAGGACATAATGCAAGAAACTCTTTACAACGTGCATTTGTTGCATTAGAAAGATCTTGAGAAATGAAGAGATTATGACCTGACCAATTGAGACGACATTTGAGTTTCACGGCCTTCAGAACACGCATCAGATCAGTGAATTCAAGGAAGAGCATGATGATGCCTCGTGGTTTAGAAGCAGTAGGATTGAGGCGACCCAGACGATGTGCTCTTTGTATATTAAGAGGATTTATGGAGGTCAAGAAGTTCTGGAAGGAATTTTTGAAGAAAAGATATCATATCAGGAACTTCAATATTTTCCGGCAGACCGTACAAACGCAGATTATTGCGCCAATTACGATTTTCAAGGTCCTCAGCATGAATTTTTTATTTATGAATTTCTTGTTCTAAAAGTGGAATATTAACGGAGACATCATGAAGGTCACTAACTCGTTGTTCAAGGTGTGCTATTTTATTTTCCATAACAACCCATTTTTCCTCAATTTGTTTAAGTTTTTCATTGGTCGATGTTTTAAAGGGTTGAAGACAACAAACCTCTTCCAGTATCGAATCCAAAACTGGGTTTTGTGAAGAATGAATGAGAGAAGGCGGGTCATTTTTCTGCCTTTTGAATTTCGTCCCAGTAAGAGAAGAGGGAGCGGAATGAGAGTCACTGGCCATACTAATACTGTAAGCACCGGGCCAAAAAATGAAAAATGAGTTAAAGTCACTGGCAGAAGAGGCCGGCAGTATAAGAATATAATTATACTGAGACAAGTAAGGCATGAGTAAAAAAGACCACCAATCCAAATATATTGGGTACAGTCAGGAGACCTCAAAAAGTTCAAATCCTATGAAAAAAAAGAAAGAGGTTTGCTGATGCCTCACATTAAGTAACACTCCTTAGTTACCTAACTCATGTGTGCTGACAAAAATGCTTGGAAATGAATAACATCAAAATCACTCTTATTTTTTATGTAAAAAAAAATTAGAGAGCAATGCAGGCATATATGAAGGGTAATACCCAATCTAAGGAAGGTGTAGATTTGTTGATAAGGACCATAGTGAGAGCAGCAACACATATATATAAGCAGGTGAAGTAGGAGAAAAAAAAGAAGTGTAGCTACAATAATGTTGTAGTAATTGCTGCAGTAGATAAGTACAAATTAAAAGGGCTGGCTTAAGGTGGATAGCAAGGCAGCTAAGAAGCCATTTGAGGAGAGCAAAGTTGGGAGAATCAAAATGGTGGCATTCCAAATCACGGAAGGAAAAGAAAAATTCCAGCACCCGATAAAAAAAACATGAGAGCTGCAGAGTATAACCACCAATATTAATTTCAGAGGGCAGAAGGTGGTAGCGCACAAAGTAAAGGTAGAAAAAGCATACCTGCAGAGAGGTGGTGACAGAAATGCGAGACGCGGGCTCAGCGGCGCAAAATGGCGGCCGCCCACGTCTCAGTCACAGAGAAATCACCGGCAGCTGAAACTATGAGGAAAATGTCCAAAGCACTCCAGCGAACCCGACCTCATGTGCAGGGCATCTTCAGAGGATACGAGACGCCGTTCGGTGCTTCGAGGACGGCAGAAGAGGCTTTCAAGTGAAGGAAGAGTTCCGCGATATTACGCAGCTCACTTACCAGATCCGCCATTACTTCACGGCGTTCAAGCCACGCCCTCCTATTTGTACCTTCTTGAGGTAACATTCTAAATGATGTCCTTTCTTTTTCCCTTCAACATCAATCTGATCCATGCAGTTCGGCTTTACTAAAAATTTGCGGTTACTGTGCTTTTCCTGCTGTTCACTCTGTGACCCAGGGCTCACAGGCTGTGACTCTTGCAAACTCAGACAAAAAGAAAGAACTCTCTTTGCTCTTGTATGACTACATGCCTTTCTGCAAACCATCTTTCCCTCTCCCTATCACTCCTTCTCACTCTCTGTACGAACTTCTCTCCATCCCATCTGTCCTTCACTTCCCTTCCTGCCAGCAGTAATATGTTTTGAAATTCATGTTTTCAGAAACAACATGCTGTCACAAAATGCCCCCTAGTGTGCATTGCAAGACCATAAAAAAACAGAAGTTTATGCTAAACAAATATGTTAAAACAGACAGAACGCACATGTTTGCTGGAAATGTGAAAGTGTGATTACTACAAATATTCAAAACTACAGAAGTAAAACACAGTACTTTGCTACAGCCAAACTTTGTGTACATTGCTCTTAGCAGCATCTCAATCCCTCTGCCTTCTAAAGATGATATATTGATAATACGACACATTTTATTTAAACATTATGGTGTCTCTATCGTTCTAATTCACACTAACAAGATCTTCAATCGTTGGGTCCATCAAATAATCTCTTTTCTACTTAGGCATACCTGGCCGCTTGAGTGATATAGGTTAAAAAAAATTGCTGAAGTCAATGGCTCTGGCTGAACACTTATAAGGTCCCAAAGGCAAAAGTTATTGGCTATGCGATTGCTTGTTGTTATTTGGTGTAAATCTGTTCAGTAGTTTTAGACTTACTAAAAGAAAAACAAATCTGTATATCTAGAGACATGACGCCTCAGTGAATCCTCTTAAACTTGTGCAGAGATTTCATCTTTTTTGCCGTTTTTGTTTGGTTGAGTCTGAGTCCCAAAATGTCTTCCATCAGTGCCTTGTCGCCAAGGCCCTCTCTGTGCAGTGCATATCATCAAGCTCCCTGTTGGCCATAATCCCTTTTAGACTGGAGAAAAACAAAGTATGCGGCGGATAAGATCTGGAAATCTTTTTTTGTCAGTAGGACACTTCGATTAATCCTTCAGCAGGAATGTATATCCAACAAGATTCTTTTACACATTTAAAAACATTGACCAGTATGTAGTCTAAAGTTTTAGGAAGATTCAGTATGTGACATATATATATATATATGTATATATATATATATTCACTGAAAAAACCATAGGTTATAGACCATATATAGTTAGGAATTAGCATTTACAAAACCTTGAAAATTCACTGAAAAAACCATAGGTTATAGACCATATATAGTTAGGAATTAGCATTTACAAAACCTTGAAAATTCACTGAAAAAACCATAGGTTATAGACCATATATAGTTAGGAATTAGCATTTAAAAAACCTTATTTTACTCACACAAAACCATTGAAATTCCATATATAGTTAGTTGCACTAACTATATATCGCGCACCCGCAATCCACTGCTGATGATGTCACATATTACATCATTCATGACATGGTCAGTGACATCACTGATGACATCACTGATGACATCTCAAATGACATCACTGATGACATCACTGATGACATCATCCAGTGACTGTGTGTTTCTGTAAAGTTTAAATATGTTTTACATATTGAAGAATGAGTAGATGTAGAAGTGTCTGGATGAAGGATTTAGTAGGTGCGTGACTGACTGTATGAGTGAGTGATTAAATGTGTCTCACTGAGTGCATGGGTTAGTGACTAAACTGTCTTAATTTGTGCATCATTATGTCTGTTGTTCTGTAAACTGCTGCATGTGTTGATCAGTAGCTATATGAGTAACTATATGGGTTATTGATTGATTGCCCAAATATTTGTATGGGAGACTGAGTGTGTGTGTGGCTGGCTGGGAGGTGTGTGACTCTGTGCAGATCAATGTGTACTTGTATCAATGATTGTATAAGAGAGTAATTATGTGTTAGTATATGTTTCAAAATGTAAGGTGCTCTATGTTTAACTGTATAGATTAGAAAATGGAAGTGTGATTGATTCTTTACAGGACTGACTAGGTGTGTGAGTAACTCCATGGATGAGTGACAGAGTGTGAGAGTCTGTATAGGTGTATGAGTGCATATGATAGTTTTGTAAAGATGAGTGATTGTATGTATGAATGATTGTATGGGTAAATGAGTGAATGTGTGTGTAAACATAGGAATCACTGAGTGCGTATGTAGTAACTAGTATTGGTGTGTCAATGGTTTCAAAAATTATACTCTGTATTTAACACTGGGTGTAACAGAGGTTATATTAAAGTGTGAAGAGATGCATTGTATTGTCACATGAATGATATCATCAGTGATGTGGTCATTGATGTCAAATGAGATGTCATCAGTGATGTCATCAGTGATGTCATTTGAGATGTCATCAGTGATGTCATCAGTGATGTCACTGACCATGTCATGAATGATGTAATATGTGACATCATCAGCAGTGGATTGCGGGTGCGCGATATATAGTTAGTGCAACTAACTATATATGGAATTTCAATGGTTTTGTGTGAGTAAAATAAGGTTTTTTAAATGCTAATTCCTAACTATATATGGTCTATAACCTATGGTTTTTTCAGTGAATTTTCAAGGTTTTGTAAATGCTAATTCCTAACTATATATGGTCTATAACCTATGGTTTTTTCAGTGAATTTTCAAGGTTTTGTAAATGCTAATTCCTAACTATATATGGTCTATAACCTATGGTTTTTTCAGTGAATTTCAATGGTTTTTTAATAGCAAATATCATAAGCTGTCGAATGTCAAGTACGTGGTAAGAATTTTTTTTTTCGTGTTTATGCACACTGATCTGCTTTGATTGCTGCCCCCCACCCCTCATTTCTATTAGGAGTACTCTCTCTTTGCAGATAGTGAAGGGTAGTTAACGCAGCCCTTTCCCCCTTTGTAATCCGTCGTGCCTGCTTCTCTCTCCATTTGATTGATTGTTCTCTTTGGTTCATTCTCTATTTACAAACAAGCACAGAGTCGCAATACTCTGTTTAGTCTTTGCAGATAGCGAAAAATCGTGTAAAAAAACAAAAGGAATCGAGCAAAATCAGTAGGCCACTAATGGGATCTCTTTTGACCTCGCTAAAATAGAAACATTAGGAACAACCTGTTGAAAATAGCAATGCGTATGTACATAAGCGGCGTTCATTTGTGTTCACAGTACCCCTTGTTGATTGTTTGAATCGAGCATTGAATTGTTCGAAGTTGGTTCTCTTAAGGATCTTCTCTGCCTGCAAACGAGGAAGAATAGGAATATTCTCTCTCCCTTTGCAGATAGTGAAGGGTAGGTAACGCAAGCCTTTAACACGTCGTACCTATTTCATTCCTCATTGATTGATTGATTGTCCGAACATTGACTGTTTGGGAATTAGTTCTTTTTGGAGGTATTCCCTGTTTGCAAATAAACGTAGGAAAATCTTTGCAAGTAGTGAAAGGGTACGTAATGCGGACCTTTCTCCCCCGTTGTAATCTGTCATGCCTATCTACTCCCCACTGATTGATGCACCTGTTTCACCCGGACCATTTACTAGACATACGTCATCTGGCCCGACCAGAGAGCACCCCTAGTGAAAAAGACATATGCAATAATAACGAAGTGATCACTGTATCCTGTTAACAGAAACTTTAGCATGAAACAACCTGGAAAGAAAAGAATAGGAAATCGAAAATCAGTAGGCCACTGATGAACATGAACTTTTATTAAACAACGAACAAAGAAACGATAACATAACGTAATGATAAAACCTATTAATGTCCTAGAAACAAGAAAACGTTAGAAATATGCCAGTGGTGAGAGACCAGAAAAACAGTAAGAGAAACCAAATCACCCCTCGCTGTCCCACCGCCTGCCACGCCAAAAAAATCGATAGACTAGGGAAAATGCAAGTCAGTAGAACATCCACCCCCACTCTGGAAACTTCCAAGGTGGGGCAGGGTTCCGGCTACGCCCAGCCGGGAGCAGCCCATATTAGGCAGGTCCTGCTGCCACGCCTCGGCCAGGAGATCCTAACGTAGGGTGTAGCCGGAGGAGAGGCCGAGACCAGCGGGACCCGGCCAGGGGATTGCCTTTACAACGCTGAACAGTTGCAGGGGGGGGGAATGTCTCCTCGACCCTCCCCTCTCTCTCCCAGTCCGGCCGCGGTGGCCCTTAAGAGTTGCAGGTAGTCCCGCCACATGCTCTTCCGGTCCGACCACCAACGGTCGGGGGGCCGAGGCCGACGGGATCCGGCTGCAGCCGATAAACCAAGAAACCCGTTCATGGGGCCAGAGCCAGGGGCGTCCGGCCGACATCCACCGGAAGCCCGGCCCGAAGACGGACGGGACACTTCTTTCTTTTATAATGGCTGCGACAACACTGGGGGGGGATGTCTTGCACATGCCTCCGACCCCCCCCTCGTCCTCATCGCCTGGTCCGGCCATAACAAATCTCAAGCGAGACGCCGTGGGGTGCACTGGGAGGGAGAGACGGTGCGAACAGGCCTCTCCCGCCTCCCCAGGTGGAGACTTCCCAGCTGCACCCTCAGCGCTCCAGGCGGTGGCATCCTAACAACTACAGTGCTGCACAGTTTCGGAACGACCTAGATAACGGTTCTTCCACTGTGGCCATGCTGCAACGTCTCGCCCGGCAGGGTGGAGCCCGTCCGCTCATGTGACCCCGCGATCGCCGGTAGCTGCCGAACTCTCAAAATGGCGGTCGACCTGGCAAGAGCGGGCCCAACATAAAGAAATGGCCCGGTCACTGGTTGACTCCACCACCGTAGTCCTCCACGACCTTGAAGATTCTAGAGGAGCCGCGGGAGTCTCCGACCCCCGATGGGGAATGACTGCCATGATCGCCCGTGGAGTGACGAAACTGTATCCGCGGGACGTCGGCGCTCCCATGCTGGCGCCAGCCTCACTTTGAATTACTACAATCCTGCAGACCTCACTTCCGGTGAAAGCACAGTGTGACCCGGTAGGAAAAATTATTGCACCCCCTCCCCTTTTTGACTGATAGTTCAAACCACCGATCCTTTCCTTTGCCCTTTTAACGGAACTTTGGACTGCCTCCCCCTCTTTTACATTTTCTAGAGAAAACAAAACATTAACCACTACATTAGCATAGCAGTTGACACCAGAACTGTTTTCAAATTGAAAACCAACAACATCTTCAACAGAATCCTTTTTGTTTCTGCTGTGACCCTGCTACAGCACAGGCATTGTCCCCAGCAGTAATTCTGCAATGCCGGTAAGAATAGCTGTGGTGCCTACTGGACTCACTCACCCCCGCGGCGCCCCACGCCGTTTTTTGCTGGGCGGCAACTTACTAGACATCACTTTCGTGCCATCTAGATTTCAGCGCGTTCTGCTGCCTTGGAACTATTCGCACAACAGACCGCTACTGACAAGAATATTTCATTATTGGTGCTGTCAATTTCAATAAATCTATTGGATAATTAAAAAGAAATTGCCACGGTCTCTTCGTTGTTTAAATGTTTTTACTGTTTTTGTTTTGTTGTATATATTTATATGTTATTAAAGTTTTATATTCCTACTACTTTGTTGGAGTGCTATATATTTTTAATGTGACACATAATTGTAAAAACTTTGATGTACAAAGAGTCATTCCTGGAATCTTCCGCTTCAGGCTCGGTCCCCTCCCCAATCACAATACAGGATGGTTTTCAGATAGTAGGAACACGTGTGGTGTGACGGATCTCATTGAGTGTGGGCCTTGATCTACTATAACTCCTTTGAAGAGGGGTGATTCTTTACAGCTGGGGCCATGAACTACATCTGCAGGGCTAGCTGATAGCCTGGACAATCGGACACAGAGAAAGAGGAGTGTCAGAGGGTGCGGTAGTGAATAGGGCGAAAGGGAGGTGTCGGGCGGGCACAGAGTGTGATTCTCAGGGAAGAGCAGCGCAGATGGGGGGAGGTTTATTGCCCATGCATAAGACAGAGAGCGGTGGTGACCAGTGCCTGGGGGAGATTCTTACGAGGGTGAGGAGCCATGCTACGAATCGACAGCGTGCAGAGAGTGGGTCTGGTCAAGACATCTAAAATGGCTGCCGTGCACGACAAAAGTGTGGCATTTCTAAAAAGGCAAGATGGCGCAGACAATGTTTTTCAACACTTCCTCATTTCCTTCGAATCGAACGTTAACAGACGTTGGGGCATATTACCAAAGTTAAGCGATATTTATCGCTAACGATGCTTACCAACCAATTTTTTACCACTAAGCATCGTCAGAAATTATCGAAGATAAACCTTACTATTATCAAGGTTTATCGCAAATGCGATAATAAACGGCCGCAATGCATGAATATCGCTAAAAACTCCGCGATATTCATGCATTACCGAGCTAATACTCTTAGCCATGTTATCCACCTCCCATTGGATAACATGGCTAAGAACTGCTCAGGGCAGGTGTTACTTTTTGGAGATATTCGCGCTTAGCGCGAATATCTCCAAAAGTTGGTAATAGGAGATAGATATCTTGCATGTTGTAATGCAAGTTATTGTGGTATATGGAACTCATACCATAATCTCTCAGGAAAGCAGAAACTGATCCTTTTGGGACCGCCTAAAAAGGCCTAGGGGGTGAGGAGTACTCTACTTTGCCCCCTTTTCACGTTCCGAACTATTTTATTTTACTCTCTTCTGTAATTACACAAAATAGCAGCGATAAGATGCATCGGAGACACACAGTGAGAGAAAGGAGGCCGGAGATGAAGAAGACATGTCAAATACACATTGGAGATAATATAGTGGCAGAAGGGAAGTAAATATGAGTAAACTTACCATGTAACATAAAAATGTTGCACTCTATACTATAAGTCTCATTTTATACTACAATCACTTCGCTACAACCTCATAAATTAAAAATAAAAATGAATAATGTCTCAAACAATTTTTGATTTCTAAATATAAATTTATTCTTCAGAATTTTCTAAATTTGAAAGAACTAGTAACATGTCCTCATCAGCAATGTCCTCATTAAAAGTCTCCAATGATGATTCTTGTAACTCTATGGTCTCCAAACACTCGATAAATTCGCCATCAAGAGATTGATCAAAAAAATCATTCAAGTCATCTCCTCCTTCTGACAATATTTCATTATTGGTGCTGTCAATTTCAATCAATGTAGTGGAATCATTCAAGTCATCTCCTCGTGACAATATTTCATTATTGGTGCTCTCAATTTCAATCAATGTAGTGGAATCATTCAAGTCATCTCCTCCTTGTGACAATATTTCATTATTGGTGCTGTCCATTTCAATCAATCTAATGGAATCATACAAGCCATCTCCTCCTTGTGACAATATTTCATTATTGGTGCTCTCAATTTCAATCAATGTAGTGGAATCATTCAAGTCATCTCCTTGTGACAATATTTCATTCTTGGTGCTGTCCATTTCAATCAATCTAATGGAATCATACAAGTCATGTCCTCCTTGTGACAATATTTCATTATTGGTGCTCTCAATTTCAATCAATGTGTTGGACAATTCAAAAGAAATTGCCACGGTCTCTTCATTGTGAGCCATTTTATTTTGAAATTGCTTGCTGTAAATTGCAGAAAAAAATAATCACTTTCATTTATCGTCTTTAGTAATACATAATATAAAACTAACTTTATCAAGTATTTAGTATAACAGAAGGACTGCAAATAAATAACAGAAAACATTTTTCAAATTATCTTCAAGTGTACAACATAGTTCCCCATACAAATTAACAACTCACCTTTTTAAAAGTAGCAGAAGTGTTAGTACTGTGTAAATCAAACACCAGAAATTCACCACCAAAAATTCCTCACAAATGTACCTCAGACAGTAGTATCACAAAATGGCTGGGGTTTCCTCTCATTTGACATATATACATAACCAATTAACTTTCATCACACACAAATACAAAACCAAAGTAACATTTTAATTGGTTCTAAATTTCAACACTTTCAAATGTGTTTTCCCCATGCAATTTTCCATAGGACATTTACATACGTCTACAGCCTGAATGGCTGAACGGAATTACACCAAACTTGGCAAAGTGGTACATCAAACCTAAGAGGTCAGGAAGGATCTACTATGCCCCCTTATGGTCATTTCCCCCTTCGCTTTGGCCTCCTCTTGTCTCTCAATCCTACCGAGGGACAAGATGGCGGCCGCTACGGACTGTTTGGAATGTTGACAGACGCCGGAGAACCAATCAGCTTCGCAAAGCTCCGTAACGCGAAAAGTACGCGAAGCGGAGCGCTGTTACAGATATATATCTTTTTTTCAACGTTAATTTCTCAAAATCCACTGGAGCACATATATTGAGACCTAGCAAAGGCACATCGGGCTACCAGTCCCTAATATTTTGCCAAGTTTCGTGCAAATCCATTCAGCCGTTCGATTATTATTATTTTGTTTTTTTTTTGCCCCGCGGGGCCCTTTTAAAACCTCCACATCAAACCTAGGGGGTCAGCGAGGATCTACTATGCCCCCTTATAGTTATTTCCCCCTTTGTTTTGACCTCCTCTTGTCTCTCGATCCTACCGAGAGACAAGATGGCGGCCGCTACGGACTGTTTGGAATGTTGACAGACGCCGGAGAACCAATCAGCTTCGCTTCACAAAGCTCCGTTGCGCGAAAAGTCCGCGAACCAGAGCGCTAACCGGTCCGCTGTTACAGATATATATCTTTTTTTAAACGTTAATTTCTCAAAATCCACTGGAGCACATATATTGAGACCTACAAAAGGCACATCGGGCTACCAGTCCCTACAATTTTGCCAAGTATCGTGCAAATCCATTCAGCCGTTCGGGCTAAAAGTGAGGCCAACCGCCCTATGGAAAACTCAATGTTAAAAACACGTTTTGGGACCCCCCTTTTTTTCTCGGCCCCCACTGGACGAACCCCCCCCAAATTTTCAAGGGCTGCTCAGAAACAAAATGTGCCATTTTCCTGAAAATTTCAGCCAATTCCGTCCACAAACGCCAAAGTTATTAGACATAGAATTTTCAAAATATACCTACTGGCGACCGCCAGTAGGTAATATATATATATATAAATATATATATATATATATATATATATATATATATATATATATATATACATCTGTGCATAAATATATACAGTTCCGATTCCGATGGCAGATTCGCTCTAGATGATTCCCTGTACGCTTGAAACCCGAACTCATGATGTAAATATGTAGATATGTAAATATCTGGAAATCCGAGCAACGAGATAGGCTTGATTCCTTTGTGACACACGATTTACTCTCAGGGGAATCGCACACTATACGCCATGATTATACCATACAAAACTTTGTTTCCCAGGACCTTTCGTGTAATTTGATTACCAGTGTCCTTGGGTCAATTGGCTAACCGGAATAAGTTAAGGTTTCCTTAGTTTCCGCCAGTCCTGATGAAGGCCTATATATAATACATTTTGGAGAAGCCCCAAAGAATTAAAATTATTTGTGAAAAAGTATTGTTTTGCACAACCTAAAAAGTGAAGAGGGTTCAGGAACTTTCCCTTTTGTTGTGTGTATGTAGATGGGCTATCTTCGTTAATTTGGATTGCAAAATATATTTATTGTGCTTCCAAAATTGTATTTCGCATCCACAATAATAGTTAGGGTAAAGAGGAAATGTATATATTTATGTACAGATGTATTTGGGATGGTTTATTGCTTTTAGTGTTTTGTTGTTTTTTTATATATTGAATTGTGTATATATATGTCATATACTGAAGCTTCCTAAAAAATATTTGGCTCTAAATATAAAAACAACTTTGGTCTACATACTGGTACAAGTTCTTTTGAGTGTATAAAGGAATCTTGTTGGATATATATTCCAGGTGAAGGATTAATCTAAGTGTCCTTCTGACAAAAAAAGGTTTCCAGGTCAGAAAAATCTCCTCTACACCACTATTCAAAAGGGAAGCAAAATCATTCCTGATGAGCAAATTCCTCCCTAAATTCCGCAAGGCACTGAACCAGTCTACGACTTCAAACTTGTTTCCTAAATCCCCTTAATGACACATTTGCCTCTGTGACTGACATGTACTCAAACTTGTTCCTACTGCTACATGCTCATTGCTGCTACCTACCTAACCTTGTTAAGAAATATTTTGATACTTTATCTGATTTGTTGTTTTTTAAAACGTTCTTTACTTACTCTGCTTTCCTTGTAAAGTGCTCTGATACCCTACCCTGGGTCTTGTTCACACTATAGAAAACTTTAAAAATAAAAAATAAAATAAAAATAAAGATCCCAAGAAACAATTCTGTGGAGTACCCCAAGAATCGTAGCTCAGCCCAACACTTTTAAAAGTCTGCATGAAGCCCCTTGCAGACATTGTCAGAGTCCACAGCATCAAAATAATATCCTACTCCGATGACACACAGCTCATCCTCTCCCTTACAGACTCATCCAGTACCACCAAAGCAAACTTTACTAACTGCATGAGCAACATTGCTGCTTGGCTAAACAACAGCTACTTTCAGCTCAACACAGACAAAACCAAATTCCTAATCTTTGTCAGCCACCACTTCCCCTGGGATGCCTCTTGGTGGCCCTCTAAATTCAGCCCCCCATCCACCCCTGATAACCATGCCAGGAACATAGGGAACATCCTGGACACCAACCTCTCTATGAGCAGACAGACCAATGATGTTTCCTTATCATGCTTCCACATCCTGCAAATGCTATGCAAGATTTTCAAGTGGATCCCACTGAACACCAGATGAATGGTCAGCCAGGATCTTATCACAAGTAGATTTGATTGCAGAAATGCTCTCTACACTGAAATCCCAGTCCATGTCCTGCACCAATCCCAAACCACTAGAATGCAGTCAGCAGACTCATCCTGAACATCCCACAAAATTACCACATCCCCTCACACTTCAGGAATCTCCACTGGCTCCCAGTCAAGGAAATATGTAATCTCAATTTATTCACCCACGCCTACATAGCTAGCCACAACACATATCCAGCTTACCTAAACCACTGCTTCAACTTCTACCAATGCACCAGACACCTTCGATCTGCATCCCAGAAAAGAACGCACCTCCCTTGTATCAAGAGGACTAGAAGTAGAACAATATCCATCTAATTATTCACAGAAAAGACCTAGAATGACCCCCTGAAACACCTCAGAACCTCTACTTCCCTCATGGACCTCTATAAGGAACCTCAAGATATGGCTCTTCCAGACAAAACAGGCACATTCTCCTACACCCCCCTCATGCCTGGCCTACTCAGGACATAGATACCTTCATGGCTGATTATCTTGGCTCTACAAATTCCCATAACATAACTTATAGTAGGCCAGCACTTGCCAAGCATTACTTCCTTATCTTTTGGTTTCTCCATTCATTCTGATTTCAAATGCATTTTTGGACTGTACTACTCTACGGCACTCCATACCACTTCATGCCACTTCAATCCATGCCACTCTACCCCACACCATTCTACACCATTCTGTTCTATATTACTCCACTTTACTCTACTCCACTCCACTGTATGCAACTCTACTCTACGCCACTCCACATGCCAATCAACTCCACTCTAGACTACTCTACTCTAAGCCATTTCGCTTTATGCCACTGTACTCTATGCCACTCCATTCCACTCTGTGCCACTCAAAGACACTTTATACTATTCTACGCTACTCAAAGTCACTCTATTTCACTCTAATCCACTCAACACCACTCTATTCTACACCACTTCATACCACTTTATGACACTCTACATTACTCTATTCCATTGTACCCTATGCCATTCAATCTATGTCACTCTTCTTGATGCCTCTCTTCTTCAATCCATGCCTCTCTTCTCTATGCCACTCCACTGTATGCCACACAACTCCACTCCACTCTCCTCCACACTATACCACTCCATGCCACTCCATTCTATGCCATTCTGTGCCACACTACTCGACTTTATGACACTTCACTCCAAGCAGCTCTAAGCCACGTCACCCACTCTATTCTAGGCAACTCCACTCTCTAATGCTTTTTTCTATGCCACTCTACTGTACTTCACTCTATGCCACTCTCTTTTATGCCACTCCATTCTATACCACTCAATTTATGACACTCTGGTCTACCCAACACTCCATTGCACTCTGCATCACTATACACTACTATACTCAACTCCATTCCACTTTGTCACTCTGCACCACTCTGCTCCACTCTATACTGCTCTACTTTATGCCACTCCATGCTACCTGATGCCAGTCCACTATATGCCACTCCACTTCATTCTATACAACTCCACTCCACTCCACTCTACTCTAAACCACTCCACTCTACTCCAACTACTCCATTCTACTCCATTCCACTTTAGTCTCCACCACTCTTCTCTGTGCTTCTCCACTCCACACCACTTAACTGTACTCACACTTTACTCCACTCAACTCTACTTTTACTTCACTCCATTCCACTTTATGCCACTCTGTGCCACTCCACTCTGTTATATTCTCCCACAAACCACTAAACCACCCCATGCCACTCTGAGCCACTGCCACTACTCTATGCAACTCCAGTATACTCTACGACACTTCACTCTGCTCTACATCATTCCACTCTATGTTACTCGGTTGTACTCTATGCCACACCACGCTATCCTACCCCATTCCACTCTATACCACTCTACTCTACTCTACTCTATGCCCCTTCACACCACTCTGCACCACCCTATGCCACTCTATGCAACTCTACCCCACTCTACCCCCTCTACACCACTTCACTCTTAACCAATCCACTCTAAGCCACTCTCATATCACTCCACTCTACTCTATGTCAATCTACTTACACCACACTGGTCCACACCACACTCCCTTCCACTCTGCGCCACTCTACACTACACTATGCCACTATGCTCCACTATATACCACTCTACTCTACTCTACTTTACATCACTCCGTGCCACTAGAAGCCACTCTATTCCATGACCTCCACTCCATACTATACACCTCCATTCTGCTCAACTTTACTCTATGTCAATCCACCCTACTCCATTCCACTTTAGTCTGCACCACTCTACTCCTTTGCTACTCCACTCTACACCACTACACTGTGCTCCCCGCCACTCCACTTTCCGCCACTCAACTCCATGCCACTCTAGTTTACGTCACTCCATTCCACCTTATGCGACACCATGCCACTCTGCACCAATCTACTCTTTGCCACTGTATTCCACTCCACCATGTCACTGCATGCCACTCTAGGTCACTGCCAGCCACGCTATGCCACTCCAGTATACACTACGACACTCTACTCTACTCCTCTCTATGCAACTCTGTTAAACTCTGTGCTACTCCACAATTTCGTACCCCATTTCCCTCAGTGCCTCTCTACTTTACACTGCCCTATGCTGCTTTCCTACCACTCTAAACCACTCTATGCAACTCCACCCCACTCTAACCCACTCCACGCCACCCCACTGTATACATATCCACCCAAATCCACTCTACTCCACTCCATGCTACTCTATTCTACTCCACTCCACTCCATTCTACTCCTTCATGTCACTCCACACCACTCTGTGGCACATCACTCTACTGTGTGCCACTCCACTTCATACCACTCCACTGTATGTCACTCCATTCTACACCACTCCACTCTATGCCATTCCATTCTACACCACACCACTTTATGCTGCTCCACTCTATGCCACTCCACTCCATTCTATGCCACTCCATTCCACTCCACACTATTCCACTTTACACTGCGCCACTGTACAAAGTGCCACTCCATCCAATGCCACTCCATTGTACTCTATGACACTACACTTTCGGCCACTTAACTCTACACCACTCTAGTTTGCATCACTCCATTCTGCTTTCCGCCACTCCATGTCATTCTGTGCCACTCTACTCCACTCCACCACACCGCTGCATGCCACTTTAAGCCACTCCCAACCACACTATGCCACTCCAGTATACTCTATAACATTCCACTCTACTCTGCACCGCTCCTGTCTACTCTATGCTACTCTATTCTACACTACACCACTCCATTCTACCCTATTCCAATCAATGTTTTTTACTCTACACCACTCCATGCAACTCCACGCCACTCTGTACCACTCTACACCACTCTATGCCACTCCACCCACTGCGTACCACTAGAGAGTAGAATGGAGTGGCACAGAGTGGTCACTCCATTCTACTCTACACTCATCACTCCAGCTTCTCTTCTCCACTTTATGCCACTGTACTCTACAGCACTCCACACTATGCCATTCTACTCTATGCCACTCCATTATACACCGCTCAAGACCACTCCACACTACATCACTCTACTCTACACCACTTCACTCTATGCCACTCCACTCTACCGCACTCCACACCAATCTACTCCACTATATGCCACTCAATTCTACACATATAGCCTCTAAGCTGTTCTACTCCTCACCACTCCACTCTAAGCCACTTTATGCCACCCTATCCCACTTCACTCCATGCCACTCCACTCTAGAAGACTCTACCCCATGCCTTTATATTCCATTAAACTCTACTTTCTGCCATCTATGCCACTTCATGCCATGCCATTCCACTCTACTCTACACCACTCTAGCCTATGCCACTCTGTGTCCCTCTATGCCACTCTATGCCACTCTGGGCCATGCTACATGACTCTAGGCCACTCTACTCCAATCCACACCCATCTATGCCTTTCTGTAGACCTGTCAGTCTTATTGTGTCTTCGCCCAAACTCTTTGCCTTAATCCTCATTTTTGCTCATCTTGTTTTTGTTGGCCGTAGGACTCTGCTCACTTTACCCCTGATAACCAGAGCTAAAGTATGTTTGCTTTCTCCTTTAAACATGGTGAAGTTGGCTTACACTCAATTGGCCCATTTAATTTACTTGGAATCCCCTAGTAAAGTGATACTGCATACCTATGGTCTGTAAACTAAATGCAACTAGAGTGACTGCAGCACTGATTGTGCCATCCACATCAGTAGCTCTTTAAAAATGTCTAAGGCCTGTCATTGCAGCCTGTGTGTGCAGTTTAAACTGCCACTTCGACCATGCAAAATAAACCTTTTCCAGGCCTAAACCTTCATTTTTAATACAAATAAGTAAACCGTAGCGTAGGCCCTACACAGCCCATAGTTCAGGGTGTCATGTATGTCAAGGAGTTAGTATGTACTTTTAACTTTTACATATACCAGTAGTAGTACTGTAAGGTCTACCTCTCTCATAGGATAACATTGGTTTGCCTTATTACATTTAATAATCACTAATTTTTAATTGGGCACAAGTAGATAAGTCAAGTTTGGTGTTTAAGAAATTGTAATTTTAAACTCTCTTTAATTGTAAAGTGTGATTTCAAGTCACAATTCTGAAAATGCCAGTTGCCATTTTCTTGTCCCAAATATGTGTTGCCTTTAGCCTGTAACCTGGGTCACATGACTAGGTATAGATGGCAGTTTGTCTGTTATTGCTTATTGATAGGAGTTGGCATGATGTCCCATCTCTGACTTTATGAGGAGGAGTTGTCACTTACCACCCTGGCACATCAAAAACGCTCTACCTGTGCACTCCCAAGAAGGATTTTACACTAGTATGCTTTAACCCCAGACAAGCAGGAAGTTCCAAATATCTCTGGGGGTAGAAACCTCCAGAACCTTCACTTACAAATAAAATAACAGACGCTCCGACCCAAATATTCAGTACACCTCTGGACCAGTGGAAGACTCAGAAGTAATTCTGTGCTGAGCTGCAAGAATGACTCCTACTCTGTCGATCTTCTGCCCTGCTGCCCTAATGCCCTGCTGTCCCACTGTCCTGCTGTCCCTGCTGCCTGAGCCAGAGGACTGTGCCTGCATCTTGATTCTAGGACCACCAGAGTGACTCCAAGAGTTAGTTTGTTTGCCTCCTAATCAGAGCCTCAGAGACAGAAAAGACACCAACCACCTTGAACCCACCACCTGGACTCAGTCTGCTGGAGTCTTACCACCCAAGTGGTGCCACCTAAGTCCCAGACCCTTGGAAGTAGGCCTCGGCGGTGACTCCATTTGCGGGTTTTGCAGAGTTTTCTGCACTCCAAAACCATATGGAGCATGCGACGTACTGAAAAACAACTCTCTGCTAAGTGGAGCAGAGTTTTTTCCTTGCTTGCACTCACCAAGGAAAACCAATGCTAAATCACATGCCAATGAGATTTCTCAAAACGGGCGGTTGTTGATGGTCGCGACTGCTCATGTTGAAAAACCCTCAGTTTGCATTGAGAAAGCTGTTGCTGGAGTAGAAAATCTACTCTAGCGACAGAAGGAAGCGGCACCCTCTTGTGCTGTGCATCGTGCTATTCGCTCTGGGACAAAAACCCAGCAGTGATAATCAGCACAAACAGCTCAACCTAACACACTCCGCTACTTGCGGAACTCTGTGTAGCACATCAGAGTATTTTTTCCTTTTTAAATTTTTTTTTTTATTTGCATCAAAAGGGACAAGCACATAGTAACCCATAATAAAACAAGAAAAAAAGAAAAAAGAAAAGTATCATACAAGCATCAAAACATAATTAATACAGTAAAATATCTTCAGCAAGGCCAAACACAATTCATAAAACATTAAGTACATATAATATCAAGAAAAGTAAATAATAAAAGTAATATCATGACATTAACAGTCCCCAAATCTTTTCCACTCTCAGTTTAGTTTGAAGACCCCTTGTTGTTGCTAAAGCACATTCCATATTATATATTTCCTTTACAAGGCTCCACCATTCCATGAACGTTGGTGGGTTATGTTGGATCCAGACCCTAGCTATTATTAATCTAGCGCATTAAATTAGAATATTCAATAAATCACAATGAAACCTGTAGCCACCAGAGTTGCCCACAAGCACATCAACTGATGTTAATACTATTGGACATGCTAATTTCACAGATATAACTTTAATTACACCTTTCCAAAATTCAGTTAATTGCGGACAGGTAAAAAACATGTGAGTAATATCAGCTGCTCTTAAATTACACTTTGGGCATTTCGTGCGTTCGCTGATGCCGTTTTTATTTGCCCATTTAAGAATCCTGTCTGGTGTATAGTACAGTTGACATATGGTTTTGAATAACTGCAGCTTTAGACTGGAAGAGTGGACAGAACGGTTTAAGCTATTTAGAGAGAAGTTAATTACATTTGGAGCCACATCAATTCCTAGCTTCTTACTACATTTCTCGGCTAATTTTGTAGAGTCATCACTTCTATAATCAATACATATTTTATAACCAATGCTATTCCAAGCTTTATCATTTTCTCTATAAATACAATTCCATAAATCAAAGTCCAGAATATTCAATAGTCCTAGTTTCCGTACCAGATAGTCTCTAATTTGGTAATACTTAAACCGGGCCCCCTCTGAGAGATTATAACATGCCTTTAGCCTTTCAAATGTACGAAGCCTGTTGTGATCATACAGATCTCCCAGCTTTTTAATACCAGATTCTGACAATATTAAGCCCGCTGAGTCATGGAAGATTCCCGGTAAACCCGGGTTGAACCACAATGGGGTTCTATGATGGAAAAGTGAAGTTTTACACTTAACCAGAATAGAGCACCAAATATTAACAAGGTCTCGTACTGTCTTAAATTTCACGCGTTTAAAATAATTGGGGTCATTTAACCTGTAAAGGAACATATTTGCGTCGTCCCCTAACACAAATTTATGAAAATATAAACAGGGATTATCAAACTCTGAAAGCGAGTCAAAGAAGTAGACCAATAATAAGCTTTAATGTCTGGTAAACCTTATCCTCCCTGATTGAATGGTAGTTTAAGCAATGTGACAGCGCAACGGGCTTTCTTGTACCCCCAAATAAAACTACTAATAATACCATCTAATCTATTAAAATAAGAATTTTTTATCCGTAAAGGGATAGAACGAAAAGGATATATATATTTGGGTAGTATTTTCATTTTGACCAGGTTTATTCGGCCGATAATACTTAAGGGTAGTTTGTGCCATTTCTTCAATGAAGTAACAGTTTCTTTTAGTAACGGCTCATAATTTAAAGCAGATATTGAATTAATATCCGAAGACATTTTAACCCCAAAATAAGTAGCTACATCACATACCCCCGTCACTGAGCTTGGTGGTTTGTAATTCATAACGATTTGGGTCTTGCCAGTATTAAGTCTGTATCCCGAAACCGAGCCGAATTCCCCTGCCTCTATTATAATGCCCCTCATTGCTTCCAAAACATTAGTGGAGTAAACCGCAACATCGTCAGCGTAGACAGTTATTTTAAAGGAGTCTACGCCAGAAGGAAGGATCAGATCTTGACTCTGTGATGCGATCAAGAATGGTTCCATTATAAGGGCAAATAACAGAGGTGATAGAGGACACCCCTGTCTTGTCCCACGTTTGATTGGAAAGGTAGAAGAGCATTTGCCCATATAGGAGATTTTACCCATAGGCTTATCATAAAGTGATTGAATCCACTTCAGAAATTGGCCTTTTATACCAAAAGCCTGTAGTGTGGCCCACAAAAAGCCCGACCCAACTCGGTCAAATGCTTTCTCTGCATCTAATAAAATCATACCGAGTGGGGTTGGCTCGATCCGCGCCACATCGAAAGCCATAATTGCCATATTGATATGGGCCGTAGTGTCCCTCTTAGGGATGAAACCATGTTGTTGGGGTGAAACCATTTGTGACATTAGTGGTGCAAGCCTAGTTGCTAATATCTTTGCAAATATTTTAGCATCGCTGTTTATAAGCGATATAGGTCTATAAGACCCTCTTTCATAAACTGGCTTACCTTTTTATAAAAAAAAGATAATTTGAGTCGAGTTCCAGGACTTTGGCGCTTGCTCCCCATTCCCAATAGCTTGAATGACCTTAGCTAATAATGGTATCAATTCCTCCACGCAGGTTTTAAATAATTCTATAGGGATCAAATCTTCTCCCGTAGCTTTACCAGGTGCCAGAGAATTAATAGCTATTCTGATTTCTGCCGGGGTAATATCCCTCGTTAATTGATCTGATTGTTCTACATCAATAGTCATAACTTTATTCAAAGTTAAATATCTTTTGATCTTATCATTACTAACCTCGCTTTCGGGTGTGTATAGCTCTTGATAGTACTGAGCAAATTGCTGCAAAATTGTTTTGGGATCCAGGAATATTTGATTATTAGCCCCTTTAATTTCTTTAATAGCCATTTGAGCTCGATCTTCAGCCATTTTATACGCTAAATTTTTTCCTATCCTTTCACCACCTTCATATTGACTTAATTGGTATTTTTTGAGTTTAATAATACGTTTTTCCCTAAATAGATCTTTTAGAGCTGATTTTAACTCAATTAATTTAAAGTTTAATGCTTCCACGCTATCCCCTTTTAGCAAAGCTTCAGGCAATAGATTTTCAATGTAAAGTATATCGGCTGTCATTTTCTCATTTTGGCACCTACGTTCCTTATTTTGTTGCCAGATATACTGTTGTGAAAATCCTCGAACGCTCGCATTACATGCATCCCACACTATCCTTGGTGAGGCAGAATGAATATTTATATCTATGAATTCTTTTATATGTTCTTTTAATTGTCCTAAAAAGTTAGCATCCAGAAATAAATATCTAGGGAATGAAAAAGAGCGAGGAGCTTGTCTTTCAATCATTACCTCATATGTCAAAAGAATTGGATTGTGGTCCGAGGTGACTCTTGGGCATATTACCATAGTGCTAGTTTCAAGGATAGAATCTGAGACCCAGACCATATATATGCGTGAGCATAATTTATGTGCGGCAGAATAATAAGTATAGCCAGCTATGTTAGGGTATAAATATCTCCAAGTCTCCAAGCGTCCTTAATTAGATGTATTGGTGCAAGATCCCTAATTGCAGCCCTAGTCTTCCGCATTCTTTGGAATGATCCCCTTCTAGTTGTATCCAAGTTATAATCCATAATGCAGTTAAAATCTCCTAGCACGATACACTCCCCTTCCCAGCTAAGCAGCTCCACATTAATTTGATCGATAATTCTAGGTTCGTCTAAATTAGATGCATGGATGCCGCAGATAGTATATTTGCAGGCTTCGATTGTTAACTGTACAATCGCCCACCTGCCGGCTTTATCCATCAATGTTTTGTTTACTTCTAACTTGAGCTGTTTATGTTTTAAAATTGCTATCCCCCGAATTGAAGCATTAAAATCCGATACCCAAGTATCATAACCAAGTTGTTTAAATAGTTTTCTATCTTTGTATGCAACATGAGTTTCAGTTAATACTGCAATCTGAGGATTATACATTTTAAGCTCCTCGAACACCAGACTTTTTTTAGTCCTACTATTTAAGCCCGCCACATTTCATACCAAACACTTTAATTGATACATTTGATATAATACATTTTCCTGTCCTTGATTTCAATATACCGAAACAAATCAGCCTTGCTACCCCATAATATTATAAAATTACTTGCCCCTGTGATGCCTTTTTTCCCCTGAACCATACCACCCCCCAACCCATACCTTGCAAAGCACTGCCCCTCCTCCCCATTCTGTTCCTACTTGCAGGTCCCCCCATTAACCCAGCTACCGTTGAAGTGGCAGCAAACACAGAGTCACAGCCCTGAGGAACCGGCCATGCAATACTACAAGCTCATTGCTACGTATCATATCTTGCAGTGTCTTGTATCCCAAAAAAAAAAAATAATAATTTTTAACTAACAAAGGACCAAAATCCAATCATAATCAACCTGTATCTAGAATAATTCCATAATTCATCATTATTCATAAGATAGACAAGAGATAATTCAATGTCCATTTTTCTCCGATTTCCATTTACCCATAATATGCTCAACCTCCTTTTCTTCCAAAAAGTAGTATACCAGTCCATTCTTTAGAACCTTTAACTGGGCTGGTTCTTGCAAAAAAGCCTGACCCCCAGCTCCTTTATTGGGTCAATGTATTGTCGTAATTTGAGCATTTTTTCCATGAACCCCGTCCAGGCCTACTTGGAAGTGGACCTGAAGGTGCTCTGCCAACCCAGCTGTGGTCTTGTGGGAAGAACTGACTTAGAGTGACGCATCTTCTTGAAGTTCTGCTTTGGATCCACAGCAGCTTGATGCATCCTCGACCCTGACCGTCCATCATGGCCCACAGTCTCCTAGGAAATGCCACTGTGTGATTGATCCTCATCACAAGCCCTACGTTGGGAGGATCCTCGATAACAATGAAGGATTTCGCATTGCAGCCTTGCAACTCCTCAGAACTGCCACTGGTGCTTTGTGTTTCTAGGCACTATTTATTGCATAGCTCAGGTTCTACCTATTGGATTGTTGTCATGTTTGCCTAACATGATTTATTAAAATGTAATCTATTCTTCCAAATTGGTGTGGGATTTTTCATGTGTTGTGTTTTCACTTTATTACTGTTTGAAATGCTGCATAATTACTTTACTCAAAACAAATGCGAGAGAGAAGGAGCTAAGCCTCTGTAATACTCCTAGGCAGACAACGTTACCACAAAAAGTTTGGCATTTATAAGTAGAATACATAATTGGTATCCCTGCCTAGAGAAAAAAAACAAAATTTATCACTTGGACAGGCACAGAATCACTGGGTGAGTGCTAAAGAGAGGGAAGGTCATCCTTGTGGTAGAGGAAGCTTCAAACACAAAATTGTGTCATGCTTCATTATCTGCAACCTCAACCCTGGAAGGACAGTGCCTCCAGTGCCGACTCAACCTCCTGTTGGACATGGCGCCGGAGGGAGTTCTTAGATAAAAGCTACTGCACAATAGAAGAATCCAGATAAGTGAGTTAAAAATACCTTAATGGATCCCGACTATTTGCCTTTATTAGTGAGTACATTAGGTAACGTTAAAAAGTAGTGGGGGTAGTATGAGAGCAATAACACACACTGCCGGAAAAAGTCAGGCCCATCCTAGCAGCAGCCCATATGGTTCTGGGGCATTCCTCAGGGCCAAGAAGCCCTAACTTGCTCTTGGAGGGCTATTTGCGTGCATATGTATTGAGGAGGGAAAAGTACGAAAAGTAAATACTAATGTGCTCAGGTGAGTCCTACCTGAAGTGCACAATGAGAACAACCCTAGCTCACCACCTGTTCGCTGCCACTGGTTTAACGTTGACTCCAGGGTAAATCCATACAAGCAGATAGGTTTTTTTGGTCAGGTTTGCATACCTTCTGTTTTGGTAAGTAATAAAATGGAAATCGAGGTAAATATGTTGATAGCGTCAATGCTTTTTTCCTCTGTTGAAGTGGTATTCTTTTTGTGATGCATGCATGAATTTCATTGTTTTGGCTTTCTTTTTTATTTTAGTTTTTATGGATGATGGATTCTCAGAAGTGGCATGCTAATGTAGTTAAATGTTGGTAGTTCATTTTGAAGTGTTTTTTTAGAGAATTTGGAATGATACAAAGTTTTGAGATGAGGAATTACAATAGAAAGGTAAGAGGAAATTTAGGGCATTGGAATTTAAGAAGTATGGAGATTATCGCTTTTTTGTGTTGTTTGACTTTATAGATGTTTTACACTTTTCGTGTGATGATTTGTCATCTGCGGCACTACAGATAGCATCAATAATCACATGTCATTCCATTTAAGCAAGTTATCAGATCCACTGTTATCAGGGGTTTAGAAATTCCATGCAGATAAAATTGTTCCTCTAAGAAAGCTGATAATATTGTAAATTCTCACTTTAAACTATTCTTTTAATTTCTCTCTTTCCTCTAATTCTCTTTTTGCATTCATATTTATATACATTTATAGATGTTGTGTTTCATAGTGTTTTAATAGACATTAACTTTCATGTGAATGTATTGCCTGGCCTTTCTAAGCTTCTTGAATTTTACGATTCTGATATTTAAATATTCTTTTTTTTAAAAAATGTATTCCACACAATATTAACAACATACAATGAATATATCCGTTTATATCACTTCAAACATGCATATGCTCGGCAAACAATCCCCACATTCTAATACCAATTTTTCGTTTCTTCACCCCTTTAACTGAATATAAACTAAACTCAAGATTAAATAACCTATACATCTTTGTCTTCCAACGTTCAAAATGTGGAGCTTCAGGTTGGAGCCAATCTGCCGCAATACACAAACTTGCTACCGTCATAGCAATAAAATTTAAATATTGATGTTTGAATAAGGGGGTACCCTTCACTAATTGCGGCCCCAAACCCAAAAGCATAATTGTGGAGGTTATAACAATCAGCATCCCAATAATTCTTCCTAAAAACTGTTCTATATTGACAATGTAATTCGCCAAATGACCACAACTGAAGAAAATATGTAGCATATCCGCATTGTCCCCCGCATCGAAACCATTTTCCATCTTGTCCTGTTTTCCATTTAGACATACGTGCCGGGGTATAGTACAAATTGAAGAAAATTTTGTAACATTGCACCCGCAAATTGGCAGAAAGTAAGGATTCCCTTGACATTAAAATAGCATCTTTCAAAGATAAGTTGGCAACCCCCAAAACTTCAGACCATTTAACAGCATGTTTCTCTAAGTCATCTTTTCTATATGATAACAGTAGCTGGTACACCTCCCCAATTTTTGCTTGTCGTGGCCTTTACAACTAGATTGGGAGTCAATGTGATTCTTTTCCGTAACTTAAAATCACGAATTTGCAAATATTTTAAAAATTGTGATTTCGACAAATTATACAATTGAGACATATCTGCAAAAGATATTAAATAACCATCTGTGCCTACACAGTCTCCCAATTGAACAATACCTCTACCCCGCCACCCAGCAACAGAAGTATCCCAAAAATTTAAAATAACGTCCATCTATTTCTTTAAATAGACATTGTCGTGCCTCTGGTCCTAACAGCATTTGAAAAATTGAAGGGGCCTCCGCCTCATTACCTATATCTTCTCCAGTCAAAACAAAAAACATGTGTAAAAATACAAGGAGAAATCGGGAATAGCTAATCCCCCACGCTCAATTGGTAGGGTCAAAAAATGCAAAGCCCTTCTCGATTTACCAGGTGCCCAAAAGAATTTAGAACAAATAGACAGTGTTGTAATTGAAGTGTAGTGAATTCTAATAGAACCGCTCTGAACAAATATAATAACTTAGCTAATACATTCATCTTAACAACATTGCTTCACCAATTAATGTGAGGGGAAGTCGTGACCACTTGTCTAGTGAATCCTGAATATTATTTACTAGCATAGCCGAGTTGACCTCTACTATTTTCTGCATAGATGATCGAATGTTAATACTCAAGTATGTCACTTCCTTTTTGATTCCAACATCATCCATAACAACCGTTTCTAAAATTATCATTTGCATTTTAGCTGCATTCAATTTATATCCTGATGCTTGACCAAAGATTGTAGCCAGCCATTCTATTTATTGAAGTGCAAGATAGGGATCTGAAGTAGCTATTGCAACGTCATCTGCATATGCGAATACCGAATATGAGGTGTTATGTACAAAAAAGGTTTTAATCAGAACATTGTTACCAGTTGTTCAATAAATGGATTAATGTACAATGCGAACAACAATGGAGAGCAGGGACACCCTTGTCGAGTGCCCCTAGTAATGATCACTGTCTCTGATGATAATCCCATAGCAGTAATTTTAGTGACCGGTGAAGTGTACAAAACCTGAAGGGCCGTGAGGAAGCGTTGACCAAAACCCAGATGTCGCATTCATTCCCACAGGTATGCCCACTCCACACGGTCAAACGCTTTTTCTGCGTCTAATAGGATTAAGCCCAAGTCCCGTTTCTCATCTCATCGAACAATGTCACTACCTTATTAATATGCGAAGTTGTATTACGTCCTGTAATAAACCCATGTTGGGACCCCGAGACCAAAGAACTAATAACTCTAGACAAATGAGTGGCCAATATATTAGAATAAATGTTACTATCACAATTCAATAGTGATATTGGCCGATATGAACAAACCAATTCTGGGTTTTTACCCTTTTTATTGAACACTACAATAGCAGCTTCTGCCCAAGATTTTGGGGCACGTCCCTCCTGTGCAGCCCTAAATGTATTCAGCATGTCAGTTTTCATTAGGTTAAAAAGAGCTTATATTCTCTGTGGGCAATTCATCGGGCCCAGCAGCCTTTCCCATAGCCAAACCTTTAACGGCAATTTCTAGCTCTTCCATTGAGATAGGTTCATACAACAGTGCAATATCACTGGAGCCTAAATGTGTCATAGCCCCATTAAATAATTAATGAGGTGACTATGATGTTGATCTTGTTGAGTATATAAATCTGAATAAAATTAATGCAAGATCGATAAGATCTCTTTAGGTTCCTGGCAAAGTACCCCGTCCTGATCTTTCAAAGCCTTAATCCGCCCTGAAGCTTCCTTCCTGCGTAAGTATATGTATATGGGGAAGCAGTGGCCCACAGCTTTCCCATATACATGCATTTGTTTTTTATTTGCCAAGTATTTACGAGCATTTTCAGTGTTCCAGATCCCTTGTATTTTAGCCTTTACCTGCTAAGCGACTTCTTCTAGCTCTAAGATGTTAGTTGCCCTTGATCTAACCCCCCTGAATTAGCTTGCCCTCAGCATCCTTAAGTATTACATATAGGTCCGGTATCTCTGCTTTTTTCTTCCTGTTTTGTCGGAATACAAAGCTTAACACTTCACCCCTAAAGCATGCCTTGAATGAGTCCCAAACTATGGCACAATGGACCGAATTTCTATTATTGGTGAAGAACTCACTAATCCACCTAGACATATGTTCTTTAAAGTTCTAATTTAGACAGAGTTTTCGATCAAATGAAAATGTCCTCATGGGCAAATGCTGAGTGGTGACATTTAGTGTCAATATAATTGGAGAATGATCCGATGTAATCCTCGGTAAAATCTGAATTGCTACATCACCCTTTAAAGAAAGAGATAGAAAAAAAGAATTCAGGCGTGCACATTTTTTGTGAGGATAAGAATAATAAGTAATCCCCGGGTCTATCGAATTTAAGTTACTCCATGCGTTGATCAAACCATGATCATTTACAAGATTATACAGGGTTTTAAACACCCGTGGTTTACGCCCATAATATCCCCATGGTCCTTTATGTAGGTCTAACTTTGTTAAATTAATATTCATATCCCCACATAAGATCAACGGTGCCCCCCATAGTGCTAGTTCTATATTTAACTCTTCAAAAATTGAAGCATCATCCAAATTAGATCCATATATAACACACACTGTACATTTAGCCCCCCAAAACTACATTCTGCAATAACCAATCTACCACTTTTATCCACTAAACACCGTCCCCTTGTAACCCTATTGTCCTTAACTAATATTGCCACTCCTCTAATCATAGATGATTGCTGTGAAGCCACTGCCAGTGTATATCCCAAAGTTTCTAGAACTGCCCTTTGTGTCCAAGGTATTCGCGTCTCTTGGAGACAGACCACATCAGGCTGAGTATTGCGTAGTTCTGCTGTGACGTGATTTCTTTTACTCCAATTGTTTAACCCAGAGACATTCCAAGTACATATTTTTACCCCCTTAGCTGCCATAATAATTTATCAATTAGCCTTCCTGTCATTGCTATCTTATAATACAAATTAACACTATAAACTTCCCAATGTTTTTGTATTTGCCGAAAATTCTCTTTATTTATCTCTCGAATAACTGTGGAATTGTTACCCTTTTTTCCCCACCCTTGTGTCCTACCCCCTGCAACCCCCCTCTCACCACCCCTCTCACCCAAAAGATCCCTCCCCTCTGCCCCCCCTGAAACAAGGCTTTAGGACTGATTGTCCTGTAGATGCAGACAAGCGTATACCCCCTTGCCTACCCCCGCGTCTCTGCTAGTATTCATACTCATATGTTTATTGCCAATTTGCACAGATAAAAAACTAAAGATAAAGACCTCATTATGCCAGTATACACCTACCTCTATATTACACAGCAAGATTATCTGTTGCGACCACAAACTCAGCATAAGCATATACATTTCAGGAACTCTTTAGCAGAACCCTCATTAGTAAAAAAATAAGTGCAATGTTTATAAACTACTTTCAATTTTGCTGGATTCAGCAAATAAGACTGAGCTCCCTTGCTTGAACTGAAATTGAGCGATCAAGTCATGTAACTGCCACCGAAGTTAAACTGTAAATCTGCAAAAATCAGGTTGTACGAAAAATTCAAAATCACCCCCGATCTTTTTTTTATAAGGACGAGCTAGCTGAAAAACCTTGTCACGTGGCAAAAAACTATTGAGTGAAATAAGAAAAGCTCTAGGTTTTTCGTTTAAAGACTCAGCACTAGAGGAAGTACATCTAGTGAAATGGAAAAGATGCGCCCTTTCGATTTCACGGTCCCAGTCCCATTTAGAAAGTTCAGGGAAAGCCTTTTTGAATAGTTTCACAATATAACGTCGGGGATCCTGTCCTTCCTTCCCCTCTGGAATCTGGACAATACGTAAATTATTCCTCCGTGCCCGGTTTTCGATGTCCGCCATTTTCCAAGCTGTGTCATCCCTGACTGCTTGAAAGGAGGCAGTCACAGTTTTTTGTTGAGCTAAATCGTCCTCCAAATAAAAAATTCGGCTTTCACCCTCATTGAATGAAGAAATAAAGTCTGCATGAGACTTCGACATTCTCCGAACTGAATTCTGTAACTTTCTACAAATATTTTGCATTCTCTGACTCTCTTCCCTAGTTTCAGTATGATGAGACATTATAGACTGATAAATTAGTGAAAGAGAGATGTCTTCTTCAGCAAGTTGTTGAGATTGTATTTGACCCGAGCCTTCTGCACTGCCTCCCCCATCCACTAATGTCAGCTCTAACCTCTTGCGGACTGTGCCTGACTTTCCCTCACTTTGTTCTCCCGATTCCTCCAGCAGTAAACTACTGTGGTCACTACCTTCATTAACGCAGATTTGTGCCACATACTGACGCACAAGATCTTCACAGGACGACATTGACTGTTCGGATAGAGAATAATGGGGCATATTACCAACCAATAGAGATAATTTTTGTCTCTAACTTGTTTAGAGACAAAACTTATCGCCGCAAATCGGCGATTTTTATCGCAGATAAACCTTGCTATTAGCAAGGTTTATCGCAAATGCGATAAAAAACGGCAACAATGCATGAATATCGCTGAAAAGTCATCGATATTCATGCATTATCGAGCAAATGCTCTTAGCCATGTTATCCACCTCCCATTGGATAACATGGCTAAGAACTGCTCCTGGGCAAGTGTTAGCTTTTGGAGATATTCGCGCTTAGCGCGAATATCTCCAAAAGTTGGTAATAGGAGATAGCGATGTTAGTGACTGTTTTCAGTCGCTAACATCTTGGCACGCCCACTTTGCATGTCATTAGTGATAAATATCACTGACATGCAAAGCGGGGCCCAAGATGGTCACTATCTCCTATTAGCTGTCGCTAACTGGTGTTAGCGACAGCTTGGTAATAGGGAGATAATTTTATCTCCGCTTTCTTGGCTTTTAAAGCCAAAAAAGCGGAGATAAAGCCCCTTGATAATATGCCCCAATAATACCCCGACTCGGCATCATGCATCTGTAATTGACCATCAATTACGCCAGTTGCGCTAGCCTCTACACCCTCTGCAATACTCATACATATTATGTCACCATTCTGTTCACCCTTCACCTGATCACCACGAAGTTCTGAGGCATCATGTATATCCACCCCATTTTCTGCAACCTCTATCAAATTCCCTGGGAGGAGGGGGGCTTGCTGTGTAGATGCCTCATTCTGTTCCACTGCCACAACTTCCTTCCTCATATTCATGCTGGGAGTAGCAGGCTTATTCCCTTGACTAGGCCCAGCAGAAACAAAATGTATAGGTAGAGAGGGTGAAGGAGGGGGGGGCTGTTGTTTCCCACGTCGCTTTTCTTTATTTACTGAAAATATTGCCGGTATTTTCTTTGCTTCTGGAGCCACCTTTCCCTTGACAGTGCAATCTAGAGCCTTTCCATTCTCTGCAGCGGCCAATGCGTTCAAAGCGCCGCCAGCTCTCACCTCTGAGTCGGCCGCCCCAGCCCCGGCTCCAGTGCTCGCTCCCATAGTCGGCACAGCTCCTGTGCCTCCCACGTCTTGAGGGGCATCCTGCGTGTTGTCCTGCGCTTGAGGTTTACCGCGTCCTCCCTTAGAGGGCATGATTCCCTTCTCTCCTTTCTCTTTTTCGGGTGCCGACAGCAGTCTCTCCCCCAGAAGCGAGCAGAGAGCTCCCGGCTCGCTTTAATCCAACCGCGACCTCCTCGACACTTCTCCGGCTCCCAGCGGTTCAGGTCCACTCACACACACAGCTGCACAGCCGCACTGGAAAGCCGAGTCCAAAGAGTCCGCCACCTTCTAGCGCGAAACCAGAAACGTTTAACGGAGAGCAGTCTTTTGGTATCTCTCTCGCCCTGAGTTTTAGTCTAGCAACATTGTATCCTTAGAACTGCAGAGTCAAAAGTTGGGAGCTGCAAGAATGCTTTTCTTACACGTCCACATCGGCGGGCGCCATCTTGCCTCTGATATTTAAATATTCTAATGTGTTGTTACATTAATTGAGAAAAATAGAGGTGTGCTACTCAAATTGTGAATTTGTTATTTTACAGCCCTGAAGAAGTGGTGGTGTTAACATGAAATACATGTTGAATGCCCATGTGCTGTGTGCCTTAGAATATTTTATTTATTTTCTATGAATAATGGGCTTCACTACCAACACTGTCAGAGACAAATGGTATCTGGAATTTTAATAATTAATTGATATCATTATTGGTGCCACCAGCTGGGTAGGTCTCAGCTTGTCACCTTAAGCCATTCAGAGTTAGGCACTTCTTTGTTGCTTTTTAGAATTCCTCTCTGGTGGGTCCACCCTCAACTTGCCATAAAGCAAGCTCATGAAGGTCTCCCAGGGTAGCAATGTCCTCCCCAATAGGCTCCATTGTGGCCTCCTCAGGCACCCCTTCAACTTGTACAGTGGGGGTTTTAGGGGTTGACCCCTGCCTTTTCTTCTGTTGGGAGTTACCTTACTTTTAAAGGGTATTTTAAATTACAATTCCTTAGACACCAAACATAATATTTCTACCTGCTCCGAAACAAAAGTTATTACTTATTATATGTAGTAAAGTAACCCAGTGTTATCCTATGGGAGTGGTAGGCTTCACAGTAGTGAACAATGAATTTGCTATTTTCTTTTTCCACTAGGACATGTAAAACTTAAAAGTACATGTCCAGCCTTACAAATAAAATCCACTATGCCCATTGCACTATTTAGGTTATACTTTAAAGGTGATTAACATGTTTTAAAAAGGGAGTTTTAGTGCTGGCAAGGGGTTTATTGAGCCAGGTCGATTGGCAGTTTAAAACTGCAGACAGGCTACAATGGCAGACCTGAGACAAGTTTTAAGGCCTACTTAAATGGTTGGCACAAAACGTGCTGCAGGCCCACTAGTAGCATTTAATTTACTGGCCCTAGGTATATGGTATACTACTTTACTAGGGATTTATAAAGTGCAAGAGTCCTAAGGCCAACAAAAACAAATTCATCAAAACAGGACGGAGAAGGCCAACATTTTGGGGGAAGCCCACCTCAAGGTTGACATGGTCTAACAATGCTTCTCTTGTGGTCTTATTGCTGTGGTCTCTTGTGAGGATGAGGTCTCCTAGGATTTTGCTAGTTTGAGGTTTTGTGAGAGTGGTGTGATCAGGATTATTTATTTGTGAATAATGCACTAGAGTGAATGTTTATATTGAAGTGTGAGTCTGGGCGGCTGAGAGAGGAAAGAAGAATATAAATATCCCCAAAGTGAAATGGTAGGTTAAATACTGAATTATTACAACCATATATCATTCAGACAAAAATAAATATTGCACAGTTTTGGATGAATTAAGCCAACAGCCTTTAATGTTAGTCTTTGGTGACATACGACATTATTACATATGGTTAGATGTGACTCTTAAACAGAACAGCCTATAAATACCAAAGAACCAGACAGACAACTAGTCATATGCACAACTACAGCCCTAGTTCCACCAATTTGACCAGGTCAGCAATATGTTTCTTTGTTTCTTACAGTGATAGGAATATGCATCAGAATATAAGTTCTATTGCAAATGTTGATTTTTATTTGAACCAATATTTAAGTATTAAAAACTGACCTTGGGCATATCACAGCATTTTGAAAGTCATCCTTTGAGGATCAATAGAATGTCAAGTAGGGTTTTCTGCTGCAAAAGACTGTGCTATTGATCACCCTTTCCCACCCCGTGGAGAAACAAGAGATAAAAACAAAGGGGCAGATTTACAAGAAACTGACGCATCTGTAGAGATGCATCGGTTTCCCTGGACCAGCCTGCAAAAGCCTTGCGCCGTATTTACAATATGCGTATCATGGCGCAAGGATTGACTGATGCGTCAGAAATTCTGATGCATCTGTTGGCCCAATAGTCATGCATTGCTGTTGTTGTGTCACAAGCAGGACGCAAATCCAGCAATACATGGGAAGGCCTATAATCATTGTACTGCATCACTCCTTATGCCTGCCTTAAGCAGGGGTAAGGTTTTGATGCAGTGGCATCCTAGAAGTGGCTCAGTGATATCTTGTAGATTTCACTGCGCCACTTCTACAAGGCTTTTCAGCGTGGGAACGCCCACCCTGCATACATTATACCTGACTCAGATTAATGTGATAGACGGCTTTACAACATGACGAATCTCCCTAGATGCATCTCGTTGTAAATTGTCTGCATTCTTTATGCCGCTGCTGTGTCACAAAATTGACGCTTCATTGGCGCAAAAGTTTTGCAAGAGGCTAGTAAATCTGACCCAAAGAGATTAAACGCTTGATGGTTACATCTAGCTTGCCGGTCGATGGTTTGTACAGGGGCTTAACTATCAATGGTGTCGCAGTTTAGAAGTACAGGGCCGAAGCCTGGAACGGACCTACAATGCCAAAATAAAGGACTTTATTTTTTAACACAAAGCTGTTGAACGGCGTGCCCATTTCCTTCCCTGTATTAGGCCCTAACACCTTTGTTTAGGCTCTTGGTTTGTAGATATAAACACTCATAAATTACATTTTGATGGCTCCTTGTTTGCAAAGCATTCTTTCTTGCTGAGTGCTATGGAACAGGAGTCATCCATCTGGATGATGCTATTAAACTATACTTCTTAAGGTCACTGGAAAACTTTCTTCTGAAACAGAATACCACCTTGTGCACTTTTCAGTTGGAAGCAGGGATGAACTCTTTTACAACTCGCAGAGCCCTTTCCAAGTAGAGCAGCCAACAAAACAAGTTAATCATGAATGACAGTCTGACATTGTGCTGAGTCACACAAAAAAACTGCAGTGAAAGACTGATAACTCCTCAGAGAATAAACTTCACAAAACTACCAAGAGAGTGAAGATTCTGTAAAGTTTAGAAAGGTCAGAAGGGTGTTTCAATCGTGACATTTCATAATGGCTTTAAAGGGTGATTTTATGATTGTATGCTAAATTTATTCCAGAGCATGTTTCAGTAGTTGGTGCTAACTGTGCAGCAAGCTGTGCAGGGAGACTATAATTTAATTGTTTGGGTTCTATATATCACTTCATAAATATTCCAAGAAGTTTTATTGGTGTAGCTATTAACAGTCAAATGTTAGCAGCTTAGTGGTGAGTCTGCACTTTCATAAGGAGCACCAAAACACAGAACACATTTTAGAATTATGTCACTGAATCCTACCCTTCATGGGACGTGTCTACTATGAAGTATATGATACATACAACGCCCAAATATTGTCATTAGACATATATTCCGTTCGACAACCACAAAGCGAACACAATGATAAAATGAACGTAGTCATGCATTAATAGCAAGTGAGAACAGTAGTTACAGTATACATGGCTTCTTCACCCAACAAGGCAGAATACTTAGCGGCCCATTAGGATGGCGGTCAGAAAACCACCCCGACCGTCATGGAAGTGGAAAACAACCGTCCGCCTGGACGGTGGATAAACCGGCCATCAAATTAGGATCAACCGCCAAAAAAGACCGACCGCAGCGGTAGCGGGCCAATAAAAACCGCCCATCGTGGGCGGTGATGTCCAAAATCCAACCACGATGGTGGGAAACGCAGCAGAAAATCCACAACTCGCCGCAAGCATAGCGAAGACTCTGCACGGGAAATCAGGATATTCCCGAGGCCCCCGCGGTACAATCCACTGTCTCCGACCACCGCAGTCGCACACTGGAGTGAATGGGAGAGCCAGCGTAAGAGCTGCAGCATAGCCAAAGCAGTGGACGTACCATAAAAAACATGGCGGATTATGCAAAAAATCCACAATAATGACATACAATGAACAAATTAAAGTAGCCATGGCCCCCACATACACCAAATACATCCCAATGAAACAAATACATGCCAAACAGAAACATACAATTCCCAGGACTACACCCACAACACACATGACAGCAAAGCCCCATTTGGGCACACCCACATAGCTGAGTATAAAACCAGCCCCTTCCCTGACCACAATCCTTTGCAACACTCCAGAAGAGAAGGGCATCCACCAGAACAGAGAGGAGAGGAAAAAGAACACAGCACACTCAACGCCACCACTGCCACCACCCAGCACCAACAAGCCCCAGCACATAACACACCTCACACACCAATATCACACCCACCACCCACACCCCTGAACCCACTAACACTTAGAACACCACACACCATGTCCTCACGTAAAATGCCCCAATTCACAGAGAGTGAGTTGACAGTCATGGTAATTGAGATAGTCAGAGAGGAACCACAACTGTTTGGTAGCCTGGTCCAACATACACCATTAGCCACAAGGACACAAATGTGGGAGAGGATAGTACAAAGGATCAATACAGTAGGGAACACCCCGCGATCCAAGAAGGAGATCATGAAGTGGTGGCATTATCTGAAGAGGGTTGTCAAAGAGAGGAGGAGCAAGAACTGGGAGCTGGCTAACCGGACTGGCAGGGGCCCTCCCATCCCACCGAAAACATTCACACCATGGGAGGAGAAGGTGTTTGCCATACTGCAGCTCGAGAGTCTCACAGGAGTATCCAGGGGAGTGGAGGCTGGTAAGTACAAAGAAATGTTAACCAACACACTGATATGTACTTTCTTGCATAACCAAAAACCCACACCACCCAAGACAAATCCCATCCATCTGTACCACACACCCACAAAAACCTGTCTCACAGATCCAGCCTTCACCCACTCCCATTTACCTTAAACCTAGCTGGCGATATTAGCAGGGGGGCATGAACACAGGCAGCCTGTACTACTACTCCCACCATGCCCCCTGTCCCACACCCCAGCAGTATGGAGCTCTCCCCCACACTACCCAGAAGCAGTTGGAAGCCATTGCATTGCTCACCTTCACCTAACAGGTAGGTAGCCTTCTTGCCTGGGAGGTCTGTTTGGGGGAGGGAGGCCTGTACCACTACTTCCACCATGCCCCCTGTCCCACCCCCCAGAAGTATCCCTCCACCACCCCACCCCCAAGCATATGTCACCCATTACATCATCCTCATCAAACTAACAGGTAGGTAGCCATCTTCCCTGTGAGGTCTGTTTAGGGGAGGGAGGCCTGTACCACTACTCTCACCAAGCCCCCTGTCCCACACCCCAGAAGTATGGAGCACTCCTTCCCACCCATAAGCAGTTGGAAGCAAGTGTTGACTCATGAGTCAAAATATGTACATGACAGGACAAAGTCATGCCGTACAATACAATGCCCAGTCCATGGCCAGATGTGACGTCTGCCAGGTCAGACCAATCAACAAGAAGGCAACAATGAAAAGATGTTGTGCTGGTCCCTACATGGTAACATGTCCCTATGAACATGATTTCTGCACGATTTGCATGGTATGCATTGATACCTCACAACATGTACAAGTTATGTATGTACCTCTGTACCATGTTAGGAGGCACAGTAGTGCACATAGAAAATGATATGAAGATCAATCAATCAATCATAGCATTTGTAAAGTGTACTACATACCCATGAGGGTCTCAAGACGCTAGGGGTGGGGTGCTGCTACTGTTCAAAGAGCCAGGTCTTGGGTAGTCTCCTGAAGGATAGAAGGTCTTCGGTCTTCCATAGGCGGATGGGCAGGTTGTTCCACGTCTTGGCGGCGAGGTGGGAGAATGATCTGCCCGCGGCGGTTACTCTTTGGATGCGGGGGACGGTGGCGAGGGTGTGGACTGCAGAGCAGAGCAGGTGGGCGGGGGTGTAGAGGCTGAGTCATCTGTTGAGGTACGCTGGTCCGGTGTCGTGGAGGGCCTTATGTGCGAGGGTGAGGAGCTCGAAGGTTATCCTCTTGTTGATGGGGAGCCAGTGCAGGTCTTACAGGTGGGGTGTGATGTGGCTGCGGTGGGGGATGTCGAGGATCAGGCGTGCGGAGGTGTTCTGGATGCGTTGGAGTCAGTTCAGAAGTTTGGCCGGGGCTCCTGCGTAGAGTGCGTTGCCGTAGTCCAGTCTGCTGCTGACAAGGGCCTGGGTGATCATCCTTCTAGTGTTGCTGGGGATCCACTTGAAGATCCTGCGAAGCATGCGGAGGATGTTGAAGCAGGAGGAGGAGATGGCGTTGACCTGCTTTGTTATGGAGAGTGTGGAGTCGAGGATGACCCCTAGGTTTCGTGCGTGGTTGGTGGGTGTAGGGAGTGCTCCTAGTGCCGTCGCCTAACAGGAGTTGTCCCAGGCTGAGGGGGTGGAGCCGAGGATGAGGACCTCCATCTTGTCCGAGTTCAGCTTCAGTCGGCTGTTCCTCATCCAGTCGGCGATGGCCTACATTCCTTCGTGGAGGTTGGTTTTGGCTGTGTGGGGGTCCTTGGTGAGCGAGAGGATCAGCTGGGTGTCGTCGGCGTAGGAGATGATGCTTAGGTCGTGCTGTCGGGCGATGTGGGAGAGTGGTGCCATGTAGATGTTGAACAACGTTGGGCTGAGAGATGAGCCTTGGGGTACGCCGCAGATGATCTTGGTGGCTTTCGTGCGCAAGGGGGGAGGCGGATGCTCTGGGTTCTCCCGGAGAGGAAGGAGGTGGTCCAGTCCAGGGCCTTCTCTTGGATTCCGGCATCGTGGAGGCATGCTCTTAGTGTGCGGTGGCTGACTGTGTCGAAAGCGGCTGACAGGTCCAGGAGGATGAGGGCCGCAGATTCTCCGTTGTCGAGCATGTTCCTAATGTCGTCGGTGGCGGCGATGAGGGCAGTTTCGGTGCTGTGGTTGCTGCGGAACTCTGACTGGGATGGGTCCAGGATGTTGTTTCCTTCGAGGAAGCTGGTCAGTTGCTTGTTGACGGCCTTTTCGATAACCTTCACCGGGAACGGGAGCAGGGAGATGGGTCGGAAGTTCTTGAGGTCCTTGGGGTCCGCCTTGGGTTTCTTTAGTAAGGCATTGATCTCTGCATGCTTCCAGCTCTCCGGGATGGTTGCTGTCTCGAAGGAGATGTTGATGGATTTCCAGAGGTGGGGTGCGATGGTGCTGCTGGCTTTGTTGTAGATGTGGTGTGGGCAGGGGTCTTCGGGGGAAGCAGAGTGGACGGTGTTCATGATCTTGATGGTGTTGTTGTCGTTGATGTTGGTCCAGGCATGCAGACGGTTGGTTTGGGTGGTGGTCAAGGGAGTGGGGGTGTAGGGTGTTGCCCGGGTGGTGATGGCGTTGAAGGTGTCGTGGATGTCTGTGATCTTGCGATGGAAGAAAGTGGCCAGCGAGTCGCACAGGTCTTGTGATGGTGGAATGTCTTTGGTGTTGGAGCTGGGGTTGGAGAGTTCCTTCATGATGCTGAAAAGCTCTTTGCTGTTGTGTGCGTTGTTGTCTAGGCGGTCTTTGTAGGTGGTGCTTTTGGCAGATCTGATGAGTTGGTGGTGTCAGCGGGTGGCGTTCCTGTGGGCTGTGTAGCTTTCCAGTGTTCTTTCGCGGGTACAGTTTTTTTCTAGTTTTCGGCAGGTTCGCTTGGAGGCCTGGAGGTCTTCGGTGAACCAGCTGGATCTCTTGCTGGTATGGGTGTTCGGGGGTTTCTGGAGTGAAGCGAGGGTGTTGGTGCAGTCGTTGATCCATTGTCTGAGGCTGCGGGCTGCGGCGACTGAGTAAGTTGGGTCTGCGGGTGGGTTCTGGGCGAGGGCGGCGGTTAGCTGGTCCTCGCTGATCTTGCTCCAGCTGCGGCGAGGCATCTGCTGGGTGCGGTGGTGTGTGGTGTGTTTCCGGAAGGTGAAGTGGATGCACCGGTGGTTAGTCCAGTGGAGTTCGGTGGTGCGGTCGAAGAAGACATGGGTGCTTGCTGAGAAGATGGGGTCAAGTGGGTGGCCGGCGGAGTGTGTGGTTGCTGCGACGAGTTGTCTGAGTCCGAGGTTGTCGATCAGGGTGAAGCAGTTGGCGTCGTTGTTGTTCTCGAGGTGGAAGTTCAGGTTCCCGAAGAGGACGTAGTCCGTGGAGGCGAGGGCGTGTGTGCTGACGAGGTCGGTGATGGAGTCGCAGAACTGCGGTCGGGGTCTGGAGGGTCTGTAGATGAGGGTGCCTCTCAGGGTGGTGTTGGGTTCGGTGTGGATCTGAAAGTGCAGGTGTTTAGCGGTGCTGAGTGTGTCGCCGGCGTGTGTCGAAATTTTGAGAGTGTTTCTGTGGACGATGGCAATTCCTCCTCCTATTCCATTGGTGCGTTCCTTGCGGGTAATCTTGTAGGCTTCCGGGATGGCTATGGCGATGTCAGGTGCCGAGGAGGGGGTCAGTCAGGTCTCAGTCAGGAAGGCGACGTCTGGGGTGTTAGTGTCGAGTAGGTCCCAGAGTTCGACGACATGTTGAGCAGGATACATCTGGGGAAGTTGGTTTCCATGTTGGGTGGGTTGGCGGGCCGGATGCTGGTGAAGCTGCAGTTCCGGCAGGAGAAAGGTCCTTGGGTGCGTTTCGGGGTGGCCAGGCAGCTGGTGCGGGATCGTCCGGCGTTGAGTGCGTGGAGAGTGCTGGAGTCATAGCGGAGGCGGGTGTCGTGGTGTGTGCGGGGTCCAGAGTAAGTATGGGCGAAAACGCGCAAAATCGAATTCGCAATCCGCAAAATCCGTGAATTTGCGGATTTTTGTTTTTTTTGCGTGTTTGCGGGGTTTTTTGCGTGTTCGTGGTTTTTTTTGCATGTTCGCGGGGCTTTTTGCGTGTTCGCGGGCCGCTTGCATGGCGAAGTCACCCATGCGGTCGTGTATGGGCACAGCATCCTCTGGTTCACCACTGCCACCCTCTTGTTCATCACTGCCACCCTCTGGTTCACAACTGCCACCCTCTGGTTCACCCCTGCCATCCTCTGGTTCACCCCTGCCACCCTCTGGTTCAGCACTGTCACCCTCTAGTTCATGACTGCCACCCTCTGGTTCATCACAGCACCTCTAGTTCACCACTGCCACCCTCTGGTTAACCACTGTCACCCTCTGGTTTAGCACTGCCACCCTCTGGTTCACCACTGCCACCCTCTGGTTCACCCCTCTCACCCTCTGGTTCACCCCTGCCACCCTCTGGTTCATCACTGTCACCCTCTGGTTCAGCACTGCCACCCTCTGGTTCACCAATGCCACTCTCTGGTTCACAACTGCCACCCTCTGGTTCACCCATGCCACCTTCTGGTTCACCACTGCCACCATCTGGTTCACCCCTGCAACCATCTGATTAATCACTGCCACCCTCTAGTTCACCCCTGCCACCCTCTGGTTCACCCCTGCCACCCTCTGGTTCAGCACTGCCACCCTCTGTTTCAGCACTGTCACCCTCTGGTTCACCCCTGCCACTCTCTGGTTCATCACTGTCACACTCTGGTTCATCACTGCCACCCTCTGGTTCACCACTGCCACCCTCTACCGAGACCTTTTGTGCGGCAGTACAAAAGATGTGCCATGGTGCTGGGTATTAACAACGTGACGCATCTGAGAGATGCGTCACGTTGTAAAGCCCTGCGCCATCAGGAGGCGTTCCGGCGCAGGGGATGGCGTTCCTGCGCAGGAACGCCTCCTAAAAGTGGCTGAATGAAATCTACAAGATTTCACTCAGTCACTTTTAGGCCAATGCTGCGTCAAAACCCGGCGCCCGCTTGAAGGAGGCGCAAGGCTTGATGCAGCATTGGGGAGATAGGGCCCCCCCAGAGCATTGCTGGAGCTGCGTCGCAAGCGCACAGATATGTGACGCATCTGTGCCGTTTTTGCCACATGGTGCGCCGCATTGTAAATGCGGCGCACAATAACTGGCACATCCCTGGGGATGCGCCAGTAATTGTAAATCTGCCCCTATACATTTAGCCAACGAGGGAGCACTTACTGATTAGACAGTAGAAAGTACTCCAGTTGAGTAGAGGTATTGCACAAAAAGGTGGCATCTTCGTGGACAAACACGCAGGGCAGGATTCATTCTGCTCCCTGTTAGACTAGTTTTTTGTGCCTTTATGCCCTCTGTTAGACTCGTTTTTCCCTTGTTTTTCTGCCCTTCTGCCCTCTGTTAGACTTGTTTTTCCTTGCTTTTCTGCCCTTCTGCCCCCTGTTAGACTCGTTTTTTGTGCCCTTGTGCCCTCTGTTAGACTCATTTTTCCCTTGTTTTTCTGCCCTTCTACCCTCTGTTAGACTCGTTTTTTGTGCCCTTCTGCCCTCTGTTATTCCCTTGTTTTTGTGCCCTTCTGCCCTCTGTCAGACTCGTTTTTTGTGCCCTTCTGTCCTCTGTTAGACTCGTTTTTCCCTTGTTTTTCTGCCCTTCCGCCCTTTGTTAGACTGCTTTTTGTGCCTTTCTGCCCTCTGCATCACCACATCATCACTAAGCGCTACCCCAGCATCACTCAACACCACCACATTATCACTCAGCACCACCACATTATCACTCAGTACCACCACAGCACCACTCAGCACCACCACAGCATCACTCAGCACCAACACAGCACAACTCAGCACCACCGCAGCACCACTCAGTGCCACCACAGCATCACTCAGCACCACCACAGCATCACTCAGCACCACCACAGCATCACTCAGCACCACCACAGCTCCACTCAGCACCACAACAGCATCACTCAGCGCCACCACAGCATCACTCAGCACCACCACAGCATCACTCAGTGCCACCACATTATCACTCAGCACCACCACAGCACCACTCAGCGCCACCCCAGCATCAATCTGCGCAACCATTCAACAACAACTGGTTCAAATATGTTCTCTCAATGCTTCAAACTTTATTACAAATGTCACAAAAAGATGTTAATAGCTCACTTCTGTTCTTGGATTTTCGTCACAATAAAATACACTGAGCATAATCTTCACAAAAGTTATTTACAAAAGTTTAAGCTATTGCCATTATAAATTAAAATCACTTTTATTTAAGTATTAATTATTTAAAAAAAATAAAAGCCATTGTAATTTGTAATATCAATACAGCTAAGTCACGTAAATACAAAACATGTTGCATTACAAATGCTATAGGTGTCACATTTGCAAAAGTTATAACTATTGACATTGTAAATGACAAAGCTATTAATTTAGCTATTTTCAAAACCAACACATAAATAAAAAAAATTGTCATTTACAAGACCAATAGCTCAAACTTTCCTAATGCGAGACCTATTGCATTGCAAATGCTTGTTTTTATATCTGTCAGTGCTTCCTGTTGAGGTTTAATTTTCGTGACAGGCACCTCATTGCCTACTTGTAACTATTCTCTGACCCTGCTTCAAGGGTCAGACCAGGGTCAGAGAATAGTTGCAAGTAGGCAACGAGGCGCAAGGAAGCACTTACAGGCTTACAGCAGCAGGTGCCCAAGTTGAAGTTAATTTCTTTGTAACCCTTTTGTAAAAGGTTACAAAAAATTAGCCTCAACTTTTGCCCCTTCTGCTGTAACCCTGTAAGTGCTTGGCTGAAAATTCGTCCCGGCTGATTCGCTGATTTTACCGCGATTTCGCGAGATTCGCGGATTGCGAAATCGTGGAAAATCCGCAAATTCCGCAAGCGGAACAAATTTTCAGCCCATGGTTAGTCCAGAGTTCCTGTCACTGTGCGCGGTCCAGGTGCAGGCGGGCTTGCCTTAGGTGCGGCCGCGCAGGATCCGGCATATATGGGTAGGTGGGAGAGAGTAGCAGCTGGGAGGCGGGAGCAGCGAATAAGCAGTGGTCATTCAGGGGGGCGGGGCCGCAGGGAACACAGCGCTGGGGAGACGAGTGGCACAGAAGGAAAAATGGGGCACAGGAGGGGGAAAAACAGTGGCACAGAAGGCAAAACAGGGCACAAGGAGGGGGAAAACAGTGGCACAGAAGGCAAAACACAGGGCACAAAGAGGGAGAAAAAAGTTACACTGAAGGCAAAAAAAACTGGGCACAGTCAATTGTGTAGTGTACAGACAGTGAATGGCACACAGCTAACATCATGCTTTCAGAGTGCACAACAATGACCATTCCCCATCTAATCCACAGGTGACCAAGAACTTACAGCTGAGGACAACACTAACGACCAGCAGAGCCAGTCTCCCCCGGTACATGGACTCTTGGATGTAGACTCCCAGGATTTTCAGGTTGAAGAGCTTGAGGCCGGCCCATCTGATGTGCCAGGGAGCAACAGGTCCCAGGACCTAATCCTCCCCACCACCACTTCTGCTGCAACACCAACTGCACAGCAGACCCCTGCTGTTATGGCCTGTGCGTCCACCACCACCACCACCACCACCAGTGCCACCTGCAACACCCTCTCTGTCCCAGGGGATGAGCATTCCACACCAACACCTGAGGACGGCAGGGACCCACAGTGGCGAGGTGACAGGTCCGTGGCAGCAGGGCAGGTGGGGGGGCCAGGGTCACCCCCATACACCAGGAGGCTGGGAACCCATCCCTGGAACACATCACTAGAGTCCTTGGGGCATACGAACAGGCCCAGGGACAAACTGGCCGGTCGGATGATGTTTTACGCAAGCTCATCCTGCTGATGAGGTCCATTGACACATGCATTGGACAATTGGTGGACCTCATGGGCCAGCAAGTGGCATTACTGAGGGACAGTCCTGCATCCCAACCAACACCTCCACCCCCCTCCTGTGGGCCGTAGGATGACAGTTCACCATCCTCCCCTGCAGCCACAGAGAGGGGTGAATCATCAGTCGCCGCTGGTACCACAGCAGGGCCCCCCCAGCCAAGCGATCAAGAGGCCATCCTAAGAAGAGCCTGGGAGCCTCTGGAAGCAAAGCACCAGGCAAATGCAAGTCACTGAGCCAGCTGTGATGGCATCCCTCTTCCCCACTTCATTGACTGTTTGGACTGTATTTCCCCACACTGCCTTGTCTTTTGGACTGGGTCACCACATCAATGTGGTATCTACTCTTTCATCTAATTTACCATGACTGACAGCTCACTGCTCCATCACCACCTCTATGTAAATCTGCCCACCCCCTCACATGTCAACTTTGGAAATAAAATACCTTACACACTTTTATTGTGTCAGCTTTATCTTTAGTGCAGGATGTACAGTCTACAAAATGTACATACTGTATCTGTAGTATGTTCTGTATGTAGGCAAGGGTCAGTTTGAGACACCTAGGGAAACACAACAGAACAACATTCACTGGTATGAGTGTGGCATCACAGACATTACCCTACACCAACCATCTACAGAAGCCAACATGCAGACAACACAATGGGCAAAAAAGTGTCAACATGAACGTCACATATACGTTCACAGATGACATGTCACAGTCACATATTCACACAGGTGACTTTACATCTGGCTGTTCATACCATTCGCACATAGACCTTCACGACAACAGCAATCTCACCAGACAATGAATATGTTGGACGTTGTCACCCACCTTCAAGTGAAGTAGCGGGTGATGAGCTGTTGATGCATGTCACCACCTTACTCCTCTCCATTGTCCTCATAACTGGACTGGTTGTTGTGCAGGCAGGGGCCTTGGGTCATTGGGTCCCAGGAGCAAGAATATCCTTACGAATGGCCAGGTTGTGGAGCATGTGGCAAGCCACTACGATCTGACACACCTTCCCAGGCAAGTATGCCAGTGCACCTCAGGTTTTGTCCAGGCAGCGGAAACGTGACTTGAGCACACCAAAAGTACGCTCAACCACACGACGTATCCTCCCATGGTCCTCATTGTATTGGATATCAGCCGGGGTCCTGGGATTCTGCATTGGGCTCAGCAGCCATGGACGGCTGGGATATGCAGAGTCACCTAGGTATGAAACACATTGCAATGTTGCACAGGCAGAAGGCAGCAGGTCACACACCCAGCAAGACATACAACTAGGCATACTCATCCACAATCCATGCACGCTCAGGAAGCAGATTAGCCATAATCCTGGGCACAATGCTGTTCCTCGGGATGTAGGAGTCATTGGCTGATCCAGGGAATCTGGCACACACATGGGAGATGATCATATTTGTCAGGCACACTGATGGAGTGGTAATGTTTGTGATTACGAAAAATGTGCTCACTTGCCTCTGGTGGAACAAGACTGACATGTGTGCAATCTATGGCACCAACAACATGGAGGATATGCCCAAGGGGATAGAAGTCTCCCTTCACAGCTGGCAATTCTGCACCCCTGGGGAAATGGATATATCTGTTCTTGTATATCATCAAGGCAAACAGAACATCATGCAGCACCATGCTGAACATTGGTTGAGACATCCTACCAGTGCTGGCCACAGTCTCCTGGAACAACCCTTTGGCCAAAAAATGGAGGGCTGCCATCACTTTATAAGTTGAGGTGAAAGCTGTTGGATATGTCCGGCGAGGCTGCAGGTGGGGCTCCAGCATATCACTAAAGGTCCTCAGGGTGGCTCTATCTAGACGGATTTTGCGAATGATCGCCACATCCTCCATGTCCTCCAGCAGTGTCAAGTGATGAATCATATTTGTCCTCTTCCTAGTTGAGATGAAAGTAGACACGTGTCAATGAAATCCATCATGAAATGGCCACAGCAAATCCCGTTCTGGATGACACAGAAAAAACAAAGACTAACTTGATAATTGAGTGACACACCAGGTTACATGGGTGGACGTTTGGGCCACACAGAGGGCACATCTCCCTATTAACAATAAACAAGTGCTTCAAAAACCACATAGGTCAATGTGAATGCACATAGTTATATGGCCACATTTCACATGTGCACGCCTGGGAGTGTGGCATTCAGCCAATGAGTGACAAATCAACACCACTGACTCATACTCATCTGCTGTACCTGTCACACATCAATGCATCATGCTAACTTGCCACACATCCACAACACAATGAACACAGTTGTAGGTGAACAGACAATTATGTGTATGAGCAGACAGAAGAGCACTAGTAAGTAACTACATCATACAGTGAGACAAGCCTTGCCGAGGTAATCACAGCCCCTCAAAACATTGACACGTGTACACATTATGGAGTCCACTACAACACTGCCTCATCAACCATCTACTGAATTTGTGACATGTTAGGGACTACAGACCAATGTACGTCACACAAACACAACCATGTCATGTGTAGGCACCAGCGGAGTCAATAGAACATTAACATTGTGTGTACGATTATGTGCCCTTCACCATGTGGCCACTATGCACTGTTGAAGTGTTCCCAATGGACATTGCTATTGTATGTGCTCCAAATCACGGTAGCTACCGCCTGGCCATGGCAGTGTGTCACCAGCACCCCCGACACAGATGCGGTAGTCATTGGCATGGACACATGCCCAAATGGCGGTAGGCATGCTCTGCCACCCAAGTCGCAGTGCCTCATGTGATTGTATGGCATCCAAATCGCAGTAGCTACTGCCTGTCCCCGGCGGTGTGTCACCAGCACCCCCCATTCACACAGGTGCGGTAGTCAATGGCGGTGGGCATGCTCCGCAAACTTAAATCGCGGTTCCTCATGTGATTGCAACTATTACCCCGCACTACCATTACAATGCGGGAATTACAACGAAAGTCGATACAACGACTTTCGCTGGAGGGAGCTGTTGGATAGGGAATAGTTGAATTTTCTATCCAACACCTTCCCTAGATCCACGGGGACTGGAGTTGGAATAGAAAATTAAACTATTCCACTATCCAGCGCCCCCCAACGCAAGTCGTTGTAATGACTTGCGTTGTAATACCCGCGTTGTAATGGCATGTGGGGTAAAAGCATGCGTTGTACTGACATACAACCATTCACACAGGTGTGGTAGTCATTGGCATGGAGACATGCCCAAATGGCAGTGGGCATGCTCCCAATAGCAGTGCCTCATGTGTTTGTTTGGCACCCAAATTGCGTTAGCTACCGCCTGCCCCCGGCGGTGTGTCACCGCCATGGATCATGCCCCGGAGCCAATGGGAACAATGATTGTAGTGGCATGATGCAATTTTGAAAATAGCGGTAGGCGTGCTCCACCACCGCGGAGGCGGTCATTTGATGCTTTTGAAAGATGCACCATTGCGGTAACGCACTCCGGGCCCCTGCGGTGTGTCAGTGCCATGTAGCATGCACTAGAGCCAATGGGAACGATGGTTGCGGTGGCATGATGCAATTTTTGAAAATCACGGTAGGCGTGCTCCGCCACCGCGGAGGTGGGTATTGGATGCTTTTAGAAGATGCACCATCACGGTAGCGCACCCTGAGCCTCTGCAGTGTGTCACCGCCATGTAGCATGCCCTAGAGCCAATGGGAACAATGATTGTGGTGGCATGATGCAATTTTGAAAATCACGGTAGGCGTGCACCGCCACCGCGTAGGCGGTCGTTGGCTGCTTTTGAATGAGGCAGACCTGAACAACCAATTGTTGCAGCTTGGTACCTTTGAAACGACCCCAGGGTGCTATATATGTGTGGGAGTGAGCCTCACATTTCCACTGCTCACAGTGCCTGCTTCCAGAGACCTCTGACCTGCTGCTACCTCCAGGGACTACTGCCTGAGACCCCTCATCTGCTGCTGCCTCCAGGAACTGCTGCCTAAGACCCCTCATCTACTGCTGCCTCCAGGGACTGCTGCCTAAGAGCCCTCATCTGCTGCTGCCTCCAGGGACTGCTGCCTGAGATCCCTCATCTGCGATGCCTCCAGGGACTGCTGCCTGAGAGCCCTCATCTGCTGCTGCCTCCAGGGACTGCTGCCTGAGACCCCTCATCTGCTGCTCCCTCCAGGGACTGCTGCCTGAGACCCCTCAACACCCAATACCACCACAGGTGTTCCATGTCCACAGGGATGGTAAGGACAGAGAAGATACGTGCCAGTCCATTCGCAAGCGGGGAGCTGGAGGTCCTGGTTGACGAGGTACTAGCACAGTACCCAAGGCTGTATGGTGACCCAAATGTTGTGATATGTAATCAAAAGTGGAGGTGTAGTGCAGGGTGGGGCACACATGGATTTGGACTGATGCAGTATATGCCTGAGGGTGTGGGGTTGTGTAAGGCACTGTCAAACATGCTGTCTCCAGGGAGGAGGAGTGTGTTTTCCAATGTCACAGGTTTCCCTGCCTGCAGTTATAGGTATGAGTGAAGTGTATTGCATTGTCAGCCATACACTGACGCAGCATGTTGGCCATGCAGGTGCCAGGATAGTGATTGCTTGGCTGAATGGCTGTGTGTCCATCTCAGTGTGAGCCCAGATGGTCAGCACTTCACTTACTGGGTCCTTACTATGGTTTTTCACAGTCAAATCCAAATATGCACCCTCTTAGCCCTGTAGAATTGCACACAACCACACTTGTGTAGATCTATATATTGTTTGTGAGTCCATGTCCCTCAATGCCACACACATGACATACTGATATATTCACAGGGCATGAACATTGAGTGCTGCACAGTCTTGTACAGAGAGAGTCTCCCCACAGACACTGGTCGATTTGTGATGTATGTTGTGGCCAGAGAGGCAAAGGACTGGAGATGTGTGCAAGCCACATAGGGGGTTCAGTGCTGTCATCCTGCATGTGTGTGAGATGTTCAGGGACTGTGCATGCCCTCATAAATGCATGCAGTCACATCAGCTTAGCCCATGCAGAATGCCCACATGAGATGTCCCCCAGGGTGGGATGGAGAGAGATTAGACTTGGTAATGAGTTTGTGTGTTGCTACTGTACTAATGGATGTTGGCGCATGACACAGTGTCACCTCTGACCTGCTGCTACCTCCAGGGAATACTGCCTGGGACCCCTCATCTGCTGCTGCCTCCAGGAACTGCTGCCATTTGTAGTGTTGTCACTTGATTACTATATGTGTTCACAAATGCTTTACACATGCCTCTGAGATAGGCCTAACTGTTCATACCAAGCTACCATGGGGGTGAGCAGGGGTTATCTTGGGAGTGTACCCCCTTACCCTGACTAGAGGAGAGGGTCCCTACTTGTTACAAGTACCTACCTGTGCCAACTAGAGAGCCCCAATACTAACAAGAGGGCTGGCAAAGAACATGGCAGAGATGACCTTGGGACTGCTCCCTTGCACTGGGCGGTTGGCACGGCTCAGCATGACATCACTGATGGGCCACATCTTGGCAGTGACTCATCCTGAGCTGGATGCATATCTGAAGAAAGGAGCATCAGCAGCAAGGCAGTGGTGAGTATTTGGGGAGGGTGACTTTGGCTGTGAGTGAATGCAAGTGTACAGGGCCTGTGCCAGCGGTGGCCTACGTGATATTGGTGGAGTGGTGCAGTGCAGTGTCATGTAAGTGGCTGCTGGGATGGGTGCCAGAGTTATGCATTTGCCCAAACTGTTCTTACAAAGGTGATCCTCCCTACCGTGCATTCCCATTTCCATCTGTTGTGTGCTCTTTATGGATATTCAGCATTGGGGTAGTCTGGGGAATCGAATTGGGAGTAAACAGCAGTGTTCCCAATCTGAGTGTGACTTCATCTATGCGTGCATTGCATGCACCATGAATGTTGAGGCCTACACATCTGACAACAATGTGCATGTGTCTTTGGGCCCCAGAGTACAAGATGGTATTTGGCATTGGCTTTTTGCCATTGTGAATTGTCATGTCGTAATTGGTGTCTGTGTTGTCCCCTCCTGTTCCATCCAGATCTGTCAGTGGCAACAAGTGGTGTCCCCACACCATGTCCCTAGGTGTGCGCAGTTGTGTGTCTGGTGGACTACTGTCACAGGCAGGGTGTTGTGCTATGTGGCCATGACATGGCTAAGTCATGACAGATAATCAGGGTTACATCCATTTATGAGGTCTATGTAGTGAGTTGCCATAATGTGATTGCAGAGTGTGATGTGCACATGCCAATTTGGTTCTCTTTTATGCTGCATTGATTGCATAGCTTTGTACTGTGGTTGCCACTAACCTGACCATGCATCTCTCTATTATGCAGATTCACCAGTGATCACGGAGGGACAGAAGTCGGGCACCAGTGGGGGTGAGACCAGCACAACAGCTGCACAGGAGCCCAGTGGACAGATGTCACCAGCACATCAGATAGGAAGCAGAGTCTTCTGGAGGAATCCCTGCCTGAGACACAAAGTGCCCTCTCCGTACGAATCATACCCGTCCGATCCGTATTTCGTGAATCCGTCCGAATCGTCACGATCCGTACGTATTTGCTAGGCTGAAACCGTGAACAGTACGACTCGTAAACATGCTGTATGACCCGACGAGTACGATCCGGACCAGGGTATGAGGACGCGATTCGTACGGTCCATGTCAGGTAAGGGCGATTCATACAGAAAAGCACACAATCACATACACACCATACGGTCCGTACACCCTATGATCGCAGGGGTACGGTGCATACCCCTGCGATCATGTGGTTACACCCAGCGAACATGGGGTAAGGTGCATACACCCCATGGTCGCAGGGGTACGCATCGTACCCCTGCAATCATGGGCTATACGCACCGTACCCGGGGGGGGGGCGTTCTGTACCTATTTCGAGGTGAACTCTGCTTCTCCGGACATTTTCGGCTCCCGTAGAAAAAGAGTCGTATTTGCTGGGTCGGAAAAACCAGACACGAATTATACGGATGTCGCGTGCAGCAGGTTTCGAGTGAGATTTATACGGGGATTTGATTTGGACGGTCTCTGTACGATTCGTACGGAGTCCCGCTCCTGGTACGAATCGTACTTCATCGTACGTACGGGGATCATTGCAGTGTACGATTTGTACGAGAAAAACGCTCCGTACGGCTATTCGGAGTGGTTTTTCCCAAATCGGAATCCACCCCTGTGTCTCAGGTCTGCATGACTCCATCTCCACGTGCAACTACACCACCTGGTCTAAGCATCCCTCCAGCTTGCCAAGCCACTGATAGCCGTACCTCACTTGGCCCACTCTCTCCAAAGTCAGGTGTTCCTGCTGTACCTGACACACAGACAGCTCCCAGTCTGTCTGACAGCCAAGTGTGAGTGCTAATCCCCCTCACACACCTGTCTCGGTCACAGGTGGGCCTGTTCTGCCCATTGTTACCCCTCTGACTGTGTTGCTGCCCATGAAAGGGTACAGTCGTACACACTCCCTGTGCAGATTCTCATGTACTCGCTCTGCACTTTGCCATGCCCACTGGCCTGCCTGTTCTGCCCTTGCCTGTGCAGATTCTCATGTACTCGCTATACACTTTGCAATGCCCACTGGCCTTGTCATTCACTGCTGTTCTGGTCTTGCCTGTGCAGATTCTCATGGATCTGCTGTGCTCCCTGGACTGGCCACTGGCCGTGCTGTCTCGCCCTTCCCTGTGCAGCCTCTCATGTGCTCGCTGTGCACTTTGCCATGCCCACTGGCCCTGTTGCTCTGCTGTATTGGACCCTTCCCTGTGCAGCCTCTCATGTACCCGCTGTGCACTTTGCCATGCCCACTGGCCCTGTTCCTCTGCTGTTTTGGACCCTTCCCTGTGCAGCCTCTCATGTACTCGCTGTGTACTTTGCCCTGGACACTTGCCCTGTTGCTCTGCTATGTTTGACTCTTCCCTGTGCAGCCTCTCATGTTCTCGCTGTGCACTTTGCCATGGACACTGGCCCTGTTGCTCTGCTGTGTTGGTCTCTTCCCTGTGCACCCTCTCATGTACTCGCTGTGCACTTTTCCCTTTACACTGGCCCTGTTGCTCTGCTGTGTTGGACTCTTCCCTGTGCAGCCTCTCATGTACTTGCTGTGTACTTTGCCATGGCCACTGGCCCTATCGCTCTGCTGTGTTGGACTCTTCCCTGTGCAGCCACTCATGTACTCGCTGTGCACTTTGCCCTGGACACTGGCCCTGTTGCTCTGCTGTGTTGGACTCTTCCCTGTGCAGCCTCTCGTGTACTTGCTGTGCACTTTGCCCTGGACACTGACCTTGTTGCTCTGCTGTGTTGGTCTCTTTCCTGTGCAGATTCTCATATACTTCCTGTGTACTTTGCCCTGGACACTGGCCCTGTTGCTCTGCTGTGTTGGACTCTTCCCTGTGCAGCCACTCATGTACTCGCTGTGCACTTTGCCATGGACACTGGCCCTGTTGCTCTGCTGTGTTGGACTCTTCCCTGTGCAGCCTCTCATGTACTTGCTGTGTACTTTGCCCTGGACACTGGCCCTGTTGCTATGCTGTGTTGGACTCTTCCCTGTGCAGCTTCTCATGTACTCGCTGTGCACTTTGCCATGGACACGGGCCCTGTTGCTCTGCTGTGTTGGACTCTTGCCTGTGCAGCCTCTCATGTACTCGCTGTGCACTTTGCCCTGGACACTGGCCCTGTTGCTTTGCAGTGTTGGACTCTTCCGTGTGCAGCCTCTCATGTACTCACTCTGCACTTTGCCCTGCCCACTGGCCTTGTCATTCACTGCTGTTCTGGTCTTGCCTGTGCAGATTCTCATGGATCTGCTGTGCTCCCTGGACTGGCCACTGGCCTTGCTGTCTTGCCCTTACCTGTGCAGATTCTCATGTACTCAATCTGCACCTTGGATTGGCCACTGGCCATGCTGTCTTGCCCCTGCCTGTTCAGATTCTTATGGTTGTGCTGTGCATTTTGTGCCTTCTCTTCTCTACTGTTGGTGCCTATCTATGCGGCATATGAATAAAGACAGTTACTCCTTTTGTCTGTTTTGTCAGTGTCCTTACTGAATGAAGTTATATTTGTGTGTGCATATGTTTGGCTGTGGCCCATGCTCTATGTGGCACTTCAACATTGCCAAAGTCTTTGCTTGCCTACTCTTTTTTCACAGGGGTGACAGGGACTTCAGTTCTTTCTGTCACTGTGGTATGTGGTGTCAATTTAACCTGTGATGCAGGTATCAACTTCAAGGTTTACAATTGTTAGCTACATTGTTCACATATCAGTTCGGGGACACTGCCAGCACAGAGTGTGACTCTGTGCACAGGTTTGCAAGCAGGCTGGGCAATGTCATCATGTATGTGTGTTCTTCCGTTATGTGTGCCCAGCTGTGTATGTATATGGTCATCTTGTGATGGCCCATCATCCTGGTCCCATAGCCTACATGAGATGTGTGCTCTTGGGTTGTCAAGACGTGTGCAGTGTGTTGGTATGCCCATGCTGATCTGTCTGACTCCTACTTCTTGTTTTAGTCACCTGTGACTGGCACATCAGTGTTGTGTTTGTTTGATCTTCCATGTGTCTTGTTTCTGACTGTGTAGACTGTGCAGACCTGCTGCTTCACACTGCCATTGTGGTTGTGCTTCTCATCTTTGTGGGCCTGGACTCCCTCTGATTGTGTTTTGTGCATTCCTGCCATGTCCACTAATGACGTGCAGAAATCTTCACTACACTTGGATGTCATCTGTCCACTTGATTTGTGTGTGTGTGTGCCTCCTCATCACTTTATTAGTGACATTGTACATTTCTTTGGGCTGGGACTATGTACCACTCAGGTTCCTTCCCTAATTGTTTCTTTGTGGTGTTCTTGTTCTCTTTGTCAGTCATGGTTGCTCATCTGCAGTTCAGCTGTGTGTGCTGGCGAGTGCTATGTTCAAGTTGACTCCACCATTGTGTCCCAGATCTGTGCATCTATTGTGGTTGTGTTGGATGTATGTGTGTTGGCTGTGTTGTAGCTTCTCTTCGTGGGTGTGCTGTTGTGTTTGTACTGTGCTGTCTGTCAGTGACCGGTATGCTTGGTGTGCACACACTGCCTGTTGTGCGTACAGTGCTGTGTGTATGTGGCCTTGACATTGCCTGATGTGCATCCCCTGCTGTCCTGCAGTGTGTGTTCATTTTATTTGCCGGTGCATCTGTAGTTGGTTAGATGTGGCTGTGTTGTTCTGTGAAGCGGCACTTCTTGTGTGATTTGTGGTATGCTGTGTGAGCTTTGTTCCTTAGTGATGAGGTTGTGCTGTCGTGAACGTATCTAGGACCCTATTTAAATAGTCCCGATTTATGCCCTTATGTGGTTATAACAAATCATATCCTTATAAAGGCATAAGAATCATATCCATATTTAGTCATAGCCAATGCAGTCCAAATACGGCAAGGCTACTCCCATAGACTCCTGGAAAGCACAACGCGTTCTTTAAACAAACCAAGCCTCCAGCAGCCCGGGAATTCCACCTGCTTCTGTTTTGATTTGTTCAAGAACTCCTGGAGTCCTGAAAGAACTGTATGTTCTTAGTGACGTCTTATGTCCAACCTTACGTCAAACACGGCACCTTCCAGGTATAAATATACCAACAGCTGCCCTAGCAAACACACGGTGGTTTGGAGCAGATCAGCTATCTACTTGCCCGACGCCCTGCTGTGGCAAGTGCCGAAGGAAGCCGACCCTCCCATTGACGCACTGAGAGAGACGCTGTCTTTTCTCCTGCCGACAAATCCATCTCCAGTGTTTCCAGTCACCCTTGTGGGTTGCTGGGAGATCGAGTCCTAAGAACGAGATACAAGACCTCCTTCATTCTATAACCAAGGTATGGAGCTGATTAGACCCTTAGAGAATTCTTGATTCAGATTCTTGGCAAAAACTATCTTAACTTAAACTGCGGCTCACTTACTCCTTCCCACGTACTAGGCTTAGGTTATGTACACCGGGGTAGGCGTATCTTAGAAGCACCAGTTGAGTACGTATAGTCAATGATTTTATATATGTATATATTTTATCTGTTTTAAACACTGTATGGCTTAGAAACCGTACCATGCTTTTACAGTATTATTTCATAATACTCCTTTTACTGTACGCACTTTATTTTATGACAAGTATTGCAATTGTGGCAACTCACTTCTCTAGCATGAGAAAGAAGACTGTTCAATAAATAACCACTTTTATTGAAAACGCCCATCTCTCTATTCCTCTGCGCTTCTGGTGAAACTAAGTATGCACGATTGACTGAGTGAAATAGTTATCTATTGTTTCCGCGACTCTGGAGATATACTCCTTATTCTGGAGGGAGCAAAGTTGTCATGTTTATGCGGTTGTCAGAAACTAATCCCTTCTTGTCTATTCAAGGAAAGTTAACACCTTCCTGTTCACTTGAGAAAGTTTCTAGTGACCTCTGAGCTAGCTGACATTCATAATTAAGTCTAACATATTCAATAAAGACCTAGTCGACCTCAGTCCTACGGCTAAACTATCGCTTATGTTATTCCAATGCGCAGAGCCTATTGGGAATATAGGAACTACACTACAAGGCGCCCAACGTTTGGTAAGGAGATAATTTAACTCTAGATGCTAGAGTAACTCAGTCGTGCTTTTCACACAGACCCCTTTTTCCCGTAAATACTCCAATAGACGTCTGGAGTGGGTGAAATGTTAATATCTGCCAAAACTTAGTAGGATGAGAATCATATTTATTAGTTCTTGGTTTAGTCAACGTTGAAGGATACAGTGTTCCAAAATATTGTGCACCTAATCTTTGTTTCCTTGATACTTGCTCTGCAAAAACTTTCTGTCAGAAAACATTTCATAAAGTGATGACGAAAGGGAGAGAGCTATAATAGCAGCTCAACTTTTAGCGGAAGACACAAGTCTCCGGCAAGATGACCCTGATGTTATAATCATCCCAGTCAATGTAAGGAAAACAATAACTATGAAACTTATAGAAAATGGAGAATCATCAAGAGGTTTTACAGTCATATTTGTGATAGAGGCCCATGAATATCGGCAGACGGAGGTATTCTATTCCTGGATACATTTTCCAGCAGCACATGCTGTGACACGCGATTTTCACTACTACAAAGTAGGGGAATCTCCAATGGAATACGTTCCTTTCGAGGACGTTGAAATTCCTCTAACATACCAAGAGCACCAGCTTTGGTTTAATGGCGCCCTAAAACATCAAAATCACTTCACCAGGCTTGGTCCACTAGGTAGACCAGGAGCCACATGGCCAGTTCTAGCCAGCTATACACCACATCCTGACATTGAAAAAATGTCCAGCAGAGAACTTTTAGTTCAGCTAAAACAATTATACTAAAATACATAGACAATTGGTCTAATATGTCATGCGGACTTTAACAGTCCAACCAGCAATAAAAATTCCACAACACACCCCTCACCAGGGGAACACAAATAAAATTACACCACAGACTATACAATCAGTCATTGGCAAATTACCCGCAAAACGGGAACAAATTCCGTTCTGGTTAGCTCAAAAAATCATTCAAATAGAGGCAGTATTTCTTGATACTACACCTAATGAGAAACACAGAATTCTGACTATCTGCCTTCCAATGGGGATCGCACCACATGTGGAGGACTGTGACACTTGGGGCACAGTCTTTGCTTCAATATACACAAAAACACATGGGGGCGGATTTATGACGGCCTTGCGCCTCCTTGCGCCGCAATTGCGTCACGTTGGAAAGCCCTGCGCCATAAGGAGGCGTTCCTGTGCAGGGGGGGGGCGTTCCTGCGCAGGAACGCCTCCTAAAAGTGGCTGAGTGAAATCTATGAGATTTCACTCAGTCACTTTCTACGTCAATTCCTTACGCCTGCTTGAAGCAGGCGTAAGGGTGACACACAATGCATTGAAAAGGTGGCCCCTGTGCATTGCAGGAATCATGTCGCACTTGCCACATGACTCCTGCAATGCGCCGCCCGTGCGCCGAGAGATGCGTCACGCATCGTCACTGCCTTGCACCATGGTGCGCCGCATTGTAAATGCGGCGCACCATGGGTGGCGGAGCAGTGGCAAACCGTGGCGCACATTAACTGGCGCATCCCTGGGGATGCGCCAGTTAACATAAATCTGCCCCAATGTGTTCCGTCTATGGCGGTTATACCAGACGTACTAAGATAGATTCAAAATGAATACGGTCCAGAGCCTGCTTTAAATCTAGGTATGAAATTACTGAAAGACTTCAAGCAAGTCTCGGCTATACTACTAGCCAACATAAAAGGAGAAGCAGCATCTGTGGCGATCTGCCAAAAATTGAAAGAAACAGATATAACAGAACAACGTTGTGAACTTGCCAGAATAATTGAAAAATCCTATGAAGAATTAGGTAGAGATTGTTTGGGTGGGAAACCACTAAAACCACAACTAACTGAAAATCCTGAAAAAACCTTTATCAAGAATAATCTCAATACTCCAAAAAAGAAGTGGGAGGGTAACAAACAAACCACTCCCAGAGAAAAACAGTTCCAATTCAGAGGAAAGTCTCCCCAACAGAGAAATAGATTTCCATAACGGGGGGCAGGTCTCCATGACGGGAGCCCTCTGAGAAAAGATATAACCTTAGAGATAGGAATAAATTAAGAAAACCTGACAGATATCAAGATATTGATACATGTCCCTCTCGATCTTTTCAGACTTCCTCACAGAAATCGGAAAGAAGAGGATGGTCAGAACACAAAAAAGAGCGGATCAAGTCCAAAGACAAGGAACCTGCTCATCAAAGTAAAAAATTACAATATCCAAAAAAGAAGGTAGCTAGTGTTAAAATAAAACATGCCGAGGATTTTGAGGACACAACTGAAAAACGGAGAGTGGGCCCAGGCAATGCTAGACAGCGCAGCAGAAGTGACCATAGCTCGCAAGATCATGATGAATCTTCTGGAGACAGTGGACACAAATGAATACATTCAAGTGGAAACTGCAGACACCAGAGTTAGCATACCCCATAAATTATATGAAATAACATTACGTATAGAGGGGGACAAAACTAGGAAAATAAAGGGTCTCTTTTGGGATAATCTTTCGAAAGGCTATGATATCCTTCTAGCTGAGAAAGACTGGCCACTAGAGTTTGTCAGGGAGTGCCCTCATGGCGAAGAAATGATTGTGCCTGCCTTCTCGAATCAAATTCCAATTCATAAAAAATACACATTTGCTAGAAAATGGGCAGTGGCCCAAGCACCTGCATTATATGAAAATCATGTAGGATGGGATGAGGATTCTTCTCACCATAAAATTCAGTTAAATAATCAACCTACTGCACAGAGGCAGTATCCTGTTAAGCAAGAAGCTAAAAAACAAGTCAGGGAGATCTCAGATCAACTTGAATATCAGGGGGTGATTGAAACATGCACCTCACAAATGAACAATCCTTTGTTTCCTGTTTCCAAGCCAGACGATTCATATCATCTAGTTTTGGACTACAGACACCTAAACTCTTGTTGCAAAACATTTGCAGTACAAAACTCACACAGTGCAGAACTAATGAATAACATTGTGCGCAAAAAATATAAAATGACATTAGATATTTCAAATGGTTCCTTTTGTCAAAACATAGCACCAGAAAGCAGGTATTTGACCTCTTTCTCCTGTATGGGGGCCCATTAGCAATTTTGTCGTCTCCCACAAGGATTCAAGAACAGCCCAGGATTATTTTCAGCCAGGGTAACAGAATTACTACAAATGTATGATGATGAGGCATTATCTTATGTCGATGACATCTATCATACAGACGATGACCTGGAGACACACTTGAAAAGAGTAAACACCATTATACTGGGGTTCGCAGCTGAAGGGTATAAATTCAACTTTAAAAAAGGCATGATTTGCCCACCTCACTGTCCTATTTTTGGGATATGAGTTATCAAGTGAAGGCAAAAGCCTAGCAGACAACTTCTTAGAGAAGTGTGCAGTACTTCAAGCTCCAAAAACGCTGAAAAACGTACAATCAATTCTAGGTTTCCTGAATTTCGGAAGAACTTACATTCTAAACTATGCAGAGAGGGTTAAACCACTCTACGAATTAATAAAACATGATTTCAAACCAATTAATTGGACTCAGAAACACACAAAAATTTTAAAATCAATACAAACAGACATGTTAACTAAAACAAAACTACAAACATGCGCAAACGAACGCAACCTTGTAATCCGAGTCATCCCAGGAAGATGCGGATTTACGTACCTGACCTCTAATGAGGGAGAAACGGTAACAATAGCTTATAAATCACACTTGTAAACACAAGCTGAAATGAAATTCAGTTATACTGAAAAAATTCTGACTGCGGTTCAAACTGCTGTAGCAAAAGAAAGAGCCCTAGCCCAAGGGAAGAGCATATCTGTTTTAACAGCAGTATCAGCCCTTGAGGCAGTAACAATACCAAGCATTCCGAATGCTAAAGCTTTAGATCCAAAATGGATACAATGGGAAAATTCTCTTGCTGCAACAGACGTGAAACACGCATTTGATCCAAAAATGAAAAAACTAAAAGATCTGGAATATGAACATACTTGTCCTCTGTCAATCGAAATTCTGCCTCTCGAACAATACACCTGTGTAATCTACACGGACAGATTTGCAGAACACTACGTTGTGGAAAAACAAATTTACAATGCAGCATGCATGATTGTTAAAGGTCGCTGGCGCTTAGGTAAATTCAGACCGATGGTCACCAAAACTGAATCACTCAGAAACTGTACAGCTCAGCGAGCTGAAATAAGATCTTTAAAGATGGCGCTTGAAAATGCCGATCACGAATTCCCCACTCTAATAGTGTGCGATTCGCATTACTGTGTCCAGTCTTACAATAATTACAAGCAGAGCTGGATTAAGAACGGTTACAAAGATGAGACAGGTGCCACAATAAAGCATAAAAAACTTTGGGAACAAGTAGTTCTTTTGCAGAAAGAACTACAAAAGACTCACGTGATACATACGCAGAGTCTTCAACGTGATGGCGTTCACGTTACGGGGAATTCATTGGCTAACAGAGCCACAGCGGCAGCTGTAAAACCGGCTTCCGTAGCTACAAAAAAGCGTCCTAAAAAACAAATAGATGGAGAAACGCTACTAGCAGTAAAAGCCTCAATGGAAGGCAACTATGCGGCGTTACCTCTAAACTATCCACTCGGAAATATATACATAATTGATGCGAACTCCGGGACAGAGAAATTCCAAACACGAACCGGAGTGCTTGCTTGATACAAGAAGCACACATGTGAATGGGTCTGAGGCACCAAGAGATCTTGAAATCTCTAATAGAATTGCAATCACAATACTGGTGGCCTGGGATGAGCGTGCAAATTTACAACTTTGCAATGAATTGTCAGGACTGCAACAGAGATCGCAGCTGTGAACTGGACCAGACACCAGCCCAGATACCTCTATTAGACAGCATTATGCTATCTATACGCAGACATCCAGAAGGAAAAATGCAAACCCATAATTATTAAGACTAGATTCATTTAGATGTGGCCCCAGCGCTTGGCTGACACCAGAACTGTTATAAAATATTTGCGAGTCTTTATCGGCACATACGCAATTGGCATGCTACATACTGACCTGGGTCCTGCGTTTAGCTCTCAAGCTTACAAGGAGGCCATGGCCAGCTTGGGCATTGCATTGCGGTACTCTAGTCCATTCCATTCCGAGGGAAATGCGGTAGTGGAGAGAAAAAAACGTGACATAAAGCAATCTATAACAGTGAGGGTATTAGGTTCGGGTGACGGGTGGGTCAAACATCTAACAAGTGTCCAACATAGTCTTAATAATCTGCCAAGAAATTCTCTGGGGGGGATCACTCCGTATGAACTTTTGTTTGGTACCAGAATGATCATCAGTGACCTCAATTGTCAGACTTCAGTGGTGGAACAAAAAAGCTTTGATATCAAAGATCGTTTGGCTGTTTTACAGGACTTAAATGAAACTAGAAGAAGTATAAGTAACATAAAGCTAAAGCCAACGGCCACTGAAGAAAAACCACCTGTCCCAGCAAGACCTGTCTGGATTCCAAAGATTGAGGATCTGGTCAGAGAAAAGATCGCATTGAAGAAGGAATTTGGGCCTTCTTACAAAAAAGCAGTACCTGTCTTAGCTATCAGCGGAACAAGATCAGTAGTACTACCGCCCCTTGCTGGTAAAAAGGAGAACAGAGTTGTATCAATCAACCTGGTAAAACCACAATCATGTGGCCAATAATAAGTAGTAGGCACAGTGGACTCCCAAGAAGTAGCAGAAGACCAAACCTTGCTACAATTCAAGAGGTTCAAACTGAGAGACTAATCACATTTGATAAACCTGCAGTGATTAAAAAAGGACTATGCAACAAAGGCATGGAACTTGTGCCTCTTGAAACCCAAATTGCAACAGTTCGTCAAGAAACACCAATCTACAATGATTTAGCCTCTGACTACACGAGTGCAAAGATTAATGAAAATCTGGAAGCAATTCCAACAATTGACAGAACTGCATCTGGCTACTTCATCAATTTCAATGACTTTTCTGATGATCCAAGGGAACATGAAGAAACGCCAGCAACTAAAACTTTCAAAGAAAAATTGACTGAACTCTTTCATCAACTCAAAGAAACATATCTGATTTCACCATGGATTGAATTATGGATTGTGTTAGGTGTACTTGTCCTCCTACTCTGGCTCATTTTGGTTTTAAGCTTGGGAAAATTCATTGATGGAAAATATAGTACAATGGACACAGCAAGTCAGAACATCAACTTGGTCCTAAAGCCATTCCTATACCTGGTGGTGTAGCATGGGACGCTACTGATTACGAAATCTATGGCCCGGTTGAACTCTTGAAATATCCACATCAGTTCAAGATTTCATTAAGTTACTTTGTATCACCTAGTACTTTCTCTGATGATTGGGACTTTGAAAATATTAATAATATGATGTCAGATTTAGAAATGTCAGCAACATTTACAGAACATGATTATTTAGAAGGCTCATCAGATTATGAAGAAATGTATTGCTTTAATCATTATGGGAATCACTATTTGCATAAATCTGCTAATCCTAGAAATGTTTTTAGTTATAATCAATGGGAACATTGTCCAACACCGCCAAAAGGCAGCTCGAAATTTTTTTATGACAAATTCCCATACTTCTCAGGGTTTAACAACACAGATCCAGAAATGTTTTATTTTAAAATGTTAAATAAGACAGGAATGATAAACATGTTGACAAACACTAAATTGATATATTCCACAAAATGTTATGAAAAAATTTCTACATTTGGTTTTGAATTTTGGAACAACAACATTGAAACAGAAACCATTTGGGGTACAAAAGATTGGCAGGTACAAGGTCTAGAATCATTATTCAGAGCCTGCATGATCCCAGAACAGATAATATTACTGAATGACACCATTCAACAAACAACCTGTCTTGGCCTAGCCAAGATAAAAGACTTGAACAAACCGTCTATACCAAAGCCCATACCTGATAGTAATAGCACTACAGATGTGGAGATAGACGTATCCCATATTTTTCACCAAAACAGAACAAATCCTAATTGGAAAAAATGGTTGATCTGGCCCACAGACACTAATAGCTGTCAAGATAGATTCCTGAATAAAATACAGGGATACAAACAGAACAGGCCAGGCCCAAGATATTCCCAGAGAAAACATCCAGGGATAGTTACAACATACAGTGTAGGAAAGCTATGCCTCGAATGGCTACAGAAATCCACACTGCCTGAAATTAAGCAACACTTGACTTTACTTAAAGAAGGTGCTGACTTGCGAGATTTCATATTGGGACCTCGCAAACAGCGTCAAAAACGTTTCATATACGCCGGTATATACGCTGCTTACAACGAAGCTTGGAAAGTAATGCAAATTGAAACTGCTGAAAAAATACGAGAAATTGATCGTATTAATTTGGAAAAATCACTGTCTGTAGTGGACAATGGGTTAACAACTCTGTCCCCCAGAATGTATTCACTGGACAGCATTGTATCATCTGCTATTGATATAATAGAACAGGACATGCTAATGTTACAACATGGCCAGTCCCAATTACGTTCTATTGTACAGCTAGGCTGGACGTTACAAAGTCTGCGTTCAGGCTACGTGCCATGGCGTCTAATCAACACAACGTCATTATTTTCTATCTTTAACCTTACAGATAAACAAATCTCTTTGGCACAAAAAGGAGCAGACTATACGGTGCCGAGCATTGAAAAACTAGAAAAATTGCCATTAACAATGTCAGAACGACCTGTCATTGAATAGATAATACATGGTACAATTACAATTCCGATAACAACTTTCCAGTTTCAATATTGCCAAAAGTATATACCAGCAGGGCTGTATGAAAGGTTGGTTAAAGGATACATCAAGTCAACCTGGAATTTACCTTATACACATAGATGTTATAGTGAAGGGAAAAAAGAGGTATTTCTTAGTGGCAACAATTGTAAAAAATCACTAAGCGGTACACTTCTCTGTCAAGGTATTAACTTGCATGGAGCCTGCGAAGGTTAATCAAATAACCTTTTATGCCACCTGCACGGCACCCCTGCTACACAGATAGAGCCTTTTGTCAGACAACTTTCCAACGGCAGCTACGTTATAATAAGTGACCACAGCTGTTGTGGCATGGTGCCAGGAATGGCCTATCTCGTGAGCGTTACTTCCAGGGTCATTTGCTGTATACAAGTATTGTATCCAAACAGCAAACCAGACAAGGAGGCAGCAATATTGCCTTCACTGAATATCTCTTCTATTCGAATTGATACTTTTAGCAGAATTAAGTCTATTCTTTTACAAACAACTGTGCCTTTAACCTCGTCTAAAGAAACGTGTGATCTGCAAGTTGCAAGGACCGCGGCAGAGATACATGCATTATTATCAACAAATTGCCCCGTACATTTCGTAGAAATGTTAGGTCAAATTTTAAACATGTCTAATACCAGTGGCATTGCACATGTATTTAAGACAATTTTTTTGGGACTATTAGCACCCTTTGAAGCAGTCCTGAGCATCTCTGTGTTTGGCGGCCTGCCTCTCATCTTGGGACTCGTAGCAGGAATTTTATTTTTGTTCCTTCTGCTCCGATATGGCAAATCCAGCCACAAACAAAATTCAGGCAACCATGGAAGAAACGATCCTAGCGATGAGATACCGAGAAAGAATAATTAAAGTACTCGGCTTAGCTCGGCTAAGAGATCTGAATACCACATGGTTTCTTTTATTCAGACCAATCTGGCAAGATTGCATCCTACCTGTTCTACGGTGCCTGCGATGCGGAGAAGAATGTGTGTTGGACGTCTGTCTCACACTACCATCAGCAGTACCTATGGATATCGATACTTTGCTTGGTTCGGTAATGGCTCATGCAACGTGTTGTCCCCAGCGGCTACCTATTCTGATGACGGCATTTGTTGAGACCACACCATTACGATTAGGTGATGAGAGGTACGAGATGAAAGCGGCACACAGGTACAACCTTCTGTGACCATTGCTGATCTAGACACCGATGATGGCAATGCTTCTCATATATGCACTATTTCTACTTTTTCGGACTTGGTCCAACTTTCACCTACTGTTGTAGATGAATTCTTTGCCAGCCTATCTGAGTTAATGTTCTCTCCTAACAACGAGAATAACTTTTGAGCATACAGCGTTCCCTGAACTCTGAATTTGGCCTTCAATTTTGAAAAACAAAAACTTCTACAAAAATGTGGAACTACATTTTTTTTCCCCTGAAAGCGAAACTATTTTTCTCCGTTCCCAAAATATTTACATATTTTTTGGCACTTGATACTCGGCTTAAAGTAGAACTATTCTTAGAGAACTATCCCCCACATGCATCAACCTATTTAGGAAGTGCAAACGGTGCGAATCGGTACATTCGGCCGTTTGCACTTCCTAAACACGTTTTTGGGATGCATGAAACAGATTGTCAAAATTCGCTATTTTTTGCATTTCTTAAAAATGCAAATGCAATTAAGGAATCGCATTTGTGCGATTCCTTAAATGCAATGCATAATTTTTTTTTTAAATTGCGAATTTTGAAATAGGAAGTGCAAATTAACACGAGGTTGACCCTCGTGTTAATTTGCGAAAAATTTAAAAAAAGCAAAAAAATGCATGTTTTAAACTTGCATGTTACAGACACACATGTCCTTAGGACATGTGTGTGTGAAACATGCACTTTAAAATACATTTCAGGGGTGCAGGGGGGGTCCTTTGGACCCCCCTCTGCACCCTTGCAATGCATCAACAAATTGCGAGTGCAAAACAAAAAAATGCAAAACGGCATTGATTCCTATGGGCCTCTAGGCCCATAGGAATCGATGTAATGCCATTCCTTAATTGCGATTCGCAATTAAGGAATCGCAATTTCCGAAAATTAAGAAATCCTAAAAACTTTTAGGATTTCTTGATGCATAGGATTTTGCATTTCCTAAATAGCGATTCCTTAATTTTCGCTATTTAGGAAATGCAAAATCCTAGATTGATGCATGTGGCCAAAGATTTCTATTTTGAAACTCTAGAGACAATGTTTTTATTCAGCCTCTTGCACATGTACAATTTTGTATAAATATGTGATGAAATGGTTTCAACCTTCTCTTCTGTATTAAGAGCTGTTTCATAAATGTAAATTTCATGCTTCATTCAGCCAACATTTCAATGTACTTTATGCATTATCTGAATGATACCACTGCTTGAAAACGTACAGTATAATACTCATTTTTCGTGTACATACCATTTCAAATGCATCTGATGTATTTTGGGGTGGGCTGGAAAACACATGCATAGTTATATGTTTAATATTGCTTAGTATTTAGTAATGATGGACATTATACGTGGAGTGGGTGTTGTGAACATATCTAGGACCCTATTTAAATATTCCCGATGTATGCCCTCATGTGGTTATAACAAATCATATTCTTATAAAGGCATAAGAATCATATCCATATTTAGTCATAGCCAATGCAGTCCAAATACGGCAAGGCTACTCCCATAGACTCCTAGAAAGCACAACGCGTTCTTTAAACAAACCAAGCCTCCAGCAGCCCGGGAATTCCCCCTGCTTCTGTTTTGATTTGTCCAAGAACTCCTGAAAGAACCTTACGTCAAACACGGCACCTTCCAGGTATAAATATACCAACAGCTGCCCTAGCAAACACAGGTTGGTTTGGAGCAGACAGCTATCTACTTGCCCGACGCCCTGCTGTGGCAAGTGCCGAAGGAAGCCGACCCTCCCATTGACGCACTGAGAGAGATGCTGTCTTTTCTCCTGCCGAGAAAACCAGCTCCAGTGTTTCCAGTCACCCTTGCGGGTTGCTGGGAGATCGAGTACTGAGAACGAGATACAAGACCTCTTTTATTCTATAAACAAGGTATGGAGCTGATTAGACCCTTAGAGAATTCTTGATTCAGATTCTTGGCAAAAACTATCTTAACTTAAACTGCAGCTCGCTTACTCCTTCCCACGTACTTGGCTTAGGTTAGGTACACCGGGGTAGGCGTATCTTAGAAGCACCAGTTGAGTACGTTTAGTCAATGATTTTATATATGTATATTTTTTATCTGTTTTAAAAACGGTATGGCTTAGAAACCATACTATGCTTTTACAGTATTATTTCATAATACTCCTTTTACTGTACCACTTTACTTTATGACAAGTATTGCAATTGTGGCGAATCACTTCTCTTGCATGAGAAAGAAGACTGTTCAATAAATAACCACTTTTATTGAAAATGCCCGTCTCTCTATTTCTCTGCGCTTCTGGTGAAACTAAGTATGCACGATTGACTGAGTGAAATAGTTATCAATTGTTTCCGCGACTCTGGAGATATACTCCTTATTCTGGAGGGAGCAAAGTTGTCATGTTTATGCGGTTGTCAGAAACTAATCCTTTCTTGTCTATTCAGGAAAGTTAACACCTTCCTGTTCACTCGAGAAAGTTTCTAGTGACCTCTGAGCTAGCTGGCATTGATAATTAAGTCTAACATATTCAATAGAGACCTAGTCGATCTCAGTACTACGTCTAAACTATTGTTTATGTTATTCCAATGCACAGAGCCTATTGGGAATATAGGAACTACACTACAGTGCACTCCTGCTATGTCTGTGCTCCCATTGCCTTGCCGTAGTTTGGCTGACAGGGTATGTCTGTTTTTGTTGTGATTCTGTGTGTGTTTCATTTGGATTATGTGTTTGTGTGATGTTTTTATGGAGACATTTGCTGTGGCATCCCTGTGTGTGATGTTTGTGGGCACACCCAGGGTGTGTGTTTGTTTGAGTGTGTATGAACTGGCAAGAATTGGCAGCCTTCAGTGTGAGTGGCTCTGGTGTTGTGTGCTGCTGTTTGGGGGGGTATGTGTGTACATTCCTCCTGGTGTTTATCAGTGATGTATATGGGCCCTGTGTGTTGTGCTGGTGGTGTACTACTGTGTGATGGTTGTATGCATGTGTGGCTGTTCCCAGCTTGACTTTCAGGCCTTCCTTTCTTTATTGTGCCTTTACCTGGTATGCTTTGCTGTCTCCCTGTGTTGTTGCACTGTGGTGCCTGTGGTTTGACTTCACTGACTGTACCAACCATGTGTGGTTTGATGATCTGAGGGGGGTGTTCTGTGTTCCTTGTCTTGCATTTGATGTGCACATGCTTGTTGTATGTCTCCATGGCCTTCCATTTGTGTACATCCCACTTTTGGCTTGCTGCTTTGTTGTGCTCCAGTGCTGTTGGCATTTTGTGTGAATGTGTTTCAGTGTGTGGTATGTATGTGTGACTATGCTGGCTGTGTGTTCATTTGTATGTCTTTTCTTTGTACGTGTTCATTTGGTGCTTGTACTCATGTTTGTTTCCATGTGTGTGGTGGTGTTGTGGTGTGTTTGTTTCACTGGCACTGTGCTGTGTGTTGTGTGTTCCTGTGCAGCCACTTCTACAGTGGCTGTCTCTCTGGTTGTTTGTTGTGTGGTGCAGGGTGTGGATTTACCTGTCTAGTTGTTGTGCATTGGAGTGCACAGGATGGGCACATGGTCTGTGTCTTCATGGGGTGTGCTGATGTGTGGTGGGCGGAGGTGTGTCCCTGGGGTCTTTGTGCCCTGCCCATTCCTTGGACTGACCCTGCCTTCTGCATGGTGCACATGTATTTCCTTGCATTGACCGCTGCAGTGACGTAACCGGGACATTGCAGCAAGATCGCGGTAGATGTGTGTCCAGGATGCAGAGGGGTGACTTTGGTGGCAGGTGGGTCAAATGTGGGTGCCCTTGTGAATGTGTTACTGCCCCCAGCAGGGTGTCTGTTGTGGATTTGGACCCTGTGTCAGCTCATGTGTTGTATGTTGTATTTGTGTAGTTGTGTACCTGCGGCGGAGTCCACGGCGGTCCATGAGTTGATAGTGATGTAGCAGGTACAGCACCGGGAACACGTGTATAGCGGGGTCCATGGCAGTTGTGACCGGGTGGAGGGGACCAGGACTCTGGTTTTGCGCTCCGCTGTCGAGCTTCCGCCGTCTCTGATTGTGCGGTGTCTCTGATTGTGAGGCATTCTAATTTGTGGAGTGGGCGGACGTCATTCCGCACGGCGGTGAGTCTCCATTGGCTCACACTGCCGCGGTGGCGGGCGCACTTTGATGACGGTACGCGTCGCACCGTGACGGACGGGAATTGACCTATTTTTTACAATGTTAATATGACGGATGTGTTTTCTGCTGCTCGTGGGTGGAAAAACGTGTTTTTCCGCACGCCCAGCACTGCGGTCGTGCCGCCTCCCGACATCCTAATGGACCCCTTAGAATGTATCAATAGCGGGACATTTTACACTAATGCATGGCACTTTCACACTAATGCTAGCTAATTTCACAACAGCATGAAACTGACATTTGCACTGTCACCAAACAGATTTTACTTGTAAAACATTTGATTAGCTGCGCACTACAGTTTTCATTTTAGGTCTTCAGCTTTAGCTGCCTTTCGTTAACAGGGCTATTGTATCTAAAAGAAACATTTAAAGTAATCAGCCCAATGCAAAATATTGTGGGGCTTATTTACAAGTCTCTTGCACCACTTTTGCATCATTTTTCCCATGTCAAAATGATGAAAAAAGTGGCACAAGGGGCTTGTAAATAAGCCCCTGTATTTTAGTGTTTTCCTCTTCCAGTCATTGACTTAAGACATCGTCAATCAGAACTACAGCAGGTGAATGGTTATCTGACCTCATACTATTGTCTGTTTCTGAGTCCTCCTTGTTCCTATGAATTCCAGTCCATGTGGGACTATTGCCTTTGCTACCTCGCCCTTTGCTTACCACAGATCTCTCTGCCACCCTTGTACTCCGGTCTACTCGCTCTGTGCCGGTAAAGCGTCAGAATATCAAGTAGTAAAAGTTGACTTGCACTAATATTGAGTGCAAAATATTGAGATACATAAATATCGACTGCTAGAATATCGTGGTCAAGAATATTGAATTTCAGGTAAAAATATAGTTTTCTAAAATATCGAACTCATTAATATTGTTTGCAAAAATGTAGTTGTAAAAATATTGTTTATTTAGTTAGTGTTATGTATTTTAGTATGTATTTTAAATGTATGTGCTCTATTATTTTGTTTAAGTATTGCATTTGTTTTTTAATATATGTGTTACATTTTTTGAAGTTATTAATTTCATTTTAATAAAAGGTTGCGTTTTAGTTCTGTAGGGGTTTGTAGGAGAATAGGCTGGGAAGTAATTTAATTATACAAAATTGAATATAAATGTTTATTTATTAGTATTTATTTATTTTTGATTGTATAGTTTTAATTGTGGGAATTAATATATAATTAATTAATTAATAATTGGCTTTTACTTTTATTGAATAATTGGTAATTGTGTCATTTTTAGGAGCAGGTTGTGGGATGATAAGGGAGTAGGGTGGGAAGTAACTTAATTATAATTAATTTAATATTATTTTGTATTTATTCATATGTACATATTTTATATTGTTAATTGTGGGAATTAATGTATTATTAATGATTTTTTAATCAGTTGTTAATTATTATAGGAGAGTAGGGTGGGAAGTCATTTAATTTTAATATATGTATTAATATTTTTAATATAATATGTAATTAATTTCATTTTATAGTCGGCGGAGGCATGTAACCTTCTCTGCCCTCTGTACAATCTTACATCTAAGGGTGGCCGAGCCTTCTCTAGCACTGTCCCTCTGGCATGGAATCTTCTTCTGGTTGAACTCAGGAAGGAACAAACCTATTACTGTTCAGGAAAAAGCTGAAGACAGTGCTTTTTGCGGAGGCATGGGGACCTCTGTGATCTGCTTTTTCTCCTTCTGATGTTGTGTATCCGCTGATAGCACTTAGATACCCCTGGGTGATATAGCGCTCTACAAGCTTATAATAACATAACATAACTTAACATATAGTGTTAATTGTGTGAATTAATTTTTTATTAATTATTAATATGTTGCTTGTTAATTGTTATTAATTATTTAATTGTTAATTAATTATGTTAATCGCGTCATGTTTTACAAAATTGGTGGTGGCATTTATAGGAGAATATGGTGGGAGGTAATTTATTTATAGTTAATTAATCAATTATTTGTTAATCATTGCTAATTAATTAATTGGTATTTAAATATGCCGATTGTGTAATAATTTTGATGTGTGAGTTGTGGGGTTTATAGTGGTAAATGGTGGGAAGTAATTAAACAAAATTAATTAATGATTTGTTGTTAATTGATATTCATTTATTAATGTACAATTAGTTATGGAAATTGTGTAAACATTTTTAGGTGTGTGTTTTGGTGTTTATTGAGGTAGTGGTTAGAAAGTAATGTTGTTTAAATTAATTAATCATTACGTTTTCATACATAACCATTTATTAATTGGTAAATATTTTTGGTAATTGTTTAGTTTTTATTTTGTTTGAATATTTAGGTTCAATAACATTTGGTTTATACGTTAATTTTTACATTTTTAAATGTAGTTTAAAATTATTAATATTTGTTTCATAGATAATTAATTGTGTTAATTATGGAGGTACACTTTTTGTTCAATTTATGTGTGTGTTATAAATTGTGTGGTATTATAAGGTAGGAAAATAATTATTACATTTATGTAAAATTAATATTTTAGTTTAAGAATAATTTCTATTACAAAATATTTATTTGTTTGTAAATTGTTTGTTAAATTAAAAAAAGTACAATTTTTTAGTTATAGATTTTTGCGACATTAAAATATTGTGTGTTTTGGTTAATGTTTTTGTTTTATATATGTTTGATATTTGGGTTTTTTTCAAGTTATTTTTTGTATTGTAGTTCAATTTTTTTTTTGTTTTTAAATTAGAATTTTGTTCTGTGGGAATACTAATTTTTACCCCTATGCTATCCAACACTTTCCCTACTGTTGTACTCCCTGGAGTGGGAATAGTCATTTTATCGCCTTTGATATCCAACACTTTCCCTACTGTTGCACTCATTGGAGTGGGAATAGTAAATTATTCCCCTCCACTATCCAACACTTTCCCTACTGTTGCACCCGCTGGAGTGGGAAGAGTAATTTTATGGCCTTTGCTATCCAACACTTTCCCTACTGTTGCACTCATTGGAGTGGGAATAGTAAATATTCCCCTCCACTATCCAACACTTTCCCTACTGTTGTACCCGCTGGAGTGGGAATAGTAATTTTTACACCTTGGCTGTCCAAAACTTTCCCTACTGTTGCACTAGTTGGAGCGGGAATAGTAGTTTTTACACTACCCTATCCAACACAGTTGCACTCTTTGGAGTGGGAATAGTACGTTATTTCCCCCCGCTATCCAACACTTTCCCTACTGTTGCACTCTTTGGAGTGTGAATAGTACATTATTCCCCTCCGGTATCCAACACTTTCCCTACTGTTGCACTAGCTGGAGTGGGAATAATAATTTGTTACCCTACTCTATCCACACTTTCTCTAGTGTTGCACTTGTTGGAGTAGGAATAGTAAATTATTCCTCTCCGCTATCCAACACTTTCCCTACTGTTGCACTTGCTGGTGTGGGAATAGTAATTTTATCCACTATGCCACTGTTGCACTCAATGAAGTGGGAATAGTAATTATCCCCTCCACAATCCAACACTTTCTCTACTGTTACACTCAGGGGTTGATTCTGATTTCAGTTGGAAATCGGACCGACTGACTCGGACCTGGAAAGGAGTCCGACTGACACCCACAAGCACCGTACGACCCACGCAGATATGATGAGACACCTGTAAACTACGACCAACCTGTCCGACCGAGCCGTACAGAAATCAGCTATCCGGACGTAAAATGGACACGAGCTGCACCGACAGACACAAACCCGAAATGAACCCGACCGCGACGTACCCAGAATGTCCAACACGGCCAGTACGATGCAATGCGTCTGAAATCTGACCGACCCGCACGGAGCACAAGCCGGATGACCGACACGCACAGAAATGAGGTACCTGAAGCGAGAGAGAACCCTGCTACCGACTCGCATGCAACTCTGAACAAAACCAGCATGAAAGACGGAGCGGCTCGCACGAGCTAACATGAGCGCCCGACTCAGTCCAAGAAAGTGGCCTACATGCCCACAAAGCCGCAAGGAAAAAACACCAAAAAAGGACCAATCAAGCAATTTCAAAGTCAATAAATAGTCCAAAAAAAAGAAGCAACAAAGACCCACCCACAACTCCACCTATAAAAAGTAAAAAATTCACTACCATGATCCTTTGCACATACAACAGACCAGCCAGCACAGAACTACTTGAGGCAGCAAACACAAAACACACACAACTCACCCATCAAACAACCTTAACACCGTCAACACCCCTCCAAAAGCACTCTCACATAGACCTAGAAAAATAGACACCCACCTACCCACCCTAACTTGCGCACACACGCACACACATCATTCACCACCACCACCCATCACCATGCCCCCTAAGAAAAATCCACAGTTCACAGACAGTGAGTTAGAAATTTTGGTAGATGAAATCCTTAGAGTGGAGCCACATATGTTTGGTGCATTGGTACAAAGGACCCCCATGTCACAGAAAACCAAGATGTGGGAGAGGATTGTGGACAAGGTGAATGCACAGGCACCAATGTTGCACACAAAGACCGACATCCAGAACAGGTGGTATGATGTGCGCAGGAGGGTCAAGAACCTCATCCGCAAGGACTACGAGTTGGCCCATCGCACCAGCAGTGGCCCTCCTGCCAAACCAGTCTACTTCAGGTCCTGGGAGGAGAAGGTGCGGGACATGCAACCACCAGAGAGCGTCCATGGCCTACCAGACATACCAGAGCCTGGTGAGTACATAACCAATATACTTAAAATTGTGCGCAATACACACACATCACTGTTAAGGGGACAGTGAAAACATGCACTGATAGCAAAGGCATAGTAAACAAAAGTGAATCAGCCCAAGGAGAGCATGCTAGTCAGACAAACACTATACTGCCCACCTCATGGTTATATATAAATGTGTCATGACATGTACAAAGCTAACAACAAATACAGCACGTCAGTGGAACCAATCTAAATAAACAGTGTCAGACATTTCTGCCACCACAACCACTACCTCACAGTGAAGGTGACTGACAGGAATGAATAGTGGGTATGCTGGTATAGTGAGTGTACAGTGATGACACTCCTGTGTCAGCTACCTGATGGCCCCTGAGTACCAATGACCTTGTGCATCTAAATACACACATGAGCTGGCCATGTACACACTACAACATGCACATTGAAAGGCATCATGATGGCTGGACAATGTGCAACAACAATATCAATCTCTGTCAGTGACGACTGAAGACAATGCAGTGTACAGGCACACATCCTGACGCCCTGTTGCAAATGTCATATACATGAACCATTGATCCAAAAATTGAGTAGGGGGGAATGGTTAATTTGTCCTGTGCAACCCGGGTCATAACGAATTGTGTTGTCTCCATTCAAAACCTCACATACGTACACACGCGTAATGTGGAATATCTTTGTTTCCCGCATCAGTGTACTGTAGTGGTAGTTTCATTGGGTCACCATGTTAGCAAATATGCTGTGCCCCCGCCTGGATGTAAACTGGCAGCTCTCCCAAGAGTGTCCAGAGATGATAATTAAGAGTGATTGTCTGTGCCACGTGCTGTGAGTCAAAAACACTCACATCACCCAAAGGCAAAAGTAAAATGGCGAACATTGTGATGTACAAAGATACAAACAAAGCTGTTGTGTGTGTGGATCCAGCTACTGATCCACCGCACCAGGGTTGTTGACAACATGTTGCAGCCCCATGTGATCCTAGAGCCTTTTTCTTCTCTAGACACGCTTGTAGAAGCAGCCAGTCCACCTCCAGGTAGAGGCACAGCATATTTGCACAAATAGTGACCCACTGGAAACGCAGCTACAGTACACTAAATGGGGAACCAAGATGTACCGCCCTATTCCTGTGTACGTATATCATGGCATTTAGTAAGGAATGAAAATGCGTAAATACCCTGGTTGCACAGTACGAGTGATCCATTTCCCCCCTTCATTGTCATTACTACGCATTGCAAGCTAAATCGATCTGTATCTCTGCCTCCTTCCCCATTGCTAAATACAAATGTGAACCATCAATGCCTGTAGTAACATAACTGACAATGTCTTACTCTTCCAAACACAGGTGCTCGTGGGGATACAGCAGCAAGTGAAGAGTAGTCCCTGGTCCAGATTTTGGTGAAGGATGAGCTCCTCTGGTGTGGATCTAGCTCTGTCCTCTTCGGATGACGACCAACAACCTGGCATCTCCGGTGTGAGTTATCATGCAGCCCTGCAGCACTGACATCTGCATCTGCACCCCCTCCACCCATGCCAGCAACAACTGGCAACAGACCGAGCACCCCTGCAAACACAGACAGAACTTAGACACCAAATCCAAACCGTACAGGGACACCCGCCACCCAGGAAGCAACGGACAATAACACCAGTAGCAACATCGAAGGTGTCACAGGGTCACCTGTGAGTGCCACCACAGGTCCTGTCCATGTGCTAGGGGTAGTGGGAGGGGTGTCAGGCAGAGGTCACGGCCTGCAGAGGTGCATGCCCTGCATGATGACCCACAACTGCTACGCATCATAGATGCGTACCAGGATAGCACCGGAGGATTTGGCCAGGTTGTGAGGATCCTCAAGAACATGCAACAGGAGCAGGCTGGCCACCATGCATGCATGGAGGCCAAGTGGGACAAACTTACTGCGGTGCATAGCGACATCTTGACTTGTCTCCCCCAGATCAGCAGAAATATGTCCACACCTCCCTGTGTGCCCACATCTGCTGCTACATCTGCAAATGCCTCAGGGAGGGAGGATGAATCTGGTGGAGAGTCTGATGCACTGCCGAGGCCTGCACATGAGGATCCCCCATAGAAGAAGAAGAGGGGTCGTCCGAAAAAGGACAAGTGAGCCACTGTTGTCCTTGCACATCCCCCAGGAACCCTGAATCTGTTTTGGATATGTGCCTTTGTGTGCAAAGCGTTCACCTTGATGCACATGACACTACTCCCCAAATTGACATGGAGGGTTCATGTTGTTCCAATGTAGGAGATGAATGTGGACTTCACTCTGGACATTTTATCTACCAAGACTTCTAACTCATCTGAGAACTTTGGATACTAATCCTCATGTACAGCCCTATCTCCACACATGTATGTAAATAAACTCACTATTACACTATACCTGCCTATGTTGTGATTAGAACTTGGTATGTGTCATGGAGCTGATGAAATGCCGAAGTAAACAGTGCATGCAAACTACTACTGCAATGTCATTACCGTTATGTGACTCATGTTGATGTGACACATATGAGGGAGACACACCAATAGGGCCCCACTACACATATTCTCAATGGACATGTGACACATTGTCTACAAAGATGTCTACAGAAATACAGTGGAATGCACAGACACCACACCTATCCACGGTCAGTGCTAACAAGCCCACAGGTGAGGCAACCAAAGGTCAGTCAGATGTGTGAAGATAGACAACAAACATAACAAGTGAAGCACAGGTCCATCCCACATCAGCAACAAGTTTATTATACAACAGTAGCAAGGTAAGTCCTCCTGACAGTGGGCACACGGTCACCAAGTCTTGTTGATTGGAGCTTCAGGGGTGTGTGTCACATCACATGTTGGGATACTAGAAGTTCCACCCAGGCATTGGATTCTGGTTGTTGGGTGTCAGAGTAGACTTAGCACCAGCCAAAGTACCTTTGGAAGGACAGACATAAGACACAGTCAGAAGCACACCAGAACAGGATGGAAATGCAATGAACATGTACAAAACATTTCACTAGAAACCTACACAGTAACAAATTGGCATGTCGACAACATTGTGGACCACAGACCATCAGACAGGACACATCACTGCACGCATCCAGTCAAGTACCACACGGACAAACCCGAACAGCAACTGAGCAGCACCCACGCATCTCAGGCAAAGTCAAGACATTGACATAACAACCCTGGGAACTCACAATCAGCTGTAGAAGTTGTTGATGAGCTGTGTGCGGACATCACCCTTATCATCATCATCACTGGCCTTGTGGCCCAGGCCTGGATCCTCCTCAGGTGGGGGATGTTGGTCATCGTCCTCCTGTATGAGAGGCACTTCATTCCACACTGCCATGTTGTGTAGCATGCAGCATACTATGATCATCTTGCACACTTTTGCAGGCTCATATGGGAGGGCACCTCCAGTCTTGTCCAGGCATCGGAAGCGTCTTTTCAGGAGACAAAGGTCCAATCAATCACTCTCATTGTTTCACCAAGTGCCTCATTGTAGCGCTTCTCGGCTGCTGTCACAGGGTTCCTGAGGGGTGTTAGCAACCACGGCATGTTGGGGTATCCAGAGTCACCTACATACAAAGAATAGCACATTAGTTTAAGAGGGTGCGATACAAAATTGCCAAACACACACAATGTAAAACAGTACACACCAACAAGCCTGGAACGCTGGTTTGGCATCTGTGATATCATCAACACAATGCAACTCCTCCTCATGACGTAGGCATCATGCACAGAACCGGAAACACGTACACACATATGTGCGATCACCATGTCCGCCAGATATACCACCAGAGCATTGATAGAGTGGAAATGTTTCCTGTTGCGGTAGGCCTGCTCATGTGCCTGTGGTGGTATCAGTGCCACATGTTTACCATCAATAGAACCAATGACATTTGGCATCCTCCTAAGTCTATAAAAAGCATCATTTATGTCAGTGAGTTCACCAGGGCTAGGAAACCTGATGTATGAGTCAAGGAAATGCAACATCCCCTCCAAGACATCACGAAGCACAAGGCTGAACATCGTTTGTGACGTACCACCAGCACTAGCCACAGTGTGTTGAAAGGTACCTGTGGCAAAGAAGTGCAAGGCTGCCATCACCTTCACCTTTGGTGTCAGTGCTGTCGGGTACGTCAGCTCAGGTAGCAGATGTGGAGCCAACTGCTCCGCCAACTCATCGATCAGTCTCCTGGTGAAGCGGTACCGTCGGATGCTGTCGCGTTCCACCATGGTATCAAGGTTCAGGAACAGTCTATGGACAGCTGGTGCCCTGCAGTACAGAGATGGGTAAAGTAAGATTATACATTCATCTACCCATGTGGAACTCACCTTGAAAAAAATCACATAATACATCATAGCAATACACAATGAACTGAGGTGTGTGCTGTTGGTCATGGACACATATGTCACCTACATGCCCATCATCTCACATATCAATGAGGCATGTGTACATGATTTCCATGGAGTGCAATGGCAATTCATTGGGCTATGGCACAGTACATATGTACTGCTGTCACGTTCAAAACACACAACACAGTAACATTTGAGGACAGATGTTTCACAGGCATCACAACTCCATATCAGGGAGATAGCCATGGTATCTGTATTGCCACATGTGCACCGGAATGACATGGCGTACCATGGACATCCCACAACCAATTATGAGTCCCATAAGTAGTGGCCCCTGTGGCCCATATAGGCCATACATGGACATCCCTGAGCCACACACACACAGTATAAATGTTGATGCACAAAGCACATGGTAGACACTGGCTCCCATTGGGCACATGAAACCACAAACATCACAGACAAAACATGCACACAGACTGTGGGTGTACATCATGAATGTGTAACTAAATAAACACAAGAGGGACCCTGAGAAACCAATTCTTAGGGAGCATCCAAGCACGGAAACGTAAACTTAAAGAACAACAAAGGAGGTCCCTGGCTATACTTTAACACATAGGGCAATAGCTCCAGAGTATTAAGAACATCCCCCACTGCTGCCGACGCTCCTGGAGCCCGTACCCGGACCCAGGCCTGCCACCTGCTGCCAGGGTTGAGGGGAGGTGGCGCTGCACAAAGAAAATGAGTGCAGCCAACTCCAGCTCCCCAGATAAGGCCCGTGCCTGCACCCCTTGTGGGCGCCGCCTTCCGCAGGGAAGGCGGTTCGCGTCTCTGGCTGCGGTGAGCCCTACCCTTCGACATGGTTCTGGGGAGAGTGAGACGGGGCGGGAAAGAAGGTAATAAAATTTAAAAAGTAAGTAAAAGAAATGAAAATAGCAGGCAATGGAAAAAGTGTGAAAAAGTAGCTAAAAAACACAAAAAAGTAGACAAAAACCAAAAATATAGAAACAGAAAAATAGACTGAATAATAATAAGTAACATTTTTTTTAAAAAGTTACAAGAAAGTAAGGATTGAAAAGATAAAGGGAGGATTCAAAAGCACGCCCCAGAACCATCTCATAGAGTGAAAAACAAGATGGCCACGCCCATTGCGACAACGTGAGCAAGTTTGCGTGATAGTTTCTCCCCGAGCACGCAAAAAGCGTTGCGAACACGTAAAAGCGTTCCCGAACAGGAAATACGTAACGCGAGCGGGCGCAAGCATGCATTGCGCGACCCGGAACAGGAAGTAAGCAGCGCAAGCGGGCGGGACAAGTGAAAACAAGATGGCCGCGCCCATGAGCGACCGCATGAGTAAGTTAGCGAGATATTTTTCAACGCGATAATGCAGAAAATAACGCGAACTGGCAGGAAAAAAACTTCTGCGTCTTCGCGATATTTCCGCGTGATTGCGGAGATTTTAAACATTTTCTCAATAGTTTGCGAAAGTGAATTTCGCAAATTCCGCCCACCCCTGTGTAGAAGTCACCCCCGTCGGGTCACATTGCAAACGCGTCGTACATGCATGAACGAACGGTGCGCACGCATAGCCCATTGTCAACAATGTGACCCGACAGGGTGACTGTAAAGCATACGCATTGTGCAGTCAATTGGCAAGGTGTGCGCACTACTCTGTCTATGCATGTACGGCACGTCTGCATACTAGTCACCCGCGTCGGTTCACATTGGTATAAATTGCATACGGATTCCACAGAGATTTCAGTGCCATGTCCACACCTTCAACATCACAGCATGTTCCCATAGCTACCAAGGTTGCAGATTGCTATGTGTGACATTTTCAGAAATTCAGTGTAATTATGATTGACATGGGCATGAGTCATGGACACAGTACCAGTTTGGAAATGTGTATGACCTGTCACATACACCATAAGTACAGGTTTGCATGTTATGTGCATCACAGCAAGACACATGGACACATTCAGGATGTAAACTTAAAGAACAACAAAGGAGGTCCCTGGCTATACTTTAACACATAGGACAATAGCTCCAGAGTATTAAGAACATCCACCCACAGAACAGTTCAGTCGAAAATGTATTTGATTTTTCATATATTAAATATTTTATAATTTTCTTAGTAGAAAAATCATATGTCCAATTTCAATCCATAAAAATACATCAGAAGTACATCAAAAACATTATACGACACATAAAATGTATAAACTCAACCCCGAAACCACATATCCAATAGATCACATGAAAAAATATACACACAATATCAACAACAACTACCATAATAAACATGCACAAAAGAAGATAGATAATTAATCAAGAGAAAAACACAATAATTCACAAGAATAATGAAGACAACCCACATTGCATAAGGACATCGAGTACAAAAAAATATATAATTTAACAGGAAAACAAAACAGGAGAAAAGCGCCGACTCGCGTTTCTGAAACTAGACAAAAAACATGAACACCTCCTTCATCAGGGCATACATTTGTATATTTCTGGATCCTTAATTTGTGACCCGAAAATTGGCCATCAGAAGACTAATAACATCACACAGTGATCATGGCTGGGCTTGAGAGCACTATCTGTGGAGGAAATTGTTAAGAAAAAATACACTAAATTAAAAGCAGAAAGACTGCTGGTCATAATTGGAGCAAGGCATTCTAATACCATCATACACTCACTCATGCACAATCCATAGAAAAATACTTATAAAAGAAAAGGAAATAAACAAACATGCACAAGGTTATTACACAAATAAAGCTTTCATATTCAAAACATCAACCTTATAGCCCAAATACCCAATGTGTAAATAAACCCAGATCAAAAAATAATTATATATATATACACAACATAAGGAAGGAGCCAGTACCTTAAGCTGACTAGATGCAAAAAATAAGTAAGAGCAGAATTAAATCCTAAGAAAATAACAGATGGACATTAGCATCCTAGTAAGTACCTGAGATCTAAGTAGTGAACTCCCCAAAAGACACAATAAAACCAGGGATTTCAGAAAGGAGAGCCGGTCAAAACACAGAAGAAGATGGCAGGATTCCTCTGAATTTCAGGATGTAGCGTGACCTATGCAAAGACGGAATCCAAAAATGTAATAGGCAACACTAAACCAGATTTTAAAAATGTGCAGAGCCAAGAGGCAAAACGACAAAGATTCCTAGAAGGACCTACCTTATCACACGACTTTTGGAAATAACAACCGTCAATAAACTTTCCAGGAGTAGTCACTTCAGTAGACGATATATACTAGGGGCGTCCATGATAATGAAAGATTAAAAGCCTATCAAAATAATAAACACACATTACAAGGATTACGGAATAAAGAAAAAAAAAACAACAATCAAGTCAAAAAAAGGGAGAGTAAGAAAGTATAAAGGAAATCGGGGCAGCGGGTAAAAAAGCCTAAGGCGAGAAGGGTAACAATATAGAATATGACCGAACCCGACAGTCAGACAACCTCCAATAATCACCCTTACCTCAAAGAAAAGGAAACGCCAACACACTTGTGGGGCACGGCGAGTAAATCCTCCACGTAGTTGTCAGAAGAACCGGACAACCTGTGCCCAAACACTACTCCTATATATATGAAGTAAAATACGGCTTGGTGATTGGAAACTCAAATCACAGGTGGAAGTAGCTCCAACTAGACCGACAAGGGCACCCACGAGTAGAGCGGAGGATCGCGGCCATATTGGAATCAGGGCGTATGGTAAAAAAATGATAAAGGCCAGCTGACGCACTGATGGTCCCACATCCTGGACCAGGAGCAGGACCTGCTGGACCTGCTGGTGACTTCGTCAGACACGGTCGCTCCCACGCTCCCTGGCTCCTGACGGTATCGTTACCCTTACCTCAGACCATCTGTGTACTTGTGCATCTGCATTAGCGCTTGTGATTTGTGATTTGTGATTTGTGCATCTGCATTAGCGCTTGTGATTGTGCATCTGTTTTAGCGCTTGTGATTTACTTCTCATTCCGCTCAGTTTGTGGCACGTTTCAGGTATTCTGCAGCGCAACATAATTTAGGCATTTTAATTAGCGCGACGGAAACGGAGCTGCGCTCTACCTGTTTACTTCAATCTGCATGTTTAAAGCGCCTGTGAACTTTTATCTGTGCCCCAGCCTCACTCGACTTGTCTCTACCTCCATTTTGTTTGTTGTTGTAGCCCTTCCTCCTCGCACCGCTCCCGCCTCCCTGCTGCCCCTCCCACCCACTGACCCTTACTGTAGACCCCGTAGGATACTCAGCTGTGACCGCCCTGACTTCGTCAGACACGGTCGCTCCCACGCTCCCTGGCTCCTGACGGTATCGTTACCCTTACCTCAGACCATCTGTGTACTTGTGCATCTGCATTAGCGCTTGTGATTTGTGATTTGTGATTTGTGCATCTGCATTAGCGCTTGTGATTGTGCATCTGTTTTAGCGCTTGTGATTTACTTCTCATTCCGCTCAGTTTGTGGCACGTTTCAGGTATTCTGCAGCGCAACATAATTTAGGCATTTTAATTAGCACGACGGAAACGGAGCTGCGCTCTACCTGTTTACTTCAATCTGCATGTTTAAAGCGCCTGTGAACTTTTATCTGTGCCCCAGCCTCACTCGACTTGTCTCTACCTCCATTTTGTTTGTTGTTGTAGCCCTTCCTCCTCGCACCGCTCCCGCCTCCCTGCTGCCCCTCCCACCCACTGACCCTTACTGTAGACCCCGTAGGATACTCAGCTGTGACCGCCCTGACTTCGTCAGACACGGTCGCTCCCACGCTCCCTGGCTCCTGACGGTATCGTTACCCTTACCTCAGACCATCTGTGTACTTGTGCATCTGCATTAGCGCTTGTGATTTGTGATTTGTGATTTGTGCATCTGCATTAGCGCTTGTGATTGTGCATCTGTTTTAGCGCTTGTGATTTACTTCTCATTCCGCTCAGTTTGTGGCACGTTTCAGGTATTCTGCAGCGCAACATAATTTAGGCATTTTAATTAGCGCGACGGAAACGGAGCTGCGCTCTACCTGTTTACTTCAATCTGCATGTTTAAAGCGCCTGTGAACTTTTATCTGTGCCCCAGCCTCACTCGACTTGTCTCTACCTCCATTTTGTTTGTTGTTGTAGCCCTTCCTCCTCGCACCGCTCCCGCCTCCCTGCTGCCCCTCCCACGCCCCTCCCCCCCTCGAGGTGTATTAATGGCAGATGGTCCCACGCGCAGCGTCCACGTGCTACGGCCGCGCCGAAGGTGCGCCAAAGGTAAGCCCGTCTACGCCCGTCCGCGCCTGGACCGCGCCCAGAGCCAGAGCCCCTAGTCCTCGTAAGGTCCACCCCTCTCGCATTACTTACGACGCCTCCACCCTCCTAGCCCTTAACCCCGGCCTTTCCCCCAACTGCGTCCAAGCCGCTCCCGGACACACCCATGGTCCCTTTGCCTGCAACTCCTGCAAGTTCGACGGCACCAAGAACAACTCCTCATCTACGAAAACACAACAGATATCCGACCCCAACCACCTACAATGCATCCTGCTCAACACCCGCTCGGTCCACAGACACGCCATTGACCTCTGGAATCTACTAGACACCATCTCTCCGGACGTCGCCTTCTTAACAGAAACATGGATGAATGCCTCCTCAGCCCCAGACATCACCATTGCCACCCCGGAAGGCTACAAGATCACTCGCAAGGACCGTACCGGCCACACAGGAGGAGGCATCGCTATCGTCCATAAGAAATCCATCCGCATCTCAACCAGCTCAGACGTCAATCTCGCCAACTCTGAACACCTTCACTTCCAGATCCACACCGACCCCAAGACCACACTCAGAGGCACCCTCCTTTACAGGCCACCAGGACCCCGCGCACAATTTAGTGAAGACATCACGGACTTCATCACTCCACACGCGCTCCCCTCCGAGGATTACATCCTTGTGGGAGACCTCAACTTTCACCTCGAAAAGAATAACGACCGCAACACCACAACCCTTCTGGACAACCTCGCCAACCTCGGACTTAAGCAACTTGTCACCACCCCCACCCACATCGCAGGTCACACACTCGACCCTATCTTCACCTCCAGCAAACATGTCTCCTTCAGCCACACCACAGCTCTCCTTTGGACTGACCACAGCTGCGTTCACTTCACCTACAACAAGCCCACTTCCAACAACCACCCCCAACCCACTCTGCAAAGAAACTGGAACAAAATCACCATCAACCAGATCTCCTCATCGCTTCTTCAAAACCCCCAAACCCACTCCTCAAACCCAGACCAAGCAGCCACCAACCTCACCCAATGGTTATCCAACAGCGCCGACATCCTAGCACCACTGAAAAAACGACAAATCAAACTAGGCAGCAAGAGGACCTCCTGGTTCAACGATGAGCTTAAGAAATCCAAGAAACTCTGTCGCTCCCTTGAGAAGGCCTGGAAAAAAGACCCAAACACCAGCACCAAGGACGCCTTCAAAAACGCCACCCGATTACACCACCAACGGATCCGGAATGCCAAGAAAGCCGCTTTCAAGGACCGACTAGATAACAACGCCCACAACAGCAAGGAATTATTCAACATCGTCAAGGAATTTACCAACCCCTCGGCCAACTCCAACGACATCACCCCCTCTCAAGCCCTCTGCGACTCCCTAGCCTCATTCTTCCACAACAAAATTGCAGACATCCACAACAGCTTCGACAACCGACCCGAAGACCAACACACCCAACCCCCTGCAGGACCCCCACCCCCCTGAACATCCTCAATGACTGGAAGCCAATCTCCACTGAGGACACCATCCGTCTGATGAACTCTATCCACTCAGGATCCCCCACAGACCCATGCCCTCACCACATCTTTAACAAAGCAGACTCTATCATAGCACCGCACCTTCGAGACGTCATCAACTGCTCCCTCAACTCCGCTACCTTCCCGGAAAGCTGGAAACATGCCGAACTCAGCGCCCTCCTGAAGAAACCCACAGCTGACCCCACCGAACTCAAAAACTACCGCCCTATCTCACTCCTTCCATTCCCGGCCAAAGTCATCGAGAAAGCGGTCAACAACCAGCTCGCTGCATTCCTCGAAACCAACAAATCCCTCGACTCCTCACAATCCGGCTTCCGAGCCAAACACAGCACTGAAACCGCCCTCATCGCAGCAACAGACGACATTCGAACTCTACTGGACAATGGTGACACAGTCGCCCTCATCCTCCTCGACCTCTCCGCAGCCTTCGACACGGTCTGTCATAGCACCCTTCTACAACGCCTCAGAAACGTCGGAATCCAAGGAAAAGCACTGGAATGGATCACCTCGTTCCTCACCGGAAGAACCCAGAGAGTCCGCCTTCCACCATTCAAGTCAGAGGCCACTGAAGTCATCTGCGGCGTACCACAAGGATCCTCACTCAGCCCCACCCTCTTCAACGTATACATGAGCCCCCTCGCGGCCATCGCACGCCAACACAACCTCAACATCATCTCCTACGCCGACGACACTCAACTGATCCTATCACTCACCAGAGACCCTAACACTGCCAAAACCAACCTGCACGAAGGAATGAAAGAAGTAGCCGAATGGATGAAGCACAGCCGTCTGAAACTGAACTCAGACAAAACAGAAGTCCTCATCCTAGGCACCTCCCCCTCCGCCTGGGACGACTCCTGGTGGCCAGAGGCCCTTGGAAAAGCACCCATCCCGACGGACCACGCACGGAACCTGGGCGTCATCCTGGATTCCTCACTCTCGATGAACAGACAAGTCAACGCCGTTTCTTCATCTTGCTTCAACATTCTTCGCATGCTCAAAAAAACATTTCGCTGGATCCCCACCGAAACTAGAAAAACAGTCACCCACGCTCTGGTCACGAGCCGACTGGACTACGGAAACACCCTCTACGCCGGTACCACCGCAAAATTCCAGAAAAAACTCCAACGCATCCAGAACGCTTCAGCCAGACTCATATTAGACATCCCGCGTAAAGAACACATCTCTGGTCACCTGAAAAACCTCCACTGGCTCCCCGTCAATAAGAGGATTACTTTCCGGCTCCTAACCCACGCACACAAAGCACTCTACGAAATCGGACCCGAATGCCTCAACACACGACTGTCCTTCTACACTCCCTCCCGCCAGCTACAATCCTCCAACCAAGCCCTTGCCACTGTACCTCGCATCAACAAAACCACCATGGGAGGTAGATCCTTCTCCTACCTGGCAGCTAAAACCTGGAACTCACTTCCCACTCACCTTCGCCTTACTCAGAACCACCTAGCATTCAGAAAGCAACTTAAAACGTGGATATTTGACAAGTAATTCCCCACCCTTCCTCAAGCGCCTTGAGACCCTCCGGGTATGTAGCGCGCTATATAAATGATCTGACTTGACTTGACTTGACTTGAGTAAATATTTAATTATTACTACTTTGTGTCTGTTCTTCTGCTCTGTGTTATATATTGTGAATATCTTTTTTCCAACCAGCTAAAATGCTGCTGCTTACATTACAGGTAAATCACGTTTAAAAGTCTTCTGTGATTGTTATGACACAGGTGCTCTTCTGCGCTACTAATCTTACTTGTTTGCAACTTTGCGTTTGAGCTCGCTTACTTAGCGTAATTATGTAAGAGTTTATTGTAGAGAAATTAAGTAATGTAATGGTATAGTGACTCTAGTCCTTACTTTGTCTTGTCACTAAGAAATAGGGGCGGATTGATACTAAGGTTTAGTTACTTTGTATGAGTTTGTAATTTTTTAGTGGTATGCGTGATGCCCCCTCTGTTACGTCACCTGCTGCTAGTACCCCAGTCTTTATTAGAACCTTTTCTAGTTTGTTCAATGAGTGGTAATTGGCTTAGCAGCACTAGCAGAACATCAGCATCAATCAATCAACTAAAAATGTCCTCCATTTGACCGTATGCATTGTTGAGGACTCAAAGAAGTGGAAATGCATACTTTAATGTACAATTGGCATAACTGGAATAGGTGGGCTAGTTCAGGTGGTACGTCTTACTTAGGCTTAGTTAGTATTCTGGAATCAGAATGGAAGAGTGGATTAGTGTTGATAAATAGTAAGTAGTTGATCCGTGAATCCCCCGATACTACTTGTTGACCATATGAGATCGGTCAATTTAGTTATTGCAATTGTTGTTTACATAAGTTTTGACCGTTCTTTAAAAACATTTTATTTGTTTGACACCATTCATTAAAGTTTGTCTCTTTCTTATATCTTTCCTGTTCAGCACCCAGGGGCAGGCAGACAGGGGGGCAGTTGGCGAGAGAACAACACCATCAACAGGAGGAGAACACCAATGCGGGCTCTTCTGCTGGCCCTAGTAAGTCTTCTTGTTTTTAATAATAGTTCTTATTCCATAACTTTTACTGCACCATATTTTTCCCGAACTATTGTTTCCGTTTCCTAATGCTATTTTTTACCAACAATTGTCCTTCGATCTGTACTGTTTCGAAAATCTTGTTATCCTTGCCTCTGCTATAATGACTCTCTGTACTACTACTACTGTTAGTCTGTCTGTACTGTAGTAGCTAAGCTTGCCCAGTTGGCCACTCTTTATTTGAAAGGTTTTAAATAAAACTCAGATTCACCAGTAGCTCTAGCCATTGAGTCCAGTCCTTTGGGTCGTCCTCCTGTACTACTTCTAGTCTTATTGAACTTGAGTCTTTGTTAATCTTGAGGCTTTGACAATTCACACCAACAAATGCCCAACCAGATTTATTACTATTTTGATATGATAGGACATACTACTACTGTTGTAGGGATTTTGCACATACAGAAGTTTAGAACCCACCACAATCCCCTGCCCGACTAGTTATAGTAGTGTCTTGTCATAACTGTTAGCTCTCCGAACCCTCCCCCAGATACCCAACAAGTAGACAACCCAGAACAGAACACACCCAGCCTCTCAGTCGTGGAAGCAAGGCACATGCACACCCATCCTTTCGCTCGCTCACTTGTGTAAGTCCACACCAAATACCACCAAGTCTATGTTAGTTCAACATTTTTATTTTGAATTGGCAAGCTCTGTACGTTGTTCGATAATGCGGCACCAACAGGAAAATCAATAACATTAAAACAATAAACATTGTTACACTTACTTACAGTTGGGAAATAAATCATGATAACTGAACAGTGGTGGAAGCACCACCATCCCCTAGGTAGGAATATAGTTTAGTACTGGTAGTTGTTGCATCATATAAGCTCTGCAAAGCTCTGGTTCGTAGAAGGGAATCTTCCATTTGTAATGCGAAAAATGAAATGTGCGCGTTAGTATCTTGCAAGCATTTCTCAGCCGTGCCAAAAAGTGTAGCATTTATAGATAAGCAATATGGACTAACAGTACACCAGAACTTCATAAAAAAGTGGCTCTTAATGTTTTGGTTAACCGCTTGTACGCAGCGCTTAGACAGTAGCAGTATGAGGTCCTGTGGGCTCAAAGGTGTCTTATACAACAAGCTGCAAGGTAACGTCACATGTGCAAAAATAAAAGACACAAAGGTAAAATGGTTGCATGGCTCCGGCTAACTAAGCAAAGGCTAGAATGACCCTAGGGATCATATATAACTGCTAGTGTCTACCCTACTACTACCTGATTTGTACAAGTGGTGTATGTTGTATACTATTAACTCATTTTTCAATGCTGCTACTGACCAATACGGCAGAGGTGTATATGACGCCTTAAAAATCTGTAATGTTTTCTAGGCGCACTACCGACCACCATTGCCGGGCCAGCGGTGGTGAAGGCGTGGAGGGGGGACGATGCGGCAGTTGCCAATAGCGATGGAGCAATAGGGGGAGTGCCAGCACCAGTGGCGGACGGCGGTATGTTAGATTCATAATCCTTAACTATTGACATTACACTCACTGCAAGGGTGTACTGTATGTATGTATACTGTACTGTTGAGACTTGGTGCCCATTAGGATGGAGGGTGATTGCCCCCGCCGGCCCGGCAGGGACAAACCTCCCGCCATCCCTATAGAAAAGACCCCCCGCCATATTACAATGGCTGGGGGGTCCGCAGCAGATAGAAACCGTCAGCAGATTTTCCGCACACTCGACATGTACACCGGCCGTAAAAGGATTCAATATGGTGGCGGTGTCTGAAACACACCGCCAGCCATATAATCTGCATTTTGGAATGCAATGCCGCCACGGAAAGGCATGAGGAGTATGCTTGGGGTGCCCGTTGCGGGCCCCCATGGAGGGTCCCTACTACCTATGGTACCCCCCTGCCTTTCAAAGCCCAACGTGGTAGGCTGCCTGCCGCAATGTTAAAAATACGGGATGCGCCCACCACGGTGGCAGGTGCACCCTAATTGCCCCCACGGGACCCCCGCCCTTATGGCAGGCGGTTCCTTTTAGCGTGAGGTTGGCGGGCGGACAAAGTAAGTAAGATTTGTTGTGCTCTTTTGAAGAGTGAAGACACCCTTTAATTGGCATTAGTAAAGGCATTAGGGGCGGGAGTATTGAGTAACCAATGACCTCATCTATCTGTGATTTCAACTCCGCTTTGAAAGTTTTATGGAGAAGACTAAAAGTCAGATCAGATCACCTGGTGTTGAACTAAAAAAAAGTGATAGACGGGTGGAAGGAAGAAGGAGGGGCGAGATTTAATATTTATGACTGACGGAGAGAAGGATACGTGTAATGCAAGCATGCATATTGCAAAGGTGGCTGATAGTAAAGAATCTGATGCATGGTTGGTTGAATGCCTGAAAAAAATTCTGCACATGGTAAAGCCCAAGCAAGTAGGAGGATAGATACATACCACAAATGTGATGTACTGTGCTTTATAGTGCTACCAGGCCACACTATGTGTATAATTAACTTGTCTTACTGTTTTTCTAAGAGTATATTTTACAATTGTCTTGTTTTTTCTTTTTGATATACAGCTACTCCTTCCTGTTCCAAACCTTATAGGAAGGAGTTGGCCGCCAAGTCACGGCGCCGCAAGCTGGAGGCAATCCAGCGTGAATATCGGTGGCTGGTGGTCTTGGAAGAGGAGGAGGAGGAGACTGCAGCCCTTGAAGCCTCCTCCAGTGCCCCGGGCCCCAGCCACCGCCGTCCAGCGGTACGGCACCACCGTCTGGCGGCCACCCACCGCCGCCTTACCATCTCTGGTGCCCCCCCCCCACTGTGGCTGCAACTGCCGTGCCTTAAAGCGTTGTGTCACCAAACTAGAAGAGCAAATGCGACATGTCCTCCAGAGACAATCCCACCACACATAGACCCTGTTCATTGCCCCTTTTTTAATTCTTGTTTTGGTGGGTGGGAATTGGTCATTGGGGTTGGACATTTTGGACTCTCATTACGGTTACGAACATTGATTGGGGTTAGGGAGGGGGTGGGTAAGCTTTAAGGTCTTTTTTTTACATAGTTTATTTTTTTTAGGGTTTTATTAAATCTATATATTTCTACTTTGCATACAATGTTGTTAATGGTTTGTAGGTTGGGTTACTGTTTTACATCACACTGTTTCCTTGCTGGTGCAGGTCCGCCCATAGCCAGTGTTTGATTTAAATAATTGGCTGACTGTGTAAGACACAAACAGATAGATGTGACACCCCTCACTGACTGAGTTGTCCTACTAGTACTGTCAGTCTCTCTCTTCTACTCTCTGCATTCTTTATCTGGACTCAAAGGGGTGAGTGAATTGATTGAAAACATGTCCATTATTAATTATGCCTCCCCCAAACTTCTCTTACCTTTGCTTGATGTTTAACTTAGCGATACAAAAAGGGAAGATGGACCGAGCGTTTGAGCAAATCAAACAATCACCCCCAGTCAACTGATCTGGGTTTAATCCATCACCATTCTTTAGCCAAGCCATTTCTTCCTGGCCGATGAGGATTATGAATCCGAAACTGGTCCCAGGATGCTTGTTTCCGGTCCTGGGAAGACATGGCTTGGCAGTTCGGGCTGGACTGTTCCCATGAGGCACAGGGTCAGACTGATTTGCATATAGCCATGTCTGAACTGGGGTGGCCGAGTGAGCTAAAGAATGGTGATGGATTAACCCCAGATCAGTTGACTGGGGGTGAGTGTTTGATTTGCTCAAACGCTCCGTCCATCATCCCCTTTTGTATCGCTTTGTTCGCCCTAAGTGTGGCAGGGTATGCTCAGACGTGAGTCCCTTGCTCACTTGGCCACTGGATTCAAGATAACCTGGCTGATGAGGATTATGAATCCGAAACCGGTCCCAGGATGCTTGTTTCCGGTCCAGGGAAGACATGGCTTAGCAGTTCGGGCTGGACTGTTCCCATGAGGCACAGTGTCAGACTGATTTGCATATAGCCATGTCTGAACTGGGGTTGCCGAGTGAGCTAAAGAATGGTGATGGATTAAACCCAGATCAGTTGACTGGGGGTGAGTGTTTGATTTGCTCAAACGCTCCGTCCATCATCCCCTTTTGTATCGTGATGTTTAACTTAGGCACAGCGATGGCTGCATGATGGTTTCCTTTTTATAACATCCCATGATTGTGGTGGTGGTGGTAGTAGTAGTATTAGACACTGGCAGGGCATCAGCATTTGCAAAAAAAGAAAATGAGACAGTCAGTCACCTTTGAGAGACTGTTCGAGGAGTAGTAGAATGAAGTACAGTACAGAACTGACAGTGCAACAATAATATGTAAAAATATTGTACAACAAAACATAATGGTGGTGGGGATAGCCTATTACACAGAGTTACAAACTAAAGTTGTGTCTTGTCACTTGACTAGGCCTACAGCGTAACAGTTAGTGCTGCATATGAGGATGAACATGACAACAAATCTAATCAATGTAGGCAATTAATGTTGAGGTATATGTTCCTTTCTTAAAAATCACCTCTAAAATATACTGCTCATGGGTGGGCAAGCAGAAGAAGATCATCGCTCTGCCTTGAAATTGAAGTACTGTTGCTTTTGCCACATTCGCCCCAGTAAGCGTGTGATTAATTATTGGTGTACATTTAATTTAGTCACACCTCAATAAGTCACACAGATCCGGGGAAGAGGGTTAGGGTTTGTTTAATGGATGGGAAGGGGGTTTGGGGAAAGGTTTGACAGTGAAAAACAGTACGCATGGACAAACAACAAACAACAATCTTTGTAGACTACCATATCCATATCAATATGTTAAGGGAGAAAAAGGAAATGCATGCATGATGATGATTGATAAGGAGACCCGGAATACATACACTTCTTGTTCAGTTATACCGGGCTTAATACTTTTACAGATAGCAAATACAATTTTTAAATATTGGTAGGGATGAAACATAAACAGAGAGCAACCCTAATGATAATAACAACAACAAGAATAACACACTGTTGTAAAGATTGTAGATAAAAAAATGAATCAAATTATTTAAAAGAAGATGAAAGTTGATACTGTTACTGTGTTAGCAAGGTCAAAAATGTGGACTGGATTTGCATCTCGGCATTCCTCTTGGTCCTCTCGTCGATCAATCTTGGGTATTGCCACTCGCCAAATTGAGATTTATTGGTAAGGTAAGTGTGCATTGTAATGTTTTCCCAGGTATAGGGCAAGTCCCGGCCTGTAATTGTAGATGGAAAAACAAAGGGGATATTGAGAAACAAAGTTGAAACAAATGCACAAGTTATGGTGTAGTGCAACAAGAACTCTTTCAGAGGCGGGATGTATACATCATCTCTACTCTAGTCTGTTTCCAGCATTGACCTTCAACAACAACAGGACAGAGCAGGCCCACAGTGAAGGCACATTGCTGAGCACATCCTCCGCTTAGAGTACTTTATTTTTTTAAAGAGTTGGACAAAGGACATATCCATTTCAAACATAGCATTTTACAATTTAAGTTAGTAAGTCAATGCACTGCAGTCATCCCACCGCTACACTAGACTCCACTTCTACACAGACATTTGGGTCTGCTGTGGCTGCTGTTGACGTGTTTACCTTTAGGCTTTTTTTATGCCACTCATGAAACGTCCTTCTGACTTGTTATTATTCCATCAATCATCTTTGATACTTGTACTGACTGATTGTGAAGATCGGCCTGCAGTAGAAGTAACATTTTGTTATTACACACCAAGACTAGAAATATTATTGACTTGAGTCACTTTAGTGTGTACAGTAAGACTATTAGTACACTTTGAATTCACTTTGTGCACAACAAACAAACAACAAAAACACAAACACCAATCGCTCAGAGTCAGGTGTCCAATGCATGCCATTCATTTTCATTACCTATTCATTCTCATCTTAAGTTAACGGGTCGTCTTTTTCGCCATCATCATCATGGACGGTGCTGTTGTCATACTCAGTGTGCAGATTGAGTCCCCTTCCTGTATTCAATCAAAAGAAATGTATCAAGCTGCCGTAGAAGTACAAATTTCTTATTTGCAAGAAGGGGAAAATTGCCTTGAGTTACGTTTAGTATGTACTCTAGAAAGATGATTAGTGCACAATGACATAACTTCATGCACAACAAACAACAACAAAATCACTCAGTCTACGACTCTGCGTCCAATCCATGGCATCAATCATTACCTGTTCCATTTCCTTTTCAGTTAATGGGCAGTCTCTCTCGGGTCTGAAAGGAGGATAGCTATGGTAGTCATCATGTTCCACTTCTTTTGGCGTCTTTTTCCATCCTCCAATCATCAAGAGGGCAATGGGGTTAGGCGGGAGATTCAGTACGATGGAGCGGAGGAGCTGTATTCGGAGGACTGTACTGTCAAATGCAGACACCTGAAACTTGTATATTTAAATAAGAAGAGTAGAAGACGGTGATAATGGATTTGTTGTGATTCAAAGTTTGTAACGGGAACAACAGACACACAAATAAAGGAAAAAAAGGGAGGAAGACAGTAAGTGCAAGCCTAATTGTCAGGGAAGTATAGCTCGTCCTCAAACTCTGGGGGTTCAGCCAGTAGTAGGTAATCATGATGTGACACACTACTTCCGTCACCTGAGCTGCTGTCTTCATCTATCTCGCTTGCTTCATGTATTGTGTAATTCGGTGGTATGAAGTGCTGATTCATGTTGATCATTGTTAACCTCTCCACGTGTGTGGACGAGAGTATGGTCCTTCTCACTGTTACAATGGAAGCAGCAGCACTTAAAACACGTTCAGAAGAGACACTTGTGACAGGGCAAGCCAGATAGCTTATTGCCAGCCTGCTGAGCAGTGGCTATTCAGCCCTTTTCCTATACCAATACTGCAATCGGTTTTGATCAATGTACACCTCTGTTGGGTCGTCCAAATAGGCCTGGACCATCTGCTCAATGTTCAGGGGTGCTGCTGCTAACCTGCATCAGCACTGTGCTTATTAATGCCTAACTGTAAATACCAATCGTTTAACGATTCTACTGGGCCTAATGATCCCGTTATTGTTGCTGTTGTGGATAGTGATGGTGAGTGTTGTAAGCCAAGCGCACTGCCCTCAGCCTCCGAAGTTGCACTTGATGCCGCATGCCCTGCTGTAGTATTTCTTGTAGGTTGATCTACTGGGCTTTTAAGTTGTAGGCGTTCTTTTTCCAACTTACTCACTGCCTCAGCTATCCAAGTTTTGTAGCGGGAAACATCCATCTCTGAAAAAGGAATGAATGTCTTCAGTCCATTTTTGCCCGTGGATCCAGAATTGTGGCAGAAAATAAATGTTCTTGTGACAAAATCTTATTGTGCACCCTTGTATTTTCAGCTAAGCGACGGGCTAAGCTCTCCACCAAGTCATAGGCTTCCTTTTTTTCCTCTACAAATTGGTATGATTCAGACACTTTCTTCAGCTGATGCTCTAGCATTTGCAATAATGGGATAGATTGGCCCATTGTACAGTCTTCCTTGCTGACTTCACGTGTGAAGACCTCAACAGGATGAAGCATCTCAGTCAGGCATTTAACTAGGCCCCATTGGTCCTTCTGAAGGATCATGCCTTTCACAGAAGCATCCCCTCTTCGCATGAAATATTCATTGCGTGGCCTGTATTGCTCAAACAGACGTTCAAGCATGTAATACGTAGAGTTCCAACGTGTTGCCACCTCCTGGATGAGTGCTTTGACTGGCATCTTATATTCACGTTGAATGATCCTTAGCTGCTTCTGAGCTTTAAAAGAATAGCTGAAATGAGTGTATATTCTTCGGCAGGTGGTCAGTAAATTGCTGACTATGGTTTCTTTTTTCAGAAAGTCTTGAACTATAATGTTTATGCAGTGCGCCAAACACGGAACTCTGAAATAGGAACCAAGGTCCATAGCCTTAAGTACATTACTGCCATTATCTGTGGCAACAAAACCAATACTAAGCCCTCTTGGGTGCAACCATTCAAAAACCTTGCTGCGAAACTCGTCCAAAATGTTTAGAGCAGTATGATATTTCTCCATGGCGAACATGGCTACAGTTGCATGTTTCTGAGTAGCTTTAAAACTCTCAGCTGTGTCAACAACACCTCGTTCAGATAGCTTATCTCCAACCCCCATAAAAGAGACCCAGTGTACAGTGATGCACATGTAATCTGTGGATTAGCAACTGGTCCACATGTCTGTTGTCGGTTGGATATTGTGAACATCACTCTGCTGCAAAGCTTGTCCAACCAATTCCAGCACATCATGATGTAGTGCCGGAACAGAAATTCTAGCAAAATAGGACCGTCTGGGAACTCTCCATTTAGAGCAGATGGCTGACACAAATTCAAGGAACCCACCCCTTCCACAAATGAAAAAGCGAGAAGGTCCAGTGCTAACATTTTAGCCAGCTTCGCATTGTACAACCGTGCTGTTGGGTTGTTGCGTTGGAACTGCCCCTCCAACATAAGCATGCTCTCAATGGTAGGCTGGATTACTTACCTTTGTGGTGCTGTTGTTTTCATTAACCCACTTAGGCTCAACGACGCACTTTGTCTCATTCCAGTATTCGGTCGCCTTGGTGTCTCAGGCTGACTCTGAGTATGGCTCTTACTGCGGTACCACTCAGATGTTACCGAGGAGGATGTGGGCGGTACCAATGGGACATGGCTATAAATGCCTCCCTCTTCTTCACCTTCCACCGCAATAATATCGTCCCCTGATTCTTCATGCCCAACTTCAATAGGTTTAGTTTTTTTGCTTTGTTTTAACCGCTTCCGTGCGGCGCCGATTCCGCCCCTGTGCTGGACATTCCAGAACAGGGTGCGGTCGTGACGGAACCGTTCCGTCATCAGCACAGCTCAGCCGTGACTGATGACGGAACGGTTCCGTCACAAGCATGGAAGGAGTTAAACGAAGTAGGTGATTCTCCCACACGATAGTGTGGTGTATTCGGAGATGACTTGCTTGGCCTCCAGTACCATAGTTTGTACCAAGCTGACCGCGCCGAACACCTGTGCGACAAATTGAGCATATAGCAATGTTCTTCTCCCTGGTGCTAACAGAAAAGAAGTCCCAAACTTGGGAGGAGAACTTTCTGGCACTGCTGGATGTGCCACTTTCAATACCAGATGAACTGGAGGGTGTGCTTGGAATGTGACTCTGTGCAGCTACACTGTGACTTTTACTACCACCACTACCTACTGAGAGGGTTGAACTGGATGTAGTAGGTCCCTGCCAGGCCTTTGAAAATATGGCAGCTGGAGGTCGTGGTGGTATAACCTGTGTTGGTGGTATCCATGCTACATCCCGCTCAGTAGCAGCCTTTCTGGATAGGGTGAGAATGTTGGTCTCCATCCCCTCTGGGGCGGGAGTGATGTGCGTTATGACTGGCTCATCTGACTCTTCATCAAAATCATCCCCCTCTTGTAAATCTACCTCCATAACTGTAAGTTTTTCTGGAATCTTCCTTTTCAGAAGCATTGTCTTGTGGCGTGCATCTCTCTCAGACTGAGCTGGTGGCTGCTAAGTGGCATCACGATCATCAGACGCGGGGCTTGAAGAAGAAGATGATGGACTAAGCCTCATTTTCCTTGCTGGTGGTCTAGAAGACAATAGATCTTCCAAAACAGTGGTTTGCTCCATTTTGTCAGCAAGAAGCTCGATTTCCTGAAATGGCCCAATTTCAGGAGCAACAAATACTATTGTGGGCTGTTCTTGCGGCTGCTGCTGTTCTTGTTCCAGCTGCTGCTGTTCTTGTTGCGGCGGCTGCTGCTGTTGTTGCGGCGGCTGCTGCTGTTGTTGCGGCTGCACACTTATCTGCTGAGTTTCTGCCTGCGTTGATTGTGTACTACTTTGCGATAATGATATTTCAACATCGCTGCTCATTAGTAGACTGGCTACCTCTGTGACACTCAAGGGCTTGGGCCTAGTTTGGTGGGGTTGGACCGCTGGTGCGGAGGTGCTGCTCCCAGCTTGGTTCCCGGACAACGCTGCGGCAGGCGTAACTTTTTTGGTCCCAAAAATAAAATTGGCCGGCCCACCAGTCATGGTTAATGCTGGCACTTCCTTTTTCTATTCCTTCTTCTCACAGGCAACTTTCTTGGTACTGGACCTGGTACCTTTCTTTGGGGCCATCTTCTTCAGATGTCAGGCAGGACGCAGATGCACAACAAGTTGTGGTCACAAATGGATGTGATGTGCAGCAGGACTTTTGTCTGGCTGGCAGTACAACGGGTGTTGATGATGATACCTCCTCCGCTGGCTTTTTGTGCACCTAAAAGCAAATTAACCAGGAGAAGAACATCAGTGAAATGTTGCATTTGTTGTTGTGGTTCAGTTACTACTGTACTAGTGCAAACAAAAGATATAGTATACGCATTTCTGAGACTTCATCAACAAGGGCTATGTATTACTCCTGTGTACACACACTACACTATCAGTAAGGATATGGAAAGAGAATAAGAACCACCAAAATAAAAATGCAATGGAAGTAGGGTGGACCCTATTTGCCATTAAATTAGTAGAGCATCACATCATTCATGGAGCTGCTGCTGGCAAAGGGGGTGGATGGATGGAAACAGTAAGCCAATAGGAAAACTATGCAGGCCTATATGGCAAAAGCAGGACACTAATAACACCCACCACAAAAAAAGGCCACCAGCCACATGGACACTCACAAATCACAAGCAACACGCAGGGGGCCTGGGAAACACCAGGAGCTGACAAAAGGCCCATAAAGGCCATGCAAAGGATGCATGCGAAAGCACACTGCTTTGCCTTTTTAATGCAGCAAAATGCAAATACGACAATTCACAGGACCTAAAAAGGTTTGCAGGGTGCATGCATTACATACCAACACACACCAGACACACACAACAAAGACATGTTTTTAAGACGCCCAACATCAGAAAGCCCACACCAAAAAACCACATTTCCCAACTCAATCCAATGCCATCCATGCCCTAAATGTAAATGTAAATGTGTTTGTATTTATATAGCACACTTCTGCCCAGAGGTCTGGTAGCGCTGTACTCATACCGCTGTGGAACCCTGGCTTTCCTGTGAGATGTCCACTCCTGGGCACCCCCAAGGTGAAGCCAGGCATCGAAGTGCTGCTGGGGCTATTGTGGAGATTAGGCAAGCTATTGCCTAGAGTCACAGAGTGGGACCCATGGTTAGACTAGGCACCGAGGCAAGAATTATCAGGTCCGGGGAGATTGAGTCCAAGAGCCGCCGAGGCAGGAATTGAACCCTGGTCCCGGGCCAGACCTCTGCATCAGGGTTTGCCGCTCTAACCATTGATCCACGCTAAATGATGTCTAAATTCAACAGACCTTCAGAAACACTTGATTAATAAAGCTGAGGCTACCTGCTCTGAGCCTACTGGATGAAAGCAGGCCTGTTGGCAGACAAGGCCAGACAAGCTTGCATGCCTATGCTTCAAAATGCGGAAAAAGGGAGTCAGGTCCTGGGACGCGCAAACAGCTGGACCATAAGTTAAGCTTTAGAAAAAACGAGATGCCATTTGCACAATAATTAGGGTCCTCTATTTTGAGGAAAAAACCAAGTGAAACTACTAGGTTTCTTTGGGCATACTACTTATACCCTTAGTTTTTTCTTAGGCTTCAAAATGGGCACCAGCCACATGGCCAGGCCAAGCAACAGAAACCCCACCGCCAAAAAAAAACATTTCCCAATTCAATCCAAAGCCATCCATGCCCTAAATGATGTCTACAAATTCAACAGACAACAGAAACACTTGATTAATAAATCTGTGGCTACCTGCTCTGAGCCTACTGGATGAAGCCAGGCCTGTTGACAGGCAAGGCCAGACAAGCTTGCAGGCCTAGGATTCAAAATGGCCATCAGCCACATGGCCAGGCCCAACATCAGAAAGCCCACCCCAAGAAAACACACTTCCCAACTCAATCCAATGCCATCCATGCCCTAAATGATGTCTAAAAAATCAACAGACCACACGGAAACACTTGAATAATAAAGCTGTGGCTACCTGCTCTGAGCCTACTGGATGAAAGCAGGCCTGTTGGCAGACAAGGCCAGACAAGCTTGCAGGCCTAGGCTTCTAAATGGCCACCAGCCAAAAGGCCAGGCCCAATAACAGCAATCCCACCTCAAAGAAACACATTTCCCAATTCAATCCAATGCCATCCAGGCCCTAAATAATGCTTGAAAACGAATTACATTCAAAAATACCAAAGGAACAGTTGCTTCATCATGCACACACCCATGAGGCCATGATTAGCTCAGGCCTACTACTGACTACTACCCACAACATTTAAAAAAAAGGAATGATAGTTACCAAAATTAAATTGTAGTTGCAACAACTGCAATGCCCCCAATCAAACACAACAACCACTTACTTGTAAAATATCCAAGTAAATATTCCTCAAATCCAATTGCAATGATGCAGCAGACAAAAAGAGTGATCTTTCCAGCTCAAAATCCAAATGCAGAATGAGCAAGAGATGGACAAAGCACTGGGAGGAGCCTGTTGGACAGGAACAGGAAGTTGGAGATTCTGTGGCACTTCCTCCCTCTCCCCACCTTTTTTAAAATGGACTCCTTGCACCAAAAAGGACAGCCAAATGTCAATCTGAGGAGTTTGTTTAATCCAAATCATCATTTGCAGAAGGCTTCATGCTGCTAGAGCTGATATGAAAATGTTACATGTTCGAGTTCTCAAGCTTCACATTACTACCGCCGGACCGTTCAAAATGACGTGATCACGTTCTCTCGCTCCCAGTCGCGTTGGATACGACGTGTTCGGGTTCTCTTGCTCCTTGTCATGTTCAATTTGACATGTCCGCGTCCTCATGCTCTCGCTCGCGGTGGAGAATGACGTGTTCGAGATCTCATACTCTCGCGGTGCATGATCGTGAAATGAATGACGTGGTCGCGAGAAGAATGACGTGATCGCGGGCGGCAACTCTCGCGAGATAGCGCAAAATGGCTACCAACAATCCAACATCTTGTGGAGAACGCAACCGGATCGGGAAAACTTGTCAGCGAACGCGTGGATACAGGTAAGGCGAACGTGTGCCCGAGAATGTATTTTTACAGCGCGAACAAGAAAAAATGCCGGTACGATGCGGATTGCGGCAATTTTGCCATTTTTGCGCTCTCCGCGGAACGCAAACATTTCAATTTATCGCAATTTCCACAAGCGAAACGGAATTTGCGCCTACCCCTACTTCTACCCCTACTTCTGGACCAAGCTGTGCACACGGCTTAGCCAAGGATTGTAATCTGAACCGACGCGGGTGACTTCTAAGCAGACGCGTCATACAGGCATGGACCGAGACGTGTGCATGCATAGCCCATAGAATCGTATTGGGACGGATGCGTGTGGTTTCAAAAAATACGCGTCGTGTAGTCAGTGTACCGAGCCATGCTCACTCATTGGCAATGGGCTGTCATGGAGACGGACACAAATTCAAAAATCGTTCGACTCCTGCGCTGGAAATTCAGTTGGTTGTCTACAACAATACTGCAATCCTAGGGTGTCCTGAAGGTGAAAGTTTTGAACGATGCGGAAGATGGGTAGGAGACTTACATTTCCATGGATTGGACAGATTCATAGAATGTAACCGTGTCGGGCCTATCAGGAAGTGGCAATGTCACAAAATCTGCCTCTGCAGTACTGATTTAAGGTTGGCAGGCCCCCAGGGAGCTCACTTGCCTGCACTACATGCTACAGGACCACATATCTGATTGCACTGCTGCTGTCTATACTTTCTCTGGATCGTGCAATGGCACATACTCTGGAGAGGGCCCCAGCATTCACAGGGAAGGAGAACCAGGCCCTGCTAGACGGGCTCCTCCCAGAGTACAGCAAGCTGTATGGAAAATCAGGGGAGCAGGTGAGTGTGCAGTCCACTGCCTACCATTTCCTGTAAGTTGTCTGACTAGCAGTAATAGAAGTGTGCACAGCAGTGGGAGGCATATGCACTGAGTACTTGCAGCAACCAATTTATGTGAGTACATGTGATGAACAGGTGTCCTGCTGCAGTAGTGCAGCAGTGCTAGCCTTTAATTCCTAGGCAATTTTACCATGTCAGACCTGTAGCACAAATGCACATGTCTATGTGTTCATTACCTGTGTACCTCATTTAGCTTTGTAATGACTACATGTATTTTAAACTGTATGCAGCACAATTATGTGGCATGTGTGCTAATGTCCTCTTCACTTTGTCATCCTCACAGGTTGATGCGCACCAGAAGCAAGAGATCTGGTTGACCATCACCCAGGCAGTAAGATTTGTGGGGATCTACAAGAACCGGATCCGCAACTGCCAGAAGAGGGTCCAGAAGAGGGTCCAGGCAGGACCTACGTGGCTGGACCCAGAGGATCGCAAGGGTTCAGCTGAAGCTGTCGCCTCCTCGCCATAGGGGCGGACACCAGACCCTGACCCCCCACATGCTCCAGATTCTAGCGGTGGTATTCCTGGACCTGGATGGGCAACTGATGGCCAGACAGCAGCATAGAGGGGGTAAGTCCATGCCTGATCTGTGAACATGTCTGACATGCTATTTGCATTCTTTTGGCCTGGTCATACTACCACGTTACGTTGGTCTTGGAGTCCTGGACTCATGTCCCTCATTTGTGTAAGTCTCACGCCTCATCTGATCCACAGTTGTGGCCCCTACAGTCTGTGACTTTTTTCACTTGGGCACTGTGTCCCTTCAATCAGCTATGCTGAGGGTCTTGCACAGCATATGTATTATAAGTGACTTGTGTCTTTCATTACTCTGGTGGTATCTTCCCTGTTGCTCAGCTGGTATGTGTGATAGAATGCCTGGTGACTTCATGGAATGTTTGGGTGCATGGCTTGAGTGTAGAGTGGCAGTTGAAGGCAGGCAGGTTGAGTGACAGGGAGGTCGTTCCTGGTGCGGTTTACATTTTCCATCTACTCATCTTCTTATCCTGAACTTAACCTGGAACTTAAGCATGAATAAAGCTATCCTGTTTGGTATACCTGGCTCTTGGACTTTCTGTGTACTACAATATGTTACTGGGACTCTGATGTGTGCTTCGTTGGTGGGTCTATTTTTTGCACTATGCCCGGTCTCTGACATGTGTTCTGTGTGTGCATTTCATATGTCTTCCAATTGCTGGTCTGGCTCACAACATGTGTGTGGGTTTTTAAAACATACTCATGCAGCAGGTAAGTCCATGTAGTGTACTCAGGAGTATGTATAGGAAGTACGTCATACTAGCCGAGACACCTGCCTACTGTCCCTGCCAATACACAGTTACAGGTTTACCTGGTCAGTCATGCCCACTCCACGGCATTGGGAGACTCTGTACTCACACTCACATGTATGGACCTACTGATTGTGCTTCCTGAAATGTGCCATCAGGTGTCTGACACAATGTCATTGTGGTGTAGCTTCCTTTTTGTGACAACTGGTGTGTCGAGGATTTTAGTGGCAGCAGGACATCTGAGTTATGACAATGGGGTTGATGCCTGTGCAACATATAGGGGTGTGGTCAGTTGACTGTGCGCAATGCTGTATGCAACAGTGACTTTCACGCAGCTGTGTGTCATTAGCAGCAGACTGTGAGGTGCGATTTTAGTAATGTTGGTTCATCATAGTCCTGTGTGGGCATTTTCAGCAAATATCAGCTGAGAATGCCAGTGCATGCCTTGTAATGTGCTGTATTTACAGTATTGTGTGCAGTTAGTGCTGGCGCCTAAGGTGGGCCTCATTTTCCTACTTATATGCAGATACATCCATGGGCACAGGAGACAGCTTTACAGAACTAGAGGAGCCACAGAGCCAGACTGGGCCAGCGACTGAGGAGTCGGAGGGACCCAGTGGCATGGAGGGTGAGGGGAGCCACACCAAGGAGGCCTCAGCACCATCCACCTCAGCTGAGGACCACAGATAGTGAGGCTGTTCCCGCCACCACCACCCTCCCCTCGGCTTCCATCCCAGAGGTCCATGGCAGCTCCTGTGTTGGGGAGCATGTCTCCTTCTTGCCAGGCACCGCTGCCCTAAATGTGGAGTCTGTGGACTTGCTTAAACAGATCCAGTTAGGGCAGACATCAATGCTGAGTGTCCTCCATGCACACAACAGTCTGTTGACACAACTGGTGTCATTCATGGAGGGCATCTCTTCGGGTATGTTTGTCCTACAGAGGACAATTCAGCCCCTGGCATCCTCCCTGACGGCAGCAGTATCCCTCCTCCAACAGTCCCTCACCCCTTCAGCATCGGCCCCATCAACAACTCCTAGCACCTTACCTGTCCCCAGCACACACTCACATCAGCACAGTCACCCAAACACACAGACACAGACAGCACACAATCACACAAACAAAAGTCAAAACGTGCACGCAAGCAAAGTCAAGGGACTGATACCACACACACAGGAGATGGGTCACAAACACACACACAGGCATCCACAACAACTTTGCAGTCCTCCGATCCCTCTCCCTCCAAGAGCCCTTCTCTTGCCTCACCTGCAACCCCATCTCCTAAGAAGCTCTTCCTGTGTGCCCTAGGCCTCCTACCCTCCGATCCAGCAGATCCAGACTACAGGGGGAGGAGGAAGTCCCCACACACAGAGAAAAGTGCCCCTCACACCCAGACAACCTCCCCAAGGCACAGGCAGACTGAGGCCCCCACCCGCAAGTCATCCCATACCCGGAAGAGCAAGACCCCACCCCCCCCCCCCCAGCTCCACTGCACAGTCTCTGTCCTCCATGTCCCAGGTTCCCCCACACACAGATACATCATCCCCAAAATGCTCAGGCCCTCCCCAACTCTAACTTGCTCTTCCAATGACACCACCACCTGTCTGTCTGTAAGTGCAACTAGTGTGGGGACCGTGGCCCCCTCAGCTGTGCTGCCAACCTCACCGGCATCCATTTCCACTCCTATGGTGTTAGGCACTGCAGTGGAGTCCACGACCACCCAGTCTGACATGGGCACTGCAATGGGGACCATGTGAACTACACCTGACCTGCCCACTGCAGTGGTTCAAGCACCCAATCCCATCAGATTTGTGCCCCACAGTTGTGGCGGCACAAAACATGTCAGACACCTCCACTGCAGTTGCCACTGACTCTCCTGCACCCACCACCCCTTCACAACCTCCTTTTGATGAGCCCTGATCCTGTCCCTGTGGTGCCTGGCCTGCGCCATGTATGCCCCTCAGAGTGGATTTCCCCAGTCCTTAGCAGTGTAGGCAAGCAATGGGTGACAGGTGTCACTCACACCCTCATTGGACTTTGTATTTGGAGAGGACATTGGACTTAATTTTGTTTTGGATTTTCCCTTTTAGCTTTGAATTTTCTGAATAAAGCATTTTTTGTTATCCTTGTGCATTTCATTTAGGTGTACATTATGTTGATGCTGTTTACCCTGACCTTGCTGTGATGATGTAGGATTTAAAAATGTCTGATACTGAGGTGTTGATGTGATGTACTCCATGTGGACCATGAGATATGTTTCCTGTTCAGGTTGGTATCCATGTCATCCTTTTCAGCTGACTGGGTGTGTCATGATTAACTAATTTAGCACAGGGATGTTAACATTTCATTGGCATGGCCACATTCGTTGCTTGCACCCATGCACATATGATGTGCTTCACATTGTACAATTTGTCACTTTCCCTGACTGTTGCCCCATCTCCACTGTACATGCAGTTGTGGACATCATTGGTGTAAAGTCAACTGTATCCTGTGTGCAACTTCTTACACATATGTATTGTGTATGTGCAGGTGACTTAAGGGGCACTACCGTACCGAGGCATATGTCACCAGTGCCAACATTGGGTGGTAAATGATGGTTGACTGAACAAGTGTTGTGCTGACATGACCAGGAATCATACATACTGTTTGGCATGTGCTGCTATTTCCATGATGACACTTACCTTGAGGTCACTGTGATGGTGGGGGATTTAGACCCTTTGTCACAATATTCAACTTTAGCTGATGTTTGTGTCCATACATTTTACATTTGATTTACACACTGATGGGGGTTTTGAACACATTGGGACAGTGCGATTGCGAAGCTTGACTTGTGTAGCCCACACTCTGGTGTTGGGCACACATGTGATGGTAGTTACATTGTGTGTCGTAACTCAAATTCACTGTTGGGGGTATTTGTCAGGCACAACACACTGTTGGCATGATGTTGTGGGGAAATGTATTTGGCTGGCATACCTGTGGTTGATGTTTGATGGATGTGTGGTACATCATCCACCCTATGGGCGGGGATGTCGATATTGTCAGACACACTGACCCCTATGGGTGGTCGAGGCAGTTATGATACACAACATGACACATATGGGAGGGGTGGTATTAGTGATAAGCAACATGCCCCTATGGGTGGGGGTGCATTAGTGATAGGCAACATGCCCTTTGGGTGGGGTGGCATTAGTGATAGGCAACATGACACATATGGGTGGGGTGGCTTTAGTGATAGGCAACATGACACATTTGGGTGGGGTGGCATTAGTGATAGGCAACATGCTCCTATGTATGGGGTGGCAGTAGTGATAGGCAAGATGACATATTTGGGTGGGGTGGCATTAGTGCTCGGCAACATGACACATATGGGTGGGGTGGCATTAGTGATAGGCAACATGCCCCTATGGGTGGGCTGGCATTAGTGATGGGCATCATGCCCCTATGGGTGGGGTGGCATTAGTGATAGGCAACATGCCCCTATGGGTGGGTTGGCATTAGTGATAAGCAACATGACACATATAGGTGGAGTGGCATTAGTGATAGGCAACATGCCCCTAGGGGTGGGGTGGCATTAGTGATAGGCAGCGTGACACATTTGGGTGGGGTGGCATTAGTGGTGGGCAAAATGACACATATGGGTGGGGTGGCATTAGTGATAGGCAACATGCCACTATGGGTGGGGTGGCAGTATGGGTGGGCAACATGTCTCTATGGGTGGGGTGGCATTAGTGATAGGCAACATGCCACTATGGGTGGGGTGGCAGTATGGGTGGGAAACATGTCTCTATGGGTGGGGTGGCATTAGTGAAAGGCAACATGACACATTTGGGTGGGGTGGTATTAGTGATAGGCAACATGCCCCTATGGATGGGCTGGCATTAGTGATGGGCAACACACCCCTATGGGTGGGGTGGCATTAGTGATAGGCAACATGCCCCTATGGGTGGGTTGGCATTAGTGATAAGCAACATGACACATATGGGTAGAGTGGCATTAGTGATAGGCAACATGCCCCTAGGGGTGGAGTGGCATTAGTGATAGGCAACATGACACATTTGGGTGGGGTGGCATTAGTGCTGGGCAATATGACACATATGGGTGGGGTGGCATTAGTGATAGGCAACATGCCACTATGGGTGGGGTGGCAGTATGGGTGGGCAACATGTCTCCATGGGTGGGGTGGCATTAGTGATAGGCAACATGACACATATGGGTGGAGTAGCATTGTGATAGGCAACCTGCCCCTATGGGTGGGGTGCCATTAGTGATAGGCAACATGACACACATGGGTGGGTGGCATTAGTGATAGGCAATATGCCCCTATGGGTGGGGTGCCATTAGTGATAGGCAACATGACACATATGGGTGGGGTGGCATTAGTGATAGGCAACAGGACACATATGGGTGTGGCAGCATTAGTGATAGGCAACATGCCCCTATTGGTGGGGTGTTATTAGTTATAGGCAACATGCCCCTATGGGTGGGGTGGCATTAGTGATAGCCAACATGACACATATGGGAGGGGTGGCATTAGCGATAGGCAACATGACACATATGGGTGGGGTTGCATTAGTGATAGGCAACATGCCCCTATGGGTGGGATGGCAGTATGGGTGGGCAAGATGCCCTTATGGGTGGGGTGGCATTTATGATAGGCAACATGACACATATGGGTGGGGTGGCATTAGTGATAGACAACGTGACAAATATGGGTGGGGTGGCATTAGTGATAGGCAACATGTCCCTATGGGTGGGATGGCAGTATGGGTGGGCAAGATGCCCCTATGGGTGGGGTGGCATTTATGATAGGCAACATGACACATATGGGTGGGGTGGCATTAGTGATAGACAACATGACACATATGGGTGGGGTGGCATTAGTGATAGGTATCATGACACACATGGGTGGGGTAGCATTAGTGCTAGGCAACATGCCCCTATGGGTGGGGTGGCATTAGTGATAGGCAACATGACACATATAGGTGGGGTGGTATTAGTGATAGGCAACATGACACATATGGGTGGGGTGGCATTAGTGATAGGCAACATGACACCTATAAGTAGGGTGGCATTAGTGATAGGCAACATGCCCCTATGGGTGGGGTAGCAGTGGTGGTGGCCATGGTTCACTGAGGAGGCCTGTTGCTGGTGGACAGGGTCTGGACCCTCAGGGTGTGTGTGACATTTGGTGTATATGTGTCGTTTGTTTGTATGGTGGGTGTCTGACTTACCGTCTAGCCCGTCCGCGTCTGTTCCTGATCCGGTCATAAATGTACAGGACTGGTATGACCTGTGCGAATGGATTAATGTTGCTCCGTCTGGAACTGTTGCTAGCTGCTCCGTTTCAAATCCGTGGATTGTGTTAGTGGCACGATTCGTAGCTGATATGCAGTTCTTCTGGGTGCTGTGACGTGCTGAACGTGGCGACCAGTCCGTAACTTAAGAAGTATACATTGTACTTGACCGGTCGGAAGTAGCTGTGTTTATGGAGCCGTGCCATGTGGATTGTGTGTTTACGGGTCATGCTCGGAGGGAAAATGTGGATAGAGTCAGAGCGTACGTGTCGGTCGGGAATTTGGCACTTTTCCGCATTGTACTTCATCGCCTGGACGTTTCTGCTCCTGGTACGATTCGGCCGTAAGGTAAGGCTACTGACAAATCTCAGAGGGCTCACCGACCGAGATCGGAATCGGCCTCTCAATGTAATGCATACTGTAGGTTTAAAAATATTAAATATTTCACGGTGTAAGTATGTATATATATATATATTTTTGAATTTTTTACACATTTATTACCTTTTAAAATTAATTAAAATAATGATTTATTACTTGTTTTTCAGAAAATATATATGTATTACATTTTATATATGCATGTTTCATTTTTTTAAGTTACATTTATTTATTAGAATTGTTAACATTTACAAATAAATCTAAATATTGTTTATTAAGTTAAATGTATTATTTAATTTATTTTACATTATTTCATATATATAAAAAACAATATGTTCTACATCGATATTTATGTACTTGCAATTATGAAGATAGGAAGTCGATATTATTGCCAACGATATTTACGTCCCAATATTTTGGGAACACGATATTGTGGTCGTAGATATCCTGTCAGTGATCACTCTGTGCCACTGAGGCGATCCCTTGCACTATGTGTTTTGCAGCCCCTCCCTGTCTTCTGCTCCACTCAAGATTTCCCTCCCTTCTCTATCCCCTTTTTTCACAACCCACTTCTGGTCCACTTATAGTGCTCCTCTGAGCCAACACTGGATTTGCCATTTTTGATCAGTATCTTTTCCTAACAGTCTTTAAAAATGGCTATCAGTGCCAAGTTTAAATGTTGTACGGAACGTCCAAAGCCGTCCGACAGTGAGCATACATGCAACCTTGGAGGGTTTTTCGTAAACTTACAAAAAACACCACCAAACAAACAACCAAAACAAACCCAATAAGTCTGCAGCCACATATCTGAGGCAAGAGTTATTTGCTTTGCCAACGATTGTCTCACTGCCCAGGACCAATGCAAGAATGCCTGCACCCAGTATACACATCACTGAGTGGAGGAGCAGATTAAGGCATCTACTTGAAATCTACGAACAGAGAAGACTTCTTCAAGATTGAATCCATGCACTAGAATAATGGGACAAACATGACTAGGGATGTAGATATCAATAATACAATCTGTATAGTGGCACTGGGGCCCGGAAGTGGGAGGGGCAGCAATCTGCTCTGGATTGGCTCCACAATTTAACAGCCATCCTGATCTGAGTGTTTTTTTTATTTTTTATTTATGAATGCAAACCTGTAGACTGGGTCTGTGTTTACTCTCCCCAGAGTGCGTAGTGTTAGAAGAGCGACTCACAGAGTCAGGCCTCTGGAAGGGACTTAGGGACCGATTACGATGGCGGGCGGCCCGGTGGGGGAGATCCGCCCGCCATCCAGACATCAAAGGCCCCCGCCATATTATGATGGCTGGGGTGTCCGCGGCGGAAAACAAGGTTGATATAGTAGCAGTGTTACAATGCAGGCGGTCACTCGCATTTCTAAGGCGGCATTGCGAACATGGAAAGGCTCATGGCCCTTGGTTTTGGGGCCCCTGGGTATTGGGGGCTGAGGGGTGCACATGGGGGGTACCTATGGTACCCCCCTGCATTGGCATGGACAAAGTGGCAGGCATTACGCAGTGCCTTTCACCTTGTGCATGCCAATGAACATTGTGCATTCCCAGCATTGTGGAGGGCGGTGCTGTATGCTGGGAATAGGGGATGCCACCGCCACGATGGTGGTGGAATCCTGATTGCAGGTGCGGGACTGCCACACCTCTTGTGGACGGTCCTGCATTCCGCTACGGTGGCGGGTGGACTGTGTCCGCCCGCCATTGTAATCTGCCCCTTGAGCTGCTAGATCTGAAGCTAAAGTCGTGTTGCATCATAAACGGAGGTCTTTATTTTACTGTGAATGTGCATTAATATGTGAGACTGATTGCCGCTCCTGAGTCCTTAGTATTATTTAGGTCCATCTTATATTTTTGCGGAGTAGCAGCAGTCGTCCAATTAGAAAGCAATCTTGACAGCCTGAGCCCACAGGTGCCTGGCCTATGTGGAAAACTACAGACACATGTGAATTGTGAAGGTGCTTGGCAGCTGCTCGCACTGCTGGTAGATTGTGCGAAAAGCAACTCAGGCAGGGGGAGGTATTCAGGCGTTTAATAATATTTCATAAATAAAATCCCTTTAAAAAAAAAAATATCCGTAGCAGAATTTGTTTGTTTAGCTTGTTTAAAGCAATCAAAATACTTCATACAAAATGCGTTCAGTAAAAAGCACCTGAAATTGTCCCAGAAGAGCTGCAGGAAAAGCGTTTACTAATATAGAAAATATGAATATCTTAACAGTATTCTAGCCACCAAAATGTCATAGATAGTAACAATATTCTGGTCAAGAAAATCCCTCACAAGCATTATTCTGTTTATTTGAATGTTGTTAGAAATGGGGGTCTCTAGTTGGCAGAGGTAGGTACCTTTGTCCAAATAGGCACCCTTGGTTCTAGTGAGGATAAGGGGGATACCCCCTGTTCACCCCCTTGGTAGCTAAGCATGAGCAGACAAGTTATCCTAAAGGCAATGTGTAAAGTATTTGTACCAACACTCATAGTAACATAGTGAAAACACCTCAAAAGAACACCACACCACTTTTAAAAATTAAAATATCTATATTTAAACTAAACAAGACCAAAACCAAAGAAATTCAACATACACAATTAAAAATATAACTTTCAAAAGGTTTCAAGGACTTGTACCCAGAAAACTATGGATGTGAAACTTTTCACCAAAGTACCTGCAGATGCACAAAGTTCCAAAAGTCAAACAGCCGCAGAGCTAGAAAACAAAGAGATGCGAAACTCCTGAGGGCTTGGGGAGATGATGCAACAGTCTCGATGCTTGTAGAGCAATGGTTGCATTGAACCGTTCTATATATGGAGTGATGCGTCGATCCTTCGTGATGGTTCTGGTCCGCAGGTGATGTGTCAGATGAACTTGCCACACAGGTATGATGTGTGGAAATCCGGGGATGTGTTAGCGATCGATGCAGCAGTGTTGAGCGGTGCTGCGTCAGTCCTCTTCAGCAGTGACCCGTCGATGTGTCGATTCTTGCCGCAGCGTCAGGCGCTGCGGCAGTTTCCGAAGCGACGCAGTGATGCATAGACATTCTTCCCATGACGTGGAGATGTGTCTGGAAAACAGGACCAAGAAGAGCGATGTGTCGATTTCAGTCGTTTTTTGAGTCTCTTCTTTATTCCAGCTTCCAAAAAGGAGCAATAACATCCAGACTCAGACCCAAAACTGGTATAGGTACCTCTTGGCAGGTCAGAACTCACAGCAGCAGCATTCAGGGGTACTGGGGGTGACGTCTTTGTGTCCCTGAGACTTCAGAAGAGGAGGCCAGCACACTTCAGGCCCTTGGAGATCTCCTTCAAGCAGGGAACACAGGACACAGCAAAGTAATTTTTCTTTCCTTGGCAGCAACTGCAGGCCAACCCCACACAGCATGCAGCAAAGGGGCAGTACTTCTCCTTAGTCTCTCCAGCTCTTCTCCTTGGCAAAGGTTCCTCTTGTATTTCAGGGATGATCTAAAGTTCAGGGGTTTTAGGTCTAATACTTATACCCACTGTTTGACATTGATCAAAAGTGGCAACATGCCTAAAGCATCTAAACCAGCAAAAACAAAATTCAGCACAGCATCAAAAACACAGGGGGAAGAGGCAAAAAGTCAGGGAAAACCACACCAAGGATGCCAGGTCTAACATATGTCCCCTCCAGCTAAAAAGTGGTGAGAACTACCCACCTTATTGGGAGTTCTCATCACTAAGGCGTAAGAATCTGGATAGATCGTCAGCATTGCAGGCATGTTCTGTACCAGTGCGGTGTTCCACCAATAAGTCCATTTTCTGTAGGGAAATGGACCACCTCAACAGTTTTGGATTCTCACCCCGCATATGCATCAACCATCTAAGGGGCCTGTGGTCTGTCTGAAACCGGAAGTGAGTCCCAAACAAGTAGGGCCTTAGCTTCTTCAGTGTCCAGACCACAGCAAAAGCTTCCCTTTCAATTGCACTCCACATCTGTTCCCTGGGAAGTAGCCTCCTACTGATGAAAGCTCCAGGTTGGTCCAAGCCCTCATTGTTCAATTCTGAGAGTACTGCTCCCACTCCATGCTCTGAAGCATTTGTCTGCACGGCAAAGTCTTTGAAGAAGACAGGGGGCCTTAAGCACGGGTGCCGTGCACATGGGAGATTTCAGGGCATCAAAAGTGTTCTAGCAGGCATCAGTCCAGATCAACGGCCTGTGCTGCTTCCTTGCAGTCAGCTCTGTCAAGGGGGCAACAATGGTGCTATATCCCTTGACAAACCGTCTGTAGTACCCGGTGAGACATAAACATGCTCTCACCTCTGTCTGGGTCTTGGGGGGCTCCCAAGGCAGAATGGTATCAATTTTCACTTGTAGGAGCGTCCACTGGCCGCTCCCTACCTGGTGTCCCAAGTACACCACAGATCCCGGCCCTATCTGGACACTTACTAGCTTTGCTAGTGAGGCATGCCCTGTGGAGGGCCTTTAGCACTTCACAAAGGTGTTGCAATTGTTCCTCCCAACTGGAGCTGAACACAGCAAAGTCATCCAAGTAGGCGTTTCCGGAATTCTTCCTGCCCGGACAATACCCAGTTGACCAGTCTCTGGAAGGTGGCAGGGGTGTTCTTCAACCCAAAGGGCATAACCCGGAACTGGTAGTGCCCCTCTGGTGTTGAAAACGCTGACCTCTCTTTGGCCCTGTCGGTTAAGGCAATCTGCCAGTACCCAGATTTTAAATCAAATGTACTGAGGTAACAGTCAGCTCCTAAACGATCAACAAGCTCATCAGCTCTGGGGATTGGGAGCACATCAGTCTTGGTGACCGCATTGAGCCCATGGTAGTCCACAGAGAGCCGAAGTTCTGGAGTGGCACTGGATGCAGCAGCTTTTGGCACTAAGACAATTGGGTAGCCCAGGGGCTGATTGAGGGCTCTATCACCCCTATCATCAACATCTTGGAAACTTCTTCCTTGATGCTGGCCCTGACTTTGTCAGCTACCCTGTAAACTTTCTGCTTCACAGGTAGACTGTCTCCAGTGCCCACATCATGGATGCAGCAGTTTGTGACTCCTGGTGTCAGGGAGAACAGGGAGGCAAAATGCCCCAGCACCTGGTGACAGACCCTCTGCTGCTCTGGGGTCAGGGTAGGAGAGAGGTTTACCCCTTCCACTGACCCATCATGTTCCTTTGCTGACAGGAGGTCAGGAAGAGGCTCACTCTCCTCCTCTATTCCATCACCTGTTGCAAGGATCATAGTCACTTCAGACCTCTCAAAGAGGCGGTTTACATGCAGGACCCTCAAAGGCTTCCTAGAAGTCAGCAAGTCAACCTAATAGGTCACGTCACTCTTTCCTCCACCACCTCATATGGACCAATCTACTTATCTTAAAGCGCACGAGGCTCCACTGGTGCCATCACCCACACTTTCTGGCCAGGATGAAATTTGACCAGTGTGGTATTCTGGTCATACCATCTTTTAATTTCTTCCTGGCTAGCTTCCAGGTTTGCCTGAGCTAGTTTTCTGAAGCATTGAGTCTGGTTTCTAAAGGCCAGCACGTAGCTGAATACATCTTGTGGGGTCTTTCCAGGAGTTCTCTCCCAACCCTCCTTCACCAGACTCAGAGGTCCTCTCACAGGGTGACCATACAGTAGTTCGAAGGGACTGAACCCTAAGGACTTCTGCAGTACTCCTGTCTGCAAATAACAGGCATGGCAAAAAGATGTCCCACATCCGTCTCATGGGTTCTGAAAGACCCTTTATCATGCCCTTTAGAGTTTGGTTGCAACTCTCAACCAACCCATTCCCTTGAGGATGGTAAGGAGTGGTGAACTTATATGCCACACCGCACGCCTCCCACACAGATGTCATGTACTTCAAAATGAAGTTTGTATCACGGTTAGAGACCACCTCTCTGGGGAACCCCACACGAGAAAAAATCCCCATCAATGCACTTCAAACACACAATTTAAAAACTATCTTTACTAAAAGATGTGTTATTAAATCCTGAGTTCAGCAAAACCAAACTACATTTTTCCATCTTATCCCTATAGGAAGATATGCTTGTAAAATGTTACAAAGCATTCCCCATTCTGTCCTATGGGGCAAGATAGCTTTTCAGTAGTGAAAAACGAAATTGAAAGGATTTCACTGTCAGGACATGTTACCCACCAGTACATGTCCTACCTATCACATACACTGCACCTTGCCCGGGGTGGGGGGTTACCTTGGGCCTATCATAGGGGTGTCCTACATGTAAGAAAAGGGAAGGGGAGGGTAGGGCCTGGACAGTGGGTGCACTTGCCAAGTCAACATGGCATTTAACAAACTGCGCACAGGTCCCCTGTTGACAGGCCTGAGACCTCTTTTCAGGGCTACCCATGTGGGTGGCACAATCAGTGCTGCATGCCCAATAGTGGCATTTGATTTACAAGCCCTGGCACACTTAGTGCAGTTTACTAGGGACCTACTGGTAAAACAAATATGCTAATCAGGAAGAACCAATCACAGTCACAATTTACACAGGGAGCACTTGCACTTTGACACTGATCAGCAGTGGCAAAGTGCCCTAAGCATCTAAGCCTGCCAAAACAAAATCCATCACAGCATCAAAAACACAGGGGGTAGAGGCAAAACGTCAGGAAAAACTTCGCTTAGGATTCCAGGTCTAACAAATGTCAATTAAGTTCATGAAGATGTTACACGTAGAATGTAAAACTAAGCAAATATAAATGCCCAGTTGTTAGTGTGTGCTTAATCCTGCACAATAGCATATTTGTAATCACATTTAGTGATGGCAAATATGTCAAATGAGGCACCAGAAAATAAAACACTTCCACAACCCCCATTTGGGCCTTTATGCCCTGTGTATTGTTTTTTAAATCCTATTTTATTTTTCTGCTTCCTGGACACAGCCAGGCACTCTCGGGTTTAGGTTCAAGCACACTTTACCAAGACCAAGTGAGGCTTGGTGTTACAGGACTAGGTAATGGGGAAAAATGAACTGTGTCTTTATTTGTCAGGAAACTGTACACCTCTGGGTTTGATTCCCAGATTAGTAACTTATCTTTATAGGGGTTCTCAGTCTGGCGTACATTGTTACACAAAAACACAAGACAGAAAATGTAAATCCCCTGGCCTATCAGTCTACTGTCTTCCCTTGTGCGATTTACTATAAAATCAGGTTTACTCTCCAGATTTACACTTGATTTCTCTATTACTGTTCCCCTGGTTGAGTCTCAGGCCTTTCTTAATTTTCTTACTGTTTAATTCTTCACTTCAGCTGAGTGTATGTTTCCTGGTGAACAACCTTTACAACGCAACTTTTACCACGCAGTGCCTTTACGAAGCAACTTTTACAACGCAAACCATTACAACGCATTACGCTGGGGGGCGCTCTAGGATAGGGAATAGGTTTAATGTACTATCCAACACCTTCCCTACTATCCACGGGGACTGGAGTTGGAATAGTAAATTAAACTATTCACTATCCAGCGCCCAAAAGCATTATGCGTTGTAAAGGTATTCGTTGTAAATACCGCGTTGTAAAGGCATGCGATGTAAAAGCACGCGTTGTAATGTCATACATCCATGTTTCCTACATTCAGCGTGTAACGAAAATACTTTTCCTAATGCTACTTTGAAGCCCCCTCCAGCCTCTAGTCCTATAATATGATGACTAGCCCTAAAAGAATTCTTCTGTAGAAAAAGGTCTTACTTTTTGATTGTTAGACAGAACCAGAGAGAGCAAGAGAGAGGCAAAAAAGAAGATGTAGAGGTATCTGAGAATGCCCATGGAAATGCAAGTATAGGTGATGATGAATATGATGAAAATAAAAATGGAACTAGGCAAAAGTAAAAAAAAAAAAAGGAAAGAGGTCAGGACACAGAAGGTGAGAAAAAGGAACAGAGAAAATAAAGGAAATATAAATGTGACAGAGAAACAAACATAGTAATGAGGATGAGAAAATCAACGAGGGGATACAAAGCATAAAAGAAAAGAGGGATTGAAAGGACAGAGACGGGAAAGTAGGGTAAAAATATACAGAGGAGGAAATTAGATGAATTGTTGAGTTTATAGAGAGACAGGGAGGACAGAAGTTATGAGGTCAGAGAGATAAAAGACAAGCAGCAAAGGCGAGAGAAAGGCGAAAGAATGGCGAAGAAAAGGGCAAATACATTAAGGTGCAATGGCAGAAGAGGAAGAAAGAGGAAAGGGAAGAAATGAAAGGCGAGGCTGCAATGAGAAGGAAACATGAGAGAAAGGATGTATGAGATGAGGTAAGTGTTGTGTACTGTAGATGCCCCCAAAGAAACACAGCGGCCATAGTTGCGTGTTGAGTATCCTTTATTGCAGAGAGGGAGAGATGTGCCTGCATTTCACAGCATCTCCCGTAATCACTGTGCACCCTCACGCTTCCCATCAGGCCCTGTGACCCATCACCTGGTTGTCCGGCAACTAGACCGCGACACCACAGTAAGAGAGGGACAGAACAAGGAAATACGAAAAAGCTATAGGAAAGAGAAAGGAAGCACAAGGAGTAAAGGGGAAATAAGAGTGTTGGAGGGAAAGCGAGGAAGAGATTAGGAAGAAAATATGTACAAAATATAGATGTGAAAGTGTGAGGGTGTACGGAAATAGAGAGGTCACCCATCGGGTCCTCATCAGCACCCGGACGCTTTGGCTCTCTCTACCTTCTCGGTGGGGGCCGCTCCTCCGCCCCAACTCCTTGGCTCAGCAGGGCTCGGTGGCCTGCCCCTCTACCTTTGGCCTTCCTTCAGCTTTCTCTCGATGGGACGAGGCCCCCGCCCTGATGCCGGCTGCCCTGGTGCAGCTGCTGGCGGCTCGGACTGCAGAGCCTCTGCGCTTCCTGGAGGAGTTCTTTGGGGTCATGGTCCCAGGTGGGCCAGAGGCACCGAGCACGGAGCGGGCGCTGCGGTACCTGCGGCTGATGCCCGGTGGAGCTGCTGGATCGGCTATAGGGGACTTCAGACACGGCTCTCCTCAGGTCTCCGCGGCGTCTCTTTCTTCCCCCCGCAGCACTGGGAAAACACCAGGGAAGATGGAACCTCTTTCTTCCCGGGTGGCCGATGGGGGTGTGGTGGATGTTCCCTTTCTCCTCTGGCCATCTCCTGCCTCTTCCAGACCTGGGACGTGGTCTCTTAGTGCCCTGCTGCACAGGAGTGTGGAATTGATTTAGAAGCAGTGATGGACCACTGCAAGACGCTGCTGTGCTGCTCCATTGAGCCCGCTTTTCTTTTCTCCGTGTTGCTCACCCTCCAGAGTCAGCCACTGTCTTCCTCTTCCAGGTCGGCCGTCCTAATCCCCGTGCCTACTTTCCCGGTCCGGCAGTACCCTCTAACATTTCCTCCATCCTGAATCGACTGCCGCCTTCCCCATTCAACTCTCCTTTTGGGGTAGGTTTTTCATTGCTGGTTGTTTACTCCATTTTGTTGTTCTACCAGCATTCCCGCCATCTTGTTTTTGTGGTCTTTGTTATGTTATGTTATGTTATATTTAATATCTAGAGGGCACAGCTACTCGAAAGTGTCTCGGCGCTAGTCGTTCACCATCTTACAGATCCTTGCCACAGGTCAGCACCCTTTTTCACCAGATTGACCTTTCGCACCTTTCTTGACCACCTCCGGACTGTTTTGATTTACTTTCTCAAATTTCTTTTTTTTTGTCTCCTCAGAATTTCTTTACGCCATGACTGGGCTATGACTGTAAATATGTAATATATAATTGTCCAAGCCTAATCGCAGTTAAACTGTCATCCTGATTGAATTTACTATTTGTATATATATATTTAACTCTAACCACTAGTATATGTAGTAGACCTTTGTACTTACTACCATACCTATGTGATTTTAGAGTTTAAAACTTGTACATTTGCAATTTTTTCTGTTTGTATCTCTTCCTTGAGTGACTTTACAACTTGTACATTTGCAGTTTTTTTCTGTTTGTATCTCTTATGTAACTCATGTAATCCAAAGTCCTTATGTTCTTTTGTAAAGCGCTCTGACACCATCGGGTAATGTTCACGCTATATAAAATCGCATTACATAAATAAATAAAATTACATGGTGAGTTGGGCAGAGAGAAGTGTATGAGGTAGATACAAGCATACCAAGCAATGATGATTGATTTGTGGGTGAGAGAAAAGGAAGGAAGCAAAGCAACAGCTTCAAGAGGAGCAATTAGAAGACAAAAGAGGAAAAAGAAAATAAGGACAAGCGACAGAAAGGGGCGAAAATGATGAAGGGTAAGTGGATGGTGAGAACGATTGATAGAAATAGGGAGAAGGAAATACAAAGAAGCAACTCAGTGACCTGTAGGCAGAGACATAGCTATCACTGGTGAAGCTGAGACACTGGCAGCAGTTTCCAGAGGTGCGAGTGGCCGACTTTATACAAATTACGACTACCTTTCAATCCTGTCCTATTCGAGGTAGGGGGGCAGAGGCTCATTTTACTCGCTTGCATTAGGGTTCATTACATCCCTGCTACATCACTGCACATGAGAAGCCTTCTTACGTCTGTTTAATTTGTTTCATGGTTTACACAAAGGGATTGGTCACTGCACAGAGTGCCTACATGGTCTGATAGAAATCCGATGCATTCCAGAAAATAGTGGGCACAGCTGAATCTATGAGATTAATTACATTTGGCTTTGGGTTCAATGCTTTGTTCACACCTAATTTTTAGCTATATTTAATGGCAATGAAAAACACAAGATAATTCTTATACTTAGCAGCCATATATGGCTTTTTGTCCACACATAGTCAAGCAGTTAGAGCAGGATCCTTCATTTTCCTGCAACATGTTAACTCATAAGAATGGGCTTAATGCTACACGAGCTGTGAGATGATCAGAATCAAAATGAAGTAGCTCTTAATCTATCCAGTGTTCAGCCACAGCAGAAATAATAAGATAGACAGAGCAACCTTTCTCTCGCTACCAAATCCATGCGTCATGTTCTACCCATTCTTCTCCTTGCTCTAGTATTGTCAGTCCCCCACAACCTGAAGAGGTGCAACCATGAGGGTAGGATTACCCAGCAACCAGTACTTCTGTAAGAATGACCTTCTAGTTTATGTTAATGTTAATGTTATGGGGAATTTGTAAAGTGCATGGCTACTCCAAGGAGTGTCCCGGCGCTAAGAGGACCCCAATTGAAAAGAGAGACAGAATGCACTGACAATCCTGCACCACAATTTTACTGAAGGAACAGCCAGGTCTTGAGTTGGCGTCTGAAGCTAAGAAGCTCTTGCTCTTGTCTGAGGGAGAGAGGCAGCGTGTTCCATAGTTTTCCCACTACGACCTGAAAGGGACAACCCCCCTTTCTGGTCCGGGTACATTTTGGCACCGCTAACAGATGTTGGGCGAATGACCTCAGAGTCCTGGCTGGAATATAGGGTGTGATTCTTTTTCTGATGTACTGGGCCCGCTGTTATGGAGAGCCTTAAAAGCAAGCACCAAAGACTTAAAGTCAATCCTATTTTTCACAGAAAGCCAGTGTAAGGTTTTTAACTGACTTGCCATATGGGTCGTAGGCCCTGCCAAAGAAAATGCTCTGGCAGCCGCGTTTTGAACAACCTGAAGATGGCCCAATAAATAATTTGGGATGCCCAGGTATAATACATTGGCATAGTCCAGCCTTGACATAATCAAGGCTTGGACTACTGTCTTCCTATAGGACAATGGCAACAAAGGTAAGAAGTTCCTCATCATTTTTAAAAGTCTGAAACACGTGCCAGCCACAGATTGAACCTGTGATTGAATGGAAAGATCTGAATCAAGCATGACTCCAAGATTCTTCACAGTGGAAACAGGACTGGATGGCGGAGGCTGATGCTGAGGCCATTAATTCCGCCATTCATCAACAGGCGAGTGTCCAAAAAAGGTAATTTCAGTTTTGGCAGACTTGCATGATAGTTGGTTTTGTCGAAACCAATCAAACACTTTAGTCAGGCATTGATGTATTAAATTTTCATTGAGGGGCTCATCCTTTTCAAAAGTGAACAACAATTGGGAGTCCCCTAGGGATGCAAAAGTTGCCATATAAATATTAAAAAGAGTTGGGCTCAAAACTGAGCCCTGAGGCACTCCAATATTCAGCGATGGAATATCTGCTGAGAATGGTGGGGACCAAACAGATTGCTGACGACCTTCCAAAAAAGAGCAAAACCACCTGAAAACCGTGCCCCCAAATACACACTCACTAAGTCTCTGTAGGAGTCGAACAAGGGGCACGGTATCAAACATCGCCGAGAGGTCCAGCAGTATTAATACTGCCTTCCCTCCTCTGTCAAGGGTGGCTTTGATACTTTCACTGACTTCTAATAAGGCCGTTTCGGTGCTATAATTTGCTCTAAACCCCGATTGGCTGTGATGAAGAGCATATGTGGCCCCAGTGAAGTTAGTAATAACCCCATTTACATACTTCTCTAATGCCTTGGCAAAAAAAGGAAGCAGTGTTATGGGCCTGTAGTTGCTGACTACTGCTGGGTCAGCTAAAGGTTTCTTCAATAGTGGGAGGATTTTACCCTGTTTCCACTTCGCTGGAACCTTTCCTTCCGACAAAGAAGGGTTCAGAACTTGATTAACAGCTGGATTCAGAACCTCAGCAACAGATGCTACAATTTTTGCAGGGCACGGATCAGAAGGCGACCCAGATTTAAGCGCCTTCGTGATGGTAAATGAGGTATCCAGGGAGACAGGAGGAAAATCCAAAAGTATTTCCTCCCTAGAGTATTCTTTAGAGTCTGCCGCATCGTCCTGGTTCGTACAGATAGGCATATCAAATGTGTCTTGGATAGATCTGATCTTATCATGAAAGAATTTAGTGACCTGATTGGTCCATTCAAGTGTAGGAGTAAAGAGGCTCTGGGTAACATTGGGGGAGGCACAATCTTTCACAATCTTAAACAGTTCTCTACTACTGTTTCTGGCTTGATCAATTTTTGTAGCCCCAAAACTTTTTTTCTCATCACGCACTTTTATGAAGTGCGCTTTGAGTGTCTGTTTGTAGATGTCTTTACTTAATGGATCGAAACTTTTCCTCCATGAGCGTTCCAGACATTTACAATCACTTTTACTTTTCCTCAACGCCTCTGTAAACCAAGGAGCTGAAGTATTTCCACGTGCGGCACTGCGCATCTTTGAAGGAGCAAGGTGCAGAGCCCAATTCTGGAGTCAGCTATCCAGAGCGTGTGTCACCTCTTCAAGGGAACCTTCCCCACAAATAGGATGTTGGCCTAATATTTCTGCTAAAGACTTGGGCGTAATCAGCTTAAAGGATCTGTATTCTTTAGTTTGTTGAATACCAAGGGACTGAGCCCCACTCTGGTCTTTTTTAAGCCGAAAAGTGATCAAATAATGATCGGACAAAATGATCGGAAGAGGGTTGTCTAGGTCAATCTTGCATGTTGAAAAAATTTGGTCCAAGATGTTCCCCTTTTCATGAGTGGAAAACATCACATATAGAACCATGCTAAAAATATTCAAGGATTCACATAGCTTCTTGGACTTCAATTTGATCTAGATAAATATTGAAGATCCAAGGACCATGCATTGACTAAACCTAGTAGCAATGGGTGCTATGGCGTGGCCAATGGACTCCAGGAAACGTCCAGGCAGCCCTGGTGGTCTATATATAATCACCCTGGCCACTGACTGGTGAGCGGAAACTGACATATGGAAACCTAAGCCTTCCGCTCCCTCTAAGTCAGTAATAGATATAGCCGAACAAGGGAGAGAATTCTTGTAGATAATTGCTACCCCCCCCCCACCTCTCTTCCCTAATCTGTCTTTCCTTATTATCATATAGTCGGGGTATAGCGTTAGCGAGAGTGGAGTTTGATCCCTCGTGAAGCCAAGTTTCAGTAAAAAACAAAACATCTGGCTTGGCTTCCACGAGGATATCATACAGTTGAAATTCATGCTTCCTCATAGACCTAGCATTAATAAGGATAGCTTTAAGACTTTCCCCGGTCACATTACTCAGAGGAGTATGTGACCCGAGGATTAATTTATTACCCTCCCGCACCCATCTCTGGAGTCAGCCTTCCAATTCCAGACATTACATAACAATGGGTCAGAGTCAACATGTAGCTTCAATAATGTGCAGCACATTGCTTGTCTACCAATCATCATGAGGGTGTCTCTGCTGTATTTAAGCCTAGGGGTACTCTTACCGACAATCTTTTCAGAGAAATGGGCAGCATTTCCGGCGCAGCTTGCCTCCGGGGCGCTGACGGGTGCAGACGGGCTTGCCTTTGGCGCACCATTGGTGCCTCCGCTGCGCGCTAGCGCAGCATCCCTTTTTAAGCCCTCCAGTGATCGACTAGACCGCCCTTCAGGAGGAAAAATGGCAGCTCAGTAGATATTGGCAAAAAACGATCCAGACCCCGGTTCGAGCCCCGCCAGTCCCAAAGTTCTAATTCCCCAACTTCAAATTCCCAGCCAAGCTAATAAAACAGGCACAGAATTCACAAAATTTTTGAAACAGAATTCATTAAAAACAAACTCAATTTTTTTTAAAAATTGTGCAAAGTGTGCAGGGATGCTATGAGCAGGAACGAGGGAAGCAGTGTCTGCTCAAATCAAGGGTCGAGCGCGCAAGCGCAGCGTCCCTTTTAAGCCCTCCAGATTGCCAAAAACGGTCCAGACCTCGGTTCGAGCCCCACCATTCCCAAAGTTCTAATTCCCCAATTCAAATTCCCAGCAAAATTAAAAACTGGCACAGTATTGACAGCAGATTTAAAACAGAATTAATTAAAAGCAAACTCGATTTTAAAAGAAAAGGTGCAAAGTGTGCAGGGATGATATGAGCAGGAACGAGGAAAGCAGTGTCTGCTCAAATCAAGGGTGTCTGCTTAATTCTCAATAAGTGAATGACCAAAGAATCAACACAAAACTTAGCAATTTTGTAAATGATCTCAAACCTTTGTTTTGCTCCATTTTCACAATTAATAAGCATTTGCAATGCAATAGGCAAATTCGTCCTGAGGCGGAAAGCCGGGACTTTGTTAAAATTTGCTGTGCTGTTTTTATCTTCGCCGCATTTTAAAAATTGTTTGCACATTCAGATCGAGTCACTGACTCTTTGCCCCTGACCTGCTTTCACACCGCCGCAGCTTCAGCGGTTTTCTCGCTCCCCAAAATCGGAACTTTTTTAGCTAACCCAGGACTGATAGAGTTGTTATCTCTTGCCTGACCTTACCTCCAGCAGCCGACTGGACGCTGCCTGGGGGATCGCCATCTTGCGTGAGGAGCTGGGACAGGGACAACAGTTGAGCGCTAGGCCCCTCCCACCCTCCCGCCCCCGGCCACTACAAAATGGAGCTCATATCCCAGGGGCGCAGCGGACGGGCGCAGCGGGCGCGCCGGCGGCGCGCCGAAGGTGCGCCAAAGGCGAGCCCGTCTTCGCCCGTCCGTGCCCGCCCGGGCCCAGGGGCCAGGAACCTTGGCCAACTTATCACCTATTCAGCCACTGCACTCAGGGAACTGCAGCTTCCTACCCTTCCGGTCCCACCAGGAGTGTCTGAACGCGCTGCGCTCCTCGACATCTCTAAACATCCATCGGGCCCTCATACCCGAACTGACCATAGTACCAGCTACGCCCACTCTACAGCGCCCCCACTGGTATCAAGTACTGACACTCACCTCCGAGTATTCTATCTCAATACTCGCTCCATGGTGAAACATCAGCTTGACCTATTCCTTTTGCTCACCACGGATAGACCTGATGTATTGCTACTCACCGAGACATGGCTCACTCTGGACTCCCATCCTGATATCTTAGCTGCCCTCCCTCCAGACTATTACATCCTCAATGTCAACCGCCCTTTGAACCGCCCTGGAGGCGGAGTAGCGGCTATCATTCTTAAAAAGTTCAGATTTCTAACCTCCGCCTCACTCACTCTGCCTGGGACCGATAACATAGTCATCACTCTGGAAACCACAGGTGGTGCCCTTGCACTGGTACTTCTCTATCATCCCCCCCTGTCGATGCCATCTTTTCCTTTATCCTTGTGTGAACAGGTAGCTGACCTGCTCACGCACAACTCAAGAATCGCCATATTTGGCGATTTCAATTATTGGTACGACAGCGATTTTGCAGGGCCTCATGCTATGGAGCTTTTTGAAACCCTGACCAGTCTGAACCTCACTCAACATATTACCTCACCTACCCACTCCAAAGGCCATATTCTTGATCATGTCTGGACCCATAACCTTGCCCTGTCCCGCCCCAACATTTCCCCCTGTCTCTGGTCAGATCATCACCTGATAGAGGTTACCATCACCATTAAAGGGAGCGTCAAGGCCCCTACCCTTCCTGGTGGACAATGTCAAAAATGGAACTCCTATGACGCCCAGGGGTTTCTCGACTTTGCAGCCAACACCCGCCCCATCATTAACCTAGCATCTGGTACCGACTCTATGGAAGGTGTAATTACCACCTGGCTGCAAGCGGCCAGCGACAAATTCGCCCCTCTTACTAGTTTCGCTCACACGAGGCGTGGCAATTCCCAACGCTGGTTTTCTGAGGAACTTAAAGCTCAAAAATTGAAGTTACGCCTCCTTGAACGCAAATGGAGACGGGGTTACTCCACGGAGGACCGCGCGGAGTATGTGAAAGCCCGCAATGAATACAAAAATGCTATCATAAAAGCTAAGGCTTCACATATCTCCGAAAGAATCAATTCAGCCTCTAACAAATCGCTGACATCAAGAACTCCATCTCTCCGTCTATCCCCTCTAGTTCCTCAGACTCCTCCCCTTTCAACCCATTCACTTTCACTCAGTTCCCAGCTATTACTCCCAGTACCCTTACCGAGCTTACAACCCATATTAAATCCCGTTCTCCCAAGGACTGTTGTCCCCCCCGGTCCTCAGGGCAGTTTTCTCAGCTTTACCCGACAGTATTCTCCCCCTCCTGAACACCTCCCTAAGTACTGGCACGGTCCCCTCTGTGTTCAAACAGGCCATACTGGTTCCCCTCCTAAAAAAAGCCGGAGCCGACCCTGCCAACCCCGCCAATTACAGGCCCATCTCCCTCTTACCTTATTCTTCTAAACTGTTGGAGGCCCATGTGACAACTTGTCTGTCGGCGTTCATAGAGAGCTCTGGCTTTCTAGTATCTAATCAAGCAGGCTTCAGGCCAGCTCATTCGACCGAGGCAGTTATTCTAAAAGTCATCGATACTCTTCGGGAGAATGCCGATCGAGGGTCCCCTCAGGCACTTATCCTTCTGGATCTTTCGGCCGCGTTCGACACGGTGGACCATGACATCCTCCTCCACCGTGTCGGACAAGCAGGCATCCAGGGCCCTTCACAGGATTGGATTAAGTCCTTCCTCTCTGGCAGAGTGCAAACAGTCCACCTAGGCCCCTTCACTGCAACCCAGGTACCCACCACCTGTGGAGTCCCCCAGGGATCCTCCCTCTCACCTCTACTTTTTAATTTATACCTTCGCCCGTTAATTCACTCACTCAGTAACTGGAACTGCATTGTCCTCAACTACGCAGATGACATGCAGATCATCTTTCCTTTAGACACCGCGGATGCGGCATCTAATTTCCAGGCAGTAATGCTGCACATCCAACAATGGATGACTTCTAATCAACTCAAATTAAATCCGGGAAAAACTGAACTCATCCTGCCTTGCACTAGCTCTGCACACTGGGGACCCCAATTTTGGCCAGCCGAGCTGGGCACTGCCCCTACTCCGTCGAGTGCAGTAAAAAGTCTGGGTGTCACCATTGACAAGGACCTCTCCTTGAAATCCCACGTCGGAGCCATCATCTCTGCTAGCATGTTCCAGCTACGTAAAATTCGAAAAATGTCTCACCTGCTTTCCCACGAGGCCTTGGTGCAAATTGTTATTTCCCTTGTCCTCTCCCGCCTCGACTTCTCCAACTCCCTTTACTAGGGCCTACCCAGGTCCCTGCTCCACCGCCTCCAGATGGTGCAGAACCAGGCAGCAAGACTTATTTGTAAAGTCCCCAAATGGCAATCTGCTAGACCCCTCCTGGCCAAGCTGCACTGGCTGCCCATTGAACAAAGGGCTGCCTTCAAAATTGGATGCCTAATCTACAAAGCACGGCATACCAAATGCCCGGCCTTCCTGAAATCCCTCATCAACCCACACTGCCCGACCCGCAACCTCCGCTCTGCCCATCTCCACCTGCTCACCTCCCCAGCGATCAAGTTAAAAAAACTGGGTGGCCGGAGATTCAGCTTCCTGGCACCCAAGCTGTGGAACTCCATCCCCCTACACATCAAAACCTCTGACACCCTGCTGAGTTTCAGAAAGAGCCTAAAGACCTGGCTCTTCTCGAACTCCCACTAGCTCTTTTTCCTACCCTAATTTCAATCTTAGCGCCAGGAAACCTCCGGTGTCAGTGCGCTTTATAAATGCAGCCTAACATTAACATTAACATTAACATTAACAATAGGTCTCGCAGTTGCGAGAGATTAAGCTATTGGCATTGTAAATGACAATGCTTTTTATTAATCAGTTTTGATAATTAACACATACATAAAAGCCATTGTCATTTACAGTACCAAGAGCTCAAACTCTTGTAAATGGGAGACCTTGGCTGCCATTGTCCCGGACTACTAGGAAAGTGAAAGCGCTGTGAAAGTATCTCATGCCTGCAGTAGGAGAACGCATTAAATAAAATAGTGCTTCCGGACTAAATAAGACATACGGTGTAACAACTGAAGTAAAAGGGCCAGTACTCATGGAAGGTTCCAAATAAAGACAAGGTAGTACTAAGGAGGGACTAGCAAGTCTATCAACGTATCAGCCAGCATTTACAATGGACAATGACACGAGCCAATGAAATATAGGGGCGGGGAGTGGGCGGAGTTTCAAATACATACTCGATTACAGCATGCCTCGCAGAGCAGCACAAGCGCTTCCTTGGCTGGACCTAAAATGTCATGTTACATTTTGAAAAAAATGATTGCATTGATTTTATCCTGCACAGGAGTTTATCTTCAAACAAACATCAGCAGAGCCTTTAACTCAATAGCAACTAATTGTGGAAGAAAACCTTACCACCAGGTGGTTTTCAAAAATGGCCATTCAACATTTGCACTGGTGATAGGGAGTGTACAAAACACAGCCACCATTTATTGTCTGTGTCTGTGTAAGTGAGAGCGGAAGAAGTGAAAGTTCATGTGAGAAACAGGAAATAAGAAAGTAACGGATATATGCAAGAGAAGACAGTGTAAGGGAGGTTAAATGTGTGAGAATGGCAAGTAAGTGTGGTATACGAAGGAAAGGAGGATTTGAAGAGGAAAGGTAATGTGGGCATCAGAGAGAAACAATTCATTCAGAAATAATTGTGTGAGATTGTGTGTATATGAGAATGGGATGGTAAGATGCATGTGTGGAACAAAAAAGAGGATATTTTCGAAAAGTGTATGAGATGAAGGTGAAACTAGAAGATATGTGAAAGGAAGATGTAATAAAGAAATCTATGTGATGTGATAGTTGAGATGACTGCCTGGAAGGTAAGTATGTGTGTGTTGAGCTGGAGGGACCTGCGAAGGACATAAAGAGAATAGGGTATCAGAGGATGTGCATAAATGGATGTGCAACTGCAAAGTGTAAGAGGAGATGTGTGAGGATTTGGTTGTAATATATGTATTATTTGGTAGGGGTGTGCTACCTTAACATGTAATATGCTTGCAAAAACTGCTGTGGGTCCAGTCAGGCTCGTTTGTAAAACCTTATGCTCAACCCTCGATAGATGTGGCTGTGAGCAGTGCGAATTAAACAAATAAACTAGTGTAAAGCCACACAACACAAAAGAAATCTGAAAACAGTTCATAAAAAGAGATTATATGATTATATTTTTATGAATTTTTAGAGTGCAAGATGAGTAAAATCCACAGAAGGATTCTGGAGATGCAGATTTTTAAAGAAACTTAAATCTCAGTTTAAACGCATACAAGCATAGCCAACTGTAAAGTTTGTAAACTTTTGAAAAGTTTGTAAGAGTTAAGTTTGATTATTCCGTGTGACATATGCTGTCTACTATTCTAGTGGGCACCTAGCAACAGTCCAAATGACCCCTTACTGATGGTAGGTTAAAGACAACCTTTATAGAAAGCTATCCTAGTAGTAGCTGTGGAGAGCAACCTTCAGGCTACGTCTTGGAGGAATGTAAAGCAGCTTGTTTTACCAGTCTATAATCTTGTGAATGACCAAATGAAAGGAGAACCACACCAGGTATATTATTCTAAACACATCCCACTAGTCTCTTTATGAGGCTAGTGGCAAAATAACATACGGTAAACTTAATAACACACAGTAAATTAGCACAATATATACGTTGAGCCCTGGGGCGTACCAAACCATATATTAAGAAAGTGGTATAAGAACCATGACTTGCATAGACACAAGGCCTAAAGCCTGTAGTACCACTGGGGCACCAGGAACCACCCAAGGTAGTGGCACAGGGGACCCACGAGGGATGCCTACAGTGTGTGGTGTGAATCACCATTAACTTCCATGGGGAAAGTCGCGGTTGGAATTTTAAAGATAAAGGACACTTAGGAAAGGACTTGGAGCAAACCTCTTTAGACTTAAGGGGTTCTAGAGCCAACACCCCCGGTACCACCGGAGTAATCGAGTTACGTCAACCAGGGAAGACGTGTGAATAGGTGTCTTTTGGTGTCAGGTTTCGTCATCGTTTTCAATGACGATCTGCTGCAAAGTGCTGCTGCTGTCCTAGAGGAAAGTGTCCGGTGTGACCCAAGCCTGGATCAGAGATGAGAAGAACCTGAAAGCAGAGGGGACAGAGTCTGGGACACTTGCCAGTGACCAGGGGCACGATAGTCGAATGCCCACCGATGTAGTGTGATTACAGGTGAAGAAGGTGAAGCTTGACTCTTCATCCACGAGGACGAGGAGGCGTGGATGACAGCCAGGATCTGGATTAAAGCTGTTCCACAAAGGATGTCGAGTGATGCTGTGTCGGTGCCTGGATTACATCCAACAAGCCTTGGCAACAGCCACCCATGCAGGAATCACAGAAATGCTTCTGGGCAGACCAGCAAGGTCTGGGGGACTCACCACACGGTAGAGAGTCAGGGCACGTCTGGAGCAACCAGGGAAGCCCAAGGAAAATTGCCTTCGAGGAGACCCCCAGTTGACGGACCAGGAATGGCGAAGGAGCCTCGAGCGGAAATACAAGAAGTGGGCTCACGGAACACTTGTGGAGTGTAGGCCACAATCTTCGATGCAGATGGTGCTCGGGCTTGGGCTACAAGTAACCCAAAGCACTACTTCAAGAGATGTCGAGTAGTCAATGCACTAGCAAATGTGCACGTCATCCAGGAGTTCCGGTTCCATGTCACTCATGAGGGCTGCCGGTCTCAGCTTTGCTGGGACTCGGGTCGGCCTCTGAGAAGTCTGGAAAATCTCTTCCTGTGTTGCAAATACTTCAGAGTCCGGCGGTAGCTTCGGAAATGCAGACCGGAAAGATGCTTCGTTGGTCCCTGCTTGAGCAGGGGAGTCACTCCTTGACCCCAAGGGAGATTCGTCCGTCCTCTAGTCTTTAATAGGGCGGAGAAGTTCCAGGAGTCCGTTTCAGAGTTTCGTCCAGGTGCAATCTGAAGTCCTGTTGCCAGGGGTCCCTTACTTATACTGAAGAAAGGGGTTGGACAAATTCTGGGGACTCACCTATGGGAGGGTTTTGGAAAGAGGGGTGGCTACACCCATTTCCTTTGTCCAGTTTCGTGCCAGAGCAGGGGCTGGTAGCCCCTGCAACTGGTTCGAACTGGGCTATGCTCAGGGACACCAAATGTGCCCCAAGTGTAGACTTACTGGCATTCTCAGAGTGCACCCACCCAGCCCCAATACATTAAAGCCTGTCTGGGAGGGGGTTACACCTCCCTTTGACAGGAAACCTGTTGTCCAGGCCTCCCCTGCAGGGGTTTTGTCCAGCAGCAGAAGGTCAGATGCATGTCTGTGGCTTCAGCATCCATTTTGTGATGCCAGGGCTCTTTTAAACTGTTACCTGGCAGACCTGTGTGTACATGTCTATCCCTCTCGGAGGGTGGAATTCTACCCCCACTGCCAGGACTTGTGGGGGGGATAGGATTCCAAAGTGTTTGACACCAAACACGACATGATTCCCTGTAGCCATTCCAAAGTTAGCATTTACTGCAAGGTTATAATGCACTTAAGAGTATATGATCTGGCTACATCACAGATCAGCCTCAGAGAATAGATTTCGAAGGCTGCAGAGGGGTCCTGCTCATGCATGGGCACCCTCTCACACAAAACCAATCACTCTGCCTTCAGGATTGATAAGGCCTGCCATAGGAGTGACTGATAGGTTTATATGTGTCAGTGATTAAAGGTAGATATAGGTAACCTATATCTTAGTAAGGGGTGCATGCACCACCTTACCTAGGCTGCAGTAGCAGTCCTGTGGTGTCATTTAATGCTTCCCAGGGGTGGCATAATACATGCTGCAGCCCCTGGTAGGCCTCAGGGGTACCTATGCCCTTAGTACTTAGTGTACTAGGGGCTCACAAGGATGCCCCAGTAACCAAACTGGAGTGTACCTATTGTACATGCAATCAATTTAGAGAGGAAGCAGCTAGGCTGGGGTCCTGGATAGCAGGGCCCCGGCCAAACTAAAGTAAAAAAAACAGTGAAACACCAGCAACAAGTGGGGTTAACCATAGTAAGCAGATCTTACTCTCCTACACTCCGGCCCAGCTTTGGTGACCAAATCCAGCAGGAAGAAGGTCTGAGAGGCCAATAAGGAGTATTTGGATGGTTATCTAGCCACCAAAGCATTTTCCAGTCCAGTTCAAACGTTACTGCATGGCCACCATGGACTTCAATGGATTGGTCCTCATTCTGCAGATGCAGGAGATGGAAGATGCTCAATGATGCTCTGGATGCTATGCAGTGGATGGGGATGCCTCTGTTGTTTTTCCTTGGTCCATAGGTCAGGCTGGGTGACTTTGGCCACAGAGGTCCTCTGTCTGACTGTAGGGGACTAGCTGCGGCTAGACTACCGATCTCTGAACACAGTGGTCCCAGCGATATCCTTTGGTGCAGGCTAGTGTCCTTCTTCGGTGACCAATCTGAATTCAGATGACACCTCTGGGTCCAGCTGACTCGGGTGCAACTATTGACTGTCAAGGTTCAGTTTCTTGGGGTGCCCAGCTGCAGTCAGGGAGATTCTTCTGAAGTGCTTACTGACAGGTGCTGGGTTAAGGAATTCAGCTGACGGACACTTGGAGTCACTACTTTGGTCTAGGGCTGAGGCATGATGTTTCCCTGAGCCAGGACTCAGAGGCACAGTCCTCTCTTTGATAGCTCAAGATGTGGCAGGTGCAATCCAGCAGATGGTGCAGTCTCTACCAAGACCAGGAGTAAACAGCACAGTCCTTTATCTGTCCTTGTGCCAGCTCAGATATGATCTGAGGTTCAGGGTGCCAGTGGTGCCATATTTGTTCCCAGAAAGTGTCCTGGGGAGTGTGATGCAGTCAATAACCAATGAAATACCATGTCCCATCCCTCTTGCTATCAATTTTCCAGTGGATCAACGGACAGACCCTAGAAGTCACATCTTTCATTTGCAAAGTGGCATGACTTTTCCCGAAGACTGGAGCTGCAAGTCAGTCCTCTGTTCTTTACCCCAAGGTGCAACAGGTGGGTTTTGGGAAGTGGCCTAGCCAGAATTCCTACCCTTTCTCTTGAACATTTTTCCAGGCTCCAAAGTCCCTTGACTTTCCCTGAGGCCTTTGTTGCTCTGGTGGTGACACACACCCACTCAGGGAGACCCAGCATTGCTGCATAATTCCTTCTCTCCACCTATGTACAGGCAGAGGATTTCAAGGTCATTACCCAGCAGACACTCCACTGGGATGACAGGGGACACAGCTATTAATGACGGCAATTAAACTCCCCACCCCACTTAAAGCCTACCACAGGCATGGCATGTAAGTTTATAACATTGTCGGAATTTGCTATCTGTGCCGCTCACAGAAATCATCTCACCTGGGAAAACAAGCTTAGCCATAATCATGGTAATGCTGGCATATGTATCCTTCATGGCCAGAATGTCTGTCTCTCTACATCTAGATAGATTATAATCGACTAGATTTTGGTGTAACTTCTCTGAGGTACAATTTGTAAGTATCAGTTATTTTACCACTAAATTGTACCCCCGTAAGAATCTACATTATTACCCTTAATCCAGGCTTCCAGTGACTTCACAGAGGCATCTACAAAGTCTACCCATGTCTGAGCTTACCCCCTGTGTGTGTTCCTTATCTTTTTCCTGTACTCCTCTGGGGTGAGATGATATAGCTGGATGAATGCCTCCTACATGTTGGTGTATGACTCTGCCACCTCATCCTCCAGTGTCAACAGCCTATCTCTCCATACTATTGGATTAGACTCCTATAATAAGAGCCCCCAATGTTGGATACCCACCCTTCTCATCCTGATGGCTCTTTCATTGGATGCCAGCCATTTGTCTATGTCATCCCTCATTACATTCTAAGGAACAATAACTTTGAACAACCTGGAATCAATGGCACCCCCTGTATTCACCTTTGGTTCCTTGTTGCTGCCAAAGCAAACACAAGGAGATCATGGACGGAGCGCCAAAACTTTTCAGACACCCCCAGTCACAGATCTGGGTTGAATCCATCATCATTCTTTAGCGCACTTAGCCACCCCAGTTCAGACCCAGCTATATGCAAATTAGTCTTGAACCTTTGCCTCATGGGAACAGTCCAGCCTGAAATGCCGAGCCAGATCTTCCCTGGACCCGAAACCAGCATTCTGGAACCAGCCTCGGGGTGACACCCCTCATCAGCCAGGCTAGCTTTAATCCAGTGGTAAAGTGAGCAAGGGTCCCACGTCTGGACATAACCTGCCAACTTAGGGTGAACGAAGCAAACACAAGAAGGCGATGGACATAGTGCTGATACTTTTCAGACACTCACACACACTCACAGATCTGGGTTAAATCCATCATGGTTCTTTTGCTCACTTTGCCAACCCATGTCAGACCCAGCTATATGCAAAACAGTCTTGACCCTCGAGTCAAGGGAACAGTCCAGCCCGTACTGCCAAGCCAGGTATTCCCTGTACCAGAAATAAGGATCCTGGGACCGGTCTTGAGAAACACCCCTCATCAGCCAGGCTAGCTTGAGTCCAGTGGCAAACAGAGCAAGGGACCCATGTCTGGGCATACTCTGCCAACTTAGGGCGAATAAAGCGAACACAAGGAGATGATAGATGGAGCGCTGAAACATTTGAGACACTCATCCCCAATCACAGATCGGGGTCAAATTCATCATCCTTTTTTAGCTCACTTTGCCACCCCAGTTCAGACAGAGCTAAATGCAAATCAGTCTTTACTCTGTGCCTCATGGGAACAATCCAGCCTGAACTTCCCAGCCAGGTCTTCCCTGAACCGGAAGCAAGCATCCTGGGAATGAATTCGGGGTAACACCCCGAATCAGCCAGTCTAGCTTGAGTCCAGTGGCAAAGTGAACAAGGGATCAATGTCTTGGCATACCCTGCCAACCTAGGGAGAAGAAAGCAAACACAAGGAGATGATGGATGGAGCGCTGAAACTTTTCAGACACTCACACCCACTCACAGATCTGGGTTAAATCCATCATCGTTCTTTTGCTCACTTTGCCACTCCATTTCAGAACCAGCTATCTGCAAATCAGTCTTTACCCTGTAAGTCATAGGAACAGTCCAGCGAGAACTGCAAAGCCAGGCTATCCTTGGACTAGAAACAAGCATCCTGGGAACGGTTTTAGGGTAACACCCCTCATCAACCAGGCTAGCTTGAGTCCAGTGGCAAAGTGAGCAAGGGACCATGTCTGGCCGTACTCTGCCAACTTGGGGCGAATAAAGCGAACACAAGGAGATGATAGATGGAGCGCTGAAACATTTGAGACACTCATCCCCAATCACAGATCGGGGTCAAATCCATCATCCTTTTTTAGCTCACTTTGCTACCCCAGTTCAGACAGAGCTAAATGCAAATCAGTCTTTACTCTGTGCCTCATGGGAACAATCCAGCCTGAACTTCCAAGCCAGGTCTTCTCTGAACCGGAAACAAGCATCCTGGGTACGAATTCGGGGTAACACCCCGAATCAGCTAGTCTAGCTTGAGTCCAGTGGCAAAGTGAGCAAGGGATCAATGTCTAGGCATACCCTGCCAACTTAGGGAGAAGAAAGCAAACACAAGGAGATGATGGATGGAGCGCTGAAACTTTTCAGACACTCACACCCACTCACAGATCTGGGTTAAATCCATCATCGTTCTTTTGCTCACTTTGCCACTCCATTTCAGAACCAGCTATCTGCAAATCAGTCTTGACCCTGTAAGTCATAGGAACAGTCCATTGAGAACTGCCAAACCAGGCTATCCTTGGACTAGAAACAAGCATCCTGGGAACGGTTTTAGGGTAACACCCCATATCAGCCAGGCTAGCTTGAGTCCAGTGGCAAAGTGAGCAAGGGGCCATGTCTGGGCATACTCTGCCAACTTGGGGGGAGCAAAGCAAACACAAGAAGATGATAGATGGAGCGCTGAAACATTTCAGACACTCATCGCCAGTCACAGATCTGGGTTGAATCCATCATCGTTCTTTAGCTCACTTATACACCCCATTCAGACCCAGCTATATGCATATCAGCCTAGACCCTGTGCCTCATGGGAACAGTCCAGCCTGAGCTACCAATTCAGGTCTTCCCTGGACCAGAAACCAGCATTCTGGGACCAGTTTCGGGGTAACACCTCTCATCAGCCAGGCTAGCTTGAATCCAGTGGAAAAAGTGAGCAAGGGACCCAGGACTGGGCATACTCTGACAACTTAGGGCAAACAAAGCAAACACAAGGAGATGAGGGAAGAAGCACTGAAACTTTTCATACAGTCACCCTCAGTCACAGATCTGGTTTGAAACAATCATCGTTCTTTAGCTCACTTCGCCACGCCACTTCAGACCCGGCAATATGCAAATCAGTCTTTACCCTGTGCCTCAAGGGAGTAGTCCAGCCTGAACTGCCATGCCAGGTCTTCCTTGGACCCGTAACAAGCATCCTGGGACCAGTTTTGGGGTAACACCCCTCATCAGCCAGGCTAGCTTGAATACAGTGGCAAAGTGAGCAAGGGTTTCACGTCTGGACATACCCTGCCAACTTAGGGTGAACAAAGCAAACACAAGAAGGTGATGGACATAGCGCTGATACTTTTCAGACACTCACACACACTCACAGATCTGGGTTAAATCCATCATGGTTCTTTTGCTCACTTTGCCAACCCATGTCAGACCCAGCTATATGCAAAACAGTCTTGACCCTGCGAGTCATGGGAACAGTCCAGCCTGTACTGCCAAGCCAGATATTCCCTGTACCAGAAATAAGGATCCTTGGACCGGTCTTGGGGAAACACCCCACATCAGCCAGGCTAGCTTGAGTCCAGTGGCAAATTGAGCAAGGGACCCATGTCTGGGCATACTCTGCCAACTTAGGGCGAATAAAGCAAACACAAGGAGATGATAGATGGAGCGCTGAAACATTTAAGAAACTCATCCCCAATCACAGATCGGGGTCAAATCCATCATCCTTCTTTAGCTCACTTTGCCACCCCAGTTCAGACACAGCTAAATGCAAATCAGTTTTCACTCTGTGCCTCATGGGAACAATCCAGCCTGAACTACCATGCCAGGTCTTCCCTGGACCGGAAACAAGCATCCTGGGAACGGGTTTGGTTTAACACCACTCATCAGCCAGTCTAGCTTGAGTCCAGTGGCAAAGTGAGCAAGGGACCAATGTCTTCGCATACCCTGCCAACTTAGGCCGATTAAAACAAACACAAGGAGATGATAGATAGAGCGCTGAAACATTTAAGAAACTCATCCCCAATCACAGATCGGGGTCAAATCCATCATCCAAGTGAGCAAGGGACCCATTTCTGGGCTTACTCTGCCAACTTAGGGCGAATAAAGCTAACACAAGGCTATCATAGATGGAGCGCTGAAATATTTGAGACACTCATCCCCAGTCATAGATCTGGATCAAGTCCATCATCGTTCTTTAGGTCACTTTGCCACCACAGTTCAGACCCAGCTATATGCAAATCAGTCTTTACCCCATGCCTCATGGGAACAGTCCAGCCTGAACTACCAAGCCAGGTCTTCCCTGGACTGGAAACAAGCAACCTGAGACCGGTTTCCCGGTATCACCCCTCATCAGCCAGATTAGCTTGAATCCAGTGGCAAAGTGAGTAAGGTACCCACATCTGGGAATACCCTGCCACTTAGGGTGAACAAAGGAAACACAAGGAGATGATGGATGGAGCGCTGAAACGTTTCAGACACTCACACCCACTCACAGATCTGGGTTAAATCCATTATCATTCTTTTGCTCACTTTGCCACTCCATTTCAGACCCAGCTATCTGCAAATGAGTTGTGACCCTGTAAGTCATAGGAACAGTCCAGCGCAAACTACCAAGCCATGCTATCCCTGGACTAGAAACAAGCATCCTTTGAACGGTTTTGGGGTAACACCCCTCATCAACCAGGCTAGCTTGAGTCCAGTGGCAAAGTGAGCAAGGGACCCATGTCTGGGCTTACTCTGCCAACTAAGGGCAAATAAAGCAAACACAAGGAGATCATAGACGGAGCGCTAAAATATTTTAGACACTCATCCCCAGTCATGGATCTGGGTTAAATCCATCATCGTTCTTTAGCACACTTTGCCACCCCAGTTCAGATCCAGCTATATATAAATCAGTCTTTACCCCGTGCCTCATGGGAACAGTCCAACCTGAACTACCAAGCCAGGTCTTCCCTGGACCGGAAACAAGCAACCTGAGACCAGTTTCCGGGTATCACCCCTCATCAGCCAGATTAGCTTGAATCCAGTGGCGAAGTGAGTAAGGGACCCACATCTGGGAATACCCTGCCAACGTAGGGTGAACAAAGCAAATGCAAGGAGATGATGGACGGCGTGCTGAAACTTTTCAGACACTCTCTCCCAGTCACAGATCTGGATTGAACTGATCATTGTTCTTTTGCTCAATTCGCCACTGCAGTTCATACCCAGCTATATGCAAATCAGCCTTGACCCTGTGCCTCATGGGAACAGTCCAGCCCGAACTGCCAAGCCAGGTCTTCCCTGGACTGCAAACAAGCATCCTGGGACCAGTTTTGGGGTAATACCCCTCATCAGCCAGCCTAGCTTGAATCCAGTTGCAAAATTGCACAAGGCATAACCTGCCAACTTAGGGCGAACAAAGCAAACACAAGGAGATGATGGACAAAGCGTTGAAACTTTTCAGACATTCACCCTCAGTCACAGATCTGGGTTGAATCCATCCTCGTTCTTTAACTCACTTCTCCAACATGTCCTTGGGGTTTCAACTCCAGTTTGACCCTCTTTCATTTGTAGTGTCGATCTTTCCCCCAGGGCTAGCTTCCCTTCCTGAATTTCGAGGAGGATAGGTTGGGCTTCCAGATCCTTGGATCTCCTTTTAATAGTGTAACTTCATTTCCAGATGTGGAATCGTGTCTTGATAAAACCATGGGGGCACACTCTCACTGTTACTTTCTGTTTCAAAGAGGTCTCAGACATCTTCTTCTGTCAGGGGTTATCTCATCTGCTAGTTGCACCTGGAGACTCTTTACTTCCTCCCTGGCTCTGAAGATCTTCTTGAGGTCCTCTTTCTTGGCAGTGATTCCTGGGCTGATTTTTCTATCCCTGCATAGCACTCTCAAATCATTGATCCTCCGTGTGGGCAGGATGGCCAAGTCAATTTCCATGGTTTCCATTGTGATAGAAGGAAACTGCAAACATTGATGTCACTTTGTGAAGACTTCTTGTCAACCTTTAGATTCTGGAAGACAGTGCTTTGGATATACAGAACCTGGCATTTTTAAAAACATTTTATTCAATGTCTATACTGTGGATCTTTTCAGTGGTTTCTAACTTATTAATTGTCTAGTATAGCTAAACACATGTTCTAGATCCACCGATAGGCACCACTGTGAGGACTTTGATATTATGGAATGGCTCTCCTTCATTACCAGGTAATATACTCACAAAACTGTCTTGGGGCCTGTCAGGCTCATTTGTGAGTAGCTGTGGCTGCCAGCAGAAAGGCTTAATTAAAGGAGTTAGTGTAAAGCATTTAACAGTACCAAACAACGAAAAAAGAAAGCCACACAGAATGAAAGAAATCCAACACCAAGTAATAAAAATCGATTATGGGGAATATTATCAAGGATGGGTGATACATTATTGCCGCTTTTATCGGCAGGAAACTGCCGATAAAACGGCGATAATGGGCTTGATAATATGCTCTATAGAATTCCTATCGAAGCCCATGTTAGATGTGAAGACAAGGACGGGCAATACATTATTGCTGCTTTTATCGGCAGGAAACTGCCGATAAAACGGCGATAATGGGCTTGATAATATGCTCTATAGAATTCCTATCGAAGCCCATGTTAGATGTGAAGGCATCTAACATGGGCTTCGAAAGGAATTCTATAGAGCATATTATCAAGGCCATTATCGCTGTTTTATCGGCCGTTTCCTGCCGATAAAAGCAGCAATAATGTATTGCCCGTCCTTGATAATATGCCCCCAAGTTTTTATAAGATTTTAGAGTCCAAGGTAAGCAAAATCCCTCTGAAGATTCTGTAGATACAGATTTATAAAGAAAACCTAAATCTCAGTTTAACAGCAAGCAAGCATTGGTAACCATAAACTTTGTAAACTTTTGAGAAGTTTGTAAACTTCCGAAAATTTTATAAGTTGAGTTTGACTACTTCAGCCTGGTTTGTGTGACCAGATCTGACAAGTAGAAGATCTTGTGATCGGAAATAAGGGGTATTTGGACTGTCACCTGGCCACCAAAGCATTTTCCAGTCTAGTTCCAAACTTTACAGCATATCTGCTATAAACTTCAACGGAGTGGCCCTGAGGCTTTGGAGACAGAAGATGGAAGATGCTCAAGGATGCTCTGGGTGCTGTGCGGTTGGTGGGAGTGCCTCTGCATTAATTCTTCAGTTCACAGGTCAGGTGGGGAGACTTTGTCTGTAGAGATCGGGGTTCCTCAAAGTGCTCGTTAAGACAGTAGAAGGCCATCTGCGACTGTATTACCAATCTCTGCACACAGCACTCCATGTGACATCCTTTGGAGGAGGCTAGTTTCCCTCTTGGGTGGCCAATCTAGACTCAGATGACACCCCCGGGTCCGGCTGACTCGAGTGCAACGTTTGGCCATCAAGGATCAATCTTTTGGGGCTCCCAGTGGCAGTTAGTGGAGACTCTTCTCAGGTGGATACTGACTTGCCAAGTTGGAATGTTACAGCTGTGACTGCTCTGTTGCTCCTTCCATGAACTCAGCTGACTGATGTATGGAGTCAAATCAAATCAAACAGCTGTATTCACATTTGATAAATGCAAAAAATTATAGGGATATATCATAGTGCAAAATAGGCAAAAACATATTAGAATCAACAATTGGATGTTTGTTAAAATATTTATATTCTCAGACATATATATCATCAAAAACCAACAACACACACTACTAAGGTATAAGAAACCAAACAACAATTCATTTTCAGTTATTAAGATAATAAAAACAAGTTATAAAGACAGACAAGTTATATCAGCACCACTCCTAACCAAGCTCGTTCCAAATCCCACAGCATACTATGGTTAATATTTTAAAATCCTTACATCAGTTCTTTGTCAGTGAATAAGCAGTTACAAACAAACTATTAAAACTGATACAATAAAACAACTCCCCACTCAGATGAACTTTTCCTAGTCTGCAAAACTAAATATAAACGTTTGCAGTCATAAAACAAACAAAAGGGATTTCCAGCGGTAAACATCTTTGCAAGACAACGCAGGCCATTACAATGCAAGTCAGAACAACGACTTGCGTTAGGGGGCAGAAGGTGTTGGATTTAAAATTCAACACCCTCTCTACTTTTGCACAGACTGGAGTTGGAATAGTAAATTACACTATACCAACATCCAGTGCCCCCTACAGCAAGTCATTGTTCCGACTTGCGTTGTAAAGGTATGCGATGTAACAATGCAGTTGTTGTAATGGCATGCGCTGTAAACGCATGAGGACTAACGTGCCATATTTGTTTCCAGCGTATTATTAAAGGGCTGAGGAATGAGAGGATAGACTCAGTTTGGTTAACATTGGGATGATAATTTTTTTCCTTACAATTTTATATAAATAGCAGAAAAATAAAATGTTTGGAGTTGTTTCTTTGTTCTGGAGCATGTCGTATACCAGAGCCAGGAGCCACAGACCAAGTCCTCTCTTCGCTAGTACAAGGTGCTGCAGGTGCCATCCAGCAGATGGCACAGGCTCTATTTGACAAGACCAGGGGTCAGCAGGACAGTCCTTTGTCAGTCCTTGTTCCAGTACTGACATGGTATGAGGTTCAGGGTTCCAGGTGCTCCATATTTATTCCCAGAAAGTGTCCTGGATGGATGATGCAGTCACTAGCCAAAGAGCTACCGGTTCCTGCCGTCTTAGTGACATTTTTCTGGCTATGTGTGGCATCTAGCAATCCCAGAGTGCACTATTTTGTCTGAACCCTTCCCCAGATTTTAGTATCTTGGTAGCCCACTCTAGAGGTGCTGCTACCTATGGGGCTTCAGGTCCACAGGAAAACCAGTTTGGGCACTAGCCCCACTCTCTGTACCTACAGTGAGTGTGCCTACCTGAACAAAGGGCATCCCCTCAACAGTGGGATCAACATTTGCCCACCAAAATTGGCTTCGCCTTTGAAGCTCGTCTTTTGGGCTAGCACCCTGAGTGACTTTCTGTGAAGGGGAGGTAACACCTTGCCCTGTAGCGGGCTGCTATCGTTCCTAAGCCTGGAAGTCATTCACAATACTCTCCAGGAGGGCTGAAAGCTGTATGGAGGACAGTGACAGTATGAGACCACTGGAAAAACTGGGTCACAGATTGGCAACTTTCTAAAAGTTGCATCTCTTTAATTGTGACATTAAATTCAACTTGTGAAAAAAGAACAGTTGATGGACAGAATGCAGAACAATGTCATACATTCACCTTAGTACAGAGATCTGGGCCTAAATCCATCGTTTTTTGCTCACCATGCCATTCCATTTTGGAGTCAGCCATATTCAAATCAGTCTTGACCCTGCACCCCATGGGAACAGTCCAGATCGAACTGCCAAGCCAGGCCCTCCCTGGACTTGCATGGTATGCAAAAGAACGATAAATAGAATGTATGATTTATTCAGCATTCCGTCCATCATTTGTTTGCGTAGCATTAAATTTGACTTGGGCATTAAGCCCGGTCAAATACCCTGATTAATTTGATACCTTACACTAACCATCTAAGTAGTCCCATTCAAAAGTTAGCCAGGCTGAGGGGTCAGCTGGTAACCCTGTGTTAGGCTATGGGGCAACTAACTTTTCCTTGGTAAAAGGACAATTTGAATGTGTTGCTGTCAGGACATGTATATATATAAAATATATGGTCTATTTAATAAAATTCACCTCCCTGCCTTAGGACTCAATAGGCCTTCCTTAGGGAAGACATATATATTGTTAAGGGAAGTATGGGCTTTTCCATTGGTTCAAATGGCAAAGTGCTGGGAGCCATTTTGTACTTTGTCACAGACAGGGTGGCCCAAGCAGTGCTGCAGCCCTGGGGTGACACTCTGCCTTACATGCCGTCGGTACCATATACTAGAGACTTATAAGTAAGTCAGCCTCTGCTAATTGGGGCAGCCAATTTAACATATACTTTGTAATAGGTTATAACACAATTATATGTTTTTTATTATTTATTATTATTATTATTATTATTATTATTATTATTATTATTATTATTATTATTATTATTATTATTATTTAACACTAGCACTGAGGTCTGGTTAGCAGGTCTTAGAACACTCTCAGAGTCACAAACCAGCAGTATCAGTCCAAAAATGTAGTGGAGAACATAAAAAAGAGGCATTTCCTTACATGATTTTATGTGGAAAAAAGGAAGGTGAAGGGATGAGAAGAGAAAATTACCGTGACGTGTTTAAGAGGAGAAAGTGGGATATGTTATAAAATCGAGTTCAAGGCAGCAAGTGGCAGTGAAAAGAGAGAATGGTGTGAGGTATAAGAGAGCAGCTAACAATTTTTTTGTGGAAGCAGTATTACAGAACAAGCATTGGCAATGCCAATAGGTCTCGCCTATGCAAGAGTTATTGGCTTTGCCAATGTGTTTTAGCCATGTTGCAAACCAGCATGACTGCTGTTTGGCATGGCTAAAAGTTAGTGGCATAGATGAGAGTGGTGTGGAGTGTCGTACAGTGCAATGGCAAAGAATGGAGTAGAGTGTTGTAAAGTGGAGTGGCAGAGAGTGTTGTGTATTGGAGTGGCATAATGTGGAGTCGCTGTAGAATGGCATACACTGGAGTGGCATTGAGTAGAGTGGACTGGTGTAGAGTGCAGTGGCGTAGAGTATTGCAGAATATAGTGGCCTAGATTACAGTGGCATTGAATCCAGCATCTTAGAATGCAATTGTATAGATTACAGTGGTACATAGTAGAGTGCAGTGGTGCAGAGTGGAGTGACGTAGAGTGATGCAAAGTGGAGTTGCTTAGATTTGAGTGATGCAGACGGCAGTGACGCAGAGTAGAGTGCAGTGGCCTAGAGTGCAGAGTAGAGTCAAGTGGCATAGACTGCAAAGGCATAGAATGGTGCAGAGTAGAGTAGCATAGAGTGATGCAGAGTTGAGGATAGTGCCATAGAGTGCAGTGGTATAGAGTGGAGTAGTGTAGATTGGAGTAGTGCAGACTGCAGACTAGAGCAGTGTAGAGAACAATGGGGTATAGTACAGTTATGCAGAGTAGAGTGCAGTGGCATAGAGTAGATTGTTTCAGAGTAGAATGAAGTGGTGTAGAGTGGAGTGGTGCAGGGTAGAGTGCAGATGCGTAGAGTGGCATAGAGTGTAATGGCTTAGAGAAATTTGGTGTAGAGTGTAGAGGCATAGAGTGCAGTAGTGCACAGTTGATTAGAGTGGCATACAGTGGATTGCTTAGAGTGCAGGGGTATAGAGTTGAGTGTGTTAATACGGATATTGATGTGTTGCTAATAAAAATAAACTATTATCCTTATTAATAGAACCACTCGTCCCAAACTCCACATCTACCTCAACACGCAAGTATGTAGTCAGACAGGCCCTTTGACCTAAGCCCAGGATTATAGATTGATGGATCACAGGTGGGAGGGTGCAGAGCTGGCAGGCAAAAACACAGGAAGGAAACACTGGATCAATCCCACAGATAGGCTCAGTGACATTACAGTGGTCAAGGGATATTACCCTCAATAAAGTACACATGGCCTGTGGGATATACACATGCTTCTGAAAACACGATAAAGTCAGACACCACATGAGTTAGGAACACATAGCCAATCATGACCTAGCAGACGTAGTGATCACATGCTCCCCATGCCACACATCTGTACAAATTCCTCAATGGCCACTCTGTGTCCACACAAGGTCGTGATCCACCTGTAGTAACTTTTGACCATTAATTAATGACTCTAAGTCAACAACCAACATTCCTCATGATATATGGTACACTGTAAACGTATGTTATTTGCTGTAATATTGCATATAAGATGCACATGAACCCAATGTAAATTGAGACAGTCCTCAGACCTCGTCCTTGTAACTGTTCTCCCGGCCGAACTGTTTTATTACACAAACTGTTCCTGTTTTGTCAAACGCCTCTCGTCTTCATATTAAAAAATACAAAACATAAAAACATTTACAAACAGATAACATTAATCTATTCAGAAATGATCGGTACAGATATTACTCACATTAGTGATAACACTGAGAAAAACCAGATAATTATTGATAAACAGTCAGAGTCTGACATGGATGGAATACTTCTTTACCAGGGAGAACATACATTTTTAGAGGAAATTGGATATAACCATCTTATGAAAAGTATTTACAGTTAAAAAATTTACAGAAACATTACAAATCATTGACCTTTTTAATAGAAGGGGTTATCCAAAAAATGGAACAAGTGCCATTTTTTCATCCTTTCAAACGTTGCTAATCCGATATGCTCAAGAAATAAGAGCACAATTAAAGGAGTGTAATACAAAATGTTTAATCATTAAATACCTTGTTAGAATTCTCTATTTAACAAAGCTTCGCAATGGTCTTCTAGCTTGAGACTCGAGTATTCTGTTAAAGGAATAGTGTAATTTTAACATTTTATTCGACAATCATATAATATGTAATGCCGTACTTTAACACCAGATCCTAGCTGGCACTTTTTTTATTTCATAATCATGTAGATTCATTAGAAACTTGAGATCTAACTTGCTTCTGCACTTCCTTGATTTGTACAAGTACAGTGGTGTAGCAAACACTGTCTGCCTTTATGTGCTAAATATAGCGTCCGCATATGTGTAATAAACAATGGTGAAACAAATGGACAATCAATCCTATGCAATAAGAAGCCCCTGTAAATTCAGAAATTATAAATGTCTCCACCAGCAGAACAACAAGGTTTCTGCACCAGAATTAATCTGAGTTCACCAGTTGAAGCATATCAGTCCAGTAAAATAGATACATCTCAACTACAATCAATTGTGCCCTCTTTGGCAGAGGTCATAGTGAAAATGCTCTAGTCACACAAACAGTCCAGTACCGAAAGTGCATCGGGTGTGAGGTGCTTGGAAGGTCATAGGTGGCAAACAAAATAGTGTTTAAATAACTTGTCTTTCCTTTATAAAAAAAGATTTGAAAGTAAAAATTAACGCAAACTTGACAGAGATAATTCCTAATAGAGACAGAACTTTGTGATACATTGGTTAAGGAAATAAACTACAGGTAGTATGTCGGTGGCTGTATCATGCCATTTTTTTTTTCGCGTTTATTCCCTTAAGTTTGGCATGTAGTTCCTAAAGATGCATATGATCTGCGTGTTTGTAGATAACATAAACTAAGGGATTGATGTCTAGCTTGATTCCGGACACCCCCAGAGGATCTATCAGCCTATAAACCAGCTAGCTGCCAGTGCCACCATAAGCCCCTTAACCTTACCAAGGAGTGAATAGTTTCGGACAACCATCCAAAATGACAACCCTTGATCCTTCAGGGATCGTGTGAACAGTACACTACCTTGCGCTCAGTCATTCGTACTCACTTAGTCTCAGAGAGATACACAGAATAAACTTTAAGGACGTTTTCCAATAAGCATTTGTTGAACCAGCGTCATTCTACTATAAAACATGTTTGCTGCGACAATCATTAGACAGAAGTAAATGTGAAAGACTACAAGCACCAACCGAGTAAATAGAAGGTAGAATTCTACCATGGTGCTAAAACAGTGAATATATGCAGGCCTACAAACATGACAGTAATCATGCTTACTCCTACGATGCGGACCCTACCTAAGTGTTCCATAGCATGTACGTGGGTGTAAGGCCAAGAATCTCCTAGGAAAGAGCCAACTTCGTTATCTGATGAGAGAGAATGAAGGACCCTGACTTGGTCATGAGTTGGACACCCCGCAAGGAATGTCAGACCGCTGCGTGTTGAAGCTTCAGCATGCAGGACCCCAGTGTCAGCGTGGAAGCGTATCCTCTGCTTATCTAAAGATGGTATGGTTCTTTTATACCATAAAGATAGCCTTGAGTTCCTACTACAGTCGATATGTTGTGAGTACGAACATGTAAATGAGCCTGAATCAATACTTGCAATTATGCAATGTAGTTCTGTTGCCCTAGGATGTAGATGACCATGACTTTTATACAGAATATGTTAATCCTGTTTTGTACTTCATATGTAGGGGACTTTTCTAAGAATCCTCATGCATAATAAATGAGGCTTGTTTCAAGGAAACCAATCAACATTTATTAAGCACATAATTGGGTAAAAGATCAGTGCTAGAACCGTTTTGCAAAGCAACGTAGGACAAATGTATGTGAAAGGTCTTTTTGCTACTTAGGCCTAGGGTGGGGTACATAACAAGTTCACCTGTATTTTTACATTTTTTACTCTCTTTAAGGGTTACTATTTAACAGGAGTGCTCAAACAGCCATTCTAGTGTTTCAATGGGCACATTAAGTATCACTTGTGTCAGGGAAAACAGCAATACAAGTCTATCCATCACATACATCACAAGGAGAGAGCCTGCCCACTTTCCTTTATGTCTGGTCCTGGCTAGTGGCAGTCCGTAAACTGTTTCTGGGGTGCAGGGTTTTTACCCAAGTATGCTGCTTGCTGCAGCACCCAAATAAAGTTCAAATCTGGTGGTGTCGGATCATGAAAATTCCTTGTTTTGTGGAACTTACAGATAACATTCGAGCAATTATAAACAAAGGCTGATCACAAACAGCAGTATGTATGCAGAAAGAGAATGACAGTGATCATCTGCCAAACGTCTTGTTTACGGTTACGCCAGGATGATCACAGTATCATTTAGTGTCCATGATCTACATGGCCTCTAAAGAGAGTTGTGTTTTTCACTTTTGCCTAAGAGGAAGCCGTTAACAGTAAATACGAACAGATCTTCCAACAGAGTATTCAAGATGGTGATTTTTTTACTACTTTGCTTTACTTTTGACTGTTGAATATTTTGAAGGCATCATTAGATATTCATTTTTGTTGTTCAAGTAGTAACTTGGGCAGAAAATGCAATCTCTATTGCGGTTGCAATGATAATGTTATGCTCTACTGCATCTCACTCTTCGCACCACCTCCCATAATCTCAGCCTTGACTCCTCAACCAAACTACTATGAGGAGTCCAGAAGGCCTTGGGGCTCTGCTATATACTTTAGGAGGGAACACATGAAGTCTCCAATTTGATACTAGTAGTTAGTCCATAGAACTTGAGGGAAAGGGCCTCACTCGTGGGATCTCACAATGCCATGGCCATACAGCTCTGAAAGTAAAAGCAAACTTGTAGTACACTTGTTTTTGACAAATGTAAATGTGCAACCTTGTTAAGTTTAAGGGATTACTTTATTTACAACCAACCTTGTTATAGTGGCTGAAATTGGACTAGTCTATTCTGAAGATAGTACTATGTTTACAGAAGTCCTTAATGCCAATTTTAATACGTTGTTGCATCATGAACTCTGATTTGTTGAGCTTCACTTAACGATTTTTAAACAGTTTGTTTTTCAGGATCAATGTGTTGGAAACTCATTCATAGAGGAGAACAAGCAAGGGTGTTTCGATGCCAAGACTACTTCCAGTTGCATGTTGGCAGGTCCCTCAGGGGCTCCAGATTTGGTGTGTAAGATAATGAAGGGACATGACTAGCTGCAGTGAGATAACGTGTGTCTGATGGTGTATGCAGAGTAGAAACATGATGTGACTGAGGCTTTCTTTGGTGGACCAAGTGCTTAGAGTCTGCTGGACCTTGCTGAGTGTGTCTGAAGTGAATTAATTCTAGTACCATCAGAAACCTTTTCAATAAAACCAGAGGAGCCTTTGTCCCTCTGGGGTGTGCGACTCAAACCCTGCACCATAAGGCTCTAGTTGGAGCAGCACAAGAAAGTGCTACTCTAAAATGGGAATGGTTCAGCAAAGAGCAGAAGTGCATGGCTTGGGACCCAGTGACTGTACGGATGAACTTAGAATAGCTTCAGACACCAGTAGATTCTGCTTGATCATCTTGGTTGAAGTCTATCTCTGAATCTTAGAGCATGAATGAAAATGGAAGAGAGCCAGGGCTTGGTGGTCCCCAGACCAAGCATTAAGTAGCAAGATATGATTGGTTAAGACATTATAGCTACCCATACAAGTTGGTAAGTATCAGCTAGTTGGTGCTCCACTCTTCAGTCCTATGGGCAGGGCCACCCTTGATATTATAAGCAGCTGGGTTCTATCCTTTGATCTTCTTTAGGGATCTCCCTGACACCACTGAACCAGTAAGGATTTAGAAGGAATTTACCTACAGGGGCTCATGTGTCTTTCTTGCCTCATGTTTGGCCCCACTTTCAAGTTGCTTATTTGGGATGTTGGGAAAACCCTTTTTAGTTGTTACACAGGGTGGTGAATGCCCAGTCAAGGCGTAGCCACTGAGCACGTCTGTAGGGAACCTCATTACAGAGTAAGCGAAGCCTACAGGGTAAGGTTTTTGAGTGCTTCTCCTATGACTACTGTAGGTTCCCTCAGCCAGCAAGGCGGAAGACTCTAAGCTGTTATTGTACATATACTGAGATCCCAGTAGCCAGAAAAACAGACCATTTGGACAGTTTTTGTATCAGAGTGTATGTTCAATCTAAAGAAAAAGGTGTGGCGCATAGCTGACAGGTTGAGAATCTTTAATCAAGTTTATTGTTATGTTACTGGGTCAGCAAAACCATGCTGAGAGGCTGTGCATTTGATTAAAGAGTAAAGGAACTGTAACACGTTCCCCAGACACACGTCTCCTTGAGGTGACCACTGGTTTACTAGATGTCTCTTATACAAGACATGGTCAAGACGAATAAGTAAGCTAAGCTCTACACAAGAGGACATAAATACAGGAATAGAGGCTACATTCATATGTATTCATTGCACTAGTTTTTAGTTTTGGTTTGCGCCCATTAGCTTAACAGTGCACATAAAAGATTTAAGTGGGCAAGGAAAAAAGTTAAAATAAGTACACTTTCATACTTGCAATGCACTACAAAGATTCTATGAACCCTCAGCAGATCTCCTATGTTTATCAAATGTTGGCCATGAACACGGGAGTGTCAATTAAAAAAATATACTAAAGGTAGCAGAAGTGACAGAATAAATAATTTGAGCCAAGATGATCTCATAAGAACGACCACCACTATTGCTCGAAGCACCTTGAAGATTTTGTATTTGTGCAGAGAGGCTAATGGAAACATAGTGAGAGGTGACAGGGTTCTTGGCATAGTGTTTACATTCTGTTATGCACTACCTCTTGACCACCTGGCCATGAGTATTAAGGGTAAGTATGGGCCGAAAATTCGTTCGGCTCGCGGAATTTGCGAATTTTTGGCAATTTCGTGATCCGCAAATCGCACGAAATTGCCCAAAAATACGCCATTCGCAAGTTTGGCGGATTTTCTTTTCTCGTTCGTGCTTCAAAAATACAATCTCGCGCACGCGGCTTTGATTTACCATGATTCTGCGTTCGCTGATGAGTTTTCCTCCCTGTTCGCGTGCGCTGCGAGATTTTGGTAGCCGGCCGAGTAACGTCGCGATCACGAACACGTCATTGCGACCGGAAACAGGAATCGCGAACGCGAATACATCAATGCGACCGGAAACAGGAAAAAGGCATCGCGAGCAGGCTGGTTAAGTGGAAACAACATGTTCGCGACCGTTGCGACCGCATGCACAAGTTCTCATTCCTGAACTGGTAAAAAAAAAAAAATTGCAAGCTCGCGGAATTTGGCGGATTTTTGTGAATCGGGATTATGAATTCGCGTGAATTCGCGTATCACCAATTCGCAAATTCTGCCCATGCTTGATTAAGGGCAGATTCAGAGGTACCAAAACGTAAGCCAGAGGTAACAGCACCTGGTAACCCTGACGAATCTCAATTGTCGTCTATTTATGAACACAATCAGACTATGAGATATTAATCGCATAATTCAGAGGTGCAATTTATTGAGGCGGTCATGATTACATGCCACAGGAAATACAGGTGGAGTGAATTGTCATACTGTATACCCATTTGAAATAAAACTGACTTCTGTGCAGCCATGTGCTTAAGAACAAGAAAACAAAGTGGAACTGCGCACTGCGAGTTACAAGACTGGAGAACTTACCCGTCTTCCATTGGACCTGATGTCAGCAATTCCTTTTGCTGCATCGTTTTTCTCTGCAACACAGAGGACTTTACGAATCTGAACTCTGAGAGCCTGCCACATGGGGGAGGACTGACAGAACCTACTACTACACTTACATAAAAACCTGAACCAGTAGGAGCCCAAGATTGCGGTCTTGAAGATCATCCCTTACTTAGTGGCGCGCTGGGAACTCCCACTGACTTCATGTCATCTAGTTTCCCTGATCAATCATAAATGATAAAATTCCTTCTTTTAGCTTATATTGCACAGTTTGCTTATGGTATCATAGTGTACACCTCTATATGAAAATATGGGACTTAGTACTTTTGACATGCAATTGCTTTCAGTTATTACCATATATGCGTGCTGCAGCCATTCTAATTCAGACAATAAAGAAAAAGATAGCTAAGAAATAATAATCCAAGCCCTTAAAGGATAGAAATACTACTAATTATCTCTTCCTGTTTGGGTTTACTCACTTCTGAAAACTATATATCTCTTAAAGCTCTTTAACCAATGGCAACCCAGACAGAGCTTTCAAACAGGCAAACTTTTTGTTCTGTTTATTTCATCATCTTCTTCAAACAATGAATATATGTAGTTTTTTAAAAATGTTTTTCAAACACATATATATATACACACAACTAATACACATATACATATATATATATATAAATACAATATACAAACAAAAAAATACAAACAAAAGAATCTCTATATTTATACACAATATTTACTTTATTCATAGACTAACATATATATCTTTTGAACCTTTAAGTGTCTTTCGCCCTTCTTTTTTCAACAAAGGATGCTTCCAAAACCCTATATAACCAAAGACATTCCTTACAACAAAAGGTCACCAGCAAATCCTAGGAGCATAAGAGGTATATGAATTCGCCTCTATTACTTAAGTACTCCTTCTATTTTTCATTTACGTATTCAAAATTTTGTTATAGTCCCTTCAACAAAAGTGTTGACGCGTTTCAGCCCTTCTAATTTCCAGGCCTCATCAGGACTAGGGCGTTCAAGGTTCCGCCATCATTCTATTGTATCCCTTGGCTCTTCAAAATGCATGTATGTCTTAATTTTCAAACTTCCACAAATCAGTACCAACGCCAGAGAATGCTGTGGCTGCCTCTCTTCTAAGTCTCCTCACTATGTGGTTATTTTCCGAATTTGTGGATTCCGTTTCTTCACCGCGTGGCTAATTCACGTCTACCCGGGCCGCCATTACGAACCATCGCGTAATTCAGCACTAACATCCAATTCCGTCATCTTCTGGGGTTTCCACATCCAACATGCACTGGTATTTTCACTAACACAGGCACTTGTCACCAGTGGGCGTGGCTGTTACCTGGTGCACTAGATAAAGAGGGGCACAAAAGACTTGGTATACCCAGAACTACCCAAAGAGTATTACAGGGTTCCCTCTTGCTACTGCAACCTCTTGTCTTGCAGTCACAAAATGCTAGTAACTCTGCCAATTCCCAGAACACCCACCCACTAAGTCCTGTGAACTTTCCCAAAGTTGAAAACAGATGTCTTCTCTCCTGCCATACTGCATATACAACTGTTGTAATGAAATGAAATTCCAAACATGGGTATAAGTCAGTGCCTGCCAACGTGCTGTGAATGCTGAAGCCATTTAGAAGAAGTGTTGTTTTGTATAGAGATTTGCACAAAAAGCGTAAAGACACACTTTTCTTGTGCTAAATATTTGAAAGAAAATATAAAACGCCATTTGTATTAGCGAAATTATTCTACTACATACTGAGCACATGGCACAATAAGACGTCTTATTCCCTATCTCTCAGTGCAGGAATAACATCCATTCCAATTGGTGGAAAGTGGTCACTGTTTAATGAATTTATTTAATCTAACTACGAAGGTATTAATACGATTTTACCCTAGCTTGCGTACATATTAAATGGAATAAGAAAGCATTTTGTACATTCTTTCTACAGTTTTTATAGCACTCCCACTGGCAAACAAGCATTTGCAATGTAATAGGACTCGCATTTACACAAGACCCATTGTATTGCAAATGAGGGTGCAGGCAGCCAAGGGGCAAGGGGATGAGAAGGCATGAAGAACGGAAGTACGGGCGGGAGGGGCGAGAAGGCACAGACTGAGGGGGGAAGAAGGCACAGGAAAAAAATAGTGCTCACAATCTAAATTGTCCATTAATTGTTGTTTTTGCATTCGTCACCCCGAGTGGGATGGGTATGCTCAGACGTGAGTCCCATGCTCTCCACACCACTGGAGTCAAGCTATCCAGGCTGATGACGGCTGATAGCCAGAAACCGGTCCTTGGATGCTTGATTCCGGTCCAGGAAAGACATGGCTTGGCAGTAAGGGCTGGACTGTTCCCATGAGGCACAGGGTCAAGGCTGATTTCCATATGGCCATGTCTGACCTGGGGTGGTGTGGAGTGCAAAAAAACAATGGATTTAGGCCCAGATCTCTGTACTGGGGTGAATGTATGACATTGTTCTGCATTCTGTCCATCAATTGTTGTTTTTGCATTTGCCACCCTGAGTGGGATGGGTATGCTCAGACGTGAGTCCCATGCTCTCCACACCACTGGAGTCAAGCAATCCAGGCTGATGACGGCTGGTAGCCAGAAACCGGTCCTTGGATGCTTGATTCCGGTCCAGGAAAGACATTGCTTGGCAGTTCGGTCTGGACTGTTCCCATGAGGCACAGGGTCAAGGCTGATTTGCATATGCCCATGTCTGACCTGGGGTGGTGTGGAGTGCAAAAAAATGATGGATTTAGGTCCAGATCTCTGTACTGGGGTGAATGTATGAAATTGTTCTGCATTCTGCCCTTCAATTGTTGTTTTTGCATTTGTCACCCAGAGTGGGATGGGTATGATCAGACGTGAGTCCCATGCTGTCCACACCACTGGAGTCAAGCTATCCAGGCTGATGACGGCTGATAGCCAGAAACCGGTCCTTGGATGCTTGATTCCGGTCCAGGAAAGACATGTCTTGGCAGTTCGGGCTGGACTGTTCCCATGAGGCACAGGGTCAAGGCTGATTTGCATATGCCCATATCTGACCTGGGGTGATGTGGAGTGCAAAAAAATGATGGATTTAGGTCCAGATCTCTGTACTGGGGTGAATGTATGAAATTGTTCTGCATTCTGCCCATCAATTGCTGTTTTTGCATTTGTCACCCCGAGTTGGATGGGTATGCTCAGACGTGAGTCCCATGCTCTCCACACCACTGGAGTCAAGCTATCCAGGCTGATGACGGCTGATAGCCAGAAACCGGTCCTTGGATGCTTGATTCTGGTCCAGGAAAGACATGGCTTGGCAGTTCAGGCTGGACTGTTACCATGAGGCACAGGGTCAAGGCTGAATTGCATATGGCCATGTCTGACCTGGGGTGAAAAAAAACGATGGATTTAGGCCCAGATCTCTGTAAAGGGGTGAATGTATGACATTGTTCTGCATTCTGTCCATCAATTGTTGTTTTTGCATTTGTCACCCCGAGTGGGATGGGTATGCTCAGACGTGAGTCCCATGCTCTCCACACCACTGGAGTCAAGCTATCCAGGCTGATGATGGCTGATAGCCAGAAACCGGTCCTTGGATGCTTGATTCCGGTCCAGGAAAGACATGGCTTGGCATTTCGGGCTGGACTGTTCCCATGAGGCACAGGGTCAAGGCTGATTTGCATATGGCCATGTCTGACCTGGGGTGGTGTGGAGTGCAAAACAACGATGGATTTAGACCCAGATCTCTGTACTAGGGTGAATGTATGACATTGTTCTGCATTCTGTCCATCACTTGTTGTCTTTGCATTTGTCACCCCGAGTGGGATGGGTATGCTCAGACGTGAGTCCCATACTCTCCACACCACTGTAGTCAAGCTATCCAGGCTGATGACGGCTGATAGCCAGAAACCGGTCCTTGGATGCTTGATTCCGGTCCAGGAAAGACATGGCTTGGCAGTTCGGGCTGGACTGTTCCCATGAGGCACAGGGTCAAGGCGGATTTCCATATGGCCATGTCTGACCTGGGGTGGTGTCGAGTGCAAAAAAAGATATATTTAGGCCCAGATCTCTGTACTGGGGTGAATGTATGACATTGTTCTGCATTCTCTCCATCAATTGTAGTTTTTGCATTTGTCACCCCAAGTGAGATGGGTTTGCTCAGACATGAATCCCATGCTCTCCACACCACTGGAGTCAAGCTATCCAGGCTGATGACGGCTGATAGCCAGAAACTGGTCCTTGGATGCTTGATTCCGGACCAGGAAAGACATGGCTTGGCAGTTCGAGCTGGACTGTTCTCATGAGGCACAGGGTCAAGACTGATTTGCATATGGCCATGTCTGACCTGGGGTGGTGTGGAGTGCAAAAAAACGATGGATTTAGGCCCAGATCTCTGTACTGGGGTGAATCTATGACATTGTTCTGCATTCTGTCCATCAATTGTTGTTTTTGCATTTGTCACCCCGAGTGGGATGGGTATGCTCAGACGTGAGTCCCATGCTGTCCACACCACTGGAGTCAAGCTATCCAGGCTGATGACGGCTGATAGCCAGAAACCGGTCCTTGGATGCTTGATTCCGGTCCAGGAAAGACATGGCTTGGCAGTTCGGGCTGGACTGTTCCCATGAGGCACAGGGTCAAGGCTGATTTGCATATGGCCATGTCTGACCTGGGGTGATGTGGAGTGCAAAAAAATGGATTTAGGCCCAGATCTCTGTACTGGGGTGAATGTATGATATTGTTCTGCATTCTGTCCATCAATTTTTGTTTTTGCATTTGTCACCCTGAGTGGGATGGGTATGCTCAGACGTGAGTTCCATGCTCTCCACACCACTGGAGTCAAGCTATCCAGGCTGATGACGGCTGATAGCCAGAAACCGGTCCTTGGATGCTTGATTCCGGTCCAGGAAAGACAAGGCATGGCTGTTCGGGCTGGACTGTTCCCATGAGGCACAGGGTCAAGGCTGATTTGCATATGGCCATGTCTGACCTGGGGTGGTGTGGAGTGCAAAAAAATGATGGATTTAGGCCCAGATCTCTGTACTGGAGTGAATGTATGACATTGTTCTGCATTCTGTCCATCAATTGTTGTTTTTGCATTTGTCACCCCGAGTGGGATGGGTATGCTCAGATGTGAGTCCCATGCTCTCCACACCACTGGAGTCAAGCTATCCAGGCTGATGACGGCTGATAGCCAGAAACCGGTCCTTGGATGCTTGATTCCGGTCCAGGAAAGACAAGGCGTGGCAGTTCGGGCTGGACTGTTCCCATGAGGCACAGGGTCAAGGCTGATTTGCATATGGCCATGTCTGACCTGGGGTGGTGTGGAGTGCAAAAAAACGATGGATTTAGGCCCAGATCTCTGTACTGGGGTGAATGTATGACATTGTTCTGCATTCTGTCCATCAATTGTTGTTTTTGCACAATCTAAATAAAACATACCATGCAATACTCGAAGTAAAGGGGCCAGTAGCCATGGAAGGATACAAATAACGACATGGCCGTCATAAGGAGGGACTAACAAGACTATAAACAAATCGGAAGGCAGCATTTAGAAAGGACAAAGACACAACCAAATAAAAAATGTGGGCGGGAGAGTGGGCGTCACTTCTCTCCCGTACTCAACTACGACAGATCAACCCCAGAGCAGCGCTTGTGCACTGGCTCAGGGCTCAACCTAAAATGACACACTTCAATGAAAGTGGTCATCATAGAGGGTGGCAACTGCACCCCATTGCTCAGGGATACTGCCCTGCTTACCAGCACAGAAATATGGATAAATATGGGAGAGAATACCTGTCTGGAAATATCAATAGAAGAAGGACTGCCCTGCTGAACCCCGGGTCTGAAACCCAAGAGGGCTGCACTCATAATGACTGCACCTGCTGCACACACTGAGAGTCACAAAGGTAGACTTTTTTTGGCTTCAACATGTTAAGGAATGTACTCCCTGAAATCAACAGGTACAAAAGAGCTTAAAGTGGTCACCTGCATCAAGTTCACCAAGACAAGTCCAGCTAACCAGCTTCATCTAGACTTTAAAGGATTTAACCAGGTGGGTTGTAGCAATTGTAGTCCAAAACCTCCAAGAGGCATATCAGAGCTGCTGGACCCTTACCTGGTGCTGTGGACCCTCACAGATCCAAAGGAACATCTGGAGAAGAAGGATTGTCTTGCTGGACCCTTGGACTGCACGCTCATGACGAGCCCAGCTCGTCACGTAAAGTGCGATTACGAAAAACCCAGCGTACGGGCGGAATTCCGCCCGCACGCATGCGGTTAAATGCTTTACACCCCTGTCTCCCAAGTTAAGCCTGTCTGCTCCATAACCAAGCTCTGAAGGGTTAGGTAATGATTAGTTTACTGAGAACTTGACTGGACCTTATTTATGATTGTGGCATTATTAAGTGTGTAACTGCCCTTACTAATAAACCACCTTCCAACATTTGCTGCACAGTGGTGGGATCCAATACTTGTGTTTAACTAAACCATACAGCATTTAAGTGAAGATCATTAAAAATATTTTCAATTGACCTAGAGAAACATTGATTTATTTGTATTTTTATTTGGACACATTTTTTTAATTACTGCATTTTACATTTTCTAAATTGTTCTGATTAATTGGTGCCAACGATTTTGTGTGTCCAAAATTTAGGGAGACCATGGAGCTTGAACTAACTAGCCTACCTACACTCACTGTAGCTGAATTTAAGGTGATGTGCGGAAAGAGGGGGTTACCAGCTAATACCAACACTAGGAAGGCATGAATGATGCTTTTCTTTGAGGCCTGGGCAGTGTTAGTAGAAAAAGAGGAAGTTCCAGAGATGAAGGGTGAGGGGGAAGATGGTACCTCCAACATCCAAAAGGAGGATGATGAACAACAGTATTCTACTTCAGTAACCATGTCCCAGTCCCCAGCTAGTCGGAAGGGAGGGTCGTTTGGATCCACCCAAGTAGAAGCAGAACTGACCCTCAGAGTTAGAGAACTTGAGGCCAAGTTAGCCTACAAAACTGTGGAGGAGAAGAAGTTGGTTGTGTCCAAAGAGAAGTGGGCAAGTGAGGAAGTGAAAAGAAATGGTGGCAGCTAAACTGAGTTTGGGATTTAAGCAGGGACCATACTGCAATTGAATGAGTTATATTGTTTATGAATTATTGTGTCCTGATGCCTGTTTCAGACTGACTAGTCGGGGTAGCCTTACGACACATGAGTCTGAATAGGGGTACTAATCTAATAATAGAGGCATTCCGTTTATGAAACATTGTGTTACAAAGTTTGCTTTTTAAAACGGTGTAGGGGGGCTTCCTGTGGATTACAATATGGTTAAAAGAAAATTACATGACTCTATTCCTGGCCAAAAAGCAAATAAGGTATTAGATTCTAGTACATCATAAAAGAAATATTTGACGGGCAGTGGGCGGTTTAGAAAAACAAATTATTAACGTTGAGGAGGCCCTGAATAAAGAGTCACACAGCTCGATTGACAGCAGCAAAGCTCTGTCCCCCACTCATGGATTGTGTAGTGGGGGGATAGAAACTCAAGTGGCAAATGTGGGACATCATAATGGTTGTGTTCAGTCAGGGAGCGATGAGTTTCAATAAATGATCCTGACGCTGGGACATTGCCTCCTCCAAAAAGAGTGTGTACGTCTAAAAAAAAAGAGGATCCCATAATTTTATCTCCATTGATACACAAGGCTCCCACTACTCCAAAAATCCTTAAATTCAACCACAACTTAAATGAGGGACAGGATTCCCGAGTCGTTATTAAAGTCAAAGAACCTGTAACTCGCTCCAAAAACTAAAATAAAACCAAATGCCAAGCTATTAATAACATGTCAGGAATTACGAATTTGTTAACAGAGTTAACCATATTCGTTAAAGAGTCCATTGGTATCCTGGTAAAGAGACTCGATAAAAATCGAGCTAGGTTTAGCATATTTTTCAGTGTGCCTAAAGGAGAGTTTACCCAAAAACTGTAGCCAGACAACAGTAGTTGATTATACCACACTCAGAGAACAGATTAGCAATAAGGAGAGAACTAGTTCATCCGCAGGTCCCATGACAACGATGCTGATTGCCCCTAATGCTCCTTCGCTTAAGGGTACTCAGGTGAATGGGGAAGTGAATGTCTCTGGCGATGTAAAACGTGGTGATTTACCTCAAGCCGACACTCGCCTTAGTCTAGGTACCCGGGTGGCCTAATTATACTTATACTAGTTTGAATATTCCACCTGCTGCGGTTCTCGGGTTTGCTAATAAGGTGGGTTCCCCCTAGTAGAGTTTGGTCCCATGTTTGTTGGACGGGGCCTTAGCTCCTTGATAGACTATATTATCCTCCCAAATCATTATGCAACTTGGATTAACAACTTTATTATTCACCCCAACGGTTTGAGTGATCACCTCACGCTAAGTATTAACATCATGCTTCCCATTAGAAGTACTGCCTCTGTTGTCGAAAGTCTGGTATGGATACAAGATAATGTACTGGACCGCCAGAATGGTTACTCCTTGCGATGGGGCAGGAAAGACCCCGAGGTCTTGAACTCAAAGATTATGTCTAAGGCTAAAGACCCCATTTTAGAGTGCCTGCAAGAAGGGATATCTCATAAGGACATACTGACTGCGTTTTCCCAGATCACATTGGTGATTCAAAAAACACTGAGTCGCCCCTGTTAGGAGCCACTCAATAAATAAAATGGCTGGTTTGACACTACGTGCACTAAGGCATATTCCTCGTTAAAGGCTGCTTTACATAAAACAGAAAGGGACTACGAGGAAATTAGAGGGTAAGGGAAGGCATATAATTGGGCCAGTAACAAACATAAGAAGGAAATTAAAGACCAGTCTTGGTACAATCTTTACGAGGCCTCTTTGTGGAAGAATTGTTCTTATTTCTGCCAGGCAGTAAAGACACCGTTCTTTTCTAATAATAAGGGAGCTAGAGCCGAGGTTGCAATTAGAGAGAACATATGGGTAGACTTTTTTTCCTTGGTTTATGGAAATTAGGACAACAATATTACAATACTCCAAGATACAGCACCATTGGATATTTATACTTCCTTACTGCCGATCAACATTCACTTCACACATAGTGAAGTATTGGTGGCCATAAATGAGAGCAAAGTTGGAAAGGCACCGGGCCCAGACGGGACTCTGATAGATGTGTATAAACATCCCTCCTAGATTTGTTTATTAAAATTGCAGGAAGGGTCATCTTGAATAGACTCCAACTATGGGCCGAAGACAATAACATCTTAAGTCCGGTCCAATATGGTTTCAGGGAGGGGAAGGATACTGTTGAACAGGTTTTAAATTTCTCTACAATTCAGGGGATATATACCCAAGCAAAGGCAGGGAAATTATTTGTGGTATTCGTTGATCTTACTGCGGCTTTCAATTGTGTTGAACATAGCAGGCTATGGCAAATTTTGAAGGATCTCAATGTTGAGTCGTCTCGGGTGCTATTTTTGAGACAACTATATGCAGGTGCCACAGCCAAAGTGAGGTATGGCCTCAAGGGTGAGTGTACTAAGTCCTTCCGTGTTGAGAAGGGTGTTAGACAAGGCTGTGTACTGGCCCCGCTCCTTTTCTTATTTTACACCAACACTTTGGAGGAGAAACTGGTGGCCAGGGCGAGAGATTCTCAACAAGTGAATAATAAACAGATTGTCTCCCTTCTCTACGCGAATGACGCGGTTCTAATGGCCAGAACCCAACTTGGCTTACAGAGGGCCCTTACCACTTACATTGACTTTATGGACAATAGGGGATTGAAGCTCAATGTAAAGAAAACTTACGTAATGTCTTATGGCAAGGGTAAGAATAAACATTGTAGCCTAGCAGCCGGAAATGGTAAAATCGAATCAACATAAACATTCCCTTATCTTGGTATCCTGTTGGAGGATATGGATTCTTTATGCTCAGCGATCAAGAACAGTACCGCGGCAGTAATGATATTCTCGAACAAAATGGGTAGAAGGCCCCCGGGGATCCTATTAAAAAGCCTGTGGGGCACCCAAATAGACAGCATTCATGTAATCTAGCCGAGACAAGACGATGGCCTGAACCAACATCCACCTGGCATTAAATGGATCAAGGGAAGGACCTTACGTATCCATCTAAGAAGAGCATAACAAGTCCCTGCCACTATACATGCTAGCGCATAGAGGTGTAGATCGCAATCCAACCAAACGCCTAAACTCTTAATTTGTTTCTTTGAGGCAGGCGGGGCACCAAGACAGCTGGGCCACATAAGATCCAAGTTGTTCAGAAGTGCATGGCCCATAGTCATGATTTCTGTCTTTGCACCATTCAACTTAAGAAAGGACAGCACAGATTTATCTTGCTGACTAAGAGACACCACTAATTGGGTGTCATCAGCATAAGTCACAGCAGGGATTCCCCAGGAGAATACCCCCCCCGCCAAAGGCCTCATGTAGATGTTAAAAATGGTAGGGCTCAGTGATGACCCCTGGGGAACTCCATACTGTAAGGGTCTTTGCTCCGAAAGGGCTCCTTCGTCAAAGACTGTGAAAAATCTGTCTGTCAGAAATGACTGTAGCCCTTTTAAGGCAGTACCTGTGACTCCCACCTCCCTGAGTCTTTGAATCAAGATTTGTTGGTTCACGGTGTTGAAGCCTGCGCTGAGATCTAATAAAATAATAGCAGCGCAGCCTCCCTCATCCAAGATCTTTCTATATTCTTCCACCACAGCAAGGAGGGCCATCTGCATGCCCTGGTGACGGGTGAAGGTAGTCATTCTCCTCAAGATGAGCTGCCAATATGGAATTAACATACTTTTCAGTTCATTTACTCATTCCTGGAAGTAAAGAAATGGGGCGATAATTGGCCCAGTCCTCGGGATCCAGATTGCTCTTTTTTAAAAGGGCCCTAACTCTTGCTTGTTTCCAAGGACAAGGCAACTGACCCGTCAGAAGAGAGGCATGTATTACATCCAGCATAACTGGGCAAATTATCTCTGCCACCAAGTTCAGTGTGGCCGGGGGGGGGGCAGGATCTGCAGGCGATCCTGATTTCAACCGCGTCAGCAGATCCTGCAATGCAGGCAAGGGAAGCGTAGGAAAATCTTCCAGCATAGCCTGTTGTGGTGGCAGTGAGGTATTTGTATCTGAGATCCTTTGATGAAAACTAGAGTAGATGTTATGAACTTTAGTAGAGAAAAAGTTAGCTAACTCCTCACAACACTTTGAGGCATTATCGCCATCACTAGGGGGACTAGAGGGAGTAAGAAGAGATTTCATAATTTTAAAGATTTCCCGAGGGGCATTAGATGCTAACATAATTTTTCCAGAATAGTAACTGACTTGGGCAGCTTTTATTTCCTTTTTATAAACCTTGATTGCCTCTTTATATTTGCCCTTGCTTATTACTGTAAAATCCTTCCTCCATGACCTTTCGAGTTGCTTACAGGATTTCTTGAGCTGTCTCAAAGTATCAGTACACTACGCTTTCTTATTCGGGCCTACACGGTGACAAACTCCTTCTTTGGGAGAACTAAGTCTAGCGAGGACTCCAGCCAATTGTTAAAATTCTCATTAGCCTTTGTGGGGTCAGAATGAGGGGTGGGAATAGACTCACTAAGATTAGTCGCCCATCTTTCCAATGGAAGTTTTGACCATATCCAGCCACACTTTTTAGTTCGAGCAAACGGCTGTGCAGATTCTTGTGGGGTCCAAATAAAAGATAAAAGAAAATGGTTGGACCACGGAACCTCAGTGGACTCAACCAGAGTAATATCAGTAAGATTGGTCAATAAGGGATCAAGCAAATATCCTAAATTATGAGTAGGACCAATCACTATTTGCTTGAATTGAAATGTTTCTAAACATTCAATGAAGTCCTGCGCTGGGGGAGAATTGAGATCCTCAAAATGTAAATTCAGGTCGCCCAAGATAGAAAATTGGACGACCGGCTCACCTCACTCATAGCTATATCTGGGAGATCTTTACAAAAATTACCCAGTGCTCCAGGCAGGCGATATATCATAGACTTTCGCAATCAGGTACACGGCCTCTAAGGGGCCTACACCTATATATGTCCTTACAGATAATAGCAATTCCCCCCCCGACCGTTAGCCCGATCTTGCCTAAAAATTGTATAGATTGAGGGAAGGGCTTGAACAATGTCTGCATCAGAATCCTTATTTGTCCATGTTTCAGTGAGAAAAAGTACATCAGGACTCCTCTCCTCCAAAAGTAAGTGAATTAGTATAGAATGTTTTTGGAGGGAGCGACAGTTAAGTAAAAGAATAGAAATGGATTTTGTTATACCTTTGCCAATAGTCAGTGGGGGAGCAGCCAGGAGGGGCGTAAACTTATAGTTACACCGGAGACAGGACATATTCTCCTCCTCTGATCCGCCCGTGATCCGACCCCGCCCGCCACCCATTCCCCCCCTGCCATAGTGCTATGGCGGGGGGGAACCGCGGCAGATGGAAAGACCGTGCGCCGCTTTTCCGCCCGGTCAATGAGTTGACTGGGCGGAAAAAGGTTTAATATGGTGGCGGTGTCTGTAAGACACCGCCAGTCATATTACCATGGGTGCGAAGAGATGCCAATGCCGCCACGGAAAGGCATGCCGAAATGGACTGCAGGGGCCCGTTGCTGGCCCCCATGTACCATGGGGGGCCAGCAGTTCCATGCACAACATGGCAGGCACCACGCGGTACCTGCCGTGTTGTGCATGGAAGTGCACAACATGCCTTCCTGGCATTGTGGCGGGCGGTGCTGAGTGCACCGCCCACCACAATGACAGGAATGCAGGATGCTCCCGCCACTGTGGCGTGCGCATCCTAAGTCCCCCCATGGGACCCCCGCCCTTATGGCGGGCAGTCCCGTTTCCCGAAAGGGTGGCAGGCGGACCCTAATGACCCCCTTAGTGTGGTCTCTAGGGGATTACAACAGATATATCTTGACTGGGTTCAGGTTTGATTGTTTCCATCCCCTGGTTTCATTCCCAGCCACAAATGACTGGTCTAGGCATCTCTGCCTATGCCCGCGTGATAATCTAGCTCCTCAAAACAACATTGCATGTAATTCTTTTTTGTAAATTTTATACAATTGAACGTGCAAGATGGATTATTCCTTTTCTAAAACAGGGAGCATGACGGCAATGTCGTCCGGCCTTTTTATTCTTACAATTATTGGACAATGTGTACTGCATTGGAATCATGACTGTTTTTTTAAAAGTATTCTGAAGAAAAGGAAAAGCATAAATTGTTAGTTTTTAAAATTATAATTTTACTGCATCATGGAGGTAGCTGTCAATTTAATGTATTTTAAAAATGTATATTCTATATGAATTGTTTTTTGCATTTTTGGCTTTTATAGTTTTTTAAGTACTTAAAATCGAATAAAGGATTTTCTGACACTGACAAGTCTAACTAGCACCCTCTCCATGCACTGCTTCTACTCCGTATATCACATCACTCATGATACATTCAATGACTCCATTGCTAACATCCCTAAGGACATTCGAAATTACATCTTTATTAACAACACTGTGCATGGTGGTGGCATGCTTTATAGTTACTTTAGAACATGAGTTACAGTTACTTGAGATGCAGTTTTGTTCAAATGCAACATGTTGCACTCAATGTTGTTCATTAGAACTCTGTGGTGGCGCTGTGGTTAACTGACAGACTGCTGATGTTGTTGGAAGCGTGTGTTTTACTCTTCATTACAGAATTTGTTACTGACATAGATGAGGAAAGTACTTAAGAACACATAGAAAATATATCCTAACTCTAATTTTCTAGAGCAGTAACAATAATTTCTATGACAAAAACCCTACTTTTGTTTATTTACTACAGTCTCTTCTTTAGAAAACGTGTTCATTTTACAGCTTTCATTCCATCAAAATTGAATTCAGATGTCCCACACTTTTGTCATAAATACAGAAATGTAAACAGCCGCGGCCCGTCCAGGTAAGAGTGGTGGAGAGGTGTGGCCAGGTGAGGGGGATTTAATAAAACGATGATGAGGGAAAATTAACTGTTAATATAATTTACCCTCATCATCATCCATCGAAATCCCCCCTCATCCGGCTCCACTGCTCTTACCTGCATAGGCCGCAGCTGAATTTAATGCTCTAGTTGTTCATTTGATGTCATTAGCAGTAGAACACTGGGGAGCCATCTAACACGTTGCTACTGATGATAGTAGAACATGTTTTACTCAGAATATCAGACTTTATGTTCACAATGGCTGAAGAAGATAGTGCAAACTTATAGAATGTGTGCTATTAGTTTAGCTTCTGGAGCACTGCCTATAATCTATATGAGAAAATCAGAGGATAAAGAGTTTTCTCTCAAACATGGTTCATCAAATCCCAACTGAGAGTTAGCATTTCATTTTAACAGGGAACAAAGCACTTGAAAACTCACCAGAATTTCTCAAATAAGTATACCATCACTAACAAATAATGCATATTGTGACTAAAATCTGTTATCACCCTGTATATGTGTTCCTATTTGTGAAACTCAAAACCCGGCATTCACTACAATGAGGACAATTTTCTTAAGTCTAGTAATGACTGCCACATTACATCATGCTGTTCAAGTTGTGGCTAGCCAATTAAGGGGGGGGGGTCCCTTTGGGACTCTTACGTGCTCCTAGGGCCCTGCTCCTAGGGTCAAGCTTTGCTCACCCCACCCCCTTATATATATATTACTTCATTTTGAGGATGCAAGGACCATATCCCGAGTCCTGAAATGGCTGGCACAATAATATTGTTCATGTTGCCAATCAGGTTTGACCAGCCCCCTTTAAATTGGCCAATCGGAGCATAGCTAGAAGCAAAAAGGCCATATGTACATAACTTTTTAATCCCTTCACGCTTCGTTTTTAAATGCTAATGCCTCAAAAACAGCTGAACTGATTTGCACCAAATCATAAAAAGCACACTTCTGTTCTGACTTTTTTCCAAATTTGGTATAATTTCTTTCTGTAATGGAGATCAAAGTTTGCCAAGGGAATTAACATGGAAAATCACACTTTTGGGGCTTCTTTTACTTGATCCCCTCTTGAGCACAAAATTTTCTGGAATGAGTCAAAGTGGATCATCTTTTTTAGGGAAGTTTTGTGCAATTTGTCAAACGGCAAAAAAGTTGTTAGCGAAACAGATATCTCTTCCTGTGGTAACTCTGACCTGACTATAACGACATAGTAGTAACAGCCACTCTGTAGTATATATGTAACACACAATTATTCATATGAGGATGCACAACAGGTCTTGTAACATGCATTTAGTCCAGGCATTCAAATCCAAAGAGCCTTAGGTGTATCTTAAAAGAACAATGGGCCCGATTCACAGAACTAACTTAAGACAAAATCCTAAACTTACTACCATTTTCGTATTCACAGAAGACACTTACTCATTTTGGTATTCACAGAAGACACTTACTCATTTAGGTATTCACAGAAGTTAGGGGTCCTAACTTTAGGACTCCTAAATGCCTTCTGTGAATACCGAAAGTCTTAAAATTAGGATTTTTCTCAGTTTAGTAGTAGTAAATTTAGGACTCCTGACTTTAGGACTCCTAAATGCCTTCTGTGAATTCCGAAAGTCTTAAAATTAGGATTTTTCTCTGTTTAGTAGTAGTAAAGTTGAGAAACAACCTAATTTTAAGACTTTTGGTATTCACAGAAGGCATTTAGGAGTCCTAAAGTTAGGAGTCCTAACTTTACTACTACTAAATTGTGAAAAATCCTAATTTTAAGACTTTTGGTATTTACAGCAGGCATTTAGGAGTTCTAAAGTTAGAAGTCCTAACTTTACTACTACTAAACTGATAAAAAATCCTAACTTTAAAACTTTCGGTATTCACAGAAGGCATTTAGGGGTCCTAAAGTTAGGAGTCTTAACTTTACTACTACTAAATTGAGAAAAATCCAATTTTTAAGACTTTCGGTATTCACAGAAGGCATTTAGGAGTCCTAAAGTTAGGAGTTCTAACTTTACTACTACTAAATTGAGAAAAATCCTAACTTTAAGACTTTCGGTATTCACAGAAGGCATTTAGGAGTCCTAAAGTTAGGACTCCTAACTTCTGTGAATTCCAAAATGAGTAAGTGCCTTCTGTGAATACCAAAATAGTAGTAAGTTTAGGATTTTGTCTTAAGTTAGTTCTGTGAATCGGGCCCATCGAATCTGACCCATGAAAGGATATGTAGGCATGTGTTGCAACTATAATGGCCATAACTTAGACTTGATTACCAAAGTTGGGTAACATTAATCCTAATCTGACAATCTGTATTCTGTGCTCAAGTATGCATATGTTAGGTTGGAAACTTGGATGATTCTCCAGTTTATTCCTTCCTTTCATCCACGTTATTACTATGTTTTATTAAATTATTCCTCTCCCCAAATACACCACATGAAAGCCAAGTACTTTGTAACACACTGCCCCAGTTAAAATAGAACTAAGATGTTTTGAAACCAGTGAGAAATGCATTTTCATTATCTTTAATGACCACTAAATTAGCATTAAGTGAGTGTGCAATACGTGCACTGATTTTCGCTGACAAGTTTTTTTTCTTATACATATTAATTGTATAAATTATGAAAATATGTGAAGGATGCAAAGTTAGATATGTTGGCTGTGTGAATATCGAGGTTTAAACATGTTTACTCTGCATTGTTTTCCATGTTGTATGATTTTATGAGCTGGTGAATCTCTCTCCTGCAAGTGACCTATCAGAATTGAATTTTGCACCTAGCAGTCCATGACTGGGATTATTTTAAAGCTTCTGTGTGCGTACTTTGGAAATAGGAGATGGAAAAGATAATGAAATGCTATTGTGTTTCTTTGGGGCATGATTTATTGTGAGTTTATGTGCGGGAAAAGCTATGCTTTAGTGTATTATAAACTGAAACTTCCTCAATAAGGAACACCTTGTGCGTGTGTGTACTACATAATACATGTATTTTACATGTGAGAATGTCAGTGTGGGGAGTTGAAAGGCAATCAGAAGTTACTGGGCCCCAATTGTATCAATAGTGAACAGTTACCCGTGATATCATGGGACCCCTGTCCTGCGTTTTCTGAAAATAAGGACTAAGTAACTTTTTAAAAAATTGTGATGTAGTACTGTCCAGTTCTGGCTCAGGAAGGTGATGTGGGTTAGAAAACCAGAAATTAGCAAGGCCCATCAATAGCACTCAATAAATCAATGTGCAGGTAAGGGTTTTACTTTAGAAACACAAGTAATTTAGCACGTGCAAATCTAACTACTATGGCCAAAATTACAAACTTCTACTGTAGCAACAACAATACACAACCACTCTTAGGGTTCTAACAAAAATCATAGTCGGTGTTTTTTTAGGCGGTCTGACAAACACCAAAACATGACCTTCTATGGCAATCTGTTGGATTTCATGAAACAAATACCTATCAACTGTCTCTAACAAATACATCAGTAAGGCCTATAACCCTAAATATATCTTCTCAACAAAAAGGTTTGGTCAATAGGCATTAACGTGGCTTTTTACAATCATACGAACGAGTCTTCACACTGACATCCAGTCCCTTAGTAGCTAGACAAATCTCTTTTAGGCAGACTTTTAATTACTAAATTCTAGTTTCACACTATGCAAAGTGCATCAGTGGCGAGACTCAAATTGATAGCCTAAAGGCCATATCTAGCTTATTCAACCTACCAGTAGACAGACTCAAATCTTTCTGTAAGTGAACTGCAAACCCCTCACATCCCTCTCTTTATTGACTGGTTGCTTAGCAAGCAGAAAAAAAACAGTTTGCAACTTCAGTCTATTTTCCTTTTATATAACAGTTCAGTTGGTGTTATTGAAGCATGTGCCTTTACTTCAGTGGGACAACTGATCACTTCCAGCCTCTTCATCTGTTTATCGTCAGAGGTGGTCATGCTAGCCTTTCCTACTCAAATGCACTTTTCCTGAAGGGTGTTGAAGACGGATGTATGACGTTACAACGCATGCATTAACAACGCATGCCATTACAACGCAACTTTTACCCCGCAGGTGCCATTACAACGCATTCCATAACAACGCATGGCATTACAACGTAGGTGCTATTTCAACGCATGCCATTACAACGTAAGTATAGGTAAGTATTTAATTTTTTTAATATTAAATTAAAATTAATTAAATTAAGAAAAATTGTTTAATAAATAATTGTAATTAATGTTCACTTTTTTAAAATATATTTAAATTTACAATTTAAACTGCTTTTGTGCGTAATAGTAGGGTAAGTGCTTGATAGTGTAGGGGTAAAAATTACTATTCTAACTCCAGGGGGGTGTAATAGTAGGGTAAGTGCTTGATAGTGTAGGGGTAAAAATTACTATTCTAACTCCAGGGGGGTGTAATAGTAGGGTAAGTGCTGGATAGTGTAGGGGTAAAAATTACTATTCTAACTCCAGGAGGGTGTAATAGTAGGGTAAGTGCTGAATAGTGTTGGGGTAAAAATTACTATTCTAACTCCAGGGGGGTGTAATAGTAGGGTAAGTGCTGGATAGTGTAGGGGTAAAAAATAAAAAATTAAAAATAAATTAAAAAAATTAAATAATAATTTAAAAAATAATAAATGTATTTAAAATGTTATAATTATTTTATTTAAAATAATTAATAAAACTAAAAAAACATACTAAAACTAAATACTTACCTTAACTATACTTACGTTGTAATGGCATTCGTTGTAATAGCACCTATGTTGTAATGCCATGCGTTGTTATGGAATGCGTTGTAATGGCACCTGCGGGGTAAAAGTTGCCTTGTAATGGTACTTTGTCGTAATAGTTGCGTTGTAAAGGTTGTTTACCGTTGAAGGCCAGCATGGACAGGGACAGGGAGGCTATCAGGATGGAACTACAGAAGCAGGGAATCCTTTATACGACCAAAAGTTGAAAGGAGGACTATGAGTCTGGTATTTAAGGAGCACACAGATGTGTTCAGGATTTTCTGGGTTTGGTCCACTTATACCATTTCAATGTGTGATGACGCATGTGTTTCCTTGCGATTGCCTTCTTCCTGCTACACAAATTTGCATGGTGTTCGGAGCGTTTTGCTTCAGGTAACTTCTCATCACTTTCAGAGTTAATAGGCAGTGTTCTTGTGGACCACGGCTAAAAGAGTGGTCTCCTCTTTCAGGCAAGCATTGATCTTACCACTCAGTCTCTCAACTCTGGAGGACCTCTTTAGCCCTGCACAGACTCACGGCAACTGATTTCTCATTTTAGCAACAGCAACTTTTCGGTAAGGGCCTTTGCTGCACTCCCACCTAGGCCTGGTGGATTATTGAGTGGAGGCACCTGTGGCAACACAGCAGCATCTTCATTAGCAGAGCATGCCCGGTGCTGCACCTCACTGCTGCCCAGGCCCACAGCCTCTCTTGGATGCTGGAGTGAAGCGGCAGAAGTCGTTCGTCCCCAGTCCTATACGGGTACAGCACCGCAGGTCTACCCAAGGGCACAAAAGTTCCCTTTTCCCACTTGTCCTGAGAGAGAGTAAGTGACATGGAGCCACCAGCTCCGGGGAACGTCTAATGAAGTCTAGAAATGCATGTCAGAAGGGGGCGCCTCCAAACGCCTCCTGGCATCCATCAAACAGCAATGCTGGTCTTTCTCCTTTCGTACATTCCTCCTTCTGTTCATCCTGTCTGTACACTGGGGTTAAAAAAGAAGGTGGGAGAGTGTAGTATTGTCGGGAACCCCAGACAGTCTACAGTGGCACAATATTACTCCACCTCTAATTTACTGTAACAGGGGTCAGCGCACTCGGTGTACTCCAACACAGCATGGTGCGAGGAATACACTTTCCAGCACGGTCATAACAGCTCTTCCCTCTTACCCCCTCCCATCCAGACGTTGCTCTTTCATCTGAAACTTCAAAGGGGCGTGCTGATGGAAAACGAATTCGTAAATTGGCTCACTCTTCTTTGCTGACATTCCAATCATTCCCTGCCCTAATTAACAGGGATGTGTTCATATCAGCAGTGTGAAATTCACAGGCCCCCACTTTCTCCAGCCGAAGAGTTAACCCCTTCCTTCAGCAATGCAACCTAATCTCTTCAGTTCCTTCCCAATGCAGCTAAAATTGGATTTTAGACTCATATTAAAGACTCCAGCTAACGTAAAACTGACCTTAGACTGATTACTTAGATTGGGCTTTGACACATGGAAATCACATGTTTAGCATATGATTACAATCTCAATACGCTTACAGAACACATGATTGATACTTGCAAGGGAAGGTGGATACATTGGAATACTGCCTCTATAAGCATGTACAAACAAGGGCCACATGCACGGTGCATTCATGCAAAGAAACTGCCAGCCTGACCATCAGTACTAAATCGACAGACACAGCGTGTTCCAAATTCATATTAAACTGCATTCCTTTAAATGCAGTCATCAATCCATACTGTATGTTCAAACTTTTGCTGTTCCTTCAATTACTTCGAGACTGAGCTATAAATATACATAATATCTATTCGAAATATTATAAAAGTTATTTTGGTGTTAAACGTTACCCTTAGTTACAAAAAATGGCATTCGTATGTTCCAAAGTTTACGCCAATTGGGGCAAAATGCTAACATTTGTGAAGCACTTTATATGATGGATGATTGCAGGCATGGGGAAAATAGTTGCAGTGCTCCTACCTGCATTCATCCTTCTACACTGCAAGATATGGATTTTCAGAGTGCTACTGCACACCGCCTGCCACTTTGTCTTACATGGGCCTCCTTGCTCGGACACTGCTGCTTCAGTGCTTGTAGTTTTACCAGGACCTCAGTCTGCTAGCATGTGCCAGCCTAATCAACCACAGAGGAGAAAGTTAGTGGGTCGAGGGGGTCAAAGTCTGCTGTCTGATTCTTAAATGCAACGCCACCCTGAGGTACCTTTTTATGGATCAGTTGTAAGTGAAAGGGCCTCGCGTAGAATCTGTAATATTTAGTGAGATATCCAACATTCTGTCGCTGAATAAATATGGATTTCAGCAAAGCAAAGAGGTTTAATTTGTGTGGTGGGCTAGCCCTGAGGTGTCATGCAACAGTCTGTTTTCCTGGATGCACCACAAGACACTGCAAGAGAGAAAAGGAGGAACGAGATAGCTCCTTAACATTTCTTACTTAATAATCATGATCCCTTGAGAGGTCCATGGAATCAGCTTACAAAAGAAGGACGCTCTTCACCTTTGCCCGAGGTGCGTCTGATTCTTGACAGGGGTTATAGGTAGAGCTGCTGACTGCTCGGATCTTGCGCATAAGAGACCTTTAAAATCGAATCAAGTCAAATCAAACTTTATTTGAATGTCAGAGACGCACACATAAGTACGTAAAACATCAAACATATAATAACATACATGGTATGCACATCTAAAATAAAACTGCATTTGAAACAGCATCACAGGGAATTACACAAACATTGAAAAGGACAAATATCTGACCATCCCTGCCCTGAAACATAAGGACCTTTACCTTTGACTATTTGTCAATAATAGATACTGTTCGGACTAAGACTCCTTTTTAGGTGGGCATACGTTTTTAAATTAGAATTCCCTAATTCTATTTCTTCCGTATGAAACTCCTTAACATTTCTCACTTAATAATCATGATTACATCAGAGGTTTAGGGAAATAACTGCTAAAAGAAGGACGCTCTTCACCTTTGCTTGAGGTGCGTCTTAATCTTGACAGGTGGTATAAGTTGAGAAATGAGGAAAGCAAACATAGTGCATTAAAAATAGCTTTTCGGACCTCTACGCACGAGCTGGAGTCTGCTCCCTACTGCTAATGTGAATAACGCACAGAATGGGGTGGCCTAACACGGACCTGGCAAAGGTGCCAAGGGTGCCATGGGTTCCAACTTAAGCATGAAAATAGTTAAAGTATGGGCGAATTTTGCGGATCTGCAGTCCGCGAATTCACGCAAAATCGCAAAATAAATCCGCAAATTCACAGATTTTCCAGCGAACTCGCGGATTTTGGGGCGATATGCACTGTAGTACTTTCTACTGGCTAATCCAGTAAGTGCTACCTCGTTAGGTAAATGTATAGTGCTTTTCCTACACTGCAGCTGCGTAAAGGGCCAGAAGATTTGTCTCCACTGACCATGTGTGCCTGTAACTTTGCCACCGCGCCAAAAGGAGCAGAGGTCCCTTGAGTGAGCTGCCCATCATAGTTGGGAAAGGGCGGGAAGGCGTTTGATATCGCTAGTGTGTGGTGAGGGGCCAAACGTGCGGGGCTTCTATGCGTGTCAACATGCCCCTTGTGTATAAAGGGTCAGAGAGCGAGCAGGGCAGCAGGTGAGGAGAAAGCAGCCTCCTGGTCACAGTAACTACACGGGGGATGCGCTCGAGAAACTCATGGATTCAAAGACCTCCCTCGAGTATTACAGCTAATTTTCGACATCAGATATGGGACTAAAGCACACTTGCCCAGCCTCGACCGTGCTCACTAATGTTTTGGGCTGATTAAAAGAAAACGTTACTGAATTTGAGCTTCAACTTGGGCACCTGCTTTATTTATATCTGTAAGTGCTTCCTGTTGAGGTTTAATTTTTGTAACAGGAGCCTCGTGCCAGAATGAAACCTGCCCTGCATAGTTATCCACGAAGATGCCACCATTTTGTGCAATATCTCTACTCAACTTGAGTACTTTCTACTGGCTAATCAGTAAGTGCTACCTTGTTGGGTAAATGTATAGTGCTTTTCCTACACTGCAGCTGCGTAAAGGGCCAGAAGATTTGCCTCCAGTGACCGTGTGTGCCTGTAACTTTGGTCTCTTGAGTGAGCAAGCGAATGTGCAAATTTTGCGGCAATTTCGCGAGATTTGCGGATCGCGAAATTGCCGAAAATCCGCAAATTTCACGAGCGGAACGGATTTTTGGCCCATACTTACTCTTCTTTTGCTACAAAGCAGGGGTTGGGAGGGTATTTTGAAAATTCCCTCCCAACCCCTGCTTTGTAGCAAAAGAAAGGTATAATTGGTGTTCTGTGGCTTCCCACAGATCTGGGCCACTCTGCATCTGCTGCAATATTGATAGCCAGCTATGTCCCTAGTTCTCCAGTAGAGCTGCTGACTGCTCTGCTCTTGCACATGAGATCTTTCAAATCAAACTTTAGTTGAATGCCAGAGACGCGCTTAAAAGTATGTGAAACATATAATTATATGGGGGCGTGGCTTGGAGGGCGAAGATGGCGGTCGCAGCTTAGAGGAGCTCCCGCCGGCCCAGACATAATCTGCTCATTATCCTGGCCCCCGAGCCCGCTAACTGCCCTACCTGAGTAGAGAGTGTGTCTGGTGGCGCCCGGATCTCTCCGGTGTGCCGACCCGCTCCCTCTGCCGTTCCGGTGACCCGAGGTACTCAGCAGCGAGGTGCGGCCTGAAGTCTACGAGCGGAGCCGGGACCTCGATTTTCGGGGTCGGAAGCTGACGGCCGGTGGTCGGGCCGGTCGGGCGATTCCCCGCCCGGAGATAGCAACACCGGAGCTCGTGGGCGCCACTGTGGGGCCCTGTGGAGTGGCCTAGTACATTGAGATGACCCTGAGACGACGTGGAGGCGCTGCGGCCTGTACAGAATCCGAGCGGCCGGGGCCTCGAGTTTCGTGTCCCCGAGCCGGCCCGGACCCGGATGACGGTGGGTCGCCGAGGCTCACCCCTGGTGCTGGTGGGACGGCTGCAGTGCCCGGAGTCCACAGGGCGCGTACAGGAAGAACCCGACGGGGTGGATCGCAGCTGGGGCCCGGCTGCCCGGTGGCCGAGAATCTGCTGGTGGAGTGAGTCCTGAGGCGCGCTTCCCGCTGCCTGGATCGGGAGCCGCTTGGAGCCGGCGGCGCGCAGGAGGGACTCCCTGCTGGATCCTGCTTTGGGCGCTTGGGGCTTCAGAGTGCGACTGCGGCTTGCCTGGCCCTGGAGGCGCCGGGGCCTCGAGTTTGGCGGCCCCCCGCCGAGCAGCATCTTCACTGGCTCCCAGACGAGGGTGCAAAGACTGTGCAGCCGGAGTGTTGGAGGGCCGGGCGCCACGTCAGATTTGAAAGGCTGGGACTGCCTTGGAAGCACTGAATGGAGTAGTGGCTCGGCGCTGTGTAGTGCCGTCCAGTGGATCCACATACGCACCTGGAGGGATGCGTCTGCTGCTCTGGTGGTGACCGGGAGTCGTCCACAAATAGTCCGCGATAAACTGTGAGTGCCCCCCCCTCCTCCCCCCTGGTGGGCCTGCTTCTGCGGCGCGGTGAGGAGAATCGTGGCCCGAAGGGTGATCTGTGATCCTCAGTTGGGGGACCCGGGTGCCTGTCCTGCATCCGCTGCTCTGAGACCCGAGTGGGGTGCGGGGGAACCAGGGGGACCGGCGTGGCTGGGCGTCCCGGTGAATTGGAACTACACTGTCCGCACACTGGCACACATGTCCTGGTGGAGGCCCGGGCCTGGAACTTGGAGGCCCTAAGCGAGTGGGGAAACTGACCTAATTGGCTCATCTGGTGGAGATGACCATCTTCTGCCGGGGCCTACTGCCTGGAACTCGGCTGCGGTGCACGATATCTGGGGGTGCTCGCCGGAGACGGCGTCCAGACTTAGACGGTGTCTCCTTGGTCCCCCGAGTGGGCTCTGCTGTTGGATTGCTGATTGGGAAGCGCCCACCGCAGGTGCAGAGCGGACCTCTCAATTCCCACTAACCATGACGAGAGAAGGGGGCGGCACTGGTTCCACCAAACAAGGCCCGATCGATAAATTCACTGGACCCAGTGGGGGATCCGGGGCCTCCGGGGGCGGCCAGGGCACGGGTCCTGATAACGCGGCCTTGATGGCCGCCATTACACAATCCAGGGACATGCTTGATGCCAAGATAGGTGCGGTTGGAGCAGATGTCATGCTGCTGCGCCAGGACCTCCGTAATGCTGTTGCTCGCATCACAGAAACAGAAACTCGGATTACAGGGGTGGAGGATGATGTGGTGGCCCTGAAGAAGAAAGTGGAGGACATGGCCCGGATCCAAAAGGGGCTGGCACTCCGCGTCGAAGATGCGGAAGGGCGAGCGCGACGAAATAATCTGCGCTTCTTGGGCTTTCCAGAGGACTGCGAGAAGGGGTCCATGGATGCGTTCCTGACGCACTGGTTGGAGAGTTGGCTTCCCCCGGACGTCCTGTCGCGCTGCTTTGTAGTGGAGCGCGCCCATAGGGCCCTGATGCAGAAACCGACGGTGGGAGAGCGGCCACGTCCGGTTATCGCTAAAATCCTCAACTTCCACGACAGGGACACTATACTTCGGGAAGCGAGAGCCCAGGAGGATCTGTTGTTCGAGGGTCACAGGATTATGATTTTCCCGGACTATACGAAGCTGGTGCAGCAGCAGCGCCGGTCCTTCCAAGATGCGAAGGCCAAATTGCGTGGTCTGAAAATTCAATATTCATTGTTGTACCCGGCTCGTCTCCGAGTTGTCCTCCAATCCAAGACCCAGTATTTTGATACCCCAGAGGCAGTGTTTAGCTGGACCGATGAGACGGTCAGGATCCGACCGAACGCCCAGCCGGGCTTGAACCCCGGAGCATCGCGTGGGTCGTCGCAGGAGAGAGGCGAATCTTCCACCAGGGGTAAAAGACACAGGAAGTCTTGGTCACGGCGACGCTCCCGATCCGGGGGCGGCCCGCTGGATGGTGCACAGTCTGACACTGCTCAGTCCGGGACTGGGACCTGAGGGCCGTGAAGCCCCTTTCTTGCTTCCCTGGCGACAATTCGTCACTGGTCTATGCTAGTGGCCCTGAGTGGTTGCCTCACTGATCGATTACCTGGCGCCTGGTGTGGTGAGATCTGGGCCATGGCTTGGCTTAGGAGGGGCGTTATGAGTGTTGTAGAACTGTCCCGCTCCGATTAAGCGGAGGGTCACATGTGGTTCAATGGGGCTCGGGGTACTGACCCATGGGCGGCCTAGTCCTCTCACGTTCGAGGGGGGGCCCTAAGGGGAGGTACTGTTAGTTGGGGAGAGTAGTGGGATCCATTGGTATGGGTGGCTCTGGGCGCTCTGTTTTGGGCCTGGAGCTCCCCATGCCGCGACAGATACTTCAAAGTTCCGTGAGGTATAGGGGTGGGGGAGGGGGGATAGGCGGAGGTTGGGTAGTTGGGGGGGTTGTGTTGGTGGGCGGGGAGGGGGGGGTTTGGGGTGGTTGGACAGGGTTGCACGTGATTTTTGCTGCCATGATTTCTGTAGTACAGGGTGCTTGGGCTGGGTCCTGGGATTTTCGGAGACTTTTCCATCGAGACAATGGGTGATTTCCCAGAGAAGGCGCCTACTAGTGGCTCCATGCGAATCCTCAGTTGGAATGTCAGGGGAATGCTGGACAAAATTAAGAGAGGGGCAGTGCTGCGCTGGGGTAAGAGGGACTTAGCTGATGTCATGCTATTGCAGGAGACGCATATGTTGGGTACGAAGGTACTAAGTATACAACGGTTTGGATATACCCAGGTGTTCCATGCAGGTTTTACCAGGGGGTCGAGAGGGGTAGCCGTCCTCATTCACCGACGACTGTCTTATACTCACGAACGCCATTGGCTCGACCCCCAGGGTCGGTATGTGTTTGTTAAGGGCATGATTGGTATGGAACCTGTGGTGTTCGGTAGTGTATATGCCCCCCCACCTCTGCAATGGTCCCTGGCGGAGCGCCTGTTTGAATTATGGGCTGAGATTCCAGACTGCTTGGCTCTGATAGGTGGCGACTGGAATGATGTAGTGGATGTGGGTCTGGACAGACAGAGAATGCAGGGGGCCGCAGTGGCAGCTTCCCCTACACGTCTGAAGGCAATGGTGGATGGACTGGGCTGGGTGGACGCTTGGAGACATTTGCATGCTAGGACACGTGAATACACGTATGTGTCAGCAGTACATGGCTCCTTCTCCCGGTTGGACTGTGTGTTTATACCAGGGGCCTTCCTTGATAGGGTGAAGCAGGCCGTGATACAACCTCGAGGGCTGTCAGACCACTCCCCGGTCGTGGTACGGATCGAGCTGCACAAGTCACGCCAGCCGTTCCGGTGGCGGATGTCTTCGTGGCATCTCCAACAGACAGATTATACGACACACATGCGCGGAGCAATAGCCCACTACTGGCGGGAGAACTTGACTGAGGGTGTAGATAGTGTGACAGTCTGGGAGGCCATGAAGCCCACGCTGAGGGGCGTAGACATCGCCTGGTGTGCTGCCGCCCGTCGAAAGCGCCGGGAGGTCACGGTGGCAGCTGCGGCTAAAGTGAGAACGTTGGAGGATCGGTGTAGGGAAGACAATGGCGATGTAGCGGTACGACTACTCCTGCAGGCGCAGCAATCCTATGCCTCGGTCTTACTAGACGAGGCTCGACAAGCCTGGCTAGCCACGCGGAGCAGGGTTTATCAATGGGGCGACAAGTCCTGCACCATGCTCCACCGGTTGTGTCAACAGACTCTGCAACCGATCAATCTACCCGGCCTCACGGACGGGGAGGGGATTGCCATGACAGATCCTGCTGCCCTTGCGGCGAGCTTTGCTGACTATTATGCGACACAATAAGCCCCACGGGACAGTCTCCCACCGGAGGCGATCGACAAATTCATAGCTGACCTTCCCCCCCGAGCGATATTGGATGAAGCCAGGACGGCTCTAGACCTTCCCCTGACGGCGGAGGAACTAGGTGATGCACTGGGACAACTCAACACTGGTAAGGCACCCGGACCGAGTGGCTTTCCCAGTGAATTCTACAAGAAATTTCACTTGCAGCTGGGACCGCACTATCGACGGGCTTTGGAAGCAGCGCGGGAGTGCGGTAGCTTGCCGGTGGACTGGCGTCAGGCTGAGATCGTAGTGTTCCAGAAACCGGGCAGGCCTCCCGACAGGCATGAGTCGTATCGCCCAGTATCTCTAATTAATTTTGAAGCCAAATTGTTGGCTAAAGCGTTAGCGAATCGTCTCCTCCCATACATAGTAGATCTGGTCCACCCGGATCAAGCAGGCTTTATGCCGGGTAGAGCGACAAGGCACAATATCAGACGAGCGCAGGTGGTGGTGGATGCGATGGGAGCGACTGAGGAGCGGGCGGCGCTCCTGCTTGCGGACATCAACAGAGCATTTGACTCTGTCAGCTGGACTTACCTTTTTGCTCTACTACCGCGCCTCAATCTGGGTCCGTTTTTTGTCTCATACGTCAAACTGCTATACACAGACATCACCGCCTCGGTACGTATTTCAGGAGCCATATCGGAGAGGTTTCCGGTTGCTAGGGGGACCTGGCAGGGGTGCCCCCTGTCCCCTTATCTCTTTGCGTTGGTCATGGAGCCACTAGCTGCATGGGTGCGCATTGATGCGCAGCTTCGTGGCTTTGTATGGGGAGCGGGACTCTCAGACAGGATCGCGCTATATGCGGATGATGTCCTTTTCTTTTTGACGGACCTTGATCGTTCAGGCCCTCGAATTTTGGAAATACTGCGCATTTTTGGTGACGTCTCGGGACTCTACCTCAACCCGCGAAAGTCGACTCTCTGGGTGCTAGGAGGACGGTCCGAGGTGTCTCCTTGGGCATCGGATCTGCAAGTAGCGATTGGTGGACTGAAATATCTGGGTATTTTCCTGTCAGAGTCTGCGGCAATCGCGTGGGAGCATAACATACAGCCGGTGTGGGACAGGGTTCAATCAGACGTCAAAACATGGTCGCGCATGCCTCTTAATATTTATGGCAGATCTGCAATTTTCAAAATGGTAGCCCTTCCTAGACTATTATACCAACTGCAAAACCATCCACACAGGGTAGACCCGCAGTGGTTCCGTCGTGTGAATTCATTGCTAGGCCGCTTTTTATGGGCGGGGAGCGCTTCCAGAGTGGCACTGCGGACTTGTTTTTTATCCACGTACTGTGGAGGTCTCGCCACGTCAGACATCTTGTCCTACTACCAAGCCTCCCATTTGTTGGTTTTAAACGAGTGGTGGTACGGTGGACGTGGCGATCCGGCATATGCCCTAGAACATCTTCTGATGGGAGATGCCACGCTTCATACACTTTTGTATTCGGCCGGGCAGCGGAAGACACTGCCGCAGGCTACTCAGGTAGTTTTCATGATTTGGAGACAGGTACTACGTCGTATGGGCTGGTGGGGACGGCTGACGGCCAAAACTCCTCTTTGGAATAACGGACAGCTCCCTGCGCTGGCCTCGCTGTAGGGGTTTGGTGGCTGGGACTCCATAGGGATCTCGTCACTTGGCCATGTCCTTGCCGGGACTACCCTCAAATCCTTTCAAGAGCTCAGCACTGAATTTGACATGCCCAAGACCCAATTTTTTAAATATCTACAACTTCGTCATGCTCTTGCGCCGAGTCTGGTGGGGCTGGACCGGCTCCCGGAGTTTAGCCCCGTGGAAGCTAAGCTGTTTATGGGGGACCTGGGGGATAAAAAAGTCTCCAAAATTTACCAGACGCTGGTCACTCATTGCTCCTCTTCCCTTATGTCGTTGAAGGCCTCCTGGGAGGTGGATGTTGGTCCGCTGGATGAGGATGACTGGAGGGAGGCACTAGAGTCCCCCCGAGGTGCGGCAATTGCAGTGAGATTGCGGTTCATACAATATAAATACCTACATCGGGCCTATTACACCAGAGAGAGACTGTGGAAGGCGGGCCTTATTGCTTCCCCTGACTGCCTGCGCTGCGGGACTGAGAGACGATCGAGGGCAGTGAATTCACCCACAGAAATACAAAATGGATAAATGAAAACTTCAGCAATTGCAAAACCAAAAATGTGGTTTATGCAATCATTTGCATGTGCAACAAATTGTACATAGGCAAAACGAACCAGCAAATTAATGCCCGAGTCACCCAACATAGATCGCGCATTAAGAATAAAGTCACATCTGCTCCCATGGTACAACATTTTGTGGATCATGGGCACACAGAGATGGACTTTAAATGGACAGTCCTGCACACAATTGGGCACAATAGAAGAGTCCTTGATGTTGATGATGCCCTACTTAAAAAGGAAGCTTATCTGATATTACGATTTAATAGCCACCAGACTGGGCTAAACTCTATGTCTGAAATTTCAAGATTATAATTGTAATTCTCCACTGTAAAAACATAATGACATATCCTCGGACTACATGTCCCACAATTCCTGAGGTCAGGTGACTTAATATAGTACCCACCCCCCTTCCAACATGGCGCATTGATGTTTGGTCGCCAGCACTTGGAAGGAGAGCCTTTAACATAAAACTAAAAGGTAAGTGAATTCCAGCAATCGCCACCGTTTTGAATCAGGGATATATTTTACAAATAAACCAGTTAGTGACTGAGCGCCCGTTTTTTCTGCAGATTCAATCACGATCTGACTTAGTCTTCAGTGATGCAGCCCTGAACTCGCAACAAGCAGTCCAAAATATGTGACCTGAACTCAAGGTACAAGCGTCTGCCTGTTGTGAATAATTGTTAACGTGCATTCATGATAATGTGAATTTACAAGCCAGCGCTGCTTGGTAATAAAGGTACAAACGACCTATGTTGCCACTTTCAGGTCCCGCACTGCACTAAAATACGCAGATCTGCTTGAAAATCACCTGTGATACACCGGTATAACCAACGGAGGTGTTTGAAAACACGGGAAACCAAGCGCAGGTACATGCGTCGCTCAGTTAAAACGCTAAAACTTTAAAACCTTGTTTACCTGGTGCAGCTAGAAACGAGTATCTTTTACATCCCACCTCATCTTAACCCTTCAGGCTCGCAACTGATACCGGTGGGCGCGCCACAAGTCCCCTGTGTAACCACCTGAGATGCCCCATGCAAACATCTTCAGGTAATAAATGTCATAAATGTCCATAAAATGGCGCACGCTGTTGGCATCAAAAACTGACTTTATCCTGGCACAAATTATCCCCCTTTTCCAGATATCCAGGCAGTGACCATAACAAGTAACTGAACCTCTCAACTGAAACCCCATAGAAAAAGTGCGACGACCTTTTTGTAAGGTAACCCCATTGCACTTACATGTCCACATCGGAGCAATTTACAGAGGCTTTTAATTTAGGAACTTATGCACATACTTTTCTCTTTATTTTTTTTTGCACAAAATCAAACAGGAAAATCACTCAGCCCTGATGAGAACCCGTTAATTCATATCTCGAGTTCGAAACGCGTCGGCCTATTGGAGAACAGAGCTCTTGAATGATTGAAACATTGATTCAGTGTATTCTTGTTTTCTCTCACTGATTAAGATTGTGCATGCTACTGATTCATCTGTTCTCCTTTTGATTTCTTCTTGATTTTCTCTTAATTGTGTTCACCATTCCTTTATTGGAATTGCATCAATAATATGAACATTTTGGTATTTTGTATATATGACATTGACCAAATTTGAATATTGTGCAAATGTACATATGAAATGTACATATGAAATGTTTTGCTTCATGTTTTATGTAGTAGTGTCATAATTTTGTACTGTCGAGTTTTTGAATAATTGTGTATATATGGGATGTCTTTTTCGTCAAACTATTTTTGCTTGAAAATGAATAATTCATAAGGTATAAATAAAATTACCATACAAATCCTCAATCATCAGGTGATTTGTTACTCCAATTAAGGAGAAGTTACAAAGTATTTGTACGGCCAGCACTACGTTTTTTCTAAAGCGGGACTGAGAGAGGCACATTGGTGCATACTGTGTGGTCGTGTGTGGGCCTGGTCCGGTTCTGGAGTGGAGTGTGGGACTGCCTATCGGAGGTACTGGGGTGGGATCTTCCTCGTACACCCAGATTGGGTCTTCTTCATATCCTAGATCAAGTAGGTGGTAACATCTATAAGCGTCATCTCCTTCTGCTGGGCCTCGTCGTGGCCAAAAGGGATCTAGCGAGGGCCTGGAAGAGTGACCGCGCTCCCCCACTTAGCGCCTGGAGGGCGGGCTTAGATTTCCTCATGGGATTGGAATTGCCAGTGTTTGAGGCCAGGGGCTGCCCTCGGAAACATTATAAGATCTGGAAGCGGTGGGCAGACTACAGAGACCTGACCTTAGAGCCTCCCATTGAAATGGATGATGGACTGTCTACTGATAGAGACCTCGGGGCCTAGGTGGCTCCAAGACACCTGTTTTTGCTTTAATGTGTATACTGCAGCTGATTGTGATCACGTGCACCGGGTTAGGGCGGGATAAGGGGTGGGTAGTGGGGAATATTAAGGTTGTTGGGGGGGATGGAGGGGCGGGTGGGGGTCAGTTAAACATTTAAGCTATGCATGTACTCTATTGTATGTAAACCACTGACGTGTTCTCCTGATTTTGGAGGACTGTACATATGATCTGCTTACACTTCTAATAAAACACGGTTGTGAAAAAAACATATAATTATATACATGGTATGCACATCTAAAATAACACTGCATTTGAAACCGCATCACAGGGAATTACACAAACATTGAAAGGAGAACATTTTTGACCATCCCTCCCCTGAACAATAAGGACCTTGACCTATTTGTCAAGAACAGATACTCATAGGACCAAGGCTCATTTTTATAGTAGAATTCCCTAATTCTATTTCTTCCCAACGTAGATGCCTGTATTCCAAAAACTGTGATTTAGGGCCTGATTACGAGTCTGGTGGTCCCCATTGGCGGGACAGCCGTGGTCCTGCCAAAAATATTACAAGTTTCCTCTACACCAGAATTTTCATGTTGTTTCCACTGCCATGAAAAGGAAACAAAGGAGCCCTACAGGGCCCTCTGTGCCTCCACCACAAGTGGAAGCACACAGGAAGTTATAATATGTGCCCACCAATGTGAATGCTCATAGGTTCCTGCACGGCATGGACGCATGGACTTCTGAGTCCTGCCGTGCAGGAACATTGTGCGGTCCCATTGCAGAGCCTTTACACACCGTCTGCCTGCCGTACTACTTAAAAGTCCTAATCTGGCGGGTTGGACGGCAGTGACCTTAGGCAGAGGGATGTATGACGTTACAACGCATACTTTTACAACGACTACCATTACAACAAATTTTTTACAACGCAAAAACTTTTACAACGCATACCATTACAACGCAAGATTTTACAACGCAAGTACCTTTACAACGCATACCATTACAACGTAAATATTGGTAAGTATATAATATTTTTTTTTATTTAAATTATTTTAAATTATTAAAATATAATTAAATTTTATGTAATTTTATTTAATTAATTTAATTTAAATATAATTTTAATTTATTTTTACAAATTAACCCTGTACCCCAAAAACCCAAAACTGACCCTGAACCCTAAAAATATTTTTTTTAATTTAAATTAATTTAAATTATTAAAATATAAATAATTTTTATTTAATTACATTTAATTAATTTAATTTAAATATAATTTTATTTTATTTTTACAAATTAACCCTGTACCCCAAAAACTGAAAACTGACCCTGAACCCTAAAAATACCCCTTTACCCAAAAACTGAAAACTGACCCTGAACCCTAAAAATATCCCTTTACCCAAAAACTGAAAACTGACCCTGAACCCTAAAAATACCCCTTTACCCAAAAACTGAAAACTGACCCTAAACCCTAAAAATACCCCTTTACCCAAAAACTGAAAACTTACCCTGAACCCTAAAAATACCCCTTTACCCAAAAACTGAAAACTGACCCTGAACCCTAAAAATACCCTTTTATCCAAAAACTGAAAACTGACCCTGAACCCTAAAAATACCCCTTTACCCAAAAACTGAAAACTGACCCTGAACCCTAAAAATACCCCTTTACCCAAAAACTGAAAACTGACCCTGAACCCTAAAAATACCCCTTTACCCAAAAACTGAAAACTGACCCTGAACCCTAAAAATACCCCTTTACCCAAAAACTGAAAACTTACCCTGAACCCTAAAAATACCCCTTTACCCAAAAACCCAAACATATAATATTTTAAAAATAATTATATACTTACCAATACTTACATTGTAATGGTATGCGTTGTAAAAGTACTTGCGTTGTAAAATCCTGCATTGTAATGGTATGCGTTGTAAAAGTTTTTGCGTTGTAAAAGTTTCGTTGTAATGGTAGATCGTTGTAAAAGTTGCGTTGTAAATGTTGTTTCCCTAGGCAGAGTGGTGGGTTGGAGGTTTGCACCACCACGCCACTGCTGGTGAAAAGTCATAGTCAGGCCCTTAATCATTTGTTTGCCAGCGACATGTACTGAAGTTATATTGTCAAATAGGAAGGACTTCCCTAACACTGCATGGGTTTTACAAACATATCCAACCCACGGCATTTAGAGTACTTTGCCACAAGAAAGGTGGATGAAGAACAGCTATTTACAACTCAACATGGACAAAGCAGAAGTTCTCATCATGGGCTCACACCCCAATGCCAGGAACGACACCTGGTGGCCCCCCACCCTCTGGGACGCCTTCTCCCCCACAGACCACACATGCCTCACCTTCAAGCTTCTCATCCACGCCCACAAAGCCCTACACAACATAGGACCGGCCTACATGAACCAGCGCCCCTTGTTCCACGCACCCCAAAGATCCCTCCACTCTGCCCAGCTCTCTCTTGCGACGGTACCATCAAGAAGAGTAGAACTGGAGGGCGCTACTTCTCCTTCCTCGTGGCCAAAACATAAAACACCCTCCCTTTCCACCTCCGACAGACACCAACACTCCCCGTGTTCCGGAGGGACCTCAAGACCTGACTCTTTGACGAATCACCATAACATCCTAGAAGCTGCGCACCCCCCTCAGCACCTTCAGACGCATCGGGAGAGTAACTGCGCTTACCAACCCCCTGATTGATTCATTGATTGAAGAAAGACAGTCTCTGCTGATATTATAGTTTAATAGCTCTTCTGGGTTAAGCCAAATTGATAGTGACCATGACATTGAGCACAATTTTAAGCAACTGTAAATATATGGAAGCCCCATTTCTTCATGATACATGTAATGCGAGGTGGAAGGGAGCACCAAAAGCAACTGTCTACAAAATGAGATTCTCTTCAGCCTGGCGAGTGTGCAGCTATAGTGCAGCCATACCCCAGAACATTATGCAGTTGGAATGCATTGAGTTTTGTTTATTTCAAGAAGGGGTACAATGACCACCAACTCATAAGGCGCAGCTGTTTAAAAAGCGCACCCACCAATTGGCTGAGCTTCATGCAACAATTTAAGACATTGGTTCTCTGTGCTCCAGAGGAAGAAAAAAATCAAGATAAGGAAAGCTGTTTGTCTTGTCAACCTGTTGTTTCCAACTGTAATGGTAGGTATACTCAGCCCCTTAGGGCTACAGGCCACTATATGCACGTTTGTAAAATGTGTGGCCAGTTCAAGACCCACCATAAACTGGGTACAGGAATTATTTAGGCATTGCAAAGCTTTGGGGTGCGGCCCATCAATACTTCATCATCTGCATGTAATAATGCTGGAGTAGGGACACTGTTTATCAATGGAAAATCCAGACAAGCAAAAGTCAAAGCTGGACTTAATTTGTTAATGTAGAAAATAAAAAGAAGAGGGGCAAGGACACATCCCTGACGTACACCTACCCGTAAGCGAATAGGATCTGATATTTCACTTATTGGGCAAAAATGACCCTGGCAGGGAAATCTTCATGTAGCATCGCTAAAAGATGCACCAGTATTGCATTCAATCCCAGCAGTGGAGCAGTTATCTGCAGAAAATGGTACTAGAGGATGGCACTTGGGCGGCCCAAAAGGTGTTGCTCAGTACGTTTTGCCCTCTATGGTGCAGCACTCATGTGACTAACTCCCATGTGATTTGATAAGGTCTCATATCTGTACCTCAGTCGTATTTTTCTTATTATCAATTGATGATAGATTGTCGAAGCTTGGGGAACTTAGGTAGAGCCGTCAAACATTGTATCAGTATTTTCACTCTGGACAAGGTACTCGTAGAAATAACCAAGTGGCAATGTGATAAAACTGCCCTGCTTAATGTTACAGTATCTGGAAGACATGATAGGTTGCTCACATGGGATGGGTTTCTGGAATTTGCAACAATGCAGTCACCGGGCAAAGATTTGTGACAGGGACCCAGTCACTCTACCCTTCTGGTCATAAGAACCTGCTGCTGTGGTTGACATAAAAATTTCTGTTTCTGGAGATCAAGTCTGAGTGCTCTGACACCCACTGAAATGAGAACATTGGGGCATGCAGAAGGGGAAGATTTAAAATAACATTTTTGTGAGCCAGCTACTTTGCCTAGCTCGGTTCCACTAGCCTGGCTAACGGCAAACAATTAATTCCTTATTAGTGCACATACAATGTGTTGAAAAATAGTCGTCTCCAAAGGATTAACTCAAACTTATTGCCTTCCTCCTCCTCTATTTGCTGAATTCTTTTTGTTGGCTTTAGGACTCTGAGCACTTTGCCACTCTCTCCTCTAAACATGGTAACCCTAATGTATACAGTATATAACATTCATATATTTACTTTACTTTTATGTCCTTTGCAAAGTGGTACACCATATACCCAAGGCCTGTAAATTAAATGCTGCTAGTAGACTGCAAAAAACACCGATTGTGCCACCAACACAAGGAGCCCTTTAAACATGTAACAGCCTTGCCACTGCAGAGCCTGTGAGTGCAGTTCTGCTGTGACTTCGACTTGGCATTTAAAAACCTTTGGCGAGCCCTAAACTCACCTTTTGTTACACATATATCACCCTTAAGGTCAACCCTAGGTAGCCCATAAGGCAAAACGCTGTTTTAGTAATAGGCAGGACATGTCCTTTTAAGTTCTGCATATCCTAGTCATGAAACTTCCCCAATTTTGTGTTTCACTACTATGGCGCCTACTCCTCGCATAGGCAAAGATTTAGAATTCCTTAATTCACTTTTAAGCTGTAATTCCTGATTAGAAAGGAGTAGCTGTGTCATCTGTGCACCTTTGGAATGGTAATGAAAAATCCTATTCACTGGTAAAGTTAGATTCAACATTACTATTTTAGAAGTGTCACTTTTAGAAAGTGGGCATTTCTCTGCTCCTAAAGATCTGTGTGCCTGCAGCTTGTCTACAATACATGTCTGAGATGGTTGACCACTACACTTTGTGCATTTCCCTCTTGGCAGCCACAAAGAATGCAGCTTAGTTGTGTCTGTCTGAGCACTTATCTGCATTCTCAATGGCTCTTCTTGGGCAGGAAGAAAGGGAGGAGCTGACTCATCTGAAAAGGCAGTGTCCTGTCCCCACATAAAGGGCTGATTACCCTCACAGCTAATCTGGAGCAGGGCGTGGAAGAAAGTTCTTCTGGGCGCTTCAAAGACCCTTCTTTGAAGTCTCCACCACTTCAAAGGCACAACTGTGAATACGTACTAGGCTATGACCCCAAGAAATCACACACTTCTGGACCTGTAACTGAAGTCTGTCAGAAGAACTGCTGTGCTGCATCAAGGGCTGATAATCTGCTGGACCTGCTTTTCTGCTATGCTACCCTGCTGCCTTCTGCTCTTTGGCCCTGCTGAGGGAGAGCTGGAATCTGTCTTATGACCAAAGTGATCTCCAAGGCCTTTTGGCTTGCCTACTGTTGATTGAGAATCAGGGTTATCAGTCTCTACCCCTTCTCCTCGTCCATTGGAAGTTGACTTGCACCTGAAAAATCAACTATGTGTAGCAGAAACGGCGTAACAACTTTTTTGCGGGAGTAGAATTGCTACATTGCTCTCACAATCAACGCATCCCCTTCACAGGCAAAAGCCTCAGAACCCCGCATCACCACTGTAGCAGTTTTGAGAGATCAAAGCATCCCCCCTTGGGTGTGTGGGAAAGCCCAAGGCATTGCACTTCAGAACCATCGTATCTCGACTAGGTGCTTTGCCTATGGAACCTACGCATCGTCACAATTGCATGGAGAAAATCAACTCATTAACTCTACTGTGGGCTCGAAATCAATGCATCGTTCAACTGTACCACGTATCTCACTGTTGCGAACAGGATCAAGGTTTTCTGTCCACTGAGCCTGTGTGGCTCCTTTCCCCGGTCTGTGCTCCATCGTGGTTGGAATGAACTGTTGACTTTGCCCCAGTCCAGCACGATCATATAACACCTATTGGCTCTGATAGCTTCTAAGTGCTAGAACTCTTTTTATTCTTTGAAAATTCAGACCATGGGTAAAGATGGGGAGAACTCACAGAGTTTTACTCCATGGAACTCTGCAAGATTCCACAGAGTTACATCCATCCCTATTTCATATGCAATAGTGCACAATGCCCGTTCAATTTCTCATCTGCTGCTCACAATCGCCACTCAATCGGAGCTCGTTCAGACATTGCATCAGTTCCCTTCAAAGAATTATGGGCTGCACTCACTTTAACAAATTGAACGTTAGTGTTCAATCATGATTGCGCAGAAATCCTTAAACAATTTTCTTTTCATTGCGTGGTTCATTTCTTCATGCTCTGCTTCTTAAAGTCGGCTCGTTAGCTTTTAGGTATTCATTTCTAATATCCAAAAAGTCAAGAGAATTCATTAATCGCTTTTGATGTTGGTCAGGCAGAATATTTTCATCACGGCTGCATAGCCAAATCACTTAATTCATTAATTTATTGTGCAAGAAGCTTATTCTTAAATCTGGATAGGTTTTAGAAAAACGTTGCTAAGTCATTTTTGTGCAGGAAACACCTGTTATAAAATTCCCTGCACAACAAATGTTGGTGTAATAATTCAATTAGTAACAACGCTGGTATAAATGAGAGTGATGGAGCGTAAAGTGATAGTCAGCAAGCAATCCGGGCAGGTACTTAACAGGAAAAACACAGAGGGGCAGATTTACAAGTCCCTTGCAACACTTGTACGCCGCCGTTGCGTCACTTTCGTGACGCAGCTGCAGCGTAAACCATGCGCCGAGTTGTGCCTTATTTCCAATGTGACGCATCTAGGCAGATGCGTCACGTTGTAAAGCCCCTACCACATGAAACCTGCGTCAAGTTTCATGTGGGCGTTGTGTCGCAGGGTGGGCGTTCCCTCACAGGAAAGCCCTGTAAAACTGACGCAGTGAAATCTACAAGATTTCACGGATTCAGTTTTAAAATGCTCCTGTGTCAAATCCTTACGCCTGCTTAATGACGCACAACATTAAGTATGGGCGGCCACTGTGCATTGCAGGAGTTGCGTCGCGATTGCGACGCGACTCCAGCAATGCGCTGCCCTTACGCCACAAGATGCGTCAAATATCTGCCCCTCCTTGCACCATGGTGCGCCGCATTGTAAATGCGAAGCATCCGTGGTGGCGCAAGGAGGGAATTAAGTGACACATCTGTTCTGGCGCATTCCTGCTGATTTTCAGAGATGCGCCAGAAGTTATAAATCTGCCCCACAGGGTCTTATGTACAAGCCCCTTGCGCAGCTGGTGCGTCACTTTTAACATGGGAAAAAGTAACGCGCCAGTTGCGCAAGGGGCTTGTATATAAGCCCCAGAGTGCTCTGTGATTATAAGATGTGAAAATTCTTTGGATATGAAAGTTACTAAGAAAGCTAGGAAGTTTTCATTGAGTGCAATGGGTCTTGAAATAAATGAAGTGCTTCTGACATTGCGTGCTCTGTCAGATACCGGCACACACAGTACATGCACTAACTAGAGATCCTGGGATAGTGGTGGCGATGTGTGATGACAGTGCGACCACGACCCTCTGTGATCAACCAGCAGAACAGCAACACTGTCTGTCGGGAGGGCACCCAAGGGAATGTGGGTGTGGGGAAAATAATAAAGACAGCCTACTGGTTCCCTGCAATCAGTGAGCGCTCCTGAGGTGTATACCTGGTGTTTTATCAGGGCGGAGGCATTAGGAATGGTGCCAGAAAGCAGCGCTGCTCCCTGTTGCTGGATAGAGAAGGAAGAGTGCACGTTTATTAACACAAACTAGTGACCCTCTCAATTATTCTGCGCATGCACTGTCGTGAAGTATTCCTCACTCGCTCAAGTTGCTTACTAATGCTTATGCTTTAGTCTCACTTACGTGTACTTGGCTGTATAAATGCTTGATCGTAGAAATATGTAGTTGGGAGTCACTCCTCTGTAATGTTCTATGGGCCAACAGCTGGTCTCCTTGACCTGTTGCTGGACTAGGACTATGAGTGCACAGTAGGCACGTGCAAATGAGTTCAGAAATGTAATCACCAAGTTCATGAGATTGATTGCCTTAGTCTCTTTCTGGGATCATGTGCCTTAGGAGCATATTAGCTAGGTTAGTATCTCCAACTTCAAGTGCCTTTGAATTGTGTTCGCAAGGATTAGTATCTCTCAAAGTTATCACAAACTAGGAAAGTATCAAGTTCATTCTTAAACAGGTAATTATGGCTGTGTTGCACCACTTGTGCCATTCACTGCACACTCACATGCCAGGGTACTTAGCTGTCATCTGATTCAGCAGCTTCAGATGTCACATCACTAATGTCATTTACCATGCCAGGGCACCTAGCTGTAGTCTGATAGGCAGAGATAGCCCGGGCATTGCTGTAGTCTCAGAGAAGAGGCGTCACAGCAGAACAGGTGCCTCGCACCTCGGGGAGCACAATCTCGGCATCGGTGTCAGTACGGTCAGGAATGGAGGATCATTAATTCTTGAAGCCAGATTGCCAAGCAGAGGCGTGTCAGTAGGGCATGGTTCTCACAGAGCAAGACGCCCAATAGACAGTGGGATTGTGAGTAGTAAGTCAGGGCATTCCCAGGATAAGACAAAACTGTGGCGCATCGATCAAAGGGAGTAGTATTTGTGAAGGTTTGATAGATGAAATTGCTGGTGGCCCTCCTTGAGACTAGCACAACTGGTATATCTTATGAACAGCCATCAGGCAGTCACAAGCTCACATGCACATTCACATGTACTATTTAAGGTTGTAATGTGTTGGCTATGACAGGTGAGATCTCACTATCCTGACCTACTCAAACAAAGGACCTCCATCTTCCTCTGAATTGACAGTTTGCCATCAACTCAATCTCCTTGGATTTCTGAACTACCCCTTTGCTCATCCCTGGTGGTGGTTTCTCCAACGATTTCGATCTGGCACAGCTGTTTTAAAAAAGAAGTGGACACTTTTCCAACAGTACATGCAAAAGTTTTGCTTGCATCTCTTTTCCCTTTCTTTCTGGGTAAATGGAGCTTTGATTCCATTGATTTGCATGGATTTCAACCCGTTAGTGGTGAGGATTCCTTCCTCGGATGTGATCTTGGGTTGAACCAATATGAGCTTGGCCTCCTCTATCACTAGATCATTCTTGCAACCTGTGATCCAGCTGGACATTCATTTCTATCTACTCCTCACAGGAGGTGGGGACGTTTACCACTTGGGCTAGAATGTCCTTCAGGTCACTGCGTTAGCCTTGATAAAATAAGGATGTCCACTTTTGTATCGGCCACTCAGTCTAACCACTAACCCACTGAAGTTTGTGAATCACTCGGCCTGGACAGAGTTCATGGAGTTTCACTTGGTGGATTGCTGCAGTGTCATGATAGAACTCATTCAAATTCCGCAGAGTTCCTCAAGTAGTTGAAGTAATATCTTCACCATTAGTCACAAATCTCCATCTTGTAGAACCATCGCTGAGTGAGCCGTGCCATTTACTATTTACTAAGTGTCACAGATGAAAGGCAGTCAAGAAAAAAAAAATATATATAAATATATACATATATATATATTAGGTATATATAGTTAGGATTGTTTTCCATAGGGAAATCGCAACATTCTACTGGGAATAACTTTGGCGCCGGTTGAGGAATCTTCCTGAAAGTTTCCTTAACTTTGCCTCGCAGCGCTCCGGTCCTTCCCTGAAAGTTTGGGGGGGATTCGTCATGCGGGGGCTGAGATAAAAGGGGGGGTCCCAAAATGTGTTTTCCCCATGTTAATTTCCATAGGACGGTTGGACTCACTTTTAGCCCGAACGGCTGAATGGGTTTCCACCAAACTTGGCAAAATTGTAGGGACTGGTAGCCCGATGTGCCTTTGCTATGTCTCAAGATATGTGCTCCAGTGGTTTTTACGAAAATTAACTTTGAAAAATATATATTGGGCTACATTGGGCTATATATATGTTAGAGCCCAAATGTAGCCCAATGTAGCCCAATGTAGCCCAAAGATGGCCACCAGAGACAAAAAAAAACAAATGTAGCCCAAATATCAGCCAGATGTAGCCCAACTATAGCCCAATGACAGAATGTCCCAGAGTGTTCTAAAGAACAACTAGAGCGCTAACAGTCTTACTTATGACAAAAGTATGGCACACCTGAAGTCATCTTGATTGGAATAAAGTGTTAACACTTAAAACATTTAATTTGCAAAGGAACAAAATGAGGGGGTTCATTTTGCCATAGAAATTATGATTAGTGCTGAAGAAAGAAATATTAGGGCACATTTTGAGTGACTTCTCAAATCCTCTTATATTTCATGAAAAAAATTCTGATATGCAGTCTCCCAAGATGGCCACCAGAGACAAAAGAGCCTGTGCTTAAAAACTCTGTTAGCAAATCAGGCCTTTGAGATTTAAAAAACATTTTAATATATAAAAACGTTATCCGCTAATAGAATTAGCATTTAAAAAATCTTGCGAATTCAATGAAAAAACCATAGGTTTCAGGCCTTATATAGTTAGGAATTAGCATTTAAAAAACCTTTGAAATACACTGAAAAAACCATAGGTTTCAGGCCTTATATAGTTAGGAATTAGCATTTAAAAAAACCTTGCAAATTCACTGAAAAAACCATAGGTTTCAGGCCTTATATAGTTAGGAATTAGCATTTAAAAAACCTTTGAAATTCACTGAAAAAAGCATAGGTTTTAGGCCTTATATAGTTAGGAATTAGCATTTAAAAAACCTTGCAAATTCACTGAGAAAACCATAGGTTTCAGGCCTTATATAGTTAGGAATTAGCATTTAAAAAACCTTTGAAATTCACTGAAAAAACCATAGGTTTCAGGAGTTATATAGTTAGGAATTAGCTTTTAAAAAACCTTTGAAATTCACTCAAAAAACTATAAGTTTTAGTGGTGTTATATTTAGCTGGACATTTTACTCATACAAAACCATTGAAATTGCTCCTATATAGTTAGTTGTACTAACTATATTTCGCGCACCCGCAATCCACTGCTGATGATGTCACATATTAGATCATTCATGACATGGTCAGTGACATCACTGATGACATCTCAAATGACATCACTGATGACATCACTGATGACATCATCCACGTGACAATCACATACACCTTTTCATACACTATTACAATTTTTCATCACTCTTTGTAAAATACAGAGTATCATATTTAAATCCATTGTCACAGCAATACAAGTATCTAAAAATCCACTCAGTGATTCATAGATGTATACACACATCTAATCACTTACCTATGGATTCACTCATACATGCTGTCAATGAACAATAGAACACTATCAAAAATACTTATACATCTATATCGACATTAAACAACAGCACGCATCCTATTCACATATGAAGTCATCCTACTCACTTATGCAAACAATGGATCATACTTACATATTTACTTAGCAAAACACTTATACAAACACCACTTCTTCTATTCATTTAGATAGTAAGTCATACTTAGTGAATTATAAAATCATTATTACAAGTATACAGTTATCCATACAGTCACTCACACAATCATTGTGTCTTATGTATACTTATTTATATACAACAACTGACACATACACTGCCTTTTATTTTTCTAGTTTGTTGGACCTGTACCATTGAGAAATATATTTGCTCATCACCACACCCATAAACATATTCACTCACCCAAACAACTGTTAGAACATGTAGTTTTAACTTCATATATCTACTGAATCAAATATTTACACATCTTTGGACAGTCACACACCCCCACCGAACCACACACACTTTCACACTCCCATACAAATACTCAGTTAACTAATCAATAACTAATATAGACTTTCACATAACTAGTAACCAACTGTAGAATCAGTTTACACAACAACTGACAAAGTGATAGAGATATTCACACAGTTTAGTCACTATCCACTATATTTAGTGAGACATTATAAATTGGTCAAGTAAACAGTCAATTACACTGCTACTAAATCCTCCATCCAAATATTTATTTATATATATCCACTTATTCTTCAATGCAAATTGCTATATATATAATGCATATTTAAATAACAAAGCAAACCACATTCACTGGATGATGTCATCAGTGATGTCATTTGAGATGTCACCAGTGATGTCACTGACCATGTCATGAATGATCTAATATGTGACATCATCAGCAGTGGATTGCGGGTGCGCGAAATATAGTTAGTACAACTAACTATATAGAAGCAATTGCAATGGTTTTGTATGAGTAAAATGTCTAGCTAACTATAACACCACTAAAACTTATAGTTTTTTGAGTGAATTTCAAAGGTTTTTTAAAAGCTAATTCCTAACTATATAACTCCTGAAACCTATGGTTTTTTCAGTGAATATATATATATATATATATATATATATATATATATTACCTACTGGCGGTCGCCAGTAGGTATATATAGTTAGGATTTTTTCTCTATGGGATTTTTGAAAATTCTATGTCTAATAACTTTGGCGTTTGTGGACGGAATTGGCTGAAATTTTCAGGAAAATGGCACATTTTGTTCCTGAGCAGCCTTTGAAAATTTGGGGGGGGTTCGTCAAGGGGGGGCCGAGAAAAAAGGGGGGTCCCAAAACGCGTTTTTCCCATGTTAATTTCCATAGGGCGGTTGGCCTCACTTTTAGCCCGAACGGCTGAATGGATTTGCACGAAACTTGGCAAAATTGTAGGGACTGGTAGCCCGATGTGCCTTTTGTAGGTCTCAATATATGTGCTCCAGTGGATTTTGAGAAATTAACGTTTAAAAAAAGATATATATCTGTAAGCGCGGACCGGGCAGCGGCCTAGGACGCGTACTTTTCGCGCAACGGAGCTTTGTGAAGCGAAGCTGATTGGTTCTCCGGCGTCTGTCAACATTCCAAACAGTCCGTAGTGGCCGCAAACAGTCCGTAGTGGCCGCCATCTTGTCTCTCGGTAGGATCGAGAGACAAGAGGAGGCCAAAGCGAAGGGGCAAATGACCATAAGGGGGAATAGTAGATCCTCGCTGACCCCCTAGGTTTGATGTGGAGGTTTTAAAAGGGCCCCGCGGGGCAAAAAAAAAAAAATATAATAATAATCTTACGGCTGAATGGATTTGCACGAAACTTGGCAAAATTGTAGGGACTGGTAGCCCGATGTGCCTTTGCTAGGTCTCAATATATGTGCTTCAGTGGATTTTGAGAAATTAACGTTCAAAAAAAGATATATATCTGTAACAGCGGACCGCTTCGCGTACTTTTCGCGTTACGGAGCTTTGCGAAGCGAAGCTGATTGGCTCTCCGGTGTCTGTAAACATTCCAAACAGTCCGTAGCGGCCGCCATCTTGTCTCTCGGTAGGATCGAGAGACAAGAGGAGGCCAAAGCGAAGGGGCAAATGACCATAAGGGGGCATAGTAGATCCTCGCTGATCCCCTAGGTTTGATGTGGAGGTTTTAAAAGGGCCCCGCGGGGCAAAAAAAATAAATAATAATAATAATCGAACGGCTGAATGGATTTGCACGAAACTTGGTAAAATATTAGGGACTGGTAGCCCGATGTGCCTTTGCTAGGTCTCAATATATGTGCTTCAGTGCATTTTGAGAAATTAACGTTCAAAAACAAGATATATATCTGTAACAGCGCTCCGCTTCGCGGAGATAAAATTATATCTGTATTACGTAGCTGTTGCTAGCACCAGTTAGCGACGGCTAGTAGGAGATAGCGACCATCTTGGGCCCCACTTTGCATGTGAGTGATATTTATCACTAATGACATGCAAAGTGGGCATGCCAAGATGTTAGCGACTGGAAACAGTCGCTAACATCGCTATCTCCTATTATCAACTTTTGGAAATATTCGAGATAAGCGCGAATATCTCCAAAAAGTAACAGCTGCCCTGAGCAGTTCTTAGCCATGTTATCCAATGGGAGGTGGATAACATGGCTAAGAGCATTAGCTCGGTAATGCATGAATATCGCGGAGTTTTCAGCGATATTAATGCATTGCGCTCGTTTTTTATCGTATTTGCGATAAACCTTGATAATAGCAAGGTTTATCTGCGATAATTTCTGACGGTAAAAAAATCTTTGCAATGCATCGTTAGGGATAAATATCGCTTAACTTTGGTAATATGCCCCAACGTCTGTTAACGTTCGATTCGAAGGAAATCAGGAATTGTTGAAAAACATTGTGTGCGCCATCTTGTCTTTTTTCAAATGCCACACTTTTGTCGTGCACGGCAGCCATTTTAGATGCCTTGACCAGATCCACTCTGTGCACGCTGTCGATCCTTAGCATGGCTCCCCACCCTCGCAAGCATCTCCCCCAGGCAGTGGTCACCCCCGCTCTCTGTTTTATGCATGGGTAATAAACCTCCCCCCATCTGCGCTGTTCTTCCCTGAGAATCACACCCTGTGCCCGCCCGACACCTCCCTTTCGCCCTATTCACTACCGCACCCTCTGACACTCCTTTTCCTCTGTGTCCGATTGTCCAGGCCGGTCCTAGGCTATCAGCTAGCCCTGCAGATGTAGTTTATAGCCACAGCTGTAAAGAATCACCCGTCTTCAAAGGAGTTATAGTAGATCAAGGCCCACACTCGATGAGATCCGTCACAGCAGAAGCGTTGCTATTATCTGAAAACCATCCTGTATTGTGATTGGGGAGGGGACCGAGCGTGAAGCGGAAGATTCCAGGGATGACTCTTTGTACATCAAAGTTTTTACAATTATGTGTCACATTAAAAATATATAGCACTCCGACAAAGTAGTAAGATTATAAAACTTTAATAATTTATAAATATATACAAGAAAACAAAAATAGTAATAACATATAAACATTTTTAGAGAAAAACAACGAAGTAGCGGTCGGCTGTGCGAATAGTCCCAACGCAGCACAACGTCCAGATTTCCGGCGTGGGGCGTCGCGGGGGGTGGGTGATCAGTAGCAAACTGTTGTGCGAATAGTTCCAAGGCAGCAGAACGCGCCGAAATCTAGATGACACAAAAGTGATGTCTAGTAAGTTGCCACCCAGCAAATAACGGCGTGGGGCGTCGCGGGGGGTGGGTCATCAGTAGCAAACTGTTGTGCGAATAGTTCCAAGGCAGCAGAACGATGGCACCAAGGTGATGTCCAGTAAGTTGCCGCACTGGTTTTGGTATCCTACAATGCTGCTCCGAATAACGGCGTGGAGCGCCCCGGGGGAGGCGGCGTGAACGGGCCTCTCCAGGTGGAGTCTCGTCTGTTGTAGTGGGGCGCCCCTTTACCGTTTCAGTTGCCATTCCGTCCGCTTTTGGTCCACTGTGTCAAAATCCGCCATTCAGCTGAGTTGCGCCCACTCTTGCGGTGCAGCGATAGGCGGCTGTCACAGGACTCTCAAAATGGCGGCAGGCTGTTTCCTTTTTGGGCCTGGTCCACTGAAATGGCCCTGGGACACCTTGGAAATCGGACGCTTGTCTGCTAGGTCTTGGACCCCATTCTCGAAAGCGTCCCCTCCGCCTTGAGAATTCATCAAAAGTTTTGGGGGCCCCGACTCCTGCAGGCTTCTGGTGGGGAGCGGCTGCCATGATTGCTCGCGGAATGACCACGACGGAGCTACGAGATGGTGGTGCTCTCATGGTGACGCCAGCTTCAGTCTGAAACATCCAGAAACAAGGTGGGGCTTTCATCGTTTGGGGGAAAAAAAAAGTTTTCATCCAATGAAAAGTGTTGTTTTTAGGTCATATGATCAAGCCTTCCATCATTAGGAAACCAAAAGTAAAATGAACCAATGAAAAGTTTTATAAACAAGTCACATGACCTGTTATGCGGCATAGGGTATAAAATGCGGAGAAAATACGTTGGCACGTGAGGCGGCGTCAGTAGCGGACCGATGTGCGAATAGGCCGAAGGCAACACAACGCGCCAAGATCCGGATGGCATCGAGGTGGTGTCATAGTTGAGAGTTCTGAGCAGCGGTTGTAACACTGTCTGAAGCTTATTTGCAGCTGCTGCAGCTTCACTACGCGCCAAGATCCGGATGGCACCGAGGTGGTGTGTAGGAAGTTGCCGCACTGGTGTGGCCATCCTACAATGCTGAAAGTCGGCGTGGGGCGCCCCGTTGGCCTGTGAGTTTGCGTCAGTAGCGGACCGATGTGCGAATAGGCCGAAGGCAGCACAACGCGCCAAGATCCGGATGGCACCGAGGTGGTGTCTAGTAAGTTGTCGCACTTCTGTGGCCATCCTACAATGTTGAAAGTCGGCGTGGGGCGCCCCGTTGGCCTGTGAGATGGTGTCAGTAGCGGACTGATGTGTGAATGGGGCCAAAGGCAGCGCAACAATATTTTCTACTATATTTCCGGTGTAGAAGAGACCACAAGGCGCTGAGATGCCAAGATCCGGATGGCACCGAGGTGGTGTGTAGCAAGTTGCCGCACTGGTGTGGCCATCCTACAATGCTGAAAGTCGGCGTGGGGCGCCCCGTTGGCCTGTGAGATGGCGTCAGTAGCGGACCGATGTGCGAATAGGCCGAAGGCAGCACAACAATATTTTCTGACTGACACCACAAGGCGCTGAGATGCCAAGATCCGGATGGCACCGAGGTGATGTCTAAGTTGCGGACTGATGTGCGAATGGGGCCAAAGGCAGCGTAACAATATTTTTTGTATGGAAGATACCACTAGGCGTTGAGATGCCAAGATTCGGATGGCACTGAGGTGATGTCTAGCAAGTTGGTGTGGTCATCCTACAATGCTGAAACTCGGCGTGGGTCACCCCATTAGCCTGTGAGATGGCGTCAGTAGCGGACCGATGTGCGAATAGGCCGAAGGCAGCACAACGCGCCAAGATCCGGATGTCACCGTGGTGGTTTCATAGTTGAGAGGCACTTCATCTGCAGTGGGGCGCCGAGATCCGGATGGCACCGAGGTGATGTCTAGCAAGTTGCTGTACTGGTGTGGTCATCCTACAATGCTGAAACTCGGCGTGGGTCGCCCCATTAGCCTGTGAGATGGCGTCAGTAGCGGACCGATGTGCGAATAGGCCGAAGGCAGCACAACGCGCCAAGATCCGGATGTCACCGTGGTGGTTTCATAGTTGAGAGGCACTTCATCTGCAGTGGGGCGCCGAGATCCGGATGGCACCGAGGTGATGTCTAGCAAGTTGCTGTACTGGTGTGGTCATCCTACAATGCTGAAACTCGGCGTGGGTCGCCCCATTAGCCTGTGAGATGGCGTCAGTAGCGGACCGATGTGCGAATAGGCCGAAGGCAGCACAACGCGCCAAGATCCGGATGTCACCGTGGTGGTTTCATAGTTGAGAGGCACTTCATCTGCAGTGGGGCGCCGAGATCCGGATGGCACCGAGGTGATGTCTAGCAAGTTGCTGTACTTGTGTGGTCATCCTACAATGCTGAAACTCGGCGTGGGTCGCCCCATTAGCCTGTGAGATAGCTGTTCTTTGGATTTGGGCCTGGCTCGTCTGCTGTAGTGGGGCGACCCTTTACCGTTTCAGTTGCCATTCAGCTGAGTTTCGGCTGCTCTTGATGCTACAGCGACAGGCGGCTGCAACAGGACTCTCAAAATGGCGGCCTGTTCTTTGGATTTGGGCCTGGTCCACTAAAATGGCCCTGGGACACCTTAGAACTCGGACGCTCGATTTTTTTTTCCTTTCCTGTACATGCAAAAAAAGGTAAATGCCCGGTACGTTACACGCTTCATCTGCCACGATGAACTCTCCAGAGGAACCGAAAAAAAATATAGTTGTGGTAACTATACCATGCATCGTCATATGGAGAGGTGGCACCAATTAATTATAGTGCTGCATAAAAGAGAGATTTGGAGGAGAACCCCTGACCTGCTAGTACATTCATCAAAGAAGTGGCACTGAGAGCTTCAGAGGCAAGGGAAACGGTCCCAAATTTTTAGAAGAACTTTGGAAAGATTAAAATGACATGTTTAGATTGTGGCAAATTAATTTCATGTGGACAGATGAGTGTTACTCTAATAAATACAGCATATGAACATCATCATAGTCGATGGTTGGTAGAGACATTTTGACTATATCCTGGACCTGCCCGTCCTCGCCCAAAATGGCGCCGGAATAAATGGGACTCGTAACTCCTTGTTGTGTACTGGTTGCAGAACCTTGAAATCACGAGATACGTATGCAGTTTTGAAGCACATGGCGGGCGGGGACGAGAATTGATTGAATATTTCGACATCCCTATTGATATTAAGTTCTGATGTGTTATTGATTACTGTACTGTTGAAAGTTCGAATTAACGTCACCCATGGTACTTGCCCGCAAATGTATATCTAGATAATTTTATTGTAACTGGCCCTGTCGTATTTTAATTATAAAATGTACGTCCACCGATTCCGTAACTGTTAGACACCTTAGTTCTTGCAACCTAATGGCCCGCCCGTTACGTTCCTCTACAGTGTAAATGTCTACTCATCACATACGATTACAGTTTGCTCCGTGGCCGGCCCACGTGGTTATAGGCTCGTATTTGTATAATGAAATTTTCACAATAAAGGTTTTTAAAAGAAAACATGGTAGTAGTATATACATTGGTAAAGTTTGTAATAATAGTCACTGTTTTAGAATCATTAAAAGGCAAGTGAAATAAAGCAGACCAATTACATGAAGGGTAAAAGGTATAATACGAAGGAACGCAGTAAAGATAAATGGTCAAGGGCTGTTGTGTTTTCTATTCCTGCAACATAAAGTGATCGATAAGAATCTCATATTCAGGCGTATCGGCGACTAAGACAGCAGGTCGACCCTCTTTTGCTCAACGGCTCCATCATGGGACGAAGAAACGCTCTTTTTCTCGAAAAAAGAATATATTTTACTTGCAGGACAGTTGTAAAATTTCCGGGAAAGTACATTAGTCTGGAACATTATAACATATATTTAAGAAAAAATAATGTTCGGAAGTAATGAAAAGCGTAATTTTTAGGTCATATGACCAAGCCTTTCATCATTACAATAAGAAAAGTAAAATGAACCAATGAAAAGTTTTATTAACAAGTCACATGACTTGTTATGCTTACGTTACGCGCTGCGCGCCCCGGATGACTTCCGGATGCGCTAACGCGGCGCGTCATATGACGCATTACGCGACAACGCAGGTCCAGAATATAGTCAAAATGTCTCCACCAACCAGCGGTCGGAACACAACCCCTTTCAGCAGGCTAAATAGTTCTGTTAAATGACAACAGAAGGGACAGGCAACAAGAACCATCAGTCAAAGAGGGGAGGGCTAGTTCTTCTCTACCGGGTTACATTGGGGCGCTACCGGAACTGATCGAATTGGTAGTCTACAGTGTTTCTGGATGTTTCAGACTGAAGCTGGGGTTAGCATGAGAGCAGCATCATTTCGTAGCTCCGTCGTGGCCATTCCGCAACCAATCATGGCAGCCGCTCTTTATCGTTATTTTGGGCGGGGTGGGTGGCGGAGCCGAGCTGTTTTGCAGCCATCATTGTGTGGAGTTCAGTTCATCTCACTAGTTTTGTATTTGTCATGAGGGGTTGTTCCTAATGTTTCTATTTTAGCGAGGTCAAAAAGAGATCCCATTAGTGGCCTACTGATTTTGCTCGATTCCTTTTCTTTTTTTTACACGATTTTTCGTTATCTGCAAAGACTAAACAGAGTATTGCGACTCTGTGTTTGTTTGTAAATAGAGAATGAACCAAAGAGAACTAATTCTAAAACAGTAAATACTTGGATAACAATCAATCAAATGGAGAGAGAAGCAGGCACGACGGATTACAACGGGGGCAAAGGCCTGCGTTAACTACCTTTCACTATCTGCAAAGAGAGAGTACTCCTAATAGAAATGAGGGGGGGGGGCACCATTCAAAGCAGATCAGTGTGCATAAACACGAAAATGTTTTCACTTACCACGTACTTGACATTCGACAGCTTATGATATTTGCTATTAAAAAACCATTGAAATTCACTGAAAAAACCATAGGTTATAGACCATATATAGTTAGGAATTAGCATTTACAAAACCTTGAAAATTCACTGAAAAAACCATAGGTTATAGACCATATATAGTTAGGAATTAGCATTTAAAAAACCTTATTTTACTCACACAAAACCATTGAAATTCCATATATAGTTAGTTGCACTAACTATATATTGCGCACCCGCAATCCACTGCTGATCATGTCACATATTACATCATTCATGACATGGTCAGTGACATCACTGATGACATCACTGATGACATCTCAAATGACATCACTGATGACATCACTGATGACATCTCATTTGACATCAATGACCACATCACTGATGATATTATTCATGTGACAATACAATGCATCTCTTCACATTTTAATATAACCTCTGTTTCACCCAGTGTTAAAAACAGAGTATAATTTTTGAAACCATTGACACACCAATACTAGTTACTACATACGTACTCACTGATTCCTACGTCTACACACACATTCACTCATTCACCCATACAATCATTCATACATACAATCACTCATGTTTACAACACAATCATATGCACTCATACACCTATACAGACACTCACACTCTGCCACTCATCCATGGAGTTACTCACACACCTAGTCAGTCCTGTAAAGAATCAATCACACTTCCATTTTCTACTCTATACAGTTAAACATAGAGCACCTTACGTTTTCAACCATATACTAACACATACTTACTCTCTTATACAATCATTGATACAAGTACACATTGATCTGTACAGAGTCACACACCTCCCATCCAGCCACACACACACTCAGTCTCCCATGCAAATACTTGGGCAATCAATCAATAACCCATATAGTTACTCATATAGCTACTGATCAACACATGCAGCAGTTTACAGAACAACAGACATAATGATGCACAAATTAAGACAGTTTAGTCACTAACCCATGCACTCAGTGAGACACATTTAATCACTCACTCATACATTCAGTCATGCACCTACTAAATCCTTCGTCCAGACACTTATACATCCACTCATTCTTCAATATGTAAGACATATTTTAACTTTACAGAAACATAGTCACTGGATGTTGTCATCAGTGATGTCATCAGTGATGTCATTTGAGATGTCATCAGTGATGTCATCAGTGATGTCACTGACCATGTCATGAATGATGTAATATGTGACATGATCAGCAGTGGATTGCGGGTGCGCAATATATAGTTAGTGCAACTAACTATATATGGAATTTCAATGGTTTTGTGTGAGTAAAATAAGGTTTTTTAAATGCTAATTCCTAACTATATATGGTCTATAACCTATGGTTTTTTCAGTGAATATATATATATATATATATATATATATATATTACCTACTGGCGGCCGCCAGTAGGTATATATAGTTAGGATTTTTTCTCTATGGGATTTTTGAAAATTCTATGTCAAATAACTTTGGCGTTTGTGGACGGAATTGGCTGAAATTTTCAGGAAAATGGCACATTTTGTTTCTGAGCAGCCCCTGAAAATTGGGGGGGGGTTCGTCCAGGGGGGGTCGAGAAAAAAGGGGGGTCCCAAAACGTGTTTTTAACATTGAGTTTTCCATAGGGCGGTTGGCCTCACTTTTAGCCCGAACGGCTGAATGGATTTGCACGAAACTTGGCAAAATTGTAGGGACTGGTAGCCCGATGTGCCTTTTGTAGGTCTCAATATATGTGCTACAGTGGATTTTGAGAAATTAACGTTTAAAAAAAGATATATATCTGTAACAGCGGACCGGGCAGCGCTCCAGTACGCGTACTTTTCGCGCAACGGAGCTTTGTGAAGCGAAGCTGATTGGTTCTCCGGCGTCTGTAAACATTCCAAACAGTCCGTAGCGGCCGCCATCTTGTCTCTCGGTAGGATCGAGAGACAAGAGGAGCCAAAGCGAAGGGGCAAATGACCATAAGGGGGCATAGTAGATCCTCGCTGACCCCCTAGGTTTGATGTGGAGGTTTTAAAAGGGCCCCGCGGGGCAAAAAAAAAAATAATAATAATAATCGAACGGCTGAATGGATTTGCACGAAACTTGGTAAAATATTAGGGACTGGTAGCCCGATGTGCCTTTGCTAGGTCTCAATATATGTGCTCCAGTGGATTTTGAGAAATTAACGTTCAAAAAAAGATATATATCTGTAACAGCGCTCCGCTTCGCGTAACGGAGGTTTGCGAAGCTGATTGGTCATTCTGTCACTGGGCTATAGTTGGGCTACATCTGGCTGATATTTGGGCTACATTTGTTTTTTTTGTCTCTGGCGGCCATCTTTGGGCTACATTGGGCTACATTGGGCTTCATTGGGCTTCATTGGGCTACATTGGGCTACATTTGGGCTCCAACATATATATAGGCCAATGTAGCCCAATATATATTTTTCAAAGTTAATTTTCATAAAAACCACTGGAGCATATATCTTGAGACATAGCAAAGGCACATCGGGCTACCAGTCCCTACAATTTTGCCAAGTTTCGTGGAAATCCATTCAGCCGTTCGAGCTAAAAGTGAGTCCAACCGCCCTATGGAAATGAAGGAAATGAATGGGTAATTTGTAATTAGCAAATAGCTCATCGCAAACTAGGAATGGTAAAGAATCGCTATTTATTCCTTAAAGTTCGCTATTTAGGAAATGCAAAAAACTTTGATGATACATATGGCGGTTCATCTCTAACAAGATAAGAAGCATAGGGATAGATTTATGATGACTGGCGCATCACCAGGGATGTGTTAGTCATTCTGTGCCGCTGTTCCGTCACCTATGGTGTGCTGCATTTACAATGCGGCGCATCATGGGGCTAAAACAGCACAGATGCGTGATGTATCTGTGCCGTAAAGGTGGCGCATTGTTGGAGTTGTATCGCAAGTGTGATGAAGCTCCAGCAAGGGTCGGGGGTGCCCCTGTCGCAGGGTTTCTGTTCTCACACAGAACTGTGGACAGAGGATTGGAACCTCGGCGAATTAGGGTGCCCCAAAACTCACCTTAGTAATCAAAAACCCCTTAGCAAGCTAGGTACAGTGTCACATTGGATATAACAAACTCTCAATGTTTAGACAATCCAGAATATGAACTTATAGTACCTCAGGATACGTGGAACTCATGAACAGTCGGTCGTTATATATTTCTTAGAAACCAGAACATGGAGTTAAGAAGAACACATGTGTATTTGAAATGTTTATTTACTAATGCCGTCTTCTCAGGCGTAGTATCTTAGATAATACAGGTACACATATTATCAGTAGCAAAATTACCAGCATAGTTACTAGTACATAAAAAGCGAATGGTGACAGTATGTTAACATGCTGTAAATGAATAAGAGTTAGCAACACTTATAAGCAGCCACGGGCCGTGGAGGGAGTTACGGTGGGGCAGGGAGGCGGGGAGGGGGAGGGGCAGGGTGGAGAGGGCTCCACCCTGCCCCTCCCCCTCCCCGCCTCCCTGCCCCACCGTAACTCCCTCCACGGCCCGCGGCTGCTTATATCTCACCCTCCCTAATACACATATTATATTATTTGCTAAGAAGGTCTGTTTGTGTTGGTTTAGGGCGTGCCCATACTTTAGTGTCTTAGATTTGAAGGAATCACATCAGCATACACCAGCTCTCTCTTCATGTGAACCGCATCAACTGTTGTGTATGTGTGTTCGGCAAAGCAATATAAAACCCGCCTCATGCCCAGAATTGGCAGAAGCTGCACTTATGTTATGAGTATGAAGTCGTGGAGATCAGACCTCATAACAATTCTGTATCGTGTTGTTCTTGAAACTTCAGCACTCGCTGTACAGATATAGTTTAACAAGCAAAGCAGATAGTAGAGCAATAACATATTATTCTCATGTAAACCACGATGAACTACTAGGTTGAAAGCTAAAGCAACAACTAAGTGTCGTGTGCAGAAGTTGCAAAAAAGGAAAAATGGCGTTTAAACCGGTAATGAGCCCATGCTAACTTAACACGGTGTAAAGATATCCAGGACCTAGATGATACCTCCCCATGATCCGGAAACGAACTGAATAAGATAATAGAAGTGCCATCTCATGAGAGCAGATTGCAACTTTATATGTGGACGGTCCGCAAGGTAAAACATTAAAAACTAGGAAAATTTAATGCTAAAGAAAAATAAAACAGCCAAGTACTTTATCGAAACAAATAAGTCAATGAATTGTCAATGAAATGCTAGTACTCAGCATATCAAACATGAAAAAGGTCTATGACATAACTGTGTATGCAAAATAAGCTGCAACAGCCTCCAATAGGAAGTCACCGTCTTCATCCGAAAAGAGTTCAGCCATCCAATTTAAAAGAGGAAAAGAACATACGTGCTCTCCCAGCACCGGATCCTCTATCACCATCAGAGGACAGCTCGGTGGGTTTTCAAGAAAGCTCTGTTCCAAGAAAGACTGTGTTGCCGCCAGTAAATTCCAGGGACCAATTAGTCCATGCATCAATGCCACAGCCATAATCCTTTCGCCAGGACAAACCAACTCGTGAGTAATGATAGGAGTCATCAGCTGATTAAAGTCGACGTCAGGAGAAACCGGTCCGCAGAGACACAAGTCAATGGCCCAATCGAAATCACAGGTCAGGCAGTGAAATACAGGCTGGACACAGGTGAAGTAGGAGAATCGAAAAGATAATCCAAATGCCGTGCTTAATATCGCCAACGGCATTGTGCCATAATATTCTAGCATACGATTGCGGAACAGTGTCAGCAGCTGCAGGGCGGAAGCTTGCACAGGAGGGACATCCATATTTAAAAATGTAAAAAAGCACAAGAGCGTCCGCTGGTAATGCAAGTAAAAATGGGAATCCACGAAGCACAGTGGAAAAAAATAGAATGAAAGAAAGCAGGGATGACTCCAAAGATTTTCTCAAATGAAGTCACGAGACCACTGGTAACAACTTTAAAAAAGTGCGCCAGGCCCTTTGTGGAGGACGCGTTAAAGATAGTCCGAACCATCTTGCTGAAATGGAAAGGCGAATCTGTATTGAAAAGGGTCTGCACCTCTGTACGGGTGTTCGCTATGTGAAGCACGAAAGTTTCACGGGCCGAACTCAAGGCCACCTCTCTCTGAGACTAAAGAGCTCTTATTCTTGCCATGCCGTTGAAATCTGCTCCCAAGGTTGGTATTTGTGGCCAGATTGAAAACTCCCTATGTTCATGTGTGGGAGGAAATAGAACATTTCTGCAGCAAATAACCGGTTCACTTACTGTTACGATAAAAGGAATACTTTTAATTAACCCAGAACAATCTTCATTATTGAGCATCAAATAACTACCATTTTCCAACAACTTGAACGTGGGGATGATAGCAGGAACTGGCGTGCCTTGCAACACGCAAGCCATATTTGGTCGGTGTTTGTTGCATGAACCGTGTAACTGTATGTGCCTACACATTAGTGAATGATCTGGCGTCTCAGTGCATTCCTCTCCATTCAGATAAACTTCTTGATCATCTTTGAAACATCTGTATGTGTATGGAAGCGACCAGACCTCATGAAGAAAAGCACTACCTAAAGGTTCATAACGACCTATTGGTATATATTTCATACAATTTGAAAACTTATATAAAGCAAAAGGCAGCGTTATTAAACCGTGGATAAGGCACGTTGCCAAAAAACCCGCAATCCTCTGCTGATGATGTCACTGAGCATGTCATGAATGATGTAATATGTGACATCATCAGCAGTGGATTACGGGTAATAGTATCTCTAGTTTACTCCCCTATAGCTGTCTTTCTTTTAACATAAGTGTCTGTTTCCTTCCCTTATACTTACTGTTCTTTTTTTTAAAAACATTTTTTGGTTCACTTCCGGTTCGCGTACCGGCGAGCGAACTGGGAAGCGAACTACGAGAAATAGAGGTTGGCACAGTTCCAAATATTGTACCAATTTTTTAATAACGGGGAGGTAGTTCGGAAAAGAACTTTTTTTTTTATTGTTTTTGTTGTTTTATATTTTTTTTATTATTTTTCTGAACATTTTTTTACTTTTTTTGAATTTTTCTGAACAGTTTTATATTTTTTGGGGTTTTTCTTGCAGGGGGCAATGAAAACGATTCATTGTAAAGGGCTCAACAGGAGCAACAAAACAAAAAAAAAGTATTTATTATTTGGGGCGTTTCGTACAAACTTGCATATGATAGTCAATAGCTCTGTTGATCAGAGTGATGCTTCTTTCTCCGTAGCAAATGAATCCATTGCAATATACGCAGACGTGTTTTACTTCATGAAATCTCGTTTGAATATTTGGCACCATCTCCCTGCCCTCTGGTCCCGTTACTTCCGGTACAACAGATCTTCTGGCCATAATAGGGAGATTATCTAGGTCGTTACGAAACTGTGCAGCACTGTAGTTGTTAGGATGCCACCTAGTCATATGGCGATGCATTGTGTAGTTTCCGAAACTGTATTTTTTGTCGGTCCCTCTGGACAGTCTATCTTGACATATAAGGCAAGTTACGTATCTTGCATTTACTTTTTTCTGACCTTTGGGAATTTTAAAAAATTGCCAAATGAAGTTTTCTTTCCGGTGAGACGTCCTGGGCTCCTCAGGCAAAAAGTGTCTCTCTTCGTGCTCGTCGTCCTGTTCCTCTTCTTCCTCTTCTTGCTGAATTATAACTTGAGCAGGTGGTCCACTCTTCCTTGGATGTGGTGGAGGTGGTGGGGAAGCACCAGCTGAAGCTACTAAAGAAGCCATTGCTCACTGGTAACAAAGGGTCTTTCTCTCACAATGATGAAAGTCAGAGTGAGGAAAGAAGGAGGGATTTTCATCATTTGGGAAAAACAATAGTTCTCAACCAATGAAAAGTGTTCATTTTAGATTATATGACCTAGTCTTACATCATTAGGAAACCAAAAGTGAAATGAACCAATGAAAAGTGTTATTACCAAGTCACATGACCTGCTGTGTTTACGTTAAGCGCTTTGCAGGGCCTCCCGGTTTGCTTCCAGAAACCTGTGCTTTGCGACTCGGTAAGCGTACCAGTTCGCTAACGTAGCACGTCATATGACGTATCACGCGACAACGCGAAACGTCATGCGGACGGGAGGCGTCACGATGTTGTTTTCTAACGCGGCAGTTGCGGTAAAGAAACGTTTACCGGCTCGCGGTCTATTTCGCGGCATCAAGGTCAGCTAACGGGAAGCTTCCCGATTCGCGAAGCGGGAACGAAGAAAAAAAAATATTTAAAAAAAAAATTATTAATAAACATATAAAATATATTTTTGGATTTAAAGAAGAATAAATTTTACAGCTACAGATATTAGCTGTTAAAAAACCAATGAAATTCACTGAAAAAACCATAGGTTATAGACCATATATAGTTAGGAATTAGCATTTACAAAACCTTGAAAATTCACTGAAAAAACCATAGGTTATAGACCATATATAGTTAGGAATTAGCATTTAGAAAACCTTATTTTACTCACACAAAACCATTGAAATTCCATATATAGTTAGTTGCACTAACTATATATCGCGCACCCGCAATCCACTGCTGATGATGTCACATATTACATCATTCATGACATGGTCAGTGACATCACTGATGACATCACTGATGACATCTCAAATGAATTAACTGATGACATCACTGATGACATCTCAAATGACATCACTGATGACATCATGACACACCAATACCAGTTACTACATACGCACTCACTGATTCCTACGTCTACACACACATTCACTCATTCACCCATACAATCACTCATACATACAGTCACTCATTATTACAACACTATCATATGCACTCATACACCTATGCAGACAGTCACAAACTGCCACTCATCCATGGAGTTACTCACACACCAAGTCAGTCCTGTAAAGAATCAATCACACTTCCATTTCTTCATCTATACAGTTAAACACAGAACACCATACTTCAGTGACATCACTGATGACATCACTAATGACATCTGAAATGACATCACTGATGACATCTCAAATGACATCACTGATGACATCATGACACACCAATACCAGTTACTACATACGCACTCACTGATTCGTACGTCTACACACACATTCACTCATTCACCCATACAATTACTCATACATACAGTCAGTTATTATTAGAACACTATCATATGCACTCATACACCTAGTCAGTCCTGTGAAGAATCAATCACACTTCGATTTCCTCATCTATAGTTAAACACAGAACACCATACTTTTCACACATATACTAACACATACTTACTCTCTTATACAATCACTGATACAAGTACACATTGATATGCACAGCGTCACACACCTCCCAGCCAGCCACACACACACTCAGTCTTCCATCCATCCAGTCATTCTTCAATATGTAAAACGTATTTAAACTTTACAAAAACACACAGACACTAGATGATGTCATCAGTGATGTCATCAGTGATGTCACTGACCATGTCATGAATGATGTAATATGTGACATCATCAGCAGTGGATTGCGGGTGCGCGATATATAGTTAGTGCAACTAACTATATATGGAATTTCAATGGTTTTGTGTGAGTAAAGTAAGGTTTTCTAAATGCTAATTCCTAACTATATATGGTCTATAACCTATGGTTTTTTCAGTGAATTTTCAAGGTTTTGTAAATGCTAATTCCTAACTATATATGGTCTGTAACCTATGGTTTTTTCAGTGAATATATATATATATATACACACACATATATGTTAAAAGTCTGGGGGTGATTCGTTAAGGGGGGGCGAGAAAAAACAGGAGTCCCAAAACATATTTTCTCCATGTTAATTTCTATAGGAAACTTTAGAAAAGGCTACAGGATGAACGGGTGACTGGAATTACCCCAAATTTGGCAGGGAGAAGGGTCTTGGTCTAGAAATCACACTTTTGCTTATTTGGTGTAAATCTGTTCAATTGTTCTTGAGAAATATCGAAATTTACAGATATCGATAGTTGGGAATTCTGCCATCTGATTGGCTGAGGCGTTACGAGCACGGCCTTGCTGCTGATTGGCTGCGAGAGGTGCGAGCGGTTGCAACTAGGAAGTGTTGGCCGCCATTTTGTTATTCCATTGAAGCGAGTAAGGGGAAAAAAGTGGGAATAAAGTGGGAAATAGGAGGGTAGGAGTACTGTAACCTCTGTGGGGTGTTTAGAGTGTTCTACAGAAGGGGTGAGAAGCAAAGTATTCACCTCTACCGGTGTGTAAGTGGTGGGCTACAGAAATTAAGTGAGGTATTACGTAGAGTCTAATGCGGGTAAGGTGAGCTGGTGCGGGACTCGGGGATTAAAGCGTGAGCCCAAATTATGTGCCTTATGCTGTGAAGTCATGTGCCATGGCCGCTGCACTACAGTTGTGGAGGTAGTGTCAGCATGTGTTTATAACTACTAGGACAAACTACTGACCCGTACTTGTCTGAAAGTCCTGGGGTACGGAAAGTATGTGAGGTATTGTCTAGAGTCTCATGCTGCTAAGCTGAGCTGCTGCCGGAGTCGGGGATTAAAGCGTGAGCCCAAACTCTGTGTCACATGCTGTGAAGGCATGTGCTCTGGCCACTGTGGCACATCTGTGCAAGTAGTGTCAGGAAGTAGTTATGCTAATTGGATGAACGTTTGTTTTGAACTTTGTAGCTTGTGTATGGTGCTTAGGTGGTGTTGTATAGGGAGTGCGAAGATAAATCAATGCGGTATTTGTAAAGCGCAAACTACTCACCTTTATGGGTGAGTACAGCTGGGGATCAAAGCGAGACGTCTGTGCTGCAAAATTGAGATGGTCTGGTCACTGCACCACAGCTGTGTGGACAATATATTTTTGCAAGGGTCCAGAAGTTGCCTTTATCTGGCCCTAAAATAGCGGACCTAAGTTGTAAGTTATAGGGTGGCTCTAAAAAGAGCCCTTGTGTTCATTAGTTGGAGCTACATATAAATGTGGATGCACAGCTTCGAGTTATTCAAGGAAACTCGTTTTTTCTGATCTGTGAAGTGTACTCCATCACTTCTGTATATATCCGCCTTATCAAAATGTATGTTGTTGTTGTAGATGGAGCCCATTTTGTGGTCTCGAAGGTATGCAAATACAGCTTTGTTGACTTTTTTACGAGGATTTTCAATCTGAGGACATAATTGTTTGGACCATTTCCACTTCTGTCCTTGGCATATATTGGAATATACAAAGACAGTTTGAGGCAAAAGTAACATCAAGGTGTCCTTCATAAGCAAGTCCAAACCTACCCCAGTCAATGTACCTAGGTCGTTTCCACCACAGTGCATAATCATGAGGTCAGGGTATTGGAGATGAAAACAGGTTTTTCACCAAATGCAACAATTGCTGCCACTTCAATCCTCTCTGTCCAAACCATTTAATGTCCACATTTTGTAAACCTAGGTCTAAGTCAATACGTCTCTGTTCTGCATACCTCTTGCACCAGAAAACATAGCTATGTCCTACGATCCACACTAGCATTTTGAAGGTATGGCTGGAATGTATGGAAAGATGTCTGTAGCTCATGCAGTTCCTTCGTAGAATAAGAGATATGTTTAAAGATGGGGAACTAGTTTCTTTTTGCATACAAAACGGTACCTGATTGGAAGATGAAAAGCATTGCTTTTTAAAAGTAGGGTGCACATTCATTTTTTGGAAAAGTATCTTTGAGATTGGTTAAGAAAAAGCAGTTTGCACGTGGAGTACATATTATCGGATAAAGTTTGCTCAACTTAACCACACCTGATACTTGCATTTGGAAGGCACTGTTTGAACTTAAAACAATTGGGAACTTTTAACCTGCACGTGCCGTTTAAAAGTCAAGAAAAATATTGTTAGGTTTAAAAACATTGATGAACTTTTAACCTCAACGTGTTGTAGAATGTTCTAGAAAGAGTGTTGATAGAATACGTTGCATTTCTGACTTCGATGTGTACTTGAATATTAAAAAAACTGTTTATATGGAAAAGTAGAAAGACAGTAATAGAGAGAAGTTTTGAAAGCTAAAAGAATCAAGGTACTATTGTAATTTGTTCTTTATTACCTACTGGCGGTTGCCAGTAGGTAGTTATCATTGTTAACGGTCTGAAAGTGCAGTGTTGCTTAGGGTGGCATGGAGCTGATATGATGCTACACTTCAGTATGAAACCGAGAGTCTAAAACGTGAGGTCATTGCTGTAAAGTGATGTGGTCTGGTGTTTGTAGCATACATGTGCAAGTAGTGTTAGTAGGCGTTTATACCATATAGGGAGTGGGAAGCGACCTATTAACCGCTACTGTGTGTTGATAGTATGCCAGAAGCGAAGTAGTTATGCCTACCGGTGTGAAGACTTGGGGATGAAACCGAGCTGATTGCTGCAAAGTGATGGGCTCTGGGCGCTGTAGGTTACTAGCCACTGTAGTATATAAGCAGTGTTAGTATGCGTCTATAATATATAGGGAGTGGGAAGCGAACTGCTCACCTCTACTGGTGTGAAGACTCAGGGATTAAACCGTGAGCCTAAATTGTGAGCTCATTGCTATAAAGTGATGTGCTCTGGGCGCTGTAGCATACCTGTGGAAAAAGTGTTAGTTTACGTTTATACAATATAGGGAGTGGGAAGTGAAATACTTACTCCTATCGGTCTCAAGACTCGCGGATGAAGCCATGAGCTCATTGCTGCAAAGTCATGTGCTCTGTGTAGTATTCCAATGTAAGTCATAGTAGAATGTTAGTATGTAATTCTACTAGAATCTAAGTATGTAATGTTAGAATGTCGGGCTGTTATGAGGGGGACCTTGCAGAGTGTGTACACAGTGCTGGATTAGACGGTTGCCTTGCTGCCTGCTCCTGTTGGTGGTTGTTTCATGTGTCTTGTTTTCTTGTAATAAATCTACTTATTGGAGCCACTGCTGTCTGCCGCCTCTTCACTACATACATTTGACGACGAGCGGGAGAAGGTAAAAAGAAAGTACCATTCAGCAATATTTCAAAATTGCTTGCGTTGTGCTGAAGACCCGTTTTCTTCGTGTAGCTGTTTCTACTCATGCCAGGGTCGTCAGCTCATTGAAGTGTCATCTGACTTCTGGTAGGTTTTATATTTTGCCCTTCTTCACTACATTCTGGTCACTGTACTACACATGTATAAGTAGTGTTAGTATGTGTTTATACTAACAAATGCATCATGGTCCTAGGGAGGGCGACCTCTCAAGCGCAGTTCATACAATGTCCTGGGGTGTGCATTCGCGGGACATTTGTGTTTGCTATGAGAGGGTTCTGTATGGCTTCCACCCTGTGATAGGAAATACTTGTTTGACTACTTGAAGCGAGAGGAGGAAAACCTCGTATCGCTTTAATAGAGGGGATGCGGATGGTAAAATGTAGAGAAGGGAAGAAACAAAAATAAAGCGGTGTCTCACCCGTTCTTTCAAATGAGGCCCCTGGTGGGTAATGTTCCATGGCCAAACCAATTAATATTTTGCGGGATCTCTGTAGGACTGGGGATATGAATGTCACATGTAAATTAGGCGCGGAAGGGCACAGATACGTTTTGCAGCCTAGGGGAGTGCCACCTTCCCGGGTATTGTTTAGTAATTGTTCAGGGGGTTCGATGCCAGCTGAAGTCCGGGGATCGCCACACTCCGGGGCTTTATTTAAATATGCAGGGTGGGCTTCAGCAGTCCCTGAAGCCTCGGTGGTCCTAGACAGTGCCTTATTTGTTCGGTAATCACACGGGCAGTACTTATGGTGTTATAAAGTGATACACTCATTGAACTCTTGCAGTTGTACAGTTACCCAGGCTTCATTTGTCTAATAGACAGTTAGATTATGTTTGGTAGGTGCACACTAATATTAAATAAGTTTGTCGTTAAAATCTCCTATAAACAGATGATTTTCACAATAAATAATAGACAAGTGTTGTCAGAAAAAGAAGACCTATACACTCAGTTATTTATTTGAAAAAAAAAGTAACCTTTATTAAAACACAAATAAATAGAAACATAACTTTAATAGAAGAAACAGTGTAATAAACAAAACGTGGGTTTTACTCCAGTGGAAGCAGTGCAGGAAACCTGCAAGACAAAAATTAAACATAAGTGTGTGTGCTATGTGGAAGAGGTAAAGAAAGGTAGTCCGAATGAAAGGACCATAGTGAGAATGGAAGGGAGGGGGAGTGGGTGGAAGTGAGAAGGGGAGGGAGAGTCAAAAGAAGAGGGGGGGAGACAGAGCATCGACCAACAGTGTTTACCCTCTCATCACCTGTTTGTCTAGTACGTTGGGGTCCGCAAGAAAGAGTGTGGTTCAGAAAGTCCTTATAATGAAACATTTGAGGCCAGAGATTATGGGCCATATTATCAAGGAACGGAGATAACATTATCGCCGCTTTAGCGGCAGGAAACTGCCGCTAAAGCAGCAATAAGGGGTTGATAATATGCCCTTATAAATTCCCATAGAAGCCCAGGTTCTGGTGTTAACCTGGGCTTCTATGGGAATTCACAAGGGCATATTATCAACCCCTTATCACCACTTTATTGGCAGTTTCCTGCCGCTAAAGTGTTGATAATGTTATCGCCGTTCTTTGATAATATAGTCCTACATTATTAGCTACGGGAAAATCACTTGCATGCAACTGTGCACCCAGGGTGCTGCACTCCAGCCCCTTCCACCGCACTGTGCTCAATTGTAGTTCTTGCACACCAAGGCATCACTGCTCACCTGCCGCCACTGGTGTGTCACACGATGTGTTGATGCAAGCTCTTAGTCCGGGGACGTTTGTACAGTAGACCAGGTATCCTGTCGGGGACAGTGTCTTGATACCACGATGGAAGGTGTCAGAATGCCCAGGTCATCATTGCAGGGACTGCTCCCACTCCATCCTTCTTGAGGCAATCAATGGAATATCTAAAAAAGGAGAAATAATTTAGTGGTGGAAACATCTGGAGGTAAATGAAGGTTTATTTGAAGCTTGATAGAAAATAGGATTTGAGTGCATCCTTCGTTTTTGAAGTACGATCTACCAACTGTTAGTGGTAATCATGGTTCAAAGAGGAGATGGAGTGCTCGAGAATTCACAAGATTAAATAATTATACGTTATATGAAGGTTTTTATAGAAAGGAACAGAGCGCATGCTAGAAGCATAATGTGCGAGTATAATGCAGCGGCGGGAGCCTGTGTGCATGTACACTTAATAACGAGCTCACTACAATGTCCTAAAAGCCAATGCCAAGTGTATGCAGGGCAGTGCTGCCTGCTGGCTCAGGCCTACAGTACGGTCCAGCAGGTCCTTAAAATGAAACCGATGTGACTGAATGAGGTCAGAGATCAGATCGTTACGCATGGCAACATCGCTTTTTTGCACGTGCGCACTCAGGGTGATGGACCCCACCCCTCCCGCAGCAATGTGCTCAGCAGGTGTCTGTAGGGCAGCGCTGCCCGTAGGCTCCTGCTTACAGTATGGTACAGCAGGTCTTTAAAATGAACAGAGATGTGACTGAATGAGGTCAGAGATCACATCATTACACATGGCAATATCGCTTATTCGCACATGCGCACTCTGGATGATGCATCCCACCGCTCCCGCAGCACGTCGCTCAAGAGGTGTCTGTAGGGCAGCGCTGCCCGCTGGCTCAGGCCTATAGTACGGTCCAGCAGGTCTTTAAAATGAGACAACGATGAGACTGAAAGAGGTCAGAGATCAAATCTTTACGCACAGCAATATTGTTTGCTCTTACCTGCACAGCCAGGCTGATGCACCCCACCCCTCCCACCGCACTGCGCTCAATTGGAGACCCTGTGCACCCAGGCCGCTCTGCTTACCTGCTGTCATTGTTGTGTGAGCAAACACTACGGACAGCAGTGCTCACAAGTCAGATGGGGTGTTGATTGCAGGAGAGTGTACACCACATGGATCCCTTTCATCGACGACGGGCAGTAGGGCTCACAGTTTAGAGCCTGTGTTGTTTGCCAGGATGGTTTACAGCTCATTGGTCCATTTCTTTTTTTGATTGCGCATTGTGATATGCGAGGTGGATTCGCCATATCACTTGAGGTAGTGTGGAAGAAGAGGGACGTGTGGCGTCATGGTTATCCTATTTATATGTACGCAAAGTGGGCTGGGCCTCGCGTACGCCAGGCCAGCATAGGGTTGTGAATAATTATTTCGGGGACCTGGACATTGTTCAGTTCCTGTCTGGCCAGGAAGTGTACTTATGTGTGTTTCTTTTGTAGTTTTGACCTCGCAGAGTGTTCAATTGAGATTAGTGTAGCATGTGTCCGGAGGGCGGAAACTATTGTTAATGAGATGGTGTTTGAAAAGATTGAATGGTGAACATTACATATTGTTGTCAAGGTTGTGGATATGCGCAGGCACGCATGTCAATGGTGTGCGGTAATATTGAAAGTGTTGCTATCGCGAAGCATACACATGTGAATGTGCTCGGAAGGAGGGAGCATCCGCAGTGAGGCTACGTCATACACAGTGATAACGCTCTTTACAGCCAAGCAATGTATGTCAAACATGAATCTGAAAGTCTCAGTATTACACACTAGTATATTGGTAAAGCCTGACATTAGAGCGTACAGCAATATAAATCTACACAAAATTCTGTTTACTGTTTATCACAAGTGATCAAGGATGTGCAATCTGCCTGTGGCTGATGATACTTCTTAGAGCAACCAATACCCAGGCCGAAAGGCAGCACAATAATGTGCACACACACACACACACCAGGGGTATCGTGTAACACATATTTGTTTTTTAGTGGAATGTTTGAGATGCATGGCAATCACACGTGAAAGGCTAATGTACAGAGCATGACTATTGAACAAGATGATCGTTGTATGTTGTGTGTAGTATAAGATATGTGTATACAGGAAAACACTTTTCAAAAAAGCTTTCTGAGCAGAAGAGGTTACTCTCATCCAATGCTGTAGAGAGAATGAGTAAATGTGTGGGGTCGTCCAACTGTTAAAATGGGAAATGTTATGAACCAATTAAATGCTGTTTTTTAAGGTCACATGGCAATCGCACACTGAGCACACAAGGAGGCTGCACCCGACGTGATTTTGACAAAATATATTCATCATAATATAAGTTTAATATAGTTAGAAATAAATAAATGTTTAAAATGTTTTAGATTATCGCTTGCTCTCATATACTGTTTACAGTTATTTAGATATATTTTTGAGACAAAAAAAAGGGAATGGTGTACCCGGCGCGATACCATGGGTCTGGCAGCGTGTACTCGTTGCATAGGCAAAGCACAGCTGGCACGACCCCATTCGTACATGACATAATGCGTGGCTTGGTACTGCGTACCTGTTGGATGCCAAAGTAGCACCTGGGGTGACTTCATGGGTATATGATGTTACGCGGGACACAGTGCCACAAAGTCGTCGAATACGAAATGCGCACCATTAACGAGTTTAGTAATATGGCGGATAGGATTTGTGTTGTGATGGAGCTTGGTACGCTACCAGTATGGAAGTGCAGTTTTCTCCCCCCAAAAAAATATATACATATTTTTATGGAAGTTATAAAACATTACATAATTTTCAAAGTTAAGAAGTATAATAGAGTTCCTAAATATTGAATAACAATATTTGAAAAAATATAGGTTTTAGAAACATTAAAATATGAAATTATAATTCAAAAAACATTTGAAATTCACAAAAAAATATGTTTTACAGACGTTATAGTAAGGAATTAGCATTTAAAAAACCTTTGAAATTCATTAAAAACATAGGTTTCAGGGACATTATAGTTAATTGAACATTTGACTCATAAAACCAGAGAAATTCGCCTGTTATAGTTAGTTGAGCTAACTATAACTCGCGCGCCTGCAATGCACTGCTGATGATGTCACATATTACATCACTAATGACATGGTCAGTGACATCACAAAGGGGCGTCCCAAAACGTGTTTTCCCCATGTTAATTTCCATAGGACGTTCTGACACGTCTACAGCCCGAACCGCTGAACGGAATTACGCCAAACTTTGCAAAATTGTAGGGACTGGTACACAGATGTGCTTTTGCTATATTTGGTGAAAATTGCTCCCGTGGTTTCTTTGAAAATTAACTTCAAAAACACATATATATCTATAGGCGCGCACCGAGCGCGCACCGAGCGCTCACCGGTACGCGTACCGGGGAGCACACCCGGCGCGCTACGAGAGTGCGCGAGCGGAAAGCTGATTGGCTGTTGGATGTCTGTCAACATTCTAAACAGTCCGGAGAGTCCGCCATCTTGTGTCTCGGTAGAATCGAGACACAACAAGTGAAAAAAAAGGGGGACATGATTAAAAGGGGGCAGGGTAGACATCCCTGACCCCCTAGGTTTTTTGAGGGGGACCTAGAAGGACTCTGAAGGGCAAAAAAACGATATATATATATTTTTTAATTCGCGGGGTAAGCGCCTGGTGCGTTCCCTGGTGCGCTCTCCGGTACGCCCACCCTGAGCGCACCACGGGGAAAAACAGTGCAAAAAGATAGAAAAAAATAATAATTTAGAGTACTTGGAGGTAGGGTAGCTCTGAAAAGAGCTGTTGTGTTATGTGGGTGCTTTTTGTACCTACAAGTAGGTACCAATGCAGAGTCTCAAATTAAAAAGGGAGACTCTATTCCCCTCATCTGTAAAGTGTACACCATCTCTCCTATAGATGCCTTGCATGTTGTAACGCAAGTTGTTGTGGTAAATGGAACCCATACCATAGTCTCTGAGGAAAGCAGAAACAGTTTTATGTACATGTTTCCTTGCTTTCTCAATCTGTGGACAAAATTGGTTGGACCAGTTCCATTTTTGCCTTTGGCATATATTAGAAAATACCAAGGCAGTTTTTAGAAAAAGTGATATCAATTGCCCAAAGATGTCCTTTAAAAGCATTTCCAGACCTATCCCAGTCAAAGTGCCAAGGTCATTTCCACCACAGTGCACAATTATAAAGTCAGGGTGTGGAAGATGCATAAAGGGTTTTATCAATGGTATCAATTGGTGACTTCTTAATCCTCTCTGTCCAATTCACACAATGTCCACATTTGGTAAATCAAGGTTGTAAATACCTCTGTTTCTTGCAAATTTTTCACTCCAGAAGACATAGCTATGACCCACAAACCAGACTTTTGGCATCTTGAAGGTAGATGTGCTTGTATTCAGATGAGTTGTGGAAATGAAATGGCAGTTTCATTATGAAAAAAAGTGGTTGAGATTCAGTGCACTTGGAAAACAAGAAATGATTGGTGCTCTCTTAAAATTCACCACTGAAAATTAGGGTGCATGCTTTTTTTTTAAAGAAGTCATTTCAATGGTTGACAAAAAGTCATTTAAAGAAACATTGCACTTGATTAGCTAGTACATTGAGAGGTCAAACACCCTTGCTGGATTCTTTTGCAACATAGTATGATGAACTTCTGAACTGTGTGCTGGGTTAGGAGGGAGTTACCATGGTAACAGGCTGAATGGGCACTGGGGGGATGGGTGAATGTTATGTGAGTTCAAATGTACAACAAATTAAAATGTGCAGTTTGGTTTTGAATTTGTGTGGGAAGAATTTTGATTGGTTGTGTACAAGAATATGGGTCTGAAATGAGAAAGAATCTGTGCCATTATTCTGAGGCTCCAGTAAAAGAAGCATTATTCAGAGATTCTGCTTAAGAAAATCTGTTGTGTGTGACTGACACTGTTCTACATTTTTCAAACCATTTTTTAAGGTGAGTAATGATTCTTTTAATAAAGATAGAGTGCTGTATGCACTATGGGGAAGATTAAGAAGCATATTGTGCTTCTTTATTCTTGCATTTTGTGTCATGTTTTTTTGTAATGTTGTTAAAAAATAGAATGGTGCATATTGGCAATGTATTTTGAAAATGAGTTAGGTTTCTGCTTTGTTTCTGTAGTGGTCATTTAAATGAGCTGTGCTTTGTGTCAAAAACGATTTAGTATGCAGAATATTTTCTGGAAAAAAAGTCTGCTTTTTAAATTTTGGTGAAGCATCACACTGACTTTCTGTTTGAAATAAGATAACATTTTCACATTTTTCAATAATGTCACCTGTGCCTTGTAACAGTTTGCCTCAATTAGCTTAAAGAGTATTCTTTGCTTGTATCTCACTTTACTCTGTGCCTATGTGTAATCTGATATATGATTCATTTAATGAAGATACACTGCTGTATGCAGTATAGGGAAGATTAAGAAGCATATTGATAATCTACCTAAGATGGAATGATTAAATTGGAATAATATGCTTAGTTTATGTCTTTAAAAATATGGAAGTATATGTTTTTTAAAGACATGGTAGATTACATGTAACATCCTGGTCATGTTCCTAAGATCACACTGATGGATGAATCAAGCTTCAGTCACAGTGTGATCTTAGGCACATGACCAGGATGTTACAGGTTTTTTTTTAGTTTTTTTTTATATAGCGCGAACTAGACCTGAACCGAATCAGGTATCAGAGCGCTTTACATAGCACCAGTTACGTTACATGTAATGAGAAATTAATGTTATGTCTTGCTTATATATAGGTGGCTTGTTTTTGGCCTGTAGAGATACTGAAATAATATGAGCAGAAACACACATACTGCTTGCAGAGACAGACTTGGTAGATTATATGTAACATCCTGGTCATGTGCCTAAGATCACACTGTGCGTCAAGCTTGATTTTATATGGATGTGGGTGAATAATATGCTTAGTTGATGTCTTTAAAAATATGGAAGTACATGTTTTTTAGAGACATGGTAGATTACATGTAACATCCAGATTATGTGCCTAAGATCACACTGTGAGTCAAGCTTGATTTTTAATGCATCTGGGTGAATAACATGCTCAGTTGATGTCTTTAAAAATATGGAAGTATATGTTTTTTAAAGACATGGTAGATTACATGTAACATCCTGGTCATCTGCCTAAGATCACACTGATGGATGAATCAAACTTTACTCACAGTGTGATCTTAGGCACATGACCAGGATGTTACATGTAATGAGAAATTAATGTTATGTCTTGCTTATATATAGGTGGCCTGTTTTTGGCCTGTAGAGACACTGAAATAATATGAGCAGAAATACACATACTGCTTGCAGAGACAGACATGGTAGATTATATGTAACATCCTGGTCATGTGCCTAAGATTACACCGTGAGTCAAGCTTGATTTTAAATGGATGTGTGTGAATAATATGTTTAGTTGGTGTCTTTAAAAATATGGAAGTACATGTTTTTAGAGACATGGCAGAGTACATGTAACATCCAGATCATGTGCCTAAGATCACACTGTGAGTCAAGCTTGATTTTTATTGCATCTGGGTGAATAACATGCTCAGTTGATGTCTTAAAAATATGAAAGTACATGTAGTTTAAAGACATGGTAGATTACATGTAACATCCTGGTCATGTGCCTAAGATCACACTGATGGGTGAATCAAGCTTCACTCACAGTGTGATCTTAGGAACATGACCAGGATGTTACATGTAATGAGAAATTAATGATATGTCTTGCTTCTATATAGGTGGACTGTTTTTGGCCTGTAGAGACAGTGAAATAGTATGTGCACAGACACACATACTGCTTGCAGAGACAGACATGGTAGATTATATGTAACATCCTGGTCATGTGCCTAAGATCACACTGTGAGTCAAGCTTGATTTTAAATGGATCTGGGTGAATAATATGCTTAGTTGATGTCTTTAAAAATATGGAAGTACATTTTTTTTAAAGACATGGTAGATTACATGTAGCATCCTGGTCTTGTGCCTAAAATCACAATGATGGGCGAATCAAGCTTCACTCACAGTGTGATCTTAGGCACATGACCAGGATGCTACATGTAATGAGAAATTAATGTTATGTCTTGCTTATATATAGGTGGACTGTTTTTGGCCTGTAGAGACAGTGAAATAATATGAGCAGAGACACACATACTGCTTGCAGAGACAGACATGGTAGATTATATGTAACATACTAGTCATGTGCCTAAGATCACACTGTGAGTCAAGCTTGATTTTAAATGGATCTGGGTGAATAATATAATTAGTTGATGTCTTTAAAAATATGGAAGTACATGTTTTTTAAAGACATGGTAGATTACATGTAATATCCTGGTCAAGTGCCTAAGATCACACTGATGGGTGAAGCAAGCTCAGTCACAGTGTGATCTTAGGCACATGACCAGGATGTTACATGTAATGAGAAATTAATGTTATGTCTTGTTAATATATAGGTGGCCTCTTTTTGGCCTGTAGAGGCAGTGAAATAATATGAGCAGAAACACATTGTGCTTGCAGAGACAGACATGGTAGATTATATGTAACATCCTGGTCATGTGCCTAAGATCACACTGTGAGTCAAGCTTGATTTTAAATGGATCTGGGTGAATAATGTGCTTAGTTGATGTCTTTAAAAATATGGAAGTACATGTTTTTTAAAGACATGGTAGATTACATGTAACTTCCTGATCATGTGCCTAAGATCACACTGTGAGTCAAGTTTGATTTTAAATGGATCTGGGTGAATAATGAGATTAGTTGATGTCTTTAAAAATATGAAAGTAAATGTTTTTTAAAGACAAGGTAGATTACATGTGACATCCTGGTCATGTGCCTAAGATCACACTAATGGGTGAATCAAGCTTCACTCACAGTGTGATCTTAGGCACATGACCAGGATGTTACATGTAATCTACCATGTCTTTAAATCAACTAATCTCATTATTCACCCATATCCATTTCAAATCAAGCTTGACTCACAGTGTGATCTTAGGCACATGACCAGGATGTTACATGTAATCTACCATGTCTCTCTCTGCATGCAATATGTGTGTGTCTGCTCATACTATCTCACTGTGTCTACTGGCAAAAAACAGACCACATATATATAGGCAAGACATAACATTCCTCGTTCATTTCAAAGGCACACCCTGGATCTTGATTGCACAGCTTAGAGCCTATTTCTGAAGTAAGAGGCCTAACACACACGCTGCCTAAGATTCCCTACTAGAACATATACTAAAGCCCAACTGACTTTAAAAAAACATGTACTTCCATATTTTTAAAGACATCAACTAAGCATATTATTCACCCAGATCCATTTAAAATCAAGCTTGACTCACAGTGTGATCTTAGGCACATGACCAGGATGTTACATGTAATGTACCATGTCTCTCTCTGCATGCAATATGTGTGTTTCTGGTAATACTATCTCACTGACTCTACTGTCAAAAAACAGTCCACATATATATAAGCAACACATAACATTTCTTTTTCATTTGAAAGGCACACCCTGGATCTTGATTGCACAGCTTAGAGCCTATTTCTGAAGTAAGAGGCCTAACAGACATGCTGCCAAAGATTCCCTACTAGTACATATGGGAAAGCCTAAATTACTTTAAAAATATATGTATTTCCATATTTTAAAACACATCAACTAACCCAATTATTCACCCAGATCCATTTAAAATTATGCTTGACTCACAGTATGATCTTAGGCAGATGAGACACATGTCATAACACACACACAAAGAGAGAAATGATACACATAAAAAGAGAGATTATGCACGTGCAAAAAGACATGAGACACAGACACAGAGTACCTTTTAAGCTAAGAGAGACAAACTGTTAGAAGGCACAGGTGACATTATTGAGAAATGTGAAAATGTAATTCCTTATTTCAAACAGACATTCAGTGTGAACCTTGAGTAAAATTTAAAAGCCAGACATTTTACCAGAAAACATTTTCCATAGTAAATCGTTTTTTACACAAAGCACAGTACATGTAATATAAATCAGGCTTATGTTGTAAACTAGTGTTTATATCGTTTACTTATTGTAATTGCTAAGTAATATGTTTGTAGTGGTCTATAATATGTTATTTTTTCTTTATCACAGATTATAATCATCTATACATTGATCAAACAATATGCCATCAAAAGAACGACGTCAGAAAAAATATAAAAAAGATTTAAGGTCTAAGAAAAGCGAAATAGAAAACTCATCCAAAACAAAATCTTCAGTGAAAAAAAATAATGCTCCTGGTAAGCAAACTAAGACTTTTCTCAGGAAGTTATTGAAATGTAAAAAAAAAGGATGATGTTTCTAAGAAGAATAAGTCACCTTTAATTAGAAAGAAGAAATTGTGCTACTCAAAAAATGTTAGACCTGTAAAAAGAGATGATATTGTCTATAGCAATAGAAGGAGAAATCAATGTATTGAAATTCGTAGACAAATGTTTTATAACAGAATAGTATTCAATTTATTAAAAAAAGGAAAGAGGTATCAAAAAAGACCACTTTTTACAAAAAAAAACATAGTAAAGATTGTGGATGAAGCATTTAACTCCATCAATGCTACAGCAATTCTCCCTCAGCGCTGGAACTCATTGATTCCCTTTGTTCATGACGAGCTCAGCTCGTCATGAGCACAAGAGCAGTGTACTGCATGATGAGCTCAGCTCGTCATGAGCATGGAAGGGGTTAAAGTCAAAAATAAGTTATATGGATTAGTAATGAATAGAATACGTACAGTGGATAAGGTAATCAATGTGTTCAAATCAAAATGTAAGTGGAAAAGAATAATTAATTGGACTCATTTTTGTGATGTTTTTTTTTGGAGAATGGAAGCATAGTTCAAGTTGTGAGCCTTTTTTTAATGAAGAAAGTTACTTTCAGGATAATGATTTGGTGCATGCAGTTAACACCAGTGGTCGGGCATATGAGGTGAAGGACGGTTGTCCGGTTGAAAAAGAAAAGATTGTGCTTAGAAATACAGAAGAGGTGTTAGCTGGTGAAGTTTTAGGGAGATGTCCTAAGGCTCCAGTGTGTACTTGGAATTGTAGTAGTATTTGTAGTGTGCGACAGGATTCAATTGATTTGTTTCGCAGTTTCTTACGGACATATACTAAGAAAAGTCTAAAACAAAAAATGAACATTTTGCAAGAGTTAGATCCTTGTAGAGTGAGAGAAAAAACAGGTTTGCAAGGGCATTCACTGGCTTGTCTTTCAAGAAAAGTATGTCAGAGTGTTTTTCACCATTTTAGGATGTTAGCAGTGCATCATAATAAAGTGAGGAAATTAGTGAGAAGGTTGTAATATGCAAAAAGTCCAGCACTTAAACTAAAACAGTTAAACAGTGCTCTTTTGCATGGGACTGAATTAGATGTGAAAAACATTTGTGAAGAAATTGAGTTTTGTTACTTTGGTGAAAAAGAGGACAGTGCAGAAATTGAAACAGTAATAGAAGGTAATGTAGAAGAGAATGTAGAGATTTTAAGTACAGAAAAATTTGAACATGAAATTACAAAGTTTTAGGTGAATTCAAGTGAAAGGCCTAATTTTACTTGTGTATGTTGTTGACGAACTCATTATAAGCATCAGACTAGATTAGTTGATTTATATGTGAAAAGCGAAAAGGTAAATAATAATGAGTGGAAGGATTTTGCAACTTATTTGTTGGCAGAAAATTTTTTGATTTGGGTTCTGATCAACGTATTTGTAAATATTGTTATAATAAATTAAATGAAAACAGAATGCCTGCTCGAGCTGTTCATAACAATCTGGAGTTGGTAGACATTCCTTCTGAATTGATGGATTTAAATACCTATGAGTCTATTCTGATTCAATGTGTGCATCCTTTTCAGGCTATTGTTCGCATGGAGCCTAAGACAGGAAAATTGCCTCCTTCAGATTTACTGATAGGATTAAAGGGAAGAGTTTTTTATTTGCCTCTAGATTTCAAGAAAAATATTGATACAATTGGTATAGAAAAAGTAGAGGAGGAACCTCTGGTTATTCTAGTTAAAGGTGTTCCGACAAAGAGTAAGAAAAACTGGCAAGAATTAGTGGATGTTAGGAAAGTCAAAAAGGCAACGTTGTATCTGGTAAAAAATAATCAGTACTATAATAATGTGTATGTGGGAGAAGAGGAAACAACTGTAGAAGAGGACAGTGATTTCTGCGCTGGGCAAATAGAAAAAGTTGATGTCTCTAGAAGTGAAGAAATTTATGAACATTATAGTGTTCATCCATTGCATTCCAAAGAAGTAATGGGGAATGCTATTGACTTGTTTCAAATGAAAGAATCAAAAGGAATCCCATTAGTGTATGGGAAGAACGTATGGAAGCTCGTTGTTTTCCACAGTTATTTCCAACAGGTGAAGGTGGACGATATGATGACCGACCTGTTCAAATTCCTGCATCTGAATACCGGACTTCAAGATTATATGCAGAAGATCCAAGGTTTCGTCAATGCATTCCATAATTGTTCCATTTACTGTTTGAGAGTGACTTATCTGGACTTTCTTATGCAGTGAACCATATACTGAAAAGTGGAACACATCTACAAAATGTTTCGGCAAAGGACTTTATGGATAAAGTGAAAGTGCAAGACAGTGTTTTGGAATCTCAGCTAATTAATCTCATGGCATGTCAGTGTGGTACTAACGAGTATTCGTACCATCGTCATGGGGAATTGAAATGTATGCTAAGAAACTTAGGAACTCCTACATGGTTCCTCACTCTTAGCTGTGCTGAGTATGCTTGGGAAGACTTACTTGAATTTCTACGAGAGGCAAATAAAAACATTGAAAATATTGAATACAAGACACCTGGAGAACTGTGCTCTTTGGATCCAGTTAATGTATGCAGGTATTTCAATCATAGGTTTGAAGCTACGATGTCTTTTATTACAAACAAAAAAAATCCTCCGCTTGGAGAGGTGTTGGATTTCTTTTGGAGAAAGGAGTATCAAGCAAGAGGTGCTCCTCACATACATATGCTGCTATGGATTAAAGATGCACCAACATTTGGAACAGATTCAGATAAGAAAGTGATGAGTTTCATTGACCAGTATTCTACATGTGCTATTCCAAAAAGTACAGAAGAAAACAATTTGAGACATCAAGTTTTACGCTTTCAAACCCATCGTTGTGGAAAATACTTTCGTCGAAAATACAAACCCAAGGACAAGTTCTACACGAAATGTCGTTTTGCATTTCCACGTCCAGTAACATCGAAAGGAAGAGTGAACAATTTTATGTCTTCTCCGCGACATACTGTAACAAGAAAATCACCTAAAAATACATACAACCTAAGAAGAAATGAGGAGTCCAAATACATAAATTACTACAACCCAGTCATTTTGTCCATGTGGAATGCTAACATGGATATTCAATATGTGGCTGACAACTCTATTGCTGTGGCTCGATATGTGACGTCTTACATCACAAAATCTGAAAAGACGGAACTGAAGGAAATGTGGGAGGAAATTTCACATGAAAAGAGTCTAAGCAAGAAATTATACAGTTACAGTCTGAAGATGTTGTTGCATCGAGAAATTGGAGAATATGAATGTTCTGATCGGTTATCATCAGCAAGTCTATATGCCAAATCTAGAACCATCATTTGGGTGAGTTTAGGTCTTGCTGCAACACGAAACCGAGTTTTGAAATCTGTACAAGAAATAGAGTATTTGGCTGAGAAAGAACCAGACAGTACAGATATTTTGAAGACAAACATGTTTGATACATACTATCCAAATAAAAGTACTCATCTTGAGAACGTTTGTCTCTATGAAGTTCTGCAAACCTATACTTTTAAAAAGAACGTCACAGAAGACATCAATAAAGGTGTATATGCTGTAATTGGATGTGAAGTCTGTCTAGTGAAACAAAGAAAAGGCCATTTGATTAATCATCGAAAATTGAGTTGTGAATCTCCAGACAAAAGGGAATTTTATTACTTAGCTCTTTTGCAACTCTTTAAGCCTTGGCGTACAGAAGAGGAACTACTTGGAGATTTTCTTACTTATGAAGATTCGTTCAATGCAACCAAGGATACCATAGAATGTCCTGTTTTTTCAAATTATCTGCAAATGTTGAACGAGGAAATACAGCAAGAAGCTACAATTGCAGCAGAGATTGCTAGAGACAGTTCTCAAGATAGTCAGAGTTCTGCTTCATTGAGTCAGGATCCACCAGGAGGACCAATTATACAAAATGAAGCTGCCACTGCCATGGATGGAGTTGAAAGAGCCATGGCACAAGCTCAGGAGGATGGAGTTAACTTAGAAGATTTGGAAAAAGAACTAAACGTTGAGCAGAGACAAATATATGACGAAGTCACAGAACACATTGAGCATGGTTTATCTCATGAGAAAAAAGAGTGCTCATGCACATCATTTATACCTGTCCGACTGTACGTGAGTGGAGAAGCAGGAACTGGAAAAAGTTTCCAGATTAAAGCAATTGCAACATATCTGCAGAAAAGAACGGAGTCATCGCTCTCTTGTGTTGTTAGTGCTCCAACTGGGTTGGCAGCACACAACATTAAAGGGATTACTATACATCGCTTATTGATGCTGCCAGTAGAGCATGATAACAAATTACAATACCACAAGCTATCTGGAGAAGCTTGTTGTGAAGTTTCAAGAGTCCTAAAGAAAATGAAACTTCTTATCATTGATGAAGTAAGCATGGTATCAAATGTAATGCTTGCTTTTGTGCATTTAAGAATGCAAGAAATTCTTAAAACAGACTATGATGTATTATTTGGAGGCAAACACATCATTGTTTTTGGAGATCTTCTGCAACTAACTCCAGTGAAAGGACAGCCAGTGTTTAAAATGCTTACACATGAAGATACCTGGAAGTGCTTAGGAAGCATTGGTTAACATATGGTTAAATTTCAAATATGCAAGACTGCTTCAAAATATGCGACATGCAAAGGCTGAAGATTATAAAAATATTATACAAGATGTAATAATTGGAAAACTAACTGAGCAAGGCAAAGAAGCTTTACATGGACGATTAATTTCAAATGTGTTTCCAAATGAAAATATTCTCCCAGAGAATATTTTTAAGAAAATTCCTGAAAACAAATCTGTCATATGCTTGATGCCAACTCCGCAAGAATGTTCAATCTTCAACAACAAAATGGTAAAGTTAGAAAATCAAGAGATTGTGAAACTGGAAGCTATTGATAAAATAGAGCATGAAGGAGCAACTATTATTTTGTCAGAAAAGTTGAAATCAAAATTGGATTCTTTAGAAAAGACAATATCTAAAACTGCTTGTTTGGAAAAGAGTCTGTATACATGTTTAAATTGTCGTATAATTTTACGACGGAATTTACATGTGGAAAGAGGTTTAGTAAATGGAGCAATGGGTCATGTTGTTGATTTTGTGAATTACTGAAATAGAGATGGAATTGAATTATTAAAAATTAAATTTGATGGAATTGAAGAAGTACAACAAATCAGTCGTTGTTCTGCTCGATTTTTGCTTGTGAAAGACTTATATGTTCGCCGAAAACAGTTTCCTATTTGTTTGGCATATGCGGTGACAATTCATAAGTCTCAAGGTTTAAGTGTAGATAGCGCTTTGGTGAACATTGGAAGTTCTGTGTTTGAAGAGGGTATGGCATATGTGGCATTATCACGAGTCAGAACTTTATCAGGATTGTACTTGATTGAGTGTGATGAAACAAAGATTTGTGCAGATTTAGATTGTGTAAAAGAATACAATAGGTTAAGAAGAGAGTATGCTCCACATTTGCCTCAATATCCTCTGATTGAAAAACGTGTGGTAGGCCGATAAAGAAGAAATGAGAGTAATTGCAGTGAGGTATCAGCAAAAAGGCATAAAGTAGATAAAAGTGTAATTGTAAAGAGAAACAAAAAGGATTCTGTTGAAGATGTTGTTGGATTTCAGTTTGAAAACAGTTCTGGTGTCAACTGCTATGCTAATGTAGTGGTTAATGTTTTTTTTTTCTCCAAACTGTACAAGAACAGATTGCTGAAAATCGAGATCAAAGATTTTGTTGTTTGTTGAATTCTGTGTTTCAGAAATGTAGCAGTGATAGAATAAAAATACAAAGTGTTTCAGAAATTCGAAATGTTTTAGACATATGCTCTGGTCTAAATCAGTTTTCACAGAATATTCAGCAAGATTGTCAGGAATTTCTAATGTATATGCTTGTTATATTGCAAGATGAAGGTGTAGATGTAGAAAATCTTTTTGGCCTTCTTATCAATGGCAACATGACTGCGACAATTGCTCCTTTTCAAGTAGTACTACAATAGACAATGAAAGATTTATATATTTGACTTTACCAGACTGCAAATCAGTGTCTTTTAATAATCTAGTTAGAGAAGCAAATCAAAGCATGGTCTGTACTCAATGTAAATCAGCAATGCTATCAACATTATTTATACAAAGATATGGACAGTATGTAATTTTAATGTTCCAACGATGTAGACCTGATGGAACTAAATTGACAACATTAATTAAAAATGTTGTGGCTTCTCAATTATCAATTTCAGGAAGAACCTTTACAACTGCAGCAATTATTTACCGTGATGGTCCTTCAACAACATCAGGACATTACACAGCTTATTTAAAATGTCATAAAGGATGGAAACACTGTAATGATACTCAATTGACTTTCAAACAACGTTTGCCTTCTGACTTACAGAATTCTTACCTAGTGTTCTTACAACCGAAATTTTAGGGAAGGTAATTGGCCTATGAAGATTGCAGCAGTTAATGTAACTTAGTTTGCTGTTTAAAATTACTTTCTGAGTGAGAGTGAGGAAGATAATAAAAAACATGTAGTTCTCATAGAGATAGTTTTTGTATATCACATAGTGTGTGCTGTGAGTATTATAGAAAATATTTATAAAAAGTAAGCTAGAGGTGGAAATAAAACTATTGTTTCATAATGTAAAAAGATGTTGGAACTTTTCTTTCAGAAACTCGGGTAAATGAGAGATTAAGAATACTCCGGACTAATTTCCAAAGAAAAGGACTTTCCATATACTATTTGGCCTCCTGGAAAAGTAGATGGATCAAAAGTGAGTTTAGATATGTTTTTTCTAAATTTTACATTATTTATTAAAACATTGTATGGGTTTTTTAAACACAATCATTTTGATTGTGTTTTTTTTTGCCCGCTGTTATATGATGAGTAGTATTGAAGTCACTGTTTTAAGTGAAATTCAATATATTCTGAGAACAGCAAAAATAAACCATATAACATGTTGTCCAAATTATTTTGTATTTTCTATTATTAAATATATATTATTCTCCCCTTCTCTTATGCTCACTCACCTATTTCCACCCTCTATCACTCCTCTTAACTCACCCTCAATGGCCTTTTTTCACACTCCCTCACCACCCTTCCCTTATTCCACTTTCCTCACTTATCCTCATTCTCCACTCCTTCACGGCAATTTCCCTCTCTCCCATCCACCACTTTCCAGCTGTCAGTCACTCTACTTCACTCCCCTTCCCCTTGTTTCCTTTCTTTGTTCCCTCAATAATTCCCCTTCTCTCACTCACCTTATTACACTTCACTCACTCCTTCTCTCACTTCCTCTCATATCCTCATTCCCCTTCCCTCACTCCCTCTCTCCTAGATTCACTCTCTCGATCCTCTCACTCTCTCCCTCCTCTTTCGTCACGCTTACTCCCTAAAACTCACCCACACTACCTTACTTTTCTTTCTTTGCTCTCTCACTCAGTCCCTTTCTGCCACTCTTTCCTTCACTACCTCTAGGTTCTTACTCCTTCACTTCCCTTGTCTCAAGCTCACTTGCTTTTATCCTCTCTTTATTTTGCCTTTTTCATCAACTTCACTGCCCTTCACTCACCCTCCCTCACCCTTGTTCCCTTACTCCAGTTCCTTCAGTTATCCTCATTCATCATCTTTAACCACCCTTCCTCTTTCTTTCCTCACGCACTCACCTTTTCCCAGTCCCTTTTCTTTCACTTTTCTTCCCTTTCTTCCCTTTCTTTGGTCCCTCAGTCATTCTCCTTCCTTTACTCACCTTACTGCCCTTTACTCACTCGTTCTCTCACTCCCTCTGTTCTCTCATATTCTCACTTGTCTTCCCTCACTCCCTCTCTGTTACCTTCACTCCCATTGTCTCCTCACTGTCTTACAACCCTACATTCACCCTCACTCACCTTCCATGCCTCACTGTCATTAATCCACCGTTATTCACTCCTGCTTCTCTGTCACTCACTCCCCTTTCTTTACTCCCCTTTCTTCCTTTAGTTTTCCTAATGCACATTCCTTTAGTATCTTACTCACCTTCAGTTCATTTCTCTCTCCTGCTCTTGTTCACTGTCACTGAATGTATCCATGTCATTATCCTTTTAGTAATTTGCTCTCTCTCTATTTCTTTTTAACTCTCTCTGACCTTCCCCATTCCTTTGTTTTTCTTTCTGAGTCCTTCACTTCTACTTTATCTCTTACTAACCTTTTCATGACTTTTAATCTCCTACTTTGTCTCTTGTATTGTAAAATATATATTATAAATATTCTAACTTATTTTTATTTCTCTTTCACAGATATTAAATGTAATGAAAATATGTAATTAAGTTTACATTACTTATAAGGTAAGTTTGATGTACAAAATGTACTTTCCCTATACTCTTTTCTTTAACCTCACTACTCTTCTCTGATGCTCCCACACCCCTGTTCCCTTATTGCGCTTGCCTCACTTCTGAATCCCCACGTTTACTCCCCTTTTCCTCACTCCTCTCTCACACTCCCCTTCTTTCAGACCTTCTCCTTTACTTTCCTTCCTATCTCTTCCCTTTCTTCACTCCTTCACTCTTTTCCCTTCCCTTACTCTCCTTGCTCCACTTCACTAACTCCTTCTCTTACTCCGTCTGTCCTCTTACTTCGACACTCCCCTTCCCTCATTCTCTCTCTCTGTTAGCCTCATTCTCTCCGTCCCCTTAGTCTCTCACTCCTCTTCTGTCACACTCACTCCGTATAACTCAGTCATACTCCCACACTCACCTTCTTTCAGACCTTCTCCTTTACTTTCCTCCCTCTCTCTTCCCTTCTTTCGCTCTTTCACTTTTTTCCCTTCCCTTATTCTCCTTTCTCCACTACACTAACTCTTTCTCTTACTCCCTCTGTCCTCTTAGTTCTACACTCCCCTTCCCTCATTCTCTCTCTGTTAGCCTTATTCTCTCGTCCCCTTAGTCTCTCACTCCTCTTTTGTCACGCTCACCCCCTATAAATCAGCCATACTCCCACACTCACCTTCTTTCAGACCTTATCCTTTACTCTCCTTCCTCTCTCTTCTCTTACTTCATTCCTTTACTCTTTTCCCTTCCCTTACTCTCCTTACTCCACTTCACAAATTCCTTCTCTTACTCCCTCTGTCCTCTTACTTCTACATTCCTCTTCCCTCATTCTCTCTCTGTTAGCCTCATTCTCTCCATTCCCTTAGTCTCTCACACCTCTTCTTTCATGCTCACTCCCCATAACTCAGCTACACTCCCACACTCATCTTCTTTCAGACCTTCTCCTTTACTTTCCTTCCTCTCTCTTTCCTTACTTCATGCCTTTACTCTTTTCCCTTCACTTATTCTCCTTACTCCACTTCACTAACTCCTTCTCTTACTCCCTCTGTCCTCTTAGTTCTATACTCCCCTTCCCTCATTCTCTCTCTGTTAGCCTCATTCTCTCCGTCCCCTTAGTCTCTCACACCTCTTCTGTCACGCTCACTCCCTATAACTCAGCTACAGTCCCACACTCATCTTCTTTCAAACCTTCTCTTTTACTTTCCTTTATCTCTCTTCCCTAACTTCATTCCTTTACTCTTTTCCCTTCCCTTACTCTCCTTACTCCACTTCACTAACTCCTTCTCTTACTCCCTCTGTCCTCTTACTTCTACACTTCCCTTCCCTCATTCTCTCTCTGTTAGCCTCATTCTCTCCGTCCCCTTAGTCTCTCACTCCTCTTCTGTCACGCTCACTCCCTATAACTCAGCCATACTCCCATACTCACCTTCTTTCAGACCTTCTCCTTTACTTTCCTTCCTCTCTCTTCCCTTCCTTCACTCCTTCACTCTTTTCCCTTCCCTTACTCTCCTTACTCCACTTCACTAACTCCTTCTCTTACTCCCTCTGTCCTCTTACTTCTACACTCCCCTTCCCTCATTCTCTATCTGTTAGCCTCATTCTCTCCATTCCCTTAGTCTCTCACTCCTTTTCTATCACGCTCACTCCCTATAACTCAGCCATACTCCCACACTCACCTTCTTTCAAACCTTCTCTTTTACTTTCCTTCATCTCTCTTCCCTTACTTCATTCCTTTACTCTTTTCCCTTCCCTTACTCTCCTTACTCCACTTCACTAACTCCGTCTCTTACTCCCTCTGTCCTCTTACTTCTACACTTCCCTTCCCTCATTCTCTCTCTATTAGCCTCATTCTCTCTGTCCCCTAAGTCTCTCACTCCTATTCTGTCACGCTCACTCCCTATAACTCAGCCATACTCCCACACTCACCTTCTTTCACACCTTCTCCTTTACTTTCCTTCCTCTCTCTTCCCTTCCTTTACTCCTTCACTCTTTTCCCTTCCCTTACTCTCCTTACTCCACTAACTCCTTCTCTTACTTCCTCTGTCCTCTTACTTCTACACTTCCCTTCCCTCATTCTCTCTCTGTTAGCCTCATTCTCTCCGTCCCCTTAGTCTCTCACACTTCTTCTCTCACGCTCACTCCCTATAACTCAGCTACACTCCCACACTCACCTTCTTTCAAACCTTCTCCTTTACTTTCCTTCCTGTCTCTTCCCTTCTTTCGCTCCTTCACACTTTTTCCGTCCCTTACTCTCCTTACTCCACTTCTCTAACTCCTTCTCTTACTCCCTCTGTCCTGTTAGTTCTACACTTTCCTTCCCTCATTCTCTCTCTGTTAGCCTCATTCTCTCCGTCCCTTTAGTCTCTCACTCTTGTTCTATCACGCTCACTCCCTATAACTCAGCCATACTCCCACACTCACCTTCTTTCAAACCTTCTCCTTTACTTTCCTTCCTGTCTCTTCCCTTGGGAAACATCCTTTACAACGTGGTGCTTATACCGCGTGTCCTTTAAAACACAGCCATTACAACGTAAGTCATTACTACGACTTGCGCTGGATGGCGCTCTTGCTTAAGGAATAGTTTATTTTCTATTCCAACACCTTCCCTACTGTTACGTGGGCTGGAGTTGGAATAGAAAATTAAATTATTCCACAATCCAGCGCCCTCCAACACAAGTCGTTATAACGACTTGCGTTGTGAAAACTGAGTTGTCAAGTACCGCGATCAAAATGATCACGTTGTACTGACATACATCCCTTCCCTTCTTTCGCTCCTTCACTCATTCATTCTTCCCCTACTCTCCTTGCTCGACTTCACTAACTCCTTCTCTTACTCCCTCTGTCCTCTTACTTCTACACTCCCTTTCCCTCATTCTCTCTCTGTTAGCCTCATTCTCTCCATCCCCTTAGTCTCTCACTCCTCTTCTGTCACGCTCACTCCCTATAACTCAGCCATACTCCCACACTCAGCTTCTTTCAAACCTTATCCTTTACTTTCCTTCCAGTCTCTTCCTTCTTTCGCTCCTTCACTCTTTTCCCTTCCCTTACTCTCCTTACTCCACTTCACTAACTCCTTCTCTTACTCCCTCGGTCCTCTTACTTCTACACTCCCCTTCCCTCATTCTCTCTCTGTCAGCCTCATTCTCTCCGTCCCCTTAGTCTCTCATTCCTCTTCTTTCACGCTCACTCCCTATAACTCAGCCATACTCCCACACTCACCTTCTTTCAGACCTTCTCCTTTACTTTCCTTCCTCTCTCTTCCCATCCTTCACTCCTTCACTCTTTTCCCTTCCCTTACTCTTCTTACTCCACTTCAGTAACTTCTTCTCTCAATCCCTCTGTCCTCTAACTTACTCACTCCCCTTCCCTCATTCTCTCTCTGTTACCCCTATCCTCTCCGTCCTCTTAGTCTCTCACTCCTCTTCTGTTACGCTTACTCCCTATAACTCAGCCACCCTCCCTCACGTATCTTTCTTTCTTCCCTCACTCAGTCCTCTACTCTTACCTTTTCCTTCACTTTCTCTGTCTCCTCACTCCCTTACTCCCCTTGTCTCACGCTCACTTGCCTTTATCCAGTCTCTATCACCACTCTTTCCTCAACATCACTGCTCTTTTCTTACCCTTCCACACCCCGTTCCTTTACTCCATTTTCTTCACTTATCCTCATTCTCCTTGTTCACTCCCCTTCTCCTCACTCACCTCCCACACTCACCTTCTTTCAGTCCCCCTACTTCACTTCCCTTCCCCTCTCGTCCCTTTCTTTGCTTCCTCACTCATTTTCCTTTTCTCTCTCACTGCACTCCACTTCATTTACTCCTTCTGAATTTGTAAAGAATACAGCTCTTTTTGGAGAGTTGGAGGTAGTGCTAAAAAGAACTGTTTTTTTCTTCTTTTTTAGAGTTTTTTCTGAACAAAAACAAAAACAGGGAATGCAAAACTGCTCAACAGGAGCAAAAAAAAGGGGAAAAATGAGGGCTGGGGAGGGCAGCGGTGTTCTTCCCTTTTGCGTACAATGAGCTTGATGCGCTGCTCACCGTAGCAAAGCAGTTCTTCTCAATGCTTACACTTGATAGTGATGTCACTGAAAACAGGCTGAATGTTGGGGATCATCTCCACTTCTCTTCCTCTCCCCGATGTTGTTGCTCCTCCAGTGGATGTTGAGGCACCATCCCTTGGGGGATTACGTGCCAGGTCTCTGAAACTCTCCCGGGCATAGTTCTGTGGGTGCCTCCGTTGAACATGGCGAATCATTGTAGAGTTGCCAAAACTGTACTTTCTTCTAGGGTCTCCCCGTGAAAGCACAGTTTTGCAAATGTTGCACTCCACCTTTGGAGCATTAACCTTTTTCAATCCTGCTGGTATGGAAAAAAAATTCCATATAAAGTGATCCTTCACCTTGGGCTGAGGAGGCTCTTCCTGGATGAAGTCATCTGAGTCCTCACTGCTGCTGGGTGGTCTGGCAGCCATTCTTTTCACTAAATGGAAGAACAGAAAGGAACAGGTCTTGCTGTCTCCAAAGTGAAAGAAGAAGTGAAGGAAATGGGTGGGGTTTTCATTAGTTGTAAAAAAAACTGTTAACAACCAATGAAAAGAGTTATTTTAATGTCACATGACTTGACGCGCTTACGCTGCGCGCACCGGAGCGCTTCCGGGGGCGCTTACGCAGCACGAACGTAGGCGCTTCTGGGGGCGCTTACGCGGCGCGCCTAAATGATGGTTTTTTTGTTTTTTGTTTTTGTTTTTTTAAAACCTTTATTGTACAGGTCTGCATATTACAACATCTGGCCTACATCCCGGCGGGACGGCCCCTTAATTAGAATCAATACTGTGAAGTAAGTAGATTTATACAATTATGCAGCCAATATTCAAGAGGACCAGCAACAGTACAAAAGGAGAAGAAACGGACCGAAGTATACAGAAGGATTAATGAAAGGTTCGCTTTTTTAGTTATAGATACAGTCAGGAAAAGTGGAGGATAATCAGCCATATTAAAATTCTAGGAAGAACGGCCTAAGCGCGTATTGCTCATAAAGACGAAAAGACATCAGGATAAATGACAAAACTATACACCCCATGGCCTAAAAGAACTACACTAAAACATAAACCTCGTCCCCCCACCCCGCACCCCTGCATTGGCTTTCGCCCATCCCCAACTAGCAGCGTGCCTGTCGCCCCAAAACAAAACAAACTAATACATCTACAAAAAGAAACTGGAGGAGGACCCTGGATCGGACCCCCGGCCCCCCATCCCCCGCCCACCCCACAATGGAGCAGCCCCCAAGCGAGTAAATCAAATTATCAAGCAAAAATATACAGAGGGGGGGAATCATCAGTCGCCTGCCCCGTTCCCCGCACAAATGTCATATGAGGAGGAAGTCCTGCACCCACCCCAAGAATGCCATTGTCATCATACATCCCTCAGCCTTGGCCCGTCTGATCAAAAGCACCAAGAGTCTCTCGCTCGGTGGCTGCAACCCCAAATGAGGCAGAGTACCATACTTGTGTATGTAGTCCCGTCCGGAGGTCAGATAGAAACAGCAAATAATAATGGGCCCCTTGTGTTCCACCGTCACACTTCTCCACCAAGTTGTCGTGACATCGCCGTTGTGTGAAGAGCGCAGATTCCGGGAGAGAAAAAAGTACATCACTTTTACATGTCCGCCCGAACCACTCGACATCCACATTCTCCCGGACCTCTTGTTCCACGGGACTCCCGACATCTGTTAGTGAAACTGAATTGGGGTCCGGGACTTTCATTGCGCCTCTCAATTCAAAAGGGTCCGCCCTCGTCAGCCCGAGCTCCGGTGTAATGCCCTCCAACGTAGAGTACAGTGCCATCAGTCTCAGAGAGAAATGAAATTCCACAACAGCCACCATCACATCTCCCAGCGTCGGTCCCATCGCGTCTCTTCCAGTATTGACCGGTCCCACGTCCACCGGGAATCCTTCAGGCAGGATAGCGAAAATCGGGGTGTTAGGTAGGGCCCCTGCTGTGTAATTATCGGGACGCGGTCGGGTGCCACTCGTAGGGACTGCAAGCGCCATAGCGCGTTCTGTGACTGTTCTTATCAGCCCGAGCCCAGAGGCGAGATCCCCGCAGCAACGCTACTCAATGGCCAGCAAACGAGTTCTCATACGATAGCTCAAAATTGTAAAGATCCAGCTCAGCGCTATATCTTCCACCGTCAGGATAATCTGCAGGAGCCATTCAGGACATCGTGAGTAAACCCGCTGCACTCCGCCGTCGCTGCTGTCTGAAGAGAGGCTCACCATAGGAATCGGCAAACACAGCATACTTCCGGTCCGGCCGGACATACCTGATATTGCAAGGCCGGTGTTGTTCAACTCGCCCCCGGGCTCTTTAATACCCAAAGCCCCGGCATCAAGTCAGTCAAAGGCCGCAATCTTGACTTCGACATTGCTTTGTCCACAAAGCAGATAGAGCCCTCGGGGAAACACGGTCGTGCATCGCTCAAGCTCATCCACACGGGGAACAGAACAGGCTCAGGATAATTAGCAGGATCTTGCGGGAGGAGAAGGAGGCCGACGGAGCCGGGAGCCTAGGCGGCCATCTTAGTCGCCGGCTTGGCTCCTCCCCCCCCTAAATGACGTTTTGCTAGCTTTTCGGAAATGCATTTAAAGTTAAAATACGGTTATTTAAAATCAAAAATACTTCTTTTATAAGTATGGTACTGAATGACTTGCATTATTATTAAGTTAAAATACATACTTTTTTTACGCACGCGGAAATAGCGCTCTCGCTGCGCTCTCGGGTGAGCTTACCGGCGCGCGCACCCTGAGCGCTCCAGGACAAAATGATTAAAAAAAAAACTACATCAAAAATACATTGAAAAAAAATAATAATAATTAATAATAAACAGTTTAAAAATCGTAGGTTACAAACTCGATATACAAAGGAATTAGCTTTTAAAAAATCTTTGAAATTCTCTGAAAAAACCATAGGTTTCACAATCGTTATAGTTAGGAATTAGCATTTTAAAAACGTTTGTAATTCACTGAAAAAAACATAGGTTTCACAATCTTTATAGTTAGTAATTAGCATTTAAAAAACCTTTGAAATTCACTGAAAAACCATAGGTTTCACATTTGTTATAGTTAGGAATTAGCATTTAAAAAACCTTTGAAATTCACTGAAAAAAACATAGGTTTCATACCAGTAATAGTTAGCTAAACATTTTGCTCATTCAAAACCATTGAAATTCTCACGTTATAGTTAGTTGGACTTACTGATGATGATGTCACATATTACATCATTCATGACAAGGTCAGTGACATCACTGATGACAACACTGATGACATCTCAAATGACATCACTGATGACATCTCAAATGACATCACTGATGACATCATCCATGTGATAATACAACACACCTCCTCACACTCTAAGCTAACATTTGATACACCCAGTGTTAAATACAAACTACCATTCCTGAAACCATTGACACAGCAATACCACTTACCACATACACACTCACTGATTTCTAGGTCTACACACACATCCACTCATTCACCCATACAATCACTCATACATACAGTCATTCATCAATACATCACTATCATATCTACCAATGATTTTTACAGTGCATATATATATATATATTCACTGAAAAAACCATAGGTTATAGACCATATATAGTTAGGAATTAGCATTTAAAAAACCTTTTTTTACTCACACAAAACCATTAAAATTCCATATATAGTTAGTTGTACTAACTATATATCGCGCACCCGCAATCCACTGCTGATCATGTCACATATTACATCATTCATGACATGGTCAGTGACATCACTGATGACATCACTGATGACATCTCAAATGACATCACTGATGACATCACTGATGACATCTCAAATGACATCACTGATGACATCACTTATGACATCTCAAATGACATCACTGATGACATCTCAAATGACATCACTGATGACATCACTGATGACATCTCATTTGACATTACTGATCACATCACTGATGACATCATTCATGTGATAATACGATGAACCTCTTCAGACTCTAATATAACCTTAGATACACTCAGTGTAAACAGACACTCATAGACTGTCACTCATCCATGGAGTTACTCAGACACTTAGTCAGTCATGCAAAGAATCAATCACACCTCCATTTCCTCAACTATACAGTTATACACACCTTACTTATTCAAACATATACTAAAACATATTTACTCACTTATACAATCCTGGATACAAGTTCACAATGATCCATACAGCCACTCACACATTCACTGGCTCTTATGCACAGTTATTTATATATATCTCACATGTATTGTATTTTACATATGTACTTACTTTGACATGTAGCACTGAGATATCCATTCACTCACCAATACACTCATGCACACAGTCAACCGCCCATACAGCTGTTTCCACATGCACTTTTGAACCCATACATCTAGTCAATCAACTGCTCACACATCTATGCAGAGAGTCATACACCTCCCAGCCACCCACACACACACTCAGTCTCCCATACAAATGCTTGGGCAACCAATCAATAACCCATATAGTTAATCATATAGCTACTGATCAACACATGCAGCAGTTTACAGAACAACAGACATAATGATGCACAAATTAAGACAGTTTAGTCACTAACCCATGCACTCAGTGAGACACATTTAATCAGTCACTCATACAGTCAGTCATGCCCCTACTAAATCCTTCATCAAGACACTTATACATCCACTCATTCTTCAATATGTAAGACATATTTTAACTTTACAGAATTATACAGTCACTGGATGTAGTCATCAGTGATGTCATCAGTGAATTTTCAAGGTTTTGTAAATGCTAATTCCTAACTATATATGGTCTATAACCTATGGTTTTTTCAGTGAATTTCATTGGTTTTTAAAAGCTAATATATGTAGCTGTAAAATGTATTCTTCTTTAAATCCAAAAATATATTTTATATGTTTATTAATAATTTTTTTTTTTAATATTTTTTTTTGTTCGCTCCCGGTTCGCGAACCGGGAAGCTTCCCGTTAGCTCATCTTGATGCCGCGACCCAGTCCGCGAACCGGTAAACGTTCAGTTTGCGCAACTGCCGCGTTAGAAATCAACATCGTGACGCGTCGCGGAAGCGCGACGTATCGCGTTGCCGCGTAATGCGTCTTATGACGCGCCGCGTTAGCGCACCCGGAAGTGCTCCGGAGCGCGAACCGAGGCGCGAAGCGCAGCGAACCGGAAGCGATCTGGGGCGCGTTCCGCAGCGCGTAACTTAAGCGGAAGAGGTCATGTGACTTGTTAATAAAACTTTTCATTGGTTCATTTCACTTTTGGTTTCATAATGATGTAAGGCTAGGTCAGGTGACCTAAAAATAACACTTTTCATTGGTTTAGAACTATTGTTTTTCCCAAATGATGAAAACCCCTCCTTCTTTCCTCACTCTGACTTTCATCTTTGTGAGAGGAAGACCTTTTTTGAGAGTTGAGCAATGGCTTCATTAGTTGCTTCAGCTGGTGCACCCCCACCACCACCTCCACCTCCTCATGGGAAGAGAGGACCACCTCCCCAGTTCATCAGCAACACAGAGGAGGAAGAGGATGAACTAGAGGAAGAGGAGACAGAAGGACCACAGTTCTTACAAGAGGTGCCACGGGTTTCCCATCGGAAAGCCAGTTTTATTTGGCAGTTTTTTTCACTCCCTCGAGGGCAGAAGAAAGTAAATGCTAGGTATGTCACCTGCCTCATTTGTAAAGACCGGTTATCTAGAGGCACTGATAAAAAATATAGCTTCGGTAACTATACAATGCATCGTCACATGAACAGGTGGCATCCATTGAACTACAGCCAGGCAGAGATACGTGACATGCAGGATAACCCAACAACAACTCCTGTGGCCCGGTCAACATCACATATATCGTTGACAGGAGCAGAGGCACGGGAAACCGTGCCAAACATTCAGGAGAACTTTGCTCATATCAAATTTACCTGTATGTATTGCGGTGCATTGCTGTCATGTGGTAACATGAGCATTACGTTAATCAACCTAGCTTATGTAAATCACAATTGCCCTAACCGCCCCAGACAGTAAATTTTTTTTTTGCTCCTGTTGAGCCCTTTTCAATGCCTGTTTTTTGTTGTTTCCCCTCCATCAAAAACAAAAAAAAACATAAAACTGTTCAAAAAATACAAAAAAACCAAAAAATGTTCAAAAAAAAATATATAAAACAACAAAAACATTTAAAAAAAAGTTCTTTTCAGAACTACCTCCCCTTTCAAAAAAAAATTGCTAGAATGTTTAGCACTCTGGCAAGCTCTATTTCTTTTAGTTCGTTTCCCCGTTCGCTTCCCGGTTCGCGAACCGGGAGCGAACCCAAATTTTTTATTTTTTTTAAAAAAAGAAGAGTAAGTATAAGGGAAGTAAACAGAGAGTAATGTTAAAAGAAAGACAGCTATAAGGAGTAAACCAGAGATACTGTTTAATAGATCTATTTACCGAAGAAAAGATGGAAGAGGGTATAATTGTGAAAAACAAAATAGATAAGGAAGTGAAAGAAAAAAAAGAGAGTAGAACAATAACAAAGAAGAGTTTCTTGGAGAATGTGAGTTAATGTTCAAAATCAGATTAAAACATGTGGAATAACAGAGAGAAAAAACTGAAAACAGAAAATAAAAAATAACTGATTAATTGAAACAGCAAAGAAATGTAAATAACATAGAGCCATATCATCAACATAGGCAATAAAAGTTTTGCAGCTTTTATCGGCAGAAATGTGTCGCTAAAGCCGCTTTTGCGGCGGAAAACTGCCGCTAAAACCACTTTTGCAACAGTTTTCTGCCAATAAAAACAGCAATAATTTTATTGGCTGTGTTCATAATATGCCCCTTAGTGTGCTTCAACTACACAGAAAAAGCATAATGAACAAGTAGTGAAAGAGTGATCAGTCAAAGACACTAAGAGTAATAGTGAACAAGAGTGAGGAACTATGAGAAGAGAGGGACTGAGAAAAGGAGTGGAAGGAGTAGAGTAAGTAGGTAATAGAGAAAGGAATGAGGGAAGTAGCAAAGGCAGGAAACTGAGGGTTAAAGAAATGAAGCTGTCGAACTACTAGTAGGTGAATGTGATAGAAATGTAACGAAAAGAATACAAAACATTTACCTTATAATTGTCGTTAACTTACTCACTTTTTGTTTTTATACTTTCAATCTGTGAAAGAGAGAACAAACATTTGAAAAATATTAAAACATGTATTTAAAAATTAGAAAAGACAAGGGAAAAGATTGAAGGACAAACAGTTTTTCAACAACTTTGACACTTACAGAAGCTTCTGCTTCTCCAGGCCCCCTACACAGTCCTAAAGATATACATTTTAAACTAACAGTATCTTGATGCAGATGAAGTGAGGCCTATCTTAAAACATGGTGCATCTTTTGCACTGCTGTTGTCTCACAAAAGTGTCGCAAGACACTAACATTTTAAATGATTGTTTCAGGATGCCAATAAGATGTGTCCTATCCAGAGGTTTGTTTGAGGTGAGGCCTACTCAGGGTTCCAAATGAAATTTCGAGTTGTTGAAGAGAACAGAGGACATAATACATGTGAAGGGCTACCAATGAAGTAAGTCATGTCCACTTCACTCTTGAACAAAGGCCAGACCTCTTCTGTGTCCGTGGACAGACCTAAACTTCATCTGCACAATGTCATTCGTAAACTTAGGAAACACAGGTGATGTAATTGAAAAATGTGGAGTTTCTTTTCCTCATTTCACAATCACATCACCTGTGTTGCCTTTGGTTAGGTATCTCATAGTGCAGATGGAGTCTAGCATATCAAAGAGTACATAGAAGTTGAGCAGTATATACAACAATTTTGACATTTACAGAAGACTTAGCTTCTTATCTTGTTGGAGATGAAATGAGGCCTGTCTTGCAACATGGTGCATCTTTTGCATCACTGCTGCATCGGTTTCATGTGGCACGGGTTTTTTACAGCATGACACATCTGCCTAGATGCATCAATTTGTAATTTTGTCGCCTCATAGCAAATCTTTTGCACCACCGCTGCATCACAAAAGTGACGCACAGTGGCGCAAAAGAGGCATACACCTATCATAAATCTGTCCCTAACATTTGAAATGATTGATTCAGGATGACGATAAGGTGTGGCCTCTCCAGAGGTTTGTTTAAGGTGAGGCCTACTCAGGATTGCATATCAAATTTATGCTTGTTGAAGAATACAGAGGAGATAATACATGTGAAGGCCTACCAATGAAGTAAGTCATGTCCACTTCACTCTTGAACAAAGGCCAGACCTCTTCTGTGTCCGTGGACAGACCTAAACTTCATCTGCACAATGTCATTCGTAAACTTAGGAAACACAGGTGATGTAATTGAAAAATGTGGAGTTTCTTTTCCTCATTTCACAATCACATCACCTGTGTTGCCTAGGCTTAGGTATCTCATAGTGCAGATGTAGTGCAGCATATTAAACAGTACCCAGAAGCGCAGCACTGCATGCAACAACTTTGACACTTACAAAAGCTTCAGCTTCTGCATGCCCCTACACAGTGCTAATTATATACATTTTAAACTGATGGTATCTTGCTGGAGATGAACTGAAACCTATCTTGCAACATGGTGCATCTTTTACACAAAAGTGACCCACAATGGAGCAAAAGAGGCGCACGGCCACCATAAATCTGACCCTAACATTTTAAATGATTGTTTCAAGATGGCAATAAGGTGTAACCTATCCACAGATTTGCTTCAGGTAAGTCCTACTCAGGGTTGCAGATGGAATTTAGGTTTGTTGAAGAATACAGAGGAGATAATACATGTGGAGGCATACAAACGAAGTGAGTCATGTCCACTGCACTCTTGAACAAATGTCAGACCTCCTCTGTCTCCAGGAACAGGCCTAAACCTCATCTACACAATGTGATGTGTAATGTTAGGAAACACAGGTAATATAATTGAAAAACGTGCAATTTCTTTTGCTCATTCCACAATCATATCACCTGTGTTTCCTTTGCTTAGGTATCTCATTGTGGAAATGTAGTCTATCATATGAAAGACTATGTAGAATATGAGCACTGTATGCAACAACTTTGACACTTACAGAAGCCTCACCTTCTCCATGCCTCCTACACAGTTCTACATGTACATCATAAATGCAAACAGTACAGAATTAATTATACATGTTAAATGGTTTACTTTTGCTGTTCTCAGAATATCCAGTGCAATCTTTCATAAAATGATTTTTTCTTGACCATTCAAATTACATCTTTCAAAGAACTCATCCATGCACCCTAACTTTCTGTTTTCAGCAATCAAAATCCACCAATCACTGCTACTGCTTCATTAACACAGAAACTCCACAGTTTTTTTCATTTTAAACTCTTATTTTTTCAACTGCCATTTCATTGCCACACTTCATCTGACTGCAGCAGAACCTTCTCTCACCATGTTTTCTGTCTGGGTTGTTGGACATAGTTACATCTACTGGGCTCAGAGGTATGCTGATAACAGAAATTTACCTAACCTCAATTTACAAGATGTGGAAATTAAGTGGTTTGGCCACAGAGGATTAAAATGTCACCAATTGATACCATTGGTGAAAACCTTTATGCATTTGCCTAAACCTGACCTGTTAATTGTGCACTGTGGAGGAAATGACTTGGGCACTTTGACTGGGGTAGGACTGGAAATGATTTTAAAGGACACCTTTGAGCAATTGATGGCACTTTTTCCTCAAACTGCCTTGGTATATTCAAATATATGCCAAAGACAGAAATGGAGGTGGTCGAACCAATTTTGTCCACAAATTGAGAAATCGAGGAAGCATGTAAACAAATCTGTTTCAGCTTACATGAGAGACCATGGAATGGGCTCCATGTACAACAATTACTTGCGTTACTACATGCAAGATATCTACAGAGGAGATGGAGTTCACTTCTCAGATGAGGGCAACAGAATTTTCATTCTGAATTTAAGACTGTGCATTGGTACCTACTTATAAGTACCTAAATGTACCATAAACCCAAAAGCTCTTCTCAGAGCTACCCTACATCTGATCACTCACAATTATTATTTTTCTCTAACTTTTTTCACTAATTTTCAACAAAGTACGCTCCCCGGGGCTCTACCCGGTACGCGAACCGGAAGCTAACCTCGCGAAATTTTTTTTTAAAAGTTTTTTTTTCGCACATATAAGCCTCCTCAGCCATCCTCAGAAAACCTAGGGGGTCAAAATACGTCTACCGTGTCCCCTTCTACCCATTCTGAACATTATGTGCCCTCCATCTTGTATCTTAATTCGACCGAAACACAAAATGGTGGACTCCCGTAACGTTTAAGGTTCGCGTACCGGGGCGCTCGCCAGTTCGCGTACCGGGGCGCTCCCCGGGAAGCGCTCCATTAAAAAAGGTGGGAAAGTAATTTACAGAAGAAACCCTTGAGACACTTTCACCAAATATAGATTTCCTCATACTACATACCAATCCCTACCATTTTCACAAATTTGGTTGAAATTCCATTTAGCCATTTAGCCTGTAGACCTCTCTAAATACCCTGAGGTAAATTACTTCACAAAACACATCTGAAGTGTTGGAATTGACAACCAATTAAAATGTTACTTTCATTTTCTATTTTTTTTTACCTGACATTTGATTGGTTATGTACCTGAATATATATAAAGGAAGAGAAGGAAACACAGCCATTTTGACTACTACTTCCTGGTGTACATTTCAATTGGATTTTCACTAATCACTTCAACTTCTTTGTAAAGGTAAGTTGTTATTTTAAAAACTGAAGTATATTGTGCACTATAAGTTAATATGGTAAACTTTTTCTGATAGTTATATACTATCCCTCTGTAGTAGTTATAGATTTAGATAGACTTCTCTGTTATAGTTATGGATGGAGTTAGGTTTCTCTTGTATAATTATGAAATTACTTACGTTAAATCACATACACTTTTTTATATTCCTACTTCCACTCTGATACTATACACTGCCCAAAGATAAATTCACTGATAAAAACTGCCTATCTAAAATTAATCCCAACAGTGCCCTATCTCTACTAATATATATTTTTTTTATCCAAATTTCAGGCAAAATGGAAGGCGAACACAAAGTTTCATTTCAAATTGTCCTCCAAGAGAGCAGCCAAGAAATAATTGATCCAAATTATATAGAATTTATGGATGAAACTTGGGACCAAGAACTACTGCAATGTGTGCAAGCAGTAGATGACCTCCTTCAAAATGAGGACATTTTACACACTCAGAGATTACAAACTATGTTCAATGAAAATAATGACATTTCAGACAGTGAAATGTTAGAAAGTTTATTAAATTTTGAAACACAATCACAATAATAAATAATTGCTTAAAAAAATAAAGAAATTAAAAAATAATCAACAAAACCAACAATCAATTAACATACAGTATTTGAAAAGTCTATCATTCTTTTTTCCTTATAGTACGCTCCCCAGAACGCTTCCCGGTTCGCGAACCGGGCGCTCCCCATGCGGGGCCCTTTTAAAGCCTCCACATCAAACCTAGGGGGTCAGGGAGGATCTACTATGCCCCCTTATGGTCATTTCCCCCTTTGTTTTTGCCTCCTCTTGTCTCTCGATCCTACCGAGAGACAAGATGGCGGCCGCTCCGGACTGTTTAGAATGTTGACAGACACCGGAGAGCCAATCAGCTTCGCTTCGCGAAGTTCCGTTACGCGTCAAGTACGCGAACCGGCGCGCTGCCCAGAGCGCGCTTACAGATATATATCTTTTTTTGAACGTTAATTTCTCAAAATCCACTGGAGCACATATATTGAGACCTAGCAAAGGCACATCGGGCTAACAGTCCCTACAATTTTGCCAAGTTTCGTGCAAATCCATTCAGCCGTTCGGGCTAAAAGTGAGGCCAACCGCCCTATGGAAATTAACATTGGAAAAACACGTTTTGGGACCCCCCTTTTTTCTCGGCCCCCCCTTGACGAACCCCCCCTGGGGCTGCTCAGAAACACAATGTTCCATTTTCCTGAAGATTTCAGCCAATTCCGTCCACAAACGCCAAAGTTATTAGACATAGAATTTTCAAAAATCCCATAGGGAAAAAATCCTAACTATATATACCTACTGGCGACCTCCAGTAGGTAATATATATATATATATATATATTCACTGAAAAAACCATAGGTTATAGACCATATATAGTTAGGAATTAGCATTTAAAAAACCTTATTTTACTCACACAAAACCATTGAAATTCCATATATAGTTAGTTGCACTAACTATATATCGCGCACCCGCAATCCACTGCTGATCATGTCACATATTACATCATTCATGACATGGTCAGTGACATCACTGATGACATCACTGATGACATCTCAAATGACATCACTGATGACATCACTGATGACAACATCCAGTGACTGTATTTTTCTGTAAAGTTAAAATATGTCTTGAGTGGATGTATAAGTGTCTGGATGAAGGATTTAGTAGGTGCATGACTGACTGTATGAGTGAGTGATTAAATGTGTCTCACTGAATGCATGGGTTAGTGACTAAACTGTCTTAATTTGTGCATCATTATGTCTGTTGTTCTGTAAACTGCTGCATGTGTTGATCATTAGCTATACGAGAGGCTATATGTGTTATTAATTGGTTGCCCAAGTATTTCTATGGGAGATTGAGTTTGTGTGGGGGTGGCTGGAAGGTGTGTGACTCTATGCATAGATGTGTGAGCAGTTTATTCACTAGGTGTATGAGTTCAAGAGTGCATGTGGAAACAGCTACATGGGCAGTTGACTGTGTGCATGAGTGTATTGATGAGTGAATGGATATCTCAATGCTACATGTCATAGTAAGTACATATGTAAAACACAGTACATGTGAGAGTTGGCATATATAAATAACTGTGCATGAGAGCCACTGAATGAGTGAGTGGTTGTATCGATCATTGTGAACTTGTATCAGGGATTGTATAAGAGAGTAAATATGTGTTAGTATATGTTTCAATAAGTAAGGTGTGTTTAACTGTATAGTTGAAGAAATGGAGGTGAGATTGTTTCTTTGCATGACTGACTGGGTGTGTGAGTAACTCCATGGATGAGTGGCAGTGTGTGAGTGTCTGTTTACACTGAGTGTATCTAAGGTTATATTAGAGTCTGAAGAGGTTTATCGTATTAGCACAAGAATGATGTCAAATGAGATGTCATCAGTGATGTCATCAGTGATGTCATTTGAGATGTCATCAGTGATGTCATCAGTGATGTCACTGACCATGTCATGAATGATGTAATATGTGACATGATCAGCAGTGGATTGCGGGTGCGCGATATATAGTTAGTGCAACTAACTATATATGGAATTTCAATGGTTTTGTGTGAGTAAAATAAGGTTTTTTAAATGCTAATTCCTAACTATATATGGTCTATAACCTATGGTTTTTTCAGTGAATTTCAATGGTTTTTTAATAGCAAATATCATAAGCTGTTGAATGTCAAGTACGTGGTAAGTAAAAACATTTTTGTGTTTATGCACACTGATCTGCTTTGAATGCTGCCCCCCACCCCTCATTTCTATTAGGAGTACTCTCTCTTTGCAGATAGTGAAGGGTAGTTAACGCAGCCCTTTGCCCCCTTTGTAATACGTCGTGCCTGCTTCTCTCTCCATTTGATTGATTGTTCTCTTTGGTTCATTCTCTATTTACAAACAAGCACAGAGTCGCAATACTCTGTTTAGTCTTTGCAGATAGCGAAAAATCGTGTAAAAAAACAAAAGGAATCGAGCAAAATCAGTAGGCCACTAATGGGATCTCTTTTTGACCTCGCTAAAATAGAAACATTAGGAACAACCTGTTGAAAATAGCAATGCGTATGTACATAAGCGGCGTTCATTTGTGTTCACAGTACCCCTTGTTGATTTTTTCAATCGAGCATTGAATTGTTCGAAGTTAATTCTCTTAAGGATCTTCTCTACCTGCAAACGAGGAAGAATAGGAATATTCTCTCTCCCTTTGCAGATAGTGAAGGGTAGGTAACGCAAGCCTTTAACACGTCGTACCTATTTCATTCCTCATTGATTGATTGATTGTCCGAACATTGACTGTTTGGGAATTAGTTCTTTTTGGAGGTATTCCCTGTTTGCAAATAAACGTAGGAAAATCTTTGCAAGTAGTGAAAGGGTACGTAATGCGGACCTTTCTCCCCCGTTGTAATCTGTCATGCCTATCTACTCCCCACTGATTGATGCACCTTTTTCACCCGGACCATTTACTAGAGATACGTCATCTGGCCCGACCAGAGAGCACCCCTAGTGAAAAGGACATATGCAATAATAACGAAGTGATCACTGTATCCTGTTAACAGAAACTTTACCATGAAACAACCTGGAAAGAAAAAAATAGGAAAACGAAAATCAGTAGGCCACTGATGAACATGAACTTTTATTAAACAACAAACAAAGAAACGATAACATAACGTAATGATAAAACCTATTAATGTCCTAGAAACAAGAAAACGTTAAAGTATGCCAGTGGTGAGAGACCAGAAAAACAGTCCGAGAAACCAAATCACCCCTCGCTGTCCCAACTCATGCACTCTGAAAGTTCAAAGTTTTGAGGAGTGCTTGTAACATTGTCTGAAGCCTATTTGCAATTGCTTCATCTTCACTATTCTTAAAGTAAGTGGGGGCTGTTGTGATGCGGTGCCACCCTGAACCGCTTGACGGAGGCCCCGGAGGGACGGTGTCATGTCGCGGACTCGGAGGGGGCGCTTGGCTCCGGCCCCCTCCCCAAGTCGTGTTGCCCTGGTGTGGCCTGAGATCGCCCCCGACATAGGTGGCCGTCTCCCGGGGTCAAGCGGAACTTTTTTCCTTTTGGTGACTCTTCCATTCTTCACCTTGTCCCACAATCCGTTTCACCTAAAGACACGCTGTAGTGGGGCACCCCTTTTCCGTTTCATTTGCCATTCAGCCCGCTTTTGCTACACTGTGCCTCTTCCGCTATTCAGCTGTTTACCGCCCGCTCTTTCGACTACAGCGTCTCGCTCACCATGTACTTGAGTTGCTCCCGCTCGTGCGGTGCAGCGATAGGCGGCTGCCACAGGACTCTCAAAATGGCGGCCATCTCTTCAGATTTGGGCGTAGTCCACTAAATGGGCCTGCGACACCTTGGAACTCGGACGCTTGTCTGCTAGAGCTTGGGCTCCATTCTCGAAAGCGTCCCCTCATCCTTGAAGATTCTACAAAAGTCTTGGGGGCCCCCGACTCCCGCAGGCTTCTGGTGGGGAGCGCCTAGCATGATTGCTCGTGGAATGGCCACGACGGAGCTACGAAATGGTGGTGCTCTCATGCTAACGCCAGCTTCAGTCTGAAACATCCAGAAACACTGTAGACTACCAATTCGATCAGTTCCGGTAGCGCTCCAACGTGACCCGGTAGAGAAGAACTTGCCCTCCCCTCTTTGACTGATGGTTCTTGTTGCCTGTCCCTTCTGTTGTCATTTAACAGAACTATTTAGCCTGCTGAAAGGGGTTGTGTGCCGTCCGCTGGTTGGTGGAGACATTTTGACTATATTCTGGACCTGCGTTGTCGCGTAATGCGTCATATGACGCGCCGCGTTAGAAAGTTTAATAAATTATGAAACACAATAAACAATCCTTAAAAAATAAAAAAAAATAATCAACAAAAGCAACAGCTAGGTAATACACATATAATTTTATCTCCGCGAAGCGGAGCGCTGTTACAGATATATATCTTGTTTCTGAACGTTAATTTCTCAAAATGCACTGAAGCACATATATTGAGACCTAGCAAAGGCACATCGGGCTACCAGTCCCTACAATTTTTCCAAGTTTCGTGCAAATCCATTCAGCTGTTCGATCCTACCGAGAGACAAGATGGCGGCCGCTACGGACTGTTTGGAATGTTTACAGACACCGGAGAGCCAATCAGCTTCGCTTCGCAAAGCTCCGTAACGCGAAAAGTACGCGAAGCGGTGCGCTGTTACAGATATATACTTTTTTTTTAACGTTAATTTCTCAAAATCCACTGGAGCACATATATTGAGATCTAGCAAAGGCACATCGGGCTACCAGTCCCTACAATTTTGCCAAGTTTCGTGCAAATCCATTCAGCTGTTCGATTATTATTATTTTTATTTTTTTTTGCCCCGCGGGGCCCTTTTAAAACCTCCACATCAAACCTAGGGGGTGAGCGACAATGTACTATGCCCCCTTATGGTCATTTGCCCCTTCGCTTTGGCCTCCTCTTGTCTCTCGATCCTACCGAGAGACAAGATGGCGGCCGCTACGGACTGTTTGGAATGTTGACAGACGCCGGAGAACCAATCAGCTTCGCTTCACAAAGCTCCGTTGCGCGAAAAGTCCGCGAACCAGAGCGCTGCCCGGTCCGCTGTTACAGATATATATCTTTTTTTAAACGTTAATTTCTCAAAATCCACTGGAGCACATATATTGAGACCTACAAAAGGCACATCGGGCTACCAGTCCCTACAATTTTGCCAAGTTTCGTGCAAATCCATTCAGCCGTTCGGGCTAAAAGTGAGGCCAACCGCCCTATGGAAATTAACATGGGAAAAACGCGTTTTGGGACCCCCCTTTTTTCTCGGCCCCCCCTTGACGAACCCCCCCAAAATTTTCAGGGGCTGCTCAGAAACAAAATGTGCCATTTTCCTTAAAATTTCAGCCAATTCCGTCCACAAACGCCAAAGTTATTAGACATAGAATTTTCAAAAAACCCATAGAGAAAAAATCCTAACTATATATACCTACTGGCGACCGCCAGTAGGTAATATATATATATATATCACCAATTACCGCTCCGGCGCATGTATCCACCAACGGAGAAAGACACGGACTCCAAAATCAGCATACACTGCTGGATGCAGTGACTTTATTTAATTATAAATGGTGCGAGATATCGGGCAGGATGACGCAGTAGGTATATATAGTTAGCATTGTTTTATATAGGGAAATCGCAACATTCTATTGGGAATAACTTTGGCGCCGGTTAAGGAATCTTCCTGAAATTTTCCTTAACTTTGCCTCGTGGCGCTCCGCTCCTTTCCTGAAAGTTTGGGGGGGATTCGTCAAGCGGGGGCCGAGATAAAAGGGGGGTCCCAAAACGTGTTTTCCCCATGTTAATTTCCATAGGGCGGTTGGACTCACTTTTAGCCCGAACGGCTGAATGGTTTTCCACCAAACTTGGCAAAATTGTAGGGACTGGTAGCCCGATGTGCCTTTGCTATGTCTCAAGATATGTGCTCCAGTGGTTTTTACGAAAATTTACTTTGAAAAAATATATATTGGGCTATATTGGGCTATATATATGTTAGAGCCCAAATGTAGCCCAATGTAGAAGAGGACAGTGATTTCCGCGCTGGGCAAATAGAAAAAGTTGATGTCTCTAGAAGTGAAGAAATTTATGAACATTATAGTGTTCATCCATTGCATTCCAAAGAAGTAATGGGGAATGCTATTGACTTGTTTCAAATGAAAGAAGCAAAAGGAAGTCCCATTAGTGTATGGGAAGAACGTTTGGAAGCCCGTTGTTTTCCACAGTTATTTCCAACAGGTGAAGGTGGACGATATGACGACCGACCTGTTCAAATTCCTGCATCTGAATACCGGACTTCAAGATTATATGCAGAAGATCCAAGGTTTCGTCAATGCATTCCATAATTGTTCCATTTACTGTTTGAGAGTGACTTATCTGGACTTTCTTATGCAGTGAACCATATACTGAAAAGTGGAACACATCTACAAAATGTTTCGGCAAAGGACTTTATGGATAAAGTGAAACTGCAAGACAGTGTTTTGGAATCTCAGCTAATTAATCTCATGGCATGTCAGTGTGGTACTAACGAGTATTGGTACCGTCGTCATGGGGAATTGAAATGTATGCTAAGAAACTTAGGAACTCCTACATGGTTCCTCACTCTTAGCTGTGCTGAGTATGCTTGGGAAGACTTACTTGAATTTCTACGAGAGGCAAATAAAAACATTGAAAATATTGTATACAAGACACCTGGAGAACTGTGCTCTTTGGATCCAGTTAATGTATGCAGGTATTTCAATCATAGGTTTGAAGCTATGATGTCTTTTATTACAAACAAAAAAATCCTCCACTTGGAGAGGTGTTGGATTTCTTTTGGAGAAAGGAGTATCAAGCAAGAGGTGCTCCTCACATACATATGCTGCTATGGATTAATGTGAAGTAGTGTGGCTCACTGGTTAGAGGCGGCAGACCCGAGAGCAGAGGACGGCCCGGGACCAGGGTTCGATTCCCGGCACGGCAGGTTTCTGGACCAGGGTCAGCGGACTCGATAATTCTCTCGCCTTGGTGCCCACTCTGATCAGCGATCACACTCGGCAACTCTGGGCATTAGCTTGCCTCATCTTCACTAACGGCCCCACCAGACCACCGGGGATGCCTGGTCTCACCCTGGAGATACCCATTAAGGGACCATCTCTCAGGGAAGCCAGGAAGGGTTTCACAGCGGTCGAAGCGCCTTGGGACCCTATGGGTAAGTAGTGCGCTATATAAATGCCTATACATACATTAAAGATGCACCAACATTTGGAACAGATTCAGATAAGAAAGTGATGAGTTTCATTGACCAGTATTCTACATGTGCTGTTCCAAAAAGTACAGAAGAAAAAATTTGAGACATCAAGTTTTACGCTTTCAAACCCATCGTTGTGGAAAATACTTTCGTCGAAAATACAAATCCAAGGACAAGTTCTACACGAAATGTCGTTTTGCATTTCCACGTCCAGTAACATCGAAAGGAAGAGTGAACAATTTTATGTCTTCTCCGCGACATACTGTGACAAGAAAATCACCTAAAAATACATACAACCTAAGAAGAAATGAGGAGTCCAAATACATAAATTACTACAACCCAGTCATTTTGTCCGTGTGGAATGCTAACATGGATATTCAACATGTGGCTGACAACTCTATTGCTGTGGCTCGATACGTGACGTCTTACATCACAAAATCTGAAAAGACGGAACTGAAGGAAATGTGGGAGGAAATTTCACATGAAAAGAGTCTAAGCAAGAAATTATACAGTTACAGTCTGAAGATGTTTTCGCATCGAGAAATTGGAGCATATGAATGTTCTGATCGGTTATCATCAGCAAGTCTATATGCCAAATCTAGAACCATCATTTGGGTGAGTCTAGGTCTTGCTGCAACACGAAACCGAGTTTTGAAATCTGTACAAGAAATAGAGTATTTGGCGGAGAAAGAACCAGACAGTACAGATATTTTGAAGACAAACATGTTTGATACATACTATCCAAATAAAAGTACTCATCTTGAGAACGTTTGTCTCTATGAAGTTCTGCAAACCTATACTTTTAAAAAGAACGTCACAGAAGACATCAATAAAGGTGTATATGCTGTAATTGGATGTGAAGTCTGCCTAGTGAAACAAAGAAAAGGCCATTTGATTAATCATCGAAAATTGAGTTGTGAATCTCCAGACAAAAGGGAATTTTATTACTTAGCTCTTTTGCAACTCTTTAAGCCTTGGCGTACAGAAGAGGAACTACTTGGAGATTTTCTTACTTATGAAGATTCGTTCAATGCAACCAAGGATACCATAGAATGTCCTGTTTTTTCAAATTATCTGCAAATGTTGAACGAGGAAATACAGCAAGAAGCTACAATTACAGCATAGATTGCTAGAGACAGTTCTCAAGATAGTCAGAGTTCTGCTTCATTGAGTCAGGATCCACTAGGAGGACCAATTATACAAAATGAAGCTGCCACTGCCATGGATGAAGTTGAAAGAGCCATGGCACAAGCTCAGGAGGATGGAGTTAACTTAGAAGATTTGGAAAAAGAACTAAACGTTGAGCAGAGACAAATATATGACGAAGTCACAGAACACATTGAGCATGGTTTATCTCATGAGAAAAAAGAGTGCTCATGTACATCATTTATACCTGTCCGACTGTACGTGAGTGGAGAAGCAGGAACTGGAAAAAGTTTCCAGATTAAAGCAATTGCAACATATCTGCAGAAAAGAACGGAGTCATCGCTCTCTTGTGTTGTTAGTGCTCCAACTGGGTTGGCAGCACACAACATTAAGGGGATTACTATACATCGCTTATTGATGCTGCCAGTAGAGCATGATAACAAATTACAATACCACAAGCTATCTGGAGAAGCTTGTTGTGAAGTTTCAAGAGTCCTAAAGAAAATGAAACTTCTTATCATTGATGAAGTAAGCATGGTATCAAATGTAATGCTTGCTTTTGTGCATTTAAGAATGCAAGAAATTCATAAAACAGACTATGATGTATTATTTGGAGGCAAACACATCATTGTTTTAGGAGATCTTCTGCAACTAACTCCAGTGAAAGGACAGCCAGTGTTTAAAATGCTTACCCATGAAGATACCTGGAAGTGCTTAGGAAGCATTGGTTAACATATGGTTAAATTTCAAATATGCAAGACTGCTTCAAAATATGCGACAGGCAAAGGCTGAAGATTATAAAAATATTATACAAGATGTAATAATTGGAAAACTAACTGAGAAAGGCAAAGAAGCTTTACATGGATGATTAATTTCAAATGTGTTTCCAAATGAAAATATTCTCCCAGAGATTATTTTTAAGAAAATTCCTGAAAACAAATCTGTCATATGCTTGATGCCAACTCCGCAAGAATGTTCAATCTTCAACAACAAAATGGTAAAGTTAGAAAATCAAGAGATTGTGAAACTGGAAGCTATTGATAAAATAGAGCATGAAGGAGCAACTATTATTTTGTCAGAAAAGTTGAAATCAAAATTGGATTCTTTAGAAAAGACAATATCTAAAACTGCTTGTTTGGAAAAGAGTCTGTATACATGTTTAAATTGTCGTATAATTTTACGACGGAATTTACATGTGGAAAGAGGTTTAGTAAATGGAGCAATGGGTCATGTTGTTGATTTTGTGAATTACTGAAATAGAGATGGAATTGAATTATTAAAAATTAAATTTGATGGATTTGAAGAAGTACAACAAATCAGTCGTTGTTCTGCTCGATTTTTGCTTGTGAAAGACTTATATGTTCGCCGAAAACACTTTCCTATTTGTTTGGCATATGCGGTGACAATTCATAAGTCTCAAGGTTTAAGTGTAGATAGCGCTTTGGTGAACATTGGAAGTTCTGTGTTTAAAGAGGGTATGGCATATGTGGCATTATCACGAGTCAGAACTTTATCAGGATTGTACTTGATTGAGTGTGATGAAACAAAGATTTGTGCAGATTTAGATTGTGTAAAAGAATACAATAGGTTAAGAAGAGAGTATGCTCCACATTTGCCTCAATATCCTCTGATTGAAAAACGTGTGGTAGGCCGATAAAGAAGAAATGAGAGTAATTGCAGTGAGGTATCAGCAAAAAGGCATAAAGTAGATAAAAGTGTAATTCTAAAGAGAAACAAAAAGGATTCTGTTGAAGATGTTGTTGGATTTCAGTTTGAAAACAGTTCTGGTGTCAACTGCTATGCTAATGTAGTGGTTAATGGTTTTTTTTTCTCCAAACTGTACAAGAACAGATTGCTGAAAATCGAGATCAAAGATTTTGTTGTTTGTTGAATTCTGTGTTTGAGAAATGTAGCAGTGATAGAATAAAAATACAAAGTGTTTCAGAAATTCGAAATGTTTTAGACATATGCTCTGGTCTAAATTAGTTTTCACAGAATATTCATCAAGATTGTCAGGAATTTCTAATGTATATGCTTGTTATATTGCAAGATGAAGGTGTAGATGTAGAAAATCTTTTTGGCCTTTCTTATCAATGGCAACATGACTGCGACAATTGCTCCTTTTCAAGTAGTACTACAATAGACAATGAAAGATTTATATATTTGACTTTACCAGACTGCAAATCAGTGTCTTTTAATAATCTAGTTAGAGAAGCAAATCAAAGCATGGTCTGTACTCAATGTAAATCAGCAATGCTATCAACATTATTTATACAAAGATATGGACAGTATGTAATTTTAATGTTCCAACGATGTAGACCTGATGGAACTAAATTGACAACATTAATAAAAAATGTTGTGGCTTCTCAATTATCAATTTCAGGAACAACCTTTACAACTGCAGCAATTATTTACCGTGATGGTCCTTCAACAACGTCAGGACATTACACAGCTTATTTAAAATGTCATAAAGGATGGAAACACTGTAATGATACTCAATTGACTTTCAAACAACGTTTGCCTTCTGACTTACAAAATTCTTACCTAGTGTTCTTACAACCAAAATTTTAGGGAAGGTAATTGGCCTATGAAGATTGCAGCATTTAATATAACTTAGTTTGCTGTTTAAAATTACTTTCTGAGTGAGAGTGATGAAGATAATAAAAAACATGTATTTCTCATAGAGATAGTTTTTGTATATCACATAGTGTGTGCTGTGAGTATTATAGAAAATATTTATAAAAAGTAAGCTAGAGGTGGAAATAAAACTATTGTTTCATAATGTAAAAAGATGTTGGAACTTTTCTTTCAGAAACTCGGGTAAATGAAAGATTAAGAATACTCCGGACTAATTTCCAAAGAAAAGGACTTTCCATATACTATTTGGCCTCGTGGAAAAGTAGATGGATCAAAAGTGAGTTTAGATATGTTTTTTCTAAATTTTACATTATTTATTAAAACATTGTATGGGTTTTTTAAACACAATCATTTTGATTGTGTTTTTTTGCCCGCTGTTATATGATGAGTAGTATTGAAGTCACTGTTTTAAGTGAAATTAAATATATTCTGAGAACAGCAAAAATAAACCATATAACATGTTGTCCAAATTATTTCGTATTTTCTATTATTAAATATATATTATTCTCCCCTTCTCTTATGCTCACTCACCTATTTCCACCCTCTATCACTCCTCTTAACTCACCCTGAATGGCCTTTTTTCACACTCCCTCACCACCCTTCCCTTATTCCACTTTCCTCACTTATCCTCATTCTCCACTCCTTGACGGCAATTTCCCTCTCTCCCATCCACCACTTTCCAGCTGTCAGTCACTCTACTTCACTCCCCTTCCCCTTGTTTCCTTTCTTTGTTCCCTCAATAATTCCCCTTCTCTCACTCACCTTATTACACTTCACTCACTCCTTCTCTCACTTCCTCTCACATCCTCATTCCCCTTCCCTCACTCCCTCTCTCCTAGATTCACTCTCTCGATCCTCTCACTCTCTCCCTCCTCTTTCGTTTCGTCACGCTTACTCCCTAAAACTCACCCACACTACCTTACTTTTCTTTCTTTGCTCTCTCACCTAGTCCCTTTCTGCCACTCTTTCCTTCACTACCTCTAGGTTCTTACTCCTTCACTTCCCTTGTCTCAAGCTCACTTGCTTTTATCCTCTCTTTATTTTGCCTTTTTCATCAACCTCACTGCCCTTCACTCACCCTCCCTCACCCTTATTCCCTTACTCCAGTTCCTTCAGTTATCCTCATTCATCATCTTTAACCACCCTTCCTCTTTCTTTCCTCACGCACTCACCTTTTCCCAGTCCCTTTTCTTTCACTTTTCTTCCCTTTCTTCCCTTTCTTTGGTCCCTCAGTCATTCTCCTTCCTTTACTCACCTTACTGCCCTTTACTCACTCGTTCTCTCACTCCCTCTGTTCTCTCATATTCTCACTTGTCTTCCCTCACTCCCTCTCTGTTGCCTTCACTCCCATTGTCTCCTCACTGTCTTACAACCCTACATTCACCCTCACTCACCTTCCATGCCTCACTGTCATTAATCCGCCGTTATTCACTCCTGTTTCTCTGTCACTCACTCCCCTTTCTTTACTCCCCTTTCTTCCTTTAGTTTTCCTAATGTACATTCCTTTAGTATCTTACTCACCTTCAGTTCATTTCTCTCTCCTGCTCTTGTTCACTGTCACTGAATGTATCCATGTCATTATCCTTTTAGTAATTTGCTCTCTCTCTATTTCTTTTTAACTCTCTCTGACCTTCACCATTCCTTTGTTTTTCTTTCTGAGTCCTTCACTTCTACTTTATCTCTTACTAACCTTTTCATGACTTTTAATCTCCTACTTTGTCTCTTGTATTGTAAAATATATATTATAAATATTCTAACTTATTTTTATTTCTCTTTCACAAATATTAAATGTAATGAAAATATGTAATTAAGTTTACATTACTTATAAGGTAAGTTTGATGTACAAAATGTACTTTCCCTATACTCTTTTCTTTAACCTCACTACTCTTCTCTGATGCTCCCACACCCCTGTTCCCTTATTGCGCTTGCCTCACTTCTGAATCCCCACGTTTACTCCCCTTTTACTCACTCCTCTCTCAAACTCACCTTCTTTCAGACCTTCTCCTTTACTTTCCTTCCTATCTCTTCCCTTTCTTCACTCCTTCACTCTTTTCCCTTCCCTTATTTTCCTTGCTCCACTTCACTAACTCCTTCTCTTACTCCGTCTGTCCTCTGACTTCGACACTCCCCTTCCCTCATTCTCTCTCTCTGTTAGCCTCATTCTCTCCGTCCCCTTAGTCTCTCACTCCTCTTCTGTCACACTCACTCCGAATAAACTCAGTCATACTCCCACACTCACCTTCTTTCAGACCTTCTCCTTTACTTTCCTCCCTCTCTCTTCCCTTCTTTCGCTCTTTCACTTTTTTCCCTTCCCTTACTCTCCTTTCTCCACTACACTAACTCTTTCTCTTACTCCCTCTGTCCTCTTAGTTCTACACTCCCCTTCCGTCATTCTCTCTCTGTTAGCCTTATTCTCTCCGTCCCCTTAGTCTCTCACTCCTCTTTTGTCACGCTCACCCCCTATAAATCAGCCATACTCCCACACTCACCTTCTTTCAGACCTTATCCTTTACTCTCCTTCCTCTCTCTTCTCTTACTTCATTCCTTTACTCTTTTCCCTTCCCTTACTCTCCTTACTCCACTTCAAAAATTCCTTCTCTTACTCCCTCTGTCCTCTTACTTCTACATTCCTCTTCCCTCATTCTCTCTCTGTTAGCCTCATTCTCTCCATTCCCTTAGTCTCTCACACCTCTTCTGTCATGCTCACTCCCTATAACTCAGCTACACTCCCACACTCATCTTCTTTCAGACCTTCTCCTTTACTTTCCTTCCTCTCTCTTTCCTTACTTCATGCCTTTACTCTTTTCCCTTCACTTATTCTCCTTACTCCACTTCACTAACTCCTTCTCTTACTCCCTCTGTCCTCTTAGTTCTATACTCCCCTTCCCTCATTCTCTCTCTGTTAGCCTCATTCTCTCCGTCCCCTTAGTCTCTCACACCTCTTCTGTCATGCTCACTCCCTATAACTCAGCTACACTCCCACACTCATCTTCTTTCAGACCTTCTCCTTTACTTTCCTTCCTCTCTCTTTCCTTACTTCATGCCTTTACTCTTTTCCCTTCACTTATTCTCCTTACTCCACTTCACTAACTCCTTCTCTTACTCCCTCTGTCCTCTTAGTTCTATACTCCCCTTCCCTCATTCTCTCTCTGTTAGCCTCATTCTCTCCGTCCCCTTAGTCTCTCACTCCTCTTCTGTCACGCTCACTCCCTATAACTCAGCCATACTCCCATACTCACCTTCTTTCAGACCTTCTCCTTTACTTTCCTTCCTCTCTCTTCCCTTCCTTCACTCCTTCACTCTTTTCCCTTCCCTTACTCTCCTTACTCCACTTCACTAACTCCTTCTCTTACTCCCTCTGTCCTCTTACTTCTACACTTCCCTTCCCTCATGCTCTCTCTATTAGCCTCATTCTCTCTGTCCCCTAAGTCTCTCACTCCTCTTCTGTCACGCTCACTCCCTATAACTCAGCCATACTCCCACACTCACCTTCTTTCAGACCTTCTCCTTTACTTTCCTTCCTCTCTCTTCCCTTCCTTTACCCCTTCACTCTTTTCCCTCCCCTTACTCTCCTTACTCCACTAACTCCTTCTCTTACTCCCTCTGTCCTCTTACTTCTACACTTCCCTTCCCTCATTCTCTCTCTGTTAGCCTCATTCTCTCCGTCCCCTTAGTCTCTCACACTTCTTCTCTCACGCTCACTCCCTATAACTCAGCTACACTCCCACACTCACCTTCTTTCAAACCTTCTCCTTTACTTTCCTTCCTGTCTCTTCCCTTCTTTCGCTCCTTCACACTTTTCCCATCCCTTACTCTCCTTACTCCACTTCTCTAACTCCTTCTCTTACTCCCTCTGTCCTGTTAGTTCTACACTTTCCTTCCCTCATTCTCTCTCTGTTAGCCTCATTCTCTCCGTCCCTTTAGTCTCTAACTCTTGTTCTATCACGCTCACTCCCTATAACTCAGCCATACTCCCACACTCACCTTCTTTCAAACCTTCTCCTTTACTTTCCTTCCTGTCTCTTCCCTTGGGAAACATCCTTTACAACGTGGTGCTTATACCGCGTGTTCTTTAAAACGCAGCCATTACAACGTAAGTCATTACTACGACTTGCGCTGGATGGCGCTCTTGCTTAAGGAATAGTTTATTTTCTATTCCAACACCCCCTACTGTTACGTGGGCTGGAGTTGGAATAGAAAATTAAATTATTCCACAATCCAGCGCCCTCCAACACAAGTCGTTATAACGACTTGCGTTGTGAAAACTGAGTTGTCAAGTACCGCGATCAAAATGATCGCGTTGTACTGACATACATCCCTTCCCTTCTTTCGCTCCTTCACTTATTCATTCTTCCCCTACTCTCCTTGCTCCACTTCACTAACTCCTTCTCTTACTCCCTCTGTCCTCTTACTTCTACACTCCCTTTCCCTCATTCTCTCTCTGTTAGCCTCATTCTCTCCATCCCCTTAGTCTCTCACTCCTCTTCTGTCACGCTCACTCCCTATAACTCAGCCATACTCCCACACTCAGCTTCTCTCAAACCTTATCCTTTACTTTCCTTCCAGTCTCTTCCTTCTTTCACTCCTTCACTCTTTTCCCTTCCCTTACTCTCCTTACTCCACTTCACTAACTCCTTCTCTTACTCCCTCTGTCCTCTTACTTCTACACTCCCCTTCCCTCATTCTCTCTCTGTCAGCCTCATTCTCTCCGTCCCCTTAGTCTCTCATTCCTCTTCTTTCACGCTCACTCCCTATAACTCAGCCATACTCCCACACTCACCTTCTTTCAGACCTTCTCCAGTACTTTCCTTCCTCTCTCTTCCCATCCTTCACTCCTTCACTCTTTTCCCTTCCCTTACTCTTCTTACTCCACTTCAGTAACTTCTTCTCTCAATCCCTCTGTCCTCTAACTTACTCACTCCCCTTCCCTCACTCTCTCTCTGTTACCCCTATCCTCTCCGTCCTCTTAGTCTCTCACTCCTCTTCTGTTACGCTTACTCCCTATAACTCAGCCACTCTCCCTCACTTATCTTTCTTTCTTCCCTCACTCAGTCCTCTACTCTTACTTTTTCCTTCACTTTCTCTGTCTCCTCACTCCCTTACTCCCCTTGTCTCACGCTCACTTGCCTTTATCCAGTCTCTATCACCACTCTTTCCTCAACATCACTGCTCTTTTCTTACCCTTCCACACCCTTTACTCCATTTTCTTCACTTATCCTCATTCCCCTTGTTCACTCCCCTTCTCCTCACTCACCTCCCACACTCACCTTCTTTCAGTCCCCCTACTTCACTTCCCTTCCCCTCTCGTCCCTTTCTTTGCTTCCTCACTCATTTTCCTTTTCTCTCTCACTGCACTCCACTTCATTTACTCCTTCTGAATTTGTAAAGAATACAGCTCTTTTTGGAGAGTTGGAGGTAGTGCTAAAAAGAACTGTTTTTTTCTTCTTTTTTAGGGTTTTTTTCTGAACAAAAACAAAAACAGGGAATGCAAAACTGCTCAACAGGAGCAAAAAAAAGGGGAAAAATTAGGGCTGGGGAGGGCAGCGGTGTTCTTCCCTTTTGAGTACAATGAGCTTGATGCGCTGCTCACCGTAGCAAAGCAGTTCATCTCATTGCTTACACTTGATAGTGATGTCACTGAAAACAGGGTGAATGTTGGGGATCATCTCCACTTCTCTTCCTCTCCCCGATGTTGTTGCTCCTCCAGTGGATGTTGAGGCACCATCCGTTGGGGGATTACGTGCCAGGTCTCTGAAACTCTCCCGGGCATAGTTCTGTGGGTGCCTCCGTTGAACATGGCGAATCATTGTAGAGTTGCCAAAACTGTACTTTCTTGCAAGGGTCTCCCCGTGAAAGCACAGTTTTGCAAATTTTGCACTCCACCTTTGGAGCATTAACCTTTTTCAATCCTGCTGGTATGGAATTTTTTTTCCATATAAAGTGATCCTTCACCTTGGGCTGAGGAGGCTCTTCCTGGATGAAGTCATCTGAGTCCTCACTGCTGCTGGGTGGTCTGGCAGCCATTCTTTTCACTAAATGGAAAAACAGAAAGGAACAGGTCTTGCTGTCTCCAAAGTGAAAGAAGAAGTGAAGGAAATGGGTGGGGTTTTCATTAGTTGTAAAAAAAACTGTTAACAACCAACGAAAAGAGTTATTTTAATGTCACATGACTTGACGCGCTTACGCTGCGCGCACCGGAGCGCTTCCGGGGGCGCTTACGCAGCACGAACGTAGGCGATTCTGGGGGTGCTTACGCGGCACGCCTAAATGACGTTTTTTTTTTTGTTTTTGTTTTTTTAAAACCTTTATTGTACAGGTCTGCATATTACAACATCTGGCCTACAACCCGGCGGGCCGGCCCCTTAATTAGAATCAATACTGTGAAGCAAGTAGATTTATACAATTATGCAGCCAATATTCAAGAGGACCAGCAACAGTACAAAAGGAGAAGAAACGGACCGAAGTATACAGAAGGATTAATAAAGGTTCGCTTTTTTAGTTATAGACACAGTCAGGAAAAGTGGAGGATAATCAGCCATATTAAAATTCTAGGAAGAACGGCCTAAGCGCGTATTGCTCATAAAGACGAAAAGACATCAGGATAAATGACAAAACTATACACCCCATGGCCTAAAAGAACTACACTAAAACATAAACCCCGTCCCCCCACCCCGCACCCCTGCATTGGCTTTCGCCCGTCCCCAACTAGCAGCGTGCCTGTCGCCCCAAAACAAAACAAACTAATACATCTACGAAAAGAAACTGGAGGAGGACCCTGGATCAGACCCCCGCCCCCCCCGCCCCGCCCCCGCCCACCCCACAATGGAGCAGCCCCCAAGCGAGTAAATCAAATTATCAAGCAAAAATATACAGAGGGGGGGAATCATCAGTCGCCTGCCCCGTTCCCCGCACAAATGTCATATGAGGAGGAAGTCCTGCACCCACAACGAGTCAAGAATGCCATTGTCATCATACATCACTCAGCCTTGGCCCGTCTGATCAAAAGCACCAAGAGTCTCTGGCTCGGTGGCTGCAACCCCAAATGAGGCAGAGTACCATACTTGTGTATGAAGTCCCGTCCGGAGGTCAGATAGAAACAGCAAAGAATAATGGGCCCCTTGTGTTCCACCGTCACACTTCTCCACCAAGTTGTCGTGACATCGCCGTTGTGTGAAGAGCACAGATTCCGGGAGAGAAAAAAGTACATCACTTTTACATGTCCGCCCGAACCACTCGACATCCACATTCTCCCGGACCTCTTGTTCCACGGGACTCCCGACATCTGTTAGTGAAACTGAATTGGGGTCCGGGACTTTCATTGCGCCTCTCAATTCAAAAGGGTCCGCCCTCGTCAGCCCGAGCTCCGGTGTAATGCCCTCCAACGTAGAGTACAGTGCCATCAGTCTCAGAGAGAAATGAAATGAAATTCCACAACAGCCGCCATCACATCTCCCAGCGTCGGTCCCATCGCGTCTTTTCCAGTATTGACCGGTCCGACGTCCACCGGGAATCCTTCGGGCAGGATAGCGAAAATCGGGGTGTTAGGTAGGGCCCCTGCTGTGTAATTATCGGGACGCGGTCGGGTGCCACTCGTAGGGACTGCAAGCGCCATAGCGCGTTCTGTGACTGTTCTTATCAGCCCGAGGCGAGATCCCCGCAGCAACGCTACTCAATGGCCAGCAAACGAGTTCTCATACGATAGCTCAAAATGGTAAAGATCCAGCTCAGCGCTATATCTTCTTCGTCAGGATAATCTGCAGGAGCCATTCAGGACATCGTGAGTAAACCCGCTGCACTCCGCCGTCGCTGCTGTCTGAAGAGAGGCTCACCATAGGAATCGGCAAACACAGCATACTTCGGGTCCGGCCGGCCGTTCCTGATATTGCAAGGCCGGTGTTGTTCAACTCGCCCCCGGGCTCTTTAATACCCAAAGCCCCGGCATCAAGTCAGTCACAGGCCGCAATCTTGACTTCGACATTGCTTTGTCCACAAAGCAGATAAAGCCCTCGGGGAAACACGGTCGTGCATCGCTCAAGCTCATCCACACGGGGGAACAGAACAGGCTCAGGATAATTAGCAGGATCTTGCGGGAGGAGAAGGAGGCCGACGGAGCCGGGAGCCTAGGCGGCCATCTTAGTCGCCGGCTTGGCTCCCCCCCCCCCTAAATGACGTTTTGCTAGCTTTTCAGAAATGCATTTAAAGTTAAAATACGGTTATTTAAAATCAAAAATACTTCTTTTATAAGTATGGTACTGAATGACTTGCATTATTATTTACGCACGCGGAAATAGCGCTCTCTCTGCGCTCTCGGGTGAGCTTACCGGTGCGCGCACCCTGAGCGCTCCAGGACAAAATGATTAAAAAAAAAACTACATCAAAAATACATTGAAAAAAACATAATAATTAATAATAAACAGTTTAAAAATCGTAGGTTACATACTCGATATACAAAGGAATTAGCTTTTAAAAAATCTTTTAAATTCTCTGAAAAAAACCATAGGTTTCACAATCGTTATAGTTAGGAATTAGCATTTTAAAAACTTTTGTAATTCACCGAAAAAAAAACATAGGTTTCACAATCGTTATAGTTAGTAATTAGCATTTAAAAAACCTTTGAAATTCACTGAAAAACCAAAGGTTTCACATTTGTTATAGTTAGGAATTAGCATTTAAAAAATCTTTGAAATTCACTGAAAAAAAACATAGGTTTCATACCAGTAATAGTTAGCTAAACATTTTGCTCATTCAAAACCATTGAAATTCCCACGTTATAGTTAGTTGGACTTACTGATGATGATGTCACATATTACATCATTCATGACATGGTCAGTGACATCACTGATGACAACACTGATGACATCTCAAATGACATCACTGATGACATCATCCATGTGATAATACAACACACCTCCTCACACTCTAAGCTAACATTTGATACACCCAGTGTTAAATACAAACTACCATTCCTGAAACCATTGACACAGCAATACCACTTACCACATACACACTCACTGATTTCTAGGTCTACACACACATCCACTCATTCACCCATACAATCACTCATACATACAGTCACTCATCAATACAACACTATCATATCTACCAATGATTTTTACAGTGCATATATATATATATATATATATATATATATATATATATATATATATATATATATATATGCAATATATATATATTACCAGTAGGTATATATAGTTAGCATTGTTTTCCATAGGGAAATCGCAACATTCTATGGGGAATAACTTTGGCGCCGGTTGAGGAATATTCCTGACATTTTCCTTAACTTTGCCTCACGGCGCTCCGCTCCTTCCCTGAAAGTTTGGGGGGGATTCGTCAAGCGGGGGCCGAGATAAAAGGGGGGTCCCAAAACGTGTTTTCCCCATGTTAATTTCCATAGGGCGGTTGGCCTCACTTTTAGCCCGAACGGCTGAATGGTTTTCCACCAAACTTGGCAAAATTGTAGGGACTTGTAGCCCGCTGTGCCTTTGCTATGTCTCAAGATATGTGCTCCAGTGGTTTTTACGAAAATTAACTTTGAAAAAATATATATTGGGCTATATTGGGCTATATATATGTTAGAGCCCAAATGTAGCCCAATGTAGCTCAATGTAGCCCAATGTAGCCCAATGTAGCCCAAAGATGGCCACCAGAGACAAAAAAAAACAAATGTAGCCCAAATATCAGCCAAATGTAGCCCAACTATAGCCCAATGACAGAATGTCCCAGAGTGTTCTAAAGAACAACTAGAGCGCTAACAGTCTTACTTATGACAAAAGTATGGCACACCTGAAGTCATCTTGATTGGAATAAAGTGTAAACACTTAAAACATTTAATTTGCAAAGGAACAAAATGAGGGGGTTCATTTTGCCATAGAAATTATGATTAGTGCTGAAGAAAGAAAAATTAGGGCACATTTTGAGTGACTTCTCAAATCCTCTTATATTTCATTAAACAAATTCTGATATGCAGTCTCCCATGATGGCCACCAGAGACAAAAGAGCCCAAATGTAGACCAAATATCAGCCAGATGTAGCCCAACTATAGCCTAATGACAGAATGTCCCAGAGTGTTCTAAAGAACAACTAGAGCGCTAACAGTCTTACTTATGACAAAAGTATGGCACACCTGAAGTCATCTTGATTGGAATAAAGTGGTAACACTTATTACATTTAATTTGAAAAGGAACAAAATGAGGCGTTTCATTTTGCTATAGAAATGTTATATATATATATATATTCACTGAAAAAACCATAGGTTACACACCAGTTATAGTTAGGAATTAGCATTTAAAAAACCTTTGAAATTCACTGAAAAAACCATAGGTTTCACACCAGTTATAGTTAGCTGGAAATTTTACTCGCATAAAACCGTTGAAATTCCCACGTTATAGTTAGTTAGACTCACTATAACTTGCACGTCTGCAATGCACTGCTGATGACGTCACACTCATGCATATATTTAAATATTTAAACATTACTCGCTAATATATGTATTCACTAAGATACACTTAATAAGCCAGTTAACCAATCAATTGTTTTTAAAAAACACTGAAAAAACCATAGGTTTCAGGCCTTATATAGTTAGGAATTAGCATTTAAAAAACCTTTGAAATTCACTGAAAAAAACCATAGGTTTCAGGCCTTATATAGTTAGGAATTAGCATTTGAAAAACCTTTGAAATTCACTGAAAAAACCATAGGTTTGAGGCCTTATATAGTTAGGAATCAGCATTTAAAAAACCTTTGAAATTCACTGAAAAAACAAACCATAGGTTTCAGGCCTTATATAGTTAGGAATTAGCATTTAAAAAACCTTTGAAATTCACTGAAAAAACGTAGGTTTCAGGAGTTATATAGTTAGGAATTCGTTTTTAAAAAACCTTTGAAATTCACTCAAAAAACTATACGTTTTAGTGGTGTTATAGTTAGCTGGACATTTTACTCATACAAAACCAATGAAATTGCTCCTATATAGTTAGTTGTACTAATAAAATATTATTTTTTTTTGGTTGAAAAACAGAGAAATGTGTGCTGGGTGCATGGATCTGCCGTAAAAAAAATAAAAATGAAGCGCAGGCTTCTGTGCTTGTTTAAAAAGTAGCTACCTGGGGGGGCAAATCCTGCGGTCTAAAATATTAAATTTGATTGGGGTCCAGAGGGGCCCGGTAGCCCGGGACTGCCATCCCTCGGTGCTACAAAATAAACAGGTGGGGGGGGGGGTTCAAAGGTACTCCTTCAGTAAAATACTTGGGTAGAGGGGCCTCGGGGACCGCTACACTTCGGGGCTTTGATAAAAATGGGTCGGAGGGCTCAAAGGTCCCTCTAAGCCCCGGTGATCACCACCCTCTGGGGCTTTTTATATTGTGGGAAAGGGGCCACGTGACCCCCATTCTGGAGCAGTTGAGGGCCCTGGGGAACACCACTCCCCAGGTCTGGCTCCTACTGTGTCTCGAGGTGCGTACCCCCGGGACACTGCTGTTCGGTATGGCAGGGCAGGAGTCGAGGTTCCTGCTCTGTCATAGCAAACTTGAGGGCATATTAACAAGGGATATTTTGTCATATTTCTTTAAAAAAAAAGGCAAAAATGTGGTGAAAATTATATCGCCCTGTTTACTTTTTAGGAAAAATTCTCACGGGGTAACCCAGCATCCCTTCAGAACCTGGGCAATACAACAATAGTTACAACAATGGCTCCGTCGGGTGTAAACACAATTGCTTTAAATCATGTAATTATCTTTAACTGAAGTATGAGCATAACATTCCTACTTATTATGCTAATCCATATAAGTGCAAAAACCAAATACTGTAAGTGGTCAGTACAATATTTTAATTATTAAATTATTTTCATTCATTATTTTCTTTGTTCTCATCAACTGACACATTTCGATATATATTAAAATTTACAAAATAAGGCGCAACAATTCAATTTAGTAAACAAAGTGACATAGTGTGAAATAAATGTGACACAGTGACAAGTGATCTATATACACGTGCGTGAAAGGATATTAAGGGGAAGAGAAAGAATCAGAAAGGCCGGTTCTTATTTTACTGAAACTCAAAACCAACAAGCTATATTGAATAGATGTGGTCTGTTGGACATGGTTGGCCGGTCTTTTGTGAGAATCTGTCGACGTTTCGACCCTGGGACACCTTATTTGTGGGTCTCTAGCGGGTCTTCTTCAGGACGGGGGTAGGTGAGGATAATTGCGCCTGTTGGTTCAATCAAAATTTAAATTAAAAACCATCAGGTTTGGAATTTGCACTAAATTACATTTATCAGAAAACTGGTAGGGTGATAAACAAATTTTTACCAGATCTTCATGAATCAGACATCCCGATGTTCTATTCGGTCAGGGGTCTCGTTTTCAATTGAAAGAATATCTATGACCAAACATAATTATTAAATCTTGGATTTTTTGTTTTTGTTATAATTTCAAATACAGAGGAGCTATATTTCTACCCTTCTGGTATTGAGCACTCACCTATTTAGAAATAATCTTTGGCATTAGTCCATATGCATTCCTATTTGTTGGCGAATCGTTTTTAAAGGATTGAGGTCCCTTGCAATGTATTCCAATATTCTGTAATTAAACAGTACATATATACCATCAGTATATCGTATTCAGTTCCTGTTAAGGTTCTATCATTTATTCCTGATGCCCTCGTCAGCTTTTTTACTCACCACTAATATGGGACTTTGGTAATGTCTTCGTTTTTAGGGTTGGGCACTGAGGCCTCGTTTCCTCTTACACGGCTATCTGTGCACACTCTCGATATTTTCTGCAATCTAAAATTGAATGCAGGGGACAATCAGTGCCAAAAAAAACCTCCAAAAACCTCGTGGGTTTTGATGAATAATGTTCTCATCGATGAAATGACAAGCCTCGGTTATATCATTTCCACTCACCATCATGTAGGAGTTTTCTGTTTCCCCATGCGCGTCTGCTAAGCAATGCGACTTTAGTCACTGAACGCGAGCTAGAAAACGCGTTGTATTTCACTTCCGCATTTCGTCTCGTGGACGTTGCGGTCTCCAGGCAAACCTGCGCAAATGATTCTGATTCATGAAGATCTGGTAAAAATTTGTTTATCCCCCTACCAGTTTTCTGATAAATGTAATTTAGTGCAAATTCCAAACCTGATGGTTTTTAATTTAAATTTTGATTGAACCAACAGGCGCAATTATCCTCACCTACCCCCGTCCTGAAGAAGACCCGCTAGAGACCCACAAATAAGGTGTCCCAGGGTCGAAACGTCGACAGATTCTCACAAAAGACCGGCCAACCATGTCCAACAGACCACATCTATTCAATATAGCTTGTTGGTTTTGAGTTTCAGTAAAATAAGAACCGGCCTTTCTGATTCTTTCTCTTCCCCTTAATATCCTTTCACGCACGTGTATATAGATCACTTGTCACTGTGTCACATTTATTTCACACTATGTCACTTTGTTTACTAAATTGAATTGTTGCGCCTTATTTTGTAAATTTTAATATATATCGAAATGTGTCAGTTGATGAGAACAAAGAAAATAATGAATGAAAATAATTTAATAATTAAAATATTGTACTGACCCCTTACAGTATTTGGTTTTTGCACTTATATGGATTAGCATAATAAGTAGGAATGTTATGCTCATACTTCAGTTAAAGATAATTACATGATTTAAAGCAATTGTGTTTACACCCGACGGAGCCATTGTTGTAACTATTGCTGTTTACTTTTTAGGCGTGTAGACAAGGTTGAGGACATATGTCTCTATGGTCCTAGCCAGCTCCCCGCGTCCTTCTGAAGCCGACATTACTTTTCCAAACTGGGACCTGCTAATATGCAGCTCCCCATGTGGAAAAGCAATCTGCTTTGCATTTTGAAAGAGTGAGCAGGTTTCCCTGTTCTCTCTTTCAAAATCCAAACAAAGGGGCATATTAGCAAGAACCTTGTTAAAATTATTGTCATAGTAGCGGCAGGAAACTGCTGCTAAAACGCCGATAATGGGCTTGCTAATATGCCTTATAGAATTCCAATAGAAGCCCAGGTTAGATGACCTGCACATCTAACCTGGCCTTCTATTGGAATTTTATAACGCATATTAGTAAGCCCATTATCGCGGTTTTAGTGGCAGTTTGCTGCCGCTAAAGCGGCGATAATAATTATTGTAAATATGCCCCTAAGTTTTGGAATGTCGACAATGCTGTCTTTCATTTAAGTAGTCACAAAGTATTTAGTGTAGTGCACACTGTGAAACATGAAGAAGCAGTGTGTGATTGGGATCAATAAAGAATTGCCCATTGTTGAGTACAGAATATGCAAATTATACATGGGGTTTTGTAATGCCAGTGGCTATTGCTCGCGCCCTCTCTTGAGGTTGATTCGAAGAGTTGTGTACTTCTTTTGCTCCTAATGTGCACAGTGTTCTGTCATCTCTGTTTGCTTTCTCCTCTGTCATGTAGAGTACTTTGGGTAAATATGACGGTTTCTGTACAGCCAACACCTTTGAACCCTGCCCCTCAAACTGCTTACTGCCTGTTACCATAGTAACAGTACATGGAACACTAAATTAAGCACACAGGTCACAAGTTCAGCACACAATGTTGCTAATCAAAAACTGCAAGTGTGCTTGACTTTAAAAATGTTTCCATAGGAACCGTTATTCACAGCTACAGCCCCTGGTAAAGAGTTGGTAAAGAGTTAGCCCCGGTATTACACTTCTAGTTATAAACATCATTCTTTTCTTAGTAAAACTTTGAGCTCTGTCAGTTATACTTTTATAAATTAAGGGGTATAATTTTAATGGCTTCCTTGTAAATATGCCCCCAAGTACTGTGTTAATGTCACATGTGAATTGGTCGTTGAAAGGGACAGAGAGGTTTTGTAGTCTAGGAGACAGCCATCTTCCCGAGAATTATTGACTAATTGTTCGAAGAGTTCGAGGCAACTTAAGTCCAGAAATTGTCATACTCAGGATCTTTATTTTCATATGCAGGGTGTGCCTCAGCAGTCTCTGAAGCCTCGGTGGTGCTATTCAAATGTTGTCAGAAGATGACGTATACACTGAGTTATTTTTTAATTATCCTTTTTTAAAACAAAAATAAATAAATAGAAACGTAACTGATAGAACAACATTATAAACAAAACGTGAGTAGCAGTGTAGGTAACCTGCAAAACAAAAATGAAATATAAGTATGTGTGGTATGTCGAAGAGGTAAAAAGCTAGTTCGAATTAAAGGATCATAGCGAAAATGGAAGGGAGGGTAGTGGGTGGAAGTGAGAAGGGGAGGGTGAGTTAAAAGTAGAGAGGCAGGAGGAGATAGAACTTCGGCTTATTGCACTCAGTCTTTAGTGTTTACTGTTCATCATTTGTTTGTCTAGGACGCAGGGATCTGCGAGATAGAGTGTTGTTTAAGAAGTCATTAAAGACATGAAGCCAGAGATCGCCATTGTTTGATAATATACTCCTACATTAATACATACTGGAAAATTGCTTGTATGCACCTGTGCACCCAGAGTGCTGCACCCCAGTCTCTACCACGCAATGTGCTCAATTGTAGGTCTTACACACTGAGGCTTCACAGCTCATCTGCTACCACTGTTGTGTCCCACGAGCAGGTCTCCACAATGGAAAGGTGTCTTGATACTGCCATGGATGGTGTTAGAATGCTCAGGGCATCATTGCAGGTGGGAGTTCCTGCTCAGCCCCTCTCAGGCAATTAATTTATCTCTGTAAAGAGAGAAGAAATTTAATGGTGGAAACGTTTGCAGGTAAATAAATGTTTATTTTATACTTGGTAGAAAATAGGAGTTGAGTGCATCCTTCGTTTTTGAAGAATGATTAATCGTTAGTGATAATCATGGTGCAAAGAGGAGTTGGAATGCACGAGAAAACACAAGGTTAATTTATAATATGTCATGTTAATGATAATATACATAGCAATAGAGCGTATACTAAAAGCTTAATGTTCGCGTGTAATGCAGTGGCGGGAACCTTTGTGCATCTACACTCAGTAAGGAAGTAACTAAAGTGTCCTAAAAGCTATCGTCATGTCACGTGTCTGTAGAGCAGCAGTTGTTGCTGGCTGATGTCTATAGTATGGTCCAGTAGGTCCTTAAGATAACATCGATATGATTGAATGAGGTGAGAGATTACATCATCACGGAAGGCAAGATCGCTTTTTCTTACATGCACACTCAGGGTAGTGCTGCCCACCCCTCCCACAGAATCACCCTCAACAGGAGTTTGTAAGGCAGCGCTGCTTGTAGGCTTAGGTCTATCTAATGCTATAGATGGTATTTAAAATGAGAAAGATGTGCCTGAATGAGGTCAAAGATCATAGAATATCATAACACTTGGCAATATTGCTTATTTGCACGTGTGCAGTGTGCTTGATTCATCCCACTCCTCTCATAGGCCCGCGCTGAAGAGGTGTCTGTAGGGAAGTGCCTGCTGGCTCAAATCTACAGTATGGTCGAGCTGGTCTTTACAGTGATTCAGAGATGAGACCGAATGAGTTAAAAGATCACGTCAGTATGCAGGACAATATCGTTTGTTCGCAGCACTTTTAATTGGAGGCATTGTATATCTAGGCCGCTCTGCTTACCTTTTGCAAACACTGTTTTTAGCAGAGCTCACAACTTTAATTCTGCTTTGGATCTATACTGCAGACAGTGTCAAATTCAGCCTTGATTTATTTATCTGCAGTGTTGACAGCAGAGTTCATAACTTGAGAAGAGAAAGAAAAACAGTTTGGGAGAGAGGAAGAGAGAGAAAGAAAGACATTGACAGTGTGAGAGAGGGAAAGTAATATATGGAGCAAGAGAGGTAGTGTTGATAATGGAGAATATCTTCGCAGCTCACCTTTTTGCCTCCTGTGTGTGTCCAACCACGTGCCGGTTAATAGTGCATTCTCAATTTAGTGATCTGAAAGATAGTATAGAATTAGTAATTGCAGAGTACATACAACTGCTCATGTATTTTTCTGCCTTACGCCTTTGCACACCCAGGGTACTGTATTACATTAACTCCCACTGCAAGGAGGTGTCTTTGCGCTCTTTTCCTCCAAGGGTGCTATACCCCATGCACTCCCACTGCATAGCGTTGAGTTCTCATTACTGCGCACCCAGGCTGCTGCACCCCATCCACTCCCAGTGTCCGGAGGTGAGTGCCTGTTCCTGCGCACCCAGACTGTTGCAACCTATCCACTCCCTTTGTCCAGAGGTGATTGTACATTCCTATGTACTGAAGTTGATGTACACTTTCCACTCTCCCCGCCCAGAGGTGAATTCTCGTTGCTTCGGAAAGAAGCTTTTCTGCTCACCTTGTGCCACTGGTGTATTCATATCCCCGTTTTTTATATAGAAAATGTTTTGCGCTGCATGAGCAGTGCTGTGCACTACAGCAAAGGCACGAGCTGTACTGCGCACAGCAACGGAGACGCGAGTGCTAAATGAATTGAGAAAGGAAAGGTTGTCAAAATAAGATCATACATTTCTTTGTATATAGTATAAAAAATAAATACTCATCTACTTCGCTACGCATGTAGGAGCGGCGGACATTTGACCGACTATAAAAACTTTCCTGCTATAGGAAAAACAAAATACAAATGCATTAAGATAGGGTATGTAGGACTGCGTACGCCTAAATCGCTGAGTCGCTTTTATGTATCCAGTCTGCTGTATCACATCTACTCACTCCGGTGCGCACCCAGGCCTCACTGATCACCATTTTGCGGACAGAGCAACTTCTACATCATGCAGTCCCGCTCTGCCACCAAGAAGTCTCACATTTGTTGCTGAGTCTTCATATTGCTATGGCAAAGGACATACTTGTGCACCCATCATCATCGCAGGTTGCTCATCCGCTCAGTCCTTGCGGTACCACTAACTCAGTGACCAAAGAGGCCATGCACGTGGTAGTGGGCCCCCTTGTTCGGTAGTTTCGGCCTATATGAGGCTTCTGAACCACCAGGTCGGGCCATTCGCAGCGCTTGCGATGGGAGCAACTCTAAAATGGCGTAGAGCATGTGCGCCCAGTCTTTTTTATTGGTAGGGTCACGTGTGTTGTGATGCCTGTGCTGTATGAGTGTGGTGTGGGTGTATACCAGGCATGAGGGAGTGTGTGTGTGCCATTCTGACAACTAGACCTGGAACTAAGAAATCTCTACAATGTAAATCTGGACCATGTAGCGTTGTTGTGTTTTCCTTGAAGCGTAAGCAGAGTGGGCTGGCCTGATGTTTGCCAGTGCTGCGCGAGGCTGCGAACAATAACTCCGGAGCTATGGGCGTGACTCTGTCATGAGCTATATGAGAAATTAACTGATTCGGGTATCTGTGCTGTAGAAATCTCACAACATGGCCAACATGGAAGGTACGGGGAATCACTGATCCTACATTTATCCATAGTTCCACACTTAAAATACGGTGGACATGACGCATTTCTGCGAATATGAATGTTTTTTGTACGTTCATTGGAGTGTTGTAGATGTAGTAATACATGGCTTTGAAAGCTTTAGGTTGCAGTTTTTGCAACATGAAGGGCAGCTAATACATATGTGGTCATTCTGTTATACTGTAGAACTTGGTGCTGGAAATCTGTGTTCGAGCTTCTGGGATGCGTAAACATCCTGATAATATAGACAAATCATGTAATGTATACGTGCCTGAAAATGTACTGTAAATACGGTGCTCATGTAATTCGCTGATATAGTTTTGGGTCGACTTCGCGCTATATAAATATGCTACAAAAAAAGCAATGGCACACACTTATAAATTTACTATACACTTTACTTGCAGTATTGGAATGATCCAGTTTCTACGTTCGTATTTCTAGAATGAGTGAGCAAAAGTTATATAACCAAAGTTTTTGTTACTGCCAGAGGTAAGATGGTTGCATACACTGTTTACAGCACAATATAATGTGGTAGGGCCCAGGGGCAGCATTTTACAAACATAATGCATACACAAGACACAGATAGATAGTTGAAGTGGGTACGGGCATATGCGCGACTCCATTTTATTACGTTGCTGTTGGTAACAAGTACAATAGTAATCATCATATCATACACAAATATTCCATTATAAACGGTTTATGACTTCTGCTTTACAAAGGTAGGAGCACTACATGTGAAATAATACACAGAAGATTCTATCGTAAAAGGTTAATAAGTTGTGGTGCACTAAGGTTGGGGCAGTTTGTGTGGAGCCTGCGATGATGCGTGGTCCAGGCAGACCGCATTGGTAACAATGTCTTTTGACTACTGAATTTTGCCTTAATAAGGCCACGTGGCGATGATTTATGGTGTACTGAGTTAGTGGTATGTCTGGTGCTGAGCGTGTGCTCACCCTGCGATGATGCGTGGTCCGAACGGACTCTACTGGAGGCATTGTCTGTTGTCTACTGGACTGCATCATCTGTAATCATGATTCAAATAAAAGATGAAACATATATGGAATACGTTATCAAAATATGTAGGTTTCAGGGACATTATGGTTCTAATTGTGACCTCTGCTGTCTGCAGTGTACACTTCCATTTACTGTTCTTTTGCACTTGCAGGGTGAATTTTGTTATTCAACTAAACCTAGATACTAATATAAAATAAGTTTTTGAAGGAAGGCTACTAAAGGGATATTGTGTAGGTTTGAGGGACGTTATACTTTGTTTGGTACTGCACTCTGCAAATAATGAATGAAGAGTCGATTTAATTGTGAGCTCTGATGACCGCAGTGTAGGCAGGAGGCAGCGGATAGCAAGGGCCAACGACCACGTGGCATTAAGGGGAGGTGCCTAGTATTGGTAATTTAGCGTGTGTGCAGCCAGCGATGATAACACTGAGTTAGTGGCACTTGAAGCAAGGTTCTGTGGAGCCTGCAATGATACGTAGTACAGGCAGGCCGCACTGATAGCAATGTTTTTTGCCTTGTGAATTCTGCCTTAATAAGGCCATGTGAAGATGTCTTCTGGTGCAGTGAGTTAGTGGTACCTGAAGAACTCAGGGTGTGCGTACCCTGCAATGATTCGTTGTTCGGGGGGGTCGCACTGGTAAAATGTCTCTTGCTTACTGGGATGCAGCATGTGCAATCGCCATTCCACCAGGATCGTGAGCACTCACAATGTAGATCGAAGGCAGTAGTCAGTACAGACATTGAGGAATGTATTTTGTCGCATCCTTTAACAAAATCTGAGGACATAGAGTACAATTGTCTCTGCCTTAAAGAAAGCAAGGTTAAATTTCAAGCTGTCCATAGTGTAGATCCAAAGTTGAATTCAAGTTGTGAACCCTGCTCTCCGCAGTGTAGATCAAAGACTGTAGTCAGCACAGTTATAGACAAAGGATTTTTGTCACTTATTTTAACAAAATCTGAAGGCATACAGTACAATTGTCCCTGCATTAAATAAATCAAGGCTGAATTCCCTACTGTCCGTAGTGTAGATGCAAAGTTGAATTGAAGTTGTGAACCCTGCTGTCCGCAGTGTAGATCGAAGGCAGTAGTCAGCACAGTTATAGACGAATATTTTTTGTCACATCCTTTAACAAAATCAGAAGACATATAGTACAATTGTCTCTGCATTAAATAAAGCAAGTCTTGATTCAATGTTGTCCGTAGTGTAGATCCAAAGCTGAATTCAAGTTGTGAACCCTGCTGTCCACAGTGTAGATCGAAGGCAGTAGTCGATACAGACATAAGTCTGCGGTGCTGTGGTGTTGAGTTCAGAATGGGCCTGTATCAAGGAGGCACGTGGTCATGGCAGCAGCCACGTGGCAGGGTGAGAACTTTGGCTGTGCCAGAGTCTTTTGTCTTCGTACAAGTGAACCACGCCCAAGGCATAGCCTATGTATTTATACTCTTACGTTGGAGTTTCTTACGTTGAACCAGCCCACTCCGCTTCTGTTTCAAGGGGTGGACAACACAGCTACATGACCGAGATATTCCCCAGTGTCTGAGATAATATAGTTGCATCCACTGTGCAGTACACTACATGTATCAATACTATATCTGCACATGGAAAAGTTTTTTGTTTCTATATTGAGTTGTGTATTGCATCTCACCGGTACACTTGGGATTCTGTAAATTATTGTTGATGTGCAAATTTACTCCCTTATACATAGTTGGTTGCCACACTTCTGAATATTCAGCTATTGTGCGGCTGAGAGGATAGGGTATCTTGCGATGGCCGTTTATCCTGTTTTGCGCTGCCTCTGAGGTAGTAGGGGGAGGGGTCCGAGGGGGTGGTTGTGGTGGTGGTGGCGCTGGTGTGATTTTGTTGGGTGTCGGAGGTGCATGATTAGTACCTCTATCACATATTCGTCTTCAAATATGGGTGTGAGTTGGGTGTAATTCACGCAGTAGATAGTCGACCTCCTTACACCAGTTAAATGTTGATGTTAATTTTTTACTGGTAAGTGGTGCTATCGCCTGTTTTTGTAGTGGTTTGTGGCAATTTTGTTGGCAGAAGGAATCAATTGAAGAATAGTGATATTTGCAGTTTTTACTAGGTTGAGCTTGGGATGATAATTAAAAAAGAAAGGAAAAACGGATATGCTTAATGAACATTATAATTAGAAATTATCATTGAAAAAACCTTTGAAATTCACTGAAAAAACCATAGGCTTCATGTATGTTACAGTTAGGAATTAGCATTTAAAAAACCTTAGAAATTTGGTGAAAAAAACATAGGTTTCAAGTATGTTATAGTTAGGAATTAGCAGTTGAAAAACCTTAGAAATTCACTGAAAAAAACCATAGGTTTCAGGGGAGTTATAGTTAGCTGGACTCTTCACTCGTACAAAACCATTGAAATTCTTCTGTTATAGTTAGTTGTACTAACTGTAACTTGCCCGCCCGCCCGCAATCTACTGCTGATGATGTCATGTATTACATCATTCATGACAAGGTCAGTGACATCACTGATGACATCACTGATGACATCTGAAATGACATCACTGATGACATCACTGATGACATCATCTACGTGACAATCTGATACAACTGATCATACACTAGTATAACTTTTCATCACTCACTAAAAAAAAATAGAGTACCTTTTTTAAAAGAATGACACACCAACACAACTTTCTAAAAAGCCACTCACTGCTTTGTAGAACTAAACACACGTCTAAACATTTACGTGTACATTTACTCATACATGCTGAAAAAGATCTTTAGAACACTATTAAATATACTTATAGATTTATATTGACATTACCCACAGCACACATTTTATTGATTTATATAGTCATCCTACTCACTTATGCAAATAATTCATTATACTTACATTTACTCAGCTATACACTCTTACAAACACCACTTTATTTATTAATAACATTTCTCAATGGTACATGTCCAACAAAGTAAAAAAATAAAAGGCAGTGTATGTGACAGTTACTGTATATAAATAAGTGTACATAAAACTCATTAATTGCATGAGTGACTGTATAGATAACTGTATACTTGTAATAGTGATTTCATAACACACTAAGGGGCCCATTAGGATGGCGGGCGGTGTTGGTGGCGGGGAGGAAAAACAGCATTTACCGCCCGCGAGCAGCCGCAACATAAGGATAGGTAAACACAGGTAATTTCCCGTCCGCCGCGCACCGCCATCAAAGTGCGCCCGCCACCGCGGCGGCAGGAGCCAATCGAGACCCTCTGCCGCGTCCGATGACGTCCGCCCCACTCGACAAATTAGGATGGCCCAAACAAGCAGACGCACCGCAGCAGAGACACCGCACAGCTGAAGCAGGCGGAAAGTCGACAGCGGAGCACGAATACCGAGACCCGACATGAACCCCATGGGCCCAGCCCTCCACATGCATCCGGTCATGTACCTGCTGCAACACTATCGCCAGAAGGGCCGCCGCGGACGCCGCCGCAGGTGCGCCACTACACATATGCACCACACAACACACATGCCGACACAGGGCCCAAGCACGACACAGGCATCCTGCTGGGGGGCACAACACATCCACATGGGCACCCACACATCACCCACCTCACAACAAGGCACCCCACAGCATCCGGAACACACAACTTCCGCCAACCAGCAGCAACGTCCCGGTCACGGTCACGTCACCGCCGCGGTCAACACATGCGCACTATGCAGAAGGCAGGGCCACATCAAGGCATGGGCAGGGCACAAACATCACAGGGACACACCACCCCAAACCACACTGCACCCCACCCGAGCTAGTCACAGGCCAGGTGCATATCCCGTGCACCCCCATGCACACCAACAAGCACTGTAACAACAAGCACAATACACACACACTGCAACACAAAACACACAACCAGAGACACAGGCACTGCAGGATTGGCTAACAAGGAACACACAACACCAGTGCACTCCCCACAGCCCACACAATTGCATACAATCATCCACACAGGGCAAGACAAAACAAACAACAGGCATACAACTCCTGGCTGACACATGTGTCTCACACTATACAGGGGCACACATACTTACACTACAAACTTACACCCTTCACACTGCACACCTCTGCTATACACAACACCACACATGTCATGTAAGCCATGCCACCAGGACTAAGGGCCAAGACAAGATGACCATACACATACACGCCTGGGGACACAGAAAGGAAAACACACTCATACCTCATGATATCACAGCCAGCTACAAAACCTCTAAACAGCAGCACGCCCTGTGCTGCCAGTGTCCCCCAACATGACCTGTGAACAGTGTATGCAGCAATAGCAAATCACCACCAAGATAACTGCATGGCCTGTAAACTCGCCATCACAGAGTACAACATCAGCAGGGCCAGAATGGACTGAACACCCTGTCACCCCTGTCTAAAAATCAGATGGCTACAAAGATCCTTGTAATGTTGAACTGAAAAGTAGAGCATTGTACACAGTCAAGCAAATGCAAACAAGAAAAGGACTTTAATCAGCAAGGAGACTGATAAAACACACACCAGAAGTAACTGTATTTATTCACATATTGCACAGATGTAGCAATACAACACTAGTAGACAACAGCAAGCCACAAAATCATGTACAAATGGTAGAGACTATGCACAGGTGAAACACAAACAGAAAGGCCAGAGTCCATGACACAGGGGAGAGTACAGCAGAGCAAGAGGCCCAGAGTCCATGGCAGGTGACACAGCAAGTATATGAGAGGCTGCACAGGGGAGAGCACAGCAGAGCAAGAGGGCCAGAGTCCATGGCAGGTGACACGGAAAGTACATGAGAGGCTGCACAGGGGAGAGCACAGCACAGCAAGAGGGCCAGAGTCCATGTTAGGTGACACAGCAAGTACATGAGAGGCTGCACAGGGGAGAGCACAGCACAGCAAGAGGGTCAGAGTCCATGGCAGGGGAGAGTTCAGCACATCAGAGCAAGAGGCCCAGAGTCCATGGCAGGTGACACAGCAAGTACATGAGAGGCTGCACAGGGGAGAGCACAGCACAGATAGAGGCCGAGAGTTCATGGCAGGTGACACAGCAAGTACATGAGAGGCTGCACAGGAGAGAGCACAGCACAGCAAGAGTGCCAGAGTCCATGGCAGGTGACACAGCAAGTACATGAGAGGCTGCACAGGGGGGAGCATAGCACAGAAAGAGGGCCAGAGTCCATGGCAGGTGACGCAGCAAGTACATGAGAGGCTGCACAGGGGAGAGTACATCAGAGCAAGAGGCCCAGAGTCCATGGCAGGTGACACAGCAAGTACATGAGAGGCTGCACAGGGGAGAGCACAGCAGAGCAAGAGGCCCAGAGTCCATGGCAGGTGACACAGCAAGTACATGAGAGGCTGCATAGGAGAGAGCACAGCACAGCAAGAGGCCCAGAGTCCATGGCAGGGGAGAGTACAGCACATCAGAGCAAGAGGCCCAGAGTCCATGGCAGGTGACACAGCAAGTACATGAGAGGCTGCACAGGGGAGAGCACAGCACAGCAAGAGGGCCAGAGTCCATGGCAGGTGACACAGCAAGTACATGAGAGGCTGCACAGGGGAGAGCACAGCACAGCAAGAGGCCCAGAGCCAATGGCAGGGGAGAGTACAGCACATCAGAGCAAGAGGCCCAGAGTCCATGGCAGGTGACACAGCAAGTACATGAGAGGCTGCACAGGGGAGAGCACAGCACAGCAAGAGGCGCAGAGTCCATGGCATGTGACACAGCAAGTACATGAGAGGCTGCACAGGGGAGAGCATAGCACAGCAAGAGGCCCAGAGCCCATGGCAGGGGAGAGTACAGCAGATCAGAGCAAGAGGCCCAGAGTCCATGGCAGGTGACACAGTAAGTACATGAGAGGCTGCACGGGGGACAGCACAGCACAGCAAGAGGGCCAGAGTCCATGGCAGGTGACAGCAAGTACATGAGAGGCTGCACAGGGGAGAGCACAGCACAGCAAGAGGGCCAGAGTCCATGGCAGGGGAGAGTACAGCACATCAGAGCAAGAGGCCCAGAGTCGATGGCAGGTGACACAGCAAGTACATGAGAGGCTGCACGGGGGAGAGCACAGCACAGCAAGAGGGCCAGAGTCTATGGCAGGGGAGAGTACAGCACAGCAAAGCAACAGGGCCAGCAACACATCCAGGTCGCAAACAATGGTCTAGACTAGCAAACTTGTGTGGTGCACAAGCGCATGAGGGTGTTGACGCCTCACTCCTGGCTGTCATGCGGACTGGGACCTGGCTGTGTTTTGTGGACAGCAGGACCACTTGACAGGGATGACAGAGGCCCATGTGATCTGGTAATAACAGAGGGCCTGCAAGGTGGAGGGGTGTGTGGACCAGGTGGCACAGTGGCACGTGGAGGTGGAGTCATGCACACCCCTGACACAGTGTGGATGGGAGAGGTTGGAGGGGTGCCCTTCCACTTTTTGGGCACATGAAATGGCTTCCCTGTCTTGGGGTTGATGGGAAGTGGTGGTGACACAACAGACACACACAACAACTGTCCCACATCAGGGGCAGACACTGGCACTCCCTCTGGTGATGTGCTTGATCCTGCAGAACGCTTGGCTGGCTACGCCTCTGGACCACCTTGCCCTCTCTGGAAGGTGTACCCCCTACAGTGCCCACCTTCCCACTTCCCCCAGGGGTGGTGTCTACTGTGCCCTCCTGTCCCTTCTTGCCAGGGGTGGTCGCAATACTGCCCTCCTTTTACAGAATCCCTGGGCTGGTTAGAACACTGCACTCCTTTGCCTTAATCACTGGCCTGGACACAGCACTGCCCTCCTTTGCCTTAATCACTGGCCTAGACACAACACTGCCCTCCTTTGCCTTAATCACTGGCCTGGACACAACACTGCCCTCCTTTGCCTTAATCACTGGCCTGGACACAACACTGCCCTCCTTTGCCTTAATCATTGGCCTGGACGCAACACTGCCTTCCTTTGCCTTAATCACTGGGCTGGTCACAACAGGGCTCTCCTCTGCCCCAATGACTGGGCTGGTCACAACAAGGCTCTCCTCTGCCTCAATGACTGGGCTGGTCACAACATGGCTCTCCTCCACCTGCCTCAATGTACTTTGTTTTGGGGTTGATGTGGTGGTTGTTTGTGTCCCTGTGCTCTACCCAGCTGTACCCATGACATGCCACACATCCTCTGTGGGCATAGGAGAGTCAATTTCTGGTGATGCCTCTGCAGCATGTGAGCCTGATGTCTGCCACAATGATCTTCTGGCCTTGCTCTTCTGTGACTTTCCTGTGTCTGTGCATATTGGGGGGACCCTGCTCTTCTTTGGTGATGGAGTCTGTGGACGAGATTGTTTGGTTTGGGTCTGACGTGTGCTCCTAGTGTTGTATCGTTTAGGTGACGTAGGTGCCAAGTGGTCACTGTCATCTGATGTGGCCACTGAATGGGTGGTCGTCACAGGCACCTGAGCTGCAATGGGACCATGTGCCTGTTGGAGGGCTGACGTGACTGTGGCTGACAATGCCTGGACTGTACGATGTAGCCCACCCACGTCAGAGTCTATGCCCTCCATGAATGTAATCACCTGGCCTAATTTGTTCTCATGGGCACTGAAGGCATTGAGCAGGGCAGTCTGGCCCACGCAAAGTTGGCGCAGGAGCTCTACGCACTCTGCACTGAGGGCAGCAGGGGGGACAGGTGCATGGGCAGCGGTGCCATGTGTGAATGTCACTCGTCCTCTCTTAGTAACACGGATACGGCCAGCACCAGAGGAAGTGGATGGGAGGCTGGACACTGGCCGCTGGGTGTGAGAGGCTGCAGCAGACTCCCCATCCCCTGTGCCTGCTAACATGGATGCATCCCCGCTGGCATCAGATGAAGTGGTACTCTGTGTCTCAGCCACGGATTCCTCCTGCATACTCCTGCCACCCTCAGATGCGCTGGTGTGCTCAGTGTCACTTGGCTCAGTCTCACTTGCCTCCGCTGCCGCTGTCGTGCTGGTCTCGCCACCACTTGTTTCTGGATCATGTTCCGCTGTGGTGTCTTGCGATTCTGCATTAGTGAGAGAAACAGGGTTGTGTAAGTGTCATCATCTGGTCACACTATTTCAGATCAATGCTGCACAGTAGAGGCCTAGAGCTACATGGTAACCACTACACCCTGCAATCACTGTGCAGCTACACACTATATAGACAACAACAGTGCCTGTCATGCAGACAAACTGCCAGGAGTGAGGTATGTCGATGCCGCACAGCACTACACCCTGCCCGTGGATGGAGTGCCCCCACCCCACATTGACCTGCCCCATGGACATGATGTGGCCACAACACTCATCACCACTGACAGCCCTACAGGGAACCAGAGGGGCCCACACACACCTGTTTTGATTACACATGCCACAATGCCAACTAGGCCATAGCAAGCACCATGTGCCAATCTGGGTTCACATTGTCGTCTGAAGTGTGGGCCTCAACCATCATGGTGCATGCAAAGTAGACAGACATGGTGTCACACTCATTTCGTGGACACTGCAGTTCGCAACAATATGGACTCCCCACACCATCCCAATGGCCACAATAAATCTGTCAAGGATTGAGAACTGCAGGCAGAAGCAGCACATTGAGGCCATGGTGGGCCAATGCCTCATACAGGCACACATCACAGTCGCCACTCACATCACATATCACAGCATGGAAACACACGCACATCACATGTGTCACCGCTGGCACAGGCCCTGTACACATGCATCCACTTCCAGACAAACTCTCCCTCCCCAGATACTCACCATCTCTGTCATGCATCCAGGTCTGGATTGGTCACTGCCAGTATGCGTCCCATCAGCGGAGTCATGGTGCGCCGTGCCAAACGCCCTGTGCGTGGTAGCATCCCCAAGGTCATCTCTGCCACTTGCTTAGCCAGCCGGCTGATGTCGTCCCACCTCTTGTGACAGTGTGTGCGTCGTCTGTTTGATACCCCCAGGGCTCGCACCTTTGCTGCTATGGCCCTCCACACGGCCTTACGTTGGTGTACCTTGAGCTGCAGGTATGAGGGTCAAGAAGGGCAAAGGAACAGTTACACAATGTCAGATGTCAGCATCTATCAGTACAGCAGCCAGACACTGACTCAGGACTCACAGTAACGTCCCTCCCTCCAGAACTGGGGGTACCCTCACAAGGCCACTCTGCATGGCATAAACATTAGTGACTGCATGCACACATTGTGGTTCCTAGTATCCATGATATTCACACAAATGCATGATGCCTCAACACAAATGCATCAACAGCAGTGTGTAAGTCAGATATTGTCCAGGGCACTGATGAGGCATATCTACTATTCATTGTGAAGCAACTGTAGAAAGTAAGTCGGCTGATGTTCAACGTTTGGCTGTGCAGCCACTGAACCTACTCTGTGGGTCACACTGACTGTGACTACAGGGGCACCCTGAAATGTCCTCACAAGCATTCACTGTCCTGGCATCTAAATGGGTAACAACCGTTGGGTCTGTATGCCTGACAATGTGACACACCCCACTCACACATACGAGTACAGACCTAGGAAAGAGTCACATTGCAACACACACACTCCCTCGACCTGGAGACAGCTTGTCTGTCAGTGTTTGTCATTACCCCACATCCCCAGGCATATACTGCAGCATCACGACTACACGTCTGACACCACCCTGCCCTACAGCTTCCTTCATGGTGACTTACCACAATATTGGGACCACCGAACAGCCGTGGGTACTGTGCCAGCACCTCGTCCACAAGGACCTCCAGCTCCTCATTCGTGAATGGCTTGGCACGGATCTTCTCTGTCCTTGACATCCCTGTGGATATGGCAGACCTGTGGTGGAAGTGAGTTGTGAGGGGTCCCAGGCAGTAGACTCTTGAGGCAGCAGCAGGACAGGGTCCCAGGCAGCAGGCTCTTGAGGCAGCAGCAGGAGATGGTCCCATGCAGCAGGCCCCTGGGGCAGCAGCAGGACAGGGTCCCAGGCAGCAGGCTCTTGAGGCAGTAGCAGGAGATGGTCCCAGGCAGCAGGCTCTGTGAGCAGTGGAAATATGAGGCTCACTCCCACAGATATATAGCCCCTGGGGTCGTTTGGAAGCTTAAAAGCTGCTACAATTGGTTGTCTGGGTCTGCCTTATTCAAAAGCATCCAATGACCGCCTCCCCGGTAGCGGAGCACACCTTCCGCCATTTTCATATCTGCATCATGCCACCACGATCATCGCTGCCATTGGCTGTATGCAATGCTCCACGGCGGTGACGCACCGCGGGTGCCCGGGGTGCGCTGTCGCGATGGTGCATCATTCAAAAGCATCCAATGACCGCCTCCACGGTAGCGGAGCACACCTTCCGCGATGTTCAAATCTGCATTATGCCACCGCGATCATCGCTGCCATTGGATGTATGCAATGCTCCACGGCGGTGAAGCACCGCGGGTGCCCGGGGTGCGCTACCGCGATGGTGCATCATTCAAAAGCATCCAATGACCTCCTCCGCGGTAGCGGAGCATACCTTCCTCAATTTTCAAATCTGCATCTTGCCACCGCGATCATCGCTGCCATTGGCTGTATGCAATGATCCATGGCGGTGACGCACCGCCGAGGCCAGGCGGTAGGTACCGCGCCTCATGCGACAGAGCATACCCACCGCCATATACACATGTCCATATGCCAATGGCTACCACACTTGTGAAGGGGGTGGTGCTGGGGTCACACCGCCGGGGACCGGCGGTAGGTACCGCACCTCATGCGGCAGAGCATACCCACCGCCATATACACATGTCCATATGCCAATGGCTACCGCACTTGTGAAGGGGGTGGTGCTGGGGTCACACCGGCGGGGACCGGCGGTAGGTCACACGCCTCATACGGCGGAGCATACCCAGCGCCAAATACACATGTCCATATGCCAAGGGCTACCGCACTTGTGAACGGGGTGGTGCTGGGGTCACACCGCCGGGGACGGGCGGTAGGTACCGCGCCTCATGCGGCGGAGCATACCCACCGCCATATACACATGTCCATATGCCAATTGCTACCGCACTTGTGAAGGGGGTGGTGCTGGGGTCACACCGCCGGGGACCGGTGGTAGGTACTGCCATTTTCATACCCATTGATGTGTATGTCAATACAGAACACTGTATCAGCACCCTGCAGCAACATGGTGAAGGGCACATCATTGTACACACGATGCCACACAGCCTTGTCATCCACAGGTGGATGCACGTTCAGTGTGAGACACTTTGGCCTATGGTTCAGCCATTTATTGAGAAATTTGATAGCTGATGATGATTGACAGACTTCAGCTTGTGTAAAAGATGTTGTGACATTTAATGTGTTGTGGGTCAGTGCAGACCTTGACCTGGCTGGTGTCACTGCATTGTATCGTACCAGACTTGTGCATTCACAACTGCTCATGCACACAACCGGAAGTGTCCCTGCTACTGTGATCATTGTGTTGATGAATGTGTGCCGACTTTACATGATGCTTTGAGGTGTGGCAGGTACAGCAGATGGGTATGATAGACATGGTAAGTCACAATACATTGGCGGTTCATGCTGCACCTTGTCTGCACATGTGAATTGTTCATCTAGTATATCCGCATTCACAGTCCCCGAGGTGTTTGTGGCACTTGTGTTTTGTCACTGGAGAGGCATGCCCTCTGTGTGTAGCTATTGGCCAGCCATGTAACATGATGTGCCATGCATCTCTCTGGCACTCGTTGTTTTCCCATGACATCATTGATGCTTTGTGCTATGCCCATCTCATGATGCTTGTCACTGACATATTCATTTTACCCCTCAACTAGGAGGAGGCCGAATCTCCTACGTCACCTGACAGTGCTGGACGACATGGAGAATGAGGCAATCATCAGGAAATTCAGGCTGGACAGATCAACATTGAGGATCCTGTGTGATCTATTGGAGGCCCTCCTGCAGCCTCGCCGTCACTATCCTACGGCTATCACACCCACCTACAAGGTGCTGGCAGCACTCCACTTTTTTGCGACTGGTTCCTTCCAGGAGACCGTGGCTAACGCTGGGGGGATGTCGCAGCCCATGTTCAGCATGGTGATGAGGGATGTTCCCCAGGGGACGTGAATTGGCTGCCGTTAAGGGTGACTTCTATCCCTTTGGGTGCATCCCACATGTAGTCGGTGCCATCGATTGCACCCATGTAGGTCTGGTGCCACCGCAGGCAACGGAGCACATTTATCGGAACCAAAAACACTACGTCTCCATAAATGTGCAGGTGGTGTGCCTTGCGGACATGACCATGTCACATGTGTGTGCAAAGTATCCCGGTTCGGCCAATGATTCGTACATCATGAGGAACAGCATGGTAAATGTAAATTGTAAATTGATATTTGTATAGCGCACTACTCACCCGCAAGGGTCTCAAGGCGCTTGTACGAATACCGCTGTGGAACCCATCCTGGCTTTTCCTGTGAGGTGTCCACTCCTGGGCACCCCCAAGGTGGAATGTGAATGTGAATGTGAAGGGGTATTTATATAGCGCAGCGGTCGCTCCGGAGGGAGCATCATGGCGCTAAGACAAATCCAGGTGGCCTAGTCGTTGTTGGCGGCGGGAGGGCTAGATGGCAGCTTTAGTCCAGTCATCGGGGAGGTTAAAGATCCAAGTCTTAAGGAGTTTCCTGAAGGGTTTCTCAAGGACCTGTTGTCTCAAATGTTTGGGCATACTGTTCCAGGCTTTGATGGCCAGGGAGTATAACGTTTTACCACCTTTAGTTTTTAAGTTGTAGCTGGCGGGAGACATGAGATTGTCTTGGGCAGAGCGGAGGGCACGGCTCGGTATGTAGTGGGGGAAGCGTCTGGTTAGATATTTTGGACCAGTTTTATTGAATGCTCGAAAGGCTATGGTTAGTATTTTGAAAAGAATTCTTTTATGGAGGGGGAGCCAGTGCAGGGTTTTTAGGGCTGCAGAGGCAGATGATTTGCAGGGGTAGTTTCAGGACCAGTCTGGCAGCCGTATGAAGGATGCTTTGAAGTTTGGTTTGTGTAGACTTTTTTGTCCCTGCCCATTGGCCGTTACAATAATCAAGGCGCGAAATTATGAGGGCCACTGTAACTGTTTTTCTGGCCTCGAGAGGGAGAAAGTCGAAAAACTTTCTGAGCGATTTAATTATGCCGAAGCAACTGCCGGCGACCATCTTTGCGTGCTGGTTGAAGGAAAGATCCGAGTCGAAAGTTACACCGAGGTTTTTTGCTGTTGTAACGGTCTGTGGAGGGGCAACAGAGTTGTCCGGCCACCAGAGGGCTGGACAGAAGGAGGTGTTCTTTCCGATGGGAAGGATCTCAGTTTTACTAGAGTTACACCTGAGATGATTAGTATCCATCCAGTGAAAGACCGCAGTTAAACAGTTTTTAAGGTTGGACTCAGCTATGGTTGAGTTATCCTCAAGGGGTACTATCAGCTGCGTATCATCGGCATACGAGGTAACTGGTATGCCGTATGATTCGATCAGGGAAAGGAGTGGGATGCGGTAAACATTAAAAAGGAGGGGACTTAGGATGGACCCTTGGGGTACTCCGGAGGCGACCTTTTTTTCTTTTGACTGAAAGGGACCAAGGGCCACAGTTTGGATTCTGTCGTTGAGGAATGATTTTATCCATAGTAGGGCCGTATCTGACATCCCTATGTCCATCAGTCGGTTGATGAGAATAGAGTGGGAGATGGTGTCGAACGCTGCTGTGAGGTCTAGAAGTATTAGGATGGCCTTCTTCCTCTGATCTTGCAGCGTTTTTATGGTGTCTGACAGTTCGATCAGAGCGGTCTCAGTTGAGTGCTTGGGACGGAAACCAGATTGTTGGGGATGAAGTATGTTATGGGTTTCCAGGTAGATCTTAAGTTCTTTATAGACCAACTGTTCTGTTATTTTTCCCAAGGCAGGGAGAAGGGTGATCGGACGGAGATTGGTCAGATCCTCCGGAGATTTGTTCGCTTTCTTCATGAGCGGTTTAACAGTGCCCCTTTTCCATATGCCGGGGACAGATCCGGTGCTAAGTGATGAGTTGATTATGTCATTGATGACAGGGTTAACAACGTCTATAAGTTGGTGAAGGATCTTGGGGGGGCATGGGTCAGAGGGGGAGCCTGTTTTGCAAGATAGGATGGCATCCCTACTAGATATGGGTATGCCCCCCACCTTGGTACGTCTCATTGTGAACCTTCATGCACAGACTTTTGCATTTGTGCGATGGGGAAAACCGGGTGAGGTGACGGAGAACTTTCCAGTGGCTAAAGGTGTCAGGCAAGGTTGTGTTTTGGCACCCACCTTGTTTTCTCTCTATATTAATAGGGTTACCAAGTATTATGACAACTTTTCCACGGATGCCCCAAGTTTGGCTGGAGCGAAAATCCCCCTGCTCATGTTCGCTGACGATACTCTCCTGATTTCACGAACCAGGCAGGGTTTGCAGAAAGCACTGTCAAGGTTCGAGAGTTTCTGCAGCGAACATGAGCTGGAGGTGAACGTGTCCAAAACCAAATTTATGGTTTTAAGAGGGCACAAACAAATAAATGCCAGGGTCTCCATGGGGGGTATCCCCCTGGAGCAGACAAAACATTTCACATACCTGGGAGTCACCTTTAGTGAGACTATGAGTTGGACACATCAGATCGAGCTCATGACCTTGAAGCATCAGCAGTTGGGTGGGGCTTTGATTAAGGAACATAAAGGGTCATTTACAAGGCCAATGTCCCCGCTCCTTAAGATCTATGGTGGCAAGATTTTATCAGCAGTCCTATATGGAGCGGAACTGTGGGGTGGTAGCAATTTGGACCCGCTAAGACAAGCCCAAAATAAATTCTTAAGAATGGCAACGGGTCTGCCTCAGTCAACACCATTAATTCCCCTTCTTTTTGACTTGGGGTGCCAACCGGTAGAGGACCTAGCAAGACTTCGCCCCTTAACATTCTGGCGTCGTCTTTGGACTACGCCGGAACTCCAACATTATCCAAAAGCTTGCTTGGAGGTAAGAAACAGCTCCGGTGCCACAAACATTGGCTGGTTCAGAGACCTTAAGGCTACCCTAATAGCTCTGGGGTATGGTGACCTGTGGCTCACACCGGAAACAGCCAAATTCCCCTCAAAAAAGGATCTTAAACATTGTTACTGGGAATGGGTGTTACACAATAGGTACTCTAAAACGAGCTCGAGTAGCCTCACAGGTCTGTTCATTGTATTTAAGGATGCGCCCAAGCTGGAAAGATATTGGGATATAATAACAAAACCCGCGGACCGCAAATTATTCTTTCAATTTAGATGCGGTTCACTTCCCCTTGGGGATTTTACCAAAAAGTGGGGTGCAGAAAGGACGGGGTTTTGTCCCAAGTGTCAAGGTATTGGGGAAAATTTGAATCATTTTTTATATGTGTGTCCACTATACTCTGCCCCAAGAGCCAAATGGCTTAGGCCGGTATGCAGAAATCTAGGCACAAGATCGGCTGGGGAAGCAAGTAGAATGTTAAAGACCAATCTGGACCCTCTGATTGTCGTGGGTGTTGCTAAATTTTTGGGGTGGGCCTGGTTGCTTAGAAGTAGGCTCATTAAAAGCAATCTAACGGGGTCTTAAATGATGTGACTTTTTACATGGAGACCTGTATTCTGTTTAATTATGGTTGCATTTGTGCGTCTCTGTAAATTTTGTAAATATATGCAAGAAGCTGATTAGTTTGACAATGCTTTAATACTTGTTTTAATTGTTTTATATGTATAAATGTATTTTATGTCTTTTATGATGAACTAATCGAATAAAGACTTCTTGAACTTGAACTTGATAGGATGGCATCTCTGGTTTGGGCTAGAGTAACAGGGGTGAAATGTTTGAAACTCCCAATTGGGGGTTCCGATTTTTCAGGGATAGGGGGCTCTTGATGGGTTTGAGGGGGGGGGAGTTCATTTGGATGGAGGCTTTTTTTTCGTCAAAATAGTCTGAGATCTTATCACAAAGGTTTTGGGAAGGGGGGATTTCGGGTTGGAGAGCTTTGGGCTGGGTAAATGATTTTACTATTGAGAATAAGGTTTTTTGTTTCTGACCGGCATTTGTAATGGCATTGACATAAAAGGTTTTCTTGGCAGATTTGATGTTTGAAAGATAGTTTTTTCTTTGTTCGATGTAGACTAGACGGTCGTCCTTGGCATATGTTTTGCGCCATTTTCGCTCGGCTTTCCTGCAAATTAGGTGAGCGGTCGCTAAGGCAGGAGTGAACCAGGGGGCATTGTTTTTAGCATTGTTAGGATTTCTGCGGGGGCGCTTAGTAGGGTTCCGGTTTTTGATTTCATGAGAAATCCAATTATGGAAGAGTTCTGCGTCTAATTCCGTGTTGCCGGATAGGGCTGGGGCGTGTGTTTAAAGATGGGGTTAAGCGTAAGGTTATCCTGGACTGTTTTCCAGTTAACAGAGTGGTCACGATGGGAAGTAGTTTTGTTGATGGTAGGGTGTGAGATAGTAATATTAAATGGGATCAGGCTATGATCTGTCCATATCTGGGGAAGGGGGGGGTAAGGTAGTGAGAGATTGGAAATTAGAGCAAACACCGTCGAGGGTGTGCCCTAGGGAATGAGTAGGCAGGAGGACACTTTGTTGGAGATTGAAGATTTCAAGTGTCTGTAAAAAACTATTAGTTTGTAGGTCAGATTGTGGAAAAGTAAATTTTGCCATGTTATATGTGCCTACGTGTTCCCCATGTTATGCTATATGTGCATGATCGATATGCATGTATTCCCCTATGATCGATTAAAGACGCAATTACAGTTGTGTCCATCTCTAGTATGCCAGTTTCCAGTTTTCGTAAATATAACGAATATCAGGCCTATGTAAAGCTACGTTGCCACGTTTTTCAGTGTGCACGTTAATTCATTGAATTATCCCCGTTTCTAGGCCTCAAAAGGGCCCGGACTCAGATTCAGCTCCTGTTTCCTGAACCCTCTCCGAGGAGCGATACAGCCCCCACCTGTATCCCTGACCCTTAGCTTACTTTCATGCCTCGCAGTGCCCGGCTCGGCCTGGCTCTGCCTCCCAGTCTGCCAAGAGTATGTTATGTTTCTAGTTATCAGTCCAGCCCTCCTTCTCTGCATTCCTAAGCTACTGAATCGCATCAATAGTTTCCGTCATGGTCTAGCCTTTATGTCTCCATGTAAGAGAAATACTGTATTAATATTCATAGAATATTCCTCGCACACACACTACATGTAGAATTATGCATGCACCAGTCTTAATGTCTGTTAGCCTTTGCCCTGATAACTTTTGGATTCTATCAACATGTTCTCTAAACACGAGATACTAGATAGGCTTTAGGTACATGTCGCTCTGACACTCCAGACTTTCGTCTCCTCTTCTAGCGCAGAAGTCATAGCCCCCAGTTCTCCCTAGTAACACGTCATTGCCAGCTTGCGCGCACCACTAGGTTAGAGGTCCCAGCTGCTCAGGTAGCCCCCTCCATGTTTCCGCCCCTTTTTTGACATATTCTGTTACGTTTGCATCACATGTCTATGTATACGCCCTGTACACACCTCTTGTTACACCCACTTTATGCCTTATCTTTCGCGACTGCTACAAACTCCGCCTACTGCTACGCCTACTGTATTGAATACAATGTATTTGTTTAACTATAAATATTGTGCACTGTTATTAAAGTTTGCTAGCCATTCCCAGATCCTGCCCCGGCAGCTGCCGGGCCCCTGCCATCCCATTCCCGTACAGGCTGTCCTGTTCCAGTCCTTTATGCTTAATTAAAGCCTGTCAACTCTAGCTACCTCGTATCTTGACTCTTATTTATTGAGCTATCTGTTTATATTGTATCCAGTCAAAAATAGAACCGGTAATTAATTATTTATTTACCACATAATGGCGCCCGAATAGGAACTTGCCCTTTCCCCACGCGCCGGAGAAGCCACGCAGGCCCCCTGATCCTCTGCAGCCGTGACGGAACCATACCGTGCACGTGCAGATATTTCTGCTTCAAGTATCCCTCAGGCCCACGGAGGAGACGGAGGTTGCGGTCCAGCATCCAGACGAGGCGGTGGAGGAACGCGGCGAGTCCCGACCAGAGCCCAAGCCGAGAGTCCAAGGTCCGAGGTATCCGGAGGCCCACCTGTAACTGAAGTCCGAAGTTCGTCCGTCCGTCGTCGTAGCAGTCCAGTCCAGTCTGAGGTCTTCCGTTCTTGCTGCCCGGTGAGTACCGTTGCTGGGGTAGTATCTAGACAGGGTCAATTAATTTGTCTCTGGTCCGTGGGTTTGGGTACACAGATCCAACACGAAGTGTCCATCTAGGTGGATGCGGGTCCTGACGTGTCTCTTTATGAGACCGGTAAGTTTCGTACTGTTTTAGCAGTGCATCTAGTCATTCCAGTAAGTCAGTTCTGTTCTCGAGAAATTCATGTGTTTCTGTTCTCAGTATTCCAGGTAGTATTTTGTCCGAACCGTTATTTTTAAATGTTATTTCATGTGTTTTCAATGTCGTGATATGAGTGATTTGTTTTCTTAAAGTTATTATTGTGTTTATTGTGTATTGTATTGTTTCTAGACTCCAGTCTAGTCATGCCTCTGTTCTCGAAGTTACGTCAGTTAAAAACTAGAAAAGGTCTGCTCGAGGAAGCAGTTCCTGTCCCGCCTAGGGACAGTCCAGGTCATTTTATGTATCATAAACATGGCATAAGTGCCATATTATATCTAGATTTATGGGTAGAGTACACCAAGGAATTAGAAGAGAAATATAGATGGCCTGTATCAGGTACGTGGGATGCCGAGTGCATCATGCGAGTAGAAGAAGTATTATGGAAAAAGAAAGCCAGACAGTCCCATAAAGATGCCATCGAGTTATGGCGCAAAGAATCTCATAAAAGAACCGAAAAAGAAATGAGAAAGTCAGAATTAAGTAGAGAATCCTCTGAAAGAGCCCAAGAAAGGGAATTAATCGAAATAGGTGAACGAGTTAAAGCCGAACAGTCAGACAGACAGAGAAATGCCCTCATTAAGGGTATGTATCCTCTTCTTGCCGAGGGCTTGCCGAAAGCAACCCCGGAGGCATCCAGTAATTTCCCGCCGCCATTAGTTCCGATTAAGCTACGTCACAAACCGACCGCAGCTGATATTTTTCTCTCGTCCTATTTGGACGACACAGTCCCAGAATATGCAAATCCTGTTCCGCCAGCTCCTGTAAATAATGTAATTCCTGTTCCTCCAGCCACCGGGGCACTTGTTACAGCACCTGTTACGGTACCCCCGGTCCAGCCCGTAGTACAAGTTCCCGCTACATCGGTCACTCTGCCAGCACGAAGAGTATCAGTCGACGATTCCAGTTTAGGGGCCGTGGGGGGAGGTCCTCCTGGTACCCCGCCGCCACACAAACGTGTAACATTAGTCGAGTTACATGAACGTGCGTTACAGCGTACGCCCAAATATCAGTCCGTTGCAGATATCAGACGAGCTCTTACCGAATGCCGTTATGATCCAGTCCCAGGCGATGATAATATGGTTATATATTCATTGCGTGTAAGACGGGTGACCGAGTATTTGGACACCCTACCGAATATGAAAGAAGATCTAGACAGAATATATCGTTTCATCCGTACAGGAGACGATCCAGAAAGTATTGGCGAAATCATGTCTCTAAGGAAAGCTGAGACCCAGCTCATGCTATTGAAATTTCTAATCAATTGTTTAATAAGGGAACAAGATTGTCCGACTAAAGATCCGACCGAAATGAGAGTTCTGACAAGGTGGAGTGATAATATAGCCGAGGGAAGACACAAGACACTCAGTAGTATAGAGAGTATGTACAAGAAAATTCGTAAGGAAATAATAAGGTTTCACGACAATCGTAAAGCAGCACAAGTAAGTGAGAAAGAAGACAACTCTTCTACTGAAGAGGTAGACGACGAGAATCCCACCAGAATAGCGTATGTAGGTAGAACTAGACTTCCCGACCGACATTCACGTCTAGAACACAAGAAAGTTTTTCATCTTCCAGCACCAGAACAAGGTTCTCTTGAACAAGTATTTCAAGCTACCGATCACATTCTGAAATCACGAATCGGTTATAGTGAACTTAGTACCATGCATGAACAAGAACTAGCCCGATCAGCAGTTCGATGGACTACTGATTCTACCACTTTTCCAGACGAAATAGTGGCACAAATGTTTCTGAAACTGCCCCCAGCCGAGCAGCGACTGGTGGGTATGTATATGATCCAGCACCTCATTACACTGTATGAGGGACAACATTCTGATCCAGGTCCGTTACATGATGTTCTGAACGAGTTACTCCAGTATAAATGGAAAGGTTTAGGTACCGATTTAATTAGTACCATTCTAGAACAGCGCCACAAATATAGAACGTTTCTGAATCCGCATTTTGTTCACGTCTCACCTCCAGAAAGTAAACCATTCTACATAGATAGACAGCATCCGTTACGAGAAGTACACCCAGTTAGGTCAGCAGGTGGTGAAATGCAACGAGTATTTGTTTACACCCCGATTACCAAGATGGAACTCTTAGAGATGAAAAAGTTAATTCCCTGTCACAACAAAGATCCAGCAGGGTTCCATCGAGAATTAAAGGACATGCTCCGTATGGGAGAATACACGTATCCAGATATTATTAAAATGCTAAAAGTCCTGTTGCCCGCAGGGGTATATGAGAAACTCAAGGAAAAAGAATGGGAGGTGGGAGAGAAAAAGATTGATTGGACAGCTCTAGAAGCTGAAGATAAAATACGAGTACCAGGTACCGGTCTTGGGGATAAATGTAAAGAATTGCCCGAGTTATTGATTCAGGTTTTGCCAAGATTATTAGCCACGAAAAAGGAAGATTGGGATGCAATCTCAGCTTGTAAACAGAAACTAGATGAAGACACTAGTGATTTTTATTCTAGATTCGAAAAATGTTTCATTATCAACAGTGGTTTAAAGACAGGTAGCGAGTCATACCCTCATCTTTTTGTTACTAAACTAGTCGAGAATTCAAGTCCACAAGTTAAAAATCGAGTTTTGAAAGTCGAAAGTACCTGGCAAGCTAATACCCCGTCCCAAATGCTCCAAATGCTCCAGTATCACCAGAACAGAATCAGGGAAGAGCAAGAACACGAAAAGAGACGTATGAAAGATACGAAAATGAAAGTATTAGTTGCACAATCTGTTCCACAAGACAGTCAGAAGAGGGGTCCGAATCAAGCCAGTCATCCTGCAGCTCCCGTTAAAGGGACATGCAATTATTGTAAACAGCCAGGTCATTTTATAAACGAGTGTGCAGTTCTGAAACACAACATAGCAACTGGTAAGACTAAAGAAAGACCACGTGCGCCTAGACAAGAACAAGTTTCACAGACTTCTCAGCCACCACAGAATGCACAACAGCCAGTTCCAGCACCGCAGCCTATCACTGCAACACAGCATGTTACACAGCAAATGTACCAGTATGCCCAGACAGAGTATCCAGAGTATCAACAGTATTCATGAAACAGCCTAGAGAGGGAGGTAGGCTTGCCTCTCATCGAGATACCTGTAGATCAAGAGGGTCCCTATGTACACAGTCAAGTATTGGGGAAAGACAGAAAGTTTATGATTGATACAGGGGCAAGTAGGACTACTATCAGTCATGACGAGGTTCCAGGGGCTCCGCTCTCAGGCTCTAAAAATGTTTCCCTTGGATTTTCAGGAAAGCCAATTGTTAACGAGATTTCAAAGCCAGTTACTCTAGAAGTTGGTCCATTGTCCCGAACTACTGATTTGTTACTTACGAAATCATGTCCAGAAAATTTGTTAGGTATTAAAACATTGAAAGAATTAGGTGCAGTTATTTGCTGTTCCCCAGAAGGAATACGATTGTTCTTAAGGGACTTTAAAGGTCACTATGTATTACGAGATTTTGATCCAAGGTTGTCCAATGTACCGCAGCATCTATGGGCGCAAGGTCCAACTGATGTAGGATTTATGCAAATCACACCCCATCGTGTGACCCTCAAGCAAGGTATAGTCCTGCCACGGATCAGACAGTACAAATTGCCACCTGAGGCTGTAGCAGCCTTATCCAAAATTATTGACGAGCTCATTGCTCAAGGAGTGGTTGTAGAAACTGACTCCAATGTATGTAATTCTCCTATCATTCCAGTCATGAAACGTACTGATCCAAATGCACCTCCAGTATATCGATTAGTGATTGACCTTCGAGAACTTAATAAATGTATCATACCTCAGTATCCAGTAGTCCCAGATATTTCTTCCTTATTGACAGCTATTGATCCCGAAGCTACATTTTTTACTGTAATAGACCTCAAGAATGCATTTTTCAGTGTCCCGATTCATCCAGACAGCCAGTACCTTTTCGGTTTTTGTTTAAATGGAAGGAGCTATAAATTCACACGAGCTCCTCAAGGTTTCACAGAAAGTCCTAGTATTTACAGTCAAGCACTTAAGAGACAACTAGACAACATTCACATGCCAACAGACACTGCCCTGCTCCAGTATGTCGATGATCTACTGATCACAGCCCGTTCTGAACGTGACTGCGAGCGAGCGTCACTTACAGTTCTGTATTTCCTAGCCGAGATGGGGCACAAGGTGTCCCCTTCGAAGCTCCAGTTCTGTGTCCAGCAAGTGATCTACTTAGGCCACTTACTGTCCAAGTGGGGTAGGCAGTTGACACCAGACCGTATCCAGTTAATAGCGAGTCTTCCACAGCCCAAGACACAGAAGGAGGTACGTGCTTTTATTGGCCTCACTTCTTACTGCAGACAATGGATTCCTCAGTATGCATTTCTAGCAAAGCCACTGATACAGTTAACAACACAGGAGGCAGCCGTATCGACTGTCCTCCCTTGGACATCTGAACATACACTTAGTTTTAATGAATTAAAGAAAGCTTTATGCCAAGCACCTGTTCTAGCTACACCGAACTACAGTAAGCCTTTTACACTTTTTGTCACAGAACGTGATGGTACTTCATTATCTGTTCTCACACAAGATCAAGCGGGACAGTACAAGCCTTGTGCTTATTTTTCGAGCACACTAGATCCAGTAGCCCAGGCTCTGCCTGCGTGCCTCAAGTCAGTTGCAGCCACAGCTCTAGCAATCAGACAAAGTGATTCCATAGTATTAGGACACTCCCTGACAGTACAAGTTCCACACTCTGTGGAAGTTCTTTTAAACCGAACACAGACTCAGCACTTGACAATTGCACGTTTAACAGGTTATGAACTGACACTGTTCCAGCCACACATAGAAATCAGACGCTGCAACGTTCTGAATCCCGCTACACTGTTACCGTCAGTTACTTCAAATACTGCCACACATGACTGTGTGGAAGTCATTAACACTATGACTAAGCCAAGACAAGATTTGACAGATATTGCATTACCAGATCCCGACCTGACACTTTATGTGGACGGTTCATGTATGAGAACTAGTACAGGAGAACTAGTAGCCGCGTATGCAGTGACTACTGACACTGAAGTTATAGAAACACATCGTATTGACACCCTGTCTGCTCAAGCAGCAGAGCTAGTTGCTCTGACTCAAGCCTGCATACGTGCCAAGAACCTGAAAGTAAACATATATACAGATTCACGTTACGCATTCGGAGTTGTACACGACTTCGGAGTACTCTGGCAGGAAAGAGGTTTCATGACTTCTCATGGAACCAAGATTCAGCATGGTCTCCCCATTCAAGCTCTGTTAGATGCAATACATTTACCGACAGCTATCGCTATCATGAAGTGCAAGGCACATACGAAAGTTACTGATATCATCTCCCAAGGTAACGATCTAGCAGATCGAACAGCCAAGCTTACAGCTCAGACACCAGACATTCCAGTTAACAAGACACAGACATTCATTCCAGAACAGACTACTTGTATGACAGTTAAGGACCCTACACAAGATGTCATAGACATACAGTTACATGCCACTCCCGAAGAAATCAAGAAATGGTCCGAACAAGGAGGGGTCCAGACAGATCAGGGATGGGTGACGAAGGGAAAAGCCACATGGTTTCCCCCCGACTCTATGGTTCAAGTCATTATCAATACCGCACATAGTCCAGCACATCTAGGAGAAAAAGCCATGTTAGACAGTATACAGAACCTTTGGTTCAACAAGCACTTACGAGCTGCAGCCAAGCAGAAAGTCCGTACTTGTATGATATGTTGTCAGTTCAATCCAGGTAAAAGTGTCCCGGTGGAACAAGGTGGATTCCAACCTCCTGACCACCCTTTTGAAGTCCTCCAGATGGATTATATTCAGATGGAGCGATGTCGAGGTTTCAAGTATGTCCTTGTAGTTGTATGCGCTTTGTCCAGGTGGACAGAAGCATATCCAGTTCCAGATTACACAGCAGCGACCACTGCCAAGCAGTTGGTTTGTGAATTCTTCCCCCGTTATGGACTCCCTAGGGTCGTGTATTCTGATAACGGCCAGCCATTCTCATCTGAGTTGATGAAACATGTTTCCCTTTTGTTAGGGTACCAGTGGAAGTTCCATTGTGTATGCCATCCTGAAGCAGCCGGTCTCGTAGAGAGACATAATCAGACCTTGAAAATCCGTATTGCCAAGACATGTAAAGAGAAAGGTGTAGACTGGCTAGTTGCCCTGCCAGTTGCTCTATTCTTTATGCGTATGGTCGCACATTCCAGATCAGGTCTGTCCCCTTATGAGGTCGTATTCGGCCGCCCCCCAAACATGTGGGGTACACCTAGACCTCGCAGTATGACAGATGTTTCCAGTAATATGTTGACAGATTACCTAGCTTCCTTGATGTCTGCCCTACACTCTTGTCGTTCACAGGTTGCCGCTGCATTTCCAGATAATACCGAAGTGAAACCGCATGAGGTCATTCCAGGTGACCTAGTACTGGTCAGGAACTTTGATCGTTCAAGTCCGCTGGAGCCTCGCTGGAAGGAGCCGAGACTAGTCCTTCTGACCACCCGTACGGCCGTGAAGTTGGAAGGCCGCAAGACGGCCATGTAGGACATAGTGATTGCACTACTACTGTCGAGTATAGTGACAGTGGGAAATCTATTTTCAAAGCATCACGTCATTCTTATTTTGTTTGTGGTCAGACCGCATATGTTCGTCTGCCCCTCGATTGGGATGGAACATGTTACATTGCCTTCCTACTGCCACCAGTTTTTCTAGCCCCATCTGATTATCACAGAAACACACATCTAGTACACGTCAGACATAGAAGGGAGATTGAGTCCCCAATTGTCGATCAAACTGAAACTACTCTAGAACAGTATCAAGACTTTAATAAAGGTTTCTTCTTCTTTATAGGACCTATCCAGAATAGTAAGTTAATCCGTAGACTAACCAGAACCCTTGAAGCAGTAGTGAATGAGACTACTTCTGCTCTAGGTAACTTAACCGAAGAGCAATCTGCTATGAGATTTGTCGTGCTCCAAAATCGTCTCGTTCTTGACGTCATACTGGCCGATAGAGGAGGAGCATGTAGAGTCATCGGATCTAGTTGCTGCATTTTCATTCCTAATAACGCGCCGTCTGTTTATTCAGCTATAACCAGACTTCATAAAATTGCCCATCAGTTACACCAGAATCCGGGCACCTGGACATGGTCCAGTTGGCTCTGGAGTATTATATCTGCCTGGGGATGGAAAGTATTGTCATTCCTAGGTATTGCAGTAATGATCATTTTCAGTTGCTGCCTCTGTATACAATGTGGCCCTGCGATTTGCGGCATTTGTGCTACCTCTTGTATTCCTAGTCCTAAAACCCGTTCCAAGACAATTCGAGACGAGCAAATGATGCTATATGAAATAATAGATGGTATCATGAATATAGATGTTTCCTAATGGAAACGTAGTTCACAAGGAGGGAATGTGGAAAAGTAAATTTTGCCATGTTATATGTACCTACGTGTTCCCCATGTTATGCTATATGTGCATGATCGATATGCATGTATTCCCCTATGATCGATTAAAGACGCAATTACAGTTGTGTCCATCTCTAGTATGCCAGTTTCCAGTTTTCGTAAATATAACGAATATCAGGCCTATGTAAAGCTACGTTGCCACGTTTTTCAGTGTGCACGTTAATTCATTGAATTATCCCCGTTTCTAGGCCTCAAAAGGGCCCGGACTCAGATTCAGCTCCTGTTTCCTGAACCCTCTCCGAGGAGCGATACAGCCCCCACCTGTATCCCTGACCCTTAGCTTACTTTCATGCCTCGCAGTGCCCGGCTCGGCCTGGCTCTGCCTCCCAGTCTGCCAAGAGTATGTTATGTTTCTAGTTATCAGTCCAGCCCTCCTTCTCTGCATTCCTAAGCTACTGAATCGCATCAATAGTTTCCGTCATGGTCTAGCCTTTATGTCTCCATGTAAGAGAAATACTGTATTAATATTCATAGAATATTCCTCGCACACACACTACATGTAGAATTATGCATGCACCAGTCTTAATGTCTGTTAGCCTTTGCCCTGATAACTTTTGGATTCTATCAACATGTTCTCTAAACACGAGATACTAGATAGGCTTTAGGTACATGTCGCTCTGACACTCCAGACTTTCGTCTCCTCTTCTAGCGCAGAAGTCATAGCCCCCAGTTCTCCCTAGTAACACGTCATTGCCAGCTTGCGCGCACCACTAGGTTAGAGGTCCCAGCTGCTCAGGTAGCCCCCTCCATGTTTCCGCCCCTTTTTTGACATATTCTGTTACGTTTGCATCACATGTCTATGTATACGCCCTGTACACACCTCTTGTTACACCCACTTTATGCCTTATCTTTCGCGACTGCTACAAACTCCGCCTACTGCTACGCCTACTGTATTGAATACAATGTATTTGTTTAACTATAAATATTGTGCACTGTTATTAAAGTTTGCTAGCCATTCCCAGATCCTGCCCCGGCAGCTGCCGGGCCCCTGCCATCCCATTCCCGTACAGGCTGTCCTGTTCCAGTCCTTTATGCTTAATTAAAGCCTGTCAACTCTAGCTACCTCGTATCTTGACTCTTATTTATTGAGCTATCTGTTTATATTGTATCCAGTCAAAAATAGAACCGGTAATTAATTATTTATTTACCACAAGATGGGGACTCAAGGTGCAGATTGAAGTCTCCGAGAAGGGTAAAATGAGGGTAGCGGAGTAGAAAGTGTCCCAGAGAGTCACTTAAGGAGGCTAGAAATTTGGAAGCATTTCCGGGCGGGCGATAAATCAGACCACCAGAGAAGGAGGAGGTTTGGCTAAGTTTGATAGAGAAACCCATGCCTTCTGTATCAGTGAGGGGGTCTAGGCTAAACGTATGACAATTGAAGGTTTTCTTCAGTATAATGGCAACGCCTCCGCCTCTACCTTTCAATCTGTCTTGTCTAAGAAAGGAGTAACCGTGGGGGAGGGCAGTGGCTATGTCTGGGTTACTGTCTTCCGTTAGCCAAGTTTCTGTAATGAGAAGACAGTCCAGATCGAACTCGAGAATGAGGTCGTGTATATCCTGGCTATGTTTACACATAGATCGGGCGTTTATCAGACCGCCTTTGAAAGGAGGCATGGAGTCCTTGGTTTGGGGTGAAGGAGCGGGAGGGTTAGATGGATTACTAGTGAGGGACCAGCGGCAGTGTTTGCAGCTGGCCGGGCCGGAAACATTAGCCAAGTCCAGTTTACAGGGGCAGTGGTGGTTACCACGCAGTAGGTGAATTTCGCTAGGGAGGTATCTGACATGGCTGGAGGGTCGGGCAGGGTTTCCTGCGCCTGGCGCGATCTTGGCGCAGACGGGCGCAGACGGGCTTGCCTTAGGCGCTCCCGCTGCGCTCGTCCGCTGCGCTTCCTGTGCATGCACATAACTAGCGAGATAAGGGGGCGTGGCCAGCAAGGGGGCGGAGTCAGCGCGCACGCCTGGACTGATGGCGGCCGCTGAATGCGAGCAGGGAAAGGCGCGACAGTTCGTAATATCAGCTGTGCGCTACAAACGGGCAAGTACTAGGGGTGTGAGTGATCCTTTTTTAAAAAGCACAGAAAAGTGACACCACACGAAGAAATAACAATTTTTCTTAAAAACAAAGATCGAGTACCGCCAGCTCCCGGCTTTCCGCCTCAGGACTGGGATAGGAGTTGTCTGTCAGCCGCGGGCAAATCAGTGCTTTAAATAGCCAAAACAAGGGGGCGTGGCCAGCAAGGGGGCGGAGTCAGCGCGCACGCCTGGACTGATGGCGGCCGCTGAATGCGAGCAGGGAAAGGCGCGACAGTTCGTAATATCAGCTGTGCGCTACAAACGGGCAAGTACTAGGGGTGTGAGTGATCCTTTTTTAAAAAGCACAGAAAAGTGACATCACACGAAGAAATAACAATTTTTCTTAAAAACAAAGATCGAGTACCGCCAGCTCCCGACTTTCCGCCTCAGGACTGGGATAGGAGTTGTCTGTCAGCCGCGGGCAAATCAGTGCTTTAAATAGCCAAAACAAGGGGGCGTGGCCAGCAAGGGGGCGGAGTCAGCGCGCACGCCTGGACTGATGGCGGCCGCTGAATGCGAGCAGGGAAAGGCGCGACAGTTCGGAACATCAGCTGTGCGCTACAAACGGGCAAGTACTAGGGGTGTGAGTGATCCTTTTTTAAAAAGCACAGAAAAGTGACACCACACGAAGAAATAACAATTTTTCTTAAAAACAAAGATCGAGTACCGCCAGCTCCCGGCTTTCCGCCTCAGGACTGGGATAGGAGTTGTCTGTCAGCCGCTGGCAAATCAGTGCTTTAAATAGCCAAAACAAGGGGGCGTGGCCAGCAAGGGGGCGGAGTCAGCGCGCACGCCTGGACTGATGGCGGCCGCTGAATGCGAGCAGGGAAAGGCGCGACAGTTCGTAATATCAGCTGTGCGCTACAAACGGGCAAGTACTAGGGGTGTGAGTGATCCTTTTTTAAAAAGCACAGAAAAGTGACACCACACGAAGAAATAACAATTTTTCTTAAAAACAAAGATCGAGTACCGCCAGCTCCCGGCTTTCCGCCTCAGGACTGGGATAGGAGTTGTCTGTCAGCCGCGGGCAAATCAGTGCTTTAAATAGCCAAAACAAGGGGGCGTGGCCAGCAAGGGGGCGGAGTCAGCGCGCACGCCTGGAGCCAAAACAAGGGGGCGTGGCCAGGCATCCTTAGCGTTGTGGGGGCCGTTGTGGAGATTAAGCAAGCTATTGCCCAGAGTTGCAGAGTGGGACTCCATGATTGGAATAGGCACCGAGGCGAGAATTATCAGGTCCGTGGAATTTTTGAGCCCAAGACCCACCGAGGCGGGGAATTGAACCCTGGTCCCGGGCTAGATCTCCGCATCAGGGTCTGCCGCTCTAACCATTGAGCCACACTTCTCCACCTCCGCATGGTGCCACGGATGATGGAGAATCTGCATCCCGAATGTGCCTGGATTGTGGGTGAGTATCACTACTGCTATGGCGTGCTGTGTGTCACTTGCTGCACTCTGGCTGTACAGCATTGCAATGTGTGTTTGTCATTCACAGGTGACTCAGCATATCCCAGTAGGCCATGGCTGTTGAGCCTACTCCGGAATCCCCGGACACCAGCAGACATCCGCTACAATGAGGCCCTTGGCAGGGCCCAACGGGTAATCGAGAGGACTTTCGGCCTGCTGAAGTCAAGGTTCCGGTGCCTTGACAGGACCGGAGGTGCACTGGCATACTCGCCTGGGAAGGTGTGCAAGATCGTTGTGGCATGTTGTATTCTGCACAACCTGGCCATCCACAAGGGGGTCCCCCTGCTCCTGGACGATGGTGAGGAACCAAGGCCACCACCTGCTCAAGGACCTGAGTCCAGTGATGAGGACAGTGGAGAGGAGGAAGGAGTAGACCTGTGCCAGCAGCTCATCGACCGCTACTTCACTTGAAGGTGGGTGGCGAGGTACAACGTGTACATTGTCTGGTGTGGTTGCTGTTGTTGTGAAGGGCTATGCGCGGATGTAACCGACAGACACACGTTCAGTCACCTGTGTGTGATAAATGTGACATTGACGTTCCATATGGGAACGTATGCTGGACCCTATTTGTTCACACCTGCAGCCCATTGTCTAGTATGCCTGTTGGGTCTTGTGTATGTTTTGTGTAGTGTTCTGCCTGTGATGCCACAATCAGACCAGTGACTGTTGTTCTGTTGTGCCTCCCTAGGTGCTACAGAAGAATACTGCCCTACATACTGTACATCATTTGGACGCATCATGGACATTGTCAACACTGTAAATATTGCACTACAAACGATAATGCACTAAATCAGGTGTGTCAGGTATTTTATTTAGAAAGTGGACATGTGAATTGTGCAGGAATATTTACATGAAGGTGGGGAATGAGCAATGAGTTGACAGTCATGGTCGATGAGATGCAAGAGTAGACACCACATGGATGTGGTGACCCAGTCCAACAGACAGGTGCCATTGCCGAGGCAATGTGGGGAAAGCCAGTCCAAACAGTGAATGCAGTGGGGAAGAGGGTTGTCTTCACGGCTGGCTCCGTGACTGGCATGTGGCAGGTGCTTTGCCTCCAGAGACTCCCAGGCTCTTCTTTGGATGCCCCCTAGATCTTTTTGGTGGTGGGGGCCCTGCTGAATGGCCAGCGGCGTCAGAGGACTCACCTCTCTCTGTTGGCGCAGGGGAGGATGGAGCACTGTCATCCTGCGGAGCAACAGAAGGGGACGGATGTGATGGTTGGGACACAGGCCTGTCCCTCTGCAATGCCACTTGCTGGCCCATGAGGTCCAGAATCTGTCCCAGGCGGTTATTGATGGACCTCATCAGCAGGATGAGCTCACTTACTAGTTCATCAGCCCGCCACTTTGTCCCTGGACCTCTTGGTATGCCTGCACAACTCTGGTGAAGTGGTCCAGGGATGGTGTCCACTCCTCCCGAGGTCTGGTGGTGACCCTGGCCCTCTCACCTGCTCTGCTGCCACGGACCTCTTCCCTCACCACTGTGGGGCCATGCACTCTCTCCCTCCCCTCCACAGGTGTTGCTGTGGGTTGGTCATCCCTAGGGACAGGGAGGGTGCTGTAGGTTGTGCTGGTGGTACTGGTGGTGTTGGTGGCACTGGCGGTGGTGGCAGTGGTGGTTGCGGTAGAGGCAGAGGGGTCTGCTGCGTTGTTGTTGCAGCAGAGGTGGTGGTGGGGAGGATGGGGGCCTGGCACCTCTGGGTCTGTGGCACACCAGATGGGCCGGCCAGGAGCTCATCGTCCAAACTGTCATGGGAGTCTGCATCTGAGAGTCCATGTGCTGGAGGTGGATACTGGCTCTGCTGGTCGTTGGTGTGGTCCTCAGCAGTGAGTTCTTCATCACCTGTGGAGTAGATGGGGAGTGGTCAGTGTTTGTGTCTTCTGCGTATCACCATTTGTCTGTACACTAGTTATATATGCAGTCATCAGTAGTACAATTCATGGCAACACCGTGTAACATTTCATAGTGCAGAGGGACATCATGGAGTCATACATGTTGAATGTCAATGCATTGCGTGCAATTGTTGTTGGTTTTCTGGATGCAGGTCCCCCACACACACTTCATGAAGAATTACGGTAGGTACGTACCTGTTAGGTGAGGGTGCAGGGTGCAATGGCTGACAGTTGCTCCTGGGTGGGGAAGGCCTCCATGCTGCTGAGGAGTGGGCCAGGGGGAATGGTGGTAGTAGTAGTGCAGGCGTCCCTCCCCCACACACCCTCTCAGTGAAGATGGCTACCTACCTGTATGTCTGTTTGTTAAACAGTGTAATGGCTTTCACATGCTCCTGGGTGGGAGAGGCCTCTATGCTGCTGGGGTGTGGGCCAGGGGGAATGGTGGTAGTAGTAGTGCAGGCCTCCCTCCCCCACACACCCTCCCAGTGAAGATGACTACCTACCTGTGAGTCTATTTGTTAAACAGTGCAATGGCTGACACATGCCCCTGGGTGGAGGAGGCCTCCATGCTGCTGGGGTTTGGGCCAGGGGGTATGCTGGGAGTTGTGATACAACCCTCCCACCCCCAAACAGTGCTCCAATGCAAGATGGCTACCAACCTGTAAGTCTGTTTGTTAAACAGTGCAATGGCTGACACATGCTCCTGGGTGGGGGAGGCCTCCATGCTGCTGGGGTGTAGGCCATGGGGGAATTGTGGTAGTAGTAGTGCAGGCCTCCCTCCCCCACACACCCTCCCAGTGAAGATGGCTACCTACCTGTAAGTCTGTTTGTTAAACAGTGCAATGGCTGACACATGCTCCTGGGTGGGGGAGGCCTCCATGCTGCTGGGGTGTAGGCCATGGGGGAATTGTGGTAGTAGTAGTGCAGGCCTCCCTCCCCCACACACCCTCCCAGTGAAGATGGCTACCTACCTGTAAGTCTGTTTGTTAAACAGTGCAATGGCTGACACATGCTCCTGGGTGGGGGAGGCCTCCATGCTGCTGGGGTGTGGGCCAGGGGAATGGTGGTAGTAGTAGTGCAGGCCTCCCTCCCCCACACACCCTTCCAGTGAAGATGGCTGCCTACCTTTAAGTCTGTTTGTTAAACAGTGCAATGGCTGACACATGCTCTTAGGTGGGGGAGGCCTCCATGCTGCTCAGCTGTGGTATAGGGGCTATGGTGTGAGTTGTTGTACAGACCTCCCTCCCCCATACAGGCCTCCTAAGCAGGATGGCTGGCTACATGTTGGGTGGGGATGGACAGTGTAATGGTGTTAGGGTATTGCAAGGAGGTAATTCTCATTGTGGTGGTTGTCATTTGTCTGTACTTACCAGCCTCCGCTCCCCCGGCTACTCCTGTGAGACTCTCAGGAAGCAGGATGGCAAGCACCTTCTCCTCCCATGGTGTGAATGTCTTCGGTGGGATGGGAGGGCAACTGCCAGTCGTGTTTACCAGCGTCCAGTCCTTGCTCCTCCTCTCCTTGACAACCCTCTTGAGATCATGCCACTGCTTCATGATCTCCTTCTTGGATCTTGGGGTGGCCCCTACTGCATTCACCCTTTGGACTATCCTTTCCCACATTTGTGTCCTGGTGGCTAATGGTGTCTGTTGGACCAGGCTACCAAATAGTTGTGGCTCTACTCTCACAATCTCATTGACCATGACTGTCAACTCACTCTCGGTGAATTTGGGCATTTTTTGTGATGTCATGGTGTGTGGGGGTTGAGGTGTTTGTGGGTGCAGGGGTGTGGTGATGATGTGTGAGGTGTGTTGTGTTCTGGGGGTTTGTTTGTGATGGTGTGATGGTGGTGTTGATGGTGGTGGTGGGTGGGTGTGTGTGCTGTGCTCTTTTGCCTCTCCTGTCAGATGTGGTGAATGGCCTTCTCTTCTGGAGTGATGCACAGGATTGTGGTCAGTGAAGGGGGTGGCTTTGTACTCAGCTGTGTGGGTGTGTCGAATTGGATTTTGGTTGTCAGGTGTGTTGTGGGAGTAGTTCTGTGGTTTTGTATATTTATTTTCGTTATTTATGTTTCTGTGTATGTGTGTTGTATATTTTGGGGGCAGGGCTACTTTGTTTATGCAATGTTAGGCATCACTGCGGTGTTTTCACATCGACCGCAATGTTTTTCATGTTCGTCCGTTGCAGTGGCTTTGCTCCTGCTTGACCGCCATTTCTCCCATTCACTCCTGGGTGCGACCGCAGGGGTCGGTGTCGACGGTTCAGGCCGCGACACCCTCGGGGATATCGTAATTTCCCGTGCGGTGTGTCCATTTCCCTGCTGTGGGTTGAGCCTTTTCCGCTGCTTATCCGACCGCCGCGGTCAGTTTTTTGCCGTCTCTGCCCGCGTCGGATGGCTTTGCTTGGCCCGCTACCGCCGCGGTCAGTCTTTAGTGGCGGTTGTTGGTAATGTCGCAGACGGTATTTCCGCAGTCCTGGCGGGCGGTTGGTTTCCGCCTCCATGGCGGTCGGAGTGGTTTTCCGCCCGCTATCCTAATGGGCCCCTAAGTATGAGTTACTATCTATATGAATAAATGAAGTGCTATTTGTATAAGTGTGTAGCTGAGTAAATGTAAATACGATACATTGTTTGCAAAAGTGAGTAGGATGACTGCATCACTGAATAGTATGTGTGCTGATGTGCAATGTCAATATTAGTGTATACATATATTTGATTGCGTTCTATTGATCATTGACAAGATGTATGAGTGAATCTTTAGGTACTTGATTAGATGTGTGTGTAGAACTCGGATTTACTGAGTGGGTTTTTAGTAGGGGTGGGTGGAATTTGCGTAATTGCATTTTGCAAATCTCTGCAAAACGGTAAAAAACCTGCACGAACACGCAGAAATTCTGCGAACACCCTGAATTACTTGTTCTTGATGCTTTTTTCCTGTTCGCAATCTCTGTTTGCGTGCTCTGGGGAAAATAGACCGCTATCAGTAGGTCTGAGAGTGCCCAGTGAACGACTCCTGTAAATATTTCTTTCACACCCTGTAGTCTTTTGTCTTGGAGACATTGACCTAATGCTACTCTGTTGTTGGTAGAAAATAGACCGCTAACACGCATTTTGAAAACGCGAACAAGCAAAATATTTCGCGAAATCGCAGAACACAGAATTTTGGGTAATTTCGGATTCTCTGAGTAACGCGAAATTACCCAAATTCCGCAAATTCTGCAAGCGGAACGGAATTTACTGCCTAGACCTAGGGGCCGATTATGATAGCGGTTTTTCCGCATCCTCCGGGCCGGCAGAAGCCACCGCCGGCCCGGAGGATGCGGAAAAACCGCTGCGGAGCCTCAAAAGACCCACCGCCATATTAGGATGGCAGTGGGTCTGGTATTCCGTCCGCCGCAGTTGGAAGGCGACCGCGGCGGAAAGGCTCTAACATGGCTGGCGATGTCTATCAGACACCGCAAGCCATATTAGGATGGTGTGAATGACATGCTTTTCCGCGGCATATTTTACGCCATGGAAAAGCATATGGAGTTTCACTTCGGGGGCCCTTTGCGGGCCCCCTGGGTGAAAGGAGAGTGGGGGGTGCACATGGGGGGTACCTATGGTACCCCCCTGCATTTGCGTGCACAAAGCGGCAGCCACCGCGCGGTGCCTGCCGCTTTGTGCATGGAAATGCGTGGCATGCTTTTTTAACATTGCGGCGGGTGCAGCTTGAAGCTGCACCCGCCGCTATGTTAAAGATAGAGGATGTGACCGCCACCCTGGCGGTCACATCCTAATCAGCTTGGAGGGAACGCTGCAGCCCATACGGACGTTCCCTCCTCCTAATCGATTAAATAGTTTTTAGATACTTGTATTGCTGTGTCAATGGATTACAGTAGTGTATGATGAGGTGTATCTGATTGTCACATGGATGATGTCATCAGTGATGACATTTATGATGTCATCAGGGATATCATCAGTGATGTCACTGACCATGTCATGAATGATGTAATATGTGACATCATCACCAGTGGATTGCGGGCGCGAGAGTTACAGTTAGTACAACTAACGATAAAGGAGGAATTGCAATGGTTTTGTATGAGTGAAATGTGCAGCTAACTATAACACCCCTAAAACCTATGTTTTTTTTCTGTGAATTTCTAAGGTTTTTTAAATGCTAATTCCTACGTATAACCTGCTTGTTCCTATGTTTTTTTCGGTGAATTCCTAAGGATTTTTAATGATAATTCTTAACTATAACCTGCCTGAAACCTATGGTTTTTCAGTGTATTTCGAAGGTTTTTTTAAAGGATAATTCCATAGTATAACCTGCCTGAAACCCAAGGTTTTTTTCATTGATTTCGAAAGATTTTTTTCAATAACAATTTTTAAATGTATTAATTGTTATATTTATTTCTTTGATACTGATTTACAATTTTGTTTATATATTTATTTTTAGATATCTTATTATTTAGATTACATTACACATTTTTAATATATATATTTTTAAAATATAATATATATATATTTTTTATATTTCTTAAAATATTTTTATAATATTTTCTGTTTTCTTTTCTTTTCAATTTTTTTGAGGAGTTGCGCACCCAAATCGCGCCTTTCTCAACTACTGTGTGGAACGTAGCCGTCATTTTATATTTCCTCTGTAGGATCCACGTTGGATGTGCGATGGGTGCGTATTTTCATGCGCAGTTGCTATGCAACCCGTACGTGACTTCAAGCGCATATGCAACATATACGTATCACGCCACATCGCGCTAGTGCGTTCCAGCATGAGGTCAACTACGTGTTCAACGCGGTGGGCGCGCGACTTCCGCGAAATTTTTCGATATAAAAGAAGATATATATATTTATATATGTTTTAATATAAATATTAAGAGGAAAAAATAATATCTCTGCGGCATCACCTTCAACATCACCACCAGATATATGTCCCCAATTTGTGAAAGTTAGAGGCCCTGCGTGAAGTGCAAACGTTTAATTTGTTATGGGGAGCAATCAGTAGACCTGGTTTGCAGAGCAATTGATAACCATTGATGCTAGTTTTGTTTTATTCCCTCAAAGTTCCTGTTGACTTTTTTTTCTTTGAAAATAAACAAAAAAAGGAAAAAAAGTTCAAAAAATAAAAAATATATAAAAGTACAAAAAACAAAAAAAAGTTATTTTCAGAACATACTACTCTGGTTAAAGAAGGAGCTAAATTGATATGCTAGTATGTGAAGGTTTACATAAATGTATACATACTACATAATTGACTAAAGAATGCATTTGTGATATATGGTGAATGTATAACTGCAGAACTATAAGGAAGTGATGTAGCATGACACTGTAAGCTCTTTAGCTACAACGTGCTGAGCTACTTCCGAAGCACAGAGATGCAACATATGTACATAAATATGTTGGAAGTCTGTCCTTCCCTCTGCACTGCTGCTTAAACTACAGGCATGTGGTGATACAGGCACCCTTGCACCATGGTGCAAGAATATCTGTGTCGTGTGGTGTTTGTTTTTGTGCAGGAAGACACACCTTCCTGCACAAAACAATCAGTGAAGGCATTTTTCTCCTACAATGTATACTGTGCATATTATGGAAGATGAGCAGAAATTAAAACAATTCTGCGGCACATTTATAAGCTCTATGTGCCACCAGTATGTCACTTTTTTGTGACGTACTGGATGCGCAGGTGGCTCCTCCATATTTACAAGGAGAGAAAAAGTTACCCTGCGTGACTTTTCCATTCCTTCTAAATATGGCCCCTTCATAAGCAGCTCTTTATGTATATATATTACATCATTCATGACACGGTCAGTGACATCACTGATCACATCACTGATGACATCTTATATTGCATGACTTATGACATCACTGATGACAGCATCCAGTGAATGTGGTTTGGTTTGTTATTTAAATATGTATTATACATATAGCAATCTGCATTGAAGAATGAGTGGATATAAAAAAATCTGGATAAAGGATTTAGTCGCAGTGTGATTGATTGTATACTTGAGTAATTTATAGTGTCTCACTAAATATATTGGATAGTGATTAAACTGTGTGAATATCTGTATTACTTTGTCAGTTGTTCTGTAAACTGCTGCACCAGTTGGTTACTTGCTACATGAAAGTCTATATTACTTATTGATTAGTTACCTGAGTAATTGTACAGGAGAGTAAATGTGTGAGTGGTTCGGTGGGGGGTGTCTGACTGCCCAAAGATGTGTGAATAGTTGATTCATTAGGTATGTGACGTTAAGACTACATGTTATAACAATTGTTTGAGTGAGTTAATATCTTTATGGGTGTGGTGATGAGCAAATATATCTCTCAATGGTACATGTCCAACAAAGTACAAAAATAAAAGGCAGTGTATGTGGCATTTGTTTTATATAAAGAAGTATACATCTGACTCAGAGATGGCATGAGTAACTGTATGTATACTTGTAATAATGATTTTATAACACTAACTATGAGTTACTATCTATATGAATAAAGTGTTGTTTGTGTAAGTGCTGGGGGAGTGTTTTAGGGTTTAGGGTAGTGTAGTGGTGTTTGTGTGGTGAATGGATTGTGCTGGGGTAGATTTAGGGTTTAAGGTAGACCATTGGTGTTTGTGTAGAGTAGGGGATCGTGTTGGTGGTAGATTTAGGGTTTAGGGTAGTGCAGTTGTGTTTGTGTAGTATAGGGGGTTGTGCTGGGGGTAGTGTTTTAGGGTTTAGGATAGTGCAGTGTTGTTCGTCCACTGTAGGGAGTAGTGTTTTAGGGTTTAGGGTAGTGCAGTGGTGTTTATGTAGTGTAGGGGTTCATGCTGGGGGTAGTGTTTTAGGGTTTAGGGTATTTGTAGTGGTATTTGTGAAGTGTAGGGGTTATGCTTGTGGTAGGTATTATCATTACACTATGACCACTCTAAGCACATTTATCAGTAGTATCCACCCAAAAATTCCAGGTGAAGTTATCAGAAGAATTCTAGGAAAACGTTTATCAATATTAAATGCTTCTAATCAAGTAACATTCAAATAATCGCATGCAGTGTGCCACAAATGGTATTACCACAGCAGTAATTCTCCCCAACTTAGATTTAAAGTGGTTAAACATGTTTCATGTGACAGACCCATAGGCCAACGCTGCAGCTTCCACATGCTTCAACACCCTCCACATACTCAACAAGACCTTCAAATAGACCCACCAACCCCTCCCTAATCAAGGAAGACCATCACCCATGCACCCATGACCAGCAGGCTGTACTACAGGAAAGCCCTCTATGCCGGAATCAACAAATCTCTACTCCACGAACTTCAGATTGTCCAGAACACCGCAGCCAGACTCATCCTCAGCATCTCACGGCAAGACCACATTACCCAGTATAAACGAGCACTCCACTTGCTCCCCCTCAAAAAAAGAGTGACCTTCAAGCTGCTCACACACACCTATAAAGCCTTCCACAACACCGGACTCTAATATCTCAATCTCCTTCTACACCCCCAAAAGAAACATCCACTCCACTGACCAGGCCTTGGCCGAAATCCTCTGTATCCACAGAACCAGACAGGAGGTACACCCTTCTCCTACATCATGGCCAAGACCTGGAATGAACTCCTCCTCTGTATCAATTGAAGCCCCACGCTGAAAGCATTCAGGAAGAGCCAAAAGACCTGGCTTTTCCTGATTGACCAAAGCTTCACAAATCCCTCCCACACACTCTCCCAGCACCTGGAAACCCTCACAGGTGAGTAGTGTGCTCTATACATCCCTGATTGATTGATTGATACGCCACCACATTGTGTGTTTGAGTGTTATCAGCAGGCCCTGCCATTGGTTTGTCTGTCTGAAACTCTTAAGAGTAGTGAAATGAGCAGTGCTGCCTTCTTTAATATACACAGAATGTCTGAAATTGTCTTGGTTTGGCTTCACCTCTGAGAGCTACTTTCAGGGTTTAAAAGTTTAAAAAAAGGGAAGTTACTAGAATAGTAAGTCGGAAAAAAAGGGGGAATGAATGTTAATACTCGTATTAAAAAAAGTGACCTATAGAAATGCTTTAATAAGAAAAACGAGTTTAAATAAAGCATTTTAGAAATTATATGAAAGTTAAAAAGTATGGAAAGAGGCACGTTTACATAAACACATGGCGTACTAAAACAGTGGAAATGAGAACACCTGTCAACTGAAAAACGTGAGTTAAAAGTGGGAGGAGCAATAAATTGATCCCATAGAGTGTTAAGTAACCAAAAAGTATATAAACCACACCCGTGGGATGATTAGTTTTGTTTCAAAGAATCAATATGGATGAAGAAAGTATGAGCAAGGTAATGATTTGGGGCTGCAGAAGCATCTTGAGAATATCTTTCATTTCCTCAGAGGGAACATATTGTTAATGTATATTTAAAAATACATAAAACTTTATGTCCCCTCCAGTGGAGTTGGATAAATTTCGACGGAGGAAGGAAAGAATATTGAAGATAGGTAAAATATATGAATGGGTAAATGTTTGATATTTTTAAAAAAGAAAGCAAAAATATTTAAATAATTATAGAATGTGGTATGATTAAGTTTAAATGGAATATAATAACGAGTTGACGAAAGAACCATTACAAGAAATATAGGTTAATTACGGAATTACTATGTGCAAAGTAATGATTAGGAGCGATGCCATCATCTTGAGTTTATCTTTCATTTCCACAGAAGTATCAGATTGTTAATTAATATTTTAATTTTCATTCAACTTTATGATCCTTCAAGTGGAGTTAAATGACTTTCAACAGAGGATTTCAAAGAATAATAAATACCATTTTTTTAGTGTGCAAGTATTTCTTAATGATTGAAAAATATAGTATAATTAAACTATCGATGAAAAAAGGAAATGCTTCGGAATAAAAGAGAATACTCTTTATCTTCTAGAGTGAAAATGAGTTAAAAGAATTTATATTGAGTAGAGCTTTTACCAATTTTCACTCGTGAAGAACAGGAGGATTATCATCGTAAAGCACTTTTTTTGAAAAAAATAATATAATTTTGTCTTCAAATATTAATTAATAATGCTTTCAATTTTTAAATATGATTGTAAAATGTAATAATAACATGAAGTGTACAAAAAAAAGGAAAGATGAAGTAGTGAGAGAGTGTTTGTCGCAGCACTTCTATTCTACTTTATCTGAAAGTAAAAAAAGACCAAACATTTAAACAAAGATGATGGGGCAACACTTATATAATATAAACATAAGGAATGTGGTCCAACACGTGATATCAATGAATGAAAAAAAGATTTTGCATTTCACCCATGTGATGAATATAAAAGACTCAATAAAAATATTTTGAAAACTTGTGCATTTTTATTTCAATGATGGTTTGAAGAATTATACATTTAATGAAAGGACAAAGTACTCCACGCTAAAGGAGAAAAGTCAGCACAATTATGATAGAATAGAAAACAGAATAATTTTTTTAAACACCTTTAAAGTTAACAAACTCGTAAGCAGAGTACACAGTTTAAGTTAAAAACACCCTACCACAACTAGTTTTTGAAACACATTGTAAAATAAAGTGCATCACATAATGGGCAACGTACATGGTGAGGGTATCGTAACTTCAAATAACAATGGGAGAGCAAGGGTAACTAGGGCGTGTCCAGATCCCCAGATGCGTAGAATGTATAAACAATGTGGACATGCCCACTATGTGGGAGTTTAGTCACAGTTTTTTGTGGCCTGAAACTAGGACCCACTTGGTGCTTTTAAAAGACCCCTCACACACCAACTGGTTGGTGTCATGCTTCATCATCGGGGTCCCAACAAGGTGGCCGAGTGCCACCTGGTTGTGCTACGACGCCTGATTACAGCAGAGCGGGTGTTGGTGCAACAGTGTGTTGTGAGTGTTAGTTAAAAATACCTCTGGGAATCCTTGCCTTTGTATTTTAATATTGGCGGCCCAGGGTATCGATTAAAAATTATGTGTGGTGCAACTCCTGAAGGAGTAGTAGTCCTACGAGTTGTCCATGTGTCAGCCCCTTATGTGATTGCTAGGGCTTTCTTCAGGACCAGAGTGGTGATAAGTGAGTGGCAAAGTGGTTAGTGCCACGTGAAAAGTGAAATTCCTACACACGCGCTAAGGTGTGTTGAAAAGAAAAATATGCGTACTGGCGTACTCACTGGTACTCCAGAGTACCAAAAAATCCTGTAGGGAAAAGAAAAAGACAATACAACATACATATATGTTCAGCAACATAAAATGCAATCTTAAGTAGTAGTATCAACTAATTGTATCGTCATTGGCCTTAGAGAGTGACTATATGCTGGATCATGGGAGAGAGCATGCACTGATACTGTGGTTTACATGCCAATCACAATTATAATAGCGCTTGTCTGTTAGCGAAAATTAAAGACTGTGCATGCATGGACAGTCGGTACTAATTGTGGCACGGCTGTGGCACCAATGCGTGCAGGGAGACTGCTGGGGAGGAGACCCAGCAGTCCGTGGCGCGCTTAGTGCAATTTATAAATGGCATGCAGTCGAGTGAAAACTCTTAAATCACCCGGTAATGCCAAGTATTTGGAAATGACTGCCCGTGTTGCGGTTTAAAATGTGATCTTCAAATATAATAGTATACGGCTGTAATGTTCCGTTGTAGTTGTGGTGGTTACCACTTGACCGCGGACGTTGTTCTTTTGTGCTGGCCACCATGCCCTTTATGCTTAAAACAAATACAACGGAACATTACAGCCGTATACTATTATAATTGAAGATCACAGACCTGAAAGAAATATAAATTGATGTCCTTAAATCGTGAATAATTTTCCAAAACTGATTTAACTTTGACTTTTCTGAGCCCTGAAGAAGTCTCGATTAAGAGACGAAACGCGTTGGCTAAAAGAAAATGAATTGTGTGTCTGGATTTTAATATTTGGATCAAATAATAAAGAATATATTCCGATCAACAGTGGAGCCCGGACCTGTTCATTTTACCACTTTTTCTTTGGATTGAATTTATGTGAAAGGACTTGCATGTTGAGCAAACTTTTCTTGATGGGTGCTGATTCCAAAAAAGTGTTTCATATATATATATATATATATATACATATATATATATATATATATGTATATATATATATATATATATATTGTTAGAAATGGCATCCTTGGCTTGGGTTCCCCTGACGTCTTGCCTCTGCCTCCTATATTTTTGACACTGTGCTGGATTTTGTTTTTGCTGGTTTAGATGCTTTGGGCACTTTGCCACTGCTGATCAGTGCCAAAGTGCAAATAAATTGTAAATTGTAATTGGCTATCCATGAGTGGCATATTTGTCTTACCAGTAGGTCCCTAGTAAAGCGCACTAAGTGTGCCAGGGCTGGTAATTCAAATGCTACCAGTGGGCAGCACTGATTGTGCCACCCATATAAGTAGCCCTGAAAAGAAGGTCTCAGGCCTGCTACTGCAGTGGCTGTGCATGGTTTGTTAACTGCCATGTCGACCTGGCCAGTGTACCCACTTGGCAGGTCTTGCCCTTCCCTTTTCTTACACCTAGGATACCCCTGTGGTAGGCCCATGGTAACCTCCTTTGGTTAGGGTGAAGTGTATGTAAAAGTTAGGACATGTACTAGTGTGGGTAACATGTCCTGATAGAGTAATACTGGCTATTTTGTTTTTCACGATTGAAAGGCTATCTTGCCCATAGGCCAAAATGGGGAATACTACGTGTTCAAGAGGAACCTGTTGCCAAAGAGGACAGCTGAAGAGACTGGGGAGAAGTACTACCCTTGCTGTGTGTCAGGGGCTGGCCTGCATTTTGCTGGTTCTGCTGAGGAGAGGATCAAAGGACTTTGCTGTGTGCTGTATCCATTTTAAGAAAGTTTCCAAGGGCCTGAGAAGAGCTGGGCTCCTCTTTCTGAGGCACAAAAGGACTTCACCCCCAGCTGCCCTGACTTCCTTGCTGACCTGCCCTGAGGTGCCTGTTACTGTGTGTGAGGCCCTTGCTGGTGGGAGCTGGAAGCGTAACACAATGAGGGAGAAGCGTGATGCTACAGCGGCAGCCGCGTCGCATCATGAAGGAAGCATGTCGCCGCTGCCGCTGTTCACCGTTGCATCACCAGAGAAGCGTGTCGCTGGATCATCGCATCTCTAAGGAAGTATTACTCTTAGTGTTGATGCAAATACTTTACACATTGCCTGTGGGATAGCCCGGTCTGCTCGTGCTAAGCTATCAAGGGGGTGAGCAAGGGTAATCTAAAGTGTGTCTCCTCCTTACCCTGACTAGAAGCAAGGCTCCCTATTTGGACAAAGGTACCTACCTCTGCCAACTAGAGAACCCCAAATATAACATATATATATATTGAGGCACCCACCAGGGGGCAAACATCTTTTTGACTAAGCAGCAAACTGGGTTTCTGTCGTCTGTTGCACCCTCTTGAATGCTCCTGGCTCCACCTTTGAAAAAGGTCTGGTAGACTGAAATGCATCAGGGAAAAATAAAAATGCCATCACTTTCGAAACTGCAATAAAATCAGCCTGATTCACTGTGATGTGTGCAGCTCATTTCCTCTTGCTCGAGAGGGGTTGTCTTCATATTTTGCGGCTTGGTCCTGCCGTGAGCGATGCACCACCGGCATAAAGAGCGCCATCACTGCACGGGAATGGACCAACTTTGTGGGATTGCGAGAGAAACAAGGGCAGCGGCGCCACCAAAGACTGGACTTTGGCATGGGCTCCAGCAAACTCTAAAGTTAGTATGCATGGGGAACATGAGAATCAGACTCGAAAGCACCATAAACTCCACAGCATTACCCACTGGAGGGAAGTTACTGCGGGACTGAGAACAAACTGCAGAGACCATAATGCTTAAAAGTCCATCGAGGCGCCCACCAGGGGGCAAACATCTTTTTGACTAAGCAGCAAACTGGGTTTCTGTCGTCTGTTGCAGCCTCTTGAATGCTTCTGTATCCCCCTTTGAAAAAGGTCTTGTAGACCGAAATGCATCAGGGAAAAATAAAAACGCCATCGCTTTTGAAACAGCAATACAATCAGCCTGATTCACTGTGATGTGTGAGTCTCATTTCCTCTTGCTCGAGAGGGGTTGTCTTTATATATATACGTCTGTGAGCAAGGGAGGATGCCCGAAACACGTCAGATTTGTTAAAGCTCAACTTTTAATAAACTTCGTGCCTTCATCTATATTGGATTCGTGTGGTTTTCCTTCGTCGTCTCTTCACGGAGCTTTGGGAAGCTGCAGCTGCTGCATATATATATATATATATATATAAATATACATTCACTGAAAAAAACAGAGGTTTCACACCAGTTATAGTTAGCTGGACATTTTACTCATACAAAACCATTGAAATTCCTCATTATAGTTAGCTGTACTCACTATAACTAGCGCGCCCGCAATCCACTGCTGATGATGTCACATATTACATCATTCATTACATGGTCAGTGACATCACTGATGACATCTCAAATGACATCACTGATGGCATCGCTGATGACATCATCCATGTGATAATCAAATACACCTCATCACACACTAGTATAATATTTCATCACTCACTGTAGAATAGAAAGTGCCATATTTGAAACCATTGACACACCAATAGAAATTTCTAAACACCCACTCAGTTATTCATAGAACTATACACACACCTAATCACTTACCTATAGATTCAGTGTTATATGCAGTAAATAATCAACAGAAAACTATCAAATATACTTATACGCCTATTTCAACATTACACACAGGCACACATTGTATTCACTTATAAAGACATCCTTCTGACTTATACAAACAATTGATTATACTTACATGTATTCACCTACACACTTATACAAACACCACTTCATCTATTTATATAGATAGTAACTCACACTTAAGTGTGTTATAAAATCACTATTACAAGTATACAGTTATCCATATAGTGACTCATACAATCACTAAGTCTTAGGCACACTTAATTAGATATAACTGTTACATACACTGCCTTTTTTTTCAAGTTTAATGGAGATGTACCATTGAGAGAAATATTTCATCACCTCCACCCACATAAACATATACACTCACTGAAACAACTGTTATAACATGTAGTCTTAACCTCATATACCTACTGAATGAACTATTCACACATTTTTTGGCAATCATACACCCCTCACCAAACCACATAGACATCCATTTACCCATACAAATACTCAGTTAAGAAACCAATAACAAATATAGTCTTTAACATAGCAATTAAGACAAAGCAATAAAGACTTTCACACAGTTTAGTAACTACACATTATATATAGTGAGACTCTACAAATTAGTCAAGGAAACAATCAATGACACTGTTGCTAAATCCACCATCCACACATTTATATTTTTATATTCCTTTGCGGTTAGATCTGGGCAGGCGTTCCTTTAAAGACCTAGTGCGGCTGCGCCCTCTATTGTTTTGGGCTCGGTTGCGAAGGACAAGGGAGCTCGCCAAATATGCTGCTGGGCTGGATGAACTAATATTGCTCGACATCGGTAACAAGATCGGATGGTTGAGCAACGTGAGGCAGTTGGTGGTGCAATTGGGCCTGAGGGATGGATGTGTGGGCAAGTCAAATGCCACCCCCCAAACCGGTGATTAAGAAGTTATACTGGGACTGGGTTCAGGCAGAGGCAACACGCAGTGGGGTTGGGGGTTTACTCACTGAGGGGTTTCTAGAGTTTAAATGGTCTAGGAAGTTGGAACCCTTCCTCGACCTCATAGCCAAGCCTCTGGATAGAGCCCTTTATTTAAAACTCAGGTCCCTTCCGGTGCACGAGTTCACCGCGGGGTGGACTAACGCTGGTGGTCCTCCGCGCCCCTGCCCCGGGTGCGAGGCTCCAAAGGAGTCTGTGGCGCATTTACTTTTTGCCTGTCCCGCTTATAAAGTTGCCAGGAAGGTCTGATTGAAACCAGTATGCATGGGGTTGGGTTTGAGGTGCCATAGAATGGCCCTACGAGTTCTCACCACTGACCCGTCTTCCTCTGCCATGGTATGCGGGGTGGCTAAATATCTGAGTAGTGCATGGTTGATTCGTACTAGGAGGATGAAGCTACATTCCACCCCGCCAAATAGCTAGCAGGCCCTTACTGGCAGGACGCTATGATGATGACTGGATGGATTCGAAGACATTCTAATCATTATGCAATAGTGTACTGATGAGGATGTTTTGGCTGGGGACACATAATAATCACCCAATGTACTGTATAATGTGCAGGCTTCAACTTTTTAACAAGGAAATTTTATTACTGATAGTTTTTAACAATGTTTTTATTGTATACAATGTATTCTTTTATGGTGAGAATATTACCGAATAAAGATTTATACTATTACTATTTTTATATCCACTCATTCTTCAATGCAAAGTAGTGTATTTATAATACATATTTAAATATCAAAGCAAACCACATTCACTGGATGATGTCAACAGTGATGTCATCATTGATGTCATTTGAGATGTCATCAGTGATGTCATCAGTGATGTCACTGACCATGTCATGAATGATGTAATATGTGACATCATCAGCAGTGGATTGCAGGCGCGCTAGTTATAATGAGTACAACTAACTATAACAAGGAATTTCAATGGATTTGTATGAGTAAAATGTCCAGCTAACTGGTGTGAAACATATGGTTTTTTCAGTGAATTTCAAAGGTTTATTAAATACTAATTCCTAACTTTAACGAGTGTGAAACCTATGGGGCCTTATTTAGGAGCCCCTTGTACCTCCGGAATGTCACTTTTTGTGACGTTACGGTGGCGCAGAAGACTGAGTGATATTTATCAGGCAGGACTAAGCCACTTTTTGTGGCGTAATCGTGCCTGATAAATATCAGTCCCTTTAACGCAGTGTCCTGCGTTAAAGGGGCGTGCAAAGGGTTTTGCTGCGGGAGTTCCCAGCAGCATCCATGGACTTGAGTAATTTATAGCATCCTCAAAGTCAGTCTTTCAAAAATTCCAAAGTATAGGACATGATAATCCAAATCCAAATCTTTCTCAAGAAAAGTCTTAAACCGTGTCCGTGGGACATATCTGCCCAAACGCCGATATTCCAAACGATTGAAAATGACTTTTCTTGAGAAACATTTGGATTTGGATTATCATGTCCTATACTTTGGAATTTTTGAAAGACTGACTTTGAGGATGCTTTAAATTACTCAAGTCTGCCCGAATTGTGTGGGCAAAATTGATACCTAGTCACTTTGAATAAGAATGTACTTACGACTCGTCTAACATTTGGAAGAAATATCTAGTTATATGACAACAGGATACTGACATAACTTGAAGGAAATAAGAACGCCCTGAAGAAGTTCTGTTGTACAAAACGAAATGCGTCGGCTGGCTGTGGTGCATAAACTTAAGGAAAATAAAAGCATTTGAATATACACCAAGATTCAGCGATTCAATAAGGACTCTAAGTGATATGATTTGATTGGACTTGTTGTGCAAGTGGTGCTATGTCAAACTTTGGAATATTCTCCACTACTCTCTACTACTTACTCTCTACTACTCCACTACTCTCTAATACTCATTCTATACTACTCATTCTCTACTACTCTACTACTCTCTCTCTACTACTCACTTTGTACTATTCACTATCTACTACTCTCCACTACTCTCTTTCTACTACTCTCTACTCTCTACTACTCACTCTCTACTCTCTCTCTCTCTACTACGCACTCTTTACTACTCACTCTGTACTACTCACTCCCTACTTCTCACTCTCTACTACTCTCTACTACTCACTCTCTACTACTCTCTCTCTACTACTCTCTACTACTCTCTACTACTCACTCTCTACTACTCACTCTACTAGTCACTCTACTACTCACTCTCTACTCCTCACTCTCTACTACTCTCTACTACTCACTCTCTACCACTCTCTCTACTACTCTCTACTACTCTCTACTACTCACTCTCTACTACTCTCTACTATTCTCTCTCTCTTCTACTCACTCTCTATTACTCATTCTCTACTACTCTCTACTACTCACTCTCTACTACTCTCTACTACTCACTCTTTACTACTCTCTACTACTCACTCTCTACTGCTCTCTAATATTCACTGTACTACTTACTCTCTACTACTCACTCTGTACTACTCTCTACTACTCACTCTACTATTCACTCTACTACTCTCTACTACTCACTCTCTGCTACTCTCTCTACTGCTCTCTACTACTCTCTACTACTCACTCTCTACTCTCTATTACTCATTCTCTACTATCTACCTCTCTACCTCTCTCTACTTCTCTCTCTACTAGTCTCTACCTGTCTACCTCTACCTCTGTACCTCTACACCTCTACCTCTCTAACTCTCTCTACACGCACACATATACACATATATATATGCATATATATATGCATATGCATGCGGGCTTGCTGGGTGTTATTCTACTTTATGGAATAAAACACTGATTATGCACCAGAAATGGGTCTGACTTATTCGTTTTCAACAGTCCAAGCAGAGTGACTGGGATGCAGTAGCGTCGGACGGAGTGTATGAAATATATATATGTATGTGTATATATATACATACATATATAAACATATATAATCTGCATATCTATATAAATACAAATATAAATGCATGCATACATATACATATATGCAAACATATGCATGTTATTTACATGAAAGTTTGAAAAACACTAATAAAAGCAAAGCTAAAAAGCCACCTCATTACAAACAGAATGGCTTTAACTTAAACGAGGGCGAGATCTATTGCATTTTCAAAGCTTGTTTACTTTGGTTCCATCAAGAAGGCATTCAGATGTGTCACACATTTGCCATAAATTCTGAATGTTAGCACTCTAGTTGCTCATTAGATCACTGTAGTAAAGCTACTGCTCACCAGGGAAGTCTGCTGCTGGTATTCAAAGTGCATGTTTCAGTCTGCATGTCAGAATGTTTTTAATGAAATAGAAGAGGATTTGAGAAGTCAAAATGTGCCCTAATGTTTCTTTCTTCAGCACTAATCATAATTTCTTTGGCAAAATGAACCCCCTCATTTTGTTCCTTTGCAAATTAAATGTTTTAAGTGTTACCACTTTATTCCAATCAAGATGACTTCAGGTGTGCGATACTTTAGTCATAAGTAAGACTGTTAGCGCTCTAGTTGTTCTTTAGAACACTCTGGGACATTCTGTCATTGGGCTATACTTGGGCTACATCTGGCGGACATTTGTGCTACATTTTGGCTCTTTTGTCTCTGGGGGCCATCTTGGGAGACTTATTTGTTATGAAGCTTCCTAATTTCCTCATTTACTACAGTCTCCTCAGTAGGAAATACTTTCAGTTTTCTACTTTGATTCCATCAAGAAGGCATTCAGATGTGACACCCATTTGCCATAAATTCAGAATGTTAGCACGCTAGTTGCTTATTAGATCACTGTAGTAAAGCTACTTCTCACCAGGGAAGTCTGCTGCTGGTATTGAAAGTGCATGTTTCAGTCTGCATGTCAGAATTTTTTAATGAAATAGAAGAGGATTTGAGAAGTCACTCAAAATGTGCCCTAATTTTTCTTTCTGAAGCACTAATCATACTTTCTATGGCAAAATGAACCCCCTCATTTTGTTCCTTTTCAAATTAAATGTTTTCAGGCTTACCACTTCATTCCAATTAAGATGGCTTCTGGTGTGCCATACTTTTGTCATAAGTAAGACTGTTAGTGCTCTAGTTGTTCTTTAGAACACTCTGGGACATTCTGTCTTTGGGCTATACTTGGGCTGCATCTGGGTTATATTTGGGCTACATTTGGGCTCTTTTGTCTCTGGTGGCCATCTTGGGAGACTGCATGTCAGAATTCTTTAATGAAATAGAAGAGGATTTGAGAAGTCACTCAAAATGTGCCCTAATTTTTCTTTTTGCAGCACTAATCATACTTTCTATGGCAAAATATACCCCTTCGTTTTGTTCCTTTTTAAATTAAATGTTTTAAGAGTTACCACTTTATTCCAATCAAGATTGCTTCAGGTGTGCCATACCTTTGTAATAAGTAGGACTGTAAACGCTCTAGTTGTTCTTTAGAACACTCTGGGAAGCTGCAGTAGAACACAAAGAAATCAACTGACAGTATCTGTCCTTGTTGGATGTACATGTTTTACTGAAAATGTCAGACTTCATTCTCGCATGACTGAGAAAGATAATGTGAATTTACAGAAAATATGCTTTCAGTTTAGCTTATAGATCCCCTTCCAAACCACTGTGGGAAAAGCATGAGACAATAGTTTTCTTTCAAACATGATTCATGATATCCCAGCGGATGGCTTTTTCACATGGTAAAATCACCTTAGAACACACCACAATTCCTAAAATGAGTATGGTACCATCAACAAATGATTTATAATGTAACTAAAGTCCTAAAATCTTCTAATAACTGCAATGCTTTTTAATGAGGTGCTATTGTGTATATTGGTCTCAAGATGCCTGCCAACACTTCTTGGATGAAGTGCTGACAGCCAATCAGATCTCTCGATGAGATGTGTGGTTAGGCTCCGCCCAGATATATATATTTTTTCTTTTGATTTTCTCAGGAACTACTGGAGGGATTTACACCATTTAACCAGAAGGGTGATCTGCGTACCAGACCCTACCATTTTCCCAAATTTGGTGTAATTTCGTTCAGCAGTTCGGGCTGTAGCCGTGTCTAATCGTCCTAACATGGGAAAACACGTTTTGGGACCCCCCTTTTTTCTCAGCCCCCGTTTGACGAATCTTCCCGAGATTTTCAGGGAAGGAGCGGAGCGGAGCAGGCCATCGTCTTTGAGAAATTCGCGAAGATTCAACAACCGGCGCCAAAGTTATTCACAATAGAATGTTGCAGATTTCCTATGGAAACTAGGTCCTAACTATAACTACCTACTGGCAACTGCCAGTATATATATATATATATATATATATATATTACCTACTGGCGGTCGCCAGTAGGTAGTTATAGTTAGGACCTAGTTTCCATAGGAAATCCTCAACATTCTATTTGGATTAACTTTGGCCCTGGTGGATGAATCTTTGCGAATTTCTCAAAGAAGATGGCTCGGTCCGCTGCGCTCCTTCCCTGAAAGTTTGGGGGGGATTGGTGAAGTGGGGGCTGAGATAAAAGGGGGGTCCCAAAACGTGTTTTCTCCATGTTATTTTCCATAGGACGTTTAGACACGGCTACAGGTCGAACGGCTGAATGGATTTATAAGAAATTTGGCAAAACTGTAGAGTCCGGCTCGCAGATTACGCTTTTTTTGGAATGGTGTAAATCCGTTCAGTAGTTGCTGAGAAAATTAAAGTTAAAATCAATTATATATCTATACGCGCGCACGGGTGCGCGCACTCAAGCGGCTGCGCGCGAGCGGAACTTTTTTTTTGCTGCGTGACGTCTGTTAACGTTTGATTCGAAGGAAATGAGGAAGTGTTGACCGCCATTTTGTTACTGCGAGTAAATATATTGTTCATTTCAAAGCGTTGGAACATGGAAAGGGGAGAAGGTAGAGATTGTTTTGCTGCGTAGGTTTTCTCAGGGTGTGCAGTAAGGTCCTTAAAGGCGAAAATATATATATTTTTTTTTTAAAGTTGCGGGGTGCGCGCACTCGGGCGCGCACATCTATTTACAAGAGTGTGAAAATGGAGATAAATCAGAAGTTTCAGTGCTTTGATATAAGGTGGCTCTGAAAAGAGCCCTTGTGTTAATTGAGTTTTTTCTGCATTTATAAGTAAGTAGCGATGCAGAGCCGGATGTTGCAGAGGAAGATTCTGTTTCTGCCTTCCTTCTTACTTAGTTATGGTTTTTTCACTCCCACTCCAGGCTTTTAGTCTGTGGATGGAAATCCATGAACCTAGACTCACCTATGAAAATCATACTATTGATGCTTGACTGAGGCCAAGGAGATCAGAGTGGATGTGTGTGTAAGGTGATGTAACTCTGGGGAGATGATGTTACGTTTAAACGTAGCCCCTGAGTGCTTAGTTCGGTTCTGTTCTCTGTCACTGTTGTTGATTTAGAGCCCCAAATACAAAGGCTTGTTGTTGCTTGTGAATTCCCAAGTGTATATTTGCTCATACTGATCCATAACGCCCCGGCGTATCCATGTCGTAGGCCGCAAGAGTGGGCGAAACTCAGCTGGCCGAGCAAGACTTGGGGAGGGGGCAGGAGCCAAGAGGAAACAAGGAGGGGTTTTCATCATTTGGGACAAAAAATATTTCTAAACCAATGAAAAGTTTTATTAACAAGTCACATGACCTGTTATGCTTACGTTACGCGCTCCGCGCCGCGCCCCGGATTGCTTCCGGGAAGCTGCGCTTTGCGCCTCGCGCACCGGAGCACTTCCGGGTGCGCTAACGCGGCGTGTCATATGACGCATTATGCAACAACGCGATACGTCGTTGGGGCTCCACCGGAACTGATTGAATTGGTAGTCTACAGTGTTTCTGGAAGTTTCAGACTGAAGCTGGCGTCAGCATGAGAGCACCCCGTGGCTACGTCGTGGCCATTCTGCAAGCAATCATGGCAGAAGCTCCCCACCGGAACTCTGCGGGAGTCGGGGGCCCCGGTGACTCTTGTAAAATCTTCAAGGCTGATGGGACGCTTTTGGGAATGGGGCCCATGCCGTAGCAGTCAAGCGTCCGAGTTCCAGGGTTGTCCAGAGCCATCCTTGCAGGCCAGGCCCAAGTCTGTGCAGCCGACCGCCATTTCCTGAGCTCCGTGGCAGCCGCCTGTCGCTGTACCGCAAGAGTGAGTGCAATTCAGCCGGATGGCGGGTGAGACGCTGTAATAGCAAGAGCAGTCGTAATTGAGCTGGCCGAGCGAGGCAATGTGCCGCAGGAGCGGGCGCAACTCATCTTGTCGAGTGAAGCGCTGGGGTGCAGCTGAGAAACCTCCACCTGGGGAGGTGGGGGAGGCTCGTTCGCGCCGCCTCTCCCTTCCAGTTCACCCCACGCCGTCTCCTGGTGCAGGTATATGTGCTGGTTGGACCAGGGCACCGCAGGACGTGTCTTCAGGTCAAACGGATTGTGGGACAAGGTCCAGAATGGAAGAGTCACCAAAAGGCTAAAAGTTCCGCCGGACCCCGGGAGCCGGCCGCCTATGTCGAGTGAAGTGCTGGGGTGCAGCTGAGAAACCTCCACCTGGGGAGGTGGGGGAGGCTCGTTCGCGCTGCCTCTCCCTTCCAGTGCACCCCACGCCATCTCCTGGCACAGGTATATGTGATGGTTGGACCAGGGCACCGCAGGATGTGTCTTCAGGTCAAACGGATTGTGGGACAAGGTCCAGAATGGAAGAGTCACCAAAAGGCTAAAAGTTCCGCCGGACCCCGGAAGCCGGCCGCCTATGTCGAGTGAAGTGCTGGGGTGCAGCTGAGAAACCTCCACCTGGGGAGGTGGGGGAGGCTCGTTCGCGCCGCCTCTCCCTTCCAGTGCACCCCACGCCGTCTCCTGGCGCAGGTATATGTGATGGTTGGACCAGGGCACCGCAGGACGTGTCTTTAGGGGTGTAGCTGAGAAACCTCCACCTGGGGAGGTGGGGGAGGCTCGTTCACGCCGCCTCTCCCTTCCAGTGCACCCCACGCTGTCTCCTGGCGCAGGTATATGTGATGGTTGGACCAGGGCACCGCATGACGTGTCTTTAGGTGAAACCCTCAACTATGGCACCCAACATCCAGGACTTATGCCATTTGTGGAAGGTAGTGACATCGAAGCATCTCAGGGACCAAGCATATCCAGAGTCCTTCCTACAGCCTCTGCGTTCCTTCTTACCTAGTTATGGTTTTTTCACTCCCACTCCAGGCTTTTAGTCTGTGGATGGCAAACTATGAACCTACACTCACCTATGAAAATCTTACATGTAAATAGTTATTTAATGAAACGTTTTACCTGGTTACTTTGTTGGTGTGTTGTATATATTTATAATATTTGCATAGGGTTTGTCGTTATTTTGGGCGGGGTGGGCGGCGGAGCAAATTCACTGAAAAAAACATAGGTTATAGACCATATATAGTTAGGAATTAGCATTTACAAAACCTTGAAAATTCACTGAAAAAACCATAGGTTATAGACCATATATAGTTAAATATCTCAAGTCCATCTGTGCACTCGATGGAGATACAGGTCATCAATCAGAAAATGTGCTGGCCACCTCTAATGGTAATAGCGTGGCCAGGGCTTTTGTCGATGCCTCTGCAAATTGCACAGGGTGCACTTGTTTGACATGCCGCACCATGGTATGTATGGAAAAGGAATATTTTTTTGTTGGATTTCCTCTTGAGAGAAACGAGTCACATATCGTGCAGGTTACTTTTGGTGCATTTACTTTCTTTTGATCTTCAGGATAAGTGAAAAATTGCCAGATGAAAGATTCTTTTTTTCTTCTTAAAGGTAGCCGATCATTTTGTTCAGATTCGGAAGATGAATGAGATACGGTAGCCATTTCACCAAAGTCTTCCGAAAAATGTAGGACGTTGTTCTCTCTTGAGAGTAGAAAAGATAGTGAGAGAAGTGGGTGGAGTGCTGCGTGTAAATTCCAGAATAGAAACTAGTAAGAACCAATTGGAAGTGTTGTTTTCATGTTGCAGCAGGCTGCCATGTAAATAGTTATTTAATAAAACGTTTTACCCTGTTACTTTGCTGGTGTGTTGTATTTATTTATAATATTTGCATAGGGTTTGTCGTTATTTTGGGCGGGGTGGGCGGCGGAGCCGAGCTATGTTGCAGCTATCATGGCATCGAGCTCGGTTTCTCTTACTAGTTTTATATTTCTCATGAGGGGTTGTTCCTAATGTTTCTATTTTAGCGAGGTCAAAAAGAGATCCTATCAGTGGCCTACTGATTTTGCTTGATTCCTTTTGTTTTTTCTAACGATTTTTAAGTTAAAGTTTGCTAGCACGATACAGCGGCTAGTCCGCATTTTATATATATGTCTTTTTTATTAGGGGTGTCCTCCGGTGGAGTCGGACGATCTACCTCTAATAAACGGTAAGTGTTCCTCTGAAGGAATGTGTCTTGAAAGTGGCTGACTGTAATGTATGATATTTCACTCAGTGACTTTCAGGCCCATGCTGTTTCAAAACTGTGCATGTGCTTGAAGCAGGCGTAGGTATTGACGCAGCATTGTGAATATAGTGCATTGGTGAGCCTTGCTGGAGCTGCATCACAGTTGCGATGCAACTCTAGCAATGTATTACTTTTTCAGCACAGATGTGTTACGCATGTATGGTGTTTTTGTACCATGGTGCGCCACATTTCAAATGTGGCACACCATGGGTAACGGAGCACTAGCATACTGTGGTGCACATTAACTGGTGCATATCTGGGTATGAAGTTAACATAAATCTGCCCCATAGGTTACAAATCCGCGTTTAGTAGACTGTTCGGCCTTTGTAGTTTTATGTTTTTTCAGTTATTCTATGTAGGTATGTAATATTGCAATATTTTTGTCACGAAAAAGAAGCCATGAGTATTGGGTTTGTGAAAGATTGCAAGATTTTTAAAATTAAAAAGCAACAACCATGGCATTGTTTAATATAGTATTGTAAATACTTATCTTTAACAATGATGAGAGAGTAAAAAAAGGTTAACCTGATGTTTTAAAGTTATTCACAGGCTTCTTTAGAGGAAGTATTCTATATGATTGTAGCGTGGGTGTTTCACTTTTTTATAGGTAATACAATGCATTCTGTATGCTGTAGCAGGAGGAGTACTACATGCTTGAATATTCTTCAGTGCTTATTTTCATTTCGTAAGTGGTATTGAGACCGACACAGAATTTCAATGGATCGGAGGGGCTGTTCCTGTGCATCTGGAGGACTGCCAAGCCGTTGCAGCAGTGGGAGTGAGGCCTCTCACGACAGAGAACTTCAATGGATCGGAGGGGCTGTTCCTGTGCATCTGGAGGACTGCCAAGCCGTTGCAGCAGTGGGAGTGAGGCCTCTCACAGGGGCGTAGCGCAGCTCCTTTTGATGCTCACAATTGCAGATAACAGGGTAGAGAAGTCTGTGGAATTTATAGATGGTTAGTCAAACTAGAGTGTGGGCGGCGCCCCTAGCACTTCATTACGGCACACAGGGGAGCCGCGTTGCACAGTTTGAGAATCAGAGACTTAGGAGATAAACCTTCATAATAGGAAGGCTTCTAAGTGATAAAAATCGCCGGTGCTCGGCGTTAAAAATATCACTGCTATCGGTGGAATTTTCCACGGTGTTAGTACTTCAACAGAAATGGGAACACATATCTGATAGAAAATCCTGTAACAATCTCAGTATTTCACATTATCGCGTGAAAAGAAAGTCTTTCGAAAGATGTTGAACGTTGTTCTCTTTTGAGAGTAGAAAAGATAGTGAGAGAAGTGGGTGGAGTGCTCCGTGTAAATTGCAGAATAGAAACTACTAAGAACCAATTGGAAGTGTTGTTTTCAAGTCACATGACTTCACATGCGCATCTCAGGACGTGTACGCGGTGATAGTATCTGGTCACGTACGCCATTTGGAAGTAGCGGTCTAATTCAGCGAAGTTTCAAAACGTGAAAAGGAGTAAATCCAAACACATCCGGATTTAATATATCTTCTGAGCTCGATTCAAGCATACAATTGTTAAAGTATAAAACCTTTTATATATTTTTTTTAAATACCAAGGTGTGTACATTCGGTCACGCACGAAAGTTTAAAAAGACATTCGGCTCCATTTAATGAAAATTTTCATAATAATAAAAAAGAAGCCTAGGTTTAGTGTCTTTGACGTAGTATAAGTTCTTTGATGGGTCTATGAAGAAATTTAATAAGCTGCAATTGCAAAGTTTTCACGAAATATATAGGCGGGTGCGCGCACACGGTCGCGCACGAATGAAAGCCAAAAAAGCGGAGATAAACCCCCTTTATAATATGCTCCTGGAGCTCTTTTTGGTAGAATGAGTTAGTTCTGAAAAGAACTTTTTTTTTAATTTTTTTTTTTAAAACAAGTGTTATGTTGTTTTTGATTTTTTAAACTTGCAACAACATTTTCATGTGTGACACAGGATCAAAATGAAATGAAGAAATGTATCTTTTCTCGGGGCATTTATGACTCTCAATTTTTAGTTTAGTAAGAATGAGGCTCTGCTCTCCGTACAGAAGAATTTCTCCGCACTCGTTGCATTTCATGTGCACCTTTGCAAGATATGGTCTCAAGTCCATCACAGCACTCGATGGAGATACAGGTCGTCCACCAGAAGATGTGCTGGCCACCTCTGATGGTAATAGCGTGGCCAGGGCTCTTGTCGATGCCTTTGCAAATTCCACAGGGTGCACTTGTTTGACTTGCCGCACCATGGTATGTATGGAAAAGGAATATTTTTTTCTTGGATTTCCTCTTGAGAGAACCGAATTGCATATCGTGCAGGTAACTTTTGGCGCATTCACTTTCTTTTGTTCTTCAGGATAAGTGAAAAATTGCCAAATAAAAGATTCCTTTTTTCTTTTTAAAGGTAGTCGCTCATTTCCTTCAGATTCGGAAGATGAATGCGGGGCGGCAGCCATTTCAGCAAAGTCTTCCGAAGGGTGTTGAACGTCGTTCTCTTTTGAGAGTAGAAAAGATAGTGAGAGAAGTGGGTGGAGTGCTCCGTGTAAATTGCAGAATAGAAACTACTAAGAACCAATTGGAAGTGTTGTTTTCAAGTCACATGACTTCACATGCGCGTCTCAGGACGTGTACGCGGTGATAGTATCTGGTCACGAATGCCATTTGGAAGTAGCGGTCTAATTCAGCAAAGTTTCAAAACGTGAAAAGGAGTATATCCAAACATATCCGGATTTAATATATCTTCTGAGCTCAATTCAAGCATACAATTGTTAAAGTATAAAACCTTTTATATATTTTTTTAAAATACCAAGGTGTGTACATTCGGTCACACACGAAAGTTTAAAAAGACATTCGGCTCCATTTAATGAAAATTTTCATAATATTAAAAAAGAAGCCTAGGTTTAGTCTCTTTGACGTAGTATAAGTTCTTTGATGGGTCTATGAAGAAATTCAATAAGTTCAGATTGCAAAGTTTTCTAAGCATGAGCGGATTTTGTGTATTGGCGATCCGCGGATTTGCGGATTTGCGGATTTCGAAAATACGCAAAATCCGCGGATCCTAGCGTATTTTTTTTTTTTGTGTTCGCACGGGTTTCTGCAAGTTCGCAGGGGTTTTATTGTACAAAACGCTCGCGAATGTGCAGAAAACCCGTGCGAACACAATGTGCCTACTCATGGGTATTGCGCTCGTGAAAGTCAAGGATGCAAAGTCTATCCAGCATCACAGCTGATTTTCCACGGTAGATTTGGGAAGAAGGCACACCTGTCCAGCCTTGACGATGCTCACGATTGTTTTTGGGCTAATGAATGAGTCACTGAATTTGAGCATCAACTAGTTCGAGCGACCATGTGTGTGTTACGGGCGCAGGGGTCCCTTGAGTGAGCTGCTGTAGTATTTTACAATGGCGCCAGCAAGCTGCCAGCACCGTTGTAAAATAGTTACAAAGTTAGCTTGCACAGGAAGCACTTAGATAAAATAAAGCAGCACCTGCTTCGTTTTATCTAGTGGTTCCTGTGCAAGCTAACTTTGTAACTATTTTACAACGGCGCTGGCAGCTTGCTGGCGCCATTGTAAATTAGTTACATGAGTGGGGGTTCAACTTTTGAACCCGTTACGTCCGCGGATTTTTTTTTTCGGACTTTGTGGGAAATCCGTAAAATACGCGGATTGCGGATTCCCCAAAAATCCGAAAAATCCGTGGGCGTAACGGATTTACCGCTCATGCTTAAAGTTTTCACGAAATATATAGGCGGGTGCGCGCAGTCGGTCGCGCACGAAAGCCTGGAAATGCACTATCCATTTTATTGAGAACTGTTGCCGAGAGTGCGCACACGGGGTCGTGCACGAAAGTTTAGAAAGGCTATTTTTATTTACAGGCAAATTTTAATGCGTTGAAAAAAAGGCAAGGTACAGACTTTCTAATTCTGTATCGCTTTACAAGGAGTCTCTATGCAACTTGAACAGTGAAGAAAACGGCTTGTTTCCGAAATAAATATTGCCAGAACTTTATTGACAAAAGTATAGGTTGTATACACAAGATATTTCTGAATTAGCATTTTAAAAACCAATGAAATTCACTGAAAAAACCATAGGTTTTACACACGTTATAGTTAGGAAGTAGCATTTACAAAACCTATGAAATTCACTGAAAAAACCATAGGTTTGACACCAGTTATAGTTAGCTGGAAATTTTACTGATATAAAACCAATGAAATTCCACGTTATAGTTAGTTGGACTCACTATAACTTGCGCGTGTAATGCACTGCTGATGACGTCACATATTACATCACTCATGACATCACTGATGACACCATCCTTGTGACACAGTGACAGACCTCCTTTCACTGCAATCTAACCCTTGAAACACATATTCAAAAATAGAAACTAACATTTTCAAAAAAATGGAGATACCCATACCAGTTACAACAACCAATTCAATAATTCCACCATCTATATACACATGCACTAATTCACCAACAGTTCTATATAGTCACTCATACATATATTCACTAATCATATGTAGTGATACACCTACACATCCTGTTACACACCGACAGTCATCTAAAAGTTATTCACACACATACTCACACATGCAAATAAACTATTGAACATCCATTTATTTGCATAAACAGCTATACACACACTACCACTTTACTTCTAAGGAAACTTACACATACTTACTCTCTTAAAAAATCACTTATAGAAACACATACTAATTTAAACAGGAACTCTTACAATCCCTCACTCTCACATATACTCACTTATATACATCAATATTCACATATACTAGATTAAAACATATGTAGTTACTGATAAAGACACTAATAAGACAGTCATTCACTCACTAACACAGACATATACACACTCATCCACCCATACAGTCCTGCACATATGCTGTCTTCAAAACACATACAAACAGAGACTCAGTCATTCTTGCATCTATGTACTAAGTAATACTCCCACCAAAGCATGCAAACACTCATACTGATACTAAGAAAAACATCTAATAACCTATATACATACACATGTACCTACTCATCAACCCATGCAGCCACTTATACACAAAGTGAAACACTAATACATATATTTAAATATTTAAGCATTACTCACTAATATATGTATTCACTAAGATATTCAATAATATATACATATATAACACATATTTATTTTTCAGAAAGACACACATTCACTGGATGGTGTCATCAGTGATGTCATGAGTGATGTAATATGTGACGTCATCAGCAGTGCATTACACGCGCAAGTTATAGTGAGTCCAACTAACTATAACGTGGAATTTCATTGGTTTTATATCAGTAAAATTTCCAGCTAACTATAACTGGTGTCAAACCTATGTTTTTTTCAGTGAATTTCATAGGTTTTGTAAATGCTACTTCCTAACTATAATGTGTGTAAAACCTATGTTTTTTTCAGTGAATATATATATATATATATATATATATATATATATATATATATATATATCTATATTGTGGAAGCAACTTGTCCTGTCGCAGCGGGAGCACAGTCCAGTGGGTGCCTGCGGCGAGACCAGGGCAGTGTCTCAGATTAAATCAATACCAAGGAATTAAATTGCGGCACATTTCTTGGTTATTTAGCAGTTATTTATTTCCAAACGTGACAACTCCTACGCGTTTCGAACCGTAGTTCCTGTTCACGGCAGTGTTTAGGCACTAGTCCCTTTTCAATTTCCATTTTTATATCAAGGCATGCAAACATTTTACTAGTGCATCCTGGACCTAGTAGTTTTAAAGAATTGTACATTTCTTGGGATTGCAAATTCTATTGCTTTACATTGTGGGCGGTTTGTCCAACAGGGTATGTGATTCGTTACTGCACTATAAGCGATGTACATTATTGTTAAAACAGTCACTTATGTTTATTCGTGATTTACACGAACACCATAGATCAGACGTCAGTTTACCCGACGGGTGATCGTGCAGGTAACTTTAGACTTAGTGTCACATACAATAAAGGGCTGAGTGCCCTGGGTCCCCGTTGTTATATCCACCCACCTGTACATTTTCTAATTTATAATCCCCCAATATAGGTTACTAAAGAGAAGGGGGTTCCTAACAATCGATAGCAACAATCATACATAATATAACTAGATTTTCATATTGTTCAAATTTTACAGTTTCTTAATGTCTCTCAGCATCATGTCACAAATGAACATACAGTTCTTCATCTCCATTCAAGCCAGCCGGCTGTTTGGTTTTGAACCTTATTATTAATTTCGATTCAAGTCGTCTCAATTTTTGTGTCCGGTTTCCCCCTCTTTCATGCGGTTGGATACTTGCCAGTCCAAAGTATTTTACGTCCAGCCAGGTTTTTCCTTCATGACTGGCCATATGTTTGGCTATTGCATATGTAAAGTCCCCATTCTGAATGGCACGGATATGTTGCAAGATCCATATTTTGAGGGGGCACGTGGTACTGCCAATGTAAGCCTTTCCACAAAAGCATTGCAGCATGTAGATTCACATGTAAGCCAAAGGACTTCTAACGGAAACAGAAAGGAAATTCTTAATGGTCGAAAATCCAACCACTCCGACCATTTACTTCCTACCTAAAGTCCACAAAACACTGAACAAACCGCCAGGACGTCCTATAATATCTAGCTGTGGAAGTATCTATGAAAATGTATCGGACTATGTGGACCACTTCATAGCTCCGATTGTGCCAACACTCAGTTCCTACATAAAATATACGGGGGACTTCCTACGCATACTAATGAATACAGAATGGCAATCCAACTATTTATTGGTGACCATCGACGTAACATCGCTGTACACCTCCATAACCCATGAATTAGGGTCACAGGCCATTCAGTATTATCTGCACCAACGATCCATCAGTGAAAGAGAACATTCCAAAATGCTAATAGAGATGATCTCCATGTGCCTACATAACAATGTGTTCATCTTTAATAAAAAGATCTATAAGCAACGCTGTGGAACAGCGATGGGAGTTTCCTTCTCTCCAAGCTACGCTAATCTCATGATGGGGTGGTGGGAGAGGTGCGTGGCTTAGAGAGAAGAAAACGAACATCACATGTCAAAAGTAGCCCTATGACTTCGATTTATCGATGACCTGTTCCTATTATAGAAAGGCACAGAAAAAGAATTCTACAAATTCTTTGCAATCCTTAATGAGAATCAAGTCGGCTTAAAATTTACCTGCAATGTGAGCACAAAGGAGATAGACTTCCTGGACATGAAAGTCTACATTGCTGAAAATAAAATACAGACGACTGTCCATAGGAAGAAAACGGCCACCAACAGTCTCCTACATTGATTAAGCTTCCATCCACAGAAACTAAAGAAAAGCATACCATACGGGGAGTTACTTCGTATGAGAAGAAATTGCTCTGAGGATGTTGAAATGGAGAGGAAATTTGTGGAAACTAAAGAACGTTTCAAACAAAGAGGCTACACAATGACTGATCTCAACAGAAGTGAAATAAAAGTGAGAACAAAAACCAGAGCGGACACCCTTCTGAGTAAGGAAGAAAAAATCGAACAAGCCAAAACTCACAAGGAGCTAACACAGGGAACTACACAAAGAAGTGACACGGATGAACAACCACGGATGATAATGACATTCAGTAAAGAGAGCTACAAAATACAAAAGACCATGACAAAATTCTGGCACATAATTCAAAAAGACCCAGACATAGGGCAAAGTATTGGGGAGCTTCCACTAATTTCGTATCGAAGAGCGCCGAACCTTTCTGACCATTTAGTTCGAAGCCACTTTGAATTGAAAAAAACAGAATCTTGCTTTGACATCAGGAAAAGAGGCTTTAGTAAATGTATGACATGCAAAGCATGCAAAATAGGCCGGAACATCAAGAATCTCCCGGATCCAGGAGGCAAAAACTTTGAAATCAAGATGAGCATTACATGTGAATCTTCGTATGTCGTCTACATGCTGCAATGCTTTTGTGGAAAGGCTTACATTGGCAGTACCACGTGCCCCCTCAAAATACGGATCTTGCAACATATCCGCGCCATTCAGAATTTCGGACTTTACATATGCAATAGCCAAACATATGGCCAGTCATGAAGGAAAAACCTGGCTGGACGTAAAATACTTTGGACTGGCAAGTATCCAACCGCATGAAAGAGGGGGAAAGCGGACACAAAAATTGAGACGACTTGAATCGAAATTAATAATAAGGTTCAAAACCAAACAGCCGGCTGGCTTGAACGGAGATGAAGAACTGTATGTTCATTTGTGACATGATGCTGAGAGACATTAAGAAGCTGTAAAATTTGAACAATATGAAAATCTAGTTATATTGTGTATAATTGTTGCTATCGATTGTTAGGAACCCCCTTCTCTTTAGTAACCTATATTGGGGGATTATAAATTAGAAAATGTACAGGTGGGTGGATATAACAACGGGGACCCAGGGCACTCAGCCCTTTATTGTATGTGACACTAAGTCTAAAGTTACCTGCACGATCACCCGTCAGGTAAACTGACGTCTGATCTATGATGTTCGTGTAAATCACGAATAAACATAAGCGATTGTTTTAACAATAATGTACATCGCTTATAGTGCAGTAACGAATCACATACCCTGTTGGACAAACTGCTCACAATGTAAAGCAATAGAATTTGCAATCCCAAGAAATGTACAATTCTTTAAAACTACTAGGTCCAGGATGCACTAGTAAAATGTTTGCATGCCTTGATATAAAAATGGAAATTGAAAAGGGACTAGTGACCAAACACTGCCGTGAACAGGAACTACGGTTCGAAACGCGTAGGAGTTGACACGTTTGGAAATAAATAACTGCTAAATAACCAAGAAGTGTGCCGCGATTTAATTCCTTGGTATTGATATATATATATATATATATATATATATATATATATATATATATATATATATATATATATATATTCAAAAAGTTTGCCCAACATGGAAAGGCCCACACAGGAGTGAAGATTTACCGCTTTATTTGCTGGAGGTTGTAGCGTGATACAGGATAAGGAGCCAACATCAGGTCAAATAGTCCCAAACACCCGACGCGTTTCGTGCTGGATAGCACTTAGTCATGGGTTGTGCAGGCTCGCTGGTTGCAGTGAAAAACGGCAGTTTCGTAGGCATCTACTTATAGTTCATATTCCCCGCCCATCTGGGCGTGGCCACCCTGTGGCCTCATGGTTTTTGTAGTGCTAGTGCTTCCTCAGGTGAGTTGCCGCATCACAGCAATGTAATCCAAATTAAAATGTTTAGTCCCCAGTGGGTCCGTGTGGCTTCAGACCTGCATCACATCACACGTGATAACCACCATGCGCAGTCTCCCATCCGTAGTGCTGCAGCGTTTACCGTCACAGCCGGACTGCATACACAGCGGAGCGCTTTCCGCGGGCCAGGCATGGCCGCTCATATAGATTAAAAAAGTTCGCCCAACATGGAAAGGCCCACACAGGAGTGAAGATTTACCGCTTTATTTGCTGGAGGTTGTAGCGTGATACAGGATAAGGAGCCAACATCAGGTCAAATAGTCCCAAACACCCGACGCGTTTCGTGCTGGATAGCACTTAGTCATGGGTTGTGCAGGCTCGCTGGTTGCAGTGAAAAACGGCAGTTTCGTAGGCATCTACTTATAGTTCATATTCCCCGCCCATCTGGGCGTGGCCACCCTGTGGCCTCATGGTTTTTGTAGTGCTAGTGCTTCCTCAGGTGAGTTGCCGCATCACAGCAATGTAATCCAAATTAAAATGTTTAGTCCCCAGTGGGTCCGTGTGGCTTCAGACCTGCATCACATCACACGTGATAACCACCATGCGCAGTCTCCCATCCGTAGTGCTGCAGCGTTTACCGTCACAGCCGGACTGCATACACAGCGGAGCGCTTTCCGCGGCCCAGGCATGGCCGCTCATATAGATTCAAAAAGTTCGCCCAACATGGAAAGGCCCACACAGGAGTGAAGATTTACCGCTTTATTTGCTGGAGGTTGTAGCGTGATACAGGATAAGGAGCCAACATCAGGTCAAATAGTCCCAAACACCCGACGCGTTTCGTGCTGGATAGCACTTAGTCATGGGTTGTGCAGGCTCGCTGGTTGCAGTGAAAAACGGCAGTTTCGTAGGCATCTACTTATAGTTCATATTCCCCGCCCATCTGGGCGTGGCCACCCTGTGGCCTCATGGTTTTTGTAGTGCTAGTGCTTCCTCAGGTGAGTTGCCGCATCACAGCAATGTCATTCAAATTAAAATGTTTAGTCCCCAGTGGGTCCGTGTGGCTTCAGACCTGCATCACATCACACGTGATAACCACCATGCGCAGTCTCCCATCCGTAGTGCTGCAGCATTTACCGTCACAGCCGGACTGCATACACAGCGGAGCGCTTTCCGCGGCCCAGGCATGGCCGCTCATATAGATTCAAAAAGTTCGCCCAACATGGAAAGGCCCACACAGGAGTGAAGATTTACCGCTTTATTTGTTGGAGGTTGTAGCGTGATACAGGATAAGGAGCCAACATCAGGTCAAATAGTCCCAAACACCCGACGCGTTTCGTGCTGGATAGCACTTAGTCATGGGTTGTGCAGGCTCGCTGGTTGCAGTGAAAAACTGCAGTTTCGTAGGCATCTACTTATAGTTCATATTCCCCGCCCATCTGGGCGTGGCCACCCTGTAGCCTCATGGTTTTTGTAGTGCTAGTGCTTCCTCAGGTGAGTTGCCGCATCACAGCAATGTAATCCAAATTAAAATGTTTAGTCCCCAGTGGGTCCGTGTGGCTTCAGACCTGCATCACATCACACGTGATAACCACCATGCGCAGTCTCCCATCCGTAGTGCTGCAGCGTTTACCGTCACAGCCGGACTGCATACACAGCGGAGCGCTTTCCGCGGCCCAGGCATGGCCGCTCATATAGATTCAAAAAGTTCGCCCAACATGGAAAGGCCCACACAGGAGTGAAGATTTACCGCTTTATTTGCTGGAGGTTGTAGCGTGATACAGGATAAGGAGCCAACATCAGGTCAAATAGTCCCAAACACCCGACTAGTTTCGTGCTGGATACACCGGGTGCCGCACTACAAAAACCATGAGGCCACAGGGTGGCCAAGCCCAGATGGGCGGGGAATATGAACTATAAGTAGATGCCTACGAAACTGCCGTTTTTCACTGCAACCAGCGAGCCTGCACAACCCATGACTAAGTGCTATCCAGCACGAAACGCGTCGGGTGTTTGGGACTATTTGACCTGATATTGGCTCCTTATCCTGTATCACGCTACAACCTCCAGCAAATAAAGCGGTAAATCTTCACTCCTGTGTGGGCCTTTCCATGTTGGGCGAACTTTTTGAATCTATATGAGCGGCCATGCCTGGGCCGCGGAAAGCGCTCCGCTGTGTATGCAGTCCGGCTGTGACGGTAAATGCTGCAGCACTACGGATGGGAGACTGCGCATGGTGGTTATCACGTGTGATGTGATGCAGGTCTGAAGCCACACGGACCCACTGGGGACTAAACATTTTAATTTGGATTACATTGCTGTGATGCGGCAACTCACCTGAGGAAGCACTAGCACTACAAAAACCATGAGGCCACAGGGTGGCCACGCCCAGATGGGCGGGGAATATGAACTATAAGTAGATGCCTACGAAACTGCCGTTTTTCACTGCAACCAGCGAGCCTGCACAACCCATGACTAAGTGCTATCCAGCACGAAACGCGTCGGGTGTTTGGGACTATTTGACCTGATGTTGGCTCCTTATCCTGTATCACGCTCCAACCTCCAGCAAATAAAGCGGTAAATCTTCACTCCTGTGTGGGCCTTTCCATGTTGGGCGAACTTTTTGAATCTATATGAGCGGCCATGCCTGGGCCGCGGAAAGCGCTCCGCTGTGTATGCAGTCCGGCTGTGACGGTAAACGCTGCAGCACTACGGATGGGAGACTGCGCATGGTGGTTAACACGTGTGATGTGATGCAGGTCTGAAGCCACACGGACCCACTGGGGACTAAACATTTTAATTTGGATTACATTGCTGTGATGCGGCAACTCACCTGAGGAAGCACTAGCACTACAAAAACCATGAGGCCACAGGGTGGCCACGCCCAGATGGGCGGGGAATATGAACTATAAGTAGATGCCTACGAAACTGCCGTTTTTCACTGCAACCAGCGAGCCTGCACAACCCATGACTAAGTGCTATCCAGCACGAAACGCGTCGGGTGTTTGGGACTATTTGACCTGATGTTGGCTCCTTATCCTGTATCACGCTCCAACCTCCAGCAAATAAAGCGGTAAATCTTCACTCCTGTGTGGGCCTTTCCATGTTGGGCGAACTTTTTGAATCTATATGAGCGGCCATGCCTGGGCCGCGGAAAGCGCTCCGCTGTGTATGCAGTCCGGCTGTGACGGTAAACGCTGCAGCACTACGGATGGGAGACTGCGCATGGTGGTTAACACGTGTGATGTGATGCAGGTCTGAAGCCACACGGACCCACTGGGGACTAAACATTTTAATTTGGATTACATTGCTGTGATGCGGCAACTCACCTGAGGAAGCACTAGCACTACAAAAACCATGAGGCCACAGGGTGGCCACGCCCAGATGGGCGGGGAATATGAACTATAAGTAGATGCCTACGAAACTGCCGTTTTTCACTGCAACCAGCGAGCCTGCACAACCCATGACTAAGTGCTATCCAGCACGAAACGCGTCGGGTGTTTGGGACTATTTGACCTGATGTTGGCTCCTTATCCTGTATCACGCTACAACCTCCAGCAAATAAAGCGGTAAATCTTCACTCCTGTGTGGGCCTTTCCATGTTGGGCGAACTTTTTGAATCTATATGAGCGGCCATGCCTGGGCGCCGGAAAGCGCTCCGCTGTGTATGCAGTCCGGCTGTGACGGTAAACGCTGCAGCACTACGGATGGGAGACTGCGCATGTTGGTTATCACGTGTGATGTGATGCTGGTCTGAAGCCACACGGACCCACTGGGGACTAAACATTTTAATTTGGATTACATTGCTGTGATGCGGCAACTCACCTGAGGAAGCACTAGCACTACAAAAACCATGAGGCCACAGGGTGGCCACGCCCAGATGGGCGGGGAATATGAACTATAAGTAGATGCCTACGAAACTGCCGTTTTTCGCTGCAACCAGCGAGCCTGCACAACCCATGACTAAGTGCTATCCAGCACGAAACGCGTCGGGTGTTTGGGACTATTTGACCTGATGTTGGCTCCTTATCCTGTATCACGCTACAACCTCCAGCAAATAAAGCGGTAAATCTTCACTCCTGTGTGGGCCTTTCCATGTTGGGCGAACTTTTTGAATCTATATGAGCGGCCATGCCTGGGCCGCGGAAAGCGCTCCGCTGTGTATGCAGTCCGGCTGTGACGGTAAACGCTGCAGCACTACGGATGGGAGACTGCGCATGGTGGTTATCACGTGTGATGTGATGCAGGTCTGAAGCCACACGGACCCACTGGGGACTAAACATTTTAATTTGGATTACATTGCTGTGATGCGGCAACTCACCTGAGGAAGCACTAGCACTACAAAAACCATGAGGCCACAGGGTGGCCACGCCCAGATGGGCGGGGAATATGAACTATAAGTAGATGCCTACGAAACTGCCGTTTTTCACTGCAACCAGCGAGCCTGCACAACCCATGACTACGTGCTATCCAGCACGAAACGCGTCGGGTGTTTGGGACTATTTGACCTGATGTTGGCTCCTTATCCTGTATCACGCTACAACCTCCAGCAAATAAAGCGGTAAATCTTCACTCCTGTGTGGGCCTTTTCATGTTGGGCGAACTTTTTGAATCTATATATATATATATATATATATATATATATACATATATATATATATATATATATATATTCACTGAAAAAACCATAGGTTATACACCATATATAGTTAGGAATTAGCATTTAAAAAACCTTATTTTACTCACACAAAACCATTGAAATTCCATATATAGTTAGTTGCACTAACTATATATCGCGCACCCGCAATCCACTGCTGATCATGTCACATATTACATCATTCATGACATGGTATGGCATGATTTGTATGGGCGACTGAGTGTGTGTGTGGGTGGCTGGGAGGTGTATGACTCTGTGCATAGATGTGTGAGCAGTTGATTCACTAGATGTATGGGTTCAAAAGTGCATGTGGAAACAGCTGTATGGGCGGTTGACTGTGTGCATGAGTGTATTGGTGAGTGAATGGATATCTCAGTGTTACATGTCAAAGTAAGTACATATGTAAAACACAGTACATGTGAGAGTTGACATATATAAATAACTGTGCATAAGAGCCAGTGAATGTGTGAGTGGCTGTATGGATCATTGTGAACTTGTATCAGGGATTGTATAAGAGAGTAAATATGTTTTAGTATATGTTTGAATAAGTAAGGTGTGTATAACTGTATAGTTGAGAAAATGGAGGTATGATTGATTTTTGCATGACTGACTAGGTGTGTGAGTAACTCCATGGATGAGTGACAGTCTGTGAGTGTCTGTTTACACTGAGTGTATCTAAGGTTATATTAGAGTCTGAAGAGGTTAATTGTATTATCACATGAATGATGTCATCAGTGATGTGATCAGTAATGTCAAATGAGATGTCATCAGTGATGTCATTTGAGATGTTATCAGTGATGTCATTTGAGATGTCATCAGTGATGTCATCAGTTATGTCATTTGAGATGTCATCAGTGATGTCATCAGTGATGTCATTTGAGATGTCATCAGTGATGTCATCAGTGATGTCACTGACCATGTCATGAATGATGTAATATGTGACATGATCAGCAGTGGATTGCGGGTGCGCGATATATAGTTAGTGCAACTAACTATATATGGAATTTCAATGGTTTTGTGTGAGTAAAATAAGGTTTTTTAAATGCTAATTCCTAACTATATATGGTGTATAACCTATGGTTTTTTCAGTGAATTTTCAAGGTTTTGTAAATGCTAATTCCTAACTATATATGGTCTATAACCTATGGTTTTTTCAGTGAATTTCATTGGTTTTTTAACAGCTAATATCAAAACCTTTACAATGTATTCTTATTTAAATAGAAAAATATATTTTACATGTTTTTAATACAATTTTTTTTTTATAATTTTTTTTGTTTCGCTCCCGGTACGCGAACCGGTTAGCTTCCCGTTAGCTCAATCCGGAGGCGCGACCCGGTCCGCGAACCGGTAAACGTTCCGTTTGCGCACCTCTCGCGTTAGAAAACAACATCGTGACGCGTCGCGTCAGCATGACGTTTCGCGTTCTCGCGTAATACGTCATATTACGTGCTACGTTAGCGTACCCGGAAGCGCACCGGTACGCGAACCGGAAGCGATCCGCGGCGCGGCGCCGACCGCGTAACGTAAACACAGCAGGTCATGTGACTCGGTAATAACACTTTTCATTGGTTCATTTCACTTTTGGTTTCCTAATGATGTAATACTAGGTCATGTGATCTAAAATGAACATTTTTCATTGGTTTACAACTTTTGCTTTTCCCAAATGATGAAAATCCCTCCTTCTTTCCTCACTCTGACTTTCATCTTGGTGAGAGAAAGACCCTTTATTTACACTTTGACATGGCTTCAGTAGTAGCTTCAGCTGGTTCTAACCCACCACCTCCACCAAATCCAAGAAAGAGAGGACCACCTGCTGAAGTAATTTTGCAAGAAGAGGAAGAACAGGAAGAGGAGGAAGAGGAGGAGGAAGAGCCAAGGTTTTTGCCAGAGGAGCCCAGGAGGTACAATCGAAAGGAGAATTACATCTGGCAATTTTATAGAATTCCTGAGGGGCAAAAAAAAGTGAATGCACGCTACGTGTTTTGCCGTATATGCGGTGATAGATTGTCAAGGGGAACTGACAAAAAATACAGTTACGGCAATCACACTATGCATCGGCATATGAGTAGGTGGCACCCAAATAATTATAGTGCTGCCCAGCTACGTGATGAGCAACAAAATCCCCTCCCAATGGCAAGAAGATCGGTTGTTCCAGAGGTGTCGGGACCAGAGGCGAGGGAGATGATCCCAAACATCCAAATGTTGTTTGGGCACGTAAAGCAAGTGTGCGTGCACTGTGGCGATTTCATCTGCTACAGGGAAAGTAGCATCATTTTAATTATGAGAGCTATTCAAAATCATGTTAATGTTTGTCCGAGACGCCCCAAAGAATAAATTCTTTTTTTTTTGTTGCTCCTGTTGAACCCTTTACAATGGATCGTTTTTGTTTCCCCCCCCCCAAAAAAAACAAAAAAAATTTAAAAACGTTCAGAAAATACAAAAAAAGTAAAAAAATGTTCAAAAAATACTAAAAAAAATATAAAACAACAAAAACATTAAAAAAAAAGTTCTTTTCAGAACTACCTCCCCATTATAAAAAAATTGGTAGAATATTTGGAACTCTGCCAACCTCTATTTCTCTTAGTTCGCTCCCGGGAGCGCTACCCGGTACGCGTACCGGAAGCTAACCTCGCGAAATTTTTTTAAAAAAATGTTTTTTTTTCGCACATATAAACCTCCTCAGCCACCCTCAGAAAACCTAGGGGGTCAAGATAACTCTACCGTGCCCCCTTCTACCCATTCCGAACATTAATTGCCCTCCATCTTGTATCTTAATTCGACCGAAACACAAAATGGTGGACTCCCGGAACGCTTAAGGTCCGCGAACCGAGGCGCTCAACGGTTCGCGTACCGGGTCGCTCCCTGGGAAGATAAAGGAAATAAAAAATAATCAAAAAATCCAACAATCAATTAACATACAGCATTTGAAAAGACTATCATTCATTTTTCATTGTAGTACGCTCCCCAGAACGCTTCCCGGTTCGCGGACCGGGCGCTAACCACGAAAAAAAACAAAAAAATGTTTTATTTTTTTTTGCCCCGCGGGGCCCCTTTAAAACCTCCACATTAAACCTAGGGGGTCAGCGAGGATCTACTATGCCCCCTTATAGTTATTTCCCCCTTTGTTTTGGCCTCCTCTGGTCTCTCGATCCTACCGAGAGACAAGATGGCGGCCGCCCTGGACTGTTTAGAATGTTGACAGACACCGGAGAGCCAATCAGCTTCGCTACGCGAAGTTCCGGTACGCTTAAGGTCCGCGAACCGGGGCGCTTACAGATATATATCTTTTTTTGAACGTTAATTTCTCAAAATCCACTGCAGCACATATATTGAGACCTACAAAAGGCACATCGGGCTACCAGTCCCTACAATTTTGCCAAGTTTCGTGCAAATCCATTCAGCCGTTCGGGCTAAAAGTGAGGCTAACCGCCCTATGGAAAACTCAATGTTAAAAACACGTTTTGGGACCCCCCTTTTTTCTCGGCCCCCCCTGGACGAACCACCCCCAAATTTTCAGGGGCTCCTCAGAAACAAAATGTTCCATTTTCCAGAAAATTTCAGCCAATTCCGTCCACAAACGCCAAAGTTATTAGACATAGAATTGTCAAAAATCCCATAGAGAAAAAATCCTAACTATATATACCTACTGGCGACCGCCAGTAGGTAATATATATATATATATATATATTTATATTTCTAATTCTAATTCCTGTCTTTTTAATAGGTGTTTGGGTTTTACATTAGCACTAGCACTTTATTTTTATATTAAGTATTGCACTTTTTAGCACTCAGCACTTTCAGGATGCACCTTTGCACATTATGCTGATACTGCTAGGCACAGAAGCACTTTATATCTTTATATGGGATGATCCACTCATGATTAAAGAGAAACACAAAAATGCACATAAAAAAAATAAAACAAATATATATATATATATATATACATAAAAATACCAATAATAAGAAATAATGTAAATAGGAGACGACCCTTCACAGTATTTATTGGGATTGGAGTTTATGTTTACATATGGTGACTATAAGAACCTTTTTAATATGGTAGTATTTTAATCCAATCTGATATTAGTAAACATGGAGAATGTATTATACAGTTATATTTAGGTATGGTCCTCAACCTATTGATCATATTGTATTGTATCATGCAAATTTCTGTACATAATCGGTTTATAGAGAAGTGAAACCATAGATTGAAACAGCAACGCAATTAATGCACGTACTTATGCATTTATGTATATGTATGTGTTTTTTATGTACATTCAAGTATATTTCTTTATTTATTCATTTTTATACATTTGGTGCCTTTTTAATCGAGTAGTTGTAAGAATGCATTCTACTCTAAACATGGAAGTCCCATATGCAGAATCCGATATGCAGTCGTTTATTTACATGCACTATAGAACAATGAATTGATCCTAAGTGTTTTTTCTATGTTTGTTAACAAGTGACACTTGGTGGGTGTGAACAATATACATCAAAAGTATAGCGGACTGCGTTCCCATATGTGATCAAGGGCATTTCATTCTGATTTATGCCATATGAGTGCTTTATTTCAATGTATAAATTAGTAGACATAGAGAATGCACTACCTAAGATGGTGGTCTGGTCGCACAGCAGCGTCCTGCCTGAGCTCCTTGGAATACCAGGAATAGGGAGCAATCACCAGTGAAAATCCCCAGCCGAGGCTATGATGAAGTAGTTGTCTTAGGAGGAGAAATCTCAAGACTGAAGATTGTAACGGTAGCGGCAGAGATGAGATGATTCTATCGATCCTTTCAACAGGGTGAACTATATACAGATTCTTCCACTCTGCCACGTTTACTGAGAGAGAAGAGGAGGGGACGGAACAAAAGGCCGGCTAGAGAAAACAACATGGGCTCACCCGTTATCATCACGCAACCTTCCCTCTATGAATGTGGTTTGCCGGCGGCCGGCTCAGCGGCTTGCAGAAAGTTGGTCATATTACTTGGTTGGGCTGTCTCTAGAATTGCACCGGCAGTCTTTCGGCGGCAGCGGCAGCGGAAGCGGAAGCGGCAGCATTGGTGTAGTGACTCCGCAGAGCTCAGGGCGGAGCTCAGGGCGGAGTTGAACGCAGAATTTTCCTCGGCGCTCTGCAGTAACTCACCGGTGCGGAATAAGGTCAGCCTCGACTGCCCCGACGAGAAATTATATATTAACAGCTTGTGCCTACGGCTGGGAGGAGCAGTTGTGGAGCTATTGAATTTAGCTGAGTTAGCACCAGTTGAAGGCCTCACCAACCTGAAAATAGCTGTGGATATGCCGTCTAAATCGGCTTCATCAGCAGCGGCAAGAGCAAGACTTGCAAAAGCGGCAAGAGCACTCCGTGAGGCGGAGCTTGAAGAGCAACAGTTGCAGCAAGCTGGGGAAGGCAGTGAAAGGGGTGTTGTGTCCAGTGCTCCTGCAATCAGTGCCAAGACGAAGAAGCAGACTCAGAAGACACCTACCGCCTGCTTACCACGCCAAGAGGTTTTAGCAACAAAGCGGAAAATAAACAGCATTCATGAAGTGCCGAGTCCCGGTAACACGGTTATGGACCTACTCAGGAGAAAGCAGGGGGCTCCAGGGAATGCAGGGAATATAGAAGATACCCTAGCACACTCTCTGAGTACGAGAGCAGCCCTCGAGGTGTCATTGTCCTCGCAACATCTAGAGGAAAGTGCCCCTTCCCTTTCACAAGCTACACCAGTGGAGAGTCCAGAGGAGAATCTGACTGTAAGTACTTTGAGCGTTACTAATGGTGCTGCTGGCGTTAACATTATCGACCAAATAGATCCTAATACTGCTCCAATCATCTTTCCGAACGTTATCATCACCTCTCCAAACATACAAGATGATACAATTTCAAAATTCTCAATGTCGTTCTCAGGGACTGGTGAGAACATAATGGGGGTAGTGGTTGATACTTTGCTCCAAGATAATCAAGCAGTTGAAAGCTCCTCACTACCTACGAAGGGCTTAGCAGGGGGTTCCTCCATAATGACTGCGATGGAAGAAATGCCTTTGGGGGGGCCTATTCTAACTCATGGCCATGTAAATACTGACCCTAAACCGCTGATTGGCAGTAATGATGGGAACAAGGGAGCACTTATAACTCAGGGATCTCTGCCTAAAGATCCAACATGTTCTACCTTTGCTGAGGCTGAAAAAGAAGGGAATGTGTTCTACTCTTTTTCTGATGAAACAGGAGCAGAGGCCGAGGCTGAGGATGGAGAATCAGACAAAGCAAACTCTAGTGTAGAGTATGATGATGATGACCTGGAATATGATGAAGATGGCGAATCCCTTCTTTTTACATCTTCATCCCCAACGGAAGGGAGTATAGAGGAGGAGGCACAAATAAATACAATTAAATCAAAACCTAAACCCTTGTCCAGGACTAAACAACGAGGCCCCTGCAGCACAGATTTGTCTAATCAATATGTACTCCCCCCTACCGCGGTAGAAACCATTTTACAGGCCATCGCAGCCCATAGGGAACAGACAGAGGAGGACAGTAAAGAATCTAGGCTGGCTCTATGCAAGATTCAAGGGGTGGTTAAGAAACTGACCAAAACCTGTAAATCAATTGGTGAAAGGGTTACGGAAGTTGAGGCAAGAGTGCTGACTACTGAAAATGAAACTCAAGCAAACATAGAGAAGATCAAACTCCAAGAAGCTGAGCTAATGGATATGAAATGGAAGTTGGAAAATTTTGAGAATCGCCAACGCCGTAATAACCTACACCTGTTGGGAATTCCGGAAAAATGGAGGGGGAGAATGTACGCATTTTTGTTATTAAACTGTTCAAGGAATCTATGCCCGACTTAACAAATTGGAACTGGGAACTTGAGATCCAACGAGCTCACAGGATGCCGTTTAACCCTCCTGCTAAACCTGGTCCTTATCCCCGTGCTATCCTAATTTCTTTTAGGAATTTTGTATTGAGAAAAATAGTGACCGAGAAAGCTAGACCCGATCATAAACTTATTTGTAATGAGGTTTCTTTTTTCACTAGGCCTGACTTCTGCCATGCTACAGTGGAGAGGCGTTGGCGACTACGTTCCTTAATTAAACCCTTTCAAGAAAAGGGGGCCCAGGCCTATTTAAATAATCCCACAAAACTAAAGGTGGTATGGGCAGGGCAGGCCAAATTTTTCATCTCAGAAATTAAAGCGCAGGCGTAACTGGAGGAGATTAGCAAATAGGGGCTGGTAATGGTGTAACATTGAATATTGAATCTCTTAGCTAAGTAGCTACCATTGGTTTATTATTGCTGGATTACCTGACACTTATGTATACTTATGCAATATTTTCTCTTTTTGTTTCAATTAGATACTGCTTATTATTTAGCTTGTAACTCTCTATTCCTTTAGGATAAAACTGTATTACATAATTAAAGCGGATACGGTGGCTCAGGCGCTGCACTGCTAGCATCACTAGGACTCTGGTAGAGTCTGATTGCCTACTAAATGTAGGGGGGGGGTCCCCAGAGGGGGAGGGACCTGCAAGGGGGGGGTGGGGGGGGCTTGGGGGGGTTGGAAAAAGGAAAAGAACCTGATCCAGAGGGTAAAGCTTTTTTTTTCTCGAAAATTACAAGAATTCTATAAATAAAGTAAATAACTGTATGATGAAGAAGTCAATGTTCCTTGACAATTACAATGAGAGAATTAGAGAGCTTTTTATCTATGCTGAATCATTGACTAATGGCTAGATTGAAAATTCAAACTTGGAATGTTGGGGGTTTATCAAATAGGGAAAAACAACGTCGACTGTGTGAACTAGTAAAACTTAATCCTGTAGACATTTTATGTCTACAAGAGACGCATGTTTCATGGTTAAAAGATCACAACTGAGGCTCAGAGGATATAACCTGTTAGCCGTCTCTATCCAAACATCAAATATAAGAGGGGTGGCGATTCTCGCTAAAACCTATCTTGTTCAAGCTACATGTGCTGCCTCTGATCCACACGATAGATGGGCAGTAGCGAAATTAGCAAATGGTCTGATTATCTGTACAATCCATGGTTCTAATCAGGACGATCCGACAGTATTCTCACTACTTGAAGTTGAGCTTGCAACCTGGCAAGGTTCATTAGTTATCTGTGGGGATTTTAACATCTCTTTAAAAACACATTTATTTAACGATCAAAGTGACCACAACCTGCAGAGTTATGTAGGACGCAAACCCAAAGTGTATAAGGCTATCAGGAGACTCACAAATAGTTTGGGGCTAGTAGACATATGGGGTGTTAAGAATCAGTAGGACTCAGGATGTACATACTTTTCCCACCCACATCAAAAACATGTCCGTATAGACTTTTTTTTCTCTACTAGGGATTTAGTGACTCAGGCGGTAATTACTAAATGTCCTAAAATCCTATCTGATCACAATGCTTTGGTTCTCACACTGACAGTTGGCGATCGAAAGCAGTTTCGACAGTGGTCATTTGATCGAAAACTGTTGGTTGATAATGATTATTTTGAACACATTAAAAAATGGACGGAGGAATTTTTTGATATCAACCGTTTTAGTGCCCTCAGAAATACTGTATGGGATTCCTTTAAGTCTGCCCTTAGGGGTGAGACCATTAGCTATCAAGCTAGGACGAGAGAGTTAAATAAGAATAACTTTAATACTAAAGTAATAGCCTTGGCTAAGGCGGAGGAAGATCATACCACAGCTATTTCCCACGGGGCAGATGCTACACAGTCAATGTATTTAGTTACTCTATTAAAAAATGAGCTAAACAATAGCCTTAATCAAAAAGCAGCTCAGACTTACAGTGCTCATAGGAGAGATATTTATGAAAATGGGGAAAAAGTGGGGAGACAGCTGGCACTACACACCCGGCAAAGGAATTTCTCCAATCAGATAAAACTAATAACTGATAATGGTAAATCATATACGCAGGCAGATGAGATTATTTCGCTATTTCAGCAGTATTATCAGAATCTATATACGGAAGACTCTAGTCCTCTATCAAATACAGAATACGAGTTTTTGAATAACTTTCTTAATAATACTGAGGGTATAAAAGGATTAGATGATACTACACGCCAGGATCTGGAAAGAGAAATCACACTAGATGAGGTATTACTATCTCTAACCTCACTTGCATCGGGCAAAGCAGCCGGTCCTGATAAACTACCCATAGACCTATATAAAATTCTGAGCTCTCAGTTGGGACCACTACTTCATGATCTTTTTTTAGGTATTCAATGGAACGGGGTATCCCCAGACTCCTGGAATAAAACAAATATAATTGTCTTCCCTAAAAAAGAGAAATCACCTCAGCAATTAACGTCATACCGCCCCATATCTTTAATCAATGCGGATTCTAAATTATATGCCAAGGTGTTAGCCACGAGACTTAGTGGTGTTATTGAGCAAATCGTCTCCCCGTGGCAACATGGCTTTGTTCCTGGCAAAGGAACAACGGACCATACATCTAGGGTAATTGCCTTGTTTGATGCCATGATGGTCACGGGGGCCGAATGTCAATGATACTATTAGATGCCGAGAAGGCGTTGGATCTCGTCTCGTGGAAATTCCTGTGGGCAATCATGCAACTAAATAATTTTGGCCCCAAATTTATTAAGGCGATAAGATCAATGTATTTATTTCCAAAAGCTAAAGTTCAATTGATGGGGTCTGAATCTGACGATATTAGTATAACTAGAGGTACGAGGCAAGGGTGTCCTTGCTCCCTCTTATTATTTGCCCTATATATTAACCCTTTAATTTTGAAACTTATTGAGAGCCCCAGTATTAACCCAATCGTCCTTGGCCCTTTTTCTACTAAAGTATTAGCATATGCTGATGATATCGCGGTCGTAACATCAAACCCGATTGAGGCTATGGAGGAAATTGAGACTATAACTACAGAATATGGCATTTATTCTGGATACTCTTTAAACAAAAGGAAGACAATTGTATTATGTACTGATAACATCGATTATAAAGATCAAAGAAGAGCGGCAAATGCTACTTATCTTGGAATTGTTATTGCTCCCACTGTTAAAACCATAATTAACCATAACTTTATCCCACTGATTCAAAATATTACAAAAGATTTGGATAGGGTAAATGGGCTCCACTTGTCTATTATAGGGCAAGCTAATTTCCTTAAAATGAATATACTCCCTAAATGCCTTTACCTGTTTCCACTGGCCATTGATCCTAAGATCTTAAAAACTCTTGAATCCCTCATGATTAAGTTTGTTTGGCAACATGGTAAAATCCGAAGGTCTCACAAGTTAATGTCTCTACCTAGCGAAAGAGGTGGGCTGGCAATACCTAATACTAGTATGTATCACTGGGCCGCACTTCTTAAACAAATGACACCACTGATTAGCTCTAATTTAAGGATATCAACCCCCGATGACTATACTCAACCCTCAATTTATGAGCTATTACTAGGGGATAAGGCTAATGGATTGTTTTTACAACAGATTGAGGCACTGGATTACAACAATGATCGGAACTACGAAATTATAAACGGGGCAATAAAAGTTTGGAGCAAAGTTACTAAACACTTGCACATTAGTAAATGGAATAGATATACCTCCTTGTGGTATACGCAGGCGACCCTGGCATTTTCCAACGACATTATAGCAAGAAAATGGCAGAGACTTGGAATCCTGCGTGTTAAAGATTTTTTTGTACATGACTTAGAAACCACCTTTTTAGATGTTAAGGATAAATATCATCTCTCTAACGGGGACTACATTAAATATGTGCAAATATATACAAACCTCAAGGCTAAGGGATCCACCCTTCGTCTACAGAAAATAGATCTTTTGGAGGCTATTAATGGATTTAATACAAGAATTGGTGTTATCTATAATCTTCTCCTTGTTAATGTACAAGACGATCTGGAAAAAACTGAATCTAGCTGGGCAGCCAAACTTAGCAATCCCAATGTTGATATATATAAAAGTCTAGAGCTGAGCCAACAACTTTTTAGGGCTAGTAACCTTAAAGCCCAAACATATAAAACTATCTTTAGCCTTTATTATACACCTGCTAAGTTGTATTCTTGGGGTAAAAGGGAAAATGATTTATGCCCAAGGTGTACACAAGGACCGGCTAACTTAATACATATGCTAAGCAGCTGCCCTAAACTCATTCAAATCAAACATATGATTGCTAAGTACTGGCGCTGTTTGGCCATAACCTTCCAGAAACAGATTCATTGTTTATTTTAGGGTATGACTCATCGATTGCTCTATCAAAGAATGAGCAAAATTTATTATTTATAGGTACGGCGGTACTTAGAATTATTTTATCGGCCCGCTGGAAAGAAGCCGAACCAACAAGCTTCCAGATGTGGCTGGCTCGTTTTTTAGCTGTTTTCAGCTTCGAGAGGGCCATATATTCTACAAGAGTGCTTATGCGGAAAAGAATGGGCGAATCGATTTGGTCTCCAGTTTTGAGCTGGAAAGCAGGAATAAATTCATCTATCTAGTTTTTTTGCTTGATAGGGTGGAAGGTAACATTTAACCTATAATATATGAAACAGTAATTCATCTAAAAACTCTTTGCTATTGAAGTAATATAGCTCGGGAATTAATGGGGGAAATTTCTGGCTCAACAAAGATGTTTTATCAACTATTGTATCAAATATTGTACTATGCTTTCTTCCTTATCGATGTGAAGCCCTTGAATATGAATATGATTATGATTATGATTATGATGGTTTATGATTTCAACTTGTACTTTTCTGTAGTTTTTTTCCTTCTTTTTTTTTTCTTCTTTATGTACCTGTCTGGATTGAGTTCAATAAAAAAAAAAAAGAGAATGCACTACCTGCATGTAACAATATAAATCAATCCTCCAACGTGAAACACAAAGAGATGTGAAGTATTACCCATCTAAAAAATAAAATGACAGTTTTTCAGCAGTATTTAACATATAACCCTTAAATGGGTAGTTGAAGATTACGCTCGACCAGTCCCCTGGAGCGTCTGTCCCTGAATACACTAATTCAGAAAAGACCTATCTCCCATCTCAATGGCAATTAGAAAACACGGACTGGAATGTAGTTCATGTCCTTTGCTACCGGGAGGAAAATGAAAACATGCAAACTCAAATAATTAAATTCGTTTTTGAAGAAAGCACTCAAACGTCTATTTATATTGTCGCCTTTCACAATCATAATTGTATCACTGTCCTCGAGGGAGTGTTCACCTCGTAATTCCAAAGAATATTAAATAAAAACACTGTCCACAAAGCCTCATACTTCCTCTTATAGTTCGGGCACTCACAGGGAAGGAGGCAAGCAACTTGCAGAGGCTGCACACGAAGGGGGCCAGAGAGCCGGCGCCATAACGATCACCATGCCACAAGAACCAATCCAGTTTGTGGACAGTTTTTGGCAAGCAGAGTGACCAGGTGTGAAAACAACCTTGCCTCGCCCCCCCGCGTGGTGGCTGCCGAAGAGGCGCCGCCCCCCCCCCGGCCAATGGGAGCCCAGGCGGCGTATGAACCCCCCAATAGCAGAAGACACCCAACAAGGCAGGATAGCAAAGGGGGGGATATAAGGTCTGCTCCCCCAGGTAAGCTACTATGTTCACGGACGGAGCGGGGAGCAGCACCAACACCGGAACCTTTTGTCCCACCCACCCACACCTAAGGGACAGCAATGTCGCAGTGCTGAGGAGCAGATACGAGCAAGCAGAGAACTACGCGAATAATGGTTTGTACGGAGGCACACCGGAGGGCGGTGTGCCAGAATGGGACCACTAACCTTGGCTTGCCTCAGGGCTGGGTGAGCTGGCCTAAGGGCAGCATGTAAGACCACTCACTTTTGGATGACTAACGGCTGGGTGAGGTAGCCTACCAAAGAGGGGGCCAGTGCTCGCAGCCCAGTCCCCACCGAATGGCAGGGCACAACAAGAATCGGACAAGGTAGCAAGTCATGGCCTAACTCCAGGGACAGAAGTTACTCACTTCCAGCGCAAAGAGAGTACAAACCCAACCTACCAAGGAAAGCGACCCGGAAGGGCCAAGAGAGACTAGATACCAAAAGATACAAAGTATATTCATGTTGTCATTGTATTCCTAAATAAACTGTGGCCAACAAATGACCACCACAAGACAAAAGTGTATGTTGCTTTTTGCATGATGAGGAATACAGTATGGGGAAATGTTGCAGATGGGGGATTATTGGTTAATGTCCACATGTGCGGGGATTATTGGTTAATGTCCACATGTCCTGGTTAGGTAAAATCCTCCAACCAGCCTTTAAGTCCCATGTCCTCACCACTTGACCAGTGCCTTTGTCGTGGTGCCCAGTTCTAGGAATGGGAAGCAATCCTACGGTGGGGGTTTGAAACTGGTTTAGAGTGCAGAATTCTCAGTCCCCGCCAAGGGAGTCTCAGCTCCCAGTGCCGAACTTCCACCTCTATGTCCACCATTTACCCCATCTCCATTCATCTTACGCCCTTCATGGGGGCATGCCAGCCTTATGGTATAAAACAGAAGAAAGATTGCAGTGATGCTAGATTGCTTCCAAACCGCTGGTGGTGCACGGTGCTTAGTGCCACTGCTGGCACTACAATATATATATATATATATATATATATATATATATATATATATTTATTGTGATCAAGCTCCGCCTGCGGAGCGAAACGCGTCAGGGAGGGCACTCGCTCTTGCACTCTAACAAAAATTAAATATGGATTGCTGGTAACGATTTTTGTGTTGTGGCTTCATCGGTGTTTACGAATCGACTAAACACCTGACATCGAAGACGAGGTCTACGCCTGTTGTCACCGCTACCTTTGGCGGTCAGGTTTCAGCGTTCAATATATTTATATATATATATATATATATATACATATATATATATATATATATTCACTGAAAAAACCATAGGTTTCAGGTCGTATATAGTTAGGTATTAGCATTTATAAAACCATTGAAATTGCTCCTATATAGTTAGTTGGACTAACTATATTTCGCGCACCCGCAATCCACTGCTGATGATGTCACATACCACATCATTCATGACATGGTCAGTGACATCACTGATGACATCACTGATGACATCTCAAATGACATCACTGATGACATCACTGATGCCATCTCAATTGACATCACTGATGACATCATTCATGTGATAATACTATGCACCTCCTCACACTCTAATCTAACCTTTCATACACCCAGTCTTAAATACAAACTACCATTCTTGAAACCATTGACACACCAATACCAGTTACTACATACGCACTCACTGAGCTCTTACCCCCGAAAGGTTTATAAACTTTAAATTGTTTTATCTACGTATTCATTGCACAATGTAAAGGTACACATTATCTGGGATGATAAAGAACATGTTAATTTAAACTTTTAAAGACCATATATAACTTTATTAAAGCAATTATAAATCTCGCGAGGGTGCGTATTACGGGTTCACATCGTAAGATGACGTAACTGCTCTGTAAATAATACGTAAATGCACCGTAAGCTTACGTAAGCTTACGTAAACGCTCCGTAAACGCTCCGTAAGATTACGTTCAACCATGTGACCTGAAAACAAGCTTTTTTATTGGTTTATAATACTTCCTACTCCAATTGTAGACAGACCCCTCCCATGTTCATCATTCTTCTTTGGCTTTCAGAGAAGCAACATCTACTTTCAACAGCTCCTGGCTTGTTTGGAAATGGCTGAACGTGAGGAATCAGAACATTCTTCTTCAGAAGAATTTGTGGAAGAGGACCCCCATCCATCTAAAAAAGAGTCCATAGTCTGGAAGTTTTTTTCATTCCCAGAAGGTTTGAAGAAAGTCAATGCACCGCATGTCACATGCAAAATCTGTGACACAGTATTGTCAAGAGACAATCCAAATAAAAAATACTCTTTTGGAACCTATAGCATGGAACGCCATGTTAAGAATATGCACCCCAACAATTGGGCTAGAGCTGTGGTGCGGATATCTGAAGAGCAGGGCTCTGCTCCTAGTACTTCAACAGCACCACCAATGCCAGCTTCCACGATTGCCAATATCCAGCCGGAATTGAAAAATCTAATGATGCAGTGTATACAGTGCAATAAATTAGTTGCCTTTGGACAACAGTCCGTAGAAGTTATTTTGCAGAAAAACAGGAGCCACAAGTGCACCAAATAATTTTTTTCTTTATTTTTCATGGTTTGTTCATGTTGAACAATTGTTTTGGTTATAAAGTTCATTTTTTACACCGTTTTTCTAGCAACCAAATAAATAGAACTACCTCTACTGGTCAAAAAAAGAACTATGGGGTATATTATCAAGGGGTTTTATCTCCGCTTTTTTGGCTTTAAAAGCCAAGAAAGCGGAGATAAAATTATCTCCCTATTACCAAGCTGTCGCTAACACCAGTTAGCGACAGCTAATAGGAGATAGCGACCATCATGGGCCCCACTTTGCATGTCAGTGATATTTATCACTAATGATATGCAAAGTGGGCGTGCCAAGATGTTAGCGACTGGAAACAGTCGCTAACATCGCTATCTCCTATTACCAACTTTTGGAGATATTCGCGCTAAGCGCGAATATCTCCAAAAGCTAACACCTGCCCTGAGCAGTTCTTAGCCATGTTATCCAATGGGAGGTGGATAACATGGCTAAGAGCATTTGCTCGATAATGCATGAATATCGCTGACTTTTCAGCGATATTCATGCATTGCGGGCGTTTTTTATCTGCGATAAAAATCGCCGATGTGCGGCGATAATTTTTGTCTCTAAACAAGTTAGAGACAAAAATGATCGCTAGTTGTTGATAATATACCCCTATATTTCTATGTTTGTATGTAAAAGTTTGTTATAGTAAATGTAAAAGTGCAAAACTATAAGGATGTGGTACAGCATAAATCTATACGGTGTTTACCTATAGTATACTGTAGTACTTCCAAAGCACTGAAATGTAACATATGTATATAAATATGTTACATTTCAGTACATTTTGGCCACATGTATGTAATCTCCATTTACCTACTCTTAAATACCAAATCATACCTGTTCAACATTTAAGAGTAGGTAAATGGGATGTAGTTAATTTCTCTTTTGAAATTACCAAATCTATATAATTCAGTCATTTTACCGAATTGGTTTTTACCGATTCGGTAATTGCCATTCATTCCTATGGGCCTTGAGGCCAATAGGAATCAATGGCAATTACCGAACCAGTAAATACCGATTTGGTAAAATAACTGAATTGTCAAGGGGGGCAGGTTATCACTTTGACACCCTGTTGCACCCCTGATTCTAACTTGTGTGCCATGTTACACACATACATGCTCTTACGGCTTGTATGTGTGCCACATGGCACAAATGTACATGCACATATGTGCATGTACACATGAATTCGTTATTTACCACCAAATAGTATTTGGTGGTAACTAACCAATACTTAAGGGCCTGTGGCACTGTTTTCAGTGCCACTTACATCTAGATTTACCAAGTAAGTGCACTGGGGAAAGTGGAGTGCCAATAAATGAAGGCTTACTAACAGGTAAGAAATGGATAACAGAGTGAAGGAAGGAAAATAAGATCAAACACAAAAAAATAAAGAAAGAGGGAAACTGACTGAGGTAAAGAGGAGGAGTGGTAGAAAGAGAAAACATACAAGATTAAGTGTCAGGGAGAGATATGTAGAGAGAGAGAGAGCAAGGGACTGAGAAAGAGTGAGGCAGTTATTCAGTCACAATAACAGAGTGATAACAAACTTATGTTTCTTTCTCATACTTACCTTATAAATAATAAAAACGTAGACACTATTGCGAAAAAAGTTTTTTATTTGTTATTCTTACCTTCTAAGATATTAAAAAGTTAAGGAAATTATTTTTTTTAAATATAATATCTGTAAAACACAAGAAAAAAATAAATTGTAATGCATACAATGTATATTTCACAATACAAGAAAGAAGGAAGAAGATTAAAAGATGGGAAACACATGCAGAGGGACAGATGCCACAGGTAGAGGATAAAATGGTGCAGGCAGAGAGTGAGATAGAACAAGTAGAAGGTGAGATGGTGCAAGCAGAGGGTAAGATGACACAGGCACAAGTATATATTGTGCAGACAAAGGGTAAGATGGCCCACACAGAGAGAAACATGAAACAACCAAAGGAAGACATAGCACAGTCAAAAGAGAGATGGCAAATGAGCATGAGACAAGGGGACTGAGGACACAGAGGGAGTGAAGGAAAGAATGAGAGAAGGGGACTGAGTGAGGGAGCAAAGAAAGACAAGTGATGGAGTGTGGGTGAGTTAAAGAGAGTGAGTGTAAGGGGAGGGCAGTGAGACAGTGAAGGGACAGAGGAAGTAAGGCTAACAGAGAGACAGTGAAGAAAGAGAAGTGAGGATGTCAGAGTTCAAAGGGAGTGACAGAAGGAATAAGTGAAGTGGAGTAGGGTGAGTGAGGAAAGGTTAATGAGTAAGGGAGCAAAAGAAGGAAAGAGAGGTGAAGGGGAGTAAATCAGATGAACTGAGAAAAGGTAAGTGAGGGAAACAAGAAAGGAGAAGGGGAATGAAGGATAGGAATAAAGGGTACTGAGGGAAGCAGCCTAACAAAACAAGGGAGAAGTGAGTGAGAGAAGGACAGTGAAGTTGAAGAAAGACAAATGATAGAGGGTGGATAAAGTCGAGTGAGTGTGAGACAATGGGAGTGAGTGATTGACTACACACAGAGAGTGAATGAAGGAGTGATAGAAGGACACTCAGTGAGGGATCAAAAAAAGGAAAATGAGGAAGTGTAGGTGAGGGAAAAGGAGTGATAGAATGAGGTGATGAAGAGAGTCACGCTAAGAGACAGGGAGCGATGGAAGGATAGACAAAAAGAGAAATAAAAAAGTTTTTGGGGTCAGTCGTACTTACCTTATAAATGAAATATCTGTGGAAATGAAAAAACAAATCAGTTATAATACATAATTCACAATACAAGAGACAAAACAGGAGAAAAAGGAAAGAGGAGTTAGGGAAGGAAAATGAGGGAGAGGGAAGGAGGAATTAGTGCAGGTGTGTTAACAACAGTGAGTCTAAGAGAGAGGGAGTGATGGAAGAGTACAGAGAACGTAACAGGACACAGGGAGTTTTATGAAGGTGCGTTTGAAGTGCAGTTAGGTGAGTGACAGAAGAGGAATTATTGAGTGAGCAAAGGAAGAAAAGAGAGGTGAAGGGGAGTGAAAGAGGGACTGACTTAACATGAGTGGGTGTGAAGACTAAGAAGGGAAGTGAAGTATAGGGAATGAGGATAAGTAAGGGAAGCAAAATAAAGGGACAGGGGTGACGTAGGGTAAAAGAATGACAGTAAGTTTGACGAAACAGAGGTGATAGAGGAGGAATGAAGGTGAGTGAGCATGAGACAAGAAGAGTAAAAGAGTGAGGAAATAGAGGGAGAGAAGGAAACAGTGAGAGAAGGGGACTGAGTGAAAGAGCAAAAAAAGTTAGTGAAAAAATGTGGATGAGTTAAAGGGAGTGAACATAGGAGAAAGGGAGTGAGAAACTGAAGGAATGAAAGCAGTGAGGTTAAGAGAGAGGCAGTAAGGGAAGGATAGAGAGAAACAGAAATAAAAAAGTAATGAAAATGTATTTTTTATTAGTCGTACTTACCTTATAAATGTAATATCTGTAGAAGAGAGTAAAGAAATCAGTTATAATATATATTTCACAATACAAAATGCAAATTAACTTGTACAACATGTTATATGGTTTATTTTTGCTGTTCTCAGAATATATTGATTTTCACTAAAAACAGTGAGTTCAATACTACTCATCATATCAAAGCGGGCAAAAAAAACACAATCAAAATGATTGTGTTTAAAAAACCCATAAAACTTAGAAAAAACATATCTTAATTGTTTTCTTCCAAACAACAATTTCTAAGATACAGTATCTCATTATTATATTCTCAAACTAAAGTGATATAGAAACATATATTAACCACATTTACCCGAAATACGTAATCTTCATTTACATACCTTTCCACATGGCCAACTGGTATACATAAAGTCCTCTTTTTGGAAATTACTTATTAGTAGTTTTAAACTTCCATTTACCCGACTTTCGGAATGAAAAGTCCAACATCTATTTCATCATCTAACAAAAATTATATTTAAACCTCTGACTTACTCTTGATAAACATTTCCTATAATACTGATATCACTCACTATGTGATACACTTATACTACCTCTGTGACAACTACCAGTTTACTAATTATCTTGATAACTTTCACCCGCAAACTAATTTTGAACAACACACTTACTTTTATTAACTGCTCCAATCTTCATTGTCCAATTACTTTCACTAAAATTTGGGTTCTAAAAACACTTAGTAAGAATTTGTTAAGTCAAAAGGCAAACGTTGTTTGAAAATCAATTGAGTATCATTACAAAATTATGTAAAAACATATATTATCAACATTTACCAGAGAAACTCATTTTTCATTGATGTACTTTCCCACATGGCCAAATAGTACGTAAAAATTCCTTGTTTTGGAAAATACTTAATAATACTCTTGACCTTCCATTTCCCAACCTTCTGCATGAAAAGCTCCAACGTCTTTCATAACACCTAACAACATTTTTATATCTCCACCCAAGGATGTATATCATGTCCATAAAACCTTAAACAACCAGTAAACTATCAGAATCTGAACATCATATAGTATCCTGATGACTAACTTTTATTAATTGCTCCAATCTTTCTAGGCCAATTACTTTTCCTAAAATTTCGGTTGTTTAAACACTAGGTAAGAATTTTTGAAGTCAAATGGCAAACGTTTTTTGAAAGTCAAAACAGTATCATTAGAATAATTCCAACCGTTTTGACATTTTAAATAAACTGTATAATGTCCAGATGTTGTTGAAGGACCATCATGGAAAATATTTGCTACTGTTACAAAGGTTCTTCCTGAAATTGATAATTGAGAAGCCACATTATTTTTAATTAAAGTTGTTAATTTAGTTCCATCAGGTCTACATCGTTGGAACATTAAAATTACGTACTGTCCATAACTTTGTATAAATAATGTTGATAGCATTGCACAGTTACATGGGTACAAACCATGCTTTGATTAGCTGCTCTAACTAGATTATTAAAAGACACTGATTTGCAGTCTGGTAAAGTCAAATATATAAATCTTTCGGTATCGACTGTTGTACTACTTAAAAAGGAACAATTATCGCAGACATGTTGCCATTTATAAGAAAAGCCAAAAATATTTTCATCATCTATACCTTCCTCTTGCAATACAACAAGCATGTACATTAGAAATTCCTGACAATCTTGCTGAATATCCTGAGAAAATTGAGTTATACCAGAACATATGTCTAAATCATTTCGTATCACAGAAACACTTTCTATATTTGTTCTATCACTGCTACATTTCTTAAACACAGTATTCAACAAACAACAAAAACTTTGATCCCGATTTTCAACAATCTGTTCTTGCAAACTTTGGAGAAACAAAACAACATTAACCACTACATGAGCATAGCAGTTGACACCAGAACTGTTCTCAAACTGAAATCCAACAATATCTTCAACAGAATCCTCTTTGTTTCTGCTTACAATTACTGGTTCATCTAGTTTTCTTTTTTTTGCTACAGCCTTGTTACAATTTTTCTCATTTCTACTTTTTCGGCCTACTACACGCTTTTCAAATAGAGGATATTGAGGTAAATTTGGAGCATACTCTCTTCTTAACCTATTATATTCATTTACACAATTTAGATCTGCACTAATCTTTGTCTCATCAAAATCAATCAAGTACAATCCAGATAAAGTTCTGACTCGAGATAAAGCAACATATGCCATACCCTCCTTGAAGACAGAACTTCCAATATTCATCAAAGCACTATCTACACTTAAACCTTGAGATTTATGAATAGTTACTGCATATGACAAAGAAACAGGAAACTGTTTTCGGTGGACATATAAATCTTTCACAAGCAAAAATCGAACAGAACAACTGTTGTACTTCTTCAATTCCATCAAATTTAATTTTCAAAAATTCAATTCCATCTCTATTTCGGTAATTCACAAAATCAACAACATGGCCCATTTCTCCATTTACTAAACCTCTTTCCACATTTAAATTCTGTTGTAAAATTATATGACAATTTAAACATACATATAGAGTCTTTTCAAAACCAGCAGTTTTAGAAATTGTCTTCTCTAAAGAATCCAACTTTGATTTCAACTTTTCTGACAAAACAATAGTAACTCCTTCGTGCTCTATTTTATCAATAGCTTCCAGTTTCACAATCTCTTGATGTTCTAACTCTAACATTTTGTTGTTGAAGACTGAACATTCTCGAAGAGTTGGCATCAAGCATATTACAGTTTTGTTTTCAGCAACTTTCTGATAAATATTCCCTGGGAGCATATTTTTCTTTTGAAACAAATTTGAAATTAATCGTGACTGTAAAGCCTCTTTGCCATGTTCAGTTACTTTTCTAATTCTTACATCTTGTAGAATATTTTTATAATCTTCATCCTTTGCCTGTCGCATGTTTTGAAGCAGTTCTGCATATTTAAAATATAACCAGATATTCACATTTCCAATGCTACCTAGGCACTTTCTTGTATCTTCATGCGTAAGCATCTTAAACACTGGTTGTCCTTTCACTGGAGTTAGCTGCAGTAGATCTCCAAAGACAATGATGTGTTTGCCTCCAAATAACACATCATTCTCTGTTTTAAGAATTTGTTGCATTCTTAAATGCACAAAAGCAAGCATCACATTTGAAACCATGCTTACCTCATCAATGATTAGAAGTTTCATTTTCTTCAGGACTCTACCAACTTCACAACAAGCTTCTCCAGATAGCTACTGGTATTGTAATTTATTATCATGCTCTACTGGCAGCATCAATAAACGATGTAAAGTAATCCCTTTAATGTTATGTGCTGCCAACCCAGTTGGAGCAGTAACAACACAAGACAGTGATGACTCTGTTCTTTTCGGCAGATAACTTGCAATTGGTTTAATCAGAAAACTTTTCCCAGTTCCGGCTTCTCCACTCGCATACAGTCGGACAGGTTCAAATGACATACATGAGCACTCTTTTTTATCATGACGTAAACCATGCTCAATCTGTTCTCTGACTTCATCATATAGTTTTTTTCTGCTCCACGTTTAGTTGATTTTCCAAATATTCTAAATTAACTACATCCTCCTGAGCTTGTTCCATGGCTCTTTCCATCTCTTCCATGGCAGTGGCAGCTTCATTTTGGATAATTGGTCCTCCTAGTGGATCCTGACTTAACGAAGCAGAACTCTGACTGTCTTGAGAACTGTCTCTAGCAATCTCTGCTGCAATGATAGCTTCTTGCTGTATTTCATCGTTCAACATTTGCAGATATTTTGAAAAAACAGGACAATCTATGGTATCCTTAGTTGCATTGAAAGAATCTTCAAAACTGAGAAAATCTCCAAGTAGTTCCTCTTCTGAACGCCATGGCTTAAAGAGTTGCAAAAGAGCTAAATAGTAAAATTCCCTTGTATCAGGAGATTCTCAACTCAATTTACTATGATTAATCAAATGTCCTTTTCTTTGTTGCACCAGACATCCTTCACATCCAATTAAAGCATATACTCCTTTATTGATATCTTCTGTCATATTCCTCTTAAAAGTATAGCTTTGCAGTACTTCATAGAGACAAACGTTCTCAAGATGACTACTTCTATTTGGATAATATGTATCCAACATGTTTGTCTTCAAAATATCTGTACTATTTAGTTGAAACTCCGCCAAATATTCAATTTCTTGTGCAGACTTCAAAACTTGGTTTCGTGTAGCAGCAAGACCTAGACTTACCCAAATGATGGATCTCGATTTGGCATACAGACTTGCTGATGATAACCGATCTGAACATTCATATGCTCCAATTTGTCGATGCAACAACATCTTCAGACTGTAACTGTATAATTTCTTACTTAGACTCTTTTCATGCAAAATATCCTCCCACATTTCCTTCAGTTCCGTCTTTTCTGATTTTGTGATGTAAGACGTTACATATCGAGCCACAGCAATAGAGTTGTAAGCAACATATTGAATATCCATGTTAGCATTCCACATGGGCCACATGACTGGGTTGTGGTCATTTATGTATTTGGATTCTTTTCAAGTTGTACGTATTTTTCGGTGATTTTCTTGTCACAGTATGTCGCAGTGAAGACATAAAATTGTGCACTCTTCCTTTACATATTACTGGTCGTGGAAATCCAAAACGACATTTTGTATAGAACTTCTCCTTGGATTTGAACTTTCGACGACAGTACTTTCCACAGCGATGGGTTCGAAAGCGTAAGTCTTGATGTCGTAAATTGTCTTCTTCTGTACTTTTCGGAACAACACATGTGGAATATTGTTCAATGAAACTCATCACTGTGTCATCCGAATATGTTCCAAATTTGGTAGCATCTTTGATCCATAGCAGCATATGTATGTGAGGAGCACCTCTTGCTTGATACTCCTTTCTCCAAAAGAAATCCCAAACCTCTCCAAGTGGAGGATTTTTTTTGTTGGTGATGAAAGACATCATAGCTTGAAATCGATGATTAAAATACCTACAAACATTAACTGGATCCAAAGAGCACAGTTCTCCAGGTGTCTTGAATTCTATATTTTCTATGTTTCCATTTGCCTCTCGAAGAAATTCAAGTAAGTCTTCCCAGGCATACTCAGCACACCTAAGAGTGAGGAACCATGTAGGAGCTCCTAAGTTTCTTAGCATACATTTCAATTCCCCATGACGATGGTACCAATACTCATTCGTACCACGCTGACATGCCATGAGATTGATTAGGTGAGATTCCAAAATACTGTCTTCCAATTGGACTTTATCCATAAAGTCCTTTGCCGAAAGATTTTGAAGATATACTCAAGATTTCAGTAAATGGTTCACAGCATAAGATAGTCCAGAGAAGTCACTCAAACAGAAGATGAAACAAATATGGAATGCATTGACGAAATCTTGGATCTTCTGCATATAATCTTAAAGTCCGGTATTCCGACGCAGGAATTCGAACAGGTCGGTCATCATATCTTCCACCTTGACCTGTTGGAAACAACAGAGGAAAACATACGAGCTTCCAAGCTTTCTTCCCATACACTTATGGGACTTCCTTTGGCTTCTTTCATTTGGATCAACTCAATAGCATTCCCCATTACTTCTTTGGAATGCAGAGGATGAACACTATAATGCTCATAAATCTGTTCACTTCTAGACACATCTACTTTTTCAATCTGTCCAGCTGATGAATCACTGTCCTCTTCTACAGTTGTTTCCTCTTCTCCTACATATACATTTTTGTAGTACTGATTGTTTTTTACTAAATACAACGTTGCCTTTTTGACTTTCCTAACATCCACTAATTCTTGCCAGATTTTCTTACTCTTTGTAGGAACGCCATTAACTAGAATAACTAGAGGTTCCTCTTCCACTTTTTCTCCGCCAATGGTGTCAATATTTTTCTTTAAATCTAAAGGCAAATAAACAACTCTTCCCTTTAATCCTCTCTGTAAATCTGAAGGAGGCAGATTCCCTGTCTTAGGCTCCAAGTGAACAATAGCCTGAAAAGGATGCACACATTGAATCAGAATCCACTCATAGGTATTTAAACCCATCAATTCAGATGGAATCTTTACTAATTCAAGATTATTATGTACAGCTCTAGCAGGCATTCTGTTTTCATTTAATTTATTATAACAACATTTACAAATACGCAGATCAGAACCCAAAACAAAACAATTCTCAACCAACAAATAAGTTGCAAAATCCTTCCATTCATTATTATTTTCCATTTCACTTTTAACATATAAATCAACTAACCCAGTCTGATTCTTATAATGAGTTCGTCGACAACACACAGAAGAAAAATGTGGCCTTTCACTTGAAATGACCTTAAACTTTGTAATTTCATGATCAAAATTTTGAGTACTTACAATCTGTACATTCTCTTCCACATTACTTTCTATTACTGTATCATTTACGGCAGTGTCCTCTTTTTCACCAAAGTAACAAAACTCTATTTCTTCACAAATCTTCTTCACATCTAATTCAGATCCATGCAAAAGAGCACTGTTTAACTGTTTTAGCCTAAGTGCTGGACTTTTTGCATAATACAACCTTCTCACTATTTTCCTCACTTTAGTTTGATGCACTCCTAACATCCTAAATGGTGAAAAGTACTCTGACATACTTTTCTAGAAAGACAAGCCAGTGAATGACCATGCAAACCTGTTTTTTCCCTCACTCTGCAAGGATGTAAGTCTTGTAACATCTTAAACTTTTGTTTTAGACTTTTCTTACTATATGTACGTAAGAAATTGCAAAACAAATTAATAGAATCCTGTCGCGCACTACAAATACTACTACAATTCCAAGTATACATCGGACCCTTAGCACGTCTCCCTAAAACTTCATCAGCTAACACCTCATCTGCATTTCTAGGCACAATTTTTTCTTTTTCAACTGGACAACCGTCCTTCACCTCATATGCTCGACCACTGGTGTCAACTGCATGCACCAAATCATTATCCTGAAAGTAACTCTCTTCATTAAAATATGGCTCACTACTTGAACTATGCTTCCATTCTGCCGAAAAAACATCACAAAAATTAGTTCGATTGATTACTCTTTTCCACTTACATTTTGATTTCAAATCATTGATTGCCTTATCTAGTGTACGAACTCTATTTATTACTTAAATATACAGTTTTCTCTTCACTTCAAAAGCCTGATCAACAAACTTTTCTATTCTTTTCTTTTTCTTGTAAAAAGTTGTTTTCCTATTATATTTTGAAAGATTTTTTAATAAATTCAAAACTACTCTGTTACGAAACATTCATCTACGAATGTCAATAAACTGATTTCTCCTACGATTACCAGACACACTATGATCTCCTTGTACCATTATACCATTTTCTGGTGACCTCTGCTTTTTCTTTCTAGTTGCAACTTGTTTTTTTCGGTAGAAACACTTTCTTGACTTTTTCTGCATTTTAACAATTTCCTTAAAAATTCCTTGGTTTGCTTACCAGGAGCAATTTTTCTTTTCTCTGAAGATTGTCCTTTGCATAAATCTTCTAATTGAGTCCTCTTGGTCGATAAAACTTTCTTATAAAGTCTTTTTTGGCTGTCTTTCGTAGGTATAATCTATTATGACTCTGTAGATATTTACAATCTGTTAAAAAGAAAAATGTGACATATTATAGACCACTACTAACATAAAACATAGCAAATACATTAACTAAACATTATAAACACTAGTTCACATCTCTCTTTGTGTGTCTCATATCACTCTCTGCCTGCACTATCTCCCTCTTTGCATGCCTCATCTCACTCTCTCCTTCCACCATCTCTCTGTTTGTATGTGTGCGTCATCTCAATCTCTGCCTACCCAATCTGTCTGATTGTGTGTATGTGTCATCTCACTCTCTGTGCCTAAAACGATTTACCATGCTAAATGTTTTTTGCTGAAATGACTGCCTTTAAGATTTTTGACAAGCATCACACTGAGTGTGTATGTGAATTAAGGAATTATATTTTCATCTTTTTCCTTAATGTTAGCTGTGTGTACTTACAGTTTGTATCTTTTACCTTATACGGTAGACTTTTTACAAGCCCCTTGCGCAATGTTTGACATGGATGCAAGCAGAAAATGCATACAGAGTATGCACAAGGGGCTTGTAAATATGCCAATGAAACCATTACACTATCTCTATACCAGCATTAATGTCAAACATTGCGCAAGGGGCTTGTAAATATGCCAATGAAACCATTACACTATCTCTATACCAGCATTAATGTCAAACATTGCGCAAGGGGCTTGGTAATATGCCAATGAAACCATTACACTATCTCTATACCAGCATTAATGTCAAACATTGCGCAAGGGGCTTGTAAATATGCCAATGAAACCATTACACTATCTCTACACCAGCATTAATGTCAAACATTGCGCAAGGGGCTTGTAAATATGCCAATGAAACCATTACACTATCCCTGTACCAGCATTAATGTCAAACATTGCGCAAGCGGCTTGTAAATATGCCAATGAAACCATTACACTATCTCTGTACCAGCATTAATGTCAAACATTGCGCAAGCGGCTTGTAAATATGCCAATGAAACCATTACACTATCTCTGTACCAGCATTAATGTCAAACATTGCGCAAGCGGTTTGTAAATATGCCAATGAAACCATTACACCATCTCTGTACCAGCATTAATGTCAAACATTGCACAAGGGGCTTGTAAATATGTCAATGAAACCATTACACTATCTCTGTACCAGCATTAATGTCAAACATTGCGCAAGCGGCTTGTAAATATGCCAATGAAACCATTACACTATCTCTATACCAGCATTAATGTCAAACATTGCGCAAGCGGCTTGTAAATATGCCAATGAAACCATTACACTATCTCTGTACCAGCATTAATGTCAAACATTGCGCAAGCGGCTTGTAAATATGCCAATGAAACCATTACACTATCTCTATACCAGCATTAATGTCAAACATTGCGCAAGGGGCTTGTAAATATGCCAATGAAACCATTACACTATCTCTATACCAGCATTAATGTCAAACATTGCGCAATCGGCTTGTAAATATGCCAATGAAACTATTACACTATCTCTATACCAGCATTAATGTCAAACATTGCGCAAGCCGCTTGTAAATATACCATTGAAACCATTACACTATCTCTATTCCAGCATTAATGTCAAACATTGCGCAAGCGGCTTGTAAATATGCCAATGAAACCATTACACTATCTCTGTACCAGCATTAATGTCAAACATTGCGCAATCGGCTTGTAAATATGCCAATGAAACCATTACACTATCTCTATACCAGCATTAATCTCAAACATTGCGCAAGCGGCTTGTAAATATGCCAATGAAACCATTACACTATCTCTGTACCAGCATTAATGTCAAACATTGCGCAATCGGCTTGTAAATATGCCAATGAAACCATTACACTATCTCTGTACCAGCATTAATGTCAAACATTGCGCAAGCGGCTTGTACATATGCCAATGAAACCATTACACTATCTCTGTACCAGCATTAATGTCAAACATTGCACAAGGGGCTTGTAAATATGCCTCTCTTTTTTTGTATATTCTATCTCAATTTAATGCCATTAGAAAAACCCTTTAAGCATCTGTCACGGCATTTCATATTCTTGTCTGTGTGCCAATTTTATTACTCTGCATGCATTTTCTGCTTGCTCCCATGTCAAACATTGCGCAAGGGGCTTGTAAATATGCCCCTCTTTATCTTATATTCCATCTCAATTGATGCCATTAGTGAAATCTTTTATGCATCTCGCACACCATTTCATATGGTTTTCTATCTGCCATTCCTAGCCCTCTCCATATATTCACTGCTTCCACCCATGTTAAAGGTTGCACAAGGCGCTTCTAAAAAAGGAGCATATTTACAAGTCCAATGAAACCATTACACTATCTCTATACCAGCATTGAATCCAAGCATAAAAAACAATTTAAAAAGAAGTCTACCTTATAAACTAAAAAATACAGACTGTAAGCACACACAGCTAACATTATGGAAAAAGGTAAAAATATAATTCCTTAATTCACACAGACACTCACTGTGATCCTTGTCAAAAATCTTTAGGCCACACTTGTTATCAAAAAACATTTAGCATGGTAAATCATTTTACACACAGAGCACAACCCATTTAAATGAACACTACACTACAATGCAGAAGCCTAACTCATTTTCAAAATACAACAGGAAGGAAGCCAAATACGCGTGTCATGCTTCCCAATACTGCAAACAGCACTCTCTCTATATTACTCCCCTTTAAAATCACTTTTGAAAATATAGAACAGTGTCAAACACACAGCAGATTTTCTTAAGCAGAATCTCTGAAATGCACCTCAGACACTGAAACCAGGAATGGCACACTTTCCCACTCATTCTTCACACATATTTCAGATCTTAACCAATGAAATCTCTTCCTACACTATTTCAAAACTAAACTAACATTTCAATTGGTTCTACATTCCCACAATTTCAAACTCACATAATATTAACCCATCCCCCTAGTGCTCATTCAACCTGTCACCATGGTAACTCCCACCTAAGGAAGAACAGAGTTTAAAAGTTCATTAAACTTTGTTGCAAATGAATCCACCAAGCTTGTTAGAGCTTTCAAAATAACAGCTAATCATGTGCAATGTTCCTTTCAATTACCTTTTCTGAACCAATAGAATTGCTTCTTTTAAAAAACAAAACTATGCACCCTAATATGCTCTTTTCCATTTTCAGAAAGCACCAATCATTTCTTAAGCTTCAAGTGCAGTAAATGTCCTCCTCTTTTTTTTCTACAATGCAAGCTTTCCAACTGCCATTTCATTTACAGCCCTCATCTGAGTACATCCAGATCTGCCTTGAAGATGCCTTCAGTATGGTTTGTAGGACACAGTTTTGTATTCTGGTCTAAAAGGTATGCAACAAACAGAGGAATTTTAAACCTTGATTTACCAAATGTGGATATTTTATGGATTGGCGAGAGAGGATTGAGATGTCACCAATTGATACCATTGGTGAAATCCTTCATGCATCTCCCACATCCTGACCTTATAATTGTGCACTGTGGTGGAAATGACTTATGCACTTTGACTGGGGTTGGTATGGAAATGCTATTGAAGGACATCTTTGGACAATTGATGTCACTTTTTCCTCAAACTGCCTTTGTCTATTCCAATATATGCCAAAGACAAAAATGGAATTGGTCCAATCAATTTTGTCCACAGATTGAGAAAGCAAGGAAAAATGTAAATAAATCTGTTTCTGCATACATGAGAGACTATGGAATGGGTTGTATATACCACAACAACATGTGTTACAACATCAAGGCATCTATAGGACAGATGGTGTACATTTCACTGATGAAGGGAACAGAGTCTATCTCTGTAACATCAGACTCTGCATTGGTACTTACTTGTAGGTACCAAAAAAAACACAATGAACACAACAGCTCTTTTTAGAGCCAACTAACATATAAACACTCAAATATAAGTTTTAACTTTATTTTTTGTATTTATTTTTACCAAGGTCCGCGCACCAAGCACTCACCAAGCACTCCCCGTGCGCGGACCTATCGTGTTTTCTGTTATTTTAAAAAAAAAAAACATTATTTTTAACCTTGGGAGTCCTTGAACGACCCCCTGAGAAGGCATAAGGGGTCAGGGACACTCTACCCCACCCCCTTCCCATGTTTTTAAGTTATATTTTTCACTCTCTTCTGAAGCCACAAAATGGCGGCGATAGGGTTCGCGCACCGTGCATTTACCGAGCACTCATGGTGCGCGGACCTATTGGAATTATTTTTTTAAAAAATAAAACTAAATGGAAATGGACATCGTCTCTTCTGTAGATACCTTGTATATTGTAATGCAAGTTATTGTGGTATATTGAATCCATACTATAGTCTTTCAGGAAAGCAGAAACAGATTTGTTCACATGATTCCTTCCTTTCTCAATGTGTGGTCAGAATTGGCATAGGGGGTCATGAGTTCCTACTCTGGTGAAACACACTTGCTGTTCTATATACTTACTTATGTTGTAAACTAGTGCATCAGAGACAGTCAGTGACAGAAAGGATACAGGACATGAAGAACACAAAACCGTATCACTTTGCTACTACCTCATAAATTACATTTAAAGAAGTATAATTTTCAAAACAATTTTTCTTTACTAAATTAGAATTTATCAGAATTTTCAAAATCTAAAAGAACTTGTAGCATTTCTTCATCAGAAATTTCATCCATCAAAGTGTCTGAAAATGATTCGTCAAACTCGACAACGTCTACACATTCCATTAATTCCATATCTAGTGTTTCATCAAAAAAATCTGCCATGGTATCTCCTTTATGTTCTTCATGATTTGTTTCATCTATAGGATCAATATACACCTCAGAATAAGTTGCCTCAATAAACGTTGCTGTTATTTCAAAGAAGATGTTGGTAGGCTCCTCATTTTCATTCATCATTTTATGTTAGTGTACTATTAAAAGAAAGAGAAACAGCGCTTACTGCATGATTTCCTGCTCTGGTGAGACACACTTGCTGTTCTTTAAACTTACTTATGTTGCAATCTTCTGCATCAGAGACAGACAGTGAGAGAAAGGATGCAGGGAATGAAGAAGAGATGTCAAATACACATTTAAGCATATTTTGGGGAAGAACGGAAGTATTTATGAGTAAACTTACTATGTAACACAAAAAATTATCAGTTTGCTAATACCTCATAAATTACATTTAGTTAAGTATAATTTATCATACAATATTTATTTACTAAATTTAAATTTATTGTTGGGAATTTCCAAAATTTAAATGATCGTCTAAGATTGCATCATCAGCAATGTCAATATTGAAAATCTCCCAAAAAGAATCCTCAAACTCAATGAACTCCAAAGCTTCCATTAAATCTGAATCCAAGGATTCATCATAGAAATGGTCCATGCCATCTCCTCCATCATAAAGCTCTCCTTCAGGATTACTCTCATCAACAGGAACATCCTCAATAACAGTCACAAAAATGTCTATAACGAATGCAAATGACTCTTCATTTTCAACCATTATTGATGTAAGTGTACTATTAAAAGAAAGAGAAAGACAGTGAGATGTTTCAGGGTAAGAGTGAGATAGGGCAGAGAAAAACTATTAAATTCTATAAAAAAGAGTTACTACTGTGTAAATCTCACACCAGAAATTGAACACCAAAATGTCCACACAAAAGTACCTCAGACACTATAGTAACAAAATGGCCGTGTTTCCCTGGACAATGTATAGTATCAAGCAAGAATTAGAAATATAAAGCACTGCATCTGATGTTGCCCTACTCAATCCATAAGTATAACAGAAAAACATTAAATAACTAACAGAAAACATTTTTCCTATTAACTTAAAGTGAACAACAGAGTTCTCCTTACAAATTAACAACCCACCTTCTAGAAAACTGTTGTATAGTAAATTCTGTCTCAATCTCATACCTCAGAAGTATACCTCAAACACTAAAATCTCAAAATGGCTGTGGTACCCTCTCATTTTTCATACATATTCAAATACCCAGCCAATCACATTTCATCACACACAAAATCAAAACCAAAGTAACATTTTAATTGGTTCAAATTATCAACACATTCAAACTCACATAATCTTCAACCTACCCCCAATGCTCTCTACCAATTATTATTATTATTATTATTAAGCGTTCTTATATAGCGCTCGATTACCCGTAGGCATCTCGGCGCTTGCCTTGGGAACCAGTCCTGGTTTTTCCCTGTGAGATACCCGTACTGGGCATCCCCAAGGTGAAAGCCAGGCATCCCGCCGCGGGTGGGCCGTAGTGGAGATTAAGCAAGCTAATGCCCAGAGCTGCAGAGTGTGAACTTGTGACTCGAGTAGGCACCGAAACGAGAATTATCGAGTCCGTGGATATTTGGGCTCAAGACCCTGCCGCGTCGGGAATTGAACCCTGGTCCCGGGTCTGACCTCTGCTTCAGGGTCTGCCGCCTCTAACCAGTGAGCCACACTTCTCCACTACTTTACCATACTAATTCTCCACAAAACACCTACCTAAACCCAAAGGTGAAAGAGTCATCACTCAATGTTGCACTCAACCAACATCTAAACACTGAAACTTGTTATTTTAATGTATTTCTTTTTTGTCTTTTTGACCCCGCGATTTAAAAAAAAATATATATATTTTTTCAACCTTCGGGGTCCTTTACAGACACCATGACAAAACCTAGGGGGCTCAGGAATCTCTACCCTGCCTCCTTGTCAACTATTACACTTCTGCTTACAACCACTATCATCTGCCACAAAAACAAGATGGCGGACAACACTTCCTCATTTCGACTGAATGGAATGTTGACAGACGTCCAACAGCCAATCAGAATTCCACACGCGCACGCTAAGGTCCGCGCACATGCAAGGACAGAGCAAGGACGGTGCAAGCCCGTGAGCGCACCGTTTCCCGCCTATAGATATATAATTTGAAAAAAGTCGAATTTCTCAACAATTACTGAAGGGATTTTCACCAAATATACAATAGGCACTTCTGCATACCAGGCTCTACCATTTTGCCAAGTTTGCAGTAATTCCATTCAGCCGTTCGGGCTGTAGCTGTGTCTAAAGGTCCTATGGAAAATTGCATTGGACTCAATTTCACATTCAATTTTCTCATAAACTACTGGAGAGATTTACACCAAACATACAAAAGGCACTGCTGCATACCAGTCCCTACCATTTTGCCAAATCTGGTGTAATTCCGTTCAGCCGTTCGAGCTGTAGCCTTGTCAGAGTGTCCCTATAGAAATTAAAATGGGGAAAACACGTTTTGGGACCCCCCTTTTTTCTCGGCCCCCGCTTGACGAATCCCCCCGAAACTTTCAGGGAAGGAGCGTAGCGCAGCGAGGCGAATTTAAGGAAAATTACAGGCAGATCCTTCAATCGTCGCAAAAGTTATTCCCAATAGAATGTTCGCAATTTCCTATGGTAACTAGGTCCTAACTATATACTCCTACTGGCGCCAGTAGGTAATATATATATATATATATATATATATATATATATTCACTGAAAAAACCATAGGTTATAGACCATATATAGTTAGGAATTAGCATTTAAAAAACCTTATTTTACTCACACAAAACCATTGAAATTCCATATATAGTTAGTTGCACTAACTATATATCGCGCACCTGCAATCCACTGCTGATGATGTCACATATTACATCATTCATGACATGGTCAGTGACATCACTGATGACATCACTGATGACATCTCAAATGACATCACTGATGACATCACTGATGACATCTCATTTGACATCAATGACCACATCACTGATGATATCATTCATGTGACAATACAATGCATCTCCTCACATTTTAATATAACCTCTGTTTCACCCAGTGTTAAATACAGAATATAATTTTTGAAACCATTGACACACCAATACTAGTTACTACATACGCACTCACTGATTCCTACGTCTACACACACCTTCACTCATTCACCCATACTATCATTCATACATACAATCACTCATCTTTACAACACTATCATATGCACTCATACACCTATACAGACACTCACAGTCTGCCACTCATCCATGGAGTTACTCACACACCTAGTCAGTCCTGTAAAGAATCAATGACACTTCCATTTTCTTGTCTATACAGTTAAACATAGAGCACCTTACATTTTCAAACATATACTAACACATACTTACCTTGTTATACAATCATTGATACAAGTACACATTGATCTGCACAGAGTCACACACCTCCCAGCCAGCCACACACACACTCAGTCTCCCATACAAATACTTGGACAATCAATCAGTAACCCATATAGTTAATCATATAGCTACTGATCAAAACATGCAGCAGTTTACAGAACAACAGACATAATGATGCACAAATTAAGACACTTTAGTCACTAACCCATGCACTCAGTGAGACACATTTAATCACTCACTCATGCATTCAGTCATGCACCTACTAAATCCTTTGTCCAGACACTTATACTTCCACTCATTCTTCAATATGTAAGACACATTTTAACTTTACAGAAACATACAGTCACTGGATGTTGTCATCAGTGATGTCATCAGTGATGTCATTTGAGATGTCATCAGTGATGTCATCAGTGATGTCACTGACCATGTCATGAATGATGTAATATGTGACATCATCAGCAGTGGATTGCAGGTGCGCGATATATAGTTAGTGCAACTAACTATATATGGAATTTCAATGGTTTTGTGTGAGTAAAATAAGGTTTTTTAAATGCTAATTCCTAACTATATATGGTCTATAACCTATGGTTTTTTCAGTGAATTTTCAAGGTTTTGTAAATGCTAATTCCTAACTATATATGGTCTATAACCTATGGTTTTTTCAGTGAATTTCAATGGTTTTTTAATAGCAAATATCATAAGCTGTCGAATGTCAAGTACGTGGTAAGTGAAAACATTTTCGTGTTTATGCACACTGATCTGCTTTGAATGGTGCCCCCCCCCCTCATTTCTATTAGGAGTACTCTCTCTTTGCAGATAGTGAAAGGTAGTTAACGCAGGTCTTTGCCCCCATTGTAATCCGTCGTGCCTGCTTCTCTCTCCATTTGATTCATTGTTATCCAAGTATTTACTGTTTTAGAATTAGTTCTCTTTGGTTCATTCTCTATTTACAAACAAACACAGAGTCGCAATACTCTGTTTAGTCTTTGCAGATAACGAAAAATCGTGTAAAAAAAAAGAAAAAGAATCGAGCAAAATCAGTAGGCCACTAATGGGATCTCTTTTTGACCTCGCAAAAATAGAAACATTAGGAACAACCCCTCATGACAAATACAAAACTAGTGAGATGAACTGAACTCCACACAATGATGGCTGCAAAACAGCTCGGCTCCGCCACCCACCCCGCCCAAAATAACGATAAAGAACGGCTGCCATGATTGGTTGCGGAATGACCACGACGGAGCTACGAAATGGTGCTGCTCTCATGCTAACCCCAGCTTCAGTCTGAAACATCCAGAAACACTGTAGACTACCAATTCGATCAGTTCCGGTAGCGCCCCAATGTAACCCGGTAGAGAAGAACTAGCCCTCCCCTCTTTGACTGATGGTTCTTGTTGCCTGTCCCTTCTGTTGTCATTTAACAGAACTATTTAGCCTGCTGAAAGGGGTTGTGTTCCGACCGCTGGTTGGTGGAGACATTTTGACTATATTCTGTACCTGCGTTGTCGCGTAATGCGTCATATGACGCGCCGCGTTAGCGCATCCGGAAGTCATCCGGGGCGCGCAGCGCGTAACGTAAGCATAACAAGTCATGTGACTTGTTAATAAAACTTTTCATTGGTTCATTTTACTTTTCTTATTGTAATGATGAAAGGCTTGATCATATGACCTAAAAATTACGCTTTTCATTACTTCCGAACATTATTTTTTCTTAAATATATGTTATAATGTTCCAGGCTAATGTACTTTCCCGGAAATTTTACAACTGTCCTGCAAGTAAAATATATTCTTTTTTCGAGAAAAAGAGCGTTTCTTCGTCCCATGACGGAGCCGTTGAGCAAAAGAGGGTCGACCTGCTGTCTTAGTCGCCGATACGCCTGAATATGAGATTCTTATCGATCACTTTATGTTGCAGGAATAGAAAACACAACAGCCCTTGACCATTTATCTTTACTGCGTTCCTTCGTATTATACCTTTTACCCTTCATGTAATTGGTCTGCTTTATTTCACTTGCCTTTTAATGATTCTAAAACAGTGACTATTATTAAAAACTTTACCAATGTATATACTACTACCATGTTTTCTTTTAAAAACCTTTATTGTGAAAATTTCATTATACAAATACGAGCCTATAACCACGTGGGCCGGCCACGGAGCAAACTGTAATCGTATATGATGAATAGACATTTACACTGTAGAGGAACGTAACGGGCGGGCCATTAGGTTGCAAGAACTAAGGTGTCTAACAGTTACGGAATCGGTGGACGTACATTTTATAATTAAAATACGACAGGGCCAGTTACAATAAAATTATCTAGATATACATTTGCGGGCAAGTACCATGGGTGACGTTAATTCGAACTTTCAACAGTACAGTAATCAATAACACATCAGAACTTAATATCAATAGGGATGTCGAAATATTCAATCAATTCTCGTCCCCGCCCGCCATGTGCTTCAAAACTGCATACGTATCTCGTGATTTCAAGGTTCTGCAACCAGTACACAACAAGGAGTTACGAGTCCCATTTATTCTGGCGCCATTTTGGGCGAGGACGGGCAGGTCCAGGATATAGTCAAAATGTCTCTACCAACCATCGACTATGATGATGTTCATATGCTGTATTTATTAGAGTAACACTCAGATGTCCACATGAAATAAATTTGCCACAATCTAAACATGTCATTTTAATCTTTCCAAAGTTCTTCTAAATATTTGGGACCGTTTCCCTTGCCTCTGAAGCTCTCAGTGCCACTTCTTTGATGAATGTACTAGCAGGTCAGGGGTTCTCCTCCAAATCTCTCTTTTATGCAGCACTATAATTAATTGTTGCCACCTCTCCATATGACGATGCATGGTATAGTTACCACAACTATATTTTTTTTCGGTTCCTCTAGAGAGTTCATCGTGGCAGATGAAGCGTGTAACGTACCGGGCATTTACCTTTTTTTGCATGTACAGGAAAGGAAAAAAAAATCGAGCGTCCGAGTTCTAAGGTGTCCCAGGGCCATTTTAGTGGACCAGGCCCAAATCCAAAGAACAGGCCGCCATTTTGAGAGTCCTGTTGCAGCCGCCTGTCGCTGTAGCATCAAGAGCAGCCGAAACTCAGCTGAATGGCAACTGAAACGGTAAAGGGGCGCCCCACTACAGCAGACGAGCCAGGCCCAAATCCAAAGAACTGCTATCTCACAGGCTAATGGGGCGACCCACGCCGAGTTTCAGCATTGTAGGATGACCACACAAGTACAGCAACTTGCTAGACATCACCTCGGTGCCATCCGGATCTCGGCGCCCCACTGCAGATGAAGTGCCTCTCAACTATGAAACCACCACGGTGACATCCGGATCTTGGCGCGTTGTGCTGCCTTCGGCCTATTCGCACATCGGTCCGCTACTGACGCCATCTCACAGGCTAATGGGGTGACCCACGCCGAGTTTCAGCATTGTAGGATGACCACAGCAACTTGCTAGACATCACCTCAGTGCCATCCGAATCTTGGCATCTCAACGCCTAGTGGTATCTTCCATACAAAAAATATTGTTACGCTGCCTTTGGCCCCATTCGCACACCAGTCCGCAACTTAGACATCACCTCGGTGCCATCCGGATCTTGGCATCTCAGCGCCTTGTGGTGTCAGTCAGAAAATATTGTTGTGCTGCCTTCGGCCTATTCGCAAACCCAAAGAACTGCTATCTCACAGGCTAATGGGGCGACCCACGCCGAGTTTCAGCATTGTAGGATGACCACACAAGTACAGCAACTTGCTAGACATCACCTCGGTGCCATCCGGATCTCGGCGCCCCACTGCAGATGAAGTGCCTCTCAACTATGAAACCACCACGGTGACATCCGGATCTTGGCGCGTTGTGCTGCCTTCGGCCTATTCGCACATCGGTCCGCTACTGACGCCATCTCACAGGCTAATGGGGTGACCCACGCCGAGTTTCAGCATTGTAGGATGACCACACCAACTTGCTAGACATCACCTCAGTGCCATCCGAATCTTGGCATCTCAACGCCTAGTGGTATCTTCCATACAAAAAATATTGTTACGCTGCCTTTGGCCCCATTCGCACACCAGTCCGCAACTTAGACATCACCTCGGTGCCATCCGGATCTTGGCATCTCAGCGCCTTGTGGTGTCAGTCAGAAAATATTGTTGTGCTGCCTTCGGCCTATTCGCACATCGGTCCGCTACTGACGCCATCTCACAGGCCAACGGGGCGCCCCACGCCGACTTTCAGCATTGTAGGATGGCCACACCAGTACCACAACTTGCAAGACACCACCTCGGTGCCATCCGGATCTTGGCATCTCAGCGCCTTGTGGTCTCTTCTACACCGGAAATATAGTAGAAAATATTGTTGCGCTGCCTTTAGCCCCATTCACACATCAGTCCGCTACTGACACCATCTCACAGGCCAACGGGGCGCCCCACGCCGACTTTCAACATTGTACGATGGCCACAGAAGTGCGACAACTTACTAGACACCACCTCGGTGCCATCCGGATCTTGGCGCGTTGTGCTGCCTTCGGCCTATTCGCACATCGGTCCGCTACTGACGCAAACTCACAGACCAACGGGGCGCCCCACGCCGACTTTCAGCATTGTAGGATGGCCACACCAGTGCGGCAACTTCCTACACACCACCTCGGTGCCATCCGGATCTTCGCGCGTAGTGAAGCTGCAGCAGCTGCAAATAAGCTTCAGACAGTGTTACAACCGCTGCTCAGAACTCTCAACTATGACACCACCTCGATGCCATCCGGATCTTGGCGCGTTGTGTTGCCTTCGGCCTATTCGCACATCGGTCCGCTACTGACACCGCCTCACGTGCCAACGTATTTTCTCCACATTTTATACCCTATGCCGCATAACAGGTCATGTGACTTCTTTATAAAACTTTTCATTGGTTCATTTTACTTTTGGTTTCCTAATGATGGAAGGCTTGATCATATGACCTAAAAACAACACTTTTCATTGGATGAAAACTTTTTTTTCCCCCCAAACGATGAAAGCCCCACCTTGTTTCTGGATGTTTCAGACTGAAGCTGGCGTCACCATGAGAGCACCACCATCTCGTAGCTCCGTCGTGGTCATTCCGCGAGCAATCATGGCAGCCGCTCCCCACCAGAAGCCTGCAGGAGTCGGGGCCCCCAAAACTTTTGATGAATTCTCAAGGCGGAGGGGACGCTTTCGAGAATGGGGTCCAAGACCTAGCAGACAAGCGTCCGATTTCCAAGGTGTCCCAGGGCCATTTCAGTGGACCAGGCCCAAAAAGGAAACAGCCTGCCGCCATTTTGAGAGTCCTGTGGCAGCCGCCTATCGCTGCACCGCAAGAGTGGGCGCAACTCAGCTGAATGGCGGATTTTGACACAGTGGACCAAAAGCGGACGGAATGGCAACTGAAACGGTAAAGGGGCGCCCCACTACAACAGATGACACTCCACCTGGAGAGGCCCGTTCACGCCGCCTCCCCCGGGGCGCCCCACGCCGTTATTCGGAGCAGCATTGTAGGATACCAAAACCAGTGCGGCAACTTACTGGACATCACCTTGGTGCCATCGTTCTGCTGCCTTGGAACTATTCGCACAACAGTTTGCTACTGATGACCCACCCCCCGCGACGCCCCACGCCGTTATTTGCTGGGTGGCAACTTACTAGACATCACTTTTGTGTCATCTAGATTTCGGCGCGTTCTGCTGCCTTGGAACTATTCGCACAACAGTTTGCTACTGATCACCCACCCCCCGCGACGCCCCACGCCGGAAATCTGGACGTTGTGCTGCGTTGGGACTATTCGCACAGCCGACCGCTACTTCGTTGTTTTTCTCTAAAAATGTTTATATGTTATTACTATTTTTGTTTTCTTGTATATATTTATAAATTATTAAAGTTTTATAATCTTACTACTTTGTCGGAGTGCTATATATTTTTAATGTGACACATAATTGTAAAAACTTTGATGTACAAAGAGTCATCCCTGGAATCTTCCGCTTCACGCTCGGTCCCCTCCCCAATCACAATACAGGATGGTTTTCAGATAATAGCAACGCTTCTGCTGTGACGGATCTCATCGAGTGTGGGCCTTGATCTACTATAACTCCTTTGAAGACGGGTGATTCTTTACAGCTGTGGCCATAAACTACATCTGCAGGGCTAGCTGATAGCCTAGGACCGGCCTGGACAATCGGACACAGAGGAAAAGGAGTGTCAGAGGGTGCGGTAGTGAATAGGGCGAAAGGGAGGTGTCGGGCGGGCACAGGGTGTGATTCTCAGGGAAGAACAGCGCAGATGGGGGGAGGTTTATTACCCATGCATAAAACAGAGAGCGGGGGTGACCACTGCCTGGGGGAGATGCTTGCGAGGGTGGGGAGCCATGGTAAGGATCGACAGCGTTCACAGAGTGGATCTGGTCAAGGCATCTAAAATGGCTGCCGTGCACGACAAAAGTGTGGCATTTGAAAAAAGACAAGATGGCGCACACAATGTTTTTCAACAATTCCTGATTTCCTTCGAATCGAACGTTAACAGACGTTGGGGCATATTACCAAAGTTAAGCGATATTTATCCCTAACGATGCATTGCAAAGATTTTTTTACCGTCAGAAATTATCGCAGATAAACCTTGCTATTATCAAGGTTTATCGCAAATACGATAAAAAACGAGCGCAATGCATTAATGTCGCTGAAAACTCCGCGATATTCATGCATTACCGAGCTAATGCTCTTAGCCATGTTATCCACCTCCCATTGGATAACATGGCTAAGAACTGCTCAGGGCAGCTGTTACTTTTTGGAGATATTCGCGCTTATCTCGAATATTTCCAAAAGTTGATAATAGGAGATAGCGATGTTAGCGACTGTTTCCAGTCGCTAACATCTTGGCATGCCCACTTTGCATGTCATTAGTGATAAATATCACTCACATGCAAAGTGGGACCCAAGATGGTCGCTATCTCCTACTAGCCGTCGCTAACTGGTGTTAGCAACAGCTAGGTAATACACATATAATTTTATCTCCGCGAAGCGGAGCGCTGTTACAGATATATATCTTGTTTTTGAACGTTAATTTCTCAAAATGCACTGAAGCACATATATTGAGACATAGCAAAGGCACATCGGGCTACCAGTCCCTAATATTTTACCAAGTTTCGTGCAAATCCATTCAGCCGTTCGATTATTATTATTATTATTTTTTTTTGCCCCGCGGGGCCCTTTTAAAACCTCCACATCAAACCTAGGGGGTCAGCGAGGATCTACTATGCCCCCTTATGGTCATCAGCCGTTCGATTATTATTATTATTTTTTTTTTTGCCCCGCGGGGCCCTTTTAAAACCTCCACATCAAACCTAGGGGGTCAGCGAGGATCTACTATGCCCCCTTATGGTCATTTGCCCCTTCGCTTTGGCCTCCTCTTGTCTCTCGATCCTACCGAGAGACAAGATGGCGGCCGCTACGTACTGTTTGGAATGTTTACAGACACCGGAGAGCCAATCAGCTTCGCTTCGCAAAGCTCCGTAACGCGAAAAGTACGCGAAGCGGTGCGCTGTTACAGATATATATCTTTTTTTGAACGTTAATTTCTCAAAATCCACTGAAGCACATATATTGAGACCTAGCAAAGGCACATCGGGCTACCAGTCCCTACAATTTTGCCAAGTTTCGTGCAAATCCATTCAGCCGTTCGATTATTATTATTATTATTTTTTTTTGCCCCGCGGGGCCCTTTTAAAACCTCCACATCAAACCTAGGGGGTCAGCGAGGATCTACTATGCCCCCTTATAGTTATTTCCCCCTTTGTTTTGACCTCCTCTTGTCTCTCGATCCTACCGAGAGACAAGATGGCGGCCGCTACGGACTGTTTGGAATGTTGACAGACGCCGGAGAACCAATCAGCTTCGCTTCACAAAGCTCCGTTGCGCGAAAAGTACGCGTCCTGGGCCGCTGCCCAGTCCGCTGTTACAGATATATATCTTTTTTTAAACGTTAATTTCTCAAAATCCACTGGAGCACATATATTGAGACCTACAAAAGGCACATCGGGCTACCAGTCCCTACAATTTTGCCAAGTTTCGTGCAAATCCATTCAGCCGTTCGGGCTAAAAGTGAGGCCAACCGCCCTATGGAAAACTCAATGTTAAAAACACGTTTTGGGACCCCCCTTTTTTCTCGACCCCCCCTGGACGAAACCCCCCCCAATTTTCAGGGGCTGCTCAGAAACAAAATGTGCCATTTTCCTGAAAATTTCAGCCAATTCCGTCCACAAACGCCAAAGTTATTAGACATAGAATTTTCAAAAAACCCATAGAGAAAAAATCCTAACTATATATACCTACTGGCGACCGCCAGTAGGTAATATATATATACATATATATATATATATATATATATATCCAGCAATTACCAACTTCTCTACTGAAAAGAGGCACACCGACGATATATATATATATGTATATATATATATATATATATATTCACAGAAAAAACCATAGGTTATAGACCATATATAGTTAGGAATTAGCATTTACAAAACCTTGAAAATTCACTGAAAAAACCATAGGTTATAGACCATATATAGTTAGGAATTAGCATTTAGAAAACCTTATTTTACTCACACAAAACCATTGAAATTCCATATATAGTTAGTTGCACTAACTATATATCGCGCACCCGCAATCCACTGCTGATGATGTCACATATTACATCATTCATGACATGGTCAGTGACATCACTGATGACATCACTGATGACATCTCAAATGACATCACTGATGACATCACTGATGACATCTCATTTGACATCATTCTTGTGCTAATACGATAAACCTCTTCAGACTCTAATATAACCTTAGATACACTCAGTGTATACAGACACTCACACACTGTCACTCATCCATGGAGTTACTCACACACCTAGTCAGTCATGCAAAGAAACAATCTCACCTCCATTTCCTCAACTATACAGTTATACACACCTTACTTATTCAAACATATACTAACACATATTTACTCTCTTATACAATCCCTGATACAAGTTCACAATGATCCATACAGCCACTCACACATTCAGTGGCTCTCATGCACAGTTATTTATATATGCCAACTCTCACATGTACTGTGTTTTACATATGTACTTACTATGACATGTAGCATTGAGATATCCATTCACTCATCAATACACTCATGCACACAGTCAACCGCCCATGTAGCTTTTTCCACATGCACTCTTGAACTCATACACCTAGTGAATCAACTGCTCACACATCTATGCACAGAGTCACACACCTCCCAGCCACCCCCACACAAACTCAATCTCCCATAGAAATACTTGGGCAACCAATTAATAACACATATAGCCTCTCGTATAGCTAATGATCAACACATGCAGCAGTTTACATCACAACAGACATAATGATGCACAAATTAAGACAGTTTAGTCACTAACCCATGCATTCAGTGAGACACATTTAATCACTCACTCATACAGTCAGTCACGCACCTACTAAATCCTTCATCCAGACACTTATACATCCACTCATTCTTCAATATCTAAGACATATTTTAACTTTACAGAAACATACAGTCACTGGATGTTGTCATCAGTGATGTCATTTGAGATGTCATCAGTGATGTCATCAGTGATGTCACTGACCATGTCATGAATGATGTAATATGTGACATCATCAGCAGTGGATTGCGGGTGCGCGATATATAGTTAGTGCAACTAACTATATATGGAATTTCAATGGTTTTGTGTGAGTAAAATAAGGTTTTCTAAATGCTAATTCCTAACTATATATGGTCTATAACCTATGGTTTTTTCAGTGAATTTTCAAGGTTTTGTAAATGCTAATTCCTAACTATATATGGTCTATAACCTATGGTTTTTTCTGTGAATTTCATTGGTTTTTTAACAGCTAATATCTGTAGCTGTAAAATGTATTCTTCTTTAAATCCAAAAATATATTTTATATGTTTATGAATAATTTTTTTTTTAAATATTTTTTTTTCTTCGTTCCCGCTTCGCGAATCGGGAAGCTTCCCGTTAGCTGACCTTGATGCCGCGAAATAGACCGCGAGCCGGTAAACGTTTCTTTACCGCAAGTGCCGCGTTAGAAAACAACATCGTGACGCCTCCCGTCCGCATGACGTTCCACGTTGTCGCGTGATACGTCATATGACGTGCTACGTTAGCGAACTGGTACGCGAAGCGAGTGCCAAAGCGCAGGTTTCTGGAAGCAAACCGGGAGGCCCTGCAAAGCGCTTAACGTAAACACAGCAAGTCATGTGACTTGGTAATAACACTTTTCATTGGTTCATTTCACTTTTGGTTTCCTAATGATGTAAGACTAGGTCATATAATCTAAAATGAACACTTTTGATTGGTTGAGAACTCTTGTTTTTCCCAAATGATGAAAATCCCTCCTTCTTTCCTCACTCTGACTTTCATCATTGTGAGAGAAAGACCCTTTGTGATCACTGAGCAATGGCTTCTTTAGTAGCTTCAGCTGGTGCTTCCCCACCACCTCCACCACCTCCAAGGAAGAGAGGACCACCTGCTCAAGTTGTAATTCAACAAGAAGAAGAAGAAGAGGAACAGGAGGACGAGCACGAAGAGAGGCAGTTTTTGCCTGAGCAGCCCAAGACGTCTCACCGGAAAGAAAACTTCATTTGGCAATTTTTTAAAATTCCCAAAGGTCAGAAAAAAGTAAATGCAAGATACGTAACTTGCCTTATATGTCAAGATAGACTGTCCAGAGGGACCGACAAAAAATACAGTTTCGGAAACTACACAATGCATCGCCATATGACTAGGTGGCATCCTAACAACTACAGTGCTGCACAGTTTCGGAACGACCTAGATAATCTCCCTATTATGGCCAGAAGATCTGTTGTACCGGAAGTAACGGGACCAGAGGGCAGGGAGATGGTGCCAAATATACAAATGAGATTTGGTGAAGTAAAACACACCTGCGTATTTTGCGATGGATTCATTTCCTACGGAGAAAGAAGCATCACTCTGATCAACAGAGCTATTGACTATCATATGCAAGTTTGTCCGAAACGCCCAAAATAATAAATACTTCTTTTTTTTGTTTTGTTGCTCCTGTTGAGCCCTTTACAATGAATCGTTTTCATTGCCCCCTCCAAGAAAAACCCAAAAAAATATAAAACTGTTCCGAAAAATTCAAAAACATTAAAAAAATGTTCAGAAAAATAAAAAAAAAAGTTCTTTTCAGAACTACCTCCCCGTTATTAAAAAATTGGTACAATATTTGGAACTGTGCCAACCTCTATTTCTCTTAGTTCGCTTCCTAGTTCGCTCGCTGGTACGCGAACTGGAAGCGAACCAAAAACAGTAAGTATAAGGGAAGGAAACACACACTTATGTTAAAAGAAAGACAGCTATAGGGGAGTAAACTAGAGATACTATTACCCATAATCCACTACTGATGATGTCACATATTACATCATTCATGACATGCTCAGTGACATCATCAGCAGAGGATTGCGGTTTTTTGGCAACGTGCCTTATCCACGGTTTAATAACGCTGCCTTTTGCTTTATATAAGTTTTCAAATTGTATGAAATATATACCAATAGGTCTTTATGAACCTTTAGGTAGTGCTTTTGTTCATGAGGTCTGGTCGCTTCCATACACATACAGATGTTTCAAAGATGATCAAGAAGTTTATCTGAATGGAGAGGAATGCACTGAGACGCCAGATCATTCACTAATGTGTAGGCACATACAGTTACACGATTCATGCAACAAACACCGACCAAATATGGCTTGCGTGTTGCAAGGCACGCCAGTTCCTGCTATCATCCCCACGTTCAAGTTGTTGGAAAATGGTAGTTATTTGATGCTCAATAATGAAGATTGTTCTGAGTTAATTAAAAGTATTCCTTTTATCGTAACAGTAAGTGAACGGGTTATTTGCTGCAGAAATGTTCTATTTCCTCCCACACATGAACATAGGGAGTTTTCAATCTGGCCACAAATACCAACCTTGGGACACGTTTCAACGGCATGACAAGAATAAGAGCTCTTTTGTCTCAGAGAGAGGTGGCCTTGAGTTCGGCCCGTGAAACTTTCGTACTTCACATAGCGAACACCCGTACACAGGTTTGCCTTTCAATTTCAGCAACATGTTTCCGACTATCTTTAACGCATCCTCCACAAAATCCCTGGCACACTTTTTTAAAGTTGTTACCAGTGGTCTCGTGACTTCATTTGAGAAAATCTTTGGAGTCATCCCTGCTCCCTTTCATTCCATTTTCTCCACTCTGGTTCGTGGATTGCATTTTTACTTGCATTACCAGCGGACGCTCTTGTGCTTTTTTACATTTTTAAATATGGATGTCCCTCCTATGCAACCTCCGACCCTGCAGCTGCTGACACTGTTCCGCAATCGCATGCTAGAATATTATGGCACAATGCCGTTGGCGATATTAAGCACGGCATATGGATTATCTTTTCGGTTCTCCTACTTCACCTGTGTCCAGCCTGTATTTCACTGCCTGACCTGTGATTTCGATTGGGCCATTGATTTGTGTCTCTGCGGACCGGTTTCTCCTGACGTCGACTTTAATCAGCTGATGACTCCTATCATTACTCACGAGTTGGTTTGTCCTGGCGAAAGGATTATGGCTGTGGCATTGATGCATGGACTACTTGGTCCCTGGAATTTACTGGCGGCAGCACAGTCTTTCTTGGAACACAGCTTTCTTGAAAACCCACCGAGCTGTCCTCTGATGGTGATAGAGGATCCGGTGCTGGGAGAGCACGTATGTTCTTTTCCGCTTTTAAATTGGATGGCTGAACTGTTTTCGGATGAAGACGGTGACTTCCTGTTGGAGGCTGTTGCAGCTTATTTTGCATACACAGTTATGTCATAGACCTTTTTCATGTTTCATATGCTGAGTACTAGCATTTCATTGACAATTCATTGACTTAATTGTCAAGTTTTTATTATTTACCTTGCCTATTGGCTTAAGACTCGATAAAGTACTTGGCTGTTTTATTTTTCTTTAGCATTGAATTTTCCTAGTTTTTAATGCTTTACCTTGCGGACCGTCCACATATAAACTTGCAATCTGCTCTCATGAGATGGCACTTCTATTATCTTATTCAGTTTGTTTCCGGATCATGGGGAGGTGTCATCTAGGTCCTGGATATCTTTACACCGTGTTAAGTTAGCATGGGCTCATTACCGGTTTAAACGCCATTTTTCCTTTTTTGCAACTTCTGCACACGACATTTAGTTGTTGCTTTAGCTTTCCACCTAGTAGTTCATCGTGGTTTACATGAGAATAATATGTTATTGGTCTACTATCTGCTTTACTTGTTAAACTATATCTGTACAGCGAGTGCTAAAGTTTCAAGAACAACACGATACAGAATTGTTATGAGGTCTGATCTCCACGACTTCATACTCATAACATAAGTGCAACTTCTGCCAATTCTGGGCATGAGGCGGGTTTTATATTGCTTTGCCGAACACACATACACAACAGTTGATGCGGTTCACATGAAGAGAGAGCTGGTGTATGCTGATGTGATTCCTTCAAATCTAAGACACTAAAGTATGGGCACGCCCTAAACCAACACAAAGAGACCTTCTTAGCAAATAATATAATATGTGTATTAGGGAGGGTGAGATATAAGCAGCCGCGGGCCGTGGAGGGAGTTACGGTGAGGCAGGGAGGCGGGGAGGGGGAGAAGCAGGGTGGAGCCCTCTCTACCTTGCCCCTCCCCCTCCCCGCCTCCCTGCCCCACCGTAACTCCCTCCACGGCCCGCGGCTGCTTATAAGTGTTGCTAACTCTTATTCATTTACAGCATGTTAACATACTGTCACCATTCGCTTTTTATGTACTAGTAACTATGCTGGTAATTTTGCTACTGATAATATGTGTACTTGTATTCTCCACCCTGCTTCTCCCCCTCCCCGCCTCCCTGCCTCACCGTAACTCCCTCCACGGCCCGCGGCTGCTTATAAGTGTTGCTAACTCTTATTCATTTACAGCATGTTAACATACTATCACCATTCACTTTTTATGTACTAGTAACTATGCTGGTAATTTTGCTACTGATAATATGTGTACTTTTATTATCTAAGGTACTACGCCTGAGAAGACGGCATTAGTAAATAAACATTTCAAATACACATGTGTTCTTCTTAACTCCATGTTCTGGTTTCTAAGAAATATATAACGACCGACTGTTCATGAGTTCCACGTATCCTGAGGTACTATAAGTTCATATTCTGGATTGTCTAAACATTGAGAGTTTGTTATATCCAATGTGACACTGTACCTAGCTTGCTAAATAGTTTTTGATTACTAACGTGAGTTTTGGGACACCCTAATTCGCCGAGGTTCCAATCCTCTGTCCACAGTTCTGTGTGAGAACAGAAACCCTGCGACAGGGGCACCCCCGACCCTTGCTGGAGCTTCATCACACTTGCGATACAACTCCAGCAATGCGCCACCTTTACGGCACAGATACATCACGCATCTGTGCTGTTTTTGCCCCGTGATGCGCCGCATTGTAAATGCAGCACACCATAGGTGACGGAACAGCGGCACAGAATGACTAACACATCCCTGGTGATGCGCCAGTCATCATAAATCTATCCCTATGCTTCTTATCTTGTTAGAGATGAACCGCCATATGTATCATCAAAGTTATTTGCATTTCCTAAATAGCGAACTTTAAGGAATAAATAGCGATTCTTTACCATTCCTAGTTTGCGATGAGCTATTTGCTAATTAGCCGAATGTAGCCCAATGAAGCCCAATGTAGCCCAATGTAGCCCAAAGATGGCCGCCAGACACACAAAAAAACAAATGTAGCCCAAATATCAGCCAGATGTAGCCCAACTATAGCCCAGTGACAGAATGACCAATCAGCTTCGCAAACCTCCGTTACGCGAAGCGGAGCGCTGTTACAGATATATATCTTTTTTTGAACGTTAATTTCTCAAAATCCACTGGAGCACATATATTGAGACCTAGCAAAGGCACATCGGGCTACCAGTCCCTAATATTTTGCCAAGTTTCGTGCAAATCCATTCAGCCGTTCGATTATTATTTTTATTATTTTTTTTTGCCCCGCGGGGCCCTTTTAAAACCTCCACATCAAACCTAGGGGGTCAGCGAGGATCTACTATGCCCCCTTATAGTTATTTCCCCCTTTGTTTTGACCTCCTCTTGTCTCTCGATCCTACCGAGAGACAAGATGGCGGCCGCTACGGACTGTTTGGAATGTTGACAGACGCCGGAGAACCAATCAGCTTCGCTTCACAAAGCTCCGTTGCGCGAAAAGTCCGCGAACCAGAGCGCTAACCGGTCCGCTGTTACAGATATATATCTTTTTTTAAACGTTAATTTCTCAAAATCCACTGGAGCACATATATTGAGACCTACAAAAGGCACATCGGGCTACCAGTCCCTACAATTTTGCCAAGTTTCGTGCAAATCCATTCAGCCGTTCGGGCTAAAAGTGAGGCCAACCGCCCTATGGAAAACTCAATGTTAAAAACACGTTTTGGGACCCCCCTTTTTTCTCGGCCCCCACTGGACGAACCCCCCCCAAATTTTCAAGGGCTGCTCAGAAACAAAATGTGCCATTTTCCTGAAAATTTCAGCCGATTCCGTCCACAAACGCCAAAGTTATTAGACATAGAATTTTCAAAAAACCCATAGAGAAAAAATCCTAACTATATATACCTACTGGCGACCGCCAGTAGGTAATATATATATATATATATATTACCTACTGGCGGTCGCCAGTAGGTATATATAGTTAGGATTTTTTCTCTATGGGATTTTTGAAAATTCTATGTCTAATAACTTTGGCGTTTGTGGACGGAATTGGCAGAAATTTTCAGGAAAATGGAACATTTTGTTTCTGAGCAGCCCCTGGAAATTTGGGGGGGTTCGTCAAGGGGGGGCCGAGAAAAAAGGGGGGTCCCAAAACGCGTTTTTCCAATGTTAATTTCCATAGGGCGGTTGGCCTCACTTTTAGCCCGAACGGCTGAATGGATTTGCACGAAACTTGGCAAAATTGTAGGGACTGGTAGCCCGATGTGCCTTTGCTAGGTCTCAATATATGTGCTCCAGTGGATTTTGAGAAATTAACGTTCAAAAAAAGATATATATCTGTAACAGCGGACCGGGCAGCGCTCCGGTTCGCGTACTTTTCGCGTTACGGAGCTTTTTTGTGAAGCGAAGCTGATTGGTTCTCCGGCGTCTGTAAACATTCCAAACAGTCCGTAGCGGCCGCCATCTTGTCTCTCGGTAGGATCGAGAGACAAGAGGAGGCCAAAGCGAAGGGGCAAATGACCATAAGGGGGCATAATAGATCCTCCCTGACCCCCTAGGTTTGATGTGGAGGTTTTAAAAGGGCCCCGCGGGGCAAAAAAATAAATAAATAAATAATAATCGAACGGCTGAATGGATTTGCACGAAACTTGGCAAAATTGTAGGTACTGGTAGCCCGATGTGCCTTTGCTATGTCTCAATATATGTGCTCCAGTGGATTTTGAGAAATTAACGTTCAAAGAAAGATATATATCTGTGACAGCGGACCGGGCAGCGCTCCGCTTTGCGTACTTTTCACGTTACGGAGCTTTGTGAAGCGAAGCTGATTGGTTCTCCGGCGTCTGTAAACATTCCAAACAGTCCGTAGCGGCCGCCATCTTGTCTCTCGGTAGGATCGAGAGACAAGAGGAGGCCAAGGCGAAGGGGCAAATGACCATAAGGGGGCATAGTAGATCCTCCCTGACCCCCTAGGTTTGATGTACCATTTTGCCAAGTTTGGTGTAATTCCGTTCAGCCATTCAGGCTGTAGACGTATCTAAATGTCCTATGGAAAATTGCATGGGGAAAACACATTTGAAAGTGTTGAAATTTAGAACCAATTAAAATGTTACTTTGGTTTTGTATTTGTGTGTGATGAAAGTTAATTGGTTATGTATATATCTAAAATGAGAGGAAACCACAGCCATTTTGTGATACTACTGTCTGAGGTACATTTGTGAGGAATTTTTGGTGCTCAATTTCTGGTGTTTGATTTACACAGTACTAACGCTTCTCCTACTTTCAAAAAGGTGAGTTGTTAATTTGTAAGGGGAACTATGTTGTACACTTTAAGATAATTTGAAAAATGTTTTCTGTTATTTATTTACAGTCCTTCTGTTATACTAAATACTTGATAAAGTTAGTTTTATATTATGTATTACTAAAAACGATAAATGAAAGTGATTATTTTTTTCTGCAATTTACAGCAAGAAATTTCAAAATAAAATGGATCACAATGAAGAGACCGTGGCAATTTCTTTTGAATTATCCACTACATTTATTGAAATTGACAGCACCAATAATGAAATATTCTCACAAGGAGGAGATGACTTGAATGATTTTTTTGATCAATCTCTTGACGGCGAATTTATCGAATGTTTGGAGACCATAAAGTTACAAGAATCATTATTGCAGACTTTTCATGAGGAGATTCCTGATGAGATGATTGAAGAGGAAATTCCTGATGAGGACATGTTACTAGTTCTTTCAAATTATGAAAATTCAGAAGAATAAATTTATATTTAGAAATCAAAAATTGTTTGAGACATTATTCATTTTTATTTTTAATTTATGAGGTTGTAGCGAAGTGATTGTAAGGATTTTTGAAAATTCTATGTCTAATAACTTTGGCGTTTGTGGACGGAATTGGCAGAAATGTTCAGGAAAATGGACCATTTTGTTTCTGAGCAGCCCCTGGAAATTTGGGGGGGGTTCGTCAAGGGGGGGCCGAGAAAAAAGGGGGGTCCCAAAACGCGTTTTTCCAATGTTAATTTCCATAGGGCGGTTGGCCTCACTTTTAGCCCGAACGGCTGAATGGATTTGCACGAAACTTGGCAAAATTGTAGGGACTGGTAGCCCGATGTGCCTTTGCTAGGTCTCAATATATGTGCTCCAGTGGATTTTGAGAAATTAACGTTCAAAAAAAGATATATATCTGTAACAGCGGACCAGATGGTTCTCCGGCGTCTGTAAACATTCCAAACAGTCTTGTCTCTCGGTAGGATCGAGAGACAAGAGGAGGCCAAAGCGAAGGGGCAAATGACCATAAGGGGGCATAGTAGATCCTCCCTGACCCCCTAGGTTTGATGTGGAGGTTTTAAAAGGGCCCCGCGGGGCAAAAAAAAATAAATAATAATAATCGAACGGCTGAATGGATTTGCACGAAACTTGGCAAAATTGTAGGTACTGGTAGCCCGATGTGCCTTTGCTATGTCTCAATATATGTGCTCCAGTGGATTTTGAGAAATTAAAGTTCAAAAAAAGATATATATCTGTGACAGCGGACCGGGCAGCGCTCCGCTTCGCGTACTTTTCGCGTTACGGAGCTTTGTGAAGCGAAGCTGATTGGTTCTCCGGCGTCTGTAAACATTCCAAACAGTCCGTAGCGGCCGCCATCTTGTCTCTCGGTAGGATCGAGAGACAAGAGGAGGCCAAAGCGAAGGGGCAAATGACCATAAGGGGGCATAGTAGATCCTCCCTGACCCCGTAGGTTTGATGTGAAGGTTTTAAAAGAGCCCCGCGGGCCTGGGGAGCGTACTACAAGGAAACAAGAATGATTGACTTTTAACTTATTGTATGTTTATAGACTTTTTTTTTCTTTTTTTTCTGCTGAGTGACGTCTCGGCCTATCTCTACGGGATGCAGTCCCTACCATCTCGGCGTTTAAGCCCAGGGGGACCGGTAGTGTGGTAGAGATAACGTCTGTTAACGTTCGATTCGAAGGAAATCAGGAAGTGTTGATAAACATTGTCTGCGCCATCTTGCCTTTTTTCAAATGCCACACTTTTGTCGTGCACGGCAGCCATTTTAGATGCCTTGACCAGACCCACTCTCTGCACGCTGTCGATCCTTAGCATGGCTCCCCACCCTCGCAAGCATCTCCCCCAGGCACTGGTCACCCCCGCTCTCTGTCTTACGCATGGGCAATAAACCTCCCCCCATCTGCGCTGCTCTTCCCTGAGAATCACAATCTGTGCCTGTCCGACACCTCCCTTTCGCCCTATTCACTACCGCACCCTCTGACACTCCTCTTCCTCTGTGTCCGATTGTCCAGGCCGGTCCCAGGCTATCAGCTAGCCCTGCAGATGTAGTTTAGGGCCCCAGCTGTAAAGAATCACCCCTCTTCAAAGGAGTTATAGTAGATCAAGGCCCACACCCGATGAGATCCGTCACACCACACGCGTTCCTACTATCTGAAAACCATTCTGTATTGTGATTGGGGAGGGGACCGAGCCTGAAGCGGAAGATTCCAGGGATGCCTCTTTGTACATCAAAGTTTTTACAATTATGTGTCACATTAAAAATATATAGCACTCCAACAAAGTAGTAGGATTATAAAACTTTAATAACTTATAAATGTATACAACAAAACAAAAACAGTAAAAACATTTAAACATTTCTAGGGAAAAAGAAGGAAGTAGCGGTCGGTTGTGCGAATAGTCCCAACGCAGCACAACGTCCAGATTTCTGGACGGCACCCAGGTGATGTTGCCTGGGAGCCGCACTGATTTCGGTATCCGGCGTGGGGCGTCGCGGGGGGTGGATCATCAGTAGCGGTCTGTTGTGCGAATAGTTCCAAGGCAGCAGAACGATGGCACCAAGGTGATGTCCAGTAAGTTGCCGCCCTCCGAATAACGGCGTGGGGTGCCCGGGGGGGGGGGGTGAGGCGGCGTGAACGGGCCTCCCCAGGTGGAGGCTCGTCTGCTGTAGTGGGGCGCCCCTTTACCGTTTCAGTTGCCATTCCGTCCGCTTTTGGTCCACTGTGTCAAAATCCGCCATTCAGCTGAGTTGCGCCCACTCTTGCGGTGCAGCGATAGGCGGCTGCCACAGGACTCTCAAAATGGCGGCAGGCTCTTTCCTTTTTGGGCCTGGTCCACTGAAATGGCCCTGGGACACCTTGGAAATCGGACGCTAGTCTGCTAGGTCTTGGACCCCATTCTCGAAAGCGTTCCCTCAGCCTTGAGGATTGTACAAAAGTCTTGGGGGCCCCAGACTCCTGCAGGCTTCCGGTGGGGAGCGGCTGCCATGATTGCTCGCAGAATGACCACGACGGAGCCACGAGATGGTGGTGCTTTCATGCTGACGCCAGCTTCAGTCTGAAACATCCAGAAACAAGGTGGGGCTTTCATCGTTTGGGAAAAAAAAAAGTTTTCATCCAATGAAAAGTGTTATTTTTAGGTCATATGATCAAGCCTTCCATCATTAGGAAACCAAAAGTAAAATGAACCAATGAAAAGTTTTATAAACAAGTCACATGACCTGTTATGCGGCATAGGGTATAAAAAGCATAGAAAATCCGTTGGCACGTGAGGCAGCGTCAGTAGCGGACCGATGTGCGAATAGGCCGAAGGCAGCACAACGCGCCAAGATCCGGATGGCACCGAGGTGGTGTCTAGCAAGTTGCCGCACTGGTGTGGCCATCGTACAATGCTGAAAGTGGGCGTGGGGCACCCCGTTGGCCTGTGAGGTGGCGTCAGTAGCGGACCGATGTGCGAATGGGGCCAAAGGCAGCGCAACGCGCCAAGATCCGGTTCGCACCGAGGTGGTGTCATAGTTGAGAGTTCTGAGCAGCGGTTGTAACACTGTCTGAAGCTTATTTGCAGCTGCTGCAGCTTCACTACGCGCCAAGATCCGGATGGCACCGAGGTGGTGTCTAGCAAGTTGCCGCACTGGTGTGGCCATCCTATAATGCTGAAAGTCGGCGTGGGGCGCCTCGTTGGCCTGTGAGTTCGCGTCAGTAGCGGACTGATGTGCGAATAGGCCGAAGGCAGCACAACGCGCCAAGATCCGGATGGCACCGAGGTGGTGTCTAGCAAGCTATGCAGCTGAGTTGCGTGCGCACTTGCGGCGAATAGGTCGAAGGCAGCACAACAATGTTTTCTGAATAGAAGACACCACAAGGCGCTGAGATTAAGGTTGGCACCGAGGTGGTGTCTAGCAAGTTGCCGCATTGGTGTGGCCATCCTACAATCCTGCTCCGAATAACGGCGTGGGGTGCCCGAAGGTGGAGGCTCGTCTGCTGTAGTGGGGCGCCCCTTTACCGTTTCAGTTACCATTCAGCTGAGTTTCGGCCGCTCTTGATGCTACAGCGACAGGCGGCTGCAACAGGACTCTCAAAATTGCGGCCTGTCCTTTGGATTTGGGCCTGGTCCACTAAAATGGCCCTGGGACACCTTAGAACTCGGACGCTCGAATTTTTTTTCCTTTCCTCTACATGCAAAAAAGGTAAATTCCCGGTACGTTACACGCTTCATCTGTCACGATGTACTCTCCAGAGGAACCGAAAAAAAATATAGTTATGGTAACTATACCATGCATCGTCATATGGAGAGGTGGCACCGATTAATTATAGTGCTGCATAAAAGAGAGATTTGGAGGAGAACCCCCGACCTGCCAGTACATTCATCAAAGAACTGGCACTGACAGCATCAGAGGCAAGGGAAACGGTCCCAAATATTTAGAAGAACTTTGGAAAGATTAAAATGACATGTTTAGATTGTGGCAAATTATTTTCATGTGGACAGATGAGTGTTACTCTAATAAATACAGCATATGAACATCATCATAGTCGATGGTTGGTAGAGACATTTTGACTATATCCTGGACCTGCCCGTCCTCGCCCAAAATGGCGCCGGAATAAATGGGACTCGTAACTCGTTGTTGTGTACTGGTTGCAGAACCTTGAAATCACGAGATACGTATGCAGTTTTGAAGCACATGGCGGGCGGGGACGAGAATTGATTGAATATTTCGACATCCCTATTGATATTAAGTTCTGATGTGTTATTGATTACTGTACTATTGAAAGTTCGAATTAACGTCACCCATGGTACTTGCCCGCAAATGTATATCTAGATAATTTTATTGTAACTGGCCCTGTTGTATTTTAATTATAAAATGTACGTCCACCGATTCCGCAACTGTTAGACACCTTAGTTCTTGCAACCTAATGGCCCGCCCGTTACATTCCTCTACAGTGTAAATGTCTACTCATCATATACGATTACAGTTTGCTCCGTGGCAGGCCCACGTGGTTATAGGCCCGTATTTGTATACTGACATTTTCACAATAAAGGTTTTTAAAAGAAAACATGGTAGTAGTATTTACATTGGTAAAGTTTTTAATAATAGTCACTGTTTTAGAATCAGTAAAAGGCAAGTGAAATAAAGCATTCGAATTACATGAAGGGTAAAAGGTATAATACGCAGGAACGCAGTAAAGATAAATGGCCAAGGGTTGTTGTGTTTTCTACTCCTGCAACATAAAGTGATCGATAAGAATCTGATATTCTGGCGTATCGGCGACTAAGACAGCAGGCCGACCCTCTTTTGCTCAACGGCTCCGTCATGGGACGAAGAAACGCCCTTTTTCTCGAAAAAGGAATATATTTTACTTGCAGGACAGTTGTAAATTTTCCGGGAAAGTACATTAGCCTGGAACATTATAACATATGTTTAAGAAAAAATAATGTTCGAAAGTAATAAAAAGCGTAATTTTTAGGTCATATGACCAAGCCTTTCATCATTAGAATAAGAAAAGTAAAATGAACCAATGAAAAGTTTTATTAACAAGTTACATGATCTGTTATGCTTACGTTACGCGCTGCGCGCCGCGCCCCGGATCACTTCCGGATGCGCTAACGCGGCGCGTCATATGACGCATTACGCGACAACGCAGGTCCAGAATATAGTCAAAATGTCTCCACCAACCAGCGGTCGGAACACAACCCCTTTCAGCAGGCTAAATAGTTCTGTTAAATGACAACAGAAGGGACAGGCAACAAGAACCATCAGTCAAAGAGGGGAGGGCAAGTTCTTCTCTACCGGGTCACGTTGGGGCGCTACCGGAACTGATCGAATTGGTAGTCTACAGAGTTTCTGGATGTTTCAGACTGAAGCTGGCGTTAGCATGAGAGCACCACCATTTCGTAGCTCCGTCGTGCCCATTCCACGAGCAATCATGCTAGCCGCTCCCCACCAGAAGCCTGCGGGAGTCGGGGGCCCCCAAGACTTTTGTAGAATCTTCAAGGCTGAGGGGACGCTTTCGAGAATGGAGCCCAAGCTCTAGCAGACAAGCGTCCGAGTTCCAAGGTGTCGCAGGGCCATTTTAGTGGACCACGCCCAAATCTGAAGAGCCGGCCGCCATTTTGAGAGTCCTGTGGCAGCCGCCTATCGCTGCACCGCAAGAGCGGGAGCAACTCAACTACATGGTGAGCGAGACGTTGTAGTCGAAAGAGCGGGCGGTAAACAGCTGAATAGCGGAAGAGGCACAGTGTAGCAAAAGCGGGCGGAAGGGCAACTGAAATGGTAAAGGGGCGCCCCACTACAGCGTGTCTTTAGGTGAAACGGATTGTGGGACAAGGTCAAGAATGGAAGAGTTACCAAAAGGCAAAAAGTTCCGCTTGATCCCGGGAGCCGGCCACCTATGTCGGGGGCGATCTCAGGCCACACCAGGAGAACACGACTTGGGGAGGGGGCCGGAGCCAAGCGCCCCCTCCGAGTCCGCGCCATCACACCGTCCCTCAGGGGCATCCGTTAAGCGGTTCAGGGTGGCACCGCATCACATTGTTTACAAATGCAGTAACGTACTCAAACAGCCCCCACTTACTTTTAGAATAGTGAAGATGAAGCAAGTGCAAATAGGCTTCAGACAGTGTTACAAGCACTCTTCAAAACTTTGATTCATCAGAGTGCATGAGTTTCATGCTCGATCGATTGAGCTAGCCGGATCGGGCAACAAAAAGTTTAAAATAGTTATGTAAATAGTTGTTTAATAAAATGTTTTACCCTGTTACTTTGCTGGTGTGTTGTATATATTTGCATAGAGTTTATCGTTATTTTGGGCGGGGTGGGTGGCGGAGCCGAGCTGTCTTGCAGCCATCATGGTGTGGAGTTCAGTTCATCTCACTAGTTTCGTATTTGTCATGAGGGGTTTTTCCTAATGTTTCTATTTTAGCGAGGTCAAAAAGAGATCCCATTAGTGGCCTACTGATTTTGCTCGATTCCTTTTGTTTTTTTACACGATTTTTCGCTATATGCAAAGACTAAACAGAGTATTGCGACTCTGTGCTTGTTTGTAAATAGAGAATGAACCAAAAGAGAACCAATTCTAAAACAGTAAATGCTTGGATAACAATCAATCAAATGGAGAGAGAAGCAGGCACGACGGATTACAATGGGGGCAAAGGCCTGCGTTAACTACCCTTCACTATCTGCAAAGAGAGAGTACTCCTAATAGAAATGAGGGGTGGGGGGCAGCATTCAAAGCAGATCAGTGTGCATAAACACGAAAATGTTTTTTCTTACCACGTACTTGACATTCGACAGCTTATGATATATGCTATTAAAAAACCATTGAAATTCACTGAAAAAACCATAGGTTATAGACCATATATAGTTAGGAATTAGCATTTACAAAACCTTGAAAATTCACTGAAAAAACCATAGGTTATAGACCATATATAGTTAGGAATTAGCATTTACAAAACCTTGAAAATTCACTGAAAAAACCATAGGTTATAGACCATATATAGTTAGGAATTAGCATTTAAAAAACCTTTTTTTACTCACACAAAACCATTGAAATTCCATATATAGTTAGTAGTACTAACTATATATCGCGCACCCGCAATCCACTGCTGATCATGTCACATATTACATCATTCATGACATGGTCAGTGACATCACTGATGACATCACTGATGACATCTCAAATGACATCACTGATGACATCACTGATGACATCTCAAATGACATCACTGATGACATCACTGATGACATCTCAAATGACATCACTGATGACATCACTGATGACATCTCATTTGACATTACTGATCACATCACTGATGACATCATTCATGTGATAATACGATGAACCTCTTCAGACTCTAATATAACCTTAGATACACTCAGTGTAAACAGACACTCACAGACTGTCACTCATCCATGGAGTTACTTGCACACCTAGTCAGTCATGCAAAGAATCAATCACACCTCCATTTCCTCAACTATACAGTTATACACACCTTACTTATTCAAACATATACTAACACATATTTACTCTCTTTTACAATCCCTGATACAAGTTCACAATCATCCATACAGCCACTCACACATTCACTGGCTCTTATGCACAGTTATTTATATATGCCAACTCTCACATGTACTGTGTTTTACATATGTACTTACTTTGACATGTAGCACTGAGATATCCATTCACTCACCAATGCACAGAGTCATACACCTCCCAGCCACCCACACACACACTCAGTCTCCCATACAAATACTTGAGCAACCAATCAATAACCCATATACTTACTCATATAGCTACTGATGAACACATGCAGCAGTTTACAGAACAACAAACATAATGATGCACAAATTAACACAGTTCAGTCACTAACCCATGCACTCAGTGAGACACATTTAACCACTCACTCATACAGTCAGTCATGCACCTACTAAATCCTTCATCCAGACACTTCTACATCCACTCATTCTTCAATATGTAAGACATATTTTAACTTTACAGAAATACACAGTCACTGGATGTTGTCATCAGTGATGTCATTTGAGATGTCATCAGTGATGTCATCAGTGATGTCATTTGAGATGTCATCAGTGATGTCATCAGTGATGTCACTGACCATGTCATGAATGATGTAATATGTGACATGATCAGCAGTGGATTGCGGGTGCGCGATATATAGTTAGTACTACTAACTATATATGGAATTTCAATGGTTTTGTGTGAGTAAAAAAAGGTTTTTTAAATGCTAATTCCTAACTATATATGGTCTATAACCTATGTTTTTTTCAGTGAATATATATATACATATATATATATATATATATATATATATATATATATAAACAAATCTCCTTCGCAAAGTTTAACTCTGCCTCCTTGCGACAGCGGGCTTCCGGCTAGGCTGTGAACCTTCGTATTTCCAGCACAATATCCTTATGACTTCATAAGAAAAACGCCGAGCCCCAATTTTCTATGAAGCAATTTATTCTTCAAAAAGCAGTAGCAAACAAAACCCGAAGCGTTTCGGAACCAGCCGGTTCCTTGGTCATGGGTCAGCTGTCATTACAACATGTTACGTGATATAGTGCAATACAATAGAAAGAGGACTACGAAGTTTACTTCGCCCATTTTTCTCGTAACTTTCCGAGTCGCCATGTTGGAACAATGTTTAATTCAACAAAAGCTTCCCACAGTCATGAAATATGTTTTACTACAAAAATTCCTGCTTCATAACAGAACATGATTTTCATATTTGTAATCATCTTCGATTCTTATTCTATTATTAAAGTCTCTTAATTAGAGATTTGATTTTAAATCAAAATCTCAAAACTTTATTTATATAATGATCAGGACTCAAGTTCCACTATTTTTTGCCCCAGTGGGCATTGTAGTCAGGGCGTAGTTTCAATACTGACTGTTCTCTTGGGAAAATAATACGTATTATACAATTCTGTCCATGTGGGCTGAAACCCATAGTTTCCTTCAGCGTTCCTTCAAAGCTCAGAAATTCTTCATACAGGGCAAAATACTCCGTCTCCTACAAGTGAATAATGTGCATATCAATTAAAATGGTCAAATACCTATTAAAAACATATAATACAATACTTCAAAGAGCAACACAACGGCATACATTTTCTTTCTTCATATGATTCTATGTGACAAACACAGTGCAATTATCAGCCTAGGTGGACTGCCAGTTCCTCATCTTTATTAATCCCTCTCGGCTGCATAGTTTCGTACTTTATGATTAATCTTGATTCCAGTCTACGCAGTTCCTGTTCTCTATTTCCTCCTCTTTCAGAGTTTTGGATAGTATCCAGCGCACAATATTGTAAAAGATTCGCATTTCCTTTATGATATTTCTGGAAATGGCGAGCGATCGGATACTGTTTATCGTCATTTGTGATGGCTCGCATGTGCTCTAATATGCGTAGCTTCACTGGTTTGATGGTACTTCCAATATACACTAATTTACAAGGGCATATTAAGGCATAAACACAAAATTCTGATTTACAGCTTAAGTGTTTCGAGATGACAAAGGGTTTTTGGTTACACGAAAGTTTTATCTGTTTACAATTGCTGCTTGATTTGCCCGCCTTAAAGGAAAAGCATTTAAAGAAACCTTGAATAGAAGTTTTCTTTTTCTCCATTGGTAAACTACTTTTACATAGTATGTCCTTCAAAGCTGGACATCGCCTATAAGTAATACTAGGATATAACTCAATGCACTTTTTTAGAGTTGTATCTGTTCCTAGCACATGCCAAAACTTACTCAGACATTTTCTGACCTCTTTAGCCTGATTGCTGAAGGTGGTGATGAATCTTATAGGCTCACTTTTCTCGACCACCTCCTTCTCAACAAGCAGATCGTCCATGTTGATTTTATTCACTTTTTCATATGCTGATTTTACTGTTTTTTGCGAGTACCCCTGCTCTCTAAATCTTTCCTGCATTACTTCAGCCTCCTTTTGGAAGGTTGAATTTGAGCTACAATTTCTTCTGGCTCTCAATAGTTCCCCGTACGGGATCCTATTGATTAGGTTTCTTGGGTGACAACTAGCAGCACTTAAGATACTGTTTCCTGCCGTATTCTTTCTGAATAGTTCGCTCTCTAAATGCTGGTCTTTTACTCTTACCATTATATCCAGAAACTCTATACATGTCAGGTGGCCAGTAACATCAGTGCCTTTTCCCAAAACGTGCTCCTCTGGGCTCGGTACATCGATGATATTTTCTGCATTTGGAGGGGTGACTGTGTTACAGCAGAAAACTTTGTGAAAGAACTGAATAATAATGGTCTAAACCTTGCATTCACAAGTACCATGAATAAAGAATATATAGAGTTTCTGGATATAATGGTAAGAGTAAAAGTAAAAGACCAGCATTTAGAGAGCACGAGCTGCATGCTGATTGGCTGCCACTGTCTGTCAACACTCTAAAACAGAAATTGTGGGCAGCCATCTTGTGCCTCGGTAGAGTGAGGTACAGGAAAGCAGAAAAACAAATGTGTAGAACTCAATAAGGGGGCAGGGTAGAAGCACCCTGACCCCCTAGGCCTGCTCAGGGGGTCCCACAAGGACCCCCAACGCAAAAAATATATATATTTTTTTTAAAGTCACGGGGTACGCGTACCGTACGCATACCGTACGCGGACGTACGCGCACGGTACGCGTACCCCACGACTTAAAAAAAACGTTTTAATTTTTTCCTTGGGGGTCCTTGTGGGACCCCCTGAGCAGGCCTAGGGGGTCAGGGTGCTCCTACTCTGGCCCCTTTGCGAGTTTCACACCTTTGTTTCACTGCTTTCTTGTGCCTTGGTTCTAACAAGGCACAAGATGGCTGCCAACTCTGCCTGGTTTGTGGTGTTGACAGACAGTGGCAGCCAATCAGCATGCCTTCCCGAGAAAGCTGCATGGTCATTGGCTGTCAACACTTCTAACCAGGAGGTGTTGGCATCCATCTTGTGCTAGTGTTGACAGACAGTGACAGCCAATCAGCATGCCTTCCCGAGAAAGCTGCATGCTCATTGGCTGTCAACACTTCTAACCAGGAAGTGTTGGCATCCATCTTGGGTCTTAGTAGACTGAGGCACAAAAAAGCAGAAAAACAAATGTGTAGAACACAAAAAGGGGGCAGGGTAGAAACACCCTGACAGCCTAGGGCTGCTCAGGTGGTCCTACTAGGATATTAATATATTTAAACGTTATCCGCTAATAGAATTAGCATTTAAAAAACCTTTGAAATTCACTGAAAAAACCATAGGTTTCAGGCGTTATATAGTTAGGAATTAGCATAAAAAAACGTTTGAATATATAAAAACGTTATCCGCTAATAGAATTAGAATTTAAAAAACCTTGCGAATTCACTGAAAAAACCATAGGTTTCAGGCCTTATATAGTTAGGAATTAGCATTTAAAAAAAACCTATGAAATTCACTGAAAAAACCATAGGTTTCAGGCCTTATATAGTTAGGAATTAGCATTTAAAAAACCTTCCGAATTCACTGAAAAAACCATAGGTTTCACGCCTTATATAGTTAGAAATTAGCATTTAAAAAACCTTTGAAATTCACTGAAAAAAACATAGGTTTCAGGCCTTATATAGTTAGGAATTAGCATTTAAAAACCTTGCAAATTCACTGAAAAAACCATAGGTTTCAAGCCTTATATAGTTAGGAATTAGCATTTAAAAAACCTTTGAAATTCACTGAAAAAACCATAGGTTTCAGGCGTTATATAGTTAGGAATTAGCTTTTAAAAAACCTTTGAAATTCACTCAAAAAACTATAAGTTTTAGGGGTGTTATAGTTAGCTGGACATTTCACTCATACAAAACCATTGAAATTGCTCCTATATAGCTAGTTGTACTAACTATATTTCGCGCACCCGCAATCCACTGCTGATGATGTCACATATTAGATCATTCATGACATGGTCAGTGACATCACTGATGACATCTCAAATGACATCACTGATGACAGTGACAATCACATACACTTTTTCATACACTATTACAATTTTTCATCACTCTTTGTAAAATACAGAGTATCATATTTGAATCCATTGTCACAGCAATACAAGTATCTAAAAATCCACTCAGTGATTCATCGATGTATACACACATCTAATCACTTACCTATGGATTCACTAATACATGCTGTAAATGAAAAATAGAACACTATCAAAAATACTTATACACCTATATCGACATTAAACAACAGCACGCATCCTATTCACATATGAAGTCATCCTACTCACTTATGCAAACAATGGATCATACTTACATATTTACTTAGCAAAACACTTATACAAACACCACTTCTTCTATTCATTTAGATAGTAAGTCATACTTAGTGAATTATAAAATCATTATTACAAGTATACAGTTATCCATACAGTCACTCACACAATCATTGAGTCTTATGTATACTTATTTATATACAACAACTTCACATACACTGCCTTTTATTTTTCTAGTTTGTTGGAAGTGTACCATTGAGAAATATATTTGCTCATCACCACACCCATAAATAGATTCACTCACCCAAACTGTTAGAATATGTAGTTTTAACTTCATATATCTACTGAATCAACTATTCACACATCTTTGGACAGTCACACACACCCCACCGAACCACACACACTTTCCCACTCCCATACCATACTCAGTTAACTAATCAATAACTAATATAGACTTTCACATAGCTAGTAACCAACTGTAGAATCAGTTTACACAACAACTGACAAAGTGATACAGATATTCACACAGTTTAGTCACTATCCACTATATTTAGTGAGACATTATAAATTGGTCAAGTAAACAGTCAATTACACTGCTACTAAATCCTCCATCCAAATATTTATTTATATATATCCACTCATTCTTCAATGCAAATTGCTATATATATAATGCATATTTAAATAACGAAGCAAACCACATTCACTGGATGATGTAATCAGTGATGTCATCAGTGATGTCATTTGAGATGTCATCAGTGATGTCACTGACCATGTCATGAATGATCTAATATGTGACATCATCAGCAGTGGATTGCGGGTGCGCGAAATATAGTTAGGACAACTAACTATATAGGAGCAATTTCAATGGTTTTGTATGAGTGAAATGCCCAGCTAACTTTAACACCCCTAAAACTTATAGTTTTTTGAGTGAATTTCGAAGGCTTTTTAAAAGCTAATTCCTAACTATATAACGCCTGAAACCTATGGGTTTTTCTGTGAATTTCAAAGGTTTTTTAAATGCTAATTCCTAACTATATAAGGCCTGAAACCTATGGTTTTTTCAGTGAATTTGCAAGGTTTTTTAAATGCTAATTCCTAACTATATAAGGCCTGAAACCTATGGTTTTTTCAGTGAATATATATATATATATATATATATATATATATATATATATATATATATATATATATATATATATATATATATATATATATTTCATCCAAAAGATGCAGCACACAGGTAGGGTAATTTCACCAGATTCTTTATTCACTCCAAGCTCGGACCAACGCGTTTCAGCTTTACACAGGCTTTGTTCAGCATTTGTAAGGCTGAAACACGTTGGTCCGAGCTTGGAGTGAATAAAGAATTTGGTGAAATTACCCTACCTGTGTGCCGCATCTTTTGGATGAAATTTTTGAATGGGCCAGGGTCCGGCCCCTATGCAGAGCACCCGCAGCAGCACGCATTTTGGTGAAGGATCGCTTTTTAAAGGATATATATATATATATATATATTACCTACTGGCGGTCGCCAGTAGGTATATATAGTTAGGATTTTTTCTCTATGGGATTTTTGAAAATTCTATGTCTAATAACTTTGGCGTTTGTGGACGGAATTGGCTGAAATTTTCAGGAAAATGGCACATTTTGTTTCTGAGCAGCCCCTGAAAATTTTGGGGGGGTTCGTCAAGGGGGGGCCGAGAAAAAAGGGGGGTCCCAAAACGCGTTTTTCCCATGTTAATTTCCATAGGGCGGTTGGCCTCACTTTTAGCCCGAACGGCTGAATGGATTTGCACGAAACTTGGCAAAATTGTAGGGACTGGTAGCCCGATGTGCCTTTTGTAGGTCTCAATATATGTGCTCCAGTGGATTTTGAGAAATTAACGTTTAAAAAAAGATATATATCTGTAAGCGCGCTCTGGGCAGCGCTCCAGGACGCGTACTTTTCGCGCAACGGAGCTTTGTGAAGCGAAGCTGATTGGTTCTCTGGCGTCTGTCAACATTCCAAAAAGTCCGTAGCGGCCGCCATCTTGTCTCTCGGTAGGATCGAGAGACAAGAGGAGGCCAAAACAAAGGGGCAAATAACCATAAGGGGGCATAGTAGATCCTCCCTGACCCCCTAGGTTTAATGTGGAGGCTTTAAAACGGCCCCGCGGGGCAAAAAAAAAAAAAAATTTTTTTTTGTTTTTTTGCGTGGGTAGCGCCCGGTCCGGGAACCGGGAAGCTTTCTGGGCAGCGTACTGCAATGAAAAATGAATGATAGACTTTTCAAATACTGTTGTTAATTGATTGTTGGTTTTGTTGATTATTTTTTATTTTTTTTTATTTTTTAAGGATTGTTTATTGTGTTTAATAATTTATTAAACTTTCTAACGCGGCACGTCATATGACGCATTACGCGACAACGCAGGTCCAGAATATAGTCAAAATGTCTCCACCAACCAGCGGACGGCACACAACCCCTTTCAGCAGGCTAAATAGTTCTGTTAAATGACAACAGAAGGGACAGGCAACAAGAACCATCAGTCAAAGAGGGGAGGGCAAGTTCTTCTCTACCGGGTCACGTTGGAGCGCTACCGGAACTGATCGAATTGGTAGTCTACAGTGTTTCTGGATGTTTCAGACTGAAGCTGGCGTTAGCATGAGAGCACCACCATTTCGTAGCTCCGTCGTGGCCATTCCACGAGCAATCATGCTAGGCGCTCCCCACCAGAAGCCTGCGGGAGTCGGGGGCCCCCAAGACTTTTGTAGAATCTTCAAGGATGAGGGGACGCTTTCGAGAATGGAGCCCAAGCTCTAGCAGACAAGCGTCCGAGTTCCAAGGTGTCGCAGGCCCATTTTAGTGGACCACGCCCAAATCTGAAGAGATGGCCGCCATTTTGAGAGTCCTGTGGCAGCCGCCTATCGCTGCACCGCAAGAGCGGGAGCAACTCAAGTACATGGTGAGCGAGACGCTGTAGTCGAAAGAGCGGGCGGTAAACAGCTGAATAGCGGAAGAGGCACAGTGTAGCAAAAGCGGGCTGAATGGCAAATGAAACGGAAAAGGGGTGCCCCACTACAGCGTGTCTTTAGGTGAAACGGATTGTGGGACAAGGTGAAGAATGGAAGAGTCACCAAAAGGAAAAAAGTTCCGCTTGACCCCGGGAGCCGGCCACCTATGTCGGGGGCGATCTCAGGCCACACCAGGGCAACACGACTTGGGGAGGGGGCCGGAGCCAAGCGCCCCCTCCGAGTCCGCGACATGACACCGTCCCTCGGGGGCCTCCGTCAAGCGGTTCAGGGTGGCACCGCATCACAACAGCCCCCACTTACTTTAAGAATAGTGAAGATGAAGCAATTGCAAATAGGCTTCAGACAATGTTACAAGCACTCCTCAAAACTTTGAACTTTCAGAGTGCATGAGTTGGGACAGCGAGGGGTGATTTGGTTTCTCGGACTGTTTTTCTGGTCTCTCACCACTGGCATACTTTAACGTTTTCTTGTTTCTAGGACATTAATAGGTTTTATCATTACGTTATGTTATCGTTTCTTTGTTTGTTGTTTAATAAAAGTTCATGTTCATCAGTGGCCTACTGATTTTCGTTTTCCTATTTTTTTCTTTCCAGGTTGTTTCATGGTAAAGTTTCTGTTAACAGGATACAGTGATCACTTCGTTATTATTGCATATGTCCTTTTCACTAGGGGTGCTCTCTGGTCGGGCCAGATGACGTATCTCTAGTAAATGGTCCGGGTGAAAAAGGTGCATCAATCAGTGGGGAGTAGATAGGCATGACAGATTACAACGGGGGAGAAAGGTCCGCATTACGTACCCTTTCACTACTTGCAAAGATTTTCCTACGTTTATTTGCAAACAGGGAATACCTCCAAAAAGAACTAATTCCCAAACAGTCAATGTTCGGACAATCAATCAATCAATGAGGAATGAAATAGGTACGACGTGTTAAAGGCTTGCGTTACCTACCCTTCACTATCTGCAAAGGGAGAGAGAATATTCCTATTCTTCCTCGTTTGCAGGTAGAGAAGATCCTTAAGAGAATTAACTTCGAACAATTCAATGCTCGATTGAAACAATCAACAAGGGGTACTGTGAACACAAATGAACGCCGCTTATGTACATACGCATTGCTATTTTCAACAGGTTGTTCCTAATGTTTCTATTTTAGCGAGGTCAAAAAGAGATCCCATTAGTGGCCTACTGATTTTGCTCGATTCCTTTTGTTTTTTTACACGATTTTTCGCTATCTGCAAAGACTAAACAGAGTATTGCGACTCTGTGCTTGTTTGTAAATAGAGAATGAACCAAAGAGAACAATCAATCAAATGGAGAGAGAAGCAGGCACGACGTATTACAAAGGGGGCAAAGGGCTGCGTTAACTACCCTTCACTATCTGCAAAGAGAGAGTACTCCTAATAGAAATGAGGGGTGGGGGGCAGTATTCAAAGCAGATCAGTGTGCATAAACACGAAAATGTTTTTACTTACCACGTACTTGACATTCGACAGCTTATGATATTTGCTATTAAAAAACCATTGAAATTCACTGAAAAAACCATAGGTTATAGACCATATATAGTTAGGAATTAGCATTTACAAAACCTTGAAAATTCACTGAAAAAACCATAGGTTATAGACCATATATAGTTAGGAATTAGCATTTAAAAAACCTTATTTTACTCACACAAAACCATTGAAATTCCATATATAGTTAGTTGCACTAACTATATATCGCGCACCCGCAATCCACTGCTGATCATGTCACATATTACATCATTCATGACATGGTCAGTGACATCACTGATGACATCACTGATGACATCTCAAATGACATCAATGACCACATCACTGATGATATCATTCATGTGACAATACAATGCATCTCCTCACGTTTTAATATAACCTCTGTTTCACCCAGTGTTAAATACAGAGTATAATTTTTGAAACCATTGACACACCAATACTAGTTACTACATACGTACTCACTGATTCCTACGTCTACACACACATTCACTCATTCACCCATACAATCATTCATACATACAATCACTCATCTTTACAACACTATCATATGCACTCATACACCTATACAGACACTTACACTCTGCCACTCATCCATGGAGTTACTCACACACCTAGTCAGTCCTGTAAAGAATCAATCACACTTCCATTTTCTTGTCTATACAGTTAAACATAGAGCACCTTACATTTTCAAACATACACTAACACATACTTACTTTCTTATACAATCATTGATACAAGTACACATTGATCGGCACAGAGTCACACACCTCCCAGCCAGCCACACACACACTCAGTCTCCTATACAAATACTTGGACAATCAATCAATAACCCATATAGTTAATCATATAGCTACTGATCAACACATGCAGCAGTTTACAGAACAACAGACATAATGATGCACAAATTAAGACAGTTTAGTCACTAACCCATGCACTCAGTGAGACACATTTAATCACTCACTCATACATTCAGTCATGCACCTACTAAATCCTTCGTCCAGACACTTATACATCTACTCATTCTTCAATATGTAAAACATATTTAAACTTTACAGAAACACACAGTCACTGGATGATGTCATCAGTGATGTGGTCATTGATGTCATTTGAGATGTCATCAGTGATGTCATCAGTGATGTCACTGACCATGTCATGAATGATGTAATATGTGACATGATCAGCAGTGGATTGCGGGTGCGCGATATATAGTTAGTGCAACTAACTATATATGGAATTTCAATGGTTTTGTGTGAGTAAAATAAGGTTTTTTAAATGCTAATTCCTAACTATATATGGTCTATAACCTATGGTTTTTTCAGTGAATTTTCAAGGTTTTGTAAATGCTAATTCCTAACTATATATGGTCTATAACCTATGGTTTTTTCAGTGAATATATATATATATATATATATATATATATATTCCAAGAATAATCCGGCACGGCGCAGAATTACTTCAAGGCTGCAAGTACGGACACAAACCCAGTTGTAGTGCATAAATTAATTTATTCGGCTTCGGTGTTCCCAGTCATCACAACGCGTTTCGCGCTTCAAATATATATATATATATATATATATATATCCAAACAAAGAGTTGCCTGCTGTAGAAAACGCCCACAACAAGTAAGTATTGCCAGGGATTCACATTATTACAAGAAGCAACATGAACACCAAGAGCTGGCTCACGCTGTCATGTAGTCCTGCCCAAAGCATTTCATGTAACTAAACACTTTATCAGGGGCTCGGGCTCAAAAGTCAATGGTGAGGTCATTTTCGGCGGCATCCATTATATCCAAATTACCCCGTCTCAGTGGGCGTGGCAAGCACAAGGCATGCTGGTAATTGTGGTGCCCGTCATTTTTCTCATGTGAGCAACATCATCCATTGCTTGGCTTTTCAGAAAATATTATCCATGTGGATTGTGGTCAGGCTCAAAGTCACTTGAGTTGCTTTACTTATCTTGAAATAATGGCACTTGTATCCATAGGCAAGTCCGACTTCACGGGCTCGCTGGGATGCTGAAACAGCACCGGGGCAGTCTTCCGCGGCTCAGGCAAAGCCGCTAACATCCAAACAAAGAGTTGCCTGCTGTAGAAGACGCCCACAACAAGTAAGTATTGCCAGGGATTCACTTTATTACAAGAAGCAACACGAACACCAAGAGCTGTCTCACGCTGTCATGTAGTCCTGCCCAACGAGTTTCATGTAACTAAACACTTCATCAGGGGCTCGGGCTCATCTTACTCAGGAATTTGCGACGTTTCGGAAGTGTTGGAATCGATATCTGCGGAGAGGCCACATTGCGGTGCCATACGCACCGGAGATCCTGCTCAAGCTATGCAGGGCGCTCCCGCACGGGGGCTCATGGCACCGGCTAGAGAACTGGGAGGACATGGGACTGGCGACCATTGGGGACCTATATGACGACGGGGCTCTAGTGCCCTTCGACCTCCTGCGGGATCGCTTCGGACTGCCGGGGGGGGACTTCCACCTTCATGCGGCGCTGACTGCGGCGATCCGTAAACACTGGAATGCGGATTTGGTGGAGCCTCCTCTATCCACGGGTTGTCAATACGTGGTGATGGCCGCGGGGACGGTAAAGGCTATAACGTGCCTCTATAAACGCATGACTGCGGAGGCTCAGACCCCACTAGCAGTTCTGAAGGCGAAATGGGAGGCGGACTTAACAACGGAGATCCCTGACATGGCGTGGTCTGGTATAGTTGAACGGGCCTGGAAAGGGACGCGCAATGCGAGGTTTCAGCTGGTGCATTTTTACATCCTATACAGAGCGTACCTGACCCCTGACAGGCTACATAGGTACTTCCGGACACACTCAGCAGCCTGCCCACGCTGTCCGGCAGAAGTGGCTGATTTCCAGCACATGTTCTGGTCCTGCCCGGCTCTGGGCTCGTTTTGGCAAGCGGTGGTGGAAACTCTGTGGGAGGTCACTGAGAGGGATTTGCAACCGACAATGGCACACTGCGTCCTACACTGGTTCCCACACACATCGAAAAACAAAATCACTAGTAAATTCCTAGACCTAGGTGTGCTGCTAGCGAAGCGAGCCATAACTCTTCCAATGGAAGGCAAATAGGGGGCCCACAGTGGAGAGGTGGCGAGCGGAGTTCACTAAATGGGCCAGCTGTGAGGGAGAGATACGTCTGCAACGGGCACTTAGGGCAGGCACTGATACTGCTCTGGAGCGGGCCCCGGCCTGGGGGCGGCTGGTACTAGAACTCACGCTGCCGACCTCTGACAGCGAGGACTCCCCCGCAGATAGCCCTGGTCCTTAGACACCATGGCTTAGGTGTGTGCTTTGCCCAGATCCTTCCTGGGATCGCCCTGCGCCCCACGTGTTGACTGCCCTTTCCTACGGCTTAATCCTGATTGTCGGTCTCGGACCTGCTGTGTCCACGGAGGAATCGGGCTTGCTCTTGTGGACCTCTGACACGCCAGGGGAGAGGGGTGGGAGAGGGGGGTAGGATGGGGGATAGGGGCGTAAGGGATGGTGGGGTTTAGGCGGGGGACTGGGAGGAGGGTAGAAAGTTGTTTGATTGTTATTGCTAAATGCTCTCTGGGCCAGGTGCGGGGGAGCCGGATGGTTAGAAACGCAGCCCTATGCACTACCTAAGAAACAGCTCTATGTGAGTACCTTTACAGGTTTTAACGAATAATGCTCTACTGTATACTGCCACTCGACCTCCGGGGTGCGAGCTGTATGGGCGTGTTAGACTAAGTTTTCCATATTAGAACTTTTGTACCATGAATGTAAGATGCTGCCTTCATTGATGACTAGTTTGTACACATATTCCTGCAGCAATAAAAATTCTTTAAAAAAAAAAAAAATCAGGGGCTCAGGCTCAAAAGTCAATGGTGTGGCAAACACAAGGCATGCTGGTAATTGTGGTGAGCGCCATTTTTCTCATGTGAGCAACATCATCCATTGCTTGGCTTTTCAGAAAATATTGTCCATGTGGATTGTGGTCAGGCTCAAAGTCACTCGAGTCGCTTTACTTATCTTGAAATAATGGCACTTGTATCCATAGGCAAGTCCGACTTCACGGGCTCGCTGGGATGCTGAAACAGCACCGGGACAGTCTTCCACGGCTCAGGCAAAGCCGCTAACATCCAAACAAAGAGTTGCCTGCTGTAGAAGACGCCCACAACAAGTAAGTATTGCCAGGGATTCACTTTATTACAAAAAGCAACACGAACACCAAGAGCTGGCTCACGCTGTCATGTAGTCCTGCCCAACGCGTTTCATGTAACTGAACACTTCATCAGGGGCTCGGGCTCAAAAGTCAATGGTGAGGTAATTTTCGGCTGCATCCATTATATCCAAATTACCCCGCCTCAGTGGGCGTGGCAAACACAAGGCATGCTGGTAATTGTGGTGTGCGTCGTTTTTCTCATGTGAGCAACATCATCCATTGCTTGGCTTTTCAGAAAATATTATCCATGTGGGTTGTGGTCAGGCTCAAAGTCACTCGAGTTGCTTTACTTATCTTGAAATAATGGCGCTTGTATTCATAGGCAAGTCCGACTTCACAGGCTCGCTGGGATGCTGTAACAGCACCGGGACAGTCTTCCACGGCTCAGGCAAAGCCGCTAACATCCAAACAAAGAGTTGCCAGCTGTAGAAGACGCCCACAACAAGTAAGTATTGCCAGGGATTCACTTTATTACAAGAAGCAACACAAACACCAAGAGCTGATTCACGCTGTCATGTAGTCCTGCGCAACGCGTTTCATGTAACTAAACACTTCATCAGGGGCTCGGGCTCAAAAGTCAATGGTGAGGTAATTTTCGGCTGCATCCATTATATCCAAATTACCCCGCCTCAGTGGGCATGGCAAACACAAGGCTTGCTGGTAATTGTGGTGTGCGTCGTTTTTCTCATGTGAGCAACATCATCCATTGCTTGGCTTTTCAGAAAATATTATCCATGTGGATTGTGGTCAGGCTCAAAGTCACTCGAGTTGCTTTACTTATCTTGAAATAATGGCACTTGTATCCATAGGCAAGTCCGACTTCACGGGCTCGCTGGGATACTGAAACAGCACCGGGACAGTCTTCCACGGCTCAGGCAATTAGCTAACATCCAAACAAAGAGTTGCCTGCTGTAGAAGACTCCCACAACAAGTAAGTATTGCCAGGGATTCACTTTATTACAAGAAGAAACACGAACACAAAGAGCTGGCTCACGCTGTCATGTAGTCCTGCCCAACGCGTTTCATGAAACTAAACACTTCATCAGGGGCTCGGGCTCAAAAGTCAATGGTGAGGTAATTTTCGGCGGCATCCATTATATACAAATTACCCCGCCTCAGTGGGCGTGGCAAACACAAGGCATGCTGGTAATTGTGGTGCGCATCGTTTTTCTCATGTGAGCAACATCATCCATTGCTTGGCTTTTCAGAAAATATTATCCATGTGGATTGTGGTCAGTCTCAAAGTCACTCAACTTGCTTTACTTATCTTGAAATAATGGCACTTGTATCCATAGGCAAGTCCGACTTCACGGGCTCGCTGGGATGCTGACACAGCACCGGGGCAGTCTTCCACGGCTTAGGCAAAGCCGCTAACATCCAAACAAAGAGTTGCCTGCTGTAGAAGACGCCCACAACAAGTAAGTATTGCCAGGGATTCACTTTATTACAAGAAGCAACACAAACAGCAAGAGCTGGCTCACGCTGTCATGTAGTCCTGCCCAACGCGTTTCATGTAACTAAACACTTCATCAGGGGCTCGGGCTCAAAAGTCAATGGTGAGGTAATTTTCGGCGGCATCCATTATATCCAAATTACCCCGCCTCAGTGGGCGTGGCAAACACAAGGCATGCTGGTAATTGTGGTGCGTGTCGTTTTTCTCATGTGAGCAACATCATCCATTGCTTGGCTTTTCAGAAAATATTATCCATGTGTATTGTGGTCAGGCTCATAGTCACTCGAGTTGCTTTACTTATCTTGAAATAATGGCATTTGTATCCATAGGCAAGTCCGACTTCACAGGCTCGCTGGGATGCTGAAACAGCACCGGGGCAGTCTTCCGCGGCTCAGGCAAAGCTGCTAACATCCAAACAAAGAGTTGCCTGCTGTAGAAGACGCCCGCAACAAGTAAGTATATATATATAAACACAGCGCTTCCAGGCCATGGAGGCTACGCACAGCCCTTGAATGAACTGGGTCTGAGCGGGGGGAAGTTGGTTCCCTTCGTGATTGGCGGAGCAGGTATTTTTAATCAGTCAGGCAGAGTCTTATTTGGGGGCTCAATGGAGGGCTGTAAGAATTGGTCCCTGTAAAGAAAACATGAGCACCCAACTCACTGGAGGGCATAAATGGTGCACAGATTGGACTGCATGTCCCAGCATGCATTTTCAAAGTTAATTAATTGATTGGCACACCGGAGGCTAATAACATTTAAATAGTGTGCAGGGGATAGGGCAAATGCCCTCAATTTCAAGGTTGCTCATGTTGGCCTCTAAATAAAGGGAAAGGATTCCCTGAAATGCGTAAGGCCGGGGGACACCAGGACGGAATGAGAAGCTGCCTGTTTTCTAAATAAAGGGTTTTAACCAACCTGTGGCGGAGTGCGACCTCATATCTGGGCAAAACGTGTGAAGACACATATATATATAGCTGTCAGATGTGTCTTGTAATTAGCCCTGGAAGTAGAGACCGAATGTCTTGAAATGCGTTGGCAGAACAATTGATGGATGGATTGAAAGGCAGCCTGCAAATTAAACTGGATGGTGGGATGGTTGTCGAGTGCCCTCTCACTGCGCAAAGGCACTTTGGGAAACAAAATGTAAATGCGGCGGTCTGGCCGCGGAGAGGAGCCCCATCATCAACTGGTGAGGATCGCAATTACCGGCTGGTGAGGTTGAGGTCCCGCACTGTTTAGGACCAGAACACAGCGTCCCTTGCATATTAAGGCTGCCTTCATGTCCATCACCTACTAAGGTAAAATCCAGACATTAAATTGAAAAGCACATTTGAACTTACTAAAAGGACTAATGATGCGCGCACTGAAGACTTCATGTTCCACGATGCTTGCACTTAGCACACACCCACTGGGGGCGGCACGAAAATGGAAATGAAATAAAATGAAAGCTGATTTGCCTCAATGCTCGCTGTCAGATGTGTCTTGTAATTAGCCCTGGAAGAAGAGACCGAGTATCTTGAAACGCGTTGGCAGAACAAATGATGGATGGATATGAAAGGCAGCCTGCAAATTAAACCAGATGGAGGGATGGTTGTCGAGTGCCCTCCCGCTGCGCAAAGGCACTTTTGGAAACTTGTATTTATATATATATATATATATGTGTGTCTGCTGAATAAAGGTGTCCCCCAAAGTCTCCCCTGCTGTGGCCTCTTCTCTTCCCTGGAGGAGTTTCGTGTGGATATATATATATACCATTTTGATGCACTTTATCTTGTACATGGTGTAAATAAATTCGTGAAAACCAACCTGTTGCTGTGCCGTGTCTTCATCACACTTGTGATCAAGGCAATTTTGTGCCGAAACGCGTAACGTTTACTAAGGAATAAATTACTTAATCCACACTCCTGAGTGCGCGCTTTGCTTATCAGCAAATTTGGAACTGTGATATATATATATATATGTATATATATATATATATATATATATATATATATATATATATATATATATATATATATTCACTGAAAAAACCAAAGGTTTCAGGAGTTATATAGTTAAGAATTCATTTTTAAAAAACCTTTGAAATTCACTCAAAAAACTATAAGTTTTAGTGGTGTTATAGTTAGCTGGACATTTTACTCATACAAAACCAATGAAATTGCTCCTATATAGTTAGTTGTACTAACAATATTTCGTGCACCCGCAATCCACTGCTGATGATGTCACATATTAGATCATTCATGACGTGGTCAGTGACATCACTGATGACATCTCAAATGACATCACTGATGACATCACTGATGACATCATCCAGTGAATGTGGTTTGCTTCGTTATTAAAATATGCATTATATATATAGCAATTTACATTGAAGAATGAGTGGATATATATAAATAAATATTTGGATGGAGGATTTAGTAGCAGTGTAATTGACTGTTTACTTGACCAATTTATATTGTCTCACTAAATATAGTGGATAGTGATTAAACTGTGTGAATATCTGTATCACTTTGTCAGTTGTTGTGTAAACTGATTCTACAGTTGGTTACTAGCTATGTGAAAGTCTATATTAGTTATTGATTAGTTAACTGAGTATTTGTATGGGAGTGTGAAAGTGTGTGTGGTTCAGTGGGGGGGGGGGGTGTGACTGTCCAAAGATGTGTGAATAGTTAATTCAGTAGATATATGAAGTTAAAACTAAATGTTCTAACAGTTTGGGTGAGGGAATCTCTTTATGGGTGTGGTGATGAGCAAATATATTTCTCAAAGGTACAGGTCCAACAAACTAGAAAAATAAAAGGCAGTGTATGTTTCAGTTGTTGTATATAAATAAGTATACATAAGACTCAATGATTGTGTGAGTGACTGTATGGATAACTGTATACTTGTAATAATGATTTTATAATTCACTAAGTATGGCTTACTATCTAAATGAATAGAAGAAGTTGTGTTTGTATAAGTGTTTTGCTAAGTAAATATGTAAGTATGATCCATTGTTTGCATAAGTGAGTAGGATTACTTCATATGTGAATAGGATGCGTGCTGTTGTTTAATGTCGATATAGATGTATAAGTATTTTTGATAGTGTTCTATTGTTCATTGACAGCATGTATGAGTGAATCCATAGGTAAGTGATTAGATGTGTGTATACATCTATGAATCATGAGTGGATTTTTAGATACTTGTATTGCTGTGACAATGGATTTAAATATGATACTCTGTATTTTACAAACAGTGATGAAAAATTGTAATAGTGTATGAAAAGGTGTATGTGATTGTCACGTGGATGATGTCATCAGTGATGTCATCAGTGATGTCATTTGAGATGTCATCAGTGATATGACTGACGATGTCATGAATGATCTAATATGTGACATCATCAGCAGTGGATTGCGGGTGCGCGAAATATAGTTAGTACAACTAACTATATAGGAGCAATTTCATTGGTTTTGTATGAGTAAAATGTCCAGCTAACTATAACACCACTAAAACTTATAGTTTGTTGAGTGAATTTCAAAGGTGTTTTAAAAACTAATTCCTAACTATATAACTCCTGAAACCTATGGTTTTTTCAGTGAATTTCAAAGGTTTTTTTAAATGCTGATTCCTAACTATATAAGGCCTGAAACCTATGGTTTTTTCAGTGTTTAAAAAAAAAATGGATTGGTTAACTGTCTTATTAAGTGTATCTTAGTGAATACATATATTAACGAGTAATGTTTAAATATTTAAATATATGCATGAGTGATGTAATGTGTGACGTCATCAGCAGTGCATTGCAGACGTGCAAGTTATAGTGAGCCCAACTAACTATAAAGTGGGAATTTCAATGGTTTTATGCGAGTAAAATTTCCAGCTAACTATAACTGGTGTGAAACCTATGGTTTTTTCAGTGAATTTCAAAGGTCTTTTAAATGCTAATTCCTAACTATAACTGGTGTGTAACCTATGTTTTTTTCAGTGAATATATATATATATATATAAAATTTCTATGGCAAAATGAAACCCCTCATTTTGTTCCTTTTCAAATTAAATGTATTAAGTGTTACTACTTTATTCCAATCAAGATGATTTCAGGTGTGCCATACTTTTGTCATAAGTAAGACTGTTAGCGTTCTAGTTGTTCTTTAGAACACTCTGGGACATTTTGTCACTGGGCTATAGTTGGGCTACATCTGGCTGATATTTGGGCTACATTTGGGCTCTTTTGTCTCTGGTGGCCATCTTGGGAGACTGCATATCAGAATTTTTTTAATGAAATATAAGAGGATTTGAGAAGTCACTCAAAATGTGCCCTAATTTTTCTTTCTTCAGCACTAATCATAATTTCTATGGCAAAATGAACCCCCTCATTTTGTTCCTTTGCAAATTAAATGTTTTAAGTGTTAACACTTTATTCCAATCAAGATGACTTCAGGTGTGCCATACTTTTGTCATAAGTAAGACTGTTAGCGCTCTAGTTGTTCTTTAGAACACTCTGGGACATTTTGTCATTGGGCTATAGTTGGGCTACATCTGGCTGATATTTGGGCTACATTTGTTTTTTTTTCTCTGGTGGCCATCTTTGGGCTACATTGGGCTACATTTGGCTACATTGGGCTACATTGGGCTACATTTGGGCTCTAACATATATATAGCCCAATGTAGCCCAATATATATTTTTTCAAAGTTAATTTTCGTAAAAACCACTGGAGCACATATTTTGAGACATAGCAAAGGCACATCGGGCTACCAGTCCCTACAATTTTGCCAAGTTTGGTGGAAAACCATTCAGCCGTTCGGGCTAAAAGTGAGTCCAACCGCCCTATGGAAATTAACACGGGGAAAACACGTTTTGGGACCCCCCTTTTATCTCGGCCCCCGCTTGACGAATCCCCCCCAAACTTTGAGGGAAGGAGCGGAGCGCCGCGAGGCAAAGTTAAGGAAAATGTCAGGAAGATTCCTCAACCGGCGCCAAAGTTATTCCCAATAGAATGTTGCGATTTCCCTATGGAAAACAATCCTAACTATATATACCTACTGGCTATCGCCAGTAGGTAATATATATATATATATTCTTTTTTTTTTAACACACAGTCCGCTGCAATTCAAGCCTCTTTCTCGACGGCGGGCCGTGGCGGGTTAGCGACGCCCGTAACATCCCACAACACTCCATTATTTACGACTTCAGTAAACAGAGCCACTGCACCAAATATGCTGATGAGGTCATTTTAATGGCAGCACTCTATATATATATATATATATATATATATAGCACTCCTGACAACCTCCAGCAAACAGGAACTGCTCAGCTGGCGAAGAAGGAGACGGACCACGCTGATCAGGCAAGATGTTGTTTATTAAACCCAAAATTCAGCAGCGACGCGTTTCGAGCCCAAGAGCCCTTGTTCATACAAAGGACACCATGAACATAGTTGATTTATAAATGCTATAATGTACACACCCACTTGCTGTACGTGACTAGACATGTGACCATTGAAAGTGAAAAGACACTTCATATTTTGTTTAAAGCAGCTAGTCATATTCCAAGCATTTCTCACGAGTTCAATCTCCACAGTATACTGAAAATGAATTATACCTGAAATGTGTCTTTCCATAGACAAATCACGTTTGTAAAAAGTAGTCCACAAACATATATATGCATAAACCAGTGTATATCAAAAAATAACCGTTTAAATTCATAGTCATTATTTATATTTGACTGACGCCCAATGTGTCTTATTCTATCACATTGTCATTATTATGAACTCTGTATAAATACATAAATCATTGTTACTTTTTTATGATAAAACTACATTTCTAATAATTCAAAAGACTGCATGAATTTTCCAAAATCTAATACATTTTCCATGATTATACTAGTGCAAAAAACAAAGCAGCAACTAGTTAAATGTGCAAAACTGTGCAAAATTGTGCAAATAGATATTTGTAAAGTTCAAACCGTATGATTCAAGAAATGTATCAATATTCATAACAATAAAATACACTAATTGATTAGGATAGTATTGTTAAAATCATATAAATAGCATTCAAAATTTCATCATATCGGTAAAAATAGTGCTAAAAGGAGGTAAAAAAGATAGATATATAAAAAATATGCACAGTTTAGTATCGTCAGGCATGTTAATAGAGATATATATGTGTTGTTTACAGGCAAAAGATGGATTACATATCATACTTAATATTAGGGAACCTACATATTAGGATAGCATCAAGAAAACAACCTCACAAATTTTAATTTCACTCAGAGATGAATAACAGAGTGACACAGATGTAGGCCGTCTGAAAATAATATTAATGATTTAAATTGTATATGGGGAAACAAGAGGATTAGAGGAATTATGCATCTCTTCTGTATTATTCAACCCATTCGACCATTTTCTGTCCAACTCTAGAATCATTTTAGTCTCCAATTAAGACTAAGTATGGGAGAATTTGGCGGATCTGCGGTCCGCGAATTCGTGCGAAATCGCAAAAAAATCAGCGAATTCTTGAATTTTCCCACGAATTTGCGGATTCTTTTGCAATTTGCACTGTAGTACTTTCTACTGGCTAATCCAGTAAGTGCTACCTCGTTGGGTAAATATATAGTGCTTTTCCTACACTGCAGCTGCGTATAGAGCCAGAAGATTTGTCTCCACTGACCATGTGTGCCTGTAACTTTGCCACCGCGCCAAAAGGTGCCAAGGTCCCTTAACCGCATGCGTGCGGGCGGAATTCCGCCCGTACGCTGGGTTTTTAAAAAGCGCACTTTACGTGACGAGCTGGGCTCATCATGAGCGTGCGAGGAGGCTACGCCATGACGAGCCCAGCTCGTCATGAGCGTCGAAGGGGTTAAGTGAGCTGTCCATCATAGTTGGGAAAGGGCGGGAAGACGTTTGATACCATTAGTATGTGGTGCGGGGCCAAACAAGCGGGCTTCTATGCATGTCAACATGCCTCTTGTGTATAAAGGGTCAGAGAGCGAGCAGGGCAGCAGGTGAGGAGAAGGCAGCCTCCTGGTCACAGGAACTACATGGGGGTTGCGCTCGAGAAACTCATGGATTCAAAGACCTCCCTCGAGTATTACAGCTAATTTTCGACATCAGATATGGGGTTAAAGCACACTTGCCCAGCCTCGACCATGCTCACTAATGTTTTGGGCTGATTAAAACGTTACTGAATTTGAGCTTCAACTCGGGCACCTGCTTTATTTATATCTGTAAGTGCCTCCTGTTGAGGTTTAATTTTTGTGACAGGAGCCTCCTGCCAGAATGAATCCTGCCCTGCATAGTTATCCATGAAGACGCCGCCGTTTTGTGCAATACCGCTACTCAACTGGAGTACTTTCTACTGGCTAATCAATCAGTAAGTGCTACCTCGTTGGGTAAATGTATAGTGCTTTTCCTACACTGCAGCTGCGTAAAGGGCCAGAAGATTTGCCTCCAGTGACCATGTGTGCCTGTAACTTTGGTCTCTTGAGTGAGCTGGCCATCAAAATAAATAATAATACGCCCGTAAGCAAATTAGCGAATTTTGCGGCAATTTTGCGAGATTTGCGGATCGCAAAATTGATGAAAATCTGCAAATTTCACGAGCAAAACGGATTTTTGGCCCATACTTACAATTGTCTCTGCAAGCTTTCACGGTTACCCCCTCTGCGCATCTTGGGTACAGACCCCACCACAAAGTATTTTAAGCATGACAATCATTATTATGAGTGCTTTTGAAATATCGGGCCACTAGATAAGTGGGATCACTGTGCAAAATAGCCCTTAGATGCTGCAGAATCCTGACATGCACCTGTAACTTGGTACTTGCAATGTAATTCAAGCCACAGGTGCATGTCAGGACATGTACGGCAAATTCTGTTTTCCAGTTGAAATTGCCTAAAATAGCTACCTCACGCGTGCTGAAAGTAGTTAGATAATGTGTCGTGTTTATACCAAACTTGCAGGCTCTGCAACTAGTGCATTTCCGGAACCCATGTGCAGGTTGAAGCCCAGTAGTATTCTGTCTTATTTCTGAGGTGTTTTTATCTGAAATTGTACCCATATTTTTGGCTCTTCTAAATATAATAGTAGGACAATCTGGTAGCCTAGGATTGAGCACGGTGTCTGTTAACAAAATGGGCGAATTTTTCTTCACAATAGCCCTGATTTTTCTTTCCTCATTGCTGAACGTAGTTATCAGTCTAGGGCATTCATTTATAGTGATAGCCTCCTCTGTGGCCACCTGAGTTTCTCCCCCAGAATCAATGGGTTCCTTAGATTTGAAAAGGCTCTCTCTAGATCTTAATTTGGTATTATCAATCGCCTGTTGTAATATTTGGCAAGTATAACCTTGTGCATTTAATCGTAAAATCAGATTGTTCAGGCATAAATCAAAATCCATAGTGGTACTGCAAATACGTTTCAGTCTCAATATTTCACCGTATGGAATGCTGGATATTAAATGCTTAGGATGCATGCTGGTAGCATGAAGCGTTACATTCCCGGCAGTGGGTTTCCTATGTAGGGTTGTTTCAATCCTCTTGTTTTTAATGTACACCTGCACATCTAGAAATTCTATTTTATTTTTGTTGATGTGCGAAGTCAAATGCAGATTAAGGGAGTTGTGATTGATGGTTTCAAAAAAGCTTAGGCCTCCTGTTCATGGCCTTGCCATAAGATGAAAATATCATCTACGTATCCTAAGTAACAGCCTATTTTTTCATTAACTCAAGCTTTGTGTTCAATTTTTAGGACCTGTTCCTCCCACCAGCCTACGTGTAAACGCGCATAGATGGGGGAGAAACAGGATCCCATCGCCACTCCTTTAAGTTGATTGTACAACTCCTTACTAAAAGAGAAGAAATTATGATTTAACCCCTTCCACGCTCATGACGAGCTGGGCTCGTCATGCAGTAGCCTGCTCACACGCTCATGACGAGCCCAGCTCGTCATGAATAATGGGTTTTTGAAAATCCCAGCGCATGGTTGTAAATCTGCGAGCATCGATGCGGTTAAACACCACTCTATGATATTGACAATCATTTTGTTATGTTTGTGATATTCGTAAGTTCTCTGTGAAAAAATGTTTCACAACAGCTACTCCCCGTACATGGTTAATGCTGGTATAAAGAGACTCCAAGTCTAGTGTTATGAGCAGCATATCTTTATTCCAACTTAGGTCTTTAATTTTGTCCAAAAACTCACTGGTGTCTCTTACATAACTGGGTAAAGTTTTGATCATATCTTGTAAAAAGAAGTTAATATATTGGCCCACTTGTTCACCCACATGGCAGATATAATTGGTCTGCCTGGTACCGGACTTACTCCTTATGGACTTTTGGAATTAAGTATAAGGTGGGCAGAACTGGAAACTCAATGTTCATGAATTTGAATTCCTCAGATGAGATTAGTCCTTCTCTGCGCCACTGTTTGTGGAGAGTCTCTTTAGCTTTAGCATATTCCTTTTGGGTGGTTTTTTCATAGCAATTGTTATCACTTAATTGTCTATTGGCCTCTTTTATATATTCCTTTTTGGGCCAAATATAGATATATCTATATATATATCTATATATATATATATATATATATATATATATATATATATATATATATATGGAATCAACTCCTTGCAGTTTTTCGCCATGCGCAGCAGCACACCAGCAACGAAGGAGACGGACCAGCCAGGTACAGCAAGATGTAATTTATTGTTCACAGAGGAAACAGCTACGCGTTTCGGGCCAACTTGCCCTTGTTCACATGTTGTATATATATATACCATAATATTTTTTAAAGTACCACTTCTCAAATGCAGGAAAATAGGGGCATGAAGTATGGAAGCCCATTTCTGTGACGTGGCCTCTAACCTGCCTCCAATGTTGTGGCAGCCATGCCCGGCTGCAATCATTGACAGGGCCCGTCACCCCATGCACTTATACTCCAGATGAAAGAATGATGATGAAAATATAACAGGCTGTATAAAAGATGCTGGTGTAACCAAGCTAGAGCAGGAGGCAACAGTGGAGGTACACCCTCTGTGGTCTTATGACTGTGTGCAAAAGTTTGACATAAAAAGGCATCAAAAGCCCCATGATATTACCCTTTTTAAAGGTTTCATCAATTAAAAACTGAAAAAGAAACACCTTGCACCAAGCTCTGAATATTACAAACAATTGAGCCAACTCATTCCCAAAACTAAGCTTAATTGAGGCCGGGTGTAGGTCTTTGTATTTGAGGACCGGGGCAATTTATTAGTGCAACTCAAGTTAGCCCCCTTTCCGGCATCTCCACAATAATGACAACACCGTGTGGTGGAGGGTCTGGATCTTTTTCATACATGACAAAAACAACAGACGTGCACACATTCAGATATGTTAGGTGCACCTTCATGCAGGCCTCTGATATGCAACACTGGCCTTTAAACAGGTACTACTCCTAACTTAGAACTGTTGGAGTCATACCTGAGATGTCCTATAGCTGCAGGCGCACCATGGCCCTGCTGTCCCAGATGGCTGATTACCTTCAGAGCGAAGTTAACACCAAAGGTGATCTTGTCCAAATCCAGCTCCATGATCACCATCACCTTAAATTAGTATTTTGGGGGAGTTGGAAACCTCCCAGCAACGGAGGCAATCTCGTCACCACTGCCCGAGCTGGACAAGCCCGTGACAAGTCACCCCAGGAGGCAGCCGCTAATGAAGAGGCGGAAATCAGTGTGCACACGTGCCACTCTCTCAATGAGCACCATGCTGGATGCAGGCAGGGATCTGCTCCTCCACCAGCATTTTCCCACTCGCCAGGTATTCTGGTATTAAAGAAAGTCCAAATGGTCGCACACTGCTTGTCCTACCAGCATGTGGCCCCAAAGCATTGTGGTCCATGAAGTAAGCATCAGTGGGTGCGCCTCTGCCAGAGTCTTGAGCAAAAATCACTGTCACGTTGGCCATCCCTGGACACGTGTTTCGAGGTTGTTACCTCTCGTCAGCAGGGAATAGGCATATCTGTAGGGGTGCTGCGTAGGCTGCCAAAAAATATTCACAGGTCCGGTACCGCTCGTGGCACTCAGGTGTGTAACCTGGGCTTTGTAATGTTAAAGCTCCCTCGAGCAGTTGGCTGACGAGCCTGGGACCCCGCACCTGCGCGCCTGAGTGGTACTAAACCTGGCAATATTTGGCAGCCACCGGCAACCCCAGAACACGGCCTAATACCTGCTGATGAGGGGTAAATACCCCAAAACACGTGTCCAGGGATGGCAAAGATAGCGAAGATAGCAGAGAATCGAAAGAAGATGCATCGCGGAACACAAACTACACTTACCACAGTCCTTAGGGGCGATCCCGCTGGTGTGTGAGTAGTGTGCGACCCCACCCCCATTTGTAAGGTATTCTGGTATTGCCAGCCTCACTCTTGTTGGTGGCAGCAGTCTGGGAAATGTAGTCTTCCCATGTCAGTAAACTCTGCTCTACCAGCAGGTGGTGGTGTTTTTGCCAAACTCCATGCTCCAAATGGAGTGAGGAGTACCAAAACACTGCACACCCCTACTATATACGACAAAAGGTCCTGGAACCCTGCTTTAATGTAATTAGTTCTTGGACTGAGGAGATGGTTTTTTTGATCAAACAGTTTACGCATTTCCTGACAGAAGGATGTGAAATCATACAACAAAGAGTCATGTCTCATAATCAAAGGTATCATCCAACTGGTGCATTCCCATCTAAATATGATGGAAGAAATACAGTCTTGGTTTGTTTATCTGTTAAATGTTCTTACGACATTTACGGAGACCATCGCATCACTTAGCAACCTGTTCTTAGTTCCTCAGTGGAGGGGCAGGGCTAAGCGGAGAACTGTGACCAAGGGTAGAGACCAATGGTACTCCCCCGCCTGCCGCCTGGCTAAAAGTGATCTTATCCGGGCAGTTAGTATGAAAGACCCGGCTCTGAGCTCATTAGCTAGGAAAAAATATAAAAAAGCCCAAGCTGTGGCAAGGGATGCGCATGAAACCAATTTCTGGAGCGAACTAATGGATGCTGGCTCCAGAAAGGATTCAGGGGCATTCTGGGCCTTGCTTAGAGGCAGGGATAGGCCTGTCGATTCACTGTTGACATGCAACATCACAGGGGATGCCTGGTTGGCTAATTTTTCAAAACTTTATTCCAACTCCCTGGGGGCCTTGGGCCAGAGTAGGGGTCCCAGTTATATAGTACCTGACAATGGCCCATACCCAGACCCCACGTTTTCATCTAAGGAGGTTGAAATAGCGATCAGGTGTATCGTGCCCAATAAGGCGGCAGGTCCGGATGGAGTCCCTGGTGACTTGCTTCGGAGTAATATAGAGGTGTGGAGTTTACTCATTGCCAAACTCCTGAACGAGGCCTTGGAGGGCGGTGGCTTCCCGGATTCATGGAGGGGTGCGGAAGTCGTCCCTATTTTTAAAAAATGGTGTAGGGACGACCCTGCCAACTACCGACCTATAAGTCTGCTTGATTCCACTCAGAAGGTAGCAGGGAAGGTAGTTTTAGGGAGGATTCTGCAGTGGGCTGAGGAAATGCAGGTTTTGTCTGACTTTCAGGCCGGTTTCAGACCAGGAACTGGCACGATTGAGCAGACATTCCGTTTCCTAATGCTTTATTGGAAAGTGGTCAAACTGGGCAAAGGCAGTCTGTATCTCGCTTTTATTGATCTGCGGACTGCCTTTGACCTAGTCCCACGTAACCAACTGTGGGCTGTACTTGAGGGTCTGGGCATGCCCGCGTATCTGTTGGCACTAACCATTAAATTCCATGAAAGTAATTTTGCCCAAATCAGATGGGGTGCGCAGGGCCAAAAAACATCCCGCATCCCTGTAGACAGGGGCGTCCGCCAGGGGTGTGTGTTAGCCCCCACTCTGTTTTCATTATATCTAAACGGAGTGGTGGAGCACCTTCTCCAACTACCAGCAGATGCTCCCTCCCTGGCGGGCAGGAAGATACCAACACTCCTGTTTGCAGATGATACCCTGTTGATCTCGAAATCCCCGATGGGCCTCCAAACCCTGCTAACGAGGTTCCAGGGCTTTTGTGATGCCAGGGGCTTGGCTATCAACATCAGTAAAACCAAGTTCCTGGTGCTGAATCCCCCCAGGAAGACAGTCCACCCACCATCCCTGGACTCAGTGCCATTAGAAAGGGTTAGGGAATTCGATTACTTAGGAATCCGACTCTGTGACTCCATGGGTTGGAAGGCGCACCACCAAAAAATCATCCTGACTCATAGGAGGGTCACGGGCGCCCTATTAAAAGAACACCGTGCCTCATCCCTTAAACCTATCGGGGTGATATTAGATATCTATAGGGCAAAAGCTGTGAGTGCGGCACTGTATGGGGCTGAGTTGTGGGGTACCCAGAAATTTGACACTCTATCCCATCTGGAGAACAAATTCCACAAAGACTTAATGAGGATCCCTTATAGCTCCCCCACTCTCCCTCTCTTACTTGATACAGGTACACGACCTATAGCAGAGCAGGTCAAGCTTCGTCCCCTTCTTTTGTGGGCCCGCATATGGAATGTTCCTGAACTTTCAAGTTACGCGGATGCACTACGCGAACTTCTCTCAACCCCTGGTTGGTGTAAGATCGGTTGGCTCTTGGAAGTAAAGCGCCTTCTTTGTGAACTGGGTCTGGATGATGCTTGGGCCAATAGATCATCACCACCCAAACAATTGTTGAAGAAAATATTCTGGTCGTGGGTGGATAATGAGAGAGCAAACCACTCCAATTTATGTAGATCTGCTGTGGAGTTTTTGGTTATTAAATGCCGCCCTTCCAGAGAACCCTATCTCGATGTGATCTCTAACCCAATAGACAGGGCGTTGTATTTTAAATTTAGGGTCGGTGTTCTGCCCCTTGGTACAAGGACAGCAAATTGGAAACCACCTTGGCAAACTATAGCAACTTGCCCTTTTTGTACGAATAGGGATGAATCCATCCCCCATCTAATGTTTGAATGTCCAGCATATGCTGCTCCTCGTCGCAGATGGTTGAAACCGCTCTGTTTGAGGCTGGGCACTCGGTCATACTCAGAGGCCTTAAAGTCGCTAAGATCAGACCCTCACCCCCTGCTTGCTTGTGGCCTGGCAAAATTTTTGGGGTGGGCTTGGAGGATAAGATCCGCGAGGATAATGATCCTCCAGTAAGGGTACCAATCCACACTCCATTGGCTCCGCTGTTTATTGCTGTGTCCCTCTTCCTTCCTTAAGGATGATTAATTACGTGTCTGTATAAATGTTTTTAGATGGATGCTTTGCACTATTGTTGTATATTTTATATTGTCTTTTAGCGATCTGTTTGTCTTGATGGCCAAACTGTATAACTGTTTTTATTCTTGAATTTGTTTTTACTGTAACGCTTTTATGAAATGAAAAATATTTCGAAATAAAGCTATACAACAGCAACAGTTTATCTGGAAAGGAGGAAGACCTATATAGAAAGTGTAATGTGCATTGCTTGAGAAAGAGTCTGTATTTCTTGAGGTCTCCATGGAAGCGCTCCAGAGGGATTTGTGTGGCACGTATCACCTGGAGGGATGTAGGAGTAAATTCTGTGGCAGAACTGGGAGATTGTAGGGGTGTGTAGAATCCAGTGCCCTGTGTCCTCCTCCCACTGGGGATGGAGTAGTGGTATGGTTGGACATGGTATTTGAAGTAAGTAAGGGTGGTGGCAAAGTCTCTGACATGAAATGTACCCCACCATGTTGCCACCCTCAGGTATACTCTTGTAGCTCAAACCCACCACCTCTCTATGTATAGAGTCTAACTCCCTTCTAAGAGTCTGACTCTCTGCTCTTGAGACTACCACCTCAACCTGTAAACTGGAGATGGGTCTGGAATCATGATGAGGACTGCATTCGAGTACTTCGCATGGCTAGCTACGTGGGCTTGGTAATCCGTCAGATACCAACACACAGTACATACAGTAACCTGAGAGCCTTGGTCAGAAGGGGTGATGTGCGATGACAGTCTGATCACTCCCCTCATTGATGTACTGGAAAGAACAATAATACTGTTCACCAGAGTGCACCCAAGGGAATGGGGTATGGAGAAAATAATAAAAACAGCCTAATGGTTCCCTGTGATCTGAATGCCCTCCATTGGTGTATACCTGATGTTGACTCAAGACAGAGATATTAGGGATGGTGCCGGTGAGCATCTTTGTTCCCTGCAGCTGGATAAAGAAGGAAGAGTGTGCGGTTATTAACACAGGGTTAACTAGTGACCCTTTCATTCACTCTGGTGCAGGCCCTCTCATAGAGTATTACTCATTCGCACAAGTCAGGTAACAATGGTTATGCTTTAATCTCCCTCCCATTTATACTTGGGCTGTATAACTGCTTGACCACAGAAATACGGAGTTGTGAGACACTCCTCTGTAATGTTGTATGGCCCAACAACTGGGCTCATTAACCGCTAATTCTAGACTAAGAATGCATGATATGCACATGCAAATAAGTTCAGAAATATAATCACTGAGTTCGTAAGATTGAGTCTCTAAGGGCCTGACCGGACCGCCCAACAGTCTTTCAGCGGTCCTGCAGTAGGCATAAGGATGCGACTGCCACCACAGCAGACGCAATGCCTATATTGTGCATTGGAGAGGGTGCTGCTGGCTGCAGCACCTGCTGCAATACAAAGAATGTACACCGTACATATCCCTGCACTACGTGACAGGCACCATGCTGTGCCTGCCACATGGTTCAGTGATCTGTAAAAGGCCCCAGCCTAGGCCTCTTCATGGTGGCCTAACCGCCATGAGCAGGCAGAAGAGACATCATTATCCCTACGGTGGTGCCTGGTAGGCACCAGCACCATTGAAGGGAATGCAAAGGCCCTCCACCTTACTGGCGGGCTCAAGGTGCCCGTCAGATACGTGGTGGTCGAGCTTTCTGACCACCATCCTTCCACCTGCCATTATATTATGGCAGGCAGAAAACATGCAAACAATGGGGGTGAAACCATCAATAATAGGCTGTTGGTGGCAGTATCACCATCCTCTTAATCGGCCCCTAAGTGTCTTTCTGGGATCAAGCTACTTATTAGCTAGGTTAGTATCTCCAGCTTCAAGTGCCTTTGAAGCGTGTCAGCAAGGATTAGTAACTCTGATATATAAATTCAGTTAGTGCACGCTATGGACATATCAGGTTCACACTTAAACAGGTGATTATGGCTGAGCTGCATAACTCGTGCCATTCACCATACACTCGCATGCCAGGCCACTTAGTTTTCCGATTCGGCCCCAGTGGCTCACAGCCTTGCTGTAGTTTCAGAGAAGAGGCATTGCTGCAGAGGAGGTGCCTCGCACCTCGGGGAGTCTAGTTTCTGTGTAAGCATCTGGACAATCAGGAACGGAGGACCGTCAATTCTGGAAGCTGGATTGCCAAGCAGGCGCTTAGCAGCTGGGCATTGTGCTTATGCCTTTAGGCCAGGATGGTTGCTGGGACTGGCTCCTGCAGGATCTGACCGATGCTGCTGCTGCTGGTAAATGAAGGCCTCATGTGCATGCTGTTCATTTACAGATGAAGAGGACACGCTCAGAGTTTGCAGAGGAATGCAGATTAGGTACTGTGAAGAGGCTTACACCCACATGCATCATTGTTCATTTTTGCGATTCTTTATTTGCGAAAAAATGCGATTCGCAAATAAAGAATCGCAAAATGGAATGCATCATAAAATTCGCATTTTTTAGCGATTCGGAAAAATTCGCAATTTTATCCAAATCGCATAAATATGCGAATTCTGTAATTGCGAATTCGCATTTTGCGAGTTCGCAATTAGCGAATACGCATAATCATGCATTGCTTGAAAGACACACCCAGGAAGCCAGGAGACTAATTACAGACACCTGCAGGGCAGTTCAAACTGCAGGAGTGGCTTTTGGCAGTTGGAGCACAGACTGCAGCTGCTGAAGGAGTGTTTTTTGTTTGCTGCTTCCAGAAAAATGGCTACAGAAAGTTCTAAAGAAGACCAACAACCTAGGAAAAGAAAAATCAAGTTTAGTGACCAGGAGCTTGAAATTTTAATAGAAGAGGTAACTTTGAGGCATGAGCAGCTTTTTGGAAAGGATTCCCTTAAAGTTCCTGAGGCAGTGAAGAGAAGGCTTTGGCTGGCAATTCAAGCCAAAGTTAATGCTGTGGGAGTTGCCCACCGTGACATTACCAATCTTCAGAAACGCTGGTATGATTTACGCAGTCGTGCTAAAGAGAAAATTGCGACAAGGATGAAAAGTGCTAAAAAAACTGGTGGAGTCTCCCCCATGGATAGGCCTAATACCCCTCTGGAGGACATGGTAGAGGGGACCCTTGTTACTGAAACTGTCATTGGAGTGATAGAAATAGACACCTCAGAGCATGCTGCCACATCACAAGGTATGGTTTTTAAATAATCTTTCACTTATTTTTAAGTTGGTAATACTGCACATGCCCCTTTTTTAAATCTTTCTCAACAATCTTTAAATCCCATTATTATTTACAAATGTACATTAGAAAACAGTAGAAATAGGGTCATGTTAATGCATTGCAGCAATGCATTGTGGGAAATGTAGTTTTCTCAACTGTTTCAGAAATAGTATTGAGAACATAGTGATCCCAAATTTAAAAAAAAATAAATAACAAAGGCCATGCGACTTTGCAAGCTTAAAGCATGTTTATTTTATTTAAAATGCAGTGTAGGGTCTGACAGTGCACTCACACATTGAAAGTGATGCAAACCAATTAAAAAAATGTTTTATTCATTTTTAGAACATAAAAAGGAAAGTCAAGAATTTGAAGTTGAAAACACATTAAACATAGAGATGGAAACCCCAGCAGAACAAAGTAATTTGTTATCCTCTCCAATTGTAATTGGTAAAAAACAAAAAAAAGAGTGCAGCAAATTCAAGACTCAGACATTGAAGAGGAACAAATTGCACAAATTAATGAACAGATGACTCCTCAAAATAGTGCCCCTCAAGCAGCTAAACTTAGTCGGCGCTCCAGAATCCAACAGTTTTACAGGCGAAGGTCCCATCCTGCAAACCAAAGGACAAATTCACAAGATGAAAACAAAGCTAGTGTGGTGGAAAAGAAGCTGGTCAAAATTCAAAGGCTCCAAGGAAAAGACATGCGGATAATGAAGGGCATTATGTTTAGAATTAGTAAAGACATGAGAGCCATGAGTAGCAGTGTAATTGAATTTTCAAAAGTTTTTGAAAATGCACACTTGTCCACAAATATTAAACTTGAGCGCATGGCATCAGCAATTGAAACCATGTCTGAGGCAATACAGGCTCAAAACATTGCCCATTGCAATAGACACTTGAGACTAATGTCTAGTATGCACACTTACACCAGTGCTTTAAATCGCTTAACCAATACCAATGGACATATTTTGAAACAAACTATGTGCGTGCAGAGGGAGTTAAGTCAGTGTTGCAAACAACTCACAATGGGTTTGATGGAAAAAAGACAAGCTGATGATCTCAAGGAACATGATCTTACTATGCTGCAGTCATTGAAAGATGACACAATTGATACTCCTGCAAATAGTATTGCTTATGAACTAACTAAAAAAGTTGGTGAACGACGTAGCTCAAGACATCTAGACCAAAAACCTAGCACATCAAAGGGTGTTGGTAATTTAAAAAATAAAGCTTTAGGTGTGCGTGGAAGAAAGTAACTCTTATAAAAAGCAAATGCCTATGATCAGGATGATAAACAAAAATTCCCCGTGCTCACTATCCGATTTCCCATTGACCCCCAGTAGTATCAGGGGAGGTGTAAGGGTAATATTAATCCCAAGTAATCAGGCCAAAAAGCCTTGAATGCCTTTAAGAAGAGTACGGAGTTGAGGGCAGGGAGCAAATATGTGTATACTGTCCGCCTCTAGGACATTACATCAAGGGAAGTTATCCCGGAGGTCCCACCCCACGGTGCTATTCGTGCTGGAGTAAAATAAAGAGCAAAAAGTGTTTTGTAGTGCTGGGCTTGAAGAGAGGCGGAGAATAAAACTGAGTGTCCTAGCTCTAGAGAGTCTTGAAAATAGCTTGCATCGATATCCAGTTTTGTGACCCATTTGGCAGCATGCTTTTCCAGGTCGTCTGATTTAGTTACTGCCAGGGCTGCATAAAAACTGTGAATAGGGAACTCCCCCCCCTTCTATAGCTTCGAAGATGTTATTTTTGGCAAATCCTGCACCCCCCCTTTCTTGTTTCTTAAAAAACTCCGAACCTGGAGATATTTAATAAAACTCCTCCTGTTTATATGAAATTTCGCCTCTAAAGTAGAAAACTGCTGCAATCTCCCATCCGGGCCAAACAGATCCCCTATCTTGACAATCCCCTTCCTTGCCCAATTGGCCAAGGTCGAATAAGCAAATATCGATGGGGGTAGGTACGTTTTTTGTACAGCCTGGTGTATCTGTTAAACCTCCCCAGCCCAAATGTCTTTAAGAAAGCAGACCAGATATTGTGAGCAGCCCTGACAGTCTTGAACCTTGTCCTTTTGAAGTAGGAGAAGTCGGTGCAGCTAAGAAATGCATTCTGTGTTGGAGCCAAGAATGGTTGCATAGACCTTAGTAGATGAGGCTGTAATTTTAGGGTCTGTACCCCCGCCTCCCATCAATCCCTGTAAACACTGCAAAGCAGAAGCCCAGTAATAAAATCTAAAATCCGGGACCTACCACCCTCCCCTTGCCCTAGGTAGTGTCATGAACCTATATGCCCTTCTACTTTTCCCGTGTGCCCAAATACATTTGTTCAAAAGTGCCTCTAACTTATTAAACCAGTGAGCCTCAAATAGCAGGGGGGTTGCCCTAAAATAATATAGGAACTTAGGGAGTATTAATATTTTAATCACATTTGTGCGCCCTACCAAGGATAGCCGGAGGTTCTTCATCCTCACAAGGTCCAAGCTTACTTTAGACATTAGAGGTGCCATATTTCGTTCCACTACCATGTCTAGATCTGCCGCAATCTCCACACCCAGATAGACGGCCGCGGTGACTACCCGTGGGTCATTGCAGATGACGTAGGAATTCTTCACTATTTGCGTTTTATTACTGTTGAGCCTATATCCTGAGATCCCACCAAATCTATGTGCTTCCAGTTCTACTTCAACTATTGCCAGGGAAGGGTTGGGAGTGATTATTGCCACGTCGTCCGCATATGCTAAAGTTTTAAACTGCATTTGTTTTATACTTAGGGCAGGGATTTTTGGGTTACCATTCAATTTGCACAGAAAAGGATCCATATAGAGAGCAAACAAGAGGGGTGATGAGGGGCAACCTTGCCTAGTCCCCCTTCTTATCTGCACAAGTGAGGTAAGCCCCCTATTAATCCTGATCCGGGCTGTTGGAGCATTATACAAAGCTTGTACCGCTTGAATATATCCTTCCCCTAGGCCGAACCATCTCATTACCTCCCAGAGGTAATCCCAAGAGACCCTATCAAACGCCTTTTGCGCGTCAAGAATTAAGGTTGCAATAGGGTCTCCTAGGATCTCGGTGGCATCAAACAAGGTAATGACCTGCCTAATGTGCTCGGTGGTGCCCTTTCCTGGAATGAATCCATGCTGCACAGGACTGACCATGCCCTCTATCTCTTTAGCTAATCTTTTTGCTAAAATGTTGGACCCAGGAGCTGTGGGTGGCTTACCTTTTTTGATAATCACTATTACTTCCGCTCCTCCCCAAGAGTCTGGAATTGAGTGCCCCTGTTGGGCCTGGATAACTGTATCTAATAGATCTAAGACAAGGACTTCCTGGAATACTTTATAAAACTTGAGCGGGATCTGATCTGCGCCTGCCTCTTTTGCTGAGGAGAGATCCGCTAAAGCTAAGGTCAGTTCTTCTAGGTTAATTGGGGATTCTAACCTTACTTTATCCTCCTCGGATAATTCCGGAGCTAAAAAGTGCTTGAGATACTCCTTAATATCTGTACTCCCCCCTCCCCCCTCTGTGTCATACAGTTCTGTGTAAAACTCCCTAAACACCTCCCGAACGCCTTCGGGATCAGAAATCAAGACCCCTTGTTTATCCAGAATGCCCTTGATGTCACCTGCAGCTACTTTCTGCCTCGTCCGTACTGCCAGGATGTGCCCAACCCACTCGCTCAATTCGAAAGCTTGCTCCTTCTTTGCCAAGTAATTGGTAGCAGTTTTACTGGCGATACCCTGTATTGCTTCCGCCTTTAGTACCATGATTTTCAATAGTTGCTGTTCCAAGAGACTGCCCAGTTGGATTAATAGACACAGTTCTTCCTCCGCCTCAGTTAAAGTTCTGACTAGTACCTCCACTCTTCTCTTCTCTCTGCTTATGTAAAGAATAACTAAGTGTCTCTCCTCGGACTCCTGTTTTGAACGCATCCCAGGCATTACCTGAGGATGTGCTCCCCCTATTAAAAATCCAGAACTCCCTAATCCAATTGCATATATACCTAATATAACTATTGTCTTTAAGAAGGGCCCTCTCGAATGTCCAACAGTTTGGGTAAATGGCTGCCCCCGCTAAGTTTATAGCTACTCCCTGTGTCCGTATACTCCCCTGAGCTCTCCTCCTCAGTGTCCAAAGATTGAGAGACCTCATTGACCGAATAAAAGCGGTCCGCTGAAGCAGCGCCACCGCCAGCCCCAAACTTACTAAGTATACCATGTCCCAATCTTGGCTGTGAAGCTGTCAAATCTGTCAAATCTGCCATACTCGGGTTGCTTCCCCAGTCTCCCAATGCACCAGCTCCACTTTGTTCCCCCTCGGCCCCCTCCGGACCTGATGTGTCGCCTGCTGTGGCTCTGCCTGAGCCTTTAACTAGACCTTCCCCACCGCTCGGCACGCGAAGTCTTCTTCTGGCAGATTGATTACGCACATTATCCCGGATGCCAGGATCCACCGCAAAGTCCTTAGATCCACTCTCCTGACATCGCGCCGTCTTCTGCTCTGACGCCGACACCCTCGCCTGCTCCGGTTGCTTAGTAACCGTTGAGTCAGCGTCCACGAGGACGTTTTGCAAGTCAGAGCCTTCTAACGCTCCTTGTCTTACTGGCAGCAGCCTCCGCAATCCCCGCAGGTTTGTTTGAAAAGCTCTCAACCATTGTAGGCTGCCGCATAGTGTTTTCTTTAGGCTTTGGTTTAGACTACAGAGAGCGGGGGGAACATTATCACTGGGGGCACCTGGGGTTGGCCCTGCTTCATTACCAGCCCGTGTCTCTCCTGATTTTTTCCCAAAAGTTTTTTTCGTTGTGCTGGCGATATTACCCTTCTGGATACCAGCGCCAGTTAGTGCTTTAGGATCATTCTTGCTCTTCTCCTTGCCAGCTAGCTCTTTCTGCATCGCTGCTTCTTTAGCCTCGCTTCCTTTTGTTACTCGTGGAGGCTTACTGTAGGCACCTTTGATCACAAGCGCGATAATAGCCGTTATCTTTCCCTGGGCTCGCAGAAGTGCTATTTTAATACCCTCGCCGGTATGCTGTCACCAGAATGCACCAGCCCAATCGCTGAAATTACCGTTTAGCAACCCCTTTGTAAGACCACGGGAATCCACTCTCATCGCCGTGTGGGGATCACTCTCTGCCCATCAAGAATTTGTGGAGAGGAGGAGGAGTGAGATGCGACTACTCGCTGCAAACCATCAGCGGCCATCTTGCTTTGTTCTCCTTCCCATTCAGGCCTTTATTTCTGACTCCTGATAGAGTTCACACCTCCTGGAAGAAGAGTCAGATTTCTGTTTTGACTGCAGCGACTGTTTGCTGGCAGCCAGAGCACAGGACATGCTGGGCAACCTCTATAGTAGCCACCTGGGTGCCTTTCACATTGCCCTCAACATGAGATTCAAATCAGAGGTGATGAGGCATGTTATTTAATACCAAACATGACATGTTTCAGCTGTATCCTAATGAAGCAGTCAACCTCAGGTTTGCCCGAATGCCAGCTCATGTTATTCTATAAGTAAGCAAGTAATTGTTTATTTGCATGATTAATAGAAACCATTGCAATTATTTACAGAAAACCAGAAGAAAATGATTTAAAATTAGTATAGTGACCAGGTTCCTATGAGGTTAAATTAGCAAAAGTTCACTTATAAAGAAATTGGCAAAGGACAGGGTTTAAGTTAGTAAGTAGCCACTGTATCATATGTAGTTGGGACGGTGTGTAAACATGTGAAAACGAGCCTGCACACAAGTCTTCAAAATTAAAGCAGAGTAAGTACTCTGTCTATCAGAGTTCAACAACAAGAAGTGTTTTAAATAAATTGTACAAAGTAAGATATATGGGGTAGCTAAGGTGTTATGGCCTCAGATCCCAGACAATGGGAAGTGGAAATGATGGCATAATGTATGTGCAAGGGTAACTGTAATTCGGTTTAAGGGTCCAGCTTGTGTAATTGAAAGGCAATCTTGGAGTTAACAGCGATTTAGTTTGGGTTGTTGCTGGGTTTGCTCATTTTCTTCTCTTTTGGTTAGGGCACCCACCACGGGTGATCTTCCTTGAGGTTGCTTAATCCTTTTACTATGTTGTCATTTGTTATTTTATTTTGTCTTTTATCTTTATTTACACTATACTCAGGAATTTAACCAGGCAGCAACTCAGATGGACACACTCTCCTGAGAAATTTGCTTTCCACGCATTTTTGCACACACTTATTTTTTTCCTGTTAAAGACTGGTCTAAGTAATACTTGCCATTCTTATAGACCTCTTATCACATCTACTAGCCATTAATAGTAAAGGCCATTATAGGGACATATAAGCTTGCTCTTGCATGTTCACACCTTTAATATAATGCACCCTGCCTCCTGAGCTCAGGATTCTTCCTTCTGGGTGAATGGCATACATTAAAAATAGTGTATAGACTTTGCCACACATGGTGAGGGCAAAGTCAATTTCAAGCAGTTTGCACTGCTCCTGTAGTCTGCATTGGAAGGCCTTCCGTCAGTAGTTTGCTTGGGGCACTCCGGGTGGCCCTGGTGACCCTTTAGCACCTATGCCCTGGGTACCACTGGTACCATATACTAGGTACTTATAAGAGTGTTACAATCCTTTGCAATTAGGGTTACCAGATCACATATATAATTTTTAGGGAGAACAAACTTCCACCGGTGCCTTGGAAGCAGGCTCCAGTGCTCTTTCAGAGTCATAACTGTCAGCATTAGAGCAAAATGTGTGTGTGGGGGGTAACTTTACAAAATGGGCACTTTCCTACAGCTTGTATTAAACATTGAGTCTCCTGCCACAGCTAAAACTGTACTATTCTTCCACCTCTAAAGGTAAAGGTTGAGTGCTTGTGTTTGCCCACCTCAGTGAATTGCTTATCTTGTTAGTGTATATTTGTTAAGGATATCTATAGAACTCACTGCCTGAAATGAGCCTGTTTCTAAGCACTCCTAACATTTACAGGTATGACACTAAAGGTATAATAAGATTGTAAGCCAAAGATTATATTTCATTCCATTTCAATATTAATTGGTCTTCCTTTTAACAATTGACTTTTCAAAAGTAGCAAAAACAAGCTTAGAAGGCTTACTCCAGGGTGTGATACAGGACAGTAACTTGCATGCAGCATATCACAGTATTGACAAATCCTTGTCTTTTCTAGAGACTAAGGGTTTAATGAATAGGTCTGAGGAACAGAAATCTGAATCAGGCCCTGTGAGTAAATTGGAGACACACAGTATTATTTAGAAATTAACGTGATGTACCCATTTAGTTCAGTATAGGTGCCTGTGCGTTAGTAGACTTTGCATACATAGTAACTTAGAGATTACTACACACCCTTTATGAATTTCTGTCTTCTTACGGGTATTATAGTTTAACCCGACCAGCGCCATTTTGTGGCCTAGCCTGCTTGTAGCATTAGCAGAATCCAACCATTATAGTCGGTGAGAGTCGTTCTCTTGAGAAATAGCATGACAACTGTAACAAACTGCTGCTCCTGCGTGTTAGGCCTGTCAAGGTTATAGGTGGGGGTAGGCCGGATAAGCACATTCCAGGAGGCGCTGTGCGAACCCTCCTAAGACAGGCAGAAGGGAGTTACCCTCATCGACCTTGCTATAACGATCTGAGCTAAACTGAAGATGCTTTGTGTGCCATATATGGTCTTTCCTTTGCACCAACCTGTACCAACTTGTATTTTTCCTTCTTAGGTAACGGTTTCAAATTGTAACAGTATATATGTGATCTCTTGATAATGTGCCAGCAGTCTTCTTGGCGGACCGCGAGAGGCTCCTCTGGCAGAGTTGTTGTTTAATAAACGATTGAACCTTCTTCACTGCCAACTGACTGGTTATTGGTAATTGCTATTGGGGGCTATTAGTAAGTATAGCTCTATATGGTTTTATTTATTTTTCGGTACTTCAGTTGGCGACTCCACCGGGACTCCGCATTGGGGTCGTCCCTCCGTAATTGGAAAAGAACGGGACATTAGGAAGGGTAATCTTAGTCGAGGGGGAGGACTGACCAAAAGTTCGAGGGTTACTCCGCTCTCCCGATCAAGAGAACCTCAGCTGCTAGTGACCCCACGCCCGAGTCCTACGGGTGTAACCCAGAAGCAGACTGTGTTGGTCTTCAGGAGTTGGCAGTGGAGAAACTTGCAATCGAACCTGAGTGCACCAGGTGAGTGATTCGTCTTGTTTTGTGTTGGATATCCTTTTGATTATGGTTTGGAGTATTGGTTGGTTTGAGACCACGGAGAACTTGGAGGGGGTCTGACGGGGCAGTACTGAGACTGCACGGGCAGATGCTCCTGTTTTGGGCAAACTTGGTGAATAATAGAGATATGAACCAGACGCCTAGGTGTGACTTGTGAAAGAGTTCACATCCGGCCGGACTGCTCTCGGAAATGCTGGCAGTCACAATTGTGTAGCCCTTGGACAGATCTGGAAGCAACGCTTGAAAAGCGGGCTAAACCAGAATAGTCCGGGAGGTGAACCAGGAAGGCTGCCGGATGGTCCGTAGGTCGGTCTGTAGTTTGAGATCCTGTGTGGCTATCTCTAGGTAGTATAAGGACAAGACTACTTGATTTTGGGCTTTTGTAGATGAAATAGAGGATTTATTGGATGTTCGACCTCCCCCACCGTATGCACCGCAATGCATATACCCCACTGTACCCCTTCAGTCGGCTGCTGCTCCCTTAGCCTCGGCCCCAGAGGTATCTGCGTCTCTAGCGCCTGCAGGTACATCCACTGCCACACCTACCTCACTAAGAGACACGGTTACCCTAATTCCTGATACATGGCAACCCCTGGGGAGTTCTCATGTAATTTTGGCAACTCCGAGTCCCATATGGACCTCTCAATCGGCTGGTGCGACATCTGAAATCAGGGATTGTACTCCATTAGGGGATCCAAGTGGGCTAAACGCTAGGCGACTATTCACAAGAGCAGCATTGGTATATAGTGAAAAGGAAGCGATAGCAGAACAGGCAGTTAAATGGATGCGGAAGATGTGTATACTGTGACTGACTTATGGAGTACCATAAGGGATCTTGAACCCGTTATGCAACAGCATGCTTTGCATCAAATGTCTCGTTACCTTATTGAAGTTTGGGAGAAATGCTTTCAAGACGGGTTGGCTCCTCAGATATTGTATGATATTTTGGATCGAACTCATAAGTTCGATTTAAGTCCAGGAGAAGTGTATAAGAACATGGAGATGTTGGTAAAATACCGAGGTAGAATGTTTTTGAAATGTACCAATGGGATTCTCAACATCCCATGAGGGAAGTACATCCCATTTTTCATCCTGAAATACTTGAACTATGCAATGACCAGAATATAGTCACGAGAAACAGAGCAGAGGCTCGGTTTCATGAACAATGGGTATACACTCCATGGAAAAGAAGTGAAGTCCTAGCTCTAAAATCACAGCTTGCTTATTCCCGTAAAAAACCCACAGCTTACTATAAGGAATTAACTGAAGCCGCGACCTCAGATATAATGACCTTAGCTGATGTTGAATTGTTTTTCGGGTTGTTGGTTCCTGTGGATATATGGCGACAGGTTCATGACACTGATCACGCAGCTGAATTAGGGGGAACCTGGTGTTGGACTTGGGCCTTAGGGCAGGTTCACCCCTAATCTTTTTGCTTTTATTTGTGACCCTGTGTAGTGATTTTTGGCTCTCTGCGCACTTTTTCCCTGTGTCCCAGAGTGAAAGTGCGTGCGTGTAGTATGGCTGGCCTGCCCTCCCATAGGAATGCATGGGGAATGTGTGTGTCCATGTTAGTTCCTGATGCGTGGGGAGTGCAGGCTCGAGTTTGGTATGTATGAACTCGTGAGAATGAATGCTGCGCAATGGTATGTGCGGCTTGTATGTGTCTAGAAGGGAAGTGCTACTTCTGGACATTGATGTATGTGTGCAGTGAGGATACTGGAGCGTGATTGGCTGGAGCTGGCTGGCATGCCAGGCTCCAGGAAGTCTGGATGGGTCTGCCCGGTGGTGAGTGTGAGATCAGCATGAGTGATGTGTGGGAGGAGTGCACCTGGGTCCTTGATGGGCTGGGGTTTTCCCCACACAATGCTGGCTCCGCCCCCCTGTGGTTTGTCTAATGACCCAAGCCTCCCCAGTGAATGAAAGGGGTGGTTGGGCCATCAAGGGTACTCCCAAGCCAGCTGCAACTGGTTTCCCCCCACCCTGCACCCTGGAAACAAAGGATTTCTCTGTATAAAAATGGGGCTGTGTCCCCACAGAAATTGTTCTACTTTTGGATCCTTGCCAGAGGGGGCTGTTGCTGCTGCTGGGGCCAGGAGGACCGCCACTTGGCTTGTCTCCCTGCCTGGAGACCCAGTGTGCTGGCTCTGGCCCAGCCTTGCCCCCCTGCCGGCCTCCAGACCCTACTGGAGCTATACTTTTGCCAGAGCGCCTGGAAGCGCTTTCATTTGACTTATAGCGCTAGGAGCGCTTTATTTTCCTCCCTGGCGCTGGGAGCGCTTTTATTTGACTTACAGCGCTTTAGTTTGGCCCCAGCGCTCAGTAGCGCTTGATTTTGCCTTTAGAGCGCTTTGGAGCGCTCTAGTTGTCCAGCCGGTGCCCACCCGGCATTTGCTGAATTGGCTGTTGCCAATATTGATTAACGAGTGCCTACCTCGCTTTATATTTAGTTAATACGGGAGCCCACCCTGTGTTGAGATCACCGCCGCAAGCCTGAACCCCTCAGCCCCCGAGAAACCGTGGCGGCACCCGGGCCGAGGAGAAACCGAAGGAACAGCCGCTGACGTCACCCGGGAGCCGCGTTGCCATTGGTTAAGGCCGCGGGAGGCTCGCCGGGTGACGAGCGCTGTGATTGGCTGCCAGCAGGTGAGAGGAGGCCCGGCGTAGAGGAGAGCCGTACAAGCAGCGGGACCCGGCCGGTACCCTTTGCCGAGAGTGATCAGCTCCGCAGATAGCCGGTGAGTGGGGCCCGGGGTCAATTCCACCGAGGAGGGCGTTGGGGCACATTGCCGGTGCCCGCCCTCCCCTTCAGTGGAAAGGTCTTGGTTTGTGTCCGAGCCCCGAGAGGCTCCAGGCATTCCCTAATTGTTTAAGAGCCGGTCGAGGCTCTTGGGGCATTATTTGATTTCTGAGTCCCCCGTGAGGGACTCCCAACAAGCCCGCATCTGTGTTTGGGGAGCCCCGAGGCTCCTGGGAGCGAACTGTATATTTCGAGCCCCGAGGCTCGCGCCCACAGTGAATTCACGAGCCTGCAAGGCTCGAGGGGGGCAGTCCTTGGCTCGTGAGCCCTAGAGGCTCTTGGGGGCCATTATCTTGATCCCGAGTCCCCCGTGAGGGACTCCAGCGACGCCCCATCGTTCTGTGAGCCCACAGAAGGCTCGAGGGGGCAGTTCATCGTTTAAGAGCGCTGAAGCTCTTTAGTGCCAGCGTATTTGTTTTTGCGAGTCCCAAGAGGCTCAGGGCATTCCCGTTTTCAAGCCCCTGCGAGGCTCACAGCCCAGCTTCGTGTTGAAGAGCCTGAGAGAGGCTCTTGGGTGCCAGTTGATTTATTTAGAGCCAGAGAGGCTCTTCGCCCCACCATTGTTCTTGAGCCCACGAGGCTCCAACGTTGGTTCACCATTGATTTACAACTGTCCAGCACTTAGTGGACAGTTGCTACGTTTAGGCTTTGTGTGCTGTGCTGCCTGCGCAGCTCCCCTGACATTGAGACTCAGGGCATTTAAGCCCCTTGCGAGGCCAGTTGGCCTGCACCTCTGAAGGTGTTTTAATGTTTCGCTGCGAGGCCTCCGGGTGGTTATGCGCTATATAAGTGGAATTTTCATTTCAATTCAATTCAATGTTTCATGTGCAATTGTTTATTATCTTTGCTAAAAGTGATCTGCTTAGGTAATTCTTTATGTTTTATTCCCCTTTGCTAAAAGTGACCTGCTTAGGGGAATGTTTGTTTTACCTTTGCTAAAAGTGACTTGCTTAGGTAATTGTTTATGGTTTATTTCCCTTTGCTAAAAGTGACCTGCTTAGAGGAATGTTGATGTGTTATTGCCTTTGCTAAATGTGACTTGCTTAGGTGATGGTTTTCCTTCCATAGGTCCTGATGATAAGGTCCTAGTTCTCTGCATGATTTCCCTACAGTGTTTAGGGTGGCGTAGGAGGTATTTACCCTTTACCAGTAGTTACTGGTTGTATGCTACATTTACTATTTCTGTGTTACAGTCATTATATGTTTATGTGCTAAGTGTTATACCTACAGGTGCTATTTCTAAAAAGTGCATACCCCTGACAGTGGTCCAGGTGGCCCTGTCCTGTACATAATCCCTTGTAAATCTTGCCCGTGCCTGTTGGCACATTGTAGAGTGTGTGTGTTATCTAATGTGTTTTTATTATTATAATACAAAGGCTATTTTTGATATAACCTTGTGTGGAGTTTCCTTTGTGGTGGGCCTAGGGTGTTGTCGCTGGGGTGCGCGCGCAAACGCTTTACACATCGCCTCCGAGATGAGCCTTGCTGCTCGCGTCACGTTACCTAGAGGGTGAGCAGGGGTTATCTTGGTGTGTAACTCCCTTGCCCTGACCTTAGAAATGGTGATCCATGACTGACCTTGGCGTGAGCCTTGGCCGGCCGGGTGTCCCGTTTCTAACACCTGGGAACAGCTGAAAGAATGGGATCAGGACTGCAAACCCGGGGACAAGCCGAGGAATTAAATTACTACCCGCCCAGCCAAAATTATTGCTTACATGCATACCTTGATTCCCCCTCGTGAGGTCGATTGGGATAAACTGACCGCCTGTAAGCAAAAGAAAGACGAAAGTGTTTCCGATTTCTTCACTAGATTTGAAGGTACATTTATTGATTTTAGCGGACAGGACCTTGCTACAGAGGGTGGGATCCGGTTGTTTGTAAATCGTTTTGTGACCAATTTATTACCAGAAGTCTCTACCCGGCTACAAGCCACCGAGAGCACTTGGACTACATCCACCCCATCTGTTATATTGAGTATGGCCCAGTACTATGAGCATAGGGAAAATGAGAGTAAGGATAAAATAGAAAAGAAAGCTTAGGACCTCAAGACTCGGGTGTTATTACAGCAAGTTGTTAGAGGATGAGGAGGAGGAAGAGGCGTCTGAGGGCCCGTGTCCAGAGGGGTGGGGACAGGAAGGGGTGGAGACCCAGTCCCGTCATTGGGGATAAATCAGTGTGCGTATTGTAAACAGGAAGGACATTGGAGAGCCCAGTGTCTGCTACTGTTAGCACAAAACGGAGCTGTCTGAGGGCGGGGACGTGGTCGAGGCGGCCCAGACCGCAGTGATATGCGTAGAGAAGAAGCAGCGCAAGGAAAATTCGAACGAAATCATTTTGATAATCCTCAAGGTAGGCAATACTTTAACGAAGACTACGCGTTCGGAGACCAAGATGGGTATGTTTATACATAGAACAGCCAAGGACAGAGTGGGGGCCAAGTGTCGATACCAGTCAATCAACAAGGACCCTATGTGAAGGGGGAATTGATGGGGACTTCCGAAAATTTTCTAATTGACACAGGAGCAATGAATAGTTCTGTTGCTCGATCATTGGTCCCAGAGGCTGCTCGGTCTGGGCAAAATAATGTTTCAGTGGGATTTTCAGGAGTTCCGGTGGTAAGCCCCATCTCTAGACCACTCCCATTCACTATTGGTCCAGTTACTATTGACTACCCCTTCCTGTTGACTTCGCATTGTGGTGAAAATCTATTGGGTCTAGATATGTTAAAGAAATTGAATGCGAAAATTCACTGCTCCCCGGATGGTGTTTACGTGACGATACAACCCCCTAATTTAGATATGAAACAGTACTTTGCTAAAAATGAACCTCTTCCACCCGAATTCGACACCGTCCCGTCTACGTTGTGGGCAACGGGGGATGCGGATGTCGGTAAGCTAGACATCCCTCCCGTCCATCCATATCACACAGAAACCTGGTGTAAAATTGCCACGGATACCTCAATATAAGATTTCACCGGCTGGTGAGCGAGCTTTACTTTCCATTATACAGGACTTACTTGATAAGGGCGTAGTTGAGGAAACCGCTGCAAATGTTTGTAACAGCCCTATTCTCCCGATTTTGAAAAAGGCTTCTGTTTCTGGGAATTCAGAAAATGTCGATACATATCGTTTTGTAATCGACTTGCGGGAGGTTAATAAAATTGTAGTGCCTCAGTATCCAGTGGTGTCTGACATAACTACCATACTTACTATGATCCCTCCAATTGTGAAGTATTTTTCGGTCATTGATCTGAAAAATGCTTTCTTCAGCATCCCAATCCACCCCGATAGCCGTCAGATCTTCGTCTTCTCGGTATCTGGCTGAAGCTTTAGATTTTGCCGCGCACCTCAAGGCTATACTGAGAGTCCTAGCATCTATAGTCAAGCCCTTAAAGCAGTTCTAGACGATTTGATTCTGCCCACAGGTAATGTGCTCTTGCAATATGTAGACGATTTGCTAATAGCGTCAGACACGGAAGAGGGTTGTAAAGACGCCACTGTCAAATTGTTGCACCACCTAGCAGCGAAGGGTAATAAGGTATCCCTGTGTAAGTTTCAATATTGTCGACAGGAGGTGACCTGCTTAGGTCATCTACTATTGTAGGAGGGGAGGCGCCTGACTCCTGAACGCATTACTACTATTTCTAACATGTCTGTGCCTTGCACCCAGCGTGAAGTTCGTGCTTTCCTTGGCATTACCTCCTACTGTCGCCAATGGATTCCTAATTTTTCCCTCCTTGCTAAACCTTTGTTACATTTAACCACTAAAGATGTGCATGAACCTCTTCCATGGACTGATGAATGTCAGCATTCTTTTGACTCTCTGAAATCTGCTCTTTGTTCTGCACCCGTCTTGGGTACTCCTGATTACCGTAAAGCTTTTGTACCGTACGTGCATGAGGTCGACGGTTGCTCGCTTTCAGTGTTAACACAAGGATTTGGTGGTAAGCAAAGACCTTGTGCTTACTTCTCGGCCACATTGGATAATGTTGCCAGAGCGCTTCCTAGCTGTCTGAGGGCCACGGCGGCTGTGGCGTGGCCATCCGACAGTCGGAGGGGCTCGTTCTAAATTCCAGCCTAACTGTAATGGTGCCTCATGCTGTGGATACATTGTTAAATAAAACAAAAACACAGCATCTTACAAGTGCACGCCTTACTGGTTATGAATTAACTCTGTTTGCCCGGCATATCACGATTAAGTGATGTGCCACTTTAAATCCTGCCACATTGCTACCTCTCCCTTCAGGTGAAACTAAAAACGATGTCCATGATTGTATATGTTGGACAGAAGAAGAAACAGAGGGGAAAATTGACCTCACAGACATTCCTCTAAGGGGAATTGTATGTGGACGGTTCTTGTTTCAAGTTAACAGATGGCACAACAACAGCTGCATCTGCAGTCACAACGTTAAAAACAGTAGTTGAGACTTCTCGAGTCCCCTATCGACCAGCCCAGGCTGCTGAGCTAGTGCCATTACTGCAAGCCTGTGAATTGAGCGAGGGGTTAGAGGTTAACATCTATACTGACAGCCAATAAGCCTTCGGCGTGGCCCATAGCTTCGGACGGCTGTGGAGAGAACGGGGTTTCCTTACCTCTCATAGTCAGAAGATACAGAATGGACCCTTGGTGTTGCGATTACTTACAGCCCTAACATTACCCAAGAAAGTAGCAATAATAAAATGCAGTGCACATAAGGCAGTAGTGGATGAAGTGGGCGAGGGGAATGCTTTTGCTGACCAAGTCGCTAAACAAACGGTTCAGTCCACATTTTGCTCTATGTTCGTAACCTCTTCTGCAAGATGGGTGGAGGAATCCGATTTGTTTAATAATACCATAGAAAGTGTGCAAGAAATATAGAAAGAGGCTACCCCGGTTGAGTTGGTTAGATGGGAACAGGAGGTGGGAAGGTTAGATGAAAATAACTGTTGGGTTGATTTAACTGAAAAACAACGATGGCTGTTGCCCAATGCTCTGGTACAGGCGGTTGTAACTATGGCTCATGGCCCCCTCATATTGGGGCTAAAGGCATTTGTGCTTATTGGACCCAGTATGGAATAATCCCAATATTCAGAAGACGGCTGTCCATTTAGTCCAATATTGTATGGTCTGTTTGCAACATAATCCAGGAAAAGGGGAAACAGTTTTTTTTTTATAATCAACTTTTATTTGCATTTTAAGAGGAACAAAACAAAAGGAATTCATTGGTTGCAGCTCATACTCAGTGAAAACATTATGAGGAGAGACAACAGTACACCTGAGTGGGGTGGGGGCAGTCCGTTCCGACAGTACATTGTATGCAAAGGAGATTGTTGCAGTAGACACTACTGCGTTCACGGTGGAATCAAGTTGTACCATTTCCCCCATATCTTAGAGAACAGTTCAGGGGAGCCCCGGGATTCAAATAAGGCCTCCTCTTGGGTCCCACACCAGTCCACCCCCCTCCACCATCCCCTCACCGTGGGAGGTGTGTCACGCAGCCAGGTACGGGCTATGTCCCGCTTGGCCACAGCTACCGCCATTCCCAGCAGATGTTTATCTGCTCTAGTTCCGTCCAGGCCATCAAAGACCTCCAGCAGCAGTCGCATCGGGTTGTGGGGAACTTCCCAGCCCAGGGCCTGCGTGAGGTCTTGCTCCACCCCTCTCCAGAATCTCTCAAAAATCGGCAGGCACGTGACCACATCGCGGACAGTCCGGGAAGGGTCTCATCCGGGCCCGGAACAGCCGCTCTGGGGTAAGGTAGGACGTGTGTAGATAATAGGTCTGCACGAGCCTCAACTTAGAGGATGTGGTTAAGGTACGCAGGGCCATCAGGGCATCCCTCCAGTCAGCCTCTTCCAGGGGCCCCACCCATCCCTCCCACCTGGTGCATAAGTCGAGGGGCTGTTGTTTACAAGGGTGCGGTAAATGCGGGATACCCCCCTACCCAGGTCCCCCATCATCACCTAAGCTTCGAGCGGACTAAACTCGGGAAGGGTGGCAGGCACGGGATGATGGGTGTGGATGGCATGGCGCAGCTGGAGGTACCTAAAATGTTGGGCATGGGGAAGGGCATGGCTTTGCTGTAGCTCCGCGAAGGCTCGAATATGGTCTCCCACGCACACATCTCCAAGAACCCACAGCCCAATGAGATCCCAGCGCCGGAACCCGCTGAGGGACAAGACCTCCTGGAGCCAGTTTCCGTGCCAGAGTGGTGTCTGGCGAGTTAGTTTGCGGTCCCATCCTGTGTGTCGGAGGGCGGCGCGCCAGGCCAGTAGGACTGTTCTGGTAACGGTGGCCATGGTGCGCGGAACCGCACAGCCATAGAGGAATGCTTGTATCCGGGGGAAGTCTGTCTCTTCTAGCTCCACCCTGTACGCTGGGTCGGACCAGCCATCCGCGTACCAGTCGTGGATGACGATCAGTTTGGTGGCAAGGTAGTAGAGGTAAAGATGGGTCACCCCGAGGCCTCCATCAAAGGGAGGCATACGGGTGTGTGCGAGGGATGTCCGCGGACACCCACCACTCCAGAGGAATCGGGACAGAGTTCCGTCAAGCTCTCGAAACGAGGCGTGGAGAAGGGGGGCGGAGATGTTCAGCAGCACATAAAGGTAGCAGGGGAGGACCATCATTTTGAACAGAGCGCTCCGACCCAGAGGGTTGAGGGGAAGAGATTGCCACTTCTTCAGGTCGATCTCATACGAGTAACCAGGGGCGTTATGTTCAGCACCCATTCTAGCTCAGGCAGTGTTAAATAAAAGGTCAAGGGACAATCGATATTTGCCCGGCGGTATCGCCTCTTTAACCCACGAATTATTAATAAATGAAGAGGCAGGCGCTGGAGACGGGAAGGCAGGAAACAAGGTTTATTCTCTCCGGAGGAGAACACATCAGTTCAAACAGCAGGTATCGTTCTGAGGTGCTCTACCCGCATCTCTGAGGCCTGGCCTCTTATACACAGCTTTATTGCTTTATTACATATAACATATTCATGGCAATGCTTTGATGTACGGAGGGATATCCTCCGAATCTCCCCTTCATACCCGTTCCCACACACATTTACAGTTGAAGTCCTCACCCCGGTCACAACAGGTGATGATTACCGCGCAGCTGGACATTCCGCCGATTCATGGAATGTGGGGGTTTGGTCGGATCTCATAGGGTGGGGGCATTGATCAACTCGAGGGTCCTTTGATGAGGGAAGCTTTCTACTGCACGGGGAGGGGCAATAAACAGTATCGGCAGAGCTAAGTGTCGGCCTGGGAACGAGGAAGACAAACGGGCACACAGGAAAAGGGGTTTTGTATCAAAAAGGGCCTGGGACCACGAAAGGAAGGAAGGGAGGTGTCGCGCTGGGGACAGGATGGGGTTCTGAGGCAGAGCTGCGCTGAAGAGGGGTTTATGACCCAAGGCATGTGCGAGCGGGGGTTGTCAGAGTGCGGGCTTTGTGAGGGAGGAGGGCTATGCCGGGGGCCAGTGGCATGCAAAAAGGGTTGTTCTGATCGAGGCACCTAAAATGGCGGGTGCGCACGACAAAAAGTGTGGCATCAGGGAAAAAGGCAAGATGGCACAGATAATGTTTACCAGACCGTACTAATTTTCCACAGTCCTCCCTTTAACATATCCAAGACATCTTGCTGGCCTATTTCCAATTCATGTCGACTGTGGTGGTCATAGGAAAAGAAGTAGGTACCCAGGTAAAGGAGTTATAAACATTACATTTTAAAATCTTTCATCTTAGGAGGCGGGTCTATCGATAAAACTCGTTTGCAGGAAAGTCATAGTAATGCAATAACAGACAAAAATGATTCTGTAGTGAGAGCATTTGAGTACATTTCATAGCTACTTATAGTCGTTTTGAATGTAAATTGATAGGTCATTACATATGTGAGTTCTGTTCATGTTTGGTTGGGGCATAATTAATACAATGGTGGCTGGGAGAGAAATGAGACGTAGCAAAAACGATGATTGAGGATGTCAATGTTCGAAGTTAAATGAGCTCTCAGCATTCTTTGTCGTCTTTTGTTGGCGCTGTGGAGCACCGGCGGTGGAGCTAAGGGTCCAGCTCTGTTCTAGGTCCCGCGTTGCAGGGCACGACCCTTTCCTCGCGTTTCTGGTCAAAAAGGTCTTTTTCGCCCTGTGTCCTTTGAGTTGATTGTCAAAAAAAGGTTCAGATGGAAGAAATGTGCGTGTGAGCAGTCCTTTAGGGTAGGTCGGAAAAAAAGAGGGATGGAGCAGGGCCAGATCGGGAACAGACTAGGGGGGCGGAAAATTTCAGGTAGGCGGGCTCATGACCGAGTTTAGAGAGCGGGGACTTTTCGGCACACATTGAACATCGAGCAGGGGCATCGGGTCAGCCCTTTCCTCTTATTTTGTCGAAAACAGTGCCTCGTCCTGCAGCTCCTTACTGTCGCGGTCTCGCCTTGGCCGATGTTGCAGATGTTCCATAGTCTGTAGTCAGGCCACGTGCTCCCACATCCGGTCCTTCTTTCTTCCGACAGTCGTACCCTTAAATGAGTTTGAAAAGACAGTCTTTAGAGAATTGGCAGAGGAAGGTAATCACATAAGTCTATTTCTCTCCCAGCTCCAGGTAAATGAGAATACAATGGTGTTTTCTGCCCGGTCATAGTACGAGATCTGGTACCTTTTATTGCATTACTGTTACGTCAGTTCTTCTGACGGAGACCCACCTTCCTAGTACGAGCCTTACAAAGCTATACCGTTCTCCTGGGCTTTATATCGAAAAAGCGCAATGTGCTATCACCATGGTCTGATAGGTATCTTTTTGAGAGATGAACATAGGCTAAACATTTTTCATTCTATCAATGCATCCTGCCTTTCAGCTAAACATTTTACTTTCAACAGGGTTCATTGCAGCGATTTCTTCACTTCGGTCTAATCTTAATTTTGCAAACATCGTTCTAGTTTCTACATGGCCTCTTACAACCTGACTACTTAATTAAAAAACCGGGGTTTTATGGAAAACAACTAGGGACATAGAAAACTGTGGTAAGGGCGTAAATCGACCCATCTCTTACAACCGGGGATGAGGGACAGTTTTATAACTCTCGTCTGGGGCAGCTGATACGAAACAGGGGGCGTTCCGGGAACATGAGGATGTTTCGATCACCTTTACTGTTTGGGTATTGTGACAATTCGGGACGGGGAAGGTCGCGTTATCTGAGGCATCTTTTTTATAACACAGGAGCCGCTGACATGTAGTTCCCTTATTTCGGGTCAGATTAGGGAACCTCAGTCGTCTTACCTGTCCTTTCCCTAATGGCCAAATCTCGGTTTCTTCAATTTTTTTTTTAGCAGAAAGGAGAGGTAGTGACACGGCGTCAGGGTGATTTTTATTTAGGATAAATTTCGAGCAAATACTTGTGGTATTTGGGCCAATTGGTGGTGCACTAGGGGTGGCGGTTTGCCAATTTAGGTGCTAGTCGTTCGGAAGAGCGAGAGAGAGAGAGAGAGAGAGGGAGAGAGAGAGAGAGAGAGAGAGAGAGAGAGAGAGAGAGAGAGAGAGAGAGAGAGAGAGAGAGAGAGAGAGAGAGAGAGAGAGAGAGAGAGAGAGAGAGAGAGAGAGAGAGAGAGAGAGAGAGAGAGAGAGAGAGAGAGAGAGATGTGCAACAACAAGCTAAATAGTACACGTGCGACATGGGGAGTGGCCGTGCATTAAGATAGGCTATTCGGCGCATTATACAACATAAGACATTACGGGTCCATGTTAGAATGTTGAAAGCATGCAGTTTGGGATGGACGAGCATTAGGCCGGGTACAGGGGACATGCATCGAGTAAAAAGGGCACCATTGTGTCGCATTTCTTACATTCTCGGTCCTTTAACCAGTTAAGTCGACGCGTCAGTCATACACAAATATCATCTCATAGTTTCAGACATACGTGACAGGTGTTCATTCACGCAACACGGATCAAGGGTGATCGCTTTCATCATGTCATACAATTTATTGGCTCTTCTGGTACAAGAGCAGTTTGTGGGTGTGTTTAGGTGCCACCAGGCAGTGTTAGTCCGCTTCGTGTATCAGACATGGCGAGGCTTCAGATCTTCACCATACCTTGGTCGTGATTCCGATGTGGCCTGCAGGGGGGGAAAAAAGAGGGGAGGGGAGGGGGACAACATTCGAGCACATCAAAAGCACGGGTACGAAGGTCTTTTACTTACCTCATACTCGTCTTATCTCCTCGGGATAGAATCCCTGGGGTTGTGGTTTCTGGAGCCAAAAAAGGGGGGGGGGCAGTGTGTCCTTATAGGCTGTGAGTAGGAAAACGTTAGAGAATCAGAAGCACTTAGCGCGAGGTTTCTAGTTGGTAGGTGGACTTAACCATCGGGGTCCTTAAATCTCTTTCAACGCTGTGATGTTTTACGGTTTATCAGTTCTTCGGTCAACTCTGTTCCCTAGTACCTTTGAGTGTCATATCTTTATAATATTCTATCACTTACATTGTTTCACTTTACCCATCCTTTATATTCCATCTTTCACACCATTTCGCTTTTACCCATCCCCAGAAGTCGAGGTCTTTCTCCATGCGCGAGTCCCTGAGTCAGTCGCATATTTGACGGCAGAGTGTCGTGTCTCAGATTCGATCCTCCATCCGGGGCTGGGCAACCATCTTCTAATAACCTTAAAGAGAGAGCAGAGTAGGGTGCACAGAAAAGAACTCTCCCGCCGATCCCACATTTTAAATAAAACATGCAATACCCGTTCATAGTTTCGAAAACCTTTATTTTCACAATCGTTCAGCATGTTGATAGGACAGTGTGATCGGGGTTGGCCGGATACAGCAATGGCTAAAGTGCGTACAGTAGGGGGGGCTATTTTGTAGGATTAAAAACACGTTTAAGAAGGTTCATTCATTCATTTGCAGGGAACTAAAAACGTCTATCGAATAGTTGAGGGACCAAGGGGCATTTATTTCATAATTGGAAACACAGTTGGACTAGTTGTAATCAAATTCCTATAGGTATACCATGGGAGTGTGTCATAAGCGAGGTTACATGTCAGACATGATAATATCATAATGAATCGTACATTTGAAAAACATTTTTCACGCGGTCTTTTTATATGTTCGTCGAGTGAATCCTCCTTTTTTTTTTTTCGTCAAGTGTACAAAGGATCATAACATGTCTCGGAACATCGAGTCCTTTTTTTTTAGAAAAAGAAAACACCACAAGGCGTTCGTAAGTTCCTATTGTTACCGGCGCCATTTTGGGCGGGGCCGGGCTGGTCCGGAAGTAGTATCAAGGAAAAAAAATGTTTCCTACAACCGGCAGTTGGACCAGAGTCCTTTTCGGCAGTTCGAGAATTCATGCTAACAGAAGGAGTGGCTATGTCATGCTTATTTCGTTAGCGGTCAAGGCAGTTGTCCCTCACCGGAAGCCTGCAGGGGCCGAGGGCTCCGGGGACTTTTGTAGAATCTTCAAGGCTGTGGGGGTGCTGTTGGAGGTGGGGGCTCGTGCTCCGGTGGGCAAGCGCCCGAATTACGTCGCTGTTCACAGTTACTCTAGCGGCCAAGACCCGCCTTCCAGGGGGCTCAGACGCCATTTTGAGGCCTGCAGCAGCCGCCCTTCGTCGAGTCTGCAAGAGTGGAGGAGACCTTTTGGAATGAACCCATGTCCAGTGTTGCGGAAGTATGGCCACCTGCGGTGCATGTTCGGTGCTGTGCAAGTATCGGCACCGTTGCATGTTCGGTGCTGCGCAAGTATCGGCACCGTTGCATGTTCGGTGCTGCGCAAGTATCGGCACCGTTGCATGTTCGGTGCTACGCAGGTATTGGCACCACCGCCTGGCTGGAGGAGTTCGGCGCTGGGCCGGGGGCTGGGAAACCTCCTATCCGTGGAGGTGGGAGAGGCTCGTCCGCGTCGCCTCTCCCTCCCAGCCCGACCTGGACTAATTTTCGCGGAGGTATGTACAAGACATCCCCCCTCCAGAGTTGTCGCAGCCATTATTCAAGAAAGAAGTGGCGCCTGGCGTGTTGCTGCCGCCGTTACGGAGGAGAAAAGAAAGAAGTAGCGCCTGGCGCGTTGTCGCGGCCATTACGGAGGAGAAAAGGAAAAAATGTCCCGTCCGTCTCTGGGCCGGGCTTCCGGTGGATGTCGGCCGGACGCCTCTTGCTCTGGCCCCATGAACGGGTTCCTTGGCTCATCGGCTGCAGCCGGATCCAGTTGGCCCCAGTCCCTGGCCATTGGTGGCCGGACCGGGGAGACATGTGGCGGGACTACCTGAAACTCCCACGCGCCACCGTGGCCGGACTGGGGGAGAGAGAGAGAGGGGGGTCGAGGACATAGACATTCCCCCCCCTACAACTCTCCGGTGTGGTCAAGGTGATCCCCTGGCTGGGTCCCGCTGGCCCTTGTCTCTCCTCCGGCTCCACCCTATGTTACGATTTCCTGGCCGACTGTTGGCAGCAGGACCCGCCTTATATGGGCTGCTGCCGGTTGGGCGTAGCCGTAGCCCTGCCCTACTTTGGAAGGTTCCAGAATGGGCGGGGGCGAAAGTTCTGCTGATTTTCATTTTGTAGTTTACCGTTCTTGTTTCAAACGTTTTCTGTTGTTAGGGCATTAATAGGTGTTATTATTACGTATTGTTATTTGTTTCTTGTTCGTTATGTTAAATAAAAGTTCAAGTTCATCAGTGGCCTACGGATTTCGTTTTCCCATTCCTTTCTTTCCAGGTTGTTTCATGCTAAAGCTTCTGTTAACAGAAGTTTAAGTACCACGGTAACACAGGCAGAGGGATGACGCAGATTCATGCATCACGTACACACAAACTCAGACGGGGAGACAGTACAAATATTATATAAAAAAGACCCAAGACAAACATAAAACAGTTATTGGCCACAATTATCTTATTTCTATATGCTGCGCATACTTTTTGTTAGAGCAATGGGGCAGGCTTTAGTTATATGCCTATAAGGATGCGGGAGAAAGGAGGTAGTAGGTTTTCAGACATTGGCAATATCCCTAGTCCTCTCGGCGAAGGATACTTGTGTAACCCTTACCTTGAAATACCCTAGACTTTTCCCTACTTGGCTAAACGTAAGGTTGCTTGATCGTGTGTGTACGTTATTCTTTCGGGTTTCTTCGGGGTTTGTCGTCTGTCAATTTAGAGCTAGACTGGGTTTTCCCGTCTTATCGTTGTTGGGTCTATGAGGACTCGAACATGTCGCTGAAATCGGCTTGGCGAAATCTGTGCCATCGGGCGTAATCGAACGTGGTGGTTCTATCTGGCCTGTTCAAGTCAGTCTGATTCATCTTTGTCTCGTGCCTTTTCCCTTTCTGCCGGCCTGTTATTCCTGTCGGTCCTCTGCTCCTACTCACGTTCAGTAGAGTCGGGCATTGGGCTTTCCAGTGCCCGGCATATCTACAAAAAGCACATTGGTTTTGCCCTAAGTCTGGCCGTCCTGTGCGTAGTGTCGGGGGATTACTTTCGGGACGTTGTGTTCTGGGGTCGTCCTGTCGATATGTTCCTTTACCTGCTCTGTCCTCGTCTCTATTCTTTCGTTGCATTGCCTCTTTGCGCCACATACCGAGGCAGTCGAGCATAATAGGCGTTGTCTTATTATCACGAAGGGCTATTTCTAACGTTTCTATTTTATCAAGATCGAAGGATCCTATCAGTGGCCACTGTTTCTCTTGATTTTCTTTGGTATACCTGTGCCACAGTTTACTATAGGCTATGGTAACTAATCCATAGTTTATGAACATGTCTTTATTAGGGGTGCCTTCCAGCGGAGCTAGATGATCCACCTCTAATAAACGGTCCGGGCTGAACCAGCTATCGACCAGTGGGGAGAAGACAGACATGACAGCTCAACAACGAGGGACAAAAAGTCAGCACTGCCTATCTTATCACTGTGTGCAAAGACTAGACAGAATATTTCTATTCTACGTTGTTTGCAGGCAGTGAATACCTCATGAACCAATATCAAATGAACAAAAAGAGGACCAGTGGGAAGAATAAGTAGATTCGCAAAAGATCTGCGTCCTCTACCCTTTCACTATCTGCAAAGGGGAACCTGTTCTTTCCTGTTTGTAGACAGAGAATCTCCAGAAAACAATCCGCGAACAGTAGCTCGGGGTCAAAAACAGTTAATCAGTGGCCGTTAATAAATAATCGATTCAGTGGGGGAGAAAGATAGGCGCGACGGCTGCGTTACCTATCCTTCACTGTTTGCAAAGAGAAAGAGCCTACTGTTTCTTCGTGTGCAGACAGTGAATCTCCAAATAGGTCAACAAAGAGTAATACTAGTATTTTCTGAACAATTAAACAATTATTTCGTGATTCGTCGTGTCTACACGACCTTACCCGGACCGTATGGACAGTTTCTTGTCTTCCGAATCCAGCGCCCGATCGTCCTCTTTTCTTTGTATTCCTCGCAGCACTCCTGATGGTTCCCAGTCAGGACCGTAGATCACTCGGGAGAGGTCTGTTCGGAACCAGTGAAGTTCGGATGATCGGCTGCCAGACGAGGGTCTATTGGGCAAGAGCTCTCCCGATCGTTGCAGTCGTTCACTCTGTCGTCAGGACCTCTCCCACTGGATCCACGAGTCGCTGATGGGCCCCACGCTTGGGACGCCAATTGTTAAATAAAAGGTCAAGGGACAATCGATATTTGCCCGGCGGTATCGCCTCTTTAACCCACGAATTATTAATAAATGAAGAGGCAGGCGCTGGAGACGGGAAGGCAGGAAACAAGGTTTATTCTCTCCGGAGGAGAACACATCAGTTCAAACAGCAGGTATCATTCTGAGGTGCTCTACCCGCATCTCTGAGGCCTGGCCTCTTATACACAGCTTTATTGCTTTATTACATATAACATATTCATGGCAATGCTTTGATGTACGGAGGGATATCCTCCGAATCTCCCCTTCATACCCGTTCCCACACACATTTACAGTTGAAGTCCTCACCCCGGTCACAACAGGTGATGATTACCGCGCAGCTGGACATTCCGCCGATTCATGGAATGTGGGGGTTTGGTCGGATCTCATAGGGTGGGGGCATTGATCAACTCGAGGGTCCTTTGATGAGGGAAGCTTTCTACTGTACGGGGAGGGGCAATAAACAGTATCGGCAGAGCTAAGTGTCGGCCTGGGAACGAGGAAGACAAACGGGCACACAGGAAAAGGGGTTTTGTATCAAAAAGGGCCTGGGACCATGAAAGGAAGGAAGGGAGGTGTCGCGCTGGGGACAGGATGGGGTTCTGAGGCAGAGCTGCGCTGAAGAGGGGTTTATGACCCAAGGCATGTGCGAGCGGGGGTTGTCAGAGTACGGGCTTTGTGAGGGAGGAGGGCTATGCCGGGGGCCAGTGGCATGCAAAAAGGGTTGTTCTGATCGAGGCACCTAAAATGGCGGGTGCGCACGACAAAAAGTGTGGCATCAGGGAAAAAGGCAAGATGGCGCAGATAATGTTTACCAGACCGTACTAATTTTCCACAGCAGGAGGGTCACCCAGATTCCCAGGTATTTGACCGAGTGGCGCCTGAGGGGGATGGACGACTGCCCGTCGAAGCATTCCCGGGAGGGATGGAGTGGAACCAGGGTGGACTTCGCCGCGTTGAGCCGAAGGCCAGAGACGTGCTCGAAGTCCATAAGAATCTTCAGGCACCTAGGGCCAGATGTCTCCGGGTCCGCCAAATACAGGAGCACGTCATCGGCGTATAGGGCTATTTTGTCCGTGTGACTTTTGTTCCAGTTCCACCCCCGAACTAGGCGGTCCTGCCGGATAAGCGTTGCTAGGGGCTCCATCGCTAGGGCGAATAAGAGTGGTGACAAGGGGCCCTGCAAATCGGGGGAAACTGTTTTAAGTGGGAACTTTGCACCCCCGACCTTACCGTTTGAGGTGCTCCAAATGGATTACATCCACATGGAGCGCGTCAACAATTTGAAATACGTTTTGGTGGTGGTTTGTGCCTTTAGCAAATGGGTTGAGGCTTACCCGACTAAGGAGAACACTGCTTTGGCAACAGCAAAAGCTCTCATCAAGAAGTTTATCCCTAGATATGGATTGCCCCGTTTGATTTGGTCGGACAACGGGAGACATTTCCATGGGGCCCTTGTTAAACATATCTGTAATGGGCTGCAAATACGACAGAAATTCCATGCAGCTCGACATCCCCAGTCAGCAGGATTAGTTGAGAAATATAACGGAATCCTGAAACTAAAGATGGCAAAAATCCAAGAGGGTACTAGCTTAAAGTGGCCTGACACCCTACCATTGGCCCTCATGTTGTTACGAGTCACCCCTCATTCACGTTCTGGCCTCTCGCCTTATGAAGTCATTTTTGGGCGGCCCGCTAATATATGGGGAGTACCTAGGCCGAGATCATTTACCGATGTTGAATATCCTATGTTAATAACTACCTGTACACTCTGACTAAAGATCTCCGTTCTATTCATCAGCAGGTAGCATCTGTGTTGCAGCCCCTGCCAGAGGGCCCCGGACATCGATTGGAACCTGGTCAATGGGTACTGGATAAGAAATACGAGCGAGACACCAGCCTGGCTCCAAGGTGGTCTAAGCCATATCAGATCCTCCTGGCGACACGGACGGCAGTAAAGGTGGACGGGCAGAGACACTGGATCCATGTGACTCACCTGAAAAAGCTGCCCTCCCGCTTCCTTATGATTAGCAGCATCCTGATGGAATTCTGACACAGGAAAGTGAGAGAGCCACCAGATTTGTTCCTTTTTCCGACACCTGTGAAATAGAGCAGAGGCAAGAAGAAGGAGTGACGGGATCGGGCGAGGCAGCAACAGTGGAATCCGCAATTGCCCCTGATCCTGTCACTGTCACTCCTGTTAGCAGTGGCTCTGATGAAGGAAACACACCTTCTCTTGTGTTATTTTCTGATCAGGAAGTCCGGGGTCATGTCCGTTACAACCTGCGGCCAAGAAAACATCATGGTACCTCAGACGAAACAGCTAGGAGATAAGGAAAGACTTGAATAGATAGGGTTTGCTAGATTCTTGTCTGAGGTACTGAGCGAGACACTGGACTGAACTCGTTGAGAGCTGGAACTTTGATATTGTGCTCTGTTCAGAAAGAAAGACTATTGCATACCAAGGCCAGGTTGTACGTCTGATTTCCTCGAGGCATCACGAAGTGGAACATCAATTGATGATTTTTGTTTTCTTAAGATGAACGATAGGAGTCTGCCTGTGAGACTCTAGACGGACACAGGGAAGAAGAACCCTCTGGCAGGAAGGTCTGCTTTGGCCCACTGTAGTTTTGGACTTTTAGCTAGGAATGTACCCTTTTGGCCGTATTTTGCCTGAAGAAGAACGCCCTTTTGCTCCACGATATTTACCTTTTTATGAACCAGTGTTTTCTGCTTGGACCATGCGTGTAAAAATAGCCTTTGTAGTGGTGATAAGTTATATTAGTAACTTTTATGAGCGTATTCATATATTTAGAGTATCAGCATCCAATGCAAACAATAATGAGAACTCCTGTTGCTCCTCCAGAGCATTTGCTGTTTTCCTTAGCTCCCCATAAGGAAAGACATCGTCAGACCTATGCTAAAAATGTATTTGTAGAAATGCTCCATCTAAAGCATAGCACCACGAACATTACAGATTGTTGGGTTTGTGGGCTTTTGCCATCAGTTATGCATAAACATGATCTATTTGTCTCCTTGCCTTTATCATATTTAGGAAGCTGTGAAGCATGGTTCCAGATGTTATCAGCAATGTACAACCATTATGTGGAGAACCCTAAACAGTACACGGAGAAAGATTATAACATGATCTTAGCTTATATAGAGACACACCAGGGTTTTGATCCAGCAGGAAATGAGGGGTAGGGGTAATTGGATCCAAATGCCTGTATGAACTTATACACTACTCATAAAAACAGTACCTGGTTGAAAAATGAACTTTATGATTTCGCTAACTTCAATCATTCACAGTATTTTCAGCAGTTTATCACCAGGAACGTTACTAGTGAGCGAATTATGCCCATACCCATTCTGAATACCTCCTCTGCTTTCTGTGTACAAGGAATGGGACATGTGCAGGTCGGGAATAGTGTCTGTAACTATACTTATAGAATTAAAAATGTTAGCAGTCCGCCATTACTAACTCCTCCAAATGTTTATTTTTTTGTGGGGAAAACGCTTACACCTGGTTACCTCGGGGATGGGCAGGCCAATGCTATTTGTCTTTCTTGTACCCTCCAGTGTATATAGCACCTTCAGACTATCACAAGACTCACCAATTATATGACTCTAAGGTAGTTCCTAGTAGACAGAGGAGGCAGCTCGGGATGACTGAAGTTGATCAGACTGATACTTCCTTAAAACAGTTTTATGATGTTGCTAAAGGATTATTCCCGATCTGGGGTCCAATATTCACTAGTAGAGAAGTTAGACGATTGTCCAGAGTGGTAGAAAATGTCATCAATATCACTACAGATATTATGACAAATGTGACGGAAGAGCTTCAGGCCACGAGACTCGTTTCCTTTCAAAACCGAATGGTTTTGGACTTTATCTTAGCTGATCGAGGAGGGGCATGCCACGTGATCGGCAGCTCCTGCTGTGTTTACATCCCAGACTCCGCCCCCACCCTTCATTTAGCAATTCAGAAGCTACATCGCATCGCCTCAGAAATACACACTGACAATGGGTCCTAGTCACTCTCTAGTTGGTTCTGGGGACTCCTATCAACATTAGGATGGCAATTATTGGTGATAGTGTCTGGGGCTGCAGGCATTTTATTCACTTGCTGCCTTTGTATGCAATGTGGACCTGACTGTTGCACCTATTGTGCTACTAAAATTACAGCTTTGATCGTCCCTTCTCCTATCCCTTCTAAGACTCAAATGCTCCAAAAGGAGATTCGTGAGTTGATGGCCATTGATGAGGAGGTTTTCCAGGATTAGTTCCTAAATTAGTTAGCTACATCACGCTAAAAGGAGGGTTTGAGGAACAGAAATCTGAATTATTCCCTGTGAGTAAATTGGAGACACACAGTATTATTTAGAAATTAGCGTGATGTACCTATTTAGTTCAGTATAGGTGCCTGTGCGTTAGTAGACTTTGCATACATAGTAACTTAGAGATTACTACACACCCTATATGAATTTCTGTCTTCTGACGGGTATTATAGTTTTACCCGACCAGCACCATTTTGTGGCCTAGCCTGCTTGTAGCAGTAACAGAATCCAACCATTATAGTCGGTGAGAGTCGTTCTCTTGAGAAATAGCATGACAACTGTAACAAACTGCTGCTCCTGCGTGTTAGGCCTGTCAAGGTTATAGGTGGGGATAGGCCGGATAAGCACATTCCAGGAGGCGCTGTGCGAACCCTCCTAAGACAGGCAGAAGGGAGTTACCCTCATCGATCTTGCTATAACAAGCTGAGCTAAACTGAAGATGTTTTGTGTGCCATATATGGTCTTTCCTTTGCACCAACCTGTACCAACTTGTATTTTTCCTTCTTAGGTAACAGTTTCGAAATGTAACAGTATATATGTGATCTCTTGATAATGTGCCAGCAGTCTTCTTGGCGGACCTCGAAGGGGTTAGGTCGCGAGAGGCTCCTCTGGCAGAGTTGTTGTTTAATAAACGATTGAACCTTCTTCACTGCCAACTGACTGGTTATTGGTAATTGGTATTGGGGGCTATTAGTAAGTATAGCTCTATATGGTTTTATTTATTTTTCGGTATTTCAAGGTCAGTAGGGAATGAAACTCTCAGAATAAGGCCACAACTATCCGTTCACACCATGTACATGTACATGCTATGCTCACCCTACACTCACCACCCGCCCTCCCTCCACTGAGCTCCTATCGTATGGAATCAATGTCACCATCGGTCACAGAGAGGAGAGGAGTTGGCCTAATGGCTAGGGGATTCGACCTCGAATATGGGGAACTGGGATCGAGTCTCGGCAACAGTGCTGAGCAGCTGAGCATCCTGTGATTCTGGGAAAATCACATAATCTCCCTGTGCCTAACAAAATAATTAATGTGTCCTCATGTAACGCAACTGGTGCTATGTAAAGCGCTCTGATAAACGATACCTTCGGGTCAAGTTCGCGCTATATAAAACTACGTTAAAAATATATATATATTGAGGAGCAATGCTGAATATCTAGCTCCTTTAAAGTGTTATGGAACTCCATAGTGACTTGTAATATCTCTATTACGTACAGTATGGTTTATTTTATTTCTAACAATGCACAATGACATCATCACTCTCCCCACAAACCTCTTATATCTTTGGGGTCTTTCACCGTCATCTTTAAGAAATAGTATGGTTTCAGACATGAAGAATAAAAGTGGCATCTGTTGTGAGTTATTAAACAAACCAACAAAACATTTAATGATGTGTGGCAAAACATATCAGAATCAGTTTAACAAAAAAAGATTAATAAAGGTGTATTGTCTGAATAAGTAGTAACATGCATAGAGATTATTTCTTTCCCATTGAATAATTTGTAAGAAACAAACGTTTTCATAAATCTCTCCTCTCCGGTGATCACTATTCGTTTTAGGTAAAAAAGGTCAGGAAAAAGAAAAGATATTTCTTATTTTTGTTAGTTAAACTGCAGCTTCAATGATACTCTAGTACCTGCCTTTCACTTTGGTGGTTGGCTTTGGCAGCCGCTTTAGAAAATCACCACTCAACTGTAATAACTTATTACAGTTGAGCAGCGACGTCTTTTTCCTAGTATAGTGACTAGAGACGCTGCAACTCAAGTTTAATAAAAACTTCGAGGCAGGTTTTTATACTGGGATTTCAGCGGTCCATGTGCAATATATTTATCAAAGATAACGTTACAAGGACAGGGTAACCTTTGAATATGGCAGTATATTCCTGAAATCCCTACATGTGTGGAAATAACAAATTTTTCCAAATTGTTATGGAAACTAATTTAACAAGCATTTGCAATGTAATAGGTCTCGCAATGACATTATTTTGAGCTATTGGCATTGTAAAGGGCAATGCCTTTAAAATACCAAAAGCAACTCCTATTGCATTGCATAACACGGTGTCCATGAAGACGGTGCCACACTTATTAAAGTTTTTAAAAAAAAGAGTGTGTTGGGGGCAGAGAGCATTGGCATAGCCGATAGGTCTCACTTTTGGGAATTTATAAATTTCTAGTTATGCAGCACAATATCCTTGGTGCAACAATATCAACTGTTGCATGGCTAAACACTTATAAGTTCCCAAAGGCGAGACCTATAGGCTATGCCAATGCTTCTTTTACTTTCTTTTCACACCCACACAGGTACACCCCACACATGCTTCTCTGCCCCACCCCCATCATTTGCCCCTCTCCCAAAATGTGTTTAATTTACTCCCAGCTCTTATCCACGCTCACTATCTGAGCTCGTAAAAATGTTCTTTAAACACAAATGTTGTGGCTGACATCTGACAATTAAATAACCAACCCCCCCCTTCCGAAGAAGAGAAAACCCTGATTTAGGAGCAGATAAAAAAGAAGTTTCATGTAACAGAGGCGACATAAATTCCTCCAAAGTGGCACAAAATCTGCCAGTCAGAGGGCTACGCCCACCCGTCATGGCTGCACTGAGAGTGCCTGGGGATATTGGGGGGGGGAGGTGCAGACACCCATCTGCACCGTTAGGAGGACGTGTAGTGTAGTTCCTGTATTCCCAATAGGCTCTGCGCATTGGAATAATATATTCAGCAGTGTAGACGTAGGACTGAGGTTATCTAGGTCTCTACTGACTATATTAGACTTAAGGTTTGCCAGCTAGCTCGGAGGTCACTAGAAACTTTCTCGAATAAACGAGGAGGAGTTTAACCTCCCTGGATAGACAAGAAGGGATTAGCTTCTGACAACCATAAAACATGACAACTTTGCTCTCCCTGAATAAGAGTGTATCTCTAGAGTCGTGTGAAAACAATAGACAGCTATTTCACTCAGTCAAATGTGCGTACTTAGTTTCACCAGAATGCAGAGAAAAGAGAGACGGGCGTTTTCAATAAAAGGTGGAATTTATTGAGCAGTCTTCTTCCTCATACAAGAGAAATGAATTGCCACGATTGTAATACTCATGGTAAAGTAAAGTGCGTACAGTAAAAGGAGGATTATAAAATAATACTGTAAAAGCATTGATATGGTTTCTTAGCCATATGATACTTTAAAATAGATAAAATATATACATACATATATACATTGATTAATCGTACTCAACTGGTGTTTCTAAATACGCCTACCCCGGTGTACCTGACCTAAGCCTAATACGTGGGAGGGAGTAAGTAAGTAGCAGTTTAAGTTAAGTTTGTTTTGCCAAGAATCTGACTCAAGAATTCTCTGTAAGGGTTTTAGTCAGTTCCGTACCTGGGTAATAGAAAGCAGGAGGTCTTGTATCTCTTTCTCAGGACTCGATATCCCAGTAACCCGCGAAGGTATCTGGAAACACCGGAGCTGGATTTCTCGGCAGGAGAAAAGACAGCGTCTCTCTCAGTGCGTCAAAGAGGAGGGGCAGCGTCCGTGGGCTCTCGCATCAGCTGGGCTCTCGGGCAAGTAGATAGCTGCTCCGCTCCAGAATCACCACCGTGTGTTTGCTTAAGGCAACGTTGGTATATTTATACCTGAAAGGTGCATGGGTTTGACGTAAGGTTGGACATAAGACGTCAATAAAGATGTCACTAAGAACTGGCCATTCTAACAGTGCTTTACAGGAGCTCTAGGACGAAATCAAAACAAAAGCAAGGGGGATTTCCCAGGTTGCTGGAGGCTTGGTTTTGTTTAGAGAACTCGGTGTGCTTTTAGAATATAGCTCCCGTTAGAAAGCCTTCTAAAGAATGGCTCTATTCGAGTTGCAGGTGTGCCATGCTGGTGACATCAAAGGTTATTTGAAGTCCCCTCACAGGCCCCATGCAGGTTAATACCTTGACACAGAAGTATATCACTTAGTGACCTTTTACAATTATTACCACTAAGAAATACATTCTGTTCCTTTTCACTATAACATGTGTGTGTGTAAGGTAATTTCCATGATGACTTAATGTACCCTTTACCCAACCTTTCATACTGGCCTGCCGGTATATACTCTTGACAGAATTTAAATTTGAAAGTTGTTATCGGAAAATTTATTATTCCTTGTATTATCCATTCATTCAGGTTGTTCTGACATTCTCAATGGTAATCTCTCAAGTTTTTCAATGCTCAGAATTGTATATTCCGCTCCTTTTTGTGCCAAGCTGATTTGTGTATCAGTAAGGTTAAAGATAGAGAATAATGACGTTGTGTTGATTAAACGCCAAGGCACGTAGCTTGAACGCAGATTTTGTAACGTCCAGCCAAGCTGTACAATAGAACGTAATTGGGACTGACCGTGTTGTAACATTAGCAAATCCTGCTCTATTATATCTCTAGCAGATGATACAATACTGTCCAGTGAATATATTCTGGAAGACAGAGTCATTAACCCATTGTCCACAACAGAAAGTGATTTTTCCAAATTAATACGGTCAATTTCCGTATTTTTTCTGCTGTTTCAATTTGCGTTTCTTTCCAAGCTTCGTTGTAAGCTGCATATATACCGGCCGCTATGAAACGATTTGGACGCTGTTTGCGTGGTCCCATTATGAAATCACGCAAGTCAGCACCGTCTTTAAGTAAAGTCAAGTATTGCTTAATTTCTGCCAGTGTGGATTTCTGTAGCCATTCCAGGCAGAGTTTTCCTACACTGTATGTAGTAACTATCCCTGGATGTTGTCTCTGTGAGTATCTAGGGTCTGGCCTGGTCAATTTGAACCCCTGTATTTTGTTCAGGAATCTATCTTGACAGTTATTTGTGTCTGTGGGCCAGATCAACCATTTTTTCCAATCAGGATGTGTTCTATTTTGGTTAATAATATGGGATACGTCTATCTCGACATCTGTAGTGCTATTACTGTCAGGTGTTGGCTTTGGAATAGACGGTTTGCTTAAGTCTTTAATTTTGGCTAGGCCAAGACAGGTTGTCTGTTGAATGGCATCATTCAAGAATATCATTTGTTCTGGGATCATGCAGGCTCTAAATAATGATTCTATACCTTGGACCTGCCAATCTTTGGTACCCCAGATGGTTTTTGTTTCAATATTGTTTTTCCAAAAATCGAAACCAAATGTAGTCATTTTTTCATAAAATGCTTCTGAATAGATTAATTTAGTGTTTTTCAGCATTGTTTTCATTCCTGTCTTATTTAACATTTTGAAATAAAAGGTTTCTGCTTCACTTGTGTTAAACCCTGAGAAGTATGGGAATTTCTCATAAAATGTTTTTGAACTGCCTTTTGGTGGAGTTGCACAATGTTCCCATTGATTATAGTTTAAAACATTTCTAGGTTGAGCAGATTTATGCAAATAGTGATGTGCAAAGTGGTTGTAGCAGTACATGTCTTCATAATTAGATGAACCCTGCAAGTAATCATGTTCTGTAAATTTTGCTGACATTACTAAATCTGACATCATATCATTAATACTTTCACGGTCCCAATCATCAGAGAATGTGCTCGGTTTTACAAAGTCACTCAATGAACTCTTAAACTGGTGTGGATACTTCAAGAGCTCGACCGGGCCATACATTTCATAATCTGTTTTGTCCCAAGCTACCCCACCGGGTATTGGATTGGCTGTGACATTCACGGATGATAGTTCTCTTTTCTCGATGTGAGATGACTTGTGTGGCTTTAGGACCAAGTTGATGTTCTGACTTGATGTGTCCATTGTACTGTATTTTCCCTCAATGAATTTTCCCAAACAAAGAACCATGATGAGCCAAAGCAGGAGGAAAAGTACACCTAACACAATCCAAAATTCAATCCATGGAGAAATCAGATAGGTTTCTTTGAGTTGATGAAAGAGTTCTGTTATTTTGGTTTTAAAAGATTTAGTTGTTGGCTGTTCTTCAGGCTCGCTTGGATCCTCAGAAAAGTCATCGAAATTGATGAAGTAGCCAGATGCAGTTCTGTCAATTGTTGGAATCGCTTCTGGGTTTTTATTTGCTTTTGGAATTTTCCTTGTTTTATTAGCATAGTCTGTGGCTACATCGTTGTAGACAGGTGTTTCTTGATAAACTTTTGCAAGTTGGGTTTCAAGAGGCACAAGTTCCATGGCATTGTTGCATAGTCCTTTTTTATTCACTGCAGGCTTATCAAATGTGATTAGTCTCTCAGTTTGAACCTCTTGTATTGTAGCAAACTTTGGTGTTCTGCTATTTTTTGGGAGTCCACTGGGCCTACTACTTATTATCGGCCACATGATTGTGGTTTTACCAGGTCGATGGATACAACTCGGTTCTCTTTTTTACCAGCAAGGGGCGGTAGTACAACTGATCTTGTTCCGTTGACAGCTAAGACAGGTACTTCTTTTCTGTAAGAAGGCCCAAATTCCTTCTTCACCACGATCTTCTCTCTGACCAGATCCCCAATCTTTGGAATCCAGACAGGTCTTGCTGGGACAGGTGGTTTCTCTTCAGTGGCTGTTGGCTGCTGTTTTAGCTTTACGTTGCTCAGGTCTTTTCCTGTTTCATTTAAGTCCTGTAAAATAGCCAAACGATCTTGGATATCAAAGCATTTTTCTTCTACCACTGAAGTCTGACAATCGAGGTCCTGAATGTGCATTCTAGTCCCGAACAATAGTTCATACGGACTGAAACCTTTTAGAGAATTTCTTGGCAGATTGTTAAGACTACATTGGACACTTGTTAAATGTTGGACCCACCCATCACCCGTACCTAATACCCTCACCGTTATAGATTGCTTTATGTCTCGGTTTTTTCTTTCCACAATCCCGTTTCCCTCAGGATGGAAGGGACAAGAGTACCGCAATGCAATGCCCATGCTGGTCATGGCCTCCTTATAAGCTCGAGAGCTAAAAGCATGACCATGAGCAGAATGTAGCATGCCAATTGCGTACGTGCCGATATAGACTCGCAAATATTTTATAACAGTTCTGGCATCAGCCGAGTGCTGGTGCCACATCCAAATGAATCTCGTACAGGAATCCACTGCTACCAAGATATATTTATAGTTGCCATCCCTTTGTAAGGGACCACAGTGGTCCAGGTAAACACATGCTAAGGGTTTATCTGAGATTAGAAGGGGCGTCTGTTCTGGTCGTTTCACTGTTGATACTTTCATTCTTTGACATATTTCACATTCTAGTTTGTTTTCTCATGCGTGGCCACCAATATCTCTGTTTTAATAACGATACTGTAGCGGAAACACCAGCGTGTGCAGAAGCGAGCCCTTCGTGTGCCGCTGTAATTAGTCCTAACCTGTGTTCCATGTTTGGAATTGCTCTATCCCCCACTCCAGGGATTCGAGCAAATGGAACATTATTTGCATCAGTTATGTATGAGTACTTTACTGGAAAGCCTTTCGGGAGTGATATTATATAATCTTTTACCGTAGCACTGACAGCTTGCAATATATCGCTGTCTATTTTTGTTTTTGACCGGGTGATAGCAGCTATGGAAGCCGTTTGCACAGCTGCCTTCGCCGCCTCATCAGCCAATGAATTCCCCGCAACGTGAACGCCATCACTCTGATGACTCAGTGTATGTATCACCTGAGTCTTTTGTAGTTCTTTCTGTAAAAGAACTACTTGTTCCCAAAGCGTTTTATGCTTGATTGTGCCACCTTTTGCGTCTTTGAAAATGTTTTGAACCCAGTTCTGCAAGTATTCATTATAAGACTGGATGCAGTAATATGAATCGCACACTATTAGTGTGGGGAATTCGCGATCGGTATATTCAAGCGCCATCTTAAATGCTAGCAGTTCAGCTCGCTGAGCTGTACAATCTCCTAGAGATTGTGTTTTAGTGACAAGTGGTCAAAATTTTCCTTCGTGCCAGTGACCTTTAACAATCGCGCCTCACCACTGTAAGCCTGCTTACCCCCAACTGCGGGTTGTACTGATCCGTCTGTATATATTATACAGCCGTAGTGTTCTAGAGGCAGGATTTCGGTTGGCAGAGGACATTCATATTCATATTGTAGAAATTCTTGTGTTTTCAAATTAGGATCAAATTCGTAAACTACGTCTGTTGCAACAAGAGAATTAACCCATTGGATCCATCTCGGATGTAGCGCTTTAGCATTCGGAATGCTTGCCTTTGTTACCGCTTCTAGGGATGGTACTGGTGTAAAGATTATTATTCATTTACCTTGTGCTAGAGTTCTTTCTCTTGCTACAGCAGTCTAAACCGCAGTTAGAATTTTTTCCGTTGAACTAAATTTCATTTCAGCTTTTGTGTACAAATGTGATTTGTATGCTATTCGTACCTTTTCTCCCTCATTAGAGGTCAGGTACGTGAATCCGCATCTTCCTGGGATGACTCGGATTACAAGGTTGCGTGTATTATCGCGAGTTTGCAATTTTGTTTTTGCTAACATGTCTGTTTGCAATGATCTCAAAATTTCTGTGTGTTTTTGAGTCCAATTGATTGTTTTAAAATCAGGTTGTATTAATTCATAGAGAGGTTTAACCCTCTCTGCATGATTTAGAATGTATGTTCTTCCAAAATTCAGGAAACCTAGTATTGATTGTAAGTTCCTCAGCATTTTTGGTGCTTGGAGTACAGCACACTTCTCTAAGAAATTGTCTGCTAGGCTTTTGCCTTCACTTGATAATTCATATCCTAAAAACAGGACAGTCAGATGGGCAATTCGTGACTTCTTAAAGTTGAATTTGTAGCCCTCTGCTGCGAACCCAAGTATTATGGTGTTCACTCTTTTCAAGTGAGTATCCAAGTCATCATCTGTCAGATAGATGTCATCGACATAAGATAATGCCTCATCATCATACATTTGTAGTTACTCTGTTACTCTTGCTGAGAATAATCCTGGGCTATTCTTGATCCCTGTGGGAGTCGACAGAAATTTTTTCTGGGAGCCCATTATTGAGAAAGCGGTCAAATACCTGCTTTCAGGTGCAATGTTCTGACAAAAGAATCCATTAGAGATGTCTAATGTTGTTTTGTATTTTTTGCGCACGATGTTATTCATTAGTGCTGCACTGTGTGAGTTTTGTACTGCAAATGTCTTGCAACATGAGTTAAGGTGTCTGTAGTCCAAAACTAGACAATACGAATCGTCTGGCTTGGAGACAGGAAACAAAGGATTGTTCATTTGGTGCATGTTTCAATCACCCCCTGGTATTCAAGTTGATCTAAGATCTCCCTGACCTGTTTTTTAGCTTCTTGCTTAATTGGGTACTGCCTTTGTGCAGTTGGTTGACATTTTAATTGGATTTTGTGAGGAGGTGAGTCCTCATCCCATCCTACATGATTTTTATATAATGCAGGAGCTTGGGCTACTGCCCACTTTCTTGCAAGTGTATATTTTTTATGAATTGGAATGTGATTTGAGAAGGCAGGCATAATCATTTCTTCGCCATGAGGGCACTCCCTGACAAACTCTGGTGACCAGTCTTTTTCAGCTAAAAAGATGTCATAGCCTTTGGAAAGGTTATCCCAAAATAGACCCCTTACTTTCCTAGTCTTATCTCCCTCTATACGTAGTGTTATCTCGTATATTTTATGAGGTTTGCTAACTCTGCTGTCTGCAGTTTCCACCTGAATGTATTCATTTGTGTCCACTGTCTCCAGATGATTCATCAGGATCTTGCGAGCTATGGTCACTTCTGCTGCGCTGTCTAGCACTGTCTGGGCCCACTCTCCGTTTTTCAGCTGTGTCCACAGTATCCTCGGCATGTTTAACTATTTTAATGTTGGCTACCTTCTTTTTTGGAAATTGTAATTTTTTACTTTGATGAGCAGGTTCCTTGCCCTTGGACTTGACGTGCTCTTCCCTTTGTTCTGACCGTCCTCTTCTTTCCAATTTCTGCGAGGAAGTCTGAAAAGATCAAGAGGGACGTGTATCAATATCTTGATATCTATCAGGTTTCTTTAGATTATCCCTATTTCTAAGGTTGTATCTTTTCTCAGAGGGCTCCCTCTGGGGAGACTTGTGTCCTTGGTCTGGAGATCTTTCTCTCCGCCGAGGAGACCTTCCTCTGGACTGGAATCTTTTTTCTTTGGGAGTGGATTGTTTATTTCCATCCCAGCTCTTTTTTTGAGTGTTTAGATTATTTTTAATAAATATTTTTTCAGGATTTTCAGTTAGTTGGGGTTTTACTGGTTTCCCACCCAAACTATCTCTTCCTAGTTCTTCATAGGATTTTTCTCTGATTCTGGCAAGTTCAAATGGTTGTTCTGCTATATCTGTTTCTTTCAATTTCTGGCGGATCGCCACAGATGCTGCTTCCCCTTTTATGTTGGCAAATAATATAGCTGTGACCTGTTTGAAGTCTTTTAGTAATTTCATACCCAGAGTTAAAGCAGGTTCTGGACCGTATTCATTTTGAATCTGTCTTAGCACATCGGGTATTACCGCCATGGATGGAACACCATGTGTTTTTGTGTAAATGGAAGCAAAGACTGTGCCCCAAGTGTCACAGTCCTCCACATGTGGTGCGATCCCCATTGGAAGGCAGAGAGTCAGAATTCTGTGTTTCTCAGTAGGGGTAGTATCCGGAAATACTGCCTCTATTTGAGTGATTTTTTGTGCTAACCAGAATGGAATTTGTTCCCGTTTTATGGGTACTTTACCCAGACATGATTGTATGTTCTGTGGTGTAATTTTGTTTGTGTTCCCCTGATGAGGGGTCAGCTGTGGAATGTTAACAGTTGGTTGGACTGTTGAAGTCCGCATTACATATTGGACTAACTGTCTATGTATTTTAATTATGATTTTTAGCTGGACTAAAAGTTCTGGTACTGACATTTTTTCAATGTCTGGATGTGGTGTGTAGCTGGCTAGAACCGGCCACGTTGCTCCTGGTCTACCTAGTGGACCGAGCCTGGTGATGTGATTATTATGTTTTAGGGCGCCTTTAAACCAGAGCAGGTGCTCTTGGTATTTTAATGGGATTTCCACCTCCTTGAAAGGAGTGTATTCATCCGGAGGTTCCTCTATTTTGTAATAGTGGAATTTGTGTGTGACAGTGTTTGCTGCTGGAAAGTTTATCCATGAATAGAATACCTCTGTCTGCCGATATTCATGTGCCTCAATTACGAATATGACTGTACCACCTCTCGATGTTAGTCCATTTTCTATAAGTTTAAGAGTTATAGTTTTTCTTATGTTGACCGGAATGAGTATTGCCTTTGGGTCATTCTGTAGGAGACTTGTGTCATCCTCTAGGAGTCGAGCTGCTATTTTGTCTGTCTCCCTTTCGTCTTCACTTTCTGTCATTTTTACTAACAGAAAAGTTTTTGTTGCAGATCAAGTTTCAAGGAAACAAAGATTAGGTGCACAATATTTTTGGAACACTGTATCCTTCAACGTTGACTAAACCAAAAACTATACATAGAAATCTACTAAGTTCCGGCGGATTTTTAACCTTTTACCCACTCCAGACGTCTTTTGGAGTATTTACGGGAAAAAGGGTCTGTGTGAAAAAGCACGACTGAGTTACTCTAACGTCTTGCGTTAGATTTATCGCCTTACCAAACGTAGGGCGCCATGTAGTGTAGTTCCTATATTCCCAATAGGCTCTGCGCATTGGAATAATATATTCAGCAGTGTAGACGTAGGACTGAGGTTATCTAGGTCTCTACTGACTATATTAGACTTAAGGTTTGCCAGCTAGCTCAGAGGTCACTAGAAACTTTCTTGAATAAACGAGGAGGAGTTTAATCTCCCTGGATAGACTAGAAGGGATTAGCTTCTGACAACCATAAAACATGACAACTTTGCTCTCCCTGAATAAGAGTGTATCTCTAGAGTCGTGTGAAAACAATAGACAGCTCTTTCACTCAGTCAAATGTGCGTACATAGTTTCACCAGAATGCAGAGAAAAGAGAGACGGGTGTTTTCAATAAAAGGTGTTATTTATTGAGCAGTCTTCTTCCTCATACAAGAGAAATGAATTGCCACGATTGTAATACTCATGGTAAAGTAAAGTGCGTACAGTAAAAGGAGGATTATAAAATAATACTGTAAAAGCATTGATATGGTTTCTTAGCCATATGATACTTTAAAATAGATAAAATATATACATACATATATACATTGATTAATCGTACTCAACTGGTGCTTCTAAATACGCCTACCCCGGTGTACCTGACCTAAGCCTAATACGTGGGAGGGAGTAAGTAAGTAGCAGTTTAAGTTAAGTTTGTTTTGCCAAGAATCTGACTCAAGAATTCTCTGTAAGGGTTTTACTCAGTTCCGTACCTGGGTAACAGAAAGCAGGAGGTCTTGAATCTCTTTCTCAGGACTCGATATCCCAGTAACCTGCGAAGGTATCTGGAAACACCGGAGCTGGATTTCTCGGCAGGAGAAAAGACAGCGTCTCTCTCAGTGCGTCAAAGAGGAGGGGCAGCGTCCGTGGGCTCTCGCATAAGCTGGGCTCTCGGGCAAGTAGATAGCTGCTCTGCTCCAGAATCACCATTGTGTGTTTGCTTAAGGCAACGTTGGTATATTTATACCTGAAAGGTGCCTGGGTTTGACGTAAGGTTGGACATAAGACGTCAATAAAGATGTCACTAAGAACTGGCCGTTCTTACAGTGCTTTACAGGAGTTCGAGGACGAAATCAAAACAAAAGCAAGGGGGATTTCCCAGGTTGCTGGAGGCTTGGTTTTGTTTAGAGAACTCGGTGTGCTTACTAGGGGGCCGGAGAAGTAGCCTTGCTTAATGTGACAGCATGTGCTACGACTGAATTATGGATATGATTATTATGCCGTTGTATGGATATTATTGATTATAACCGGACAAGGGCATAGAATAGGAATATCGATTCAGGTTCCTAGATAAAACACTACAAACGCCTCAATGAGTTACTAATTATTGCTCATTGAGGTGCCTGGGATCAGATGGTCACCATTACACCTTATAAACATTTACAGTAGCATCCACTACTACAGCATACCTCGCAGAGTGAGCAGTGCGCTAAAAATATTAATAGCATTGCTGTGCTGGTGTCTGACAAACTTACAAGAGTCACACTCTCCATTTGGGTTGGGGAGGCCGGGTCTGTGTCCTTAAAACATAACCGCATTCACCGCCAAACCTCAGAGTGTATGTGAAGACTAGAAGCAGTATATCTGCACTGTGATCTCACTGGGGTCATATCGCTTCTTCCTATAGAAGCCCAGAATCACAATAGTGTGCGCACAATGTGACACTCACAGCTCTCTCCACTACCACTGCCAACCTTCCTCTCACCCCACACTCTGACAGGCCCATGAAATCTCATAATGCGATTATATTGTCCAGTGTGTAGATTTTATTAACATCAAACCAGTTAATTCCACATAACCACTACTTGAATATAGGTATACTACTTGGTAAAAGGAAGATATACATGGCTCACACTTTAGTGATATACATATGTCAAAGCATTAATATGGTAAAATAGATAATACATTTCAGAATCTCATTAAGCTGACCATCCTCTTGAGCACTCTACTGGGCACATTATGCCGGCAGGCCACAACGCGCTAACAGTAACAATTGCATTACCTGAACCAGGGCACCGCATAACGCCTCGGCCCTCAGAGGTACCTGTCCAATGGCTAAACCTTCGGGCATACACATATCAAATGCACAGTGAAATTTAAATTGCAATCTCAGGTGACACAGCATCAAATTGTTCATAACGGAGAATCCATTACTGCGCCCATCGTGCCGGCAGGCCACAATGTGGTACAATAAACAGTTATCTTACTTGAAGTCCAGGGCACTGCATAATGCACCGGCCCTCCGAGGTACCTGAAAACAGGCATCCTCTCCAAAATTCAACTCAGTCCTTCAATGATGTGTTTAAGGCAGTAGAGTTGAGGATCGCCGGCAGGCCGGTCCCTCTCACCGCCAATCCACTGCACACTTCAATCCTACCCCATCCTGGGGTCCATCCGGCCGCTCAACCTCCCTTGTTGAGCATGCCTCTTTGTTGTTAACTGTCAGTGCTCCGCTGTACTTTTAATGCTGGGTGGGTGGGTGGTTTTCCGACGCTTCAGCGGCTACGTCCAGGGAGACAAAAGAGGACGATCTCCTCGAGACCCTGCCTTAAATACTCTACATCTTAGGATTCAGTTTCGTTTCTTCTTTCACCGATCCCGAAACCACGTCATTAGCCAGCCTACTCCTCAACCAGTCCTTCCAGTGGGATGTCCGGTCCCTTGGCGCAACTAAGGCCGCCCCTCCTCTATTCGCGGGGGGCGGCTGCTCATAGTGTGCGCACAACGTGACACTCACATCTCTCTCCACTACCACTGCCAACCTTCCTCTCACCCCACACTCTGACAGGCCCATGAAATCTCATAATGCGGTTATATTGTCCAGGGCGTAGATTTTATTAGCATCAAACCGGTTAATTCCACATAACCACTACTTGAATATAGGTATACTACTTGGTAAAAGGAAGATATACATGGCTCACACTTTAGTGATATACATATGTCAAAGCATTAATATGGTAAAATAGATAATACATTTCAGCATCTCATTAAGCTGACCATCCACTTGAGCACTCTACTGCGCACATTATGCCGGCAGGTCACAACGCGCTAACAGTAACAATTGCATTACCTGAACCAGGGCACCGCATAACGCCTCAGCCCTCAGAGTTACCTGTCCAATGGCTAAACCTTCGGGCATACACATATCAAATGCACAGTGAAATTAAAATTGCAATCTCAGGTGACACAGCATCAAATTGTTCATAACGGAGGATCCATTACTGGGCCCATCGTGCTGGCAGGCCACAATGTGGTACAATAAACAGTTATCTTACTTGAAGTCCAGGGCACTGCATAACGCACCGGCCCTCTGAGGTACCTGAACACAGGCATCCTCCCCGAAATTCAACTCAGTCCTTCAATGATGTGTTTAAGGCAGTAGAGTTGAGGACAGCCGGCAGGCCGGTCCCTCTCACCGCCAATCCACTGCACACTTCAATCCTACCCTGTCCTGGGGTCCATCTGGCTGCTCAACCTCCCTTGTTGAGCCTTCCTCTTTGTTGTTAACTGTCAGTGCTCCGCCACAGGGTGAGCAGCTCACCTGCGCACTCACCCTCCCCCCCGGCGCTGACTGAGCTCCTGGATAGCCCCCAACACTGTGTGGAGGAATAACTCAATTCCTTTTGCCGACAGATGCTTCCCATTGTGATAGAACAACTCCTTTCTCCCCAGATGTAATAACTTATGCTGAATTGTACCCATGGAAGAGCCACGTACAATTTTATGTATTGACGAGTTCAGTTTCCGCACCAAGTTATTAATAGCCTTCGCTGACAAACCACCAAGCCACTCTGTCCTCGGTATCACCTCTGACCACAATAACAAGGTGGATGGTAAATATTGCCTAATCCTAGCCAGGGCTGAAAACAAAGCCCCCTGTCTGCCCAATGACGGCATGTCATCCCCGCCTACGTGTATAACTAAAATGACTTGACGAGGCATTTCTTCGGATTCTATCGCCTGTTGAAGTTGGTCCAAAAGATTCTGCACTCATAGCCCCCGCACCCCAAGCCAGTGATGCGTAAACCCAGCAGCCTATTGCGCTGCCTCCAAATTGGACCCGTGAAACTGCTGCTCCGCACTGTGAATCAGGGAATCCCCACACCCACATATATGAACTAGTCTGCGTGAAACAACTGCAATAGAGAAAGAATCGGTATTAAGAGTTTGACTGATAGGAACCCTGGGCCCCATTCCTCCCCTTAAACTAGGCTTGGTCGGACGTACCGTTGAAAACATTCCAACTGCCACCGACCCACTTTTTTGATTACCTCCATCGGCAATCCCATTGCCGCTGCTGTGGTGGCTGCCCCAATACGAAAGGAATGAGAGCTAAACTGCCAATACGTTAATGCCTTCCTACACACCTGGGTAAACTGATATCTTGTCAGTGGCACACCATCCTTGTGCGCTAGAAGCCTCGTTGAAGCTACCACTGGCCGTAACGTAAGATATTCCTTCATCAGCTCCATGGGACAATATGCTACTTGATGGGCCGCATACAGCTTCACCCACGTGCCTCTCCCACGCGGGTCTGTTTTTGACACGTGCCTCTCCCACGTGGGTCTGTTTTTCACCGCCGGATTCGAATATGGACCACTCCCTTCCCTAAAAGGACTCTGACACACGGAAGGCCCCAAAAAAGGCAAGCAAGTAAGCCAAGCTGAAAAGTTTCACCTCATATTGACAATGGCACACTAACTGTAGGGCCCCCACCAGCTCTCCTAACCTTTCTACATTTATAGGTCGCCTAGTGTCCTGTACTCCTGGTACCAAGTGTTCCCAACCTTTAATGGCTTTGTGCACCCTAAAATCTTTAGTAGGATCCCTAACACTATGCAACCCGGCGAAGAAAGCAACGGCAGACAACTGCCTCCGCTCCAACTTGATTCTTCTGTGCCACCTGAAAGCCCAGTACCTCTTCCTTTGTGAACCTGTTTTGCTCTAAGCCTGCTCCGAACGTCGCGCTGTACACCTCCCAAGCCCTCTCGTACGTACGTTTTGTTTGGGGTGCCTATGCTGCTGTGATTAGGTCTGCGGCGATGGGGCACCAAGCCTCCATAACTCCTCCGGGAACTCCGTCATCACTGTGTCTGCTTACGGCCACCGCGCCCTGAACTCTGCCATCTTAAATCGAGACAAAGCGTCAGCCACTATATTATCCACACCAGGTACATGTTTGGCAGCAAAATGCACATTATGCAAGAGACACAGGCGAATCAATGTCTTCAACAACCGCAACACCAAAGGACATTTTGCGCTTTGATCATTAATGGCCATTACCGCAGACATGCTATCTGACCAAAAAATCACTCTTGTATTCGCCAAGGATGCCCCCCAAATGTGTAAGGCGACAATGATAGGAAACAACCAGAAAGGTGAGCCTGTGTGAGTCCTGACGTAAGTAACCCATTCCTCTGGCCAATGCCTGATGCACCACCTAGAGCCCAACACCGCTCCAAAACCAATACTGCCCGCTGGATCCGTATAGAGGGCCAACTCGCTGTTATTGCACGCCTGCTGCTGCCATAACAATAATCCATTGAAGCCATCTAAAAACCCTCGCCATGACTCCAAGTCCTCCCTGACATCTGCCGACAAACTTGTATGATGGTGCTTAGCCCGTAGGCCGGACATCGCTCTTGCTATGTTTTTTGAAAAGACCCTCCCCATGGGAATCACTCTCAAGGCAAAGTTCAATTGGCCCATCAGGACCTGCAGCTGATGCAAGGTAACCTTCTTGGCAGTGATGCAGGCATTAACTGCCTCTTTGAATGCCATCACCTTCTCTTGTGGCAACCTACACTCTCCTGCCACTTAGTCTATTTCAATCCCCAGGAAACATAAACAGGTGGTGGGACCTTCAGTCTTGTCTTCAGCCAGTGGAACTCCTAAAGCCTGGGCAAGCTGCCGGAAACCTTGCAGCGCCCTCCCACACGCCTGACCACCCGGGGGACCCATGAACAAGAAGTCATCCAAGTAATGTACCACATCATCTGATGACACCAAGTCTTTCACTGCCCATTCCAGAAACCTGCTGAATGTCTCAAATACTGAGCACGCTAATGAGCAACCCATGGGCATACATAAGTCCACAAAGAAATGTCCCCTCAAAGGTGAAACCCAGCAAGCGCGTATCCTCTGGGTGAATGGGCAGAAGGCGGTAAGCAGACTCTATATTTGATTTGGCCATCAGGGCTCCTTTGCCTAATCTCTGCAATTTTGCAATGGCTGTGTCAAAGGTGGTATACCGCACTGTGCACAAAGTCTGATCCAAACCATCATTTACTGACCGGTCCATTGGGTGTGACAGATTGTGAATCAAACGGAATTTGCCTGGCTCTTTCTTCGGCACCAACCCCAGGGGCGAACACACTAAAGATTCACACGGTGGAGCATTGAAAGGACCCGCCACGCTGCCCGCTGACACCTCCCTCATAATCTTGTCCCGGACCAACTCCTGTTGTTGGAGAACTGACTGTTGATTTTTTGGTGAAACCGATGAAGGGGGTGCGCGGGAAGGAATGCGGAACCCATCTTTGAAACCATAATACAGAATGGAGGCATCTTCTTTATAATCGTATTTACAGAGTAGATGATTGAGAACATGCATGCGGATTGGTGAAGGACGCACAGGCTTATTACTTGGGCAGTATACTTTTAAAGGGTGTATGCTCTCTCTGCTTGCCTTGTTTTTTAAAACACTTGCACTCTGGATGTCCTTGTCCCCCGCAGAATGAGCAAATGTGTTTAAACGTACATGCTGCCCCCTTGCTACATTCCTTCTTGTTGTACTGCCAGCAGGCCAATTTTTTATCTCCCAAACTTCTGTTGAATCGAAAGGACTGAGTCGATGTCCCCGTTGCCTGAGCCATATTAAACTCTGCATGCCAAATATTGATCTCCCTTTGGTCCCATGCTATCTCCGGCCTGACAGCTTTAATCTGCCTAAACTTAGTGTCGTACTGCATCCAGGCCGACCCTTGAAACTCAGAGGCTGCCCCGTGTATCAGGAACATGTACCCAAACAACTGCGGCGCTAACGCTGGTTTCTTCTCAGTTAATATAACCGCACAGATAGAAGACCCCGTTCCCCAATTCCGCAAGGACCATTCCACCCACACCGTTTTTGGCTTGAACTCGCTCTCTTTAGTTGTTTTTGGACGACTCAGGACCACCCCTGCGTTGATCAAATCCAAAACATTCACAAATTCCCCCATGTGAATTTTGTCTCGCATGTCTAACGGAACATGCCAAGCAATCGCGGAGGGGGGGCCAGCACTAAGGATGCAGATCCAAAAATTAACGGAGTCACCACTGGGGGTGGTTGGAGTACACTCACTCCAGCTGCAGGCAGCGTGGTAACAGGCTGACCTACCCCCAGGCCCGTCGTTACTGGAGTACCACCCGTCTGTGCCCATACCTGTGCTGCCACTGCCCCTTGTGTTCCTGTTGCTGGCAATGGTCCGGGTGGTGATATAATTGACGCCCCCCTAAGCCACCGGGGGCTGATGGGCAGTAGAGCTCCCCGATATTGGCGCCCCCCTTGAAGCTCCGGAGGCTAGCCCATGTGTTGGCGGTACCATTAACCCTGCCACGTTCCTCAGAGGCTGCAGGGCCGCAGCGCTACCTGCCCCTTGCGACACTACTGGCACACCCCCCATTTGTGGCGCACCCACCGATGTTGCAGTTGTGGAGATTGCCATAATGCTCTGGCCCACCACCCCCACTGTCATATTTAGCACAGGCCCCTGTGCTGTATGATCTGTACTACGCGCTGTCATGTCCTGGCTGATAGACTCACCCCCCACCGAAGCAACTGCTGCCGGTTGTGTGCGCGACTTGTCCTGTTGCCCCTCTCTATATTGAGCCGGGACTTTCCTCTGCCGCTTTGGAGCCCCGGTGTCCGGCTGTTGCTCGGACCCTCCAGCCAACTTTTGAAGTGCCACCTCCATGCCATGCCGCTTCGCTGCCTTCCAAAGCTCACTCAGGGCGTGAAAGTCCTCCTGGGCCACAGGCTTCCGGGACTTGGTGGGATCGCGTTTAGGCACCATGGTACAACTTGCTAGTGGAAACAAAAGATTGTTACTATAATGCACTCACCATAATTCCACCTCCACACCCCCTGATGGTCATCCACGCCTTTTCAACTGCCCAAGATCACCTGGTGCCAGCCCAAAGCCTGATAGGCCACACAACCCAAGTTTGAGTTGGTAACATTATTCCACCATAGATAAAAGTCCTTGTTCCTTGCATGCCTTCAAAACCATTGGACCTATTTCCACCACCGGAGATGCCCGCGACCACACTCTCCATAGAACTCACCCTGCTCATTTCCTTGGAGCGCGTGCCCCTTCTGCACCATGGGATCTGGCCACGCCCCCTTTTTATCATCGCGTTGCCCAGAGGTATCGAAAGTACATTAGATCAATCTCCCGCTCTGCTGCCAACAATGCCTGATATTCCACCTTGCACAACCCTGGCAGCCATAAGCGGTGGTTCCTTCATCCTCTGGCCATGCCCCCAGAATCACGCTGCCAAATATGCAAACAGGGCATACAGACGCATATATTCCTAAGTCCTTATGTTTTGCAACAGGCTCTTATGTAAAGCGCTCTGACACCTTCGGGTAAAGTTCGCGCTTTGCTTTAAAATTGCATTAAGTAAACGAAAATGAACCGGAGATGCCAAAGATGGAGCCCAGAGCTCCGCCACACCTCTTTCAGTTTGTATCTCTTCCTATTGTGACTTTACAACTCGTACCTTTATGTAATGCGTGTAATCCTAAATTCTTATGTTTTGCAACAGTTAAATAAACGAAACTTAACCGCAGATGCCAAAGAGGGAGCCGGTCCTACACACCCACCACTTACAGCAGCCCCGTCCGACTATCGAACAAAGATCCCTCCGCTGACGTTACAATTTGCCTGTTCTTCGTGCTTTGATCAGCGATGTGCAGAACGAGTATTAATCACGTACAGCGGAGTAATGTTAGCCTGAAGCCACCCAATTTAATAGCAAATATTAACACTACGCAGGCCCCCCTGAACCCACCGCGTTGACCTCGTCGGGCCCGTCGACCGGATCCTGCTGTTTGCCGACGCTTCGGCGGCTAGGTCCAGGGAGACAAAAGAGGACGATCCCCTCGAGACCCTGCCTTAAATACTCTACATCTTAGGATTCGGTTTCGTTTCTTCTTTCACCGATCCCGAAACCACGCCATTAGCCAGCCCACTCCTCAACCAGTCCTCCCAGTGGGATGTCCGGTCCCTTGGCGCAACTAAGGCCGCCCCTCCTCTATTCGCGGGGGCGGCTGCTCAGAGTCGCAAAATCTAGGGTGGGGTCTGTGAGGACACCTGAACTGCTTTCAGTCTGCTTTGCCAAGGGCACCCCATTATTTTAGTTTAGAATGTGGTTCTGGGTGCTGCCCCATCACAGAGTTCTCACAATCGTGCCATTTAGAAGGACCACATGCTCTGGGATTCGGATAGAATGATTCGCCCAGGATCACACAATGTATTCAAGAACTAACAAACTAGAACTCTTCGGCTGACTCAGACTTTCATCAATTTGAAGTCAATAAAATGAGCACCACCATAGCAACACCAAATTGACTAGCTACTCAAACAATTCAAGTGTTTTGGGGTGGTCGGAAATAATAGTCCTTATTAGTAGGAAATCAGAATTCGGACTCGTGTTCCTGGTTAAACTTTTGAGAGAATAGGGACCGTTTCAGCGCAGCATGGTACAATGGGAAATGGAATACCGGGTCTAAAATTACAAATTCTGGCTCGTATGTCCACTCCTGTAATGTGCAATTATGAGTTTTTAGGCCTTGAATGTGGAATAATATGTGCCTTCTCTGCCCTGTGTTCAGCATGTGAGGGAGATGACGAGAGTTTAGCGTAGTTTACAGGTGAGCGGCACTAGTCGCTTTTTTTTTTGCGCGAACTAGACCCAAACCAAATCTTTACGTTACGTTACAGACACACATTCATTTTAGGTACGGGGAGATTAAGTGATTTGCCCAGAATCACAGGAGGTTTTTTGGCGTTGTTAACGAGACTCGAAGCCAGATCCCCAGGTCCGAGGTCGAGCGCCCTAGCCGTTAGGCCAAACACACGGCTGAGTGAAAACAGATGGCCCCCTAAAGATAAGAAATTGCTTCAAGACGATCTTGTCTGGCTGGGCCGGACGAAAAGGAAAAGGGGGCAACAAAAAAAGCTCATTTCCAAAGGCAGGACACCGTTTAGCATGAACGGTGATGCCAGCCAATGAAAAAGAGGGGCGGGGCTTTAAATCCCCTTCTGAAATCTCCTTTCTCACTAACTGTCTAACCAGCGATCAACACATGCGCTGCAACGCTAAGCGAGACCTAAAAAAGGACAACTGTATTAGCTAATGTAAATTTTGTTTTTCATATTTCTGAGTTAATTTTTCTTTGCAAATTAAAAGAAGCTTGCAGGATAAGATACCAGTCCTCAGCAGTTCAATCACACAGGTAACAAATAAGTATTCTCTAGAAGATGCTCAGTGAGCAATAGGGAGCAATTTCGCTGGAAGCCATTGCCCACCTGCAAAATATTCTATCTATGGAAATTGACTTTCTCATTTCCCCCACATGGTCAGAAGCTAATATTTAGCCTTGGTAGGTTAAGGGAGGCTCTCTCATCGAAATATACCCATCTTACCATTGACAATTCGATTGAATGAAAACAAAAAAACTTAGTTGTGCTCACGTCATTTGTGATTTCAAGTTTTGATACAAGGTTATTAAACAGGTTGGTGGAGTTTACAAACCATACTGAAACAGACCGCAATTCAATTTTCATACACCGAGCCTGTATTCTGAAAAATAAATGAATATCCTTATGGATCTTATCCTTCCAAATGATTTTCGGGTATCCACGTTAATGTTTTTGTAGCTATAAAGGACGGGAAATGAGCCAGATTGTAATGAGCAGAAATGTATTTGTCCTTTTACTCTCTTTATTCCATAAAATGAATACTTTTTGTCAAGCATTATGCTTCCTATGGCCACAAACGTCCTGTAAACAAGAACATCCCAGAAAGCAAACATAAATGCTGCTGTCCGTGCCTAGACCTTTCCTCACAATGCAACTCCAAGCACTTATGAGTCTTTCTCATTCACACATACCATCTTGATTGCCAAGATCAATAAATGTTCTGTACACATTGTCCGGTATAAAAAAAGGCTACTTTTGACTAAAAATGTATAATTTCCTTTTTCAGTTGATGTTCTTGGAGTTCTTCGTACTGTTTTTGTTCTGTAGGGCGATCTAAGAAACTGCTGACCAACTAATCGATTAGCAGCTACAAGAATGTCCTTAATCATTGTACCGGCACCACGACGGCCAAACTAAAGTAAACAAGCATCACAATCTGCCTGCTAATATGCTCCCTGGAAACAGCGTAAGCTACTTGTAAATATCGAAGATACTAGCAACAGGTTAGAGCAGTTATTTTACAAGTTACAGAACACTTTCCGAGCCATAGCATTATATATCAGGCAACCGAGAATAGGGTAAACAGAATAAGCAAATATGGATTAACAAATGTTATTTTTACCCAAGCAAAACAGCCTCACTATACCGCTTAAAGCTGCTTTCCATTGTCAACCATGATATCCTACAGGCCAGATGCAAGCACATTTTTAACTAGGATAGAAAGTAAAATAATATGGCTCGTTCGTAATAAATAAACATCTTAAAACGATCATAAAGACATAGATCTGCCTTTTATTTTCAAGATTTATGTAAAACTCAGGGTGTGGCAAACAAGGTAGCCGGGACGGTTGATCAGTCCCACACAGTGACCCCTGGCAGTGATCCTGACACCACATTTAACATATTTAGAAATGTTGAGTATCCCCCAACACCTGCGAGTGGCTTGAGAGCTGTGAATTGCCCTGCACCCCGCCCACCCATGTGGTCTTCGCTGGACACTGCCACAACCATGGCCTAGTGGGATGTAAGAGACCACTGCCTTCGCTGGATAGCTGCTCAAACTGATGGGCGTGGTCTGCCCCATGACCACATGTGAATGGAAGGCGACCAGTGGTAACACCACGTTGTGCTTACAAACACGTTCGCCTTCTGGGGACATCTACCCCCCCTCAGTGCTGGTGTTGGTCAGTGTGCCTATTGGGAAAGAGAGGGGCTGCAGTGGTCGGTTTTTCCCAGGGGCATTTGGATGGCCCGCTGTGGGCTGGCCTCCCTCCCCCTCAGTTGTCCCCCCTCATACTCACTTGATGGAGACAGGAATAGTACGTTTGAGGAGAGCACTTTCCTAGTGGTAATAGCAACTGCTAAAAAGAACCATGGATAGTGCCCTGCGTGTCTGAATAACCCAATCTTTCCTTATATGGGGAAAGTGCCAAGATGCTGAAGGGGAACTTCATTGAATGGCAAGCCCAGTGTTGGCAGGGTTCTTCCAATGTTGGATAACTCAAAACACATAAACATGGCTGAGAAGATGCAGAGGCCCCAAGTTGCCTCTGCTATTGAGAAAATACTCAAGGAGAACTCCAGGACGTTCACCTAGATCCTTACGGCCATTATATACATTAAGTCCATACTAGTACCCAAACTGGACACACTCACAGTGGAGGTGGGACTTTTATGGGCTGATCATAAAAAGCTGAAAGACAGGGTAGACGAAGGTGAGTCCTCCTTGGGAGCTTTGAGACTGCCTGTGTCTGGCGCACAGTTCAATAAAAAGGCCCTTCAGGGTGAAGTTTGTCAACTGCAAATGAGGGTTGATGACACAGAAGGGTCCTTATGGTGGAACAACATCTGAATAGTTGAACTGCCTGAATATTCGGAGGACCCCAGCACAGAACTTTTTCTAAAGGATTGGTTTGTACACACGGATTTGGGAGGTAAAAATTAAACTGGGTGTCAGGCTGCATTCTTCCATTTTTTAATTTTCCAAGGAAATGAGTGGCTAGCCTGTTTATTATAATGACAGATCACCTTCTCCAAGTGGTCTGGTGAAGGGTCCCTTGCAAGTAGAAAATAGCAAGGTAACCATTTTTTCACACTACATGTAAGATGCCCAGAAATAGAGGCAATCCTTCCGTAAAGTTAAACCACCTCTCCCGTAGTTGGACATTCGCTATGCCCTAATGGTGCTTGCTAAACTCAAGATTATGTACCTGGGTACCATCTCTTTTTTTGCTTCTCCGGAGGATGCTTGGGCCTTGCTGGAGAGTAGTGGATACACTGAGGTGATTGACATGGGGGAAGACTCAGATGGCTGGTTGACTGCATTTGAGGAGTGCTGAATCTGCGCCAGACACAGAAAGGCGCACCCTGGGGATCAGGCTGCCAGAAAATAGGCGATGGTGTTGGCCAAGTGGTTGTTGCTAGGGCTGGGTAGAGCTTGTGGAGTTTCACTCCACAGAATTTTGCAGTTATTGAAAATATCTGCAGAATTCCATGGAGTTCCTCGAGAGGGCGTATTAAGCCGGTATCCGCCAAAAAGCCGGTAGAGGCACAAAAGCAGAACCAGGAAGTTAACACACAAACACACACAGCAGGTTAAAAGCCCCAGAAAGCCGTTTACAGTCACTGAACCAGACAAAAAACTGAAATTACAATAGAAAGGGACATGGGCGCTGCGCAAGTTGGAAGCTCAGCTGGTGTCACTGGAGCACGGGGCTTTGTCTGCAGGATTCCAGTATATTCACGCTGCACATCAACCTGCACGACAGCCTCGCACCGGTGCTCAACCACAATCAACGGTAGCCTCTCGCACTGCCGACATCGCAGCGCTGGGGCACATACTGTGCATTGCAGAGCTGACGACATTCGCACCATTGCTCCATCCACATGCTCCCAGAGCTCGAGAACCCTTACCGAAGTTGAATACTACATTTAGTAGTTAACCTGTCTTTTTATAGCATTCGAAGACTATTTTATGCCAATCTAGTGCATGAAGACTCCTGATATGTTAGTGGTACTTCTTGAATACTAACAGAATACTAAGCACACACTTATTTGTAATCACATAGTCTTCATTTACAATGCAGAACATTTAGTGAATACAAACAATTTGAATACTACTGGACTTTAAACAGACTACTATTAACATTCTACTCAAGCTGCATGCTGAATGGTAGATCGGTGCCTTATTTATTATACTATTTGTATTCATTATTTATTATACTATTGTGGTGTTTGTGAAGTGTAGGGTAGAGTTTTATGGTTTAGGGTAGTGTTGTGGTGTTTGTGTAGTGTAGGGTAGTTCTCGGGGGTCGTGCAGGGTAGTGTTTGAGTGTGGGGACCGGATTGGGGTTTGGGGGAGGGTCGTGCTGGGGTAGTGTTTTAGGGTTTAGGGTAGTGTTGTGGTGTTTGTGTAGTGTAGGGTAGTGTTTTAGGGTTTAGGGTAGTGCTTGGGGGTCATGCAGGGTAGGGTTGAGTGTGGGGACCAGACTGGGGGTCAGGGGAGGGTCAGGCTGGGGGAAGTGTTTTAGGGTTTAGGGTAGTGTTGTGGTGTTTGTGTAGTATAGTGTTTTAGGGTTTAGGGCAGTGCTGGGGGGGTCGTGCAGGGTAGTGTTTGAGTGTGGGGACTGGACTGAGGGTCGGGGAGTGTCGTGCTGGGGGTAGTGTTTTAGGGTTTAGGGTAGTGTTGTGGTGTTTGTGTAGTGTAGGGTAGTGTTTTAGGGTAGTGCTGGGTGGTCGTGCAGGGTAGTGTTTGAGTGTGGGGACCAGACTGGGGATCGGGGGAGGGTCATGATGGGGGTAGTGTTTTAGGGTTTAGGCTAGTGTTGTGGCGTTTGTGTAGTGTAGGGTAGTGTTTTAGGGTTTAGGCTAGTGCTGTGGGTAGTGCAGGGTAGTGTTTGAGTGTGGGGACCAGACTGGGGGTCGGGGGAGGATCGTGCTGTTGGTGGCGCACTCGCAATGTTGTCCATTTGCCGCCTGAGTCAGCTAAGTGGGAGGGGCGAGCGGCCGGAAGTTTGTAAGTTTACTTGCAGTCTACCCGGCCGCTTCGCGCACCTCCGCCTGTGCCTCTCACATCATTAGGCCATGCGACCAGAGAAGAGTCCTCTTATCGGCCGTGGGTCTCAGGCTCTGCCTCGGCCATCTGCAGACTCGTACTGCCACTGAGGATAGTGCGAGTAAATAAATATTCATATCATAACCCCATGGCATGGCGTCCCTATGCAGGCTGCACTCATGTCTTGTCAAGTACTCATGCTGTGGGGGTGATGTGCACTCTCCCACACTGAGGCTCCGTTCAGGACCTGAGAGAGCACCATTGCACATTCCTCTTCCCGACAGTCAACTACTATCACATACATTCTTTTCACAGCTTCCGTTCACATTTTCTAATCTGACCTTCTCTTCCCACTCTTCTTTCAAAGACACCATTTCCTACCCCCAACCAGTTTTCACTCACATCCTCAACTTTTATTGAAATGCTCCTCGCCCATGTTCTTCCCTCTTTCAAACCCTTTCCATGGCAATACCCACTTGCTCTTTTCAACCAGTAAACCTCCCTTATATTGAGCCTTTCCGTGTTTACTTTCACCTTTTCACAGTCTTTCACAGATGCAAACACTTCAATGATGACTGTGGGTTTGATGGCATCTATCTCCAGTTTGAATGTAGAATGTTTATTTTTCAAATTTACACTAGTGGAAACAATTACGCTGTCTTCTACAGTTTGGCAGCCCACCTATTCAAAATGGCGAGGACTGTCAGTAAATCAGTAACAAACTGCGAATTTAGAAGCTGAAAAACATGGCATGGGCAAGGCCAAGCATGACCTAGCGCACGCCGCCATGCCAGTCCCAGGGGCTTGGAGGAGGTGGGGTGCTCACCGCACCCTCCGAGACGCAGTGCCCCCCCTCCACGGTACAACTAACTGCGGTGCCCGTGGGGGCGCGAACCGGAAGCACTTTAGTACGCTTCCGGTTCAGCGCGCGATCTGTAGATGGTGGGGCACGTCAGTTTAGACCTAAAGAAGGGTGGCGATGACTACGGGAACAGTCCCTTGCTCTCTCGTTACCTAGCATACGGGTCCGGGCCATTAAAGGGCACGTAACTTGCTTTTCCTTTGTTTCCTCTGCAGATGTGATGTCGTTAATAAATGTGGACTTGCAATTGGCGGAGGGAGTAGCAGCCCAGTTTTGGCTCCGATCGTGTTGTGACCGGCATTTCCGTTAAGTGGGGAGCGACAGCGGTTTCGGCGAGCACTCACTTTCAGTAGCTTGTGTGCACTGAAGCTTTGCATGGTTGTGGCTGGCACAAGGGCTAGGTCGTAGTTTCACTGGGACACCCAGGCCAATTTGACAGCTAATGAGGTGCCCCCATTGTCCATCTCACAAGCCCATTTGTGTTCCACTAGATGAACAGCTGGAAGTGTGCCCCTCACCGTGACCCCCGATGGCGTGCAATATGTCTCCTGGGTGTTGGCATGTGCCCCTGCCGAAGAGGTACTCCTGAAGGGCTGATACCCGAACCCGCAGCTCTGCTCTCCGCGTAATACGCACCAGACGCGACTCTAATGCATTTCCGTGTGGTGCTCCGCATCACTGCACTAAAATGCATTGTCACGCATAATGCAGTATTTTCTGCTGTCACAAAATGCGCGCTGCAAACTGTGTGTGACAGCTGGCAGCGCTCGATTGCCTTCGCTGGCTTTTTCCACAGGCTTTGGTTGCTCCCAGCAGCTGAGCAGGCTCAGCCTCACAGTGGCAGCCCAAGCGAGTCCTGCTACAATGTATCTATCTTTGATTTCCGTGGTGCCATGGGGCTGAGTGACACAAGTCTCAGGCTTGCCGTAGTGCTGCAGTAGCACGTGACAAATGCAAAACAACAGGTGATGGACAGAATGCAGAACAATGTCATACATTCACCCCAGTACAGAGATCTGGGCCTAAATCCATCGTTTTTTTGCTCACCATGCCTTTCCAGTTTGAACCCAGCTATATGCAAATCAGTCTTGACCCTGTGCCCCATGGGAACAGTCCAGCCCGAACTGCTAAGCCAGGTCCTCCCTGGACTGGAAACAAGCATCCAAGGACCGGTTTCGGGCTTTCAGCCCTCTTCAGCCTTGATAGCTTGATTCCACTGGCATGGAGAGCACGGGACTCACGTCTGAGCATACCCGTCCCACTCGGGGTGACAAATGCAAAACAACAGGTGATGGACAGAATGCAGAATAATGTCATACATTCACCCCAGTACAGAGATCTGGGCCTAAATCCATCGTTTTTTTGCTCACCATGCCTTTCCAGTTTGAACCCAGCTACATGCAAATCAGTCTTGACCCTGTGCCCCATGGGAACAGTCCAGCCCGAACTGCTAAGCCAGGTCCTCCCTGGACTGGAAACAAGCATCCAAGTACCGGTTTCGGGCTTTCAGCCCTCTTCAGCCTGGATAGCTTGATTCCAGTGGCTTGGAGAGCACGGGACTCACGTCTGAGCATACCCGTCCCACTCGGGGTGACAAATGCAAAACAACAGGTGATGGACAGAATGCAGAACAATGTCATACATTCACCCCAGTACAGAGATCTGGGCCTAAATCCATCGTTTTTTTGCTCACCATGCCTTTCCAGTTTGAACCCAGCTATATGCAAATGTAAATGTAAATGTAGTTGAGCTTATATAGCGCACAGCTACCCGCAGTGGGTTTCCCGGCGCTTGCTTAGGGAACCCTTCCTGGTATTCCCCTGTGAGATAGCAGGGTATCCACAAGGTGAAAGTCAGGCATCCCGCCGCGAGGGGCCGTTGTGGAGATTAAGCAAGCTATTGCCCAGAGTCGCAGAGTGTGAACCCGTGAGTCGAGGAGGCACCGGGGCGAGAATTATCGAGTCCGTGGAATTTTTAGCCCAAGACCCGCCGAGGTGGGGAATTGAACCCTGGTCCAGGACCGATCTCAGCTTCCGGGTCTGCTGCCTCTAACCCCTGAGCCACACTTCTCCACAAATCAGCCTTGACCCTGTGCCCAATGGGAACAGTCCAGCCCGAACTGCTAAGCCAGGTCCTCCCTGGACTGGAAATAAGCATCCAAGGACCGGTTTCGGGCTTTCAGCCCTCTTCAGCCTGGATAGCTTGATTCCAGTGGCATGGAGAGCACGGGACTCACGTCTGAGCATACCCGTCCCACTCGGGGTGACAAATGCAAAACAACAGGTGATGGACAGAATACAGAACAATGTCATACATTCACCCCAGTACAGAGATCTGGGCCTAAATCCATCGTTTTTTTGCTCACCATGCCTTTCCAGTTTGAACCCAGCTATATGCAAATCAGTCTTGACCCTGTGCCCCATGGGAACAGTCCAGCCCGAACTGCTAAGCCAGGTCCTCCCTGGACTGGAAACAAGCATCCAAGGACCAGTTTCGGGCTTTCAGCCCTCTTCAGCCTGGATAGCTTGATTCCAGTGGCATGGAGAGCACGGGGCTTGGTAGTTCGGACTGGACTGTTCCCATGAGGCACAGGGTCAGAGCTGATTTGCATATAGCCAGTGTCTAACCCAGGGTGGTGTGGAGTGCAAAAAAACGACGGATTTAGGCCCAGATCCTTGTACTGGGGTGAATGTATGGCATTGTTCTACATTCTGTCCATCAACTGTGTTTTTTGCAATTTTCACCCCGAGTGGGCTGGGTATGCTCAGACGTGAGTCCCAGGCTCTCCACACCACTGGAGTCAAGCTATCCAGGCTGATGAAGGCTGATAGCCAGAAACCGGTCCTTGGATGCTTGATTCTGGTCTGGGAAAGACATGGCTTGGTAGTTCGGACTGGACTGTTCCCATGAGGCGCAGGGTCAGAGCTGATTTGCATATAGCCAGTGTCTAACCCAGGGTGGTGTGGAGTGCAAAAAAACGATGGATTTAGGCCCAGATCCTTGTACTGGGGTGAATGTATGACATTGTTCTACATTCTGTCCATCAACTGTGTTTTTTGCAATTTTCACCCCGAGTGGGCTGGGTATGCTCAGACGTGAGTCCCAGGCTCTCCACACCACTGGAGTCAAGCTATCCAGGCTGATGAAGGCTGATAGCCAGAAACCGGTCCTTGGATGCTTGATTCCGGTCTGGGAAAATCATGGCTTGGTAGTTCGGACTGGACTGTTCCCATGAGGCACAGGGTCAGAGCTGATTTGCATATAGCCAGTGTCTAACCCAGGGTGTGTGGAGTGCAAAAAAACGATGGATTTAGGCCCAGATCCTTGTACTGGGGTGAATGTATGACATTGTTCTACATTCTGTCCATCAACTGTGTTTTTTGCAGTAGCACGTGACGTCACGTCCTTCTACCAAAGAGCGCAGGGAGTTATTACATTTTGTAAAGACTCTACTGCGGAGTAGCTCGACTGCTTTCTCAGCCTCACTGGTTTGCGGGCTCGGCCAGGGTGCCTGGGCATCATTGTGCTCGGCCGCTGGCTCACACCACACTGCGCTTCGCACCTGAGACCCTGTCCTGCCCTGCAGGGCTGCCCACGCTGGAGCAGGACAGGCCCAGGAGCTGAATTATTGGCCACGCCACCCGCCAGAGAATTACTTCAGAGGAGCCTGGGCCAGCCAACCCAGGCTCGAGACCACTTGGTAAGGGAGAGTGCTGCGTGATCATGCGACCGCTGTGAGAGGGCCAGTGGTCACTGAGGGAGAGTCACGTTGCCTCCGCCTGGGGGCTGCAAAAGAAGAACAGAACAAACTGTAGAAACCCAAACACGGTAGAGACGCATCCCCAGGAGGCACATGGAGGGACGGGGTGAAATGCTGTACGATGACGGGTAGAACCGAACAGGCCTCTTGGACAGAGTCAGATCCCAAGGAGAGGTCGCAGGAGTGTAAGCGAGGGGCTGCCAAATACATGCTCCACTGACTAAACCACTTCCGGCAGCTACAGTGTTATCAGCAATTTGACCTCCCTAACCAGTTGGGTAAGCCAGAAATCTGACTGCTTTAAGAATCGCTATTCTCTTTGTGAAATATTTGGTTGTGTCGCTAGTAAACAATGTTTTTTTGTGACTTCTTATAGCATTGACTGGTGACTAGGTAAAAATTAGCCTAGGGAGTGCTGCATGACGATTAAACAATGGATTGTGTTATGTGGCCTGTGCAATCAATAGTCACGCAGCTGCTTAAAGCATGCTGTCACTTTTCACTAGTACCACCACAAGGTGACATTCAGTTTTAAGTCTTTTACACGGATTTCTGTCTCTCTATGCATCTTTAAGTGGCAGTTTCTGTCTTTCTCCCCATTTGTGTAATTTTCAGTGCCAATTCACCCATACCTTTGGGTCCCATTTATGTGTCTCTATGTTGTGGTGCGAGTTCTGCGCCTTTCTACCCTGTGTCTGCATTAAGTTGTAGTGACAGTCTGCCCATGTCTTTTTTTACCTGTGTCTATCTCTCTAAAGTCCAGTGTGTAAATAAGCATCTGTTATAGTATGTGTGTCCCAGTGTCAGTCAATCCATGTCTTTCTGCCTCTTCGTCTCTCAGTTGAAGTGTGCACAGTAGCATTGCCTATGGGCCTTTCACAGCCTGCAGAAACCCTCATTCAAACTGGACTGACGTCCAACTCACACAGTGCAATGATGTCTGCCAGACATTTCACCCCCTGCAACAGAGGGAAGCAGAGGTTTTCTGAGGAGCTAGTATAGTGTCTCATTGCACAAATGGCGCCACACCTTCACCCACCTCCGTACCCCAGCACCATTTCCCCTACTGGACATCACTGCTCACAAACCACTCAACTGCATCCTCCTCAATGTGCATTCCCTAAACAAGCACGCCATAGACATCTGGGACCTCCTCAACACCTACTCGCCCGACGTCACCTTCCTCACGGAAACCTGGACCAATGCCAAGTCTGCACCTGACATCGCCACTGCCATTCCTGACAGGTACAAGATCTTGCACAAGGACTGGCCCATCCATCCAGGAGGAGGCGTTGCTGTTGTTCACAAAAGCATCCTCCGCATGACCACCCTCCTGGACCTGCATTCCTGAACAGCAGCCTCCCCTTCCACGCGCCCAAAAGACACCTCAGATCAGCCCATCTCTCACTGGCCACCGTCCACGTATAAGCAAGACTAGAACGGGAGGAAAGTCCTTCTCCTTCCTCGCAGCCAAATCCTGAAACACCCTCCCCCCTACCTCTAGAATCTCCCACATTGCCCCAGTTCAGGAAAGCCCTCAAGACCTGTCTTTTCATGTGACCCCAGCACTCAACGGATCCGTCCCCCTTACCCCCCAGCACCTTGAGACCCTCAAAGGTGAGTAGTTGCATTTTACCAACCCTGATTGATTGATTGAAAGGGAAGATTTTGATCCATCAAAAGGGTTTATTTTGACAGATCCAATTGCAGTTTAAAAGCTACATTAGTCAGGCTACAATGGCAGGCCCGAAACCATGTTTCACACCGCCACTGTGCAGTGGACGGCACAGTGCATGTTGCAGTCCACTAATGACATTTAACTTTCCGGCCTTGGGTACACTTACACTTTGTGCCTTATATTAGGGACTTACAGGTATGTTAAACATGCCAATTAGGAGTAAACCAGTTTCATATTGAAGTGAGGGGAACAGGCACTTAATCATTGGCTAGCAGGGATAAAGTGTTCAGAGTTCTACAGCCAGCAAAAACAGTTTATACAAAAATCTGAGGATATACCACACAAAAGTTGGTACTTCCCTACACTTGAAGAATGCACCTTTAGGCTCTGAAAGAAAGTTAATATTTATAACGTACAGTTAGATAAACATGTTTCTCATTGATAATATGCTTACTTGGCCCTTGTCAAACCTGTTATGCAAGAACCTACATATTGTTTTCTCTAGTTTAATGTAGTAGCTCAAAGTACATCAGCTTAATGCTGTTTGCACGTTTATAATGTTACGATCTAGCCCTACTAAGTCTATCATTATTAGTAAAGATATCCTGAGCCATACCACATAAAGTGGGCATTGAAATGCTAATTTAAGACCGGTCTTGGCCACACATTTGGGCTGATATCTTGAATAGTTGTAGAACTAGTTTACCTCATTAGAAAGGGGCAAATGTTTGTTTGTCACTTGGATTTATTTAAAGAAATGTATTAGAATTTCTCAAAGCAAACAACAGAATTTAACACAATAATGTAACACAAAGCAACATAACACATTCAAAACAAAAAAATAGCAGAGCACAACATAACAATCAAAGCAGAATTCAATATGATAAACAAAATACAACAAAACAATGTAATAATGCACAACAAAAACACAACAGTACAAGAACATAACATATCACATTCCTAAAAAATGCAACACAACAGATATGTACAATACTCCCTGTTACACATGAACTCGGAAAATAAATCCGTTTTTTATAATATAAAAGGTGATGAAAGATGTCTAGCAAACTAAAGCTTTAATTACTGCCAATAACATGTTTTAGTGCTGCTCAAATATGTTTTGCGATGCAGCCCTATTTATATATTTTTCCAGCTGCTGCCAATGGGCTGGATCTTGCTAAACTAATAAAAAAAAAAAAAAAAAAAAATAACATCTAGTTTGCCTTTTTTGTTTACAATTCGGACAGCAGAATCGTATGCAGTAGTTCTTAATAGTTCACTTGTTGCTGTGTTTTGTTTTTTGCATTCTTTAGATTTGCTGCTGCTCTGAAAAGGGTAGGTACACTATAACAGTCAATCAATTTTAAAATCTAAGCAACCTCCGAAAATCTGAGTAAAAAGCACACTGTCGCTAACTGACCACAGTGAGCTCACAGGGAATAGAGCCCTCAATCAAAACAGCCAGGAGGCATGCAAACTCGGCTTGGAGTAATTGGAGATTTCTGGAACAGGAAGCAGCACTGGAGAAATGAAAAGTATTCCCTCTTGCAGTGACATGGGACTTTGATTCCACAATGCAGTCCTTTGGGCTCGGAGGTAAACTCCTATGTAAAGGAATGCTAGCGTTCAGAGGCACTTCCAGACAGCTCACTTTAGGTTTGTGTACACGTCAGTGCAAGAGTTACCTTCTTGCTTCAGCTTGCCATAGTGTCACTTAAAGTGTCACACATTGGGCAATACAATGTCACACAGAACCACATAGGCAACATGTTAGTAATGAATCTGTTTGCTGTCTTATTCTTACGTTTATGTGTTCAATAAAGTTAGTTGAAATGAAATGGATAAGGGCTGTCCTGCAACCAACCCTGCCGATTTGTGCTGCCCCCTAGGCTATTTCGGCCAATCAGTGAAGGCAATTGCGGAACAAGCATGCTCTTACTCGACGAGACTACAGCCTGCAGACCTCCCTTTGTCCTGGAGCTGAAAACGAGGGAAGTTTGGTGCGGCAAGCTTAGAGCTAAAACCGAAGGAATTGCAACAGCTGCTCTCTGTGGCTCTTTAGAAATAAATGGGCAGATTTACAAGCCCCTTGCGCCAAGTTTACGCCGCTGTTGGGTCACGCAAGGCGGCGTAAACGTGCTGCATCCCTACGAGGCATTTACAACGTGACGCATCTATGGAGATGCGTCACGGTGTAAGGCCCTGCGCCACATGAAACCTGCGTCAGGTTTCATGTAGGCATTCCGGTGCAGGGGGGGGGCGTTCCGTCGCAGGAACGCCCCTGAAAAGTGACTCAGTGAAATCTATAAGATTTCACTGAGTCACTTTCCCAAAGCTGATGCGTCATAACCCTGTGCCTGCTTAAAGCAGGCGTAAGGCTTGACGCACCACGTTAAAGATAGGGCAAGTTGGAAGAGTGCTGGAGTTGCGCGCCGCACGCAACACAACTTCAGTACAGCGCCAACTTTACGCCCAAGATGCGACATGCATCTGTTCATTCCTGCGCCATGGTGCGCCGCATTGTAAATGCGGCGCATCATGGGTGGCGCAAGGATGAACTTGCGTGCCGTATCTTTCCTGGCGCATCTCTGCCGATTTGCAGAGATGCGTCAGGCAACGTTAATCTGCCTTAAAAAGAGGAAATGTGCAGGGTTTTAAATCAAGTACAGCGTTCTGGCAGGAGGGGAAAGGGTGTAGGAGCGATAGCTAGGAAAAACAAGATGACCCAGGTGAGTGCAGGCACTGAATCTACCCAGCCCCTAGCTGAGAGATGCACCAATTTGGTATTTTTTTTTTTTAAATAGGAGGGTATAGGAATGCCTCTCACTCTCGGTCTTTTAGCACGCATCATTTCTCTCCTATCAATAAATTTTGCTCTTTTGATCTACATCCCGCTTCAGCACGTCATTATTCTATTGACGCTCATATCTAGGAATTAAACTCTGTTCTATGTTCCTCATGCACTTTTCACCCTGTAGATCCCCTATATATCCTGAGCTCGACTGCATCAAATTTCTATCCTGCATCAACACATCTCTCCACTCCGCACATCTGCCCGCTAGATCCTTCATCATCCCAACTTTCCCAGGGGTGTGGAGTTAACCCCTTACTACTTCGCTTTAGCACCTAAAGTGGTGGTGGGGGTTTGCTGGGGATCTTCTGTTCTTTTTATATCCACTCTCCATTAACTGCATTTGTTGTCCACCCTGTACAGCGGCGTAACCTAGCCCCCCGAGGTGCGGGGGGCTCTGAGCTCCAGGGGGCCCCCTCAGTGGCGAACACTGACCCCAGGCCTCTTGAATGAGTCCAGAGGATGGGCCCTCCCTGTACTTTACCACAATGTACATATGCTCTCATCCTCCAGACAAGCTCTCCATTCTTCAGATACACTTTTCAACCACTTTGTGATCTCTCATTCTCCATTTCCTCTCCACTGAGTACTTCCCTCTTCAGCCTCCATATGGTCTTTCCACTGTGCACATGCATTCTCCACTTGGTACATTCACTGTGCAACCTCCAAACTTTCCCTCTATCTTTTCTTCACACCACGTCACCACATCTTGTGTGCAGTATTTACATCCTCTTCTCACCACACACATCTCACAGCCGGAATTCTCTCTCCATGTTCCACTTTTCACATGACAATTTCCTGCACCATATTGTATATTCACTCCTCCACCCTGTTGTGACCATCCGCTCTATGCTGTCCAGCTGCTACCTTTCGACAGCTGCCCTCAACTCTAGATCTCCACACTTGCTCATCATCCTTCATGTGGTAAAGCAATCATCCATGTGTGTTTTCCACCCTACCTTTGTTTGATTCATTGTCCTTCTTCTATATTCACATCTGTGTGCCACCACCTATATCCCCTCCTTATGCACTCTTTGGCCTCTAAAACCAACGTCTTTATCCATGCCACACCCTCATGTCTCCCTATCTGCTGAACATCCACTGACTCCCCATCTCTGCTCACCTCCAGCCTCTACAAGCACTCTCCATTCTTTTTTCGGTCTTGTCTAGGCATCACTTTAATCTATGCAATGCCATTCCACGCAGCACCACTCAGTACAAAGTCACTCCATGCAACGCCATACTGCTCTATTCAACACCTTTCAGTTTTACGCTACACCACTCCATGCAGCGCCATTCTGCTTTAATTCACTCCAATTTACTCCACTTTACTCCATGCCACTCCACTTTACTCCACTCTGCTTTACTCCACTCAACCCTAGACCACTCTACGCCACTCCACTCTGCGCCACTCTGCTACACTCCAATCTACTTCACTCTGTGTTACTCTGCTCCAGTCTGCTCCACACTGCTTTACTCTGCTCCACTCTGCTTTACCCTACTCCTTCTGCTTTACTTCACTCACCCTGCTTTACTTCACTCGATGCCACTCTGATTCACTTCTTGCCACTCTGCTTTACTCCACTCTGCTTTACTCTACTTCACTCTGCGTTACTCTACTTCACTCTGCGTTACTCTGCTTCACTCTGCATTACTCTGCTTCACTCTGCGTTACTCTGCGTTACTCTGCTTCACTCTGCATTACTCTGCTTCACTCTGTGTTACTCTGCGTTACTCTACTTCACTCTGCGTTACTCTGCTTCTCTGCGTTACTCTGCTTCTCTCTGCTTCTCTCTGTTACTCTACTTCACTCTGCTCCACTCTGCTTTACCCTACTACTTTCTCCTTTACCCTACTCCACCCTGCTTTACTTTACTCCACCCTGCTTTACTTTACTCTACGCCACTCTGCTTTACTTCACTCCATGCCACTCTGCTTTACTCCACTCCATGTCACTCTGCTTTACTCCACTCTACTTCACTCTGCTTACCCTACTCCTCTCTCCTTTTCTTTACTACACCCTGCTGTACTCCGCGCCTCTCTGCATTACTCCACTCAACAACACTCTGCTTTACTCCTCTCAATGCCATTCTATTGTGATTGACTACACTCACTGCTCAATTCCACTCAGTTTTACTTCACTCAACGCTACTTTGCTTTACTCCACTCAACACTACTCTGCTTTACTCCACTCAATGCCAATCTGCTTTACTCCACTCTGTTTTACTCCACTAAACTTTACTCCACTTTGTTTTTACTCCACTCAACCCTGCTTTACTCCACTCTGCTTTTACTCCACTGTGCTTTACTCCATGCCATGTTGCTTTACTCCCCTCTGCTTCATACACTCAATGCCACCCTGCTTTACTCCCCTCTAGCTTCATCCACTCAATGCCACTCTGATTTACTCCCCTCTGCTTTACTCCACTCAGTGCCACTCTGCTTTGCTCCACACAACCCTGCTTTACTCCCCCCTGCTTCATCCACTTAACGCCACTCTGCTTTACTTCCCTCTGCTCTACTCCACTCAGTGCCACTCTGCTTTGCTCCACGCCACTCCGCTTTGCTCTGCTCCACTCAGCTCCGCTCTGCTTTACTCTGCTCCACGCCACTCTACTTTGCTCCACGTCACTCTGCTTTGCTCTGCTCCATTCTGCTCCGCTTTACTCCACACTCCACTCTACTCCGCGCTCCACTCTACTCCTCTCCACTCTGTTCTGCTCCACTCTGCTTTACGCCACTCAGTGCCACTCTGCTTTTCCCTATGCCACCCTGCTTTACGCCACTCTGCTTTACTCCCCTCTGCTCTACTCCACTTAGTGACACTCTGCTTTGCTCCACACCACTCTGCTTTGCTCCACGCCACTCTGCTTTTCTCCACTCAGCTCCACTCCACTCTGCTTTACTCTGCTCCACACAATTCTACTTTGCTCCACGCCACTCTGCTTTGCTCCGCTCCAGTCTGCTCCACTCCGCTCCGCTCTACTCCGCACTCCACTCTACTCCACGCTCCACTCTACTCTGCTTTACTCCACTTAGTGCCACTCTGCTTTGCTCCACGGCACCCTGCTTTACTCCCCTCTGCTTCATCCACTTAACGCCACTCTGCTTTACTCCCCTCTGCTCCACTCAGTGCCACTCTGCTTTGCTCCACTCAGTGCCACTCTGCTTTGCTCCACGCCACTCTGCTTTGCTCCACGCCACTCTGCTTTGCTCCACGCCACTCTGCTTTGCTCCACGCCACTCTGCTTTGCTCCACTCAGTGCCACTCTGCTTTGCTCCACACCACTCTGCTTTGCTCCACGCCACTCTGCTTTGCTCTGCTCCACTCAACTCCGCTCCACTCTGCTTTACTCTGCTCCATGCCACTCTGCTTTGCTCCATGCCACTCTGCTTTGCTCCATGACACTCTGCTTTGCTCCACGCCATTCTGCTTTGCTCCACGCCACTCTGCTTTGCTCCACGCCACTCTGCTTTGCTCCACGCCACTCTGCTTTGCTCCAAGGCACTCTGCTTTGCTCCGCTCCACTCTGCTTTGCTCTGTTCCACTCTTCTCCGCCCCAGTCTGCTCTGCTCCACTCTACTCGGCGCTCCACTCTACTCTGTTCTGCTCCACTCTTCTCCACTCTACTTTACTCCTCTCCACTCTGCTTTACTCCTCTCCACTCTACTGTACTCCTCTCCACCCTGCTGTGCTCCGCTCCACCCTGCTGTGCTCGGCTCCACCCTGGGGGGGCTGCAAAAGAAGAACAGAACAAACTGTAGAAACCCAAACACGGTAGAGACGCATCCCCAGGAGGCACATGGAGGGACGGGGTGAAATGCTGTACGATGACGGGTAGAACCGAACAGGCCTCTTGGACAGAGTCAGATCCCAAGGAGAGGTCGCAGGAGTGTAAGCGAGGGGCTGCCAAATACATGCTCCACTGACTAAACCACTTCCGGCAGCTACAGTGTTATCAGCAATTTGACCTCCCTAACCAGTTGGGTAAGCCAGAAATCTGACTGCTTTAAGAATCGCTATTCTCTTTGTGAAATATTTGGTTGTGTCGCTAGTAAACAATGTTTTTTTGTGACTTCTTATAGCATTGACTGGTGACTAGGTAAAAATTAGCCTAGGGAGTGCTGCATGACGATTAAACAATGGATTGTGTTATGTGGCCTGTGCAATCAATAGTCACGCAGCTGCTTAAAGCATGCTGTCACTTTTCACTAGTACCACCACAAGGTGACATTCAGTTTTAAGTCTTTTACACGGATTTCTGTCTCTCTATGCATCTTTAAGTGGCAGTTTCTGTCTTTCTCCCCATTTGTGTAATTTTCAGTGCCAATTCACCCATACCTTTGGGTCCCATTTATGTGTCTCTATGTTGTGGTGCGAGTTCTGCGCCTTTCTACCCTGTGTCTGCATTAAGTTGTAGTGACAGTCTGCCCATGTCTTTTTTTACCTGTGTCTATCTCTCTAAAGTCCAGTGTGTAAATAAGCATCTGTTATAGTATGTGTGTCCCAGTGTCAGTCAATCCATGTCTTTCTGCCTCTTCGTCTCTCAGTTGAAGTGTGCACAGTAGCATTGCCTATGGGCCTTTCACAGCCTGCAGAAACCCTCATTCAAACTGGACTGACGTCCAACTCACACAGTGCAATGATGTCTGCCAGACATTTCACCCCCTGCAACAGAGGGAAGCAGAGGTTTTCTGAGGAGCTAGTATAGTGTCTCATTGCACAAATGGCGCCACACCTTCACCCACCTCCGTACCCCAGCACCATTTCCCCTACTGGACATCACTGCTCACAAACCACTCAACTGCATCCTCCTCAATGTGCATTCCCTAAACAAGCACGCCATAGACATCTGGGACCTCCTCAACACCTACTCGCCCGACGTCACCTTCCTCACGGAAACCTGGACCAATGCCAAGTCTGCACCTGACATCGCCACTGCCATTCCTGACAGGTACAAGATCTTGCACAAGGACTGGCCCATTCATCCAGGAGGAGGCGTTGCTGTTGTTCACAAAAGCATCCTCCGCATGACCACCCTCCTGGACCTGCATTCCTGAACAGCAGCCTCCCCTTCCACGCGCCCAAAAGACACCTCAGATCAGCCCATCTCTCACTGGCCACCGTCCACGTATAAGCAAGACTAGAACGGGAGGAAAGTCCTTCTCCTTCCTCGCAGCCAAATCCTGAAACACCCTCCCCCCTACCTCTAGAATCTCCCACATTGCCCCAGTTCAGGAAAGCCCTCAAGACCTGTCTTTTCATGTGACCCCAGCACTCAACGGATCCGTCCCCCTTACCCCCCAGCACCTTGAGACCCTCAAAGGTGAGTAGTTGCATTTTACCAACCCTGATTGATTGATTGAAAGGGAAGATTTTGATCCATCAAAAGGGTTTATTTTGACAGATCCAATTGCAGTTTAAAAGCTACATTAGTCAGGCTACAATGGCAGGCCCGAAACCATGTTTCACACCGCCACTGTGCAGTGGACGGCACAGTGCATGTTGCAGTCCACTAATGACATTTAACTTTCCGGCCTTGGGTACACTTACACTTTGTGCCTTATATTAGGGACTTACAGGTATGTTAAACATGCCAATTAGGAGTAAACCAGTTTCATATTGAAGTGAGGGAAACAGGCACTTAATCATTGGCTAGCAGGGATAAAGTGTTCAGAGTTCTACAGCCAGCAAAAACAGTTTATACAAAAATCTGAGGATATACCACACAAAAGTTGGTACTTCCCTACACTTGAAGAATGCACCTTTAGGCTCTGAAAGAAAGTTAATATTTATAACGTACAGTTAGATAAACATGTTTCTCATTGATAATATGCTTACTTGGCCCTTGTCAAACCTATTATGCAAGAACCTACATATTGTTTTCTCTAGTTTAATGTAGTAGCTCAAAGTACATCAGCTTAATGCTGTTTGCACGTTTATAATGTTACGATCTAGCCCTACTAAGTCTATCATTATTAGTAAAGATATCCTGAGCCATACCACATAAAGTGGGCATTGAAATGCTAATTTAAGACCGGTCTTGGCCACACATTTGGGCTGATATCTTGAATAGTTGTAGAACTAGTTTACCTCATTAGAAAGGGGCAAATGTCTGTTTGTCACTTGGATTTATTTAAAGAAATGTATTAGAATTTCTCAAAGCAAACAACAGAATTTAACACAATAATATAACACAAAGCAACATAACACATTCAAAACAAAAAAATAGCAGAGCACAACATAACAATCAAAGCAGAATTCAATATGACAAAAAAATACAACAAAACAATGTAATAATGCACAACAAAAACACAACAGTACAAGAACATAACATATCACATTCCTAAAAAATGCAACACAACAGATATGTACAATACTCCCTGTTACACATGACCTCGGAAAATAAATCCGTTTTTTATAATATAAAAGGTGATGAAAGATGTCTAGCAAACTAAAGCTTTAATTACTGCCAATAACATGTTTTAGTGCTGCTCAAATATGTTTTGCGATGCAGCCCTATTTATATATTTTTCCAGCTGCTGCCAATGGGCTGGATCTTGCTAAACTAATAAAAAAATAAAATAAATAAATAACATCTAGTTTGCCTTTTTTGTTTACAATTCGGACAGCAGAATCGTATGCAGTAGTTCTTAATAGTTCACTTGTTGCTGTGTTTTGTTTTTTGCATTCTTTAGATTTGCTGCTGCTCTGAAAAGGGTAGGTACACTATAACAGTCAATCAATTTTAAAATCTAAGCAACCTCCGAAAATCTGAGTAAAAAGCACACTGTCGCTAACTGACCACAGTGAGCTCACAGGGAATAGAGCCCTCAATCAAAACAGCCAGGAGGCATGCAAACTCGGCTTGGAGTAATTGGAGATTTCTGGAACAGGAAGCAGCACTGGAGAAATGAAAATTATTCCCTCTTGCAGTGACATGGGACTTTGATTCCACAATGCAGTCCTTTGGGCTCGGAGGTAAACTCCTATGTAAAGGAATGCTAGCGTTCAGAGGCACTTCCAGACAGCTCACTTTAGGTTTGTGTACACGTCAGTGCAAGAGTTACCTTCTTGCTTCAGCTTGCCATAGTGTCACTTAAAGTGTCACACATTGGGCAATACAATGTCACACAGAACCACATAGGCAACATGTTAGTAATGAATCTGTTTGCTGTCTTATTCTTACGTTTATGTGTTCAATAAAGTTAGTTGAAATGAAATGGATAAGGGCTGTCCTGCAACCAACCCTGCCGATTTGTGCTGCCCCCTAGGCTATTTCGGCCAATCAGTGAAGGCAATTGCGGAACAAGCATGCTCTTACTCGACGAGACTACAGCCTGCAGACCTCCCTTTGTCCTGGAGCTGAAAACGAGGGAAGTTTGGTGCGGCAAGCTTAGAGCTAAAACCGAAGGAATTGCAACAGCTGCTCTCTGTGGCTCTTTAGAAATAAATGGGCAGATTTACAAGCCCCTTGCGCCAAGTTTACGCCGCTGTTGCGTCACGCAAGGCGGCGTAAACGTGCTGCATCCCTACGAGGCATTTACAACGTGACGCATCTATGGAGATGCGTCACGGTGTAAGGCCCTGCGCCACATGAAACCTGCGTCAGGTTTCATGTAGGCGTTCCGGTGCAGGGGGGGGGGGCGTTCCGTCGCAGGAACGCCCCTGAAAAGTGACTCAGTGAAATCTATAAGATTTCACTGAGTCACTTTCCCAAAGCTGATGCGTCATAACCCTGTGCCTGCTTAAAGCAGGCGTAAGGCTTGACGCACCACGTTAAAGATAGGGCAAGTTGGAAGAGTGCTGGAGTTGCGCGCCGCACGCAACACAACTTCAGTACAGCGCCAACTTTACGCCCAAGATGCGACATGCATCTGTTCATTCCTGCGCCATGGTGCGCCGCATTGTAAATGCGGCGCATCATGGGTGGCGCAAGGATGAACTTGCGTGCCGTATCTTTCCTGGCGCATCTCTGCCGATTTGCAGAGATGCGTCAGGCAACGTTAATCTGCCTTAAAAAGAGGAAATGTGCAGGGTTTTAAATCAAGTACAGCGTTCTGGCAGGAGGGGAAAGGGTGTAGGAGCGATAGCTAGGAAAAACAAGATGACCCAGGTGAGTGCAGGCACTGAATCTACCCAGCCCCTAGCTGAGAGATGCACCAATTTGGTATTTTTTTTTTTTAAATAGGAGGGTATAGGAATGCCTCTCACTCTCGGTCTTTTAGCACGCATCATTTCTCTCCTATCAATACATTTTGCTCTTTTGATCTACATCCCGCTTCAGCACGTCATTATTCTATTGACGCTCATATCTAGGAATTAAACTCTGTTCTATGTTCCTCATGCACTTTTCACCCTGTAGATCCCCTATATATCCTGAGCTCGACTGCATCAAATTTCTATCCTGCATCAACACATCTCTCCACTCCGCACATCTGCCCGCTAGATCCTTCATCATCCCAACTTTCCCAGGGGTGTGGAGTTAACCCCTTACTACTTCGCTTTAGCACCTAAAGTGGCGGTGGGGGTTTGCTGGGGATCTTCTGTTGTCTGCAACTCAGCCCTCCAAGTCTCATAATTAATGCAGGAGGATGGGAAGGTAAGAGAGTGAAAAGATGGATGTGTGAAATGGCGGATAGGTGGCTGAGTGAAGGGGTGGATGGACAGATGCATGGATTAATTAAATAGTATAACGATGGCTGAGTGAAAGCGAGGAAGAATGGATGGTTGGATGTGTTAAAGGATGGATAAGAGAAATTATGTCTGGAAGAGTGATTGGAAGGATGGATGGGTTGAAAGGGTAAATAGATGTTGGATAGGTGGAGTGAAAATCTGCATGGATGAATGGGTTGAAAGGATGAATGTAAGGATGGATAGGTTTAAGAATGGATGAATGAGTGAAAGGGAGGATAGATATGTGAAAGGGCCGACAGATTGAAGAATGAGCGGAAGGATGAATGGATGAGTGAGTGAAAGCATTGATGCAGAGGCATTGTCAACTTCCTGCTTTAACAACAACTGTAGGGATGGTTTTTTTATGGCTTTTTCTGCCTGCAAGGTGAGTGAGTGAAATGAAGGATAGGTGAGTGAGTGAAGGGTTGGATAGATGGATGCATTGATGAATGAATGAAAGGATGGATGAATGGATTCCTGTATGTGTTATAGGATGGTTTGATGATGAGAGAACGGATGGTGAACGGGTAAATTGATGGTGGATGAATGGAGTGAACAGCTCTATGGATGACTGGTTGAAAGAGTGGATGGATGATTGAAATAATTGATGAATGAATGAGTGAAAGGAAAGATAGATGGATGGCTAGGTGAAATGGTGAATGAAAGAAAGGATGAGTGAGTGAAAGGATGAATGAGTGAACAGGTTAATGGATAGGTGAGAGAAATGGTGGATAGTGAGTGAAAAGGTGGATTGATGCATGGCTCAATGAGTGAAAGGTTGGATTTAAGGATGGGGTGTGAAAGGGAGGGAGGATGATGGATAAGTCAAAGTGTGAATGAAAGGTTGGATGGGTGAGAGAAAGGATTGATGAGTTAAAGGGTAAATGGATGGATCAGTGGATGGATGGATAAATTAGTGAAAGGATGGATGAGTGTAAGACTGGATAAATGAGTGAAAGGCAGAGTAGATGAATGGTTAGATGAAATGGTGGATGGATGAGTGATGCAGATTACACATGTTCTGTACCCTATACAGCAACATATACACACCACTTTTTATATCCACTCTCCATTAACTGCATTTGTTGTCCACCCTGTACAGCGGCGTAACCTAGCCCCCCGAGGTGCGGGGGGCTCTGAGCTCCAGGGGGCCCCCTCAGTGGCGAACACTGACCCCAGGCCTCTTGAATGAGTCCAGAGGATGGGCCCTCCCTGTACTTTACCACAATGTACATATGCTCTCATCCTCCAGACAAGCTCTCCATTCTTCAGATACACTTTTCAACCACTTTGTGATCTCTCATTCTCCATTTCCTCTCCACTGAGTACTTCCCTCTTCAGCCTCCATATGGTCTTTCCACTGTGCACATGCATTCTCCACTTGGTACATTCACTGTGCAACCTCCAAACTTTCCCTCTATCTTTTCTTCACACCACGTCACCACATCTTGTGTGCAGTATTTACATCCTCTTCTCACCACACACATCTCACAGCCGGAATTCTCTCTCCATGTTCCACTTTTCACATGACAATTTCCTGCACCATATTGTATATTCACTCCTCCACCCTGTTGCGACCATCCGCTCTATGCTGTCCAGCTGCTACCTTTCGACAGCTGCCCTCAACTCTAGATCTCCACACTTGCTCATCATCCTTCATGTGGTAAAGCAATCATCCATGTGTGTTTTCCACCCTACCTTTGTTTGATTCATTGTCCTTCTTCTATATTCACATCTGTGTGCCACCACCTATATCCCCTCCTTATGCACTCTTTGGCCTCTAAAACCAACGTCTTTATCCATGCCACACCCTCATGTCTCCCTATCTGCTGAACATCCACTGACTCCCCATCTCTGCTCACCTCCAGCCTCTACAAGCACTCTCCATTCTTTTTTCGGTCTTGTCTAGGCATCACTTTAATCTATGCAATGCCATTCCACGCAGCACCACTCAGTACAAAGTCACTCCATGCAACGCCATACTGCTCTATTCAACACCTTTCAGTTTTACGCTACACCACTCCATGCAGCGCCATTCTGCTTTAATTCACTCCAATTTACTCCACTTTACTCCATGCCACTCCACTTTACTCCACTCTGCTTTACTCCACTCAACCCTAGACCACTCTACGCCACTCCACTCTGCGCCACTCTGCTACACTCCAATCTACTTCACTCTGTGTTACTCTGCTCCAGTCTGCTCCACACTGCTTTACTCTGCTCCACTCTGCTTTACCCTACTCCTTCTGCTTTACTTCACTCACCCTGCTTTACTTCACTCGATGCCACTCTGATTCACTTCTTGCCACTCTGCTTTACTCCACTCTGCTTTACTCTACTTCACTCTGCGTTACTCTACTTCACTCTGCGTTACTCTGCTTCACTCTGCATTACTCTGCTTCACTCTGCGTTACTCTGCGTTACTCTGCTTCACTTTGCATTACTCTGCTTCACTCTGTGTTACTCTGCGTTACTCTACTTCACTCTGCATTACTCTGCTTCTCTGCGTTACTCTGCTTCTCTCTGCTTCTCTCTGTTACTCTACTTCACTCTGCTCCACTCTGCTTTACCCTACTACTTTCTCCTTTACCCTACTCCACCCTGCTTTACTTTACTCCACCCTGCTTTACTTTACTCTACGCCACTCTGCTTTACTTCACTCCATGCCACTCTGCTTTACTCCACTCCATGTCACTCTGCTTTACTCCACTCTACTTCACTCTGCTTACCCTACTCCTCTCTCCTTTTCTTTACTACACCCTGCTGTACTCCGCGCCTCTCTGCATTACTCCACTCAACAACACTCTGCTTTACTCCTCTCAATGCCATTCTATTGTGATTGACTACACTCACTGCTCAATTCCACTCAGTTTTACTTCACTCAACGCTACTTTGCTTTACTCCACTCAACACTACTCTGCTTTACTCCACTCAATGCCAATCTGCTTTACTCCACTCTGTTTTACTCCACTATACTTTACTCCACTTTGTTTTTACTCCACTCAACCCTGCTTTACTCCACTCTGCTTTTACTCCACTGTGCTTTACTCCATGCCATGTTGCTTTACTCCCCTCTGCTTCATACACTCAATGCCACCCTGCTTTACTCCCCTCTAGCTTCATCCACTCAATGCCACTCTGATTTACTCCCCTCTGCTTTACTCCACTCAGTGCCACTCTGCTTTGCTCCACGCAACCCTGCTTTACTCCCCTCTGCTTCATCCACTCATTGCACTCTGCTTTACTCCCCTCTGCTTTACTCCACTCAGTGTCACTCTGCTTTGCTCCCTACCACCCTGCTTTACTCCCCCCTGCTTCATCCACTTAACGCCACTCTGCTTTACTTCCCTCTGCTCTACTCCACTCAGTGCCACTCTGCTTTGCTCCACGCCACTCCGCTTTGCTCTGCTCCACTCAGCTCCGCTCTGCTTTACTCTGCTCCACGCCACTCTACTTTGCTCCACGTCACTCTGCTTTGCTCTGCTCCATTCTGCTCCGCTTTACTCCACACTCCACTCTACTCCGCGCTCCACTCTACTCCTCTCCACTCTGTTCTGCTCCACTCTGCTTTACGCCACTCAGTGCCACTCTGCTTTTCCCTATGCCACCCTGCTTTACGCCACTCTGCTTTACTCCCCTCTGCTCTACTCCACTTAGTGACACTCTGCTTTGCTCCACACCACTCTGCTTTGCTCCACGCCACTCTGCTTTTCTCCACTCAGCTCCACTCCACTCTGCTTTACTCTGCTCCACACAATTCTACTTTGCTCCACGCCACTCTGCTTTGCTCCGCTCCAGTCTGCTCCACTCCGCTCCGCTCTACTCCGCACTCCACTCTACTCCACGCTCCACTCTACTCTGCTTTACTCCACTTAGTGCCACTCTGCTTTGCTCCACGGCACCCTGCTTTACTCCCCTCTGCTTCATCCACTTAACGCCACTCTGCTTTACTCCCCTCTGCTCCACTCAGTGCCACTCTGCTTTGCTCCACTCAGTGCCACTCTGCTTTGCTCCACGCCACTCTGCTTTGCTCCACGCCACTCTGCTTTGCTCCACTCAGTGCCACTCTGCTTTGCTCCACACCACTCTGCTTTGCTCCACGCCACTCTGCTTTGCTCTGCTCCACTCAGCTCCGCTCCACTCTGCTTTACTCTGCTCCATGCCACTCTGCTTTGCTCCATGCCACTCTGCTTTGCTCCATGACACTCTGCTTTGCTCCACGCCATTCTGCTTTGCTCCACGCCACTCTGCTTTGCTCCACGCCACTCTGCTTTGCTCCACGCCACTCTGCTTTGCTCCAAGGCACTCTGCTTTGCTCCGCTCCACTCTGCTTTGCTCTGTTCCACTCTTCTCCGCCCCAGTCTGCTCTGCTCCACTCTACTCGGCGCTCCACTCTACTCTGTTCTGCTCCACTCTTCTCCACTCTACTTTACTCCTCTCCACTCTGCTTTACTCCTCTCCACTCTACTGTACTCCTCTCCACCCTGCTGTGCTCCGCTCCACCCTGCTGTGCTCGGCTCCACCCTGCTGTGCCCCGCTCCACCCTGCTTTGCTCCGCTCCACCCTCCTTTACTCCACTCTTCTCTGCTTTACTCCACTCCACTCTTTTCTGCTCCACTCTGCTTTACTCCACTCTGCCCCACTCCATTAAGCATCAATCAATGTAACGCCACCCAGGGAGTACCACTTTCTGCATTGCCACTCCACACAACAACACTCCTTGCAACCCGACTTCTCTCCACACAATTCCACTCTGCTATATGCAACACCACTCCAACCAACTGGACGCTACACAGTGCTACACAACTGCACTCCGCTTTACGCCACACCACTCTACTCAACGCTACTCCATGCAAGACCACTCAATAAAACGCCAATCCATACAACCACACCAGGCAATACACATAATACCACATAATCAACTCCACCTAATTACACACTACTCAATATCACATAAATACACCCCACATAAATCCACTCTATACCACATACCAATCCACATAAAAACACTCCACACCATGCCACATTATTCCACTCTACATAATTTAACTCAATAACACACTGTTCCATGCCACACTATTCAACTCCACACAAATCCATTCCACACCACATAAAAAAACTAACATTATTCCACACCAGTACACAATTCCACTACACACCACATATATCAAATTTACAACACACAATTCAACATCATACCATAAAATTCAACAGCACACCGCGTAAACTCCACAACACTCCACAGCACAAAAAATACTATTCATCATAATTACACTCCATTACACACAGTCCCACTCTACATAACTCCAGTACACTCCAAAACACATAATTGCTATCCACATAATACAACTGCACATCATGCCACATAATTCCACCACACATATACTATACAATGCCACAACGAATCATTCCAATCCAACCCACTTAATTGCACTACACACCACATGCATCCACGCCAATCTATAACATGTAGGTAAGAGACATTTACATTGCCAGTAGCTCAAACTCTTTTTTTTTTATTCAACACCCAAGCTCACAGCTCTGAAGCTTAGCTTCTATTTCTTCTTTTTCATCACCAAACAGGTAAAGCTAGCTATACATTTCTCCACCACACAATCCAACTCCACACTTTTTCAATCCACACCTCATAATTCGACACAAACCACATAATACAACTCAACATAATTACACAACACACCACAAACATCTAATCCACTTCACACAATTCCGCATCGTGCCACAAAATTAACCAGCACACCACATAATTAAACTCCACTATATACCACTCAACAACACAAAATACCATTCCACATAATTACACTCCTTAATGCACAACCCCACTACACATAATTTCAGTACATTCCATACCACATATTTACTAGCCATATAATTCCACAGCACGCCATGCCACATAATTCCACTATCTAGTCCACGCCACACAATTCCATGCCACACAATTACACAACTAACTAACCCAATCCAATATACATAATTCCACTACACACCACATATATACATTCCATAGCACATAGGAAAAAGACATTGCTATTTACAATGCCAATAGCTCTGACTCAAACAAATGCGAGACTGATTACATTTTCAATGCTTGTCTTGAAACTGTTGCTCGATGTGCTCTTCAAATCTGCTCAAACATAAAGAGATGATGGACGGAGCGCTGAAACTTTTCAGGCGCTCACCCCAATCATGGATCTGGGTTGAATCCTTCATCGTTCTTTAGCTCACTTCGCCACCCCAGTTCAGACACAGCTATATGCAAATCAGTCTTGACCCTGTGCCTCATGGGAATAGTCCAGCCCGAACTGCCAAGCCATGTCTACCGTGAACAAGCATTTGGGGACCGGTTTTGGGCTAATAGCTCTCATCAGCCAGGCTAGCTTAAATCCATTGGCAAAGTGAGCAGGGGACCCATGTCTGGGCATACCCTACCAACATAGGGCAAACACAAGGAGACGATGGACGGAGCTCCTCCCGTGCGAACCCCCCGTGTATGATCCACCCCTCGTGCGACCCCCGTGCAAACCGCCCGTGTGACCCCCCATGCGACCCCTCAGTGCAACCCCCCAGTGTGACCCCTGACCCCCCAGTGAACCCCACCCCACGCGAACCCCCCTGGAACCCTGCCCCCTGCGCAAACCCCGCCCCCCATGCAAACCCCTCCCCCCACGCAAACCCCGCCTCCGCACCCCCCTTCACAATCATTGCCATTAGTATTCAGATACTGCTCACAAAGAATGCCACTAGTCTTCAAATAGTGGTCACAATCAATGAAACTAGCCTTCATTTTGCTCTTGAAATAGCACAAGAGTTGCAAATAAACCCTAACAGAATACTACTAAGCTTCACATACCATTCTTCTAGAATACTACTAGTCTTCTTTTAGCAATCAATTGAAGTGTTAATTATGTATTTGAAGGGTAGTTGAGTAGAACTAGTATTCCCTCATTTGCATATTTCGGCTCGCGGGCATACTACTTAGTCTTCATGCATACTAAATAAATACAAATTTTAATAGTAAATGAATAGTAAATGAATACCGCTTTAACTACTGGAATCAAACTAAATGAAGATCTTCCATTTTGGTGAGGGAAGTGCTGCATCAGTATATGAACAGAATAACACAGACGGATTTAGTGAAATTATGGACTTAGAGACATGCTCTGCACTGGAGCAAGCTGCTACATCCCTGAGTGCTTTCAGTAAGTTAGTAAACTGCTACTCAGAAGTACCCGCCCCCCCATATGTCACATGCACTTCCTTTGCGTGTCCCATGCTTGGCCTGACATGTATGGCTTGCCCAGACCCATTCCCTAGCTGCATCGGCCACATTCTGCTCAGGTCAGGCTAGAGATTGAAGTTCAGAAGCATGTTACCCATATGTCAGCAGCAAAGCCCTTACGAATAATGATGCTATCCCATTACATCCCCAACAATGCCCCAAGAGAATGCTGAGCACTACATGATGGGAAACTGAGTCCAAACAAAAGTAGCTAAATAAAACCCACATCCCGGCAGGCTCTAGGCGCGGCGTACAGCGGTTTCCTCCTGCCAAACGCGAATCACACGGGCACACTCCTCCACCTAATTCTTGGTGAGCTTGGATGTCTGTGTCCCCTGATTACGCTTCCACTACATCTGCCATGTCTGCCACTGAGAAAGGAAAATAATTAGCCCTTTGTAGTGCCACCTTGCAGTGGTGCAATGCGCGTGCATATGCTAAGAAGCACTTGCATAACTTGGGCACCACACAGTTCATTAATGTCAGAACCTGGACTCTTTTTGATATGCAGACCGTAAACCAACATTGCGTCGATATTCGAGTAGCAATTTTCAATTAGATGTCTGCTCATTGTTAGAGAATTAACTCGGAATAATGAATTCATAGGGACTCGTTCTGAGCTTTTGGATGGGGATGAGGCACCTTCATCAAGGGGGCTCTTTGTGTGATCTTGAGCACAGTGGATCTCTGGCTTGGGTGCCTCCGCCTATGTACACTCCAGCTTGTGGCAGGCCTCATTCTCCATTTCAAGGATCAGCATCAGTGATCGAAGTGGGGGAAAAAAGTAGGGGAACTGTGGGTGGAGAATCAGGGGGCGGGAATAGCCGAAGATTGGATCAGTGGGCGGAGTCACGGGTGTGGCTAGAAGTAGCAAAACATACCAATTTTTAGTACATTTAGCATTTCACTGTCCAGTTACAGCTTATAATGTTATTTAATTCAAACAATGGATAAACATGTTTATTTGAGGTTTAATTCAGAAAAAAACAAAGACTCATAGGGAATACAGGTTTATGTAAAGCCTGCAAAATAAAAGTATTTTTTGTCTCAAATATTGAGGACATGAATACAGGGCTCCTCCTGTACACGTGTTAAGCAGGGTTCAGAAGAGTAAGGGACTCTTCAGGAGAATCTAGACTCACGGAAACCCACAAAGGCTCCTTCATATTCATGTCAGCCAACTAGCTGCTCAATCATAATATAGCAAAAAGAATAACTGGTGGACAGAATGCAGAACAATGTCATACATTCACCCCAGTACAGAGATCTGGGCCTAATTCCATCATTTTTTTGCTCACCATGTCATTCAAGTTTGGACTCAGTCTTGCTCCTGCGCCCAATGGGAACATTCCAGCCCGAACTGCCAGGCCAGGTCCTCCCTGGACTGGAAACAAGCATCCTAGGACCGGTTTCGGGCTTTCAGCTCTCATCCAGGATAGCTTGATTCCAGTGGCATGGAGAGCCCGAGACCCAGGTCTGGGCATACCCGTCCCACTAGGGGTGACAAAAGCAAAAAGAACATCTGATGGACAGAATGCAAAACAATGTCATACATTCACCCCAGTACAGAGATCTGGCCCTAAATCCATCGTTTGTTTGTGCACCGCTCCAGTCCGTTCACCACTCCTGTCGGTCCACCGCTCCTGCCCGGTCACTGCTCCTGCTCATGCCTAATCACTGCTTCTGCCCCATCACCTCTCCTTCCCCGTCACCTCTCCTGCCCCATCACTTCTCCTGCCCCCTCACTTCTCCTGCCCCATTACTTCTCCAGCCCCGTCTTTTCTCCTGCCCATCACTTCTCCTGCCCGGTCACCACTCCTGCCCAGTCACCACTCCTGCCCGGTCAACTCTCCTGCCCGGTCACCTCTCCTGCCCAGTCACCTCTCCTGCCCAGTCACCTCTCCTGCCCAGTCACCTCTCCTGCCCAGTTACCTTTCCTGTTGCCTCTCCTGCCCCGTCACTACTCCTGTCCCTGCCTCATCACTTTTCCAGCCCCATCACTGCTCCTGCCCATTCACTACTCCTGCCTGGTCAGCACTCCTGTCCGATTACCCCTCCTGCCCCATCACTTCTTCTGTCCCATCAGTTCTCCTGCCCCATTCCCTGCTCCTATCTATTCACTGCCCCTATCCGTTCACTGCACCTGCCCGGTTAACGCTCCTGCTCATGCCTAATCACCACTCCTGCCCCGTAACTTCTCCTGCCCATCACTTCTCCTGCCCTGTCACCTTTCCTTTTCTGTCACCTCTCCTGTCCCGTCACCGCTCCTGCCCCGTCACTTCTCCAGCCCCGTCACTTCTTCTGCCTGTTACTTCTCCTGTCTGGTCACCTCTCATGCCCCATCACCTCTCCTTTCCTGTCACCTCACCTGTCCTGTAACTGCTCCTGCCCTGTCACCTCTCCTGCCCTGTCATCTCTCCGACCCTCTCACTTTTCCTGCCCCATCACATCTCCTTCCTGTTACTTCTCTTGCCCGGTCACCTCTCCAGCCCCATCACCGCTCCTTTCCTGTCGTCTCTTCTGCCCCGTCACCTCTCCTGCCCCATCACTTCTCCTGCCCCGTCACTTCTCCTGCCCGTCCCTTCTCCTTCCCGGTCACTACTCCTGCCTGGTAACCACTCCTGTCCATCACCTCTCCTGCCCAGTCATCTCTCCTGCCCATTCACCTATTTTGCCCAGTTATCTATCCTTTCCTGTTGCTTCTCCTGCCCCGTCAATGCTCCTGCCCCTGCCCCATCACTTTTCCTGCCCTTCACTTTTCCTGCCCCATCACCGCTCCTGCCCATTTACTGCTACTGCCCGTTCACTGCTCCTGTCTGTTCACTGCTCCTGTCTGGTCAGAACTCCTGCCCGATCACCCCTCCTGCCCCATCATTTCTGCTGTCCCATCAGTTCTCCTGCACTGTTCACTGCTCCTGTCCGTTCACTGCCCCTATCCGTTCACTGCACCTGCCCGGTTACCGCTCCTGCTCATGCCTAATCACCGCTCCTGCCCTGTCACTGCTCCTGCCCCATATTTTCTCCTGCCCCATCACTTCTCCTGCCCCATCACCTCTCCTTTCCTGTTGCCTCTCCTGTCCTGTCACCGCACCTGCCCCGTCACTTCTCCTGCCCCGTCACTTCTTCTGCCTGTTACTTCTCATGCCTGGTCACCTCTACTGCCCCATCACCTCTCCTTGCCTGTTGCCTCTCCGGTCCTGTCACTGCTCCTGCCCTGTCACCTCTCCTGCCCTGTCACCTCTCCTGCCCCATCATCTCTCTTACCCTCTCACTTTTCCTGCCCCATCACATCTCCTGCCTTTTACTTCTCTTGCCCGGTCACCTCTCCAGCCCCATCACCTCTCCTTTCCTGTCGCCTCCTCTGCCCCATCACTGCTCCTGTCCCGTCACTGCTCCTGCCCCGTCACTTCTCCTGCCCTGTCACCTCTCCTGTCCCATACCTTCTCCTTTCCTGTCGCCTCTTCTGCCCGTCACTGCTCCAGTTGTGGAGAAGCGTGGCTCAGTGGTTAGAGTGGCAGACCCTGATGCAGAGGTCTGGCCCAGGACCAGGGTTCAATTCCTGCCTCGGCGGCTCTTGGACTCAATCTCCCCGGACCTGAAAATTCTCGCCTCGGTGCCTAGTCTAATCATGGGTCCCACTCTGTGACTCTGGGCAATAGCTTACTTAATCTCCACAATGGCCCCAGCAGCGCTTGGATGCCTGGCTTCACCTTGGGGGTGCCCAGGAGTGGACATTTCACATGGAAAAGCCAGGAAGGGTTCCACAGCGGTATGAGTGCAACGCTGGGATGCCCCGTCGCGTGGGCAGCCGTGCTCTTTACAAATACAACACATTTACATTTATATTCAGTCCCGTCACTGCTCCTGCCCCGTCACTGCTCCTGCCCCGTCACTTCTCCTGCCTTGTTACCTCTCCTTTCCTGTCGCCTCTTCTGCCTGTCACTTCTCCAGTCCCGTCACTGCTCCTGCCCAACTTCTCCTGCCCGTCACTTCTCCTGCCCTGTCACTTCTCCTGTCCGTTACTTCTCCTGCCAGATCACCTCTCCTGCCCCAACACCTCTCCTTTCCTGTCAACTGTTCTGTCCCATCACTGCTCCTGCCCTGTTCACTCTGTGTACAACATTGACAAATTACACAAGGGGGCAAGTTCCCCACAGTACTCTGTTTGGGGAAACCTCCTCTGTACTCACTAACACGGATCTCACTGGCACATGACATGCTAAAGGCAGAGGGCGGGCACATTGTCATTCGAAAGCGGGTAATCAGCCTTCATCGGAATGATAATGGGCCTGCCTACAGCCTGTGCGAGCTCAGGGAGGGGCTGCTGCAGCCTCTGGAGTTCAAGAGAAGTGTGAGACGCCCCAGGAAGCTGAATGAAAAAGTTATCATTATAAAGTAGAACTATTCTTGCCGTCCCGGCATGCATTTTTGAAAGACAGAAGTAGGGGAACTGACTCACATATTTTTTTTAAGTAGGGGCATGCCGTGCCCTTCCGATCCCGCCCACTTCTACCTCTGGTCAACATACTGTGCACTGTCCAGCGAGACACCATGTCTGCTGGCCCAGTGTGTTTTCTTCATTAGGCAGAACAGATGGGAAGGCCAAAGAGGAGCCCCTTCTGTACACACAGAAGTCTGCTCTCTGGAGCCGCTGATAGGGCTCGGTAACAGAGAGGATTACCATGAGAACATCACACCCCCGGTCTAACTATACACAGAACTAGTAGTGGGTGCCAATAAAACTCTGCCATGCGGCTGAGGCAGAGTTTTTGCTGAACTCCGTGCTCTAAGCAGAGCATAGACTTGCAAACTCCACGGACTCTGCCAGCTTAGCAAAGTTTGCCGCACACAATCCCCGCCCACCCAACCTCACCCTCACTAGGTGCTGGGATAATGGAATGATTATCAATGGAGTATGCAAATTATGCTGATTCAGATATTGTCATGTGGTCACATAGGCCCCGGTCACAGAACAACACCATTTTACATGCTCATGCCTAAAGTTATCATCTTTCTGGACAATAACATTTGACACACATTTATTTGGCCCAGTAGGGAGATAATGTTCTCAAAAATTGCTTTGCTTACACTTACATGTCTTTGCAGGTATATTATCAGACCCTTGAATATTCTGTACAAAGACTAAGTTCACTGTGCAAAATGGTGTATAATGTTGTCAGTTTGACGACGAATAGCATCTGTTAGCACGCATGCCAAAACTATGTATGGCTTAAGAACACATGACTGTCTTGATACCACGAGTTCCATTAAAATGCAAGTCATTACAACGACTTTTGCTTCAGGGAAGCGCTGTACTTTGGAATAGTTTAAATTACTATTCCAACTCCAGTTGGTGTATCAGTAGAGAAGGTGTTGGACTTAAAATCTGACACCAGGCCAACACCGCATTCCCTAAAGCAAGTCATTGTAATGACTTCCATTGTAATGGAACTCATGGTAACGTTGCAGGCGTGGTACTGACTGCGTTGTAAAGGCACTACAATGTAATGCCTGTGTTGTGATAAATGTTTTCTGTTCGACGGGAGAACCAAAGTCCGAACAAAAGCAGATTAATAAGACCCACATCCAGGAGTGCTCTAGGCATGGTGCACAGCAGTTTCCTAGTGTCAGGAGTAAACCACACAGGCTCACTCCTCCGCCTAAGTCTTGGTGAGCTTGGTGTGTGCGTCTCCTGAATGTACTTCCACTACAACTGCCATGTCTGCCACTGAGAAACGGAAAGAAATTCAACCTCTTGCAGTGCCACCTTGCAGTGGTGCAGTGCGCATGCCTATGCTAAGAAGCACTGGGATAACATGTGCACCACAGACTTTATTAATGTTGAGAAGTTTGGCTGAACCTGGACCATTTTTGATATGCAGATCATAAACCAGCATTGCATCGATATTCAAACTGTAATTTTCAATTAAATGTCTGCTCATTGTTAGAGAATTACCTATGAAAAACTCATAGGGACTAGTTCTAAATTACTTTCTCGGCTAGGGTGGGTAACCCTCAGCAAAGGGGGTGTCCTTGTGTGATATTGAGCACACTGGAGCTTTGGCTTGATTGCTTCCACCCATGTACATTCCGGCTTGTGCCCGGCCGCATACTCCATTCCAAGAGTGGCATATAGTTCTGTCAACATACCATGCACCAGCCATCCAGACACCACGTCTGCCGGCCCAGTGTGTTTTCTTAATTAGGCAGAACAGCTGGGAAAACCGAAGAGAAGCCCCTTCTGTGCACACAGATGTCTGCTCTCTGGAGGCGCTGATAGGGTTTAGAAACAGAGAGGACTAACATGAGAACATCACACCTCCAGGCTAAATATGCACAGAACTAGGGGTGGACTCTGCCGGCATAGCAAAATTTGCCGCACACAACTACTGATCCCCCAACCCTATCATCACCGGGTACTGGAATAATAGAATGATTACCATTGAAATATGCAAACTATGCTGATTCGGATATTGTCGTGTGGTCACATAGGCCCCAGGCACAGAACACCACCATTTTACATGCTCATGCTTAAAGTTAACATCTTTCTGCACAATGACTTTTAACACACATTTGTTTGCACCCATGTATGAGATAATGTTCTCAGAAATTGCTTTGCTTACATTTACATTTCTTTGTAGGTATATTATCTGGCCCTTGAACATTCTGTATAAAGACTAAGTTCACTGCGCAAAATGTTGTATGTTGGTGTCAGTTTGATGACGATTAGCATCTGTCACCATGCATGCTAAAACTATGCGTGGCTTAACAATGCAGCCAATACATGATTGTGTCATTACCATCAGTTCCATTACCACGGAAGTCATTATAACGACTATCATTAGAGAAGCGCTGGACTTTGGAATAGTTTTAATTAGAATTCGAACTCCAGTTGGTGTATCAGTAGAGAAGGTGTTGGACTTAAAATCCAACACGGTCCAACACCTCATTCCCTAAAGCAAGTCATTGTAATGACTTGCGTTGTAATGGAACTTGTGGTAAGGTCGCAGTCATGGTACTGACTGCATTGTAAAGGCACTACGATGTAATCCCTGCTTTGTAATAGATGTTTCCTGCTCCATGACAGCTCTGTAATGGTAGAATAAACAGTAATATCAATACTAGAATTCCTGAATTGAGAGTGAGAGTGAAGTGTACTATAAAAAATCTCCCACCCCATTGTTTGGGAGACAAACATATCGCTGGCACTTTCGTGGTCTCCCGATGGCAGAATTCCAGCCTAGCTGAAACCCATTACCATCCTGAGAAGGAAAGTGGTCTTCTCTACACCAAAGATAATTTCCCATATGACATATACCCTCAGGTAAATAGGGAGTTAGACCACTTTGGGCATTTTGGCAGATCTGCACACATTATGCTTTTTAGGATAGGCAGAGTTAGGTAGGAGTCCAATTATATTAATGCACATAATATAACGCAAAATCACAATGGTTAAATTATTAATTCTGTTCTTCAGTCTTCCAATGTTAGCAATATTGTTTTGCCCAATTCTATTAATCATTGCAGCACATTTATTTTACACAAGAATACAATTGCTTCAATACATGTTTGAAATGTCAGTTTGAGGATTTCCTTTGTTTCCCTTTGTGCATGCATGAGTTAACAATGAAAGGGTAGAATCTGCTTCCACAATTTCCTTGTTGAGTCAGGGTAGTCATGTTTTAAGGTTGAAGACACCATCCAACGCCTTGTAAGGTTTAGAGGTCCAGATGGTGAACTGCAAGCTAGCTAAGATTCTGGTCAAAACATTCTGATGTTATGCACGGATCCAGTCCTGCATAGTTTTGACTTCTATGTTGCCCAAACACACAGTCTTAATGAAATAGTTGAACCAAATTTTAGCGAGGGTACTTATTTAATGGGTTTACTGAGTATTTTTTCTTTCATGTGCCCCAAGCCCTATTCACCAATTAACCAGAGATGTCCTTGGTGTTAGGGATAACTCCTCCTCAGAAAGGTAGGGAATCCCTATTGATGACTCTAGGTCATTTAAGATTGAATCTTTAAAAAAAGGATTACCCCACAACTTGTACTCTCTCGCTCATTCTGGTCGCACAACAACACCGAGGTTAGAGTCCAGCGTAGGGACCTCATCCCCCAGGCTCCCCGGCTATGCTGCTTCCTGCTGCTGATGGTTCACCTGCCCAGAGGCGCATAAATTAACCTACAAGCTCCTGCTGCGTGGGACGCTCGTTCTGGCCAAACGACAACACCGGGGAGAGAGTCAAGCTTAGAGACCACATCCCCCAGTCTCCCCCGTAACGCTGCTTCCTTCTGCTGATGCTTCCCACGCCCGAGGTGCATAAATTAACCTATGAGCTCCCACTGCACGAGACGCTCATTCTGGCCACACAACAACATCGGGTGAGACACAAACTTAGGGACCACATCCCCCATGCTTCCCCACATTGCTGCTTCCTGCTGCTGATGGTTCCCGTGCCCGGAGGCACATAAATTACCCTACGAGCCCCTGCAGCGCGGGACGCTCATTCTGGCTGCACGACAACACCATGGTGAGAGCCAAGCTTAGGGACCACATCCCTCAGGCTACCCCGCAACTCTGCTTCCTGCTGCAGATGGTTCCCGAAGACACATAACTTAACTAACCTACAAGCACCCGCTGCACGGGACATGACCATCATTGCCAGGAAGAGGCAGGGCAGGGTCACCCCCCTTACCTTTGATTTTCTGCAGAAAACTGCGGGTAAGTCTTTGCTGGTCTATTCTCTAGTTACATTGCCCGTTCCGTGTTGTACTCTGCGCAATCACTCGCTACTACCTAGTCCTATTGCAGCGGAGCCCAAGGAAGTTTTTGTGGAAGAGTATTTGCTGTGGGGAACAGGATAGTGCCTCCTACCCACCATTCTCTGACAGCAGTGGACTGGATTGCTTCTACGCCCCTTATGACAATTTTATCTTGACTGCTATATGATTAGCTTGCATTTACCTAACTCTTTTTAGCACTGACTTTAAGGGGTGGGGAAAAACAGTTAGTTCCACTTGCATGTATACAGGTTTAAATATTCTTCCCGGTCTATTCATCAGTCATACTGTCTATAAGCTCTTTTGATTGTTGACCACATTAATCCCAGGTGCCTATTTGTTGGTTTCTAATTGGGTGGTTACACTGTGGGTCCCCTGAGGCCCAATAATTGGGAAACACACTTGTGCTGTTCAACAGCTACATCCCCAATACCTAAAAATTAATTTTAAGCACTTAAGCCTCAGCCATTACAACGTGTGACCATCACCACAAAGCCATTACCACGTCTATGCCTTTATCATGCGTGGTAAATGCATACTCGTGGTAAAAGCATGCGTGGTAAAGGCATGCGTGATAAAGCCATATGCGTGGTAATGGCTTCGTGGTGACGATCACGCGTGGTTATGACCTCGTTGTGCGCAAAAAATTCCATTTGCTCATCTCCCCAGAGTGGAGGATAGAGTAAAACCGAAATCAGATTGCAGGTTAGAATTAATTCTAGCATCACATGAGAGTCTAGTATCTGCTCACGCAGGGGTGGCAGCTACATTTCCACTATTGCAGCAACACTACTGGTGGCCAGGTCTATACAGACAAAGTGGTATAGGCCAGATGCATGTAGCTTTGGGTTTGCGATTGCCTAATATTGAATCTTTGCGATTTGCTATCAGGAAATTCCAAACAGCTATGTACAACAGCGTATTTTACACTGTTTGCAATTAATTTATATTCATGCGGTAGGTCACAAATTGTGATTCATTGGGAATTGCTAAAACTTTGGGATGGTGTCCTGTTGGGGACACCAGACAACAATGTCTGTGTTTACTTTTAAATATAGCAATGTTTTTTTTAAATGCAGCCCATTTTCCTTAAAGAAAAACAGATTGTGTTTCATAAATAAAAAAACATTTCATTTTTTAAGAGGAGGCAGTGGTCCGTGTGACCACTGCCTGCTCTTGAAAAAATGTTTTTGCATACATTCACAAATGATGTAGGGTCCCTTGGGGACCCATTCACATTTGCGAATGGGTGGTGGTGAAATGTGAAGGTGCAAAAGATCCATACATACTACTGCGTGCTGCTATAAGGAAAGGACGCCCTTTTCAGGTCTGTTGGGTTGGCCGTTGGTTTCTTGAGGACGGGTTTAACCTCTGCCCACTTCCAGTCATCTGGGAAGGCCAGACATGAAGGATGTGTTGATGGTCCTTCCTAGTTCGGGTGCAATGGCAGCGGCAGCCCTGTGGAATATGTGCGGTGGCAGAGGTTAGTTGAGGCTCCTGACTGGGTTTTCTTCATGGTCGCAGTGATGTGTTCGATGGTGGCAGGATTCCAGGTCATGTTGGTTGGCTTATTGGTGGCGGGGGAGGTGGGGGTCAGGCGTCTGTTCGCTGACAGCAATTCGCAAACTACATGGACTAAGCATTCAGAGACATGCTTAAGAATGGTACATACAATTCTTAACATTCCAGTCGGAGGGTTGGCTAGTGTGGCCATTAAACACTAATAAACAGGCCAAACCCATGTTATGTGCAGACACAAAACCTGGGACTGGCAACAACATACAGCGTTTGAAAAATGTGCCTAGAATGGCTAAAACATTTAACGTTAGATGAGGTGAAAGAACAATTGTCTTTCCTTTCTGATGACAGGTATTTACAAGATTTCATGTTAGGTCCCAGAAAGCCACGTCAAAAGTGCTTTTAATATGCAATATAACATAAAGAATAGAATGTTTCACAGCAGGAAGCTGCTGAGCAGATACATGAAACTGACAGATCAAATTAAGAAACAGGTCTTGCAGTAGTTGACAATGGTTTGGCCACATTATCCACTAGGATTTTTCTGTAAAGTAACATTATGTCATCTGCTATTGACATCATAGAGAGTGATGTTTTCTTTCTACAACATGGATGAACACAGCTTAGAACCTAAAGGTTTATAGAAACGGCAAGAACATGGCTCACCCAAGTCAGAGCTCCTATATAGGGAAGCCACATTTAGAATTTGATTTGCCACAATGGGAGTCCTGCATAATTGATGGTGCTCCAGTCCCCCACAATAACAGTTCCTCCACCTTGTTTAGAGGTGGTATAACTGCTACATTGCTAATGGTGTACCTTTAGTTCTATCAACCATCTAAAATCTGTGATTCAGTAGTCCATCCACCACATACCTCCCTGTTCCCTACTTCAGAATACATGTACTATTCAAAGTGCCCATTTGACATCAATTTCTTCGGCCTGCCCGGCCATGAGAGGCATAGAAGCTCAGGCCAGGAAAACAATAAATGACTCCCACACTTAGACTGACAAGGAGGCCAACTGAAATAGTTAGTTGGAAAGAGAAAGTTAAGAAATACAAATTAGGGGGAAGAGAAAATAAAGAAATGTAGTTGTTACAAGGTGAAGAGAGAACAAGAAGAGTTAGCAAGGGTTAAAGAAGAGGAAACAAGAAATGAAGGAAGTAATTAAAGATAGGCAGGAAAAAGAAAAGAAAAGAAGAGAAGTAAGAAGGCTGAATGGATGGAATGTTGAAATTACTGATAATTGGAAAGATGGAAAGGTGGAAGGAAGACTGAAAGGAGTGATGGGTTAAAGGATAGATACATGACAGATTGATTCTGAATTAATAGAAGTGTCAAAGGATACATAGTGAAAGAGTGAAAAATTGATAGGTGAAAGGATGGAGGGAAGGGTGAAATGGACTGGAGGGTGAAACAATTTGGATGAATCAATGGATAGGTGTTTATGTTTATGGGAGTTTTATTGTGTGCAGCTACTCAAAAAGAGTGTCCCAGCACGAGCCTTAGGAGATCAAAGCAGAGAGCCCATCAAAGGAAAGAAAAGGGACTAGAAAAAAGGGAGGTCTTAACCCTCTTCCTAAAGAGCCAACTATCCTGAATGCTGCATAATTCAAGCGGGAGTTGGTTCCAAGCCACAGCAGATCTATAGGCAAGGGAGCTACCACCCACCCTTTGAAGGTGGAACCTCGGGACATGGGCAAAAGGCAACATGGCAGAGCAGAGCTACCTGGAGGGAACATAGAACCTAAAATGCTTTCTCAGGTATGCAGGGCCACCCTCATAGAGAACTGCATATGCCAAAACCAAAGACTTGAATAATACCCCCTCTTTCACTGGCAAACTAGAGTAGTTTACACAATTAATGCCTTTTTAGGAATGTTGAGAAGAGATCTGGTTGCAGCATTCTGCACTACTTCGAGCTTGTTCAGTAAGCAGCAGGGTAGGCCAGCTTATAAGGCATTGGCGTAATCAAGGCGCAAAGTGATAAGCGCACGGATAACAGATTCCCCTGCCGGAATAGGGAGAAGATGGAGGAACTTTTTTAATGATTTCAAGGTGCAAAAGCATAGCCCAGTGAGCTGCTTAATCTGAGAGCAGAAACTCAACTTCTCATCAAACCAGATTCCTAAATTCTTTGTGGGATGACCCTCCCGTGTGGGTAGAGGTGACACATCTGGCCAAAATGTGTTAAAAAATTGTGGTGCAAAGTTCCCTAAAGAAAGAATCTCGCTCGTTTTTTTCCTCATTACATTTTAACGGGGCAGAGGAGAGCCCACGTAAGACAGCTGACAAACAAGATTTGACTGGGGAGATGGAAGAGTAATTTTTGTTCCATGTAAAAAGGAGCTGCGTGTCATCAGCGTACGTGATGACTGTGGCTCCGAGGTCTTTAGCCATCTGAATAAGGGGCACCACATAAATGTTAAAAAGCAAGGTGCTCAATATAGACCCTTACAGAGCCCTTGTAGTCAGGATTTGAGGGGAAGCAGAAATAAGGGGTATCATGATTTGCTGCATCCTGCCCTCCAGGTAAGATTGCAGCCAGCACCATGCAGACCCTGCTACTTCAATTGTCTGGAGATGAGCCAGGAGCAAGGTGTGCGGCACGGTGTCAAATGCGGCCGATATGTCTAAACGGAGCAATGCAACCCTGCCCCCTGCATCTAAGATTTCATGAATGGCCTCAGAGACTTCGACAAGAGCAGACTCAGTGCTATACATGGCTCTAAAGCCTGATTGGGCCGGGTGGAGTAAACCATGTTGTTCAACTTACTAAGTCAACTTTTAATTAATCAGCTTTTTGCTCACTTTTGCTACAGCAGGAAGGAGGGGGATAGGGCGATAGCTGGAGAGAATATTTGGGTCAAGCATAGGATTTTTCAGCAGAGGAATGATTTTTGCCTGTTTCCAGGCTGGAGGTATAGTGGATAATGTAAGAGATAGATTAATCAGCCTGTACAACTCTGAGTTGATCACCTTAGCCGGACAAGGGTCGGCTGGTGAGCCAGATTTAGGACAGTTGAGGGCTGCCAAAGAGGCATATCTGGATACAGCATCGAAAGCTAGCAAGGAAGCCAGGGTGGCAGGAGGCGACCAGCCTTGAGTACCACTCAATGCTGACTGGCTATTCTCAGTATCAAAGTTTGATTGGAGTGCATGCATCTTATTGATGAAGAAACTGGAGAGTTCCTCACACCAAGCAAGCACAGGGGAGTGGGTGCTGGACTCCGCTTTGGAAGAGCGAAAGCTTTGGACAATGTTGACATTTTCTTTAGCAATGTTACCAGAGTGGGCTATACGCTCCGCGTAATATATCATTTGGCATGAGCAATGGAGGCATAATAGGATTTTTGAGCCTTTCTAAGGTTGTCCAAGCTATAGAATAATATTCATGTCTCCATCTGCATTCAAGCCTTTTACAAAGCTGCCTCTGGTCTTTCACGGAAAAGGAAATCCAAGGCGTGTAAAGAGGGTCCCTAGGATGCCTGCCTCCAGTCTCTGGAGTAAGACACTCTACGGGCTGGTGGATCCAGTTCATAAAATTTCCTAGAGCTACATTCGTAACATTGTCTATAGCTGGAGGTGACTCTTCCAGAACAAGACTGAAGGTTGCCGGGCCAATTTTATGAGTGGGTCTCCCCTGATATCCAGGGCACGGCCGGGACAACTTGGGTTGATTTTGGACTGGCCAAGAGATGCGGATCATGAAGGTATCAGACCAGGTCACTGGTAAGGGATCAACAACTGTGATCGGGAAGTTGGAACATATCAGATCCATCATATGTCCACCCCGGTGAGTAGGAGCGCAAACCCATTGTTGAAGCTGGGCATGCCTCAGGGACTCGAGAAACTCCCGGGAGTCACCTGCTCGCACGGATGATTAGCTCATACAGAATTTTAGGAAAGGGCTGGTGGGACCAGGGGGCCTATAAATCAGAGTACCTCCCAGCGAGAGATGGGTAGAGATGGCGATAGAGAAGTCAAGGGCTTCTCCATCTTCTTACTCCCTAATCTCGCTATGTTGAAAAATCCAATTTTCCTTAAACACCACCGCCACTGCGCCCCCTTCCTGGATTTACGATCCACTCTTGAAATTTTAAAGCTGCTGGGGATGGCCAGCTCAACCACAGGACTAGTGTTTTTGGCCTGCCAGGTCTCAGTGATAAAGAGAATATTGATTGGCTTGTCTGTAAGCAGGTCAAAGATATGTTGCGAGTGTTTAGCTAATCACTGCGCATTGATCAAAGCTGCCCATAACATGTGCTCCCTATGACTTTCACTAGGACCAGAGGTATGGGGATGGGCGCCAGCAGAGCATGGGGATAGGCAACATTTACAATGGCTGCAAACCATGACCATATTATCAATGACATCCCATCTACAAGACGCACTACACATCAAGAGGTCAAGCGATAGTAATTTATCCCTGCCACATGAGATATGCAGACTTACTGAAGGTGGTGGCACGGGCAGCATGGCTGGCGCTGGCTGCTTCTGGGACACTGATGGGTGCAGACGGGCTTGCCTTAGGCGTGCATTCTCTGCGCCAGCAGCGTGCCCGAAATCTTAATGAGCAATCCCTTTTGGATGACTAAAGCACACTCACACCAAAATGCCGTCTCTAGTCGTGCCAACTCTAAGGAAACTATGGGTCGGGAGACGGACTTCTACTCCCCAGGATGGATGGAAGGAAAATTGGAATAATAGATGTATGGAAAGGTGAATTGATGGATAGAGGAACAGGTGAATTAAAGGATGAGTAGATAGAGGGATGTAAGAATTATGAAAAAATAAAAGAAACTATGTTAGGAAGGGTTCAGCATGCTCCTTTGCTGGTTTAAAGGCATTAGACGTTTCATTTAAAATGAAGATCATTCTAATTTTCTTGTTTCTCCCTTGCCTGAGAGGCTAAATATCCTGGTGTTTTGCACTCTGAACTTTAGAGGGTAAGGTTCACAGCTCCCAGCAGACTGTGAAAAACAGATATCAGACATAGACAGAAATAATATACACTTCCAATAAATAGTTGGGGCATTACCCGAGCTCTGTAGCTATAATTCATTCAACAGTTCACTTTAATTTAACTTGATGTTTCTGTTTTCTTTAGTTGAAAATGTCCATTTATATGGGCACACTTCATGGCAAGATATCTTCCATAGGAAAGGCAATTTTGCTTTCTTAATAACTGGCGCCTTTAGATGAAATGCACAAAACATGCCAAACAAACTTAATTAATCTTGGATCATTTATGGCAAGTTATGTCCAGATCCATCAAGCAAGGGTCAAGAAAAAGGTGGGTCGATTCCAAAATGTTCACTTCTAATGCTAACCCCCCATGTTTAGCACATACTAGTACTTTACTCAAAGAATAATCTTTAGACTTTAAAATGATGCTGGGGTTGAACATGATGGTGTTCAACTTATAATGTTTTTGGGATGGTAAATGATCTAACAATAAAACAATTGTAAAATCATATTGCCAGATGGAGCTTATTATCCAGGTTCCCTGTTTGGATCTGCAAATCCAAAAATGAATCTGAGAATCTAAAAGGAACTGATTGACTGGCTGTAATGTGAGAGAAAGCATTGTAGCTGCTATTACAAGACTTTGGGACTCGGTCCCCGTGTCCTGAAAATAAAAAGAACAGCATATTTGGGTCAGTGTGAGTACACCCTGACCCCACTGGCCTTTTGTACTCAGATTTTTTAGCAAACATACATTTACGCTGAATTTGCATATCCTCTTTGAAGCAAGGCTTCTGGTACTGCAGGTTCAGAATTTGGGTCCATGGAACTGTCAAAGTTCACCCACCTCATAGACCATCGCCAGGTTGTGCTTCATGGTCTAAAAGGCCATGCTGCACTAGGCCACAAGAACGTTCAATCTTCTATCCACCCAGTAGACCACCACCAAACTGAGCTTAAAGGTCTGAAGACCCAGAGAGGCCATACTGCATCAAGCTGCCAATTTATTTATTTATTTATTTTTGATATTTATAGAGCGGAAACAAATGCCCGTGGGCGTCTCGGCGCTATAGACCTAGTGCGTGTCTCTTGGGAAGATGAAAGAGACAGTCCATTGTTAGATCATGCTGTAAATTACTGGTAAAACAGCCAGGTCTTTAACTTTTTACGGAATAGTAAAAGAGATTGAGTTGACCTAATAGACAGTGGAACGGTGCTCCAAAGTCTAGCTGCAGCGACAATGAACCGTCTGTCCCCCCAGGCGACAGTCTTGGTTCGTGGTACTACCAGTTGATGCAGTGTCGTGGATCTAAGTTGTCTGATAGGATATTGGGCTGTGAGCTGATCTATTAGGAACTGTGGACCTTGTTTGTGTACAGCTTTGAATGCAAGGCAGAGAGTCTTGAATTTGATACGATTTTTAATGGTCAACCAGTGGTAATTCCGAATTGTTTGGGCAATTGGTTTAAATTTGGGGGCCCTGGAGAGCAATCTTGCCGCGGCATTTTGTATAGATTGCATTTTGTTTACAACCCGCGTTTGTGCATTGGCAAAAAGGCCATTGCAATAATCTAAAGATGTGCTAACCAATGTTTTTCCGGCACTATCGGGGAGGAACGGTATTATTTTTCGTATGAGTTTTAGCTTATGGAATGCAGTTGAAGCTATTTAATTGCATGTGCGGCGAAATTAAGGTTTTCATCGAAGACAACTCCCAGGTTCCTAACATTTGAGGCAGGGGTTGGCAGGGATCCAAAAGATGATGGCCACCAGATGAAGGACCAACCAGGAGACAGTTTTCCAAAGATGACAACCTCCGTTTTCTCGGAGTTAAGTTTAGGGCAATTGGAGGCCATCCAGCCTCCAATTGCCAGCATGCCCTCCTGGAAGCGTTCCGCCACCTCTTCTCCATCATTATTAAGGGTGAGCACCAACTGGGTGTCGTCGGCGTAAGAGGTAAGGCTCATCCCTAATGCTTTGATGACTCTTGCTAGGTCCAACACATAAATGTTAAAAAGTGTCGGACTAAGGGATGAGCCTTGAGGGACCCCACAGGGAAGGGACAGCTGGGCCGATTGGAATTGTCCCAAGGTGACAGCCTGTGTTCTTCCAGATAAGAAGGAGGCAAGCAAGTTCTTGGCTGCCAGTTGGATGCCCATTTTTTCGACACGGTCGATCAGAGTGGAATGATTGACCGTGTCGAAGGCGCGGATAAGTCCAGCAGAACAAGCACCGCTGTTCCTCACTGGTCCCTGATGACTCTAATGTCCTCTGCGGATTTGATAAGGGCCGTCTCGGTGCCGTGGAGTTTATGGAACCCAAACTGAGTGTTATCCAACAGGTGGTGTTCCTCGATGTAATCGGATAGCTGATGATTCATGGCCAACCACCCAGTATACCACCACCAGTGTAATCTTCACAGACTGAACTGGTCCACAGACAGTACTTTAAAGTAGGAGAGAGGCTTCTAGAGACTTCTCTTAAAAGTTCCCAGGCATCGTGTCTCCCCTGTCCTGGCTCCAGACTAACTACTGTGGTATGCAGCTCATTGTGTGGAAGGGGGACACAGCCTATTCAGGTGTGTTAGCAAGGCTGTACCCTGCTCCTCCCTCTCATCTTGTCAGTGATTGCCCATTCAGGCTCATCTAAGCCTCCAACTGTGTGCGGCTGTCTAGGAGGAACACACAAAGCTCACGGGCAGCAACTGCGCTCTATAAATCCACATACAATACAAAATGGCAGCTTTCTAAAGGTGCCATTTTCGGAACTACAATTTAAAATCCGAGTTCACAATAAGTTAGGATGTTAAGTTGTGGTTCCAGAGACATCAAACAGGAACTGGTTATCTCCAACCATTTGGATATTACCTGTATAAAATGTAATAATGTAACCTCAATGTTATCCTGTGAGAGAGATAGGCCTTCCAGTGGTGAAAGACGATTTTAAGAGTTATTCAATACCAGGACATCTAAAACTTACAATGACATGTCCTAACTTCTAATTAGTTCTTATCAAAAAGATTCCATAAAAAGTTGAATTCACAATTTATTGGTTAGATGTCATCATTATCTTCAGTAGTTATACAATAGTCAACATTCCTTGAATCCATCAAACATCGAAAACATGTCATCTGCTCCAATGCATTTCGGATTCTCTACCCTTAATCTGGGAGCTCTATGGGATAAATGTAAAGATATAGCACTAAGTATGTGTCTATGTGTGTTTTGTCCAAACTATATATCGAACTTAACGTAGCAAGCAGGAATAAAATGAGTGAAGGAGTGATACGTGTGGTCGGCTTCTAGAATTATGAGGTGAACTATGCAAGTGAGTGCACCAGTGAATTCCTAATACAAATAGGACAAATTCAGTGCCGGTAGAATAATAGTGCACGAAACCGTTAACATGACTACAGCGTCAGAGTTAATAGCAAAACAAACTGTGGCATGGATAACCACACTCACGTGTTATCAGCTGATGGATGCATCTGAAAATCAATCGTAACGAACATAAATACTATGTTCAAATTTAAATATAAAAAGGTAGCTCTCTGTTACTGAAAACACGGCCAAAACGCCGACTTACTTGATAAAATGTTAACGTAATCCTTGAATCATTCGTCAGAGTCTGTGTCAAGTTCGCGTACTCGAACGCGATTCAAAAACCCAAAGAGGGAAATACGGGTTAAAGCCTATAGCGTGATTGACATAGTAAACGGACTTTAGTGTATCAAGGGTGGCAGCCATATTGAAGGAATATCGTAATGTGTTCAAAGTGTACAGTGAAACTCAACAAATTAAAAGCAACAATTCTACTTAGTGTCTATAAGACGTAGCATATAAACATACATGTAATTAGGGAAATCAACAAACAAATTGATAAATTAACAATAAGGGGAAATTCAATATTGCAGCACTAATGGAGGATCAGAATACGACATATTATACCCGTGGGGTATTTATAAAAAGCATGAAAATTCTAGACGATCATTAAGTCCCATAGGTTTCATTGATTGCATTTTAAAAATCCATGCAATTTCTCTTTGTAGAAGATGTTTGTTATTATCAGTGTCTTCTAGTTTCTTGACAACTTCCAAAATCATGAACTTGAGTTGGGAAATGTTATGTCTAGTTTCATTGAAATGTATTGCAACATTGGATTTAGTGTTCTTCAGTCTAATGTTAGATTTGTGCTCGTTGATACGAGTTTTTATCTTCCTCTCAGTTTTTCCTATGTAAATAATCCCGCAGGGACATTTGATCAGGTATATTACATTAGAGGTATCACATGTTCCATTTACGTTAAGTTTGATGTTCGTTCCTTTCATTGAATGATTAATAACATTGCCTCTGATAATGTTATTACAGTTTCCACAGTTCATGCAGGGTATAGTTCCTTTGTGTACAGTTGCAGAAGAGATTTTTTTGTTCAAGATTTCTTTGAAATTTGCGTTGCGGGTGTAAGCAAAAATAGGCAACTCTTTAAATGTAGTTCCAAAGTCTGGTTCAGCACTCAATATAGGCCAGTGTCGTAAGATGATTTTTTTTGTAGGCTGCACTCAGAGTAGAGAATTTTGATACCAGAATCATTCTGGCTTCCTTATTCTTAACAGATCTTGTTAGTGTTTTCTCTCTTGTGATCTGTAGTGCGCTTTTTTTTAGCTTGTTCGATTAAGGGTTCTGGATAACCTCTCTCACTGAATCTTCTTCCCATTTGTTCCAGACGCTGTTCTGCGATTGTATGGTTAGATACAATTCTTCTAACTCGGAGCATTTGTGATAAAGGCAATTGTTGTTTATGTGACCCTTGATGAAAGCTAGCATAGTGTTGTTCCTATCTGTTACTTTTCGGAACAAATCAGTTTCAAAACCGGTAGGTGTCTTTGTTATTTTTACATCCAAAAAAGTAATGGAATGTTCGTTGGTCTCCCATGTGAATTGTATGCGTTCATTCGCACGATTGAGGGTATTTAATGATTCTAAGAGGGTTTCTTCGGTGTTTTTCCATACGATGAACACATCGTCAATATATCTAACATACATTTTGAGATTGTCGGTCCAATTGGAATTGCCATAAATATTTTCCAATTCAAAATATTTCATGTAGATGTTAGCATATGTCCGTGCGGCACAATTACCCATTGAGGTTCCGGATAGCTGAAGATACCAGTTGTCCTTGTGTTAAAAATAGCTTTGGTATAAGGTAAAAAACATCAGCTCCATCAGGAATTGTTGTAATCCAGGTTCAATGTCACTTTCCAGTAATGCCTTTTCTATGGCCTCTATTCCTCCTTCATGGGGGATCGACGTGTACAGGGAGTTGACATCTGCTGTACATAATATCAGATGCTCTTCTTCTGTGACTTCAATGTGGGCTAATCTAGTTAGGAAATCAGTGGTATCCTGGACATAACTGTCCATTTGTTTTACAATAGGTTGTAAGTACCTGTCTATAAATTTACCCACCGGTTCATGAAGTGAACCATTTGTAGAGACAATTGGTCTGAATGGGGGGTTTTCAAGACATTTGTGAATTTTTGGTGTCATGTGTATCTTCCATCCCATAGAGCTCCCAGATGAAGGGTAGAGAACGCGAAATGCATTGGAGCAGATGACATGTTTTCGATGTTTGATGGATTCAAGGAATGTTGATTATAACTACTGAAGATAATATAAAATGGAATGTTGATCATGAAGAATAATGATGACATCTAACCAATAAATTGTGAATTCACCTTTTTATGGAATCTTTTTGATAAGAACCCATGGTGTGCCCACATGGCAGGGATGCCACTATAATCCTATAGTGGCACTTGAACTGTGTTCATTATATTGACGTGTTAGGACGGACACGCCACCTGGCTGGAGCACCCCACTGCCTAAATACTTTATATCTCAAATTTCACCCAAAAACTTTAATACGACAGCTGTGCGTCCCCCACCTATTTTTGTTGTCGTTCTAACTTCTAATTACATCACACCCTGCCCTCTAGGCTGTCAATGGCGTGCCCTAGGCATTACTTAGATATAATAAAAAGGAAGGTTTGGGTATGGCAAAATACAAGTCGAAATGGCAGCTTAAAACTGCACAAAGAGGCCCTGCAATGGCAAGTGTGGGACGTGATTAAATGGCTACTTAAGTGGGTGGCACAATTGGTGTTACAAGGCCCACTAGTTGCAATCAATTTTCAGGCCCTGGTCACATTTAGACCCAGGTTACTAGGACTTATAAACAAATTAAATGTGCAAATTGGGTATAATCTAATGTTACCATGTTTAGAGGAGAGACCGCAAGCACTTCAGCACTGGTTAGCTGGGATAGAGTGCACAGAGTCCTAGGCCAGCAAAAATGAGGTCACAAAAAATGGAGGAGGAAGGGAAACATTTTGGGGAAGGCCATCCTAAGGCTGACAGCTCTAAAAAATTACATTCTCCAAACAAACTGCCGATGGCCTGTGAGCTCTAAAGAGTGCATTGCAGCTCTCCCATGCAAATCAAAAGCCACTATTCATTCTCAATTATTAGCTGTCACCTTTTCACCTGCAATTCATTGCCTAGTAATATAACTACATTGTTGTCTTTGTGAGTGCCTAGTCATAGCTCAGTTCAAGAGCAAGGCCCCACTCTTCCATATCTACTAGAAAACAATCTCTTTGTAGTGTTTACAGATTGGCAACTGTGCCCGAGCCAACATTTTATTAAATATCATAGTAGACACTTTAAAACCCCAAAACTGGAATTTGACATGTAGGAATAAAAGGAGGAATCGGAAGCAAGCAGAAAAGAAATGAATGGCTTGACTTGAACGTCTTATCAATAATTCAAATAGTGCTTGGATGGTGGGGGTCCATGTGCATACACTACTCGAAATGTTGACCGCCTCTATTTAAAGAGTTGAATGTAAAAAATAGATGGCATGTAAAGATGGGTTTTACCTGTTTCTGGGTATGGTAAACAGGTTGTGTCTGGAGATGGCCCTATTGTGGCTGCTTCTATCTGTTATTACTACCTGTCGGTGGGCTAAATAACTGACTGACAGCATTTGTTAAGCACACCCTATCCCACTGAATTCGTAGGAACTGCTGCTCACCAAACAAGTAGGTCTTTCAGTATTTTCAGAAGGAGAATCCCTATTGTCCAATGGTAATGAATGATCTTCACAAATTGGAGGTTTGCTCTGGAAACGGACATCCAACATGGATAGCAAGATACATTTAGAGGTAATCATCATTGATTTGACTCTGCTCTTAAGCTACCAGTAGAACATATATGTGCTGAATTTAAAAGGTACATAGCCTGGAAGGTGTTTTATAGTACGTTAACAAGTGATACAAGCAAACTTGAAACATGTAATGTATGATTTTGGGAGCCAATGAAACACTCTACACGCAGAAGAAACGATCAGCCAGATTCATGAAGCAAAATTGCGATCGAATTAGCTGCGAATTAGCTATTGCGATCGCAATTTACAGAAAAGCAATTCATCATGTGAAAAACACAGAATTTGCGAAATCGCAAAATATTTTGCGAAATCACAAAATAATTCGCAGAATTTAGGAGGAACCCCAATAGCGATTTGGAAATAGCGAGAATCCATGGATTCTGCTAATTATTTTGCAATTCCGCTAAATATCCGCAAACGCTATTCATGAAAACTCGCAAATAGCAAAAAACCCGAAAATCGCTATTTGCGAGGCGCAATTTAAGGAGAACCAAAAGCAGGTGGTAACCTTTAAGGAAAAAAAACATTTACAAAAAAAAACCTAACGAGCCACAGGTGTAGTCCTGAACAAACACACTTAAGGAAACACAGTAGTAGCATGAGGACTCTCACAATGCCAGGACTCTACATGGTGGTCAGGCGGTGAAGGCTCCAGGCTGCAGCACGGAACAGACGCAGGATCCAGGAGCGAATATTCCGCCTACGGGTCACCCTGCTGGGCCAAACTGCGGAGCAAATTTACTCTAAGTACCGCCTGAATGGGCCAATGATCATCAAGCTGATCCGCGACCTAGACCCCCTTATGCAGCACCCAACAAGGAGGACCAATGCCGTGCCCACCCATGTCCAGGTCTTGTGCTGCCTGCACCTACTGGCCTCCGGAAGCTTCCAGGGGATAGTCGCTGTTGCAGGGGGGATATCCCACAGCACCATGTCCGGCTGCCTAAGGAGTTTCCTGGAGGCAATGCTGAGCCGGCTACACCACTACATCTCATTCCCGACCACCCAACAGGACTTGAATGAGACCAAGCTACATTTCTACAACGTTACGCAATTTCCAAATGTAATCGGATGCATTGACTGTACCCACATCCACATCTGCCCACCAGCACAAACGGAATACATGTACCGCAACCGCAAGTCCTACCACTCCCTCAATATCCAGATGGTGTGCAACGCTAAGACTTACATCACGGACATAGTGGCACAATACCCGGGGAGCACACATGACTCCTTCATATTCCGGCACAGCGACTGGCCAGGGGAGACTTTGGCGAAGGACACCTACTAGGTAAGTACACATGCCCCCATATAGTACACTGTGATCATGTAGCTGCGCAGAACAGGCACTCACCCTCTGCTCCTTTCATTTAGGTGACAGCGCCTACGGTCTCCGTGAGTACCTCCTCACCCCATACCTCAACCCTGCAACACCGCAGCAACGGCATTACAATGCTGCACACATACGCACAAGAAATTGCATTGAGAGAACATTTGGCCTTTTGAAGAGCAGATTCTGCATACTTCACAAGACTGGTGGGGCCATCAAATACGAGCCTGAGGTCTGCTGCTGCATCGTGGCCGTTTGTGCAATACTCCACAACATTGCTACCAAGCGCAGGATACCTGTCTAGATCTCTGGCAGTGAGTCGGAAGGGGACAACTGCCCACCTGCACATGTGCATCATGCACGCGGGGAGAATCCTGCAGAAGGACACGGGTGCTGCAACCAAATCACAACGAACTGTTTCTAGCGCACCCACTGCCCGCACCCAACACTTCACTCATGCATGACAATAGGAATAATGACATGAGACAGATTAACTAGAACAGATTATTTGTTATTGTTATTTGCACAATAAAGTTGGAATTTCTCACACAGTAACATGAGAACCATATTGCCTCATATGTCCCATGTGTTGGAGGAGGGCATGCTTGTCGCAGCAGCATAGCCCTTCATGGCAAAGTACAAATGTTCATTGGCGCCTCCGGGCGGACGCTCCCAATCTTCTTTCTGGCTCTTCCTCCGGAATTGTACGTGAGGCAGCAGAGGGCCTGGTGCTGCGGCCGGCTGCTACCACCAGTGGCACGGATTGGCTGCTGATGCTTGAATTAGCCTCACTAGTGTCATTCCCTCCACCCGCCTGGCCATGGCCAGTTGCCTGCATACCCTGCACGGCAGTGTTACTTGTTCCAGTGCCCTTGCGACGTCCTGGCAGCACTGGACCATTTGCGCTTGCATGGCCAAGGAGCGTCGCAAAAGCTGGGAGGTGGCATTCCCTATTAATTAATTGGACCGCGTGTACGCGGACAGGCGGGTCAGCAGCTGCCGGTGTCTGCGCCAGTTGATGTTCCTCTGGCTACACATGGCCTGTGTGTTGGCCTCCACTGCAGCGGTCATCCTCTCCATCCTGTCCGACAGCTGTCCAACATTCCTTGCGGTCTTGTTGAGCTGGATATGTATTTCAGCAAGATGTCGGGCTTGTGTCTGATGGATGTGGAGCATACGGCGCTCAATGGAGAGCCCAGGTGCACGCACATTCACCCCCCTGCCAGCACGTGCTGTGGTATTGCGCGGCTCTCCCAGCAGTCCGCTAGACTGGCTCCTTACAGCGGCAGTGCGGCAGGTTTGTCTTCGCGCTGCAGCTGTTGTTGTCAGCCCCACTGGAGTGTCAGTCACACGCTGTGGTGCGCCTGTTGGCGCTGTGGTGGCACTGGCCACAGGGGCAGGTGGTCGTACTGCCGCTGGTGCGGCTGCTAGCTCTGATGGTCCTGGTTGTGTGGATGAATGGCCGTCTCCCTCTGTGTCCTCTGTAATGTCTTCTATTTGGAGGGCATCGCTGTCCGTACTGGGTTCTTCAGCGCCACCTGTGATGTAAAGTGGACATTGATTAATGACCTGTATCTTACACATTGAAGGTTGCTACATGCATGTAGGCTACCATTCCCTGACTCGCTGCAGGATTGACTATCACTGAACAGGTCTGGCTGTATGGGGCTACATGGTAATTGTGGTCAGACTACATGTCCCACAATGCAATAGGGATTTTGTGGTATGCTTTGGCTGCATGACTGGGGTTTCTAATGAGATTATCTGGGGTCATGGCCATTGTTAGGGGACAGGGTCGCACTCGCATGGCACTTACCTTGAGAATCTTGGGTGGGTCGGGAGGAGTCCAGCTGGGTTATCCTCACGCATGCCTGGGGATGCAGGGTGTCCTCTACCCGGTCCTCAAGTGGGGTGTTGGGTAGGACAGTGGGCTCTCCCCCTTCTGTTGCTGCACACTCCCCCAGCCTCTCTGCGACCCTCTCCTTGGCCCGCCCTCTGAGGTCGTACCAGCGTTTTTTCAAATCGTCCACAGAGCGCTGGGTCACCCCCACAGAATTTACTTTTGCGCGGATGCGCACCCAAATCCTCCTTTTGTCCGCCTCTGGCACCCTTCTGAAGTCCTTGCCACAGAGGCGGTCGTGGTCCCTGCACACTCCATCAATCAGATATTCCAGTTCTTGTTCCGAAAATGTTATTTTCCTTTTCCTTCCTGAGGAAGTTTCCCCTGCAGCTTCCTGTGACATGCTCTGAAGTGGGGTGTCTCCTGGATTTCAGGTGGAGGTACTCTGGAGTGGAGCTCTGAGCAATGTTGCTTCCACTTCAGGCTCACAATGCAGAATGACGGTGGGAACTGCCTACTTCCTGGTTGTGATGTCATCACTGTGCTCAAAATGCGACTTCCCGTTTTGCGATCTCACAGTTAGCGAGATCGCAATTTGCGATTTCGCTAATTGCGAGATCGCAATTTCAACAAGGGGATCGGCCGATTCTGCGAATTTTATGCAAGTTTCGGAAACTTGCAATCGGCGATTGCGGCCGATTACGAATCGCTTTTTTTTCTCGCAATTTTTCTTGAATCCAATTCTGCGATTTCTAAATTGCGATTCGCTATTTCTCGCAATTTAGGAATCTCAGAATTTGAGTTTGATGAATCTATTTGAATGTCTCTTTTACCCATTCTAGTGCAGTCTAGCCTATAGAGCCTTTTGTGCGCTCTTGGGTTTTAAGGAGGCCACAGTAAAGGGCATATGAGAAGTCTAGCCATGAATTAATAGTCGAACCTACCATTACTGCTGACGAGGAAGATGGAAGCAGACTGCAGCTTTGAACTGGGTATTAGAGCGGCCTCTGCATCAAACTTGACTTTATCTCCAAATTGGAACAGGTTTCAAAAGTGGAACAAATATGTGTTAAAAAGCAGAGATAAAAAGAAGGACTAGTTATTTTGGCTTAACTGAGTTAGAAGAAGGACAACCTGCGCTCTCTTTTCTCTGAAAAAGATTGGAAGCATGTCACTCTTTCATGGGTGGTTCTTAACACTGTGGATAAATATTCAAAGAGACTTTGGACCCACTGTGCAAAAGATCGGCATTGCCTAAAAAAGCATGCAAAGACGTCAGACTCGAATTCGCAAGGAACTCTGGGGCATATTACCAACAACTAGCGATAATTATCGCTATGTTGGCTTAGCGGCAATAATTTTATCGCCGTGTTGCGGCGATTTTTATCGCTTAGGAGCCTTGCAATTATCAAGGTTTATCTCCTAAGCGATAAAAATCGGCCGAAATGCATGAATATCACTGTATAGTCAGCGATATTCATGCATTACCGAGCAAATGCTGTTAGCCATGTTATCCACCTCCCATTGGATAACATGACTAAGAACTGCTCAGGGGCAGGTGTTAGCTTTTGGAGATATTCGCGCTTATCTCCAAAAGTTGGTAATAGGAGATAGCGATGTTAGCGACTGTTTCCAGTTGCTAACATCTTGGCACGCCCACTTTGCATGTCATTAGTGATAAATATCTCTGACATGCAAAGCGGGGCCCAAGATGGTCGCTATTTCCTACTAGCTGTCGCTAACTGGTGTTAGCGACAGCTAGGTAATAGGGAGATAATTTTATCTCCGCTTTCTTGGCTTTTAAAGCCAAAAAAGCGCAGATGAATCCCTTGATAATATGCCCCTCTATTATCCTAGAAGTTCCACAAAGATTTTTCCTTCCCTGTTCATTTTATGAACCCTAATTAAATATGACATAGGATGGTATGGAAATCTATTCGAGTATTGCTTTCCCAGTATGTTAGCGTGAACTGGCAGTCCAGTGACTGTCCCAGCGGCTAGATCGAAAGGGAAGACATTCATTTTCTTGATGGGGGGGGAGGAGGGGGTGAACAGGAGTATTTTCAATAACGTTAGATAAATGATTATGCATGGACAGATTTCCAACACGGAAACAAAAGAAGCAGACAGGAGCAGGGTGACAAAAAAATCTACAAGATTCAAATTCTGTCACAGAGTACACTCATTATTCACAGAAATGTATTAAGAGACAAAATTTGACAGAATCCCAGCTGGGTGCATCTGTGATTAAGAGCACTTGTCGTTTATCACTCGATGTTAAAATGCGATTCAGTTTTTAAAAGAAACATTGTTGCCGGTTACTGGACTTGTAAAAATTAATAAAATAGGCATTATCTGTGAAATGTGAAGAATACCCTACCCTCTCTGCAAAAGTTGGTAGTACTTATTATAACTGAGTCACCAGTCCAGCGTCTTTTAAATGCTCACATTTGCAATTGCTTCCTTCAACCATCATAAGGGGAGAAGTCCTCAAAATACGGCACATGTCACAAAGGAAAAAGAGTTTTCAAATGCACCATTTGCACAATTTTCCCCAAACATTTCTTGTGAGATCACCCTGAACCCCTCCATAAAATACTGTTAGTATTCTCGAGTACTTTCCCACTGTTACTACCCGGTATGCTTTAAGTGTACACTTATTGCCATATTTCTTTAAAAAATGATGGATAGGAAGTGTACTGATTCAAATTTCCTTGTAACACAGCTTTGAAACTGTCTTAATTAAATGGTCCTTGAATACTCCCAATCTTTCATCTCAAAAGTGAAAATCCATCTATGTTTTGCTAATTATTTTGGTCAAATGCATCTTCATATCGTTCGAATACACCCCCATCACTAACACTGAAGGAAAACAAATTATTTGTCGGTAAGCCATCTGGCAAAGTTTTATCGGGGATAGTGAGAGCTGGCTTAAAACGTCGTAGCAACGTAAATGAGGCCCTTGACCAAAGCAGAAAAAAACTCCCTTTGTTGCATATCTCTATTCTAGATGATGCAAGCGTTGCTCACACCACTCTCCCAAGATGTGTGCGCCCTGCATCTCGTCATTTTGCTTCAAAGGTCGGCCCTATGCCTGAGTCTTGAACATAAACTAGCCCTTTATTTTTGTGTTTTTGGTAATAATCACAAGAAGAAGAGCAGAGGCCTAGCCTGAATCCCCGGTGTGTGTCTTGCAGGGTATCCTGGCAGGCTTGATAATGCTGACATCGGTGTTATTTTTGTGCTGTGGAGAAAACATCGTATTTTCTTGAGTCCTCTGGACGGTGACTTTTACTGTTACTGGCGTGAAAACCACTAATTGGACTGCAGAGCCTAAGGCAAATAGGCAGTGGCCAGGATTTCGGCTCCAGTGCCTTCAGCTGCATGGATGCGTTGAATGGCATGGTGACGACAATTCTATAAATCTCTGTTAAAGTAACGTCGAATTTATCTACGGGCTGGAAATGTGGACAGATTGCTTTGCTAAACGACTGCACTAGATACTTGTGACTAGTGGGATAGGGGAAAGGATGCAATACAAATTAAATACAGTCGGAAAAATCTGCAATGAATTAATGTTGCACGTGTGGAGGAAACGTTCTGAGTTTTTATTTCCCTAAACCATAAAAAATATGTACCCACATGTTTATGGGGTGTCTTCATTGGTCAGTGGGCAATATTCTAATCGAATAACAGTTCTTCTAAAACTGTTTTCCCAGTAATTGCTCGTTTTGTTAAAAGCCCTCCAAACTATTGCTATTAGGGCTTCAATTTAAACAACACATGGCGCTAGGAACGTAAAATGCTTCTAGGGAAAAGGATGAAGCTCGTGACATTTTAGCGTAATATTGAAGGCGGAGGTGTGTTTTCAGTGCCAGCTCTATTCAGACAGCTGATCCATTGTATGCAAAGCACATTCACATTCTAATAGGAACATTGGTGCTATTTGTCAGATTATGTTCCAATTCTAGGCCACAGGTGTGTTGGAGTTTAGAGAGGAGATACTGGGGATAGGATCTCAGATTTCAGCTCTACCTGGACAACGTTTCAGCAATTATAACTTTTCTCCCAAAAACGGAGGCTGACCGCAAGGCCGTGATACTACTGAGTGGTGGCTGGTTTTTGAAGGCGTGTGGGGGGGAGGAGGGTTGTGGGGGAATGAATTAAAAATTAAAATAATCACTTACCTGTTTGTCGCCCTCCGTCACCACCGCCTCCTCTGGTTCCTCTTCTGGCCACTTCCAGGGCAGGAAGCTGCAGAAAGCACCAGGCTTCCAGCCTCCTGATAGGTAATCACAACCCTGCAATGTAGTATTGTGATTTGTTTGAGCGCCGTGGATGGTTCTCCCCAGAGAATGGGAGGCTGGGCATGTTCTCCATGCGTAATGCAGCCTGCATGGAGAACATGCAGAGTGCGCATGATGGTTTGACTGGCACGAGACGGCCGGTCAAAGCATCCTGTGCACTTGGAGTGGGTAAAACACTCCTCCCCTGCCCTGCTCTGTGAGCAGAGCAGCCCCACACCTACTCAGGTGAGCAAGGGGAAGAATAAAATGATAATAACAATGAGTTATTATCACTTAATTTTTCCTTTTTTGTCCTGTTCAGTGGGGCGACGCTCCTCCGCCTTAACGGGGAACCGCTAATGATAATACCATGTTTTTTTCCATCCAGCTTTTCTCGATTCTTGGAAGAACACTGCTGACAGTCAGTGATTTCTCAGCAGGGCAGACAGTGGGGCTGATCATGAGTCCAGCAGTCCAGCTGCCAGGCCACCATTGCTCTGGTCGGGAGATCATTGCCAAGCCAACGGCATCCAAATGGCGTCCCAACTACTGCATTACGAGTTAAACACTCGACCGGTAATGTGCCAGCACAGGTCAGGACAGGAGACCATTATCTAAAATGGAGTAACCCAGAAACGGTCATGGGCCTGGGTACAATATGGTATGAAAAACAGTGGTCCTTAACCTAATTTATAAGTGATCCAAGCACCAAGGAAAAGGGGCGTGGTACAGGTAAGGCGTAGATGGGCGTCAACGTATAAACCGGCGTGTTCGATCCGTCCTCGAGCAGATTGAACACACCGGTTGATACGATTACCAATTGCTACTGAACAAGCAGCGGCCATCATTCAACGGCATCCTTGTTAACCTTTGTCCTGGATGAGTAAGCTCGTCTGATTGGAACAGACTTACGTTAATGTTATGTTATATTATGTTAATTAATCATTTTTATAGCGCACGGCTACTCAAAAAGAGTGTCCCGGCGCTTTTATTGGAGAAAGAAAAAGCTGCAACATAATAACATAACACCAAAAAAAGACTAAAAGAGAAGTGATCCAAGGATTCGAAAGAGACCGGCTACTGAGTAAACAGCCACGTTTTAAGGCCTTTCCTAAAAGCCAGCAAGCTAGTGGCTCCCCGCAGGGCCAGTGGCAAAGAGTTCCATAGCTGAGATGCCAGCAATCCAAAAGAGCGGCCGCCAAGGCGCGTTTTCTTTACCCGAGGGACAGCAGCCAGGTGCAGGGATTCCGACCTCAGAGATCTGGTCGGATGGTAAAAGACCAGTCTCTTTTGGAGGTACTTAGCTCCCCCCTTGTGAAGAGCTTTATAGGCCAAAGTCAGCGCCTTAAAGGCAATCCTCTTGCGGATGGGCAACCAATGTAAAGTTGCCAACAGGCCAGAGGCACTGGAGCGCCTACTAAGGCCGAAGATTGCCCTGGCCGCGGCGTTCTGCACCACTTGAAGCCGCTGCAGCAAGTACTCTGGAAGGCCCAGGTAAAGAATGTTGGAATAATCCAACCTGGACCCAATCAGAGCCTGAACTGTCAGCGTCCTATGCTCCACGGATAACAGAGGAAGGAACCTCCGCAGCATCCTGAGGATGCCAAAGCACATGCCCGACACCCCCAGTATCTGAGATTTCAGGGTTAACCTGTTATCCATCTTCACCCCTAGATTCTTTGCAACCTGAGAGGAGCAGGATGGAGGGAACATATCCAGTGGCCACCAAGTCTGCCAGTCAGGCTCGGTGTCACACCCAAAGAAAAGTACTTCGGATTTGTCGGAATTGCACTTAAGGCTGTTTCCTACGCACTGGAGAATTGTCACAGTCCATCAATTAAAGACCTGACAATTTACTGGAATAAGAATGCACTTACCCTGACTAATCCATGGGTACAAAATCCTGGTACACAGGTTACCCCCTGTCCTGAAGAATACCCGCAGGCGGAGGCACCCACTCACCCCTAAGCCCCTAAGCCGGGTCGAAACGTTGACGCCCATCTACCCCTTACCTGGACCACGCCCCTTTTCTTCAAATACATGCTACACAAGAATTTGTTGTCTATTGTAAAACTAAATGGAATTACAATTAAATTTGAAACAAATTTGGCCAGTTATATCAAGGACTTAAAGTGTATAATAAGTCCACCCTTGAACTGTTTATCTTTGCCTTCACTTTTCACAAAACCTTGTTCACTTTTCCATCACTAGAGCACTCTCTCTCTCTCCCATTGCACGTTCTAGGAGTAACCGCTTTTGTACCTCCTGAATTTTATGATTTCATGTCTTTTCTGTGAACTTTAATACTATGGAATTTAAAATCCTGTTTGAAAGTAATTGTTTTGGTTGGTGCACTTCTAAAAAAGTAATGTATTAATACAGTAAGCCGGAAGTTTGCGGCTAAAATTAATTGACTTAAGTAATGATTGAAGGTTGGTGCTTGGATCACTTATAAATTATGTTAAGGACCACTGTTTTTCATACCAGCACAAGTCAGGACGCAGCAGCATTCTTCAGCTCACAGAGTGGCCCTTGAGTCAATTCCGCCACACTGTAGCACACACTAATGTTGCCAGGTACCATATCATGCATGGCACACGGGGCACGGCACGCATCACAGATTAGGCATGGAGGCACAACATGTGCCCCCAACCACAATGCCTAATGGGAAAAAGCCCCATGGGGACCATATTTGAGGCCCCTTCCCTGGCTTTCTGATGACCTTTTCATGACAGGGTTCCCGCCATGAAAAGGTTGTTGGAAATCTAACTCATAACTGGTAATATTTCCTATCACCCCCACCTTCCCCACTTTAAATTAAATTTAAATTTCTACCGTGGGATCCAGTATCCTGGTGGTGGCGGCAGTCTTGTGGCAGTCCGACCACCATGTTCACAATCGGGCCTACTCGTCCACTGACGTCACAACGGTTCACAGACATCCGGACTCAGTATCAGCCCCGGTGTCAGCGGGAAAGTCCAGTAAGGGGCTGAAGGGTGGTACAAGTGATGGGGTCAGGGCAGACTTTAACCTATCCAGCGTAACTATTATTTGCTCCTTTTGTACTGCTGCAGGGGTTGAGCATGGACTTGGCTGAGTTTGTGCCCTGGCCCCTGCAGCATTTAAGAGTGTCCTGTGACTCCGGGTCCGGGATTATTGGCTCCAGAGTTTCTAAACCTGGTAGTCAGAGACTGAAGACACCTGGAATTGTGGGTGGCTGAATTCTACCTATAGTTATCACTCCAGGTGAAATTCCAGTACTCTTAATGAGGGCAATAGTTAAGAAGAAGACCCCAAAAAAAGACTTGCAACAGTCCAGACTTTATGGTTCAAATATGTTTGATTCAACTTTCTTCCCAGTTAACACATACTCTCACCTACAACCACCGGCCTGTGAGGTGCATAAGTAAGAAATAACAAGCCTAAAACAGGATAACTGAGATAAGGCAAGCTTGTCTGTGCCCGTCCATGCCCGGGCAGGACCAGGGGCAAGAAATCCTACTCAAATGGTCCTCGGTCCACTCAACATGAAAGAATATTTTTTAAAAAAGAGCTAGAATCCCTAAAGGCAGCAGTTTACCCTCTGCCTGCACTCACTGACCGCCAATAATCCCTTGAGCTGCCATTACTGCGGCTTTTCTACATGGACTTTAGACCAGCAGGGAAGTAGAAAAGGGACTAGGAAAGACCACACTAATCAGTGGAAGATGGGGCTAATCAATTGTAGATCACTCCCAAAACTCTCCATTGAGATTAGGATGTTGATAGAGGAGGAAGAACTTGAGGTACTGTTCCTCACGGAAACATGGCTTCGAGAAAGCTCCACACCAGATATTGTAAGTGCTCTCCCCCAGGGTATTGAGATCCATCACCTTTACAGAATGGGCAATATGGGAGACGGCATCGACATCATCTGTAAATCTCATCTGGGTTGCGTCTTCACACCACTGAATATGGTCAACTGTGAGGCGCTTGCTTTCAGATTATCCCTTACTACGACATCCTTCTTTTCAGGTAGTCTCATCAATAGGCTCCCATGGACCTGCACCCCTTTTGTAGAGGCCATTCCTGATATATTGGCCAGCATGATTATGGGAAACAGTGCTTTTACAACACTAGGCGACTTCAATATTCATCTGGATAACCAAACCAATTCATCATCTAATAGATGCTTGAAGCCCTACAACTTACACAATTGGAGCATCAAGCTACTCATGAAAAGGGCCATATCTTGGAACCCATCTTTTCCAATGACCCTAGACTGGAGGCTCTTGCTCCGATCAGGGTGCCCTAGTCAGATCCTTTTTTTATCCCAATGATGTATAAAAAAAAACCCAGCAGTTAAGCACAAAGGTGGCTGCTGAGCTTTAGGACGCAAGTGGCCAAGGTTGGACCCTGAATGCTGGCGCATAGACTTGGAGGTAACCATCCCACGAGACACAGGAGATTTCGAGGAGGCCCATAAAAATTGGTCAGACTGGATCCGTGGATAGGAACTTCAGGAAGCCCGGTCCAATAAAGCCAAAAACCCCAACAGATCTTCTTGGTTCAGCCCCCAGTTGGCTGTTCAAAAGAAAAACCGCTGGCGAGAACTTTGACCTTTTTGCCGAACATAGCGCTGGGGAAAATAAGGAAGCGCCCTTATAGAGCTGCTGACTCTGCCACCTACCGCCGGTATTGCCGTCGTTGGAAGGAGAAGGCTCCGGACGGACTCGTAGTCCCAGGAGCCTGTGCTTTGCGTCACCTGTGCCCGAGGCCCGCCCACACCCGCCCAAAGCCAGTACATAACTCTTTGCGGCACCCGCTGCACGGGTGCCTCTTCGCTGGCGAGAACTTTGACCTTTTTGCCAAACATAGCGCTGCGGGTGATAAGGAAGCGCCCTTAAAGACCTGCTGACTCTGCCACCTACCGCCGGTATTGCCGTCGTTGGAAGGAGAAGGCTCTGGGCGGACTTGTAGTCCCAGGAGCCTGTGCTTTGCCTCACCTGCGCCCGAGGCCCGCCCACAGCCGCCCACAGCTAGTACATAACTCCTCGCGGCACCCGCTGTGCGGGTGCCGCTTCGCTGGCGAGAACTTTGACCTTTTTGCCGAACATAGCGCTGGGGGAGATAAGGAAGCGCCCTTAAAGACCTGCTGACTCTGCCACCTACCGCCGGTATTGCCATCATTGGAAGGAGAAGGCTCCGGTCGGACTCGTAGTCCCAGGAGCCTGTGCTTTGCCTCACCTGTGCCCGAGGCCTGCCCACAGCCGCCCACAGCCAGTACATAACTCCTCACGGTACCCGCTGCGCGAGACGCGTGCGCGTGCACGCCGGGAGAAGCCCCGGACAAGGGCGGAGCAGTCTGCGGACGTCCGAGGCCGGTTAAGGCTGGGCTGGGCCACCCCTTGAACATTGAAGGAACTGTAAGTTAATATATACACCGAGGTTGAACAGGACTAAAGTGTGCTCAATTACATATACTTGACAGTGTTTATAGAAGTGTGTACCCAAAAGAACAAATGCCAACACGGGCTGGGAAAGGGAGAAAGGCAGGGGTAGGGGGGAGTGTCACAGGTACATTGTACAAAGTCATAACTAGAGCCACCAGTGTTTTAGAGCATGAAATTGCACTAACGGAGAGACGCCTCTCATTAGAACCACTCTATCTCAGACGATCGTCAATGGGGGCACTAGCGGCAGCAACCACACCAGAGCAAGTTAGGTTATCCTCTGGTGAGGATTACATGAGACATAGCACTGATTGCCACCTACAACAAAAGATAAATATGTCTACCACACACACCACTAGTCCCTGCGAGGTGTCAAGTGAATACAGCCAGTTAGGCTCAGTGAATGTCATGCTGAAACAATTAAAAACCAATCGGATTTTGGTTCCGCACTCCGGGTATATATGAAGGTTGATTTGGTTGAACAAAGTTTTTTAAGATTCGGCGGTGCATAGGGTGGCAATCCAACTGAGCTGCTGGATTGAAGAACAGTCAATCAAAACTATGGATCCTGTGACACAAGATACAATCCGCCCTTGCACTCCTGTGCAAGGGCGGATTGTATCTTGTGTCACAGGATCCATAGTTTTGATCGCTGAAACAATTCCACACTCCCTGACCCGATCCAAGACTAAAAGTTCTCCTATCCCAGAACATATAACTGTTAAGCCAGTGGGATCAAAGGTGAGAAGGAAAGAGGAAGGGAGGCCCCAGAAGCCAAAGGGCGTGAATATTGGCAATAAGCAAAAAAAAACACTAACAGTATTGCCAGACAGACCTCAATCATACTGGGACCAACACCGTCCCCGACCCCTAATACGACATCAAAAACTGTCCCATTAGACCAGTCATTTCTCAGCACACCCCTATCCTGGTGTGCTAAGGACTTTATGGGCAAAATGGAACATCTGCTCAAATCACTTATGTTACCACTCCTGGAGAGGACAAAAACGATTGGCGATAGATTATTAAAGCTTGGAGAAACAACGCTGGCAAATAACGAGACAGTGAGGAAATATGCCGAGTTGTTCCTAGCATCCGGTCATAGGAACTCCTCTGTGGACTCTGTCAAAACAACTGTCCTATCGCCTAACTCGGCTGTGAGTAGTCCATTGACGCAAAAAATAACTGGAACTAATCAAGAGATCATACCCATAGAAAATAGGACCTCAAGTTCACCAAGAGGGGAGATTCAAGGGACAGGAAATGGGGGGCTGGCAAAGAAAGCAAGTTACTCCGGGCACCACAGGAAAGCCGAAGGCATGGGCAAGGGAACACAGGTCACTGCAAAACCCTATAATACATTCCCATGTATTGACCTACCACCAGAGTCTTTTCCATTTACAGTTGTACTGACGGGTGTCTCTGAACTGGATGAGGGTAAACTAGAAAACTATTCAGATCAGAAGAATAAAGTAACCTTCTGGTTGAATAAGATTAGACCTATCCCGACATTTATGCATGGCGAGATTCTGCATGTTCGCAGAATACGCTGGGTGGGCCACAAAATGAAAGACCGAAAGGGGGACTGTGTAATAGTCAATTTCAGGGACAGAAGGGTGCTTAGACACATCTGTGGATGGAGTCAGGAAAGCGCTGGGAGTAGGATTCAAACTGTAGACCTGAGGTATTTTTATCCTCCGTCTCCGAATGCCCCTCGAATTACATACTCCATGGGTATGCAGGGAGGGGGCAATAGTGATGACTACAATAAACAGTTCAACATCCCAACCTTCAACCAATTTGACATTTTGCATGACCATGAGGGTCTTGAAGGAGTAGATTATCGGTGTGTGGGAAAAGACAGGAAAAGAGATAATCCTAGTGGGGCAGGGACGGGGGTAAGCAGTAAGGCAAACCCATAAATGCTACCCGCCCATAGCAATAACCTAGTCCCCACTGGTAGAATCAACAAGCCAATAATCTCAGTAGCAGTGGTCGATAATCCACCACTGCCCACAGCGCACACAGTGATTCAGACCAAGGTAGGAAGGGTGGTTGCACCCAATGTCCATGAAGAGGGCCCAGGGACCGATGCACTTAAAATACTATCATGGAACCTTGCGGGGCTATCTAATAAACTAGCCGGCACTGAATGGGGCTCCTTCGTGGATGAGAGCGACATATGCCTCCTCCAGGAGACGTGGGCGCGAACTGAGCAACACCGGACAGGCTTTCCCACATTCTATGTCCCGGCTATATGGGGATGAAAGGGCCGCCCGTCCGGGGGCCTAATCATATTGGTCGGTACCCACCTTGGTTGCACTACTAAATCTATAAATACCCACTCTAAAGATATTCAATGCGTAGTTATTACTTGGCCCAATGCATTTAAACTTGCATTGATTAATGTCTACTCCCGCCCTGTAAGACCAGCTGCTGAGTCTAACACAATTGAGGATTTATCCCTTTTTATACCAACTATTTGGAGTGGTACCCACTTGCTAGTGGGTGGGGATCTTAACTGTTACTTTGAACCTCTGGTGGGCCTAAAGGACTAAGCACAAACTGCAGAGGATGTTCACTGGGCCATACCTGCGACACAGTCTCCCTCTCCCAAGGCATGGTCGCCATTAGCAATACAAATTATGGCTCTCACCTTAAACCATTCTTTACGTGCCTGTAATGGCCGAACTCTTTCTGATATTCCAGATAAACATACTTATAATAAACCCGGACGAATGTCCTTACTTGACTACATCTTAGTTGAGACAGGGATATGGTCACTGGTTATTGACTTTAATGTTGTCACAAGAGCAGACAGTGATCATAATGCCCTTATTCTAGTGCTGGTCTCACCTTATAGCAGTGAGAGGGGTGCCCCAGCTTCTGATGCCAATGATGACAACCTCACCATCTCCAATAATAGGCGGCGAGTTAGCTGGCAGAAATTGGTGGACCATCCAGAACAACTACGGAAACTTTATAGCTTAACAATCCCTCCATTTAGTGAGGTTGAAGCACTAATTAATGAACCAGTAACCCATGAATACATAAGTAAGCTGGAGGCTATCCATCAGGGCTTACTGTTGAATTTGGGCGAGATATTGAACCCTCGGGTGTCTGGGAGGGCAAAAAGGGTGCCTCACAGCTCATGGTATAACCCAGCCTGCAGGAGGGCCAAAACAGAGCTACTGCAGGCCATAAAAAACAATGATAGAATAGCAGTTAAATCTAGGAGGGCACACTATAAGTGGTTGACCAACTGTGCCAAGGAAGAGTGGGACCACGAAAATTTGTCCAGCCTATCTCTGGCACTTGCAACTAAAGACTCCTGTAAATTCTGGTCTATAATTAATCATGGCAACAGCGAGCAGAAATTAACAATAGAACCAAACATAGCGCCAGAAGTCTGGGTAGGCCATTACCGGGCCCTATATGCAATCGAGGGATTTCTTGATGACACCAAGGATTTGGCCGCCATCTCAGCACTAACTCTGCACCCAGAGGTGATTGAATTCACGGTGCCAGAAGTATGCGATGCCATCTCCAAACTTGCCTCAGGCAAAGCCCCGGGCCTGGATAAACTCCCGGGGGATCTTTTTAAGCAGGAACCGAAGACCTTGGGCCCATACTTTCAGATTTTATTTAATGCGATTCTGGGAGGTATGGGGGTTCCCTGTACTTGGCTGGGAGCAGAGATAGTGCCTATATTCAAAAAGGGCTCTCCTCTGCTCCCTTCCAACTACAGATCCATCAGCCTCATCGATGTCCCCCAGAAGGTTTTTGAAAGACTCATCCATGACCGGTTGCAGGACTGGATGGACGAGTCTGCAATCCTCAGTCCCTATCAGGTGGGGTTTAGGAAGAACACCTCTACTGTGGATCAAATTTTACGTCTACAACTTTTGTATTGGAAAACAGTAAGAATAGAGGGTGGCAGTCTCTATATTGTGTTCATTGACCTCCGCTCTGCCTTTGATCTTGTTCCCCGGGAGAAACTTTGGACGGTTCTTCTTGAGCTTGGCAAACCTCTGCACCTTCTGTCCATTCTGATGAGGCTTCATGAGGCCAATTTTGGCCAAGTTAGGTGTGGGAAAAATGATTCACTTTCATCAAGATTTCCTGTTGGCAGAGGGGTAAGGCAGGGCTGTGTGCTTGCTCCGACCCTGTTTTGCCTCTACATCAACGGAATAATCTTGCATCTCAATGGAGTCTTGCACAGTGACGTGCCAAAGCTGGCAGGCAAAAGGGTCCCCGCAATCATGTTCGCCGATGACACCCTATTGCTTTCAAAATCCCCAATCGGCGTCCAGCGAATATTGGATGGTTTCCAGGAATTCTGCACCATACGTTGCTTGGAGATCAACCCCTCGAAAACAAAATACATGATCTTCAATCCCCCGAGATCCACAAGACCTAACCCAAGTCTAGGGACAACGCTACTAGAAAGGGTCTCCACCTTTGACTATCTGGGGGTCACAATCAACAAAAACCTGACGTGGGGGCCCCAGCAGATTAAGTCACAATTAAAATTGGCCCAATTCTCAGGCTGAATTCTTAGACAATCCAATAAGTCCACAATGAAGCCAGTGAGGCCACCATTGGAGGTTTACAAAGCACAAGCAAGGGGTGCCCTTATGTATGGCGGCGAACTTTGGGGCTATTGCAACAGGGCCGGAATTATTAGGACTGAAAACCAATTTCTAAGAGGGTTGCTAGCATTACCGCCTAGCACTCCTCTTCTCCCCCTAAGGTTTGACCTGGGAATTAGACAGATCGATGAGGAGTTAGCTCTAAAACTCTTGAGATTTTGGCGCAGGCTTTGGGTAACCCCAGAGCTGATACATTATAGAGAAGATCTTAAGGAAATACTGACCCTTACAGCCCCAGGGAATATTCCTTGGCTTGCGTACATAAGAAAAGAATTTATAAGGCTAGATATCTCTGAGCTATGGTCTGACCCAGAACAGGGCTGTAAAAAGCTGTCGCGCGCCCAGCTTACGAATATATTTTGTGCGGACAAACTTACTGTTGCACTATGCAAATCCCAAATCGGCTCTCCAACAACCTCTTTCCTGTTGGTCAAAGATTTTTACTCATTTGAGTAATTCCTTGATGACATCTATCCACTTCTAGCAAGAAAATTATATGTCCAGTGGAGGCATGGGGTTTTACCACTGCGAGCGTTCACGAGCGACTGGTCACCCGCTGCCCCAAAAAATTGTCCAGCCTGCAAATGTGACAGCGAAACCGAGATTCATGTGCTGTTTTTCTGTCCAGGGTATCATATGGCTAGGAAACGCTGGCTTGTTCCTCTATGTAAAAACCTAGGTTTCCGCCAATGCACGCTGGCATTTAGAGTTTTAAAAGGCGACACAACTGGTCTGATAGTATTTGCTGTCTCAAAGTTTTTGACTGCCATGTGGCATAAGCGCAGGCTCCTAATTGCCTGAGCTTGAGCCGGGGTGGCAGATCACGGCTACTTACTGCTTTTTTACATGATTTTAAATTATTGTATGAAATCTGTTTATTATAAATTTTTTAACATATATTAATTATTTTTGCTAAAGCATATGATATTGTCATCAACTTGCACTTCTTTTATAATACTGTTTCCTTTTATGGCACATAGCCGAAATAAAGGTTTTTGAATTGAATTGAAAAGAAAAACTGCAAAAAACTAGAGAGGAGTTGAAGGAAAACATATGCGCCTGAGCTCAAACTACCATACAAAGCAGCCATACTGCAATATCAGAAGAACATTAGAAAAGCACAAGCAGAATTTTTTGACTAAAGGATTGAGAAGTCTTCCAAATCTTGGAAAGAGTTGTTCAAGATTGTAAAGTCGCTCACAACAGTGGATTCAGGTACCACGTTATCCAATCCTCAAAGGAGAGATGTAACAGCTTAGCCACATTCTTTAAGAGTAAGGTAGAAACTATCTACAACTCCCTTCATGCAAACACAAGCAAAACGCCTGTTGCAATCAAAGACTCTGTGGTTATCCAAGAATGCCCTATTAGTACAGTGCAGTTAGAAACCTCTCGTTCCCCAGCTATGCTCAAGTATCCTAAACTATGTGAAGACCAGTTCCCTTTCACTGAACATCAAATCAGGGTCCCCTATTGACCCTGCTCCACCACACATCTTTGTTCAAGGGGCGAACTACGTCCCAGCCCAAAACTCTAGCCTCATCTCCCTGTCTCTTGAGGGGGGCATAGTACCTAAAGAATAGAAGCACGCTATTGTAAAACCTTTGTTGAAAAAAACCCCACCTAGACCCCACCTCTATGGCTAACTATCGCCCTATCTCCTTGCTGCTCATTCTGGGAACGATTGCAGAGAAACACTTGAACAGTGTTATCTTGCAATTTGTGGAAGATAATGGCATTTTACACCAGATCCAGATGGGATTCCGACCAGAACATAGTTGGCATTATTCGTGGTTACCGATAAAATAAAAAGCATTCTGGATCAAGAAAGAGCTGCCGCTGTTCTGTTATTGATCTAAGTGCGGCCTTTGACACGGTAGATCACAAGATCCTTATTCAAAGGCTCAAAGACATTGGGATCAAAGGTATGGCCAACCAATGTGTGGCCTCGTTCCTGAGCAATAGATCTTTTCAGTGCACAGAGGGGGGCATCCTATTGGACACCTTCTCAGCCCCATGGGGAGTCCCTCAGGGATCTTCCCTGAGCCCAACCCTCTTTAACATTTATCTGAGACCATTGGCGCATATAGTGCAGGAGTTGGACTCTCCATTGTGTCATAGGCCGATGACACCCAACTAGTGGTCTCGATAGCAGACACCCTCAGCTCCAACCCTATGCAACTAGCCCATTGGTAGCCTTGCCTTGTTCCTAGGCCCACCCTACAGGCATCCAAGCTCAGTCCGCCGTTCTGACCCTGGCAGTGGAGTCCTTGTACAAGAGAGCCGTCCAACCTAAAATTGCTCCCCCAGCTCAAATTTTCTCATAACGTGACAGAGATAAGGCCATTCAAGGCTATCAAATGCCTTTTCAATATCAACTGCGAAAATTGCCACCTCCTCGTTCTGGTAGGTGTCCGACCCCAAGACTCATAGAAGCCAACGGATATTCATTGCCGTGTTCCTTGCTGGGATAAAGCCAGCTTGATCGGTATGTATTAGAGGCGCTATATGTGGTAGTAGGCAAGTGGCTAGTATCGGACTTAGGATTTTGTAATCTAAATTGAGTAAGGAGAGTGGACGGTAGGCAGCCTTATCCCAAGCCGGCCTTCCATGTTTTAGGAGCAGAATAATTACCGCCTCTCTTGTCGAAGCAGGCAGAGACCCCTCCTTCTTCACCCTATTATAGAGCATCACCAGCTTGGGAGCCGAGACTTCGACGTATGTCGAATATATCTCTGTCGGCAATCAATCTGTCCATGTTATCTTATTTCTGGCCATGTGTTTAATAGCCCCTCGCACATCACCAATTTCTACGCCTCGGCCTAATTTTCCCGCTGCTTCTGTCTTTAAGCTTGGAAGCTCCAGCTCTCCCAAACAACCAGTTATCTCCTCATCTGCTTGTGCCAATCTGCTCTGATATATGTCAGTATAGTATTCCAGGAAATGGGTGTTAATATCTCTCTGCTTATAATAGATCTCCTCATACCGCCCTCGGAGCTCGAATATCGCTGACCCCTTCTCGCCGGATTAGCCAGCCAAGCCAATAGTTTCCCGGATTTGTCTCTCTCATTGTGGACCCTTGTTAGATCATTTTTATTGTCGAAACAACGCAGTCATTCTACTTGGGTGGCCATTATTTCTCTAGCCTCCAAGAGGTCGGCTTGTTTATCCACTCATTCCTGTCTTTCTTTCTCCACTTCTCGGAGTCGCTGCTCCGCCATTTGTACATCTTTCAATAGAACCCTTAGTGTCCCCACTACTTCTGCAACGCAGCATCCTCTAACAACAGTCTTAAAAGCATCCCATTGTATGATCAATTGTGGAACCCACTGTGGCCTGAAAGACTAGTTCTTCCAGCACCTCCGGCCTCAAACACCAGTTAGGTATGTTGGGTCAATCGCAGAACCAGTTCAGGGTCATCAGCAGCAGGTTGTGGTCAGAGATTGTTCTGGTCAGGTACTTGCTCAGCCCGACCCCCATGCACATCCGGTGAACACAATATAGCATCAAGTTGAACATGAAGTTCATGCAGGGCTGAAAAGAAGGAATAATCCCTCTACCCTGGATGTTGGGACCTCCAGGTATCAATCAACCCCCACTTCTGCAGCCAATTGCGTCGAGCCTCCGCAATTCTATGTATGGGAGCGCCACGGAGCAGAGGGTGAGAGCAATCCAATCCCACATCAGTTACACAGTTGAAGTCATCTCCCAGTAGCACCGATCCTGTCAGTGCAGAGGCCAGTGACTGCGAAGGTCACAACAGAAATGCAGGTTGTTCTATGTTAGGGGCATACAAACTCCCAATCGTTATGTCCCTACCATCTAAATGTGCCGAAACTACCACAAATCTTCCCCAGGGTCAATAATTTGCCTAGTACATTGGAAAGGGACCCCCACCCTCACCCAAACCAGGGCTCCCCTAGCAAATGCTGAATAAGTAGTATAAAACACCTGTCTCTTCCACCTACGCTGAAGCGCAGCACCTTCCTTCGCTGACAAGTGGATTTCCTGTAATATCTCTATTTGCATTCCCCTCCTGACTAAATATGCATGTAGTTTATGACGACGTAGTATAGTGTGCATCCCTCGGACGCTCAAAGATAAATATTTAATACCTATGGTGGATCCCATTTTGGCAGGTATGACAAACCCCTAGTGATTTCCCCCAAAGCAACATGCCTGACCCAGAACAACAACCCCGTAATAACAAGAACACCCAAACTTTCCCTCCTTAGGACAGGTACATACAAACTAATTTCCATCCAAACTCAAACTTAGTGGTAGGAGTTATCTGATAGTGGTGGGTTATGTAGCTCACCCTACAGGGCCCAAAACTCCTCCAGGCCACGCCCTTTAACATCATAATGTAGCTGTCAGACCCAGTGGACATGCCGTCCCAGTGCGTCTAGTGCAATGGCTAAACCCCAACATAAGACATACTCAGTTTCACTGGGCACTTCTGAAAGTCGCTATGGAACTCCTCACTTAGGCAATTTCTTCTTCTGTTTGGGGTGTAACCTTTGAGGGATCAGTCTCAGAGTCCTCATGCGCACTAGCTAGTGGTGAGCTTTCAGATCCATCAATGTCAGGGCCACTTTTGCTCGAACCCGGGCTGGTGCGGGCAATGCCATGTTTCGCTCCTTTCGGCGCTCTTTAGGAGATAGGGTTGTAGAGGAATGTTGACTCCTGGTCAGGTTTTGCTGAGTCAAGTCTGGGGATGAAGTGGGGGCTCCTGATTTCATCGTGTTGCTAGGCTTTACCATGTCTCCTGCGCTGTAGTGAAAAATGGCGTCTCTGATTTGTCTTTCACCCGGAGGCGTTGTGAAAACAGCATGGCATACTTGATCTGCAATTGGCGCAGCTTTCGCTTGAGGGCCAGGAATGATGCTCTTTGACATTGCACCTTCCTGGTAAAGTCTGGATATACCATAACCTTGTTATTTCCGATCTGCAAGTCCTGCTTTTGATGGGCTTGTTGAAGGATATGGTCACGATCCCTAAAGTGAAGGAGACATGCCACAATTGGTCATGGGGGAGCTCCAGGTTTGGGTGGCCTGGCTGGGTCTCCTGAGCCTTCTCAAATGCATAAAAGGGGGAAATACCCTCCAGGGCCACCACCCACCACTGTTTTGAGCTATTCCTCAATAAATCGCACCGCATCCATGCCCTCTGCCCTCTTCCGAACCCTTACTATGTGTATGTTTATTCTTCGGGAGTGACCCATGCTGTCTTCTGCCCATGCCTCCAGTACCTTGACCCTGGCCTCCACACATTTCAACAAGTTTAGCAATGTGGAAGCTGCTTCCAGGATATCCATGAGTTCTTTTTCAGTGAGTCTTACCCTCTCTTTAAGCTTGTGGTGCTCATTCTTCAGCAAGTTAAGTTCCGTCCCAATCGAGTTCATCTTCGACTCTAGCTATGATGGCTTGCATAATATCCACGAGGGTGGGCCCTTCAGGAGCAGAATCTCTCTTCAGCTCCACTGTGTCATCATCCTCATCAGTTTGATGACGTGCAGCCTCCACATTGGAGGCAGTACTCCCTTTCTTCTTGATGACTCTCCCCATGCTCAGTGCCCAGAGCACACCTTCCAGAATACAGCATCCTGGTGTTATCAGCGGTCGCAGTTAAACTTTGACTCACCTAGTCAAGTTGATCATGTAGAGCTGGCACCAGCAATATTCACTCTGCGCACACAGAGTGCTAGGAAGCGAAGCCAAACCCCTTCGGTTTCGTGCATTTGGGTGGCACACAGGCTGATGCTTCGCATGTCTTGCCACCCCTACTATTGTGGTCCCCTCGTGTCTTCTGTTTGCAACTGGGCGAGTCCTCATCCACGCTCCTCTCAAAAGCAGAGAGCCCTTAGATCAGGCACTCCATAACTCAGCAGCGGTTTGCTCCCTCCTGCGAGCTCGGTGCGGCTCCTCTCTCCATCATCAATGGTGCAGGGACCTCTCCATAAACCAGGATGGGGCCCCCTAGAGTTTTACAAAATAGACCAATCCGGGCATGTTCTGTGCTTCTGCAGGGCACCATGAGATAGTCAATAGTTTGGGAAATAGCTTCCTTCTCAAGTGGTGTTCCGTTCATCCCAGGGGACCTCCTGCCATCACGGGCCCCCTCCAGCGTTCTGCTGTAGTTTTGCGGCCTCCCCGTGTAAATCGCCTCAGTCACGAAGGCCCTCAGCAGCCAGGCGCACCTCACAGGCCTTTCAGAGCAGGTTCCGGTGCTTGGTACTCAGCTCCGGAGGTCTCCTACCATGTAGGCAAGCACTGGTCTCTCCACTGCTCAGTGCACGTTTTATGCCTGGCTGCAGCTTGCAGCACAGCTTCCCACTGCCAGGATGAGCCTCCTCAGACCGCGGCCACCATCTTGCGGTTTCGTGATCAGCGCCGAGTCGGGAGAAGAAATGGCGAATTCAGAGCCGCAAATTCTGCAACCTCGTCGTGGGCCAGTCCAGCATGGAACACTGATGTACTACAGCCCGGAAAACTGTGCTGGGTCTCATTTAGTGGTCACGATAATTGTCGTTGGAGGGATCACAGCAAACAGAGCTCTGGAGTTCACTCCCTCTCACATCATTGCTTAGCCATGCCTCCACACAGGCAGTACCCATACACTAATAAAATCACACAGTCACTTCCTATGTATTCCTGCAATCCCCCAGATATTACACCTGCAGTAGTGCAATCACCCAGGCATTACCAATGTACTCCTTTAATCCTCCAGACATTGCCCCTGTACTGATGCAATCACCAATGTATTAGCTACACACTGCTTCAATCACCCAGGCACTACCCTTGCACTCTTCCAATTACCCTGTCAGTATCTATGCACCTCTCCAATCACTCAGCCAGTACCCATGTTCTTATGCAATCAGTCAGGCACTACCCTAGAACTCCTCCAGTCACCCAGGCACTACCCTTGTTCTCATACAATCACCCAGGCACTACCCCTGCAGTAATGCAATCATTTAGATACTACCTGTGCAGTTGTGCAATCACCAAGGCATTATCCCTGCAATCATGCAATCAGATATGTATTACCAAAGCACTCCTTCCATCACCCAGGCACTACCCATACAGTTATATAATGAAAGGCACAAACTTTTCACTCTACAAATCACCAATACACTACCCATGTACTCTTCCTATCACCCAACCACTACCCATTCACTTATAAAATCACCCAGGCATTACCTGTGCACTCTGCCAATCATCCAGGTACTACCACTACACTCATACAACCACCCAGCCATTTCTCTACACTTATGCAATCACCTAGACATTACTCATGCATTCTCTAATCACCACACATTACCTCTGCAGTCATGCAATCACCTAGGCATTACCCAAGCAGTCCTTCAATCACTAGGCAATTACCCATACACTTATATAATGACCCAGGAACTACCCTTGCGCTCCTTCAATCCCCCAGACATCATTTCTGTACTCATGTAATTACCCAGGCATTACCCATATACTTAGAAAATCACCCGGACACTACTTATGTACTACCCCTGCTGTTATGCAATCACACAGGCTCTACCTATCCTCTCATGTAATTACCAAGGCACTATCCTTGCAGTTGTAAAATCACCCAGAAGCTAATGTTGCACTCATCTATTCTCCTGGGCTCTACTCACTGACTCATCTATGCCTTCAGGTGCTAATAAAACACATATCTGTGTGCTGAACCTCCATGTATACACTCATGTCATTAGCTAGTCACTATCTATTCTCTCCTCCACTTACCCAGCAACTACCCTTACACTCATACAATCATCCAAGCACTATCCAAGGAGTTAGGCAACCACTTAGGGAGAACTATTACATGTCTCAGTTGTAGGTTTCACTATATTCCTGAAATATTGTATGCATATTTCTTTTAAATGTGATGATTATTTGAAAAGGTAGAGACATATGTATTCATGCTTTTAACAATATGGAGAGACTTACAGTTAAGTCATGTAATAGTCTGCTGCTTTATGTTTGGTTAGGCCCAACACTCATGTTATAAAAACACCCTAGTACTACTCATGCCGTCTTCCAATGATCCAGGCACTACATATGCACTGCTGCAATCACGCAGGCATTTTTTTAAAAAATATTTGTATTAGTCTGCAATATTCATCTCAGCATGTACAACAGGTTGTTCCTCGTTAATAGCATTGCATCTTTGACTATACATACATATCATGTAACAAGATTAGCATTGCAGTTTTTGTGATTTTAAACCGGCTCTCGAAACAACTCTTAAACCCACCACCCATAGTTCCCCTAGCACTTTTACATATCAGCCATATGTTTCTAGTTGCACTGAATCAATTCAAGTCTTTGCGGCAATACCCGCTGTTCCTCCCATTTCCGACACTCCTGTCACAGTTGTAATGCCCATTGAGGTTTCGTTTACTGCACCTTAGCACGTGGGTACCTGCTGTTTCTCATCACCCAGGCATTACCCCTGCACTCATGCAATCACCCAGGCACTACCTATGCACTCTTGTAATCACCCAGGTATTACCCATGCACTCTTTCAATCACCCAGCCACCACCCATACACTTATATAATGTCTGAGGCACTACCCTTGCACTCCTCAAATCACGCAGGCACTACTCTAGTACTTTTGTAATCACTTAGCCAGTACGCATGCACTTATACAATCACCCAGGCACTATCTTTGCACTCCTCCAATCACTCAAGCACTACCTCAGTACTTGTGCCATCACTCAGGCAGTACTCATGTACTTTTGAAATCACCTAGGCGCTTCCTATGTACTCCTGTAATCCCCCATATATTTCCCCTGCAGTCATGCAATCACCCAGGCATTACCTATATACTCCTTTAACCCCTTTGCCGCAGCGTGAATTCTGCCGCGGTGCGAGGGGGATGGGGTTGGGCGTGGCGCTGCCGTACTCATGACAGCTCCCGGACATCATAAATCACGGTGGGCATGTGCTCATGACCGCCGAGAGCCATCAGAACTCCGCCCACTGATTAATTCTCTCGCACAGGTAGGGAATTAACACCGCATGGGCGGAGCAGCAATGTTCTGAAGGCTCCCGGCCCTCATGAACGCACGCCTGGGAGCTGTCATAAGCACCGAAGGTGCTAATCCCCCAGACATTACTCATGTAATCATGCAATCACTAATACATTAGCTATACACTGCTTCAGTCACTCAGGCACTACACTTGCACTCCTCCAATCACCCAGACACTACCACTACACTCATACAACAACCAAGCCATTACCCCCTGCACTTATACAATGACCCAGCCATTACTCATGCACTCCTCTAATCACTCACACATTACCTCTTCACTCATGTAATCACCTAGGCATTATCCAAGCACTCCTTTACTCACCGAGCCATTACCCATGCACTTATATGATGACCCAGCCACTACCCCTTGCAGTTCTCTAATCACCCAGGCACTATTCCTCTATTCATGCAATTACCCAGGCAGTACCCATACACTTATAACTTCACCCAGGCACTTTTTATGTACTACCTCTGCAGTTGCGCAATCATGCAGGCTCTAGCTATGCCCTCATAAAAAAAAACAGGCACTACCCATGTTGTTGTAGAATCACCCAGGACCTAGGCTCTACTAAATGACTCATTTATGCCTTCAGGTGCTAGTCAAACACTTAAACATGTGCTCTACCTCTATATGTGCACGCTTGCAATTAGCTCGTCACTATCCATCCTCTCCTCCACTTACCCAGCAACTACCCTTGCACTCATACAATCATCCAAGCACTATCCAAGGACCTATGCAATCACTCAGGCAGATCTATTACATTTCTCATTTGTAGGTTTCACTATATTCTTGAAATATTGTATACATATTTCTTTTAGATATGATGATGATTTGAAAAGGTAGAGACATATGTATTCCTGCATTTAACAATATGGAGCGACTTACAGTTGAGTCATGTAATATTCTGCTGCTTTATATTTGGTTAGGCCCAACACTCATGTAGTTATAAAAACACCCTAGTAATACCCATGCAGTCTTTCAATGATCCAGGCACTACATATGCCCTGCTACAATCACCCAGGCATTACCCCTGCATTCATGCAATCACCCAGACACTACCTATGCACTCGTGCAATCACCCAGGTATTACCCATACACTCTTTCAATCACCCAGCCACTACCCACACACTTATATAATGTCTCAGGCACTACCCTTGCACTCCTTCAATCAAGCAATTACTACTCTTGTACTTATGCAATCACTTAGCCAGTACTCATGCACTTATAACATCACCCAGGCACTGTCTTTGCATTCCTCCAATCACTCAGGCACTACCTCAGTACTCTTGCCATCACTCAGGCAGTACTTATTGCACTTTTAAAATCACCCAGGCACTTCCTATGTACTCCTGTAATCCCCTGATATTACGCCTGCAGTCATGCAATCACCCAGGCATTACCTCTATAGTTTTTTTAATCCCCTACACTTTACCCATGTATTCATGCAATCACTAATACATTAGCTATACACTGCTTCAATCACTCAGGCACTAATCTTGCACTCTTCCAATCACCCAGACACTACCACTACACTCTTACAACAACCCAGACATTACCCCCTGCACTCATGCAATCACCCAGCCATTACTCATGCATTCCTCTAATCATTCACACATTACCTTTTCACTCATGCAATCACCGAGGCAATATCCAAGCCCTCCTTCAATCACTGAGCCATTACCCTTGCACTTATATAATGACCCAGGCACTACCTCTAGCAGTTCTATAATCAACCAGGCACTATTCCTCTCCTCATGCAATTACCATGCAGTACCCATACACTTATAAAATCACCCAGACACTATTTATGTACTACCTCCGCAGTTGCGCAATCACGCAGGCTCTAGCTATGCACTCATAAAATAACCCAGGCACTACCCTTGTAGTTGTAGAATCACCCAAGCAATAATGGCGCACTCATCTATTCCCCTCAGCACTACTCAATGACTCATCTATGCCTTAAGGTAGTATTAATACACTTATCCATGCACTCAACCTCTATGTGTGCACTCATGCAATTAGCCAGTCACTAACCATCCTCTCCTCTAATTACCCAGCGACTACCCTTGCACTCATACAATCACCCAAGCACTACCTATGGAGGTAAGCAATCACTCAGGCAGATCTATTACATGTTTTAGTTGTAGGTTTCACTATATTCCTGAAATATTGTATACATATGTCTGTACCAGTAATAGAAACCTAGATGTATACTTGTGTTTCATATGTCTATCAAATTTATGACATGTATCAAAATGGATATGCAAGTAGATATATACCTCAATTACAAGACTATAACGGGTTTAAAATTTGAGATATTGCACATTACATTTCAAACAGATATGTAGATTTATGTGGCATACTTAAAGTGAACTTTTCCTGAGATTCTTACAGAGTACCATAATCAGTACTTAGTCACCATACGTATCTTAAACATCACTTTTCTACTGCTACTGCCTCACTATTCCACTACTAGTCAGGTATTGAGCAAAGCTATGGGCAAAGGAGCAATCTTTCACATTTCTCTGCTATTAGTCTCACCATCTTCCTCAAACAGTGCATGCATATTTCTGTACCTTTTGGTAGTGCATCATCTATAAAAGAAGAATAGAAATAGATGTATACTTGTGTTGTGCACATAAAGCATCTTCCGATGGATAACACATATCAGAGTATGTGAGTAAGTAGAGGCAAATGCTCACAGAACCCTACATGTATGTGGTGCATAAACATATGCATGGATGTTTTCATGAAGATGGTGACACTTAAAGCAGACATACGTGAAAGGTTGATGCTTTATATTTGTCTGTGAAAGGTTTGCAATGAAATACACCACATGATGTTAGGTCTCTACTTGAAATGAGAAGTGCAGCCTATTTAGTTTTGATGTGTGCAGAAAGAAGTAACAGAGGTGCAGAAAGAGGAAAGTGGGGTGCAGAAAGAGGGAAAAGGGGTTTGAAAGAGGCACACGGGGTACAGAAAAAAGCAAGAGGGTTGTAAAAAGCATGTGAGGTTCAGTTAGAAGCAACACAGGTGCAGAAAGAAGCAAGAGGGGAGACGAAAGAGGGAAGAGGGGTGCAGAAAGAGACATAAGGGCTACAGAAAGAAAGAAGGGACAGATGCCAAAATGGGGAGGAGGGGTGGAGAAAGGGACAAGAGGGAAGCAGAAAGAAGCAAGAGAGGTAGAGAAAGGAATACAAGAAGTGCAGAAAGAAGCTACAGAGGTGGGGAAAGAGGACAGAAAGAAGCATGAGGGGTGCAGAAACAATCAAGAGAGGTTCTGAAAGATCTAAGAGAAGTATATAAAGAAGCAATAGAGATGCTGAAAAGGGAAGTGGGGTGGAGAAAGAGGTAAGAGGATACAGAAAGAAAAAAGAGAGGTGAACGTTTGTACAGACTCATACAAAGTAGTGTAATAACTAAAACTCATTAGGCTAATTTTAACTAGCGAATGCCTGCCACTTTGCAGTAACATACCTCCAATCACTCTTAATGCACCGATAGTTAGCCCATATAGCATCCTAAGAAATACTACTATTAATTAGAAAGACTACTATTAATTAGCGTGTGAATGCCTTTTATTGTAGTACTATACTTCTATTTGTTTATAATGCACCGATCGTTAGCTCATATAGCACCCTAAGAAATGGCCTATGTTAGATTATTATCAACTAGTGAATGTATGCCTTTTATTGCAGTATTATACCTCGATTTGTTTTTAATGCACAGATCATTAGATCATATTGCACCCTATGCATGACTTATCTGATTGTACTGATTGCTTCTTTTGATTTATTTGTTTGACGATGTTTTATCTCTGAACTATGATCCCTCATGTACTCCTTCCATGTAAAGCGCTCTGATATCCGCAAGGATCTTGTCCGCGCTATATAAAACTTTCAAAATAAATAAAAATAAAAAATAAAATAATCCATCTCCTGACATGCCTTAAACCTCCCTTTTGGCTGTGCTTCACCATTCTAGTATTGCTCAGGGTGTTGGGCCTAGGCAAATATAAAGCAAAAACTTATGACATGTGTCAGCTGTAAGTCTCACTATATTCTGGACATCATATTTGCTTATGTCTGTACATTTTAAATGTAATGTTTTTTTTATTTATACATGGGTATATTTTTATATAATTATTTTAATAATATTAAATCATTTTTAGAAAGTTTTTTAACTTTTCTTTTTTTTAGATTTTCTCCATCATTTTTAAGATAGATTTAGTATGACAAGAAAAGTGAAAAAGAAAAGACAACAAAAAAACAGTACTATTTGAAGGAGAGAGAAAAACTGAAATTAGATGAAGTACAACATGTGACGTTAAAGAAAAAGTCATCTGGTAAGAGACCCAAAGAATGTGTTAAAAGACTCTTAAAGAATGTAATACATTTTCGAAATGGGGAAAAGAGAAAGAAAAGTAGAACAACCAATCAGAAGGAAACAAAAAAAGGATAAATTAATGGAAAATCAGGTTATGGGAAAAAAATCTATGTTGAAAGAAGGATGAAAGAATATAAAGACATTAGGAAGAGAATATATAAAAGTAGAGTACTACAAACTTTATTGAAATATTGCAAAAAATATAAAAGAAGATTAGCATTTTACAAGAAAAAAACAACAGATTGAAAGTGTAGTCGAAAAGGCTTTTGAATTGAAAAGAAGATTGTTTATATTAGTATTGAAGAGATTAGGAAGAGATTATATAAAAGTAGAGTACTACAAAATATATTGAAAGATTGCAAAAAATATAAAAGAAGATCAGCATTTTACAAGAAAAAACAACACATTGAAAGTGTAGTCGGAAAGGCTTTTGAATTGAAAAGAAGATTGTTTATATTAGTATTGAAGAGAATGAAACATTGCATAAAAAAAGCACTTTATGAAGGAGCAAAGTAAATAAAAAAGACTGGCTAATAGAACAAACTTTTACAAAACAAATTCGGGACAATAGAAGCACACTTCTAGGTATTGAACCTTTCAGTTAATGAAGAAAGGTATTTTCAACAAAATACATGAGTTCATGCAGTTGATACCTGTGGTCGTTGTTATGAGGTTAAAAATGGTTGTCCAATAGAACAAGAAACGATGGTTCCTAAAAATGTAGAAGAAGTAATAGCTGAAGAAGTTCAAGGGAGACGTACACAAGCTCCAGTGTATAAGTGGGATTGTAGTAGTATTTGTAGTATACAACAAGAATCTATTGATATCTATTGATATATTACGGAATTCCTTACGAGATTATGGAAAAAGAAGCGTTAAACAGAAGATGTTGCAAGGACTAGATCATTGTAAAGTGAGAAAATATACTAACTTGCAGGGTCATTCTCTTGCTTATCTTTCAAGAAAAGTGTGTTGAAGTACTTTTCATCATTTAAAAATGTTAGCAGAACATCATTCAGAAATGCGGAAGTTAGTAAGAAGGTTATATTATATTAAAGGTCCTGCATTAAGCCTAAATGAAATTAACACAGCTCTTTTGCATGGCTCAGTGTTGGATGTAAAAAAGCTTCTGATGATATACAGTTTTGTTTCTTTGGTTCACAAGAGGAGTGTAAAGAAAGTGAGAGTTTGATAAGTGTAGATGGTGAAGAAGAGATGGAAGATACTACTACTATGAAGTTTGCAAAAGAAATTACAAAGTTTAAGGTAGTGTCTTGTGAAAATCCAAACTATGGGGTCGATTATGATGGCGGACGGACTTGCGTCCGTCCGCCACCACTGAGTATGAGGGACCGTCCGCATGGGCAGCGGCGGTCCCTCCATGGCAATTGGGATCTGACCGCCACCGTGGCGGTCACATCCTGTATTTTTAACATTGCGGCGGGTGCTGTTGAAGCAGCACCCGCCGCAATGTTAAAAATGTGAGTTGTGCATTTGCATGCACAAAGCGGCAGGCACCGCAAAGGGCCCCCAAACAAGACTCCGTATGCCTTTGCACGGCGGACATGCCGCCGTGTAAAGGCATAGAAAGTCAGACATCCTAATATGGCTGGCGATGTCTGAGAGACACCGCCAGCCATGTTAAAACATTTCCGCCGCGGTTGAAAGGCGACCGCGGCGGAAAAGCTGCGGACTGAAAAACGATCCCCCCGCCATCCTAATCTGGCGGGGGGTCTTTTTCACTCTGCAGCGGTTTTCCCGCATCCTCCGGGCCGGCGGTAGCTTCCGCCGGCCCAGAGGATGCGGGAAAACCGCCATTGTAATCTGCCCCTATGTTTGTATGTGTTGTCGACGTACTCACTATAGAAGTCAAATTAGGAATGTAGATCTGTATTTAAAAAGTGAAAAGGAAAACATCGATAAATTGGGTAATTTGCTGCCTATTTGTTTGTGGAAGATCATTTTGAGCTGGTTAGTGATCAAGTACTTGTAAATATTGTTACAACAAATTAGAAGAGAACAAAATGCCAGCTAAAGCTATACATAACAACCTAGAGTTGGTAGCTATACCTCCAGAACTGATAGATTTAAATATATATGAGCCCATTCTTATTCAACCTGTGCACCCGTTTCAGGCTATAATTCGTATGGAGCCTATAACAGGTAAGCTGGCTCCAACAGAGCTACAAAGAAGTTTAAAATGGAGAGTTGTGTATTTACCTTTAGATTTTAAGAAAAATATTGAAACTGTTGGTGTAGAGAGAGAGAGAGAGAGAAAAGTAAACCAGTAGTAATTCTAGTTAATGGTGTACCAACAAAGAGTCGGAAATTATGGCAGGAGTTAGTAGATGTCACCAAACATCAAAAGGCTACATTATATCTAGTACAAAACAATATCCACTATAAAACTGTGAATGTGGAAGAACAAAAAATATGTTTAGAAGATAAAACAGAAATTCCAAGTGGCCAAATAGAAAAAGTGGACAACTCCAGGAGAGAAAACATTTACGAACATTACAGTATACATCCTTTACATTCAAAAGACGTTATAGGAAACACTATTGAATAATTCCAAATGAAGAAAGCCAGGGGAGCTCTCATGAGTGTTTAGCAAAAAAGTTTAGAGGCTGATTGTTTTCCATAGCTCTTCCCTAATGGAAAGGTGGATGATATGATCAACGACCAGTACAGATTCCAGCTTTGGAATATCGTGCAGCAAGATTCTACTCAGAAAATCCAAGATTTCAACAGCGTATTCCATATTTATTTCATCTTCTGTTTGAAGCGACTTGTCTGGACTTTCATATGCATTGAACCACATATTAAAAACAGGAGTTCATCTTACACATGATTCTGCAAAAGAATTTCTGGACAAAGTTCCACAAAGAGATCATCATTTAGAATCTCAGTTAATTAATTTGATGGCCTGTCAACGTGGTACTAATGAGTATTGATATCATCATCATGGGGAACTTAAATGTATGTTAAGAAACTTAGGAACCCCTACATGGTGTGTTACTCTTAGCTGTGCTGAATACGCATGGGATGATTTACTTGAATTTCTATGACAAGAAAATCCAAATATAAAAACTTTGCATTGAAGACAGCTGGAGAACTGTGTTTCTTGGAGCCTGTAAATGGGTGCAGATATTAAGGTATTGATTTATTTTGAAAAAAAGAGTACCAAGCCAGATGTGCTCCTCACATACACATGCTATTATTGATCAAGAATGCACCTAAATTTGAAACCGATTCTGATGAAACTGTTTTGTCTTTCATTGAAGACTATATGAACTGTACCATTCCAAAATAAGGAGGAGAAAACAGCTTAAGACAAGTTTAACATTTTCAAAGTCATCGATGTGGAAAATCTTGTCGATGAAAATACACGTCAAAGGGAACATTTTATACAAAATGTCATTTTTATCCCCACGTCCAGTAATTTCAAAAGGAAGAGTCAATAGTTTCTTATCAGCAGTAAGGCATACTATAATTTGAAAATCTTCGAAGAATGCTTACAACATAAAAAGAACTAAAGATTCAAAGTATATTAATGATGCAACCAAGTGATTTTGATAAAATGGAATGCAAACATGGATATCCAGTATGTTGCACATAATTTGATTGTTGTTGCTCACTATGTTACATTATAATATATATAACGGAATCTGAAAAGATTGAGTTGAAAGAAATGTGGGAAGAAATTTCCCAAGAGAAGGCTCTTAGTAACTAATTGTAAAGCTTTAGTTTGAAGATGATTTCCCATCCAGAGATTGGATTGTACGAATGTTCAGATCGGTTAGCCTCTGCAAGTTTATATTCAAAGTCAAGAGGAAAGATTTGGGTAAGTCTAGGTCTTGCTGCAACACAAAATCGAGTATTGAAATCTCTACAAGAAATTGAATACTTAACATTGAATGAACTAGAAAGTACAGATATTGTTAAAACTAATATGTTGGATACATACTATCCAAAGAGGAGTCCACATCTAGAAAACATATGTCTCTATGAAATACTACAATATTACAGTTTTAAGAGAAATGTTACAGAAAATATAAATGGAGAAAAATATGCAGTCATTGGATGTGATGGATGTTTGGTAAAACATGCCAAAGGAAATCCTATTAACCACTGGAAACTCAGTAGTGAAACTCCAGATAAAAGGGAATTTTTCTATTTGGCACTTCTGCAACTCTGCACGCCTTGGTGTGGTTAAGTGGAATTACATGTAGAATTGGATTGCCATGAAGATTCTTTTAATGCATGTAAAGATAGCATTCAAAGCATAATTTTTCCGACTTATCTACAAATGTTAAATGAAGGGATTGAACAAGAAACTACCATTGCCGCTGAAATAGCTAGAGGCAATTCTCAAGATAGTAAAAGTTCTGCTCCTCTAAGTCAAGATCCACTAGGACAACCAATTCTTGAAAATTAGGTAGCAATAGCCATGAATGAAGTAGAAACGGCAATACAACCAGCACAACAGGATATTATTATTTTTTTAAATATTTTTTTAAAAAAACCTTTATTTGCAAAATAAGGACATATACAGACCTACAACCACCAAGGCCGGTCAGTAATACAAAACAGTAAAAATAAAGCAGTACACAGCTCATCAGCCGACAACCCGAGGGTCCGGCAGCGGAAAAGCATGACGTGGTTAGGAGCGTCTGGTAAATGAGGAGGAATAAAAGGTTTTCATTTTATAACACACAAGGAAAAAAAAAGAAAACCCAGAAGAAAAAGAAAAGAGGCACATTTACCAATATAAGGGCTGCTACGTGTGATATGAGGGGGACAACGAAAAGCAAGCATAAGGAAATCATGAAGGTGGGGCGTGGGGACCAAGGGCGAGCCATATTTTACATCGAACAAAAAGTCAAAAATACCGGAACGTACAATCAGGGATAACCTGTATCAACATGGGACTCTACAAAAGGAGGGTCACAAAGCCCACCACGATACGAATTCCACTGACCCCAAATCCTACCCCACTTCTTAGGCCTACCCCGGGAGACGTATACAATTTTTTCCCTAAACATGCACCAGTCCATGTTCTCCTCCCAGGTCGAGACCAGTGGTGCCCTATGAGACCCCCAGAGTTGAGCAATATCTCTTTTGGCAATAATATTTCCCAGTGTGACCCACTGAGTCTGGGCAAGGGTGCAGTCATTCGGTTCCCAAATATTCAGCAAGCAGCGCCGGGACTCAGGAAGTAGCCCGATGCCCGTCACCTCTCCCATCACCTCATGCACTCGAGTCCAAAAAACCACTACCTCCGGGCACTCCCATATAATATGGAGGAAAGTAGCAAGCAAACCACATCCACGCCGACATAGCCCATCCATCGAGTAACCCATATGCATCAATCGTGGACCCGTGACATAGGTGCGATGAAGAATCTTTAGCTGCACCAGTCGGAGACGCGCCGGAATAGCAACTTCCTTTGAGGAGGAGACTGCAGCCTGCCAGTCTTCATCGTCTACCTCCAGCCCGTCACCAGTCCATGCCTCACGCAGCTGTATAAGAACTTCCGAACGGACATTAATACGTTTCTTGTATATGAGGGAGATAGTGCTGTTGGGGACATGTCCATCAAGCACTCTATCCTCCAAGGGAGAAGACTCAGGGATCGAGGTGCCAGCAGGGAGAACTGAATCGAGCGCATGGCGGATCTGAAGGTATTGAAAATATTCCCTGTCACTCAGCTCATATTCCCGTTGTAACTCGTCAAAAGTCTTAACTCTGTTGGTGGCCCAAAGATCACCCACTTTGCTGATACCAATAAGGTCCCACCTATCGAATCCCTTCGAGGACCACAGACCACCCAATCTCTCAGATGCATAGAGAGGAGTCGCCCTAGTGAGGTGATCAGTCCAACCCGTAGCCGATGTTGCACTACCCCAGACACGCAGCGCCACTGCAGTGGGGCCTGTCAAATACCTCCTGTCACTCTTGGAATAAAGCGCTCTATTATAATCGCCCTCCGGGAGTTGCCACTTATCCATATCATAAGCAGGATTAGGGACAGGGCCATACATGGCGTGATTAATAGCACTCAACTGGGACGCCCAATAATAACGTTTGACATCCGGTAAAGCTATCCCACCATCATACCAGGGCAAAGTCAATTTCGCCAGCGCTATACGCGGTCTCCCGCCCCAAATCAATTTCCTCTGGAGACCCTCGATTTCACTAAAATAGCCAGCCGGAACCAGGTCCAGCGTGTTCTGGATTGCGTATAAGAATCGGGGAAGAGACATCATTTTAAACAGGGCCGCCCTCCCCAGGGGGGAAAGAGGCAGTCCACACCATGCCGCCACATCCGATCGTAGCCGGGCAAGCGGAGGCAGTAGATTACGCTCAAATCGGACCTTAGGGTCCATAGAGATGTAGATCCCCAAGTATTTGAAACCACCACTGGAGACAGGTATAGGGCAGAAGCGAGGCAGAGAAGGTTGTCCACCCGCGAGAGGGTAAATACAGGATTTAGTCCAGTTAATAACCAAACCAGAATTCTTCCCGAAAGAGCTCAGGACATCAAACAGGACTCCCAATGACTTACGGGGAGAGCTGAGGTACAATAGAATATCATCAGCATAAAGTGATACCCAATCCTCAAAGGTAGGAGACCACCGTATGCCCTGGAGCGAGGGCTCCCAGCGGAGCCATGCGGCAAGGGGTTCAAGAGCAAGCGCAAAAAGGAGAGGCGACAAAGGGCAGCCCTGTCTTGTGCCACATCCGAGGACAAAGGGATCCGAGGCCCTCCCTTTAACCACCACCTGCGCAAGCGGTTGTTCATATAACAATTTAACCCATCCAATGAACTTAGGACCAAAGCCAAATTTAGCGAGGGCAGCCCACAAATAAGGCCATTCCACCGTGTCGAAGGCCATCGAGGCGTCAAGGGAAACCAAAATGGCCGGTTCCACAAGAGACCCCGCCCTCGCCAGAACACCGTGTAAACGGCGAAGATTGAGTGCAGTGTTACGGTGGGGGATAAACCCAGATTGATCAGGGTGCACCAATTCGCCGATCACCGTGATCACACGGTTCGCCAAAATTTTAGCAAGAACCTTAGGCTCCACATTCAGAAGCGAGGGCTTTCCCTCTTTTCCCGGGGCTTTCCGTCTTTGTGGATGACCACAATGGACGCCAGTCTCTGATCTCGGGGGAGAAGCCCGAGATCTCGCGACGCCAAAAATGTCCGACGAAGGTACGGCGCCATTTTATCAGGACACAACTTATACAGCTCGACTGGCAAACCATTCGGGCCCGAAGCCTTACCAGAACGAAGTGCACGGATAGCGAGCGCTACTTCATCGGTAGAAAAATCCGCCTCCATAAGCTCTCTGTCCGATTCCGAGAGACTAGGCAACGCGATATCACGGAGCAACAGGTGCGAGTCCTCCTCAGGTCTGTCCGAGACCGGCGAGTACACCTTCCGAAAATGCTGGGCAAAGACCTCAACGATCTCGACCGGGTCCACAACTCGCACACCATCCACTCGCTCAATAACAGGCACAACACGATTCACTCTATCCCGCTTATCAAGCCAAGCAAGCAATTTCTCCGCCTTATCACCCAAATCATACAAGCGTCCCTGCTGTTCACGATTCATCGCTTTAGCCGCATCAGTCACCAGAGCTCTGTATTCAAACTGTTTAAGCGCCAAGGAGTGTAGGCTATCAGGCGTAATCACAGATTCCATCTGTTCTTCCAATTCAGAGATATCGGTTTCAAGCCGTACCACTTCTTTAGTTCTGCGCCCCCTTTCGCTGGCAATCAAAGAGAGTGTCTGACCCCGGATCACAGTTTTACACGCCTCCCACAGAGTAACAGGGGAGGATACTGACCCTTCATTCTCAGCAAAATAATAATCCACACATTTAACCACTTCCTTGCTAATGTTGGGGTTACGAAGATGCCACGGATTAATGGGAGCAACACGACCCCCGGACTCTAGCCGCACATCAATGGTGAGCCATAGTGGGGAATGATCTGAAATCCCCCTCGCAAGATGTCTAATTTCTCTCACGGAGACCATCTGTGCCGCTGGAATAAGAGTATAATCGAGTCGCGATAGACTACCATGGGCCCCCGAGAAAAAGGTGTACTGGAGCTGGCCAGGGTGAAGTTGTCTCCAACAATCCGCTAATCCCAGCGTATCCATGAAACGGCCCAACCATAACTGCGACGTGGGGAGGGTTCTACAAGGGTGTCGATCCTCCTCTCCACTGACCACTGAGTTAAAATCTCCACCCACTACTAGCAAACCATCGGGGAGCCCCAGGATTACTCCACCCAAATCCGAAAATGTGGTAGACTGTAAACCAGGGGGAACATACACAGACAAAATGGAAATCGTCTTCCCCTCCCATCAACCCACGACACCAACATAGCGACCCCTATCATCCAGCACCTCGTCATCTACCTCGAGGGGGAGGGAGTTCCTAACCAAGATACCCGCCCCCCTCGACCCAGTGGTGAATCCAGAGTGGGCCACCAAACGGTAGCCTCTTCTATTCAGCGCACGGCACATATTGCCCACCAAATGCGTTTCTTGTAGTAGAACAATATCCGGGGAGTGCCGCTTCAAGAACTGCAAAACTATCCCCTGTTTAATGCGATCCCCGAGACCATTAACGTTCCAGCTCAGCACCCTCAGCTCCCTACCCCCCATCCCAGACAAAAAACAACAGCCCCCTTCGCCACAGAGCAAGCACGAAGGATAAAAGAGCGACCAATGCAGAGCCTCGAAATAAACAAACAAGAAAAGACCCCCACACCACCCCCCAAAAAACCCTCAACACACAACCCCCCTCCCTGCACCCACCCCTACGGTAGACAAGAAAGCCACCCCAACTTGCAGTGTGCCTGTCGCCCCATTAAACTAACCTACAAGAAGAGAGAAAAGTGTCCCCTGAGGAGGAAGAGTCCCAAGTCCAACCACCCCGGGTATCTGTTGCGTATAAACAGCGCTATCACAGAGCCACTGCAAAGCGTCCAATAATGGCTCATCGGCACCGACTCACTACTCCAGGTCTTCCAGGCCACCCTCGGCACCCCTCATATTCTCCGAGCTAGTATGCTGTGTCGGCAAAGTGTCCAGCCAGTCACTGGCCGCCTCAGGGCAATCAAAGAAAAATGTACGTTTGTTATGCTCAATCCGCAGGCGAGCCGGAAAAAGCATGGCATACTTCAGGTCCATGTCTCTAAGGCGTCGTTTCACCCCCGTAAAGGCCATACGTTGCTTCTGCACTGCCTGGGTGAAGTCCGGATAGAAGCTGATCGAAGAATTTTCAAACTTAGTGGGACCATTGACACGGGAGGCCTGCAGGATAGCGTCTCTATCTCGATAATTAAAGATCCTGGCTATGATAGGCCTCGGAGTGGCCCCAAGCTTGAGGTTCCCGCCTGGAATCCGATGAGCGCGCTCCACTGCAAAAAGACTACTAAGACCCTTTGGTGACAAATAGTTCTGGATAAGGTCTTCAACCAGAAGATCCGTCGGGACTTCCGTGGAAGTCTCCGGAACGCCCACGATGCGGACATTATTTCGTCTGGCCCGGCTCTCGAAATCATCCAGCCGACGGGCAAACGAGTCCTTGGCCATGCGAAGATCACGGACCTCGGTCTGAAGATCTGAGACATCTGTAATTAGGCTCGCCGTCTTCACATCCAAAGATTTGACCCGTTCGTTGGTTTTTCCCAGGTCTGTCCTGATAAGGTTGACCTCAATCGCAACCGTATCCAACTTAGTAGCAAGAGTTTCATATTGCTGCCCCATCGCAGTCTGGATATTGGCAATGGCGCCCATAACATCTGCCAAAGTCGGCTCCTCATTCACAGGGGTACCGTCACCAGCCTCTCAGGGGGACTTGCTCGATCCACCCGGGGATCCCTTCGGGCGAGTAAAGCAGTCTATAGTCTGGGTCTGAGCGGCTCCCCCTCGTTTCGGGCCTCTGGTGTTGCGCCTCTCGGGGTCCGTCCTGCCCGTCATAATAATCGACGAGCTCCAAAGGGTCTTCCGAGATCTAGTCAGAATAATTCCCCCTATGGCAAACTGAAGGAATCGAGAGGTCGAGGAACGACAGCCGAATGAGAGTCTGCGACTAGAGCAGGGCAGCAGTATCTACCAGCAATGAGTCGGCATCAACAATGACCGAAATCGAAACCGAAAGTACCACAGGGGCAGCGGAGGCGTCTCTCCAGCCGTTGTTGTTCAATTGCCACCTGGGCACTTCGGGAACTCGAGCCCCTGGATGGCCACTGCCATAGGCCTCAGATTATGGAGTGCAACAAGTCCAGTTCCCGGCGGCCAAATCGAATTCTGGAAGAAGCTTTCGATATCAGCAGGGCATCAACGAAAAGCACCCGTCGTCTAAATCAGGATCTGTGTCAGGATAGATAAGGGTGGCGGAAGGGTTCTCGGGAACCCTCTGCTCACGTGTCCATCTTGGATCCGCGCGTAGCTCCTCCTCCAACAGGATATTATTGAGTTGGAAAACTTAGAAGAAAAACTAAATAATGAACAAAAATAAATATATCAGCAAGTGACATAACAGTACAGCATGGTTTACTGCATGAAAAAAATAAATTTCAATGCACATCAATTAAACCTATTCGAATGTACATCAGTTGGCAACCTAGAACAGGAAAAAGTTTCTTAATTAAAGTTTTGACCAGTTATCTGCACAAACCACTGAAGCACATTTATCTTGTGTTGTAACCGCTCCAACTGGGTTAGCGGTACAAAAGGTAGTGGTGATGGACGGAGCATCTGAACCAATCAAACACTCACACCCAGTCAACAGATCTGGGTTTAATCCTTCACCGTTCTTTAGCCCACTCTGCCACCCCAGTTCAGATATGGCCATATGCAAATCAGTCCGACCCTGTGCCTCAGGGGAACAGTCCAGCCCGAACTGCCAAGCCATGCCTTTCCTGGACCGGAAACAAGCTTCCTAGGACCAGTTTCTGGCATTACAGCCGTCTTCAGCAAGGCTTGTTTGAATCCAGTGGCAAAGTGAGCAAGGGACTCATGTCTGAGCATACCCTACCAACTTATGGCGAACAAAGCGGTATACAAGGGGGTGGTGATGGACGAAGCATCTAAACCAATCAAACACTCACACCCAGTCAACAGATCTGGGTTTAATCTGTCACCGTTCTTTAGCCCACTCTGGCACCTTAGTATAGATATGGCCATATGCAAATCAGTCTGACCATGTGCCTCATGGGAACAGTCCAGCCCAAACTGCCAAGCCATGCCTTCCCTGGACCGAAAACAAGCTTACTAGGACCGGTTTCTGGCATTACAGCCGTCTTCAGCCGGGCTTGCTTGAATTCAGTGGCAAAGTGAGCAAGGGACTCACGTCTGAGCATACCCTGCCAACTTATGGATAACAAAGCGGTACAAAAAGGGGTGGTGATGGACGGAGCATCTGAACCAATCAAACAGTCACACCCAGTCAACAGATCTGGGTTTAATCCATCACCGTTCTTTAGCCCACTCTGCCACCTCAGTTCAGACATGGCCATATGCAAATCAGTCTGACTCTGTGCCTCATGGGAACAGTCCAGCCCGAACTGCCAAGCCATGCCTTCCCTGGACCAGAAACAAGCTTCCATGGACCGGTTTCTGGCATTACAGCCATCTTCAGCCCCGCTTGCTTGAATACAGTGGCAAAGTGAGCAAGGGACTCACGTCTGAACATACCCTGCCAACTTATGGCAAACAAAGCGGTGCAAAAGGGGGTGGTGATGGACGGAGCATCTGAACCAATAAAACACTCACACCCAGTCAACAGATCTGGGTTTAATCCATCACCGTTCTTTAGCCCACTCTGCCACGCCAGTTCAGACATGGCCAAATGCAAATCAGTCTGACCCTGTGCCTCATGGGAACAGTCCAGCCCGAACTGCCAAGCCATGCCTTCCCTGAACCGGAAACAAGCTTCCTAGGACCGGTTTCTGGCATTACAGCCGTCTTCAGCCGGGCTTGCTTGAATCCAGTGGCAAAGTGAGCAAGGGACTCACGTCTGAGCATACCCTGCCAACTTATGGCAAACAAAGCGGTATAAAAGGGGGTGGTGATGGACGGAGCATCTGAACCAATCAAACACTCACACCCAGTCAACAGATCTGGGTTTAATCCATCACCGTTCTTTAGCCCACTCTGCCACCCCAGTTCAGACATGACCATAGGCAAATTAGTCTGACCCAGTGCCTCATGGGAACAGTCCAGCCCGAACTGCCAAGCCATGCCTTCCTTGGACTGGAAACAAGCTTCCTAGGACCGGTTTCTGGCATTACAGCCGTCTTCAGCCAGGCTTGCTTGAATCCAGAGGCAAAGTGAGCAAGGGATTCACTACGCCACTGGAGTCAAGCTAATCTGGCTGAAGACGGCTGATAGCCAGAAACCGGTCCTAGGATGCTAGGATCAAGACTGATTTGCAGATGGCCATGTCTGAACTGGGGTGGCGTGGTGAGCAAAATAACGATGGATTAAACCCAGATCTGTGACTGGGGGTGAATGTTTTGCCATTGTGCAACATTCCGCCCATCATCTTGTGTGTTTTACTATTCACCCTATGTGAGAAGGGTATGCCCAGACGTGAGTCCCTTGCTCACTACGCCATTGGAGTCAAGCTATCCTGGCTGAAGACAGCTAATAGCCTGAAACCGGTCCTAGGATGCTTGATTCCGGTCCAGGGAAGACATGGCTTGGCAGTTCGGGCTGGACTGTTCCCATGAGGCACAGGGTCAAGACTGATTTGCATATGGCCATGTCTGAACTGGGGTGGCGTGGTGAGCAAAATAACGATGGATTAAACCCAGATCTGTGACTAAGGATGAATGTTTTGCCATTGTGCAACATTCCGTCCATCATCTTGTGTGTTTTGCTGTTCACCCTATGTGGGAAGGGTATGCCCAGACGTGGGTCCCTTGCTCACTACGCCACTGGAGTCAAGCTATCCTGGCTGAAGACGGCTGATAGCCAGAAACCGGTCCTAGGATGCTTGATGCCGGTCCAGGGAAGACATGGCTTGGCAGTTCGGGCTGGACTGTTCTCATGAGGCACAGTGTCAAGACTGATTTGCATGTGGCCATGTCTAAACTGGGGTGGCGTGGTGAGCAAAATAACAATGGACTAAACCCAGATCTGTGACTGGGGTGAATGTTTTGCCATTGTGTAACATTCCGTCCATCATCTTGTGTGTTTTGCTGTTCACCCAACTGGGTTAACAGCACATAACATTAAAGGGATTACAATACATTGATTACTCATGCTACCAGATAAATATGAAAATAAGTTGGAATATCACAAGCTATCTGGAGAAGCTTATTATGAAGTTTCAAGAGTACTCAAGAAAATAAAACTTCTAATCATTGATGAGGTGAGCATGGTCTCAACCTTAATGCTTCCCTTTGTACATTTAAGAATGCAACAGATTTTACAACAAGATTATGATGTTCTATTTGGAGGAAAACATGTAATTCTATTTGGCGACCTACTACAACTTACACCAGTAAAAGGACAACCTGTTTTTAAAATTCTTCTCTATGAAGACACTAAGAAATATTTGGGAAGTATTCGAAATGTCAACATTTGTTCTCACTTTGAATATAAAGAACTTATTAGGAATATGCGACAAGCAAGTGATGAACATTATGGAAACATTCTTTGAGATATAAGAATTGATGTTTTAACAAAACAATGGAAAAGAAGATTTACAAATTCGGCTTTTAATGTACTTTTTTCCAAATCAAAACATAGCACTTGTAATAATATACAAAAAAAATTGAGAAAAGAAGTCTATAGTTTGCCTAATGCCTATACTGCAAGAGTGTTCTACATGCAATCAAGAACTTTTGAAATTGGAAAAACAACCAATACCGAAAATAGAAGCCATGGAAAAAATGGAACATGAAGGAGGTATTATTCTTCTCACAGAAAAATTACAGTCAAAATTGGATTCTTTGGTAATGTCGGTGTCTAAAATACTTTATATGTATGTGGAAACTGTCGAGTCATTTTGCGGCATAATTTGAATGTAGAAAAAGGATTAATAAATGGAGCAATGGGAAAAGCAGTTGATTTTGTAAATTTTCAGAAGAGAGATGGAATTGAATTTTTGAAAATAAATTTGATCAGATTGAAGAGGTAAAACAGATTGGACGTTGTACTGTTCGTTTTTTGCTTGTATGTTCATAAAAAACAGTTTCCTCTTTCTTTAGCATATGCTGTAACCATTCATAAGTGCTACTCAAACACATTGTGGACGGAATGCTGAATAAATCATACATTCACCCCCAATCAAGAGATCTGGTTTAAATCCATTGTTCTTTTGCTCACCATGCCACCCCAGTTTAGACCCAGTCATAAGCAAATCAGTCTTGACCTTGTTCGTCATGGGAACAGTTCAGACCGAACTGCCAAGCCGGGTCCTCCCTGTAGTGGTAACAAGCATCCTGGGAGCAGTTTCTAGTTATTACCCTTCATCAGCCAGGCTAGCTTGATTCCAGTGGCACAGTGAGCAAGGAACCCATATCTGGGCATACCCATCCCACTTAGGGTGAAAAGTGCTGCGTAAACAAATTGTGGACGGAATGCTGAATAAATCATACATTCACCCCCAGTCAAGAGATCTGGGTTAAATCCATTGTTCTTTTGATCACCAAGCTACCCCACGTTAGACCCAGCCATAAGCAAATCTGTCTTGACCCTGTGCCTCATGGGAACAGTCCAGACCTAACTGTGAAGCCAGGTCCCCCTAACCATTCATAAAGCTAAAGGTTTTAAGTGTAGGCAGTGCGTTGGTAAATATTGGAAGTACAGTTTTTAAAGTAGGCATGGCATACGCTGCATTGTCTCGAGTGAGAACATTATCTGTTTTTTATTTGATTGATTTTGATGAGAAAAAGATTAGTGCTGATGTAAATTGTGTAAGGGAGTACAATTGGGTAAGAAGACTTTATGCTCCTAACTTAGGTGAATATCCCGTATATGAAAAACGTGTAGCGTGTCGAAAACGGAAATATGACAACAATTCCACTGAGATTCAAAAAAATGAAAACAATTCAAGAGAATGATAAAACTGCAAAAAAATGAAAATGGACACTGTTGATGATATTGTTGGATACCAGTTGCAAAATAGTTCAGGTATCAACTGCTATGCTAATGTAATTGTGGATGTTGTGTTTTATCTAGAAGATCTTCTTCATGAAATTATGGAAAATTGAGAAAAACGTTTTTCACTACATTATATTTTTCAAAAGTTGGTAACTGAACTAAAATCATACTGCTTCTGGCATTCAGCATCTTTTGGATATATGTACTCAATCATTGACATTTACATTAAATGTACAACAAGATGCACAATAATTTCTTATGTGTATGCTTGCAGTATTGGAAGTTGAAGGAATAGAAATTGAAAATTTGTTAGGACTAAGTTACAGATGGGATCATAAATGTGAAGAGTTTTCATTTTCTTCTGCCACTGAAATAGATACTGAACGATTCATTATACTTGACGATACAAGATTGCAAATCAGTATCTTTTAACAAATTAGTAAAAACAGCTAATCAAGATATGAAAAGATCTCATTGTAAACAGAAATGTTGTCAATATTATTTATAGAAAGATTTGGATAATATGTCATTTTAATGCTACAATGTTGTAGAGAAGATGAAAGAAAATTGGAAACCAAATTATAGATTTTGTCGAAAGTCAAGTATCACTTTCAGGAAACTTTTTAAAGCAGTGGCTATTATTTTCCTGGATGAATCAACTACAAGATCTGGACACTAGACTGTGTATTTAAAGTGCAATAAAGGATGGACACACTGCAATGCTGCTCATTTGGAATTCAAATGTAGGCTTCTTTATGAATTAGTAAATTCATATCTGATCATTTTGATGCCAAAGTTTTGAAAACATCATTCGGCCTATTGGGAAGATGGGAACACCAATTAACAAGTTTATTTTGGATATTTTCAATGCAAATGATTTTGGAAACATTGTTCAGCCTATTGGGAAGATGTGAACAATTACTGTTTGGTTTATTGTTTGTGCTAATTCCTTTTGCATTTGCAAAATTGTGTTTAAAAGGAGTAGTTTATACATTTATCTTTATATTATACGTGATGTAAATGAGAGTGTATATTTTACAAAATGTAGTTGAGAGAAATAAAAGATTTAATGTAGTTGACGAATATAATTTAGAAACTGTAGATAGGTAAACAGATAGTTGCACCTGTAAATATTTTTAAAGCAGATCTGTTCTTTTTTTACAATCTTATTGATTGTTTTTTACCCCCACTGTTGTATGATGATCTACATTGAAATCACTGTGTATGGTGAAATTCAATAAAATCTGAGAACAGCAAAAAAGAAAAACTGAATATGTTATGTAATTTTAAAATTATGTTGTGTTCTTAAAACTATAATATTATCTTTAATAACAGTTTTTCTTCTTCTTTTTTTACAGAAGGTAATGGTAAAGTTTGAAAAGATTTAAAATTCAGTTTACAACAAAACTACTGTAAAACAGTTCCACTGAGTTTTGTATCTCCTTTAATAAAAAAGGTAAGATAAAATAATGTTATCAGTACGATAATGTGAGCTAATGTTTCCAGTCACTTTTACTGCACTCTTTTCCAGTCGCTTTTACTGCACTCATCCATTTTTTCAAACACTACCCATGCACTTATCTATATAGTTAGGTACTATTCCCACACTCCTCCAATGACCCACACACTATCCATGCACTTCTCCAATCACGTAGCCAGTACCCATACACTTATAATATCACCCAGACCCTACCTATGTACTTCTTCAATCACCCAGGCACTAGCTGCAATCATAGACATTACCCGTAGACTCTTCCAATCACCCAGGTATTGCCTATACATTTCTCCTATCCCCAAACATTAGCCCTGCACTCATGCAATCAACCAGACACTTCCCTTGCACTCGTTCAATCACCCAGGTAGTATCTATGCCCTCCTCTAATCACTCAGCCGGTAACATGCACTCATAAAATCACCCAAACACTACCTATGCACTACTCCAATCATCCAGGCACAACTACTACACTCATGCAACCACCTAGACATTACCCCTGCACTCATGCAATCACTTAGCAATTAAACATGCACTCCTTCAATCACTCAGGCAGTACACATGCACATATAAAATCACCCAGGCACAATGCACTCTTCTAATCACCCAAGCACTACCTGTGTACTCCTCCAATCACCCAGCCAGAACCCTTTAACTTATAAAATCACCCAGGCACTACCTATGCACTCCTTCAATCAGCCAGGCACTATCCCTACACTCATGCAATCAGCAGGACATTACCCCTACACTCATACAATTACCCAGGCATTACCTATGAATTCCTCTAATCCTCAGACATTACGCTTGCACTCATGCAATCACTCAGAAATTACCCCTGCAGTCATGCAATCACCCAGGCATTACTCATGCACTTCTCCAAACTATCACACATTATCCCTGCACTCATTCAATCACCTGGGCATTACCCAAGCACTTCTTTAATCACTCAGGCACTACCCTTGTACTCTTCCAATCACCCAGGCGCTACCCTGTACTGTTGCAACTACCCAGCCATAACCTATGCTCTTAATAAATCACCTATGCACCACCCCAACACTCATGCAATCAGCTAGACATTACCCCTGCACTCAGGCAAGTACCCAGGCATTATCTATGCACTCCTCTAATCCCCAAGACATTACCCATGCACTCATGCAATAACTCAGGCTTTACCCATGCATACCTCCAATTACCTACACACTACCCCTGTGTTCATGCTATCACTTAGGCATTACCTATGCATTCCTCCAATGACCCAGATATTACCCTTGCACTCATGCAATCACCTAGGGATTACCCATTCAGTCCTTCAAATAATCAGGCAGTACTGATGCATTTACAGGGAAGCCATTTTGAATCCACAAGAACTGGAAAGGCACCCCTCAAACATCTCTCACCCACACTGTGTCTCAGGTATGCATGACTCCACCTCCACGTGCCACTACACCACCTGGTCCAAGCAGCCCTCCGGCTTGCCAAGCCACGGATAGCCCTACCTCACCTAGGCCACTCTCTCCCCAGTCAGGTGCTCCTGCTGTCCCTGACACACAGCCAGCTCCCAGTCTGCCTGACAGCCAAGTGTGAGTGCTAGTCCCCCTCACGTACCTGTCTCTGTCACGGGTGGGCCTGTTCTGCCTATTGTTCCCCCCTGTCTGTGTTGCTGCCCATGGAAGGGTACAGTCGTACACAATCCCTGTGCAGATTCTCATGTCCTCGCACTGCACTTTGCCATGCCCACTGGCCTTCCTGTTCTGCCCTTGCCTGTGCATATTCTCGTGTCCTAGCTCTGCACTTTGCCATGCCCACTGGCCTTCCTGTCCTGCCCTTGCCTGTGCAGATTCTCATGTACTCGCTCTGCACTTTGCCATGCCCACTGAGCTTCCTGTCCTGCCCTTGCCTGTGCAGATGCTCATGTACTCGCTCTGAACTTTGCCATGCCCACTGGGCTTCCTGTCCTGGCCTGTGCAGATTCTCATGTACTCGCTCTGCACTTTGCCATGCCCACTGGCCTTCCTGTCCTGCCCTTGCCTGTGAAGATTCTCATGTACTCGCTCTGCACTTTGCCATGCCTCCTGGACTTCCTGTCCTGCCCTTGCCTGTGCAGTTTCTCGTGTACTTGCTCTGCACTTTGCCATGCCCACTGGCCTTCCTGTCCTGCCCTTGCCCATGCAGATTCTCATGTATTCGCTCTGCACTTTGCCATGCCCACTGGCCTTCCTGTCCTGCCCTTGCCTGTGCAGATTCTCATGTACTCGCTCTGCACTTTGCCATGCCCACTTGCCTTCCTGTCCTGCCCTTGCCTCTGAAGATTCTCATGTACTTGCTCTGCACTTTGCCATACTCACAGGGCTTCCTGTCCTGCCCTTGCCTGTGCGGATTCTCATGTACTCGCTCTGCACTATGCCATGCCCTCTGGGCTTGCCGTCCTGCCCTTGCCTGTGCAGATTCTCATGTACTCGCTCTGTACTTTGCCATGACCACTGGGCTTACTGTCCTGCCCTTGCCTGTGCAGATTCTCATGTACTTATTCTGCACTTTGCCATGCCCACTGGGCTTACTGTCCTGCCCTTGCCTGTGCAGATTCTCATGTACTTACTATGCACTTTGCCATGCCCACTGGCCCTCCTGTCCAGTCCTTGCCTGTGCATCGATATGCTCTGCACCCTGAACTGGCCACTGGCCTTCCTGTATTTACCTAGCCTGTGCAGCCTCTCATGTACATGCTGTGCACTTTGCCCTGGACACTGGGCATGTTGCTCTGTTGTGTTGGACTCTTCCCTGTGCAGCCTCTCATGTACTTCCTGTGCACCTTGCCCTGGACATTGGCCCTGTTGCTCTGCTGTGTTGGACTCTTCCCTGTGCAGCCTCTCATGTACTTGCTGTGCACCATGAACTGGCCACTGGCATTCCTGTTTTGAGCTTGCCTGTGCGGATTCTAATGGATATGCTGTGCACCCTGAACTGGTCTTGCTTCTCATGGACATGCTCTGCATTTTGTGACTTGCTCTTCTCTACTGTTGGAGGCTATCTGTGCAATATGTGAATAAAGACAGTTACTCCTGTTGTCTGTTTTTTCAGTGTCCTTACTGAATATATTTGCTTTGGTGTGTGCATATGGTTGAATGCTCCATGTGGCACTTCAACATTGGCAAGGTATTTGCACGACTAATATTTCTTCACAGCGGTGACAGAGACTTCAGTTCTTTCAGACACTGATACTTGTGGTATCTGTGGTGTCAATTTTACATGTAATTCCTTTCTCATTTTCATGGTTTTCAATTGTTGACTACATTGTTCACATGTCAGGTTGGGGGACACTGCCAGCACAGGGTGTGATTCTGTGCACAGGTTTGCATGCTGGCTGGGCAATGTCATCATGTATGTGTGTTATTCATTTATGTGTGCCCAGCTGTGTATGTGTATGGTCATCTTGTGATAGCCCGTAATCCTGGTCCCATGGCCTACATGAGATGTGCGCTCTTGGGAAGTCAAGAGGTGTGCAGTGTGAAGGTTGTAACTTTGTAGGAAGTGTTGATGTGTGTGTGCCCCTGGATTGTTGTCACACACACATGTGTCGACCAGGAGTTGTGTGCCTGTTGTTTTGATTATTCAGCCCTGTGGATGTGGTTGTATGCACATGTGTGAGTTGTCTGTTATGCACTGTGCAGTGTGTTGGTGTGTCCATGCTGTTCTGTCTGACTCCTAGTTGTTGTTTTAGTCACTAGTGCAGAGTGGGTGACTGGCACATCAGTCTTGTGTTTGTTTTGTCATCTATGTGTCTTGAGTCTATTTGTGTAGACTGTGCAGACCTGCTGCTCCACACTGCCATTGTGGTTGTGTTTCTCATGCATTGCAGGCACAAGGTGCCTTTTATCCTCCTGTATGGCATGGTGTACGTGGTGTAATGCCATCCCCTGTGTGCTTTAGATGCCTACACATTGTGAGTCTGCACTCCCTCTATTTGTGTATGGTACACTCCTTGGATGTCAACTACTGACATGCAAAACACTTCACTTTGATGTCTGCTGTCCCCTTGGTTTACATATGTGTGTGTCTCCCCATCACTTCATTTGTGACACTGTGGTTTGTGGTGCAGTTCTTTGGCCAGGAGAAATGTGCCACTCAGGACATTTTCCCAATGGGTTATATGTGATGTTCTTGTGCTATTTATCAGTCATGGTTGCTCATGTGCACTTCAGTTGTGTGTGCTGCCCAGTGCTCTGGTCAAGATGGTTATGCCCTTGTATCCCAGATTTGTGTATCAGTTGATGTTGTTTTGGATGCATGTGTGCTGGCTGTGATGTTGCTTCACTTCCTGGGTGTGCTGTTGTGTTTGTGCTGTGCTGGTTTGTGTTGTGTGGGTTGATGTTGTTTCACTAATGTCTGTGTGTAACTGGTATGCTTGATGTGCATACACTGCTTGTTGTGCGATCAGTGCTGTGTGTATGTGGCCTTGTCATTGCCTGATGTGCATCCCCTGATGTCCTGCAGTTTGTTCAGTTTGTTTGCCTGTGCATCTGTAGTTGGTTTGATGTGGCTGTGTTGGTCTGTGATGGTGCACTTCTTGTGTGATTTGTGGTATGTTGTGTGTGTTTTATTCATGAGTGATGAGGTTGTGCACTCCTGTTGTGTCTGTGCTCTCATTGCCTGTCCATAGTTTGGCTGACAGTGTATGTCTGTTTTTGTTGGGGTTCTGTATGTGTTTATGTTGTGTTTTGTGTTTGTGTGTTATTTTTATGCAGGAACTTGTTGTGGCATCCCTGTGTGTGTGATGTTTGTGGCTGTACCCAGGGTGTGTGTTTGTTTGTGTGTGTATGGACTGGCAAGCATTGCCAGCCTTCAGTGTGTTTGTTACTGGTGTTGTGTGCTGCTGGTGTGAGGGGGTATGTGTGTACATTCCTCCTGGTGTTTGGCAGTCATGGAGTGTGTCAATGGGCCCTGTGTGTTGTGCTGCTGTAGTGTAGTTCCTATATTCCCAATAGGCTCTGCGCATTGGAATAATATATCGAATAGTTGGGACGTAGGACTTATGTTTACTAGGTCTCTATCAAATATATTAAACTTAATTGTGAGTGCCAGCTAGCTCAGAGGTCACTAGAAACTTTCTCGAATGAACAAGAAGGGATTTAGTTTCTGACAACCGCATAAACATGACAACTTTGTTTCCCCAACATAAAATGTATCTTCAGAGTTGTGGAAACAATAGATAGATATTTTACTCAGTCATTCGTGCATGCTTCGTTTCACTAGAGGCGCAGAGAAATAGCGAGACGGGCGTTTTCAATAAAAGTATTTATTGAACAGTCTTCTTTCTCATGCATAAGAAATTAACTGCTACAATCGTAATACTGGCTGTAAAGTATAATGCGTACAGCAAGAAGAGTATTATAAAATAATTCTGTAAAAGCACGGTATGGTTTCTAAGCCATAAAATACATACATAAATAAGTAAAGACTAAAAGTACTCAACTGGTGCTTTTAAAATACGCCTACCCCGATGTACCTAACCTAAGTCTAGTACGAGGGAAGTAAGTATGGTGTAGCATAAGTTTAGTATTCTTTTTGCCAAGAATCAATCCAAGATTTCTCTTAGGGTCTAATCAGCTCCGTACCTTGGTTTAGAATGAAGGAGGTGTGTCTCAGGACTCGATTTCTCAACACCCCGCAAGGGGAGCTTGGAAACACTGGAGTTGGATTTCTCGGCAAGAGAAAAGACAGCGTCTCAGTGCGTCAGTTGGAGGGTCGGCTTCCTTCGGCACTTGCTGTAGCGAGATGCGTCGGGCAAGTAGATAGTCGAACTGCTCCAAACCACTGTGTGTTTGCTTCGACAAGTGTGGGCATATTTATATCTTGAAGGTGCTGAGTTTGACGTAAAGGTGGACATAATAATGTCATCAAAGAGTCTCAGTTCTTTGAAAACTCCATGAGTTCTTGGACAAATCAATATTCAAGCAAGGGGAAGTCCCTAACTGCTGAAGCAGAGTTTTCCAAGAAATCGTTGTGGATTTTCGGAACTAGTGGAAGTAGCCATGCAGTATTTGGACTGCATGGGCTATGTCTAAATATGGTTATGATTTCTATGTCTATATAAGGATAAGGTTCTCTATACCTATTTAAAGCCATGAATCTGGATAATTACACTAGGGTCCTAAAATGCTGTACAACACTGCTGTTGTACTCCTGTGAGGTGGTTGTATGCATGTGTGGCTGTTCCCAGTTTGACTTCCAGGCCTTCCTTTGTTCCTTGTGCCTTTACCTGGTTTGCCTTGCTGTCTCGATGTGTTGTTGCACTGTAGTGTCTGTGGTCTGACTAAGCATGGGCTGAAAATTCGTTCCGCTCGCGGAATTTGTTTATTCTTGGCAATTTTGCGGTCCGTGAATCGCGCGAAATTGCCAAACAATTAGCAATTTTTTTTGCTTGGTCCCGCTTCAAAAATACAATCTCGCGTGCGCGGCGTTGACTTACCGTGATTCTGAGTTTGCCGAGTTGGTTTCCACCTGGCTTGTGTGCGCTGTGCCATTTTGAATCTGGCTGCGTGATTGCGCGAGACTTTTCAACCAAGAGTACGCCATGGAGTCCCGCCATCTTGCACTGCGAGACTTTGAGAACGTGAATACGTCATAAGGGCCCGCGATCACGCATCGCGAGAGTAAACAATAGCGAATACGTAGATGTGACGCGCAGCTGACATCCAGTGGGAGATTTGAACAGCTCGCTTTCCCGAAGTCGCAAAAATTGCAATTCTGCACAAGAAATCTATCGCTGTCAGCAAAAACCTTCTGAAAATGATGATTTGGATCAGAATAACTCCTCAGATTGACATTTGGCCGCACTTTTTTGTGCAAGGAGTCCATTTTTGGGGGGGTGGGAGGAAGTGCCCCAGAGTCTCCAACTTCCTGTTCCTGTCCAGCAGGCTCCTCCCAGTGCTTTGTCCATGTCCTGGTCACTTTTCATTTGGATTTGGAGCTTGAAGGATTGCTCTTTGTGGCTGCTGCTGGATATTTGTATTTTGAGGACTTTTGTTTGGATCACATTTGGATTTGAGATTTTACAAGTAAGTTGGTGTTGTTCAATCAATCAATCAATCAGCGAATTTGTATAGCGCGCTACTCACCTGATAGGGTCTCAAGGTGCTGGGGGAGGGGGAGTTGCTACTGCTCGAACAGCCAGGTCTTGAGTTGTTTCCTGAAGGAGAGATGGTCCTGGGTCTGCCGTAGGTGGGTGGCTAGGGATTTCCATGTCTTGGCCGCCAGGTAGAAGAAGGATCTTCCTCCGGCGTTGGTTCTGCGAATTAGTGGGAGGGTGGCGAGGGCTTGGCTGGCGGAATGGAGCTGGCAGGTGGGTGTGTAGAATGTGAGGCGGCTGTTGAGGTATTTGGGGCCCATGTCATGGAGAGCCTTGTGTGCCTGGGTGAGGAGTCTGAACGTGATCCTCTTGCTGATGGGGAGCCAGTGCAGGTCTCTCAGATGGGCAGAGATGTTGCCGTGACGGGGGATGTCCAGGATGAGTCGTGCAGAAGCATTCTTTATCCGTTGGAGTCTTTTCTGGAGTTTGGCTGTGGTGCCAGCGTAGAGGGTGTTCCCGTAGTCCTGTCGGCTGGTGATGAGGGCCTGGGTGACCATCTTCCTGGTTTTGGTGGGGATCCACCAGAAGATCTTTCGGAGCATGCGCAGGGTGTTGAAACAGGATGACGAGACGGCGTTGACTTGTTTGGTCATCGTGAGGGAGGAGTCCAGGATGAAGCCCAGGTTGCGTGCATGGTCCGTTTGCTTGGGGGTGGTGCCCAGGGCAGGGGCCCACCAGGAGTTGTCCCAGGCAGATTGGGATGGTCCCAGGAGGAGGACTTCCATCTTGTCTGAGTTCAGTTTCAGACGGCTGAGTTTCATCCATTCCGCGACGTCTTTCATTCCTTCCTGGAGGCTGGCTCTGGCGGTGGTGGGGTCGTTGGTGAGGGAGAGGATCAGCTGGGTGTCATCAGCATAGGAAATGATGTTTAGGTTGTGTTGGCGTGCGATGGCTGCGAGGGGGCTCATGTAGACGTTGAAGAGGGTGGAGCTGAGCGAGGAACCTTGTGGAACGCCGCAGATGACTTCGGTGGCCGTGGATCGGAACGGGGGGAGGTGGACTCTCTGGGTTCTTTCAGTGAGGAACGAGATGATCCACTCCAGGGCCGTTCCTTGGATTCTGGTGTTGCTGAGGTGCTGTATCAGGGTGCGGTGGCATATGGTGTCGAAGGCTGCTGAGAGGTCCAGGAGGATGAGGGCAGCTGTTTCCCCTTTGTCGAGCAGGGACCTGATGTTGTCGGTGGCCGCGATGAGGGCGGTCTCGGTGCTGTGGTTTGCTCGGAAACCGGACTGTGAGGGGCCAAGGGATCCGTTCGTCTCGAGGAAGGCGGAGAGTTGTTTGTTGACGGTCTTCTCGATGACTTTGGCAGGAAAAGGGAGGAGTGAGATGGGGCGGAAGTTCTTGAGGTCCGTGGGGTCCGCTGTGGGTTTCTTCAGGAGGGCGCTGAGATCGGCATGTTTCCAGCTCTCCGGGAAGGTGGCGGATGCGAAGGAGCTGTTAATGATATCCTGGAGTTGAGGTGCGAAGATGGAGTCGACTTTGTTGAAGATCTGGTGTGGACAGGGGTTGGTTGGGGAGCCGGAGTGGATGGTGTTCATCGTGCGGGTGGTGTCTTCGGTGCTGACCAGGGTCCAGGTCCAGAGGGTGATGGTGGGGGGCGCTGGTTCGGAGGTTGGGTGCGTTGTCTGTGCGCCGAAGCTGTTGTGTATGTCGGCGATCTTGCGGTGAAAGAACGAGGCAAGTGAGTCGCAAAGGTCTTGCGAGGGTGTGATGTCGTTGTTGCTGATGCTGGGGTTGGAGAGCTCTTTAACGATGCAGAAGAGTTCCTTGCTGTTGTGGGTGTTGTTGTCCAGTCGTTATTTGAATGTTGTCCTTTTGGTGGTGCAGGTCAGCTGGTGGTGTTTGCAGGTGGCGTTCTTGAGGGCTGTCATGTTATCTGTTGTCTGGTCATGGCGCTTGGCTTTCTCGAGGATGCGGCAGGTCTTCTTGGAGTTTTTGAGGTCGTTGGTGAACCACGAGGCTTTCTTGCTGCCGGGTCTGCTGGGAGGGTTCTTCAGTGGTGCGAGTTCATCGGCGCTGTTGGTGAGCCACTTTGTGAGGTTGCGGGCTGCTTCGTTGGGGTCCCTTGTGTTGGTGGGAGGGTGCTGGCTGAGGGAGGTGGTGAGTTGGTCGGCGGTGATCTTGCTCCAGTTTCTGCGGGGAACCTGTTGCGGGTGGTGGTGGGTCGTGGTTCTCCTGAAGTTGAAGTGGACGCAGCTGTGATCTGTCCAGTGTAGTCCGGTGGAGTGGCTGAAGGAGATGTGCTTGCTGGAGGAGAAGATGGGGTTTAGCGTGTGGCTGTCGTAGTGGGTGGGGTGTCCACCAGTTGCTTGAGTCCGAGGTTGGCGAGGTTGTCCAGCAGGGTGGTGGTGGTGTTGCTGTCATTGTTGTTCTCCAGGTGGAAGTTGAGGTCCCCTAGGAGGATGTTGTTTGTTTAGGGCATTGCAGTTGCTGCAACTACAATTTATAAACTTTTTCACAACTTTAAAAAATATATATTGTGGGGAGCCACAGTATCCAGTAGGCCCAGGGTTAGTCATGGGTGCATGATACAACTGTTTCTGTGAGTTTTGTTGAACTTAAATATCATTTACGGCATGGATGGCATGGAATTGAATAGCTCACTGTTATAAGTGGAAATTTGTTTTAATTTTGAGGTATGTGTTAAAGCCACACTAGCCAGTAGGCCCATGGGTACTCAGTGGTGCATGGACCAAGTCTTTATGTGGGGTCTCTTGAATGGAAACATCATTTAGTGCATGGATGAATTTGGATTGAGGTGATTTTTGTGTGTATTTTGGGTGTTGTTGGGGCCTGGTTCAGGACCTGGCCATGTGGGTGGGGGCCATTTTGATGCCTGGTCCAGGGCCTGGCCATGTGGGTGGGGGTCTAGGGGCTATTTTGAAGCCAGGCAGTGTGCTTTGTGCCATAGGCCTGCACCCAGTCTGCCTTGCTTTCATTCATTATGCCCAGGGGTACTCAGTGGTGCATGGGCCAAGTCATTCTGTGGGGTCTCTTGAATTTAAACTTCATTTAGGGTATGGATGGCATTGGATTGGGGTTATTTCTGTGTGTATTTCGATTTTTTGGGTGTTGTTGGGGCCTGGTCCAGGGCCTGGCCATGTGGGTGGGGGCCAATTTGAGGCCTGGTCCAGGGCCAGGCCATGTGGGTGGGGGTCTAGGGGTCATTTTGAAGCCAGGCAGTGTGCTTTGTGCCATAGGCCTGCTCTCAGTCTGCCTTGCTTTCATCCATTATGCCCAGGGGTACTCAGTGGTGCATGGGCCAAACCTTTCTGTGGGGTCTCTTGAATTTAAACATCATTTAGCGCATGGATGGTATCGGATTGAGGTGATTTTTGTGTGTATTTCGATTTTTTGGGTGTTGTTATGGCCTGGTCCAGGGCCTGGCCATGTGGGTGGGGGGCATTTTAATGCCTGGTCCAGGGCCTGGCCATGTGGGTGGGGATCTAGGGGCCATTTTGAAACCAGGCAGTGTGCTTTGTGCCATAGGCCTGCACCCAGTCTGCCTCGCTTTCATCAATTATGCCCAGGGGTACTCAGTTGTGCATGGACCAAGTCTTTCTGTGGGGTCTCTTGAATTTAAACATCATTTAGGGCATGGATGGTATTGGATTGGGGTGATTTGTGTGCGTATTTCGATTTTTTGGGTGTTGTTGGGGCCTGGTCCAGGGCCTGGCCATGTGGGTGGGGGGGGGCATATTGAGGCCAGGCAGTTTTTGCCATAGGCCGGCAAGGTTGTGGGCCAGTAGGCCTAGGGTTATGAATGGGTGCATGAAACAACTCTCTCTGTGTGGTCTCTCTTCTATTAATTTAAACATCTATTTTTGGTTAGAATTGCAATGTTTATTTTGGGTTTTTCCGTTTTTGGATGTGTTGTGTTAATAATAATAATTGCCTAGTTGCAATAGTATTAATTGAAGCATGTCATATGCAACATTTATTTAACTTATGTTCCTCTGGCTTCTTTGCTTTTAGGTGCACAAAGACTAAGAACCAGGACTCAGCCTCATCATCATCACTTGTAGAGCCAGGAAGAAGTCCTGCTGCGGTGTGTGCACAACGTCATGTGATGTCAGGTGTGGCCACAGACAACTCTGCAACTCGTGCAACTGCATCCTGCTGTCCTGACATCTGAAGAAGATGGGCTAAAAGAAAGGTGGCCGTAGCTCCTCTACCAAGAAAGTTGCCAGTGTCACTGCCAGTAAGAAGGAGCAGAAGAAGCAGAAGCTGGGAGCAGCACCTCGGCTTCATTGGTCTCAGTGCCACCACACCAAGTTAGGCCCAAGCCCATGAGTGCCGCAGAGGCAGCCACTTTAATCACTCTTTCACCATCGACCAGTGATGTTTGCGTTTACTCATCGCAAAGTAGCATCCAATCATCGCAGGGTGTAACTCATCTGACTAGTGTTCAACCACAGCCACAACGACAACCACAGGTGCAACAAGGAGAGGTGCAAGGAGAGGCGCAAGGAGAGGCGCAAATAGATGCACAAGTAGAGGAACCAGGAGAGGCGCAAGGAGAGGCGAAAGGAGAGGCACAAGGAGGGGCACAAGGAGAGGCACAACTGCCCACAATACTTGTTCCTCCAGAAGTTGCGGCACATCAGGAAATCGAGATTCATGCGGAGGTATCAGCCGAGCAAGCCACTCCTGATGATCCATTGTCTTCCAGATCTCCAGCAAGGAAAAGGTCAAGGAGGGCTAGTACAACTTCTTCTTCAAGCTCCCTTCGTTCTGATGATCTACATCTTGATTGGCACCCACCAATTCAGTCTGAGAGCCGACAAAGCTAGGTAAAAGGAAAGTTCCCGCAAGGCTCTCAGTTATGGGTGATGACGAAGAAGAAGTAGAAGTGGTGTATTCTGCTGCTGATGAAGAGTCTGACGATGACGACCCATTCAAAACAGTTGTCACTCCAGTCCAAGCAGGCATGCAGCAGACAGACATTTTTACCTTATCCCGAAATGCTGCGCAGGATGTGGTTGGTGTGGCACTGGTACCATCACCAACACAGGTAACTACTACACCAACACGACCTACAGCTTCCATATTTTCTCTTCAGAAGGGCTGGCAGGGACCTCCATCCAGCTCGACCTCCATTACCTCAAGTAATGGTGCTGTAAGTGCACAACAGAGTCAAATTCCGCCTCTCCCATCCTCCATTTTATCTGGCATTGAAAGTGGCACCTCCACCACCACCACCAGAAATCTCAACTCCCCAGTTTGGGACATATTTAGTATTAGCAAAAAGGTGGAGAACCAAGTTATTTGTTCGATTTGTAAAGAAGTATTTAGTCGGGGGAAGCTTGGTACCAACTATGGTACTGGAGGCCAGTGAGGTCATCTCCAAAAACACCACAGCATCCAGTGGGAGGTGCACCTAAGTAACATCCAGAAAGCCAAAACTAGAAATCCGAATGTAGACATTGATATTGCATCTGGTGACGAGGAGCTGATTGTGCAGGGGGGAGGTGATGAAGCGTGAGACATTTTACAGGTACACACAGTACCCCTGGCAGCAGCACTGCAGTGGTAGCACCCACACCCTCTACCCCAGCAATATCTAGGTGGCACAGTAAGAGTCTGGTAGAGACACCAATGCAAAAAAGTACATCAATGAGCCTAACTGGGTTGAAGAAGTCTGGATCATCATCACATATGAAAACTGTCCAGACCACCATTAAAAGCATGTTTTGGTCGGAGGCGCCATTGGAACGCAACCACCCAACGGCACGTCTGTATAATGCAATGCTGGCTAAAATGTTAGCGCTGGACCTTCTCCCTTTTTCTTTTGTGGAAGGGGTGGGTTTTCTAGAATTTGTGGCAACAGTCTTCCCTAAATGGTAGGTTCCTAGCCAGTCCTATTTTGCCAGAGTAGCGGTTCCAGCACTACAACAAGATGTGCTGGACGTGATTGGGGCAGCTTTGCAGAAGAGTGCTGTTCACACTATCCACCTGACAACAGACATGTGGACCAGTTGCCAAGCCGTTGAATACATGTGCATCACTGCACACTGGGTCTCTTTTGCCGGGGTTAGAGAGAAGATACCTTCAGGTGTTGACAGTGTCACAATTTTTCAAGCTACTCGGAAACATGCAACAGTAGCCATGTTTGCCATGGAGAAATCTCATACTGCAGTAAACATTTTGGAGGAGTTTAACAGTAAGGTCTTTGAATGGCTGCAGCCAAGAAAGCGCATGATTGGTTATGTTTCCTCGGATAATGGCAGCAATATAGTTAAGGCCATCGCTGATGGCCTTATATATTTATATATTTCAGAGTGCCGTGTTTGGCGCACAGCATTAACATTATTGTTCAAGTTTTCTTGAAAAAAGAAAACACAGTCAGCAAGTTACTGACCACCTGCCGAAGAATCTGCACACATTTCAGCCATTCTTTTAAGGCCCGGAAGCAGCTGAGGATCATTCAACATGACCATAGAATGCCAGTCAGAGGACTCATCCAGGAGGTGGCAACACGTTGGAACTCAACCTTCTACATGCTTGAGCATCTGTTTAAGCAGTACTTGGTAATCAATGAGTATGTCTTTCACGCACGGGGTGCTTCTATGAAAGACATGAGGCTAGAGGTGGAGGAATGGACCTAGTTAAAAGCCTGACAGACATGCTTCGTCCTTTTGAGGTGGTCACACATGAATTCAGCAGGGAGGACTGTACTTTGGGATAGCTATCCCATTGTTGCGCATGCTAGAGCACCAACTGAAGGCGGTGTCTTCAACGTTATGAGTTGATGCTGAAAAACAAGACGCATATCAGTTGGCAGAGAGCTTATTAAGCTGCCTAGTTGACAATGCAAGGCTTAAAGCAATACATTCAGAACAACATTACATTTGTGCCACTATTCTGGATCCACGGTACAAAAAGACACTGGCCAGCAATACATTCATTCATTTTTCTGAAGCAGATGTTTCCAAGTACAAACATTGGCTAACTCAGTCAGCCACTCGGTTCGAAAAAGAGCAGCAGAAAATTGAAGGAACCACCACAAGTACTACTGAAGCGGCAGGCCATGCGGCGTCAAGGTCCACATCTGTGGCCAAAGGCAGTCACTTTCCCTCAGAGGAGTTACCGACTCCAGCAACCGTATCATCATCACCTGCACCAGGCCCAGCAATAATATTGTCGGAAGCAGATTGGATAACTCATCAAGGGTTTGCTCGTTCCAGTGTTGATGCAAAGGCAACAGATGGTACGCAAAGTGGAGCACCCCTGGAGGACCTTGAGTGGATGGTACAGGCCTATCTGGATGACTCAACAGAGGTCTTCTTTGATCAGAACCCATTGGTGTATTGGTATGGGAAAAGGCCTCAATGGCCACTGATCACCAAGCTGGCTATAAAATATTTGGCTTGCCCACTCGCAAGCGTGTCTTCTATGAACGTGTTTTCAGTGCTACTGGTGCCATTGTAACTTCAAAAAGGACCCACCTCTCGCCCAAAAATGGGGAGAGGTTAACAATGATCAAGATGAATCAGCACTTCATACCACCAGATTACAAAATACGTGAATCCACGCAGGAAGAAGAGAACACCGACTTAGGTGACGGAAGTTCTTCTCTGTTTTCTGACCTACTCCCATTTCAATTCACAGAGTTTGAGGACAAGCTCTTCTTCACTGACACCTAGGCTTGAAATACTTACTTTTTTATTTCGTCCTTTTTCACTTTTATTTCTGTGTGCCTTTCTTTGTTTTGCAACTTTTAGCACAACAAAACTCTAATCACAGCAAATCCATCAGCAGCACTGTCTTCGTCTTATTTCCAAATTGAAGGTGCTGCTGTCTGCATTCCTGAAGTTCACAAGTTCACAACTCAGTCATGCTCCTCTATCATCCTCCTCCAGACTCTCCCTATCCATTTCCCTCAAGGCAGATGGCTGGATTAAGCAGAATCAAGAAACTGTTGCTTCGTAGACGAGTCCCCTCAAAAGAAGTGGGACTGGAATGACTGACTATACTGACTGTTACTTCTGAAATTGACACGAGAGGCTGCCCTGTGGCCCTTCACTTAAGAATAAGATGCTGGCAAAAAGTGGAACAGATAATGAATGATGAGATGGCATGCAGTGGACAACACTGGCTGTCTGGTTCTGATGAAAGCAATTGCTGTTTATTTGTTGTGCATGAAATGAATCCTATGTGTTCTGTTATTATTTAATCTTTTACACACTAAATGTAACTGAAGTCTACTCTGTTTAGCTTGTTTAATGCAAATTGTACTTCTACTGCAGGGGCCACTACGTTGCATTTTTAATATGGAAAATGTCCTTGGACTCACTGTGTGTAGACTGTGACTGCATGAACAACATTGAGTTTGCCAACACCATGATGATGATGAGTCATGATGACCAAAGTTACATAATATCTTCACAGTCACTCACTGGGATAGATGGATCATCATCGTCGATTTATGGAAGAACTATGGCCATTTCGTGAGTGGCAAACAGGTAAGTCAACAACAGCCACAGCAGAACTACATGTCTGTCTAGTCGTGGTAGAACGTGGTCGAGCCAGTGTAGTGTTATGCCAGAGTCCAGACACCGGTTCATGTAAAATTGCGGCTATGTGGCTTGCTGTATAAAATTAGATCTGCTTTGTCTGTCTGTGTCAAAGAGGTATGCTACATGGAGGTTGGTTCACTCAGTGGTGCCTGCATTGACCGTCTGCATGGCCCTGGCCTGCTGTGTGCTAATTATTATCCTGGAAACAGAGACTCAGAGTAGGCACTTTAGAAATTATGCATGTATGTAATAATGTCGCCTCTGAAAGTGAAAGTGTTTTTTTTGCACTACACACCGTACCTTATATTTTTCCTCCGGGGTGATTTAATATCCCTTTCTGTTTTTCCATCAACAATTACACGCCGGCACTTACCCTGTGCTATGGGAAAAACATTAACTCGGGCTTACCATAGCAATCCGCAATTCCGCATCCGCCAGGTAGGCAGAGGACAGTGTGGTCACCAAGATTGAGAGACGGAGTGCCCGATGGAATGGAGGAGTACCGCGAATAAGTGGAATGGCTGGATTCATGCAACTTCCCAATTTGACCAGGACAACTACAAAATACAGTTACAGTATCCACTTCACTTGTCCTTATCTTTTAAATAATGTTATTGTTTTGAACTTCTATACGTGGGACTTGGTGCATTTGCTCTTAGCTTCAAATTCATCCCTACAGCTATTTGATAAGTTCCTTTGCTATTTTTAAAACTAATGTAATGTACTACTAAGTGTTTATTCTCTCTGAGGACAGATAGGCATGTGAAATTGCGTAATTACTGCAGCCCTGTACTGTCTAATTGTTTAGTACAAGTTAGTAGGTTGTAGTAAGTACTACTTTTCAGTAACCTAACCATCCATTTAGCAAACAACTTCATGCATGCACTTCCTTTATGTCCCTTAAAAGATTTATGGATATCTTCGTATCCAAAGATTTGTTTTTCTTCATTTGTTGTTTGCCCATGCTGTGTTTTTTTTCTCTCTCCAAAAAACTTTCCCAAAAACCCCCATTCCCATCCATTTTTCAAACCCTAACCCTCTTTCCCCGGGCTGTGTGGTTTTCATTGAGGTGTGACTAAATGACACCAATAATTCCACACGCTTGCTGGGGAGGATAAGGTCAAAAGCAACAGAAAATCAATTTCAAGGCAGGTCAAGGAATCCGAGGATATATTCTTATTCTGCTTGACACACACCCATGAGTATTTGTAAATCAATTCAGAATTTCATGTCCGCCATCAAGTGGATTCATCATCAACAACATCCTCCTACACCTGACGAAAGCTTACTCTGCTGTGTCCTTCAGTACTAGTTCTTGTAGTAGCCATAATCCACGCAACTAATAGTTAACTTTTGATTGAATACTTTAGCATTGCTTAGGCTACAATTTATGGCACTGTTCTTGTGTACTGTACTATCGTACTGTTCTAATGCTTCTCTCAGGCCACTCAATGTCTCATTTCCTTTTTTTTATATGCTGCTTCTGCCAGTGTGTACCACTACTATTACCACCACAACAATGCCATTTCATCCGTCCAGCATTCCATAGCCAACCTTAACCGCCATTTGCCATGCAGCCAGCCCTCTGCCTAGCCCTATTCTCAAACACGAATCACAGGTAAGATAAGCATTTTGGGGGAGGAAGAATGATGGAGTAGGAGGAGAGGAGAGTCTGACGGTTGTACTAGTAAAGTAGTAGGACAATTGAATTCACTAACTCTGTCATTGGCACTTTTGTACAAATTTGGGCGATTACTTAGACAATTTGAATCAACCAGCCAGTTAAGGTTCAGGAAAACAAACGTATAGTTAACCCCCCCTGCCTCCCCCACAAAACAGTAAAAACGTGTATGCTATGTTTAAGTGGAAAATAAATATTTATTTCGGCCCTAACAAAAATAAAGTAGCCCACAAGACCCGACCTACCCCCCTCCCTAACCCCAAACAATGTCCATGAAATGTCCACAAAAGTCCAAAAACCCCAACGCCCAATTCCCCCCCCCAAAAAAAGTCTTTAAAAAAAGGGCAAGGGACAGTCTCTACTTTGGCCGGCGGTGTCCTGTGGCTAGGTGGTCACGCAGCTCTCTCCGGAGGGCCTTGAGTAGGACGTTCTGCCTCTCCACCTCCTGCTCAAGGCAGGCCACTCGCAGGGTTAGGCGGTGCACACGCGCCTTGCAGATACTGTGGGGGGCAGCTGTTGTTTTCGCTGCTCGGCGGCGGCGGGTGGCTGCTGGACTACGGTGCCTTACCGCTGGAGGATTGCGCTGGCTGTATGACCCAGGATTCAGAAAAGGGGGTGGTGATGAACAGAGTGTCTGAATTAAGCAGACCACTCTTACCCAGTCCAAAGATCAGGGCTTGATCCATCACCGTTATTTAGCTCACTGCCCCATCCCAGCTCAGAACCTGGCTATATGCAAATTAGTCTGTCCCTGGCCCAGTGCATCATGGGAACAGGGCAGACCAAACTACCAAGCCAATTCTTCACCAGAAAGGAGACAAGCTTCCGGGGACCGGTTTCTGCCATTTGAGGCGTCGTCGGCCCGGCTTGCTTGAATCCTGATGGAGCAGTGAGCAAGGGACTCATGTCTAAGTATACCCTTCCACGCTTATGGTGGACAAAATGATTCAGAAAAGGGGGTGGTGATGAACAGAGTGTCTGAATTAAGCAGACCACTCTTATCCAGTCCAAAGATCAGGGCTTGATCCATCACCGTTATTTAGCTCACTGCCCCATCCCAGCTCAGAACCTGGCTATATGCAAATTAGTCTGTCCCTGGCCCAGTGCATCATGGGAACAGGGCAGACCAAACTACCAAGCCAATTCTTCACCAGAAAGGAGACAAGCTTCCGGGGACCGGTTTCTGCCATTTCAGGCGTCGTCGGCCCGGCTTGCTTGAATCCTGATGGAGCAGTGAGCAAGGGACTCATGTCTGAGTATACCCTTCCACGCTTATGGTGGACAAAATGATTCAGAAAAGGGGGTGGTGATGAACAGAGTGTCTGAATTAAGCAGACCACTCTTACCCAGTCCAAAGATCAGGGCTTGATCCATCACCGTTATTTAGCTCACTGCCCCATCCCAGCTCAGAACCTGGCTATATGCAAATTAGTCTGTCCCTGGCCTAGTGCATCATGGGAACAGGGCAGACCAAACTACCAAGCCAATTCTTCACCAGAAAGGAGACAAGCTTCCGGGGACCGGTTTCTGCCATTTCAGGCGTCGTCGGCCCGGCTTGCTTGAATCCTGATGGAGCAGTGAGCAAGGGACTCATGTCTGAGTATACCCTTCCACGCTTATGGTGGACAAAATGATTCAGAAAAGGGGGTGGTGATGAACAGAGTGTCTGAATTAAGCAGACCACTCTTACCCAGTCCAAAGATCAGGGCTTGATCCATCACCGTTATTTAGCTCCCTGCCCCATCCCAGCTCAGAACCTGGCTATATGCAAATTAGTCTGTCCCTGGCCCAGTGCATCATGGGAACAGGGCAGACCAAACTACCAAGCCAATTCTTCACCAGAAAGGAGACAAGCTTCCGGGGACCGGTTTCTGCCATTTCAGGCGTCGTCGGCCCGGCTTGCTTGAATCCTGATGGAGCAGTGAGCAAGGGACTCATGTCTGAGTATACCCTTCCACGCTTATGGTGGACAAAATGATTCAGAAAAGGGGGTGGTGATGAACAGAGTGTCTGAATTAAGCAGACCACTCTTACCCAGTCCAAAGATCAGGGCTTGATCCATCACCGTTATTTAGCTCACTGCCCCATCCCAGCTCAGAACCTGGCTATATGCAAATTAGTCTGTACCTGGCCCAGTGCATCATGGGAACAGGGCAGACCAAACTACCAAGCCAATTCTTCACCAGAAAGGAGACAAGCTTCCGGGGACCGGTTTCTGCCATTTCAGGCGTCGTCGGCCCGGCTTGCTTGAATCCTGATGGAGCAGTGAGCAAGGGACTCATGTCTGAGTATACCCTTCCACGCTTATGGTGGACAAAATGATTCAGAAAAGGGGGTGGTGATGAACAGAGTGTCTGAATTAAGCAGACCACTCTTACCCAGTCCAAAGATCAGGGCTTGATCCATCACCGTTAATGAGCTAAAAAACGGTGTTGGATCTAGCCCTGATCTCTTGACTGGGTGAGAGTACTCTGCTTAGTTCAGAGACTCTGTCCATCACCACCCCTTGTTGTAAATAATTTTGTCCACCCTAAGCGTGGAAGGGTATACTCAGATGTGAGTCCCTTGCTCATTGCACCATCAGGATTCAAGCAAGCCGGGCCGAAGACGGCTGTAATGCCAGAAACCGGTCCCCGGAAGCTTGTTTCCTTCCCAGTGTAAAAATTGGCTTTTGTAGTCTGGTCTGCCCTGTTCCCATGATGCACTGGGCCAGGGACAGACTAATTTGCATACAGCCAGGTTCTGAAACTGGGATGGTGCAATGAGCTAAAAAACGGTGTTGGATCTAGCCCTGATCTCTTGACTGGGTGAGAGTACTCTGCTTAGTTCAGAGACTCTGTCCATCACCACCCCTTGTTGTAAATAATTTTGTCCACCCTAAGCGTGGAAGGGTATACTCAGATGTGAGTCCCTTGCTCATTGCACCATCAGGATTCAAGCAAGCCGGGCCGAAGACGGCTGTAATGCCAGAAACCGGTCCCCGGAAGCTTGTTTCCTTCCCAGTGTAAGAATTGGCTTTTGTAGTCTGGTCTGCCCTGTTCCCATGATGCACTGGGCCAGGGACAGACTAATTTGCATACAGCCAGGTTCTGAAACTGGGATGGTGCAATGAGCTAAAAAATGGTGTTGGATCTAGCACCATCCCAGTTTCAGAACCTGGCTGTATGCAAATTAGTCTGTCCCTGGCCCAGTGCATGTTGTAAATATATATGTATGACCCAGGGGCAGTGGAGGAGGATGCAGCTGTTGTTGTTGACTGAGAGTCATCCTCCTCCTGAGCCGCCAGCCAACGATATTCGGCGACAATTGCCTCCAGCTTCAGTCGCCTGGCCCGGATAGCCAACTCCTTCCTTGATAGTTTAGAAGGAGTATCTATATGAAGAAAGAAAAAAATACTGTAACCATTACTCTTTAAGATTAACACAAAATATTTCAACAGAAAGTTGTGCCACAGTAGCACTAGCAACTTGCAAGCACAGTACATAACATTTGTGGCATGTATCTATCTAACCTCCCACTTTGTCGGCCTCTGCTCTAACATTGGTGGGAGTTTCAGGAATTCTACCAGCACTATGGACTCACTACATTAGACTCAGACAGTACACCAGTCTTCTTCTTCTCTCTTGTTTAGCAAAATTAGTACTAAACTTGTGGAAGCCGGCATAATGCCAGCGCAGTCAGCTTGCACCCAAGAAAAATAGACGCAAGCCATAATGATGCAGACTCGCGTTACTGTTACCAGTACATGCAGCTGGGGAAGCTCTTACTTTTCTATTATGGGTGGCACTGGCCATACTCTGTTACAAGTTACAACAAGGGCTACTGCTCAATTAATTTAACGTTCACCCTGCCCTGCCCCTGACTACTACAAAAGGAAAATGAAGAAGATAATATGATCATCTATCCCTTCACGTGATATTTGCTCATATAAGGGATGACTTTAGTTGCTTTGTTTTTATTGATTGAGTGAACACCGATAGGCCACACATGAATGACAGAGTTGAAAAAAAATTATTAACATAAGTAGTGAGTGGTCCCCATAATCGCTGAAGGAAGGCACTTGTGAATTGACTTGATAATGTGAACTATACAATATAGATGCACAATATATGCTGTGCTTGCAAACTACTGTTAGTCAAGGGAGAATTCTGAAAAATTACAACTTCTACTTTCCTCGGCTTTGCTACTCTGGCACAGACGTGTGGTGTTCATGCTCTTCAAACTAACACTCTTCATGCAGTGACCGTCTACTCTGTCTACTCTACATGCACCTATACTATCTATGAGGAAGATACAATCCAGGAATCCATGCATTAAAAGTAAATGTCAATCATTCTTCTTAATGTCTCCGGACAAACCTTACTTTTTCTCACCGAAAAACACCCTGTTTCTTTTATTTTGTAAACCGCCACCCATGCATCCGTGCTTGACTTACATTTGAATTTGACCCAAAGGATATATTGCGCACACATACAGTTTCTGTTTCACCCACCCAGGCAGTCCTCTTTTCTTTCTCCTTCCACCCGTCCTTGCTTCAACCGGCCATGCATCAGATTCCTATCAGCCACCTCTGCCTGCATTCAAAAACACGGATCATTCTTTGACAGTCATTAATTTAACTCGCTCGTCCTTCCTTACACCGTTCTTTCCCTTTTCGTTCATCCCATCCATCAAGTTCATCTCTGATCTGACTTGGCTTCTCGATAAAACTTTCACAGCTGAGTTGAAGTCAAAGTTAGAGGAGGCCATTGGTTACTCGTCAACTCCCGCCGCTATTGCTTTTGCTAATGCGAAGTCAAGGGTGACTGTCTTCTACCTGGTTGACAAAAACTTAGTTCTAATTTCGTAAGTCTTCTTAACAGTAAAGTGTACTTGTACTGTACAACATATACACCCCTGCAGCGAGCCTACTCTGCAATCTCAATAAGTAAAGAATATAATAGCTTACCACTGCCCGCCACTACCGAGGCATCCCCCACAGCAGTTCCTGCTGGCACTGGTGGCACTGCATCCGCCCCTGGAGTGACCACCTCCGCGCTGGCCCCGGCACTGGTGGTGGGCTGTGCCGGTAGTGTTCCACCTAGAAAACACATTTCATATTTTTAGATGCCATATACAACACTCACTATTTTGTCTAGGAATGAAAACAAATGTTACTATATAATCAAATTCATTTATTTGTGACTCTCTAGTCTAAACTAAAAATTCCCCTTTCAGAAGGGGAGGGTGTTTTTATTTATGCTTAGCCATAACATGCTACACTTTCTGGCACAACTGATGAATGCTTGCTTTTTAACACGCACCATTTTTCTTATAACAGACAGAAGCTTCCCTTCTACGAACAAGAGCAATATGTTACTCATCATCATCACCACCAGTACTTTAAGTTCCAACCAGATGAGGGGTCTCCCACAATTAATGTGTAAAATCAGCCACTGTTCAGTTTTAAAGAGTTCACCGTTTCTTTTCTATGAAGTTGATTTTAATAAATGTTTTTATATAATGCACAATTGAAAATTAATATACAGAGTACACACAGAGCTAGTTGTTTTACTTTTAATAAAACTTTAAAACTTACATAGACTCTGTGGTTTTTGGTCATGAGTGAGTGAGCGAAAGGGTTTGCAATTTGCAAGCATGATTCCGTGACTCTGAGAGGTCAGGACTCTGACTCCGTAGTCTTATGTTCTGGGTTGTATAATCATTGGGGACCATCGCTGCATTCGGGAGCTAAATAATGACTCGCACACACTATCAAGTCAGTAAGGAGTTTGGGGGTTCAACTTCTGTTATGACTGAGGTATGTGGAAAGTCTAACTGCGCCTATTATCACCAATGCCCTATTTCTTGCCCATAGTTCTGTATGTGCAGAATAGTCCCTGCAACAGTAGTAGTATGTGCTCCTATCCAATCAAAAAGTAAACTAGTATCTTATTTTTGGTGGCCATTGACATTTTATTGTTGGAAATTGTCAAAGAATAAACATTAAGAAGACTTCAATAAACATTATGGGCAACCCAGAGGACTGCACTCAGGGCCTAGAGCTATTGCTGAATAGGAGTTATGTTTACTACATTTTGCCAACTGTGCAAGCTTAGCTAGCTACACAGACAGACTATTATTAATAAAGTAGTAGTAGCACAGAGAGTCATAGTAGAGGCAGGATAAGAATTTAGAAACAGTCTACAAGAAGATCAAAGACGATTTAGGAAAAAATTGAATTATGATGAACATTTGGAATAAATAGGTGCTGTAAAAGTTAAGGAAGTATAACTATTAATATTAACAGGAAAAATTCCTGGGGCCAGCAGAAGAGCCCTCGGCGGACCGATCCTGGCCTTCCTGCTCTGCCGGCGCCGCCACCGCCACCCCTGTCCTCTTGCCCCTGGGAGGAGCTGATGTACATGAAAGAAAGACACAAACATGGATGATTGTTGTCAACGAAATCAAACATTTCAAAAAAACAATAACAAATTATTTCGGGGAAATAAACAATTGCACTAAATTTATTGACCTATCTGATGTGGTCTACTAGGATATTAGTATTGCTGGATTCACGGACCGTCTACTTGGAAAGTTATGTAACTCACTAAAACCAACTACAAAAAGGTTCTACTAGGACTGGCAGCACTCAGCAACACGCAAAGTGACAGACACAGTCCGTCATGATTGTAGACCACTAAAACATTTCCTACTAAATAACAAGTCATAATATACTCAACCTATCAATCCACCACCACTATCTCTTCTTAGTGACAGGAGTACAAAGGAAGGACTGGACTTGAGTCTCTAGTCTCTCTAGCATTACCCAGTTCTGTAAAGTACAGTCATACATATTCACTCAGGCCAAATGAGCACAAAATTGAAAACAAGAAAGCATAGTAGCACCGCCACTGACTGAGCAGGTGAGTACCTGCAATCACAGAAGCTTTTGAAACATAATTTACCTGCAATGTAATCGGCAGCATTTTTGTTCTTCGAAAAAAACATATATTTGCAATATCACACAGAGCAGAAGAAAACAAAGTAGTTATTAAATAGCTACTAGTACTCCCCAAGCCCAGCGATCTCGATGCCAAGCAGGTCGAGCAGGTCTTGTTCCCGGTCCAGTATGACGGATCACCGGTGCGTCACCTGGTTGTAGGTGCGCCGGACCATTGACTCCCGATACATGGCCCGGCACACCTTACCCCATACCTGGCGATGCTCCCGGAGGCCGTACCGGTACCGGGCCTGCCGCCTGCTGCGATGGTCTTGGGGAGGTGGCGCTGCACAAAGAAGACCAGTGCGGCCACCTCCACCGCGCAGAAGATCTCCCTGGGACTTACAGACTCCCCCCTTAAACTCCCGCAAGGAAGCCGGCTGCGGGGTTCGGGACTCTTCCCCTTGGACTTGCCGACTCCCTTTGCCATGGTCCTGGGTTAAAGAAAGGAAAATAGGAAAGAATAGGGAAAAAAAGTAACTAAAAGAAAAGAGAGAACTAAAAATAAAGTGGTTATTAAAGTAACAAAAAGTAGAAAAAAACACAAAATATAGATGTACAAATATAGAGAGATAGATAATGAGTAAAAAAGATTAAAAAAAGTTCAAACAACAAAGGATTACAAAGATTGAAGCAGGATAGAAAAGGCATGCCCAGAACCATAGCAATGAATGAAAAACAAGATAGCCGCGCCCATTGCAACCATGTGGGTAAGTTTGCGCGATATTTTCCCCGCGAGCACGCAAAAACGGACGCGAACACACAATTGCGCCCCGGAACAGGAAATGTACAACGCGAGCGTGCAACTAGCGCCCGGAAACGGGAATACGCAACGCGAACAGTGAAAACAAGATGGCCGCGCCCATATACGACCGCATGGGTAACTTCGCGGTAGCTGCGGTGAAAACAAATCCTGCGAACTCGCAAAAATAAAAAAAATCCGCAATCTCACGAAAGTTCGTGTGTTTTGGGGACCGCAAGTACGCTTTCGCAAAATTCGCCCATACTTAGGTTTGACTTCACTGACTGTACCAGCCATGCGATGTTTGATGGTCTGAGGGGGGTGTCCAGTGTTCCTTGTCTTGCATGTGATGTGCACATGCTTGTTGTGTGTCTCCATGGCCATCCATTTGTGTACATCCCACTTTGGCTTTCCTGTTTGTTGTGCTCCATTGCTGTTGGCATTTGGTGTGTGTGTGTGTCAGTCTGTGGTATGTATGTGTGACTATGCAGGCTGTGTGTCCATTTGTATGTTTGTTCCTTGTATGTGTTCATTTGGTGCTTGTACTCATGTTTGTTTCCCTGAGTGTGGTGGTGTTGTGGTGTGTGTGTTTTCCAGGCCCTGTGCTAGTGTGCTGTGTGTTGTGTGTTCCTGTGCAGCCACTACTGCAGTGGCTGTCTCCCTGGTTGTTTGTTGTGTGGTGCAGGGTGTGGATTGAACTGGCTTGTTGTTGTGCATGGGGGTGCACATGAGGGGCACAAGGCATGTGACTTCATGGGGTGTGCTAATGGGTGGGGGGAGGAGGAGTGTTTGTGCCCTGCCCATGACTTGGACTGGTCATGCCTCCTGCATTGTGCGCATGTATTCCCTTGTGTTCACCGCGGCGGTAACGTGACCAGGACATTGCTGCATGATCACGGAAGATGTGTGTCCAGGATGCAGAGGGGTGACTTCGTGGCAGGTGGGTCGTGTGTGGGTACCCTTGTGGATGTGTTCCTGTCCCCAGCAGGGTGTCTGATGTGGATTTAGACCCTGTGTCAGCCTGCGTGTTATATGTTGTATTTGTGTAGTTGCATACCTGCAGCGGCGTCAACTACAGTCCATGAGTTGCTGGTGATGGAGAAGGTACAACACCGGGAACACGTATAGGCCAGAGTCCATGGTGGTCGTGACTGGGTGGTGTGGACCGGGAGTCTGGTTTTGCACTCCGCTGTCGAGCTTCTGCCGTCTCTGGTTGGGCGGTGTCTCTGCTGTGCTGCGTCTACTTGTTTGGGCCATCCTAATTTGTGGAGTGGGGCGGACGTCAATCCGCACTGCGGTGAGTCTTCATTGGCTCACACCGCCGCATTAGCGGGTGCACTTTGATGGTGGTGCGCATCGCTCCGCGGCGCACGGGAATTGGCCTATGTTTGGCCACACTAATGTTGGGGACGTGAGTTACGCAGCTCGCAAGCGGAAACATTAATTTTTCCGCACCACCAGTACTGCAGTGGTGCCACCGCCTGACATCCCAATGGACCTCTAAGTTCTTTAAATTTATTGAAAGAAGACTTCTTTTTTTGGGAGACAAAATTAATAATACAATCTCTAGAGGTGGCATTTAAAGTATCTCAAATAAAAAATTAACTGGGGAAAAGAAGGTATATTCTGGGTTGCACAATCTCCCTGAATCAACAAGGGATTGTTGAGAGATTGTTGACTTGAACTGAGTATGTATTGGTAAAGTTAAAAATCTAGCTTTGGAATTTCTATCTATGATGGGATCAAAGACCATATTACAATCCCAACAAACAATCAGATAATCATCCCTGTAAGTCATCAACTTAGACAGCACACCTGGCCAGAAGGAACTATACGGGAAGATCTTAGCCTAAAGTCCCTTTGCTGCGATAAAGCTATTTTTCCATCTCACACCCCATTCCTATGATTCCTTTCATTTTCCCCTCTGTCTTTAGCTGTTTCCCACTTCAGAGCCCCGTTTGTTGTTCTCTTTCAGTCTTTTTCTCACTGAATGTCCTTTCAGTGGGAGAGGTGTGGCGCCGCGGCCAGGGCGACTGACGCTGGAATCTGGGGATCACGGTTCGATCCTCGGCTCCGGCGGCAGGTTAGCCCAGCACCATGCGACTCTGGGCAATAGCTTGCTTAATCTTCCCGACGGCCCCGCAGCGCCTAGAGACCCTAACGGGTGATTGTGCGCTATACAAATGTGGATTATTATCCTTCGTGCTCTGCTGCTCACCCCCTTGTGTCTTTTACATGTCCATCCATGTCTCTGTGAGTCATTTTCTCCTTTTGTCTCCTATATTCCCCTTCATTTGTGAGCCTCTTTATGTCTTTGATTTTGCAAATTTGAGGTGTACCTCTGTTTTCCTTACACACATCTGTCTTAGATTTATCTGTGGCATTGTCTTCTTTTGAACTTTCTATTTCACGTAATTGTTGGCTGGGTTAACAGTCTCATTCACCTCACACACCACACTCACCCATTTACTGAATTCTGCATGTAAATTCTCACTTGATATGTAGTTCTTTGTCGGTTTGTCCGATTTTCTGACAATTTACGCCATATTAGTGTAAATGAGACTATAGGTATTTTAATGATCTAGATGTTGGATTTCGTTTATATTTTTGGGTTTGAACATTGTAACTCACCATTGTTTTGCAATTTCCTACATGAATGATTATACCCTCTGTGAAAGGCTTTCTCAGTATATGATGTACACTTATGTAAGTGGACACCTTGCAATGATACAGAGAACCCTTATGGTCATTTTCAGTGGTCTTAGACAACCTCAGAAGGCTCTCTAAGAGGTTGCTGTGGAGAGCAGCCATCAGGTCGGGTGCAGTATGAGAACACAACCACTTTCTCAGTACAAATCAACATGTAAGTTGCAGTTGCATTTTTAAAGAAGAAGGCCCCTTCCCAGTGGACCCTGAAAAAAACAGGTGGAAGACAGAAGGTTGGAGAGCCACCCCATCATGCATACCTTAGGAACCAGGATACCTACCCATGGGAGCCGGGTGCATCGGTGTGAAGTGGAGTCAGAAACCGCCATCGAACACAATGGAGGACTTCAGGAAAGTGCTGTTGCTGGAAAAGGTGAAAGTGTCCAGTGGAACTCAAAGGTGGATTCAAGTCGAGCAGTACCTGAAAGCAGAAGAGGCAGAGTCTATGCCACTTGAAAGTGACCAGGAGGCACCGGAAGAGAATGCCCACCAATGTTGGGTTCTGTAAAAGAGTTGATGCGAACTTGGAACTGCAGCTGTGTGGACCAGGTGATGCTGTGGAAGACCAGGAGCCATATACAAGCTGTCCCACATTGGATTTCAAGAGTCATGGGGTGGGTGTCTGGCGGGAGCACCAACAAGCCTTGGCAATTGCAACCCACGTGGAAGTTGAAGAAGGTGCAATGTCAGGACCAGCAAGGTCGAAAAGAATAACCACAAGCAGGGGAGTCATGGCAGGCCTTGAGCAATCAGGGGAGCCCAAATTAATTCAAAAGTGACCATCAAAAGGACCCACAGAAAGGAAGCACTGGATTTGCAGAGGACCTCAAGCAGCACACCAACAATCCAGGCCCATGGTGCAAGTGATGTGGTGAGGACAAAGCTCTTGGTCACAGCAGATGCTTTAGGTACAGGATACTAGGAGCCTGAAGATATTGGTGAAAGGAAGCCAACAAGCCTTTGCAACTGCATGTCAACATGGTGCACAAGGGTTTGGTTCCTGCGGACCTGACAAGGGATACTGGCCTCAAACTTGGTTAGAGAACAGGACTGGCCTCGAGGGATGCGAGAACAACAACCTGTGTTTCTGAGCCTTCCAGAGTCTGAGGGAGCCCAGGATCAGCAGACCGGTCAGCTTAGTTGGGGTGCCTGCAAATGCAGGGAAGTGACTCCTTCCCTTCAAGGGAGATTCCTTCAGGTGTCTTGGATGTCCACAGGCCATGTATGGGTCCCTGTCCGGAGCACAGGCATGGATGTTGCAGCAGACGGGCAGGGCAAAGAGATCAGGAGCAACAGGAGTCTTCCCGGTTGCAGCCTTGATGCCTAGAGCTAAGTCCAGCAAAGTCCAGAGTGCCCAGATGGTCGAAGTTGAAATGGGATCAGAATTGTATCATGGCCCACAACAAATCTAGGGACCCACCAACAGGTATGCCCTTAAGCACCCTAAGGAAAGGGTTGTGATGATACAGGGGTCCCTCCCTAAGGAGGGCCTGGACAAGTGGGAGGTTTCTCCTCTGTTCTTTGTCCAGTTTTGAGCCAGAGCAGGAGCCAATGGCTCCCCGAATTGGTTTGAACTGAACTATGCATGGAAGGCACCAAATGTGCCCTCCACGCAGACTATGTGACGCTGCCAAGCGCTTCCACCCTGCCCCAATACACTAAACCCTGTCTGGGAGGTGGTCACAGGATGCCTATTGTTCAGCCTTCCTTTGCTCGAGCTTGGCTCAGCAGCAGGAAGGCAGAATCATGTCTCTGGTCGTCAGCGGCCATAGTTTGCTGTCTATGTCTGGAAGACTGGTAGCAGGAGCAATGAGGACCTAATGGAGGGCCATTATAGTGCTTGGAATCATAGCACGCATACCATTTACTGTGTGGGGGCATGATTCAAACATGTTTGATACCAAACAAGACAGGGTTCGTTAAATCCAGTTTTGAGATGCTCATCGCATTATGACGAGGTGCCCCTCTAAATGTTATATGGCTGTCTTACTTACAACTCAAAGGCTGTAGGGGTGTCCTGTTCATGATAGGGCACCCTCACAATTAGAACCAAACACCCTGCCTCCAGGATTGAAAACATCTGCTGTAGGGGTGACGTATAGGTTTTAAATTCACCAGCTGTGTAACCAATCGCTCAGCAGTGGAGTGGTTCCATCCTGTTGAAAGGAGGCAAAAGTATCACCTCTGCTCAAAAAACTCTCATTGGACCCTGACTGTCTTGGGAACTACAGACCAATCTCCCTCCTACTGTATTCAGTAAAGATAGTGGAGCGCCTGGCGAGCCGAGCTCTCTCTGGCTATTTGAAAGATAATAAGAAGCTGGGGGACGACCAATTTGACTTCCGGCCAGGTCAAGGGACTGAGAAAGCGCTGGTTACCGTGTTGGACAATCTTCCGATGCGTGAGGACATTGCATAATCTACAACATTGATTTTGTTGGACCTGTCCACCGCATTCGACATGGTATAAAACCACGCCACCTTACTGGCAAGATTGGAAGAAGTGGGGGTGGCAAACGTGGCCTTGCGATGGTTTCAGCCTTATCTGGAAGGTAGACGGTAGGCCATCGCTTTGTCTCCTTTTCAATCAGACTTTTTCGTCAGTGAGCATGGGGTCCCTCAGGGGTACTCAATTAGTCCCATCTTATTTAATGTATACATGCAGCCATTGCTGGATGTCATTAAAGCCAACAACATAAGTGTGGTTAATTACACTGACAATACTCAATTGATGGTGTCCTTGAATGGCGACCATGCGGACTCCCAAGAAACATTCCATAAGTGTATGCGTGAAATGATGTCATGGCTGAGAAACAATGCACTGCAATTTAATAATGACAAGATGGTGATCTTGCACTGGGGGTGGGCAGAGTTCCGACAGCTTTGCCACCTGACTTCTGGCCTATTCCTACAGATGCACCTCTGGTACTCGTGAGCATGGTACGCAATCTGGGGATCAGCTTCAATGAGAAGCCTAACCTAGAATTGCATGTAAACTAAATAGTCAGGTACTGTTAAATGCTCATCTGAGGACTCCGTAAGGTACTACCACTATCTCCTCCTCAGATTAGAGGCACAGTGGTTAGGAATGTTGTACTTAGTCGCCTGGATTGCTGTAATGCTTTGCTACTGGAGTCCCCGAGTTTTTTGATCTCGTGGCTCCAGAGTATCCAGGCGGCAGCAGCAAAGCATGTCTTAATGAGAACACGTGGGTCATCTACATCTCAGGCTTTAGCTGAGCTGCATTGGCTCCCGGTGAGACAAAGGATATTGTTCAAGTCCTTGTGTATTGCCTTTAGAGCGCTTCACGACTTGGACCCAAACAGCTTCAGGCTAGGTTTGGATGGTATGTACCTGCACATAGCCTGCGTTCGTCGGCAGCTAATTTGGCAATCATCCCGAGGATCAAGAGATCTACAATGGGGGTACGAGCGTTTGGCGTAGCAGCTTCCCGCTTATGGAATAGTCTCCCCCTAGATTGAGGCAAATACATTATCTGCTGTTGTTCCGAAAGAAAGTTTAGACTTGGCTCTTTCCCAGAGTGTAACTAGCTGACCAGTTTAGTCTCTGCAGCTTGCTTTTTACCTTCTTTTTACTGTGTCTCAGCACCAGGATGCTCGTAGGGTTACAGCGTGCTTTATAAGTGTTAAAAAAAGAAAAAAGTGCAGTGACCTTAGATATAGGGAAAACTATATATTTCGTACGTGGTGCTAGTACCAGCTTACATAGGCTGCAATGGCAGACCTGTAGAGATAGTGTAAATGGTCACCAATAGGTGGCATAATACATGCTTCTACCTGTGGGGGACCCCTTGGGCACCTATGCCCTTGGTACCTTAGTATCATATACTAGGGGCTAATAAGGGTACCCTAGTATCCAATCAGGGATGTATCTAAGTGCTTGCCACAACAACTTAGGGGGAAAGCGAGAGACTGGGGTCCTGGTTAGCAGGATCCCAGTCATACTAGTCAAAAACAGCATTCCATCAAGCAACAAGTGGGGATAACCATAAAAGTAGAATCTACTTTCCTACACCCTCTCTAATTTGCCACTACATTTTAATTGAAAAAGGAAACATTCACCTCAAAGATATTCTGATGAGTTTTTGTCACTTCATCAACTCAATAACCCCATATTCAATAACAGATCACCAGTGTAAGCTCTAGCAGTATCACAATTAAAATCACCATAAGTCATGCCATTTGCTGATCAATACACTCTTCTAAGACACCAGTGAAATTATGATTGGTGGTATTATTGGAATGACCACGGTAAGACACACATTAGGTATAGCGTGGGATCAATGATTGCAACCTTAAAGCAATCGCCACCACTACCTTATTCAGGAGCAGTAGCTGTGCGATAAACACCAGTGATGGCACCCATTGTATTAGCTCCCGTTTACTCCAAAGAAACTTAGCAGTAAAGGTTTTTGAGTGGACATCATGCTTGTAGAATGCCAGTAGTGTCTTTGAACAAGGCTTTTGTTGCTTGTTGCAGCCTGCGTACTCTTTGCGATATAGCATTTCATGTGTTTTTTAGGGTTAAAGAGAAGGACATGTTTTTGGGTTATTGGCAATCTTATAGCGGCCTGGATGGGAGAAATCAATGTCAACCATCGATTTTGCAGGTGAAGGAGGAGCAGCAAAAGACAAAGATAAATAGCAACCACGTTCACCATAAGCTTTGGATGCAAGTGCTTCACTTGGGTCACTATGCTCATCAAAACATAACAGTTATTATGAATATGAGTGTAAAAGAGGATTGGAAGAGAACATGCGTTAGCCTTTTACAAAAAAGGGCAGTGTCAAGAAGTGATAAATGCAGCAGTGTTTCTCACTTCATTGGAATTATGATTTGGAGTGTGAACGAGATTCTGACAAGAGACTGATGGTTTAAGAATAAATGGTTCATTCATAAGGAGAACATTTCCCTTAGCAAGGCAATTTGTAATCAAAACTGTCTCCCGTCGGCAAAAATTGTGCAAGCTGTTGCTTTATTAGAATGGTAAGATTACGTGGTTTAATGTTAGCAAAGACTTTCTCCAGCAAATCCTAGGTACCAAGGGTGAAGGTATTCCAGGTTAGAGGGAAATTTTAAATGGTGAAGCTGATAAACTCTGCATAATTACTATGATTTGTTTTGGAGAAGGGGGAGGATACGTTGTTACATTTAGATTCAGTGAGATAAGTTTGGTTAGACTATGGAATTTATGGTAGAATCGGAAAACTTTATTTGGAATGATTATTTGTCTTCAGCCTAACAAATGAAATCATGTGCAGTATATAATTTGCTTGTATAAATGTTACTTTTACAGATTACATCAAGGTGTTAAGGGCCTTTTTGTTAAAGTTTTTAAGGTCTCTCAATTTTATCTTTACATCAATGTGCTTCAAATGGAGTTACTGTGTTGAGAGAACTGTTTTAAAAGCAGTTAGGAAATTGATCAATCCAATTTGAGTGGTTTGGAAATTTGTATGTGATTGTTCATTGCAGATACAGGGAAGCAGGAGCTGGCAAGATGGCGGTGGTTTAGGACGTGTCCCTATGTTCCTCCCACGCCGCCTGGCAATTAGCTTTGTTTTCACCTTACCTGGTGCCCATCTGCGCTGCCACGGGGGCGGCTGGTGGTTCCCACATCGTGCTGGTTCTGGCGGTACCGATATTTTGGGGCAGGCCGCTGGAGATCCGCCCTGCTGCTGGGCCGGGGCCTCAGCGTCCCCTGGGCCGGGCCCGCCACGTGGTGTGCTGTACCGCGACCTGTGAGCGGCCTGTGAGCGGCGGAGCGGTGTGCCTTGAGCTAGCGGTGGTTAGCGTTGGCCTGCACGACCCGGGCTAGCAGTGATTGCTGGGCCTGGGCAGACTTGGAGCCCTGCTTTGAGCGGTGTTTGGCCCTGGAGTCCTTGGAGCAGTATGGGTGCCCCGGCGGAGTGTGAGCCGGCCGGGCAGCTTTGGAGGCGGTGAGCGCTGCCGGAGGTGAGGAGTGGAGGAGCGGCTCCTTGGAGGCTGGGCGGTCGGTCTGCAACTCGGCGGATGTGTGGAGCACCGAGTTGGAGTTGGCAGCAGGGGGCAGCGTAGAGCGGTGGGCTACGGAGATTGGTGGCAAGCGAGGCCCCATCCTCCTGCAGCGGGCCTGGGGGCGATCATTGAGGCGGGGCGGAGCGGAGGGATTGCTGCCCGATGCCTTGGGGGTCGGTCCGCGGTTCAACGGATGCGGTGGGGCCCGGCGCCGGGTCTCTCAGTGGAGGGCTGCGAGTGTGCTGACAGGGGAGGCCCCCCCTGCGACGACCGCCTGCGAGTGGAATTTGGCAGCCTTTGAGGAGTGGTGTAGAGCGGTGCAGGCCTGCGGACCGGAGGGCAGCTTACTGAGGCACTGGTGGGACCCGGCCTACTTCCCCCCCTGCTGCGGCTGCGGCCTGGGAGTGGGCCTGGGACCTGGTGGCATCGCGGGGCCCCCGACGGGTGCTGGCGTGAGCGGCCCTTGATGCGGGTCGTAGCGGTGACCCCCCCGCTGGGCTTGATTGTGGCTGGCTGGGCCCGGTGCTAGAAGGTGACAGGCTCGGGGCACTGTGTTTCGGCCCGGGGTTCGGCAGGCAAGGAGAGTGCCGGACTGAGTGAGCCTTGCTGGGGCCCGTTTTCACTCCCGCTTGGGGTGCTCGGAGAGTAGCGCTGCGGAGTTGGTGGGAGGCCTCATATCGACCCGCATTTCGGTGGGCAGCGCCTTGGGGCCTTGGTGCTAGTATGCCCCCCTGGTGGTTGCTCCACGGCCAGTGGAGATATCACGAGCAGTCTGGGACTTACCTGCCTGGCTAAAGAGGGGCAATAGAGCAGCGGGGCGCATCCCGTGGAGTGGCCCGGAGCAGGAGGAGAGAGCAGAGGCAAGGGTCGGTGACAGGACCTTTGACTGTTGACGGGGGCCTTTCCCTGCGGCGGCCTGTGAGTGGGCTGTGGGCCCGAAGTGACGCTATTATGGCTACCAACAGGGGCAAGAAAGAGAAGGCACCTAAGGACCCGCTGCTGAAGCTGGGGAGTTGGGTCTCCTCGCATTCGGACTCCCCGACTGCACAAACGGAGGATGTGGAGGCACCGGCAACCAAGGCCTTCATGCTGGAGCTTTTCGCCGCCATAAAGGAGGACATCCTGGAGGTTCGCTCTCAACTCTCCTCTGATATGAGCGAAATGAGGCGGGACATCGATACTAATGGGGAGAGGGTGGCGACCCTAGAGGAGCATGATGTGGGCACATTCAACGAGCTTCATCAGCTCCAGCAGGATGTCATTCGGCTGACGGAACAGAACTTGGACCTGCAGGCGCACACCGGGGATCTGGAAAACCGCTCACAGAGGTACAACATCAGGATCCGAGCGGTCCCCTGGAATGGAGAGGGGGAGAGCCTCTGGGAGTATGTGACGGCGTTGTTCCGGCAGATCCTGGATGAGGGGGATGACCTCGATCTTCAGCTGGACAGGGTGGAGAAGCGTGGCTCAGTGGTTAGAGGCGGCAGACCCGGAAGCTGAGATCGGCCGTGGACCAGGGTTCGATTCCCCACCTCGGCGGGTCTCGGGCTCAAAAATTCCACGGACTCGACAATTCTTGCTCCGGTGCCTACTCAACTCACGGGGTCACACTCTGCGACTCTGGGCAATAGCTTGCTTAATCTCCACTACGGCCCCTCGCGGCGGGATGCCTGGCTTTCACCTTGTGGATACCCTGCCGGGGTATCTCACAGGGGAATACCAGGACGGGTTCCCTAAGCAAGCGCTTAGATACCGGGTCGGTGATTTGCGCTATATAAATACATGTACATTTACATTTACATTTACACAGAGTTGGATTGCCGAGAAATGCCAAGGCCCTGCCGCCGGACATCCTAGTCTGTGTTCATGACTTTCAGATGAAGGAACAGATCATATGCAAGACACGTGCCCTCGCCTCAGTCTAGTTTCGTGGGCATCAGCCTGCCCTTTTTCAAGACCTGGCGGCCTCCACAATCATCAAGCGCCACAGCTTTAAGTCAATCATCACATATCTGCAAGGCATCCCCTATTCCTGGGGTCATCCATTTCGCATCATCTTTAAGTTCAAGGGGAAACTTTTTCAGCTTCGCTCTCTGGATGCAGCATTCGCGGCGCTGGGCTTGAAGAAATCGGACTCCGCAGCTGGCACGTCCAGGTCTCCTGTTCGATGACGCAGGCGCTCTGATGAATGTCAGACAGTGGGGAGATCACGCCCGGTGGGGAAGTCTGACCCTTCTACAAGCCTTATGGAAAGAGAGGCCACCGTCTCCTCTGTGGCATTGGTGACTGACAGTGAAGGGGCTCCATGACTGCAGTTTGCTTGGCCAGGGATGAGTTTCAGGGTGGTATCGGGAGGGGCCCTTGGGAGTTGAGACTGTGATATTCAGTCTTCCTTGTTCCTAGTGGCAGGAGGTGCCCTGCATCAGGGTTGGGTAAGGTGCTGAATGGCGCTGCGTTCCCCTTCAAGGATGATTTGCTTGACGAACATTAGTCATTTTCCAGTTCGTTTCTCACCTGCTTTGAGATTGTGTTCTGTTGCGCGAGGTGTTGGGTAGGGGTTTTGGGGGGGGGTTGTTTTGGGGGCATCAGTGCTCAGGGGGTTAGGGGTAGGTTGGGGAGGTTGGGTGCCTCCGAGATGTCCCTCAGGGGTCCAGTTACGGGTGCCCTGTCTAATGCCTTTATCCCTCACTGGCGAGTATGGGTAAAGATTTGAAGATTGTTAGCTTGAATGTTCGGGGTCTCAATAACCCTGTTAAGCGCGCAGCCATACTATCGCTGTTGGAGAGTGCCGAGAGAGACTCACCTCCTCTCCAAGGATACTAGGAGGATGAAGGACAGACGTTTCCCAGTGCAGTTTAGGTCCTCAGGTCTGGCAAAAAAGCAGGGGGTAGCTATCCTGTTTAGCGCTAAGGCCCATTGCAAGATCCTCTCCCAAGTAGTTGATATTAAGGGGCGCTTCCTTGCGGTTAGGGTCCAATGGGGGTCCACGCACTTCACAGTGGGCTCCCTGTATGCCCCAAATGAACGCCAAGAGCCCTTTATGAAGATGGCGCTTGCTGAGGTGCTAGCTTCCCCGGATGTGTATGTGCTGGTGGGGGGGGACCTGAATGTAGTAATGTATCCTGTGCTGGATAGATCTGCTGAGCGTTCACATCAGGCTGGGGCCATATCCCAGGGAGGAAAGTAGTGGTTGCAAGATGGAGGGCTGCAGGACATTTGGCGCACTCAGCATCCCCTAGAGCGCGACTTCACGTATTACTCAGCAGCTCATAATTCTTATGCGCGCCTGGATCACTTCCTTGCTATGACGCCTCTAATGTCCCATTTATCTGCAGCAGATATTTCCCTGCGCTCTTTGTATGACCATGCCCTTATTTCTGTACAGCTTGCATGTAATGGACAGAGGTCGCCGTCGTACGGTTGGCGTCTTCGGGACTCCCTTCTCACTCGAATGCGGGCCACGATTACTCAGTACTTCGAGGATAATGACAGGGATGGTATGTCGCTGGGGTCCGTATGGGAAGCTCTCAAGTTGGTGGCCCGGGGGGACTTTATTGCGGTGTCTGCGTCATTTGCCCGGATTCGTAGGGAGAAGCGTGAGGAGTTGGAGAGGGAAGTGGGAGCTCTGGAGGCAGTACATAAGAGGACTCGGATATGGAGGGAGTTGGAAATGAAAAGGCGCATGCTCAAGCATCTCGATTTGGACCAAGAGGAGTACTCCCTCTTGCGCTTGCGCCACAAGTTTTATCTCAGCGGGGACAAGTGGGGACGGATGTTGGCACACAGGTTGAGGGCTCGAGTGCAGCAGTCCGCCGACCAGGCCATTAGAGAGTGCGGTAGAGCATACCAGCGATTCCCTTATTGCAGTTTCTTTCCGATGATTTTACCACACCCTGTACTGCCGGGAGCCTACTGATCCTGCATGGATGGAGGCGTATTTGGCGTCCTGTGGTGTAGCGCCCCTCTTTCAGACCTCGGCAGCAGCGTTCGACGCTGAAGTACGCATCGAGGAAGTTATCTCCGCGATTGCGTGATTGAAGCTCACCAAATCCCCGGGACCAGACGGCTTCTCAGCCATCTTTTATAAGAAGTTTTGTGTGGAGATAGCACCCTTTTTAACTCGCCTTTTTAATTCCATCCTGGAGACAGGAGAGGTGACCCCTTCCATGTCGGAGGCCTCCATCACAGTTATCCCTAAGTCGGGGAAGAACACCAAGGAGTGTGGATCGTACCGTCCGATCTCACTCCTCAATATTGACGGCAAGCTTTTCACTAGCGTGCTGGCTGCTCCCCTTAGCCCACTGATGGATGGCATCATAGAGCCGGATCAGGTGGGGTTTATACCGATGCGGCAGGGAGGGGAAAACACTAAGAGACTGCTGCACCTCATGGACTCGGTACACCGCTCTCGCACGCAGGCCCTCTTTTTATCAATCGACGCGGAGAAGGCCTTCTACCGCGTCGACTGGACGTATTTGTTTGAGGTCCTGAAAGCTTTTGGCCTGGGGGCTAACTTCCTGCGATGGGTACGCTGCCTGTATGCGGCACCGAAGGCAGCGGTCCGGGTAAACGGCTGCAGGTCCACTCTTTTTCCCATCTCTCGCGGGACGAGACAGGGGTGCCCCTGTCGCCGTTGCTTTTCGCGCTCTATATGGAGCCCTTTCCCCAGAGAGTGCGGTCCAATGGAGGCATTGAGGAGGTTCGGTTTGGCGCAGACATACACAAAATAAGCCTTTATGCCGAAAACATGATTCTTTCGCTCACGCACCCTCACACTTCCTTGAGGCACCTATCAACAGAACTACGCGAATTCGGTGCTGTTGCAGGTTTCAAAGTTAACTTCTCTAAGTCGCAGATCCTTAATGTGTTGATCCCTGCTGCTGACGTGCCAGACCTACAAAAGGACTTTGCCTTTCAGTGGGTTCACTCTGACATCCCATACCTGGGGATTCGCCTTGCCCCCTCTATAGCGCAGACAATCTCTCTTAACTACAAGCTCTTAGTCGATCAAACAACTAAATCGATCTCGGACTGGTCCCATCTCCAGCTCGCTTGGTTTGGTAGGCTGGCGGCAGTCAAAATGACGGTCCTGCCGCGCATTCTATACCTTTTTCAGCTGTTACCTCTGTGCCCTCCACCGGGTACCGTTCAGAAGCTGCAGGGGCTGATGACCAAGTTCCTATGAAATCACAAACGTCCACGGCTTGCCTCCTTGTTGATCACGGCCTCTAAGGCCAAAGGGGGACCGGGCTTTCACTCATTACTAGCGTATTACCAGGCGGCTTGTCTGCACTTCATTCTCGAGTGGAATAGGCCATATTCCATTAAGCACTGGAATTTCATGGACCAAACGGTAGCGGGCTGCAATATTTGGCGCGAGTGATGGCTCCCTCGAAAACATAGAGCGTGGGGCTTGTACTCGTCCCCGGTGACGTCGCCAACCATGAAGGTGTGGGATCAATTGGCGCGGCGAAAGGGCTGGACCACCTTCCCATCGCCGATGACGCCTATAGTTGATAACCTGGACTTCCTGCCCGGTTGCGCATCCCCGATCTTTCAGCGCTGGAGGGAGAAAGGCTGTAAGAGAGTGGGTCACCTCTTTGACCTCGACGGTCTAATCTCGTTTCCCTCGCTCCGATGGGACCACTTTTCCCTCTCCGAATCTGATGCCTTCCCTTATTCACAGATGGCGCATTGGGTCACTCAACCCCATAACATCGCGGCTATGTCCCTCCCGCTGACAGCCCTAGAATGCTGGGTGGTCTGCAAAACGGATGACCGCAAACTTATATCTGACTTGTAGGCCATGATCATTGCGCGCCCTAAGGCTCCGCGTACTAAAGCGCAGGTTCGCTGGGAGACGGAGCAGGGGTGCCCGCTATCGCACAAGGAGTGGGAGCGGGTGTTCAACCGTGCGCACCACACCGCTGCCAACGTTGCAGGTGCTGAATCAGCCTATAAGGCGGTGGCATACTGGTACTATACCCCAGCGCGTATTAAGTCCTGGGACCCAAAATACTCAGGCTTGTGTTTGGCGGGGATGTGGTGCTCCGGGCACCTTGACGCACCTGCTCTGGCACTGCCCGAAGCTGGAGCGATATTGGAAGGTGGTCCTTGATGATCTAGATGACGCATTTCACATCACATTCCCAAAAGCTCCTGAACATGTGCGGCTAGGGCTCCCGCATGCAAAGGAGTTTCCCTTGCGCTCTATGAGGGGTAAGCAGATCGCTCGGCCCTTGTTAGAGGCGCGCTTAGTTATCCTTGCGCAATGGTGTTCCACTGACGCTCCGGACCCGAGGGACTGGATTCGACGGCTGTGGCATCTACTGGCAATGGAAAGGCTTTCTCTGTGCATGGATGGTAGGGGAGAGGATTATGCAGAGCTGTGGGAACCATTCATTTAACTCCTCTCCCGAGATTTGCGCGAATTAACATGTCCAAAATATCTGCAGATCTTGCAACTTATCCCAGTGACGCCACAGGGTGCAGGCCAATAACTTTGGAGGATCTTGGAGGTTGTAGGGGGCGGATGTGACTTAGCTAGTGCAGGGGGGTTAGACGAGACTGATGCGGAGGAGGGTGGTGGGAGGTGGGGTGGGGGGGAGTTGGGGTGGTGGGAGGGGGCTTTGTTTTGTTTGTTGTTCCTGTTTCTATTCCTAATTGCAGTACCATGCTATAAGCGCTGGCTGTTCCTCCTGGCATTGTATACGCTCACGCCGGGTCGCCCTCCGGGGTGTAGACCCATAGGCTGTGTTTCATGCTATTGGATCTTGCCCTGCCGGCCGGTGGATATAGGCAGCTGAGCTGTGTTAAGTGACGCTATACTGCTTAATAAAAATGATTGATACCAAAGACACAGGGAAGAACCTTTTTTGTGGGTAGTGGTGGTGCAGTTTTGTATTACATTGTTGTCGGAGGGAGGTGAGGGAGTCTTCTTTTTCTCAGCATAGGCTGAAATCTCTCAGGAAACTCTGATCACAGAAGACAATAAGTTGATCTGTGCTATACTTGAGAAAATCCTTAATGAGGTTGACTATTAGAATATCCAACACACAAACATATTGTCTGACATAAGAAGTAGGCCCTAAGTATCATTTACAAGAAGATTGACCCATTCTGTGTACATTTTCGATTCTGAACTCCAATGGAGAAATATATTCATAACCAGTATTGAGGACAAGACACTTATGCCAGGCAATATTCTGACTAAGATGTTCTGATGCCACATCCCTCATTGAAGGAATTTGGCTGCCAGGTGAATATGATTCGAGCCTCACAAATGTAGGTGAAGTGTTTGTAACATGAACGGAGGACAATCACATTGATCATTTTTTTTTTATTTTGTGTGACTACAGGTTAATAGGGGCAACCCCATGAAGTAACAGTTTTTTGCTTTGTCCAGGTGGACAATTCTTTATCTTATAGCCAAAAAGGATCACATGAAGGCATGAATGAAGAGCTGACCCAATTTCCAATGAGTGCAACAGCAGCAAAGTTGTGGATGAAGGCAGAAATGTATACAGAATTAAAGACCTCGTACTAATAGTTAAATAATAAAGCTTTGATGTGATGTGTAATTGAAGGTCATTTAAATATAAGGCATATTTAATTGCTCTCTAATCATCATTTTGTGCATTTGGTTCTAGAAATTACTGAATGGGATGAGTCATGAATTCTGTTATTGCAGCAGTCAGTTTTGAAAGGTGCCTTAAGGGGCAAAGTGATCATTGGCATCATCACAACTCAAATGTTGACAGGCACTAAGAGCAGTGTTTCGGAAAAGAGGGAGGTGGTCTGAAAGTGTTGATTCAATGTCAGTTTGAGTCCAAGAAGGTCAATTGAAGGAGCACATGAGTGATTTTCGCTTTGGTTCGTAGGAAGTGGCTGTACTGAAGTGGGAGGAATGTACTACACCTCATAATTAGACTTTTGGTTTGGCTGGTGAAGTCTTTCTGTTGCATGTCAATTTGTGCACTTTAGTGTTGTTGTAGACTGCCTGGACTAAGTTAATGATTGGAAGAAGGACATAAAAATGTAGAGGAGCGTGGACAACTGCTAAAGCTCTCAGTTGGGTTGTTAACAACTGTCAGGTTTTTTCATAGTTGGAGTAGTGTTCTTCCCTGTTATGAACCTGGTTGATGTGATGTCCAATTCCCTTTCTAGATGATTGCAGAAATGATATGAAAGAATTGAGGGGAGTTAAGTTGTTGGTGTCATAATCAGTTGAGATTGTGGTTATGGTCTCATTGTTAACATCTTTTATCGTGGTGCAATTTTTGTAGCATTCAGAGACTCAAGAATAAAGCACCGATATGGATTCTGATGTCTATGAATTGGGTTATGGCCTTCCCATTATCACAAATGTTGATGTTTAGCTTGCATTTTAATTTTAGTAACCTAAGACAACTTGTATTTCCTTTTGGCTGCAATGATCATTTTAGGTTGTAAAATCACATTTAGGGAGCATAATTACTGCAGTTGTACAACCACGTATTTAGATGCAAAATTGCAGTTGACATGCAACAGTCATCTTTGGGTGCAACAAAATCCCTAGGTGCAAAATCACATGTGGCAAAAACTTAGTTAGGAACAGAATCATTGTAGGAATGATGCACAGACTGCACTTTGTAATATGTTTTGTAGTACTACAAAAGTACTACAAAGTTCTATTCACAAACTTGGTGCAGAGTTTATGCCTCATCATTATCTATAGTTATGTGTGCAGTGTTCTCCGCCCTGACTGTAGAGTCTGTACACACATACGTATAAGTATTAGTAAATGTGTGAGGGACTTGAAGGAATTAGTGGGAAAAGGGGCAGATTTCCTATGGAAGGGGAGAGGATTGGAGAGGTGTAAGATGCGTTTAGGGAGAGTCAGAGAGAGGTTAAGGGAGGTATGGCCAGGTACTACCTATACCCCCTCCTCCCTTATCAAGACCCAGATAATAACATGAGAAGAGTTTTGGATGAGGGGGTCGTGAAACCCCCCGGCCGTATTTATTAACATAAAAACGCAAACAAAATGAATATATACAATATTTACAAAAATACGCAGAAAACATTGCATGACATTGATTACATTGATAAGTACAGATGTTAGATGGCTAACTTTAACATAACTCTAATACAAGTTATTACTATCCGAATCTGAAATCATATCATAATCAATAATCATAATAGCAGTTACTTTTCTGCGTATCCCTATTTGAGCCTAAGGCAAGGTCAATGACTGGTGTCAGAACCTTATCAAATTATGCCCGTCTTCCAAATGGTGTGCGCATGCGCAGAGGGCCCTTTCACAGTGAGGGTACCCCCCCGGTTACCCCGTATGCTCTGTATATTGTCTCCATAAGGGGCCCTTGCAGTTCTGCGCCCTTTACTGGCGCCATTGTGCATGTGTAGGGTGGCCAACCGGCCTAGGGAAAGCGTAACTCCCTACTCCCCTGCACCCATCCAGCCAACCGGATGTAACTGCCCCTGGAGTTGTAGGAGAGACCACTTGTCCCTCCCCCTTGGGCGAACTCATTCAAGAATGGTGCCGCCCTCTTAACTTTACTGCTCGCCAATCATGACCTTACAGCCTGACCAAGGAATCGCACTAAATACGACGATAGATGACCTGTAAAAGGAAATAACCTCTCCTAGACATAAACCGAAAATTGATAACACAGTACAACTATACCCAAGTACACCTGTGAACAAATTGAAGCATACACCATAAATCATTTGCTTTAGGGGATGGTGGATGGGGAAATGAAATTACAGCCTCCTAGCGAGGCTGATCCAGCAGGCTTGGGGAGCGGGGATCAAAGAGATCGACTCATCAGCTTTTTATGTCCCCATTCAGCCAGGCCAGTTCTACCCAGCCGGGCGTTATCCCAACGCGTGACCCAGAAGTGATTATAATCACTTCCGGGTTACGTTCAGGACTCACGACCTATCGCAGTTGAGGCGTGCCTGTCGCATCACCACTGTGCATGACAGGCCCGCCTCCGTGGTGGTCAGGGACCGGCATGACCGCCATACTTTCAGCATGCCCGATGCCGGCCCCGCCTTTCTCGATGTCACCTACCCACATAAGAGTAAGATAATTGCTATAGATACAGTGTGGAGGCATGTAACTTTAACTGTTGTAGTAAATTGATACTTGGAGTTTTTGAATACCAAAAAGCAGAAAAAGTGCAAGTTACTCAAATATGTATGTTATCTTTATGAATCAGGCCGTGTATGTGCACAACCATATTTTCATGCAAAATCATATTGGGTGTCAGCAATCACATTTGGGAGCACAATTACTTTTGGGTGCAGCAATTACTTTATGGTGCAAAATGACATTTAGGAGCAAAGTCTTGTTATATGCACAACCATATTTGGGCAATGTGGAGAAATGTATCAACATAGTGAAGAATTGCCTTGTAAAGCATAATGACCATTAGTGGCTGTATTGTGACCACTAGCTTGTGTACATGCATAAAACATTAAATGGGATAAAGGCATAAAGTGCTAGAGGATATGTAATGTAATTGCCAATTTGTATCGTGCAACAATCGCTCCAAGGAGCATCTAGGCGCCCGTGTAAGGTCAACCAGGTGTCAGGTTGCCTCTCTGCTTACTTGACCAGATCCAGAATCACACTAGACTTCTAGCAGTTGTGTCTTGGAGATTGAAAATCCAGGTTTTTAGGTGTTTACGGAAATCTGTTTCCTTGTCCAATGCTCTCAGATGAGGGGGGAGAGTATTCCACGCTTTTGCACCCAATACCGCCAGGGACTTGCCCCCTCGGGTTTTGAGTCTGAACCCTGGGACGGTAAGCAGTTTAGCAGTTGAAGATCGTAATGCTCGAGTTGGGCAGTATCTCTGAAATTTTTTCCTTAGGTATAGTGGACCTAGGTCATGAACAGCTCGAAAAGTAATTATTAGTACTTTAAACAAGACCCTTTTTGATATGGGCAGCCAGTGTAATGCATTGAGGGCTTTGGTTGCTGATGATCTTTTCGGCCATTTCAGAACCAGCCTTGCTGCTGCATGTTGCACCATCTGAAGTTTATGTGTGACTACTTTATTGGTGCCAGCATAGAGGCTGTTACAGTAGTCGATGCGTGATGTTACTAATGCAACCGTAACTGTTTATCTTGCTTCAAAGGGCAAAAGGTCAAAGAACTTCCTCAACCCCTTTATCACCCCTAAGCACATGCCTGCCACTCTATCCGCTTGTTGTCTGAAGGACAGGTCAACGTCAAAGTGCACCCCCAGATTGCGGGCCAAGCTGGTAGTATGAGGCGGTATTTCTGCCTTTTCTGGCCACCATAGTCTGGGGATGAAATAATTTTTGGGCCTATTGGCATGATCTCAGTTTTACCAGTGTTGCATTTTAGGTGATTTATCCGCATCCATTCAAAAGTGGCCGTTAGGCAACCTTTGAGTTTTTCCTCCCAGACCTGGTTATCCTTATCCATTACCAGGATCAGTTGTGTATCGTCGGCATAGGCTATTACATCTATGCCAAATGACGATATCAACTTTATCAGAGGTGCGGTGTAAACATTAAACAGTGTCGGACTCAAGCTTGAACCCTGAGGAACTCCCATCAGCAGTGATTTTTCACTGGAACAGAATTCCCCCAGGGTCACCACTTGTCTCCTGTCACTTAAAAAGTTCTTTATCCACTCCAGAGCTATGTCTGTGATGCCAGATGTTATTAGCCGGTCTATTAGGATGACATGTGAGACCGTGTTGAAGGCCGCCGACAGATCTAATAAGATCAGGACGGCCTTCTTACCTTGGTCTAGGGCTGAGCGGATAGTTTTGGTAGTGAACAGGAGAGCCGATTCCGTGGAGTGTTGGGTCCTGAAACCTGCTTGGTTGGGGTGCCATGATTCACTATCTTCCAAGAAGCGTGTAAGCTGTTTGTTTACCATCGACTCTGTGATTTTACACAGAGCCGGAAGTAGTGAGATGGGTCGTAAGTTTGACAGTGTGGTGGGGTCGGAAAGTTGTTTTTTTTGCAGTGGTTTCACTGCTGCCAGTTTCCACTCTGGGGGGACATTGGCCATGGACAGTGAGGTATTGACAATCTCATTTATTACTGGGTTGACAGTTTCTACAATGAGGTGCAGGAGTCTAATATGGCATGGGTCAAAAGGTGATCCTGATTTTGTTGCCAAAATTGCTCTTCTAGTCTCCTCCAAGCTGATAGGTTGGAAGGTTGTTAGCTGAGTAGCCCCCTGCCTTGTTATGTCATCCTCTTTTCTTGGCTCTGGTATTGGGACCTCGAAGTCCTTCGTCAAACCCTGTACTTTTCCCTAAAAAAAGTCTGCGATCTTATCACAGAGCATCTGTGAGGGCGGAATCACCTGCGCTAAACATTTAGATTTATTAAAATCATTCACAATTTTGAATATTTCTTTGTGTTTGCTGTTAGCTGTTTCTATTGCCGATGAGAAATACCTCTTTTTTGCCTGTTTGATTTGCGCATGGTAAGCACTCTTTATCTTTTTATATTTGCTACGTTCTGTCGTACGATAGTTTTTCCGCCAGCTACGTTCAGCTCTTCGTAGCTCCCCTTGTTTATTTTTGAGTTCTCGATCGAACCAGGGTGCGGACGTCTTCTTTCTTTCGCACTTCATTCTGTTACTTCCCTGCCCAACCATACCTTTCAATTCAGTCATCCATGTCCTGAAAGTATTGGAATTTGGAGGTCCTGCTAGCTGGGGTCTACAATCTCTAGCCATGGTGATTAATTCTGGGGGGGACATTATCGTTTTCCACTCATCCCTTTTGGCCTGGCTGCGTTCTTCCTCATGCTCATTCTTTCTGTTGAGCACAAGGGGAAACATAAAAGGGATCAGCATATGGTCAGTCCACGTTTGGGGTCTAAGGGGGTCTGTTGTCAAAAAGTCTAGATTAGTGGCGATGCAGTCTATCGTATGACCCGCCTCATGGGTGGCTTGGGTATCGCGAATAGTGAGGCCCAGTACCTCCATGGTTTCCCGATAGGAGGCAGCAGATACGTCTGTTGTGGATTCTAAATGGATGTTTATATCCCCCAACAAGGTCAAATTAGAATACCTAAGTATCAGTGGGCTGAGCACTTCTCCAATGCTCCCCAGAAAGCCTGTGCATGGTCCTGGTGGGCGATATGTCAATGCCCCAGTGAAGGAGAAGGTATCATAAATTTTTATACAAAAACCCATCCCTTCCGCATCATTTAGCTCGTGAAGTTGTATCACCGAGCAGCTAAGAGTATCCCTATGTATAATGGCCACTCCTCCACCCCGTTGTTCGTTCACTCTATCTACTCTTTGTATACCATATCCTGGAGGCAGGGCGTGTACCACGTCGGGGGTGCACCAAGGTTTAAGCCATGTCTCTGTGATAAAGAGGCAGTCTAAATTGTCATCAATCAGTAGGTCCTGAATGTGCTGGGCATGCTTCGGCACAGATCTAGCATTTATTAAGGCTGCCTTAAGGGTATTATGGGATGTTGAGAGGGCCGAGACTTGAGACCACGAAAAAGTGCGGTGGCAGGTCTGGCAACTCAACGGGCCTGTCCAGTCTGAGGGATCAAGTTTATGTAGGTCACAGCTGGACTCTGCTTGTAGAGCCAGCAAGTCTTGTCTATTATAGCTCCTGGTTTTGATGTTCCTAGCAGGGTTCCTGGCCCTGCGCCCGGCCTATGTGCGGACGGGCGCAGACGGGCTGGACTCTGGCTTGACTCCGGCGTGAGTACGGCGTGCCCGCTGAGCGCGTCCGCTGCGCGGAGTCATAGCCGTCTATTTTTATAGTGGCGCCTCTCGCCACAAGGGAGGCTAGCCCTACCCAAAATGGCCGCCACCGTATTCCGCCTGTGCCCCAGGTAAGACAGCCCTGAATCGGCCGGTTGCTCTGGGGGGAGGCTGAGGAGCTGTCAGTGCAGCGCGAAATTCGGGGGGTGCAGATGTTTTTTTTTAAAAAGATAAAATAAAGTAGATGCCTCCACCCTCAATTCGGTGAAGACAAGCGCCGCGATAAATCCGCGCGCTGGTGCAGGGGGGGATAGGACACACAGGTAAATAATCTCAACAAGATTAAAAGCAATTTAAAAAGGTGACTGCCCGGCTCAAGCCTCAGGCGTCAAGTAACAGAGTTTCTCACGAGTGGAGTCCTTCAACTATTTTTATAGTGGCGCCTCTCGCCACAAGGGAGGCTAGCCCTACCCAAAATGGCCGCCACCGTATTCCGCCCGTGCCCCAGGTAAGACAGCCCAGAATCGGCCGGTTACTCTGGGGGGAGGCTGAGGAGCTGTCAGTGCAGCGCGAAATTTGGGGGGTGCAGATGTTTTTTTTTTAAAAAGATAAAATAAAGTAGATGCCTCCACCCTCAATTCGGTGAAGACAAGCGCCGTGATAAATCCGTGCGCTGGTGCAGGGGGGGATAGGACACACAGGTAAAGGTAAATAATCTCAACAAGATTAAAAGCAATTTAAAAAGGTGACTGCCCGGCTCAAGCCTCAGGCGTCAAGTAACAGAGTTTCATGACCTCGTAATGGGAGCACAGAAGACAAGATGTTTTGAAATGTGACCAAGCTTGGTTCAGGATTCATATATATTGAAGGTAAATCCTGATGCAGACAATGTAGGGGGTAATGCATAGTGGGGGGTCTATTAAGCACAAATGAAATGCATACAGATGTCAAACCTGTTTTTTTCATTTGCAAAGATTAGGACAGCAGACGGAATTTCCTCTAAATGTTCTAACTAAAAAGATATTACAGGATAGTCGTTCAGCAGCGAGACAAGATGGCCACCCGATATTGCTTCTCCAAGGAGCCAAGGCATCACTCTCCAGAAGGAAAGGCTTTCGGGACCAGAACTCTTCTCCTCACATCACAAATGGTGTTTGGAAGTGTCTGGGAGCAGTGAGGTAAGTTTCTAGAACCTGACTCCATCTTTAAACAGTATTGTTTGTTTTCTGCCGGCTCCTTCAGTTACACCATGAATCACAGCTGCAATTTTAGATGCTCCCGGCCAGTTTTCTACTCCTCAAAAATGTAGTGCTGTCATTAAAGCTCTAAACAATGAGCATCATGAGCTTGATATCAGCCATAAATATTAGTAAGACACCTTCTTTATTTTTTCTCAAAGGTGAACACTATTATTGAGTCTCTCTGCATTTGAAGGACAAAGGAAAGCTGTGCACAGTTGTATAACTAGATAGTTTTGTGCTTTGACTAACCCTGAATTTGATCTCTATGCACAGCTAGCCTCTTTCAGGTCTATCTCTTCTGATGGAACACTCTAATAATATAATACTTTCCTGAGGCCTCCTAATGTATTCATCCGACATGGAATAATATCCCCACCTTTGCTACTTCTCTGTTTTGTGCTCAAATATATTCATAACTTGTTAGCAGGTTCATTCATGTTCCTCAGGATGGGTCTGGTCATGTTGCTGATTATTATTACCATTTAGCAAAATGGAAGCTACACACTCTTTTAAAGTCTTTCTTTACTTTATTTCTAATGCTAATGGTCACAAAAAATATGTTGGAAATGCATATACAAGTGTCAAGAAAGATCCTTCTTCCCCTTTGAAATTACCATTACCTTTAATGTTGGAGATCATTATGGAGGAACTGAAAAATATGAGAACATTTATGGTTGCGACTAGTGCAGCTCTTCAGACAATTAAAGAAAAAATTGACTCTTCTTGATTCAAGGCTTGCTGAGTTTAAACAACAAGACAGTGATGGGCACAATGTTGCAACCAAAGTATATTTCTTGACCAAGGAATTAACGTAATTGAAAAAACTGACAGAAGATCTAAATAATTGCAATCAAAGCAACAATTTGTGCATATATGGCATACCATAGTGTTCTGAAGGGTCGGACATGATTACATTTCTGAAGCTTCACATTCCAAAGATGGTGGGCCTACAATCCTTCTCTGAACTTAACATCTTGAGGGTACAATAAATAGGTTCCTCACAACCTTCCAATTCAAATAGACCAAGAGGGATTATCGGCCTATTTCTACAATACTCTGAATGTATGGAAGTACTAACAGAGGCTGTACAACATAAACAAATACTCTGTTCAGGGCACAAGATTTAATTTTGCAAAGACGCAGCAAGAACAACTGCCAATTGACGGAAAGAATTCTTAATCTTGAGACCAACTCTAAGATCTATGGGCCAGATGTACGACCCATTTTTGGTTGCGCAAATGGGTCTGCGACCCGTTTGTGCATGCAAAAATACCAATTAGCCATGTGCAAAGCCTATTTAGTGAGTCGCAATTTATTTGCAACTCACTAAATAGGAGTTGCGACTCGCAATTAGAAAGGACGTTCCAAGGGCATCCCATCCTAATAGGAACTCGCTACCCTATGTAAGAATGTTTTGCGACCTCAATTGCGGTCACAAAACACTCATAAATTCCCGCCCGCTTTAAGAAGGTGGTAAAGCAATCGCAAACAGGAAGTAGTCCCCAGGGGACCCCTTCTCCTTTGTGAATGCAGGGGAAAATATTTTTTAGGGGCAGGCAGTGGTCCCAGGGACCACTTCCTGCCCTTACAAAATTACGCAAAAACGTTTACATTTTTCTTTTTTTTAATGCATCTCATTTTCCCTCAAGGAAAATGGACTGCATTTTTTTTCAAAAACTGCTTATTTAAATACAGTCCCAGACATGGAGGCCTGCTGAGCCTAGTAGGCCACCATACCTGGGAGGGCCAGCCACTTCCAATGGGGTCACAAATTGCGAGTGCCTCATGAATATTGAGGTGGCATGCTATTTGCAACCCCATTGGGAATCGCAAACAGTGTCTCTGACACTGTTGTACATTAGCTTTAGCAACTCGCTAATTGCGACTCACAATTTCTCGCAATTTTTCGCAATTTGTGAGTCGCTAATGCCAATGGTCGTACATCTGGACTGTGAATGCTAGATGTGGCCTTATCTATCCTTGTTTCTTCAAGGTCACATACAAGGATAAAACATGTACATTTGATGACTCAACTATCTAAGGAAGTTTATACACATTCACAAGGGAGAAGATGTGGAATTCAGTAAAACTTTATACGGTTTATGTGTAATTTCTTAACCTTTGCTTCATTTCTTGATGGTCCCCAGTTATCCTCAGCCCAGTGGATCACAGTGCTTTGTCCTCCAATGTTTCCTTAATATTCATGTTTTGTCAATGGTATACCATTCCTTTTCATGTCTGGTAAGAACGCATTGTTACATGTTGGTTCAGATTCTCTATTTTTTTCTTTTGTCTCTTACTTATTTTCCTCCATTGAATGTTCATATCATATTTTGTTTCTTAGAGGTCCTTCTCCTGGTTTGGCCTCTGCATTCTCGTTCCCCTCCTTCTCATCAATATTGACTTCTCTTTTCATGATGCTTATGACTAAATTATTTGGCTTTTTTTCTTCCTTTCATTATTCTCTACATTGGGACCTCTCTTAACTCCCTACTCCCTGTTCTCTCTTCATTCCTTCACTTATTTCTTCCCATCCTATTCTTTTTTCCACTCTTTAATTTAGCTCTCTTACCAAGCAGCCATGTTTTATATTGCTCCCACTAGTTCTCATCTCACCAAATCCCTTATGTTTGAACCCTCTGCAAAAACGTGGCCCTCCTCCAACACTGGGGTCCGTTCCACTAGAAAGGACCAAGACGTTCGATTATCTGGGTATCCGGCTGGTGGACTCCATGAAATGGGACTATCATTTGACCAAAATGTTGCTGAGTTTGAAAAGAGTGACCGGGGCTCTGCTGAAAGAGCAGAGAGCAGCTTCCACAAAACCAATAGCAGCAGTAATGGACATTTACTCGGCCAGAGGCGTAAGTGCCGCTCTTTATGGGGCGGAACTCTGGGGAATGTCAAATATGAAAGAGCTTACTCGAGCTGAGAACATCTTCTTGAGAAGTTTGATGTCTCTCGGCCCGTCTGTCCCCATTCTACCATTGCAATTGGACATGGGCTGTCGGGCGATTGAAGACTAAGCAAAGTTACGCCCCCTGCTTCTGTGGGCCCGCATCTGGAGAGTGCCTGAGCTCTCAAGTTATGCGGATGGCCTGCGGGAGATAATCAAATCTACAGGTTGGGCAAAAATAAAATGGCTGAGAGACATTAAAGCACTACTTGCCAATCTGGGGCTGGAAGAAGCATGGCATCAACAGACAGCCCCGCCCAAATCAATGTTAAAACAACTTTACTGGACATGGGTGGCAAATAAAAGAAACTCTTCTGCAACGATTTGCAAAACGACTAGAAATTTTGTGGAGTTCAAAGATGTCCCCATTAGAGAATTGTATTTGGATATTATCTCAGCCCCATGGGAAAGATCCCTGTATTTTAAATTTAGAATAGGTCTTCTCCCTGTAATGGAACTCACATGCCACTGGAAAATTCCTTACCAAACTGCTCCATGGTGCCCCTTCTGTCCACAGCGTCGTGAATCTGTCCCTCATTTGTTATTCGAGTGCCCTGCCTATAAGGTTCCACGGATGAAATGGCTAAAACCCATGTGTCTAACCTTGGGCACAAGACATTGCAATGTGGCACTAAGGATATTACTCTCAGACACTCGCACTTTTTTTGCATGCGCCACCTCGAAGTATCTTGGGTGGGCATGGCGGATTCGGTCAAAAAGACTTAGGCAAATTGTTTAATCATGTTTTATTTCCTTGGTCTGTTTCTTAAACATACCTCTTTTAGGTAATTTATATAATTCTCCCCCTAAAAATTATAGTAAAAATTGCTGATTTTTATCAGGCAAGGGGTTTTTACACTTTTTATTTTCAATGCTTCAAAAAGAATTTTATATGTATGTATGCTTTTTAAGATATTTTTATGTCGAAATAAAGCCTATTTGACTTGACTTGACTTGACCTTATGTTGTATTACACTAAAAAAGAAAGACAGCAGTGGTTATCTAAACTAAACAATCAGCACCTTTGTTGTAGTTTGCACAACATTGTATCCAAGCATGTCTTGGTGTGCTCTATGTCAACACTGTGCCATCTCCAGTGTCACTCAGTGCAGTAAGGAACACTTCCTCAATAGACTTCAAATTATAACAACACGAAAACAGAGCACAACACTAATAGTAAACTCTGACCAAAATAACTCTGTAGTGTTTTTTAATTATCAAAGTAAAATATACACAAAAAAACAATCACATTGACAAGAGCATTAGAATGCTGGGTAATATCTTGCAGTGTTGACACGTAGTTGTCGTTAGATAACAGCCGACACGTGTTTCTTCGTAGACCGACTTTCTCAAGGCTGTTGGTGAAGTAAAGTTCAACAACGTGTGGTGGTTTTGGGTGAAAACACGAAAGAAAATTCAGTATGGCTACATCTCATCAGTAATAGAACTATATCATATTACTGCATAGCAGGAACCGAACCATAGAGGAGTGCTCCAGTGGTGTTTTAGGTTGTTTACAATATAGGCTCACTTATGTCTTGTTTAATGGTTTGTGTAGGCATTTTCAATGAATAATTTATGTATTGTGTCCTGTAACGTCAAAGGCATGCGCAATCTAATTAAGAAACAAAGGTTTCTAACTCACCTCTAAAAATTGAACTGTCAAATTGCTTGCTTACAGAAAAAGTATCTAAAGGAGCAGGACATTGCTTTGTTGATGTAGACAATGGGTTGGGAAAGTTTTTAATTTTCCTGCTGCCAATAACAAAAATGGTGTAATAATCTTGGTTCATAAATACTTACATAGTCAATTGTTGAATGAAGGCAAAGATGATACAGGAAGATGGCTATTGCTGAAAATTAAGATTAATGATACCCAGTTTTCTCTTTACCACGCTTATGGCCCTACAGGGATAGAGCCACAACTCTGGGATTATTATCTATCCCTGATATCATTGTGTCCATCAGATAACCTTATAGTGGGTGGTAATTGTAACCAATTAATGGTCCACTTTCTAGTACTCCACTCTCAGACTAGATGTATGCCCAATAAAAGGCACAATTCCTTCCATAAGGCTATTTTTGCCAGAACATTAATCGCTGCATGAATAACTTCCCATCCTGATGTGTTGGAATACACTTTTGCCCCTGTTCACCATTCACATTCTAGAATAGATTATTTCTCACACAGAATGTTCTCCAATTCATGTCTAATGCTGATATAAGCGTTATCCTTATTTCTGACCATGCCCCAATTATAGTTGACTGTGACAGCCCTACTGTTACACCTCGCCCCACCCTCACCAAATATCACATCAAATTACCTTTATAGGCTGGTAAAATTTATTTTACCTTCATCATAGAATGGATAGAGCTAATTCCATCACACTCCCCCTAATGATTTAAAGGTACTTGTTAAAGCTGCCGCTCACATCCTATTTAACTACACAAGTTGTTCACTACATACCAACCACTACAACTTTTGATCCCCATGATGTTCCTGCATATTATAAGGTTACTGTAGGTATCATTATGGTTGTTAATCTCTGCACTTGTTAAGGATTATATTAAATGCCTCCTCTCCTTCCTTAATCTCATCTTCTTTTTCCCTTTTCTCTTTTTAACCTTAGCAACCAGTCAGTCAGTCAAAACAAGCTTCATTCGATTGATTAAAATCATAAAAGCAGAAGCAATACAGTAAAATGGCACATTTCATCAAATTGGGAACATACAGCAATCATGATAATAAGAATACATTCAATAGTTATAAAAGTGGGCATACTACAAGTGGGTTAAAACACTAAAAACAATAAAAACAGTAAAATCCGTGTCTTTAATCACCCCACCTGAATGTTCGGGGATAGCTTCCCGGTCTTAGAACGCAATAGCAGCCACCAGGAAGCTAGCAGCCTCGTATCTTTAGTCACTCCACCTGAATGTTCGGGGATAGTTTCCTGGTCTTGATACGCATAGCAGCCACCAGGAAGCTAGCAACCCCGAGCATTACTTTGGTAGTACCCAATAGTTGTAGATAAAGTAAGGCTGGGCGTACTTGTCGGAAGCCCACTTCTCTCAGGATAGGAATTAGAAACCGCCTTCTACCCTCCTTGTAGTGCTCACAGAACATGACAAAATGCATCAGGGTCTGCTCTGAGAAATTGTCACAGCTGCAAGGACTTGATGAGTCTGGAACCCCCCAGACTGGGAAATCCCCAAGAGAGTATTGAATGATGTTAAACCTGAATCTGATGAGGAGGTGGCGATGAAAGGGTTTGCTTACAATTTTTAGGTAGGGTTCTAGAGAAGGAGTAGTTAGGAGCAGAAAGTTTGCTCTAACTCTTGGCTTAGTTAATTCCTCCTCCTCCCTAGCCTGGTACGCCCTTAGCAAGAAATTGTCCTTGATCCATTTTATATCCCCTTTAACTATGTTGGTAGGATGTTTATAAAGGTCTGGCCTACCCAATATATTCACCTCATTTTTAATATGTGCTAGCCAGGGAATTTTTGACACTTTATCTAGCGCCATACAGTCCTTAAGAATGCAGTGGTTCAAGGGGATCTCGTTATTTAGCCAGATTTTAGCCCAATAGACTAGGGGGGCCAGTTGTAACTCATCAGTGACATACCCTAAGCCTAACTCAGTATGCAAGGAAAACACTGGTGTTGATTGCGGAACTCCAAGCAGTGTTCTGAGGAAAGTGTTTTCTGCAATTTGTATTTTCCCTTGTGGCGAAAAACCCCACAAGGGAGCGCCATATTTGGCTATAGACAGACATTTTGTTTTATACACTTTCAGTAGGGCATCCATTGGGCGAGAGCCCAATCTCCTTGCAAAGCTCAATAGAGCTGAAGTTGATCTTTTGATTGCTAGACTTTTTGCATTCTGTTGAGCCGTCCAGGACCCCCCTCTTCAAAAATGACACCCAAGTAGGTAAAGACTGGTACCCTGGTCACCCCCTCGCCAATGCAGGTAAACGTCTTTACTTTTTGGGTTTTCCGGCGCTTCCCTGCCACCATAATATGGGATTTTTTATTATTGATCACCAGATCAAGTGATCCCATAAACTCTCCAAAAGCATCAAAGAGTTTCTGTAACCCGATCCCTGTTCGGGCTAGGAGCACCGCGTCGTCCGCGTAGAGGAGTGTGGGCACCAAGGTATTCCCTACGCGAGGGATATCGGGTGATGATTGCTCTAGCTCTCTCCCTAGTGAATTGATATAGAGAGTGAAAAGGAGGGGGGCCAATATGCAGCCCTGTCTAACACCCCTTTTAGAACGAAATGGCCGAGTACAGTTGCCCTCCCGATCAGTTCTAATGGAGGCTGTCACATCTGAGTGGAGTGCCGCTAGAAAATTTACAAGTGATGCATCAATGCCCAGGCTGACAAGCATGGGCCATAGCTTGGTTCGGTTGACCAAGTCAAAAGCCGAGGAGAGGTCCATAAACGCCATGTATAAGTTGCCCTCCTTGGCCTTTGTATATTTGCCAACCAGCATAAGTAAGTTCAAACACTGGTCCATGGTTCCTCTCGCAGCCCTGAACCCATACTGCAGATCCGAGAGGACCCCCTTCTCCTTGATGAAGTCCCCCAGTCTTTGTAATATGACTCTTCCTAGAATTTTCACGGCAGAGTCGATAAGTGATATTGGCCTATAACAGGCCGGGTCTGATCGGGGACCTTTCTTATAAATGGGGATGATGGTTGAGGAGGACCAAGATTTGGGGAACCCAGCTGTTATGGAGGAATTAAAAACGTTGGTAAGTATTTTTGCCCACGTGGTCATGGGTGACCTATAAAGATCTGCGGGGACCCCGTCTGGTCCTGGAGCTTTACATTTTGTCATCTCCAGAATGGCCCGGCTTACCTCATGCTCACTGAACTGCAAGGGGACTTCAGGGGGTATGAGCTGATGGGGACTATCTGGGGCTAGTGGCTCATCGCTATTATAAATTTTGCTCAAATGGGCAACCCAATCTTCCTCCGGGATAACACAGTCCATAATGGAGTTTTCCTCCTCAGCAAAATAAGGATGATTTATCACAGCCCAGAATTTCGAACTATCTCTGAGGATGTTAATTGATGTGAGATTGTCCCAAGCCTCATTTTTTATAGACTTTTTCCGATTAGTGATGGATAATCTATGCGACTTTCTACACTGAGTCACCATCTCACGGTTTCCCGGCTGCTGTTTAAGGGCCTCCATGAGCTCCTTGTGTGCTTTAGAGCATTTCCTGTCAAACCACCTAGGGCGGTCAGTTTCAGGTCGCTTATTCTTTAGGGTTAGATCATGGCGTACCGGTGTGCAAATGTTAGAAAAAGATTTGATAATTTCTGTATCCGCTGCCGTAATGTCTGAGCATGTTAAGAGATCTGCCTGTACATTTACATTGAGATGGTGAAAAAATGTGTCCGGGACCACTTTGGACCAGTTTAATCTTCTCCCCTGATCCTTGGGAACAATGGAATCACTACCACCGCCCAGACGCTCAACCTGGGCTGCAGTGTTACTCCCAGAGTTCAGGGTCAGGGTCAGAGGATTATGGTCGCTAAATGCTGTCACCTTAACTTCGGGGTCGGATGCCGCCTCTACAAGGCCTGTAGAAATGAAAATATGGTCGATGACAGTATTTGCATCTCTACCTATAAACGTCGGAGCCCTGTTTTCGCCCTCAGGCCCCGCTATTTCAAACAGGTTTGTGTCGGCAAGTAGTTCTTCCAACTCCATTCCCTGCGCCGTATGTTCAAAATGGGGACTGGTTGCACCCGGGGGTGCCATATGTTGTTTAGAGAGACAGTCCCATCCGCAGGGGTGTGTGTTAAAATCTCCCATGAGGATAATGTCTGATATAACTGATTGCTGTGCTTTATAGTGGCATAAAAAAGAGGATAAGGAACTCAGGTGGGTGTTACCCGGGACCTTATCAGGCGCATTATAAAAGTTTACAATTAAAATTGTTGGGAGGTTTGGCCTAACCCACTCCACACATAAGAAACTATCCGATGGTGAATCTATTTTCTTCATGGAGCCTGCCAATTTTATAGCAATGATTGTGTACAGGCCCCCTTTGGGCCTCCCTCCCTTCCCAGCATTTGCTTTGACTGAACAACTACGATAACCATTTAAGTAAAAGTTACCAGTTGTATCCCACGTCTCTTGGAAACACAGGATCTGGTCATGATCTGAAACAAAATTTACCTATCTGACATCCCCGGCTTTCCTCCTTAGCCCTGCTATGTTCCAACTGAGTACCACTGTTTTATGATGTAGGTTGACTACAGGGTGGTTCTCGTGTGCGGGCAAAACATTTTGTAGTTGTCAATCCACTAGATCCAGGGTAGAGGGATCTGCGAGGGGTGAGAACCTATTACTCAGCGCAACAGGGTCTGCCCTGGTGTCAGCTAACTTGTCGGGGGCAATGTGACCCGATGTGACAGTCCTTGCCCCCGCCCATAGACGAGCCTGGTGTGCTTGGTAAGAGTAGTGTCTCGCTTCCCCCGTCCCTGCCCTCCCCCCGAGGCCTAGTGGTGGGGGGGTGTGCCGAGATCTTGTGTTAGGCTGTGGATGGGATGGAGGTGGATAGAAGAAACCCAGTGGCAGAGGTCTTATACCTACACCATCTAGGGCAGATCCGTCCCAGAGTAGTGTGTTCGCCATATTGGGAATGTTAAAATTAACTATCACACAATCACCGGGAATACATTTCTCCCGTCGCCCCACCCAATCCACCCTTCTTGCAGCTATGATATGTTTTCCCACGTCTGCACTCCCTGTACTAAATTGTGCGCACCACCTTCTAGTTCTGTTTAGTAGGTCCTGTTCTAGTTCCCTCTGATTACCATTTAGGCGTGGGATTCCTGTTAAAATAATAACAAGGGGTGCTGCATCTGGGGGGAGCTCCACTATGTGGTTCCGACCTGCATGTGACCTCTTATTTCTTTGCTCTGTAACTGAAGGATAGGCTGCCTTATGCTCAGGTGGAACCCCCATGACTATGGTCTTCTGTGCCTCCCCATGAGATGTTTTAGCGCCCTCGGGCGGGTTTATGCTTATAATGGGACCTGGTCTGTTTCCCTGCCCTGGGGAGGCCATAATCACCTTGTGGCTATCAATCAAATCCGAATTTCCCAAGTCTCGCTTCCCCCGAGTATGCAGCTCCAGCTCTTTAAGGCAGATGTCAATACGACCACATTTAAGCAAAATATTGTCTACGCATTGTTTCAAGGTGTCCACAATGTCTTTTGCAATGTTTACCTTAGCAACCAATGAAGTTATTTTTTAGCAAGGAGAGGATTTGAGGATGAGGATATGAGGATATGTCTACATTGGCACTAGACACCTGATTGTGCACCAGCCCTGGGTAAAGGACAGGAATGAGCTGTATTGGGCTAAATACAGCACATTCCTGCCCTTTACCTGTAATGCAGCACAGTGCAGCACACCAAGGGGACTACCTACACTGGGTTACTTTGACATAAATATGCTCGTACTGATTAGTGTGTGCTAACACAGCATTATTTGCATGAGAGTGGCAGATGACATGATTGCCCAATGACTCATAGTAAGCAGGGCATAGCAATGTGAGCCATATTTATCAAGTGTGTTGCTATTGCGCCAACCAAATGCATGGCCCTGCATGGCTTGATAAACCCAGAGTAATGCCACACAAATTACTGCATTGCATTACTCTGCTCCAGGTAGGCATTCCATGAATGGTGCATGTGTGTTCCTGTGCAAAATCCACGGATTTTCAGGTATTCCCAGATTTACCATAAGTGATAGACCTGGGAATGCACCAAAACTGCTGTGCCTTCTCAGGTGAAGGAAGTAGGAGAAATATTTTATTTTCCCCTAGTTACTTTCTATTTCTGTGTGTGCTGCATTCTGAAGCACACATAGAAATAGGAAAAAGATCCCTCTTCCTGCACAAAAACAATTCTGCATGCAACTCGGGCCCCCTTGCACCATGGTGCATGAGGGCCTGCGTTGGCGCTAGGCAGCACATTATGCGTCAGCGCTGCGAAAATTCAGAAATGTGCTGTATTATAACAAATACAGTGCATTCCTTTCCTTTCCCGGTTATGCAGTGCAGAAAGGTGACTTCCTGTGCTGCTCTGCATCACATCTTCATAAATATGGCCCTTTGTGTGGCTATTTTCATAACGTAACCCTACAAATTTCAGTGCAACTGTTGATGACGAGAAGGTTGGTAAATGTGAGACCCAGACTTGCATGTCGCTGGGAAAGCGTTCATTTTAGAAAGGACAGGAAAAAAGACTGAAGAGTGGAGCAATGATGTTCATAAGATTTAAGCACTAATTTTAAGGTAAACACAAGTAAAATAACATTAAAATTGCTCGAAAATCACAATTGAGCTCCTTTCGCAGCTGCTCATGCAACTCAGTATACAGCAAACCAGATTCGGAATTTACATACATCTTGGAAAACATGCACAAGGCCATCCTCTCAATGCACAAAGCCGACATTCATAAAAAACAAACAAAAATAAAAATGTACATTAAGATGTCCTTAAATGTCCTAAAACGCCCTTGCTTGCTGCATTTTATCATGCTTGAAATGTGGATGTTGCCATGGGAACTTTAAAACTATTTTAGCAATGTCTTAGTACCATTTTTCTACTTTTCATTAATTTATAATGCACTTCATGTTTTATTCACATGTTCCATTATGTCTTAATATACTTTATCTAACCACCATATTTATCAACTAGGGAAGTGTAAAAATACAGCAGAAAAGAAATGTTTGAACACTCTTCGAAATGGAAAACATAATAAATTAAAATCTAGTTAATACGATTTAAAATGCTCCTCATTTGTCACTGGTGGTTGTGAGTATTGGACCTGAAAGACAGAGAGAACATGTTGCCAGTGATTAATGCTCATTAACAGCTCTCTGCTATGCCCTGTATGCTAAATAAAGAGCAACCACACTGTACGGCCATTAGCATCAGAATAAGTCAGGTAAATGATCCACTCTAACCAAGCATATCCAATTCCATGGCCTAAATTAACAGACACATTAACATGAGCGATACATTACCTGAACTGTTCAATAGTAATTGATAATAATTGTTCATCTGGAAATTGTCTAAAGGTACAGCCAGTTGAAAACATGCTAAAATTCAGTGATTATAAAGTCATTTAAAACACATATTCCACAGTCGTCTTTATATATACAACAATTATGTTTTTTTGTTTTTCTTACAATTAGGACGGTCTAGCTATAAGTGCACGCTTTGATTTATACACACAATTTATGTGCACAATGTTCCTTTCCGATTCAAGGTAATGTTTACTTATTTATTCATAAATACAATTCTAAATTGCTATTCTGACCTCGGGGGCAATGAAGCGGCATGCAACGAACAGTGCAGAACATTAGCATTAAGCAAATTCAGAATAAAATATAGGGATACATCAATATGGTAAGGGCTAGTTGAAATTTACAGAGGTGGTTCCGGAATGAAGATTAGAAGTGAGCTCAGGATATAAGGACTGTGGAGTCTTCTCATGGTTTCTCGTATGCCGAGATCAAGTGTGCTTTAGATCCAATAGATCAGGATTTTCTCGCAATACAATTTATGTGTGTACTTCAGCGGGATATTCTCAAGAACGTGTGATATTTTCCGCAAAATTAGCTTAACGCAACTCTTCTTATCGCAGTCTATTGTGGGAAAATAACATCATGTTAACGTAGTACTCACAACACGGCAGTAACCAATCAATCAATCAATCAATCAGTCATTTGTAAAGTGCACTACATACGCGCAAGGGTCTCAAGGCGCTGTGGCGGGGGGGGCGCTACCGATCGAACAGCCAGGTCTTGAGCATCCTCCTGAAGGTCTGCAGGTCTTGGGTCTATCGTAGGCTCAGTGGGAGGGTGTTCCATGTCTTGGCAGCGAGGTGGGAGAAGGATCTCCCACCGGTGGTTGTTCTTCGGAGGCGTGGGACGGTGGCGAGTGAGAGGTCCGCGGATCATAGCTGGTGGTTGAGGATGCAGAAGGAGAGCCGTCTGTTGAGGTTGACTGGGCCGGTCTTGTGGAGTGTCTTGTGTGCATGGATAAGGAGCTTGAAGGATATCCTCTTGCTGACGAGGAGCCAGTGCAGGTCCCTCAGGTGGGTGATAATGTGGCCGTGGTGTGGTATGTCGATTATCAGTCGTGCCGAGGTGTTTTGGATGTGTTGTAGTCATTTGATGAGCTTGCTCAGGCTCCCGCATAGAGTGTGTTTCCGTAGTCGAGTCTGCTGCTGATGAGGGTCTGGGTGACTGTCTTTCTTGTATCTGTCGGGATCCATATGTAGATCTTGCGGAGCATGCGGAGGGTGTTGAAGCAGGAGGAGGAGACAGCGTTGACCTGCTTGGTCATTGAGAGCATTGAGTCGAGGATGATTCCCAGGTTGCGTGCATGGTCTGTGCGTGTCAGGGCTGCTCCCAGATCTGTCGGCCACCAGGAGTCATCCCAAGCTGAAGGGTTGGAGCCGAGGATAAGGACCTCTGTCTTGTCCAAGTTCTGCTTCAGATGGCTGGTCTTCATCCAGTCCGCAATCGCCTTAATTCCATTATGGACGTTGGCTTTCGCGGTGATGGGGTCTTTGGTGAGGGAGAGGATCAGTTGAGTGTCGTTGGCGTAGGAAATTATGTTGAGGTCGTCCTGTCGGGCGACGTGTGCGAGCGGGTAATCAACCTTTACTCCGCATCTTTTTTTCCGCGGACCATTATTCCGCAAGGTCATTGACCTCGCATACCATCACTCCGCATTTTTTCACAACGCATGTGCATTTACCACGCATGCCTTTACAACGAATTACGTTGTAAAGGCATGTATGGTAAATGTACTTGCGTTGTGAAAAAAAAAATCAACCTTTACTCCGCATCTTTTTTTTTCCGCGGACCATTAGTGTTTGTGTAGTGTAGGGTCATGCTGGGGGTAGTTATTTAGAGTTTTGGGTAGTGTTGTAATGTTTGTGTAGTGTAGGGTCATGCTGGGGGTAGTGTATTAGGGTTTAGGGTAGTGTTGTAGTGTTTGTGTAGTGTCGGATCATGCTGGGGGTAGTGTATTAGGGTTTTGGGTAGTGTTGTAGTGTTTGTGTAGTGTAGGGTCATGCTGGGGGTAGTTATTTAGGGTTTAGGGTAGTGTTGTAATGTTTGTGTAGTGTAGGGTCATGCTGGGGTGTAGTGTTTTAGGGTTTAGGGTAGTGTTGTAGTGTTTGTGTAGTGTAGGGTCATGCTGGGTGAAGTTTCTTAGGGTTTAGGGTAGTGTTGTAGTGTTTGTGTAGGGTCAAGCTGGGGGTAGTGTATTAAGGTAGTGTTGTAGTGTTTGTGTAGTGTCGGGTCATGCTGGGGGTAGTGTATTGGGGTTTAGGGTAGTGTTGTAGTGTTTGTGTAGTGTAGGGTCATGCTGGGGGAAGTGTTACAGGGTTTAGGGTAGTGTTGTAGTGTAGGGTCATGCAAGGGTAGTGTTTTAGGGTTTAGGGTAGTGTTGTAGTGTTTGTGTAGTGTGGGGTTATGCTGGGGGTAGTGTTTTAGGGTTTATGGTAGTGTTGTAGTGTTTGTGTAGTGTAGGGTCATTCAGTTGTAGAGTTTTAGAGTTTAGGGTAGTGTTGTAGTGTTTGTGTAGTGTAGGGTCATGCTGGGTGAAGTGTTTTAGCGTTTAGGGTAGTGTTGTAGTGTTTGTGTAGTGTAGGGTCATGCTGGGGTGTAGTGTTTTAGGGTTTAGGGTAGTGTTGTAGTTTTTGTGTAGTGTAGGGTCACGCTGGGTGAAGTGTTTTAGGGTTTAGGGTAGTGTTGTAGTGTTTGTGTAGGGTCATGCTGGGGGTGGTGTATTAAGGTAGTGTTGTAGTGTTTGTGTAGGGAAGTAAAGTGCTTTATGGTAGTGTTGGGGGTCGTGCTGGGTGGTGTAAATGTAGGAAAAGGACTGTGTGTCAAGGTTGGGTGGTGCAGGGGTACTACATTAGAGTGTAGGCTAGGGTTGGGTAGGGTAGGGTACTCTTACTTACCTTTACAACTTTTACAACGAGTATACCTTTAACATGCATGCCTTTACATTGTAAAGGCATGAGTGTTAAAGGCATATACGTTGTAAAAGTTTTCGTTGTCTTAATTTGGGGAGTAATAGTACTTGCAGTATTTTTTTTTCAGGGTATTTTTGTGCGGAATAACGTCACATATTTGTGCGAGCATGGCCATGTAAATGTTCATCAGTGTCGGCTTGAGGGAGGAACTCGGAGGCTCCAGACCAGAATGGGGGGAGGCGGACGCTCTGGGTTCAGCCGGAGAGAAAGGAGGTGGTCCATTCCAGTACCTTGTCTGGGATCCCTGTGGTGTGGAGGCGTGCGCATAGTGTGCGGTGGCAGACAGTGTCGAAGGCGGCGGAAAGGTCTAGGAGGATTAGTGCTGCGGTCTGGCCATTGTCCAGAAGGGTCCTGATGTCGTCTGTGGCGGCGATGAGGGCGGTCTCGGTGCTGTGGTTGCTGCAGAACCCTGACTGGGAAGGGTCCAGGATTCTGTTTTCTTCGAGGTATCGGGCTAGTCATATTTTATATGCATTGTTTTTATACATGAAATACTAATAAAAAATTATATCACGAGGTATCGGGCTAGCTGTCTGTTGATGATTTTCTTGATGACCATGGCCGGGAAGGGAAGAGCAGAAAGATGGGCTCTCTAGGGTTAGCCTTGGTTTTTTTCAGTAGGGCGTTGATCTCGGCGTGTTTCCAGCTCTCTGGGAAGGTTGCGGTCTCGAGGGACAGATTGATGATGTTGCGCAGGTGGGGTGTGAAGGAGCTGCTTGCTTTGCTGAAGATGTGGTGCGGGAAGGGATCGGTCGGAGAGCCGGAGTGGAATAGGCTCATGGTCTTGATGGTGTCATCGGTGCTCACGCTGGCCCAGGCTAGCAGGGGGTCACGGTCGATGGTGTGCGGAGGGTCTGTTGTGTTTCAGTCTGTTGGGTCTGTCTGGGTGTTGAAGCTGTCATGGATTTCTGCTATCTTGCAGTGGAAGAAGGTGGCCAGGGAGTCGCACAGTGCTTGTGACGGCGGGATGTCGTTGGTGTTGGAGCTGGGGTTGGAGAGTTCCTTCACAATGTTGAAGAGCTCCTTGCTTTGTGTGCGTTGTTGTCGAGGCGGTCTTTGAACGAGGTTCTCTTGGTGGCCCGGATGAGGTGGTGGTGGTTGCGGATGGCATCCTTGTGTGCTGCGCGGTTGTCTGGAGCTTATTCGCTATGCCATTTCTTCTCTAGTTTTCGGCAGGCTTGCTTGGAGACTAGGAGTTCTGCGGTGAACCAGTTGGCCCTCTTGCTGGTGTCTCTGTGGGGGGGTTTCTTCAGCGGGGCCAGTGTGTTGGCACTGTCTTCGATCCAGCGTCTGAGACTGTGGGCAGCGACGTCAGTGTTGGAGGGTTCGGTGGGTGGGCTGAGAGCGAGGTTTGCATGTATTTGTTCTTCAGAGATTTTGTTCCAGCAGCGGCAGGGGATCTGTTGGGTGCGGTGGTGTGTGGTGGGTTTCTGGAAGGTGAAGTGGATGCAGCGGTGGTTGGTCCAGAGGAGTTCGGTGGCTGAAGGAGACGTGCAGGCTTGAGGAGAAGACGGGATCGAGCTTGTGGCCGGCGGAGTGGGTGGGCCTTGTGACGAGTTGCTTCAGTCCGAGGTTGGCGAGGTTATCGATTAGGGTTGTGGAGTTGTTGTTGTTGTTGTTCTCAAGGTGAAAGTTCAGGTCTCCGAGGAGGATGTAGTCAGTGGAGGTCAGTGCGTGCATGCTGATGAAGTCGGCGATGGAGTCGCTGACCTGGGGCTGGGGTACGGGGGATCGGGAGACGAGGGTGAATCTGAGGGTGGAGTTGGGGTCTGTGTTGATCTGGAAGTGCATGTGTACGGCGGTGCTGAGTGCGTCTTGGGTTCTAGTCGAGACCTTGATGCTGTTCTTGTGGACGATGGTGATTCCTCCTCCGATTCCGTTGGTGCGGTCTCTGCGGGTGATCTTGTAGTCATCTGGGATGGCAATGGCGATGTCGGGTGAGGTGGAGTCATTGAACCAGGTCTGTCAGGAAGGTGAGGTCCGGGTATGTTTTGTCGAGCAGGTCCCAGAGCTCGACGGCAGGTTTGCGTGTATAGCGGGTGTTCAGTATTATGCATCGCAGGTGGGTGCGGTCATTCTTGGCGGGTGGTTCGTTGGTTCTGAGGCTGGTGTAGCTGCAATTCCGGCAGGTGAAGGGACCATGTGTGTGTTTTGGGGCGGCCTTGAAGCAGGTGTGGGTCCGTCCATGGTTCAGGGCGAGGAGTGTGCTGTCATCATAGCAGCGGCGTTCATCGTGGCGGGAGCGGGGGCCAGGTGTTCTGGCACTCGGCACGGTCCAGGCACTGACTGCCGCAGACGGGCTTGCCTTAGGCGCGCCTGCTGCCTGCGCCCGTTCAGCGGCCGGCATATATGGGGAGGTGGGAGGGAGGAGCAGCTGGGAGGCGGGGGCAGCAAATGGGCAGTGGGCAGGCAGGGGGGCAGCGGTACAGGGGACACAGCGGCGGGGGCATTGAGGGACGACAGAGGGAACAGAAGGAAAAAGGGCACAGAATAGGGCAAAAGGGCACAAAAATTAATAAAAAACGAGTGGGACAGTAGGCAAAAGGGGCACAAAAACAAGGGGAAAACGAGTGGCACAGAAAACAAAGGGCACAGAAGTCAGTGAAAAACAAGTGGCACAGAAGGCAAAAGGGGCACAAAAATGAGGGGGAAATGAGTTGCATAGAAAGCAAAGGGCACAGAAGTCAGTGAAAAACGAGTGGCACAGAAGGCAGAAACGACAAAGAAATACGGGGCAGAGAGGCACGGGGCAGCGAGAGAAACGGAGGGGAAAAACCAGGCAGCGAGGGGTACAGTAAGGAAAACCGGGCAGAGACACGGGGGTCAGCCAGGGGTACAGAAGGAAAGAAAACGGGCAAGGACCACGTACAGGCAGCGGGGGAAGACAGACAACAGCAGTCACAGACCCAACAAAGAAAATACAGGCAATACAGTAAAACAGTAAGGCGGAAGATGAACAAACTTACGATTCCTCAGCAGTGGCAACTGGAGCAAGGGCACACAGACGGAGCTGTGCAGAGGGGGAGCGACCTACAGGTCCAACAGACCACCAGCAAGGAACAACGGGGTCGTGGAAGGCCAATGAGAAGAGGGAGAGGAAGAAGGGGGCAGTCCGCAGGAAAACCAGAGCAGCATCATGGAGGTTACAGAACACTACCATGAACTGAACTACAATTAGACAAACGTGAATGCAGTTGGAGTGTCGAGGAGGTCATTGGAGGAGGCCAAGAGGCGCTGGCATGATGTGAAAAGCCTAGCCAAGCATAAACCCACTGCCTACAGGAAGGCAGCAACAGTGACAGTAGGTGGGAGTCCTGCACCACAGGCGAAGCTGGAGGAAACGAAGGCCACAGTCATCAGTGTGGAGACGGTGCAAGGAGCTGGGAGTTTGGACACAGCTCAAAAGGACCTGACCCAACAGCAACAGGGTGAGTAACGACCAGGGACTGGGGGCACGGGGGAGATGGGCACAATGGCACACATGCACAATGATGTGCAGCACACTGCACACCCACAATGACCCTAGATCATGTTCCTGATCCCCGTGGCACACTGCAGTACACATACATAGCAATAACAGCACATCCACATTGACGACAATGTGGTACAATGTGAAAACCCGACACTGCAGAACAGATGGCACAACTGGGTCGGCTCATGCGCAGAAACAGGCCAATTACACCTAACATATTAGGAAACTGTGAGATGGAAATACATGTGTCCAACCTCACATCCGTCATGCAGTCCAAATGTCCAGTGCCCCCCATCAAAATCCAGCACCTCCCAAACAGTCACAATGTACATTGTCATACAGTCTGCATGTAAACAAGAACAATGCTCCAACATACATGTCAACACAATGTCAAAATGCATCTCCCCTTCACATTGCAGAGGGATAAACAACACCTCCAGCAGAGCAGACCAGACAACTCATCAGTGATGCTGGAGAGGACCACCACACCTTTGACACTGATGCCCTACAACAGCTCATGGACATCCCAGGCAACCCAGGAGCAGGGCAGCCAAGCTACATAGAGGAGACCCCAGCCCCTGCACAGACCACACAGCAGGAAGCACCAGCCTCCACGGCTGGCTCCCACCACTTCACTGAGGCACACATTGCATTCCAATGCCAGGTATCAGAAAGCCAAAAGGAGGTGGCTGAACAGGTGCAGGTGGGGTCAGAGCTCATGGAAGCTGAACCAGATCACATACGTGGGTGTTTAATTCCTATCAGGGACCACCTACACTCCACAAAGGAGACCCACACTGTGACAGAGACACATGCATTTTCACATTTCCAGTACTGAATCATGCCTAGAGCCCCACCCAGATCACCGCAATTATCATTCACACACCCACGCTGGACCTGCATATGACTGCCCAGTCCACTCCTCTTACTTATTGAGTCGGTGACAACAAAGCTACATGTCCAAGGTCTTACCCGCAGCCTGCTGTGACATGGTTGCGTCCGCTGAACACAGCACAATGTAATGTTGTAGGGCCCCATGCATACATTATGACCACACTGACTCAGGCAGATAGTTTGTGGAACTGGCTACGGGCACGTACGCCCAGCCCCTTTATTGGCAGGGCCGCATGTATAGTTACACCTGTGCTGGATGTGTGTGGGGTGAGTGTAAGCCAGCCCTCATGCAGTGGTTGGTGCTGGCAACAACTTGAACAGAGAACAATATTAAAAAAGAAACAGAAAACACCAGCATTACAGAGACAACTGCGGAGCATCATGGTGGTAGCCGGAGCAAGTACAGAGGCCACCCAATATGTAAACAGAAGTGTCCGTGAGATGCAGTGCACTGGGATTGGGGCACTAGAGCTGAGTGCGCTCTTGTGAAGAAATTGTCTAGGATTGTGTCCCTTCTGGATATTCCTGATGCAGCTGCAGTGGGGTGTGTTAGACCTGCATCAGCTTCTTCATCATTGTCCCACACTACCTGAGGTGACATTGCTGCGTGATCTATCCACAGCACAAATCTCAATCAGTAACGGTCCATGATTGCGGTGCACTGAGTTAGTGGCACCTGGAGTGCTGAGCATGGTATCAGGCAGATGATGGCATCCACGGCAGGTGTGAGCAACTCCGTTATTCTGCCAGTATGACTGTTCCGACTCTGGCAGTTGGCGTTTGGAGCTGGTCCAGGCAGTGGTGGCGTATGCCTGCTGTGGTAATGGGACGTCCGTGCCGGTCGGGACTCGATTTGATGTGTGAGCCCTGGTGGACCGCAGTTGAGGCTGGATGCAGCGGACAGCACAGGGCCACAGACAGATGGTGCTCATGACCCCAAGGCCACTGACCCAGAGGCCATCCAATATCTTATGAAACAGGGTCCCGGGCTTGAGCTGCACATAGTTAGTGGCCCAGGATGCACTTCAGCCGGCACAGGCACACCGCCACAGGACAGTGACTTGCGGTGCACTGATGTAGGACCATGCGGACTGAGGAGGTCCTCGTCGATGTCGAAGGTGAATGTGGCAGAGAGTTGCGGGGAACAGTGGAAGGTGTCCTACAGGGCATGATGCAGAGGGCAGAGGGCAGAAGCCATCCAGAAGCGACAAATTGAGGAGTGGAATACTACAGCCTCCTTATTACCACCAACTCGGTATCAGTCACATGAGGATGAAGACAACCCCCAGTCCATAGACGCCTCCAAAGTTCAACCAGAGAGTGTCCATGAATGTTGGGGAACAGTCTTAGGGGCACCGGGGCTGAGAGGGGATGCGGTCTGCGATGAGGCCGGTACAATGATATGAACTTGGCATTGCTAAATCAAGACTCAGTCCCAAATGTATGACCTACTCAACCGCAGTGTAGGCCAGAGGCAGCGGTCAGCAGTAGCCCACAGCCACGTGTGGTCGGATTGCAATGCACAGAGTTCGTGACACCAGGGCAGTTGTCGGTAGTGTTCGAACACCTCCGTAACGATGATCCCTTTTTCCTTCGTACTGAAACACATATTCCCCTTTCACCTTTCCCTGCGTGCAATAATATGAACTCTGCCATGGAGAAATCAAGACTCAGGTCCATATGTGTAACCTTCTCAGGCACAGTGTGTTCCGAGGGGAGTAGTTTGCGAGGGCCCACACACAAGTGTGGTTGGAATGCACCACATTGAAGGGAGTATAGTGATATAAACTCTGCCATAAAAATGTACTCTGCCATAGTGTGATCAAGACTCAGTTCCAAATGTGTGACCTACTTGTCCGCTGTGTATGCTGGTGGGTTGCTTCAATGAGAACGGAGAACTGTGGGCCTTGCTCGTGGATGCCGTGATGGTCTGAGCAGGCTGCCAAGGTCACGGGCCTCGGGCTTGGAGCTTGAACCGGCACTTGGTGGGCCCTATTTGACACACGCCAGTGTCGGCAGGTGAGCAGAGAGGCCTGGGTGCTCAGGGGCAGCAAAGACAGGTTCATGGACCAGCGGACTGGGGTGCAGCAGCCACACAGGATCCCAGGCAACACCGCTCATGGCACGGCATCGGCCTTGTGGCGGGGTGAAAGGCACCGCCCTGGGAGAGATGTTGGGCATTCTGGAAGAGGACCACGCCCAGAGCTACATGCTTTTTATTCACACCCCTACGCTTGCCTGGCATACATCGAGCCAACCCACTCCACTCGGGCTTACAGGGGGCGCCCGAACAGTTTACATTTCAGCGATCATCCCCATTGGCTGGGGTGACATGGTTGCATCCACTGTCCATTACACTCCATACACCAGCAGTGTATGTTGACATGGATATGTATGTGTTCTGCATACTGCAGTTGGCCATTACATTCACACCACACGTGGCAGTGTTTACATTCTCATTCATGGGTAACTTGCATCCTTCACACATGCCGGGTTCCCACCTCTTTCCACAATCTGCTATTGTGTGGCTGAGGTGCCATGCCGTTGATGGTTTATGCAAATGGCTGGCCCTGGTTCCCACAGTGAGTAGTGCTGTCGTGTCTGGTGGGTGAGCATGTTGTTTGGCATGTTGTATGTGAGTTTGTAATGTGTGCATTCTTAGTGTTGTGAGTTGCATGATTGTGGAGATGTGGTGTTTGGTGTGTCCATTTGGTACTTGCCACCGAGCAGTGCATTTCCGTGGGTGCCATCCTGGTAGCGTTGGTTGATGATGGACTGTCGGTAGATGTAGTAATCATGCACACTGCCTGGGTAGATGGCGACGGCATTGGTGGATAGTCCCCAGTGGTCCACTATTGCCTGTACATTGATGGAATGCGATTGCTTTCTGTTGCGGTAATTGTGTGCAGTGTTGCCAGGGGGCACAAGTAGGAAATCTGTGCAGTCAATTGTCCTTGACACGTGCAGGAAGCCAGCTATGGCCATAGGAGCCTTGCTTGGTCTCCAGCTGTTCCTGCGCAGTGTGGGGGAAGTATAGGTACTGGGTACCAGGCTGATGATGGCATCCAAGACACTTGTGAGGAACTTGGATTAGGCTGGCTGTGAGACTCCTCCGACTCTGTTAGTTGGAAGGTACCAGGGGCCAACTAGTGCAGCAAGGCCAGTAGCTTTGTATGAGGTGGGATATTGGTTGTCCGCTGTGTTGGTACAGTCAGCCTGTGGGCATGATGTTCATGATGCGGAGGATGGTTGACCTTATGAGCCTGTAGTGGGCAATGACATTCTCTGGTGTTGGGTCGGATCTCTGTGCGCAGAGTAGCTAGTTAGTAGAATCCTGTACTGTCGTCCTCAGTAGATTCCTGTCTCCTGTCAAGATCACTCCCTTAGATAGCCACTTCTCTGATGAGGTCCACATTGGAGCACCATTTGTAGCAAATAGAAACCTTCTCAGGGGTCCGCTGTCCGCTGTCTTTGTCTGTGCTGCCTCTGTGGTGGTCCGGGGGGCGGTAGTGGTCTGGGGGGATCCTGGAGGTGGTGGCGGTGGGTGTTGTCGCCCGGTTGGTACTCCAAGCTGCATGATCAGTGGCTCCATGTTATCTGTTGCCCTTCAGGTGTTGCTCTGGCCTAGGCTCCTTTTTTTGGTGCAGTCTGTCATCCAAGTATACACCAGGTCAGAGCAGGTGTTGATTTCCTGCTGCTAACGCGCCTCATCACCTGTTTTGGGTTCTTATCGCTGATCTGGCTGGTCGTTGAGAATGTTGCAGAGTGGTGTTCACGTGGCTTTTTGCACAGGAACGCCTACTCTGCATCTCATTAACAATAGTCGCAGAGGTCATCTGTGGCAATATTGTTTGCGGCTGCTCTCGCAGGAAAACTGGTGATATGGGCTGTTGTCACCAGCTTGTGAATTGGGTGATAATTTTATCGCAACTTTGGCTGCGATAAAGTGCTGATAACTCGGCAAAAAGCCTTTAGAATATGCCCCTAAGTTTCTTGCTATAGGATCTGGGCATTGTAAGGTTGGATGACAGAATATCGACAATGACAGCGACAGTGACAAAACTCTCGAATAAGAGGAATGACAGATTGAAAACACTCTAAATTCAATACTGGTAAGCACGAGTAATTGTTATACATAGAAATAAAGGTGGAAATAATGTAACAGCAATACTTGAAAAATGTATGTATTGTCTTTTCATAATAAAGGTTTCAATACGTATTTCTAAAAACAAGAAAGACGTGCCCATATGATGTCAAGAATACTGAAAAGAGTATAGTGAAAAGGGTGGAATAGAAACACACCATAATTTTATCCAGTAAGTACAATGCATAAAAAGAGTGAGATACACATGAAGGATTAGAACAAGAGGTAAACAAACATAATGTCTGTCTTCCTTCAACATAGAACAAAGAAAATCATACTAGTTGGAACTGGCCTTCGATTAATCAACGGGGCAAAAAGGTGAACATACTTAAGGTATGCGAAAAAAACAGTACCATACACTGTGTATGAATGAGGGTGAATCGGAGTATGAAAGATGATACTTCTATATAAATGTCTCGTATTTGGAACATAAAAATAGCACAGGGAAAATGTCGAGTAGTACGACAATAGACCAATGCCAGAAATAAAGATTTCAGTATGCAAAATGAGCGATTGTTATGGAAAATTTATAATTATACTCATAAATACTGTCGCTGGAATAGTATAGTGGTACACAGTAGAAATTGTTGGAAGGTGGTAATTAATCATCCAACACCAATGGCACAAATGGTTTTAATATGTTTTTAACTTGTGTAAACGTATGCCAATGATGGGTAGTGACATTGTTTCTTAAAAATTATTTCCACTGAATTGTTTTTAACTGTCCTGAGGAAGGTGGTGCATACAGCAAGATCCACCGAAACGCGTCGACTTGAAATTTGATTGTAATTTTAAAAAGTATTTCTTACTGCAAATGTATGTTTTTCTGTGATTATTAAGATATTAGGCTTGTATATTACTGAATAAGCTTATGCAAACCCATACATGAATACCTATGCAACAGTGATATATATGTGTTTTTAAATGCAAAATGTGTTTGTAAGTCTGAACTGTTTTATATAAAGATAAAATAAATCTTTGGAAATAACACATACACCTTGGCTCCGTAATATATATTAATCTAGAATGTAAATGTTTCCCTATATTACCCTTCTTCCTCGAATTTCCTGTGTTAAGCTGTCATTACCTGTTAAGGAAAGAGGGAAAGCAAATCATAACAGGAATTGTAAACGCATCAAATGACTCAATATCGGGTGTGAGTGGCATGCCAGTGTAATATTCCACTAGCGTGTATCGGCACCATAATAATTGTGTGCATGCACTCTCCTGTGTGGGACATTCAGTGGGAGTGCTGTGGATAAAATCAGTAGTTACAGGAATTAAAACAAACAAATACCAAGTTGGTATATGAAGCAGCATCAGATCCAAACTCAGCTAAAAAGTGTAACAGTCAGGTAACAACAGTATCCAGCGGGTAAAGCTTCAGGTTAGACCTTCCACCGCAAGGCTATGTATAGGGGGGAAGCTTGGTTAAACAGTAAAAAGTAGTAGTTAAGTGTGTCAATACTCTACTCAAGAGGAATGATGTGTAATTATGTTGAGCACACTATAAGTGCACCTAAACTCAACTAGACTAAACTAAAGCCTGGGTTGGCGTGCGTCATATAATTCCTCGATGTCCGACCCAGGGTGTGCAGGGAGGGCGGACATTAAATATCATCCCTAGTGGGAATAATAAAGGAGTAATTGAACCCACAAAGCCCTGGTGAAGTATGGTGATATCTAAAGGCAATGCTGTAGGCTTTAGTCTGTGTATATTGCTCTTTAATTCAATATGTACATTAAACCAAATGAAGGGCAACAAATCAGTGAGCACATCATTTGAGAAGAATCGTAACATACAGACCGCCGTAGGGCTTCATAACACGCTTGGTAAAGTAAAAAAGGTTCTATGGTTAGATTTAAATGGCCCCAAAATATAGGGAAATTCGTGGAGCTGGGGGGCCACTGGGAAGAGTGGGAGTTTGAGGTTCCGTCCAACCCGTTATTCTATACATTTTGTACGAAAGGAGGTGCAGGCTAAAGGAGCCGAGCCTCGTGAAGTCCTTTTGTAGGGGGTTTGAGCAAAGCGGGCTACAGCTGTTGTGCTCTGGTCCCGTTAAGGAGATTGTCAGGTAGTGAACAAACGCACCTGGTATGGCCCTTTAATCCGGGCGAACCGAGACTCAGGAGTATAGCGAGAGGTAATACTTGTGGGAATAGTGCGGCACAGCAAGGTATATCCGCAGGGCTCGATACCATAAAAAAAAACGTTTCCCAATGTAGCGGGTTCAAATAGATCGGAGCTATCGATGTCGTTTTTTAACAGCATTAAAAGATTATCACGCTGCAGTGAGGTTAAAACAAATGCTTAAGGCAAGGAAGGACTCAGTACCACAACAACCCCCCTCGGGGATGTGTTCCAACGTAGCGGGTTCAAATAGACCGGAGCTATCGGTGTAGTTATGTAACAGTGTAAAAGATTAACATGCTGCAGAGGGGTTATAACAGATGCTTATGCAAGGAAGGACTCAGTACCACAAAAACCCCCCCATGTTACAAAATAGCGGGTTCAATTGGACCGGAGTTATCGATGTAGTTGATAACCACGTTATAAGTTTATTAAGCTGCAGTGAGGTCGCAACAGTTGCTTATGGCAAGGGACTTACTTGGGAGTGCCTGAGCTGCGTTGCTAGCGCCTACCCCTCGCCGCTAGATCCGGGTGGAGGCTGTCAAGCCCGCTCTGGTGTCAAAGCTTTCAGGGACCAGGTCTGCTCCAAGATTGATTAACAGTTTATCCCATCTTCTACCTTCTGCTAATTGGAGTCAATTGGTGGCGCAGTTCAGGTGGAGAACTTCCTGTTGTTCCGCTGTGGAAAACGCCAACCCTTGGTTGACGTTCTAGTCTTTTGCAGTAGTGCCGCCATTTCGTGCGCGCGCTGCTCTGGCGCTGCGCACTTCAACTGAAGAACTTGACGGAGTCGGTTGCGTTCCAGAGAGTCTCTTCTGAGGCGTCTTCATTCCTGCAGCGGCTCGTCAAAAGAAGATTTTATCGTGTTCGGAGAAGACTCAGAAGTCTACGAATTCTTTGTGAGATGTCCAGTCTGCAGTATAGCTGTCTTCGAGTGTAAGGTCTGGTTTTCCGATATCTCTCCACTCTCGTTTTGCCGTGCAGTTTGGTCCGAGAGTAAGGGTAAGACTTTGAACAGTTGATTCTAGTGACATTCAAGTTGTTACCAGACTAATTCAGATTGAGAAGCGTTTTCTGGAGAACGACAGTAGTGTGAATTAAAGTATCAAGTTCCGTTGCTGAATTCTTTAGAACGATATCCAAAGACTTTGATTAAAACTCAGCATTTGGGTGATGGCTATTGCCCGAATAACTGCAGTTGTTTATGAACTTTCAATCCTGACTCAATTTCCCTAGAGGAGCAATTGGAGAACATTATTGAGCCTACTCACTACATCGACTATCAGTTCAAGAAAGTGTTTAGGGGGATATCTATATGCGCATGTAGTTATATTCTCTTACTCACAAGTGAAGTACTCAGTGACATCCTCTCCAATCATTTGAAAAGCAAGTTTATATTTCAACTTCATCTCCTCTACAGAGAGAGGCAAATTCCACACCAACTACAGGTATAAGAGGAGCAGCATTTTGGAATCGATATAGCCTGAGCAATCTGGTCAAGCTTGTGAGAATGTATTAATGCTATGTTATTCTTACAGGTGCCGGTAAGCTGAAGACACCAGGGTGTGGCAGTCTCTCTGTTGTTCGTTATCCACTTCCCCTTTCCCCCTCATCCCTGGGCTCAGAGGTCTCTGGGACCAGGGGTGTTTGGGAATTGGGAAATACTCATCTAGACGCCCCTCGACTATCGCCCCCACATAACTCAGGAGAATCAGGTACAGCGCTGCTTGACAGAGGCGGATGGCGGGGGTGGGGATGGAAAGGCAGGGGAGGGGATTCTTGCTCTCTGTGTAGCCTTACAAAATCATATGATTGCAGTGCAGACGCAGCGGCCATATTGTAATGTCTAGCAAAGCAGTGAAAATTGCCCAGGAATGGGTAGATCGATTCAAATGCTACAATATAAGGTGGATACATTTACTGAATGGCCAACACTTTATTATTATTGGGTCGCCCACAATATCTGGTGTGTATTGAAATCAATATCCAAATCCTACCTCATATGATCGCGCTGTTGAAAGCATAATATTCCAGTTTCACCTTCTAGAATCCATTTTTAACTAAAGCAGCGGACCGCCTGAATAAATCATTCCTTGGTACCCCTAGCTTTATTTCAATCACTTGAAAACGTCTACTAAATCACCAGGCCACACACCCGCACTTCATCTATACGGCTGTTGGAAAAAGATCTCCACCAAAGAGCCCCTCTTTGAGGTGTTGCCCGTTGGGTATTGCACTGCCGACCCAACGAGGAGCAGGCCCATATGATGCAGCATGACACCTGCAAAGGTATGTGAGGGCATTAAATCCAACAAAATGGATATCCAGGGTTAAGCCTTCCTTACCCTAACAACATCCTCCGCATCTCTTGAAGCATACTCTGGTTAACTCACCTCCAGGAACAGCTCAGCACATTTTGTAGTAATGTCGACCTTTTGGGCATCGCTGTAGCTGGACCTTCTGCTTACCTTTAAGTAGTAATAGCCATCCTCTCCTCTCTTTGAACACATATCCATTTTAGGTAGCCACGTGCTCGCCATGTGCTGTTTCCCTCTTCAGAGCTTTGCACATGCTCAGAAGGGCCTAGCTAGTAGAATGCAACTGCTCCTCTTATAGGACTGTCAGGCTATTCTTGCTGCTGTATGGAGAAGCAACTCTCCTCCCACTTTGTTGAGCAAGCAGATTTTGTATGTCCATATTTGTCATTTTGCATGCTTACATGTGCCAGGACCTCCCCTTGGTCTTATGCTGACTATGTAACCCTAAGCATATATAAGGCATCTGTTTTCTGTACTCCTTAGACTGCCTCATTCATTTGCTAAGGCTTCTGTGTGACGTAGTCTACCTCATTTAAGGTTATTAAAGATGTTACTTTTATATTACAGCTTCTGTGTCAATTTCTTCTTTGTTGGTTTAAAAGGACCAAGTATCAGTGAGACCCCTGAGAAAGTTTCTATTAGCTACAAATGGCGCTCCAACGTGGACCTCATCAGAGAAGTGGCTATCTAAGGGAGTGATCTTGACAGGAGACAGGAATCTACTGAGGACGACAGTACAGGATTCTACTAACTAGGTATTCTGCGCACAGAGATTCTGGAGATATTCTGTCTCTGCAGCCCAGTATATTTCTGGTCTTCCTGATTTTGATTCTCCACATGATCTTTACCACTCCTGACTGAGAACCTTTTTGGCGTTTGTATTCTAAAAACGACCGTTAGGTCATTCAGAACTTGGCAGTTAGAATCTGGACAACCAAGGGATTGGTAAGATCGTTTGATGCGGCTTACTGTTGGTTTTGATGCCTGGGATTAGGAAGGTAGTTTAGTAACGCTTACTGTGGCTTTGGATTTGTATTGGCCAATTTTTGTAGTAGTTGTTGGAATATATGAATAACAATTTGTGTAGGCAGGTAATGAGAAGACTTTTCTCTGTTTTGAATTGATTTGAACGGCACACAGTACAAGAGTACCTTAAGTGCTACTTTGGTTATAATACTGCATATTCTGCACTGTTTTTGGCATGCCTGTTTCAAGCACACATCGAAGAACGTGTTGCTTTTTGGAGGTACCATAGTAAGATGTGAAGTGAATTAACCGGCTCCCCTGGAGGGAATACCTAAATAGGTTTAGGTATAAAAACATATTTCTTCCTTGGTGATTCTGTATCCCCATGGAATTAAAATATGACAATAATACAAACAAGTATCCTTTACTGTGCACATTTAAGACATGCAGAGCGATTTTTTTGGTGCTCTGCCAGCCAAAGCTAGTGAATTGAGTGTATTGTGGCTACTTGAAAATGAAACAGTCTGTTGGGCTGTTTTTTGCAGTCTTTTGAAATACATTTGAGAAGCGCTTCTTGTAAATATGACTTACAACTAGTATTTACAAATGGTTTGGTTTAAGTACAGTCTGTGGGCTGTCCTTTGTTTCTGTCCTAAGTGTTGGTCTGTGGGTTAAATGTGTTTTTAAATGTCTATGTGGTTTGTGGTTTCACATTAGTGGTACTTCTGTGAGTAAATAGTGATTGCGCTCTTTGTGAAATAATGACTAGCCTTAAGCGTGCTGTATTATGTGTTCTGAGTGTATGACCCCTTCTGTATATGTTTGGAATTAGCTCAATGTGTTTGTTTGTGTTTTTTTTTGCTCTCATCAGCCTGTTATGCAAAATGTCATGTAATTAATATTAAATAAAAATAATAAAAATCCAGAAATTAACCACATGACATATGCTAAATACATACATGTTACTATAAAATTGATGGGGTAAGCCACTAAACATGTATGCACATTGCTGAAGATGAAATTAGAATTCACATTGAATAGGGGTAAATAGGCCTCAAAAACGAAATTGTGTGTTTTGCAATAAATAAACAATTTTAAAATGTTACAACATTTTCCTTAGATACATTGTATTAGATCTTAACAGGCAAACACATCATCTGAGTAAATTGGATGTTGCTGAACTAAACGCACATTATAGAACTTGAAATGCTTCAGTTTTAAATAGACTGCTACCGTGCTTACATTTCAACACTAAAAAAAGCTTTCAAACAGCTGTGTTTTAACTGCCGCTGAAAAACAGCTGTCGTTTTGATTGTAGGCCACGGAGAGACAGGAATGTTGTCTCAGCTAGGATTTTTCCAGTGGAAACATGGTGTAAAACCCTGCATTTCAGACTGCTGTTTTAAAAAGTTACAAAAATCTGGTTCGTTATTTTGGAGAACAGGAAAACATTTAAAGTAAGGATTTCCTTTCCTAAAGCCTTTTTACATAAGCATATGCATGGTTCTGATGTTAAATAATGATTGTCCTTTTAAAAAAGTGGCGCAACATTTTTCATGTTTCAAGTTAGGCTTCTGTGCTTGGACTTATGAATCAATGCGTCTAAATATGATAGACAAGGGAGGAAGTTTGCTTTTCCTATGTGGAATTATCAAAATGATTGGTTTTATTATTTTAAAAAAATTATGAAAAAATGATAAAGAAATAAGTGCTTTTAAATTCGTTTGTTAATATTTATAGAGCTTAATACTCATACTGTGACCTCCTAGCATCAAAATAAAATATACGTTTTGTTGTACTACATAATGAGGTAATTTGCATATGAAATATCACTCTGCACAGGCGTAATAAACTCATTTTCATAAGGGTATACATGAGATATTTCTAAGGTCCAATCTCTGGAATCTGTAGAGAACATTCTGAGGATGACTATTATGCAAAAAAATTATAGGATATTCATTTTTAAGTGCCCCAAATATCAGAGTCGAAATTGGGCAAAATTCACTAATTTAAAAACAAATTCTACCATTCAGAGCAGCTTTTAAACTGCCTTAGGCTTCAGTAAATGTATACATTTAGGTATAAAACAAACAGCTGACTTCTATATTGCTAGAAAAGTATACTGCACACTGCTTATAATTGAAAATATGTATCAAAAACCAGCAGAAGATATTCTCTTAACTCTAAACTAGTGTTGACAGAAGTGAAACCTTTTTCAGGTTTCCTAATGTCAAAATGGGGGAAGGAGGCTGGCTCCGCTACAAATTAATGGAAGGTAAAATGTATGTTACTCTCTCTTTTTCTTAATATTTTTTTTAGCCTGTGTAGGCTGTCTGTGAAATAGCAATGAGACATTTAATTGGCTATTCAGTAATACTGTTTTAAACATTGTTAGCATTAATAAAATGAATAAATATATATGTTATGTTACTGCCCATCCTGTTTGATGAAATTATGACAGGATGATTAGTCTAGATTGCTATTCCCTTATTTGACCTTTAAGGGAACTAGATGAGGATAGTTTTTGTTCTACAAGTCTTAAGGTGATAACACCATTATTGTATGTTATTCTCATGCTACATAGTTTTGCAAGGGCATTGCTAGTTTTTTATTAGCTAGTCTGTGTAAATAAACTGACAGTCCTTATTAGAGTTGATGTTGCATAGTTTGGATCATGAAAAATAGAACGCAGGGAAGATGCCCATGTGATCCTTAGCAAAAAAATGTTTTGAAGGAAATGTTGTTTTATAGATAAGAACCCCTGTTAAATTAGAAGTTTTAGATTTTCCTGTTGCTCCTATAACATGAAAGCATGGTTCTAAGCATACAATGTAGGTGCTTTTATTAAGAAGAATCATTTTAGAAGTGTCTGCAGTCCTATACAAGTAGTTTAAAATCTATAAGTAAAAGTGTACACAGGAATACTCCAATGTAAGGATTTAGGGTATGTCTGTGTTTTTCTCTTTTTCTCTGAATTTAAGTTTCGTAAATGAACATAGACTTCCTTGGCTGCTTGGGATAGGGTGATGCATTACTCTTGTCAGTTCACCAAAGAGTTCCTTTTATACTTGCCAATAGGTCCAGTTTTTTTTTTTTTTTACTCTCACATAGATAGATGGAAGTGGTTCTTGGGTGCCTTGCTAATATATGAGGCGTCCCAAGACTATGTCCAGAGCTCGCTGGAAACTGATGCGACACAATCTAAATAGTGATGAGGTGAGTTATATGACATTTGACTCACTTTTACCTCCAACTTTATAATCACAGCCAGTTCATCACTGGTTTTAGCTTGAGTCATGTGCTTGTTATGAAACACACCACTTGGTAAACACTTATTATGTGTAATATCAACAGGCACTTTGCTCACCATAGCAATCACCATTGATCTTAACCATAATCAGGTTTTATACGAGACAACGTGTGTGTGATCACAATTGTATTTGAGACCTACCATTATTATTATTATTATTTTTAAATGTATAGGGCACGCAGCTACCCGGAGGTTTCTCGGCTCCAAGAACAAATGCAACAGAAAGACAAGATTTACTGATTAAACAACCAGGTCTTAAGGTTTTTACAAAAGCTTTTGTGGTTGGTTTCATGCCGAAGCGGACATGGGAGTGAATAAAATAATGTTAAAGAGTACTCCCAAATATGATTTTAGGTCTAGAGGAGGGAGAAAAGACCAACAATAAAGTGCAAATACCTCTATTCTGGCCTGTATGATTCTGTACAGTGAGTAAATCACACGATATTATACAGTGGACATTGAAAGTAGGAAAAAGTTTTTTTATTTTATTTAGTCATATTCATCTTTACTTTTCCAATTTACTTTTTTGTTTTTTCATATTTTATACATATATTCTTGTGTGAACAGATTAAATCATCATTTCTTAGAGAACCCCATGTCATAAATATAAAAACATCTCTCTCATTCCATCATGCACACTGCTACAGTCGCTACCTAGACTATTGACAACACTAAGACTATTGAATACAACAGAGATTTGACGTGAAAACATTAGACAAAAAAAGAAGATTACTGAGGTTCCCCTATGAGTATATACAGCATCAAATTTTACATTTCCCTTTTTCATTAGTTGTTTTAACATTTTCTGATCATTTCCATTTTTCTTATTTCTATTTATTTTTATATTCCTTTTGGCTTTTTGTGTAGGGGTCTCAGATGCGTACGGCCTACGCATCTGAGACCCCTACACAAAAAGCCAAAAGGAATAAAACAACTAATGAAAAAGGAAATGTAAAATTTGATGCTGTATATACTCATAGGGGACCCTCAGTAATTCTTCTTTTTTGTCTAATGTTTTCATGTCAAATCTCTGATGTATTCAATAGTCTTAGTGTTGTCAATAGTCTAGGTAGCGACTGTAGCAGTGTGCATGATGGAATGAGAGAGATGTTTTTATAATTATGACATGGGGTTCTCTAAGAAATGATGATTTAATCTGTTCACACAAGAATATATGTATAAAATATGAAAAAACAAACAAGTAAATTGGAAAAGTAAAGATGAATATGACTAAATAAAATAAAAAAACTTTTTCCTACTTTCAATGTCCACTGTATAATATCTTGTGATTTACTCACTGTACAGAATCATACAGGTCAGAATAGAAGTATTTGCACTTTATTGTTGACATGGGAGTGAATTACATAGCACAGGGGCCAGATAAGAAAAAGAGCGTCCTCCCGTGCGTGCTAATTTAAATCTTGGGACTGAAAATTTGGCTTGGCAAGAGGATCTAAGCAAACGAGTTGGATGATATGTCTGGACCAAAGAACATAAGTAACGGGGAGCAGTGCCTGATTTAATTTTATGCATATAGCATAAGGCCTTAAATTTAGTCCAGTTCTCGATTCTTAGCCAGTGTGAGTCCCACAAAAGCGTGAAATGGAGGATGTTTTGGGTACGTGACATAACAATCTAGCAGCAGAATTCTGCACTACTTGTAGTCTGCGTATCACATCCTTGTTAGCTCCGAGATACAGGTTGTTGCTGCAATCAAATCAATACATTATCAGGGCCTGGATTACAGTTCTTTGAGTAGGACCGGGCAACTTCCATAGTATATTCCGGAGCCACCGCAGAATGGTAAAGCAGATAGAAGCTGTCTTGGTTACTTGTTGCTTCATGGACAGTTGATGATCGATCACTAGCCCCAAGTTTCGAGCAGATTGGACTGGCTGGGGAAGTGTACCCATTTCTCGAGGCCAATGACGTGGGCCCCGGAGATTTTTATCTTTACCCAAGATTAAAACCTCAGTTTTTTCGCCCTTTAATTTTAGCCACTTTGTATGCATTCAACTGGCTATTTTATTCAACCCAGTCTGTAAGGATGATGATTTAGAAGCATCATTAGCAGATAGAGAGAAGAGAAGCTGGGTGTCATCTGCATATAAAAAGATAGACAACCCAGCTTCTTCGGCAATGTTGGCTAAAGGGCTTACATAAAGATTGAACAACATAGGGCTCAAGATCGAGCCCTGTGGTACACCATAGGGGGATTTATAAGTTTTAGAATTAGCAAGAGACGAAAAGACATGAAAGGTTCTGCCCGTAAGGAAATCTTTGATCCACTCCAAGGCTGAGCCCTCAATTCCCTGTAACTGAAGAACTTTTATTACAGTAGGGTGAGACACCGTATCAAAGGCGGTGCTTAGGTCTAACAAAATAGGCGCCGTTGTTTCCCCTTTATCAAGGAGCTGGCGAAGTGTTTCGGTGACTCCCAGAAGAGTAGTTTCTGTGGAGTATCCAGCTCTAAATCCAGATTGAAATACGTGCAAGATTTTATTTATTTCCACAAACTGCATAAGTTGTTGGTTCACATGTTTTCCTAATATCTTTGAAAAAACAGGGATGAGAGACATCGGTTGAAAATTGGAGGGGTCAGCTGGGTCCGCATTAGGTTTCTTTAAGAGACCATCGCCTGTTTCCATTCTGCAGGTAGGGTGGCTTCCTTTAAAGAGGCATTAAGTAACTCCATAATGCTCTGTGATATACTAGGTTTTATTTTTTGAAGAATCGGCACTGGGAGTGGGTATTTGGGCGAACCTGATTTGAGGCTCTTTAAAATACCATTGAAGGACTGAGAGCCCAATGTGTGCCAGCTAGTAATTTTATGAAAGGATACAATGTTCTTTAATATCTTTTATCTGCCCAGGAGGTTGCCCACTGAACTCGCGGGTACCTATCCCGCTTATCCACAGAGTGGTAGGTAGGTTCTGAACTTACCACTGGGTGCAGATATTTTCACTTTAAGGTCCTGAAGAATCGCCAGAGATCCTCCAGACAAAAAGGTGAAAAACATGTTGACCAACCAGGAGTAGAGTGCCCTTATCCTGACCCATTATAGTCAGATAGTCGCCTCTCCTTTTCCCTTTTAATCAGGCTGGGACCCTTCTACAATAGGACCCCTGACCTGTTTTAACAATCCCAATTACTACTACATCCACACACACTAGGGCCGTCACACCCACGGCACCTAACAGCAAGAAACAAAAGATCTCCGATAAAGAGCCCCTTTATGGGTGCCCGTCGGGTAATGCAGCGCCGGCCCGATGAGTAGCAGGCTCATATGATGAAGCCTGACACCAAGCTTGCTGGGTGTGTGAGGGCACTAGTTCCAAAAGGAGGAATTCTTCTCCTCCCACCACTTAACCGACAAGACAACCTGACATCATGAAAACAACTAGATTTCTGACTAAGGTTTTTAACTCACTAAGGAACTATGTACCCTCCTTCCTTTGTTTTGCACAATAAGCATCTGCGTGAGTACTTTTTTCCTTTTCTAACTCTGTCTTTTCCTTGGATTTTCAGGGACTCTACTTTGAGGCATCAAGGAAAGAAAATAGCAGCAAGGGAGTCCAGAATGCAGTAAGTTCTCCCATCCATAGAATAACAACAAAGCAGTTTCCCCCTTCTTCAACGCTCATTGAACACACTTTCAAGACATCCATCCATGCAAGTGACAGTCATCCTAGTCACCCCATTGTACTACCTCGACCGGTAAAAGCATTCTGCTCAAGAAGTCAGCTACTTTGTTCTTTACCTCAAGCATATAATGTATCTTATAATTGTTGTCTTGCTAACTGTAGGAAGCTGGCTGTCTATATAGTGTACCAAAGCGAAGAACACTGTGCAGAGGCTCCAATGTGTCCCGAATTGGTTTAGAGAGGCAAAAGTAGATAGGACTAATGCTTTTTTTGTGGTATTGTGGGTGAGCAGTTAGACTTATCGAAGGGTAGTGCTAAGCATATGTTATACTCAGAAAGGAAAAAATGAGACACCCCTCAAAAAATGAATCCGAGACAAAATTAGAAAAATACCACTTCTTTTTATATATGTTTCAGAACCATAAACTTTATTCAAAGTAAGTACTGTTTTCAATGTCAATAAGCACAGGAAAGTAAAATGTTCAAACCAGTGCATTTTCACGCATAATGCACTTCTATAGGAGGAAAAGTCAAAGATGCATAACAGTAGGTACAGTCGGTTGAAGAGGTTTACCTTCAGGGTTCAGAGTTGTAGTGGGCCAAGGTCCAAAGTACTACGAGCAGTTCTTCGGGAACCTCCCGGGTTCCACCGGGAGCAGAGTGCTGCTGAGGCTGGTAGCTGGCATGTTGCGGTAAAGCTGGGCAAGCCAAAAGCAGGCTGCATAGAGGAACTGGGGGGAAATCCAAGCTCTCCCAAATGGGGCTTAGGTCACAAGGAGTCCTTAAGCATGGGGACACAGCTGGTTTGTTGGGTCTCAGGTTGGGCGGCTAGGGTGCATAGTGGTTTGGTTAGCTGGGCTGGTGCGCAAAGATGCATCTCGCGGTCAGGGACAAACAGCTGGCAGAGGAGAAATCAAGGTAGTTGGCCCACTCACAAAGTGGGTCTCAGTGATGCTGATGTACCTTGACAGATGCTTTTTCCTGGTGCAGTGAAAATCAAGACTGGACTCTCTCTCTTGGGGTTTGGTGCAGGGTGTCCAGTGCCCTGTTGTCTTCAAACTTGGTAGGGAGACAGATCATACCTTCCAGAGCACAAGTACCTTCTCCTGGTTGTCTGCGACATCGGTTTTTCCAGAGAACTGCACAGCTGTGGACCGGACTTTGGTTGTCTGTGCCTGCGGACCGAAGGGGAGTAGCACTCAGTGGTTTTTGAAATGCTGGCATGTTGCCCAGAGCTTTGGTAACTCTCCAACTTGTCCAAAACAGCACGCAGGATGAATCACTCTGTTGAGATTGTTGAGAGAGGGCTGAGAATGGCAGGCTTTTATGCCAAAGTCCAAAGTTCCGCTGCAGGTCTCTCGAGGCAGAGACTCTTTTTCATCCTTCATCTGTGGTTCTGTCGAATATGAGTTCTTGGGTTCAGGGGTGCTACCTAAATACTCAATTTAGGGATATTATTGGGAGTGAAAAGTGCTAGCGAACGGGCTACAAACCTAGAGGGTGCCTCACCCCCCGTATGACCACTTCATGTGGGAAGTGGGCATAATTCTCACACCAGAATTTATAATGCTGTCCAAAACAATCTGGAATCTGAAAAGAGGGGTCCGAATCAGCTGGCCCACCCTAGGGGTGGTGCTGGCTGAAGGTGGACACACCTCCTAATTTTACAAATGTTCCCAGCTGTCTTGCTCCGAAAATGTGGGGTCATAATAGGGGGGGTACACCTCCACTACCTGGAGAGTCCCGGTATTGCATATTAAAGGTGGCAGGTTTTTGAAGCTTACCCTCCTGGAAAGCTCATCCTGCGTGGAGGGGGTGTGAACACCTCTGCACAGAGAAGGCTTCGTTGCTGGCCTCTAAGTGCAAAGGCTCTCAACTTAGGACGTCGGTCTATAGTGGCTGTCTGGTCAAGATCTGTCTGTCAACATACTAGTAGTCTGTTGGTTTTCAGGGGGCACCTCTAAGGTGCTCTCTAGGTGCATCTATTAATATATCCAGCACTGGCATCAGTGTGGGCTTATTAAGATGAGGTATTTGGTACCAAACACCTTGGGATGCAGTGAAGCCATCATGTAGCTGGTAACTCATAATCATGAGTGTCCTGTCCATTTACTTGTTATGGGTCCCTGTGCACTTGTAATATCTACAGGTGAGTATAGATATCAAAGGGACACATCCAGTCAGGAAAATATGCCCACACATGGGTATAGTGCACCCAGCCTTTAGGCTGTAAGGCCTGCCGTAGGGGTGACTTACCTATACCACATGCATTGCTTTGCAGGTATAGCACAGAGAAGTGTGTGCCATGTTGCCTCGTTTTTTCTTTGCACCTAGACACACATGCTGCAATGGCAGTTTTGTATGAGATTGCTTAGGGGTCCCTTAAGGTGGTGCAATTTGTGCTACTGCCCTTAGGGCCCCTTTTTACTTCCAGGGTCCTAGGTACCATGGGTACCACTTACTAGAGACTTACAAGGATCCTAAAGGGGTGCCAATTGTGGAACAATGGTACAGTTTAAAAAAATAACACTGGTGCTGGGACCTGCATAGCAGAGCCTATCACACTCTCCGTCAAATTGCATCAGATACCAGGCAAACAGTGGGGGCTAGCTATGTCAAAAGGAGCATTTTCCTACACTACCCCCTGACCATGAGGGTAAAATGTGTAGCTCACTCATAGAAATCACCTTTATGAGGTGTTTGAGATCACACCTAAATATCGCAGGGGGAGCCCAGATAACTGGCAGAAATGTCTCCAGCTCCCATACACACAGAAATGTTTCTGTTTTAGTAATGGTGTACCATTCCTCAGTTGGTTTCAAGGAACCTGAAACAAACTCTAGCAAAGCATTCGTACTGCCCCTATGCCTTTACCAATGGCATCTGTAATGACCATACATTTGACTTTTGGATCAAACCTTTGTAAAACAGATGCTCCACCTATAATACCTTTTACTCTACAGAAGTTTTCCTTACACTCCAAGGAAACTTGATTTTGCTCTTTAACACTTGCCTTAAGGAGTATGTTTTCCCAGCAATGTATTCATAAATTTAGAATGAAATTCCACTAGGCCTAAAAGCTTTCTTAAATCATTCCTAATTTTTGAGGTATTACATCTTTAATTGCTTTCGTCACTTCGTACTTATATTTGATCCCATCACATCCCACTTTATGACTTAGATAAGTGAATTCTTCATCATGCTCCTTGTTTGTTCAAATGTTAAATTAAATGAATGCATCTAAAAAACTTAAAAATATAAATACATTTAATGTAATGTTTTACAAAATCTATAAACAGTACATACTTATTATTTACTTACAAAATATTCAATCTTTCATGAAGTTAACAACAATCTAACAATTTTTATTAAAATAAAATTAAATTACTTTTAATTAATTTTCTACATCTTGCGTAATAGTTATTCAAGCACAATAAACATATGTTTTAAATCAGGTAAGAAAGTTTTATTTAATTTAAACGTCTGAAAAATATTTATATTTTAATATATTTAAAAGCAGAAAAAACTACATTACAAATAATGTTAATAGTGTTATAGCATTTATGTATTTGTTCGATATTTAAAATAAATATATGAAATAGTTTACATTATTATTAACCTAAAAATATTTGTAAACATTTTTTCAAATTAAATGCATTTTATTTTCCGTTGCCCTATACTTTGCCATAGGGAGTATCCCTGAAGAACAGGATAGTCATGATGTTATTTTCAGTTTCTATGTTTATGTGTCTCGACTTTGTTTTTATTTTTCAGATTGGGTTAATAATTCAACATTTTGACTTGGTTAAATCTATTTAAACATATATGTTAATATACTGTCATGCGACTTTATAATATTTATAAAAATGTAGACTTCATGACACAGCCCTTAGGCAGTCTGGACTGTCAGTACAATGGAATCACATTCTGAGATACGCCCTGCAAATTTCTCCCACTCAACCAGCAGTCAGGGCTGGATCTTAAGAGTCAGTTAAACCTATCAACCTCCTGTGCTGCATTTGGCTCGGTCGTGAACCCTCTCCACAGAGGACAGTTGCAAGCGCTGGGACGCATGGATGGAGACACCCAGCAGTCAGTGGCAACGCGCCTGCCTGTAAAGAGGCAGAGTTGGCAGGCAGGAACCATCTGAGCATCCCGTGTTCCTGTTGCCATCGGACGTCTCTCTTTATTGATGCAAAATAACGTTAGCATTGCCAAGCTTGGCAAATCAAGTTATTCTGCTTGATTTCACAACTGGGATGTACAAGTCGCACACATTTATCGGTAGCAGATACATTAACCAGTGGAGACACTTTAGCATTTTAGGAAGTTAAAACTCTTACCAGTAACTGAAGATAAGAAAGCAGTTCAAGCTGCATTACACAGCAAATTCGAAAAAAATCAGAAAATACGATTTAACCTAGAGAGAGTGTTTTTTATATGTGGTTCTTTATTATTTTGGATTTTCAGAGAGATTTTCAACTATGTTACAGTCTCCAGTATTCACCCATTTTTTCCATCTATTTGCCTCTGAGTTACAGGTGTAGCCAAAGAATTAGATATCATATATGATTTAATTTAGGGAATCCTTTTAATTTGTTCTTAATGGACACACCACAAAACAAAATATCATTTTGTGATGTTGTCTGTTCCAGCATGTGCGCCTGTAATATTGGCACGTGTGCTTATTTGCCGGCAGTGGTGTCTGATATCAGAACCCCATAAAAAATCCAGATAGGTATATTATCTCTGTTAATGTTTATTTTATCAACAAACAGAGGCGAGGTTTTGAGCAGGCACTGCTTAATGTCAGGAATCAGCATTTATTCACAGCTAAAAATGATTGGAGTATAATATTATGGAACATAGCTGGTCTGGGTAATAAATTAGGTGAACATACATGGTATGAGTTTTACAGGCATATGTATCTTATAGGTGGGTTCTACGAAACAAAGGACCTAAACTCTTCTTTTGATACTTTCCAACTTACAGTATTGAGGTCACAGAGGCTTTGATTACAAGTGGGTAGGTCATTTCGAACCCGTGTGTAAACCTGTAGCTGTGCATGGGTCGGAATTATGAGGCAGGTCGTAGTCGCTGCATCTGTCATTTCGAACCCGTGTGTATACCTGTAGTTGTGCATTGGTCGGAATTATGAGGCAGGTCGTAGTCGCTGCATCTGTCAATGAATGGGTGTGTGCAAGATCTCATTCATTACTAAATTTCAGTCATGCGTGTTGTAATAGATGCTATTTATCGGACCTGATAAATAACGTATGCCAGGGTATCATTATTCATCAGGAATGGGGGAAAAACTCAAAATCAGGGCGTAAGAAACTACAAATACAGCTAATAGGATGCCTGACAGCATGGCATACACTTGGCTTCAGTTGTAGTGCTAGATTATTAGCCACTGGTAGCCCTGAAACTCAATACTCAGTGCTTTTCTTTTCTCACTGTTATGACGTACACCTACTTAACATATGTACTCACAGATTTAAAGATAATTCTGAATAAATGACTCTTAATGGATTGGATTTCTTGGCTACTAACAATATACTCCACAAACAAGTTAGCATTTGTCTTTTATTTATCTGGGTAGTTAACAATTGGGACCAGTAATGGTAGCGGATGATGTTTTGAGACACAAGGATTATTTGAGGGACCTAGTCCCGAAATCAGAACATTCTCTAATCCATTTTAAAACCTAAAGGGTAATACACTATATGGGAACTCCAAGCTTGCAACTGCATACATTCTCTCCAATCAAACAGCACACCCTACCTTCACAGGGCCAGGTTACACATTCTTAATTAATTATATATTGTAGATATCAATTTCTGACACCTAATTACTGATGTGGGAGTTATCCATTATGTAGTCTGATATCACAATTCATTGTTTTAAAAAAAACTTCTCTAGGACCTCTTTCTAATAATTCTTCAACTGTGGACAATGAGCCATTTTATATTAATCATGGTTCTGCTTCAATCAATAGGAGAGACTCTGCTGGGAAACAAATTATATTCCATCATTCTTTCTAAGTTGTTTAGTCAAAGTCCTATGCTTCTTGAGGATTTATTCAGTTCTACCTTTGAAGAGATAAGGCTAGTTGGACTAAAAGACTATGGGGGATATTCTCAAGAACGGGTGATAATTATCGCAAAATTAGCTTAACGCAACGTTGTATTTCACAGTCTATCGTGGGAAGATAATGCTGTGTTAACGTTGTATTCTCAACACAGCAGTACCATGAAATAGTCTCACGATAACATGTCAAATGATCACATTAAAAGTAACGCAATGCCTAAAAAATGTGAAACACAAACGCAATAAAAGCATTGATGTCCCAAATCGCGATACAACAATCAGGGATGACCAGTGACAGGCCTGCAATTCCTACTCATCATGCGGGAAAATACACTATAAAAGCAGAGAAAAAAAATTCGCAAAAAAATGTACGTGCATAGCACCATGGACGCACCCGGTCCAAGTGCAGAGGAAAACACACACCCCACAAGCCCCACAGGCAACCAGCAAAGAACCTCAGGGTCGGGGAAGGCCAAGAAGAAAAGGAAGAGGAAGACACAGTTCGGTCCGCAGGAAACCAGGATCATCGTTACGGAGGTGATAGAACACTACCAACTGTTCGTCACCTCCAACGTGTCATTGGCAACAAAGACTCAAATATGGCAGACCATCGTGGGCATGTGAATGCAGTTGCAGCGTTGTGGAGAACAATGGAAGAGGTCAAGTAGCTCTGGAATGATGTGAAGGAAAAACCAAGAAGACATTCGATGCCAACATGAAAGTAGAAACGCAGATTGGAGGTGGGGGCCTAGTGGGTCACCAGGAGCTGGATGACATGGAGAAAATGGTGGCCACAGTCATCAGTCGGGATACAGTGCTAGGAGTTGGGGATGTGGACACTGCTCAACATGACCTGATACAACATCAACAGGGTGAGTAACGACCAGGGACGGGGGACTGGGGACTGGGGGAGATGAGCACAATGGCACACATGCACATTTAAGTAGAGCACACTGCACATCCACAATGATTCTGGATCATGTTCCTGATCCCTGTGCCACAATGCAGCACACATACAAATACCAAGTAGGCCCCCATCCATAATGTGGCCAAAGGGGTCCCACCCCACACATCACAAATCTCACCACCAACCCAGCAAAGGTCCGTATTTGTGAGCCACACTGACAATGCAAAGGACACTAATGTCGATTAGCATGGCTGCATTCCAATCATAATGACATTGTGCTCAGACACTGAGGTGGCTGAGTGTGGACCACATTTGGAAAGGAGCAGGTCACACTCTGACACATCCACATGCACAAACAACCCCTGACATCAAAAACACATCTGCGGATAACCATGCCCAATAGTCCAAAATCCGAACAAGAGCCAAAATTAGCCAAGTCTGCAACATTTCAGCACTGTAAAAGCACAGACGTCAAAGGCACACACCCTAAAAGGGATAAGGGGCAGCAAAATCACAGCTGAAGGAGCGACTCTCCCACAATGCAGCACACACACATAGCAATAACAGCACATCCACATTGACGACAATGTGGTACAAAGTGCAACACTTTTATCACAGAACAGAAGAAACAACTGGTTCTGCTTTGTGTGTAGATACTGGCCAATCACATCTGGCACAGCAAGAAACTGCGAGATGAAAATGTAATTGTACAACCTCACATGCGTGATGTAATTCAAATGTCCACTGTCCCGCATCAAATAGTCAGCTCCTCCCAAACAGTCACAATGTACATTGTCATGCAGTCTGTATATAAACTTGAACAATGCATGAGCATACATGTCAACAAAATGTTAAAATGCATCTCCCCTTCACATTGCAGAGGGATAACCTGCCACATTGCAGAGGGGCAATCAACACCTCCTGCAGTGCAGACCAGACAACTCATCAGTGATTATGAAGACCTCCACACCTTCGACACCAACATCCTATAACAGCTCATTGACATCTTAGGTGACCCACCTCCAGGAGCAGGGCAGCCCATCTGCATCGAGGAGACTCTACCCCCTGCACAGACCACACAGGAGGAAGCACCCACCACCACGGCTGGCTCCCATGGGCTGCATCGAGGAGACCCTGCCCCCTGCACAGACCACACAGGAGGAAGCACCCACCACCACGGCTGGCTCCCAGCACCTCACTGAAGCACACATTGCATTCCAAGGCCAGGTGTTAGGCTGCCAGAAGGAGGTGGCTGAACAGGTGCGGGTTGGGTTCGACCTCATGGCAGACAAACTAGATCACATATGTGGGTGTCTAATTCCCATCAGGGACCACTTACACTCCCCAAGGACACCCACACTGCGACAGAGACAAAGGCATTTGCACATTTCCAATACTGAACCACGGCCAGAGCCCCGGGATAATAATTCACATCCCCACATTGGACTTGCGTATGCAGGCCCAGTCCACTCCTCTTACGTATGAAGTGGGAGACGACAAAGCTACATGTCCAAGGTCTTACCCACTGCCTGAGGTGACATGGTTGCATCCACTGTACCAGTACAATGTAATGTGGTAGGGCCCTGGGCTATCATGCATACGTAATGAGCACATGGACACACTTTGATAGTTAGTTCAACTGGCTACGGGCACATGCGCACGGCTACTTTTTATTACCAGGGTCACCGGACCAGTGATGCTAGATGGGTGTGGGGTGAGTGTGAGCCAACCCTAAGGGAGTGGTTGATATTGACAACAACTTGAACAGATATCACTATTAAAGAGGAAACAGAAAACACCAACATAACACAAACAACTGTGAAGCATCATAGTGGTAGCCGGAGCAAGTACAGAGGTCACCCAATATGCAATCAGAAGGGTCCGTGTGTTGCAGTGCACTTAGATAGGGGCACCAGAGCTGAGCGTTTCTTATGTGAAGAAATTGTCTAGGATTGTGTACCTCTGGGACATTCCTGCTGCGGCTGAAGTGGGGTGTGATTCACTTGCTTCAGCATTGTCCCAGGTCTTCCACACTGCCTGAGGTGACATTGTTGCATGAGCTGTCCACTGCACAAAATCAATCAGAAAGGATCCATGAGTTGTGGTGCACTGAGTTAGTGGCACCTGAAGAGCTGAGCAGGGTATCAAGCTGATGATGGCATCTAAGACAGGTGTGAGCAACACTGATAGTCTGGATGTCAGCCTCTATTGACTCTGGCAGTTGTTGGTTGGAGGTGATCCTGGTGGTGGTGGCCTGTGCAGCCAGCAGTGATGCGTTGTTCGGGCAGGTCAGGACTCGATTTGATGTGTGAGCCCAGGTGGACCGCAGTTGAGGCCGGAGGCAGCGGTCAGCACAGGGCCACAGACACATGGTGTTGATGACCCCCACACTATCGACTCAGAGGCCATCCAATATTCAATCAAGCAGGGTCCATGACTTGAGCTATAGAGAGTTAATGGCCCTGGATGAACAGCGGCCATCACAGGCATACCGCCACAGGACGGTGACTTGCTGTGCACTGAGGTAGGGCCATGAGAGCTTAGCGGGTCCTCGTCAATGCCCAACGTGAATGTCAAGGACTGTTTTGGGAGTCAGTGGAAGGTGTTCTTCAAGGGCATGATGCAGAGGGCAGACCCAAGCTGAAACAGGCAATATGGAGGAGATGAATGCTACAGACTCATTTTTAATTCCAAGTCAGCATCAGCTACTTGATGATGAAGACAACCCCCAAGCCATATACTCATACGCCACCAAAGTTCAACCAGAGAGTGTTAATGAATTTTGGGGCACAGAGTTAGTGGCACAAGAACTGAAAGGGGATGCATACTGCAATGAGGCCTGTACAATGGTATAAACTCTGTCATAAATAAATCAAGACTCAGTTCCAAATGTGTGACCTACTTGACCACAGTCTAGGCCAGAGGCAGTGGTCAGCAGGGGCCCAGAGCCACGTGTCATTGGCTTGCGATGCACAGAGTTAGTGGCACCAGAGCAGTTGTTGGTAGTGTGCGATCACCTCCATAACAATGATCCTTTTTTCCTATGGACTGAAACACATCTTCCTCTTACTCCTCTCCTTGTGTACAATGATATGAACTCTGCCATAAAGAAATCAAGACTCAGTTCCAAATCTGTGACCTACCTGACCGCAGTGTAGGCCGGAGGCAGCGGTGGAGTACATCAATGAGAAAGGAGTGCTGGAGGCCCGTGTCGCAGAGGCCGTGATGGACTGACAAGGCTGCCAAGGTTGCAGGCCTCGGACTTGGAGCTTGCACCAGCACATGGTGGGCCCTATTTGACACACGCTGGTGTCTCCAAGTGAGTAGTGAGGCCTGGTTGTGCAGGGGCGACCAAGACCGGTCTGGGGACCAGTGGCCTGGAGTGCAGCAGGCGCACATGATCACAGGCACGCCGCTCATGGCTTCGGCCTCATGGTGGGCTGAGAGGCGCTGCCCTGGCAGACATGTTGGCCATTACGGAAGAGAACCACGCCCAGAGCAACAGGCTTTTCTTTCACATCCCTATGCTGGCCTGGCGTAAGCCGGACCAGCCCACACCGTTCATGCTTACAGGGGGGACGTAACAAGCTACTTTTCCATGATCTTCCCCACTGCTTGGGTAACATGGTTGCATCAACTGTCCCCTACAATCCAAACACTAGCAGTATATATTGACATGGACATGTCTGTGGTCTGCATACTGAAGTCTGGCAAGCACATCCACGCCACTCTTGGCATTGTGTACATTCTCACTAATGGGTCAATTGCCTCCTTTGCAAATGCCTGGTTCCCACCTCTACCCCCATTCTGCTATTAGGTGGCTGAGGTGCCATGCAGTTGATGGCTTGTGTACATGGCTAGCTCAGGTTACCACACAAAGTTGTGCTGTTGTGTCTGGTAGGTGGGCATGTTGTTTGGCATGTTGTATATGAGTTTGTTATTGCAAGAGGAAGGGGACCCCTGAAAACTAGTAAGTAACCTAGACAGGGAAAATACACTCATGTAAACATTCTAGGACTACTTCAAAATAACACAACCCTAATATCATGATAAAGGGAAGAACAATAGTGACACTTATGGGTATAGAAAAATATACCAACGGTTATGGGCCGTAACATTCCAAGAATGTTACGGCCCATATTTGTTGGTTTGCCGGTTAACAGTATAGAGCTGTAATGCTCGTTTATATCTTTTTATCTGCATTATGAATCTTTTTCATCAGGACTAACAGCTCGTCCAAGTTTTTATCGTCGCCTCCCAGAGAGGAAATCGTCCCTTCCTCCAACAGTGGACCTTTTAGACCTGTCTCGGACTCGAGATAGGCTCGTTTCTCTATGAGAGTATTTCTAAAATGTCATCAACGAGGACATTCTATTTTTACATCGTGTTCCCCCGGACACCTAGCGTCAAGGATTGACTGCTTTTCAGATACCTTTCTGGATATTATTTGAGATTGTCATGTCAAAGACTCTTTGGTATTCTCTTTTTTCTATCTTCAGAGACGTCAAACAAGGTTTTTTTTCTTGTGAGCACTACTTCCAGAGGTGATACTCCAGATGAAGACAGAATTTCTGTCGAAACGCGCTGAGTCAGCTTTACGCTCACTTCAAAGACCTTAAAGACTTATCCTATCCACCAATCTATCATCTATTGGTTGAATATTATTATATATCGGGGACGCTGTCTAATAGGGAAACTCATAGCTGATACCACACGCCTACTTCACGCCTGGGAGAGCCTGCGAGATGCGGGGGGTGATGCAGGGAAATTTCCAGAGAGAAAGCCACTGAGATTGCGACCTGGGGATGGGGTCACGCAGATGGTCAGAGTGACGCCTACCAGCGGTCTTTTTGGTCTTGGCCTTGAATGCCTGGTGACTGGACCAGACTGTAGCCTGGCGTAGCCTCCCATTGTCTCTCTTAGACGCTTACCCCTCCACCCCCCCACCCCCGCAAGCAGCCAAGCAGCCAACAGCTCCCCTGACAACAGAACCTTGGGCCTTAGCACCCGATGAGAGGCTAATCTAAGCCCGAAGGAGGTGTAAAGAGTGGCGACAAGAGCCTCCACCCCGGCAGGTAGCAAAGGGGCTGACACAGCGGCACAGTGGGTATAGCGAGAAGCGCACCACCTGCAAAATAATCTCTGGTCAATTGCTCATTTGGTGCATAAACTGAGCTGAGCCAACCCGAATCCAGACTAATTATTAGGTCTGGTAAAGTGAGAAAGGCTCCAGGAGAAAAATCAACTGCCTCAAGGGTCACAGCCAAACAGAGAAGAGTCAATAAAACAAATGCAAACAAAGCAAATAACACCTTGAAAAACCCACTAATTTCACCAATCGCTTCTCTCTTCAAAAAATCTGCCTCAAACAAAAACTCTCTACCGAGCTTACGATTCCTTTTCTTGAAGGACCCTGGGTCAGCTCTGTTTTCCTCAACAGGGGATGTTGTGGGATTATCGACTCCCATAGCCCCAGTAAAAGACTTTGCAGCAAACAATCAGTGGCTGGAAGATGCTGCGCATATGCCTACTTCAGGGAATCTAAATCCCCAATCCTGTGAAAATTGTGACTCCCCTAAAGGACAAAATCAGCCAATAAACTTAGACCACAAAAAAAATCTTATTGAGACAAAAACCAGCCTAATCACATCAGCGACAGTGCACTCTGCTTTTGACGACTTTATTGCTACATCTACACAACAAAAGCCTCCAAAAAACTCTACAAGTCAAAGTTCAAGTCCAAGTCAGGAAGTAACGAATAAAGCCCAACAAAATCACACACTTGTGCTTCTTTCTTTGGGTTCTGTCCCTGGCAGGGGGCTGACCTGTCCACTGGTCGTTCCTGCAGGCTTTCCCGGTCTCCCTCCCGCTGCCGCAGCCAGACATCTTGCGGCCGCCGAGTGGAGGGAGACTACACCTGCCAGCCTGCACTGCTTCCAGCCAGAAGACGCCACCGCTGTTCCCGTGCCCGGAGGCGCTTTATATTCCCGACAGCCCCGGTGGAGTGGGTGTTGTGCTTCTTTCTTTGGCTTCTGTCCCCTGGCAGGGGGCTTACCTGTCCACTGGTCGTTCCCACAGGCTTTCCCGGTCTCCCTCCCGCCGCCGCAGCCCGACATCTTACGGCCGCCGAGTGGAGGGAGACTACACCTCCCAGCCTGCACTGCTTCCAGCCAGAAGACGCCACCGCTGTTCCCGCGCCCAGAGGCGCTTTAAATTCCCGACAGCCCCCGCGTCGCGGAATCGCGCGCAGATCGCGCCAGGCGAAGCCCGGGCCAAGGGTGGGCCTGTTTAAGCCCGTTCAAGACCGGTCAAGGACGGGACGGGCCACCCCCCTAATATCAGCCACAGCGTAAAAGGTCAGTGACATTCTGCATTGTATGGTTGTGCTATAACCTGTTACGGAGGAGTATAAGAGACAGGCCACACATAGCAAACATGTCTACAGTACTACCTAAAGGAGTGAATGTTAGGAAGTCTACTGGAGGATCACTAATGGGCACCCTGGACAATTTCCTCGTCAGGGTAACATCAGCACTGGCCAAGGATATTGAACTTACTGAGCACAGACTATCCTTGGAAACCCCATTTGACAAGAGATCTTCATTGGGAAGTCTGGCGAGGGTTAGATCACCAATCTATCACCAGGCTGATTCCCAGGACACGCTGCCCCCTTCGGGAGTGGAGGAGAGAAGCCTCTTGTCTCAGTCAGCTGTTACCCTCAAATCAAGTCTGAACTCCCCCAATGGGATGGTCGCACATAATGTTGTAAGGAGAGTTTCCTCTCCTATTATTAAAACCCGCTCAGCCTCCCATGCAAAAACAGGGCTTGCTCAGAGGGAAGCCGGAGCAACAGCCAAAAGAAAGCGTACCGGGGCTCAAATACTTGCAGGGGGAAAAAAGGCCAAAATTGGTAAAACGGCCGTGCTTAACGAAGATCTAGCTGCTAAGCCTCCTCTTAGCCCTGCACATCCTATAGTAATTACTACAGAGGGGCATAGTAAGCAAAATTCTACTGTGGGGGGAGATGTACAACCTGACTTGGGCCCTTTGTTCTGGAAGAGACTGAAAAGTACCTTCACGAAGTTATGTAATCCAATTTCCGCCTAGCTGGACTCAATCGAGAATAGATTGGTGTGTCTTGAACTTTCACTCACATCAGTCCAGAAGCAGGTGGGAACCTTGAAAAGCGATCCAACTTGTAGGCAGAAAAAAACTACAGACAAACATGGGGAGGGCCTCAACGGCTCTCCACACCCAACCGCACTGCGTCATACGGATACCAGATCCAATCATTATTTGACCATTTTTCCATTTAACAAGTTAATCCAATTTTAATCCAAACTTTTCAAACTGTAGCAAATTTTTCTCCTCCACATTGAATCCTACGATGCTTTGAAAAACTTTTCATATTCTCGTATGTCCATCCGGACCTTTTCAAAAATACGATTCCAAAACAGACAAGTGTTCCAAGCATCATTTCTTTATTTTAAAAAAACCCATTAGAAAAAAACTACAGGCCAAATTTCTACTGACCCCAAGGCTGCTGGAGCACCAAACGGGTGCACTAGCTCTATCCAACATTTCCCCCACGTTGCCTATTGACACTTCTCTGATTTCTAATTTGCCAGGGTGTGAAAACATACCTCCGAGGGATAGACCACACCAAATAGTTGCTAGTAGACCTGCAGCTACGCATCAAAAATTGCCTGCGACGCCTCAAGTACACAGCGTAGCTACCCTACCCACTATTGATCTCCCTCCCGAATCAGCCCCCTATGTGTTAGTTTTGGCAGGGGTTCCCCCAATGGCCCAGGGGAAAAGGGAGACATATATAGACATCAAAAACAAGTGCACCTTCAGGCTTAATGAGTATCGAGCATTGCCAACAAACATACGATCTTGTTTGCCAGGAGAGTGAATTGGATAGGTAGGAGTACTAAATCTATGGTGGGGGACTGTGTCATAATTAACTTTAGAGACTGGAGGTGTGTTGAATTTATCTGCAATTGGCCCCAAAATGATCTGTCACCCGGAATTCATACATTGCTTTTATGGACCCCCACATTCCATAACAAGAGAAACCTTCCCATTGGGAGAAGCGCTGAATCCATGTCCTTTGGGGAACATCAGGCTGTTTAATAGATTCAATGCTCTGTCAGGACTGGGGGACTGTGACTGACGGTATGTGTCCCAAAGCCCAGTTCAGATTAGTATAGCCTTAGGAAGCGGGGTGGATATAGAAAGGCGGGTAGGCCAAGCCAATAGCCAGCTATCTCCAGTAGACCACGGGAGGGTAGGACAGAAGGGGGTAGAAAGTCCTATAGACCTGTTATTATCTAACGAAGAACGTCCTTTTGATGGGGGTGTATCGATGAGGGGAACAGTGGCTACTTCATCAATCCCCCGCACTACTGTACCTACTACTGCACCATCTGCCCAAAGTTCGCCTTTACAACCCGCCCCAGCACAACATGGGCTTCTTAATGCACTTGGGGGCCCGAATAGCTTGGTTATCCGCGGCAACTTGGCATGTAGGAAATCCAATCAAAATGCGACCCTGAAAATCTTATCCTGGAACGTAGCGGGTCTCGCTGCCAATCTAGAAATTCCCGACTGGTGTGCCTTTGTAGACCTTCATGGGATATGCTTATTCCAGGAAACATGGGCTCTTAATCCCATACATAGATTGGGCTATGTTACCTACATGGAGCCAGTCACAAAGAGACCCAGAGGCAGACCATCGGGGGGACTGTGTATATGGATAGGTGCTTACCTTGGGTTTACTATGAAAAGAATAGACCCCAATAACCCCGATCTGGCATGTATTTTACTGTCACATATTAAAACACCTAAACTGGCACTCATTATTATCTATTCGAGGCCAGCTGGAATGGGAGGCACCTCCCAGACTCTAGATTCTTTGTCCATTTTACTTCACTCTCTACCGGGAGATGTCGCACTGATGATTGGTGGTGACTACAATTGTCACTATGAACTACTCATTGGTGTTGCCCAGATCTCAACGGAAGAGGATGAAGCATGGTTAGTCCCGCACCCGAATATATATCCAGTAAAGCATTGGTCAGCCCTGGTACTCCAGTTAATCTCCATTACTTATTCTTTCTCTATAAGAGCGTGTAACGGGCGATTCCAGGGGGATAGCCCAGGGCACTCAACTTATAGTGGAATGGGGCACACTTCTGTAATTGATTACTTTATGATTAGTACGTCCCTTTGGCCTAAGATCCTCAACTTCCACATCTCTAGTCGCACGGAAAGCGACCATAACCCCCTGTCAATTGAGACGAACTTTAACCTGACAACTGAGGGTAGTGAAACTCACGAAAATAGAGACCTTAGAATAATCCAAGGTGGAAGGAGAATCCGATGGGCAAATATGAAGAAGTCTACTGAAGAGATGGGCAAATTGTATCTGAGTTTAATTCCTCTGTTAGAAAGGGCAAACACAATTATGGCTCTACCATTTCAAAATAGTGCGCAAAGTCTCCTGACAGGATTACACGAGGAACTTACCGCACTATTGGCGAATTTCTTTTATAAAATAGCTCTCATTAAACCTAAGATACAGGGTGTTAAACACCCCTGGTTCAATAGGGGTTGTAGAGAATCGAAGCACGCACTGCTCAGGGCACTGAAACAAGGTATGCCGGTCGCAGTGACTGAAGCCAGGCGTGCTTATGAGCAAATGATTTTTAACGCAAAAACAGAGTGGGAAGAAGAACGATGGCTCGCCTTCAGATCTGCACTCGAGGCTAAAGATACCCGGACCTTCTGGAACCTCGTCCACACCGGGAAACCAGAAGGCAGGACCTCGATTGATCCAAATATTCCTGAAGAATCTTGGTTTCTGCATTTTAAAAAGCTTTACTCCATCCCCCCAATACTAAAAATTGCAGCCCCCTTAACCTTGCTGGTCACGGATCCCACGTGGTCTACACCGCTTTTCACCTTGGATCAGGTACTTATTGCTGTGCACAGCCTGCAATCCAACAAAGCTCCCGGGCTAGATAGGATTCCAGGCGACCTTTTCAAAGAGGAACCAGTAGTTTGGGCCTCTTATTTACTACTACTATATAACGCAATTTTGCAGGGCCTACCTCTCCCAGGTACGTGGTTGGGGACGGAGATAATACCCATTTACAAGAAGGGTTCTCCGCTCGAACCCTCAAATTATAAGCCGATCAGCCTTATCGATGTAAGCCGGAAAATCTATGCAAGACTACTCCTACAACACTTACTGGACTGTGTTAATGACAACAACATTCTGACCCCCCTCCAGGCAGGGTTCAGGGCCAAAACGTCCACAACCGACCAATTATTTCGGCTCCAGGTTCTTCACTGGAAGCACGTTGTTCTGGACCAGGGAAGTCTATATCTAATGTTCGTGGACTTAAAGTTAGCATTTGACTTAGTGGATCGAAACCAACTCTTGTCTATTTTATTATCCATGGGGGTTCCACCATACCTATGCTACCAATTTAAACTCCTCCACGATGGCACTTTTGCCAGAGTACGTTATGGAAAGCATGGCCAATTAACGGGGCCTTTCCCGGTTGAGAAGGGGGTCAGGCAGGGTTGTGTGCTCGCCCCAACCCTCTTTTCTCTCTTCCTCAACGGGCTCATAGAAGATCTACTATCCACCAAAGACATTGACTCCCCGAAACTGGCCTCCCAGAGATTTCCCGCATTGTTTGCGGACGACACCCTGTTGCTTTCAAAATCCCCCATGGGCATGCAGAGGGTCTTAAATCAATTCATTACATTTTGTAATCAAAGAAACCTGGTAGTCAACATTGATAAGACCAAGTACATGGTATTTAACGCCAATACCACTAACTGTCCCCATCCCAAGATGGAAGGCAGACCACTAGAAAGAGTCCCAACTTTTGACTATCTAGGTTTAACCCTAAATGACAGAATGGGGTGGGGCGCACAAACGGCCAAGGCCAACTTAAGATTAATTCAGACCACTGGGGGGGATCATAAAAGTCCAAAAAAACTGTGCCTACAAAATAGTTAGTGCCCCATCATCCCTTTATGGGGCAGAACTTTGGGGGCACGTCCCCTCACCCGAGTTAACTCCCACAGAAAAATATTTTATCAGGCAAATTCTAACTTTGCCCAGGAACACCCCACTTGTTCCACTCAGGTTGGATTTGAACATTAGTCCTATTGCTGATGCCATTGCCTCACGCCCACTCCTTTATTGGAGGAGGTTGTGGAGCACTTCCGAGTTGGAATGCTACAAGGAGGAATTAAAGGTGGTGCTGGCCTTCTTAGGAGCAGGCAGGATTCCATGGCTATCCTTCATAAGGCAGTCCTTCACTTTGATCGGACATGAAAACTTATGGTCAAACCCTGAGGCAACCTGCTCAGCTATTTCTAAGAAAACACTGTCCAACACTATAAAGGACTTTAATCTCAGGAAGACATTCCGTTCAGCTATACCAACGAGTTTGACTGATGCCTTCCTGAATTATAAGTTATCTTACAGCTTTGAACAGGAAATTTATGTAATTCATCCCACCCTGGCGAAGAAGCTGTACTTACAGTTTAGATATGGAACACTGCCCCTTTACTCTATGACCGACAGGTGGTCCTGTACACTTATGCCCAAGCTGTAGAACAGAAGACGAAACCATTCTTCACGTTACTCTCTTCTGCCCGGCCTACTCAACCATACGGAGAAAGTGGATAATACAGCTGTGTAATAACTTGGGCATCAGGAACTATCTAGCTATCTTCAGGATTCTGAAGTCTGATACAAATCCAGTGATAATGTCCGTTGTAGCAAAGTTCTTGTTTTCTATGTGGATTAAGCGCAGGAAATTGCTTAGCTAAGGATGGCACATATGTATATTATTGTAGAGACTTAGGGAACCCAGTGGATCAGCAAATGTATTTTTACATTTTTTAAATATCTGAAGATTATTTACAGGTTTAGAGTTTTAATACATTGTCTTCTCCCCTCTGATGTTTTAGACGATGCATTTTAGACTATATAAATACCAATGAACTGCTAAAAACTGTACATGTACTTCTATGTGCTTTTACGGTTAAAACTAACTGAAATAAAGTTTTTTGAATGAATGAAAATGAAAATCACACACAACTTTTGCATTCACACTTTGACAGTGCTCCTCATCCAGAAGAGATGACACAGTCCAAAGCTATTCGGAAAAGCATGCCACCCCAAGATCTGGCTCCAGTCCTGGTAAATAACAACATGGAAGGGCACATACAACCAACTGACACAATAACAATATCAAAACTTCAAATCTCGCAAATTGCAAATTATTCAGCTGGCATAAACGGAGTATCAGACCGTACATTCAGCCAATCACATACGGAACATTGCAAAGGAGCCGGGAAAAATGTAATGACTGCAACTGCACCACAAATAGCGCTAGAAACGGGAGTACAAGACATTGTAGACAATCTCCAACGTCATTATCAAAGACCAACATTAGAAAATCAGAGTAATTTGATTCAGAGTAAATTAAGCTTCTGCATAATGAATAAGGTAATTATGCAACCAAATCAGGAGGAAGCAGAAAAGCCAAGGACAGACTCTTCTAAGCCTGGTGACGACAGTCATCAAATTATTTGGACTCCGGAGTATAGGTTGTCATGACATACTGAATAGGAGCAACATCTTGAAACTCATGGCCGAAATTAAGGAACTAAGTGACATTAAAACTACTGTTCTAGAACGGGTGCAATTTCTAAGAGGATCCAAGGATATAACAAATGAACAAACACTGACTACTTGGAAAACCCCTGGGATACTGCAACAAATACTAGGGAGATCGGACATATTTCAAACATGGGGCATTCAACTATCACAGCCCACCACCCCACGTTATCCGCTTCCTTTAAAGAAACCTAGTAGCTTGCAACTTACTAGGAAACTGGCCGAACTTGCTCCCCAAAAGCCAGTTTATTCGATCTTACATAATGCTAAGGGCAGAAGCGATGCAGCTTTTACCCAGGAAGGAATTGAGGCAGATAGAGTCGGGGAATTCCCACTACCAAAGGATAATTGGAAATGGCTTCCCAGGATGCTAAATGATAAGCGGAAGAATTGACCGAACAGAGACAAGACGAATCATGCAGCAAATAATGAAATACATGTAGTATCATGGAATATTGCCGGTGCTAAAAGACTGTTGGAGGACGGACTAGCCTTAGATTAATGGGCTAGCTGCGATATAATCGCCTTGCAAGAAACATGGTTGCAAGAAGTAATTGCATTGGCTGGCTTCATTCACTACACTGTAGCCGCTGAAAAATGCAAAATTTATGGTCGAGCCATTGGAGGCCTCTCAGTCTACTTGTCAACAGCTTTAAAAATTAATTCAGAATAACTTAAATCTCCAGAACCAAGCATTCAGTTAATTAAATTATCAGGACAAAATTTGACAAATAACAAGACAACAATCCTGATTAATTATTATACTCAACCCAAATTTTTAGTAAAAAAGATAAAAAATGCTTTGCTATGCAATGTAATAATGGTTCTATGCAGCACAGAGCCATCATGGAACATAATATTAACTGGAGACTTCAATTCCAACTTGATATATTCTCCAGAGGAAGACGATATATTAACAGCAGAAAATATGCACTGGAGTGTTCCTCAGAAGACACAAGGCGGGGCAAGGATTCGAAAGGATCGATTAGGCTTACAATTGGTAACTGAACTAGAGTATCTAGGCATGCGCGCCTTGAATGGAAGGACAGATGAAGATCGACCGCCGAAAAAAACTTACTACGGCGTGCATGCCCAATCAACATTGGACTTCACCATTGTAAGTCTTTCATTGATCTCCTTACTGATTACTTTTTATATTGAATATACACCCATGAGTGATCATGCGATGCAACATATAAATTGAACTTCTGCATGGAAAGATTCCAACCTTCGAATATACTAGAGGGCCAACTATGTACAATTAATGAAAAACGCATAATCTGGACTAATTCCAACAAAGACGAGTGGTCCTCGATAATAGAGGACACGTTGAATGAGTTAGGTAATGCCACAATGAACAAGATACAAGCTCTTTCTGGTGAAATTAAAGACAAAAATGAAATTACCAGACATGATGGCCAAGAGAGCAGATCCAAGTAGCAAATTGCCAAAGGAACTGCAAAACTTAGAAGGGATCTACGCAGAACTCAAAAGAAGCTGCAGTCGAATGACAAAGATTGGCGTCAATTGGAGATTTTTCTTGCACAAAGAAATTTATATAAAAAGAAGGTTTGGGAATTTAAAAAAGGACGAACAATGGTTTTTGGTCTAAATTGCTCGTCAGTTCTAAACTCCTGAATTCAAATACATTTTGGAAGATCATAAATCAACTAACAAAACCTCGAAATTTACTTACATCAAACGTTCAGGAATCCGAATGGGCAACTTTTCTCTTGCTAAAATTTAAAGAAAATCCATTAAAAGCACCAGGGAACCAACTTATATCGAAATATTATAACAAAACAATAGCTGAGGAAAAATGTTGCAGTCAGCAACCAACAACTAACTCATGGAAAACTTCAATCCCTGCTGCAACGTACAACACTTACTCTGCAGAGGAGATAACAAAAATAATTAGAAAGGGCAAAAGTAGCGGGGCACCGGGGCCGAATGGCATAACGCAAGCCACCTACAAACATGCACCCGAATACTGGGGCTTACCTCTTGAAAAACTCTTTGCAGATGTGCAAACCTATAACCTGGTTCCTGAAAGATGGCAAGGCTCCATTATTACGCCCATATATAAAGGTGGAGACAGATCTAACCCACTCAATTATCGACTAATAGCATTGCAGGATGTTGAAGCCAAATATTTTGCATCGCTACTTTTAAAAGACCTGGTAAATTGGTCAGGAGAAAGAGAAATTATCCCAATTAACCAAACAGCATTTAGAGAAGGAATTGGAACAACTTCGAACATTTTATCCATCACAATGATTGCCGAAAAATGCCAGCGCACTAAACAGGACTGTAGGAAGGTAGATCCCTGACTATGGTTGCCCCCAACTTTTCGCCTGGTGTTTTGCTGGTTCTCTGACTTAGTTGACCTGGGGCCCTGCTATTCAGGACCCCAGGCCCACTGCTCTCTCTGTTAAAATGGATTCCATGTACCCTAGGTACATATCCAATTGGATACTGAGTCACCTTGTCAGACCCTGTACAGTATACCTTAGGTATCCAGGGCATAGGTGTACCCAGGGCCTACCAGGGGCTGAAGCATGTATTATGCCACCCCTGGCTGGCCATCCAAAACTGACACAACTGGCTGCTTGACAGCTGGGGCAAGGTGGTGTAATCATCCCTTGCTTTAGATATAGTATACCTATATCTAACCCTAAAATGGACACACAGATTTCCTATCAGTCACTCCTATGGCAGGCCTTGACAATCCTGAAGGCAGAGTGCTTGGAATCGTGTGAGATAGTGCTCTGGCATGAGCTGAGCCTGTCTGCGGCTTTCGGGATCCATCCCTTAGCCGTTTCCATGATATCGCATACCATATACTCTTAAGTGCATTATAATCCTCGCGGTTATATGCCAACTCTGGTATCGCTTTATCAAAACATGTCGAGTAAGGTGTCATACGAATTGGAATACTAACCCCTCGCCAATTCTGGCGACGGGGTTAGCATTCCACCCTTCTAGAGGGACACGACATGCATGTAACCTGTAACCCCGGTTAAAGTCAGACAGAGCCTTAGCTCCACAAAATGGATGCTGCCACCGAGACACAAGTCTGCCCTCCTGCTGCTGGGAGTCCTCCCAGCCCAGGAGGCAAGGACAAAGGGTTTCCTGCCAGGGGCGGTGCCAGCACCGTCCCAGACAGGATTTTGTGTATTCTAGGTAGGCAGGGCTTTAGAGGAAGGTGACTGCAAGTGGCACCCCGGTGCTCACTGTGCATAGGCCGGCTTGAACCAGTTCCAGGGGCACTCCAGCCCCTGATCTGGGGAAAGCCTGCCAAAGGAGAGGGGTGTAACCACCCCCTCCTAGTCCCACCCATAGGGCAGGACTTAGTCGCGTGCCAGCCCCTTTTTGCAGGATAAAGGTAGGAACTGGCCCCCTTCCAAATCAGATCATCTTTGAATCCTGAAACTACTTTCCACGAAAGGAACTCAAGACTTCTTCCCAAGATTCTCCCTTGTGACTAAGGAGTAGTCACCCTGCAGCAGCAGGCACCAACCAAGCATCGCGGTTTGTTGCCAGTCTCTCCTTCGGATCAAGACTGCTCCAGCACGACGAGAACTGGCTTCCCTGGCACCTCTGACCTCAACCTACATCATCAGCCCAGCTGTGATCCGTGGGTGTGACGAGACCTCGAGGGACCGGCCATCTTCAGAACTGCACGACGCTTGTCCAGCACGACTCCCGAGTGACCCTTGACTGAGTGCTTTGGGGTAAGAGAAGCCCCGACCCTGAGCAGCTCCAGCACCGAAGTTCAGCCCCCCTGCATCCACGAGATCTGCGTGGGGCCCTTCTGCTCTTTGCTGCCAACCGTGTTGTCCAGGTCGCTTGCCCGTTGGCTAGTGACCCCTTCACGACGCTCCACGACGACAACTACTGCTGGTCTGGTTGCTCCAGACTAGCCCTTGCTCCCCTACAACAGAGGAGCACCCTGGACCCTCCTGGTCCACCCAAGACGCCATTTTAGGTCCACCGCGTGGGCCTTGCATTTGCCAAGACTTGTTGCCCAATCCTGGGTCCAGCGACGTCGACAGCAAGAACCTTCGTGGGACAGCTCGCACCTCCATCCTGGTCGCCGACAACGCCTCCTGGTCCGAGAGACTGCAGAGCCCAGCAGCGCCCACTCACCTGGCTGAGGTGACTGGTGCCCACTCAAATCACTGGCTAGTGATTCAGAACTTGGTCCCCTCTGCTTACAGGTTTCTTCTTTCCTGATCCAGGCTTGGATCTCCACGAACTCTCTTCACTGGCCGCCTGCCAGCAACTCTTTCTTCAGGCTCCTGGTTCTTCAACGTGGGTTTCCGACGCAACTTCAACCCTATGCAGCCGCAGCCCCTGGGCTAGGTAAACCAAGTACTCCGGTGCTTCAGCATAGTCCAACACCCTAAGTGTTCGGATCCACCCCCGTTTTCGACCCACCTAGTCGGGTTCGCCCGAGAACAGTAACTTTGCAACTGCTAGCCTCCATAGACTTTTTCCCGCCTTACGCGTGAGAGTTCCCACTCTGCAAACGACGTCCACAGGCCTCCTGCATCTAATCCCAGTGTTTAGAATTGTAGGCCTAGCGATTCCTGAGTCTAGAAAAGTACTACTTACCTGCTAGCAAGTTCGCATTCCACTTACTGTGTATATGGTTTTTCGTGCCCCTAGGGCATTTGTGTAAATTGTGCGACTTAAAGTATTTTCGTAAGAGTTTTGTTGTGTGCTTAGCTCCCTGACTCATAAAGAGTTCAGGGTAGTCTTGTTATAAATAAATATCTGTTTATTTTCATAACAACTTGTGTGGTGTCCTTTCACTTGGTGTTCAAGGGGTAATGTGATGGTAAAACAGCTGGCTTAACACGCCCTCTAGAGTCTTAGCCTTAGACTGCTCGTATCCATGCTACTAGGATAGCTGGTCTATAAGGTTGACTTACAACCAATCATCAATAAGGGTTGTTTGGACTGATACATAGTGATCACTAGAATAGTGAGCACTGCATATCAGGCCAACTTCTCACAAGGACCTGAACTTGTGTTTTATAGATTTGCAAGCTGCCTTTGACAGTGTGGACCGGAACCTACTTTGGGCAAAGCTGAGAGCGTTTGCTATACCAGAGAGCATATTAAGGGGCCTGTTGTTGTTCTACTCTGACACTTGGACGCAAGTAAAACTAGGGGACAGATCTCGCTTATCGAGAAAAGTATTTACCACAACCGGTTTAAAACAGGTTTGCGTCCTGGCGCCACATTTATTGAACCTATTTATTTCAGATCTTTCAGGCAAATTAAATAACTGCAATGCACACTCTCCAAAACTAGGCAACTTATAACTCACACATCTGGCATTTGCTGACGACATCGTGCTTATGAGTTTAACAAAAGTTGGCCTGTCCAGATTGTTAACAGAACTTTCAGAATTCCTGTCTGCAAACAAGCTTGCCCATAACCTATCCAAAACCAAAACAATGTTAATTACCAACCGACGATCAGCACATCTTAAAATCTGGTTGGAAGGAAAACAGTTGGAAAGGGTATCAAACTATAAATATTTGGGATATTACATCGATGATAAGCTTGCCCTAAAAGCCCAGAAAAACTATCTGACACAAAGAGCGGGAGCCTTAATATTTGCACTTAGCACATTGTCAAAAAAATTGGAAGGTCCATCGTTTAAAACCACTACTAACTGTGATTGCTAGCAAAGCACTTCCCACCATAGCTTCGCAAGTGTAGCAATGCACGGTAAGGATTCCATTATCTTAAAAAACCTAATTACAAAAATCTACAAAAAGGTCCTTCAACTTCCTAGTTCCGTTTCACCAGCGCAGATGCGTCTAGAATTCGGTCTAATGAACGAATCATTGGGAAGACTCTACACATGTATCAAGGTGTGGTACCCAATTAAGAAGAACGCCATCAATAATAATCTCAACAAATTCCTATGGGAGGAGTTGGAAATGCAAAAAAAGTCAGAGGCAAACAAATTCCTATCCTGCGCATTGGAGCTAACATGCTCTGCAAATCTTTGGGATAAAAATTTGCCATTTACCTCCTTTAAACAGGCATTAAATAAAGCTGCCATATTTCATTCGATGATCACTGAAAAAGAAATCTTTTCACATCGATCCCATTCATGGACTGTGATCAACAGCTACAAAATACTTACCCCGGCGGTCTACTTAGATACAACTTACTCTGTTTTTATCAAAAAAAAGGTTGATGGCTTTGAGATTGGGCAAATATCCAACCTTGGCCGATGAGCCTGCCTGGAAAGAAACTGAATCTGTTGTTTGTCGCCTCTGTGGCAATATAAAGGAAGATTTAATTCACATTATATGCCACTGCAAGAAGCTGAACCGGGAGCAAATGCTCTTCTTGAAGAACATCTTTCTGGTCAAGAGACTACGCACCTGCAGGACGGCAGTCATTGGTGGCTTCGACTCAACATCTCCCCAAATCAACTGCAAGATGATAAAGTTCTTGCTGGCCTTTGAAAAAATATTATATATCGTATATCATTCGCATCATACATATATGTAAAGTTAGTTGATGTATGTCTTAGTGTGTATGGTTTGGTATGAAAGCAGTAAGAATGTTGTGCACCTGAATGTTACTTTTTTATTGTGAATATATGTTTTTTTACAATGCAATTTATATTTTAAAAAACCCAGAAACTACTAATGAATTAATAAACAATTTTGTATTTTTCCTATACCCATAAGTGTCACTATTGTTCTTCCCTTTATCATGATATTAGGGTTGTGTTATTTTGAAGTAGTCCTAGAATATTTACATGAGAGTATTTGAGTTTGTAACATGTGCATTCCCAGAGTTGTGAGTTGCGTGATTGTGGAATTGAGGTGTGTGGTGTGTTTATTTGGTACTTACCAACGAGTAGTGCATTTCCATAGCTGCCAGCCTCAAAACGCTAGGTGATGATGGACTGTTTGAAGCTGAAGGAACCATGCACACTGCCTGGGTAGTTGGGGACGACATAGGTTGAGAGTCCCCGGTGATCCAATATTGCCTTCACATTGATGGAATGCATGTGCTTCCTGTTGCGGTAATTGTGTGCAGTGGCGGCAATGGCAGTGGCGGCAAGGGGCACGAGGAGTACATGTGTACAGTCGATTGCCCCCTACATGTGCGGGAAGCCAGCTATGGCGTAAAAGCCTTGCTTGGTCTCCAGCTGTTCCTGCGCAGTGTGGGGAAGTGAAGGTGCTGGGCTACCAAGATGATGATGGCCACCAAGACAGGTGTGAGGAACTTTGATAGGGCTGGCTGTGAGACTCATCCGACTCTGGCGGTTGTTGGAAGGTACCAGAGGCCAACAGGTGCAGCACAGGCAGCAGCTTTGTCTGCCTGTGGGCAATGATGGTTGGGATGCAGTGGATGGTTGTCCTTTTGAGCCTGTAGTGGGCAATGGCATCCTCTGGTGTTAAATCTGTGAGGCTGGTGCATTTTCTGAAGGTCTGCTGCATTTGTCTGCACTGCCGCTGTGGTAGTCTGGGGGCGTGGGGGAGGGCTGGGGGGGTGGCAGGCCCGAGGGTGGTGGCGGTGGGTGTCGTGGCCCTATTGGGTGTCCAAGCTGCATGATCAGTAGCTCCATTGCATCTGTTGTTCTTCAGGTGTGGCTCTGGGTTGGACCACCCTTTTATGGTGCAGGTTGTCGTCGGACTTTACACCAGGTAAAAGCAGGTGTTAAATCCCTGCTGCTAACGCGCCTTAACACATGTTTTGGGATCTTATCGCCAATCTGGCTGGTCGTTGAGAATGTTGCGAAGTGGTGTTGTCACTGCTTTTTGCACAGGAACACCTACTCTGCATCTCATTAGCGTTAGTTGCCGGTGTCAACAGTGGCGATGTTTTTTGCGGCTGCAATCGCAGGAAAACTGGTGATATTGGCTGTTAGCACCAGCTTGTGAATAGGGCAATACATTTATCGCCACTTTGGCTGTGATAAAGTGCCTCTAACTCAGTGATAAGTCCTTGAGAATATGTCCCTATATTTTAGATAAAACTAATTTCATATTAATCTATGTCCTGCTACGGGTTTGATGGATTGCTGCTTAGTCAAACAAGATCCTTTACTTAAAGTAAAAAGGAAAAGTATAATTTCACAATATATAGCAGGTGGATACAGCATACCAGCTTTCTGCCTTTTAAACACTATGGATACTATTCATGACAGCATTTCTAGTTCGGGAAGAGTTACATCAGCAGCACAATTTACCTACTTACACATGCTGTGAGGAAATCTTCAGCCAGACATCTGTGCCTACTGCTGTCTTATCGCTCTAATATATGAATAGAGATCTACCAGTGTGGCGGTCATCTGACATGGAGATACACTGTTTGTAGTACATGTGGAAGAGACAGGGGAAAGTGGTTTAAAAATGGGTAATATCAATCTTTACGGTTGTGTTAAGGGAAAATTGAGGAGGGGTTTAGAAAGGGAAGAGCAAATGCTAAAATACTCCCACAAATGTTTAGGGCAATCTTAGTTCTAAAAGATTACGCCTACCGCAGTGCTACTACTGACAACATAGATTCAAATTTACTCCAATAAGTCAGGCATCAGACATGGGCAATCACTGGTACTACGGCACTCTCTTATAATAATAAATTGAGGCAAAATATTACACTATCACCACATAGTAAAAAAGTAGTAAATAAATGGAAACATAATGAATATCTAAAAAATAACTTTATTAAAGGAAACTACGATGCAGAGATCTCTTTTGCTGGAGCAGAGAACTCCTGCATAAGGCATATGGTAGAATTACGAATATTAAATTAAAGGTGTTAACTTTACAATCATAATTTCTGCCAAAGGAGGCTCCCAACCCTCCTGGGATGACATGTCAACTCATAAATCATACTACTTTGCAAGGATTTCTGCCCAGATAGGTGGAATTTTCATTTGATGAAAGATAATAAACTCATAACTATGTAGAAAGTATAAAAACTATATATTTTCTTATTGAATGCGTTCTAAGCAATCAAGTGGCACAAGCCATACCCCCTTAGATTTTTCACAATGACTTTCCAAAACAGAAAATCTCTCCTGTCTCTCTTGCACAGGACAATATCCTTGCCAGGCTTGATCAACAAATGTTCTCCTCTATATCTCCCAAGCAAGTGGGTGTCAGTCATGTATGGAGTTTCCATGTGTTCCAGGTGTCCACTGGCAACAAACTGGGTGCTGCGAATTTTGAAAAGTCAGAAAATAACTACAAGAAAAATGATGGCTTATACAACCTGTTATTTGATTGTCAGTATTACTCAAGAACTGTATGTAAACATTTACTTATCCTATGCTTTCTATTGTTGGATGGCAAGCTTCCCTCATGCTTTTTCATAGACTGGGAAATTGTACTGAACTAGGCCTTTGCTAGAATGATACTAATTTTTTTTTAAAAACATGGGTACTTCCCCCATCCTTCCTTGCAGAAGCACATATCAAAGGTTTTACCCTCAGCATTTGAGCATGGTGGTACAAAACATGTATAAGATTTTTGAGCAATTGGGTTGTAGGTTGAGTGAGGTGACAGCAACAATCATGTTCAAGGTCTACCACAAAAGTCACTAAATTAAGCTATGCTTAACCCTCTGGTAGCTTGGCACAATAGCAGTCAGGTTTAACTTAGAAGCAATGTGTAAAGTATTTGTGCAGCACACCAACAGGAATAAAAAGAAAAAGCCCACACCAATTTAGAAAAATGGAATACATTTTATTAAATTATTTGCCATTAAAACTACAAACATCCCATCAATAGAACCAGATTCTTGAATTTTTGTAAGTTTAAGTTAAGAACTAGTGTGCTACAAGACCAAAGCGACAACTGAGAATGGGTCAAAGTCGAAAAATGTGGATTGGGCTTGGTCAGCACTTTCCTTCAGACATAGAAGAAAGTCTCTGAGAACATAGGAGTTCACTGGGGCAAAGCTGCAGGTCGCGTACATGGAGGAGGAGGTGTAGATGCCAGGGAGTTGCTGGGTGAATTGTGGCGAAGATTTCTACATTTAGAATTAGGGTCTGATTTAGATCTTGGTGGATGGGTTACTCCATCACCACGGTGACAGATATCCTGAACGCTAATATATAAATCCCATTGTAACCTTTTGGATTTATATTTTTGCGGATGGGATATATCATGGTGTGACAGAGTAACCTGTCCGCCAAGATCTAAAGCAGGCCCTTAGTGCCTTTTTTGGGAGTTGTAAATCTCCAGCAGGATGAAGCTGGAGACTGTAACCAATGAGAGTTCCACGAGGCCTGATACCCCTTTGGAGAATGACCGCTGAACAGGATGTGCAGTTGTGGAGAAGAACTTAGTGGGCACCACCATAAAGTCCGACAATCTGCAATTCACCTTGAGTGGATAGACAAGCAGGTTGGTCCTCTCGCTTCCAGAGCAATTTTCAGCCAATAAATGTCAAATCTCAAGTTTTGGATTTTGGGTATCTGGGCCCCTTTAACATAACCAACAAGGATCCAAGACTGAAAAGGCACCACCTGGGGGTTAGGGCTTACTCAGACTGGGTTCAGGTGTGGGTTCAAGATCATTGAAAGTTCATCTGTCCTTGGGGCTCTGATCAGGAGGCTATCCAATTAGGCCTGGGACTCTCTCTGGTAGTCCTGGGTTTAAGAAGTGGAACATGGCTCAAGCAGCAGGACAGGCCTCAATGGGTTCAAAGCATGCTTCAGAAACAAATCAATCTTTCCAGGTGCAGCAAAACAGTCTTTTGAAGTACACAGCAGGCCACAGCAGCAAACAGTCCTCCGAGTGTTCTTTCACAGGTCCTGAAAGTGAATTAAAGAGTGTGAATGTCTGTCTTAGTTTTATACCTGGTGCCATCTTTGAAGTAGAAGTTTCTAGAGAATTCCCCTTTAAGTGCTTGGCATTTCCTGCATCCCCTGTCCCTGCTCCAAGCTGGCTGCAAGAACAATACAGTGAGACTAGTACTTTGTTTGAAGGCAGGGCACAGTCAATTCAATTGCTAATGAGCTGTGCTCAGCTCCACCCCATATCCTGCAAGTGATGGTGCTTACAGATACACCTAATCCCTTTATAGTGTGGTTGTCTGTTTGGAATAAACAAAGTCCATCTGCCAACTACACCCAGTGATTTGACCAAGGAATAGGCTGCAGACATCAATTAGTTAGGACAGAAAAATGCCAGCTTTCTAAAAAAGACATTTCCCAAATTGTAATTTAAAACCCAACGATACCGTTAAAGCAGGATTTTAAATTAGAATTTCCCTGACACCAAACAAGAAATTTAGCTGTTTCCTTTTTTTATTTTTTTTATTTTTTCATTGACAACTCAAGAGGGTAGAAGAAAAAACATAATAATACAATTGATTTAAACAATATAGCAGAATAGAAATACAAGCAATTCATAATGCATATTTGAATTTTTGAATGAAACAGAACAAAAGATAATAACCACAAAATCCGGATATTGCAGAGTGATTAACCTAATCAATAAGATAAAAAATTAAATATATTTCAAATCAAGCTACCCCAAATTCTTTCAAATTTTATTAATGAACGTACACCTCTGAGCTTTGCAAGGGCTAGCTCCATAATATATATTTCATTTACTAATGACCACCATTCCATGATGTGAGGGGGTTTAGGGGAGATCCATGCTCCAGCTACAGTTAGTTTTGTACAGGACAATAGTATTGTAACCAAAGCTTGCTGTGGCAAAGTAACAGAATGTATATCTAACAATACTGTTAAAGCCGAAAAAGAAAATGAATTTATCCGTTTAATTTTCAATACCTTGTCTAATGCAGACCAAAACTCCCTCAAAACCGGACAGGAAAACAGCATGTGTTCAAGGTCTGCTGCTACTAAGTCACATTTGGGACATTTAGTGCGATCACTAAAAGAAGTATTAAAGGACCATTTAGAAATTTTTTCAGGTGTATCATATAGCATACATGTAGTTTTAAACTGTTGTAATCTTAAACTTGAAGATTGAACAAGTCTATTAATATTAGAAAAAGAGGCAGCTATCTGACTTGGGGTTATGTTCAAACTCATCTTAATGCTCCATTTCTCTGCTAATTTTAAACAGTCATTAGTTTTATAAGCACTAAGGCACCCGTAGCCTTCGCTAATTAAAGATTTATTCTTAGATGAATATAAACAGTTCCAGATTTCAGAATCAGAGATCTCACATATTTTAGTCTTACGTTTTAAGAAATCATGTATTTGAATATGCTTGAATCTCATTCACTCTGTCAAATTATATAAAATGTTAAGAGTCTCAAAGTCTAAAAAACCTTGGTTGCCGTATAAATCCCCCAGTGTGTTAATGCCTTGAGCAGACCATATATGAGCCATGCCGTCGTTAAAGATTCCAGGAAGGCACGGATTTCCCCAAAGTCGTAATTTAGGATGAAAGAAAGAGGTTTTACAAAATGCCAAAATATTAAACCAGATCTTGGCAGATCTCTAGCGGTCTTAAATTTTACCCTCTTAAAGTAATTAGGATCATTAAGTCTTAGCAAAAACATTTTAGAATCAAAATTTAGCATGATTAAGTGAAAATAAAGTGGGTTATCCATATTAAGCAAAGAACGTAGATGCCCTAAGAAAGTAGCCCAAAAATATTATTTAAAATCGGAAAAGTTAAGCCCACCGTTATCTAGAAAATTTTTAAGTAACAGCATGGACCTACGTGCTTTCCTGTATCCCCAGATAAAGCTACTAAATATCCCATCCAGCTTCTTAAAAAAAGAGGGGCATATTACCAAGGACGGGCAATACATTATCGCCGCTTTTATCGGCAGGAAACTGGCGATAAAGCGGCGATAATGGGCTTGATAATATGCTCTATGGAATTCCTATCGAAGCCCGTGTTAGATGTCTTCACATCTAACATGGGCTTCAATAGGAAATCATAGATCATATTATCAAGCCCATTATCGCCGCTTTATCGGCAGTTTCCTGCCGATAAAAGCAGCGATAATGTAACGCCAGTCCTTGATAATATGCCCCAGAATTGCTAAGTGCTAAATGGATAGATCGAAATAAATAAAGAAATTTGGGAAGCACTTTCATTGTAATCAAATTCATTCTACCAATTATATTCAGAGGAAGTTTATGCCATTTTTTTAAAGACAGAATGGTTGTTTTCATTAGAGCATCATAATTAATGGAGATTATATCATGTAATTTTAACACCCAGATAGGTGGCAACTTTACAAATCCCAGAAACCGCTACCAATGGTTCGTAGTTAGCAACAATTTGTGTTTTGTCTATATTTAATTTATAACCGGATACCAATCCAAATCTACAGGCCTCAGTCATTATCCCTGTTAGTGCCTCTACGACATCGGAAGAGTAAATAGCGATGTCGTCGGCATAGGCAGTAATTTTCAAAGATTGAGGGCCGGAGCTAAAGGGAATAATTTGGGATTGTATCTGTAAAACATATAAAAAAGGCTCCATTGAGAGAACAAATAATAAGGGTGATAAAGGGCACCCCTGACGGGTGCCCTAAGAAATGGTAAACGTAGAAGAAGTCAACCCAGCATAACTAATACTGGCTATAGGATTGTCATACAGTGCCCGTATCCATCTAATAAATTGACCACTAAACACCAAACTTGTCATAACAGACCAGAGATAATCCCACCCCACTCGGTCAAAAGCTTTCTCGGCGTCTAATAAAATCATACCGAGTGGGGTGGATTCCATCTCAGCTATGTCAAATGCAGTTATGGCCATATTATTGTGGGTTGTGGTGTCCCTCCCGATCACAAACCCATGTTGCTGCAGACTGACAATTTTGGGCAAAAGTGGAGCCAGACGGATAGCTAAAATTTTGGCAAACACTTTCGCATCGCTATTAATAAGAGAAATGGGTCTGTATGATCCACGTTCTTCAGTAGGTTTACCTTTTTAAGAAAAAAAAATATTTTGGCCATATTCCAAGAATTAGGAGCTGTCCCACTTACCCCGATAAATTGGATAACTTGAAGTTGTAAAGGTGATAGTTCCTCAATACATATTTTATATACCTTTACTGGAATGGTGTCCCCCCCCGCTGTTTTTCCTGAAGGTAAAGAAATAATAGCATGTCTAACCTCCAACAAGTTAATATTCTCTGATATTGATCTAATTCCGAGGTATTTCTAGTATTTTTAATATTCTCCTCTAAATAATCCTGTATTATGGCTGAACTGGGATAGGTCTCCGGAGTATATAGAGTACGATAGAAATCCACAAATTGTTCTAATATCTCTGCTGGTTGATCATATAAAGTATTATCAGGGCCTTGAATATTCTTAATCACGGTATTAACTCTATCGTCCACTACTTTATAAGCCAAGATTTTTCCAATCTTATCTCCACTCTCATATTGGGCTATTTTAAATGTATGTAATTTAGCACTGCTTTTTTGAGTAAACCCCCTGATACTGGCCTTACAAGCATCCCAGGCCATTATACATAAAGTAGAATTAAGATTATATCTGATAAATTCTATAAGATGAATTTTAAGCTGAGTTTTAAACGTAAGATCTGACAATAAGTATCTGGGAAAGGAGAATAACCTAGGACCAGGGCGAATTTGTTGGGTGGAAAATGTAAGCAAGATAGGATTATAATATGAGGAGACTCGGGGGCATACCTCAATAGAGCTTGTTTTCAATAGATTGTCAGTAGCCATAGCCATATCGATGCGGGAACACAATTTATGAGGCGCAGAATAGTGTGTGTAACAAGCAATGTTAGGATAGATACTGCGCCAAATGTCCTTGATGTTATGAATACGGCAGATTTCTGAGATTGAAGCCCTTGATTTACGCATACGTTGAAAAGCCCCTTGTCTTGTAGTATCCCTTTGATTATCCATATTACAATTACAATCCCCCATTATAATAAGGTCCCCCTCCCAATTCAAAAGCTCTAAATTTAAACGATCAAAAACAATAGATTCATCCGAGTTCGGTCCATATACCACACAAAACACATATTTATATTTTTCAATACTTAATTGCGCAATAGCCCATCTTCCACCTTTATCGTAAGCAGTTTTGAGAATTTCTGTTCTAAATCGTCTGTCTTCAAAAATCACAACCCCTCTGATTGAAGCACCCAAAGCAGAACAGATTATAACCTCATAACCAAGTTGACCCGGTAGCTTCCTATCTTTATGGGCGATGTGGGTTTCAGATAAAAAACAAAGTGTCTGTTGTGCAATCTTAGCTCTTCTGATACTAGGCGTCTTTTATTCTTGCTATTTAACCCGGCAACATTCCATGCCAAACATCTTAACTTATACATAAAAAAAAAGAATAGTTTAAACGGTTATAATGCTTCTGTTAAAAAAAGTAAATATATCTCCTTTTTAGCCTTTCCAACATGTCTCCCTCTTAAGTTGTTTTGTCCAGAAACGTTTTATCCAAACAAAGCACCACGTGCGATAAACCTAGAACACCCACCCCCCAGCCCCTGTTCCCCCAACCTCCAAGGGGGGGGACACCCCTCCAACCTCTGCTGCCGCTGGGTGGGCAGCCACAAGGGATGATAGCCGAGGACCGACCCCTCCACCCTACTGACGGAGAACATTCGTCTTAGCAGAAAAAGGGAAAAGAAAAAGAAGAAAAAAAAATCTAATCCCTTAGTAGTTACACATCTGAGTTTATCTCCCCCATCTAAAAAAACAAATTAAGCAAATTTTGAAAGTGTTGTCTCAGCTTCTTTTTCATCGGTGAAAAAATATGTGTGACCACCTTTAATAACTTTAAGGCGGGCAGGTTCTTGCAGGAACACTTGCGCCCCTCCTTAGTTTTAAATGGGTCAATGTATTTGCACAATTTCCACCGTCTGTCCATAGTGGCTTTACTGAGATCAGAACGAACAAAAAGGGAGAGATTCTCAAAAATAACAGGGGAATTAGGGCGTGCTTTCAGTGATACTGCTTGCCTTAGTAAAAAATTACCAAAGCAAATAAGAAAGGGACGAGGAAATTTACTCTCCTTATTCCTCTGGACTAGTGGTAAACGATGGACTCTTTGAAGTTGGGAATCCCAATCCCAGTCGGAAAGATCTGGGAAGGCCCTTTGAAACAGCTTAACCAGATAAGACCTGGGATCCGACCCTTCTGAGCCTTCCGGGACCCCAAAAAGTCGCAGATTTATCCTTCTTTTTCGATTTTTTAAATCCTCAACCTTCAATTGTAAAGAAATAATCTGAGCATCATGTTGACTCACAGCAAATTCAGTGCGAGTTGCCCCTTCTTCTATATTTACCACCCTGCGTTGTAATTCCTCTATATCTTGTGACACCCCCCCTAGTTTGAGCGTCATTTCTTGCAAAGAGTTCTGCAGTTTGCTGTTGTCCTCTCACAACTGCAGGAAATGTTCTTGCGCTTCTAAACAATGACTTGTTAGGGTTTGCAAGATAATGTCAACTGGGGAGATATTAGCTCCTTGTTCATGCATCCTGGCTGTAGCTGCGTCAGGTGTATCAGATATCACAGGCACCGGCCCAGGCACTTGCGCAGATGGAATTGAGACAGGGGAAGTAAGAGATTTCGATATAGAAGTATTATTGATGTTACTCACTGTAACTTCGCCTGTTTCGCTTACAGCGCCTAAAGATACCAACACAATAGGCGAGGGGTTGGGGGTTGGATCGGAGCCAGGAGATAAAAATGGCGCAAGCAGTGATGATGACAGAGTAGTATTAATGGAAGTCAGTGGGGGAGTATCGAGAGTAAAGTTAAGAGAGGGATCCTCCGATGGCCCAGTTATTCATGCAATCAATATCTGTAGGGCTTGTGCCTGACAAACGTAAAGTCATATTTTTCACAAGTCCCTTTGTCTGAATCCACTTCCTTAGAGGGCTCTTTTCAGTAAGTATCTTTCTAGAGGTAGAAGGATTGATTATTGATTATTGCCGGTGTATTAACAGTAGCAGGAACTTTCCCTCTTTAGTTTTTACCTTTGGACTTGGACTTAGATTTGGCCTTATTCCTTCTGCCCGTCAAAAATTTAGCAGTGTCCGAGACGGAATTGGTAAACTCTTCATCAACATCCTCTTCATATTCTCCATTGGAGCCCTATTCACCGACCTCCTCCACGCCTTCCTCACTCATTATGGAGACAGTACGCACATCATCATCACCCATCATTGATGGATCAGTAAATTCTAAATTGGCAGGGTTTAAAGACTCTGAGGAAATAGGCTCCAAAACCAGCCCCAACCTGCCCTCAACAACGGCATTGTCATTGTTAGTATTCGACCTCTCATGCTCTTCCATTGTATCGCCATGTTCAGACGCTAAGGACACTGATTGCTCTATAGAAATAACAGCTTTAATGCTCCCTGAGACTGCAACTGCAGCTGTGTCACCCAAACTGTATTCCTTTAAAATGCCCGTGTTGGCTATGCCACCCGGAATTAGCAGGGTTGGGGGACGAAGCACCGGCTTATCCGTGGGCAGTGGATCGGCTCCTCCAGATGAAACAGCAGCGAGCATACCTGCCGCTTCAATAGGATCACTCGCGGTCATAGTTGGACCGCTGTAACGACTGAAGTGGCTGACACCGCTAAAGCCGCAGCAGGTGTGGAGGGAGAGACCGGCACCATCTCCAATGCATTCTTGGCGACACGGGTACTCCTCAACACGATTTTCGGCGCCATCCCTCGAAGTTTTAGCTGCAAGCCTGTGAAAGAGGTCGAGATGGCCGAAGATCACCGTCGCAGCCCTGGCCAGCCGAGCACCGACCTGTTGACCAGCCTTGGAATCGTGCGATGAGCGATCCACAAAGAGTTTAGGAGCGACAAGAGCATCCGCCGGGATTTCACATTCACCACCTTTGTAACGAAAAATAATTGCTGCCCCAATGGTAAGCTTCTTTTTCCTGCTCGTTTTCGCTCTCTCAAAAGTGCATTTTTGTCGTGCGCCGAATGTCCGTCATTAGGGAAAGTGGAGCCTCCAACTTAGCTACCACCCACCGGCGTCCTCACTCCGCCATCTTGGCCTTACCGCACAATTTCTGAAATGTAGCTGTTTTCAATCAAAAGTTATCAGTTTTTAAATGTTACAAGGCAACCCAATGTTATCCCAGAGGAGAGGTAGTAGACACAGAGTGAAAAATTCATGTAGGAGTTTTTTAATTCCCAGACATGTAAAAGCAAATGTCCACCCTTTTAGTTACAATACAACCTGCCCTATGGGCTACTTAGGGCCTACCTTAAGTGTGACTTGTATGCAATAATAGGGGAGTTTAAGGCTTGGTGAATGGGTTATGTTGCTGAGTTGATTGCAGTCTGCAATAGCAGGCCTGAGATGTTTGATGGGCTACTAAAGTGGGTGGCACAATAAGTGCTACAGACCCCCTTGTAGCATTTAATTTACAGGCCCTGGGTATATGATACACTACTTTGCTGGGTAATTATAAGTATTTATAAGTAAATTACATATGCCAATCAGGTGTAAGACAATTTTGCCATGTTTTAGTGAGTGAGCACAAGCACTTTAGAACTGGTTAGCAATGTTAAAATGCAGATATTCCTAAAGCAAACACAATTCTGCAGCGTAGGATGGTGAGGGTGAATTGTGTGGGGGAAGACGCATGCAGGTCTAATAGGATTTTTGTGACTTTGAGGGGACCAAAGGCAATACACTTGTTGCTATGTATTTTGGAAATTTAGAAATCTACCACAACCATATATTTTCAACACCTACACATCATACCTTTTCCATCACTGGGTGCCAAACCACTCTCACTAATGTTCTTACAAAGTACTGAAGAAGACAATTGTTAGATTTTCAGCATTTTCCTTCCAAAGTAATGGTAGTTACCTTCACATAGGAACATAGACCTGCCAAGGTTTGACACAAACCTGCTCTGGAGTTTCAGAATGTGGGGTTATTCGACATGCCCATTTCCATGGGCATTTGCAGGTTTTCACCCACTGGAAATCAGGGAATCCTTTTTACTGGGGAGATCTATGGGGAAAGTGTGCAATATTTGGGCTTGTGGTCAGTCGGCAAGCATTAGCAAGGGGGATGTGTTTATTTCTTATTACATGTGTGTTGCAGTGCACAGCACGCACCCAGGGCCTCATTTACAAATAAATGATGCAGGGCGGTGCCGCTAGCCATTTTGCTGTGCCAATCTGCCTCATCGTAAAACCACAGGGATGTGTCATATTAACCATAATGCGACAAATCTGTGTGTTTCTCCCTGCGTTGGTGCACACTTGGCTGTCGGGCACCAGTGCAGGCACCCTTGCTTCGCGTTTTAAGGGTGCCTGCATTGTGGTAATTATTGTTTTTGTGCAGGAAGGGGCACATTGATGACATTTTCCTCTTTCTATGTGGGCAGCAGAATGCGAGACGAATAGAAAGTGGAAAAAATGGGGAGAAATAAAGGTATTTCTCCTCGTTGTACCACTCCTACGCCTACCCTGAGGAGCCGTAGGATTCTGACACATTCCCAGCTTTACAAAACTTTGTAAATCTGGGAATTTGTCAGGTTCCATAGATGTTGTGTGCAAACAGCAACACCTACAGAATGCCCCTTTCACACAGATCAATGTGTGAAATAGGCCCATATTTAGAAGTCCATGGAAAGCGCTGGGCTGGCACACTGCGACGTCAGTGCATCAAAAAATGTGGCGCACTGGTGACACAATGGCCATGTAAATGAGGCACCCAATGTGTAGGAGTCTTTTGAGTTTATCTATGCCAAGGGATTTGTCTTGGAGTGGAGTGGTTCCAATTCAGATCCTATGCTACATAGCACACACTCACCTTTGAAATAATGGTGCTAGATTCTGTGTCTCAGAAGGCAGCCTGCTTGTGCACGAGCAAGAGGATGACACAAGCAGCAAGCCAATCTTAGTTCATGGGGCTCTCTTCTCTATTTTCCCCCTCGCGCAAAACAGTACTGAATAATGTAATAGTAGATGTGCTATCTCAGCTGCTGAATTTCCTGTGTGAATGTTAAAAAATTGTGCTTTTGAAGTTAAAGGCATTTTATTTTGTGTTCGAATCTATAGTCTCTATACTATTTTATTGACTTTATCAATGTGCCATTGAGAGAAGGCGTTGCTTAAAAGGAATTTCCATGTAACAGCACATTATTTCACAGTCAGTGAGAAGAACATAACCTAAAAGCACCAATAGCATGAAGAATGTGTTCTGAAAATATTGCTTCCATTCTCAGGGAGAGCATGGTATAGGAACAAGAGAAGTGAAAGCAGATAATAATTGCACAGCAAGACCGAGCTTGGCAACGTCACAAGATTCATGTACAGTAATCAAGTCACATAGACAGAAAGGATTTGGAGATTTTTGCATGGAGATGTGCTTTGAAAGATGAGGCCTCATTGAGCAGGAATTGAATTGGAAAGGTATATATCATTTATGAAAGGTAAAGATGCTGTGATTCTGAATCAGCTCACACCTTCCCATGGAAGTAAGCTGTAACCAACCCTAATTGGGAATGCCAATTATAGGCAAGTACACTTTTTTTGTGAAATAAATATATGATGTGCTAAAAGCGGGTGTGTCTTGTATATGCTGAATGGAAAGAAGAATGTAAATGCCATCTTTTTGCATCTTATGTTTTGTGAGGCAGTATGATTGTATGGGGAAAAAGGGACACCTATTTGAGGAGGGCCTTGGTAAATCAAGAGAGTTGAGGATTTGCAAGGCCCTTTGGTGTAGGGTTAGTGCATATGTGATCGTAGATAAAGAATAGATGTGTTGATACAGTGCTTGAACATTATTGTCTATTAGGGAGAAGGTGTGCTGACATGATTCCCTGTACCGCTTCCCAATAAACTTAACATCTTCTTCCTCAAATTACCCTGCTTTCTGTTAAAGTAACTCTAAGTTACAGGGGAACCCTACTTACAAAGAACCAGGGTAATTGTTTTATATTGGGAGACAACGGTTATTGCGAAAATGATAACTTGGTATTGCAATTACAGATACATGCACAATGCCGATACATTTGTAAGGGAAAAGGATAATGCAAGTGGAAAAAATAAGTTCTCTTCACAGCTAGACTTGATAATTATTTATATACATACTATAAGTATAAATATACAAGTATAAATCACTTTCTTAAATTCAAAAAGCAGTACACTTTATGCAGTGAATCCCCAGGTGAAGTATGGAACCATAGGTGAATATATATAGTGAATTGTGAAGAACGAGGTTTCCATATGTACAAAGAAGCGACCATTCAGTGGAGTATAGTAACAGCCTGAATATGTGGTAACATTGGCTGTATAAAGGTCCTTTCTGTACTGGTGTCGACGACGTTTCAACCCTCTAATGGATATGGGGTTTCCTCAGGACGTGTGTTGTGGGGATAGCTGCATAAAATGAATAAAGCATGAGGCTTAGAATGGCACATATGCGAGGGTTATGAGAAGGTACTGCGTAAGAAGGCGATAGTCTAAGATAGGTACCTGAATGATAATGGCGCAGCCTGCGTGAATTTGTGGTGTCCCATAGGTGGTGAAGGAAAGAAAGAAGGAACTCAGGTGAGTACCCGGCTGGGTGCTGCGTGGTGCGTTCAGGAATAGAAAGGACAAGGTAAGTTGAATACTCGAGGCAACGATAATTAGTTACAGAGCTAGTGTTACTTTTGAGCTGCTTCTTACCTCACTGTGAGGAGGTAAAGGCTGCCTCTGTAAATAGTTGGTGGCGAACGCTGCCGGTATTGCTTCGGTAGCTGGTCGTTGACATACGTTGATGTCTGGATGCTGAAAGCAGGGATATGGGATTAGAAGGATGTGGTGGGCTTGGTGGGGGTGGTGGCAGGGTGGGGAAAGGAACAGGGGGGGAAATGAAGGGGGTTTTGGACTTACTACGGATCGATCTCAGTGCGATCTCTCGTCTGGGCGCCCATTCCGATGAGGTGTGGCATCTCGCCGGGTCAGGCGGCTTTTGGTACGATGACAGCGTGTTGCTGTATCGTATGCTTCTTTTTTTAATTTTTTTTTATTTTAAATCTTTTTTTATTTATTGCAAGAAAGAACATAAATACAATAATGAAATCATCTCGGTTGTACATATGTGCATAATTCTCTGTACATATTATTGTCATTATAGAGAGAGAGAAGAAAAGCAGATGAATACAACACAGATTTGCAAAAGGTCATAACAAAAAGATATAGCATGTCGGTTTCACGAAATATTTGTCCGTTTAGCTAATGAATGTTCCCCATATTTTCTCCCTTCCTTTTAGTGCTTTAGGGCCTCTTAGTTTAGCCAATGAGAGTTCCATAGTATGTATTTCGTGAATAAGACACCACCATTCCATGACACTGGGGGGTTCTTTCGAGATCCATGTTCGCGCAATGGCCAGTCTAGCACAAGCAAAAATAATTGATATCAAATCTTTGTAGTTACTATTAGTGTCTTGTATATCCAACAAAACTAAATGAGCAGAAAGTGCATGCATTGTTATATGCTTCCTGTTGAGAACGTCAATTATTCCCAACCAGAAAGTTGTACGTTTTGGGCACTCATAGAGCATATGCTCTATGCCTGCTGCTTCCATATTGCATTTTGAGCATTTAGTGCGTTCATTGGAAATATTGCCAGAAGTCGAGCTAGAGATTCTTTGAGGCGTATATTATATTTGAGTGACTGTCCTGTAGAATTGTAGCCTTAAATTTGAAGACTGGACTACTCGATTTATTTGTTTTAGTGAGCCCACAATCTGGCTGGGATTGATATTGATTCCTAGCATATTAGTCCATTTATCTTCCATTTTCCCACAGTCACCGACTTGGCCTTCATTAAGGAGGATATAGCTCTTGCTGATAATAGCTTTAGTATGATCAGAGTAGATGAATTGTAGAATATCTGAGTGTTCTACGCTCTCGATTTTCTTTTCATTGATTAAAAATTCTTGTATCTGTGTGTATTTAAAATATGTTGTCTCTTTGATTTTATAGAGTATTTTTAGTGTATTAAAGCTGAGAAGGCCATCTGGACCATAAAGAACCCCTAGCTTGTTAATGTTCTGATCTATCCATGGAGTGCAAGCGCCATCTGCGAAGATGTTTGGCAGCCCTGGGTTCCCCCATATTGGGAGTTCAGCATTGAAAAAGAAGATTTTATCAGTGTCCATAATTTGATCCCAAATTCTTTTAATGGCTCTAGCAGTCTTGAATTTGACTCTCTTGTAGTAATTTGGATCATGTACCCTAAATAGGAACTGATTGCTTTGCGATCCTAACATAAATTGATGATAGAATGTGGGGGTATCCTTAGACAGAAGGCTGCGTATGCGTTGTATAAAAGTGGCAAAGAAGTAAACTTTTAGATTAGGGAAATTTAGTTTCAATACCGTCATGGACCGGCGGGCTTGTTTATATCCCCAAATGTAGCTACTACAAATACTTTCTATTTTCTTAATGTATGATTTATTGTTGTAGCGGGATAGATCTAAATAAATATATTATTTTCGGAACTATCTTCATCTTTATTATATTGATACGTCTGATCAGGCTGAGTGGTATTTTATTCCAGTTTTTGAGCATAGAAGCAATATCTTTAGGTAGAGAATCATAATTTAATGGAATAATTTTCTCGATGTTAGAGGTGAGTTTCACTCCTAAATAAGTAGCATTGTGGCAAAGCCCTGTTATCGGATGTGTAGGTTGATAATTCGCTATCACTTGGGTTTTATTGACATTTAGTCTATATCCCGATATTTCGCCAAACTCTCTAGCTTCCTGGATTATTTTAGGTATCGCCCGCACCAGGTCAGTAGTATATATAGCTATGTCGTCGGCAAAAGCTGTAATTTTTAAGCACATATCTTCATGTTCTTTTGGGGTTATATATTCTTGAGCAGTTAATGTGTTTAGGAATGGTTCTAGGGCTATAGCAAATAGCAGGGGTGAAAGAGGACACCCCTGTCTAGTGCCCCTTTTTATTAAGAAGTTATCCGAGTTGTTCCCCAAATAGCTAACTATTGCTGTAGGTGTCTCATACAGAGATTGGATCCATCCCAGATATTGCCCCTGTATACCATAAGCCACTAATGTTGCCCAGAGATACTCCCACCCCACTCGGTCAAATGCCTTCTCTGCATCTAGCATGACCATTCCGAGTGGGGTGAAAGTAGTCGCTGCAACATCGAAAGCGGTTATTGCAGTGCTGACATGGGTGGTGGTATCTCTACCTACCACAAATCCATGTTGTTGGCAATTGACTAAAACAGGTATTATAGGTGCTAAGCGATTGGCAAGTACTTTAGCGAAGATTTTAGCATCAGTATTGATTAATGAAATTGGCCTATATGATCCCTGCTCTTCCGGTGGTTTATTCTTTTTTAGAAAGAAAACTATTTTGGCTGTACGCCATGAAGCAGGGGCAACTCCTGTTTCTCCCAAAGAATCTATCACTTGTTTGAGTAGCGGGAGAAGTTCCTGTTCACAAATCTTATAAATCTCCACAGGCAAACAGTCTTCTCCTGCAGCTTGCCTGGGGGGAGTGCCTTTACAGCTTTGCCAAGTTCTTCAATAGAGATTTCGGTACTGAGTGGTCTAGTTATTTCTAAGTCCAATTTTTCAGGTGCGTGTTTCTCTAGATATGATTCTATTGCTTCTAGAGTAGGTATTTTTTCTGGAGTGTAAAGATGGCAATAATATTTAGCAAATTGTTCCAAAATCTGTTCTGGTATTCTATACACTTTAGAATCAAGTCCTTTTATAGTTTTTATAGTAGTTTTAGCCTTTTTATCAGCTACCTTGTACGCCAGAATTTTCCCAATTCTGTCTCCACCTTCATATTGTGCAAGTTTATATTTATGTATTTTAGAGCTAAATTTTGCCCTGAAAGTTTTCTTGAGTATTGCCCTTAGTGAGATAAGTCCTAAACTTAGCTCTTTGATGTTAGTTTTGCCTTTTATTATAGCGTCTGAGAGTTGTTGCTCGGCTAAAGAAATATTTAATATAGTAGATCTTTCTAACCCTCGTTTTTCAGTGTTGTCCCTGAAGATATATTGCTGTGTGTAGCCTCTAATGCTGCTTTTACATGAGTCCCATACATATCTGATCGCAGTAGAGTTGATATTAAATGATATATATTCCTGTATGTGTTTTTTGATACCAGAGATATATTTATGGTCCGTTAGTAAATATCTGGGGAATGTGAACTGCCGGGCTATAGGTTGAGTGTCTAAGTTTTTTAATTCAAATAGTATCGGGTTATGATCTGAGGTGATTTTAGGGCAAATTTCTATTTCACAATTTTCTAAGATACAGTCTGTTGCCCAGATCATATCGATTCTAGAGACAGTTTGTCAGTCAAACTGCTGTTCCCTGATTGTGCTCTGCGAGCTAAACAGCTCATTGCTGCCTGTTCTCTGCGCTGTCAGAGAGGAACCATCAACTCTCCGTGTTCCGTGTTGCCGCCTCCCCGTGGACTCGCTGGTGTGAGCGAGAGCTGCAGTCGGCACGCTCTGTTCTACGCTCCCAGCTGGAGTCTATAGGGTTGAGGCCAGGGCATAAAATTACATCTAGCCTGGGGGACTGCGAGGACCAGCAACCCCTGCCTGGAGCAGCTGGTTCTCTTCCCCCAGGCGACACGCCCACGGACACGCCCATCGGCGAATCAAGAATTTAACTTCGTGACACCCGCTTCGCGGGCGCCACTCACCTGAACTGCTGTTCCCTGATTGTGCTCTGCGAGCTAAACAGCTCATTGCTGCCTGTTCTCTGCGCTGTCAGAGAGGAACCATCAACTCTCCGTGTTCCGTGTTGCCGCCTCCCCGTGGACTCGCTGGTGTGAGCGAGAGCTGCAGTCGGCACGCTCTGTTCTACGCTCCCAGCTGGAGTCTATAGGGGGGAGGCCAGGGCATAAAATTACATCTAGCCCGGGGGACTGCGAGGACCAGCAACCGCTGCCTGGAGCAGCTGGTTCCTCTTCCCCCAGGCGACACGCCCACGGACACGCCCATCGGCGAATCAAGAATTTAACTTCGTGACACACGCTTCGCGGGCGCCACTCACCTGAACTGCTGTTCCCTGATTGTGCTCTGCGAGCTAAACAGCTCATTGCTGCCTGTTCTCTGCGCTGTCAGAGAGGAACCATCAACTCTCCGTGTTCCGTGTTGCCGCCTCCCCGTGGACTCGCTGGTGTGAGCGAGAGCTGCAGTCGGCACGCTCTGTTCTACGCTCCCAGCTGGAGTCTATAGGGTTGAGGCCATGGCATAAAATTACATCTAGCCCGGGGGACTGCGAGGACCAGCAACCCCTGCCTGGAGCAGCTGGTTCCTCTTCCCCCAGGCGACACGCCCACGGACACGCCCATCGGCGAATCAAGAATTTAACTTCGTGACACCCGCTTCGCGGGCGCCACTCACCTGAACTGCTGTTCCCTGATTGTGCTCTGCGAGCTAAACAGCTCATTGCTGCCTGTTCTCTGCGCTGTCAGAGAGGAACCATCAACTCTCCGTGTTCCGTGTTGCCGCCTCCCCGTGGACTCGCTGGTGTGAGCGAGAGCTGCAGTCGGCACGCTCTGTTCTACGCTCCCAGCTGGAGTCTATAGGGTTGAGGCCATGGCATAAAATTACATCTAGCCCGGGGGACTGCGAGGACCAGCAACCCCTGCCTGGAGCAGCTGGTTCCTCTTCCCCCAGGCGACACGCCCACGGACACGCCCATCGGTGAATCAAGAATTTAACTTCGTGACACCCGCTTCGCGGGCGCCACTCACCTGAACTGCTGTTCCCTGATTGTGCTCTGCGAGCTAAACAGCTCATTGCTGCCTGTTCTCTGCGCTGTCAGAGAGGAACCATCAACTCTCCGTGTTCCGTGTTGCCGCCTCCCCGTGGACTCGCTGGTGTGAGCGAGAGCTGCAGTCGGCACGCTCTGTTCTACGCTCCCAGCTGGAGTCTATAGGGTTGAGGCCATGGCATAAAATTACATCTAGCCCGGGGGACTGCGAGGACCAGCAACCCCTGCCTGGAGCAGCTGGTTCCTCTTCCCCCAGGCGACACGCCCACGGACACGCCCACCGGCGATACGTATAAAATAACATCTAGTCCCCCGCGACGCGGGACGCGCGCGGGACCAAGCGCGGAGCGAAGCCCGGGCAAAGGGCGGGCCGTCTGTGGCCGTCCGAGGACGTACTAGGACGGGACGTGCCACCCCACCAACATCTGCTCCTAACAAGTAAGGCTAAATTGTAATTGAACACACAAACAAAGCACATTTCTGTTCCCTAAGTACGAGGGAATTGAAGTTCGATAGTAACACCAGATTCTGCGCTAAAGGAAATGGGGCTTAAAAAATTACGATCACGGACTGTCTTCATGAAACGTATGGGCACAGAGGATGCCGTACGGAAAACTAAAGACAAATCAGTAAAACAAGGTCGCATAATGCGGACCCCGGCAATCAGTGAATATTTTTCTGGCCTTACATCTAAGGATGAAACTGACAAAAAAATTATGGACACAGAACCGACAAACAACTCTGTAGTACCCGCAGGGTTAGAAGCATGTTTTGAAATTGCATCTGGATCAAATCTAAATTTACATCTGAGTAATTTGGTTTCTGACAATAAACAAAAATCTATCAATTCCTCTAACAAACTACAATCCCAGGATCAAGAGGAGATTCATCTAGTATCCTCTACACCCAAAAAAAGCTCTGGAAATATATGTCAACTAGAAGAACTTTGGGCTAATAAATCAAAGATATCAGAAAAACTATCAGAGCCCAAAATAACTAATAGTTCCCCTCAGTTAATAAACCCAGCACAACCTTTCTCACTTGAATCATCTGTAGACCCATTCCATATAAAAACCGACTATTCAGCTAACATTGTTACACCAATGTCAAAAGCCCTTTTCTCGCTACATGATATACTAGAGTCAGTCCTTTCCTTTCTGGGAAATATATTAGAAAATTCGGACCAAACCTTGGACGTTCAAATTGGAATCCTTAGGCATCTAGTGGAGGAAAAGAAGAGAAGAAAATCCCCTGAAATGGAAAATAAACATTCGAAACCCAACAATAATGATTTACAAAAGAACAATACAAGTAACTACAACATTGAAAAGGAGACACTAAAACACGACTGTGGTACTCAGACATCAAATGTACCAAAACGAAAAAAGGGAAAGCTAGAAGGTCAATATGAAACACCAATATTCTCTCTAAAAAAACTCTATACGGAAAAACCCCCAAGTGAAAGGCAATATCCAATTTTCACAAAAGCAATCAAATCAAATACACTAAATAACGATGATATGATTGAAAATACTCAAGAAGTCAGCTTCAATAATACACTAGAAAATGAAAAAGGTGGAAAACCTTATAATAAGATAGAAACTGAGCAAGTAGAAGGTAAAAAAAAGAGGAAAAGGCCATTAAGACGCATCCATAAAAGGAAAAACCGCAAGTTGAAATTCCAAAAGTCCATAATTGTCAATAAAATACAAGAAGTACAAGAAACTGAATCCGTAAAATCAGGATTGATTGAGAATATGGAAATCAGCTACAAAAAAAAGGAAGAGAAATTACAACTATTAGACCCGGCAGCAAAAGAATTCCATCCATACAAGCTCTTTGAAAAATCAGTACACCACGACACATGTGAAAGAAACAACGAAGGAAAAAATCATTATGGAGCAGAAATGCGTTATTCCTAAACATTACAACTTGAAGAACTTTTCCCAACGGATACGGTACCTCTTAACAGAAGTAGGGTCATCAATCCAATTCACCATATAAAGCCACTGGAAACCCTAAATAGCAATGAAATTGATTTAGTAATTTTCCCGCAACGAGATAACAATAAAAAAGTAATAGTAACGTTTTGGTCATATGTTATCCCTGAGATCATACTCAATGAAAAAGAGACATTACACAAACATGGATACGATGTTATCACAGTAATGAATCCAAAGGAAAATAGAATCCCCACAGGATACGATGAACAAATACGATCAATCTCTAATTCTCAATATAAAAATCGCCTTAGACACATTGACGTGACTAGAGCGTCGAACTCAGGAACTAATCTTTCAGGGAAAGACATTCTAAAAATAAAGGTGGAAAATGGAGAAAGGGCAGTATGGCACCAAGATTTAAAAGGAAAAGACTTCAGTGAAAGCATAAAATCTTGGTCATGGGTATCTGAGAATTTGAATAGTAAGAAATTTTCTACATGTCTAGGACAATCTGTTTAACAACGGCCTAAAAATAACATCATGGAATATGGCGGGGAAAACTACGCCCAAATTGAAGGAGGCCATAAGTAACCATCCAGATATCTTGATGCTACAAGAAACCTGGGCAACTGAATCATTTTCCCAGAAAACCTATTATGTTTATGACACCCCAGCCATAGCCACCAATCGGGGCCATGCAAAAGGTGGTTTGGCCATTCTATTGAGGGAGGAATACTTGTGGGGCCAGGAAGTTATTCAAACTAAATCATACCACCTGCAATGTATAAAGGTCTTTTTAAAAATACATAACACAGCATCCGAAGAGGCAATCTTGCTTTTCAATGTATATGCCCCTCCTGGCAAGAATCAAGATATCACATTCGTGGAGATAATGGAAACCATTATGCAGATAGTAGAAGATCAATTACATATTTCATACATAATAACAGGTGATTTAAATGGCAAAATTTCCAATGTAGAAATTAGTAAATGGGTTCAACTATATAATGAGGAATCTGTCGAATTCTCAGCCCCACAATTCCCCAAAGGTCTAAAATCTGATAAAAGAGGAAAACTATTACTATCAACATTACCTACTTTAAATGGAGTAATTCTGAACGGCAATATAGAAGGTGATATCCTGGCATCATACACCAGACGGGGTAACGGAAGTCTATCCATTATTGACTACATCATCTGCAGTATGAATCTATCGGAGACTGCTACACATCTACAAGTAAAGCTAAGCCAAGAGAGCGACCATGCGCTGATGAATCTAACTACTGAATGGAAGCCTCAAACAGCATCTGATAGGCAGCTAATTTTTCATAAAAGTTCTGTCTTGATAAATGGAGAACAGCGAAGAATTTTCTGGAGCTCTAAAATTCTGGACAGAATATCGACATTGATTGAGCACACTGAACTCCTAGCAAAAACAATTTCGGAAGACCCAATAGAAAATTTTGAATACATAATTAATGAGCTCAAGAATTTTCTATTGGATAAATTACATCGTGCTTCCTCAGGAGTTAACAGGTGGAATAATCAAAATCTCAATAAAAATAATATACAAAATACCCAAAATTCTATTACGAAGAAAAAATTGAACAAACTTGTACGCGTACAATACATGAATGCGTCTATATCTACTGAGAAAGAAATCAATAAATTAAAAAATAAACTCAGGAGAGAGAAGCAAAGAAATAAAAAAGAATTTCAAGACCGTAACTGGATTGACATTCAAGTAGCTGCAAAAGACTCTAATCAACGCAAATATTGGTCCCTCATAGCCAAATTAACCGGGACAAAAAAGAAACTTCAACCAATACCTGTTCCCCCAAAGGAGTGGGAAACTTATCTTACTGATTTGTACAAAGCAAACCCGATTATATCTGATGGGAAAAGTCAAGAAAAAAGTAAAAGTAAAGGTAAAGTTGACTTACAAACTTTCAGAGTTACAGCTATCTCAGTGGAATGGACAATCAGAAAAGCAAGAAAAACAGGTGCCTCTGGCCCAGATCAGATTCCTATAAAGATTTATCAAGCAAATCCAAGGGAATGGAGTAAGTTGTTATCGGATCTATTTAACTTCATCCTCAAAATCGGACAAATACCAAAATCCTGGCAGGGGAGTACTATCATCCCAATACATAAAAAGGGGAGTAAGACAATTGCTGGAAATTATCGGCAAATTGCACTAATGGATGCTGCGGGAAAAATCTTTGCAGCGGAAGTTCTACAAAGACTAAAAGATTGGGCTTTTTCACTGGATAAAATTCCAATGTTCCAAGCTGGTTTTAGGCCAAAACATTCAGTTACAGACAATATTGCTATCATCCAAACAATATTAGATAAATATGTAACAGGAAAATCTCAGACAGTATACGCAGTGTTTATAGATTACTCGACTGCGTTCGACCGTGTTGATCGACCAACTCTATGGCATAAACTCAGGGAACTTGGAATTCCAGAACAATTATTGCAAACTATAGTGAATCTTCATACCAATACCTGGTGCCAGGTACAAATGGGGGGAGAAAAGGGCCTAACAAAAAGGATAAAAACAGCTAATGGTCTAAAGCAAGGGTGCCTTTTGGCCCCACTACTATTTTCTCTATATCTCAGCGACCTGCCCAAACAGCTACAGCAGGGTTTAAGTTTATCACCTAAAATTGCTAAGCAAAGCATACAAGTATTACTTTATGCTGATGATATAGTGATGCTTGATCTTACCCCTTTCGGTTTGCAAAATTCTCTGGACATCCTTTACACTTACTCAAAAGCAAACTTCTTAATCCCGAACTTAAAGAAAACACAAATTGTGGTTTTTTCGAGAAAGAAATCTAGTGATAAATACAGTTGGAGCCTAGGGGGAGAAAAAATAGAAATAGTGAACGAATATCCTTATTTAGGCAGGATACTATCAAAGAACATCTCAAATGTAAAACATATAGAAAACTTAATGAAGAAATCTGAAGTTCACACTGAGGCCCTCTTAAGACTCTATCGTTCTACTGGGAATCGGCACTTCTCCTCTCTGATAAAAATATATAAAGCAAAAATTCCACCTGTGCTATCATATGCAACAGAGTATATTCCGATAAAACAGTGGACCTATATGGACCGTAAAGAGGGGAAAATCTTAAAAAGAATAATGAAGGTCTCTGATTCCGTACCAGTTCAAGCATTACGTTTGGAATTCTCGATCACAAGTTCTTACGCCACAGCGGTAGCCAACGTAATCAGGTGGAGCTACAATCTTCTCCATGCAAAGGAGGGCACACTAAGACACTTACTGAAAAAAGAAGTCTTCGATGGTGAACCAAAAAATCTGACTTTTTCAAACAATATGAAAATTATATTCCAAATGGCAGAAATTACCCCGGATATCTTACGTAGCTGGACAGCAGCTCAAATGAAACTTTTTCTAAAATGCTACACCCCGAAGTTAAGTTATGAATTAGACTATGATCATTGCAAAAAATTGAAAACATATAAATCCTTCGTGGACTCTCTGGAATACAAGCATATTCAACCATATATCGGGTTCTCCCTGACTCACGGAGCAAGGAGGTCAATTACTATGTTAAGACTGGGTATTCTACCAGTACTAACCTATACAGTAAGATGGTTGCCAGGAGGATCGTTGCTATGCCCCCTGTGTGAAGGGGGAGACCAAAACATTGAGCATTTGCTGTTCGTGTGTCCTAATACAAATGTATCTATTGCACGCACAAGATATCTCGCCCCGATTTATCAAATTTGTAGAATCATCAAAGTGAGTGAACTATTGCAGTTGTGTAAACAGCCACCAAATGAATTTGTTTGCTACAATTTCTTTAAGTTTTTAAAATCCTTTTCACCATTGTATTGATTATATGTGAAATTTACCTTTTTTACCTTTGTAAATTGTATATTTGTGGTCCTCTGTCGAGTACCAATACAAATAAAAAAAAAAAAAAAAAATTGACTTTGACTTTGACTAGAGACAGTTTGATGTGGGGAGGAGTAGTATGTGAAACCGGCCACAGTAGGATGTTTGATACGCCAGACATCTTTTAAGTTGTGCATCCTAGCTAGTTCCAAGATAGCTGATCTCACTTTACCCATCCTATTTCTGGTTCCTTTGCTTGTGGAGTCGATAGCATAGTTCATGACACAATTGAAATCCCCCATAATCAACAGTTCCCCATCCCAATCTAATAATTCGATAGTCAATTGTTCGTACAGTTTAGGTATATCTAAATTTGGCCCATAAACGATGCAAAATACGTAGCACTTTTGATTGAATTGCAATTGTACTATTGCCCACCTGCCTTTGGCATCAGCAGCAGTCTTGATAACATTTACTCTTAGCCATTTTTGTTTTAAAATAGCAACGCCTCGGATTGATGCCCCAAGAGTAGAGCAAACTACAAGATCAAGCCGATTTGTGATAAAAGTTTGTGGTCTTGATATCTAATATGGGTCTCTGAGATAAATGCCATATGTGGTTTGTACATATTCATTTCTTCTTGTACTAGTTTCCTTTTGCCTTTATTGTTGAGACCGGCAACGTTCCAAACTAAACATTTAAGAGAAGACATAGCTTATATTGTTGTTTCCCAATCTCTTCCACAAAGCAACTTCATTAAACTTATTACAACTTTTTATACATGCCGGTATTGCTTCGGTAGCTGGTCGTTGACATACGTTGATGTCTGGATGCTGAAAGCAGGAATATGGGATTAGAAGGATGTGGTGGGCTTGGTGGGGGTGGGGACAGGGTGGGGAAAGGAACAGGGGGGAAATGAAGGGGGGTTTGGACTTACTACGGATCGATCTCAGTGCGATCTCTGGTCTGGGCGCCCATTCCGATGAGGTGTGGCATCTCGCCGGGTCAGGCGGCTTTTGGTACGATGACAGCCTGTTGCTGTATCGTATGCTTCTTTAAAGTACATGAAGCCTGTGAAAATCGCTGGGCAGGCTGTCGGGATGAGCGTTGCGGCACTGTTCGAGCGAGCGATCGGTGTCGCGTTGTTATGGCAACAGTGTTCAGGTCTGCCGGCATTCGCCTCTGTTGTGCCTACATCATTTGTATTGCTTGTGGACTACCTGTCGTATGATGTGGAAATGTCCGGAGCACGCGTGTCGGTGCTCTTGAGGACCCATATCCGCAACGTTATTGTTATGTCCGTGTATGTAAGGTTCAATCCACTGTGGGCAAAGGGATGGTCATTGTCAATTTTAAGTAACAATGTTCATTTATGGTAAATGGATCAACCCTATCTTGGTCGTATAAATTTAGTGATCCGTATTAGCATAGTGAAACTCATGTGCAGTTAGCTACTGTGAAAAGGGCGCATCATTTGTCTATGTACATTTACAATTAAACACTATCATTCTGCATGCATATGCATTGTACATTTTACAGTAATTTTTATTTAATTGAGCTACAGCTGTCACAAATCGCGGTCCATGCTCACATTCTTGGTCATACAAAGTTACCTAAAGTGTCAATTCCAGGTAGTGTATGCATGTGGGGCCCTCCTGATATGAATGTTTGTGGTGCATTAACTGTGATTCATGCTAGATCTGGACTCAGTGTAGATTCGTTACGAATCCTCGCCACTCATCGGCAGAATTGAGTCCTGCTTCAATTGAGTTAACTCTGTCTATCCACCTGACTCTATGCTTTGGAGGATAGTGGTCATGTCACTGCCCCTTTCTGGGAGGTTGGCGACGGCTATTACTTGCCATCTTATTTGGTCAGCTGTGTGGTGTTTCTCTGTGTATTGGACCACCAGAGGTGCATTGGGGACTGATCTACATATGCGAATCCTGGGTTGGCTAATTCTGGACTTTATAGGTTGTTGGGTCTGGCCTATGTATGCTAAATTACATGGGCACCAGATGCAGTATATCACATTACGGGTGTTACAGTTGGAAAAGCCTTCCAGGATGTGTTTTACATTTCCGTGCTCAAGCATGGCCGAGTTGAATGTAAAATCACAGCACACGCAATTGCAGCATTTGTGATGTCATTTAATGTTGGGGAGTCCCCATGCGCTTATGAGAGTGTTTGCTGCCTTCACTTTTGCGTCAGTGGCAGATCTAACCAAATGGTCCTTGAGGTTTTTTCCTCGTTTGCATGCAAAGAGGGAAGTTCCATGGAAGCGTCTATGCTTTTGATAATGTCCCAGTGTTTGGTGATTAGTTTGCGGATTTCATTAGTGTGGTTGCAGAAGGTGGTGACGCATACTATTTTTTCTACACTCTTTTTCTCTTTTGATTTAAGCAGTTCGTCCCTAGGACAGTGCCAGGCCCGTTTTAGTGATCTCTTTATCAGTCTATTCGGATAGTCTCTGGATACTAGTTTGAGTCTCAATATTTCTGCTTCTCTCATGTAATCTTCCTTACGTGTGCAATTACGACAGATTCTGAGAAACTGCCCAAATGGAAGGCCGTCTCGCAGTGCCCGTGGGTATTGGCTGCGGAAGGAAAGTAATGTATGTCTTTCGGTTGTCTTTCTGTGTAGGGAGGTGTAAAGGGACCCATTGTGATGAGTAATATTGAGATCTAGAAATGCTATGGATGAGTCATGAGTGGTGGATGTGAAGTTCAGATTAGTTTTCACCGTATTAAGGTGTCTAACAAAGTCTTGGAAACTGTCATGTGTACCTGTCCAGATGATAAAAATATCGGCAATATACCGCTTCCAACCTTTTATGTTGGAGTGGTAGGGATTGTCAAAGTTTAGGACATATTGGTGTTCAAACCGGTCCATATAAATATTAGCCAGATAAGGGGCAAAAATTGCCCCCGGAGCATTGCTCATAGTATTCTCCTCCTGAAACAAAATATTTGCATTGTAGGGCAATTCATAGGAGGTTGATGATAAAGCCAGTGGGTACCTGTGTGGGTTTTGGACGATCTTCTAGAATGCTTTCTATTGCTTTTATGCTGTCCTCTTGTGGTATGTTAGTGTAGAGGGAACTTATATCTAGGGTTGCCAGTAAATCAGTGCCTAGAGTGAAGGGCATGCCCTCTACCAGATTAACCATATAGGTTGTGTCTTTTACACATGTATCTTGTAAAGGAACAAATTCTCGTATAAAGAAATCAATATAAGAACCTAAGGGTTCAAGTACTGAGCCGCACCCTGATAATATCGGGCGGCCTGGAGGATCCGTGATGCTTTTATGTATTTTGGGTATGGTGTATATTACCGGAGTTCTAGGATTGTCAGCGTTAAGGAAGTCGTATTCTTTCTGGGAAATGTACCCTTTTTCTTTGGCTTCTGTGTTAGTCAGGAGGATATATCTTCAAATTTTGGGTAAAGGGTTAGAACTGAGCTTCCTATAGTGTCTGGTGTCATTAATTTGTTTCTTTATTTCTGCTTCATAGGAGGTGCGGTCTTGGACTACTTTGGCCCCTCCCTTGTCTGCTAGTTTGAGAATGATGGAGTCAACTTTTTTTAGGGCCATAAGTGCTTGGCGTTCTGGAAAGGTAATGTTATATGGAATGAATGCCTTTGAGTTCTTCATGTTGTCTGGCCCCTGTATAATCAGTTTCTCAAATGCTAGCAGTTCTGGAAGTACCATCCCGTTTGTCGGATAGAATGTAGAGGGAGGTCTAACACCTGTGCAAGGGTTCTTTGTCCTTAAAAAAAGAGTTTGAGCCAGATTTTTCTGAAAAATTGAAAAATCGCTGTTTTAAGTGAAAAGAAGCTGGTTCTCTCTGTGATAACATAAGAGAGACCTTTGCTTAGCAGAGAAATCTCCGCTGATGACATGACATGTTTCGATAGATTAAAAATGGGGATGGTTTCTACTTGACTGGGGTTATCTGTTAGTACGACTGGGGGACCCATTGATAGTGTTTCCTGCGAGTGTGTCTTTCACCCGGGTGTTGGTACCATGTTTTTGTTTTTGCCTTGCTGCCTCGGTCTAGAAAAAGAGGGCTGGCCTGGGTGATTATTGGGGTGGCTAGGTCCTGCCTGGGTGTCAGAGTCGCTAGATCCGCCCGAAGATTCTGAGAATGTTATTGGCTGGTTGTGTCCTAAATCTGCCCCAGGTGTTTTGTTGGTTCTGGTTGCCCAGTGTCGTGTAATAATCTTCTCGGAGGTAGGGGTATGCTGTTTCCTTAGAATAGTTTTTATGTCTTTGCTGACTTTGTCTATTTTTTTCTTAAGTTCAAAGGTATTAAATTCTTCAATGGTTTTGTAAAGTTTGTCCAGTAAGGACTTAGCGTCAGTTATGGTGTCACTGCCTAAAATTTCTTTTTCAAGATCCTCAATTTCTTTGAGTTTGGCATTGGCGCGTTCTAGTGCTGTCTTTACGCCCAGAACCATCCAGTGTTTAAATGTCAACAAGAGAGCCCGACCGAGTCAGCACAGGACCTCGGGAACATTATTTATTTATTTATTTTTCACATTTTTAAAGCGCACTGTTACCCGAAGGTGTCCTGGCGCTGAATGGCCACTAGTATGCATGGGCTGAGAAGTTAGTGTGTAAAGAGCCATGTCTTTAGGGCTCTCCTGAATGACAGAAGATCTGAAATCTGTCTGAGGCTCAACGGCAATGCGTTCCATGCCTTCGCAGCTCCCAGGGAAAAGCTCCTGCCCCCCCAGCGAGCTTTCCTGACTCTTGGGACTACAACTAGCCTCTGCTCGGCTGTCCTTAAGGATCTTGCAGGCTTGTACCACTGGAAGAGCAGAGTTATACAGTGGGGGCCTAGGCTATTCAGTGCCTTGAAGATCACACAGAGGGTTTTAAAAGCTATTCTTTTGCGTACTGGTAGCCAGTGTAGCTTCACCAGATCCTGTGCTACCAAGGTGAGCTTGGGTGTACCCGTAATCAGACGGGCTGCTGCATTCTGCAGGATATGGAGTTTGTTTAGCAGCCCCTGTTGGGCATTCAGCAGCAGGCTGTTGCAATAGTCCAGTTGGGACATCACCAATCCTGTTACAACTGTCTTCCTGTGCTCATCCGCTAGAAACGGCAGGACTTTTCAAATAGTTTTAGCACATAGTGGGTTGCTGAAGTCAGCTCGTTTATTTGTGGCCTGAAGGACAGAGAATCGTCCATCAGTACACCCAGGTTTTTGACCATCGCCACCGGTGATGGGGGCGTCCTCATTTCCTCTGGCCACCATCGTGGGGACCAGAAGTTATCTCTGGACCCAAACAGCAACACTTCCGTCTTTGCTGAATTCAGCTTAAGGCAGTTTTCTGCCATCCAATTGCTGACCTCACGCATGCACCCTCTGAACCTATCTGCCGTGCTTTCCATTTCATCCGGTAGCAGTGACACCACTATCTGCGTGTCGTCTGCGTAAGATGTTAGGTTGAAGCCAAAGGATCTAATAACTGGCGTCAGGGTGGAAACGTACACGTTAAAAAGAGTCGGACTCAGGGAAGACCCCTGGGGAACTCCACAGGGAAGCACAAATGGGTCCCATTCAAAGTCCCCCAGAGCCACCGTCTGAGTCCTGCTGGATAGGAAGGCCTGCAAGATCTTAAGTGCCTTTCCTTGAATCCCACAGGCCCCCAGCCGGTCCACCAATAGCTTGTGGTGGACCGTGTCAAAGGCCGCAGACAAGTCCAGCAGGATCAGGGCGGCTCTGCCACCTGCATCCATCACTGTTCTTATGTCTTCGGCTGACTTGATCAGTGCCGATTCTGTGCTGTGCCCCGCCCGAAATCCATGCTGAGATGGATCTAGACGTTGTCCTTTCCCCAGGAAGGTACTCAGTTCGTGTTTAGTATACCCTCTATGATTTTGGCTGGGAAGGGTAACCTGGCAATGGGCCGATAGTTGTTCAAATCGGTTACATCTACGTTTTTTTTTTTTTTAAGGGGTAGAATGGATGCTTGTTTCCACCTTAAGGGAAACTCCCCGCTATCCAGCATGACATTGAACAGTGGGGTGAGTCCTGAGGCAATGGTGGAGGGAGCTAATTTTGCAATGGTGGCTGGGCAGGGGTCATGAGGGGAGCCTGATTTTATCCTCTGTAACCGGTTCCCGACCTCCTCCTCACTAGTTGGGGCGAAATTAAGTAATCTCTCTTTTTTTCTGTCTGTCTCTGGGTTTGTTTCTGGGGCGCCAATCTTAACTTGGTTGTCCAAAGAGTGGAAAATCTTTTCCACCTTTCCCCGAAAGAACTTGGTCAAGTCTTCACATAATTCACGACTTGGAGGTGTCTCCACCGGTTTGGGGGCTGCCAGGGATGACACTGTATGAAATAGTTCCTTTGGGGAGTTACTAGCTTCCTTGATGCGTTTGGTGAAAAACGCGCGTTTCGCCATTCGGATCATCTCTTTATACACTCTCAGCTCTACATGATGATTTGAACAACAGTGGTCCCATGCAAAAGAATTTTCCAACGAACAATGAATATAGACACAATGGATCTATATTAATTTGACATGTCCAGCCGGACAGAGGTCTCAATCTTTACTTAATCAGGAATGAAAAACAATAATTCCTTCAACAATTCAACGTAGTGGGGCACAAGCCTGCACCCAAGCACATACAGATTTGTACAGTGAGGAAACAAGGGACAGAAAAGGGCTATTAGGCAAAAGCTGCGGATTTCTATAGTATACAATAAGACAGAAAATTCAAAGATGCACCTTTACATATATATGACACATCGTATACGTTCTGTATAGGGTGCACATGAAGGTCGACAGCGTTTCAATCCCCCTAAGTAATCATGGGGATCATCATCAGGACATTGAGTATAGCCTAATAATTGTAAGCCTCTATTGCCTAGGGGAGGAATCCTGGCGCACTTCTGCGTACGAGCAGGGAAGAGATGTGGTGAGTCGGGCTGCCCAGATACGGGAGTCTGGAGGGGACGCGTCAATATAGATGAGCTTGCATTGCGTAAAGGTGGTATTCATTCCTATCGATGCATCAACAGGAAGGAATACCACCCGACTGATCCGGGTTCTTTACGACCGCAACGTGATCTCATCTATATTGACGCGTCCCCTCTAGATTCCCGTATCTGGGCAGCCCGACTCACCACATCTCCTCCCTGCTCGTACCCACGCGCGAAAGTAATAATGCCTTTGTAGAATGTAATTAGTCATTTATTAGTCATCGGACTCTCTGGAACAAGATGAACAATTAAATTCAAACAATTAGAAAGTTTACAATGCATATGCAGCATACAGGAGTGACTGGCATGGATCGGGGGTGGAAGGACAGAGGGCGCAGTGTGGGGGTGGAGGGTCTAAAAAAATCTACCCTTGCTGCTCTTCTCCTCCACCGACTCACCATTGTCTCTCCCAGCTGGTGTTCCAGGAACAGGAAACACCCAGACCGAGGCTCTCCTGAGCCAATCACAATGCTGCAATGCTGTGTCATGAGTGGTCTGAGCGCCGTAGTTCGGCGCTCAGCCAGTGTATAAGAGACTGGACATGTACTCCACCAAGGCCGTAATGCAGCCTGGGTGGAGAACATGCAAAGTGCTCATGAATGTTTGGCCGGCCCGAGACAGCCGGTAAACCTTTGATGCACGCTTAATGAGTGCAAAGCTCTCCTCTCCTGCTCTGTCAGCAGAGCAGTACAAAAGGGGGTGGTGATGGACGGAGCATCTGAACCAATCAGGCACTCACACCCAGTCAACAGATCTGGGTTTAATCCATCACCGTTCTTTAGCCCACTCTGCCACCCCAGTTCAGACATGGCCATATGCAAATCAGTCTGACCCTGTGCCTCATGGGAACAGTCTAGCCCAAACTGCCAAGCCATGTCTTCCCTGGACCGGAAACAAGCTTCCGAATTTCTTCTCAACCAACAGGCCCAGTGAGAAACTCGCTCCATCCTTCATCCTCAACTCCTGGTAGTGGCCAAATATAAACACCTGGAGGCCTCTGAGGTCAAAATATACACTGCACAAGGGTAATGTACTACCCAGAAATATACAGAAACGTACATGCTGGAAATAGTTAAAACTCCCAGGGAATGCAGGAGCAAATAAAAGACGCTAAATATAGAAAGTAACTAATTTGCGGATTAAGATTACCTTCACGTTTTCCACATTGCATATTTCGAAAATGATCAGTTTGTCGCTGGTAAAGTTAGGCAGTGTCAGATTGTGACCCCCTTGAATGTCCATGACATGTCATTGACCCGGTCCCTCTGGCATTTCCAAAGCAGAATCTGCCCTTCATATCCCTCTTACAGCCCACTAAGTGTCCTACCTGTTGTCCCCCCGTGCATTAGCATGGCATGAGGCATGCCCATGTCCAGCTGGTGCAGATTGACAATCAGTGCCGATGCCGCCAGTCCCGTTGGGCAGGTTGGGATCCCTCTTCTTCTAGGAGGCCGGAAACAGGAAGCAGGAAGAGCGCAGGGCTACCTGAGTGCCTACCATGTTAGACAGGGCCAGATTTGCATGGAATCTGAAGATACAGGGCTCTGCATTGCAACGCCCCTGGGCTGCATTATATCAGCGCAAAGTCGCTGAAACTATTTCAACTCTACTTACATTGTACAAAAGGGCTGTTAAGTGGTAAGCCCTGCGTCATGGTGTCGTATCTTGAATGCCATACGTATAAACCTTTATTTCTGCTGCAACAGTACCTGGCTGACTGACCCGCAGAGCGAGGAAGAAGCCAGGCACTAACAACAATTATTTTAAAATTCTATTCTATGTATTATTTATGGTGAAAGACTGTAAATGTTTACTTTGAGCTTCAGTTACCTAGTGGGGCGGAGCCCCCAGACCCTAAGGGAAAACTCGCACCTGCCTAGTTGATTTAGGCATGAATGCCCATCAATAAGATTGTTGTAACATTGATAGGGCTGATGCCATTTCATCATGAGTTGCCTTAATAAGGACCACCATAACTGCTGAATTTCGACCTGTAAATCCCTTGCCCCTCGAATGTAGACAATTGAGGTATTGTATTGGGTGGAACTGTAAAAATGGTTGTGGTGAATTTTTCAGCTTATGTGCCCCATTTAATGTTTCCTATATTTCTTTTGTGATGTCTGCATCAATCTTAGATTGAGCACGTTGCTGTCAACCTCATGGGTCTGAAACATTGTATTTCCTGCAAAGTCAGGCTCACAGGGCCCTTAAACATTAACATCTTCACTCCTATGGGCCATGGCTTGCTGTACATAGACCCAGGCAGCTTATCCTGTAGGATAAAACAGTAGAAAATCATAGGGTCTAAACTGAAACTGAAAAATAGTGAAGAAAATGTGTGTGGCAAGCCACTACTGAATAGTTACTGAGAAAATCAACACAGAACCTTTGGCTATTGCCCACAGACCTAGCTGCGGGCACTTCCCTTTACAGGACGAAATCCCTCACTCACCAAAGGTGACATGCTTCATCATATGGGATTCTCCTCTCAAAGGAAACACTTGGGGGCCATTAGGATGCCCGCCCGCCACCCTATCGGGAAACGGGACCACCCGCCTCGAGGGCGGGGGTCCCGAAATGTGCATTAGGATGCGCCCACCACACAGGCGGGCGCATCCTGTATTGTTGCCATTGCGGCGGGCGGAGCAGTAATCTCCGCCCGCCACCTTGTTAAACGTGCACGTTGTGCATTTCTAAGTGCAACATGACAGGCACCGCGCGGTGCCTGCCATGATGCACTTTGAAATGCGGGGGGGTACCATAGGTACCCCCCATGTGCAACCCCCCAAGCCAGTGACTCCCAGGGGGCCCGCAATGGGCCCCCGCAGGGAGTCTCCGCATGCATTGGTGTAAGCCCATTGTAATATGGCGGGCGGTGTCTAACAGACACCGCCACCATGTTACTCGTTTTCCGCCCCGGCCGCCAGGCCACCGGGGCGGTAAACATGCGGGCGGTGTTTCTCACCGCCGCGTTCCACCCCGCCATACTAATATGGCGGGGGGGATTTGGGCTGTGGATGTCGGGTGGATTTCCTCCGCCAGGCTGGCGGTAGCCACCGCCAGCCTGGCGGAGGAAATCCGCCCGACATCCTAATGGACCCCCTAGTTCCTTTGAGGGCTACCACCCCCTCTCTGAGAAGGAGGAGCTCAGGGATGTTTTAAGTGCCTACTCTAATAGGAATTTGTAAATCCACATATGAAGAGAATTAGTGTGAGCAAGGGCGCAGCGCAAAAAAAATCTAACGTGAGGAAAGTGAAACTAAATCTAGCTAGTGAGCGTAAAAAGTATTATTTATTCTGATACACCCACTGCCAGGATTAAAAACAGAGCACCAGCGGTATGGATTTAAACCGCATTAGTGTGGTGGAAAATGATGGTCAACATGTTTCAGCCTAAATGCCCATTTGTGGGTGAGGCTTTTGTCAGGACCTATAATGAGCCTGCTGCTGCTTATGTGCTCAAGTGTTTGAACAAAAAAGGATACAAAAACAGTTTTGGAAAGACCGTTTATTTCAACACACATCACTGACATTTCTACATACCTGTTCAGACGAGAGCAAAGGTGAGTGCACAAACTAAACAGTGATAGTTCAGGCATGAATGATGAGATCCTGTGGCTCTCTCTGTAGAGGTGAAGGTCAGAGATGATGTTATATGGGGCTGAGCATTACCCTTTGGCCTGAGTAGCAGTTATTGTGTAGTTTGGTCCACGACATTCTCTAGTACTACTTTCAGGATGAAAAACAACGTCTATAGCAGTCGCGGTCGGTAGGGGAGTGCTGAAAAAATCATCTTTTTCTCAACTTTCTGAGTGGGAACGTTCTGGAATCAGCGTGGATCCACAAATTTCCTCCCACCGTGCGTTCTCCCAGGTCTCCCAATAAAAATGGTACCTCACTTGCGTGGGTGGGTCAAGGACCCGTGACAGGCAAAGGCCTATAACCTATTGAGGTGACATCAAAATTACCTATCACAAACCAACCTGGTTTTGCATGGGTGGGTCCCATGAGTTTTTTCCCCGGATATCAGCAGCCATCTAGGGAAACCTACCTAACCTATACATTTCTGGAAACTAGACACCCAGGGGAGTCCAACGAGGTATGGCTTGCGTCAGTCTCTCATTATTCTCCTACTCACAATCCCCTGCAAACCTCATATTTTGCTGAAAAAATCACTTTTTTCTTAAATTTCTGTGTAGGAAAGTTCCGGAATCTGTGTGGATCCATAAATTTCCTCCTACTCTACGTTCCCCAGGTCTCTTGATAAAAATGGTACCTCATTTGCATGGGTGGGTCAAGGACCCGCGACGGGCAAGGGCCCAAAACCTATTGAGGCGACATCAAAATTACCTAGCACAAACCAACCTGGTTTTGCATGGGGGGTCCCATGAGTTTTTGGCCCAGAACTCGGCAGCCATCTAGGGAAACCTACCTAACCCCCACATTACGGGAAACTAGACACCCGGGGGAGTCCAGCGAGGTATGGCTTGCATGGGTCCCCCATCATTCTTCCACCCAGAATCCCTTTTTTCTCAAATTTCTATGTGGGAAAGTTCTGGAATCTGTGTGGATCCACACATTTCCTCCCACCCAGCATTTCACCAGGTCTCCCAATTAAAATAGTACCTCACTTGTGTGGGTAGGCATAGTGGCTACAACAGGAATTCGCCCAAATCGTATTGTGGAGACTTCAAAATTACCTATAGCAAAACTACCTGGTTTTGGAGAGGGCACCTGAAATTTTGGCCCCGGGCTCGGCAGCCATCTTGGGAAAGTACCAAACCCAAACATTTCTGAAAACTAGACACCCGGGGGAGTGGCAGTCAAGTCACCCTATCTTGGATTTCCCTGGGTGTCTAGTTTTAAAAATTGTATAGGTGTGCTAGGTTTTCCTAGGTGCCGGCAGAGCTAGGGTTAAAAAACTACAGCTAGGCACTTTGCCAAAACACGGTCATTTTTCACTGCAAAATTGAGGTGTGTCCATGTTACGTTTTGCACCGCTTCCTGTCACGGACATTAGGCCGACCCACACAAGTGAGGTACCATTTTTCTCGAAAGACTTTGGAAAAGTGCGGGTGGGGGGGGAAATTTGTGGGTCCATGCATATTCTCAAACTTTCCACCACAGAAATTTGAGGAAAATGTGTTTTTTTACAATTATTTAGGTTTGCAAGGGATTCTGGTTAAAGAGAACCTGGTGGGAACCAGTCAAGTCACCCCATCCTAGATTCCCCTGGGTGCATAGTTTAAAAAAACATATAGGTTTGCTAGGGTTCCCTGGGTGCCGGCGGAGCTAGGGTTCAAAAACTACAGCTAGGCACTTTGCCAAAAAAGGGTAATTTTTCCCTGCAAAATTGAGGTGTGTCCATTTTGCGTTTTGCGCCATTTCCTGTCGCGGGCAGTAGGCCGATCCACACAAGTAAGATACCATTTTTCTCTGAAGAATCTGGGGAATGTGGGGTGAGTGGACATTTGTGGATCCACGCAGATTCCAGTACCTTCCCCCACAGAAAAGTGGGAAAATTTGTTTTTTTTTACAATTGTTTAGGTTTGCAAGGGATTCTGGGTAACAGAACCTGGTGAGAGGCAGTCAAGTCACTACATCCTGGATTTCCCTGGGTGTCTAGTTTTCAACAATGTATGAGTTTACTAGGTTTCCCTAGGTGGTGCCGACAGAGCTAGGATTCAAAAACTACAGTTATCGGAAACCTGGCTAGATGACCACAATATCCCTGATATAGTCACAGCCCTTCCCCCAGATTATAAGATATTGAATGTTAATAGAGTCGATAAAAAGGGTGGTGGTGTAGCTTTATTGTTCAGAGACCACCTCTCATGCAGGCAAGAGACTATCGTGCCGGCTGAAAAATATGAAGTCCTGGCATTTACTGTGTCTATGAACACCAATGTACTGTTTGGAGGCTTTTTAATCTATAATCCCCCAGGTTGTACTTTAAATTTTAGTACACAACTACTTACACAAATCATGCCTGTCTGTTTGAAGAATAAGAATATTCTCCTTCTTGGAGATTTTAATATACATCTGGACAACAGTAGTAGCTCCCTGACGAATTTACTAGTGGAAGACATGGCTATCCTGCAATTATCTCAGAGAGTCCATCAACCAACTCATATTGCAGGACACACATTAGATTTGATATTCTCTAATATTGAATCCATAGACATTGACCCTTTAATTCCTCTGTTATGGACTGATCATTACTTGATTACCTTTCGTATCAATCTTCCTATCCCCCAGACCAAAAAACACAGTGTATTCACAGCAAGCACGAGAAATTGGAAATCCTTCACAATCGATAAATTTAGAAATCATTTCTCACATCCCTCGTGCACAAGCACCAATATCCATGAGGAGATAGATCTCCTTTACAAAAATATTAAAAATGCTCTTGAACATTGTTCGACCACCCAATCTTGTCATACACCAGGCAACAAAAAATCAGAGAGATGGTACGGACCTGAGCTTAAACTTCTAAAAAGAAATTGCACTTCTTCTGAGCATAAATGGAGAATATCCAAAACAGATGAGACCAAAGACAACTTCAGGAAAGCTCAAACACTCTATCACAGGGCTATCAGAAAGGCGAAAAAGGTATACTTCACGCGTAGAATATCTGAGAATAAAAATTCCTCAAAAGAACTTTTTAAAATCGTTAAAGAACTATGCAATTCAACCAATCTTTCCCTACATCTTACCCCCTCACAGGAAAACTGTGATAAGCTCAATGACTTTTTCTGTGAAAAAATTGATACCATCTATGCCTCCTTTCCTAATCACATGACCGAAATCAATGAACAGGATGTACCTACCGTTGCACATACCAGCTGCCTCGGTTTCGGCCCTTTTTCAGAAGAGGAGGTAGAAAAGGTCATGCTTGAGGTCAAGTCGGGCTCTCCACTTGACCCTTGTCCACATCACATTTTCTCCCAGTTAACTCCTGTAATATGTCCAGTAGTTACTAGAGTACTCAATCTCTCCCTTAGTTCTGCTGAATTTCCAGATTCATGGAAACAGGCCCTAGTCACCCCTTTAGTAAAGAAGGACGGAGCAGACGTAAACAATCCGGCCAATTACAGACCAATATCCCAGCTACCTTATTTATCAAAGGTTCTGGAGAAGTTAGTCAACAGAAGTCTCTCCACATTTCTGGAAGCAAATGGTCTGCTGGATGATTCACAGACAGGGTTCCGGACAAACAACAGCACCGAAACTACACTCTTAGCGGTGACAGACAGTATCAGAACCATGGTGGATCAGGGTAGAACAGTCGCGCTGATACTCCTTGATCTATCAGCGGCTTTTGATACCGTGCCCCACAATCAACTATTGAACATCCTGGCTGAGAAAGGAATACTGGGCAAAGCATTAGGATGGCTACAATCGTTCCTAGCGGATCGAACCCAATCAGTACGTTTGGGTGACTACACATCCCCTCCACGACTCATAAAATACGGAGTTCCCCAGGGGGCGTAATTGAGCCCAACTTTGTTTAATGTATTCGTCTCCTCGCTGGCAACCATTGGCAAAAAGTGGGGTGTCGAAATGTGCTCCTACGCTGATGACACTCAGCTGATGGTCACCATCGATGGAAATGATGACTCCAAAACTAGATTGACGAACTGTTTGACTGAATTGGCAACTTGGATGCAGGACCATTGTCTTAGATTAAACGCCGACAAATCCGAAATCCTACTGTTCGGCAGAGGTACACAGGCCTGGGACAACAGCTGGTGGCCAAGTGACTTGGGTTTGCCTCCCAATCCCACTGCTAAAGCAAAAAACTTAGGAATAATACTGGATAGGGACTTATCCATGAAATCCCATGTTTCTATAACTTGTGGAAGGAGCTTTGGACTTTTGAAGTTGCTTAGACGTGTCTTCCCCTGGGTGCCAACGGATTGCAGGAAAACCTTAGTCCAGTCACTACTGATGAGTAGGCTGGACTACGGTAACTCTCTGTTTGTAGGAATGGCGGATTACCTTTTTTCTAAATTACAGTTGGTTCAGAATGCCGCTGCCAAAGCCATCTGCAATAAAAGAAAATATGATTCAGCTAAAAGTTGCATGCGTGAGCTTCATTGGCTCCCAATGCGGCAACGAGCCATTTTTAAGCTGTTGTGTATTTCTCATAAGGTACTCCACGGCTCAGGCCCCACCATCCTACACAACAGGGTCAGATTTCATAAACCTTCTAGACACCTACGATCTATGACGTTAGGAAGAGCAGTCATCACCCGAGCCCGTACTGTCAGGATGGGAGAGCGGGCCTTCTCTCACATTGCGGCAACAAAGTGGAACGAGCTACCCCCTAAAATTAGAACAAATGACTGTTTTGTCTCATTTAAGAAACAACTGAAAACATTCCTCTTTCCCAGGTCAGATCAATAATCTTCAATCAGAGCTGATGTCAAATCACTTGCAACTTTCTTCAGCGCCGTGATGTCCTTGCAGGATGAATGTTAGCGCTTTACAAATAAATAAATACAAATACAAATACAGCTAGGCACTTTGCCAAAAAAGGGTCATTTTTCACTGCGAAATTGAGGTGTGTTCATGTTGCGTTTTGTGCCGTTTCCTGTCACAGGCACTAGGCGGCCCCACACAACTGAAGTACCATTTTTATCGGGAGACCTGGGGAAATGGAGGGTAGGAGGAAATTTGTGGAAACATGCAGATTCCAGAACATTCCCACAGAGAAACTTGAGAAAATAGTGGGTTTTTTTAGCAAAATTTGAGGTTTGCAGGGGATTCTGGGTATGGGAATGATGGGGGACCCACGCAAGCCATACCTCTCTGGACTCCCCCAGTGTCTAGTTTCCAGAAATGTGTGGGATAGGTAGCTTTCCCTTGATGGCTGCCGAGCCCCGGGCCAAAAACTCATAGGACCCCCCTTGCAAAACAAGGTTGGTTTGTGATAGGTAATTTTGATGTTTCCTCAATAGGTTTTGGGCCCTGGCCTGTCGCGGTTCCTTGACCCTCCTATGCAAGTGAGGGACCATTTTTATTGGTAGACCTGGGGGAAAGCTGGGTGGGAGGAAATTTGTGGATCCACACAGATTCCAGAACTTTCCACCACAGAAATGTGATGGAAATGTTTTTTCATCATTTTGTGGGTTTTGGGTAACAGAATCTGGTAAAAGGCAGTCAAGTCACCCCATCCTGGATTCCCCTAGGTGCCGGCAGAGCTATGGTTAAAAAACTACAGCTAGGCACTTTGCCAAAAAAGGGTCTTTTTTCACTGCAAAATTGAGGTGTGTCCAAATTGCACTTTGCGCAGTTTCCTGTCTTGGCCACTAGGCTGACCCACACAAGTGAGGTACCATTTTTCTTGTAAGACTTTGGGGAGCGCGGGTGGGTAGAAATGTGTGGATCCATGCGTATTTCTGAACTTTACACCACAGAAATGGGGGGAAAATTTGTTTTTTTAACAATTGTCTAGGTTTGCAAGGGATTCTGGGTAACAGAACCTGGTGAGAGGCAGTCAAGTCACCTCTTTTTTGATTCCCCTGGGTTTCTAGATTTCAAAAATGCACAGGTTTGCTAGGTTTCTCTAGGTGCCAGCAGAGCTATCATTCAAAAACTACAGCTAGGCACTTTGCCAAAAAAAGGGTCATTTTCACAGCAAAATTGAGGTGTGTCCATGTTATATTTTGTGCCGTTTTCTGCTGCGGGCAGTGAGACGACCCACACAAGTGAGGTACCATTATTCTTGGAAGACTTTGGGGAATGCGGGGTGGGTGAAAGTTTGTAGATCCATGCAGATTCCAGGACTTTACACCATTTTTTTGGACAATTTTTTAGGTTTGCAAAGGATTCTTGGTAACAAAACCAGGTGAGAGGCAGTCAAGTCTCACTATCCTTGATTCCCCTGGGTGTCTAGAGTTTTTAAAAATTCATTGGTTTGCTAGGTTTTCCTTGGTGCCGGCAGACCTAGGGTTAAAAAATTACGTCTATGCACTTTGCCAAAAAAGGGTCATTTTTCACTGCAAAATTGCAGTGTGGCCATGTTGCGTTTTGCGCAGTTTCCTGTCGCGGGCACGAGGCCGACCCACACAAGTGAGGTACCATTTTTCTCGGAAGACTTTGGGGAACGCCAAGTGTGTGACATTTGTGGATATACGCAGATTCCAGAACTTTCCACCACAGAAATGCAGGGAAAATGTGTCTTTCAAAAAAATATTTTAGGTTATCAAGGGATTCTGGGCAATATAACCTGGTGAGAGGCAGTCAAGTCACCCTAACCTGGATTTCCCTGGGTGTCTAGTTTTAAAAAATGTATAGGTTTGCTAGGTTTCCCTAGGCGCCGGCAGAGCTAGGGTTAAAAAACTACAGCTAGGCACTTTGCCAAAAAAGGGTCATTTTTCACTGCAAAACTGTTGTGTGTCCACGTTGCATTTTGCTCCGCTTCCTGTCGCGGGCATTAGGCCGACCCACACAAGTGAGGTACCATTTTTCTCGGAAGACTTTGGGGAACGCAGGGGGTGGACATTTGTGGATCCATGCAAATTCCAGAACTTTCCACCACAGGAAATCTGAGGAAAATGTGTTTTTTTTTTACAATTGTTTACGTTTGTGAGGGAATCTCGGTAACAGAACCTGGTGCAAACCAGTCATGCCACCCCATCTTAGAATCCCCGGGGTGCATAGTTTTACAAAATGTATAGGTTTGCTAGGGTTCCCTGGGTGACGGCAGAGCTAGGGTTCAAAAACTACAGCTAGGCACTTTGCCAAAAAAAGGGTAATTTTTCACTACAAAATTGAGGTGTGTCCATGTTGTGTTTTGCGCTGTTTCCTCTCGTCGGCACTAGGCCGATCCACACAAGTAAGGTACCATTCTTCTGGTATCTTACCAGTGGGTGGGTGGAAATTTGTGAATCTAAGCAGATTCCAGTACTTTCAACCACGAAAAGTGGGACAGATGTGGGTTTTTTCTACAATTGTTTAGGTTTGCAAGGGATTCTGGGTAACAGAACCTGGTGATAGCCAGTCAAGTCACCCCATCCTAGATTTCCCTGGGTATCTAGTTTTCAACAATGTATAGGTTTGCTTGGTTTCCCTGGGTGCCGACAGAGCTAGGGTTAAAAAACTACAGCTAGGCACTTCGCCAAAAAAGGGTCATTTATCACTGCGAAATTGAGGTGTGTCCATGTTGCGTTTTGCGCCGTTTCCTGTCACAGGCACTAGGCGGCCCCACACAAGTGAGGTACCATTTTTCTAGGAAGTCTTTGGGGAACGCGGGTGGGTGGAACTTTGTGGATCCACGCAGATTCCAGAACTTTCCACCACTTAAATATGAGGAAAACGTGTTTTTTAAAAAGATTTTTAGGTTTGCAAGGGATTGTGGGTAACAGAACAAGGTGGGAGCCAGTCAAATCACCATATCCTAGATTCCTCTGGGTGTATAGTTTTTAAAAATGTATAGGTTTGCTAGGTTTCCCTAGGTGCTGGAAGAGCTAGGGAACAAAAACTTCAGCTAGGCACTTTGCAAAAAAAGGGTCATTTTCACTGTGAAATTGGGGTGTGTCTCCATTGCATTTTGCGCCGTTTCCTGTTGTGGGCACTAGGCCTACCCACACAAGTGAGATATCATGTTTCTCAGAAGACTTTGGGGAATGCGGGGTGGGTGGAACTTTGTGGATCCATGCAGATTACAGAAATGTGAGGAAAATTTGTTTTTGTTTTACAATTATTTCAGTTTGGAAAGGATTCTGGGTAACAGAACCTGGTGGGAACCAGTCAAGTCACCACATCCTGGATTTCCCTGTGTGTCTAGTTTTTAAAAATGTATAAGTTTGCTAGGTTTCCCTGAATGCCAGCAGAGCTAGCGTTCATAAACTACAGCTAGGCACTTTGCCAAAAAAGAGGTAATTTTTCACTGTGAAATTGAGGTGAGTCCACGTTGCGTTTTGCACCATTTTCTGTTGAGGGCGCAAGGCCTACCCACGCAAATGAGCCCCCATTTTCTCAGAAGCCTTCCGGAAAAGCGGGGTGGGTGGAAATTAGTAGATTCACCCAAATTTCAGAACTTTCCACCACAGAAACGTGAGGGAAATGTGTTTTTTTGACAAACTTTTAGGTTTGCAAGGGATTCTGGGTAACATAACCTGGGCAACATTACCTGAGGCAGTCAAGTCACCCCATCCTGCAATTCCCTGGGTGTCCTAGTTTTCAAAAATGTATAGGTTTGCTAGGTTTCCCTATGTGCCCGTAAAGCTAGGGTTAAAAAACTACAGCTAGGCACTATGCAAAAAAAGGTGAAAATGTGGAGTGTTCACGTTGTGTTTTGAGCCGTTACCTGTCATGGACACTATGCCTATTCACACAAGTGAGGTACCATTTTTATCGAGAGACTTAGGGTAATTCAGATTTGTAAAGCAGGTGTTATTACCTATTGACTTTCGATGCATTTCTACCTTCCAAATGAAAGACATTATGTAAAAAAGAAGTCATTTTGAAAAATGACCAATAATTCTCATGCTAGTATGAGTATTCCCAATTTTGGAAATGTGCAAATATCTATTGTTTCTAATACATAGGTGTCTTTCATACCGATTTTTCCATGTATACATTTTCCCACAATAATTGCTACATACCAGGTACATTTTAAAAAGCCATTGCAAATTGCTGCTCAGTTTATATATAAATAAAACTGAGCATATATATATATATATATATATATATATATATATATATATATATATATATATATATATATATATATATTCACTTAAAAAACCATAGGTTTCAGGAGTTATATAGTTAGGAATTAGCTTTTAAAAAACCTTTGAAATTCACTCAAAAAACTATAAGTTTTAGTGGTGTTATAGTTAGCTGGACATTTTACTCATACAAAACCATTGAAATTGCTCCTATATAGTTAGTTGTACTAACTATATTTCGCGCACCCGCAATCCACTGCTGATGATGTCACATATTAGATCATTCATGACATTGTCAGTGACATCACTGATGACATCTCAAATGACATCACTGATGACATCACTGATGACATCATCCAGTGAATGTGGTTTGCTTCGTTATTTAAATATGCATTATATATATAGCAATTTGCATTGAAGAATAAGTGGATATATATAAATAAATATTTGGATGGAGGATTAAGTAGCAGTGTAATTGACTGTTTACTTGACCAATTTATAATGTCTCACTAAATATAGTGGATAGTGACTAAACTGTGTGAATATCTGTATCACTTTGTCAGTTGTTGTGTAAACTGATTCTACAGTTGGTTACTAGCTATGTGAAAGTCTATATTAGTTATTGATTAGTTAACTGAGCATTTGTATGGGAGTGTGAAAGTGTGTGTGGTTCGGTGGGGGGTGTGTGACTGTCCAAAGATGTGTGAATAGTTGATTCAGTAGATATATGAAGTTAAAACTACATGTTCTAACAGTTGTTTGGGTGAGTGAATATCTTTATGGGTGTGCTGATGAGCAAATATATTTCTCAATGGTACAGGTCCAACAAACTAGAAAAATAAAAGGCAGTGTATGTGTCAGTTGTTGTATATAAATAAGTATACATAAGACACAATGATTGTGTGAGTGACTGTATGGATAACTGTATACTTGTAATAATGATTTTATAATTCACTAAGTATGACTTACTATCTAAATGAATAGAAGAAGTGGTGTTTGTATAAGTGTTTTGCTAAGTAAATATGTAAGTATGATCCATTGTTTGCATAAGTGAGTAGGATGACTTCATATGTGAATAGGATGCGTGCTGTTGTTTAATGTCGATATAGATGTATAAGTATTTTTGATAGTGTTCTATTGTTCATTGACAGCATGTATGAGTGAATCCATAGGTAAGTGATTAGATGTTTATATACATCTATGAATCACTGAGTGGATTTTTAGATACTTGTATTGATGTTACAATGGATTTAAATATGATACTCTGTATTTTACAAAGAGTGATGAAAAATTGTAATAGTGTATGAAAAGGTGTATGTGATTGTCACGTGGATGGTGTCATCAGTGATGTCATCAGTGATGTCATTTGAGATGTCATCAGTGATGTCACTGACCATGTCATGAATGATCTAATATGTGACATCATCAGCAGTGGATTGCGGGTGCGCAAAATATAGTTAGTACAACTAACTATATAGGAGCAATTTCAATGGTTTTGTATGAGTAAAATGTCCAGCTAACTATAACACCACTAAAACTTATAGTTTTTGAGTGAATTTCAAAGGTTTTTTAAAAGCTAATTCCTAACTATATAACTCCTGAAACCTATGGTTTTTTCAGTGAATTTCAAAGGTTTTTTAAATGCTAATTCCTAACTATATAAGGCCTGAAACCTATGGTTTTTTCAGTGAATTTGCAAGGTTTTTTAAATGCTAATTCCTAACTATATAAGGCCTGAAACCTATGGTTTTTTCAGTGAATTTCAAAGGTTTTTTAAATGCTAATTCCTAACTATATAAGGCCTGAAACCTATGGTTTTTTCAGTGAATTTGCAAGGTTTTTTAAATGCTAATTCCTAACTATATAAGGCCTGAAACCTATGGTTTTTTCAGTGAATTTCAAAGGTTTTTTAAATGCTAATTCCTAACTATATAAGGTCTGAAACCTATGGTTTTTTCAGTGAATTTGCAAGGTTTTTTTAAATGCTAATTCCTAACTATATAAGGCCTGAAATCTATGGTTTTTTCAGTGAATTTCAAAGGTTTTTTAAATGCTAATTCCTAGCTATATAAGGCCTGAAACCTATGGTTTTTTCAGTGAATTCGCAAGGTTTTTTAAATGCTAATTCCTAACTATATAAGGCCTGAAACCTATGGTTTTTTCATTGAATTCGCAAGGTTTTTTAAATGCTAATTCTATTAGCGGATAACGTTTTTATATATTAAAACGTTTTTTAAATCTCAAATGCCGGCTTTGCTAACAGAGTTTTTAAGCACAGGCTCTTTTGTCTCTGGTGGCCATCTTGGGAGACTGCATATCAGAATTTTTTTAATGAAATATAAGAGGATTTGAGAAGTCACTCAAAATGTGCCCTAATTTTTCTTTCTTCAGCACTAATCATAATTCCTATGGCAAAATGAACCCCTTCATTTTGTTCCTTTGCAAATTAAATGTTTTAAGTGTTAACACTTTATTCCAATCGAGATGACTTCAGGTGTGCCATACATTTGTCATAAGTAAGACTGTTAGCGCTCTAGTTGTTCTTTAGAACACTCTGGGACATTCTGTCATTGGGCTTTAGTTGGGCTACATCTGGCTGATATTTGGCTGATATTTGGGCTACATTTGTTTTTTTGTCTCTGGTGGCCATCTTTGGGCTACATTGGGCTACATTGGGCTACATTAGGCTACATTGGGCTCTAACATATATATAGCCCAATGTAGCCCAAGATATATTTTTTCAAAGTTAATTTTCGTAAAAACCACTGGAGCACATATCTTGAGACATAGCAAAGGCACATCGGGCTACCAATCCCTACAATTTTGCCAAGTTTGGTGGAAAACCATTCAGCCGTTGGGGCAAAAAGTGAGTCCAACCGCCCTATGGAAATTAACATGGGGAAAACACGTTTTGGGACCCCCCTTTTATCTCGGCCCCCGCTTGACGAACCCCCCCCCAAACTTTCAGGGAAGGGCCGGAGCGCCGCGAGGCAAAGTTAAGGAAGATTCCTCAACCGGCGCCAAAGTTATTCCCAATAGAATGTTGTGATTTCCCTATGGAAAACAATCCTAACTATATATACCTACTGGCTATCGCCAGTAGGTTATATATATATATATATATATTCACTGAAAAAACCATAGGTTATACACCATAAATAGTTAGGAATTAGCATTTAAAAAACCTTATTTTACTCACACAAAACCATTGAAATTCCATATATAGTTAGTTGCACTAACTATATATCGCGCACCCGCAATCCACTGCTGATCATGTCACATATTACATCATTCATGACATGGTCAGTGACATCACTGATGACATCTCAAATGACATCACTGATGAGATCACTGATGACATCATCCAGTGACTGTGTGTTTCTGTAAAGTTTAAATATGTTTTACATATTGAAGAATGAGTAGATGTATAAGTGTCTGGACGAAGGATTTAGTAGGTGCATGACTGAATGTATGAGTGAGTGATTAAATGTGTCTCACTGAGTGCATGGGTTAGTGACTAAACTGTCTTAATTTGTGCATCATTATGTCTGTTGTTCTGTAAACTGCTGCATGTGTTGATCAGTAGCTATATGATTAACTATATGGGTTATTGATTGATTGTCCAAGTATTTGTATAGGAGACTGAGTGTGTGTGTGGCTGGCTGGGAGGTGTGTGACTCTGTGCAGATCAATGTGTACTTGTATCAATGATTGTATAAGAAAGTAAGTATGTGTTAGTATATGTTTGAAAATGTAAGGTGCTCTATGTTTAACTGTATAGACAAGAAAATGGAAGTGTGATTGATTCTTTACAGGACTGACTAGGTGTGTGAGTAACTCCATGGATGAGTGGCAGAGTGTAAGTGTCTGTATAGGTGTATGAGTGCATATGATAGTGTTGTAAAGATGAGTGATTGTATGTATGAATGATTGTATGGGTGAATGAGTAAATGTGTGTGTAGACGTAGGAATCAGTGAGTACGTATGTAGTAACTAGTATTGGTGTGTCAATGGTTTCAAAAATTATACTCTGTATTTAACACTGGGTGAAACAGAGGTTATATTAAAACGTGAGGAGATGCATTGTATTGTCACATGAATGATATCATCAGTGATGTGGTCATTGATGTCAAATGAGATGTCATCAGTGATCTCATCAGTGATGTCATTTGAGATGTCATCAGTGATGTCACTGACCATGTCATGAATGATGTAATATGTGACATGATCAGCAGTGGATTGCGGGTGCGCGATATATAGTTAGTGCAACTAACTATATATGGAATTTCAATGGTTTTGTGTGAGTAAAATAAGGTTTTTTTAATGCTAATTCCTAACTATATATGGTGTATAACCTATGGTTTTTTCAGTGAATTTTCAAGGTTTTGTAAATGCTAATTCCTAACTATATATGGTCTATAACCTATGGTTTTTTCAGTGAATTTCAATGTTTTTTTAATAGCAAATATCATAAGCTGTCGAATGTCAAGTACGTGGTAAGTAAAAACATTTTCGTGTTTATGCACACTGATCTGCTTTGAATGCTGCCCCCCACCCCTCATTTCTATTAGGAGTACTCTCTCTTTGCAGATAGTGAAGGGTAGTTAACGCAGCCCTTTGCCCCCTTTGTAATCCGTCGTGCCTGCTTCTCTCTCCATTTGATTGATTGTTCTCTTTGGTTCATTCTCTATTTACAAACAAGCACAGAGTCGCAATACTCTGTTTAGTCTTTGCAGATAGCGAAAAATCGTGTAAAAAAACAAAAGTAATAGAGCAAAATCAGTAGGCCACTAATGGGATCTCTTTTTGACCTCGCTAAAATAGAAACATTAGGAACAACCTGTTGAAAATAGCAATGCGTATGTACATAAGCGGCGTTCATTTGTGTTCACAGTACCCCTTGTTGATTGTTTGAATCGAGCATTGAATTGTTCGAAGTTAATTCTCTTAAGGATCTTCTCTGCCTGCAAACGAGGAAGAATAGGAATATTCTCTCTCCCTTTGCAGATAGTGAAGGGTAGGTAACGCAAGCCTTTAACACGTCGTACCTATTTCATTCCTCATTGATTGATTGATTGTCCTAACATTGACTGTTTGGGAATTAGTTCTTTTTGGAGGTATTCCCTGTTTGCAAATAAACGTAGGAAAATCTTTGCAAGTAGTGAAAGGGTACGTAATGCGGACCTTTCTCCCCCGTTGTAATCTGTCATGCCTATCTACTCCCCACTGATTGATGCACCTGTTTCACCCGGACCATTTACTAGAGATACGTCATATGGCCCGACCAGAGAGCACCCCTAGTGAAAAGGACATATGCAATAATAACGAAGTGATCACTCTATCCTGTTAACAGAAACTTTAGCATGAAACAACCTGGAAAGAAAAGAATAGGAAAACGAAAATCAGTAGGCCACTGATGAACATGAACTTTTATTAAACAACGAACAAAGAAACGATAACATAACGTAATGATAAAACCTATTAATGTCCTAGAAACAAGAAAACGTTAAAATATGCCAGTGGTGAGAGACCAGAAAAACAGTAAGAGAAACCAAATCACCCCTCGCTGTCCCACCGCCTGCCACGCCAAAAAAATCGATAGACTAGGGAAAATGCAAGTCAGTAGAACATCCGCCCCCACTCTGGAAACTTCCAAGGTGGGGCAGGGTTCCGACTACGCCCAGCCGGGAGCAGCCCATATAAGGCAGGTCCTGCTGCCACGCCTCGGCCAGGAGATCCTAACGTAGGGTGTAGCCGGAGGAGAGGCCGAGGCCAGCGGGACCCGGCCAGGGGATTGCCTTTACAACGCTGAACAGTTGCAGGGGGGGGGAATGTCTCCTCGACCCTCCCCTCTCTCTCCCAGTCCGGCCGCGGTGGCCCTTGAGAGTTGCAGGTAGTCCCGCCACATGCTCTTCCGGTCCGGCCACCAACGGTCGGGGGGCCGAGGCCGACGGGATCCGGCTGCAGCCGATAAACCAAGAAACCCGTTCATGGGGCCAGAGCCAGGGGCGTCCGGCCGACATCTACCGGAAGCCCGGCCCGAAGACGGACGGGACACTTCTTCTTTCTTGAATAATGGCTGCGACAACACTGGGGGGGGGATGTCTTGCACATGCCTCCGACCCCCCCCCCTCGTCCTCATCGCCTGGTCCGGCCATAACAAATCTCAAGCGAGACGCCGTGGGGTGCACTGGGAGGGAGAGACGGTGCGAACAGGCCTCTCCCGCCTCCCCAGGTGGAGGCTTCCCAGCTGCACCCTCAGCGCTCCAGGCGCCCGGAAAAGGGTTCTTCCACTGTGGCCATGCTGCAACGTCTCGCCCGGCAGGGTGGAGCCCGTCCGCTCATGTGACCCCGCGATCGCCGGTAGCTGCCGAACTCTCAAAATGGCGGTCGACCTGGCAAGAGCGGGCCCAGCATAAAGAAATGGCCCGGTCACTGGTTGACTCCACCACCGTAGTCCTCCACGACCTTGAAGATTCTAGAGGAGCCGCGGGAGTCTCCAACCCCCGATGGGGAATGACTGCCATGATCGCCCGTGGAGTGACGAAACTGTATCCGCGGGACGTCGGCGCTCCCATGCTGGCGCCAGCCTCACTTTGAATTACTAGAATCCTGCAGACCTCACTTCCGGTGAAAGCACAGTGTGACCCGGTAGGAAAAATTATTGCACCCCCTCCCCTTTTTGACTGATAGTTCAAACCACCGATCCTTTCCTTTGCCCTTTTAACGGAACTTTGGACTGCCTCCCCCTCTTTTACATTTTCTAGAGAAAACAAAACATTAACCACTACATTAGCATAGCAGTTGACACCAGAACTGTTTTCAAATTGAAAACCAACAACATCTTCAACAGAATCCTTTTTGTTTCTGCTGTGACCCTGCTACAGCACAGGCATTGCCCCAGCAGTAATTCTGCAATGCCGGTAAGAATAGCTGTGGTGCCTACTGGACTCACTCACCCCCGCGGCGCCCCACGCCGTTATCTGCTGGGCGGCAACTTACTAGACATCACCTTCGTGCCATCTAGATTTCAGCGCGTTCTGCTGCCTTGGAACTATTCGCACAACAGACCGCTACTGACAAGAATATTTCATTATTGGTGCTGTCAATTTCAATAAATCTATTGGATAATTCAAAAGAAATTGCCACGGTCTCTTCGTTGTTTAAATGTTTTTACTGTTTTTGTTTTGTTGTATATATTTATATGTTATTAAAGTTTTATATTCCTACTACTTTGTTGGAGTGCTATATATTTTTAATGTGACACATAATTGTAAAAACTTTGATGTACAAAGAGTCATTCCTGGAATCTTCCGCTTCAGGCTCGGTCCCCTCCCCAATCACAATACAGGATGGTTTTCAGATAGTAGGAACACGTGTGGTGTGACGGATCTCATCGGGTGTGGGCCTTGATCTACTATAACTCCTTTGAAGAGGGGTGATTCTTTACAGCTGGGGCCATAAACTACATCTGCAGGGCTAGCTGATAGCCTGGACAATCGGACACAGAGGAAGAGGAGTGTCAGAGGGTGCGGTAGTGAATAGGGCAAAAGGGAGGTGTCGGGCGGGCACAGAGTGTGATTCTCAGGGAAGAGCAGCGCAGATGGGGGGAGGTTTATTGCCCATGCATAAGACAGAGAGCGGTGGTGACCAGTGCCTGGGGAAGATGCTTGTGTGGGTGAGGAGCCATGCTACGAATCGACAGCGTGCAGAGAGTGGGTCTGGTCAAGACATCTAAAATGGCTGCCGTGCACGACAAAAGTGTGGCATTTCAAAAAAGGCAAGATGGCGCAGACAATGTTTTTCAACACTTCCTCATTTCCTTCGAATCGAACGTTAACAGACGTTGGGGCATATTACCAAAGTTAAGCGATATTTATCGCTAACGATGCTTACCAACCAATTTTTTACCACTAAGCATCGTCAGAAATTATCGAAGATAAACCTTACTATTATCAAGGTTTATCGCAAATGCGATAATAAACGGCCGCAATGCATGAATATCGCTAAAAACTCAGCGATATTCATGCATTACCGAGCTAATACTCTTAGCCATGTTATCCACCTCCCATTGGATAACATGGCTAAGAACTGCTCAGGGCAGGTGTTACTTTTTGGAGATATTCGCGCTTAGCGCGAATATCTCCAAAAGTTGGTAATAGGAGATAGATATCTTGCATGTTGTAATGCAAGTTATTGTGGTATATGGAACTCATACCATAATCTCTCAGGAAAGCAGAAACTGATCCTTTTGGGACCGCCTAAAAAGGCCTAGGGGGTGAGGAGTACTCTACTTTGCCCCCTTTTCACGTTCCGAACTATTTTATTTTACTCTCTTCTGTAATTACACAAAATAGCAGCGATAAGATGCATCGGAGACACACAGTGAGAGAAAGGAGGCCGGAGATGAAGAAGAGATGTCAAATACACATTGGAGATAATATAGTGGCAGAAGGGAAGTAAATATGAGTAAACTTACCATGTAACATAAAAATGTTGCACTCTATACTATAAGTCTCATTTAATACTACAATCACTTCGCTACAACCTCATAAATTAAAAATAAAAATGAATAATGTCTCAAACAATTTTTGATTTCTAAATATAAATTTATTCTTCAGAATTTTCTAAATTTGAAAGAACTAGTAACATGTCCTCATCAGCAATGTCCTCATGAAAAGTCTCCAATGATGATTCTTGTAACTCTATGGTCTCCAAACACTCGATAAATTCGCCATCAAGAGATTGATCAAAAAAATCATTCAAGTCATCTCCTCCTTGTGACAATATTTCATTATTGGTGCTGTCAATTTCAATCAATGTAGTGGAATCATTCAAGTCATCTCCTCGTGACAATATTTCATTATTGGTGCTCTCAATTTCAATCAATGTAGTGGAATCATTCAAGTCATCTCCTCCTTGTGACAATATTTCATTATTGGTGCTGTCCATTTCAATCAATCTAATGGAATCATACAAGTCATCTCCTCCTTGTGACAATATTTCATTATTGGTGCTCTCAATTTCAATCAATGTAGTGGAATCATTCAAGTCATCTCCTTGTGACAATATTTCATTCTTGGTGCTGTCCATTTCAATCAATCTAATGGAATCATACAAGTCATGTCCTCCTTGTGACAATATTTCATTATTGGTGCTCTCAATTTCAATCAATGTAGTGGACAATTCAAAAGAAATTGCCACGGTCTCTTCATTGTGAGCCATTTTATTTTGAAATTGCTTGCTGTAAATTGCAGAAAAAAATAATCACTTTCATTTATCGTTTTTAGTAATACATAATATAAAACTAACTTTATCAAGTATTTAGTATAACAGAAGGACTGCAAATAAATAACAGAAAACATTTTTCAAATTATCTTCAAGTGTACAACATAGTTCCCCTTACAAATTAACAACTCACCTTTTTAAAAGTAGGAGAAGTGTTAGTACTGTGTAAATCAAACACCAGAAATTCACCACCAAAAATTCCTCACAAATGTACCTCAGACAGTAGTATCACAAAATGGCTGTGGTTTCCTCTCATTTGAAATATATACATAACCAATTAACTTTCATCACACACAAATACAAAACCAAAGTAACATTTTAATTGGTTCTAAATTTCAACACTTTCAAATGTGTTTTCCCCATGCAATTTTCCATAGGACATTTACATACGTCTACAGCCTGAATGGCTGAACGGAATTACACCAAACTTGGCAAAATGGTACATCAAACCTAAGAGGTCAGGAAGGATCTACTATGCCCCCTTATGGTCATTTCCCCCTTCGCTTTGGCCTCCTCTTGTCTCTCAATCCTACCGAGGGACAAGATGGCGGCCGCTACGGACTGTTTGGAATGTTGACAGACGCCGGAGAACCAATCAGCTTCGCAAAGCTCCGTAACGCGAAAAGTACGCGAAGCGGAGCGCTGTTACAGATATATATCTTTTTTTCAACGTTAATTTCTCAAAATCCACTGGAGCACATATATTGAGACCTAGCAAAGGCACATCGGGCTACCAGTCCCTAATATTTTGCCAAGTTTCGTGCAAATCCATTCAGCCGTTCGATTATTATTATTATTTTTTTTTTTGCCCCGCGGGGCCCTTTTAAAACCTCCACATCAAACGTAGGGGGTCAGCGAGGATCTACTATTCCCCCTTATGGTCATTTGCCCCTTCGCTTTGGCCTCCTCTTGTCTCTCGATCCTACCGAGAGACAAGATGGCGGCCGCTACGGACTGTTTGGAATGTTGACAGACGCCGGAGAACCAATCAGCTTCGCTTCACAAAGCTCCGTTGCGCGAAAAGTACGCGTCCTGGAGCGCTGCCCGGTCCGCTGTTACAGATATATATCTTTTTTTAAACGTTAATTTCTCAAAATCCACTGGAGCACATATATTGAGACCTACAAAAGGCACATCGGGCTACCAGTCCCTACAATTTTGCCAAGTTTCGTGCAAATCCATTCAGCCGTTCGGGCTAAAAGTGTGGAAAACTCAATGTTAAAAACACGTTTTGGGACCCCCCTTTTTTCTCAGCCCCCCCTTGACGAACCCCCCCCCAAATTTTCAAGGGCTGCTCAGGAACAAAATGTGCCATTTTCCTGAAAATTTCAGCCAATTCCGTCCACAAACGCCAAAGTTATTAGACATAGAATTTTCAAAAAACCCATAGAGAAAAAATCCTAACTATATATACCTACTGGCGACCGCCAGTAGGTAATATATATATATATATATATATATATATATATATATATATTGTCACTCCAAGGTTGTCCACCTTTGAGTAGCACACGAGCAGCAGCTTGATTTATGTGTAGGTGAGGACGGGGATCCGCTTGTAGATGCCGCTCCGTAATGGATCTGCCCGACGCGTTTCGAAGCTCCATATGCTTTTTTTCAGGCGCTTTAACGGAGGCGGTGTGCGCAACCGCTGACCCACTTCTCCATTTTCCATATGACAAACCCACCAATGGGAGGCTCAAATGAGACTGTGTATTATGGGAAGTGTGGTGCGGGAAGCACATAATCAAGTCCTGTATGGACCCCGCAAGTGGGTCCGTCCTCGATCCCGTGTACGGCTACTGTTTCACTTCAGTGACCCCCAAGGATGACGGGGTGGTGCATACTCCGCGGCTGGACGGCCGCGTGTATATTGTCGTTCCAAGGTTGTCCACCTTTGAGTAGCACACGAGCAGCAGCTTGATTTATGTGTAGGTGAGGACGGGGATCCGCTTGTAGATGCCGCTCCGTAATGGATCTGCCCGACGCGTTTCGAAGCTCCATATGCTTCACTTCAGGGGCTTTAACGGAAGCGGTGTGTGCAACCGCTGACCCACTTCTCCATTTTCCATATGACACACCCACCCGGTACCCTGGGGGTCACTAAAGTGAAGCAACAGTCGTACTTGGAATCGAGGACGGGCCCACTTGTGGTGTCCATACAGGACTTGATTGTGTGCTTCCCGGACCACACTTCCCAGAATGCACAGTCTCATATAGCCTCCCATCGGTGGGCATGTAATATATAAAATGGGGAAGTGGGTCGGCGGTTGCGCACACCGCTTCCGTTAAAGCCCCTGAAGAGAAGCATATGGAGCTACGAATCACGTCGGGCAGGTCCTGTACGGAGCGGCGTCTACGAGTGGATCCCCGTCCTCACCTATACATAAACCAAGCTGCTGTTCGCGTGCTACTCAAAGGTGGACACCTTCGAGCATTGATATATATATATATATATATATATATATATATAATTTTTTTTTCTTTTTTGGGGACATTGACAAAGGCCAGCATGGCCGAAACGCATTTGTCTGCCAAGGGGAGCAGAATAAAGCATCTTTGAAAATAAACAAGACTGTGTGCGCTACGCTTTTGTTTTTCGATCATGGTTGAAGGAATATATACATTACCTACTGGCGGTCGCCAGTAGGTATATATAGTTAGGATTTTTTCTCTATGGGTTTTTTGAAAATTCTATGTCTAATAACTTTGGCGTTTGTGGACGGAATCGGCTGAAATTTTCAGGAAACTGGCACATTTTGTTTCTGATCAGCCCTTGAAAATTTGGGGGGGGTTCGTCCAGTGGGGGCCGAGAAAAAAGGGGGGTCCCAAAACGTGTTTTTAACATTGAGTTTTCCATAGGGCGGTTGGCCTCACTTTTAGCCCGAACGGCTGAATGGATTTGCACGAAACTTGGCAAAATTGTAGGGACTGGTAGCCCGATGTGCCTTTTGTAGGTCTCAATATATGTGCTCCAGTGGATTTTGAGAAATTAACGTTTAAAAAAAGATATATATCTGTAACAGCGGACCGGTTAGCGCTCTGGTTCGCGGACTTTTCGCGCAACGGAGCTTTGTGAAGCGAAGCTGATTGGTTCTCCGGCGTCTGTCAACATTCCAAACAGTCCGTAGCGGCCGCCATCTTGTCTCTCGGTAGGATCGAGAGACAAGAGGAGGTGAAAACAAAGGGGGAAATAACTATAGGGGGCATAGTAGATCCTCGCTGACCCCCTAGGTTTGATGTGGAGGTTTTAAAAGGGCCCCGCGGGGCAAAAAAAAAACAAAATAATAATAATCGAACGGCTGAATGGATTTGCACGAAACTTGGCAAAATATTAGGGACTGGTAGCCCGATGTGCCTTTGCTAGGTCTCAATATATGTGCTCCAGTGGATTTTGAGAAATTAACGTTGAAAAAAAGATATATATCTGTAACAGCGCTCCGCTTCGCGTACTTTTCGCGTTACGGAGCTTTGCGAAGCTGATTGGTTCTCCGGCGTCTGTCAACATTCCAAACAGTCCGTAGCGGCCGCCATCTTGTCCCTCGGTAGGATTGAGAGACAAGAGGAGGCCAAAGCGAAGGGGGAAATGACCATAAGGGGGCATAGTAGATCCTTCCTGACCTCTTAGGTTTGATGTACCATTTTGCCAAGTTTGGTGTAATTCCGTTCAGCCATTCAGGCTGTAGACGTATGTAAATGTCCTATGGAAAATTGCATGGGGAAAACACATTTGAAAGTGTTGAAATTTAGAACCAATTAAAATGTTACTTTGGTTTTGTATTTGTGTGTGATGAAAGTTAATTGGTTATGTATATATGTCAAATGAGAGGAAACCACAGCCATTTTGTGATACTACTGTCTGAGGTACATTTGTGAGGAATTTTTGGTGGTGAATTTCTGGTGTTTGATTTACACAGTACTAACACTTCTGCTACTTTTAAAAAGGTGAGTTGTTAATTTGTAAGGGGAACTATGTTGTACACTTGAAGATAATTTGAAAAATGTTTTCTGTTATTTATTTGCAGTCCTTCTGTTATACTAAATACTTGATGAAGTTAGTTTTATATTATGTATTACTAAAAACGATAAATGAAAGTGATTATTTTTTTCTGCAATTTACAGCAAGCAATTTCAAAATAAAATGGCTCACAATGAAGAGACCGTGGCAATTTCTTTTGAATTGTCCACTACATTGATTGAAATTGAGAGCACCAATAATGAAATATTGTCACAAGGAGGACATGACTTGTATGATTCCATTAGATTGATTGAAATGGACAGCACCAAGAATGAAATATTGTCACAAGGAGATGACTTGAATGATTCCACTACATTGATTGAAATTGAGAGCACCAATAATGAAATATTGTCACAAGGAGGAGATGGCTTGTATGATTCCATTAGATTGATTGAAATGGACAGCACCAATAATGAAATATTGTCACAAGGAGGAGATGACTTGAATGATTCCACTACATTGATTGAAATTGAGAGCACCAATAATGAAATATTGTCACGAGGAGATGACTTGAATGATTCCACTACATTGATTGAAATGGACAGCACCAATAATGAAATATTGTCAGAAGGAGGAGATGACTTGAATGATTTTTTTGATCAATCTCTTGATGGCGAATTTATCGAGTGTTTGGAGACCATAGAGTTACAAGAATCATCATTGCAGACTTTTAATGAGGAGATTCCAGATGAGATGATTGAAGAGGAAATTACTGATGAGGACATGTTACTAGTTGTTTCAAATTTAGAAAATTCTGAAGAATAAATTTATATTTAGAAATCAAAAATTGTTTGAGACATTATTTATTTTTATTTTTAATTTATGAGGTTGTAGCGAAGTGATTGTAGTATAAAATGAGACTTATAGTATAGAGTGCAACATTTTTATGTTACATGGTAAGTTTACTCATATTTACTTCCCTTCTGCCACTATATTATCTCCAATGTGTATTTGACATGTCTTCTTCATCTCCGGCCTCCTTTCTCTCAGTGTGTGTCTCCGATGCATCTTATCGCTGGTATTTTGTGTAATTACAGAAGAGAGTAAAATAAAATAGTTCGGAACGTGAAAAGGGGGCAAAGTAGAGTACTCCTCCCCCCCTAGGCCTTTTTAGGCGGTCCCAAAAGGATCAGTTTCTGCTTTCCTGAGAGATTATGGTATGAGTTCCATATACCACAATAACTTGCATTACAACATGCAAGATATCTATCTCCTATTACCAACTTTTGGAGATATTCGCGCTAAGCGCGAATATCTCCAAAAAGTAACACCTGCCCTGAGCAGTTCTTAGCCATGTTATCCAATGGGAGGTGGATAACATGGCTAAGAGTATTAGCTCGGTAATGCATGAATATCGCTGAGTTTTTAGCGATATTCATGCATTGCGGCCGTTTATTATCGCATTTGCGATAAACCTTGATAATAGTAAGGTTTATCTTCGATAATTTCTGACGATGCTTAGTGGTAAAAAATTGGTTGGTAAGCATCGTTAGCGATAAATATCGCTTAACTTTGGTAATATGCCCCAACGTCTGTTAACGTTCGATTCGAAGGAAATGAGGAAGTGTTGAAAAACATTGTCTGCGCCATCTTGCCTTTTTTGAAATGCCACACTTTTGTCGTGCACGGCAGCCATTTTAGATGTCTTGACCAGACCCACTCTCTGCACGCTGTCGATTCGTAGCATGGCTCCTCACCCTCGTAAGCATCTACCCCAGGCACTGGTCACCACCGCTCTCTGTCTTATGCATGGGCAATAAACCTTGCCCCATCTGCGCTGCTCTTCCCTGAGAATCACACTCTGTGCCCGCCCGACACCTCCCTTTCGCCCTATTCACTACCGCACCCTCTGACACTCCTCTTCCTCTGTGTCCGAATGTCCAGGCCGGTCCTAGGCTATCAGCTAGCCCTGCAGATGTAGTTTATGGCCCCAGCTGTAAAGAATCACCCCTCTTCAAAGGAGTTATAGTAGATCAAGGCCCACACCCGATGTGATCCGTCACAGCACACGCGTTCCTACTATCTGAAAACCATCCTGTATTGTGATTGGGGAGGGGACCGAGCCTGAAGCGGAAGATTCCAGGAATGACTCTTTGTACATCAAAGTTTTTACAATTATGTGTCACATTAAAAATATATAGCACTCCAACAAAGTAGTAGGAATATAAAACTTTAATAACATATAAATATATACAACAAAACAAAAACAGTAAAAACATTTAAACAACGAAGAGACCGTGGCAATTTCTTTTTAATTATCCAATAGATTTATTGAAATTGACAGCACCAATAATGAAATATTCTTGTCAGTAGCGGTCTGTTGTGCGAATAGTTCCAAGGCAGCAGAACGCGCTGAAATCTAGATGGCACGAAAGTGATGTCTAGTAAGTTGCCGCCCAGCAAAAAACGGCGTGGGGCGCCGCGGGGGTGAGTCAGTCCAGTAGGCACCACAGCTATTCTTACCGGCATTGCAGAATTACTGCTGGGGACAATGCCTGTGCTGTAGCAGGGTCACAGCAGAAACAAAAAGGATTCTGTTGAAGATGTTGTTGGTTTTCAATTTGAAAACAGTTCTGGTGTCAACTGCTATGCTAATGTAGTGGTTAATGTTTTGTTTTCTCTAGAAAATGTAAAAGAGGGGGAGGCAGTCCAAAGTTCCGTTAAAAGGGCAAAGGAAAGGATCGGTGGTTTGAACTATCAGTCAAAAAGGGGAGGGGGTGCAATAATTTTTCCTACCGGGTCACACTGTGCTTTCACCGGAAGTGAGGTCTGCAGGATTGTAGTAATTCAAAGTGAGGCTGGCGCCAGCATGGGAGCGCCGACGTCCCGCGGATACAGTTTCGTCACTCCACGGGCGATCATGGCAGTCATTCCCCATCGGGGGTCGGAGACTCCCGCGGCTCCTCTAGAATCTTCAAGGTCGTGGAGGACTACGGTGGTGGAGTCAACCAGTGACCGGGCCATTTCTTTATGTTGGGCCCGCTCTTGCCAGGTCGACCGCCATTTTGAGAGTTTGGCAGCTACCGGCGATCGCGGGGTCACATGAGCGGACGGGCTCCACCCTGCCGGGCGAGACGTTGCAGCATGGCCACAGTGGAAGAACCGTTATCTAGGTCGTTCCGAAACTGTGCAGCACTGTAGTTGTTAGGATGCCACCGCCTGGAGCGCTGAGGGTGCAGCTGGGAAGCCTCCACCTGGGGAGGCGGGAGAGGCCTGTTCGCACCGTCTCTCCCTCCCAGTGCACCCCACGGCGTCTCGCTTGAGATTTGTTATGGCCGGACCAGGCGATGAGGACGAGGGGGGGGTCGGAGGCATGTGCAAGACATCCCCCTCCAGTGTTGTCGCAGCCATTATAAAAGAAAGAAGTGTCCCGTCCGTCTTCGGGCCGGGCTTCCGGTGGATGTCGGCCGGACGCCCCTGGCTCTGGCCCCATGAACGGGTTTCTTGGTTTATCGGCTGCAGCCGGATCCCGTCGGCCTCGGCCCCCCGACCGTTGGTGGTCGGACCGGAAGAGCATGTGGCGGGACTACCTGCAACTCTCAAGGGCCACCGCGGCCGGACTGGGAGAGAGAGGGGAGGGTCGAGGAGACATTCCCCCCCCCCTGCAACTGTTCAGCGTTGTAAAGGCAATCCCCTGGCCGGGTCCCGCTGGTCTCGGCCTCTCCTCCGGCTACACCCTACGTTAGGATCTCCTGGCCGAGGCGTGGCAGCAGGACCTGCCTTATATGGGCTGCTCCCGGCTGGGCGTAGCCGGAACCCTGCCCCACCTTGGAAGTTTCCAGAGTGGGGGTGGATGTTCTACTGACTTGCATTTTCCCTAGTCTATCGATTTTTTTGGCGTGGCAGGCGGTGGGACAGCGAGGGGTGATTTGGTTTCTCTTACTGTTTTTCTGGTCTCTCACCACTGGCATATTTTAACGTTTTCTTGTTTCTAGGACATTAATAGGTTTTATCATTACGTTATGTTATCGTTTCTTTGTTCGTTGTTTAATAAAAGTTCATGTTCATCAGTGGCCTACTGATTTTCGTTTTCCTATTTTTTTCTTTCCAGGTTGTTTCATGGTAAAGTTTCTGTTAACAGGATACAGTGATCACTTCGTTATTATTGCATATGTCCTTTTCACTAGGGGTGCTCTCTGGTCGGGCCAGATGACGTATCTCTAGTAAATGGTCCGGGTGAAAAAGGTGCATCAATCAGTGGGGAGTAGATAGGCATGACAGATTACAACGGGGGAGAACGGTCCGCATTACGTACCCTTTCACTACTTGCAAAGATTTTCCTACGTTTATTTGCAAACAGGGAATACCTCCAAAAAGAACTAATTCCCAAACAGTCAATGTTCGGACAATCAATCAATCAATGAGGAATGAAATAGGTACGACGTGTTAAAGGCTTGCGTTACCTACCCTTCACTATCTGCAAAGGGAGATAGAATATTCCTATTCTTCCTCGTTTGCAGGTAGAGAAGATCGTTAAGAGAATTAACTTCGAACAATTCAATGCTCGATTGAAACAATCAACAAGGGGTACTGTGAACACAAATGAACGCCGCTTATATACATACGCATTGCTATTTTCAACAGGTTGTTCCTAATGTTTCTATTTTAGCGAGGTCAAAAGAGATCCCATTAGTGGCCTACTGATTTTGCTCGATTCCTTTTGTTTTTTTACACGATTTTTCGCTATCTGCAAAGACTAAACAGAGTATTGCGACTCTGTGCTTGTTTGTAAATAGAGAATGAACCAAAGAGAACAATCAATCAAATGGAGAGAGAAGCAGGCACGACGGATTACAAAGGGGGAAAGGGCTGCGTTAACTACCCTTCACTATCTGCAAAGAGAGAGTACTCCTAATAGAAATGAGGGGTGGGGGGCAGCAATCAAAGCAGATCAGTGTGCATAAACACGAAAAAAAAAATTCTTACCACGTACTTGACATTCGACAGCTTATGATATTTGCTATTGAAAAACCATTGAAATTCACTGAAAAAACCATAGGTTATAGACCATATATAGTTAGGAATTAGCATTTACAAAACCTTGAAAATTCACTGAAAAAACCATAGGTTATAGACCATATATAGTTAGGAATTAGCATTTAAAAAACCTTATTTTACTCACACAAAACCATTGAAATTCCATATATAGTTAGTTGCACTAACTATATATTGCGCACCCGCAATCCACTGCTGATGATGTCACATATTACATCATTCATGACATGGTCAGTGACATCACTGATGACATCACTGATGACATCTCAAATGACATCACTGATGACATCACTGATGACATCTCATTTGACATCAATGACCACATCACTGATGATATCATTCATGTGACAATACAATGCATCTCCTCACATTTTAATATAACCTCTGTTTCACCCAGTGTTAAAAACAGAGTATAATTTTTGAAACCCTTGACACACCAATACTAGTTACTACATACGTACTCACTGATTCCTACGTCTACACACACATTCACTCATTCACCCATACAATCATTCATACATACAATCACTCATGTTTACAACACAATCATATGCACTCATACACCTATACAGACACTCACACTCTGCCACTCATCCATGGAGTTACTCACACACCTAGTCAGTCCTGTAAAGAATCAATCACACTTCCATTTTCTACTCTATACAGTTAAACATAGAGCACCTTACGTTTTCAACCATATACTAACACATACTTACTCTCTTATACAATCATTGATACAAGTACACATTGATCTGTACAGAGTCACACACCTCCCATCCAGCCACACACACACTCAGTCTCCCATGCAAATACTTGGGCAATCAATCAATAACCCATATAGTTACTCATATAGCTACTGATCAACACATGCAGCAGTTTACAGAACAACAGACATAATGATGCACAAATTAAGACAGTTTAGTCACTAACCCATGCACTCAGTGAGACACATTTAATCACTCACTCATACATTCAGTCATGCACCTACTAAATCCTTCGTCCAGACACTTATACATCCACTCATTCTTCAATATGTAAGACATATTTTAACTTTACAGAAACATAGTCACTGGATGTTGTCATCAGTGATGTCATCAGTGATGTCATTTGAGATGTCATCAGTGATGTCATCAGTGATGTCACTGACCATGTCATGAATGATGTAATATGTGACATCATCAGCAGTGGATTGCGGGTGCGCAATATATAGTTAGTGCAACTAACTATATATGGAATTTCAATGGTTTTGTGTGAGTAAAATAAGGTTTTTTAAATGCTAATTCCTAACTATATATGGTCTATAACCTATGGTTTTTCAGTGAATTTTCAAGGTTTTGTAAATGCTAATTCCTAACTATATATGGTCTATAACCTATGGTTTTTTCAGTGAATATATATATATATATATATATATATATTACCTACTGGCGGTCGCCAGTAGGTATATATAGTTAGGATTTTTTCTCTATGGGATTTTTGAAAATTCTATGTCTAATAACTTTGGCGTTTGTGGATGGAATTGGCTGATGTTTTCAGGAAAATGGAACATTTTGTTTCTGAGCAGCCCCTGAAAATTTGGGGGGGTTTCGTCAAGGGGGGGCTGAGAAAAAAGGGGGGTCCCAAAACGTTTTTTCCCATGCAATTTTCCATAGGGCGGTTGGCCTCACTTTTAGCTCGAACGGCTGAATGGATTTTCACAAAACTTGGCAAAATTGTAGGGACTGGTAGCCCGATGTGCCTTTGCTAGGTCTCAATATATGTGCTCCAGTGGATTTTGAGAAATTAACGTTCAAAAAAATATATATATCTGTAAGCGCGCTCCGGGCAGCGCCCCGGTTCGCGTACCTGACGCGTAACGGAACTTCGCGAAGCGAAGCTGATTGGCTCTCCGGTGTCTGTCAACATTCTAAACAGTCCGGAGTGGCCGCCATCTTGTCTCTCGGTAGGATCGAGAGACAAGAGGAGGCCAAAACAAAGTGGGAAATGACTATAAAGGGGCATAGTAGATCCTCCCTGACCCCCTAGGTTTGATGTGGAGGCTTTAAAAGGGCCCGGGGGGCAAAAAATTTTTTTAAAAAAATAGTTTTTTTGCGTGGGGAGCGCCCGGTCCGCGCACCGGGAAGCGGTCTGGGGAGCGTACTATAAGGAAAAAAGATTGATAGACTATGATATTTTGAAATATTGTATGTTTATTGATTGTTCTTTTTGTTGTTTTTTTTTTGTTTTTTTTTATTTAAGTAGCAGTATTTATGATTATTAAATATAAATTTATTTTTGGGATTGTGCACAGTATACTATAAGTCTGACTTTACATTATAATCAATTTGGTACTAGTTTATGAATTACATATAAAAATGATTAAAGACTCAAACCATTTTTTAATATTAAATATAATTTTATTTTTCTGATTCTTTTTCAAAATTTAATAGAACGTCTAACATTTGACTGTCCGATATGTCTTCTTTTTGACTGAACATAACTTCCCACATTTGACCGTCCTCATATTGAAGTAAGAAATCCACAGATTCTACACATTGTAGAAGTTCATGGTCTCGTGATTCATCCATTAATTCCAAGTCAATGGGTTCAATGATTTCCTCATTGTTCATGTCTAGGACAATTTCAAAGGAAACGTTCTGTTCTCCTTGCATTTTTGTGCTGAAATTTGAATAAAAAATAAATATATCAGTAGAGATAGGGCACTGTTGGGTTTAAGTTCAGACAGGTACTTTTGAGGCGTGAAGTAGTACTATTAAAAAGTGCCTGTGAAAAAGCCTAAGTAAATTCATAATTATACCACAGAAACCTAAATCAATCCATAATTTTAATAAACAAGCCTTTCTCAATGTCTAACTCTTACAGAGGGATAGTATATAACTATCTGAAAATGTTTTCAAATTTATAAAATAATATCTTACCTTTTAAAAACAAGTTTAAGTTGTGAGTGAAAATGATCTTGCAATGTAGTTCAGGAAGTAGTAGTCAAAATGGCCATGTTTCTCTCTCTTTTTTATATATATTCAGGTACATAACCAATCAAATGTCAGGTAAAAAAAGTAGAAAATGAAAGTAACATTTTAATTGGTTGTCAATTCCAACACTTCAGATGTGTTTTGTGAAGTAATTTACCTCAGGGTATTTAGAGAGGTCTACAGGCTAAATGGCTAAATGGAATTCCAATCAAATTTGTGAAAATGGTAGGGATTGGTATGAAGTATGAGCTAATCTATATTTGGTGAAAGTGTCTCCAGTGGTTTTTCTGTGAATTACTTTCCCACCTTTTTTTGAGCGAGCGCTTCCCGGTGCGCGCCCCGGTACGCGAACCGGCAGCGTTACGGGAGTACTCCATTTTGTGTTTCGGTAGAATTGAGATACAAGATGGAGGGCAAATAATGTTCAGAATGGGTAGAAGGGGGCACGGTAGACGTATCCTGACCCCCTAGGTTTTCTGAGGGTGGCTGAGGAGGTCCATATGTGCGACAAAAATAATTTTTTGTAAAAAAAATTCGCGTGGTTAGCGTCTGGTGCGCGTACCGGGTAGCGCTCCGGGGAGCGTACTTTGGTGAAAATTAGTGAAAAAAGTTAGAGTAAAATGATAATTGTGAGTGATCAGATGTAGGGTAGCTCTGAAAAGAGCTTTTGGGTCCTGTGGCTGATGTAGGTACCTACAAGTAGGTACCAATGCACAGTCTTAAATTGAGGATGAAAATTCTGTTCCCCTCATCTGAGAAGTGAACTCCATCTCCTCTGTAGATATCTTGCATGTAGTAACGCAAGTTATTGTTGTACATGGAGCCCATTCCATGGTCTCTCATATAAGCTGAAACAGACTTATTTACATGCTTCCTCGATTTCTCAATTTGTGGACAAAATTGGTTCGACCACCTCCATTTCTGTCTTTGGCATATATTTGAATATACCAAGGCAGTTTGAGGAAAAAGTGCCATCAATTGGTCAAAGGTGTCTTTTAAAAACATTTCCAGACCTACACCAGTCAAAGTGCCCAAGTCATTTCCTCCACAGTGCACAATTAACAGGTCAGGTTTTGGCAAATGCATAAAGGTTTTCACCAATGGTATCAATTGGTGACATTTTAATCCTCTGTGGCCAATACCCTTAATTTCCACATTTTGTAAATTGAGGTTAGGTAAATTTCTGTTATCAGCATACCTTTGAGCCCAGTAGATGTAACTATGTCCAACAATCCAGACAGAAAACATGGTGAGAGAAGGTTCTGCTGCAGTCAGATGAAGTGTGGCAATGAAATGGCAGTTGAAAAAATAAGAGTTTAACATGAAAAAAACTGTGGAGTTTCTGTGTTAATGAAGCAGTAGCAGTGATTGGTGGATTTTGATTGCTGAAAACAGAAAGTTAGGGTGCATGGATGAGTTCTTTGAAAGATGTAATTTGAATGGTCAAGAAAAAATCATTTTATGAAAGATTGCACTGGATATGCAGGTGTACTAAGAGTTCAGAGTTCAATTGAAACATTGTTGTGTGAACTTGCAAACATCAGAGGTCTTTCAGGAGGTGGTTGCTATGCAAAAAAGGCAGAAAGGGCAGAGGGGGGAAGGGTGTTGATTTGAAAAAAGTAAGGGAAGAGTTTTGATTGGGTGACATGAGAGATATGTGTGATGAATTACAGCATTTCTGTGCCATTGATGGTTGCAGGCTCTGGAGTGCATACCTTTTGCTCTGCTGAAGACAAATTGGTGTGTGTCTGAGACTGTTTTGAAACTCAAAAAGTATTTGCTAAGGTGAGAAAAGATTCATTTAATTTAGATAGAGAATAGTATGCTTTAGGGAGAAAATTATGAAGAAAGTTGTGTATTTAAAATGTTGCTTTGTGTCAAGTGTTTTACAAATAGATTTTGTTTCTTTGAGTTACATAGCCATGTTAAAAGTGACGCAAAAATAGTGGAAGGGTCTTACAAAAATGCTTTCATGTGTCTTAGGGCATTTTAACTCACTTCCCCATGAATGTATGAATATAATTGCTTTACAAGATGTGTTTAAAAACGTTTTTTGAAATCAATTAGGTTTCTTGATATGTACTGCTAGAGTTTCATAGGTTGCTTGGGGCATATTTTCAAGGCTTTTGAGTTCCTTTGATGTAATTTTTCCCATTTTATTTTAAGACATTTCCTTGTGGTGCAAGGTCCTTGTAAATACGCCCCCATGTGTGCTTGGCAAATTTAGATTTTAATTCTTTGAGTTACATAGCCATGTTAAAAGTGACCCAAAAATGGTGCAAGGGCCTTAAAAAAACGCTTTCATGTGTCTTATGGCATTTTAAGTCATTTCCCCTTGAATGTAGGTATATAATTGATTTATATGATGTGTTTAAAAACGTTTTTTGAAATCAATTAGATTTCTGGATATGTACTGCTAGAGTTTCATAGGTTGCTTGGGGCATATTTATAAGGCCTTTGAGTCTCTCTGATGTTATTTTTCCCATTTTAATTTAAGACCTTTCCCTGTGGTGCAAGGTCCTTGTAAATACGCCCCCATCTGTGCTTGGCAAATTTAGATTTTGATTATTTGACTTACATAGCCATGTTAAAAGTGACCCAAAAATGGTGCAAGGGCCTTAAAAAAACGCTTTCATGTGTCTTAGGGCATTTTAAGTAATTTCCCGATGAATGTAGGTATATAATTGATTTAGATGATGTGTTTAAAAACGTTTTTTGAAATCAATTAGGTTTCTGGATATGTAGTGCTAGAGTTTCATAGGTTGCTTGGGGCATATTTATAAGGCATTTGAGTCTCTCTGATGTTATTTTTCCCATTTTAATTTAAGACCTTTCCCCGTGGTGCAAGGTCCTTGTAAATATGCCCCCATCTGTGCTTGGAAAATTTAGATTTTAATTCTTTGAGTTACATAGCCATGTTAAAAGTGACCCAAAAATGGTGGAAGGGCCTTAAAAAAACGCTTTCATGTGTCTTAGGCCATTTTAAGTCATTTCCCCTTGAATGTAGGTATATAATTGATTTAGATGATGTGTTTAAAAACGATTTTTGAAATCAATTAGGTTTCTTGATATGTAGTGCTAGAGTTTCATAGGTTGCTTGGGGTATATTTAAAAGGCATTTGAGTCCCTTTGATGTTATTTTTTAAATTTTAATTAAAGACATTTTCCCGTGGTGGAAGGTCCTTGTAAATACACCCCCATGTGTGCTTGGCAAAATTAGATTTTGATTCTTTGAGTTAGATAGCCATGTTCCATACAGTGCTCACCTTCTGCGTAGTCTTTGATATGCTAGACTCCATCTGCACAATGAGATACCTAAGCAAAGGAAACACAGGTGATGTGATTGTGAAATGAGGAAAAGAAATTCCACATTTTTCAATTACATCACCTGTGTTTCCTAACTTTACGAATGACATTGTGCAGATGAGGTTTAGGCCTGTCCACGGACACAGAAGAGGTCTGGCCTTTGTTCAAGAGTGAAGTGGACATGACTTACTTCATTGGTAGGCCTTCACATGTATTATCTCCTCTGTACTCTTCAACAAGCGTAAATTTCATCTGCAACCCTGAGTAGGCCTCACCTCAAACAAACCTCTGGATAGGCCACACCTTATCATCATCCTGAATCAATCATTTAAAATGTTAGGGACAGATTTATGATAGGTGTATGCCTCTTTTGCGCCACTGTGCGTCACTTTTGTGACGCAGCGGCGGTGCAAAAGATGTGCTATGTGGCGACATATTTACAACTTGATGCATCTAGGCAGATGTGTCATGCTGTAAAGTCCCGTGCCACATGAAACCGATGCAGCAGTGATGCAAAAGATGCACCATGTTGCAAGAGAGACATCACTTCATCTCCAACAAGATAAGAAGCTGAATCTTCTGTAAATGTCAAAATTGTTGTATACAGTGCTCAACTTCTGTGTACTCTTTGATATGCTAGACTCCATCTGTACTATGGGATACCTAAGCAAAGGAAACACAGGTGATGTGATTGTGAAATGAGGAAAAGAAACTCCACATTTTTCAATTACATCACCTGTGTTTCCTAACTTTACGAATGACATTGTGCAGATGAGGTTTAGGCCTGTCCACGGACACAGAAGAGGTCTGGCCTTTGTTCAAGAGTGAAGTAGACATGACTCACTTCATTGGTAGGCCTGCACATGTATTATCTCCTCTGTACTGTTCAACAAGCCTAAATTTTATCTGCAACCCTGAGTAGGCCTCACCTCAAACAAACCTCTGGATAGGCCACACCTTATCGTCATCTTGAATCAACCATTTAAAATGTTAGGGACAGATTTATGATAGGTGTGTGCCTCTTTTGCGCCGCTGTGCGTCACTTTTGTGACGCAGCGGCGGCGCAAAAGATGCGCTATGTTGCAACATATTTACAACTTGATGCATCTAGGCAGATGTGTCATGCTGTAAAGTCCTTCGCTCTGACCGGCGCTGAAGAACGAATTAACTACGATCCCCAACCACTTTCGACCAGATTCTCGAAGCATTAGAAACCCGGCCCACTATCGTTTCCCTGATGAAGGGGCAGATACGCCCCGAAATGCATTGGATGTTTATAAAGGACAGTGTCAAAGTGTTGAAAATGGAATAAGTTACGAAGACCATTATTGAAATGAAAAGCTAATCATGAACAATGTTGCTGAATAAAAGCACACTTTACTATTGAAAAATTGTTTTGGAACCTCTGTCTTGTGAGAGGAACACGTGTGTGCGCCACAGGATGGGTTCAGTGATCCACTGACCTCACAACCCCTTTGTAAAGTCCTGTGCCACATGAAACCTGCGTCAGGTTTCATATAGGCGTTTTGTTGCATGGTGGGCATTCATTTGCATGAAAGCCCTGTAAAACTAACACAGTGAAATTTAGAAGATTTCACTGAGTCAGCTTTATAGCATTGCTGAATCAAATCCTTACGCCTGTTTGAAACGGGCATAAGGAGTGATGCACCATGCAGTGTGTGGCTTGCTCCTGTGCATTGCAGTAGACATGTCGCGCTTACGACGTGATTCCTGCAATGTGCTGCTTTTGCGGCACAGATGCGTGACGCATCTGTGCTGTTTTTACTCAATGGTGCTCCACATTGTAAATGCGGCACACCATGGGTGGCAGAGCAGCGGTGCACATTAACTGGTGCATCCGTGGGGATGCGCCAGTTAACGTAAATCTGCCCCTTTACATTTAAGTATGAGCAGGGGACACGGAGTCGGTGAGGCTTATCCAAGGTTAAGAAGAGATGAGTCCTGTTCACTGAAAACTTGGACATAGGCCTCACCTCCTCAGCATCGCTGGACATGGCTAAATAATAGCTGCAAAATGTTACTCTTGGTAAACAATTTTACTATTATAGTCTCTGAGATTTGTCTCTTACTCTGCAACATCTCATTGTTGTTCTCTTTCTTTAAAGATAACGACAACATCAACCATGAGTGATAATGAGCAATCAGTTGATCTCGATCTTATCATTGAACTTGTCATTGAAACGTCAGTGTAAGTAGATCCCTTGGATGATTTAAATCCTGAGGATGATGAAGAACATGATGAGGGTGCGGGTTGTCAGAATTGTATGACATAGGGTGGGAAGCTGACCTGCTTGAGCCTATGGAACTATAAACATTTATTTTTTAAAATTTACTGGAAATGAAAAGTAAAAATGTAAACCGTTTCATTTAAAATTAAACACAACTTCAAAAACAGGTTATGTGTAGTGTCTTTAATAAAAAAGCCAAATATGCTCATAAAATTAAATCAGATTCACATATAAAACAGCACAGGTAAAATGTAGAAGCATTCCATTTCTTTGCTACTATTTGTGAATACTAAATTTGCCAATGCACTACAAGTTATTCTATGTAAAAATGACAAGTAGTGTGTTAAATTTTTGACGACTGTTATTGATTTACTGTTTGGTAATAGTGGTTAATAAAAATTTTTATTATATTTTACCACAGATTCAACTGCAGATCATTTCGAAATTAGAGAATGCCGTCTAAGGGTAGAATCCGAAAGGCTGCAAAACGTCAAAGACAGCAGCTTAATAAATTGTTGCAGCAGTCCTCTACAATAAAAACTCGTCAAGTCACCAAGAAAGGTCCGGGTAAGACAACGAAATCATTCATAAGAAACATTTGTAGAAAAAAAAGTAGTACTACAGAAAATGTTTTAGTCCAGAAAAAGAGAAGCAATTTAAACGGAAAGGAAAGGCCAATCAAAAATGTTACTGCTAGAGCAGGAGATAACTCTGTGCATGATAATAGAAGGAAACAACAGTTTAGGGACATTCGTAGACGAATGTTCCGCAACAGGATAATTGGCAATTTGTTAAAAAATATTAAGAAAGGTCAACAGAAAGTGGTTTTTTATAAGAGAAAAAAAAAGTGGAGAAAGTTATTGATCAGGCATTTGAAATTAAGCGAAAGTTATTTATTTTGATAATCAATAGAATTAGGAAGCCAAACAAGGCAATTTATGATTTCAAAAGAAATAGTAGATGGAAGAGAACAGTTAATTGTAGTAATTTTTGTGAAGTTTTTGCAGGAGAATGGATGCATAGTTCAAGTTGTGAGGCATTTTTTAATGAGGAGAGTTATTTCCAGGATAATGATTTGGTGCATGCAGTTGACACCAGTGGTCGAGCTTATGAGGTGAAAGATGGTTGTCAAGTTGAAAAAGAAAAACTTGTGACAACAGAGGCAGAAGAGGTGTTAGGTAATGAGGTTTTAGTAAGACGTCCTAAGGGACCTGTGTACACCTGGAAGTGTAGTAGTATTTGCAGTGTGCGACAGGATTACATCAATTTGCTTTGTGATTTTGTACGGACATTTAATAAGAAAAGTTTGAAGCAGAAAATGATGTTGTTGCAAGAATTAGATCCTTGCAGAGTGAGAGAAGTGACAGGTTTGCATGGTCATTCACTGGCTTGTCTTTCCAGGAGAGTATGCCAGAGTGTTTTTCATCATTACAGGATGCTAGCAGTGCATCATAATAAAGTGAGGAAATTAGTTAGAATGTTGTATTATGCTAAGAGTCCAGCAATTATGCTTAAACAATTATACACTGCTCTTTTGCATGGTTCTGAAATAGATGTGAAGAATATTTGTGAAGAAATTGAGTTTTGTTACTTTGGAAGTAAAGAGGAGAATGTTGAAATTGACCCAGAAGAAGAGGGTAATGTGGAAGATAGTGTACAGGTTTCCAGTACAGATAATTTTCAGAAGGAAATTGCCACGTTTCACGTGAAATCAAGTGAGAGGCCTAATTTCACTTGTGTGTGTTGTCGACGCACTTATTATAAGAATCAGACTAAGTTAGTGGATTTATATGCGAAAAGTGAAAGGGAAAATAATTGTGATTGGAAGGATTTCGCAACATACTTGATGGTAGAAAATTGTTTTGATTTGTGATTGGATCTACGGGTGTGTACTTATTGTTGTAACAAATGAAATCAAAACCGTATGCCTGCTAGAGCGGTTCATAATAATCTGGAATTGGTTGAGATTCCTTCTGAATTGAAGGATTTAAATACTTATGAATCTATTTTGATTCAAAGTATCCATCCCTTTCAGGCTATTGTAAGAATGGAGCCAAAGACAGGGACATTGCCTCCATCAGATTTACAGAGAGGATTAAAGGGAAGAGTTGTTTATTTGCCTCTAGATTTGAAGAAAAACATTAATACAATTGGAGTAGAAAAAGTGGAAGAGGATCCTCTGGTTATCTTAGTTAATGGGGTTCCGACAAAGAGTAAGAAAATATGGCAAGATTTAGTGGATGTAAGGAAAGTCAAAAAGGCAACATTGTATTTGAAAAAAAGCAATAAGTACTATAAGAATGTATATGTTGCAGAAGAGGAAGTAAGTGAAGAAGAGGATAGTGATTTGTGTGGTGGTCAAATTGAGAAAGTAGAACCCTCTAAAAGTGAAGAAATATATGAACATTATAGTGTTCATCCTTTGCATTCCAAGGAAGTCATGGGGAATGCTATTGAGTTGTTTCAAATGAAACAAGCCAAAGGGAGTCCAATTAGTGTTTGAGAGGAAAGTTTGGAAGCTCGGTGTTTCCCACAGCTATTTCCAACAGGTCAAGGAGGAAGATATGATGAGCGACCTCATCAAATACCTGCTTCTGAATACCGGACTTTACGATTGTATGCAGAAGATCCTAGGTTTCGACAATGCATTCCGTATTTGTTTCATCTCCTGTTTGAAAGCGATCTGTCTGGACTGTCATATGCAGTGAACCACATCTTGAAAAGTGGTATACAGATGCAAAACATCTCGGCAAGTGACTTTATGGATAAAGTCAATGTGCAAGACAGTATTTTGGATTCTCACCTGATTAATCTCATGGCGTGTCAGCGTGGTACTAATGAGTACTGGTACCGTCGTCATGGTGATTTAAAATGTAAGCTGAGGAACTTAGGAACTCCCACATGGTTCCTCACTCTCAGCTGTGCCGAGTATGGCTGGGAAGACTTACTTGAATTTCTACGAGAGGCAAATGGAAACATTGAAAATATCGAATTCAAGACACCCGGAGAACTGTGCTCTTTGGATCCAGTGAATGTATGCAGGTACTTCAATTATAGATTTGAAGCTATGATGTCTTTCATCATGAACAAGAAAAATCCACTTCTTGGAGAGGTGTTGGATTTCTTCTGGAGAAAGGAGTACCAAGCAAGAGGTGCTCCTCATATACATATGCTGCTGTGGATCAAGGATGCACCTAAATTTGGAACAGATCCAGAAGACTTAGTGATGAGTTTCATAGAACAGTATTCTACATGTGCTGTTCCAAACGCAAAGGAAGAGAAAAGCCTAAGAGAACAAGTTTTACGCTTCCAAAGCCATCGTTGTGGAAAGTACTGTCATCGTAAATTCCGAAACAAGGACAAGTTCTACACCAAATGTCGTTTCGCCTTTCCACGACCGGTGATTTCTAAAGGAAGAGTGAACAGTTTGATGTCTTCGCTGCGACATAATGTGATGAAGAAATCACCTAAAAACACATACAATTTGAAAAGGAACGAAGAGTCCAAGTACATCAACGACTACAACCCAGTGATTTTGTCCATGTGGAATGCTAACATGGATATACAGTTTGTGGCTGATAACTGTATGGCTGTGGCTCGGTATGTGACATCTTACATCACCAAAAAAGAAAAGACAGAATTGAAGGATATGTGGGAGGACATTTCCCATGAAAAGAGCCTCAGTAAGAAGTTGTACAGTTTCAGTCTGAAGATGTTGTCACATCGAGAAATCGGAGCTTACGAATGTTCTGACCGGTTATCTTCAGCAAGTCTCTATGCCAAATCCAGGAGTATCATTTGGGCGAGTCTTGGTCTTGCTGCAACGCGTAATCGAGTTCTGAAACCTGTGCGGGAAATTGAGTATTTGGCGGAAAAGGAGCCAAACAGTACCGATATTTTGAAGACCAACATGTTGGATACATTTTATCCAAATAGAAGCAGTCACCTCGAGAATGTTTGTCTGTATGAGGTTCTACAAAATTACATATTCAAGAGGAACATCAAAGAAGATATTGATAAAGGAGTGTATGCTGTAATTGGAAGTGAGGGATGTCTCGTCAAGCAAAGGAAATGCCTCTTGGTAAACCATCGAAAATTGAGTGGCGAATCTCCTGAAAAAAAATAGTTTTTCTATTTAGCACTTTTGCAACTTTTCAAGCCTTGGCGTGCAGAAGAGGAACTGCTTGGAGATTTCCTCTGTTACGAAGACTCTTTCAATGCCGCCAAGGAGACCATAGAATGTCCTGTTTTTCCCAAATATCTAGAAATGTTGAATGCGGAAATCGAGCAGGAGGCAACGATTGCAGCCGAGATTGCTAGAGACTGTTCTCAGGACAGTCAGAGTTCTGTTTCATTGAGTCAGGATCCACTAGGAGGACCAGTTATCGAAAATGAAGCTGCCACTGCCATGATTGAAGTGGAAAGAGCCATGGAACATGCTCAGGAGGATGCGGTTAACTTAGAAGACTTGGAAAGACAACTCAACGTTGAGCAGAGGAAAATATATGACGAAGTTACCAACCAAATTGATCATGGATTAAGTCATGAGAAGAAAGAGTGCTCATGTACGTCGTTGAAGCCTGTCCGACTGTACGTGAGTGGAGAAGCGGGAACTGGAAAAAGTTTCCTCATTAAAGCAATTTCATGTTATTTGCAGAAAAGGACTGAGTCATCGCTGTCTTGTGTCGTCACCGCTCCAACTGGACTGGCAGCACATAACATTAAAGGTATTACTTTGCATCGTCTACTGATGCTGCCAGTGGAGCATGATAACAAATTACAATACCACAAGTTATCTGGAGATGCTTGTTGTGAAGTTTCAAGAGTCTTGAAGAAAATGAAACTTCTTATCATTGCCGAAGTAAGCATGGTTTCCAATATCATGCTTGCCTTTGTGCATTTGAGAATGCAAGAAGTTCTCAAAACAGAGTATGATGTGTTATTTGGTGGCAAACACATCATTGTTTTCGGTGATCTTCTGCAGCTGACACCAGTGAAAGGACAACCTGTGTTCAAAATACTCACGCATGAAGATACCAGGAAGTGCCTAGGGAGCATTGGCAACGTTAATATATGGTTAAACTTCAATTATGCTGAACTGCGTGAAAATATGCGTCAGGCGAAGGATGAAGATTACAAGAATATTCTACAAGATGTTAGAATCAGAAAAGTGACCGAGCATGGGAAAGAAGCTTTACATGCACGATTACTGTCAAATTTGTATCCAGAACAAGACGTTGTGCCTGAGAATATTTTTCAGAAAATTACTAAGAAGAAATCTGGAATATGTTTGATGCCAACTCTTGCAGAATGTGCCATCTTCAACAACAAAATGTTGTATTTAGAAAACCAAGAGATTGTGAAACTGGAAGCTATTGACAGAGTAGAGCATATGGGATCAACAATTATTTTGTCTGAGAATTTGAAATCAAAATTGGATTCATTAGAGAAGACTATATCTAAAACTGCAGGTTTTGAAAAGACTCAATGTGTGCTTAAATTGCCGTATAATTTTAAGAAGGAATTTACATGTTGAAAGAGGTCTGGTAAATGGATCAATGGGTAATGTTGTTGATTTTGTGAAATACAGAAATAGAGATGGAATAGAATTTTTAAAAATTAAATTTGATGGCATTGAGGAAGTACAGCTAATTGGTCGTTGCTCTGCTAGGTTTTTGCTTGTAAAAGACTTATATGTTCGCCGTAAGCAGTTTCCTGTTTGCTTGGCATATGCGGTGACAATCCATAAATCGCAAGGTTTAAGTGTAGACAGTGCATTGGTGAATATTGGCAGTTCTGTGTTCAAGGAGGGTATGGCATATGTGGCATTGTCACGAGTCAGAACTTTATCGGGATTGTACTTGATTGAGTGTGATGTCACAAACATTTGTGCGGATCTAGATTGTGTTAAGGAATACAATAGGTTAAGAAGAGAGTATGCGCCACATTTGCCTCAATATCCTTTGTTTGAGAAACGTGTGGTAGGCCGGACACGAAGAAATGTGACCAATAGTAGGGAGGTTGTAGCAAAAAGACGAAAAGTCGATGAACCAGAAATGATAAGCAGAAAGAAAAAGGATTTTGTTGAAGATGTTGTTGGTTTTCAATTTGAAAACAGTTCTGGTGTCAACTGCTATGCTAATGTAGTGGTTAATGTTTTGGTTTTCTCTAGAACATGTAAAACAAGAGATTGTGGTCAATTCGGATCAAAGATTTTGCAGTTTGTTGAATTCTGTGTTAGAGAAATGTAGCACTGATAGAACAAAAATAGAAAGAGTGTCTGAAATTCAGGTCAAACACAATTCTCTCAAAATATTCAGCAAGATTGTCAGGATTGTCAGGAGTTTTTAATGTATATGCTTGATGTATTGCATGATGAAGGTGTAGATGTAGATCACCTGTTTGGGCTTTCTTATCAATGGTAGCATGACTGCGAGAACTGTAGGGTATCAAGTACTACTAGTGTAGACTCAGAAAAATTTATATATTTAACTTTGCCAGACAGTAAATCAGTGTCCTTTAATAAGCTAGTAAAAGCAGCTGATCACAACATGGAGTGTAGCCAATGTAAGTCTGAAATGTTGTCAACATTATTTATACGAACATATGGCCAGTATGTCATTTTAATGTTCCAACGATGTAGGCCTGATGGAACAAAATTGACAACTTTAATTAAAAATTATGTGGCTTCGCAGTTGTCAATATCAGGAAGGACTTTTGTAACTGCAGCAATTATATATCATGACGGTCCTTCAACAACATCAGGACATTACACAGCTTATTTAAAGTCTAGAAACGGCTGGTCATTCTGCAATGATTCTGTTTTAACTTAAAAAAAAATTGCCTTTTGACCTTAAAAATTCTTACCTGGTGTTTTTAAAACCAAAATTTTAGGGAAGGAATCTCGGGATTTGCTCTGAGGAATTTCAAGAGTTTCTAATGGCTCCTACACTATTTGGCCTTGAGGATAAGTGTAGTACAGAATCAAAAGTTAATTTTTAAGTTTTAAATAGTTCCTGGAAAAAAAGAAGGTTTTCTTACAGAAAGTGGTGGGCGCGGATTAGTTAAAGGACAACAGAGTATTTCCCAAAGCAAACGGTGTTCTTACCATAACACTTAACGTCATGGAAAAATAACTGCACTTTGAATGAGTTCAGAAAAACTGTTTCTTTTTATAAGCTAATTCAAGCAGCCAATCAAAACATGGAGTAGAGGTAATGTAAGTCTGCAATGCAGTCTAGATTATTTGACCAAACTTTTGGTTATAATGTCATTTTAAAATTCCAACTATATAAACCTGATGAAAGTAAGTCTTCAACTTTAATTACAAATGTTGTGGCTACACAGTCGTTTATTTTAGGAAGAACATTTTTAACTGCAGCTATTATATGACATGATGGTCCTTTGACAAGATCCGCTTATTACACAGCTTATTGAAAATTTAAAAAAAGCTGCTGTTTCGTAAATGATTCCTATTTGACTACGATACAATGTTGCCTTTTTACTTAAAAATATTCTTACTTTCTGTTTTCAGAAAAGAGAATTTAGGGTAGGTAACTGGCCTATAATGATTCTAGGGGTTGATATAATTGTATCTACTGTTTTAAATTGCTTTGTGATTAAAAGTGATGTAGAGAATTAAATAATTGTAGTAGTCATAGTGAGGAAAATTGAATTTTGCCTTGTCATGTGTCCCTACGTGTTCCCCATCATATGTTATATGTGCATGATTAATACGCATATTTACCCCCTTGACCGAATAAAGACGCAATTATAGTTGTGTCCAACGTTAATATGCCAGTTATCCAGTCTCCCTGAAAGCAACAAGTATTAGGCCTATGTTGCCAACGTTTTACATTGTGCACGTTAATTCATCGAGTTGTCCCCGTTTTTAGGCCTCACAGGGCCTGGACACCAGATTCGAGTCTCAAGTCTCCTGAAACCACTCCGAGGAGCGATGCAGCCCCGCCCGTATTCCTGACCCTTCACTTACTTTCTGCCAAGCAGCGCGGTGCCCGGCCTGGCCTGCCTGCCTGTCTGCCAAGAATATGTTATGGCTCTAGTTATCAGTTCAGCTCCCCGGCTTCACATTCCTAAGCTAACGAACCGCATAAACACCTTCAGTTATAGTCTAGTCTTCCTGTCTCCATGCAAGAGAATTACTGAATTAATATCCATGGAAGATTCATAGCACACGCAATACACTCAGAAATATATGCATGCACCAGCCTTAGTGTCAAGTAGCCTTTGCCCTGATGACATTTAGATTCAAGCAACATGTTCTCCAAACACCAGATATCAGATATGCTATAGGTACATGTCGTCCTGACATCCCAGACTTTAGTCTCCTCTTCTAGTGCCAGAAGTCAGAGCCCCCAGCTCTCCCCAGTTACACGTCATGGCCCGTTTGCGCGCACCAGTAGGTTAAAGGTTCCAGCTGCCCAGGTAGCCCCCTCCATGTATCCACCCATTTATGACACTTCTGTGACATTTTCATCACATGTCTTTGTGCACCCCTACTGTGCACGCCTTCTTTGTACGCCCATATGTTCTTATCTTACGTTTGTCACTCGTTACGCCTACTGTATTCAATGCAATTGTACTGTTTTTTCTATATATACTATGTAATGTTAATGAGACGTTGCAGCTGCCATTCCATTACATTGCATGCCACATCATGGTCTTTAGGCTCGAGCCATCCGATTAAAGCCATTCTGACTCAGATATCACGGATCCTGCCTCTTATTTATTGAGCTATCTGTTATAGTTAATGTATAGAAAAATAGTATCGGTAATTAATTATTTATTTACCACATAAAATGGCGCCCGAACAGGAACGAGACCCTTCCCCACGCGCCGGCGATGTAACGCAGGCCCCCTGACCCTTCTACAGCCGTGACGGACCCCTACTGTGCACGTGCAGATATTTCTGCTTCAAGTCTCCCTCAGGCCCACGGAGGAGACGGAGACTGCGGTCCGGCATCCAGACGAGGCGGTGAGGAAGGCGGGTCGTTCCGACCAGAGCCCAAGCCGAGAGAGCAAGGTCCGAGGTATCCGGAGGCCCACCTGTAACCGAAGCCCGAGGTGCATGCGTAGTGCGTAGCAGTAACCAGACATCGTAGCAGTCCAGTCCAGTCCGAGGCCTTCAGTTTGCTTCCCGGTGAGTACCGTTGCTGGGGGTATCTAGACGGGTTCATTAATTTGTGCCCGGTCCGACGGGTTTGGGTACACAGATCCGGTCCGACGTGTTCACCTAGGTGGATACGGTATGACGTGTCTCTTTAGGAGACCGGTATGTTCTGTACTGTTTTAGCAGTGCATCCAGTAATTCTAGTAAGTCTGTTCTCGAGAAATTCAAGTATTATGTTTTCAATGTATCAGGTAGTATTCTGTTCGAACTGTTATTAATGTGTTTTTTTGTCGTGGTATGAGTGATTGTTTTTCTATTTCATTACTGTGTTCATTGTGTATTGTGTTCAAGTTCAAGTTCGGTTCAAATATGCCGCTGTTTTCGAAGTTACGTCAGATAAAAACGAGAAAAGGGTTACTCGAAGAATCAGTTCCTGTCCCTCCCAGGGACAGTCCTGGACATTTCATGTATCATAAGCATGGCTTAGATGCCATACTGTATCTAGATTTAGGGTGGATTACACCAAACATCTTGAAGAGAAATATAGATGGCCTGTTTCAGGAACGTGGGATGCCGAGTGCATCATGAGAGTAGAGGAAGCATTATGGAAAAAGAAAGCCAGACAATCCCAGAAAGATGCCATAGAATTATGGCGTAAAGAATCGCATAAAAGAACAGAGAAAGAATTCAGAAAAGCCGAATTAAGTAGGGAATTCTCCGAAAAAGCCCAAGAAAGGGAATTACTAGAAGAAGGTGAACGAGTTAGAGCAGAACAGTCAGACGACAGAGAAATGCCCTTATTAAGGGTATGTATCCCCTTCTCGCCGAGGGTTTGCCGAAGGCGACCCCGGAAACGTTCTGTAATTTACCGCCACCCTTGGTCCCGACTAAGCTACGTCATAAACCGACTGCAGCTGAAATTTTCCTTTCTTCCTATTTAGATGACACTGTCCCGGAATATGCTAATACGAATCCTACTCCGCCAGGTATTCCGCCAGTTCAAGTCCAGCACCCTGTTGATAATATAATTACTGTGCCTCCAGTCGTTGGTCCTGTTAATGTGCCAGTACCCCAGGACCAACCCACTTTACGTACGCCTGCTTTACCAGTCACGTTACCAGTAGCCGCACATTCAGTATTAATTGACGATTCCAGTTCAGGAGGGGCAGGGGGAGGTATTCCTATCACCCCGCCTCAAACAAAACGCCTGACGCTGAGAGATGCAGCGTTACAACGTACCCCAAAAGTGACTACGTACGAAGCCCTCAGAAAGTATTTCAATGAGTGCGGATCTGATTGTAGATATGATCCAGTACCAGGTGAAGATAGTATGATAATATATTCCATACGCTTACGACGAGTTGCAAGCTTCTTGGTTACTATATCAAATATGAAAGAACATCTAGACAGAAACCAGAAAGTATTCACGAAGCTATGGTACACAGAAAAGTCGAGATTCAAGGCATGATTTTGCAATTTTTAATAAATTGTTTAATAAGAGAACAGGATCATCCTGATAAAAATCCAGAAGAGATGAGAGTCCTGACCAGATGGAGTGACAATATAGCAGAAGGAATACACAAGACACAGAATAGTATAGAATAGTATAGAAACCATGTACAGAAAGATTCGTAAAGAAATTATAAGTATACACCAAAAGGAGGAAGCAATGAGAGTAGCCGAGAAAGAGAATGACTCTTCAGACGAAGAGGTAGACAACGAGAATCCCACCAGAATAGCGTATGTAGGTAGGACGAGACCTTCTGATAGACACACACGCCTAGACTACAAGAAAGTTTTTCCTCCTCCCGTACCAGAACAGTGTTCTCTTGAACAATTATTCCAGGCTACCGACAAAGTTCTGAAATTACGGATTGGTTACAGTGAACTTAGTACCATGCATGAACAAGAACTCGCCCGATCAGCAGTCAGATGGACTAGTGATTCTACCACGTTTCCAGACGAAGTAGTGGCTCAAATGTTTCTGAAACTACCGCCAGCCGAGCAGCGACTGGTGGGTATGTACATGATCCAGCACCTTATTACACTGTACGAGAGTCAGCATTCTGATCCAGGTCCTTTATATAATGTACTGAACGAGTTACTCCTAAACCGATGGAAAGGTCTAGGTACCGATTTAATTAACGTCATTCTAGAACAGCGCCACAAATACAGAACGTTCCTGACTCCGCATTTTGTTCCTGTTTCACCCCCTTTCTACATAGATAGACAGAATCCATTGCAAGAAGTACATCCTGTTAAGGGAACGGGGGGTGAGCTCGAACGAGTATTTGTTTACACCCCTATAACGAAAATAGAGCTACTAGAAATGAAAAAGTTAGTGCCCTGTCACGATAAAGATCCAGCAGGGTTTCACCGTGAATTAAAAGACATGCTCCATATGGGAGAATACACGTATCCTGATATCATCAAAATGTTAAAGGTCCTGCTGCCTGCGGGCATATATGAAAAACTTAAAGAAAAAGAATGGGAGGTGGGAGAGAAAAAGATTGACTGGACCGCGTTAGAGAACGAAGATAATACACGAGTCCCAGGTACTGGTCTTGGGGATAAAGCCAAAGAATTGCCCGAACTGTTAATACAAGTCTTGCCAAGATTACTAGCCACGAAAAAGGAAGACTGGGACGCCATCTCAGCCTGTAAACAGAAACAAGACGAAGACACTAGTGATTTTTATTCCAGATTTGAGAAATGTTTCATTATTAATAGCGGTCTGAAAACAAGTAGTGAGTCGTATCCACATCTTTTTGTTACCAAACTAGTTGAGAATTCTTTACCACAAGTTAAAAATCGAGTATTGAAAGTCGAGAGTACATGGCAAGCTAATACCCCGTCCCAAATGCTCCAGATGCTACAGTATCACCAGAACCGAATCAGGGAAGAGCAAGAACACGAAAGAAGACGTATGAAAGACACAAAAATGAAAGTTCTAGTTGCACAGTCTGTTCAACCAGATAGTCAGAAGAAGGGTCCGAATCAGACTAGTCATTCTGCAGCTCCTGTTAAAGGGACATGCAATTACTGTAAACAGCCAGGTCATTATATAAACGAATGTGCAGTTCTGAAACATAACATAGCTACAGGTAAGACGAAAGAGAGACCGCGTCCTCCTAGACAAGAACATGTTCCGCAAAATTCGCAGCAACCACCGCAGAACGCACAACAGTCAGTTACAGTACCGCAGCCTATAGCTGCCACACAACACGTTACACAACAGATGTACCAGTACGCACAGTCAGATTATCCAGAATATCAGCAGTATTCATGAAACAGCCTAGAGAGGGAGGTTGGCTTGCCTCTCATCGAGATTCCTGTAGACCAAGAGGGTCCCTATGTACACAGTCAAGTATTAGGGAAAGACAGAAAGTTTCTGATTGATACAGGGGCAAGTAGGACTACCATCAGTCATGACGAGGTTCCAGGGGCTCCACTCTCAGGCTCAAGAAATGTTTCCCTGGGATTTTCAGGAAAGCCGATTGTTAATGAAATATCGAAACCAGTTTCCCTAGAAGTTGGTCCATTGTCCCGAACTACAGACTTGTTACTTACGAAATCCTGTCCTGAAAATTTACTTGGTATTAAAACATTGAAAAAATTAGGAGCAGTTATATGCTGTTCTCCGGAAGGAGTGAGATTGTTTTTACGTGATTTTAAAGGACATTATGTGTTACGTGATTTTGATCCAAGATTACTGAATGTACCACAGCATTTATGGGCGCAAGGTCCAACTGATGTAGGTTGTATGCATGTTACACCATATCGTGTCACTCTGAGACAAGGTGTTGTATTACCACGAATCCGACAATACAAGTTGCCACCTGAGGCTGTAGCAGCCTTATCGAAAATATTGACGAGCTCATTGCTCAAGGAGTAGTTGTAGAAACTGACTCCAATGTATGTAATTCTCCTATCATTCCGATTCTTAAACGTACTGATCCAAATGCACCTCCAGTTTATCGATTAGTGATTGACCTTCGAGAACTCAATAAATGTATCATACCCCAGTACCCAGTGGTTCCAGATATCTCCTCCCTATTGACTGCCATTGATTCCGAAGCTACGTTCTTTACTGTTATTGATCTCAAGAACGCATTCTTTAGTGTCCCCATTCACCCAGACAGCCAGTTTCTCTTCGGATTCTGTTTAAATGGAAGAAGCTATAAATTCACACGAGCACCTCAAGGTTTCACAGAAAGTCCTAGTATTTACAGTCAAGCACTTAAAAGACAACTAGACAGTATCCACATGCCAACTGACACTGCCCTGCTCCAGTATGTCGATGATCTATTGATCACAGCCCGTACAGAACGTGACTGCGAACGTGCGTCACTGACAGTCTTGTATTTCCTGGCAGACATGGGGCACAAGGTGTCCCCTTCGAAACTGCAATTCTGTGTCCGGCAAGTGGTATACCTTGGACACTTACTGTCCAAGTGGGGTAGACAGTTGACACCAGACCGTATCCAGTTAATAGCACATCTTCCACAGCCCAAGACACAGAAGGAGGTACGAGCTTTTATCGGCCTCACTTCTTACTGCAGACAATGGATCCCTCAGTACGCATATCTAGCCAAACCACTGATACAGTTAACGACACAGGAGGCAGCCACATCGACTGTCCTCCCTTGGACCCAGGAACATACACTTGTTTTTAATGAGTTAAAGAAAGCTTTATGTAACGCACCTGTGTTAGCGACACCAAACTACAGTAAGCCTTTTACACTTTTTGTCACTGAACGTGATGGTACAGCATTATCTGTTCTCACACAAGATCAAGCAGGACAACACAAGCCTTGTGCTTATTTTTCTAGCACATTAGATCCAGTAGCCCAGGCTCTGCCTGCGTGCCTCAAGTCAGTTGCAGCCACAGCTTCAGCTATCAGACAAAGTGATTCCATAGTGTTAGGACACTCCCTGACAGTACAAGTTCCACACTCCGTGGAAGTTCTTTTAAACCGAACACAGACTCAGCACTTGACAATTGCACGTTTAACAGGATATGAACTGACACTATTTCAGCCACACATAGAAATCAGACGCTGCAACATTTTAAATCCTGCTACATTGTTACCCTCGATTACATCAAACCCTGCCACACATGACTGTGTGGAAGTTATCAACACCATGACAAAGCCAAGACAAGACTTGACGGACATTGCATTACCTGATCCAGACCTGACACTTTATGTGGATGGTTCATGTATGAGAACAAGTACAGGAGAGTTAGTAGCCGCGTATGCAGTGACTACTGAAACTAATGTTATAGAAACACATCGTATTGACACCCTGTCTGCTCAAGCAGCAGAGCTCATCGCTCTGACCCAAGCCTGCATACAAGCCAAGAACCTGAAAGTAAACATATATACAGATTCACGTTATGCATTCGGAGTCGTTCACGACTTTGGAGTCCTTTGGCAAGAAAGAGGTTTCATGACCTCTCATGGAGCCAAGATTCAGCATGGTCCCCTCATTCAAACTCTGTTAGAAGCAATACATTTACCGAAAGCTATTGCCATTATGAAGTGCAAAGCACATACGAAAGCCACTGACACCATTTCCCAAGGTAACGATCTAGCAGATCGAACAGCCAAGCTTACAGCTCAGACTCCAGACATTCCAGTTAACATGACAAAGACAGATGTTCCAGATCAGACGACTTGCATGACAGTTAAGGATCCTACACAAGACGTACTAGACATACAGTCACATGCTACCCCAGACGAAATCAAGAAATGGTCTGAACAAGGAGGGGTCCAGACAGATCAGGGATGGTTGACGAAGGGAAAAGCCACATGGTTTCTCCCCGACTCTATGGTTCAAGTCATTATTAACACCGCACATAGTCCAGCACATTTAGGAGAAAAAGCCATGTTAGACAGCATCCAGAACCTTTGGTTTAACAAGCATTTACGAGCAGCAGCCAAACAGAAAGTGCGTACCTGCATGATCTGTTGTCAGTTCAATCCAGGAAAAGGTGTTCCGGTGGAACAAGGTGGATTCCATCCTCCTGACCACCCTTTTGAAGTCCTCCAGATGGATTATATTCAGATGGATCGATGTCGAGGTTTCAAGTATGTCCTTGTAGTTGTATGCGCTTTGTCCAGATGGACCGAAGCTTATCCAGTCCCAGATTACACTGCCGCGACCACTGCCAGGCAGTTGGTTCGTGAGCTTTTCCCCCGCTATGGTTTGCCCAGGGTCGTGTATTCAGACAACGGCCAGCCATTCTCATCCGAACTCATGAAACAAGTATCTCTTCTGTTAGGGTACCAGTGGAAGTTCCACTGTGTGCGACATCCCGAGGCAGCTGGCCTCGTCGAGAGACATAATCAAACTCTGAAAATCCGCATTGCAAAAGTTTGCGCAGAGAAAGGCGTCGATTGGATGGTAGCCCTGCCAGTCGCCCTTTTTTACATGAGAATGGTCGCTCACTCCCGCTCAGGTCTGTCCCCTTTCGAGGTTGTATTCGGTCGTCCCCCGAACATGTGGGGTACACCTATGCCACGTAAAATTACTGATGTTGACAGTAATATGCTGACAGATTACCTAGCTTCCTTGATATCTGCACTACTCTCTTGTCGTTCACAGGTCGCGGCTGCTTTTCCAGACAGCACCCAAGTGAAACCGCACGAGGTCATTCCAGGCGACCTCGTTCTAGTGAGGAATTTCGATCGTTCAAGTCCGCTGGAGCCCCGCTGGAAAGAGCCGAAGCTTGTTCTGATGACCACAAGGACCGCCGTCAAAGTGGAGGGCCGCAAGGGATGGCTCCACTCTAGTCACGTTAAACGTTTTCATGGACTCCGTCCAAGGACTTTTTTCAAGGACTGCCCAGATACTGACTCTAAACTCCCCCTGTTAGAGAAAACTCCGCAGCAGGAGTATAAAATGAAATTGAGGTCTAGCAAGTCAGACAGTTTAATTGTTTAAGTCCCTCTCGGGTGAAGCGGTTAGACAGGTTCCTGACATGTATGAGATAGACCCCCATAGTGAGAGAGTTAGACGAAACTCTAAGAAAATACGTTATTGTAAAAATTTGCGCAGCAGATGCGTAATCACTTTATTGTTTATGTTATTTCTGAGTCTTATGATTACATGCATAAGTTATGTTTTACATGTATATTTTCCTCCTATTGATTCGCATGTACACACTTCTTCTAATGATACAGTAGAGCACACTTTTAGTGAACTACCTCCTCACGAGTTATCCTACCGACTTGCCATGCGCAACAATACTTTTATTCGAATGTTACACTATTCACACCAGACTAGAAATGTCACTAATTGTTGGGTGTGTGGTCGACTCCCCCCTTTCCAGACACAGAAGGGAGTTCTGCCACTCTTTCCCTATCCGTTCTCACACAATGGTTCGTGTGGAGCATGGTTTACGATAACATCATCCTTAGATGATAAGTCCCTTCTGAATAGAACATGTTTCCCAGACAAGGAAGGTCTTTCCCATAGAACAGGGTTAGATCTAGAAAATGAAGTATATGATCTAGGTAATTATTCCTCGAATTTCATGGTTTTGAATGTTCAATCCGAGACTACTCCAGACTTGCCTGCTATTACAGTTCTACCAGTAAAAGGCGAATTATGTGTTAGGAAGAATGGTTCAGTACATCTAGGACACAGTGATTGTACTACTGTGGTCGAGTATAGTGACAGTGGGAAATCTACTTTCAAAGCCTCACGTCATTCATATTTTGTATGTGGTCAAACCGCATATGTACGTCTGCCCCTAAATTGGGATGGAACATGTTACATTGCCTTACTACTGCCACCAGTTTTCCTAGCCCCATCCGATTATCACAGAAATACACATCTAGTACACGTCAGACATAGAAGGGAGATTGAGTCCCCAATTGTCGATCAGACTGAAACTGCCTTAGAACAGTATACAGACTTCAATAAAGGTTTCTTTTTCTTCATAGGACCTATCCAGAATAGTAAGCTAATACGTAGATTAACCAGAACCCTTGAAGCAGTAGTGAATGAGACTACTTCCGCTCTAGGTAACTTAACAGAAGAGCAATCTGCTATGAGATTTGTTGTTCTTCAGAACCGCCTTGTTCTTGACGTCATACTGGCCGATACGCATATTTACCCCCTTGACCGAATAAAGACGCAATTATAGTTGTGTCCAACGTTAATATGCCAGTTATCCAGTCTCCCTGAAAGCAACAAGTATTAGGCCTATGTTGCCAACGTTTTACATTGTGCACGTTAATTCATCGAGTTGTCCCCGTTTTTAGGCCTCACAGGGCCTGGACACCAGATTCGAGTCTCAAGTCTCCTGAAACCACTCCGAGGAGCGATGCAGCCCCGCCCGTATTCCTGACCCTTCACTTACTTTCTGCCAAGCAGCGCGGTGCCCGGCCTGGCCTGCCTGCCTGTCTGCCAAGAATATGTTATGCCTCTAGTTATCAGTTCAGCTCCCCGGCTTCACATTCCTAAGCTAACGAACCGCATAAACACCTTCAGTTATAGTCTAGTCTTCCTGTCTCCATGCAAGAGAATTACTGAATTAATATCCATGGAAGATTCATAGCACACGCAATACACTCAGAAATATATGCATGCACCAGCCTTAGTGTCAAGTAGCCTTTGCCCTGATGACATTTAGATTCAAGCAACATGTTCTCCAAACACCAGATATCAGATATGCTATAGGTACATGTCGTCCTGACATCCCAGACTTTAGTCTCCTCTTCTAGTGCCAGAAGTCAGAGCCCCCAGCTCTCCCCAGTTACACGTCATGGCCCGTTTGCGCGCACCAGTAGGTTAAAGGTTCCAGCTGCCCAGGTAGCCCCCTCCATGTATCCACCCATTTATGACACTTCTGTGACATTTTCATCACATGTCTTTGTGCACCCCTACTGTGCACGCCTTCTTTGTACGCCCATATGTTCTTATCTTACGTTTGTCACTCGTTACGCCTACTGTATTCAATGCAATTGTACTGTTTTTTCTATATATACTATGTAATGTTAATGAGACGTTGCAGCTGCCATTCCATTCCATTGCATGCCACATCATGGTCTTTAGGCTCGAGCCATCCGATTAAAGCCATTCTGACTCAGATATCACGGATCCTGCCTCTTATTTATTGAGCTATCTGTTATAGTTAATGTATAGAAAAATAGTATCGGTAATTAATTATTTATTTACCACAATAGAGGTAGTGTAAGTCTGCTTCATAGTAAGAAGTATCAGTGTCATAGGAAATGTGGAACATGAGAGAGCAAGAAGGGTGAGATATTACTAGTACAGGATTGTGAAAGTGATCTTGAACGTTTTCTTTCTGAAAGTTGCGGAAATACAAAATGACGGGATTTGCTTAGAAGAATTCCAAGAGTTATAAATGGCTCTTACATGATTTGGCCTTGTGGAAAAGTGCGGTAGAGAGCAAGAAGTCATTTATTGTATGTAACATATTTGTCAAAACGATGGAGCTTTTCTTTCAGAAAGTGGCGGGCTGAAAATAATAACAGCACAACAGAGTGTAAGCTGTTCAGAGGATATCCTTCGACGTCATGGAAAGTAAGTTACTTTTCAGGAGTTCTGATTTCTGATTGGTTATGTTATATGGGTTTTTTAAACACAATCATTTTGATTGTGTTTTTTTTCCCCCGCTGTTATATGATGAATACCTTCAAGTCACTGTTTTTAGTGAAATTTGATAAATTCTGAGAACAGCAAAAATAAACCATTTAACATGTATAATTAATTCTGCACTTTTTGTATTTATGATATACATTTAGAACTGTGTAGTAGGCATGGAGAAGCTGAGGCTTCTGTAAGTGTCAAAGTTGTTGCATACAGTGCTCACATTCTACGTAGTCTTTCATATGATAGACTACATCTGCACAATGAGATACCTAAGCAAAGGAAACACAGGTGATGTGATTGTGGAATGAGCAAAAAAAATTGCACGTTTTTCAATTAAATTACCTGTGTTTCCTAACATTACACATCACATTGTGTAGATGAGCTTTAGGCCTGTTCCAGCAGACAAAGGAGGTCTGACATTTGTTCAAGAGTGCAGTGGACATGACTCACTTCGTTGGTAGGCCTGCACATGTATTATCTCCTCTGTACTCTTCAACAAGCCTAAATTTCATCTGCAACCCTGAGTAGGACTTACCTGAAACAAATCTGTGGATAGGCCACACCTTATCAGCATCTAGAAACAATCATTTAAAATGTTAAGGGCAGATTTATGATGGCCGTGCGCCTCTTTTGCGCCGCTGTTCCGTCACTTTTGTGACGCAGCAGCAGTGTAAAAGATGCACCATGTTGCAAGATAGGCCTCACTTCATCTCCAACAAGATACCGTCAGTTTAAAATGTATATAATTAGGACTGTGTAGGGGGCATGCAGAAGCTGAGGCTTCAGTAAGTGTCAAAGTTGTTGCATGCAGTGCTGCACTTCTGCGTACTCTTTCATATGCTGGACTACATCTGCACAATGAGATACCTAAGCAAAGGAAACACAAGTGATGTGATTGTGAAATGAGCAAAAGAAATTGCACGTTTTTCAATTACATCACCTGTGTTTCCTAATATTATGAATCACATTGTGCAGAGAATTAGGCCTGTCCAGGGAAACAGAGGAGGTCTGGCCTTTGTTCAAGAGTAAAGTGGACATGACTCACTTCATTGGTAGGCATGGACATGTATTATCTCCTCTGTACTCTTCAACAACTCTAAATTTCATCTGCAACCCTGAGTAGGCCTCATCTCAAACAAACCTCTGGCTAGGACACACCTTATTGGCATCCTGAAACAATCATTTAAAATGTTAGGGACAGTTTTATGATGGCTGTGCACCTCTTTTGTGCTACTGTTGCGTTACTTTTGTGAGACAGCAGCAGTGCAAAAGATGCACCATGTTGCAAGATAGGCCTCACTTCATCTGCATCAAGATACTGTTAGTTTAAAATGTATATTTTTAGGACTGTGTAGGGGCATGGAGAAGCAGAGGCTTCTGTAAGTGTCAAAGTTGTTGAAAAACTGTTTGTCCTTCAATCTTTTCCCTTGTCTTTTCAAATTTTTAAATACATGTTTTAATATTTTTCAAATGTTTGTTCTCTCTTTCACAGATTGAAAGTATAAAAATGACAAGTGACTAAGTTAACGACAATTATAAGGTAAATGTTTTGTACTCTTTTCGTTACATTTCTATCACATTTAACTTCTATTAGTTTCACTACTTCATTTCTTTAACCCTCACTTTCCTGCCTTTGCTACTTCCCTCATTCCTTTCTCTATTACTTACTTACTCTACTCCTTCCATTCTTTTTCTCAGTCCCTCTCTTCTCATACTTCCTCACTCTTGTTCACTCACTCCGTCTCTATTACTCTCACTGTCTCTGACTGATCACTCTTTCACTACTTGTTCATTATGCTTTCTCTCTGTATTTCAAGCACACTAAGGGGCATATTATCAACACAGGCAATAAAATTATCGCTGCTTTTATCGGCAGAAAACTGCCGCAAAGGTGGCTTTACCGGCAGTTTTCTTCCGCAAAAGCGGCTTTAGCGGCAGTTTTCTGCCGATAAAAGCAGTCATTATCGGCAGAAAACTGCCGCAAAAGCGGCTTTAGTGGCAGATTTCTGCCGATAAAAGCAGCGATAATTTTATCACCTATGTTGATAATATGCCCCTATGTTATTTACATTTCTTTGCTGTTTCATCATTCCTTTTCTGTTACTTCTTATTTTCTGCTTTCTGTTTTTTCTCTCTGTTATTCCACATGTTTTAATCTTATTTTGAACATTCACTCACATTCTCTAAGAAACTCTTGTTTATTATTCTTCTACTCTCCTTTTTTTCTTCCACTTCCTTATCTATTTTGTTTTTCACAATTATACCCTCTTCCATCTTTTCTTCGGTAAATAGATCTATTAAACAGTATCTCTGTGTTACTCCCTATAGCTGTCTTTCTTTTAACATTACTTTCTGTTTCCTTCCCTTATACTTACTCTTCTTTTTTTTTTAAACATTTTTTTTTGGTTCGCTCCCGGTTCGTGTACCGGCGAGCGAACCGGGAAGCGAACCAAAAGAAATAGAGGTTGCCAGAGTGCTAAACATTCTAGCAATTTTTTTATAAAGGGGAGGTAGTTCTGAAAATAACTTTTTTTTATTATTTTTGTTCTTTTATATTTTTTTATTATTTTTCTGAACATTTTTTTACTTTTTTTGTATTTTTTGAACGGTTTTATATTTTTTTGTTTTTTTTGAGGGGGAACAACGAAAAACAGGCATTACAAATTGCTCAACAGGAGCAACAATTTTTTTTTTATTTTTTGGGGCGTTTTGAGCACTTGTGGTTTTCAAATGCTCTGTTTATCAAATTGATACTCATATTTGCACATGAGAGTAGGTCACCACAATAAAGGCACACTATCTTCATGTGCACAAAATTCTGTTGAATGTTTGGCACCGTTTCCCGCGCCTCTGGCCCCGACAGAGTTACCTGTGCCGATGTACTGGCCACAGGAGTTGGTGGGTTGTCTTGGAGGTGACGCATCTCTGCAACGCTGTAATTCAGTGGATGCCACCTCTGCATATGACGGTGCATAGTATAGTTGCCGTAACTATACTTTTTATCTGTGCCTCTAGATAAAACATCTTTACATATGAGGCATGTCACGTGGCGAGCATTCACTTTTTTTTGGCCTTGAGGACAAGAATAAAACTGCCAAATAAAACTGTCTTTGTGGTGGGATTTCCGGGGCTCTTCACGTAAGAACTGCCTCCCCTCTACTTCCTCTTCCTCTTCTTCTTCCTCTTCCTCCTCTGGGTTGGGAAGGAACTGGGTAGGTGGTCCTTCCTTCCTAGGAGGTGGTGGTGGTGGTGGGGGTGCACCAGCTGCAGCTACTATTGAAGCCATGTCTTAATAATGAAAATAGGTCTTCCTCTCACAAAGTTGAAAGTCAGAGTGAGAAAAAAGGTGGGGGCTTTCATCAATCGGGAAAAAAAAATGTTCTAAACCAATGAAAAGTGTTATTTTTAGGTCACATGACCTAGCCTTACATCATTAGGAAACCAAAAGTGAAATGAACCAATAGAAAGTTTTATTAACAAGTCACATGACCTGTTACGCTTACGTTACGCGCTCCGCACCGCGCCCCGGATCGCTTCCGGGGAGCTGCGCTTCGCGCCTCGGTTCGCGCTCCGGAGCACTTCCGGGTGCGCTAATGCAGCGCGTCATAAGACGCATTACGCGGCAACGCGATACGTCGCGCTTACGCGACGTGTCACGATGTTGTTTTCTAACGCGACAGTTGCGCAAAGGGCACGTTTACTGGTTCGCGGACCGGATCGCGGCAATAAATTGAGCTAACGGAAAGCTAACCGGTTCGCGGACCGGAAGCGAAACAAAAGAAAATAATTTTAAAAAAAATTATTAATAAACATATAAAATATTTTTTTTGATTTAAAGAAGAATACATTTTAAAGCTTTTGATATTTGCTAATAAAAAACCATTGAAATTCACTGAAAAAACCATAGGTTATAGACCATATATAGTTAGGAATTAGCATTTACAAAACCTTGAAAATTCACTGAAAAAACCATAGGTTATAGACCATATATAGTTAGGAATTAGCATTTAAAAAACCTTATTTTACTCACACAAAACCATTGAAATTCCATATATAGTTAGTTGCACTAACTATATATCGCGCACCCGCAATCCACTGCTGATGATGTCACATATTACATCATTCATGACATGGTCAGTGACATCACTGATGACATCACTGATGACATCTCAAATGACATCACTGATGACATCACTGATGATATCTCATTTGACATCAATGGTCACATCAATGATGATATCATTAATGTGACAATACAATGCATCTCCTCACACTTTAATATAACCTCTGTTACACCCAGTGTTAAATACAGAGTATAATTTTTGAAACCATTGACACACCAATACTAGTTACTACATACGCACTCACTGATTCCTATGTCTACACACACATTCACTCATTCACCCATACAATCATTCATACATACAATCACTCATCTTTACAACACTGTCATATGAACTCATACACCTATACAGACACTCACACTCTGCCACTCATCCATGGAGTTACTCACACACCTAGTCAGTCCTGTAAAGAATCAATCACACTTCCATTTTCTAATCTATACAGTTAAACATAGAGCACCTTACAATTTCAAACATATACTAACACATACTTACTCTCTTATACAATTATTGATACAAGTACACATTGATCTGCACAGAGTCACACACCTCCCAGCCAGCCACACACACACTCAGTCTCCCATACAAATACTTGGACAGTCAATCAATAACCCATACAGTTACTCATATAGCTACTGATCAACACATGCAGCAGTTTACAGAACAACAGACATAATGATGCACAAATTAAGACAGTTTAGTCACTAACCCATGCACTCAGTGAGACACATTTAATCACTAACTCATACATTCAGTCATGCACCTACTAAATCCTTCGTCCTGACACTTATACGTCCACTCATTCTTCAATATGTAAGACATATTTTAACTTTACAGAAACATACAGTCACTGGATGTTGTCATCAGTGATGTCATCAGTGATGTCATTTGAGATGTCATCAGTGATGTCATCAGTGATGTCACTGACCATGTCATGAATGATGTAATATGTGACATCATCAGCAGTGGATTGCGGGTGCGCGATATATAGTTAGTGCAACTTACTATATATGGAATTTCAATGGTTTTGTGTGAGTAAAATAAGGTTTTTTAAATGCTAATTCCTAACAATATATGGTCTATAACCTATGGTTTTTTCAGTGAATTTTCAAGGTTTTGTAAATGCTAATTCCTAACTATATATGGTCTATAACCTATGTTTTTTTCAGTGAATATATATATATATATATATATATATATATATATATATATGAAACAAAGTTCTCACCCAGTTTGGAGAGATGAGGAGACGCACTCGGTACACAGGGTGCAGGCAGCAATTTTATTAGGCAGTATGAGGCACCTGACGCGTTTCGTTTTACTTAAAACTTTTTTAAAGGCTTTGCCTCAGTCCGTGAGAAATCAGAAATGGGCTACAGGTGTGATTTTTAACAGAAATGCCAGCCCTCTAGTGGACAACCTCATTGTGGCGGTTTGCTCGGCATCATGGTACCTGAAGTCCCACATATGTTGTTTAACTCGTGACTCTCATTTGATGCTTTTCAAAAAGAGTTTTTCCCCAGTTTAGCAGAGTGCCGTGTGGATTGCAGTCAGAGTTGATTCCAACGTTGCCCGTCCCCTCCATGAGCGGTTGAGTTGGCATGCTGATTCTTGCAATTCTTCACTTGCTGTTTGCTTACTGACTCTCTGCGCGGTGGTCTGTGAGGTCATCACTGTCTTGCCTGGAACATCCGCGTTTCAAGTTTCCAGGTCTGTGTAACTCCCTTGTTGCTTCCCAGACTTTTGTGGGACTGCGAGGGAACCATACCCGACTCCGGTGTCAGGCGGCAGCCTGTTTCCCCTTAACTTCGGTTTTGCCGAGACGTGCAGTGGTGGTTCAGATCGGGGAAACTTCTTGGCGCTCTCACTGGTGGTGCGTATTCTCTGCGACAGAACCAGTCGCTATATATGAAACAAAGTTCTCACCCAGTTTGGAGAGATGAGGAGACGCACTCGGTACACAGGGTGCAGGCAGCAATTTTATTAGGCAGTATGAGGCACCTGACGCGTTTCGTTTTACTTAAAACTTTTTCAAAGGTCTTGCCTCAGTCCGTGAGAAATCAGAAATGGGCTACAGGTGTGATTTTTAACAGAAATGCCAGCCCTCTAGTGGACACCCTCATTGTGGCGGTTTGCTCGGCATCATGGTACCTGAAGTCCTACATATGTTGTTTAACTCGTGACTCTCATTTGACGCTTTTCAAAAAGAGTTTTTCCTCAGTTTAGCATTGTGCCGTGTGGATTGCAGTCAGAGTTGATTCCAACGTTGCCCGTCCCCTCCATGAGCGGTTGACTCGGCATGCTGATTCTTGCAATTCTTCACTTGATGTTTGCTTACTGGCTCCCTGCGCGGTGGTCGGTGAGGTCATCACTGTCTTGCCTGGAACATCCGCGTTTCAAGTTTCCAGGTCTGTGTAACTCCCTTGTTGCTTCCCAGACTTTTGTGGGACTGCGAGGGAACCATACCCGACTCCGGTGTCAGGCGGCAGCCTGTTTCCCCTTAACTTCGGTTTTGCCGAGACGTGCAGTGGTGGTTCAGATCGGGGAAACTTCTTGGCGCTCTCACTGGTGGTGCGTATTCTCTGCGACAGAACCAGTCGCTATATATGAAACAAAGTTCTCACCCAGTTTGGAGAGATGAGGAGACGCACTCGGTACACAGGGTGCAAGCAGCAATTTTATTAGGCAGTATGAGGCACCTGAAATGTTTCGTTTTACGTAAAACTTTTTCAAAGGTCTTGCCTCAGTCCGTGAGTAATCAGAAATTGGCTACAGGTGTGATTTTTAACAGAAATGCCAGCCCTCTAGTGGACACCCTCATTGTGGCGGTTTGCTCGGCATCATGGTACCTGAAGTCCCACATATGTTGTTTAACTCGTGACTCTCATTTGACGCTTTTCAAAAAGAGTTTTTCCTCAGTTTAGCAGAGTGCCGTGTGGATTGCAGTCAGAGTTGATTCCAACTTTGCCAGTCCTCTCCATGAGCGGTTGACTCGGCATGCTGATTCTTGCTGTTTGCTTACTGGCTCTCTGCGTGGTGGTCGGTGAGGTCATCACTGTCTTGCCTGGAACATCCTCGTTCCAAGTTTCCAGGTATATATATATATATATATATATATATATATATATATATATATATATAATAACGCTCAGACACTTCTCCGCTTCCGGAAAAAAGAAGAGCAGCACTCCGGGGAGTTACTTAAACAACGTGCAGTTTATTTCAGCACAACAAACGTTTCGGCAAAAAGCCTTCGTCGGTGTCACCAGTAGGTAGTTATAGTTAGGATTGATTTCCATAGGGAAATCGCAACATTCTATTGGGAATAACTTTGGTGCCAGTTGAGGAATCTGCCTGAATCTTTCAGCAACTTTGCCTCGCGGCGCTCCGCTCCTTCTCTTAAAGTTTGGGGGGGGATTCGTCAAGTGGGGGCCGAGATAAAAGGGGGGTCCCAAAACGTGTTTTCCCCATGTTAATTTCCATAGGGTGGTCGGTCGCACTTTTAGCTTGAACGGCTGAATGGATTTTCACCAAACTTGGCAAAATTGTAGGGACTGGTAGCCCGATGTGCCTTTGCTATGTCTCAAGATATGTGCTCCAGAGGATTTTGAGTAATTTAGGTTAAAAAAAAATTATATATCTATGGCAGTGCCCCGGTACGCGCACCGGGGAGCGCTCCGGGCGCGCCACGCAACGTGCGCATGGAAAGCTGATTGGCTCTCGGTGTCTGTAAACATTCGAAACAGTCCGCAGCGGCCGCCATCTTGTGTCTCGGTAGGATCGAGACACAAGAGGTGGCAAAAAACAAAGGGGGAAATGACCAAAAGGGGGCAGGGTACACCCCCCTGACCCCCTAGGTTTGATGTGGGGGCCATAAAAGGGTCCCGCGGGACAAAAAAAATTAATTTTTTTCCGATTTTCGCGGGGGGAGTGCCCGGTACGCGCACCGGGGAGCGTACCTGGGAGCGTACCATGGGGAAAAATAGTGAAAAAAATTATGTAATCATAATAATAAATAATAAAATAATCATTTTGAGTGATCAGAGGTAGGGTAGCTCTGAAAAGAGCTTTTGGGTTCTGTGGCTGTTTTAGGTACCTACACGTACGTCCCACACACACCCACACGCACATAACCCCACACCCCCACACCCACACACTCCCCACACACACCTCACACACGCACACCTCCACCCACACCCAAACACCCCACACCCCCACACCGACACCTTACACATCCACACCCACACCCACACATCCCACACACACACACTCACACACATACCTCTTCCCCCCAACACACACACACGCACACACAGATACCTCACAGACACACCTCACACATCCCACACACACACCTCTCCCCCCACACACACACACACGCACACCTAACAGACACACCCACACATACACACACATCCTACACACATACCCCCCACACCCACACACACCCCACACACACCTCACACACCCACACCCCCACCTACACCCAAACACCCCACACACCCACACCCACACGCACACCTTACACACCCACATCCCCACCCACACCCACATACCCCACACATCTACACACACCTATACACCTCATCCCCTCTCAGACACACACATACACACACACCTCACAGACACACCCCACACACACCTCCCTGCCCCACACATGGGGAAAACTCAGTGAAACACTAAAATAATAATTTAAAGTGCTTAGAGGTAGGGTAGCTCTGAATAGAGTTGTTGTGTTGTTTGGGTGTTTTAAGTACCAACATGTAGGTACCAATGCTGAGTCTTAAATGTAATGTACACCGTTTCCTCTGTAGATAATTTGCATGTTGTTACAGAAGTTATTGTGGTATATGGAATCCATATCATAGTCTGTCAGGAAAGCAGAAACAACATGGAGGCAGGAGATGAAAAAGAGATGTCAAATACACATTGGAGATAATATATTGGGAGAAAGGAAGTATCTATAAGCAAAATTACTATGTAACATAAAAAAGTTGCACAGTATACTATAAGTCTAACTTTACATTATAATCAATTTGGTACTAGTTTAAGAATTACATATAAAAATGAATAATGTCTCAAACACTTTTAGAATTATTAAATATACATTTATTTTTCAGATTCTTTTTCAAAATTTGATAGAACTTCTAATATTTGACTGTCAGAAATGTCCTCATTTTGAATCAGCAAATCTACTGATTCTACACATTGAAGTAGTTCATAGTCCCATGATTCATCCATGAATTCCAAGTTATCATTGGGTACAATAATGTCTTCATTGTTGCTCTCCAGAACAATTTCAAAGGAAATGTTTTGCTCTCCTTCCATTTTTGTGGTGTAATTTGCATAAAAAATAAATATATCAGTAGGGATAGGGCACTGTTTGGTTTAAGTTCAGACAGGTAGTTTGGATTTTTTAACAGTGAATTTATCTTTGGGCAGTGTATGGTATCAGACTGGAAGTAGAAATATAAAAAAGTGTATGTGATGAAGCCTAAGTAAATTCATAATTATACAAGACAAGCCTAACTCCATCCATAACTATAATAGAGAAGTCTATCTCAATCTATAACTATTACAGAGGGATAGTATATAACTATCAAAAAAAGTTTTCCAAATTAACTTAAAGTGCACAACATACTTCAGTTTTCAAAATAATAACTTACCTTTGAGAAAGCAGTTGAAGTTGTCAGTGAAAATGCTCTTGAAATGTACTTCAGGAAGTAGTAGTCAAAATGGCTGTGTTTCCCTCTCTTTCTTTATATATATTCAGGTACATAACCAATCAAATGTCATGAAATAATAGTAGAAAATGAAAGTAACATTTTAATTGGTTGTCAATTCTAACACTTCAGATGTGTTTTTGCGAAGTAATTTACCTCAGGATATTTAGAGAGGTCTACAGGCTTAATGGCTCAATGGAATTCCACCAAATTTGGGAAAATGGTAGGGATTGGTATGTAGTATGAGCTATTCTATATTTGGTGAAAGCGTGTCCAGTGGTTTTTATGTAAATTAACTTTTCACATTTTTTGGGAGCGCTTCCCGGTGCGCGCCCCGGTACGGGTACCTTGCAGCGCTACGGGAGTCCTCCATTTTGTGTTTCGGTAGATTTGAGACAGAAAATGGAGGACAAACAACGTTGGGAATGGGTATGAGGGGCACGGTAGGCACTCCCTGACCCCCTAGGTTTTCTGAGGGGGTGTTAGGAGGCCCATATAGACCCAAAAAAAATTTGTTTTTACATTTTCGTGGGGGGAGCGTACTTTGGTGAAAAATAGTGAAAATGTTGTTCCATTAGGTCTACATCGTTGGAACATTAAAATGACATACTGACCATAATTTTGTAGAAATAATGTGGACAGCATAGTAGACTTACATTGGGTACACACCATATTGTGATCCGCTGCTTTAACTAGATTATTAAAAGGCACTGATTTGCAGTCTGGTAAAGTCAAATATATAAATCTTTCAGTGTCTATTCTGATAGTGCTTGATAAAGTACAGTTGTCGCAGTCATGCTGCCATTGATAAGAAAGGCTAAAAAGATTTTTTATATCTACACCTTCATCTTCCAATACATCAAACATATACATAAAAAATTCCTGACAATCCTGCTGAATATTCTGTGAAAATTGATTTTGACCAGTAGATATGTCTAGAAGATTTCGAATTTCTGAAACACTTTCTATTTTTGCTCTATCACTGGTACATTTCTCAAACAAGGAATTCAACAAACAACAGACTCTTTGATCCCGATTTTCAACAATCTGTTCTTGTATATTTTGAAGAAAAAAAAAAACATTAACCACTACATTAGCATAGCAGTTGACGCCAGAACTGTTTTCAAACTGAAATCCAATACCATCTTCAACAGAATCTTTTTTCCTTCTGCTTACAATTACAGTTTCGTCTACTTTTTGTCTTTTTGCTACTACCTCACTGCAATTACTCTCATTTCTTCTTTTTCGGCCCACCACACGTTTTTCAATCAGAGGATATTGAGGCAAATGTGGAGCATACTCTCTTCTTAACCTATTGTATTCTTTAACACAATGTAGATCTGCACAAATCTTTGTTTCATCACACTCAATCAAGTACAATCCTGATAAAGTTCTGACTCGTGATAATGCCACATATGCCATACCCTCTTTAAACACAGAACTTCCAATGTTCACCAAAGCGCTATCTACACTTAAACCTTGAGACTTATGAATTGTCACCGCATATGCCAAACAAATAGGAAACTGTTTTCGCCGAACATATAAGTCTTTCACGAGCAAAAATCTAGCTGAACAACGACAAATTTGTTCTATTTCATCAATGCCATCAAATGTAATTTTTAAAATTTCAATTGCATCTCTATTTTTGTAATTCACAAAACCAACAACATGATCCATTGCTCCATTTACCAGACCTCTTTCAACATTTAAATTCCTTCTCAAAATGATACGACAATTTAAACACACATTCAGAGTCTTTTCTAAACCAGCAGTTTTAGATATGGTCTTCTCTAATGAATCCAATTTTGATTTCAAATTTTCAGACAAAATAATTGTTGCTCCCATATGCTCTATTTTATCTGTAGCTTCCAGTTTCACTATCTCTTCATTTTCTAACTGTAACATTTTGTTGTTGAACATGGAACATTCTTTCAGAGTTGGCATCAAACATATGCCAGATTTCTTCTCGTTAATTTTCTTAAAAATATTCTCTGGAAGAATGTTTTCATTTGGGTACAAATTTGAAATTAATCATCCATGTAAAGCTTCTTTCCCTTGCTGACTTAGTTTTCCGATTCTTACATCTTGTAAAATATTTTTATAATCTTCATCCTTTGCCTGCCTTATATTTTGAAGCAGTTCTGCATATTTGAAGTTTAACCATATATTAACGTTTCCAATACTTCCTAAGCACTTCCTGGTATCTTCATGCGTGAGCATTTTGAACACAGGTTGTCCTTTCACTGGAGTCAACTGCAGTAGATCTCCAAAAACAATAATGTGTTTTCCTCCAAATAAGACATCACAGTCTGTTCTAAGAATTTCTTGCATTCTCAAATGCACAAAAGCAAGCATTATATTTGACACCATGCTTACTTCATCAATGATAAGAAGTTAAATTTTCTTCAGGACTCTCGAAACTTCGGAACACGCATCTCCAGATAGCTTGTGGTACTCCAATTTGCTATCATGCTCCACTGGCAGCATCAGTAAACGATGTAAAGTAATCCCTTTAATGTTATGTGCTGCCAGCCCAGTTGGAGCGGTAACAACACAAGACAGCGGTGATTCAGTTCTTTTCTGCAGATAAGTTGCAATTGCTTTAATCAGAAAACTTTTTCCAGTTCTCGCTTCTCCACTCACGTACAGTAGGACAGGCTTAAATGATGTACATGAGCACTCTTTCTTCTCATGACTGAATCCATGTACAATCTGTTCTGTGACTTCGTTATATATCTGTTTCTGCTCAAGGTTTAGTTGTTTCACCAAATCTTCTAAGTTAACTACATCATCTTGAGCTTGTTCCATAGCTCTTTCCACCTCATCCATGGCAGTGGCAGCTTCATTTTGTATAATTGGTCCTCCAAGTGGATCCTGACTCAATGAAGCAGAACTCTGACTGTCTTGAGAACTGTCTCTAGCAATCTCTGCAGCAATTGTGGCTTCTTGCTCTATTTCTTCGTTCAACATTTGCAGATAATTTGGAAAAACAGGGCATTCTATGGTATCCTTGATTGCATTAAAAGAATCTTCGTAACACAGAAAATCTCCAAGTAGGTCCTCTTCTGTACGCCATGGCTTAAAGAGTTGCAAAAGATCTAAATAGTAAAATTCCCTTTTCTCTGGATTTTCGCAACTCAATTTTCGATGATTAATCAAAAGTCCTTTTTTCTGTCTCACTAGACATCCTTCACACCCAATGATAGCATATATTCCATTGTTGATATCTTCTCTGATGGCTCTCTTATAAATATAGTTTTGCAGAACTTCATACAAACAACTGTTCTCAAGATGACTACTTCTATTTGGATAGTATTTATCCAACATGTTTGTCTTCAAAATATCTGTACTTTCTGGTTCTTTCTCCGCCAAATACTCTATTTCTTGTACAGATTTCAAAACTCGGTTTCGTGTTGCAGCAAGACCTAGACTCACCCAAATGATGGTTCTAGATTTGGAATAGAGACTTGCTGACGACAATCAATCAGAACATTCATATGCTCCAATTTCTCGATGCGACAACATCTTCAGACTGTAACTGTATAATTTCTTGCTTAGACTCTTTTCATGTGAAATGTCCTCCCACATTTCCTTCAGTTCTATCTTTTCTTTTTTTGTGATGTAAGACGTCACATATCGAGCCACAGCAATAGAGTTGTCAGCAACGAACTGAATATCCATGTTAGCATTCCACATGGACAAAATCACTGGATTGTAGTCGTTGATGTACTTGGACTCTTCGTTTCTTTTTAAATTGTATGTATTTTTTGGTGATTTCCTTGTCACAGTATGTCGCAGAGAAGACATCAAAATATTTACTCTTCCTGGTCGTGGAAAGCCGAAACGACATTTTGTGTAGAACTTGTCCTTGTTTCTGAATTTTCGACGACAGTACTTTCCACAACGATGGGATTGAAAGCGTAAAACTTGTTGCCTTAAACTGTTTTCCTCTCTAGTTTTCGTAACAGCACATGTTGAATACTCTTCAATGAAACTCATCACTGTTTCATCCGAATCTGTTCCAAATTTGGGTGCATCTTTAATCCACAACAACATATGTATGTGAGAAGCACCTCTCGCTTGATACTCCTTTCTCCAAAAGAAATCCAAAACCTCTCCAAGGGGAGGATTTTTTTTGTTGGTAATAAAAGACATCATAGCTTCAAATCTATGATTGAAATATCTGCATACATTGCGCTTACCCGTGCGTTCACCGGTACGCGCCCCGGGAGCGCCCCAGGGCAAAAAAAAAAACGAAAAAAAAAAACATAATTATACAATATAAAATTAGTTATAAAATGTTTTACTTTTTATACCTATAGAGATTTGCTATTAAAAAACCATTGAAATTCACTGAAAAAACCATAGGTTTCACACCAGTTATAGTTAGCTGGAAATTTTACTCGCATAAAACCATTGAAATTCCCACGTTATAGTTAGTTGGACTCACTATAACTTGCGCGTGCAATGCACTGCAGATGACGTCACATATTACTTCACTCATGACATGGTCAGTGACATCACTCATGACATCACTGATGACACCATCCAGTGAATTTGTGTCTTTCTGAAAAATAAATATGTGTTATATGGTGTGTATCACTTACAACGCAACTTTTACGTCGTAATGCTGTTACAACGCAGCTATTACAACGCAGGATCCATTACATCGGATGCCATTACAACGCATGGCATTACATAGCAGATGGTATTACAACGCATACCATTACATCGTAAGTATTGGTAAGTATATAATTTTTTTTATTTTATTTAATATTATATAAATGATTTAATTATTATTAATTATAAATAAAAATAAATAAAAATATTTATTTATGTTTTTAAATATTATAAATTAAATTTATTAATTTAAGTAATTTTTTAAATAAGTATGAGTATAGGAGTATATGTTTTTGGGTACTGAGGTATATGTTTTGGGGTGTTTGGGTATTTTTAGGTTTTAGGGCAGGGTTTGGGTTTTGGGGTACAGGGGTGTTTTTAGGTTTTAGGGTTTTGGGGTACAGGGGTGTTTTTAGGTTTCAGGGTAGGGTTTGGGTTTTGGGGTACAGGGGTGTTTTTAGGTTTCAGGGTAGGGTTTGGGTTTTGGGGTACAGGGGTGTTTTTAGGTTTCAGGGTAGGGTTTGGGTTTTGGGGGTTTTGGGGTACAGGGGTGTTTTTAGGTTTCAGGGTAGGGTTTGGGTTTTGGGGTACAAGGGTGTTTTTAGGTTTCAGGGTAGGGTTTGGGTTTTGGGGTACAGGGGTGTTTTTAGGTGTCAGGGTAGGGTTTGGGTTTTGGGGTACAGGGGTGTTTTTAGGTTTCAGGGTAGGGTTTGGGTTTTGGGGTACAGGGGTGTTTTTAGGTTTCAGGGTAGGGTTTGGGTTTTGGGGTACAGGGGTGTTTTAGGTTTCAGGGTAGGGTTTGGGTTTTGGGGTACAGGGGTGTTTTTAGGTTTCAGGGTAGGGTTTGGGTTTTGGGGTACAGGGGTGTTTTTAGGTTTCAGGGTAGGGTTTGGGTTTTGGGGTACAGGGGTGTTTTTAGGTTTCAGGGTAGGGTTTGGGTTTTGGGATACAGGGGTGTTTTTAGGTTTCAGGGTAGGGTTTGGGTTTTGGGGTACAGGGGTGTTTTTAGGTTTCAGGGTAGGGTTTGGGTTTTGGGGTACAAGGGTGTTTTTAGGTTTCAGGGTAGGGTTTGGTTTTTGGGGTACAGGGGTGTTTTTAGGTTTCAGGGTAGGGTTTGGGTTTTGGGGTACAGGGGTGTTTTTAGGTTTCAGGGCAGGGTTTGGGTTTTGGGGTACAGGGGTGTTTTTAGGTTAAATTAAATTAATTATATTCTATTAATTACATTTCTTAATTAAAATAATTAAATTAAATACATTATTTTAAATAATTTAATTTAATTACAATCAAAAAAATATTTAAATTAAATTAATTTAATTATATTAATTAAATACAATTAATTACAATTTTTTTTTAAATTAATTTAAATAAATAGATTTAAATGTATTAAATAAAATTAATTACTATTTTAAAATGTATTTTAATTAAATTAATTAAATTAAATTAATTAAATTAACTTAATTACATTTTTTTTAAAAAGGTATACTTACCTATACTTACGATGTAATGCCATGCGTTGTAATAGCATCTGCTATGTAATGCCATGCGTTGTAATGGCATCCGATGTAATGGATCCTGCGTTGTAAAAATTCCGATGTAACGGAATGCGTTGTTATAAACCGCGTTGTAGTGACACCAATCCGTGTTATATATGTATATGTAAAAGTTCTCCGGCGTCTGTGAACATTCCAAACAGTCCGTAGCGGCCGCCATCTTGTCTCTCGGTAGGATCGAGAGACAAGAGGAGGCCAAAACGAAGGGGCAAATGACCATAAGGGGGCATAGTAGATCCTCCTTGACCTCTTAGGTTTGATGTGGAGGTTTTAAAAGGGCCCCGCGGGGCAAAAAAAATAATAATAATAATAATCGAACGGCTGAATGGATTTGCACGAAACTTGGCAAAATTGTAGGGACTGGTAGCTCGATGTGCCTTTGCTAGGTCTCAATATATGTGCTTCAGTGGATTTTGAGAAATTAACGTTCAAAAACAAGATATATATCTGTAACAGCGCTCCGCTTCGCGGAGATAAAATTATATCTGTATTACCTAGCTGTTGCTAACACCAGTTAGCGACGGCTAGTAGGAGATAGCGACCATCTTGGGCCCCACTTTGCATGTGAGTGATATTTATCACTAATGACATGCAAAGTGGGCATGCCAAGATGTTAGCGACTGGAAACAGTCGCTAACATCGCTATCTCCTATTATCAACTTTTGGAAATATTCGCGATAAGCGCGAATATCTCCAAAAGCTAGCACCTGCCCTGAGCAGTTCTTAGCCATGTTATCCAATGGGAGGTGGATAACATGGCTAAGAGCATTAGCTCGGTAATGCATGAATATCGCTGAGTTTTCAGCGATATTAATGCATTGCGGTCGTTTTTTATCGTATTTGCGATAAACCTTGATAATAGCAAGGTTTATCTGTCATAATTTCTGACGATGCTTAGCGGTAAAAAAATCGTTGCTAAGCATCGTTAGGGATAAATATCGCTTAACTTTGGTAATATGCCCCAACGTCTGTTAACGTTCGATTCGAAGGAAATCAGGAAGTGTTGAAAAACATTGTCTGCGCCATCTTGTCTTTTTTCAAATGCCACACTTTTGTCGTGCAAGGCAGTCATTTTAGATGCCTTGACCAGACCCACTCTGTGCACGCTGTCGATCCTTAGCATGGCTCCCCACCCTCGCAAGCATCTCCCCAGGCAGTGGTCCCCCCCGCTCTCTGTCTTATGCATGGGTAATAAACCTCCCCCCATCTGCGCTGCTCTGCCCTGAGAATCACACCCTGTGCCCGCCCGACACCTCCCTTTCGCCCTATTCACTACCTATGACACTCCTTTTCCTCTGTGTCCGATTGTCCAGGCCGGTCCTAGGGTATCAGCTAGCCCTGCAGATGTAGTTTATGGCCCCAGCTGTAAAGAATCACCCCTCTTCAAAGGAGTTATAGTAGATCAAGGCCCACACTCGATGAGATCCGTCACAGCAGACGCGTTCCTATTATCTGAAAACCATCCTGTATTGTGATTGGGGAGGGGACCGAGCCTGAAGCGGAAGATTCCAGGGATGACTCTTTGTACATCAAAGTTTTTACAATTATGTGTCACATTAAAAATATATAGCACTCCGACAAAGTAGTAAGATTATAAAACTTTAATAACTTATAAATATATACAAGAAAACAAAAACAGTAATAACATATAAACATTTTTAGGGAAAAACAACGAAGTAGCGGTCGGCTGTGCGAATAGTCCCAACGCAGCACAACGTCCAGATTTCTGGCGTGGGGCGTCGCGGGGGGTGGGTCATCAGTAGCAAACTGTTGTGCGAATAGTTCCAAGGCAGCAGAACGATGGCACCAAGGTGATGTCCAGTAAGTTGCCGCACTGGTTTTGGTATCCTACAATGCTGCTCCGAATAACGGCGTGGGGCGCCCCGGGGGAGGCGGCGTGAACAGGCCTCTCCAGGTGGAGTCTCATCTGTTGTAGTGGGGCGCCCCTTTACCGTTTCAGTTGCCATTCCGTCCGTTTTTGGTCCACTGTGTCAAAAGCCGCAATTCAGCTGAGTTGCGCCCACTCTTGCGGTGCAGCGATAGGCGGCTGTCACAGGACTCTCAAAATGGCGGCAGGCTGTTTCCTTTTTGGGCCTGGTCCACTGAAATGGCCCTGGGACACCTTGGAAATCGGACGCTTGTCTGCTAGGTCTTGGACCCCATTCTCGAAAGCGTCCCCTCCGCCTTGAGGATTCATCAAAAGTTTTGGGGGCCCCCGACTCCTGTAGGCTTCTGGTGGGGAGCGGCTGCCATGATTGCTCGCGGAATGACCACGACGGAGCTACGAGATGGTGGTGCTCTCATGCTGACGCCAGCTTCAGTCTGAAACATCCAGAAACAAGGTGGGGCTTTCATCGTTTGGGAAAAAAAAAAGTTTTCATCCAATGAAAAGTGTTGTTTTTAGGTCATATGATCAAGCCTTACATCATTAGGAAACCAAAAGTAAAATGAACCAATGAAAAGTTTTATAAACAAGTCACATGACCTGTTATGCGGCATAGGGTATAAAATGCGGAGAAAATACGTTGGCACGTGAGGCGGCGTCAGTAGCGGACCGATGTGCGAATAGGCCGAAGGCAACACAACGCGCCAAGATCCGGATGGCACCGAGGTGGTGTCCAGCAAGTTGCAGCACTGGTGTGGCCATCCTACAATGCTGAAAGTCGGCGTGGGGCGCCCCGTTGGCCTGTGAGTTTGCGTCAGTAGCGGACCGATGTGCGAATAGGCCGAAGGCAGCACAACGCGCCAAGATCCGGATGGCACCGAGGTGGTGTCTAGTAAGTTGCCGCACTGGTGTGGCCATCCTACAATGTTGAAAGTCGGCGTGGGGCGCCCCGTTGGCCTGTGAGATGGCGTCAGTAGCGGACCGATGTGCGAATGGGGCCAAAGGCAGCGCAACAATATTTTCGGAATAGAAGACACCACAAGGCGCTGAGATGCCAAGATCCGGATGGCACCGAGGTGGTGTCTAGTAAGTTGCCGCACTGGTGTGGCCATCCTACAATGGTAAAAGTCGGCGTGGGGCGCCCTGTTGGCCTGTGAGATGGTGTCAGTAGCGGACTGATGTGCGAATGGGGCCAAAGGCAGCGCAACAATATTTTCTGACTGACACCACAAGGCGCTGAGATGCCAAGATCCGGATGGCACCGAGGTGATGTCTAGGAAGTTGCTGTACTGGTGTGGCCATCCTACAATGGTAAAAGTCGGCGTGGGGCGCCCTGTTGGCCTGTGAGATGGTGTCAGTTGCGGACCGATGTGCGAATGGGGCCAAAGGCAGCGCAACAATATTTTCTGTACGGAAGATACCACTAGGCGTTGAGATGCCAAGATCCGGATGGCACCGAGGTGATGTCTAGCAAGTTGCTGTACTGGTGTGGTCATCCTACAATGCTGAAACTCGGCGTGGGGCGCCCCATTAGCCTGTGAGATGGCGTCAGTAGCGGACCGATGTGTGAATAGGCCGGAACCAGCACAAGGCGCCAAGATCCGGATTTCACCGTGGTGGTTTCATAGTTGAGAGGCACTTCATCTGCAGTGGGGCGCCGAGATCCGGATGGCACCGAGGTGATGTCTAGCAAGTTGCTGTACTGGTGTGGTCATCCTACAATGCTGAAACTCGGCGTGGGGCGCCCCATTAGTCTGTGAGATGGCGTCAGTAGCGGACCGATGTGCGAATAGGCCGAAGGCAGCACAACGCGCCAAGATCCGGATGTCACCGTGGTGGTTTCATATTTGAGAGGCACTTCATCTGCAGTGGGGCGCCGAGATCCGGATGGCACCGAGGTGATGTCTAGCAAGTTGCTGTACTGGTGTGGTCATCCTACAATGCTGAAACTCGGCGTGGGGCGCCCCATTAGCCTGTGAGATGGCGTCAGTAGCGGACCGATGTGCGAATAGGCCGAAGGCAGCACAACGCGCCAAGATCCGGATGTCACCGTGGTGGTTTCATAGTTGAGAGGCACTTCATCTGCAGTGGGGCGCCGAGATCCGGATGGCACCGAGGTGATGTCTAGCAAGTTGCTGTACTGGTGTGGTCATCCTACAATGCTGAAACTCGGCGTGGGGCGCCCCATTAGCCTGTGAGATGGCGTCAGTAGCGGACCGATGTGCGAATGGGGCCAAAGGCAGCGCAACAATGTTTTCTGAATAGAAGACCCACAAGGCGCTGAGATTCGGTTACCACCGAGGTGATGTGTAGCAAGTTGCCGCACTGGTGTGGCCATCCTACAATACTGCTCCGAATAACGGCGTGGGGTGCCCGAAGGGGGGGGGGGGGCGACGTGAACGGGCCTTCCTAGGTGGAGGCTCGTCTGCTGTAGTGGGGCGCCCCTTTACCGTTTCAGTTGCCATTCAGCTGAGTTTCGGCTGCTCTTGATGCTACAGCGACAGGCGGCTGCAACAGGACTCTCAAAATGGCGGCCTGTTCTTTGGATTTGGGCCTGGTCCACTAAAATGGCCCTGGGACACCTTAGAACTCGGACGCTCGATTTTTTTTTCCTTTCCTGTACATGCAAAAAAAGGTAAATGCCCGGTACGTTACACGCTTCATCTGCTACGATGAACTCTCCAGAGGAACCGAAAAAAAATATAGTTATGGTAACTATACCATGCATCGTCATATGGAGAGGTGGCACCAATTAATTATAGTGCTGCATAAAAGAGAGATTTGGAGGAGAACCCCTGACCTGCTAGTACATTCATCAAAGAAGTGGCACTGACAGCATCAGAGGCAAGGGAAACGGTCCCAAATATTTAGAAGAACTTTGGAAAGATTAAAATGACATGTTTAGATTGTGGCAAATTAATTTCATGTGGACAGATGAGTGTTACTCTAATAAATACAGCATATGAACATCATCATAGTCGATGGTTGGTAGAGACATTTTGACTATATCCTGGACCTGCCCGTCCTCGCCCAAAATGGCGCCGGAATAAATGGGACTCGTAACTCCTTGTTGTGTACTGGTTGCAGAACCTTGAAATCACGAGATACGTATGCAGTTTTGAAGCACATGGCGGGCGGGGACGAGAATTGATTGAATATTTCGACATCCCTATTGATATTAAGTTCTGATGTGTTATTGATTACTGTACTATTGAAAGTTCGAATTAACGTCACCCATGGTACTTGCCCGCAAATGTATATCTAGATAATTTTATTGTAACTGGCCCTGTCGTATTTTAATTATAAAATGTACGTCCACCGATTCCGTAACTGTTAGACACCTTAGTTCTTGCAACCTAATGGCCCGCCCGTTACGTTCCTCTACAGTGTAAATGTCTACTCATCATATACGATTACAGTTTGCTCCGTGGCCGGCCCACGTGGTTATAGGCTCGTATTTGTATAATGAAATTTTCACAATAAAGGTTTTTAAAAGAAAACATGGTAGTAGTATATACATTGGTAAAGTTTTTAATAATAGCCACTGTATTAGAATCATTAAAAGGCAAGTGAAATAAAGCAGACCAATTACATGAAGGGTAAAAGGTATAATACGAAGGAACGCAGTAAAGATAAATGGTCAAGGGCTGTTGTGTTTTCTATTCCTGCAACATAAAGTGATCGATAAGAATCTCATATTCAGGCGTATCGGCGACTAAGACAGCAGGTCGACCCTCTTTTGCTCAACGGCTCCGTCATGGGACGAAGAAACGCTCTTTTTCTCGAAAAAAGAATATATTTTACTTGCAGGACAGTTGTAAATTTTCCGGGAAAGTACATTAGCCTGGAACATTATAACATATATTTAAGAAAAAATAATGTTCGGAAGTAATAAAAAGCGTAATTTTTAGGTCATATGACCAAGCCTTTCATCATTAGAATAAGAAAAGTAAAATGAACCAATGAAAAGTTTTATTAACAAGTCACATGACTTGTTATGCTTACGTTACGCGCTGCGCGCCCCGGATGACTTCCGGATGCGCTAACGCGGCGCGTCATATGACGCATTACGCGACAACGCAGGTCCAGAATATAGTCAAAATGTCTCCACCAACCAGCGGTCGGAACACAACCCCTTTCAGCAGGCTAAATAGTTCTGTTAAATGACAACAGAAGGGACAGGCAACAAGAACCATTAGTCAAAGAGGGGAGGGCTAGTTCTTCTCTACCGGGTTACATTGGGGCGCTACCGGAACTGATCGAATTGGTAGTCTACAGTGTTTCTGGATGTTTCAGACTGAAGCTGGGGTTAGCATGAGAGCAGCACCATTTCGTAGCTCCGTCGTGGCCATTCCGCAACCAATCATGGCAGCCGCTCTTTATCGTTATTTTGGGCGGGGTGGGTGGCGGAGCCGAGCTGTTTTGCAGCCATCATTGTGTGGAGTTCAGTTCATTTCACTAGTTTTGTATTTGTCATGAGGGGTTGTTCCTAATGTTTCTATTTTAGCGAGGTCAAAAAGAGATCCCATTAGTGACCTACTGATTTTGCTCGATTCCTTTTCTTTTTTTTTTTACACGATTTTTCGTTATCTGCAAAGACTAAACAGAGTATTGCGACTCTGTGTTTGTTTGTAAATAGAGAATGAACCAAAGAGAACCAATTCTAAAACAGTAAATACTTGGATAACAATCAATCAAATGGAGAGAGAAGCAGGGACGACGTATTACAACGGGGGCCAAGGCCTGCGTTAACTACCCTTGTAGTTAACTTGTAGAGTGTGAGTGTCTGTATAGGTGTATGAGTGCATATGATAGTGTTGTAAAGATGAGTGATTGTATGTATGAATGATTGTATGGGTGAATGAGTGAATGTGTGTGTAGACGTAGGAATCAGTGAGTACATATGTAGTAACTAGTATTGGTGTGTCAATGGTTTAAAAAATTATACTCTGTATTTAACACTGGGTGAAACAGGTTATATTAAAATGTGAGGAGATGCATTGTATTGTCACATGAATGATATCATCAGTGATGTGGTCATTGATGTCAAATGAGATGTCATCAGTGATGTCATTTGAGATGTCATCAGTGATGTCATCAGTGATGTCACTGACCATGTCATGAATGATGTAATATGTGACATCATCAGCAGTGGATTGCGGGTGCGCGATATATAGTTAGTGCAACTAACTATATATGGAATTTCAATGGTTTTGTGTGAGTAAAATAAGGTTTTTTAAATGCTAATTCCTAACTATATATGGTCTATAACCTATGGTTTTTTCAGTGAATTTTCAAGGTTTTGTAAATGCTAATTCCTAACTATATATGGTCTATAACCTATGGTTTTTTCAGTGAATATATATATATATATATATTCACTGAAAAAACCATAGGTTATAGACCATATATAGTTAGGAATTAGCATTTAAGAAACCTTTTTTTTACTCACACAAAACCATTGAAATTCCATATATAGTTAGTTGCACTAACTATATATCGCGCACCCGCAATCCACTGCTGATGATGTCACATATTACATCATTCATGACATGGTCAGTGACATCACTGATGACATCACTGATGACATCTCAAATGACATCACTGATGACATCTCAAATGACATCACTGATAACATCTCAAATGACATCCCTGATGACATCACTGATGACATCTCAAATGACATCACTGATGACATCTCATTTGACATCAATGGTCACATCACTGATGATATCATTCATGTGACAATACAATGCATCTCCTCACACTTTAATATAACCTCTGTTACACCCAGTGTTAAATACAGAATATCATTTTTTAAACCATTGACACACCAATACTAGTTACTACATACGCACTCACTGATTCCTACGTCTACACACACATTCACTCATTCACCCATACAATCATTCATACATACAATCACTCATCTTTACAACACTATCATATGCACTCATACACCTACAGACACTCACACTCTGCCACTCATCCATGGAGTTACTCACACACCTAGTCAGTCCTGTAAAGAATTAATCACACTTCCATTTTCTAATCTATACAGTTAAACATAGAGTACCTTACATTTTCAAACATATACTAACACATACTTACTCTCTTATACAATCCTTGATACAAGAACACATTGATCTGCACAGAGTCAGACATCTCCCAGCCAGCCACACACACACTCAGTCTCCCATACAAATACTTGGACAATCAATCAATAACCCATATAGTTACTCATATAGCTACTGATCAACACATGCAGCACTTTACAGAACAACAGACATAATGATGCACAAATTAAGACAGTTTAGTCACAAACCCATGCACTCAGTGAGACACATTTAATCACTTACTCATTCATAAAGTCAGTCACGCACCTATTAAATCTTTTATTTAGGCACTTCTACATCTACTCATTTTTCAATATGTAAAACATATTTAAACTTTACAGAAACACACAGTCAATGGATGATGTCATCAGTGATGTCATCAGTGATGTCATTTGAGATGTCATCAGTGATGTCATCAGTGATGTCACTGACCATGTCATGAATGATGTAATATGTGACATCATCAGCAGTGGATTGCGGGTGCGCGATATATAGTTAGTGCAACTAACTATATATGGAATTTCAATGGTTTTGTGTGAGTAAAAAAAAGGTTTCTTAAATGCTAATTCCTAACTATATATGGTCTATAACCTATGGTTTTTTCAGTGAATTTTCAAGGTTTTGTAAATGCTAATTCCTAACTATATATGGTCTATAACCTATGGTTTTTTCAGTGAATTTCATTGGTTTTTTAAAAGCTAATATCTATAGCTGTAAAATGTATTCTTCTTTAAATCAAAAAATATATTGTATATGTTTATTAATAATTTTTTTTATTATTATTATTTTTTTTGTTCGCTCCCGGTTCGCGAACCGGGAAGCTTCCCGTTAGCTCAATGTGGTGCCGCGACCCGGTCCGCGAACCAGTAAACGTTCCGTTTGCGCAACTGCCGCTTTAGAAATCAACATCGTGACGCATCGCGGAAGCGCGACGTATCGCGTTGTCGCGTAATGCGTCTTATGACGTGCCGCGTTAGCGCACCTGGAAGTGCTCCGGTACGCGAACCGCGGCGCGAACCGCAGCTCCCCGGAAGCGATCCGGGGCGCGTCGCAAAAGCGCGACGTATCGCGTTGCCTCGTAATGCGTCTTATGACGCACCGCGTTAGCCCACCGGAAGTGCTCCGGAGCGCGAACCGAGGCGCGAAGTGCAGCTCCCCGAAAGCAATCCGGGGCGCGTTCCGCAGCGCGTAACTTAAGCGTAACAGGTCATGTGACTTAAAAAAACTTTTCATTGGTTCATTTCACTTTTGGTTTCCTAATGATGTAAGGCTAGGTCATGTGACCTAAAAATAACACTTTTCATTGGTTTAGACCTATTTTTTTTCCAAAATGATGAAAACCCCTCCTTCTTTCTTCACTCTGACTTTCATCTTTGTGAGAGGAAGACCCTTTGTGATCACTGAGCAATGGCTTCATTAGTAGCTTCAGCTGGTGCACCCCCACCACCACCACCACCTCCTCATAGGAAGAGAGGACCACCTCCACAGTTCATTACCAACACAGAGGAGGAAGAGGATGAAGAAGAGGAACAGGAGATACAGGAAACACCGTTTTTACAAGAGGAGCCCCGGGTATCTCATCATAAAACTAGTTTCATTTGACAGTTTTTTTCATTTCCTGAAGGACAGAAAAAAGTTAATGCTCGATATGTGACGTGCCTGATATGTAAAGAGGACTTATCTAGAGGCACAGAAAAGAAGTATAGTTACGGCAACTATACTATGCACCGTCACATGCTGAGGTGGCATCCACTAAACTACAGCCGGGCAGAGATGCGTCACCTTCAGGACAATCCACCAACTCCTGTGGCCAGGACATCGTCACAGGTATCTCTGTCGGGGCCAGAGGCACGGGAAACTGTGCCAAACATTCAGGACAACTTTGTCCATATGAAGATTACCTGTTTATATTGTGGTACATTGCTCTCATGTGCCAATATGAGCATTAACTTAATAAACAGAGCATTTGAAAACCACAAGTGCTCTAAACGCCCCAAAAAGTAAAAAAAATTTTTTGCTCCTGTTGAGCCCTTTCCAATGCCTGTTTTTTGTTGTTTCCCCCCCAAAAAACCAAAAAAACATAAAACTGTTCAAAAAATACAAAAAAAAAAAAATGTTCAGAAAAAAAATAAAAATATATAAAACAACAAAAACATTAAAAAAAAGTTGTTTTCAGAACTACCTCCCCTTTATAAAAAAATTGCTAGAATGTTTAGCACTCTGGCAAGCTCTATTTCTTTTGGTTCGCTTCCCGGTTCGCTCGCCGGTACGCGAACCGGGAGCGAACCAAAAAAAAAAAAAAAAAAAAAAAAGAAGAGTAAGTATAAGGGAAGTAAACAGAGAGTAATGTTAAAACAAAGACAGCTATAGGGACTAAACCAGAGATACTGTTTAATAGATTTATTTACCGAAGAAAAGATGGAAGAGGGTATAATTGTGAAAAAGAAAATAGATAAGGAAGTGAAAGAAAAAAAGGAGAGTAGAAGAATAACAAAGAAGAGTTTCTTAGAGAATGTGAGTGAATGTTCAAAATAAGATTAAAACATGTGGAATAACAGAGAGAAAAAACAGAAAGCAGAAAAGAAGAAGTAACAGAAAAGGAATAATTGAAACAGCAAAGAAATGTAAATAACATAGGGTCATATTATCAACATAGGCAATAAAAGTTTCGCAGCTTTTATTGGCAGAAATGTGTCGCTAAAGCCGCTTTTGCAGCAGAAAACTGCCGCTACAGCCGCTTTTGCAGCAGTTTTCTGCCGATAAAAGCAGCAATAATTTTATTGGCTGTGTTCATAATATGCCCCTTAGTGTGCTTCAACTACACAGAGAAAGCATAATGAAAAAGTAGTGAAAGAGTGATCAGTCAGAGACACTAAGAATAATAGAGATGGAGTGAGTGAACAAGAGTGAGGAACTATGAGGAGAGGGACTGAGAAAAGGAGTGGAAGGAGTAGAGTAAGTAAGTAAGTAATAGAGAAAGGAATGAGGGAAGTAGCAAAGGCAGGAAAGTTAGGGTTAAAGAAATGAAGCAGTGGAACTAATAGTTGTTAAATGTGATAGAAATGTAACGAAAAGAGTACAAAACATTTACCTTATAATTGTCGTTAACTTAGTCACTTGTTATTTTTATACTTTCAATCTGTGAAAGAGAGAATAAACATTTGAAAAATATTAAAACATGTATTTAAAAATTAGAAAAGACAAGGGAAAAGATTGAAGGACAAACAGTTTTTCAACAACTTTGACACTTACAGAAGCTTCTGCTTCTCCAGGCCCCCTACACAGTCCTAAAGATATACATTTTAAACTAACAGTATCTTGATGCAGATTAACTGAGGCCTATCTTGGAACATGGTGCATCTTTTGCACTGCTGTTGTCTCACAAAAGTGACGCAATCGCAGCGCAAAAGAGGTGCACAATCATCATAAAACTGTTCCTAACATTTTAAATGATTGTTTCAGGATGGCAATAAGGTGTGTCCTATCCAGACGTTTGTTTCAGGTGAGGCCTACTCAGGGTTGCAGATCAAATTTAGCCTTGTTGAAGAGTACAGAGGAGATAATACATGTGCAGGGCAACCAATAAAGTTCAAACTTCCTCTGTTTCCCTGGAGAGGCCTAAACTTCATCTGCACAATTTGATTCGTAATGTTACGAAACACAGGTAATGTATTTGAAAAATATGCAATTTCTTTTGCTCATTTCACAATCACATCACTTGTGTTTCCTTTGGTTAGGTATCTCATTATGCAGATGTAGTCCAGCATATGAAAGAGTACGCAATGAATGCAACAACTTTGACACTTACAGAAGCCTCACCTTCTCCATGCCTCCTACACAGTTCTAAATGTACTTCATAAATACAAACAGTACAGAATTAACTATACATGTTAAATGGTTTATTTTTGCTGTTCTCAGAATGTATCAAATTTCACTAAAAACAGTGACTTGAAGGTATTCATCATATAACAGCGGGGAAAAAAAACACAATCAAAATGATTGTGTTTAAAAAACCCATATAACATAACCAATCAGAAATCAAAACTCCTCAAAAGTAACTTACTTTCCATGACGTCGAAGGATATTCTATGAACAGCTTACACTCTGTTGTGCTGTTATTATTTTCAGCCCGCCACTTTCTGAAAGAAAAGCTCCATCGTTTTGAAAAATATGTTACATACAATAAATGACTTCTCGCTCTCTACCACACGTTTCCTCAAGGCCAAATCGTGTAAGAGCCATTTATAACTCTTGGAATTCTTGTAAGCAAATCCCGTCATTTTGTATTTCCGCAACTTTCAGAAAGAAAACGTTCAAGATCACTTTCACAATCCTAGACTAGTAATATCTTACCCTTTTTGCTCACTCATGTTCTACATTTCCTATGACACTGATACTGCTTACTATGAAGCAGACTTACACTACCTCTATGACTACTACAAATATTTAATTCTCTACATCACTTTTAATCACAAAGCAATTTAAAACAGTAGATACAATTATATCAACCCCTAGAATCATTATACGCCAGTTACCTACCCTAAATTCTCTTTTCTGAAAACAGAAAGTAAGAATATTTTTTAGTAAAAAGGCAACATTGTATCGTAGTCAAATGGCAATAATTTCCGAAACAGCAATTTTTTTTACATTTTCAATAACCTGTGTAATAAGCGGATTTTGTCAAATAACCATCATGCAATATAATAGCTGCAGTTACAAATCTTCTTCCTAAAATCAACGACTGTGTAGCCACAACATTTGTAATTAAAGTTGAAGACTTACTTTCATCAGGTTTATATAATTGGATTTTTAAAATGACATTATAATCAAAAGTTTGGACCAATAATCTAGACAGCATTGCAGACTTACATTCCCTCTACTCCATGTTTTGATTGGCTGCTTGAATTAGCTTATAAAAAGAAACAGTTTTTCTGAACTCATTCTAAGTGCAGTTATTTTTCCATGACGTCAAGTGTTATGGTAAGAAGACCGTTTGCTTTGGGAAATACTCTGCTGTCCTTCAACTAATCTGTGCCCACCACTTTCTGTAAGAAAATCTTCTTTTTTTCCAGGAACTATTGTCTCTGTACTACACTTATCCTCAAGGCCAAATCGTGTAGGAGCCATTAGAACCTCTTGAAATTCATCAGAGCACATCCCGAGATTCTTTCCCTAAAATTTTGGTTTTAAAAACACCAGGTAAGAATTTGTAAGGTCATACGACAATTTATTTTTGAAAGTTAAAACAGAATCGTTGCAGAATGACCAGCCGTTTCTAGACTTTAAATAAGCTGTGTAATGTCCTGATGTTATTGAAGGACCGTCATTATATATAATTGCTGCAGTTACAAAAGTCCTTCCTGATATTGACAACTGCGAAGCTACAACATTTTTAATTAAAGTTGTCAATTTTGTTCCATCAGCCCTACATCGTTGGAACATTAAAATGACGTACTGGCCATATGTTCGTATAAATAATGTTGACATCATTTCAGATTTACATTGGCTACACTCCATGTTGTGATCAGCTGCTTTTACTAGCTTATTAAAGGACACTGATTTACTGTCTGGCAAAGTTAAATATATAAATCTTTCTGAGTCTACACTAGTAGTACTTGATACCCTACAGTTCTCGCAGTCATGCTGCCATTGATAAGAAAGCCCAAACAGGTGATCTACATCTGCACCTTCAGCATGCAATACATCAAGCATATACATTAAAAACTCCTGACAATCTTGCTGAATATTTTGAGAGAATTGTGTTTGACCTGAACATCTGTCTAACAGATTTCGAATTTCAGACACACTTTCAATTTTTGTTCTATCAGTGCTACATTTCTCTAACACAGAATTTACCAAACTGCAAAATCTGTGATTTTACATTTTGTAGAGAAAACAAAACATTAACCACTACATTAGCATAGCAGTTGACACCAGAACTGTTTTCAAATTGAAAACCAACAACATCTTCAACAGAATCCTTTTTCTTTCTGCTTATAATTTCAGGTTCATCAACTTTTCGTCTTTTTGGTACAACCTCCCTATTATTGGTCACATTTCTTCGTTTCCGGCCTACCATACGTTTCTCAAACAAAGGATATTGAGGCAAATGTGGCGCATACTCTCTTCTTAACCTATTGTATTCCTTAACACAATCTAGATCTGCACAAATGTTTGTGACATCACACTCAATCAAGTACAATCCCGATAAAGTTCTAACTCGTGACAATGCCACATATGCCATACCCTCCTTGAACACAGAACTGCCAATATTCACCAATGCACTGTCTACACTTAAACCTTGTGATTTATGGATTGTCACCGCATATGCCAAGCAAACAGGACACTGCTTACGGCGAACATGTAAGTCTTTTACAAGCAAAAATCTAGCAGAACAACGACCAATTAGCTGTACTTCCTCAATGCCATCAAATTTAATTTTTTAAAATTCAATTCCATCTCTATTTCTGTATTTCACAAAATCAACAACATTACCCATTGATCCATTTACCAGACCTCTTTCAACATGTAAATTCCTTCTTAAAATTATACGGCAATTTAAGCACACATTCAGAGTCTTTTCAAAACCTGCAGTTTTAGATATAGTCTTCTCTAATGAATCCAGACAAAATAATTGTTGATCCCATATGCTCTACTCTGTCAATAGCTTCCAGTTTCAAAATCTCTTGGTTTTCTAAATACAACATTTTGTTGTTGAAGATGGCACATTCTACAAGAGTTGGCATCAAACATATTCCAGATTTCTTCTCAGTAATTTTCTGAAAAATATTCTCAGGCACAATGTCTTGTTCTGGATATAAATTTGACAGTAATCGTGCATGTAAAGCTTGTTTCCCATGCTCGGTCACTTTTCCAATTCTAACATCTTGTAGAATATTCTTGTAAACTTCATCCTTCGCCTGACGCATATTTTCATGCAGTTCAGCATCATTGAAGTTTAACCATATATTGACGTTGCCAATGCTCCCTAGGCACTTCCTGGTATCTTCATGCGTGAGCATTTTGAACACAGGTTGTCCTTTCACTGGTGTCAGCTGCAGAAGATCTCCGAAAACAATGATGTGTTTGCCACCAAATAACACATCATACTCTGTTTTAAGAATGTCTTGCATTCTCAAATGCACAAAGGCAAGCATGACATTGGAAACCATGCTTACTTCGTCAATGATAAGAAGTTTCATTTTCCTCAAGACTCTTGAAACTTCACAACAAGCATCTCCAGATAACTTGTGGTATTGTAATTTGTTATCATGCTCCACTGGCAGCATCAGTAGACGATGCAAAGTAATACCTTTAATGTTATGTGCTGCCAGTCCAGTTGGTTCAGAAAAGGGGGTGGTGATGAACAGAGTGTCTGAATTAAGCAGACCACTCTTACCCAGTCCAAAGATCAGGGCTTGATCCATCACCGTTATTTATCTCACTGCCCCATCCCAGCTCAGAACCTGGCTATATGCAAATTAGTCTGTCCCTGGCCCAGTGCATCATGGGAACAGGGCAGACCAAACTACCAAGCCAATTCTTCACCAGAAAGGAGACAAGCTACCGGGGACCGGTTTCTGGCATTTCAGCCTCTTCGGCCCGGCTTGCTTGAATCCTGATGGAGCAGTGAGAAAGGGACTCATGTCTGAGTATACCCTGCCACACCTATAGTGGCCAAAAACGATTCAGAAAAGGGGGTGGTGATGAACAGAGTGTCTGAATTAAGCAGACCACTCTTACCCAGTCCAAAGATCAGGGCTTGATCCATCACCGTTATTTATCTCACTGCCCCATCCCAGCTCAGAACCTGGCTATATGCAAATTAGTCTGTCCCTGGCCCAGTGCATCATGGGAACAGGGCAGACCAAACTACCAAGCCAATTCTTCACCAGAAAGGAGACAAGCTACCGGGGACCGGTTTCTGGCATTTCAGCCTCTTCGGCCCGGCTTGCTTGAATCCTGATGGAGCAGTGACAACACAAGACAGCGATGACTCAGTCCTTTCCTTCAAATAACATGAAATTGCTTTAATGAGGAAACTCTTTCCAGTTCCCGCTTCTCCACTCACGTACAGTCGGACAGGCTTCAACGATGTACATGAGCACTCTTTCTTCTCATGACTTAATCCATGATCAATTTGCTTGGTAACTTCGTCATATATTTTCCTCTGTTCAACGTTGAGTTGTCTTTCCAAGTCTTCTAAGTTAACCGCATCCTCCTGAGCATGTGCCATGGCTCTTTCCACTTCATTCATGGCAGTGGCAGCTTCATTTTCGATAACAGGTCCTCCTAGTGGATCCTGACTCAATGAAACAGAACTCTGACTGTCCTGAGAACTGTCTCTGGCAATCTCGGCTGCAATCGTTGCTTCCTGCTCGATTTCCGCATTCAACATTTGTACATATTTGGGAAAAGCAGGACATTCTATGGTCTCCTTGGCGGCAGTGAAAGAGTCTTCATAACAGAGGAAATCTCCAAGCAGTTCCTCTTCTGCACGCCAAGGCTTGAAAAGTTGCAAAAGTGCTAAATAGAAAAACTCCTTTTTTTCAGGAGATTCGCCACTCAATTTTCGATGGTTTACCAAGTGGCATTTTCTTTGCTTGACCAGACATCCCTCACTTCCAATTACAGCATACACTCCTTTATCAATATCTTCTTTGATGTTCCTCTTGAATATGTAATTTTGTAGAACCTCATACAGACAAACATTCTCGAGGTGACTGCTTCGATTTGGATAATATGTATCCAACATGTTGGTCTTCAAAATGTCGGTACTGTTTGGCTCCTTTTCCGCCAAATACTCAATTTCCCGCACAGGTTTCAGAACTCGATTACGCGTTGCAGCAAGACCAAGACTCGCCCAAACGATACTCCTAGATTTGGCATAGAGACTTGCTGAAGACAACCGGTCAGAACATTCGTAAGCTCCGATTTCTCGATGCGACAACATCTTCAGACTGAAACTGTACAACTTCTTACTGAGGCTCTTTTCATGGGAAATGTCCTCCCACATATCCTTCAATTCTGTCTTTTCTTTTTTGGTGATGTAAGATGTCACATACCGAGCCACAGCCATACAGTTATCAGCCACAAACTGTATATCCATGTTAGCATTCCACATGGACAAAATCACTGGGTTGTAGTCGTTGATGTACTTGGACTCTTCGTTCCTCTTCAAATTGTATGTGTTTTTAGGTGATTTCCTTGTCACATCATGTCGCAGCGAAGACATCAAACTGTTCACTCTTCCTTTAGAAATCACCGGTCGTGGAAAGGCGAAACGACATTTGGTGTAGAACTTGTCCTTGTTTCTGAATTTACGACGACAGTACTTTCCGCAACGATGGCTTTGGAAGCGTAGAACTTGTTCTCTTAGGCTTTTGTCCTCCTTTGCGTTTGGAACAGCACATGTAGAATACTGTTCTATGAAACTCATCACTAAGTCTTCTGGATCTGTTCCAAATTTAGGTGCATCCTTGATCCACAGCAGCATATGTATATGAGGAGCACCTCTTGCTTGGTACTCCTTTCTCCAGAAGAAATCCAACACCTCTCCAAGAGGTGGATTCTTCTTATTCATGATGAAAGACATCATAGCTTCAAATCTATGATTGAAGTACCTGCATACATTCACTGGATCCAAAGAGCACAGTTCTCCGGGTGTCTTGAATTCGATGTTTTCGATGTTTCCATTTGCCTCTCGTAGAAATTCAAGTAAGTCTTCCCAGCCATACTCGGCACAGCTCAGAGTGAGGAACCATGTGGGAGTTCCTAAGTTCCTCAGCATACATTTTAAATCACCATGACGACGGTACCAGTACTCATTAGTACCACGCTGACACGCCATGAGATTAATCAGGTGACAATCCAAAATACGATCTTGGACATTGACTTTATCCATAAAGTCACTTGCCGAGATGTTTTGCATCTGTATACCACTTTTCAAGATGTGGTTCACTGCATATGACAGTCCAGACAGATCGCTTTCAAACAGGAGATGAAACAAATAGGGAATGCATTGTCGAAACCTAGCATCTTCTGCATACAATCGTAAAGTCCGGTATTCAGAAGCAGGAATTTGATGAGGTCGCTCATCATATCTTCCTCCTTGACCTGTTGGAAATAGCTGTGGAAAACACCGAGCTTCCAAACTTTCCTCCCAGACACTAATGGGACTCCCTTTGGCTTGTTTCATTTGAAACAACTCAATAGCTTTCCCCATGACTTCCTTGGAATGCAAAGGATGAACACTATAATGTTCATATATTTCTTCACTTTTAGAGGGTTCTACTTTCTCAATTTGACCAGCACACAAATCGCTATCCTCTTCCTCACTTACTTCCTCTTCTGCAACATATACATTCTTATAGTACTTATTATTTTTTTTCAAATACAATGTTGCCTTTTTTACTTTCCTAACATCCACTAAATCTTGCCATATTTTTTTATTCTTTGTCGGTACCCCATTAACTAAGATAACCAGAGGTTCCTCTTCCACTTTTTCTACTCCAATTGTGTTAATGTTTTTCTTCAAATCTAGAGGCAAATAAACAACTCTTCCCTTTAATCCTCTCTGTAAATCTGATGGAGGCAATTTCCCTGTCTTTGGCTCCATTCTTACAATAGCCTGAAAGGGATGGATACTTTGAATCAAAATAGATTCATAAGTATTTAAATCCTTCAATTCAGAAGGAATCTCAACCAATTCCAGATTATTATGAACCGCTCTAGCAGGCATCTGGTTTTGATTTAATTTGTTACAACAATAAGTACACACACGTTGATCCGATCCCAAATCAAAACAATTTTCTACCATCAAGTATGTAGCGAAATCCTTCCATTCACTATTATTTTCCCTTTCACTTTTTGCATATAAATCCACTAACTTAGTCTGATTCTTATAATAAGTGCGTCGACAACACACACAAGTGAAATTTGGCCTCTCACTTGATTTCACCTCAAACGTCGCAATTTCCCTCTGGAAATTATCTGTACTGGAAACCTGTACACTATCTTCCACATTACCCTCTTCTTCTTGGTCAATTTCAACATTCTCCTCTTTACTTCCAAAGTAACAAAACTCAATTTCTTCACATATATTCTTCACATCTATTTCAGAACCATGCAAAAGAGCAGCGCATAATTGTTTAAGCATAATTGCTGGACTCTTAGCATAATACAACATTCTAACTAATTTCCTCACTTTATTATGATGCACTGCTAGCATCCTGAAATGATGAAAAACACTCTGTATTTACAAGGACCTTGCACCACAGGGATAGGTCTTAAATTAAAATGGGAAAAATAACATCAGAGAGACACAAAGGCCTTATAAATATGCCCCAAGCAACCTATGAAGCTCTAGCAGTACATATCAAGAAACCTAATTGATTTCAAAAATCGTTTTTAAACACATCAACTAAATCAATTAGATACCTACATTCAAGGGGAAATTACTTAAAATGGCCTAAGACACATGAAAGCGTTTTTTTTTAAGGCCCTTGCAACATTTTTGGGTCACTTTTAACATGGCTATGTTAGTCAAAGAATTAAAATCTAAATTTGCCAAGCACAGATGGGGGCATATTTACAAGGACCTTGCACCACAGGGAAAGGTCTTAAATTAAAATGGGAAAAATTACATCAAAGGAAGTCAAAAGCCTTGAAAATATGCCCCAAGCAACCTATGAAACTCTAGCAGTACATATCAAGAAACCTAATTGATTTTTAAAAACGTTTTTAAACACATCTTATAAAACAATTATATTCATACATTCATGGGGAAGTGAGTTAAAATACCCTAAGACACATGAAAGCATTTTTGTAAGACCCCTGCACTTTTTTTGCATCACTTTTAACATGGCTATGTAACACAAAGAAACAAAATCTATTTGTAAAACCTTTGACACAAAGCAACATTTTAAATACACAACTTTCTTCATAATTTTCTCCCTAAACCATACTATTCTCTACCTAAATTAAATGAATCTTTTCTCACCTTAGCAAATACTTTATGAGTTTCAAAACAGTCTCAGAAACACACCAAATTGTCTTTAGCAGAGCAAAAGGTATGCACTCCAGAGTCTGCAGCTATGAAAAGCACAGAAATGCTGTAACTCATCACACATATCTCTCATGTCACCCAATCAAAACTCTTCCCCCACTTTTTTCAAATCAACACCCTTCCCCCCTCTGGCCTTTCTGCCTTTTTTGCATAGCAACCACCTCCTGAAAGACCTCTCATGTTTGCAAGTTCACACAACAATGTTTCAATTGAACTCTGAACTCTCAGTGCACCTGCGTATCCAGTGCAATCTTTCATTAAATGATTTTTTCTTGACCATTCAAATTACACCTTTCAAACAACACATCCATGCACCCTAACTTTCTGTTTTCAGCAATCAAAATCCACCAATCACTGCTACTGCTTCCTTAACACAGAAACTCCACAGTTTTTTTCATTTTAAACTCCCATTTCATTGCCACACTTCATCTGACTGCAGCAGAACCTCCTCTCACCATGTTTTCTGTCTGGATTGTTGGACATAGTTACATCTACTGGGCTCAAAGGTATGCTGAGAACAGAAATGTACCTAACCTCAATTTACAAGATGTGGAAATTAAGTGGTTTGGCCACAGAGGATTAAAATGATACCATTGGTGAAAACCTTTATGCATTTGCCTAAACCTGACCTGTTAATTGTGCACTGTGGAGGAAATGACGTGGGCACTTTGACTGGTGTAGGTCTGGAAATGCTTTTAAAGGACACCTTTGAGCAATTGATGGCACTTTTTCCTCAAACTGCCTTGGTATATTCAAATATATGCCAAAGACAGAAATGGAGGTGGTCGAACCAATTTTGTCCACAATTGAGAAGTCGAGGAAGCATGTAAACAAATCTGTTTCAGCTTACTTGAGAGACCATGGAATGGGCTCCATGTACAACAATAACTTGCGTTACTACATGCAAGATATCTACAGAGGAGATGGAGTTCACTTCTCAGATGAGGGCAACATAGTTTTCATTTTGAATTTAAGACTGTGCATTGGTACCTACTTATAAGTACCTAAATGTACCATAAACCCAAAAGCTCTTCTCAGAGCTACCCTACATCTGATCACTCACAATTATTATTTTACTCTAACTTTTTTCACAAATTTTCAACAAAGTACGCTCCCCGGAGCGCTACCCGGTATGCGAACCGGAAGCTAACCACGCGAAATTTTTAAAACAAATGTTTTTTTTCCACACATATGGGCCTCCTCAGCCACCCTCAGAAAACCTAGGGGGTCAAGATACGTCTACCGTGCCCCCTTCTACCCATTCTGAACATTATTTGCCTTCCATCTTGTATCTTAATTCGACCGAAACACAAAATGGTGGACTCCCGTAACGCTGCCGGTTCGCGTACCGGGGCGCTCACCGGGAAGCGCTCCATCAAAAAAGGTGGGAAAGTAATTTACAGAAGAAACCCTGGAGACACTTTCACCAAATATAGATTAGCTCATACTACATACCAATCCCTACCATTTTCACAAATTTGGTTGGAATTCCATTTAGCCATTTAGCCTGTAGACCTCTCTAAATACCCTGAGGTAAATTACTTCACAAAACACATCTGACGTGTTGGAATTGACAACCAATTAAAATGTTACTTTCATTTTCTTTTTTTTTTTACCTGACATTTGATTGGTTATGTACCTGAATATATATAAAGGAAGAGAAGGAAACACAGCCATTTTGACTACTACTTCCTGGTGTACATTTCAATAGGATTTTCACTAATAACTTCAACTTCTTTTTAAATGTAAGTTGTTATTTTAAAAACTGAAGTATATTGTGCACTTTAAGTTAATATGGTAAACTTTTTCTGATAGTTATATACTATCCCTCTGTAGTAGTTATAGATTTAGATAGACTTCTCTGTTATAGTTATGGATGGACTTAGGCTTCTCTTGTATAATTATGAATTTACTTACGTTAAATCACATACACTTTTTTATATTCCTACTTCCACTCTGATACTATACACTGCCCAAAGATAAATTCACTGTTAAAAACTGCCTATCTAAAATTAATCCCAACAGTGCCCTATCTCTACTAATATATATTTTTTTAATGCAAATTTCAGACAAAATGGAAGGCGAACATAAAGTTTCATTTCAAATTGTCCTTGCAGAGACCAACCAAGAAATCATTGATCCAAATGACATTGAATTTATGGATGAAACTTGGGACCAAGAACTACTGCAATGTGTGCAATCAGTAGATGTCCTCCTTGAAAATGAGGACATTTTACACACTCAAACATTACAAGCTATGTTCAATGAAAATAACGACATTTCAGACAGTGAAATATTAGACATTTTATTAAATTTTGAAACACAATCACAATAATAAATAATTGCTTAAAAAATAAAGAAATAAAAAAAATCAACAAAACAAACAATGAATTAACATACAATATTTGAAAAGTCTATCATTCTTTTTTCCTTATACTACGCTCCCCAGAGCGCTTCCCGGTGCGCGTACCGGGCGCTCCCCACGCAAAAAAAACAAAAAATGTTTGTTTTTTTTGCCCCGCGGGGCCCTTTTAAAGCCTCCACATAAAACCTAGGGGGTCAGGGAGGATCTACTATGCCCCCTTATGGTCATTTCCCCCTTTGTTTTTGCCTCCTCTTGTCTCTCGATCCTACTGAGAGACAAGATGGCGGCCGCTCCGGACTGTTTAGAATGTTGACAGACACCGGAGAGCCAATCAGCTTCGCTACGCAAAGTTCCGTTACGCGTCAGGTACGCGAACCGGAGCGCTGCCCGGATCGCGCTTACAGATATATATCTTTTTTTGAACGTTAATTTCTCAAAATCCACTGGATCACATATATTGAGACCTAGCAAAGGCACATCGGGCTACCAGTCCCTACAATTTTGTCAAGTTTCGTGCAAATCCATTCAGCCGTTCGGGCTAAAAGTGAGGCCAACCGCCCTATGGAAATTAACATGGGAAAAACACGTTTTGGGACCCCCTTTTTTCTCAGCCCCCCCTTGACAAACCCCCCCAAATTTTCAGTATCTGCTCAGAAACAAAATGTTCCATTTTCCTGAAAATTTCAGCCAATTCCGTCCACAAACGCCAAAGTTATTTGACATAGAATTTTCAAAAATCCCATAGAGAAAAAATCCTAACTATATATACCTACTGGCGACCGCCAGTAGGTAATATATATATATATATATATATATTCACTGAAAAAACCATAGGTTATAGACCATATATAGTTAGGAATTAGCATTTAAAAAACCTTATTTTACTCACACAAAACCATTGAAATTCCATATATAGTTAGTTGCACTAACTATATATCGCGCACCCGCAATCCACTGCTGATCATGTCACATATTACATCATTCATGACATGGTCAGTGACATCACTGATGACATCACTGATGACATCTCAAATGACATCAATGACCACATCACTGATGACATCATCCAGTGACTGTGTGTTTCTGTAAAGTTTAAATATGTTTTACATATTGAAGAATGAGTAGATGTATAAGTGTCTGGACGAAGGATTTAGTAGGTGCATGACTGAATGTATGAGTGAGTGATTAAATGTGTCTCACTGAGTGCATGGGTTAGTGACTAAACTGTCTTAATTTGTGCATCATTATGTCTGTTGTTCTGTAAACTGCTGCATGTGTTGATCAGTAGCTATATGATTAACTATATGGGTTATTGATTGATTGTCCAAGTATTTGTATAGGAGACTGAGTGTGTGTGTGGCTGGCTGGGAGGTGTGTGACTCTGTGCCGATCAATGTGTACTTGTATCAATGATTGTATAAGAAAGTAAGTATGTGTTAGTGTATGTTTGAAAATGTAAGGTGCTCTATGTTTAACTGTATAGACAAGAAAATGGAAGTGTGATTGATTCTTTACAGGACTGACTAGGTGTGTGAGTAACTCCATGGATGAGTGGCAGAGTGTAAGTGTCTGTATAGGTGTATGAGTGCATATGATAGTGTTGTAAAGATGAGTGATTGTATGTATGAATGATTGTATGGGTGAATGAGTGAATGTGTGTGTAGACGTAGGAATCAGTGAGTACGTATGTAGTAACTAGTATTGGTGTGTCAATGGTTTCAAAAATTATACTCTGTATTTAACACTGGGTGAAACAGAGGTTATATTAAAACGTGAGGAGATGCATTGTATTGTCACATGAATGATATCATCAGTGATGTGGTCATTGATGTCATTTGAGATGTCATCAGTGATGTCATCAGTGATGTCACTGACCATGTCATGAATGATGTAATATGTGACATGATCAGCAGTGGATTGCGGGTGAGCGATATATAGTTAGTGCAACTAACTATATATGGAATTTCAATGGTTTTGTGTGAGTAAAATAAGGTTTTTTAAATGCTAATTCCTAACTATATATGGTCTATAACCTATGGTTTTTTCAGTGAATTTTCAAGGTTTTGTAAATGCTAATTCCTAACTATATATGGTCTATAACCTATGGTTTTTTCAGTGAATTTCAATGGTTTTTTAATAGCAAATATCATAAGCTGTCGAATGTCAAGTACGTGGTAAGTAAAAACATTTTCGTGTTTATGCACACTGATCTGCTTTGAATACTGCCCCCCACCCCTCATTTCTATTAGGAGTACTCTCTCTTTGCAGATAGTGAAGGGTAGTTAACGCAGCCCTTTGCCCCCTTTGTAATACGTCGTGCCTGCTTCTCTCTCCATTTGATTGATTGTTCTCTTTGGTTCATTCTCTATTTACAAACAAGCACAGAGTCGCAATACTCTGTTTAGTCTTTGCAGATAGCGAAAAATCGTGTAAAAAAACAAAAGGAATCGAGCAAAATCAGTAGGCCACTAATGGGATCTCTTTTTGACCTCGCTAAAATAGAAACATTAGGAACAACCTGTTGAAAATAGCAATGCGTATGTACATAAGCGGCGTTCATTTGTGTTCACAGTACCCCTTGTTGATTGTTTCAATCGAGCATTGAATTGTTCGAAGTTAATTCTCTTAAGGATCTTCTCTACCTGCAAACGAGGAAGAATAGGAATATTCTCTCTCCCTTTGCAGATAGTGAAGGGTAGGTAACGCAAGCCTTTAACACGTCGTACCTATTTCATTCCTCATTGATTGATTGATTGTCCGAACATTGACTGTTTGGGAATTAGTTCTTTTTGGAGGTATTCCCTGTTTGCAAATAAACGTAGGAAAATCTTTGCAAGTAGTGAAAGGGTACGTAATGCGGACCTTTCTCCCCCGTTGTAATCTGTCATGCCTATCTACTCCCCACTGATTGATGCACCTTTTTCACCCGGACCATTTACTAGAGATACGTCATCTGGCCCGACCAGAGAGCACCCCTAGTGAAAAGGACATATGCAATAATAACGAAGTGATCACTGTATCCTGTTAACAGAAACTTTACCATGAAACAACCTGGAAAGAAAAAAATAGGAAAACGAAAATCAGTAGGCCACTGATGAACATGAACTTTTATTAAACAACAAACAAAGAAACGATAACATAACGTAATGATAAAACCTATTAATGTCCTAGAAACAAGAAAACGTTAAAGTATGCCAGTGGTGAGAGACCAGAAAAACAGTCCGAGAAACCAAATCACCCCTCGCTGTCCCAACTCATGCACTCTGAAAGTTCAAAGTTTTGAGGAGTGCTTGTAACATTGTCTGAAGCCTATTTGCAATTGCTTCATCTTCACTATTCTTAAAGTAAGTGGGGGCTGTTGTGATGCGGTGCCACCCTGAACCGCTTGACGGAGGCCCCCGAGGGACGGTGTCATGTCGCGGACTCGGAGGGGGCGCTTGGCTCCGGCCCCCTCCCCAAGTCGTGTTGCCCTGGTGTGGCCTGAGATCGCCCCCGACATAGGTGGCCGGCTCCCGGGGTCAAGCGGAACTTTTTTCCTTTTGGTGACTCTTCCATTCTTCACCTTGTCCCACAATCCGTTTCACCTAAAGACACGCTGTAGTGGGGCACCCCTTTTCCGTTTCATTTGCCATTCAGCCCGCTTTTGCTACACTGTGCCTCTTCCGCTATTCAGCTGTTTACCGCCCGCTCTTTCGACTACAGCGTCTCGCTCACCATGTACTTGAGTTGCTCCCGCTCTTGCGGTGCAGCGATAGGCGGCTGCCACAGGACTCTCAAAATGGCGGCCATCTCTTCAGATTTGGGCGTGGTCCACTAAAATGGGCCTGCGACACCTTGGAACTCGGACGCTTGTCTGCTAGAGCTTGGGCTCCATTCTCGAAAGCGTCCCCTCATCCTTGAAGATTCTACAAAAGTCTTGGGGGCCCCCGACTCCCGCAGGCTTCTGGTGGGGAGCGCCTAGCATGATTGCTCGTGGAATGGCCACGACGGAGCTACGAAATGGTGGTGCTCTCATGCTAACGCCAGCTTCAGTCTGAAACATCCAGAAACACTGTAGACTACCAATTCGATCAGTTCCGGTAGCGCTCCAACGTGACCCGGTAGAGAAGAACTTGCCCTCCCCTCTTTGACTGATGGTTCTTGTTGCCTGTCCCTTCTGTTGTCATTTAACAGAACTATTTAGCCTGCTGAAAGGGGTTGTGTGCCGTCCGCTGGTTGGTGGAGACATTTTGACTATATTCTGGACCTGCGTTGTCGCGTAATGCGTCATATGACGTGCCGCGTTAGAAAGTTTAATAAATTATTAAACACAATAAACAATCCTTAAAAAATAAAAAAAAATAAAAAATAATCAACAAAACCAACAATCAATTAACAACAGTATTTGAAAAGTCTATCATTCATTTTTCATTGCAGTACGCTGCCCAGAAAGCTTCCCGGTTCCCGGACCGGGCGCTACCCACGCAAAAAAACAAAAAAAAAATTTTTTTTTTTTTTTGCCCCGCGGGGCCGTTTTAAAGCCTCCACATTAAACCTAGGGGGTCAGGGAGGATCTACTATGCCCCCTTATGGTTATTTGCCCCTTTGTTTTGGCCTCCTCTTGTCTCTCGATCCTACCGAGAGACAAGATGGCGGCCGCTACGGACTTTTTGGAATGTTGACAGACGCCAGAGAACCAATCAGCTTCGCTTCACAAAGCTCCGTTGCGCGAAAAGTACGCGTCCTGGAGCGCTGCCCAGAGCGCGCTTACAGATATATATCTTTTTTTAAACGTTAATTTCTCAAAATCCACTGGAGCACATATATTGAGACCTACAAAAGGCACATCGGGCTACCAGTCCCTACAATTTTGCCAAGTTTCGTGCAAATCCATTCAGCCGTTCGGGCTAAAAGTGAGGCCAACCGCCCTATGGAAATTAACATGGGAAAAACGCGTTTTGGGACCCCCCTTTTTTCTCGGCCCCCCCTTGACGAACCCCCCCAAAATTTTCAGGGGCTGCTCAGAAACAAAATGTGCCATTTTCCTGAAAATTTCAGCCAATTCCGTCCACAAACGCCAAAGTTATTAGACATAGAATTTTCAAAAATCCCATAGAGAAAAAATCCTAACTATATATACCTACTGGCGACCGCCAGTAGGTAATATATATATATATATATATATTCACTGAAAAAACCATAGGTTATAGACCATATATAGTTAGGAATTAGCATTTACAAAACCTTGAAAATTCACTGAAAAAACCATAGGTTATAGACCATATATAGTTAGGAATTAGCATTTACTAAACCTTATTTTACTCACACAAAACCATTGAAATTCCATATATAGTTAGTTGCACTAACTATATATCGCGCACCCGCAATCCACTGCTGATGATGTCACATATTACATCATTCATGACATGGTCAGTGACATCACTGATGACATCACTGATGACAACATCCAGTGATTATGTGTTTCTGTAAAGTTTAAATATGTTTTACATATTGAAGAATGAGTGGATGTATAAGTGTCTGAATGAAGGTTTTAGTAGGTGCGTGATTGACTGTATGAGTGAGTGATTAAATGCGTCTTACTGAATGCACGGGTTAGTGACTAAACTGTCGAAAAGTGTGCATCAGTATGTCTGTTGTTGTGCAAGCTGCTGCACGTGTTCATTAGTAGCTATATAAGTAGCTATATGGGTTATTGATTGGTTGCACAAGTATTTGTATGGGAGACTGAGTGTGTGTATGGCTGGCTGGGAGGTGTGTGACTCTGTGCAGATCAATGTGTACTTGTATCAGTGATTCTATAAGAGAGTAACTATGTGTTAGTATATGTTTCAAAAATGTAAGGTGTTCTGTGTTTAACTGTATAGATAAGAAAATGGAAGTGTGATTGATTCTTTTCAGGACTGACTAGGTGTGTGAGTAACTCCATGGATGAGTGGCAGAGTGTGAGTGTCTGTATAGGTGTATGAGTGCATATGATAGTGTTGTAAAGATGAGTGATTGTATGTATGAATGATTGTATGAGTGAATGTGTGTGTAGACATAGGAATCAGTGAGTGCGTATGTAGTAACTAGTATTGGTGTGTCAATGGTTTCAAAAATGATACTCTCTATTTAACACTGGGTGTAACGGAGGTTATATTAGAGTGTGAGGAGATGCATTGTATTATCACATGAATGATATCATCAGTGATGTGATCATTGATATCAAGTGAGATGTCATCAGTGATGTCATTTGAGATGTCATCAGTGATGTCATCAGTGATGTCACTGACCATGTCATGAATGATGTAATATGTGACATCATCAGCAGTGGATTGCGGGTGCGCGATATATAGTTAGTGCAACTAACTATATATGGAATTTCAATGGTTTTGTGTGAGTAAAATAAGGTTTAGTAAATGCTAATTCCTAACTATATATGGTCTATAACCTATGGTTTTTTCAGTGAATTTTCAAGGTTTTGTAAATGCTAATTCCTAACTATATATGGTCTATAACCTATGGTTTTTTCAGTGAATTTCATTGGTTTTTTAACAGCTAATATCTGTAGCTGTAAAATTTATTCTTCTTTAAATCCAAAAATATATTTTATATGTTTATGAATAATTATTTTTTTAAATATTTTTTTTTCTTCGTTCCCGCTTCGCGAATCGGGAACCTTACAGTAAAAAAATGTTCAGAAAAATAAAAAAAAAAGTTCTTTTCAGAACTACCTCCCCGTTATTAAAAAATTGGTACAATATTTGGAACTGTGCCAACCTCTATTTCTCTTAGTTCGCTTCCTAGTTCGCTCGCTGGTACGCGAACTGGAAGCGAACCAAAAACAGTAAGTATAAGGGAAGGAAACACACACTTATGTTAAAAGAAAGACAGCTATAGGGGAGTAAACTAGAGATACTATTACCCATAATCCACTACTGATGATGTCACATATTACATCATTCATGACATGCTCAGTGACATCATCAGCAGAGGATTGCGGGTTTTTTGGCACCATGCCTTATCGACGGTTTAATAACGCTGCCTTTTGCTTTATATAAGTTTTCAAATTGTATGAAATATATACCAATAGGTCTTTATGAACCTTTAGGTAGTGCTTTTGTTCATGAGGTCTGGTCGCTTCCATACACATACAGATGTTTCAAAGATGATCAAGAAGTTTATCTGAATGGAGAGGAATGCACTGAGACGCCAGATCATTCACTAATGTGTAGGCACATACAGTTACACGATTCATGCAACAAACAGCGACCAAATATGGCTTGCGTGATGCAAGGCACGCCAGTTCCTGCTATCATCCCCACGTTCAAGTTGTTGCAAAATGGTAGTTATTTGATGCTCAATAATGAAGATTGTTCTGAGTTAATTAAAAGTATTCCTTTTATCGTAACAGTAAGTGAACGGGTTATTTGCTGCAGAAATGTTCTATTTCCTCCCACACATGAACATAGGGAGTTTTCAATCTGGCCACAAATACCAACCTTGGGACACGTTTCAACGGCATGACAAGAATAAGAGCTCTTTTGTTTCAGAGAGAGGTGGCCTTGAGTTCGGCCCGTGAAACTTTCGTACTTCACATAGCGAACACCCGTACACAGGTTTGCCTTTCAATTTCAGCAACATGTTTCCGACTATCTTTAACGCATCCTCCACAAAATCCCTGGCACACTTTTTTAAAGTTGTTACCAGTGGTCTCGTGACTTCATTTGAGAAAATCTTTGGAGTCATCCCTGCTCCCTTTCATTCCATTTTCTCCACTCTGGTTCGTGGATTGCATTTTTACTTGCATTACCAGCGGACGCTCTTGTACTTTTTTACATTTTTAAATATGGATGTCCCTCCTATGCAACCTCCGACCCTGCAGCTGCTGACACTGTTCCGCAATCGCATGCTAGAATATTATGGCACAATGCCGTTGGCGATATTAAGCACGGCATATGGATTATCTTTTCGGTTCTCCTACTTCACCTGTGTCCAGCCTGTATTTCACTGCCTGACCTGTGATTTCGATTGGGCCATTGATTTGTGTCTCTGCGGACCGGTTTCTCCTGACGTCGACTTTAATCAGCTGATGACTCCTATCATTACTCACGAGTTGATTTGTCCTGGCGAAAGGATTATGGCTGTGGCATTGATGCATGGACTACTTGGTCCCTGGAATTTACTGGCGGCAGCACAGTCTTTCTTGGAACACAGCTTTCTTGAAAACCCACCGAGCTGTCCTCTGATGGTGATAGAGGATCCGGTGCTGGGAGAGCACGTATGTTCTTTTCCGCTTTTAAATTGGATGGCTGAACTGTTTTCGGATGAAGACGGTGACTTCCTGTTGGAGGCTGTTGCAGCTTATTTTGCATACACAGTTATGTCATAGACCTTTTTCATGTTTCATATGCTGAGTACTAGCATTTCATTGACAATTCATTGACTTAATTGTCAAGTTTTTATTATTTACCTTGCCTATTGGCTTAAGACTCGATAAAGTACTTGGCTGTTTTATTTTTCTTTAGCATTGAATTTTCCTAGTTTTTAATGCTTTACCTTGCGGACCGTCCACATATAAACTTGCAATCTGCTCTCATGAGATGGCACTTCTATTATCTTATTCAGTTCGTTTCCGGATCATGAGGAGGTGTCATCTAGGTCCTGGATATCTTTACACCGTGTTAAGTTAGCATGGGCTCATTACCGGTTTAAACGCCATTTTTCCTTTTTTGCAACTTCTGCACACGACATTTAGTTGTTGCTTTAGCTTTCAACCTAGTAGTTCATCGTGGTTTACATGAGAATAATATGTTATTGCTCTACTATCTGCTTTGCTTGTTAAACTATATCTGTACAGCGAGTGCTAAAGTTTCAAGAACAACACGATACAGAATTGTTATGAGGTCTGATCTCCACGACTTCATACTCATAACATAAGTGCAACTTCTGCCAATTCTGGGCATGAGGCGGGTTTTATATTGCTTTGCCGAACACACATACACAACAGTTGATGCGGTTCACATGAAGAGAGAGCTGGTGTATGCTGATGTGATTCCTTCAAATCTAAGACACTAAAGTATGGGCACGCCCTAAACCAACACAAAGAGACCTTCTTAGCAAATAATATAATATGTGTATTAGGGAGGGTGAGATATAAGCAGCCGCGGGCCGTGGAGGGAGTTACGATGGGGCAGGGAGGCGGGGAGGGGGAGAAGCAGGGTGGAGCCCTCTCTACCTTGCCCCTCCCCCTCCCCGCCTCCCTGCCCCACCGTAACTCCCTCCACGGCCCGCGGCTGCTTATAAGTGTTGCTAACTCTTATTCATTTACAGCATGTTAACATACTGTCACCATTCGCTTTTTATGTACTAGTAACTATGCTGGTAATTTTGCTACTGATAATATGTGTACTTGTATTCTCCACCCTGCTTCTCCCCCTCCCCGCCTCCCTGCCTCACCGTAACTCCCTCCACGGCCCGCGGCTGCTTATAAGTGTTGCTAACTCTTATTCATTTACAGCATGTTAACATACTATCACCATTCACTTTTTATGTACTAGTAACTATGCTGGTAATTTTGCTACTGATAATATGTGTACTTTTATTATCTAAGGTACTACGCCTGAGAAGACGGCATTAGTAAATAAACATTTCAAATACACATGTGTTCTTCTTAACTCCATGTTCTGGTTTCTAAGAAATATATAACGACCGACTGTTCATGAGTTCCACGTATCCTGAGGTACTATAAGTTCATATTCTGGATTGTCTAAACATTGAGAGTTTGTTATATCCAATGTGACACTGTACCTAGCTTGCTAAATAGTTTTTGATTACTAACGTGAGTTTTGGGACACCCTAATTCGCCGAGGTTCCAATCCTCTGTCCACAGTTCTGTGTGAGAACAGAAACCCTGCGACAGGGGCACCCCCGACCCTTGCTGGACCTTCATCACACTTGCGATACAACTCCAGCAATGCGCCACCTTTACGGCACAGATACATCACGCATCTGTGCTGTTTTTGCCCCGTGATGCGCCGCATTGTAAATGCAGCACACCATAGGTGACGGAACAGCGGCACAGAATGACTAACACATCCCTGGTGATGCGCCAGTCATCATAAATCTATCCCTATGCTTCTTATCTTGTTAGAGATGAACCGCCATATGTATCATCAAAGTTATTTGCATTTCCTAAATAGCGAACTTTAAGGAATAAATAGCGATTCTTTACCATTCCTAGTTTGCGATGAGCTATTTGCTAATTAGCCGAATGTAGCCCAATGAAGCCCAATGTAGCCCAATGTAGCCCAAAGATGGCCGCCAGACACACAAAAAAACAAATGTAGCCCAAATATCAGCCAGATGTAGCCCAACTATAGCCCAGTGACAGAATGACCAATCAGCTTCGCAAACCTCCGTTACGCGAAGCGGAGCGCTGTTACAGATATATATCTTTTTTTGAACGTTAATTTCTCAAAATCCACTGGAGCACATATATTGAGACCTAGCAAAGGCACATCGGGCTACCAGTCCCTAATATTTTGCCAAGTTTCGTGCAAATCCATTCAGCCGTTCAATTATTATTTTTATTATTTTTTTTTGCCCCGCGGGGCCCTTTTAAAACCTCCACATCAAACCTAGGGGGTCAGCGAGGATCTACTATGCCCCCTTATAGTTATTTCCCCCTTTGTTTTGACCTCCTCTTGTCTCTCGATCCTACCGAGAGACAAGATGGCGGCCGCTACGGACTGTTTGGAATGTTGACAGACGCCGGAGAACCAATCAGCTTCGCTTCACAAAGCTCCGTTGCGCGAAAAGTCCGCGAACCAGAGCGCTAACCGGTCCGCTGTTACAGATATATATCTTTTTTTAAACGTTAATTTCTCAAAATCCACTGGAGCACATATATTGAGACCTACAAAAGGCACATCGGGCTACCAGTCCCTACAATTTTGCCAAGTTTCGTGCAAATCCATTCAGCCGTTCGGGCTGAAAGTGAGGCCAACCGCCCTATGGAAAACTCAATGTTAAAAACACGTTTTGGGACCCCCCTTTTTTCTCGGCCCCCACTGGACGAACCCCCCCCAAATTTTCAAGGGCTGCTCAGAAACAAAATGTGCCATTTTCCTGAAAATTTCAGCCGATTCCGTCCACAAACGCCAAAGTTATTAGACATAGAATTTTCAAAAAACCCATAGAGAAAAAATCCTAACTATATATACCTACTGGCGACCGCCAGTAGGTAATATATATATATATATATATATATATATATATATATATATGTATATATATATATATAAATATATATGTATCAGAATCAACCAAACGTGCCCTTTTACTTCATTTTGGCAAAAAAAGAGAGCACCTTTTTCACATAACATTACGCTGTTGCTGATCATTTTACCTAACTATAATGTTACTTTACCTTTAACCTTTAAATTCTTCAGTAAATAGACACATACATACATACATGTATATATGTATGTATATATATATATGTATATTTATATATATATATATATATATATATATATATATATATATATATATATATATATATATATATATATATATATATATATATTATATATATATATATATATATATATATATATATATATATATATATATTATTTGTAGCACGAAGGGCTCTTCCGGGATCCTACTCCCATGGTCGGGTGGCGCGTTCTCTCGGCGAACCCATCAGCCGAAAATTCAATTGAAATTCACAGTGTGCAGAAAAGCAACTCGCGCACTCGGTAGTAAGGATATATCGGGTATTTTATTTACTCAGTCAACGTTACACGTTTCGACACCAAAGTGTGTCTTGGTCACACGTTACCTAACTTGACAATTTACTGTGTTAAATACAACCACATAGGGGGAGTGTCATAAACAGAGAAAACGTACCAGTCTTTCACAAAGATCACTTACTCAGTGTGAATGGATCGGCCATCTTAGGCTAGTATATACAAACTTATATTTACAGTTTTAGTACCTTTGCATACTTATTGTATACCATTCATGCGGACCTTGTTGGACATTGCGTTATATACCATTGTATGGGCGTCAAATAGCAAATCTTATTATTTACAAAAGGCGTCATTAGTTGCCTCACATTTGGTAAATAAACAATATATAATGAAAAGGTCTAGTGCCTCACATGATAGAATTTTGCTTGTGTAGCTTGCTCAGTGATGTCATCAGTGATGTCACTGACCACGTCATGAATGATGTAATATGTGACATCATCAGCAGTGGATTGCGGGTGCACGATATATAGTTAGTGCAACTAACTATATATGGAATGTCAATGGTTTTGTGTGAGTAAAATAAGGTTTTTTAAATGCTAATTCCTAACTATATATGGTCTATAACCTATGGTTTTTTCAGTGAATTTTCAAGGTTTTGTAAATGCTAATTCCTAACTATATATGGTCTATAACCTATGGTTTTTTCAGTGAATTTCAATGGTTTTTTAATAGCAAATATCAAAAGCTTTAAAATGTATTCTTCTTTAAATCAAAAAAATATTTTATATGTTTATTAATACATTTTTTTTTTGTTTTTTTTTTGTTTAGCTTCCGGTCCGCGAACCGATTAGCTTTCTGTTAGCTCAATTTATTGCCGCGATCCGGTCCGCGAACCAGTAAACGTTCCGTTTGCGCAACTGTCGCGTTAGAAAACAACATCGTGACACGTCGCGTAAGCGCGACGTATCGCGTTGGCGCGTAATGCATCTTATGACGCGCCGCGTTAGCGCACCCGGAAGTGCTCCGGAGCGCGAACCGAGGCGCGAAGCGCAGCTCCCCGGAAGCGATCCGGGGCGCGGTGCGGAGCGCGTAACGTAAGCGTAACAGGTCATGTGACTTGTTAATAAAACTTTCTATTGGTTCATTTCACTTTTGGTTTCCTAATGATGTAAGGCTAGGTCATGTGACCTAAAAATAACACTTTTCATTGGTTTAGAACATTTTTTTTTCCCAAATGATGAAAGCCCCCACCTTTTTTCTCACTCTTTGTGTGAGGAAGACCTATTTTCATTATTAAGACATGGCTTCAATAGTAGCTGCAGCTGGTGCACCCCCACCACCACCACCACCTCCTAGGAAGGAAGGACCACCTACCCAGTTCCTTCCCAACCCAGAGGAGGAAGAGGAAGAAGAAGAGGAAGAGGAAGTAGAGGGGAGGCAGTTCTTACGTGAAGAGCCCCGGAATTCCCACCACAAAGACAGTTTTATTTGGCAGTTTTATTCTTTTCCTCAAGGCCAAAAAAAAGTGAATGCTCGCCACGTGACATGCCTCATATGTAAAGATGTTTTATCTAGAGGCACAGATAAAAAGTATAGTTACGGCAACTATACTATGCACCGTCATATGCAGAGGTGGCATCCACTGAATTACAGCGTTGCAGAGATGCGTCACCTCCAAGACAACCCACCAACTCCTGTGGCCAGTACATCGGTGCGGGAAATGGTGCCAAACATTCAACAGAATTTTGTGCACATGAAGATAGTGTGCCTTTATTGTGGTGACCTACTCTCATGTGCAAATATGAGTATCAATTTGATAAACAGAGCATTTGAAAACCACAAGTGCTCAAAACGCCCCAAAAAATTAAAAAAAATTTGCTCCTGTTGAGCCCTTTGTAATGCCTGTTTTTCGTTGTTCCCCCTCAAAAAAAACAAAAAAATATATAAAACCGTTCAAAAAATACAAAAAAAGTAAAAAAATGTTCAGAAAAATAATAAAAAAATATAAAAGAACAAAAATAATTAAATAAAAGTTCTTTTCAGAACTACCTCCCCTTTATAAAAAAATTGCTAGAATGTTTAGCACTCTGGCAACCTCTATTTCTTTTGGTTCGCTTCCCGGTTCGCTCGCCGGTACGCGAACCGGGAGCGAACCAAAAAATAAATAAATAAATAAATAAATAAAAAAAGAAGAGTAAGTATAAGGGAAGGAAACAGAGAGTAATGTTAAAAGAAAGACAGCTATAGGGAGTAACACAGAGATACTGTTTAATATATCTATTTACCGAAGAAAAGATGGAAGAGGGTATAATTGTGAAAAACAAAATAGATAAGGAAGTGGAAGAAAAAAAGGAGAGTAGAAGAATAATAAACAAGAGTTTCTTAGAGAATGTGAGTGAATGTTCAAAATAAGATTAAAACATGTGAAATAACAGAGAGAAAAAACAGAAAGCAGAAAATAAGAAGTAACAGAAAAGGAATGATTGAAACAGCAAAGAAATGTAAATAACATAGGGGCATATTATCAACATAGGTGATAAAATTATCGCTGCTTTTATCGGCAGAAATTATTATTATTATTATTAAAACTTTTATAGCGCGCTCAATTACCACGGGGTATCCTGGCGCAGTGAGTGATTGGACAGCAAGAGTGAGGGATCCGGGCCTGAACAAGCTGTTAGAGGGGGGCATTGAACAGATGAGTCTTGAGTTCCTTCTTAAAAACAGTGATGGTCGGCGCAGCTCTAAGGAACAGGGGGAGAGCATTCCAAGCAGAGGCTGCCCTAACTGAAATAGATTGTCCTCCCAACCGAGCATGTTTGAATTTGGGAGTGACCAGTAGGCATTGATTGGCCGATCGAAGGACACGGTTGGGAGTATAAAATGAGAACCGTTTCTGCAGATACGACGGTCCCTGACCATGGACTGCTCTAAATGCCAACACAAGAATTTTAAACAAGATTCGATGCGGTACAGGTAGCCAGTGCAAGCTTCGTAGATGACTCCGCACACTCGACCTCCTAGGGAGAGAGAAGAGCAAGCGTACTGCAGCGTTTTGAATCACCTGTAACCGATGAACCAAATACGCGGGTAGACCACAGAATAAGGCATTAGCATAATCGAGCCGAGATAAAATCAGGGCTCGAAGAACAGCCTCCTTGGCTACCCTGGGCAAAAGAGGGAAGAATTTCCTCAGGGCTCGCAGAGTGCCAAAGCAGGTACCGGTCAGTTTTTTTATGTGATCAGCAAACTTCAAATCTTGACTGAACCAGACCCCCAAGTTCTTAGCTGGGCCTCCCGTCGCACTGGGACAGGGCAGGTCCGGGGGCCAAATCTGATCCTTGAAGTTGTCAGGGAAGGCGCCGAAGAATAAAATCTCGGACTTATCTTCGTTGCACTTAAGTTGAACTTGTGCAAGCCACCTGAATACTTCCGACAGACAATGTTGGACTGCTGATGGGTCAGACGCACCCTTAGGCCAGGTGAATAACAGCTGTGTATCGTCAGCGTAAGCTGTTATCTTGGCTCCCAGCTGTTCCGCCAGATATAGTAGGGGGGTCATATAAACGTTAAACAATAAAGGGCTTAACGTAGAACCCTGCAGAACTCCAGTTGACAGTCTCTTCGGGGCCGAAGAGTAAGGGGGCATCCAGACCTGCTGAGTTCTATCGCTCAAAAACGATGACAGCCAGTCAAGGGCCAGCCCAGAGATGCCAACGGCTCGCAATCTAGCGATAAGTAGGGCATGAGGCACCGTGTCGAAGGCGGCAGAGAGGTCCAATAAAATCAGGACCGCTCTGCCACCCCCGTCCAAGCACTCTCGAACTGCATTATCGCTGCTTTTATCGGCAGAAATCTGCCACTAAAGCCGCTTTTGCGGCAGTTTTCTGCCGATAATGACTGCTTTTATCGGCAGAAAACTGCCGCTAAAGCCGCTTTTGCGGAAGAAAACTGCCGCTAAAGCCACTTTTGCGGCAGTTTTCTGCCGATAAAAGCAGCGATAATTTTATTGCCTGTGTTGATAATATGCCCCTTAGTGTGCTTGAACTACAGAGAGAAAGCATAATGAACAAGTAGTGAAAGAGTGATCAGTCAGAGACAGTGAGAGTAATAGAGACGGAGTGAGTGAACAAGAGTGAGGAAGTATGAGAAGAGAGGGACTGAGAAAAAGAATGGAAGGAGTAGAGTAAGTAAGTAATAGAGAAAGGAATGAGGGAAGTAGCAAAGGCAGGAAAGTGAGGGTTAAAGAAATGAAGTAGTGAAACTAATAGAAGTTAAATGTGATAGAAATGTAACGAAAAGAGTACAAAACAATTACCTTATAATTGTCGTTAACTTAGTCACTTGTTATTTTTATACTTTCAATCTGTGAAAGAGAGAACAAACATTTGAAAAATATTAAAACATGTATTTAAAAATTAGAAAAGACAAGGGAAAAGATTGAAGGACAAACAGTTTTTCAACAACTTTGACACTTACAGAAGCCTCTGCTTCTCCATGCCCCTACACAGTCCTAAAAATATACATTTTAAACTAACAGTATCTTGATGCAGATGAAGTGAGGCCTATCTTGCAACATGGTGCATCTTTTGCACTGCTGCTGTCTCACAAAAGTGACGCAACGGTAGCACAAAAGAGGTGCACAGCCATCATAAAACTGTCCCTAACATTTTAAATGATTGTTTCAGGATGCCAATAAGGTGTGTCCTATCCAGAGGTTTGTTTGAGGTGAGGCCTACTCAGGGTTGCAGATGAAATTTAGAGTTGTTGAAGAGTACAGAGGAGATAATACATGTCCATGCCTACCAATGAAGTGAGTCATGTCCACTTTACTCTTGAACAAAGGCCAGACCTCCTCTGTTTCCCTGGACAGGCCTAAACTTGATCTGCACAATGTGATTCATATTATTAGGAAACACAGGTGATGTAATTGAAAAACGTGCAATTTCTTTTGCTCATTTCACAATCACATCACTTGTGTTTCCTTTGCTTAGGTATCTCATAGTGCAGATGTAGTCCAGCATATGAAAGAGTACGCAGAAGTGCAGCACTGCATGCAACAACTTTGACACTTACTTAAGCCTCAGCTTTTGCATGCCCCCTACACAGTCCTAATTATATACATTTTAAACTGACTGTATCTTGTTGGAGATGAAGTGAGGCCTATCTTGCAACATGGTGCATCTTTTACACTGCTGCTGCGTCACAAAAGTGACGGAACAGCGGCGCAAAAGAGGCGCACGGCCATCATAAATCTGCCCTTAACATTTTAAATGATTGTTTCTAGATGCTGATAAGGTGTGGCCTATCCACAGGCTTGTTTCAGGTAAGTCCTACTCAGGGTTGCAGATGAAATTTAGGCTTGTTAAGAGTACAGAGGAGATAATACATGTGCAGGCCTACCAACGAAGTGAGTCATGTCCACTGCACTCTTGAACAAATGTCAGACCTCCTTTGTCTCCTGGAACAGGACTAAACCTCATCTACACAATGTGATGTGTAATGTTAGGAAACACAGGTAATTTAATTGAAAAACGTGCAATTTGTTTTGCTCATTCCACAATCACATCACCTGTGTTTCCTTTGCTTAGGTATCTCATTGTGCAGATGTAGTCTATCATATGAAAGACTACATAGAATGTGAGCACTGTATGCAACAACTTTGACACTTACAGAAGCCTCAGCTTCTCCATGCCTACTACACAGTTCTAAATGTATATCATAAATACAAAAAGTACAGAATTAATTATACATGTTAAATGGTTTATTTTTGCTGTTCTCAGAATTTATCAAATTTCACTAAAAACAGTGACTTGAAGGTATTCATCATATAACAGCGGGGAAAAAAAACACAATCAAAATGATTGTGTTTAAAAAACCCATATAACATAACCAATCAGAAATCAGAACTCCTGAAAAGTAACTTACTTTCCATGACGTCGAAGGATATCCTATGAACAGCTTACACTCTGTTGTGCTGTTATTATTTTCAGCCCGCCACTTTCTGAAAGAAAAGCTCCATCGTTTTGACAAATATGTTACATACAATAAATGACTTCTTGCTCTCTACCGCACTTTTCCACAAGGCCAAATCGTGTAAGAGCCTTTTATATCTCTTGGAATTCTTCTAAGCAAATCCCGTCATTTTGTATTTCCGCAACTTTCAGAAAGAAAACGTTCAAGATCACTTTCACAATCCTGTACTAGTAATATCTCACCCTTCTTGCTCACTCATGTTCCACATTTCCTATGACACTGATACTGCTTACTATGAAGCAGACTTACACTACCTCTATGACTACTACAATTATTTAATTCTCTACATCACTTTTAATCACAAAGCAATTTAAAACAGTAGATAAAATTATATCAACCCCTAGAATCATTATAGGCCAGTTACCTACCCTAAATTCTCTTTTCTGAAAACAGAAAGTAAGAATATTTTTAAGTAAAAAGGCAACATTGTATCGTAGTCAAATAGGAATCATTTACGAAACAGCAGCTTTTTTTACATTTTCAATAAGCTGTGTAATAAGCGGATCTTGTCAAAGGACCATCATGTCATATTATAGCTGCAGTTAAAAATGTTCTTCCTAAAATAAACGCCTGTGTAGCCACAACATTTGTAATTAAAGTTGAAGACTTACTTTCATCAGGTTTATATAGTTGGAATTTTAAAATGACATTATAACCAAAAGTTTGGTCAAATAATCTAGACAGCATTGCAGACTTACATTACCTCTACTCCATGTTTTGATTGGCTGCTTGAATTAGCTTATAAAAAGAAACAGTTTTTCTGAACTCATTCAAAGTGCAGTTATTTTTCCATGACGTTAAGTGTTATGGTAAGAACACCGTTTGCTTTGGGAAATACTCTGTTGTCCTTTAACTAATCCGTGCCCACCACTTTCTGTAAGAAAACCTTCTTTTTTTCCAGGAACTATTTAAAACTTAAAAATTAACTTTTGACTCTGTACTACACTTATCCTCAAGGCCAAATAGTGTAGGAGCCATTAGAACCTCTTGAAATTCCTCAGAGCAAATCCCGAAATTCCTTTCCTAAAATTTTGGTTTTAAAAACACCAGGTAAGAATTTTTAAGGTCAAAAGGCAATTTTTTTTTGAAAGTTAAAACAGAATCATTGCAGAATGACCAGCCGTTTCTAGACTTTAAATAAGCTGTGTAATGTCCTGATGTTGTTGAAGGACCGTCATGATATATAATTGCTGCAGTTACAAAAGTCCTTCCTGATATTGACAACTGCGAAGCCACAAAATTTTTAATTAAAGTTGTCAATTTTGTTCCATCAGGCCTACATCGTTAGAACATTGTTCTGTTCGTATAAATAATGTTCGTATAAATAATGTTGACAACATTTCAGACTTACATTGGCTACACTCCATGTTGTGATCAGCTGCTTTTACTAGCTTATTAAAGAACACTGATTTACTGTCTGGCAAAGTTAAATATATACATTTTTCTGAGTCTACACTAGTAGTACTTGATACCCTACAGTTCTCGCAGTCATGCTGCCATTGATAAGAAAGCCCAAACAGGTGATCTACATCTACACCTTCATCATGCAATACATCAAGCATATACATTAAAAACTCCTGACAATCTTGCTGAATATTTTGAGAGAATTGTGTTTGACCTGAACATCTGTCTAACAGATTTCGAATTTCAGACACACTTTCTATTTTTGTTCTATCAGTGCTACATTTCTCTAACACAGAATTCAACAAACTGCAAAATCTTTGATCCGAATTGACCACAATCTCTTGTTTTACATTTTCTAGAGAAAACCAAAACATTAACCACTACATTAGCATAGCCGTTGACACCAGAACTGTTTTCAAATTGAAAACCAACAACATCTTCAACAAAATCCTTTTTCTTTCTGCTTATCATTTCTGGTTCATCGACTTTTCGTCTTTTTGCTACAACCTCCCTACTATTGGTCACATTTCTTCGTTTCCGGCCTACCACACGTTTCTCAAACAAAGGATATTGAGGCAAATGTGGCGCATACTCTCTTCTTAACCTATTGTATTCCTTAACACAATCTAGATCCGCACAAATGTTTGTGACATCAGACTCAATCAAGTAAAATCCCGATAAAGTTCTAACTCGTGACAATGCCACATATGCCATACCCTCCTTGAACACAGAACTGCCAATATTCACCAATGCACTGTCTACACTTAAACCTTGCGATTTATGGATTGTCACCGCATATGCCAAGCAAACAGGAAACTGCTTACGGCGAACATATAAGTCTTTTACAAGCAAAAACCTAGCAGAGCAACGACCAATTAGCTGTACTTCCTCAATGCCATCAAATTTAATTTTTAAAAATTCAATTCCATCTCTATTTCTGTATTTCACAAAATCAACAACATTACCCATTGATCCATTTACCAGACCTCTTTCAACATGTAAATTCCTTCTTAAAATTATACGGCAATTTAAGCACACATTCAGAGTCTTTTCAAAACCTGCAGTTTTAAATATAGTCTTCTCTAATGAATCCAATTTTGATTTCAAATTCTCAGACAAAATAATTGTTGATCCCATATGCTCTACTCTGTCAATAGCTTCCAGTTTCACAATCTCTTGGTTTTCTAAATACAACATTTTGTTGTTGAAGATGGCACATTCTGCAAGAGTTGGCATCAAACATATTCCAGATTTCTTCTTAGTAATTTTCTGAAAAATATTCTCAGGCACAACGTCTTGTTCTGGATACAAATTTGACAGTAATCGTGCATGTAAAGCTTCTTTCCCATGCTCGGTCACTTTTCCGATTCTAACATCTTGTAGAATATTCTTGTAATCTTCATCCTTCGCCTGACGCATATTTTCACGCAGTTCAGCATAATTGAAGTTTAACCATATATTAACGTTGCCAATGCTCCCTAGGCACTTCCTGGTATCTTCATGCGTGAGTATTTTGAACACAGGTTGTCCTTTCACTGGTGTCAGCTGCAGAAGATCACTGAAAACAATGATGTGTTTGCCACCAAATAACACATCATACTCTGTTTTGAGAACTTCTTGCATTCTCAAATGCACAAAGGCAAGCATGACATTGGAAACCATGCTTACTTCGTCAATGATAAGAAGTTTCATTTTCTTCAAGACTCTTGAAACTCACAACAAGCATCTCCAGATAACTTGTGGTATTGTAATTTGTTATCATGCTCCACTGGCAGCATCAGTAGACGATGCAAAGTAATACCTTTAATGTAATGTGCTGCAAGTCTAGTTGGAGCGGTGACAACACAAGACAGCGATGACTCAGTCCTTTTCTGCAAATAACATGAAATTGCTTTAATGAGGAAACTTTTTCCAGTTCCCGCTTCTCCACTCACGTACAGTCGGACAGGCTTCAACGACGTACATGAGCACTCTTTCTTCTCATGACTTAATCCATGATCAATTTGGTTGGTAACTTCGTCATATATTTTCCTCTGCTCAACGTTGAGTTGTCTTTCCAAGTCTTCTAAGTTAACCGCATCCTTCTGAGCATGTGCCATGGCTCTTTCCACTTCAATCATGGCAGTGGCAGCTTCATTTTCGATAACTGGTCCTCCTAGTGGATCCTGACTCAATGAAACAGAACTCTGACTGTCCTGAGAACTGTCTCTAGCAATCTCGGCTGCAATCATTGCCTCCTGCTTGATTTCCGCATTCAACATTTCTAGATATTTGGGAAAAACAGGACATTCTATGGTCTCCTTGGCGGCATTGAAAGAGTCTTCGTAACAGAGGAAATCTCCAAGCAGTTCCTCTTCTGCACGCCAAGGCTTGAAAAGTTGCAAAAGTGCTAAATAGAAAAACTCTTTTTTTTCAGGAGATTCGCCACTCAATTTTTTAGATGGTTTACCAAGTGGCATTTCCTTTGCTTGACGAGACATCCCTCACTTCCAATTACAGCATACACTCCTTTATCAATATCTTCTTTGATGTTCCTCTTGAATATGTAATTTTGTAGAACCTCATACAGACAAACATTCTCGAGGTGACTGCTTCTATTTGGATAAAATGTATCCAACATGTTGGTCTTCAAAATATCGGTACTGTTTGGCTCCTTTTCCGCCAAATACTCAATTTCCCGCACAGGTTTCAGAACTCGATTACGCGTTGCAGCAAGACCAAGACTCGCCCAAACGATACTCCTGGATTTGGCATAGAGACTTGCTGAAGATAACCGGTCAGAACATTCGTAAGCTCCGATTTCTCGATGTGACAACATCTACAGACTGAAACTGTACAACTTCTTACTGAGGCTCTTTTCATGGGAAATGTCCTCCCACATATCCTTCAATTCTGTCTTTTCTTTTTTGGTGATGTAAGATGTCACATACCGAGCCACAGCCATACAGTTATCAGCCACAAACTGTATATCCATGTTAGCATTCCACATGGACAAAATCACTGGGTTGTAGTCGTTGATGTACTTGGACTCTTCGTTCCTTTTCAAATTGTATGTGTTTTTAGGTGATTTCTTCATCACATTATGTCGCAGCGAAGACATCAAACTGTTCACTCTTCCTTTAGAAATCACCGGTCGTGGAAAGGCGAAACGACATTTGGTGTATAACTTGTCCTTGTTTCTGAATTTACGACGACAGTACTTTCCACAACGATGGCTTTGGAAGCGTAAAACTTGTTCTCTTAGGCTTTTCTCTTCCTTTGCGCTTGGAACAGCACATGTAGAATACTGTTCTATGAAACTCATCACTAAGTCTTCTGGATCTGTTCCAAATTTAGGTGCATCCTTGATCCACAGCAGCATATGTATATGAGGAGCACCTCTTGCTTGGTACTCCTTTCTCCAGAAGAAATCCAACACCTCTCCAAGAGGTGGATTTTTCTTGTTCATGATGAAAGACATCATAGCTCCAAATCTATGATTGAAGTACCTGCATACATTCACTGGATCCAAAGAGCACAGTTCTCCGGGTGTCTTGAATTCGATATTTTCAATGTTTCCATTTGTCTCTCGTAGAAATTCAAGTAAGTCTTCCCAGCCATACTCGGCACAGCTGAGAGTGAGGAACCATGTGGGAGTTCCTAAGTTCCTCAGCATACATTTTAAATCACCAAGACGACGGTACCAGTACTCATTAGTACCACGCTGACACGCCATGAGATTAATCAGGTGAGAATCCAAAATACTGTCTTGCACATTGACTTTATCCATAAAGTCACTTGCTGAGATGTTTTGCATCTGTATACCACTTTTCAAGATGTGGTTCACTGCATATGACAGTCCAGACAGATCGCTTTCAAACAGGAGATGAAACAAATACGGAATGCATTGTCGAAACCTAGGATCTTCTGCATGCAATCGTAAAGTCCGGTATTCAGAAGCAGGAATTTGATGAGGTCGCTCATCATATCTTCCTCCTTGACCTGTTGGAAATAGCTGTGGGAAACACCGAGCTTCCAAACTTTCCTCCCAAACACTAATTGGACTCCCTTTGACTTGTTTCATTTGAAACAACTCAATAGCATTCCCCATGACTTCCTTGGAATGCAAAGGATGAACACTATAATGTTCATATATTTCTTCACTTTTAGAGGGTTCTACTTTCTCAATTTGACCACCACACAAATCACTATCCTCTTCTTCACTTACTTCCTCTTCTGCAACATATACATTCTTATAGTACTTATTGCTTTTTTTCAAATACAATGTTGCCTTTTTGACTTTCCTAACATCCACTAAATCTTGCCATATTTTCTTACTCTTTGTCGGAACCCCATTAACTAAGATAACCAGAGGTTCCTTTTCCACTTTTTCTACTCCAATTGTATTAATGTTTTTCTTCAAATCTAGAGGCAAATAAACAACTCTTCCCTTTAATCCTCTCTGTAAATCTGATGGAGGCAATTTCCCTGTCTTTGGCTCCATTCTTACAATAGCCTGAGAGGGATGGATACTTTGAATCAAAATAGATTCATAAGTATTTAAATCCTTCAATTCAGAAGGAATCTCAACCAATTCCAGATTATTATGAACCGCTCTAGCAGGCATCCGGTTTTGATTTAATTTGTTACAACAATAAGTACACACACGTTGATCCAATCCCAAATCAAAACAATTTTCTACCATCAAGTATGTTGCGAATTCCTTCCATTCACAATTATTTTCCCTTTCACTTTTCGCATATAAATCCACTAACTTAGTCTGATTCTTATAATAAGTGCGTCGACAACACACACAAGTGAAATTAGGCCTCTCACTTGATTTCACCTGAAACGTGGCAATTTCCTTCTGAAAATTATCTGTACTGGAAACCTGTACACTATCTTCCACATTACCCTCTTCTTCTGGGTCAATTTCAACATTCTCCTCTTTACTTCCAGAGTAACAAAACTCAATTTCTTCACAAATATTCTTCACATCTATTTCAGAACCATGCAAAAGAGCAGTGCATAATTGTTTAAGCATAATTGCTGGACTCTTAGCATAATACAACATTCTAACTAATTTCCTCACTTTATTATGATGCACTGCTAGCATCCTGAAATGATGAAAAACACTCTGGCATACTCTCCTGGAAAGACAAGCCAGTGAATGACCATGCAAACCTGTCACTTCTCTCACTCTGCAAGGATCTAATTCTTGCAACAACATCATTTTCTGCTTCAAACTTTTCTTATTAAATGTCCGTACAAAATCACAAAGCAAATTGATGGAATCCTGTCGCACACTGCAAATACTACTACACTTCCAGGTGTACACAGGTCCCTTAGGACGTCTTACTAAAACCTCATTACCTAACACCTCTTCTGCCTCTGTTGTCACAAGTTTTTCTTTTTCAACTGGACAACCATCTTTCACCTCATAAGCTCGACCACTGGTGTCAACTGCATGCACCAAATCATTATCCTGGAAATAACTCTCCTCATTAAAAAATGCCTCACAACTTGAACTATGCATCCATTCTCCTGAAAAAACTTCACAAAAATTACTACGATTAACTGTTCTCTTCCATCTACTATTTCTTTTGAAATCATAAATTGCCTTGTTTAGCTTCCTAATTCTATTGATTATCAAAATAAATAACTTTCGCTTAATTTCAAATGCCTGATCAATAACTTTCTCCACTTTTTTTTTCTCTTATAAAAAACCACTTTCTGTTGACCTTTCTTAATATTTTTTAACAAATTGCCAATTATCCTGTTGCGGAACATTCGTCTACGAATGTCCCTAAACTGTTGTTTCCTTCTACTATCATGCACAGAGTTATCTCCTGCTCTAGCAGTAACATTTTTGATTGGCCTTTCCTTTCCGTTTAAATTGCTTCTCTTTTTCTGGACTAAAACATTTTCTGTAGTACTACTTTTTTTTCTACAAATGTTTCTTATGAATTATTTCGTTGTCTTACCCGGAGCTTTCTTGGTGACTTGACGAGTTTTTATTGTAGAGGACTGCTGCAACAATTTATTAAGCTGCTGTCTTTGACGTTTTGCAGCCTTTCGGATTCTACCCTTAGACGGCATTCTCTAATTTCGAAATGATCTGCAGTTGAATCTGTGGTAAAATATAATAAAAAATGTTATTAACCACTATTACCAAACAGTAAATCAATAACAGTCGTCAAAAATTTAACACATTACTTGTCATTTTTACATAGAATAATTTTTAGTGCATTGGCAAATTTAGTATTCACAAATAGTAGCAAAGAAATGGAATGCTTCTACATTTTACCTGTGCTGTTTTATATGTGAATCTGATCTAATTTTATGAGCATATTTGACTATTTTATTAAAGACACTACACATAACCTGTTTTTGAAGTTGTGTTTAATTTTAAATGAAACGGTTTACATTTTTACTTTTCATTTAAAGTAAATTTTAAAAATAAATGTTTATAGTTCCATAGGCTCAAGCAGGTCAGCTTCCCACCCTATGTCATACAATTCTGACAAATCGGCACCCTCATCATGTTCTTCATCATCCTCAGGATTTAAATCATCCAAGGGATCTACTTCCACTGATGTTTCAATGACAAGTTCAATGATAAGATCGAGATCAACTGATTGCTCATTATCACTCATGGTTGATGTTGTCGTTATCTTTAAAGAAAGAGAACAACAATGAGATGTTGCAGAGTAAGAGACAAATCTCAGAGACTATAATAGTAAAATTGTTTAACAAGAGTAACATTTTGCAGCTATTATTTAGCCATGTCCAGCGATGCTGAGGAGGTGAGGCCTATGTCCAAGTTTTCAGTGAACAGGACTCATCTCTTCTTAACCTTGGATAAGCCTCACCAACTCTGTGTCCCCTGCTCATACTTAAATGTAAAGGGGCAGATTTATGTTAATTGGCGCATCCCAACGGATGCACCAGTTAATGTGCACCGCTGCTCTGCCACCCATGGTGTGCCGCATTTACAATGTGGAGCACCATTGAGTAAAAACAGCACAGATGCGTCACGCATCTGTGCCGCAAAAGCAGCACATTGCAGGAATCACGTCGTAAGCGCGACATGTCTACTGCAATGCACAGGAGCAAGCCACACATTGCATGGTGCATCACTCCTTATGCCTGTTTCAAACAGGCGTAAGGATTTGATTCAGCAATGCTATAAAGCTGACTCAGTGAAATCTTCTAAATTTCACTGTGTTAGTTTTACAGGGCTTTCATGCAAATGAATGCCCACCCTGCAACAACACGCCTATATGAAACCTGACGCAGGTTTCATGTGGCACAGGACTTTACAAAGGGGTTGTGAGGTCAGTGGATCACTGAACCCATCCTGTGGAGCACACACGTGTTCCTCTCACAAGACAGAGGTTCCAAAACAATTTTTCAATAGTAAAGTGTGCTTTTATTCAGCAACATTGTTCATGATTAGCTTTTCATTTCAATAATGGTCTTCGTAACTTATTCCATTTTCAACATTTTGACACTGTCCTTTATAAACATCCAATGCATTTCGGGGCGTATCTGCCCCTTCATCAGGGAAAGGATAGTGTGCCGGGTTTCTAATGCTTCGAGAATCTGGTCGAAAGTGGTTGGGGATCGTAGTTATTTCGTTCTTCAGCGCCGGTCAGGGCAAAGGACTTTACAGCATGACACATCTGCCTAGATGCATCAAGTTGTAAATATGTCGCAACATAGCGCATCTTTTGCGCCCCCGCTGCATCACAAAAGTGACGCACAGCGGCGCAAAAGAGGCACACACCTATCATAAATCTGTCCCTAACATTTTAAATGATTGATTCAGGATGACGATAAGGTGTGGCCTATCCAGAGGTTTGTTTGAGGTGAGGCCTACTCAGGGTTGCAGATAAAATTTAGGCTTGTTGAACAGTACAGAGGAGATAATACATGTGCAGGCCTACCAATGAAGTGAGTCATGTCCACTTCACTCTTGAACAAAGGCCAGACCTCTTCTGTGTCCGTGGACAGGCCTAAACCTCATCTGCACAATGTCATTCATAAAGTTAGGAAACACAGGTGATGTAATTGAAAAATGTGGAGTTTCTTTTCCTCATTTCACAATCACATCACCTGTGTTTCCTTTGCTTAGGTATCTCATAGTACAGATGGAGTCTAGCATATCAAAGAGTACACAGAAGTTGAGCACTGTATACAACAATTTTGACATTTACAGAAGATTCAGCTTCTTATCTTGTTGGAGATGAAGTTATGTCTGTCTTGCAACATGGTGCATCTTTTGCATCACTGCTGCATCGGTTTCATGTGGCACGGGACTTTACAGCATGACACATCTGCCTAGATGCATCAAGTTGTAAATATGTCGCCACATAGCACATCTTTTGCACCGCCGCTGAGTCACAAAAGTGACGCACAGTGGCGCAAAAGAGGCATACACCTATCATAAATCTGTCCCTAACATTTTAAATGATTGATTCAGGATGACGATAAGGTGTGGCCTATCCAGAGGTTTGTTTGAGGTGAGGCCTACTCAGGGTTGCAGATGAAATTTACGCTTGTTGAAGAGTACAGAGGAGATAATACATGTGAAGGACTACCAATGAAGTAAGTCATGTCCATTTCACTCTTGAACAAAGGCCAGACCTCTTCTGTGTCCGTGGACAGGCCTAAACCTCATCTGCACAATGTCATTCGTAAAGTTAGGAAACACAGGTGATGTAATTGAAAAATGTGGAATTTCTTTTCCTCATTTCACAATCACATCACCTGTGTTTCCTTTGCTTAGGTATCTCATTGTGCAGATGGAGTCTAGCATATCAAAGACTACGCAGAAGGTGAGCACTGTATGGAACATGGCTATCTAACTCAAAGAATCAAAATCTAATTTTGCCAAGCACACATGGGGGTGTATTTACAAGGACCTTCCACCACGGGAAAATGTCTTTAATTAAAATTTAAAAAATAACATCAAAGGGACTCAAATGCCTTTTAAATATACCCCAAGCAACCTATGAAACTCTAGCACTACATATCAAGAAACCTAATTGATTTCAAAAATCGTTTTTAAACACATCATCTAAATCAATTATATACCTACATTCAAGGGGAAATGACTTAAAATGGCCTAAGACACATGAAAGCGTTTTTTAAGGCCCTTCCACCATTTTTGGGTCACTTTTAACATGGCTATGTAACTCAAAGAATTAAAATTTAAATTTGCCAAGCACAGATGGGGGCATATTTACAAGGACCTTGCACCACGGGGAAAGGTCTTAAATTAAAATGGGAAAAATAACATCAGAGAGACTCAAATGCCTTATAAATATGCCCCAAGCAACCTATGAAACTCTAGCACTACATATCCAGAAACCTAATTGATTTCAAAAAACGTTTTTAAACACATCATCTAAATCAATTATATACCTACATTCATCGGGAAATGACTTAAAATGCCCTAAGACACATGAAAGCGTTTTTTTAAGGCCCTTGCACCATTTTTGGGTCACTTTTAACATGGCTATGTAAGTCAAATATTCAAAATCTAAATTTGCCAAGCACAGATGGGGGCGTATTTACAAGGACCTTGCACCACAGGGAAAGGTCTTAAATTAAAATGGGAAAAATAACATCAGAGAGACTCAAAGGCCTTATAAATATGCCCCAAGCAACCTATGAAACTCTAGCAGTACATATCCAGAAATCTAATTGATTTCAAAAAACGTTTTTAAACACATCATATAAATCAATGATATACCTACATTCAAGGGGAAATGACTTAAAATGCCATAAGACACATGAAAGCGTTTTTTTAAGGCCCTTGCACCATTTTTGGGTCACTTTTAACATGGCTATGTAACTCAAAGAATTAAAATCTAAATTTGCCAAGCACACATGGGGGCGTATTTACAAGGACCTTGCACCACAAGGAAATGTCTTAAAATAAAATGGGAAAAATTACATCAAAGGAACTCAAAAGCCTTGAAAATATGCCCCAAGCAACCTATGAAACTCTAGCAGTACATATCAAGAAACCTAATTGATTTCAAAAAACGTTTTTAAACACATCTTGTAAAGCAATTATATTCATACATTCATGGAGAAGTGAGTTAAAATGCCCTAAGACACATGAAAGCATTTTTGTAAGACCCTTCCACTATTTTTGTGTCACTTTTAACATGGCTATGTAACTCAAAGAAACAAAATCTATTTGTAAAACACTTGACACAAAGCAACATTTTAAATACAGAACTTTCTTCATAATTTTCTCCCTAAAGCATACTATTCTCTATCTAAATTAAATGAATCTTTTCTCACCTTAGCAAATACTTTTTGAGTTTCAAAACAGTCTCAGACACACACCAATTTGTCTTCAGCAGAGCAAAAGGTATGCACTCCAGAGCCTGCAACCATCAATGGCACAGAAATGCTGTAATTCATCACACATATCTCTCATGTCACCCAATCAAAACTCTTCCCTCACTTTTTTCAAATTAACACCCTTCCCCCCTCTGCCCTTTCTGCCTTTTTTGCATAGCAACCACCTCCTGAAAGACCTCTGATGTTTGCAAGTTCACACAACAATGTTTCAATTGAACTCTGAACTTTTAGTACACCTGCATATCCAGTGCAATCTTTCATAAAATGGTTTTTTTCTTGACCATTCAAATTACATCTTTCAAAGAACTCATCCATGCACCCTAACTTTCTGTTTTCAGCAATCAAAATCCACCAATCACTGCTACTGCTTCATTAACACAGAAACTCCACAGTTTTTTTCATTTTAAACTCTTATTTTTTCAACTGCCATTTCATTGCCACACTTCATCTGACTGCAGCAGAACCTTCTCTCACCATGTTTTCTGTCTGGATTGTTGGACATAGTTACATCTACTGGGCTCAAAGGTATGCTGATAACAGAAATTTACCTAACCTCAATTTACAAAATGTGGAAATTAAGTGTATTGGCCACAGAGGATTACAATGTCACCAATTGATACCATTGGTGAAAACCTTTATGCATTTGCCAAAACCTGACCTGTTAATTGTGCACTGTGGAGGAAATGACTTGGGCACTTTGACTGGTGTAGGTCTGGAAATGTTTTTAAAAGACACCTTTGACCAATTGATGGCACTTTTTCCTCAAACTGCCTTGGTATATTCAAATATATGCCAAAGACAGAAATGGAGGTGGTCGAACCAATTTTGTCCACAAATTGAGAAATCGAGGAAGCATGTAAATAAGTCTGTTTCAGCTTACATGAGAGACCATGGAATGGGCTCCATGTACAACAATAACTTGCGTTACTACATGCAAGATATCTACAGAGGAGATGGAGTTCACTTCTCAGATGAGGGGAACAGAATTTTCATCCTCAATTTAAGACTGTGCGTTGGTACCTACTTGTAGGTACCTACATCAGCCACAGGACCCAAAAGCTCTTTTCAGAGCTACCCTACATCTGATCACTCACAATTATCATTTTACTCTAACTTTTTTCACTAATTTTCACCAAAGTACGCTCCCCGGAGCGCTATCCGATACGCGCACCGGACGCTAACCACGCAATTTTTAAAAAAAAAATGTATTTTTGTCGCACATATGGACCTCCTCCGCCACCCTCAGAAAACCTAGGGGGTCAGGATACGTCTACCGTGCCCCCTTCTACCCATTCTGAACATTATTTGCCCTCCATCTTGTATCTCAATTCTACCGAAACACAAAATGGAGTACTCCCGTAACGCTGCCGGTTCGCGTACCGGGGCGCGCACCGGGAAGCGCTCGCTGAAAAAAAGGTGGGAAAGTAATTCACAGAAAAACCACTGGAGACACTTTCACCAAATATAGATTAGCTCATACTACATACCAATCCCTACCATTTTCACAAATTTGATTGGAATTCCATTTAACCATTTAGCCTGTAGACCTCTCTAAATACCCTGAGGTAAATTACTTCACAAAACACATCTGAAGTGTTGGAATTGACAACCAATTAAAATGTTACTTTCATTTTCTACTTTTTTTACCTGACATTTGATTGGTTATGTACCTGAATATATATAAAAAAAGAGAGAGAAACACAGCCATTTTGACTACTACTTCCTGAACTACATTGCAAGATCATTTTCACTCACAACTCAAACTTGTTTTTAAAAGGTAAGATATTATTTTATAAATTTGAAAACATTTTCAGATAGTTATATACTATCCCTCTGTAAGAGTTAGACATTGAGAAAGGCTTGTTTATTATAATTATGGATTGATTTAGGTTTCTGTGGTATAATTATGAATTTACTTAGGCTTTTTCACAGGCACTTTTTAATAGTACTACTTCACGCCTCAAAAGTACCTGTCTGAACTTAAACCCAACAGTGCCCTATCTCTACTGATATATTTATTTTTTATTCAAATTTCAGCACAAAAATGCAAGGAGAACAGAATGTTTCCTTTGAAATTGTCCTAGACATGAACAATGAGGAAATCATTGAACCCATTGACTTGGAATTCATGGATGAATCACGAGACCATGAACTTCTACAATGTGTAGAATCTGTGGATTTCTTACTTCAATATGAGGACGGTCAAATGTGGGAAGTTATGTTCAGTCAAAAAGAAGACATATCGGACAGTCAAATGTTAGACGTTCTATTAAATTTTGAAAAAGAATCAGAAAAATAAAATTATATTTAATATTAAAAAATTGTTTGAGTCTTTAATCATTTTTATATGTAATTCATAAACTAGTACCAAATTGATTATAACGTAAAGTCAGACTTATAGTATACTGTGCACAATCCCAAAAATAAATTTATATTTAATAATCATAAATACTGCTACTTAAATAAAAAAATAAAATAAAAAAACAACAAAAAGAACAATCAATAAACATACAATATTTCAAAATATCATAGTCTATCAATCTTTTTTCCTTATAGTACGCTCCCCAGACCGCTTCCTGGTGCGCGTACCGGGCGCTCCCCACGCCAAAAAAAACAAAAAAAAATTATTATTTTTTTTGCCCCGCGGGGCCCTTTTAAAGCCTCCACATCAAACCTAGGGGGTCAGGGAGGATATACTATGCCCCCTTATGGTAATTTCCCCCTTTGTTTTGGCCTCCTCTTGTCTCTCGATCCTACCGAGAGACAAGATGGCGGCCGCTCCGGACTGTTTAGAATGTTGACAGACACCGGAGAGTCAATCAGCTTCGCTTCGCGAAGTTCCGTTACGCGTCAGGTACGCGAACCGGGGCGCTGCCCGGAGCGCGCTTACAGATATATATATTTTTTTGAACGTTAATTTCTCAAAATCCACTGGAGCACATATATTGAGACCTAGCAAAGGCACATCGGGCTACCAGTCCCTACAATTTTGCCAAGTTTCGTGAAAATCCATTCAGCCGTTCGAGCTAAAAGTGAGGCCAACCGCCCTATGGAAAATTGCATGGGAAAAACACGTTTTGGGACCCCCCTTTTTTCTCGGCCCCCCCTTGACGAAACCCCCCCCAAATTTTCAGGGGCTGCTCAGAAACAAAATGTTCCATTTTCCTGAAAATTTCAGCCAATTCCATCCACAAACGCCAAAGTTATTAGACATAGAATCTTCAAAAATCCCATAGAGAAAAAATCCTAACTATATATACCTACTGGCGACCGCCAGTAGGTAATATATATATATATATATATATATTCACTGAAAAAAACATAGGTTTCAGGCCTTATATAGTTAGGAATTAGCATTTAAAAAAACCTTTGAAATTCACTGATAAAACCATAGGTTTCAGGAGTTATATAGTTAGGAATTAGCTTTTACAAAACCTTTGAAATTCACTCAAAAAACTATAAGTTTTAGTGGTGTTATAGTTATCTGGACATTTTACTCATTCAAAACCATTGAAATTGCTCCTATATAGTTAGTTGTACTAAGTATATATCGCGCACCCGCAATCCACTGCTGATGATGTCACATACTAGATCATTCATGACATGGTCAGTGACATCACTGATGACATCTCAAATGACATCACTGATGACATCATCCAGTGAATGTGGTTTGCTTCGTTATTTAAATATGCATTATATATATAGCAATTTGCGTTGAAGAATGAGTGGATATATAAATAAATATTTGGATGGAGGATTTAGTAGCAGTGTAATTGACTGTTTACTTGACCAATTTATAATGTCTCACTAATTATAGTGGATAGTGACTAAACTGTGTGAATATCTGTATCACTTTGTCAGTTGTTGTGTAAACTGATTCTACAGTTGGTTACTAGCTATGTGAAAGTCTATATTAGTATTGATTAGTTAACTGAGTATTTGTATGGGAGTGTGAAAGTGTGTGTGGTTCGGTGGAGGGTGTGTGACTGTCCAAAGATGTGTGAATAGTTTATTCAGTAGATATATGAAGTTAAAACTACATGTTCGAACAGTTTGGGTGAGGGAATCTCTTTATGGGTGTGGTGATGAGCAAAGGTACAGGTCCAACAAACTAGAAAAATAAAAGGCAGTGTATGTGTCAGTTGTTGTATATAAATAAGTATACATAAGACACAATGATTGTGTGAGTGACTGTATGGATAACTGTATACTTGTAATAATGATTTTATAATTCACTAAGTATGACTTACTATCTAAATGAATAGAAGAAGTGGTGTTTGTATAAGTGTTTTGCTAAGAAAATATGTAAGTATGATCCATTGTTTGCATAAGTGAGTAGGATGACTTCATATGTGAATAGGATGCGTGCTGTTGTTTAATGTCGATATAGATGTATAAGTATTTTTGATAGTGTTCTATTGTTCATTGACAGCATGTATGAGTGAATCCATAGGTAAGGGATTAGATGTGTGTATACATGTATGAATCACTGAGTGGATTTTTAGATACTTGTATTGTTGTGACAATGGATTTAAATATGATACTCTGTATTTTACAAAGAGTGATGAAAAATTGTAATAGTGTATGAAAAGGTGTATGTGATTGTCACGTGGATGATGTCATCAGTGATGTCATCAGTGATGTCATTTGAGATGTAATCAGTGATGTCACTGACCATGTCATGAATGATCTAATATGTGACATCATCAGCAGTGGATTGCGGGTGCGCGATATATACTTAGTACAACTAACTATATAGGAGCAATTTCAATTTTTTTGTATGAGTAAAATGTCCAGCTAACTATAACACCACTAAAACTTATAATTTTTTTAGTGAATTTCAAAGGTTTTGTAAAAGGTAATTCCTAACTATATAACTCCTGAAACCTATGGTTTTTTCAGTGAATTTCAAAGGTTTTTTTAAATGCTAATTCCTAACTATATAAGGCCTGAAACCTATGGTTTTTTCAGTGAATTTCAAAGGTTTTTTTAAATGCTAATTCCTAACTATATAAGGTCTGAAACCTATGTTTTTTTCAGTGAATTTCAAAGGTTTTTTAAATGCTAATTCCTAACTATATAAGGCCTGAAACCTATGGTTTTTTCAGTGAGTTTCAAAGGTTTTTTAAATGCTAATTCTATTAGCGGATAACGTTTAAATATATTAATATCCTAGTGGGACCACCTGAGCAGCCCTAGGGGGTCAGGGTGTTTCTACCCTGCCCCCTTTTTGTGTTCTACATGTTTGTTTTTCTGCTTTCTTGTGCCTAATTCCTAACTATATAAGGCCTGAAACCTATGTTTTTTTCAGTGAATTTGCAAGGTTTTTTAAATGCTAATTCCTAACTATATAAGGCCTGAAACCTATGGTTTTTTCATTGAATTTGCAAGGTTTTTTAAATGCTAATTCCTAACTATAAAAGGCCTGAAACCTATGGTTTTTTCAGTGAATTTGCAAGGTTTTTTAAATGCTAATTCCTAACTATATAAGGCCTAAAACCTATGGTTTTTCCAGTGAATTTCAAAGGTTTTTTAAATGCTAATTCCTAACTATATAAGGCCTGAAACCTATGTTTTTTTCAGTGAATTTCAAAGTTTTTTTTAATGCTAATTCCTAACTATATAAGACCTGAAAGCCCACCAGGAATCTCCAGTATGCACCAGGGGACTGCATTGCAGAGAGGTGTAATTAAGCCACGGCCCTTTTTACACCTCTCTGCAACGCAGCCCCCGTGCATGTTTGAAGAGGGGGAACTCATTCCCCCTGCATACTGGGGGCCCCTGGGGGCCAACTAGCCCACCTGGAACCTCCAGTATGCGCCAGGGGGCTGCATTGCAGAGGTGTAATGAGGCTATGCCCCTTGTTACACCTCTCTGCAACGCAGCCGCCTGGCGCGTTTGCAGAGGGGGAACTAATTCCCCTTGCATAATGGGGGTCCCTGGGGGCCAACTAGCCCACCAGGAGCCTCCAGTATGCGCCAGATGGCTGTATTGCATAGAGGTGTAATGAGGCCACACCCTTTTTTACACCTCTCTGCAACGCAGCCCCCGTGCATGTTTGAAGAGGGGGAACTAATTCCCCTTGCATACTGGGTGTCCCTGGCAGCCATCTTGTGCCTTGTTCGAACCAAGGCACAAGAAAGCAGTGGAACAAAGGTGTGAAACGCGCAAAGGGGCCAGAGTAGAAACACCCTGACCCCCTAGGCCTGCTCAGGGGGTCCCACAAAGACCCCCAAGGCAAAAAAAATATATATATTTTTTTTAAAGTTGCGGGATACAAAAAACAATAAAAAAAATATAAAACAGCAATAAGAATTAAAAACCAGTTATTTTCAGAACTACCTCCAATTTATATAAAAATGCTACATTTTTAAAAAACTCTCTCTTTCTTTTTTTCTCCAGGATACGCGTACCAGTACGTGTACCGATACGTGTACCGGGGTGCGCACCCCCTCAAAAAAATAATAATAATGAGTGTGTGTGTGAGTGGTGTGTGTGTGTGGGGGGTGGGTGTGGGGTGTGTGTGTGGGGGGTATGTGTGTGGGGTGTGTGTGTGTAGGATGTGGGTGTGTGTGTGGGGTGTGTGTGTGGGTGCGTGTGTGTGTGTGGGTGTGTGTGTGGGTGTGTGTGGGGGTGAGGAATGTGTGTGTGGGTGTGGGAGTGTGTGTGTGTGAGGTGTGTGTGTGGGTTGTGTGTGTGTGTGTGTGTGTGTGAGTGGGGGGGGTGTCAGAGGTGTGTGTGTGTGGGAGGTGAGGTGTGTGGGGGTGATGTGTGGGGTGTGTCTGTGAGGTGTGTGTGTGTGTGGGGGGAGTGAGGTGTGTGTGGGTGGGGGTGTGTGGGGTGTGTGGGTGTAGGTGGGGGTGTGGGGGTGTATGGTGTGTGTGTGGGTGTGGGTGTGTGGGGTGTTTGGGTGTGGGTGGAGGTGTGGGTATATGAGGTATGGTGGGGGGTGTGTGTGGGGGGGTGGGTGTGGGGTGTGTGTGTGTCGGGGTATGTGTGTGGGGCACCCCCTCAAAAAAAGAAAAAAAAGAATGATTGTGTGTGTGTGTGGTGTGTGTGGGGGGTGGGTGTGGGGTGTGTGTGTGAGTGGTATGTGTGTGGGCTGTGTGTGTGTAGGATGTGTGTATGTGTATGTGGGGTGTGTGTGTGGGTGTGTGTGTGGGGGTGTGTGTGGGTGTGTGTGTGTGAGAGGAGTGTGTGTGTGGGTGTGTGTGTGTGTGTGGGTGTGACATGTGTGTGGTGTGTGTGTGTGTGTGTGTGTGTGTGTGTGAGGTGTGTGTCAGAGGTGTGTGTGTGTGGGGAAGGGGTGAGGTGTGTGTGGGGGGTGTGTGAGGTGTGTCTGTGAGGCGTGTGTGTGTGGGGGGGTAGGGTGTGTGGGTGTAGGTGGGGTGTGGGTGTGTAAGGTGTGGGTGTGGGGGTGTGGGGTGTTTGGGTGTGGGTGGAGGTGTGGGTGTATGAGGTATGTGTGGGGGGTGTATGTGGGGGGGGGGGGGTGTATGTGGGGGGGGGTGGGTGTGGGGTGTGTGTGTGGGGGGGTGGGTGTGGGGTGTGTGTGTGGGGGTATGTGTGTGGGGCACCCCCTCAAAAAAGAAGAAAAAATTATAAGTGTGTGTGTATGTGTGGTGTGTGTGTGGGGGGGTGGGGGTGTGTGTGTGGGGGGGGTATGTGTGTGGGGTGTGTGTGTGTAGGATGTGTGGGTGTGTGTGGGTGTGTTTGTAGGGGTGTGTGTGTGTGAGGAGTGTGTGTGTGTGGGTGTGTGTGTGTGTGTGAGAGAGGTGTGTGTGTGGTGTGTGTGTGTGTGTGTGTGTGTGGGGGGTGTGTGTCAGAGGTGTGTGTGTGGGGGAGGGGTGAGGTGTGTGTGGGGGATGTGTGGGGTGTGTCTGTGAGGTGTGTGTGTGTGGGGGGGAGTGAGGTGTGTGTGGGTAGGGGTGTGTGGGTGTAGGTGGGGGTGTGGGTGTGTAAGGTGTGTGTGTGGGTGTGGGTGTGTGGGGTGTTTGGGTGTGGGTGGAGGTGTGGGTGTGTGAGGTATGTGTGTGGGGGGTATGTGTGGGAGGGGTGGGGGGGTGTGTATGTGGGGGTATGTGTGTGGGGTGTGTGTGTGTTGAGTAAAATGTTCAGCTAACTATAACTGGTGTCAAACCTATGGTTTTCTCAGTGTATTTAATAGGTTTTTTAAATGCTAATTCCTAACTATAACTGGTGTAAAACCTATGGTTTTTTCAGACAATTTCATAAGTTTTTAAATGCTAATTTCTAACTATAACTCGTGTGAAACCTATGGTTTTTTCAGTGAATTTCAAAGGTTTTTTAAATGCTAATTCCTAACTATATAAGGCCTGAAACCTTTGTTTTTTTCAGTGAACTCGCAAGGTTTTTTAAATGCTAATTCTATTAGCGGATAACATTTATATATGTTAATATCCGTATGGGACCACCTGAACAGCCCTAGGGGGGTCAGAGTGTTTCTACAAGGCCCCCAAATCTTTTTTTTTTCTTGTAATAAAATGAGGTACGCGTACCCTAAGCATACCCCGCGATTTTTTTTTTGGGCCTTGCGGGTCCTTGTGGGACCCCCTGACCAGGCCTAGGGGGTCAGGATGCTTCTACCCTGCCCCCTTTTTGAGTTCTACACGTTTGTTTTTCTGCTTCCTGTGCCTCAGTCTACCGAGGCACAAGATGGCTGCCAACAGTTTCTGTTTTGGAGTGTTGACAGACATTGGCAGCCAATCAGAATGCAGCTCGTGCACTAGAGGTACGCATACGGTACGCGTACGTGCGCGTACCGTAAGCGTACGGGTAAGCTCACGGGTAAGCTGCCATAGATATATACATTTTTTTTAACCTAAATTACTCAAAATCCACTGGAGCACATATCTTGAGACATAGCAAAGGCACATCGGGCTACCAGTCCCTACAATTTTGCCAAGTTTGGTGAAAATCCATTCAGCCGTTCGAGCTAAAAGTGCGACCGACCGCCCTATGGAAATTAACATGGGGAAAAGACATTTTGGGACCCCCTTTTATCTCGGCCCCCGCTTGAGGAATCCCCCCCAACCTTTCAGGGAAGGACCGGAGCGCCGCGAGGCAAAGTCGCTGAAATATTCAGGCAGATTCCTCAACCGGCGCCAAAGTTATTCCCAATAGAATGTTGCGATTTCCCTATGGAAATCAATCCTAACTATATATACCTACTGGCGACCGCCAGTAGGTAATATATATATATATATATATATATTCACTGAAAAAACCATAGGTTATAGACCATATATAGTTAGGAATTAGCATTTAAAAAACCTTATTTTACTCACACAAAACCATTGAAATTCCATATATAGTTAGTTGCACTAACTATATATTGCGCACCCGCAATCCACTGCTGATCATGTCACATATTACATCATTCATGACATGGTCAGTGACATCACTGATGACATCACTGATGACATCTCAAATGACATCACTGATGACATCACTGATGACATCATCCAGTGACTGTGTGTTTCTGTAAAGTTTAAATATGTTTTAGATATTGAAGAATGAGTAGATGTATAACTGTCTGGACGAAGGATTTAGTAGGTGCATGACTGAATGTATAAGTGAGTGATTAAATGTGTCTCACTGAGTGCATGGGTTAGTGACTAAACTGTCTTAATTTGTGCATCATTATGTCTGTTGTTCTGTAAACTACTGCATGTGTTGATCAGTAGCTATATGATTAACTATATGGGTTATTGATTGATTGTCCAAGTATTTGTATGGGAGACTGAGTGTGTGTGTGGCTGGCTGGGAGGTGTGTGACTCTGTGCAGATCAATGTGTACTTGTATCAATGATTGTATAAGAAAGTAAGTATGTGTTACTATATGTTTGAAAATGTAAGGTGCTCTATGTTTAACTGTATAGACAAGAAAATGGAAGTGTGATTGATTCTTTACAGGACTGACTAGGTGTGTGAGTAACTCCATGGATGAGTGGCAGAGTGTGAGTGTCTGTATAGGTGTATGAGTGCATATGATAGTGTTGTAAAGATGAGTGATTGTATGTATGAATGATTGTATGGGTGAATGAGTGAATGTGTGTGTAGACGTAGGAATCAGTGAGTACGTATGTAGTAACTAGTATTGGTGTGTCAATGGTTTCAAAAATTATACTCTGTATTTAACACTGGGTGAAACAGAGGTTATATTAAAATGTGAGGAGATGCATTGTATTGTCACATGAATGATATCATCAGTGATGTGGTCATTGATGTCAAATGAGATGTCATCAGTGATGTCATCAGTGATGTCATTTGAGATGTCATCAGTGATGTCATCAGTGATGTCACTGACCATGTCATGAATGATGTAATATGTGACATGATCAGCAGTGGATTGCGGGTGCGCAATATATAGTTAGTGCAACTAACTATATATGGAATTTCAATGGTTTTGTGTGAGTAAAATAAGGTTTTTTAAATGCTAATTCCTAACTATATATGGTCTATAACCTATGGTTTTTTCAGTGAATTTTCAAGGTTTTGTAAATGCTAATTCCTAACTATATATGGTCTATAACCTATGGTTTTTTCAGTGAATTTCAATGGTTTTTTAATAGCAAATATCATAAGCTGTCGAATGTCAAGTACGTGGTAAGTGAAAACATTTTCGTGTTTATGCACACTGATCTGCTTTGAATGGTGCCCCCCCCCCCTCATTTCTATTAGGAGTACTCTCTCTTTGCAGATAGTGAAAGGTAGTTAACGCAGGCCTTTGCCCCCGTTGTAATCCGTCGTGCCTGCTTCTCTCTCCATTTGATTGATTGTTATCCAAGTATTTACTGTTTTAGAATTAGTTCTCTTTGGTTCATTCTCTATTTACAAACAAACACAGAGTCGCAATACTCTGTTTAGTCTTTGCAGATAACGAAAAATCGTGTAAAAAAAAAGAAAAGGAATCGAGCAAAATCAGTAGGCCACTAATGGGATCTCTTTTTGACCTCGCTAAAATAGAAACATTAGGAACAACCCCTCATGACAAATACAAAACTAGTGAGATGAACTGAACTCCACACAATGATGGCTGCAAAACAGCTCGGCTCCGCCACCCACCCCGCCCAAAATAACGATAAAGAGCGGCTGCCATGATTGGTTGCGGAATGGCCACAACGGAGCTACGAAATGGTGCTGCTCTCATGCTAACCCCAGCTTCGGTCTGAAACATCCAGAAACACTGTAGACTACCAATTCGATCAGTTCCGGTAGCGCCCCAATGTAACCCGGTAGAGAAGAACTAGCCCTCCCCTCTTTGACTGATGGTTCTTGTTGCCTGTCCCTTCTGTTGTCATTTAACAGAACTATTTAGCCTGCTGAAAGGGGTTGTGTTTCGACCGCTGGTTGGTGGAGACATTTTGACTATATTCTGGACCTGCGTTGTCGCGTAATGCGTCATATGACGCGCCGCGTTAGCGCATCCGGAAGTCATCCGGGGCGCGCAGCGCGTAACGTAAGCATAACAAGTCATGTGACTTGTTAATAAAACTTTTCATTGGTTCATTTTACTTTTCTTATTCTAATGATGAAAGCCTTGGTCATATCACCTAAAAATTACGCTTTTAATTACTTCCGAACATTATTTTCTCTTAAATATATGTTATAATGTTCCAGGCTAATGTACTTTCCCGGAAATTTTACAACTGTCCTGCAAGTAAAATATATTCTTTTTTCGAGAAAAAGAGCGTTTCTTCGTCCCATGACGGAGCCGTTGAGCAAAAGAGGGTCGACCTGCTGTCTTAGTCGCCGATACGCCTGAATATGAGATTCTTATCGATCACTTTATGTTGCAGGAATAGAAAACACAACAGCCCTTGACCATTTATCTTTACTGCGTTCCTTCGTATTATACCTTTTACCCTTCATGTAATTGGTCTGCTTTATTTCACTTGCCTTTTAATGATTCTAAAACAGTGACTATTATTAAAAACTTTACCAATGTATACACTACTACCATGTTTTCTTTTAAAAACCTTTATTGTGAAAATTTCATTATACAAATACGAGCCTATAACCACGTGGGCCTGCCACGGAGCAAACTGTAATCGTATATGATGAATAGACATTTACACTGTAGAGGAACGTAACGGGCGGGCCATTAGGTTGCAAAAACTAAGGTGTCTAACAGTTACGGAATCGGTGGACGTACATTTTATAATTAAAATACGACAGGGCCAGTTACAATAAAATTATCTAGATATACATTTGCGGGCAAGTACCATGGGTGACGTTAATTCGAATTTTCAACAGTACAGTAATCAATAACACATCAGAACTTAATATCAATAGGGATGTCGAAATATTCAATCAATTCTCGTCCCCGCCCGCCATGTGCTTCAAAACTGCATACGTATCTCGTGATTTCAAGGTTCTGCAACCAGTACACAACAAGGAGTTACGAGTCCCATTTATTCCGGCGCCATTTTGGGCGAGGACGGGCAGGTCCAGGATATAGTCAAAATGTCTCTACCAACCATCGACTATGATGATGTTCATATGCTGTATTTATTAGAGTAACACTCATCTGCCCACATGAAATTAATTTACCACAATCTAAACATGTCATTTTAATCTTTCCAAAGTTCTTCTAAATATTTGGGACCGTTTCCCTTGCCTCTGAAGCTCTCAGTGCCACTTCTTTGATGAATGTACTAGCAGGTCAGGGGTTCTCCTCCAAATCTCTCTTTTATGCAGCACTATAATTAATTGGTGCCACCTCTCCATATGACGATGCATGGTATAGTTACCACAACTATATATTTTTTCGGTTCCTCTGGAGAGTTCATCGTGGCAGATGAAGCGTGTAACATACCGGGCATTTACCTTTTTTTGCATGTACAGGAAAGGAAAAAAAAATCGAGCGTTCGAGTTCTTAGGTGTCCCAGGGCCATTTTAGTGGACCAGGCCCAAATCCAAAGAACAGCTATCTCACAGGCTAATGGGGCGACCCACGCCGAGTTTCAGCATTGTAGGATGACCACACAAGTACAGCAACTTGCTAGACATCACCTCGGTGCCATCCGGATCTCGGCGCCCCACTGCAGATGAAGTGCCTCTCAACTATGAAACCACCACGGTGACATCCGGATCTTGGCGCGTTGTGCTGCCTTCGGCCTATTCGCACATCGGTCCGCTACTGACGCCATCTCACAGGCTAATGGGGTGACCCACGCCGAGTTTCAGCATTGTAGGATGACCACACCAACTTGCTAGACATCACCTCGGTGCCATCCGAATCTTGGCATCTCAACGCCTAGTGGTATCTTCCATACAGAAAATATTGTTACGCTGCCTTTGGCCCCATTCGCACATCAGTCCGCAACTTAGACATCACCTCGATGCCATCCGGATCTTGGCATCTCAGCGCCTTGTGGTGTCAGTCAGAAAATATTGTTGCGCTGCCTTTGGCCCCATTCGCACATCAGTCCGCTACTGACACCATCTCACAGGCCAATAGGGCGCCCCACGCCGACTTTTACCATTGTACGATGGCCACACCAGTGGCACAACTTGCTAGACATCACCTCGGTGCCATCCGAATCTTGGCATCTCAACGCCTAGTGGTATCTTCCATACAGAAAATCTTGTTACGCTACCTTTGGCCCCATTCGCACATCGGTCCGCAACTTAGACATCACCTCGGTGCCATCCGGATCTTGGCATCTCAGCGCCTTGTGGTGTATTCTCTTCAGAAAATATTGTTGAGCTGCCTTTGGCCCCATTCGCACATCGGTCCGCAACTTACACATCACCTCGGTGCCATCCGGATCTTGGCATCTCAGCGCCTTGTGGTGTCTTCTACTCCGAAAATATAGTAGAAAATATTGTTGCGCTGCCTTTGGCCCCATTCACACATCAGTCCGCTACTGACACCATCTCACAGGCCAACAGGGCGCCCCACGCCGACTTTTACCATTGTACGATGGCCACACCAGTGCCACAACTTGCTAGACACCACCTCGGTGCCATCCGGATCTTGGCATCTCAGCGCCTTGTGGTGTCTTCAAATCAGAAAATATTGTTGCGCTGCCTTTGGCCCCATTCGCACATCGGTCCGCTACTGACGCCATCTCACAGGCCAACGGTGCGCCCCACGCCGACTTTCAGCATTGTAGGATGGCCACACCAGTGCGGCAACTTACTAGACACCACCTCGGTGCCATCCGGATCTTGGCGCGTTGTGCTGCCTTCGGCCTATTCGCACATCGGTCCGCTACTGACGCAAACTCACAGGCCAACGGGGCGCCCCACGCCGACTTTCAGCATTGTTGGATAGCCACACCAGTGCGGCAACTTACTAGACACCACCTCGGTGCCATCCGGATCTTGGCGCGTTGTGCTGCCTTCGGCCTATTCGCACATTGGTCCGCTACTGACGCAAACTCACAGGCCAACGGGGCGCCCCACGCCGACTTTCAGCATTGTAGGATGGCCACACCAGTGCTGCAACTTGCTGGACACCACCTCGGTGCCATCCGGATCTTGGCGCGTTGTGTTGCCTTCGGCCTATTCGCACATCGGTCCGCTACTGACGCCGCCTCACGTGCCAACGTATTTTCTCCGCATTTTACACCCTATGCCGCATAACAGGTCATGTGACTTGTTTATAAAACTTTTCATTGGTTCATTTTACTTTTGGTTTCCTAATGATGGAAGGCATGATCATGTGACCTAAAAACAACACTTTTCATAGGATGAAAACTTTTTTTTTTTCCCAAACGATGAAAGCCCCACCTTGTTTCTGGATGTTTCAGACTGAAGCTGGCGTCAGCATGAAAGCACCACCATCTCGTGGCTCCGTCGTGGTCATTCCGCGAGCAATCATGGCAGCCGCTCCCCACCAGAAGCCTGCAGGAGTCGGAGCCCCCAAAACTTTTGATGAATTCTCAAGGCGGAGGGGACGCTTTCGAGAATGGGGTCCAAGACCTAGCAGACAAGCGTCCGATTTCCAAGGTGTCCCAGGGCCATTTCAGTGGACCAGGCCCAAAAAGGAAACAGCCTGCCTCCATTTTGAGAGTCCTGTGACAGCCGCCTATCGCTGCACCGCAAGAGTGGGCGCAACTCAGCTGAATTGCGGCTTTTGACACAGTGGACCAAAAACGGACGGAATGGCAACTGAAACGGTAAAGGGGCGCCCCACTACAACAGATGACACTCCACCTGGAGAGGCCCGTTCACGCCGCCTCCCCCGGGGCGCTCCACGCCGTTATTCGGAGCAGCATTGTAGGATACCAAAACCAGTGCGGCAACTTACTGGACATCACCTTGGTGCCATCGTTCTGCTGCCTTGGAACTATTCGCGCAACAGTTTGCTACTGATGACCCACCCCCCGCGACGCCCCATGCCGTTATTTGCTGGGTGGTAACTTACTAGACATCACTTTCGTGTCATCTAGATTTCGGCGCGTTCTGCTGCCTTGGAACTATTCGCACAACAGTTTGCTACTGATGACCCACCCCCCGCGACGCCCCACGCCGGAAATCTGGACGTTGTGCTGCGTTGGGACTATTCGCACAGCCGACCGCTACTTCGTTGTTTTTCCCTAAAAATGTTTATATGTTATTACTATTTTTGTTTTCTTGTATATATTTATAAATTATTAAAGTTTTATAATCTTACTACTTTGTCGGAGTGCTATATATTTTTAATGTGACACATAATTGTAAAAACTTTGATGTACAAACAGTCATCCCTGGAATCTTCCGCTTCAGGCTCGGTCCCCTCCCCAATCACAATACAGGATGGTTTTCAGATAATAGCAACGCTTCTGCTGTGACGGATCTCATCGAGTGTGGGCCTTGATCTACTATAACTCCTTTGAAGAGGGGTGATTCTTTACAGCTGTGGCCATAAACTACATCTGCAGGGCTAGCTGATACCCTAGGACCAGCCTGGACAATCGGACACAGAGGAAAAGGAGTGTCAGAGGGTGCGGTAGTGAATAGGGCGAAAGGGAGGTGTCGGGCGGGCACAGGGTGTGATTCTCAGGGAACAGCAGCGCAGATGGGGGAGGTTTATTACCCATGCATAAGACAGAGAGCGGGGGTGACCACTGCCTGGGGGAGATGCTTGCGAGGGTGGGGAGCCATGCTAAGGATCGACAGCGTGCACAGAGTGGGTCTGGTCAAGGCATCTAAAATGGCTGCCGTGCACGACAAAAGTGTGGCATTTGAAAAAAGACAAGATGGCGCAGACAATGTTTTTCAACACTTCCTGATTTCCTTCGAATCGAACGTTAACAGACGTTGGGGCATATTACCAAAGTTAAGCGATATTTATCCCTAACGATGCTTAGCAACGATTTTTTTACCGTCAGAAATTATCGCAGATAAACCTTGCTATTATCAAGGTTTATCGGAAATACGATAAAAAACGACCGCAATGCATTAATATCGCTGAAAACTCAGCGATATTCATGCATTACCGAGCTAATGCTCTTAGCCATGTTATCCACCTCCCATTGGATAACATGGCTAAGAACTGCTCAGGGCAGGTGGTAGCTTTTGGAGATATTCGCCCTTATCTCGAATATTTCCAAAAGTTGTTAATAGGAGATAGCGATGTTAGCGACTGTTTCCAGTCGCTAACATCTTGGCATGCCCACTTTGCATGTCATTAGTGATAAATATCACTCACATGCAAAGTGGGGCCCAAGATGGTCGCTATCTTCTACTAGCCGTCGCTAACTGGTGTTAGCAACAGCTAGGTAATACACATATAATTTTATCTCCGCGAAGCGGAGCGCTGTTACAGATATATATCTTGTTTCTGAACGTTAATTTCTCAAAATGCACTGAAGCACATATATTGAGACCTAGCAAAGGCACATCGGGCTACCAGTCCCTACAATTTTGCCAAGTTTCGTGCAAATCCATTCAGCTGTTCGATCCTACCGAGAGACAAGATGGCGGCCGCTACGGACTGTTTGGAATGTTTACAGACACCGGAGAGCCAATCAGCTTCGCTTCGCAAAGCTCCGTAACGCGAAAAGTACGCGAAGCGGTGCGCTGTTACAGATATATACCTTTTTTTGAACGTTAATTTCTCAAAATCCACTGGAGCACATATATTGAGATCTAGCAAAGGCACATCGGGCTACCAGTCCCTACAATTTTGCCAAGTTTCGTGCAAATCCATTCAGCTGTTCGATTATTATTATTTTTATTTTTTTTTGCCCCGCGGGGCCCTTTTAAAACCTCCACATCAAACCTAGGGGGTGAGCGACAATGTACTATGCCCCCTTATGGTCATTTGCCCCTTCGCTTTGGCCTCCTCTTGTCTCTCGATCCTACCGAGAGACAAGATGGCGGCCGCTACGGACTGTTTGGAATGTTGACAGACGCCGGAGAACCAATCAGCTTCGCTTCACAAAGCTCCGTTGCGCGAAAAGTACGCGTAGCGGAGCGCTGCCCAGTCCGCTGTTACAGATATATACCTTTTTTTGAACATTAATTTCTCAAAATCCACTGAAGCACATATATTGACATCTAGCAAAGGCACATCGGGCTACCAGTCCCTACAATTTTGCCAAGTTTCGTGCAAATCCATTCAGCTGTTCGATTATTATTATGTTTATTTTTTTTTGCCCCGCGGGGCCCTTTTAAAACCTCCACATCAAACCTAGGGGGTGAGCGACAATGTACTATGCCCCCTTATGGTCATTTGCCCCTTCGCTTTGGCCTCCTCTTGTCTCTCGATCCTACCGAGAGACAAGATGGCGGCCGCTACGGACTGTTTGGAATGTTGACAGACGCCGGAGAACCAATCAGCTTCGCTTCACAAAGCTCCGTTGCGCGAAAAGTACGCGTAGCGGAGCGCTGCCCAGTCCGCTGCTACAGATATATATCTTTTTTTGAACATTAATTTCTCAAAATCCACTGAAGCACATATATTGAGACCTACAAAAGGCACATCGGGCTACCAGTCCCTACAATTTTGCCAAGTTTCGTGCAAATCCATTCAGCCGTTCGGGCTAAAAGTGAGGCCAACCGCCCTATGGAAATTAACATGGGAAAAACGCGTTTTGGGACCCCCCTTTTTTCTCGGCCCCCCCTTGACAAACCCCCCCAAAATTTTCAGGGGCTGCTCAGAAACAAAATGTGCCATTTTCCTGAAAATTTCAGCCAATTCCGTCCACAAACGCCAAAGTTATTAGACATAGAATTTTCAAAAAACCCATAGAGAAAAAATCCTAACTATATATACCTACTGGCGACCGCCAGTAGGTAATATATATATATATATATATATATATATATATATATATATATATATATATTACCTACCGCCAGTATATATATATATTACCTACTGGCGGTAGGTAATATATATATATATATATATATATATATATATATATATATATATATATATATATATTACCTACTGGCGGTCGCCAGTAGGTATATATAGTTAGGATTTTTTCTCTATGGGTTTTTTGAAAATTCTATGTCTAATAACTTTGGCGTTTGTGGACGGAATTGGCTGAAATTTTCAGGAAAATGGCACATTTTGTTTCTGAGCAGCCCCTGAAAATTTTGGGGGGGTTTGTCAAGGGGGGGCCGAGAAAAAAGGGGGGTCCCAAAACGCGTTTTTCCCATGTTAATTTCCATAGGGCGGTTGGCCTCACTTTTAGCCCGAACGGCTGAATGGATTTGCACGAAACTTGGCAAAATTGTAGAGACTGGTAGCCCGATGTGCCTTTTGTAGGTCTCAATATATGTGCTCCAGTGGATTTTGAGAAATTAACGTTTAAAAAAAGATATATATCTGTAACAGCGGACCGGGCAGCGCTCTGGTTCGCGGACTTTTCGCGCAACGGAGCTTTGTGAAGCGAAGCTGATTGGTTCTCCGGCGTCTGTCAACATTCCAAACAGTCCGTAGCGGCTGCCATCTTGTCTCTCGGTAGGATCGAGAGACAAGAGGAGGTCAAAACAAAGGGGGAAATAACTATAAGGGGGCATAGTAGATCCTCGCTGACCCCCTAGGTTTGATGTGGAGGTTTTAAAAGGGCCCCGCGGGGCAAAAAAAAATAATAATAATAATAATCGAACGGCTGAATGGATTTGCACGAAACTTGGCAAAATATTAGGGACTGGTAGCCCGATGTGCCTTTGCTAGGTCTCAATATATGTGCTCCAGTGGATTTTGAGAAATTAACGTTCAAAAAAAGATATATATCTGTAACAGCGCTCCGCTTCGCGTAACGGAGGTTTGCGAAGCTGATTGGTCATTCTGTCACTGGGCTATAGTTGGGCTACATCTGGCTGATATTTGGGCTACATTTGTTTTTTTGTGTGTCTGGCGGCCATCTTTGGGCTACATTGGGCTACATTGGGCTTCATTGGGCTACATTCGGCTAATTAGCAAATAGCTCATCGCAAACTAGGAATGGTAAAGAATCGCTATTTATTCCTTAAAGTTCGCTATTTAGGAAATGCAAAAAACTTTGATGATACATATGGCGGTTCATCTCTAACAAGATAAGAAGCATAGGGATACATTTATGATGACTGGCGCATCACCAGGGATGTGTTAGTCATTCTGTGCCGCTGTTCCGTCACCTATGGTGTGCTGCATTTACAATGCGGCGCATCATGGGGCAAAAACAGCGCTGATATTTGGGCTACATTTGTTTTTTTGTGTGTCTGGCGGCCATCTTTGGGCTACATTGGGCTACATTGGGCTTCATTGGGCTACATTCGGCTAATTAGCAAATAGCTCATCGCAAACTAGGAATGGTAAAGAATCGCTATTTATTCCTTAAAGTTCGCTATTTAGGAAATGCAAAAAACTTTGATGATACATATGGCGGTTCATCTCTAACAAGATAAGAAGCATAGGGATACATTTATGATGACTGGCGCATCACCAGGGATGTGTTAGTCATTCTGTGCCGCTGTTCCGTCATCTATGGTGTGCTGCATTTACAATGCGGCGCATCATGGGGCAAAAACAGCACAGATGCGTGATGTATCTGTGCCGTAAAGGTGGCGTATTGCTGGAGTTGTATCGCAAGTGTGATGAAGCTCCAGCAAGGGTCGGGGGTGCCCCTGTCGCAGGGTTTCTGTTCTCACACAGAACTGTGGACAGAGGATTGGAACCTCGGCGAATTAGGGTGTCCCAAAACTCACGTTAGTAATCAAAAACTCCTTAGCAAGCTAGGTACAGTGTCACATTGGATATGACAAACTCTCAATGTTTAGACAATCCAGAATATGAACTTATAGTACCTCAGGATACGTGGAACTCATGAACAGTCGGTCGTTATAGATTTCTTAGAAACCAGAACATGGAGTTAAGAAGAACAGATGTGTATTTGAAATGTTTATTTACTAATGCCGTCTTCTCAGGCGTAGTACCTTAGATAATAAAAGTACACATATTATCAGTAGCAAAATTACCAGCATAGTTACTAGTACATAAAAAGTGAATGGTGATAGTATGTTAACATGCTGTAAATGAATAAGAGTTAGCAACACTTATAAGCAGCCGCGGGCCGTGGAGGGAGTTACGGTGAGGCAGGGAGGCGGGGAGGGGGAGAAGCAGGGTGGAGAATACAAGTACACATATTATCAGTAGCAAAATTACCAGCATAGTTACTAGTACATAAAAAGCGAATGGTGACAGTATGTTAACATGCTGTAAATGAATAAGAGTTAGCAACACTTATAAGCAGCCGCGGGCCGCGGAGGGAGTTACGGTGGGGCAGGGAGGCGGGGAGGGGGAGGGGCAAGGTAGAGAGGGCTCCACCCTGCTTCTCCCCCTCCCCGCCTCCCTGCCCCATCGTAACTCCCTCCACGGCCCGCGGCTGCTTATATCTCACCCTCCCTAATACACATATTATATTATTTGCTAAGAAGGTCTCTTTGTGTTGGTTTAGGGCGTGCCCATACTTTAGTGTCTTAGATTTGAAGGAATCACATCAGCATACACCAGCTCTCTCTTCATGTGAACCGCATCAACTGTTGTGTATGTGTGTTCGGCAAAGCAATATAAAACCCGCCTCATGCCCAGAATTGGCAGAAGTTGCACTTATGTTATGAGTATGAAGTCGTGGAGATCAGACCTCATAACAATTCTGTATCGTGTTGTTCTTGAAACTTTAGCACTCGCTGTACAGATATAGTTTAACAAGTAAAGCAGATAGTAGACCAATAACATATTATTCTCATGTAAACCACGATGAACTACTAGGTGGAAAGCTAAAGCAACAACTAAGTGTCGTGTGCAGAAGTTGCAAAAAAGGAAAAATGGCGTTTAAACCGGTAATGAGCCCATGCTAACTTAACACGGTGTAAAGATATCCAGGACCTAGATGACACCTCCTCATGATCCGGAAACGAACTGAATAAGATAATAGAAGTGCCATCTCATGAGAGCAGATTGCAAGTTTATATGTGGACGGTCCGCAAGGTAAAGCATTAAAAACTAGGAAAATTTAATGCTAAAGAAAAATAAAACAGCCAAGTACTTTATCGAGTCTTAAGCCAATAGGCAAGGTAAATAATAAAAACTTGACAAATAAGTCAATGAATTGTCAATGAAATGCTAGTACTCAGCATATCAAACATGAAAAAGGTCTATGACATAACTGTGTATGCAAAATAAGCTGCAACAGCCTCCAATAGGAAGTCACCGTCTTCATCCGAAAACAGTTCAGCCATCCAATTTAAAAGCGGAAAAGAACATACGTGCTCTCCCAGCACCGGATCCTCTATCACCATCAGAGGACAGCTCGGTGGGTTTTCAAGAAAGCTCTGTTCCAAGAAAGACTGTGCTGCCGCCAGTAAATTCCAGGGACCAAGTAGTCCATGCATCAATGCCACAGCCATAATCCTTTCGCCAGGACAAACCAACTCGTGAGTAATTATAGGAGTCATCAGCTGATTAAAGTCGACGTCAGGAGAAACCGGTCCGCAGAGACACAAATCAATGGCCCCATCGAAATCACAGGTCAGGCAGTGAAATACAGGCTGGACACAGGTGAAGTAGGAGAATCGAAAAGATAATCCATATGCCGTGCTTAATATCGCCAACGGCATTGTGCCATAATATTCTAGCATGCGATTGCGGAACAGTGTCAGCAGCTGCAGGGTGGGAGGTTGCATAGGAGGGACATCCATATTTAAAAATGTAAAAAAGCACAAGAGCGTCCGCTGGTAATGCAAGTAAAAATGCCAATCCACGAACCAGAGTGCAGAAAATAGAATGAAAGGAAGCAGGGATGACTCCAAAGATTTTCTCAAATGAAGTCACGAGACCACTGGTAACAACTTTAAAAAAGTGCGCCAGGGACTTTGTGGAGGATGCGTTAAAGATAGTCGGAAACATGTTGCTGAAATTGAAAGGCAAATCTTAATTGAAAAGGGTGTGCACCTCTGTACGGGTGTTCGCTATGTGAAGTACGAAAGTTTCACGGGCCGAACTCAAGGCCACCTCTCTCTGAGACAAAAGAGCTCTTATTCTTGCCATGCCGTTGAAACGTGTCCCAAGGTTGGTATTTGTGGCCAGATTGAAAACTCCCTATGTTCATGTGTGGGAGGAAATAGAACATTTCTGCAGCAAATAACCCGTTCACTTACTGTTACGATAAAAGGAATACTTTTAATTAACTCAGAACAATCTTCATTATTGAGCATCAAATAACTACCATTTTCCAACAACTTGAACGTGGGGATGATAGCAGGAACTGGCGTGCATTGCAACACGCAAGCCATATTTGGTCGGTGTTTGTTGCATGAACCGTGTAACTGTATGTGCCTACACATTAGTGAATGATCTGGCGTCTCAGTGCATTCCTCTCCATTCAGATAAACTTCTTGATCATCTTTGAAACATCTGTATGTGTATGGAAGCGACCAGACCTCATGAAGAAAAGCACTACCTAAAGGTTCATAACGACCTATTGGTATATATTTCATACAATTTGAAAACTTATATAAAGCAAAAGGCAGCGTTATTAAACCGTGGATAAGGCATGTTGCCAAAAAACCTGCAATCCTCTGCTGATGATGTCACTGAGCATGTCATGAATGATGTAATATGTGACATCATCAGCAGTGGATTACGGGTAATAGTATCTCTAGTTTACTCCCCTATAGCTGTCTTTCTTTTAACATAAGTGTCTGTTTCCTTCCCTTATACTTACTGTTTTTGGTTCGCTTCCGGTTCGCGTACCGGCGAGCGAACTGGAAAGCGAACTAAGAGAAATAGAGGTTGGCACAGTTCCAAATATTGTACCAATTTTTTAATAACGGGGAGGTAGTTCTGAAAAGAACTTTTTTTTTTTTTTTTCTGAACATTTTTTTACTGTTTTTGAATTTTTCGGAACAGTTTTATATTTTTGGGGGTTTTTCTTGGAGGGGGCAATGAAAACGATTCATTGTAAAGGGCTCAACAGGAGCAACAAAACAAAAAAAAGAAGTATTTATTATTTTGGGCGTTTCGGACAAACTTGCATATGATAGTCAATAGCTCTGTTGATCAGAGTGATGCTTTTTTGTCCGTAGGAAATGAATCCATCGCAAAATGCGCAGATGTGTTTTACATCACCAAATCTCATTTGTATATTTGGCACCATCTCCCTGCCCTCTGGTCCCGTTACTTCCGGTACAACAGATCTTCTGACCATAATAGGGAGATTATCTAGGTCGTTCCGAAACTGTGCAGCACTGTAGTTGTTAGGATGCCACCTAGTCATATGGCGATGCATTGTGTAGTTTCCGAAACTGTATTTTTTGTCGGTCCCTCTGGACAGTCTATCTTGACATATAAGGCAAGTTACGTATCTTGCATTTACTTTTTTCTGACCTTTGGGAATTTTAAAAAATTGCCAAATGAAGTTTTCTTTCCGGTGAGACGTCCTGGGCTGCTCAGGCAAAAACTGCCTCTCTTCGTGCTCGTCCTCCTGTTCCTCTTCTTCTTCTTCTTGTTGAATTATAACTTGAGCAGGTGGTCCACTCTTCCTTGGATGTGGTGGAGGTGGTGGGGAAGCACCAGCTGAAGCTACTAAAGAAGCCATTGCTCAGTGATCACAAAGGGTCTTTCTCTCACAATGATGAAAGTCAGAGTGAGGAAAGAAGGAGGGATTTTCATCATTTGGGAAAAACAAGAGTTCTCAACCAATCAAAAGTGTTCATTTTAGATTATATGACCTAGTCTTACATCATTAGGAAACCAAAAGTGAAATGAACCAATGAAAAGTGTTATTACCAAGTCACATGACTTGCTGTGTTTACGTTAAGCGCTTTGCAGGGCCTCCCGGTTTGCTTCCAGAAACCTGCGCTTTGCGACTCGCTTCGCGTACCAGTTCGCTAACGTAGTACGTCATATGACGTATCACGCGACAACGTGAAACGTCATGCGGACGGGAGGCGTCACGATGTTGTTTTGTAACGCGGCACTTGCGGTAAAGAAACGTTTACCGGCTCGCGGTCTATTTCGCGGCATCAAGGTCAGCTAACGGGAAGCTTCCCGATTTGCGAAGCGGGAACGAAGAAAAAAAAATATTTAAAAAAAAAAATTATTCATAAACATATAAAATATATTTTGGGATTTAAAGAAGAATACATTTTACAGCTACAGATATTAGCTGTTAAAAAACCAATGAAATTCACAGAAAAAACCATAGGTTATGGACCATATATAGTTAGGAATTAGCATTTACAAAACCTTGAAAATTCACTGAAAAAACCATAGGTTATAGACCATGTCATCAGTGATGTCATTTGAGATGTCATCAGTGATGTCATCAGTGATGTCACTGACCATGTCATGAATGATGTAATATGTGACATGATCAGCAGTGGATTGCGGGTGCGCGATATATAGTTAGTGCAACTAACTATATATGGAATTTCAATGGTTTTGTGTGAGTAAAATAAGGTTTTTTAAATGCTAATTCCTAACTATATATGGTCTATAACCTATGGTTTTTTCAGTGAATTTTCAAGGTTTTGTAAATGCTAATTCCTAACTATATATGGTCTATAACCTATGGTTTTTTCAGTGAATATATATATATATATATATTGTCGCTCCAAGGTTGTCCACCTTTGAGTAGCACACGAGCAGCAGCTTGATTTATGTGTAGGTGAGGACGGGGATCCGCTTGTAGATCATGGTTGAAGGAATATATACATACATGCACACAGTCAACTGCCCATGTAGCTGTTTCCACATGCACTCTTGAACTCATACACCTAGTGAATAAACTGCTCACACATCTATGCATAGAGTCACACACCTTCCAGCCACCCCCACACAAACTCAATCTCCCATAGAAATACTTGGGCAACCAATTAATAACACATATAGCCTCTCGTATAGCTAATGATCAACACATGCAGCAGTTTACAGAACAACAGACATAATGATGCACAAATTAAGACAGTTTAGTCACTAACCCATGCATTCAGTGAGACACATTTAATCACTCACTCATACAGTCAGTCATGCACCTACTAAATCCTTCATCCAGACACTTATACATCCACTCAAGACATATTTTAACTTTACAGAAAAATACAGTCACTGGATGTTGTCATCAGTGATGTCATCAGTGATGTCATTTGAGATGTCATCAGTGATGTCATCAGTGATGTCACTGACCATGTCATGAATGATGTAATATGTGACATGATCAGCAGTGGATTGCGGGTGCGCGATATATAGTTAGTGCAACTAACTATATATGGAATTTCAATGGTTTTGTGTGAGTAAAATAAGGTTTTTTAAATGCTAATTCCTAACTATATATGGTCTATAACCTATGGTTTTTTCAGTGAATTTTCAAGGTTTTGTAAATGCTAATTCCTAACTATATATGGTCTATAACCTATGGTTTTTTCAGTGAATATATATATATATATATATTGTCGCTCCAAGGTTGTCCACCTTTGAGTAGCACACGAGCAGCAGCTTGATTTATGTGTAGGTGAGGACGGGGATCCGCTTGTAGATCATGGTTGAAGGAATATATACATATATATATATATATATATATATATATTACCTACTGGCGGTCGCCAGTAGGTATATATAGTTAGGATTTTTTCCCTATGGGATTTTTGAAAATTCTATGTCTAATAACTTTGGCGTTTGTGGACGGAATTGGCTGAAATTTTCTGGAAAATGGAACATTTTGTTTCTGAGCAGCCCCTGGAAATTTGGGGGGGGTTCGTCCAGGGGGGGTCGAGAAAAAAGGGGGGTCCAAAAACGTGTTTTTAACATTGAGTTTTCCATAGGGCGGTTGGCCTCACTTTTAGCCCGAACGGCTGAATGGATTTGCATGAAACTTGGCAAAATTGTAGGGACTGGTAGCCCGATGTGCCTTTTGTAGGTCTCAATATATGTGCTCCAGTGGATTTTGAGAAATTAACGTTTAAAAAAAGATATATCTGTAAGCGCGCTCTGGGCAGCGCTCCGGTCCGCGGACCTTAAGCGTACCGGAACTTCGCGTAGCGAAGCTGATTGGCTCTCCGGTGTCTGTCAACATTCTAAACAGTCCGGAGCGGCCGCCATCTTGTCTCTCGGTAGGATTGAGAGACAAGAGGAGGCCAAAACAAAGGGGGAAATAACCATAAGGGGGCATACCTAGATACCTAGGTTTAATGTGGAGGTTTTAAAAGGGCCCCGTGGGGCAAAAAAACCAAAAAATTTTTTTGTTTTTTTTGCGTGGGGAGCGCCCGGTCCGCAAACCGGGAAGCGTTCTGGGCAGCGTACTGCAATGAAAAATGAATGATAGACTTTTCAAATACTGTATGTTAATTGATTGTTGGTTTTGTTGATTATTTTTTATTTTTTTTTATTTTTTAAGCAATTATTTATTATTGTGATTGTGTTTCAAAATTTAATAACATTTCTAACATTTCACTGTCTGAAATGTCGTCATTTTCATTGAACATAGCTTGTAATCTATGAGGGTGTAAAATGTCCTCATTTTGAAGGAGGTCATCCACTGCTTGCACACATTGCAGTAGTTCTTGGTCCCAAGTTTCATCCATAAATTCTATATAATTTGGATCAATTAATTCTTGGCTGCTCTCTTGCAGGACAATTTGAAATGAAACTTTCTGTTCGCCTTCCATGTTGCCTGAAATTTGGATAAAAAAAATATATATTAGTAGAGATAGGGCACTGTTGGGATTAATTTTAGATAGGCATTTTTTAACAGAGAATTTATCTTTGGGCAGTGTATAGTATCAGAGTGGAAGTAGGAATATAAAAAAGTATATGTGATTTAACGTAAGTAAATTCATAATTATAAAAGAGAAGCCTAACTCCATCCATAACTATAACAGAGAAGTCTATCTAAATCTATAACTACTACAGAGGGATAGTATATAACTATCAGAAAAAGTTTACCATATTAACTTATAGTGCACAATATAGTTCAGTTTTTAAAATAACAACTTACCTTTAGAAAGAAGTTGAAGTGATTAGTGAAAATCCAATTGAAATGTACACCAGGAAGTAGTAGTCAAAATGGCTGTGTTTCATTCTCTTCTTTTATATATATTCAGGTACAGAACCAATCAAATGTCAGGTAAAAAAAGTAGAAAATGAAAGTAACATTTTAATTGGTTGTCAATTCCAACACTTCAGATGTGTTTTGAGAAGTAATTTACCTCAGGGTATTTAGAGAGGTCTACAGGCTAAATGGCTAAATGGAATTCCAATCAAATTTGTGAAAATGGTAGGGATTGGTATGTAGTATGAGCTAATCTATATTTGGTGAAATTGTCTCCAGTGGCTTTTCTGTAAACTACTTTCCCACCTTTTTTGATGGTGCGCTTCCCAGGGAGCGCCCCGGTACGCGAACCGTTGAGCGCCCCGGTTCGCGAACCTTAAGCGTTACGGGAGTCCACCATTTTGTGTTTCGGTCGAATTAAGATACAAAATGGAGGGCAAATAATGTTCAGAATGGGTAGAAGGGGGCACGGTAGACTTATCTTGACCCCCTAGGTTTTGTGAGGGTGGCTGAGGAGGCTTATATGTGCGAAAAAAAAACATTTTAAAAAAAAATTTCGCGAGGTTAGCTCCCGGTTCGCATACCGGGTAGCGCCCCAGGGAGCGTACTTTGTTGAAAATTAGTGAAAAATGTTACAGTAAAATAATAATTGTGAGTGATCAGATGTAGGGTAGCTCTGAGAAGAGCTTTTGGGTTTATGGTACATTTAGGTACTTATAAGTAGGTACCAATGCACAGTCTTAAATTCAGAGTGAAAATTCTGTTGCCCTCATCTGAGAAGTGAACTCCATCTCCTCTGTAGATATCTTGCATGTAGTAACGCAAGTTATTGTTGTACATGGAGCCCATTCCATGGTCTCTCATGTAAGCTGAAACAGATTTGTTTACATGCTTCCTCGACTTCTCAATTTGTGGACAAAATTGGTTTGACCACCTCCATTTCTGTCTTTGGCATATATTTGAATATACCAAGGCAGTCTGAGGAAAAAGTGCCATTAATTGCTCAAAGGTGTCCTTTAAAAGCATTTCCAGACCTACCCCAGTCAAAGTGCCCAAATCATTACCTCCACAGTGCACAATTAACAGGTCAGGTTTGGGCAAATGCATAAAGGTTTTCACCAATGGTATCAATTGGTGACATTTTAATCCTCTGTGGCCAAACCACTTAATTTCCACATCTTGTAAATTGAGGTTAGGTAAATTTCTGTTCTCAGCATACCTGTGAGCCCAGTGGATATAACTATGTCCAACAATCCAGACAGAAAACATGGTGAGAGAAGGTTCTCCTGCAGTCAGATGAAGTGTGGCAATGAAATGGCAGTTGAAAAAATGAGAGTTTAAAATGAAAAAAACTGTGGAGTTTCTGTGTTCATGAAGCAGTAACAGTGATTGGTGGATTTTGATTGCTGAAAACAGAAAGTTAGGGTGCATGGATGAGTTATTTGAAATATGTATTTTGAATGGTCAATAAAAAATCATTAAATGAAAGAATGCACTGGATATGCAGGTGCACTGAGAGTTCAGAGTTCAATTGCAACATTGTTGTGTGAACTTGCAAACACCAGAGGTCTTCCAAGAGGTGGTTGCCATGCAGAAAAGGCATGAAATGGCAGAGGGGGGAAGGGTTTTCATTTGAAAAAAAGTGAGGGAAGAGTTTTGATTTGGTGACATGAGAGATATGTGTGAAGAATTACAGCATTTCTGTGCTTTTGATAGCTGCAGACTCTGGAGTGCATACCTTTTGCTCTGCTGAAGACAAATTGGTGTGTTTCTGAGACTGTTTTCAAACTCAAAGTATTTGCTAAGGTGAGAAAATATTTCTTTAATTTAGATAGAGAATAGTGTGCTTTAAGGAGAAAATTATGAATTATGTGGCGCAAATTGCTTGTAAATATGCTCCCACCTGTGCATGGAAAATTTAGATTTTGAATGTTTGTGTTACATAGCCATGTTAAAAGTAATACAAACATGCTGCAAAGGCAATCAAAAAACGCTTTTATGTGTCTTAAGGACATTTTAAGTAATTTTCCCATGTGCAGTGTTTTGAAATTATGATTTGAAAATCGTTTTGGGGGAAAAGGAATTGTTTTTAAATTTATGACAAGGACATAATGGTGTATGCTTTTTTATAAGGCAATTGACTGTCTATGATGTTATTTTTCCCATTTTAATGTAAGACCTTTCTCTGTGGCGCAAATTGCTTGTAAATATGCTCCCACCTGTGCATGGAAAATTTAGATTTTAAATGTTTGTGTTACATAGCCATGTTAAAAGTGACCCAACCATGCTGGAAAGGCAATCAAAAAACACTTTCATGTGTCTTAAGGACATTTTAAATAATTTACCTGTGGGCAGTGTTTTCAAATTATGAATTGAAAATCGTTTTTGAGGTAAAGGAATGTTGTTAAAATTTATGTGCGCCATATGCCCCCAAATTTCTTTTTCAGGGGTGCAGCAGGGTGTTCTTGAGACAACCCTGCACCTTTGGAAAAATTCCTAATTTGCGATGAGCTAATTGCTAATCGCAAATTGCACCTTCATTCATATGGGCATCCTGGCCCATGGAAATGAATGGGTAATTTGCAATTAGCAATTTGCTCATTGCAAATTTGGAATGGTAAAGAATCGCTATTTATTCCTTAAAATTCGCTATTTAGGAAATGCAAAATAGTTTGTTGGTACATATGGCGGTTGATGTCTAACAAGATAAGAAGCTTAGGGATACATTTATGATGACTGGCACAATGAAGTGGACATTACTTACTTCATTGGTAGACCTTTACATGTATTATGTCCTCTGTATTCTTCATCAAGCGTAACTTTAATCTGCAATCCTGAGTAGGCCTCACCTTAAACAAACCTTTGGATAGGCCACACCTTATCGTCATCCTGAATTAATCATTTAAAATGCTAGGGACACATTTATGATAGGTGTATGCCTCTTTTGCGCCACTTACAAAACACTGTCCACGGGGAAATGACTTAAAATGTCCTTAAGACACATGAATGTGTTTTTTTAAAGCGTTTGCAATTTTTTTGGGTCACTTTTAACATGGCTATGTGACTCAAACAGTCAAAATCTAAATTCACCATGCACAGGTGGGAGCATATTTACAAGGAATGTGCTCCATGGGGAAAGGTCTTATAATGTAATATGGGAAAAATGACATCAGAGACAGTGAAATGCCTTATAGAGAAGCATACACCATTATGTCCTTGTCATAAATTTGCAAACCATTCCTTTTCCCCAAAAACGATTTTCAAATCATAATTTGAAAACACTGCACATGTGGAAATGACTTAAAATGTCCTTAATTCAAAATTTGCTATTCCTTATTTTGCGATTGCACTGAAGGATTTGCAAATTTTGCGATTCCTTAAAAGCAATGTATCAAACAAAAAATATGTAAAAAATGACATTAAGGATTTGGAAACTACCACCAACTTCTAGTTTGTGGTAATTTGCGAATTCTTTTCAAAAAGCATTTTTTTCCAAAAAAACAAAAGGTGCCATATGACGCCAATACATGTCCTTAGGGCATGTATGTATGCCATATGCCCCCAATTTTCTTTTTCAGGGGTGCAGCTGGGTGTTCTTGAGACACCCCTGCACCCTTGGAAAAATTCCTAATTTGCGATGAGCTAATTGCTAATCGCAAATTGCACCTTCATTTCTATGGGCCTCCTAGCCCATGGAAATGAATGGGTAATTTGCAATTAGCAATTTGCTCATTGCAAATTAGGAATGGTAAAGAATTGCTATTTATTCCTTAAAATTCGCTATTTAGGAAATGTAAAATAGTTTGATGGTACATATGGTGGTTCATCTGTAACAAGATAAGAAGCTTAGGGATACATTTATGATGACTGGCGCAATAAAGTGCACATCACTTACTTCATTGGTAGGCCTTTACATGTATTATCTCCTCTGTATTCTTCATCAAGCGTAACTTTAATCTGCAATCCTGAGTAGGCCTCACCTTAAACAAACCTCTGGATAGGCCACACCTTATCGTCATCATGAATTAATCATTTAAAATGCTAGGGACAGATTTATGATAGGTGTATGCCTCTTTTGCGCCACTTACAAAACACTGTCCACGGGGAAATGACTTAAAATGTCCTTAAGACACATGAATGTGTTTTTTTAAAGCGTTTGCAATTTTTTTGGGTCGCTTTTAACATGGCTATGTGACTCAAACAGTCAAAATCTAAATTCACCATGCACAGGTGGGAGCATATTTACAAGGAATGTGCTCCATGGGGAAAGGTCTTATAATGTAATATGGGAAAAATGACATCAGAGACAGTGAAATCCCTTATAGAGAAGCATACACCATTATGTCCTTGTCATAAATTTGCAAACCATTCCTTTTCCCCAAAAACGATTTTCAAATCATAATTTGAAAACACTGCACATGTGGAAATGACTTAAAATGTCCTTAATTCAAAATTTGCTATTCTTTATATTGCGATTGCACTGAAGGATTTGCAAATTTTGCGATTCCTTAAATGCAATGTATCAAACAAAAAATATGTAAAAAATAACATTAAGGATTTGGAAACTACCACCAACTTCTAGTTTGTGGTAATTTGCGAATTCTTTTCAAAAAGCATTTTTTTCCAAAAAACAAAAGGTGCCATATGACGCCAATACATGTCCTTAGGGCATGTATGTGCGCCATATGCCCCCAAATTTCTTTTTCAGGGGTGCAGCAGGGTGTTCTTGAGATACCCCTGCACCCTTGGAAAAATTCCTAATTTGCGATGAGCTAATTGCTAATCGCAAATTGCACCTTCATTCCTATGAGCCTCCTAGCTCATGGAAATGAATGGGTAATTTGCAATTAGCAATTTGCTCATTGCAAATTAGGAATGGTAAAGAATTGCTATTTATTCCTTAAAATTCGCTATTTAGGAAATGCAAAATAGTTTGATGGTACATATGGTGGTTCATCTGTAACAAGATAAGAAGCTTAGGGATACATTTATGATGACTGGCGAAATAAAGTGGATATAACTTACTTCATTGGTAGGCCTTTACATGTATTATCTCCTCTGTATTCTTCATCAAGCATAACTTTAATCTGCAATCCTGAGTAGGCCTCACCTTAAACAAACCTCTGGATAGGCCACACCTTATCGTCATCCTGGATTAATCATTTAAAATGCTAGGGACAGATTTATGATAGGTGTATGCCTCTTTTGCGCCACTGTGCGTCACTTTTATGATGCAGCGGCGGTGCAAAAGATTTGCTATGAGGCGACAAAATTACAAATTGATGCATTTAGGCAGATGTGTCATGGTGTAAACAAAACGTGCCACATGAAACCGATGCAGCAGTGATGCAAAAGATGCACCATGTTGCAAGACAGGCCTCACTTGGGGCCATATGTATCAAGCTAATTAGCATTCGCAAAGATCAAAATTCTGCGAATTTCGGCCTTTGCGAATGCTAATTAGACAAATGGTATGTATCAAACAAGTTTGATGCAAAATAAGGAATAGCAAAATTTGCTATTCCTTATTTTGCGATTGCACTGAAGGATTTGCAAATTTTGCGATTACTTAAATGCAATGTATCAAACAAAAAATATGTAAAAAATGACATTAAGGATTTGGAAACTACCACCAACTTCTAGTTGGTGGTAATTTGTGAATTCTTTTCAAAAAGCTTTTTTTCCAAAAAACAAAAGGTGCCATATGACGCCAATACATGCCCTTAGGGCATGTATGTGTGCCATATGCCCCCAAATTTCTTTTTCAGGGGTGCAGCAGGGTGTTCTTGAGACACCCCTGCACCCTTGGAAAAATTCCTAATTTGTGATGAGCTAATTGCTAATCGCAAATTAAACCTTCATTCCTATGAGCCTCCTAGCCCATGGAAATGAATGGGTAATTTGCAATTAGCAATTTGCTCATTGCAAATTAGGAATGGTAAAGAATTGCTATTTATTCCTTAAAATTCGCTATTTACGAAATGTAAAATAGTTTGATGGTACATATGGCGGTTCATCTGTAACAAGATAAGAAGCTTAGGGATACATTTATGATGACTGGCGCAATAAAGTGGACATTACTTACTTCATTGGTAGGCCTTTACATGTATTATCTCCTCTGTATTCTTTATCAAGCGTAACTTTAATCTGCAATTGTGAGTAGGCCTCACCATAAACAAACCTCTGGATAGGCCACACCTTATCGTCATCCTGGATTAATCATTTAAAATGGTAGAGACAGATTTATGATAGGTGTATGTCTCTTTTGCGCCACTGTGCGTCACTTTTATGATGCAGTGGCAGTGCAAAAGATTTGCTATGAGGTGACAAAATTACAAATTGATGCATTTAGGCAGATGTGTCATGGTGTAAAAAAAACGTGCCACATGAAACCGATGCAGCAGTGATGCAAAAGATGCACCATGTTGCAAGACAGGCCTCACTTGGGGCCATATGTATCAAGCTAATTAGCATTCGCAAAGATCAAAATTCTGCGAATTTCGGCCTTTGCGAATGCTAATTAGACAAATGGTATGTATCAAACAAGTTTGATGCAAAATAAGGAATAGCAACATTTGCTATTCTGAAAAGGGGGGGCCCTCGGCCCCCCCGCACGCATGGCGGCGCGGCGACCGTCGCCCCCCCTTTCACCTGTGTTGCCATTCGGCGGTGGGGGCGTGCCCTGGGGGGCGCGGCCCACCGCCGATTGGCCGGCGGCCTCTCTGACCCGGATCCTAGGTAGTGGGTCCGGGTCAGGGGGGGCGGGCTATAGGAGGGGCCGCCTGGCCCCTCGGGAATAAAGAGGTGGGGAGCGCCCAGGAGACCCCCTTGTCCCTGGACGCTCCCTCGCTGAAACGGTGTGCCCCGCGCTCGGGGCTTCTTTGTTTCTTTAATTTTTTCCCGCTTTATATTTCAGATAGTGAAGCGGTTCCTGGAGGATTGCCAGGATCAGCCGCATGGAGGGATCGCCAGCTGACCACCGGCCAGGGGCGTGAGCCGACATTTTATATTGGTGATCTTCTGTTCCAGGTCTTATTTGCGGGAGTTCCGCGTGGAGCCGGCCGCCAGTTTCATCGAGAGACGCCGTGGGACTGCCGTCGCTGAGGGACGCGAAGCGACTGCAGGAGGCGGCAACAAAGGCGGCGGTAGCGGAGGACGAAGCGTGGTGCGGCCCGTTGTGGAGGCTGAGGAGGTACCGTGTGGGGACAGGGGTTCGCGAGTAAAAAAGGCACAAAGTACTCGCATTCAAAAGTGTTTTGCGCGCATTCACGCACATTCGGTGGGCGTGTAGCGGAGAGACTGCGGGGTATTTTGAATTGTTAATGGTTTAAGCGCGCATTTTCATTCGCGCCTAAAAGAAGTGAAGCAGGGTCCACCATGGCAGCGCCTGGATGGGAGACCCTATGTAACTATTGCACAATCATTGAAAAGAATACAATTTCCACGGCTGCATTGTGTTTATTTATGAGAAAAGAAGGTGCATGATTGGAAACGAAGTACAATTGTACAGAAGAGGGGGATGGTAGTTATTGAGTGATCTATTGTTTATATCATTAAGCAAAGTGTACAGTACAGGGCAGTCACAGGTGCAGTATTGGTGGGGTCTTTTTTTAGGAGGGATATTGTGAATTGTGCTGATATTACTTGTTTTGTGGAGCACAGCAACAGGGAGGTTAACAGGGGTGTTCAATTGTCTCTTTGTATTCAAACTTGGTTTCCCAAAATCTGCCCCTGTTTCATTTCACGGCGAATTTCTAGCAGACGGGACCTAAGGGCATCCAGCACGCAAAGTGGTGTGGATCTGAGCCGCAGTCGGGTTTTTCTAAGACGTTTTCCTGCTTTATTACATGGCATTAATACCTGTTTTCAATTCCAGGCAACCTTAACTACCTTATTGGCACGTTTCACTCGCAGACAGGGCACACGACGTGGTGAGGGCTGTGACCGCGGATCATCACCGCCGGCGAGTGCACGGGACTGGTCGGTAAGAGGGGTACGGGGGGCTAGCATTCATTGCTCCAGGTGGCCGCCGGGTGGGTCTACATTAGGTTTACTCACCCCCTTACATAAGCGGACAAGCCGCTAGTGTTGCGGTCGCCGTTGCATGGTGCTGAAAGCCCCCTGGTGACCCTCCATCAAAAAACAAAAAGGTACACATAGTTGACCGGTTGTGATATTAAGAGAGTAGGCTGCGGTTGTTTGGGGTAAGATCATGCCAGGTCAACGGGGTGGAAAAAGGGGGTCCAACATGGAGGCGATGATGCGGGCTATGATGCGTGAGATGAGTGAAATAAAGCAGCAGCTAGGGAAAGTAAATGAGCTGGAAGCACGGATGAACGAGAAGCATGGGGATGCCCCGGGCCCATCGGGTAGGCCTATCCGCAAGAGGGTGGCACCAGTGCCAAGGGGGGATTTTGTCACCCCACCCGGGAAGTCTAGGTCCAAGAGACCCAGGGATGCTGCCCCCACCCCAGGGCCAGTAGAACCGGTACCTGCCGCGCCGCCGGCGGTCGTCCCACCCCCGCATTTGCCTATGCCTGCACCCCTTGCCCCCGTGGTGCCGGTGCCGGCAGGTCAACCAGTAGACGCTGGGCCTGCTCCCCCACCGGTGCCCACAATCCCGGATACAGGGTTGCCACACCCGGCTCCCGCCCTGCCAGCTGCGCCATTACCACAGGGCATAACCCCAGTGGTACCTGTTGTCCCGGGGGGTAATCTAGATTCAATGCCCCCTGAATTGGTATCCCAGATAACGGCCTTGATGCCATGGCTCCAAAAAGGGGGAGCTTTCCCGAATTCTGCAGACCATGCAGCAGAGGCGGCGAGGTTCGTGGAAAAAATCAGATCGGCAGCGGTCGCCGACAGTGTTGCATTGCCAATATCTTCTCCCCTTGCAGGTCCAAGTGTTCCCCAGCCGGACGGAGTTAAAGGGCAGCCGCCCCCGGTACCCGCACTTGGTAAGGAAGTGGCATTGCCGCTCTTGGGGGACGGTGTTTTACCTTCCAGGGGCGAGAATTTGGCTCAGCATGTGTCATTAGCTGTGAAAGAGATGATTTGGGCTGACAAATACGTTTATATTTATTCTTTGTTGTTAGATAATAGGGAAATGGAGCAGGTAAAAACACTTAAAGAGTGGATGCTCCCAAGCGAATGGAGGGTGCAGTGTGCTAGATTTAGGGTTGAAGAAACTCTCAACAACTGGATGAAAGCATGGGCTGTATTCACTGCTATTAAAGCTGAGCGTCCTCCAGATTTGCAGGCAGCATTGGCATGCTACTCGAGCAGGATTGTGGGGTGGAGTGAACAGTATTCTGGGGAGGCATGGAAAGGGTATGATGTCAATTTCAGGAAGGCATTGGAATTCAATAGAACATTGGCATGGGACACGGTAGATTCCATGGCTTGGCACAAACAGTTCTCGGATACTGCACCTCCCCCCCAGTTCGGTTCGGTCAAGGTGTTCTCTAGACCTCAACAACCCTTTCGGCCCCCCCAAACGAGTGAGGTTCCTGGGAAGTTTAGGGCCAGCGGGTCAGAGAAGAAAGGGGTGTGCTGGGATTTTAATAGGCGCACCTGCACAAGGGCCGCGTGTAAGTTTAGACATGCATGTTCCTCCTGTGGGCACCCCTCTCATCCAGAAACTGCCTGTAGGTCCAAGCAGGGAAACACAGGTCAGAGGGGTAGGGGAAAGCCACTATAAGACAAACAGGTTAGGCCCCCCCACTCCAGTGGATGTGGTGGCAATGATTCCATGGTTGAATAGATATCCGGACCACACATCGGCCACCCTACTCCAAGAAGGTTTCTCTAAAGGCTTTAGGATCCCGGCCGCGGGATACACAGGCAGCGCGCACTGTAGAAACCAACTGTCAGTCAAGCACAATCCGGCTGTGGTGGCCGCCAAAATTGACAAGGAGCTATCGTTAGGCAGGATAGCGGGCCCTTTTATTGAAGTGCCAGTACCCAATTTTGTGTGTTCCCCATTAGGAGTTGTCCCCAAAAAAGAGAAAGGGCAATTCAGATTGATCCATAACCTGTCAGCACCTAGGGGGACGTCACTGAATGATGCCATTGACGAGGGTATCTGTAGTGTTAAGTACGCCTCTTTTGATCAGGCTGTTAACTTATTACAGGCCACGGGACCCGGGGCGCTGATGGCGAAATCAGACATAGAATCAGCCTTTCGCCTCCTCCCGGTCCACCCAGCCGATCAGCATCTCTTAGGCTTCACCTTTGGGGATATGTTCTACATGGACAAATGCATGCCCATGGGTTGTTCGATATCTTGCGCTTACTTCGAGATGTTTAGCTCTTTTCTTGAATGGGCCATGAGACAAGTGACGGGCCATCAGCGGGTCATGCATTATTTAGATGATTTCCTCTTCCTGGGTACAGCGGGATCTCAGGAGTGTGCACTGGCATTGCAGGAATTTTGCGTGCTCATGCGGGCTTTTGGAGTCCCGCTTGCGCCCGGGAAGACGGTTGGCCCGACCACCTGCTTAGAATTCCTCGGCATTGAGATTGACTCAATGGAAGGATGTTTTAGGTTACCTAGGGACAAGGTGGACAAATTCAAGACAGCGCTACAGTTATGCCTCCGGAAGGAGAAGGTCACTTTGCAGCAATTACAGGAGGTGGTAGGGCAATTGAACTTTGCACTGAGGATCATCCCCATGGCTCGCCCATTCTCTCGCTCTATTGCGCAGGCAATGAAGGGACTGAGGGAGAAGCACCACCGCACTCGGCTGTCGGTTGAAATTCGCCAGGATATGCTTATATGGATGGCATTCCTGGAGGATTTTAACGGCAGGGTAGTCTGGCCCGGCCCGCTGACAACATCAGCAGAGTTGGGACTGTGGACGGATGCTGCCGGGAGTGTGGGCTTCGGCGCCATTCTAGGGAACAGGTGGGTCGCTCAACAGTGGCCGGGAGTATGGAGGACATGGGGGCTGACCAGCAACATTGGCTTCCTGGAACTCTTCCCAATATGGGTGGCACTGATGGTCTGGCCCGAACACCTATGTAATCAATCAGTGGTGTTTTGGTCTGACAACATGACGGTGGTGGAATGTATCAACCAGCAGGGGGCACGGTGTCCTTTCATACTTCGTCTGATCAAAGAAATTGTGTTGCAGTGCCTTAAATTGAATGTCAATTTTAAGGCCAAACATGTCCCAGGTGTTCTGAACAATGCAGCTGACTCCCTCTCTCGCTTCAAAATGCAGGTTTTCAGGGAGCATCTTCCTACAGCAGACCCCTCGCCAGCGCACTTCCCAGCAGTACTTTGGCAGATTGGTGCCCCAGGTTACAGGACCTCGTGGTCGCTAGCCTAGCCCCCAGGACCAAGACGGCTTACGAAGGGGCGTTTTTGTCTTATCGTTCTTTTTTGGGACAACAATGGGAAGTACTTTGGGCACAGGAGGATGGCTTTGCAGCCTATTTAGAATGGATGCATAAGGAAGGGCGCTCGGTGGCAGCGGCAAACAGACATAGGGCAGCGGTGTCATTCTTCGCTCAAGCTAGGGGCTTCCGGGATCCCACTAATACCTTTATGATACGTAAGGCTTTGAGGGGATGGCGCCGTATTCAGGGCCATCATAAGGATAAGAGAAAGCCCATAGGATTAGCCCGGCTGACAGCTTTACTGGCCACGCTGGACACTGTTTGTAGCTCGGAGTGGGAGGTGTTTCTTTTTAGGGCAGCATTCTCTTTGGCATTCTATGGGGCGCTGAGAATTAGCGAACTTGTGGCAGGTTCTAAGTCAGACCTATTGGGCGGCTTGCAAAGGGCTAGTGTGACGATAAGGGAGGACACTATGTGGGTGACTATTCAGAAGTCAAAGACCGACCAGGAGTCTAGGGGCCACACCATAGTTCTCCAACGGGCCCCCGCCAACCCCTGCTGCCCAGTGAGGCACGTGGAATTATTGCACGGACTGCTGGTGGGTTCAGCGGGCAGGGCATTGCTCTGTCACGCCGACGGGAGCCCCTTGACCAGATATCAATTCAGGAAGGTATTGGAGATGGGGGTTAGGAAAGCAGGTCTTGACCCTAAAGAGTTTGGCTCTCATTCCTTTAGGATTGGGGCAGCAACTGAGGCGGTGGCGGGGGGCCTCCCAGTGGAGAGAGTGAAGACAATTGGGAGATGGTCCTCAGAATGCTACAAACGTTATGTACGGATTGACATGCTATGATTACATGTCGCTCACGCTTGGTTTGTTTCCGCTCTCTTACAGTTTCTCAGACCTGTTACGCAGGGGAGGAATTTGTCGTCGGGCACCGGCAACATACATCAGCACAGAGCGGCAGCCAGGAAACGATGAAGAACAGTGTTTGGATTGTGGGTCACTCATATGTAAAATGAGCAGAATGTGTATTTATGTCAGGTGACAGGAGGAAAAGGGCGGCACAACTAGGGTTGGACATCACGTTCTTTGGCAGAGGGGGGTTGTGTCTGCACGAGTTTAGGGGATTCTTCCAGGGGCTTTTAGCACGCCGGCAATCTCCACCGTCAGTGGTGATACTTCACCTTGGGGAGAATGATTTGGCAACACTGGGTAGGCGCATTCTGATTGAGGAGATTATCTCAACGGCGGGTTGGATGGCCAGGACCTGCCCCGGGTGCACACTAGTATGGTCACAACTCATACCTCGACTACAGTGGCGGGGGGGACATTCGGTCAGGGCGTTGAATCACTCGGTAAAGAGGATCAACACACGGTTGGATAGGTTGTTTCGAGCCCCCTTGTTGCAGTCAATACCTCATGGGTGCATCTGGGGCGACAAGTATTACTTAAAGGACGGAGTTCATTTAACAGAGGAGGGTAATGTCTTGTGGTCTGACAATATCTGGGCCTGGCTAGAGGGTTTTGAAAGTAGGAGGGTTTCCTTAGGTAGGGGCTAGAGGGGGGAGGCCAGATCGTCGGTTAACAATGCTGGCCTGTGGCGGTAAGGTCATTATCGGTGAGCACATATTTGAGGTCTGAGGGGGCGGGCATCATCCTATGGAGGTTCCCGCCCAGGGGGAGGGGCCTGCGGGCCACTCCCAGAACTCCAGGGGCAAGGTAATAGGCAAAGGAGCGCGGGTAGGAGTAGTTCACGCTTTCCTTAGGCTGGTAGCCACCCCGCGCGCGTGGACTCATGACGCCACCGGCGCAGAGTAAGGGCCCTCCTTTAGTGGGTAAATGGAGTTCAGGGCGTAGACCAGGCAATTCCCGGGGTAACACTGCGCATGCGCACATCTATAGGGGAGGCGCAGCTTGTAGGACCTGACACCGGTAGTGACCCTGCCATATGGCCAGAAATGTACAAAAATCAAGATAAGGATGTTTAGTCTAAGTTAGGAAACAACATGTATTAGAGTTTTGTTAAGGTCAGGCTCTCAAACTTGTTGATAAGAATTGTGTATCTAAATGTCCTGCTGATTTTTGTATAAATTGTTGATTATGCAATTAAAAACCTTTTTAATTTCATACTTTAATAAATACGGCCGGGCGACTAGCGCCCGCCTTCCAAAAAGTAAAGACGTCTCGTGTCCACGTTCCTGGGTATTGGGTGCCGGATTGGGGGGGAGGCGGCAGCTAGTCGCTGACCATGCTTATTTTGCGATTGCACTGAAGGATTTGCAAATTTTGCGATTACTTAAATGCAATGTATCAAACAAAAAATATGTAAAAAATGACATTAAGGATTTGGAAACTACCACCAACTTCTAGTTTGTGGTAATTTGCGAATTCTTTTCAAAAAGCTTTTTTTCCAAAAAACAAAAGGTGCCATATGACGCCAATACATGCCCTTAGGGCATGTATGTGCGCCATATGCCCCCAAATTTCTTTTTCAGGGGTGCAGCAGGGTGTTCTTGAGACACCCCTGCACCCTTGGAAAAATTCCTAATTTGCGATGAGCTAATTGCTAATCGCAAATTGTACCTTCATTCCTATGAGCCTCCTAGCCCATGGAAATGAATGGGTAATTTGCAATTAGCAATTTGCACATTGCAAATTAGGAATGGTAAAGAATTGCTATTTATTCCTTAAAATTCGCTATTTAGGAAATGCAAAATAGTTTGATGGTACATATGGCGGTTTATCTGTAAAAAGATAAGAAGCTTAGGGATAGATTTATGATGACTGGCGCATCACCAGGGATGTGCCAGTCATCCTGCGCCGCTGTTCCGCCACCCATGGTGTGCTGCATTTACAATGCGGGGCATCATGGGGCAAAAATGGCACAGATGCGTGACGTATCTGTGCTGTAAAGGTAGTGATTGCTGGAGTTGTATCGCAAGTGCGATGCAGCTCAAGCAAGGCTCAGGGGTGCCCAATCTCCACAATGTTGCGTCAAGACCTATGCCTGCTTAAAGCAGGAGCAGGGTTTTGACGCAGCTTTCTCCTATCTGATTGTAAATACGGCACACCATGGGTGGCAGAGCAGCGGTGCACGTTAACTGGTGCATGCCTGGGGATGTGCCATTTAACATAAATCTGCCCCTTTACATTTAAGTATGTGCAGGGGACACAGAGTTGGTGAGGCTTATCCAAGGTTAAGAAGAGATGAGTCCTGTTCACTGAAAAATTAGACATAGGCTTCACCTGCTCAGCATCGCTGGACATGGCTAAATAATAGCTGCAAAATGTTACTCTTGTTAAACAATTTTACTATTATAATCTCTGAGATTTGTCTCTTACTCTGCAACATCTCATTGTTGTTATCTTTCTTTAAAGATAAAGACAACATCAACATGAGCGACAATCTGCAATCAGTTGATTTTGACCTCATCATTGAACTTGTAATTGAAACATCAGTGGATGTTGATCCCTTGGATGATTTAAATCCTGAGGATGAAGAAGAGCGTGATGAGGATGCAGATTTGTCCGAATTATATGACATAGGGTGGGAAGCTGACCTGCTTGAGCCTATGGAACTATAAACATTTATTTTTAAAATTTATAATAAATAAAGAAAAAGTGTAAACCGTTTAATTTAAAAATAAAGACACCTTCAAAAACAGGTTATGTGTAGTGTCTTCAATAAAATATTAAAATATGCTCATTAAATTAGATCAGATTCACATATAAAATAGCACAGGTAACATGAACATAAATTCCATTTCTTTTCTGCTATTTCTGTATTGTAAATTTGCCAAGGACTAAAAAATCTTCTATTTAAAATGTCAAGTAGTGTGTTAAGTTTTTGATCACTGTTATTGATTTACTGTTTGGTAATAGTGGTTAATAACATTTTTTAATATATTTTACCACAGATTCAACTGCAGATCATTTCAACATTTCACCATGCCAACGAAAGAAAGAGAGAAAGGCTGCAAAACGTCAAAGACAGCAGGTGAATCAAAAGAAGCAGCAGTCCTCTAACAAAAAGATTTGTCAAGTCACGAAGAAAGCACCGGGTAAGAGTACAAAAACATTCATAAGAAATATGTGTAGTAAAAAAAATATTACTACAGAAAATGTTTCAGTCCATAAAAAGAGAACCAATTCAAATGGAAAGGAATGGCCAATCAAAAATGTTACTGCTAGAGCAAGAGATAACTCTGTGCATGATAGTAGAAGGAAACAACAGTTTAGGGACATTCGTAAACGAATGTTCCGCAACAGGATAATTGGCAATTTGTTAAAAAATATTAAGAAAGGTCAACAGAAAGTGTTTTTTTATAAGAGAAAAAAAAAAGTTGAGAAAGTTATTGATCAGGCATTTGAAATTAAACGTAAGTTATTTATTTTGATAATCAATAGAATTAGGAAGCTAAACAAGGCAATTTATGATTTCAAAAGAAATAGTAGATGGAAGAGAATAGTTAATCGTAGTAATTTTTGTGAAGTTTTTTCTGGAGAATGGATGCATAGTTCAAGCTGTGAGGCATTTTTTAATGAGGAGAGTTATTTCCAGGATAATGATTTGGTGCATGCAGTTGACACCAGTGGTCGTGCTTATGAAGTGAAAGATGGTTGTCCAGTTGAAAAAGAAAAACTTGTGACAACAGAGGCAGAAGAGGTGTTAGGTAATGAGGTTTTAGGAAGACGTGCTAAGGGTCCTGTGTACACCTGGAAGTGTAGTACTATTTGTAGTGTGCGACAGGATTCCATCAATTTGCTTTGTGATTTTGTACGGTCATTTAATAAGAAAAGTTTGAAGCAGAAAATAAGGTTGTTGCAAGAATTAGATCCTTGCAGAGTGAGAGAAGTGACAGGTTTGCATGGTCATTCACTGGCTTGTCTTTCCAGGAGAGTATGCCAGAGTGTTTTTCATCATTTCAGAATGCTAGCAGTGCATCATAATAAAGTGAGGAAATTAGTTAGAATGTTGTATTATGCTAAGAGTCCAGCAATTATGCTTAAACAATTATGCGCTGCTCTTTTGCATGGTTCTGAAATAGATGTGAAGAATATATGTGAAGAAATTGAGTTTTGTTACTTTGGAAGTAAAGAGGAGAATGTTGAAATTGACCAAGAAGAAGCGGGTAATGTGGAAGATAGTGTACAGGTTTCCAGTACAGATAATTTCCAAAGGGAAATTGTCACATTTCAGGTCAAATCAAGTGAGAGGCCAAATTTCACTTGTGTGTGTTGTCGACGCACTTATTATAAGAATCAGACTAAGTTAGTGGATTTATATGCAAAAAGTGAAAGGGAAAATAATAGTGAATGGAAGGATTTTGCAACATACTTGATGGTAAAAAATTGTTTTGATTTGGGATTGGATCAACGTGTGTGTACTTATTGTTGTTGCAAATTAAATCAAAACCAGATGCCTGCTAGAGCAGTTCATAATAATCTGGAATTGGTTGAGATTCCTTCTGAATTGAAGGATTTAAATACTTATGAATCTATTTTGATTCAAAGTATCCATCCCTTTCAGGCTATTGTAAGAATGGAGCCAAAGACAGGGAAATTGCCTCCATCAGATTTACAGAGAGGATTAAAGGGAAGAGTTGTTTATTTGCCTCTAGATTTGAAGAAAAACATTAACACAATTGGAGTAGAAAAAGTGGAAGAGGAACCTCTGGTTATCTTAGTTAATGGGGTTCCGACAAAGAATAAGAAAATATGGCAAGATTTAGTAGATGTTAGGAAAGTTAAAAAGGCAACATTGTATTTGAAAAAAAATAATAAATACTATAAGAATGTATATGTTGCAGAAGAGGATGTAAGTGAGGAAGAGGATAGCGATTTGTGTGCTGGTCAAATTGAGAAAGTAGAACCCTCTACTAGTGAAGAAATATATGAACATTATAGTGTTCATCCTTTGCATTCCAAGGAAGTCATGGGGAATGCTATTGAGTTGTTTCAAATGAAACAAGCCAAATGGAGTCCCATTAGTGTTTGGGAGGAAAGTTTGGAAGCTCGGTGTTTCCCACAGCTTTTTCCAACAGGTCAGGGAGGAAGATATGATGAGCGACCTCATCAAATTCCTGCTTCTGAATACCGGACTTTGCGATTGTATGCAGGAGATGCTAGGTTTCGACAATGCATTCCTTATTTGTTTCATCTCCTGTTTGAAAGCGATCTGTCTGGACTGTCATATGCAGTGAACCACATCTTGAAAAGTGGTATACACATGCAAAACATCTCGGCAAGTGACTTTATGGATAAAGTCAATGTCCAAGACAGTATTTTGGATTCTCACCTGATTAATCTCATGGCGTGTCAGCGTGGTACTAATGAGTACTGGTACCGTCGTCATGGTGATTTAAAATGTATGCTGAGGAACTTAGGTACTCCCACATGGTTCCTCACTCTGAGCTGTGCCGAGTATGGCTGGGAAGACTTACATGAATTTCTACGAGAGGCAAATGCTAACGTAGATAACATCGAATTCAAGACACCCGGAGAACTGTGCTCTTTGGATCCAGTCAATGTATGTAGGTACTTCAATCATAGATTTGAAGCTATGATGTCTTTCATCATGAATAAGAAGAATCCACCTCTTGGAGAGGTGTTGGATTTCTTCTGGAGAAAGGAGTACCAAGCAAGAGGTGCACCTCATATACATATGTTGCTGTGGATCAAGGATGCACCTAAATTTGGAACGGATCCAGAAGACTCAGTGATGAGTTTCATCCAACAGTATTCTACGTGTGCTGTTCCAAACGCAAAGGAGAAGAAAAGCCTAAGAGAAAAAGTTCTGCGTTTCCAAAGCCATCGATGTGGAAAGTACTGCCGTCGTAAATTCCGAAACAAGGACAAGTTCTACACCAAATGTCGTTTCGGCTTTCCACGACCGGTGATTTCTAAAGGAAGAGTAAACAGTTTGATGTCTTCGCTGCGACATAATGTCATGAAGAAATCACCTAAAAACACATTCAATTTGAAGAGGAACGAAGAGTCCAAGTACATCAACGACTACAACCCGGTGATTTTGTCCATGTGGAATGCTAACATGGATATACAGTTTGTGGCTGATAACTGTATGGCTGTGGCTCGGTATGTGACGTCTTACATCACCAAAAAAGAGAAGACAGAATTGAAGGATATGTGGGAGGACATTTCCCATGAAAAGAGCCTCAGCAAGAAGTTGTACAGTTTCAGTCTGAAGATGTTGTCGCATCGAGAAATTGGAGCTTACAAATGCTCTGACCGGTTGTCTTCAGCAAGTCTCTATGCCAAGTCCAGGAGTATCATTTGGGCGAGTCTTGGTCTTGCTGCAACGCGTAATCGAGTTCTGAAACCTGTGCGGGAAATTGAGTATTTGGCGGAAAAGGAGCCAAACAGTACCGACATTTTGAAGACCAACATGTTGGATACATATTATCCAAATAGAAGCAGTCACCTCGACAATGTTTGTCTGTATGAGGTTCTTCAAAATTACATATTCAAGAGGAACATCAAATAAGATACTGAGAAAGGAGTGTATGCTGTAATAGGAAGTGAGGGATGTCTGGTCAAGCAAAGAAAATGCCACTTGGTAAACCATCGAAAATTGAGTGGCGAATCTCCTGAAAAAAAGGAGTTTTTCTATTTAGCACTTTTGCAACTTTTCAAGCCTTGGCGTGCAGAAGAGGAACTGCTTGGAGATTTCCTCTGTTACGAAGACTCTTTCAATGCCGCCAAGCAGACCATAGAATGTCCTGCTTTTCCCAAATATGTAGAAATGTTGAATGCGGAAATTGAGCAGGAAGCAACGATTGCAGCCGAGATTGCCAGAGACAGTTCTCAGGACAGTCAGAGTTCTGCTTCATTGAGTCAGGATCCACTAGGAGGACCTGTTATCGAAAATGAAGCTGCCACTGCCATGAATGAAGTGGAAAGAGCTATGACACATGCTCAGGAGGATGCGGTTAACTTAGAAGAGTTGGAAAGACAACTCAACGTTGAGCAGAGGAAAATATATGACGAAGTTACCATGCAAATTGATCATGGATTAAGTCATGACAAGAAAGAGTGCTCATGTACGTCGTTCAAGCCTGTCCGACTGTACGTGAGTGGAGAAGCGGGAACTGGAAAAAGTTTCCTCATTAAAGCAATTTCATGCTATTTGCAGGAAAGGACAGAGTCATCGCTGTCTTGTGTTGTCACCGCTCCAACTGGACTGGCAGCACATAACATTAAAGGGATTACTTTACATCGTTTACTGATGCTGCCAGTGGAGCATGACAACAAATTACAATATCACAAGCTATCTGGAGATGCTTGTTTTGAAGTTTCAAGAATCTTGAGGAAAATGAAACTTCTTATCATTGACGAAGTAAGCATGGTTTCCAATGTCATGCTTGCCTTTGTGCATTTGAGAATGCAAGAAGTTCTCAAAACAGAGTATGATGTGTTATTTGGTGGCAAACACATCATTGTTTTCGGAGATCTTCTGCAGCTGACACCAGTGAAAGGGCAACCTGTGTTCAAAATGCTCACGCATGAAGATACCAGGAAGTGCCTAGGCAGCATTGGAAACGTCAATATATGGTTAAACTTCAATTATGCTGAACTGCATGAATATATGCGTCAGGCGAAGGATGAAGTTTACAAGACTATTCTACAAGATGTTAGAATTGGAAAAGTGACCGAGCATGGGAAAGAAGCTTTACATGCACGATTACTGTCAAATTTATATCCAGAACAAGATGTTGTGCCTGAGAATATTTTTCAGAAAATTACTGATAAGAAATCTGGAATATGTTTGATGCCAACTCTTGCAGAATGTGCCAAATTCAACAACAAAATGTTGCATTTAGAAAAGCAAGAGATTGTGAAACTGGAAGCTATTGACAGAGTAGAGCATATGGGATCAACAATTATTTTGTCTGAGAATCTGAAAACAAAATTGGATTCATTAGAGAAGAGTATATCTAAAACTGCAGGTTTTGAAAAGACTCTGAATGTGTGCTTGAACTGCCGTATAATTTTAAGAAGGAATTTACATGTAAATGGATCAATGGGTAATGTTGTTGATTTTGTAAAATACAGAAATAGAGATGGAATTGAATTTTTAAAAATTAAATTTGATGGCATTGAGGAAGTACAGCTAATTGGTCGTTGCTCTGCTAGATTTTTGCTTGTAAAAGACTTATATGTTCGCCGTAAGCAGTTTCCTGTTTGCTTGGCATATGCGGTGACAATCCATAAATCGCAAGGTTTAAGTGTAGACTGTGCATTGGTGAATATTGGCAGTTCTGTGTTCAAGGAGGGTATGGCATATGTGGCATTGTCACGAGTTAGAACTTTATCGGGATTGTACTTGATTGAGTGTGATGTCACAAACATTTGTGCGGATCTAGATTGTGTTAAGGAATACAATAGGTTAAGAAGAGAGTATGCGTCACATTTGCCTCAGTATCCTTTGTTTGAGAAACGTGTGGTAGGCCGGAAACGAAGAAATGTGACCAATACTGGGGAGGTTGTAGCAAAAAGACGAAAAGTCGATGAACCTAAAATTACAAGCAGAAACAAAAAGGATTCTGTTGAAGATGTTGTTGGTTTTCAATTTGAAAACAGTTCTGGTGTCAACTGCTATGCTAATGTAGTGGTTAATGTTTTGTTTTCTCTAGAAAATGTAAAAGAAGAGATTGTGGTCAATTCTGATCAAAGATTTTGCAGTTTGTTAAATTCTGTGTTAGAGAAATGTAGCACTGATAGAACAAACATAGAAAGTGTGTCTGAAATTCGAAATCTGTTAGACAGATGTTCAGGCCAAACACAATTCTCTCAAAATATTCAGCAAGATTGTCAGGAGTTTTTAATGTATATGCTTGATGTATTGCATGCTGAAGGTGTAGATGTAGATCAGCTGTTTGGGCTTTCTTATCAATGGCAGCATGACTGCGAGAACTGTATGGTATCAAGTACTACTAGTGTAGACTCAGAAAGATTTATATATTTAACTTTGCCAGACAGTAAATCAGTCTCCTTTAATAAGCTAGTAAAAGCAGCTGATCACAACATGGAGTGTAGCCAATGTAAATCTGAAATGATGTCCACATTATTTATACGAACATATGGCCAGTATGTCATTTTAATGTTCCAACGATGTAGGCCTGATGGAACAAAATTGACAACTTTAATTAAAAATTTTGTAGCTTCGCAGTTGTCAATATCAGGAAGGACTTTTGTAACTGCAGCAATTATATATCATGACGGCCCTTCAATAACATCAGGACATTACACAGCTTATTTAAAGTCTAGAAATGGCTGGTCATTCTGCAACGATTCTGTTTTAATTTTCAAAAAAAAATTGCCGTATGACCTTAAAAACTCTTACCTGGTGTTTTTAAAACCAACATTTTAGGGAAAGAATCTCGGGATGTGCTCTGTGGAATTTCAAGAAGTTCTAATGGCTCCTACACAATTTGGCCTTGAGGATAAGTGTAGTTCAGAGACATAACTTCTAACCATAAGACTGGGCGTCATGGAGAAATAAGTGCACTTTGAATGAGTTCAGAAAAACTATTTCTTTTTATAAGCTAATTGAAGCAGCCAATCAAAACATAGAGTAGAGGGAATGTAAGTCTGCAATGCTGTCTACTGTTTTACATTGCTTTGTGATTAAAAGTGATGTAGAGAATTAAATAATTGTAGTAGTCATAGAGTTAGTGTAAGTCTGCTTCATAGTAAGCAGTATCAGTGTCATAGGAAATGTAGAACATGACTGAGCAAGAAGGGGAAGATATTACTATTCCTGGATTGTGAAAATGATCTTCAACATTTTAATTCTGAAAGTTGCAGAAATGCCAAATGACGGGATTGGCTTACAAGAAATCCAAGAGTTATAAATGGCTCTGACAAGATTTGGCCTTGTGGAAACTTGTGGTAGAGAGCAAGAAGTCATTTATTGCATGTAACATGTTTTTAAAAACGATGGAGATTTTCTTTCAGAAAGTGGCGGGCTGAAAGTAATAACAGCACAACAGAGTGTAAGCTGTTCATAGGACATCCTTTGACGTCATGGAAAGTAAGTTAACTTTAAGGAGTTCTGAATTCTGATTTGTTATGTTGTATGGGTTTTTTAAACACAATCATTTTGATTGTGGTTTTTTTTCCCCGCTGTTATATGATGAATACCTTCAAGTCACTGTTTTTAGTGAATTTTGATACATTCTGAGAACAGCAAAAATAAACCATTTAACATGTATAATTAATTCTGTACTGTTTGCATTTATGATGTATATGTAGAACTGTGTAGGAGGCATGGAGAAGGTGAGGCTTCTGTAAGTGTCAAAGTTGTTGCATGCAGTGCTGCGCTTCTGCGTATTCTTTCATATGCTAGACTACATCTGCACAATGAGATACCTAAGCAAAGGAAACACAAGTGATGTGATTGTGAAATGAGCAAAATAAATTGCACGTATTTCATTTACATCACCTGTGTTTCCTATCATTACGAATCACATTGTGCAGATCAAGTTTAGGTCTGTCCAGGGAAACATAGGAGGTTTGGACTTTGTTCAAGAGTGCAGTGGACATGACTCACTTCATTGGTAGACCTTCACATATATTATGTCCTCTATTCTCTTCAACAACTCGAAATTTCATCTGCAACCCTGAGTAGGCCTCACCTCAAACAAACCTCTGGATAGGAGACATCTTATTGGCATCCTGAAGCAATTATTTAAAATTTTAGTGTCTTGCGACACTTTTCTGAGACAACAGCAATGCAAAAGATGCACCATGTTTTAAGATAGGCCTCACTTCATCTGCATCAAGATACTGTTAGTTTAAAATGTATATCTTTAGGACTGTGTAGGGGGCCTGGAGAAGCAGAAGCTTCTGTAAGTGTCAAAGTTGTTGAAAAACTGTTTGTCCTTCAATCTTTTCCCTTGTCTTTTGTAATTTTTAAATACATGTTTTAATATTTTTCAAATGTTTGTTCTCTCTTTCACAGATTGAAAGTATAAAAACAAAAAGTGAGTAATTTAACGACAATTATAAGGTAAATGTTTTGTACTCTTTTCGTTACATTTCTATCACATTTAACTTCTATTAGTTCCACAGCTTCATTTCTTTAACCCTCAGTTTCCTGCCTTTGCTACTTCCCTCATTCCTTTCTCTATTACCTACTTACTCAACTCCTTCCACTCTTTTTCTCAGTCCCTCTCTTCTCATAGTTCCTCACTCTTGTTCACTCACTCCGTCTCTATTACTCTTAGTGTCTTTGACTGATCACTCTATCACTATTTGTTCATAATGCTTTCTCTGTGTAGTTGAAGCACACTAAGGGGCATATTATAAACACAGCCAATAAAATATTGCTCTTTTTATTGGCAGAAAACTGGTGCAAAAGTGGTTTTAGCGGCAGTTTTCTGCCGCAAAAGCAGCTTTAGCGACACATTTCTGCCAATAAAAGCTGCAAAACTTTTATTGCCTATGTTGATGATATGGCTCTATGTTACTTACATTTCTTTGCTGTTTCAATTAATCTTTTTCTGTTATTTTTTGTTTTCTGTTTTCTATTTTTTCTCTCTGTTATTCCTCATGTTTTAATCTTATTTTGAACATTCACTCACATTCTCCAAGAAACTCTTCTTTGTTAGTGTTATACTCTCTTTTTTTTTCTTTCACTTCGTTATCTATTTTGTTTTTCACAATTATACCCTCTTCCGTCTTTTCTTCGGTAAATAGATCTATTAAACAGTATCTCTTCTTTACTCCCTATAGCTGTCTTTCTTTTAACATCACTCTCTGTTTACTTTCCTTATACTTACTCTTTTTAAAAAAAAAAAAAAATTTTGGTTAGCTCCCGGTCCGCGTACCGGGAAGCTAACCGGGAAGCGAACCAAAAGAAATAGAGCTTGCCAGAGTGCTAAACATTCTAGCAATTTTTTTTGAAAGGGAAGGTAGTTCTGAAAAGAACTTTTTTTTAAATATTTTTGTTGTTTTATATTTTTTTTTTTTTTTTTTTTGTATTTTTTGAACGATTTTATTTTTTTTTTGGTTTTTTTTGGGGGGGGGGGAACAACAAAAAACAGGCATTGAAAAAGGCTCAACAGGAGCAAAAAAAAATTACTGGGGGCGGTTAGGGCAATTATGGTGTTCATACGCCAGGTTTATAGCATTTATGCTCATATTGCCACATGCTAACAACGCACGACAGTGCATACAAGTGTGGATCATGTGGCCAAAATTTTCTTGTATGTTTGGCACAGTTTCCCGTGCCTCTGCTGGTGTCAATGAAATGGATATTCTTGATCTGGCCACAGGTGTTGATCTTGGATTTTCCTGCAAATCCCGTATTTCCGCCCGGCTATAATTGAGTGGATGCTTCCTTGTCATGTGCCTGTGCATAGTATGGTTGCCATAACTATATTTCTTATCCGTCCCTCTGGATAATTTTTCTTTACAGATGAGGCAGGTGACATACCTCGCATTCACTTTTTTTTGGCCAGGAGGGATCGAATAAAACTGCCAGATGAAACTGGCTTTCTTATGGGAAACCCGGGGCACCTCTTCTAAGAACTGTGGTTCTTCTCCCTCCTCTTCATCCATTTCTTCCTCTTCCTCCTCAGTGTTGGTCATCACCTGGGGAGGTGGTCCTCTCTTCCCATGAGGAGGTGGAGGTGGTGGTGGGGGTGCACCAGCTGAAGCAACTACTGAAGCCATTTGTGATATAGTAATAAAGGTCTTCCTCTCACAATGATGAAAGTCAGAGTGAGGAAAGAAGGAGGGGTTTTCATCATTTGGGAAAAACAATACTTCTCAACCAATGAAAAGTGTTATTTTTAGGTCACCTGACCTAGCCTTACATCATTATGAAACCAAAAGTGAAATGAACCAATGAAAAGTTTTATTAACAAGTCACATGACCTCTCACGCTCATGTTACGCGCTGCGGAACGCGCCCCGGTTAGCTTCCGGGTCGCTGAGCTTCGCGCCTCGGTCCGCGCCCCGGGACACTTCCGGGTGCGCTAACGCGGTGCGTCACAAGACGCATTACGCGGCAACGCGATACGTCGCGCTTTCGCGACGCGCCGCGGATCGCTTCCGGGGAGCTGCGTTTCGCGCCTCGGTCCGCGCCCCGGGGCACTTCCGGGTGCGCTAACGCAGTACGTCATAAGACGCATTACGCGGCAACGCGATACCGTCACTATGTTGATTTCTTACCGGTTCGCGGACCGGGTCGCGGCATCAATTTGAGCTAACGGAAAGCTTCCCGGTTCGCGGACCGGGAGCGAAACAAAAAAAATATTTAAAAAAAATTATTAATAAACATATAAAATATCTTTTTGGATTTAAAGAAGAATACATTTTACAGCTATAGATATTAGCTTTTAAAAAACCAATGAAATTCACTGAAAAAACCATAGGTTATAGACCATATATAGTTAGGAATTAGCATTTACAAAACCTTGAAAATTCACTGAAAAAACCATAGGTTATAGACCATATATAGTTAGGAATTAGCATTTACAAAACCTTGAAAATTCACTGAAAAAACCATAGGTTATACACCATATATAGTTAGGAATTAGCATTTAAAAAACCTTATTTTACTCACACAAAACCAATGAAATTCCATATATAGTTAGTTGTACTAACTATATATCGCGCACCCGCAATCCACTGCTGATCATGTCACATATTACATCATTCATGACATGGTCAGTGACATCACTGATGACATCACTGATGACATCTCAAATGACATCACTGATGACATCACTGATGACATCTCAAATGACATCACTGATGACATCACTGATGACAACATCCAGTGACTGTATTTTTCTGTAAAGTTAAAATATGTCTTACATATTTAAGAATGAGTGGATGTATAAGTGTCTGGATGAAGGATTTAGTAGGTGCATGACTGACTGTATGAGTGAGTGGTTAAATGTGTCTCACTGAGTGCATGGGTTAGTGACTAAACTGTCTTAATTTGTGCATCATTATGTCTGTTCTTCTGTAAACTGCTGCATGTGTTGATCAGTAGCTATATGAGTAACTATATGGGTTATTGATTGGTTGCCCAAGCATTTGTATGGGAGACTGAGTGTGTGTGTGGGTGGCTGGGAGGTGTATGACTCTGTGCATAGATGTATGGGTTCAAAAGTGCATGTGGAAACAGCTGTATGGGCGGTTGACTGTGTGCATGACTGTATTGGTGAGTGAATAGATATCTCAGTGCTACATGTCAAAGTAAGTACATATGTAAAATACAGTACATGTGAGAGTTGACATATATAAATAACTGTGCATAAGAGCCAGTGAATGTGTGAGTGGCTGTATGGATCATTGTGCACTTGTATCCAGGATTGTATAAGTGAGTAAATATGTTTTAGTATATGTTTGAATAAGTAAGGTGTGTATAACTGTATAGTTGTGAAAATGGAGGTGTGATTGATTCTTTGCATGACTGACTAGGTGTGTAAGTAACTCCATGGATGAGTGACAGTCTGTGAGTGTCTGTTTACACTGAGTGTATCTAAGGTTATATTAGAGTCTGAAGAGGTTCATCGTATTATCACATGAATGATGTCATCAGTGATGTGATCAGTAATGTTAAATGAGATGTCATCAGTGATGTCATCAGTGATGTCATTTGAGATGTCATCAGTGATGTCATCAGTGATGTCATTTGAGATGTCATCAGTGATGTCATCAGTGATGTCACTGACCATGTCATGAATGATGTAATATGTGACATGATCAGCAGTGGATTGCGGGTGCGCGATATATAGTTAGTACAACTAACTATATATGGAATTTCATTGGTTTTGTGTGAGTAAAATAAGGTTTTTTAAATGCTAATTCCTAACTATATATGGTGTATAACCTATGGTTTTTTCAGTGAATATATATATATATATATATATATATATATATATATATATATATATATATATATATATATATATATATATATATATATATATACATTTAGAAAAACAAGAATAAAGACTAAAACAACACACAACAATTTAAGTTCCAGAGAGATAAAATAGATTATGAGAAGGGGCGCATTTTTACTTTTGTGAGAAAATGTGAATAGCAAAGATGCAATGAACAGTTGGAAACAACAAGCAGAGATTTCTCAAGCTATGAATCTCTGACAAGCACTGATGCAAGTGAAAATGAAGGGGCAAGTGCATCAGCAACAACAAATAGTAACAAGAAAATTACTTTTTTAAAGTAAATTGCATGGCTCGTCAACAAAATAAATTGGGAAAAACCAAGCGGTCGAGGAAGAGGAAGGGAACGTGACACTGGAGCTGTAGGAAAAGAAGGAAAGTCCAAAGGGGACAAGGAAGGAGGACACCCCAAAATGACAACGAGGCAAGACCAAGCAATCCAGGAAATAAATCAGACAGATACTCATGAACTGAATGTCATCACTCTATCTGAGAAGGAACTTACGGAAATTGAACAAAACGTATTAAAGAAAGGCCTCAAATACTGCCCAAACACCCACTTAGAATTCGCACAAACAGCATAGACTTGTACAAATATATTAGAAAGATCAAGTTGGCAAAAATCTTTGCAGAGAGTATATGGTTGGGATTGTAACGAGTGATAATCTAACTAAAGGAGAAAGAAAAGCACTAAAAGAGCTAATGGAAAATGAAAATTTGGAAATCAAACCAGCCAATAATGGTGGAAATAGTGTGGTGATGGGAAAACACAATATAAAAAAGAGGACCTATGACAACTGAACAACATGGAAAACTACAAAAAACTGAAAATAAATCCAATCAATCAACTAACAATAGAACTTCGGTCAAAATTAAAAACATGGTCAAATTTCTAACAAAGGACAATCCTACAATTACAACCATATACGTCTTATCCAAGATCCACAGAACATTGACCAATCCACCCGGAAGACAGATTATATCGAGCTGTGACAGCCTCTACGACCCCCTTTCAAAATATGTGGATCCCTTTCTTGCACCTATGGTCACCACGCTAAACTCATACATTAAAGACACAGGCGACTTCTACAGAATCTTGAATGAGACACACTGGCAAGCAGACTATCTGCTAGCCACTATTGCTGTAGTATCACTCTACACATCAATCAACCACAATACTCGATTTCAAGCTTTGGACTACTTTCTGGGACAAGGAGATATTAAATACCTCGAACATTCCAAAATGATCAAGGAAATGGTGGTACTGTGCCTACTAAACAACCTATTCTTACAATGGGATGGCGGGAAAAAGAAAGAGCATGGAGTGAAAATATAGATATGTACACAGAAAAAAATAATACTGTGGCTAAGATTTATTGATGATCTTTTTACAATCTGGAGTAGCACAACAGAGGATTTCAGCCAATATATGGAAAAGCTCAACATCAATACAGAAGGCCTACAAATTACTTATAATTCCAGACAAATAAGAATACAATTCCTTGACAATGAAGTATATCACAAAGATGGCAAACTAAAAACGACAACATACCGCAAACTGACTGGCACAAACAGTATACTCCAAGGCTCAAGCTTTCACTCAAAACCACTAATCAAAAGCATACCATACAGTAGATTCTTGCGCATAAAACACACCTGTTCTAATGAGAAAGATCTGGAAAAGAAAAAGGATGAAACAACAATAACATTTCTAGATAGAGGATACAAACCAATAGATGTAAGACTTGGGAGAAGAAAAGCAGAACAGATGCCCAGAGAACAGACCTTACAAACTAAAAAATATGATCAGAGGAACGAGAGTCCTGATATAAGGATGATTCTCTCATACGGCATAGAAAATCATGCCATATCTGAAATATTGAGCAAACATTGGCACATACGGTTGACAGATCCGGATATGAAGAAAATATTAAAAGACAAACCAAGCATAACATACAAAAGGGCACCATCGATCAAAGACAAATTGTCCATAGCCATTTTACAAAACCAACGACAAAAAACGTGGCTAACAGATCTACAAATGGGCTTCAAAAAATGCGAAAAGTGCAAAGCGTGCAAAATCGGAGAAAACAAAAAAGAAATCACCGACCCAAAAGGAAGAAGATACAAAATAAAGGATAGAATCAACTGTGAAAGTACAATACCGGATACATGTTGGAATGCACCTGTGGATGCAAATACATTGGAAGCAAGAACTGCTAACTCAAAAAGAGAATTCGGGAGCATATTCGGGCAATCCAAAATGATGATCTAACATACGCCATGAGCAAACACATGAAAGCACACCAGAACCACAGATGGCAACAAATGAAATACTGGGGTTTGGCAATAATTCCGCCAAATATCAGAGGAGACGACAGAACCAGAAAACTGAGACAATTAGAATCAAGACTGTTTATCAGGTTCCAAATGAAACAGCCGATCGGATTGAATGGGGCCAAAGAACTTCATGTACACCTGTAAATACTCATCAGAAACACAGTTGCCGTAATAAAAAAATGTCACATGAATAAAAGAAAGGGCACGGATTAGGAAGGTGAATGGAGACATTAACCATCAATGAAGCACTTGCAGAGTACTCTTGTAAATAGTACTAGTCTCAATTGAAAAATGAGTCCAACGGCACAAGCCGGTAACATAAAGAAGGGTTAGTAAAAATAGCTAACATTCAGGTGAATATACAATGCAACTCAGGCACTAAGCCATTACTAATTTAACCAGTATAACAAACATGGATTCAAGAAACATATATTGTAAATACGAAGAGTGTACACTGTAAATACTGTCACTTGTTGCATAATAGAACCACATTTCCCATAATGCATCATAATGGCCACATGGGTATTTGTGTAAATATAGACCCTAAATGTGGCCTGTACAACAAATAAGGATACATAAATCTAAATTGTAAACATAAAAACTGTGCACTGTAAATACTGCCACAAATATATATATTTTTGCAAAAAATACATTTCCCAGAATGCATCATAAACGCCACATGTGCAATTGTGTATATAACAGCAAAAATGTGGTTCACAGCTAACCTCAATCAAGACCAGAGTGGTCGGAACGCGTTGGTTAAGAGAGGACCTGATGTTGGTGGCTGTATCATACTGAAGCAAAAAGTCTTGATACAAAACTCCTGGAGTGCGAGTAAATCTTTTGTTTGAGGAAAATAGATATATTTATATAAATAAATTTACTGAAGAATTTAAAGGTTAAAGTAACATTATACTTAGGTAAAATGATCAACAACATCGTAATGGTTTAAACTCTCAAAACCACAGAAATTCACCAGTTATACTTATAGTTATCTCAAGTAACTATAACTTGTGTCCTATAACTTCACCCCCACATTCACAGTTTTGTCATCAATAATCCCATTACAAATTGTGCAGTGATGTAATATGTGGGTCACTTAGAAGTGCATGGCAAGAGTGCGAGCTATAGTTACTCTAGGACACATATTGTAATTACTTGAGATAACTATAATTACCACTGGTGAATTTCTGTGGTTTTTAGTGTTTAAATCGTTACATTGCTACTGAACATTTCACGTAACTATAATGTTAGTTTGGTCGCTAGGTGTCACACAAGCAAAATTGCCACACTATCATGAGGCTCCTGCCACTTGGTCCATTAATCTGCATATTTACCGTGCCAAGGAGGTACTAGGACAAGATTCACTGAGTCGGGTTGGAGTACAAGACCCAGTGACCTAGCGGTGTATGTATGGAGGCTCCCAACTGCTGCTGGTGAAGGGGCCTGGCACACCTGGTCCTGTGCAGGTGGAGAGAGTCACGCAAGCACTGCGTTGCCCACATGGAGGCTAGGCTGTGTGCCTGTTGTAACCGGGATTGGCGGTACAGCCATGCAGCGACGATGAGTGCACTAAAGTTAAATATCTGCAAGCACCCGATACTTCCTGCGCTCCCTAAAATTAGTGACTGGGGGTTAGAGAGAGCACTGTATATCCCCTGATGTGTCTCCCGGCCCATGGCCCCTGTGGACAGCAGCCTGCCAACAAGCCCTCCTGCATGTGAAGAGGCACGAGCGCGGACCCCTTGGCACACACGGGTAGTGCTGATCCTTTTACTTTTCCTGGCAAAAACGTGAGGCACCTTATCCCTGCTCCTGTAGACTACGATAACTACTGCAGCAGGCCCCTATTGGCACTCGTGGCACATCGCGCTCTTACAGGGGACAGTACTTTGAGCGCGGCAACCATTTTATGGGTCCCACAAAAATCACACTCTCCCGCACGCTGACCTGTGCTGGATTAACAACCTACATGGGCTTGGACACCACAATGATCCCCATGTCTATTGTCTGTAGTGAAGGACAGCACAACTAAAGGGGCCGCCAGTGGACACTACATATGACAACACCTCTTCGACATTCATGGGCGACCTAACTGACACCATCAGGAAAGCTCACACACAACTTCCTTGCAAGCAGAGGGTGCATGAGTAAAGAACTCCCACAGCGTGGTCGCCGCCCCCTTGATTGCTGGTAGCCTCCATGTTGCAGGGTGTTGCGCTCAACGGAAGTAGACTTGCCCTGACTGTGCACATAATAGATTGCCTGCAGGATTTTACGCCCTGCGCCGGAATAAAGCAACTGTGATCTACTTGCCTTATCGACCCCTTCTGCCCTAAAGTGGGCTGCGGCTGGGAATAGATAGACACTGCTGGCAATATCTCTGACACCATCTCTAGGGATACTTATGAGAGTTCAATAAGGTAACCCTCTTCTTTAATGCTAAACGCCGGGAGGCAGCATACTGCTGGCACCAGAACAACTGCTAACCAAATAGAACACGCTCCACAAAATAGGTAAAGGCAGATGCGAAACAGACCAGACTGACATTTCAGGCCAAAAAAGGCACTTGTGCACAACAGGAAGATCCTGCTAACACTACTGAGGAACAAATGCAGGAGATGGCGCAGCAACAAGACGAAGACGTGAAAGACCTGCAATGAGGCACAGCTTGACCTCTATAGAATGTAAAATGGATGTAATGAACACTCGTATGGATGCTGTAGTTCATACGTTAGACAACCACAATGAACGCATAAAAGAGGCTGAATCCCGTACCTCCGACACAGAGGACAACGCCTTGAATATGCAAAAGCAAATGGCACAGATGGACAAACTACTTCAAATCATTGCTGCCAAAAATGAGGATCTCGAGGTGCCCAGCAGACAAAACAACATCCGTGTTATTGGCATCCCAGAAAGCACCAACACTGGCTGGATGGAAGAGTTTGTGGAGAGGTTGCTGAGTGAAACTATTGGCACTAAAACTTTATCTTCACAATTCATAGTAGAATTGGCACACAGCTCTCTGGGCCCCAAACCACCGCCAGGAAGCACATCGCATCCCATCATAATGAGGTTGCTTAACTACCGCGATCGTGATATGGTGCTCAAAACAGTGCTTGACAAGTAGCACCTCATGTTTGAGGGCAACACATTCACCCTCTACCCTTACTACATGGCCACTGTCCAACAACAAAAACGGAAATTAATTCCCACCAAGCGCAAACTTCGCCAGGCACAAATTGATTATGCGCTCATGTATCCTGCTCGACTACGAGTGACACACCAAGGCAAACATGATTTGTTCACTAACCCACAGCAAGTAGACGACTTCTTGAAGCGCATCAAGCAGCCAAATAATTCCCGCTCTGCAAGGGAACTGTCACGAGGATCCACATCCCCGGTCAGACAATAGTATGGTCTTCATATCTACTGCCGCTCATCTCAACTTAGCAACTAATCAGAACATACATTTTTTAACATGGAATGTTAGAGGACTAGGTGATCCACACAAAAGCAAACAGGTGCTGGTATATCTGGACCACCATCATATCTGAGTCGTAATGCTCTAAGAGACACACTTGAACCCTAATCGTGCAACTTCATTTGCTTGTAAATGGGCAGATCACAGGATATTCTCCTCATACTCATCCTAGTCCAGAGGGGCAGCCATACTTCTAAAAATGGGCACTCCACTTGCCCCTGCTGGCATTTTGCAGGATCAACAATGGTGCTACTACATGGTCTGGGGTAGGCCAGGTACAGTATCCGCCACACAGGTTTGCTGCTATGGGCCAAATGTTGACGACCCTGATTTCTTCACCACACTTTGGGGGAAGATTCTGGATGTAGGCTCTACTCACCTAATCTGGGGGGGATATTTTAATACTACCCTTAACCCAGAGATGGAAAGGTCCATCCCAGCACCGCATCATTACACTAGATCATATAATATGCTACGGGAAATGGTGGCTGACAATGGGTTACATGTCCACCCGTACAGATTAGATTACTGTCTAGTATCTCGTGGTCTAGGCCATTCGATAGTATAAGTTACACACTTAGCGAGAACATACTCGGATAGCTCTCCTGTCAGGCTGACGCTAAACCCACCAGGGTGCGACTTATCCCCTAGATGCTGTAGGCTATCGTCTCTCACCCTACTAGACTTAGCGTTTTGCAGTGAATCAGCACAGGAAATTACAGACTTTTTTCAGAGTAATTTAGGATCAGTTGACAGCGTTGAGAAGGTCACTATCCGGGGTTGGTACAAAAGGGGGTGGTGATGGAGGGAGCATCTGAACCAATCAAACACTCACACCCAGTCAAAAGATCTGGGTTTGATCCATCACCGCTCTTTAGCCCACTCTGCCACCCCAGTTCAGACATGGCTATATGCAAATCAGTCTGACCCTGTGCCTCATGGGAACCGTCCAGCCCGAACCGCCAAGCCATGCCTTCCCTGGACCAGAAACAAGCATCCGAGGACAGGTTTCTGGCATTCCAGCCGTCTTCAGCCCGGCTTGCTTGAATCCAGTGGCAAAGTAAGCAAGGGACTCAGGTCTGAGCATACCCTGCCACACTTATGGCGGCCAAAGTGGTACAAAAGGGGGTGGTGATGGACAGAGCATCTGAACCAATCAAACACTCACACCCAGTCAAAAGATCTGGGTTTGATCCATCACCGTTCTTTAGCCCACTCTGCCACCCCAGTTCAGACATGGCTATATGCAAATCAGTCTGACCCTGTGCCTCATGGGAACAGTCCAGCCCGAACCGCCAAGCCATGCCTTCCCTGGACCGGAAACAAGCTTCCGAGGACCGGTTTCTGGCATTCCAGCCGTCTTCAGCCCAGCTTGCTTGAATCCAGTGGCAAAGTGAGCAAGGGACTCACGTCTGAGCATACCCTGTCACACTTATGGCGGCCAAAGTGGTACAAAAGGGGGTGGTGATGGACGAAGCATCTGAACCAATCAAACACTCACACCCAGTCAAAAGATCTGGGTTTGATCCATCACCGTTCTTTAGCCCACTCTGCCACCCCAGTTCAGACATGGCTATATGCAAATCAGTCTGACCCTGTGCCTCATGGGAACAGTCCAGCCTGAACCGCCAAGCCATGCCTTCCCTGGACCGTAAACAAGCTTCCGAGGACCGGTTTCTGGCATTCCAGCCGTCTTCAGCCCGGCTTGCTTGAATCCAGTGGCAAAGTGAGCAAGGGACTCACGTCTAAGCATACCCTGCCACACTTATGGCAGCCAAAGCGGTACAAAAGGGGGTGGTGATGGACGCAGCATCTGAATCAATCAAACACTCAAACCCAGTCAAAAGATCTGGGTTTGATCCATCACCGTTCTTTAGCCCACTCTGCCACCCCAGTTCAGACATGGCTATATGCAAATCAGTCTGACCCTGTGCCTCATGGGAACAATCCAGCCCGAACCGCCAAGCCATACCTTCCCTGGACCGTAAACAAGCTTCCGAGGACCGGTTTCTGGCATTCCAGCCGTATTCAGCCTGGCTTGCTTGAATCCAGTGGCAAAGTGATCAAGTGACTCACGTCTGAGCATACCCTGCCACACTTATGGCGGCCAAAGCGGTACAAAAGGGGGTGGTGATGGACAGAGCATCTGAACCAATCAAAATCTCACCCCCAGTCAAAAGATCTGGGTTTGATCCATCACCGTTCTTTAGCCCACTCTGCCACCCCAGTTCAGACATGGCTATATGCAAATCAGTCTGACCCTGTGCCTCATGGGAACAGTCGAGCCCAAACCGCCAAGCCATGCCTTCCCTGGACCGGAAACAAGCTTCCGAGGACCGGTTTCTGGCATTCCAGCCGTCTTCAGCCTGGCTTGCTTGAATCCAGTGGCAAAGTGAGCAAGGGACTCACGTCTGAGCATACCCTGCCACACTTATGGCAGCCAAAGCGGTACAAAAGGGGGTGGTGATGGACGCAGCATCTGAACCAATCAAACACTCAAACCCAGTCAAAAGATCTGGGTTTGATCCATCACCGTTCTTTAGCCCACTCTGCCACCCCAGTTCAGACATGGCTATATGCAAATCAGTCTGACCCTGTGCCTCATGGGAACAATCCAGCCCGAACCGCCAAGCCATTCCTTCCCTGGACCGTAAACAAGCTTCCGAGGACCGGTTTCTGGCATTCCAGCCGTCTTCAGCCTGGCTTCCTTGAATCCAGTGGCAAAGTGATCAAGGGACTCACGTCTGAGCATACCCTGCCACACTTATGGCGGCCAAAGCGGTACAAAAGGGGGTGGTGATGGACAGAGCATCTGAACCAATCAAACTCTCACACCCAGTCAAAAGATCTGGGTTTGATCCATCTCCGTTCTTTAGCCCACTCTGCCACCCCAGTTCAGACATGGCTATATGCAAATCAGTCTGACCCTGTGCCTCATGGGAACAGTCGAGCCCAAACCGCCAAGCCATGCCTTCCCTGGACCGGAAACAAGCTTCCGAGGACCGGTTTCTGGCATTCCAGCCGTCTTCAGCCCGGCTTGCTTGAATCCAGTGGCAAAGTGAGCAAGGGACTCACGTCTGAGCATACCCTGTCACACTTATGGCGGCCAAAGCGGTACAAAAGGGGGTGGTTATGGACGGAGCATCTGAACCAATCAAACACTCACACCCAGTCAAAAGATCTGGGTTTGATCCATCACCGTTCTTTAGCCCACTCTGCCACCCCAGTTCAGACATGGCTATATACCAATCAGTCTGACCCTGTGCCTCATGGGAACTGTCCAGTCCGAACCGCCAAGCCATGCCTTCCCTGGACCGGGAACAAGCTTCCGAGGACCGGTTTCTGGCATTCCAGCCATCTTCAGCCCGGCTTGCTTGAATCCAGTGGCAAAGTGAGCAAGGGACTCACGTCTGAGCATACCCTGCCACACTTATGGCGGCCAAAGCGGTACAAAAGGAGGTGGTGATGGACGGAGCATCTGAACCAATCAAACACTCACACCCAGTCAAAAGATCTGGGTTTGATCCATCAGCGTTCTTTAGCCCACTCTGCCACCCCAGTTCAGACATGGCTATATGTAAATCAGTCTGACCCTGTGCCTCATGGGAACAGTCCAGCCCGAACCGCCAAGCCATGCCTTCCCTGGACCGGAAACAAGCTTCCGAGGACAGGTTTCTGGCATTCCAGCCGTCTTCAGCCCGGCTTGCTTGAATCCAGTGGCAAAGTGAGCAAGGGACTCACGTCTGAGCATACCCTGCCACACTTATGGCGGCCAAAGCGGTACAAAAGGGGGTGGTGATGGACGGAGCATCTGAATCAATCAAACACTCACAGCCAGTCAAAAGATCTGGGTTTGATCCATCACCTTTAGCCCACTCTGCCACCCCAGTTCAGACATGGCTATATGAGTTTCAGCATTTCTTAGAGTTCTGCACGACATTCAGAGCACCCTAAAGAAATTAGAGAGCAAACTTAAAGGGCCGGAGGCTTCATAAACAGTTGGCGCAGATGGGGCATCCTAGGAAAAACTCTCAGAATATTTGGAGAAAGCTTATTGAGAGACCAGATTTAGAAGTAACTACTTGGTGGGCTGCAGACATAGTGAGGGAGAGCGCCCGGGCAGAGTTGTAGCTAAGACAATACGCAAACCCTGCTTCTCTAGTTATGTATTAGAACTTATAGGCCCTGATTGTGCGCAGTACAGGGACACTGCTGATATATTGGCCGCTTACCACTCCTTATTCCAAACTGTATTCCACTAGCAGGGGAAGCTCACTTGACCTAGCCAATTATCTGGATGATGTAGCCATTGGTTGGCTAAGCAACTCACAGACGGAATTCTTAATTGCTCCCCTTGAGCTGGATGAAACACATAAGGCAATTATGAGTATGAAATCTGATAAGGTCCCGGGCTTGGACGGGCTCCACATAGATTTTTATAAAGCATATCGATCCATTAGCCCCCAGCCTTAAGATTATTTATGAAGAAGCTCATGCGAATGGTATCCTTTCACCCTCAATGAGAGAAGCGCTCATTACCTCCCTATTAAAGAGGGGGAAGCCTGCGGACCACTGCGATTCAAGCAGGCTGCTGTCCCTCATCAATAATGAAACTAATATACTAGCCTAGGTGTTGGCCAATAGGCTAAATTTGTTGATGGAAAACTTGGTCATACCCGACCAGGCTGAGTTTATTCCAGGACGTGCAACCTCACACAATCCGCCAACCTTCTTTTCCATATTACAGAACGTAGACCCTGATTTGGCACTTGCAGCAGTTTTTCTAGACGCAAACATTTGCATCAGTAGAATGGGACTACTTACCGGGAATACTGCAATGCATGGGTATGCCTATGGAGTCCCTGTCTTGCATCAGTTTGCTATATCAATCTACAACTGCAAAAGTCTTAATTAACGGGCAGATGTATCCAGCGTTCTCAATCACCAGGGTTACCATGCAGGGGTGTCCACTTTCTCCTCCGCTTTTTGTGCTGGTGTTCGAGCCTTTAGTGGTTGACTACGAAAACACCACCAGGATAAAGCCTTACGGTGCCCCATGCGCCAGGGGCTCATCTCCCTCTCTGAAGATAACATCACCCTGAACATAAGAGACCCACAAAAAAATCTCAATCCCCTCTTGAGGGAATTCATTATTTTTGGGAGGCCATCAGGGATCCATATAAATTGGGGGAAGTCACAGATATTCCCTCTCACCCCTGCAGTCACACAGTTCCCATTGGATTACCCGCTAGAGTGGTGTAACACAGAAGTAAAGTATTATGGTATTTGCATTTTCCAGAGATAGGGAGAGGTTAAAATGCCTTAATTATGGCAAGACGCTAGACCACGTCACGAGCAGTGTCACACGCTGGATCTATTTGCCGCTATTCATGGTAAGTTGCACCTCACTTATCATAATGGTTGTCCTCCCACAGTTACTGTACTTATTCATGAATATTCCTTATTTACTGGGTAGATACTTCTTCACTGCTTTACGTTCTGAAATGACCAAATTAACTATTAGTTCCACCCACCCAGATACATCCCACAAGATGCAGTGCAGGAATGGCTCTCAGATCCCATTTCCTTGGCAGGCATGATGTAAAGCATCCCCCAGCCCTGGGACAAAGACACCACGACGGTTTCATGTACACTTACTGCCTGGAGAAATATTATGAAACAACTACAGGCCCCAATGCTTTACTCTCCACTGCTCCCACCGTTGTATCACCCCTGTATATAATTGCTTCAGGAGAAAGTGTTTAGGAAGGTCATGGCAAAGACGGGCATTACATGCTGGGGGAACCTGTATCACAATGGGAAGTTTCGCACATTAGAACAAATATTTCTTAACATACTGACCTCGCCACTATACCTGTTTCTCTATGTGAGACTTCAACAGGATGTGTGCGACAACATCCCAGCCTACCCACTAGAACCCCCGACGCTACCACCACTACATGCGATGCTTCAAGCCACTTCTCCGGCACACGCAGTCTTGACACTTTACCATGCAATATATACGCAACAGGTGGTAGAGCGGTGTCCTGCCCATACACAATGGAACATGGAGCTCGGTTGAGAGGTATCGGATAAACAGTGGATTTATTTCTGCCTACAAACGCAGCAAGTGTCCGCCAATAGCAGACTGCGGATTATGCATATAAAATTTTTACACCGCCTACATTATACACCAGTCAAAATTTACAAATACTAAGTTTGAGACACGGATAGATGTGATAGATATGGTGTGGAGGGGGGTGCATGTATATTGGTGACAGAACTTTGGGCCTCTAGAGCAGATGACGTCAGTGACCTTTGTAAAGACCCCGCTACTGATGGCTAAGTGCCGAGTTGCATGTAAATGGGGGCGTGGGAGAGCTCCGAAATTCAAGGATTGGATCACGGATTTAATATTTTGTCTCAAACAATTGACCAGTTATGCCGAATTGCTCCCTAATACTTCCCGTCCTAAAGATATATGGGACCCTTTGAAAAGCTATCTACTATCCCATCCAGTAGACACAACAGCTGAAAATAGGTGATCAGAGATGGGACGATATTACTGTTTATGGTCACAAAAATTGTAAATGTAATTTGCAATTCATGATGATTATCAGGCCACACGAGAACGGGTTAACAAACGCCATGATTAGATTTCGCACCGATGACCTGTAATAAGCTTTGATCCTTGTTTTCTATTGAATTTGCCATGTAGATACCTATAAGTGGTGAAGACATAATGTTCATTCAACTGCATTGTTCTTCTTATAGCTCATGCTTACAAATGAATGTCACAAAAGTAATGATCTGCACTATGCAGATCACCTTTGTAAAAGTTGTACATGTGTCCAGAAAGTACATATATGCGTCTGTACTGTTAGTAACCTACATGTTTGATGTTATTCATAAAAGCTCAATAAATACATCTTAAAAAGGAAAAACTATAATGTAACTTTAACCCATGTTTTTTCAATGAATTTTTTCTTTTTTTTTAACAAAGCAATATTTTAATCCAACTGCCTGCCACTCCTTGCTTAGCGCTGTGCATGGTTGTACAGGGTGACTGTGGCCAGGCCGTGTGGCCTACTCCTCCACGCATCCAACCCCATCTGTACAGAGCCATAGGCTTGTGTGCTGTGGGGTGTGGGCCACAGTGTTGTGGCCACCTCCCCAAAAGGCAGACAACCCCACAATGTACAGGGCCTTCAGACCAGGCCCTTATGCATATCCTCCATGTAGCCAAGCCCACGCTGTGCATGGCATTTGGCTGTGCCTTGCTTAGAGTTAGCCACAGAGCCCCCCCCCCCTCCCGGGCCCACGCCCCTAAAGGTAGTTACCATCATGCTTTGCTGGGATTTGGGACTTGCATGGCATGGGGTTGGCCCCAGCACCTGGCCAATCCCCTGCTGGCAACCAAACCCATGCCACACACAGCCTTTGAGGTGTGGCCCCCAAATATTCTTGGTCCTTGAGGAACCCGTCTCTCTAGGCCAAGTGATTAATAAAGTGAGGGAGCACACAACCCCCCTCATTCAGCCTACTTAAACCCCTGAATTAATGAAGGGATAATGGCACATAACCACCTCACTGAGCTACCCATAACCTAGGTCAATTCACATCAAATGGGATCAAGCAAATGTTTACATGCCCACACCAGTACTGTGTATATTGGCACCTTTGCCTGGTCAAGATTTCTACATTTGAATTTGTTATTTTTTTAAGAGTTCCGAATCCTCCAGTGAGACAAACTTGAAGGCTGTATCTGATGACGAGTTCCAAGAGGGCAGATACTGTCTCACCAGATGCTTGTTGAAATGGATTTCCTACTGTAGAGACGCCCCAAGTGGGAAACATATTTCTTCATTCCAGCTAAGTCATACCTTGAATGAATGGGCCTGGGTGGTTGGCAGTCCTCTGGAGGTCTGGAAGACCAAATATTTGCCAAGTTCCAAATGTTTAGAATTGTTAGGAAAAGTCCAGGTAGACTCTGCCAAGGGTCCAAGGATATCAGGAGTAGGCCTGGGCGGTAAACTCTGCTCCGCTTTCAGAGTTTGCTGAGATTTTCCCACTCCGTGCTTCACATAGAGGAAAGAGTTCCCAAAAACTCCACAGAGTGGCGCAGAGATAAGTACACATTCAAAGTTTGTGAAAGTGTTCTATATGCTTTGTGAGCTGCAAGTAAATCAATAAGCTACATCTGTGCCCAATTTTCTATCTCCAATCAAACCAAAATGCACATAAACTTTGGCCACATTCTAGACACACAGCATAACAGTCAACTTGTCCATATTTGGTGGATGCTAACCTCCTTTTCGTGGTATTGACCCGGCTAGCACACAAAATACCTCCATACACTTCGACGGGGTCACCCACTTTTTAAACCTGGAACAGCTTACTTTTTACCTTAATAGAATCACTCTCCTAAAATACTTCACATGCCCCAATTTTACTTCAAGGTTCTATTTTATGTGGCTTGGTGAGCAAAAAAAATGTGGGTTCTTTTTTGCATTTGTCATCCCAGACACGTCGAGACATGTGGCATTCAGTATGGCAAAAAGAGACCCTTGCCTTAAAAAGAGACACTATAAAGGATGTTCTGAAATTAGATGGGGTGGGTAACATCACTTGGTTAACCTATGTTGAATTCACTTTGAAAGCGGTTGAGCTACATCGCCCTTTTTTGGACCCTACTACTTGCTGTTCTGTCTCAAAAAATGACCTAAAAATGCAATTGCTTTCTAATTGGCAGATAAAAAGGGAGGCTAAAAATATTAATCTGTCAACAGTAAAGACATACCTGACTTCTCCTAGCATAATGCAAAAGGATACAAATACCATATATTTAACCTTTGTCACTAATCTACAGCATAGGTACATTCTGGTGAGATTTCGTCTGAATTATATACCTTTAATGTTGGGTTTTCCCCGTAATGTTTATGTTGCTTCTGACCTCCCATTTTGTCCATGTAATCAGCAATCTGCTCAGAATGCCATGCACTCTGTTTTTCTGTAAATGTTACTGTGATGCAAGGAAGCAATTTATTATCCCCATCATGCGTAAGATGAAGTTCAGACAGTGTCGTGTAGCCCTTTATTACCTCCAATCATTACCTGACCCTTTTGTTTGTTGTACTCTGGCGTCCTTTTTGGTATCTGCATTAAAAAAGAGACGTACAATTTGCTAAAATTATATACCAAACAATGTACTGATTTTATCGTATTGTGTAAATAATTATGAATTTGTATTTTTATATTACCATTTTTATATATTTTAACCACACTGTAATGGTGAGATACACTGCAAATGTCCCTTTTTATTGTAGTATACTTGTTATGCCTACATTGTGTTGGCGAAATAAAGTTATTCTGACTGACTGACTGACTGTTTAGAATTGTTAGGAAAAGTCCAGGTAGACTCTGCCAAGGTTCCAAGGATATCAGGAGTAGGCCTGGGCAGTAAACTCTGAGCCGCTTTCAGAGTTTGCTGAGCTTTTCCCACTCCATGCTTCACATAGAGGAAGGAGTTCCCAAAAAACTCCACAGAGTGGCGCAGAGATGAGTAGACATTCAAAGATTGTGAAAGTGTTTGATATGCTTTGTGGGCTGCAAGTAAATCAATAAGCTACATCTGAGCCCAATTTTCTATCTCCAATCAAATCAAAATGCACATAAACTTTGGCCACATTCTAGTCACACAGAAAATCTGTCAACTTGCCCATATTTGGTGGAGGCTAACCTCCTTTTAGTGGTATTGACCAGGCTAGCACACAAAATGCCTCCATACACTTTGACGGGGTCACCCACTTTTTAAACCTGGAACAGTTTACTTTTTACCTTAATAGAATCACTCTCCTAAAATACTTCACATGGCCCCAATTTTACATCAAGATTCTATTATATGTGGCTTGGGGAGCAAAAAAACGGTGTGTTCTTTTTTGCATTTGTCACCCCAGACACCTCGAGACATGGGTCCGGTGTTTGCCATACCAATGGATTCAAGCTATCATGGTTGATGAGGTGTGATACCCGGAAACCGGTACTGGGATGCTTGTTTCTGGTCCAGGAAATACCTGGCCTGACAGTTCAGGATGGACTGTTCCCATGGAGATGAGGGTCAAGACTAGTTTGCATATTGCTCGGTGAAAACTGGGATAGAATGGTGAGCACAACAATGATGGATTCAAGCCCAGATCTCTCTACTGGGGTTTTTGACACTGCTCAGCATTCGGTCCATCAATTGTTGTTTTTGCTATGCTATGTGTCATTTCATAGCATGCAATGGCATGTTATGCTATGTTATGTTATGTTACATTTTTTGCATAGCGCGCTATCACTCATAAGGGTATCCTGACACTTCACAGGTAAGTGAGTCTTGCTCAAGGGTCTGTCACTCAAAGAGCCACATCCGTAGCTTATAGTGGAATTCAAGAATTGAGGCAGCGACTCCGATGTCTGGTAGAGGTTTGTTCCATGTTTTAGAAGTGATGTATGAGAAAGCTCAACATCCGGTTCTGTTTCTGAAAATGCATCGGATGTGTGCGCGTACCAATCTGTCTAAGCACAGGTGTCTGGCTGGTTGGTGTATGGAGATTCAATTGTTCAGTTAGTATGGCACTGTGGGATGCAGATGTTTGAATGTGTGTGTCAAGAGTGCCTCTCTATAGGGAGTCAGTAGAGCTCTCTAAGGTGTAGTGCGAGTGAGCCCTGCAAGGGAGTTTGAGGATGAGTCTGACTGCTGTCTTCCGTATGTTCTGTAGTCTTCTGGTTAGTTGCTTGGCGATTCCAGTATCTAGGGCAAACCTGAAGTCCAGTTTGCTGGTGATGGGGAGACGATTTTACTGTTGTTGTTAAAGAGCTGTTTGAAGATCTTCTTCAGCAGGTCAAGGGGTTAGAAGCATGCAGCTTTGATGCTATTGAGTTGTGCAGGCATGTCCAGTTGAACACGAGGTCTGAGTTTGGGTTGCAAGTCTGATGTCATATGGCCACCAGGTGGAATTCCAGGGTGAGGTGTTTTTTTCTGACGTTCAATGCCTTTGTCTTATCCGTGTTAAGCTTGAGACAGTTGCATTTCATCCAGTTGGTGACGTCCGTCTAGCATACAGTAAAATTGACCCTAGTTATGGGGATTTTGCCCAAGACAAACAGTATGGGGGTACATGCCATTAGTGTAAGAGAGGTTGTTGATGCTGTGGTTGAGATAGCATTGAATAGTCATGTCACATATATGTTGAATAAAGTAAGGGTGAAGGATGAGCCATTATGCATTGTGTAGATGAGTTTATGGGCTTCCCAGGAGTATGGTGTGAAAGAGCCAGTTTGCATTTGCACCATTGTCAAAGGGCACATCTAAAGGAGAGCAGGTCCTTGACTGCTGATCTTGTGGAGGCCACTGAAGAGTGTGGGGTAGGAGACAGTGTTGAATGCCGCTTGGAGGTACAAGTGGGTGAGGGCTACATTCTGTCCTTTGTCCACGATCCTGCAGATCTTGTCTGTGGTGGTGTTGAGTGTTGTTACTGAGCTGTGAATAGGTCTGAACCCGGACTGAGTGCCATCTAGGACCTGGAGATAGACAAGGTAGATTGTGAGGCATATGTAGATGAGTTTCTTAAAGAAATTTGCAGGATGTGGTAGGAGGGAAATCAGTCTGTAATATTAGAGCGTGAAAGGGTCTGCTGAGGGTGTCTTGAGGGTTGGAATTATCACCTCAAATAACGTAAGTAATTTTACCAATTCATCATGAACCAAGTAAATGTTGTACTTGATGTACCAATCAGGACGACTCAGGACTTACAACCTGCTTCCATATTCCCTCACACAGAACGAAAAGCAGCATTGGAGAATAGGTACTAAACGCATGGTTCCTAGATAAGCATGAACCCACTTTAGAACTCACAAAAAATATTCACAACTAAAAGAATTTGCATGCCACCCCCAAGATAACGATAACGACACCCTCACCGGTCTCTCCATACCTTCTAATGGGCTCATACTTCCTATGATGTTAAGAAACAACAAACTGTAGACAAATCTTTGTTTATACCAACAAGCATGCACCAAATGTGGTAACTAGAATGTCACAGCACTAGCATGCCTTCAAATGTTGTAACTTGAATATCACACCACCACCAATTTCTTAATAACCACATAATGTTGATTAAAAGACCTGAATAAATGTTATGATCAAAAGTAATGTGCTACAACATTACCATTTTCTTTAAACAGCCTTGAAAAAGTCGGGGGTTACATTCCCCAAAACGACGAAACACGTGTTGGCTGTGACGTCTCCTGCAATAAACAACAACCAACCCTGAACAAAAGGATTAAGAAATTTATTTTGTTGGTGTACGAACTGTATTGTGGAAACACTTGTATATATCAATAACGTAGAATACCAAACGTGTGCTAAGGAGTACCAAGCATTTTGTGGCATTGCCTAACTAGAAGAGGGAAAGTGGTTCTCTTCTCCTTGTAGCACCGTTTAAACATTAGTAACCGATCACTTGTATACAAGAAAAGTGTACATCTCCCTGTGGCGCCGTAACCTAGTAAAAATTACCACTATTCTAGTAGCCAAACGTTTTCTCTAACTAGGGGCAGCCTACGGGACCACTATGAATTCTATGACTAACAATAGAGCAGACAGAGACAAAGAAGCAGAGGACCTATTCAACAACATAGGTATACAACTACCCAGTACCTCTTCAGGACAAGGAGGACAACCCTCTAGAGCAGAGGGTCTCAAAGAAAAATTTGTGAGGTTAGAAAAGCTCAAAATTACGGAATCATCAAGGTGGTGGGATGCAGCTACCCTAAAACAATATGTAAAGGTTAAAAGGATCCCAAGGGGTCTCAGATCGCAGATCATGCCAACATACGAGGACCTTGAACCGGACCTTTTACTAGCCTGGGAGAAGGAATTGACCAATAACTCTAACAATCTGATAATGATCTTAATAGAAAACTGTGAAAGAAAAGTGGCCAAATTACAAGCGGAGATAGACAAATTAGAGCAAGAAATTAAGGAATTTAATCTCCCTGATGTGACCTCTAAGAACTACCAGATCCTAGATGACATAGTGCAGCGACATGTCACGGACATTAAACAGAAAAAGAGTAAGAAACTCAAAAGGGATGAACGAGACTACTTGGGCGGGAGGGTATTCACCTTCGCCAAAAAGTATGATCACCTCATCCCTAAAAGCACTACTCAGACTCCAAGTGAAACCATTTCGGTTGGCTCAAGTACAACTTCCATTGACACCATTAATTCTAGTGAGACAAGCATAGAAGTAATGGGAGCTATGAGTGCAGTTGACCCTAATAATAGTTTTTTATTAGAAATCAACAGAATAAAGAAGGGGAACAGGGAAAGCAAGAAACCAGGCCCACAAGGAAAACAAGGAGAGGCAAAAGAGCAGGCGCCAGGTCAGAGCAGAGTAGGAATGAGAACCAGGTCATGGAACCAGAATGTGAATCAGAGGAAATAAACAATGTAACAGTTATGAATCTGAGTGAATTAGAACTCACAAATAACATGATATCTGTATTGGAAAAAGGTATGAGTTTTTGCCCGAACAATGTTGGTGATGTGTGTAGTACGAAAATTGATTTGTTTAAGTTTACCCGACGTTTGAAATTAAAAAACACTTTGAAATGACCAAACCGACAAATAAAGAATTGCAACAAAATTTGGGTATGATGGCTAATGGCAATTATTGTATTCAGGACATTCTAGACACCAGATTATTATTGTCAATCACCGAATGTGAAGATGAGGCCATACTCACAGAAAGGATCATGAGGGACTTTGACATAAATCTAGATTACAACATAACAAGTGGGTTGAAAGACAAATCCAAATGGACACCAACACTCACTGCGGGTAACAATATAGATCAATTCTACAAAGCAGTAACAGCAGATTTAGACAAACACAATATGAAGAAAACAGTTGAACATATACACAGAGACAATCTAACAAAGGAAGAGAGGAAAGCACTCAAAGAACTAAGTACAAACAGAGAAATAACAATCAGAGAAGCAGACAAAGGGGGAAACATGGTAGTAATGCAAAGTAGGGATTATGACCATGAAATACTTACCCAACTAAAAAATGCCGAATGTTATGAACAAATAGGAGCCAACCCAATGTGGAGACTGACAGAATACATTAACACACTATTAAAACAATGGCATGGTAAAGGTCTTATTGATGATAATGAACACACATATTTAAGAATAGACAGACCAAGATACCCATGCATCTACACAGTACCCAAGGTACATAAACCCCACACTTTCCCTCCAGGTAGACCAATTATATCGGGTATCGGGGGGCCAACTGAAAGACTTTCAGAGTATGTGGACGTGTTTCTAAAACCACTAGTACAAAATCTTCCATCGTACATAAGAGACACAAAACATATTCTGGGGACCATGGCAGACCTGCCGTGGGATGAAAACATGACAATGGTCACATTAGACGTTGTCTCTTTATATACGTGTATCAAAAGAGACACGGGACTGACAGCTGTTAAACACATGCTCAACAAGAGACCAGCTAGGGCGTGGTCACATACTGAGATGATTTTAGAAATGATTGAAACAATTTTGGACAACAACATATTTCTCTTCAAGGATCAGTGGTACAGGCAAAAGCAAGGAGTGGCGATGGGCTCCAGATTTTCGCCCTCATATGCCAACCTAGTGATGGGGAGGTTTGAGGAAACGAGAATCTGGGGTCCACCAGCTTCAGAATGGAACAAAGACATACTGTATTGGGGAAGATACATTGATGACTGTTTTATGATTTGGACAGGTACACTAGAGAAATTACAAGGATTCCACACATACCTTAATGACAATGATCACAACATCAGATTCACTATGGAATATAGTAATGTCAAAATACCATTCTTGGATGTTGAATTCTTTATTGAGAATAAGACGATCCAAAGCAGACTATATCGGAAAAGCACAGCCTGCAATTCCCTGCTACATGCGACTAGTGCCCACCCAGAACATCAAAAAAAGGCGATCCCCTATGGGGAACTAGTCAGAACACGCCGCAATTGTAGCATAGACACAGAATTTGAAACACAAAAACAAGGAGTAATTAAAAGATTCAGGAACAGAGGGTACAAACAGAAGGAACTGCAGAAAGCAGAAAGTAGAGTAAACAAACTAGCCAGAATAGACACCCTAACAGAAAAGCCTAAACAAGTAAACAAACAAGAGACGATTAGACTGGTGACATGTTACAATAACTGGGCCTCTGTTCTACGAAGGAGTCTAAACAAACACTGGCATCTACTCAGTAAAGACACCACACTGAGGAAACACTTAACAGAGAGACAACACTAACATACAGAAAAGGGACAACACTGAGAAATATACTGAGCCCGAGTTACCCTCAAAAAACAACCAAAAGCTGTTGGCTAACAGATCCAGGCTTTTTCAGCTGTGGAATGTGCGCAGCATGTAAATGGGCCTACAAAAAGATGAAGGGATTCAAAGGACCACACAACAATGAATACCGAATTCACACGACAATTAATTGTTGTAGTAAATTTGTGGTATATGCTCTAGACTGCAAATGCGGCAAACGATATGTAGGAAGCACTAAGAGAATGCTAAGGGACAGAATAAATGAACATATCAGGGCGGTCAAACAAGGTGACATGCGCTACCCAGTGGCAGCACACATGTCCGTTTGCCCTGCACAAACATCAAGTCACTCATTCCAGTACTTTGGGATTGAACATGTACCTATCCACCCCAGAGGGGGTAACAGGGAATTAGCCCTACGAAGAAGAGAGGCAATCTGGATAATGACACTTAAAAGTGTAGAACTGGGCCTCAACATTGACCAGGAGCTACATTATTTTTTAGGCACATAAGCACAACAAAACCATACACAATGTAGACCTCTGTAGACAGAACAACAACTAAGGAATAACTTCGCACATATAGTAATGAATATCTGTACTATATATGAACTGCAACTAATGAGTAACATTGCATATTCTGTAACGAAATTCTGTACTATAAATAACATTAAATAATTGTATGGTATGCCTGTATTACTGAACGTGGATGTGGGCCACTTAATGGCACATATAATTGTTCTGAGCCCATTTGGGATGGAGAAATTCGATAATAATAGAGACTGGCCCAATACAAAACCTTTAGTGAACATTGTGAATCACACAATACACACGCACGATGGGGAGCACTGGAGGGTTAGATTTCAACTACCACCAATTTGAAACCCTCACATGTGAAAAACAGGGTTTTACTATCAAGTAGCACAATGTAAATTTCAAGCAACTGCTGAGTGAAAATTAAAACGAATTTTCACCGTTGTTTAACTTTGGAGTATACAATTTCCCATTGTAAAAAATACCTGGTAGCTGTAATCTATATAAATGATTAAATTAAACAGGGTATATATATTAAGCATAAATTACTAAAATTGGGTAATTCAAGTTTGTGAAACTTAATTTTATTTTATACGTGCAATAAATGTCCCCAGAACACGAAAACATCAGACAAAACCACTAAAAGGGTCTATTTCATTACACTACATAGGCAGTCTAAAATGGCCGCCTTAGTTGCATCAAATAGTACTGGGGTTGGGACTAGGTTTCGAGTGAATCGAACCGGAAATGACGCATGCCAACAATCGGGCAACACTTCCTACTTAAATATATGGCGCCACCCGTCCAAACAAACACTGCAACTTAAATGAAGCAGAAGGGACGAATAACTTCCTGTGAAGACCACTACGATAAGGTAAGATATAAAAACAGCAGAGGGGATTAATTAACTATTCAAATTGCGGTCCACACGCAAGTATGTGGGACTGTTTTGGGACTAGCGCGCATGACAGAGCTGTTGACGATATCAGGAGGCAGACCCGAACGGGTTTCTGTATTATGTAAAATCGATTGACACTGGGTAAATATCCGTGGGGAGCACCAAGAACAGACGAGACACGGCAATGTCCTTCTCCAATAAGCACAATAGGATAATAGACGGGGAGCACTTTCAAATATTAGAACAGCCCTTTCCTCGTTAAAATATCCGTGTTAAACTTGTAACACGCTATGTGGCTTTCCAAATAAGCACAATAAGATAATAGACGGGAAGCCCCTTTTTATAATTTTATATTTTATATACTAGTATAGCACTTTCTTCGTTATATACCAGTGTTAAGCTTGCAATACGCTATGTGGCTTTTTCTTATAATTCTTCACGAGTAATGTCAAAAAACGGATATCGCCTTATAGCCCCAACTAAAGTCTGATATATTAATTACAGCTGACATAGAGTGAACCATTATTTTGGTCAACACATCGACGAAGCTTCCATAATACCCACGATATACCCACTAGAACCCCTTTGAGGGTTGGAATTATCACCTCAAATAACGTAAGTAATTTTACCAATTCATCATGAACCAAGTAAATGTTGTACTTGATGTACCAATCAGGACGACTCAGGACTTTCAACCTGCTTCCATATTCCCTCACACAGAACGAAAAGCAGCATTGGAGAATAGGTACTAAACGCATGGTTCCTAGATAAGCATGAACCCACTTTAGAACTCACAAAAAATATTCACAACTAAAAGAATTTGCATGCCACCCCCAAGATAACGATAACAACACCCTCACCGGTCTCTCCATACCTTCTAATGGGCTCAAACTTCCTATGATGTTAAGAAACAACAAACTGTAGACAAATCTTTGTTTATACCAACAAGCATGCACCAAATGTGGTAACTAGAATGTCACAGCACTAGCATGCCTTCAAATGTTGTAACTTGAATATCACACCACCACCAATTTCTTAATAACCACATAATGTTGATTAAAAGACCTGAATAAATGTTATGATCAAAAGTAATGTGCTACAACATTACCATTTTCTTTAAACAGCCTTGAAAAAGTCGGGGGTTACATTCCCCAAAACGACGAAACACGTGTTGGCTGTGACGTCTCCTGCAATAAACAACAACCAACCCTGAACAAAAGGATTAAGAAATTTATTTTGTTGGTGTACGAACTGTATTGTGGAAACACTTGTATATATCAATAACGTAGAATACCAAACGTGTGCTAAGGAGTACCAAGCATTTTGTGGCATTGCCTAACTAGAAGAGGGAAAGTGGTTCTCTTCTCCTTGTAGCACCGTTTAAACATTAGTAACCGATCACTTGTATACAAGAAAAGTGTACATCTCCCTGTGGCGCCATAACCTAGTAAAAATTACCACTATTCTAGTAGCCAAATGTCTTGGGAAGCATGTTGTGTTCAGCGTGTTCCCAGGTTTCTATCATGGTGTCTGAGTTGATGGAGGAATTGAGGATCAGGGTACGGTATTCGCTGAGGGAGACAAGTCCTCTGTTAAGGCATGATGGGGACATGGGTCTGACGGAGCTCCATTGTGGATGGACTTTATAGTGTCAACTGTTTCATTTATAGAGTTGGCATGCCACATGATGACAGTCTTTTCTATATCCAAGAAAGAGAGGTTTGTTGCGATGGCCAAGTGTTTCATCTGAGGGCTAAAGTTCCTTTACAGGGATGTGATCTTGTCATAGAAATAGTTTGATAAGTTGTTGTAGTAGTCTTGAGAAGGGGTGATGTTATTGGAGGTGGCTGCAAGTATGGTGAACTATTTCAGAATAGTAAGAGGTTCTTTGTTTCTGGTGGTACCGGTGTTGATGTGGTCTGGAAGGGCTATGTTCTTAATTTACAGCTTTGCTGATGGTGCCGCTTGAGAGTGTATTTGATGTCTCTTTGTTATCTGGAATGTTGCTTGCTCACAACATGCATTCCAGTTTCTTCCTGTTTCCCTTTGACAGCCTGAGGTATTATGTGTACCAGCTTGCCTATGTTCATATCTTTGTCATTTTTAACAGCTTGCTTTTGTTTGAGATTGTGTCATGTTGCCATGCTTGAGGGGTGCCAGAGAGTAGGAACAGCCAGTGATCCAGTTGTTGAAGTTCTTAACATCTTCATTCATGTTCTTTGTGGGTTTGGGCTGTTGTGCGGACAGGATGAAAGCCCATTCCATTTCTAGGATATTTTTCCAGCAGTGTCGCACAGGTTCTGAGTTGGTTAGTGTCCTGTTGTATGGGGACAAGTTCTGAAACTGATGAGGATGTGGTCAGTCCAAGTCATGTGTAAAGTTTTGTCTACCTTGATGTTCCTGAAGGTGGAGAAAATCAGGTCCATGAGATGCCGAAGAGGTGGGCAGGTTGGGTGATATAATAGGTGTTGCTGAGACTGCTGGGATTTTGTAGGAAGTTGATGGAGAGTGTGGTCTTCCAGGTGAAATGTTAGCTCTCCTCAGAGGATGAAGGTGCTGGAGTCAATGACAAGAGATATGAGGGAATACGTGACATCAGTGGTGACCTTGGTTTGTCATCCCTGTTGTTGGCAGACGAGAGTTCTGGTGAAGCTGGTTTGATTTGAAACTTGAGGGTGAGGTGCTCCCTGTAGCCAGTTGTGATGTCCATTGTACTTGTGCATCCTATGGTGTTGCTAAAAATATTGGTGACTTTGCCTCGGAGCTTATGCTGATGCGCTTGTCCCCATGGGCTTGAAGAACCTTGGTGAAATTATTATGTTTAGCTATCTTGTTTGTGTTTTGTTCTTATGTTAAGTTAGCATTCGCAGCACCATTGTATGTTTAGCTGCCATTTTGAACCATGTTGTCAGCTGCGTATTCCCTTCTCAAGAAGCAGGCTGTGGAAAGTTCCATTTCTCGAAGGTTACGCCTTGCTCTGCTAATGAACACACAGCTCTTATTAATGCATTCCTTTCCCGTAGAAAGAGGCTTTCTCCCACTAGTCTAGCGGTAGGCACGAACAAAACGACACTGGTATAGATATAATGTGTGCCCGGCTTCAGAGTCGAAAACTCATCTTACTTTACTTCTTTGTTTTAGAGGCACCTGCAAGTGGAATTCCATTATGGGCAGGACTTTCTTGGTTCAGAAATGTACATAATGTATCTCTATGTTTGCTGAAGTCAGTCCCTCTGCAGCAATCCTAGGAGGCTGGTCAGACTGGACTCCACTTGTGTGTACCTGAACAAAATATACTTGGTTTGTATTCTCTACTGTCTGACCAACTCTTCATTTGTATGGAAGGCTGAGAGGTGGTCATGAGTGACCCGGATGACCCATAATCGGGCCACTTCCTTCAGTTGGTGCCTGAACAAGGGCTCCATTGGGTGACCCATACGCGCCTGTGGACGGGTGAGAAGGTCGGGCCATCACAAGGTCAGATGGGTGGACAAGGGACCCCTGACCAAGAGTTCCTGAACTTCCAGCTGCCCCGTCTTCCTGGCCAGTCGGTGCCTCGCCCAGTGGTCATCCTGACTGTGATCCTGACAAGAAAAACCCTTGGATCTGCCGGTTCGGTCAGATGAGTCGGCAGTGGAGAATAGATTTGTTAGACCTGTGTGCACCCATCAGGTGAGTTTGTTCTGGTTCTTTGTGGAAAACCATTTTGGTTTGTCTTTGGTACGGTCTGAGGACCGATTTGGATACAAAGTATTTGTGAATACTTTGCCAGGCAACATAACAAATTTGGCTTACTTTTGAAAATGCCTGGGTTCAGCCCATTTTTGGTTTCCTGTTTTCGTCGTTGTTCTGCTGATGCTCGACTGGAAGAAATTCAGCCAGCACCTATGGAAGGCACTCTGAATTTTGATATGTATGTGACGCATGGCCCTGGACCTATTATGTTTAGTATGCCATTTCACAGATATACAAGGGACAATACTGAGTTGCAGTGGCCTTTGACGGGCACCTTCAATGAACAAAAATATCCTTTTTACAGGTGAAATTGTTTGCAAGAAGAAGCAGGCAGACTATGTTTGATTCCCTCAGAACATGGCAAAAGAGGTTAAACAGATGCGAATGAAAGCGTAGAAAGAGGCCCGGAAAGGGAGAATGCAGACCTTGACTCAGAAAGCTGTATCGCATGATGGAGAGAAGCAGGAGATAGGGATTGCTCATGAAGATAGGAGATTCCAGTTACAGATTGATAAATCATATGTGGCCAAAAAAGAAAATTATACGTTTTGTGGAGCAATTGTTAGATACAGGACCCCCACTTCTGTATGCCCGCAGAGGGTATATCCGGCTCTTGCGCCACAGGCCCAGCTGCCCAGTTCTTCTGTCTCTGCTCTTTCTGCTTCTGTTACTGTTAATCAGACTGCCTCCTATCCTTTCTTTGCCCCCGCCGTCTGTGTCAACGGTGACTGTTAGTACTCCTGTAGGGCCTATTGCTTCGGCGTCTTTCTCTCCAGATCATGCACCCACGACGCAACCGACAGTGACATTAGTGCCTGCCCCATAGGTTGTCACCCCCACTGTGTTCCTCCATTCCCTGACGTTACTGAGTAGTGAGACACCAGTACATGGCCCTGAGGCTAGAGATCGGATGATATTTAAGGAGCACATAGGGCCGACATTGGTCCGATCGGATGTGGGAGATGCAGAGAAACAGGTGGCAGCTTCTCAGGCTGCACAGTGAGCTCATAACCCCATTTACAGTGTGAAGATGTGTGGCGTGTGATGAAAGTTTATGAGCCTTTTGTACAGCAACATTCCCTTAAGCACATTTTGGCTACTCTGATCAGTCTTTGGGAGTAGTATTTCAAGGGTGCAGCACCACAGATCATATACAATATTAGAGTTCATGTGTATGTTACTGATATGGAGCCTGCTAATATCTTTGGTAATGTTGCAACATTGGTTGCTTATCAGGGAAGGCTGCTGGAGAAGGGCCCCAACCCGGTAACTCAGTTTCCGATGAGGGAGGTACATCCTATATACCACCCTGAGATACCAGAGCTACAGAATCAGCGTTATAATTTGACTAGGCCAAGGGCAGAGGCCCGTTTTCCAGAACAATGGGTTTATACTCCATGGAAGAAGAGTGAAGTTTTGTCTCTTAAGACTCAGTTACCTGACCCTATACAAAAATCCTACTGCCTATTATAAGGAGCTGACTGAAGCAGCCTTTTCAACTATAATGACACTTGCCGATATTGAAATGTTTTTTGGTCTACAAGTCCCGGTTGATATTTGGAGACAAGTGCGCATGCAGGATCACGTTGCTGAATTGGGTTGTACCTGGGATCAATTAAAGTATGGTATCAGGAAGGGAAGCCTGGTGAGAAGCCTAGAGCAGAAATACTTGCTTTGCCCGGTCGTATCATTACATATATACATTCTCTTATTCCTCAGAGGAAGATTGATTGGAACAATTTATCGGCTTGTCATCAGAAGAAAGATGAGAGTGTATCTGATTTTTTTCTCTCGGTTTGAAGGTGTGTTTCTAGATTATAGTGGATAGGACTTGTTGATTGAAGGTGGTGTGTGAGTGATTGTTGATAGGTTTGTTTCAAAATTTGCTTCCTGAGATTGCAACATGATTGCAAGCTTCTGAAAGCACTTGGTCCACCTCTTCCCCTTCTATTATACTGAAAATGGCACGGTATTATGAACATAGGGATAATGAGGATAAGGAGAGGTCAGAAAAGAAGCATAAGGATTTGAAAACAAAAGTGTTGTTTCAGCAGGCTTCATGGGGAAACGGTAGAGGACGTGGTGGCATGGCCAGATAGCTTCCACGCAATAGCAGGGATGCTATGCCTGTAGGACCGAATCAGTGTGCGTACCGTTAAGAGGAGGGACACTGGTGCAGCGATTGTCCAGTGTTTTTGCAGAAGGTCGTGACCACTAGAGGATGAGGAACTCGTGGCCGGGGCCGTGGAGTTGGTGGACAGGACAGGACTCAGAATACGGTGGCCTCTAGGGGTAGTTCAGATCAGAAATATTTTATGATGCTCTGGGTGGAGAGTATTATCATGATGATTATGATACAGACGAGGTGACAGGAATGTCTTACATCTAGGAGAACACCTTTGTAACAATAGTTAACAATTGAAACCTTGTTTCCACAGTGTGTGGGTGCTATAGAGTATCACCTCCTGATCTTGAAGTGTGTTGATTAGATATAAAGAAAAAAGTCCTTCACCACTGGAAGGGCAAACTCAGGAAAGCACTCCTATGCGAGAAAGAACGCTTTAAACAGTCAACTCTCCATTAGTCGTATTTCACTTAGGTTTATTCAACAGCATATTTAAATAGTGAAATATCCATTCATATGCATAATTTCATTCTTCATTGCAATTAAGTGTCATAACATATGAAATCATCCATTGTTCAATTCACAGGAATTTCAACAAGAACCCCAATTCATTTTTGGTCTAGCCCCTCTTCAGGGGGTTCTCCCTGTAAAAAACATAAGGTACTCTGAATGATCCTGGAGCAGAATGCGTAAGTTATACAATATAATAGGATATCGCAGCTGTGTGGCAGAAAGTGTTCGAATCATGCAGAGAAATTAAGAAAGTGGTGACAATGTATTGCAATTCTGCACGAAGTGATCGTGAAATGTATATAAATGAAAAGTAATAAATGGTCAATATGGTGAAAAACACGAAGCGTCAAATCCGTGTGACCAAAGGTACTCGGTAAAACATAAAGAGAAATGAAGGGAGTAGTGACTTTATGTTGCTATTGTGCACGAAGTGATCGTGAAAAGTCGCCGTAAAGCTGCATTCGCAGGGTGTGTGTGTTTGCTGGCAATGATAATCTGGAACTATATCACTATGCAAACCGGAAGTGACCCACGCTAGTGCGGTAAACACTGTAAACAGACGATCGGAAAATCCGTGAGAGGACAGACTCTAATGTGAACCGATCCATTCCTTCAGGGAATGCTACTGCCTTGTGCAATAATGTTTGGCCAGATAAAATTAGTGTGAAATCTCTAACATTTGCATGCCGGAAAAAACAGGTATAAAAATAAATAAAATAAATGAACGGTCGTAATGATAAAAATACGGGTGCTGAATTGCGATAAGAAGTGGTGTAAATGGAAAGGTAGGGGAGCTTCTGAGTTTTCATGCGGGTCAGAAAATACATATGATCATAGTGAAAGAGCCACTGACTCAAAGAACCACACAACAGTACATTGGTACATGGAAAACAGTACATCAATATGAAAAAGTAAAGGAAAATAATTCATCATGATGTATTCACATTACAAATGAAAGATTGTTATAGATGGCAACTGAATTCTAAACGTTCATTTTAACCCTTTGGGCACAGCAAGTTAAGTTTATGAATCCAGTATAGTTTACATTGTAGCAAAAAAAAATAGTTGTTTCTACCTTCTTTTATGTCTACTTGTTCTGAAATCGAGTTTCTTAATTGGCTGATGTTATGATTCTTTTCAGAATAATGTGAGGCAACTGTTGACGTGGGAAAGTCAGGACAGGAGGTAGATATTTTGGGGTGGCTGCGGCCAAACTGTGGAACGGCCTCCCTTGGGAGATTAGGCAAATTAGGGAACTTCTCCACTTTAGGAAATGTGTGAAGACCTGGTTGTTTCCTAAGCCATAGTCTCCTGTGCTTGCCCAACTAATATTCTCGCCCTCATGTAGCCACCAGTGCCAGGATGCCTGTAAGGTGACAGGGCACTTTATAAGCTGATTAAATTGTGTTCAATAAGATGAGTTCTCATTTTTCGTTCTGTCTTCCCTGCGTAGGGTAGCCCCCATGGGCAGTTAAGCAGATACACAATGTTACTGGTGTCGCAGGTTGCTGTCCCTTGCAATTTAATAGGAGTCCCTTGGGTGGGATGTGTCAAGGTGGTACCCCATATTATTTTGATTGAACCCCCACAGTTGTGACACAGGATTGTTCCAGTGTAAATATGATCAGAAGGATTTGTCTTTCTTTGTAAGAGTTGTTACTAATTTGTCATGCATTGATAAGCAAAGATTGGGAACTGTTGGAATATGCCTTTGAAATTCATTTCTGCCTGTAACAAAGGCCAATATTTTCAGATGGTTTGTTTGATTTTGAAACTCCTGGTTGAGTATTTAGACACAAATACCATTCTTACTTCATGTTTCTCTGTGCAAATGTTAGGTTTGAGCAGTTCAGCCCTGTCGTTTTGTTTGGCTATTTCAACAGCTTGTCGTAAAATAGATTTGGGATATTCTCAATGTTTAAATTTAGACATTATTTTATCTTTATTGTCATGATATAGTTCCTCAGATGATGAAATGCATCTTGCCCTAAGTAATTGAGAGTATGGAGATGTTTTTTCAAACTAATTTGGTGGAAACTAGAGTGGTGTAGGAAAATATTCCGGTCAATTAACTTGGTGAACACCGATGTAACCAGTTTGTGATCTTGTATCTTAATGTCAACATCTAGAAAGGGAATTATTTTCCTATCCAAGGTGTGTGTAAACTGAATTTGTTCATCGATGATGTTGATCTCGCTGATGGCCTGGTGTAGATCTCTTTCTGTTCCTTTCCAAATTAAGAATATGTTTCTATATACCTATTATAGGTAATCAGGTTCTCTTTTCAGAAGGTCTTGGACAAAATATGATGTAGCTCGAACCAGTGCATAAAGAGATTTGCGTACGCAGGAGCTGCGTAACTGCCCATGGATGTACTGGACAGTTGAGTGTAAAACTGGTCTTGCCAGGTAAAGTAGCTATGATATAAAATGGAGTGCATGAGTTTTAACAAGGTTATTTTCGGACCTTCACTTTTCTCACTTTCAAGAAGGAAGGATTCCATCCCCTGTAGACCCATATCGTGTGGGATTGAGGTATACAAGGATTTCACATTGATGGTGCACAAGATCAGTTCGATTTCCTCACACAACATGATCTTTTCGAGTTTGACTAAAAAGTCAGCAGTGTCTTGCAGATATGTTGCCATCTTTTGAACACTGGATTGTAGATGTCGGTCGATGTATTTACCTATGGGCTCTTGTATTGAATTTCTAGTGCTTACGCTGGGTCTGAATAGAGGTTTTTCCAAACTCTTATGAGTTTTATTCAATTTTTTTTGTCTTGTTCGTTAATGGTTCCCTTGTTTAATGCATTGTCAATGATGGTTGTCAACACTCTGATAAATTCTTTGGTGGGGTTCGAATTCAATTCCAGGACATGTTTTAGTCAGCAACATGTATTTGTACACATTCTAGGTAAAAGGTTGTATCAAGAATAATGAGTGCTCCGCCTTTATCTGCTTTGCTACACGTGATCTTCTCATTGTTAGCCAAGCATGGTATTGCATTCCGCTCTTTGAGTGTTAAGTTGGACCTTTTTATCACACTAGTTTTAAACGTGTCATGTAGTTCCTTCTGCACAACCATATCAAATGAGTCAAGAACTTTATAAATCCAGTAGTGTCTGTTTATCTGCTACTGGTTTTGATACAATTATGTTCTTAAAAAAATGTTTAAGACATAAAGTTCTCATAAGTTTATACAAGCAAATCTGGGTTTCCAGTTAATTAGACTAGTATGTCGTAACATAAGACAAGCCTTTTTGTAGAGTTTGTGTTTGAAATGTAGATAGTTCCGTTTTAGAGATATTTATTTCTAAATTCTCTGCCTTCTGGTGGATTTAGCTACCTGCAGGTCTGTTTCTGTTGAACTTTGCCCTCCTGGTTCGACGAGTGTGCTTCTGTCTCTCCCTGAAAAAGGAACCGTAGCTGTGTTTCCTGTGTTTGATGTGGAAGGTCTACTATCTCTCTCAAGATTGGTGTTTCTGGGTGGTGGTCCTCTTTGAGGTGTTCTAGGTTGAGATTCATCCAATGAGGATGTGTCTTCTGTGGATCGATTGCCGAACAGTGTTTGTTGTCTCCGAGAGGTGTAAACCTCAGTCTAGCTGTAAACCTCTCCCAATTTATAATCTACGGTATCCCGCTTGAATTTGGGGAGTTTTTTTTGTTTATTTCTGTAGTATATTTGTCTAGCTGAGAATTGATATCTTCGAGGGTTTTATTCCATTCTTCTGCAGAGTGTTTATCACGTATTTCTTGTTTGAGTTGTGTGACTTCTTTTTCGAGTTCTTCTAATGCTCTAGACAATTATTTCATGATTAAAAGGATTAAGTCAAGTGGGCATTTGTTTAAAATGCCATACCATCGTTCGGTGAAACATATGTATTATTTTTACACAAGGTAGATTTGAGGGATATCCCTATGCCTTTGGGTATCCTTTGGACTTCATGATAACGTATCAATGTACTGTCGTGAAGCCCCTGACCGATTTCTCTTTAGGCTGCAAATAGTAGTTGCTTGATGTTTGATTGTACAGATCCTGTACTTAAAGGGACGCATTCCAGTTCTTGGATCAATAAGTAGATGCGTTTTTTGTCTTCTGATGTGAAACCAAATTTGTCGGCTTTGTGTCCAGTAATATTTGCAATATCTTCATAAGACATTCTTCTAATGGGTGCAGACCATTGGGATCAGCAGCAACAATAACAGAACGAATAATAAAATGGTTGCACTCCTTTATAACAATAGTTAACGATTTAAACCTTGTTTCCACAGTGTGTGGGTGCTATAGAATCACCTCCTGATCTTGAGGTGTACCGATTAGATACAATGAAAAAAGTCCTTCGCCACTAGAAGGGCAAACTCATGTTAGCACTCCAATGCGAGTCGTATTTCATTTAGGTTTATTTAACAGCATATTCCAATAGTGAAATATCCATTCATTTGCATAATTTCATTCTTCATTGCAAATAAGTGTCATAACGTATGAAAACATCCATTGTTCAATTCACAGGAATTTCAACAAGATCCCCGATACATTTTGGGTCTAGCCCTTCTTCACAGGGTTCTCCCTGTAAAAAATATAAGGTACTCTGAATGATCCAGAAGCAGAATGCGTGAGTTGTACAATATAATGGGATATCGCAGCTGTGTGGCAGAAAGTGTTTGGTGAATCATGCCGAGAAATGAAGAAAATGGTGAAGCTCACAACAAAGCAAAACCAAAGTCAACTTTTTTGCTTTGTTTGCCCTAAGTTGGCAGGGTGTGCCCAGACGTGGGTCCCTTGCTCACTTTGCCACTGGATTCAAGCTAGCCTGGCTGATGACGGCTGATTAGACAGAAACCAGTCCCAGGATGCTTGTTTCCGGTCCAGGGAAGACACGAGTTGGAAGTTCGGGCTGGACTCTTCGCATGAGACACAGGGTCAGCCTGATTTGCATATGGCCATGTCTGAACTGGGGTGGCTGAGTGAGCTAAAGAATGATGATGGATTAAACCCAGATCAGTTGACTGCAGGTGAGTGCTTGCAATGTTCAACAATCCATCCATCATCCCTCTTGGTTTTGCTTTAATAGAAATTAACCAATCTGTTAATGACGGAGATGTATTTTGATGTATTGTGACCCAAAATGTACAAATTTCCATCCGTGTAAGTAAAAAATCATTTTTTCTCATCTAGAGACATTGATTCATAAGAGGGTGACAAACCAAAAAATATCAAAGTTGTGCTCAACTGAATACCAGGCCCAAACACATTATGGATGTCCAAAAAGGATGTTACATTGGACGACTTATAAACATATGAACATCATTAACTTTGAGCTGGAAGTATTTCGGGCATTTTGTGTTCAGAACCTTCACCAATTTAGAGGGACCAATACACCTCGTAATGACAAAAAATATGATTTTTTTAAGTTTGCAGGACATATTGTAGAATGCAAAATGTTATAAGATACTTGCCATAAATCTTCAGCTTGGATTCCAGGCAAGTACTTTCCCCACAATTCCGATGGAAGTCGAAATTCTCCATCTGCCAGGTCCACTAATACCCAATATAGGCTTGCCACCTTTTTCTTTTTCATGATTTTCTTACTCAGAATCGTCTCTAATTTGTTAGACATACTGACGTTCACGTTAAGCGATTGATGCTAGCTCTTAATTTGCATATACTTAAATCTAGATATTACATTATTTGTAAGTATCTTCAACGATTCCCAAGAAAGTAGGAAGCCCTCAGGTACAATTTGTTCCCATCTTTGTCGTCCAGCTGTTATTAACAGGCTTGCTAAAGCATCTTTGGTCCACTCAGGTGAACCCAGAGCATCCCAATGGGGCGCCAGTGCACTATAATAGCTGATCTTTAGAAGCTTCCTTACTTTGAACCATGTAGATGCTAGGCTTTTTAGAATTTGTAAGCGAACCTTTTTAAAAATTCTTGGGTCTCCAAACGTATATGTATATTCTTGAGTTCCTCCCTCTAATTCTGACAACATCTCTTTAAACATTGTACCAATATCAGAGCTGTCTGTCTTGTTCATTAAAATGTTGCTGATTCTGATCGAGAATATCCATACGTGAAATACTAAATCTGGCAGTGATAGCCCTCCCTTGTTCTTTTTCCTGTGTAGCTTCTTCCATGATATTCTAATGTCTTTAGAAGCCCAAATAAAACAATTTATTCTAATGTGGAGTTTTTCCAATCCCTCTTCTTTAGATGTCAGGGGGATGTTTTGAAACAAAAAAATAAGTTTAGGTAACACCATCATTTTAATGTAATTGATTCTTCCTATAGGCGCAAGAGGTAAATGTGCCCAGCTTGTCAAGGAGTCATATATTTCTTTACTAACTTTGTGCAAATTTGTGTCTAAAATATCATCAATGTTTTGTGTAATCATGAAGACCAGATATCATTTTTTTTTCATTGTATAAGTCTAGTCTCCATATTTCAGGCCATACGTTCGGTCTTGGCTGCATTCATTTCATAACCCGAGATCTGACCAAACTGCTGCGCTTCCCTATAGATTATTGGTATCACTTTATTAAGATCTGATATGTATACCATTAGGTCGTCGGCATACAAAGCCACCTTCCGTTCCCAAGTTTTTAATTTAAAAGGGGATATTTCAACGTTATTTCGGATTTTTCTGCTAGCGGCTCAATATATAAATTAAAAAGTAGGGGGGACAGTGGAAAGCCTTGCTTTTTACCCCGCTGAATTTTTACAGGAGCAGACAGGTTTCCATTCACTAATATTCTAGCAACAGGGCTTAAATAGATCAAGCTAACTGCCCTACAAAAATTTGCCCACAGATTGTATGCTTTCAACATATACTTTAAATAAACCCAATTGACCCTGTCAATTGCCTTTGTGGCATCCCAAGTAATGATAGCTAGTAGTAGTTTGTAGAGCGTTCCTAAGTCAATTGCCCCTATCAGGTTATAGGTAAGATCTTGAATTCCCCTACCCTATATGAAGCCTTTTTGGTCCCTGTGCAATAACCCCCCAATCACCCCATGTAACCTCTCTGCTAAAATCTTCACAAAAATCTTATAATCTACATTAAGTAGAGAAATGGGGCATTATGAATCACAAAAGCTAGGGGACTTTGCAGGTTTAAGGATCAATGATACCGTGGCTTTGTTAGAAGATTGTGGCATATTCCTGCCTTTTTCAAAAATATAGGAGATAAGTTCCTTCATCACTGGCATTAGAACCTCCATAAGCACCTTAAAAAGCTCCACAGGCAGGCCATCTGGCCCAGCAGCTTTACCAGATTTCCCTGCTACCAATCCTTTTTTGATCTCATTGCTTGTTATCAGGCTACTTAAAATAAACACTTCATTCTCTGTGAGGTATTTTAAGTGGGCTCAACCCAACCAAGCCCTGATTGTTTTCTCCAGGATGGTTGGATCTTCCCGGTAGACAGTTTCAACATATATATTTTTTTTTTAGTAGCATCCCATCAAAACTGACTTCTTTGATGTTTCCGCTTTCAATATCTTGCTTAGTCTTCGATTCCAGAAGCTTGCCACAACTCTCCACATACTCAAAAGTTTGCTAGCTTGCAATCATTTTTTCACCTCAAATCCATCACCATAGCTAGGTATGATTTTAAAGATTGCAGCTTTGCAGAGACATCCTCGTCTATCATATTACTCCCTTGAATAAGAGGATCTTGTTCTAAATTTTGAATCTCCCCCTCTATCTTTCCCACCTCTGCTCTATACTTTTTCTGTCTAGCAATCTCTAGTGATGTTAACTGACCTCTCAAAAAAGCTTTGTATGCATCCCATACTACTTCTAACGAGCCAGTTTCCATATTATTGGAGAAAAAAGCTCAAAAGCATTTGTCTCTATATTTAAGACTTTAATTACGTCTTCCTCTAACAAGATGGGACAATCTAAAGTCTATCTTCTGTTAGACAGTTTTAGTGGCACTTTGGGAACTAAGAATACTGCTGAATGGTCAGAAATGTATTCCCCCAGATGTTTTATACCATGTAGCCACCTTTTCACCTCTGAACTCACTATAAAAAGATCTAATCTGTATTTGTGGCCATAGTTCTTATTATGAAAGGTGAATCCTCTCTTTTTCCCCATCTTCTCTTTCCATACATCAGACCAGACTAACGGCTTCATAGCGTTTTTATACGTTATTCTCATATTATTGTTCTGTGCCGCTCTACTTTTCACTGACCTATCTAAGGCTGGATCTAAAACCACATTGAAATCCCCTGCCAGAATTAACAGATCTGCACAGTTTAATAACTCAGAAAAGAGATCTTTGAAGGGAGCTGGATCGTCAATGTTATATAACCTGCAAATGTGGATTTATAAGTATGACATTTAATTTTTGCTATAGCCCATCTCCCCATCTTGTCCACTTTATTCCCTTCAAGGGAGATGGGCGGATTTGTGATAATGACAATAGACACTCCCTTTGTTTGCGTTTGCTGCGTAGTGCATATCACCTCTTGAATCGAGATCCTGGATTTACACTGGGCTCTCATCTCACTCTTCATTAAATAAGTCTCCTGAAGTACAAAAATATTTTCTGGGGAATCTCTTAAATATTGGAGGATCTTCTCCATCCTGCTTTTGGATCTTAGCCCATTCATGTTCCAAGAGACCTTTTAGCAAAATATTTTGCTCCTCTATTATCAAGGCCATAACTCAAATTCTAAAACACAATTCCTTTAATGAACCATACTTTATTGAATTGGAATTTTTTTTCCCTGCTGCCCCCCACCCTATGCTCCCCACCCTCTCCCTCCCCCTTCTCTCCCGTGACCCACTCGCTGGAAAACCCCTTCTTTCCTTTCTTATGGCCCTACCCTGGCCTTTGGAAGTTCCCCCTCCTTGAGTCAGGAAATGATAACATAACTTACTATGAATGCTCTTAAAATAATAAGTTCTATATAAAACAATCTTTATACATTTCATCCTTCTCTTTTAAGCCTTTTCTAAACTGTGGCGATAAGAGGTTAAACATTCTACAGGTTTTCTTGTGAACCTCTCGCAGCCGCAGTGCTCCATAAAATAGACTGCAAAAAATTCTCTCCATGACTGCATTTTATTATTGTGCATTACCTTTAGCATAGCCGGGAATTTAAGCTGAGTTGTCTCTATCAGCTTTCTGAAGGGTTCTAATAATTTTCCCAGCTCCCACTGCCTGGGTGCTGTTATTGAGGAGACATCAGATCTTATTTGAAACGTTATTCTGTTTGCATTTAACGAATTCATCTTAAGTGCCTTGTACACAATTTCATCTTTTAAACAATAAGTTAGGAAGTAGACTATAATTTTCAGAGGTTTTGTTTTATTAGGGTTCAATCTGAATGTGAATATGAGCGGGATATATATCAGCCATCAAATCTTGAACCAAAATTTTGATTTGGGTTGCTTGTTTAATTAACCTCACTATGAACTCCTTAAGATGACCCCCCTATTTTCCTTCCAGTACTTTTAACAGCCGTATATTATTCCTACTTTGGGAGTTTTCGAGAGATTCCAATTTGTCCTGAAAACCCATGTCCTTCTCTTTCATTAAACGTATATCTTTTACGTTTTCCTCCATCTGGGAGACTAGCTCGACCACCGTAAGTTCTAAAGCTACGGTCCTGGCAGCCAATGCATCCAACTTAACTTCAATTTTTTCACAGGGCATTTTAATTTCCGCTTGTTTTTTTTCGAAAACTGTGAACCTATCTCTGACTTCTTTACTCAGCATGTGAAAAAAGTCAGAGACTGAACGTGGGGGGTTGTGATCTTCATGATGCTCTCTAGGGGACCCCTCTGGCTCCGGGCCAGCCTCCACAAGCTGACTATCCTGATTCTCCTGACTTTCCCTTAGGGAGACTGGATTCTGACTTAACGCAGGCATATCCCCTTGTACTTTATTAGCTTCATCCACCATCACTGATTTCAGCGTTATTAATTCCTCTGATAGTTCTAGTGAGTTTGGGTCTTTTTCAAGTAATTGAAACCTGTTGGGGCTCCGAAGACCTTCTGGAAATTCAGATAACTTCGTGGAGTTGCTCATGGGCATGCCATCTGTTGGTTATAATGTTAGTGTATTCGGAGCAACCTTAAAATAACTCCTCAGTGAGGAGGTAAGCTTTGGGTTATGTTGCTTCCCAAGGGGGTGTTTTACTTTTCTGTTTTTTCTATGTTTTGCTGTGACCCAGTCCCCCGTTGCTACTATTTCCTGTGCAGGTAAGATTTTTTTAACAAGGATGGTTCACTGTTTCCTTACACTATCTCGAATTTTGTAATCCACTTTGGTAGAGCTCTGACTTGTGCTCCTTAATGTGTACCTATTTGGTTCTTTTAATTTTAGTTTTTGATCTGAAGGTCTGCCATCCATTTTTTGTCCAAAATGCCCAACTTTACCTGTGTTAAGTCTACACCCCCAGCTTGTCCTCAACATTTGCACTTACTTTTTCGTCCAGGTTCAGGGTAGAGTCTATTGGTAGTTTTCCCCACCGCCGGCTCAACTGTCTTCAGGGAGATCTCACATGGAGCCTGTAACTCAGGAGCAGTGACTGTAAAAACTGTGCTGCTCCTGCCTCTTCCACCCTGGGTAGGGAGCCCTGCTGCAGTTTTCCGGCCGCGTTCTATCTCCCGTGCAGCGCAAGACCAGAGTGAGTCCTGGACTTACAAAGGCTCCCGAAACTGGCACTGAGCAGCGTTTACCATCGGTGCTTCTGTTGCTCCGACCACCTCCGCTACGTCCAGCTCTAAGCGCAGACTCAGAATAAGCAACGTGCAGAGTCTGCAGACCGCCGACAACTACTAAGCACCATGGGAGCTGGTAAGTATTTTTTTTTTAAATCTCGCCTTATCATTTTCAGCATTTTCGGCAACTGTGTTGAGGTATTATAAAAATCAGATTTTACAGGTCACATTGTATTTAACCTGGAGGCTTTCAAACCTGTTTAGATTTTACGTCTTGTTCCTGACTCAGAGGGAGCTCCCATGACCAACTTCTCGCTGGCCGCCATGTTATCCCCGTTGATGAAAATAATGTTTGTAGCAGGTCCCGCTAGGTGGGTGCCTGAGGTCACCATGTTTGAGGATACACTAGAGAATGTGCAGGAAATACTGAGTGAGGCCACGTTGGAGGAATTAGTAGTGTGGCAAGAAAGTACAGCACATTTGAAGGATGAGGGATGTTGAATTGACAAGACAGGGAAGCAGAGATGGATGTTGCCTGATGCATATGTTCTTCCTGTGGTTACAGTGGCTCACCACCCATCTCATATCAGTGCTAAGGGTATTTGCAAGTTGTTAGACCCCGTATGGTAGATTGATCACATTTCAAAGACAGCTGCGCATTTTGTGAAATACTTTATGGTGTGTATGATGTACAATCCTGGTAGAGGTACCCCTACACCACCCGGCAATTTTGCACCTCCCACTTTCCCTTTCGAGGTCCTTCAAATGGATTATATCGAAATGAACAGAGTCAAAAATGTGAAGTATGTGTTGGGGTGGTTTGCGCTTTCAGTAAATGGGTTGAGACCTACCTCACCCAAGAAAATACAGCCATTGCAACTTTAAAGGTACTCCTGGAGGAGTTCTCTCCTTGTTTCGGCTTGCCCCATTTGATTTGGAGTGATAACGGAAATAATTTCAATGCCAAGGTTATTCAGTTAATTTGTGTGGGTCTTCATGCCCCCAGTTAGTAGGTTTGGTTGAGAAGTACAATGGTACTTTCAAGCAAAAATTAGAAAAAATTCAGGATGAGGTCATGTTGGATGCCCCGCAAATGTCGGGGGTTTCCCGCAGCCACGTAGGTTTTTAGAGATTGAGTACCCTTTGTTGACATATTACCTGTACGAGTTAACTAAAAGTTTGCGTTCTATTCACCAACAGATTCATGAGTCACTCCTACCCATTCCAGAGGGGCTTCTGTGAAGTTTGCCACTGAAAGAATTGGGTACATCCCAGCCCATGTCGCCAGATACCCTTGTCCTTGCCCTATGACCAATGGGTAAGGGATGGAATTGGGGATGCTAAGGGTGGAAAAGTACATCAGTTTGTCCTTATTTGGTGATGTGCAGCTTATATGGACCTAAACGGATGTTGAGAACGATGATGTACTAAATGCAGCAGTCCCTCCAGAAATCTGAGCCAATAAAGAATCCCTCTTCTTTGACCCCTTTGTGTCTGGAGTCACTGGGTACAATTTGCGTCCTCGGCTGAAGAAAAGTGCACCAAAGGAGAAGTCATCTAAGTTAGGGATGGACTGTGTAAGTTAGGGTGTACTTTGCTATAGTACCAACTGAGTTAGTTTAGGGAGAGGCGAGATTGGTGCACTGTTCTGACATTGGGCAGGATAGACAGAACATGCTCCTTTGGAGGGGGGTATATTATCCTGATTGACATGGGATTGATCGAGAGCTTAGGACTGAGCAAGCTCCACCACAGGTGCTCAAGAGCAACAAAGTTGATGGGGGGGAGTCGCTACTGCTCGAACAGCCAGGTCTTGAGTTGTTTCCTGAAGGAGAGGTGATCCTGGGTCAGCCGTAGGTGGATGGGGAGGGAGTTCCATGTCTTGGCTGCCAGGTAGGAGAAGGATCTTCCTCCGGCGGTGGATCTGCGAATACGTGGGAAGGTGGCGAGGGCGAGGCTGGCGGATCGGAGCTGGCAGGTGGGTGTGTAGAAGGCGAGGCGGCTGTTGAGGTACTTGGGACCCATGTCATGGAGAGCCTTGCGTGTGTGGGTGAGGATTCTGAACGTGATCCTCTTGTTGACGGGGAGCCAGTGCAGGTCTTTCAGATGGGCAGAGATGTGGTTGTGACGGGGATGTCCAGGATGAGTCGTGCATAGGCGTTCGGTATGCGCTGGAGTCTTTTCTGGAGTTTGTCTGTGGTTGCGGTGGAGAGGGTGTTCCCGTAGTCCAGTCAGCTGGTGATGAGGGCCTTGGTGACCGTCTTCCTGGTTTCGGTGGGGATCCACCGAAAGATCTTTCAGAGCATGCGCAGGGTGTTAAAGCAGGACGACGAGACGGGATTGACGTGCTTGGACATCGTGAGTCCAGGATGAAGCCCAGGTTGCGAGCATAGTCCGTTGGTTTGGGGGCGGTGCCCAGGGCAGGGGGCCACCTGGAGTCGTCCCAGGCAGAGGGAAAAGGTCCCAGGATGAGGACTTCCGTTTTGTCTGAGTTCAGTTTCAGACGGCTGAGCTTCATCCATTCCGCGACTTTTTTCATTCCTTCCTGGAGGCTGGCTCTGGCGGTGGTAGGGTCGTTGGTGAGGGAGAGGACCAGTTGGGTATCATCAGCGTAGGAGATGATGTTTAGGTTGTGTTGGCGTGCGATGGCTGTGAGGGGGCACATGTAGATGTTGAAGAGGGTGGGGCTGAGCGAGGATCCTTGCGGAACGCCGCAGATGACTTCGGTGGCCGCGGAACGGAACGGGGGGAGGCGGACTCTCTGGGTTCTTCCAGCGAGGAACAAGATGATCCACTCCAAGGCCGTTCCTTGGATTCCGTTGTATCAGGGTGTGGTGACATACGGTGTCGAAGGCTGCTGAGAGGTCCAGGAGGATGAGTGCTGCTGTTTCCCCGTTGTCGAGCAGGGACCTGATGTCATCAGTAGCTGCGATGAGGGCGGTCTCGGTGCTGTGGTTTGCTCGGAAACCTGACTGCGAGGGGGCGAGGGATCCGTTTGTCTCGAGGAAGGCAGGGAGTTGTTTGTTGACGGTCTTCTCGATGACTTTAGCAGGAAAAGGGAGGAGTCAGATGGGGCGGAGGTTCCTGAGGTCCGTGGGGTCCGCGGAGGGTTTCTTCAAGAGGGCGCTGAGCTCGGCATGTTTCCAGCTCTCCGGGAAGGTGGCGGATGCGAAGGAGCTGTTTATGATGTCCAGGAGCTGGCCCAGTGAGGCTCAGACGAACATTTAGAACAATTGCCTTTGTCATCAATTTTTACTGCATTCTCTTTCTTGCTTCATAATGCATCCATTTGGTCAGCCTATTAATGAGGAGGAACAGCCATTTGCATCACTGCATCCAGCACGGGGTTGGTCTACAAAGAGTAAAATAGTTTTTGCATTTATAGTTGTGATGGACCTAGTAGCAATACTTGGAATATCTTGGTTTCTAGAGGAGAAATATCCCATACATTCCTTGGCTGGTACAATGACCATTTCCCCTAAACACATTTGTGTTACTTTGCCCCTCACAAAAGAGAGTACTGAAGGACTTACACAGATAATGTCTTTATACAAATGTTGCATTAAGCTCATAACATGTTCAATACAACTAATCGTTGGGTTTGTGGATTGCTCCCCTCATTTACTCATAAAAGTGATAATTTGTTGTCCATGTCACTGTATTTCTACTCAGGCCATGACATCTGCTGATTTTCGCACTGTGGTAGACTATATACGTTTCCACCATGGGTTTACCACCAAAGGAAAGGCAGGTCAAGGGATTTCCAGTGATTTGTCCCCAAACTCCTGTATGAGCAAATAAGAAAAAGGTGAAGAACAACACATGACTTCGAATGGAAATGGCTGATTTCCAGGAGTTTAACACCTCTGAGTATTTCCAATCTTTTCAAGATCATAATGTCACCAAGGACAAACCAATGCCGGTGTCTGTGGTCAGCTCAGCAGCTGCTTTCTGTGTCCAGGGGAAGGGGGATAGAAGTGAGAGAAAGTAAATGCAATTTCACCTAGCCACTCAGCACGATTAATAGTCCGTCTTTGATCTTACCCCCTAATGTCTATTTTATCAGTGGATCCCAAGCTTATGTCTGGCTTCCTAGGGGATGTTCAGGCAGATGTTACCTCTCTTTTCATCTTCCCCCGATGTATGTTGCTCTGCCCAATTACCATAAAGATCACCAACTTCAGCGTAGGAGTGTATAATTGCCTTGAGTCAGAAGGGTCATTGACACAAAGGATATAGATCAGACAGATACCACCTTACAACAGTTTGACGATGCCATGAAGGGTCTCATACCCTTTTGGGGCCCCATTTCCAATAGCCTTAAAGTTTGTCGTTTAACAAGGGTTGTTGAAGGGGTTATTAATACAACAGTTTATATACTGACAAACATTACTGCTGAGCTTAAGGCTACGAGGTTAATTACTTTGCAGAACCGGAACGTGTTAGAAGGCATAGTTGCAGAAAAGGGTGGGGCTTGTCATGTCATTGGCAGTAGCTGTTGCGTTTACATCCCTGAACACGTCCCTAATGTGTATGCTGCATTACAGAAATTGCATAGACTCTCATCTGACATACACCAAGAAAATGTTACTTGGACTCTATCAGGGACTCTATCAGGGTAGGTCTGAAATATGCTCATGTCTTGGGGATAAAAGATCCTTATTTTTCTCGCTGTGATTGCTGGCATTTTCTCCATGTGTTGCCTTTGCATACTCTGTCTCCCAACTCGCTGCACCTATTGTATAAATGTTCTCACCCCCAAACAAAAGATGCCAATTCTTGATACTAGAGCTGTAGGCAAAGCTGCAAAAGAACATTAATGATATGATGCAGCTCGACGAGGGCATGTTTGGTTCTACATCATCCCTTGCAACTTATATTCCTGATACTGAGTATTTGGATCGTTCTGAGAATTGATGCCGTTTTGCTTCTCAGGATATTACATCTTTTCCTACCACAATCTAAAATGAGTTAGCGAATGATAAAAGGAGGGTCTGATGAAATGAATATGTTTAGCTATCTTGTTTGTGTTTTGTTCTTATGTTAATTTAGCATTTGTGGTACCATTTTATGGTTACCTGCCATTTTGAATCATGTCTTCAGCTGCGTATTCCCTTCTCGAGAAGCATGCTGTCGAAAGTTCCATTTCTTCAAGGTTAGGCCTTGCTCTGCTAATGAATACACTGTTTTTATTAATGCATTCCTTTCCTATAGATAGAGGCTATCTCCCACTAGTCTAATGGCAGGCACAAACATAACAACCTTGGCATAGAGATAATGTGTGCCCGGCCTAAGACTCAAAACTCATCTTACCGTACTTCCTTGTTTTAGCTGCACCTGCTAGTAGAATTCCATTAAGGCCGGGCATTTCTTGGTTCAGAAATGTACATAATGTATCTCTATGTTTGCTAAAGTCAGTCCTTCTGCAGCAATCCTAGGAGGCTGGTCAGACAGGACTCTTGTTGTATTCTCTACGGTCTGACTGACTCTTCATTTGTATTGAAGGCTAAGCGGTGTTCGCGAGTGACCCAGGTGGCCCTAATCGGGTCACTTCCTTCCTCATGTAGCTGGTGGGGATGTGGAGGTTGGGTTCAACCAGGTTTCTTTGAGGAAAAGTAGGTCCCGGATGTGATTGTGCATTGTGTGTTTCCTGAGTGAGCATGTGTTGACGTAAGTGCATGACATTGCATTATACACTGATAAAACATCTTAAGTCTGATCCTAAAGACAAAGTTCCATGATTTGACAAAATACACTAGGCGCATTCTTGAGATGAGCACAATTGCATACAACTTACAGCCATGTTAACAACCACACTTAACCATTAACAAGTGAATACCTCCTACATTGTAAATTATTCAAAATTCTGCAATGCTTCAAAATCTTGTTTTTTATTCAAATTATAGGGGTTATTGTATAAATCAACTTTTGCTGGTGCAAGATAATAAATCTGCGCAAGATAATAAATCACATATTGTTGCTCTAAAATATTTGCTTGAGTTGAATGACCCTAGTGTATGCCTTAATGTTGCACTTTTTGCCTTGAAAGCAAGTAACATATGTAAAAGTATTGCTTCTTGATGCTGTAATGAACCCTATGAAGACTGGTCGGCAGCCTTTTAGTAATTTTAAGTATTTACCTCTGGTAGAGACAACCTTGATTTTAATGAACTGTCATTGCTGCTGTTTTTATTTTTCAATTTTAATTGTGCGTGATCGGTTTATTGTAATTGCTTTTATGGTTGTTTTTTTCTAACACACCGAATAAAGTCTTTAGATTAATTGTTTGAATAAATGAAATCATTCATTAATTTAAACATTTTAAGTTACATTCAAATTCTTTTTTGAATATCTAATAAAAATGTCCTTTGTTACCAGACAGAGAGGTTCTACAGGCTGCTCTTATAGAAGTTCAAAAGTGCTGTAGCAACTCCCTTCTGGAATAACTCCATGCAGGTGAACACAAGAAATGGCAGGAAGAAGTCCCACTTACACCTCATGGGTTCAGGCAGACCCATAATCATGCCTTCTAGGATACAGTCAAATCTCTCACCCAACATATTTGGTTGTGGTAGTAAAGTTGCCCCAAGCTCCTTCCACATGGCCACATGGCCTTCACGTATAAGGACATGAAAGTGGTACCGCATTCAGATACCAACTCCTTTGGGAAGCCCATGCGGGTAAAGATCCCTATCAGTGCCTTGGCCACAGTGTTATGCTCCCTAAGCTAGGCCCAAGTAGTAAAGTAACCCTTTACCCAAATTGTCCTACTTTGTCCTGTATAACGTTTCTAACAATGACCCTTTACCTTTTATCGATCAGTTCCTTTGAAACTAGCCTCATTTATTATGCATAAGGATTCCTACCATCATATCTTAATCCCTTGCACATGAAGTACAGAACAGGATTAACATACTCTGTACAACAGTAATGCTATCTTAATCCTCGGGTGACAGGACTGCTTTGCATAATATCAATTATTGATTCAGGTTGATTTACATAATCGCTATCATAAACATACCGATCTAGGTAAAACCCCCCCAGGCTACCTTTTTACTATAAAAGAACCACACCTTCACTAGGTAAGGGAAGGAGAGGCCTCCATGCTGACATTGACACGGAGGTCCCTGCACACTGAGGCTTCAACACGCAGCGATCTGACGTCCCTTGCGGGGTGTCCAACTCGTGACCAAGACAGGGTCCTTCCTTCTCTCCCATCAGGTAATGGGGTTAGCTCTTTCCTAGGGAATTCTTGGCTTCACACCCACATACATTGAAGGTACACTTAGGTGGAGTACGCCTAGTAGGAGTATGCTTGATTACTGTCATGTTTATTAGGGGGGTAAATTCCATTCTGCTTGCTCTATTTGCGGAATGTGGGAAATTTCGCGTTCCGTGGAGAGCGCAAAATTGCCCAAAATTCTGCGTTCCGCGATTTCACAAACATTTTTTGCTTGTTCGCGAGATATTTCCCCTCGAGCACGCAAACTACGATTGCGAACAAGAAAAAAGCATTGTGAAAAACACTCCAAGGTTGAGCTGTAAAATCTTCAGCTGGAGTACAGGGACCCCTTGTGATTGTTTTTATGGCTGCATTTTGTGGGCCGAAGAGTTTTAAAGAAAGACCTCAAGACATGTTTAGGACTTATTTGGGTAAGCATGCTTTATTTCAACAATTTTTGTAACGATTACTATTATTAATCATTTGCAATTTATGTACATGGGAGTGCACTGGATTATAATTGTTGCTAAATTATTTTGGTGACTTAATGACAAAAGAAATAGGTCTTGTTTATATTTGTACGATTGCGAAAAGGAAAAAAGCATTGCGAACAAGCAGTTCCGCGTTTGTGGAATTTCTGCGTTTTCGTGGAGATTTTTTACCGTTTCGCAGAGATTTGCGTAACTCAATTCCGCAAATTCCGCCCACTTCTAATGTTTATATGCCTGCATATATTCACTGTTTTAGCACCATGGTATAATTATACCTTCTATTTACTCTGGTGGTGCTCGTAATCTTTACATTTGCTACTGTCTATTGATTGTTGCAGCAAACATGTATTATATTAGAGCGGCGCTGGTTCAATGAATGCTTATTGAAAACATCCCCAACGTTTATCCATTGTATCTCTCTGAGACTAAGTAAGCATGATTGACTGAGCGAGAAGTACTGTACTGTTTCCACGATCCCTGAAGGGTCAAGGGTTGTCATGTTCAATGGTTGCCAGGAACGATCTGCTCCTTGGTAGGGTTCGGAGGCTGTCTCTTTTCCTTGCTAATTCCTTCCAGAATGTCTGTAAATAGAGCCCGCATTGTAGGTATGGGGAAAGAAGACCAGGAAGTTGCTCTTAATATTACATAAAATTGCAGACATGCAGTTAATATGAAATTATTGCAATATGGGTTCCCGGCAACTGGTGGTGGTGTTACCTTCATGACTGAGGAACAAGAGGCATTCAGAACAGCGCTATTCTATTCTTGGGTCAGATTTCATCCTGCAGACCCACACATTTGTTTCACACATGTGTTGAAGACAAAATCCCTGAAGAATACTTTCCATGTGTGGACATATAAGTCCTGTTAACTTACCAAGAGCATATTAATTGGTTAAAAGGCTCTCTCCCCCACACCACAACACTCAGTCCACTCAGCAGAGAAGGAGTATCCTGGCCGGACCTAGCTGCTTGCACACCACCTCCAGACATTGATACATTGTCAGCAGCAAAATTACGTACACTTTACAGAGACATAGTAAAACTATACAGAAACCACACACAGTTCGTAATGCGATTACTTACAATTCTACCTGGGTGGATCGCTTAAGCTATTCAACCTCAATTGACTACACCAACTGTCAGTCCACAAATGCTGAACGCGGTTATGGGAAGAATGCCCAGCAAGCAGAAGCACATTCCTTTCTCGATAGCACAGAAAATAAAACAGCTTGAAGCAGTATTTCCCATACGGAGAATAGAGCACAAAAGAACAACCCTGCCCATAGGATATTGTGGTCCCAGAGGGGATCCAACCGATAATGAGGGGGTGATATGTCTAGGAGCCAGTACTGCACGTGACAAGAAGAAGGTCAATCTAGGTATACTCAGAGAGGATATGTTCTTTTTGTAAATATATTATTTATTACATTTCTTTGATTTTTATGTATCAAAAAAGAACAGAGATAATTTACATTTTTTAGTACATATAGTATTTACAACATCAAGTATACATGATAAAGAGAAAAGAGATAAAAATAGAGAAGAATAGTCCTAAGTCTGTAACAGCCTACCCAGTTACATTCATTCTATCATGCTCACTCATTCCCTTTCAATCCATCTGGTGTTCTTTCAATCAACTTTCATTCACTTATAAAGTCCTGGTATTTGCAACATGGAGATGTTAACTTTGTTCCATGAGTTTAAATGTTATTCCAGGGGACAGATGACACACGGAAAATTCCTGATGATTATGGGTCAGTCTGTCATCGTCCTGGGAGCGCAAGCCGACGCGCGTTTCGGTGATTGGCCTCGAATGAGGAGTTTTTCTTTTAGGATGTCTGCTTGGGACAGAAAGTCACACATATCAGAGCAGTTACTTCTGATACGGAGGAACTGGCTGTATGGGATACTATCCCTCTGGCTCCGCGGGTGGAAACTAGCATACTCCAGTTGCTTGTCTATATAAGGTTTGGTCAAATTCAAAGTAATTTTCGAAGAGAATTACCGTGAGGCATTGCAGGATAAATTCGCCATTGGTGATGTCATTGTTTCTGGATAATATATTTTCGATGGTCTCATATGCACCCTTTTGAGGGATGTTAGAATACAAAGATTCAACATCTAGGGTGACCATTATCTCAGATCTCTCAATGAATGGGGTGCCTTCCACCTGTTGGATGAAATGTCCCGTATCTCGAACGTATGACTTTAGGTCCATGACCATCGGGTTTAAAAATCTGTCAATATATTTCGACAGTGGCTCGGTGGCAGAGCCAATTATAGAAACGATGGGTCGCATGGGTGGGTCAATACTGCTTTTATGCGTCTTAGGCACTCCATATATAATGGGTATTTTGGTGTTGCTGGGGGTGAGGAATTCAGCTTCTGCTTCACAGATATGGTTTTGGTTGACCGCTCTTTGGACCATGGTCAGTATGCGTCTTTTCAGGGCATTTTCAGAGTTCCGTTTGATTGGTATATAATGACCCGAGGCGGATAATAGTTCGGCCATTCTCCTTTTGTAATCTGAGGTGTCAAATACAACAATTCCGCCCCCTTTATCACAGGATTTGATTGTGATATTTTTGTTTTGTTGGAGTTCCTTGAGTGCCTCGTTCTTCTGTTTGGGCAGATTCGCTTTAGGTATAGGTACATACCATTGTAAACATTGGACATAATTAGTAAACTTATGCCCCTCAGGGCCTCTTAAAATAAACCCATTAATTGCTTTGAAAATAGACTTAAAGCAAAAACTAAAAACTAAATATATTTTAATGACAACTATGAAAATTTGGTCAGTGTGCTCTAGACTGAATGTGTATGTATACTTGAGTGAATGTTAACCAGCTCGCATATGAGAAATGCTATGACACGTACCCAATGGTTCTCTAAGACAGGTTATCTAATTGCCTTAAACAGACTTCACCAAAAAGGAAGTCTCTCCCTGGGAGTGTATATAGGTAGCCTAGTGCTGCACAGCCACAAGAAACTAACTGTACAGTTATATCACCAGAAACCATGCCTGGTCAAAAAATAAAAGAGGATATTATAATGCTATCTATACTTATCAAATAAACAGAGTATGTATATGTATATGATTTAAAAATGTACATTGAATGAAGATCTAAGACATTGTTTTTATTTCCAGATCCTTTACCTATCTCCCTCCCAGCTAACCACCCCTAGCCCTGACGAAGGTGTGGCCCCTCTGGCCAATCACCGAAACGCGCGTCGGCTTGCGCTCCCTGGACGATGACAGACTGACCCATAATCATCAGGAATTTTCCGTGTGTCATCTGTCCCCTGGAATAACATTTAAACTCATGGAACAAAGTTAACATCTCCATTTTGCAAATACCAGGACTTTATAAGTGAATGAATGTTGATTGAAAGAACACCAGATGGATTGAAAGGGAATGAGTGAGCATGATAGAATGAATGTTACTGGGTAGGCTGTTACAGACTTAGGACTATTCTTCTCTATTTTTATCTCTTTTCTCTTTATCATGTATACTTGATGTTGTAAATAGTATATGTACTAAAAAATTTAAATTATCTCTGTTCTTTTTTGATACATAAAAATCAAAGAAATGTAATAAATAATATATTTACAAAAAGAACATATCCTCTCTGAGTATACCTAGATTGACCTTCTTCTTGTCACGTGCAGTACTGGCTCCTAGACATATCACCCCCTCATTATCGGTTGGATCCCCTCTGGGACCACAATATCCTATGGGCAGGGTTGTTCTTTTGTGCTCTATTCTTGGTTCTTCCCCCCTCTGCCTGCCCACATCATTAAAACCCACTGGGGAACCCCCTTCTTTCTTCATCAGTATTTCCCATACGGGCCTTCAGGGAAAAAAACCTCAGAATACTAACAATTTTCTTGCCAATGGGGATGGTAAATGTAAATAAATGAATCTAAATGTATATAAATGTATCGTTTCAAATAATACAAATTGTTAGAAAAGCCGTGCATGGTGTGTCCTTACATGCACCTTCTTTGGTCATTAATAAAAACAACATCATATCATTTCATTTAGTGTATTTCAAATGCAGAGCACAACATAGGGTTCCATAAAATGTTATATATACTCTCTGATTTGGGCCTGTGGTCTACCTTTAGGCCAAGACTTGATCTTTGCTTATAAGTTCTTTAAGTTGACGTGCAAATTTCAATAATCCGGCCAGTTCCATGGGGATCTCTAAGTTAAAACGAAGTTTTATTGCATCTAGGCAGGTACGGATGCCATATTTTAAAAACAAAGGTTTTAATAAAGTGCAATGTGCATGACTCAGTTGAGGGCCGATACAAACTAGGTGGGCCAACCACAAGGGACCCCTTGTGGTTGTTTTTATGGGTGCATTTTGTGGGCCGAAGAGTTTTAAAGAAAGACCTCAAGACATGTTTAGGACTTATTTGAGTAAGCATGCTTTATTTCAACAATTTTTGTAATGATTATTATTATTAATCATTGCCATTTTACATGGGAATGCACTGGATTATAATTGTTGCTAAATTATTTTGGTGACTTAATGACAAAAGAAATAGGTCTTGTTTATATTTGTTGATGTGCTGAACCCCTGATAAAGCCAATAGGCCTGTAATTTAGTTTTTGGACTTATGGCCCTTTTCAAAGCCAGTAGGCCTGCCTTACTTAAAATGACAACCTTTATATGTTTAGTTTCCATTAAAAACAGTCAGAAATTCACTGTAAAAAAGGTTAAATTGATGTTTTAGGTAGGTGAAAATGTCACTTACAACATCATCTTAAGCTAAAAATTATTTTTTAATTAATCAATTATAGTTAACTAAAGTAACTATAAATTGTGTCATGAAGTAACTGTACCTTGCACCCTCACCATGCACTGCTTACACCCTCACATATCATATCACTTATGACATGTTCAGTGACAGCATTGACATCATCACTGATGGCATCAGAAAATACATTATTTATGAAAACAATGTGCATGGCAGAGTAATCTCCATCGGGAGTAATCTGCATCCCCACCCCTTCTTTATCATCTGAGTCAGAGGTAGAATCAACAGTCACTTTAGCATAAGAGTCCTTCTTTTGGCCCATGTCAGCCAGCATTTCCCTAATTAATCACTTAATTCTGGCTTCATCAGACTACTTTCGGGCAAACTTGATCTTCTTTGCCAAAGAAGAGTACGCTGAAGAAGGGAACTCATGTCTCCTCTTTATATCATGCTTCCCCATTTTAGCTACAAATCAAAAAATCCAATAAGAAATAATGTCACCACATTTTCCAGAATAAAAATACTTACCATTCATCTCAGTGATTTAAGGAGAAAGTAATCATAGCTCGGTACCTCCCAGGCGCCAAAAGCTTGTGCATGAGTATACACTCATTTACTTACTGCTTATGCACTGATTCCAACGCTCCTAAGGTTCCTTCCTGCATAGCTCAAAGGATGTGAGCACAATGGTGAATAGCTGACCCGCTATTACATAATCCTAGTGTTTAGCTCCACAGAAAAGTATACATTAACACAAAGTCAGGACTGTGTAAATAAATACGTTATATTGGGCATTAGTCATGGAGATGCATGCACAGCCCCCGTCTCCTAAAGATACAAAAAAAATAACCAATGTTCTATAGCCTCAATACCCTCCAAGTCCAGCAGGCAACAAGCAATAGGCAATATGAAATCATGACAAGAAGCCTGGTGGTAACTTAGGGCAACTTGTAGCACCCATATTTGATAGGCAATCTTTCTCTTTCAGCACTTCGTGTAGTTTTCTGTCTCTTAGAGGCAGTGGAACCTCATGACTAATCAGTGGGATGAAGATGAGAGAAAAATAGGTAGAGGTGCATAAGGCCCAAAAGTAGAACTGAAAGTGTCATTTGCTGTATATGTTGCGTCTTTGTCTGAGACATGTTGAAGCTTTGTGTGTAAAATGTTGTTGGAATTTGCAGCAGTTGTGTAGCATGCCAAAATTAAAGTATTTATTTAAGTTAAATAGGATGTTTTAATATATTACCTCACAGTTCAATGAACCGAGTGCAGCTTTTGAGATGAAAACATTTCATGGTGATACTTTTGGGCAAAAACTGTTAGTTTGTTAGGCAACAAATGCATTCCAATATTGTAAAAATTGCTCTAAAAATAAAGTAGTTTTAGTAACTCATTTCTCCCAAGCCCTTGCCATAATACACCTTTACCATCTATGACATTTTAGTGAAATTTACTATAGAACCATTTTTCTTTATTTAAAATTATTTTTTTCTCTAAACCATATATCTTTTTTTAAAATGGCATAGCAGTTTCAAATAACTGAAAGTGGAAATTCTATTTGCCATCCAAAGTATTTCAGTGAGGATCAATGAACATCAAATGTGGAGTGATCTATTTACAATGCACTGTTGTGGTCTAACTCATATAATAAACAGTCTGCGTGGCAGCATTTTAAAAGCTAATGAGAGAGAACACATGAAAGCCCCGTCTGTCAGCTCACTGTGACTCTTTTCTCTTTCCCGCCGAATGACATGTATTATGTATTTATTTGTAAGAGATGCAATAGGCTTTTGATTACACCCAGACTGGATACCAGAAGGCTGAACAAAAGGTGGCAGGGGAAATGGCTGGATTACATAATATGATTGTATATGAAGAAACGGGCCAAATTATGGTATTATCAGTCCATTGGCAATGCGTTGTCGACATCAGCCTTAAATTGTATTGGTGCTGGGAGTAAAATTCCCATTTTGCTTAAATCTGAATCTGCCTAATGGGCGAAATGCTCACCTCTCCTATCTGTGTGTTGCGTTCTGTACGGTTTATGCATTAATAGTAATAAGGATTTTTGTTTGATGCGAATATTCATAAAGTAATCTATATACATAAAAACGAATGTATGTCTGTCTGTCTTTTGTCCTTTATGCATTACTACACCATTCATCTGATCGCCATGAAACTTTGGGAAGTTGTTGAGTACACTCCCACGAAGGTTTCTGGCATAAATTGTTTTAAAATATCGTCCCCCCAGGGCCCACATAATCTTTTGAATACTGATGTACGCACAAGATGGAAAAACAAAAAATCTTGTATCCACAAGCACTCAAATAAATAAATAGAATTAAAACACCATTCATCCGATCGCCATGAAACTTTGGGAAGTTGTTGAGTACACTCCCGCAAAGGTTTCTGGCATAAAATTCTTTTAAATATCGGCCCCACAGGTCGCTCATAATCTTTCAAATACTGATGTACGCACAAGACGGAAAATAAAAAATTGAGTATACACAAGCACTCAAATAAATAAATAGAATTAAAACAGCATTCATCCGATCGCCAGGAAACTTTAGGAAGTTGTTGAGTACACTCCCGCGAAGGTTTCTGGCATAAATTTTTTTTAAATATCGCCCCCCCACCCCCAGGGGCCTCATAATCTTTTGAATACTGATGAACGCACAAGACGGAAAAACAAAAAATCGTGTATCCACAAGCACTCAAATAAATACATAGAATTAAAACAGCATTCATCTGATCGCCAGGAAACTTTGGGAAGTTGTTGAGTACACTCCCGTGAAGGTTTCTGGCATAACATTTTTTTAAATATCGGCCTCCCAGGGCCCTCAGAATCCTTTGAATACTGATGTACATACCAGACGGGAAAAAAAAATTGTGTATCCAGAAGCACTCGAATAAATAAATAGAATTAAAACGACAATTTGTAATGTTTTCCATATTACAATGAATACGTTTCAATAAAAATGACACAATGTAAATTGAATGTTGTCATAACGAGTTTCCTTGAATTTCCTTTCTTCGGAGATCGCAGCAACGCGCGAAGGGTAAGCTAGTGTATTAATAAATATTATGATAGATAAATAGATGATCTGCTTAGTTTCTTAAAGTGATGGGTATTACGATTGCAGGATACAAGCTAAGGAAAAGTGCTATCACCTAAGATACAACCACAAACCGATGAAGCAGAAAATCCAAACGGAAAACAAGACTAAGAATAAGCAAACATGGTGGCAACCTATTATCCCACAAGTTGAAGTAAGCAAATACTAGCAAAATCATACACCTGTACAGCAATACGTTAAGAAGTATGGGGCAGATTTACAAGTCCCTTGTGCCACTTTTGCGTCCTTTTTAACATGGGAAAAGTGACGTAAGGGTGGCACAGGGGGCTTGTAAATAAGCCCCTATACACATGGAAACGTCACAAATGAATTAACGTTTCAAAGTAATCAATCCCACATCTTCAGAAAAAGAGAACTACTGTTGATAGGAAACCTATATCTTAAATTGAAGTATATAAAAATGCCATCACTGCCACTAGGCTGAAATATATCAAGCTCTGGGCCTGTTTAGATTGCAAGCGATTTTCAGAATACAGCCAAACGAATCTGGCAACAAACATAAAAACAGCAAAATTCATCTATGCCTTAAGCTAAACTCTTTCATTTTGTGCTCGAAATACTCATCAGACGCATTGCTATACAAAACAAGCACCATAGCAACTGACCTACCTATAGATCGATGCTAATTTAAGATTGAAGTCTCACACTTCGAGTCAAAATGAACATTGATAGGGGGGCGTGGCTTGCGTGTCGGCCAAGATGGCGGCGTAGCTCAAGAGCTCGAACATCGACGTCAGCACTTCGCCACATTCCAGTGGTTTTCTGGCGTCCTCCGAGCGCATAATGGTTTTTCTGCTTTTCATTGTATCTTCAAATTGTGCAGTTTCTCGGCTCATTACTATCGCGGCTCCGGTCTCCCAGCCCCTGCCGCCATTTTGCGCACGTATGGTGCATTATTTGCCGAGCCCTGCTTTTGCCCTTGTGGATGTAGGGCGCTTTTCCAGAGCTGCTGGCCTACTTTTTCTATTGAGGTGAGCCCAGCGACTACTATTTCTTGCCAGCCTGTTGTACTTTTGGATGTGTTTTCTACGGCGCTTTGGGTTCTACAGCCCCAGCCGCCATTTTGCATCTATATCGCGCATTACTCTTCAAGTCCTCTGAGGGTCCATTGCTTGAAGGGTTTCTCCTCCTGTGTTAATCTGGCATACTTTTTGTTCATGGGGGGCATCCAACACCCCCATTGCTTTTTGATAGCTGCCGTCTCTGTTGTTCTGTGATGGAACTCCAATAATTTCAACCTGACCGCCATTTTGTTTTGTTTTACTGCAAGATGCTCTTCGATTTAACCTGCAATGTCCCACCTTTTTTCTGCGTCAATCTCCTAACTTGCAGATGATTTTCCTGCAATTCTCTTGCTCTCAGCTTGTTTTTATGGGATTTCACCCATTGTCTTACTGGATCTTATGAACTTGTTTCTACCTCAATGATATTATTGCTTCCATTGATCCAACCGCCATTTTCTGCATGATTCTTCGGTTTTATCTCATTCCTCAAGTCCTCTCTATTTGTGTATTGAATATTTTGCTTAATCTTCAGTGGCAAAAAGTTCATTCAAACCGCTTTACTGAGATATTTCATGGGGAAACTTCGCAACTTGAAACTATCTACATCCTCTAAAGTGCCTGCTTGTTCAGACTCAGATTCTCCTCTTCAGGATATGGAAGAAGGCACATTGTCGAAGCCTGACACAATGCCTGATGCTATTCCTAAATCACATAACGGTGGCAAGCTACCGTCATCTTTAACCTCCACTAAACGCCTCAAAAAAGATCCTCCTTCTCCGGAGAATACCTCAGCATCTTCATCAACGGATCTCATTTTGGAGGAACTACGTGCTCCTAAACCCTTTATGGAAGCTACTACTAAGACTTTACAGACTATGCATGACAAATGGTCGTCTTTGGACTCACGTGTTCTAATTTTGGAGCAATCAACCGAATCTCTTCAATCCACTTGCTCTCATATATCCTCAATGGAGACTGAAATATTACTTCTCAAAAAGCAGACAGAGGATTTGGAAAATAGGAATCGTAGGAATAACCTTCGCCTGTATGGTCTTCCGGAACTTACAGAAGGGTCTAATCCTACTACATTTTTCCAATCATTCCTTCCGAAAATCCTAGATGCTCCAGCGTTAGCTTCTCTCAATATTCAGAGGGCACATTGCCTTTGTCTAAAGTTTCTAATAAGCCCAGAGGAGTTATCATGTTGTTTCTTCAATACACAGATCTCCTACAGGTTCTTTCAGCTGCCAAACTCAAGAAGCAAATTACGTGGGAAGGCCATCATCTTTACTTGTCACAAGATGTTTCCAAGGCAACCGCTGATCGACGGAATAATTTCCTGGACCTGCATCCCCAGCTGAGAGCCCTCATTGCTAATATGGACTTCTCCATCCGTGTCTTTTCAAGGTTACTTAGAATGATAAAACTACCACATTTTAATATGCTGCGGCCCTGCAAGCGTTTCTTCACCAACATGGAGTAGATGCTATGGACGTTTTCAGACATGTATAAATGGACCTGATAATATCTTGGTTGTGCTGATCCTGTTCTTTTCTCGTGGTCCTAGTCATTGTTGATGTCTCATCCTTCTATATTTATCTTCTGTTTAGTTTTTATTCATCTTCATATTTCCCTACTATTCCGATACTCACCAGTTTTTTTCTTTCTTTTTTCCTTACAGATCTTCCCTATTCCCTATTATTTCAAAGTCTCATGATGTTTTTGTATGGTGCCATTTGGATTTTTGGTGGCGGAGGTTTGGTGACCGCTCTTGATGTTGTCGCCGTCGTCTGTTGATGTCACCACCCTCGTTCTCGTTCTGCGTTTTGTTTTCGTAAGTATGTTCTTCAGTCGTCTGTTCCAGACATGTACTGTCTCTTTGTTCTTTATCTGTTTCTATTCTTGTTCTTTCCTTTTCTTCTCTTGGACCTCTTTCCTTTTTTCTCGCTTCTCTTTCCTCTTTTTCTCTTCTGTTTCTTCCTCTTTTCTTCTTCCTCCATCTTCTCTCTGATCACTGATGTTGCATTGCTCTCTATCCTTTTCTCTTTCTGAAATTAGCGAGCATAACGTTGCTAATTATTTTTTCTGGTTATTAATTTCCGTGTTACAACTTGGAATGTTAAAGGATTAAATAATCCTATTAAAAGGCAACGGTGCTGCCACACCTTGCCAGACTTAAAACTGATGTCACGCTGCTTCAGGAGTCACACCTCTCAGAAACAGAGGCATTAAAGCTCAAACGTTGTTGGGTAGGTCATGTTTTCTGTTCTCCTACTGTTGACAAGAAAAATTGGGTTTTGCTTTTGTTTCACAAAAAGTTGAACATGTCCTCTTTTTCTCATGAATGTGATATTAATGGTCGCTGGGTAATTGTTAACTTGCGTATAGATAATATCCCTCTTGTGCTCTTTAATGTTTATGCTCCCACCGGAATTGATGAATCCTTCTGGCCTTCCTTTTCTGTCAAATTAGCCTCCCTTTCTAGTGACTACATTATTTTTGGTGGTGATTGCAATCATGTTTTTGACCCCTTCCTTGATCGCCATTCGAAAGCACAACACATGGCCTTCCAAAGCCATGTGCTGGTGTGCCAGAGGGAGACCACAGAGCAGGTGCAGTTGGTCTTCGGCATCATGGAAACCAAACTTGATGCCATCCAACGTGCCCTGACTGACATCGCTGGAGTCATGACAAGGAGAGAAGAATACCTGTCCACTCAGAGTGGCTCCAGCTATACCAGCTGTGAGCTTGCACACATGCGGAGCCTCATGGAGCACATGGTGAGGATAGAGGCGGAAAGGTTGGCAGCCGCCGCTGCACATCAGCGGAATGTAGCTTGGATCTAACATGCCCTGCAGATCCTCATCATAGTATTGCTGCCATAAAGCGTGGCAATGATGAATGATGCAGCCCCCACACCATCCACATCTCCGCCCCTTGGTGTGTCTCTGCCTCCCGTCAGTGGCACACAGTGAGGCCGCCAGTCCACCTCCAGCCCCTGATGTGTCACTGGCACACAGTGCCGCAGCCGGTACAGTAACACCCACAGGTGGGCCAGAGCACATATCATGGGACGAGGACGCGGATATGCCTGTGCTCAGAAGGACTCAGTAGCATTCATTCCCGCCACCTGGCCTGTTTCTACTTGGTCCCACACATGGCCTCATGACCTTCTACTGACCCCCGATTCACTCAGATGCACTCACCGTGGACAGCGACATGGACTGCCACATCCTGTTTGATGACCAATTACACAGCGACCAGACTGCGGACTGTACCCTTCCTCTTCCGCATGACTTGTCATCCCTGGATGGACTCTGGCTGGCCCGCCACAGGCCCATAATGTGTAGTGTGCTCGGCATTGTCCTGTACCGCTCCAGCTGTAGAACTGTACTGGATGTGCAATAAACATCCAGTGACGCACTGCTGTGTCAAGTCTTTCATCGTTCATGTATGTATGTGTGGATGAATGTAGGGACAGTGATTTCCCTAGTGTCAATGATGCTCATCATGTGGGATGCCTGTCAGAGGGTGCTACATAGCAATTTGTGTAACTTGTCCTGTGGACACCACAACAAGGGCACATGCATCAGCCACTTCCTTGTCCGGACATAGAATGAACCACGCCCAGTGCCCACGAGTCACTTCTACAAGCCCTGTGCTGCAGGCCAGACTACTCGCTAAAGCTCCGAGGGGGTGCCTCATTGCCTCCCGTCGCAGGCGTACTCACTGGTGGTTGGTGTGCAGGTCACTGGTCTAGTTGTCAGCATGTCACAGCCACTCCCTGAGGGCAGGATTGCACGCACACCACACCCATCTGGCACAGGCGACACAGGCCATGTGACCCCGCATATATAAGGGACTGACAACGTCACATACCCCTCTCCCAGTGGGGACTAGATGACGGACCTGAGGCCTTGAGGCCGGCACAGGCCTACCACCACAGGGAACTGACTGGGGTTAAACAGGGTTTGTGGCACATGCTGCATTGCAAACGGCACAAACAGCCTGCCACGGGATGCTGACTGGGGTTGAACAAGGTTTGTCGCACACACTGCATTGCGGATGGCCCAAGCACCCTGCCACGGGACGCTGACTGCAGTTGAACTGTTTTTGTGGCACACGCTGCATTGTGGATGGTACAGGCACCCCACCACTGGACGGTGGCTTTGAGTGCACTGAGTCATTGGCACCTTAAGCTGATGAGTGGGTGTGCAGCCTGCTATGATGCCCCATCCCGGCAGTCTGAACTGCTCAGGATTTGTGTTCCATGCTGGACCACAGTGTAGGCCGAGCCAGTGGGCTGCACGGGCCTACCACCACGTTGCCTCACTTCTGGGTTCACAGAGTTAGTGGCACCCATTGAGCTGAGCGGGTTTGCAGTTTGCGATGTTGCTGGGGGACCTGGTATGTCCTATGCCATGGAGTAATCAAGACCCATCACTAGATGTGAGACCTGGTGGCCTGTGCAGTATGGCTGCATGGTGTGGAGGGTGCCATGTCTGCGGGCTTGTGGCTTGCAGCAGCACATGGTGGGACATCTTGTCTACGCGCCGGTGGCGGAAGGTGAGCAGTGAGGCCCGGGTGTGTATGAGCGGGCATGCTCCGATGGCTGGCGGGAGGGACTGGGATGCCTCTGCCTGGGTGTGCATGGGCGGGCGGGCAATGTTATCTTGTGCAAGTGTGTGTATTGTGTCAGTCATGTATCTGGACTCTGTTTCAGATGACGGCTCTGACTCTGATGTGTGATCTGGTGTACTGCTATACATATTGGCAAATGGTTGGAGACACACCAGTGGCAGCAGGTGAGCAGTGTGGCCTGGGTGCGCAGGGGTGGCACACTCTCTCTCTCTTCCCCTCTGTCCTTCTCTCCCTCTCCTTCACTCTCTCTTCTTCTCTCTCTCTCTCCCCTCTCTTCTTCTATCTCTCTCTCTCCCCCTATTTTCTTCTCTCTCTCTCCTTCGCTCTCCCTCTGTCCATTGATGTGCACAGGACACACCTTCTCATCATGTTTTTTGTCTTGCAGGCTGTGACCTACAGATTGTTTTGAGGAGAGCCGCCATGTGTCTTCATTTCATTTCTGTGTTAATTTCAATAAAGTTTCATTGTTTGTTTCAAAAGTGAATGTAGGCTGCTCGTTTCTGTGACAAATTTCAAAAACAACAGTTGATGGACAGAATGCAAAACAATGTCATACATTCACTCCAGTTCAGAGATCTGGGCCTTAATTCATAGTTTTATTGCTCACCATGCCATTCCAGTTTGAACCCAGCCATATGCAAATCAGTCTTGACCCTGTGCCCCATGGGACAGTCCAGCCCAAACTACCAAGCCAGGTCCTCCCTGGTATGGAAACAAGCATTCTAGGACCGGTTTTGGGCTTTCAGCCCATATCAGCCGGGATAGCTGGATTCCAGTGTCATGGAGAGCACGGGATTCACGTTTGAGCATACCCGTTCCACTCGGGCTGACAAATGCAAAAACAACAGTGGATGGACAGAATGCAGAACAATGTCATACATTCACCCCAGTACAGAGATCTGGGCCTAAATCCATTGTTTTATTGCTCACCATGCCATTCCAGTTTGAACCCAGCCATACGCAAATCAGTCTTGACCCTGTGCCCCATGGGAACAGTTCAGCCCTAACTGCCAAGCTAGGTCCTCCCTGGACTGGAAATAAGCATGCTAGGACAGGTTTCGGGCTTTCAGCCCTCATCAGCTAGGATAATTTGATTCTAGTGGCATGGAGAGCACAGGACTCATGTCGGAGCATACCCGTCCCACTCGGGGTGACAAATGCAAAAACAACAGTGGATGGACAGAATGCAGAAAAATGTCATACATTAAAGCCAGTACAGAGACCTGTGCCTAAATACATTGTTGTATTGCGCACCATGCCATTCCAGTTTGAACCCAGCCATATGCAAATCAGTATTGACCCAGTGCCCCACGGGAAGAGTCCAGCCCGTACTGCCAACCCAGGTCCTCCCTGGACTGGCAACAAGCATCCTAGGACCGGGTTCGAGCTTTCAGTCCTCATCAGCCAGGATAGCTTGATTGCAGTGGCATGGAGAGCATGGGACTCACGTCTGAGCATACCCATCCCACTCGGGGTGACAAATGCAAAAACAACAGTTGATGGACAGAATGCAGAACAATGTCATACATTCACCCCAGTACAGAGATCTGGGCCTAAATCCATCGTTTTTTTTGCTCACCTTGCCATTCCAGTTTGAACCCAGCGATATGCAAATCAGTCTTGACCCTGTGCCCTATGAGAACAGTCCAGCCCAAACTGCCAAGCCAGGTACTCCCTGGACTGGAAACAAGCATCCTAGGACCATCCCCAGAAACCAGAAAGCGGTCCCAGGATGCTTGTTTCCGGTCCAGTGAAGACATGGCTTGGCAGTTTGGGCTGGACTGTTCCCATGAGGCACAGGGTCAGACTGATGTGCATATGGCCATGTCTGGACTGGTGTGGTGGAGTGAGCTAAAGAATGATAATGGATTAAACCCAGATCAGTTGACTGGGGTGAGTGTTTGCATCATTTAACACTCCGTCCATCATCCCCATTGGTTTTGTTTGTTCGCCCTAAGTTGGCAGGGTATGCCCAGACGTGGGTCACTTGCTCACTTTGCCACTGGATTTAAGCTAGCCTGGCTGATGACAGCTGATTAGCCAGAAACCTGTCCCAGGATGCTTGTTTCCGGTCCAGTAAAGACATGGCTTGGCAGTTCGGGCTGGACTGTTCCCATGAAGCACAAGGTGAGACTGATTTGCATATGGCCATGTCTGAACTGGGGTGGCGGAGTGAGCAAACAAATGATGATGGATTACACCCAGATCAGTTGACAGGGGGTGAGTGCTTGCATTGTTTAACACTCCGTCCATCATCCACTTTGGTTTTGCTAATTTCTGTGACGAAACATGTACGTCACCAGTTGTGATTGTGCAACATCAGGCAGATTATTTCGAACATGTTTAGGTGTAGCTGATGTGGCATGTCTTTGGGTGCCAGGGAGGGGTGGTCCTGGGGGTGGTGTCGGTGGGTGTTGTGGCCCTCTTGGGTGTCCGTGTTGCATGTTCAGTTTCTCCATGGCATCTGTTTGTCTTCAGGTGTGACTGTGGGTCTGGGCTCCCATTTGTAGTGCAGGCTGTGGTCCGACTTTACACCAGATCAGAGCAGGTGTTAATTTCGCAGATCTGGCTGGTCGTTGTGAATGTTGAAGTGTGGTGTTTTCCCGGCTTTTTGCACCGGAGCATCTCCTCTGCATCTTATTAGCGTTAGTTGCTGAGGTCCTCTGTGGCAATGTTTTTTTGCAGCTGCTATCACAGATTAACTGGTGCTGTGTGCAGTTAACACCGGCTTGTCAATTGGGAGGTAAATTTATCACGACTTTGGCTGCGATAAAGTGCCGTTAATTCGACGATAGCTCCTTGTGAATATGCCCCTTGGTAGGGCAATTTTAAGCAACTCCACGTTTTGCAAGAGATTAGTAGAATTTTGGCTACGGACCTCTTCCTCCTTCTCCTTGTTTTGTGTGTATACTTTGTTCATGATAGGGAGGATGGAAAAGTAGTAGTATCTCTCTCTCCTCTTTATATATTTGATGACTCAGTTAGCATAGCCACACTGAAGCTATTCTTTAACCCGTTGCGTGCTCATGACGAGCTCAGCTCGTCATGATGCACGGTTGAGCTACACTCATGATGAGCTCAGCTCGTCATGACCATTGGAACGTTCACACGTGGGGATAATTTCCCCGCTGTGCTGAACGTTCCAAAATGGGTGTGGTCGTGACGAGCTCAACTCGTCATGAGTGCAGCTCCACTGTGCCTCATGATGAGCTGGGCTCGTCACAAGCACGGCGGCGCCTCGCGCGGCCCTCCTGCCCCCCACAAAGCAGGTGAAAACGCCCCGCAGCCAAGGGATTAATAGTCAATAGAAATATGAGAAACTCATGCAGAGGCATACATTATGAGAAGTGAGGCTGTCGGGAAGACACACATAGGATTGATTGAAGCTGATTGCTAACTGGTGCAGTGCAGTTCACTTAACTGTGCATTTAATAAAAATACAAGTAACACAGCATGTTTTATAAAAGGCCTAAAGTAATATGACAACATCACCCTGTTGGAACCTGTCAGCTAGTCATCCTGTGCCACCTTCAAAATCAACAAGATCATGTGCAAATCCATTAGGACCAGCACCCCCTCTGAGTAAGGTGTTGAGTGGTGCTCGACACACCTGCGCCATAACACCATCAGACCAGTGATGGAAAAGTCCCAAAAATAAAACCTAGGCAACAGGGCCTCTCAAATCATAAATCCAGGATCTGGAATGACATTCCTGAATCTATCCTCTAGCCCTGCTCCAATTTAGGAAGGAGCCAAAGACATTACTTTAGAGAACACATCATAAGTCAGCAACATCGAACCCCATTGACCTCTCCAGACGCCCATTGGCTGCATTTTTGCACTTGATCATGCACAGCTCGGCATGTGTGCTGTACAAATAACCACTTACTTAGGTACATGCATGCATACGTGACAAGGAGCATGTAAACATAGAGGCACAAGGGCACAGACTAAATCCGTTTGCCTGTTCACAGAGTTTTATGATTCCATTCAATATCATTGATGTGCTTGAGTTGAGGTATTTTATTTCTTATAATGAATGTTTGTTTTGGTCTGTCCTTAATTTGATCGGGTCAGAGAACAGAATGGTGTAAAGAAATCCATACATTTTAGATTTGCCTATGCTAATACCTTGTGTACCTTGAGTCATGGAAAGCAATTCCTAAATCTTCGAGTAGGGGGTAGATGTTATAAAACGTGAAAAAGTCAAAAGAAACACGTACTTTATTTCACACAATAAAAATTGGTAAATACACTATTGCTTCATATATTCCACAAACTTTGCAATTCATTTGATGGGGAGAGTTTTTGTATTTTAATTAATGCATACGAATTACAGGTAACTATGTTATTTTTAATTGTTTTAAATTAGGATGTATTTTGAAGTATTGTTCTTGGAGAGGTTTCTACTGATAAATGAAAATAAATTAACAAATAGCTATGTGGATATGTTTTTCTTCCAACCCTTTCATAGCTGTGAAGGAGTTATGCAGTTTTTGACACTCCTGTTTTTTCACACATGAAGAGTCTTGCACTATATACACTGAACCTATAAAGTCACACCTAGAGCTGAATAAACTAACATGTATTAACAGTTTTGATTCATTAAAAGCTTTTAGGTAAAACATACAATACAACTATATTTAAACATGAAATGGCCTTCAGCTAGTCACCTTACATGTGCGAATCTCAAGGAGAAAAGTGTTGTGAGCAGAAGGCAGCAAGCTACAAGGGCCTATGTGAGAATTTGGATATGCACTGAAATAGATACACTTGTAAAGACTCGTATACAGTGGGCCCCAACGCTCATCTTTGAGGACCGAGGTTATTTTTCTCTTCATCAGACTTTGAGCCAGTGCTATGGGGAGAAAGGCAGAAAAGGTCCTAGGGATTAGGAAGAGAAAATTGGGGAAACAGTGGCAAATGAAGAAAGCGTAGATGAGAAGGAAGCTGTAAGATTTATATAAAGAGACAGAAAAGGATAGTGAAATAAAGTGTCATCAGGTGCAATCAAGAGAAGGCATCCAGGATATTTAGCAACCCATGCATTTAGCAGCACTGGCTGCAGGTACTAAGTAAAACCTTCACGCGCTTTGCTTATTATTATTTTTTTTTAATTAAGGACTGCTTGGATGGATTTGAAAGATGATGTACTTCATCCTACTTCCTTCCCTTAAATACCAGAGTGAAAGGGTGCCTCTTGTCGGCAGATTATGTTGTTACCAGGACTGTTTTTTTAGTGCCATATGTCGGATTGTCAACAATGGTTTCTTGCTCAAACTTCACTTTTTAGGTCTTGGCTACAGACAACTTGGTGGAACTTTTGTTTCCAAACATTACATATAACCAGAGTGAACTTTGAGTCAGGTCTCTCCTCATGTTTGGATGGATTTTTTGTCTGTCGAAGGAATCTACTCTTAGTTCAGTAGCTCCCTTCACCATTTTTAGAGCTGACATTAGCCAAGACCTTTTGATTCTACTAAAACTATATGTATGATATACTTACTTAAAGGGTTTTTCAGCCACCTCTCTTCATCCATCATGGTCAGCATACAGCATGGTGTTATGGGTACATCTGCTTCAGCGGCTGGTTAACTTCACTCTGACTGACTGCATTTTGCTTCCTCACAATGAGCATGGTAGTTTTTTCTGTGCCAGTATTTTTTGTTACCTTATATTACTTTACTGTTACCCTTGTAAGGTGAAAGCTGGATCTTTTCTACCATAGGAGAGCACACGCCACATTTCAGCTTTCTCAGTTACTGGCTCCTGCTAATGCCTTTGTAAATTAGTTTTGAAGTGTCCTTTGTTTAGCTGACCACTGTTATTTCACAACATAACAGATTGCATATATTTGAAAAAGTGCTGCATTAAGTTATTCTCTTTTGACTACGCGTGCATTACACAAAGTAAAAGCTTCAATATTATTTATGTGACTTTATAAGTGTACACTTCTTCATATCACGTTTATACTGGACTCAAGTTTAGCAATGGTTTCTAAATGAATTTCCTCTGGAAGAAAATCCGCCCGTATCATGTTTAACGTGCACCATTTCTGACACTTTTTTTAAATGTCCTTCTTTCTTCTTTCTTTCCTTCCTTCTTCTTTCTTTGGTTCCTTCCTTCTTTCTTGCTTTCCTTCCCTCTTTCGTTCCTTTTCATTTCCTTTCTTTCCATCTTTCTGTCTTTTCATCTTTTTTTACTGGTTTTCCTTCTTTCTTTCTATTAGAAATGGGGTTGCTAGTTGAAGGGGGCATGGGCCCTTCTCAATCAACAGCCACAATCCTTGTCAGGGTAAATCACCTAAAGTCACCAAATTAACTAGTGCTTTACACTTGGCACAATAACAGTTAAGCTTTTATTACCTCTAAAGTATCTATGCAGCACTCAAACAGTATTAAAGTGAAAACCCAACACAAGAAAAAGCCCACACTAATCAAGAAAAATGGAATACAATTTAATAAACAGAATGTAGCCAGAATGACAAAGATCCAATCAATGGAACTGGAGATATGTAATTTCAAACTTTTAGGCAAAAGTAGCGCAAAAAAGCGGCAAGCATTAAATGGGGTTTTCTGGTTTTGCCGGACCGGGAGAAAATCAAGCTGGCCATGATGGAGTACAGTCCATGTACAGTATCGAGTTCAGCCACTGGGCAATGTACCTAGTTGTACTTCATCTGAGCTGTGAGGTGATGCACTGAGTTGTGTTGTGCTGCCTCGGTTCTGAGGCCAAGGATCAGGAGCTGTCACAGGAGCTGTCACAGTCTGTGGTTGCCAGGTCCTGAATCAGGATATGTTGTGTTGCGTAAGTTCCAGTGAGGTGCCCAATCAAGAGCTGCAATGTGCTGCAATATGAGGGCCTGCATCGCTCTGCGTTGAGTTGTATCATGCTATGTGGGGTCTGAGGATACTCACAGTTGGCCCAGGAAGAGTATCCATTCTGATGCTAGCCAAGTGTCTAGAACCCGTGAGGCACCTCTTGGAATCAGGACTTACTCCAACAGAGGCCAGCAGCAGGGCACAGACAGGTCCAGTTGAGTCTGAGATGCTGGGCTGATGCAGGGCAGGTATCTGGATCTAGCTATGTCCTTGTTACTCAGAATAGTAGGCAAGTGAGCTTGCTCTTGGAGTTGCTCTAGTGGTTCTGAGTTCAAGAAACAGGTGCAATGGTCCTTTCTCAGGCAGCAGGTCAGTCCTCCTAGCAGCAAGGAAGCAGGACAGTCTTTCCAGCAGCAGGGCAGCAGAGCAGTATGTCTTCTGAGTCTTCTATAGGTCCAACGGTGATCTGAAGAGATGATCTGAGGGTCAAATACTCACACCTGGTGCCAGCTTGGAAGTGTGAGAAATTTCTAGACTCCCCCCAACATCTTGTTCTGGAATTGCTTTCCTCTCTGCCCTGGTCCCAGGATGCCCGGAGTCACAAAAGGCTAATGTGAAGTGTTTTGTGAAGTGTGGTAGGTGACAGTTCCTCCTCTCCCATAAGGACAAGAGATGGCCCTTCGTGCAACACTCCCTTTGTGATACAGTCTGGGAGAAATACGCAAAGGACAACTACCAAATACACTTAGTAAAGTGACCCAGGATTCAGGTTGCAGGAACCAAATGTTTAGGACAAGAAACTACCAACTTTCCAAAGTGGCATGTTCAGAATGCATGGAGACTTAAACTCTGACTTTACTATTACAGTGGGTTTTAAATCCTTTAGACACTAAACTCAACTTTCCTATCTCCTCCTAATCTAAAGTTATCACTTGTTCAATGTAATAATTTAATTCAATGTTATTTTCGGGGAGAGTAAGGCCTTGATGTGGTAAAAAAGACCTTGAAGATGTTTTGTTACCAGGACATGTAAAACTTAAAAGTGTGTGTCCAAATTTCTAAATACTCTGCACCCTTCCCTTAAGGACTGTTTTGGGTCTTCCTCAGGGATGACATATGTATTAAAAAATGATGTTTGGCATTGGAAAAGGGATTATTTTGCCAAGTACAGATGCCAATTTAAGACTGAATTCAGGCTGTAGTGGCAGGACTGAGACATGGTTTAAAAGGCTACTTCCACATGTGACACAATGAATGCCACTGGCCGACAAGTAATATTCAATTTACAGGCACTGGTACATGTTGCACCACTTTACAAGGGTCTTACAAATAACTTAAATGTACCAATTGGGTGTAAGCCAATTTGACAATGTGTAGAGGAAAGACCAGCAACACTTTAGCACTAGTTAGCAGTGGTAGAGTGCACAGAGTTCTAAAACTAACAAAATTAAATTCAGAAAAATAGAATGGGTGAAGGCAAAATGCATGAGTATGACTCTGCAGAGAGTGTCAGGTCCATCTTTAAATACGTCTTTTGTTCCTCTCATTCTTAGATTCTTTCCTGCTTTCTTTCATTCTTTCTATCTTTCCTTCTTTGTTTTCATCTTTCCTTTTTTTCACTTGGTTCTTGCCTTCATTTTTGGTTTCTCTCTTTCTTTCTTTCTTTCTCAAAGGCAAGAGGGTGGCTGCCAATGGAAAAATGATTGGCTTTCAATTCTGTGTTAGCCAAGACCATTTAATTTCATCAAATTATGTGTATGACATAGTTGTTTATAGGGTGTTTCTGCCACAATTGACCTAGCTGCATTGCCATGTGCATGGGGTTTGTCCCCCGGACACTGCCTTGCATTCTCCCAAGGAGTTTCCAAAGTTATCCAAGTGTTAAATAAACCAAAAAACTTCTAGTTTTTTCATCAATGTTCAATTGTATTGTTATATCACACTGTATTTTCTTGATTAAGCGTTTGAACTGCACTTCCCAGAATGCATTGTTAACGGTTTATAAAATTAATTTGTCCCAATGCATTTTGGACAGTGTGGCCTTCATCCGGGGATGATCTATACATTTAAATAATTATGTATCAATGAATCGGAAGAACCACTGGGTTTATGAATATTAAAATGTGCCCAGAGAAAAAGGAACTGTGCAAGATTTAACTGGAGAGACCCAAAATCTTTCGATAGGTAGAAAACCAATGTGGGAAGTTCCGATTGTTACGTGGATTTACTGATGAAGAAATCGTGGATCGCATGCTGTAGTTAGTGATAACAACGTGGTGTCATACATAAGTGGTTCAATATCACACCCTAATCACAAAGTGATGCTCAGATGCCTCTCTAAGCACCCAAAAAGTTTAAGTTACCGCGCACACTAAACTTTTATACAAAGGTGAACCGGTGTATAAAAGTTAGTTAAAAGCGTACGTGGATTATTAGAAACAGAAATTAGACTAAGTTTGGCGGCCATATTGGACTAGTGTTACTACGATTAGTGAAGTGTGACTGGTGTGTGAATAAAGGTAAACAGAATCGATAAAGTAATAGGTGAATATTAGGAACAGATAATTATAAATAGCATTGAAATTCAATGTGTTAATTCATTCCATTGAGTTTTAACAAATTAAAATTCCGAATCCAATAGTTCTCTCGCTGCAATAGATAGTTGTGATTATCTCTTCCTTCACATCTTTCTATTATTTCCAGGATGCAGAACTTTAATTGGCAAACATTATGACCAACTTCAATGAAGTGTCCGGCTACTGTCGATTTTAATGTTACTCTTGTGTTCATTTACTCATATTTTTATTTTTATTTTTGTTTGTCCCACATAGGTTTTTCCACAGGGACAATTAAGAAGATAAATCACGTTAGGCGTGTCACATGTAGTGTTCACTTTAAATTTGAATTTTGTGACCCTTCATGGGATGTGTGATATATGATCCCAGTATGACATTGTGACAGTTATTGCAATTCCTCCAAGCATGCCTTCCTCAGACCATGCAGGGACCCAAAGCCAGCATCCCTGCTTCCCTGGAAGTTCTGACGTGGGCTCATTTGCTTCCTTAACCCAGGAAGGACTCCAGGAGGCCAGGTGCATTCTTACCGTTTGTCCCCTCTGTCACTCATGTGTAAAGATTACAAAAAAGGGCTGTAGTTTTCCTCCTGAATATTAGGGACAGGGTAATCCTGGCCCCCTCGTGGTGTAGCGGTTCTCAGCTGGCTGCAGTACAGGCTGATCTGCCTGGACTACCAGCGGCCCAGGTCCAAATCGGTCTCCCAGCCGATGGGGGCTATGGAATTAGAAATCCGTTAAGGAGTGTGTAACAACGCACCTGCCCAATCAACTAGACATGAAAATGAATGGCTCTGGAGCATCAGACCCATACCCGGCCATCGCCAACACTGAGAGCCACAGGTGCTAAGCCAGGACTGCTGAGGTGTGCACAGAGGTGCAGGTCTTAGTAGTAGTAGCAAATATTCAAACAATAAATTTGAATGCCGAAGTGGAGAAGGGTTCCATGTGAACATCAGTTGAAGATGGTTCAGTCGCTCCTCTGTGAGTGAGCACTGTTCGGATGTGACGGCGATGGCCTCCGTATCCATCAGCCGATTGAAAGGGAGTCAGTTTCAGATCCCCAAACCCAGAGTGGAAGAGACGGGAGCCCTTGTGGTGTTCAGAGCAGTAATTCAAATTCCTGGAAAGATGGCTGGAGCCCCATGGAGAGTTCTCTTTTCTCTGTACAGGGCAGGACACCCTGGAATAATTTCACCCTGAGAGAGGGGCCCGAGCCTTGAAAAGCATTGCGCTGCTAGCAGCATCTGGTGAACTCTTGCTGGTCCTTGAAAATCCAGGGGAGATGGTATGAATATCGAGCTGGGCCGTACCCATATCTGAAGCGTGTTTTCAAGGAGAACAACCTTTGGCATGTTGGAACAATGTAGGTAAGGGTAGCCGGCAAGTCAGATCCATAACTTCGACATAAGTATTGGCTCTAAGGGCTGGGTCAGTTGGGCTTTGGTGCAAAGCGGGGCTGGGCACATGCCGCTACGAGGTGGCAGAGACTCTGGACATGAGCCGGACCATTCCTGTGGATCGCCTCAGCTGTGGTGGTCCCCTTTCCCCTTGCCCCTACACAGGGTTCGCCCCAGAGTTCTGCCTCACCAGCCGCGAGCAGCTAACTTAGAACTGATGCAGACCATGGAAGCTGACTGTTTAATAAAACAAAGCATCACAAATACCTGAAGTGGGTGTTGACGTGATATGATTTCTGCCCAGTGCTCTGAATGTCAAAGTGAAGAAATTCAATGATGGCAGGTAAACGCCGGGAGTAACTACAATTCTCTTAAGGAAACAAAATAGTGAGTACATTTATCCATATGTATCTGGCTCTTCTAGTGTCATCTAAATTGGAAATGGCAGATATAAAGGCAAAAACTCTCATTATTCTGGATCAGACAATAAAGAAATATGTCAAGCACTTCCTCCACTTACCTGCACACACCTGCAATAGTCTTCTCTACTGAAAATGATCATATGGGGCCTAAGTGTACCAATGCTATGTATAAGACGCAACAAAATTAACAATCTACAATATCTCAGAGAAATTCCATATTTGTACATTGCTCACTTTTAAAGGTATTCAGGAGAAAGAATACATGAAAGGATTGATACTATCATCAAAACCTACAAACCTAACATTGTGGACAGTAAATTCCTGAGTTATGATTTCCAATTGTCAGCAATATATGACTGGAGAAAAGAGGAATTTGAAAAATGGAAATATCTCCCTGTCCAGTGGAAAGGTATTAACTATCTAGCAACCAATCCAACCTCAAATTTCTGGATTAGCAAATGCAACAAGTTTAAGGGAAACCAATACATAGCTGTGCTGATGCTAAGAGCAAATGTTTTGTACACCAGAGAAACCATCACTAGAGGAAGAAACGGAAAATGTGATACTTGCAGATATTATAAAGATGTTTGTGAACCAATTGCTCACATTTCAGGTACATTTCTTAAGACCAGGGGTATAAGGATCAAAAAACATAACAGAATATTGGAACTTCTCATTGGTAATGCAAAAAGATGTGGTTGTATGACATATAGGGAGCCTGATGTCAAGAATAGCCAAGGTGAGCTACGTAAACTGGATGTACTATTCATCAAACATGGTACTTCTGTAGGGATTGATGTCTCAATTTGATATGAAAACTTACAAAATTACCTTGAACTAGCACTTGAGAGTAAAGTTAAATATTTACAAGATTTATCACGAGACCTCACCAACCATTCCAATGTGAAATTGCATGGCTTTATTGTAGGATGTTGGGATATTTAGACTCAATGCAATAATGTTTCTCTGGCTGGTCTTGGATTACAAATGACTTTACCATTTAGAAAAAATGTTTGCCTGCCTACTTTAATGGACACTCTTAAAATGTGCCAAGTATTCATGGACAATTAACTATTAAACTCAACACTCAGATGTACACTGTTTTGCACCATACCTATTTCAACTTTATTAGTGTACTGTTTTAGGAATGTTTATTTGTTGATATTTAAATCAATTATAGATAACACATTTAGAGTTCCACATATAAAGTTGATCACAGTTAACATGTTTAGAATTTAACTAAAGATTCCTAATTCTAAAGCTATATTTACTAGCTTTAGTTTTTATTATAGTTGTGTGTGTGAATTTAGATATACATGTGTACATCATGATAATAGATATATGTTTGAATTCAAGATATATTTCAAGGAATTGCTTATGCATAGGCAGAACATATCAAATATTGATTATTAATGTCCTTCCAATCATACCGTACATATCGCAGGACAGTTCATGGATAATTTATATTGTTAGAGTAGTACTGGAGAGTGTACCATCACTATCCTAAACATGCAATCCTGTTCTTTTGAGGACAGCTTTAAGTGTAGATGTACTCCAGAGCAAATGTGTTGGAAGCAAGACCGATTGGACGCTGATGGGTAGCGATAATTACCCAGAATGAGACACTGTGTGTTGGTACAAGAATAGCCAAATGCCTCGTCATCTAACTAGTGACGTGCATGAATGGATGAATGGATGAATGAGATTCCCACTGTCTCTACCTATTATTTAGGAGAACCGCATCAAAGGGAACGGACTTGGCAGAATCAGTGCAGAAAGAGAACCCTGTTTAGCTTGAATCTAGTCTGGCACTGTGAAGAGGCATGAGAGGTTTATGATAACTGGGAGGCTCTTGGGCTGCTGGTGAATACCACTACTGTTATAATTTTTTCACTTACCCAGTGAGGTGGGGGGACAAGCCCGTGGCGCTCTCGCTTCTGGCCCCAAGCGCCATGCATCCGCTTGGCACAACCCACTCTGCGGACAGTGGCAGGAGGAGAGTTAGACTGGGGCAGTGCAAAGATGTTCCACCTGTTCACAATAGGCTGGTCCTAGCATTATAGTACGCAGACGACACAGTACATTTGACACATACAGTTAATGGCATGCAACTCTTGTTAGATTGTTTTTATGATTTTATGAATAATATGGGCCTAAAAATAAATTAAATAAAATCTTATACTATGGTGAGAGGCCCCACAAATACCAAAACTCCTATTGCTACTACTAGTAAATTCTGTTACCTAGGCATCTGGCTGAACAGTAAGTTGACCTGAAATCAGTTTTGGAGAATTCATATTCGGCCCTTTAATAGGGTTGCTCATAGTATTGAGAACGTTAAAAGGTCATTTGGGTCAGATATTAGTGGGTATAAGTGATCTTGTTTCCTGTCCAAGGAGGATCTGGCTTAGCAGTTCAGGCAGGACTGTTCCCATGAGGAACAGGGTCAAGACTGATTTGCATATGGCTGGATCCAAACTGGGGTGGCATGGTGAGCAAAAGAACGATGGATTAAACCCAGATCTTTGTGGCTGGTGATGAATGTTTGCATTGTTCAGCATTCCGTCCATCAATTGTTCATTTTGCATATGTGTAAGGGCACCTTCCACCTTCCCCTCAGCAGGCCATATGTGTTCCATTGAGGGTGATCTAAAGCGGTTTTGCACTTCTGGCGAAGGGGACTGCTGTTCTTGGTGACAGTTTGTCCAGCCACATCCTCTGTGTTGTATGTTTGTATGTAATACTAGCAGCCCGTCCCGACCTTGTCCAGGAGCATTCAGGCTTCCCCGACCCCCGCCTGCCCCGACATTGCCCAGCAACCCGGGGCCCCGGCCGCCCCGTTCCCCGCCTACCCCAACCCCCGCCTGCCCCGAAATTGTCCTCCGGAGGTCTATTCCTTTCTGCCCAGCACCTACTTTCAAATACCTTTCCAGCTTTAGTAAAGCTGACCGCTGGTTTGCGCCCGTTTATTTCCCCTCAGCGTGACCTGCCTCGTTACCATGCTGATGAGAGGAATCATCTTTCTCCTCAAGTGCGCTTACTTCTGCGTGTCCGACAGCATTCACTGGTGAATAGCCTTGCCCACAGCAGCCTGTAGCCCACCTTCAGTCACCTCCCGCTTCCAGTCTAACTCCAGTCCACCTTTGGCCCGCCACCAGCCCTTTAAACATACCTCCAGTCTGCCTCTCCTTTCTAATACGTTTTACTCCTCAGTTCGAGACTTACTCCTCAGTTTGAGACTGCAGGGATACTCCCCGTCCCCCGCCTGGCCCGACACCCGCCTGCCCCGACATTGTCCCCGGAGCCTTACCTCAGCCGCCGCTCCTCAGTTCACCGGTCCTCGCCGCTCTGCTCCTCACCGCCTGTCCGCCGCCGCTCCTCCCCCGCGCCATGTCCGCCGCTCCTCGTACGTCACTCCTCCCCGTGCTCCTGACGTGAGCATGCACATCGCGGCCGGCGCTACTTTGGAGGGACTACTTTTTTTTAAAATATAAATATTGTAAATAACGTTAATTTTTTTAATTTATATAGCCTATAACCATCTTCACACCCTGACAATTTCAACGGTGTTTCGGGTGTGTAGATTGGCGCTGTGGTTCCCGAGTTTACCCCCCTCAAAGCCTTAAAGTTCTTACTTTATTATAGTAGTATAGATGTAATATATTTATTTTTACATGAAACACACAGAGTATCAATCAGTAAGTGGAGATTGGCAGCTGGTTGTTGTTGTAACACCTAAGCCACCTCACAAAATTTGAGCAGTGCGGTGGGCTTATGGTTTGTGCCTTTCTAGGTTGGTAACATTCTTTGCTTTGAAGATATCAAACAACTTGTGGAACAAAAATGGAGGGTGTATGGTACACTTGAAACTGTGTTCAAGAAAACAGAAACAATCTAGTCAGCATGCAATGCATCTTTCGTTTTCCTACTCTCCTCATGGAGACAGGTGCTCCTGCTGACTGTTTGGCATTTCTTTTTGATACTTACGAAGCAGGCAAACTGAAAGGCACCAAGCCCATGGCTACAGACTTTCATTGGTATCTGCGAGCATGGCAGAACTGATAAACTGTATATGTGTGAGGCAGCTTGTAGTGAGGTGGGAGGCACTGAGGGAATCGATCAAAGGCAGGAGACGTGATTTTAAAGTACTGGGCAGCAGCGGGAATCCTGGTGCTTCCAGCCACTGTGGAGATGTTTGCAGAAGCCAGCAGCCAGCACTGGTTTCATACTATTTCTTGTACTATGAATCTGGAGCCAGCATTACCGCTTCCATTCTTAAAGGCTAACCACTGCATTATCTAAATCAATGAGTCATAGACAACGAGAAATGTGTCTGTGATTGTTGAACAGTTCTGAGTGTTCAAAGGCATTGTACAACAACAGCACACATATAATGAGACAGACTTAGAACAGAAAAGTAGTCACTGTCCCTTGCAAAACTGGAGAAGTGGCTGGCTACTAGTCATTGCTGAGTAATGCAGCCCCATTTCACGTGCAGGTGATAAGTTATGTTATGTTATGTTGTCTTGTAAAGCGCATGGCTACCCCAGCAATGGGGCGTCCCAGCGCTGTAGACCACTGGGGAACCTGTCCTGGCTTTCCCTGTGAGATGATCCCTGCTGGGTATCTCCAAGGTGAAACCAGGCATCCCCGGTGTATGTGGGGGGCCGTTGTGGAGATGAGGCAAGCTAATTCCCAGAGTTGCCGAGTGTGATCCCTGGTTAGAGTAGGCACCGAAGTGAGAATTATCGAGTCCGCTGACCCTGGTCCACGACCCTGCCGCGTTGGGAATTGAACCCTGGTCCCAGCCCGTCCTCTGCTTCCGGGTCTGCGGCCTCTAACCAGTGAGCCACACCCCTCCAAATAAGTGTTAGAAAGATTGAGAGAGACATGCCTTCTTGTTTACAAATTGATATCGACTTACGAGGCAGCCAAACATGGCAACCATGGATCTCACCTGCATGATTCACTAGGTGTTTCAAATGCCATGGTCCGGAAGGCAGATTTGCGAGCAGGTTACTGCACGTGCTACTCTGCTCAGAGTCAGTTGCCTGTAAGTGCCATGTCACAAGGACGTGGGTCAGTCAGTTGGAGCCACTGGGCCATGTGCTGGGCGCAGACACCCTGCGACTTTGGTTCCACTTTGTTACAAAGTTATGAGTATGCTGGAGGAGACAGGCTTTGAGCTCTCATTTCCTCCCCCTGCAGGCTGCCAATTAGCCTCAAAATAGGATCAATCAATCACAGAATTTGTATAGCGCACTACACACCCGGTAGGGTCTCAAGGCGCTGGGGGGGAGAGGGGTCCGTTACTGCTCGAAAAGCCAGGTCTTGAGTTGCTTCCTGAAGGAGAGATGGTCCTGGGTAAGCCGAAGGTGGATGGGGAGGGAGTTCCTTGTCTTAGCCGCCTGGTAGGAGAAGGATCTTCCTCCGGTGGTGGCTTTACGGATGCGTGGTACGGTGGCGAGGGTGAGGCTGGTCGAACGTAGCTGGCGGGTGGGCGTGTAGAAAGTCAGGCGGTTGTTGAGGTACTTGGGGCCCAGGTCGTGGAGAGCCTTGTGTGCGTGGGTGAGGAGTCTGAACGTGATCCTCTTGCTGACGGGGAGCCAGTGCAGGTCTCTCAGGTGACTGGAGATGTGGCTGTGTCGGGGGATGTCCAGGACGAGTCGTGCGGAGGCGTACTGTATGCGCTGGAGTCTTTTCTGTAGTTTGGCTGTGGTTCCGGCATAGAGGGTGTTTCCGTAATCCAGTCGGCTTGGGTGACCGTCTTCCTGGTTTCAAGGGGATACATCGGAAGATCTTACGGATCATTGCGCAGGGTGTTGAAGCACGATGATGAGATGGCGTTGACTTGTCTGGTCATCAAGAGGGAGGCGTCCAGGATGAAGCCCAGGTTGCGTGCATTGGCCGTTGGTTTGGGAGTGGTGCCCAGGGCAGGGGGCCACCAGGAGTCGTCCCAGGGGGAGGGCGACGATCCCAGGATGAGGACTGCCGTCTTGTCTGAGTTCAGCTTCAGGCGGCTGTTCTTCATCCACTCGGTGACGTCTTTCATCCCTTCGTGTAGGTTGGCTCTGGCGGGGTCGTTGGTGAGGGAGAGGATCAGCTGGGTGTCGTCGGTGTAGGAGATGATGTTGAGGTTGTGTTGGCGTGCGATGGCTGCGAGACGGCTCATTTAGACGTTGAAGAGGGTTGGGCTGAGTGATGATCCTTGTGGTACGCCGCAGATGACTTTGGTGGCCTCGGATCTGAACGGGGGGAGGCGGACTCTCTGGGTACTTCCGGCAAGGAACGAGATAATCCACTCCAGTGCCTTCTCTTGGATTCTGATGTTGCTGAGGCGCTGTGCAAGGGTGCGATGGCAGACAGTGTCGAATGCTGCCGAGAGGTCCAGGAGGATGAGGGCAGCTGTTTCCCCGTTGTCGAGCAGGGATCTGATGTCATCGGTGGCTGCGATCAGGGCGGTCTCGGTGCTGTGGTTTGCTCGGAAACCGGACTGCAAGGGGTCGAGGGATCCGTTGTTCTCGAGGAAGGCGGCGAACTGTCTGTTGACAGTCTTCTCGATGACTTTGGCAGGAAAAGGAAGGAGCGAGATTGGGCGGAAGTTCTTGAGGTCGGTGGGGTCCGCTGTTGGTTTCTTCAGGAGGGCGCTGAGCTCGGCATGCTTCCAGCTCTCCGGGAAGGTGGCGGTGTTGAAGGAGATTTTGATGATGTCCCGGAGTTGGGGTGCGATGATGGAGCCGGCCTTGTTGAAGACGTGGTGGGGGCATGGTTCGGTTGGTGATCCGGAGTGGATGGTGTTCATCGTGCGAGTGGTGTCTTCGGTGCTGACCGGGCTCCAGTGGCAGAGGGTGGTGGTGGGGGCGCTGTTTCGGTGTTTGCGTGCGTGGTTGGTGCGCCGAAGCTGTTGTGTATGTCGGCGATCTTGCGGTGGAAGAAGGAGGCGAGTGAGTAGCAGAGGTCTTGCGACGGATTGCTGTCGTTGTTTCCGGCGCTGGGGTTAGAGAACTCTTTGACGATGCTGAAGAGTTTCTTGCTGTTGTGGGTGTTGTTTTCAAGTCGTTCTTTGAATGTTGACCTTTTGGTGGTGCGGATCAGCTGGTGGTGTTTGCGGGTGGCGTTCTTGTTGTCTGTCGTCTGGTCGTGGCGCCAGGTTTTCTCGAGGGCGTGGCAGTTCTTCTTGGATTTTTTGAGTTCGTCGGTGAACCAAGAGGCTTTCTTGCTGCCGGGTCTGCTGGAGGGGTCTTCAGTGGTGCGAGGTCATCTACGCAGTCGGTGAGCCACTGTGTGAGGATGCGGGTTGCTTCGTTGGGGTCCGTTGCGCTGGCGGGAGGGTTCTGTCTGAGGGAGGTAGTGAGCTGGTCGGCAGTGACCTTGCTCCAGCTCCTGCGGGGAACCTGTTGCTGGTGGTGGTGGGTAGTGGTTCTCCTGAAGCTGAAGTGGATGCAGCTGTGGTCGGTCCAATGGAGTCCGCTGGTGTGGTTGAAGGAGATGTGCTTGCTGGAGGAGAAGACTGGGTCAAGCGTGTGGCCGGCGTAGTGGGTGGGGGTGTTCACCAGTTGCTTGAGTCCGAGGTTGGCGAGGTTGTCCAGCAGGGTGGTGGTGTTGCTGTCCTTGTTGTTCTCCAGGTGGAAGTTGAGGTCCCCTAGGAGGGTGTAGTCAGCGGAGAGGAGGGCATGCGGGCTGATGAAGTCTGCGATGTCTTCGCTGAATTGTGTGCGAGGTCCCGGGGATCTGTACCTGAGGGTGCCTCTGAAAGTCGTCTTTGGGTTGGTGTGTATCTGGAAGTGGAGGTGCTCGGCGGCGTTGTAGGTGTCGTCAGAGTTGGTCATGATGTGGATGGTGTTCTTGTGTACGATGGCGATGCCTCCTCTGGTCTGGTTGACGCGATCCCTCCGGGTGATGTTGTAGCCTTCCAGGATGGCTATGGCGATGTCAGGGGCTGAGGAGGCGTTCATCCAGGTTTCTGTGAGGAAGGCGACGTCTGGTGATGTTGTGTCGAGGAGGTTCCAGATTTCCACGGCGTGCCTGTGGACGGAGCGGGTGTTGAGCAGGATTGCACTTGAGGTGGTTGTTGTTGGTGCTCGGCTTGGCGGGTGCGGTGCAGGTTCGGAGGCAGGTGAATCGGCAGGCTTGGCAGGCGAAGGGTCCGTGTGTGCGCCTCGGGGTGGCTTGGTAGCAGGTGGCGGGTCGGCCGGCGTTGAGTGCGTGGAGGGTGGCGGCGTTGTCGGTTCGTCTGGAGCGCTGGCATCATCGAGGACCAGGGGTCCTGGTGCTGGGCCCGGTCCCGGCACGGACGGGCGCTGACGGGCTTGCCTTTGGCGCACAATCGGCGCGCCCGCAGCGCGCCCGCAGCGCGCGTCCGCTGCGCGGCTGTTGCGCGGCCTCCATATGAGGGGTAGAGGGAGGGAGGAGCAGCTGGGAGGCGGGATCGGGGCAACCAATCGGGAACGAGGGGGCGGGGCCGCGGGGGAGCGAGCGGCGTGAAGGGTCACGGAAGGCAAGAGTGGGCAGGGGGGAGGGAGAAGGCAGAACGAAGCGAAGGGGTGAGGGGTACAGAAAGAAAACACGGGGCACAGCAACAACAGGTAGACAGTCAGATTGGAGCTAAAACGGGCAAGGGTTACAGAAAGGAAAAAAAACACGGGGCACAGCAACAGCAGGCAGGGGGTCACGGAAGGCAGAGAGGGGGTGGGGGGGAGTGGGAAGGCATAACGAAGTGAAGGAGCGAGGGGTACAGAAAGGAAACATGGGGCACAGCAACAACAGGTAGACGGTTAGACTGGAGCTAAAACGGGCAAGGGTTACAGAAAGGAAGAAAAAAACACGGGGCACAGCAACAGCAGGCAGAGGGTCACGGAAGGCAGAGAGAGAATCACAAAAAGGAGGCAGGCAGCAGTAGGAACGCAGCGGCAGTAGTGGCACACAGGGGGTCTGTGCAGTGGCAGAGGGAGCGACCTGCCTGGATCACAGGGTCAAGGGTCTCTAATCAGTAATTCTATCTCTCTTTCAGAGAGACCTCCCAGACAACAGACTCCTAATACTTGAAATTGCTGCAAAACAATGCTGGAAAGGAGGAGCAGCACCATTTTCTGCGGAGTTATGATCATGTGTGAGTGCAGTCAGCATGCACTAGTGAACTCCGCTCTACCGTGGTTTGCAAAGTTTTATCAAACTCCGCTCTCCGAGCGGAGTGCGGAGTAAAAAAAACTCTGAACTCCACCAGTGGAGTGGAGTTCACTGCCACTCCGAATAGTTACATGTTTCTGCGTGCATGTTAAGTTAGCATGGCTTATCAGGAGTTTAAACGCCATTTTCCCTTTTGCTGCTTTTTTGCACACAACACTGCTGAGCTGTTTTTGCAGAGTTAGCTTTCACGAAGGTCTAGAAATGAGAAAAGGTTTGTTTTTCGACATCTTTAGACATACATAGTGCCCCCAGTCTGTACAGTGAGTGCTGAGCCACCAAGGTTATCATAACGTGCGAGCCTGTTTATCGGTGTGTCCGTGTAACACATTCTAGAAACAGCTATTTGGCAGCTGCAAGCCGAGTAGGATTCTGGCACCTTTATCATAGCACACTTGCCAGAATTGAAAACACTTGGAAGATTCCAGGCATGCAGAGAGACTAACCGATCCTGATGTAATTTATACTTACTGAGCGGACAGGTAAATGGGGCCCCCCTAAGAAAGCTCAAGAGACCTTCTATAGTTTTATAATACATAGTTCCTAGATAGGGAGGGTGCTATAAGTAGGCACTTTTATCACCTGTTTGCACTATCATTGTAATATGATTCCTCCTTTTGTATTTTATGGTATTGAAAACATGCTGACCGTATTATTCTTAGTCACATGTATGCTTATGTTAATTAAAATACTGAGCTTGAGATCACGTCGTTAAAATAAATATTTTAACCTTACCGTGTCTCTATTTTACTCCTGTCACAGCGGACCTCAAACGTGGAATTATGCAAGCGTTTCCACATAAAAGCCTTTCTGATGCAAAAGACCAAAATCTATTCCCAATGACTAGGTAAAGATCTGACTTCAGTTTCTTTTTGAGCTATGCCTGATTCTAAAATTGCGACAGCCATCTTATACTCAATCTACCCCCTCGCAGTGTCTTCGGACCTTCTACCCTCCAAAATTGTTAATGTCCACAGAAAGAGGACTGTTCTTTAAAAACAAACAAGGGCCCTAAGCTGTATCCCAGCCTGGCTTGTTTTCAGGCAGTAGCAACAGAAAGAGGACTGCACCAGCACTACAAGCTAGGGCCTATTTGCTCAGGTGGTGGCCATCTTGAAGTGGCACCGGCCGGGGCAACATTCTACAAAAGACCTGTTGTCTCTTGGGAACTCTCACCTACAACCCGGCCAATGTGTTATCTCCTACAAAGTTCCCCATCTTAATTACCATGGTCATAATGACTTTGGCTGCCTAAAGATCCAGGTCTCCCCGAGTGTGCCCAACCCTAGCCAACATGGTCGGTCCTGGTCTGACTGCCTCTGAGGCTAATTCATACACCCTGGTTTACCCCCCTAAACTCTCCTAAACCGCTACAAAAGCCTTCAAACACCTCACCCTGAAAAATCACCCCGAGTCACTGATCTCTGACCTGCGTTTCTGTGCGGACAACGGCACAGTAATCAACAACCTTGTTTTCTACTTCAGAAGAATCCCCTCTTGGCGCAATACCTTTTCGCTCCTCCTCAATGTACGCTCAACCAGGATCATTCTCTACGGCACTAAGCTCACAATAGCGCCTCAGCAACCCTGCAAGCTGACCTCACCATCACCCTCTACAAAAGCGGCATCGTATTGATACAGGCCTCAACCAAAAACCTTAATAAATTTGCAGATCTTTTTACCATCCTCCGAAACCCTGTGCATGACACTGGGAAGGTGACCAATACCCGTCCTGACAATCCTCTGACTCACCTGCCCAGCAAGACCAACTTCCCACAAGCCACCTCTCCAAGAGTCTGCAACACAGTTCCTCCTACACCCCAGCTCATCTACCTGCCTTGCTAACACTACCACCTGAGACCTTGGGTCTCCTCACCTCTATCTCCCCCCACGGTCTCCACGGTTTCCAACACAGCACACCCAAACCCCCTCAGTCCTCCTACCATCCTCTCCAACGCAATCGACCTGACAACCTTGGTCTTCTCCCTTCATACTCCCCACTCGGACTCCACAGCTTTCCAACACAGCACACCCTAACCTCCTCAGCCCCACCTACCAGCCCCCCCCAGTGCAATCAACTTGAGTCCCTTGGTCTCCTCTCTTCATGCTCCCCACTCGGACTCTAAGACCGGTACACCTCCAACGACCTTTGTTGATGCAGGTCAATCTAGCCCTTCTAACACACAATCCACCCCTTCTAAGACCCCTAACACAGTCCATCCTAACACTCCCTGCACCTCTACCGCGCCCACCCCTTACACGGATATCTATACTCTGCACTCCAGAGCCACCAAAATAATTCAGAGCATCCACTTCTCCATCATGGATCTAACAAACCTACTTCACCTCACCGAACTCTCCTTCATTAACCTCAAGCCTCAGCTGAATCCCACTTCCCCTCCTATCCCAGAGTTTCTCAAACACCCCCTACCGACATCCTTGAGTCATCTTCGCCCTCATAAGCACCCTAGCCACCTATCGGAGGAGGAAACCCTAGCCCTTGCCCTCTCCTACAATCCTTACCTCGTCACAACAAATCCTCTATTGTGTTTTTATCCAGGAGCCTAAATCGATATTACTATTTTATGCCCTTGTCCGGTTATAATCAATAATATCCATACAACGGCATAATAATCATATCCATATTCAGTCGTAGCACATGCTGTCACATTAAGTAAGGCTACTTCCCCGGCCCCCTAGAAAGCACAACAAGTTCTCTAAACAAATCCAAACCTCCAGCAACCTGGGAAATCCCCCTTGCTTTGTTTTGATTTCATCCTAGAACTCCTGTAAAGCACTGTAAGAATGGCCAGTTCTTAGTGACATCTTTATTGACGTCTTATGTCCAACCTTACGTCAAACCCGGCACCTTTCAGGTATAAATATACCAACGTTGCCTTAAGCAAACACACGGTGGTGATTTTGGAGCAGAGCAGCTATCTACTTGCCCGAGAGCCCAGCTGATGCGAGAGCCCACGGACGCTGCCCCTCCCTTTTGACGCACTGAGAGAGACGCTGTCGTTTCTCCTGCCGAGAAATCCAGCTCCGGTGTTTCCAGATACCTTCGCGGGTTACTGGGATATCGAGTCCTGAGAGAGAGATACCAGACCTCCTGCTTTCTAATACCCAGGTACGGAGCTGACTAAACCCTTAAAGAGAATTCTTGAGTCAGATTCTTGGCAAAAGGAACTTAACTTAATCTGCTAATTACTTACTCCTTCCCACGTATTAGGCTTAGGTCAGGTACACAGGGGTAGGCGTATTTAGAAGCACCAGTTGAGTACGTTAGTCAATGTATATATGTATATATATTCTATCTATTTTAAAGTATCTTATGGCTAAGAAACCATATCAATGCTTTTACAGTATTATTTTATAATCCTCCTTTTACTGTACGCACTTTACTTTACTATGAGTATTGCAATTGTGGCAATTCATTTCTCTTGTATGAGGAAGAAGACTGCTTAATAAATAACAACCTTTTATTGAAAACGCCCGTCTCTCTTTTCTCTGCACTCTGGTGAAACTAAGTATGCACATTTGACTGAGTGAAATAGCTGTCTATTGTTTTCACACGACTCTAGAGATACACTCTTATTCTGAGGGAGCAAAGTTGTCATGTTATATGGTTGTCAGAAGCTAATCCCTTCTTGTCTATCCAGGGAGGTTAAACTCCTCCTCGTTTATTCGAGAAAGTTTCTAGGGACCTCTGAGCTAGCTGGCAAAAACTTAAGTCTAATATAGTCAGTAGAGACCTAGTTGAACTCAGTCCTACGTCTACACTGCTGAATATATTATTCCAATGCGCAGAGCCTATTGGGAATATAGGAACTACACTACATGGCGCCCCAGTGGGGCACCATGTAGTGTAGTTCCTATATTCCCAATAGGCTCTGCGCATTGGAATAATATAGTCAGTAGAGACCTAGTTGAACTCAGTCCTACGTCTACACTGCTGAATATATTATTCTAATGCGCAGAGCCTATTGGGAATATAAGAACTACACTACACCTCTAGACCTTACTGAAAAGGAAATCCTTGACATTCTCCAGGACCATAATGCAGCCCCGGTCGCTCCCTGTCTATCAGAATTGAGTGCTGAACATCCCATCCGCACGGTCGCTATCAACCCATGCAGAGCAGCTCCCCTCTGTAACAGAAGGGTGATCAGAAGCAATCTAGCACCTGTGCACCTGGCTGCCCCGACTCCCGACTCCACCTCCCTCTCCTCCCTGACTAGTCTCTTAATTAACTTCCGATCTGCAGTAAGGCAAGCCGCCGATGTCGCTGCTCTCATCCTGAACAATAACTCCGACTTAGCCATTCTAACAGAATCTTGGCTTAATGAGTCCTCATCCCCATGCCTGGACCTCTTAGTCCCCCCCAACTATAACATTGCTAGGCTAGCCAGACAACATAACAAGAAAGGTGGTGGCATCGCCTGCATCTATCGCTCTAACCTCCTTGTCACAGAGCTTCTGGCGGATACTACTAATTCCTGCGAATATCTAGCCCTCTCAATTTGCAGTAACACCACCCAACTGTGCTACCTGCACATCTTTCACCACCCCCCACACCAACGACTCCTTCACTGACCACCTCATGGAAATTCTCACAGCAAAGAGTTTCTCCAACATAAAAGGCATTTTCCTCGGGGATTTCAACCTACATTGGAACGATCCCAAGGATCCTCATGTCAACGCTATTAAAGACTTCCTGGCCGGTCAAGCCCTGACCCAAGCTTGTTCATTCCCAACCCATTCGAAAGGGGCCGCTCTTGACTGGATAATTTCTAAGGAGGCAACCATCAAGCTTATCTCTACAGACCCCTGTGACTGGTCTGACCACCACGCCATTGCGTTCCTTCTACCTAGCACCCACAAGGTAAGGACACCATAACCGGTGCTTCCCAAATGCTGGGTCAGAGACTCCAAGAACCTGGACCGCAAGGAACTTGAGGTCTTCTGCAAATCTGACCTCCCCCCCACATATCACATCGGTCAATGACCTCAATCATCACTACTCTGCAACTATGTCGAACATTCTGGATGACCTAGCCCCTCTTAAACTAAAAAGAACTCAAGTCAAAGATAGAAACCCATGGTTCACTGGTTCCCTCAGCAATGAGAGGAGATCCCTCCGACAAGCTGAAAGAATCTGGAGACAGCACCCCTCGGCCGCTCACCTAAAACTTCTCCGCTAGGCCAGAAATACATACAACACGAACTTCCTCAACTCAAAAAAAGAGTTCTTCAGAGCGGAACTAGGAAATGCCCAGAACAGACCATGCAAACTCTTTCAGTTGGTCCAACACCAATCGAACAAATTGGCCAAAACATCGAAAGAAAACCCCAAGTCTCTCATCAAACTGAGGAGTTCTCCTTGGTATTTGCAAATAAAATCAAAACCTTAGGTAACAAATTTAGTTCTCGTTCATTCTCTCTACCGAACCCTGACCTTCTGCCTCCTCTACAGTCCTCACCTAAGAATCAAGCACACTGGACCGACTTCTCACTCTACGATGATGACTCTGTCGCCAAAATCTTTTCCACCTTAAACGCGAACAACCATTTCAACAACCCGCTCCCTTCAAACTGTCTTGTGACCGCCACCCAATCCATTATTCCTAGCTGGACTGCGATAATTAACGTCTCTTACTGGCAGGGATCAATCCCCAACTCTCTGAAAGCGGGCCAAGTCCTTCCTATTCTGAAAAAAACGTCGCTGGATCCAGCCTCCCCAGACAATTTCAGACCGATTTTCAACATTCCTCTATTAGCTAAAGTGCTGCAGAAGTGTGTACAACTGCAGCTAAGTCACTACATCAACAACTTCCACCTACTCGATGACTGCCAATCTGGTTTCCGACCTGGACACAGCACTCAAACCACCATGCTCCACATCGTAGATGATGCCCTACAAGCCCTTGACCAAGACAAAACATATCTCCTAATCCTCCTAGATCTATCCTCGGCCTTCGATACGGTCAACCATGGGAAGATACTCGAACGCCTAAAACTTAGGATGGGATGTGATGGCCTTGTCCTTGACTGGTTTAGATCCTTCCTCCAAAACCGATCTCAGAGATTCTCAATCAACGGTAACCTGTCCGCTCCCTCCTTGGTCACGGTTGGAGTCCCTCAAGGATCAACATTGTTCCCCACCCTTTTCAACCTTTATTTAGAACCCCTTACCGAAGTCCTTCGCACCACAAATATCTCCTACCATATGCACGCTGCCGACACTCAGATCTACATAAATATCTCATCTCTCAAGGAGATTCTGTCCCTGAAGCTGACCGTCCAATGGCTCTCCTCCAACCAACTCAAACTCAAAGCAAAGAAAACTGTGTCCCTTCTAATTTCCCCGCCAAACAGCAACTCGGAGATCCAGACATGGATCAAAGCCATCACAGCCTTAAACTGTCCCCCGACCTTTGTGGACTTGACCAAATCTCTGGGAATAACCTTGGATTACAACCTAAATATGCGAGACCACATCAACTCATTGGCCAAATCTGCCAGATTCCACCTGAGCTACCTATGGAAACTGAAACCCTTTCTTGCAGTCCAAGCACTAGTCATCTCTAGGCTGGAATATTGCTGCTCCACCCTCTCTGGTTTACCCAAGATCTCCCTAGCACCCTTAAAAGCCTGCCTCAATGCAGCTGCAAGGCTACTCACCGGCATTAGGAAATTTGATCACATCACTCCTCATCTGAAAGCATTGAACTGGCTTCCCATCGAGGCCAGAATTCAACTCAAGCTGGCATGCATCACGCACAAGGCCCTACACTCAAACTCCCCTGTGTATCTTACACAGAAACTATATATATATATCTGGAGGTATCAGAAACTCACGATCAGCCAGTGCCCTCCTACTTCAGCCTGCCCGCTTTCCAAAAAAAAACAAGCTATAATCGGGCGTTCACTGTGTCTGCACCAAGAATGTGGAACTCCTTCCCACCCGCCATCAGAAGAATCTCCTCTCTGGCACGCTTAAAAAAGGAGGCTAAATCCTTCCTCATGGGTAAATTCCTCGGCTAACCCCGTCCAACAACCACCTCAGAGACTATTGCCATCCTCCTTCGACCTCGCCCCACCAAGAAACAGGGGGCCTGTCTTCAGCACTGTAATATTGACTATCCTTGTATACTCCCTTTCCTCTTGTATTCAGATCCCCCCTCCCTAATGTATAGTATACTCTTGTGTTATCATGCCTCTTGTATGACTCTTTGACTCTGTTATGTTATGTTTAATGACACTTTTAAAGCGCGCTGACACCGGAGGTTTCCTGGCGCTGCATGACAGAATGAGTAGATGAGTATAAGACCAGAGGAGGAGGAGTTAGCCTAAAGATGGAAAAAGGTGAGTTTTGAGCATTTTCCTGAATTGAAGCAGAGTTGGGCTGGACTTGATGGTAAGAGGGAGAAAGTTCCAGTTGGCGGGGGCTAGATGGGCAAAGCGACGACCGCCGAATTTCTTGGTTTTGATTTTTGGGGCGGTGAGCAGATGAAGATGGGCAAAACGAAGGTTGCCCGTATTTCGGTGTGGGGTGATGAGTGTATTCAGAAAAGCAGGACTGGTGCAGTGGAGGGCTTTGAATGTAAGACAGCCCAGTTTGAAAGCCGCCCTTTGTTCCTTCAGTAACCAATGGAGTCTGTGAAGCATGGGCTTAGCTGATTGCCACTTGGGTATTTTGTAAATGAGGCGGGCCGCCTGGTTCTGTACTACCTGAAGGCGGCGAAGCAGAAATTGAGGAAGTCCATAATACAGGGATTTGGAAAAATCCAATCTGGATATTACCAATGAAAGAATAACCTGAACCAGTGCGGAGTGAGGCAGTAGGTGACTGACTTTGCGAATTTTCCGGAGTTGGTGCATACAGGAGGAAATCACAGCGCTCACTTGGGCTTTGAGAGATAGCTCGCCATCAATGATCACACCCAAACTTTTTACAGATTTGGCCGGAACTGGGGGGGAACCCAACTCCGTAGGCCAAAATTGTGGGCCCCAATGAGTAGGGCTAAGTCCAGGGAGAAGGAGCTCTGTTTTGCCAGGGTTTAATTTAAGTTGATCATGATTCATCCACTGTTGGATGTGAATCATGGCAGTGTGAAAGTTACTAACGGCATTCGGGGAATTAAGTGGAAAGACAATTTGCAAGTCGTCCACATAATTGAACAATGAAATGTTCCATGGCTGAAGAGAGTGGATCAAGGGCCGGAGGTAGAGGTTGAACAATAGTGGCGAAAGGGAGGAGCCCTGGGGGACTCCACAAGATGTGGGGGTTTTATCTGCAGTATATGGGCCAAGGCGGACGGCTTGTGTTCTTCCAGACAGGAAGGACTCTGTCCATTTGAGGGCAGAGCCCTGGATGCCTGCCTGTTCGACACGGTGGAGCAAGATGTTATGGTCCACCGTGTCGAATGTCGCCGACAAATCCAGCAGCACAAAAGCTTGAGGGATCCCTGCATCGGCGTTCCGTCTCAATGTATCGAGAACGGCTAAGATGACGGCCTCGGTAAAATCGCCCGGCCGAAAACCGGCCTGATTGAACTCGAGGTGGCCGGATGTCTCGATGAAATTTGACAGGCATCGGGTGACATGGACTTCTATTAGTTTAGAAAAGTAGGGTAACAGGGAGATAGGATGATAGTTAGAGGGTACTAGGGGGTCCGCGCCAGGTTTCTTAAGGAGGGGCAGTAGAATGGCTTCCTTAAAGGATCTGGGGACAATGCCGCTACTGAGAGAACCATTCAGCAGGGGTAGGATGCAATTAGGTAAATTAAGACAAATGTCCCGTAAGACCGAGGGGGGACAACAGTCTCTCGAGGAGCCCGATTTCACCCTGGTCGCGAGTTCCGCTAGCGTGTTGGATTTGATAGTGGGGAATTGAGTGAAGGAGAATGAATTGTTGGGGAGGTCCGAGGGTTGAGTCTGGGGGGTAGGGGGTATCGAATCCTTGATTTTAATAATTTTTTCAATGAAAAAGAGATTGAGGGCATCGCAAGCCACTTGAGTGGGAGTCTGGGCTGGGAGGGTTCTATCGTCAGTGGTTAACTCATTCATAATTTTAGAAACCTCCTGAGATTTATTGTCCGCTGACAATAGTCTATGCGAGAAATGCTCCGATTTGGCTAAAATAATAGCAGCTTTATACTCTCTACGTGCCGCAATATATAGCTGTCTGGCTGGGTCGGAGTAATCGCGTCTCCAGAGCCGTTCTTGTTGGCGCACTTTCAACTTGTGCTGTTTGTCAGAAAACTATCTATGGGAGTTATTGTGTCGAGTACAAGGAAATTTAGTAAGAGGCGCAAATTGGTCGTTGGCCGACTCTAGCCAAGAGCTGATGTCCTCTTCCATTGCGTCAATGTTGGCGGGGGTGGTAGTGATTGGGCAGCTATAAGCCAAGGTGGTGAGAACGCCTTGGGAGTCATATGAACTCCATTTACTTAATAGGCCACCTGCCATCAAGGGGGCAGGAATTCTGCCAGCGACGGTAATGGTGGTATCGACAAGGTGATGATCTGACCAAAGACAAGGGGAGATAGATGGTTGGGATAAGGCTAAGTTGTAGGTCCATATCTGATCAAGAATATGGCCTTTAATGTGAGTTGGTGAGGAGACTTGTTGGGACAGGTTCAGACTGTTAAAAGCTTCAAAAAGTTCTGTGGCCTGTGGGCCGGCCATGGCATCATTAAACCAATAATTGAGATCGCCGAAAAGGGCGAAACTAGAGTGCAGTGTGAGCAGATTGGACAGCTGTTCACTCATGATGGTAGAGAACGAGGGCATAGAGTATGGGGGCCGATAAAAGAGTAGGAGCGTAAAGCGCTCTGATACCCTAACGGGTCAAGTTCGCGCTCTTTAAAACACTAAAATAAATAAATAAATAAATAGCATGAGAAATACATGAAACACAGTGTTCGTAACCAATGACTGAATGTACACTGTAGACCGGCATCAGACGCCTTGAGGAGGGATGGTGCAGACCTACTCTGTGAATAATCATACCGAGTCAAAATAGTGTGCCATATACTATAAGAAAAGAATTGACACAATTTCTTTTATTTATTTATATAAAGTTTTATACAGCTCGGGCACGACCCAAGCGGGTGTCAGAGCTTTTTACAAACGATCAAGGTACAAACAGAGATTCAGGTCAAAAACAACAACACTGATAAACAAGATACTGGAATACATAGAGGAGCAAAATAATATGCCAACGAAAAAGGAAATAGATGAGCATATAAGTGCAACAGACAAATATAGAGGTTGCACACAATCAAAAATCACAGACATAGTCAAAAGCATAGGAACCCCTGTGAAAAACTATGTAGTAGTGCTAATCAGGTCGAGGTAGTCCGTGGAGAAAGAGAGAAGCTCGGAAATAGTGGAACCAACCACAAGTGGTAACTGGTGGGGGTAGGTGCAGTCAAACAAGGGCGATCATCCATAGAGCTTTGACTTCTTTTTTGAAAGATGCCGTAGAGCGAATCAGTTTGATGTGTGGAGGCAAGGAGTTCCAGATTCTTTGGCGATACCCGAGAATACCCGATTATAGGTTTTCTTTTTTGGGAATTTTTGAGGTTGCAGCAGCAGGGTGGGCTCCCACCAGAAAGATCCAGTTTTTGGGCCAGGTACAGAGCACTGCCAAAGTGAAGGACCTTGTAAGTCATGCACACAATCTTAAGAGGAATCCTAGCCTCCAAAAGCAGCCAGTTTAAGGATTCCAGGTCTGGAGTGATGTTACTATTTCTCTGGAACCTGTGATGAGCCTTGCTGCTGAATTCAGGGAAGCCCTGAGTGGTGCCAGCTTGTAGCTGGGTAGCCCACAGAGTGTTGTGCAACCATAATCTAACCCGTAAATTACTAGAACTTGAACAGCAGACTTGAAGTCCTCTGGGGGGAGGAAGGGTTTTATCTTTCTTAGAATACTCATGTGGTAGTTGGCACCTTTGATGGCTGAGCTAATATGTTCCTGCATGCTCAGTACCTTGTTAAGTATAATTCAGAGATACCTTGCAGAGTATATGATGTGTGAGGTACAGTTGAGATCTGTTAGGTGGTTCTAGTACTCAGCGATGATGGTAGTCTGTTTGGTTGGCGCGATCAGGAGTTATTCTGTTTTGTAGGAGTTGAGCTTAAGATATTGGGCAGTCAGACAGTGTTGTGTTGTGAGTAGGGTTGAGTTGAGTGATCTGATGTCGTCTGGGGAGGAGATTTTCAGGTACAGTTGGGTGTCATCAGCATACATGTGATAGTGAATTTTGGATAAATTTAGTTATTCAGTTAGAGGCTCGATGAAAAAGTTGAAGAGCGTGGGACAGAGTGCAGATCCCTGAGTGACCCCAGGAGTGGATGGCATAGAGCTAGTAAGGGAATGATTGTTTTTAAATCTTCAGAATTCTGTTTTTAAGAAAGGAAGCAAACCAGTTGAATACTAAAACCAGAGAGATCCAGGAGGTTGTCATGCTTAACTGTATCAAACGCTGAAGATAAGTCAAGGAGTATTAGAAGGAAGGCTTCATACCAATCAAGCATTTTTAAGGTGTCATCGACTATGTGTGTAATAGCTGTTTCAGTACCATGGCTCTGGCAAAAACCTGATTGGAATTGATCTAAAAGCTGGAATTAATCAATGTGGTTACATAGTTGGACAAGAACACATTTCTCTAGTAGCTTCCCTAGAGTTTGAATGCTAGTAATAGGATGCAAGTTATTAAGGTCCTCTTGGTCTGCATTGGATTTTTTGAGAATGGGCGTAACCTGCCCTGACTTTAAATATTGAGGGATCACACTTTGACATAAGGAGGCATTTACTATTTTGGTCCAGAGAGTGACTAAGGACCCTTTTATCTCATTAAAGAAACTTGAGGGTAAAGGGTCACTGAAGTGGTTTGAGGTTTTTAAAGTAAAAAGCAGGTTGAGTTTATCTTTGCAGGGAGTGAATTGTCTCCACCAGGCATATTTTTAGATGAGAGACCTATGTCGGGCAGAGATTAAGTTGGAGGAGGGGATGAAGAGTTCATCGGGAATAGGACAGTCGGTTGGTTGCCTTATAGAGTTTGTAGATCATTTTCAATCTTAATAGTCTTTTCAAGGAAGAAAGAGGCAGACATTTCACAGGTTGGCTGTGTAATGGCCTGTGATGGCAGGAGGGTGGGGAGACAGTTTGATTGGATTTTCATAAATTCAAAAAGTGTTTTAGGTCTATTTCTGGCCTTATCTAGTTGGCTTCTGAAGAAGTTCGATTTAGTACTCCTGATATGTTTGTAGTAAGAGCTTCTTCTAGATCACATGAACAAGAGGTATTCTGGGGACGGGGATCCTCTCCTAGATCATTTGGCAAGTCTCAGATTACATCACTCTGAATTTAAACTATTGTTGAACCAAGGTTTGGAGTCCTTCAAGGACTTTCTTTTAAGTTGAAAGGGCACAACAGAGTCCTAAATGCTCAATATAGAGCTGTTGTAATGTTCTGTGAGGTCCTGTACCTCAAAAATGTAATTGGAGGCAACAAGGTATTCTTGCTGAGGGAAATCAGGTAATATTGTTTGAGTTTCAGAGGGATTGTTTCCAGAGCCTGGGATTCTTGCCTTGTGATCTTTTCTTGGACCAGAATTTAATGATGTGGAAGGAGATATAATGATGATCAGACCTGTCACACGGGCAAACACGACTAATTGAATAGCATTGGATTTAGCTATAATAAGGTCCATGGTGGAGCCCAAAATTTGGGTGGCATTATCAAATATTTGTACTAGGCCGAGGTCCGCAAGGAAAGTTTTGAGAGTGGTCGCTACTGGCTCTTTCAAGTCATTCAAGTGTAGGTTGAAGTCTCTGAGGAAGATTTGAGGACAATGTTGCCCCACTTTGGAAGAAATGATTTCCGTTATATCTTCCACGAAGGGGAGGTTGACATCCGGCGGATGGTAAAACATGTGCAATTTGCATAATGGCCTACTGTTGATGGTGATGTTAATGCACAGGTATTCACAGGAGGAGATGGCATCTATGTGGCAATATTTAACAATTAGACTATTCTGGTATATACCAGCGATACCACCACCAGGTCTGTCTGCTCTGTCCAGCCTAATGATGTTAAGGTTCGGGTGGGATAGTATGTCAAGGATCGGACCAGAGGAATGCTTTAGCCAGGTTTCCGTAAGTATGAGGATGTTAAGATCCTGCACCATGATGTGATCAGCAATGTCTGTGGCATGTTTCATGACTGATCTACAGTTGATGAGCATGCACTTCCGATGTGGAGTGGTGTCAGAGGAACTGGACCTTGAAATGGGAACTTGCTTGAGGTTAGAGAAACGCACAAGCATGCATTTTGCAAACCCTGGCCAATGTGAGAAATGGCCATAGAGCAGGCTATTATACAACATGCTAGGAAACGATAACAGACTCACACAGCAATATAAGGGGCTCACGTACAGCCGTGGTCGGTAGTAGGAGTTCCTGCAGGGCGGTGATTTGGGGAGGTGGAGGGGCAGGGTGGGGGGTAATAATGTATGGATTGCGGAGTTTAACAGGTAAGTAAACATATAAATAAATAAAACAAATTTTGTTGCGCGCACTGCATCGTATTTTGTGATGCAGTGCACGCAACAAAATTTGTTTTATATATTTATATGTTTACTTACCTGTTAATCTCCGTAATCCATACATTACTACCCCACCCTGCCTCTCCCCCTCCCCACGTCACCGCCCTGCAGGAACTCCTACTATCGACCGCGGCTGCTCACGTACCTTAAGTGTCTCTGTCAGAAGCTTTGTCAGCGTGCCCGGTGATTGTGAGCAAGCGGCTCGGGTGCGTCATTATAAATAGATGTGAATCACACATCGCAGTAATTAGGGACATGTGTGCCAGGAATATTGGGATATCTAGTCTAGAGGGACCACAACTAGTCGAATATGTGACAGGCGTCAAAACAAGACAAAGACTTTTACTAGTGCAGTTCTAGACAAATAGTCACTTCAAAACCTAAGAAATGGGGGCCACATGTGGGTGTTCCTAATATTAGCTGCTGCCAGTCCCAATACGTAAAAGTAAAAGGTTGGACATGCACTTTAAAGTTTTAAATGTCATAGTAGTGAAAAACACCTACATTTGTTTTCCACTACTGTGAGGCCTACTCCTGTCATAGGTTAACATTGGCAATTCCTTATAACATAACATGTGTGTTTGTAAAGTGCACGTTCACCCAGAGGGTATCTTGCTGTTGAATAACAGATGTTTATTGCTGCCCAACTCCACTGTACTCATTTTATTGACCTAAGAAGAATGAAAGGTTGAGTGAATCTGCCGGGTTGTGAACCTGTGTCCATGAGGTCGAACACAGGTACCTACAGTGGACATATTAGTCCAGTAAGCCACCAGACCCAGCCTACACTTCTAAGGCCCAGATTACACTTTTAAGCTGTAATACCTGATTGAGAAGGAGTAGCTTTGTCATGTTTAATATCTTTGGAATGGTAATGATAAATCCTCTTTGTTGGCAAAATTGGATTCAACATAACTATTTTAGAAACACGACTTTTAGAAAGATGGCATTTCTCTGCTCTTAAATCTCTGTGTAGCTGAGCCTGTCTCCAATATGCATCTGAGGTGGGTGACAGCTGCACTTTGTGCATTCTATCTAGACAGCCACACACAAAAGAAGGACAGGTGTGACTGTGTTGACCTCTTTAAAGACACCTCCACTTGAAAGGCAGAACTGGGATAAGTACTGGGTCTCAGACCCCAACAAATCAGACACTTCTGGAAATGGAAAAAAACTCCAGAAAGAAGGACAGCTGTGCTACTAAAATGCTGGCACTCTGCTGGACTGCTGCTCTGGATGAACTGCTTTTCTGATGTGCTGCCCCGCTGCCTGCTACCCTCTGTCCCTACTGAGGAAGAACTGGACTCTTGCTTGAACCCAGAGAGATCTTCAAGGGCATGCTGGCTTGCCTTCAGCTTTGAGATGCAGGGATATCAAAATCTCACCTTCTGTTCCTGTGACTGGTCCATTGGAAGTGGGTCCAGGTGCTTGCTCTAGTGGAACTGATGCATCCTCTGCTGCGTGAAGCAGAATCAAAGCATTGTCACCATTGCGGGAACAGAACCAGCACTTCACAATCAGAACTAGTGCATAGCCTACAGAACTGATGCATCTAAACCACCACATCACCACCGCTGCAGTGTGAGAAGATTGACACATCCCCTTGACCACGCTGAGAAACCCGGTGTAACGGCTTCAGAACAACGCATCTTGGCTTCGCCGCTTTGTCTTTGGAACTGGTGAATTGCCATCGCTGGGTGGAGAAAATCAATGCATATCTCGACTGCAGGGAATCAACACTGATGCATCGCTCTACTGCACCCTGCATTTAGTTGTTGTGAGCAGGATTAAGGTACTGTCTTCAGCGGGCCTTGTGTGGCTCCTGTATTCAACTGGCACTCCATTGCAGGTGGCCTGAACTCTTGACTTTGCCCCGCTCCAGTGCGACCAGATAACCCCCATAGTCGCTTATTGCTTCAAAGTGCTATTATTACATTTAGCGCCTGAATACAAGTAGGGCGGTCTTGGGACCATTGTACCATCATTGGTGGTCCGACCGCCACCTCTTCTCGGTCCTACCACATGATTACGAGGAGTGCGGTTGGATCACCACAAGATTGCAGCCACTGCCAGGATTTCGGATACGTGGTGGTGGCGGTGGGGAAAGCAGTGGTCTATGATGTGGTGCCTATGCCAACACCACCATGGTGCTCCTGTCCAGCCTTGACGCTGACTTTTTCATGGCAGAGACACCAACATGAAAAGATCAGCAGAAAGGAAGGGAAGGGCCCACAAAAAAGGTCCAAGACATTTTAGCCCATTTGGAATTGTGGCTGGGGCCCCCCTATACCACCACTGTTGCGTGTGCTCTGAGTATCATGCATGAAATGGTGCATGGCAACAGTGCGTCCGATGTGCTAGTGGCATTGCACTGTGGCAGCATGTGCTTCAGGCTCTCTTTATGAGCTGAAGCATGCTGCTTCCGTTCTGCCGCTGCCAAGACCCAGCCAGCCCAGCGGTATTTTCCTAACCCCTTCCATGTGTGGATGGATGGGGGCCGTCTGACGTCAAGGTGGGCATGTGCAGAGGACGGCCGGGGGGGCGTCAGAACAGCGCACGTGTCATTTTTTCCAGCACCTTGGCAGACACAAAGGTGCTAATTTGGCGGTCGGAATGCCGGCCGGATTGGTGGCACTCTCCTGACCACCACAGCATGGCCTTAATCTTCATATCTCATAATCTACTTATTTGATTTCTTTGTCATTTTGGTCTTGTTTTTTTTTTTTAAATAAAACATAATATATATTTCTGTAATCTGGTGTGGAGTCTATTTGTGGTGTTTTCACTGTGTTATTGTTTTAAGTGTTGCACAAATACTTTACACATTGACTCTTAAGTTTAGCCTGCCTCTTTGAGTCAAGGTACCAAAGGGTGATTACAGGTTAATTTACAGTGTGTTTCTGACCTACGCTGACTAGGATTGTCGTTTCTGCTTGGACAGGTTGTATTCCTCTGCCAACCAGAAAGCCAATTTCTAGCACAATCCTTCATAGGATCCATAACATCATGGGGCTTATTTACAAGCCCCGTGCATCGCCGGTACATCACTTTTCCCCATGTTAAAAGGGACGCACAAGCGGCGCAAGGGGCTTGTAAATAAGCCCCCTTGAATTTAGGAGTTTGCCTCATATACAATTCAAGTACTGCTCTTCCCCTTGCGCAGCTCCACCGTAGAGTGCCTGCCCACAGGGCTGCAAGGTTAGTGTTTGAGGCTCTGTGCCTCCCTCTGCCTTCTGCTCATCTCCAGTTCTGTGCTTCTGTGCCTGTTCTGCTCATTTCCACTTCGGTGCCTGTTCTCCTTATTCTTGCCTTTGCCCATTTTCTCTTTTTTGCCTTTCGTTGTTCCCTTCTTCTTGCCTTATTCTCATTTTTCCCGTCTTCTTTTCTTTTTTCGTGCTTCCTGGTGCTGCTGCTCCAGCAGCCCCACCCCCTCCCGCATGTTCCCGCCTCCCAGCTGTCCAGCCCTCCCCCAACCCCTTCTAATAGAGGCCGCAACGCAGCCGCACCTCTAGGGTGCCAAAGGCTAGCCCGTGTGTGACTGTCCAAGACCCGACTGCGACCAGCGCAAGAGATCCTGGTCCTCCTAGCCACCAGCGCTACAGCCTGCAGCCCCCCCACGCTCTCAACACAGGCCAGGACAACAACTGCAAGCATTCTTCACCTATCGACACCCACAGACCCTTATCCTGCTGCCACTACTGCCTGTCCTTTGTCTTTGAGACCCATGACCTACCGCAACCCTCTCTCCACAATGCCCCTGCACCCCAAACCCTGGATTGCATCCTCCTCAACGTCTGCTCCCTCCACAGACACGCCATGGAAATCTGGGACCTCCTCGAAAGCACCTCCCCCGACGTCGCCTCCTTAACAGAAACCTGGACGAATGCTGACATCACGATTTACATTCCTGGAGGTTACAAGATCACCCAGAACGACCGCCCCAACCACCCCAGAGGAGGCATCACCATCACCCACAAATCCAATCTTCACTTAAGCACCCACCCTGACGTGCCCACAGACCTGATGGAACACCTTCACTTCAACCTGACCACCACCCTCCAAAGCCCCGTCATCTAGACACCCCCTGACCTCACGCACCTTTCTTCAATTCCTTCATCAACATCATCACTCTGCAAGCCATCACCTCCACCGACTACACCTTGCTGAGAAACCTCAACTTCCACTCCGACAACCTCTAAGACCCCAACTCCACCACCCTCCTGGACAACCTCCTCAAGATCGGACTCAAACGGATTGTACCTGAACCCACGCACTCAGCAGGACACATCCTTGACCCCACCTTCTAAGCAGGTAACTCCACCACCTCCAACCCCACGTCTGAACTTCCATGACTGGACCATTGCTGCATCCACTTCACATTCAAAACAACCCCCACCCGCAAACCTCCACTCCAGCTCCCGTGCAGTGGAATAAGATCCCTGACGACCATCTCATCACCTCCCTCAGCAGCTCCACTCCAGGCGCCACAGACGTTGAACCAACCACCGTAGCCCGTACCCTGCACAACTGGATCATTGACTGCGCCTACCGCATGGCCCCCTCAAGAAAACTACCAACACACACACCGAGAGAGCCAGCTCCGACAATCTAGACAAACCTGTAAACACCTTGAAAAGATATGGAGGAACAGCAAAAAAACAGCTAACCTCGACAACTTCAAAGCAGCCACCACCTCCCCACCTCAAGCTCAACAGAAAGACAAGGAAGAAAGCTCAACAGGACAGAATCTACACCCACGCACACAACAGCAAGGAACTCTGCAGCACTATCAAAGAGTTTGCCCAACCCAACAGCGAGACTGCTGTCATCTCCCGCTCCCAGGACCTCTACGACAAACTCAGCTCCTTTTTCCACCCCAAAATCACGACCAACCATGACAACTTCTACAATGACAGCCATCACACAGAACCAACAACCACTCCCTCCTGACACCCTGCAACATAGTCCTCACAGCTGGATCGCCCTCACCCCCGAAGACACCCTGAAGATCATGAAGTCAACCCACTTCAGGGCCTCCACAGACCCCTGCCCCACCGCATCTACAACATAGCCACTGACATCATCGCCCCCGAGCTACAACAAATCATCAACTGCTCCTTTGAGACCGCCTCCTTCCATGATGAATGAAAACACACTGTGATCAAGCCGCTGCTGAAAAAACCCTTGGCGGATCCCACCGTCCTCAAAAACTTCAAACCCATCTTCTTACTCCCGTGCCATGCAAAAGTCATTGAAAAAACCCTCAACAGCCAGCCGCCTTCATTGAAGAAAACAACCTCCATGACACCTCCCAATACAGCTTCAGGACAAACAACAGAACCGGAACCGCCCTCTTCGCCGCAACAGATGACATCTGCTCCCTCCTCGACAGAGGGGAGACTGTGACCCTCATCCTCCTGGACCTCTCTGCAGCCTTCGACACAGACTTGCACAGCACCCTAGCCCGCAGACTCCACATTGCAGGGATCTGTAACAAGGCCCTCAACTAAATCTGCTCATTCCTCTCCAGCAGAACCCAGTGAGTCCAACTCCCACCCTTCCTCTCAGACGCCACACCCACCACCTGAGGAGTTTTTCAAGGATCCTCCATCAGCCCCACCCTGTTTGATATTTACATGGCCCCGCTCGCACCCATCGTCAGATCCCACAGACTCAACATTGTGTCTTACGAAAGAGACACCCAACTCATACTCTCCCTTGCCAACGAACCCAACGTCTCTAAATGCAACTTTCAAGAAGAAATGGAAGTGGTTGTCAGGTGGATGAAGAACCTAAAACTCAACAGGGACAAATCCAAAGTACTCATCATGGCCCACACCCTGACCCCTGGAACAACTTCTGGTGGCCCCTGCCCTCGGGGAGCAGCCTTTCCCCACGGAGCCTGCACGCAACTTTGGAATCATCCTGGACTCTGAACTCAATATGGACTGCCAAGTCAACATTGTCTCATCCTCCTGTTTCCACACCCTTTGACTCTTTTGAAAGACTTTCACTTGGATCCTCCTCGAACACAGGAAAACTCTCACCCACACCCTCATCAGCTGCAGACTCGACTACGGCAACGCTCTCCATTCCAGAAACAACAGGAACATCACCTGCAAACTCCAGAACATTCAGAACCCCTCTGCCAGACTACTCCTCAACCTACCTCGTCACTGCCACATCACCCAACACATGCGGGCACTGCATTATCTCCCATCATGAAGACAATCACCTTCAAACTGCTCACCCACACCCACAAAGCCCTCCACAACACCAGGCATGCCTACTTGAACTGATGCAGCTCTACTCCGGAAATAATTTCTAAAACAATGTCACCTTTCCCTAAAGTACAAAATCATACATTTACTCATCAGTGGGTCCCATAACACCGCGAGTCACTCACAAAAAAACTTCCATCCTACTTCATGGATCAGTGGGATTCAAAGGAGAGCTGCTGTATCATAGCGGAGTGTCTAAACTAAAACTGGATATTTATACTATTCACACCTGCAGTTTAAATGAGTTTACCATGGTTTTTATTAACAAAACATTTGTTTAGACACGTCACCACTGTGGTCGACGAATCTGCTAGTAAAAAATTAGGCGTAGGAAAACTCAAGACCAGCTTAATTCTCCATTTATCTAATTTTTATTAAAAGCAAATTTAGCATGTCTAAAAATGTATTCACTTTATTTATTTATTTATTCAAAAACCACATTTAAAGGAATAAGAGTTTTATCTCAAACAGTTATCTTCATTTATTTTTAGAAAAGTCAGAAATAAACATTTTATTTAGATTTCAGAAATGCAAGTATTAGCAAAAGACATATAGTTCCCAAAATGCATTTTTCTTCTCCTAACTTCCCTAACTAAAACCCTCAACTAAAGTACATCTCTCATTCAAGGAAAATAGAAAATTATTCAGAGTCTTACATCTCAGGAAAATCAGCATACCAACAGCATCTCGGGAGGAAATCAAAAAGAAGTTTTTTCCTCAGTAAAACCAGCACTTTTTATACCTTTTGTAAAACCAGCACTTTTTATACCTTTTTCACTAGCTTTATATCTAAAAGAGTAACTTTGAGCCTAAATTCAAGTTCTGATTGGACAATTTGGGGTGGATGAGCATCACCTCATTATTACAATATTCATTTTTCTTCCGTCAGCTAAATTTTAAAAGGTTCTTTGTTTAAGCAATGTCCGGCCTAGTCATGTTCTCAATTAGCAACTTCATGGAACATTCTCACGTTCAGAACCATTGTGCTCATCCTTTTTGGCAGCCGTCTGGACTTCCAGGCCACACCGTCCTTGAACTGCCTTCACTTCAGGCACAAGGAGCTCGCATTCGAACTCGGAATTGGGCTGCGCATGCTCAGTTCATCTTCTATTCACAGTTTGACAAAACAGCCATGTTTTCACTAGGCCTCACAGGCCAGAATGGGAACTATCATAGAAACAAAAACAAACAAACATTAATTTTGGAAATCTAACCCTTCTGTTTACCTCCCCCTTACTAAGGTTTTCCCTATTAGTAGTTACCTAGCGAAATAAGCAACATTTATGCGTAATATGCTCACCTGTCTCCATGTTTTGCCACAAAATACGTAAACAAAAAGCACATTTATGCTGCATTTCAATCAATCAGCGAATTTGTATAGCGTGCTACTCACCCGCTAGGGTCACAAGGCGCTGGGGGGAGGGGGAGTTGCTACAGCTCGAACAGCCTGGTCCTGAGTTGTTTCCTGAAGGAGAGACGGTCCTGGGTCCGCCGTAGGTGGGTGGGGAGGGAGTTCCATGTCTTGGCCGCCAGGTAGGAGAAGGATCTTCCTCCGGCGGTGGTTCTGCGAATTCGTGGGACGGTGGCGAGGCTGGCGGGACTGAGCTGGCGGGTGGGTGTGTAGAATGTGAGGCGGCTGTTGAGGTATTTGGGGCCCATGTCATGGAGAGCCTTGTGTGCGTGAGTGAAGAGTCTGAACGTGATCCTCTTGCTGACGGGGAGCCAGTGCAGGTCTCTCAGATGGGCAGAGATGTGGCCGTGACGGGGGATGTCCAGGATGAGTCGTGCAGAAGCGTTCCATATCCGTTGGAGTCTTTTCTGAAGTTTGGCTGTGGTACCAGCGTAGAGGGTATTCCCGTAGTCCAGTCAGCTGGTGACGAGGGCCTGGGTGACCGTCTTCCTGGTTTCGGTGGGGATCCACCCGAAGATCTTTCGGAGCATGCGCAGGGTGTTGAAACAGGATGACGAGACGGCGTTGACTTGCTTGGTCATCGTGAGGGAGGAGTCCAGGATGAAGCCCAGGTTGCGTGCATGGTCCGTTGGCTTGGGGGCGGTGCCCAGGTCAGGGGGCCACCAGGAGTCGTCCCAGGCAGAGGGGGATGGTCCCAGGATGAGGACTTCCGTCTTGTCTGAGTTCAGTTTCAGACGGCTGAGCTTCATCCATTCCGCGACGTCTTTCATTCCTTCCTGGAGGCTGGCTCTGGCGGTGATGGGGTCATTGGTGAGGGAGAGGATCAGCTGGGTGTCGTCAGCATAGGGAATGATGTTTAGGTTGTGTTGGCATGCGATGGCTGCGAGGGGGCTGATTTCATTATCTCAAAGCTGCTTATTAGTTCAGGACACAACAGAATCACATAATTAGTTAATTATGATTGCAACATAAGCAAAATTAGTTCCCACCTATATCTGTGTAGGTGCAATTTTTTATTCTAGGTTGGTTAATTTCACACATCACTCAATTAGTTCAAGTTATGATTATGGAAGTGTGATTTTGCAAGGGGTACACAAAAATGTGTTTCTCCACCTTGCTCCCTCAGAACCACAGCCCCTAGTTCCACACACCCCAAAGATCTCTCCGACCAGCCCAGCTCTCCCTTGTTACATTGCCTCACATCAGGAAGATCAGCACAGGAGGTCGCTCCTTCACTTTCTTGCGGCCAAGGTATGGAACACCCTCCCACTCGACCTCAGACAGACGCCAACACTCACCAAGTACATGAAGGACCTCAAAACCTGGCTCTTCGATGGATCAACATGAACTTCCAGGATCTGCACACCCGCCGCCCCCTCCCCCCACCCCCCCAGCGCCTTGAGGACCTTTCGGGTGAGAAGTTGCGCTTTAAAAAAAACAATGATTGATTTATTGAAGGAAAGCTTACATTCTGTCTGACTCGTTATACCAAGTGAGGGCAGATAAATGCATTTGAAGGGATGTCCATGAGGTGCATTAAGAATGCCCTACCCTAGTTGCTGAAATCCACAGTGCCATCTTAGATCTTACAGTGGTCATCCAACTGTCCCCAGGTTTAACGGAGTCTGTATTGAAGAAATCATATATGTCTACCAGTTCTGTCCTTGCCCATAACACCTTTCTGTCCAAAGGTTCTTCATTCAGCAATACAAAACATATCATCAACGTAACTCACAGTCTCTGTGTTTTCCAGTGACAGTTCCAATCTTGCAATGCACTTCAATAAACAACAATATATACCATATTATACTTTCTTTTCAAAATAGACGAAGCACCTCAGCGTAGACCTCTACTTCTTTATAACTCAATCACTACATCTTTACTTTTCCTCGTGCTACATTAGATTCTGTTGCTTATGTTGAGTTACGTTTTGCTACTATACTACGTTATAATGCATTTTGTTGCATACACTATTATTGTTGGTGTAGTCCATCAATTAGTCAGTTAATGGAACATATTGCACACAGGTATCAATCCTTCACGGCAACTGCTTCAACATTGAGGCATTCTGGCCTCATATGCACCATTGCACTGTGTTGTTTAGTTCATCCACTCAAGAACTAATGTAATCTCCATCAGTACATGTAAAGTTCGTATGCTCAGTATGTGATTATGATGCGCAGGCTAGGGAGAAAAGTGTGCCCATCCAACATTTTCTCAGAATAAACTCTTCTCGCTGCCCTTTATTCACTCAAGGTCATTTGCAGTTCATTTGGCTATTTTGAATAGTGACCGTATTTCCTTAAATGTCGTTGTAGAAAACAGAAAGTATTAATAACCGGATACGAACACGGGCTAAACATGATTACACTGCTCACATTTTCTGTTGTTATTTCCAAACTGAAATTTCTGTCTTATAGCGTCTTTTCTTTCTGGTAGATAGCCACACCCTTCTAACACAGATCAAAGGCATTAAAACAAGGAATCGCGCATAATCTGGAGCACGTGTCGCTCTGTCCTGAGATGGTGAAGGGTCTCTTGATCAAGGGCACAGTGATTGTAACTGCATGCCTGCGCAATCGGCTGGGGAGCCTTCAAGGTGCATGCAAATGTTTGGTATTTAATGTACCCTACTGATAGTTAAAACCGTTTCCCTATTCATTTTCAAGCCTTCATGGTTGTGTCAATTTTATAGTAGACACTTTCCAGATAAAATCTCTTAATTTGTTCCCCCTCGTGTAAAGAATCTTTCGAAGCAATCTCTGATTTATCTCCAACTACCTTTGGCCCGTTTCATTAGGAAATTCTGGGAGCTGTGAATAGCTATCGCTGAGATCTAATTCCAGCTTTCCTTCGCCGTTTAACGTCCTCAAAACCATTAATAAAACTTCAGTCAGAAGGCGATTGAATCTGTTTGATGTATGGTATCGCTCCCTGTAAGAGGTAGGTGAGAAGAGAAATATGTTATTTCTGGGCGAGGTGCCGCGATTGCATTTGGTGTTATCCTAAGCAATTACATTGAGCACAATACCTTGACCCTCTCTGAAAAGCGATTTGCTCTTATTCTGATGTTTTCCTATTCTTCGATTAGAAGTTACATTCCTCTCTTCTATCATTTTAGATTTACCATTGTGAAGGTTTTGTTTTAACAATAAAAAGATGCATAAGAGGAAAACGCTATTACATTATTACAAAAAACACAGGGGCATATTATCAAGTAAGGGCGTTACATTATCGCCGCTTTTATCGGCAGGAAACTGCCGATAAAGTGGCGATAATGGGCTTGATAATATGCTCTATGAATTCCAATCGAAGCCAACGTTAGATGTCTTCACATCTAACATGGGCTTCGATTGCAATTCATAGAGCATAGTATCAAGCCCATTATCGCCGTTTTATCGTCAGTTTCCTGCCGATAGAAGCGCCGATAATGTATGGCCCGTCCTTGATAATATGCCCCACAGTGGCATATTTACAAGCCCCTTGCGCCGCCGGTACGTCATTTTTTCCCATGTTAAAAGTGATGTACTAGCGGCGCAAGAGGCTTGTAAATAAGCCGCACATTTAAAAAAAAAAATAAGATAAATGTCAGCTTTGTGCAACTTGACTGCCACCTTCGAACGGTAAACGCAAGAATAAAAGGTATGGCACTACACTCATTTTTACTCATTTGGTTTTAAAAGCAAATTTTACCAATCTGGGCTTAAGCTTTCGCAACTTGCACGAATGACAGCATTGCTTCAACAGCATTCTAATACAAAATGGCAGTTTCAAAACAAGGTCCGTATTTCTTTGAATAGTGCGCAAACTACCACTGGATGAAGGGAATCTAGTAGGAGCAGGCTTGCAATTCATTTTTCTATCCTTAAAGCCAGATCCACTGTTATTCATGGATGGCATTTGAGGGTCGCCATCTGTCACAGTTTTCGACCCTAGCTTGCACCTTGCGACCCCTGGCACCTAATTTGAAACCCCTGGTCTCATAGGCAGGCCCGGACTGGCCGTTGTAGGCACCGGGCAATCCCCCGGTCGGCCGCATGGTTGGGGGCCGGTTTTAGGCCCCAGGGGGCCGTTTTTGTTGCAGGGCCGTTTTTGCAGCATAGCTGCAAAAACGGCCCTGTAACAAAATCGTCCGAAAACCGGCCCCGGCAAAGAGTGCGGTCGCCCCCCCAGGGTAGAGGGGGGGGCCGGCTGAGTACTTTGCCAGGGCCGATTTCGGTTACCAGTCCGGCCCTGCTCATAGGTGGTAAAGACAGTGCCAGAAACACAGACATCTGTTTAAAGCCCCAACCTGCTTGTTTTTTGTCATTTTTTAAAAGTATACTAATAGTGAATAACAGTATATTCTTCAGTGTTAGTGTAAGAATAAATAGAGTAGAATTAGCTAGAATATAACTCTGCGGGAGAGAGTGTGTGAATGCGTGATTGTGTGTTAATGAGTAAGCCTTTGTGTGTGACTGAATGTATAGGTCAAATGGGGTGTATTGTCACATCTGCTACCCCTGACCTTTTGGTGTATTGACATTTATGCTATTATTTTTTTTTTAAGTTTGAAGTTTATTATACAATAATAACAAGATAAGAACATTTTACAAGAACAAGAGGATACAAGGCATCTGAAAATGATTATAAGAAATATAACATGAAAAACGAGCCAAAGGGGAGAGGGGGAGAAAAAAAACAAAAAAAAGGGGGGGATAAGAGGGAGAAAAAACAGGGAATGTATACATCTTAAATCATCAAGGGCCAGATATAGGTCGCCATTTACCGGTCGGTAACGGCCGATTTAGTCCGTTACCGACCGGTATTTGGGATTTGGTATGTAGGGGGCATCTCATTTACAGAATCGGTATATTTACCGATTCGGTAAATATACAGAATAGGTAAAATACCGAATCGGTAAATATACCGATTCTGTAAATCAAGATGTAGGTGGCACTTCAAAGAGTTCCACAGGCCCTTTAGGAGTCGGTATTTACCGCCCGCCATTTCCAATAGCACTACCAAGTTAGGAGTGGCTTGTTAATAGAGAAAAAATAACTCACGGGCACAAATTTAGAAACGAGTGTCACACAGCAATAACAGACATACCGCACTGAGTCAAAACATCCCACTCGGTGACATTAGTATGTAACCTGATTTCCCTTGGTCAGTACAAACAAGCAATGTACAATATGATATGATGAGATTGCCCTATGCCCGCATTTCACAATATAAATAAGTATCCATAGCCTCCCATTATCTCCACTCTCCATGAGCAACCCCAGTGTTAATAAAATTATTACCTGAGTTCTTGCCCTTTTGAAAAATTCTTCATGAGTACTGCAAGTGTGATTTAAATTATGATCATATTTTCTGCACTTACCCACCCTTTTAATAAAACAATGACATGAGCTAAAATTGCTTTAAATGCACATTCTTCCACAGATTGTGAAGAACACAATACTCATATTATTGCTATGAGTTCTGGATTACCGCACAAATTCGTGTGAGTAGCATTATATGTATACAAATTTGGTTTGTTTATCTGTGTTTTGCAAGTCCTGACGAAAGCTCTACAGACCTCCTGGCCCAATAGAGCTGAAACATGTCGACAACCCTAGAATACTATACGGCCTAGTAACTCGGCCAAAACTGAGTATCTACAATTTTTAACTAATGAAAATCTGCCCTGCATTACATTTTTTTGGTGTATATTTTCATTTTTAAATCATTTTTGTGGGAAAGTCCTCTTGTCTCTGGACACTGCACTCGAGACTGGAGGTGCCTCTGGATGAGGCAAGCAGTACACACCAATAGGAATAACCCTATGATAACTGCGTGAATGTCAATGAGGGGCGGATGAAACATATACACCGCAAGTTCCAACCAAACATTGACTTCTCTGAGGGTTTCCTTATTTATACTGAACCAAAGGTTGAAGAGTGTTACAAGTGTCCAATTTTGTTGATTACAAATTGATTACTTTGGGGAAAGAAACGGACACTTAAAATCCTCATCCCTCCATGCTGATTAATTGCCTATATAAGCAGCGCGCAGCTGCGGGAATTGGAAATCATAATTAAGTTCTTGAAACAAAACTTCAATTATGGAAGGAATTGTGGGATTAAGCTATGATGCTAATGATATTGACGAATTACTAGCGGCTCAACCACTCATCAACAGTGCAGACCTAACAGAAGCTCTATCCCAGACAGATGACTGGGACACTCTATCAGAGAAAAAGAAGAACCAAATTAGAACTGCGATTCATGGAATCATTATGACCGAGTATCTAAGGTCCAAAATAGCGCCTAGAGGCTTATGGGTTGGAAATGCACCTCGCATTTTCCTCCACGACTTGGCATTCCGCAAAGACTGGTCCTCCATTTCATGGAAATGTACCTTAGACTATTTGGTTCTGATTATAAAAACAGCAAGACGTCTCTCGGAGGCACTTCTCCTGGAAATAGAAGCCTGTGAAAACGAGCTGAAAAAAGGCATCAACCCACAAGTCTACAAAAAAAGACTTGATGAAATGACAAAGGAAATGGAAGAAACACGAGAATTCCTGATGCAGAACAAGTTACAGAAACTTGCAAAAGATATTAAGAAATTTAGCCAGGAAAAGATGCACCCATATATCAGAGACGACTTCGAATTCACAGAAATAAATTCAGACAACGAATCCGTCGGAAAGAATTCTTCTAACAATTCTTTCAATAGTTCTGATGACTACAACCCGCCTAGAGGTCGAAATAACTTCCGACATCAACGCCCAAGAAGAGGTAATAGATGGCAACGCCCCTACCATCCCACTTTCAACATACCGTATTACCAACCATTTGTTCCACACTACGGAGGCTGGGCTGACCCATTCCAACAAGGAATGCAAGGTATGCAACAGATGCCCCAATTGATGGACCAACAATTGCCGGGGCAACACAATCAGCACCAACAAGAACAACCGTCTTTTTTATCCCGAGGCCGACCACAGCCCTGAGGAAAAAGAAAGTCACTGACCTGGCAAGACCAGCAGAGAAACGTCCAAACACGGAGCATGGCAGCGGCACAACCGTCAATCAGCAAGAACAATCACTAATCGTCAACCTTTCTGATGTAGAGCTTAATAACGACCAAATATCTGTCTTGAATAAAGGATTGGGCTTTGTCCCTACCCCAAAAATAGACACCTTTAAAATCAAAAGTGAACTGGCCGAATTCTGCAGAACCCTCAAATTAAAAGCTTTCTTCTCTAATACAACTACTAAACAGCAAGAAGGTGACACTACCCTTCGGAAGAAATCAACTTTCAACCCCCCCTCATCCAGTATACCACCGGAACTCCATACCTTTGAGCAAGCGCTCCTAAAAGGTATAGACAATCTGGACACGAGCGGAACAAAAGTTTTTCAAAATCTAACAAAGAAGGAACGTTTAGCAATGGAAGACCTGAGTAAAAACGAGGACCTGGTGATAAAACCTGCGGATAAGGGGGGAGGCACGGTAATTCTCACCAAGTCAGGCTATAAGCAACAATGCCTAGCCCTCCTCTCAGACACCAGATTCTACCAGAGAATCATAAAGGATCCCACGGAGAGACTCCAAAATACCATAACCATCATGGTATATGAGGCGGAAACAAAAGGATGGATATCCAAAAAAGAAGCAGAATTCTTAACGGTCAGGGAGCCAGTTGTTCCGTATTTCTACTCCCTCCCAAAAACCCATAAAACAGGACACCACCCCCAGGACGCCCGATAGTGTCTGGAATCGGATCTGTGTTGGAGCCTCTTTCTAAATTCGCAGACGAATTTCTGAAACCTCTTGTTCAAAAAACAAGTACATACCTAAAAGATACAAGAGATCTTTTGTTACAGATTGAAAAAATGCCTTTCGATCCTGCAACGATGCTTTTAGTAGGCCTAGATGTGGAATCCCTGTTCACCAGCCTCCCTCAGGACACAACACTACAGATGCTGGAGGATGTCCTGTACTCTGAGACGTGGCAGTACAACACACCAAGACATTTAACCTGGAATGCTGTAGGCTGGCACTTAAAGAATTTTTTTTCAAGTATAACGACCATCTGTACCTCCAAACCCATGGTACCTCCATGGGCAGCGCCTTCGCGCCTTCGGTGGCAGGACTCTATGTCAGCCAATTTGAAACAGAATTTGTCCTCAATGAAACCAACCTGTTCTCTTCCAGTATCATATACTGGAAGAGATACATCGATGACATTTTCTTAATCTGGAACATCGACCAAGATCTGACAGAATTTATGCTATGGCTCAACACCCTGGATCCATGGTTAAAATTCACATATACCTCCAGCAATCATCACCTTGACTTCCTGGACCTGACAATATTTAATGAAAGCAATATTTTACAGACCAAAACATTCACAAAACCGACGGCGAAAAACAACCTGTTGTCACATAAGAGCCATCACCCCAAGCCACTAAGAGACAATCTGCCTTTTAGTCAATTTCTGCGCATCAAAAGAAATTGTAGCAGAAATAGTGACTATCAAGAACAAGCAATGGACCTGTGTAACAAATTGAAGAAGAGAGACTACACCGATAGAGTCATCAAGAAATGTAAAAATAGAGCTGACAATCAGCCCCGGGAATGCCTTCTACAAACATTTCAAAAAGAACCAGTCAAAGACCTAACCACGTGTGTGACCACTTTCAACCCAGCTACATATGCTATTCAGAAGCTGATAAAAAAGAACTGGCACATAGTGAATACCGGAAAGTTCGATTGGCCAAGACCAAGGTTCGCGAACAGAAGGACCAAAAATCAGAAGGACACCCTGGTACATACCCGCCCAAGGTCCATTACTCCTCTGCCCATAACTAACAGTGTCAGCATGACCCCCCTGTCAGGACACTTTCCGTGTGGAACCTGTGTTGCGTGTAAAACAACAACAGCCACAAAAACCCTGCAATTAAGGAATGATTTCGTATGGACCCAGAAGCAGTTCACAAACTGTAATTCATCTCATGTTATATACATGATTCAGTGCCCGTGCCAAAAGCAATATATCGGAATGACCTGCCGTAAAGTCAAGCTCAGGATAGGAGAGCACAAGAGTAATATCAGGTTAAAAAAGAATACTACCAAGTTGTGCTGCCACTATTTGGAAATGAACCATTCTCATGAGCAAATGCAATGGACAGTCATTGAAATGCTGACCAACAAATCTGGCAATGCTGACAAGATTCTGTATGAAAAAGAACAAAGATGGGTGGACCGCCTGCGCACTTCCGAATTTGGTTTGAATGATAATATTGCTTGGCACCACTTTGCCAAATAAACATAAACACTGTAAACTCGTTGCAATGCAAAAATTTCCAGATTTCCTGTTTACCTTCATCCAGCTTCAAAACCAACAGATGTAAATATATCGTAATCCACCCTAATTGAGTTCTTTGGGCATTACATTTCTGTAAACTCAATTTGTGACTACTTACGAACTTTACATGTCTGCACCATGCAGCAAGTAAATTTGCTTTCGCTCCTGTAGCTTTAAATATGACGCGCCCAATTTCCTTTTAAAAAAGAGACCAACAACCCGGCTTCCGCACTCCGGGGGCAGAGTCAGCACAAGGCTAGAGTGTAGCCTCCACGCGGGTAATGGCGCAAGACATCCTTGATTGTCATCTGGGGTAAGACGTATTAATTTCTTTTTTCCCCTCCTCACCGAGGTCTCTGCTCTTCTTCATCTCTGCAGCACAAGCAGGTGTCCCCCGCTGGAAGCAGAGTTCTCCTTCACGACAGGTAAGAACAACCTGCGTTTTAATAGCGGACACTGCCTCCCTTTAACATACAAGGGCGTGTCCGGTAAACAACGTAAAAGTAGAACCATTCGCCCTAACCAGTTTGCTTAATACGAAGCCGATTGCCTTTTAGTAAGATTTGACCGCCCGCCATTTCCAATAGCACTACCAAGTTAGGAGTGGCTTGTTAATAGAGAAAAAATAACTCACGGCCACAAATTTAGAAACGAGTGTCACACAGCAATAACAGACATACCGCACTGAGTCAAAACATCCCACTCGGTGACATTAGTATGTAACCTGATTTCCCTTGGTCAGTACAAACAAGCAATGTACAATATGATATGATGAGATTGCCCTATGCCCGCATTTCACAATATAAATAAGTATCCATAGCCTCCCATTTTCTCCACTCTCCATGAGCAACCCCAGTGTTAATAAAATTATTACCTGAGTTCTTGCCCTTTTGAAAAATTCTTCATGAGTACTGCAAGTGTGATTTAAATTATGATCATATTTTCTGCACTTACCCACCCTTTTAATAAAACAATGACATGAGCTAAAATTGCTTTAAATGCACATTCTTCCACAGATTGTGAAGAACACAATACTCATATTATTGCTATGAGTTCTGGATTACCGCACAAATTCGTGTGAGTAGCATTATATGTATACAAATTTTGTTTGTTTATCTGTGTTTTGCAAGTCCTGACGAAAGCTCTACAGACCTCCTGGCCCAATAGAGCTGAAACATGTCGACAACCCTAGAATACTATACGGCCTAGTAACTCGGCCAAAACTGAGTATCTACAATTTTTAACTAATGAAAATCTGCCCTGCATTAAATTTTTTTGGTGTATATTTTCATTTTTAAATCATTTTTGTGGGAAAGTCCTCTTGTCTCTGGACACTGCACTCGAGACTGGAGGTGCCTCTGGATGAGGCAAGCAGTACACACCAATAGGAATAACCCTATGATAACTGCGTGAATGTCAATGAGGGGCGGATGAAACATATACACCGCAAGTTCCAACCAAACATTGACTTCTCTGAGGGTTTCCTTATTTATACTGAACCAAAGGTTGAAGAGTGTTACAAGTGTCCAATTTTGTTGATTACAAGTCGGTATTTACCACCCAATCCTATTGGGTGGTAAAAACTGAATTCCAGTGTACATGCACATCTGTGCATGTATACCTATGCCATGTGACACACAGACATTCCCTTAGGGCATGTATGTGTGCCACATGGCACACAAGCCTGCAATTGGGGTGCTACAGGGTGTCAAAGTGACACCCCGTTCCCCCTTCCAGGATTCGGTATTTACCGATTCGTTAAATACCGAATCAATTGATTCCTATGGGCTTCAAAGCCCATAGGAATCAATGGGGAATACCGATTCGGTATTTACCGATTCGGTAAATACCAAATCTTACAGATTCGGTAATTGTAAATTAAAAATTACCTACATCTGCCTCCTTCCAATTTACCGATTCATAAATACTGAATCGGTAAAATTCGGTATTTATGAGTCGGTAAATTAGATTTACCTACATCGGGGCCCAAATATATAAAGAAAGTAACAATTGCAAGTATTTCACTGGATGCACACCAGTAGCGTATAATGAAACTCAATATAATCTTTAAGGCATATGGAACAAGTATTGTGATGAAATACAAGGAATAAAGGGACATGACGGGATGATGTAGTCTTTCATGGAGGTTTACGGACTTCATCAGAAGTGTTGACTGGGGAAATCAGGGTAAGATATGTAGTCAAGGGCATCCACAAAAGATCTCTTTTAATAGACAGGGCGACAGGAGTAACGTAATTGGTATCAAGTCTATGATGAAAACAAACAGCATTCCACCATGCTCTAAAGGTGACGTTATCTGCGTGCTTCCAATTGGAGATAATTAAATGGATTGCCACTGCTAATAACATATCTATTAGGTTAACATTCGATTGGGAATGAGACCAGCAAGGGGACAGGGAACACAAGAAAATATTGGAGAGGGAGAAAGGAACAGAGGTGTTAAAAATTGTGTTAACTTGGGACCAAACTAATTGCCAAAAACGAGAAATATAGGGACAGTCAAACAACATATGTTTTAAGTCAGCATGTGTACAGGGACAGACCAGCAAGTGGATGTAGAGTCTGAAGAGAAAGAGGCTAGTTTAGCTGGAGTAAATAAAAGTTGTTGATAAACAAAGTAAAGTGTTTGAGAGGTGTTTGCAGCTTGGGAAGTTTTATGAATTTTAAGCCATAGCCTATCCCAAAGAAGTGTTGACCAATATTCCGTTAAATGTTTTTCCCAAGCCAGTTCAGTCTTCGTTTTATCTCTACCTGAAGAAAGAAGTAAAGACTTGTATAAAGAGGAGGCAGAGGGTGAAATGATCAATAATGGAAAAAGAGTGGAACATCTAGAGGGCAAATCTGGAATAGAAGGTAAAGACTTAAGATATTAAGTAAACAAGGGTAGTGAAAGGGCATAGTGACCCTTGAAAGAAGATGGTGGTGAGAATTTCTTTTGAAGATCAGGGAAGGATAGAGGAGAATTATTCAATAGTAGTTGAGATATCCTAAACAATCCCCTGAGTCTCCAGGACTTCCAGTAAATGGTGCGGTTCTTAATACATAATAGAGTATTATGCCAAATGGGTTGTCAATCCAGGGGGGAAGGAGAAGGGTACGATGAAGGTAAAAGTGGAATAAGAAGTTTACGAGTATGGGAGGTGACCGGGGGACGGAAAGATGGCATAAAATTCGTAAAAGCAAGAGAGTCAGTAAAATCTAAAGGGGAAAGAAAAGATTGTTCTAGAGAGATTAAAATAGGAGGATGAGTTCCATGATCTGTGGAGAGCCAACGAGATGATTGTTTTAAGGAAAATGCATAATGATAGGATTTGAAATCAGGAAACTTAAGACCACCAGATGTTTTATCCGCTTTTAAAGAGGATAATGCGATACAAGGTGATTTATCTCTCCAGAGAAATTTTGAAAGCAGAGAGTCTATCTTCTTAAAATAGAAACCAGGGATGTGGACTGGAATCACGGAAAGAATGTACAAAATCTGAGGGGAGAGCATCATTTTGATAGAGTCTAATCTACCCCACCAAGAAAGAAAAAGCGGATGCCAACGTTCTATATTAGTGGATAAGGTTTTGTTAATAGAGTCAAAATTAAGCTTCAGGGTGTCAGGAATGGTAGAAGAAAACCACAAGACTAAATATTTTATTTTGGAGGGTTGCCAGGAAAAACCAGTGGGAGCAAAATCATGTTTAAGGCACGTTACGTTAAGGGGTAGAATCTCACATTTGTCTTAGTTTAAGCGATAAACAGACAGTTGGGAAAAATAATCCACCTGATATAAGAAAGCTGGAATAGAAGAGGTAGGATTGGAGCAGTATAGAAGAATGTCATCTGCATATGCAGATAATTTAACATGAACATCACCTGATTGGAAACCAGAAATTAGTGAATCTTGTCTGATCTTAGTCAAAAATGGGTTTAGGGCAATTATAAATAGGAGAGGTGATAACAGACACCCTTGTCTTACTGCTCTAAATAGAGAAAAATAATTAGAGGTCTTACCATTTACAAAAATAGATGCTTTAGGGTTAGAGTATAGTAAAGAGATAAGGAAAATCAATTTTGGAGGTAAACCTATCCATTCCAAAGCCTTAAACATAAATTCCCATCCGATCCTATCAAAAGCCTTATCAACATCTAAAGCTATAGCAGAGAGGATAATCAAGAGATGATGCCTTACTGAGAATATCAAAAAAGACTCTTGAATTGTCAGAAGATAACCGACCCTTCACAAAGCCTGATTGCTCAGGACCAATAAGATGAGGTAAAATAGGATCAATACGAAGTGCAAGAATTTTTGCAAGGATCTTATAATCAAGATTAACCAAAGATATTGGTCGATAATTCTTGCAAAGGGACGGATCTTTATTATTTTTTGGTATCAAACAAATGTACCAGAGGAAGACCCTGACATTATGAAGTAATTAAAAAGAGTTAAAAGGTGAGGAAGAAGTATGGTGGCAAAAGAGGTATAAAATTCAACAGTAAAGCCGTCTGGACCACGAGCCTTCCCTCTTTTTAATGTAGAAAGTGCATGAGTAATTTTGGCTAAAGTAATGTCTTTATCTAAGGGGCCAAAATCAATCTCAGAAGAAGAAGTAGACGGAAGAGTTTGGAAATAAGAGGATAAATCCAGAGTAGAGGGAGGTTGTTCCGGAGTAATTTAGTGTAAAAGGAGACAGACTCGTTCAGAATATCACTATCTTTAAATAAAGTAGTACCAGCGGGACTTTTAATGGACTCTATCTTAGTTTGGTCTCGTCGTATTTTCAAATAATTTGCTAGGAATTTCCCATTTTATTTTGGTTTCCATAATACCATAATCTGCTTCTTAAGAGATAGGATGAAGCAGCCTCTGTGGAGAGTTTATTAAAAGTAAGTTTTGCGTCAATGAGATTCTTTCAGGACGATTCGGTATTCAAATGCTAATAAGTACATTCCAGGTGTTTAAATGTTAATAAGCATCTGAGTGGATTGGGCTTCAAAAGCTTTCCTTTTTTTGGAAACAAAAGTCATTATAAACTCCCTGGCTGCAGCTTTGAAAGAGTCCCAAATCATAACAGGAGAAGAAGTAGGAACAGAATTTAAGCTGAAAAATTCCGACATAAAAATGTTAAATTGGCTAATGAAGTTAGAGTCAGACAGCAGGGCATTATTAAAGCGCCACCTGCCCGCATGGGGAGTAAAGGGAAGTAAGTCAAAATCAACAAAAACGGGGGCATTATCTGAAATCAAAATAGAACCAATTTCTGAGTGCAGGGCATGTTGGGAAAGAGATTTACTGGGAAAAAGATAATCAATTCTGGATTGTGGGTGATGTGGAGGGGAATAAAAGCTATATATTCGAAGGTCAGGATTACAAAGTCTCCATATTTCAATTAAAGATTTATTACGTATGGTGGAGGTAAATTGTGTGTGCATCTTTGTATTGACAAATTTCACTAAGGAAGACCTATCTAGTATGAGATCAAGAACTTGGTTACAGTCTCCTCCAAATATAACAAATTCATCATCAAATACCCTATCTAATATATCATCTCCTGCTGTAACTCTCGGGAGCATAGAATTTTTACTAAAATCACTTCTGACGCCTATCAGTGAGAGCCTAAAAAAATTGGAGACCAGGCTTACTACCCTAGAAGCTACCCTAGTGAGTCTGAATGCTGCGACTAGCAAACAGAATAAAGCTGCCGGGCATAATCCCTCTGCAAGGTTCCCTCCCCGTTCACTACCATCCAACCCCAATGTGGGCCCTATGCAGGGCTCTCCCTTAGTCGCTCCCTTGCAACCACTTATGTCTATTCAACTACCACCCCCATTGAGCAGCCCTAATACTGTCCCTCCTGAGCTAGCAGTAGCAGCCACAAATGGTCCATCCCTTGGCACAACCCATAGATCTCAACTCAATGTCAGTTCTTCCCCCCCTCAGGAAGGGAGGCTTGCACCTAGAACGCGGAGACCGGATTTGCCCCCGGAAGCCAATAGCTTTATGGTAGTACTGGCGGGTGCCCCTTCCCTGGAAAGTGGTGAAAAAGAAAATTTTATAACACTCAAGAGGAAAGTCATCAAGTGGCTTAACTGGAATAGGCCCTTACCTCCTCATTTTAATAATGAGATCACCATGGTTAGAAGGGTACCTTGGCTGGGGAGGACGAGGAAAACAATCATGGGGGATTGTATTATGGTGTCCTTTCGTGACCCAGGCACAGTTCTACACATTTGTGCAGGGACGAATAGATCACTGGACTCCACTATTCAGTCCCTGCCAGTCTCGTTCTTCTTCCCCCCCACCCGTATGTACCATGAGCCAGAACAAGGCAACTGGACAAGGGTAGAGCGGAGACCCAGATATCGGGAACATGCCATACGTCCAGTTAACCAACTGCCGGATACCCCCTTTTTCCATTATAATCGGTTCAACTGTTTGGGGGGGTTGGAAGGGGTTGATTGACTGTTTGCAAATAAAGCTCCGGAATTAATGACTACGGAAAATGGCTTTAGTGATTCTCCCGAGCCAGTTGGAGCCATTACAGAAATTGTACCCGTTGTAACCAACTATGATCAAACTGAGCCGGCTCAATCCGATATTCCCCTTCCCGTGACGCCTGATACGGAGCATCTGAGACTTATTTGTTGGAATGTGGCTGGAATTGTCAACAAGCTGTCTACCCCAGACTGGGTTGCATACATTGAGACAGGGGATGTTTGCATGTTTCAGGAGACCTGGGCCAGGGAGGAACATACCCATCAGGGATACCAGTCTTTTTTTATCCCGGCCAGGTGGGAGGGCAAAGGCCGTCCTTCTGAAGGATTAACAACATGGGTAGCTTCCCACCTAGGCTGTGAGGCTTCACGCTTAGTGGTACCATCTGACGATATCCTTGTGGTCCTACTATCCTGGCCGAATCAAGTAAAACTTGCCTTTATTAATATCTACTCTAGGCCAGTGGGAGTAGCCAGGGAGTCACCCACGATTGATGAGCTCGCAGCCTACCTAGTTGAAATACCCGGGGATTTACCCTACATAGTAGGGGGGGACCTAAATTCCCAATTTGAGCCGCTGCCTGGTCTCTTCGAAGGCTTCCAGATGGAAGAAGAGGCCAGGTGGTCATCACCACTGGTAGAAGCTCCTCCCCCGAAGGCTTGGACACCCTTGGCGTTGCGGATCACAGCCCTAACCCTAAAGTTTGGAATTAGAGCCTGTAATGGGCGAATTAAATCAGATGTACCTAGTAGAACAACTTTTAACAGAGCGGGAAGAAAATCCCGCTTGGACTATGTTCTGGTACAGATAACCAACTGGCCTACCATTAGGGATTTTAGGGTTACCGAACGGCTGGAAAGTGATCACAACGCATTAGAACTGGATCTCACACACCCTGGCCTTCAACAACCCACAATAGCGAGTGAGGGAAACTTACCTGAACTGCTATTGGCCAACAACAAAAAAAGGATCAGGTGGGAAAAAATAGTTGCAAGCCAGGAGAAACTCCCGAAGCTTTATGCGGGGCTAATCCCCATCCTAGAGAGTGTAGGAGGGTTGGACATTGAGAGGGGCAATACGGAAACACTTGGTAAATTATACCAGGCCCATGAAGATCTTATAAAGGGTATGAGTCCTTTCCTGTATAGCAACGCACATAATGCAAGTAGGGGGCAAGTGCCAAAAACCATGTGGTATAATGCGGCTGGTAAAAAAGCAAAACAAGAACTTTTAAGAAATATTAAGGAGGGCTCAGGTGGGGAGACGGTAAGAGAAAGCAGACGGGCATATAAAAAAGTACTTGCCCATGCTAAAACTGAATGGGAGGAGAGCCAATGGGAGGAGCTCAACAAATCCCTTGTAATGGGAGACCACAGAATGTTCTGGAGAATAGTGAATGGGGGGTCGGGGAATCTCCTTTCAGCTATTGAGCCCAACATCGCAGCTGGGGTCTGGCAGGCCCATTTTCAAACCCTTTATAGCTCGATGGGGGGAGATAGCATGGGTGATACTTGCAGTGCCCAGGGGGCATATGAGGGGGAACTAGTAACAGTGGGAGAGGTTAGGGCAGCAATAGCTGGTTTGGCCTCGGGCAAGGCGCCAGGTCTTGATGGCCTGCCTGGAGATCTTTTTAAGCAGGAACCAGATGTGTGGGCCCCATATCTAGCCGTTTTGTTTAATGGAGTCTTATGCGGCATGGAAGTCCCAAGTACTTGGCTGGGGGCGGAGGTGGTTCCCATATTTAAAAAGGGCTCGCCCCTGCTTCCAGCCAATTACAGACCAATTAGTCTGATTGATGTGCCCCAGAAGCTCCTTGGGAGGGTACTGCTCAACCGGCTCCAGGACTGGGCACAAGAAACGGAAGTCCTTAGTCCCTACCAGGCTGGATTTAGGAAGGGAGTATCAACGGTGGACCAGGTCTTCCGACTGAACATCATTTACTGGAGGACAGTGGTTTTCGATGGTGGCAGCTTATACACAATATTTGTGGATTTAAGAGCCACCTTTGATCTGGTGCCCAGAGGCAAACTTTGTAGGGTCCTGGCCAAGATGGGCGTACCTGCGGACATTTTAATAATCTTACAGAGGTTACACCACAACAACTATGCCAGGGTGCGGTGTGGAAAGTCGGGGGAGCTGACGGACAGATTCCCCGTTGACAGGGGGGTTAGGCAGGGCTGTGTGCTCGCACCGACCCTGTTCTGCCTCTTTGTCAACGGGGTAATCGCCCATTTGAATGGCATTGAACACACTGACGCTCCTAAACTGAATGGCAGCAGGGTGCCTGCAATCATGTTTGCAGATGACACCCTGCTGCTGTCCAAAACCCCAATGGAGATCCAGCGGATCCTTGATTCTTTCGTGGCCCTTTGTATGGATAGGGGCCTAGAAATTAATGTTGGAAAAACAAAATTCACGGTCCTGAATCCAAGTAAAAAATTGCGCCCGAATCCACTGCTGGGAGAGGCACGGTTGGAAAGAGTCTCCACCTTCGATTACTTAGGTGTAACCTTGAATGAGTCCATGTCGTGGGGGGCACACCGGACCAGGGCCAACCTTAAACTGGTACAGACCACTGGGGGCATTGCACGGATGCTGAAAAATTCGACTTATCGGCCTCTGGGTCCGCTCATCCAGATCTACAAAGCGCAGGCCAGGGGCGCCACAATGTATGGGGCGGAACTGTGGGGACATACACCAACTCGCAGTCTGTCGGTAACTGAGAATAATTTTATCAGGCAGATAACTGCACTACCGCCAAGTACCCCGCTCCTTCCCCTGAGGTTGGATCTGGGATTGAGACCAATAGCCGATGAAATAGGACTGAGACCCATAGTCTTCTGGCGAAGACTGTGGAGCAGTGAAGCACTCTATGCCTACAGGGCTGAACTAGGGGAGCTGATATCCCACCCAAAAGCGTTACAGATCCCCTGGCTAAAACATATTCAGAATCTATGTACGGTACTGGGGTTTCCTGATCTTTGGTCCGATCCTGCTGAGGCCTCACTAAACATCTCACGCAGAAATTTGGTCGATGCCTATCACGCCCATAAACTATCCTCGGCTATGGAAAACCAGCGAGAGGGATCACTGACCTCTGTATTTATGCTAGGCAAAGATACATACAGGATGGAAAGGGTGCTGGACGCTATGTCCCCCGTGTTGGCCAGGAAGCTGTTTCTGCAATGGAGATACGGCATCTTGCCCTTACGGGCTTTTACGAGCTCTTGGACAAACCCGCCCTCCCCTAAGCAGTGTCCAACATGCTCTTATGCTGAGGAAAGTGATTTGCATGTAGTTCTGTTTTGCCCCACGTACTCGAAAGCGAGGAAATACTGGCTTCTCCCACTTATTAGAAACCTTGGTGGCAGAGAGTATCTCCCAATGTATAGAATTTTAAAAACTGATCTTTCGAGTCCAACTGTGTTTGCACTGGCTAAATTTCTTACCAATGTCTGGCATATTCGCACCAGTTTGCTGAAGTCACGGTCCTTGAGTTAGCTCCAGTCTCCTATATGTAACCCTGATAGTTTTAACCTACAGATATGAACGATTTTATATGTGTAAATATGTCTTATTGCTATTGATGATGTTTTATGGTGTATATGTTTTATGTTGTTGTGTATCTTTGATGGCCGCATGGCCGAAATAAAGATTAAATATACAATTAAAGATTTATTACGTATGGTGGAGGTAAATTATGTGTGCATCTTTGTATTGACAAATTTCACTAAGGAAGACCTATCTAGTATGAGATCAAGAACTTGGTTACAGTCTCCTCCAAATATAACAAATTCATCATCAAGTAAAAGAAGTTTATCTGAAATATGAGTCCAGAAGACATTATCAACAGTAACTGGTGCATAAACATTGAAAGAAACTAAGGAGATCTGATTTATGAGGAGTTTAAGAATAATCCAACGACCATTGAAGTCCAATTCTTGATGGAGTACTGAGACATGAAGTTTCTTGTGACATAAAATAGAGACACCATTTTTCTTACCTAGAGCTGGAGAAGAAAAAACATTTCCAACCCAACATCTTTTCAATTTAGATACTTCTGCGTCAGACAGATGGGTTTCTTGGATTAGAGCAATATCCTTTTTCAACCTAGCTCAATGGGTCAACACCCGTTGTCGTTTTATAGGAATATTAATCCCTTTAACATTCCATGTAGTAACTCTAAAAACAACCTGAACAGCTATTAGGCATACAGTGAAAATTGTAAAAATACTACGGTGAAGAAAAAAGAAGGAAGAGGAGTAAAGACAGAAAATCAAGATAAAAGTTCAAACAGAGAAGAAGATAAAGAAGGAAGAAATATCATGAAAGAAGAAGCGAAAGAGGAAGGAGAAAGGAAAGGAAGAGTATAAGGAAAGAGAAGGAGTAAAACAAAATACCAAATACAAAACAATGAAGAAAAACAAGGACGTACCACAAGCAAAATGAAGCGTGGGGAGGGTGAGGGTGAGTCCACATGGGGAGGGCAACTCACCGGACGAAGGACTCCGGGAGAAGGAATCAATGCGAAATGCCCTCCAGGCACAATAGAGAATATATGAAATTATCAAAGGACAATAAAACAGCATCTAATAAAAAAGAAAATAACAGAGAGAAAAGGAAACACTATGACATAACAAAATACTTCATGGAGGATGACCAAGGTCAATGAATAAAAAGAAAGCAGTTACATTGGAGAAAGAAAAAAAAAAGAAAAAAAAATATCAAGGCAGAGGAATTTCCATGGCGTCATCTCTACATGAGTTCAGAAAATGTTGAGGAAGGGCTGGATCCTCGTAGTTGGTCGTTTTGGTGTTGTAAGTTACCTTAAATAAGCAGGGATGAAACAAACCATATCTGGCATTCAAAGAACGTATAGTTGGCCTTATGTCCAAGAATGCTATTATTAAGTACCTATAGCAGTACAATGCACCCGTTGGCATACTCCTTTGTTCTTTTGACAGCCCTGACTGTTGGAATTGAGGAGTCACCCCAGAGACAAGCCCTAATGGCAACACTTTTGAATGTTTTCCACTTTACAATTTGGACCAGCACTCATATTTGTATATTCAAGGATATTACAGAATATCTGACTTTTCCTCTGGTAGAAAAGCTCCACCCTTCCAAACCTACTAGATTGAAGACATGGTCAACTGATTTAGCTGTATGGGGTAAGACAGGTTGTGAGGGAATACATTTTTACTTTTGTCCCCTAGTTTGGGGTTGGCTTCCCGTTGAAAGTGTGGACGGTTTCTCAGAAGCTCATGGCCCTGCTTCACCAACATGGGGATCTGTTCCTTTCAGTCTCCATTGCCAGCTTTTTATATTACCCCAATTACTCCACTTGAGCCCTGATAATTGTGCTGGAGCCCTGACTGAAGAGTATGGTTGATCCTGATTCCCACTGCTACCTGCCACAGCCCTAGATGTCGCCCATCGGGGTTTCGAGCTTAGACCAGGAGGAATGTTCACCTTCCAAAAAAGAAGGGATTTGATTTAGAAAAACGTTGATCTCAAGAGGAGAGAGAAAAAGTACTGGGGCTACATGAGAAAGTCACAACATTGACAGACAATATGTTGTGGGTTGTGCCACTCAGAGCCTTTAGCTGCACAGAAGCTTCTGCTGAATGTTATAAAGAAGGGGCCTCATTTATGAAAAGTGACGCATCGCTGCGTGAAAACAGCGATGTGTCAATTTTCACTGCACCCTCCTTGCGACCCCAATGATGCGTCATATTTACATTATGATGCATCATTGCGCAAGGAGTTACAGATAAGTCAGTATTTCTGACATATCTATAAGCGCAAAAGTGACGCATTGCTGGAGTGTGTCACAAAAGTGACGCAACTCCAGCAATGCGTCCTTTCACATAGGGCATGCCCCATGTGAAAGGGACTGCGTCAGTCTTACGTCTGCTGTGAGGCAGGCGCAAGATTTTGACGCAACCGGGTCCTAGAAGTGACGCAGTGAAATCTTATAGATTTCACTGCGTCACTTCTATGACCCTTTCTTGCGTCAATACGCCCCCCTTGCATACATTATACCTGGCGCAGGTATAATGTGACGCAGGGGTTTACAAAGTGACGCATCTACCTAGATGCGTCACTTTGTAAATATGGTGCAACGAGTCGCATTTTTTACGCCACTGGTGCGTCACAAAAAGTGACGCATCGGCGGTGTAAAAGTGACGCAAGGGCTCATAAATGAGGCCCAAGGTATCTGGCCTTGTGGAGCCCTGCCTAGACTTGTTCTGCTCAAGGAACTCTAGTCATTAGACAATTTGAGGGAGTGGGTGTCGGTGGGCACAACGGGTGCCTATTTGTGGGGGCTGCAAGAGTCTTTTTTCCAGTGTAAAACAGTCATTGTTGAAGGATTTAAAAGATTGTGTAAGTTGCCAAACGTGCTTGCAGGTAACTGAGTAAAAAACTCACAGACACAGCAATGTTTTGCTCTGGTTTTAGTGACTTTCCTCTCTCATGCAGCCCTGCATGGCTAGGTCATATCAGAGAGGAGATGCAGAGGCCATTTCTGGATGTGGTGCTGCCATGCACATGAATATCACTCACATAACACACACACCCTGCACGCATATATCATAATGAGCAAACAGAATCTAGTTCTCTCAGGCGGAGAAGAACAGAGGGGATACAACTGTATAGAAGGGCACATTTTGAGTAATCCCTCGTTTTTGGATAGTTTTGTTCTGGTATTTTTGACTGTCTACTCTGGCACTACGAAGCTATTTTTATAATTGATCAAAAATCTGTAACAGTAGTGTAGGTAGTATTTCATATCTCTTTAGTACAAGTAATATTTTGTGCTGTTGGGGATCCACACCATAGAAAGACAGTTCTGCTGGCATTCTCTTCTCTTAAGAGGCAGTACTTACCATCCTTATGTGGTGTGACAATGTGGTCTGTCAGGAAGCAGTAGGCAGACTCTAAAGGCTGGAAGATTGTCATGGGATATCAATGAATGTTTATCTGAGATGTGCCTATTAGGTATGGGCAGGAACAGATGGTTTCACAAAGAGCCAGAATTAGGGATTGGTATTTAAATTAAGAATCTACAAGGATGCTTAACAGATAAAAGATTTTCATCAGGAGATCCATCGCACACATTTCTCTCTCCCTTAGCAGGAGAGAAATCTGTTGCCAGATCTGAACGAGGGGCAGTTCTGCATTCCTTTTGATTCTGGGACTCCTCAGATATGAATGTGGTTTCTGTCATCTTTGCTAGAGTCTTCTGGGTAGATTTAAAGACAAGTAAGGCATACAGAGCTGAAAAAAGGAGGTGTAATTTGGTGGGGATTTGACATGGATTGAACCTCTGGAAGTCACAAATCTCAGGCATTTGCACTTGAGAAAAATGGCAGACTTATTAGCACACCCCTTGACTTAAAAGAACCATTAGAAGACAAAGAAATCCCACTTAATCTTCCTGTGAGGAAGTCTGAGGCATCGACATGTCTTTAAATCAAGGCACTGGAAAGAATTTCTAAGGAAAATGGTATGGCTCCAAGGGGTGGGTGATAAATTCCACTCCTCCCGCGTAACGCAGAGTTCCATCCAAATTTAGCTGATAGCTGCGTGGTGGAATTTTTTCTTGCGTGTAGCTTGCCAATAGTAAGTTGAAGAGTGCAAGTGAGATGTGGCATCTCATTGTTTGATTTTCAGTTGCTAGGAGAGCACCCAGTGCGATTTTCCCAACGTGGATGATCGAGGGCAGTTGCGACCGTTTAAGGTCAGAAAGCTGCTGCTCAATTACAAAATATACCCGAGCGTCAGCAAAATCAACTTGGGAAGAAGCACCCTCTGGTATGGTGCCTCAAGGCTCCTCCCTTTCCCCTCTTTTGTTCAACCTTTACATATACCCCCTTATTGTTGCTTTACAGGATATGGAGGTCATAGCGTTCAATTACGCCGATGACCTCCAGCTCATTTTTAATCTCTCCTCATCTCCTGATTCAGTCTCCAGGGTCCACTCCACTCTTACTTTCATCTACAACTGGATGAATCTCAATCAATTAAAATTGAACCCTGACAAGACAGAGCTGGTCCTCATCGGTGGTCCCTCTAATCCCTGGTCCTCTGTGTTCTGGCCCCCCAATCTTGGCCCCCCATCTCCCTCCGCCTCTGCCAGAACCCTAGGCATCAAAGTCAGCCAAGATCTCTCTCTATGCCCTCATATCAGCTCCGCAGTCTCCTCTTGCTTCCTTTCCCTTAGAACCATCCGTAAAGTCTCACGCTACTTTTCGGCTGAAGCCCTCAAACTCATTATCTCAGCAATGATTCTATCCCGCCTAGATTACGGGAATGCCCTGTATGTGGGCATCCCAGCCTACGATTGCCGCCGCCTGAAGCTCATCCAAAATCAAGCTTCTCGTCTGATCTTCAGGCTCCCCAGATCTAGTCACACCACCCCTCTGCTCAAGTCTCTTCATTAGCTCCCCATCATTGAGAGCTCGCTTTTTATGCTAGGCTGCCTGACTTTTATGTCTTTAGCTGGCACCGCACCTGCATTCATTAGATCCAAGATTATTGCTTATGTTTCTGCCAGAAATCTTCGCTCCTCTACCTAGTTCCTTCTCTTTGTCCCCTGATTTCACAAGAAGAAATCGGGTGGCTCCAGATTTTCGATACTTGCCCCCCTTTTTTGGAATTCGCTTCCTCTGGCAATTAAGTCCATTCCCTCATACCTGGACTTTCGGGCAGCCTTGAAAACCCATCTCTTTACTTCTGCCTATATCTCTTAAACCTCACCCCCTTCTTTCCTTCAGTTTCAGTTTCTTTCTGCAGCGCCAAGAAACCGCTTGGTAGTAGAGGGCTATACAAAAACCTTTTCAACTTCAACTTCATGGTGTGTGGTGCTGTTCATGCTGATTTTTCAGCACAGAACTAACTCCTGGCAAGAAAAGTCAGCGCAAGCAGCACAACATGCCTCATTCCACCAATTCGGAGTTTTTATATAACTTTGCGGAATTCTGCAGTGTGAAACTCCATAAGTTCTGCCCACCCCTATTAGCTCCATGTACTGTATCAGACACTCCCACCACCCGCCAGCCCATTTGCCGCCCCGCTCCCACAACCCAGCTGCTCCTCCCTCCCGGTCACATACTTAAGGGGGCCGAGTTGCTGAGTAGGGAACGACCGTTGACCCTTCCTCCAGGATAGGTCGCCCCCCACACGCTGCTGCCTTCCTGCCAGCCTGACTTCCACCACCGCTGCCTGCCTCGGACGACCCAGCCGCCGCTGAGCCGCCCACTGCCAGTTTCCTCTTTCCCGCCACTGTCTTCCTGCTGCCCCACCCACTGCCAGCCCATTCGCCGCCCCGCTCCCACCACCCAGCTGCTCCTCCCTCCCGGTCACATACTTATGGAGACCTCGAAGTGACCGCGCAACGGGCGTGCCGTTTGCGCGCCAAAGGCAAGCCAAAGGCAAGCCCGTCTATGCCCGTCCGCGCCTGGACCATGCCCAGCGCCAGGACCCCTGGCCCCCGATGATACCAGCCCACACGACGGGCCTACGACGCCGCCACCCTCAACGCACTCAATGCCGGCTGGAACCCCGCCTGCTACCGAGCCACCCCGAAACGCACCCACGGACCCTTCACCTGCCAAGCCTGCAATTTCACCTACCTCCGGACCTGTACCGCACCTGAAAGGCCAGGCACCAGCAACAACCACCTCAAATGCATCCTGCTCAACACCCGCTCCATCCACAGTCACGCCGTCGAACTCTGGAACCTGCTCGACACAACATCACCAGGCGTCGCATTCCTCACAGAAACCTGGATGAACGCCTCCTCAGCCCCCGACATCGCCATAGCCATCCCGGATGGATACAAGATCACCGGAGGGTCCACGTCAACCAGACCGGAGGAGGCATCGCCATCGTCCACAGGAACACCATCCGCATCTCGACCAACTCCGACGACACCTTCACCGCCGCCGAGCACCTTCACTTCCAGATACACACCGACCCTAAGACCACACTCAGAGGCACCCTCATCTACAGACCCCCGGGACCACACACACAATTCAGCGAAGCCATCGCAGACTTCATCAGCCCGCACGCCCTCACCTCCTCTGACTACATCCTCCTGGGGGACCTCAACTTCCACCTGGAGAACAACAAGGACAACAATTCCACCACCCTGCTGGACAACCTCACCAACCTCGGGCTCAAGCAACTGGTGAACACCCCCACCCACTATGTCGGCCACACGCTTGACCCCGTCTTCTCCTCCAGCAAGCACATCTCCTTCAGCCACTCCACCGGACTCCATTGGACTGACCACACCTGCGTCCACTTCAGCTTCAGGAGAACCACGACCCACCACCACCCGCAACTGGTTCCCCGCAGGAGCTGGAGCAAGATCACCGCCGACCAGCTCTCCACCTCCCTCAGCCAGAACCCTCCTGCCAGCGCAACGGACCCCAACGAAGCAGCCCGCATCTTCACACAGTGGCTCACCAACTGCGCCGATGACCTCGCACCACTAAAGAACCCTCCCAGCAGACCCGGCAGCAAGAAAGCCTCGTGGTTCATCGACAAACTCAAAACATCCAAGAAAAACCGCCGCACCCTCGAAAAAGCCTGGCGCCACGACCAGACTACAGAAAACATGACTGCCCTCAAGAACGCCACCTTCACACACCACCAGCTGATCCGCACCACCAAAAGGACAACATTCAAAGAACGACTGGACAACAACACCCACAACAGCAAGGAACTGTTCAGCATCGTCAAAGAGCTCTCCAACCCCAGCGCCGGAAACGACATCACTCCCTCGAAAGACCTCTGCGACTCACTCGCCTCCTTCTTCCACCGCAAGATCGCCGACATACACAACAGCTTTGGCGCACTGCCCACGCACCCAACCACCGAACCAACGCCCCCCACCACCACCCTATGCAACTGGACCCCAGTCAGCACCGAAGACACCACCCGCACGATGAACAGCATACACTCCGGATCCCCAACCGACCCCTATCCCCACCACGTCTTCAACAAGGCCGACTCCATCATCGCACCCCAACTCTGAGACATCATCAACATCTCCTTCGCCACCGCCACCTTCCCGGAGAGCTGAAAGCATGCCGAGCTCAGCGCTCTCCTAAAGAAGCCGACAGCGGACCCCACCGACCTCAAGAACTTTCGCTCCATCTCGCTCCTCCCTTTTCCTGCCAAAGTCATCGAGAAGACCGTCAACAAACAGCTTGCTGCCTTCCTCGAGATGAACGGATCCCTCGACCCCTCACAGTCCGGTTTCCGAGCCAACTACAGCACCGAGACCGCCCTCATCGCAGCCACTGACGACATCTGATCCCTGCTCAACAATGGGGAAACAGTTGCCCTCATCCTCCTGGACCTCTCTGCGGCGTTCGACACTGTCTGCCACCGCACCCTAATACAGCGACTCAGCAACATTGGAATCCAAGAGAAGGCACTGGAGTGGATCATCTTGTTCCTCGCGGAAGAACACAGAGAGTCCGCCTCCCCCCGGCCGCGGACACCGAAGTCATCTGCGGCGTACCTCAAGGATCCTCTCTCAGCCCCACCCTCTTCAATGTCTACATGAGCCCCCTCACAGCCATCGCACGCCAACACAACCTGAACATCATCTCCTACGCCGACGACACCCAGCTGATCCTCTCCCTCACCATCGCCAGAGCCAACCTCCAGGAAGGAATGAAAGACGTCGCAGAGTGGATAAAGACCAGCCGCCTGAACTCAGACAAGACCGAAGTCCTCATCCTGGGATCATCCCCCTCCGCCTGGGATGACTCCTGGTGGCCCCCCGCCCTGGGCTCCACTCCCAAGCCAACGGACCACGCACGAAACCTGGGCTTCATCCTGGACTCCTCCCTCTCGATGACCAGACAAGTCAACGCCGTTTCGTCATCCTGCTTTAACACCCTGTGCATGCTCTGTAAGATTTTCCGATGGATCCCCACCGAAACCAGGAAGCCGTTCACCCAGGCACTCATCAGCAGCCGACTGGACTACGGGAACACCCTCCACGCGGGAACCACTGCCAAACTGCAGAAAAGACTCCAGCGCATACAAAACGCCTCCGCACGACTCATCCTGGACATCCCCCACCACATCCACATCTCCGACCACCTGAGAGACCTGCACTGGCTCCCCGTCAGCAAGAGGATCACGTTCAGACTCCTCACCCACGCACACAAGGCTCTCCACGACCTGGGCCCCAAGTACCTCAACAACCGCCTCACCTTCTACACGCCCACCCGCCAGCTGCGATCGCCCAGCTTTGCCCTCGCCACCGTCCACGTATTCGCAGAGCCTCCGCCGGAGGAAGTTCCTTCTCCTACCTGGCCGCCAAGACATGGAACTCCCTCCCCATCCACCTACGGCTGACCCAGGACCACCTCTCCTTCAGGAAGCAACTCAAGACCTGACTTTTCGAGCAGTAGCGGACCCCTCCCCCCCAGCGCCTTGAGACCTTCCGGGTGAGTAGCGTGCTATATAAATTTGATTGATTGATTGATTGAGACATACAGTATTCCATTATGTGCAGGAGAGTGCACTGGGATAACTAGCAGGAAACTAAGAGCTTTCTCTAGTGGTCTGGGACCTGTACAAGATACAAGAAGTGATTTGACCTGCATCTTCAAAAATTGTCCCTTTGTAATTTGTTTAGGGTTCTGTAAAATGGGGATAAGATACCAAAGCTAACATAGAAAGGTGCATTTTCACCAGTTAAGCATTGCTTCTTTGCCCACTTGCTGCTCTTTCCTGTGAAGATTGAATGTAGACTTTGGAATAGGGTGAGGTAACAAATTCTTCTCATCAGCAAAGCATTCTAGGACCAACAAATTAAGTGTTGTCCTGTCTTATCCCGCTCACCGCCTTGGATGCTAATATTGAATGATTCACAAGGAGCTTCAGAACTGCATATTCAACTTTGAGGGACTTCCACTGGATTCACCATCCTGCTTTCTAGCAGAGAAAGAGCTTCACGTCTAACTTTTGACCGGCATGACCTGTAAAGCTTACCAGACCCCTGTAAATTATGGTCTGTGTATTGGGATTGTAGAGGGGGATGAGAGGCCACCTCATATAATAATCACAGTCCTGATTATAGTGCATCATTAAAGACTAAATAAATCTGTGCTTAGCCATCTGTTAGATTGGCATAAACTAGTCAGACCTAACCTAGGGGAAATGTCTAAAATATTTATGCAGCACTGAAACAACACATAAAATATCAACATGACAAAAATCCAGTAAATCGAACTAGAAATATTTTTTCTGTTTGAATATAAATAGTGCTAACAAAACAAAGTGCCAATTATGGGTCTCTGGTCGCACTATTCAAAGTCACATGTTAAGGCTCACCAAACTGGAGCATGGGTTGAGTACATGGGCTAGATTCATTCCAGTGGAAAGTTTTTTTTCAGATTTTGAAACTTTTAGTAAGAAAAAGTGCCTGTCGATGACTCATCAGTGGGACTAGCCTAAAGCTGGATCCTAAGCAGCGTTTGCCGATGGCGGGCGATAAGCAGGATCATGATGCGCTCGTTAACGAGGGTGGGAATGCACGGGACAAGCGATATTGATTGGATGATGCTCAACATCAGTCCCGGTGAAGTCCTCGATTCCTTAGGGAGTTTTCTGGAAGTTGGATCTATTCCAGAAGGACAAACCAGAATGCTGAGGCTGACCAGCGATTTATCGTCAAAGGCTGTGCATTCAACACTGACCAATGTCTCCATTGTTTCTTCAGACAGAAACTTGCCATAAAGTTTTGATGTTCCATTTCTTGCAGTTAGAGGGGTATACTCTAACACCAGCCTAGGGTCCAGCACCACTTGGCAATTATGACTCAGTCCAACAGAGGTTCAGCGCAGGTTCAGTTGGAACTGGTCAGCTGGGCAGATGCATGGAGAGAGGCCTCTGGAAGCTTGTTGTGACCTTTGTAGCTAAAAAAGGGGGTCAGCTAAATGATCTCTGGAGTCACGTCTGGTATCCTGGATTCAAGGAAAGCAGGTCCTGACTTCCTACAGGTTCTTTAGACAGCAGGGATTTTGTTCTTCTGATTCCTCCCAGGTTCAATCAATCAATCAATACATTTGTAGAGCGCGCTACTCACCCTGTTCATGAGTGTTCTGAGGAAAGGTCACGTTTATGCCCAGTTCCAGCCTGTCTGTGGAAGGTAATCCTTTATCTATCCCCTAAACTAGCTCTTGTCAGTTTCTGTCCTCCCAATAAGTGTGGAGCATCTCTGACTGGAGGGAGGGAGGCTTTGGTGTGATCTTCATCTGATATTGACAAGGTAAGTATCTTTTGGAGCTCATGAAGAGACAAGGCGCAGCCCCAGGTCATCTTGTCAAGGGAGGAGTACCCCTCCCCACACTGGGACCATGTCTTCACTTTTTGGAAGCAATATACATCTCACCCGAAGGGACCTATCAGGGGTCAGGTGATATTAAGCAGGAAACAGACCACTTTCTAAAAGTGTTTTTTCCAAATAGTAATATAAAATGTTACTTCACTACTAGGTTGGATTTTAAGTTGCTAATAAAATGGGTTTAAACCCATTTTCTAGATATTCCCAAACTGAGTTTAGCACTTATTAAATGTAGTATTGCAAACCAGTGTTAACCTATGGAGAGCTAGCCTGGCCCCAGTGAAAAAACTGTCAGGACATGTAAAACATTAAATATACATTTAATACTTTTTGATTACCATTTTGCCTGCTCTCTGGACTTTTACGGCTTAAAAAGGAAGGTTTGGCCTGGAAAAAGGTTTATTTTGCTGCATTGAAATGTCAGTTTAAAACTGTACCCCCAGACTCCAGTTGTTAGCCTGAAGACATGTTTTACAGTGCTACTTTAGTGGGTAGCACAATGAGTGCTGAAGCTCATCTGTAAGTATTCCAAACAATAGTTCAGGAGACCAATAACAAAACACAATTATGCGATTAATCAAGTGCAAATAAATTTCACTTTTCAACAGAAAAAAAAAAAACAGGAAAAAGGGAATAAAGAAAGAGAAAGGGAGACATAAATCAACACTGTCAACAAAAGATAAAAAATATCACAAATTTATTATAAATAGTGCGCTCAAACAATATACTTGTTGGTTTATACAAAAATAAAAGACATATAAAAGAAACCAAACATGTGGCAAACCGTAATTATGTTATGGGAAAAAGGGTACAACATATACAACATTTATGTGAACACTAAAATTTATAAGCCACAGGTGCGTCGACGGCGTTTCAACCACAGTCAGAAATTTGCGGTCATCTTCAGGACAGAAACATTTCATTGAGCGTCAAAGTTTATTTAAAATTCAGGCTGGAACATTTTCATTTGTGTTTTGTATATATATACAAGGTTTCCAATTTTGGTTTATACAAGGCCCATTCCGTACAGGTCAAAGATGACTAAAGTTATTCCACTGGAATGTAGTCAGGAGAAAAAACGGATTTTCAATCCTCCATCCAAGGCTTATCAATAGTGAGCCTGTTATAATGGATTAACCACAGGTCGCAAGGATCCTGCTGCCACGAGGATTTCCAAAGGAGCTCATCTGTAGCATTCAATTGGCAGGCCCTGGGTACATATAGCACCATATAGTAGGGACTTAAAAGCAAATTAAATGTACAATTCAGAAGTATTCCGATTAAACAGGGTGGGATGGGAGGGCACAAGCACTATACCACTGATTAGAAAGGATGAAGGGCACAGTGGCCCATGGCAACAAAAACAGTTTCAGCAACAGAAGAATATCTTGCAAAAGATGGTCATTTTTAATTTTGTATTGCCTATGGGACAATCGGCAGGCAAGCACCAGAGAAATATATGTTAGTTTAAAAACAGTACCAGCAATTCTGAAAAAAAGAACACAAAACAATACAATTCTGAAATTAAATGGGAAAAATTGAGAAACAAATAAGTAAAAAGGCACCAACATGATTAAAATAGTATTTTAGGAACCAAAGATGTAAATGTTCATTGTTTTAGGGGAAAAGAGTTTACAACAAGTATGGTGCCATTGAAAAATAACCGTTTGCTATTGATTGGGACTTCGGTACAATTTCAGGCAAACTGAATTGGAGCAGAGGTTGGATGTACCAAGAAGGTCATACTAGTCAGAGTTTTTAATTAGCAATGTAAACTGTCAAACTCCTATACAAGTTGTAAGTTTGATGCCAGAAGCTCTGAAAAGGGGAAAGTCAGATTATATAGCCTCTGAGAATCATTCATTAATTGGGGAGATTCCTTGCCAAATCGCAGGCCAATGTTTCGGGGTAGACACTTTTTCTGGAATTCAAAAACCTCTCGCATCCTAACTATAACTGGTTGGGCTTCATAAGGTTGGCTAGCTTTCCTATGAAATCCTGCTAAATCTGTTCTTAACCCACCAAAAATGTCCAAGCGAGGTGAGCCTGGTTTTCTTCTTCACCTATGGAGCAACCGTCTTCAGTAATTCTTGGCACCTTGCCCTAGTCCTCCACGGTTGGACAAAATGACTGGGTCCAACTTTCACAGAACTCTGGGCTATTTCTTTCCGATAAGTCCTGCAGCCCTTAGCTCTTTTTGACAGGTTTCTATGCATTAGGTCTCTCACCAGGCAGGTCCAGGCCTCTGTATCATATTGGCCTTCTGCTATGTTTCTCTCTGAAAGAGGCAAACTGTAAGTGAACCACTGGACTCTAAGAGATCAGTTCAAGGCCAGGAGTTCCAACACCAGCAAGAACGCCTTGAAACCTTGAGGGAGCCTTCTTCCAGCATGAGTAGAGTTGGTAATCTTCTTTCTTCCAGCAGGGCCTTCTTTTGCGGTGGAGTCTTCACAGGTCCAGGAATGTTCTGAGAAGATGATGGTTGAGGTGCCAGATTGCGGCACTTTTCTAACATTTGGAAAATTCTGCCACCTAATCCTTACTCTTTTCTTGCAGCCCTCCGCCGCTTATTGCAGCACTTCCTGTTAGCCTGAAAAATTACCCGGGAGGCCTGTTTTACTAGGGCAGAACCTTATGGCCACTAGGCAGCGCTGCCTTCAGCTTTTTGGCCACTCCCTTGTTTAGAAAGTTCTCTTCCCATCAAACTGGTTCCAACATGTTTTTCTCCCCAGCTACGGCTGGATAAGGCCTCCCAGGCCCCCCCTAGCATCTCAAAGTCAAAAACAGTTGGAAGAACTCATTGCACTACCAACAGTTCCTACTCGCTCCCAGATAGCCAAATCCGGCATAGCAGTCAGCAGTTAACCCCTCCCACCCCTTCATGGATTTACAGGCAGGCTGTTGCTTTCTGAGCCAGGATTGTTAACTCTCTTAGCTAGGAATGTGTATTCTATCTTTAGAGGTGTGATGAGTGGCAGAACTAGTTTTAATTCAGTCCTGGCTCAGGCAACATAAAATATATTTTTACAAAGTTACTTTTGCAAATAAGTTATCAAAATTCTGATTTCACTACTAAATAATATTTTGAAAATTAAGCAATACAACAGCTTGAAGAACTTAGATCATATTTTGAAATTTAAGTAAGAAATATTTGTGAATGATTTCCACAGGTGGATATATGAAATTAAAAATAAATTCTAATCATACCTAGGGCAGGCCTATGAAAAACATAGCTATATCTTGTAAAGAAATGCCTTTTTTTATGGTTACCCCCTGGATTCCGAACTGTTGCTGCTGGTTTTTTGACTCTGACAGTGCACTGAGGCCTCCTAACCAGATCTTAGTGCTAGTACCAATGCCCTCACCCCAAAACATGTATGTTACATTGGCTATACCCAAGTGGCATAGGCTAACATAGCTGTAAGTCCCTAGTTTATGGTACGCAGGGTACTCAGGACCCTTACTATAGAGAGTCATCCCCAGGGATTGCAGCACTGATTGGTGTGACTAGTGTGACAAAGGTAAAATGAGTCTCCCAGTCCACCATTGCAGACTGGAGAAGCAGTTTTCAAATTGATAGCCTGACTTTGACATTTAAAGCCATGACAAAGTGAGATATCCATTTGAAACATGTGTAAGTCACCTCAAATGGCAGGCCCACCGAGCCCCACAGCAGAGTGCAGCATATTTCATGGGCAGAACATGTAGTTTTTTGTTTTTGTACTGTGGGAAGACATGGTCAGTCCCGAGACATCCGCGGGTATTTGTTGCTTAAATAAATGGTTGCCCTATTGACAAATGCAGGGTTTCACAATGAATCCTCAGCTGTGCTAACTCCGGAATTATTCGACCAAAGTTGATACTGTAAGGTATAAAACAACTTGCTACAATAAGCCTCACTTGATTCTCAAGTCTAAATTTATTTATCAAGTAACAGTGTGCAATATTTACAAAATTATTCCTTTGTTGCCTTCAGTCTCCTGTGATCATCTCTTTTTATTTTTTTCTGAGTTTTTTATCTTTCAAATATAACTGGTGACTCTCCATCACCTGTTTCAAGATTGCATAGTTTTTTTCAATAAGTTCTTTTGATGGCACTTCAACTGTATGCAAAAAAGGTGATGGAGAGTCACCAGTTATATTAAAAGATAAAAAACTGAGAAAAATAAAAAAAGATGATGGCTCGGGTGGAATTTTAACAACAACTATAATAAAGGATATTAACTTTTTTGAATACACTTGAAATTCATTACATTGTTTCTCGTTCACCTTCCTCCTCCTTACAAATTACTTGTCTGGTTTCCAGAACTCTGGAAGTTGATGCGCAGGCTTTATTAATATTTTTCTTAATTTAGGGACCGGGATGCTGAACCTTTGTCAGCCGCATTTGTTTGTTTAGCTCATCACTTACCAAGAAGTGGTCATCAGGAGAGAGCACATCTGGTATCCCATTGGCTACCAACCTAATGCTACCCTGAGGGCGTTTTCTGAGGATGAATAGGGCACCCAGAAGTTAGATCTAATCTGGACTGGAAGAAGGACTGAAGATAGGGTTAAATCCATGAATATGATGTCATTACACACCATGATATATGCAGGTCTGACCATGATAATACAAATAAATACAATCTCGATGCATGCCATAAAATGTGCTTGCAAAACAATGTTGATACCAGTAGGAACAATGTCAGTGTATGCCATAACCTATGCACATATAACAATATCAATATCAGTACAGACAATATCAATGTACGCTATGACAACTGTACGGATACTATTGAGGAAGTTGGTACAAAATGATATCAATGACCACCATGCTAATTGTAGGAGTGGGCGGAATTTGAAAAATTCACTTTCGCAAACTATCGTGAAAATGATAAAAATCTCCGCGAACACGAAAATGTCTCGCTAACTTACCCATGCGGTCACTCATTCACGCGGCCATCTTATTTTCACTTGTCCCGCCCGCACGTGCTTCTTACTTCATGTCCGGGTCGTGCAATGCATGCTCGTGCCCGTTCGTGTTACATATTTCCTGTTTGTGAACGCTTTTACGTGTTCACGCCGCTTTTTGCGTGCTCGGGGAGAAAATATCGCGCAAACTCGCGCACGTGGTCGCAATGGGCGCAGCCATCTTGTTTTTCACTCGATTGATATGGTTCTGGGTCCTGATTTTCATTCCTCCCTCTATCTTTCCAATCCTTCGTTTCAAGACGCTTTTTAAAAATCTTTTTTATTTCTTAACTCTCTGACTATTTTCCTTCTTCTATATTTTTGGTTTTTGTCTACTTTTTGTGTGTTTTTTAGCTACTTTTTCACTCTTTTTCTATTGCCTGCTATTTTCATTTCTTTTACTTACTTTTTAAATTGTATTACCTTTTCTTTCCTGCCCCATCTCACTCTCCCCAGAACCATGTCCAACGGTAGGGCTCGCTGCAGCCAAAGCCGCGACCGCCTACCTTGCGGAAGGCGGCTCCCACAAGGGGTGCAAGCACGGGCCTTATTTGGGGAGGTGGAGTTGGCTGCACTCATTTTATTTGTGCAGCGCCACCTCCCCTTAACCCTGGCAGCAGGTGGCAGGCCTGGGTCCGGGTACGGACTCCGGGAGCGTCGGCAGCGGTGGGGGAAGGTGTGCTGGGCAGTGTTCCGCTGCTCAGGGGTTCGGCGCACCCAGGTCCAGCTGACGCACCAGTGGTCAGGCATCCTGGACCGGGAGCAGGACCTGCTGGACCTGCTAGACCTGCTAGGAGTGGAGGTCCAAAGTCTTGGTGAGTAACTATTTAATTATTACTACTTTGTGTCTGCTCTTCTGCTCTGTGTTATATATTTATATTGCGAATATCTTTTTTCCAACCAGCTATAATGCTGCTGCTTACATTACTGGTTAATTATTATGTTTAAAAGTCTTCCGTGAGTGTTATGACACAGGTGCTCTTCTGCGCTACTACTAATCTTACTTGTTTGCAACTTTGCGTTTGCTCTCGATTAGCGTGATTATGTAAGAGTTTATTTTAGAGAAATTAAGTTACATAATGCTATAGTGACTCTAGTCCTTACTTTGTCCTGTCACTAAGAGATAGGGGCGGATTGATACTTAGGTTTAGTTACTTTGTAGGAGTTTGTAATTTTTTATTGGTATGCGTGATGCCCCTTGTTACGTCACGTGCTGCTAGTACCCTAGTCTTTATTAGAACCTTTTCTAGTATGTTCAATGAGTGGTAATAGGCTTAGCACTAGCAAAACATCAGCATCAATCAATCAACCAAAATGTTGGTGTATACAAAAATGTAGTCATGTGTCCTCTATTTGACCATATGCTTTGTTGAGGGCTAAAAGAAGTGGAAATGCATATATACGGTACAATTGGCACGCCTGGAATAGGTGGGCTAGGTCAGGTGGTACGTCGTACTTAGGCTTAGAATCAGAATGGTAGACTGGATTAGTGTTGATAAAGAGTAAGTAGTCGATCCGCGAATCACCCGATACAACTAGTTGACCAGATGAGATTGGTCTATTTAGTTATTGCAATTGTTGTTTACATAAGTGTTTTTGACCGTTCTTTAAAAATATTTTATTTGTTTGACACCATCCATCAATGTTTGTCTCTTTCTTATATCTTTCCTGTTCAGCACCCAGGGGAATGCAGACAGGGGAGCAGTTGGAATGATACCAATATCAAGAGGAGGACACCAACGCGGGCTCTTCTGCTGGCCCTAGTAAGTCTTCTTGTTTTTAATATTAATTCTTATTCCATTCCAGGATGCCGGACCCCCGGTGTGTCAGCAGGACCTGGGTGCGCCGAACCCCAGAGTGGCGGAACACTGCCCAGCACACCTTCCCCCACCGCTGCCGACGCTCCCGGAGTCCGTACCTGGACCCAGGCCTGCCACCTGCTGCCAGGGTTAAGGGGAGGTGGCGCTGCACAAAGAAAATGAGTGCAGCCAACTCCACCTCCCCAAATAAGGCCCATGCTTGCACCCCTTTTCGGTGCCGCCTTCCGCAAGGAAGGTGGTCGCGGCTTTGGCTGCAGCGAGCCCTACCGTTGGACATGGTTCCACCATATTTTTCCCGAACTATTGTTTCCGTGTCCTAATGCTATTTTTTACCAACAATTATCCTTCGATCTGTAGTGTTTCGAAAATCTTGTTATCGCTGCCTCTGCCGTGATGACTCTCTGTACTACTACTACTATTATGCTGTCTGTACTGTAGTAGCTAAGCTTGCCCAGTTGGCCACTCTTTATTTAAAAGGTTTTAAATAAACCTCAGATTTACCAGTAGCTCTAGCCATTGAGTCCAGTCCTTTAGATCGTCCTCTTGTACTACTTCTAGTCTTATTGATCTTGAGTCTTTGTTAATCTTGAGGCTTTGACAATTCACACCAACAAATGCCCAACCAGATTTATTTCTATTTTGATATGATAGGACATACTACTACTGTTGTATGGATTTTGCGCATACAGAACTTTGTACAAGAAAGTAGGATGTTGGTGATGGGAGGTTGGACCTTCCTCATACACCTCAATCAGAAGTTCAGAACCCACCACAATCCCCTGCCCGACTAGTTATAGTAGTGTCTTGTCATAACTATTAGCTCTCTGAACCCTCCCCCCAAGATACCCAACAAGTAGACAACCCAGAACATAACACATCCAACCTCTCAGTCATGGAAGCAATGCACATGCACACCCTTCCTTTCGCTCGCTCACTTGTGTCCACACTAAATACCACAAGTCTATGTAAGTTCAACGTTTTTATTTTAAATTGACAAGCTCCGTACGTTGTTCTATAATGCGGCACCAACAGGAACATCAATAACATTAAAACAATAAACATTGTTACACTTACTTACAGTTGGGAAATAAATCATGATTACTGAACAGTGGTGGAAGCACCACTATCCCCTAGGTAGGAATATAGTTTATATATATTTATAAATGAAGATCTCTGAGTGAATTCTGGGGACCCCTCACCTTAAAAGAACCTAGTACTGGTAGTTGTTACATCATAAGCTCTGCAAAGCTCTGGTTTGTAGAAGGGAATCTTCCATCTGTAATGCGGAAAATGAAATGATGCGCGTTAGTATATTGCAAGTATTTCTCAGCCGTGCCAAAAAGTGTAGCATTTATTGATAAGCAATATGGACTAACTGTACACCAGAACTTCTTAAAAAAGTGGCTTGTTAATGTTTTGGTTGACCGCTTGTACGCAGCGCTTAAACAGTAGCAGCATGAGGTCATGTGGGCTCAAAGGTGTCTTATACAACAAGCTGCAAGGTAACGTCACATGTGCAAAAATAAAAGACACAAAGGTAAAATGGTTGCATGACCCGGGCTAACTAAGCAAAGGCTAGAATGACCCTAGGGACCATATATAACTACTAGTGTCTACTCTACTACTACCTGATTTGTACTAGTGATGTATGTTGTATACTATTAACTCATGTTTTAATCTTGCTACTGACCAACAGGATGAGGTGTATATGATGCCTAAAAAATGTGTAATGTTTTTTAGGTGCACTACCGACCACCATTGCTGGGGCCAGCAGTGAAGGCGACGCGGAGGGAGAGGATGCAGCACTTTCTGATGCTGATGGAGCAGTAGGGGGAGTGCCAGCACCAGTGGCAGGCGGTGGTAAGTTAGATTCATAATCCTTAGCTATTGACATTACACTCACTGCAAGGGTGTACTGTATGTATACTGTACTGTTGAGACCTAGGGCCCCATTAGGATAGCGGGTGGATTGCCCCCAAGCAAGTGGGAGGATAGATGCATACAACAAATGTTATGTACTGTGCTTTATAGTGCTACCATGCCACTATGTGTATAATTAACTTGTCTTACTGTTTTTCTAAGAGTATATTTTACAATTGTTTTGTTTTTTATTTTTGATATACATCTACTCCTTCCAAACCAGATCGGAAGGAGTTGGCCGCCAAGGCACGGTGCCACAAGCTGGAGGCAATCCAACAAGAATATGAGCGGTTGGTGGTCTTGGAAGAGGAGGAGGAAGAGGTGGCAGCAGCTGAAGCCTCCTCCAGTGCCCCCGGCCCCAGCCACCACCCTCCAGTGGTACGGTGCCACCATCTGGTGTCCGCCCACCGCCGCCTTACCATCTCTGGTGCCACCCCCACGGTAGCTACAACTGTGGCGCTCTAAAGTGCTGCGTTGTCAAACTAGAGGAGGTAATGCGACGTGTCCTTCAGAGACAATCCCGCCACACATAGACCCTGTCTATTGCCCCTTTTCTAATTCTTGTTTTGGTGGGTGGAAATTAGGCATTGGGGTTTTGGACATTTGGACTTTCTCGTTACGGTAACGGACATTGGTTGGGCTTAGGGAGGGGGGTGGGTCAGCTTTTGTGTTTTTATTTACATAGTTTATTTTTGTTAGGGTTATATTAAATCTATATTTCTACCTTACACACAATGTTGTTAATGGTTTGTAGGTGGGGATACTGTTTTAAATCACACTAATTCCTTGCTGGTGCAGTTCCGCCCATAGCCAGTTGATTGAGTTGTCCTACTAGTACTGTCAGTCTCTCTCTTCTAGTCTATGCATTCTTTATCTGGACTCAAAGGGGTGTGTGAATTGATTGAAAACATGTCCATTACTAATTACGCCTCCCCCAAAATTCTCTTACCTTGCTTGATGTTTAACTTAGGCACAGCGATTGCTGCATGATAGTTTCCTTTTTCTAACATGCCATGATTGTGGTGGTGGTGGTAGTAGTAGTATTGGACACTGGCAGGGCAGCAGCATTTGCAAAAAAAATAATGAGACAGTCAGTCGCCTACGAGAGACTGTTCGAGAAGTAGTAGAATGAAGTACAGTACAGAACTGAACGAGGAACAATAATATGCAAAAATATTGTACAGCAAAACATAATGGTGGTGGGGATAGCCTACTAGACAGAGTTACAAACTATAGTTGTGTTGAGTCACTTGACTAGGCCTACAGCGTAACAGTTAGTGCTGTGTATGAGGATGACAACAAATCCAATCCATGCCGGCAATTAATGCTGAGGTATATGTTCCTTTGTTAAAAATCACCTCTAAAATATACTGCTCGTGGGTGGGCAAGCAGAAGAAGATCATCGCTCTGCCTTGAAATTGAAGTACTGTTGCTTTTGCCACATCCGTCCCAGCAAGTGTGTGATTAATTATTAGTGTACATTTAAATTAGCCCGGGGGAAGACGATTAGGGTTTGGATGGGAAGTGGGTTGGACAAACAACAAATGACAATCTTTGTAGACTACCATATCCATATCAATATGTTAAGGTAGAAAAAGGAAATGCATGCATGATGATGATTGATAAGGAGACCCGGATTACATACACTTTTTGTTCAGTTGTTCCGGGCTTAATACATTTACAGATAGCAAATACAACTTTTAAATATTGGTAGGGATGAATCATAAACAGAGAGCAAACCTAATGATAATAACAACAACAAGAAGAACACACTGTTGTAAAGATCATAGACAAAAAAATTAATCAAATTATTTAAAAGAAGATGAAAGTTGATACTGTTACTGTGTTATCATGGTATAAAATGTGGACTGGATTTACATCTCGGCATTCCTCTTGGTCCTCTCGTCCATCAATCTTGGGTTTCGCCACTCGCCAGCCGCCACTGCCCGCCTGGATTTTTTTTTAGATTTATTGGTAAGGTAAGTGTGCATTGTAATGTTTTACCAAGTATAGGGCAAGGCCCGGCCTGTAATTGTAGATGGAAAAACAAAGCGGAAATTGAGAAACAAAGCTGAAACAAAAGCACAAGTTATGGTGTAGTGCAACAAGAACACTTTCCGAGGCTGCATGTATGCATCATCTCTACTCTAGTCTGTTTCCAGCATTGACCTTCAACAACAACAGGTCAGAGCAGGCCCACAGTGACGGCACGTTGCTTAGCACATCCTCTGTTCAGAGTACTTTGTTTTTAAAGAGTTGGACAAAGCACATATCCATTCCAAACACAGCATTTTACAAATTAAGTTAGTAAATCAATGCACTGCAGTCATCCCACCGCTACACTCGACTCCACTTCCACACAGATATTTGGGTCTGCTGTGGTTGTTGTTGACGTGTTAACCTTTAGGCTGTTTTTATGCCACTCATGAAATGTCATCCTGACTTATTCCATCAATCATCTCCGATACTTGTACTGACTGACTGTGAAGATCGGCCTGCAGTAGAAGTAAAATGTTGTTATTACACAACAAGAGTAGAGATAATATTGACTTGAGTCACTCTTTAGTGTGTACAGTAAGACTTCTAGTACACTTTGACTTCACTTTGGGCACAACAAAAGCACAAACACCAATCGCTCAGAGTCAGGTGTCCAATGCATGCCATTCATTTTCATTACCTGTTCCTTCTCATCTTAAGTTAACGTTCCGTCTTTTTCGCCATCATCATCATGGACGATGCTGATGTCATATTCAGTGTGCAGATTCAGTCCCCTTCCTGTATTCAAAATAAATGTATCATGCTGCAGTAGAAGTCCAAAATTCTTATTTGCAAGAAGGGGAAAATTACCTTGAGTTACGTTTAGTGTGTACTGTAGAAAAATTATTAGTGCACAATGACATAACTTCATGCACAACAAACAACAACAAAATCACTCAGTCTGTGACACTGCGTCCAATGCATGGCATCAATCATTACCTGTTCCAAAAATGGGCAGTCTCTCTCGGCTCTAAAAGGAGGATAACTATAGTAGTCTTCATGTTCCACTTCTTTTGGCGAGACTAGGAACGTTTTTATTTTTTCTTCTATTTTCCATCATCCAATCATCATGAGGGCAATGGATTTAGGCGGGAGATTCAGTATGATGGAGCGGAGGAGCTGGATTAGGAGGACTGTACTGTCAAATGCAGACACCTGAAACTTGTATATTGAAATAAGAAGAGTAGAAGATGGTGGTAATGGATTTGTTGTGATTCAAAGTTTGTAACTGGAACGACAGACACACAAATAAAGGAAAAAAGGGAGGAAGACTGTAAGTGCAATCCTAATTGTCAGGGAAGTATAGCTCATCCTCAAACTCTGGGGGTTCAGCCAGTAGTAGGTAATCATAATGTGACACACTACTTCCGTCACCTGAGCCGCTGTCCTCATCTTCCTTGCTTGCTTCATGTGTTGTGTAATTCGGTGGTATGAAGGGCTGATTCATTTTGATCATTGTTAACCTCACCACGTTTTTGGGCGAGGGACCGGTCCTTCTCACTGTCCTTTTTTTTAAAAGAGTTGGACAAAGCACATATCCATTCCAAACATAGCATTTTACAATTTAAGTTAGTAAATCAATGCACTGCAGTCATCCCACCGCTACACTCGACTCCACTTCCACACAGACATTTAGGTCTGCTGTGGTTGTTGTTGACGTGTTTACCTTTAGGCTTTTTTTATGCCACTCTTGAAACGTCCTCCTGACTTATTCCATCAATCATCTTTGATACTTGTACTGACTGACTGTGAAGATCGGCCTGCAGTAGAAGTAACATTTTGTTATTACACAACAAGAGTAGAAATATTATTGACTTGAGTCACTCTTTAGTGTGTACAGTAAGACTACTAGTACACTATGACTTCACTATGTGCACAACAAAAACACAAACACCAATCGCTCAGAGTCAGGTGTCCAATGCATGCCTTTCATTTTCATTACCTGTTCCTTCTCATCTTAAGTTAACGTGCCGTCTTTTTCGCCATCATCATCATGGACGATGCTGTTGTCATACTCAGTGTGTAGATTGAGTCCCCTTCCTGTATTCAAAAGCAATGTATCATGCTGCAGTAGAAGTACAAAATTGTTATTTGCAAGAAGGGGAAAGTTTCCTTGAGTTGCGTTTAGTGTGTACTGTAGAAAAATTATTAGTGCACAATGACATAACTTCATGCACAACAAACAACAACAAAATCACTCAGTCTGCGACTCTGCGTCCAATGCATGGCATCAATCATTACCTGTTCCAAAAATGGGCAGTCTCTCCCGGCTCTAAAAGGAGGATAAATATAGTAGTCTTCATGTTCCACTTCTTTTGGTGAGACTAGGAATGTTTTTATTTTTTCTTCTATTTTCCATCATCCAATCATCATGAGGGCAATGGATTTAGGCGGGAGATTCAGTATGATGGAGCGGAGGAGCTGGATTCGGAGGACTGTACTGTCAAATGCAGACACCTGAAACTTGTATATTGAAATAAGAAGAGTAGAAGATGGTGGTAATGGATTTGTTGTGATTCAAAGTTTGTAACTGGAACGACAGACACACAAATAAAGGAAAAAAAAGGGAGGAAAGCAGTAAGTGCAAGCCTAATTGTCAGGGAGGTATAGCTCGTCCTCAAACTCTGGGGGTTCAGCCAGTAGTAGGTAACCATGATGTGACACACTACTTCCGTCACCTGAGCCGCTGTCCTCATCTTCCTCGCTTGCTTCATGTATTGTTTAATTCGGTGGTATGAAGTGCTGATTCATTTTGATCATTGTTAACCTTACCCGTTTTTGGGCGAGAGACCGGTCCTTCTCACGGTTACAATGGAACCAGCAGCACTGAAAACACGATCGGAAGAGACACTTGCGACAGGGCAAGCCAGATAGCTTATCGCCATCCTGTTGAGCAGTGGCCATTCAGCCCTTCTCCTATACCAATACTGCAATGGGTTTTGATCAATGTAATCCTCTGTTGGGTCGTCCAAATAGGCCTGGACCATCCGCTCAATGTTCAGGAGTGCTGCTGCTTACCTTTCGGGCTCTTTTTTCTGTGCATCAGCACTGTGCTTATTAAAGCCTAACTGTAAATACCAATTGTATAACGATTCTACTGGGCCTAATGATCCAGTTATTGTTGCTGTTGTCGATAGTGATGGTGAGTGTTGTGAGCCAAGCGCACTACCCTCAGCCTCCGAAGTTGCACTTGATGCCGCATGCCCTTCTGCAGTACTTCTTGTGGGTTGATCTTACAGGCTTTTAATTAGCAGGCGTTCATTTTCCAACTTACTTGCTGTCTCAGCTATCCAAGTTTTGTAGCGGGCAACATCCATCTCTGAAAAAGGAATGAATGTCTTCAGTCCCAATTTTGCACGTGGATCCAGAATTATGGCAGAAATGTAATGTTCTTGTGACAAAATCTTATTTTGAATCCTTGTATTTTCAGCTAAGCGACGGGCTAAGCTCACCACCAAGTCATAGGCTTCCTTTTTGTCCTCTACACCTTTGTATGATTCAGACACCTTCTTCAGCTGATGCTCTAGCATTTGCAATAATGGGATAGCTTGGCCCATTGTAGAGTCCTCCTTGCTGACTTCACGTGTGGAGACCTCAAAAGGACAAACTATCTCAGTCAGGCATTTAACTAGGCACCATTGGTCCATCTGAAGGGTCATGCCTTTCACAGTAGCATCCAGTCTTTGCATGACATATTCATTGAGTGGCCTGTACTGCTCAAACAGACGATCAAGCATGTAATACGTTGAGTTCCAACGTGTTGCCACTTCCTGGATGAGTGCTTTGACTGGCATCTTATATTCACGTTGAATGATCCTCAGCTGCTTCCAAGCTTTAAAAGAATGGCTGAAATGAGTGCATATTCTTCGGCAGATGGTTTTTCAGAAAGTCTTGAACTATTATGTTTATGCAGTGCGCCAAACACGGAACCCTGAAATAGGAACCAAGGTCCATGGCCTTAAGTACATTACTGCCATTATCTGTGGCAACAAAACCAATACTAAGCCCTCTTGGGCGCAGCCATTCAAAAACCTTGCTGTGAAACTCTTGCAAAATGTTTACAGCAGTATGAGATTTCTCCATGGCGAACATGGCTACAGTTGCATGTTTCCGAGTAGCTTTAAAAATCTCAGCTGTGTCAACAGCACCTCGTTCAGATAGCTTATCTCTACCCCCCACAAAAGAGACTCAGTGTGCCGTGATGCACATGTAGGGCCCGATTAGGATCGCGGTGAATCCGCATCCTCCGGGCCGGCGGAAGCCACCGCCGGCCCGGAGGATGCGGATTCACCGCTGCGGACACAGAAAAGACCCCCGCCAGATTAGGATGGCTGGGGGGTCATGTTTCCGTCTGCCACTTTTCCGCCGCGGTCGCCTTCTGACCGCGGCGGAAATGCTCTAATATGGTGGCGGTGTCTATCAGACACCGCCAGCCATATTAGGATGCCGGCGGAGACATGCTTTTCCACGGCGGGTTTTCCGCCATAGAAAAGCATGTGGACATTGGTGTTTGGGGGCCCGTTGTGGGCCCCCAGCGGTGTTGGGGGGGTCGGGGGTACCTATGGTAATCCCCAACATTCACATGCACAAAGCGGCAGGCACCGCGCGGTGTCTGTCGCTTTGTGCATGTAAATGTAAAACATGCAGTTTTAACATTTCGGCGGGTGCTGCTTCAAGCAGCACCCGCCGCAATGTTAAACATACAGGATGTGACTGCCAGGGTGGCGGTCACATCCTAATTTGCACGGAGGGACCGCCGCTGCCCCTGCGGATGGTTCCTCCACCTCTGGGGTGGCGGACGGACGCAGGTCTGTCTGCCATCCTAATCGGCCCCGTAATCTGTAGCTTGTCAACTGGTCCACATGTTTGTTGTCAGGTGGATATTGTGAACAGCACTCTGCTGCAAAGCTTGTCCAACCAATTCCAGCACATCACGATGTAGTGCCGGAACAGCAATTTTTGCGAAATAGGAACAGCTGGGAACCTTCCATTTAGGGCAGATGGCCGACACAAATTCAAGGAAACTCACCCCTTCCACAAATAAAGAAGGGAGAAAGTCCAGTGCTAACATTTTAGCCAGCTTTGCATTGTACAACAGTGCCGCTGGGTGGTTGCATTAGAACTGCCCCTCCAACCTAAGCATGCTCTCAATGGTAGGCTGGATTACTTTCCTTTGTGGTGCTGTTGTTTTCATTAACCCACTTAGGCTCAAAGACGCAGTTTGTCTCACTGTGGTTCTCAGTCACCTTGGTATGTCAGCCTGACTCTGAGTATGGCTCTTACTGCGGTGCCATTGAGATGTTACTGAGGAGGATGTGGGCGGTACCTCTACACTACTGGGGACAGGGCTAGAAATGCCTCTCTCTTCTTCACCTTCCACCACAATAATATCGTCCCCTGATTCTTCCTGACCAACTTCAATGGGTTGAGTTTTTCTACTTTGTTTTAAGTAAAATAGGTGTTTCTCCCACACGATAGTTTGGTGTATTCTGAGATGACTTGCTTGGCCTCCGGTACCATAGTTTGTACCAAGCTTATACCGCCGAACACCTTGTCGACAAATTGAGCATATTGGTGCTAACAGAAAAGAAGTCCCAAACCGGGGAGGAGAACTTTCTGGCACTGCAGATGTACCACTTTCAATACCAGATGAACTGGAGGGTGTGCTTGGAATGTGTCTCTGTGCAGCTACACTGTGACTTTTACTACAACTACCTACTAAGATGGTTGAGCTGGATGTAGGTCCCTGCCGGGCCCCCTGCCGGACCTTGGAAAATATGGCAGCTGGAGGTCATGGTGGTGTAACCTGTGTTGGTGGTATCTGTGCTACATCCCGCTCAGTAGCAGCCTTTCTGGATAGGGTGAAAATACCGGTCTCCATCCCCTTTGGGGCGGGAGTAAAATGCGTGATGATTGGCTCGTCCTCATCAACATCATCCCCCTCTTTTACATCTACCTCCATAACTCCTGGAACCTTCCTTTTCAGAAGCATTGTCTTGTGTGCATCACTCTCAGACTGAGCTGGTGGCTGCCAAGTGGCATCACGATCATCAAAAGTGGGGCTTGAAGAAGATGATGGACTAAGCCTCCTTTTCCTTGCTGGTGTTCTGGAAGGCAGTAGATCTTCCAAAACAGTGGTTTGCTCCACTTTGTCTGCAGGAAGCTCGATTTCCTGAAATGCCCCAACTTCAGGAGCAACAACTACTATTGTGGGCTGTTCTTGCGGTTGCTGCTGCTGTTCTTGAGGCTGCTGCTGCTGTTCTTGCGGCTGCTGCTGCTGTTCATTCAGCTGCTGCTGCTGTTCCTGCGGCTGCTGTTGTTGTTCTTGCGGCTGCTGCTGTTATTGCGGCTGCACACTTATCTGCTGAATTTCCGCCTGAGTTCATTGTGTACTACTTTGCGATAATGACATTTCAACATCGCTGCTCGTTAGTATACTGGTTACCTCTGCGACACTCAAGGGCTTGGGCCTAGGTTGGTGGTGTTGGACCGCTGGTGCGGAGGTGCTGCTCCCAGCTTGGTTCCCGGACAACGCTGCTGCAGGCGTAACTGTTTTGGACCCAAAAAAAGCATTGGCCGGCACACCAGTCGTGGTTAATGGCACTTCCTTTTTCTATTCCTTCTTCTCACCAGCAACTTTCTTGATACTGGACCTGGTACCTTTCTTTGGTGCCATCTTCTTCAGATGTCAGGCAGGACGCAGGTGCACAAGTTGCAGAGATGTCTGTGGTCACACGTGGACGTGATGTTGTGAGCAGCAGGACTGCTGTATGGCAGTACAACGGGTGATGATGATGACACCTCCTCCTCTGTCTTTTTGTGCACCTAAAAGCAAATATGCCAGGAGAAGAACATCAGTGAAATGTTGCATTTGTTGTTGTGGTTCAGTTACTTACGGTACTAGTGCAAACAAAAGATATAGTCTAGCCATTTCTGAGACTTTGTCAACAAGAGCTACGTTATACTACTGTGTATACACACTACACTCTCAGGAAGGATAGGAAAGAGAATAAGAACCACCAAAATAAAAATGTAATGGAAGTGGGGTGGACCCTATTTGCCATTAAATTATTTAAGCATCACATCATTCATGGAGCTGCTGCTGGCAAAGGAGGTGGATGGATGGAAGCAATAAGCCAATAGGAAAACCATGCAGGCCTATATGGCAAAAGCAGGACACTAATAACTCCCAACACAAAAAAAGGCCGCCAACCACATGTACACTCACAAATCACAAGCAACAAACAGGGGGCCTGGGATACACCAGGAGCTGACAAAAGGCCTATAAAAGCCAGGCAAAGGATGCATACTAAAGTACACTGCTCTGCCTTTTTAATGCAACAAAATGCAAATATGAAAATTCACAGGCCCCAAAAAGGTCTGCAGGGTGCATGCGTTGCACACCAACACACACCAGACACACACAACAAAGTCATGACTTTAAGACGCCCAACATCAGAAAGCCTACCCCAAAAAACACTTGCCAACTCAATCCAATGCCATTCATGCCCTAAATGATGTCTAAAAATTCAACAGACCACACAGAAACACTTGATTAATAAAGCTATGGCTATCTGCTTTGAGCCAACTGGATGAAAGCAGACCTGTTGGCAGACAAGGCCAAACACGCTTGCAGGACTAGGTTTCAAAATGGCCACCAGCCACATGGCCAGGCCCAACATCAGAAAGCCCACCCCAAAAAACACACTTCCCAACTCAATCCAATACCATCCATCCATGCCCTAAATGATGTATAAATTCAACAGACCACACAGAAACACTTGATCAATAAAGCTGTGGCTATCTGCTCTGTGCCTACTGGGTGAAAGCAGGACTGTTGGCAGGCAAGGCCAGACAAGCATGCAGGCCTAGGCTTCAAAATGGCCACGAGCCACATGGCCAGGCCCAACTGCATCAGTAAGCCCACCCCCAAAAAACACACTTCCTAACTCAATCCAATGCCATCCATGCCCTAAATGATGTCTTAATTCAACAGACCACACAGAAACACATGATTAATAAAGCTATGGCTACCTGCTCTGAGCCTACTGGATGAAAGCAGGCCTGTTGGCAGGCAAGGCCAGACAAGCTTGCAGGCATAGGCTTCTAAATGGCCAACAGCCACAAGGCCAGGCCCAACAACATCAGAAAGCCCACCCCAAAAAACACACTTCCCAACTCAATCCAATGCCATGCATGCCCTAAATGATGTCTAAATTCAACAGACCACACAGAAACACTTGATTAATAAAGCTGTGTCTACCTGCTCTGAGCCTACTGGATGAAATCAGGCCTGTTGGCAGGCAAGGCCAGACAAGCTTGCAGGCCTAGGCTTCTAAATAGCCACCAGCCACAAGGCCGGGCCCAACAACAGAAAGCCCACCCCAAAAAACTAATTTTCCAACTCAATCCAATGCCATCCAGGCCCTAAATGATGCTTGAAAATTAAATACATTCAAAAAACACCAATGCACACACCCATGAGGCCATGACTAGCTCGGGCCTACTACTGACTACTAGTCTTCTATCCACACATTTTTAGAAAAAGGAATGATAGTTACCAAAATTAAATTGTAGTTGCAACAACTGCAATGCCCCCAATCAAACAGACACAGCAACCACTTACTTGTAAAATATCCAATTCAAAAATCCTCAAATCCAATTGCAATGATGCAGCAGACAAAAAGAGTGATCTTTCCAGTTTAAAATCCAATGCCAGAATGAGCAGGAGATGGACAAAGCACTGGGAGGAGCCTGCTGGACAGGAACAGGAAGATGGAGATTCTGTGGCACTTCCTCCCACTCCCCACCTTTTTAAAAAAGGACTCCTTGCACAAAAAAGGACAGCCACATGTCAATCTGGGGAGTTTTTTTCATCCAAATCATCATTTGCAGAAGGTTTTATGCTGCTAGAGCTGATATTCTTCTCCAAATTGAAAATTTTACATGTTCGAGTTCTCGAGCGTCACAATACTTCGCCGGATGTCGATGGCGCGTCCAAAATAACGTGAGCGCGTTCTCTTGCTCCCAGTCGCATTGGATATGACGTGTTTGGGGTCTCTCGCTCCTTGTCGCATTTGATATGATGCGCTTGCGTCCTCAGGCCCTCGCTCGCGGTGGAAAATGACGTGTTCGAGATCTAATACTCTCGCGGTGCATGATCGCGAGATGAATGACGTGATCGTGTGACGAATGACGTCATCACGGGCGTGAACTCTCACGAGATAGCTAAAATGGCTACCAACGATCCAACATCTCGTGGAGAAAGCGACTGGATCGGGAAAACTTGTAGTTGCATATACAACTATACACACACCACTACACTTACTTTTACAGAAACGTACACATACTTACTCTCTTAAACAATCACTTATAGAAACCGATACTTATTTATAAAGGAACTCTTCCAATCTCTCACTCTCATATATACTCACTTATAAACATTAATACTCACATATAGTAGTTTAAAACTTATGTACTGACTTATAAAGGTAGTATTGAGACAGTCATTCACTCACTAACACACCCATACACACACTCAACCACCCATACAGTCCTGCACACATGCTGTCTTCAAAACACATACAAACAGTGAGTTACTCATTCATGCATCTATGCGCTAAGTAATATTCCCCACCGAACTATAAAAACATTCATACTGATAGATTAAAAAACAACTAATAACCCATATAGACACTCATGTAGCTACTCACCATCCCATTCAGCCACCTATACTCAAAGTGAGACACTGATACAGATATCTAAATATTTAAAAATTACTCGGTAATACTTGTATTCACTAAGATACACTTAATCAGTCCGTTATACAATCAATTTTACAACAAAAATCATCCATTTAGACACTTATATACCCATTTATTCTTCCATCGACCTTGAGATGTACATTTATAAAACATATTTAATTTTCCGAAAAACACACAATCACTGGATGATGTCATCAGTGATGTCATCAGTGATGTCATTTGAGATGTAATCAGTGATGTCATGAGTGATGTCACTGACCATGTCATGAGTGATGTAATATGTGCCGTCATCAACAGTGCATTGCGGGTGCGCAAGTTATAGTTAGCTGAAATAACTATAACGGGGGAATTTCAATGGTTTTGTATGAGTGAAATTTCCAGCTAACTATAACATGTGTGAAACCTATGGTTTTTTCAGTGAATTTGCAAGGTTTTTTAAATGCTAATTCCTAACTAACTCGTGGCAGAAACCTATGTTTTTTTTCAGTGGATATATATATATATTCACTGAAAAAACCATAGGTTATAGACCATATATAGTTAGGAATTAGCATTTACAAAACCTTGAAAATTCACTGAAAAAACCATAGGTTATAGACCATATATAGTTAGGAATTAGCATTTAAAAAACCTTATTTTACTCACACAAAACCATTGAAATTCCATATATAGTTAGTTGCACTAACTATATATCGCGCACCTGCAATCCACTGCTGATGATGTCACATATTACATCATTCATGACATGGTCAGTGACATCACTGATGACATCACTGATGACATCTCAAATGACATCACTGATGACATCACTGATGACATCTCATTTGACATCAATGACCACATCACTGATGATATCATTCATGTGACAATACAATGCATCTCCTCACATTTTAATATAACCTCTGTTTCACCCAGTGTTAAATACAGAATATAATTTTTGAAACCATTGACACACCAATACTAGTTACTACATACGCACTCACTGATTCCTACGTCTACACACACCTTCACTCATTCACCCATACTATCATTCATACATACAATCACTCATCTTTACAACACTATCATATGCACTCATACACCTATACAGACACTCACAGTCTGCCACTCATCCATGGAGTTACTCACACACCTAGTCAGTCCTGTAAAGAATCAATGACACTTCCATTTTCTTGTCTATACAGTTAAACATAGAGCACCTTACATTTTCAAACATATACTAACAAATACTTACCTTGTTATACAATCATTGATACAAGTACACATTGATCTGCACAGAGTCACACACCTCCCAGCCAGCCACACACACACTCAGTCTCCCATACAAATACTTGGACAATCAATCAGTAACCCATATAGTTAATCATATAGCTACTGATCAAAACATGCAGCAGTTTACAGAACAACAGACATAATGATGCACAAATTAAGACACTTTAGTCACTAACCCATGCACTCAGTGAGACACATTTAATCACTCACTCATGCATTCAGTCATGCACCTACTAAATCCTTTGTCCAGACACTTATACTTCCACTCATTCTTCAATATGTAAGACACATTTTAACTTTACAGAAACATACAGTCACTGGATGTTGTCATCAGTGATGTCATCAGTGATGTCATTTGAGATGTCATCAGTGATGTCATCAGTGATGTCACTGACCATGTCATGAATGATGTAATATGTGACATCATCAGCAGTGGATTGCAGGTGCGCGATATATAGTTAGTGCAACTAACTATATATGGAATTTCAATGGTTTTGTGTGAGTAAAATAAGGTTTTTTAAATGCTAATTCCTAACTATATATGGTCTATAACCTATGGTTTTTTCAGTGAATTTTCAAGGTTTTGTAAATGCTAATTCCTAACTATATATGGTCTATAACCTATGGTTTTTTCAGTGAATTTCAATGGTTTTTTAATAGCAAATATCATAAGCTGTCGAATGTCAAGTACGTGGTAAGTGAAAACATTTTCGTGTTTATGCACACTGATCTGCTTTGAATGGTGCCCCCCCCCCTCATTTCTATTAGGAGTACTCTCTCTTTGCAGATAGTGAAAGGTAGTTAACGCAGGTCTTTGCCCCCATTGTAATCCGTCGTGCCTGCTTCTCTCTCCATTTGATTCATTGTTATCCAAGTATTTACTGTTTTAGAATTAGTTCTCTTTGGTTCATTCTCTATTTACAAACAAACACAGAGTCGCAATACTCTGTTTAGTCTTTGCAGATAACGAAAAATCGTGTAAAAAAAAAGAAAAGGAATCGAGCAAAATCAGTAGGCCACTAATGGGATCTCTTTTTGACCTCGCTAAAATAGAAACATTAGGAACAACCCCTCATGACAAATACAAAACTAGTGAGATGAACTGAACTCCACACAATGATGGCTGCAAAACAGCTCTGCTCCGCCACCCACCCCGCCCAAAATAACGATAAAGAACGGCTGCCATGATTGGTTGCGGAATGACCACGACGGAGCTACGAAATGGTGCTGCTCTCATGCTAACCCCAGCTTCAGTCTGAAACATCCAGAAACACTGTAGACTACCAATTCGATCAGTTCCGGTAGCGCCCCAATGTAACCCGGTAGAGAAGAACTAGCCCTCCCCTCTTTGACTGATGGTTCTTGTTGCCTGTCCCTTCTGTTGTCATTTAACAGAACTATTTAGCCTGCTGAAAGGGGTTGTGTTCCGACCGCTGGTTGGTGGAGACGTTTTGACTATATTCTGTACCTGCGTTGTCGCGTAATGCGTCATATGACGCGCCGCGTTAGCGCATCCGGAAGTCATCCGGGGCGCGCAGCGCGTAACGTAAGCATAACAAGTCATGTGACTTGTTAATAAAACTTTTCATTGGTTCATTTTACTTTTCTTATTGTAATGATGAAAGGCTTGGTCATATGACCTAAAAATTACGCTTTTCATTACTTCCGAACATTATTTTTTCTTAAATATATGTTATAATGTTCCAGGCTAATGTACTTTCCCGGAAATTTTACAACTGTCCTGCAAGTAAAATATATTCTTTTTTCGAGAAAAAGAGCGTTTCTTCGTCCCATGACGGAGCCGTTAAGCAAAAGAGGGTCGACCTGCTGTCTTAGTCGCCGATACGCCTGAATATGAGATTCTTATCGATCACTTTATGTTGCAGGAATAGAAAACACAACAGCCCTTGACCCTTTATCTTTACTGCGTTCCTTCGTATTATACCTTTTACCCTTCATGTAATTGGTCTGCTTTATTTCACTTGCCTTTTAATGATTCTAAAACAGTGACTATTATTAAAAACTTTACCAATGTATATACTACTACCATGTTTTCTTTTAAAAACCTTTATTGTGAAAATTTCATTATACAAATACGAGCCTATAACCACGTGGGCCGGCCACGGAGCAAACTGTAATCGTATATGATAAATAGACATTTACACTGTAGAGGAACGTAACGGGCGGGCCATTAGGTTGCAAGAACTAAGGTGTCTAACAGTTACGGAATCGGTGGACGTACATTTTATAATTAAAATACGACAGGGCCAGTTACAATAAAATTATCTAGATATACATTTGCGGGCAAGTACCATGGGTGACGTTAATTCGAACTTTCAACAGTACAGTAATCAATAACACATCAGAACTTAATATCAATAGGGATGTCGAAATATTCAATCAATTCTCGTCCCCGCCCGCCATGTGCTTCAAAACTGCATACGTATCTCGTGATTTCAAGGTTCTGCAACCAGTACACAACAAGGAGTTACGAGTCCCATTTATTCTGGCGCCATTTTGGGCGAGGACGGGCAGGTCCAGGATATAGTCAAAATGTCTCTACCAACCATCGACTATGATGATGTTCATATGCTGTATTTATTAGAGTAACACTCAGATGTCCACATGAAATAAATTTGCCACAATCTAAACATGTCATTTTAATCTTTCCAAAGTTCTTCTAAATATTTGGGACCGTTTCCCTTGCCTCTGAAGCTCTCAGTGCCACTTCTTTGATGAATGTACTAGCAGGTCAGGGGTTCTCCTCCAAATCTCTCTTTTATGCAGCACTATAATTAATTGTTGCCACCTCTCCATATGACGATGCATGGTATAGTTACCACAACTATATTTTTTTTCGGTTCCTCTAGAGAGTTCATCGTGGCAGATGAAGCGTGTAACGTACCGGGCATTTACCTTTTTTTGCATGTACAGGAAAGGAAAAAAAAATCGAGCGTCCGAGTTCTAAGGTGTCCCAGGGCCATTTTAGTGGACCAGGCCCAAATCCAAAGAACAGGCCGCCATTTTGAGAGTCCTGTTGCAGCCGCCTGTCGCTGTAGCATCAAGAGCAGCCGAAACTCAGCTGAATGGCAACTGAAACGGTAAAGGGGCGCCCCACTACAGCAGACGAGCCAGGCCCAAATCCAAAGAACTGCTATCTCACAGGCTAATGGGGCGACCCACGCCGAGTTTCAGCATTGTAGGATGACCACACAAGTACAGCAACTTGCTAGACATCACCTCGGTGCCATCCGGATCTCGGCGCCCCACTGCAGATGAAGTGCCTCTCAACTATGAAACCACCACGGTGACATCCGGATCTTAGCGCGTTGTGCTGCCTTCGGCCTATTCGCACATCGGTCCGCTACTGACGCCATCTCACAGGCTAATGGGGCGACCCACGCCGAGTTTCAGCATTGTAGGATGACCACACCAGTACAGCAACTTGCTAGACATCACCTCGGTGCCATCCGGATCTCGGCGCCCCACTGCAGATGAAGTGCCTCTCAACTATGAAACCACCACGGTGACATCCGGATCTTGGCGCGTTGTGCTGCCTTCGGCCTATTCGCACATCGGTCCGCTACTGACGCCATCTCACAGGCTAATGGGGCGACCCACGCCGAGTTTCAGCATTGTAGGATGACCACACCAGTACAGCAACTTGCTAGACATCACCTCGGTGCCATCCGGATCTCGGCGCCCCACTGCAGATGAAGTGCCTCTCAACTATGAAACCACCACGGTGACATCCGGATCTTGGCGCGTTGTGCTGCCTTCGGCCTATTCGCACATCGGTCCGCTACTGACGCCATCTCACAGGCTAATGGGGTGACCCACGCCGAGTTTCAGCATTGTAGGATGACCACACCAACTTGCTAGACATCACCTCAGTGCCATCCGAATCTTGGCATCTCAACGCCTAGTGGTATCTTCCATACAAAAAATATTGTTACGCTGCCTTTGGCCCCATTCGCACATCAGTCCGCAACTTAGACATCACCTCGGTGCCATCCGGATCTTGGCATCTCAGCGCCTTGTGGTGTCAGTCAGAAAATATTGTTGTGCTGCCTTCGGCCTATTCGCACATCGGTCCGCTACTGACGCCATCTCACAGGCCAACGGGGCGCCCCACGCCGACTTTCAGCATTGTAGGATGGCCACACCAGTACCACAACTTGCAAGACACCACCTCGGTGCCATCCGGATCTTGGCATCTCAGCGCCTTGTGGTCTCTTCTACACCGGAAATATAGTAGAAAATATTGTTGCGCTGCCTTTGGCCCCATTCACACATCAGTCCGCTACTGACACCATCTCACAGGCCAACGGGGCGCCCCACGCCGACTTTCAACATTGTAGGATGGCCACAGAAGTGCGACAACTTACTAGACACCACCTCGGTGCCATCCGGATCTTGGCGCGTTGTGCTGCCTTCGGCCTATTCGCACATCGGTCCGCTACTGACGCAAACTCACAGGCCAACGGGGCGCCCCACGCCGACTTTCAGCATTGTAGGATGGCCACACCAGTGCGGCAACTTCCTACACACCACCTCGGTGCCATCCGGATCTTGGCGCGTAGTGAAGCTGCAGCAGCTGCAAATAAGCTTCAGACAGTGTTACAACCGCTGCTCAGAACTCTCAACTATGACACCACCTCGATGCCATCCGGATCTTGGCGCGTTGTATTGCCTTCGGCCTATTCGCACATCGGTCCGCTACTGACGCCGCCTCACGTGCCAACGTATTTTCTCCGCATTTTATACCCTATGCCGCATAACAGGTCATGTGACTTGTTTATAAAACTTTTCATTGGTTCATTTTACTTTTGGTTTCCTAATGATGGAAGGCTTGATCATATGACCTAAAAACAACACTTTTCATTGGATGAAAACTTTTTTTTTCCCCCAAACGATGAAAGCCCCACCTTGTTTCTGGATGTTTCAGACTGAAGCTGGCGTCACCATGAGAGCACCACCATCTCGTAGCTCCGTCGTGGTCATTCCGCGAGCAATCATGGCAGCCGCTCCCCACCAGAAGCCTGCAGGAGTCGGGGCCCCCAAAACTTTTGATGAATTCTCAAGGCGGAGGGGACGCTTTCGAGAATGGGGTCCAAGACCTAGCAGACAAGCGTCCGATTTCCAAGGTGTCCCAGGGCCATTTCAGTGGACCAGGCCCAAAAAGGAAACAGCCTGCCGCCATTTTGAGAGTCCTGTGACAGCCGCCTATCGCTGCACCGCAAGAGTGGGCGCAACTCAGCTGAATGGCGGATTTTGACACAGTGGACCAAAAGCGGACGGAATGGCAACTGAAACGGTAAAGGGGCGCCCCACTACAACAGACGAGACTCCACCTGGAGAGGCCCGTTCACGCCGCCTCCCCCGGGGCGCTCCACGCCGTTATTCGGAGCAGCATTGTAGGATACCAAAACCAGTGCGGCAACTTACTGGACATCACCTTGGTGCCATCGTTCTGCTGCCTTGGAACTATTCGCACAACAGTTTGCTACTGATGACCCACCCCCCGCGACGCCCCACGCCGTTATTTGCTGGGTGGCAACTTACTAGACATCACTTTTGTGTCATCTAGATTTCGGCGCGTTCTGCTGCCTTGGAACTATTCGCACAACAGTTTGCTACTGATCACCCACCCCCCGCGACGCCCCACGCCGGAAATCTGGACGTTGTGCTGCGTTGGGACTATTCGCACAGCCGACCGCTACTTCGTTGTTTTTCTCTAAAAATGTTTATATGTTATTACTATTTTTGTTTTCTTGTATATATTTATAAATTATTAAAGTTTTATAATCTTACTACTTTGTCGGAGTGCTATATATTTTTAATGTGACACATAATTGTAAAAACTTTGATGTACAAAGAGTCATCCCTGGAATCTTCCGCTTCACGCTCGGTCCCCTCCCCAATCACAATACAGAATGGTTTTCAGATAATAGCAACGCTTCTGCTGTGACGGATCTCATCGAGTGTGGGCCTTGATCTACTATAACTCCTTTGAAGACGGGTGATTCTTTACAGCTGTGGCCATAAACTACATCTGCAGGGCTAGCTGATAGCCTAGGACCGGCCTGGACAATCGGACACAGAGGAAAAGGAGTGTCAGAGGGTGCGGTAGTGAATAGGGCGAAAGGGAGGTGTCGGGCGGGCACAGGGTGTGATTCTCAGGGAAGAACAGCGCAGATGGGGGGAGGTTTATTACCCATGCATAAAACAGAGAGCGGGGGTGACCACTGCCTGGGGGAGATGCTTGCGAGGGTGGGGAGCCATGCTAAGGATCGACAGCGTTCACAGAGTGGATCTGGTCAAGGCATCTAAAATGGCTGCCGTGCACGACAAAAGTGTGGCATTTGAAAAAAGACAAGATGGCGCACACAATGTTTTTCAACAATTCCTGATTTCCTTCGAATCGAACGTTAACAGACGTTGGGGCATATTACCAAAGTTAAGCGATATTTATCCCTAACGATGCATTGCAAAGATTTTTTTACCGTCAGAAATTATCGCAGATAAACCTTGCTATTATCAAGGTTTATCGCAAATACGATAAAAAACGAGCGCAATGCATTAATGTCGCTGAAAACTCCGCGATATTCATGCATTACCGAGCTAATGCTCTTAGCCATGTTATCCACCTCCCATTGGATAACATGGCTAAGAACTGCTCAGGGCAGCTGTTACTTTTTGGAGATATTCGCGCTTATCTCGAATATTTCCAAAAGTTGATAATAGGAGATAGCGATGTTAGCGACTGTTTCCAGTCGCTAACATCTTGGCATGCCCACTTTGCATGTCATTAGTGATAAATATCACTCACATGCAAAGTGGGACCCAAGATGGTCGCTATCTCCTACTAGCCGTCGCTAACTGGTGTTAGCAACAGCTAGGTAATACACATATAATTTTATCTCCGCGAAGCGGAGCGCTGTTACAGATATATATCTTGTTTTTGAACGTTAATTTCTCAAAATGCACTGAAGCACATATATTGAGACATAGCAAAGGCACATCGGGCTACCAGTCCCTAATATTTTACCAAGTTTCGTGCAAATCCATTCAGCCGTTCGATTATTATTATTATTATTTTTTTTTGCCCCGCGGGGCCCTTTTAAAACCTCCACATCAAACCTAGGGGGTCAGCGAGGATCTACTATGCCCCCTTATGGTCATCAGCCGTTCGATTATTATTATTATTTTTTTTTTTGCCCCGCGGGGCCCTTTTAAAACCTCCACATCAAACCTAGGGGGTCAGCGAGGATCTACTATGCCCCCTTATGGTCATTTGCCCCTTCGCTTTGGCCTCCTCTTGTCTCTCGATCCTACCGAGAGACAAGATGGCGGCCGCTACGTACTGTTTGGAATGTTTACAGACACCGGAGAGCCAATCAGCTTCGCTTCGCAAAGCTCCGTAACGCGAAAAGTACGCGAAGCGGTGCGCTGTTACAGATATATATCTTTTTTTGAACGTTAATTTCTCAAAATCCACTGAAGCACATATATTGAGACCTAGCAAAGGCACATCGGGCTACCAGTCCCTACAATTTTGCCAAGTTTCGTGCAAATCCATTCAGCCGTTCGATTATTATTATTATTATTTTTTTTTGCCCCGCGGGGCCCTTTTAAAACCTCCACATCAAACCTAGGGGGTCAGCGAGGATCTACTATGCCCCCTTATAGTTATTTCCCCCTTTGTTTTGACCTCCTCTTGTCTCTCGATCCTACCGAGAGACAAGATGGCGGCCGCTACGGACTGTTTGGAATGTTGACAGACGCCGGAGAACCAATCAGCTTCGCTTCACAAAGCTCCGTTGCGCGAAAAGTCCGCGAACCAGAGCGCTAACCGGTCCGCTGTTACAGATATATATCTTTTTTTAAACGTTAATTTCTCAAAATCCACTGGAGCACATATATTGAGACCTACAAAAGGCACATCGGGCTACCAGTCCCTACAATTTTGCCAAGTTTCGTGCAAATCCATTCAGCCGTTCGGGCTAAAAGTGAGGCCAACCGCCCTATGGAAAACTCAATGTTAAAAACACGTTTTGGGACCCCCCTTTTTTCTCGGCCCCCACTGGACGAACCCCCCCCAAATTTTCAAGGGCTGCTCAGAAACAAAATGTGCCATTTTCCTGAAAATTTCAGCCGATTCCGTCCACAAAACGCCAAAGTTATTAGACATAGAATTTTCAAAAAACCCATAGAGAAAAAATCCTAACTATATATACCTACTGGCGACCGCCAGTAGGTAATATATATATATATATATATATATATATATATATATATATATATATATATATATATATATATATATATATGTATATATATGCCACAAAATTGCGCCGGTGAATGAGCCACAGACTCTGCAGGGCGGGTCAGTGCCACGGTACCGGTGCTCCCACGTGTCAAATCCAACAACTCCAAACTTCCCTTTGAGGTAAGGAACACTGACACCTTGCTGCAGGTTCAAAAACGATGCTTTAATTTTATGTAGAAAGCTTGCACAGGTTCAAAAAGCCCAACGCGTTTCTCCTCCATAAGAGGCTTGATCACGGGTAAAATCTCTGCTTCCACCTTGCCTCGTGATTTAACACTGCGGTTTGGTTTCCTCCCAGAGTGCAATTACACACAGGTGTGTCCTTTATTTTTTCCATGAAAAGCGGCAGCATGTTCAAACTTTATTGTTCTCTTTCACCCATGTTCTGCCAAATATCTTTAAATGGGGACTGTCTGTAACTGCAAAGTTCATTAAAACCTATCTTTTTAACAATGATTGCTTTCTGTCAGCACAATCATTCCCTCAGCCAGCAAGTGAAACAACTGCATCGTGCGGCCCTTACCAGCATTCTTTTCGATTTTCTCTTGGAACATTTCCGTTTTTTATCTTCCAGAATGCTTGGCGAGCCGGGCTAATGGAAAATTCAATGCCACAAAATTGCGCCGGTGAATGAGCCACAGACTCTGCAGGGCGGGTCAGTGCCATGGTACCGGTGCTCCCACGTGTCAAATCCAACAACTCCAAACTTCCCTTTGAGGTAAGGAACACTGACACCTTGCTGCAGGTTCAAAAACGATGCTTTAATTTCATGTAGAAAGCTTGCACAGGTTCAAAAAGCCCAACGCGTTTCTCCTCCATAAGAGGCTTGATCACGGGTAAAATCTCTGCTTCCACCTTGCCTCGTGATTTAACACTGCGGTTTGATATATATACGATCCATCACCTCTGCCAAACACGAGAGTGAAGAGGCCACAGCAGGGGAACGGGTGGGAACAGCATTTATTCAACTGCAGCAGGTAAGAGTACAATGCACACCCGCTGTCATGGCGAATGCATTTCGGCTTAGGATTAGCCGGCATCAGCGCCACGGGCGTAGGTGCGTCAGGCGGCGGCAAATTTTACTAACATAGTATCACGCCCCACCTGATTTGTCCAGCTTTGCTCCACCCCTGTCTACCCAAATGCCAATCGCAAATGTCTTTCAGTAAGTCGCATCTTGTACCGCGACTACCAATCCCAGAGTGCAGTTCCTTGTGCTTTTCACTGGTAAGCGTTGCGGGGGGATGGGAAAGCCGCATAATGGTGAAAATGCCTCCACATTCTGTTGCCGAAGAACAAGCCGTCCCCTCCGGTCCCCAACAGTCTCAACCTCCATATGCCTGGTGTCCATTAAGCGGGGGCAAGGATGACATGCAGATCCTGCCCAACGTTAGGCCGATCGACTTCAACACTGCCGTAATTACACCACGACCAGCAGGTGGGCTCTGGCAAATCCCGGTACCCCGAATGAATCCAAATGCCACCGAAGCAGCAACCAGCAGGTCAGGGCCAACTTAATGAGACGGGGGCTTCTAGGCGCGGTACTGGAATCCACGCTATATATCCGATCCATCACCTCTGCCAAACGACGAGAGTGAAGAGGCCACAGCAGGGGAACGGGTAGAAACAGCATTTATTCAACTGCAGCAGGTAAGAGTACAATGCACACCCGCTGTCAAGGCGAATGCATTTCGGCTTAGGATTAGTTCTCTTTCACCCATGTGCTGCCAAATATCTTTAAATGGGGACTGTCTGTAACTGCAAAGTTCATTAAAACCTGTCTTTTTAACAATGATTGCTTTCTGTCAGCACGATCATTCCCTCAGCCAGCAAGTGAAACAACTGCATCTTGCGTCCCTTACCAGCATTCTTTTCGATTTTCTCTTGGAACATTTCCGTTTTTTATCTTCCAGAATGCTTGGCAAGCCGGGCTAATGGAAAATTCAATGCCACAAAATTGCGCCGGTGAATGAGCCGCAGACTCTGCAGGGCGGGTCAGTGCCACGGTACCGGTGCTCCCACGTGTCAAATCCAACAACTCCAAACTTCCCTTTGAGGTAAGGAACACTGACACCTTGCTGCAGGTTCAAAAACGATGCTTTAATTTCATGTAGAAAGCTTGCACAGGTTCAAAAAGCCCAACGCGTTTCTCCTCCATAAGAGGCTTGATCACGGGTAAAATCTCTGCTTCCACCTTGCCTCGTGATTTAACACTGCGGTTTGATATATATACGATCCATCACCTCTGCCAAACACAAGAGTGAAGAGGCCACAGCAGGGGAACGGGTGGGAACAGCATTTATTCAACTGCAGCAGGTAAGAGTACAATGCACACCCGCTGTCATGGCGAATGCATTTCGGCTTAGGATTAGCCTGCATCAGCGCCACGGGCGTAGGTGCGTCAGGCGGCGGCAAATTTTACTAACATAGTATCACGCCCCACCTGATTTGTCCAGCTTTGCTCCACCCCTGTCTACCCAAATGCCAATCGCAAATGTCTTTCAGTAAGTCGCATCTTGTACCGCGACTACCAATCCCAGAGTGTAGTTCCTTGTGCTTTTCACTGGTAAGCGTTGCGGGGGGATGGGAAAGCCGCGTAATGGTGAAAATGCCTCCACATTCTGTTGCCGAAGAACAAGCCGTCCCCTCCGGTCCCCAACAGTCTCAACCTCCATACGCCTGGTGTCCATTAAGCGGGGGCAAGGATGACATGCAGATCCTGCCCAACCTTAGGCCGATTGACTTCAACACCGCCGTAATTACACCACGACCAGCAGGTGGGCTCTGGCAGATCCCGGTACCCCGGGTGAATCCAAATGCCACCGAAGCAGCAATCAGCAGGTCAGGGCCAACTTAATGAGACGGGGGCCTCTAGGCGCGGTACTGGAATCCGCGCCATACATACGATCCATCACCTCTGCCAAACGACGAGAGTGAAGTGGCCACAGCAGGGGAACGGGTAGGAACAGCATTTATTCAACTGCAGCAGGTAAGAGTACAATGCACACCCGCTGTCAAGGCGAATGCATTTCGGCTTAGGATTAGCCTGCATCAGCGCCACGGGTGTAGGTGCGTCAGGCGGCGGCAAATTTTACTAACATAGTGTCATGCCCCACCTGATTGGTCCAGCTTTGCTCCACCCCTGTCGGTCCAAATGCCAATCGCAAATGTCTTTCAGTAAGTCGCATCTTGTACCGCGACCACCAATCCCAGAGTGCAGTTCCTTGTGCTTTTCACTGGTAAGCGTTGCGTGGGGATGGGAAAGCGGCGTAATGGTGAAAATGCCTCCACATTCTGTTGCCGAAGAACAAGCTGTCCCTTCCGGTCCCCAACAGTCTCAACCTCCATATGCCTGTTGTCCATTAAGCGGGGGCAAGGATGACATGCAGATCCTGCCCAACGTTAGGCCGATTGACTTCTCTGTCTACCTCTCTCTCTCTGTCTCCCTCTCTCTCTCTGTCTCCCTCCTTCTCCCTCCCTCTCCCTCACTCCGTCTCCCCTGACTCCCTCTGCCTCCCTCTCTCTGTCTTCCTCTCTCTGACTCGCTCTCTCTCCCTCCCCCTCCCTCCCTCTGTCACCCTATGTCTCCCTTTCCCTCCCTCTGTCTGGTTCCCTCTCTCTGTCTCCCTCCCTCTGTCTGTCTCCCTTTGTCTCCTTCTCCCTCCCTCTGTCTCTCCCCCGAAGTTGTTCCCTCTGCCACCCTCCCACTCCCTCTCTCTGTCTCCCTCTGTCTCCCTCCCTCTGTCTCCCTCCATCTGTCTACCTCTCTCTGTCTACCTCTCTCTCTCTCTCTGTCTCCCTCTGTCTCTCTCTGTCTCCCTCCTTTTCCCTCCCTCTCCCTCACTCCGTCTCCCCTGACTCCCTCTCTCTGTCTTCCTCTCTATGACTCTCTCTCTCTCTGTCTCCCTCCCTCTGTCACCCTATGTCTCCCTTTCCCTCCCTCTGTCTGTTTCCCTCTCTCTGTCTCCCTCTCTCTGTCTCCCTCTCTCTTTCTCCCTCTCTCTGTCTCCTTCCCTCCCAGACAGAGGGATACAGACAGACAGAGGGAGGATACTGTAGGTCAAAACGTAATACCATCCAAGCAAACCACATTTAGTAATGTTGGGGGGAATGAAAATTACCCATGTGTCTGTTACACTGTGCGATCAGAGTGATACCTTGCTGCATGCCACAATTTGAATACACCAGCAAATTTTTGTAGAGAAAACTAAGGATTGGGTGATCCACATAACTTCTGATTCTAACGCTGAAGATCTCTGAAGGAGGTGCAGCAAGGAGGAAGTTGAATATCTTGGACATGGGACCAGCAAGAATCGAATCGAGCCATTAGAGACCCTGGTTAAAGCTAGTCTTGATGCTCTTGTTCCCCAGACAAAGGAACAACTAGTGTCATACCTGGTATGACTAAATTCTATTCAGTCTGTAGAGGATTATGCTAGCCAAGAAGAACTGTTTAGCTGCTTATTGAAAAAATGTTACATTCATACAGGGAGATTGTCGAAACCTAGCTTTAGAAAGTCTTAACCAGGAAATGGTCCAAGCACCATGCTTACACCCTTTTTTTCAAAGTAGTTTTTTTTTCAAAGTAGAGCTTACACCCTTTTATGACTGGGAAAGAATGTGTTGTGGGTGTGTATGGGACCAGTTGTCATATTAGCTGTGTGCTTCTACAGTAGATTTGGGAAATGAGTAGATGATCGCATATGGATCCAGGACCTTAAGATCATCAGCAAAATGTATCTGCAATAAAAATCAGAGATGATTGCTTGTGTTTGGCCTGCTGAGCATATCCGAATGCTTTCTGTGGTGGGCTAGGTTTATTTTGCAAACTGACCACAAACTCTTTGTCAATATCCAGTCTCCAGAAGGAGGGTGAAATCTAGACGTCCTAATTTGTCATCGAAATTACAAGCATTTCAGTACAAGAATGCATACATCTCTAGGAGGAATAATAGTCATGCTAACTGCATGTCTAGATTGCTCATGGGGATTACTCATGGCATTAGTGTGTCAAAGAGTTAGAGGTGACTTTCACTGCAAGAGATGTGCATTACGACACATCAATCACTTATTAGATAAGAATGAAAGTAACATTTTGATTGGTTCTAAATTTCAATACTTTCAAATGTGTTTTCCCCATGCAATTTTGAATAGGACATTTAGACACGGCTACAGCTCGAATGGCTGAATGTAAGTTCACAAAACTTGGTAAAAAGATAGGCACTGGTACGTAGTAGGGCCTTTTCCATATTTGTTTGAAATTGCTCCAGTGGTTTTTATGAAAAGCAACTTGAAAAACACACATATTTAATTGAAGGTGGGCTCCGAGCGCTCACCGGTACGCGTACCGGGGAGCGCACCCAGCGCGCTACGGAAGTGTGCGAGCTGAAAGGTGATTGGCTCTCAGGTGTCTGTCAACATTGCAAACAGTCCGGAGAGTCCGCCATCTTGTGTCTTGGTAGAATCGAGACACAAGAGGTGATATTAAAAAATGTGAAATGATTAAAGGGGGCAGGGTAGACACCCCCTGACCCCCTAGGTTTTCTGAGGGGGGCCTAGAAGTACCCTGAAGGGCAAAAAAACTATATATTTTTGTTAAAAATTCGCGTCGTGAGCGCTGGGTGCGTTCCCATGTACGCTCACCGGTGGGCGCACCCTGAGCGCACCACGGGGAAAAACAGTGTATAAAATTAGAGTAAAAAAATAATTTAGAGGGCTTAGAGGTAGAGTAGCCCTGAAAAGAGCTGTTGTGTTATGTGGGTGCTTTTTGTACCCACAAGTAGGTACCAATGCAGAGTCTCACATTCAAGAGGAAGACTCTATTCCCCTCATCTGTAAAATGTACACCATTCTCCTATAGATGCCTTGCATGTTGTAACACAAGTTGCTGTGGTATATGGAACCCATACCATAGTCTCTGAGGAAAGCAGAAACAGATTTATTCACATGTTTCCTTGCTTTCTCAATCTGTGGACAAAATTGGTTGGACCAGTTCCATTTTTGCCTTTGGCATATATTAGAAAATACCAAGGCAGGTTTTGGAAAAAGTGACATCAATTGTCCAAAGATGTCCTTTAAAAGCATTTCCAGACCAACCCCAGTCAAAGTGCCCAAGTCATTGCCACCACAGTGCACAATTATTAGGTCAGGGTGTGGTAGATGCATAAAGGATTTTATCAATGGTATCAATTGGTGACTTCTTAATCCTCTTTGTCCAATCCACACAATGTCCACATTTGGTAAATCAAGGTTGTAAATACCTCTTTTACTTGCAAATTTTTCACTCCAGTAGACAAAGCTATAACCTATAAACCAGACTTTTGGCATCTTGGAGGTAGTTGTGCTTCTATTCAGATGAGTTGTGGAAAAGAAATGGCAGTTTGTAAGTAGGAATTATGAAAAGAAAAGTGGTTGAGATTCAATGCAGTTGAAAAACAAGAAATGATTGGTGCTTTTTTAAAATTCAGCACTGAAAATTAGGGTGTATGCTTTTTTTTTTAGTAATAAGTCATTTTAATGGTTGAGAAAAGGTCATTTAAAGAAACATTGCACATGATTAGTTAGTACATTGAGAGGTCAAACACCCTTGCTGGATTCTTTTGCAACATTCTATTATGAACTTTTGAACTGTTTGCTGGGTTAGGAGGGAGTTACCATGGTAACAGGCTGAATGAGCACTGGGGGGATGGGTGAATATTATGTGAGTTTCAAAGTGTTGAAATGTACAACCAATTAAAATATGCAGTTTGGTTTTGAATTTGTGTGGGAAGAATATTGATTGGTTATGTACAAGAATATGGGTCTGAAATGAGAGGGAATATGTGCCATTATTGAAAGGCTCCAGTGACAGAAGCATTATTCAGAGATTCTGCTTAAGAAAATCTGGTGTGTGTGACTGACAATGTTCTCCATATTCCAAAACATTTTTAAAGGTGAGTAATGATTCTTTTAATAAAGATAGACTGCTGTATGTACTATGGGGAAGATAAAGAAGCATATTGTGCTTCTTAATTCTAGTATTGTGTGTCATGTTTTTTTGTAATGCTGATTAAAAATTGAATGGTGTATATTGGAAATTTATTTTGAAAATGAGTTAGGTTTTTGCTTTGTTTTGTAGTGGTCATTTAAAAGGGCTGTTCTTTGTGTAAAAAACGATTTACTATGGAAAATGTTTTCTGGTAAAATGTCTGGCTTTTAAATTTTGGTCAAGGTTCACGCTGAGTGTCTGTTTGAAATAAGGAATTATATTTTCACATTTTTCAATAATGTCACTTGTACCTTCTAACAGTTTGCCTCTCTTAGCTTAAAGGGTACTCTGTGTCTGTGTCTCATGTCACTTTGCACGTGCATAATTTCTCTTTTTCTGTGTGTCATTTCTCTCTTTGTGTGTGTGTCATGACATGTGTCTCATGTGCCTAAGATCACACTGTGAGTCAAGCTTGATTTTAAATGGATCTTGGTGAATAATACGCTTAGTTGATGTCTTTACAAATATGAAAGGACATTTTTTTTAAAGTCAGTTGGGCTTTAGTATATGTTCTAGTAGGGAATCTTAGGCAGCGTCTGTGTTAGGCCTCTTACTTTAGAAATAGGCTCTAAGCTGTGCAATCAAGATCCAGGGTGTGCCTTTGAATTGAGAGAGGAATGTTATGTGTTGCTTATATATATGTGGTGTGTCTTTTGCCAGTAGAGACAGTGAAATAGTATGAGCATACACACACATATTGCATGCAGAGACAGACATGGTAGATTACATGTAACATCCTGGTCATGTGCCTAAGATCATAATGAATGCGTGTGTCTCATCTCATCAGTGTGATCTTAGGCAGATGACCAGTATGTTACATGTAATCTACCATGTCTTTAAACAACGTGTACTTCAATATTTTTAAAGACATCAACTAAGCATGTTATTCACCCAGATCCATTTAAAATCAAGCTTGACTCACAGTGTGATCTTAGGCATATGACCAGGATGTTACATATAATCTACCATGTCTGTCTCTGCAAGCATTATGTGTGTCTCTGCTCATATTATTTCACTGTCTCTACTGGCAAAAAACAGGCCACCTATATATAAGCCAGACATAACAATAATTTCTCACTACATGTAACATCCTGGTCATGTGCCTAAGATCACACTGTGAGTGAAGCTTGATTCACCCACCAGTGTGATCTTAGGCACATGACCAGGATGTTACATGTAATCTACCATGTCTTTAAAAAACATGAACTTCCATATTTTTAAAGACATCAACTAAACATTTTATTCACCCAGATCCATTTAAAATCAAGCTTGACTCACAGAGTGATCTTAGGCACATAAGACACGTGTCATGACACACACACAAGGACAGAAATGACACACAGAAAAAGAGAGATTATGCACGGGCAAAGTGACATTAGACACAGGCACAGAGTACCTTTTAACCTAAAAGAGACAAACTGTTAGAAGGCACAGGCGACATTATTGAAAAATGTGAAAATGTAACTCCTTATTTCAAACAGAAACTCAGTGTGATCTTTGACAAAAATTTAAAAGCATACCTTTTTACCAGAAAACATGTTCTATAGTACATATCTATGTCTGTCTCTGCAAGCAGTATGTGTGTCTCTGCTCATATTATTTCACTGTCTCTACTGGCAAAAAAGGCCACCTATATATAAGCAACACATAACATTAATTTCTCATTACATGTAACATCCAGGTCATGTGCCTAAGATCACACTGTAACTGAAGCTTGATTCATCCATCAGTGTGATCTTAGGCACATGACCAGGATGTTACATGTAATTTACCATGTGTTTAAAAAACATGTACTTCCATATTTTTAAAGACATCAACTAATCATATTATTCACCCACATCCATTTAAAACCAAGCTTTACTCACAGTGTGATCTTAGGTACATGATCAGAATGTTACATGTAATCTACCATGTCTGTCTCTGTAAGCGGTATGTGTGTCTCTGCTCATATTATTTCACTGTCTCTACTGGCAAAAAACAGACCACCTCTATATAAGAAAGACATAACATTCATTTCTCATTACATGTAACATCCTGGTCATGCGCCTAAGATCACACTGTGACTGAAGCTTGATTCACCCATCAGTGTGATCTTAGGCACATGACCAGGATGTTACATGTAATCTACCATATCTGCCTCTGCAAGCAGTATGTGTGTCTCTGCTTATAATATTTCACTAATCAACTAAGCATATTATTCACCCAGATCCATTTAAAATCAACATATTTAACACACCCTGGATCTTGATTGCACAGCTTTGAGCCTATTTCAGAAGAAAGAGACATAACAGACATGCTGCCTAAGATTTGCTACTGGTACATGTACTAAGCAAATTATTCATCCAGATCCATTTAAAATCAAGCTTGATTCACAGTGTGATCTTAGGCACATGGCACACATGTCATGACAGACATACAAAGAGAGAAATGATACACATAAAAAGAGAGATTATGCACATGCATAGTGACATGAGATACAGACACAAAGTACCTTTTAAGCTAAAAGAGACAAACTGTTCGAAGGCACAGGTGACATTATTGAAAAATGTGAAAATGTAATTCCTTATTTCACACAGAAACTCAGTGTGATCTTTGCCCAAAATAATTTTAAGCCAGACATTTTCCCAGAAAACTTTTTACATAGTAAATCGTTTTTGACAAAAATCAAAGCACATGTAATGTAAATCAGCATTTTGTTGTATACTAGTGTTTATATTGTTTACTTATTATAATTTCTATGTAATATGTTTGTAGTGGTCTATAATATGTTATTTTTTCTTTACCACAGATTATAATCATCTATACAAAGAAAAAACAATATGCTATCCAAACAAAGACGACAAAAACAATATAAAAAAGATTTAAGGTCTAAGGGAAAAAAAAAACAAGACTCATCCAAAACAAAATCTTCAGTGAAAAAAAATAATGCTCCTGGTAAGCAAACTAAAAAGTTTCTCAGGAACTTATTGAAATGTCAAAAAATAAAACGTGTGATTACAAAGAAGAATATGACACCTCTAATTAGAAAGAAGAAAGTGTGTCCCTCCAAAAATGTTAGACCTGTAGAAGGAGATGATATTGTCTATAGCAATAGAAGGAGAAATCAATTTATTGAAATTCGTAGACGAATGTTTTATAACAGAATTATATCCAATTCATTAAAAAATGTAAAGAGGTTTCAAAAAAAGACCGCTTTTTACAAGAAAAAGAAAAACATAGTTAAGATTGTGGATGAAGCATTTAAAGTGAAAAATAAATTCTTTAGTTTAGTAATGAATAGAATTCGTACACTAGATAAGGTAATCAATGTGTTCAAATCAAAATGTAAGTGGAGGAGAGTAATTAATCGGACACATTTTTGTGATGTTTTTTATGGAGAATGGAAGCATACTTCAAGTTGTGAGCCATTTTTTAATGAAGTAAGTTACTTTCAGGATAATGATTTGGTGCATGCAGTTGACATCAGTGGTCGAACATATGAGGTGAAGGACGGTTGTCCGGTTGAAAAAGAAAGGAGTGTGCCTAGAAATACAGAAGAGGTGTTAGCTGATGAAGTTTTAGGAAGATGTCCTAAAGCTCCAGTGTATTCTTGGAATTGTAGTAGTATTTGTAGTGTGCAACAGGATTCAATTGATTTGTTTCGCAGTTTCTTACGGACATATACTAAGAAAAGTGTAAAACAAAAAATGAAAATTTTACAAGAGTTAGATCCTTGTAGAGTGAGAGAAAAAACAGGTTTGCAAGGGCATTCACTGGCTTGTCTTTCAAGAAAAGTATGTCAGAGTGTTTTTCACCATTTTAGAATGTTAGCAAGTGAGGATATTAGTGAGAAAGTTGTATTATGCAAAAAGTCCAGCACTTAAACTAAAACAGTTAAACAGTGCTCTTTTGCATCGAACTGAATTAGATGTCAAAAACATTTATGAAGAAATTGAGTTTTGTTACTTTGGTGAAAAAGAGGACAGTGCAGAAATTGATACAGTAATAGGAGGTAATGTAGAAGAGAATGTAGAGATTTGAAGTACAGAACATGAAATTACAAAGTTTAAGGTAAATTCAAGTGAAAGGCCTAATTTTACTTGTGTGTGTTGTTGACGAACTCATTATAAGCATCAGACTAGATTAGTTGATTTATATGTAAAAAGCGAAAAAATAAATAATAATGAGTGGAAGGATTTTGCAACTTATTTGTTGGTAGAAAATTGTTTTGATTTGGTTTCTGATCAGCGTATTTGTAAATATTGTTATAATAAATTAAATGAAAACAGAATGCTTGCTAGAGCTGTTCATAATAATCTGGAGTTGGTAGACATTCCATATGAATTGATGGATTTAAATACCTATGAGTCTATTCTGATTCAATGTGTGCAACCTTTTCAGGCTATTGTTCGCATGGAGCCTAAGACAGGGAAATTGCCTCCTACAGATTTACAGAGATGATTAAAGGGAAGAGTTGTTTATTTGCCTCTAGATTTTAAGAAAACTATTGATACAATTGGTGTCGAAAAAGTAGAAGAGGAACCTCTGGTTATTCTAGTTAATGGTGTACCGACAAAGAGTAAGACAATCTGGCAAGAATTAGTGGATGCTAGGAAAGTCAAAAAGGCAACGTTGTATCTGGTAAAAAATAATCAGTACTATAAAAATGTGTATGTGGGAGAAGAGGAAACAACTGTAGAAGACGACACTGATTTCTCAGCTGGGCAAATTGAAAAAGTTGATGTCTCTAGAAGTGAAGAAATTTATGAACATTATAGTGTTCATCCATTGCATTCCAAAGAAGTAATGGGGAATGCTATTGACTTGTTTCAAATGAAAGAAGCCAAAGGAAGTCCCATTAGTGTATGGGAAGAAAGTTTGGAAGCTCGTTGTTTTCCCAAGTTATTTCCAACAGGTGAAGGTGGACGATATGACGACCGACCTGTTCAAATTCCTGTATCTGAATACCGGACTTCAAGATTATATGCAGAAGATCCAAGGTTTCGTCAATGCATTCCATATTTGTTCCATCTACTGTTTGAGAGTGACTTGTCTAGACTTTCTTATGCAGTAAACCATATACTGAAAAGTGGAACACATCTACAAAATGTTTCGGCAAGGGATTTCATGGATAAAGTGAAACTGCAAGACAGTGTTTTGGAATCTCAGCTAATTATTCTCATGGCATGTCAGCGTGGTACTAACGAGTATTGGTACCGTCGTCATGGGGAATTAAAATGTATGCTAAGAAACTTAGGAACTCCTACATGGTTCCTCACTCCTAGCGGTGCTGAGTATGCTTGGGTAGACTTACTTGAATTTCTACGAGAGGCAAATAAAAACATTGAAAATATTGAATACAAGACACCTGGAGAACTGTGCTCTTTGGATCCAGTTAATGTATGCAGGTATTTCAATCATAGGTTTGAAGCTATGATGTCTTTTTATTACAAACAAAAAAAATCCTCCGCTTGGAGAGGTGTTGGATTTCTTTTGGAGAAAGGAGTATCAAGCAAGAGGTGATCCTCACATACATATGCTGCTATGGATTAAAGATACACCAAAATTTGGAACAGATTCAGATGAGAAAGTGATGAGTTTCATTGAGCAGTATTCTACATGTGCTGTTCCAAAAGGTACAGAAGAAAACAATTTGAGACATCAAGTTTTGGTCACCTGTGGGTGTTGGAGGCAAGATGGCGGCCGTGGCGTGGGCTGTGTGAGCAGCTCTATACTCCAGCTCCGTGCTCCCGAGAGAAGGCATGCTGAATACGGATTAATCTGCTGTTCCACATCGGACCTTGTTCTTCAAACCTGTAACTACTATCCCGGCTTGATCTGACGATAACCGGGTGGCAGAAAGACCCACAATATGCAGAGATAAAAAAAGGGGGAAAAAAAAGAAGTCCACTATAACGTGCACGGCGTTTATACCGGACCCTGCAACCCCGGAGCAGACCTGAACCGGATTTGAACCTAGGACCCGGGATCCAAAACTTGCTGGGAGGCGTGGAAACCCTCGAGAGACTTTCACCGTTTTGGGCGTTGTTTGCTCTGCAGCGTTAATCGAGTGACACTGATGGATGCTGCTCAACTTATTTCGTCTCCGAAAACGTTTCCCGCTGTGGCGCTTTTTCGGACCCTTCACCGGATCACAGTCTTCAGTTGTGCGTGAGTGCGGCGGTGGGTCTCAGAGGAGGAAGGAGATTCCCCCTCAAGTTCAGATGAAGGCTCAGGCTCAGACTCGAAGCGCCAAAGCGAAGCAGCCAGCTGAGGGAAAGCTGGCGCAACCAACGTATATCGTAAGTGAATCTCTAGTTTCACCAAATATCGGTACTATTGATAGAGAGGTGAATTCTATGGTTGACGATCTGACTGATAAAACCCCTCTGCCTCAACGTAATATTAAACAAGGCACCTTTTCACTTTTTGAAAAAAACACAAAAACATAAGGATACTGTATCTTTAAATTCTGCCACAACCACGGCTACACTCTGTAACTGACACTATCACTGCTGTAGCGGAGGAGACAAGGGATACAACTGAGGGTCTTATAGACTCAGATTCAAGGGCTCATACCTTGCACAGAAGTACTGAAGATAGTGCTCAAACTGATATACTGCAGAGCGCAGGGATGGCTGAGATTCCTTTATGTAACAACACTAAAGTTTTGAAAGAAGCACAAATTCTTCAAGAGGGTGGTGAAAACTTTTACTCTATGTCCGACCACACTTCTGACGATAGCTCAAACCGAAGTAGAGACTGGGCGGACTATACTGCAGAGAGTAGCTCCCTTAGAGAAGATGAAGAAGCAGAGGGCGTAAGAGCGATCCCAGTTTCACCTAATGTAAGCGTTGCTACAGTAAAAAGGCGCAAAAAGAGTGGTTCTAATAATCGCATTCTAACCAAAATTACTGCAGAAGACTATACAACTAAGCCCGACATTTCTTTACCAAGTAACTTAGCGGTAGACGCTGGAGCTTTAATTACAGAGACTTTTGCTAATTCTGAAGGCGGGAATAACTCCATTGAACCCCCTACTGAAATCTATAACACCATGATGGCACACCGGGCAGAAAGTAAATCTGAGAATCTTCGCACTCAAGCCACCTGTACTAAACTGAAAAATGCTGTCCGTCGAGCAATAAAGACTACAGCTGAGACTGCTGACAGAGTAACAGAACCTGAGGCGCGCATTTTGGCTTTGGAAGAAGAGTCTATGTCCCAGAAACAAGAGCTTGAGAACGTTAAAGCCCACAGGGATGACCTTTCCTACAAACTAACGGGCCTAGAAAATCAGGCCCGTAGAAATAACCTTCGATTTCTTGGCATTCCTGAAAAGAAGGAAGGGACTGTTGTTAGACAATTTTTCATTGGACTTTTAAATGAGGCTTTTCCTGAATAAATTCATGGAACTGGGCAAAAGAAATCCCTTTTCTGTCAAAAAACCTCGTCAGGGCGATACAGACTATCCCCGGGCAATCCTTGTTAGCTTTAATAATTTCCTGGCTAGGGAGGAAATCTCAGCTTTAGCCAGACCCGAGAAAAGAGCAACCGCAAAAAGATGTACATTTTTTGTGAGGCCGGACTTCTGTCAGGCTACAGTGGCCTAGCGATGGCATTTGAGACAACTAATACCTGATTTTCAGAAAAAAGGGTCCACCGTTTACCTACAGAACCCAGCCAAACTGAAAATTATGTGGAAAGGGCAGACAACATTTTTTTTATCAGAGATAAAGTCTAAGGAGTTTCTACATACACTATAAAAATTTAGATTGTCATTAGGCAAGATAATACGTGATCACTTAGCTTGATATTGCTATATCAAATTGAATTACCAATGTACTAGGGTTTAATTGAGTTTAATCTTTGTCTGCTCTCTCTTTCCCTTTTTTCTCTCGTGGTGCACGGAGCGAAGGAACACGGCACTCCATACTTTACAGGAACTGAGAGTTCCTGAGCCTCATGTGTGTGGGAGGGGAGTGGGTGTCTGGTCATGAACCAGAGGGTGGTGGGGGTGGTGGTGGGTGGTGGGGTGTAATGCAGCAATGATGGTTTACCCGAGATTTATAAACACTTGGAAATTTACAAGCCGTAAGAGTATCAAGAATCAATTGAAAAGACTATTATTTATCCCTCTCTGTAAGTTTCTAAAATGGGGAGAAAAATTTTAATTTGCTTATTAAATATTAATGGCCTAAACGACTTTAAAAAGATAGGGATTCTGTGGCAACTGATTCAATCTCTGCAATTTGATATTATATGTCTACAAGAGACACATATCCCATGGTCCAAAAGAAGCCTGCTGAAAAATCTGGGTCTTGAGCTTCTAATCTGTTCGAAACAGATGGGAACGACAAGAGGGGTCGCTATTCTCATGAAACAAAGAACCGGGAAATGTGTTAAAACCTCAGGTGATAAATGGGGGAGATGGGGACTAGCTGAAATTGGTATTGAAGGGATCAAATTTACTGTTGGTTCTATATATGGTCCAAATTTAGATGACAAAGAAGTATTTAACCTAATTAATTCTGAATTAGCGGAATGGAATCAACCCTTTATTCTGTGTGGAGATTGTAATATTAATATCAAAGCCAATTGTAACATTAGGAATATTGGGAATTATAAAGGCCGCAAGACCCAAACCTTTAGAGCACTCAGGGATTTAATCCTGGGGAATGGACTGATAGATATATGGAACAAGCTAAGACCTATGGAGCCAGGCTTTACTTATTTCTCAGCTCCACACCAAAAATATGTTCGTTTAGACTATTTTTTTATTTCTGCTAATATTACCGATAATATATCTATAGATATTCTACCACAAATTGTCTCTGATCATAATCCTATTGTACTAGAATTAGTATTCTCCCCCCAGGATTACTCTCAAAAAAGGCAATGGTCATTTCAAAGAAATTTACTTTTAGATCAGGACTATTTAGCTTATATGGATATGATCATAAAGGAATTTCTTTTGTACAACAACAACACGGCTTCAATACAAACAGTTTGGGACACTTTCAAATCGATCATAAGAGGCAAGACCATGAGCTACTCGCAATATTGCCTCAAAAAAAACAAGCTGAATTTAAGGCCGCCTTGGACAAAGTAAGTCAAGCGGAATTAAAGCTAGCCTCCTGTATTAGATTTAGTTCTAGTGTGCAGGAAGCCCAAAATGATTTATCTTTGGACCGGACAGCTGTCTATTCACTCATGGCTGAGCAAGTAGCAAAGAAGTATAAATTATTTAAAAAAGACTGCTATGAACTAAGTGAGCAGACAGGAAGAATATTAGCGCAAAGATTGAGGCAGAAAGCAGTTATTACTGAAATAACTAAAATTATTGACCAAGATGGTATAAGCCAAGAGTCTAGGTCAGGTATATTGAAAGCATTTCGGGACTTCTACCAATCTTTGTATAATAAATCGAACGATGGCACTAGTACAAGGAATGATGCATCTAGCTACCTGTCAAACCTAGATTGTTCTTCTTGCGTTACTGAAGACCAAAGGGCAGTGTTATCCGCTCCAGTCACTTGGGAAGAGATAGAAAGGGCTATTCTCGAATTACCATCTGGTAAAGCTATGGGCTCGGACAATATTCCTCTGGAATTTTACCGTATCTTTTGCACTGTTTTGAAACCAGAGCTGTTAAAAATATTTCAAGAAGCATTTCTCGGTAGGTCTCCTCTTTCATGGTCACTTGCTACCATAGTTGTATTTAAAAAAAAAGGAAAAGACTCTACTGATCTTGGGTCATATTGATCAATTTCTTTAATAACTTCTGACAGTAAGATATTTTCTAAAATTCTGGCAAACAGGCTAAAAGATCTGATGCCTAATTTAGTAGCTAAATTTCAACATGGCTTTATAAAAAAGAGAGACACAACGGACCATATAAGAAGAATTATCGCCCTTCTGGATTAGGTGCAGGCCTCGGGATCCCCAGTCAGAGTGGCCCTACTAGACGCCGAAAAGGCGTTTGATAGGGTCGACTGGGGGTTCCTCTGGCGTGTCTTGGCCTGGAAGCATTTCCCCGTGGAATTTATCACGGCCCTGAATGCTTTATATAATGAACCGAAAGCCGTAATCCGAATAGCTACCAATATTTCTAACACATTGTTAATAACAAGGGGGACTAGGCAGGGGTGTCCTTGCTCACCCTTGTTATTTGCGCTTTATATAGAACCATACCTGCAAAAACTTACAAACGAGATCTACAACCCTCCTATCATAATTCATCAAATACGATATAAAATCCTAGCCTACGCTGACGACGTTGCCATCGTCACTTCGGACATTACTTTGGGACTTCCCAAAATAGTAGAATTAGCCCATGAATTTGGTCTATACTCGGGCTATAAACTGAACATTGCCAAAACACAGATAATTCACTCAGCTACCGGCTTACCAGCTGGTATGACAATATCAACTACGGCTATGTATCTAGGTGTGAAACTGTTTGCTAATGTAGAAGATATCTTAGGGCTTAATCTCGATCCACTACTTGTATCCACCAATAGATCTCTTGAAAGATTAAACAACTTACACCTATCCCTTTACGGCCGTACTAATGTTATCAAAATGCTTTTTTTTCCTAAATTCCTTTATTTTTTTCGAACTATACCTTTATTGTTCCAATCTAGCTTTTTATAAAATTAGATAGAATAATTTCAAGATTTTTATGGGGACATAAAAGAGCTAGGAGGTCTCTTAATTGGTGTACTTTACCTATGCTTAGAGGACGCTGGGGAATGCCGAATTTTCGTCTATATTACTTGGACGTATCGCTTAGGTACATGAGTGTCTTAATCTTTCAAGGGAGAATCACAGAAGAGCCAATATATCCATCGATCTATGAAATGATTCTTGGTACTCAAGCGCGTCAATGTCTAGTACGGTTCATAGAACCAAGCTATGACAAAAAAACGAGATTTAAAGTTATGCTAACGGCTTTCCAGATATGGAAGCAACTTAAGAAAAGATTTTGTTGGAATAGTAATTTTAGTTATTACACACCATTATTTGATAATCCAATGCTACCTACAATATTTAATGATCACATTGTGCAACGATGGCAAGGTTCTAACATATTTCGATTAGGGGACCTTTATCAGGATGAGCATTTTGCAACATTTATTTATTTGCAGCAACAGTACAATCTTCCTAAAGCAGATTTCTTTAAATATTTGCAAATACGCAGCTTTCTCAACACAAAAAATCTATTGAACACTAATAAAATCAAGAAAATTGATGTATTAGAATGTTGCTGGAAGCAAAATAGAATTGGGGTAAATTACCAGTCAATGATAAACCGATCAGAAGACAATATGGAATCATTTAATATAAAATGGCAAAGAGATTTGGGTATAGAGAATATTAATATATCTGATGCACTGGCACTTTCTGTTCAAGTTCTGTATAACGGATCCTTAAAAAGCCAATTCTTTTTGAGCATATTCGACCTATACTATACCCCTGCTAAACTATTGAATTGGAAAGCCAACAGAGGTGACAAATGTAGCCGATATGGTTTTTTGGGTGCAAACCCTATTCATATGTTTTTCCTCTGTCCTAATCTAACCCAATTTATCTCTGAAGTACAAAAGTTCCTTAATAACATTATGAGTTCACCGGTAACACTCTCTGCTGAATTAGTAATACTTGGTATTCAATCAAACCCCAATAGGTTGCTGACAGGTGCTGAAGAATCTTTCCTATTTATATCTATGTCTATCTTTAGATATTGTATAACGTCGCATTGGCTTGACGCTGATCCTCCTTCATTCTTTCAGTGGCAATCTAAATTGTTAAATACTTATCAACTAGAGAAAGCTGTGTATGGTTTAAAGGGGAAGAAAAAGAAAACCTTTGGCACAAAAATATGGGCCCCTATCTATAATTGGATTTATTGTTAAAAGTTTTAATTTATGTATATATGCCAAGGCTGTCAAAAATGATTCCAAGTTGTTTTTAGTTCTTGTTTTTTTTCTATTTGTTTTATCTGTTATGCTCGGCTAACCATTTAATTGCTGCTATAATATTTAATAAAAAAAAAAAAAAAAAAGAGACATCAAGTTTTACGCTTTCAAACTCATCGTTGTGGAAAATACTGTCATCGAAAATACAAATCAAAGGACAAGTTCTACACAAAATGTTGTTTTGCATTTCCACGTCCAGTAACATCGAAAGGTAGAGTGAACAATTTTATGTCTTCTCTGCGACATACTGTGACAAGAAAATCACCTAAAAATACATACAACCTAAGAAGAAATGAGGATTCCAAATACATAAATGACTACAACCCAGTCATTTTATCCATGTGGAATGCTAACATGGATATTCAATATGTGGCTGACAACTCAATTGCTGTGGCTCGATATGTGACGTCTTACATCACAAAATCTGAAAAGACAGAACTGAAGGAAATGTGGGAGGAAATTTCACAGGAAAAGAGTCTAAGCAAAAAATTATACAGTTACAGTCTGAAGATGTTGTCGCATCGAGAAATTGGAGCATATGAATGTTCTGATCGGTTATCATCAGCAAGTCTATATGCTAAATCTAGAACCATCATTTGGGTGAGTCTAGGTCTTGCTGCAACACGATACCGAGTTTAGAAATCTGTACAAGAAATAGAGTATTTGGCGGATAAAGAACCAGACAGTACAGATATTTGAAGACAAACATGTTAGATACATACTATCCAAATAGAAGTACTCATCTTGAGAACGGTTGTCTCTATGAAGTTCTTCAAACCTATACTTTTAAAAAGAACGTCACAGAAGACATCAATAAAGGTGTATATGCTGTAATTGGATGTGAAGGCTGTCTAGTGAAACAAAGAAAAAGCCATTTGATTAATCATCGAAAATTGAGTTGTGAATCTCCAGACAAAAGGGAATTGTATTACTTAGCTCTTTTGCAACTCTTTAAGCCTTGGCGTACAGAAGAGGAACTACTTGGAGATTTTCTTACTTATGAAGAATCGTTCAATGCAACCAAGGATACCATAGAATGTCCTGTTTTTCAAATTATCTGCAAATGTTGAACGAGGAAATACAGCAAGAAGCTACAACTGCAGCAGAGATTGCTAGAGACAGTTCTCAAGATAGTCAGAGTTCTGCTCCATTGAGTCAGGATCCACTAGGAGGACCAATTATACAAAATGAAGCTGCCACTGCCATGGATGAAGTTGAAAGAGCCATGGAACTAGCTCAGGAGAATGGAGTTAACTTAGAAGATTTGGAAAAAGAACTAAACGTTGAGCAGAGACAAATATATGACAAAGTCACAGAACACATTGAGCATGGTTTATCTCATGAGAAAAAAGAGTGCTAATGTACATCATTTATACCTGTCCGACTGTATGTGAGTGGAGAAGCAGGAACTGGAAAAAGTTTCCTGATTAAAGCAATTGCAACATATCTGCAGAAAACAACAGAGTCATCGCTCTCTTGTGTTGTTACTGATCCAACTGGGTTGGCAGCACACAATATTAAAGGGATTACTTTACATCGCTTATTGATGCTGCCAGTAGAGCATGATAACAAATTTCATTACCACAAGCTATCTGTAGAAGCTTGTTGTGAAGTTTCAAGAGTTCTAAAGAAAATGAAACTTCTTATCATTGATGAAGTAAGCATGGTATCAAATGTAATGCTTGCTTTTGTGCATTTAAGAATGCAAGAAATTCTTAAAACAGACTATGATGTGTTATTTGGAGGCAAACACATCATTGTTTTTGGAGATCTACTGCAACTAACTCCAGTGAAAGGACAGCCAGTGTTTAAAATGCTTACGCTTGAAGATACCAGGAAGTGATTAGGAAGCATTGGAAATGTTAACATATGGTTAAATATCAAATATGCAGAACTGCTTCAAAACATGCGACAGGCAAAGGATGAAGATTATAAAAATATTCTACAAGATGTAAGAATTTTAAAACTAACTGACCATGGCAAAGAAGCTTTACATGGACGATTAATTTCAAATTTGTTTCCAAATGAAAATATTCTCCCAGAGAATATTTTTATGAAAATTCCTGAAAACAAATCTGTCATATGCTTGATGCCAACTCTGCAAGAATGTTCAATCTTCAACAACAAAATGTTAAAGTTGGAAAATCAAGAGATTGTGAAACTGGAAGCTATTGATAAAATCAAACATGAAGGAGCAACTATTATTTTGTCAGAAAAGTTGAAATCAAAATTGGATTCTTTAGAGAAGACAATATCTAAAACTGCTGGTATGGAAAAGACTCTGTATGCATCTTTAAATTGTCGTATAATTTTACGACGTAATTTACATGTGGAAAGAGGTTTAGTAAATGGAGCAATGGGTCCTGTTGTGGATTTTGTGAATTACCGAAATAGAGATGGAATTGAATTTATAAAAATTAAATTTGATGGTATTGAAGAAGTACAACAAATCAGTCGTTGTTCTGCCCGATTTTTGCTTGTGAAAGATTTATATGTCCGCAGAAAACAGTTTCCTGTTTCTTTGGCATATGCAGTGACTATTCATAAATCTCAAGGTTTAAGTGTAGATAGTGCTTTGGTGAATATTGGAAGTTCTGTGTTCAAGGAGGGTATGGCATATGTTGCTTTATCTCGAGTCAGAACTTTATCTGGATTGTACTTGATTGATTTTAATGACACAAAGATTAGTGCAGATCTAAATTGTGTAAAAGAATATAATAGGTTAAGAAGAGAGTATGCTCTAAATTTACCTCAATATCCTCTATTTGAAAAGCTTGTAGTAGGCCGAAAAAAAAGAAATGAGAAAAATTGTAGTGAAGTTGTAGCAAAAAGAAAAAAAGTAGATGAACCAGTAATTGTAAGCAGAAAGGAAAAGGATTCAATTAAAGATGTTGGATTTCAGTTTGAAAACAGTTCTGGTGTCAACTGCTATGCTAATGTAGTGGTTAATGTTTTTTTTCTCCAAACTGTACAAGAGCAGATTGCTGAAAATCGAGATCAAAGATTTTGTTGTTTGTTGAATTCTGTGTTTGAGAAATGTAGCAGTGATAGAACAAAAATACAAAGTGTTTCTGAAATTTGAAATGTTTTAGACATATGCTCTGGTCTAAATCAATTTTCACAGAATATTCAGCAAGATTGTCAGGAATTTCTAATGTATATGCTTGTTATATTGCAAGATGAAGGTGTAGATGTAGAAAATCTTTTTGGCCTTTCTTATCAATGGCAACATGACTGCGACAATTGCTCCTTTTCAAGTAGTACTACAATAGACACTGAAAGATTTATATATTTGACTTTACCAGACTGCAAATCAGTGTCTTTTAATAATCTAGTTAGAGAAGCAAATCAAAACATGGTCTGTACTCGATGTAAATCTGCAATGCTATCAACATTATTTATACACAGTTATGGACAGTATGTAATTTTAATGTTCCAACGATGTAGACCTGATGGAACTAAATTGACAACTAATTAAAAATGTTGCGGCTTCTCAATTGTCAATTTCAGGAAGAACCTTTGCAACTGCAGCAATCATTTACCATGATGGTCCTTCTACAACATCAGGACATTACACAGCTTATTTAAAATGTAAAAAAGGCTGGAGTAACTGTGATGATACTCAATTGACTTTCAAACAACGTTTGCCTTCTGACTTACAAAATTCTTACCTTGTGTTCTTACAACCGAAATTTTAGGGAATGTAACTGGCCTATGAAGATTGGAGCAGTTAATAAAATTTAGTTTGATGTTCAAAATTATTTTCCGAGTGAGAGTGCTGAAGATAATAAAAAACATGTAGTTGTCATAGAGGTAGTATAAGTGTATCACGTTGTGTGTGATGTGAGTATTGTAGGAAATATTAATGAAAAGTAAGCGAGGAGTTGGAAATAAAACTATTGTTTCATAATGTAAAAGATGTTGGAGGTTTTCTTTCAGAAACTCGGATAAATGGGAGATTAAGAACAGTCTTGAGTAATTTTCAAAGAAAAGGACTTTCCATATACTATTTGGCCTCGTGGAAAAGTACGTGGATCAATAGTGACTTAAGATACGTTTTTTCTAAATTTTACATTATTTATTAAAACGTTCTATGGGTTTTTTAAACACAATCATTTTGATTGTGGTTTTTTTTGCCCGCTGTCATATGATGAGTAGTATTGAAGTCACTGTTTTAAGTGAAATTCAATATATTCTGAGAACAGAAAAAATAAACCATGTTGTACAAATTATTTTGTATTTTGTATTCTCAAATATATATTATGCTCCCCTTGTCTTATGCTCACTTACCTTTTTTCATTCTTTATCACTCCTCTTAACTCACCCTCACTAGCCTTCTCTCACTTTCCCTGACCTCCCTTTTCTTATTCCACTTTCCTTACTTATCCTCATTCTCTATTTCTTCACTGCCCTTTCCCTCTCATCCACCACTTTCCAACTCTCAGTCACTCTAATTCACTCCCCCTCCCCTTCTTTTCTTTCGTTGCTTCCTGAATAATTCCTGTTGTCTCAGTAACCTTACTCCACTTCACTCACTCCTTCTTTCACTCCCTCTGTCCTCTCACATCGTCACTCCCCTTACCTCACTCCCTCTCTCTTAGCCTCACTCTCTCGTTCCCCTCACTCTCTCACTCCTCTTCCATGATGGTCACTCCCTATAACTCACCCACACTCCCTCACTTAGCTTTCTTTGCTCCCTTACTCAGTTCTTTTCTCTCACTCTTTCCTTCATTACCTCTATGTCCTCACTCCCTCAGTCCACTTGTCTTATAATCACTCACCTTTATCCACTCTCTATCACTCGTCTTTCCTCAACCTCACTACCCTTCTTTCAGTCTACATCACCCCCATGCCCTTACTCCACTTCCCTCAGTTATTTTCATTCCTCATGTTTACTGCCCTTTCCCTAACTCCCCTCCCACACTCAACTTCTTTCAGTATCCCTTCTTCACTTCCCTTCCCCTCTCTTTCTTTCATTTGCTCCCTCACTCATTCTTCTTCCTTTACTCACCTTACTCAAATTCTCTCACTCCGTATGTCACTCTGTCTGTCCTCTCACTTCCTTAGTCTCCTTCCACAGTCCCTCTCTTTTAGCCTTACTTTCTCCATCCCTTGAGTCTCTCATTTCTCTATTGTCTCACTCACTCCCTATAACTCACTCACACTCTCTCACTTACCTTTCTTTGCTCTATCACTCAGTCTCTTTCTGTCTCTCTTTGTTTCACTACCTCTATGTCCTCACTCCTTCACTCCCCTTGTCTCATTCTCACTTGCCTTTATCCTCCTTCTATCTTCCCTCTTTCCTCAAACTCACTGCTCTTCACTCACCCTCCCTCACCCTTGTTCCCTTACTCCGGTTCCTTCAGTTATCCTCATTCATCATCCTTAACTCCCCTTCCTCTTTCTCCCCTCAAGCACTCATCTTTTCCAAGTCCCTTTGCTTCACTTCTCTTCCCCTTTGTTCCTTCCTTTGCTCCCTCAGTCATTCCCCTTCCCTCACTCACCTAACTCCCCTTTACTCAGTCTTTTTCTCACTCCCTCTATTCTCTCATATTCTCACTTGTCTTCCCTCACTCCCTTTCTGTTACCGTCATTCCCATTGTTCCCTCACTGTCTTATGACCCTACATTCACCCTCACTCACATTCCATCCCTCAATGTCATGAATCCACCATCACTCACTCCTGCTTCCCTATCACTCACTCTCCTTTCTTTACTTCCCTTTCTTTCTTTAGTTTTCTTAATACACATTCCTTCAGTATCTTACTCACTTTAACTTAATTTCTCTCTCCTTCTCTTGTTCTCTGTCCTTAATTGTATCCATGTCAATATCCTCTTTGTGATTTGCTCTCCCTCTATTTCTTTTTCACTCTCTCTGACCTTCACCGTTCCTTTGTTTTCATTTCCGAGTCCTTCACTCCTACTTTATCTGTTACTACCCTTTTATGACTTTTAATCTCCTGCTTTCTCTCTTGTATTGTAAAATATATATTATAAATATTATAACTTACTTCTTTTTTGAAATATGTAAGTAAATTTACATTACTTATAAGGTAAGTTTGACGTACAAAATTTAGTTTCTCAACATTCTTTTCCTTAACCTCACTACTCTTCACTCACCCACCCACACCCCCGTTCCCTTACTGCTCTTCCCTCACTTATACTCAATCCCCATGTGTACTCCCCTTTTCCTCACTCCCCTCCCACACTCACCTTCTTTTAGAACTTTTCCTTAATTTTTCTTCCTTTCTCTTCCCTTCTTTTGTTCCTTCACTCTTTTCCCTTCCCTTACCCTCCTTACTCCACTTCACTAACTCCTTCTCTTACTCCGTCTGTCCTCTTACTTCTACACTCCCCTTCCCTCATTCTCTCTCTGTTAGCCTCATTCTCTCTGTCCCCTTAGTCTGTCACTCCTCTTCTGTCACGCTCACTCCCTATAAATTAGACATACTCCCACACTCACCTTCTTTTAGACCGTCTCCTTTACTTTCCTTCCTCTCACTTCCCTTCCTTCATTCCTTTACTCTTTTCCCTTCCCTTACTCTCCTTACTCCACTCCACTTCACTAACTCATTCTCTTACTCCCTCTGTCCTCTTACTTCTACACTCCCCTTCCCTCATTCTCTTTCTGTTAGCCTCATTCTCTCCATCCCCTATGTCTCTCCCTCCTCTTCTGTCACACTCACTCCCTATAACTCAGTCACACTCCCTCACTTATCTTTCTTTCCTCCTTCACTCAGTCCTCTACTCTCACTTTTTCCTTCGCTTTCTCTGTCTCCTCACTCCCTTACTCCCCTTGTCTCACGCTCACTTGCCTTTATCCAGTCTCTATCACTACTCTTTCCTCCACATCACTGCTCTTCTCTTACCCTTCCACACCCCCATTCCTGTACTCCGTTGTCTTCACTTATCCTCATTCCCTTTGTTCACTCCCCTTCTCCTCACTCACCTCCCACACTCACCTTCTTTCAGTCCCCCACTTCACTCCCCTTCCCGTCTCGTCCCTTTCTTTGCTCCCTCACTCATTTTCCTTTCCCCTCTCACTGCACTCCACTTCACTCACTCCTTTTGAATTTGTAAAGAATACAGCTCTTTTTGGAGAATCGGAGGTAGTTCTAAAAAGAACTGTTTTTTTCTTCTTTTTTAGTTTTTTTTCTGAACAAAAACAAAAACAGGGAATGCCAAACTGCTCAACAGGAGCAAAAAAAAGGTGAAAAATTAGGGCTGGGGAGGGCATCGGTGTTCTTCCCTTTTGCTTGCAATGAGCGTGATACTCTGCTCACCGTAGCAAAGCAGTTCATCACATTGCTAACACTTGATAGTGATGTCACTGAAAACAGGCTGAATGTTGGCGATCAGCTCCACTGCTCTTCCTCTCCCCGATGTTGTTGCTCCTCCAGTGGATGTTGAGGCACCATCCCTTGGGGGATTATGTGCCAGGTCTCTGACACACTCCCGGGCATAGTTCTGGGGGTGCCTCCGTTGAACATGGCGAATCATTGTGGAGTTGCCAAAACTATACTTTCTTGTAAGGTCACCCCGTGAAAGTACAGTTTTGCAAATTTTACACTTCACCTTTGGTGCATTAACCTTTTTCTCTCCAGGTGATATGGATACAAATTTCCATATAAAGTGCTCCTTCACCTTGGGTTGAGGAGGCTCCTCCTGGATGAACTCATCAGACTCCTCACTGCTGCTGGGTTGTCTGGCAGCCATTCTTTTCACTAAATGGAAGAACAGAAAAGAACAGGTCTTGCTGTCTCCAAAGTGAAAGAAGAAGTGAAGGAAATGTGTGGGGTTTTCATTACTTGTAAAAAAAACTGTTAACAACCAATGAAAAGAATTATTTTAAGGTCACATGACTTGACGCGCTTACGCTGCGCGCACCGGAGCGCTTCCGGGGGCGCTTATGCAGCACGAACGTAGGCGCTTCCGAGGGCGCTTACGCGGTGTGCCTAAATGACATTTACTTTTTTTTCCGCACGCGGAAATAGCGCTCTCACTGCGCTCTCTGGTGAGCTTACCGGTGGGCACACCCTGAGCGCTCAAAGACAAAATGATAAAAAAAACCTACATGAAAAATACATTGGAAAAACAATTTTTGAAAAAAAAAATAATAATTAATATTAGTTATAAAAAACAGCTAATAAAAAAAAATCAGTTTAAAAATCGTAGGTTACAAACTCGATATACAAAGGATTTAGCTTTTAAAAAACGTTTGAAATTCACTGAAAAAAACATAGGTTTCACAATCGTTATAGTTAGGAATTAGCATTTAAAAAACCTTTGAAATTCACTGAAAAAACCATAGGTTTCACAATCGTTATAGTTAGGGATTAGCATTTAAAAAACCTTTGAAATTCACTGAAAAAAACCATAGGTTTCACACCAGTTATAGTTAGCTAAACATTTTACTCATACAAAACCATTGAAATTCCCACGTTATAGTTAGTTGGACTCACTATCCACTGCCATTCACCAGTAGCTAGCTACAGTTAGGACTGACTATCCATAGCAATAGCATTTTTTGTTGTGTTATTAACTTTGGTGATGTTTGATGAATCTTCATGAAATTTTCAAACCTAGTGTACAACTAACTTCAGATAGCGTTAGTAAAGAGTGATGTAATGTGTGTGGTTGTCAGCAATGCATGGTGGGGGTGTAAGTTATAGCTAGCTCTGCTAACTGTAACAAATATCTGTGTTTTGTTTGTTCATATCATTTATGTTGTCACTGAGATAATCATCTAACTATAACTTCACTTTAACCTTTGTTTTTAAATGAATTTCTAAAGTGTATTTAGTTAACAAAAGCAGGTCTTTCTATTACCCCCTACAGTAACATTACTTTAACCATGTTTTCCAATGAATTTCTATTTTTTTTAATGTAAATGAATATTTTATTACCATCCGTAAAGCCAACGCACCTCTAGCGGCCAGGCTCTGTAGCAAACACCCCACTAGAAACCAACCCCATGCCGCACACAGCCTTTAACTTTGCCCACAGGGGTTGGTAAAATGCCCTATTGCAACCCCACCTGGAGGCAGTCAACCCCACACTGATCAGGACCTTTGGTCGCATGCATTAGCAGCAGAGCCTGGTTTGCAGCCAGGTTATGCACACGACTCCTCAGAGGCAGCTAACCCAATACTACTCACAGCCTTTGGTCATCCGTGGGGTGAGACGCAGGGCATGTGTTACAGCCTGGCAATACTTCAAACTCCACCAGGCAGCCAAACCCACACTGCACATAGTATTTGCCTGTGCATAGTGGAGGTGGCCACAAGGCTTGACCTGTTACCAGGACCTGTGGTTAAACCCCCAGCAGGATGCCACCCACACTGCTCAGTGATTGGCGTGTTCAGGGTACAGTTGATCTTCACTTTAAGGGGACCCCATCACCTGGGGCCAAAAAAATACATTTAGAAGAAGGGGCATGCAACCCTCTCCCCAACCCTTAATTTGCACCTGCAACCCAATCTCCTGGGGCTAGTTCCAATAAAAAATAGACTGGGCCCAGGTAGCCTCCCTCCCCAAGCCCTAAAAGGCCTGGGGGCCCAATCCCCTGGTGCAAAAATACAATTAAACAGGGGATGAGGGGGGGCGTGGCCATGGAGGCGACCGAGATGGCTGCCTCTGCTTGAAGCTCCGCCGGTCGGGCTTCCTAAACTTCATTTTATCATGAAGTAAACTCATCCTAATCACAGCGGACTTCCTCCATCCTTCCTGAGCACTCGCTGAGGCTTTCTGGTGCCCCGCAAAACATTCGCGGTGCCGTGGGGATCGAGCGTAACGAGGTCCTTGGTGGTGCGGCCTGCCTGCCCTCTCCCTGGGAGATCCGAGCCACGACTGGCCATCGGTAAGTGCTGCCTTGTGGGGCCCACGCAGCCCGGTGTGCCATCTTGCGGTCTGCGGGGCTTGTCTCCCCCACTCCCTCCTTCTTTACGGCAGCTCCTACTTGGTCCCGGTTATCAGGACGTGCTTTCGGCCTCCCGGCCTTCTGCGCGCTCCCACGTCAGGGCCTGGATTTTGGGCTGCGGCGCTGGCGGTGGGGTTTGGGCCGGGGACCCTGCGCTGCTTGGCAGGGACAGGGGGCTCTGCCATGCATACCTCTGCCACCCGAGATTAAAAAGATCATTAATAAAAACTGGTCCCTAGTAGCTGATGACATCAAACAGAAAGATCTCCCATTACATTCTTTCAAAAGAGCCAAGAATATTCGAGATACAGTGGTGCACTCCTTCCTGGATTCAACGGAACAGCCCACCATCACCTCCTTGTGGAATCTCCCTCCGATCATTGGACATTATAAATGTGGCGCATGTATTGCTTGTATGTCTACAATACAAACAAAAGAGTTCACATACCAAATCGTACCTTTCCTCTGAAATCATATACTATAACTGTAACACTGCCAACGTTATATACATCCTTTTGTGCCCGTGTGACAAAATTTACGTTGGGCAGACTCAACAAAAGATTAAACAAAGGATTCTACAGCATGCCAGCAGGATTCGCTGTGCTGTACCGGGAGCCCCTTTGGTTGAACACTGCCAGAGAATGGGCCATGTCCCTCAGGATTTCAAATGGTTAGTCATAGAGAGGATAACTTTGGGCAGAAGGGGCGGTAATCTGACTACAGTACTTAACACCAGAGAATTAAAATGGATGGCTACATTTGATTCTATTGCAAATGGTCTGAATGAAACTGATAGCAGCTACGCCCAAATGGCAGTATTAGGACATTGATTTTGGTGACTGTATTTAAATGCAAACAGGTGAAATGGTCTCATACCCTTACAGACTTGCCAAGCATATTGTACAACTCGATGTAACCGGGATCCTCATCAACATACTGGCATGACGTTTACACCCTCATGTGTGTGAGGTGCACGTCTGACAGTACTTGTGTAGGATTGAATTGGGAGATTATTTGACGTTTACACCCCCATGATTAAGAGGTGCACGTCTCCCAACAATCGGTACGATATGATATTACATACTAAATTAGTACCTGTTCCCGGCATAGCATGTTACCTTACTTTTTTGCGACTTTGTTTATTATTGTGATTTCTAAGCGATGGCAATATCAATTTCAACAGTTTGAATAATACCTCTCAAACTTTGCTAATATGTAAATTTTCACTGTCCTCAATACGGTAAACGCATGTCTGTGTTAATGTTATCTCAATATTTTAAACATAGTGAATTCCGAAATTAAGTCACACCGTTAAACACATTAGTGAATTGGTCCGAGTCACCGAGTAGTATCTCCTCTATGTCAGTCACTCACGTGACCAGACGACGAAATTATCAAAATACGGAAGTACGCTGGACTCGTTGATTCGAAGCTGTGAAGCACTTTGGAGTGAGAGACCGCGGCTGCAGCTACGCTTGCAAGTAAGTCGATTGTATGGGAAGGCCCGGTCTCTCCCTTCGCTTCAACTGCGGACGTACCACAATATATATAACTGACACTTGCCCCATTTTCATTACAGTTTGCAGGGAATCACACTCTGACAGTCTACAGTGAATCAAGAAATACGGATGAATTTTTCTCAGTTAAAGGCCATTCATTTATACCGTGCTGACTGCCTGATTTATGTAAGTACCCGTACCGGGGCTCACTTTGTCATATAATAGCTTGAATTGTGTTTGTTTTCTGACCGGTGAGCGTATCTTAAACACACTGACACTTGCTCCTTACCTTAAAGCTTGCAGGTACTCGGCTTTAATGCGGACGAACCTTCACCGTTAAAGGCCACCATACCTACACTAACCGCTTGATTTATGTAAGTACCTGGCCAGTGAGCAGGAGGCCACTTCTGGCCAGATCTAATTTAATCTATGGGAATTAATTTTCCCTTTTCTTCTTCCAGCGCCAGCTGAGGATGCTTAATTTGCCCTACTAATTCACCAATTAGGAAGCACAGACTTTCAGTCCTAATTAAAGAAAGGAAATATGTAAGTGACAACTTACTTCTTACTCTTGTTTCCTGTATTTTAATTAAATTAAATAATTACATACCTGTATTGATTAGATTCCTTCTTGCTCCCCTTTAGTCGGCTCCAACAACTGCTGACTTCACAGAAGTTGTTTCTTTAGATTCCCTATATTCGGTGCCGGCTGGCCCGAGTATCCATGGTAAACTTTAAATTTCCTCCTTTTAATAACTATCTAAATCTGATAATTAATTTATGACTCGGAATTTATTGAAATATATATTTTTATTTCGTAGAATTGCCTTGCCCAAAATCCCTTTCGTCCTGATGAAGACCCCGTTGTAAGGGTTCAAGTTAACCTACCATGTAGGGGTCGAAACGTCGACGGCTCTACTTACCTCATCATCCGGCACTATCCAAGACTAGATTACTCATGACTGTGACCGTAGAATGATTGTCTTATTTGTTTCATTATATTGGCTTGAATAAGTTACAGCCTTTTATAAGTGACAATGAATGTATTGTATTTGAATATATAATTAATTTCCTTTTTCTCCAAATCACTTTACCTTTTTCATTTCACAATTCACACTCCTTCCCTCTTCTCCTTGTTTGGGGCTTTAATGTTTTTACACTGCATAAATTGAATTGAACATACAGCACATTGTGATGCGAGGACAATGTTGGCTTAATTAAATATGATGAATTCTAACTTTCTGCATTGATTTGATTAACTATTTTGCGTACTTTTATGTTACGTTCTCTCTCTGGGACCCCTCTATATTTGTACTACCTTGCCACCCGGCAGCTCCACTGGGCATTCATCGCCCCATTTTTGGCAGAATTACCTCCTGATGTGACGCATCTGGGCCACGGACTTCAGCAGCCTCATACTTGCCCCTGAGTTTATTACTGCCGCCCTACCTGCCGCCGGAGGTGCCCGTGCTCTCCCCAGCTTTAGCACGCAGACTAAATAACCGCTACACGGACAAATGGGCTCCATTGGCTGACCGGCCTGGGTCTCTAGTGCCTCACAATCACCTACCCAGTCACCAACAAGGGATCTACAGTATCTGCTTCGCAGATTGATGGATCAATCCACCGAGACGCCTCTACTCTTGACAGCGCACTACTAAGGCCCCGGCATTATTTTATTTTTTTATTTTTTGTTCTGTCTCCCACGAGCTTGCTTGGATTTTGGTGTATGCCTATTGCACTGCGAGCGCTCTTGTGGTGCCTGCCCTGGTCCCTGTGTTTGCTGTACTCATGCCGTCTGCCTCTGTTTGGGTCTTTGAGTGTTCCTCTGTGTTGCCTGTTCCTTGACTCGCAGGAGCAATTTTGGCCGCAACTTTGTCATCCAGTCATCACTGTACCTCTCTTGGACTGCAACATGGGGAAAAGAGACCCTAATCAGCACAAACTGAGCTTCGACAAAACTCCTGGCCCCACCTCTGAGGCTCCCCCTGGGGCGTCCACTGGCGCGGCGGACAGCAGCGACCATGAGGGCGCGGCCTCTCTAGTCACGGCCATGATGAGTGAGATGATAGCCAGCTTTAGGTCGATCGACAGCCGCTTTGACAGCCTCGACCAAAAATTGGCAGAGATGGGGTCTAAGGTTCAGGCACACGACCGGCGTTTGGATGTGGTTGAGGCTATGGTCTCAGACATTAAAGACAGCGCTTCAGCCTCATTGAAACAACTGGAGCGCGTGGAGAAAATCCTCAAAGACGTGGCCATCAAGAATGAGGACCTAAAAGCCTGCAGCCGACGTAATACCATTTGCTTCCTTGGTGTGGCGAAGACGTCTCCCACTGGCCGTATGGACAATTTTGGGGAAAAGTTGCTCATTGAGTTGTTCGGCAGAGATGCGTTCACTCAGGGTTTTGTTGTGGAACGAGCCCATAGATCCCTGGGGCCCCGTCCTCATCCTGGCCTGCCTCCACCTCCTATCATTGCAAGACTCATGAACTTTCGAGACAGAGACGCTGCCCTTCGCGCGGCCCGTGAGATGGGTGAGGTCCAGTGGCAAGGCAGCAAGTTGTCTTTTTTTCCTGACTTCACCATCATGGTCCAGGAGGCGCCGCACATATACAATGGCGTCAAGGCAACCTTGAGAAATCTTGGCCTCAAATATGGAATGCTTTATCCTGCAAGGTTGAGGGTTGAGGTTGAAGGTTTCGTATGTTTGATTCCCCCACGGAGGTGCAGGAGTTCTGTCAAGAGTATAAAAAGAGTGGTGCTGGCGCTGCCGCCGGTACAAGATCGAACTCTCCATCCCAGGGTGGCTCGCAGAATAGTGTCGACCTACTTTCAGATCCAGTGACTGGTTAATTGTTTTTGCTACATGTCTTTTTAGTGCTGCTGTGTTGTAAATCATCCTGCTTTTTCTTCTATTCACCAATAACATGTTTGTTTGGTATGCCTGACCGTCGTGGTGTTTTTGAGCCCCATTGCGGATGCCTATGGTTCTTTGTTCGCATTGGATTGTTTTGGGAATACTTATTTTTATCCAACTGTGCTAGCAACATGTATATTGTTTTTGTGCCTTATTGTAATCATTCGGGTTTGCCTCTTGGGGTTCTACAGGAGGTTGGGTGGTGGGTCTTTGGTTCATTTCTCTTTCTTGTGATTGTTTCACTGTTTATTATGCTCTTTGGAGGCGAAGGAGAGGCATGCATATCAGTTTGGTTTTGATCTTGATTCACCGATGGTTAAGCTAGGATTACAGCCTGGGCCTTCCGGGTTTTGACTGATGTCTTGGAACGTTAGAGGGCTGAATAACACCAAAAAATGCAGACAGGTACTTAATTATATTGTTAGACACAACATTGACGTATTCTTCCTGCAGGAGATTCACTTGTTCTCCACTGACTCTTCACGCATTGCTAGAAGTTGGGGCTCCCATCGCTTCTTTTCCAATTACAGCAGATATTCCAGAGGGGTGGCCATATTTATACATAAACGCGTCCCATTTGCACTATTCAAGACGATGTCTGATGTGGAAGGTCGTACTCTGATTGTCACAGGGATCCTTATGGGACATAAGACCATGCTTGTCGGGGTCAATGGCCCCAATGTGGACTCCCTGACTTTTTTCCATGACTTGCAGGTGCTCCTCCTCACATTCGACCCCAGGCTGCCGATAATTGGGGTCAACCTTAATTTGTTATTAAACCCTACGAGAGACAGTACATCCTCTGCCCCTAATATTAAACCCACATCGCGTACGGCTCTTCTTGATCTATGTACACACTTCTCATTAATTGACATTGAGAATATATTACATCCACACCTCCCTGACTTCACCCACTATTCTGGCTTTCACGAAACCTGGACCAGAATAGATTATTGGCTCCTTTCTCCCGGGGTTGTTGGTTGGGTGGACGGGCTCCTTACACTCCCACACACACTCTCGGACCACTCTCCCATTGTTCTTAAAACTGAATGTTCCCCGGTTGGGTGGCTATGAGAGGCAATTGCGGTTTCCCGGGAAGGCGTTATTAGACCCAGTTTTTACAGAGGAAGTCAGACAGGCGATTGAGGACTATTTTGAACTTAACACCGGGTCTGTGGATACTTGGGCGGTTCTGAGGGAAGGATTCAAGGCCTATATCTGCGGGGTTTGCATTGCCAAGCACGCAGCGGTGTGGAAAGACATACGGTCCACGTTGGCCCTTGTCGAGACGGACATTGCCGATTTAAATAGGGAATTGTTACTAGCTCCCTCCAGTGCGACTGAAGCTAGACGTCTATCACTGATGATGGACTTTAGAGATGCAGCGGACAGAGAGTTGCGGTTCCTCAACAAGCAATCCGTTGCGCGCCGATATGGCGAAGGCGAAAGACCCTGTAGATTATTGGCTTGGTTTTTCCGCCGAGTTTTATAAAGCCTACATTGAGGTCTTGGTCCCTTGATTAGTGGAAGTTTATGCCGAGGCGCTGGAGGTGGGCTGCTTGCCTCCTACATTTCGGGAAGCGGTCATCATTCTGCTTCATAAGCCGGGCAGAGATCCCAAGGTCTGCAGTTCTTACAGACCTTTATCTCTGTTAGACCTTGATTATAAGATTCTGGCCAAGGTCATTGCTATCTGCCTGTCGCTATTGATGGAGGCCATCATCTCCCCAGCGCAGTCAGGTTCTGTGCTACATCGCTCAACTTCTTTAAATTTAAGAACTCTGTTCACGGTCTTACATAGAATTGATCCTTCCATCCCGGCCGCCGCTGTCCTTCTCGACACTGAGAAGGCGTTTGACTCCCTCGAGTGGCCTTTCTTATTGTCCATCATGAGACGCATGGGCATTCCGGAATGTTTTGTCTTTACAGTGGCTCTATTGTACACCGCTAGACTGCGCCTCAATGGCACCATCACCGAACCTTTTTCTTTGTCACGGGCAACACGCCAGGGATGCCCTCTGTCCCCACTGCTTTTTATTCTGGCGTTGGATCCTCTGATCCGTCATTTTCAAGAGAAACATCTACACCGTGGGTTGCAATCCGCACTGGCCCTCTCCTGATTTCTCTGTATGGGGACGATACGATTTTATATGTCAGGATGCCCCAACTTAATCTTGAGCCTCTTATCTCAGAAATAACTTGTTTTGGCAAATTTTCAGGTCTCAACAGCAACTGGCATAAGTCAGTTATCTTTCCACTCACCTCTTGTACGTCTGCTTGGGATTGCTCCTTCCCCCTTGAGTGGTGCCAGGATGTGGTTAAATACCTGGGTGTCCATATTCATCTCGATACCGCCACCATGATTAGATTAAACTATGGCAGTGCGATCAGTTCATTGGAAACCCAGTTTGAGAGATGGATACATCTTCCTTTATCCATGGCAGGGCGTATTGCCATAATCACAATGATTGTCCCCCACGATTTCTATATCTTTTTCACAATATCCCGGTCCCGCTCACCAAAACCTTTTTCTCACAATTGCGTTCTTTATTATTGCACTTAGTATGGGGTATAAAACTCCATGGGTCAAATGGCGAGTGCGGACTCTCCCCTATCAAAGAGGGGGCTTCGGGGTCACTGATTTTTATTTATATTTCCTAATAGCACAATGCTCCTTTGCTCACCACTGGTTCCAACGAGACGTGCGCATTTTATATTTGAATCCGGAGGCTGATTTGGTATTCCCTAGACTCCTTTCCAATATCCTCCCCACTGGGTTCCCGGTCGACCCTTGGGACATACAGAGAGTCTCGACCACATGTTGGGCCTGGGACAGATTGCGCAGAATACTGGATCTTACCCAATGATATTCCACGGCCCTTCCATTGCCCAATCCCTCCTGGTTCCCGATAACCGGGGAAATGGTGGTCAAGCACACGCAGGAGAAATTTCGCATTCATACCATTGGCGACCTCTTCCCTGAGGCCAGCAGGGCTACAGCAATGAATGTAGATCACGAGTCAGAGAAAGTTCATTCAAAGTAGAGAAACGAAATAAGCACACGGAAAATCCTTTTTATATGAAAATATATTCTATATTTGGTTTATCAGAAATTGATCCAAGGGGATACATTGAGCAAAACATAAGCAACAAATGTCATGAAGAGATGCATAATTTCATTAAACAAATCAAATCACAACAAAACATCAACTGCAAAATTTATACTAGAGCGACTCTCTAACAACGGTTGAAAGATGTCACTCTTTGAGGACAAGAATTCCTTGGCAGATGATGTGCAGGTCGACGTTTCGGTCTTAGAGGCAGTAGTTTACAAGACCATCATCAGGACAAATGAAAATTTGCAAAGGAAGCCCCTTAGGTTATTCAGTAAAGGGAGTGCTGCTGTGTTGTAATGAGCATTAGAAGCACAAGTCAAAATCCAGTCGATAGCGTCATTATGGACGCTATCAACCGGATTTTGACTTGTGCTCCAGTCAGCTGTTTGAAATAATACGGACACACAGCCTGTTGCCTCATCTAAGAATTTCCTCAATATCTGTGGAGTTTGTGATTTTATTTATCCTCTAAGTCCGTTTTGGAAATACTGAAAGACGCTGTGGTCACGTGACTTGCCTTCAAGGCTATACTAATTATCCATAGAGAAGGCTAAGCAAAACTTGCAAGAGGACAGGTGGAAGCAAATTGGCAAATTGGGGAAGCATGTTTAATGAAAGATTACTGAAAGTTTTGGCTTCTTGAGGAAAAGGGGGGCCTAGGAAGTCAACCTATGCTAGCTAATAATATATCAGCTGGGGACTGGCAGGAATACTTTTTGTTCAAATGATTTATTTTGTCACTGAGATATTTACATAACCATAACTTCACTTCAACCTTTTTTTTTCAATGTATGTATAAGATTTGGTTAGTTAACAAAAGCAGATCTTTTTATTACACCTAACACTAACATTACTTTAACCATTTTTTCAATGAATTTCCTTTTTTTTTACATCAACTAATATTATATTACCATCCGTAAAGCCAATGCCCTCCTAGCGGCTAGGCTCTGTAGCAAACACCCCACAGGAAACCAACCCCATGCCGCACAGAGCCTTTGACTGTGCCCATAGGGGGTTGGTAAAAGGCCCTATTGCAACCCCACCTGGAGTCAGCCAAACCCACACTGATCACGGCCTTTGGTCGCATGCATTGGTTTGCAGCCAGGCTATGCACACAACTCCTCAGAGGTAGCCAACCCCATGCCACTCACAACCTTTGGTCATCGGTGGGGTGAGACTCAGGCCCTGTGTTGCAGCCTGGAAATACTTCAAAATCCCCACAGACAGCCAACCCCACGCTGCACACAGTCTTTGCATGTTCATAGCGATGGTGGCCACAGGACTTGACCTGCCACCCGGACAGAATATCGAGGAGCAAAATATCGACCTGCTAAAGTATTGTGGACAAAATATAGAAGGCAAAAATATCTAATTCCTATCTACAAACAGGTAAGTACAAAAATATCGAATACAAAATATTTGTGTAAAAAATATAGGGGCATATTACCAAGCAATAGCGATAATTATCGTTATTGCTTGGTTAGAGACAAAAATTTACCGCAGAGCTGCGGCGATTTTTATCGCAGATAAACCTTGGTATTACCAAGGTTTATCGCAAATGCGATAAAAATTAGCCCCAATGCATAAATATCGCTGAAAAGTCCGCGATATTCATGCATTACCGAGCTAATGCTCTTAGCCATGTTATCCACCTCCCATTGGATAACATGGCTAAGAACTGCTCAGGGCAGTTGTTAGCTTTTGGAGATATTCGCGCTTAGCGCGAATATCTCCAAAAGTTGGTAATAAGAGATAGCGATGTTAGCGACTGTTTCCGCTAACATCTTGGCACGCCCACTTTGCATGTCATTAGTGATAAATATCACTGACATGCAAAGTGGGGCCCAAGATGGTCGCTATCTCCTACTAGCTGTCGCTAACTGGTGTTAAAGACAGCTAGGTAATAGGGAGATAATTTTATCTCCGCTTTCTTGGCTTTTAAAGGCAAAAAAGCGGAGATAAACCCCCTTGATAATATGCCCCTCTGTTTGTTAAAATATCAAATTTTTCAAATGTATTAAAAGTAATGTAAAATTATAAAAAATAATAAATATAATTATCTAAAACATACTTAAAAATACTTAAATAATGTAAGCTGAAAAAAATAAACAAGAATTTTTATTTTCTAATACATATTTATATTAACTTAATGTTTAAAAAAAATGCAATGCTTTTAGTGTAGGATAGAGGTAGGGTAAAATTTACAATCCCCACTCCAGTGAGTGCAACAGTAGAGAAAGCGTTGGATAGCGTAGGGGTAAAAGTTACTATTCCCACTCCAGAGAGTGCAACAGTAGGGAAAGCTTTGGATAGCGTAGGGGTAAAAATTACTATTAACACTCCAGAGAGTGCAACAGTAGGGAAAGCGTTGGATAGCGTAGGGGTAATAATGACAATTCCCACTCCAGTGAGTGCAACAGTAGGGAAAGTAATGATTTAATATTTAAATAAAAATACATTAATTATCAATACCAATAAAAAACGTAATTGAAATTAATTACCAATTACAAAATATGTTATACATTATTAATTATAAATACCAATAAATATTATTTATTAAAAATTAATTGTGATTGTAATTGTAATTGGGTATTTGGAAAGCGCACAGCTACTCCACGGAGTGTCCCGGCGCTAACAACCACTGAAACAGGCAGAAAGAACACGCAGCTACAGGCTAGTGTTGAAATAGCCAAGTCTTTAATTTCCTCCTGAACACACCTAAGTCAGATGTCTGTCTAAGAGAAATTGTGAGGCCGTTCCACAGGCGGGATGCCACCACTTGAAAAGAGCGGCTGCCCATACGAGAACGGGAGAACCTAGGAATGGTCATCAGGTACTGCATTGAGGACCTCAATGTCCATTAGCAGACGTAGTGCTTTAGCCTTTTCCTAATGTACTGGCCACTGAGTTGTGTAAGGCCTTAATGGCCGAGGTGAGAGCCTTAAACTGGACCCCCTGGGTGCTATCATCAGAATAGCTCTGGCCTCAGCATTCTGAATCACCTGTAGGTGGCTCCGAAGATATTCCTGTAAGCCTAAATATAGGACATTTGCATAGTCCAGCCTTGATGCAATAAGGGCCTGAACTTCCGTCTTTCTGAGGGAGACCGGGAGCAGGGGGAGGAAGTTCCTCAGCATTTTTAAAAGCCCAAAGCAGGTGCCGGCCATAGTTTGAATTTGGGTCTTCATGGACATGTCTGAGTCCAACTTCAGCCCGAAGTTTTTTACTGTGGTAACGGAGCACTTCGGGGGGGGACATGTCCAGTGGCCACCAATGGCGCCACTCAAATTGAAATCGAAAAAAATAATCTCCGACTTTTTGGGAATGCACTTTAATTGGCTCCCTCTGAGCCAGGAAAAGATCTCTGTTAGGCAGATGTTTATCTCACTACCTCTAAACACGCTGCCCTTCATGCAAGTGAACAGAAGTTGCGTGTCATCAGCATAAGACACAATTTTAGCTCCGTATCCCTCCACTAAGAGTGCAAGGGGGGCCATATATACATATTGAACATGGCCGGACTTAGCACAGAGCCTTGGGGAACTCCAACTTTCATGGGGGTGATACGGGTTTAGAAACGGTTGGACTATACAGTTTGCTGGCGGACACTTAAAAAAGAAGTATACCATTTGAAGACCATGCCACCAATTTCACAGTCCTGGAGTCTTTAATAGAGTTGATCATGGGGCACAGTATCAAAGGCCTCAAACAGATCTAATAGTACAAGTACCGCTTTGCCCCCACTATCCAAGGTGGTTTTGATAGTTCCAGAGAATTTGAGTAGGGCCGTCTCAGTGCTGAAGTTTGATCTGAACCCAGACTGACTGGGATGTAATATGTTGTTAGCCTCCAAATACTCCGCAGTAACTTACATATTTCTCCAAAACTTTGGAAAAGAAAGGCAGCATATGCCAATAGCTACATGCTATCAGAGGGTCTGCTGTATGTTTTTTTAACAGTGGGAGAATTCTACCATGTTTCCAGCTCTTGACGCCAGTACTCGCGCTTGACAGGGGTCCATCGGGGAACCAGATTTTAGAGCCTTCATTATCTCAAGCGATTTATCTAGTGGGATAGGCAGGAATTGTGAGAGAGACAACCCTGACGTAGAGTTAACTCTGAGGGCAGTAGCTGTAATTGATCCCTCTACCCGGGGCAGGTCCTTAAAGTAATATTGGATGTCTTTCATCTTCTCATAGAAATACTGCGCTAAACTGTTGGTCCAGTCGCTGGTTGGAATAAATGGGCTGTTCATAGCATTCGGGGATGTAAAGTCTTTAACGATTTTAAACAGTTCCTTACTCTTATTCCCCGCCTGTTCAACCTTGGAGATAGGAAGCGTTTCTTTTCTTCACGGACCTTGTAGTAATGAACTTTCAAGGCCTGTTTATAAATGACTTTGTCAGAGGAATTAAAAATCTTCCGCCATATTCTCTCAAGGCATTTACTTGCGCTTATATTTTTTCTAATGGCCTCCATAAACCATGGCGCTGAGGCCCTACTGTCATTAGCTGCCCCAGTTGTCGGAGGGGCAAGCTCTGCCGAGCTGAGCTGAGGCCAGTTCTCCAAGAAGAATACATCTCTCTCCAATATTTCATTAAAAGGAATGGTATGTAGCATTAGTGCATTGTCCAATGACACAACCGTGAAGTTATTAAAAGGCCTAAAACCATTCAGGTGAGGTCTGCAGTATGATAGAGAACTACTGGATTCTTTAGGGATTCTGAATGTAAGCAAAAATTGATCTGACCATATCGTCGGGAGAGGCACTTTCATTTCTATACTGACCAATGAGAAGATCTTGTCCAAGATGTGGTCTTTTTCATGAGTGGGCCAAGAGACATAGCGAGCCAGGTTAAAAAAAACATTGATTCACACAACCTGGAAGGCTCCGGTTCTTCAACCTGATCCATATGGATATTAAAATCTCCGAGTTCAAAGCAATGCTTGTATTTAGTCACAATAGGGGTTAAAGCATGACCAATTGATTCTGAGAATTTTCTAGCCGTACCCGGAGGTCGGTAGATTACCACCCCAGCGATAGATTGGTGTGCTGACATAGTTAAAAAGAAGCCGAGCCCTTCTGCTCCCTCTATCTCTGCTATAGGGAGTAGCAAACAGGAATAAAGGTTTTTGTAAATAATGGTCAATCCCCCACCCCTGCCCCCTGGTCTTTCCTTTCCAAGGATCCGATACCCCGGGGTGATTGAATTGGTAATGGTGGGGTTAGAGGCAACATCTAACCAGGTATGGGGAATTTCTACGAATAAGACGCAACTGCTCAGATAATAGCGAATTTCAACGACACAGCAGAAATGCAACAAACAGATTCCTGACAAGAGGCTACCCAAAAAAGGTGGTGGAACAAAGCCTAAATAGAGTGTTACAACAGGATCGGAAAGAAATTCTACACCAAAAGAGACAAGAAGATCAAAGCAACACAGACAAAATCAGACTGATAACTACACACAGTGCAGAGAATAACAAGTTATCTAAAATTATTCAAAAACACTGGCCAATCCTCAAAGCAGATCTAACGTTATTGAAAATCATAAGGGACCATCCTAATATAACCTATAGACGATCAAGAAATCTAGGGGACTAACTGGCCAAGAGTCATTTCAAGGAGAAACCCACAAATAACTGGCTACAATGTGGAGTTTTTTTTCCATGCAGGCACTGCAAAGTGTGCAAAATTGCCTTAACAGTGAAAGAAATTGAAATCCGCAAAGGAACAAAGTGGAAAATACACCAACACCTAACCTGTAAAAGTGCATATGTGATCTACATGGTGGAGTGTCCATGCCACAAAAAGTACATAGGCAGCACAACATTTGAAGCTAAAAAAATAATTCTAGAGCACACAAGGGCAACAACAAACAAATATTGCTCGAACGCAGTTGCACGACACATGGAACAATTTCACGATAGCCAATGGGAAACCTTGAGATACTGTGCCATCGAACAAGTACCACAAACAGAAAGTGGAGGAGATCGCTTAAAAATACTGAGGAGAAAAGAGTCGAAACACATCATCAATTTCAGGACCCTCGAACCAAGAGGGCCGAATCTTGCGGAAAAACTGTATGTACATTTATGAGGGAAGGACTAAACAAAAAGAAGAACATGGACCTAAAACGTGTCGCAGCCCTTAAACCACTAGAGGGGTATGACTGACTGCAAGGGATACTGCGGCATTGCCGGATAATGCTAGGAATAACAGATAACGAAAGAATAATCTCACCAGAGAGATATAAGATCAAATAAAAAAACTCACCAAAGAGATGGAATATGAAGCAATCCAATAAAGAGCACTCCCTTTATAGTTTTAAATCGCAAACCCGGGACAAACTGGTGAAGATACTGTAGTGGATACTACATTAACCAGCATGCACCTTGGAGTAACATAGGAGGCCTCTTGTGCTACAAAGATAAAAGAAGGACTTAATGATTAGCTCAACATCCCGTGAGCAAGCTTCGTGAGAGGCGAAACGCGCTGGGTTAAGGTTGGAATAAAGCCGCTGTAAAAACTAATAAGACGAGTGAGTGCGTTTCATTTCACCTCGGGGAACCAGCATACATATATATATATATATATATATATATATTACCTACTGGCGGTCGCCAGTAGGTATATATAGTTAGGATTTTTTCTCTATGGGATTTTTGAAAATTCTATGTCTAATAACTTTGGCGTTTGTGGACGGAATTGGCTGACATTTTCAGGAAAATGGAACATTTTGTTTCTGAGCAGATACTGAAAATTTGGGGGGGGTTTGTCAAGGGGGGGCTGAGAAAAAAGGGGGGTCCCAAAACGTGTTTTTCCCATGTTAATTTCCATAGGGCGGTTGGCCTCACTTTTAGCCCGAACGGCTGAATGGATTTGCACGAAACTTGGCAAAATTGTAGGGACTGGTAGCCCGATGTGCCTTTGCTAGGTCTCAATATATGTGATCCAGTGGATTTTGAGAAATTAACGTTCAAAAAAAGATATATATCTGTAAGCGCGCTCCGGGCAGCGCTCCGGTTCGCGTACCTGACGCGTAACGGAACTTTGCGTAGCGAAGCTGATTGGCTCTCCGGTGTCTGTCAACATTCTAAACAGTCCGGAGCGGCCGCCATCTTGTCTCTCGGTAGGATCAAGAGACAAGAGGAGGCAAAAACAAAGGGGGAAATGACCATAAGGGGGCATAGTAGATCCTCCCTGACCCCCTAGGTTTGAGGTGGAGGCTTTAAAAGGGCCCAGCGGGGCAAAAAAAAATTTAAAAAAAATTGTTTTTTGCGTGGGGAGCGCCCGGTACGCGCACCGGGAAGCGCTCTGGGGAGCGTACTATAAGGAAAAAAGAATGATAGACTTTTCAAATATTGTATGTTAATTAATTGTTTGTTTTGTTGATTTTTTTTTATTTCTTTATTTTTTGAGCAATTATTTATTATTGTGATTGTGTTTCAAAATTTAATAAAATGTCTAACATTTCACTGTCTGAAATGTCGTTATTTTCATTGAACATAGCTTGTGATTTTTGAGTGTGTAAAATGTCCTCATTTTCAAGGAGGACATCTACTGATTGCACACATTGCAGTAGTTCTTGGTCCCAAGTTTCATCCATAAATTCAATGTCATTTGGATCAATGATTTCTTGGTTGGTCTCTGCAAGGACAATTTCAAATGAAACTTTCTGTTCGCCTTCCATTTTGTCTGAAATTTGCATTAAAAAAATATATATTAGTAGACATAGGGCACTGTTGGGATTAATTTTAGATAGGCAGTTTTTAACAGTGAATTTATCTTTGGGCAGTGTATAGTATCAGAGTGGAAGTAGGAATATAAAAAAGTGTATGTGATTTAACGTAAGTAAATTCATAATTATACAAGAGAAGCCTAAGTCCATCCATAACTACAACAGAGAAGTCTATCTAAATCTATAACTACTACAGAGGGATAGTATATAACTATCAGAAAAAGTTTACCATATTAACTTAAAGTGCACAATATACTTCAGTTTTTAAAATAACAACTTACCTTTAAAAAGAAGTTGAAGTTATTAGTGAAAATCCTATTGAAATGTACACCAGGAAGTAGTAGTCAAAATGGCTGTGTTTCCTTCTCTTCCTTTATATATATTCAGGTACATAACCAATCAAATGTCAGGTAAAAAAAAATAGAAAAGGAAAGTAACATTTTAATTGGTTGTCAATTCCAACACTTCAGATGTGTTTTGTGAAGTAATTTACCTCAGGGTATTTAGAGAGGTCTACAGGCTAAATGGCTAAATGGAATTCCAACCAAATTTGTGAAAATGGTAGGGATTGGTATGTAGTATGAGCTAATCTATATTTGGTGAAAGTGTCTCCCGGGTTTCTTCTGTAAATTACTTTCCCACCTTTTTTGATGGAGCGCTTCCCGGTGAGCGCCCCGGTACGCGAACCGGCAGCGTTACGGGAGTCCACCATTTTGTGTTTCGGTCGAATTAAGATACAAGATGGAGGGCAAATAATGTTCAGAATAGGTAGAAGGGGGCACGGTAGACGTATCTTGACCCCCTAGGTTTTCTGAGGGTGGCTGAGGAGGCCCATATGTGCGGGAAAAAAAAAAAAACATTTAAATTTCGCGTTGTTAGCTTCCGGTTCGCGTACCGGGTAGCGCTCCGGGGAGCGTACTTTGTTGAAAATTTGTGAAAAAAGTAAAATAATAATTGTGAGTGATCAGATGTAGGGTAGCTCTGAAAAGAGCTTTTGGGTTTATGGTACATTTAGGTACTTATAAGTAGGTACCAATGCACAGTCCTAAATTCAAAATGAAAACTCTGTTGCCCTCATCTGAGAAGTGAACTCCATCTCCTCTGTAAATATCTTGCATGTAGTAACGCAAGTTATTGTTGTACATGGAGCCCATTCCATGGTCTCTCATGTAAGCTGAAACAGATTTGTTTACATGCTTCCTCGACTTCTCAATTTGTGGACAAAATTGGTTCGACCACCTCCATTTCTGTCTTTGGCATATATTTGAATATACAAAGGCAGTTTGAGGAAAAAGTGCCATCAATTGCTCAAAGGTGTCCTTTAAAAGCATTTCCAGACCTACACCAGTCAAAGTGCCCAAGTCATTTCCTCCACAGTGCACAATTAACAGGTCAGGTTTAGGCAAATGCATAAAGGTTTTCACCAATGGTATCAATTGGTGACATTTTAATCCTCTGTGGCCAAACCACTTAATTTCCACATCTTGTAAATTGAGGTTAGGTAAATTTCTGTTCTCAGCATACCTTTGAGCCCAGTAGATGTAACTATGTCCAACAATCCAGACAGAAAACATGGTGAGAGGAGGTTCTGCTGCAGTCAGATGAAGTGTGGCAATGAAATGGGAGTTGAAAAAATAAGAGTTTAAAATGAAAAAAACTGTGGAGTTTCTGTGTTAAGGAAGCAGTAGCCGTGATTGGTGGATTTTGATTGCTGAAAACAGAAAGTTAGGGTGCATGGATGTGTTGTTTGAAAGGTGTAATTTGAATGGTCAAGAAAAAAATCATTTAATGAAAGATTGCACTGGATACGCAGGTGCACTGAGAGTTCAGAGTTCAATTGAAACATTGTTGTGTGAACTTGCAAACATGAGAGGTCTTTCAGGAGGTGGTTGCTATGCAAAAAAGGCAGAAAGGCCAGAGGGGGGAAGGGTGTTGATTTGAAAAAAGTGAGGGAAGAGTTTTGATTGGGTGACATGAGAGATATGTGTGATGAGTTACAGCATTTCTGTGCTTTTCATAGCTGCAGACTCTGGAGTGCATACCTTTTGCTCTGCTAAAGACAATTTGGTGTGTTTCTGAGACTGTTTTGAAACTCATAAAGTATTTGCTAAGGTGAGAAAAGATTCATTTAATTTAGGTAGAGAATGGTATGGTTTAGGGAGAAAATTATGAAGAAAGTTGTGTATTTAAAATGTTGCTTTGTGTCAAGTGTTTTACAAATAGATTTTGTTTCTTTGTGTTACATAGCCATGTTAAAAGTGATGCAAAAAAAGTGCAAGGGTCTTACAAAAATGCTTTCATGTGTCTTAGGGTATTTTAACTCACTTCCCCATGAATGTATGAATATAATTGTTGTACAAGATGTGTTTAAAAACGTTTTTAAAAATCAATTAGGTTTCTTGATATGTACTGCTAGAGTTTCATAGGTTGCTTGGGGCATATTTTCAAGGCTTTTGACTTCCTTTGATGTAATTTTTCCCATTTTAATTTAAGACCTTTCCCTGTGGTGCAAGGTCCTTGTAAATATGCCCCCATCTGTGCTTGGCAAATTTAGATTTTAATTCTTTGACTAACATAGTCATGTTAAAAGTGACCCAAAAATGTTGCAAGGGCCTTAAAAAAAACGCTTTCATGTGTCCTAGGCCATTTTAAGTCATTTCCCCTTGAATGTAGGTATCTAATTGATTTAGTTGATGTGTTTAAAAACGATTTTTGAAATCAATTAGGTTTCTTGATATGTACTGCTAGAGCTTCATAGGTTGCTTGGGGCATATTTATAAGGCCTTTGTGTCTCTCTGATGTTATTTTTCCCATTTTAATTTAAGACCTTTCCCTGTGGTGCAAGGTCCTTGTAAATATGCCCCCATGTGTGCTTGGCAAATTTAGATCTTGATTATTTGACTTACATAGCCATGTTAAAAGTGATCTAAAAATGGAGCAAGGGCTTAAAAAAATGCTTTCATGTGTCTTAGGGTATTTTAAGTAACTTCCCCATGAATGTATGAATATAATTGCTTTACAAGTTGTGTTTAAAAACGTTTTTTGAAATCAATTAGGTTTCTTGATATGTAATGCTAGAGGTTCATAGGTTGCTAGGGGCATATTTATAAGGCCTTTGAGTCTCTCTGATGTTATTTTTCCCATTTTAATTTAAGACCTTTCCCTGTGGTGCAAGGTCCTTGTAAATACGCCCCCATCTGTGCTTGGCAAATTTAGATCTTGATTATTTGACTTACATAGCCATGTTAAAAGTGATCTAAAAATGGAGCAAGGGTTTAAAAAAAACGCTTTCATGTGTCTTAGGGCATTTTAAGTCACTTCCTGATGAATGTAGGTATATAATTTATTTAGATGATGTGTTTAAAAACGATTTTTGAAATCAATTAGGTTTCTTGATATGTAATGCTAGAGCTTCATAGGTTGCTTGGGGCATATTTATAAGGCCTTTGAGTCTCTCTGATGTTATTTTTCCCATTTTAATTTAAGACCTTTCCCTGTGGTGCAAGGTCCTTGTAAATACGCCCCCATGTGTGCTTGGCAAATTTAGATTTTGATTTTTTGACTTACATAGCCATGTTCCATACAGTTGTAACCTTCTGCGTAGTCTTTGATATGCTAGACTCCATCTGCACTATGAGATACCTAAGCAAAGGAAACACAGGTGATGTGATTGTGAAATGAGGAAAAGAAACTCCACATTTTTCAATTACATCACATGTGTTTCCTAAGTTTACGAATGACATTGTGCAGATGAGGTTTAGGTCTGTCCACGGACACAGAAAAGGTCTGGCCTTTGTTCAAGAGTGAAGTGGACATGACTTACTTCATTGGTAGGGCTTCACATGTATTATCTCCTCTGTACTCTTCAAAAAGCGTAAATTTCATCTGCAACCCTGAGTAGGCCTCACCTCAAACAAACCTCTGGATAGGGCACACCTTATCGTCATCCTGAATCAATCATTTAAAATATTAGGGACAGATTTATGATAGGTGTATGCCTCTTTTGCGTCACTGTGCGTCACTTTTGTGACGCAGCGGCGGTGCAAAAGATTTGCTATGTGGTGACATATTTACAACTTGATGCATCTAGGCAGATGTGTCATGCTGTAAAGTCCCGTGCCACATGAAACCGATGCAGCAGTGATGCAAAAGATGCACCATGTTGCAAGACAGGCCTCATTTCATCTCCAACAAGATAAGAAGCTGAATCTTCTCTAAATGTCAAAATTGTTGTATTCACTGCTCAACTTATGTGTACTCTTTGATATGCTAGAGTCCATCTGCACTATGAGATACCTAAGCAAAGGAAACACAGGTGATGTGATTGTGAAAATAGGAAAAGAAACTCCACATTTTTCAATTACATCACCTGTGTTTCCTAAGTTTATGAATGACATTGTGCAGATGAGGTTTAGGTCTGTCCACGGACCCAGAAGAGGTCTGGCCTTTGTTCAAGAGTGAAGTGGACGTGACTTACTTCATTGGTAGGTCTTCACATGTATTATATCCTCTATACTCTTCAACAAGCGTAAATTTCATCTGCAACCCTGAGTAGGCCTTACCTTAAACAAACCTCTGGATAGGCCACACCTTAATGTCATCCTGAATCAATCATTTAACATGTTAGGGACAGATTTATGATAGGTGTATGACTCTTTTGCGTCACTGTGCGTCACTTTTGTGACGCAGCGGCGGTGCAAAAGATTTGCTTTGTGGCGACATATTTAAAAATTGATGCATCTAGGCAGATGTGTCATGTTGTAAAGTCCCGTGCCACATGAAACCGATGCAGCAGTGATGGAAAAGATGCACCATGTTGCAAGACAGGCCTCATTTCATCTCCAACAAGATAAGAAGCTGAATCTTATGTAAATGTCAAAATTGTTGTATACACTGCTCAGCTTATGTGTACTCTTTCATATGCTAGAGTCCATCTGCAGTATGAGATACTTAAGCAAAGGAAACACAGGTGATGTGATTGTGAAATGAGGAAAAGAAACTCCACATTTTTCAATTACATCACCTGTGTTTCCCAAGTTTACGAATGACATTGTGCAGATGAGGTTTAGGTCTGTCCACGGACACAGAAGAGGTCTGGCCTTTGTTCAAGAGTGAAGTGGACATGACTTACTTCATTGGTAGGCCTTTACATATATTATCTCCTCTGTACTCTTCAACAAGTGTAGATCTCATCTGCAACCCTGAGTAGGCCTCACCTCAAACAAACCTCTGGATAGGCCTCACCTTATCGTCATCCTGAATCAATCATTTAAAATGTTAGGGACAGATTTATGATAGGTGTGTGTCTCTTTTGCGCCGCTGTGCGTCACCTTTGTGACGCAGCGGCGGTGCAAAAGATTTGCTATGTGGTGACATATTTACAACTTGATGCATCTAGGCAGATGTGTCATGCTGTAAAGTCCCGTGCCACATGAAACCGATGCAGCAGTGATGGAAAAGATGCACCATGTTGCAAGACAGGCCTCATTTCATCTCCAACAAGATAAGAAGCTGAATCTTCTGTAAATGTCAAAATTGTTGTATACACTGCTCAGCTTATGTGTACTCTTTGATATGCTAGAGTCCATCTGCACTATGAGATACCTAAGCAAAGGAAACACAGGTGATGTGATTGTGAAATGAGGAAAAGAAACTCCACATTTTTCAATTACATCACCTGTGTTTCCTAAGTTTACGAATGACATTGTGCAGATGAGGTTTAGGCCTGTCCATGGACACAGAAGAGGTCTGGCCTTTGTTCAAGAGTGAAGTGCACATGACTTACTTCATTGGTAGGCTTTCACATGTATTATCTCCTCTGTACTCTTCAACAAGCGTAAATTTCATCTGCAACCCTGAGTAGGCCTCACCTTAAACAAACCTCTGGATAGGTCACACCTTATCGTCATCCTGAATCAATCATTTAAAATGTTAGGGACAGATTTATGATAGGTGTATGCCTCTTTTGCGTCACTGTGCGTCACTTTTGTGACGCAGCGGCGGTGCAAAAGATTTGCTATGTGGTGACATATTTACAACTTGATGCATCTAGGCAGATGTGTCATGCTGTAAAGTCCCGTGCCACATGAAACCGATGCAGGAGTGATGCAAAAGATGCACCATGTTGCAAGACAGGCCTCATTTCATCTCCAACAAGATAAGAAGCTGAATCTTCTGTAAATGTCAAATTTGTTGTATACACTGCTCAACTTATGTGTACTCTTTGATATGCTAGAGTCCATCTGCACTATGAGATACCTAAGCAAAGGAAACACAGGTGATGTGATTGTGAAATGAGGAAAAGAAACTCCACATTTTTCAATTACATCACCTGTGTTTCCTAAGTTTACGAATGACATTGTGCAGATGAAGTTTAGGTCTGTCCATGGACACAGAAAAGGTCTGGCCTTTGTTCAAGAGTGAAGTGGATATGACTTACTTCATTGGTAGGCCTTCACATGTATTATCTCCTCTGTACTCTTCAACAAGCGTAAATTTCATCTGCAACTCTGAATAGGCCTCACCTCAAACAAACCTCTGGATAGGCCACACTTTATCGTAATCTTGAATCAATCATTTAAAATGTTAGGGACAGATTTATGATAGGTGTATGTCTCTTTTGCGTCACTGTGCGTCACTTTTGTGACGCAGCGGCGGTGCAAAACATTTGCTATGTGGCGACATATTTACAACTTGATGCATCAAGGCAGATGTGTCATGCTGTAAAGTCCTGTGCCAAATGAAACCTGCGTCAGTTTTCATATAAGTGTTTTGTTGCAAGGTATGCATTAATTTGCATGAAAGCCCTGTAAAACTAACACAGTGAAATTTAGAAGATTTCACCGAGTCAGCTTTATAGCATTGTTGAATCAAATCCTTACGCCTGTTTGAAACAGGCATAAGAAGTGATGCACCATGCAATGTGAGGCTTCCTCCTGTGCATTGCAGTAGACATGTCGCGCTTATGACGTGATTCCTGCAATGTGCTGCTTTTGCGGCACAGATGTGTGACGCATCTGTGCTGTTTTTGCTCAATGGTGCTCCACATTGTAAATGCGGCACACTATGGGTGGCAGAGCAGCGGTGCACATTAACTGGTGCATCCGTGGGGATGCGCCACTTAGCATAAATCTGCCCCTGTACATTTAAGTATGAGCAGGGGACACAGAGTCGGTGAGGCTTATCCAAGGTTAAGAAGAGATGAGTCCTGTTCACTGAAAGCTTGGACATAGGCCTCTCCTCCTCAGCACCGCTGGACATGGCTAAATAATAGCTGCAAAATGTTACTCTTGTTAAACAAATTTACTATTATAATCTCTGAGATTTGTCTCTTACTCTGCAACATCTCATTGTTCTCTTTCTTTAAAGATAACGACAACATCAACATGAGTGACAATCAGCAATCAGTTGATCTCGACCTCATCATTGAACTTGTAATTGAAACGTCAGTGGAAGTAGATCCCTTGGATGATTTAAATCCTGAGGATGATGAAGAATATGATGAGGATGCCGATTTGTCAGAATTGTATGACATAGGGTGGGAAGCTGACCTGCTTGAGCCTATGGAACTATAAACATTTATTTTTAAAATTTACAATAAATGAAAAGTAAAAATGTAAACTGTTTAATTTTAAATTAAACACACCTTCAAAAACAGGTTATGTGTAGTGTCTTCAATAAAATATTAAAATATGCTCATAAAATTAGATCAGATTCACATATAAAACAGGACAGGTAAAATGAAGAAGAATTCCATTTCTTTTCTGCTATTTCTGTATTCTAAATTTGCCAAAGCACTAAAAAATATTATATGTAAAAATGTTAAGTAGTGTGTTAAGTTTTTGATGACTGTTATTGATTTACTGTTTGGTAATAGTGGTTAATAACATTTTTTATTATATTTTACCACAAATTCAACTGCAGATCATTTCAAATTTTGAGAATGCCAACTAAGGAGAGAATGAGAAAGGCTACAAAACGTCAAAGACAGCAGGTCCATCATTTACAGCAGCAGTCCTCTACAATAAAAAATCATCAAGTCACCAAGAAAGCACCGGGTAAGACCACGAAAACATTCATAAGAAACATTTCTAGAAAAAAAAGTAGTACTACAGAAAATGTTTTTGTCCAGAAAAAGAGAAGCAATTTAAACGGAAAGGAAAGGCCAATCAAAAATGTTACTGCTAGAGCAAGAGATAACTCTGTGCATGATAGTAGAAGGAAACAACAGTTTAGGGACATTCGTAAACGAATGTTCCGCAACAGGATAATTGGCAATTTGTTAAAAAATATTAAGAAAGGTCAACAGAAAGTGGTTTTTTATAAGAGAAAAAAAAAAGTTGAGAAAGTTATTGATCAGGCATTTGAAATTAAACGAAAGTTATTTATTTTGATAATCAATAGAATTAGGAAGCTAAACAAGGCAATTTATGATTTCAAAAGAAATAGTAGATGGAAGAGAATAGTTAATCGTAGTCATTTTTGTGAAGTTTTTTCCGGAGAATGGATGCATAGTTCAAGTTGTGAGGCATTTTTCAATGAGGAGAGTTATTTCCAGGATAATGATTTGGTGCATGCAGTTGACACCAGCGGTCGAGCTTATGAGGTGAAAGATGGTTGTCCAGTTGAAAAAGAAAAACTTGTGACAACAGAGGCAGAAGAGATGTTAGGTAATGAGATTTTAGGAAGACGTCCTAAGGGACCTGTGTACACCTGGAAGTGTAGTAGTATTTGCAGTGTGCGACAGGATTCCATCAATTTGCTTTGTGATTTTGTACGGACATTTAATAAGAAAAGTTTGAAGCAGAAAATGAAGTTGTTGCCAGAATTAGATCCTTGCAGAGTGAGAGAAGTGACAGGTTTGCATGGTCATTCACTGGCTTGTCTTTCCAGGAGAGTATGCCAGAGTGTTTTTCATCATTTCAGGATGCTAGCAGTGCATCATAATAAAGTGAGGAAATTAGTTAGAATGTTGTATTATGCTAAGAGTCCAGCAGTTATGCTTAAACAATTATGCGCTGCTCTTTTGCATGGTTCTGAAATAGATGTGAAGAATATGTGTGAAGAAATTGAGTTTTGTTACTTTGGAAGTAAAGAGGAGAATGTTGAAATTGACCCAGAAGAAGAGGGTAATGTGGAAGATAGTGTACAGGTTTCCAGTACAGATAATTTTCAGAAGGAAATTGCCACGTTTCAGGTGAAATCAAGTGAGAGGCCTAATTTCACTTGTGTGTGTTGTCGACGCACTTATTATAAGAATCAGACTAAGTTAGTGGATTTATATGCAAGAAGTGAAAGGGAAAATAATAGTGAATGGAAGGATTTCGCTACATACTTGATGGTAGAAAATTGTTTTGATTTGGGATCGGATCAACGTGTGTGTACTTATTGTTGTAACAAATTAAATCAAAACCAGATGCCTGCTAGAGCGGTTCATAATAATCTGGAATTGGTTGAGATTCCTTCTGAATTGAAGGATTTAAATACTTATGAATCTATTTTGATTCAAAGTATCCATCCCTTTCAGGCTATTGTAAGAATGGAGCCAAAGACAGGGAAATTGCCTCCATCAGATTTACAGAGAGGATTAAAGGGAAGAGTTGTTTATTTGCCTCTAGATTTGAAGAAAAACATTAACACAATTGGAGTAGAAAAAGTGGAAGAGGAACCTCTGGTTATCTTAGTTAATGGGGTTCCGACAAAGAATAAAAAAAATGGCAAGATTTAGTGGATGTTAGGAAAGTAAAAAAGGCAACATTGTATTTGAAAAAAAATAATAAGTACTATAAGAATGTATATGTTGCAGAAGAGGAAGTAAGTGAGGAAGAGGATAGCGATTTGTGTGCTGGTCAAATTGAGAAAGTAGAACCCTCTAAAAGTGAAGAAATATATGAACATTATAGTGTTCATCCTTTGCATTCCAAGGAAGTCATGGGGAATGCTATTGAGTTGTTTCAAATGAAACAAGCCAAAGGGAGTCCCATTAGTGTCTGGGAGGAAAGTTTGGAAGCTCGGTGTTTTCCACAGCTATTTCCAACAGGTCAAGGAGGAAGATATGATGAGCGACCTCATCAAATTCCTGCTTCTGAATACCGGACTTTACGATTGTATGCAGAAGATGCTAGGTTTCGACAATGCATTCCCTATTTGTTTCATCTCCTGTTTGAAAGCGATCTGTCTTGACTGTCATATGCAGTGAACCACATCTTGAAAAGTGGTATACAGATGCAAAACATCTCGGCAAGTGACTTTATGGATAAAGTCAATGTCCAAGAGAGTATTTTGGATTGTCACCTGATTAATCTCATGGCGTGTCAGCGTGGTACTAATGAGTACTGGTACCGTCGTCATGGTGATTTAAAATGTATGCTGAGGAACTTAGGAACTCCCACATGGTTCCTCACTCTGAGCTGTGCCGAGTATGGCTGGGAAGACTTACTTGAATTTCTACGAGAGGCTAATGGAAACATCGAAAACATCGAATTCAAGACACCCGGAGAACTGTGCTCTTTGGATCCAGTGAATGTATGCAGGTACTTCAATCATAGATTTGAAGCTATGATGTCTTTCATCATGAATAAGAAGAATCCACCTCTTGGAGAGGTGTTGGATTTCTTCTGGAGAAAGGAGTACCAAGCAAGAGGTGCTCCTCATATACATATGCTGCTGTGGATCAAGGATGCACCTAAATTTGGAACAGATCCAGAAGACTTAGTGATGAGTTTCATAGAACAGTATTCTACATGTGCTGTTCCAAACGCAAAAGATGACAAAAGCCTAAGAGAACAAGTTCTACGCTTCCAAAGCCATCGTTGCGGAAAGTACTGTCGTCGTAAATTCAGAAACAAGGACAAGTTCTACACCAAATGTCGTTTCGCCTTTCCACGACCGGTGATTTCTAAAGGAAGAGTGAACAGTTTGATGTCTTCGCTGCGACATAATGTGACAAGGAAATCACCTAAAAACACATACAATTTGAAGAGGAACGAAGAGTCCAAGTACATCAACGACTACAACCCAGTGATTTTGTCCATGTGGAATGCTAACATGGATATACAGTTTGTGGCTGATAACTGTATGGCTGTGGCTCGGTATGTGACATCTTACATCACCAAAAAAGAAAAGACAGAATTGAAGGATATGTGGGAGGACATTTCCCCTGAAAAGAGCCTCAGTAAGAAGTTGTACAGTTTCAGTCTGAAGATGTTGTCGCATCGAGAAATTGGAGCTTACGAATGTTCTGACCGGTTGTCTTCAGCAAGTCTCTATGCCAAATCTAGGAGTATCGTTTGGGCGAGTCTTGGTCTTGCTGCAACGCGTAATCGAGTTCTGAAACCTGTGCGGGAAATTGAGTATTTGGCGGAAAAGGAGCCAAACAGTACCGACATTTTGAAGACCAACATGTTGGATACATATTATCCAAATCGAAGCAGTCACCTCGAGAATGTTTGTCTGTATGAGGTTCTACAAAATTACATATTCAAGAGGAACATCAAGGAAGATATTGATAAAGGAGTGTATGCTGTAATTGGAAGTGAGGGATGTCTGGTCAAGCAAAGAAAATGCCACTTGGTAAACCATCGAAAATTGAGTGGCGAATCTCCTGAAAAAAAGGAGTTTTTCTATTTAGCACTTTTGCAACTTTTCAAGCCTTGGCGTGCAGAAGAGGAACTGCTTGGAGATTTCCTCTGTTATGAAGACTCTTTCACTGCCGCCAAGGAGACCATAGAATGTCCTGCTTTTCCCAAATATGTACAAATGTTGAATGCGGAAATCGAGCAGGAAGCAACGATTGCAGCCGAGATTGCCAGAGACAGTTCTCAGGACAGTCAGAGTTCTGTTTCATTGAGTCGGGATCCACTAGGAGGACCTGTTATCGAAAATGAAGCTGCCACTGCCATGAATGAAGTGGAAAGAGCCATGGCACATGCTCAGGAGGATGCGGTTAACTTAGAAGACTTGGAAAGACAACTCAACATTGAGCAGAGGAAAATATATGACGAAGTTACCAAGCAAATTGATCATGGATTAAGTCATGAAAAGAAAGAGTGCTCATGTACATCGTTGAAGCCTGTCTGACTGTACGTGAGTGGAGAAGCGGGAACTGGAAAGAGTTTCCTCATTAAAGCAATTTCATGTTATTTGAAGGAAAGGACTGAGTCATCGCTGTCTTGTGTTGTCACCGCTCCAACTGGACTAGCAGCACATAACATTAAAGGTATTACTTTGCATCGTCTACTGATGCTGCCAGTGGAGCATGATAACAAATTACAATACCACAAGTTATCTGGAGATGCTTGTTGTGAAGTTTCAAGAGTCTTGAGGAAAATGAAACTTCTTATCATTGACGAAGTAAGCATGGTTTCCAATGTCATGCTTGCCTTTGTGCATTTGAGAATGCAAGAAGTTCTTAAAACAGAGTATGATGTGTTATTTGGTGGCAAACACATCATTGTTTTCGGAGATCTTCTGCAGCTGACACCAGTGAAAGGACAACCTGTGTTCAAAATGCTCACGCATGAAGATACCAGGAAGTGCCTAGGGAGCATTGGCAACGTCAATATATGGTTAAACTTCAATTATGCTGAACTGCATGAAAATATGCGTCAGGCGAAGGATGAAGTTTACAAGAATATTCTACAAGATGTTAGAATTAGAAAAGTGACCGAGCATGGGAAACAAGCTTTACATGCACGATTACTGTCAAATTTATATCCAGAACAAGACGTTGTGCCTGAGAATATTTTTCAGAAAATGACTGAGAAGAAATCTGGAATATGTTTGATGCCAACTCTTGCAGAATGTGCCATCTTCAACAACAAAATGTTGTATTTAGAAAACCAAGAGATTGTGAAACTGGAAGCTATTGACAGAGTAGAGCATATGGGATCAACAATTATTTTGTCTGAGAATTTGAAAACAAAATTGGATTCATTAGAGAAGACTATATCTAAAACTGCAGGTTTTGAAAAGACTCTGAATGTGTGCTTAAATTGCCGTATAATTTTAAGAAGGAATTTACATGTTGAAAGAGGTCTGGTAAATGGATCAATGGGTAATGTTGTTGATTTTGTGAAATACAGAAATAGAGATGGAATTGAATTTTTAAAAATTAAATTTGATGGCATTGAGGAAGTACAGCTAATTGGTCGTTGTTCTGCTAAATTTTTGCTTGTAAAAGACTTATATGTTCGCCGTAAGCAGTTTCCTGTTTGCTTGGCATATGCGGTGACAATCCATAAATCACAAGGTTTAAGTGTAGACAGTGCATTGGTGAATATTGGCAGTTCTGTGTTCAAGGAGGGTATGGCATATGTGGCATTGTCACGAGTTAGAACTTTATCGGGATTGTACTTGATTGAGTGTGATGTCACAAACATTTGTGCGGATCTAGATTGTGTTAAGGAATACAATAGGTTAAGAAGAGAGTATGCGCCACATTTGCCTCAATATCCTTTGTTTGAGAAACGTGTGGTAGGCCGGAAACGAAGAAATGTGACCAATACTAGGGAGGTTGTACCAAAAAGACGAAAAGTTGATGAACCTGAAATTATAAGCAGAAAGAAAAAGGATTCTGTTGAAGATGTTGTTGGTTTTCAATTTGAAAACAGTTCTGGTGTCAACTGCTATGCTAATGTAGTGGTTAATGTTTTGTTTTCTCTACAAAATGTAAAAGAAGAGATTGTGGTCAATTCGGATCACAGATTTTGCAGTTTGTTAAATTCTGTGTTAGAGAAATGTAGCACTGATAGAACAAAAATAGAAAGTGTGTCTGAAATTCGAAATCTGTTAGACAGATGTTCAGGTCAAACACAATTCTCTCAAAATATTCAGCAAGATTGTCAGGAGTTTTTAATGTATATGCTTGATGTATTGCATGCTGAAGGTGTAGATGTAGATCACCTGTTTGGGCTTTCTTATCAATGGCAGCATGACTGCGAGAACTGTAGGGTATCAAGTACTACTAGTGTAGACTCAGAAAGATTTATATATTTAACTTTGCCAGACAGTAAATCAGTGTCCTTTAATAAGCTAGTAAAAGCAGCTGATCACAACATGGAGTGTAGCCAATGTAAATCTGAAATGATGTCAACAATATTTATACGAACATATGGCCAGTATGTCATTTTAATGTTCCAACGATGTAGGGCTGATGGAACAAAATTGACAACTTTAATTAAAAATGTTGTAGCTTCGCAGTTTTCAATATCAGGAAGGACTTTTGTAACTGCAGCAATTATATATCATGACGGTCCTTCAATAACATCAGGACATTTCACAGCTTATTTAAAGTCTAGAAACGGCTGGTCGTTCTGCAACGATTCTGTTTTAACTTTCAAAAAAAAATTGCCGTATGACCTTAAAAATTCTTACCTGGTGTTTTTAAAACCAACATTTTAGGGAAAGAATCTCGGGATGTGCTCTGAGGAATTTCAAGAGGTTCTAATGGCTCCTACACGATTTGGCCTTGAGGATAAGTGAAGTACAGAGACAATAGTTCCATGGAAAAAAAGAAGATTTTCTTACAGAAAGTGGTGGGCACAGATTAGTTGAAGGACAACAGAGTATTTCCCAAAGCAAACGGCCTTCTTACCATAACACTTGACGTCATGGAAAAATAACTGCACTTTGAATGAGTTCAGAAAAACTGTTTCTTTTTATAAGCTAATTCAAGCAGCCAATCAAAACATGGAGTAGAGAGAATGTAAGTCTGCAATGCTGTCTAGATTATTGGTCCAAACTTTTGATTATAATGTCATTTTAAAAATCCAATTATATAAACCTGATGAAAGTAAGTCTTCAACTTTAATTACAAATGTTGTGGCTACACAGTCGTTGATTTTAGGAAGAAGATTTGTAACTGCAGCTATTATATTGCATGATGGTTATTTGACAAGATCCGCTTATTACACAGGTTATTGAAAATGTAAAAAAAATTGCTGTTTCGGAAATTATTGCCATTTGACTACGATACAATGTTGCCTTTTTACTAAAAAATATTCTTACTTTCTGTTTTCAGAAAAGAGAATTTAGGGTAGGTAACTGGCGTATAATGATTCTAGGGGTTGATATAATTTTATCTACTGTTTTATTTTGCTTTGTGATTAAAAGTGATGTAGAGAATTAAATAATTGTAGTAGTCATAGAGGTAGTGTAAGTCTGCTTCATAGTAAGCAGTATCAGTGTCATAGGAAATGTAGAACATGAGTGAGCAAAAAGGGTAAGATATTACTAGTCTAGGATTGTGAAAGTGATCTTGAACGTTTTCTTTCTGAAAGTTGCGGAAATACAAAATGACGGGATTTGCTTACAAGAATTCTAAGAGTTATAAATGGCTCTTACACGATTTGGCCTTGAGGAAACGTGTGGTAGAGAGCGAGAAGTCATTTATTGTATGTAACATATTTTTCAAAACGATGGAGCTTTTCTTTCAGAAAGTGGCGGGCTGAAAAAACAGCACAACCGAGTGTAAGCTGTTCATAGGACATCCTTCGACGTCATGGAAAGTAAGTTACTTTTGAGGAGTTTTGATTTCTGATTGGTTACGTTATATGGGTTTTTTAAACACAATCATTTTGATTGTGTTTTTTTTTCCCCGCTGTTATATGATGAATACCTTCAAGTCACTGTTTTTAGTGAAATTTGATACATTCTGAGAACAGCAAAAATAAACCATTTAACATGTATAGTTAATTCTGTACTGTTTGTATTTATGATGTACATTTAGAACTGTGTAGGAGGCATGGAGAAGGTGAGGCTTCTGTAAGTGTCAAAGTTGTTGCATTCAGTGCGTACTCTTTCATATGCTGGACTACATCTGCATAATGAGATACCTAACCAAAGGAAACACAAGTGATGTGATTGTGAAATGAGCAAAGGAAATTGCATATTTTTCAAATACATTACCTGTGTTTCGTAACATTACGAATCAAATTGTGCAGATGAAGTTTAGGCCTCTCCAGGGAAACAGAGGAAGTCTGAACTTTATTGGTTGCCCTGCACATGTATTATCTCCTCTGTACTCTTCAACAAGGCTAAATTTGATCTGCAACCCTGAGTAGGCCTCACCTGAAACAAACGTCTGGATAGGACACACCTTATTGCCATCCTGAAACAATCGTTTAAAATGTTAGGAACAGTTTTATGATGATTGTGCACCTCTTTTGTGCTGCGATTGCGTCACTTTTGTGAGACAACAGCAGTGCAAAAGATGCACCATGTTCCAAGATAGGCCTCAGTTCATCTGTATCAAGATACTGTTAGTTTAAAATGTATATCTTTAGGACTGTGTACGGGGCCTGGAGAAGCAGAAGCTTCTGTAAGTGTCAAAGTTGTTGAAAAACTGTTTGTCCTTCAATCTTTTCCCTTGTCTTTTCTAATTTTTAAATACATGTTTTAATATTTTTCAAATGTTTGTTCTCTCTTTCACAGATTGAAAGTATAAAAATAACAAGTGACTAAGTTAACGACAATTATAAGGTAAATGTTTTTTACTCTTTTCGTTACATTTCTATCACATTTAACTACTATTAGTTCCACTGCTTCATTTCTTTAACCCTAACTTTCCTGCCTTTGCTACTTCCCTTATTCCTTTCTCTATTACTTACTTACTTACTCTACTCCTTCCACTCCTTTTCTCAGTCCCTCTCCTCATAGTTCCTCACTCTTGTTCACTCACTCCGTCTCTATTACTCTTAGTGTCTCTGACTGATCACTCTTTCACTACTTGTTCATTAAGCTTTCTCTGTGTAGTTGAAGCACACTAAGGGGCATATTATGAACACAGCCAATAAAATTATTGCTGCTTTTATCAGCAGAAAACTGCTGCAAAAGCGGCTGTAGCGGCAGTTTTCTGCTGCAAAAGCGGCTTTAGCGACACATTTCTGCCAATAAAAGCTGCAAAACTTTTATTGCCTATGTTGATAATATGCCCCTATGTTATTTACATTTCTTTGCTGTTTCAATTATTCCTTTTCTGTTACTTCTTCTTTTCTGCTTTCTGTTTTTTCTCTCTGTTATTCCACATGTTTTAATGTTATTTTGAACATTCACTCACATTCTCTAAGAAACTCTTCTTTGTTATTCTTCTACTCTCCTTTTTTTCTTTCACTTCCTTATCTATTTTCTTTTTCACAATTATACCCTCTTCCATCTTTTCTTCGGTAAATAAATCTATTAAACAGTATCTCTGGTTTGGTCCCTATAGCTGTCTTTGTTTTAACATTACTCTCTGTTTACTTCCCTTATACTTACTCTTCTTTTTTTTTTTTTTTTTTTTTTTGTTCGCTCCCGGTTCGCGTACCGGCGAGCGAACCCGGGAAGCGAACCAAAAGAAATAGAGCTTGCCAGAGTGCTAAACATTCTAGCAATTTTTTTATAAAGGGGAGGTAGTTCTGAAAATAACTTTTTTTTAAATGTTTTTGTTGTTTTATATATTTTTTTTTTCTGAACATTTTTTTATTTTTTTGTATTTTTTGAACAGTTTTATGGTTTTTTTGGGGGGAAACAACAAAAAACAGGCATTGGAAAGGGCTCAACAGGAGCAAAAAAAAAATTTTACTTTTTGGGGCGTTTAGAGCACTTGTGGTTTTCAAATGCTCTGTTTATTAATTTAATGCTCATATTGGCACATGAGAGCAATGTACCACAATATAAACAGGTAATCTTCATATGGACAAAGTTGTCCTGAATGTTTGGCACGGTTTCCCGTGCCTCTGGCCCCGACAGAGATACCTGTGACAATGTCCTGGCCACAGGAGTTGGTGGATTGTCCTGAAGGTCACGCATCTCTGCCCGGCTGTAGTTTAGTGGATGCCACCTCAGCATGTGACGGTGCATAGTATAGTTGCCGTAACTATACTTCTTTTCTGTGCCTCTAGATAAGTCCTCTTTACATATCAGGCACGTCACATATCGAGCATTAACTTTTTTCTGTCCTTCAGGAAATGAAAAAAACTGCCAAATGAAACTAGTTTTATGATGAGATACCCGGGGCTCCTCTTGTAAAAACGGTGTTTCCTGTATCTCCTGTTCCTCTTCTTCATCCTCTTCCTCCTCTGTGTTGGTAATGAACTTTGGAGGTGGTCCTCTCTTCCTATGAGGAGGTGGTGGTGGTGGTGGGGGTGCACCAGCTGAAGCTACTAATGAAGCCATTGCTCAGTGATCACAAAGGGTCTTCCTCTCACAAAGATGAAAGTCAGAGTGAAGAAAGAAGGAGGGGTTTTCATCATTTTGGAAAAAAAATAGGTCTAAACCAATGAAAAGTGTTATTTTTAGGTCACATGACCTAGCCTTACATCATTAGGAAACCAAAAGTGAAATGAACCAATGAAAAGTTGTATTAACAAGTCACATGACCTGTTACGCTTAAGTTACGTGCTGCGGAACGTGCCCCGGATCGCTTCCGGGGAGCTGCGCTTCGCGCCTCGGTTCGCGCTCCGGAGCACTTCCGGGTGCGCTAACGCGGCGCGTCATAAGACGCATTACGCGGCAACGCGATACGTCGCGCTTTCGCGACACGCCCCGGATCGCTTCCGGGGAGCTGCGCTTCGCGCCGCGGTTCGCGTACCGGAGCACTTCCGGGTGCGCTAACGTGGCGCGTCATAAGACGCATTACGCGACAACGCGATACGTCGCGCTTCCGCGACACGTCACGATGTTGATTTCTAACACGGCAGTTGCGCAAACGGAACGTTTACTGGTTCGGGGACCGGCTCGCGGCACCACATTGAGCTAACGGGAAGCTTCCCGGTTCGCGAACCGGGAGCGAACCAAAACATAATAATAAAAAAAAAAAATAATAAACATATAAAATAAATTTTTTGATTTAAAGAAGAATACATTTTACAGCTATAGATATTAGCTTTTAAAAAACCAATGAAATTCACTGAAAAAACCATAGGTTATAGACCATATATAGTTAGGAATTAGCATTTACAAAACCTTGAAAATTCACTGAAAAAACCATAGGTTATAGACCATATATAGTTAGGAATTAGCATTTAAAAAACCTTTTTTTACTGACACAAAACCATTGAAATTCCAGATATAGTTAGTTGTACTAACTATATATCGCGCACCCGCAATCCACTGCTGATCATGTCACATATTACATCATTCATGACATGGTCAGTGACATCACTGATGACATCACTGATGACATCTCAAATGACATCACTGATGACATCACTGATGACATCTCAATTGACATCACTGATGACATCTCATTTGGAATGACTGATCACATCACTGATGACATCATTCATGTGATAATACGATGAACTTCTTCAGACTCTAATATAACCTTATATACACTCAGTGTAAATAGACACTCACAGACTGTCACTCATCCATGGAGTTACTCACACACCTAGTCAGTCATGCAAAGAATCAATCACACCTCCATTTCCTCAACTATGCAGTTATACACACCTTACGTATTCAAACAGATACTAACACATATTTACTCTCTTATACAATCCCTGATACAATTTCATAATGATCAGTAAAAAAAGGTTTTTTAAATGCTAATTCCTAACTATATATGGTCTATAACCTATGGTTTTTTCAGTGAATTTTCAAGGTTTTGTAAATGCTAATTCCTAACTATATATGGTCTATAACCTATGGTTTTTTCAGTGAATATATATATATATATATAAATATTTTTTTATTTATTTTTTCTATGAAGAATTGTGGACCCATTTAGAATGAACTGTTTTTGGATAAAGTACTCGTAATATGACATTTATGAAACATGAAATATTCTAGGAAAAGTATCTTTTCTTTCCTCCTCTCCTCTCCCCTCCCTCTTTTCTCTTTTTCTCTTTTTCTCTTTTTCTCTTCCTCTCCTCCCTCTAAAAATCAAAAAAATCCATTATATGAATTTTGTTCTAGGGGAGCAATAACTTGATGCTGGACTAGCAATCGCCCATTCAGGGCACAATTATGAAACAGCACTAAAAGAAAAAATGAAATGGAAATGTACAACTACATTATGTGTGTATATATATATATTTTTTTCCTCTCCCCTCCCTCTTTTCTCTTTTTCTCTTTTTCTCTTTCTCTCCTCCCTCTAAAAATCAAAAAAATCCATTATATGAATTTTGTTCTAGGGGAGCAATAACTTGATGCTGGACTAGCAATCGCCCATTCAAGGCACAATTATGAAACAGCACTAAAAGAAAAAATGAAATGGAAATGTACAACTACATTATGTGTGTATATATATATATTTCCAAGTGCTGCTATCACTGTGATGAAATATTACACAAATTTTGTTTGTATACATTATTTTCCTTTTTCTGCACAAGCACTTTACACTTTGTTTGTTTTGCACGATCTCAGAAAACACACTATAAGATGGCTGCTAGATATATCTTTAAATGAAGTTTTGCAGAAGTCCGTCTTCTATGTCTATGAATACTCATGACGTATGGTGGTTTTAAATAGTCATGTTTTTTGCACTAACAAGCTGACATCGAAAAAGCCGTGAGGCGAAACGCGTCTGTCAGGGGGGGTCCTTGCACCAATGAAGCATTTTTTGCTTTGGATTCTTCGTGTGTGCCTCTCCTCTTTTTGAATCGAATGAGGAATTGACGTTGAAGGAATACATACATATATATATATATATATATATATATATATATATATATATATATATACAAATTCAAATAATTGTTTGTGCAGATGATTTATGAAATATCTTTCAAAGACAGGATGGATTGGCAGATCTTTCAATGATTAATTTACAGAATTTCAGAACCATGATCCTATGCTTCGCAAATGTTTAATATGGTTCAACCAAAATTATTCTTGTTTTGTGTTTCTATGTTTGATTCTTAATTCTGCAGGTATCATTATCGTTTTAGTTCAGAAATTCTGATGTATATTACAGAGTATTTTCAATTCAATTATCAATGCACAGTGTATTTTTTATTTGTATTTATTTTTATAAATTGAGGATATGTTTGGAAAGTTGATAGGGTGATGTAAAGCAATTAAAATCTACAACAGACATAATCAGCTAATATCCCCCAATCTTAGTACACACACCAATAAAAAGCATTTTAAAAGAAACGTTTATATCTCCATTTTTGAAGCTCATTAATGAGGGTACTCCCGAGGTGAAATGTGAAAAGAGTTTCCAAAGGCTTCTGCATGAACGGTTCTAGGCTAAAAGGGGAGCAGGATTCCTATACTCTGTATGCTAAATTCTGCTTTATTTCATACTTGTCGAAACTATGAGCAACTGATCCTATTGCTGGTATACACCTGTCCCATGCAAAGAGAGGAGAGAAGTCATTAAGAAGTGGCAATAATATACTGAAATGTTTCGCATACACTAGGCACCTTGGTAGGGAGTCATAACTCGGCCTGCAGTAAGTCGCATACTTCCGGAAATAGTAACTAAGCTGCAGTTGGTACTGTCGGTGGTGGTCGGCAGATATATGACCAGAGTCATTAGGTAAACAACACCCAGCCCCTTATTCATGAGGCTCCTATGCCCCCATTGTGACACTTTATGTGATGCTGCAGAGGGTAAAAAATGCGCCACACAGCGCCAAATTTACAAAGTGACGCATCTCGGAAGATGCATCACTTTGTAAATCCCTGCACTATATTATACCTGCGTCAGGTATAATGTATGCAGGGTGGGCGTTCCAACGCCAGAAAACCAAGTAGAAGTTTTACAGTGAAATCTATGAGATTTCACAGCAACACTTCTACGACCTCAAGGCATCAAATCATTACGTCTGCTTGAAGCATGAGTACGGGGTGACGTAGGCCTGAAATGACACATTGCTGGAGTTGCGCCTGTTGTCAGACACACTCCAGCAATGCAACAATGTTGTGCCAATAGATACGTCAGGAACACTGACGCGTCAGTCAATCTTTGCGACATGGAGCACTGCATAGTAAATACGGCACATCCATGGTGTCGCAAGGAGGGGGCACTGAAAAGTATTGCATTGCTGTTTGACTGCAGCGATGTAACACTTTTTTTTCATAAATGAGGCCCCAGGAGTGGTGACTGTTTGTAACAATTTGTATTTTGCTAATGGATATCTGCAAGTGCCTCTTCATGCGTAATTATTTAGTACTTTTCATAACCAACTCTATTCATAGAACACTTTTGCAGGCCAGGGACAACCTACCAATCATGAGATAAGTATGGCACAGACACTTGCATAACAGTCGTTGTCAGGTCTTTACTAAGGACTTTTCTGCTCTGCTAAAAGCATTACTGCCTTCTGATATGTCAAGTTCATAGCAATCACAAAGTAACCTCTCATCTGTGTCAAATAACACAGTATTTTAATGTCATATGATTATAGAACTAATGTGATGGCCATCATCATTCACATATCATTGGAAAAGTGGTGCTTTTGCTGAAGTAATTGAAAGCATAAAGCACCTGTGGCCATCTAACATGTATTCCTTTTTTCTCAACTTCAAAATTCCAGTGCCCTCAGTTATGCTAAACTCATTACTTTGGCAGGAAACAGGGTGAAGTGAATAATCAACATATTTTTAAATCCAGGTAAAATCTGTACAGTAGGTGAACACATTTGCACCCACATACAACCTTGGAATAGCAGCTATGTAGGGTGAGTGTAGTACGTGTTACTGTACTTCATTGCTGTTCGAAAAAACACCACCTTTTGTATGGCATTATCTTGGAGTTTGCTATTTTATGAACACGTTGCTTTGTTGTCCATTGAACTCTGCACACTTTACCCTGCTAAGCAGGAGTAAAATGTTAGGGTTCTCCCTTGAAACCAGTATAAATTATTATACATCTAATTGGCACATTTAATGTTCATGTAAGTCCCTAGTATATGGCACTGTAAAAAGGGCCAGCACATTGGGGGCTTATTACTATGTCGGTCGAAGTTGCCTCCGACTGACACTGTCTCGGACTTGGGTCCAACTGAACTCCAGTCGGCAGTTCCGACTGCATGATTATGATGCGACCGAAGACTGTTTGGTCGCATATTCACTTTTCTCTATAGGAACTTGTATCACAGCCATAAACTGGCCATAATAGAGGCTCCTATAGAGAAATGGGGGGGTGTGTTAAACCGTGCACCCTGTGTTAGGCACCCCATTGTGCCTGCCACACAGTGCAGGTTTTACAGGGGGGTACCCTAGGTATCCCCTCGACTACCAAATGTAGACCGCAGAGGTCCTGCTAGGGGCCCCCAAAGTCAGTTTGCGACAGTCTTTCTGTGTCAGAAAAGCCAGCACGGAACGGCTGTGGGAAAACAACATTGTGATCCTGATGGCGGAAATGCCGTCCATAAGGCATTAAGTTACAGTTCCAACTGGGTGAAAGACTCCGAGAGCCAGTTGGAACCAAGTCGGAATGACTAGCCGGTTTACGTTTCAACCGCCAACATCGTTATCAGGCGGTTAGACCGCAAACCAACTGTGTCGGTCGGAATGCCTCTGACCGTGGTCAGAAAGTTTCCGATTAGCGGTTGGAGGTTTCTGACCGACATCGTAATTGGCCCCTATATGTTACTAATGGAGGCATGATCTCAAGAGGGTTGTCAAAGAGAGGAGGAGCAAGAACCGGGAGTTGGCTGAGAGGACTGGCGGTGGCCCTCCCATCCCACAGAAACCATCCACACTGCATCCTGAGAGTCTCACAGGAGTATCCGGGGGAGTGGAGGCTGGTAAGTACAAACAAATGTCAACCAATACACTGATATGTACTGTTTTGCACATCCAAAAACACACACCACACAAGACAAATCATATCCATCTACACCACACAACCACAAAAACCTGTCTCACAGATCCAACAAACACCCACTCTCATGTACCCTAAACGTATCTAGCAATATAACCATGGGAGCATGAGCACAGTCAGCCTGCACTACTACTCCTACAATGTCCCCTGTCCCACACCCCAACAGCATGGAGCACTCCCTCCCATAAGCACTGTGACGCCATTGCACTGTTCACCAAACAAACTAACAGGTAGGTAGCCATATTGCTTGGGAGGCCTGTATATGGGAGGGAGGACTGCACTACCACTCCCACCATGCCCACTGTCCCACACCCCAGCAATATGGAGCCCTCCCCCCCACACCACCCAGGAGCACATGGAAGCCATTTCAGTCTTCACCCACACCTTACAGGTAGGTACCCATCTTGCTTGAGAGGCCTGTATGTGGGAGGGAGGCCTGTACTCCAACTCCCATCATGCCCCCTGTCCCACACCCCAGCAGCATGGAGCACTCTCTCCCTCCCACAAGCACCTTGAAGCCATTGCAGTACACAAAACAAACGTACATGTAGGTAGCCATCTTCAATGGGAGGCCTGAATGTAGGAGGGAGGCTTGTACTCCTACTCCCACCATGCGCCCTGTCTCACACCCCAGGAAGATGGAGGCCTCCCCCACATGACCAAGGAGCACATGGAAGCCATTGCATTCTTCACCCTCACCTTACAGGTAGGTACCCATCTTGCTTGGGAGGCCTTTATGTGGGAGGGAGGCCTGTACTCCAAATCTCACCATGCCCCCTGTCCCACACCCCAGCAGATGGAGCACTCTCTCCTTCCCACAGGCACTGTGAAGCCATTGCAGTACACCAAACAAACTTACAGGTTGGTAGCCATCTTCATTGGGAGGCCTGAATATGGGAGGGAGGCCTGTACTACTACTCCCACCATGCCCTCTGTCCCAAACCCTAGAAAGATGGAGACCTCCCCCCACACCACCCAGAACACTTGGAAGCCATTGCATTCTTCACCCTCACCGTATAGGTAGGCAGCCATCTTGCGTGGGAGGCCTGTATGTGGGAGGGAGGCCTGCACTACTACTCCCACCATGACCCCTGTCCCACACCCCAGCAGCATGAAGCACTCCCTCCCTCCCACAAGCACTGTGAAGCCATTGCATTGTTCACCAAACAAACTAACAGGTAAGTAGCCATCTTCACTGGGAGGCCGGTATGTGGGAGGGAGGCCTGCACTACCACTCCCACCATGCCCCCTGTCCCACACCCCAGCAAGATGGAGCCCTCCCCCCACACCACCCAGGAGCACATGGAAACCATTGCATTCTTCACCCTTGCCTTACAGGTAGGTAGCCATCTTCCCTGGGCTGGCTGTTTGTGGGTGGGAGACCTGCATCACTACACACAGCACCAATTGCTGACCATTCCCCATCTAATCCACAGGTGACCAAGAACTCACTGCTGAGGACGACAACAACGACCAACAGAGCCAGTCTCCACCCCCGATACATGGGCTCTCGGATGTAGACTCCCAGGATTCTCTGGGCGATAAGCTCCAGGCCGGCCCATCTGGTGTGACAGGGAGCAACAGGTCCCAGGCCCCCATTCTCCCTACCACCATGTCTGCTGCAATAACAACTGCACAGCAGACCCCTGCAGTTATGGCCTGTGCATCTACCGCTGCCGCCACCACCGCCACCACCACCACCAGTGCCACCTGCAGCACCCTCCCTGTCCCAGGGGATGACCAGCCCACACCAATAACTGTGGACGGCAGGGAGAGTGTGCGTGGACCCACAGTGGCGAGGCAACAGGTCCATGGCATCAGGGCAGGTGGGAGGGCCAGTGTCACCCCCAGACCTCAGGAGGTTGGGACACCATCCCTGTACCACTTCACCAGAGTAATCGGGGCCTACGAACATGTCCAGGGACAAAGTGGCCGGTCTGAAGAACTATTACGCAAGCTCATCCTGCTGATGAGGTCAATCGACACCCGCATGGGACAAATGGTGGACCTCATGGGCCAGGAAGTGGCATTACTAAGGGACAGGCCTGTGTCCCAAACAACACCTCCGCCCCCCTCTGTTGTACTGCAGGATGGCATGAATTAGCAACTGTTAGCTCCTCCCACTTGTTGTACGCGCATTGTCTGTATGACCTTATATGTACCTAAAACCTTCTTTCTGTTCTTATACCGCCTTCTTTTGAGCCACTGTGTGGGTATAAAAGGTCCATGTTCCTACAGTTCGATGTGCTACTTCATATACTACAAAAGGGTGTTGTGTTTTGTATTGCAGTTTCCGTGCCAACTCCTTCATATTTGGTCTAAGGACTTTGTGCAGAGAAGGGTGAACCCCTAGCACTGGTAGGCCTAACTGAGGCTCACCACCACATCCCAGCACCCTCGGGAAGCAGATTTGCCATCATCTGGGGCACAATGCTGTTCCTCAGGATGTAGGAGTCATGGGCCAAGCCGGGGAATCTGGCACACAAATGCGAAATGGTCATGTCTGCCAGGCACACCACCTTCACATTGATCGAGTGATAATGTTTTTGATTGCGGAAAATGTGCTCACTCGCCTGTGGTGGCACCAGACCGACATGTGTGCAATTAATGGCACCAACAACATGGGGGATGTTCCCAAGCGGAAAGAAGTCTCCCTTCACAATGGCCAATTCTGCTCCTCTGGGGAAATGTATGTATCTGTCCGGATGTATGACGTTACAACGCATACTTTTACAACGCCTACCTTTACATCGCAACTTTTACAACGCATACCATTACAACGCATAATGCTTTTAGGCGCTGGATAGTGAATAGTTTAATTTACTATTCCAACTCCAGTCCCCGTGGATAGTAGGGAAGGTTATTGGATAGTAAATTAACCTATTCCCTATCCTAGAGCGCCCCCCAGAGCAATGCGTTGTAATAGTTTGTGTTGTAAAAATTGCGTTGTAATGGTAGTACGTTGTAAAAGTTTTGTTGTAAAGGTTGTTTCCCATCTGTCCTTATAGATCATTGTGGCTGCAAGAACATCCCTCAGCACCAGGCTGAACATGGATTAAGACATCCCTGCAGCGCTGGCCATGGTCTCCTGGAAGGAACCAGTTGCAAAAAAATGGAGTGCTGCCATCACTTTGTACATTGGTGTGAAAGCTGTTGGGTAGTGGGGACGAGACAGCAGGTGGGGCTCCAACAGATCACAAAGGGTGTGTCTGTCGAGGTGGAATTTCCAAATGATCGCAACATCCTCCATGTCCTCCAGCAGTGTCAAGTGGCATAGGAGATTAGGCATCCTCCTAGTTGAGATGAAACTGGACACATGTCAATGACAACCATCATGAGACGGCCACAGCACATCTCGTTAAGGATGTCACGGAAAAACAAAGACTGCCCTGAGAAATGCATGACACACCAGGTTACATGGGAGGACGCTTGAGCCACACAGAGGGCACACATCTCCATTTACCATACACAAGTGCCTTAAACAAAACATAGGTGAATGTGAATGCACACATACAAAACCCCACATTTCACATATGCACGCCTTGCAGCGTACCATCCAGCCAATGTGTGTAAAATGAACATGACTGTCTCATACTCATCTGCTGTACCTGTCACACCTCAATGCATAATGTAAACTTGGCACACATCCACAACACCATGTTCACAGTAGTGCGCGAACTGTCAATTGTATGTATGAGCAGATATAAAAGCACAAGTAAGTAACAACATTATACAGGGAGACAAGCATTGCCACGGTCATCACTGACCCACAACACATTGATTAGTGCACACATTGTTGAGTCCACTTCAACACTGTCACACATCATCAATCATCAAATGCATAATTGACATGGCAGGGACTACAGACCAATGCACATCACACATACCCAACCATGGCATGTGCGGGCACCTTTGGATCCAATGGAATAATACCATTGTGTGCACAATGATGTGCCCTTTATCATGTTGCCACTGTGTACGTGTTCAACTGTTCCTGATGGACATTCCCATTGCATGCCACCCTACTCGCGGTAGGGACAGCCTGGCCCCGGCGGTGTGTCACCAGCAACACCCCTTACACAGTTGCGGTAGTCATTCGCATGAGACATGTCCAAATGGTGGTGGGCATACTCCGCCACACTACTCATGGTAGGTACCGCCTGGCCCTGGCGGTGTGTCACCAGAACCACCCCTTACACAAGTGGGTAGTCATTGGCATGGAGACATGCCCAAATGGCGGTGGGCATGCTCCGCCACCCTACCTGTGGTGGTACCGCCTGTCCCCAGCGGTGTATCACCAGCAACACACCTTACATAGTTGCAGTAGTCATTGGCATGGAGACATGGGAAGATGGTGGTGGGCATGCTCCGCCACCCTACTCGCGGTAGCTACCGCCTGGCCCCGGCGGTGTATCACCAGCACCACCCCTTACACAAGTGCGGTAGTCATTGGCATGGAGACATGGGAAGATGGCGGTGGGCATGCTCCACCACCCTACTCGCTGTAGCTACCGCCTGGCCCCAGTGGTGTGTCACCAACACCACCCCTTAGACAAGTGCGGTAGTCATTGGCATGGAGACATGGGAAGATGGCGGTGGGCATGCTCTGCCACCCTACTCACGGTAGCTACCGCCTGGCCCTGGCAGTGTGTCACCAGCACCACCCTTACAGAGTTGCGGTAGTCATTGGCATGGAGACATGGGAAGAAAGTGGTGGGCATGGTCGGCCGCCCTACTGGCGGTAGCTACCGCCTGGCCCCGGCAGTGTATTACCAGCACCACCCCTTACACAAGTACGGTGATCATTGGCAAGGAAACATGGGAAAATGGCGGTGGGCATGCTCTGCCACCCTACTCGCAGTAGCTCACCCCCGGCCCCTGCGTTGCAACACCGTCATGGAGCATTGTCTACAGCCGATGGGAGCGATGATTGCGGTGGCATGATGCAGTTTTGAAAATCGCGGATGGCGTGCTCCGCCACTGCGGAGGCGGTCATTGGATGCTTTTGAACGATGCACCATCGCAGTAGCGCACCCTGGGCCCCTGTGGTGCATCACCATCATGAAGCATTGTCTTTAGCCAATGGGAGCAGTGATTGCAGTGGCATGATGCAGTTTTGAAAATCACGGATGGCGTGCTCCGCCACTGCGGAGGTGGTCATTGGATGCTTTTGAAAGAGGCAGACCTGGACAACCAATTGTTGCAGCTTGGCACCTAAGAAACGACGCCAGGGGGCTATAAATCTGAGGGAGTGAGCTTCACATTTCCACTGCTCACAGAGCCTGCTGCCTGGGAACCTCTCCTGCTGCTGCCTACAGAGCCTGCTGCCTGAGACCCTCTTCTGCTGCTGCCTACCGAGCCTGCTGCCTGAGTCACCTCACAATCCACTTCCACCACAGGTGTTCCATGTCCACAGGGATGGCAAGGACAGAGAAGATATGTGCCAGTCCATTCACAAGCAAGGAGCTGGAGGTCCTGGTGCTCGCACAGTACTCAAGGCTGTATGGTGCCCCCAATGTTGTGGTAAGTAATCCTAAAGGGAGGTGTTGGGCAGGGGGGAGACATGTAGTTGTACTGCTGCAGTATATGCCTGAGGGTGTGGGGTTTTGTCAAACACTGACAAACATGTCTCCAGGGCGAAGGAGTGTGTGTCTCCCAATGTCACGGTTTTCCCTGCCTGCAGATGTATGTCTGAGTTGAGTGTGTTACATTGTCAGCCATACAGAGCCACAGGATGTTGGACATGCAGGTGCCAGGAAAATAATTGCTCTGCTGATTTTCTCTGTGTGCCCCTGTTGTCCAACTCAGTGTCAACCCAGAGGCTATGCCCAGTGTCCGCACACCAAGATGAGATCACATCACTGCACTTAATGTGCCCTAACTCTTGTTCATTCACACTGAAATAAAAATATGCACCATCTCAGCCCTGTAAAATTGCACACGACCACACTTGTGTAGATGGATATTTTGTTGGTGAGTCCATGTACTCCGATGCTACACACATTACATACACATATGTTCACAAGACAAGCTCATTGTATGCTGCCCAGTCATGCACACAGTGATCCTACACATAGACACAGGTCAATATGTGATTTATGTAGTGGCCAGACATGCATAGGACTGGAGATGTGTGCAAGCCACAGAGGGGGTTCAGTACAGTCATCCTGCATGTGTGTGAGATTATCAGGGGCCCTGTAAGCCCTCATAAATGCATGCAATCCCATCTGCTTGGCCCATGCAGAGTGCCATTGTGAGGTGTACCCCAGTTTGGGATGGAGGGAGATTGCATTTGGTAATGAGTCTGTGTGTTGATACTGTACTGATAGATGTTGGTACATGACACTGTGTCACTGATCATTTCACCTTTTTTTCTCCCATGCCTGCAGCTCAAGGTACACCAGTGTAAGGCCGCGTGGAGGGCCATTGCAGCAAAGGTGCGAGCCCTGGGGGTATCTAACCGTTGACGCACCGACTGCCACAAGAGGTGGGACGACATCAGCCGGCTGGCAAAGAACATGGCAGAGATGATTTTGGGGTTGCTACCACGCACTGGGTGTCTGGCATGGCGCAGCATGATACAACTGATCCTGGCAGTAACTCATCCTGAGCTGGATGCACAACTGAAGGAGCATCGGCAGCAAGGCAGGGGTGAGTATTTGGTGAAGGTGACTTTGGCTGGGAGCGGATGCATTTGTTCAGGGCCTGTGGCAGCGGTGGATGCTGGGATGGGTGCCAGTGTCATGCATTTGCCCAAACTGGCCTTGCAAAGGCCAGATGTGTTAGTATCTACATGGTCATTCAGCATTGGGATAGTATGGGCAATCTATTAGGGGGTGAACAGGAGTGTCCACTATCTGAGTGTGACTTCATGTATGCCAACTTTGCATGCACCATGATCGTTGAGGCCCACACATCTGACAACAATGTGCCCCAGAGTACCACATGGTGTATGTCATGGGCTTGGGGCGTGGCTTGGACGCCGAGGGATATGGCGGCGTGAGCCCGGAGCTCCTCGCCTGATCCCTAATTCATCCTGAAATTAAGAGTGGCAGCCCGAAAGAAATTGAACTGCCACACTCCAGAACCATGAGGGAAAGTGAGTGGTACCCTGGCGTCTTGAAACGACACCCCTCCGGTGGCGCACTGGACCAGATGAAGCCGTGGAGCAGCCCGGAGGAGATGGCGCTCTAAAATGGCGGACGCGAATACAGATACTGTCCGAGGGCGCTAGGAGCTAAGAGTGCAGAGAGCATCCCGGGGGTGATTCACGGCAGAGCTGCAGGGGCGGAGCGCTATGCCTGCTGACTAAGGCGGAGGAGCTCCGAAGCTTGCACGTACCTTTCCTGGTCCGACACCATAATTGCCTGCTCATAACGGCACACTACAAAATGGTGGCCGAGATGTACGTGTCGGATCTAGGTGGCCAGTGAGAGGTCTGCTGTGCTGGGGTGCGCTCGAGGGCCTTAGCTGCAGCGGACTGCCCGGAGCTCCCTCTGTGCGCAGAGGACGCGCGGAGACAGCGCTTGACATCGAGAATGCCCGCGACACTGGGACTGCGGGCTGACGCCAAGTCGGAGCTACGCCAGTAAGGAGGTGGACCTTTGGCTGCAGTGAGAAGGGGCTATCAGGGCGCTTGCGGTGCCAGAGAGAGGACACCTGCGCCGGAACATAGTACGGCCCTCCTGAGGAGATCTAACGGGGTGCTCTGGGGGAAGCGCTGGTGGACTCCCAATCGACGATGCAGACTTGAAGGACAGAGCTGGCGGAGCAGCGCGGAGAATCAGGTGCTCAGCTTGCTGAAGCAATGGGCTATCGGGGGCCCGGGAGCAACGGGACGAGCGCGGATTGACAGCTCCCAGGGAGGTGCGTGGTCCGGCTGCGGGGCTTACCGGGGTGTGGCCATTGGGCCTAAACTTGAATTGCTCAACCGGAGCGGACTGACTGGACACCAGGAGCATGGCGGACGACGATCCACGCAGTGAGTAGCGCCTGGGAGCTTCATACGGGTAAAAAGGCGCCCCGGAGCCAACGCGACTGGGAGCACACCGCAGCCAGGAGCGGAGGAATTGGGGACCTGGGGAGACGTTGGAGGCGCGGCCTTGCCTACCCAGGCCCTGCAGTCGACTCTGGAGCGCGAGCTAGGATGCGCTGCCCACCCGGTGTGGCGGCTGAATGGCGGGGGGCTGCAGAGCACTTTAGTCTGCGTATCCCTTCGCGCCACGAGGCAGCCACCAAAAGTGCTGGAGGAAGATTCGGCGCCTGCCCTGAACTAGGAGTTCCCCGGTGTGCGGCGCCGCGTGGAATACAGGCATGCCTGGTCGAGATACTGCGGGCCGAGCTGAGGAGAGACAGGGCGCTGTGCGAGCTCCAGGACAGTCCCACTGGCAGACCCTGCGAACATGGAGCGTGTCTGACACTGATGCAGACCTAGTACCCACGACCGGAGAGCCGCTGGACCTGTGGGATGGGATACAGTGCACCCCCATTCCGCCTATGAGCTACGAACGCGCCCCTCACACTAAGGAACTGATCGGATCGATTGGTGACACGAAACCATGGTGAGGAACAAAGGAAAGGTCGATGGGGCCACTGCTTCGGAGACACCGGAGAGCTCTGCCCCGGGGCCTGGAGATCTGCAACAACTCCAAGACCGTATACTAGAGGCCATCGCGGCAACAAAGGACGCTCTACAGCAGGATATCGCGCAAGTGGCATTGGGCCTGGGGCTCTTACGCGCGGACCATGCCAAACTTGAAGACAGGGTCAAGACCACGGGAGATACCCTACAGGAGCTGGCCCCTGCACATAAGTCGATGGACGTGAAGTTGGCTGGTGCCTTGGACCGAATTCAGTCACTGGAAAGACGAGCTGAGGACTCTTAAAATAGAAGCAGATGAAACAACGTTCTCTTAGTGGGCCTGCCAGAAAAAACGGAAGGGGGAGACATGATTAGCTACTTGGACAACCGGCTTAAGACGGAGGTAGCACCGGAAGGCCTTTCTCCCTTTTTCACACTAGAGCGTGCACACCGTGTACCGCTAGGCCTCCTGAGCCGGGCCAGCATCCTCGTCTGATCATTGCCATGCTCCTGCATTACAAGGACCGAGACTTGTTGCTCCAGAGAGTCCGCGACGTCGGGCCGTTTCAAATAGACAATAGCAAAGTGACGCTTTTCCCGGATTATACCTACGAGACCCAGAGGATGCGGGCCTCCTTCTTGTCCATTAAACGCGAGCTCCGGACTGAAGGCATACAGTACTCCCTGCTATTCCCGGCCAAGTTAAGGGTAGTGATGGATGGCAAAACGCTCTTTTTCCCCACGTCAGCTGAGGCCTGGGCATGGTGGGAGACATACAAAGCGGGCACAGACGGTGCGAGATACAGGGAGGAAGAGGAGCGACGGCTATAGCCAGTGCGGAAATCACAGAGACTCCGCGGGCGACGACGGGGACCTCGGAAACCTTCCCTGTCCCAAACAGATGAGGAGAGGCGAATGGCGCTGCAGGCTGTGGTGGCACAGTCTGGAACCGATGCGACTCCGGGGTAAGGAATCAGAAGGCCACGCCACGGGCTCGGAAACGGACCAGTCGGATGTCAACAGCACCAAGGGCCCGATAGTGACACCGCAGACATCGGAAGAGATCCTAGAGACCTGATATATTGGTGGCTGGAGGAGAACACTACCGGTAACTGGGGACATTACTGCTATATGACACAGGTGTATATTGCAATGCAGGTGGGGCTGCAGCTGCGATTTCTGGAGGGATCATGGGGGCGAGGATTGGGGGCTGCTGTGGCCACCTTCGGATCTAGAGCTGCGCCCTACTGGCCCTTAAGGCTACCACAGCGATGTCTGTGGAATAGGTGGGGGGTTGGGTGATTGACTAAGTTTGGATGGGAGCTGATAGCTTGATATTGGGTCCTGTTCTGGGGGGGTAGGACGAGAGGACACTTGGGGACACTCTCCACTGGGGACAGTTTGTTGTTGTTCTGGGGGAGGGAGAGTCGACCTGAAGACATGTTGGGAGGGGACCACCACTTACGCAAGGACACGGAACTGTTTCATATTGATTCAACTGATCTGGGACAATGGCTAATATGGGTACATTGCGATGTATGACCTGGAATGTGAGGGGCCTGCACACGATGGCAAGGAGACACAAGTTGCACGCCTACTTGGTCCACAGGGGGGTCCACATTACAAATCTGCAAGAAACACACTTGACAAAACAGGAAGGTATCACGCTGCAGCACAGATGGAGAGGGCAAATATTTAATACCACGTACTCTGCGTTTGCTAGGGGCACACTGATCTGGATCAGAGCGGGTATTCCCTTCCAGGCGACTAGGCACACGATAGACCCTGAGGGCAGATATGTTGCTGTAGAAGGCAAGCTAAGGGGCAGGGATATAGCATTCTGCTGTGTATATGCACCAAATGTTGACCAACTTTCCTGCTTGACGAGGCTTTCTGGAGTGCTTGCGCACTATTTAGCGGGCCCTGTTATGATAGGAGGAGACTTCAATTCAGTGACGGATGCTGCATTAGATAGATCCCATCCACCATTGAGGGATTCCCCAGTACATCGCCTTACAAAGGGTAGACTGGATTGGCAGGGGAGGTGGGGACTGATAGATGCCCGGCGCACGCAGCACCCAACTGACACAGACTACTCTTATTTTTCTGGCCTGCACGATCTTCATGTTCGGCTGGGCGCGCTGTTGTGCTCCCCACTTGTGATGCCAGCAATTACGAGCACCGAATATTTAGCCAGGACCATATCGGACCATAACCCCACGCTGGTCTCGCTGAAATGGATGACTGCAGTCTCACGCGTCCCGACCTAGAAACTGAGACCTGAGACATTGGATGACCCACTGTTTCACGCGGCATTGGAAGAGGGGATAACCCAGTACTTTGCCCAAAATGATGGTTCCACTGCATCCAGAGAGATGGAATGGAACTCCTTTAAGGTAGTTGTCAGAGGGCAGTGCATCGGGAAATGCACATAGATACGGAAGGTATTGCTAGACAACCTCGCTAAAACAGAGGACAGACTGCGGAAAGCGGAGATGGCATGACCAGGCCACCCTGAGCTTCAAGAAGAGGTTGGCACGGCTAGGGAAGCAATGGCAATTGAGGTGGAGCGTCTCCGCAGCTTCGATTACAAAGCTTATACGCTGAGATCGCATGCTGAGGGGGATAAGGCTGGGACGCTGCTAGCATGGTTGGCTAACCCCGCCAGGCGCAGTTCCCCGATCCTGGCTCTGGAGGGAGAAGGAGGAAGCATGAACTATACCCAGACGGCGATATTAGACAGCTTCCAATGTTATTATGAGTCCCTCTACAAGAGTGCACTGGAGGGGTGCGAGAGTGACACTGAGGTTTTCCTTGATGGGGTATGTTTGCCACAGTTGGACCAAGAACAGGCGGAGGACCTGGGCAGGGACATCGACCTGAGCGAGATTAGGGGGGCTGTAAAGCGGATGGCCCGCAACAAAGCACCGGGTCTGGATGGATCGCCCATAGAATTTTATAGTAAACATCTAGACCTGTTAGCGCCGCGCCTCCAAGCGGTGTATAACGAGGCCAAGATCACTGGCCGCTTTCCCCAATCCATGCGTGAGGCGCTGGTGATTCCCTTGCTGAAGCTGGGGAGGAGGAGCTGCAGTCCTGCCTCCTATAAACCACTCTCTATGCTAACCACAGACTATAAAATCTTAAGCACTATCCAGGCAACTAGATTATTACAGCATATGCCCGGCTTTGTCCATAAAGAGCAGTCCGGTTTCATCCCGTCGCGCAACACGACTATGAATATTAGGAGACTTACACGCCTGATGGACGACACTTATCCCGGAGCGCGGGTACCCCTGGTCCTCTCGATAGATATCGAGAACGCTTTCGACAGCTTGGAGTGGGAATACTTATACAAGGTCATGAAGTGCTTTGGCCTTGGGGATGGTTACATCCAATGGACAAGAGTGCTGTACATGTCGGCGGTGGCTAGAGTGCGGGTGGGATCTCTCGTCTCGCACCAGTATCCGGTGGAGCGCAGAACGCAGCAGGGGTGCTCGCTGTCTCCCCTGCTGTTCACCCTGGCGATCGAACCATTTGCGGTTGAGATCCGAACAGGAAGACACTATAGGGGATGGCAGTTTATCTCCCTGTATGCAGACGATTTACTGTTGTTCCTTGAGGATGCAGAGGAAGCACTGGCGAGTGCAGAGAGACTATTCTTGGACTTTGGCGAGCTCTCGGGCTTGAAGGTTAACTGGTCCAAGACGTCCTTGTTCCCTCTGCGGCAAGGCGAGATACGGCCCGCCTACCGTCCCTCACTCAACTGGGAGCCCACCTGCCTGAAATACCTTGGAGTATACGTGTACCACACGGCGGCAGACATACTCGACGGCAATGTAGGCCGCTGTCTGCGAGCGCTGAAGGGAAACATGGCCTTTTGGGCAACACTCCCGCTCTCGATGACCAGCCGAATTTCGCTTTTGAAAATGATCGTTCTGCCGCGTCTTCTTTATTACTTCCGCACAATACCTGTGTGGATACCCAGCTCCATCTTTCGCCGACTGCGATCGCAGCTGATCTCCTTCCTCTGGGGATCGGGTATGCGCAGGGTTGCACTAACAACACTCACTCGCCCAAAGGACAAGGGTGGCCTGGCGGTCCCGGACTTTGAGATCTACTATCTGCAGCTCTTCACACAAGAGGTGGCAAGGGTGCTCCGCGGTCCAGAACACGAGAGGGACACGGGTACTCCAAGACACATCCTCGCCTATATAACCTTGCAGCAGAGACTTACCCTCAGAGATTTAAGCCTCGAGGAGCAAACGTTTAGGCTCTGCTGGAATTGCTCCCAACGTCGGGTGGGTGTGAAGCACCCATACGCACCTGAAATACCTCGGGTTATGGTGACAGCGCTCCCCCACGGAGGACACTGGTCGCAGTTGCAGGCTTGGGAAGAAGCGGGACTGCAGGTGCTGGGCGACTTATACGAGGATGGAGTGCTCATACCATTCCACACCCTAAAGCAGCTGTTCAACCTCCCGAGAGGGAGCTTTTTGCTGCATGCAGCGGTAATTAGGGCCATCCTGGCGCACTGGAAAGGGGGGCTTACCGAACCTACGACGACCATGGCCTATCAGTATGCTATGATTGCGGCGGGGACTGATAAAGCAGTAACATGCCTATATCCGAGGATGCTCAGAGAGAACTTGCCGCCCTTGACAGCACTAAAAGCCAAGTGGGAATCTGACCTGAACAAAGAGATCCCCGAGACGGCTTGGGCCCAGATAGTGCAGTGAGCGCGGAAGAGCGCGAGGAACGCATGCTTCCAGCAAATACATTTTTATATCCTCCACAGAGCCTATTTAATGCCTGGCAAACTTAGGAAATACTTTGGGGCGGCTGACGCGGCATGCCCCAGATGTTCTACAGAGGGAGCTGAACTGGACCATATGCTATGGTCCTGCCCTGACCTGGGGGACTACTGGCGAGCGGTCGGGGTCACAGAGAGAGACCTACATTTCGATATGGCCAGGTGTGTCCTGCATTGGTTCCCGCACACTCCCAAAAACAAGATTACAAGTAAATGTATTGATATGGGCCTGCTATTGGCCAAGCGGGAATTCACAAGACTTTGGAAAGCGAGATCGGGTCCCACGCACAAGCGGTGGATCAATGAGCTCCTGAAATGGGCTGCGTGCGACAGCACACTCTGCTATCAAATGGCACGCCAAACACCAAATGACAACGCACTGGACGCAGCAACTGCTTGGGAGGCGCTAGTGCAGGCCCTGCGAGATAGCGCATCACAAGTTGAAGAAGTTACTTCTGACCCTGACGCAGACACTTCCCGAGACACGCCAGGCACATCACATACCTAGACTGTTATTAGCTCCTGACAACATTCACAGATGCAGATTATGCAAGCTCTCCTGCGTAGGTGGGGGGAGGGGATTTGGGGTTTTGGGGGGGAAGGTGGGGAGTTGGGGTCAATTCAAGAGATGCAGACGGGGTGCAAGGATGAAAAACTAAAAGCAGACACGTGTACTCCTTGAACGTGTTGCCACTGTTAATGCACTTATGCTTCTGACATTCCCTTGCTTGGCGCCGCCCGACCACCGGGTTGTGGGCTCAACGGCTGTGTACGGAGCTGACCGAGAAACGGTGTACTGTGAAATCGGAATTGTAGTGCCTGTATGGCAGTGGAATGATTATCGAAAGTCTGCAATAAAAATTGTTTAAAAAAAAAAATTGTGTTTGTCATGGGCTACTTGCCATTGTGGACTGTCATGTCCTAATAGGTATGTGTGTTGTCCCCTCCTGTACCCTCAAGGTCTGTCAGTGATAATAAGTGGTGTCCCCACATCATGTCCCTACGTGTGGGCAGAGCAAGTTGTGTGTCTGCTACACTTCATCCACGGGCAGGGTGTTGTGCTGTGTGGCCTTAACGTGGCTCAGTCATGGCAGCTATTCAGGGTTACAGGCACTGTTGTGGTCTATGTAGTATGTTGCTTCAATGTGATTGCAGGGTGTGGTGGTCACCATTTTGATTTGGGCATATCCTGTACTGCATTGATTGAATTGCTTTGTCCTGCTGATGACACTAACACAACCCTGCATCTCTCTCTTAGGCAGAATTGCTAGTGGACACGGAGTAACAGGAGCCGGAAACCAGTGATGGCGAGAGTAGCACTACAGCTGCACTGGAGCCCAGTGACACAGAGCTCACCAGTGCATCTCAGGGGGACCGGATTATGCAGGAAGAATCCATGCCTGAGACACAAAGTATTACATCATCTGATGCCAGCAGTTTTGCATCCATGTTGGCAGGCACAGGGAATGGGGACTCTGCATCATCTTCTATTACACAGCGGCCAGTGGCCAGCCTCCCATCCACTTCCACTGGTGCTGCCTATGTTCGTGTCAGTAAGAGGGGACAAGTTAGATTCACACCTGGCACCGCTGAGCCTGCACCTGTCCCCCCTGCTGCCCTCACTGCTGAGTCTGTAGAGCTCCTGCGCCAGCTTTGTGTGGGCCAGACAGCCCTGCTCAATGCCTTCATTGACCATGACAAAAAATTAGGTAAGGTGGTTGCCTACATGGAGGGCATACACTCTGACGTGGGTGGGCTATACCGTACAGTCCAGGCTTTGTCGTCCACAGTGACGTCTGCCCTTCAAAAGGCACATACTCCCATTCCTGCCACAGTGCCTTTGTTCACCCCCCAGTCAGTGACCACATCGGATGATAGTGACCATGGTTCCCATGCGTCACAGTCACAATACAGCACAAGAAGCACCCAGCAGAAACAACCCAAGCGGACCTGCCCACAGACACCTTCCCCACAGAAGAGCAGAGTCACCCCAGAATACAAAGATAAGAACCCGTCAGAGAAGAGCAAGGCCAAAAAAGCAATGAAGCAGACATCAAGCTCACATTCCTCAGAGGCATCACCAGCGAAGGACTCTCCTGTCCCTAAAACTTCACGCAGAGATAGGCGTGCAGTTTCTATGCCCACTGAGGAGGTGTTGAATGGCAAGGGTACACCTAGGAAGGGCTCAAGGCCACATTCCCCTGCCACATCAACTCCAATTCCAAGCCCAGTGAAGCAGGTGAATTAGGGCACTGTAAGGGCTACCCCTGGCAAACAGGCAAAGGAGGGCACTGTAGGGGCTACCCCTGGCAAACAGGCAAAGGAGGGCAGTGTTGGGGGGACACCTGGCACACAGGCAAAGTAGGGCACTGTAGGGAGGACACCTGGCAGACAGGGGAAGGAGGGTACTGTAGGGGGTACACCTGGCAAACAGGGGAAGGTGGTCCAGAGGTATAGCCAGACAAAGCGTTCTGCAGGATCCAGCACATCACCAGAGGGAGTGCCAGTGTCTGCACCTGATGCGGGTCTGTTGGTGTTTATGCCTGTTGTGTCATCACCAGTTACCATTGACCCCAGTACAGGGAAGGCATTTCGAATTCCCAAGAAGTGGAGAGGCACCCCTAAAACCTCTCTGACCCACACAGTGTCACAGGTCTGCATGACTCCACCTCCAAGTGCCACTACACCACCTGGTCCAAACAGCCCTCCAGCTTGCCAAGCCACTGATAGCCCTACATCACCTGGACTCTCTCTCCCCAGTCAAGTGGTCCTGCTGTCCCCGACACACAGCCAGCTCCAAGTCAGCCTGACAGCCAAGAGTGAGTGGTAGTCCCCCTCATACACCTGTCTCTCAGACACGTGTGCTAGTCCTGCCCATTGTTTACCACCTGGGTGTGTTGCTGGCCATGGCAGGGTACAGTCAAACACACTCACTGTGCAGCTTCTCATGTCCTAATTCTGCACGTTGCCATGCCCACTGGCCTTCCTGTTCTGGCCTTGACTGTGCATCTTCTCATGTCCTGACTCTCTACTTTGCCATGCCCACTGGCCTTGTCATTCACTGCTGTTCTGGCCTTGCCTGTGCAGCTTCGCTGAATACATGTATGGTTTTAGTCGGACCGCTGTGGAATTCCATTTCCGCATTGTGAAGCAGCTTACCAGAAGAGGAGGAGCTGAGCAGCTATAGAGCAGGGCGGCGCGGAGCAGAGCGAACGTAGCGACCACAGGGGTTTTGGCCTTTGGCGTCTGGCGTTCGGCGTCTGGCGCTTGCTGTCCTGAGCTGTGTCCCGACAGCCGGGAGATCTCCACCACGCCCCCGCCCGGTGCCTGGGGCCTGAGCCCCTGCTGCTGAGTCACCCGCTGCAGAGTCAGTCGTCGGCAGAGCCACAGCGGGCACGGCAGGACTCGGTGGGTTCGGCGGGAGGCTCGACTCTAGCTTCTTCTCCAGTCGGCCGGCTGTTTGAACCCAACCTCCCACAGGTGAGAGTGCTCGGGGGGGGTCCTAACACCTCGCTCAGCCCTGCGCCTCCCGCCTCCCGCCCAGGAAGAGGACTGGTCAGCGTTCTTAGGGGTGAAGGGAGTATTGGTCAGACTCTCCCCCCCTCTTCCCCACCCCCAATCAACAACGCTGCCCAGCCCCCCAGTCCAGTATCCTGGTTTCTGGCGCGCAGGACAGGGCCGTGATTTTCAGGGGTCGAGGGGGAGGAGAAGGGGTGGAGGAGGAAGGGAAGAGCACTGGGACCGGCTCTATCTCTTACCACCTTTCTCCATCCCCACCCAAGCCCTTAGAGCTGAACTCTGATTATGGGTCTCTCTGGCATCACAGGCCGCACCATCGGAGAGGGCAAAATTCAAAACCAATTAGGAGACCAACTAGGAAAACAGTTCACAAAGCTCAGAGTTCACTCCCCTAATTCAATCGCCAATTGCCTAGATAGTGACAGAGCAAAAAGGCAAAAAGAGGCAAAAAGAGGCAAAGGCAAAAAGAAGCTAAAAGAAGCTAAGAAGGCTGCCACTGCCCGCCTTTCACACATCAATTAGTGCCAACCAGCGGACAAACGCCCCATAAACGGGGGTTCAAAAAAACCTTTTTACAACAGCAACTACTGTATTTCCCTGCCGCGATCTGTGAAGGTCTTCATCACAAGAGATCTTCAACAGATCTTCAACAGTTTTAACACTTTATCTTAGCAACAAACAACAAAAGCACATCAAAAAGGAAAAAAAAAAACTGTGGAACCAAACCCAATCAATCAAACAAAACAACAACAATGAAACAACAATCACAACAGTTCAAACAAATTAATCGGTAACATTAGTCAGCTCACAAAACAAAAACAAAATCTACAAACCGACCGAAAAAAAAAAGAAACACACCAGGTCACAGCACAGTCTCATCTCTAACTAAAAATAATAAATAATAAGATGAACGTCATGTATGAGATCGAGCAAAGAAAGGCAATCCGTCACAAGAGTGATTAACAGCAGGAAAAGGAAAAGCGCGATTTTAAAAGAACCAACCAAAACTCAAGCCACCACATCAATAACACTGGGCACTGAAATGTCTAAAACCCACAAGGATTCTGACATACTGATGGACATCGGGGAAGTACCAAGCATACCATCATCAAATCAAAAAACGCCAAGAAAATAACTACTTTCAACCCAAAATGTATTCTAAATTCTCCTTTGTAAAAGATGCCGGAGCAGTGTTAAATCTCAGCATTAGCAATCGTCTGGGCCTCCCTTCCCCCTTGCATCCGGTAAAAAATTCACAACAATCCCATTAGAGCCGGACATCAAAATACGGTCTTACCTGCGCTCAGGATCTTACCTAACCGCAGCTCCCACAGCACTCACTGGATTACAAGCTGACCAAGTCAATCTCAAGACCAACTTAACTGGAACTATCCCCTCAGACCTTTATCCAACTAACCCAGCTGAGGTTTGCCATCTGCAATCAAGTCTGGGAGACTGCCATGACACTCAAGGAAACGGAAACGTAAGTCCCATCAGGATCTCCAAGGACAACGGGACTCTGGACAAGGCTCCTGGACCCACCAGCTGTAACGGTTCCACCGCCAAGGAAACTATTCTCAAGCCGGAATCGTCAACTCCAGCGATTAGTAGCCCACTCCCGGTCACGGCCACTCCAGCAGTCATCAGCAGGCCAGGGGAGGACTGTGGAGACAAAGCAGAGGACTCAGCTTACGCCCTAGGCAATGCACCCTCACTTTCTAATGATGAATGGGAAAATCTCGTCACCAATATTCCTCTGCGACCAAAGGCGAAGTAGGGGGCCAAGAATCAAGGCAAGCAATAAGGAAGACGAAAGAGGAAACCCCATCAGCCGAGAACACAATCTGGGTACCTCTGCTCAACACAATGCATCTCACAACAAAGGCTATGGAGTACCACACTGACAAGATGGATATACAACTAACCCTTCTTAACTGTCTATCCATACATGTTACAAGTATTGACAGGAAGTTATCTGACTTGAATAACCTTATCACTAATGTTCAAGCCGAAACAATGATAATTCCACCAAGCTGTTCATGTCACCTAATCATCGACAAACTTGCAACACTACCTACGGTGATGGGCGACTTCCTAATGGATATAAAAAATATCAACACAACAGAGTCAATTAATTTAGGTAAACTAAATTTCAGCAACAATAAACAAACAGGAAACCTTAAAAACAATAGGGATCCAAACACCGAGGCATATAACAAGCAGCCTCTAACAGACACGAACAGAACCTTGCAGGCTTCTATCTCAACTGAAGCCAGAATCGAGCCACCTTCCAGCGATGTAGTTGCCATCAATCAGGCTCCTCAAGATGATTTAGGAACCCAAGACAGGGGTAGCGCGAGCACCCGCCCAAGCGCCACTTCCATCAGTAACACGGTCGCTTCAGAACAACCACGGGTGGTGCAGGGATGCAGCATCTACAAAAAACTTTCAAGCCAACGAATCGAAGGAGATGCTTCGCCAATCAAAAACCAAACCTCTAAAAAAGGGCGAAAACAGAGGAGGAAAGGAAGGAACAATACTCCTCCTATCAGCACTTTCTTCCTAGCTCCAAAAGAAGCTCTGAGTGAACACAAGTCAGTACAAAGAGCATGGAGCGAGCCACTAACCCCCCAGCCAAATGCCACCACTGTCTTGGCATTGGGCTCAACAGCTCTAGACAATACAGGAATCATACACTTAAAGGAACTGAAACAATCTGCGAGCACCAACATTGCAGAACGGTCAGTAAACAACTCGGCATCTCCAATCAAAGGGGGAACCACCACTGCCATAAAGGCAGCCTCAATGACCTCTCCAAGCTAGCAGGTCCAGCAAATTCTAAATTAAAAATGGAAACAATAACAAGGGGAGGCCTAGTTGGCTCAACCTCCTGCAACCCAGGGTGGTGGAAAAGAGGGATAAGTTCTAAATCAGGAAACAGAGAGAGCCCAGCAAAACAGTCATCTTGTTCCCCAGAGGAGAGGAAAACGGTCCCGCACTTCGTCGCCACCGCAAATAACCTCCGACGGGACCCTACCCAGTCAATACTGTTCATCCCTGATTACAAATCTAAAGGTCGGGGTGAAACCCTCAACAGAGGGAATATTCTTCGAATACTAACCGCCATTAGTAATCTGGCAGGGATTGGATCACAAGACATTTGAAACATTCAAAAACCTCTCGGACCAGGAAGTAACAAAAACTATCTGGGTTAACCAGGAAATAACAGAGAAAATTCTTAAAGAGGCACCCCAAATGAAAGCCTGGGGGATTTGATTATACGCTCATCACAAAGTGGGATATCCAGAACCCCTTCTCGGTCAGTTGCAAGAATCCAATGCCGACAAGACAAAAAATAATGCCCCGGTCCCTGCAACTCCGTGCTCAAAGGAGCACAAAGTTTCTCCGTCAAGGCCACACAACACAGCGGAGCAACCACCTCGAAGGGTCGGGAAGAAAGAGGAAGGGAAGCTTCAATCGACTGGTCATGGATCTCAAAAACAATAAACTGTAAACCTGAGGCTCATTGACAGAGAGGAAAAAAAACAACAAGCTCCTCGAAGCTAAAATTCTGCTCCTGGAACATAAACGGCTTGGGTGCGAAAACGTCTGACAAAGAATTATTTTTGTATCTCCAGCAATCCAACATAATCCTATTACAAGAAACATGGCTGGAAGAGCCTTTCCACTTACAATGTTTCAAATCATACCATCTCCCAGGGACTAGAAACTCAAAATTTGGGCATCTGAAAGGCCGGCTCACAACCTATGCTTCAATCAAATCCATCACATCGGTGAAGGAGCTAACAAGCATAAACACCGCAACAAACACAATAAAAACAATACAGTTTGAAATATTAAGCCGCAGAAACAAAGAAGTCTTCACAATTGTTAACTCCTATATTCACCCCACAATAAAAAAATCGGCGCAAGCACTTTGGTAGCCGAATTGACAAATCTCATCACTGTGGAACTATCTTCAAACTATATCGTCTCAGGGGACTTTAACATGTCCCTCACAGGGGGGATTGACCTGGATAGTCCTGCAGCAGACCGTCACGCATCATGGGGTATCCCATGCCCGGACGATTGCAGATGGGGCAAGCCATCCAAAATCTCGAGGGACCTTCTGATCGAGCTGATGAATCTGTCTTTGGTTGCATTAAACGGGTGTTTCGCAGGAGACCGCCCTCAGGCCGCCACCTTCCACACTGCCCTATCTAACATCGCAATCAACTACACTTTCACGTCTCTATCGATCTTCAGCCTAATAAAAGGGTTTTGGATCGGAAAGCAGGATTACAGCGACCATCAACCCCAAGAGTTTACAATCGATGCTCACGGAACAGCAACCACTTACCCAATGGAGGACCCAAACTTAACGATAACATCAAACTACCGGCGAATCAAATGCAACACTCGCGATCCCGAACAACTCCAGGCCCTTGCGAAAAAAAGATGGGAGGATAGCAAGCAGTTAAGCATTAGCCGTTTAACGGCATGAGAGAACTTCATGGAAAGCTTCGACCCAACAAAGTCAAAAAACAAGTCAACAGAAGGAATAGTAAGACCAAAAAATGTCGGTGCCGCCTCATGCAAGCAGGCACGAAGCAAAATAATCCACCTCTCAGGATATCAGGACGCAGAATTAAGGGAGTTAAAAACCCACATCAACAGGGCATTGCGCAGTCTCCGTATACACGGCACAGTTGATAACATCCAGTCTGAATTAAGGTGTCTCAAGGCTCGCAGGAAAAAAATTATTTGGCTCGCCAAAAAAGAAAGGGACGAATCAACATGGGCTAAACTGACATCCGACACAAAATACAACCACAGTGTCAGGTTTTGGCAGACCGTCAGAACCCTAGAGAATTCATCTGCTCTAGGAATGAACTCATATATAACTGAGGATATCTGGGCAAAGCACCTATTGAGTCACTTCAACACAGAAGCCGGTGAAACCACGGAAGTCTCACTGGAGCTCCAAAGCGACCAACAGCACTCCAGACTCGAAGGACCGGACCTTGCCATCATCTATACAACCAAGCAGCTCGGGGCAGAATTATGAAAGGTCGGAAAGACGGAGCTCCTGGGCCCAACTGTCTTCCGCCAATCATATTTAAACAGGACCCGAACTACTGGGTTGAAGCACTATTACCCCTTTACAACAACATCCTGGAAATTGAGAGAATCCCAGACTCCTGGAAAGGATCAATCATTTCACCGATCCACAAAAAGGGCGCCATGGCTGACCCAAAAAACTATAGGCTCATCGCTTTAATTGACATTGAAGCCAAATTCTATGCTGGGCTCTTAATAAACGAACATACAGTCTGAGCTCAGGAAAAATCCCTAATTCCCATCAATCAAACTGGCTTTCAGGAAGGTCTGGGGACTACAACAAACATTCTCGCCCTTTCTCTTTTGATAGACGCTTCCAAAAATATCAACAAACAGCTATTCTTGTAATTTATTGACTACAAAGCAGCCTTTGACAGTGTCGATAGGGGGATACTCTGGGCTAATCTTGCAAGGTGGAGAATTCCCACAAACCTTCTAAACCAGCTAATCCTGCTTCACTCTGAAACGTGGGTCCAGATTAAAGTTGGAGCGGGAGACACACTGTCTAGGAGAATACCAACTACTAAAGGCCTGAAGCAGGGTTGTGTCCTGGTCCCAACTCTGTTCAACCTTTTTGTCTCAGACCTCTCCACCGAGCTGGACAAGTGTAACCATCATGCCCCGAACCTGGAGGGCCTAACTCTATCGAACCTCTTGTATGCAGATGATCTGCTACTAATCAGCCGTACTCCAATTGGCCTCCAGCATCTGATAAACACCACAAGTATCTTCGCCGATAAGAATGGGCTGACCATAACCCTTGAAAAATACAAAGTAATGGTACTAAACCAAGGAATCAACAAACCCCACCTGCGATGGCCAATGAGGGACCGGCTGCTGGTGCCAACAGAGGAGTACAAGTATTTGGGAGTCATATTTGAGAGAAACGCCTCATTCACCAAACAGAAGGCATCCATCAAAGGCAGAGGGACCGCACTGGTAGTTGCTTTAAAAAACATCAAGCAAAAAATAACCGGCCCTAGTCTTCTCCCTTTACTAGAAGTGCTTTGAGCCCGACTGCTACCGTTGATCACTTATGGAAGCGAATCAATGAGAGGAAGAGACGAGGTTACTTTGGACACAGTGGTCGCCAAGGCCTTAAGAATAATTTTCAATCTTCCGCAATTCACCTCACCAGCCCAAATAAGACTTGAGTTCGGACTCCAAAAGCAGAAAATCTCATGGAAGGGGGCCTACGCCAAGTGCTGGTTTAAAATAAAGGGAGCCGAGCCGGGCACATTGAACTCACACCTGTGGACGGAAATCACCAGGAGAAACGACAGTCCAGCCATGAGTTACCTTCACTCAGCAATCAAGCTGCTAGCTCTACAGGACTTATGGGACTCCTGCTCATCCAAAAAAGTTTCAAGGCCCTGGTAAACAAATCAGTAAAGATAGTATCACTCGCAGAAGATAAAGCTGCCCTCAGCAGGAGGGCCCACGGCTGGTTTGTAATCCGTAGCTACATGTCAACAAAGCCCCAATCATACTTAGGAACAGGTTTTTCAAGAATTACAAAAGAACGGATATATGACGTTAAAACGCATATTTTTACAACGCATACCGTTACAACGGGACTTTTACAACGCAAATACTATTACAACGCATGTATTTACAACGCATTTTTTTACAACGCAGGTACCTTTACAACGCATACCATTACAACGTAAGTATTGGTAAGTATATATATTTTTTTAATTGTATATTATTTAAAATTAATATAATGTAATGTAATTGTATTTAATTTAATTTAATTTAATTTAATTTCATTTAATTAATGTAATTTAAATTTATTTTTATTTTATTTTTACCCTGTACCCCTTTACCCAAAAACCCAAAACTGACCCTGAACCCTAAAAATACCCCTTTACCCAAAAACCCAAAACTGACCCTGAACCCTAAAAATACCCCTTTACCCAAAAACCCAAAACTGACCCTAAACCCTAAAAATACCCCTTTACCCAAAAACTAAAAACTGACCCTAAACCCTAAAAATACCCCTTTACCCAAAAACTGAAAACTGACCCTGAACCCTAAAAATACCCCTTTATCCAAAAACTGAAAACTGACCCTGAACCCTAAAAATACCCCTTTACCAAAAAACTGAAAACTGACCCTGAACCCTAAAAATACCCCTTTACCCAAAAACTGAAAACTGACCCTGAACCCTAAAAATACCCCTTTACCCAAAAACCCAAAACTGACCCTGAACCCTAAAAATACCCCTTTACCCAAAAACCCAAAACTGACCCTAAACCCTAAAAATACCCCTTTACCCAAAAACTGAAAACTGACCCTGAACCCTAAAAATACCCCTTTACCAAAAAACTGAAAACTGACCCTGAACCCTAAAAATACCCCTTTACCCAAAAACTGAAAACTGACCCTGAACCCTAAAAATACCCCTTTACCCAAAAACTGAAAACTGACCCTGAACCCTAAAAATACCCCTTTACCCAAAAACCCAAAACTGACCCTGAACCCTAAAAATACCCCTTTACCCAAAAACCCAAAACTGACCCTGAACCCTAAAAATACCCCTTTACCCAAAAACCTAAAACTGACCCTGAACCCTAAAAATACCCCTTTACCCAAAAACCCAAAACTGACCCTGAACCCTAAAAATACCCCTTTAAAAAAAACCTAACATATAACATTTTAAATATAATTATATACTTACCAATACTTACGTTGTAATGGTATGCGTTGTAAAAGTACCTGCGTTGTAAAAACATGCGTTGTAAATAAATGCGTTGTAATAGTATTTGCGTTGTAAAAGTTCCGTTGTAATGGTAGTGCGTTGTAAAAAATGCGTTGTAATGGGTGTATACCCAAAAGAACGGTTCCTACATCTGAGGCTGGGAATCCTACCAGCAAAGTGCCACCTCCCTCCGTGGAAATGAATAGACACTTCTAACTGCTGCAGATTGTGTGGAGACCAAAATGAAGACGTAACATATCTACTTTGCATCTGCAACGGCTTGGGAGTGGAAAGGAGACAGTTTCTAAAGCAGCTCCTGATTGCAAGTCAAGTTCGATTGTGCAGGGAGGCGGTAAAGGCCTGTTTTGAGGGCAGCAACATCCGCCTTGCTTGCAGCCTTGACCGGTTTATTAGGGAAGCAAACGCAAAGTTAAGCCTGGAAGGCCCACAAGTTACCAGTATTCAGGCCATGTCATCTGGTTTACGAGACAACCACAACAACGCCGAAGATTAGGACTTTGACTAGATCCATGATTACTGCCTTGGTCCCTAAGCTGTCAGCAGTCAGCCTGGGTCGGCTTCGAGTTCATCGACCTTAATATTCTCCATAAACATTACTTCACTGGGCGCAACTATCCACGAGAACAAGCGTTTTGATGAACTGCCTCACCTATTAGTTTTTAATCCTCCGCAATTTTATAGAATTACTGCTCACACGCAATCTATTTTAGCATTATTTAATGATGAAGCTACTTTCTGTGAATTTATGTTTTACCTGTTTGCGAAGGTTTTAACTAATCATGCAATAAAGCGTTTATTATTATTATCTGTGCAGCTTCTCATGTACTCACTCTGCACTTTTCCATGCCCACTGGCCCTGTTGCTCTGCTGTGTTGGCGTCTCACCTGTGCCATGGACACTGGCCCTGTTGCTCTGCTGTGTTGTACTCTCACCTGTGCCATGGACACTGGCCCTGTTGCTCTGCTTTGTTGTACTCTCACCTGTGCCCTGGACACTGCCCCTGTTGCTCTGCTGTGTTGGAGTCTCCCCTGTGCTGCCTCTCATGTACTTGCTGTGCCACGTGGCATGGACACTGGCCCTGTTGCTCTGCTGTGTTGTATTCTCACCTGTGCCTTGGACACTGGCCCTGTTGCTCTGCTGCATTGTACTCTCACCTGTGCCCTGGACACTGGCCCTGTTGCTCGGCTGTGTTGGAGTCTCCCCTGTGCAGCCTCTCATGCACTTGCTGTGCCACCTGACATGGACACTGGCCCTGTTGCTCTGCTCTGTTGTACTCTCACCTGTGCCATGGACACTGTCCCTGTTGCTCTGCTGTGTTAGAGTCTCCCCTGTGCAGCCTCTCAAGTACTTGCTGTGCTGCCTGGCATGGACACTGGCCCTGTTGCTCTGCTGAGTTGTGCTATCACCTGTGCAGCCTCTCATGTACTTGCTGTGCCACCTGGCATGGACACTGGCCCTGTTGCTCTGCTGTGTTGTACTCTCACCTGTGTCCTGGACACTGGCCCTGTTTCTCTGCTGTTTTGGAGTCTCCCCTGTGCAGCCTCTCATGTACTTGCTGTGCCACCTGTCATAGACACTGGCCCTGTTGCTCTGCTGTGTTGTACTCTCACCTGTGCCCTGGACACTGGCCTTGTTGCTCTGCTGTGTTGAAGTTATCTCCCCTGTGCAGCCTCTCATGTACTTGCTGTGCCACCTGACATGGACACTGGCCCCGTTGCTCTGCTGTGTTGTACTCTCACCTGTGCCATGGACACTGGCCCTGTTGCTCTGCTGTGTTGGAGTCTCCCCTGTGCAGCCTCTCATGTACTTGCTGTGCCACCTGGCATGGACAATGGCCCTGTTGCTGTGCTGTGTTGTACTCTCACCTGTGCCAAGGACACTGGCCTTCCTGTTTGGAGTTTGCCTGTGCAGATTATCTTGCATATGATCAGCATTTTGTGCCTTGCTCTTGTCTACTGTTGTTCTACTGTCACATCTATTCCATATGTGAATAAGGACTCCTGTTGTCTGTTTTGTCAATGTCTTTGCTGATTAAAGTTCTTTTAGTGTGTGCATTTGGTTAGTGGTTTGCTATTGTTTGCTACATTGTTCACATGTCAGGTTGGGTAACACTGCCAGCACAGGGTGTGATGCTGTGCACAGGTTTGCATGCAGGCTGGGCAATGCCATTATGTATGTGTGTTATTCCTTTGTGTGTGCCCAGCTCTGTATGTGTATGGTCATCTTCTGTTGGCCTTTAATCCGGGTCCCATGGCTTACATGAGATGTGTGCTCTTGGGTAGTCAAGAGGTCTGCAGTGTGAAGAGTGTGACTTTGTAGGGAATATGGATGTGTGTGTGCCCCTGGAATGTGAAAGACACACATGTAAAACACACAAGATGATGGCAAAACATTCACCCCGTCACAGATCTGGGTTTAGTCCAACGTTATATAGCCAGAAACTGGTCCTAGGATGCTTAATTACGGTCCAGGCAAGACATGGCTTGGCAGTTCAGGCTGGACTGTTCCCATGAGGCACAGTGTCAAGACTGATTTGCATATGGCCATGTCTGAACTGGGGTGGCTTGGTGAGCAAAATAACGATGGATTAAACCCAGATCTGTGACTGGGAGTGAATATTTTGCCATTGTGCAACATTCCGTTCATCATCTTGTATGTTTTGCTGTTCACCCTATGTGGGAAGGGTATGCCCAGACGTGGGTCCCGTGCTCACTACGCCACTGGAGTCAAGGTATCCTGGCTGAAGATGGCTGATAGCCAGAAACCAGTCCTAGGATGCTTAATACTGGTCCAGGGAAGGCATGGTTTGGCAGTTCGGGCTGGACTGTTCCGATGAGGCACAGGGTCAAGACAGATTTGCATATGGCCATGTCTGAACTGGGGTGGCTTGGTGAGCAAATTAACGATGGATTAAACCCAGATCTGTGACTGGGAGTGAATGTTTTGGCATTGTGCAATATTCCGTCCATCATCTTGTGTGTTTCAAAGACACACATGTGTCACCCAGGACTTGTGTGCCTGTTGTTTGGATTGTTCTGCCCTGTGGATATCATTGTATGCACATGTGTGAGTTGTCTTTTGTGCACTGGCATTGTGTTGGTGTGTCCATGCTGTTCTGTCTGACTCCTCCTTGTTGTTTTAGTCACTTATGTGTGTGCAATGTATGTGACTTGCACATCAGTGTTGTGTTTGTTTGATCATCCATGTGTCTTGAGTGTGTTTGTGTAGACTGTGTAGCCCTGCTGCTCCACACTGCCATTGTGGATGTGTTTCTCATGCATTGCAGGCACATGGTGCCTTTTCTCCTCCTGTAAGGCATGGTGTGTGTGTAGTGTAATGCCATCCCCTATATGTGCCACTTATGCCTACCCATTATGGGTCTGCACTCCCTCTATTTGTGTATGGTACACCCATTACATGCCTGCTACTGACATACAAGTCAGTTAACTTTGATGTCAGCTGTCCCCTTGGTTAACTTGTGGGTGTGCCTCCCCATCACTTCATTTGTGACACTGTGCTTTGTGGGGCAGTTCTTGGGCCGAGAGTGATGTTCCACTCTGGACATTGCCCCCAATGGTTTATGTGTGGTGTTCTTGTGCTATTAATCAGTGAGGATTGCTCATGTGCACTTCAGCTGTGTGGGCTGCCCAGTGCTCTGGTCAAGATGGTTCTGCTCTTGTATCCCAGAGTGGTGGATCTGTTGTTGTGTTGGATGTATGTGTGTTGGCTGTGGTATTGCTTTACTTTCTGGGTGTACTGTTGTGTTTGTACTGTGCTGATTTGTGTTGTGTGTGTTGATGTTGTGTCAGTCATGTCTGTGTGTGACTGTTCTGTTTGGTGTGCACACACTGCTTGTTGTGCATACAGTGCTGTGTGTTTGTGGCCTTGGCATTGCCTGATGTGCATCTCCTGATGTCCTGTAGTGTTTGTTCAGTTTTGATTTCATGTGCATCTGTGGTTGGTTGCATGTGGAAGTGTAGTTATGTGATGGTGCACTTCTTGTGTGATTTGTTGTATGTTGTGTGTGTTTTGTTCCTGAGTGATGGGGTTGTGCACTCCTGTTGTGTCTGGGCTTCCATTGCCTTTCCACAGTTTGGCTGACAGGTTATGTCTGTTTCTGATGGGATTCTGTGTGTGTTTCTGTAGTGTTTGTGTGTTGCTTTTTGGCAGGCATCTGTTCAGGCATCCCCGTGTGTGTGTTATGTTTGTGGCTACACCCAGGGTGTGTGTTTGTTTGTGTGTGTATGTACTGGCAAGTATTGGCAGCCTTCAGTGTGTGTGGCACTGGTGTTGTGTGTTCCTTGTCAGCCACTCCTGCAGTGGCTGTCTCCCTGGTTGTTTGTTGTGTGGTGTAGGGTGTGGATTGTGCTTGCTTGTTGCTGTGTTTGTTGCTGTGCATGGGGGTGCATAGGATGGGCACCTGGCCTGTTACTTGATGGAGTGTGTTAATGTGTGGGTGGAGATGGTGTGTCCCTGTGGTCTTTGTGCCCTGCCCATGCCTTGGACTGGCCCAGCCTTCTGCAATGTGCGCATGTGTTGACCGCTGCTGTGACGTGACTGGGACCGGGACGTTGCTGCAAGTTTGCGGTCGATGTGTCTAGGATGCAGTGGGGTGACTTGGTGGCAGGTGGGTCATGTGTGGGGGCCCTTGTGGATGTGTTGTTGGCCCCAGCAGGGTGTCTGTTGTGGAATTGGACCCTGTGTCAGCCCTTGTGCTGTGTGTTGTATTTGTGTAGTTGCATACCTGCGTCCGAATCAGCCCATTAGATGATAGTGCTGTAGCAAGTACAGCACCGGATACACATGTCGAGCTGGGTCCATTATATATAACACATGGGGCCAGATGTAGCTCGCCAATTAAAGGTCGGTAATGGCCGATTTCGGCCGTTACTGACCGGTATTTGGGAATTGACATGTAGGGGGCATATTATTTACAGAATCGGTATATTTACCCATTCAGTAAATTTACAGAATCGGTAAAATACCAAATCGGTAAATATACCGATTCTGTAAATCAATATGTAGGTGGCACTGTAATCAGTGCCACAGGCCCTTACCGAATTGTTATTTACCATGGAATACTATTCCATGGTAAATAACGAATTACAGTGTACATGCATATCTGTGCATGTACACCTGTGACATGTGGCACACAGATATGCCCTAAGGGCATATCTGTGTGTCACATGGCACACAAGCCCGAAACAGGGGTGCAACAGGGTGTCAAAGTGACACACTGTCCCCCTTGTAAAATCGGTAATTTTACCGATTCGGTAATTACCAAATCGGTATTTGCTATTGAATCCTATGGGCTTCAAGGCCCATAGGAATCAATGGCAAATACCGATTCGGTAATTACCGAATCGGTCATTACCGAATCTTACAGATTCAGTATTTTTACCAAATTATTTACCTACATAGCAATTACCGAATTGTAAATACCGAATTGGTAAAATTCGGTATTAACCATTCGGTAAATTGCTATTACCTACATCTGGGCCATGGTGTCCCAACTGGTATAATTTTGAAGACAATTAGTAAGGATATGAATACAACATTATCCGAAGTGAAACAATGAGACTCCATTTGATTGTAGCAAGTGCTCATGGCATCATTTATATAAACAATTCAGATTGGGGGTCAAAACAATTAGCAGTTGTATCAGCACTGCAGGTATACAAAATTGAAAACAACCCAAATTGTACTAGGTGCTCAAGTGTGTGAGTGAAAAACACGGAAGCGACGCATGTTACAATGTGGTCAGCGTGGACGGCTTGAAGTGACTTGTGCATAGATATGTACAGTGCATAAAAGCCAGAGTGGTTCCAGATGGTTTTATATCGTTATTCTGATGTTGTTTTTTCTGCGTGAACCACTTTGCGGGGGGCGCCTATAGTCTTGCTGAGTAGTCGACGGCGTTTCGATCTACTTTAATTGGGATCATCATCAGGACTGGGTGGGTTGATAGCAGTGCTGTACAAGGGAGAAAGAAGGGAGGAGTGAAGACAGAATGGGCCAAAGGGAGGGGTGAACAGGGGCCAACATGGGGTAATTAAAAAGCTCTGGTGGGCCGAAGTGGGTCGCATATATGGGAGGAACCCCGCAGAAGGACGTTAGTGCCTGCCAGAGGACTAGTGGAGTGGAGCCTGGTTCCTGAGAAAGGAACAAGAAAACAGTGGTAACTACCTGGGTCAGGTGGTGTCGACGTCTCGGTCGGCGTCCGGAACGTCAGGATAAATTAGAAGTCTTGCCAGCGAAGGTCTGAGGATGGAAAGAAAGGATGTGATCGGGGGGCAGGAAAAAGGAGGGTTGAGGGGTGGAAAGTATAGCAGGGTGAGGCACAGGATGTGTGCACAGGCAAAGTTTGCGCACTTACCGTGTCAATTACACGATCGGTCTGGAGGTGCGGGGGGTCCAATGGGCGGAGCTGGTCCGCGATGGCTGGAAAATTTCAGGTACCTCGTGGGTAGTCAGGTACGATGATTTGACAAAGCCGATCCCAATGTGATCGGTGCTTTTGGGAGAATGAATCTGGGGAGAGAAGGTGGGGGATCAGGCTAAGCGGTAAAAAGGGGGGGGTAGGGTGGCTACTGAGGACAGTAGTATTAGGAGCGATGGGAGCCCATACCTCTAGTAGCTTGTAGTCGTGCGAATCGCACGCTGTCCTGGCATTGCTAAGGGAACCAAGGCCGGAAACGAGAGCTATAAGGGGATAGGTCAGGGGGGGAGACTGGATGACGCGACTAACCCGGGCCATGAAAGTATAGTAGGGATTGGAGCATCAGGGCAGGGGGTGGAGCGTGGGATGAGAAGTGGCTTGATAGGTGGGGTAAGTATCGGAATGACTAGTAAAAGCACAGCATACCTGGCAAGTAGGGCTAGGTAAAACAATTAATTACAGAAGGCGGCAATACCACACTATAAACATGATCGATGCGAAATTGACAGTACAATTCGATAGACATTTGCAATTCTAGGACGGTGTGGGACAGATTCAGCAACCCAAAAGGGGAGAAAGTCAGTAAGGAATGGGAAAAGGAAGAGAAGTGGATTCAGATGGAGATGGTGCTGTTCCACTCCTCAATAGTGTTCAATCCATTGTTAACTGAATCACACAATGTCATCCATTTGCACTCACTCCTGTTTAGGAGGGGTCTGATATCTCCACCTCTTGTGGGAAGTGTCATTTGTTTAATCACCTGCCAATTGATGTCTGTGTCCTTGTGGTTTTTGTCCAGATAGTGTGATACCAAGGGAGCCGTGGTAACTTTACAATTGATCCGACTTTTGTGTTGGACAACCCTGTTCTTGATGCTTTGAGTGGTCTGGCCGATGTATAGTAATTTGCATGGACATTCAATTGCATAGATCACATTGGTGGATCTGCAGTTAGTGTGGCTCTTCAGACTGTAGGTTCTGTCTTTATATTTGAACACTTTAGTGTTGGTGGTAAGCTCACAAACCGAACAATTCTGGCATTTGAAATGTCCCAGTACTGGTGGTAGACCCCAGGCCGACGTAATGGTGTGGCGGTCCGTTGTCTTTTCGGGCAAAGTGATTGCATGAACCAGATGTGATGACAGATTGTCCCCGCGTTGATATGAAAAGAGTGGTTCTTCTTTGAAAGGTTCAAAGGGGCGAAGGATGGACCAATTCCTCTTGATGATTTTCGCCACCTCAGTACTGCTGGGGCTGAGTTTCGACACAAATGGGATTCTTTTTAGGGGCTTTTTGGGTTGCCTGGAGAGCAGATGTTCCCTGTGGCAATACCATGCTCTTTTGCGTGCCCTCGAAACCAGTCGTTTCGGGTATCCTCTAGCAATCAGATCTTTTGCTAGGATTTCCGCTTCATGAAAGTAGTCCTGGCGTAACTTACAGTTTCTTCTAATTCGAAGAAATTGGGTAAATGGCAGGCCATCTCTGAGTCCTCGTGGGTGGTAGCTAGTGTATTGGAGTAATGTATTCCTCTCCGTTGGCTTCCGGAAGAGGGATGTACCCAGTTTGCCTTCCTCTGCATGTATTGTTACATCTAAGAAGGGTAAATCATTGTTTTTGCATTCACATGTAAAACGTAGATGTTCCTGTGACTGGTTGAGCCAGTCAACAAAGGCGATGAGATCCTCTTGTGTACCGTTCCACAGTAGCAGGATGTCGTCTATATATCGACGCCACAGACTTATGTTGTTACAAAAAGGGTTGCTTGTTTGTAGGATCAATGTTTTTTCCATATGGTGAACATAGAGAATAGCGAAATTAGGGGCAAAGCATGCGCCCATCCAGACTCCCTTAATCTGCAAATAAAAAGTGTCTCTATAGAGAAAGTAATTGTTCTGGAGTGCAATCCGTAGCCGGTCCATGATAAAATCAGTGAGTATCTTGGTAGGCCTAGGTCTAGTCTGTAGGAGGGATTCGATCACCTGTAAACCTTCGGAGTGGGGGATGTTCATATACAGGGATTCAATATCTAAACCTGCCATGAGGTCATGTTCCATGTTGTAGTTTAGGTCTTCAATAGTATTGATAAGATCTGTAGTGTCCCTGATGAAAGTGTCTGTGATGGGGACGAATTCCTTAAGAATGGCATCAATGTACTTTCCAATCGGTTCTAGAATCGATCCGCAACCGGATACAATAGGTCGTCAGGGCGGATTGAGGCGGTCCTTGTGGATTATAGGCAGGACGTATAGGACCGGCGTGCATGGGTGGGGGTTGTTGAGGAAGTGAAATTCCTTAGGTGCTACTATTTCCATCGATTTAGCTTCCTCTGCCACACTCACGATCTTTTGTCTGATATATGGAGTGGGTCTTTTGTGAGAGGGCAGTAATGATCAGCATTGCTGAGCTGTCGTTTGATCTCACGGTCGTATTTATCTGCTTGCATCACAACGATGCCCCCACCCTTATCCGCAGGTTTTATGATGATATCCGTATTGTTCTTGAGGGTCAGTAGAGCCTGTTTTTCCACGAGGGAGATGTTGTAGGGGACGAATTGTGGTTCGGATTGTAGTTCGGCGATGTCACGAAGTACTAATCTTTCAAAGGCTAGAACCTCTGGAGGCATTGTAGCAGAGGGAGGGTTGAAGGTGGAGGTCAGATGAAACCGTTGGGTCACTGGTTTGATAGGTTCAGTTTCATTTATAAAGAATTGTCTTAAGCGTATTCTGCGGAAGAACTTTAGCAGACTCGACTGTAATTCCAGATAGTTAGTCCGTTCAGTGGGAACGAAGCTGAGGCCTTGAGAAAGGATGCGTGTTTCTTCATTGGTATGGGATTGGTCCGATAGGTTGAAGATCGGTATAGTGTCTTCGTAGAGGACAAATTGTCAATTGGGGAGCTTGATCCAGCAATTGGGGCGGTTATTGCGGCGGACCCCACTGGTAGAAACCATTGCGTGTCTGTCTCTCTCCTGCCAGTTGAGGTTGATACTGGTGAGCTCTGGACGATCGTGTTGCCGGTTGGCCGCGTCCACGGCCCAGTCCTAAAAAACCTTGGGGGAGTAGGGGTGATGGTCTGTTGGTCAATCTTGTGGAACTAGAACCTTCACCTGGGTCCGACTCTTCAGCAGACGTATTGAAATTGAAAACAACCCAAATTGTACTAGGTGCTCAAGTGTGTGAGTGAAAAACACAGAAGCGACGCAGGTGACTACTCAGCAAGACAATAGGCGTCCCCCGCAAAGTGGTTCATGCAGAAAAAACAACATAAGAATAACGATTTAAAACCATCTGCAACCACTCTCGCTTTTATGCACTGTACATATCTATGCACAAGTCACTTCGCGCCATCCACGCTGACCACATTGTCACCTGCGTCGCTTCCGTGTTTTTCACTCACACACTTGAGCACCTGGTACAATTTGCGTTGTTTTCAATTTTGTATACCTGCAGTGCTGATACAACTGCTAATTGTTTTGACCCCCAATCTGAATTGTTTATATAAATGATGCCATGAGCACTTGCTACAATCAAATAGAGTCTCCTTGTTTCACTTCGGATAATGTTGTATTCATATCCTTACTGATTGTCTTCAAAATTATACCAGTTGGGACACCATGTGTTATATATAATTCTCTACCCCAATCCCAACACGGTTGATGGTTTTATACTCCTGTGCTACAATACAAGATTGTGAGCAGCTGCATAACTGTGAGAGTTGGTCACCTTGGACTCTACTTTCGGATTAACTGTGTAATCCTAGACTCTGTCTGATACTCTATTTTATACTCAGAATGTCCAAGGAGTCTCTATCCTACTCAGAGGAATACATTCAAACTCTTATGGGTGTCCCTTCTCTTCTTCCTGGTCCACCCATCTCCACATCCAACACCAATCCTCCCAACAATTCCCGTGTTCTTCTAGAAAAACTAGAGAAACTCAAGAAAAAACAAATTAGAACCGATCTACACGCCCGTATGCTAACAGACTACCTTCGCTCTGGTGTAATCCCAGTTGGTCTCCAAATCCGGAACAACCCTGCCATCTTCTCACAGGATCCCAAATTTCATACCAGCTTCAGTCACCTTGCCAACACCTGCTCTCGCCACTGGATTTTGTTGGGCATTGATACAGCCATTGAACACAGCCGACAGGAACTTAAAGACATTGAAGAACTGGAACAATTGATCTTGGCAGATTCTACTATCCCTGATGCGAAAAGTCTTCTAGAGAAAGTGAATACTACCATCTCCACCTTTAGCATCTTTGAAGTTAACAAAAAAGCTAACAAAATACAGAAGGACATCAAATTCTACAAAGTGGAACAAACCTACCCTTACCTCAACGAGGAGTTCTATAACACACCATACATTCCCCCAAGAATCAAAAACTGGGGTAGATTTAGAAATAACCAATGGATAACCTTTTCCGATTCATCCAATACGTCTGCTGAAGAGTCAGACCCAGGTGAAGGTTCTAGTTCCACAAGATTGACCAACAGACCACCACCCCTACTCCCCCAAGGTTTTTTAGTACGGGGCCGCGGATGCGGCCAACCGGAAACACGATCGTCCAGAGCTCGCCAGTATCAACCCCAACTGGCAGGAGAGAGACAGACACGCAATTGTTTCTACCAGTGGGGTCCGCCGCAATTTACGCCCCAATTGCTGGATCAAGCTCCCCAATTGACAATATGTCCTCTACTACCCTCAACGAAGACACTATACCGATCTTCAACCTATCGGACCAAGTCCTGACCAATGAAGAAACACGCATCCATTCTCGAGGCCTCAGCTTCGTTCCCACTGAACGGACTAACTATCTGGAATTACAGTTGAGTCTGCTAAAGTTCTTCCGCAGAATACGCTTAAGACAATTCTTTATAAATGAAACTGAACCTAACGAACCAGTGACCCAACGGTTTCATCCGGCCTCCACCTTCAACCCTCCCTCTGCTACAATGCCTCCAGAGGTTCTAGCCTTTGAAAGATTAGTACTTCGTGACATCGCCGAACTACAATCCGAACCACAATTCGTCCCCTACAACATCTCCCTTTTGGAAAAACAGGCTCTACTGACCCTCAAGAACAATACGGATATCGTCATAAAACCTGCGGATAAGGGTGGGGGCCTCGTTGTGATGCAAGCAGATAAATACGACCGTGAGATCAAACGACAGCTCAGCAATGCTGATCATTACCGCCCTCTCACAAAAGACCCACTCCAAGATATCAGACAAAAGATCGTGAGTGTGACAGAGGACGCTAAATCGATGGAAATAATAACACATAAGGAATTTCTTTTCCTCAACAACCCCCACCCACGCACACCGGTCCTATACGTCCTGCCTAAAATCCACAAGGACCACCTCAATCCACCCGGATGACCTATTGTATCCGGTTGCGGATCGATTCTAGAACCGATTGGAAAGTACATTGAAGCCATTCTTAAGGAATTCGTCCCCATGACAGACACTTTCATCAGGGACACTACAGATCTTATCAATACTATTGAATACCTAAACTACGACATGGAACATGACCCCATGGCAGGTTTAGATATCGAATCCCTGTATACGAACATCCCCCACTCCGAAGGTTTACAGGTGATCGTATCCCTCCTACAGACTAGACCTAGGTTTACCAAGATACCCACTGATTTTATCATGGACCTGCTACGGATTGCACTCCAGAACAATTACTTTCTCTACAGAGACACTTTTTATTTGCAGATTAAGGGTGTCTCGATGGGCGCATGCTTTGCCCCTAATTTCGCTATTCTCTATGTACACCATATGGAAAAAACATTGATCCTACAAACGAGCAACCCTTTTTGTAACAACTTAAGTCTGTGGCGTCGATATATAGACGACATCCTGCTACTGTGGAACGGTACACAAGAGGATCTCATCGCCTTTGTAGACTGGCTCAACCAGTCACAGGAACATCTACGTTTTACATGTGAATGCAAAAACAATGATTTACCCTTCTTAGATGTAACAATACATGCCGAGGAAGGCAAACTGGGGATATCCCTCTTCCGGAAGCCAACGGAGAGGAATACATTACTCCCGTATACTAGCTACCACCCACGAGGACTCAGAGATGGCCTGCCATTTGGCCAATTTCTTTGAATTAGTAAAAACTGTAAGTGGCGACAGGACTACTTTCGTGAAGCGGAAATCCTAGCAACAAAACTGATTGCTAGAGGATACCCGAAACGGTTTCTATGGCACGCAAAAGAGCATGGTATTGCCACAGGGAACATCTGCTCTCCAGCCAACCCAAAAAGCCCCTAAAAAGAATCCCATTTGTGTCGAAATTCAGCCCCAGTAGTAATAAGGTGGCGAAAATCATCAAGAGGGATTGGTCCATTCTTCGCCCCTTTGAACCTTTCAAAGAAGAACCACTCTTTTCATATCAACTCGGGAACAATCTGTTGTCACATCTGGTTCATGCAATCACTTGGCCCGAAAAGACAACGGACCGCCACACCATTACGGCGGCCTGGGGTCTACCACCAGTACTGGGACATTTCAAATGCCAGAATTGCTCGGTTTGTGAGCTTACCACCAACACTAAAGTGTTCAAATATAAAGACAGAACCTACAGTCTGAAGAGCCACACTAACTGCAGATCCACCAATGTGATCTATGCAATTGAATGTCCATGCAAATTACTTTACATCGGCCAGACCACTCAAAGCATCAAGAACCGGGTTGTCCAACACAAAAGTCGGATCAATTGTAAAGTTACCACGGCTCCCTTGTTATCACACTACCTGGACATAAACCACAAGAACACAGACATCAATTGGCAGGTGATTGAATAAATGATACTTCCCACAAGAGGTGGAGACATCAGATCCCTCCTAAACAGGAGTGAGAGCAAATGAATGACATTGTGTGATTCAGTTGACAATGGATTGAACACTATTGACGAGTGGAACAGCACCATCTCCATCTGAATCCACTTCTCTTCCTTTTCCCATTCCTTACCGACTTTCTCCCCTTTTGGGTTGCTGAATCTGTCCCACACCGTCCTAGAATTGCAAATGTATATCTAATTGTACTGCCAATTTCGCATCGATCATGTTTATAGTGTGGTATTGCTGCCTTCTATAATTAATTGTTTTACCTAGCCCTACTTGCCGGGTATGAGGTGCTTTCACTAGTCATTCCGATACTTACCCCACCTATAAAGCCACTTCTCATACCACGCTCCAGCCCCTGCCCTGACGCTCCAATCCCTACTATACTTTCATGGCCCGGGTTAGTCGCGTCATCCAGTCTCCTCCCCTGACCTATTCCCTTATAGCTCTCATTTCCTGCCTTGGTTCCCTTAGCAATGCCAGGACAGCTTGCGATTTGCACGACTACAAGCTACTAGAGGTATGGGCTCTCATCGCTCTTAACTACTACTGGCCTCAGTAGCCACCCTACCCACCCCCACTTTCTACCGCTTAGCCTGATCCCCCACCTTCTCTCCCCAGATTCATTCTCCCAAAAGCACCGATCACGTTGGGATCGGCTTAGTCAAATCATCGTACCTGACTACCCACAAGGTACCTGAAATTTTCCAGCCATCGCGGACCAGCTCCGCCCATTGGACCCCCCGCACCTCAAGACCGATCATGTAATTGACACGGTAAGTGCGCAAACTTTGCCTGTGCACACATCCTGTGCCTCGCCCCGCTATGCTTTCCACCCCCCTAACCCTCCTTTCTCCCAACCCGATCACATCCTTTCTCTCCATCCCCAGACCTTCACTGGCAAGAGTTCTAATTTATCCTGACGTTCCGGACGCCGACCTAGACGTCGACACCACCTGACCCAGGTAGTCACCACTGTTTTCTTGTTCCTTTCTCAGGAACCGCGTTCCAGTCCACTAGTCCTCTGGCAGGCACTAACGTCCTTCTACGGGGTTTCTTCCATATATGCGACCCACTTCGGCCCACCAGAGCTTTTTAATTACCCCACGTTGGCTCCTGTTCACCCTTCCCCTTCGGTCATTATGTCCTCACTCCTCCCTACTTTCTCCCTTGTACAGCACTGCTATCAACCCACCCAGTCCTGATGATGATCCCAATTAAAGTGGATCGAAACGCCGTTGACTACTCAGCAAGACTATAGGCGCCCCCGGCAAAGTGGTTCAGGCAGAAAAAACAACATCAGAATAACGATTTAAAACCATCTGGAACCAGTCTGGCTTTTATGCACTGTACATATCTATGCACAAGTCACTTCGCGCCGTCCACGCTGACCACATTGTCACCTGCGTTGCTTCCGTGTTTTTCACTCACACACTTGAGCATCTAGTACAATTTGGGTTGTTTTCAAATTTGTATACCTGCAGTGCTGAAACAACTGCTAATTGTTTTGACCCCCAATCTGAATTGTTTATATAAATGATGCCATGAGCACTTGCTACAATCAAATAGAGTCTCCTTGTTTCACTTCGGATAATGTTGTATTCATATCCTTACTAATTGTCTTCAAAATTATACCAGTTGGGACACCATGTGTTATATATAATGCTCTACCCCAATCCCAACACGGTTGACTGGTTTATACTCCTGTGCTACAATACAAGAGCTGGGTCCATGGCGGTCGTGACCGAATGATGTGTACCGGGTCTCTGGTATCGCGCTCCGCTGTCGAGTTTCCGCCGTCTCTGGTCGGGCGGTGTCTCCCCTGCGGTGCGTCTGCCTGTCTGGGCCATCATAATTTGTGGAGCGGGGCGGACGTCATTCCGTACGGCGGAGAGTCTCCATTAGCTCCCACTACCACGGTAGCGGACGCATTTTGTTGGCAGTCTGCGTCGCTCCACGGCGGACGGGATTTGACCTATGTTTTTCTATGCTAATATAGCGAACTTGTTTCCAGCTGCTCACGGGCGGAAAAAGGCATTTTTCCGCCCAGCAAACATTGCGGTGGTGCCACCACCCGCCATTATAATGGACCCCTTTGTGTGTAAGACAGCACAGATTGAAGATAATTCTCTTCCAAACTGGTAGGCATTGAAGAGTTTGAGGCAGGGGCGCCAAGGCCGACAAGTCTGGCTGATTACAAATGAGGTGAGCCGCAGTGTTCTGCACCACCTGCAGTTTAGATAGCAGCATTTTCATTAGCGGAGGTCAGCAACATATTACAGTAGTCGAAGCGACTGATCATCAGTGCGTGGACCACTGTTTATTTAGCTGAGAAAGGAATAAAGGGGAGCGCTCTTCTCAGCATGTGCATAGAATGAAAGCAGGAGCCAAAGGTACACATCATCTGTTCTCTCATTGAACGGGGTTGAGCCAGACGTGAATCCTTCTAATAGATTAGGAGAGGGGCTAGAAGGGGGGGTGTAGGTGGAAAGTAAGCCACACCTGTGGGTTGGGTGAGCCAGACATGAACTCCAAGGAGGGACTCTCTCCATTTTAATTTTTGCTGAGATTTACATTGTGGGACAGACAAATGCCATACTTCCCACAAAGTTCTTAAGCAAAGAGCAGCAACTCGAACCCCTTGGTTAGGGTGCCCCCCATCTTGCCAGCCCAGGATATAGAATAAATATGGGAGAGCTGCAATGCACCTCAGATCCCTGCCTGAAAACATCTTCAGGAGATGGACTGCCCTGCTGGACCCTTGGACTGAACAAGATAGGACTTCATTCAGAAGGACTGCACCTGCTGTACGCTCAGCACTTCTTAAACAAGAGGACTTTGTCTGTCCTAAAAGATAAAGGAGTGGACTCCCTAATATGCAACAGGTAGAAAAGTGATGGAAGAAGCTACCTGCAACAACTCCAACTGACCAGCTTCGCCTGGATTTTACTTTAATTGACCAGGTGCATTGTGGGAGTTGGCGTCCCAGGCCCCAAGAAGCAAAACAGAGCTTTTAAACCACTGTCTGGTGCTGTCAACCCTTTCTTGCCTTTAAGGAACCTTACAGACAAGAGCCAAGATGATGACTTCAAATCGCAACTCGTCCTGACCAAGCAGGTTTGCCATGCTAAAAGTTTGGGAGCTCCTCCCCATCAACAACAAAACAAAGTCCTCCAGGACTCACCAAGGCATTGCGCTGCAGCAGGCTGGTGTCACTACAACAAAATCCGGAGCCAAGGACATTGAGAGAAAAAGATCCAAAAAGTGACTAGGTCAGAAGGAAAAAACTTGATCGGGCCCTACTGCTCATCGTTATGGACACACACTCCTTCAATGTCGACCTGAATCTTTGACTTTGTCCCGGTTCAGCCCTCATAATGGATCTTTGTCATTTTGGTATAATTTTAAAAATAGAAATATTCTTAATTTTTATAAATTGGTTTTGGATTAATATTGTGTTGTGTCTTTACTTATTTACTGTTTTTGGAGATATTACATGCTTTAGACACCTGTCTCATAAGTTACACCTGACTACTTACTAGCCAAGCTACCAAGGGTTGAGCAGGGATTCGTTTATTGAGACTTGACTGGCCCTTATTTGTGATTGTAGTATTATTACTAGTTGTAGGTACCAACCTGCACCTACTAAGAAATCACCTTCCAACACCTGCCACAATTACCATTTTGACTGTTCTAAACTTTCCTTTTTAATGTCTAGTAGTTCTTATTTCCCAATATGGCAGGGTGCATTGTGTTTAAAAGGAAAACAAGTAGAATATAATGTTTTACATGTCCTAGTAACGTTGGATCTCTCATAGAAAACACTGGATATCAGTATAACGTCTCTTAGGATTCATTGTAGTTTGGGGCAGCTACAAAACTGATTCAAGGACTCATTTAAATTGTACCTTATAATTCCCCAACTTAGACATCGATTCCGATCCGCTAGAATAAACATCCGAGCGAATCGTATCTCCATACGACTCGTACACACGCCGTATGACCCGACAAGTACGATCCGGACCGGGGCACCAGGACGCGATCCATACGGTCCACGTCAGGTAAGGGCGATTCGTACGGAAAAGCGCACAATCACATACACACCGTACGGTGCGTACCCCCATGCTCGCAGGGGTACGCCCCATATACCTGCGATCACAGGGGGTATGCACCGTACCCCACGATCATGGGGTGTACGCACTGTATACCCAGCGAACATGGGGTACGGTGCGTACACCTCATGATCGTGGGGTACGGTGCGTACCCCCCGTGATCGCAGGTGTACGGGGCATACCCCTGCGAGCATGGGAGTACGCACCGTACCCGGGGGTGGTGTTCTGTACCTGTTTCGGTGCGAACTCTGCTTTTACGGCTGTTTACAGTTCCCGTAAAAAAAGGGTTGTACGGTGCGTACCCAACACGTATCGTACTTGCTGGGTTGTAAAAACCAGCTGCGAGCCATACAGATCTCACGTACAGCGGGTTCCGACGGAGACTCGTATGGGGACTCGAGTCGTACGGTCTCTGTACATTTCGTACGGAGTCCGGCTCCTGGTACGAATCATACTTCGTCGTACGTATGGGGGACGGTGCAGGGTACGATTCGTACGGGAAAAATGCTCCGAACGACTATTCGGAGTGGTTTTTACCAGATCTGAATCGACCCCCTAGTGGTAAAGTCGTATGTTTCTCTTAATATTAAGGTAAAGATACTTTTCAAAGGTAGTCTCTTTTCTACTTATAACCAAAAGGCCTTTCTGTCAGTGTCCAGCTGTCACCTGCCTACTGATTGCTGGCCTGTGGTAAAATGTGTATTGCTCCCAGACAGTGGAAAAGGGCGCCGGGTGTGGGAGTGCATTTTTTACTTGATAGGATGGCATTGGAGGCTTTACCTAGCCCCTTCATGTCCTTCATAGGATGACTACCCTGACACTGGCAGATGCATCTCACCCCTAGACCTGCTTAATGTTTGCCTTTATAGTAGGCTTGTTTTGATGTTTAGAGGGTAGGGAAAAGATTATCCCCCACCCACAGGCTGGCACTGGTCACAAAAGTAACATCTTCAGGGCACTCCTGGATTGTGAAGAATCAGAAGAAGACTGCTCTGCTAACTGAAGAACCTGAAGGAATCTTGGATCTGTTTGCCTTGGCTCCAGGACCCCAGAAGTGACTCCAAGGGGCAGTTGGCTGAGATCCTATTTGGGGCACAACAAACTTCTAGAGGCGTTTTCCTGCTTTTCAGCTGAGCAGTCCCGACTGTACCTGACCTAATCCCCTATTCTGGCTTATGTGGCAGTTTGTGCTTACACCTAAGTGCTGTCACCAAGCTCCTGGACAACTGGTTGCAATCAGAGTGTCCTACTACCTGCCTACCTGCAACTTTCGCAAGAATTGAAGCTAAGCATAAATGCCAACAACATCTCATTGTCCAAAGTCTGATCATTTAGCTGTGATAAGACATCCTGGAGAGTACCCAAAATATCGAAATTAAGATATCGATATGCAATAATATCGATGTTTTAATTTTGATGGTAGAATATTGATGTCAATAATTTCAATGGACAGAATATCGACCTTAACCACTCCGTCACGAGTCACGGGCGCGCTGTGCTGATGACGGAGTGGTTTCATCATGCCGCGGCCCGCCTGCCCACGCTGCAGTAATTCTGCACCTGCGCGCCGAAATTAATGAGCGGGCGGGGCCGTGACGGAACTACTCCATCACCAGCACAGCGCGCCCGTGGCTCGTGACGGAGTGGTTCCATCACGAGCATGGCGGCGTCACGCGACCTCCCCTCCCCCCTTGGCCGCGGCGTAATTACCGCTGTGGCCAAGGAGTTAAGGCAAGTAATATCGATGTTTTTAATATCGAAGTTAGTAATATTGATATCAAATATATCAATGCTACTAATATCGATATATGTATTATTTTCATGTATTTTGGTAATAATTTTATATGTATATTTTAATTTTGTGTTTGTGGGTTTATAGGGGAATACGGTGAGAAGTAATTTAATTATAGTAAATTAATTATTAATTTGTATTAATTATGAATACATTTAATAATGTTAGTGTTTAAGTTCTGTAGCGGGTTGTGGGTTTATAAGTGAATAGGGTGGGAAGTAATTTAAATGTAATTAATTAATAATTTATTTGTATTAATTGGCATTGATAATTATATTATTGTTGATTAATTATTAATTGCAAATTAATCTGTAGTCATTGGTAATTAAGTTTTAATAGTTGGTAATACATTTTTATTAATTGGTAATTAAATTTTAATAATTGCAATAACTTTGTATTAGTTGGTAATTCATTTTTATTAATTGGTAATTAATTTGTATTATTGGTAATTCATTTTTCGTAATGAGTAAATTCTTGTAATTATTCATTTTTGGTGGTATACAACATTATTTAATTATTAATATTTGATAATTGGTATTTTGTTATAATGAATATGTTCTTGTTATGTTTTTAAAATATTTTTTAATTGTTAATTAATATTAATTACCTTTTATTTATTGCTATTTATTATTAATTTATTGTTAATTAATTATTCATTGGTAATTATGTTTATAATAATGTTTGGGTATTTTGAATAATTTATAGGTATTTAATAATTAATTCATTATTATTTTTTAATATTTTAATTATTTTTAAGTATGTTGTTTTTAACTTCTACACTACCCAACACTTTCCCTACTGTTGCACTCACTGGAGTTGGAATAGTAAATTTTACCCCTACGCTATTCTACACTTTCCCTACTGTTGCACCCTCTGGAGTTAAAATAGTCATTTTTACCCCTACACTATCCAACACTTTCCCTACTGTTGCACTCTTTGGAGTTGGAATAGTCATTTTTACCACTCCGCTATCCAACATTCTCCTTACTTTTTTAATTTGTTTGCATTTTTATTAATTTATTATTTATATTATCATGTTTTGTGTATAGATGTATTTGTAATTTATAATAATTTTATTTATTTATAAGTTATTAAAATAATTATTAAAATGTATTATTAAGTTAGTATATATATTATGTATTATATGTATATGTTTAATTAATTTTTTATTTAATCATGTATGATAGTTATTCATTTTAGCTATGTTTATTACATTTACAAGTATTACTTAATTTATTTCACATATTTTTTTAAATAAAAAAACAATATTTTTTAATTACTACATTTTTGTTCTTACCTTGTTGGAGATAGGATGTCGATATTGTTGACTTAAATTATTTTGTTGCGATATTTTTGTATGTCAATATTTTTAGCATCAACATTTTGTTAGACATTCTAAATCTCATTGCTGTGCCCTGAAAGCATCTTCATTTGGGGCTAATAAGAGTGGATGACCACTCAGTCAGAGGTTTACTTTTGGCCTGCCCCAATTACCTTGTCAGAAGCACGTCACAGGCCAGCTCCAGTAGGAGGCCTGGCACTCTGGGGAACACCAAAACACAGGTTGACCCAGGCTCTGGGACCTTAGGCTCACTATACAATTGTTTATCTCTTATAACAGAGGAATTCCTTAATGTTTATTGTGTCACTATACAATATACAATTTTCCCAATAAGTCAAGTGATCTCAAGAGATGTTGCTAGTTGTCTGGTTCTCAGCCTGCCACCTTATGCTCTCAAGATTAGGGCATTCCTCTGTGCCCCGCATAACTCTGCCTGGGATGGTCCTCCATCACCATCCCACTTGCCCAACTCAGGTATATCTTCTAGGGCAGAATCTACTTCCCCTCTAGATGCTGGTACTTCATCCGCAGGATCAGCCTTCTCCTGGACCGTGGAATGTTCCATGGCAGATTGTGTACTCCTCTTGCTCTTCCTCTACCTGGCAGGCACCTGAGACACAGTTTTAAGCTCTAGGTCCTTCTGATTTCCTGGAGGGGCTACTACGGACTGTGTGGTTGGGAACATCCACTCAGGCAATCCCAACATCTCCTAGTGGGACCTGAGCTACATCTTCTATGCTCTGGTACAATCCCTAACAGAGAGTACACAGGCTTGTCTTAAGTCAGCACCACCTTTAAGGAATTTTAGACTCCTCCGCCACTCAAAGGGAACCTGACTCTTTGGTAGTGACCCACCTGGTTGTCTGTTGTCACAACCTGGTGGACTACATCAGGAACTACCTGCTTCATTTTGATGTCATATTATATAAAGGGATTTTTGGTTTAACAAAATTCCCTGAGTAGCACTGCACAAACACATGGACTGACACCAACCAATGAACACCAATTAAAAAAAATAGTGATGAAGTTATAACACAACACAAGGAAAATTAAAAACCAATTTAGAAAAATAGACAACATTTTAACAAATAAAATAACACCCAAACAAAAAAATCCAATAGGCAGATTCAGGAATATGCTTTTTTAAGATTTTGAGTTAGTAATAGAGACCAGAAAACACAAGCACAGGTATCTCATCAAGCTAGGCTGGATCAAAGTCAAAGGTTAAGGCCTACAGCAATGGATCATTGGTTGGACACAGGGCTCAGGTACATTCAAGTGGAAAACGTACCTTCTGACTGAGAACGTTTTCCAAACGAAAAGTGGTCATCAACAAGTCAGTGGCGGGGTAAACTTCAAGTTGAATCTAAGGAATGCTCAGTGGCAATGGGAAGCTGCTGTTCATGATTTTGGGGCCAATCTGTTGCTGCCTAGCTTCGTGCCCAGACATGTCAATGAAGAATGTCAGTGTTGACTGGGTGCTGCTTGGTGTTGAGTCCGGTAAAGCAGTTCATTGGGTGGTGCTCAGCGTTGACTCACTCCAGTAAGGCTCTTGATGGAGGCAATCAATGTCAATGCTCTGAATCGAATCTGGTGAAGCTTCCATTTAGGCGAAAGGACTACACTCTGACCACGACCGAGGGTCCAGGAATGTAGAGATAGTGCTTGCAGGCCAGGTCTTACTCCCACAGGGCCGGCTGATGGCACCAGGGCAGGTCCAACTGGGACTGGTCAGCTGGAAAGCAGGAAGAAAACATCTGGATGCTTGTTGTGACCATGTAGCTCAAAAGAGGGTAACTAACTGACAGTTACTGTCACATTTGGAGTTCTGGAGTCAAGGCAAGCAGGTCCAAACTTACTTCATGTTTTTCAGACAGCAGGGCAGTCCTTCTACTAATTTATCTCAGGTCCAGGAGCATTCTGATGAGAGTTCTCAGGATTCCACTGTCATGCCCAGTGCCAGGATGTGGATGGAATGCAACACTTTGTTCTCCCTTTAAACCAGCTGTGAGTAGCTTCCTCTCCCACGGGGTTTGGAGCCATTCTGACTAGAAAGACAAAAGGGATGCAGGCCTAGGGTTAGGCTTCATCTGTCAGTGACAGGGTAGGCATCCTTTTAAACTCAGGAAAGGCTGCACATGGCCTCCCCAGGCCATCCTGTCAATTGAGCAATCTCACGCCCCACATCCAGGGCCCATAATCCACTGTCTGGAGGGGATCCCATTTACTTATTGGATTTTTGTCATTTCTTTGTCATTTTATTTAGAAAAAAATTCTCAATTTTCCAAAATTCATTTGGGATTTTTCTTGTCTTGTGTTTTCATTTTATTACTGTTTGTGGAGTGCGTACATACTTTACACATTACCTCTAGGTTAAGCCTCACTGCTCTGTACCAAGCCACTAGAGGGTTGAGCACAGTTTTCTTTAATGACTCGAGTGGCAAATTCTTGCAAGGAGTGTGATTATTATTTGATATAGGTTCCACCCCCATAAACTAATACTCCAATTTCTTAAAATTACATTAAAAACTATCAGCAGGACTTGCTTTTTGTCAGCAGGTATCATGCAACAAATGTCTGTTGTAGGTTATTACCAAAGATTTGTCATCCATGAATGCTGGTGCATTCTCAAGGGGTACTGTTAGCCATTAGTGTTCTTAAATAATGCATAGTCCCATTAAACATCAATATTGTTCTTGTGTCCCACCTTCAGATGCCTCAACCTATGTGTAATTTTATGGGATGTTTAGTTTTGAATGCGTTTCTGATATGTTATTTTTATGGAAAATCTGCTGCCTGAAGTACAGGATTGAAAGGAGCAGTGGCTATTGCTGTAGTAATTTTCTGTAGGGTAATTGCTCATAATTATCCGTAATTTTGTGAGCAGAGCCGGCTATAGGGTGGTACGACAGGTGCCATCACACTGGGTGCGGACTTCCGGGGGTTGGGGGGGCACCGTGTTTGCAAGTTTATTAGGGTTTTGAAGTAACTCCTTCTGTGTCCCTTGCCTCCAATAATTTCCAGGCAACAATACAAATGTCAAAATAACTCCTGTGATTAATGTTCTTCCTTGAGAGAGATCTGAGTTTAGTCTAGTAGAGGTTTTGTCTCACTGTAAGGTGTTGCAAATGGTTAACCACTTGGATGCTAAGGCTATTTTGGATCTTCAATGTAATTTCCATTGAAATCAATGGAAACTCCATGACGAGCTGGGCTCGTCATGAGCGTCGAAGGAGTTAATATGCCTGCTGCAAAGTATGTGTACCATGCAAAACACAAACTACATTTAATGTAAATAGGTTAGTGGGTTACTGCTTATAAAAAAGAGACATACCTTTAATTAAGTGCAATTTCGAAATTAAAATCCTATTATAGAACAGTGAACTATTAACTTTCCTCAAAGAAATGCATGCACACTGAAAATTATAAATTAGAACATAGATTACTGTAGCAAAAAGGATTAATTTGTGTAGAAATCAATTCTTATCATTAAAGAGAACCCCCAACTATGGTGTTCCTTTTTAAATTCTGAGTTTGTTCTTCTCTAGACCAAGCACGATTAAACTACACTGCTTACCAGTATTGATAACATGTCACTCCTACACCTTGTAGTCCTCTGGCTTATGTAACATTTCCTATACACTGGTTAACAAATGTATGATTGACTGTCTTTGTGTAATGTATGTGTGATGCACAGTGCTCTGGCACCCTACACTGCTATGAGTGGTGCTCTATAGCTAATTAAATGCATCAGGGAGGGAGTGTTAATGGAGACTTGAGGAGCACTGTTAAAGGGTGGTGGTGAGGGAATCTGTTGTGGAGGTGGTCATTGGGGGTGGACTGCCACCAAACATTATTACACCGGGTGCCACCAGTGCTAAAGCTGGCCCTGTATGTAAGAACCATAATACAGCATATTCTTAGTGCAAAATGCACCCTCACATCCAGAATGGAGTAGAGGATGAGCTTTTTGTTGAGAAAATAGTACTAAATGCTACAGCAGTAGCCAACAACCACTCACTCACTCTTAATTTGTTATTACAGTGATCCTGTGGTAGGACTTTTGCCTCAAATTAGTCTTAATTACTAAAGCTGGCATAGAGAGTAATGCGTAATTACTGGAATTACTTCAATTACTCCAGCATAATTAAAATTTCTGGCCAACGTAATTGAAAGCCAATATCAGGGTTGTTAAACATTTATGTACTCCTACTTATTATAGCTATCTCAATTGATTGCATGTTACTGATAGTGTTTAAAAAACGAATCCTAAACAAGACTATTATAACAAGTTTTAGGTCTGTTTTTTAATTGAAGATATCCTACCTTACTGTACTGATGTTCTGCAGGATGAGGTGCAAACTGGCTCTGTCTATTACCCTTTAATCAACATTTCCATCTCCATAAATTAAATGTAGCACTACTCAATACATGAATTAAACCTTGAAATAGCCTTGAACTACTTTTGCATTCTGCTTTAACAGGGTTGTCTTTGGCTTTGCAAGGACTATTAAAATGCTTCAAAAACAGAGCCAGCATTGAGGATTTACACACAATTATCTTCTATTTATGTTGTGGTCAATAATTCCATTAAGAGCACACTGGACAAAACACATCAAATCTTTGATAAATGTAGTCCTGTGTAATAGTGACAGCAGGTTTGCGACTCACCGTACACCTCACACATTCATGCAGATGGATATATTTTCAAGAAGAAAATAGGTCAGTCAATGCCAATGAGCACATAACTTCTATTTAATAATTATATTTTGCTACTATATTTGTGATAATGATAACACTGCACTGGGGCAAGGATGGACGTCAAATTCCGTTCCGCTCGCAGAATTTACGATATTTTGGCATTTTCGCACTTGCGTTCTCGTGCATGCGATCGCCTTACCGGTATCCCTGCATTCGCCGAAGAGTTTTCAGATCCGTTTGCGTGCTCCATGAGATGCTGGTAGCCGGTCGCGCTATCCCACGAGAGTTTGCGATCGCGATCACGTCATTTGCCTTGCCAATAGACACCGCGAGAGTCTGATATCACAAACACATCATTCTCCAGCGTGAGAGAGAGCGTGAGGTCATGAAGACGTCACTCTCCACCGCGAGAGAGAGCGTGAGATTGCAAAACACGTAATGTTGGACGCGCCATCCGGTAGAAGTGTGGTGAAGCTCTCGCAATCTCGAACACGCAAAACTTTCAATCTGGAGAAGAAGAATATCTCTAGCAGCATAAAACCTTCTGTAAATGATGATTTGGTTGAAAGAAACTCCTCAGATTGACATCTGGCTGTCCTTTTTGTGCAAGGAGTCCTTTTTTAAAAAAAAAAACCTTTTTGGGGGGAGTGGGAAAAAGTGCCAATGAGTCTCCAACTTCCTATTCCTGTCCAGCAGGCTCCTCCCAGTGATTTGTCCATCTCCTGTTCATTCTGCCTTTCGATTTTGAGCTGAAAGGATCACTCTTTGTGTCTGCAGCATCATTATCATTGGATTTGAGGACTTTTGAATTTGATATTTTACAAGTAAGTTGGGGTTGCTGCAACTACAATTTTCGTACTTATCATTCTTTTTTTTAAATTGTATTGGGTAGCCAGTAGTCCCAGAGCTAGTCATGGGTGGATGCATGATGAAGTAACTGTTCCTTTTGTGTGTGTTGAATGTATTTCAAACATCCTTTAGGGCATGGATGGTATAGAAATGAGTTGCAAAATGTGTTTTTTTGGGGGGAGACTTCTGTTTTTACTTGTGTGTTAAAGAAATGCCTTTGGTGTGTGTGGTATATTGGTGTGTACCTTGCAGACCTTGGTTTGCCATGTGGATTTTCGTTTTTGCATTTTACTGCATTCAAAAGGCAAAGCAGTGTGGTTTAGCATGCATCCTTTGCCTATTATGGGCCTTTTGTCATTACATTGTTTCCCAGGCCTCCGGCTTGTTGCTTGTGATTTGTGAGTGTCCATGTGGCTGGTGTCCATTTCTGGTGGGAGTTATTAGTGTGCTGCTTTTGCCATAGAGGCCTGCATGGTATTCCTTTGTGGCCTAGGCTTCTTGTAGTGGGCCTGGCCCTGAGGCCGGCAGCCATTAAGATCAGGCAGTGTGCCTTTTGCAATAGGCCGGCATTGTCTGTCTTCTGTTTCTTGTAGTTGTGTATAGACCTGGCAATGTGGCTGGTGGCCAATTTGAAGCCCAGTAGTGTGTTTTTGCCATAGTCCTACAATCTTCTTTGGCCTAGTCTGCAACCGGCCTATCACCCAGTAGGGTCAGAGGTAGCCACAGATGCATTAGACAAGTGTTTTGGCGTGTTCTGTTGCATTTAAAACATCATTTAATGCATGGATGCCATTGGATTGAGTTTCAAAATGTATTTTTGGGGGGCATTTCTGTTTTTGGGTGTGTGTTAAAGAAATGCCTTTGATGTGTGTGTGTATGGTGTGTTGGTGTGTACCTTGCAGACCTTGTTTTGCCCTGTGGATTTTTTATTTAGCATTTTACTGCATTAAAAGGCAACGCAGTGTGGTTTAGCATGCATCCTCTGCCTGGCTATTATAGGCTTTTTGTCAGTACATTGTTTCACAGGTCTCCTGCTTGTTGCTTGTGATTTGTGAATGTCCATGTGGCTGGTGGCCAGTTCTGGTGGGAGTTATGTGTGTGCTGCTTTTGCCATATAGGCCTGCATGGTACTCCTTTGTGGCCTAGGCTACTTGTTGTGGGCCTGGCCATGAGGCTAGCAGCCATTGTTGAGACAGGCAGTGTGCTTTTTGCAATTGGCCTGCATGGTCTGTCTTCTTTTTCTTGTAGTTGTGTGTGGGCCTGGCCATGTGGCTTGTGGCCATTTTGAAGCCCAGTAGTGTGCTTATGCCATAGGCCTGCAAGCTTGTGTGGCCTAGTCTGCCAACAGTCCTTTCATCCAGTAGGCTCAGAGGTAGCCGCAGGTGCATTAAACAAGTGTTTCTGCTTGTTCTGTTGCATTTTAAACATCATTTAATGCATGGATGCCATTGGATTGAGTTTCAAAATGTGTTTTTTGGGGGGTATTTCTGTTTTTCGGTGTGTGTTAAAGAAATGCCTTTAATGTGTGTGCGTGGTGTGTTAGTGTGTAACTTACAGACCTTATTTTGCCTGTGGATTTTCATTTTTGTATTTTATTGTATAAAAAAGGCAAAGCAGTGTGGTTTAGCATGCATCCTTTGCCTGGCTATTATTGGCATTTTGTCAGTACATTGTTTCCCTGGTCTCCTGTTTGTTGCTTGTGATTTGTAAGTGTCCATGTTACTGGTGGCCATTTCTGGTGGGAGTTATTAGTGGGCTGCTTTTGCCATATAGGCCTGTGTGGTATTCCTTTGTGGCCTAGACTTCTTGTTGTGGAACTGGCCATGAGGCTGGTGGCCATTTTGAAGACAGGCAGTGTGCTTTTTGCAATAGGCCTGTATTGTCTGTCGCTTGGAACACCCTTCCTCCGTTGCTACGCGCCATTAAGAATTTCAATCTTTTTAGAAAAGCACTAAAAACTCACCTCTTTAAAATGACACCTTAACTTCTCTAGCTCTTCTGTTGCCTATCTGCATCTTTACGTGCCAGGATACTCCTGAGTAATTGAGGGCGCTACAAAACCACCAATAACATAACATAACATTTTCTTGCATTAAAAAGGCAAACAGTGTGGTTTAGCATGCATCATTTGCCTGACTATTATATGCATTTTCTCAGTACATTGTTTCCCAGGCCTCCGGCTTGTTGCTTGTGATTTGTGAGTGTCCATGTGGCTGGTGTCCATTTCTGGTGGGAGTTATTAGTGTGCTGCTTTTGCCATAGAGGCCTGCATGGTATTCCTTTGTGGCCTAGGCTTCTTGTAGTGGGCCTGGCCCTGAGGCCGGCAGCCATTATGATCAGGCAGTGTGCCTTTTGCAATAGGCCTGCATTGTCTGTCTTCTGTTTCTTGTAGTTGTGTATAGACCTGGCAATGTGGCTGGTGGCCAATTTGAAGCCCAGTAGTGTGCTTTTGCCATAGGCCTACAAGCTTCCTTTGTGGCCTAGGCTTCTCAATGTGGGCCAGGCCATGAGGCTGGCAGCCATTATGGAGACAGGCAGTGTGCTTTTTGCAATTGGCCTGAATTGTCTGTCTTCTGTTTCTTGTGGTTGTGTGTGGGCCTGGCCATGTGGCTTGTGGCCATTTTAAAGCCCAGTAGTGTGTTTTTGCTATAGGCCTGCAAGCTTTTGTGGCCTAGCCCGCCAACTGGCCTTTCATCCAGTAGGCTCAGAAGTAGCCCCAGTTGCAGGAGACTAGTGTTTCTGTGTGTTCTGTTGCATTTTAAACATCAGTTAGGGCATGGATGGCATTTGATTGAGTGGTAAAATATGTTTTTGGGGGGGTATTTCTGTTTTGGGTGTGTGTTAAAGAAATGCCTTTGATGTGTGTGGTGTGTTGGTGTGTACCTTGAAGACCTTGTCTTGCCCTGTGGAGTTTCGTTTTTGCATTTTACTGCATTAAAAGGCAAAGCAGTGTGGTCTGGCATGCACCCTTTGCCTGGCTAATATAGGCCTTTTGTCAGTGCATTGTTTCCGAGGCCTCCTGCTTGTTGCTTGTGATTTGTGAGTGTCCATGTGGCTGGTAGCCATTGCCAGTGAGAGTTATTAGGGTGCTGCTTTTGCCATATAGGCCTGCATGGCATTCTTTTGTGGCCTAGGCTTTTTGTTGTTGGCCTGGTGGCCACTTTGAAGATAGGCAGTGTGCTTTTTGCATTAGGCCTGCATTTTCTGTCTTTTGTTTCTTGTAGTTGTGTGTGGGACTGGCCATGTGGCTGGTGTCCATTTTGAAGCACAGTAGTGTGCTTTTGCCACAGGCCTGCAAGCTTGTGTGTCCTAGTCTGCCAACAGGCCTTTCATCCAGTAGACTCAGAGGTAGCCACAGGTGCATTAGACAAGTGTTTCTGCATGTTCTGTTGCATTTTAAACATCATTTAGGGCATGGATGGCATTGGATTGAGTTGCAAAATGTGTTTTTGCAGGATATTTCTGTTTTTGGGTGTGTGTTGAAGAAATGTGTTTGATGTGTGTGTGTGTGGTGTGTTGGTGTGTACCTTGTAGACCTTGATTTGCCCTGTGGACTTTTGTTTTTGCATTTTATTGCATTAAAGAGGCAAAACAGTGTGGTTTACCATGTATCCTTTGCCTGGCTATTATAGGTCTTTTGTCAGTACATTGTTTTCCAGGCCTCCTGCTTGTTGCTTGTGATTTGTGAGTGTCCATGTGGCTGGTGGCCATTTCTGGTGGGAGTTATTAGTGTGCTGCTTTTGCCATATAGGCCTGCATGGTATTCCTCTGTGGCCTAGACGTCTTGTTGGACTGGTCATGAGGCTGGCGGCCATTTTGAAGACAGGCAGTGTGCTATTTGCAATAGGCCTGTATTGTCTGTCTTCTGTTTCTTGTAGTTGTGTGTGGGCCTGGCCATGTGGCTGGTGGCCATTTTGAAGCCAAGTAGTGTGCTTTTGCCATAGGCCTGCAAGCTTGTGTGGCCTAGTCTGCCAACAGGCCTTCCATCCAGTAGACTCAGAGGTAGCCACAGGTGCATTACTCAAGTGTTTATGTGTGTTCCGTCGCTTTTAAAACATAATTTAGGGCATGGATGGCATTGCATTGGATGGCATTGGATTGAGTTGCAAAATGTGTTTTTGGGGGGCATTTCTGTTTTTGGGTGTGTGTTAAAAAAATGCCTTTGTTGAGTGTCTTCCTCCCTTATTTTCTTTTATTTGTGTGTCTGTCTTTCTTGTTAGAAGCTTCGAATCAAAACAAATCCATCACCACCGTCTTCTAGTCTTTTTATTGCCATATACGATTTTGAGCTGTCTGCATTTCACAGTCCACTCCTTCCGAATCCTGCTCCTCCATCCTCCTGAATCGTCCAAAATCCATTACCCTCAAGCCAGATGATGATTGGATGATGCAAAATAAAAGAAAAAAGAAAATATTTCCTTGATGAGTCCCTCCAAAAGAAGTGGAACATGATGAGGACTACTATAGTTATCCTCCTTTCTGAGCCAAGAGAGACTGCCCATTAACTGAAGATGAGAAGGAACAGGTAATGAATAATGCCATGCATTGGACGCTGACTGAGTGATTTTGCTGTTGTTTGTTGTGCATGAAGTTAATTCATTCTGTACTATATGTAATCTATACACTAAAAGTAACTCAAGGCAATGTTTCCATTCCTGTATTTTTAATAACACATGTTTCTTCTACTCCAGACTGATACATTGCATTTTTTATATAGAAAGGGGACTCAATCTGTACACTGCACATTGAGTAGGACAACACCATGATGATGATGGCGAGAGAGACTGCCCCTGTCACTTAAGATGAGAAGGAACAGGTAATGCATGGCATGCATTGGACACCAACTCTGAGTGATTGGTGTTTGTGTTGGAGTTTGTTGTGCATGAAGTGAAGCCAAAGTGTACTATTTAATCTACCCACTAACAGTGACTCAAGTAAATATTTCCACTCTTGTTGTTTAATAACAAAATTGTACTTCTACTGCAGGCCGATCCATTGCATTTTTGAATATGGAATCTGGACTCACTCAGTACACTGCAGACTGAGTTGAATAACACCATCATGATGATGACCACAGTGATATAGTATCTTCACAGTCACTCAGTAGGATTGGAGATGTTTGATGGAATAAGTCAGGGTGTTTCAAGAGTGGCATAAAAGGTAAACAAGTCAACAACAACCACAGCACACCTAAATGTCTGTGTAGCAGTGGAGTGGAGTGTAGTGCGGTATGACTGCGGTGCATTGATTTAGTTACTTAAATTGTAAAATGCTATGTTGCTGGATGTGTGCTTTGTCCAACTCTTTAAAAAAATGTACGCTAAATGGAGGATGTGTAAAGGGTGCAGTCACTGTGGGCCTGCTCTGTCCTGTTGTTGTTAAAGGTTAATGCTGGAAACAGACTAAAGTAGACATGATGCATCCATGCCACCTCTGAAAGTGTTCTTGGTGCACTACACCATAATCTGTGCATTTATTTTGACTTGGTTTCTCAATATCCCTTTTGTTTTCCATCTACAATTACATGCCGGGCCTTACCCTGTGCTATACTTGGGAAAACAGTGCACACTTAACTTACCAATGATTCTACATCTGCCAGGCAGGGAGTGGTTTCATCCAAGATTGATGGACCGAGCAGGAGCAAGAGGAATGCAGAGATGCAACTACCCATTATGACCAGGATAACACAGTAACAGAATCAACTTTCATCATCTTTTAAATAATTTGATTCATTTTTTTGTCTTCAATCATTACTACAATTGTGTTGTTGTTATTATATTTATGTTTGCTCTCGTTTATAATTCATCCCTACAGATATTTTTAAATTTTCTTTGCTATCTTTAAAAGTAAGCCCGGTCCAATAGAACACAAACTTTATGTAATCCGGGTCTCCTTATCATCATCATGCATGCATTTCCTTTCTCTCCCTTAACAGATTGATATGGATATCGTGGTCTAGAAAGATTGTGTTTTGTTGTTTGTCCATGCGTGCTGTTTTTGTTCGTCAAACCTTTCCCCAAACCCCCCTTCCCAACCATTCAACAAACCCTAACCCTTTTCTCCCGGGCTGTGTGACTTATTGAGGTATGACTAAATAACCAATAATTTATCAGACGCTTGCTGGGTTGGACATGGGAAAAGCAACAGTAATTCAATTTCAAGGCAGACGAGAATCTTCGTCTGCTTGCCCACCCATTAGCAGTATATTTGTGAGGTTTTTTTCTACCAAAGGAACCTAATACATCAGCATTAATTGCTGGCATCGATTGAATTTGTTGTCATCCTCCTACACAGCACTAATGGTTACGCGTGTGTCGAGTATACTGTAGGCCTAGTAGAATAACTCGTCACAACTAGAGTTTATAACTCTATGTACTAGGCTATCCCCACCACCATTATGTTTTGTTGTATTTTTGCATATTATTGTTTGGAAGTAAGTTCTGTACTGTACTTCATTCTACTACTCCTCCAACAGTCTCTCTCAGGCGACTGTCTTATGTTCTTTTTTGAAAATGCTACTGCCAGTGTCGTCTACTACTACTACCACCACAACCATGGCATGTTAGGAAAGAAAACAATCATCACCATGCAGCTATTGCTGTGCCTAAGTGAAACATCAAGCAAAGGTAAGTGAAGTTTGGGGGAGGCATCATTTATAAAGGAATTTTTTCATTAATTCAGTTTCACACCCCCTTTTGAGTCCAGTTGTAGAATGCATAGACTAGGAGGAGAGACTGACAGTGCTAGTAGGACAACTCACTCAGTGAGGGGTGCCGCATCTATCTGTTTGTGTCTATCAAAGTCAGCCAATTATTTAAATCAAAAACTGGCTGTTCCCATGCACCAGAAAGGAAACAGTGTGACGTAAAACAGTATCCCCACCCACAAAACATTAACAACATTGTATGTTAAGTATAAATATATAATTTAATACCCTAACAAAAAAAACTATGGAAAAAAATCCCACAACAACACCTGACCCACCCCACCCCCTAACCCCAACCAATGACCGTAATAAAAAAGTCCAACCAAAATGAATGTCCAATTGTCCAAAGAAAGTTAACCCCAATGCCTGATTCCCACCCACCAAAAGAAGAAATGAAAAAGGGGCAATTAACAGGGTCTTATTTTCGATGGACTCGACTCTACTGAATGACCCGTACTTGCTCCTCTAGCCAGGCAACACAGCGCTTCAATGAGTGGCAATTGCATCCACAAGGGGGGGCAGCAGTGATGGTAAAATAGGGGCGGGGCCGGGCGGCTGCTAGACGGTGGCGCCGTAACACTGGAGGGGTGGCTGGGGCCCGGGCATTGGAGGAGGCTGCAGCTGCTGCCGCCTCCTCCTTCTCCTCTGTCAGAACCACCAGCCAACGGTACTCCCGTTGTATGGCCTCCAGCTTCCGGCGTCGGCCTTGGCTGCCAACTCGTTCCTGTCCGGTTTCCCTTTGGAAGTAGTTGCTATATCAAGAAGAAAAAACAAGACTATTGTTAAGTATACTCTTAGCAAAGCAGTAAGACAAATTAATTCGACACATAGTGGCACGGTAGCACTAGCATGCGCAGTATATAACAATTGTGGTATGTATTTATCCTCCCACTTCCTTGGCCTTTAACATTTGTGGGAGTTTCATGCATTCAACCACCCATGCATCTGGTTCCTATCAGCCACCTATGCATGCATACCTCCCACATATCCTTCTCTGCCAGTTATATAAAGATTAAATCATGCCCTGTCCATCTTCCCTCTACCCTTCTTTTCCTTTTCATTCCACCCATCCATCAAGGTCATCTGATCTGACTTTTAGTCTTCTCTATAAAACTTTCACTGCTGAGTTGAAGTAAGATAGAAGAGGCCATTTGTTACTCAACACTCCCGCCACTAATGCTTTTACTAATGCTAAGTACAGGGTGTCTTCAACCGGAGCGTTCACAATAACTTCTTACTTAGTAAGTCTCAATTGTACAGTATACAGTACACCCTTGTAGTGAGTGTAATGTCAATAAGTAAGGATTAGGAATATAACTTACCACAGCCCGCCACTGCTGCTGGCTCACCCCCTGCAGCTCCTTCCACAACTGCCGCATCTTCTCCCTCAGCAGCCGTGTCATATTCACCGCTGGTCCCGGCACTTGTGTTCGGTAGTACGCCTAGAAAAACATTACACATTTTTTTGATGTCATATACACCTCCCCCTATTTTTCACTAGCAAGATTGATAAAAGAGTTAATACATACATATACAACATACAGGACTAGTACAAATCAGGTAGTAGAGTAGACACTAGTAGTTATATGGTCCCTAGGGTCATTCTAGTCTTTTATTTTTTGCTCACATTACCTCGCAGCTTGTTGTGTAAGATGCCTTTGAGCCCACATGAGCTCATACTGCTACTGTCTAAGCGCAAGGTCAAACAAAACAAGCCACTTTGTTATGGAGTTCTGGTGTTAGTCCATAATGCTTATCCATAAAAATGCACACTTTTTGGCACGACTGAGACATGCTTGCAATATACTAATGCGTACCATTTTTCTCATAACAAAAGGAAGATTCCATTCTATGAACCAGAGCTTTGCAGAGCTTATTATGTAACCATTAATAGGTTCTTCTAAAGTGAGGAGGTCCCCGGAATTTGCTCAGAGATCTTCATTTATAATTTTATTTAAACTATATTGCTACCAAGGGGAGGGTGGTGCTTCCACCACTGTTCAGTTATCGTGATTTCGCATTTTGTCGTCGTTCTATGGACTTGTAGTTGTTGTAAGTGTAACTAAGTGTAACAATGTTTATTATCTTATGCATGTTGCTGTTGGTGCTGCATTAAAGATCAATGTACAGAGCTTGTCAGTTGAAAAAAAACCTTTTCAACTTACATAGACTCAGTGGTATTTGGTGTGGACTTACACGAGTGAGTAAGCGGAAGGAAGGGTGCGCATGTGCATTGTTTCCATGACTGAGAGGTCGGGAGTGTTATGTTCTGGGTTATCTACTCATTGGGTATCTTGGGGGGGGGTTCAAAGAGCTAATATTAATGATGAGACACTACTATCTATAACTAGTCGGGCAGGGGATTGTGATGGGTTCTGATTGAGGTGTGAGGAAGGTCCAACCTCCCATCACCAATGTCCTATTTTCTTGTGCAAAGTTCTGTTGGTGCAAAATCCCTAAAACAGTATTAGTATGTCCTGTCCTATCAAAAATAGTCAAATCTGGTTGGGCATTTTGTTGGTGGGAACTGTCCAAAAGCATCTAGATTAAGAAAGTCTCAAGATTAAGAAGACTAGAAGTAGTAGAAGAGGACAACCCAAAGAACTGGACTCAATGGCTAGAGCTACTGGTGAATCTGAGTTTTATTTAAAACCTTTTAAATAAAGAGCGTCCAACTGGGCAAGCTTAGCTACAGACAGACTAATAGTAGTAGTACAGAGAGTCATAGCAGAGGCAGTTCGAGACAGGGATAACAAGAATTTAGAAACAGATAGTCTAGATCGAAGGAGAATTGGTCACAAATAGCAATAGGAAACAGAAAAAATAGTTCAGAAAAAATATGGTGTAGTAAAAGTTAGGGAATAAGAATTATTATTATTAAAAAAACAGGAAGACTTACTGGGGCCAGCAGCAGAGCCCTCGTCCCGGTCCTTCAACTGCTTCCGCCGACTCAGACCCCATCTTCTTGCCCCTGGATGCTGATCATGAAAGATATAAGAAAGAAAGAGTCAAACATTGATGATTGGTGTGAAACAAATAAAATATTTTTAAAAACGGTAAAAAAACATTTATGTAAACAACAATTGCAATAAAATTGACCTATCTAATCTTGTTGACTAGTAGTATCGGGGGATTCACGGACCGACTAGTTATTATTTATCAACACTAATCCAGTGTTCCATTCTGATTCCAGAATACTAACTAAGCCTAAGTACCACCAGACCTAGCCCACCTATTACAGGCATGCCAATTGTTCAGTAAGTCTGCATTTCCACTTCTTTTAGTCCTCAAAAATAGATACACGGAGGACACATGCCTACATTTTTGCATACACCAAATTGTTGGGTGGTTGCTGCTGATGTTTTGCTTGTGCTAAGCCTAATACCACTCACTGAACAAACTACTAAAGGTTATACTAAGAACTGGGGTAAGCAGCACTCAACAGCATGTGACGTAACAGAGGGTGCCTCACACACACCACTACAAATTTACCAACTCATATTAATAAGTAACAATACCTAAGTATCAATCCACCACTATCTCTTAGTGACAGGACAAAGGAAGGACTAGACTCACTCTGGCATTACCTAACTTAAGTTCTCTAAATGAAACTCTTACATAATCACGCTAAGCAAGCGCAAAGTTGCAAACAAGTAAGGTTAGTAGCACAGGGCACCTGTGTCATAACTATCACAGAAGACTTGTAAATGTAATGATGCTTGATTCTGGTCCAGGGAAGACATGGCTTGGCAGTTCCCATGAGGCACAGGGTCAAGACTGATATGCATATGGCCGTGACGTGAGTCCCGTGCTCTCCATGCCCCTGGAATCAAGCTATCCTGGCTGATGGCCAGAAACCAGTCCTGGGATGAATGATTCCGCTCCAGGGAAGACATGGCTTGACAGTTCGGACTGGACTGTTCCCCTGAGGCACAGGGTCAAGACTGATTTGCATATGGCCATGTCTGAACTGGGGTGGTGTGGTGAGCAAAATAACGATGGATTAAACCGAGATCTGTGACTGGGGGTGAATGTTTTGCCATTGTGCAACATTCTGTCCATCAATTGTTTTTGCATTTGTCACCCCGAGTGGGACGGGTATGCTCAGATGTGAGTCCCGTGCTCTCCATGCCACTGGAATCAAGCTAGCTTGGCTGATGAAGTCTGATAGCCAGAAACCGGTCCTAGGATGCTTGATTCCGGTTCAGGGAAGACATGGCTTGGCAGTTCGGCTGGACTGTTCCCATGAGGCACAGGGTCAAGACTGATTTGCATATGACCATGTCTGAACTGGGGTGGTGTGGTGAGCAAAATAACAATGGATTAAACCCAGATCTGTGACTGGGGGTGAATGTTTTGCCATTGTGCAACATTCCCTCCATCAATTGTTTTTGCATTTGTCACCCCGAGTGGGACAGGTATGCTCAGACGTGAGTCCCGTGCTCTCCATGCCACTGGAATCAAGCTAACCTGGCTGATGAAGACTGATAGCCAGAAACCGGTCCTAGGATGCTTGATTCCGGTCCAGTGAAGACATGGCGTGGCAGTTTGGGCTGGACTGTTCCCATGAGGCACAGGGTAAAGACTGATTTGCATATGGCAATGTCTGAACTGGGTGGTGTGGTGAGCAAAATAACAATGGATTAAACCTAGGTCTGTGACTGGGGGTGAATGTTTTGCCATTGAGCAACATCCCGTCCATCAATTGTTGTTTTTCCATTAAGAATTGGGTCACAAGGTTCGCCACATATGCAGCAATCTTGGTGGAGAGGTATCCCGCATTGGCAGCCCAGTTAATCAGTTACATCTCCATGATCCATGGGGCGGAATCAGAATTCCCCGGCACAGTTTGGCTTCAGTATGATAATAAATTCAGTCAAATGAAAGCAGTGCGCCCAGAGGTGGCTTGGGACCAACGGGATATCAACATATTTCATGCAAAGTTTTTTTCAGCAGCGCCAGCTAACAAATCCAATCAGTCCTTAAGTGGAGATAGGGGGACAGCGGATAAGAAACAGGCCTGTTGGCAATTTAATAAGAATGAGTGCAACAGGGGTACAGCATGCAAGTTTAAACACATATGTTCCTTCTGCAGAACGCCAGGTCACCCTAGAGAGTAAGTGCTACAAGAAAGTGGGAAGACCCAAAGACCAGCCTGCGCATACCCAACCTCAGAGCAGGGGCCGTGGGGCTCAAGCACCCTAAGAACTTACCCACGCCCATCCAGCTCCATGTCCTGACGCATCTACTCAGTAAATATGACAAGATTAGAGAGGCACATTTCCTGCACCAAGGGTTTTATTTTGGCTTTCACATCCCATCTAGTGCTACCCCGTCTAGGAGTCCACCGCACAATCAACTCTCAGTCCTACAGAACCCAGAGGTGACTAGGGAAAAGATTATGAAAGAAGTAACCCTGGGGAGAGTGGCAGGTCCTTATCAACAGTCACCAAGGCAGGACTTAGTATCTTCACCCTTGGGGTTGGTGCCTTAAAAAGAAAAGGGGAAATATTGCTTGATTCATAATTTGTGAAAGCCACCGGGGTTGTCAGTTAATGATAAATTGGACGTAGATCTGTGCGCAGTGCGTTATACCAAATTTGACTCAGCATGTGCGGTGTTTCAAACATTCAGCAGGTTCTTAGAATGGGCAGTGCAGGTACTCTTAACATTGGCAGACGTCGTAAACTACTTGGACAACTTTCTTTTTCTAGTACTGAAGGGGCCGCCGGCATGCATTGCAGAAGGGCCCTACTGGACTTCCAGCATCTAGCAAAAGCCTGAGGGTACCTTTGGAAGAAGGAAAGACAGAGGGGCCAGCGACACAGCTAACTTTTTTAGGTATCGAAATAGACACCACAGATGGAGTGTGCAGACTCCCTCAGGAGAAAGTTGCAGCCTTTGATGCCACCATAGATGATGTTTGGCGGCACGCAAAGTGGCGCTTCACCAGATGCAGGTCTTAGTGGGGCTGCTGAATTTCATGCTCAGGGTGATACCTATGGGTAGATCATTCTCTAAGAGCATAGCAAGGGCAATGTCCGGATTCCAGGCCAAGCATCATCATACCAGGCTTTCCAAACAGGTTAGAAATTATTTGGCTATATGGATGGAATTATTTCAGTGGTTCAATGGATCAGGACTGTGGCAACAACCAAGTCAGCCAAACGCAGACTTAGAACTATTCACAGATGCAGCAGGCAGCATAGGAAATGGGGCTGTATTAGGTACTAAGCGGTGCATGGAGCACTGCCCAGTGGACTGGGCGGTGTCAGGGCTAGCACGCAAAATCACCTTTTTAGAGCTATTCCCAATCATCGTGGCATTGCATTTGTGGGGCCCCCTGTTGGAAAATAAGCGCATCATATTTTGGTCTGACAGAATGTCAGCAGTTATGTTGGGTAACAACCAGAGAGCTAAATGCCTTTGCGTTCTTCGCTTGATGAATGAACTAGTGTTAAGATGCTTGCAGCGCAATGTATTCTTTACTGTAAAACATGTGCCAGGAGTGGACAATGCAGAAGCTGATGCTCTGTCCTGTTTTAAGTTTACAGAGTTTCATGCCCGATGGCCACAACCCGACAAACAGATGCCGAACTTCCTGGAGGGGTTATGGAAGCTAGGTGCTCTATTGATCCAGAGCTGATAACCGCATCCCTGGCCCCCAAGACCAAGAGTATATAGTTATTTTAATTTGGTTCTCCCCTGTTTTTAGACGCTCTCACTTGGGAATAGTCCCCCGCCCTCTTATCTGCATTTAAAGGAGTTAACGCACCGCCGTTTGGCGGGCTTGGGTCCCGGGGTTGGGTCGGTGGGCGCCATCTTGCCTTGGGCTGTTTAGGTTTTGCACGGGCGCCATCTTGGAGCGTCTCTTCGCTCGCTGTGTCATTCGCCTCGCCTATTTAAAGTCGTCCTCTCCCGCGCAGCGGGATCGCGCAGTGGGACGCCGTCGCTTAGCCAGAGTTGTGCCTGAGTCCTGCCGGTCTGCGCCCGTCCGCGCTAAGGACGCGCCGGGCGCGGCGGTCTTTAGGGACCTATAACATCTTCACGGTCGGCTACACGGGATTGCGCTATGATTGTTTATTCTGCTGCCACGCTGCGGGTCTTGGGACGTTCTGTTCCGAGATGTATACAAGCACCTATACACCCGCTTTGTGGCCCTCATCAGTGCGCCTGTGGTCAGTGGGCACTGAACCTTCCTGCTAAAATCTGTCAGAAAACTTTATCGGCCGCCGCGCGTCGTGGCCGTAAGGCCCATGCTCTACGCATCCTGAGCTTTAATGCGAGGTCTCTAGTGCAACACCACCAAGCCGTTAGGGACCTGATGCGTGAAGAGGCCCCTGATATTGTGGCTATCACGGAAACCTGGCTGAAGGATGATGACACGGCCATTATTAATTCGGCATTCCCCTCAGACTTCTCGATCTTCACCTTGAATCGATTGACTAGGGGCGGGGGTATCGCTCTCGCAGTAAGATCTAGCTTTTCTTGCTGCTGGTCTGCCCTTAACATCGTAGGCTGCGAGAGTGCCACCTTCAAAATTCAGGTCAACCCCCAGTTCTCCCTTTCAGGGATGGTAGTCTATCGCCCTCCGGGTAGCGAAGTGGCATTCAGGGCTGCCTTCCCCGACGCGGTAAGTTCTCTAGCGTTGGGGTGTGCTAACTTCTCTATTTTGGGGGACCTCAATCTGCACTTTGAGAATCAGAACATCCCTACGGTGTGTTGTATCTTAGCCGATCGGGAGGCTCTCCAACTCCAACAAATAGTGCGGCATCCCACACATGTAGGTGGCCATACGTTGGACCCGTTTTTTACGAACCTGACGGAGGCTACAGTAACGGCCGTTACCCCGCTCGGCTGGACAGACCATTCTCTAGTCGTCATTCATGTCCCCTTGCCGGGAATTCCCTCCTCTGCTCCTACGAGGATGATCTCCACACGGCAATGGAGTAAACTGAGTCTCATGGACCTTCATCAGGCCCTCGCGGCAGTGCCGTTGGGACCTTTGGAGGACGCGGATGCAGGTTACGACCGGTTCTGCTCGTGGGTCACTGAGGCACTTGATTCTCTGATTCCTGTTTTAACTAGGAAAATCAGTTCCAGGGAGTCAAGCCCCTGGTATGATAGTGCCTTACGTATACTCAAGGGCAGCTGTAGGTGAGCGGAGAGGGAGTGGCAGAAGGTGTACGATAGCGGGAAGAAGGCTGTGTATCTCGCTGCCGTTAAAGCTTACCACCGTGCTATATGTCGGGCCCGGGCAGCTTTTTATGCTGCGGAGTTCGGCAATAGCCTTAACCCTTCTAAAATCATCTTCAAAGTGGTAAAGGACCTTGTGGCAAAGCGAGCCTCGGCCATAACAACGAGCACCATCGCGCACTGTGAGGCCCTTGCCCGGTTCTTTTTAGAAAAAGTTCAGAACATCTATTCAACTTTTCCGGACACTAGGTCACCGGCAGGTATTCCACGCAACTTCGGCGGAGATTTTTCGCTTCATGTGCTACCTCCGTTGTCACCCGAGGGCTTTACCATCTTGGCGCAGCAGGTGAAATCCGGGTCGCCCGCCGATCCGCTTAAGCCAGCCCTTTTTAGAGACCAGTTGTTTGTGGGGCGTACCTTGGTACTCTCCCTGATTAACATCTCACTGGCCCCAGGTACGGTTCCAACAAGCTGGAAGCGGGCTGTGGTTTCTCCTATTTTAAAGAAACCCTCTTTGGACCCGGAAAAGCCGGAAAACTACCGGCCTATTTCCCTGCTCCCCTGGCCGACCAAAGTCGTGGAGGCCCACGTGAACAAGGTTCTTTCCGACCACCTTACTCGCGCCAACATCTTAGACCCCACCCAGAACGGGTTCTGTGCTGGGCACAGCACGGATGTCAGGTCCCAGTGGGGGGTGAAGGTTTCTGCCCCAAGATTTCGTTGTCAGGTCAAATCTGGTAACAACCATTTGCTCTCTGCTTGCTTGTGGAGGCAGATGGTTGCTCAATCAAGATACAGAAATACCCTTCCTGATGGTGCCACGGACGATGGACTTTAGCGTTCTAGTCTTCCGTTGCGGCCATTTTGTGCGCTCGTGCCTTTTCCTCAGCGCACTTCAACGGTCGTATTCCAGCGGTATGGACGCATTCGTGAGAGCGCGTCTTTCTGAGTTTTAGTTTTCAGTCAGCTCACAGTCAGTTTAGTATTTCCTATTTCCTCAGAAATCCGGGCGCTTGTTTAATGAGCGCTTCCCTGCCCTCCCGTTCCAGATATTCCGCTTCTGCAGAGACGCAGATTTTTCTCGCCACAAGGTCCTGGTAGGACGCTTCTTCTTTTGGAACAGTACATAATTGGAGGGAGGTAAGAATTTGATTCTGCGCTGTATTCCTAATCTGAATCCTGTATCCAGCCTTCAGCGCGGGACTCCTTCCTGGCGCACAGAACTATAGTGAATCGGTGTATCTCTTGAGGCACTAGGGTGACAGCATAGACTCATGAACTATCCAGTGTCTGTCAGCCTGCTGTACACTAAGCTATAAGGTTTATGAACTAAAGTCTCTCTGAGGATTGGTGCAAGCAACTATTGTTCTTCATCCTTCTGGAGCCAAGAAGACAACAAGTATAGTGTTGTATATATTGATATGCATATTAATTATACATAGTTATACCACCGTAATATGACAGCAATTGTTGAAATTACCAGAACTGTCTGACGAACTCAACCAGAATTTATTTTCCTTTCATCTGGATTTCTAAAACTACAAACTCAATAATAGAGAGAGGCAATTGCCCACACACATTCAGGTACTAGATTAGATTTATGAGAGAGAGCAAGGAGGTAGTGCTCGAGTGTAGTGGGGAACTGTATTAATGTTTTGCTTACTTTTACAGGAGATGCCTTTCCTGAAGTAGAAGTAACCGAAGACCTTTGTGTGGTAGTCTCTCTGTGTGTTATCCACTTCCCCTTTCCCTTTCATTCCTGGGCTCAGAGTCCTCTGGGTGCAGGGGTGTAGGGGAGCTGGGAAATATCCTCTAGCAAGAACCCACTGGCCACCTGCTCCCACGGATTCAAAGGATTACAGGTACGCTCTCTGACAGATTGAAGTGCCTCAAAACATTTCTTTCCGTCTGGGCAGAATGGCAGAGGGTTTAGATTTGAAGGCTTTGGCAACCATCCTTCAGGATTTGCAAAAGCAGCTTAGTGAAACTCAGGAAGAGGTTAGGAAGTCCAATCGGGAGGCTCACTATCTTAGGCAGCGAGTAGAAGAGCTTTCAGTGAGTCCCAGTCCTAACTTTGGAGGGTTAAAGTCTCCAACCTTTGCTCCAACCTCTTCGTCATCTTCTGCATTAACCACACAGGTTGTCCATGCCATGTCCCCAACCATTCCCTTGGCCCCTCCAGAAAGATTTCAAGGGGATCCACATAAGGCTCAAATCTTTTTGACCCAGTGTTCCTTACATTTCCTCTGTAAGCCCATTTTATTTAAAGAAGATCAGTCAAAAGTGGCGTTTGTGCTGTCCTATCTTAGTGGAGATGCTGCTGCTTGGTCATTGCCATTGGTCTCCTCTAATGATCCGGTGTTATATAAATTTGAAGATTTCAAGGCAGAGTTTCTTCGAATTTTTGATCGTCGAACTATTTCACAGACTACAGATAATGAACTATTGGATCTGAAGCAGGGAAACAGAGAATTGGTGGCGTATTTGGCACAATACAATAAGTTAATTGTGGAAACTAGTTGGCCTGCCGAAAAGAGAGCGGCAATATTTTACAGAGGTTTAAGGGATGAGCTAAAGGATGGGCTGTCTCAAATTCGAAGAAGACCTACAGATGTCTCTGAATTAATCGACTTGGTCCTCCAAATTGATCAAAGGCAAGCTGAACGTCGGAGTGAGAAGCGAAGGGATGTAAAACCTTTTCCACCGCGTTTTGATCGAGTTCGTTCTGAATCCACAAAGAATAGTGAAGTTCCAACCATGGAAGAACCCATGCAGATTGGGGCGGTTCGTGGCCCGTTGTCTCCTGAGGAGAGAGAAAAAAGACGCCTCGGAAAATTGTGCATGTACTGTGGTCAGTCAGGTCATTTTGTCAAAGAATGCACGAAGAAACCAAAGACCAATTCATGGGTAAAAGACAAGCTCCACCAGTAGACGGAGTTGCACTGGTGGGAGCAGCCCCTGAGACAACTCCCAAGACTCAGCTACTTGCAAACGAATGGCAAGCGGTGGCACCACATTTGATCTTGTCATGTACAATTTGGTTTGGAAAAAGTCGGAAGGAAAAAGTGTCGGTAATGTTGGATTCCGGTGCCACTGGGAATTTTTGTGATTTACAATTTGCGAAACAGGTGGGAATCCAGTTTGAGAAGAAACTAAAGCCAGAACCTGTGCGAGCTGTGGATTGCACCGAGTTATCATCCGGCCCTATCGTGTTTGATACCGAGGTCATTACAGTCGTAGGTCCTGAGGAACATCGAAGTTTGGTCAGCTTCAACCTCATTGACGCTCCTCAGTTTCAAATGATTTTGGGGCTGCCCTGGCTCACCGAGCACAATCCAAGAATCGATTGGGCCAAACGCACTGTAGAGATGACTTCTGAATTTTGTACGGAGCATTGTTTTCATGCTCCAGTGGAGACTTCGCTGACTACAATGTCGTCAAATTTAGCCAATCATTTGCCAATGGTTTGTGTGGTGGAAACTCCAGAGATCCCGGAGGTATATCTCGATTTGAAGGAGGTCTTCAACGAAAAAGAAGCTAAGAAATTACCTCCTCATCGGGAATATGATTGCCGTATTGAGTTGGAGCCTGGAGCAACTCTACCCTGTAGTCGCATCTACGCATTATCAGAACCTGAGAATCAACATTTAAAGGAGTATATTGAACAAAATTTGGAGAACGGTTTTATTCGACCCTCTCAGTCGCCAGTTTCTTCCCCCCTCTTTTTCATTCCTAAGAAGGATGGAACGTTGAGGACCTGCATTGACTATCGTGCTTTGAATTTGGTCACCAAAAAGAACCGCTATCCATTGCCTCTCATTTCGGAGCTTCTGGATCAAGTAAAGAGTGCCAGAATCTACACCAAATTGGATTTAAGAGGAGCGTACCATTTGGTACGAATGGCGGAAGGTGAGGAATGGAAGACGGCGTTTCGCACTCGTTTGGGTCTGTTCGAGTATCAAGTCATGCCCTTTGGATTATGCAACGCTCCTGCAGCCTTCCAGCATTTTGTAAACGATCTTTTGAGAGAGTTTTTAGATCGCTTTGCAGTGGTCTATATTGATGACATCCTCATTTTTTCAAACAATCTTGAAGAACATGTAAAACATGTTCGTGTCATCTTAGAACGTCTATTGAAAAATCAGCTGTATGTGAAACTGGAGAAATGTGTTTTTCATTCTGCAAAGGTGGAATTTTTGGGTTTCATTCTTTCTCCCGAAGGTGTCAACATGGATAATTCAAAATTGGAAGCAATTAGGGCCTGGCCTGCTCCTCGCTCTATCAAAGAGATACAAAGTTTTTTGGGCTTCGCCAATTTTTATCGGCGTTTCATTCAGAACTTCTCCGAGAAGGTTAGCCCAATTACTCGACTTTTAAAGAAGAATGAGCGTTTCGTTTGGGGAAAAGAACCTGAAGAGGCCTTTCAACAGCTAAAGGAAGCCTTTGTATCAGCACCCATTTTGCAACACCCCGACTTGAAGGAACCCTTTTATGTGGAAGCTGATGCTTCTAATTTTGCTATTGGGGGAATTTTATCTCAGCGTCAGAAACTAACGGGGCAACTACATCCAGTGGCCTATCACTCTCGGAAGCTTTCGCCTGCTGAAATAAATTACCCCATTTCTGACAAAGAACTTTTGGCAGTCAAAGAAGCTTTTAAGATTTGGAGACATTACCTGCTTGGAGCACAACATGTCATTACTGTGTTCACTGATCACCGCAATTTGCAATTTTTAAAGTCTGTCAGAACCCTCTCCCCTCGTCAGTTGAGATGGTCCCTGTTTTTCGCAGACTTTGACTTTGTGCTAACATACAAGCCGGGATCAGCCAATGGAAAGGCAGATGCCCTTTCTCCTACTAAGCCTGGGAGATGTCACCGACAAGCGAGAGGAAGGCTTTATCATTCCACAGAATAAGATTGTTGCTGTTATTGCGGAAGATGAATTGGAAAAGCAAGTGCGAGAGGCCTTCCAAGAAAAATAATTCGCCAATTGGATTTCAGAAGGTCCAGAAAGAGAACTTAAGGATGGGAAACCCTACTTTCAAGGAAAACTGTTTATTCCAGTTGAAAACTTGCAGTTATTAATCATCCAACAGTTTCATGACCATCCATTGGCCGGTCATAAGGGAGCAGTCAAAACGCTGGAACTGGTGAAGAGGAGTTATTTTTGGCCAGGCATGGAGGCACAGGTTAGGCAGCACATCGCCACTTGTGAACTGTGTATTAAGGGGAAAAGTTCTAGACAGCCACCTCAAGGTTTACTTAGGCCCCTGCCCATTGCACCTTCTCCCTGGCATACCATTTCTATGGATTTTATTGTGGAATTACCTTCTAGTCATGGTTATTCTGTAATCTGGGTGGTCGTTGACCTGTTCACTAAAATGAGTCACTTTGTTCCCCTAAAAGGTCTTCCAACAGCTTCCCAACTGGCAGATTTGTTTGTTCAACATATTGTGCGTCTGCATGGAATTCCTAAGATAGTGATTTCTGATCGGGGTCCACAGTTTGTTTCCCGATTTTGGAGATCTTTTTTGAAAGGTTTGGGTGTGGATTCTCGTTTGTCCACCAGTTTCCATCCTGAGACGGACGGACAGACAGAGAGGGTGAACCAGGATTTGGAACAGTATCTTCGTTTGTATTTGATGGATCAAGAGGGAGAGTGGCCCTCTCTATTAAGTACGGCGGAGTTTGCTTACAATAATTCAGTCCATTCAGCCACCGGTTACTCCCCATTCTTCCTTAATTCCGGTAGACATCCAAACATGTTAGTGGGTAGAGTTGAGGTAGAGGTTCCAGCAGCAGAAGATGTAATCCAAGATTTACATAAGGCCTTTCAGTCAGCATCAGAGAATTTAGCTAAGGCAAAACAGAGCTATAAGAAGCAAGCAGACAAGAAACGTAGGGAGAGTCCAGAATTTGAGGCAGGAGATTTGGTTTGGGTTTCCACTCGACATATGCGGTTGAAGGGGAACAGGAAGTTTCAGCCTCGATTTGTGGGTCCTTATCCAGTTGTGAACATGGTCAATCCCGTCAGTGTTAGGTTGGCCCTGCCTAAGTCAATGAAGATTCATCCTACCTTCCATGTTTCTTTGATCAAGCGAAACCCCCCAAATTTTCGATGTTCCCATCCTCCTGCTTCCATCCAAATGGAATCTGCTGAGGAGTTTGAGGTCAAGAGAATTTTGGACTCCAAACTGAGAAAAAACACTTTGTTCTACTTGGTCGATTGGAAGGGTTTCGGTCCTGAAGATCGTTCATGGGAACCAAGCAAGAATGTTCACGCCCCGCGGTTGGTAGCTGAGTTTCACAAGACTCATCCTCAAAAGCCTAGAGAGGGGGCTTTAGTGGGGGGTACTGTCAGGTCCCAGTGGGGGGTGAAGGTTTCTGCCCCAAGATTTCGTTGTCAGGTCAAATCTGGTAACAACCATTTGCTCTCTGCTTGCTTGTGGAGGCAGATGGTTGCTCAATCAAGATACAGAAATACCCTTCCTGATGGTGCCACGGACGATGGACTTTAGCGTTCTAGTCTTCCGTTGCGGCCATTTTGTGCACTCGTGCCTTTTCCTCAGCGCACTTCAACGGTCGTATTCCAGCGGTATGGACGCATTCGTGAGAGCGCGTCTTTCTGAGTTTTAGTTTTCAGTCAGCTCACAGTCAGTTTAGTATTTCCTATTTCCTCAGAAATCCGGGCGCTTGTTTAATGAGCGCTTCCCTGCCCTCCCGTTCCAGATATTCCGCTTCTGCAGAGACGCAGATTTTTCTCGCCACAAGGTCCTGGTAGGACGCTTCTTCTTTTGGAACAGTACATAATTGGAGGGAGGTAAGAATTTGATTCTGCGCTGTATTCCTAATCTGAATCCTGTATCCAGCCTTCAGCGCGGGACTCCTTCCTGGCGCACAGAACTATAGTGAATCGGTGTATCTCTTGAGGCACTAGGGTGACAGCATAGACTCATGAACTATCCAGTGTCTGTCAGCCTGCTGTACACTAAGCTATAAGGTTTATGAACTAAAGTCTCTCTGAGGATTGGTGCAAGCAACTATTGTTCTTCATCCTTCTGGAGCCAAGAAGACAACAAGTATAGTGTTGTATATATTGATATGCATATTAATTATACATAGTTATACCACCGTAATATGACAGCAATTGTTGAAATTACCAGAACTGTCTGACGAACTCAACCAGAATTTATTTTCCTTTCATCTGGATTTCTAAAACTACAAACTCAATAATAGAGAGAGGCAATTGCCCACACACATTCAGGTACTAGATTAGATTTATGCGAGAGAGCAAGGAGGTAGTGCTCGAGTGTAGTGGGGAACTGTATTAATGTTTTGCTTACTTTTACAGGAGATGCCTTTCCTGAAGTAGAAGTAACCGAAGACCTTTGTGTGGTAGTCTCTCTGTGTGTTATCCACTTCCCCTTTCCCTTTCATTCCTGGGCTCAGAGTCCTCTGGGTGCAGGGGTGTAGGGGAGCTGGGAAATATCCTCTAGCAAGAACCCACTGGCCACCTGCTCCCACGGATTCAAAGGATTACAGGTACGCTCTCTGACAACGGAAACCCCCCTTCTCACCATGGCTGAACATCTTCGCACAGTGATGGATACAGGACAGACGGCGGCGCTGGTATTATTAGATCTAAGCGCCGCCTTCGATACTGTCTCCCATCCCATCCTGTTGCACCACCTGGAGGAGATTGGAGTGGGGGGGTCCGCCCTCCAGTGGTTCCAGTCCTTCCTCGATGGCCGTCTCTTCAGCATTGCGATTCCGCCGATCCAGTCCAGTTTCCATCCTCTGAAACAGGGAGTGCCGCAGGGATCCTCGCTGAGCCCCACGTTGTTCAATCTTTACGTGAGACCGCTAGCTGAGGTTGTCAGGCAGTGGGGTATGACAATGGTGTTATATGCCGATGGCACCCAGCTAGCGGTTACGATCAGCGGGGATGCGGACCAGGATGCTCCCAGGTTTCAGAGTGGACTCAGAGCGGTGGCAAGTTGGATGAAGGCCAACTGCCTCCAGCTCAACGCGAAGAAAACCGAGATCATGATCGTGGGCAGAAGGGCAGATCTCTGGGGGGACAGGTGGTGGCCTTCGGAGCTTGGGCCGGCCCCCCTTCCGGTGACAGAATTAAAAAACTTGGGAGTGTGGATAGATCCCACTCTCAGCTTTGTGGGGCACACGAAGAAAATGGCAGCATGCTGTTTTGGAATTCTCCGGGCTCTGCGACCAGTTCTGAAGTTTTTCGATCCTCATACACGGCAGTTGGTAATCCAGGCGACTGTTATATCGCGCCTGGATTATGCCAGCTCTCCTCTGGTCGGCGCTAACTTGGCCGAAATCACTTGCCTCCAACGAGTGCAGAACGCGGCCGCCAGAGCCATTGTTGGTCTTCCCAGATTCTGCCCTGTTTCCGGCACTCTGAAAGCGTTGCACTGGCTGCCGGTCAGAGCAAGAATCCAGTTCAAAGTGCTGTGCTTGGCCTTTAAAATCCTAAAGGGCACAGCCCCCCCAAAACTCTTACGGGTCTTCTGTCCTGGTATGTCCCCACTCGACATCTGAGATCCTCTGGCCAAGCTCTTACCATCACTCCGCGATACAAGCTGTGCCGTATCGGTGGTCGTTCCTTCCGGGTCAAAGCGGCCGAACTCTGGAACTCTCTCCCGGTGGAGATTCGGTTGCTGGAAGACTTTTTTCCTTCCGCCAGGCGATAAAAACTTTCCTGTTTTAAACCTTGTCTTTTTCTTTTAGCAGTTGTGTTTCTTGTGGTTGTTGCGTGCTACCATGACATGCGCCGGGACGCCCCTTGGCTGGGGCAGCTGTGCGCAGTACAAATTCACGTAACATAACATAACATAATATATATGAGCAGGCTTGGCAGTCATATTTAACCATCATCAAGGGGCAGGGGCATTAGAGAGGCTGTCACCACAAAGTGTCCTGGTATTCATAGTACACCAGAAAGAGAACGGCAAATCGCTACCCACGGTTAAAAGACAGCTGTTGGCAATGACCTTCTTTGCAGGGTTGGGGGATGTGGCAGACCCCACGACAGTCCCTAGAGTCAAAAGGGCGGTGAAAGGTTGGGATAGATTAGTCCAGGGACTAAAGACAGTAGGAGACCCATTGATGCAAGTAGACTTGCCAATATCTTGGACGTACTGTCCCAAGTGTGCTTCTCCCCTTACGAAACACAACTGCTAAGACTAGCTTATTCTTTGGCGTTCTTTGAGGTGTTTAGGATTTCTGAGCTACTACTGGCCTCTAAGTCAGATAAAGTAGGGAGCATCAGCTTGGAAGGCAGGATATTAACTAGGAATGTGTTAAATGTTAGAATAAGGTGGTCCAAGACCGACCCTCTGGGTAAGGGGACATGGGACCAGTTAGGAACAGTGCAAGGGGCCACGTTTTGTCTTTGTCCAGCCACACTAGCATCAATATTTTTGCCGATTAGTCCGGGGAGAACGGATGACAGATTGTTGTTACACGCAGACAGCATCCCTCTCACAAGATTTCAGTTCACCAAGATATGTAAGCGTTCGCTGGAGTGTTTGGGGGTGGAGACAACACATTTCACCTCCCATTCTTTCTGTATTAGGGCGGCTATGACGGCGGAAGCATTGAGCCTTTTCCCGGATACTATTAAGAAGGTGGGGAGATGGAAGTCTTGGAGTTTTGAACGTTATGTAAGACCCCAACTAGCATAGGCCCCGAGACTGTTACTACCCCTCCGTCCACTCACTGATCCTCTCTATTTCCAAATTTAATCCAGGTGTCCCGAGACAGAGAATGCAGAGCAGGGCACTTCTACAAAAAATCACAGGAAGACAGAGCGCAGAGAGCAAAGGGAATCGATCACCACTGGGTAGGGATCCACGGGCAACGGCAGGTAGACCTACCAGCCGTTTTCCGGGATGCCTTGGCCAGGGGCATGCCCATCCCAGAAGTTCTAGTGATTAATTCTGGGGGCAACAATATGATCCCAGCGGGCTGGAGGTGAGTAAAAGAAGCACTGTTCACCGCACTTTCAGCGGTACGGAATATGCTTCCAGAAACCACAATATTTTCGTCAGAGGTGATCCCGCGTCATGTTTGGGCAAATGGGGCGCCGGCCAAAGCAGTGAATAAATCAGTGAAAATATTGAATAAGCCAGTGGCAGAACTCTTGAACAGATCTCACATCCGACCCATCAGGCATAAACTAATACAGGTGACAAGGGCGGAATTGTATTTGTCAGATGGAGTTCACTTGTCCAACGCAGGGATGGAGCTGTTTATCCATACCATTTTATGTGCCTTAGCGGTGGAGCTAGAAGGTACAGCGGGGGGAGGTCGAGTGCGCCAGTAAGCTCCTCACCCTGTTGAGGGGTCCTGGGCAAGAGAAATAACAGGGACTCCGTTTGTCGGTGGCTGCTTGGCCCCAGAACAGGGCAAGCAGTCAATTGGGGACTCCAGGCTGACGGGAGAGGGGGCTAACCTGCTGGTGCCCCTGGACTCCCTGGGCCTACCCAAGAAGCCGGAACTCTTTATAAGCAGTTTTTGAATCTACATGCTGCTCTGGTGGCTGGATGGTCTTCAGCACAGAAGAGAGCAGGCTATCTTGGTTGTGGCCTGCTAGCACAACCCGTGGCACAGTGCTTCTGGAGATCCAGGAATGTAAATACAAATATGCAGCCCATTGCGAACATGTATAAGCCTTCTGTTTTACTATGCGTGTGTTTGGTATACAATAAATGATAAAATTGGTCAAGTGTTGTTGACAAACAGTGAGTCAATGTTTAAAGTGGTGGTATCTTTTATTAATAAAGACTACGCTGTGAAGACCAACTACAGACTGCGGACCAGCACTCACAGCAGAGGGAGGAGGGGCGATTCACACGTTTATGCCAACTATGACGGGCAGCACCCCACCTAGGGGGCGTGGTGCATTTAGTGGCATCACGGCCAGGAGCCAGGTCAGGGGCTTGTCTGGGTCAAACGACCCGGATGAGGGTGGTACAGAGATTCCCGGAAGCGCGTCACCAAGGGGCGCGGTAGACCCAGGAAGGCTAGGGGATTTAAAATCTTAGGACAGGAAGGGGAAGATCTCTTTTGTCCTCACGCCTCGGGTGAATCAGATCGGAGCGTCCCGAAAGTCAGGGGAATGTGCTGAGCTGCGGGTGGTCGCGTCAAATCCTTTATTTGGGGGTTCGGGTTGTTTATTCAGGTGAGAGGGCCTCACGCAAGCGTAGTCAGGGCTTTCTTAAATATATTGTATTTTACTTCATTTGGATGTAGGAATGGTATTTAAAGTATATTTGTCTTAAATTAGCGCAGCTGCATTATGGGTGCATTGGTAGGGGGAGCGGGGCTCTATGACGGTCACGGAGTGTGATAACCCGACATCAGGCTACGGTCGAGGGGCAGAGCAGTATTGCTCGCTACGAACAGGTCTCCATTAAGGAACGAGGCAAGCAATGCAGTGGTTAAGGAGCCTGCACCGCTAACACGCACATCAGGTGGCAGGGCGGGCCGGGTGATTGTGATACAGCATCAGGCAGCACTATGCCACAGAGTGTCTCAGGCTGCAGTAAGACCGCGAGTAAGTGAAGCGAGGGCTCAGTTCCCTTGGGCGCACTTCATCATTTGCACTATGGCCGCAAGTAGTAGTGGGCGGAAATTGCAAAATTGCCTTGTGAAAACTTCTGCGAAACGGTAACAAATCTCTGCGAACACGCGTAATTTCGCATGTTTGCGGAGATTTTCTAGGGGTGGCGCTTCTTTGCTAGTTCATAGTGCTTTTTCTACACTACAACTGCGTAAAGGGCCAGAATAGTTGTCGATTTAGTGACTATGTGTGTGTAACTATTGCCATCACACCAAAAGGGGGGAGAGAGGTTGGCCTAACGGCTAAGGCGCTCGACCTCGGACCTGGGGATCTGGGTTCGAGTCTCGGTAACGACGCCAATAACCCCCTGTGATTCTGGGCAAATCACTTAATCTCCCCGTGCCTAAAAAAAAAAAATGAAAGTGTGTCCTCATGTAACGTAACTGGTGCTATGTAAAGCGCTCTGATAACTGATTCGGTTCGGTTCTAGTTTGCGCTATATAAAACTAAAAAAAAAAAAAAAAGGAGCCAGGGTATCTTGAGTGAACTGACCATCATAGTGGGTAAAGTGCAAGAAGATGGTGTACACCGCTAGTGTGTGGGGCAAGGCCAAAAGGGCAGCCTTCTATGAGAGTTCACATACCTCTTGTGTTTATAAAAGGTCAGAGACCGATCAGAGCAGCAGATGAGGAGAAAGAAGCTCCTGGTCACAGGAACTGCACGGGGATTGCGCTCGTGAAAGTCAAGGATGCAAAGGTCTCCATCAAGCATCACAGCTAATTTTCGATGGTAGATATGGGGAAAAAGCACACCTGCCCAGCCTCGACAAAGCTCACAATTATTTTGGGCTGATTAATGAGTTACTGAATTTGAGCTTCAGCTCGGGTACCTGCATTAATAATCTGTATGTGCTTCCTGTTGAGGTTTAATTTTTGTGACAGGAGCATCGTGCCAGAATGAATCCTGCCCTGCATATTTATCCAAGAAGACACCACCATTTTGTGCTATACCTCTACTCAACTGGAGTACTTCCTACTGGCTAATCAGTAAGTGCTACCTCGTTGGGTAAATGTATAGTGCTCTTCCTACACTACCGCTGCGTAAAGGGCCAGAAGAGTTGTCCAGTGACCATGTGGATGTAACTTTGCCATCGCGCCTAAGGGCGCCAGGGTCCCTTGAGTGAGCTGTCCATCCTAGTGGGTAAAGCGCAGGAAGACGGTGCACACTGCTAGTGTGAGGGACGGGGCCAAACAGGCAGGCTTCTATGCCATTTCACATGCCTCTTGTGTTTATAACAGGTCAAAGACCAATCAGAGCAGCAGATGAGGTGAAAGAAGCTCCTGGTCACAGGACCTGCACTGGGATTGCGCTTGTGAAAGTCAAGGATACAAAGGCCTCCATCAAGCATCACAGCTAATTTGCGATGGTAGATATGGGGAGAAAGGCAAAGCACACCTGCCCAGCCTCGACAAAGTTCACTATTTTTTTGGGCTGATTAATGAATTACTGAATTTGAGCTTCAACTCGGGCACCTGCTTTATTTACATCTATAAGTGCTTCCTGTGGAGGTTTAATTTTTGTGACAGGAGGGCTGTGGCAGAAAGAATCCTGCCCTGCATATTTATTCAAGAAGACGCCACCGTTTTGCAATACAATTCCGTTCGGCCGCGGATCACGGAAGTTTTGACATAAATGCCGTCATTTCGCAAGTTCCGCGAGCGGAATGGAATTTGCCGCACACCACTAGCCACGAGGCTGAGCAGTGGCCAGTAGGGGGCTGTGGGGGGGCATACCAGGCCCAAATAGCAGAGGGGATGCAATGTTAAAATTACAGAGGGCTCAGCGAGTGAGTACGCTGAGCGCTCGAGTCGGGACATGTGGTTTGGCATGATATGTACTGGGACCGCACAAACAGGTTGGGGAGCATGGGGGACTGTCATGGGAGATGCTGGTTTTGTGAGTATCGCCAGCGCCATGGCCACTGCAGGAATACAACTTATTTTGTATGCACAATAGCAGATGAGGCAAGTGTGGTATTAAGATGCATGCACGAGGGGGAACTGGGGTAGTGAGTATCTCCAGTGCCCTGGACTGCAGTGGGGTTATGTAGCATGCATAGGGTTGAGGAATCTGTGGCAATGGGTGGGTGAGTATACCCAGCACGCAGGTCAACAGTAAGGAGACATCAGGCAGCCCGATGCTACGGAAAGCATTGGGAAGGGGGTGAGAAAGTTTTTTTATTGTTTATTATTTAAATGTTTTATTTAGTGCGGAATGCCTCTAAAGAGGGCGAGAGGGGGCAAGGAGGCCCCTGCTACACAAGACGAGTTTCGTTCGCTATCAGCGCTATGGGAGGTTGCTAAGAAAGGGCGTATCGATTGGGCTCTACGGACGCTGACGCAAGGTGCCGGAACGATATAAGAACAAGTGCAACAGGGGTGCAGCAAGCAAGTTTAAACATACATGTTCCTTCTGCTAAATGCAAGATCACCCAGAGAGTAAGTGCTACAAGAAAGTGGGAGACCCAAAGACCAGCTTGCACATACCCAACCTCATAGCAGGGGCTCAAGCACTCTAGGAACTTAACCACAACCATCCAGCTCCACGTCCTGTTGTGTTTCGTTTTAGATTTCGTATGCATTTCCCGTTTCATGCCCTTATATAGGTACAATTCACATTCCCTTATATAGGCATAGAAATCCAGTCCTTATTTAAGCATAGTCCATGCTACCAAAATACAGGCATGGCTACTTACATCCACTCATCTATGTCACTACGAATTCTTGGGAAGCCAGACTCTTAAGCTTTAGAGACTTTCCCTTGCTGGATATTGATTTCTGCAAGGACTCATTTATTATGCATGAACATCTATTCCTTAGGGGTTCATTCATGACGTTCATATGCCCGACTTTTACGTAAATACTGGCATTCCTAAACACCTTCAAGGTATTAGTATACCTTCACTTGCTATGGCAAGGCATGGTGCGGTTTGATTACCTACTTGCACGACGCGGCTCACCACAGCAAGTCCCAAAGGAAGTCATCTCCCCAACTGACGCACTGCAGGGACACTGTCATCCTCCTTGCTGAGAATCCAGCTCCAGTGTTTCTGACTCCCCTTGCAGGGTGTTAGAGAATCGAGTCCTGTGTAAGAGATACCAACCTCTCTCATTCTAAGGTATGGAGCTTATTAGAACCTAGAGAAACCTTTGGCAATCCTTAGCAAAACTAAATGTATGCTAAGATAGCACCCACTTCTTCCCTTGTACTAGACTTAGGTTAGGTACACTGGGGTAGGATTATTTTAGAAGCACCAATTGAGTATTTTAGCCTGTGTTATTTATGTATATATTTTTATATATGTCAAAGCTACAGACCCTGCCATTACAGTATTATTTTATATTACTGTTAACGCTGTACGCATTATACTTCGCATTCTGTCTTACGATTGTAGCAGTTGATATCTCTTCCATGAGAAAGAAGAGTGTTCAATAAACCCTTTTTATTGAAACGCCCGTCTCTCTATTTCTGTGCAACACTTTGTATAAACAAAGCATGCATGAATTACTGAGTGAAACGTTTATCTATTATTTACACAACTTTGAAGATATTGTTCCGACTCTAAGGGAAACAAAGTTGTCATGTTTATGCAGTTGTCAGTGACTAAACCCTTCTTGTTCATTTAAGAAAGTTTCTAGTGACCTCTGAGTTGGCTGGGACACACAAGTAATTAAGTTTAACGTTCTTGATAGAGACATACTGACCTCAGTCCTAGGTCAAAACTATAGTGTATATTGTTCCAATGCGCAGAGCCTATTAGGGATATAGGAACTACTCTACAAGGTGCCCAACATTTTGGTAAGGTACTAATTTAACACTAGATACTGAAGTAACTCAGTCATGCTTTTCTCAGAGACCCCTACTCATAATACTCCACGTCTGGAGTGGGTAGGGATAATATTCTCCATAGCTGAGTAGGACAAAAATCCCATATATTGGCTTTTTGCATTGTTCAACGTTGAAGGATACAGTGTTCCAAAATATTGTGCACCTTATCTTTGTTCCCTTGAATCTTTCTCTGCAATTTTCATTAAACAATGTCCAAGGACAATAACACCGAAACTGGTGGAGCCGCAGCTGACCAAGCCAAAGTAGCTTTAAACTATACAGGTTTTAATGGAACCAATGTGAATGCTATAATCATTCCTCCAAATTTAAGGAGATCCATCACTATAAAACTTATAAAATAGGGCCTAACACCAAGAGGTTGTTAAGCAGTTTTTTGTGATAGAGACACATGAATATCACAAGACAGACATATTCTATTCATGGATAGTATTCCCAGAATCAAATCCAGTAACTAAAATGTTTCACTTCTACAAAGAATACGATCCACCAGAGGAATATATTCCTTTCGAGGATTTTGAAATTCCACTCACATACCAGGAGCATGAGCTCTGGTTTAAAGGCACCCTAAAACATTTAAATCACATTACCAGGCTCGGTCCACTAGGTTGACCAGGAGCAACATGGCCGATTTTAGTCGGCTATACAGCTCATCTTGACATTGAAGAAATGTCCGACACAGAATTACTTACTCAACTCAAAGAGTTAATTAGAATTTATAGATAATTGGTTCAATATGTCATGCAGACTCTTACAGTACAACCACCATTAGTTACTCCACAACAAACCTCTCACCAGGGGAATACACCACAGACTTTACATGCAGTCATGGGTAAACCACGCGCAAAACGTGAACAGTTCTGGATAGGTCAAAAAATTACTCAAATCGAAGCGGTATTTCCCAATACCAGCCCTTATGAGAAACATAGAATTCTAACAATCTGTTTACCAATGGGGAAAACACCACATCTGGAAGACTGCACCACTTGGGGCACTGTCTTCGCTGCTATCTACACTAAAGCACATGGTTTTCCATCTATGGGGGTAATACCTGATGTCCTGAAACATATTCAAAACAACTACATGGCAGAGCCTGCTCTGAATTTAGGTATGAAATTACTAAAGAATTTCACCCAGGACTCAACAATAATATTATCTAATATTAAAGGAGAAGCAGCATCAGTGGCAATCCTCCAGAAATTAAGGGAATTTGATGTAACAGAACAACCACAAGAATTAGCCAGAATAATTGAATAATCCTATGAAGAATTAGGCAGAGACAGTTTGGGTGGGAAACCAGTTAAACCACAACTGTCTGAAACTCCTGAAAAGGCCTTTACTAAAAAACACTCCTACCTCTTCTAAAAAGAAGTGGAAAAATAACAAACATTCAAAAGAGAAATATTCTCAACCCCGAGGTAGGTCTCCTCAAAAGGAGCCCTCTGAAAGGAGGTATACCCTCAGGAATAGGGATAATTTGAGAAATCCTGAGAGGTATCAAGATACTTATACACGTTCCTCTCGTACCTTTCGGATATTGTCACAGAAATCTAAAAGAAGAAGACAATCAGATCACAAACAAGAACACATGAAGTCCAAAGACGATCAACACATTTAGAAAAGCAAACAAAAACCTCAATTCACCAAGAAGAAGGTAGACATACCAAGAAAAGTGAAAGCACTCTTTTGGGAGGGACTTTCCAAGGGTTATGATATACTTCTAGCTGAACGGGACTGGCCCCCAGAATTTGTCAGGGTGGTCCCACATGGTGAAGACATCATTATGCCAGCCTTCTCCAACCATGTTCCAGTACATTTAAAATATACTTAGGCTGGGAAATGGGCAGTCGCCCAAGCCCCAGCATTATATAAAAATCATGTAGGATGGGATGAGGACTCCCCTCACCATACAATCCAGTTAAAAAATCAACCAACTGCACAAAGGCAGTATCCAATTAAGCAAGAAGCTAAAAAACAGGTATGGGAGATCTTAGATCAACTTGAATACTAAGGGGTGATTGAAACCTGCACCTCATCAATGAAAAATCCTTTGTTTCCTGTTTCCAAACCAGACAATACATATCATCTAGTTTTGGATTACAGACACTTAAACTCAAGTTGTAAAACATTTGCAGTGCAAAATGCACACAGTACAGCATTAATGAATACCATTGTGCGTAAAAACTATAAAACCACATTAGACATCTCAAATGGTTTCTTTTGTCAAAACATTGCACCTGAAAATAGGTATTTGACCGCTTCCTCAATAATGGGGACACAGCATCAATTCTGTCATTTCCTCAAGGATTCAAGAATAGTCCAGGGTTCCTCTCAGCAAGGGTAGCATAGTTACTACAAATTTATGATGACGAGGCATTGTCACATGTCGATGTTATCTATCTGACAGACGATGACCTGAACAGGCACTTGAACACGGTGAACACCATTATACTGGGCTACGCCTCTGAGGGTTATAAATTCAATAAAGGAATTGCCCATCTCAATGTCCCATGTCTAGGATATGAACTTTCAAGTGAAGGCAAAATGCTGGCAGACAACTTTTTAGAAAAGTTTGCCTTGCTCCAACCTCCTAAAACGCTGACAAACTTACTGTTGATTCTGGGTTTCCTGAATTTTGGAAGAACTTACATTCTAAACTATGCAGAAAGGTTTAAACCTCTCTACAAATTAATCAAACCTGATTTTAAAGCAATATATTGAAAAAATGAACACACTGAAATTTTGCGTTCACTTCAAACAGACATGTTAGCAACTAAACATTTACAAACACGCGTAAAAAAGTACCAACTTAGTGATCCGAATCATTCCGGGTCAATGCGGATTCACCTACTTAACTAAGGTGAAAAAGTACCAATTGCATACAAATCACATGTATACACACAAGCAGAAATTAAATTCACTTCTACAGAAAAAATTCTGACAGCAGTTCAAACCGCTGTAGCAAAAGAAAGAGCCCTAGCACAGGGGAAACGCATTATGGTTGTAACTCCTGTACCTGCCTTAGAGGCAGTGACAAAAGCGAACATTCCAAATGCTAACGCGTTACATCCGAGATGGATACAATGGGTTATTTCTCTTACTGCAACTGATGTTGAATACTTTTTTGGTCCTTATTTGAAAATTTGAAATTCTGCCTCTAAAGCAGTATGAATGTATAATTTATACTGATGGATCAGAACAACCTGCTACGGAGGTAAACAAGCTTATAGGTTGTATGTGCAGGATCCCGAGCATGCGCAGTTTACAAAAATGAAGCCAGGATCGGGAAGATGGGGCGCAATTAGGTAAGATTGCTTTAAACTTTTATTTAGCATTTTAATTTAATTTATTAATGCGGGCGGGAGGCGGGCGGGCGGGTGGCAGGCGGGAGGCAGGCGGGCAGGAAGCGGGAGGCGGGCGGGCGGCCTCGCTAAATGAAAATATCGCGGCGAGGCACGGAGATTGCTTCAATCTCCGTGCCTCTCTGTGATAGTCCCGTCCGCGACTTCCATCCCCCCTAGTCCTAGCAATCCACGGAACAAGAATAGTGATACTGCTGCCCCCTTGCTGGAAAAAAGGAGAACAGGTTTGTGTGCATCGACCTGATCAAACCACACTATGTGGCAGATACTAACAGTAGGCCAAGTGGAATCAGACAATGTAGCAGACGCACTCCTCTAGCTACAATCCAAGAGGTTCAAACTGAGAGACTCATCACCACTGAAGAATTTGCAGTAAGAAAAGGACTATGCAACAAAGCTATGGAACTCGTTCCTCTTCAGACCCAAATAACAATTAGTCCTGAAGCACCTGTCTACAATGAAGTAACAAGTGATCAAGTGGTTCCAGTGATTTCAACAAATCCTGATGCAATTCCAACCATTGACAGAACTGCCTCTGGCTATTTCATTAACTTTGATACGTTTTCTTACGATCCCATCGAACCTGAAACAATGCCAGCAAAAAGAACTTTCAAAGAACAAGCAACTGACTTTTTTCATCACCTGGAAAAAACGTATCTGATTTCACCATGAATGAAATATGGATTGTGTTGGGAATATTATTTCTTCTACTTTGGTTAACTCTAGTGATAACTCTTGGTATGCTGATAAATGGAAGATATGCAAGAATGGAAAAAGCAAGTCAGAAAGTCAACTTACTCCTAAAACCACACAAATCATACCATCGTGAACAAAGAGACTTGCCACAGTGAACATCACATCACAGCTGTTCCTATATCTGATGGTATAGCTTGGGACAAAACAGTATATGACATTTTTGGCCCGTCCGAGCTGTTGAAGATTCTCTAAATTCAACTGTTGGTGACAAATTAAACCTGAAACATACCAATTCTTGCCTTGAATATGCATTTATATTGCTGAAAATATATATTTCATCCATACCATTTTGATAGCAGATAATTAGCTATTTTTAGTGCTCACAGACATCATTCTAACAGTGTAGTTTAAGATCTTTTTCAACCCATTAAGGGAAGCTGGATATTCTTCCAAAAAGGGGTAATTTTAAACTTCTTAATACATGTCTCAAACATGAGTACCACTATTTGTGTATGACTTAAATTGATTGAAAACAGACCACATCAGACTGTAGAATATGCCCACTTCCGCATCCTTTGTCTGAGGAGCAAGCTTTGTCTGAGAATATGGTTATTTTCTCCAAACAACCTTAAAATTCCTACCTTAAATATGCATTTATATTGCTGAAAATGTGTATTTCATCCATACCACTTTGATAGCAGATAATTAGCTGTTTTAGTGCTCTCAGAGATCATTCTAACAGTGTAGTTTAAGATCTTTTCCAACCCAAAAAGGGAAGCTTGATGTTCTTCCAAAAAGGGGTAATTTTCAACTTCTTAATACATGCCTCAAACATGAGTACCATGATTTTTGTATAACATAAATTGATTGAAAACAGGCCACGTCAGACAGTAGAATATGCCCACTTCCGCATCCTGTAGAGAGGACACGTGAGCAAGCTTTGTCTGAGAATATGGTTATTTTCTCCAAACAACCTTAAAAGCTGTTAAAAACTTAAGGATTATCTTTACTTAATCTAAAATATTTGCTCATTTTGGTGGATATCAATTATTGCCAGTATATACCTCATGTACAAATTGGAGCCTTTCTGACCACAAAATAGCATTTTTAAATGTACAAACCTAAATTTATTATTCAGTAAAACGTAATTGAATTGCAATATTGGGTCAAAAGTTAAAACTAAATCTGCACTTGGAAGGGGTGTGTAAAGGACTTCCCTTCCAAGTACTGATGCCTCAAGTCATGTTTTACTGTTTAGCAACCGAAATCTGGTTGCAAAACATTCATATTTTACCACGTCAGAGGAGGGGGTAACCTTTAGAGACATAAAATGGCCCCCAAAGAGACCACTTCTCCATTTTCGGCCGTCTCTCCTCCTCGTCTAAGCTTCTATTCATTTCCTGACTCCAAGTGCGGAAGAAGCAGGAAGCACACAGGCTCCTCTAAGTCAATCACAATGCTGCAATGCTGCATTGTTATTGGTCTGAGAGCTGCTGTTCGGCGCTCACACTGGGACTGGGAGCCAATGCAATAAAAATTCTACTCTTACATGCCCTCATTGCAACAGTGCGATACCTATAAACAACACCAAGATCCAATCCAAGTTACAAACCAATTTTAAAGAAGTCAACATTCTCATGGCCCTCATTAATGCGCGGTCATTGTGTAAGCACAGTCAGGAAATAGCGGACCTTATTACCGATAATAATTTAGACGTCCTTTTTATCACTGAAACGTGGACGGATGATTCGTTAGACCCAGACTTAGTAATCGCAGTACCTCACGGATATAAAGCTTACCGACAGGACAGGGTAAGAAAAAAGGGAGGTGGGCTGGCCATTATAGCCCTGGAACGGTTTGTCGTCAGAACATCACCCATTCCAGTTACATCATGCAAAGCCTTGCAGTTCGGTATTAAGCTCACTGCCCTTTTTAATTTTAAGGGAGTACTCTTATACCGACCTCCAGGAACAAGGACTGGTTTTCTTGCCAACCTAAACACAATATTGGAGTCGCTAGCCACCGAAGAGTCCTTCACAGTTATGGGTGACATGAATTTTCACCTAGAACAAGATAATGATAAGGATACTTCCGCCCTCATTACAGACCTGGAAACACTGGGTCTCAGACAAATGGTCACCTCCCATACCCATCAGGCGGGACATACCTTAGACGGTATCTTCTCCAACGTTGAGGGCTTGCATATATTAAATATCTTATCAAAGCATATGGGATGAGCCTAACCTCCTACGCTGACGACACGCAATTGGTTGTGGCCATCAAAGGCGATGGATACGAGGTGGCAGAGCGCTTCCAAAGCGGAATGCTAGCAATCAGAGAGTGGATGGCGTCCAACTGCCTTAAGCTCAACTCCGAAAAGATGGCGGTGGTCATTTTTGGACCCCTTTCACCAGGCTGGTCAGCAAGCCTTTGGAGCCCCTCCCAGCCCGGCCCTCAAGGTCAGGAACCTGGGAGTAACTTTTGATGAGGGTCTCAACTTTGTGGCACATGCGAACAAAATAGCGGCCACAGCCCATCACAAATTAAGAATGATCAGGAAAATCATCCCGTTTTTGCCAGATGTAGCTGCTAAAACATTGGTCAGTTCTTTAGTTTTATCGTCCCTTGCAATGGCCTATTCTTAAATGCCCAGGTCAGGGTAACCAATAAGCTTCAGACAATACAGAACGCAGCAGCACGTCTGCTTTCTAGAACACCCAAGTTCTCGGCCATATCAGACACAATCAAGAAATATCACTGGTTGACGATCCGGAATCGGATTAAGTTCAAATCACTCTGCATAGTGTACAAGGCACTCCATGATCAAGGACCGTATTTCCTTAAGGACCAGCTGATACCCTATAAATCTGCCAGACAGCTCCGATCCACTACTCTTAACCAACTAGTGGTCCCACGTTCTAAAACAGTTTCATGGGGTGACCGCCGCTTTTTAGTCGCGGCACCTAAATTATGGAATACTTTGCCGCAACACATTAGGACAAGCCCCTCACTCCTGCAGTTTCGCAAAAGATTGAAGACCTGACTTTTTAATCAGTAACACTGACCATTAACCACTTGGAGCCATTATCATCTTGGGGACAATTATGTGAATAGTCTAGCGCCGAGACGCCTGCGGGTATTCGTTCGCGCTCAATAAATGGCAAAAATAAATAAATAAATGCAAGTTCCCCTCCAGGCTGCGCATTACACCTTAGTGGGGAATATGCAAAGTACACATGACTGTTTGGCTGGCCCAAGATGGCCAACCAAACCGTCATGTACACTTAAGTCCATGAAACACTCCTCTTCCCTGTGCCACCAGTCCTGCGGGCCCAAACCCAGCCCAGCAACAATAAAATGATAATAACATAGTTATTATACATTTCTGTTACCCTTTTCCACTACCCTGACAGCAGTGGGGCGATGCTCCTCTGCCTTAGCAGAGGAGTCGCCCCCTGAGTTTCAGGCAGTGATCCCTGGGACAACTGTCTATTTCAAAAAGTGGTTGTAAAATGTTTCATTTTTGTAAAACTTATCCCATTTTTAAATTGGGCTGCATTAAATAATATTGGGTTGTATGTGATTTCACAGAAGCATGATTTCATGGAATACCACTTCTGAGAAACCATTTCATCTAAAATATTTAATGAAAATGTTCAGAGTAAATGGCATGTACCTTTCCATAGAAACCAATTCATAGAAAGTCTTTTTGGTCAAAATATACTTTTGAATGATTAGTATGTGTAAATGTAATGGTTGCAGGTCCTAATTTCAGAAAACATTTTGTCTGAGATATTTATGTCAGTGATTTACTTCAGGGGACATTATTTCAAACTAGCTTACCCGTCGCGCGTTGCTGCGATCTCCGAAGAAAGGAAATTCAAGGAAACTAGTTGTGATAACATTCAATTTACATTGTGTCGTTTTTATTCATTTTAATATGTAAAACATTTCAAAGTGTCGTTTTAATTCTATTTATTTTTTCGAGTGCTTGTGGATGCACGAATTTTTGTTTTTCCGTCTGGTGCGTACATCAGTATTAAAAAGATTATGAGGGCTCTGGGGGGCCGATATTTAAAAACAAATTATGCCAGAAACCTTCGCGGGAGTGTACTCAACAACTTCCCAAAGTTTTGTGGTGATCAGATGAATGCTGTTTTAATTCTATTTATTTATTCGAGTGCTTGTGGATACACGATTTTTTGTTTTTCCGTCTTGTGCATACAGCAGAATTCGAAAGATTATAAGGACCATGGGGGGCCGATATTTAAAAAACAAATTATGCCAGAAACCTTCGCGGGAGTGTACTCAACAACCTCCCAAAGTTTCCTGGCGATCGGATGAATGCTGTTTTAATTCTATTTATTTATTCGAGTGCTTGTGGATACACAATTTTTTGTTTTTCCGTCTGGTGCATACATCAGTATTCAAAAGATTATGAGGACCCTGGGGGGCCGATATTTAAAACAAATGTATGCCAGAAACCTTCGTGGGAGTGTACTCAACAACTTCTTAAAGTTTCATGGCGATCGGATGAATGGTGTTTTAATTCTATTTATTTATTCGAGTGCTTGTGGCAACACGATTTGTTGTTTTTCCGTCTGGTGCGTACACCAGTATTCGAAAGATTATGAGGGCCCTGTGGGGCCGCTATTTAAAAACAATTCATGCCAGAAACCTTTGCGGAAGTGTACGCAACAACTTCCCAAAGTTTCATGGCGATCGGATGAATAGTGTTTTAATTCTATTTATTTATTCGAGTGCTTGTGGATACACGATTTGTTATTTTTCTGTCTGGTGCGAATATCAGTGTTCGAAAGATTATGAGGGCCCTTGGGGGCCGATATTTAAAAAAAAAGTATGCCTGAAACCTTCCCGGGAGTGTACTCAACAACTTCTCAAAGTTTCATGGCGATCGGATGAATGGTGTAGTAATGCATAAAGGACAAACAGACAGACAGACATACAGACATACTTTTGTTTTTATATATATATAGATGTATACCCTTACCAAAGTTGAATACTACAGTTAGTAGTTAACCTGTATTTTTGTAGCATTCGAAGACTATTTTATGCCAATTTTAGTATTCAATAGTGTCTTTTTGGGAAGGCTAGTGCATGAAGACTACTGATATGTGAGTGGTACTTTTTGAATACTAACAGAATACTTAGCACATACTTATTTGTAATCGCATAGTCTTCATTTACAATGCAGAATATTTAGTGAATACAAACGTTTTGAATACTACTGGACTTTACCCAGACTACTAATAACATTCTATTCAAGCTGCATGCTGAATGGTAGATCGGTGCCTTATTTATTATACTATTTTTAGGCCTTATTTATTATACTATTGTGGTGTTTGTGTAGTGCAGTGTAGTGTTTTAGGGTAGGGCTGGGGGATCATGCAGGGTATTGATTGAGTGTGGGCACCGGACTCGGGGTCGGGGGAGGGTCGTGCTGGGGGTAGTGTTTTAGGTTTTAGGGTTGTGTTGTGGTGTTTGTGTATTGTAGGGGTATGGTAGTGTTTTAGGGTAGTGCTCGGGGGTCGTGCAGAGTAGTGATTGAGCGTGGGGACCGGACTGGGGGTCGGGGGAGGGTTGTGCTATGGTTAGAGTTTTAGGGTTTAGGGTAGTGTTGTGGTGTTTGTGTAGTGTAGGGTAGTGTTTAGGGTTTAGGGTAGTGCTGGGGGGTCATGCAGGATAGTGTTCAAGTGTGGGGACTGGACTGGGGGTCGGGGGAGGGTCGTGCTGGCAGTAGTGTTTTAGGGTTTAGGGTTGTGTTGTGGTGTTTGTGTAGTGTAGGGGTAGGGTAGTGTTTTAGGGTAGTGCTCGGGGGTCGTGCAGAGTAGTGATTGAGCGTGGGGACCGCACTGGGGGTCGGGGGAGGGTTGTGCTGGGGTTAGAGTTTTAGGGTTTAGGGTAGTGTTGTGGTGTTTGTGTAGTGTAGGGTAGTGTGTTAGGTTTTAGAGTAGTGCTCGGGAGTCGTGCAGGGTAGTGGTTGAGCGTGGGGACGGGACTGGGGGTCGGTGAGGGTCATGCTGGGGTCAGTGTTTTAGGGTTTAGGGTAGTGTTTTGGTGTTTGTGTAGTGTAGGGTAGTGTGTTAGGGTTTAGGGTAGTGCTGGGGGGTTGTGCAGGGTAGTGATTGAGTGTGGGGACCGGACTGGGGGTCGGGGGAGGAGCGTGCTGGGGAAGTGTTTTCGGGTTTAGGGTAGTGTTGTGGTGTTTGTGTATTGTAGGGTAGTGTTTTAGGTTTTACGGTAGTACTTGGGGTCGTGCAGGGTAGTGGTTGAGCTTGGGGACCGGACTGGGGGTCGGGGGAGGGTCGTGCTGGGATTAGTGTTTAGGGTAGTGTTGTAGTCTTTATGTAGTGTAGGGTAGCGTTTTAGGGTTTAGGGTAGTGCTGGGGGGTCGTGCAGGGTAGTGTTTGTGTGTGGGGACCGGACTGGGGGTCAGGGGAAGGTTGTCCTGGGGGTAGTGTTTTTGGGGGTTAGGGTAGGGTTGTGGGGTTTCTGTAGTGTAGGGTAGTGTTTTAGGGTTTAGGTTAGTGCTGAGGGGTTGGCAGGGTAGTGTTTGAGTGTGGGGACTGGACTTGGGGTCAGTGGAGGGTCGTGCTCGGGGTAGTGTTTTAGGGTTTAGGGTAGTATTGTGGTGTTTGCGTAGTGTAGGGTAGTGTTTTAGTGTTTAGGGTAGTGCTGGGGGTTTGTGCAGGGTAGTGTTTTAGTGTGTTTGAGTGTGGAGACCAGACTGGGGGTCGGGGATGGTCGTGCTGGCAACCTTACTTTATATACATTTTGATGAATGTTTCACAATATGGCAGTACATTTAAAATACAAATGTAAGGCTTAGGCAGAGTGGAGGTTCCAGGGGGTACTGGAACCTGAATAAACAAGCATTGGCATAGCCAATCGGTCTCGCCTTTGGGACCTTATAAGTATTTCATCATGCAGCACAACATCCTTGGTGCAACATCAACTGTTGCATGGCTAAACACTTATAATGTCCCAAAGGCGAGACCTATTGGCTATGCCAATGCTTGTTTATTTTGTAGTTAGTGTTATGTTTCCATTTGGGCTTTTGGAGGGAGGGGGTATTTTATTTTGGGATTTTTGTGGGATGTGTGGTTCACTTTGGAGTTTTGGATGGAGGGGATTTTTATTTAGTTTTTTTTGGAAGTGTTAGAGCACTTCACTCACCCTACCACTTTCAAAGGGTACCAACTGCCCCTGTTTTCAACCCAGAATGCGTTTCTCATTGGTTTTGTTTTTCCCTCAACAGATCCTTAACCATCGAAGCACATTTAAGTTATAGGGGTAATTTGCTTGAATCGAAATGTGTCACATGTATTTGCCATTCGTGCACATTCTTTAGTCATTAGATTTATTGCCATGAAGTAGAAATTGCTCTTCATTTTGACTTAGAGTGAACTTAGGTGGTATTTGTGTTTTTCTGAAAGTTTGTGGGTTAGGTGGAGTGGTAGCAGTTGCTTTTTTTGTTTTAGCTATTAGCCTTTTCAGCATTGAGACAGAGGGTAATTGGCCAGTTACATATTCTGGAAGTCTGGGGAGTACATCTTTTAATATTTCAGTAGTAGGCTTTTTATAGCTAGTGCTAGCTTCTTTCAGAGTGTCTAAAGCATCTCTCACTTCTATTTAAGCTAGGTTACTGGGGTCATTATGTCCCTTAACATGTAACACAGTAGTTTCTTTTGTTGTAGCCCTCCCATAACAGGCATTTGAATAATATTTGCTGCATTTCCAATTAACTTTGTAGCCTGTCTGTTTCTCCTGGGTGTAGACATATCCCATATAACATAATAAAAATGATCTTTTCTGGGAAGTGATGAATTTGGCACCTTCAGTCATTCTGAAGTTTGAAATGCTATGAGAAATGTAAATAAAAAATATAAAATGGATTGTAATTGTTTGAATTTTAATACAAGTTTTTATATACAACATTATACTTGCATGTTTGATTATATTGAACTTTTGTTTGACGCTCAGGTGTTTCTGTGTTTGCCGTTAGTGTTTATTTTGATTTGCGGTAGAAGAAAAATTTTACTAAATGTGTTTAACAGCATTTATTTCATTTTGGGGTTTGTGTGGTTAGTGGGAGATTTGGGTTGGGAATTTTACTGTTTTAATAGTTTAATTGAGATGTTTACTTACTTTTCTGGCAAGATGGTTTTTGGATAATGTTTGAAGGCACTGGAGTATGTGTTAATGTTGCTGTAGAGGAGATAAAAAGTAAAAAATATATACATTATTTAGTTTTTATAAAAAGTGCTTCATGATTATTTTATGCAATTGTAACATTTTATAGATATTTTACTTACTTTTTGAAGTTGTAGTCAGAGCTTTAAATGATGAAGTCCAGTTCTCGGTTTTGTTGTTGGAGCATAAAATAATGTTACATTGTCTTTTGTTTATATAGTGTTTATTTAATTGTGCTTTCAATCTTATTGTTTTATTGCATGGGCATCCTCTCACCAAAACCAAGCACTCTGCCTTAAGGGTTGATAAGGCCGGCCATAGGAGTGACTGATAGGTTTATATGTGCAGTGATTAAAGGTAGATATAGGTATAGGTAACCTAAACCTTAGTAAGGGGTGCATGCACCACCTTACCCAGGCTGCAGTAGCAGTCCTGGTGTGTCATTTTGTAAGGCTTACCAGGGGTGGTATAATACATGCTGCAGCACTTGGTGAGCCTCTGGGGTACCTATGTCCTGAATACCTGGTGTACCTTATACTAGGGACTCCCAAGGGTACCCCAGTAATCACACCGGAGCGTACCTAATGTACATGTAATCAATTTAGAGAGGAAGCATCTAGGCTGGGTTCCTGGATAGTCGAAAAACAGTGAAACACCAGCAAAAAGTGGGGGTAACCATAGTGAACAGATCCTACTCTCCTACATTCAACTCTGTACCAATAGTGTCCCGGGTGAGTCCAGACTCATCCTGACTCAAAATGCAAGACATTGGCCTGTAGTAGTACAATTTTTTTATTAAATGACAAGAAGGGAAATATTCACTAAAGTCACTTTTTTGTGTTTAGAATAGAGTAGACTAGACTGATTTGTGTTTGCAAGCTTTGCATTATCTAAGTGACTGGTCGGGTCTGTCTTTGAGGAGCATAAATAAAGCATATGACAACAATAAAACAAAGCAGTGTGGACAGTGTGGAGTGGTCCTGGTAAAGAAATCTCATTATCCGATCTCTCAAAGGGAAAGGAAAAAGTAACCTTCAGGGGAAAATTAGTGACCAGCCGTTGTTAGGCCATCAAAATTGTGAATCTCAATCATTATCACTAAAACATTAAGTGTAACAAACAAACACCTAATCTCACACTGCCTGCCAGCCACCATCTCTTCTTCTCAAGTCTCAACATGCATGAGGATGACATATCATACACAACAAGTTCACATCATTCACAGCAAACAACAATCACTCAGCGTGCAATGCATACCATCATTTCTCTGTTCTTCCGATGGGCTCACCATCCGAGATTCAGTTGGTGGCACATTGCAGAATGCAGATCCTCTATTTGTTTGCTGTAAATTGAATTATAATAATGTCACATGTGGGGCAGTCCCTCTAGGCTAGGAAATTATAGATAGATAGTAAGGGTCCAGGATTGGAGGCTGTACACATTTGTTTCTATTCTCCATCCAATGACTGGCTTGAGGGAAATGGCTTAAGGGTGAGTCGGGATATACTTCTTCACTAACTGCACACAGTTGCAACTCCAATCGGCCATAAAATGTGTCTAAGAGTAAGAGGGGATGGATTTGTGAACCATACCCACACCAATAAAAAGTAAAGAATGTTCCTTAGCTATATCTTTTTTGTTTTTTTGTTTTTTCGGCATCAAAGAAAGAAAGTAACTAGAGAGCCTAGTTGTCAGGGAAGTAGATTTTGTCCTCAAACAATGGTGGTTTGCCCAGAAGTAGGTCATTTAACACTCTACTTCCATGACCTGAGTCACTGTCATCTTCCTGCTGTGGTACTTCAGGGATGGTGTAATCCGGTGGTATAAAGTGCTAATTAATTTTGATCATGGTTAATCTCTCCACATTTTGAGGTGAGAGACTGGTCCTTATCACTGTCAGAATGGCACCATCAGCACTAAAAACATGCTCTGCAGAGACACTGGCTTCGGGGCAAGCCAGATAGTTTATCGCCAGCCTTCTGAGCACTGTCCATTGGCACCTTTCCCATACCAATACAACAATTGGTTTTGATCAAAGTAGACCTTTTTTGCGTCATCCAGATAGGCCTGGACTATCCGCTCAATGGTCATGGGTGCTCTGCTTTATTTGGCCTCTTTTGCCTTTACCTCACCACTGGACTTAAGCTCTTTCAGTAGAAACCATTCCTTTGCCGATTTTGGGGCTGATGCTCCTGTTCTTGTTGTTGATGTTGGTGGTTTTGGCTGCTGTGAGCCAACTGCACTGCCTTCAGGCACTGAAGTTGAACTTGATGGCTGTCCTGCAGTACTTGTTGTCCCCTGGAGGAGCAGGTCTCTAATTCCCGTCCATTTTTTTTTCTAGATGTCTGGCATGCACAGCTATCCATGTTTTGTAGTTGGCAACATCCTCGTCCGAAAAATGAATGAAAGTGTCCAGTAACGGTTTGTACCATGGATCAAGAATTGTGGCACAAATGTAATGGTTGGATAACCTAATGTCTCTTTGCACCCTTATGTTTGCAGATAAGTGAAGGATTAAGCTCTCCACCAACTCATATGCTTCTTTTTTTCCCTCCACCTCTGCGTACATTGCAGACACCTCCTTTATCTGTTCCTGTACCATGTGCAAAAATGGGATAGCTTGGCCAATGGTACTGTCCTCCTTGCTGACTTAACATGTGAACACATCGAAAGGAAGCAGCATCTTTGTCAGGCATTTAACTAGGCCCCGTTGGTCCATCTCAATGATAATACCTTTCACAGGTGCATCACTTCTTTGCATGACATAGTCATTGATTGGTCTGTCCTGCTCAAACAGACGTTCAATCAAGTCAAGTTCCAATGTGTTGCCACCTCCTAGATGAGTGCTTTAACTGGCATTCTATTATCATGTTGAATGATCCTCAGCTGCTTCTGGGCTTTAAAAGAATTGCTAAAATGTGAAAAATTCTTCTGCAGGTGGTCAGTAAGTTGCTGACTTGGTCTTCTTTTTTCAGAAAGTCTCGAACAATGATAATAATGCAGTGCGCCAAACACAGGACCCTGAAATAGCCACCATCGGCCATGGCGTTCACTATATTACTGCCATTGTCTGTGGCAACAAAACCTATGTCAAACCTTCTTGGATGCAGCCATTTGAAGACTTTAGTGTTAAAGTCTTCCAAAATGTTTGCAACAGTATGGGTTTTCTCCTGGGCAAACATGGCTAATGTCACATGCTTCCCAGTGCCATTAAAATCTCAGCAGTGTCAACACCTGCAGATATCTTTTCTCTAACCCCCACAACTGATCCATATGTCTGTCATCAGATGGATATTGTGAACAGCACTCTACTGCAAAGCTTGTCCAAGCAATTCCAGCACATCATAATTTAGCGCTGAAACAGCAACTCTGGCGAATAGGCCCGGCGGGAACCTTCCATTTCCGGCAGATGGCTGCCACAAATTCAAGAAAACCCACCCCTTCCACAAAAGAAAACAGGGGGAAGTCCAGCACTAACATTTTAACCAGCTATGCATTGTACAAACATGCCGTTGAGTGGTTCCGTTGGTACCGTCTCTCTGGCCTAAACATGCAGAAAATGGTTGCCTGGATTTTTTTCTTTTTTGGTGCCACTGATGCAGGTGACTTCTTAGCAGAAATTGGTAGGCTCAATGAGTGTTTCGGTGCAGCAGTCACTGTACTCTCTTGCCTTGGTGTCTTGACCTGAATCTTGTGCCATTGCGATGTTTCTGATGATGATGTGGGCAATACCACTGCACTGTTGGGCACTGGGCTGCTTTGTATACCGGAGTAACTATCTTCCTCTTCTTCGCCTTCCACCGTGATCAGATCTGATTTCCTGCTCAGCCTTTCACCCCCTCCACTAACAGCACTTGCGGGTTTTTTTTGTCGCTAAGGTATGCCTCTCACTGGATCAAGTGGTGTTTTCTTAAATGAGTTGTTTGGCGTCTGGTACCATAGTTTGTACCAGGCTTACCCAACTAACACTTGCTCCACAAATGGACCATATAGCAATGCTCATATCCTTCTTGCTAACCAAAAAGTAGTCCAAAACTGGGTAGGTTAACTTTCTGATGCTGCTGATGCCACTTGCAATGTCAGTTGAACTGGTAGGTGGGCATGCCGTTTGACTCTCTGCAGTACCTACTTCGACTGAGGTGGTTGTGATGGATGTAGTTCGCTGCTGAGACTTTGTAAGTATGGCAGTTGGAGGTGGTGTTGGTGGTATCAGTGGTGCCACATCACTCATAATAATTTGATATGGGATAATGTCGGTCACCACTGGGGTGGGGCTAACATCCATAAAGACTGGCTCATCATCTTCCTTCTCTTCTACATCTACCTCCATAACTCTACGGTTTTCAGGTACCTTCCTCTTTCCTAGCCTTGTCCTGTGGCGTGTCTCACTCTCAGACTGAGGCTGGATCCGAGTGTTATCCAGAATGATCATCAGAAGGGGGGCTTGGAGAAGAAGTTGATGGAATAACCCTCCTTTTTCTTGCTGGGAATATGGAAGGCAATGGATCTTCTGAAAGTGAGTCTTGCTCTTCTTCCTCAGAAGGAATCTCGATCTTCTGAATGGCCCCTACTTCAGGAGGAACTACTATTGGTGGTTACAGCTGTTATCCACTTATCTGAGTTTCCTGTATTCATTGAGTACTACTTTGCGATAATGATAAGTCAATTTCAACATCACTGCTCATCGGTGTTGCCTTGATTAGACTGGCTGCCTCTGAGACTGACATGGGCTTGGGCCTAGGTTGGTGGGGTAGATCCTCTAATGCGGGGGTGCTGCTCCCAGCTTGCTCCCTGGACACCGCTGCTGCAGGCGCAATTTTTGGTTTCCCAAAAAAGGTCTTGGGCGACATACCTGTGGTGGTAAGTGCTGTCTTCTCACCGGCAACTTTCTTGGTACTGTTCTTTGGGGCCATCTTGAAGCTGTCAGTTAGCGGCAGCACTTAGCTTCACACAAGTTATAGAAATGTCAGAGGTCACACGTAATGTTGTGCGCTGGTATTCTGTCTGGCAGTTCTATGGGTGATGTTGTCTCCTTCTCCTCTTGTGCTACTGAAGAGTACACTCAGGAAGGATAGGAAAGTAGAAAAACAACAACAGAATAGAAATGTAATGGTTTGCTTAATATACATTGTGCAGTGCATCATGTGGGTTGTGACACTCAGGGAGCTGCAGTTCTCACATGACAATGGAACAATCCCTACAATGTTGTGCACGTCACATAGCAGACATGGGGTTATTGGTTCATTCATGCCAAATCATGTGACTTATGAAATTGAAAAAAAATCAATTGATAAAATATATTAAAACATTGAAAATATAAACAAAATTGGAAAATTAAAAAAATTAAATGAAAAAGAAATTAAAATAAACAAAAAAATAAATAAATAAATAATTATAAATAATACGTAAAACATTTAACTTACCCTCAAGAATAAGCTGCTATTATCTCATTGATCAACCATCCATGCAGGCCTATGGCAAAAGCACACTGTCTAGCTGCCTTCACAAAATGGATGCCAGCCGCATGGCCAGGCCACAACAAGAAGCAGTAAGCCAAGGGTAACAGAAGGAAAACATGCCCGCCTATGGCAAAAGCACAGACTTTCTTTACAAAATGGCTGCCAGGCGCATGTTCACAACAACAACAAGTAGGAGGTCTGAAAAACAATGAAAACAAGCAGGCCTAAGGACACAGACTTTACAAAATGGCCCCGCCACATGGGGAACCAAGGTAAATGCATTGCTGGCCTACTATTGCAATGCATTGCACACACACTCACACACTGACCAGACAAAGGAGGCAGGCTAAACAACACATCTTTAATGCAACAGTGCCAAAAATGAAAGTCAACAGGGTTTAAAAGGTTTGCAAGTTACAACCACACACATCAAACAAAGGTCTTAACACATATGGGAAAAAAAAACTTTAGTGATGTACCACAAAACAAACGTTGTTTTTATTTTAATCCAATGCCATCCATTGCCTAAATGATGTTAAATTCAACAGACACCATAGAAACAGTTGCTTTATGTACCCATGAGTAGCTCTGGGCATATTGGCTGGAAAACCCTTTGGCAGACTAGGACACATACCAAATCAATATTGCAAATGTATTTAAAAAAACATGGAAAAAATGAACTGTGCTACATTTCTGCTGAATATAAGAATAAATAATTGCATGCAAAACAAGAACCAGCAACCCATGCCACAACAACAAGCAATAAGCCTACAAAGGGAAAACAATGCAGCCTATGTCAAACGTATACTGGCTGCCTTCAGAATCTGGCCACCAACTACAAGGCCAGGCCACAATAACAAGCAATAAGTATACAAAGGGAAGACAATGCAGGCCTATGGCAAACAAACACTGGCTGCCTTCATAAAATGGCCACCTGCCACATGGACAGGCCACTACAACGCACAATAAGCCTACAAAGGGAAGACAATGCAGGCATAAGGCAAAGCAGACTGGCTGCCTTCACAAAATAACAGCCAGCCACATGGCCAGGCCACCACAACAAGAAGCAAAAAGCCGAGAGGAACAAAGGAAAGACATGCAGGTCTATGGCAAAAGCACATTAACTGCCTCTACAAAATGGCCACTAGCCATATGGTCACAACAACAACAAGCAGGAGGCCTGGAAAACAATTAACTGAAGCAGGGCCTATATGGACACATACTTTAAAAAATGGCCAAGGCAAATAGTGGCCTACTATTACAAACAAACTCACACACTGGCCAGACAAGGGAGGCATGCTAAAGAACACATCTCTAATGCAACAATGATAAAAACTAAAATCCACAAGGCTAAAAATGTTTGCAAGTTACAACCAGTGCTTTAAATGGAAATAAATAAGTGCAGGTACTCATTAAAATGAGCTAGAGTTGTAATGAGGGGGCGGAGCTAGGGGTGGGGCTAGGGGCGGGGCTAAGGGCAAGACTTGATGAAACTTAACAACTTCTATATTAGTTGCAGCACATACCAAAACACATGAGAAATGTGTTAATATAAACAAAGCAGTTTAACTCATTACACAAAATGAAAAAGAAATGTGATAATATGTTAACATTTCATTATTTTTTTCAATAGTTGCACCTTCTTAATATCATTCTGTTAATTGCTGTTTGGCACAATACTATATATTTTTTAGCACGCGAGTAGGAAGAGACTGAAAATACCCCCACGTCTCACTATGCCTATGGCACCAAGCAAGTAAAACAACTCATCATGACCCTCCCCAGAAGATATCTCTTGTCTCTTCCATCTTTCTATCCATTCATCCTTTCATCCTATCACCCTACCATTTACCTGCTGATGTCCACCATTTAACCTTTACATTCTATTGTCTAATCAGTCTTTCATCAATCATTCAGTATTTCACCATACCATCTATTCACCCTTCATATCTAAACCTATCCATCCATCCACCTCCAAACCTATCCATTCATCCATTCACTCATCCATTTCTTCACCCACCCTTTCCCTCATCCAGCAATCAACCCTTTCACTCCTTTATTCCATCCACCCTTTCACTCAATCCCACCTTTCACTCATCCATCACCCACCCTTTCATCCATCCTCCCTACCCTTCATTCATCCATCCAATCTTTCACTTATTCACCATTTTATCCAATTATCCACCCTCTTTCGCCCATGCATGCTTTCACTCATGTATCCATCTATTCATCTACCCATCCATCTATGCATCCACCCTCACTCACTCATCCATCCATCCACTCACTCATCCACCCACTCACTCATCCACTCACCCATCAACCCACAACCCTCCCTTTTACGTTATTTATGAATTGTTGTCACCTATCAGACATGTACAAACAAAGTGCCACACATTTTCTTTAAAATACCTCCTGAGAGTGTCTTGATTCTCTCTCTCTTGCATTTTTCTCTAACAAAAACAGGCATACAAATGCAGGCAAACACACAAACCTAAGCAGACACACAAAACACTTGGGCATGATAAAAGCCATGTAATACTCTTCCCTTACCATAGCTTTATTAATTGCCACCAGGGCCAGTCTGGCCATAGCCTGATTGCCACTGCCAGGGGACTGCCATGATTCCCGTGTATGCACAAATGCACAGGATAGTGAGAATGTGATTGACAGTGTAAAGAGGACATTCTCCCAGGAGGAAAATCGCCCCCTTCCGCACTCCGCTGTTGCTTTTTTAACAATAATTCTTTCAATAACAGTTTTGGTCAATTGGTATTTAATTCTATTAGAAATTTCATTTAAATCAACTTGTGGTTATGGAGCACTAATTTTGACTTCACATTCTGCTTAGCATACATCTTCACATTGCTTTAGCACAAACCCCGATTCCAAAATCAAGAAGATCACTCTTTTTAATAATCCAAGCGCTTGATACCAACGTGTGTATAAACTCATTAAAAAAAACGTACAAAAATGTACTGCTCCAGTAACACCTAGTTACCGTTAAACAATGGTGCCTTAATATCGCAATTATACGTTCAAGTTCCTGACCACGTCAAATGACGTTCATAATCCGAGTGGCTCAGCAGCCCCAAGGGTGACTGTAGAAAAATAACATATGTCTGGCACAAGAATGTGCCCCATAAGAAAGAAAGCAAGCGTTCCTGCTTAATTGTGTGATACCGAACTTAATGTGCTTGTGGCACAGATCAGAATCCAAGTGAATGAGAACCCGGTGCAACCCAGAAGTTAATCAAGTTAATCAAGTGATCTCCGCATTCACCTAAAATAGAAGACATCGCAATGCCGCGACGGGGTGTCATTTACATGGAATAAAAGAACGTGTAACATGGAAAAGAATTGAAAGGAAACAAAAAATAGAAAATGTAAATGTGAGCCACTGTCTCCAATGTACAATAACTGTGAATAGAAACCAAGTAAGTAAGACGCGAACTGTGGGTCGAATTCAGGCAAGGAATACCCATTTGCACCCTAAACATAAGGACAGGAACAACTTCATGCATTACGCTTATTTATACTTAAAGGAGCACAATCACAACCTTTGTTTTTGCAATGTGATTGACAGCACAGGGCCTGAATGGACCCTGCTCAATCAAACACATCACAGCGTGAGGGTGAGCGCCGGACATTATTCAAGAGCCCTGAGGAATAGCTCAGCAGGGGATCAGATTGAAGAGACAGAAGCGGCGCCTTGGCTGACAGAGACACCTTCATCTCCTGCTCACCAGCACAGCCAATGAGCCAACCTTTTCAATGAGGAGCGGTACTCTCCAGGGCAGTGGAGAAGTGCCGGTACTCAGAGCGATAATTCTAAGAAGTGTACAGCCCATTTAAAGCACTGGTTACAACCACACACACCCAACAAAGGCATTTAATTTAACATACATGGAAACAAAAGGTGAAATACCACAAAAATACATTTTGAATTTTTAATCCAATGCCATCCATGGCCAAAATGTTGTTTAAATTCAACAGAAACCACATAAACAGTTGTTCCATACACCCAAGAGTAGCTCTGGGCTTACTGGCTGAGAAAGGCCTATTTTTGCAAGGCTATTGGGCTACTTAGTGAATTAAATAAATATTGCAAATTGTTTTCAAAACATGGAGAAAAAATGTACTTAGAAACAACTAGAGCCCTACTGAAACTATAGGCCACCCACCACAATAAATGCAAAAAAAAAGAAACAATGAAAAGTACAAATAGATCTAGGTGCATGGCCCCAATAAAACAAACAGATCCAAATGTCCAACTTTCTTGGGAAATCTCAAATTCATAGTCCTCAAATCCACTGATATATTATGCAGCAGACGCAAAGAGTGATCTTTTCAGTCCAAAATGAAAAGTGACCAGCAGATGGACAAAGCACTGGGAGGAGCCTCTTGGAAAAACAAGAAAAAAGAAAAAGGACTCCTTGCACAATAAACTATAGCCAAATGTCAATTTGAGGAGTTTTTTTAACTCCAAATCGTCATTTCGAGAAGGTATTGATACTGCTCGAGGAGAGAACCTTCTCCAGATTGCAGTTTTGGTAGATTCTGTGCATTCGGGATTGCGTTCAGCACAAAACCCCCACAGGAACTCTGCTGGCACACGTGAATGATCTGTTGGCAACCGCAAACTCCCACGGGACCATGCAGCCATCTAGCAAATCTCGTGGTGCTCATGAATGGCTCGAAATTTCATCGCCGATTGTGGGCACCCGGTAAGTCTCTCTCACGTGCGTGAAAATGCATTACAGGCAAGCCAACACAAACAAAATGGCCCCATTGCAGATTGCGGAGCATATCTGCAACTCTGCATTTTACCGGGAACGGGGAGTTGCCAAAACCCTGCAAACACCACAAGCGGAGTGGAGTTTTATACCCAGGCTTAATCATCTCAAACGGTGTGTAGGATTAGTTGCAGGGCACATTTTCCTACATTAAGAACTGCAACTTGCAACCATAAATGACCGGACACAAAAGATACGGTTGAAATGTGGTTTTCTGAAATTGTTTGAGAAGCGGTGTGATAATATATTCTCAATCTTACTCAGCTAATTGAGCCTCCAAAAGAGACAACACCTCGAGAAGAGATGTAGTCATTGTGGAAAGATATTTGCCAATCTTCTTTAAATGCACTTGCCCTTCTTTACTACAGAGGACATCTGCTTATTTTTTAAATACATCCTTAGCAAACATAATACATAGTTTGATGCAGAGTGTACAAATAGCAAAACTCTACTGATCGTCAGTATGAAAACGTTGGTTGAAAATCCAAAATATAAATAACTCTAAGAAATGGTAAAAATGTGTAGAAAAAAATGTCAGATTACGTGTATGATGAGCAGAACAAACAAAATGCATGGAATTCCAATGGCCACGATTGTAGGAAGTAGTGAAAATAAAGGACGGACAACAAGCAATACTAAGCACTCATGAGTCAACTCATGAGTCAACTCTTGTGTTTTTAAAGGATTGACCTTGATTGTGATGTTAGCATGGAAGCCTATTATGATCATGTAGAACATTTAAATGGGGACTAATTTCAATTTAAGTAAATCAAACCATCATCATACCATCCTACTATAGGAAATCCGAAGGAGCCACTGCTTTCTCAGTAAAAGCTGCCAAGCTCTGGAACTTACTACCAGCCACCATTAGAAGCACCTGGGAACATATATACTTGCAAAGACAATTTAAAACATGAGTATTTCAGAAATACCTGCACAACTCCATCTCTGGCAACAGAGCCCAGAAAACAGTTGCACACTCAAGTGCAAATTTCAGCACGCAATCTCCAAATTGGAAAAAAATTCAGCAATAATACTAAGACTATAATGGAAAGCAAATTGTAATGCATACCTCCTAAGTCGAAATATGACACACCTGTTATGTGGCTTGTCAATCACCAGCACTGTACATCTCAAAAACTAAACATCACTGAATGAACAGGCATGGAATAACTGAAGAGATCTATCACATTGCTGAACAATTTGAAGTACTTTAATATAGTCCATCCTCAGCAGTGTTACATAAACTGAGTCTCTGGCTCAGCTGAACAAGGTTTACTTTCCCACCCACAGGTAGCATGAGTAAACTCAGCTCAACGTACCAAAGTTTGAATTTGAAAGACAGGTTTTTGTAGCCAAGCAGAACTCCTACCAGTACCTACTTGAAGTGGCATCAGTTCTTTTGTTTACTAACAGTCTCTATCCTGGGGACCAGGGACACATTAGTGATTAGAAATAAACCTTTCTCACTCTCATTAATCGTACACACACAAGATGTACTTAGAATAAGACGCGTTAGCCAAAAAGCACATGTAACCACACAGAACATGAATAGGACAGGGCAGATTCATGCTGCACACAACTAGAATAAAATAAACAGTGCTACCATGGTTAAACTGTCATCTAAAAAAACTAACACCCTGAAACCTGCTTCTATGTGCTGTGCTATGACAGCATGAAGTTGACATAACTTGCATATAGATTTTCTTAGAGAGAATAAGCACACTGCATACCTGTTTACAGCAAAACTGCGTATTTATCATGAGTCAAGGAGGCTGTAATCCCTGCAAAAGTCAAACATACATTTAGCATCAGCATAAGCTCCTCCCAGGCTCAGGCTCAAAATTACCTTTCAGTAGAAGGTGTACTAGGGCAGAATCTCTGGCAGGCATATTCTCCTCCAGCGGTTTCTTCCATGATAATCCGGAGTGAACAACCTCTCCTGACAAGTGATCAAGTGGCTGTCCTTTTATACAGTATTTTATTTAAGATGTTGTTTCCAACATCAATTTAGTATTGTTTGATATAATCAATGAGTGTAAAAATCCTAGTATAAGACACATTCTGACAAATTAGGATAACAAGGCCCTTGTTCTAGACTGATGTCCCATCAGGTGTCTTGTTGATGTTTATATCTAAATGGCTTGGCACTTTCACAGTTTGTGGATAAGGACAGATGACATCTGCGTCAAAGGAAGACATGTTGATGATTTTGCAAAAATACAGAAAATGGAGACCCCTAGCCTACCTAAGATGGAGTCAGGCCTTCTGTCTTTGCTTTATCATTGACTTGTACATCTGAATTGCAAATCATGTGGACAGAGAAATATATAGGAATTTATCTAATTTATCAGGAACTCCATGCTCTCAAAACATTGAGATAAATAATCTTATAATATCTGTTATATACATATAGCAGAAAATGGGTATACATTAACCCCTTCCTTGCGGGGCTAATTCCCCTGCTGTGCTGGACGAGGGGGGGCACGTGCAGACCCGCGGTGCTCGACGAGCTGAGCTCGTCGTGCAGCACAGTGGCACTGTGCTCATGACGAGCTGAGCTCGTCATGACCACGCCCGTTTCAATGAAATGCCGAGCACAGCAGGGGAATTATCCCCACGTGGGCATTCTGCAATGGTCATGACGAGCTCAGCTCCTCATGAGCACAGCGCGAATATGCCTCATGACGAGCTGATCTTGTCATGAGCTTGGAAGGGGTTAATATATCTTAATAATAGCATGAAAAGTAAATGCAATAAACTGTGCAGTAGTTAGTTTATTTGAGCCTTGCATGTTTCAAGCAGTAAAACATTACACATTAGGTCCTAATGATTAGGATATATGAAAAGCATAAAAAACATTATTATAAAAGCTGCAAGTACATTAAGAGGGATGCGTGTTGTTGATTAAGCAGACCAGATATGATACTGAGTAGGCCAATAAAAAACTATGTAATTTTAAAAAGGAAAAGCAAAAATAAAAATAGTTTGTAAATAAAAGCTTTAGTTTCACAACACAGTCTCTGTGGTAAAACCGTGAGTTGTTTTGAATCCTTGTCCGAAGATGTCAATGCCTTCAGTAGCACACGCAGCATATGCATCATCGTTATGAAAACTAGTTAATGATTGCTTGACGTTGTTGTTAGCTTCCACATGAGATGAACCAGCAATTGGATGCAATTCTAAAGCACTCACCAATGGTAAGCGTACTCTATTTAGAAGCTTGAAATTATAGCGAGTCACGCCAGTCATCAAGCAACTTGTCAAAGAGTACCACTGGTAGCTGATCCATCCTAGTTCAAATTTGAATGTAGGGACAAACGCATTGCTCAGCAGTGTCTGTGGTGTGATTGCAACTAATACAGCAACATTTCCACGTGTACAAAATCCACTGGAGATTGCATTAGATGTAAACCCAATATGATTTTAGTGGAACAGTTTATATAACAGAACACAGGTTTCAGTTGTGTATTTTAAATTGTGTGTAAGGATAGTATTCAGTTCTCACTAAGCTCTGAAAGCCAAGCATATCCCGAATCTCATGCTAGGGTTCCTCTGCATCTTTGTTCAGCTAGATAGGAGTATTATTTTCCTTGTCGTACCAGGAAAAAGATTGTAATACCACAGCCAATGAACATCAGAATGATTGGAAATCCTCCAAAGAGACTGAAGAACAAAGAGTGCAAACAGTGTGGTATCAGCCCCAACACTGCTTTAAATCCAGCCCCCAGACCAGATCCAATGTTCTTAAAAAAATGCACAACACCAGTTGCTGTTGATGATTTAAAAATATTTTGCACAATATCAGCAAAGTGACTCCGCCATTGCATTTGTAACAGCCTCTAAATCTCCAAAGCAGTTCTGGCTGACTGTAGGTTGTACATTTCTGCTGCAGATGTCAAAGGGACTTCAGTTTGTAATAATATAGCATCTAATGTGATAATTTCTGCAGAATGCATACCTCTCATATCATTTCTAAGCCAAGGGACATTTTTAATTGCATGTTGAGGTAATGGGTACAAGGTCCTCCCACAGCACTTTATTGTATTATCAGATAGGGTTGACCTAGTTTCATGTCACAGCAAGTAACATTAGTTAGTACTAAATAGAACCAACTGTACAGTAGTTCATGGTGAGTGGGGATGGCTTTATTAGGAATGACTCATTAAATGAAACTCAAACCTGGCATCAAACAGCTACACACTCCAGGCAAGGAAATGGTATCACACAGAATGGAGTGTCCTAACAGGTTGTACTAATAAACACACGACCATCTTCCTGGAAGCTCAGGTAGGAGAAAGGAAACTTCCAGGAATGGAATGGATGTTAACTATGGGTTGCTTTGTACTAGCCTGAAGGCTTGTACTTCTGAGAGTAATGAAAATGAAAAGTTGTAATCGGTAGTGTTTTTTCAGGTGGCTTGCCTATCTTAAGTAGGGGAATAATCATAACCTCTCTCATGGATGTGGGGGTGTATGCCATTTGGCTTTGCTTCTTGCTATACAGACTTGAGTATCTGGAGCAATTCTGCTAATATATGTTTTGTAAAAGTCTGCATGTAAAGCATCAGGACCAGGGGCCTTGCCTGACTGCAGCTGCATGATCGCCTCTCTAATTTCATCATCCTAGATATCTTCTGCAAGGAAGTTTTAGTGAGCTTCACGTAGCCAGCCCAGTCCCACGTCATTCATTTAAGCACCCACATCTGCGGGTTTTGACCTGCGGGACATGTAGACGTAGCTATAAATCAAGTAGAATGTGTGTAGGATTTACAGTGTGTCCCTTTACAGTGCCCCATCTTCACTATGCATCTTAAGGATATCATTAGCAGAATGGGGCTTCGGATTCAAAGTAGCCAGGGTGTACCCTGGGTTTTCACCCTCCCCATATGCTTGAGCCTCGGCATATTTACTTCAATAGATGCAGTCTCTCAGCTTTATCCTGGAATTCAGAAAGGGTCGTTTTAATCTACTTAGATAAATTACGATCATCGGAATCACCCATCTGAGCCTCAAGGTTTTTCAAGTCACTCTCTAGTTTGCTCAATTGGACTCACAGGGAGCAACACACTCCCCCACTTTTAGCAATACATATACCATAGATTGTGACTATGGCTGCCTCCCAAATAGTGCCTAATGCGGGCATTGAATATGTATTTCTAGTGAAAAAGTTGCCAATTTCCTGCGCAACTCCTAGTCGAACAGAGTGTCGAGGAGCAGCATTAGAGAAAACTGTTCTGGACACAGATTGTGTGGCAGCTATCTGAGACCACTTAGAAAAGCGTGAGAGTGGACCCATTGCGTTGTAACTTTGGACAGGTGCATAAGCCGACAAGTGCCAGGTCAGCTGGTAAACTCATATGTCTCGCTCTGGTTAATGCTAACAGGATTCAGAATATGGCCATAAGATGGAAGGCATATAGTCCCCCACATGTGCTGGCATGGCTGAACGATGATCTGTAAGCTATTTATAGACAATGTAGACTTCACAGCAAATCCACAACACAAAATGATTGGTACTCCATCGAATGTGATTCATAAGAGCCCTTACAAACATTTAAAAATGTGCCATAAGAGAAGACTGAGTTGAATTTCTTCAGGTTTACTACATAATCCAAAAAATAAGCATGAGTTGGAGGCGGGATCCTCCTGCAGAATTTATCAGATGCTCTGTTATTCTATCTGCAGATTACAAAGACTGCTCACATTGATAATCATCGTGGGTATTTGTTTGTTGGTATTATGTGTGCTTTCTTTGTCATTATGCTTTATTAAGACACTGTCATATGACCATGGGACAGGAGTCTAGAAAACGAGCTAAAAGTTAAAGAAAAGGCAATAGAATAGCCTTACAAACAAAACCGATTTGGGTTGATTTTTCTTTTTTTTTGCATACCCTGACATATATAGATAGGGAACGCTGTTCTTAAAACACCTATATATATTTTCTTTTTGCTGTTAGTTTAGTGTTGCCCTCAGAGTGATCTCAATTCATTTAAAGAGACTCCTGCCACTGAAGGTTTCACTTGGAAGAGTGTGTGAGAGGAAAGGAAAAAGACAAGATTTACCCTCCCAAACACGTTCGCCTCTCATCTATCAATGCCACCAGAGTGTATGAATTCTTACTTTTCTCCTCTATATGTTCATTACAGGTGTGGTGAAGGATTCTATCCCAGCTCCATCTAATCATGTATAACAGAAACACTAGATACTTACTGTCACTTGTCCTCTTTTTAGCCTCCTAAGGACCACTGCCAGGAGAAGAGTAACCTGAAAGGGAGAAGAAAAGCGGAAAGGAGTAATTAAGCATAGAAAATCATATGTCCAGTGAAATCAACTAAATTAAGCAGCGCAGGAGTAACTGAAGGGCCATCTGAGACCCGATCACTTCACTGTTCCTTGCGGAAGTCAAGTGGGGTGGGACTTGGTTGCCCAGTATCCTCCATTCTGCACTCAGGCAGGGCAGGCAGAGCCAGACCTCCCTGCGCCTCAGAGGCGACATTGCACTTCTGCAGCGCAGGACGTGTCTGTGTGAAGCCCAGGCCAAGGGCAGGCCGGTCAATGCCCGTCAGAGTGAGGAAAAGCAGGGCAGGGCCACCCCCTTAGTTTTACTGAATGATCAGCATTTCCATGCTCACAAGTAGGTGGTTATTTTGGAATTGGAACCAACCTAAGACTACTAACTTTCGTTTATCAAACTGGTGTGGGGAGTTGGGGCCTTGAACTAATAACTCTGCCACTCATTGTGTAATACTACTTAAAATGTGGTCCCTATAATTTAAGTGTTGTTTGAACTGCTGTTTGGTGTATGGGACCTATTATAACACTCATTATAACACTCATTGGAAATGGGCAAAAGAAAGGCCACTGAGTCTGTTGCAGGAAAGAGTAAAATTCCAAAGACAGCTAAACTCAAGAAAACAGCCGCAGATAATTGCACTTCAGCTGTGATTGACATCTTACTTGAGTAGGTAGAAACAATATTATCCAACTGGAAGAAATTGATTAGTGAAGGCACAAAAACAGGATATGACAACGGCCTAAATCCCCCTGCGCGAAATACGATTGTCCATCATATCCCTGAGGACAAGTTCCAACACTTTCCATCCCTCTTCGAACAGTGGGATGGGCAGTTCTCCCCAAAATGGTGCAGCTAAGTCTGCTACTTTAACTTCAGCTACAGGCGGGAATACGGACAGTGAGATAATAACAATGAACTGTTAAAATTGATATGCACCATTAACCACACTGGAAGTTCCGGGAAGTTTAGGTTTAGGAAACCTGACTCAAAAATATATGTCTAACCTAGGTAGTAGTATGGATAATGCGGTCCAAACTCAGTTGCTAGAAAGCACGGAATCCACTATAGAGCTACACCAAAAACGAAACCATCTAATAATGGAAGAGGTACTTAATCGGAGACTTAATCTCACATAATAGCAGTGACAAAAGTGATAATCTAAGAAGGCATAGGGAACATCCGCCTGGGAATTCAGATACTATTCAGGCATGTAATCACACAATGCATGGCCCCTTAGACCAATCCAACTAGACCGCCTCAGAACATCTTTACGGAGCACTGACTACTTGACTTAATCCAATCACCCATCAGCGACATTAGGGCTTGGAATTAGTAACCAATGTGTAAGACCTAGTACTTCTGGTAGGCAACGGAAGGTAGGAAAACTCATTATAACTACGGAGGAAGTAATACACAAAGCATATCAAACCACTCTTACTTTCTTACTTCAAATCTCCCTAATTCCTCTTTAATTAAAGTCAGATGGGCAAATAGCAGAGCAAATCAAGACGGCCCGAAAAAAACTACAGGCATGCAGGAACAACAAGCCCCCCCACCCCCCTGCCCAATATCAACCTATGCATTTCAATCAATACACAAAAGTATTTAAAATGCATTCATGATAAATGTTCCTAAAATAAAACAGGAGATAGAGAAGATGAGGACTTCCTAAAGAATAAAGTAGCACATTGGAACAGACATAGGCCCCATGGTTTATCTGTCATAAGATCAGACATAACTAAAGCTGAACAACTCCAGTCTGAAACTGGTCACTTGGACAATATAAAATCAACCTTTCAGTCCAAATGTATTGCAGAAAGCCTGATAGCCTGGGATTTACGCACACACCCCTTGGGGAAATCTAGAATTAGTCTCAAGCTAAGCCGAATTTCATCCAAAAATAATGATAATCCTTTACTAGCTCACCTGGAATCTGATAATTTGGACCTAGTAGATTGACTGACAAGGGAGACAACATAGAAAGATGGAATGATCTAATATCAATCAACCCTGATATTGACTGTACCCCTCTAATGGCTGGCCAATTAACAGCACACCATTCTCAGAGGCATACTTAAACACAATCGGGCATTGAGCTCCAACACAAATATGTCTCTTGTGCAAGTACTTAATATACCCTCAGAAAACATTCGAATGATCTCTTGGAAAGTAGCGAGGCTAAGGTAAAAATGGTTAGACCCCAGATGGCAGGACTATATATCGAACTTCGACCTAAGCTTATTCCAAAAAACCTGGTTAATAGAATCTCCGTATAAATTAGGGTAACGGACCTTTAGTATAGATGCCCTCAAATGCAGATGGGCTGGTCATATGGGTAAAAATTAAACTGAATATAACCAAAGACGTCTCGAGCTCCTCGGACACACTAGGATTAATGCTGAAGTCCACAAACAAGACCTACTAATAGGTCTTTATCATCTAGAGATTGCACTGGAAAGAATGATCAACAATTCACATGCTATGTGACGCTCTTGAACTCCTAGACCCAGAGGTAGCTGTCCTTGTGTGGGGAGACTTTAATTGGTGCTATGAACCTCTACTAGGGATAGAAACAATTTTTGAGGTCGGGGAAATGGCCAGAGGGATTTCAACAATTAACATAAATTCCTCTGTGCCGTGCTCTATAGCAGCCATGCAATTAGTCCATTTTACCATAGAATGAGGGCTGAGGACTTGTAATGGCTGACTGCCCTCTGATAGCCAATGATTTAACACCTTTAATAGGGGCAGAACCAAATCTAAAATAGATTACATCCTGATAAGTACAGCTCATTGGGGATACTTCAACGACTTCAAGGTGGACAATAGAGAAGGAAGTGACCATTTTCCACTATGTTTAAATCTGTCAGGGTAATCATAAGCCTGGGAGGAGTTCACGGAGTTATGCTACACGGAACTCGGTGAAGTGCAAAAAATAAAAGTGCTGCCCTACATGTAGCTCCGCAAGTGGCGGAGTGTGTTAGATAAATACCATTTGCTGTGATTCAGTGCCAGGTGCTTGCCCGCACTGTGGAATCATCGTGAATGGCACCAATCACAGCTCAAGCTTGTGCTGCTTCCTATCTACTGCTCGAATAGATTTTTGGTCGAGAGGCAGGTTTCTCAACACGAACGGAGGGTTTCTCAATGTGAGAGGTCGCAAGAATACACGACCACTCGCGTTGAGAAATCTGACCGCATACATTGAGAAATCTCACCAGGAGGATGATTTTCCTCGCTTGTGCTCACCAACTAGATGTTGATGAACACAAGCAAGAGAAGCGGAGCAGTGGAGGCTCTGCTTAACGTGGAGTCCAAAAAACTGCACTGAGTTCACCACCCAAACTAAGACGTTTGCTACTCACACTATTGTAACTTGAAATATTCCCTTCAAATTGTTAGTAAGTAACAATCGCATTTCAGTCAAATGGTCTACTGGTGTCGATCAAAGAGAGCCTCTTGTATTTATAATGCGTTCTGTGAGGCTCCGATCCCTTATGGAGACGCTCCCCCCGGATTTGATACCTATAACACAAATTCACCATAGCATTAAGATCTCCCAACAAACCTCAAATATTAGACCCACAGCCAGGGCTTAGGAACCATCCTAATACCCCCTGGTATAACACAGATTGCTCTTTAGCCAAACACATGGCACAAATCAAGCAATTAAGGTTAGAATATTAAAAAACACAAAAGCCAGCGCTAAGGACCTGGAAAGATGCCAACTGGGAGGAACTCATAATTTCGGCTAAGCTAAAAGACCTGTCCTCCTCCTGGAGAATCATTGCACATGGCCATTAAAAAGATAGGGCAGATACAAAACACTTTCTGGATCCAAACACATGGTTCAGACATTTCTCTGATCTATATTCAAGGTCCTATGAGCCTGGTCCAAACCTTAGTGCACACTTGATGGTTTTTCTGATAAAATTTACTCCTCCCAAATAAAAGAAGAAAATCTTGAAGTTTGGTCTCTTCATGACCACAAACAGGCCAGTTCATGCTAAGACTCTGCCAACCATGATGACAGCCAATGCAAAGCTCCATTGAGACCTGCTCTTTGTGTCAACAGAGACCGCCAGCAATGACTGGCAAATCAAAAACTCACACTTTGTGCCCCAGCAACGATGGCCCACGATGACTGCTAACATAAAGCTAACCCAATCTTTCATTACTTGACCGGCTCTTCATGCTACAGTGATGACCATCCACAATGCCTGATCTGATCTTTATGCTACAGGGTTGACTGTCGGTGATGCTCAACCTCCTCCTTGCATCTTTTTTCAATGTGAACAGAACTCTTCGTACAGGACTTTGAATATAACCCTTCAATGGGACTAACATGGTTACTGTATCCATGTGTGCTCCATCATGATCAGCTTGAACTTGTGACTTTCCCCCAGTCTAGCCAACCCAGAAAACGCAGGCTATCTAGCCCTCACAAAGGGGGATGGCAGTAGAAGAGTTTCCTCAGCCACCTCGACTCCCCCGGGCAATCTCATGACGTAAGTGAGCAAAGCCTGCACCAACGTCATCAGGAAGCCCTGGAAGCCCTGGAAGCCATTTGCTTCCAGGGTCCTGACGGAGAAGGTAGGTTTTCTTGCCCCTGGGGGGATTTCCTGCACGCACATGAGGCATCAGGGGAGAGGAAAGATTTTTCCTCTCCCCTGATGTCTCTGCACAGGGCATTTCTGCTACACGATCACGCACAGCGTCGCAAACCTGCAGCAGAAATTTCCCCACCATGCACCCGGGAGTTTTTTCTTTGTATTGGAAGTGACCCCTTGGGCAAGGGTCGCTTCCAAAGGGGGGATAATGTGTGTTTGTCTTTTCTGCCCCCCCCCACCGGGGCAGATCAGCCCATTTTTTGGCATTTCTGCCCAGTGGGGGCAGAAAACCCCACTAGCCACCAGGGAATATTTAAAATTAAAATGGAAGTGACCCCTTGGGTAAGGGTCACTTCCAGGAGGCAGATATTTTTGGTATGTGTATTCTGCCCCCCGGGGGCCGAACTGCACGTTTATTTGACCTTTCTGACCAGAAAAACCCCACTAGACACCTGGGACATTTTATTTAATTAAAATGGAAGCAACACCTTGGGCAAGGGGCACTTGCAGGGTGCTGATATTTCATGTATGTTTTTTCTGCCCTCCTGGGGGCAGATCGGCCTGTTTTTTGGGCCTTTCTGCCCCCAGGGGGGCAGAAAATCCCACTAGACACCAGGGAGTTTATTTTAAATTAAATGGAAACGACACCTTCAGCAAGGGTCGCTTCCAGGGAGGCTAATGTATGTTTTTTCTGGCTACCCCCTGTGGGAAGATCAGCCCGTCTTTGGGCCTTTCTGCCGCCAGGGGGGCAGACAACCCCATTAGGCACCAGGGGCCTCATTTATGAGGCCTTGCGTCAGTTTTGCGCTTCCATTTTGTGACGCATTGGCGGCGTAAAACATGCCTCCTGATGCACACTATTTACAAAGTGACGCATCTAAGCAGATGCGTCACTTTGTAAACCCCTGCGCTACCTTATACCTATGTCAGGTATAATGTATGCAGAGGGGGCGTTCACCCGCAAAAAGCCTCGTAACAGTGACGCAGTGAAATCTATGAGATTTCACTGCGTCACTTTTAGGACGCTGTTGCGTCAAAATCTTGCGCCTGCCTCACAGCAGGCGTGAGACTGACGCAAACCCTTTCACATGGGGCTTTCCCCATGTGAAAGGAAGCATTGCTGGAGTTGCGGCACTTTTGTGACACACTCCAGCAATGCGTCACTTTTGCGCCTACAGATACGTCAGAAATACTGACGTATCTGTTACTCCTTGCGACATGATGCGTCATACTGTAAATATGACGCATCATTGGTGTCACAGGGAGAGCGCAGTGAAAAGTGACGCATCGCTGTTTTCACGCAGTGATGCGTCACTTTTCATAAATGAGGCCCCAGAGATTTTTGTTTTGTGTGTAAAGGAAGCGACATGGTAGCTTCTATGGGGTTAATATATGGTTAATGTTTTGTTTGCCCCTCCCGGGACAGATCTGCCCCTTTTTTTTGCCTTTCTGCCTTAGGCGGGAGGAGGGAAGCAGAAAACCCTACCAGGCACCAGGGATTTATTTCTTTTGCAACAGGGGCACATTTCTGTCTGCTGTTTTCTGCCCCTACGGGGGACAGATCGGCCTGGCAAATAACCTCACCCGATCCCTTGGGCAAGATCACCCCCCATTTTTATCAGCCCCATTTGAAGGCCTATCTGGCAGATTGACCATTTGGCTAGTGACATAGGGCCCGATGTAGGTCGTCGGTAACGGCCGAAAATCGGTATTTTCGGCCGTTACCGACCGGTATTCAGTAAATGGTATGTAGGGCCACATATTTAACAGAATCGGTAAATGTACCGATCGGTAAATTTACCGATTCTGTAAAATACCGAATCGGTATTTATACCTATTCGGTAATTTTGATATGTAGGTGGGACTCTTCTGAGTCCCACAACCCTTACCGAATCTGTATTTTACCATCAAATATATTTGATGGTAAAATACAGATTCCGGTGTGCATGCACATGTGTGCATGCACACCTGTGCCATATGACAGGCAGACCTGCCCTTAGGGCAGGTATGCCTGCCACATGGCACCCGAATCTTTTTTGTGGGTGCTAGAGGGTGTCAAAGTGACACCCCCTGCACCCTTGTCAAAATCTGTATTTACCGATTCGGTAAATACCGACCGGTAATGCCCCATTCATTCCTATGGGCTTTGAAGCCCATAGGAATGAATGGGGCATTACCGGTCGGTATTTACCGAATCGGTAAATACAGATTTTTACCGATTCGGTAAAAGGAACATCTGGATGTTCCTACATATCCACCCCTTAGATTTACCGATTTTTAATTACCGAATCGGTAAAATTCGGTAATTAAAAATCGGTAAATCTATTTTACCTACATCGGGGCCATAGAGTGTTAATTGTTTTATTTCTTGTGAATTGCAATTGTAATGCTTTATTTCTCCCTTTTTTGCTCTAGTCCAAGGCTTTTGCTCTCTAGACTGTTCTAGGTTGTGGTTTCGTTACTGGTGGTTCTGCTATTTGTGTAGTTGCGTGTGTTTGGTAAGAGACTTTTTGTACAATGTAAATGAGTTTCATTTACCTGCAAGGATGTGTTTTTTGCAAATGGGGTAAAATAGCAGTATGTTTGGCTTCTGCTTTTTGAGTGTCAAAATCTTTTTGCATTTGTGCTCAATGTGTATTTTGCTATCTTGTAATTGTTTTTGTTTTTTTCTTTCTAATGGCGATATCATTGGTTTTGTTGTGTCTCTGCAGAGTAGGTATTGTTGAGTGTAGCTGTCTCTTGCAAGTGAATCGAATAGTTTTTGAGTATATAGATCTTTGTATTAAAGGCACTTACTACTTATTTTGCACAGTGTTGGTTGCTGTTGACTTGGTTGTACATTCTCCTTTCTTAGTAAGGATAATGGCTAGTCACAGGATTACTGCTCAGCAGGTTGTTGGCATGCTTTTTGAGTCTTCCTCTGACTCTGCATCTGAGGCAAAGGAGGGAGTGGAAGATTCAGTCAGTGAGTTTTCCGTCTACGAGGAATCATCGGATGATGAAGCTACTCTTAGAGCAGATGAAGCTACTCTTAGTGCGGATGAAGAGCCTGTTTTAGAAAAGGACATTGATGTGCTGATAATGCAGCATGAGGCATCTGGGCTGCAGCCTGGGGCTGCAAGGCTTCCCGTTGGAAGTGCTGACCTCTGGTGTAGCAGGCATTGCCAGACTGTACTGGTGTTCCAGGCTGTAGAGTGAATACTGAAAACCTTTTGCAGATACATTTTTTTCAGATGTTTATGGAAGATCTATTTTTGGCAGAGATTGTTGAGCAGACTATTTTGTATGCTGAACAGTATTTGAGAGACAACAGTGCCAGCCTTAGGCCCCACTCTAGAGCTACCCACTAGACTCCCGCATATCTGGATGAGTTGAAGAAGTTCTTGGGGTTAACTTTTTTGATGGGCTTGCTAAGGAAGCTACCAATGTCTTCATGTTGGTCTACTAGTCCCTTGATGGCAAAAGCTATATTTCCAGCAGTCATGAGTCATGATAGGTATTTGCTTCTGCTTCGAATGCTGCATTTTGTTGATAATGGTTTAGCATTGCCACGAGATTACCCTGATTGGGATTGTCTTTTAAGATTCGGCCTGTCATTGATCACTTTGTAGATCGATTTTCTGAGATCTATTCTCCAGGGAAAGAAATAGCACTGGATGAGTTCTTGGTCTTGTTCAAGGGCCGCTTGGTTTTTAGGCAATACATTCCTAGTAAGAGGGCACGCTAGGGAATTAAGATGTGCATGCTGTGTGACAGTAGGACTGGATATATCTCTAATTTCAGGGTGTACACTGGTAAGGATTCCAGGATTAACCCCCTGGTTGTCCGTCTACTATTGGAGTGACTGAGAAAATTGTGTGGCAACTTGGTAGAGGTCTTTTTAACAAAGGGCACCATTTAAATGTAGATAACTTCTATACTGGTGTGCAGTTGTTCAGGGAAATTGCCAAAGTGGACAGTGTTGCTTGTGGCACAATCCGCTCTAACCTGCAGAGGTTTCTCAAAAGCTTGTGATGGGACAGTGCAGTGCATTGCGTAGTGAGGAACTTCTAGCTGTGAAGTTTTCAGACAGGAGACATGTGTACATGCTGACTACCGTCCATGATGAAAGCACATCACGTGTGACTGTTTGGGGTCAGGTTGCTGAAGCGTGCAAACCTGTGTGCATTTCAGACTATAATAGGCACGTCGGTGAAGTTGATAGAGTTGATAAGAGGCTGGAACTTTACACTCCCCTTCGTAAAGGCTTACATTTGGTATAAGAAGTTGGCTATCCATCTTTTATACTTGTCACCATTTAATGCTTTTGTTGTGTTCAAGGATTGTTGTCCTGAGTCAAAGATGACTTTTGCTAAGTTTCAGGAGTCTGTAATAGGCAGCCTTGTTGTAGTGGAACAGGCAAGTGTTCCTAGCTTTGGAGTGGTGGAGGATGTGGCTAGATTGAAAGATCGCCACTTTCCTGATCACATTCCTCCCACACACTCAAAAGACTTTCCCAGTAGGAGATGTAAAGTCTGTTGACGAAGAGGTAAGGGAAAGGAGACTCACATGTACTGCCCCGAGTGTCCTTCTAACCCTGTGCTGTGTGTGCCAGCTTGTTTTAGAATGTACCACATGCAAAATAATTTTTGTGAGCATACATGAGTGGTAAAGGGAACTGCCTGGTCTGTATTATTTTATATTTTTGTTCAGTTTCAAGATTGGCATTTGTGCAATGTCTTTAGTTTCAGATGTTGTGTTAGTATATTTGTATCTATTTATAATCTGTGTTTTCTTTTTTGTATTAAAAAAAGCACTAAATGTGATGGCGGTGTGTGCTCTTGGCTGGGGGTGTGCGTGACTGGCGCTTGGCTGGGGGTGTGAATGGACTGGCGCTTGGCTGGTGGTGTGCATGGATTGGTGCTTAGCTGGTGGTGTGTGTGGACTGGTTCTCGGCTGGCGGTGTGCATGGACTGGCACTTGGCTGGCGGTGTGCGTGGACTGACGTTCAGCTAGCGGTGTGTGTGGACTGGCGCTTGGCCGGTGGTGTGCGTGGACTGGCGCTTGGCTGGTGGTGTGCGTGGACTGGTGCTCAGCTGGCGATGTGCATGTACTGGCGCTTTGCCAGTGGTGTACATGGACTGGTGCGTGGCTGGTGGTGTGTGAGTAGTGACTTGCTGCTGGTCACTACACACAATGCTAGTCAAACGCCAGTCCACGCAATCCATCAGCTGGTGGGGTTACTGTGTCAGGAATGTGGCGTGTGAAAGGGAAGGGCCCTTGAATGGTGCTGTCTGCTGGTGTGAGTGTTGTATTGTGATGGCCCCGCGGCTGGAAGTGTGAATAGTTTTTTTATGTGTCACACGTAAGAAAGGTGCATGAATGGCCTGCAAGGAGGTTGGTGCCTTGTCGTGCCTTTACAGCTGATGAGCTGTGTGTCAATGGGTCCGTTTTTTGCCCTTTTAATTATTGACAGTGCATTTCATTTTTGTGAAATCTCTTGTTAATAACATTTTCTACACTGAACCATCACTCACACTCATGCCAAATCCAACCAGTATGTGTGTGTGCTTGAGGAATAGATGGCTGTGCAGTAATATGTGTCTTTTTTGTCTCTCTGCCAAGGTGTACATTCCATTTTAGAAAAACCTACCAATTGTAGATACTGTCGTAAACTAAACAACCATGGGAGTACATGCTGAAGTCTCTCTTGTGGACCTCAACAAGTTATCTTACCCACAATGTCCGGCAAACCGCAAAATGTGACTGCCACATTTTCCTTGAATTACTGTGCCAAAATGTTCACGCTTCAGTAACAACAAATTTCCTAGCCCCCACATTTCTGAAAAATAGACACCCTGGAGAGTACAGCAAGGTATGGCTTGTGTAGTTCTCCCATAATTTCCCTACACAGAATCCCCTGCAAACCTAAAATTTTGTTGAAAACATCTAATTTTTCACACATTTCTGTGTGGGAAAGTTGTCGGATAACAGGGCAGACACATATTTCCTGCCAACCAGCATTCCTTCAGGTCTCCTGATAAAAATGATACCTCACTTGTATGGATAGGCATAGTTGCTGCAACAGGAAATTGCCCTAATCGTACTGTGGAGACTTCAAAATTACCTATCACAAAACTACCTGGTTTTGGGGGGCACCTGTTTTTTTGGCCCCGGGCTCGCCGCCATCTAGGGAAACCTACCAACCCCACACATTTATGAAAACTAGATACCCTGGGGGGTCTAATGAGGTATTGCTTGTGTGGATGCCCCAACGTTTCCCTACCCAGAATCCCTTGCAAATCTCCAATTTAGCTAAAAAAACACATTTTCCACATTTCATTTTTTTGCATTGATTCACCTTGCTGGCACAAATATCCTACTCCACAGCGTTCCCCTTGTTCTCCCGAGTAAAATGATACCTCACTTGTGTGGATGTCCAAAGCAGAATTGGCTAAGATTTTATTTTTCAAAAAATGTAGCGCTTAGAATTCTCTGTGCTATACCCTGAATCCCTATGTTTTGTACTTTTCCCAGTCACAGGCCTTTGGCCCACATACGCAAGTGAGGTATCATTTTATTTGGGAGAACAGGAGGAATTCTGGGTGGGAGGACATTTGTGCCGCCACTGTGACACCACACAAAATGTATGAAAAAAGTGATGATTTTAGCTAAATTTGAGGTTTGCAGGTGATTCTGGGTTGGAAAATGTTGGGTGAACCCACACAAGCTATACGTTGCTGGACTCCCCTAGATGTCTAATTTTCAGAAATGTGTGGGTTTGGTAGGTTTTCCTAGATGGCCGCCGACCTGGGGCCAAAAACCCATGGGACCCCCCTTGCAAAACCAGGTTGTTTTGCGATAGGTAATTTTGTTGTCACCTCAATAGGTTTTGGGCCCTTGCCTGTTGCGGCTACTTGACCCACCCACACGAGTGAGGTACCATTTTTATCGGTAGACTTGGGAAATGCTGGTTGGTATGAAATTTGTGGATCCATGCAGATTCCAGAACTTTTCCACACAAATTTGAGAAAAAGGTGATTTTTTCATCTAAATTTGAGTTTTGCAGGTGATTCTTAGTAGGAAAAGTTTGAGGGACCCACACAAGCCATACCTCATTGGATTCCCATAGGTGTCTTCCTTTCAGAAATATATGGGTTTGATAGGTTTCCCTACATGGCCGCCGAGCCCGGGGCCAAAAACTCCTGGGACCCCCCTTGCAAAAGCAGATCGTTTAATGATAGGTAAATTTGGAGTCTTCACAGTACGATTTGGGCCATTTCCTGTTGCAACCACTATGCCTACCCACACAAGTGCAGTAAAATTTTTCTTGGAAGACTTTGGGGAATGCGGGTTGAGTGGATAGCGTGGATCCACACAGATTGCAAAACTTTCCACCAGAAATGTGAGAAAGATGTTTTTGGGGGACACATTTTGAGGTTTGTAAGGGATTCTGAGTAACAGAAACTTATGGGCTCCAGACAAGCCACCCTATCATGGATTACCCTTGGTGTCTAGATTTCATAAATGTACAGGTTTGCTAGCTTTCTCTAGGTGCCGGCAGAGCTATAGTTCAAAATCTACAACATGGCACTTTGCAAAAAAAGGGGCAGTTTTCACTGTGAAAATGTGGTGTGTCCACATTGCATTGTGGGCCATTTCCTGTCACGGGCACTAGGCCTACTCACATAAGAGAAGTACCATTTTTCTCTGAAGACTTTCATGAATGCGGGGTGGATGGAATTTTGTGGATACACGCAGATTCCAGAACTTTCCACCACAGAAATGTGAGAATTCTTTTTTTTGTTGGACACATGTTTAGGTTTGCAAGGGATTCTGGGTAATAGAACCTGGTGAGAGCCAGTCAAGTCACCCCATCCTGGATTTCCCTGGGTGTCTAGTTTTAAAAAACATATAGTTTTGCTAGGTTTCCCTAGGTGCCGGTAGAGCTAAGGTTCAAAATCTACAGCTAGGCACTTTGCAAAAAATGGGTCAGTTTTCACTGTAAAAATAAAGTGAGTCCACGTTGGGTTTTGAGCCATTTCCTGTCGCGGGCAGTAGGCCTACCCACACAAGTGAGGTCCAATTTTTATCAGGACACTTAGGGTAATACAGAATTGTAGAGCAACTGTTATTACCTATTGACTTTCAATGCATTTCTGCCTTCCAAATGAAGGACCATGTGTAAAAAAGAAGTCACTTTTAAAGATGACGTATAATTCTCATGCTAGTATGGATACTCACAATTTCGGAAATGTGCAAATATCTACTGTTTCTAAACTCTATATTTTTGTAAAATTTCAGAAATACATGGGTGTCTTTCATACCGATTTTCCCATGTATATATTTTCCCAAATGAATTGCTATATACCTGGTACATATTAAAAAAACATTGCAAGACGCTGCTCAGTTATTGGCTCTGGGTTTTCCGGGTTCTTGGTGAACCCACAAGTCCTATTTATCCCCACAACCAGAAGGGTCCAGTGGATGTACCGATATATTGCTGTCAAACAGCTGTCATAATTAGAAGAAGTTACAGGTGAAAACGTAGGCACCATTGACTGTTTTTTTCAACTAGTTTTCAATTTTTCTTATATTCCACTGTTAGTTTCTATAAAGAAACCCTGAAGGATCTACACAAATGACCCCTTAATGAATTCAGAATTGTTCGTACTTTTCTGAAATGTGTAACTTTCCAGGATCCATTATTACTTCCATACCCATTTCTAACATTAACTGGAAGAAGGTTGAAAGCACAAAAATTAGCAAAAATAGTCTACATCCCAGTAAAATTCCAAAACTGTGTAGAAAATGTTGGTTTTCTGACAAAGGTCTGTAGGTCCCTAAAAGCTGGGAAAATGGTGATTTCAGCCCCACAAACCCTTTTGTTGATACCATTTGCAAGGGAAAAAAACACTTTCATTTGCAGCCCTTTTTCACCATTTTTCAACAAAAACCAACATTTAGCAGTATTTTGGCTAATTTCTGGGTCCCCTCCAGAAGAATCCACAAATTCTGGGTACCTTGAGAATCAAGAAATCAACGGGGGGGGAATGGACACTTGTAACCGCGTTACCTTGGTTATGCTTAAAAAACCCTCCTAAACGCGGTGCGTTAGTTGTTAAGGGCGGTATATCTTTTTCTCCGCCCGACACACGCGTTGTGGCATAGTCATAGGGTTAGTTAAAGTGCAGTATGCCTACCTCAGCCCGAGGTAACCTCTGGTCCAGCGCGGTAGTGTCCAGAGATAGTAAGGTGCCCACAAAAAAGTATCTTCAAATTAAAAAAGATAAGCTAACATCAAAATAAGAACTTTAATACACATGGGATGTTGCTTGTCAAGTTAAAAAGAAAGAGGGTATACCAAAGGACCAAGTTACTAGGACCTGTTATACCACTTAGAGAAAATCAGTCAACATGTTTCTGCTCCTCCTTGCCCAGCCGGGTCTATGGAGCATTCGTCAGGACGTTTAAAAAGGTTTTTTAGTACTTACACAATTTGTGCAGTGCTTACTGTGGGTTATTTACCACTTTTCCATTGCTTGAGGTTTCATTGTACCTCATCTGTTAATTGACCAGTCGTCAACGGGGCATAGATATCGATAGAGGGCGATACATATCTTATGTATCGCAGGCCGCATTATGGAGACTCTCCGTCGATTGTGCTGGCTCTGCCCCCGGGCAGAGCCAGCGGCCTGCGATACATAAGATATCTATGCCCCGTTGACGACTGGTCAATTAACAGATGAGGCACAATGAAGCAGTATATTATCCCCAAATACGGTATCATGAGGAGCAGGAGTGAGGAAGTGATCCGTCAAAAAGGCTACAGCTCTATGAAGTGGAAATAAAGGGGAATCGTTCTACCAATGTGCACCCGTGGAAGGTAAAAAGAAAAGAGACTTCTGTAATGATGTGCTTGTACATAGGAGGCAGACACCTTGTAAGTAGGATGCAGGTTATTTATTTATATTTCTCTGCTGACACACAGAGCGCCGAGCGTGTTCCTTCGCACAGCTCCGGCACCCGAATGATCGCGCTCGGAATGCGCGATCCAAAATGGCCGCGGTTCACGCTACGTCGTGACGTAGCGTGAACCACTACAGCGGCAACTCTACATAACAAGTAGCACAGTCTATGGGGGTATTATAGTCCTTCACCCATTTCATAGTCTCGGAATCTGGCGGGTCTCACTACCCTGCGCCCGCCTCTGGTGCACCTTACCAGAGTGGATGTAGCTTCCTTCTCACCCTGAATCATCGACTCCGTCTCCTTATCCTTGTGGACCAACACTCTCCCTTTGACGTCTGGTTCTTCCTGTCTTTGTCTGGCAATGTTCGTATGTGGGGTACTTTCACTTTCTGCTCCCCATCCCGTTTCTGTGCTGTTTTCTCCTTCCTGTTTGTCGGAATCATGTCCCAATGTGCCTTGGTCCAACACTTCGGGCTCCCGTGCCTCCGTGGCCCATTGCACTATTTTATTACATCGAGCCATGCGATCCTGGGACCACACGTTCCTGTCACTCAGTCTGGCCGCTCGGCCCAACACTTCTCTAACTTGGAGCGGCTTGCTATATTTGCTGTCCCCTTTCCGTTGAAGTGTGGCCAATTTGACTCTCACCCATTCACCTTCTTCCAACTGTGTGTCCTTTACATTTCTCCTCTTGTTGTAGTGTTCCGAATATATTCTCTGGGCCTTTTCGAGGTTTGCTTGTACCACCGCCGGGGACCACTTACTGGTCACCGTCTTGTCCTTCCACGCCCTGTTGTCCTTTGTGAACGGATCTCTTCCTCTAAGGATCTGAAAGGGACTGTACCCCGTTCCTGTGGGGGTGATGCGATATGCCCATATCATATGTAACACTTCCTTCTCCCAGTCCTTCCCCATCATGGTGGCTGCTTGGATGGAGCCCATCAGGACTCTGTTGAACCGTTCCACTTGCCCATTCCCTGCCAGGTGGGATATGGACGTGTGTTTGGAGCAGACCCCATTCCTTTCCATAAACTTTAACCACTTGTCGGAGGTAAATTGTGGTCCGTTGTCGCTTAATACACTTTTGGGGATGCCTTCCCTGAGGAAGATGGTGGTGAGAAACTTTAATATGGTATCCGTGTCCATCTCCTCCTTAACATGCATTTCTGGCCACTTCGAGTATCTGTCTACTAGGATACATATGTATTTCAGGGTACCTTGATCATCCAGGATGGGTCCCAAAATGTCAATGGAGAGCTCTTCCCATGGATTTCTCGGTGTGTCGAATTTTCCAATGGACGGCCTCAATGGTGTCATGGTCTTATCGGCTTGTTGGCATTGGCTACACTCCCTCACTTGGCGTTCCGTTTGTGTGTCCATTCCTGGCCACCAGTAGCCTTGTTTGGTCCTCAATTTCATCTTTCCTGTCCCAAGGTGGCCTTCGTGTAGTATGGCCAGCAGTCTGGTGATGAGTCCTTCTGGGGGTACCACTTTGTCCCCCCGGTACATAAAGATTCCCTTGTCATCAAGTAAGAGCTTTTCTCTCACCTCAAAGTACTTTCTCATCTCTCCGCTCAAATGTTTCTTTTCTGGCCATCCTCCTGTGATGTACTCCTTCACCTGTTGAAGGTTCTTATCCGCCAGGTATGCTTCTTTCCATTCTTGGCTGCTGATTACTTTCTCTGGGTCCTCCATCAATGCCACCATTTCATCCTCTTCTACCTTGTGTCCTTCCGCCTCTTCCATTGCTGATGCCCTGCTCAAATAGTCAGCAACTTTATTCCTGCTACCTGGGATGTACTCAACATCATATCGATATTCTAGCAGTTTCAGAGTCATTTTCGCTATTCTCGGGGTGGCACTGGCATGCCCACTGGACGTGAGGACTCTTACCAAAGGCTTATGGTCTGTTCTCAGTCGAAATCTTGTGCCCCATAAGAAATGGCGAAATCTTCCCAAAGCCCAAACCACTGCCAGCATCTCCTTCTCAATGACACTGAACTTCTTTTCAGTGTCCGTTAGAGCCCTGAATGCAAAACTGAGGGTTTCTGTTGCTCCTCCTTCTCTGTCTTGCATAAGGACTGCGCCGAGTCCTTTGTCACTGGCATCTGTTGTTACTATTGTCCGTCCTTGTGGGTCATACCCTCTGAGGGGTATAGCTTGAGTCACATCCTTCTTGACGCCTTCGAACTCTCTCTGAGTCTCTTCTGACCATGCAAACGCCGTCTTTTCTCTCGTCAGCATCCGCATGTGGTGGGTTTTTGATGCAAAATGCTGTATGAACTTGCTATAGTACTCGGCCATGCCTAGGAACGACCTGACTTCCTCTTTACTGGTTGGCGGCGAAGCATCACAAATTGCTTTGACGTTCTCCTTCTTCAGAGTGACCCCTCGTTCTCCAATTTCATGTCCTAGGTAGGTGACGGATGGCATGCCTAAGTGGCATTTCTCCCATTTTGCTGTCAGCCCCTTTTCTTCCAGCACTCTCAGTACCCTGGTCAATTTGGTATCATGGTCCCTTTGGTCGCTTCCCATGACCAAGATGTCGTCTTGGAAGTATTGGACCCCTTCCACATCTTTGAAGAGGCGGTGCATCAGCTTTTGGAAGACGGCTGCTGCCGATGCCAACCCAAATGGCATTCTGCAGAATTGGTAACTTCCGAAAGGGGTGATGAACGATGTCAACCTCCTGCTCTCCGGGTGTAATGCTATCTGGTGGTATGCTGACGTCAAGTCGATGGTGGAGTACCATTTCTTTGCCTCCGTCTTCGCCAGCATTTCCTCGATGCGAGGCAACGGAAACTTCTCTAGTACGATGCTTTTGTTTAGCTCGCGGAGGTCCACACACAGCCGGACCTTGCCGCTTCGTTTCATCACCACCACCAGGGGGGCCAGCCACTCTGCACATGTGATGGGTTCAATGATGCCGTTTCCTTCCAAATCGCGCAGTTCTTGTTGCACCGCCTCCCTCACGGCTTTTGGTACATTCCGCACTTTATGTCACACTGGTGTGGCATCTGTCTTGAGGATGATTTTGTGTTAAAACTTCTCCAGTTTCCCCACTTTACCACGGAACACTTTCGGAAAGTCTCTTTTCCACTTTTTCAGGTCTGGCCACTGTTCTGGTACCGTCAACAGTACCTGCACTGCTCCACCGGGGTCCAGTTTGATGCCTAAACCTCCCTGGTCCATCCAGCCTAATACCGATGGACCTTTCTCCGTCACATACAGTTTGCAGTCGGCGCTGCATCCCCTGAATTCGAATGTCAAAGGCCGGTAGCCCGCTATGGGGATGCGGTTACCTAGGTACGTGACCAGTCTGATGTCCGGTGGTTCAAGATGTGGGCCTAGGCGGGGCTGGAATTTCTCTGTCCATACTGCCCTTTGTACCAACGTATATGGTGAGCCTGAGTCCGCTACGATGCTTATTGTTATGCCACCTATCGTCATGTCCAGCACCGATTTGTTCGATCTTCTACCGCTCACACTCAAAACCTGGTCCTCGATGCATAGTATCTCATCTTCCTCCTCTTGGTCTCTTCCTTCCCCGACTTCCTGGTCCCCATCAACGAATTTCACGGTGTTGCAGGCCATTTTCTTCCGACAAACCTTCTCATAATGTCCCATAACTCTGCAGAACATACACTTAGCCCGGAAGGCCGGGCATCGTCTATCATTCGCCTCAGGGTTCCAGCTGCCACATCGGTAGCATGATGACTTGCTCCCCTTTGACTGCCTTCCTGGGGGACCTGGTTTCCCTTGCCACTTATTGGGTCCTTTGTAGTTGAAGCTTCTGTTCTTGTTCCCTCCTTTCGGTTCTTCATCCTCTATTCTGTTGACCATAGGCCTTGCCGCCATTTCCCTTTTCGCTGCCTCCGCACACCTGCGTTCCAATTCTGCCTTCTTCACCATTGCCATCGCCTCTTTCAACGTGGTGTCACCGCACAACCATAGTTTGTCCTGCACCGACTTCATTGTGGTGTGCATCACTATTTGGTCCCTGATGAAGTCGTCATGGAGTCCTCCAAATTGACACGTGGATGCCAACGTCTTCAACGCCGCTACATAATCGTCGATAGACTTGCCCGGTTCTTGCTTCCGCTGTTGGAAGTTGTACCGGTCTATGGATACGCAGACCGCTGGCCGGTAATGTTCGTCGAGTTCTTCTAGGGCGTGTGCGTACACGTCATCGTCACTCGATTGCCGCTGCTTGGGTACCAAATTCCTGAACACTCTGATCCCCTCCGGGCCCAAGTTATGTAGCAAAATTCTCCTTTTTCTGACGCTCGTGAACGGTTCTTCATTCTCATCCTCCAGGTCCTCAATGTAGTTAGTGATGTATTCTTCACAAGTCTCCCATATCATCAGGGGTTTACCTGGCTTCGGTAGGAATGGAACTGGCGCCGTCGCTGAGGTGGATTGGGCGCACATGGTTTCCCGCCCTTTCGGCACAAAGTTCTGAGCTTTGGGGCTGCCTGGCGCGCCGTTCTCTTCGTCTTCACCTGGTCGGGCCTGGGTCTCGTCCTTCACACCTGTCTCTGTGGCCCCTGGATCCGCCAGCGCTACTGACTGGCCTGTGGTCTAGCAGGGTGAGACGCCTGGGACACCTAGCTGTATACGGGCACGTGGTGCACGGCAGTGGTGCCCCTCTTAGCCCCTTTTTGGGCGTCCAGTAGGTGGGCTCACCGGATGAACTGCTTCTGCCGTGCTCTGTGTGCTATTATGTGCTCCTGCAGTGGCTCCGCCTTCTGGCTCATGGGTGTGGTGGTGGATATGTTTCCAAGGGCCAGTGTGCCTCTGCAGTGGGTCCTCTTTGTTTTTTTCGGATCACCTCGTCGCCATTGTAATGATGTGCTTGTACATAGGAGGCAGACACCTTGTAAGTAGGCTGCAGGTTATTTATTTATATTTCTCTGCTGACACACAGAGCGCCGAGCGTGTTCCTTCACACAGCTCTGGCACCCGAATGATCGCGCTCGGAATGCGCGATCCAAAATGGCCACCGTTCACGCTACGTCGTGATGTAGCGTGAACCACTAGAGCTGCGACCCTACAACTTCCACATTGAGTTGCCCATGTTTGTGAGCAGAGAGGATGGGATCGCCAGCAGGATTCCTCTGTGTGGTGGGGAAGGCTAGGAGATGTCTTAATTGAGCGTGATAATGGTTCTCCTACTGGGGAGCTCTGTTAAAGGAATGAAGGGTATTATCTTTCTCGGATACCCAGAGGCAGGAAGCTTGAATTGGGCTCCCGAGACAGGGTTCTTCAGAGGTGAGGAATTGCTCAAAAGGAGCAAGGGGGAATGTTCTTGCACGGTCATGGCGTGTCATTGGCCCTGTCCCAGCCCTTCTAAACTTTATGGGACAGAGGCCTTCAAAGGAGACTCCTCTTGCATGGAACCCTCCTATGCAACAGGGGGCTCTTGTTCACTTTTCCATTAGAGCGAGGCAGGCAAAAAGAAACCCAGTTTCACAGGTTCCTGAAATTTACAGGCTCGGTCTGAAAGAGACTAAAAGGGGGAAGGCAAGGGTCAGATAGTTTGCCCTGGCGCGATCTTAGGCTGAGTTAGACACGCCTCGTTCACACACGTGTAAAGAGTACATGCCACGTTCCACAGGTGGAAATCAATGAATGTCATGTTAATTGACGCCGCTCTGACAAAATCCTGCACCCGCTGCGGCATCAGACTCTTGGGAACGTCGGCACAGGACTTCTCAATTTTACGAGACTCTGATGTTTACAATAAGATTTAGATTTCACATGTTACCCCAAGAGTCACTATTCTCTGTCCTTATTGGTATACTTTATAGTTTTCTCCATATGTTAGTGCTATTCTTTAAATCAAACAAAAAGTCATTGCAATTAATGAGGTTTTTTTTCTCGTTGGTAAGATCGCTCGCTGATTTAATTAATGCTGAGATATCATGTGATCTGTAGGTCACAAGTTTGAGTCCTTGCAAGGTAAACTCTACATTGTATCCTTTTCCAGTTTGGCTGCGTACTACAAAATTTGTTCTTAGTAACTCTGGTTACTTACACCACTTAGAAAAGGCATATGTGAACCGTGGAGCACCACGTTGAGCCTATTATTATTGCCAATCATTTACCTGTGATGTCACAACTCATCTAAAAGTTGGGTCAGGTGACCCACGCTGGACCTTGGCCCCGCTGCCCTCCCAAAGTCTTCTCTTTAAGTGACTATAGAATAAAATGTAGTTGGTGGTATATCATTCTTTACAGTATAGCTAAGGCAGTAGTGCTTGCACCTGGGCTGTGATTTTAGAAACAGCATGTAAACTATTTGGTAGAATATGCTCTTTTGATATTTATTTTCAGAGTATAAAATAGTGGCTATTTACTGGCTGTGAATGGACAAAGTTGCATGATGTGCCACCATTTTTGAACCCTCGCTGCTTCACAGTGCCTGGTGTGTTAATTACAGCTCCTGTTTTCCACATACTTGCTGTTATACCTAGCATCCTTGGCATGGTTTCCCCTGTGTTTTGTTGCCTCTGCCTCCTGTATTTTTGACGCTGTGCTGGATTTCGTTTTTGCTGGTTTAGATGCTTTGGGCACTTTGCCACTGCTGATCAATGTCAAAGTGCAAGAGCTCCCTGTGTAATTGTTATTGTAATTGGTTATCAGTGATTGGCATATTTGTATCACCAAGAAGTCCTTAGTAAAGTGCACTCAGTGTGCCAGGGCTGGTGATACAAATGCTACTAGTGGTCCTGCAGCACTGATTGTGCCACCCACATGAGTAGCCCTAAAATGGTGTCTCAGGCCTGCCATCGCAGTGCCTGTGTGCAGTCTGTAAACTGCCATGTTCTCCTGGTCAGTGTCCCCACTGACCAGGCCTAACCCTTCCCATTCTGTACACATTGTCACCCCTAAGGAAGGCCCAAGGTACCCCCTTGGGCAGGGTGCAGTGTATGTGAAAGGTAGAATATGTACTAGTGCAGGTGACATGCTCTGGCAGTGAATTACAGCCATTTTTGTTTTTCACTATTGTAAGGCTATATTGCCCATAGGCTATCATGGGGAATGCTGGCTACAGTGGTACCTGCATATGTTCCCATAGGAGCAAGATAGGACATAAAATTCTGGTATCCCTGAACTCAGAATTTAATAACACATCTTTTAGGAAAGGTGTTTTTTAAATCCTGTGTTTGAGAACAACACTTTTAGAAAGTTGCTGTTCTCTTGTCTAACTTTTCTGTGTGCCTTTGCCTGTTTGTGAATTGACTGTCTGGTTTGTGAGTGACAGGGGCTGGGTGGCTCCCAGAGGCTGAGTGGGCCATCCCTGGGCTGATAGCTCCATCTGCATCTAGAGTGGTGGGAGTGGGTAGCACCTGGGCCTGAATAGGGTTGGCCTGCCTTCCAAAATGCTGGCTCTACCTCTTGCTGGGTGGCTGACGACCCTGCCCCTCTCTCTGAAAGGAAAGGAGAGGCCAGGAAAACAAAGCGCTCAAGGAACACTCAGAACTTGTTCAAACCGGGCAACAGGGCCCTCCTGTACAAAGGGAACAAAGACTTTTAGGGGTATAAGTACAGGAACCCAGACCACAGAAAATTAGATCATCCTGGAATCAAGAAGGATTGTCTGCCAAGGAGAAAGCTGGAAGACTGAAGAAGGAGGACTCTACTGCTGTTAATTTTGCTGGACTGACCTGCAGTTGCTTTGCTGCCAAGGAGAGGGGTAGACTTTACTTTGTGCTGTGTCCCCTTGTTTGAAGGAAATTCCAAGGGCCTGAAGAAGAGCTGATTCCCTGTTAAGAAGTCCCAGGAACAAAAGGACTTCACTCACAGCTTTCCTGAGCTCTGCTGAGAGATTTCCGTCCTTCCTAGACTGATTGGGCCAGTTGTGGTGCCTCTGGAAATTTACCTGTGTTGCGAAGTTGGAAACCAAGCTTTTCAAGGCTTTCTGCAAGTTTTAACGCATCGTTTGCTTGTGGAGTGCATCCCCGTCAGTGCGAGGAAATTCCCGCCGCTACAAAGGCCGAGATTGTCGTAGCGTCTGTTGCCACTGCCAGAATCGTCGCATCCTTCGTTTGCGGGACGCTCCAGTCTGGTACGGGAAGATTACCATCGCTGTGAGTATCATCGCAGAGCCTGTCGTCATTTGGTGAGATCGTCGCACCGCTTGCTTGCGGACCGCATCACGTCGCTGCGAGAGTTGTCGCAGATCCATCACATCGAGGGACTGTGAGAGGAGAAGATCGATGCTGATCCGTGCATCGTTGCCGAACCGGAGATAGTCGCTGCCCCTAATATCGTCGCATCGTACCTTTTGCGAGCCGCTTCCACCGAAACCTGTGCACCAGAATCCACGCAAGGTATCGCATCCCTCCCCATACAGACCGGAGTCACCGCAACACGCCCGCTACATCCAGCGGGGTTGTCGCATCGCCTCCCCAGGGTCTCAGGAGTGACGCATTGCTTGCTTTTCAACGCTACAGCTTTCACTTGGAACTTTTGTCGGATCTAAAGGTACTGTTCGCTAAAATGTGACGCAACTGTGTTTTTTTTTAACACAACCTTAAGAACTCATTTGAAACCATATTCTTGAACCTTGTTTATTGGATTTTTGTCATTTTGGTCTTGTGTAGTTTAGATAAAAATACCTTAATTTTTCTAAACTGTTGTGGAGTCAGTTTGTGGTGTTTTCACTGTGTTACTGTGAGTGTTGGTACAAATACTTAGCTCATTGCCTTTGATAAGCCTGTCTGTTCGTGCCAAGGTACCAAGGGGGTGAGCAGGGGTTATCTAAAGAGTGTATCCCCCTTACCCTGACTAGAAGCAAGGGTCCCTATTTTGGACATTGGTACCTACCTCTGCCAACTAGAGACCCCAAGATCTAACACTTGCCGGGCCTTGGTTAAGTTCATGAGCATTCATTACTTTTGTCCTGTCCCTATCTGTCACTACGCAGGCCTGGTGCCTGCACACATGACAATGGCAGAATGCGGAGCCTGCATGCTTAGTGGTTCCCATGAGCTTCCTGCTTCCTGAAGACTGAGAGGGCCCATGCCACTCTAGTGGACTAGCAGAGGGGCTCCCAGCCTTTCACTGGTGGTCACCATTTTCTGCTTTGGAATACATGTTTAAAATATTGCTTTCCATCTCTTCAGAGCAGGTTATGGAGCTGTTAGACAAGGACTGCTGGACAAAAGCCTAACAACTCTCCTAGAAAATATTTAGACATCAACCCTGTATTCTTTGTGCATGTGAACCACACAGATCCACTTATTCTTTGTTTGTATCACAAAATCAACCCTTTCTCTTTGGAACCTTGTTTGAAAATTATGCCAGAACATTTGCATTGCAATAGGTCTCACATTACTGAAAGTTTGATCTATTGGTATTGCAAATGATAATGTTTGTTATTTATTTATTTTGAGTTGAAAAATATTTTTTTTAAATTTTTTTTTTGCAGAGTTTTATATAGCGTGAACTAGACCCGAACCGAATCAGGTATCAGAGGACTTTACATAGCACCAGTTACGTTACATGAGGGCACAGTTTCATTTTTTTTTAGGCACGGGGAGATTAAGGGCCCGATGTAGGTCGGTCGGTAACGGCCGAAAATCGGTATTTTCTGCCGTTACCGATCGGAATTGAGCCATCGGGATGTAGGAGGCCGAAATCCGACAAAATCGGTGAAATTACCGATTCGGAAAGTCACCGAGTCGGTAAAATCCCGAATCGGAAAAAATAAGGAATCAGAAAAATCTCCGAATCGGTATAATACCGAATCGGAGATTTTTCAGAATCCTTATTTTTTCCGATTCGGTATTCGACCGAATCGGAGATTTTTCAGAATCCTTATTTTTTCCGAATCGGTATTCGACCGAATCGGAGATTTTACAGAATCGTGAACGTACCGAATCGGTATAATTACCGATTCGGTGATAATCCGAATCGTTGTGAAAAGCTGAAGATTGAGATGTAGGTAAGCACTGAAATACCGAATTTGCTTCAAATTCGGTATTTCAGATTCGGTAATTACCATGGATTGGAATCAGGTGGTAACCAGGTGCAACCTATAAAAAAGGACCCAAAATGCAGTTCTACATGCAACATGGCAGCTTTCTATGTCATAGCAAGACGGCTACGGCTACAGCAGGAAGGAGAGAGGGAATGGCAGAGAGAGGAGCAGGTGTACAGAGAGAGGATCACCCTGTCCATGCTCACTGATGCAGAGATCCTACAGAGGTACAGGCTGGACCCAGAGACCATCAGAGACCTCATTAGGGACCTCAAACCCCTGTTGCAGCACCCCACCCCAAGGGCACACACAATCCCTGTGCATGTGCAGGTGCTATGCTGCCTACACCTGCTGGCGTCTGGCAGCTATCAAAGTGTAGTTGCTGTGGCAGGAGGGGTGACCCAGAGCAGCCTGTCAAGGTTCTTCCACAAGTTCCTTGACGCCATGATCCAGAGGATGGACCAGTACATTTCCTTCCCTGCAACCCATGCAGAACTGGTACAGACTAAAGCTGACTTCTACCAGATGGCAGGATTCCCCCACATCATTGGCTGCATAGACGGCACACACATTCCGATTTGCCCCCCTGCTGACACGGAATACGTATACCGCAATCGGAAGTCACGGCACACCATAAATGTCCAGGTGATTTGCAATGCCAAGGGTGTCATCACTGACCTGGTGGCGAAGTTTCCGGGGAGTACCCACGACTCCTATATCTTCCAGAATAGCGGAATTTATGCACGGCTGATGGCAGGGGAATTTGGTGAAGGATACCTCCTAGGTAAGACACAGTGTCAGACCCCCATAACGTAAATAGCAGTATGAAGTACATGTATGCATGTGAGTAATGTCACCCCTTTTCCTTCTAGGCGACAGTGCATATGCCCTCCGCTCGTTCATTCTCACCCCCTACCTGAACCCCTCTACACCCAGCCAAAGGAGGTATAACCGTGCCCACAAAAGCACGAGGAATGTAGTGGAAAGGACATTTGGCATCTGGAAGAGCAGGTTCAGATGCCTGCACAAGAGCGGAGGTGCAAGGCAATATACCCCCATCACCTGCTGCAAAATAATTGCTGTCTGTGCAATGTTGCACAACCTTGCAGTCAGGAAAGGCACTGAGGTTGAGTTGTCCGACTACGAGGACCCTGACGATGACAATGCTGTGCCACTACCACTACCTGCTGGAGTGTCTGCACCAAGTGACGGCAGATACAGGCGTGAGGAGATAACAGCCAACTATTTCTGAGTGAGTACAGATGCACAGACAGGTCAATGTATGTTTTCAAAAAAGAAATTTAATAATGTTGCAACAACGTTACTGCACTGATGTGCAACAAAAAAAAAGTAAACAAGATGTGGTCAAATGTCAATTGTCCGGGTTGCCTCACCCGCCCTGGCAGTCTTATTTCTTGCTGCGCTTAGCAGCCCCACTAGGATGTTGCTCACCCCCTTCTGTATGACCAGCAGCCTCAGCTGAGCGCCTGCTGCTCCGGCGCGGCTCAGACACTGCGCTGGCCGGGCTGCTGCGGCTGCTGCTGTCCCCAGCCTCGCCCAGGCCCAGGGCGGGATTAACAACTGTGTTGGATATCAGTAATGTCTCCATTGCGTTGGTAATGCGGGCCATGCCCCTAGTCACATCTGCCATGTTCTGGGTTAGGCTGCCCTCCATGTTTGCCCCACGTTGGCATAGCTGGGCGGTTGCAGCAGCAAGGCGGTTCATAGACCTATTCAGCATGCGGGCATCCCTGCGGCGACAGTGCTCGTGTTCATCCATTTTATTGCAGAGCTGGGTGATGGCAGTGGTCATTCGCCCTATACCTGTTGCAATGTCCTTGTTGCTATCAACAAATGTTTTGAATCCCTGTGCCATCTCCCCCATCTGCAGGTTGTGCAGCCGCAACTGGCGATGGCAGGCCAAGATTGATTTTGCCTGCATTCTCTGGATTCTGACCATACTGCCCTCCAGCCCTCGGAACACGCTGCCCTCCTGTGCTGGATGTGCACTGCTGGATGCACGTGGCCTCCGGGGATTGCTGCTGCCCTGCTGTGTGTGCTGGGGTGACACAGGTGTTACAGGGTTTTGTGCTGGAGCCTGACCCGCTGCTCCCTCCATGAGGTTTAATGGTGCAACAATTCTCCTCCTGGCAGGAGATGTGGCCGGTGCAGGGTGGGTCTGTGGTGGTGAGTTCTCTGGGGAGAAATGCAATGGGGGCGTCTGAGACAGAGACAGTCTGGGGGAGTGTGGTAATGTGAGGGAATGTCCAGTGTCTTCCTCATTGCCCAGGGTGCTGCTGTTGTCCTCCTCCTGTATATGTACACTGGTGCTTGGCACTGCCACCGCACTGGCTGATGGTGCTGGAGCTGGTGCTTGAGTAGCTGCTGCTCCCCCGCCTGATGGTGCCCCTAGGTATAAAGAGGCATTTGTCAACTGATTGCTAATGTATTACATTCAGTACTATTAAAACATTGCACATCTCATTACCAATACTTTGATGCAGTATTACAGTTCTTTTTATTACGCTTCTGCAGTGACATTTTAGGGTACTTTTGCTGACTGCATTTAGCATGATGCATTGATCATGTCTGTTGCTAGCAGTACTGGGCTGGGGTTTGGCTGTGCATGGGGTCTAAAGGGGAGATGTCTGGTATGGTGTGTCAAGTTGCGCATGCTTCTTACCTGTAGCTGTAGCTCGGGATGAGCTATCCAGGTCCCCAATTCCCACAACACTCGCGCGCTCAATGGTATTCGCCACAAGTTCCTCCAGCTCAGTGAGGGGTGGCGCCCGGTTCTTGCCTCCACCAGTTAGTCCAGCCTGCTTGTGCAGCTCGGCAAGTTTCCTTTTAGTGACGCCGCGGATGTCGTAGAACCTCTTTTTGAGGTCGTCCAGGCTCCTGTGGGTGACACCGACAGCGTTTACTCTTTCCCCAATTTCAATCAACAGCTTCCTCTTAGTGCTCTCTGGAACAGTGAGGGACAGCCTTCCATACAGCTGGCTGTGTACCCTCACCACCTCCTCCACCAACACTTGCAGCTCCATGGTGCTGAATTTGCTCTTCCGCTTGCGCTCTGCCTTCTGCCTCTCAGAGCTGCTTGCCATGTTTTACAGGGATCTGGATACTGCTGCTCACTGTGGCTGCTCAGCTCAGGCTGCCTCTCCAGAAAGTTCTCATGAGTTGCATCTGCCTGGCTTGCCACACCCTGTGGGGGAGGGTGCTTCCACCTCATTGGCTGATGGCTTTAGTTTCAGTTTCCTTGCTCGACAAATCGGCATTTACCGATTCGGTAATTACCGAATCGGAATATACCGATTCGGAAATTACCGATTCGGTATTTATAATGCATTCCTATTGGCCTTTTGGCCCAAGGGGTGTTTTGCTATTACCGAATCGGTATTTTCCGATTCGGTGGTGGCAGATTCTGTTTATACCGAATCGGAACTTGCCGAATCGGTACGTATCGACTCACGATACCGATTGCTACCGATTCGGAAAATTGCCGAATTTTTTTATCTACATATCATTTACCGATTTTGAAATACCGATTCGGTACGATTCGGTATTTTAAAATCGGTAAATGCGTTTTACCTACATCGGGCCCTTAGTGATTTGCCCAGAATCACAGGGGGTTTTTGGCGTCGTTACTGAGACTTGAACCCAGATCCCCAGGTCCGAGGTCGAGCGCCTTAGCCGTTAGGCCAACCCCTCTCCAAAAATATCCCAGTAGTAGCCTAATTATTAAGTAATAAAATGGTGCAGTACCATAGGCTGTTACTAGGTGTCCCGTGGAGTTGTAAAGGGACCTCTATTAGCCATAAAATGTACTGCACGCATACTTATGCTACAGCTGGGATATTTATTAACAAAAAAAACTAACAAATATTCTAATTTGCAGCACCAATAGCTCAAACTTTCAGTAATGCGAGACCTACTGCACTGCAAATGCTTGTTTCTATTCGTCATTGGGTTGCACCGGGGTATAGTCCACGTTTGAAGGCACAGATATTGTACATTGTGACTTCATAAACTGTTTAGAAATACTCAATATACCAACAGCCTTCAAGAGAACTTTTGTAAGATACCTCTGTACAGACATATGGTACAGAGACCCTGGTGCCCAGGGACTGAGGCATGGTGCAGTTAAGCTGGATATTATTGTGCCACAGATTTGAGGAAGCCAGGAAACCAGTTTCTAAGGTCGAGCTTGGGCAGTGCATGCACTACTCTCTGAGGTATGAACTTGAAGCTCTGCCCACTCTCCGCCCATCTTTTCACTTGGCTGCTGTGACTGTCCTTTGTAAATGTTGGCGTTTGATTTGTTATTAGGCTTATTAGTCCCTCCTTAATACCTTTCTGTGTTCTGTTGTAAAATCATATGAGAACTGGTCCTTTAACAGTGTCCTTACTGTATAGCTTGCAGTAACCCTAGGGGAGAACTATTTTCTTAATTAATCTAAAGAGCACTGGTGGGACGTCAGCCTTAGTAATGGGGGATGTTTTATTTGGTATTTGCAGCACGCTATGCATGCTTTCACTTTCGCATAATGTATAATTGTTAAATATGCCTCTCCCACCCCTGTACAGGCCCGCAAAGTGGGCGCTGTGCCAATTTGAGAAATCTGTGGACAGCTTCTCCATTGTTCCTACTCCCTCCTCCATCCCATTCCTGTGGCTTGTTTTTATTTCTCTTCCCACCTCCCAACACTGCTTGACCTCCTCTCCGAGAGATCGCTGTTTATTTATTCATAATTTAAATTTCTATATCCTGGGCAGGAAATTAAATGCTTTGATAATAATTAAAGATTGTTAATCCAACGTTCATGCTCGAACACTGGTCCACAGGTCCCGAGTCGGCAGCTCGGACTGCCAAACCGCAACCTCTTCCTCTGAGGGTAGCATGCAGGCATTTTCAATGCAATAGGTTTTGCATTTGTAAAGAGTTTAAGCTTTTTCCATTGTAAATGCCAATGCCTTTTATTTTGTTTTAAAAATCAACACATAAATAAAAGGGATTGTCATTTGCAATGCTAATAGCTCAAACTCTGCGAGTGAAATTGCATTGCAAATTCTTGTTTTTCTGTTGCAACCATTTGGTTTTAAAAATGCGGAACTGAATGTTTTGGAAAAGCTGGCCTGATGTTTATTGAAAATTGAAAAATAGGTCTATCTTGCTAAATTTACATAAACAGCATAATCAGCAGATTGCAGAAGAAATCATAACTGTAGATAACCAATACCATGCTGCATAATAATGCTAATTACTAGTGATGTTTTGGGCAGTTGAATTGGCAATTTGTTTCAGTTCGTGCTCATAAGAGCTTACCACTTGCACAGTATTAAATGCATTACTGCTTAAACAAGTTCAGTGTTAGTTTCAGTGCTGTAGCAGTCCGTACGAATATCAAAATGAACAACATTGACTACTGCTGTGACTACTGGTTTCTATTCTGTTTTCCTCCTAACCACAGGAAACTCACCATGAAACTAAGCATCGGAGTTGTTAAGCATCGGTTAGAATGTAAATTAAATATAATGATTCCAAAAAAAGAACAGCACTTATGGAATGATAAAAGAGTGTTTGAAAAAAAAGTGCAATACATGCTGTACAAAACAATCAAACTAAGAATATCCAAAAAGGGAAAGATGAAGTTATACATCAAATGAACTGAGTAAAAGGAGAAGGTAAATTCATAGCACCAGCAGGAAACCAGCGTTACTGAAATAATGTAATCAAATCTCTAATACGAGCTGTGGAACCCACAAAATAAACCCACGGTAAGGTTAATGAAATTGTAAATAGATGTGGTAATCTTATTGTATTCATGTACAAGCTTTATAACATTAAAACACAGGACAGCAACTACAACAAAATAATTCAATGACACTCGAAGAGCGTTATTGATTTATATAGTCAAATAAGTGATGAAACGTGTTCCTTTAATAATGGTTTAAAACTCCCTTCAAGCTTGTAAAGGAGATGTAAGGAAACACAAAATTGGAAGCTAAAGGTCTTGACAGTATGCAGGTAAGGAGTAGTGGGACCTAACTTGGTTGGAACTTTACTCAACCACTAATTAATAAGGTACGAACATGCACAGAATAATGAAGTAGGAGCAAAATAGTAAGCCAATAAAATACCATGGTGAGTGTTAGACCTGGCATCCTTGGCGTGGTTTCTCCCTATCTTTTTGCCTCTACTTCCTGTTTTTTTGATGCTGTGCTGGATTTCGTTTTTGCTGGTTTAGATGCTTTGGACACTCTGCCACTGCTGATCAGTGCCAGAATGTAAGTGCTCCTTATGGAAATTGTTATTATGATTGGCTATCCATGTTTGGCATATTTGTATTACCAAGAAGTCCCTAGTAAAGTGCACCAGGTGTGCCAGGGCTGGTGATGACAAATGCTACCAGGGGGGCCTGCAGCACTGATTGTGCCACCCACTTGAGTATCCCTAAAATGGTGTCTCAGGCCTGCCACCGCAGTGCCTGTGAGCAGTCTGTGAACTGCCATGTCCTCCTGGTCAGTGTCCCCACTGACCGTGCCTAACCCTTCCCTTTCTGCGCACATTGGTCCCCCCTATGGAAGGCCCAAGGTACCCCCTTGGGCAGGGTGTAGTGTATGTGAAAGGTAGAGCATGTACTAGTGCAGGTGACATGCTCTGGTAGTGAATGACAGCCATTTTGTTTTGTCACTGCTGCAAAGGCTATCTTGCTCCATAGGCTAACATGGGGATGTTGGCCAATGACTGCCAGCATATCTTCCCATAGGAACAAGATGGGACATAAGAGTTTGGTATCCCTGAACCCAGAATTTAATAACACATCTTTTAGGAAAGGTTGTTTTTATAGTCTGTGTTTGAGAGCAGCACTTTTAGAAAGTAGCTGTTCTCTTGTCTGACCTTTCTGTGTGCCTTGGCCTGCTTGTGGATTGACTGTCTGGTTTGAGGATGACAGGGGCTGGGGAGCCCCCAGGATGTTGGCTGGGTCAGCCCTAGGCTGAATGACTGCATTTGCAACTAGAGTGGTGGGAGGGGATAGCCAGGGCCGGACTGGCTACCGGGCGTTATGGAATGCTGCTGACCTGAGGGCAGATTTCGTTGATGGGGACCTGCGTGTACTGAACGAAATTTGTTTTGCTTTAATTATTTCGAAGTACACGCAGGTCTCCATGAACAAAATCAGCCCCCACTGCAGTGAACTCTGCCCCCAGCTTGGCAGCATTCCATAACGCCCGGTAGCCAGTCCGGCCCTGGGGATAGTGATGAAGCAAAGCTTCGCATATTTTGCGGCTTGCCGAAATCAAGAACCTCATTTATGTGTAATAAGGTAACCCGTGTATGTTTTACTAACGTTTATATTAAGTTTGAGTAAAGTTTGAGACGCTTGCCTATGTGTATTTCTAATGAAATTAATCCATGTCCTCTAAAAAATGGCCGCCGCTTGTATTTTAGTTACTGCGCATGCGTCAGCCACACTCACGTGTCCTGACGCGTCTGCAGAAGTGGAGGGAAAGTTATGCGCATGCGTAATTCATAGCTGTGCTTATCATGTGGTACTGCTCGTGCCACTGCTCTTGTATTTCGTCTAAATGTAGCTAACATTTAAATTGCATAAGTTTATTTCTTGATGATGAGTTAAAAGTACAAACCCTGCGATGTGTTTTCATAATGACATTATTATGTATTAATTTGTTTTCGCTTACTTTTCATGTACCGCGGGCAATGGGGGTCTGAGTGAGAGGAGAGCCATATTGGAGGTCCCTTCTGCGCCTGTGCGACATTCGGCAGCACGAGGGACCTTGGCTGATGGAACATAGCCAGCTGGCAGTGATGGGCGAGATGCTCCTGAGAAAGTCACCTCTGCCCTGCGAGAACAGCGAATGTGGCTTCTTATATGTTACATTGTATTGATGTGCTACTGTTAGCTCATGGGAACCCAAACATGCTAGGCGGTCCCAAAATATGTAAATGAAGGCTTCAAATCGTATATTGTGATTGGTGTGTTACCCAAATCCTACCTTAGGACCAATCGAAATTGAGGGATTCTGACACTTTGCAACATTGGGGGGTGGTACACTGTCCCAAAACTGTATATCTACCCTGGGTTCACCTAGTGAACCGTCCGACTTGTCTGGTTTAGCTGACCTGTCACTGACCCAACGCACTCAATAGGTGACTGAAAATACAGAGAGCTGCGGAGCACTCTGTCCGAATTTGACCATAGACTAAGGTTTTACTGAACCTTAAAGTGCTGGCAAGGCACTTAGCTGGGAGTTCGCTGACCCAATCGGGGTCTTGATCTATATCTGCAGAGCGGGTGGAGCGCAGGCGTTGCTTCCTAACTGTGGGTTCCGGTCCTGTCCTGAAGAGGGTCCTGTCCTGAGGGTTTGCTGTCCTGTCCTGAGGTCCTGTCCTGACTCTTATTCCGAGGGTATCCTGTCCTGTCCTGGGTGTCCATTCTGCACCTGCTGTCCTTTGAGGGGTATCCTTCCTTGAGGGTTTCCTGACTTTAACTGACCCGTGGCCAGGGTTTGGTTTCCACACCTTTCTAGGTAAATACTGCTCCGAAATCTCTTGAAATTCTTGCACCTTCTGAATTTCTAACTTTTGCTTCAATAAAGTTCAACATTGCAAATGTGATATTTTCCATGCCTTTCCGCAACTATTGAAAGTCATTTAAAATTTTGCAAAGTTATTTCTATGTCTTCTCATTTGTTAGAAATTATATTTTGCATAGCAGTGTGTCATTTCCTGATATGGTCTAGAACTTCGTTGCCTAGGTTGTTCAAAGGCCCTTTCACCTTAAGTGAAGCGTGTTATTCATTATAAGTTCTTCTATAATCACACACACTTAGTCTATCACTGTTTTAGATAATACTGACTTGCATAAGTATCTTTTCTCGTTACATTTTATTAGTACTTTGATGATTACTCTGCCATTATTTCTTTATGCATATGTGATTTACATTATCTTGGTTATTGATTGCCTTATTTTACTGTATCTCATGCAAGAAAATACTGAACTTTAGATAAACATTTTAAAAACTTCCAGTTGTCCGTGGTCATTTACACAGTATTTGAATATTATTGGTTGGGTTTGTATTTTGTTGCCTTTCCTTTACAGCTAGCTCCCTGATTCATTGTGGTCATTAGGCACCTGCATCGGTGGATGGTAAGTCGGGTGCACTGAGAATTGGTAGCAGGGAACACACACACACCAAATTGGTAGAGCTCGTGAAGTCACCTGATCGATGTATATGGTGATTTGAAAAGTATATGGGCCCTGAAGCCGGAAACGGCGAAAACTATTGGTCGGGTGGCCTCGCGCGCTCTATCAGTTTTTCTGGTAGATCAGAGGATGGTTAGGGACTAGTTGAGAGTAAGGCAGGGACTAGTTAGGCTAGTTAAGTCGGAAGCTGCTATTATATTAATGCTGCTACAAGAGCGGCTGTTCTGAGGGAACTGATCACTCTCTTGTGAATACGCTGCTGAAATTTATGAATTACTGTATTGTCATTATTCTTGTTCTTATATTGTTATATGTACTAATCAATGCATTTGTAAATCGACTTGTTAAGTGTTGTCCGAACTCCCCGGGGAATTGAAAGGGCAAGTGGTGAATAGAATCCATTGTCCTGAGGTCACAGGTTCGAGGAAAGTTAGGTGCAGGTTAGGATAACCGGGAAGCACTAACTAGGGTTTTCTGAATACATGTGTGAATAAATGACAGTAACGGGGTTCATTGGCAAAATTCCCATAGTGGCGTAACCTAGTAAGGGTCACATCGGAAGAGTAGCAGGTTCCTCGGAGCTAGCGTGAAAGCAGAGGGGTCCGCTGAGAAACCTTAAACTCGGAACATATCCCGGAAAGAAGTGGATGAGTTTAGGGGAATAACAGGTTCACCGATGCTAGAGTGAAGGGTAGGCGGAAGAGATCTGCCCGCAGCAAGTGAAAAGTAAATGGAAGTAGTTTACTTGCAGTAATAGAATTCTATCTCTGTCTAGACACTTGAGCACTGTGGCGAATGTGTATTTGTTGTAAAATAACCAAGCACTGAGCACTTTAAAAGTAAGAAAGTTTCCGTTACCTTGTGAAGGGAGGGAGTCAGTCGAGAAGCGCCTCTGACGTCACTCTGTGCCGCGCTGGGATTGGTAGAAACAGCGGGCGGGTAGCGGAGCTGAAATTGTAAAGGAGGGGTGAGCGCCGGAGCGTGGGAACTGTCTCACGAAGGGGCCGCGCACCCATTGGCAGAGCTTATTTTGTGTCGCGCACCCATTGGTTGCACGAATTTTCTGAAGCGCATTCTGATTGGAGGTAGTTTGTAAACAAAGTTAGCGCAGAAGTCGTATGTGGCACTCGCGGACTACAGAGACGCGACCTGATCCAAGGCATCTAGGGTTTGAAAGGGATCAGTGGAAGGCTAACAGATACGATATTATGTACGGAACCAAGAGAAAAATGTCCCTTGTAAATAAGGTGAAAAATTATTTTAAAACGGACAAACCCATTAAATCTAGGGAAGGTGTTCTTGTCCCAGCACCCAATACTCCTGCCTCATTCATGATGTTTGACCGAGGGTACAATACCTGTGTGTGGCTGGAGAATTGGGTGAAGTACACAAAAGATGACGGAGTATTGGCTTTTCCGTTAGATGGTACTTTCAATGGTAGGATCTTATTTAATTTAAGAACCCGAATGAATGAACTGCATCCCAGACCGAGACTAACGCAGTATGAAGCATTAGAGGAATGGGAGATTGAGGCTTTTGAAAGAGAAAGACCCCGAATGGACAAGGGTTTGACCAAGTGGTACCCCAGGCTGAAACAGGAGTCCAGGGATAAAAGGATGAAACAGTGGAGGCAGAGCATGATTGTTGAGGGTCTGTTTCCCATGATGCCGGCATGTCATAACCCTGCAGCGGGGGGGAAAAGTACTGAAAAATGTAAGCATTGGGGGGCCCGAGGGGATTCAGATGATGAACTAATAGATGACATCTGTACCAGAAGTCCGCCACCTTACAATGAGGGAACCCGACCTTCCAGTGTAGGAGATGTTCCCCGACGCCCCTTCCAAAAGGAAGAAGACAGGTCCCTGGGACTGGGAGGGGGTGGTCAAGTATTACCCTATCCTGAGAAACCCGAACTGGCGGAAACAAGGGATATATATCCCAAAGTGCCCGCAAGTCAGGAAGAAAAATATTCACGTACAAAAACTTTTTTCCCCAGACCCTTGTATGAAAGCGAAGAGAAACCATCGAATTCAGGACTGCCTTTTGTTCAACCTCCATATGGGGAAGAGCGCAGGTCCTTTAATACTGGAACTTTATTCCCGAAACCAAATTATGGTGGAGGACCAAGTGAAACGCATCCTACTGCCCCGAGTTTTACTCCTCCGCCTACTGCCCCGAGTTTTACTCCTCCATTGACCCCACAGATATTACATGACACAACTCTAAGAAGGGTACTAGTGGAAAAGGAGCAAGAGGCTCTAGCTAGACAAAGAACAGAAATAATTCAGAAAATTTCTCAGATAAATACCAGTCCTGAGGCATTGACTATTCCAGTAACTATTGGACCGGTGGTCCCGTTATACGGAAATGGTCAGGGAAATCCGATTACTCCAGTCATGACCCCAGTCATAGCAACCCCGAGACAGGAACCGATCATCATAGATGATCAGTCCAGTGAGTGCGAGTCTGAAGTTGCATTCTTGGAATTGCCAAACAAACAGACTGCAAAGGGAACACAGCTGAGGTATAACCCTTTTAATGCAAAGGAAATTAAATTAGAGACAGCAACAGGTACTAGGAATGTCTCTCTGGTAACTCCGGATGAAATTGAGAGTTGGAGTCGTGAATTAGAAAAGCAGACTCCGCAAACAAAGCCTTTAGACCTCTACAAGCTGAGGGTTGAAATAGAAGAATTAATGGCAGGAAATGTGGGGTTGAATCGATTGAATACCTACTCTGAGGAAGAATTGTCGTTCATATGTAAAAGCTTTACAAGGAACACCAGAGTGCTCCATGAAAAACTGACCGAAACAGCAATTAGTATGGGGGTAGATATCTCAAAATCCAAGCCCTTACAGAAACCGTACAGAGCAGACTTCTCAGACAAGGATATAGAACACCTGAATGTGGCAGGAAAGAAGCTACAGATTAAAGAATTAATGGGGGTACTGCAGAAATGGGGAGATGTGGAAAAATGGAGAAGCAGGTGGGCGAAAAAGAGGGAAGAGGTTCGCTCCCGACAAGTGACTCCCGAGTTTGCTTTAAGAGAGGTAGAAAAACCTGAGCAGTTATGCCCCATGCGCGAAGTTCCAGGAGGGAAATATGTGCATGTCCCCTGGTCTAGGCAGGATATTGTGTCCTTCACGAACGATTTTCCAAAACTAAGAGAGAAACCAGTTGACTGGTACCGGCAAGTGGAGAGGTTCGTGAAGGTACAGAAATGTCTGTGGAAAGACCTGGATGGGTTTTTCGACATTGTGGTTCCAGTAGATTTATGGACCCAGTGTAAAATAAACATAAATTGGCCCAGTGAAGAGTATCCCAGAGACAAGGACACAGGGGAGCCATCAAAGGAAGTCATGCGAAAATATGAGCAGGTAATTCAGCACTTGAAAGAAAAGGTGCCCGCCAAGGAAACTGATTGGACAAAAATAGATAGAACAACACAGGAAAGGGACGAGACAGTGCATTCCTTCTATGAAAGGTTATTGCAGGTATTTAAAACCTACAGTGGTATTGACAACATCGACCTGAAGGATATGACACACTTTATTTACAGGTTTGTAAATGGTTTAAGACCTGAAATTTGTCAGTGGATAAAAGACAATAAAATCTGTTGGCATACTAAGAAAATGGATGAGGTCCTGCGGTACGCTAAGTACTGCGAGGACGAGATGGCAGAAAAGAAAAAGGCCCTTAAGGAGAAGGTTATGTGGGCTCAGGTGAAGCTCGCAGAACAGCAGGAAAAACAATTGAGTAACATGGTTAAAAATGCTGAGAACAAAAGTCCTGGGGGAGGGGGTGGAGGAAAGCCCCGGCCCAAATTTAGCAGGGAAGAGGCTATGAAAAAATTTCCCTGCCATCAGTGCGGCGAAATTGGACACTGGCGAAACGAGTGTCCCCAATTAGTCGATGTTAATGAGACAACTCCTGATTTAATTCCACAGACGCAGAAAGAAAGACCAAGAAAGACTCAACCCCAGGTAAAAACAGTTCAGGTGCCTCGAGCACCCAAACAGGTATACAGGGGAAGACAGGCAGAAAATGAAGAGATAGAGGTTTGGGAAAGCGGGGAGAACAGAAATACAGCAACTTCGCAGTATCTGCTGAATGATACCTTCCTTTGTAATGATCAGGACTGACGGGGCCTGAGAGGGGAGGACGAGGAGTGCGTACTTGGCGCTTCCTTGCCGGTAGACCAGTCTGGACCATATATTGAAGGAAAGGTTGACGGAAATGATGTCACCTTTCTGTTGGACACTGGCGCTACCCGTTCTACTGTAAGAACAGTGGACGTTCCAAACCTGCCCCTCTCGGGAGAAAACATCCAAGTAGTAGGTGTATCTAATCAATTGATTAGTACTCCTGTTACCGAACCAATGGAGATTTCAATTGGAAATTTTAAACAGATGCATAGATTTGTAGTCTGTGACACCAGTCCAGTAAATTTACTGGGACGTGATTTGCTGTGTAAAATGAACTGTACCATCTTTTGCACACCAAAGGGTGTCGAAATACAGACCCCAGATGAAGACGGCATTTATAAATTATTGTTGCTTAGACCTGACTCAGAACTTAAAAGATTGACCCTGCAGGACTTGCCCCAAGAACTACAGGAAGCCGTAAAACCAGAAGTGTGGGATTTCACTGGAAAAGATGTGGGTTTGATGAAAGATGTGGACCCCATACAAATAGCCATCAAAGACAATGCAGTATATCCTAACACTAGGCCCTACCGAATGAATGCTGAAGTGAAAGCAGGTGTCACTCTGGAGATACAAAAATTATTGGAAGGAAACATCATACAAGAAGTGATGAGCAGCCCATGCAACTCACCGATTATGGGCATCAAAAAGCCTAGTGGCAAGTATAGGGTAGTGCAGGACCTGAGAAAGGTTAACAAGATTGTAGTTCCTTGCTGCCCTATTGTCCCGAACCCTGCAGTAATTCTGTACCAGATTCCTTGGGATGCTGAGTGGTTCACTGTGATTGATTTGTGTCATGCATTCTTTTCGATACCCCTGCACCCCGACAGCAAATTTCTTTTCTCATTTGCCTTCGAGGGTCACGTGTATTGTTGGAACCGGGTCCCTCAAGGGTATACAAAGAGCCCCTCTATCTTTAATCAGATCTTGAAGAAATGTCTAGAGACTTTGACATTACCTGGGAACTCTGTATTAGTGCAGTACATAGACGACCTTCTATTGGCGTCTAAAAGTCACAGGGACTGTGTAGTTGACACCATTGCCCTCCTAAATCACCTGTGTGAGAAAGGGCATAAAGTGTCCCCTGACAAACTACAGTTCTGTGCGAAATCAGTGAAATATCTGGGACACCAGATAGAAAAGGGTGTCAGAAAAGTCACTTCAGAAAGAGTGAGAATAATTCAAAAGATGCAGTTGCCCCGTACTCAAAAGGAAGTCAGAATGTTCCTGGGTGTTTTAGGGTACTGCAGGCAGTGGATTCTGGGATTTGCAGCCTTAGCCAGGCCCTTGATAAAAATGACCACGAGAGGAATGCCAGATGTTGTACAGTGGGATGATGAAAGTCTAATGGCTTTCACAAGACTGAAAAACTGTCTGTGTACAGCCCCTGCGTTGGGAATGCCAGATTATTCCAAAGAGTTTGCCCTATTCTGTGACACTCGCGATAATTGCGCATTGTCAGTCCTGACTCAAGAACATGGCACAACCAGGAGGCCTGTGGCCTATTTCTCTGCCACACTGGACCCAGTAGCTGCTGGGTTACCAGGTTGTCTGAAAGCAGTAGCTGCTACCTGTGCAAGTTTGGAACAGAGTGAGTCCATTGTCATGGGACATCCTGTGACTGTCTATGTTTCACATGGAGTGGTAATTCTATTGACCAGAACTAAAACACAGTATCTCACCCCTAGTCGGCTGACTAAATACGAGAGGATTCTTGTGGGTGCAGCAAATGTGAGCATTGTTAGGTGCGGTATTCTGAACCCTGCCACCTTACTCCCCGACCCCTCGGAAATGGAAGGTGGGGATGATGATGAACATGATTGTATTGATCTGACAGAGTTCAGTACCAAGCCACGCCCTGACATAAAAGAAGTACCATTGCCTGAGCATGATAAAGAACTATTTGTGGATGGTTCCTGTCTAAGACATGAATTAGGAGGCTTGAGTGCTGCTTATGCAGTAGTGTCTTTCGAAAAGATTGAACAAGCAGGTTATCTATATAACATCAAGTCTGCACAAGTAGCCGAATTGATAGCCATGATAATGGCTTGCAAAATTGGGAAGGACTTACGCATAACAGTGTATACTGACAGTCAGTACTGTTATGGCGTTGTGCATGACTTTGGCCAATTATGGATGCAGAGGGAATTCATGACTTCCTCAGGTACTCCCATTCGGAATGCAAAGGTTGTTCATGACCTTTTAGAGGCCATCCAGTTGCCCAAAGAACTGGCAGTGGTAAAATGTGCTGCTCATCAAAGGAGCATGGACAGAGTATCACTGGGAAACGATTATGCTGATCGAGTGGCTCAATGGTGTGCCAAAGATCGATATATTATAAATCCAAAACGAGGGGGGCCAGGAACCAGCTGCCAGCTTCAGGTGTTTGAGGAAGTGCCTACATGGGATGAGGTGAGAGAGTGGCAGGAGTCGGCTCCTTGGCAAGAAAGAGAGAAATGGAAAGAGGATGGATGTAGACCGAGACGTGTGGATGGTGTCATCATAGGTCCAACTGGTATGCCTGTGTTACCCCGACACTTGCTTGGCACAATGGCAAGATTAATACATGAAGGATCACACATTGGTAGGGATGCCATGATTCTGGTATTTCAACAGACTTGGTACAGCAAGAAATTCAGGAAGGTAGCAGAGTCCCTCTGCCAGAGGTGCCTGTCATGTCAACAGATGAACCCAGGCAAGAGGACCATGGTTGAACTGAGCAAGATTGGGAGGTCAGGGGGTCCCTTTATAAAAATACAGGTTGATTTCATCACCATGCCCCGTTGTGAAGGGAAACGATATGTCCTTGTCATTGTTTGTGTATTTTCAAAATGGGTAGAAGCTTACCCTACTCCCAAGAGTGACGCACTGACAGTAGCAAAGTGTTTACTAAAAGAGCTGATACCTAGGTTCGGAATACCATACATTATTGAATCAGACCAAGGTGGACATTTCCACAATGAAATAATGGCTGAACTGTGTAAGGCCTTTGGGGTAAGGCAGAAACTTCATTGTGCATACCATCCAGAGGCTTCTGGAATAGTGGAACAAGTAAATGGAACTATCAAAAACAGACTAGCAAAGCTGACAGATGCTACTGGCATGAACTGGGTGAAGGCCCTGCCCCTGGTCCTGATGGGACTAAGAAGTGTTCCAGACCGCAAGACAGGCCTAAGTCCCCATGAAATCATTATGGGAAGAGTGATGAGACAAGCATGGGTGCCAGGAAGCAAACTGTTGAGTATTACTGATGATTTGGTGCTTGAATACTGCAGAAGATTGGGTGACCAAGTGCGTTCTATCTCTCGCCAGATTGGAGACGACGGCATCCTTAATCCAACGACTCCTCTCCACAACTTGGTTCCAGGAGACTGGGTCAAAATAAAGAAGCACACTCGATCAAGCTGTCTGGCACCCAGGTGGGGAAAGAAGCGCCAAGTAATCCTGGTGACAACCACTGCAGTGAAAGTCGCAGGTGTTCCCCAGTGGATCCACGCCGGACACACCCAGAAGGTATTGCCAGACAAAGGATTTGAAGAACCAGGGCAACCAGCAGAGGACCCTGAAGCAGCCAGACCAGTAGCAACTGACAACGAGCAGCCCAGCACCAGTCAGGTTGCAGGAACAGCAGACGTTGGCCCAGGAGTAGTTGACTGCGAACTGCCAAGAAACCAGCCTGCTGAAGAAGTCCAGGAAACTGAGCCAGGAATAGCTGAAGACGAGCTGCCAAGCATATGGCCAGAAGAATGGATACCGATGATTGATCTGACCGAAGATCCTATCAGAACAAGAGAACGACTTAGTGAAGGTAGAGAGTGGACTAGTCAGGAAAAGCAAGGCACAGGCGAAGAACCTCAGCCACTTGAGATCCAAATCAAAACTGAGGAAGGAGAAGGTCAGACAGGGACAGAGCACGTGATTGATACAGATCCAGTGAATAAGACTGAACAAGTACCCGATACTGAACAGGTACCTGAGACTGAACAAGTACCTGATATTGAACAAGTGCAGGATACAGAGCAAGTGTTCGATACTCCTCCATTAACTCCTGATGTGGATAAGGGACAGACGAGACATAGAGTAATAGTTCGAGCAGAAGAAAATCAAGAGATCGAAGTGCTTGAACAGGATCAGATAGAGTTAGAAAAACGGGTTCAGGAAACAGAAACAGAAACAGAGACAATTGAAAGCCAAAAACAAAATATTCCTGAACAAGGCCAGATTAGCAACCAGGCAGAAGAATTTGATGCTAGCCCTGGAACTAGTCAGATAAGGGAAGTAGGAGAAGAAAGTGGAGAAGAATTACCACAAGATAAAGAGAACAAGAGAAGAAGAAAAGAAAGTGAAGTCCAAGTACCAACTAAGAGAATAAAGAAAAGAAACAACCTTGAGCCTAGGTTTGTAAAAAGACTAAGACTAAGAATAAAGACAGTGGAAGAAAAACGTGCAGAAGCAAGAAGAAGTGCTCGAATAGCAGAGCAGGAAGAAGACTCTTCCAAAAGAAGGAGTGAGCGAATAAAAAGACAAAACAAAAAGTACAAGTCTCCTGAATGGACACTGGTTTTGGAGGAGCTTGAAGATCTTGATATAACTGACGTGAGTGACGGAGAACCTGTCCCAGAGTACTCAGCTGAAGAGGAAGACGAGCCACCGTGAATTTGCACAAAGTAAGCTAATTGTGTAAAGCAACAAAGAGGGGTTCAAGAGACTCCTTCTGAGCTAAAATGTCTGATTCAACAGTGAATGGTAGACCTAGTTGCAGCCGTTTTAAGACGTGTTGCAAGGTGTGTATATGTAGTATAGTAGTACTGATAGTTATCTGGATAGGATTAACAATTTTCATTCCCTTTGCTGTAAGTAAAGATACTAACATTGTCCCTACTGAAGTTGTAAATACTGACAGTGAGGAGCTGACAACACAGAGTGTAGAAAGACATGAGAGAGCATTGAGACAAACTAAACGAGACTTAAAAGCATCAGATGAGAAAGGACTACATTATCATGGCATGAAGAACAGGACACATTTAAATGTTTTCGCAAACTTGTTAATACACTATGTAGAGACTATGGAAATTGAGGATTGCTATGTCTGCATGAAGCTACCTACTTCGGTGGCTGAAGGCGTGACATACCATCATCTGCCATTAACTTATGGAATTTCCTGTAGCATTTTAGCTAGTTTATTTTACAAAAGGGGACCGTTACAGTATTATTACTCTAACAATGACGTGATCTTTTCTGAACTACCTATACGTGGGAACTTGAATCCTGTACATACCAAAACTGACACCATAAGATATATGGGAGACTACTTTCTGACTATAGGGAACATTGACATAGCAGACGCACACAGAGATAACTTGACTTGTTCTTTGCGTGAGCAGGAAAAGATGTTCCTGAACATGGCAGAGAAAAGGAGAATTAAAATTCAGAAGAAGGCTAATGACGAAAGTCAGAAAAAGCCAAAATGGGCAGAAAACATGGAAGGCACCTCATCTGGTGGAGCGGGTCCTGCTCTGTTGCTGGATTTTGAAAAGAAAGGCAAGCTATGTCTTCACCGCGAGAAGACTAGCTATTATAATAATGTTTTCATTGGTTCCAGTGAATGCGAACATAATTACAAGGTAATTGGAGGTTGGGGTTTCAAAAATGGGTCAGAGCCTGTGTTTCCTGGAATTTATTATATTTGTGGGGACAGGGCTTATTTCAAATTGCCGGATCACTGGTATGGAAGCTGCTACTTTGGCATTGTCTTCCCGAAAATATACCATGTGAATGGGAAAGCTGGAAGCAATGAAGATACTAATGGCTTAGTGCGTAGTAAAAGAGAAAGTATAGGTGAAATTATGGGTAGTATTTTCAGTGCACTGATACCTGGAGTGGGAGTGGTTCTGAACACTCACAGAATTTGCAAATTGTCTACTATAGTAGATGTGCTGTCTACTGAAACAGCTCATGGATTCCTGCTGGTCAATACTGAAATGGTTGCGATCAGATCAATGGTTTTACAAAATCGACTTGCTCTTGACACCTTATTAGCGAAAGAGGGCGGAGTCTGCCGGATGTTGAAGGCGCAACATTGTTGCACTTATATTCCGGACAAAAGTGTACAGATCAAAAGATATGTGAGAAACATTACTAATTTGGCAAAGGAACTCAAACCACTCGAGGTTGATAGTGCCTGGAAGAGACTGGTAGATGGTCTCTCAAATGTAGGTCATTGGCTTGCTGGCATAGGTAAAAGCTTATTATTCAAAATTCTGATGCCTATTGGTATTATAGGTCTTATTATACTTTCCATTTTCTTATGCTGTAAATACCGCAAGCGCACCAGAAAGCACGAGGTTAATGCAAGAGGGGTGAAACGAAGTGTGGATGAGATTGAATTAGAGGAAGTGAATGATCAGATATACAAAAAGGTGAAGACTTCTCACCCTGCTAAAACTGAAAGAGAAAAGCTAGAACGGTTGCTGGAAGAAATAGAACTTTATAAAGTGTGAAAGAAAGTTGGCATCTGGTTCCATTATAATTTGTGATGATAGTAGATATCATCAAAGAGGGGATTGATGAAGCAAAGCTTCGCATATTTTGCGGCTTGCCGAAATCAAGAACCTCATTTATGTGTAATAAGGTAACCCGTGTATGTTTTACTAACGTTTATATTAAGTTTGAGTAAAGTTTGAGACGCTTGCCTATGTGTATTTCTAATGAAATTAATCCATGTCCTCTAAAAAATGGCCGCCGCTTGTATTTTAGTTACTGCGCATGCGTCAGCCACACTCACGTGTCCTGACGCGTCTGCAGAAGTGGAGGGAAAGTTATGCGCATGCGTAATTCATAGCTGTGCTTATCATGTGGTACTGCTCGTGCCACTGCTCTTGTATTTCGTCTAAATGTAGCTAACATTTAAATTGCATAAGTTTATTTCTTGATGATGAGTTAAAAGTACAAACCCTGCGATGTGTTTTCATAATGACATTATTATGTATTAATTTGTTTTCGCTTACTTTTCATGTACCGCGGGCAATGGGGGTCTGAGTGAGAGGAGAGCCATATTGGAGGTCCCTTCTGCGCCTGTGCGACATTCGGCAGCACGAGGGACCTTGGCTGATGGAACATAGCCAGCTGGCAGTGATGGGCGAGATGCTCCTGAGAAAGTCACCTCTGCCCTGCGAGAACAGCGAATGTGGCTTCTTATATGTTACATTGTATTGATGTGCTACTGTTAGCTCATGGGAACCCAAACATGCTAGGCGGTCCCAAAATATGTAAATGAAGGCTTCAAATCGTATATTGTGATTGGTGTGTTACCCAAATCCTACCTTAGGACCAATCGAAATTGAGGGATTCTGACACTTTGCAACATTGGGGGGTGGTACACTGTCCCAAAACTGTATATCTACCCTGGGTTCACCTAGTGAACCGTCCGACTTGTCTGGTTTAGCTGACCTGTCACTGACCCAACGCACTCAATAGGTGACTGAAAATACAGAGAGCTGCGGAGCACTCTGTCCGAATTTGACCATAGACTAAGGTTTTACTGAACCTTAAAGTGCTGGCAAGGCACTTAGCTGGGAGTTCGCTGACCCAATCGGGGTCTTGATCTATATCTGCAGAGCGGGTGGAGCGCAGGCGTTGCTTCCTAACTGTGGGTTCCGGTCCTGTCCTGAAGAGGGTCCTGTCCTGAGGGTTTGCTGTCCTGTCCTGAGGTCCTGTCCTGACTCTTATTCCGAGGGTATCCTGTCCTGTCCTGGGTGTCCATTCTGCACCTGCTGTCCTTTGAGGGGTATCCTTCCTTGAGGGTTTCCTGACTTTAACTGACCCGTGGCCAGGGTTTGGTTTCCACACCTTTCTAGGTAAATACTGCTCCGAAATCTCTTGAAATTCTTGCACCTTCTGAATTTCTAACTTTTGCTTCAATAAAGTTCAACATTGCAAATGTGATATTTTCCATGCCTTTCCGCAACTATTGAAAGTCATTTAAAATTTTGCAAAGTTATTTCTATGTCTTCTCATTTGTTAGAAATTATATTTTGCATAGCAGTGTGTCATTTCCTGATATGGTCTAGAACTTCGTTGCCTAGGTTGTTCAAAGGCCCTTTCACCTTAAGTGAAGCGTGTTATTCATTATAAGTTCTTCTATAATCACACACACTTAGTCTATCACTGTTTTAGATAATACTGACTTGCATAAGTATCTTTTCTCGTTACATTTTATTAGTACTTTGATGATTACTCTGCCATTATTTCTTTATGCATATGTGATTTACATTATCTTGGTTATTGATTGCCTTATTTTACTGTATCTCATGCAAGAAAATACTGAACTTTAGATAAACATTTTAAAAACTTCCAGTTGTCCGTGGTCATTTACACAGTATTTGAATATTATTGGTTGGGTTTGTATTTTGTTGCCTTTCCTTTACAGCTAGCTCCCTGATTCATTGTGGTCATTAGGCACCTGCATCGGTGGATGGTAAGTCGGGTGCACTGAGAATTGGTAGCAGGGAACACACACACACCAAATTGGTAGAGCTCGTGAAGTCACCTGATCGATGTATATGGTGATTTGAAAAGTATATGGGCCCTGAAGCCGGAAACGGCGAAAACTATTGGTCGGGTGGCCTCGCGCGCTCTATCAATAGCACCTGGGATTGAATAAGGCTGTGCCTGCCTACCACAATGCTGGCTTCACCTCCTGATGGGCGGCTGACGACCCTGCCCCTCACTCTGAAAGGAAAGGAGAAGCCAGGAAAACAAAGTGCTCAAGGAACACCCAGAACTGGTTCAGACCGGGCTCAGGGCCCACTTGCACAAAGAGAACAAAGACTTTTAGGGGTATAAGTATAGGACCCCTGACAACAGAAAATCAGACTTCCACAATCAAGAGGAACCTCTGCCGGAAGAAGAACAGCTGGAGAAACTGAGGAAGACTGCCCTTGCTGTGTGCTCTGGGGCTGACCTGTTTTGCTGCTTCAACTAAAGGAGAGAAGAAGGGGACTTTGTTGTGTGCTGTGCCCCCTGCCTGCTTGCAACCCAGACTGTGTGCTGTGTCTGTTTGGAGTCTCCAAGGGCCTGAGAAGAGCTGGCCTCCTGTTCTGCAACTCAGGGATAAAAAAGTTGTCAAGGACTGCTGTAATCTGCTTTGCCTCCTGACCTGCTGTATGCTGCTGGGACCGGGGGCTGATTGAGTGGCCCTAGGACTGTACATCTGCTGTCTGACCTGGCCGGGATCGCTGAGAAACAAAGAGCCATGCAAACCCCCTTACCGGCATCACCGCCGTGGGCCGAGGGTCCCGCACCTACATCGTAAGGGCCGCGCACTGATTGGCTCAACGAGACGCGCACCCTCAGTAATTCCGAGGCTTGGTCCGGCAGAGCCGCCCTCGAATTGGTCCCTGTGCCGTCGCGTCCTCAGCAGGCACGTGCTTTGATTGGTTCCCGCAGCTTCGCGTCATTGCTGGCTCGTGCTCTGATTGGTTTCCACGGTGCGAGCCCCCCAGAGAACCGGAGGTTTGTGCCCGTGTGACCGCGCTGAAGAAACAAGAAAGAGGACCGACCCCCAAGCAACCGGGGGGCCGGATTGAGGAGAGCAGCGCTTTGGGAGGAACTGTTTGTGAAAGACAGGCGGACTGCTGCGCCTTCATCCCCAGATCACAGACAAGGTAAAGCGCGCATTTGACGCCAGGGGGGTGATTCCAGACTGGCAGCAGTTGTAGGCAGTAGAGCCTGTGACTCGCGAGGGAGTTAGGGACTTCCCCTTTGTTTTCCTCTGAGTCACCGCGGTACCCACCTCATGCTCACAAGAGAGATTGGCAGAAGAGAACCTTTTAGGGCACAGGAACCTACCGTGTGTTCTGGGGTGTGTTCTTGTTACACAGAGCAGTGGATAATAAACAAAAGAGATCCTACCAGACCACATTTTCCTGATTAATCACAACAGAAGTTGACTGTGTATATTGGCCTTACATTTTTACTCTTGAGTTTGCCTAAACTAGATAAAGATATATTTTTGTATATACCTACCTGTGTGGTGTCAATTTGTGGTGCGTCATTGAGTTATTGTGCATGTTGGTGCAACTACCTTACACATTGCCTTGGGGATAAGCCTGTCTGCTTGTGCCAAGCTACCAAAGGGGGTGAGCAGGAGTTATCTAGAGTGTGTATCCCTTTACCTTGACTAGAAGTGAGGGTCCCTATTTGGTCAAAGGTACTTACCTCTGTCAACTAGAGACCCCCAATTCTAACATTGGTGGGCAGCGGTGAGGATTTGAACTGGTATTTGCACTTGACCTACAGTAATTTTGTGTACACCACTAGTTTAGCGCAGACCACGTTGCAGCCACATACTGCACCTATTTTTGTTGATCCTATTTTTGGAAAGCCCTAGGAAGCATCATGTCTCAGAAAGTAGCAGGTGAAGGTGTGGAATTGGAATTTGAAATTCAGGATTTGCTCACATACAAGGTGGAGCAGTTGAAACAATTCTGCAAAAAGCTTGGATGCCCCATGAGGGGCAGCGCAAAAAAGGAAGAGCTACAAAAGGCTTTAAGGGCCTGGTGGGAGGCCAAACAAGTTGAGACAGAGGATGTCATTGGAGATGGGCATACACAGGAAAATGGTTTTGAATCCCAGGATTTACCCATGAACAGGCCAGCTTCTAGGGCTGGCAGCGCCCATTCCAGTAGGGGCTTTTCTCCAGAGGAGCTGGAGGAGAATCAGAGGATCAGGGTCCATGAGTTAGAGCTTTTTAAACTCAAGCAGAAGAGAGAAAGTTACGCCTTGACAGTGAAAAGAAGGCGGAGGAGAGCAGGAACGCTCTCACTTTGGAGGAAAAGAAACTCCAGTGGGCTCATGAGTTCAGTCTAAGGGAGCTGGATCTCAAATCTAAACAAGCGGAGTCCAGTTCCAATGTTGGCAGCGCACAGCCAGTTCAGGCGGGTAAGGTGTACATACCCAAAGATTTGGTACAGAATTATCAGAGGGGTGAGGATATCTATGCATGGTTTAGATCCTATGAGCTTGCCTTGAAGATGAATGAAGTGCCTGTAAGGAGTTGGGGGGCAGGTTTGTGGAAGCATTTTGAGGCCTCTGGGAGGGATGTCTTGGCACCCTTAGAGTCAGCAGGTACCCTAACCTACCCCGCTATGAAGGAGGCCTTATGCCTCAGGTATGGTCTTACTTCAGAACAGTACCGTCAGAAGTTTAGAAACTTCAAGAAACTTGATTCCAGTACCTATGTGGAGTGTGTGAGTATGTACACGTGTGCACTGGAAGGTTGGATAAAGGGCTGCAAGGTAAGTGATTATGTGGGGTTGTGTCACTTAATTAGTTGGGAGCACTTGAGTAGTCTGTGTGTTCCAGAGCTGCGCCAGCATCTTTTAGATAGCAAGTTAATTGATCCCAGTGAGCTTGCTAAGGAGGCGGACCGCTGGACTAGCACCAGGGTCCACAAGGGGGTGGTAAGTACCACAGCCAAAGGTGGGCAGGGTCCCCAGCCGAAGGGTGGGGAGGACAAGGGTAACCGTAAGAAGTTCTCTAAAGGGCCCCAAAATAGTTCCCAGGAGAAGGAGTCCCAACCCCCCAAGCCTAAGAGGTCCTGGCTCCCTAAGGGCAGACAGGACAACCATGTTATGCATGTAGGGAATTGGGACACCTTGCCCCTAAGTGCTCCAACAAACCCCCAGCACCCGCTGGTGCTCCAGCCCTAGGGTTAGCCAGTGTAGCTTTGGGAGGGGATTTGATTTCCAGTGGGGAAGAGGGATTAGCAGTGATGACCCTTGTCTCTTTAGGAGACCAAGAGATGGTCCAGGAAACCTTGCTGCCCCCTAACACTAAGAAATACGGGCAGAAGGTGACCATCAATGGGAGGGAGATAGAGGCTCTGAGAGACACAGGGGCCAGCGTGACATCCGTGAGGTGTCAGTGGGTGTCTGAAGAGCAGGTCATTCCCAATGTACTCCACCCTGTAGTTGCAGCTGACAGCTCAGTGCGCCTCTGCAAAGTGGCGTGTGTTCCCGTTGGGTGGAGGGGGGTCTCTGGTCTCTTGGAAGTTGTTGTCAGTGATGCCTTGCCTGTAGACTGTCTGCTAGGTAATGACCTGGAGAGTTCTACATGGAAGGATGTGGATCACCGAACTCATTTGGAGATGTTGGGCTTGCCTGCGTGGATCTGTGTGACCACACGTGCTATGGCAGCCAGTAGGGGTGATTCACCAGAACTGGAGCCTGGAACAATGGCCCAGGGACCTGCCAGGAGAGGAAGAGGCAGGGGGCGTGGGAAACCAGCCCCTGCCATTCCCACTGTCCAGGAAGGAGCAGAACCTGAGGGTGATGCCCTGGAACCTACAGGGGAGCAGGTAGCCGATCTGGGGGAACTGCCTAAGCTGACCCATTGGCAGCAAGAGGGTGGTCCCTCCGGGGAAGAGTTCTGCAAGGAGCAGATGGAATGCCCTTCTCTCATTGGTGTGCGGCAACAGGCTGCAGACCAGGCAGCAGGTCTAGGGTCCAAGGAGCATTTTGTTTACTGGAAGGTGATTTACTTTAAAGTGAGCCTAAGTTCGCTGAGCCCGGTGCAGCCCATGTGCTGGTGGTACCCGGGCGCTTCAGGAACTTCCTAATGGGTCTGGCTCATGACGTGCCTCTCGCAGGACATCTGGGGCAAGACAAGACCTACCACAGGCTTGTCACCCACTTCTACTGGCCCCAGATGAAGAAGCACGTCGGTACCTTTTGTAGGTCTTGTCAATCATGTCAGGCCAGTGGCAAGAGCGGAGGGAAGTGCCTGGCACCCCTCCAACCCTTTCCCGTGGTGAGCACCCCTTTCGAGGGGTTGGGCATCGACATCGTGGGGCCCCTGGACCCCAAGACAGCCTTAGGCAACAGGTTCATCCTGGTCTTGGTGGACCATGCCACCCGGTACCCGGAGGCAGTCCCTCTCAGGACAATCACAGCACCCGTGGTGGGCCGTGCATTGATGGGGATCTTTACCCGAGTGGGGTTCCCCAGAGAGGTGGTCTCCGACCGGGTTACCAACTTCATTGTTAGGTACATGAAGTCCCTGTGGGAGGAGTGTGGGGTAACGTATAAGTTCACCACTCCTTACCACCCACAAGGAAATGGGTTGGTTAAAAGGTTCAACCGCATCCTGAAAGGTATGATTATGGGCCTAGAAGAGCCCATGAGACGGAAGTGCAACGTCGTATTACCATGCCTTTTGTTTGCCTACAGGGAGGTGCCTCAGAAGTCCTTAGGGTTCAGTCCCTTCGAACTACTGTAAGGCCACCCTGTTAGAGGACCTCTCACACTGGTGAAGGAGGGGTGGGAGAAATCCCGTGGCAAAACCCCCAGGATGTGTTCAGCTATGTGCTGGCCATCCGCAACCAGACAAAACGCTTCAGGAAGCTCGCTCAGGAGAACCTGGAAGCTAGCCAGGAAGAAATGAAAAGATGGTACGACCAGAATACCACTCTGGTTGAATTCCAACCTGGACAGAAAGTGTGGGTGATGGCGCCGGTGGAGCCTTGAGCGCTCCGAGACAAGTGGACCGGGCCATATGATGTGGTGGAGCGCAAGAGCGAAGTAACCTACCTGGTTAACTTGAAGACTCCCAGGCAGCCCCTGAGAGTCTTGCACGTGTAGCGCCTCAAACCTCACTTTGAGAGGTCTGAAGTGACAATGCTCATGGCTACAGATGCTGGAGGGGAAGAGGATAGTGATCCTCTCCCTGACCTCCTGGCAGCCAAAGAGCAAGACAGGTCAGTGGATGGTGTGGTCCTCTCGCCCACCCTGACCCCAGAACAGCAGAGGGACTGTCGCCAGGTGCTGGGTCAGTTTGTCTCCCTGTTCTCCCTGACCCCAGGTGTCACCAATTGGTGCGTCCATGATGTGGACACTGGAGATAGTCTGCCTGTGAAGCAAAAATTTTACAGGGTAGCTGACAAGGTCAGGGCCAGCATCAAGGAAGAGGTTTTCAAGATGTTGGCGCTAGGGGTAATTGAGCCCTCCAGCAGCCCCTGGGCTAGCCCAGTGGTCTTAGTGCCAAAGAAAGCTGCTACGCCCGGTGGCCCTCCAGAACTCCGGTTTTACGTGGACTACCGTGGGCTCAATGCGGTCACCAAGACTGACGCACACCCTATCCCCAGAGCTGATGAGCTCGTGGATCGGTTGGGAGCTGCCCGGTACCTCAGCACTTTGATTTAACTTCAGGGTACTGGCAGATTGCCTTAACTGATGGGGCCAAGGAGACGTCAGCATTTTCAACGCCAGAGGGGCACTTCCAGTTCCGAGTCATGCCCTTTGGGTTGAAGAATGCCCCTGCCACTAAGCATGAGCACAAAATCCGTTCCGCTCGTGGATTTTGTGGATTTTCGGTAAATTCGCAATCCGCGAACTCCCGCGAATTTACCGAAAATCCGCAAATCCGCGAGCGGCGGATCCGGGGGGCAAAAGTTCAAGCCTTCAAGCTTGAAGTTGTTGTAACTATTTTAGGATGGCGCCGGCAAGCTGCCAGCGCCATCCTAAAATAGTTACTAAGTTAGCTTCAACAGGAAGCACTAATAGATAAAATAAAGCAGGTGCTCGAGCACCTGCTTTATTTGATCTATTAGTGCTTACTGATGAAGCTAATTTAGTAGCTATTTTAGGATGGCGCTGGCAGCTTGCCGGCGCCATCCTAAAATAGTTACAGGATGATGGACAGCTCACTCAAGGGACCCCTGCACACATCGGTGTGATTGCATAGTAACACACACATGGTCGCTGGAACTAGTTCAAGCTCAAATTCAGTGACTCATTCATCAGCCCAAAAACAATCGTGAGCGTCGTCGAGGCTGGGCAGGTGTGCCTTCTTCCCAAATCTACCGTCGAAAATCAGTTGTGATGCTGGATAGAGGCCTTTGTATCCTTGACTTTCACGAGCGCAATCCTCGTGCTGTGCCTGTGACCAGGAGCTTCTTTCTCTTCATCTGACAGCTCACTCAAGGGACCCCTGCACACATCGGTGTGATTGCATAGTAACACACACATGGTCGCTGGAACTAGTTGAAGCTCAAATTCAGTGACTCATTCATCAGCCCAAAAACAATTGTGAGCGTCGTCGAGGCTGGGCAGGTGTGCCTTCTTCCCAAATCTACCGTCGAAAATCAGCTGTGATGCTGGATAGAGGCCTTTGTATCCTTGACTTTCACGAGCGCAATCCTCGTGCTGTTCCTGTGACCAGGAGCTTCTTTCTCTTCATCTGACAGCTCACTCAAGGGACCCCTGCACACATCGGTGTGATTGCATAGTAACACACACATGGTCGCTGGAACTAGTTGAAGCTCAAATTCAGTGACTCATTCATCAGCCCAAAAACAATCGTGAGCGTCGTCGAGGCTGGGCAGGTGTGCCTTCTTCCCAAATCTACCGTCGAAAATCAGCTGTGATGCTGGATAGAGGCCTTTGTATCCTTGAATTTCACGAGCGCAATCCTCGTGCTTTTCCTGTGACCAGGAGCTTCTTTCTCTTCATCTGCTGCTCTGATCGGTCTCTGACCATTTATACACACAAGAGGCACTTGAACTCGCACAGAAGACCCCCCCATTTACAGAAATTTGCAAAATACACGAATCCGCAAATTCGCGAATTTGCGGATCCACGAATACGCAAATCCGCAAATTTGTGAATCGCCAATTCGCAAAATTCGCCTATGCTAACCTGCCACCTTCCAGAGACTGGTCAACCAGGTACTGACCGGGCTGGAGCAATTTAGCGCCGCCTACCTGGATGACATTGCTGTGTTCAGCTCGACTTGGGAGGAACACTTGCAACACCTCTGTGAAGTGTTGAAGGCTCTGTAAAGGGCAGGCCTCACTTTCAAGGCCAGCAAGTGCCAGATAGGGCAGGGTTCAGTGGTGTACTTGGGACACCAGGTGGGGAGCGGCCAGGTGGCGCCCCTACAGGCAAAGATTGCTACAATTTTGGCTTGGGAACCCCCAAGACCCAGACAGAGGTGAGAGCCTTCTTAGGACTCACCGGGTATTACAGACGGTTTGTCAAGGGATATGGCACCATCGTTGCCCTCTTGACAGAACTGACCTCTAGAAAACAGCCCAGGAAAGTGAATTGGACCGAGGCATGTCAAACTGCTTTTGATGCCCTGAAAACTGCCTTGTGCACAGCACCGGTGCTCAAGGCACCGGACTTTTCCAGTGAGTTCATAGTGCAGACAGACGCTTCAGAGCATGGCGTGGGAGCAGTACTCCCACAAACCAACAAAGAGGGCGGGGACCAACCTGCAGCTTTCATTAGTAGGAGGCTATTCCCCAGGGTACAGAAATGGAGTGCAATTGAAAGGGAAGCTTTTGCTGTGGTCTGGGCTCTGAAGAAGCTGAGACCCTACCTGTTTGGAACTCACATCCATGTTCAGACAGACCACAGGCCCCTCCAATGGTTAATGCAGATGAGGGGTGAGAACCCAAAACTGTTGAGGTGGTCCATCTTCCTACAGGGAATGGACTTTACAGGGGAACATAGCCCTGGTACAGAACACGCCAACGCTGATGGTCTGTCCAGATTCTTCCGCCTTAGTGAAGAGAACTCCCAAGGAGGTGGGAAGTTCTCCCCACTTTCAGCTGGAGGGGACACGTGTTAGACCTGGCATCCTTGGCGTGGTTTCTCCCTATGTTTTTGCCTCTACCTCCTGTATTTTTGATGCTGTGCTGGATTTCGTTTTTGCTGGTTTAGATGCTTTGGACACTCTGCCACTGCTGATCAGTGCCAGAGTGTAAGTGCTCCTTATGGAAATTGTGATTATGATTGGCTATCCATGTTTGGCATATTTGTATTACAAAAAAGTCCCTAGTAAAGTGCACCAGGTGTGCCAGGGCTGGTGATGACAAATGCTACCAGGGAGGCCTGCAGCACTGATTGTGCCACCCACTTGAGTAGCCCTAAAATAGTGTCCCAGGCCTGCCACCGCAGTGCCTGTGAGCTGTCTGTGAACTGCCATGCCCTCCTGGTCAGTGTCCCCACTGACCGGGCCTAACCCTTCCCTTTCTGCGCACATTGGTCCTCCCTATGGAAGGCCCAAGGTACCCCCTTGGGCAGGGTGCAGTGTATGTGAAAGGTAGAGCATGTACTAGTGCAGGTGACATGCTCTGGTAGTGAATGACAGCCATTTTGTTTTGTCACAGCTGCAAGGCTATCTTGCTCCATAGGCTAACATGGGGGATGCTGGCTCCAATGACTGCCAGCATATCTTCCCATAGGAACAAGATAGGACATAAGAGTCTGGTATCCCTGAACTCAGAATTTAATAACACATCTTTTAGGAAAGGTTGTTTTGATATCCTGTGTTTGAGAACAGCACTTTTAGAAAGTAGCTGTTCTCTACTCTGACCTTTCTGTGTGCCTTGGCCTGCTTGTGGATTAACAGTCTGGTTTGAGGATGACAGGGGCTGGGGAGCCCTCAGGAGGTTGGCTGGTTCAGCCCTAGGCTGAATGACTGCATTTGCAACTAGAGTGGTGGGAGGGGATAGCACCTGGGATTGAATAGGGCTGTGCCTGTCTACCACAATGGTGGCTCCACCTCCTGCTGGGCAGCTGACGACCCTGCCCCTCACTCTGAAAGGAAAGGGGAAGCCAGGAAAACAAAGTGCTCAAGGAACACCCAGAACTGGTTCAGACCGGGCTCAGGGCCCACTTGCACAAAGAGAACAAAGACTTTTAGCGGTATAAGTATAGGACCCCTGACAACAGAAAATCAGACTTCTACAATCAAGAGGAACCTCTGCCGGAAGAAGAACAGCTGGAGAAACTGAGGAAGACTGCCCTTGCTGTGTGCTCTGGGGCTGACCTGTTTTGCTGTTTCAACTAAAGGAGAGAAGAAGGGGACTTTGCTGTGTGCTGTGCCCCCTGCCTGCTTTCAACCCAGACTTTGCTGTGTGCTGTGTCTGTTAGGAGTCTCCAAGGGCCTGAGAAGAGCTGGCCTCCTGTTTTGCAACTCAGAGATAGAAAAGTTGCTGAGGTCTGCTGTAATCTGTTTTGCCTCCTGACCTGCTGTATGATGCTGGGACCAGGGGCTGATTGAGTGCCCCTAGGACGGTACATCTGCTGTCTGACCCGTGAACGCGCTGGCTGCTCTCTAAAAAAAAACGAGAGTGCTGCGTTCGTCACCACCGCCAGCCCGGGAATAAAATCGAGAAGACGAGGGCCGGGATCTCTTTCGCAACGGCCCCCCCTGTTTTATGATTGATTTCTGCGAGCAGTAGCTACCTTCAGCTGCACCTCGAGCTGCACGACCGAGGCCGGGATCGCTGAGAAACAAAGAGCCGTGCAAACCCCCTTACCGGCATCACCGCCGAGGGTCCCGCACCTACATCGCATTGGCCGCGCACTGATTTGCTCAAGGAGACGAGCCCCCTCAGTAACTCCGAGGCTTGGTCCGGCGGAGCCGCGCTGGGATTGGTCCCCATGCCATCGCGTCATCAGCAGGCACGTGCTGTGATTGGTTCCCGCAGCTTCACGTCATTGCTGGCTCGTACTCTGATTGGTTTCCGCGGTGCGAGCCCCCCCAGAGAACCGGAGGCTTGTGCCCGTGTGACCGCGCTGAAAAAGCAAGGAAGAGGACCGACCCCTAAGCAACCGGGGGGCCGGATTGAGGAGAGCCGCGCTTTGGGAGGAACTGTTCGTGAAAGACACGCGGACTGCTGTGCCTTCATCCCCAGATCACAGACAAGGTAAAGCGCGCACTTGGCGCCACAGGGGTGATTCCAGACCGGCAGCAGTTGTAGGCAGTAGAGCCCGTGACTCGCGAGGGAGTTAGGGAATTCCCCTTCGTTTTCCTCTGAGTCACCGCGGTACCCACCTCATGCTCACAAGAGACATTGGCAGAAGAGAACCTTTAAGGGCACAGGAACCTACTGTTTGTTCTGGGGTGTTTTTCTTGTTACACAGAGCAGTGGATAATAAGCAATAGAGATCCTACCAGACCTTGTTTTGGTTTGGCTACAAAAGAACCACATTTTCCTGATTAATCACAACAGAAGTTGACTGTGTATGTTGGCCTTACATTTTTACTCTTGAGTTTGCCTAAACTAGATATAGATATATTTTTTTATATACCTACCTGTGTGGTGTCAATTTGTAGTGCGTCATTGAGTTATTGTGCGTGTTGGTGCAACTACCTTACACATTGCCTTGGGGATAAGCCTGTCTGCTCGTGCCAAGCTACCAAAGTCACATCTAGGTCTATCCAGCAGTAAAATGTTTTCTACCATTCCAGTGAGTCATGTGTTGATATGGGCAGCAAAATATGTAAGCATTTGGGGACCCATCAAATTGAGTAAATCTGTATGCTTGCACTGGGGGTGACCTCAGGTTAGACATGGGGAACACCTCACATATAGTCCATTTTCTCTTATCTCCAAATAGATATGAGAAATGATCAGTGATTGACATCACTGCTTGGATGGCGGACTCCGGATTCGTAAAACAAGCAGAATATTGTCAATCCATCAATAAATCAATCAGTTGACTCATAGAGCGCGACCTGTCACCAATGAGGGTATCTAGGTGCTGGGAGATTCAAGGGTTGAATAGCCAGGTTCTCAGCATCCTTTGAAACTCCTGAACAGTGTGGAAGGCCCTGAGGTGAGGGGGGATGTCATTCCAGGCTCTGGCTGTGAGTTGAGAGTAGCATCCTCCTGATCTGTTGCAAATTAAGTAGGGTGTCTGGGGCAGCACAAGGGAGGCGGATCTGAGGTGTCTGCAGGGTGTGTGGAATCTCAGGCATTCGTTGATGGATATGGGTCCGGAGTCATGCAGGGCCTTGAACCTGAGGGTGAGGAGCTTAAACTGGCATTTTTCTGGACTGGTCGCTAGTAGAGATTCCTGAAATGGGGAAAGTGTGGGTGCAATGAAGGAGATCCATGTTGAGTTTAGCTGTGGCGTTTTGGATGGTCTGTAATATTTTTATGATGTAGGCCTTCAAAGCCATACTGGGAATGCTTCAGGGAGTACAGAATGCAGCAGCTCGGATGTGATTATGAATTCTGAAATGACATACCATCAGTCCAGGTCTTGCAGAACTACACAGGCTCCCCAGGCTCCCCATTAAGCACAGACTATCCTTTAAAACCCTCTTTCTCATGCATAGGATACTGAATCAGAAAGGTCTGAGTTACCTCTTTCCTCTGATTCAAGTCTATATTCCCTCCAGACTTCTTAGATCCAGTGAAGCAGCTCTGGTAGTGTTTCCTAGATTGCGCAGACTGCATCTGAGGGGCAGTTTCTTTCGACTATGGTCTACCAAGGTGTGGAATTCAATGCCATTGCACTTGAGACTTGAACCATCAGACACAATGTTCTTGAAAGATCTTAAGACCTGGCTCTTTAGGAGGCATTCTGTGGGGGGTTGCAGACACAGGGAGCGGTGCCCATGGTGAAGAAGGTTGGGGCAGCAGAAAAAATGCCTAGGAGGGGCGAGGACCACTTGGACAGAGCGAAGGCTGTCGGCATTAGGCTGGTGTTGCTTGCTATTCCCTGCGGGGACTCCTGCCCTTGTATAGTCATCCCCCAGCATCACTTGAGCTATTTGAACTGCCCCTCCTGAGCTACAGAGCTTGGGAAGGGGAGAAGTGGGGTGAGGACAAAGGGACAAGCAAAAACAAAAAAAAGCCTCCTCCAGGTTCCCCAAGCTCATCTAATGTACGTCAGGACTTCAAGACAGTGGAAGAAATCAAAATAAGGAAGCAAAGAAAGATAAAGAAAGTCAAGAAAGAGGAAGTAACGAAAGAGAGCACCAAAAGAGCAGGAAAGGAACATCTAAGGAGGTCGGCCAATACAACTGCCTCCGAAACTGGGGGTGACATCGGAAAATGAAATTAAACGGATAAAAAAACACCTGGTACAACTGGTACACATCTTGTGTAAAATGGCGCAGCAAGTCCTCAAGGAGCATGAAGCTGCATAGAGCCAACTGACAATTAGTAAAGAACTCGTAAGAAAACAAGCGAAGGAACATAAATAAATTGGCGACAGACATGAGGTCGGGAAGGGTAAGAGCGTCTATCACAAAGCAAAAGCCAAAAAAAGCATAAGGGCAGCCACCCCTAAAAGCAGTACAAGATCGGAAACCTTAAATAAAGATAGTAAAGACAACAGCATCTGCTCCATTGACAGCAGTACAGATTTTAGTCATGGCAATGAAAAACCAAAAAACACTAGCCAAATGAAGATGGACACAAATAACCTCAAAGCAAAAGAACTCATCAACATAGAGGGAGTGCCTTGTGGAAAGAACCTATGCATATACCAGCCAAAAATCTTCCCAAATGTGCATTTCTGGAAGACCCTGGCTAAGCTATCTATTCAAAAAGTGAGGGCATTAGGGGTCTCTAAACCCCATTACAAACAGAGGTATTAGAATATCACACAGGGACACCAAGCAAACCAATTCAACCATCTGCAGACACAATGGACAAAGATACTTTAACAAAAAATCAGAGTAACAGCCTTAACAGGAACAGAGCCCAAGGTGGACCCCTTGTCGGGATTGTCAGCAGTTCAACAAGCAGCCCAACAAGAAGCACTCTGGGAAACAAAAACTCTCCCTCTCAAAAAAAGATGCAGTAGGACAAGGAATCCGCAACCAATCCAATAAAAGAGGGAACTAAGGACCCAAGGGACTCACTAACACTCCCGCCCGAGAAAGTCCTACAGATCGGGCAGAATGCTCTGCATACACCACCACAGCCGAAGAATAGCCCCCCACTAAAGCTAACGAATATACAAACTGATACCTCAACAGCCTTCAGCCAACCATTGACCTTTCCTTACTTCTATGAAAGGATGACTCGCAAACAACAGACTGTGATATGACTTTCCTCACATATAAGGAATGGGAGGATCTTGTCGCCTCATACAATTTAAATCACACGTCAGACCGATCTAGGGTGGATTCATCTAGCTCGACTAAAGCAGAGAGCAGTTACCCTTCAGAAACAACCTGGGCACCCTTATTAAACACCATGCAGCTTTCAGCTCTAATATTAATCCGACAAATTGGACATGCAACTCACAGTCCTCCATACTTTAGCAGATTTCACCTCCAGGATAGACAAGAAGCTTGCAGACCTCAACGGCCTTATCAAGCGGGGGCAAGAAGACGCACAAGCCATCCAAATTGGCAATCTAAGTGCATTTGTGCCCCAATCATCTACAATCTATCCACGCTGCCAACAATGTTAGGAAACATCCTGACAAGATATAAAATCATTTTTATAAAGGGAAGTCCTTGGAAACCAAAGACTACGTGTCGCACAGCTGTAATGGCTAAAAAAGCCTACTTAATAAAGTTGCTGTTTCCCTGACTATGTGTCTAAATAATACCAAATAATACTCAAAGTTATCTGTCTTCATCAAAAGTATCTGTTCTTTTTATGTACATACTCCATGTTTTTAGATGACATAGAACAATTATTTTTTTCAGTTCATTAGTGATGAATGCCAGTTATATCCAAACACAAATATGAATTTTTTCAAAAAAAATTAGATACAGTGACAGTTCTTTAAATTCAACATAAATAACGAATCCCAATGCATTTTGGGTTCATCTCGAACCCTTCTTCAGGGGATTAACATAAGAGATCAGAAAATGTTTATACAATTCTTGTGAATACATTTCTTTGGATGAATTTCTTCTAAAGTGCTTTCGTCCGGATCTACAACACAAAATAATAATTTTCAATACATGATGCTATTCCATGCATAAATCATTTCCAACACGCTCTAGGTGAACATGCTGAGAGCTTGCATTTTTTTTTAAAAACGAAAGAAAAGAGAAACGAGAAAGGGAAAGGTTACGAAGTTAACACCTCAGTGTATAATCCGTGCCAAATAACACCAAAAGTATTCTGTCAGTTTATAGTTGATGTCTAAAAACATGACTAGAAGGTACCCTGAGAAGCATGGTGTATTGAAACTCCCACTCCTTAGTGACTGTTAACCAAGGTGTTTAGATACCTGAAAAAACTAAAAACCAACGGTGTGATTGCCTATATTCCCAAAAATACGAGTGAATAATGCGTTCCCTCTGTGCAATAAGAAACAATTCCATAAAAGAGTTGCTTTATACCTTGGGTCAATGAGGCGCTATCAGAATGTATGCTCTTTCAAGAATCCTATAGAAAGTTCAAAAACCCAGTTTATTCGAATGCTTATAATCAGGAAAGTGTGATAAACCATAACCCCTTAGAAGGGATCATACCTCGCAGTGCCGATAATAGAGGCCACACCATAGGTTTTTAATCAAGATATAAAATCAAACATTATGCCAAACAACTATTGAAAGCACTGAGCCAAGCAAGGGCCTAAATGAAAGAGCAAACAGACTTGACACAACAATGGACAGGCTCCAAAATGGAAGAAACCTACTCTTTATCCCAAATCAAATAGCAGAAGGTCCTATAACATTGAATTCAACCGAAGAGAGTGCTGGCAAGGCAAACTACAAGAACACATAAGCGCGTCGCCAAGAGGAAGGGTAGGAATATGAAGCTAGGCTCCTCAGGCCGCTATGGAGAGAACCTGCCCTCTAGAAACCCTCCGGTCTCCGAGGCCTTCATCCATCACTTGACCCCTATCTCGGGTGAAGGGATAGCCACCTTGGAACCAAGTATGCAGCAAGCTTTGAATTCAAAGGCCCAAACTACCTTAAAAGGTTATAATCAATCAGGATGCAACCAGACCAGCAAACATACAGTGCTAACATTACAAGCATCTAGCACGGTTACTTGCACGCTACAAAATGCAAAAACCAAACTGAGTGGAGAGTCAGTTAACATCCCTAGGCGATCAGCACAAAGGCCGTCAACGGAGCATACACAAGGTAGAAACACACAGACAAAAGAACAGACACATGTTGAGCCCCTCAGAGCCAACAATGCCAACCAAGGAGCCAGCAAGGAGCCGGCAATGTAAACCATCCCATACCACCATGAAGCAACTTTGTAACATGACAACCAAGCCAAAGATCAAAAAATGACAGACACCATCATATTCTTTTCAGAATACAAATCAAGGGGACTTGTGGACCCTTTAATAGGGGGAACATATTGCGATTCCTGCACTCAATTAAAAGTCTAGAAAATCTAAGCTCAACAGACCTGCTCTCAATTTAATTTCTATCAACCAACAATCAACAGTGCCCAGAAGCAACTAACAAATTATGGAAAACAAACAAGACTGCCAACACAATTATGAAGCAAGTAAACATTTGTTTACAGTGGGGGATAACACTAGAACCTGGAAAAAAACTAGGCTATCCAACTCCCCTGCTAAAGCGATGCAAAAATGAATCTTCACACACTGCCACATCAATCTTAAAGGGAGCTCATAGTAGCTCCCTATGGTCCCATCCTACTCTCTTTAAAAGCATCATTCCATGGTTAGGCCTCTAGCTAAAGGGCCCAGCATCACTAACAGCAGACCCCCAGTTGGACTCACATACGGCAAACAAATACGGCTTACCACATCCAATGACAGGGTAAGTCGTGCCCAATACCACCAATGGAGTCAAGAAAAATCTGTACAAGCATTTGCAACATCAATGGCCTGGCGAACAAGGTGACAGATCATGAGGTACTAAACTATCTTAAGACATTTGATCTAATATTACTCTAAGAAACTTGGGAGGATCAAGTGATAGAGCTACAAGGGTTCACGTCACAAATGGTTGCAGCAACAAAGAGATCTACTTTTCACCACCACTCAGCCGGTCTGATGATATATGCCTCAATACTTACAATAGGAGCCATCACTCCAGTGGAGGCACAAATTGCAGCCCAAGTGCCATACAGGCGGCAGCAACAACAATCAAGTTTAACAAAGAAGACTAGCCAAATATAACAATCAATACATATGTACATCTGAAGCACAGGCTAAAAGCTTGCAAAGAACTAATCAAAGAACTGACAAGAATCACAGAAGAGTGGAATACATAGAAAAGCATACTGGCAGGTGACTTTAACCTTCACCTCTTTGGAACTGCATCAGAAGACAAACTAGCACAGGAACTATCCACAGTGTGGGAAATACCAAACCAGGGCCAAGCATGCTCAAAAAAACAAACAAGATCTTTAACCCATCTACTTCAAGAATTCAAACAACTAAATATGAGCGCTTTAACTGGTTAATTTAGTGAGGACAATTCACTGGTTCCAAATTTCTACTCCACAGCCACCACCTCTTACCTTGACTAAATCTTCGTAGTCCTTCCTTTGGTCCACATTACCCATTCCTTCAGGCTGGGTTATAACGAACAAAGTGATCACTTGCCACAAGAGGTGACATTAAAAGCAAATATAAAAAAATCATATGGAGGCAAGCAAAGGCATTGGCCCAGAATATACATTGGACTTAATGTTTTTTTTAATTATTATTTTACCCCTTTTTATGCAAGGTTATACAATACATAAGGCAACAAGGTTATAATACTAAACAATGAGAAAAAAACCACAACGATTATATAACTATAAAACAGCTCCCACAAAAGCAATAAAAGCAATATAGGGCTGGGCAAAGTAAAGCAAAATATCGCAAAGGAGAAATTACCGTTCAATATCCATTAATTACTTGTCCAGAACACCTAACCCTATTGCATCTAGACCCATTCAGATATAGGAGACCAAATCTTCACTCCCATTGCTCTCTTCCTTCTCTCTTTAGTTTTTTATATTGATATTTCTAAATTATACATGGCAAGTAACCTTCAGTGCCAATTTATAAACATAAGGACTAATCCAATCATTAGTAATGCAAGCCCGTACCACCGCCACACAAATGAACAAAAAAAGATACAGTGGCTCATGATCTTGTCTGTGACATAGTGTTCGACCCAACCCCTATTAAAACCAATTCCCCAGTTATAATCAGAGAGGATCGATTATTGTTCCCAAAAACAACTCAATTTCCCTAAAGAATTCCCCTAACTTAGGACATGAAAAGAACATATGAATTGAATCTGTGGCATAAAGGCCACATCTATTGCATTTGACACCAACGGATGTCCCCCATTTAGAGATCTTACTTGGGGTGTAATATAAATCATACAGGGCCATATAATGTTGAGTACGCATCCTTCCTGTCTCCAGAATTTGATTAGCAAGCCCTAAGGATTCCCTAATATTGACATCTTCTACCCCAGTTTTCTTTCCAATTTTCCTTTACAGGCATCTAACCCCCAGATTCATCATGCTCCTCTTTTGCGAGTCCTTAATAGCGATTATTAAGGAATCGCTATTAAAGACTCGCAAAACGGGATGCATGTAGAAATTGAAAAATTTATAGCGATTTCTACATCTTCCTTATTTGCGATTCGCTAATTGCGAATCGCAAATAAGGAATGACTCCCTATTCATTCTTATGGGCCAATGGCCCATAGGAATGAATGGGGAGTCAACCCTTATTTGCGATTAGCAATTAGCGAATCGCAAATAAGGAAGCGATTTCAAGGGTGCCAGGGTGTCGAAAGGACACCCTGTAGCACCCCTGAAATGTTGATTTACACTAGTGTTGCGCACACACATGTCCAAAGGACATGTGTGTGTGTAACATCCAACTTAGAAAAATGCACTAAAGTGCATTTTTCTAAGTTTTCGCTATTTACCACGAAGTCAGACTTTGAGGTAAATAGCGGCCAAAAATTGCGATTTCGCAATTCTAAAATGGTTCATGAATTGCATTTAAGGAATCTCAAATAGAGATTCCTTAAATGGAATTCCGCAATTTCAGAATTTGCGAATTTTGCATTTGGGATGATGAATCCCAAATGCAAAAAAAGCACTTGCAAAGGGCCAGATTCGCACAATCTGGCCCTTTGGGAGCTTATTTTTCCTTCATGAATCTGGCTGTAAGTCATCAGGAAATGTTTCTACTAGTTGTACATAAAATTGCCCAATAGGTGTTCTTTTCTTCATTTTGTCAATAAGTGGGATCTTTACAAACTGTTGTTCATATCTGGACCCTCGCTTAGTTAAAAAACTGCAAATTTGGAGGTATTTAAAGAACTCATGTTTGCCTAAGCCATATTTCGTTTGCAAGTCTGCAAATGTTGCTAATTGACCGTCAACACATAAATCCCCCAGGCAGTGTATTTCTTTTGATCCCCATCTATTGGCCACTTGATCTCGAAAAATTATTAGAAGCAGCCCGGGAGCTGCTAATGGGGTATAGGCATTCAGCTTAGAGACACGTAGCCTACGTTTGACTTGCTTCCAAACAGAGTAGGCTGCCTTAAGAATTTTACATTTTGTTTTCTTAAAATAACTTGGTTCAATAATTTTGACTAAGCATTCATTTGTCTCATCCCCCAACCTAAATTCATAAATTGATGGTCTATGACATGGCAAGAGTTCAGCCCTGTCACCAACTTCCATCATTACTGCCCAATAATACAACATAAAATGTGGAATATCCCAGCCTCCACGATCTTTTCATAGCACCATTTTCTTGAAAGCCCTTCTCTGTCTGCTGTACCCCCATAGGAATCTGGAACAGATCCTCTCTAGTTTCTTAAAACATGACAAGGGAAATTCTTGGGGGATTGTTCTGAACATATATAACAATTTTGGCAATACTAGCATTTTTAATAAATTGGATCTCCCATGAAGGGATAAGTTCAGATGGTCCAGGTGCTCTAATGTTGAGCTCACATTCACCAATACTGGATTCATATTCAGTTCTGGAATACTCCTAACGGGCGTTGAGATTTTAATTCCCAAATATGTGACTTCTGGGACAGTAGCCACATTTGCCTGGGGATCACCACCTGAGTAAAGGACTTGGGTTTTGACTATATTTAATTTATAGCCAGAAAAACTCCCAAACTGGCTTGCCAATGTATTGATCGCAGGAAGTGCAGTGTCAATATCCCTTGTAACAACGACAATGTTGTCAGCATAGGCTAATTCTCTATACTCCATATGCCGCAGTTGGACTCATTTTATGTCTATATGCCGATTCAATTTGTTGAAAAAAAATCAATAAATAAGGCAAATAAAAGAGGGGAACAAGGGCACCCTTCGCCGTGTGCCCTGACCTATATTAAATGATCCCAACTCTTGTAGAGAGATTTGTATGCTCGCTTTCGGACAAATATACAATGCCCTAATTGCTTGATGAATCTTGGGTCCGAATCCCTTCAGTCGTAAAACCTCCCACATATATGGCCAGGAAACCCTATTGAATGCCTTCTCAGCATCCAACAGGATTATCCACAAAGTAGTCAAGGAAAGAGATCACATGCCTCACATGGTCAGCAGTATCCCTGCCTGGGATAAACCCATGTTGGAAGTTGGAAACTAATACAGAAATACCTGCAGCTAAACGCAGGGCGATAATCTTAGAATAAACCTTACTGTCAGAATTAATTAATGAAATTTATCTGCACGATGTTGGTAGCTTATCCTTTTTTTAAAAAACAATAATAGTGGTTTTGCGCCAAAACCCTGGCGCCATTCCTCTTTGAGCAGCCAAAAATAAAGTCATAAGTTCTGGTTTTAAAACTTGGCGAAAAGTCCTATAAAATTCAAGGGGGATACCATCAGGGCAACAGCCTTGCATAATGCAAGTTATTTTATTGCCGCTTCTACTTCTTCCCAAGAGATATCTGCATCTAATTTTTCTATTTGATCATGTGTCAATTTGTTGATTTAGATATCCAAACAAAACTCCTTCATTTTCCCTTCTGCTCCAATTATTTCATCCTCTGCATACAGCTTATGATAGAATTTACAGAACACATTGAGCACTTCCCCTGAAGTATCTTGTACCTAAACAAGGTGATCCTGAATCTTATTGATCCTATTGGCTATTTTATTTTTTGATGTAATCTTTTCGCTAGGATCCTACCAGAATTCTCACCAACTTTACACAATTCAGACCTATGCATAGCGATTTTTGTGGCTAATTTGACAGCAAAGTTTTGATATATCTTCATCTTTGGACGGTAATATCCTCTAAGATTTTTTCCGTATTTTGACCCCTGGTTACCGCCCCCATAAGTTCTATTTCTAATAACCTTAATTTATTCATCCCATCCTGGATTTCGCCACGTACTTTTCGCTCTTTATCCAGAGAATAGCTTAGCGTTTCCCCTCGGACCCCAGCATTAAATGCATCCCAGACAGTAGGATCAGAGGCAGAACCCTGATTACTTTGAAAGATTTTAGTGATCCATTTACACATTTGTTCACAATATACAGAGTCTAACAAAAGTTTGCGTTCGAAAGTCCATGCCTTTGGCAATGATCTGCTCCTAAAATCCAGACTTATGGTCTGATGTGATCTTAGGTTTGATATCAATCTCAGCATTTCTTGCTTTCTTTGATAATATAAAGAAATAATCTAAACGCAGATGTTTTCTATGGGGGCAGAATAAAAGGTTTCCCCCAAGGCTCCCTTACCATTAGCGCACCATACATCCGCCAACCCAAATTCTTTGACTAACTCTCTGGTAGCTTTAAAAACTTTAGTTTTCTTCCCTTCATATAAACGATCACTTGTTATATCAAATCCTCCCTCCAAATGGAGGTTAAAATCCCCACAGAGGATTAGCGGAGATGGCCATGCCGCTAGTTCAATACTCAGAAAATGCAGCATGTCCGGATCGTCCAGATTTGGACTCTATATATATTTATTTTTTTAGTCCTCATTTTACAAAAGCATGCTCTTAGTTCAAGAATATAACGCTGGTCTAACTAATTGACGCAGCCCAATGAGGAAAGAAAAGAGAAACCCGGTCTCTTGTCACGGAAGGATGGGTGGATTAAACCCCCGGGCACTACTTTCCGCAGGGCTTATCGGGGATAACCAGGGTTCCTCCTCTTTTATAGGCCTTTCACACCTAGCCTTAGCTAGTTTCCCATTGTTTCAACCAAGGAAGCCAGTTCGTAATCATTGGACCAATAACTATAGTGGTTGTATTTCTTGAAGCCAAGTCTGTCTATATAAGGAAAAAGTGGGAAAACCTAAGATACAAGTCAAAAAGGAACAAACATATAACAATAAGAGATAACTCTAAGTGTGTTGGTCCCAAAATTAAATAAATAGAATTAATACACATTAAATAAGCACAAACCGAGTTGAGGCAAAAACTATAAACCAACTATCCCATAGATCCCAGAATTTTGTTTTTTTAACCATTTTGCTTACTCGATCAAGAGTTGAGATGCACTGAACTGAACTTATCCATTCAGATTTAGTGGGTGGAACAGGTAATATCCATTTTATGAAGATCTTCCTTCGTGCCAAAAGGATCAAAATAAAAAGAAGTACCTTCTGGTCTCTTGACAGAGCCAGATTTTCTATCTCTTCCGTCGTTACCCCAAAAATGATTGTGATTAGGACCATATATTGTGCATATCGTCATTGGGGCACCCTTGATCCATAATTCAACAATAACCCAGCATCCCGAAACATCTCCTTTAACCTGTTTGTAAACCCCCAAACCCAATCTCTTCAAAATCGCTACCCCTCTAGTGGCCGAACTCTGCCGAGTGCAGCCAAGTAATTCCATACCCAGGTCATTCAACCACTTCCGGTTGTTCCATACAATATGAGTCTCTTGTATCCACCTGCATTGTAGTTTGGATTTGGGCCATTTTCCCCCTTTTCTTTTTATCATTCAAGCCACAGATATTCCATGAGAAGACAGAGAATTTACCCATCATTGTTAAAGGTTAAATTGAACTTTCCTTGATTACTCTGCCCAAACCCTGAGCTGTATTTCAACAAGCGCCCTCCCCCCACCCAAACCCCCACCCAAATGAGGCATAAGGACTGAATAGTCCTTTTCGTGATGGAGAGAGAGGATTATGTACACTCCTCTTAAACCCCCACCCCCGACGAGAGAAAAAAAAACAGAAGACTACCTACTGAGCTACATTCCCTCTATATTGTGTTTAAAAATTCATTTGCAGCTATCTCTGAAACCAATAAAAGCGTTTTATCTTTGTAGATCATTTTGAGTTTAGACGGATTGAGGAGGAAGGACTGTGCGCCTTTAGCTTGAAATAGTGGGATCATCTGGCACAAATGCCATGTCTGTTGAACCGTGGCCTGACAAAAATCAGGGCAAACAAAAAACTCACAGCCCTTCCCACCTCTCTTCCTGTCCGGCCTTGCTAAATCATAGAAAGACTCCCTAAGCAGGAAGTTATTAAGATATATAAATATAGCTCTAGGCTTAACATTAGGCCCCCCTGTACCTCCCCTCAAATGAAAGGGAAATCTATGAACTCTCTGAAGTTCTACATCCAACTTCCATTGACTCAGTTCAGGGAAGGCCTCTGAGAATAAATCAATAACGAATTGTCGTATGTCTTTGCCTTCTTTCCCTTCTGGAACACTGAGTACATGTAAATTGTTCCTTCTAGAGCGATTCTCTAAATCAATAAGTTTCCAGTTAATGTCGTTTCTCACAGATTGTAAGGATGTTATAGTCGTTTTCTGCTGCACTATGTCGTCCTCCATTGTAGATATTCTTGCCTCCGCTACCCCGACCCCTGTAGACATCTCTGTACAAGTCTTTACAATACGGCGCCCTGTATTTTGAAGTTTACAGACCGCACCCTGTGTGCGTAGTCCCTCCGCTTTTGTTTCCTCCTGGTGTGTCATTATAGCTTGGTAGATAGCATTCAGGGTGATCTCCCCTTCTGCCAGAGCACCAGTACTGGCTATCTCTCCAGTTACACCAATGCTGCAGCCCAAACCTACATTATTCTCACCAAGCTGTGGTGAAAATGAATAGTCCCAAACCAATGACCTGGTTTCCTCAGATATTTCTTTAGAAGCAGATTTGGAGAGATCCCTTAATTTACGCACAGTTCCTTTATCAACAGAAACACCCAGACTCATTTCATCGTCGTCCTACAGAACAAAGCTGGTCTTTGCTCCTATCGTCTGCCTAGTCTTTACCAACACTCTCATGGTCCAAAGAGTTAGTCGGGTCTGACATCGAGTAAAACTTTCCACCCGAGTCCCCTGAATCCACATCTTTTATCACATCTTTATGTAAGCTCTCCATATTACATCCAATTCCTCTCGAGAGCTTATATATACCGAAGACGAAGCATCCTCCTGAGGATTAACAGGGAGCACTGCTACTTCCCATGTATGCTGGGGAAAAAACAGATGATTCAGGTGCCTCTGATACATCCTCTGATTCCTTCGCTTTTTTCATATTCATATTATTGTTCCCACCAGGGGGGATTTTATTCTGAGATGTATCCAGTCCAGCACCTACATTACTGCAACCTGATCTGGCAAGCATATACTTTCTCCATTTGCTATCAACAACTACACAAGATCCCTCAAAATCAAGTCTTGCAAAGCAATCTGGGGAAACTGAAGGCAACACTAAAAAGGTATAAATGGGACAAAAAAAGTCCAGAGAACAAAGCACTGTGGGCAATGATACTGCATGACTCTAAACTCAGGAATAGTGCCAGATGTTGGCGGGCAATCAACAGCCTTCAACGGCCAGCTCTCCAAAGAATAACTTCCCATATTACAGAGGACAACTGGGCAAAATATCTACATAATCACTTTAATAATAATGTGCAAGAGGAGAAATTGGCTGGTGAAGAAACTCAGGTCAACCGAAGGGACAGAGGCAATACGTCCAGGGAAACAACTAGTCATATCTTCACCAAGGACTCAAGCAGTGATGCTACCCCAAATAGACAAAAGCTCCTGAGGGCCAAAGCAGGAGCAAGCCTAGAAACATCACTGAACAGTGAGGAAGAAGGCTATGAAAGAACAGCAATACAGATCAAGACACAAATAGCCAAAGGAAAGCTAGAAGGAGCCTCAGGTCTTAACCGAATACCACCAATTCTATATAAACATGACCCTGAATACTGGAGGAAAATACTTGTTCTAGTCTTCAACGATAAACAGGAAACTCTAACAATCCCAGAATTATGGAAAGGACCGACGATCTGTTCTCTCTATAAGCAGGGTGATAAGAGCAATCCCAACAATTACCGACTCGTTGCTCTTATCGACCTAGAAGCCAAGTATTATGCAGGAGTGATCCTGGAAGAATTAACAACCTGGGCATCGTAAAAATCCTTCATCCCCATAAACCAGACTGGGTGCAGTAGAGGACTGGGAACTCCTACTAACATTATGGCGTTGGCAATGCTGAACGGATGTGGCCAAAGAGGGAAGGCAACCACTATTTTTATGTTTCATAGACTATAGTGCAGCATTTGATCATGTAGACCATGCTAGACTATGGCAGAAATTGGAAAAGTGGATGATACAGAGAGCTCTCCTAAACCAGTTGATCTTATAACACACCAAAACCTAGGTAAAATCAAGCTGGAATGCAACCCTCAAGGCGAATCAAAAACTCCAGAGTGCTAAAACAAGGGTGTGTTCTAGCACCCCTGATTTTTAACCTCTTTATGGCTGACCTCCCAAGGGAGCTGGACAAAAGCATATTCCATGTCTTGAGACTAGGAAAAATACCCCTGTCCATCATTTTATACGCGGATGACCTGGTGTTAATAAGTTGAATGCCAATTGGCCTGCAACTTCTCTTGAACACCACTAACTAATTTTCACGAAACAATGTACTAAACATATATTTTATCAAAACAAAAATCATAACAGTGAATTATCACAGGAAGAAAAAGTTGAGTTGGTTTTCGGATGAGCACTGCCTAGAAAGGGTAACTGAATATAAATATCTCAGAGTGTTACTGGACAGTAGAGGCTCGTACAAGCCCCGACTGGAAGCCCTGAACCGGAAGGGCACCACAAGCTCCCTAGCAATTAAGCCATTGAGAAGTTCTCACAGATTTAACCCTAAACCCTTTATTACAGGTAATTTGAGCAAAATGACAACCAATGCTAACTTATGGGAGCGAATCAATGCGAGGGAGAGCTGTGATTGCCCTGGATAAAATAATCACCATCACTTACAGAACGATTTTTAATCTTTCAAACCATGTGTCTCCTGCCCAAATATTCTTAGAATTTGACTTACAGAAACAATCAGTGGAAAGAAGGGGAGCATATACAAAAAGCTGTCACAAGATCATAGGCGCTGAGCCAGGAACTCTAAATTTGTATATTTGGAGTGAACTGACATGTCGCAAAACTTCACCTGCCAGACAGTACTTTCTTGATTCAATAAAAAAATTGGGGCTGCCTGACCTTTGGGCCACCTCTACAGCTCATCAAAGTTCGAAAAGTTTGTAACAAAAGCAACAAGAACTACATCTATAACTGAAGACATAGAAATCCTGGCCAAAATGGCACATGGCTGGCCAGTGCTTAATGATTTCAAAGTTCTTAAAACACAATCCTATTTAAGCACAGGAGTTAAAATGAAGACAAAAGAAATATTTTTAAGGCTACATTTTGGCAATTTATCAATTCTCCTGCACCTACCACCCTGGAAAATGAGATCAGGAGAGCAAATCTGCTGTCTCTGTGGAACGGGAAGAAGGACCTTGTGCATGTCAACTGTATGTGCCCAAGCCTAATGGACATCAGACGCATTCTACTCTGTCTAACACTCAATCCGAGCGGCATTAGGACTTGCAGGCAGCCAGTAAAGTTATGCTTTAATCCAGCTGCAACTAAGCTACACTGCCGACTTACAAAGTTCTTCGATACAGTGGAAGAGAGACTTATCTGCAAGTCCCAAAGTGAACAGTGATTGGTAAAAGCATTGGTTATGCTTATCCAAACGCACGGGCACTTTAAATTGGCATATTCAAATTGGACAATGATTGGATAAACTAGGCAGACCATGTTTACATCCTGAAGCACCAGCACTTTAAATTTGACATAATTCTTTGGTCTCAACAAGACATCAGGATTGAGAACTGGGCATTGTCCCCCATTCATGCCGTATTCTCAGCAAGCTCAGCATCAAAGACTGCACATTCTGATATAACTTATAATTTACTGCAGAAATTGAGAGAAGGGGTTTTTTATGTGATTTTTAAACATAATGGTAATGTTTTTACTTTGTGAGTTTTAATTGACTAAAAAATAAAATACATACACTTTGGGGTTTGTTGCTGCTGAAAATCATGACCTCTGTCATATCTGTGTTGAGCTTAAGGCAGTTTTCCCATATCCATTTGGCGCAGCTGGTCATGTAGAAGTTGATTCTAGTGGGGGTGGAGTTTTCAGAGAGGGGGAGGATGAGTTGCGTGTCTTCAGAATAGGATATAATGTTGACTAGGGGTTTCAAAATAATATTGAAAAGGGTGGGGCTGAGCTATGAGCCTTGAGAGACTCGCAGATGATTGGTTTGGGTTAAGAGGTGAAGAGTGTGAGGTGTTTTTGTTCTGTTCTGTCAGAGTGGAAGGAGTCAATCCATCTGAGGGCTGTTCCATTGTAGAAGACAGTGTTGAAGGTTGATGACAAATCAAGGAGGATAAGGGCGGCAGTCTTTCCTTTGTTGAGGAGGGCCCAGATGAATGATGTTGGTGGCTGAAATCATGGTTGTCTTGATGCTGTGGTTGCGGAGGAATCTGGATTGGCAGTAGTCCAGGAGGATCTGTTTCAGGTAGATGGTGAGTTGTTAGTTGATGGCTTATTCAACTACTTTGGCTGGGATAGGGAGCAGGGAATTGGGTCAGTGGTTTCATCAACAGGGGTTTGACCTCTGCATGCTTTCAGTGTTCAGGGAAGGTGGTGGAATCTAGTGAGGTGCTGAGCAGGGTGGTACGTTTGTGGCCAGTCTTGAACGCTCCTAGGTTGAACATGTGGTTGGGACATTGTTACTAGGAGCCCCTGATTGTATGGATTTCATGATGGTGATGGTGTCTTGAGTAGTAAGGTAGATCCAGGTGGTAAGGCTAGGGAAGGTCAAGGGCATGACGGTGTGGTCATTGAAGACATCTTCAGGCTTGAATTGAGTGTTGAAGTTTCTGTAGATTTTGATGATGTTGTCTTGGACAAAATTTGCAAAACTATTTCACGGTTCCTGAGAGGTGGTGATGTTGCTTGTTGCTGATGCTGGGTTTGGTTAATGCTCTCACTATGCAGAAGATCTCCTTACTCTCATTGGTGTTGATTTCAATGCATGATACCAGTGCTTCTTTCTTGGTCTCATTTAGTTGGTGGCTGTATAGGTTGAGTGGGGTCTTTGCTGGTGCACCATCACCACTCAATGTGTTTGTAGTGGCAGTTGACTGTCCTGAGGTCATCAGTGTACCAGCTGACTTGTTTGATAGATCTGTGTTTCTTATTCTTGATTGGGGAGACAATGTTGGCACATTCTGTGATCCAAGTTTATAAGCTTCTGACATCCTGGTTAATGTTTTTGAGGTGTTTGGGTGGGTTGAGGGTGAGGGTGACAGTCTATTCTGTTTGTTTTGTTCCAGCTACAAAGGGTGGTGTTGGGTTGTGCTGGGTGAGAGAGTGTGGGGTTTGTGATGCTGAAGTGGACAATGGAGTGGACGATCCATATGAGTTTTGTGGTGTGGCTATATTTGATGTTGTTGTTGGAAGTGAATATAGGGTTGAGCATGTGTTTTGCGATATGTGTGGGGCAACGGAGGAGATGGGATAGGCTGATCTTGTACAGGCTGTCGTGGAGGTTGGCAGAGTTAGGGTTGGTTTCGTAGTCAAGGTGGAAATTGAGGTCACTCAGGAACATGTAATCTTGAGATTCTATGGCGAGGGTAGCAATGAAATGGATGACGAGGTTGCAGAAGCTGGTTCGGGGTACAGCTGGGGGTAACCCGGTGTTCCCCTTATGGTGGCTGTTAGAACTGGGATTTTCTGGTTGGCTTAGGCTTACGCCCAAACCAGTCAGAAACCACCATTCTAGTCAGGGCAAGGGAGTCACATGCCAAGATAACCCCTGCTCACCCCCTTGGTAGCTTGGCACGAGCAGACAGGCTTATCCCGTAGGCAATGTGTAAAGCATTTGCGCACGCACACAACAGCAACAACATCCTAGGCACACCACAAAAGGATCTCCACACAAGGTTATATAAAAATAACTTTTGTATTGTCAAAACACATCAGATAGTAATCACACATGAACATTGTGCCAACTGGCATGGGCAATATTCACAAGGGATTATGTACAAGACAGGGCCACCTGGATCACTGTCAGGAATAAGCACTTTTAGAACTAGAAATACTGTTGGAATTAGCACTTTGTAGATCATAGAATAATAATCACTTTAGCACACAACCAGTAATCACTGGTAACAGGTAAGTACCACCTACGCAAACCCTAACAACCTTAGGAGAATATTACGCAGGGAACCTGGGCTTCACTAGCACACCTGTACTAGAAAGAACAACCACCTAAGTATCAACATACATTTAGGGGTATAGGCAAGAACACATTACACATGATGCATCACAACATTCAGAGGTGTAGGAACAAGGCACATGATGCATCAAAACACATTCAGAGGTGCAGCACAAGAAAACACATGATGCATAAACATACATTCAGCGATGTAAGAACAAGGCACATGATGCATCAAAACACATTCAGAGGTGCAGCACAAACTAATACGCAGACATTACGTAAGCCACAACCTGTGGCAGTCCCAAATGTCAGGGGCCTAAACGTAGCAGCTGCCCACTAAGTGCTGGGCAGCTGTGGCAGGGAGCCTGGCACCACTGTGCCTCCTGGCTCTAGGTAAGGCTCTGAACTACAATGGGGCAAAAACCACGTGTGAGCCTTGCAGGCTCGGTGTCCCAAAAATAACCGTGCCCCGTGGGAGCGTCCTGGCTCAAGAACCAAATGCCCCCTGGAGCTCCTCGTGGGCTTTGACAAATGACTGGGCCCTCAGAAGAGCCTCGCGGGCTCTAAGTAAACAATTGCCGCCTTGTGGAGCCTCTCAGGGCTCGTCAACAAATATGGCCCCTTTGTTGAGTCCCTCGGAGGGGGCTCGAAATACACTTCTGCCCCATAGCCTCTGCGGCTCGAAATAAACAAAATGCCCCCGGAGCCTCTCGTGGGCTCAACCGACGTCACTGGGGCTTTGTTGGAGTCCCTTTTAGGGGGACTCGAATTAGACAAAGATAGCCCAAGCTGGAGGGACGGGCACCGGCAATGTGCCCCGACGCCCTTCTCCCTTCACACGTATACCAGGGCCCCACTCACCGGCTTCTCTGCTGCACTTCGGGACAAGGGTTGGAGCAGCCCTCTCTCGAGCGGGGCTGCCCTGCAGATCAGTGCCAGCTCTGTCTCCCGCCCAGCCCTCACTCACCGGTGCTGACGGGGGACTCCTCCACTCGGGCGGCGGCCCCTTCCTTCTGTGCGGGGCTCTCCTCACCTTACGGGAGCCCCGCTAGCACCGGCAGTCCTTCTCCTCTGCCATCACGTCCCAGTGCGGGGTAGGCTCCCGCCTGGCTTCCGGCTGTCCCTTTGTCCCACCCCCGGCCTGCCTGACTTCCGGCCGGGCAGCGGCGGCGATTCCTCACGTTTGCACGGGGTGAGCTCGCGTCCAGGGAGCAGCAAACAGATGCGGCAATGAGCGGGGTGGGCACCCGCGCCGCCCACGCAGCCATAGCACACCAAAGAGGCCGGGTGGGCACCGGCCCCAGCAAACAAAGCACTCCCAGCACTAGAGGGGCGACCACATCGCTCCCAAGCGCTACAGGGGAAAGATAAAGCGCTCCCAGGCGCTAGGGCAAAAATGAAGCACTCCCAGGCGCCAGAGAAGCAAAATGTCCAGCCACAAGGTCCTCCAAGGAATGCAGGACATCAGCAGTCCAGAGGCTGGGCAGGGCCGAGGGAGGCAAGCCTTCCCCTGGGCCCAAGCAGCAGCATGCCCCTGGTAGATTCCAGTTAGAAACAAGAACATTTTGTAAGGGGACACAGCCCCTTTTTATACAGACCAAACCTTTGCCTAAAGGTGCTGGGTGGGGGCAAAATCAGGGGCAGCTGGTTTAGGAGCACTCTTGATGAGCTCAGCCACCCCTCCCATTCACTAGTCAGGCTAGGGTCATCAGTCGCACCACAGGGGGCGGAGCCAACCTTGTGTGGGGAAAGCCCAGCCCTGTTCAGGTCCCAGGTGCACCCCTCCCCTCACATCAGCATGCTAATCTCTCCACTCACCACCGGGCAGACCCAGCCAGACTCTAGGAGCCAGGCTCACCAGCCAGCTCCAGCCAATCACGTGCCAGCACACTCACTACACACGTACACCCATGTCTAGAAGCAGCACTTCCCCACTAGACAGATTCATGCTGTATACATTATTGCGCAGCATTCAATCTCACGAGTTCGCACATACCAAACTCAACCCTGCACTCCCCACACATTAGGAACTACCATTGTCACACATATTCCCCATGCATTCCTATGGGAGGGCAGGTCACTCACCACACATACACAGAGAGCTCACGCACTTTACACTGTACCACAGTAAAAAAGTGCGCAGAGGCCTAAAATCACCAACACAAGGTTACAGAAATAGGCCAGGAAAAAGCAGAAAGTTTCGGGGTGAACCTGCCAAAAAGGGCCAGGTCCAACAGTGGCTTTCTTGTCCATGTAGATAATTAAGTTGAGGTGTTTCATTAATGGAATGGTGTCATCTGTGTTGGTAATGCGTTTGATGAAGTTCCTATGAATGATGGCAACTCCTCCACCGGGCTTGGTAATGTGGTATAGTGGGTGATTCTGTATCCTGTCAGTGGCAATGTTGGTGGCTGAAGTGAGGTTGATCCAGGTTGTGGTGAGGAAGAGAATACCGGGTGCAAGAGTGTTGATTAGGTCCCTGACCTATGTAATATGTTTGTTGAACGAGGGAGTGTTGAGGAGGACACATGCAAGTGGGTCATAGGAGTGATGTATGGTGTGGAATGGGTGTTGCCTGAGGGCGGTGAAGGTGCCCCTGTTGTGGTAGGTGAAAAGGCAGTGGGTTCAGGTGAAATCACCTACCATGGAGAGTGGTGCAGCACAGGCACAGATGCATTGTTTTTGGCAGCGTCCTGTGTCGAGGGCATGGAGGGTGGATGAGGTGTAGCTGAGTGTCACAGTAGGACCAGGTTTCCTGGAAAGGGATTAGGTCCTTGCACAGATGGGTGCAAATGGGCTTGCATTTAAGTGCACCAGTATTGTGGTTCTTCTGCCATTCAGTAGGTCCTGGGAGGTGGGAGGGGCACTGGAACTCACTGGGCAGGGCTGACAAAAAGGCAGCAAGGCAAAGCCAGAGCAGGTAACAAGAATGGGAGGCAGGAATAGGCATCTGAAGCATGGGTAAGTTTGAGGAGGCAAGAGAGAGGTGAGGGAAAAAAGGAGGTAAGTGAAGGGCAGGAGCAGCAGCAGAAAAGGGCAACAAGAGGGCAGGAAAAATCACAAAGATAGTAAAAGAAGGAGGAGTCAAGTGAAAATTAGTCAAGAAAAGGATGAAAGAAAAGTCAAAAAGTGTGGAATAAGAGAAAACAGGCAATAACAGACTTGAGCTGCAGCAAAAAGCAGTATGAAAGGGCAAAAATGCAAAAGAGAGCAAAGGAATGAGGGATCAAGAGAAAATGAGGCAGGAAAAGGCTGACAGAATGATAAAAAATTGGAGAATGAGAGAAAACGGGCAAAAACGGTCAGGCCCAGCAGTAGAAATGGTGGGAAAAGAAAGCAGAAAAAGCCTTGAGAAGTGGGCAAAGAACAGGGTTATATAAAGTGAAAGCTCATCGGATGCAGCAGAAAGAGGACTCTTATGCAGTAGAAGAGAGAGGTCCTGGGGGAGCTTGGTTCCTGGAGCTGGTCAGTGGGCCAACAGACGTAGGTGTAGAGCTGGACGTGGGCAACTGGGCATCGTCAGTGTACAGTAACGCTTTCAATTTATTTTCATCCAGCGAAATACCCCCTATTACTAGGGGAGCAGTTGGTAGGGACTGAGGGCCAGGAGGAGGAGAAGCAGGAGTAGGTGTTATGGGTGAGAATGTTGATGACAGGAAACCTCCGCTGTTAACATCTACAATGGGGACAATCATACAGTTGTCTTACATTGGCAATAAAGTTCTCACCTAAATGCATCTTTGTCATTACCCGAAACAAGAATGGTCACTCTGCATGGTCACACACCTTCTTGGCATTCAGTGAAAGGGACTATTTTGCTCAGTATCATCGTTCATGTGCCAGAGTCTTGGGATGGCAACTAGAGCATCGGCCAGGGACAAAGCCCATCTGATTTTTATGATTCAGTTGTAGGATCAGCTTTCCAGATCCAGATAAATCAAGGAAAGTGGGCAGAATCTGGCTCAACCTTAAGGGTACTTATTTTCCTTGTGAAGGAGGGTGATGGTAGCTTTATTAGAGCTATTCCCCAAGGAGCCAATAACAGTAGCTTCCCAAAATGTCTATGTCAAAAGCGGCAGCAGGTGGAGTTTACCAGTCTTATTAAATGCACCTGGGTAACTGTCCTCTTAAGATGATTTACATGTCGGTAGGGCAGAGGTGGCTTTTGCAGCCTCGTCATCTGTGACAGCTGCTCCAGATACATATGAGCCTCAGCAGTAAGGATTTTGAGGTGCAGAGGCTCCAAGAAGGAATCAATGTGCTCATGCAGGGTTCAACTCTCAGACGTATAGAGGTAAGAATAAAATGAGGAAACGTGGCTGCAATGTCCAGGGGGAGGGCTTAGACAGTGGCATCTCAAATTGCTGGGATGAACATTGGGGATTTTCTCTTTCACAATTGGGCAGCCTGTAGACAACCCAACTTTTTCTCCATGACCGTACTTCAGCCACTTCAGTTTGACTAAGGCCTTTTTAGCAATTGTGTAAAGTAGGTTTAGGCAGATATTGGCTAGTTAATGCTCTTTCTGCAGCTTGAGTGTGGGAGCCAGTACGTATTGGCTGTTCTAAGCAGAGTATCTCCTCCCGATTATTACATTTCACTATGACAGAGCCCCACATCATCACCCCTCTTAGTGTCCCTCTCCTGCTGTCCAGAGTGTCCCGATCTATTTGAACATCCGTCTGGAATTACGAGGGGGGACGTTGAACTAATCAAGCAGACCTTTCTTCTGCGAAAGAAGGCTGTGAGGGAGGGCGCTGAGCTACAAAAAACAAATGTAAGGAAATTTATAATGGTTAAAACCTGTCTGACAACAGAGTCTTACCTACTCGGCAATCTAAGTACTCACGAAAAGTTCCTACTAACGAGATTCAGATTTAACCTGTTTCAGCATCTGCTTATCAGACCTAAAAAGGAGAGTTTTAGCAAAAATCCAATATCCTGTGGCTGCGACGGAAAGTCTCCACAGGATATGTTGCATTTTATGTTTTTATGTAGATTTTATGAATACCCACGTAAACATTTTTTAATTGCTCTTTTAAAGAAACTTAATTTTAATCAGATACGACCAGCCTTTTTATATTTACAATTGCTGCACAGTGACAGTGTCCTCCAAGTTCTTGAATTTTTAAAGTTGTCTCTTAAAATGCGAATCTGCCTGGACCAATGAATGATGTTTTTATAATGAATGTGAGCTCCATGGATCTAATGCAGACACCCGAACTAAAATCCGTAATCATATTTTAACAATGCCATATTATGTATGTACTGTATGTTATGCACTTTTATGGTTGAATGAAACCGAATAAAGTCTCTTTTGATTTGATTTGTGTCACAGAGTATCCCACCGAGCATTCATTGTCAGTAATGGAAGCACTGATACGGGACCAGAGTTTGTCCTTCTGCTTGGGCTTTATATATGCGAACACGTTCATTCTCTATTTGGATAGGGGGCAACACCTGTCTAAAATCAAGAGTTAAACACACAGAACTATGGTTTAAAGGCCACCTGCCAGGATGTCACATCTCGTCACATCTGGGATAAATTACTCCTAGAGTAGAAAGTAATCATTACACGACTGTGTGACATTTGGGCAGGAAAACAAGGTCAAGTTCTTGGTTGTAGGGTGCAGTCAAGACCACACATCTAATAGTAAATATTCTGCAAATAAGCCTATCTTGGGGCCCTCTTAGGCATGGTGGTTGGTAGATCCAGTGCGATATATAATAGGATCAAGGGATAGGTTCCAAACCCCGCCTGATCGACTTGGCTGTTTCTGAAGGGTCTTCCCCAAACATTCTTCCTTCAATCGCCTGTTTTTTTAACTAATTTGTGTTGGCTCGAAGGACTCTCAGCATCTTACCACTGCCCACCAGTGCTAAAGTGCTCTCTCCTCTAAACATTTTCAAATTGACATGACTAGTTTATTTCTAAGCCCCTCGAAACATGGGACTACACATATCCAGGGCCTCTAAATTAAATTATATTAGTGGGCCTGCAACACCCACACACTCAAGTAGCCCTTTAAACTTAAGTTTAGTGATGTACCGGGCCTCGCGTTGCAGCCTGTTTTAAACTTCCATTTTGATATGGCAAAACAAACATTTTTCCAGGCTCAAACCATCCTTTTTAATAAATGTAAGTGACCTCTATGGTAGGCCTTGAACTGTAGAGGTCAGGGTGCTGTGTTGGAAGTTGGCAAATAATTTAAAGTTTTACATATCCCGGTAGTGAAAAACTCTTAAATTTGTATTCAACTACTGCAAGCTCTCGATCTCCCAAAGGATAACATTGCGTTACCTCATTACATCTAATAAGTACAACATTTCAATTTGGAGCCGGTAGGCAGACCGAGTTTGATGTCTATTGAAATGTATTTAAAATCCCTTTCTAATGGTCAAGTCAGATTTTTTATTACAATTTTGAAAAAAACACTTTTGGAAAGTTAGCATTTTTCTGTCCCAACAATTTGGTGCTTGTAGCCTGATCCTGGTTCACATGACTAGGTGTTAGTGGCAGCTGGTCTTTGTCGTTTGCTCCCAGACAGTGAGACAAAGGGAATCAATCAATCAATCAGTCGGGATTTCTAGAGCATGACTAATTACATGTGAGCTATTCAGTCTCTGGATTTGTGCTGCAGTCAGTCAGTCAAAAAGCCAAGTTTTGGGTCCCTTTCTGAATTCCGTGAGGGGGGATCTGTTCGGCGGTGGAGTGGAAGGTAGGCTCAGGCCAAGGTGGTGAGGTAGGAGAGGAGGCATGCTCTACTGTTGCTTTGGCGGATGTGGGGAAAGTGAGTGAAGGCAAGGGAGGCAGATAACAGGTGTCTTGCGGGTTGACGGAAGTTGAGGCAGTGGTTGATGTATCCTGGCCTTGGTCAGGGAGGGTTTTGTAGGAGTGTGTCAGCATATTGAATTGGCATATTTTCAGGATGGGGAGCCAATGGAGTTTCATGAGGTGGAGGGTAATGTGGAGCCATTTTGGAGGGTGAGGATGAGTCTGGCATATGCTCTCCCTATTGTCTGTTGTCTCTTCAGGAGTTTGGTGGTGATTCATACATATAGTGCGTTACTGTAGTAGATAGTTGAAGGTAGGTGTTAGCAGGATGGGCCACTTTAAGTTTATGAGGGGGAGGAACTGTCACCTACCCTACTCATAAATCACAAAGGCTCTTTCTGAGCACTCTCACAAAGGGTTCGACCTGGTGTTTTGTGACACCAGGGCAGGATGGAATGAAATGTCAAGCACCGCTGGAGGGGGGATGGAAATCTCTAAAAGTCGCTCTTCTTCAAAGTGGGCACCAGATATAAATATTGGACCTCAGACCACAACTCTTCAGATCACTTCTGGAGCTGTGGACTCTGCCATGAAGTAGAACTGCCCAGTTGTGAAGTCTTCCCTGCTGCTATGCTTTGCTGCCCTAGGAATTTTCTGCACTTGTTGCACCAGGTCTCTTCTGCTTTGAGCTGCCCTGCTTACATCAGCCTTCCTGTGTGTACCAGGACTCTAAGTTGCCCTTATGTCAGTTGGCTGACCTCCTGTCAAGCCACAGGGACACAACAAGCTTCTCTGCACCACACATCTTTGGTGGAGAACTGTGCATCTCCTAGAAAGCCCTACAAACTCAATCCAACAGGATGCATCTTGACGCCAACAACAGACCCAGCACCCCAGAGCTCCTTGCAACTGAAACCAGACCACGCATCACCTCAACATCTCCGACAGCCCGACCCAGCACGATGCATCTCAAAACTGACAGCTAGCCCAGCTCCTTGCAAGCCCCAGCGGTTTCACCGGCATGGGCCCAGCATAACTCATCTTGACCTCAGTGTCATGGGCACTATTACCACACCTTGTGGTAACACTGGTGGTCACTCTGATCAGCGCTGTGCTCTCCTACACAGATGTGCTGTGTCAAATCCTCTCTGTGGAAAAATGCATTATGCTTCCTGTCCTGAATGCTACTGGTGGCATTGTGAACAGTACTGCAACTAGTTGCTGACCTGCGCTGTTGCTGCCCTGTGCTATATTAAACTGTATTGGATGACAGCTGCAACTGTAATAAGTGCATTATGCCCCTGTGCCCTTGACTCCTATTATGCTGTGCATGCTCTCTTATAAATTGTTTAGATCTTGCCATAGGTATCGTCACCACTGTGGCCCCGCCTCCACCGACGTCGTCACCGGCGTTTCAAACATGGCATCCATCTTGGGTGGGGCTCGTCTATAAAAGAGAGCCACGCCCCTGGTGGGCCACTTGTTATTCACTCACGGTTTCCTGGATCGGGTGCGGCTGAAGTCTGGTGTTGTTTTTGGCTTCAGGCGCCGAATCAGAGAATTGCCCAAGTTGCAACCAGCAGCAGTGGGGAAAACTGGATGCAGCGAGCAGTCCTAGCGCTCGGCAGTACCGGGTAACAGCAAAGCGTTTCATTCATCCTTTTGGATAATAAACCTATGACATTGAACAGCTGTTGACAAACGGATGACAATTGATATATGCTGATTAGAAGCAACAAATCTGCAAAGACAATTATGAATGTACAAGGTTGCATGGCAGGCCCCGCCTGATGTGAATAAGATATCAACAATCACAGTGCAGGTGATAATAACAAGTTCTCCTCCATATTCTTGCCTCACAGCATAAACAGGTATGGTCTGGGACTATCGACCACCCCCTCCCTATCCTGTGCACCACAACATCAACCCTTACAGTAAATGGCCATGCAAGGAGTTTCTTTGGAAGGCAGGGGTCTCACGACCCCCCGGCCGTATTTATTAAAATATGAAAACAAATTAAAAATTGTTGAAATAAAACACTATTTACACAATCATTGATATGCAAAATTCTGACATTAGATTTACAGCAATGTAGACAGGTATGAATGGGCTAACCTTAACAAATGTCTAATACAGCATGTTTCCTGACCGAATCTAACATCCTACGTATGAATTTTGCATCCTAGCATTTTTGGGACTACGGCAAGGTCGCTAACCGGTGTCAGATCCTTATTATCCAGCTACGCCCTCACGTATGAGTGCGCATGTGCGTCAGCGCCCGGTTACTGGGAGAGTACGTCCCTCTCCTGGTTACCCCGTACGCTCCAGGGAATTCCATTAAACCAAAAGGAGTGCCTTTTCACTCTGCGCCGTTTTATGATGTCACAGTGTATGTGTGGGGTGGCTAACAGCCCAAGGAAAGTGTGACTCCCTCCCCCGCACCCTTCCAACCAAGCGGATATCCTGCCCATGAAGTTCTAGGAGAGACCATTGGCCCCTCCTCCTGTGCGACCTCATTCGAGAATGGTGCCTCCCCCTAAGGACCTTAAATTGCTGCTCACTGATCATGACCTTACCACCTGACCAAGGATTACAATAAATACGACAAATAAGTCACCTGTAAAAGGGAAAACGGCCTAAGGAAAAAACAGTACACACATTGTTCACATTCCAATACTACCACCTACTTCAAAGGGGAGAAAAGACCTAAGGAAAAATTCACACCAAACAATAGTCACAATGTCCTAGCACTATTACGGTAATACGATCCATGCATCAATTGAAACTCTGCTCCAAGGGCTGGCGGGTGGACAAATTATTCTGCCATTCGCTGAGGGGCCCGGAGCGGTCGTGTAGAGCGTGGTGGCAAGAGGGCGCCTCCCGCGCTCTCTGTGCTTTTTATCCCCTATTGCAACTTGGGGGGGGCTGACCAGCTAATGCTGGCCCGCCTCCCCTGGCCCCTCCCCTTGACCCGGAATCACTTCTACTGCTTCCGGGTCAATGGCGAGCCTGAACCAATCCGTTGTGAGGCACCCCCGGCCGCGTCATCAGGACGCGGCAAAAAGGGGGGGCGCGCCCCACCATCGAGGGTACAGGGAGGGGGAAAGCCGGGCCCAGCCATACGTGCGAGGGGGCCGAGCGGCCCCCTCTTTCCTTATGGTCTGGGACTTCCAACCACTCCCTCCCTGTCCTGTGCACCACCACATCAACCTAGGTATGAATTTTGCATCCTAGTATTTTTGGGCCTACGGCAAGGACGCTAACCGGTGTCAGATCCTTATTATCCAGCTACGCCCTCACGTATGAGTGTGCATGCACGACAGGGTCTGGTTACCGGGAGAGTACGTCCCTCTCCTGGTTACCCCGTACGCTCCGTGAACTCCATTAAACCAAAAGGAGGGCCCTTTCACTCTGTGCCGTTTTATGACGTCACAGTGTACTAACAGCCCAAGGAAAGCGTGATTCCCTCCCACGCACCCTTCCAACCAAACGGATATCCTGCCCCTGAAGTTCTAGGAGAGATCATTGGCCTCTCCCCCTGGGCGATCCCATTCGAGGATGGTGCCGCCCCCTAAGGACCTTAAATTGCGGCTCACCGATCATGACCTTACCGCCACAGGCCAGCCTAGTTGACCAACTATCTGGCCCCCCTCAAAACTCCTATTCTGAAAGGTCATACCTACCTCGCAAAACCCTGCAACCATGCCAAAATATTCTTTGTTAGTAACTCATTGCCTGTCTCAGTCAGGTGGACCCCATCCTGCAAGTAAAAATTATCCCCCCAAATGCACCCATGTGGAATACTCTGCAATTGAGGTGTTCGGAACAATTTCTCTATCTTGTTGTTGATCCTCTTTACCGAGTGATTCAATGCCCTAACAGAGTCCCCCCCCTCCACTGCAGCCTAGGTATCAACTGAGACCACACTATGGTGCAGCCCGGGAGCAACCTCGCCAGCCAACCTGCTACTGAGATAATCTCCTCTAACAGGACCCTCCTGCCCAGTTTTACCAAATTGTTTCCCCCCAGGTGTAAGATAACAACTGAGGGCGGTGGGGTGTGTTTGTCGAGTAATTCTGAAAAGAAGCCCCGAAGCTGATTAAGTCCGAGCCCCCCTCTACCATGAAAATAAACCTTGAAACCCCACTGCTCCGCCCTCGTCTACATTCGCCTGAAAGGAAAATGGGTTTAGCACGTTTAACATACGAGTGACCAACAACCCATACTACATGTGTCCTCTTTCTGTCTTCTTGCGTTTGCAGCGATGATGATGGATGCTGTTGATGACACGGTAACAGTTTCCGCCCTACGTCACAGGCTCGAGAAACTGAAACATAAACAGAATAACAAGGCAGGTGTCAGGGGGATTTAGTTGTACCTCACAACATATGCAGCCGCACATAATGTTTATAGCTGTTGGAAGACCATCTCCCAATCCTCTTCACACTGTTGGCATGCAACCCTCTTGCTGTTGCTTCAGTGGCCGCATCTATTCTAAATGAATGAGTGCCAAAATCCTTAGGATTCAGACGCCCCTTGCTGATCGCCATTGCCAAAACTCTTTTGAACTGAAACCTGGTCAATGGGGTACCATCTGCATGTATCAACAAAGATCCCTTTGCCGCGCCTACTCGTTGCCTGATGAATGCCTCTACATGTGACACCGGGCAGCACGGGTTAGTCGGTGCCTGGTGTAGTACCAGGCTATCCCCCCGGGCCTCCAGATCAGTTTTTGATTTCCGTATGGTCACCCAAGTTGTCTCGCCCCTTATCTTTGTGTTGTCAAGCTGGAGACCACCTAACATGTCCAATTTGTTGTTAGCCACCAGTTCACTTACTCGTAATGCCCCGTAAAAGGTCAAAGTAAAAGCGGCTTTAAATAGGAGAACCTCCCCTGGGGAGCTTCATGTGTCAGACAAGGCATCCAATACTGCTGCCAACCGCTCCAAACCTATTGGTTGTCTGGAATCGGTGGTGTTCGCTTGCAGGCACCGCCACCCCCTCAATGCTTTCCGCACTATGAAACTGTTTGTGGGATCCCTGGCACCTTTTAGTTGTGCAAAGAAATAGACAGCCGGCTTGTGTCTGCTAGCAGTCGCCGCCGAGCGCCCCTCCCTGTGCAATGTGTCCATGCATGAGGTAAAATGTCCCTCCTGCTCCCACCTAACCTCCCAGTCCTGCCCCAAAAAATAGCAATAAGACATAAACGCCACTTCGTAAGCTGTCCTGGTCCTGGGGGCTAGGCTGGCTGCCACGAGGTTCTGTAGTCGGGGGCACCAATTTGCCAAAGTGTTTTAGGGAAGTGTGCCTGTGTAGCCTCTGCAGATGGTAGATGTTCCCTGAATACCTGCATCTTAAAGCGAGAGAGAGCATCAGCTGCGTTATTCAAGACTCCTGGGACATGTTTGGCCCTAAACTGTACATTCAACTTCAAGCAACTCAGCACAATCTCCTTCATGAGGCGGAGTATAAACTTACACCGCGCTGCCTGTTGATTGATACATTCTACTACGGTCATGTTGTCTGACCAGAAGATCACAGATTGATTGCACAAATGTTCAGGCCAGACCGTTATTGCTGCCCATATTGGAAAGAGCTCCAAAAAACCAATGTTCGCTGTCAGGCCGCAGTCTTCCCACCATTCCGGCCACTGTTGTGCCACCCACTTGTTGCCAAGTATGGCACCAAACCCCACACTGCCAGCAGCGTCAGTCCATAGACCTAACTCCGCCGAAGTAGTGGGGGGCTGCACCACACCACTCTGCCGTTGAAATCCTACAGCAATGCAATCCATATCCGCATGTCCTGGCAAACCTCAACTGACAGTCTAGTGTGACGAGGCTTGTCCCTCAGGCCCTTCATGGTCTGCGCGATTGAACGGGAAAAGGGGCGTGCCATAAATGTAACTCTTAGTGCAAAATTAAGCTGTCCCACAGTCTGCTGCAGCTGCTGTAACGTCACTTTCTCTTTAACCAAACATTGCTGTAGGGCTGCTCTGAATTTCGTGATCTTTTCCTTGGGTAACCTGAAACAACCCTCAACTGAGTCAAACTCAATGCCTAAGAATTCCAAGCATGTTGCTGGCCCAACCGTCTTTCCTGGCGCCAGCGGGACCCCAAAAGCCCGCATGAGCACGCAAAATTCCTGCAATGCCCACGCACACTCCTGTGAGCCCACTGCGCCCAGAAAAAGAAAGTCATCTAGGTAGTGCATGACATGATGATACCCTGTTGTCTGCCTCATAACCCATTCCAGGAAAGAACTGAATGTCTCAAAGTAGGCACATGAAACAGAGCAACCCATGGGCATACATATATCCATATAGTATTTACCTTCAAAGGAAAAACCTAGCAGGTGTTGATCTAAAGCATGGGTACTCACAAACTTTCTGTCGGGGGGGCAAAATGACCGTGTAGTTTGTGGCTGAGGGCCGCACTGGTAGGGGTGGGGTCAGTGGGGGGCGGGGTCAGTGAGGGGGCAGGACTAGAGTAAAAAAAAACAACCCTGTTAAAAAAATTAGACAATGCTATCTTAACAGGCATTGCATAGCTTCATACACACATTACCCCAATTCCACTACAGGGTTACTTTTGGCCCATCCTTAATCCCGCAATAGCCTGCAATGTCTTGCAAACGCAATGGCGGTGAGGCAAGGACCAAAACCTGCAGAAAGTCAAGAGGACTCCCAAGGGTTTACTTTTTATTCCAGAAGCAAACTCCATGACTGCTGAGGCCGGTCTCTCTCTCTCTATCTCTCCCAGTCAGTCAGTCAGTCTCTCTCTCTCTCTCTGTCAGTCTCTCTCTCTCTCTCCTCTCTCCTCTCTTGCCCTCTCTCCCCGCTCCGATCTGTCAGAGCCCTCCTCTCTCTCTCTGTCAGTCTCTCTCTCGCTCTCTCTCTCCCAGTCAGTCTCTCTCTGTTAGTCAGTAAGTCTCTCTGTCAGTCAGTCAGTCCGTCTCACTCTTAGTCAGTCAGTCTTTCAGTCAGTCTCTCTCTCTGTCAGTTATTCTCTCTCAGTCAGTCAGTCAATCAGTCTCTCTCTCTCTCTCTCTGTTAGTCAGTCTCGCTAAGTCAGTTAGCTAGTCTGTCTGTCAGTCTCTCTGTCAGTTACTCTCTCTCTATCAGTCACTCTCTCTGTCAGTCAGTCTCTCTGTCAGTCAGTCTCTCTGTCAGTCAGTCAGTCTCTCTGTCAGTCAGTCAGTCTCTCTGTCAGTCAGTCAGTCTCTCTCTGTCAGTCAGTCTCTCTCCGTCAGTCAGTCTCTCTCTGTCAGTCAGTCTCTCTCCGTCAGTCAGTCTCTCTCATTCAGTCAGTCTCTGTCAGTCAGTGTCTCGGTCTCTCTCTCTGTCAGTCTCTCTCTCTGTCAGTCTTTCTCTCTCTCAGCCAGTCTCTCTCTCTCTGTCAGTCTCTCTCTCTTAGTCTCTCTCCTAGTCAGTCAGTCTCTCTCTCTCCGTCAGTCTCACTCTTAGTCAGTCAGTTTCTCAGTCCATCAGTCTCTCTCTCTTAGTCTCTCTCTGTCTGTCAGTCTCTCTCCCTCAGTCATTCAGTCTCTCTTTGTCAGACAATCAGTCTCTCTATCAGTCTGTCTCTCACTTAGTCAGTCTCTCTAAGTCAGTCAGCTAGTCTGTTTGTCAGTCTCTCTCTCTGTCAGTTACTCTCTATCAGTTACTCTCTATCAGTCGCTCTCTAGGTCAGTCTCTCTCAGTCTTTCTCAGTCAGTCTCTCTCTCTGTCAGTCAGTCTCTGTCAGTAAGTCTCTCTCTCTCCTAGTCAGTCAGTCTTTCTCTCTCTCGGTCAGTCAGTCTCTCTGTCAGTCAGTCTCTCTCTCAGTCAGTCAGTCTCTCTCCCAGTCAGTCAGTGTCTCTCCGTCAGTCAGTCTCTCTCTCTATCAGTCAGTCTCTCTCTCTTAGTCAAGCACTCTCGCAGTCAGTCAGTCTCTCTCTCTCTTAGTCAGTCAGTCTCTCTTAGTCAGTCAGTCTTTCTTAGTCAGTCAGCCTATCTGTCAGTCTCTCTCTCTGTCAGTCAGTCTCTCTCTCTCTGTCAGTCACTCTCTCTCAGCCAGTTAGTTTCTCTGTCAGTCTCTTTCTGCCAGTCAGTCTCTCTGTCAGTCATTATCTCTCTCTTAGTCAGTCAGTCTCTTTCCACTCTCTCTCACCAACCTCTCATTATCTCTCTCTCTCCACTCTCTCTCTCTACTCTCGCTCTCTCTCTCTCTCTCTTTCGCTCTCTCTATCTCCACTCTCTCTCTCTCTCTCTCTCACTCTCTCCTCTCTCTCTCTCTCTCTCTCTCCACTCTCTCTCTCTCTCTCCACTCTCTCTCTCTCTCCACTCTCTCTCTCTCTCTCTCTCCACTCTCTTTGCACTTTCTTCTGTCACTGGTAAAAAGTGGGTTTCTGGAGGGCCACGGGTACATTAACTGCAAAGTCAGTGGCCGCCAAGGAAGGCCTGCCGGCTGCACTATGGGTACCACGGGAAGCAGCAACAGTCCTGGGGAGAGGTATGCTTGGTAAAAGTACAGGGATATTTATGATTGCCCTTCAGTATCTATGTACGTTGTGGGCATATGCATGTGAAAACGATGCTGTCAAAATCGTAATTTGGTTCATTAAAAAAAAAAAAGATATTTTGCACGTATGATTAGCATACCTCACAAATTGAAACGTTGTGTACTAATTGCAAATACTTACCAGGGCTGTGTGTAATATTACCAAGTGTTCAGCAACATTAATTTCTAGGTTGAGGCCCTCCCATGACAGAGCAGTAACACAAAGCAGCCTCATGTAAGGTTGCACGAGATTCCTGATTCTTCTCGTGATTACTTGAATTGTGACCACCTAAAATGTGTTGTGTTTTGAGTTTCGTATGCCTCATTATTCAAATGATAAAAATGTACAATTGTGAATGCCCATGTACTTGTGATTGCTCTGTGGGGTGAGCTATTTCCATGACATGTTTGTGGCAGGCTAATTTACCCAGCCGGGGTCACGGTGTGAGGAATAATTTTTGACATTCCTGCACTTGTAAGTGTGCAGTGTGCACCCACGCCAGCCCAGACCCTGGCCGAAAGGGCATCAGCAAATTCCCCTGTCTCCTCTCCCCCCTCCCGCTACCCCCAAGTGTGTGTCAGCCCGGCTCAGCTTCCCGGCACACACAGAGCCGCACCCGTACTCCACAGGTCTTTAAAAGACCATTAACTTGCAAATGAGGCTTTGTTGTATTTCGCCTCTTAGCGCCCCTGCATCTCCACTCTATTACTGGAACATAGCCCAGCCCCCAGAGAGCAGAGTCTCTCGGACTCCAACTGGCGGTGTTTGCTGACACTCTTTAAAAAAAAAAAAAACACCGTCAGGATGTCTGTAAGGTCCGCGGGCCGCCAAGGAAGGCTTGCCGGGCCGCAGACGGCCCGCGGGCCGTACTATGAGTACCCCTGGTCTAAAGGATGCACTGGCAGTAATCGGAAAGCTGATTCAATGTCTGATTTAGCCATCAATGCCCCGGGCGCAAGAAATATCAGCATCTCAACTGCCTGGTCAAAAGACGCGTACTTAACGCTGCAAATGCCCTCGTCGATCGCGTATTTCAGTGATTCGTCCCTAGGTGCTGAAAGGTTGTGGATGAGTCTGAACTCACCCTTCTATTTCTTTGGGACAACCCTGAGGGGTTAGCAAACAAAATTAGGTACAGGGATGTCATTGAAGGGACCCGCTATCCTACCCAGGCGCAGCTCTTTCTCAATTTTTGACGCCACCACAACTGGACTTGCTGGTGCACTTGAGAGCACATAACAGAGTGGGATTTCTTCAGTGACCGGGTTTTGCAGATGAGATGTTGTCACCATGAAACCCTACATAAAATTTTACTGAAGTGCATTCTAAGTTCCAATTACTATCGAGGCAAGGAAGGCTGCTTCAAAACAACAATTTAGAAGTTGTTCAACAAATAAACAGGACAGGGAGCCATAGATGACCACACCTCCCCTTTGTCCACAATGTAGTTCAACGCAATCCAATTTTCTGTCCGTATGAACTCACTAAGCACAGCTGTTGCCCAAAGGTGCAACCATATGGTCAAAATATGCTAATACCACAAATAGAGGTGCAACACAAATAACATTTTCATAATAAGAGTCCAGTAAAGCAATCTCGAATGATCGCTTTTGGAAACATAGAAAGCCGCGAGTGGTGCGCGCGTGCCACTGCAAGCCATATGGTTTCAATTATTGCGCCCGTGTCTGGGCACGATAATTGAAACCATATGGCAGCAATGCGCGTAATAGACACCAATAGGCCATGGGCGGAGCTATGCACCCGCCTTTGGCTTATTGCATGCTCTCTTAAAAACAAACATGCAGGCAAAGACCAATAGCAGGCCACAAAAGTAAAGACACAAGTGTGTACAATTCCAGGGTCCGTTTCAGAACCCTGGACAAAAGGACTCTCGCTGCGCGACAGTGCTGGGCACTGCATCGCTAAGCGCGAGCCCTAAAAATACTTTCCCCATGGAAACATGGTCCTAACTATAATTACTCAGTGGCAACTGCCCCTGGTTATTAAAAAAGAATAATATATATATATATGGACATTTTCTGCAATAAATTAATTTAAAAGAAAAAGAAACTTTATTGGTCCGTGTCCGAGTGGTCCTTACCTTGGCTGGTTGCTACTCCAGAGCTAGGCGAGACGGCGGTGTGCACGAGATATATATATATATATATATATATATATATATATTTATATATATATATATATATATATATATATATCCCTTTAAGTGCGCCCGTCGGCCATCGGCCGTCACGAGCACTACTTCTGTAGTGATGCGCACGTCCGTTGACCGACGCGGCCCCGCACACTCAATGGAATGCCCCGCACCGTGAAGGCGTTAAATACATATATGTATATACACACAGAAACATATAAACCCAAACATACATACACACACATACATGCAAACAAGTACATATACATGAACACAAGTACATACATATACATATATTTTTTCACCAAAAAACCAAACATTATAGGAATGTTATAGTTTCTTGAAATAAGTTAAACTATTTAACTGTAACTGCTGAATTTCTATGGTTTTGTGTGTGTAAAACCTGAACCTAAATATAACTCATGCCCTAAGGTAAATATAACTCGTGCCCCCGCAATGCAGTTTTCTCATTATTAATTTTTTAACTTTTTTATAAATCTTTTTATTAACATGCTCGGAATTCAACAATACAGACATATATTCTTTATAGCAAATTACAAGTTGCATTCTTTTCAGTTTACATTTCCTAATCAATACACACGGAGCTCTAGTCCCATCCCTCCCTCCCCCCCTGTTTCCCAGAATTACAGTTTATGTGCCTTGATATGTCCGCCATGGTCGCCATACTTGTTCCCATTTCTTCGGGAATCCTCTGGTCTGATAAATAGTGTGTTCTGCTTGTTGACACCAATCCGGATCAGTGATCCAATCTGCCACTTCAGGAGGAGCCACCGCCCCCCAATGTTCAGCGATGTTTCGTTTCGCCACTATCACATTTAACCTTAGTCATATGTTCATGTAGGTGGGCCAGCAGCAGAAACCTCATGGGATTGTGTGAAACCTTTGTCCCCACCACCTCCACCATGATTGTCCCCACATTTTGCCAATATGTTAGTAACACTGGTCATTCCCACAATAAATGGAGAAAGGATCCCTCCTGCCCACATTGCCTCTGGCACGGACTACTCCCGATATGTCCTATGTGATGCAAAGTGGTTCGTGGATAGTATACTCTATGCAGGATTTTAAGTTGGATAAGTCGGAATCGGGCACGGATTGCTACTTCCTGCGGCCCCTCCACTGTCCATTCTTCATCATCCAACTGCCCCTGATCGTTTTCAGAGTGAGCTCTCAATGTCCCCAAGGGGTCCGGTGAGTTATTGAGTAGCTTTCTATATATACAGGAGTTGGCGCCGGTGGTCAATGGGTCTGTAAACAGTCTGTCCTCTAGTGGAGATGCTGTCGGAAATGTGGTCCCCTCTCGTATGTAGTTTTTAAGGGTATGTTCTAGTTGGAGATATCTCAGACATTCTCCTTGTGACAACTCATACTCAGTTTGCATAGCTGCAAATGTTATGTAAGTCCTGCCTCTCCATACATCCCCCAATTTGTCAAGACCCAGTAGCTAGAGGTGGCCTTCTAGATTTTCGTCTTTACGAACCAACTTCATTAGAACCATTTCCGCCGTTGCCCTTTCACAGATGTCTTTCATCCAGTCCTCGACCTGCGGAGGCCTAGGTCGGAGCCATATTATTATGAATCATCTCTTTGCGAGCACCAATCCCAGGGTTAGGGTGGCTGAGCAACTGAATGAGTCCAATTGTGATGGGCTCCCTGAATTTCCAGAGGTTCAGGGAATTGGAGACCATATAGGTACGGGAGCACATCACATAAAAAGAGCACCACGTCCCCCTTCTCTGGCGTCTCTTGGATGTCATAAATATGAAAGTCATTATGCCTCGATCCATGTTCCAAGTCTGTACATTTACGGTGTAAGAAGTTGCTTTTCCTGCCCAAGTTTGGTAAAGCAACATAGTGAAATTCCACACCATCGAGCCTGTGATCAATTTGTTCTATTCAAACCTAAAAGGTGGACACCTCTTATCAAAATTATTTCAACTACACTGTTAAATCAGTCATTGTAGAGTTCATAGCTGACAGTGTTGTGCCTAAGGTCATAATATCCTTCAGGAGCCTACAAAAAAGGGGGGCAGTGTGCATTAATTTTCCACTCAGTGAGTGTCCTTTTCCAGAGACTATAGATGCTGGAATGAAGAGCTCTGAGGATGTAATTGTATCCCTGTAACTCACTAGGTGTCCGATATTCGGTGTGTAAGGGCAGGTTGGAGTGGAAGAGCTGGCAGCACACAGGTCTTCCAGTTGGCAACTAGAGATGTGATAGTTCCCACAGATCTCATATTTTTGGTGGGTTTATTGAGGCAATACCTGGACAGTTTGGAGCACCTAAGGCAAGAGAAAATGAGAGCACCACACACTGTCCTTTGGCAGTCGTACACAGGTTACTGAAGGGTGGAGGTTTCCAATACATCACTGATTCCGGGAATTCATTCACACTATATCATTAGAAGTGCAGTATATGTGCATCCCAGCGGCTTGCTATAAGGTGCAAGGGAGAATGCCTATGAACTTGGCCAAACAACAGCCACCTCCGGATGAAAAAATGGAGGACTTCAGCCAGCCATCTTGAGATTCATTAATGGCTGGATCAGGCGGATCCTTCACAATTCTGGCTTCCTCAAGTCCCATCTTTGCAGAGTTGGCACTGGTGCGTAATATTCGACCATCAAAGGTAGGGAGTTCATGCTCGGAGCACTCCAATTGACCACTCCAAGGGACACTAGATAGGGTCCCCTGAGAGGGTACAAGGGCATGCGGGCTGTGGAGGGTAAGACGGCTGCACCTTCACCTGGACTGCCACCTGGCAGAAGTCATCTCGCTCCCCTCAGCTCTGATTATATAAATCCCTCAACAGCTGCCAGGAAGAAGAGGGCAGCAATACCCTGATGGAGTCCATCTGGATAGGAATGTGCAGCATCAAGACCTTCACTAAGATGTCAGCCGCTGGCAAAGAAATTATTTTTTTCTGTATCAATGTAGAACAAAGGGACTCTACCCTGACTCCAGAGAGTGGGGACTGCATAAGCAACTATGAAAGGAAGAACAGCAATCCCCCAGTAAGCTGCAGCAGGGCTAGGTCAGTCAGCACTCTGGTGGAACTTCAGCACACAGCAGCCATCGAGGTCGGCTCAAATCTCCACCCTCGAGCCGACACTTTTTATTCTTCTCAGCTGCAGAACAAAAAGGAAAGCTGAGTTGCTTACCGGGTGCTAATGGACAGGGCTCCCTTTTATAAAGAAACTCTGCCCAAAGGAGAATCATGGTATCATGGGATTTTCAAGTCTTGTGAGATCCAGAATGGTAATAAACACCACCATAAAGATGCACAACTTCACCAGATCCTCCCCCAAGAGGCCCACCTGTTTAATGCCTCAAGATCTCTTGCCACACAAACCCCTGGACCAGGCAATCTTAAGATCAAATGTGTAAACAAGAGAGACAAACAGGGTGTGTCAGGTCAGAGGCCTATTTCCGTTATTCAAATATCTATTTCAACGATGAAACATGAGGCACTGAGCTCAGGATTCTGTTGAGGAAAGTGAATGGTTGCTGGCTCCTGAAAAATTAGGAAGTCAGACGACTCCACAAGAAATCTCCTTGCAGCTGGAGTGGTCTGACAGGAGCAAAATGAAGCAAATTCCGTGTCATTTGACCAATTGGGTCCAGAGATTTCCCAGTTTAAAATGGTCACCCACATGTTGTGCTTCTGTTATTAGCAGTGGTGTACTGAGACACAGCAGATAAATTACAACTAGATTACAAAATCACCCATGTGGGACATTTAATTCATGGATGCTCTTGGGGAACCTTAAACACTGTCACTCGACAATTATGCCCATGTTAGAAGCGTAGAACCAAAAAAAAGAGACCAGGAACTCTCCTGCCCCAGTGCATGCTCCTGGACATGAGGAACATAGGTGGTTAAGTACAGGTCAGCTAGGAATGTCACCACTGTAGCATCTCTGTTTTGTCCCTGCCTGCAGAGCCTGTGTCCAGGCAGAATGGAGAGGAAATAGCAGTGGTTTCCTGCACCTAGCACTGAAGACTCTTGGTGTACCAAAGACAGTGTGTTTGTGCGTGCACGTGCCAGTGTATGTGTGCCCCACCAGCATGATGGAGACACCCCCATTGAGTGGAAGAGCAACCTGCATGCTCATCAAAGAGTAGAATATGAAAAAGAAAATAATTATACAAACTTGCCCGTCTACACTGGCTACTTCCAAGGCATTAGAAGGAGCTTAGCCACAGGTCAAGTTGTTCCTTGGGTACACATTAGCATATTGAATGTGCTGTGAGGTATCACAAAGTACTCACAATGTATTGGGGCAGGGAGCAACACTCAGCCTTTATAGGGGGGCCACCATATTTTGCTTGGTTTTTTAAAGTGGCAGTAAATTCTCCTGGGCTATGTAATTGATGAACCCTGCAGTAATGTTCTTGTATGTATGCACTCCTGGTACAGGTACAGCGTTTCCCTAGAGTTCACAGAGCATATTGAGCTTATGGACAATAGGAATTTGTGAGACAATGCAACTAAATACTATAAGTGTAGACTGCCATTGAAATGTGTACTGTTTCATAACATTTTGTTTTTTTTGTTGGCTGAATTGTGAACAACCTGGGCCTATGCCAGTAGTCCTGATATTTTATGACTGCATACAACATGATTGCGGTTTTAAGGTTTAGGGCTGGTTGGCAATGGCATGCAAACTATTAATGGTACCACAGATATAAAGGCTTTTGACTGCCTTTAGGGAATTAGCTGACATCTATGAGCTGAAGTGTTGGTGCAAAGATATCATGTTTTATTTTACCTGTTGCAGTTAACAGTTATTTTTGTAAACTAAAAATCTCTTATGCTATATATAGCATGAGGTTCTGACTAACTATATATTGAAAGAAAAAATTGATAAAAGTTGGTGTATGTCAAAATATTGAGACAGGAACATTAAATTACCAGGGGCCATATGTATCAACATTCCGTTTTGCGATTCCTAAATAGCGAATTTTAAGGAATCGCTATTTAGAAATCGCAAAATGGTATGTATGTAGAAATACGCTTCTTTTTGGCGATTTCTTAATATTCCTTAATTGCGATTAGCAAATTGCTAATCGCAATTAAGGAATAATTTCCCATTCATTTCTATGAGCCAGGAGGCCCATAGGAATGAATTTGAATTTAAAAACTTTTCTAAAGCGCACTTTTACCATGCGGTTTCATGGCGCTGTTGGATTGAGAGAAGCGGGCAGGAGCAGAGGGGGATTAAGCATTGTAGGCTCGAGAGAAAAGAAAAGTTTTGAGACCCTTCCGGAATTCCATGTAGGAAGATGACATGCGGAGTTCCGAAGGAAGGGAGTTCCAAAACGAAGGAGCAAGTACTGCAAATTTCGTACCACCAGTCTTTTTCTTACTGAAGCGGGGGATAGTTAGCAGAGCCTGATGAGTGGACCTAAGCTCTCGTCCAGGAATGTAGGGGGTGATGGCAGAACAAATGAATTCCGGGGCGGTGCCTGTTTTAGCCTGGAAGGTGGTACAACCAAGTTTAAACAAGGCACGCTCTTTCACCGGCAGCCAGTGCAATGCCTGCAGTAAGGGAGTGGCTCGGTGGTATTTAGGCAGGCCATGAATCAGGCGGGCAGCCTGGTTCTGCACTAGCTGCAGACGGCGAATGGCGTAAGCTGGAGCGCCGTTGTAAATGATGTTCCCGTAATCGAGGCGCGAGAGCACCATGGCCATCACTATAATCTTTAGGGCGGGTAAAGAAAAAAAACGAGAAATCTTTCTGATGATTCGAAGGGAAAAGAAACAAGAGGAAACAACTGAGCTGACCTGGGAGTGGACGGAAAGTGAGGGATCCAGGAGGATGCCGAGGGTCTTGACCTTGGGGACTGGGGGTGGGGGAACACCAAGTGAAGGGGGCCAGTGGAAAGGGGACCAGGGGCTGCAACCACCTCTAGTCAAGACTAACTCCGTCTTGTCTGGGTTGAGTTTGAGGTGGTTGCAGTTCATCCAATCCTGGATGAATAACATGACGGATTGGACATTTGAAGCAGAGGAGGAGGGGTGGGAAAGGTTGAAAATTAGCTGGAGGTCATCGGCGTAGTTGAACACCGTGACCTCGAGCTGCTGTAACATAAAAATGAGGGGGTAGATGTATAAATTAAACAAAAGAGGGGAAAGGGAAGAGCCTTGGGGAACTCCACATGCGACCTTACGAGAGGCAGCGGTGAAACCAGCAAGATGGACTGCCTGAGCCCTGTCACTCAGGAAGGACTTGAGCCAGGCGAGGGCCAGGCCCTCTATACCCGCCGCCTTGACACGGGTGAGAAGGATGGAGTGGTCCACCGTGTCAAATGCGGCGGATAGGTCTAAAAGAATGAGGGCCTGGGGGACGTTGGTATCAATGCCCTCGCGTAGGCTGTCCATCACTGAGATCACTACCTTCTCCGTCGAGTGGAGGGGGCGAAAGCCCGCCTGCCGGGGGGAGAGGCAGTGGTTGGCTTCCACGTAGGTGCTCAGGGTGCTGGTTACGTGGGTCTCCAAGACCTTGGCCAAGTAGGGTAAAAGGGAAATGGGACGGTAATTTAAAGGGGATGAAGGGTCGGCACCAGGTTTTTTTAGAATGGGGATAACTGCCGCAAATTTATGGGCAGTGGGGACAACTCCGGATTTAAGTGAGTCATTTAAGAGTGTGAGGGGAGGGGTAGGACAGTGTAGGAAGACCTCTCGCAAGATACGAGCGGGGGCAAAGTCTAGGGGTGAGCCGGACTTTACCTTTTGAAGCAGAGGAAAGAGTGTAGCTGTGGTCAGAGGGGGAAAGGACGTGAGTTTGGAAGTGATAACCGGGGGGGAGGGGTTGATGAAGGCCGAGGAGGGAGGAGAGATTTTAGCCTTGATCATTGCGACCTTGTCAATGAAAAAATCATTGAGGGAGTCGCAGAGTGGTTGGGAGGGGGGGATCAGGGCCGTGGCTCTGTTAGATGAGGCAAGCTCATGTACTGTGGCGAAAATCTCTTTGGACTGAGATTCGGCTGCCAATATCCTGTTTGAGTAAAACAGGGTCTTGGCATCAAGTATGCTTTGTTTGTAAACTTTGAGCACAGAGAGATAGGTGGTTTTTTTGGCGGGGCAGTATTCTCTTCTCCATACGCGCTCTGCTCTGCGTGCGGCCATGAAGGGGAAATGTGTGATTCACAATTTGCTAATCGCAAATTGTGAAAAATTTCAAGGGTGCAGGGGTGTCCAAAGGACACCCTGTTGCACCCCTGAAATCTGCTTGGGTGCACATGTGGCACACATACATGCCCTAAGGGCATGTATGTGCGTCACATGGCACTTAGAAAAATGAAACAATATGCATTTTGAAAGGAATTTGCAACTTACCACCAACTAGAAGTTGGTGGTAATTTGCGATTCCTTAAGGCCAATTTTCTAATTTTTTTAGCTTCTTACATTGCATTTAAGGAATCGAAAAATTAGCGATTCCTTCAATGCAATCGCAAGATAAGGAATCGCATATTTTGCAATTCCTTATTTTTAAAGCAGATTTCCTTGATGCATACCATTTGTCCAAATTGCATTTGCAAACGCCGAAATTCTGCGAATTTTGGCGTTTGCGAACTCAATTTGGCTTGATACATATGGCCCCATGTCTATATAGGACAATATGAAAGAAATAATCCCAATATACACAGAACACTAAAGTAATATTTGCCCACTTCAATAATAGCCACTTTCTCTGCTCCGCCAGACCAGTAGAGGATGGCTTGATGTGTGAGACAGAAGACATCATCCAAAAAGTCTGTGAAGGTTGCCAGCATCGATTCTGATTGAATTCTTTCAATTGCAAAAGCAGCAGGCAATCCCCAGAGAACTGTATGTTAAGGTGGAGCATTACCAGCAATTTTAAAAGAACAGAACACAATTAAAGTCCCAAACCAATTTAGAAATATATTGAAACATGTAATGAACACAACTGAACTAAAATCATTACAATTGGAAAAGGGCAACCAGAGATATGTGCTATGAAACCTTTAAGGCAAAATGAATACAGAAAAAAGAAAGCAAATTTGTAAAACAACAGGTCATGGTTGATGGGGTTGTTGACATGATTTTAGTCCTACTGTAGTGGAGCAGAGGTTGATAATACCAAGCAAGTCTTACCAGTCAGATTTTTTTATAATCAGACGTAGTCAAGCTGAGGCTGACGGGGACACTTTCGCTTGAATACCTAGTCGTTAAGCTCACTCAGGAGTCTTTGGTTTTAGTGCTAATGCTCCTAGTGTGAAAAATCTGAATTTGGGAGCTGCCAAGGTTGATTTGTTACTGAAATGGATTTGCCACCTAAACTCAGGCCAAGGTATTATATTTTTTTACTGAAAAATCACCAGCTGAGCAAGGCTGGAAACTGTAGCCACAGAGGCCTCCGCAAGGCTGGATAGCTTTACCGGGAGGTCCTACTCAATCTGTTTCAGTGCAGCAAAAAGCTCTAACTTGGAGTACCACGGGTTTCTTGCTCGCCTTGGGTGCAATCCTTGGGTAAAACGAAACTGATTATCCTGAGGTAGAAAAAGACCAGGAGCCTGATTTAGAGTTTAGTGGATGGGATACTCTGTCACAACCATGACAGATATTCTGTCCGTCATATTGCAACTGCCATAGGATATAATGGACTTGTAATTTGGCAAATGGGAATTCCACCCCGCCAAACTCTAAATCAGACCATAAGTCCCAGTTTTTAGTATCTTCTAGGAAAGTTATTTTTAGTCAGTCCTGCAGACTTCTAGGCACAAGTTCTCAATCCAGCTAGGCCTCCTACCAAGTTCAGTAATCTGTGGTCAGCTTGACCCTCTCTGTGTTAGGAGTCCAATGCTTTTTGTGACCCTGGAGGAGGCAAACAGGAGGCTAACCATGTGACCATGGTAGAGGCACTGCAGTACCTGGGTGACAGCAGGAGTCAGGAGTTTTGAGTCTCTAATAAAAGAGAGAGGGACCCAAATACCAAAGGGATAGGGTACCAGTATAAGACGTTATGTCAACAATAAATTCCCATTGGGCACATTCAGTATAGATCAATACCTAAAACTAGATTCAACAGTGAACATTCACACACATTATGGAGCAATGCATAGGAAACAAGATTATGTAAAAAACGGTAAATTCGGTATACACAGTTTATTTATACTTAAACAGCAATAAAAAACACACAATTTAAAAATATATAAAACTTGGGAACACAGAGAATAAATCAAAGGAACAAATCAAATACATTAATTCATTCAGTCTATTTCCTAAAGCTGTGAGGGAACGTGCATAAAGGTATATTCAGCAACAATCAGAATATTCCTAAATTGATATGTGTTGTACTATTCCCTCGGTTTCGACGCGTTTCAACGGACAAAAAGTATATGGCCGCCTTCATCAGGAAAATATTGACTGTCTTCCCAAGATATCATTTTGACAGATACTTATCATTGGAGTAGGGGAATGATGCCTCCTTTCTCTCGGTAGTGGTGAAGATACTAAAAGTAGACACGGATTGTGTGGACAATAGTGCAATCAATCCTATTTACTTTCTGTCAAGACTAATGGCTGTAAATAAGAATGGTTCTCGACTGGCGAAAAACGATGCTTCTCGATTGTTATAATAAGTCCCCACTACACGCGGTACACTTTCCAGATTGCAGAGCAGTAGTCCCGATCAATATATCAGGCAGACTCTGTCATGTTACACATATTCCAACATATATGCGTATTCACGAGTTAAGGGCCCCCTTCCTCTTTCCTCCTCGTATTATACAGCCTCTTAGTTAAAACTGCGTCGCGTGTCCCGCGTGTGGACCGGTCGTTTTTTGCAGGAAAAAATGACCGGTCCACACGCGGGACACGCGACGCAGAAGACAAGGGACGCATGTAGGCCTTTGTGGTGAACTCCTCTCCGTTCACGGAGTTTGCAGAGTTTTTCAAAGCTCCACGGAGCACTTGGAGCTCTGAAAATGTGGAGCAGAGTTTTTTCCTTGCTCACGCTTACCGGCATTAAGTTGATGAGCAAGGAAAATCCAATGCTATACCACCTCCCAGCGAGATTTCCCAAAGCAGGTGGTCGGGGATGGTCACGACCAATCACGTTGAGACTCCATCCATTTGTGTTGAGGAAGCTTCTGCTCAAGTAGAAATTCTACTGGAGCGGCAGAAAGAAGCAGCGCCCTCTTGCACTGCACATAGTGCTGTTCGTGCTCATTTACCAGCATGGGACAAACACCCAGCACTCAAAATCAACGCGAACTGCGTGACCTAATGTACTCCCCCGCTTGAGGAACTCCAGGTAGCACAGTGGAGTTTTGTGGTCACATTGCGGAACTCCGCAAACACCGCCCAGGCCTATTGTGGTAGTGACTTTGACTAATATTTTACAAGACGCTTTCCAATATGAAACGTTTGATTTAGGTTCCCTGAAGGGTGCTGAAAGTTTGGGTAGCTGTTTAAAGATTTGTCCCTCTCAATCCTTTACAGGAGGTCTAATATATTGTCCCCAGGCCAGGCGCTACCTTCTTAGCCTCTCTGGAATAAGCATTAGCTCCCCTCTCACTGCGATACGCACATTATATGGTTATGGAAGATTTGAACCTTCACTTAGAGTGCAGTAACGACCCTGATGTAGTTAATTTCACTGACACTCTCAGTTCTGTGGAACTCAATCAACTTGTTATATTCCCTACACATGTATCAGGCCATACCATTGATAGAGTTTGTACCGAAAACACCAATTTGATAGTTGACCTAGTCTGATCATGGGTTGAGCCCTTTTAGAATTCAGTTGGAGTAAGGTAACCTCTCCCCTTCCCTGGTAGCTATGAGCCTTTACGCCACACATAGCTGGGGCAAATTGTTTACTGCCCCAGACTCTTTCCATGCCTATCTATCTCTATACCTACATTGGTGGGACATATGGTGGAAGAAATCTTGGGCCAGATGTAGGTCGGCAAATACCGGTCGGTAACGGCCGATTTCGGCAGTTGCCGACCGGTATTTGCTAATGGAGATGTAGGGGCCTTAAAATATACAGAATCGGTATATTTACCGATTCGGTAAATTTACCGATTCTGTAAAATACCGAATCGGTAAAGTTACTGAACCGGTAAATACAGATGTAGGTGGCACTGAAAACAGTGCCACAGGCCATTACCGATTCGTTAATTACCATGTAATACTATTGCATGGTAAATAACGAATTCTAGTGTAAATGCACATCTGTGCATGTACACCTGTACACATACATGCCCTTAGGGCATGTATGTGTGCCACATGGCACACAAGCCACAAACAGGGGTGCAACAGGGTGTCAAAGTTACACCCTGTCCCCCTTGGCAATTCGGTAATTTTACAGATTCTGTAATTACCGAATCGGTATTTGCCATTGAATCCTATGGGCTTCGAGGCCCATAGGAATCAATGACAAATACCGATTCTGTAAATACAGAATCGGTAAATACCGAATCCTACCGATTCTGTATTTTTTTACCAAAAAATTACCTACATTAAATTTACCGATTCATGAATACCGAATCGGTAAAATTCGGTATTTATGAATCGGTAACTCTAATTTACCTATATCAGGCCCCTTGTCTTTTAACCACTGGATTACTCATACAGTTTAATGAATTGGCACCAGCAATACGTTTGAAGAAGAAACCTAAATCTCAGCCAGCAGTGCCATGGTTCAGTCAGGTCTTAGTTGAACAACGTCTGTGTTGTAAAAAATTAGAGCAGAAATGGCAGTAGTCTTATAACTGGGAGGACCTTGAGCCAGTTAAACTGGCACTGAAAGTCTATCATAGTCTGATTAAGGCTGCCAAAAACGTTTACTTTTCATCTCAGATTGAGGAAGCCTAATTTGGTCAGAAAGTCATTTTTAGGATTTCCAGATCCTTTCTTCAACCTAAGGCACTGGTAAGTGATATTCCACCCTCCTAAACTGTATGTAATCAAATTTACTCTTTCTATAACGAACAAATGAGGGTTATCCAACAAAATGAAAACGAAGCGGAAATGGAGGGAAGATACCGAGGGTCGTCCGGGTCTCATGCAAAGAATATAGAATATCCTTCCACTCTATCCAAAAATGCTGCCAAAAAATTCAAACATACTACACTGAGAAAAAATCCGGACACTCTGTTCGCGGACCCATATTTTGATAGAGTTAAAGGTATCATGATGAATGACCTGATATTCTACACTGACAAAACCGCTAAATGGCGTGATATCTTTACAAAAATGCTGTTCACAAAAACGGTAAAAAATATACCACATGGCACAAAAATAACGACCTCAATAACTAAAAGAGGTAATACAGAAATATGCATTACTATATACAAAACGGGAATAGTGCTGATACAAGCAACTAACAAAGAACTCGAGAAATTTGAGATAACTTTCCAAACTTTAAAGGAATCCATAGTAGGACCTAATCACCAACATGATATAGTAAGACCAAATCACCAACAAAACATGACCCCACCAGATATCACACCCAACAACAACTACCCTGTCACTAGAGATGTCAATTTAAATGACAATCAAATCTCTAACGCCGGAGATTTATCTATTACGGCGATGGCAACACCGGAGAATGAGACTGAAAAGATAACGGTGTATAATATCATTGTAAATGAAGAGAAGAACCAGACCGTAAGGGAAGAACCATTGCCGCCATCACACGTGGCCACTCCAACGGAAGAGGGTAGCTCAGATCAGAGTGAGCTCCCTTATGATGAGAACTACGAAAGGAACATAGTAGAGGCTATACACCTTCCCCAACGTCCTTCGAATACGAGACTAGAGGTCCACAGATCCTTACCCACAAAAACACCCCCTACACCTAACAATATAGGAAACAATGATGACACCCTCAACAGAATCAGGAATCACAACCAAAGTAAGGATACAACGACAAGTTATGTGGCAATGAGAACAGACTATTCTCAGAGTAGAGCAAATCGCAGAACGCAGACTGCCAGATCTATCTCACTTAAGAAATTACCCAGAACACAGAAAGAAACCAAGGAGCTAAAGAAACTAATAAGCAACATGGCACAAGACTCGAGGAAAGTTTCACAGACAATTGGGAAAATCTGGGAGATGACGATAAACACGAATTCCAAGATCACTCACATCCAGAATCTAATACTCCGACCCAACCGACCAAACAGGACCAACCCCATTCCAAACGAAGAAGCTCATGCCCTACTTCGATCCTATGAACAACAGGCTTCGAGAAAGGAAGAGATTATCGAAACTGTACCTATCGAAATTGTACCTATTGACCCTAATAGAACGTCCCGAAAGAATGATAGGAAAGCAATCCACCACAACCTACAACATATCCAGGTAAATACAACCGAAATAGAAAATGGAAACAGCGTCAACTCACAGAAAACACTGAACTGCCTACTACTTAACTGTCGCTCGGCAAATAAACACGCATCAGACATAGCCGCCTTAATCCTCAACAAAGAAATCGACCTGGCCATCCTCACGGAAACATGGCTCAATGAATCATCCTCTCCTACCATGGATCTTCTAGTACCACCACAATACAACATTGTCAGGTTGGACAGACCCAGGAAAGTGGGAGGAGGTATAGGGTGCATCCATCGCTCAGAGATAGAGGTCAACCAATTCCAATCTGACCATATAGAATCCTGTGAATACCTTGGCCTTAACATTAGATCACCAAATAATCAGAATTACAACCTACATGCGTTTTACCACCCACCGGGAGATAACGCAAAGTTCACAGAGCATCTTATGGAGATCATAACGGCTAACTCCAACCCAGATGCCAACAACATATTCCTAGGTGACTTTAACCTCCACTGGGACGACGGCAATGATAATTTGGTCAATTCGATCAAAGATTTCCTCAAGGAGCTAAACCTCTCGCAAATATGCACCCAGCCCACTCACTCACAAGGAGCGACTTTAGACTGGATAATTTCTAGAAACAAAGAAATCTCAATCACCGCTATAGACCCGTGTGATTGGTCTGATCATCACGCCATAACATTCGTGATACCTACAATGAAAAAGGGCAGGAACACACAACCTCGCAAGGTCAAAAAACTGATACGAGATACAAAAGAAGCTAATATTGTACGATTGGTGGAAAGATGTGAGAAAGACCTGAAGCCTCGCAACAACGAGCAGAATGTAAAGGAGCTGACTGATCATTACATAACCTCAATCGGTAATATAGTCAATGACACCTTGCCTCAAAAACTGAAAAGTGTCTCGGAAAAGCCCAAAAATCCTTGGTTTAATGAGGCTTTGAACGAGGACAGGCGAAAACTGAGAATGGCAGAAAGGAAATGGAGACAACATCCCTCCTCCCCCGAACTGAAGGCCCTCAGAAAAACAAGAAAACAATATAATCTAAAGATAACCAGCGCCAAAAAAGAATTTATAAGGGCTGAACTGGACAATGCCATAAACAGACCTCGAAAACTCTTCGAGATCCTAAAACAACAGTCAAACAAATTAACTAAAACGGCCCAAGAGAACCCAAAAAATCCCATAAGTTGTGAGAAATTCTCCTCATTTTTCACGGATAAAACTAAACTGCTAGAAGTTGAGCTCACAAATGCAGCGGCTAACCTCACGACCCATCCCGCTACTAAAAATAAGGCGAACGCTACAACGGAAGATCTCCCAACAAAAAATAAGGCAAGTTGGGATACATTTGAACTATACAACCATGAAAAGATCGCCAAAACTCTAGCGGAACTTAGACCCAACAACCACTACCAAGACCCACTACCGGCAAAATGTGTAAGAGAAATCAGCCACACTCTAGTTCCGATCTGGACTGAGATAATAAATGCCTCACTATCACAAGGGACCCTCCCTGACTGCCTAAAAACGGGGCAGGTAGTTCCCATCATCAAAAAACCGACAGCGGATGCAACTGACCCAAACAATTATCGACCAGTGACCAACATCCCTTTACTGGCCAAACTTATTGAGAAATGCGTGCAAGGCCAACTGAGTCAACACATCGCTAAGTTCTCACTATTAGATGACTGCCAATCAGGTTTCAGAACAGGACACAGTACTGAAACTGCGATATTACATATTGTTGATGACGCCTTACAAGCCCTTGACCAAAATCATGCATGCCTACTGATTCTACTAGACTTGTCATCAGCATTTGACACGGTAATTCATGAGATACTGATGACCAGACTACATGACAGGATGGGTTTATCTGGAAATGTTCTGAAGTGGTTTAACTCCTTCCTGCAGAACAGGACTCAGCTATTCCTGGTCAACCAAGCAATCTCCTCCCCATGCCCTAACACAATAGGGGTCCCTCAAGGTTCAACGCTATCCCCAGATCTATTCAACTTATATGTAGAACCTCTCACAGAGATTCTTCGGAACTCACAGATCTCCTACCACATGTACGCAGACGACACGCAAATATATATGAAGATTGCCTGCAGTGATGACATTGACCTCATGAATGAAACGTTAAAGAAAGCGTTGCATTGGCTAACAGCCAATCATTTGAAACTTAATGCCAACAAAACAGAATTCCTGTTAATCTCACCGACAAGGAGTCATCCAGAGGTAAAGGAATGGGCTAAACTGGTGACTGCGCTTAACTGCACTCCGACCCTTGTTAATTCAGCCAAATCTCTAGGAATTACACTAGACGAGAACCTAGAGATGAAAGAACACATCAATGCAATGGCCAAGAGCGCCCGTTTCCATTTGAACTATCTAAGAAAACTGAAACCCTTTATCTCAGAAGCAGATCTAAAACTTGCTATCCAATCGCTAGTTATCTCGAGGATCGAATATGGCTGCACTACGTTAGCTGGCCTACCAAAAACATCCACTGCACCACTAAAAGCCTGTCTCAACGCAGCGGCAAGACTTATCACGGGAACGAGGAAATTCGATCACATATCTCCCCACCTGAAGGCACTAAACTGGTTACCCTATGATGCTAGAATTAAAATGAAGATGGCCTGTATCAAACACAAAGCGGTCCACTACAACACGCCGAGATATCTAGCCAAGAAAATCAAACTATCAGGAGGTAACAGATCAACGAGAAGCGCTAAAGAGTTGCTACTACGGCCGGCCTTCTTCCGAAAAAAAAAGGCCTATGACCGAGCTTTTTCGGGAGCCGCCCCCAGAGTCTGGAATTCACTTCCTCCTTACATCAGGAAGATTCAAAATATTGCAGCATTTAAAAGGGAACTGAAAAGCCATATGATGAGTAAATACCCTACATAGAGATGACCACAGACCAGTGGCATAAACATTTTACGCCAAAGAGGACTGGAGTCATCATAAACAATTGGAAGAACAATAATACAAATGACTATCCACTCAAGCTATGACTATCCACTCAAGCCTCGGCTTTACACCCTATCGCTACCTCATATTTAGGTGTTATCTGCACTATGTATAACACCAAAGATACTACCCCTACCTTATCATGTTAATATTTATGATCGTTACAACTAGCCATACCTATTCTACTCTTTGCTAATTACTCTGACATTGCTCTGATAATAATTTACAATCCTACCTCATCGAACTTGACTGTATGACTATGACACAACCTAAACCATATGCACCACTTATCGCTAAGTGATCAGGCGTTAGGAATATATTTATCTAATCACCCCAGACAGTATATTGCCTCCTACCTTCCATATTTGTTTTTGCTGTTTTAATTGCTACTATAATGTCAATTTATTAACCTTCTATGTCAGTTTGTAATCACCCTAGATAGTATTTCGCCGTCTACCTCCATATATGTTTTGCTGCTATAATTGCTTCTATAATGCCAATCTGTAATCTCATATGTTAAGCGCTCTGATACCCACGGGTCTTGTCCGCGCTATATAAAACACTATAAATAAATAAATAAAGATTTTATTTCTTCTTTACCTTTGATAAATTATACTTTGGTGAATACCCCCTCAAAGTCAGTGACTGAAACTTTGACAGCTTTTCAGAAAATCACTCCAGCCCAGTCACGTCAGGTCATTTTATCCTGTAAATCGGGATCGCCAAATTACCCTTGCTCCTCTCTCATTTTTCATAAAGTTGGATGCATCGCTATCTACTGCAGCAGTCCCCACTGAGTTAGAATTGGCAGCGCTTAAATCTCTGCAGAAAAAACCCTTAGCTGACCCAACAGTTTTGTCCAACCAGCACCCAATCTCACTACTCCCTGCGATGAGCAAAATGATTAACAAACTGGTAAATGGCCAACTATTCGCATTTCTGGAAAATGCAATTCTGTTCTTTGCACAACAGTCGGGTTTCCACCAAAGGCATTCCACCAAATTTGCTCTGTTGGAAGTGTTTGACACCTTAAAATAAATTGACTTTGGATGCAGGGAAAAGTGCAGTGTTGATTTTACTAGATTTATCTACTGCATTGAATACTATCTCCTATGACATTTTGCTTGATCGTATTAAAGACTGCGAGATCCCTGAACTTGACTTGTCTTGGATTAAATCATTCCTGACAGATCACAGAGAAATTGTCTGGTTAGGATCAATCCCATCTGCAGAAAACAGCAGGGGTTCCACAGGGCTCATTTCTGAGCCCAGTCCTATTTAGCATTTATATGACACGTCTGATTTTCCTGAATATATCTTTTGGGATTGAAACCAACTCATATGCGGATGATACACAGCTGATCTTATCTTTGTATAAAGCATTTTTCAACTGGGAGTTTAATAGAGAAAACATTCTCACTGCAGTATACTGGTGGATGCAATCCAATCATTTAAAAATCAATACCAATAGAACAGAGTTTATGCTGCTTGGCAAGTCAAATCATTTTGTCCCAGTCAAATGGTGGCTGGATTCAGTGCTCTCCCACCTTCTACTGTTGAGGTCATTAAAGAACTGTAGAGGAAGATTAGATGCTTCCCTGTCTTTCTGCTCATAGGTTCCCGCGGTTGCAGGGATATGTTTTAACTTAATAAATTCATCTAGAATTATTTTTGACTATCTCCCACTGACTGCCACAAAATTGGTGGCTTGCACACTGATAACTGCAAGATTAGATTACTGCAACAGTCTGAATGCTGGATCCTCTAAACAGATTGTGCAGATACTCCAAGTTGTGCAGAATGTGGCCACCAGGTTGGTATTACAACTTCCCAGATGATAATCGGCCTCAGCAGCTAATAAGGCCTCTAAATGGCTGCAAGCTCATGAGAGGGTGCTTTTTAAAATTATTTTAGTAACCTTCAAAACCTATAGATCCACAGAACCGAGAGATTTATTGGCCAAATATACTCGCTACAACACCAATAGGTCCCTGAGATCCTCCGATGCAAACCTCCTCAAGTCGTTTTCCTTCAGACTCAGAACACGTGGTGGCAAATTCTTCTGAGCTCAGAGCAGTAAGACTTGCAATCAAATTCCCAGTACTTTAAGAATCATCAACCCTGAAGCAACTTTTAGAAAAAACAGTTGAAGACATGGCTTTTTGCAGTTCCTGATAAGCTCTGTTACTCTCTTATTTTATATTCTAATACCTTCCTTTTTCCGCATAGCGCCAGGATGCGGCTGTGGGAGTGATAGTGCGCTTTATAGGAATGCAATTCAATTCAAATAATTTCATACAGGCTTAAGAAGGAAAAGGTTTCTGGTACTACACCTCAGTTTGAAACAGTGAGACATCAAATACTGTTTACTTAAACCTGTGGTCATGATTGTAAAAATAGACAGTAAGGCCAGTAAATATAGAGAACCCATGAAATAGGAAAACTTTCTAGATACACTCGACAACAATGCCATGGATACAAAGAACTGGCCCTGGTACCTCACTGTTGAAAATGGAACAACATTCCCACCCTAACCTCTCATAATCCACTGGACCCATGGAAGACAGAGGTGTGCCACAGCCAGTCTGCTGGGGCCACCCTTCTCCAAATAGTCTAGGTAATAGAAATAGAAAGAGAAACATGCAGGTCTCTTCTGAAAGACTTTCCTGAAACAGCAAACCAATGATTAATAAGTATAAGACTGTCCTCATCCACCCAGATTCATCTGAGACTCTATATACTTTTACTGTTCCCTCAAGAGGTATACCAGCAATATTTCTGACTCTTCGATTTCCTGTCATTGAAATTTGAAAACATGTATTTTTTACACTATGGACGGTGGACTGTACAGAGTGAGTACACTTGGGCTTGTTCTATGCTTCTATCTCTGATTTGGTCACAAGACTGCCTGCTGTGTATCTTATCCTTGATACGTTTCTTCTAACTATTGTGTTGCTAAATTGGCAGAATTGACAACATAGCAGTTGTGACACATTTGCACAGTGCCCAGCAATAATTTATTGGATGCCATCTAGATTTTTATACTTCTAGGCGGAATACCATGGCTCAGGGTTCACTGCCCTAGGACCACCTACCACCATACACACCTTGACTAAAAGTCACAGTGGTGCATCAATCTCCCCTCTTTTTGCCAAAGGTCCCTTGACATTGGTGCCCTAATGATTTGTCACAAGTCTTAGCTTCTAGATTAAAGTTCTATTTTCCCATGACTCTGCTTGTAATGCTTGGGACCACTTTCCAGCTTTAGCATACCCATATCATTCCATCTATTCTCCATACACGATCCTCTCTCCCTACGAAGAGACATACCATAGATTTGTCTGATATACCTTTTTAATTTTCCTAATCCACCCATCTGAATTCTGTCCATTTAACACCACAGGAAGAACTTTCCATTGCACAGGCACTCTGACTACAGGACAGTCACTTTGCTGTTGCTTTGCCCACACCCCATTTCTCCTGACCTAATTACGAGTGACCCTATCATACTTTATGTGAAGGCACCTTCAAGTACTACTATCATATGCTCACAATCTCATTCAATACGCTCCTGCTATAACAGGTTAATTTCCCAAGACCAAAGCCCTATATCACCAAATGATAATGGTTTATGACACAATGAGAAATGAAAAAAAAGACCTCAGTTTCTCAGCATCAAATTTCCTGATATTGCACCACTGCAAGAAGCACACGTTTTTGACAAAGATTCCAAGAAATTGCAACGCTACTGCGCTGGGATGGTAACTAGTAACACCTGCACCGAGGCAACCCAAGGAATGCTAATGGAATCACAAAACAATACTAGGAAATGTGAATTCATTTTAAAACGTTTCCCCATGGTATAGACAGTAATGGCAGGTATCCATTTGCTAAACCAAAAATACTAGATAGAATGGTAATAATAGGAATGATTTATGCCCCAAGTGCTCACGAGTGGCACTTATTCTTAACAAGTTCAGACCCTCTGAGCAGTGATAAGTGATGGGTGGATTCTCATCCCTTCCCCTTTCTTGGAGAACTCCAGACACCATGACAGTTAATAGTGCAGTATTTTTTAAATTTATAGATGATTATAGTCTGTCTGATATCTGATGACTGCTCCACCAGACAGACTACACTTTTTCTACTTTTCTCTTCCCCTTATTAAACGTCCTTGCATAATGACTACTTGCTATGACAAAACCCTATGTTAACCAACTTGGGTATTTACAACATCTCAGCAAGTGGGATCATTATTCACTCACCTTTCCAGGTGGGCTTTGACAACTGACATTTTATGACCCAGCCTTTGCAAAGGCGAATGCAAGCCACTGCATACTGGGTCCCTTAAGACAAACAAATCGTCATGCCACTTATTATAATTCATACAAAGTGTAGCGCAGACTTTGTCATGTCAGTACAAACAATATGGACAGCAAACACAGCCACATGAAATGCATCAAACCAGTTGCTTGCAGAATAATCTATTTAAGATTTGTTAGCACACTTTGCCATAGGGCGCTCTTCAACTAGTTGAAGCCAATTAGAGGTTGTAAATTCAAACCCAATTCCTTCTTTACCTACAAAGGTGAAAGTTCACTGGCTAAACTGAAACTTAGACACTACAAGCACAGAGAAATGACAGGTAGAATGAGAGCAGTACAGTTGTGTCAAAGGAAATAAAAAGTGACCATCGCTTTAATCTGGGATTGAAGTTACCCCACACTAATCCATTCCTTAGTCATAGCTGAGGCCTTTAAATCAAGTTACTTTGCACCTCTAAATAAGTAGACACCGCACTGTTATATTATCCCTACACCTGCGTACCTGTTCCCAAGACAGCAGAGCCTTACTTGAAGATGAGAGTTATGATGAGGAGTTAGCAGAAGCCATAAATGGTTTGTTTTGCTGTAAGCTAGTTGGCTAAGACAACAAGTTCCCAGATGGGTTTTACAAGTCAGGAAAACCACTAGTGATGTTTACTACATGCAGTGTTTGAAAAGGTAGAAGGAATGGGGTTCTTTGGACCCTATCTTATCCATATATGGAGGAACCCAATACTTTGCCCCCGCTATCATCTCACTTCTTTAATTGAAGTTGATCTCAAGATAGTGGATACAATTTGCATGACATGGTTGATAAAAGTAATTTTGTACTAGTCCATACCTGTTAACAGCCTCAAAACCACAGTCCATCTTTTATGGCAGACTAGAAATGGCCCGAACGAAATCTTGCACTCACCATACCCAATAGCATGATTTCTACTACAGTGTTTCTGCTATAGTTGTTGTAGGAAATGTGCCTTTGTTGTGCAGTCAACCCATATTTTTCCTCTTTTGCTGCACCGTATATTTGTGCTTGCCTTAGCTCTCTGTGCATTTTAACCTTGCTAACCAGAGATAAGGTGTCTGTGCCCCCCCTTTAAATGTGGTCACATTGGCTTTTTCCTAATACATCCCTAGTAGGAGCTGCAAAACTTACCCTGGGCCTGTAAGATAAATGTCACTAGTGGACTGCAACACCTATTGTACCATCCACTACAGTGGCAGAGTAAAATTTGGATTCAGGCCGACCATTGTATATTGACTGTGGCAGCATGAAAACTTCAATTCAACCTGTTAAAAACAAACCCTTTAGCCTGAACCAAATAATAATAGGTCATCCCTATGTAGGCCCTGTCTACCACAAGACAGAGTGCACGGTATTTAAAAGTAGAACATGTAGAAATTCAGGGCTCGATTATTAGTCTGGGGGTCCATGGACTGCCAGACCTTAGGTGGCATGGAGGAGGCCGTTTTCTAACCGCCCTAGTACAATTAGGGCGGTCGGGCTACAATGGCCCCGCCACAGCCTCCAGAGAACCACTGTTCGCTGACGGTGGTGCGGCGATGTAAAGGCAGCAATATGCTATGCGGGACTGTCGTGGTCATGCCAAGCATGTTACAAGTTTCCTCTCCGCCATGGTTTTCATGGCGATTCCTCCTCCATTATAACTGTGGTGGAGAGGAAACAACAGGGGCCCTACATGGCCTTGAGAGGCATGCAGGGGGGTACAACATGTGTCCCCCTATGTGTATTCACCCCAGTTCTTGCATGGCATAGGCTTTAATGTCCATGCCGTGAAGGAACTGTTTCTGGTGTGCCCAATGCGGTGCCCATTTTCAGAGGCACCATCATGAGAACTTAAAAAAAGACTGCCCGACATGAGAAACACTCGTAATCTGGCAAGCCTGACCACAGGTTTGGCTGTGCAGTGGCAGTGCGGATCCAGCACTCCACCGTCAAACTCGTAATCGGGCCCTCAATGTCTACACGTTGTTTCAATGACTACCACACAAAAGCTATTTTTCAATATGGCATGCCTAGCAGCCCTATGTAGAAAACCAAAATAGCCATTCAAATTCTAATAAGGATTCTTGGAAATGAGACTAGCTAGGAAAATAATTAAAGATGTATTCATAATCATTATAAAAATCCGTGGTGTGGTCGAATTTGTAATAAATATTAGGGAAAAGTACCTTTTACAAAATTGTCTTTTCCTTGCCTGACGTTCTGGGAGGCTTCTTTTATTTAGGCCATGGTGAAATATTTATTATGCCAAAGTAATGTTTTTCTGCACAAATGCTTCCACTGGCCCATTTTGGATACAAGAGTGCATTTCCCATTAAGAAATTAGTGATAATGATGGATTATTCTTCCTATATAATCGCATATTATTATGAGTAATTGTGTGGTAATTACCCTGCCTGTCATACCCACCCCTAGTAATGCTAATAATGAGGATTTGAATGGGTATAAAAAGGGTGTGAAATACTTTAGAGGAGCAAACATGGGCATAGATGACACCACTGTACCTCCCAGAATATGCAGGGTGGGGTTGTGAGCATCCTTTTTCTGAAACCTGTCATCCCATCCATAGGGTGGTCTTCCCCCAACTTTTTACCTGCTTACCTCCAATTTTTGCTGTATCATTTTTTGGCCTTAGGACTCTAAGCACTATACCACTGATAATCAGAGATAAAGTGCATGTGCTTCTCCACTTAGCATGGTGACACTGGTGTATTCCTGATTGGCATATATTTAGTTTACCTGTAAATACCATCTAAAATGATATGCCTGATACCCAGGGCCTGTAATCTAAATGGTGCTAGTGGGCCTGCAACACTGATTGTGCTGCCCACACAAATCACACATCGAACTGACTGAGTGATTCGGAACTGACGCATTAGACACTCAACAACCATGCTTTGCTCCATCCAAGGTACTTTGTCAGCTGGAATTATTTGAATCCTGTAGAAAGCCTGCCCTCCATCACAGTCGGCCGGAACATCAGATTTACCCCAGCTAGTGAAACCTCAAGTAACCTTAGAGCGCTATTGACTTCTAAGCACTATTTTTGGTATATTGTTTGAAAATTCATAACTTTCGTTCTACTTTTGGGATTTTTGTCATTTGATCTTAATTTTCTCATAAAATTATTTTCTTCAAATCCTTGTTGTGTCTTCTTGTGGTATTTTCATTGTGTTACTGTGTGTGTATGTGTTGCACAAATACTTTACACAATGCCTCTTAAGTTAAGCCTTCCTGTTCTACGCCAAGTTACCAGAGGGTGGGCACATGTTAATATGTTAATTAAAAGTATGCATCTTGCTTACCCTGAATAGGATTGTGGTACATACCTGGACAAGGTGCAAACCTCTGGCAACTAGAGACCCAATTTCTAAGACTTTTTGACATTGGTGCTCTGCGAGGGGAACATGACGGCCGGAAGCTAACGGCTGTGACGGAGCTCCCCCTCTGTATGGCGTTAGGACTTCGCTAGCTTGCTGGCGGTTAGAAGTGTGGTGCAGTGTCATGCAGTAGCGGTACTCCGTTTTTTTCTCTTTTCCCTGCTCATTGAGCCTATCAGCCCCCCGAGGGTTGTGACTCTGCCCCCCCCCCCCTGGTCTTCTCAATCCCGTCGATTGCCGGCAATCTGCAAATCGGTAAACGGCAAACGCGGATGGTCAATAAGGGAGAGGGCGGCGTGCCTACAAAACCTGCCTGGTTCCGGGAGCTCGGCGCTGTTAGACCATGGCGGCAAAACCCTGGAAGACTGACCCAGAGCCCTGCTGGACGGACAACATATTCGGTCAATGCTGCGGTTGTGGTAAGCCCGGTTCCTGGTAAGATGCATGTGACTGTGAGATATTTTTTCTGTGCGGGCTACAATAAGTCGGTGGCTGTTCCTCTGAATATCCCCGCGCATTTGAGGAGGGCAAGCTCAGTTCAGAGGTGCGGGAGACAAGTAATCTGTGGGGGTCTATCGGTCATTGAGGATAATTCAACTTTCGCCCTAATCTATGATCCACAGGATCTCGATAGCGAGGTGAGGCAACCTTGTATGAAGAAAAGCGGTCGCAGCGCTGCTAGCTTACACCCTAGCGTTCATTCAATCAAACCGGGCTCTGCTTTGACTATATCCACCTCTGAGGTAGGGGTCAGTCGTTATACACTGCGAAATTGGGCTGCCAATATAACGCCAGTTCCTTTAAAACCATCTATTTCTCCTCCAGTAATTCAAATCAAAGCTACTTCCCAGAAAGGGAGAGAGAAGGGAAATCACAGCGGTATAGACACCCCCCAGGGGAGAGGAAAAGGTAGGAAAAAAGCAAAGGGTGGGGCCCCTGTTCCATTAAGAGTTACTCCATTGCTGAAGTCCTATTATAAAGTTCTCTCTTCGGGAGTTTCAGAAAGAGCAAAAAAGATGGCTGCGAATAGCGCCACAGTTAATGTGGTAACGGAAGTCATTGCTCTGGATGGGGTTCCTACAGAGCTTTCAGCAAGCAACATCCGTGTGTCATCCCAGCTTAGCCAAATACCTCAGCTCTTTTCGTCCCCTGTGCAGGATATGGTGCATCCTACGGTAGAGCTTTCAAAAAGTTTTTCCACCCTCGACATCCAGGATACTGAGCAGGATAATCAGGGGAATTCGAACGATGACCCAAGCAGTCGTAAGGAGGATGGAAGCAGCTGCAATGAGGAAGGCCCCTATTTAACCATTAATGGCACACCTACAGACAACACTCTACCAACAATGTCTGTTCCGGGAACTCTGGCGGATATTTTATTGGGGCTAAAGGAGGACATAGGGAAGCGGTTTACTACATCAGAGGCAAAGCAGATCGCCATTCAGGCATCCTGTGAGGCATTGGCTCGGAAAGTGGAGGAGGTCTCACTAAGGACCGTTGCACTGGAAGTGGAGCTTCCTAAGATCAAAGAAGCATTTACCACCTCCGTAGTCACCATGGATAAGTTGGTTCAGCAGAATCGGGAGATGAAGGATGACCTTGAGAGGCTTGAAAATCATTCAAGAAAAAATAACTTAAAATTCTTGAACGTGCCTGAAGATCTTGAAGGGAATGATATCAAGGCATTCATCGTTGCGGTCCTTAAAACGACAATCTTAAAGGACTCCCCCGATGTCGATCATGATCTATTAGCTGACATCCAGAGGGTCCATCGTGACCCATACAGGCGGAATCCAGGGAAGGAGCGCCCTAGGAAGATCGTGGTCAACTTTCTTACCTACGGCACTAAAGAAAGGATTTTGTCTCTGGCCCTTAAAGCAGGCTCTATAAGGTCAACCTCATTTTCTAGTCCATTTACCTTCACAATCCGCTCAGATGTTTCCCACATAACTTCAACAAAACAATGGGAGATGGGCAAGAGATTGGCGACCTTTAACTCCTTGGGAGCTCGTGCCCAGCTGAAATTCCCAGCCTCACTCCGCATAATGTGGAATAATCAGATGTACAACATACGCCAGATTGAGGATGCATACAATTTGATTGAAAAGATTAGGGCGGGCAGCAAGGGGGGGAGTGGAGAGGCGGTGCAAACAGTTGTTGGGCGGTAGGGGTACGGTAGGTGGCATAGTTGTTTTGAGAAAACAACAGAGCTAGTAATTTTATATACATTTAAGTACAGTTTATATCACTTACCCAATTGTTAGGCAGTATCCACTACTGATAAAGGCAATTTTTTTGTTGCATCACTTATGCATTATATACAACCATACACAGAGTGGGGGGGGGGATATCCGTCTTAGAGTGTAATGCTCAGAAAGAAAGGGAGGGTTCCCCAGGGAGGTAGGGGGGTTCAGGGGTCACTAGGGAGTGGGGGTGGTGGCAAGTGGGGTACGGGGGGGTGGCAAGGGGAGAAAAGAAAAAATGGAGTCCTCATTTCGCATTAGTCTATAAGAGTTTCCAACTGAACAGATGGGCGCATCAGTTTTTGGGTAAGGAGGAGGGGACAGAGGCCACCTGATGACTGGTAATAAGATACTAATTATCTCCTGGAATGTTAACGGGCTCCGGTGCCCCCGGAGGCGTAGGCTGATTTTAAAATATTTGGAACAATCTTCGGCTAAAGTAATTCTCCTTCAGGAAACCCACCTGAGTTCCCTTGAGAGTAAAGAGTTTTTTGGGAGGCTTAGATGGGTAGGAGCATTCTGCTCCTCTGGTCAGATGGTGGCGAATAAGGGATTTGCAATCTTGATTAAGCCTGGGATCGGAGGATCTATAAAGTCAATTTTAACTGACCAGTCAGGAAGATGGGTCTTCGCGCCTGCCGATTTTAGCGGATGTGAACTGAAGATTGTATCTTACTATGGGCCGAACTTCGACGATCCTGCCTGTAAACTCAAAGTACAGTCCAACTTGGTTGAGGTCACTTCTCCCTTAGTCATAGGGGTGGACTTTAATGTTCTCCTCGATCCCCGACAGGATCGTTCCAACTATAGCCAGCATATTGCTGCCCCGAGATCCCGTTGTGCCATGGTTAACATGATCCATGAGCTAGGTCTAATCGATGCCTGGAAGGTTAAGAGTGGAACAGCGCTGGGCTTCACCTATTTCAGCAAAAACATGGCCATTCTTCAAGACTGGATTATATCCTTGTAGACAGGTCATGTTTAGAGGTCCTGGTAGAGATAAGAATACTCCCAAGCATTCTGTCCGACCATGCCCCTATCATGTTTTCACTCCTGAAGGGGAGGGCCAGGGGTGTAACAACCCCTAGGTGGACTTTAAAAAGGGCAGTCTTACACAATCAGGACATAGTCACTGTGGTGGGTACCTCTACCATTAACTACTTTTCTGACAATATTGGCTCAGCCCCACTCGAATTTGTTTAGGATGCCTACAGTAGCGGTCGGCAGTAGGTGTTTCTGTAGGGCGGTGACGTGGGCAGGGGGAGGGGTAGGGTGGGGGGTAGTAATGTATGGATTACGGAGTTTTACAGGTAAGTAAACATTTAAATAAATTTTAAAAATTATTGCGCGGACTGCATCACCAAATGTGATGCAGTGCGCGCATCGAAATTCGTTTTATTTATTTAAATGTTTACTTACCTGTAAAACTCTGTAATCCATACATCACTACCCCCCACCCTGCCCCTCCCCCTGCCCACGTCACCGCCCTACAGAAACACCTACTGCCGACCGCTACTGGATGCCTATAAGGCCCATATTCGAGGTCAGTTCCACAGTTTGACTAGCTCAAGCAATAGGGAGGAGGCGATGAAATATAGAACTTTGGAAGGCAAAATCTCATCTTTAGAGCTCTTAAGACTGAATACCCATGCGGATAATCTACCACAGGTTTTAGTGGATTTAGAACGCCTCCGCTCAGAATATCGAGGATTGTTGGATCTGAAAGTTAAGGCACAGTGGGCCGTATTTTCTATGGACAACTACGAGTATGGCGAAAGGGCTGGGGCAATACTGGCCAGTAAGATTAGAGCAGACCGGGTGAGGAATAACATAAATAGATTAATCATTGATAATCAGTGTACCATATCCTGCCAGCAGGAGGATATGGAAAAATGTCTTCTCTCCCTGTTCTCTGATCTATATGACGAAGAGCCGTCCCTAAGCTCTGCGAATACCCTGCGGTGGCTGGAGAGTAAGGCTCTACCTAGGTTGACAGATGAAGGCCGAGATATCCTCAATTGCCCCTGAGGATCGATGACAGGATAACACCCTTCAGAGTAAAAGATTACAGCTGTAAGCTGGCGTTATACGCCGACGATCTGCTGGTTTACACCAACAATCCGGTCGAGGTCTTTCCTAAAGTTTAGGAGATAATGATTGATTTCGGTCGGTATTCCGGCAACCTGATTAACAATTCAAAAACTGAAATAATGAGCTGGGGGTGGACAATTGGGAGGGAGCCCAAAGCAGTCAGTTTAGATACTTGGGCATAATAATAACTCCAGATCTTAACAGTATAGTGCAGATTAATATAAAGAGGGTGACCAGGGATATCGACCAACTTTTTCTGAGATGGCAGAATCTCCCTCTGTGAAAAAACAGGGGAATCCCTTGGCGGACACAACTCGAACGTTAACCCATATATTAGCACAGGTCTCTAACACATGTAGTACACAAACAGAACATTTGTTTAAAAGAAAGGGTTTTCACTTTTTATTTTTTTGTTAAAAAACATGTCATAAGCAATACATTTTTTAAAAATGAAGCTACAAAATTATAATTTAATTAAAAACATATACAATAATATCACAACCATATTCATCTAAAGTTCATAAATCTACTACTAGCAAACAATTTTACAGACACAAACTGGTCTGTAAAATGTAGATTTAAATATATCCAACTTTCGTCCTGGTTTTCCGCTGAGAAGGAGAACATCGGCGGTAACTGGGACATTGAGTTTGCTCTCCAATCTCCTGGTTGTAGGAAGAGGGAAGTGGGACTTTGGTACAAAAAAATGCTTGAGGCGAAGGAAGTACAGGCACCCCCATTACATCTTGTTTGGAGCTCGTCTACCCTGGAGACCACCTTAGTTACCCTCTATGACAGCGTTTCCCAAACTGTGGTCCGCGGATCCCCAGGGGTCCGTGACACATTCCCAGGGGGTCTGCCGGACTGGAATGCCTTCTGTCATCAATACTGAAGCGCTAAGTGAATCCTGTTGATTCATGAGCAAGCTTTCAACTGAAATAAAGGTACTTCACCTTTAAATTTGCACGTCCCCTCTTCATATTTTCTTCAAAAACACACGCATCTTTCAAGCGCCCATGTGCTGCTACAAGCTCTGAATGACAGCGAGGGGTTCTGGCTGCACAGTGCGCAGAGGCTGTGTGTGGGACGGACTGTAGCAGGCAGCTTAGATTCAGAGCTCCGGTCTCAGGAATTCAAGCATAGCGAACCACGGTAAGTTTCTTAGAAGTTGCTAGAAAACAAACCTTCCTGAAACTTTGGATTCCAGAGGCTGCAAGCAGTGTTAGTCTCGTTGATGCGCAATGATGCCTCTGCCAGCAAAAGCGATACCAGACCAAGTTATTGGCGGACGTGGCTATTACAAGTATAACATTAAGGTGTTTGCAGCATTACACCGGGAAACCGCCCTATCACAGGCCGAGCCTTCCTCGCCACTGTTACATGTTTGAGAATAAAAGTGCATTTCTCAATCTCTCCTGCTCTGTTCATTTCCAGACTTGCAGCTCCTCATCCCCAGAGAGCGCTGGTAGAACGAGTCCACCCCGCCATAGGGCAGTGCTTCTGATTATGTTAGATTTGGTTTTGTCTTACAGTGGACGGTATTTATGTCCCACACATTAGTAAAGCCATCTCAGGAGCGTACGGGGCCGCTGCCAGCGCTCTCTCTGCTCGAGATATCCCAGATTCTTGAGCCCTTCATTGGTGACACATTAACCCTTTTCATAGGTATAGACAACATTCTTGGGAAGAGGCCATTGCAGCTAGGCAGGCGTCGAGTGACAAACCTTATCTCTGGTTTCTAGCACAGTTAGCCATTATTGGACAGCATCTTCGGGTAGTATTGTCGTCACCACTCGTGGCCTGAGGCTTGTGAAATTATTTCACTCCAAGTTATGTTCTCTGCGTGCTTGACTTTGCAAGGGTATTGAGGAAGTGTAGTCAAGACTTGCACTCCGGGGATGTACAGTATTTGGAACTCTGATATGGTGTGACAGAAATAATTACACTTGATAGTCTCTATGTACAGCCAGGGCTGTATCTTGGAAAAAGGGTAAGGATTTTATTTACATGTAGGAAAGTCCTGCAGTTGTAATAACTTCACAAAATCATTAGTTAGTAAAACACAATAATATCACTTATCTGATACATTTATCACCTGGGCACCATATCTAATGTCATCTAATGAGTGTGTCAGCTTTTCTTCGAAACTCAATCTTTACTGCAGTCTGTGTTTTTACAACTGTTCAAAGGGGGCACAGGTAGGTGCTTCAATGTATGGTTTTGACTATAAATTATCATGTTTCCTAGTTTGCTGTCCCAGAATATTACCCCGGCTTCATAGACCAGTCTGAAGTTGGATCATCAGTTCTGAGTGGCAAATACCCTGTGGGTTCTGGATGGCTCATTTATTTTTGACAATCTCATGCAGGCTGCAGTCCACAAGCCTTCCTTTCTGGATCTTGGCAAATAGGGCCCTCTGTTTCTTCACACTGGTCCATAGAGCTACCTCCTTCAAGGTTACTGTAGAGGCGATTTTTCCAGTATTTATGTCTGGTCCTTGCAGATAAAATCCCTTTGAAACATCTCTCTGGACACAGCTTTCTTCTAAGTCCAGATGAAGTACATCTATTGGCTGGATGGGGCTTGGGGCCAGACAGAACCCAGGCAGTCTTTAAAATATGTACACTTTCCTTATCTGGGCATAGTGCATGTTTCCTGGCTTGCTTCCAAGACTCTCTGGAAGAAAGGTTGTGAGGCTGGTATTGATTCCTAGTGTTATGTGAGTTAGATTGACCTAAACCGGATACTCTCAGCCATGGACTCTGGTTGCTAGATTATGGCCAACACTAAACGAAGGGGGTGGGGGTGCACAGAGTTTGTTTGGTGCAGCAATAGAGATGCTTCTGTGCAGGGTCTGGATTGTATTTGCACTTAGCGCAACAAAGACTACAAGGTCCCAGAGCTCAGATTTCGTGGACTGTTTGGTAAGCAATTTGTTATGTCAGCAAGATTAATAAAGATATCCTGAAAGGGAACAGGATTCTTGTGCTGCTTCATCCTGTTTTCCATATTACACCTATCATCTTGTATACACAGTCTTCCTGCAGTATCAAAACACTCGTATGAGATCACTGATTTTATTCTCACTGACATGAACAAAAATGAATGTGTGTCCTCATGTAACGTAACTGGTGCTATGTAAAGCGCTCTGATACCCGATTCGGGTCAAGTTTGCGCTATATAAAACTATGCAAAAAAAAAAAAAGGCAAAACACCAGCATTCCGGCACCTCGGACCAGGAGAGCACGTGAGTGTTTAATTAACATTGAAAAGTTAGTCGCCGAGATGCAGCACCATCCTTCCCATTAAAATGTTTTTATTTTTGCATACTTTTCAAGATAAAATAATAAAAGCTTTAATGCAAGTATTTGTTTGGTGTGTACTTGTTTGTGTATTTTTTGCGAATTACTGTTTTCATTTTTTGAAATTTAAATTGTAAAAATTGCTTGGGGGTCCCCGGCCTCCAGTAGTGATTCAGTGGGGGTCCTCAGGAGTCAAAAGTTTGGGAACCACTGCTCTATGATACATCTCTCCAATATCTGTACAGATATGTCAGGTCTGCCTCTCTCAAGAAAAAACATTTCTATGCTATTAACAGGCTATACTACACGCCGAAGAAAATTGCGAAGTTTGTGAGCCCGCCCCCTTGTTGCCCTAAATGTGGACTGGTAGAGGCGGATGATATGGATGTTTTTTATGACTGTCCTATCTTGGGTCTCTTTTGGGCCAATGTGGGGAAGGCAATGGAGAGTATCTATAAGGTTAAACTCAGTTTGAACACAGTTAGAGTTCTTTTTGGCTTGGACGCTGATCTTATTTGTGGGTTAAGGGGGACACAGGTGGCCTTATTTTTTAACCTTATTCTTATTGCTCGTAGAGAGATTTTTGCAAGATATGGAAGGATACTAGCCCCCCCTGTATGAAAATTGGCTCCGAGCTACACTCAGAATTGCACGTTTAGAATCTGGGATGGCACATAATGTAAATAGCACTGTTTGGGATCCTCTGATAGAATGGGGAATAGAAATGAGGCTGGTCTAAAGCCCCGAAGGGTCCTATGATTACACCTTGCCCTGAAACAAAGGGGCAGGCCGGGTCGGCTCCAGGTAAAGCAAGAACTTCAGCCCTGGGTGCCCAGGACGGAATGGGGTTGTAATTGTTTATTTGCACTTGCCAATGGTGAAATGAGGACTCAAAAAAAATACTTTTTGACATTACAGTGCCAAATCCTGCTTGACTCATCTGCTGGGTTTACATGTAACACTTTGGGGCACATTTCAAAGAAAGGGGAACAGTATTCCAAAGCACTTCTTGTGATTCACCTGTTGGAAAACTCTATTTTTGGTTTGCTGTACCAATATTCATTCTCTGGCAAAACTGTGTACACTCTCCACACACATTGCAAGCCCCCAGAGCCCAAGTTTATTGTGGCCGGAGACTTTGTTTTCTTGAAAGGCTGGTATGGGGTTGCCCCAAGAACCTTTAACCCATTGGCCAGGACATGCTCAGGAGGCATTCCTACCTACAACCATGAGCCATGCCATAAATGTGGCGCCTCCTGGCATCCACTTCAGAACACTCCTAAACAAGTAGAAGCACTGAAAATTACTTGGCCTGCTGTCTGTGATGTGAGAGGAATCCTGAAAGACTAGCCTCTTCCCTCTTGTACCAAACGCAAAGAAGTGGACTCTAAGGGTCATAATGTTGACCTCCTATTATAGCTACAGACACACATTAGCTACAAGAGTTCTTTCTGGAAATGCCCAGATAACCAGTGACAGCTGGAACCGGACAGGACCTTGTTGTTGGTCTCTGCCTGACACCTTCTGAGTCTTTTAGTGCCTCCCTTGTGGGTATTTTGAAATGTACTCCTGTGCTGGATTGGGGCTTTAAGGTCTAAGTCAGAAGGTAAAATCGTTGAGCAGGACAATCATGGTTGGCGTATGCGACTAATGCTGCATCGCAGTCAGCATTAAATTGTGCCAAGATCCGGGTCTACCACAAATCTTGAGTATCATTGGCACTTTGTGCTCCTTGGCACTATTCTTACTCAACACTGTCATAGCTACCAATGGGTTGAGGCCCAGTTTCTTTAGTGACATTAGTGGTTAACTGTGACAAGGACGGATAATTGCATGGGTAGGTGTTTATGACCTCAACCAACACTCACATATTACAGTTGTCCTGTTATACTTATGTTCAGGGTACAATATTGATTGGAGAAACACAGAGGCACTGTCAATGAAATTAAAGGCAGCATCTACAAATGTTTGATGCATGCCAGCGCAACAGGCCTTCCTGCTGTGCTGCCATACATCAAAAGAAAAGGGCAGAAATGTGCTGTATCTACAAGATTTGGCACATTCCTGTCCTTCTCCCCTCTGCCGTCGCACAAATAGCTGCTGCATGCCAGCTTAGACATGCTTGCTTCATAATGCAAGGGGGCCTGCATTGCAGGGACGCCCTTTTTTGTGCAGGAAGGCACAACATCCTGCATAAATACAATAATTGATGAAATTTTCCTCTTTCTATGCATGCTGCAGAATGCAGCATACATAGAAAGAGGAAAAAACAAGGAGAAATAAAACTATTTCTCCTTGATGCACCACAGAATTCTGGCACATTCCCAGGTTTGCGGTTCCTCGTAAATCTTGAAATGCTTCAGATTCATTGGGTGTTGCATGGGAACACCCACAGCAACAACCATGGAATGCCCCTTTCACGCAGTGTCTGCATGAAAGGGGCACATATTTACAAAGCCATTAAAAAGAAAAATGGCTTTTCATGACCTTGTAAATATGCTGCGGCAGATTGCACCTCTGGAGCATCAGAAAAGTGATTATCCAGCAGCACAAAAGTGCCGCTCGGGCATCGTAAATGATGTCCTTAATGGCTGGACATGAACCAAATCATGCCACCTGACTACCCTATTCTGAAATATTCTAAGCTGTTTGGTCCCTACAATGGCCTGTTTTTAGGATTATGTATTGTCATTATTACAGAATTGTTTTCCAACCCCACAGAATGCACTTACAAGTTGCACTGGGGGTCTTGAAAAAATCATAATCCCTGAAACAGTGGTAATTTTATTTGGTCATGACAGAATAATCAAGAAGTCCTTGGTCTCACAATTCAACATTTTCAATGGCTGGTATTGTTGTCCCCACCAACTGCATAGGGCCAATTTGCATGACCATTCTAACTGCTGGAGACATAACGGGAAAGGTTGTGATCTGTTTCATATTGTAGTAATACCATATCATACTGACATACAGGACAGGGATCTGGAAAATACTGACCGAGGTTAATGAATGATATACACCCCCATTTGCATGCTTAGTTGTTCTTTATGGCACCGTTGTCATAAGTGATCTGTCTATACACATTCACCAAGGGGCATCCACCATTCTGGCCGCAGCCAAAATGTGTATCTTACATTGCTGTCACCAGACTACAATACCCATACTGGAAGTCTGGTTGATGTAATGTAATGTAAAGGTAACTTCTAAAGCACAACTGTTACTTCAGAGTGTCCTGACGCTCTGCACTAACAATGTAGGAATGAGAAACGAGATACATAAGAACAGAATTAGTTATTTAAGAAGAGCCATGTTTTTGGCTTCTTCCGGAATAGAGAGATGGACATGAGGCATCTTAGATTTAGCAGAAGGTTATTCCATAAGGTAGGACCCAGCAAAGAAAAGGACCTCCCTACAATTCTAGATTTACTGATATGAAAGATTTTGGCCAGAAAAAGATTTTCTGAACACCGATTTCAAGGAGGGATGTAGAATCCGATTCTCGCTTTCAGGTAACTAGGACCTGTTCCATGCAACGCTCTGCGGATGAGTAGTAGAGCTTTGAACGTAATCCTCTTACTTGATGAAACTCCAAAGAAGTGCCTATCATGAACAGATTAATAAAAACTCTGTGACCAGATGGTTTTATATACCTCAATTTTTTACAACTTTCAGCTTGCTGGGGTTACTGCCAAAAGGTCTAGGAAAGCTCTGGAAATTAATTGAAGCATATCCCACAGGGGCGGCTCCTTAGCTATGGTGGTGGAGCATTGCTCCACTGCTCTAAGAGCAGAAAAATTAAATGATAATAACATAGTTATTATCTTTTTACTTTTCGGAGGTTCAGGGCTAGTTTAGGGCGGGGCTAAAGGTTCCGGGGGAGGAGTGGTTTGCGCACTCCAAGTGCACATAACTATTTGGCGGGCCGTCTTGGGCTGGCCAAACAGTCATTCGCACGTTGTATGTTCCCTGTCAGGCTGTAATGCACAGCCTGGTGAGAAACATGCCCAGCATCCCATTCCCCATCTGAGTGCCAAACTATGGCGCTCAGACCAATCACATTGCTGCATTGCAGCATTGTGATTGGCTTGGGGGAGAGAGCCTGCTTGCTTTCTGGTTCCGGCCCTTGAGAGGCGATGAGGGACCACGAAGGAAGCTGCAAAGAGGTACGTTTTTTTTGTTGTATTTTATATCTCCCCCTGCCACACCACTCCCTGGCTCTCCACCATCATTCCCTGCCAGCCGCTACTGATATCCCCACAGTCCCATTTGGGATAACCAGAGAAAAAAAAAGAAGTAATAAGATTATCCTTTGTTCTGCAAGCTGTTGTGTACCTCTTCCAGGTGCTTACTCCCTGTTAAGTGATCTGCCATTGAAACCACCTTGAACATCCCGGGTCCACAGGCCAGGCTTTTGTCCTCTGGCAGCCCATAAATGAAAGTATGGTTCTGCCAGGATTACTCAAAACAGTATTTGTTCATTTACAGGTGACAAAAAAGCAAAAATATGTTTCCATAGGAAATCGCAACATTCTATTGGGAATAACTTTGGCACCGGTTGAGGAATCTTCCTGAAATTTTCCTTAACTTTGCCTCACTGCGCTCCGCTCCTTCCCTGAAGGTATGGGGGGGATTCGTCAATCGGGGGCCGAGATAAAAGGGGGGTCCCAAAACGTGTTTTCCCCATGTTAATTTCCATAGGGCGGTTGGACTCACTTTTATCCCGAACGGCTGAATGGTTTTCCACCAAACTTGGCAAAATTGTAGGGACTGGTAGCCCGATGTGCCTTTGCTATGTCTCAAGATATGTGCTCCAGTGGTTTTTACGAAAATTAACTTTGAAAAAATATATATTGGGCTACATTGGGCTATATATATGTTAGAGCCCAAATGTAGCCCAATGTAGCCCAATGTAGCCCAAAGATGGCCACCAGAGACAAAAAAAAACAAATGTAGCCCAAATATCAGCCAGATGTAGCCCAACTATAGCCCAATGACAGAATGTCCCAGAGTGTTCTAAAGAACAACTAGAGCGCTAACAGTCTTACTCATGACAAAAGTATGGCACACCTGAAGTCATCTTGATTGGAATAAAGTGTTAACACTTAAAACATTTAATTTGCAAAGGAACAAAATGAGGGGGTTCATTTTGCCATAGAAATTATGATTAGTGCTGAAGAAAGAAAAATTAGGGCACATTTTGAGTGACTTCTCAAATCCTCTTATATTTCATTAAAAAAAGTCTGATATGCAGTCTCCCAAGATGGCCACCAGAGACAAAAGAGCCCAAATGTAGCCCAAATATCAGCCAGATGTAGCCCAACTATAGCCCAATGACAGAATGTCCCAGAGTGTTCTAAAGAACAACTAGAACGCTAACAGTCTTACTTATGACAAAAGTATGGCACACCTGAAGTCATCTTGATTGGAATAAAGTGGTAACACTTAATACATTTAATTTGAAAAGGAACAAAATGAGGGGTTTCATTTTGCCATAGAAATGTTATTACCTACTGGCGATAGCCAGTAGGTATATATAGTTAGGATTGTTTTCCATAGGGAAATCGCAACATTCTATTGGGAATAACTTTGGCGCCGGTTGAGGAATCTTCCTGAAATTTTCCTTAACTTTGCCTCGCGGCGCTCCGCTCCTTCCCTGAAAGTTTGGGGGGGATTCGTCAAGCGGGGGCCGAGATAAAAGGGGGTCCCAAAACGTGTTTTCCCCATGTTAATTTCCATAGGGCGGTTGGACTCACTTTTAGTCAGAACGGCTGAATGGTTTTCCACCAAACTTGGCACAATTGTAGGGACTGGTAGCCCGATGTGCCTTTGCTATCTCTCAAGATATGTGCTCTAGTGGATTTTACGAAAATTAACTTTGAAAAAATATATATTGGGCTACATTGGGCTATATATATATATGTTAGAGCCCAAATGTAGCCCAATGTAGCCCAATGTAGCCCAATGTAGCCCAAAGATGGCCACCAGAGACAAAAAAAAAACAAATGTAGCCCAAATATCAGCCAGATGTAGCCCAACTATAGCCCAATGACAGAATGTCCCAGAGTGTTCTAAAGAACAACTAGAGCGCTAACAGTCTTACTCATGACAAAAGTATGGCACACCTGAAGTCATCTTGATTGGAATAAAGTGTTAACACTTAAAACATTTAATTTGCAAAGGAACAAAATGAGGGGGTTCATTTTGCCATAGAAATTATGATTAGTGCTGAAGAAAGAAAAATTAGGGCACATTTTGAGTGACTTCTCAAATCCTCTTATATTTCATTAAAAAAAGTCTGATATGCAGTCTCCCAAGATGGCCACCAGAGACAAAAGAGCCCAAATATCAGCCAGATGTAGCCCAACTATAGCCCAATGACAGAATGTCCCAGAGTGTTCTAAAGAACAACTAGAACGCTAACAGTCTTACTTATGACAAAAGTATGGCACACCTGAAGTCATCTTGATTGGAATAAAGTGGTAACACTTGATACATTTAATTTGAAAAGGAACAAAATGAGGGGTTTCATTTTGCCATAGAAATTTTATTACCTACTGGCAACAGCCAGTAGGTATATATAGTTAGGATTGTTTTCCATAGGGAAATTGCAACATTCTATTGGGAATAACTTTGGCGCCGGTTGAGGAATCTTCCTGAAATTTTCCTTAACTTTGCCTCGCGGCGCTCCGCTCCTTCCCTGAAAGTTTGGAGCGGATTCGTCAAGCGGGGGCCGAGATAAAAGGGGGTCCCAAAACGTGTTTTCCCCATGTTAATTTCCATAGGGCGGTTGGACTCACTTTTAGTCAGAACGGCTGAATGGTTTTCCACCAAACTTGGCACAATTGTAGGGACTGGTAGCCCGATGTGCCTTTGCTATGTCTCAAGATATGTGCTCTAGTGGTTTTAACGAAAATTAACTTTGAAAAAATATATATTGGGCTACATTGGGCTATATATATATATGTTAGAGCCCAAATGAAGCCCAATGTAGCCCAATGTAGCCCAATGTAGCCCAAAGATGGCCACCAGAGACAAAAAAAAACAAATGTAGCCCAAATATCAGCCAGATGTAGCCCAACTTTAGCCCAATGACAGAATGTCCCAGAGTGTTCTAAAGAACAACTAGAGCGCTAACAGTCTTACTCATGACAAAAGTATGGCACACCTGAAGTCATCTTGATTGGAATAAAGTGTTAACACTTAAAACATTTAATTTGCAAAGGAACAAAATGAGGGGGTTCATTTTGCCATAGAAATTATGATTAGTGCTGAAGAAAGAAAAATTAGGGCACATTTTGAGTGACTTCTCAAATCCTCTTATATTTCATTAAAAAAATTCTGATATGCAGTCTCCCAAGATGGCCACCAGAGACAAAAGAGCCCAAATGTAGCCCAAATATCAGCCAGATGTAGCCCAAATATAGACCAATGACAGAATGTCCCAGAGTGTTCTAAAGAACAACTAGAACGCTAACAGTCTTACTTATGACAAAAGTATGGCACACCTGAAGTCATCTTGATTGGAATAAAGTGGTAACACTTAATACATTTAATTTGAAAAGGAACAAAATGAAGGGTTTCATTTTGCCATAGAAATTTTATTACCTACTGGCGATAGCCAGTAGGTATATATAGTTAGGATTGTTTTCCGTAGGGAAATCGCAAAATTCTATTGGGAATAACTTTGGCGCCGGTTGAGGAATCTTCCTGATATTTTCCTTAACTTTGCCTCGCTGCGCTCCGCTCCTTCCCTAAAAGTATGGGGGGGATTCGTCAAGCGGGGGCCGAGATAAAAGGGGGGTCCCAAAACGTGTTTGCCTCATGTTAATTTCCATAGGGCGTTTGGACTCACTTTTAGCCCGAACGGCTGAATGGTTTTCCACCAAACTTGGCAAAATTGTAGGGACTGGTAGCCCGATGTGCCTTTGCTATGTCTCAAGATATGTGCTCCACTGGTTTTTACGAAAATTAACTTTGAAAAAATATATATTTGGCTACATTGGGCTATATGTATATGTTAGAGCCCAAATGTAGCCCAATGTAGCACAATGTAGCCCAATGTAGCCCAAAGATGGCCACCAGAGACAAAAAAAATCAAATGTAGCCCAAATATCAGCCAGATGTAGCCCAACTAAAACCCAATGACAGAATGTCCCAGAGTGTTCTAAAGAACAACTAGAGCGCTAACAGTCTTACTTATGACAAAAGAATGGCACACCTGAAGTCATCTTGATTGGAATAAAGTGTTAACACTTAAAACATTTAATTTGCAAAGGAACAAAATGAGGGGGTTCATTTTGCCATAGAAATTATGATTAGTGCTGGAGAAAGAAAAATTAGGGCACATTTTGAGTGACTTCTCAAATCCTCTTATATTTCATTAAAAAAAGTCTGATATGCAGTCTCCCAAGATGGCCACCAGAGACAAAAGAGCCCAAATGCAGCCCAAATATCAGCCAGATGTAGTTCAGCTATAGCCCAATGACAAAATGTCCCAGAGTGTTCTAAAGAACAACTAGAACGCTAACAGTCTTACTTATGACAAAAGTATGGCACACCTGAAGTCATCTTGATTGGAATAAAGTGGTAACACTTAATACATTTAATTTGAAAAGGAACAAAATGAGGGGTTTCATTTTGCCATAGAAATTTTATTACCTACTGGCGATAGCCAGTAGGTATATATAGTTAGGATTGTTTTCCATAGGGAAATCGCAACATTCTATTGGGAATAACTTTGGCGCCGGTTGAGGAATCTTCCTGAAATTTTCGTTAACTTTGTCTCGCTGCGCTCCGCTCCTTCCCTGAAAGTTTGGGGGGGATTCGTCAAGCGGGGGCCGAGATAAAAGGGGGGTCCCAAAATGTTTTTACCCCATGTTAATTTCCATAGGGCGGTTGGACTCACTTTTAGTCAGAACAGCTGAATTGTTTTCCACCAAACTTGGCAAAATTGTAGAGACTGGTAGCCCGATGTGCCTTTGCTATGTCTCAAGATATGTGCTCCAGTGGTTTTTACGAAAATTAACTTTGAAAAAATATATATTGGGCTACATTGGGCTATATATATGTTAGAGCCCAAATGTAGCCCAACGTAGCCCAATGTAGCCCAAAGATGGCCACCAGAGACAAAAAAAACAAAAGTAGCCCAAATATCAGCCAGATGTAGCTCAACTATAGCCCAATGACAGAATGTCCCAGAGTGTTCTAAAGAACAACTAGAGCGCTAACAGTCTTACTTATGACAAAAGTATGGCACACCTGAAGTCATCTTGATTGGAATAAAGTGTTAACACTTAAAACATTTAATTTGCAAAGGAACAAAATGAGGGGGTTCATTTTGCCATAGAAATTATGATTAGTGCTGAAGAAAGAAAAATTAGGGCACATTTTGAGTGCCTTCTCAAATCCTCTTATATTTCATTAAAAAAATTCTGATATGCAGTCTCCCAAGATGGCCACCAGAGACAAAAGAGCCCAAATGTAGCCCAAATATCAGCCAGATGTAGCCCAAATATAGCCCAATGACAGAATTTCCCAGAGTGTTCTAAAGAACAACTAGAACGCTAACAGTCTTACTTATGACAAAAGTATGGCACACCTGAAGTCATCTTGATTGGAATAAAGTGGTAACACTTAATACATTTAATTTGAAAAGGAACAAAATGAGGGGTTTCATTTTCCATAGAAATTTTATATATATATATATTCACTGAAAAAAACATAGGTTACACACCAGTTATAGTTAGGAATTAGCATTTAAAAAACCTTTGAAATTCACTGAAAAAACCATAGGTTTCAGGCCTTATATAGTTAGGAATTAGCATTTAAAAACACCTTTGAAATTCACTGAAAAAACCATAGGTTTCAGGAGTTATATAGTTAGGAATTAGTTTTTAAAAAACCTTTGAAATTCACTGAAAAAACTATAAGTTTTAGTGGTGTTATAGTTAGCTGGACATTTTACTCATACAAAACCAATGAAATTGCTCCTATACAGTTTGTTGTACTAACTATATTTCGCGCACCCCCAATCCACTGCTGATGATGTCACATATTAGATCATTCATGACATGGTCAGTGACATCACTCATGACATCTCAAATGACATCACTGATGACATCACTGATGACATCATCCACGTGACAATCACATACACCTTTTCATACACTATTACAATTTGTCATCACTGTTTGTAAAATACAGAGTATCATATTTAAATCCATTCTCACAGCAATACAAGTATCTAAAAATCCACTCAGTGATTCATAGATGTATACACACATCTAATCACTTACCTATGGATTCACTCATACATGCTGTCAATGAACAATAGAACACTATCAAAAATACTTATACATCTTTATCGACATTAAACAACAGCACGCATCCTATTCACATATTAAGTCATCCTACTCACTTATGCAAACAATGGATCATACTTACATATTTACTTAGCGAAACACTTATACAAACACCACTTCTTCTATTCATTTAGATAGTAAGTCATACTTAGTGAAGTATAAAATCATTATTACAAGTATACAGTTATCCATACAGTCACTCACACAATCATTGTGTCTCATGTATACTTATTTATATACAACAACTGACACATACACTGCCTTTTATTTTTCTAGTTTGTTGGACCTGTACCTTTGAGAAATATATTTGCTCATCACCACACCCATAAAGAGATTCCCTCACCCAAACTGTTAGAACATGTAGTTTTAACTTCATATATCTACTGAATCAACTATTCACACATCGTTGGACAGTCACCCCCCCCACCGAACCACACACACTTTCACACTCCCATACAAATACTCAGTTAACTAATCAATAACTAATATATACTTTCACATAGCTAGTAACCAACTGTAGAATCAGTTTACACAACAACTGACAAAGTGATACAGATATTCACACAGTTTAGTCACTATCCACTATATTTAGTGAGACAATATAAATTGGTCAAGTAAACAGTCAATTACACTGCTACTAAATCCTCCATCCAAATATTTATTTATATATATCCACTCATTCTTCAATGTAAATTGCTATATATATAATGCATATTTAAATAACGAAGCAAACCACATTCACTGGATGATGTCATCAGTGATGTCATCAGTGATGTCATTTGAGATGTCATCAGTGATGTCACTGACCATGTCATGAATGATCTAATATGTGACATCATCAGCAGTGGATTGCGGGTGCGCGAAATATAGTTAGTACAACTAACTATATAGGAGAAATTTCATTGGTTTTGTATGAGTAAAATGTCCAGCTAACTATAACACCACTAAAACTTATAGTGAATTTCAAAGGTTTTTTAAAAACTAATTGGTAACTATATAACTCCTGAAACCTATGGTTTTTTCAGTGAATTTCAAAGGTTTTTTTAAATGCTAATTCCTAACTATATAAGGCCTGAAACCTATGGTTTTTTCAGTGAATATATATATATATCGATATATATATAGACATAAAGCAGCTACAGGAGAGGGACTTTTTGGTTAGCCCGCTCAACAGTTGGGCTGTTAGAATGCCATTCACCTTCTGCTTCCACTTATGAGAGCACACAACATGGTCAACGGGTATTTCACTTCAGCTATTCTCTCTGAAAGACAACATTTAGCCTGATCACTTGTGCGCATCTGCCTGAAATATAGTGCAATTCAGTGCCAGGAATGGTAAGCTGGTCCTTTAGTTTTCCTTTTCCTACTTTTTGAATCCCTTTTAATTTCTTTCGTTCTCCTCTTTTTTTAAATTTATTTGAGCAAAGTACAGCTACCTTGATAGTGCTAGAGGGGCCCCTTGCTTGCTCCAAACGTCATCTGTGTTCTATGATGTGGCCATCATACAATGCTTTTGTCCATAGTGTATCAGTGTTGAATGAGTGACAGAGTGCGCTTGTGATGACGTAACAATAGCTCAAGAAGTCCTTTCATGTATCAACCCAAACTGATGGCATTGCCAATGATTGTTTTATTATAGTTAGCTATTTTGAGAATGGATATTTAAGTTACTTTTTTTATACTATGCTGAAAATATGTATCTCATTTCATTAATAAACAAGAAGACTGAATCAAAAGAAATACGAAAGGTTTTGGGAAATTTGCTGCATAAAACTCTCTACCCTTTTCATGCTGTTGTGCTACTTCTTAATTCAGTACATATGTTCTATTACCTTATAAACCAACTACATAGTTGTCAAAACACATCAGCCATATGTCAGTATTGAAAAAAATCAAATTTGAATGGGCAACATATAACAGAAATATTTCGAGTTATATTTCATTTATATTGTATCTGTGCCGTGAATCTAAATATTCACCTTTTAATTCATCTTCTTTATTAAAATGTCATCCATACTACAAGAATTGTCTATAAGAGATTTGTGTCCAGAATCATTCTATAAACCTAGGCAAATATTAGGATTAGGTAATATAGGAAATAAATGACACTCGACCGGACATAACACTACCTAAATTGGTAATGGAACATTATCCTTGATAATTACTTCTTGTTCTCGCTTTGGAATTCCTTCTGATGTATAATATAGTTACTTTCTCTATGCAAGAAACATGCATCCCAAGACCTTTAGCTATGAAAAATGAAAGGTTATTTAAAAATGAATGGCGAGTCACAAGAGTTAGGACCTACCATATCAGAGCTGTGCTGACCTTTCCTCCTACACACTTTCCATTGCCTGCGGGTATTTAACTTCCCTGCTTCTGTCAGTCACTTCAGGCTCCCTCGGCACGTTTGCTATTCTCTTTCAAATACAGCGATTCCATGCACATTCTGATATTAAATTTTATAGGTTGTTTTTCTTGTCTAGATGATGTTTACCGTTGAGAGGTTTTTTTTCATGTGGTATTTATATAAGGATTGTTTCTTATTTAATGCTTTGTCAAGCATTGTCAAAGCATAACTCCAGCATATTAAAATAAACCTGTTTGTATTCTGTTAAAAAGTAGTGTCTCGATTGTGAGTGATATGATTCCGTACACATTCCAGAACATTTATCATTGCGCTATGACTCTTGACATGACTGGTTACCTTTCCAACTATGTTTATATTTCTAAGTTGAGTTTAGCTGAAAATAACCATATTTGCTGTCACTGTGCAGTGAAGCTTTGCCAATAGGCCGCAGACTAGACCGCATAAAAAAGCAATCACTGTCAGGAATCATATGTATGTGTATAGATGACACCATTCTCACCTCAAAAGTGCCACTTGTGCACACGATATGCAGTTTTATACTGAAACAAGATCCCCTTCGCACATCAAATTCACAACCTGCATGTCGGTTGCCCTAGGTTTAGAAAAATTCAAATTTTCCGGTGATAAGCATGCCACGCCCAGTGAATTAATGCTTATACTAGGGTTAGAAATAATCATTTCTTTTGAAATTTCATAATATCTGCACACATCTCTCAGTTTCCTTTCGGAAAATGTTTTATATTTCTCAATAGTATGTGTTTCTTAACATGCTATCATCCCATAGGGTCGGACCTGGAATCCAAAGTAGCCAGGCATTTGTTGTCAACCCAGTCCCCATATGATACGAGCGCGGGAAAGAGCAGCAAAAGAGCCGATCCCCCACATCAATCAATCAAACAGTCAGGAGTTTATAGAGCGAAGCCACTCACTTATTAGGGTCTCAAGGTGCTGGAGGGGGATTAAGGAAGGAGAGGCTGCTGATTCATCTGGGCGCTGGGACTCAGTCTCTGAGCCAGGTCTTGAGATCCTTCCTGAATTGGGTTAGCGACAAGGATTGCCTGAGGTGGAGAGGCAGGGTGTTCCAGGTCTTGGCAGCAAGGTAGCAGAAGGATCTTCCTCCGGCTCTGGTCTTGTGGTACCTGTGGCATGGTGGCCAGGGCCAGCTGGGCAGAGTTTGCGGGTACGTGGAATGCGAGGTTGCGTTTTATACATGCTGGTCCTGCGTCATGGAGGGCTTTGTAAGCATGCGTGAGGAGCTTGAAGGTGATTCTTTTGTTGACTGCGAGCCAGTGGAGTTCTTGAAGGTGTTTGGGGATGTGGCTGGATATTCAGGACCAGTCTAGCTGAGGCATTTGAAAATTCTGTAGTTTCCTGAGGAGTTTCTGGGTGACGCTGGTGTAGATTGCGTTGCCGTTGTCTAGTGTGCTGGTGATGAAACCATGGGTGACCGTCTTTTTCGATTCGGTGGGGATCCATCTGAATGTCTTCGAAGCAGGCGAAGCGTGTGGAAGCATGATTAGGATATGGCATTTATCTGTAGGTTCATTTTGAGTGAGGAGTCCAGTATGATGCAGAGGTTATGTGTGTGGTCTGTGGGGGAGGTTCCCAATGCGACGGGCCACCAGGAGTTATCCAAAGGTGAGAGGTTGGGTCCCAAGATGAGTACTTCGGTCTTGTCTGAGTTGAGATTTACAGCCAGATTCATCATCCAAAATTGCTATCGCAATCGCTGCGAATTAGCTATTGCGATCGCAATTCAATGATCTGCAATTCATGATAAGAAAAGAGACCAATTTGCGAATTCGCAAAATTGATTTAGCGAAATCGCAAATAAAATCGCAGAATCTAGGTGGAACCACCTTAGCGAATCGGAATTTGCGAGATTCCAATGATTCTGCGATTTAATTTGCAAAATCGCTAAATAATCGCTAACCAAATTCATCAAAATTCGCTAATTGCGATAAAACCCTAAATCGCTAATTGTGAGGCGCAATTTAAGGAAAACCCAAACCAGGTGGTAACCATGAAGTCAATGAAAAAACAAACAAAAAAAAAAACTAGCCACAGGTGCGGCCCTGACCAAACACACTTAAGGAGACACAGTAGGAGCAAGAGGACATTCACAATGCCAGGACTGTACATGGTGGTTAGGAGGCGAAGGCTGAAGCAAGGAACAGACGCAGGATCCAGGAGCGAATTTTCCGCCAGCGGATCACACTTCTGGGACAAACTGAGGAGCAAATCTACTCAAAGTACCGGCTGAATGGGGCAATGATTACCAAGCTCATCCGGAACCTTGACCCCCTAATGCAGCACCCAACAAGGAGGACCACTGCCATGCCCACCCATGTCCAGGTCTTGTGCAGCCTGCACCTCCTGGCCTCGGGAAGCTTCCAGGGGATAGTTGCCGTTGCAGGGGGATCTCCCAGAGGACCATGTCCCGCTGCCTAAGTAGTTTCCTGGAGGCCATGCTGACCTGGCTACACCATTACATCACATTCCCGACCACCTAACAGGACTTGAATCAAACCAAGCTTGATTTTTACAACATTGCGCAATTCCCCCATGTAATTGGATGCATTGACTGTACCCACATCCACATCTGCCCACCTGCACAAACAGAATACATGTACCGAAACTGCAAGTCCTACCACTCACTGAATATCCAGATGGTGTGCAATGCTAAGACAATCATCACGGATATAGTGGCACAATACCCGGGAAGCACACATGACTCCTTCATATTCCGGCACAGCGGCATGCACACACGACTGGCCTAGGGAGACTTTGGTGAAGGACACCTTCTAGGTAAGTACACATGCCAACAATCAGTGCCTTCACGACCATGTAGCTGCGCATAACAGGCACTCACCCTCTGCTCCTTTCATTCAGGTGACAGCGCCTACGGTCTACGTGAGCAACTCCTCACCTCATACCTCAACCCTGCCACACCACAGCAACGGTGTTACAATGCTGCACACATCCGCACAAGAAATTGCATTGAGCGGACATTTGGGCTTTTGAAGAGCCGATTCCGCATACTACACAAGACTGGTGGGGCCCTCAAATACCAGCCTGAGGTCTGCTGCCGCATCGTGGCCGTGTGTGCAATACTCCACAACATTGCTACCAAGCGGAGGATACCTGTTGAGATCTCTGGCAGTGAGTCGGAAGGGGACAACCTCCCACCTGCACATATGCCTCATGCACGCGGGGAGAATCCTGCTGAAGGACACAGGCGCCGCAACCAAATCACAATGAACTGTTTCTAGGGCACCCACTCCCCTCACCCAACACTTAACTCATGCATGACAAAGGAAATAATGACATGAGTCAGATTAACTTGTGCATAATAAATATTATTGTTTTTTCCTCAATAATGTACCTATATTTTTTTTATATTGCATGAGAGCTGTATTAACTCATACATCCCCATGTTTGTGAAGAGGGCATGCTTGTACCATCAGCATGGCCCTGCCGGTACATTACAAAGAGTCAGTGGTGCCTCCGGGTGGACGCTCCCAGTCGCCTTTCGACTTCCTCCACATCAGCATTAGCCCGTGAGGCTGCAGTGGGCCTGGTGCTGCGGCGTGGTACCGTCACCAGTGGCAACGACAGGCTGCTGTGGCTAGAATTGCCCTCACTGGCATCATCCCCCCCACTTGCTTGGCCGTGGCCAGTCGCCTGCAGACTCTGCAGTGCTGTGGTGACTTGCTCCAGTGCCCTAGCGACGTCCTGGCAGTATTGCACCATTTGAATCTGCATCGCTAGGGAGTGACGCGATAGTTGGGAGGTGGCATTCCCGATAATATGATTGGAGCGTGTGTAAGCTGACAGGCGGGTCAGCACCTGACGGTGGCAGCGGCGGTTGAAATCCTGCTGGGACAACAGGACCTAACTGTTTTCCTGGACAGCAGCGGTCATGATTTGCATGCTGTCAGTGAGCTTTCCCACATTACGTGCAGTCTTGTGCAGCTGCAGATGGATAGCTGCCAAGTGACGGGCCTGCTTCTGATGGACTCGGAGCATCCGACATTCAATGGACAGGCCAGGATCCTGGACATTTACCCCCCTGCCAGCGCGTGTTGTTGTGTCTCGCTCCTCCCTCAACAGTCCGCTGGACTGTGATCGCACAGCGGCTGTGCGCCTTGTCTGCTTCCTGGCTGCAGCTGTTGTGGCCTGTGCCACTGCCATGGTTGTTACAAGGGGTGGTTGTGGCGTGCCTGTGGCTGCAGCGGTGGCACAGTCCACAGGGGCAGGTGGTGGTACTACTGCTGCTGATGCTGCCTGTGATGGCCCTGGTTGAGGGGCAGGATGGCCCTCTCCCTCGGTGTCCTCGGGATTGTCGTCGATGTGTAGGGCCTCACTGTCGGTGCTGCGTTGTTCTGTGCCACCTGTGATGTAAAGGGGACCATGATTAATGACATGTTTCTTGAACATGGAAGGTTGCTACATGCATGCAGGCTAGCATTCCCTGACTGGCTTTAGGAATGACTCTCACTTGACAGATCTGGCTGTATGGGGCTATCTGGAATTTTTGGTCATACTACAAGTCCCACAATGCAATTGGGCATTTCTGGTGTGCATGGCCTGCATAACTGGGGTTTTCTAATGGGTAGCTCTGAAGTCATGGCCATTGTTAGGGGACAGGGTCGCAGTCGCATGGCACTTACCTTGGGATTGTTGGGTGGGTCGGGAGGAGTCCAGCCGGGTGACCCCCACGCATGCTTCTGGAATCAGGGTGTCCTCCACAAGGTCCTCCAGTGGGTGTTGGTTGGTACAGTTGGTTCTCCTCCGGTTGAAAGTCGCTCCCCCAACCTCTCTGCAATTAATTCCTTTGCACGCCCTCTGAGGTCACACCACCTCTTTTTTAGTTTGTCAATGGAGCGCTGGGTCACTCCCACTGCATTGACCTTAGCGCGGATGCGCAGCCAAATGCGCCTCTTGTCCGCCTCAGGCACCCTCCATGAATCCTTACCGAAAAGCCGGTCATGGTCCTTTGTGACTCCCTCAATTAAATATTCAATTTCCTGCTCGGAAAAATTAATTTTCCTTTTTCTTCCAGGGGCACTGCTCCCTGCTGCTTCCTGGGACATTTTCTGGGGTTGTTTGTCTCCTGAATTGCAGCTGCAGGTGGTCTGTAGTGGAGCTGTGGCCAGTGCTGCTTCCACTTTCAGGTTCAGTGAGCAGAATGAGGGAGGGAACTGCCTACTTCCTGGTTATGATGTCATCATTGTGCTCTAAATGCGACTTCTTGTTTTTGTGATCTCGCAATTAGCGACACGGAAAAAGGGCGATTCTGCGAATTTTATGCGATTTTGGCAAAATAGCAAACGGCAATTGCGCCCGATTCGCTTTTTTTATCGCATTTCTTCATGAATCCCATTCTGCAAATTCTAAATTGCGATTCGGTAATTATCACAATTTGGAATTCGCAGAATGTGGCTTTGATGAATTTTCGGGGTACGGCAGCTGTCTTTCATCCAGGTGGCAACAGCCTTCATTCCGCTATGAAAGATTATCTGGCCGCTGTATGGTTCATTGGTGAGGGAGAGGATCAGCTGGGTGTCCTCGGCATAGGTGACGATGTTGAGTTAAAGAGAGTGGGGATCTGGGAGGAGCCCTTGGGCACTCCACAGCTAATCTCTGTGGGTTCTGAGTGGAATGGAGGTAGTCTGACTCGCTGTGTTCGGCTGGCAAAGAAGGAGTGGATCCAGTCCAGAGCTTTGTCGGGGATGCCAGCATCGCACAGTCCCATGATTAGGGTGCGGTGGGAGATGGTATTGAAGGTAGCTGAGAAGTCCAGCAGGATAAGGTTTGTGATTTTGACCCGGTCCCAGGGCAAGCGGATGTTGTTGATAGCGGCGGGGAGTGCAGTCTCGGTGCTGTGGCTGCTTTGGAAGCCAGATTGAGAAATGTCCAGGACATGGTTCAATTTGATGAACTCAGAGAGTTGGGCATTTATGGCCTTCTCGATTAACTTGGTTTGGAAGGGGAGAAGGGAGATGGGTCTAAAGTTCTTGAGGTCACTCGCGTCTGCGGGTGGCTTCTTGAGCAAGGGGTTTATCTTGGTGTCTTTCCAGTCATCGGGGAAGGTGGTGGTCTCGATGGAACAGTTGATGGTGCAGCAAATTTGGGGCAATAAATGTGGCTGCTCTATGGAAAATGTAGCATGGGCAAGAGTCTGAGGGCCCTCCGGAGTGGATGCTCTTCATGGTCTTGAGTGGGTATACGAGGTTTACAATGCAACTTTTACAACGCACTACCATTACAACGAAACTTTTACAACGCAAAATCCATTACAACGCATACATTTACAACGCAGTCATTACAACGCATGACACTACAACGCACACCACTACAACGCATACCATTACAACGCAGTCATTACAACGCATACCATTACAACGCAAAACTTACCATCCAACACTTACCCTACTGTTGCACCCCCTGGAGTTAGAATAGTAATTTTAACCCCTACACTATCCAAACCTTTCCCTACTGTTGCACCCCCTGGAGTTAGAATAGTAATTTTAACCCCTACACTATCCAACACTTACCTTATATGCAATGTAATGTAATGCGTTGTAATGGTATGCGTTGTAAATGTAGTATGCGTTGTAGTGGAATGTGTTGTAAAGGTATTTCTTAAGAATTCGTTGTAATGGTATGCATTGTAATGGTGTGCGTTGTAATGGATGTTGCGGTGTAAAAAATGTGTTGTAAAGGTATGTGTTGTAAAAGTGTGCGTTGTAACGTCATACATCCTCTTGAGTGTGTCATCTGTGGTGAGTGGGGTCCAGTTGAGCAGAATTTGTTGGGGTGCGGCATATTTGGGTGCGGTGGTGTTGGGCCTGGTGGGAGGGTCTTATGTATCGAAACTGTCATAGATATGCCTGATATTGTTGTAGAAAGAGGTGCTGAGTTTGTTGCAAAGGTATTGGGAGGGTGGGATGTCGGTGAACTCACTAATTGGCCGGGCAAACGCCTTGACGAGGGCGACTAGTTATTTACTTTTGTGTGCATTGGGGTTGATTGTGTTGTGCAGTTAAAGGTGGTTTTGAAGATTGCCTGGGTTTCTGGGTTTTGTTGTTTCTCCATCTCTTCTCAAGTCATCTACAGGTGCATCTGGACTCGTGGAGGGTGGGAGTGAACCAGCTAGCTTTCTTGGAGTGCTGCTTGCCAGGTGCCTACTTGAGGAGTGCCAGAGTGTCAGAGAAGTTGGAGATCCATTGGTGGAGGTAGCATGCAGAGATGTTAGCGAATGCTGATGTCAGTGGTGTGGAAGTGCTGGGAAAAGCAGTGAGATGTTCGTCAGTGACCTTGTCCCAGCTGCAATGGGGGGTGAGGGCGGTGGGTGTGGTGATGGTGAAGGTGAAGTGCAGGCAGTGGTGTTCTGGTCACTGGGGTTGACCTGGTGAAAGTTGAGGTCATCGAGTAGGATATAGTTGGTGGATGTGAGAGCCTGGGCTGCGATGAAGTCGACAATGGTATTAGTGAAGGGAGGGCGGGGGCCAAGAGGCCTGTAGACTAGGGTGCAGCAGAGGGTGGTCCGGGTCTGGAAGTTTAGGTGTTCGATGTTTTTCGTCATAGGCTGAGTGGGTCATCAGGGGAGGGTGTTCTTGTGGATGATGGAGAAGCCTCTACCTGGTCAGTGGGTGTGGTCCTTACATGTGATCTTGGAGCTGTTGGGGATGGCAGTGGCTATGTCTGGATCAGAGCTGGGGTTATTCCAGGTTTCTGTGAGGAAGGCGATCCGGACACCACATAAAAGGTTTGAGCAGGTTCTGCCAACACATTTTTTTATTTTCTTTATTTATTTAAATGGCAATAATGGTGCCTTGTATAACACATTTCTAGTTATATATTCATGTATTAACTCTTAAAGCAAAGGAAATGATGACCTTACAGTGCACTAGGATAACCAGTCATAGCAGAACAGCATTCAATGCATAGCTATTCTTACAGAGAATAAAAAAAGCAATATAAGAAAACTGTCAAATGTGTTTTAAAGCTCACCTCAAAAACTGAAAAGTCTAGATACAAAACATACAAGACAATAGGCAAAAATCAATGCTGCACTTGGGAGAAGGTGAGAGATCTAGTGTGTGAGAAATTGTGTTGTTGGCTTCATTGGTGAGAGTCCTTCTCAAGCAACAGCCACAATCACTGTCAGGGTAGCTTGGCACAAAAGTAGTCAGGCTTAACTTAGAGGCAATGTGTAAAGTATTTAAGCAGCACTTAAACAGCAATAAGGTGAAAGCTCAAAACAAGAAAAATACCAAACCAACTACAAAATATAGAGCAAAATGTAATCAAATATTTGCGACACAAGCGGATAAAAGTAGTGGCAAAAGATACAAAGGGCCAACTGAGCGTGTTTGGTCATGCTAGACCGGGACAAACTCACAAGTCCAAGCCATCTGTGAGTGAGAAAACATAAGTAGATGATGAACGGAGCGCTGAAACTTTTCAGACACTTACAACTAGTCACAGATTTGGGTTGAATCCATCATCGTTCTTTAGCTCACTTTGCTACCCCAGTTCAGACCCAGCCATATGCAAATCAGTCTTGACCCTGTTCCTCATGGGAGTAGTCCAGCCCGAACTGTCAAGCCAGGATTTTCTGGACCGGAAAAAAGCATCCTAGGACCGTTTTCAGGGTAACACTCCTCATCAGCCAGGCTAGCTTGAATCCAGTGGCAAAGTGAGCAAGAGACCTGAGACTGAGATTGAGAGCCTGAAACGTTTCAGTGCTCCATCTATCATTCTCCTTGTGTTTGCTTCATCTGTGGGTGAGCGCAGTCCAGGCATAGGGTGAAGATTGGGTGCTGCGGATTGTACCTTATGTCCTTGATGCCTTGTATGCATCATCCAGCATCGGTTTCGGTGAAGCTGCGTTCGTTCATAGGAGGCTGGCAGCTGTGTGGGGAGGCTTCTCAGGGCTGTGTGTCTGGGTTGTGTGTCACCTGACATCAGTTTGGATGAAGTTTGCAGCTGTACAGCAAGGCTTTGTGGGACTTTGAATTGCCTTGCATTGGTTGGGATGAAGCTTTCAGCTGTGCTACGAGACTTTGTGGGACTTCGTAGAGCATTTGATGGACGCTTCAGTAAGGTCAGAAGGAGCTAACTAAGGGACCTGGACCTAGGGAAGCACCACTAGGGGATCAGGAACTCACTGCAGCGAATGGCAGCAGATCTCAGGCAAGTCCAGTTGCAGGTCCAGGCAAGTCCAGTGCATCGGGTCATCTGGGCTGTTGCAAGGAGGCCTTTGCAGCTTGTTGTTTCTAGGGAGCTCAGACAGGAGGTAGGTCATCTGACGAAGAAGGGAGCAGCTTGGGATGAAGGGAGCAGGACCAGTGTTTATTCTCATCAAGAAGAGCAGGCTTCAAGCAGCAGGTCAGCAGGGCATCCTTAATTTGTGAGTATGCACAGGTTCAGGAGTGTACTAAAGAGTGGGCCTAAGGGTCACCTTTTGATATCTAGTGCCCGCTTGAAGGTGGGACAAATTTCTTGAATTTCCCCCTACAGAGGTGTCTAGAATTTCCTGCCTCCCTGCCCTACACCCAGTCTATCTGGGGTAACAATATGCTAGTGTGAATTTCTTTCTCTGTGAGCTGGGTCAGTGCCTTTGAGATACAAGTGTGCTAGGTGGCAGCTCTGCCTCCCATCCTGCCAGATATGGCCCATCCTACCAACCCCAAGACCCTCTATTGTGATACTATCTGGAGGAATAAAATCAGGAACCTACTACCACACTCTGAGCCCTTATCGGTCTAATGAACCCTGATTCAAGCTTTGGTTATCAGCCAAATTGATTATTGCAATGCTCTTTTAGAATCTGCAAACGAATCTCTCTTGTGTAGATTGAAGATTGTTCACAATGTTGCTGCATGTCTGGCTCTCAAAATATCCCCACGTACCCCCTCTATGACTCTGCTGAGACAGCTGCACTGCCTTTTTATTCGCCGGAGAATTAAATTTAAACTCTGCTGCCTTGCACATAAATCACTTTATGGTAGGTGTCCCAGCTATTTGGCAGACAAAATTAAATCTTACTGTCCGAGCAGGCTGTGGTCCCCAGCGACAGGAAATTACGAGCAGGAGGCATTTTTTTTGCGCACCTTCCTTAAAAATATTGGAACACTCTGCCTGAGGACCTGCACAAATGCCCCAGTCTTCTTTGGTTCAGGAAACTCCTGAAGATTGACTTATTCCGGTACTGATTTGTGCCTGAACTGTACTTTGTCTTCTCTGCAGCACAGAGATACCCCTTCAGGTGTGATTCCGGTGCTTTATAAATTCCCTTACAAATTACAAATTACACAATGGCCAGCTGCCAATTACACTGAGTCATGTGACCTAGAAAACAGACTGCAGGTGACAAATGGATAGACATGAAACTGCCAACTTTCTAAAAGTGGCATTCTCAGAATTGTAACCTAAAATCCAAATTTGCCATTAAAGGGTGTTTAAAATTCCAATTCCTCAGACACCAAAAATACTTGCTCCCAGTCAAAGGGTATCACTTATTAAATATAATAAAGTAACCCGATGTTACCTTATGGGAGAGGCAGGTCTTGCAGTAGTGAAAAACGAATTTGAGAGTTTTTCACTACCAGGAAAGGTAAAACTTAAAAAGGGCATGTCCATCTTTTGAAATACCATTCCCCCACCCTATGGGATGTTTAGTGCCTACCCTAGGGCTGACTTACATCTTTTAAAATGGAAGGTTTAATACTGGTTAAAGGATTATTTTGCCATGTTGAAAAGGCAGTTCAATACTATACATATACAGGCTGCAGTACTTATGTATTGTGGATAGCACAATCCAGTACTTAAGTGGATGTCACAATCAGTGCTACAGGCTCACTAGTAGCATTTGGGTTACAGACACTGTGTACTTGCAGAACCAATTTACAAGGGACTTAAGGGGTAAATTAAATGTGCCAGTTGTGAGTAAGCCAATTTCACCATGTTTAAATGTGGAAACGTACGCACTTTAGCACTGGTCAGCTGTGGAAAAGTGAGCAGGGTCCTAAGGCCAACAAAAATTGGTCAGCAAAATCGGGAGGAATAAGGCAAATATTCTGAGGAAGGATCACCCTAATATGGATAGGTCTAGCAAAGCCCTTGCATGATTTTGACTCTGACATTTTAAGAAAGAATTAACCCAAACCATGTTACCCTTCCATAAACACCCTTGTATGCAAACTAAATATTTATCTTAGATCCCATTTGCTACTCCTTTCAGCATATTGAGGAGGTTGCCAGCGGTATTTATGTTTCACAAAGAAAATAACTTTTCCCTCCCCATTAAAAGCCCAGAAAAACAAATTGCATTTAATATTAGGTTAGACTATTTCTGTTGGAAGTCTTTTCTCCATGTATTACACATTCAAAGCAATATATTTTCTAATTCTTCTCATAAGTCACTCTACATCTGACTCATAGCTTAAGTTCAAATTCTACATACCCTACGATGGATAGGTATGTGCCTGCTTCATCCAGGAACTTGAATTGCTCCATCATTGTATATGTTCTCAAATTCTTCAGGTTCGCTTCTTAATGATTGTGCTTTAAAACATTTACCAGTTTAATCACAGTAAGCTAGCAACTCTGGTTTTACCTTTGAGGGCATACACTTTAGAAGGACGAGGTAATTTTTCTCCAAACTATGGTATGACATAATTTCAAGACAGCAAAAAGATAATATCAATTTAATATTCCACATTTATATTACATTTATGTTGTTATGCAACTATATTTTTCATATGGTGTCATGGCCCTGTGAAGTTTGTCAAATTAGTATCTCCAACCCCCATTCTAAGATATTCAAACTTTTTCCATCTACTCTTTGAGTGTTCTGCAAGTCACAAGGCATTGACAAGATAGCTACACAAACAAACCCTTCCCAATTCCTTTCTTTTCTCACTAACCAGGTTCCATTTTCCATCATTTTCTCATTATGAATATGATTGTATTTGCTCAGAGAGTCTTTTTGCCCTAAAAGTAAATGATCATATCAACATTTCTGATGTTCACCTTGTGGCTCTGTCAGTAAGAGAGTGGACTGTTGATACACACTGTCTTACATGACCTAAATGAGATGTGCTTTGTGCAGCCTTGCGCAAAATTCACAACTGTTGATAAGAAGGAATGTGACAACATAAATTGAAGTAGAAATAAGCCATAAAAAACGGGGTGTGGGGGGTCAAGGGGAATCTTTTATGACCTGTCTGCTCGCTCCCCTACTTGAAAGTGACAAAACACAAAAAGAGCAGACCAGGTCAAGGGTTAGTGTATGACTAAATGGATAGCTGCGTGGCAATAGGACATACGTGTGGGCAAATGCTGCTGACGCACAAGTGCTAGAACAATTCCCATCAGACCACCCTTGTTGGTGGATTTTACGTCACGTGGGAATTGATAAACATGCCACTCCACACCCGACCAATTAGTGTCAGTGCAGGAGTGAATGTCAAGACTCCAGCCATGGTGTTCATCAGCAGAAGAAGTCAATATAGTGCAGTGCTCAAGTGCTTGTGAATAAAATTGACTACCAAGATTCTAGAGGCGTTCTTAAATAGAAATCTACGTGTCAATGCTTAAAAACCCGCCCGGTAGTGAAGACTACCCTATGGCGCTGTGTGAAATGGTCGACATGTTTCTGCCTATAGGGGAAATTCCCCGGCTTTCTTCAGGACCTTAAGTGTAATATAGCTACTGCAAATATAAATGATGTACTAGATCAAGAATGTAACAAATGTACGTGAAAAACACATTACATATCTACCAGGAACTTAACGCTCTAAAGTTCACTGTGGGAAGGGAACCATGTCTTCTTCCTATCAACAAAGCAAAAATGATTGTCAACAACACAAGATCGCACACATATAACCGCAAACACACACAAAACCCACATAGTTACATACACCTGCATGAACAATTTCGTTCTGCATTGTTAAACTAGCATATTAGCTAAATCACTTAGAGGCATTTCCTCACAGTGATACTCACCCAGCTTTGTGTGGGTGAAGGCCTCACCTCACCCGGCGACCGCTCGGGAACATGAGGCCCCGCTCTGTAGTGTAGAAAAGAAGATACCGTCAGCGCTTGACTTAACTGCATCTAACCAGATTGGTCTACACCAACTAACCCAACAGACGTGTGATAGTGTTAGCACCGTCAAACCACTTTAAGGGCCCTGACCGGCCATGATGAGACACCTAAAAATTGAGCAAAAGTACTTTTTTGTAAAAAACTATCAAACTATGAACCACAATATAGGCATTCATGATAGCTTCTGCATCCCTTGGTGGCTGATAAGATGTAAGGCGTAACTAGGCACTCATACGTGCCAATGCATGACTTCCTGACTCTTTCGTGCAGCCTCATTAAATTACAAGACATAAGCGATGGCTGGTAACCGTCAAACTAATGCAGGCTGTATACATTCATTAGCAGAGCAATTAATTACCCCTGCACAGCTGAGTTAGCCCTCCAATGTGGGGAACTCCTGTTAACTAGTAGCGGACAGCGTCCTATGTGGAGAACGCCTGTAAAATAATAGCAGACAGCGTCCTGTGTAGAGAACATGGTCTCTGAATCGAAAAGGACCGTCTGGGACGTCAGCAATAGTGGCGCTTCACAAAAAACGTATAGGCATGGAAAACAAACTCACCTATCCGTCGGTACCCCTAGTAGTGCGCCCGAGCGGAAACGGAGGTGAGCTTTGAATCAACCCCTCCTTCCTTATATTGCATCCAAGCATTGGATGGACCGCAGGAGTTATCCTCCAATCAGGCGGAAATATAAAATCGCGCACCAAATCCGGGCCGCTATATCTACACGCATTCGCAGTGCGACTAAAGCTACACGCATGCGCAGTGTATTTCACGAAATACTTGCCGGTATTATAGAAACCGCTAAAGTTAGTAAAAGGGGAGCATGACCATGTTGCTCATAGGGGAGTCAATGCTAATTATTAGACCCGCATTGAAGTGTCACGTATTTCCTGGGCTGATGGTAGCCAGAACTAGGTACACGTGACACTACGCAAATGGGCATGTGCAGAAAGGGAGTCATGCAGGCAAGTTAAAGCAGGGTACTATGATAATGCACGCCACAATTAATTGTCAATCCAAATTGTACCCATATTTACCAAAATCAAGGCGCAAGCAGACATTACTATGTAGTCTGTCGAGATGTGCACTGGCTATTTAATCATGGTCTGTGTAAAAAGCACATTTTGAAGTCAGGAGATATACTAACGCTACTCCCGAGTACAGAGCTTGTTCCAGAAGAACAAGCACACATCAGGGTGGGTCACTCTAGCTGAGACATGGCCCATCCCGATAGTGGGTCAGATGTTGGTTGCTTACATCCATCGATCCCTGTGTATACTCATTTACGTGTCACAGAGGGCCGGGGGGTCAGAAAAAAGGTAGACGGATACGGCATCACGCACAATTCAGTTGGGTGAGCTACGGGGATGCAAAAACAAAGGGAGATGCATCCAAAATATATATATATAGACCCGCAACCATGCAGTTGCTCTGAATACTCATAAAAAACGGGGTGTGGGGGGTCAAGGGGAATCTTTTATGACCTGTCTGCTCGCTCCCCTACTTGAAAGTGACAAAACACAAAAAGAGCAGACCAGGTCAAGGGTTAGTGTATGACTAAATGGATAGCTGCGTGGCAATAGGACATACGTGTGGGCAAATGCTGCTGACGCACAAGTGCTAGAACAATTCCCATCAGACCACCCTTGTTGGTGGATTTTACGTCACGTGGGAATTGATAAACATGCCACTCCACACCCGACCAATTAGTGTCAGTGCAGGAGTGAATGTCAAGACTCCAGCCATGGTGTTCATCAGCAGAAGAAGTCAATATAGTGCAGTGCTCAAGTGCTTGTGAATAAAATTGACTACCAAGATTCTAGAGGCGTTCTTAAATAGAAATCTACGTGTCAATGCTTAAAAACCCGCCCGGTAGTGAAGACTACCCTATGGCGCTGTGTGAAATGGTCGACATGTTTCTGCCTATAGGGGAAATTCCCCGGCTTTCTTCAGGACCTTAAGTGTAATATAGCTACTGCAAATATAAATGATGTACTAGATCAAAAATGTAACAAATGTACGTGAAAAACACATTACATATCTACCAGGAACTTAACGCTCTAAAGTCCACTGTGGGAAGGGAACCATGTCTTCTTCCTATCAACAAAGCAAAAATGATTGTCAACAACACAAGATCGCACACATATAACCGCAAACACACACAAAACCCACATAGTTACATACACCTGCATGAACAATTTCGTTCTGCATTGTTAAACTAGCATATTAGCTAAATCACTTAGAGGCATTTCCTCACAGTGATACTCACCCAGCTTTGTGTGGGTGAAGGCCTCACCTCACCCGGCGACCGCTCGGGAACATGAGGCCCCGCTCTGTAGTGTAGAAAAGAAGATACCGTCAGCGCTTGACTTAACTGCATCTAACCAGATTGGTCTACACCAACTAACCCAACAGACGTGTGATAGTGTTAGCACCGTCAAACCACTTTAAGGGCCCTGACCGGCCATGATGAGACACCTAAAAATTGAGCAAAAGTACTTTTTTGTAAAAAACTATCAAACTATGAACCACAATATAGGCATTCATGATAGCTTCTGCATCCCTTGGTGGCTGATAAGATGTAAGGCGTAACTAAGCACTCATACGTGCCAATGCATGACTTCCTGACTCTTTCGTGCAGCCTCATTAAATTACAAGACATAAGCGATGGCTGGTAACCGTCAAACTAATGCAGGCTGTATACATTCATTAGCAGAGCAATTAATTACCCCTGCACAGCTGAGTTAGCCCTCCAATGTGGGGAACTCCTGTTAACTAGTAGCGGACAGCGTCCTATGTGGAGAACGCCTGTAAAATAATAGCAGACAGCGTCCTGTGTAGAGAACATGGTCTCTGAATCGAAAAGGACCGTCTGGGACGTCAGCAATAGTGGCGCTTCACAAAAAACGTATAGGCATGGAAAACAAACTCACCTATCCGTCGGTACCCCTAGTAGTGCGCCCGAGCGGAAACGGAGGTGAGCTTTGAATCAACCCCTCCTTCCTTATATTGCATCCAAGCATTGGATGGACCGCAGGAGTTATCCTCCAATCAGGCGGAAATATAAAATCGCGCACCAAATCCGGGCCGCTATATCTACACGCATGCGCAGTGCGACTAAAGCTACACGCATGCGCAGTGTATTTCACGAAATACTTGCCGGTATTATAGAAACCGCTAAAGTTAGTAAAAGGGGAGCATGACCATGTTGCTCATAGGGGAGTCAATGCTAATTATTAGACCCGCATTGAAGTGTCACGTATTTCCTGGGCTGATGGTAGCCAGAACTAGGTACACGTGACACTACGCAAATGGGCATGTGCAGAAAGGGAGTCATGCAGGCAAGTTAAAGCAGGGTACTATGATAATGCACGCCACAATTAATTGTCAATCCAAATTGTACCCATATTTACCAAAATCAAGGCGCAAGCAGACATTACTATGTAGTCTGTCGAGATGTGCACTGGCTATTTAATCATGGTCTGTGTAAAAAGCACATTTTGAAGTCAGGAGATATACTAACGCTACTCCCGAGTACAGAGCTTGTTCCAGAAGAACAAGCACACATCAGGGTGGGTCACTCTAGCTGAGACATGGCCCATCCCGATAGTGGGTCAGATGTTGGTTGCTTACATCCATCGATCCCTGTGTATACTCATTTACGTGTCACAGAGGGCCGGGGGGTCAGAAAAAAGGTAGACGGATACGGCATCAGGCACAATTCAGTTGGGTGAGCTACGGGGATGCAAAAACAAAGGGAGATGCATCCAAAATATATATATATAGACCCGCAACCATGCAGTTGCTCTGAATACTCATAAAAAACGGGGTGTGGGGGGTCAAGGGGAATCTTTTATGACCTGTCTGCTCGCTCCCCTACTTGAAAGTGACAAAACACAAAAAGAGCAGACCAGGTCAAGGGTTAGTGTATGACTAAATGGATAGCTGCGTGGCAATAGGACATACGTGTGGGCAAATGCTGCTGACGCACAAGTGCTAGAACAATTCCCATCAGACCACCCTTGTTGGTGGATTTTACGTCACGTGGGAATTGATAAACATGCCACTCCACACCCGACCAATTAGTGTCAGTGCAGGAGTGAATGTCAAGACTCCAGCCATGGTGTTCATCAGCAGAAGAAGTCAATATAGTGCAGTGCTCAAGTGCTTGTGAATAAAATTGACTACCAAGATTCTAGAGGCGTTCTTAAATAGAAATCTACGTGTCAATGCTTAAAAACCCGCCCGGTAGTGAAGACTACCCTATGGCGCTGTGTGAAATGGTCGACATGTTTCTGCCTATAGGGGAAATTCCCCGGCTTTCTTCAGGACCTTAAGTGTAATATAGCTACTGCAAATATAAATGATGTACTAGATCAAGAATGTAACAAATGTACGTGAAAAACACATTACATATCTACCAGGAACTTAACGCTCTAAAGTCCACTGTGGGAAGGGAACCATGTCTTCTTCCTATCAACAAAGCAAAAATGATTGTCAACAACACAAGATCGCACACATATAACCGCAAACACACACAAAACCCACATAGTTACATACACCTGCATGAACAATTTCGTTCTGCATTGTTAAACTAGCATATTAGCTAAATCACTTAGAGGCATTTCCTCACAGTGATACTCACCCAGCTTTGTGTGGGTGAAGGCCTCACCTCACCCGGCGACCGCTCGGGAACATGAGGCCCCGCTCTGTAGTGTAGAAAAGAAGATACCGTCAGCGCTTGACTTAACTGCATCTAACCAGATTGGTCTACACCAACTAACCCAACAGACGTGTGATAGTGTTAGCACCGTCAAACCACTTTAAGGGCCCTGACCGGCCATGATGAGACACCTAAAAATTGAGCAAAAGTACTTTTTTGTAAAAAACTATCAAACTATGAACCACAATGTACATGCCCATTTGCGTAGTGTCACGTGTACCTAGTTCTGGCTACCATCAGCCCAGGAAATACGTGACACTTCAATGCGGGTCTAATAATTAGCATTGACTCCCCTATGAGCAACATGGTCATGCTCCCCTTTTACTAACTTTAGCGGTTTCTATAATACCGGCAAGTATTTCGTGAAATACACTGCGCATGCGTGTAGCTTTAGTCGCACTGCGCATGCGTGTAGATATAGCGGCCCGGATTTGGTGCGCGATTTTATATTTCCGCCTGATTGGAGGATAACTCCTGCGGTCCATCCAATGCTTGGATGCAATATAAGGAAGGAGGGGTTGATTCAAAGCTCACCTCCGTTTCCGCTCGGGCGCACTACTAGGGGTACCGACGGATAGGTGAGTTTGTTTTCCATGCCTATACGTTTTTTGTGAAGCGCCACTATTGCTGACGTCCCAGACGGTCCTTTTCGATTCAGAGACCATGTTCTCTACACAGGACGCTGTCTGCTATTATTTTACAGGCGTTCTCCACATAGGACGCTGTCCGCTACTAGTTAACAGGAGTTCCCCACATTGGAGGGCTAACTCAGCTGTGCAGGGGTAATTAATTGCTCTGCTAATGAATGTATACAGCCTGCATTAGTTTGACGGTTACCAGCCATCGCTTATGTCTTGTAATTTAATGAGGCTGCACGAAAGAGTCAGGAAGTCATGCATTGGCACGTATGAGTGCCTAGTTACGCCTTACATCTTATCAGCCACCAAGGGATGCAGAAGCTATCATGAATGCCTATATTGTGGTTCATAGTTTGATAGTTTTTTACAAAAAAGTACTTTTGCTCAATTTTTAGGTGTCTCATCATGGCCGGTCAGGGCCCTTAAAGTGGTTTGACGGTGCTAACACTATCACACGTCTGTTGGGTTAGTTGGTGTAGACCAATCTGGTTAGATGCAGTTAAGTCAAGCGCTGACGGTATCTTCTTTTCTACACTACAGAGCGGGGCCTCATGTTCCCGAGCGGTCGCCGGGTGAGGTGAGGCCTTCACCCACACAAAGCTGGGTGAGTATCACTGTGAGGAAATGCCTCTAAGTGATTTAGCTAATATGCTAGTTTAACAATGCAGAACGAAATTGTTCATGCAGGTGTATGTAACTATGTGGGTTTTGTGTGTGTTTGCGGTTATATGTGTGCGATCTTGTGTTGTTGACAATCATTTTTGCTTTGTTGATAGGAAGAAGACATGGTTCCCTTCCCACAGTGGACTTTAGAGCGTTAAGTTCCTGGTAGATATGTAATGTGTTTTTCACGTACATTTGTTACATTCTTGATCTAGTACATCATTTATATTTGCAGTAGCTATATTACACTTAAGGTCCTGAAGAAAGCCGGGGAATTTCCCCTATAGGCAGAAACATGTCGACCATTTCACACAGCGCCATAGGGTAGTCTTCACTACCGGGCGGGTTTTTAAGCATTGACACGTAGATTTCTATTTAAGAACGCCTCTAGAATCTTGGTAGTCAATTTTATTCACAAGCACTTGAGCACTGCACTATATTGACTTCTTCTGCTGATGAACACCATGGCTGGAGTCTTGACATTCACTCCTGCACTGACACTAATTGGTCGGGTGTGGAGTGGCATGTTTATCAATTCCCACGTGACGTAAAATCCACCAACAAGGGTGGTCTGATGGGAATTGTTCTAGCACTTGTGCGTCAGCAGCATTTGCCCACACGTATGTCCTATTGCCACGCAGCTATCCATTTAGTCATACACTAACCCTTGACCTGGTCTGCTCTTTTTGTGTTTTGTAGAAATAAGCCAGCCAGGGACCAGCCCAAAAGTCCTTAATGCAGTCATGTGCGCCATTAACCTGGCAAGGAGAATGATGTCCTGTCTGCCAATATCCACTAAGCCAGGGAGCTATGCTTCTGCCACACGCATAGGAGTTAACATCATGAGCATGAAGATTTGTAAAGCAGAACTCTGTCTCATGACAGTGCTGTGTCTGCACTATAGGGTAGATGCTGCAGAGTAACATTCAAGTCAAACACTTTCTCTTCAAATCCAGCACACAACACAGACATAAGGAGCACACAACTACTCCCAAAGACAAATATCTACTGGATTACCCACTAACCTTGGGTTTCAGAGCAGTGTGCTGCCCAGTGAAAAGTGCTCTAATATCTCGACAGGGAGAATAAGCCAGAAAAAGCCCTATATAAATGCAACTAAAATAGAATACAATTTGGTCTACCATATATCGTTTCCTGTAGGTGTATACAATGAACCTAAAGAGATACATACATCATGTCCTGCTTGGTTAGGAGCATTCAGACAAATCTTTCATTTGTATGCGCCCTCACAGATTCACAACTCCAGATGCCGCTTCCATTTGTTCTGGGACTTACCTTTGATCAGAGTGGCTTTTCATTTTAAGATTGGACAATTCATATATTGTCCCTACACATTTATAGCACTGCACACATTTTCACTTAAATAGGTGCACTGAGTTTCTTTCTGTAGAGCAACATACACTGTGCACTACAAACAGAAGTAGGCTACCTCCTCCATATGTACATGCCTTTTCTCTCCAGCAGTTTTCACATTGCCTGATTTTAGAAGCACATATTTGTACCCATAGCTCTAGACGAACGCACTCCTATAAAGACTAGAAGCTATTCCTCTGCAAAGATTATGGTGCACACATTTCCCTCGCTGCAGTACATTCACTGCCTCTTATCAGGGCCCAGACATTTCCCACTACTATGATGCATAAACTGGATCCTATAGTGAAGAATCCACTATCAATCAATCTGAATTTGTATAGCACAAATAATCACCCTTTAGCGTATCCATGCACTGGGATCATTCAACAGCCAGGTAATAAGTGTCTTACTGAAATCAGCCAGTGAGCGTACTGTCCAGAGGTGAAGGGGAAGGATGTTCCAGGACTTGGTGGAGAGGTAGAAGGAACAGCCTTCGCTGTGACTTTAGAAGATAGACTGTGTCTGTGAGAGGGCATGGAAGGAAGAGAGAAGGTTCTCAATGGTTGGTGGAAGGTCAGGCGGTGGTTAATGTATGCTGGTCCTAGGTTGTGAAGGGCTTTGAAGGTGAATGTCAGTAACTTGAATTGGCATCTTTTCTGGACAGGGGGCTGATGGAGGTTCCTGCGGTGTAGGATGAAGTGGGTCCATTTGGGCAAGTTACGGATGAGTCATCTTTTCTGGACTGGGAGCCAGTGGAGGTTCCTGAGGTGTAGGATGATGTGGGTCCATTTGGGCAGGTTGCGGATGAGTCTGGCTGCTGAGTTCTGTATCATCTGTAATCTCCTCATGAGTTTGGTGGTTGTTCCATTGTAGAGTGCATTGCCATAGTCCAGTCGGCTGGTGACTAGTGTTTGAGCGAAGATTTTCATCGTGTGGATGGGAAGCGATTTGAAGATTCTTCTGAGCATGCAGAGAGTGTGGAAGCAGGCGGAGGAGACTACATTAATCTGTCGCTTCATTATGAGATTGTTGTTCAAGGTGATGCTGAGGTTGCAGGGGTCTTCTACTGGTGTGAGAGTTTGTTTGGCCATCAGGTGTTGTTCCAAAGAGAGGCATTGTTGCCAAAGATGAACACTGTGGTCTTTTCAGTGTTGAGGACTTTGAGACAGTTGATCTTCGTCCAGTCTGTGAAGTTCCTCATGCAATTCTGGAAGTTGATATTCGTGGTGGTGGGGTCTGTTGAGGGCGAGAGGATGAGCTGTGTGTCATTGGCATAGGACATGATGTTAAAGTTGTGGATTTTGACAATGTTGGCTAGAGATGTGATGTAGGTGTTGGCGAAGGTAAGGCTGATGGATGAGCCTTGGGTTCTGAGGTGAAGGGCAGTAGGTGGATTCTCTGAGTTTATCCTGTGTCATCAGTGGCAGCAATCAGGGTGATCTCAGTGCTGTGGTTGGCATAGAAGCCAAATTGGGAGGCGTAGAGTAGGTTGTTTCTTTCCGGGAGTTCGGTGAGCTGCTGCTTAGGAGTAGGGGTGGGCAAAGAATTCCGTTCTGCTGGCAGAGTTCACAGAGTTTTGCCCACCCCGCAGAGTACCACAAAACTCAACAAAGTGACAAGAAGTGGAGTTTTTTCTCTCGAGCTGATGGCAATGTTAAGTTGGTGAGTGCTTGCAATAAAAGAATGCATGCTAGGCCATCTCCTGGGAAGATTTCTCAATGTGGGTGGTCGCAGCAGGTCTCAACCATTTGCATTGAGAAATCTGATGCTTGCATTGAGGAAGCTGATACTCAAGTAGAATGTCTACCCGAGCAGCAGAAAGCAGCGGCGGTGTGATGCATATTGCTCTTTGTGCTGATTTTACAGTGCGGGAAAAACTCCTGGATCTAAAAATCAGTGCGAGCAGCATGGCTTAACAGTCACTGATGCTGGTGGTACTCCGTGGAGTGCAGTGGAGTTTTTCTGGCACTTTGCTGAGTAAAACTCTGCGAACTCTGCTCAAGCCTACTTAGGAGATATACAATGTCTGTACTGTTACATGAAATTTAACTGTCATTATCTTCTCAATATTAAACCTTTTGGTGAAGCACAAGTTCCTGGACTGGGTGATCACCTACTTCCCACCTGCCTGTGATTAGTCCATAGGTGGAAGAGAAAGGGAGCACAGCTCCACTGTCTGGTTCACATTAGAGGCAAAAGAAGAGGTTAGAAGAAGGAGGGAGGTCCTCTATGTTGCACCTCCTGTGGAGGTGCAGTCATTAGCTTTATTCCTGGCTATACCACAGTGCCACAGCCCCTTCTACTTAGAGACTGAGTAGCACTGTTGGGCTACATTTTGGGTTTAGTGGACCACTCCTAAGAAGGGCTGCACTGCTTAGATAGTGCATACCCATGCTTTCAGCAGCTCTAACGGTCCCATGATTCCCTCTCCCAAGATAGGGTATTTCATGTGGGCTGCTGTGAGCATGTTCTTATTTGTTTACACCTTGTAACTGAAGGAGGAGGGAAATGTGTGGTTACCTGAAAAAGCGTCCCCCAGTAACAAAACCAGCCCTCCAGACTTCAAGCATTCCAGTAAAATGTCCTATGCACTATATAGCTGGTCTGTGCCTATCATCTCACCACAAAACTCCTTCCGCTGCTCATGGGAGTTCCCTCTCCATAATATGTCTAAATACCTTCATTTATGTTTTCACATAGTGAATAGGAAACAGAACCATCTTCAGGTATATCAGGATGTTGCTGAAATCCTTTTTTAAATTTACTAAGCCCATTTAACAGTTTTTCTTAATTGTTAAATGTGTTTAAGAAGATGTACCAAATCAGTTTTTTGAAGGAGTATGTGTAGGGTGACACTTCCAAATACTGATTCATCATGGTATGTATTAATGCTCTGGGATCGAAATCAGTTTGTAAAACATTAATATTTTAATTACTACATAAAGGTAGTGGATACCTATTCACAACGTTAAGGGGCCCACGAAGTACCATTTCCTCTTCATGAATATTGACAAAAACATTTTTTAAGAGTAAACAATGGTCCCATTGTCTGGTCTTTAAAAAGCTTGTAAAACCTTTCTTTTATTTTAAACGCATCCAGTTTTCCATTAAGGGAAATAGGGTCATTAAAAAACAGATTGCTTTCTTTAAAAGCCTCCTAAGCCACTGTACTGATGTGTTCAATACCACTCCTATATTGTACTCAATCCACCTTCTGCCCTGTTTATTCTCTCTCAGCATCTGACAATTTTAAATTTTTATTGCAATATTTAAATATATCATCAGGATTATTATTTCAACAACTGTACATAACCATGTTTTTAATCTACAAAAATAATATACATTTTTAAGACCCTGACAACTTGCAGTTTAAAAAAAGATAAACATTTAACATTTCTAAGATGATCCCGCACACTTCCTATTATAAGCTTAATTCCTCATATGAGAGATGGGAAAGTGGCTCAAGAGGGATACTTTAAAATTTAGCAAAAGTAAAACAGAGTTTTTACGTTGCTCCCCCCCCCCCCAATAAATTGTCCTATTCACTGTCACGCAATTTCCAGCCCTGGGGCAGTACTGACAATACCAAAACTGCACAGACACATAGAAATCTGAGGATTTCTATGGAGGAAATACTATCAACGAAAACCCACAATAACATTAAAGTGATACCTGTATAGGTTAATGTTGTGTTTTAGAAAAACTTGTTATTAATAATAATAATAATACTAATAATAATAATAATAATAATATGTCCTGTATGTGTACAGCCTGATTAAAGACAGACAATGTTTAAGAACAGCCGTTGACCCAGCCTGATCCAAAAATGCTTATTAAATACCTAAGATGTATTACAGACTTTCTTTGTGTATAACAGTGCAGTCTAATTTCAACTGTTCACCTTTTCTTCCAGTTCATTTTATCACTGTGTACCTGTTGGCCACAGAGCTCATCTATAGATAACTTCAGAAGTCAGCTTATAATGCCAAAGTCAGAAGTAAGACCAGGCAGTAGTAAAATTAGTGTCTAAAGAAAGGATAAATAAAGAAGAGAAGAAAATGTAGGGCTCTAGGATAAAACAATAGAAGCAGGATGCGATTAAAAAATGAGTGCTGCTGCTACAGGGGATGGCACAATGGGTGTAGTGGGGAAAGAGAGTTCCCTGCCCTCACTGAAGACAGGGGGAAACATTTGGGTCTCCTTTTCAAGAAGTAGATTAGTGGTAGAGGATATATTTAGGTTATTTTCAAGCTGTTTCATTGTGATTGAAGTGTAATTCCATGAATGGATATGTGCAGGCCCTTTAAGAATTGCATGTGTCAATGACACTCCTATATGTTATGGGAGTATTGGAGCAAGATCCCTATGGCACCAGCAGCACTCGTCACAATGCTTAGACGGTTCATGGGAGGCAACCAATAATATTGCAGCAGTCTTTGTCATGCATAGCACATTGAGATTGAAATATGAGCTAACTGACTCACCCTCTAATTTGCTGGTACATGACTGGAAGTAGGGACCACGGCAAGGAAAACCTAGCCATACATTTGATAAAGGCTTTTTACCTTCAAAAACGTGGGACAGGATGTTCAAAAAAGACACATGTTCAGGTTTATTTATGTTTGATAGCATGCCAATATAAGCAAAACAAACATTAGAAAGACAAGTTAACAGAAAAATGCTATCAATCTGTACAAGCTAATTTCAATAAATACAATACAAAATTATATCTCTGTTCCTTACATATATTCATTGAAAAACACAAAGTTCACAGGGACGCTATAGTTAGGCTCAGATTTTACTCTTAAAAAACCATAGAATTTTATCACTAATTACATCATCCAGTGATTGTGAGTCAAAGATATATACTAAGGTACTCAAAAAGTTAAATTAGTACACTCTGTGTACTACTAGTGAGTGAAACAATTTCTAAGATATATTATGTGAGTAACTGTGTTTTTCTCTGTGTGAGTGTGTGTCTGAGTGGCTTTATGGGTGTGTGAGTGATTGTGGTGAACATCCTAAATATCGATTCCAAAATATCGAATGGACATAATATTGAATGATAAATATAGAATGGACAGAATATCAAATTATCAAAATAAAGATAGGACAGAATATCGAAATTGGGGTAGGAATTATCGAATTCCACAATATCGAATTTTATAATATAGATTCCCACATTATCGAATTTCATAATATAGATTTTTTTTAGTGTTATGTATGGTACTATATGTGTTAAAATTATGTATTATTTTTCCAAAGTATGTTTAATTTTTTTTAGGTAATGAATGTTATGTAATTTAATTTTTGCGCAATTTAATTCCGTAGTGGGTGGTGGGTTTATAGGGGAATAGTGTGGGAAGTAATTTAATTTATGAAATTAAATATTATTTTTAATGTATATGTATTGATAATTGATAATTAATTAATAATTGGTAACTAATGTTCATTAATTGGTAATTAATTTTTATAAATTGGTAAATAATTTTATTAATTGATTAGTTGATAATTATGTTAATTGTATATTTTATTATTAGTAGTGGGTTGTGGGTTTATAGGGGAATTGGGTGGGAAGTAATTTAATTGTAATAAAGTTAATATTTATTTTTATTTATATGTATTGATAATTAATTATTTACTGGTAATTTATTAATGTGTAATATTTTTTTTAAATTGGTAAATAATTGTTATTAATTGGTCATTATTCTTAATTAATTTTTTATTGGAATTGATAATTGATTTATTCCTATTTTAATATTAAATCATTTCTTTCCCTACTGTTGCACTCTCTGGAATGGGAATAGTAATTTGTGCCCCTACGCTATCCAACGTTTTCCTTACTGTTGCACTCTCTGGAGTGGGAATAGTAATTTTTACCCCCCACTATCCAACGCATTCCCTACTATTGCACTGTTTGGAGTGGGAATAGTCATTTGTACCCCTACGCTATCCAACGCTTTCCCTAATGGTGCACTCTCTGGAGTGGGAATAGTAATTTTTGCCCCTACGCTATCCACACTTTCCCTACTGTTGAACTCATTGGAGTGGGTATAGTAATTTTTACCCCTACGCTATCCAACGCTTTTCCTACTGTTGCACTCACTGGAGTGGGAATAGTAATTTTTACCCCTACGGTAGCCAACGCTTTCCCTACTGTTGCACTCTCTGGAGTGGGAATAGTACATTTTACCCCTATGCTATCCAACGCTTTCCCTACTGCTGCACTCTCTGGAGTGGTAAAAGTCATTGTTGCCCCTACGCTATCCAACGCTTTCCCTACTGTTGCACTCACTAGAGTGGGAATAGTAATTTTTACCTCTAAGCTATCCAACGCTTTCCGTACTGTTGCACTCACTGGAGTGGGAATAGTAATTTTTACCCCCACGGTATCCAACGTTTTCCCTACTGTTGCACTCTGTGGAGTGGGAATAGTAATTTTTACCCTCCCGCTATCCAATGCTTTCCCTACTGTTGCACTCTTTGGTGTGGGAATATTCATTTTTACCCCTACGCTATCCAAAGTTTTCCCTACTGTTGCACTCTCTGGAGTGGGAATATTAATTTTTATCCCTATGCTATCCAACGTTTTCACTACTGTTGCACTCTTTATTAATTACATAACAATTTTAATTTAATTATTATATTTTATTTATTTATATATATATATATATATATAATATGTTCATTTATAGATTTTTGTCAATACATTTTTATTAATGTTCTAAATATTTTATAATTAAGATTAATAATTATTTTAGAATATTATTAAGTACATTTATATAAAAAACATGTTTACACTTCATTTATTATTTTTACATTTTAAGCTTTTTTACATTAGTTTAATTATGTTTTATTTAATTATGTTCATTATTTAATTACATTTCTAGTATTTTTACTACATTTAAAAATTTGATATTTTAGTTAACTATATTTTAACATTATATATTTTGGAATCGATATTTTAGTACTTACCTGTTTGTAGATAGGCATTCTATATTCTGTCCCTCGATATTTTGGCGTCGATATTTTGATAATTCGATATTTTGTCCCTCGATATGTGTGTGTGAGTAGTTGTATGGGTGAGTGACTAGCTGTGTAAGTGGTGGCTGAATTGGTGAGTACCTGTATGGGAGAGTGAGTGAGAAGTGAGTATCTCTATGAGTGAGTGAGTTTGTTTTTGAGTGGCGTTATGAGTGAGTGAATGGGTTTGTGACTGGCTGTATGGGTGAGTGAGTGGTTGTGTGAGTAGGTATATGAGAGAGTGCTAATGGCTGTATTGGTAAAAAAGTGGTGTGCGAGTGGCTGCATGGCTGAGTAAGTAAGTAGGTGTTTAAGTGGTTGCATCGATGAGCGAGAGAATGACTGTGACTATCTCAGTTTGTGAGTTGTTATATAAGTGAGTGAGTGGGTATGTGAGTAGTTTTCTGTGTGAATGAGCGTTTGTGTGAGTAACAGTATGGGAAAGTGAGTGAGTGCATGAGTTGCTCTATGGATGAGTGAGTGGGTTTGTTAGCAGTTGTATGGGCCTTTCAATGGGTATATGAGTGGTTATGTGGGTGTGTGAGTTGCTCCGCCCCCGTAGCAAGGCGACTAGGGCAGAAAAGTGGCGGACGGTCTTTCCGTCTGCCGCGGACCCCACAGCCATACTAATATGGCGGGGGTAATTCCGGCAAGGATGGCGGGTGGATCGGCCCAGCCAGGCCGGCAGTGGCTACCACCGGCCTGACTGGGGCGATCAGCCCACCATCCTAATTGGCCCCTGAACTTTAATAAGTCTGGGTAGTTGATTTAGCCACAGTCTTCAGCATATTAAAAAAGTGACTTGCCTGCAACAAGTGTGGTCATTCATCTGTCTGCCCTAGCTCCTTTGTACATATTCCGAGATTTATTTATGGTTGTGTGTTAAATAAGCAGATTGGACTTAAAATGATCTAATCTTATTTGAGAGTTAGCCTTTGTATAAGAAGAAGTGTGGACCCCCATGTTGCCAGCCGGTGAATGCCCTGCATCTTGTTGTTAAGATGTAGTATGCCAGCAGTGAGTAATGGTGATTAGACTGGCACAGAGTTAGCATCTCTTTGCAGCATCTCTTTTAAGGCGACTGTTGCAAAGTCATCCTGTGCCCTGGTCACCCCTCAACTTTTTGCTGACTGATTCTGGTGGTTAGTGACTCTGGCTGGCCTGGGGCTCTGTCTAACCAGGCCCAGGGCCAGTTCTATGCTGAAAGAGACACATTAGAATACAGTTAATACACCTTTATATACTAGGGTGCACAATGGTAAAGTGGGGTACCCCTGTGATTGGCATGACCTACCATATAAGACCCTAGTATATAATAGGGCAGGGGGATTGAAACTACTAGAAGTCCCTAGTACCCCAGGGCATGGCAGTTTAGTGGCCAGCACCTTTTTCTGCACTTGCATGTGTGCACTGCTGAAGCCTGAGGTCAGTTTAAAAGCAGCCCTGGGTCCCAGGACTGCTTTTAAATAGTAAATTGTGCCCAAACTCTACTTTGGTATTTGGGGCACTTACAAATGGATAACCTACAATGTTTTGGCATATTAGGGACCCCTAGGGTCTCCCCTAGGTAGCTCATGGGTGGGGGCTCGGGTATTTATATGGTACACCCTTATAAAAAGAGTTTTTTATGCCTGGGTAAAGTGAAATTTCACATTTCACTCCACACATTGTGTGCTGCTCAAGTTCGACTTTTACGCTAGGAGCACTGTGGAGGGAGAATCTGCAATATTTCTACAGATCCACAACTCCTGAAGTCTCCCCTAGTTGCACATGGGGTGGGGTTCCAGTAGATATAAGACAAGTACTTATAACATTTGTTTTTGTAAGTCCTGGTGCTGGAAAAATGGCCCAAGTCATTTTTCCCATTGCAAATCCCATGTTACATAGGTTAACATTGTAGGACGTTTTTGATTATTAACTCTTGGGGCTCGATTCCGATCCGTTAAAATCACCGTCTGTACGACTCGCATCCGGAGCCGTTTCCGTACGACTCGTACGGACGTCGTACGACCGGACGATTCCGATCCCGATCGGGTGACGCGGACGCGATTCGTACGGTCCACGTCGATTCGTACGGAGAAGCGCACAATCACCTACACACCGTACGGCGCGTACCCCCCATGATCGCAGGGGTACGTGCTGTACCCCTGTGATCATGGGGGTACGTGTCGTACACCCAGCGTACATGGGGGGTACGTGCCGTACACCCAGCGTACATGGGGTACGGCAGGTACCACATGTACGCTGGGTGTACGGCACATACCCCCATGATCGCAGGGGTACGGCGCGTACCCCTGCGATCATGGGGGGTATGTGCCGTACCCGGGGGGCCGTTCCGTACCTGTTTCGGGGTGAACTCTGACTGTACGACAGTTTCCAGCTCCCGTAGAAAAAGGGTCGTACGGAGCGTACACAACACGGATCGTACTTGCCGGGTCATAAAAAGCAGCCGCGAAACGTATGAACGTCGTGTACAGCGGCTTCCGAGGGCGATTCGTACGGGAATTTCATTCGTACGGTCCCTGGTACGATTCGGACGGATAGCTGCATTGGGTGTGGATCGTACTGCGTCGTTCGTACGGGGACAGTTATGGGTACGATTCGTACGTAAAAAAATGCTCTGTACGACGATTCGGAGCGCTTTTTACGGGATCGGAATGGACCCCTTGGTATGAGAGGGTTAGGAATGACATTCAAAGGCTTCCCAGAATGGTAATATTAAATACAACAATATCATATTGTTTAATTTCTCCTAAAGTGTACATACAAGAAATTATAAGACTTTCTTGTTTGTAAGTACAAATTCAGCCTTCCAGTTGTCTGCCCTGATTGGTCAGTGTTAAGTGGATTAGCCAGACTGCCTTGAAGAGGTGATAAAGAGCCCCTGGAGTTAACCAGCTCTACATGCATGGCAGTGTGCTGCTCTATCGGAATGCCAGAACAGGTGGAGGAGTAGTAAACTATGTTCTTCAAAGAGGAGATATATTTTATAAATTATATATATATATTATTTTATTATTTTATATTAAATTAAAATATATATTATAAACAAACAAAAAACGATATTTTTTGTTTATAACAGACTTCTTATTACTCCTTCCAAATTACATACTATTGATTCCTCTATCTCCTCTTCCTGTTGGTCCTGTCCTCATACATCTGCGGATCTTAAACATATGCTTTTTACATGTCCTTTGATTCACCTTTTTTGGTCTAAAGTTTGGCAACAAATCAATTTGATTTTCTCCACTCACTTTCCGTTTTCCCTATCCCACATTTTTCTGGGTAGTTTAGCAGATATATGGTCCTCCCACACTTCCAATGTTTCCATTATAGATCTTCTCTTAGCAGTAGCTTTTCAACAAATCACTAAGTCATGGAAGAATACTGCAAATGTCTCTTTTCATGATTGGTGGTATGGTGTTTGCTACAACCATAGACTTGACAGAGCTTACGTTTTTATCCTGTTCAACTTGCCATCAAACGAGATTTATTATGGTTACCTGTTACTGAATTTTTTTAATGTTACTGCTAAATCTTATCCCTTACATACCCCTTCTCGTGAAGAAGTTTTGACACCTCCATGATCTGTTTATATTTTTCCAGTTTCATATATTTCATGGATTTTTCTCTTTATTATGTAACAGCTTTGGTTGAAGTTCTACTTATTTTGTATTCTTACTGCATTTTGTATTAGAACTTTTGTTCTGTGACTCCTTCTTCTTTCCTTCCTCCTTCTTTTTCCTTTTTCTTTTTCCTGCTTTCCCCTCTTTCTGTCTCTGTTGTTCTTTTTTCTCCTTTCTCCTCTTTTCTTTTTTCTCCTCTTCTCTTTTTTACCTTTATATTGTACTTCTATTCTTATTTTGCCATGATTGATTTTCTTTAACATTAAGAATATTATGATTTATGTATTGCAATCCATTTTTCAATAAACTTCTTCTTTAAAACTTAAAGAGGAGAGTAGAGACCAGTGTCATATACAGCTCTGAACTTCCCACCTTACGCAGATGGTAGGATTAAGGAAGGTATGAGCAGATGCAGGGGGGAGAGTCTAAGTAAATTATCCATCCTAGGTGCTTGTTTAGCCAGCTCATACCTCCTTGCTGGAAAATCAGCCAATATGGATTTGGAAGATTTGATGCATCCTGGAACAAAATAATGCCAGACTCTACAGGATGTGGTCATATATTGGAGGAGTTACCCTGCTTCCATTGGTCAGAGGTGACCTCCTGCTTGACCCAGAGAACTAGGAAAAAGTATCTGAGCAGAGCCCTCCAGATCTGCTGCTTGAAACTTACTGAAGCAAGAAGTGCCCTGTTGAGAAGTATTTTTGTGCAAATATTTCTAAGGCCTGACCTCTGAAGACTGCACCATCTGACACTACAGCCCTGTGGATTATCTTGCTGAAAAAGAACTAAAGAGTGAACTCCCTGAAAGCTACAGGTTAAAAGAGCTCATCTGGAACAACTCCAACTAAATCTGCACCTTGTTCAAGTGGATTGCGAAATTTAAGTTTCACACTTTCAAGGACCCTCTTGGAAATTCTAGAACCTTGGATTGTGTGTTGGATACTTTGGGAGCCGCGAGCAGAACTTAAGGAAGGAGTTCTAACTAGACCCCGCTTGCTGAAGAAGGCAGCACAACACAGTGGTGAAAAAATTCTTTAGAACAATTTTCTTAATCTTGGAGCTTCCAGAGACTTGGAGTGATTTTGAGACACTTTGGGACCCCTTGAGAAACTTCAGGTAGAATTTTAAGAAGTTTGGTGAACTTTGGAGCAACTTTAAAAAAAAGCTCCATAGAGGGACTGACTCTACCTGGCCAGCCAGGCCGCCTGCCTTCAACCACGAGCTGACCAAGCCAACCAGGTTCGTCCCGCTAAAAGCTCCATCGCTCCATCTTCCAGAGATTGACTGGGACTAGAAGAAATCTGAAGCCGGCGAACCCTCACCGGATCCAGCTACATGTGGAGCATTGAGAGACCCTGAGAGAAAAAGCTCCAGAAAAGTTCCTAAGTGCGCTCGTAGAAAAGGTGACCAGGAGCAACAGCGAGAGCCAAGCCGCCTGCCTTCCATTGCGTGCCGTCCTGGATTCATGGGTTTCTCCCGCTGAAAATTTACCACATCCGCTCCAAGGAAGTTGACCGGGAGCTCGTCGAAAGGCAAGCCTGCGAACTCTCACCAGATCCGGATTGGATGGGAGCTTTGAGGGCCCTCTGGAAGAAGAGTTCGAGAAAAGTTTCTAAGTGTGAAGGTAGAGACTGAGACCTGGACCTGCCGCGAGCTGTACCCGTTCAGGGCTCCATCGCGCCCAGCCTGAAACTTTGACTTTGGCCTGGTCTATCGCGAGCAGGTAGCACAATATGGTGCCATAATCTTCTAAGTGCTATATTTTATTATATCTTTCGAAATTCATATCTCTGGTTCCCTACATTGCATTTTTATCATTTTAAAGATAAAAAAAATTATATTTTCATAAATTGGTGTTAGATTTTTATTATGTGTTGGGTCCTAATTATTTGCTGAATTTGTGTTTTTAAATGCTTTACATACCTGTCTTTGTAGTTAAGCCTGTCTGCTCGCAGCCACGTTACCAAGGGTTAAACATAGGAATAATTTTCGAAGACCTGTGCTGAGTCCTATCGTGTGTTAGTGGCCTTATTGCCAGTGGCAGAATTACGTTTGCCCCTACCAATAACCCACTTTCCAACAGCAACCCTGATTGAGTGCGTGAATTTTCCGAGTTTTGCTAGGTTTCTTGTTGATGTTTCGGTGAAACACATGGCCGAAGCCTCTTACATGTCCTAACCCCTTTTGCAAAGGGTATTGGGAGAAAATGGAGCCAGTGCTCTTTGTTCAGTTTGGGGCAACTGCACAGGAGGTACAGCCAGGATTCCTTATAAAAGGAACACAGCCTACACAAAGGGTTCGATTCCGATTTGGGTCAGAAATTGGCCCGAGCGACTCGTACTCGGAACGGAGTCCGACCGACATCTACAGGCACCCTATGACCCGTGCAGTATGATTCAAAGCCTGTGATTTAGAAGAACATCTCCTACATGCCCATCAAAAACAATGCCAAAAACACAAAAAAAGGACCGGTCAAGCATGACGAAGTCAATAAATACACAAAAAACACAAAGACACACCCACAACTCCACCTATAAAAAGGCAAAACTACACTACCATGATCCTTTGCAAATACAACAGAGCAGCCAGCACAGAACAACTTGAGACACCAACCACAGACACACACACAACTCACCCATCACACAAACCACACACCATCAGCACTCCTCCAAAAGCTCTCACACATACACCTAACAAAACAGACACACACCCACCCACCCTCACTTGCACCCACACACCCACCCACCCACCCACATCACTCCTCACCACCACCCATCACCATTCCCCCTAAGAAGAATCCACAGTTCACAGACACTGTGTTAAAAATATTGGTATATGAGATCCTAAGAGTGGAGCCACATTTGTTTGGCACATTGGTACAAAGGACCCCCATGTCACAGAAAACCAAGATGGTGGACAGAATCGTGGAAAAGGTGAACGCACAAGCACCAGTGTATCGCACAAAGACTGACATCCAGAACAGGTCGTATGACATGCGCAGGAGGGTCAAGAAGCTCCTCCAGAAGAAACACACCTTGAGCCAGGTCACCGGCAGTGGCCACCCTGCCAACACAGTCTACTTCAGGTCCTGGGAGGAGAAGGTGCAGGACATCCTACCACCATAGGGCATCCATGGCCTACCTGACATACCAGAGCCTGGTGAGTACACAACCAAAATGCCCAATATTGTGTCACAATACACACACAGCACCGTTAAGGGGCCTGTGAAACCATGCACTGAGAGCAAAGGCATAGGAAACAAAAGTCAATCAGTCCAAGAAGTCTATGCTAGTCAGACAAACACAATAATGGCCACATCATAGTGAATTGTAACTGTGTCATGACATGTACAAACCTTCCAACAAATAGGGCAAGGCAGTGGCACTAATCTGAGTTAACACTGTCAAACATCCCTGCCACCAAAACCAATAGCTCACAGTTAAGCTGACTGACAGGAAGGAATAGTGGGTATTAAGTATGGGCCAAAAATCTGTTCCGCTCGCGAAATTTGCGGATTTTCGTCAATTTCGCGATTCGCGAATCTCGTGAAATTGCCTCAAAAATTGCAAAGTCGCTCGAGGGCGATTTTTTTTTTTTTTTTATGTCCAGCTCCCTCAAGGGTTCAACGTTACAGGCACACACGGTCACTGGAGGCAAATCTTCTGGCCCTTTACGCAGCTGCAGTGTAGGAAAAGCACTTTACATTTACCGAACGAGGTAGCACTTACTGATTAGCCAGTAGAAAGTACTCCAATTGAGTGGAGGTATTGCACAAAACGGTGGCATCTTCGTGGACAACTATGCAGGGCAGGATTCATTCTGGCACGAGGCTCCTGTCACAAAAATTAAACCTCAACAGGAAGCACTTACAGATATTGCAGGTGCCCAAGTTGAAGCTCAAATTCAGTAACGTTTTAATCAGCCCAAAACATTAGTGAGCACGGTCAAGGCTGGGCAAGTGTGCTTTAACCCCATATCTGCCGCCGAAAATTAGCTGTAATACTCGAGGGAGGTCTTTGAATCCATAAGTTTCTCGAACGCAACCCCCGTGTAGTTCCTGTGACCAGGGGGCTGCTTTATCCTCAACTGCTGCCCTGCTCGCTCTCTGACCCTTTATACACAAGAGGCATCTTGACACGCATAGAAGCCCTGCCTGTTTGGCCCCGCACCACACACTAGCAGTATTAAATGTCTTCCCACCCTTTCCCAACTATGATGGACATCTCACTCAAGGGACCTCGGCGCCTTTTGGCGTGGTGGCAAAGTTACAAGCACACATGGTCAGTGGAGACAAATCATCTGGCCCTTTACGCAGCTGCATTGTAGGAAAAGCACTATACATTTACCCAACTAGGTAGCACTTATTGGATTAGCCAGTAGAAAGTACTCCAGTGCAAATCGCAAAACAATCCACGAGCTGGCGGGAAAATCCGCAAAATCGTGTATTTGTTTGTGATTTCCCGCAAATTCGCGGACCGCAGATCCGCAAACTTCGCCCATACTTAGTGGGTGTGTTTGCGAAGTGAGTGTATACCAAAGCATGATGTCGTTGTTGTCACAGATAATGCACCCCCTCACAATTGCACCATCAACACCTCTCTGAACAATGCTCACCTCACAGGGGCATGGAAATGGGCTAGCAAGTACTCCGGGAGTGGGCTCTGTTGTGGAGAGCACAAGGCCCTGCTGGGAATTGCCCACCACCAAACACCAGAACTCCACTGTCAGCCATCTTGTCAGCACAGGCATACCCCCTCACAGGGAAGCAGAGTCAGAAGGCGGGAAGTGAGGGCATGCTGGGAAGGGGGTGTAGCCCAGAGCATGCTGGGACTTGCAGTCACTCACAAACCTCAGCCACCTACATGGCCCAGCCAGCCCACACTGCACCATGCTCACCTCACAGGGGGTGGAAATGGGCTGGCAAGTACTCTGGGACTGTGCTTTGTTGTGGGGAGCACAAGGTCCTGCTGGGAATTGCCCACCATCAAACACCAGAACTCCACTGTCAGCCATCTTGTCAGCACAGGCACACACCCTCACAGGGAAGCAGAGTCAAAAGGAGGGAAGTGAGGGCATGCTGGGAAGGGGGTGTTGCTCAGAGCACGGTGGGACTTGCAGTCACTCACAATACCCACCCACTCAAATGGCCCAGGAAGATCACACTGAACCATGCTCACCTCACAGCGAGTGGAAATGGACTGACAAGATGTCCGACACTGGGTCCACTTGTGGGGAGCACAAGGCCCTGCTGGGAACTGTGCACCAACAAACACCAGGACTGCACTGTCAGCCATCTTGTCAGCACAGGCACACCCCCTCACAGGGAAGCAGAGTCAGAAGGAGGGAAGTGAGGGCATGCTGGGAAAGGGGGTATAGCCCACAGTATGGTGGGACTTGCAGTCACTCACAAAACTCAGACACCCAAATGGCCCATCAAAATCACACTGATTCATGCTCACCTCACAGGGGGTGAAAATGGACTGACAAGATGTCTGACACTGGGTCCTGTTGTGGGGAGCAACACAAGGCCCTGCTGGGAACTGTGCACCAACAAACACCAGAACTCCACTGTCAGCCATCGTGTCAGCACAGGCACACACCCTCACAGGGAAGCAGAGTCAGAATGAGGGAAACGAGGGCATGCTGGGAAAGGGGGTTGTGTCCCAGAGCATGGTGGGATTTGCAGTTACTCACAAACCTCAGCCACCCAAATGGGCTAGCAAGATCACACTGAACCATGCTCACCTCACAGGGGGTGAAAATGGACTGACAAGATGTCTGACACTGGGTCCTGTTGTGGGGAGCAACACAAGGCCCTGCTGGGAACTGTGCACCAACAAACACCAGAACTCCACTGTCAGCCATCGTGTCAGCACAGGCACACACCCTTACAGGGAAGCAGAGTCAAATGTGAACAGGGATCACACTCCTGTGTCAGCCACCTGATGGCCCTTGAGTAACAATTTCCATGTACATGGAAATCCATACATGAGCTGGGAATGTGCACACATCAACATGCACATTGAACGGCTCCATGTTGGCAGGACAATGTGCTACCACAACATCAGACTCTGTCTGTGACAATTAAAGACAATGCAGTGTTCAGTCATGCATCCTGACATCACGTTGCAAATGTCATGTATATAAAACATTGTTACAATGCTCAAGGAGGGGTGAATGGTCTACTCCTCCTGTGCAACCTGGTTCATAACTGATTGTGTTGCCTCCATTGAAAGACACACATATGTACACATGCGTAGTGCGTGACATCATGTTTTTCTGCATCAGTGTACTGTAGCAGCAGCATCATTGGCTCCCCCTTGTTGCAAATATGCTGTGCTTCTAGCTGGAGGTAACTTGGCTGGTTCTCCAGTAGTGCCCAGAGGTGAAAACTGAGAGTGTGTGTTTGTGCTCAAGTGCTGTGAGTCAAAAACACATACAACACCCACAGGCAAAGGAAAAATGTTGAACATTGTGATGTATGAAGTTACAAACAAAGGTGTTGTGTGTGGATCCAGCTACTCATCCACAACACCAGGGTCGGTCACTGTTGGTCAACATTTAGCAGCTCCATGGGATCCTAGACCTAATATCTCCTCTGGACACTACTGGGAATGCAGTCAGTCTACCTCCAGGTGGAGGCACATCAGATTTGCAGTAAAGGTGAACCAAAGTAAATGCAGCTCCAGTACACTGAGGCGGAAATCCAAGTAGCCCAGCCCCATTCCTGTATACGTATAGGAGGGACTTTTCTAAGGAATGAAATCATGTACTGTTGGAACGGGGGGTCCCTAGTTGGCAGAGGTAGGTACCACTGTCCAAATAGGGACCCTTGCTTCAAGTCAGGGTAAGGAAGATACACTCTTTAGATAACCCCTGCTCACCCCCTTGGTAGCTTGGCACGAGCAGTCAAGGCTTATCAAAGGCAATGTGTAAAGTATTTGTACCAACACTCACGTAACACAGTGAAAACACCACAAACTGCCTCCACAACAGTTTAGAAAAATAAAAGTATTTATTCTAAACTACACAAGACCAAAACGACAAAAATCCAACATACACAGTTCAAGAATATGGTTTCAAAAGTGTTCTTAACGTTGCGATAAAATAATCCACAGTTGCGTGGAAAGTTCACAGTTGCATCACGTTTAGCCAACAGTACCTTTAAAAGCGACAAAGTTCCAAAACAGAAACTGGTGCGGTGGAAAACAAGCGATGCGTCACTCCTGAGACCTTGGGGAGGTGATGCGACAGCCCCACTGGATGTAGCGGGCATGATGCGGTGACTCCGGTGTGTATGGGGAGGGATGCGATACCTTGTATGGATTCCGGTGATTCCGGTGCGGAGGTTCCGTAGTGAAAAAAGCTTGCAAAGGCACGATGCAATGATTGTTGGAGTTGCGATGATATCCGGTGCGATGATGCGCGGACCAGTGGTGATCTTCCTCTCGCAGCTCCTCGATGCGATGGCTCTGCGACAACACTCGCAGCAACTTGATGAGGTCCGCAAGCAAGCGGTGCGACGATCTCACCCAGCGATGACAGGCTCTGCGACGACACTCGCAGTGATGGTAGTCTTCCCCTAACGGTCTGGTGCATCCCGCAAATGAAGGATGCGACGACTCTGGCAGCGGCAACAGGCGCTGCGACGATCTCGGCCTTCGTAGCAGTGGTAACTTCCTCGTACTGTCAGGGATGCGCTCCGCAAGTGAGCAATGCGACAAAAACTTGCAGAAAGTTTTTAAAAGCTTGGTTTCCAGCTTCCCAACACAGGTACAACTTCCGGAGGCACCACAACTGGCCCAAGCCCTCAAGGAGGGACAGAACTCTCTCAGCAGGGAAGCTGGGGGGGAAGTTCTTTTGTTCCTGGGACTTCTTAACAGGGAGCCAGCTCTTCTCAGGCCCATGGAGTTTCCTTCAAGCAAGGGGACACAGCAGCAAAAGCAAAGTCCTTCCCCTCTCCTTGGCAGCAAAGCAACAGCAAGTCAGTCCAGCAGAGCAACAGCAGGACAGTTTTCCTTCTTCAGTTTCAGCTTTCTCCTTGGCAGAGGTTCCCTCTTGATTACAGGATGATCTAATTTTCTGTAGTCAGGAGCCTGTTCCTATACCCCTAAAAGTCTTTGATCCCTTTGTGCAGGAGGGCTCTGAGCCTGGTCTGAACCAGTTCTGGGTGTTCCTTGAGCACTTTGTTTTCCTGGCCTCTCCTTTCCTTTCAGAGAGAGGGGCAGGGTTGTCAGCCACCCAGCAGGAGGTGGAGACAGCATTGTGGAAAGCAGGCACAGCCCTATTCAGGCCCAGGTGCTGCCCCCTCCCATCACTCTAGATGCAGATGGAGCTATTCAGCCCAGGGATGGCCCACTCAGACTCTGAGAGCCACCCACCCCCTGTCACTGCAAACCAGACAGTCAATTCACAAGCAGGCCAAGGCACACAGAAAGGTCAGACAAGAGAACAGCAACTTTCTAAAAGTGCTATTCTCAAACATAGGAATTAAAAACAACCTTTCCTAAAAGATGTGTTATTAAATTCTGAGTTCAGGGATTCCAGACGTTTATGTCCTTTCTTGCTCCTATGGGAAGATATGCTGGTAGCCACTATAGCCATCATTCCCCATGATAGCCTATGGGGCAAGATAGCCTTACAATCGTGAAAAACGACAATGGATGTAATTCACTACCAGAGCATGTCATCTGCACCAGTACATGCCTTACCTTTCACATACACTGCACCCTGCCCAATAGGGGAACCTTGGGCCTTCCATAGGGGTGACCAATGTGTACAGAAAGGGAAGAGTTTTATTTTTATTTTTATAGAGAGGGTTTTCTATAGCGCTAGCCAGACCCGAGGGTATAGGCGCACTTTACAACATGATGAAGGGGAAACAAATTACAGGACAAAGGCATGGTGGAAATACAGAAAAAGTTCAAAAGGAGGCTTTACAGCTCTGCTGAGTGTCAGAGGTGTGCCGTTGAGGTAGAGAGGTTGAGGGGGCCGAGGAGTGGCATTGAGGAAGAGGGGTCAAAAGGTAGTCTCAAAATCCTAGGGAAGGCAAGACTAATGCTGGAAATGTTCTCATCGCGGTGCCGACCCAGGGGCTGAGAGTTTGGAGAAAGGGTATGAGGTAGGTAGAGGTTATGCGATGACTGACAGCTGCCCATTGGGGGCGCGCTGTCAGGTGACCGCCTGGTGGCGGTGAGAGCGTCACGTAATTGCGTTCGGGAAGGCGCGGTTGAGGTAGAGGGTTTTTAGGAGGCTTTTGAATTTTGGAAAGGAGGGGGTGGTTCTGATGTTGACTGGGATGGCGTTCCAGATTTTCGGTGGGTTTCCTGCAAAAGAGCGGGCAGCAGTCTTTTGTTTGCACGTTTTTAGGGGAATGAGTAGGAAGGAGTTGGAACTCCTGAGGTTTCTTGATTGCCCGGTTTTCTTGAGTTTGGAGGCTAAGTATTCCGGTTTCCCTGTGTGCAGGGCTTTGTGTGTGAGGCAGGCAATTCTGAAGCTGGCCCGCATTTCGACTGGGAGCCATTTTAGATCTCTGAGTGCGGGAGAAATGTGGTCAAATTTCTTGATTCTGGTGACCATTCTGGCTGCTGCATTGAGGGTAGTTTTGAGCGGGGCTAGGTGAGAGCGAGCTGTACCAGAAAGAGCTGCGTTCCCATAGTCCAGACTAGGTGGTTGATTTTGTTGAGGAACTTCAGATTGAGGAAGGCGCTCTTGGCGGAGTTCTTGATGTGATTGGACATGAATAGTTTGTGGTCAAGGGTGATTCCCAGTGATTTGACCGAGGTTGCCAGGGTGAGATTTCCATTGAGGGCATGATTAGCTTTCAGGCCTGGCCACTTGGGACACTGACCAGGAGGACATGGCAGTTCATAGACTGCACACACGCACTGCGGTGGCAGGCCTAAGACACCATTTTAGGGCTACTCATGTGGGTGGACAATCTGTGCTGCAGGCCCACTAGTAGCATTTGTTATCACCAGCCCTGTCACACTCAGTGCACTTTACTAGGAACTTCGTAGTGACACAAATATGTCAATCATTGATAACCAATCATAATAACAATTTACACAGGGAGCACTTGCACTTTGACACTGAACAGCAGTGGCAAAGTGCCCAAATCATCTAAACCAGCAAAAACAAAATCCAGCACAGCATCAAAAATACAGGAGGTAGAGGCAAAAAGATAGGGGGAAACCACGCTAAAGATGCCAGGCCTAACATGTACATATCATGGATGCACAGGATTTGTGATCCACTGCCACCTCCTTCATTGTTAGTACTACCTATTGCAAGATTAATATATCAGTACCTCTTCCCCCTCCCTGTTGCAATATACATAAGTCAACCATCGAAGTCTGTAGTAACATAACTTACAATGTCTGTCTCTTCCAAACACAGGTGCTACTTGAGATTCAGCACCTAGTGAAGATGAGTCCCTGGCCTAGACCCTGGTGGAGGATGCACTCTCTGATGTCGAACTGGCTCTGTCCTCTTCAGATGATGACCATCAACCTGGAACCTCCAGGGTGAGTCGTCAGGCAGCCTCACCATCAGAAACACCTGCACCCACTGCAGCGATGTCAACACCATATGCCCACAGACCTAACACCCCTGCCAACACGGACCGACCAAGGAGACCAAGTTAAAGCAGCACAGGGCCCCCGGCTCCCAGGATGCTACCAACAATGACACCAGTGGCAACAGCCAAGAGGGCCCGTGTCAACTGTGCCTGCCACCACAGGTACAGCCCGTGTGTCTAGGGGTGATGGGAATGGTGTTAGGCCGAGGGTACGGTCTGCAGAGGGGCCTGGACTGGACTGCCTGATGATCCCCAACTGGTACGCATCATAGATAGCACTGGAGGATTCATCCAGGTAATGGAGGTCCTCAAGGAAATGCAGCAGAAGCAGGCTGCCCATCATGCCCGCATGGAGGCCAAGTGGGACAAACTCACGGCGGTGCATATGGACATATTGACCTGTCTCTGCCAGATCAGCACAAATATGTCCACACCTCCCTCTGTGCCCACAACATCTCAATCAACAACACCAGTTAATGCCACAGGGAGGGAGGATGGATCTGGTGGAGACTCCGATGCACTGTCGGCGCCTGCTCCTGAGGATCCCCCACAGAAGAAGTGGAGGGGTTGTCCGAAGAAGGACAAGTGAGCCACAGTTGTCCTTGAACATCCCCCAGGAACCCAGAACCTGTTTTGGATGTTGGTCTTTGTGTGCAAAGCGTTCACCTTGTTGCACATGACACAGGTCTCCATCATGACATGTAGGGTCCATGGTGTACTAATGTAGGAGATGAATATGGATTTCACTCCGGACATTTCATCTACCAATACTTTGGACTCATTTGTGAACTGTGGATTCTAAACCTCATCTACAGCACTATCTCCACAATGTATGTAAATGAAATCACCATAACACTATACTTGCCTATGTTGTGATTCCAACTTGTATGTGCAATGGAGATGATAAAATGCTGAAGCACACAGTGCATGCCGACGTCTACAGCAATGTCATTACCGTTATGTGACTCATGTTGATGTGACACCTATGAGGGAGACACACCAATAGGGCTCCACAACACATACGCACCATGGGCATGTGACACATTGTCTACAAAAGTGGTTGCCAGATATACAGTGGAATGCACAGACACCACACCTTTCTACAGTCACTGCAAACAAGCCCAGAGGAGAGGTTACCAAATGTCAGTCAGATGTGTGAAGAAAGACAACACACATTACTAAGTGAAGCATAGGTACATTACAAATCAGAAACAAGTTTATTACACAACAATATCAAGGTGAATCCACATGACAGTGGGCACAGGGTCACCAAGTGTCATCAAATTGCGCTTTAAGGGTGTATTCTGGATGTCCGTGTCAGACTTGCCCCTGGAACCGGCAAAGTACCTTTGGAACGGCAGAAATAAGACACAGTCAGAAGCACACCAGAACAGGATGGAAATGCAATAGACATGTCACAAGAAACCTACACACTAGCAACTTAGCATGTCAACACCATTGTGGACTAGAGACCATATGACAGGACACACCACTGCACGCTTCAAGTACCATACTGACAAACTCAAATAGCAACTGAGCTGCACAAACACATCACAGGCTCACTCAGGACATTGACATGACAACTCTGTGAACTCACCTTCAGCTAAAGAAGTTGTTGATGAGCTGTGTGCGGATATCTCACCCTCATCATCATCATCACTGGCCTCGTGGCCCAGGCCAGGATCCTCCACAGGTGGTGGTTATTGATCGTCGTCGTTCTGGATGAGAGGCACTTCCTTCCATACTGCAATGTTGTGGAGCATGCAGCAGACGATGATGATTTTACACACCTTTGCAGGCTCATATGGGAGGGCCACTCCGGTCTTGTCCAGGCAGCGGACGCGGCTTTTCAGGAGACCAAAGGTACACTCGATGACTCTGGTTCTGCCATGTGCCTCATTGTAGCGCATCTTGGATGCTGTCACAGGGTTCCTCAGGGGTGTCAGCAACCATGGCATGTTGGGGTATTCAGAGTCACCCACATACAAAGAATCACACATAAGTTGAGTATTGTAAGGGGGTGGGAGACAACATTGCAAAACACACACAATGGTAAACAGTACACACCAACAAGCCAGGCACGCTGGTTTGGCATCTGTGACATCAATGGTATGCGACTCCTCCTCATGATGTAGGCATCATGGGCCGAACCTTGGAAACGTACACCCACATGTGTAATCACCATGTCCACCAGGCATACCACAAGAGCATTGATAGAGTGGTAATGTTTGCGGTTGCGGTATGTCTGTTCCTGGGCCCGTGGTTGTATCAGGGCCACATGTGTGCCATGGATTGAGCCAATCACGTTAGGCATCCTCCCCAGTCCATACAAGGCATCCTTGATCTCTGCAAGTTCACCCCATATCGGAAATTTGATGTAGGAGTCCAGGTGACTCAATATCCCCTCCAAGACATCTTGTAGCACACAGGTGAACATTGTTTGTGACATACCACCAACATAGCCACAGTGTGTTGGAAGGTACCGGTGGCAAAGAAGTGCAGGGCTGCCATCACCTTCACCTTTTGTGTCAGTTCTGTCGGGTATGTGTGGCCAGGTAGCAGATTCGGTGCCAACTGCTCCGCCAACTCATCAATCATGCTCCTGGTGAAGCGGTACCGTCGGATGCTGTCTCATTCCACCATGGTCTCGAGGTCAGGGAACGGTCTATGGACTGCTGGGGCCCTGCAGTACAGAGATAAGCTCAGTCACATCATATATTCAGCTACACATCTGGCACTCACCTTGCAAAAAATCACATTTTACATCATAGCTAATCACAATTAACTAAGGTGTTTGCGGTTGGTTATGGACACATATGTCATTTTCATGTCCATCATCTCACATTTTATTCAGACATGCGTACATGTGGAGAAGCGTGGCTCAGTGGTTAGAGGCGGCAGACCCGGAAGCTGAGATCAGCTGTGGACCAGGGTTCGATTCCCCGCCTCGGCGGGTCTCGGGCTCAAAAATTCCACGGACTCTAAAATTCTCGCTCCGGTGCCTACTCGACTCACGGGGTCACACTCTGCAACTCTGGGCAATAGCTTGCTTAATCTCCACTACGGCCCCTCGCGGCGGGATGCCTGGCTTTCACCTTGTGGATACCCTGCCGGGGTATCTCACAGGGGAATACCAGGACGGGTTCCCTAAGCAAGCGCTTAGATACCGGGTCGGTGATTTGCGCTATATAAATACATGTACATTTTACATTAGTTCCTTGGGGTGCTATGGCAAATCATTGGGCTGTGGCACAGTACCCATGGACAGCTGTCACGTTCAAAACAAACAACACAGTGACAAGGGAGGACTGATGTTTCACAGGCATCACAACTCCTTGTCAGGGAAATAGCCATGGTCCCTGGAATGCCACATGTGCACTGGAATGACATGTTGTATAATGGACATCGTACAACCAATAATGAGTCACACAGTTAGTGGCCCCTGTGGTCCCTGCAGGCCATACATGGATGCCCCTTACACACACACATACAGCATGATATTGCATGCACAAGGCACATGGTGGACCCTGTCTCACATTGGGCACATGGAACCACAAACATCAGAGACACAACATGCACACAGACTATGTGGGTAGATCATGATTGTAGCAATGGGTCTGGATGTGACGTACTTGACATGCAACCCTGTACTCATGGTGTATGTGACAGGTCATACACATCTCCAAACTGGTACTGTGTCCATTACTCATGCCCATAAGCCAACACTTTGAAATTACATTTGTGAGGTGCACCAGACCAAAACTAATCTGTCCCCATTAACTCCTGCCCAGCCTGGGGGTGGCTTGACCTAAGTGCCATTCAAGATTAAGAATGTTGCCCCCCTACACACACAGGTGATACAGCCTTACATACCATGGGATACAGTGTGGGACATGCTGTGGTGTTGAAGGTGTGGGCATGGCATTTAAATCTGTGTTAGAACTGTCTGCAAGTCACCCCAATGTGATCCGACGCGGCTGACTCGCATGCAGACCCGCCGTACATGCATGGACTGAGTAGTGCTCACACGTTGTCTATTGACAGCACGATGCGTATGCATTACAGTCACCCACATCTGATCACATTGATGACAATGGGCAATGCTTGTGCACGGCTCAGTTCATGCTTGTTGGATGCATATGCAATCTGACCCGACGTGGGTGACTTGTAAGCAGACGCGTCGTACAGGCATGGACCGAGCTGTGCGCACGCATAGCCCATAGATTTGTATCCAGACGGATGCGTCTTGATAAAAAAATGCACGTCGGATAGTCAGTTTACCGAGCCGTGCGCAGTCATTGGCAATGGGCTGTCATGGAGACGGACGCAAATTTAAAAAACATTCGAGTCATGCGCTGGAAATACAGTTGGATGCATACAACATTGTTGCAATCCTAGGGGGTCCTGAAGGTGAGTGATTTGAACGATGCGAAAGACGTGTAAGAGTCTTACTTTTCCATGGATAGGGCAGATTCATAGAATGCAACCGTGTCTGGCCTATCAGTGATGGACAATGTCACAGAGTCTGTCTCTGCAGCACTGATTAAAGGCTGGCAGGCCCCCATGGATCTCACTTACCTGCACTGCATGCTACAGGACCACTTTCCCAAATCCACTGCTGCTGCGGTCTGTGCTTGCTCTGGATCCAACAATGGTACGTACTTTGGAGAGGGCACCTGCATTCACTGAGGAGGATAACCAGGCCCTGCTGGATGGGGTCCTCCCAGAGTACAGCAAGCTGTATGGGAAACCAGGGGAGCAGGTGAGTGTGTAGTCCACTGCCTATCATTCGATGCAAGTTGTCTGACTAAAAGTAATAGAAGTGTGCAGAGCAGTGTGAGGCATGTGCACTGAGTACTTTCAGCTACATATTTAAGTGGGTACATGTGATGAACAGGTGTCCTGCTGTAGTAGTGCAGGAGTGCTAGCCTTAAATTCATAGCCAGTGTTGCCATATCAGACCCACAGCACAAATGCACATTCACATGGGCCTACTACCTGTGTGCCTCTTTTAGCTTTGTGATGACTACATGTATACTCAAAAGTATGCAGCACTATTTTGTGGCATGTGTGGTAATGTCCTCTTCACTTTGTCATCATCACAGGTTGATGCTCACCAGAAGCAAGAAATATGGCTGACCATCGCCCGGGCAGTGCGCTCAATGGAGGTCTACAAGCGCCGGATCAGCAACTGCCATAAGAGGTGGCAGGACCTATGTGGCTGGACCCGGAGGATTGCAAGGGTCTAGCTGAAGCTGTCACCTCCTCGCCATAGGGGTGGACACCAGACCCTGACCCCCCACATGCTCAGGATCCTGGCAGTGGTCTTCCCGGATATGGATGGGCAACTGAAGGCCAGACAGCAGCAAGGAGGGGGTAAGTCCATGGCTGATTTGTGATCATGTCTGACATGCCAGTTGCAGTCTTTTGGCCTGGTAATACTCCCACATTACGTTGGTCTTGGAGTCCAGGACTCGTGTCTCTCAATTGTGTCAGTCACACTCCTCATCTGATCCACAGTCTTGGCCCCTACAGTCTGTGAGTTTTTCAACTTGGGAACTGTTTCCCTTCACTCTGCTATGGTGAGGGTCATGCACGGCCTTTGTTACTGGGACTCTGATGTGTGCATCTTGGGTGGGTCTATTCTTTGCACTATGCCTGGTCTCTGACATGTGTTCTGTGTGTGTTTTTCATATGTGTTCAAATTGCTAGTCTGGGTCACAACATGTGTGATGGTGTACTTAAAACATGCATATGCATCTAGGTGGGTCCATGTAATGTCCTCAGGAGTTGTTTAGGAAGATTGTCACACTTTCCCAGAACACTGCCTACTTTCCTGGCCAATACACTGTTTTAGGTTAACCTGGTCAGTCATGCCATTCCACAGCATTGGGGGAGTCTGTACTCACACTCACGTGTATGGACCAACTGATTGTGCTTCCTGAAATGTGCCATCAGGTGTCTGACACAATATCATTTTGTTGTGGCTTCCTTTTTGTGACAACTGGTGTGTTGAGGATTTTAGTGTCAGCAGGACATCTGAGTTGTGACAATGGGGATGATACCTGTGCAACATATAGGGGTGTAGAGAGTTGAATGTGCACAATGGTGTATGCAACAGTGACTTTCACGCAGCTGTGTGTCATTAGCAGCAGACTGTGAGGTGCTCATGTTCAGGTAGTTGTGTTTACAGTCACTCATATGTAACATTCGAGTGATGTAGGTTCATCATAGTCCAAGAACAGTGTGTGGCAGGGGCCAGACTGGTGCACTTGTCAGCTGCAGAGTCTGGAATGGGCCTGACCTATGAATGTGACGCAGTGCAGACTGATGTTGTCCGGATGCATTGCCCCATGACATGTGACAGTGAAGACTGACTTACCATGCATGTCTGTGCCAGGGCATTGACTTGTGAAGAGGGATCCTGCATTGGAGTCAGAGGTGCTCCATGCACCTCATTATGTCCTTAACTTTCAGGATGTAAGGACATCATTGTGTGTTTTGCTGCTGGGCATCACAAGATTTTGAAATGTGAGTCTGGGCATAAATTCATCTAGACCCCTGTACTGAGTGACTGGAATTTGATGTGATGTTTGGCTATAGTACTGTACTTCTACAGGGTCATTTGCATGCTCAACAACTGTGTATGTGGTGCATGTATGCACTTTGGGGTATTATCAGCCAGCATGCAACAGACATATGGGTCCAGGTCCAGGAGGGATATGGGTGCCATGGTTGATGTTCAGACTAACTATTTCCCTACGTACACCTGTGTGGGCATTTTGAGCAAATATCAGCTGAGGATGCCACTACATGCCCTGTAATGTGCTGTATTTACAGTGTTGTGTGCAGTCAGTGCAGACAACTAATGTGGGCCTTGTTTTCCTAATTATATGCAGACACATCCACGGGCACAGGAGACAGTCGGAAGGATCTAGTGGCACGGAAGGTGAGGGGAGCCACACCGAATAGTACTCAGCACCATCCACCTCAGCTGAGGACCACAGCAGCTTGAAGGATGACTCCCTTGTGGAGCGTGTGTCAGCAGCCAGGACACAACAGATAGTGAGGCTGTCACCGCCACTGCCACTACCACCACCACTACCACCCTCTCCTCGGCTCCCATGCTAGAGGTCCGTGGCAGCTCTGTGGTCGGGAGCATGTCTTCATCCTGCCCAGCACCGCACCCCCTGCCCCTGTTTCCCCTGCTGCCCTGATTGTGGAGTCTGTGGACTTACTTAAACAGATCCGTGTAGGACAGACATCAATGCTGAGTGTCCTCCATGCACACACCGGTCCGTTGACACATCTGGTGTCGTTCATTGAGGGCATCTCATCTGCCATGTCTGCCCGACAGAGGAACAATAAGTCCATGGCCTCCTCGCTGATGGCAGCAGCATCCCTCCTACAGCAGTCCCTGACCCATTCATCCTCAGCCCAAACAACTACTCCTAGCACCCTACCTGTCCCCAGCACACACACACCTGCATGGTCACCCAAACACACAGACACAGACAGCACACAATAACCCGAACATAAGTCTAAACTTGCACGCACGCTAAGTCAGGGGACTGATTCCACACACACAGGGGATGGGTCACATACACACACAGGCATCCACAACCACTCCGCAGTCCTCAGATCCCTCTCCCTCCAAGAGCCCTTCCCTTGCCTCACCTGCAACCCCATCGCCTAAGAAGCTCTTCCTGTGTGACCTAGGCCTCTTCCCCTCAGATCCAGCAAATCCTGACTACAGGGGGAAGGGGAAGTCCCCACACACAGAGAAGAGTGCCCCTCACATCGGACACCCTCCCCCAAGCGCAGGCAGACTGAGGCCCCCACCCGCAAGTCAACCCGTACCCGGAAGAGCAAAACCCCACCCCCACACCAAGCTGCACTGCACAGTCTCCTTCTTCCATCCCCCAGGTCAGCACACCACAGGTTCCCCTCCACAGGGAAGCTGGGGGGAAGTTCTTTTGTTCCTGGGACTTCTTAACAGGGAGCCAGCTCTTCTCAGGCCCATGGAGTTTCCTTCAAGCAAGGGGACACAGCACCAAAAGCAAAGTCCTTCCCCTCTCCTTGGCAGCAAAGCAACAGCAGGTCAGTCCAGCAGAGCAACAGCAGGACAGTTCTCCTTCTTCAGTTTCAGCTTTCTCCTTGGCAGAGGTTCCCTCTTGATTACAGGATGATCTAATTTTCTGTAGTCAGGGGCCTGTTCTTATACCCCTAAAAGTCTTTGATCCCTTTGTGCAGGAGGGCTCTGAGCCCGGTCTGAACCAGTTCTGGGTGTTCCTTGAGCACTTTGTTTTCCTGGCCTCTCCTTTCCTTTCAGAGAGAGGGGCAGGGTTGTCAGCTGCCCAGCAGGAGGTGGAGACAGCATTGTGGAAAGCAGGCACAGCCCTATTCAGGCCCAGGTGCTGCCCCCTCCCATCACTCTAGATGCAGATGGAGCTATTCAGCCCAGCGATGGCCCACTCAGACTCTGAGAGCCACCCAGCCCCTGTCACTGCAAACCAGACAGTCAATTCACAAGCAGGCCAAGGCACAAAGGAAAGGTCAGACAAGAGAACAGCAACTTTCTAAAAGTGCTATTCTCAAACATAGGAATTAAAAACAACCTTTCCTAAAAGATGTGTTATTAAATTCTGAGTTCAGGGATTCCAGACTTTTATGTCCTTTCTTGCTCCTATGGGAAGATATGCTGGTAGCCACTATAGCCATCATTCCCCATGATAGCCTATGGGGCAAGATAGCCTTACAATCGTGAAAAACGACAATGGATGTAATTCACTACCAGAGCATGTCATCTGCACCAGTACATGCCTTACCTTTCACATACACTGCACCCTGCCCAATAGGGGAACCTTGGGCCTTCCATAGGGGTGACCAATGTGTACAGAAAGGGAAGAGTTTTATTTTTATTTTTATTGAGAGGGTTTTCTATAGCGCTAGCCAGACCCGAGGGTATCGGCGCGCTTTACAACATGATGAAGGGGAGACAAATTACAGGACAAAGGCATGGTGGAAATACAGAAAAAGTTCAAAAGGAGGCTTTACAGCTCTGCTGAGTGTCAGAGGTGTGCCGTTGAGGTAGAGAGGTAGAGGGGGCCGAGGAGTGGCATTGAGGAAGAGGGGTCAAAAGGTAGTCTCAAAATCCTAGGGAAGGCAAGACTAATGCTGGAAATGTTCTCATCGCGGTGCCGACCCAGGGGCTGAGAGTTTGGAGAAAGGGTATGAGGTAGGTAGAGGTTATGCGATGACTGACAGCTGCCCATTGGGGGCGCGCTGTCAGGTGACCGCTAGGTGAGAGCGAGCTGTACCAGAAAGAGCTGCGTTCCCATAGTCCAGACTGGACAGCACCAGAGATTGGGTGGCTTGTTTGAGGTCGATAGGAGGAATATGGGGTTTGATTTTGTTGAGGAACTTCAAATTGAGGAAGGCGCTCTTGGCGGAGTTCTTGATGTGATTGGACATGGATAGTTTGTGGTCAAGGGTGATTCCCAGTGATTTGACCGAGGTTGCCAGGGTGAGATTTCCATTGAGGGCATGATTAGCTTTCAGGCCTGGCCAGTTGGGACACTGACCAGGAGGACATGGCAGTTCACAGACTGCACACACGCACTGCGGTGGCAGGCCTAAGACACCATTTTAGGGCTACTCATGTGGGTGGACAATCTGTGCTGCAGGCCCACTAGTAGCATTTGTTATCACCAGCCCTGGCACACTCAGTGCACTTTACTAGGGACTTCGTAGTGACACAAATATGTCAATCATTGATAACCAATCATAATAACAATTTACACAGGGAGCACTTGCACTTTGACACTGAACAGCAGTGGCAAAGTGCCCAAAGCATCTAAACCAGCAAAAACAAAATCCAGCACAGCATCAAAAATACAGGAGGTAGAGGCAAAAAGATAGGGGGAAACCACGCTAAAGATGCTAGGTCTAACATGTACATATCATGGATGCACAGGATTTGTGATCCACTGCCCCCTCCTTCATTGTTAGTACTACCCATTGCAAGATTAATATATCAGTACCTCTTCCCCCTCCCTGTTGCAATATACATAAGTCAACCATCGAAGTCTGTAGTAACATAACTTACAATGTCTGTCTCTTCCAAACACAGGTGCTACTTGAGATTCAGCACCTAGTGAAGATGAGTCCCTGGCCTAGACCCTGGTGGAGGATGCACTCTCTGATGTCGAACTGGCTCTGTCCTCTTCAGATGATGACCATCAACCTGGAACCTCCAGGGTGAGTCGTCAGGCAGCCTCACCATCAGAAACACCTGCACCCACTGCAGCGATGTCAACACCATATGCCCACAGACCTAACACCCCTGCCAACACGGACCGACCAAGGAGACCAAGTTAAAGCAGCACAGGGCCCCAGGCCACCCAGGATGCTACCAACAATGACACCAGTGGCAACAGCCAAGAGGGCCCGTGTCAACTGTGCCTGCCACCACAGGTACAGCCCGTGTGTCTAGGGGTGATGGGAATGGTGTTAGGCCGAGGGTACGGTCTGCAGAGGGGCCTGGACTGGACTGCCTGATGATCCCCAACTGGTACGCCTCATAGATAGCACTGGAGGATTCATCCAGGTAATGGAGGTCCTCAAGGACATGCAGCAGAAGCAGGCTGCCCATCATGCCCGCATGGAGGCCAAGTGGGACAAACTCACGGCGGTGCATATGGACATATTGACCTGTCTCTGCCAGATCAGAACAAATATGTCCACACCTCCCTCTGTGCCCACAACATATCAATCAACAACACCAGTTAATGCCACAGGGAGGGAGGATGAACTGGTGGAGACTCCGATGCACTGTCGGCGCCTGCTCCTGAGGATCCCCCACAGAAGAAGTGGAGGGGTTGTTCGAAGTAGGACAAGTGAGCCACAGTTGTCCCTGAACATCCCCCAGGAACCCAGAACCTGTTTTGGATGTTGGTCTTTGTGTGCAAAGCGTTCACCTTGTTGCACATGACACAGGTCTCCATCATGACATGTAGGGTCCTTGGTGTACTAATGTAGGAGATGAATATGGATTTCACTCCGGACATTTCATCTACCAATACTTTTGGCTCATTTGTGAACTGTGGATTCTAAACCTCATCTACAGCACTATCTCCACACATGTATGTAAATAAAATCACCATTACACTATACTTGCCTATGTTGTGATTCCAACTTGTATGTGTCATGGAGATGATAAAATGCTGAAGCACACAGTGCATGCCGACGTCTACAGCAATGTCATTACCGTTATGTGACTCATGTTGTTGTGACACCTATGAGGGAGACACACCAATAGGGCTCCACAACACATACGCACCATGGACATGTGACACATTGCCTACAAAAGTGGTTGCCAGATATACAGTGGAATGCACAGACACCACACCTTTCTACAGTCACTGCAAACAAGCCCGGAGGAGAGGTTACCAAATGTCAGTCAGATGTGTGAAGAAAGACAACACACATTACTAAGTGAAGCATAGGTACATTACAAATCAGAAACAAGTTTATTACACAACAATATCAAGGTGAATCCACATGACAGTGGGCACAGGGTCACCAAGTGTCATCAAATTGCGCTTTAAGGGTGTATTCTGGATGTTCGTGTCAGACTTGCCCCTGGAACCGGCAAAGAACCTTTGGAACGGCAGAAATAAGACACAGTCAGAAGCACACCAGAACAGGATGGAAATGCAATAGACATGTCACAAGAAACCTACACACTAGCAACTTAGCATGTCAACACCATTGTGGACTACAGACCATATCTTTGCTGTACGAGATATTCTTCCAGTGTGCAATCATGTCCCATTATCTCCTCTTTCGGGACCTTATGACTGTGCCTGTGGCTGTTTCTCTTTGGCCTCACCCATGGGGGTGCGATCTGCTATAGGGAATGATCGCGGCACTCACACTGGTCGCACTGAGCAAACACTAAATATATGGAGCTTAAATGTTAGATTCTTAGTCAGGCATTATCAATTCCTCCGGGATATGATAGACACGGACCTTCCCGATATCATCTTTCTGACCGAAACTTGGCTACAAGACCATGATACCGCAATCATAAACTTGGCCTTTCCCTCCACCTATACGGTGTTTACATTGAACCGTACAACTAGGGGAGGTGGTATAGCCATGGCAATTAAATCTTGCTTCTCGGCTGAGTGGAAGGCTCAGAATCTCTCTATGTGTGAAAGCGCCTCTTTTAAGGTAAAGATTAACCACCACTTTACCTTTAGTGGCATGCTTATCTACCGACCACCTGGGAACGACACCATCTTCAAATCCGCACTTGTAGAGGTGGTTAGCTCGCTAGTTTCTAGTTGTGCTAATTTTAACATTGTGGGGGACTTAAATATACACTTTGATCTGATGTTATCTCTCCCTATCAGCTCCCTGGTAGCTGATCTTGAAGCGATGCAATTTAACCAACTAGTCACCTCCCCCACCCACATAGGAGGACATATACTAGACCCCTTCTTTACAACCTTAGCCCGGGCTAGAACATCTGTCCCGTTGGCGGTGGGTTGGACGGACCATATGTTGGTTAAAGTGGCATGCCCCTTAGATAATCCACAACTGAAACCTGTGGATAAACAGATCCTCAAGCGCAACTGGCGTAAACTTAAGCTGGAGGAGTTTGTTAGGATACTGGAGGTACAGCCCTTAGGCAAACTGCAGAATGTGGAACAGGGATATGAACAGTTTTGCAACTGGGTTCTTAAGGCCCTCGATTCCCTTATACCCCTGCGTTGGTCTAAATGTCACGCTAAGACCCGCAGTCCTTGGTACAATGAGAATCTTGCCGAGCTTAAAAGAACCTGCCGGCAAGCTGAGAGGGCCTGGAGGAAGTCCTTTGATCCCGTGCTTAAATCACTGTACTTTGCCCAGCTCAAGAACTATCATAGAGCCATCTGTCAAACTCGGGCTGCTTATTATGCAACTGAGTTCTCCAATAGTCCTAATCCTTCCAAACTTGTCTTCAAGGTACTTAAAGATCTGATGGGGAAACGGACTACCTCGATAGAAATCTGCACTGACTCACACTGTGAGAGTCTGGCATCCTTCTTCGTGGAGAAGGTGCAGGCAATCTACCGAGGTTTTACATCTTCCGTTCCCGAGGAGGCTCCTCGTGCTGTGAAGACTTTGGTTGTGGAAACTCTGTCCTCCTTGCCGGCTATGTCTACTGAGGTATTTGATACTCTGAGCCTCAAAGTTAAATCGGGTTCTCCTTTAGACCCGCTGAAGCCGGAGCTTTTTACGCTGCTCCCGCCTATGTGCCGTGAGCCCATCCTGGATCTTATCAATCTTTCCCTCACCGAGGGCGTGGTTCCTCCCTCCTGGAAGCAAGCTGTGGTCAGCCCTATTTTGAAGAAACCCAATCTTGACCCCTTGCTCCCGGAAAATTACCGGGCCATTTCCCTCCTGCCTTGGACCGCTAAGGTCACTGAGGCATACGTGAATACCATCCTGTCTACCCATCTCTCTCGTAATAACATTCTTGACGAGAGTCAAAATGGGTTCCGCTCTCAACACAGCACTGAAACAGCTCTGCTCTTTATGATCGAGCATTTGCGGTCAGTGCTGGATGCGGGGCAGACTGCGGCGCTCCTATTGTTAGATCTGAGCGCCGCATTCGACACGGTGTCTCATGACATTTTGTTGCGACGTCTGGAGGAGGTGGGTATTAGTGGGAAAGCTCTTGAGTGGTTCCGCTCCTTCCTTTCGGACCGGTTTTTTAAAGTAGCCATTCCACCAGGCCAGTCCTTGTTCCACTCTCTGGGTCTGGGAGTCCCTCAGGGCTCCACTTTAAGCCCTACATTGTTCAATCTGTATGTGAAACCGCTGGCTGCTGTCGTCAGGGAATGTGGCCTTACCATGACATCGTACGCCGACGACACGCAGCTGGCGGTGACACTCAGTGGGGACCCTGAGGTGAATGCTCCCAGATTCCGGGCAGGACTTATATCTGTGGCTAAGTGGATGCGTAGCAACTGCTTACAGCTTAACGCTAAAAAAAACGAGGTCCTGATCTTAGGGAAGCAGACGGAACTTTGGGGAGACCAGTGGTGGCCTCCCGAATTGGGCGCTTCTCCTACTCCAGTGGCCGAAGTTAAAAATTTGGGGGTCTGGCTGGATTCCCATCTTTCCTTTGCCAGTCATACAAAGAAGACAGCAGCTACCTGCTTTGGTATCCTGCGAGGACTGCGACCTGTCCTTAAGTTCTTCGACCCCCCCACGCGGCAACTGGTGGTTCAGGCCTCCATTTTGTCGCGATTGGACTATGGGAGTGCTCTGCTACTTGGAGTGAACCAGGCTGAGGCTTCAAGGCTGCAGATTGTGCAGAACGCTGCGGCACGTGCCATCGTGGGCCTCCTGAGACGATGTTCTGTCTCCTCGGTCCTGACCTCCCTTCACTGGCTTCCGGTCAGACAGAGAATCAAATTTAAGGCTCTCTGTCTGACATTTAAGATTCTGAAGCTTTCCTCCCCTCCTGCTCTTGCGGGCCTCATTTCTCCATATCTCCCTACACGGTCCCTCAGGTCTGAATCTCTCCATCTGGCGATCAAGCCTAGGTTCAGACTGAGTAGGATGGGAGGGCGCTCTTTTCGTGTCCTGGCGGCTGATTTATGGAACTCCCTCCCGGTACACATTCGTGCCCTGGATAGCCTTACTCTTTTCAGACGCGCCATTAAAACTCACCTGTTCGCTTCGGTTAATTGATCTCTCTTCTTTTCAGCTCTGACCTGTTGTGTTGTGGTATCTGATCAGGCGCCAGGACGCCCCTTCGCTGGGGCAGCTGTGCACCTAATAAAAGTTATTAACATAACATAACATAACATATGACAGGACACACCACTGCACGCTTCGAGTCAAGTACCACACTGACAAACTCAAATAGCAACTGAGCTGCACAAACACATCACAGGCTCACTCAGGACATTGACATGACAACTCTGTGAACTCACCTTCAGCTAAAGAAGTTGTTGATGAGCTGTGTGCGGATATCTCACCCTCATCATCATCATCACTGGCCTCGTGGCCCAGGCCAGGATCCTCCACAGGTGGTGGTTATTGATCGTCGTCGTTCTGGATGAGAGGCACTTCCTTCCATACTGCCATGTTGTGGAGCATGCAGCAGACGATGATGATTTTATACACCTTTGCAGGCTCATATGGGAGGGCCACTCCGGTCTTGTCCAGGCAGCGGACGCGGCTTTTCAGGAGACCAAAGGTACACTCGATGACTCTGGTTCTGCCATGTGCCTCATTGTAGCGCATCTTGGATGCTGTCACAGGGTTCCTCAGGGGTGTCAGCAACCATGGCATGTTGGGGTATTCAGAGTCACCCACATACAAAGAATCACACATAAGTTGAATATTGTAAGGGGGTGGGAGACAACATTGCAAAACACACACAATGGTAAACAGTACACACCAACAAGCCAGGCACGCTGGTTTGGCATCTGTGACATCAATGGTATGCGACTCCTCCTCATGATGTAGGCATCATGGGCCGAACCTTGGAAACGTACACCCACATGTGTAATCACCATGTCCACCAGGCATACCACAAGAGCATTGATAGAGTGGTAATGTTTGCGGTTGCGGTATGTCTGTTCCTGGGCCCGTGGTTGTATCAGGGCCACATGTGTGCCATGGATTGAGCCAATCACGTTAGGCATCCTCCCCAGTCCATACAAGGCATCCTTGATCTCTGCAAGTTCACCCCATATCGGAAATTTGATGTAGGAGTCCAGGTGACTCAATATCCCATCCAAGACATCTTGTAGCACACGGGTGAACATTGTTTGTGACATACCACCAACATAGCCACAGTGTGTTGGAAGGTACCGGTGGCAAAGAAGTGCAGGGCTGCCATCACCTTCAACTTTTGTGTCAGTTCTGTCGGGTATGTGTGGCCAGGTAGCAGATTCGGTGCCAACTGCTCCGCCAACTCATCAATCATGCTCCTGCTGAAGCGGTACCGTCGGATGCTGTCGCATTCCACCATGGTCTCGAGGTCAGGGAACCGTCTATGGACTGCTGGGGCCCTGCAGTACAGAGATAAGCTAAGTCACATCATATATTCAGCTACACATCTGGCACTCACCTTGCAAAAAATCACATTTTACATCATAGCTAATCACAATTAACTAAGGTGTGTGCGGTTGGTTATGGACACATATGTCATTTTCATGTCCATCATCTCACAATTTATTCTCACATGCGTACATTAGTTCCTTGGGGTGCTATGGCAAATCATTGGGCTGTGGCACAGTACCCATGGACAGCTGTCACGTTCAAAACAAACAACACAGTGACAAGGGAGGACTGATGTTTCACAGGCATCACAACTCCATGTCAGAGAAATAGCCATAGTCCCTGGAATGCCACATGTGCACTGGAAAGACATGTACCCATGGACAGCTGTCACGTTCAAAACAAACAGCACAGTGACAAGGGAGGACTGATGTTTCACAGGCATCACAACTCCTTGTCAGGGAAATAGCCATGGTCCCTGGAATGCCACATGTGCACTGGAATGACATGTTGTATAATGGACATCGCACAACCAATAATGAGTCACACAGTTCGTGGCCCCTGTGGTCCCTGCAGGCCATACATGGATGCCCCTTACACACACACATACAGCATGATATTGCATGCACAAGGCACATGGTGGACCCTGTCTCACATTGGGCACATGGAACCACAAACATCAGAGACACAACATGCACTCAGACTGTGTGGGTAGATCATGATTGTAGCAATGGGTCTGGTTGTGACTTACTTGACATGCAACCCTGTACTCATGGTGTATGTGACAGGTCATACACATCTCCAAACTGGTACTGTGTCCATTACTCATGCCCATAAGCCAACACTTTGAAATTACATTTGTGAGGTGCACCAGACCAAAACTAATCTGTCCCCATTAACTCCTGCCCTGCCTGGGGGTGGCTTGACCTAAGTGCCATTCAAGATTAAGAATGTTGCCCCCCTACACACACAGGTGATACAGCCTTACATACCATGGGATACAGTGTGGGACATGCTGTGGTGTTGAAGGTGTGGGCATGGCATTTAAATCTGTGTTAGAACCGTCTGCAAGTCACACCAATGTGATCCGACGTGGCTGACTCGCATGCAGACCCGCCGTACATGCATGGACTGAGTAGTGCTCACACGTTGTCTATTGACAGCACGATGCGTATGCATTACAGTCACCCACATCTGATCACATTGATGACAATGGGCAATGCTTGTGCACGGCTCAGTTCATGCTTGTTGGATGCGTATGCAATCTGACCCGACGTGGGTGACTTGTAAGCAGACGCGTCGTACAGGCATGGACCGAGCTGTGCGCACGCATAGCCCATAGAATTGTATCCAGACGGATGCGTCTTGATAAAAAAATACACGTCTGATAGTCAGTTTACCGAGCCATGCGCAGTCATTGGCAATGGGCTGTCATGGAGACGGACGCAAATTTAAAAAACATTCGAGTCATGCGCTGGAAATACAGTTGGATGCATACAACATTGTTGCAATCCTAGGGGGTCCTGAAGGTGAGTGATTTGAACGATGCGAAAGACGTGTAAGAGTCTTACTTTTCCATGGATAGGGCAGATTCATAGAATGCAACCGTGTCTGGCCTATCAGTGAGGGACAATGTCACAGAGTCTGTCTCTGCAGCACTGATTAAAAGCTGGCAGGCCCCCATGGATCTCACTTACCTGCACTGCATGCTACAGGACCACTTTCCCAAATCCACTGCTGCTGCGGTCTGTGCTTGCTCTGGATCCAACAATGGTACGTACTTTGGAGAGGGCACCTGCATTCACTGAGGAGGAGAACCAGTCCCTGCTGGATGAGGTCCTCCCAGAGTACAGCAAGCTGTATGGGAAACCAGGGGAGCAGGTGAGTGTGTAGTCCACTGCCTATCATTTGATGCAAGTTGTCTGACTAAAAGTAATAGAAGTGTGCAGAGCAGTGTGAGGCATGTGCACTGAGTACTTTCAGCTACATATTTAAGTGGGTACATGTGATGAACAGGTGTCCTGCTGTAGTAGTGCAGGAGTGCTAGCCTTAAATTCATAGCCAGTGTTGCCATATCAGACCCACAGCACAAATGCACATTCACACGGGCCTACTACCTGTGTGCCTCTTTTAGCTTTGTGATGACTACATGCATACTCAACTGTATGCAGCACTATTATGTGGCATGTGTGGTAATGTCCTCTTCACTTTGTCATCATCACAGGTTGATGCTCACCAGAAGCAAGAAATATGGCTGACCATCGCCCGGGCAGTGCGCTCAATGGAGGTCTACAAGCGCCGGATCAGCAACTGCCATAAGAGGTGGCAGGACCTACGTGGCTGGACCCGGAGGATTGCAAGGGTCTAGCTGAAGCTGTCACCTCCTCGCCATAGGGGTGGACACCAGACCCTGACCCCCCACATGCTCAGGATCCTGGCAGTGGTCTTCCTGGATATGGATGGGCAACTGAATGCCAGACAGCAGCAAGGAGGGGGTAAGTCCTTGGCTGATTTGTGATCATGTCTGACATGCCAGTTGCAGTCTTTTGGCCTGGTAATACTCCCACATTACGTTGGTCTTGGAGTCCAGGACTTGTGTCTCTCAATTGTGTCAGTCACACTCCTCATCTGATCCACAGTTGTGGCCCCTACAGTCTGTGAGTTTTTCAACTCTTCACTCTGCTATGGTGAGGGTCATGCACGGCCTTTGTTACTGGGACTCTGATGTGTGCCTCTTGGGTGGGTCTATTCTTTGCACTATGCCTGGTCTCTGACATGTGTTCTGTGTGTGTCTTTCATATGTGTTCAAATTGCTAGTCTGGGTCACAACATGTGTGATGGTGTACTTAAAACATGCATATGCATCTAGGTGGGTCCATGTAATGTCCTCAGGAGTTGTTTAGGAAGATTGTCACACTTTCCCAGAAAACTGCCTACTTTCCTGGCCAATACACTGTTTTAGGTTAACCTGGTCAGTCATGCCATTCCACAGCATTGGGGGAGTCTGTACTCACACTCACGTGTATGGACCAACTGATTGTGCTTCCTGAAATGTGCCATCAGGTGTCTGACACAATATCATTTTGTTGTGGCTTCCTTTTTGTGACAACTGGTGTGTTGAGGATTTTAGTGTCAGCAGGACATCTGAGTTGTGACAATGGGGATGATACCTGTGCAACATATAGGGGTGTGGAGAGTTGAATGTGCACAATGGTGTATGCAACAGTGACTTTCACGCAGCTGTGTGTCATTAGCAGCAGACTGTGAGGTGCTCATGTTCAGGTAGTTGTGTTTACAGTCACTCATATGTAACATTTGAGTGATGTAGGTTCAACATAGTCCAAGAACAGTGTATGGCAGGGGCCAGACTGGTGCACTTGTCAGCTGCAGAGTCTGGAATGGGCCTGACCTATGAATGTGACGCAGTGCAGACTGATGTTGTCCGGATGCATTGCCCCATGACATGTGACAGTGAAGACTGACTTACCATGCATGTCTGTGCCAGGGCATTGACTTGAGAAGAGGGATCCTGCATTGGAGTCAGAGGTGCTCCATGCACCTCATTATGTCCTTAACTTTCAGGATGTAAGGACATCATTGTGTGTTGTGCTGCTGGGCATCACAAGATTTTGAAATGTGAGTCTGGGCATAAATTCATCTAGACCCCTGTACTGAGTGACTGGAATTTGATGTGATGTTTGTCTATAGTACTGTACTTCTACAGGGTCATTTGCATGCTCAACAACTGTGTATGTGGTGCATGTATGCACTTTGGGGTATTATCAGCCAGCATTCAACAGACATATGGGTCCAGGTCCAGGAGGGATATGGGTGCCATGGTTGATGTTCAGACTGACTATTGCCCTACGTACACCTGTGTGGGCATTTTGAGCAAATATCAGCTGAGGATGCCACTGCATACCCTGTAATGTGCTGTATTTACAGTGTTGTGTGCAGTCAGTGCAAACAACTAATGTGGGCCTTGTTTTCCTAATTATATGCAGACACATCCACGGACACAGGAGACAGTCGGAAGGATCTAGTGGCACGGAAGGTGAGGGGAGCCACACCGAATAGTACTCAGCACCATCCACCTCAGCTGAGGACCACAGCTGCTTGAAGGATGACTCCCTTGTGGAGCGTGTGTCAGCAGCCAGGACACAACAGATAGTGAGGCTGTCACCGCCACTGCCACTACCACCACCACTACCACCCTCCCCTCGGCTCCCATGCTAGAGGTCCGTGGCTGCTCTGTGGTCGGGAGCATGTCTTCTTCCTGCCCGGCACCGCACCCCCTGCCCCTGTTTCCCCTGCTGCCCTGAGTGTGGAGTCTGTGGACTTACTTAAACAGATCCGTGTAGGACAGACATCAATGCTGAGTGTCCTCCATGCACACACCGGTCCGTTGACACATCTGGTGTCGTTCATTGAGGGCATCTCATCTGCCATGTCTGCCCTACAGATGAACAATCAGTCCATGGCCTCCTCGCTGATGGCAGCAGCATCCCTCCTACAGCAGTCCCTGACCCCTTCATCCTCAGCCCAAACAACTACTCCTAGCACCCTACCTGTCCCCAGCACACACACACCTGCATGGTCACCCAAACACACAGACACAGACAGCACACAATAACCCAAACATAAGTCTAAACGTGCACGCACGCTAAGTCAGGGGACTGATTCCACACACACAGGGGATGGGTCGCATACACACACAGGCATCCACAACCACTCCGCAGTCCTCAGATCCCTCTCCCTCCAAGAGCCCTTCCCTTGCCTCACCTGCAACCCCATCGCCTAAGAAGCTCTTCCTGTGTGACCTAGGCCTCTTCCCCTCAGATCCAGCAGATCCTGACTACAGGGGGAAGGGGAAGTCCCCACACACAGAGAAGAGTGCCCCTCACATCGGACACCCTCCCCCAAGCGCAGGCAGACTGAGGCCCCCACCCGCAAGTCAACCCGTACCCGGAAGAGCAAGACCCCACCCCCACCCCAAGCTGCACTGCACAGTCTCCTTCCTCCATCCCCCAGGTCAGCACACCACAGGTTCCCCTCCACTCCCTGTCCCAGGTTCCCCCACCCACAGATACATCATCCCCAAAATGCTCAGGCCCTCCCCAACTCCCACGTGCTCTTCCATTGACACCACCACCAGTCTGTCTGTTGCTGCAACTAATGTGGGGAGGGTGTCCCCCCAGCTGTCCTGCCAACCTCATCTGCACCCCTTTCCACTCCCATGTTAATGGGCACTGCAGTGGACTCCATGCCCACTCAGTCTGACATGGGCACTGCAGTGGGGACCATGTACACTACACCTGCCCTGCCCACTGCAGTGGTTCCAGCACCCACCCCATCAGACCTGTGCCCCACAGTTGTGACGGCACAACCCATGTCAGACCCCTCCACTGCAGTTGCCACTGACTTTCCTGCACCTAGCACCTCCTTCTGATTAGCATTGATCCTGTCCCTGCGGTGCCTGGCCTGCCCCATGTATGGCCCTCAGAGTGGATTTCCCCAGTCCTTATCAGTGCAGGCAAGCAATGGGTGACAGGTGTCACTCACACCATCATTGGACTTTGGTTTTTCAAATGGACATTGGACTACATTTCTTTGGTGTTTATCCCTTGCAGATGGCAGATTGCTGATTAAAGCATTTTTTGTTCTCATCGTGCATTTGATTGAGCTGTAGATTTTGTTGTTGCTTTTTAGCCTGACCTTGGTGTGATGATGCAGGATTTTCAAATGTCTGTTACTGAGGTGTTGATGTGGTGTACTCAATGTGGCCCATGAGATGTGTTTCATGTTCTGGTTGTTATCCATGTCATCTTTTGCAGCTGAGTGGGTGTGTCATGGTTAACTAATTTAGCACAGGGCTGTTAACATTTCATTGGCATGGCCACATCTGTGGCTTGCAGCCATGCACATATGATGTGCTTCACAATGTCCAATCTGACATTTTCCCTGACTGTTGTGTCATCTCCACTGTACATTCAGGTGTGGTCATCATAGGTGTAAAGTCAACTGTGTCCTCAGTGCAAATTGGTAGACATATGTATTGTCTATGTGCAGGTGACTTAAGGGGTAATACCGTACCCAGGCTTATGTCACCAATGGCTACATTGGATGATAGATGAAGGTTGAGTGTACAGGTGTGCTGACATGCCCAGGAATCTTACCTACTGTTTGGCATGTGCTGCTATTTCCATGATGCCACCTACCTAGTGCTCACTGTGATGATGGCTGGTTTTAACCCTTTGCCACAATGCTCAACTTTAACTGTAGTTTGTGTCCACACATTTTACATTGGATGTACACACTGATGGTGAGTTTTCACACATTGGCCCATTGCTATTTCAAAGATTGACTTGTGTAGCCCACACTCTGGTGCTGATCACACATGTGATGGTAGTTACTTTGTGTGTGATGAATCAAAATCACTGTTGGGGGTATTTGTCAGGCACTACACACTGTTGGTATGATGTTGTTGTGAAATGTATTTGGCTGACATTCCTGTTGTTGATGTTTAATGATGTGTGTCGCATCATCCTCCCTATGGGTGGGGGTGTCAATATTGTGTACCACACTGACCCCTCTGGGTGGGGTGGCATCAGTGATAGGTAACAGGACCCTATGGGTGGGGTGGCATCAGTGATAGAGCACATGGCACATATGGGTGGGGTGGCATCAGTGGTAGAGCACATGACACATATGGGTGAGGTGGCATCAGTGATAGGTTACATGCCCCTATGGGTGGGGTGGAATCAGTGATAGGCAACATACCCCTATGGGTGGGGTGGCAGTGGGGGTGGGTAACATGCCCCTATGGGTGGTGTGGTAGTAGTGGTGGACATGGGTTCCCTGAGGAGGTGTGGTACTGGTGGGCAGGGTCTGGACCCCCTGGATTAGTTTGTAGGGTGGATGTCCGAATTACCGTCTGTGCCGTCCGCGTCTGTTCCTGAGCCGGTCATATATGTACAGGACTGGTATGACCTGCGCGATTGGATTCATGCTCCGTCTCAATTCGTTGCTGGCTGCTCCGGTTCGACCTGTGGGATGAGTCAATGGCGCTAATTGGAGTTTATAAGCAGCTCTTCTGGGTGCTGAGACGTCCTAAACGTGGCGACCCGTCCGGAACGTAGGAACTGCGCATCGCACTTGACCGGCCGGAAGTAGCTGTGTTTATATTGCCGTGCGGCGCGAATTGGGTGTTTCCGGGTCAGGCTCGTATGGAAATTGATGATGGAGTCGGAGCGTGCGGGTCGGTCGGGAGTTTGGCACTTTTCCGCAATGTACTTCCTCGCCCGGACGATCCCTCCTGTACGGTTCGGCCGTAAGGTAAGGCTACTAACACGTCTCGGAGGGCTGACCGACCGACATCGGAATCGACCCCTTAGTGTTTTCTCCCTTCTATGCCCATGAAGGATTTAAGTTAGTAATGGGAAGCATGATGAGTCTCATGTAGAGAATTTTCCTGCTAAATTGCAATGTCAATACCTTATGAATATAGGGTTGAGCTTTGCACGGAATATATGATTTGTCCAGTGGATCTGTGATCACACTGGGGCGAAAGGCATCTATGTCTTGTGCAAACGATGTTTACTGAACCTGCTCGGTCACTGCTTTCTTCCTAAAGAGAAGTTCTGGCAATTGAAAAGGTACCGCCCCAATCCTCAGCGTGGTTATGGCCTGGTCAAGGCTGGCATGCCAGGCGGAACTTGCCTCCTAGAAAACAGTCCACAATTGGTGGCTTATTCATTGTCGCTGGCTTTATCTTTAGCAAACCCTAATCAGGAAGACTAAGAGCTGTCTTATAATTGTGTGAGTCTGGGAGGCTGTAGGACACAACTGTGTCTGTAGGACACAGCTACATTTCAAGTCAAAGGTGATGGAGTGCTTGAAGTACTTTTGATACTAAAAGCGGACTTCGAGTACAAAGAGAGAGGATTAGTAATCAAGGTGGCAGATGTTGTGCAAGTGCTGTGATGAAACGCAACCCCTGACAGAGTGGATAGGTGAGCCATCATTCAAGAAGTCTGCCACTATTCATGTATGGTTTTATATGAGAACCTGGACTAGGAACTGGACCTGGGACTGGTGCTGATAGGACCGCTGGCTGTAGCGATAGTTTCTGAGTCCATGATATTTTGCTTCTCCCCGTGACATCTCTGACATCAGACAGGTGGCGAGTCTCAGCTCCTGGCTTGGGTTTCAGCAGTCGGGCAGTAGGTTGGTCTCACACACGTCGGCATGACATTCTGCTCCAGTGCACAGTAGAGCTTACAAAATAGATATTATAACATTCTCAAAGTAATTGCACTTATAACTGCCTTCTAAATTTTAAAACAGAAACACAGAAAATTCAGCATAAAATATATACCCAAATCCAACAAGAAGAATTGTTTGATTCCCGAAGGAGAAAGTAAGGGTTTGCCCCTGTGTACTAATTAGTCAGCACAGCCATACAAAATAAGAAAGTCTGTCTTGGAGTCTGTGCTGTCTAAATTTCGAATGCATGCTTGGTTAGTATCAAGTACAGGTCATTGAATACAGCTGCAGGCTGATTGTTAATCTTTTCAATGATGACTATTATCTTTGACAGAAAGCCCCAGTGCCCAGCGAGGCATGGGCTTCATTCTAAGGTCTTTCGAGTACTTATCATTTCACATTCCCAACTACTGAAAACATTCATGAAAAGCTCACCGAAAATAGCAGTGAGGAGAATGCAGAGCGTTTGAGCCGCAGCTGACTCAGTACACCTAGGTGAGCGCGGTGTACTGTGTTTTTTCAAAGTCGTATTTGCAGCTACTGAAACAAAGGAACGAGACTCCTTTGTAAAAATGAGCAAGTCAGCTGAGACTCACCTTTCATCCTCTCCTGGGCTCTCCCCTATGATGCCAGTAAGAAAATCTTGTTTTTTAGAAGCGGTTGGCTGAATTTATCACCAACCCCTAGTCGTTACTGCAAGCTGATCCAGTCACAAGGAAGGCTCTTTGGGGCAGATTGGCAAGAAGTGGAGCAAGGGGCTTGTAAATCTGCCCCTTCAGTCGGAGGTTGCCCTTTGATAAGTAAGGGCGCCTAAAGTAAATGTTGCATATTGTTAAACAACGGCAAAGTTAATAAAAGACGATTTCAACTACTTACTGAACTCCGAGGCACATGATGTGTTGAAGAGCGGGCCGACAGAGAACACAACTACCACCAAGAGTGACAAAGGTTAGTGTAACAGCAAGATACACAGGCACACAAGATTAAAGAGGCAGGCACACATCTTCTAAATGGAGAGGGGAGGCAGACTGAAAGAGGGAACATACGGCCAGATTCATGAAACGAAAATCGGCTCGCAAAGGGCCAGATTCTCAGAATCTGGCCCTTTGCGAGCGCAATTTTTGCATTTGGGATTCATCATCCCAAATACAAAAATCGCTATTACAGAATTCGCATTTTAGCGAGGAATTGCATTTAAGGAATCTCTATTTGAGATTCCTTAAATGCAATTCATCAACCAATTTTAAATTGCCAATTCGCAATATTTGGCCGCTATTTACCACGAAGTCAGACTTCGTGGTAAATAGCGAAAAAAATAGAAAAAAGCACTTTAGTGCATTATTCTCTGTTGCATGTTACACACACATGAACTTTGGACATGTGTGTGCGCAACACCTGTGTAATGTTGCATTTCAGGGGTGCTACAGGGTGTCCTTTGGACACCCCTGGCACCCTTGAAATCGCATCATTATTTGCGATTAGCAAATTGCTAATCGCAAATAAGGAATAACTCCCCATTCATTCCTATGGGCCTGTAGGCCATTGGAATGAATGGGGAGTTATTCCTTATTTGCGATTACGAATTTGCTAATCGCAAATAAGGAAGATGTAGGAATCGCAATATTTATTGCAATTCCTACATGAATCCCGTTTTGCAAGTCCTTAATAGCGATTCCTTATGAATCGCTATTAAAGACTCGCAAAACGGGTCTTTGATGAATCTAGCAGATAATAAAGTGAGGGGAACGGAGGTCTAGATGATGAATTATTCTGCAATTGGAGAGCCATACAACTATACAAATCAATAACAGACAACTTACTATAACGCTTAAGCGCTTTAAAAGCACCCCTAAGTCAATTTTAAAAAGAATGCCTCAAAACTGGTAAGAGGGCTCCTCTAATTTTCCTATTATCCACTGCTAAATCCAGCAAAGTCAACAACTCTTTCTCTTGCACATTGATGTGAAGTGACAAGGGACCTGTAAGCCAAACTTCTACTTCTGTCCTATTGCAAATGTCCTAACGTGAGTCTTTACAAGGGGTGGCTCATTGTTAGATGAAGTATTCAATACAACCATTGAAACATTCTTCTAATGATTCTGTCATACATAAAAGGGATAATTGACAAAATCATTGAAAGTACCACCAACAACATTTCAACTAGGCCTGCAAAAAATGCACATAAATCTTGCACAATTTCTGAAATTTGACATCATGCTTGTTCCGTGAAAACCTCAAACTTATTCTATTATGCGTGTTGTTAATTATGCACTATTCGCAGTAAAATTTACTGCAAATGCCCAGGAACAAGGTCAATGATAAAAGGAAGTTTTCACTATGCTTTTGTTGTTGCTAGTATTTTTTCATGGAATGCTTCCTTGCGTACACAAATGGACCTAAGGGACATTTTATGCTAAACTGTAGACCCGAATGTAGGCAAGTCACTGTGGAGTTTTGTGAAGAACCACAAGAATACAGTTGTGTGGGTATCGTTTTCGTTTGCTATGTGACAGTGGGAAGTGATTTTGCAAACCAGAGTAGGTGCAAATCAAAAGTATTCGTATAGTTTCCACATTCGACCATCTGTGAAACATCCCTGTCTTAATCAGGCCTGGCTTAGCCCATTCAAATTAAGGAGGAATTTAAGACCAGGAGGAGGCTCACTGAAGATGTCAATTTAGGCTAGTTAGGTTCCCTATTCACTAATTATATTAGTCATGAAATCCACATAGTCTGTGAACAATACTTGAATTAGGTTTATCCTGAAGCCTGTCTCAGTTTACCAGGTACCTTTCCAGTTATGACATGTAATGCAAAGCGTGACAGCACCTTACTGAAAAATGATGCTTAGTGAAAGCACATTTGGGGGCAAAGATGCAATAACGCATGTTGTGTGCTGTTGTAAAAAATAGGAAACAGCTTACAAAATGACGTTGCTACCGATGTTTAGAATTTTTCCTATCAAATTTTCTGATAAAACCCCCACACTTTGCACCAAGATAGATGAGGATTTAGTTTACATTGCTGTATCTTGTTATTTATGGTCGGTGCAGTTGCTAGAAGGAAGCTCATGTAGTGTTGCAGCTTGTATTAATGTAAGGCAAATGTTTCTAATTTTTCCAGATATACATGAGTGGCATATAATGTGATCTTTTATTTTCAATGGTTTTATATTTATATTATGAGATGATCATTGTATCTAATAGCTGTAGTGTTGTCGACAGGATGTGTGCTAGGACCCTCGTGGATCTGGGTGGACTCTAAGGGATTGCGTAATATGTTGGGAGGTGTTAAGTTGTGGTTATAAATGGCTATAACGTAATGTGTGCAGAGCATAGTCCTATGTTAAAGAATAAAGACATCTGTTACAGAGCTCCGTGTGGCAAACTCATTTTCAATCTTCCAGGCTGGGTATAATACTACATCTGGCAACAAGGGTGGGATACTTGCCCTGCAGAATGTATAATGCTTTCCCTGAGAGTGTGCAAAGGCACATCAAACTGCATGTGTGTGTCATGTGTGCACATCTCCAGCCCAGACACAGTCATCGAAGAAGTCGAAGACCCTGCAGAAGAGCACATTCAAAAAGTCTCCCAGAATCTACTGATAAGGCCAAAAGAAGAGATACTGCACCTTGCCATAACACAGAGCCATAATTAATATGTAGCAAATGGAAAAGGCAGAGGCAACCAGTTACAACAGCAGAAATGTACTTACCCACAGAACCGAGTAGAGCGCCACATGACCTCAAAGAAGACGTGATGACCCCGGCTCGGGTATGAGACCAATTCATGCAGCAGTTGCAGATGGTATTCTGTGTGACAAGAGCTGGCTGAATTGCATAGACTCTCAATGGCAGCAGAAGGAAGCATGAAGTATACTGCAGCTAAATTGCTGAAGTCACCACCTCGTTTTAACACCACGAAGAAACAGAATATGGTTGCTAGTTGGGCTGAATGGATCAACACGTTCAATGATTTTATAGATGTGCTAAAAGAGGACAATACGAAAATCGCTAACTATTTGAAAAACCTTGTCAGGGAGGAATCCAGTCCAGGTTTTCACACTGAGACTGAAGGTGCGCGAAATGAGGAAGACACCGGCTGTTCCAGACCTCGGTCCCCGGCTATTTTTCGACTGCTTTCCGTCTGTGGCCCCCACTCATCTGTGCGCGGGCCTCCTCTTCTTCGAGCTCAGCTGACAGAGGGGGTTCAAGGCAGAGCTGTGCAGAGCTGTGCAAAGCTGCACGGTGTGGTGCGGTGCAGCAGGATGAGCTGAACTCAACTGAGCATAGAGGAGCTGTGGGTGTGCCTCGAGCCTCGGTTCCTGAGCCCCTCGAGCCCCGAGCTTGTGACCACTCGAGAGACCAAGGAGACATAAAGGCTGAAGGGGCCGGTGAAGAGGCTGGTGAGGAGGTGCGGCGAGTGGCAAGGTGTGTGATGTGCCTCCCCAAGAGCGCTCAACCTCCTTCACTTCACATGCTGGTGAGGATACCTCCCTGCCCAGAGGTGCAGAGATACAGAGATACACAGGTGAGAAATAGGAGCAACCTGGGAGTAACCAGGTGAGCACCGCCAGGGATATAGAGGCACTGGTGACCTGAAGTGAGGCAGCGTAAGCCTCCAATGTGCACAGCACACAGCACGTTCCTTGCATAACACCAGAGGTTTGAGGAGGCGCTGCTGTTTGAGGTGGCGCTGCTGTGCATCTGAGGATGGAAGGCATTTGCCTGGTGCTTCCTGGTTGCAAGGCTGCAAGGTGGCAAGGTTGTGGCTGTACCCCTGAGGACGCCCTAAAGTCTCCAGGGGCTGTAGGGGAGGGGCCATTGCTAGGAACGTAAGCGCCATGGAAAAGCAAAAGCGGGGCAAAAAGCAGGAGTGGGAGAACTGCGATCACGCTGGCATCCTACGCTGATGCTGAGGAAGCAATAAGTAATACTGACACCTAGCCCTGCAAGAGCTGCCTACGATCCTGAGCAAAAGATTAAAAATTGCGATTACGACGGCGGGCCCTGTGGACGTAGGGGAGTGCTCCCTCTGGGTGTGCTGTAGGACATGCAGGATATCCAGCAGAGAATCAGAGCTACATGTGTAACTTCATTGGAAAGTGAGCTTGTGAACCTTCATAAACTTTCCCTCGACCTGCACTGGCTACACTGTAGCGCACACTCTGGTGCATACTCTGGCGCATAAGCAAACATGTAGAACAAGTATTTAGATATTTTGTGGAATTAAAAGGGGAAGGGAGTAAGCAGTCACTGGAAATGCGTTCAGGTAAAGAAAGAACTTTGGGTACTCCAAAAAGACGTGCCCGAAAAAATCAAGCACCAAAATTGCTAAAAAAAGGCTAAAGCTCAAACTAAGGGGGCGAATCAAACGCGAATTTCACCAATAGCTAGGATGTTTGAAAAATCCACAAAAATTCCACAGAAATTTGACTTTATGAGAGATCCAACAACCGCACTCATGTCAATACAATCAGAAGCAGAATCAAAAAATGTATAGACCCCAATCAAGCCAACGAACAAATCAAAAGAGAATATAGATTTAGTTGACATAGTTGATGTAAATTGTGAATTGGATCAGTTTAATGATCAGCACACAAAGGATCTTGAAGTACAAAAAAAGAGGAAATAGAGGATGTGGACTCTTTACAACCAATACATCTCTTATATCAAGTATTCTCTCCACAAACGGGAAATAGAGTGTTGGATAAAAATAGGATGGAAATATCGAAGAAGGAATGTTACCAAATTGATAACACCAAAAATGGATATATTGGAGGAGTCCCGTTGCCACTAGAAGTTAAAGTTGAGATAAGGAAATAAAATGAGGACTTGGTTCATGAATATACACTGACCAGAAAAGCATCATGTCAAAAAGTCAATGATAAGAATAAAACAGACCATATAACAGAAAATAAACAAAAATGCTCTACTGGTATAATTAATTCTGTATATGGGTCAATTGTGCAAATAAATACTGATAGAGAAAATATAATGGAACAGAGCTATGTAAAACAAGCTCAACAACAAAGGACCTGCCCCTAAATAATGTGGAGTCAATGATCTCCCATGTATTTTTATTACCTACTCAACAGTTGATGTATATATAAACCTTCCTGTCTCAATGTGCTCAATATGGTCACAGATTCAAAGCTAAAAACGTGTGTGTGATAATATTGTGGCAACCAGCTATCCTCACTATACCTTTCTAAGACGATGTTACCTTCGAAAAAAAGGGGGGAGGGGAGTTGGCAGAGCCTCACGGAGCAACACCCGGGGAGGAATTAACAGACTGGTACTCGCCTGTGTCCTCACGTTCTCATCATCAGCATCTGCCAACTTGCAACATAAAGGGGATAATAAACTGTGCAGACAAAAAAACCTTATAAGTGCTCTGTGTAAGTGACCCAATGTGGATTGCCAAACTCTATCATCGAGATCTGGTCCCACCACAGTTTAAAAAGAGCTAGGCTACACTGGCTAGACTAATTTTATTCCATTCTGAGTGCCCACTCTTCTAAAAACCAACATGTTTCATTGCCTAGTTATATTTACCGGAAATTTCATCAGGGTTTTGGGTCTGCGCTATCTCTGCACGTTTTGATTCTCCATTTATTGTACCTGTGGTTGTACACAAATAAAATCACACACATACATTTACTCAATGTATCTTGGTTGGGACCCCCAACAACAGTTGTAATAAACCTGCTAGTTATATCGTTTGTTATTTACCAGTTGGCTGCTGTACTCACGTCTACCAGTGCCCCCGTAGAAGAATCTGGGTTGCCAGGAACCTGTTGCTTTGTTGCAGGTTCTAGAAACTGCCCTCGGTCAGTTCTATGGTGAAAGAAAACACTCTCACTGTTCAAAAAGATCTGGGCCAACTGTGCCACTGGTATAGTCTCTTATCTTTCAAATCAGTATTGGCACGCTTTCTCACATTCTCATATGCCTATATCTCAAGCGCCTCTGCACCCGTGTTTCTTTCATGCGAGATGCCTTGCTACCGAACACATGCAGCTGGTATGGCTGTTCAGCCAGCTCTCATAATTAACATTTTTTTTAAATGTTAAAAAATGTTTTAAAAAATGTTTTAAAATGGAAAGAAAGCCTCTCACACTTTCATCCCCAGCCTTCTTACACCCTCTCATAAGCCTGCGTCTCAGGTGTATTTGCGCCCATACTTTTTTCGTATGGGACACTCTACTGCCATGCATAAAAAGCTAGTATGCCTGTGCAGCCAACTCGCATAGTCAAAGTTAAAGGCTCCTCTCATGCCTTTGACCACAGCCATAGGACAGAGATCCAATGGATTTGAAAAAGAAAACCTATTCCTAACAGCTTGCAAAAATAATAAAAATGTGTCAGAGCGAGTAGAGAAAATAGATACCAGAAGGTTGCAGAAGCATTTGCCCCTTGCCCACAAGGCCAAAAGTCAACATCAGCTACGACAAGTGGAAACCAAACACAGTTGTTCATCATCCAGTTTGTCATATAAATACTCTTCAACAACAGAATTGATGATATCGACCGAAAAACGATTGACTACTTTCAAAGACGATCAAAAGTCAGAGCAAAATCACCAACTAAGAGACCACACTCATTTGGAAGCTGTCCGAAAATTACATAAAAGTTAATTGGTTGCCCTGTAACCTTCCTTATAGACAGTGCCATTAAAAAAGTTCAACAGCCTATCTCCTTTGTCATGACTTACTTCATCAAAAACAAAGGTATACACATGAGCTGCTTCCAAACTGTTACAAAGCCAATGGTCATTTACAGCAACCATGCAACATAAGGGAACATTGGCGCAGTGCTTATTCATGTCGTTCAACAAACTTCATTTAGTGCATGCCTACTTAGCTTTGCCATTGCTGCTGACTTGGAACTGATATATATCAATTACACCCTTCGTGCTCAGTCTGAAATTGTATGTCAGCTCCTGTCATTGTTTTATGGCCTAGGAAATCTCAAGAAAATTAATGTAAAGCTACATACTAATGAGGATATTAGCCCTGTTGCCCTACAGCACAGCTAAGTTGCTTTTCCTCTACAAGCAGCCGTTGAGAAGGAACTAGAAACACTGTTGAAGCTGGACCTCATTGAAAGGTCTACATGCCCTACACCATGGGTTTCTCACATAGTTGTGGTGCCAATAGGTAGCAATTGAGAGAGAAAAAGAACCTAGTCCCCACATCGCGAGCATGATCATGCAGCTGAACGGAGCCAAGATATTCTCTGCCTTGACCTGAACAAAGGATACCATCAACTGGAGCTGGAAGAGAACTATAGATACATTACTCCTTTTTTAAGTCATGTTTGTTTGTTCAGATGCAAAATACAGTTTTGGAATAGCTTCAGCTGCAGAGATATTTCAAGTTGTCCATCACTGAATAATTTAAACTGTTACACATGCTTTCAATTACAGTGATCACATACTAGTTTTTGGTGCAACACAAAAGGAGCCTGACAAAGCCCTTACACTAGTGTGCCAATTACTTATTGATGCAGGTCTGACTCTGATCAAGCAAAGAATGAGCTGCACAAAATAAAACTTACAATCTTTAGGCACATATTCTCCAATGAGGGAATGACGCCTGACCAAGAAAAAGTGCAAGCACTCTCATTTACTTGCCCCCCCCCAGAAGATGTAACCATGCTGTGACCCTTCTTAGGCATGGCCAGTTATTGATCAAGGTACATTTGTGACGTAGCTACAGTGAGTGCCCCACTTAAAGACTTAGCAAATGAAATGCCTCATGTCACTGGTTTTCTGTATGTGACCAAAGTTTCGAAGACGTAAGACATTCAATTGAGAATGCGACTGAAGTGGCCTAGTTTGACCCCAAGTTATATTCTGAGATCATAGACGATTCAAGCCCAGTCGGGCTGGAGGTGATCCTTGCTCAACACAATGGCCATTTAATTGCTCATAGACACATTATGCAAGTAGTAGCCTGTCTGAAAAAGAATGTGCGCATTCTCAGCCAGAAATGGAGAGTCTGGCTGTAGTGTGGGCCTGAGAACATTTTCATGTGTTTCTATATGGGAAATGTTTCACTATTATTACAGACCATCAAGCATTGCTCACTTTCTTTTGAAACTCAAATGCTAAGATGCCTCCTTGCACTGAGAGTTGAGGGTTGGACTGCAACAATACAACTATGAGATTGTACACCAGGCAGGAAAGCAACAAAACCCAGGAGAAGCGTATATCAATTACTGTGTCCATCTTCTCAACAGCTCTAACCAATGAACAGATCATTGTTGCTACCAATGCAGATAAGAGCTTGGAAGAAAAGAAGCTGACCTTTTGCTAATGATGTTGAATTTCAAAAATTCAAATAGTGGACAGGATGAGTAATCCATCAATCGAGAGGGTATCATACTGAGAGGATCAAGAATCATCATACCTGATATGGCAGTTTATTGAGCTAGCCCATGAAGGACATTGTAGCATTTTAGCCACTATGTAGACCTTTAAGTGACTAAGCGTGTTTCCCTCGCCTTGATGAGTGAGTTGAAAAGAGTTTAAGTCATGCCAGCTTTGTAATAGCTTATCCCCCAAGGTGATGCAGCATCAACTGAACAGGTATGAACTTCCTGCACATGCCTCAGAGAGTGTTGCAGTTGATTTCTATGGGCCTCTAGGGAACGGGTATTATCTCATGGTAGTAATTTGTGAATACTTATGGTTTACTTTGGTGGAAAACCTATCATCGACAAATCGTGAATAAGTCATTGAGTGACATTTTTGCAGCATGGGGCATCCTCGCTATTCTCAAATCTGACAATGGGCCACCTTTCAATAGTAAAGAATTCAAGGAGTTTTTTCTTCAACTCAATGTTAAGCATCAAAAGAGCACACCTCTCTGGCCCTAAGCCAGTGTTGTTGTTGAATGATTTATGGACACCATCAAGAAGGTGATTCAGTGAGCACTGGTTGAAGAAATAGATCTGAATCAAACCCTTTGTCAAGCTCTTCAAACCTATCGATCAAGTCCTCAGTCTACAACTGATGAGGGTCCTGCCACTTTGCTATTTGGGAGAGCTATCAGAACCAAACTAATGTGACGGAAATTGGACCGATCTCTGAGTGTGGGTAGGGTTCATGTCACAGACACTTCACAGAAGTGCAAGATGAAAACATATGCAGATAGACGCCAGCCCGCTTAAGAAACAGCCTTTGATGGAGGGAACTGGATGAAGTCAAGCAGAAATAAAAGCAGAAAACAGACACTCCATTTGCTATTGACCCTTTGAGAGTTGTAATGTGCAAAGGACATATGGTGACCATGCAGCTTCCCAGAAAGCCCATCACCAGCGTCTCATCTCATTTTAAACATATACCTCAACATTGACCAACTCCTAAAACTATGAGCGAGGTGACTTTGCCCAAATGTCCATATCAAACATTTGAACCTGTATCATCAGTGCAGAATCATGATGCAACTCAACTTCCTCATGCCACCTGATCTGGCAGACCATTTCCAGTGCCTCTAAGACTCATTGAAGAAATATAATGTTCATGTTGTTTGTACTTTTTCTGCAACAAAGGGGGAGGTGTGTAGTGTCTTCAACACTATGTGCAGTAGGACCCTCACAATTCTGGGCGGACTCTAAATGGAATTGCATAATCTGTTAGGAGTTGTTAAGGTGTGTTTATGAAAGGTTATGACATAATATGTGTAGAGTGTTATTGTATGTTGAAGAATAAAGACGTCTGTTATAGAAATCCATGTGAGGTGCATTCATTTTCATGCTCACGGGCTTTGAGGATACTACAATTTATTGTGTGACTGTGATAGAAATTGAGTTTCTGGTTGCCAGAGTTATGCATCCAGTTCAAGCAGGAACCACAATCTAAGTCAGGGTAAGTCAGATAAACATCATAAATTAACCTCAGCTCACCCTCTGGTAGCTTGGCACACTGCAGCCAGGCTTAACTTGAGGGGGAATGTATACAGTATGTGTGTAACAATGGAAAAACGCTCCAAAAAGATGCCACACCAGCTGAGAAAAATAGATTATATTTATAGACACAAAACAAGACCAAAATGACAAAAATCCAATAAATAGAAGTCGAGATGTGAATTTGTACAGATAAAAAGTGAAAATAGCACTTAGAAGCAATAAGCACCAATGAGGTTATCTGTTTGCGCAGGACCAGGGAAAAGTCCAGAGTTCAGGGGGACTGTGATGGATCATGGGCCGGATACAGGTGTCACGCAAGACCTGCTGAACAAAAGTACCTTGATCCTAGTCACAACAACAGTGAGAGGCAGGGTTCAGCCGAGCGAAGCGTCAGTGTCAATCCCGTAGTCGAGGTGATGCATCGATTTTCTCCAAACAGTGATGGCAATTTGCCGATTCTGAAGCACCAAGTCTGAGATGCATTGGTTCCAAAGCCAATGCACCAGGTTTTCTCCACACAGTTGAGGGGATATTTCGATCATCGCTCCTGCAGCAGTGGTGATACACTGGTTCTGAAGCATCTGTTCCGCTGGTGAGGCACTAGTTGAAAGTGCAATGTTCCGGTTCTACAAAAGTGGTGATTCATCAGTTCTGCTCACACTGCAGAGGACGCATTTGTTACACTGGAGCAAGCATCTGGATCCACTTCCAATGTACGAGGCACAGGAGCAGAGGGTACAAATGGGATATCCCTAAGTCTTAAAACAGGAGGCAAGCCAGCACACCCTTGAAGATCATTATGGGATCAAATAAGTTAGTCCAGTTCTTCCTCGGCAGGGCAGAAGGTAGCAGGCAGCACTGCAGCACAATAGAAAAGCATTTCTTCCAGAGCAGCAGTCCAGCAGAATGGCAGTCCTTGTAGCAGCACAGCAGTCCATCCATCTGGTAGAGTTATTCACAGGTCCCATTGTGCCTGATTTTCTGGAGTAAGATACCCAGTACAAATACCCAGTTGTGCTTTTGAAGTGGAGGTGCACACAGGTCCTCCCTCCCAGCTCTGGCTCCAGACTCACTGCATGGGGGTATGCAGCTCTTAGTATAGGGAAAGGACACAGCCTATTCAGGTGTGTCAGCTCCTCCTTCCTCTCCAGCCTACGATGGACTATCAGGATGTGGATGGCCACTCAGTCACCCCTAAGCTTCCTTTGTGTGTGGATGTCTAGAGGAAATGCACAAAGTCCAGCTGCCCAACACTGCAGACGTGTATTGGAGACAGGCTACAGGCTCAGAGGGCCAAGAGCAGAAAAATGCCATCTTTCTCCAAACTGGAAAGTCATGGTGAGGAAAAGGAAATGATGGATTTTGGCCCAGATCTCTTTACTGGGATGAATGTATGACAGTGTTCTGCATTCTGTCCATCAATTGTTCATTTTGCATTTGTCACCCCAAGTGGGACAGGTATGCCAAGACATGGGTCCTGTGCTCTCCATGCCAATGGAGTCAAGCTATCCTGGTTGATGAGGGCTGAAAGCCCAAAACCGGTCCTAGGATGCTTTTTTTCCAGTCCAGAGGACCTGGCCTGGCAATACGGGCTGGACTGTTCTTATTGGGCACAGGTTCAAGATTCATTTGCATATGGCTGGGTCCAAACTGGAATGGCATGGTGAGCAGAAACAACAATGGATTTAGGCCCAGATCTCTGTACTGGGGTGAATGTATGACTTTGTTCTGCATTCTGTCCATCAATTGTTCATTTTGCATCTTTGTAAAAGTGGCATTTTGAAAAGGCTAGTGTTAAATATATCTTTACAGGTAAAAAGGACTCATCATTACAATTCAAGTGAAGTGAAAAACAACAGAGCTACTCAATCACAATCAGGAATTTCATTTTATAAGGTTAACAAAGAATTCCAAATATTATCCTGTGAGAAGGGTAGGACTCACTTTAGTGAAAAACAAATTTGGGAGTGTTTCACTCCCAGAACGTAAAACTTAAAATTACATGTCCTAACTTTAAATTCCACAGCATCCTGCCCTTTGGACTAACTATGTCCTACCTTACGGGTGACTTATATATAATAAACGGGGCATTCAAGGCTTGTCAAGGGCTTTTAAATGCTGAGTTAACATGGCAATAAAATTGCAGACCCAGTGACTGCAGTGGCAGGTCTGAGACATGTTTAAAGTGCTATTTTTGTGCGTGGCGTTGCTCAATCAGTGCTGCAGGCTACTAGCAGCATTTCATTTACAGGCCCTGGGCACTTGAAGTGCACTCTACTAGGGACTTATAGACACATTATATATGCCAATTGTTAACATGTCAATCAAATCATGGTTTAAGGCAAATGCACATGCACTTTAGCATTGGTTGGCAGTGGTAAATTGCTAAGTTTTAATTGGGAAGAAGTTAAGTGGTTCCACAAAAAAGTGTTATCCTCCAAGCACCTATTATCAATTTGTTTATTTATCCAGCTGCCTGAGCCATAAAAATTAAGCCTTTCTGAGGTTCAAGATTTGTGGTCATGGACGTGGCACTGTAATGCTATTAATGTGGCTTAGATAACTACATAATTTACGATGAATGCTGTTCTCTGGCAGTAGTAAAGATGGGAGGAGGGCAGTTATAATCTTTAGACTTCAGAGTGCAGTTTCGTTTTTGAGAGCCAAGGGCTACAGTAATCTAAATGGATTTATATTTTAGGTGTGGCTTGACTGTACAACTGTCCACTGACCTTGTGTGTTCAACCAAAAAGAGCGTTCAGAGTCCCACCGAAAGAGGGGCTTAGGCTCCACACACATGTTGTTTCAGTTTTTGACAGGCTGAATCTGTGTGCTTTTACTAAAAAGACTGCCTCTATTGCACTCCTTGGCTTGTGACAAAGTTTATACTCAATACAGCAGGACTGTGTAGGTTATGGGTGGAAACAAATCGACATTGCTATAGGCTTGATCTGTTTATATTGAACTGCTATACTTAAGGCACTAGGCCTGACATATTTATTGTGATAAGCATATGTTAAAGTTAATAGGCATATAAGTGTGGGTTGTTATCACTCTATATTAAAGCCTACAGGAGGTATTTTGTTATATGGATTCTCATAGATTTACATAGCAGGTATTGGTTTCATTGCTGGTCACATAGTGTGAAAAACCATAGATAAACTTTCAGGAGAGATAGTATTTTGCTTAGGCAACTGTAATTTTGTATACTTTTCTTATTTTACAACTTTTTGACTTATGGTTGCTTTGTGGAAAACTTACTCTCAAACCTGTATGCCCAAGTTGCTTATGGTAACAAGCTACAAATTCCTGTTTCATGCACTGGAAATCTTAAATCCAACGGCATAAATCTGGTAGAATTTTATTGTGATGATACTCGTTAGCCCCTATTAAGAGGGGCTGTAAATTATTTTGCTTACTATACTTCTGTACATATTTGTTATTTTATAAATGTATGCCTAATGTTTGCCATTGTATGTGCAATTCAGTAAGGCTTGGTTTGAATATGGTTACAAGTCAAAGGCAAAACTAGAAATCTTAATGTTTCACTGAGAACGTTTATGTCAGATTGCTTAAGCACGATTAGTTTAGTATTAGTATAATGAAAAGTTATGACAAAGAAAGTAGGGTTTACTTATTGGGAAAAGCATCTATTGAAGGCAGTAGGCTTTCGAGGGTGTATTGTTATTATAGTGGACTAATGCCTGTAGTTAAGCATTTGGTCCATGGAATCTTTCATATTACTGTAGTAGGCAAGGATTTTGGTGTTGGTGACAATCCTGAAAAAATCATTGGGATAGACGATTTGCACTGTGGTAATCCTTAATAGGCTCTAATAGCAGGGATGTAATATTATTTTGACAACGGTACACCTGCTGGGTGAATTGTGGTAAGGCTTATAAACCAAGACAGCAGATCTGAGTTGGTTAACATGATAGGTCATTGATAAAGGTCATAGGTCTGATTGCTCATAATGAAAAGTTATGATGAAGTCAGTAGCCCTTACATATTGATTGTGAGAAGCATACGTTAAATTCAATAGGCCTTTAAGGGTAGATTGTTACTACTCTGTATTAAAGCGTACGGATAGGTGTTTGGTTTATCGAATGTCACAGATTAAAATAGTAGACAAGGACTTCCTTTTAAAAACTGTGGCTGTAGACATTTTTCACAGTCAGAATCCAAGACAGTTCCTCTTAGGAGAGATTGTATTTTACTTTGCCTACAATAATTTTGTGCTCAGTACAAGATTCCTCAGTTGACTACGGTGATAAGCCAGTGGTAACAGTAATGTGCCTGATTAGTTCAATAGGAACAAATATTTCTGTTGTCAAAGGCCTAATCTGTTTATTATGAAAAGTTACGCTAACACATTCGGCCTGACATATTAATTGTAAAAAGCATGTGTTAAAAGCAATACGTATTTAAGGGTGGATTCTTACCTCTCTGTATTAAATCACATAGATAGCTATTTTGTTACATGAAATGTCGCAAATTACCTTTGTAAGGAATGATTTTGTTGTTGGTTACTGCCGCTGATAAATCCTATGGGGAGAAGGTGTGCGCTGTAATAATTCTTGCTTAAATCTCTTCTTAACTGTCTGCCAAGATCATACACTGTTTTTAATTATATAATACTTTCAAACATATACATTTATAACCTTCTAGATACATGGAAGGTCTTTGGGTCAGCCCTAATCTGCTATTGGCCTGTCTCCGTCTAACTTCAGGGAACTGCATAGGTAAGGGTTCACTCCACCCTAGTCATTTGAACTGTTGTCTCGTGCCCTATAAAAGATGGCATTTGCTGTTTATATGTGTGCATTCACCTGTACTTCAGTGTCACTCCTGGTTGTTTAGTCCTTTAGTTCTGAATTTAAAATGTCATTCTGCTGTTTAGTCATCATTTTTTATTTGTATATCCAACATTATGTTTTATTTTTGCTGTAAATTTCACACCTGCGAGAGCCATAAATAATTAACAAACCGGTTTCGGAAGACTAAAACTTAACAGCTCATCAACCTTTTTTGGAATAGGTAAATATATTCCAAGAGATAAACATCAATATAGCCAAAGAAATCAGTTTAATCGACTGAAAATGTGTAATTGTTGGCATTTTCTGCATGACAGTTCAGAGACTCATTGTGCTTTTTAAGGACTAATTGGGTGAGTGCCATACAGAGGGACGCGTGGCACGCGGAATGAGAAACAATTACAAGTTGTTTAATTAACCTAACAGGTTCTTAATTGAAGCAGCCGAAATAACTCTAAGCGAAATTAGTAGTTAATGTATGTCACAATACGATTAGTGACATACACAAATACTTTTTGTAAATAATAGAACATTCCTACTCAGGCAATAAATAGATTATTTTATCTATCTTCTTTTAGGCCAGTTCCCGTTCTCATACAAGGAAGCAGACAACATTCAATTTGTGACCTCAATAGAGACGATTCCAACACGGCTCTTTAATTTGTGTGCATACAGTCAGTAAGGACGTTTCCTCTGGTTTCGGATTTAATGCAACATATTCAAATGTTAGGAAAATGTCTGAAATGCTTGCTGTAGACAAAGGATTGAAAGGTTTCCACACGCCTCTGAAATTATGCCTTCTGATCTTTCAGTCCTGCATAGATAAACATAAATCACGTCACCTTTTGTTAACCTCAATCTTACTTGCAGTACCGGAGCCTTCTGAACACGTTTGATTGTCAGTCATTTCAGGCCTATTGATTGCCTGTCAAACGAATACACGCCAGACAGGATGGAGGAGTGACTTCCAGGACTTGCTCAAAGTTCACTGGTTTAAAAACACATAATCGGATCATAATAATGAGTGTGCTGAGCAACGATTACAGGGTGAGAAACACAATCTTGCAAACCAAAAAGCAATGCGCTTTTAATCTAAAAGGAGAAACACAAATGCAAAGGAGTAAAGCAAAATATCAACTAAAAATATAAATGAAAGAAAAGCGTGGCGCACTGTGATAGTCTTACTTTGCGAACAAACCGGGGGCATTTAGGCAGATGTGCCAGTGTAAAATCACAGACGAGAATTGTAGGTTCAAGGACTCCAGAATTTGGCTGTTGATTCGCTTTACATTTTCGAACCATGTATAAAAACATTTTGGTAATGGAAAGTTAAAGCTACTGTTTAAAACACTTTCTTTTACCATGCTTCATCAGACTCTGGTACGTAAAATAGTGTCATTGAACATATCAATTGACTTGAGAATCTTGGCCAAACATTATGATAATATTGTTCTGCCCATAGTCCACAAAGTGATGCCCCTACAAAGAAGAAAACAAATAGGTAGAGTCAATCTGTCAAAGTTCAGTGACATGTGATAACTGATCAGAAAATCAAAAAGCAAATGGCATGAATCCCTTTTTTATTCAGCACACTAGAGAAGATAAGAAAAATATAAAATATCAATTGGATCTGCAAAATTAAAACCACATGTAGGAACAAATTATTACTAAGCATGGGCGGATTTTGCGGATTCGCAATCCGTGAATTTGCGGATTTGCGAATTTGCGGATTGCGAAAATCCGCAAAATCCACGAATTCTCGCGGATTTTGCGGATTTTTTTTGGGTGTGTGTTCGCACGGGTTTCTGCAAGTTCGTGAGGGTTTTGTACAATTTCGCAAATTGCGAACTTACTTGTCGGGTCGCTAGTTTTGCGAACTTGTTGTTTCTACGTGCCCAGCCTGTTTGCAAGGCTTTCTTCATCACTGCCACCCTCTGTCACCACTGGCACTCTCTTTGTTGACCCATGCCACCCTCTGGCTCACCCATGTCACCCTCTGTGTCATCACAGCACCCTCTGGTTCACCAGTGTACATTATTGGGGCAAAGCAAAGCACTGCCATCCTCTGTCAACACTGGCACTCTGGTTCACCCATGCCACCCTCTGGCTGGCACACCCATGCCACCCTCGGTGTCATCACAGCACCCTCTGGTTGACCAGTGAGTGTACATTATTGTGGCAAAGCAAAACACACCTGCTAAGTGCTTTAAGTTTTGCAAACAACAACACCTGCCCTGCCCCAACTGACATTAATGAAGGCTGGCACCTGCTTGTCTGCTCCCTTTCCTTTTTGTTGCAATGTACATTTTTTTTAACAGGATGCAATGGCATACTTCTAACTATTCTGTGACTGTCAGAGCAGGGTCACACAATAGTTGCAAGTAGGCAACCGGATTCTGGAGGGCCCCTTCAGGAAGCACTACAGGGAAATGGTTACAAATGATGAGCTCGAACTTTTGCACCTGCTCCTTGGTTTTGCTTTTGCAAAACTCGTTTTTCGGTAATTTCGCGCTATTCGCGAGGCGCGGCGTCTTGCGAAATCGACCGTGGAAGCCGCAAACTAGTGCGAGTTACCCCAAGGTTGAGTATGGGCGCCTCCATTTTGTTTGCGTGACGTATTTCCGTTTCCGCCCGCTATGTGTAATCTCGCGGAATAAGCGCATTGCGAATGCAAGTTCGCGCGAGTTCGCAAGAGAAATCGCGTGCGAACTTACTTACGCGCACGTGATCGGGCCGCCATCTTGTTTTTCATTCATTCCTATGTGTCTGGGCATGGTGTTTCTAATCCTTTCTATATCTCTGCCATCCTTTGCTTGTTATAATATTTTTTGAATCTATTTAAATTATTATCTATCCCTCTAGTTTACTAGCTTTATATTTTTGTGTTTTAGGCTACTTTTGTTTACTTTTCAACTACTTTTTTAAACTTTTATTTTCTTCTTCCCTAGTCTTATTCTTTTTCATTTTTTCTCCTTGTTCCTACCACCTGCCCAGACCATGGTGAAGCCAGCTGTGAAGCTGCCCAAGACGGGCCCCGCAGCCCGTGCCCGGCTCCCGTGTGGCCGTTTCAGGGCGGAAATGGTGGTGCCCAGGGACATCTTCAGCCCTGAGGAGGTGGGCGCACTAGTTTTCTATGTACAGCGCCGCCTCCCCAGGACCATCGCGGCAGGCGACAGGATCGCTGGTGGCTACACCAACCGCCAGGAGCGACGGAAGCGGTGGGAGCAGGTGTGCCGGGCCCTGTTTGACATCTCGGGGGTCCAGCGCACCTACAACCAGGTGACCCACCGCTGGACCGATATCCTGGACCGGGAGCGCGACCTGCTCGACCTGCTGGGAGTGGAGGTCCCCGGGCTTGGTGAGTAGTAGTAGCAATTTTTTCATCACTCACTACTCTGTTTTTTCTCCTGCTCTGTGTGTTATATTGCAAATGTTTGTTTTAACTTTTTTACAAAGAGCAATAATGCTGCCGATTACATTGATAGGAGAGGTAAATTAATATTTTAAAATCTTCTGTGCATTTCAGGTGCACTGCTCTCCTTCTCTGTGGCGGTGCCACTGCTTATTTGTTTTCTATTTTGTGTTCATTTAATTGGGCTGAGTAATGTATGAGTGTACTTTACAGAACTGCGTAATGCTAGACACAAAGGGGCAGATTTACAAGCCCCTTGTGCCACGTTTACGCTGCCTTACCTGACGGTGATAGTGGCGCATCCCTGCGAGTCATGTACAACGTGATGCATCTAGGGAGATGCGCCACGTTAAGGCCTGGGCCTCCGCCACAATGGGTGCGTTCCCACGCAGGGGGGGGGGGGGCGGTCAGGCAGCTGTGCGCCTCGCAAAAGTGCCTGCGTGAAATCTACAAGATTTAACGCAGGCACTTACGCGACGCTGCTACGTCAATTCTTTATGCCTGCTTGCTTGAAGCAGGCGTAAGGACTGATGCGGTATGTTGAGTATTGGGCAGCCCTGAGCATTGCTAGAGTTGCATCGCGCCTGCGACGCGACTCTAGAGATGCGCCCCTCTTTCGTCACGAGATGCAACACGCATCTGCCTACCCTTGCGCCAGGGTTTGCCGCATTGTAATTGCGGCGCATCTGCCGTGACGCAAGGTTAGTTTTGCGTTACGCATTTGTTCTGGTGCACCTCTGGAGGTGTGCAGCCCAGAACTCGTAAGTATGCCCCTAAGTGTCAGATTAGCAATTAACTGCGCATCCCTGCAAAGTGTGCGGCATGCCAGCACCACCCATGGTGCGCCGTATTTACAATGCGGCACACCATGGTCCCAAAACGTCACCGAAGCATTACGCATCAGTGCCGTAAAGGCGGCTCATTGATGGAGCTGCGTTGCAACGATGGCGCAGCTCCAGCAATGCTGCGTCAAGCCGTACGTCTGCTTCATGCAGGCGCAGGGTTTCAGTGACGCATCATTGTCCTAAATGACTGATTGAAATTTTATATATTCCCCATAGCCACTTTTAGCATGCGTTCCTGCGCAGGAACGCCCTCCCTTGCGCTGGAACGCTCCCTTATGGCGCAGGGCTTTAGAATGGGATGCATCTCCCATATGCGTCACGTTGTTAATATACGCCACACCATGGCGCCTCTCTTGTTGTGGCGCTGCATCACAAAAGTGACGCAAGAACGGAGCAAAAGAGCTGCAAGGGGCTTGTAAATCTGCCCCTAGAGTAGAGGCTCAGGTGCAGTCCTTCCTTTGTAGCCCTCTTTTTGGCTGAAATAGTTGGTTGTTGTTCTTTCTAAATGTTTGATTTGGTTGACAAGGACATCGACAAGCAGCAATCATCAATGTTTTCTGTTCTTTCTTTCATGTTGTACGTCAGGTCCGCCCAGGGGAAAGCGGACGGAAAAGGAGGATGCTGTGGCTCCAAAGGAGGAGGATGCAGGCCAGGGTGGCGAGTGCTCCTTTGCTGGCCCCAGTAAGTTTTCATTTAAATATAGATGACCTATTGTTGTCCAAGCGTTCCTAATTTAATTTTTTCGAAATAGTGTTTAGATAGAAGCTAAATCCATAATACTACTGTTGCAAGGACAATTCTCCACAAACCGAACTATGGACACCAAAGACCAGAGTAATAATATTTCAGAGTGGCGTGTTTGGCACACTGTATACCTGGTAGTGTCAGCGGCACGGACTCCTCCTTGCAAAAATTGCAAAACCTTTCGCTCAGTCACTCTAGTCTGGAGGACCAAAAACCACAGAGTCTATTCAAGTTTAAAAGCTTTATTAAAAGTAAAAGTAAACACATATATTAAAATAAAGTTAGCTTGAAATGGAAAAGTGCTTGGTGCTGAGTTGATGAGTAATGGAACACATTTCTTGTGGTCGAGCCGAGCTTTCACCTGGTTTGAAGTTGATGTTGCTCTTGTCCTTAGAAGTCCAGCTTCTGTCTGTTCAGAGAAAAATGGTGTGTGTTAAAATTAAGCAAGCATTCATCAATTGTGACAAAAAAGTGCAGCAAGACAACAGCCTTCCCTGGAAGGAGGGACATTTTTACTTTAGACTGGAGTAGACAGTCAATTACTTTTTCTGTTGTTTTCACATTTCTTCATTCCTAGACCAAATACTAGTGAGTGGTGTAATCTAACATTCTTAAATCTACTTTGTAGGAGGAACATCTGGTGGCGGGGCCAGCGGGGCCAGCTTGGATGTGGTGGTGGTGATCGACTCCGAGGACACCTCTGGGGAGGAGGCGACGCAAGTGGCCCAAGAACAGACTGTGAGAAGCAGACAGTGGTGGTGGCGGGTAGAGGTAAGCTGGATCATGGTACTATCTGACTCTTAGATAGCATATGATGTGTATCTACAGAGAGTAGACGGTCACTGGATGAACTACGAAAATACTATGAAATGTTTCCAGGGGGGGGGTGCAACATCATCACCATCTCCTGAGTCCTACTCCTGACATGATTGAGCACAAGTATTAAATAATTTTTTTTTAAATCTAACACGACATAGATCTTAAATAAACAAAGAGCCCCATAGGGGGAAGAGAAAAATCTTGTGCGGCACCACAGCAGACGACCTGGCAACTACATTAAAACAGAGGGAAAAACAAAAAATGCCAGAAAAAAAAAATTCAATCTAAATCAGGAGGATGTGGTTATAGAGCATGGGTCCTGACAAACTTTCTCTCGGGGCCAAATTGACAGTGTGGTTTGTGGCCAAGGGCCGCACCGAAGGGGGCAGGGTCAGTGGGGGAGGGGGGTGGATCTAGAGCAACAAAAAAAACTATGACCATGAGGTTGAACTCATGCCCCTGCAGCGGATGCCTTCGTCCACTGAGCCACCAGACCTGGCATACATATTACACACATTTTTCTTTCTCTCTCTCTCTGTCTCTCTCTCTGTCTCTCTCCCTCCCTCTCTCTCTGTCTCCCTCCCTCTCTCTCTGTCTCCCTCCCTCTCTCTGTTTCCCTCTCTCTCTCTCTCTCTGTCTCCCTCTTTCTGTCTCCCTGTGTCTCCCTCTACCTCGCTGTCTCTCTCTCTCTGTCTCCCTCCCTCACCCTCCCTCTGTCACCCTCTGGCTCCCTCCCTCTCTCTCTCTCCTTCTGTCTTCCTCTCTCTCTGTCCCTGTCTCTGCCTCTATCTGTCTGTCGGTCCCAGCCTGCTGTAATTACCATATTGTAATTTGGCACTGGGCCAGCACAGGATGGACCTGCGATCCAGGGGGGGGCAAGCGCCCCCCCTTGCCCCTCCCTGCGGACGCCCATGATACTGGCCTGAATAGTTTTGTACTGCGCTGGCTAGTTGCTAGTTGTACTGTGACACAACTTCCTGCTTAATCATTTTGTGTTAATCATATTCTTAAAGAGCATTGGTTACAGATTATGTCTTTCTTTCTTCATATAGTTGGTCATACTAAAACATCAAAACCAACAAGGAGTATGCAGGCTCTACTGGCCCAGCAACGGAGGCTGGATGCTACTGTTGCCCAATATCGGCGGCTGGTGGAACTGGAGGTGGAGGACACGCAGTCCAGTACATCGAATGGGACATCTGCATCCTCCTCCGTGATCCCACGTTCTGCCGGTCAGCGCAGTGCTCCGGCGAAACGGAGCCGTGCTGGCAGACGCCACCGCCGAGCAGCAAAGGCTGCCCCTCACAGTACTCTAAAGGCTCGCTTGCGCCGTGCAATCCACAGAGTGTCCGACCTGGAGGCGGAGGTCCGGAAATTGAAAGAATATCAAAATTTGTTGGAGGGCCTCCGCTTAGATCACGCCACTCTCCGGGAGCAGTACGATGCCCTGGCCCTAAGGCATGATGCCCTGGAGGCCAAAGTTAACACCATGCATCCCTAGAGTGTCCCTTGCCCCTTTTTTAGAGACTTTTGGGGGGTGGGAATTGGGAGTTGGGGTTTTTGGGGACTTTTGAAGGACTATTTATTTGTTGGGGTTAGGGAGGGTCTTGCGGGAGTTTATTTTGTTAGGGATATAAAAATGTACATTTTCAAACTTTATCTGAGCATATCTGTTTTTTACTACTTTGAGCCCGGTGGGTGGTGGTTTTGCAGTAAGTTCGTTTTACTGAACACTGTCATCGTGTTGGTTCACGTGTAATTGGCCAAATGTTTTCCAAAGTAAATGCCTGTCACAGAGTTTGTTAATTCAAGAGTCCTAGGACTTTACTACTAGTACAACTGTCACTCTCTCGCCTCTCCTAATACTCCATTATACTACCTCCCATCCAAACGCTTATCTTACCTGTAATTTGTGTTTGAGGGCTGGCTCCACCTGGAATTCACAGTGTCCTAAAGCGTTCTGCAGCAGGGCACCAACTGGAGTTTCCCGGCGTGGATTTTCTGCAAAACAAAAGCAATCAACATTAGAAATGTGGCAGCGGTGCTCACAGACCCCAAAAACCTAGAAGCCCCACAGACAGCACCCCTAAGACAGGCAAGCGAGCAATAATAACGCCTAAACGTTCACGTGTAATTGGCCAAATGTTTTCCAAAGTAAATGCCTAACCAATTTCATCCCTTAATAGACCTTGCCAGCAATGGCCCAGCCAAGACCCGTAAACCCAAGCGCAAACAAGTTTGACACCCCCCAAACAGCCAAAAAGCAAATCGGGGAAAAAAAGTCACACTTAGCAAAATGTATTTAAATGAGGACTCACTACTTCCAGTCCCTCTTTAGGGGACTCGTCAACGTAAGTTTCTTCATGGTGCAGAATCCAGGCATCAGCATTACGGGAAATGGATAGGGTGAGTCTGGAGGAGGAGGATAGACGACCAGGACTGAGTTCTTGTCAACTAACTGTTGTGAACCTGAGGAATGCTGCAGCATCAAAATCAAGACAGTTCTGCTGATGGGCTTGTTGTTTGATTGGGTGATTACAGTTTTGTTGTGAATGTGATGAAGCATTTGCTAAACAAAGAAAGACAGACACACAGGAATAAAAGTGAATAAGGACGAAAAATAATGTTAATGATTCATTGACTCATTTTCAGAACTCGCTGTCAGGGAAGCAGAACTCGTCCTCATACTCTGCAAATTCAGTCGGTAGTACTTCTGGTAACTGAGGAGAACTTTCCTCAGGTAGGTTGGTGTCCTCTTCTTCCTGCGTGCATTCTCGTACTTTGTAATCTGGTGGTATGAAGTGCTGGTTCATCTTTATCATGGTGAGCCGCTCCACATTTGCGGGCAAGAGGCGGGACCTTTTGCAAGTCACAATGCCACCAACAGAACTAAAAACACGTTCTGAAGACACGCTTGCGAGTGGGCAAGACAAGTAATTGATAGCCAGGTTGGTGAGCTCTCGCCATATCTTTCTTTTCCCATGCCAATACGCCAATGGGTCCTCAGTAATATTGACCGCTGTGGAGTCATCCAGATAGGCCTGCACCATTGAAACAATGTTCTCCCGGATTCCTGTACTTTGCACTTCTGTGTCCTTTCTGGGACAAGGAAACCCTATCTCACTTAGCCAATCCGCTTCAGACATATCGCCTGGGCCTGGTGCAGATGATACGGTTGCTGGTGTGGTTAACGGCTCAGAGGAAAAGTCACTCACTTCTGCCACAGGCACAGATGCAGAAGTGTTTTTTTGAGACGCCTGATGGCCTGCTGATTCACTAGTAGTACTGTCTTCTCCTACAGTTTCCTTCCGCTCTCTTTCAAAACGAATGGCTGACTGAGCTAGCCAACCTTTGTACTCTGTAACGTCTGATGTTTCAAAAGGAATTATTACTTTGCCAAACAATGGCTTTTTGTAACGTGGATCCAAAATAGTAGCACAAATGTAGTGCTGTTGTTTCTTGATATTTACAAGCCGTTTATTGCTAACTAGGCGTTGTAATAATCTCTGCGCCAACTCATATGCTTCATTCTTTCCAGCATCTTTTAATTCTGAAGACACCACCTTGACTTGGTGCTCGAGCTTCAGCAACAATGGGATAGCTTTGCTCAAAGAACAGTCCTCCCTGCTGACTTCACGCGTGAAGACCTCAAAAGGACGAAGCATGTCTGTCAGGCTTTTAACTAGCTGCCATTGCTCCACCGCTAGCATCATCATTTCTGTCGTATCACCACCCAGGTTGTAGAAATACTCATTGACTACTGGAAACAGCTCATGCAGACGCTCAAGCATGTAGAAGGTTGAGTTCCAACGTGTTGCCACCTCCTGGATAAGTGCTTTCACTGGCATTCTACGTACATTTTGCTGGCGCCTCAGCTCCTTCCGGGCCTTAAAAGAATGGTTGAAATGTGTGCATATTCTTCTGCAGATGGTCAGTATTTTGTCGACTGCAAGTTCTTTTTTCAAGAACTTTTGCACGACAAGGTTCATACAGTGCGCCAAACACGGCACTCTGAAATAGTGTAACCGTTCTCCATGGCCTTAACTACATTGCTGCCATTATCAGTAGAAACATAACCAACCTTGCAATTTCTTGGGGGCAGCCATTGCGAGACCTTTTTGTTAAAGTCATCCAAAATGTTGGCTGCAGTATGAGTTTTCTCCATGCCAAACATGGCTAATGTTGCATGTTTACGAGCACCCTTAAAAATCTCGACCAAGTCACCACCTGCATTTATCTGTTTTGCAACCCCTGAAAAAGAGACCCAGTGTGCAGTGATGCACATGTAATCAAGGGCTTGGCAACTGGTCCACATGTCTGTTGTCAGGTGTATAGTGTGAACAGCACTCTTCTGCAAAGCTGCCCCAACCAACTCAAGCACCTCTTTATGTAGTGCTGGAACAGCAACCCTGGCAAAATAGAACCGGCTAGGAACCTTCCATTTAGGGGCCAGTGTTGCCACGAGTTCAAGAAAACCCACACCTTCGACAAACGAAAAAGGGAGAAGGTCCACCGCTAGCATTTTAGCCAGCTTAGTGTTATACAGGCGTACAATTGGGTGGTTGCGTTGAAATTGCGCATCTGATGAGAACATGTTTGTAATGGTGCGCTGGACAAATTTACTGGATGATGCTGATGCCTTCTTCGACCCACTTCTGCTCAGTGTTGACATTTTCCGCATTGGTGTGTCTCCCAGACTCTCAGTGTGCCTCCTATGTGTTCCGGAGGGTGTGGTGCTGCCAGGGATATTGGGTGCAACCGGACAAATGTCTGACGCTTCTTCTACCTCCCGTCATCTTCAGATGAAACACCTAGTATGGGTATATTTTGGCCACTTGCCCTTTGGGATTGCTTTCCCTTGATGTTTGCTAGGTGCGCAAACCATTCAACAGCGTGCCTTCTTTTAAGATGACCTATCTGGCCTCCGGTTCCATAGTTGGTACCAGTCTTACCACGGCTAACTCTAGTCTTACAAATGCAACAAACGGCTATGTTATCATACTTTGCATGGACACTAAAAAAGTTCCAAACTGGGGACTGGAAACTTCTGGTTTTGCCGCACGAGATGATACTGCCAATGCCAGATGAAGCAGTGGTGGATGAGCCTTGCAGACATCTACTGGGTTGTGCAATTATTGCAGCAACCCTACTTGAGGGAGTCGAGCTGGATGGAGTCCCCCTCTGGGGAGAAAATATGGGAGCTGTAGGTTTTGTTGAACTTGTTGTACTACTTGACTGCGTTGGTTGTGCTACCAGTGCCACGTCGCCAGGGTCACGCTCAGCATGACGTCGGGATAGGGTATAAATGTCTGTCTGCTGCATGGCCGGTGTGGCTGGAATGACGTGTGTGATGACTAGGTCATTGCTGTCATCCTGTTCAACAACATCAGAATGCACCACTTCATCAAGTCCGACGTTCGGATCCATAAGTATGAGCTTTCCGGGGCCCTTCCTTTTAACATTTGATACCTTTCGCAGCTCATGGTGTGCCTCCCTCTCAGACGTTGGAGATGGTTGCCAATCTAGATCCAGATCATCTGAGGGAGGGGGGCTTGAAGAGGAACTTCTACACACACTCCTTGATCGTTTCCTTGCTGGGGAGCTGGGAGAAAATGAATCATCAGGAGGAGTGCCTTCGTCTTCCTGACATGATACCCCGGCTCCAAAGTCAATTTCCTCCTGTGCCCCTACTTCTGGAAGAACAACCATTGTGGGCACATGCACCGCTCCATGTGCCGCTACATGGGCCTCTTCACTGACCTCTACTTGCAACTCTCCATGGACCTCTCCTTCTCGGCCTTCTCCTTTTCGGCCTTCTCCTTCTCGGCCTTCTCCTTCTCGGCCAGCTCCTTCTCGGCCAGCTCCTTCTCGGCCAGCTCCTTCTCGGACAGCTCCTTCTCGGACAGCTCCTTCTTGGACAGCTCCTTCTCGGACAGCTCCTTGCGCATGTACTTGTGCTTGTACTAGTAGCCCATGCAGTTGTTGTTGCGGCTTTGGTTGTTGAATAGTACTTGTGAGATGAGTTACAACCTGTGTTGATGGTGTGCTGCTACTTTCTTGCGATGAGCCAACATCACTGGTCGTTGGTGATTGAACCACTAAACAGGCTACCTGTGCAGCACTCATGGTGGGCCTTTGTTTTTTCCACAAAAATTTAGTGGTCGAGCCACCAGTCTCCTTGGTAAGTGGTGCCACTTGCTTCTTCTTCTCCTTAGTAGAGACATCTTTCTTGCAAGAGGAGCTACGGGCACCTCTTTTTGGAGCCATCTTCTTCAGATGTCGGAACAGCAGGCCGCAGCAGGACTTCTTCCTGGCACTGATGCTCAACGATGATGCGGAGTTATTGACTTTGTGCACCTAAAAGCAAACGAAGACAGAGGAACATCAGTAAATATATGTTGCATATGTAGCGCTTCAATAAATTGTTTGCAAGTAGGCATTTATGAATACACACGTGCACACCACACAATATGGAAATTTCAAAATTAAGAATTGCAAAATTTTTGGGAAACAGGAATTTAACATTGATCCAAGAGAGCACACACAGAGAGGGTTATAGTTTCATGTACCACTGACTCCCCCTGGGCACAATGGGTGAAAGCAAGGCAAAATGGGTGCAGGCCTATGGCACAAAGCTCACTGCCTGCCTTCACAATGGCCGCTTGACCCCCATCCACATGGCCAGGACCATGCCTCAAAATGGCCCCCACCAACATAGCCAGCCCCCAACCTCTACTCCAAAAAGTCAAAAAACACAACACCAATCAAATCACCACAATCCAATGCCATCCATCAAGTTTCAGAAGGTTTATGCTGCCTGCTGGTGGTTTTCTGGTGCAGAATTGCAATTTTTGCAATTTCGCGAGTGCGAGATTGTTGCTTCACGACGCGAACGTGGCGAAAAACCAGCAAAATCCGCGAACAGACCGATTCTGGGCCCCCTGGGCATGAAAATCACAGCACACTGGGTGCAGGCCTATGGCACAAAGCACACAAACTGGCTTAAAAATGGCCCCTAGACCCCCACCCACACGGGACCAGGCAATAAAATGGCCCCCACCCACATAGCAAGCCCCCAACACCACCCCAAAAAGTCGTAAAACACACAAAAATCACCACAATCCAATGCCATCCATGCCCTGGCCAGAATCATGCTAAAATTCAACAAAACAGTTGTATCATGCATGCACCCATAACTAAGCCTGGTAGTTTTCAATTCATGTGCAGAATTGTAATTTTTACAATTTCGCGAGTGCGAGATTGTTGCTGCGCGGGACACGAGCAGTGCGAACACAGGCAAATTTTTTTTTAAATCCGATTTTCGGGTAATCCGCGGGAGTTCTAGGCCCCCTGGGCATAATGAAAGAAATCAGAGCAGACTGGGTGGGCCTAGGGCACAAAGCACACTGTCTGACTTCAAAATGGCCGCTTGACCCCATCCACATGGCCAGGACCTGCAGGTCCATGCCTCAAAATGGCCTCCCACCAACATAGCCAGCCCCCAACCCCACCCCAAAAAGTCGAAAAAAACACACAAAAATCACCACAAACAAACAACATCAACTTATCAACTTACTTGTGAAATCAAATTTCGAATCCAAAAGTAATCCAAAAGGCCTCAAAGCCAAATCTCCAGCAGCATCCACAAAAAGTAATCCTTCCCAGTCAAGATCGAATTCAAAGTGGCCAGGAAATGGACTAAGCAATGGGAGGAGCTTGCTGGACAGGAACAGGAAATTGGAGACTGGGGCACTTCCTTCACCCCACCCCTATGGGAGGAGCTTGCTGGACAGGAACAGGAAGTTGGAGACTGGGCCACTTCCTTCACCCCTCCCCAATTGTAATTTTTGTAATTTCGCGAATGCGAGATTGTTGCTGCCCGCGCCGCGGACCGCGAGCAGTGCGAACACAAGCAAAAAATCCGCAGCGCGCGGATTTTCGTATTTTCGCTACATCCGCGAGAGTTCGCGGATTGCGGATTTACCGAAAATCCGAAAAATCCGCGAGCGGAACGGATTTTGCGCCCATGCTTAATTATTACTCCTTTCAAAGTATCAAACCCCTCCTTTGGCACATAAAACATGACTCACCATTTATTATCAATCTCCCAGTCTCTGACACAAATGGTAAGAATTCCTTCCCATTCGTTCTTCTTTGTGCAGAAATCCATGCCCTTTTTTATCTTTTACTTCATTAAAAATTACTTTCTGTTTGTCGTTCAGTTGTGCTACATAGGCCTGATTACGACTTTGGTGGTGTAGCACTAGGTCCGTCCCATTGCCGCACCAACAAAGCCTTGGTTATAACAAATGCCAGATTAAGAGCTTTCACCTATCTGGTGGACCTTACTTTAGCCTTCTCTAGGCGGTTCCTCTAAAAATGGGCACTGCAATAGGAAAACCAAAAACAGTTCCTGCAAAGCATGGACTGAATAACTGGTTGTCCAAGTGGATCTTGACTCAGTGGTGCAGAACCTTGGTTGCTTTGTGAGCTCTCCTTAGCTACTTCAGCAGCAATGATTTCTTCCTGTTCAATCTCATCTTTCAACATTTGCAAATAGCTTGAAAAGACTGGACACTGAATGCTGTCTTTTACTGCATTAAAAGAGTCTTAGTAGCTGTCATAGTCTCCACGTAGTTCTGATTCATCATGCTAAGGCTTGAACAGTTGCAGATGTGCCTAAGAGAAAAACTCTCTTCTGTCTGCAGTTTGCCAACTCATTTTTGTGTGGTTAATTTGATTTCCTTTGGCATGTTTCATCAAAAAACCGTCACATTCAACTATCACATATTTCCCTTCTTTTATGTTTTCTGCCACATTCCTTTTGTATCTGTAGTATTGAAATAATTCAATATAGGCAAATGTCTTCTAGATGTAGACTCCTTCTTTGACAATTCAATATGTGGACTCCTTCTTTGACAGTTAACATCCAACATATTTGCCTTTACAATGTCTGTACTTTCTGAGTTAATTTCTGGGAAAGCTTTTAACACTCTGTTCCGTGCTCTAGCTAGGGATAGACTCACCCAAACAATTCCCCTTTACTTGAGAGCAAACTGGCCAAACTCAGTCGGTCACAGCACTCATAGGGATCCATCTCTGTATGGGACAGTATTTTCAAACTGAATCTGTACAATTTCTCAAATAGACAATTTTCTGCAGAAACCTCCTCTCATATCTCCTTTATATTCCCTGATTTTGTTATGTATGAAGTGATGTACCAAGTACGTGATAGAGATGCCAACAAAAAATTGTAGATCAGAATTTGTATTCCACATCTTCAGGATCTCAGGGCTGTAGTCAATTATATATTTGGAGGTCTCTGTTCTTCTCAGGTAGTAGGTGTTTTTAGTTGATTTCCATGTCAAAGTATATCTAACTGCAGACATAAAGCTGTTCAATCTTTCTTGTGAAATCACAGGACGTGGGAATCTAAATCGACATCTTGTGTACAATTTTCCTTTGCATTTGTATTTATTACAACAGTGCATCCCACATCTATGAGTTTGAAACCATAGAATTTGCTGGCGCAAGTCCTTTTCCCTGTCATCTCTTGGGATGTTGAGATGGTTTATGAAAAATAAGTCAGACTTATCACTGTCAGTTCCAAACTTTGGTGCGTCTTTTATTCATAACAGCATGTAAATGTGAGGAGCATCTCTCGCTTGGTACTCTGCACCAAAAGAAATCAGGATTATTTTGTTGCAGATGAAAGCCATAATGGCTGGAAACCTGTGGTTTAAATGTTTGCAAACATATACAGGCACCATGAAGAAAAGTTTTCCTGTAGTCTTCATTTTACTGTTCTTTATATTTAAGTTTGCTTCTCAAAAGAATTCAAGTAGGTCATCCCAGGCATACTCAGCATAACTGAGTATCAGAAACCAAGTAGGTGCACCTAGATGTCTCAACATGCATTTCTGTTCTCCGAGACAGCGCTAACAATACTCATTGGTGACACATTGGCATGCCATCAAATGAATCAAGTTGTACACCAAGTTTTCATCCTTCCCTGAACCTTGTCAATAAATTCCTATGCAGATAGATTTTGAAGATTAACACCTGTTTTCAGTATATGGGTAAAAGCATATGAAGGTCCAGACAATTCACTCTCAAACAGAAGACAGTATATGTATAAAATACACTGTAGAAATTTTGCATCCCCTGAGAACAATTTGGTTGATTGGTATTCAGCTGCTCGTAGCTGTACAGGAAGCTCATCAAACCAACCAGCTTCTCTAGTAGGAAACAGCTTTGGAAAACAGCAACCTTCTAAAACTTTCTCCCACACACTTATGGGGGCTCTTTTTGTTTGCTTCTTTTTTGACTGAGATCAAAAGCATCGCTGACAACTTCTTTAGAATGCAGAGGACGGATGCCATAGTGTTCGTATATCTGTTCAGATATGAATTCCTCCACATTATCAATCTGTCCAGTTGATGGTGATAGTTCATCATCTACATATGTTATATCTTGAACAGCATTAACAATGTTGTAATCAACGTTATTATGTACCAGGTGTAATGTTGCTTTTTTAACTTAACTAATATCCACAAACTCTTGCCCGATTAATTTGACTTTTTGTAGGCAAACCATTTATTGAAATGACAATTTGTTCAAGATCCTGTCGGTGTACACCAACAGTTTCAATATTCTGTTTAAACTCCAAAGGGAAGTATACAACTCTTCCTTTAAAGTCCTTTGTGACAGTTAGTTGGTGGCAGCTTCCTTGTTTTTTCAGGCTCCATACAAACTACAGCCTGAGATGGGTGTACAAATAGTATGAGAATTGATTCATAAACATCAAAATCTTGTATTTTTTGTGGAATAGGATCTAATTCTAACTTGTTATGTACTGCTTTAGCTCCTATTTTTTTCCTCTAACTTATTGTAGCAGTATTTGCATATCATTTGTCACAGTGATAAATCAATGAGTTCTTCTGCAAATAAATAAACAGCTAATTGTTCTCTTATTCACTTTTTGAGTACAGATCAAAATAGTGAGTTTGACTTTTGTAGTGAGTATGTCGACAAATAATACAAACAGAGTTTGTTTACTAAAAAAAACTGTATTAAACTTCCTAATCTCTTCTGTAAAGGTGCCAAACTAAGACTTGTGATGTGTTCCTCTACATCTCCACATACTAACTCCTCATTTTCTCTAGACTTCTCTTTGGAACCAGAGAAACAAAACTTAATATCTTCACAAACTTCTTTCTACCTCTGCTACTGTACCATACAAGGGGTGCTATCGTTTTAACCTAGCAAAACCAAAGAGGATGATGTACGGTGTGTTGAACATTGTAAGCACTCACCCCCAGTCAACTGATGTGGGTCAAATCCATCATCATTCTTTACTCACTCTGCTACCCCAGTTCAGACATGGCCATATGCAAATCAGTCTGACCCTGTGCCTCATGGTTACTGTCCTGCCTGAACTGCCAAGCCATGTCTTCCCCGGACTGGAAACAAGCATACTGGGACTGATTTCTGGCTAATCGGCCGTCATCAGCCAGGCTAGCTTGAATCCAGTAGCAAAGTGACCAAGGGACCCACTTCTGGGCAAGGGTATGCTCAGACGTGAGTCCCGTGCTCTCCATGCCACTGGAGTCAAGCTATCCTGGCTGATGAGGGCTGAAAGCCCGAAACCAGACCTAGGATGCTTGTTTCCAGTCCAGGGAGGACCTGGCCTCGCAGTACGAGCTGGACTGTTCCCATTGGGCGCATGTTCAAGACTGATTTGTATATGGCTGGGTCCAAACTTGAATGGTATGGTAAGCAAAAAACACGATAGATTTAGGCCCAGATCTTTGTACTGGGGTGAATGTATATGTATGACACTGTTCTGCATTCTGTTCCTCAATTGTTCTTTTTGCAATATTTTAACCTAAACACAGGGCAGGAGTTTTGACAGAGTAAAGCCTCCTTACTAAGTGTCCCATTTTAGAATGGTGGACACCTAACATTCTAAAGTGATGAAAGGTGCTTTGGCACACTTTCTTTGAGAGACATGCAAGCGAATGTCCTTGAAAAAAATGTTTTTCCTTACTTTTCATGGATCTAATCCTTGTAAAAATGTAATTTTCTGTTTCAGACTATTGCACAGTATGTATTTCCTTTACCACTTCAGCTACCACTTTCTCAACATTCCTAGGATCCATCTCTTCATTTGGAATGGGAGTACCATCCTTCATCTCATAACATCGATCAGTTGTTTCAACTGTATGTACGGCTGTGTTCTCTTTAAAGAAACTTTCTTCATTGAATAAGGGCCAATGACTGGAAGTATATTTCCATTCACCACTGAATATTTTACAAAAGTTACTTCTATTCACAAGTCATTTCTTTTGCTTCTTTTCCTGAAACACAACACTATTTTGTCCAGTGTTCCTATTCTGCTCAGGGTAAAAATGAATAGCTTCATTTTCAGTGCAAATGACTTATCAACTACAGCCTCAACATGTTCATTGTGTTTCACTGATTCTTTTCTCCTTTTTTACTGTTGCATAGTTCGTATAAGATTCAAGTTACCCTACTACAGACCAGTCTGACTTTAATTTCTTTAAACTGTCTCTGTCTCTATGTAAAACTATCTCTTTTCTTATATGATATATTAGTCTTGACATCACTCAGTTTTTGCCCTTCTAGGCTGATTTGAGAATTTCAATTTTTCTAACTTATTTTTGTTAAGTATAGTATTTTATGAAAGCTTTTACATAATTCAACCATTTACTTTCCCATTTAAATATCTATGGTATACCTTAAGAATTAGTTATATGTAGTAGAAAAGTGTTCAGTTCAAAAACCTTTATTTCACTCACTAGGACTATAAAAGTATACAAAGATAAGTAGAACTGCATTCTGGATTTAAAACATTCCAACATAAAAGTAGAGCCACTTCCATCAGAGGAATTGTGGATACAAACCCGACATAAAATTTCCAATAATAGAATACATCCAGACATTTGCAGGTACATGGAGAAAACCACACAGTGCTGGGATTCTCAATAGTTGGTCGGTTCATTAGTATAACTAAACAGGCCCTGAGCAAAGACAAATTCCAATTAAAAAGAGAAAAAAAAGAAAGAGAAAATCTACATCGATCATAAAAATTTATGAGCAAATTCCCATTACAGTGGTCTAAGCATTGGGCGCTTGTATCAGTACTACAATCAGGCTAGTATCTTTCATTTATTTTTCCTTGTGAAGGAAAGCCCTTCTCCTTCGCCACATTGCATTTAGAAACTGAGAAACAGCAAAAACTATAGGCTTGGAAGTATCGTATTTCAAGACTCTAAATGCCACCATACATTGCACAAACCCCAGAGTCCTGCACAACTGTACATGCCAGCTCTTCCTTGCTACTTTGTACCCAGGGAAAAAGAATAAAACATGCAGTTCAGTCTCCTCGTGGTTGTTGCAGGCAGGGCAACCACGAGGAGGCAAATGAGCCCATTTAGAAGTAAAAGCCCGAAGGGGTAAAATACTATATCGCAACTGCACATATAATTTCCTTGCTATGGGAGGTAAGATATCATCCACAACAAGGTTCAAATGTGTAGTCCTCCTTGATTGTGAGAAACAGTATAGTTAGAGGACCTAAATTAGGATTTACCTGGATGGCCTCGAGCTTTTTAATTCGATACGTTTTCACAAGTTCAGCTCATGGAACCATCAACCAGGTTTCTTTAGGATTAGTCCAAAGTGTTGGTTTACCTATTGTTGCACACAGGTGCCTCACATGCACAAAAAAGGGACCTTTTTTAGGACCCCTAGATGGGCTAGAAGATCCTTCGTTTCTGCTTGGTATTCAACCAATTCTGGGGTCACCCAAAGCCTTCGTCAAAAAGTTAGGGGTTGTAGGGCAGCCTCAAGTTCGATCGGGGCAAAACCTATGTCTAGCCGCAAGGGGGTTAGTGGTATACTACGCGGGAGGCCCAACATTTGCCTAAGGAAACTGTGCTCAACCTTAGTTACAAGGACAGAAGAGCAGTGTCCCCAGAGTTCAGCCCCAGACAACGTAGCTCCCCTTGCTTGTGCCCTGTAGATCTCAATGGCAGGGGTGATGGGCTTCATTGTTGATTCCCTTACCGGTTTAGCTATTCCCCCGGCGGTCTGGGCGAGTTTTAGCTTGGCTTAGCTATTTGGGAAGCCTAATTCCATATTTTCAGTGAGGGTGACACCCAGATAATAAAATGCGGAAATCCTTTCAAGTGGAATGCCATTTAATTTGGAATTTGAATGTATTTTCTTAAGCGGATTAAGCACCATACATTTTGCTTTTGAGGTGTTTATCACCAAGCCCCTATTATCACAAAAAGCGACAAACCTATCCAATATCCCCTGAACCCCCCAGGACATCTTAGATAATAAAAGAGTGTCGTCAGCAAACATTAATGCCGGTATCTTTGAGTATGCTAACTAGGGGGTGTCATTATCCTCAACCTATGAGAGTTGTGCAAGTTATGCGTTGACACAGAGGCAGAAGAGGGATGGTGCAAGCATACAACCCTGTCTCACTCCTCTGTCAACTGGGAGGCTTTTAGTTAATTTCCCACCCCTGCCACATCTGACTTGGGCGTAGCTGGCCTTATGCAGCGTAATAAACATGCTGAGCAGATGGGGAGGAATCCCCAGTTCTCTGAGCACCCCACAAAGTTTAATTCTGGGGGCCAGATCAAAAGCCGTTTTCAGGTCCACAAAAATCAAAAAGAGGCTGCCACCCTCAATTGATACCGTCTTCCAAACTATAAGTTGGAGTACATAGATTTGGTTCGCGGTAGAGGTGTTTTTTCTGAATCCGGCTTGTAGGGGCTTATGATGTCATTCTCGTGCATCAACAATAATATGGAGAATGGATCACTTGATACTACAGCACCAGGGTTTTTTGGTTATTGGTGACCTTCTTAAAAAACCCTCATACATGCACGTAAGCGATGTGGTAGTATATCTTGGTTCTCCACCAATTTATGTAGCGTGGGTGCATCATAATAGGGTTTTTCTAGTTGTATGCAACCTCCACCCGGAGGTGACCACTGGATATGTAGCAGTGTCCAGAAATAGTGCTCCCCAAAAATATTTGTGAGTTTAAAAAATCCTTGGATCATCACAAGCAAAAATTATTTTTAATAAAACATGTGATTCAAGAATTATTAAAAAAGGTTTTTTGTGTAGATTTGGATCGCGTTACTAGAACCTCTATACATAAAGGTTGGTCGACATGTTTCAGCCCCACTATGCCCAGCCGGGTCTATGGGGCTCTCTTCAGGACTGGGATGGAAATTAAAAAAGTGTGTACTCACACGATTTGTGTAGCACAAAGTTGATTCAATTCGCCACCCTTTTTCAATTGAGGCCAGTAGAACCTCTTAAAACTTGAAAGGTGCTTCCTTCGAGGGTTCAAGAGAAAGTTTCTCAGTTGCCAGCTATACGGGACTTCCCTGCTTGTGCTGTCTCCGCCCCGGGAAGTGGTTCTTGTGCAGCCAGGTATGTATTTGGTTTAATAGAACCCTTGCAAATAGCTTTTGTGTGACATCGATCAAACTGATCGGACTATAGTTTGCTCGGTTTAGAGGAGAGCCCTTTTTTAAAACTGGGACAATTTCTTCCCCTGCCCACGTTTCAGGGATTGGCATGCCATTCATAATGGCGCTAAACAACACCCAAACATAGGGACACCAGATATGTGGTTTGTCCCTGAACAAATCCCCTGGTAACCTGTCAAATCCAGGTGGTTTGCCTGCTGGTAATTTCTCAATTGCCGAGACAACCTCACGAAGGGTTATCCTGGCAGCCCCCTCATTGGCGCGGGTAAAGGCAGTAGCAACTGTATCCTCTGTCTGCCCGCTAGCTGAATCCACGTCACCTGGGAGAGTGCTATGGTTACAAGGCTGGGGGTCTAAATCAACTTCTACTGCGTACAATGCCCGAAAGTGTCCTGCCCATATTTCTGCTGGAATATTAGGTTCAACCGCTGGGTTGCCCTCCCTAGTTCCTGTTCTAACTTTGGCCCAGAATTCTCTCATGTCCCGGTTCAGTAGGGCGGTCTTGATATCCACCTATTTATTCTCTTCCCAGGACTGCTTCGCATGGTTGACAGTTGATTTATAATGAACTCTCCTAGTTTTAGTTAGTAGCTTGTTTTTATCTTTAATAGCCACTAACAACGCCCGTTTGGCCTTACGACAGTTATCATTAAACCACTTGTGGGTTGCCATTTTTGTTTTGCTAGGGCGTACTATCGGATAAAATAAGTCGGCTAAGTTTGTTGTCAGTTTCTTATGGAGTATCGCAACCTGATCAAATATACTGGGTTATCCCAGTCAGTGGGTAAACAACTGAGTTCATGGAAAGCTGGAATTACTATTTCATGTAGAGCTCCCATCTTCTCTGCTGTTTGTTTTATTACTCCCTACCTAACTCTTCTCCTATTAGTAGTGAGAGATAAGCTATTCTCCAGAGGGGGATTGTTTGGGGGAGGAAACCAGAATCTGGAACCTTGAAAGTTAATGTCAAGGCATTATGGTCGCTATCATGTCGAGGGAGGACAGCAAAATCCAGAACTCTGTACCAAGATCTACACTCGACAAGAATGTAATCAATTAAAGATGCTTGGATGATTCTTTTAAACGTTGGTTTGCCAGCTCTATCAGAGGCTGTACGCCCATTACAGGATCTCAGGGCATGGTTAAGAAAAATGACATTTATTTGGAGTACCAGGGGGAACCAGGTCTTTTCCTTCTGGACTTGTGGATCTGGAATAGCCCACTGGCGATCCTCCTCATTGATAAGCATGTCATGAGCACCAGAGAGGGGTTCAAAGTGACTATTTAAACCACCTCCCACTATCAACCTCGTAATTAACGGTACCAGGGGAATAAAGGAGTTTAAGTCGTCCAGCGTTTTTGATTCCGGGGACAGGCATGCGTGCCAAGAGTAGACATTAATGAAGGAAAGCCGCAATTTAGAAGGAAAACCCAGCATTACACATTGGATATCTCTTGAATGGGTATTCAGGGGGTAGGTGTACAACCCACATGAGAGGCAACCCAAATGGATAATCCACCAGAAGGTCTGCCCCTCTGGCTAGCGATAGCTGGAATATTAAATATGACAAAACCCACTCTGCCAAAATCATCTTTTGCCCAAGTCTCCTGGAACAGGCAAACATCAAACTGGTCTACAAAAGATCCCCACTCTGGGCAAGAAAGTTTATTCTTGATGCCTGCTATGTTCCAGGATAGATTCTTAAGCACACTACCTGAATATGGATCTCCTTCCGCAGAGACAGTAGGAAAATGAGATGTGCTTAGGTGGGCATTCCCTTGGACAATATCAGATAAACGACTGGACTGAAAGTGGGTCCAGGGGAATAAAGTGGTCCCGGCTGTTCCCCAGCCGGCAAGATGGGATTCAGCAGTTCCCCCCAATGTCATACCTGGCCCCGCTAAGTGTGACTGCTTGGGGCTCACCTGGACTAACTGTACACACCCTTCCAGGGTTCCAAAATATTTTCTGGGGATTAATGGTCAGTCTACTTCTTCCATGGGCCCATATCGGTTGTTTACAGGCAGGTTGAACATCAGAGATCTACTATAAGCATGTCTGTAGCCATGAGTCCGTTCTTCCTCTATTTGTCTAAGATGCCCCAAGGAAAATTTTACCCTACCAGGATTACGACAATGGGAATAAAAATAATCCAGCGGGAAAGCTCCAACATCTGTACGGGGCTCACATGAAGTCGGTTTATGGTTTATTATCAAACGTACCATCTGGGGGGTTTTGAAATTAATAACAACACTATCACCTGGAATGGATTTATTAGTAGATCCCACCCAATCTACCCTCCCCATCATTAGAATTTCCCCAGCCCTCTCATTGGGGAAGTGTCTATGTGTCGCTAACCAAATTAGCGACCTGTTCCTGAGTTCTAGCTGTGACTCCCTCTGAGTATCTTTAACAGGCGGAACTTGCGTTAGGATAACTACATAAGGGAATGATACAGGGGGGAGGTTGATGAGTGGGAGAGCCACATCTGTCTTAATTTTCAGGTCCTCTATGGTTTCACTTCGCCCTACTGGAGCGCTAGTTGGTCGGTAAGTAATCGGCATACTATTCATTGCGCGGGCATTCTGATCCACAGTAGGCGCTGTTCTTAGTGTTATGTTAGTGTTGTGCTCTTGCTCGTGGTGGGCTGGGATTTTGTGGGGTGACATTATAAGCTTGTCTAGTGGGTTGCCGGGTGTTGGAAGGTTGTGCACCAATAAACCCCTCTGTGCCTACATGTGCCCTTGAGTTAGGATCAGGGTCAGGATTTGTAGGTCCCTCCCTCACTGGAAGTATTGTTATATTAGAGCTAGGTTGTATTTGCCTCATGGTGATCATAGTTGACAGGGATTTTAATTGATCGACTAAAGCGTCAACCTCTTGCCTAATTAGAACACTAAATCGGGGCAATAAATCAGCTAATAGCGATTGGGACCAGTCAGGATACTTTGTGTCTACACTAGAGGCTAGGGCAGGTTCTGTAGGTAGGTCCTGATTCACAGAATCTTCTGCCCTTGGGTCATTCGCTCTTTTTGCCTGCTTGCTCATAGTTGCCCTCCCAACTACCTGCTTACATTTCCCGTTTTTGCGTGGGCCTGCAACCTCATCAACCAGTTTTGTTGTGGTCATTGTGACATTCTCTTGGGTTTGGGAGAACTTCTCCAGTTATTAACACAGTTGGCAAGGGAGTATTGGAACTGGGCAGGTCCACTAAGGGCAGGAAAAGGTCCGGGGTGATTGACAATCGCCTTTCAGTGCGCTCAATTTCTGACGTAACAGCACTTATTACCCATTGCAGCATTTTGACAATTGATGACGGAGGGGGCGGGGTGGAAGAATTAATTTGGGCCCGGATTTTTTGGCAATACAGGTGCGCTTACCCATTTCTAACTATAAAGAAACAACTTGTTAGATAAAAACCACGAAGAAAAATGACAGTGATAGCAGGCGCACAAGATTTACAGTACCAGGCTCAAAAATGAGGGAACAAAGTACTTTACTCTTTTCGTAAGATGGAGTGTCCCAGTAAAGCAATGACACACAGACCTAATAGCCAGCATTTACAGATGATTACAGTCCAAGATACACCATGGGTACTCAGTCTACTTGCCGTCGGAGAGAGATAAGATTAGGGTTCTATAGGATCCACTGCAGCGCTGGTCATCAAGCAGAACTAAATTCAAGGGGGGTGGCCCTGCCCTGCCACTTCCTGTCAGTGACGGGCAAGCACAGGCCTGACCTTGGCCCGGGTTTCGACGGGAAAGGTAGAAGCGCTTAAGAACGCGTGATGACTCCTCCCCCGCACCTGTGCATACTGCCGAGAAGCGCTGGGCACCCTGGGACTCTGAGTCCTACCAGGGTCAGCGCGGGTCAATTGCGGAGGAACCAAGAGGCAGTGGCACCGTTGGTGGCACTGGCAGCGCCCTGGGATGATTTCCCACCAGGGTATTGAAAATGCGTTAGCAGAGTCCCCCCAAAAACAACAGAGAGCAGCTTCAAACGTCCCACGGCGCGGGAAAGGTTGAGGCGCTTAAGAGCGCCTGATGACTGCTCCCCGCACCTGTGCATACTGCCAAGAAGCGCTGGGCACCCTGGGACTCTGAGTCCCACCAGGCTCAGCGCAGGTCAATTGCAGAGGAACCAGGAGGCAGTGGCAGCGTTGGTGGCACTAGCAGCACCCTAGGACGATTTCCCATCAGGGTATTGAAATGCGTTGAAAAGACAAACTAGGGTCTGAGGCAAGTATTAAAGTCCTTCAAAGATCCGCCTTGTCATAATATTCATAAACATATAGAATCTTAAGGACTACCTGGCGGTTGTAGACATTCAAACATATATCTAGCAGCAGAGAGTCTGTCACGCCTTACTATTCTATAGAGTGTGTAGAAAGAGTTTACAATGAAGCCTGCAAAGAGAAAATGAATCACTTCAGGATGATTGGTATCCCATCAATACACAATCATGTGCCCAGTGTCATCATCTGGGATTCCTACCAGTACTCCCCTGCCTCTCTCATCAATCAGAGATGGCAACAGAAGAGGCCTGCATCCTTCCGTACGATTCTATCAGAAGGAAAAAGACAACATAGATTGTGTTGGTGAGAAATGGGAACTTTTCAAGCAGTATCAAGTGTGCAGTGCAAACAAAAATTTGCAAATAAGTGTATCTTTTAAAAAGGATAAACTACCAAGATATAAACTATCTGATGGTAATCCTACCAATCTCGCAGTTTTCCTAATAAAAGCAACGTGTAGAGTGAAAAAACAGTTCGAAACTAATCACTGTTCATATGGTTGGGTCGACATGTTTCAGCCGTTCTGGAGTCTTTACCCCTGGCTTTCTTCAGGACCAATCACTTTCTTTGTCACTGCATTTATAAACAAAAAAAAATGTGAAGTTCATACATACAGTTTCAGTGTTATGTTAATAGTGTTCAAACCCTTGATAGGCATGATGGCAGAACTGCTTCTAGAACAAATAAGCGAAAAATGTTCTCCTATAAACACTGGCCTTCATAAACATTTCTACTTTTACAATTGATTTAATCTCTTCTTACCTCTATGCATATAGTTTTTGGGGGGCTTACCATCACTTCTCAAGGGATAAGCTTCACCTCACTCGGCACCAGCTCGTAATTATGAGGCCCCGCTCTGCAAATAAAATAGTCCAACCACAAAATTTCGTGTGAACAAACATTGATGTTACCTTAATCATCAATACACCAATAACGACGTCTTTCCCAGTGACCTCGAGAGAGCAGCAGAGAGCCAGAAACGCTAGAGACGCCAACCTCTGACCTCCATTCTCGCAAAAGGCGGAGCAAGCAGCACGACTCCCCCTCAGCTTCACTTGAAGCTCCACTTGAATAGTCCCGTGTCGGGGAGAAAAGACCGAGAGTGCAGCAAGGTGTTCCAGCGGTAGGACCTCGGCAGCAGTAGCCACTTCCCACGACTGGTGTCACGACTTTTGGTGGAGTTCAAGCGGGAGAGCGAGGAGGTGAGCAGGGGACTGCAGCGGCAGCGGCAGCAGTTGCTGTCTGTCTCTCGTCGGCGGTCTCTTAGGGGGATTCCTCCCAGGGCGGGTTCTCTCTGATCTGCCCTGCTCTCTACAAAAACCCGCAACTTGGACTCGGGACTCCGGCTGCTCCGGTAATTAGGGCTCGCTCTGCTCTGCCCATCTGCCCGCTGTTCGCGTGCTTGGAGCAGAGGAGGAGGCGGTGCGGGGGGGGAGTAGCTGTGTACTAGGGGCCTTTCTACTTGCCACCCGTATCCATCATTATCGACCGTCGACCAGCGACCATCAGCAAGGCACAAGGTTTTTTAGGGAAAGGCGAGCTTACAAGCGTGAGGCAGCCGCCGGTAAAGGTGGCTGCAAAGTAAGAGCCCGGGGGGGTCTGACAGGCAGTCCGACTAGGTCTGACTGACCAACGACCCGTTTTGCGTGCTCCGCTCCGTATCCAACCAGCTCATATTTACCCAGCATACCTAGCCAGCTTTCGGTAAAGCCATTCATAACCAGCCCTCACCCTCTCCCCTACATCTACATACCATCTATACACCAGTGGCTACATCAGCGGCTATCATACGAGTAGCCTTATCTGTCAGGGAGTCTCAGGTGTGGGTCCTATAGCCTTTGTTGCATCGTGCTAGCGCTCCCAACCTAGCGTTCAACCTAACGCTCAGCCTAACGGCTGCTAGCCCACATTTCCAGGAGAGGAGAGGAGAGAGAGGAGACAGTTGCTCTACAGAGAGAGCGGGTGGGACAGCCGTCTTCAACCCTCAGACACAAAATAAGGGAGCCTACTATCATCGCTACTAACGACATGAGATCAGGAAAGGTCAGGGGCCCCTGGAAACCAAACAAACCCCCATAGCAAAAATGGAGGTAACACTGGGAAATGGGAAAGGGCAAAAGAAAAAGAAAAGGAAAACAAATGCAAATTCGACCACCGGCACAGAGCCGAATCCCCCCACATCAGAGCAGAATCTGGGGCAGAGCTTTAATACAACAGAGCAGGGATCTCTAATGGCCTTGATACCAGAGACCGTAGCAAGCGCTCAACAAACTGTAAAAAAACTCTATCTGCCCAAAATATACTCAAAGTTTGAATTCCTAAAGGACGCGAGCGCGGCTATATTTTCGAGCAACGGTCATCTGCCCGGACTGCAAACACCACTGCTTCCCGCTGCCTCGGGACCAGCTTGCTCCTTGCCATCTCTGCATACATCTGAAAGTCCGTCGCGCCTGGCAGGCCTTATGTCGGATCTTGCGCAGAGCTGTCTCTCGGGGAATGGGAACACGAGCACTTCTCTGGAGGCCTTAAGTGCAAAAGGGAAAACTTTTAACACCGTTGCTTTTAACCAGAACCCTCTATCTGCTCATCCAGTTGGCCTCTTGCAGCCGGGAAAATACCTTACTACCCCCACTGGAAGACCTTAAAGCTAACGCGAACGAGGAACTCATCCTAGGGCAAAAACCAGCTGATATACCAGATAGCTGCCCAATTGAAAAGGTTTCTGGGGCAGGCCTAGAGACATCAACGCCGGGTTTAATAAAAGAAATAGCTCCCATTCCGGCGCTGGACTCACAACCTATGCAACCTATGAGCCACATCTATAGCACACCCATAAAGACTCATCTAACGGATGAATGCACCCCACCACCTATAGACCAGGAAACCCTCGACTTACCAAGAAGCGTTTTAGGCAGGGAGGCAGCAAGTCCCCACGATTCTAGTAGCAGCAAAGTCGAAGCAAGGGCATTAATGTCCTACATTAATACACAAGAATGGGAAGACAAGTTAGCCACCTACACACCTGATCAAAAAGAGACCCACGTCCCCGAATCACCGACAGTAGCTAAAAACATAAACACGCCCGCCAACGACTCTAAAGAGAATGAGCGGAGAAAGGAACAAAACATCGAAAAGTGGAATTCACTTCTAAACACAATCCAATTAGCAGTACATACCCAGCAATACCAATCAGAGAAAATGGAGCTTCAACTTAATCTTCTCAAAACACTGGCAGTCTTCACGGCTGGCATTGACGACAAGTTGGGCAACCTAAACAACCTGATACTGAGGGCACAATCAAACACATACTTGAGCTGCAATTGCAGCCAGGCTTTAGCCAAAGTAGCCACATTGCCTTCAATGCTAACAGAACTAATAGGAGAAATAAAGATTCTACACAGAGGATACGCAACTAAAGAAATGGGCCTTACCAACCCTGAAGAAGGAGACATCAGGACAGCCGTGGGCTGTGGAGGGAGTTACGGTGGGGCAGGGAGGCGGGGAGAGGGAGGGGCAGGGTGGAGAGGGCTAAAATCCGGCACATGGATAATTACAGGTAAGTAAACAATTTAAATAATAAAACGAATTTCCTAGCGCGCACTTCATCGCAAAATGCGATGCAGTGCGCGCTACGAAATTCGTTTTATTAATTAAATTGTTTACTTACCTGTAATTATCCATGTGCCGGTTTTTAGCCCTCTCCACCCTGCCCCTCCCCCTCCCCGCCTCCCTGCCCCACCGTAACACCCTCCACGGCCCGCGGCTGCATCAGGAGCTAAGTATCCGGAAATATAGCAGAGCCAATCGGCCATCTTGTATCCACAATTGAAGAGACAAGCCACACGGGACAGGAGCATTCGCAGAAACTCAACGCCAAACAACAACGTCAACAAAAAAGAAAAGGGGGTAAGCAAAAATCTGCAACATCTACGTCTAAATACTTCCCCATCTTCTGCAATAGAAAGGAGAATTTCTTGGATGACACTAACAATGCTAATCCAACAGACAGTGAAAACCACTCGCCCTTAGGACCAAACTTGCAGCAGCACAAAATAAATAGCAGCCAGCAGAACCAAGAAGGGCAAGGGCCCCAAGGATCACCGGCAACAGACCAAAAGGAACAAACAGACGGAGACAGTAAGGCGGCAGTAAAGCTCCCACATCTTACACTGCCAAATTGTGCCAAGATCAAGACTGTAAGGGCCTCTGAGGATCAAGCGGGTGACTCAACGCTGTAAAACAAGGAGCCCCCTCTCCGAATGGAAAGGGTAACGTTAGAACCAATTACCAACCAAGATACATCATCAACAGATGCAAGCAACTATCCACTCAGGTCAAACTCTGAGGCAGGGAACAGGACTAGAAAACCCGGCTTAATACCAAGCCAAACTCATGAAGCCTATGCTTCTGACATATTGGACTTTACTATCCATCCTGTCTCTAGTCAACCTGAGCGTCCCCAAGTTAATCGGCCATTTGAACCACGTTCAACATCAAAGCAAACACCTTCTCTTACAGCATCATCACTTATCGCCAACAAGCCAGGTGAAGGCTCTATCCCGGCATCTCATAAAACCCTCACAGGTCATGGCTCACCAGCTCAAGTACATCACCTACCAAAAAAACATAAAGAGGCAGGAAGTACTAAACAATCAACAGACATGCTGGTCTTTCTTCCAGAATATAAGTCACAAGGGCAGCACGACACGTTGAATCGTGGCAATATCCTCAAACTAATGGAACATATTCCCAGCCTGGAGGGGATAACCACTAAGAACTTAGGGCCAGATGTAGGTAGCCAAATACCGGTCGGTAACGGCCGAATTCGGCCGTTACCGACCGGTATTTGGCTACCGAGATGTAGGGGGACTGAAACGGGGCAAATCGGTAATTTTACCGATTCGGTAAATATACCGGTCGGTAAATTTACCGACCGGTATATTTACCGAATCTGTAAAATTGATATGTAGGTGGGACTCTTCTGAGTCCCACAAGGCCTACAAAATCGGTATTTTACCATCAAATTGTATTTGATGTTAAAATACCGATTCAGGTGTGCATGCACATGTGTGCATGCACACCTGTGCCATATGACAGGCAGACCTGCCCTTAGGGCAGGTCTGCCTGCCATATGGCCCCCGAACCTTTTTTGGGGGTGCTAGAGGGTGTCAAAGTGACACCCCCTGCACCCTTGTCAAAATCGGTATTTACCGAATCGGTAAATACCGACCGGTAATGCCCCATTCATTCCTATGGGCTTCAAAGCCCATAGGAATGAATGGAGCATTACCGGTCGGTATTTACCGATTCGGTAAATACAGATATTTACCGAATCGGTAAAATACACATCTGGATGGACCTACATGTCCACCCTTCATATTTACCGATTCTTAATTACCGAATCGGTAAAATTCGGTAATTAAGAATCGGTAAATATTTTTTACCTACATCTGGGCCTTAATCTTGGTTGAATTTCTGCCTGCCGCCAACCCAAACAGCCCGGAGGGGACAAGACCACCTGGTCTTCCAACAATGTTGCAGATTATATTGCAGCAGAAGCAGAGCAATTTATGATCTGGGGCATTAAGCTTTTCCCCATATCAAAACCAGCTTACCCCTCTCCCCTTCAGAGGAGGACAATCTCAAAATCAGAGACCAGACAGGCAAACACCTTTAGTGTTCTCAAAGGTGCTTTGGGAAGTTCACCCAAAAAGAGAGAGTATATACCCTGGCAACGTCCGGAAGACAGGCTGAGCGCGGTAGCTGGTTTCGAATCAGCATCCATAATAAGTAGGAGAAGCCCAGCGCCAAAGGACCATCAGACCCTCACGCTTACCACTAGCAAGTCCCTGATAAGAAGTCCACCAAATAAAATCACACGCAGTCCCCGGGGATGGACAGAAGTGAGCAGAAGTGGGCCGCCACATCGAAATCGAGCACCAACAAGAGAAACTCTCTCTCGAACGATCTTCACACGCCCTGAAGAGGACTGATGCCTTCAACAAATATGAGACAATACAAAGGGTAGGGAGCCAACCATAGGCATTTGCTCTTGGAATATAAATGGCCTAACTTCAAAAATGGACGACCCAGACTTTCAGCAGTACATCTCTCAATTTGATATAGTAATGCTGCAGGAAACCTGGCTCACTTCCACACAACATATTACGGGTTTTACCTGCTACTCAACAGCAGCAGTCAGAACCAACAGATTTGGCCACCAGTCAGGAGGCTTAGCTACATACATATCCAACACATCAATATCCTCGGCAGATCTCATGAACTCCTCCACAACCTCAACCTTAACAGTAAAAATAAAAATAAAACTCTGCAACAAAGAAGAAGAGATATGCCTTGTCAATGCATATGTCCATCCTAAACACAGAGGTAATGACTCCAAAATAATTACCAAACAACTTGAGGAATATATGACTCAGATGGAAAAGCCACTCTTCCTCCTGTCAGGGGATTTCAACCAAAACCTGCTTGGTCCATCAGCAGAAGAAGAGGTCCTAGCTCTAAACATAATTTATACGATACCATTGCAAAGCTCCCCGCGACACAGGAGAAAGCATCATATAATGCCCTACTTAATGACTTAGAACATCTAAATTTTCGGGCATTAAACGGAAGATTCATGACAGATCGACCTCCAGTAGGAACATTCTACTCACAAACAGCTAGCTCCATCTTGGACTATACATTAGTCAGTCTGGCACTTTTCCCCCACATCTTGGAATTTAGAATGGGGGACAACGGCGAAAGTGACCACCGCCCCCAAGAATGCTATCTGACAACAAAGTCGCCTATTGCAATCAGGCAAGACAAAACGCTAGGGCCGATTTATTCCATCAATCAAAAAAGGATCAAATGCACGCCAACCAACCTGACAACTTTGACTGACATTGCCCTCCAACGATATAACACACAAAAAACAAATGCAGCAGGGCATATCCCCCACTGGGAGCAATATACAGGATCTTTGCTAAAAGAACTGGCAACTAAGATCCCCCAAAAAATTAACTTGCACAAAGAAATGAGTAAAACCAATTTATAAAAAGGACCAACAGCAGAATTAAGGCAGCACAAAAGATTAGTAAACTCGACGCTACGAAAGCTAAGATCAGCCCCCGACAACGCACAGCTTCGGATAGTGCTGAAGAAACAAAGAACTGAGCTCAAATGCATAAAATGGACCATAAAAAAAGATGCTGAAAATGAGACTTGGGCAAAATTATTACATGACATCAAAAGTAGTAATATCTCACGCTCAGTAAATAGGATCCTACGACCACAGCATAAAGATCTAGGCTTGCATATTGTGGAAGAGTTATGGATTAATTACCTCTCTACCCACTTAAATGACTTTCCAGAATATGCAGGAGCGCAAAAAATGAACATCACAGAGCCCAATTCCATAATGCTTACGCTGAAGACCCTGACCAAGAGAGAGCAAGGCCTACCCAAAAACATACCGGATATAACAGTTGGCCAGCAAATAGCATTAATAAAAAAGCAGATTCGTAAGGGCAGCAAGGAAGTTGCTCCGGGACCAAATGGCATTCCGCCAGCCCTATTCATGGAAAAGATCACAGATTGGGCTACCAACATGCAACCGCTATTCTCGGAAGTCAGACTCTTAAATAAAATCCCAGAATCCTGGAGAGGATCAACGATTGTGCCTATATTTAAAAAAGGTGACAAAATGGACCCTAATACCTACCGACTAGTAGCCCTCCTCGACAATGATGCAAACTACTTTGCAGGAACCCTCTTAGAGGAGATCGTGCTTTGGGCGGATTCAAATCAGATCATACCACTGAACCAGACCGGTTTCCGGAAAAACACCAGAACAGTTACCAATATTCTAGCCATCTCTCTAATGATCGATGCAGCAAAAATAAAAAAACTGCCGCTGCACATGTGCTACATCGATTTTAATGCAGCGTTTGACAACATTGACAGAGGCAGACTTTGGGGGAAACTGGCTCAATGGGGATTACCGCAGCCGATTCTAAGCATGCTGAAGCTTCTACACTCTGACACCTGGGTGCAGGTGAAGCTAGGAGGCGGCACACATCTATCATCTAAAGTTCGCACCACCAAAGGCCTCAAGCAAGGGTGCATGCTTGCCCCGATATTGTTTAATCTGCTTATGGCGGATCTATCAGGTTTACTCAACATATGCAACTCGCATTCCCCGAGGTTGGGAGGGAAAATCTTGAGTAACCTGCTGTATGTGGATGACGTAGTGTTACTCAGCCACACATACATCGGCCTCCAGCATCTTCTGACCCAAATGAACGGCTACGCTACGGAAAACAAACTTAAAATAAATCTGAGCAAGACACGCACCATGTCGATCAACACCAAGAAGAAGATTCAGAAATCATGGGCCCTAGGCGGCCAAAAAATAGAGTCTGCACTCGTCTACAAATACCTGGGAGTCCTCTTTGATAGAGATGGCACTTTTGCACAGCAAAAGCAGGAAGTGAAAAGGAGAGGGGCGTGCATTGCCGTCACACTAAAAAACATAGCCAATCAATTGATGGGGCCAATTCTAACCCCCTATCTGAGAGCTATTCAGGCTAAGCTACTCCCTTCTATCTGCTATGGCAGCGAGGCGCTTCATGGGAGAGACTCCAAGAACCTGGACATAATCCAGACAAAAGCCTACAGAATAATGTTTTTGCTCCCATCCTATATATCGCCTGCCCAACTCAGGCTGGAATTTGGTTTGCAAAAGCAAGTTGTTGCCAGACAGGGAGCATACATCATCTGCTGCCACAAACTTCGTTCGGCTGCCACAAACTTTGTTCGGCTACCACCAAAACTCTAAACTCGCTGCTATGGCAAGATATTCAAAACAGGGACACATCTCAGGCAAGATCCTACCTGCAGGAAGCCCTGGGGGCAACCAATCTAACTGCGATCTGGGACATGCAACTTGGGCATGACCAATTCAAAAAACTAGTCTGGAAAACTGTTAAAACTCTATCCTTATTAGAAGTTAAGGCCACATTTGCCAAAAGAAAACACGCTTGGATGACATTAAATTTGTATAAATTGTTGTCATCAGAATCATACTTCAGTGAGGGTTATCCTAAGACCACAAAACTGAAGTTCTTGAAATACAGACTAGGGATCTTGCCAAGCAGCGAGCATCTACCACCATGGCTCAGGAGCAATGGCCATGAGGTTTGTCCGCTATGTAACAAAGACAAGGGCGCATACTACATCTGACCTGTCTTTGTGAAGAGTTACAGCCAGCCCGCCAACAGCTTCTAAAGGGCCAGTTCAAGCAGCTAGGGATATGCACGAGAAGGCAATCAGTGCTCGCCTGCCTGAACCCTTTGAATACGAAACTGAATTGTAGATATGTTAAGTTCCTTGCAATGATCAAGCAAAAACTGCCCAAAACAAAAACTTTCGATCATTGATATAGGCAACAAGCAGACGGCCTACAGGATGTAAGGGAACACGCTGCCCCGCCATAAGATAAATACTTTGCTCAATCAGACTGGGTTCTTTAACGCAAGCTCATTATTTAAGGGAACATGCTGCCCCGCCATAAGACAAATACTCTCGGCCATTCAGACTGGGTTTAGTGCAAGCTCATTAGCAATGATTACAATGTACAAATTTTACGATATTTTAAAGTCTTTTTCTACTGTTTTGTATAATATTTTTGCACTGGGTTTAATTAACTATGCATAATAATAATAAACTAAAACACTCTACACGTTGCTTTTATTAGGAAACCTGCAAGATTGGTATGATTACCATCAAATAGTTTATATCTTGGTAGTTTATCCTTTTTAAAAGATACACTTATTTGCACATTTTTGTTTGCACTGCACACTTGATACTGCTTGAAAAGTTCCCATTTCTCACCAACACAATCTATTTTGTCTTTTTCCTTCTGAGAGTTTCGTACGGAAGGATACAGGCCTCTTCTGTTGCCATCTCTGATTGATAAGAGAGGCAGGGGAGTACTGGTAGGAATCCCAGATGATGACACTGGGCACATGATTGTGTATTGATGGAATACCAATCATCCTGAAGCGATTCATTTTCTCTTTGCAGCCTTCATTGTAAACTCTTTTTTCACACTCTATAGAATAGTAAGGCGTGACAGACTCTCTGCTGGTAGATATATGTTTGAATGTCTACATACGCCAGGTAGTCCTTAAGATTCTATTTGTTTATGAATATTGAAATGCGTTAGCAGAGTCCCCCCAAAAACAACACAGAGCAGCTTCAAACGTCCCGTGCCTCGGGAAAGGTGGAAGCGCTTAAGAGCACGTGATGACTCCTCCCCCGCACATGTGCATACTGCCGAAAAGCTCTGGGTACCCTGGGACTCTGAGTCCCACGAGGGTCAGCGCAGGTCCATTGCGCAGGAACCGGGAGGCAGTGGCAGAGTTGGTGGGACTGGCTTCGCCCAGGGACGATTTCCCACCAGGGTATTGAAATGCGTTAGCAGAGTACCCCCAAAAACAACAGAGAGCAGCTTCAAATGTCCCGTAGAAAAGTACTTTAAGACCTGATAAGTTATTTTGCATGCCAAGTTGACATTGCAGTAAAAATGGACACACATGCTTTGCAGTAGCAGGCCTTACAGACATTTAAATGGCTACCTGCGTGGATGGGTGAGTTGCTTCTGTCACTGTGTGAGTACAAAACTGAGGGACTCTATGAGTCCCTGTATGGGTGTATACATGTTTCTGTATGCCAGAATTTCAGTACAGAAGTGCCTCTTTTAGTAACTCAGTGGGTATTTATATCTATATACACATGGCTGTAAAGCTATCTTAGCAGCTGTCTTAGATACTGTTAGGGTAACCCTGTGTGCAGCTAGGGGTGGTATTGCTACATACATAAGTGCTGAAGGTTGTGACATTGGATATATAGGTAAGCATACTGTTATATCTCTGAGCCTCTCAATCTGTATGTAAGAAGCTGCATGGATTCCTTACTCACTGTTTCAGTGGGGTTGGGGATATTTAGCTGTTTGTGCAACTGCCTGCATTACTGCTGAATATATAAGAGCTTTATGTGTATGCAAGTGAATGTTTAGGTGCCCCTGTCACTGTATGACTGGGTGTTTTAGTGGCTTTTTCCTTTTTCAAATAGATATGTGCGTTCCAGTATGTTTAGAAGACTGGAGCTATAACTGGACATATGGGTCTCCAAGTGCACATCTAACTCAATCGAACTTTAAACAACATGCCATATCTTTTAAGCCCATAACTTCCTGCTCTATGGCCTTCCTATGTAAGCACAGACAATGTTCACAAGGACTCATTTTTAGAACAGTAGATGGATTACAGTTACTTTCTTCAGCACATACCTAAATGAATGTCTCACTGTCTATGTTGGTGTGCCATTGGATATGTCTAACTCTCTTGGATCTCTAAATGTGTATGTAAGGGGCTGCATGGATTTGTTATTGGCTGAGTCAGTGACTTTTGGAGTATTTACCTGTGTGTTCAACTGCCTGGCATTGCTGCTGAATATATAAGAGCTGTATGTGTGTGTGGGAGAATGTATAAGTGTCTCTGGCACTATCTGATTGGGCGTTTTAGTGGCTCTGCACTTTGACACATACATGTGTGAGTTTCATTATGGATAGGACACTGGAGTTAAAACTGAACACAAAGGTCTCCAAGTGCACATCTCACTCAATCAAACTTGAAGAAAGGAAGGCTTCTTGGCCCCCAAAGTCCTTCAGGAGTAAAGTAGACTTCATTCTCCAATCAGTAGCATGCCGGGAGCCATGTTTGCAGGTGGTGGAGAAAGGGGCACATGGCCTCCGAAGACATCTTAGCAATCCCAATGTGTTGGACTTACTGAAGGTAATTGGAGGGGTAGTTGGCCCCAAAGACATCCTTGGGGCTAACTACCCCTCCTAGTACCTACAGTAAGTCCCACCCAGGAGGATTGCTACGTTCTCATAGCAAGCCACGCCCCCTTTATCTACAACTCTGCAAACGCCATCCCTGGTGTGCTCGTGGATGGGGATTGAAGTTCCCTTTGCTTCTGGGTGTCCATAGGGGCCAACAAGCCTACCTGTTACCTCCAGTAAGCCACACTCAGCCGGTGTATGCAGTTTTACTTTTAGGACAAATTGACTTTCAAAACATGTTAGCAAGCCTTAAAATCCTCTTTTACTACATATACGTCACTACCGGGATAGGCTGTAGGCATGCCACAGAGAAGGGAGGTATGAGCTTTAAAGATAAGGCATCTTTCTTCAAGTTTGATTGAGTGAGATGTGCACTTGGAAACCTGTATGTTGCTTCTTTCTGCATTTCTCTTGCTTCTTTGTGTACCTCTCATGCTTCTTTCTGCACCCCTCTTCTGCACCCTTCTTCCCTGTATGTATACCTATCTTGCATCTTTCTGCACCTCTGTAGCCTTTTCCTGCAGTTCTCCTGCCTTTCTGCACCCCTTTTGCTTCTTTTTGTACTTCCCATGCTTCTTTCTGCACTGCTCTTGCCTCTTTCTGTACCTCTGTTTGTTCTTTCTGTACTGCTCCTGCTTTTTTCTGTACCTGTTTCCTCTTCTGCACCTCTTTTGCTCATTTCTGCAAATCTCTTGCATCTTTCAACAGTTCTCCTACCTCATTATGTACCTCTGTTCCTCTTTCTGCACTTCTCTTGCCTCTTTCTGCACCTCTGTTGCTTCTTTATGCACTCCTCTTGCTTTTTTCTGCACAGCTCTTGCTTTCTTTTGAGCCTCTGTTGTCTCTTTCAGCACCTCTGTTGCTTCTTTCTGCACTTCTATTGACTCTTTCTGTATCCCTCTTCTCTCTTTCTGTACCTATCTTGCCTCTTTCTGTACCTCTCTTGCCTCTTTCTGTACCTCACTTGCTTCTTTCTGCACTTTTCTTACCTCTTTCTGTACTTCTCATGCCTCTGTCTGCACCCCTGTTAACTCTTTCTGCACCTCTCTTGCCTTATTCTGTACCACTCTTGCCTCTTACTGCACCTCTGTTGCTTCTTTCTCTACTTCTTTTGCCTCTTTCTGTACCACTGCACTCTCTTTCCGTACCTCTCTTGCCTTTTTCTATAGTTCACTTGCCTTTTTCTGAACCCCTCTACCCTCTATCTTCACCTCTCTTGTCTCTTTCTACAGTTCTCTTGCCTCTTTCAGCACCTCTGTTGAATCTTTCTGCACTCCTCTTGCTTTTGTCTGCACAGCTCTTGCTTCGTCTGTGCCTCTGTTGTCTCTTTCTGCACCCCTTTTGCCTCTTTGTACATCTCACTTGCTTCTTTCTACATTACTCTTTTCTCATTTTGAACCTCTCTTGCTTCTCTCTGCACCTCTCTTGCCTCTTTCTGCACTTATGTTGCTTCTTTCTGCACTTCTCTAGCATCTTTCTGCATTTCTGTTCCCTCTTTCTGCACCTATCCTACCTTTTTCTGCACCTCTGTTGCCTCTTCCTGCAACTTTGTGCTTCTTTCTGCACTTCTCGTTCCTCTTTCTGTACCCCTCTTGTGTCTTTCTGTACCTCAGTTGCTTCTTTATACACTAGACTTGCTTCTTTCTGCACCCTCTTGTCTCATTATGCACTCTTCATCTTTCTTTCTGTGCCTTACTTGCTATTTTTTGCACCCCTCTTGCCTCTTTCTTTACCCCTCTTCCCTCTTTCTGCACCTCTCTTGCCTATTTCTGCATCACTATTCTCTCTTTCGGGACCTCTTCTGCCTGTTTCTGTACCTCACTTGTTCTTTCTGCAACTCTTGTGCTTCTTTCTGCACTTCTCCTGCCTCTTTCTGCACCGCTCTTGCTTCTTTTTGCACTTATGTTGCTTCTTTCTGCACTTTACTAGCTTCTTGCTGCACCTCTCTTGCTTCTTTAAGTACCCTTCTTCCCTCTTTCTACATCTCTCTTGCCTCTTGGTGCACCTCTCTTGCTCTTTCTGCTGTTCTCTTGCCTTGTTCTGCACCTCTACTGCCTCTTTCTTCACTTCTCTAGCCACTTTCTGCAACTCTGTCACTTCTTTCTTTAATCAATCAATCAATCAGTAATTTGTAGAGTGCACTACTCACCCATGAGGGTCTCAAGGCGCTGAGGGAGGTGGAGTTGCAGTTACTGCTCCAACAACCAGATCTTGAGAAGTTTCCTGAAGGTCAGCAGGTCGTGGGTCTGTCGCAGCTGTGTGGGGAGGATGTTCCATGTCGTGGCGGCGAGGTAGGAGAAGGATCTGCACCGATGGATGTCCTGTGGATTTGTGGGATGGTGGAGAGGGTGAGGTCTGCGGAGCAAAGCTGGTGGCTCGTGGTGTAGAAGGTGAGACGTTTGTTAAGGTATGCTGGTCATGCGTTGTGGAGTGCTTTGTGGGCGTGGGTGAGGTGCTTGAAGGTGATCCTCTTGTTGACTGGTAGTCAGTGCAGGTCTTTCAAGTGGGCAGTGATGTGGGTGTGATGGGGTATGTCGAGGATGCGGCATGTGGAGGCGTTCTGTATACGATGGAGTCTCTTTTGGAGGTTGGCCACGGTTTCTGAATAGAGGGCATTGCCTTAGTCCTGTCTACATCTGAATACATTCAGAAAAGGGGGTGGTGATGAACAGAGTGCCTGAATTAAGCAGACCACTCTTACCCAGTCCAAAGATCAGGGCTTGATCCATCACCGTTTTTTAGCTCACTGCACCATCCCAGCTCAGAACTTGGCTATATGCAAATTAGTCTGTTCCTGTCCCAGTGCATGATGGGAACAGGGCAAACCAAACTACCAAGCCAATTCTTATACTGGGAAGGAAACAAGCTTCCGGAGACCAGTTTCTGCCATTTCAGGCGTCGTCGGCCCAGCTTGCTTGAATCCTGATGGTGCAATGAGCAAGGGACTCACATCTGAGTATACCCTTCCACGCATATGGTGGACAAAATGATTCAGAAAAGGGGGTGGTGATGAACAGAGTGCCTGAATTAAGCAGACCACTCTTACCCAGTCCAAAGATCAGGGCTTGATCCATCACCGTTTTTTAGCTCACTGCACCATCCCAGCTCAGAACTTGGCTATATGCAAATTAGTCTGTTCCTGTCCCAGTGCATGATGGGAACAGGGCAAACCAAACTACCAAGCCAATTCTTATACTGGGAAGGAAACAAGCTTCCGGGGACCGGTTTCTGCCATTTCAGGCATCGTCGGCCCGGCTTGCTTGAATCCTGATGGTGCAATGAGCAAGGGACTCACATCTGAGTATACCCCTCCACGCATATGGTGGACAAAATGATTCAGAAAAGGGGGTGGTGATGAACAGAGTGCCTGAATTAAGCAGACCACTCTTACCCAGTCCAAAGATCAGGGCTTGATCCATCACCGTTTTTTAGCTCACTGCACCATCCCAGCTCAGAACTTGGCTATATGCAAATTATTCTGTTCATGTCCCAGTGCATGATGGGAACAGGGCAAACCAAACTACCAAGCCAATTCTTATACTGGGAAGCAAACAAGCTTCCGGGGACCGGTTTCTGCCATTTCAGGCGTTGTCGGCCCGGCTTGCTTGAATCCTGATGGTACAATGAGAAAGGGACTCACATCTGAGTATACCCTTCCATGCATATGGTGGACAAAATGATTCAGAAAAGGGGGTGGTGATGAACAGAGTGCCTGAATTAAGCAGACCACTCTTACCCAGTCCAAAGATCAGGGCTTGATCCATCACCGTTTTTTAGCTCACTGCACCATCCCAGCTCAGAACTTGGCTATATGCAAATTAGTCTGTTCCTGTCCCAGTGCATGATGGGAACAGGGCAAACCAAACTACCAAGCCAATTCTTATACTGGGAAGGAAACAAGCTTCCGGGGACCGGTTTCTGCCATTTCAGGCGTCGTCGGCCCGGCTTGCTTGAATCCTGATGGTGCAATGAGCAAGGGACTCACATCTGAGTATACCCTTCCACGCATATGGTGGACAAAATGATTCAGAAAAGGGGGTGGTGATGAACAGAGAGCCTGAATTAAGCAGACCACTCTTACCCAGTCCAAAGATCAGGGCTTGATCCATCACCGTTTTTTAGCTCACTGCACTATCCCAGCTCAGAACTTGGCTATATGCAAATTAGTCTGTTCCTGTCCCAGTGCATGATGGGAACAGGGCAAACCAAACTACCAAGCCAATTCTTATACTGGGAAGGAAACAAGCTTCCGGGGACCGGTTTCTGCCATTTCAGGCGTCGTCGGCCCGGCTTGCTTGAATCCTGATGGTGCAATGAGCAAGGGACTCACATCTGAGTATACCCTTCCACGCATATGGTGGACAAAAATATTCAGAAAAGGGGGTGGTGATGAACAGAGTGCCTGATTAAGCAGACCACTCTTACCCAGTCCAAAGATCAGGGCTTGATCCATCACCGTTTTTTAGCTCACTGCACCATCCCAGCTCAGAACTTGGCTATATGCAAATTAGTCTGTTCCTGTCCCAGTGCATGATGGGAACAGGGCAAACCAAACTACCAAGACAATTCTTATACTGGGAAGGAAACAAGCTTCCGGGGACCGGTTTCTGCCATTTCAGGCGTCGTCGGCCCGGCTTGCTTGAATCCTGATGGTGCAATGAGCAAGGGACTCACATCTGAGTATACCCTTCCACGCATATGGTGGACAAAATGATTCAGAAAAGGGGGTGGTGATGAACAGAGTGCCTGAATTAAGCAGACCACTCTTACCCAGTCCAAAGATCAGGGCTTGATCCATCACCGTTTTTTAGCTCACTGCACCATCCCAGCTCAGAACTTGGCTATATGCAAATTAGTCTGTTCCTATCCCAGTGCATGATGGGAACAGGGCAAACCAAACTACCAAGCCAATTCTTATACTGGGAAGGAAACAAGCTTCCGGGGACCGGTTTCTGCCATTTCAGGCGTCGTCGGCCCGGCTTGCTTGAATCCTGATGGTGCAATGAGCAAGGGACTCACATCTGAGTATACCCTTCCACGCATATGGTGGACAAAATGATTCAGAAAAGGGGGTGGTGATGAACAGAGTGCCTGAATTAAGCAGACCACTCTTACCCAGTCCAAAGATCAGGGCTTGATCCATCACCGTTTTTTAGCTCACTGCACCATCCCAGCTCAGAACTTGGCTATATGCAAATTAGTCTGTTCCTGTCCCAGTGCATGATGGGAACAGGGCAAACCAAACTACCAAGCCAATTCTTATACTGGGAAGGAAACAAGCTTCTGGGGACCGGTTTCTGCCATTTCAGGCGTCGTCGGCCCGGCTTGCTTGAATCCTGATGGTGCAATGAGCAAGGGACTCACATCTGAGTATACCCTTCCACGCATATGGTGGACAAAATGATTCAGAAAAGGGGGTGGTGATGAACAGAGTGCCTGAATTAAGCAGACCACTCTTACCCAGTCCAAAGATCAGGGCTTGATCCATCACCGTTTTTTAGCTCACTGCACTATCCCAGCTCAGAACTTGGCTATATGCAAATTAGTCTGTTCCTGTCCCAGTGCATGATGGGAACAGGGCAAACCAAACTACCAAGCCAATTCTTATACTGGGAAGGAAACAAGCTTCCGGGGACCGGTTTCTGCCATTTCAGGCGTCGTCGGCCCGGCTTGCTTGAATCCTGATGGTGCAATGAGCAAGGGACTCACATCTGAGTTTACCCTTCCACGCATATTGTGGACAAAATGATTCAGAAAAGGGGGTGGTGATGAACAGAGTGCCTGAATTAAGCAGACCACTCTTACCCAGTCCAAAGATCAGGGCTTGATCCATCACCGTTTTTTAGCTCACTGCACCATCCCAGCTCAGAACTTGGCTATATGCAAATTAGTCTGTTCCTGTCCCAGTGCATGATGGGAACAGGGCAAACCAAACTACCAAGCCAATTCTTATACTGGGAAGGAAACAAGCTTCCGGGGACCGGTTTCTGCCATTTCAGGCGTCGTCGGCCCGGCTTGCTTGAATCCTGATGGTGCAATGAGCAAGGGACTCACATCTGAGTATACCCTTCCACGCATATGGTGGACAAAATGATTCAGAAAAGGGGGTGGTGATGAACAGAGTGCCTGAATTAAGCAGACCACTCTTACCCAGTCCAAAGATCAGGGCTTGATCCATCACCGTTTTTTAGCTCACTGCACCATCCCAGCTCAGAACTTGGCTATATGCAAATTAGTCTGTTCCTGTCCCAGTGCATGATGGGAACAGGGCAAACCAAACTACCAAGCCAATTCTTATACTGGGAAGGAAACAAGCTTCCGGGGACCGGTTTCTGCCATTTCAGGCGTCGTCGGCCCGGCTTGCTTGAATCCTGATGGTGCAATGAGCAAGGGACTCACATCTGAGTATACCCTTCCACGCATATGGTGGACAAAATGATTCAGAAAAGGGGGTGGTGATGAGCAGAGTGCCTGAATTAAGCAGACCACTCTTACCCAGTTCAAAGATCAGGGCTTGATCCATCACCGTTTTTTAGCTCACTGCACCATCCCAGCTCAGAACTTGGTTATATGCAAATTAGTCTGTTCCTGTCCCAGTGCATGATGGGAACAGGGCAAACCAAACTACCAAGCCAATTCTTATACTGGGAAGGAAACAAGCTTCCGGGGACCGGTTTCTGCCATTTCAGGCGTCGTCGGCCCGGCTTGCTTGAATCCTGATGGTGCAATGAGCAAGGGACTCACATCTGAGTATACCCTTCCACGCATATGGTGGACAAAATGATTCAGAAAAGGGGGTGGTGATGAACAGAGTGCCTGAATTAAGCAGACCACTCTTACCCAGTCCAAAGATCAGGGCTTGATCCATCACCATTTTTTAGCTCACTGCACCATCCCAGCTCAGAACTTGGCTATATGCAAATTAGTCTGTTCCTGTCCCAGTGCATGATGGGAACATGGCAAACCAAACTACCAAGCCAATTCTTATACTGGGAAGGAAACAAGCTTCCGGCTTGCTTGAATCCTGATGGTGCAATGAGCAAGGGACTCACATCTGAGTATACCCTTCCACGCAATTCTGAATCATTTTGTCCACCATAAGCGTGGAAGGGTATACTCAGTCCCTTGCTCACTGCTCCATCAGGATTCAAGCAAGCCGGGCCGACGACGCCTGAAATGGCAGAAACCGGTCCCCGGAAGCTTGTCTCCTTTCTGGTGAAGAATTGGCTTGGTAGTTTGGTCTGCCCTGTTCCCATGATGCACTGGGCCAGGGACAGACTAATTTGCATATAGCCAGGTTCTGAGCTGGGATGGGGCAGTGAGCTAAATAACGGTGATGGATCAAGCCCTGATCTTTGGACTGGGTAAGAGTGGTCTGCTTAATTCAGACACTCTGTTCATCACCACCCCCTATTCTGAATCATTTTGTCCACCATAAGCGTGGAAGGGTATACTCAGACATGAGTCCCTTGCTCACTGCTCCATCAGGATTCAAGCAAGCCGGGCCGACGACGCCTGAAATGGCAGAAACCGGTCCCTGGAAGCTTGTCTCCTTTCTGGTGAAGAATTGGCTTGGTAGTTTGGTCTGCCCTGTTCCCATGATGCACTGGGCCAGGGACAGACTAATTTGCATATAGCCAGGTTCTGAGCTGGGATGGGGCAGTGAGCTAAATAACGGTGATGGATCAAGCCCTGATCTTTGGACTGGGTAAGAGTTGTCTGCTTAATTCAGACACTCTGTTCATCACCACCCCCTTTTCTGAATCATTTTGTCCACCATAAGCGTGGAAGGGTATACTCAGACATGAGTCCCTTGCTCACTGCTCCATCAGTTTTCAAGCAAGCCGGGCCGACGACGCCTGAAATGGCAGAAACCGGTCCCCGGAAGCTTGTCTCCTTTCTGGTGAAGAATTGGCTTGGTAGTTTGGTCTGCCCTGTTCCCATGATGCACTGGGCCAGGGACAGACTAATTTGCATATAGCCAGGTTCTGAGCTGGGATGGGGCAGTGAGCTAAATAACGGTGATGGATCAAGCCCTGATCTTTGGACTGGGTAAGAGTGGTCTGCTTAATTCAGACACTCTGTTCATCACCACCCCCTTTTCTGAATCATTTTGTCCACCATAAGCGTGGAAGGGTATACTCAGACATGAGTCCCTTGCTCACTGCTCCATCAGGATTCAAGCAAGCCGGGCCGACGACGCCTGAAATGGCAGAAACCGGTCCCCGGAAGCTTGTCTCCTTTCTGGTGAAGAATTGGCTTGGTAGTTTGGTCTGCCCTGTTCCCATGATGCACTGGGCCAGGGACAGACTAATTTGCATATAGCCAGGTTCTGAGCTGGGATGGGGCAGTGAGCTAAATAACGGTGATGGATCAAGCCCTGATCTTTGGACTGGGTAAGAGTGGTCTGCTTAATTCAGACACTCTGTTCATCACCACACCCTTTTCTGAATCATTTTGTCCACCATAAGCGTGGAAGGGTATACTCAGACATGAGTCCCTTGCTCACTGCTCCATCAGGATTCAAGCAAGCCGGGCGGACGACGCCTGAAATGGCAGAAACCGGTCCCCGGAAGCTTGTCTCCTTTCTGGTGAAGAATTGGCTTGGTAGTTTGGTCTGCCCTGTTCCCATGATGCACTGGGCCAGGGACAGACTAATTTGCATATAGCCAGGTACTGAGCTGGGATGGGGCAGTGAGCTAAATAACGGTGATGGATCAAGCCCTGATCTTTGGACTGGGTAAGAGTGGTCTGCTTAATTCAGACACTCTGTTCATCACCACCCCCTTTTCTGAATCATTTTGTCCACCATAAGCGTGGAAGGGTATACTCAGACATGAGTCCCTTGCTCACTGCTCCATCAGGATTCAAGCAAGCCGGGTCGACGACGCCTGAAATGGCAGAAACCGGTCCCCGGAAGCTTGTCTCCTTTCTGGTGAAGAATTGGCTTGGTAGTTTGGTCTGCCCTGTTCCCATGATGCACTGGGCCAGGGACAGACTAATTTGCATATGGCCAGGTTCTGAGCTGGGATGGGGCAGTGAGCTAAATAACGGTGATGGATCAAGCCCTGATCTTTGGACTGGGTAAGAGTGGTCTGTTTAATTCAGACACTCTGTTCATCACCACCCCCTTTTCTGAATCATTACATCTGAATACAGCCTGTGTCACCGTTCTTCTGGTTCCAGTAGGAATCCATCTGTAGATCTTGCCGAGCATGCAGAGGGTGTTGAAGCAGGAGGAAGAGAGGGCGTTGACTTGCTAGATCATTGAGAGCAATGAGTCTTCCCTTTTCTTGCTTCTTTCTGCACCTCTCTTGCTTCATTCTGCAACTCTGTAGTCTCTTTCTGCACTCATCTTCCCTCTTTCTGCCCCTCGCTTGCCTCTTTCTGCACTCATCTTGTCTTATTCTGCACCTTTATTGCTTCTTTCTGTACATCTCTTGCTTCTTTCTGTACCCTCCTACCCTTTATCGTTACCTCTTAGGCTTCTTTCTGCAACTCTCATGCCTCTTTCTGTACCTCTGTTTCTAATTTTTGCACTTCTCTTCCCTCTTTCCGTACCTCTCTTGCCTCTTTCTGCAGTTCTCTTGCCTCTTTCTGCACCTCTCTTGCCTCTTTCTTTACCTCACTCGCCTCTTTCTGCAGTTCTCTTGCTTTTTTAAACCTCTTTTGCTACGTTAAGCACTTCTTTTGCCTCTTTCTAAGCTTCACATGCACCTTTCTGAACTTCTCTTGCCTATTTCTGCATCCCTCCTGCCTCTTGCTGCACCTCTGTTGCCTAGTTCTGCACCTCACCTGCTTATTTCTGCACCACTCTTGCCTCCTTCTGCACCTCGCTTGCCTCTGTCTGCACTTATGTTCCCTCTTTCTGCACCTCTTTTGCCTGTTTCTGTGACTATCTTGTCTCTTTCCTCAATTCTCTTGCCTCCTTCTGCTCCTCTGTTGATTGTTTCTGCACTTCTCCTGCCTCTTTCTGCACCTCTCATGCACCTCTCATGCTACTTCCTGCACCTCTGTTTCATCTTTTTGTACCTCACTTGCTTTTCTCTGCACCCCTCTTGCCTCGGTCTGCACCCATCTTCCCTCTTCCTTCACCTCTTTTGTCTCTTTCTGCACCTCCCGTGCCTCTTTCTACACTTACCTTGCTTCTTTCTACACCTCTGTTGCTTCTTTCAGCAATTCTCTTACTTTTTTCAAAACATCTGTGTCTACTTTCAGCACTTCTCTTGCCTCTTTCTGAACTTCTCTTGCCTCTTTCTGCACCTATATTGCATCTTTCTGCACCCTTGTTGACTATTTCTGCACCTCACTTGCTTCTTTCTACAACGCTCTTGACTGTTTCTTCACCCCTCTCCCCTTATTCTGTACCTCTCTTGCATCTGTCTGCACCACTGTTTCTTTTTACTGTACCTCTTTTGCCTGTTTGTGCGACACTCTTGCCTCTTTTGTCAGTTCTCCTGCCTCCTTCAGCACCTCCATTGCTTGTTTCTGCACTTTTCCTGCCTCTTTCTGCATTTCTGTTCCCTCTTTCTGCACCTATCCTGCCTTTTTCTTCTGCACCCCTGTTTCCTCTTTTTACACCTCTGTTGATTCTTTTTGCACTTATCTTGCCTTTTTCTGCACTCTTCCTCTCTCATTCTGCACGCCACTTTTTTCTTTTTGCACCCTTCTTGACTCTTTCTTTATTCCTATTCGCTTTTTTGGCACCGCTCCTCCCTGTTTCTGTACCTCACTTGCCTCTTCCTTCAACTCTTTTGCTTCTTTCTGCACTTCACTTGCCTCTTTCTGCATGACTCTTGCCTCAATATGCACCTCTGTTGCTTCTTTCTGTACATCACTTGTTTCTCTCTGCACCCCTCTTGCCTCTTTTTGTACCCCTCTTCCCTCTTTCTGTACCTCTCTTGCCTCTTTCTACATCCTTCTTTCGGTACCTCCTCAGCCTTTTTCTGTACCTCTCTTGCCTCTTTCTGCACATCTGTTGCTCCTTTTTGCTCTTCTCTTGCCACTTTCTGCATTCCTCTTGCCTCTTTCTGCAGTGCTCTTGTGATTTTCTGCACCTCTCATGCCTCTTTAGGCACCTATCTGGTATCTTTCTGCACCTCTGTTGCCTATTTCTATACCTCACTTGCTTCTTTTTGTACCCCTCTTCTCTCTTTCTCTACCTCTCTTGCCTCTGTCTGCACTCATGTTCCCTCTTTCTGCACGTATTTTTCCTGTTTCTGCGACTCGTTTGCCTCTTTCTTCAGTTTTCTTTTTTCCTTCTGCACCTCTGTTGCTTGTTTCTGCACTTATCCTGCCTATTTCTGCACTTCTCTTGCCTCTTCCTGCACCTCTGTTTCCTCTTTCTGTACCTCAAATGCTTCTCATTGTATCCCACTTGCCTCTTTCTGCACTCCTCTTCCCTCGTTCTGCACCCCTTTTGCCTCTTTCTGTACAGCTCTTTCCTCTTTCTGCACTCTTCCTTCCTGTTTCTGCGACTCTCTTGCCTCTTTCTGCACACCTGTTGCTTCTTTCTGCTCTGCTCTTGCCACTTTATACATCCCTCTTGCCTCTTTTTGCAGTTCTCTTGCCATTTTCTGCACCTCTCTTGCCTCTTTCTGCACCTCACTTGCCTCTTTCTGCACCTCACATGCTTCTTTCTGCACCCTTCTTGCATCTTTTTTACCTCTCTTCCCTCTTTCTGCACGTCTCTTGCCTCTGTCTGTACTCCTGTTTCCTCTTTCTGTACCTCTTTTGCCTGGTTCTGCGACTCTTTTGCCTCTTTCTCCAATACTTGTGTCTCTTTCTGCACCTCTGTTGCTTGTTTCTGCACTTTTCCTGCCTCATTCTGCACCTCTCTTTCTGTCTTCCTGCACCTCTGTTTCCTCTTTCTGTACCTTACGTGCTTCTCTCTGTATCCCTCTTTTCTCTTTCTGTCCCCTCTTCCCTCTTTCTGCACCTCTCTTGCCTCTTTCTGCCCCCCTCTTCTCTCTTTCTGTATTCTCTTGCCTGTTTCTGCACCTCTCTTCGTCTGTTTGCACATCTGTTGCTTCTTTCTGCTCCTCTCTTGCTTCTTTCAGCATCCCTCTTGCCTCTTTCTGCACCTCTGTTGCCTAGTTCCGCATCTCACCTGCTTATTTCTGTAGCACTCTTGCCTCCTTCTGCACCTCGCTTGCCTCTGTCTGCACTTATGTTCCCTCTTTCTGCACCTCTGTTGCTTGTTTCTGCACTTTTTTTGCCTCATTCTGCACCTCTCTTTCTGTCTTCCTGCACCTCTGTTTCCTCTTTCTGTACCTTACGTGCTTCTCTCTGCATCCCTCTTTTCTCTTTCTGTCCCCTCTTCCCTCTTTCTGCACCTCTCTTGCCTCTTTCTGCCCCCCACTTCTCTCTTTCTGTATTTTCTTGCCTGTTTCTGCACCTCTCTTCGTCTGCCTGTACATCTGTTGCTTCTTTCTGCTCCTCTCTTGCTTCTTTCTGCATCCCTCTTGCCTCTTTCTGCACCACTGTTGCTTCTTTCTGTACTTCTATTGCTTCTTTCTGTACCCCTCTTGCTCCTTTCTGCACCCACCTTGCCTCTTTCTGCACCTCACATGCTTCTTTTTGCACCCCTCTTGCTTCTTTCTGTATCCCTCTTCCCTCTTTCTGCACCTCTCTTGCCTCTTTCTGGACCCTTGCTCTCTCTTTTGGCACCTCTGTTGCCTGTTTCTGCACCTCTATTGCCTATTACTGTACCTCTTTTGCTTCTTTCTGTACATCTCTTTCCTCTTTCTGCACCTCTCTTGCCTCTTTCTGCACCTCTGTTGGTTCTTTCTGAACTGCTCTTGCTTCTTTCTGCACCTTTGTTCCCTCTTTCTGTACCTCTTTTGTCTTTCTCTGCAACTCTCTTGTATCTTTTTTCGGTTATATTGCCTTCTTCTGCACCTCACTTGCCTCTTTCTGCAATTCTCTTGTTTATTTCTACAAGTCTGTTACTTCTTTCAACATTTTTCTTGCCTCTTTTTGCACTCATCGTGCCTGTTTCCTCATCTCTCTTTCCTTTTTCTGCACCTCTGTTGCCTTTTTCTGCACCTCACCTGCTTCTTTCTGTACCCCTCTTGCCTCTTTCTATACCCCTGTTCACTCTTTCTGTACCTCTTTTGCGTGTTTCCGTGACTCTCTTTCATCTTTCTTCAGTACTCTTGCCTCTTTCTGCACCTCTGTTGCTTCTTTCTGCACTTTTGTTGCTTCATTCTTTACCTTTTCTTGCTTCTTTCTGCACCTCACTTGCCTCTTTCTGTACTCCCCTTGCTTCTTTCTGCACTTCTAGTACCTCTTCTGCACCCCTCTACCCTTTTTCTACAGTTCTATTGCCTCTTTCTGCACCTCACGTGCCTCTTTCTGCACTTCTTTTGCTTCTTTCTTTGCCTCTATTGCTTCTATCTGTAATTTTCTTGCCTCTTTTACACTTCTCTTGCCTGTCTCTGCCCCTCTCTTGCTTCTTTCTGCACCTCTCCTGCCTCTTTCTGTACCTCTGTTGCTTCTTTCTGCACTACTCTAGCATCTTTCTGCATTTCAGTACCCTCTTTCTGCACCTATCCTGCCCTTTTCTGCATCTCTGTTGCCTCGTTCTGCACCTCTTTTGCTTCTTTCTGCACTTCCGCGCAGCCGAGCTGGTCACTGCTGAGGCCGCTTAGTCCCTCGCCTGCCGCCTTCAGCGGACTCTCCCCCCGGCCACGCCCACTCCTGACCACGCCCCCTTGGGCCGGTACTTAGGGGCTGATTGAGAGCTCTTCCCTTCATTGGAACACTCCCTTGCCTTCAGCGGGAGCTTTTAGACCCATTTTGTTTTAATTTTTGTATTCACTTTGTCAGCGCCTATCTGCGCTTTTATCCCCACGCTGCCTACCTTGCCTTGGGGCTCTGTCCTTCACTTCGCCGCCTGCGCAGCCGAGCTGGTCGCTGCTGAGGCCGCTTAGTCCCTCGCCTGCCGCCTTCAGCGGACGCTCCCCCCGGCCACGCCCACTCCTGACCACGCCCCCTTGGGCCGGTACTTAGGGGCTGATTGAGAGCTCTTCCCTTCATTGGAACACTCCCTTGCCTTCAGCGGGAGCTTTTAGACCCATTTTGTTTTAATTTTTGTATTCACTTTGTCAGCGCCTATCTGCGCTTTTATCCCCACGCTGCCTACCTTGCCTTGGGGCTCTGTCCTTCACTTCGCCGCCTGCGCAGCCGAGCTGGTCGCTGCTGAGGCCGCTTAGTCCCTCGCCTGCCGCCTTCAGCGGACGCTCCCCCCGGCCACGCCCACTCCTGACCACACCCCCTTGCCGCACTATTTACCATGTGCTTTTACCGTTCGCGCAGCGGACGGGCGCAGCGGGCGCGCCGTTTGCGCGCCGAAGGCGCGCCTAAGGCAAGCCCGTCTGCGCCCGTCCGCGACCGACCGGGACCAGGGGCCATAGACCCTGCTCCTCGCCTGGCGTATTCTTCGGCCCAACTCCTATCCTCGTCTGCCTCAACCCCTCTATCACCTTCTGTAGCTCTCCACTTATCCTCGCTTGGTATTAATGCCCCTTCCCCTCCTGGCGCTGCCTTACCTTTCCCTTCTTCTCCTCTCTCCTCTCTCCCCCTTCCCCTATGTGTGTCCCCCGGCTCGCTTCACGCCTCTGCCATTCTTTTGAACACACATTCGGCTGTAAAAAATCAAACTGCTCTCTTTAATCTACTGGACACGGACCCCCCGGATTTCCTCTTTCTCACTGAAACCTGGTTCTCCTCCCACTCTCTTCCGGATCTTCTCGCTATTCTCCCGGCAACCCATTACGCCCTCCGTGCCGACCGCCCAGATGGTAGATCTGGCGGTGGCGTGGCGCTTATAGCTAACCGATCCTTGCAGTTCCAGCTCCTCTCGCATCCTGGCATTACCAATGTTGACTTTCTGGTGGCCCGCTCTCTCAACCTTCCGGTTCCCCTCACGGTGATTCTCCTGTATCGTCCCCCTCAGTATATGTCTTCTTTTGTGTCCTCTCTGCAGGATCTCTTGGCCACCCTGGCTGTAGATAATTCCTCTCTAATTCTACTCGGGATTTTAATTTTTGGCCAGGCGATCCGCAGGAGGGCCCCCTCTCGAAAGACTTTTCCGCTACACTCCGCTGCCTCAACTTTTCATCTCACGTCTTGACCCCCACTCATACTCACGGTCACATTCTTGACCAGATCTGGTCTCTCCGCTGCAAACCCCTGGTGTCCTCTATTTCTCCTTGTGGCTGGTCGGATCATTTTCTGATCTCCTTCTCCATCCCTCTGGGTCAACCCGAGAAAGCTACCCTGCCCAAGAACATCTGGGCTCGGTGCTGGAAGAATGTTGATCTTAACGACCTTTCCTCTTCTCTTTCTCTATCGGCTCCCGGCCTGTCTGATCTCCCTGTGGAACACCAGGCGGATGCTATTCGCACTTGGCTTTCCTCGGCTTGTGATCAGGCCGCCCCTCTCAAAAAGATTAGATTGGCCCGCCATCACGATGCCCACAGGTGGTTCTCCAACGACCTCAGATCCCTGAAGCTTGAGCTCAGACGGTCGGAACGTCGCTGGCGTCGTACCTATTGTCCCACTCTCCGCCTGAAGTATAGGGCTCTTCTTAATAACTATAAATCGGCCATTCTAGCGGCCAAATCTAAATACTTTTCGGACCGCGTTGCCCTTTCGGCTAACAAAACTCGCGAGATCTTTTCTCTGGTCTGTAGCCTTGCCACCTCTGACCGTACTGGACTTTCCCCTGCTCCTTCGCAATCTCTTTGTCTTTCGTTGAACACCTTTTTTATTAATAAAATAATCACCATTAAGGCCAACATCCCGACTGTGCCTCACCTTGACCTCCTGGCCCACTCCCCTTCCCCTTCCTCTGTTTTTGATCACTTTGCACCCATCTCACCCGAGCTTTTCCTTGACCTCCTCGTCAAGGTCAAGTCCGGCTCCCCGGCGGATTGCGCACCTGCTCGCATCCTCAGAACTCTATTTACCAGTTGTCCCACCCCTCCCCTTTCCTTCCTTAATTCCTGCCTGGCTCTGGGTTCTGTCCCTTCCTTCTTTAAGTCTGCCATTGTGCTTCCCATTTTAAAGAAAGCCGGCCTGGACCCCTCTCTTCCATCTAATTTTAGGCCAATCTCCCTCCTTCCCTATCTTGGGAAGATTCTTGAGAGCCACGTAACATCCTGTCTCTCATCCTTCATCGAGGAGAATAACATCTTGGCCTCCCACCAGGCTGGCTTTCGACCGGGCCACTCCACTGAGGGCGTGGTCCTCGCGGTCCTTGACGAACTGAAGGGCAGGGCCGATGGCAATCTCCCTCAGGCCTTGGTCCTTTTGGACTTGTCCGCTGCGTTTGACACGGTCGACCATGCTATTCTTCTTGACCGTGTCAGCGCAGCGGGCATCCAGGGCATTGCCCTCTCCTGGATCGCCTCTTTTTTGCAGGGACGCTCACAGGCAGTCCACCTTTCCACTTTCTCTGCCCCCCCCCTCCCAGTCACGTGTGGGGTACCCCAGGGCTCTTCCCTCTCTCCCCTTCTTTTCAACCTCTATATCCGCCCCCTTATTTCTTCGCTTCTTGAGCTGGGGGTCTCGGTGTATAACTACGCTGATGACCTCCAGCTCGTCTTCGATCTGTCTTCCCCCATTCACTCTCTTCCCAAGCTCAGGTCGACTCTTGTCTTTATTTCTCAGTGGATGAGCCTCAATCATTTGAAGCTCAACCCTGACAAGACAGAGCTCGTCCTCACTGGTGGCCCCTCTAATCCCTGGTCCTCTGCTCATTGGCCCCTTTCCTTTGGTCCTCCTCCTTCCCCGGTTTCCTCTGTTCGGACTCTGGGCATCAAGGTCAGCAATGATCTTTCGATGCATGCGCATATTAGTTCTGTTGTATCCTCTTGTTTTCTTTCCCTCCGTCTTATCCGCAAGATCTCCCGGTTTTTTTCTGTTGATGCACTCAAAGTTATCATCACTGCCCTCATTACATCCCGCCTGGATTATGGCAATGGCCTGTTTGTAGGCATCCCTGCCTACGAGACTCGTCGTCTCCAGGCCATCCAGAACCAGGCGGCCCGTCTTGTCCTTCGTCTTCCCAAGTTCTCCCATATCACTCCCGCCCTTAAAACCCTTCACTGGCTCCCTGTTCAGTACAGGTCCCAGTTTAAACTTGCTTGCCTGGCCTTTCGGGCGCAAGCCCGCTCCGCTCCTCTTTTCATTAACTCCCTCATCTCCTCTCATGCCCCTTCCCGTTCCCTCCGTTCCTCTTCCCTCTCTCTCCTTCACGTTCCCCGCTTCCGAAAGTCTCGCACAGGGGGCACCCGCTTCTCTGTGCGCGCGCCGCAGATCTGGAACTCCCTCCCCCTCTCCATCCGTTCCATCCCCATCTTTTCTCACTTTCGGAAAGCCCTCAAAACTTTTCTCTTCCTACAGGCTTTCCCGGACTAATACCTCCCCCTATCTGTTAGGCAGATGTTGATGTGTTCCCCAGCGCCAGGAAGCCGCTTGGCCACAGAGCGCTCTATAAATCCCTTTTTCATTTCATTTCATTTCATTTCTTGTGCCTCTTTCTGAACCCCTCTTGTGTCTTTCTGCATCTTCATTGCTTCTTTCTGCACTTATTTTGTTTTTTTCTGTACCTTCTTGCTTCTTTCTGCACCCTTCCACTCTTTTTCTGCCCCTCACTTGCTTCTTTCTGCACCTCTCTTGCTTCTTTCTGTACCCCTCTTCCCTCTTTCTGCACCTCTCTTGCTTCTTCATGCACTGCTCTTTCCTCTTTCTGCACACCTCCTTCCTGTTTCTGCGCCTCTCTTGCCTCTTTCTGCACACCAGTTGTTTCTTTCTGCTCTTCTCTTGCCACTTTCTGCATCCCTCTTGCCTCTTTTTGCAGTTCTCTTGCCATTGTTTGCACCTTTCTTGCCTCTTTCTGTACTTCACTTGCCTCTTTCTGCACATTCCTTGCTTCTTTCTACACCATTGTTGCTACTTTCAGCACTTCTCTTGCCTCTTTCTGCACCCATCTTGCATCTTTCTGCACTTCTCTTCCCTCTTTCTGTACCTCTCTTGCCTCTTTCTGCACCTCTCTTGCATTTTATCACCTTTCTTTCCTCTTTCTATATGTCTGTTGCCTCTGCCTGCACCCTGTTTCCTCTTTCTGTACCTCGTTTTCCAGTTTCTGTGGCTCTTTTGCCTCTTTCTTCCATACTTGGGTCTCTTTCTGCACCTCTGTTGCCTGTTCTTTACTTATCCTGCCTCATTCTGTACATCTCTTGCCTCTTCCTGCACCTCTGTTTCCTCTTTCTGTACCTCACTTGCTCATCTTTGCATCCCTCTTTCCTCTTTCTGCACCCCTCTTCCCTCTTTCTGCACCTCTCGTGCCTCTTTCTGCACCCCTCTTCTCTCTTTCTGCACCTCTCCTGCCTGTTTCTGCACCTCTCTTCCCTCTGTCTGCACGTGTATTGCTTCTTTCTACTCCTTTCTTGCTTCTTTCTGCATCCCTCTTACCCCTTTCTGCACCATTGTTGCTTCTTTCTGCACTTCTATTGTTTCTTTCTGTACCACTCTTGCTCTTTTGTGCATCCACTTTGCCTCTTTCTGTACCTCACATGCTTCTATGTTCTCCCCTCTTGCTTCTTTCTGTATCCCTCTTCCCTCTTTCAGCACCTCTCTACCTCTTTATGCACCCCTGTTCTCTCATTTAGCACATCTGTTGCCTGTTTCTGCACCTCTCTTGCCTATTACTGTAACTCTTTTGCTTCTTTCTGTACATCTCTTTCCTCTTTCTGCACCTCTCTTGCCTCTTTCTGCACCTCTGTTGATTCTTTCTGTGCTGCTCTTGCTTCTTTCTGCACCCTTGTTCCCTCTTTCTGTACCACTTTTGTCTGCCTCTGCAACTCTCTTATAACTTTTTGTGGTTCTATTGCCTTCTTCTCTACCTCTGTTGCCTCTTTCTGCACTTCTCTTGCATCATTCTGCATCTCTCCTGCTTCTTTCTGCACCCTTCTTCCCTTTGTCTGTTCCTCTCTTGCCTCTTTCTGCAACTCTCTTCTTCATTTTTGAAACTCTGTGATGGAGCAAGCATTCGCACAAATAAACGACTTGCTTGTATTCATGAACCTCGAATAATGTTAATAAAGTAACCAACATGTTTGTTTGACTAATTTTGCATATTTTACATCAACATTTGGTATCCGAGTAAAGCTTGCTTATGTATTTACTAATCATAATACGCTTGCATCTAAGATGGCTGCTGCTATGCGAGGGTTTCTATTGCGCACGCGTCTGTCATACTCACGTGACATGACGTATTCGCTGTTTTGGACGGACTCTGCTGCTTCTGCGCACTAGTGTTAATATGGCTGCTCTATGTTCTCACATGCGAGAAGCTTGCATTGCTGCATTCGTCAAGCTGTTCGTTCTGCCTAATCCTAATTCTATAGTTAAAATGTAGATAATAGGTATAAAGTAGAAATACATGGTATACAGGGTGTTCATTTATTCTGTGTTCTAAAACTGTTTCTTTTCCATTTCATGTCGCACTTTGAAAACTGGTCTGGCTTGTAACGCTGTACTCCATATTTGTTGAAACTGCGACTGCGCGGAAATCTCAAGTCTCTGGAACAGTGACCTTCGTACTATGGCCAAGGAACTGACTGACTAGAAGATGCTCATGGGAACGTGGATTTATGAACCCAAATTTATACAATGTTAAACATTGTATTTGCCAATAGAACATCCATTATTGGGTGGAATAAAACCTCATGAGAACCTGAATTTGATGGCTCTGGAACATAAATTTGAATAAGAGATGGTAAAAGTCTCAAATTTGGTGTGGTGTGACGACCTATCCTCCTCTTTTGTCCAATCGAAATTGGGGATCCTTACACTTGCAACATTGGGGGGTGGTACACTGTGCTGGAAAACAGTATAATTAGTGTAGGTTTAGCAAGAGAAATTGTCCGACTTGTCCGAAAAGCTGACCTCTCACTGACCCAACGCACTTAATAGGTGACTAAGAGCAGAGGGCTGTGGAGCACTCTGTCAGAAGATTTGCTGACCCAATCAAGGTCCGGGAAGCTGAAGTGCTTGCGGAGCACTTTGTCGGTGAAATCGATAACCCAATCAGGATTCTGACTGTTAGCTGCAGAGAGGGAGTAGTGCAGGCGTTGCAACTGAACTGCGGGTGCTGGTCTTAACCTTTGGCGGTCCGGTCCTGATCCAAATCTGGTTTATCCTGTCCTGATTCTAATCTGCACCTGCTGGCCTACTGGCAACTGCAACTTTTGGGGTCTCTATCCTTAACTGACCCGTGGCCAGGGTTGGTCGTCACACCATTCTAGGTATATATAAAGCTGTGAGGATATCGTCATTATATTTCTGTGTGTCCTTCTCTTTACCCTCCCTAATCGATAAAAGTTTTGATTGTATATGTTTTCTTTTCTTTTCCTTTCTCTTTTAATGATATATTTGCCATTTGGTTTAATAGTGTGTTCCATTTTCTTACCTTTCCTATAGTCATATGCTCAAATTGTTACCGTAATTGCATTTTATGTTCCCTCTTCATACCCACCCCGTGATAAGTGCTTGAAAGTTGTGTTATTTAGCATGTTCCTTCTTTACCCACCCTTTTGACGAGTTGTGTAAGTTTGTTTTAAATTTTAATAGCATGTTCCCTGTTCTTACCTTCCCTTCAAATTGCTAAATGATTGGTATAATATATCTTTTGCACAGCTATACATTATTTCTGATTTTCGTTATTGAGAGTCTTATCGTGCTCAATCTTTGGATCATGACCATTTATGAAGTTTAGATAAAGAGTTTAAAACTTTCCCGAGTCTGTGGTTATTATATGAGTGCATATGTTATTAGCTACCTAATTTTAAACTAACTCCCTGATCCAGTAGGTCACAGGTACCAGTGATAAGGATTGGTAAGTCAATGGTATAGGACCTAGTAGGTAAAATATTTGGTAGTTAGAGCGTAGGTTACCTGATTTAAGAACGCTGTAATTGATTATGGGCCCAGGTGAGTATGGAAAATTTATAGTCGGGTGACCTGCACTCTCTATCAGTTTATTTATTTGGTAGCGGAGGAAAAGTTAGGGTTTAGTTAAAATAGGTAGTTAGTTAGTTGGTTATGGAAAGATTATTATGATTGATCAATCAAATGTGATATTATTTGAAATATTTTGAAATGTTATTGATTCTGTTGATACTGTATGAATTTTATGTATTAACCAAAAATTGTTGGTACCTGTTATATGTTTTGTCTGGAATACCCGGGGGCAGAATAGCGGGTGGTAAATGGAAGCCACACTGCAGTGAGGTCACTTTCTCGCAGGAAGTTAGTGCATGTTTAGGTAAAACCAGAAGCCCTATTTATTGTTTTCTGTATGAATGTGTGAATAAATGATACCAAAGAGTTTGCTAGCAAAACTTTTAGTGTGATATCACCTAGAAAGGGTCACACGGAAAGAGTAGCAGGTTCGTCTGAGCTTGATTGATAGCAAAGGGGTTAGCTGGTGAAACTTTGGCCTTAGTATATATCCCGGAGTCCGGAGGAGTAGCAGGTTCTCTAATGCTTGTGTAAAGGGTAGGCAGAAGGGACCTACTCGTAGTATATGAAAAGTAAACGGAAGGGATTTACTTGCAGTGAAAATATCTTTCCTTTCTAGTCACTCGAGTCCAGTGGCAAATGTTTTACGTTGTTAATTATAAAAGAATTGCTCTTTAAAATAAAAGAATTGAGTTTTTGCATTACCTTGCGAAGGAGGGAGTCAGTTGCGGAGCTGCGCTGACATCACTCAGAGTGAGAGCTGGTATTGGTTGAGACAGCGGGTATGTAGCTGAGATAATATTGTAAAGGAGGGGTGAGCACAGGAGCGTGGGAACTCATCTCATGAGAAAAGCAGCGTAATCATTGGTTAAAAATGTTTGAAACCACATTGTTGATTGGTTGAAGAAAATAAAAGACGCGCTAGTATTGGAAGTATTTTGTAAAGAACTCAGAGTTATCGTACGATTTCAAAATTTTCTCAAAATATATGTGGTAATTAAATCCAGGGCATCCAGAAACTCGACCTGATAGAAGATACTTAGGGTTTGCTAGAGAGCAGATGCTAAGAGGCAGACCTTACAAAATGTATGGAAATGAAAGAAAAACGTCATTTGTAAACAGAGTTAAGAATTTCTTTAAAAAAGATAAATCAATTAAAACTAGAGAAGGAGTTATTATTCCACCACCAAATACACCCGCATCATTTATGATGTTTGACAGGGTTTACCACACTTGTGTATGGTTACAGAATTGGGTGGAATACACTAAAGATGACGGAATTATGGCATTTCCCTTAGATTGCACGTTTAATGGCAGAATTTTCTTTAATTTAAGGACACGTATGAATGATTTACATCCTAGACCTAGACTAACGCAATATGAGGCACTAGAAGAATGGGAGATTTAGACTTTTGAGCGAGACAGACCTAGAACTGATAAAGGATTGAGTAAGTTCTACCCTAAATTCACACGAGAAACCAGAGATAAACAAATGAAACAATGGAGACAGAACATGGTAGTGGAAGGATTATATACTGTATTAACTTTAGAAGAGCCCACTGGAAGTAAAAGGACAGAGAAAACAAAACATTTAATGACTAGTGGTGATTCAGACGATGATTATATGGAGGATTCGTTAATGAAAAATCCACCAACTTATAATGAAGAACCGAGTACAGTAAATCTAAATCCCCTATTTTTAAAACCACCTTTAGTTCCACAAGTGGTACATGAGACCTCAATCGAGAGAGTATTACAAGAAAAAGAAAGACAAGCATTAACAAACAGAGAAGTGAATTGATTTAGAAAATTAAATATAAGTCCAGAAGCTCTGACAATTCCAGTAACTATTGGCCCAGTTGTTCCTTTGTACGGAGATAAGCAAGCTAGTCCAAAAGCTCCAGTTATAACTACATCGGTAGTACAGCCAAGAAAAGAACCAGAGAGTAGTTCGATTAGAAATACCACTACTTTAAGTTTAAGAGAAGTACAGATGGAGACATCCTCAGGTACGAGAAGTGCAACTGTAGTAACTCCTGAAGAAATAGATAGATGGACACGAGAAATAGAGAAATCAAAGACACAGCTGAAACAATTGGATATATACAAATTGAGAATTGAATTGGAGGAACTGATGGCTGGAAATGTGGGATTGGACAGATTAAATACTCTTAGTGAAGATGAACTATTATTTATTTGTAAAAGCATTACTAGAAATACAAGTTTGTTTAATGAAAAATTAATGGACACAGCAGCTAGCATAGGAATTGACATTGGTAAATCTAAAGTATTATAAAAACCATATTGAGCAGAATTTTTTGACAAGGATTTAAAAAACATGAATGTGTCCGTAAGAAAAGTGCAGATAAGAGAGCTACTAGCATTGTTACAAAAATGGGGAGAATAGGAAAAATGGAAAGCCAGGTGGGCAAAGAAAAAGGAAGAGGATCGATCAAAACAAATGACTTTAGAATATGTTTTAAAAGAAGCAGAAAAGGTGGAAAAATGATGTCCTATGCGAGAAGTACCAGGTGGAGGTTATGTGCATGTTCCATGATCCCACCAGGATATGTTGTCATTTACAAATGATTTTCCAAAACTTCGTGAAAAACCTGTAGAATGGTACAGACAAGTTGAGAGATTTGTAAAAGTTTCGAAGTGTCTTTTGAAAGATTTAGATGGATTATTCGACATTGTAGTTCCAGTCGATTTATGGACAGAATGTAAAATTGCTGTAGATTGGCCTAGTGAGGAGTACCCTAGAGACCCAAAGACAGGGGCACCTTCCGAAGATGTTATGAAAAAATACAACCAGGTAATACTCTACCTCAAAGGGAAGGTGCCTGCAAAAGAGAGAGATTGGACTAGAATTGATAGAACCACTCAGAATAAAGATGAATCTGTGCATGCATATTATGAACGTTTATTGCAGGTATTCAAACAGTACAGTGGATTGGATAACATAGATATGAAGGATATGGCGCATTTCATTTATCAATTTGTGCAAGGATTAAGACCAGAAATTTCACAATGGATTATAGATCATAAAATCTGTTGGCATGCCAAGCCAATCGACTTAGATCCTTAAATATGCCAAATATTGTGAAGATGAGTTAGACAATAAACAAAAAGAGTTAAAGGAAAAGGTCATGTGGGCACAAGTAAAACTAGCAGAGCAACAAGAACATCATTTGAACCAGGTAGGTAGTAACCAGAATCAGAGTGATGGAAATGGAGGAAGGCCAAGGGGAAAATTCAATAGAGAGGAAGCGAAATGAAAATTCCCTTGTCATGGGTGTGGCAAGTTGGGGCAATGGAAGAACGAGTGTAAGGCTGTACTAGGTGGTAATGTGCAAAATAATGATTTGAATCCACAGATGCAGAATGAGGTGCCACGGAAGAAACAGCAGCAGGTAATACAGAACCAGTTACTCCCTGCACCTATGCCAAATTACAGGAGCAAAGCACAACAGAGAGTAGATACCAGAAATTGGGAGGGAGGTGAAAGGGGAGATACAGCAATCTCACAATTTCTTCTGAGTGATACATTTTTCAGTGAAGAACATTACTGACGGTGCCTGAGGGTGGAGGAAGAGGAGTGCGTGCTTGGCGCCTCCTGGCCGGTAGCCCAGTCAGGTCCGTAAATTGAAGGAAAGGTTGAAGGAAATGATGTCACCTTTCTGTTGGATATTGGTGCTACCCGTTCTACTGTAAAAACAGCACACGTTCCAAACCTACCCCTCTCGGGAGAAGAGATACAAGTAGTGGGTGTTTCTAATAAACAAATTAGTACCCCAGTTACAGAACCTATGGAAGTTAGAATAGGCAATTTAAAAGAAATGCATAGATTTGTTGTCTGTGATTCAAGTCCTGTAAATTTATTAGGACGAGACTTGTGCAAAATGAATTGCCCCATTTTCTGTACCCCAAGTGGTGTTGAAATTCAAACCCCAGACGAAGACGGAATTTACAAATTAATGTTATCGAAACAAGAGACAAAAATTAAAAGACTGACAATAAAAGACTTACCAGAAGAACTGCAACAGAAGGTAAAAACAGATGTATGGGATTTTACTGGAAAAGATGTAGGATTAATGGCAAATGTTGACCCAATAAAAGTGACAATAAGAGTAGATGCAGTTTACCCAAATACTCGACGGTATAAAATGAGATCAGAAATAAAAGCAGGTGTTGCAGTGGAAATAAAACCTTTGGTTGAAGCAGGCATTTTACAAGAAATAATGAGCAGTCCATGTAACTCTCCTATAATTGGTATAAAGAAACCGAGTGGCAAGTACAGGGTCGTACAAGACCTCCGAAAAATTAATAAGATTGTTGTCCCATGCTGTCCAGTCGTGCCAAATCCTGCAGTGATTCTATATCAGATACCGTGAGAGGCTGGATGGTTTACTGTCATTGACATGTGTCACGCATTTTTCTCGATTCCATTACATCCAGACAGCAAATGTATTTTCTTATTTGAATTCGACAGTCATGTTTATGTTTGGAATCGTGTCCCTCAGGGGTACACAGAGAGTCCCTCAGTTTTTAATCAGATTTTGAAAAAGTGCCTTGAGTCATTAGTACTGACTGGACAGTCAGTCCTGGTTCAGTATATAGACGACCTCTTGGTGGCATCTAAAACATGAAATGACTGTGTTGTTGATACCATTGCTTTACTGAACCATTTAGGTGAAGGAGGACATAAAGTGTCACCAGAGAAATTAAAATTCTGCACAACATCAGTGAAATATCTGGGGCACCAGATAGAAAAGGGTGTCAGAAGGGTTACCTCAGAAAGAATCATGATAATTAGAAACATTAATTTACCCCAAACTCAGAAAGAAATCAGAATGTTCCTTGGAGTAGTAGGTTACTGCAGGAAATGGATTGTGGGATTTGCAGTCCTTGCAAAACCACTGATACAAATGACAAAGAAAGGAACGAAGGACCCGGTAGAGTGGGATGATGAAAGCATGTCTGCTTTTGTAAAATTACGAGAATGTCTGTGTACAGCTCCTGTATTAGGGATGCCTGACTATTCAAAAGATTTTGCACTTTTCTGTGACACTTGAGATAATTGTGCACTTTCAGTTTTGACTCAATTCATGGTTTAGTGAGACGTCCTGTGGCATATTTTTCTTCCACATTGGACCCAGTGGCAGCTGCATTACCTGGATGTCTGAAAGCAGTAGCTGCAACTTGCATGAGCATTGAGAAGAGGGGATCCATTATTATGGGACATCCTGTAACTGTGTATGTTCCAAATGCAGTTGTAATTTTGTTAACAAGGACTAAGACCCAGTATCTCACACCTAGCCGGCTGACTAAGTACGAGAGGATACTTGTAGGCACAGGAAACGTAACCATTGCTAGGTGTAATATCCTGAACCCAGCAATGCTGTTACCTAATTCACATACTGCAGAAGTGAAGGGAGAAGTTGAACATGACTGTATTGATCTGACTGAATATAGTACAAAACCACGATCAGACATAAGAGAAGAGCCATTAATTGATTCAGAATATGAGCTATTTGTAGATGGCTCTTGTATGAGACATGAGGAAGGAGGTCTGAGCGCTGCTTATGCAGTGTGCACATTGGGAGGTCCAGTTGAATCATCCCATTTGCCTGGAGTCAAGTCTGCACAAATAGCCCGATTGGTTGCCTTGGCAAAAGATGGTAAATTTGGGAAAAATTCAAAAGTAACCATATACACTGACAGCCAGTATGGTTACGGTGTAGTGCATGACTATGGCCAACTATGGATGCAAAGGGTGTTTCTGACTTCTTCAGGTACTCCAATTAGGGTACACAGACATAATATCGACTCCAAAATATCGTTTGGACAGAATATCGAGTTTTAAATATCGTTTGGAGAAAATATCGACAGGACAGAATATCGACAGCCAAAATATCGTTTTTAGGTAAGTGAAGTAATATCGACTGTAAATAATATCGAAAGTAAAAAATATAGTTTTTTATATATATGTAATTATTTATAGTTTTTTATGTTATAATATGTGTGAAAAGTGTCATTTTATGTTATAATTATTTTTAATTAATGATTTTTTTAAAATTATTGTGTAATTTTATTCTGTAGCGGGTTGTGGGTTTATAGGGGAATAGGGTGGGAAGTAATTTAATTATAATTAATTAAATATGTAAATTTATTAATTGATAGTAATAATTAATTAATTGGTAATGAAATATTAAATTAATTAATTGGTAATTAAATAATATATGGTATTGGTAATTAAATAATATATGTTAATTGGTAATTAAATAATATATGTTAATTATTTAAAATGTAATTGGTAATTAATTTAATTTAATGTATTAATTGCTAATTATGTAAATTAAAATAATGTATTTCCTGTAGCGGGTTGTGGGTTTATAGGGGAATAGGGTGGGAAGTAAATTAATTATTATTTATTAAATATGTAAATGTATTAATTGGTAGTAATATTTATTTAATTGGTAATTAATTAATATTTGTTAATTAATTAAAATGTAATTGGTAATTATTTTAATTTAATTGATTAATTGCTAATTATGTTAAATTAAAGGGGTATTTTTAGGGTTCAGGGTCAGTTTTTAGTTTTTGGGTAAAGGGGTATTTTTAGGGTTCAGGGTCAGTTTTTAGTTTTTGGGTAAAGGGATATTTTTAGGGTTCAGGGTCAGTTTTTAGTTTTTGGGTAAAGGGGTATTTTTAGGGTTCAGGGTCAGTTTTTAGGTAAAGGGGTATTTTTAGGGTTCAGGGTCAGTTTTTAGTTTTTGGGTAAAGGAGTATTTTTAGGGTTCAGGGTCAGTTTTTAGTTTTTGGGTAAAGGGGTATTTTTAGGGTTCAGGGTCAGTTTTTAGTTTTTGGGTAAAGGGGTATTTTTAGGGTTCAGGGTCAGTTTTTAGTTTTTGGGTAAAGGGGTATTTTTAGGGTTCAGGGTCAGTTTTGGGTTTTTGGGTAAAGGGTTTTTTTAGGGTTCAGGGTCAGTTTTGGGGTACAGGGGTACAGTGTAAAAATAAAGTAAAATTAAATTTACATTATTTTAATTTAATGAAATTAAATTAAATTAAATTATATTTAAATAATTTTAAATAATTTTAATTTAAAAAAATTATTATATACTTACCAATACTTACGTTGTAATGGTAGTGCGTTGTAAAAGTTGCGTTGTAACGTCATATATCCACTGTTGCACTCTTTGCAGTGGGAATAGTAATTTTTACTCTTTTGTATTTGTACGTTAATAATATTGGCTATTATTTAATTAAATTTTGTTACTATATATATATATATATTTTAAGAAATATGATTAAAAAAATATTATTTTTTTACTTTCATTAATTATTTAATTATTAAAAGTTAATTTAAGTATTGTTAATTATATTTTAGTAATTACTTTTTTATATTAATGTAATTAAACATTGTTTTTATTAAATTCGATATTTTTTACAACTATATTTTTGTAAACGATATTTTGTACTCGATATTTTTGTACTTACCTGTTTGTACATACAAACTCGATATTTTGGTTGTAGATATTTTTTCCTCGATATTTTGGGTAGTCGATATTTTGGTAGTCGATATTATTTCAGTGATTCTCCAATTAGAAATGGTCAGTATGTAAAGGATTTACTTGAAGCAATTCAGTTATCAAAAGAAGTGGCTGTGGTCAAGTGTGCTGCTCACAAATCTGGCAACGACAAAGTGACAGCTGGTAATCGATATGCTGACAAGTTAGCCCAGCATTGTGCAAATATAAAATGGCTGTTAATAAAAAGGTTGAGGTGGGCGGAAACAGCTGCCAACTTATGTTGCTAGAAGGTGTGAACACGTGGGAAGAGGTGAGAGATTTGCAGGATGCAGCAGAACCAAAAGAAAAGGAACAATGGGGAAAAATAGGTTGTCCAAGAAGGGCTGAGGATGGTGTCATTGTTTATCTTGATGGAATGCCTGTGTTACCCGACTGTCTGCTTGCTCCTATGGCTTGATTGATTTACGGAGATTCCCATTTGGGAAGAGAAACTATGATACGTCTGTTCAGACAGTCATGGTTTAATGCGAAATTCAGGAACATAGCAGAGGCACTCTGCCCGAGGTGTTTGATTTGCCAACAAATGAACCCAGGGAAGAAAACAGTAGTGTTACCAGGAAAAATTGGGAAGGCAGAAGGTCCTTTTATTCGATTACAGATTGATTTAATTCAGTTACCCCCTTGTCGAGGACTAAAATACATACTTGTCATTGTCTGCCTGTTTTCCAAATCGGTGGAAGCTTACCCCACACGCAGGAACGATAGCATCACTGTAGCTAAGCTTTTACTTAGAGAACTTATACCACATTTCAGTTTTCCAGTAACAATTGAATCAGACAGAGGCTGCCATTTTAATAATGAAATAATTGGCCAAATTTGTGAAGCGTTCTGAATTAAGCAATAGTTGCACTGTGCATATCGTCCAGAGGCTTCCGGTGTTATAGAACAATTGAATGGCACTATCAAGTCAAGATTGGGAAAGAAGTATGAGTCAACTCGATTGAAGTGGCCAGATGCTCTGCCACTTGTTCTGATGGGACTTAGAAGTATTCCAGACCGGAACACAGGCTTGAGTCCCCATGAAATACTGATGGGAAGAGCAATGAGGCAAGCATTGGGTGCCAGGACACAACCTGATAAGCATATCTGATGATTTAGTACTGGAGTACTGCAAAGAACTGGCTGACCAAGTGCGTTCTATCTCTCACCAGGTTGGGGAAGACGCTGTTGCCAGACAAGAAACTCCAGCACATGACCTGAACCCAGGTCATTGGGTAGTGTTAAAGAAACATACTCCAAAAACTTGCCTTGCACCGAGGTGGGGAAAACCACGACAAGTAATTTTGGTTACCACCACAGCTGTAAAGTGTGCAGGAGTTCCACACTGGATTTGTGCCAGTCATACGAAAAAGGTGACTAACCCTGATGAAACTGAGGCTGAAGGTTGTGCAGCTGAGGGGTCTCAAGATATCGATCCTGAAGTAGCTGAAGAGGAACAACCGAGCACCAGTCAAGATGATTGGATTCCAGTAATCAACATACCTGCAGAATATGTGAGAACAAGAAGCCAAACATATCTAGATAGACAGAGTGATAGTGAGGATGAGACAGGTGAAGAAGAAGATACTCAGATCATAGAAATCTAAGTTGAAAGTGATTCTGAGGAGTATCAAATAGGGAAAGATCAGGTAATCGATACTCCACCAAGAACTCCTGAGCCTGAAAAGGGACAGATAGAAATTAGGGAGGAGGCTCAAGCAGAAGAGAATCTAGGGTTCGAAGAGCTTGAGCAGGACCAGACAGGAGTAGAAAATCGTGTTCAGGACGAAGAAGGTGAAACAAACAAAGCCAAATTCAGCAAATACCTGAAAAAGGCCAGCTTAGTGACCAGGCAGAAGAAACAGAAATAAGACCTGAACCTAGCCCGTTAGGGAAGGAAACAGAAGACAGCATTGAAATAGATGTGCCACAACTGAATGGAAATAAAAGAGTATTTGAAGAGAGCCAAGACACAGTGCCAGCTAAAAGACTCAGAAAAGGGGACAAGTGGCCTAGGTTTGTCAAAAGACTGAGACTCTGTTTAAAGGCAATTAATGAAGAACCTGAACAAGTGAATGAAATAACAAGTCAAGCCGACCAAACTGTGATACAACCAAAAAGAATAAGTCCATGATTAAAAAGACTGAAAAATAAATACAAAGGCCCTGAATGGACCTACATTGTGTTGGAAGATTTTTAAAACTTGGAAATAAGTGATGAAAGTGATGAAGAATTGATTGCTGATCAAACTGATGAAGAAGTGAGACCAACTTGAAATACACACAGGGTAAAGAAACTGTGTAAAAGTTACAAAGAGAGGTTGAATCTCCTTTAGTCAGAAATGGCTGATCATACTGTTAATGGAAGACCGAAAAGAAATTGTTTAAAGACTTGCTGTAGAGTATGTTTATGTAGTATAGTAATAGTACTTATAGTTTGGATTGGACTAACAATAACAAAAGCTAACACTAATGAACAACTGCCACTAGATACAGAAGAGTTAGAAACAAAAGATACACTGAAAAGAGTAGATACAAAAGAAAAGGCACTTAGTATTAGACAACAGAAGGTAGACTTAGAAGCACCAGATGAGGAAGGATTGCATTATACAATAATTAAAAACAGGATTAGTACGTAGTAAAATAGATAGTTTTGGTGAAAGTTTATGTCATATATTTAGTGCATTGATACCTACAGTGGGAGTGGCTCTGAATATACACAGAATCTGCAAATTGTCAACAGTAGTGGATCGGTTATCAACTGACACTGCTGGAGGTTTCTTAATGGTCAATACCGAATTGGTTGCCGTCAGATCAATGGTTTTACAAAATCATCTTGCTCTTGATACATTATTGGCAAAAGAGGGCAGAGTCTGTAGAATGTTGAAGGCGCAACATTGTTGCACTTACATATCAGACACAAGTGTTGAAATTAAGAGGTAGGTGAGAAATATTACTAATTTGGATAAAGAGCTTAAACCACTGGAGGTTGATAGTGCATGGAAGAGGCTCACTGATGGTCTGTCCTCTGTAACTAGTTAGCTTTCTAATGTAGGAAAGAGTATTGTAGGTAGAATACTGATGCCAATGGTGGGAATAGGCTTATTAGTTCTAGGTATAATAACTTTTTTGCAAATGTCGAAAACATAAAAAGAAGTACTCCGTAAATAGGCGAGGAGTAAAAAGAAATATTGATGAACTCAAATTAGAAGAGATGAATAGTAAATTATACAAGAAAATGACAAATTCTCATGGTAATAATGAGAAGAAGCAAAATAGAAAGTTTGAAGAGATTGAGTTCTGTGATATGTGAAAAGTTGGCATCTGTTTCATTAATTGGTGATGATATAAAATATCATCAAAGAGGGGATTGATGGAGCAAAGATTCGCACATGAAGCTACTTGCTTGTATTCATGAACCTCGAATAACGTTAATAAAGGAAACAACATGTTTGTTTTACTAATTTTGCATATTTTACATCAACATTGGGTGTCCGAGTGAAGCTTGCTTATGTATTTACTAATCCTAATACGCTTGCATCTAAGATGGCTGCTGCTACGCGAGGGTTTCTATTGTGCATGCGTCTTTCATACTCACGTGACATGATGTATTTGCTGTTTTGGAGGGAATCTGCTGCTTCTGCGCACCAGTGTTAATATGGCTGCTCTATGTTCTCACATGCGAGAAGCTTGCACTGCTGCTTTTGCCAAGCTGTTCGTTCTGCCTAATCCTAATGCTATAGTTAAAATTGAGATAATGGGTATAGAGTAGAAATACATGGTATACAGTGTATTCATTTATTCTGTGTTCAAAAAACTGTTTCTTTTCCATTACATGTCTCACTTTGAAAACTGGCCTGGCTTGTAACGCTGTACTCCATATTTGTTGAAATTGCGACTGCACAAAAATCGCAAGTCAAGGGAATGTGGACTTGTGAAACCAAATGTATACAATGTTTAACAATGTATTTGCCAATAGAACATCCATTGTTGGGTGGAATAAAACATCATGAGAACCAGAATTTGATGGGCAGGAACATAAATTTGAATAGGAGATGGTAAAAGTCTCAAATTTGGGGGCATATTATCTAAGAATTGCGATAAATACGTTTATCGCTCAAAATCCTATCGCCATCTATCGCCGATTTGCATCGGCCTGTTAGCGCCATATTATCAATGCTCAGCTAACAGGCGATGTCCAAACCGGTGATAGATGGTGATAGTGAACATTAGCGTGTGAAAACAAGTGATGTTTTCACGCGCTAATGTTCACCTTGTGAGTATGGGGGGTAGAATCAGCATTGCAATCCACCCCCCCATGCAAAGTATGGCTAAGACCCAAAAATAGCAGGCGTTGGGAGACCTGCAATAAACGAGTTTATCGCAGGTTTTTGTCTCCCAACGCCTGTCACGGGCCGCCTTGAAAATAATGCGTTCCCACCTCCAACTACATTTTACATGTAGTTGGACGTGGGAGCGCCCACTTTGCATGTCATTAGCGATGTTTATCGCTGACATGCAAAGTGGGGCGGTATGAGGCTTGAGGCAGGTGTTAGCATGCCCTTGTTGATAGGGCACTAGAAGTATCGCCGCTTTCTCGGCACAATTCGCTGAAAAAGTGGCGATACTTCACTTGATAATATGGCCATTAATGTGGTGTGACGACTTCTCCTCCTCTTTTGTCCAATCGAAATTGGGGATCCTTACACTTGCAACATTGGGGGTGGTACACTGACCTGGAAAATAGTATAATTTGTGTAGGTTTAGCCATAGAAAATATTCAACTTGTCCGAATAGCTGACCTGTCACTGACCCAACGCACTCAATAGGTGACTAAGAGCAGAGGGCTGTGGAGCACTCTGTCAGAAGATTCGCTGACCCAATCAGGGTCCGGGAAGCTGAGGTGCTGGCAGAGCACTTTGTCAGTGAAATCGATAACCCAATCGGGTTTCTGACTGTTAGCTGCAGAGAGGGGGTAGCGCAGGCGTTGCAACTGAACTGCGGGTGCTGGTCTTAACTTTTGGTGGTCTGGTCCTGATCCAAATCTGGTTTATCCTGTCCTGATTCTGATCTGCACCTGCTGGCCAACTGGCAACTGCAACTTTTGGGGTTTCTATCCTTAACTGACCCGTGGTCAGGGTTGGTCTTCACACCATTCTTGGTAAATATAAAGCTGTGTGGGTATCGTCATTATATTTCTGTGTGTCCTTCTCTTTACCCTCCCTAACTCGATAAAAGTTTTGATTGCATATGTTTTCTTTTCTTTTCCTTTCTCTTTTAATGATAAATTTGTCGTTTGGTTTAATTGTGTGTTCCATTTTCTTACCTTCCCTATAATCATATGCTCAAATTGTTCCCATAATTTCATTTTATGTTCCCTCTTCATACCCACCCTTTGATAAGTGCTTGAAAGTTGTGTTATTTAGCATGTTCCTTCTTTTCCCACCCTTAGACGAGTTGTTTAAGTTTGTTTTAAATTTTAATAGCATGTTCCCTGTTCTTACCTTCCCTTTAAATTGCTAAATGATTGGTATAATATATCTTTTGCATAGCTATACATTATTTCAGATTTTCATTAGTGAGAGTCTTATTGTGTTCAATCTTTGGATCATGACCATTTATGAAGTTTAGATAAAGAGTTTAAAACGTTCCCGTTATTATCTGAGTGCATATGTTATTTGCTACCTAATTTTAAACTAACTCCCTGATTCAATAGGTCACAGGTACCAGTGATAAGGATTGGTAAGTCAATGGTATAGGACCTAGTAGGTACAATATCTGGTAGTTAGAGCGTAGTTTACCTGCTTTAAGAAATCTGTAAGTGATTATGGGACCAGGTGAGTATGGAAAATGTATAGTCGGGTGACCTGCACTCTCTATCAGTATGTTTCTTCTTCTGCACCTCACTTGCCTCTTTCTGCAATTCTCTTGTTTATTTCTACAACTCTGTTGATTCTTTCAGCATTTTTCGTGCCTGTTTTTGCACTTATCTTGTCAGTTCCCGCATCGCTCTTTCCTTTTTCTGTACCTCTGTTGCCTTTTTCTGCACTCCTCTTGCCTCTTTTTGCACCCTTGTTCCCTTTTTCTGTACCTCTTTTGCCTGTTTCCGTGACTCTCTTTCATCTTTCTTTAGTACTCTTACCTCCTTCTGCACCTCTGTTGCTTCTTTCTGCACTTTTGTTGCTCATTCTTTACCTTTTCTTGCTTCTTTCTGCACCTCACTTGCCTCTTTCTGTACTCCCCTTGCTTCTTTCTGCACTTCTAGTACCTCTTCTGCACCCCTCTACCCTTTTTCTACAGTTCTATTGCCTCTTTCTGCACCTCACGTGCCTCTTTCTGCACTTCTTTTGCTTCTTTCTTTGCCTCTATTGCTTCTATCTGTAATTCTCTTGCCTCTTTTACACTTCTCTTGCCTGTTTCTGCCCCTCTCTTGCTTCTTTCTGCACCTCACTTGCTTCTTTTTGCACCCCTCTTGCTTCTTTCTGTATCCCTCTTCCCTCTTTCTGCACCTCTCTTGCCTCTTTCTGGACCCTTGCTCTCTCTTTTGGCACCTCTGTTGCCTGTTTCTGCACCTCTCTTGCCTATTACTGTACCTCTTTTGCTTCTTTCTGTACATCTCTTTCCTCTTTCTGCACCTCTCTTGCCTCTTTCTGCACCTCTGTTGGTTCTTTCTGAACTGCTCTTGCTTCTTTCTGCACCTTTGTTCCCTCTTTCTGTACCTCTTTTGTCTTTCTCTGCAACTCTCTTGTATCTTTTTTCGGTTATATTGCCTTCTTCTGCACCTCACTTGCCTCTTTCTGCAATTCTCTTGTTTATTTCTACAAGTCTGTTACTTCTTTCAACATTTTTCTTGCCTCTTTTTGCACTCATCGTGCCTGTTTCCTCATCTCTCTTTCCTTTTTCTGCACCTCTGTTGCCTTTTTCTGCACCTCACCTGCTTCTTTCTGTACCCCTCTTGCCTCTTTCTATACCCCTGTTCACTCTTTCTGTACCTCTTTTGCGTGTTTCCGTGACTCTCTTTCATCTTTCTTCAGTACTCTTGCCTCTTTCTGCACCTCTGTTGCTTCTTTCTGCACTTTTGTTGCTTCATTCTTTACCTTTTCTTGCTTCTTTCTGCATCTCACTTGCCTCTTTCTGTACTCCCCTTGCTTCTTTCTGCACTTCTAGTACCTCTTCTGCACCCCTCTACCCTTTTTCTACAGTTCAATTGCCTCTTTCTGCACCTCACGTGCCTCTTTCGGCACTTCTTTTGCTTCTTTCTTTGCCTCTATTGCTTCTATCTGTAATTCTCTTGCCTCTTTTACACTTCTCTTGCCTGTTTCTGCTCCTCTCTTGCTTCTTTCTGCACCTCTCCTGCCTCTTTCTGTACCTCTGTTGCTTCTTTCTGCACTACTCTATCATCTTTCTGCATTTCAGTACCCTCTTTCTGCACCTATCCTGCCCTTTTCTGCATCTCTGTTGCCTCGTTCTGCACCTCTTTTGCTTCTTTCTGCACTTCTTGTGCCTCTTTCTGAACCCCTCTTGTGTCTTTCTGCATCTTCATTGCTTCTTTCTGCACTTATCCTGCTTTTTTCTGTACCTTCTTGCTTCTTTCTGCACCCTTCCACTCTTTTTCTACCCCTCACTTGCTTCTTTCTGCACCTCTCTTGCTTCTTTCTCTACCCCTCTTCCCTCTTTCTGCACCTCTCTTGCTTCTTCATGCACTGCTCTTTCCTCTTTCTGCACACCTCCTTCCTGTTTCTGCGCCTCTCTTGCCTCTTTCTGCACACCAGTTGTTTCTTTCTGCTCTTCTCTTGCCACTTTCTGCATCCCTCTTGCCTCTTTTTGCAGTTCTCTTGCCATTGTTTGCACCTTTCTTGCCTCTTTCTGTACTTCACTTGCCTCTTTCTGCACATTCTTTGCTTCTTTCTACACCATTGTTGCTACTTTCAGCACTTCTCTTGCCTCTTTCTGCACCCATCTTGCATCTTTCTGCACTTCTCTTCCCTCTTTCTGTACCTCTCTTGCCTCTTTCTGCACATCTCTTGCATTTTTTCACCTTTCTTTCCTATTTCTATATGTCTGTTGCCTCTGCCTGCACCCTGTTTCCTCTTTCTGAACCTCGTTTTCCTGTTTCTGTGGCTCTTTTGCCTCTTTCTACCATACTTGGGTCTCTTTCTGCACCTCTGTTGCCTGTTTCTTTACTTATCCTGCCTCATTCTGTACATCTCTTGCCTCTTCCTGCACCTCTGTTTCCTCTTTCTGTACCTCACTTGCTCATCTTTGCATCCCTCTTTCCTCTTTCTGCACACCTCTACCCTCTTTCTGCACCTCTCGAGCCTCTTTCTGCACCCCTCTTCTCTCTTTCTGCACCTCTCCTGCCTGTTTCTGCACCTCTCTTCCCTCTGTCTGCACGTCTATTGCTTCTTTGTACATCTTTCTTGCTTCTTTCTGCATCCCTCTTGCCCCTTTCTGCACCATTGTTGCTTCTTTCTGCACTTCTATTGTTTCTTTCTGTACCACTCTTGCTCTTTTGTGCATCCACTTTGCCTCTTTCTGTACCTCACATGCTTCTATTTTCTCCCCTCTTGCTTCTTTCTGTATCCCTCTTCCCTCTTTCTGCACCTCTCTAACCTCTTTATGCACCCCTGTTCTCTCATTTAGCACATCTGTTGCCTGTTTCTGCACCTCTCTTGCCTATTACTGTACCTCTTTTGCTTCTTTCTGTACATCTCTTTCCTCTTTCTGCACCTCTCTTGCCTCTTTCTGCACCTCTGTTGATTCTTTCTGTGCTGCTCTTGCTTCTTTCTGCACCCTTGTTCCCTCTTTCTGTACCACTTTTGTCTGCCTCTGCAACTCTCTTATAACTTTTTGTGGTTCTATTGCCTTCTTCTCTACCTCTGTTGCCTCTTTCTGCACTTCTCTTGCATCTTTCTGCATCTCTCCTGCTTCTTTCTGCACCCTTCTTCCCTTTGTCTGTTCCTCTCTTGCCTCTTTCTGCAACTCTCTTCTTCATTTTTGAAACTCTGTGATGGAGCAAGCATTCGCACATAAAGCGACTTGCTTGTATTCATGAACCTCGAATAATGTTAATAAAGTAACCAACATGTTTGTTTGACTAATTTTCCATATTTTACATCAACATTTGGTATCCGAGTAAAGCTTGCTTATGTATTTACTAATCATAATACGCTTGCATCTAAGATGGCTGCTGCTATGCGAGGGTTTCTATTGCGCACGCGTCTGTCATACTCACGTGACATGACGTATTCGCTGTTTTGGACGGACTCTGCTGCTTCTGCGCACTAGTGTTAATATGGCTGCTCTATGTTCTCACATGCGAGAAGCTTGCATTGCTGCATTCGTCAAGCTGTTCGTTCTGCCTAATCCTAATTCTATAGTTAACATTTAGATAATAGGTATAAAGTAGAAATACATGGTATACATTGTATTCATTTATTCTGTGTTCTAAAACTGTTTCTTTTCCATTTCATGTCGCACTTTGAAAACTGGTCTGGCTTGTAACGCTGTACTCCATATTTGTTGAAACTGCGACTGCGCGGAAATCTCAAGTGTCTGGAACAGTGACCTTCGTACTATGGCCAAGGAACTGACTGACTAGGAGATGCTCAACGGAACGTGGATTTATGAACCCAAATTTATACAATGTTAAACAATGTATTTGCCAATAGAACATCCATTGTTGGGTGGAATAAAACCTCATGAGAACCTGAATTTGATGGTCTGGAACATAAATTTGAATAAGAGATGGTAAAAGTCTCAAATTTGGTGTGGTGTGACGACCTATCCTCCTCTTTTGTCCAATCGAAATTGGGGATCCTTACACTTGCAACATTGGGGGGTGGTACACTGTGCTGGAAAACAGTATAATTAGTGTAGGTTTAGCAAGAGAAATTGTCCGACTTGTCCGAAAAGCTGACCTATCACTGACCCAACGCACTCAATAGGTGACTAAGAGCAGAGGGCTGTGGAGCACTCTGTCAGAAGATTTGCTGACCCAATCGAGGTCCGGGAAGCTGAGGTGCTTGCGGAGCACTTTGTCGGTGAAATCGATAACCCAATCGGGATTCTGACTGTTAGCTGCAGAGAGGGAGTAGTGCAGGCATTGCAACTGAACTGCGGGTGCTGGTCTTAACCTTTGGCGGTCCGGTCCTGATCCAAATCTGGTTTATCCTGTCCTGATTCTAATCTGTACCTGCTGGCCTACTGGCAACTGCAACTTTTGGGGTCTCTATCCTTAACTGACCCGTGGCCAGGGTTGGTCGTCACACCATTCTAGGTATATATAAAGCTGTGAGGGTATCGTCATTATATTTCTGTGTGTCCTTCTCTTTACCCTCCCTAATCGATAAAAGTTTTGATTGCATATGTTTTCTTTTCTTTTCCTTTCTCTTTTAATGATATATTTGCCATTTGGTTTAAGAGTGTGTTCCATTTTCTTACCTTTCCTATAGTCATATGCTCAAATTGTTACCGTAATTGCATTTTATGTTCCCTCTTCATACCCACCCCGTGATAAGTGCTTGAAAGTTGTGTTATTTAGCATGTTCCTTCTTTACCCACCCTTTTGACGAGTTGTGTAAGTTTGTTTTAAATTTTAATAGCATGTTCCCTGTTCTTACCTTCCCTTCAAATTGCTAAATGATTGGTATAATATATCTTTTGCACAGCTATACATTATTTCTGATTTTCGTTATTGAGAGTCTTATCGTGCTCAATCTTTGGATCATGACCATTTATGAAGTTTAGATAAAGAGTTTAAAACTTTCCCGAGTCTGTGGTTATTATATGAGTGCATATGTTATTTGCTACCTAATTTTAAACTAACTCCCTGATCCAGTAGGTCACAGGTACCAGTGATAAGGATCGGTAAGTCAATGGTATAGGACCTAGTAGGTAAAATATTTGGTAGTTAGAGCGTAGGTTACCTGATTTAAGAACGCTGTAATTGATTATGGGCCCAGGTGAGTTTGGAAAATTTATAGTCGGGTGACCTGCACTCTCTATCAGTTTATTTATTTGGTAGCAGAGGAAAAGTTAGGGTTTAGTTAAAATAGGTAGTTAGTTAGTTGGTTATGGAAAGATTATTATGATTGATCAATCAAATGTGATATTATTTGTAATATTTTGAAATGTTATTGATTCTGTTGATACTGTATGAATTTTATGTATTAACCAAAAATTGTTGGAACCTGTTATATGTTTTGTCTGGAATACCCGGGGGCAGAATAGCAGGTGGTAAATGGAAGCCACACTGCAGTGAGGTCACTTACTCGCAGGAAGTTAGTGCATGTTTAGGTAAAACCAGAAGCACTATTTATTGTTTTCTGTATGAATGTGTGAATAAATGATACCAAAGAGTTCGCTAGCAAAACTTTTAGTGTGATATCACCTAGAAAGGGTCACACGGAAAGAGTAGCAGGTTCGTCTGAGCTTGATTGATACCAAAGGGGTTCGCTGGTGAAACTTTGGCCTTAGTATATATCCCGGAGTCCGGAGGAGTAGCAGGTTCTCCAATGCTTGTGTAAAGGGTAGGCAGAAGGGACCTACTCGTAGTATATGAAAAGTAAACGGAAGGGATTTACTTGCAGTGAAAATATATTTCCTTTCTAGTCACTCGAGTACAGTGGCAAATGTTTTACGTTGTTAATTATAAAAGAATTGCTCTTTAAAATAAAAGAATTGAGTTTTTGCATTACCTTGCGAAGGAGGGAGTCAGTTGCGGAGCTGCGCTGACATCACTCAGAGTGAGAGCTGGTATTGGTTGAGACAGCGGGTATGTAGCTGAGATAATATTGTAAAGGAGGGGTGAGCACAGGAGCGTGGGAACTCATCTCATGAGAAAAGCAGCGTAATCATTGGTTAAAAATGTTTGAAAACACATTGTTGATTGGTTGAAGAAAATAAAAGACGCGCTAGTATTGGAAGTATTTTGTAAAGAACTCAGAGAGTTATCGTACGATTTCAAAATGTTCTCAAAATATATGTGGTAATTAAATCCAGGGCATCCAGAAACTCGACCTGATAGAAGATACTTAGGGTTTGCTAGAGAGCAGATGCTAAGAGGCAGACCTTACAAAATGTATGGAAATGAAAGAAAAACGTCATTTGTAAACAGAGTTAAGAATTTCTTTAAAAAAGATAAATCAATTAGAACTAGAGAAGGAGTTATTATTCCACCACCAAATACATCCGCATCATTTATGATGTTTGACAGGGTTTACCACACTTGTGTATGGTTACAGAATTGGGTGGAATACACTAAAGATGACGGAATTTTGGCATTTCCCTTAGATTGCACGTTTAATGGCAGAATTTTCTTTAATTTAAGGACACAAATGAATGATTTACATCCTAGACCTAGACTAACGCAATATGAGGCACTAGAAGAATGGGAGATTTAGACTTTTGAGCGAGACAGACCTAGAACTGATAAAGGATTGAGTAAGTTCTACCCTAAATTCACACGAGAAACCAGAGATAAACAAATGAAACAATGGAGACAGAACATTGTAGTGGAAGGATTATATACTGTATTAACTTTAGAAGAGCCCACTGGAAGTAAAAGGACAGAGAAAACAAAACATTTAATGACTAGTGGTGATTCAGACGATGATTATATGGAGGATTCGTTAATGAAAAATCCACCAACTTATAATGAAGAACCGAGTACAGTAAATCTAAATCCCCCATTTTTAAAACCACCTTTAGTTCTGCAAGTGGTACATGAGACCTCAATCGAGAGAGTATTACAAGAAAGAGAAAGACAAGCATTAATAAACAGAGAAGTGAATTGATTTAGAAAATTAAATACAAGTCCAGAAGCTCTGACAATTCCAGTAACTATTGGCCCAGTTGTTCCTTTGTACGGAGATAAGCAAGCTAGTCCAAAAGCTCCAGTTATAACTACATCGGTAGTACAGCCAAGAAAAGAACCAGAGAGTAGTTCGATTAGAAATACCACTACTTTAAGTTTAAGAGAAGTACAGATGGAGACATCCTCAGGTACGAGAAGTGCAACTGTAGTAACTCCTGAAGAAATAGATAGATGGACACGAGAAATAGAGAAATCAAAGACACAGCTGAAACAATTGGATATATACAAATTGAGAATTGAATTGGAGGAACTGATGGCTGGAAATGTGGGATTGGACAGATTAAATACTCTTAGTGAAGATGAACTATTATTTATTTGTAAAAGCATTACTAGAAATACAAGTTTGTTTAATGAAAAATTAATGGACACAGCAGCTAGCATAGGAATTGACATTGGTAAATCTAAAGTATTAAAAAAACCATATCGAGCAGAATTTTTTGACAAGGATTTAAAAAACATGAATGTGTCCGTAAGAAAAGTGCAGATAAGAGAGTTACTAGCATTGTTACAAAAATGGGGAGAATAGGAAAAATGGAAAGCCGGGTGGGCAAAGAAAAAGGAAGAGGAACGATCAAAACAAATGACTTTAGAATATGTTTTAAAAGAAGCAGAAAAGGTGGAAAAATTATGTCCTATGCGAGAAGTACCAGGTGGAGGTTATGTGCATGTTCCATGATCCCACCAGGATATGTTGTCATTTACAAATGATTTTCCAAAACTTGGTGAAAAACCTGTAGAATGGTACAGACAAGGTGAGAGATTTGTAAAAGTTTCGAAGTGTCTTTTGGAAGATTTGGATGGATTATTCGACATTGTAGTTCCAGTCGATTTATGGACAGAATGTAAAATTGCTGTTGATTGGCCTAGTGAGGAGTACCCTAGAGACCCAAAGACAGGGGCACCTTCCGAAGATGTTATGAAAAAATACAACCAGGTAATACTCTACCTCAAAGGGAAGGTGCCTGCAAAAGAGACAGATTGGACTAGAATTGATAGAACCACTCAGAATAAAGATGAATCTGTGCATGCATATTATGAACGTTTATTGCAGGTATTCAAACAGTACAGTGGATTGGATAACATAGATATGAAGGATATGGCGCATTTCATTTATCGATTTGTGCAAGGATTAAGACCAGAAATTTCACAATGGATTATAGATCATAAAATCTGTTGGCATGCCAAGCCAATCGACTTAGATCCTTAAATATGCCAAATATTGTGAAGATGAGTTAGACAATAAACAAAAAGAGTTAAAGGAAAAGGTCATGTGGGCACAAGTAAAACTAGCAGAGCAACAAGAACATCATTTGAACCAGGTAGGTAGTAACCAGAATCAGAGTGATGGAAATGGAGGAAGGCCAAGGGGAAAATTCAATAGAGAGGAAGCGAAATGAAAATTCCCTTGTCATGGGTGTGGCAAGTTGGGGCACTGGAAGAACGAGTGTAAGGCTGTACTAGGTGGTAATGTGCAAAATAATGATTTGAATCCACAGATGCAGAATGAGGTGCCACGGAAGAAACAGCAGCAGGTAATACAGAACCAGTTACTCCCTGCACCTATGCCAAATTACAGGAGCAAAGCACAACAGAGAGTAGATACCAGAAATTGGGAGGGAGGTGTAAGGGGAGATACAGCAATCTCACAATTTCTTCTGAGTGATACATTTTTCAGTGAAGAACATTACTGACGGTGCCTGAGGGTGGAGGAAGAGGAGTGCGTGCTTGGCGCCTCCTGGCCGGTAGTCCAGTCAGGTCCGTAAATTGAAGGAAAGGTTGAAGGAAATGATGTCACCTTTCTGTTGGATACTGGTGCTACCCGTTCTACTGTAAAAACAGCACACGTTCCAAACCTACCCCTCTCGGGAGAAGAGATACAAGTAGTGGGTGTTTCTAATAAACAAATTAGTACCCCAGTTACAGAACCTATGGAAGTTAGAATAGGCAATTTTAAAGAAATGCATAGATTTGTTGTCTGTGATTCAAGTCCTGTAAATTTATTAGGACGAGACTTGTGCAAAATGAATTGCACCATTTTCTGTACCCCAAGTGGTGTTGAAATTCAAACCCCAGACGAAGACGGAATTTACAAATTAATGTTATCGAAACAAGAGACAAAAATTAAAAGACTGACAATAAAAGACTTACCAGAAGAACTGCAACAGAAGGTAAAAACAGATGTATGGGATTTTCCTGGAAAAGATGTAGGATTAATGGCAAATGTTGACCCAATAAAAGTGACAATAAGAGTAGATGCAGTTTACCCAAATACTCGACAGTATAAAATGAGATCAGAAATAAAAGCAGGTGTTGCAGTGGAAATAAAACCTTTGGTTGAAGCAGGCATTTTACAAGAAATAATGAGCAGTCCATGTAACTCTCCTATAATTGGTACAAAGAAACCGAGTGGCAAGTACAGGGTCGTACAAGACCTCCGAAAAATTAATAAGATTGTTGTCCCATGCTGTCCAGTCGTGCCAAATCCTGCAGTGATTCTATATCAGATACCGTGAGAGGCTGGATGGTTTACTGTCATTGACATGTGTCACGCATTTTTCTCGATTCCATTACATCCAGACAGCAAATGTATTTTCTTATTTGAATTCGACAGTCATGTTTATGTTTGGAATCGTGTCCCTCAGGGGTACACAGAGAGTCCCTCAGTTTTTAATCAGATTTTGAAAAAGTGCCTTGAGTCATTAGTACTGACTGGACAGTCAGTCCTGGTTCAGTATATAGACGACCTCTTGGTGGCATCTAAAACATGAAATGACTGTGTTGTTGATACCATTGCTCTACTGAACCATTTAGGTGAAGGAGGACATAAAGTGTCACCACCAGAGAAATTAAAATTCTGCACAACATCAGTGAAATATCTGGGGCACCAGATAGAAAAGGGTGTCAGAAGGGTTACCTCAGAAAGAATCATGATAATTAGAAACATAAATTTACCCCAAACTCAGAAAGAAATCAGAATGTTCCTTGGAGTAGTAGGTTACTGCAGGAAATGGATTGTGGGATTTGCAGTCCTAGCAAAACCACTGATACAAATGACAAAGAAAGGAACGAAGGACCCGGTAGAGTGGGATGATGAAAGCATGTCTGCTTTTGTAAAATTACGAGAATGTCTGTGTACAGCTCCTGTATTAGGGATGCCTGACTATTCAAAAGATTTTGCACTTTTCTGTGACACTTGAGATAATTGTGCACTTTCAGTTTTGACTCAAATTTATGGCTTAGTGAGACGTCCTGTGGCATATTTTCCTTCCACATTGGACCCAGTGGCAGCTGCATTACCTGGATGTCTGAAAGCAGTAGCTGCAACTTGCATGAGCATTGAGCAGAGGGAATCCATTATTATGGGACATCCTGTAACTGTGTATGTTCCACATGCAGTTGTAATTTTGTTAACAAGGACTAAGACCCAGTATCTCACACCTAGCCGGCTGACTAAGTACGAGAGGATACTTGTAGGTGCAGGAAACGTAACCATTGCTAGGTGTAATATCCTGAACCCAGCAATGCTGTTACCTAATTCACATACTGCAGAAGTGAAGGGAGAAGTTGAACATGACTGTATTGATCTGACTGAATATAGTACAAAACCACGATCAGACATAAGAGAAGAGCCATTAATTGATTCAGAATATGAGCTATTTGTAGATGGCTCTTGTATGAGACATGAGGAAGGAGGTCTGAGCGCTGCTTATGCAGTGTGCACATTGGGAGATCCAGTTGAATCATCCCATTTGCCTGGAGTCAAGTCTGCACAAATAGCCGAATTGGTTGCCTTGGCAAAAGACGGTAAATTTGGGAAAAATTCAAAAGTAACCATTTACACTGACAGCCAGTATGGTTACGGTGTAGTGCATGACTATGGCCAACTATGGATGCAAAGGGTGTTTCTGACTTCTTCAGGTACTCCAATTAGGGTACACAGACATAATATCGACTCCAAAATATCGTTTGGACAGAATATCGAGTTTTAAATATCGTTTGGAGAAAATATCGACAGGACAGAATATCGACAGCCAAAATATCGTTTTTAAGGTAAGTGAAGTAATATCGACTGTAAATAATATCGAAAGTAAAAAATATAGTTTTTTTATATAATATGTAATTATTTATAGTGTTTTTATGTTATAATATGTGTGAAAAGTGTCATTTTATGTTATAATTATTTTTAATTAATGATTTTTTTTTAATTATTGTGTAATTTTATTCTGTAGCGGGTTGTGGGTTTATAGGGGAATAGGGTGGGAAGTAATTTAATTATAATTAATTAAATATGTAAATGTATTAATTGGTAGTAATAATTAATTAATTGGTAATGAAATAATAAATTAATTAATTGGTAATTAAATAATATATGGTATTGGTAATTGAATAATATATGTTAATTGGTAATTAAATAATATATGTTAATTATTTAAAATGTAATTGGTAATTAATTTAATTTAATTTATTAATTGCTAATTATGTAAATTAAAATAATGTATTTCCTGTAGCGGGTTGTGGGTTTATAGGGGAATAGGGTGGGAAGTAAATTAATTATTATTTATTAAATATGTAAATGTATTAATTGGTAGTAATATTTAATTAATTGGTAATTAATTAATATTTGTTAATTAACATGTAATTGGTAATTATTTTAATTTAATTGATTAATTGCTAATTATGTTAAATTAAAGGGGTATTTTTAGGGTTCAGGGTCAGTTTTTAGTTTTTGGGTAAAGGGGTATTTTTAGGGTTCAGGGTCAGTTTTTAGTTTTTGGGTAAAGGGGTATTTTTAGGGTTCAGGGTCAGTTTTTAGTTTTTGGGTAAAGGGGTATTTTTAGGGTTCAGGGTCAGTTTTTAGTTTTTGGGTAAAGGGGTATTTTTAGGGTTCAGGGTCAGTTTTTAGTTTTTGGGTAAAGGGGTATTTTTAGGGTTCAGGGTCAGTTTTTAGTTTTTGGGTAAAGGGGTGTCTTTAGGGTTCAGGGTCAGTTTTTAGTTTTTGGGTAAAGGGGTATTTTTAGGGTTCAGGGTCAGTTTTTAGTTTTTGGGTAAAGGGGTATTTTTAGGGTTCAGGGTCAGTTTGGGGTTTTTGGGTAAAGGGTTTTTTTAGGGTTCAGGGTCAGTTTTGGGGTACAGGGGTACAGGGGTACAGTGTAAAAATTAAGTAAAATTAAATTTACATTATTTTAATTTAATCAAATTAAATTAAATTAAATTATATTTAAATAATTTTAAATATTTTAAATTAAAAAAAATTATTTTATACTTACCAATACTTACGTTGTAATGGTAGTGCGTTGTAAAAGTTGCGTTGTAACGTCATATATCCACTGTTGCACTCTTTGCAGTGGGAATAGTAATTTTTACTCTTTTGTATTTGTACGTTAATAATATTGGCTATTATTTAATTAAATTTTGTTACTATATATATATATTTTTTAAGAAATATGATTAAAAAAATATTATTTTTTTACTTTCATTAATTATTTAATTATTAAAAGTTAATTTAAGTATTGTTAATTATATTTTAGTAATTAATTTTTTAAATTAATGTAATTAAACATTGTTTTTATTAATGTCGATATTTTTTACAACTATATTTTTGTAAACGATATTTTGTACTCGATATTTTTGTACTTACCTGTTTGTACATACAAACTCGATATTTTGGTTGTAGATATTTTTTCCTCGATATTTTGGGTAGTCGATATTTTGGTAGTCGATATTATTTCAGTGATTCTCCAATTAGAAATGGTCAGTATGTAAAGGATTTACTTGAAGCAATTCAGTTATCAAAAGAAGTGGCTGTGGTCAAGTGTGCTGCTCACAAATCTGGCAACGACAAAGTGACAGCTGGTAATCGATATGCTGACAAGTTAGCCCAGCATTGTGCAAATATAAAATGCCTGTTAATAAAAAGGTTGAGGTGGGCGGAAACAGCTGCCAACTTATGTTGCTAGAAGGTGTGAACACGTGGGAAGAGGTGAGAGATTTGCAGGATGCAGCAGAACCAAAAGAAAAGGAACAATGGGGAAAAATAGGTTGTCCAAGAAGGGCTGAGGATGGTGTCATTGTTTATCTTGATGGAATGCCTGTGTTACCCGACTGTCTGCTTGCTCCTATGGCTTGATTGATTCACGGAGATTCCCATTTGGGAAGAGAAACTATGATACGTCTGTTCAGACAGTCATGGTTTAATGCGAAATTCAGGAACATAGCAGAGGCAATCTGCCCGAGGTGTTTGATTTGCCAACAAATGAACCCAGGGAAGAAAACAGTAGTGTTACCAGGAAAAATTGGGAAGGCAGAAGGTCCTTTTATTCGATTACAGATTGATTTAATTCAGTTACCCCCTTGTCGAGGACTAAAATACATACTTGTCATTGTCTGCCTGTTTTCCAAATCGGTGGAAGCTTACCCCACACGCAGGAACGATAGCATCACTGTAGCTAAGCTTTTACTTACAGAACTTATACCACATTTCAGTTTTCCAGTAACAATTGAATCAGACAGAGGCTGCCATTTTAATAATGAAATAATTGGCCAAATTTTTGAAGCGTTCTGAATTAAGCAATAGTTGCACTGTGCATATCGCCCAGAGGCTTCCGGTGTTATAGAACAATTGAATGGCACTATCAAGTCAAGATTGGGAAAGAAGTATGAGTCAACTCGATTGAAGTGGCCAGATGCTCTGCCACTTGTTCTGATGGGACTTAGAAGTATTCCAGACCGGAACACAGGCTTGAGTCCCCATGAAATACTGATGGGAAGAGCAATGAGGCAAGCATTGGGTGCCAGGACACAACCTGATAAGCATATCTGATGATTTAGTACTGGAGTACTGCAAAGAACTGGCTGACCAAGTGCGTTCTATCTCTCACCAGGTTGGGGAAGACGCTGTTGCCAGACAAGAAACTCCAGCACATGACCTGAACCCAGGTCATTGGGAAGTGTTAAAGAAACATACTCCAAAAACTTGCCTTGCACCGAGGTGGGGAAAACCACGACAAGTAATTTTGGTTACCACCACAGCTGTAAAGTGTGCAGGAGTTCCACACTGGATTTGTGCCAGTCATACGAAAAAGGTGACTGAACCTGATGAAACTGAGGCTGAAGGTTGTGCAGCTGAGGGGTCTCAAGATATCGATCCTGTAGTAGCTGAAGAGGAACAACCGAGCACCAGTCAAGATGATTGGATTCCAGTAATCAACATACCTGCAGAATATGTGAGAACAAGAAGCCAAACATATCTAGATAGACAGAGTGATAGTGAGGATGAGACAGGTGAAGAAGAAGATACTCAGATCATAGAAATCTAAGTTGAAAGTGATTCTGAGGAGTATCAAATAGGGAAAGATCAGGTAATCGATACTCCACCAAGAACTCCTGAGCCTGAAAAGGGACAGATAGAAATTAGGGAGGAGGCTCAAGCAGAAGAGAATCTAGGGTTCGAAGAGCTTGAGCAGGACCAGACAGGAGTAGAAAATCGTGTTCAGGACGAAGAAGGTGAAACAAACAAAGCCAAATTCAGCAAATACCTGAACAAGGCCAGCTTAGTGACCAGGCAGAAGAAACAGAAATAAGACCTGAACCTAGCCAGTTAGGGAAGGAAACAGAAGACAGCATTGAAATAGATGTGCCACAACTGAATGGAAATAAAAGAGTATTTGAAGAGAGCCAAGACACAGTGCCAGCTAAAAGACTCAGAAAAGGGGACAAGTGGCCTAGGTTTGTCAAAAGACTGAGACTCTGTTTAAAGGCAATTAATGAAGAACCTGAACAAGTGAATGAAATAACAAGTCAAGCCGACCAAACTGTGATACAACCAAAAAGAATAAGTCCATGATTAAAAAGACTGAAAAATAAATACAAAGGCCCTGAATGGACCTACATTGTGTTGGAAGATTTTTAAAACTTGGAAATAAGTGATGAAAGTGATGAAGAATTGATTGCTGATCAAACTGATGAAGAAGTGAGACCAACTTGAAATACACACAGGGTAAAGAAACTGTGTAAAAGTTACAAAGAGAGGTTGAATCTCCTTTAGTCAGAAATGGCTGATCATACTGTTAATGGAAGACCGAAAAGAAATTGTTTAAAGACTTGCTGTAGAGTATGTTTATGTAGTATAGTAATAGTACTTATAGTTTGGATAGGACTAACAATAACAAAAGCTAACACTAATGAACAACAGCCACTAGATACAGAAGAGTTAGAAACAAAAGATACACCGAAAAGAGTAGATACACAAGAAAAGGCACTTAGTATTAGACAACAGAAGGTAGACTTAGAAGCACCAGATGAGGAAGGATTGCATTATACGAGAATTAAAAACAGGATTAGTACGTAGTAAAATAGATAGTTTTGGTGAAACTGTATGTAATATATTTAGTGCATTGATACCTACAGTGGGAGTGGCTCTGAATACACACAAATTGTCAACAGTAGTGGATCGGTTATCAACTGACACTGCTGGAGGTTTCTTAATGGTCAATACCGAATTGGTTGCCGTCAGATCAATGGTTTTACAAAATCATCTTGCTCTTGATACATTATTGGCAAAAGAGGGCGGAGTCTGTAGAATGTTGAAGGCGCAACATTGTTGCACTTACATATCAGACACAAGTGTTGAAATTAAGAGGTAGGTGAGAAATATTACTAATTTGGATAAAGAGCTTAAACCACTGGAGGTTGATAGTGCATGGAAGAGGCTCACTGATGGTCTGTCCTCTGTAAGTAGTTAGCTTTCTAATGTAGGAAAGAGTATTGTAGGTAGAATACTGATGCCAATGGTGGGAATAGGCTTATTAGTTCTAGGTATAATAACTTTTTTGCAAATGTCGAAAACATAAAAAGAAGTACTCCGTAAATAGGCGAGGAGTAAAAAGAAATATTGATGAACTCAAATTAAAAGAGATGAATAGTAAATTATACAAGAAAATGACAAATTCTCATGGTAATAATGAGAAGAAGCAAAATAGAAAGTTTGAAGAGATTGAGTTCTGTGATATGTGAAAAGTTGGCATCTGTTTCATTAATTGGTGATGATATAAAATATCATCAAAGAGGGGATTGATGGAGCAAAGATTCGCACATGAAGCGACTTGCTTGTATTCATGAACCTCGAATAACGTTAATAAAGGAAACAACATATTACTAATTTTGCATATTTTACATCAACATTGGGTGTCCGAGTGAAGCTTGCTTATGTATTTACTAATCCTAATGCACTTGCATCTAAGATGGCTGCTGCTACGCGAGGGTTTCTATTGTGCATGCGTCTTTCATACTCACGTGACATGATGTATTTGCTGTTTTGGAGGGAATCTGCTGCTTCTGCGCACCAGTGTTAATATGGCTGCTCTATGTTCTCACATGCGAGAAGCTTGCACTGCTGCTTTTGCCAAGCTGTTCGTTCTGCCTAATCCTAATGCTATAGTTAAAATTGAGATAATGGGTATAGAGTAGAAATACATGGTATACAGTGTATTCATTTATTCTGTGTTCAAAAAACTGTTTCTTTTCCATTACATGTCTCACTTTGAAAACTGGCCTGGCTTGTAACGCTGTACTCCATATTTGTTGAAATTGCGACTGCACAAAAATCGCAAGTCAAGGGAATGTGGACTTGTGAACCCAAATGTATACAATGTTTAACAATGTATTTGCCAATAGAACATCCATTGTTGGGTGGAATAAAACATCATGAGAACCTGAATTTGATGGGCAGGAACATAAATTTGAATAGGAGATGGTAAAAGTCTCAAATTTGGGGGCATATTATCTAAGAATTGCGATAAATACGTTTATCGCTCAAAATCCTATCGCCATCTATCGCCGATTTGCATCGGCCTGTTAGCGCCATATTATCAATGCTCAGCTAACAGGCGATGTCCAAACCGGTGATAGATGGTGATAGTGAACATTAGCGTGTGAAAACAAGTGATGTTTTCACGCGCTAATGTTCACCTTGTGAGTATGGGGGGTAGAATCAGCATTGCAATCCACCCCCCCATGCAAAGTATGGCTAAGACCCAAAAATAGCAGGCGTTGGGAGACCTGCAATAAACGAGTTTATCGCAGGTTTTTGTCTCCCAACGCCTGTCACGGGCCGCCTTGAAAATAATGCGTTCCCACCTCCAACTACATTTTACATGTAGTTGGACGTGGGAGCGCCCACTTTGCATGTCATTAGCGATGTTTATCGCTGACATGCAAAGTGGGGCGGTATGAGGCTTGAGGCAGGTGTTATCATGCCCTTGTTGATAGGGCACTAGAAGTATCACCGCTTTCTCGGCACAATTCGCTGAAAAAGTGGCGATACTTCACTTGATAATATGGCCCTTAATGTGGTGTGACGACTTCTCCTCCTCTTTTGTCCAATCGAAATTGGGGATCCTTACACTTGCAACATTGGGGGGTGGTACACTGACCTGGAAAATAGTATAATTTGTGTAGGTTTAGCCATAGAAAATATCCAACTTGTCCGAATAGCTGACCTGTCACTGACCCAACGCACTCAATAGGTGACTAAGAGCAGAGGGCTGTGGAGCACTCTGTCAGAAGATTCGCTGACCCAATCGGGGTCCGGGAAGCTGAGGTGCTGGCAGAGCACTTTGTCAGTGAAATCGATAACCCAATCGGGTTTCTGACTGTTAGCTGCAGAGAGGGGGTAGCGCAGGCGTTGCAACTGAACTGCGGGTGCTGGTCTTAACTTTTGGTGGTCTGGTCCTGATCCAAATCTGGTTTATCCTGTCCTGATTCTGATCTGCACCTGCTGGCCAACTGGCAACTGCAACTTTTGGGGTTTCTATCCTTAACTGACCCGTGGTCAGGGTTGGTCTTCACACCATTCTTGGTAAATATAAAGCTGTGTGGGTATCGTCATTATATTTCTGTGTGTCCTTCTCTTTACCCTCCCTAACTCGATAAAAGTTTTGATTGCATATGTTTTCTTTTCTTTTCCTTTCTCTTTTAATGATAAATTTGTCGTTTGGTTTAATTGTGTGTTCCATTTTCTTACCTTCCCTATAGTCATATGCTCAAATTGTTACCATAATTTCATTTTATGTTCCCTCTTCATACCCACCCTTTGATAAGTGCTTGAAAGTTGTGTTATTTAGCATGTTCCTTCTTTTCCCACCCTTAGACGAGTTGTGTAAGTTTGTTTTAAATTTTAATAGCATGTTCCCTGTTCTTACCTTCCCTTTAAATTGCTAAATGATTGGTATAATATATCTTTTGCATAGCTATACATTATTTCTGATTTTCATTAGTGAGAGTCTTATCGTGTTCAATCTTTGGATCATGACCATTTATGAAGTTTAGATAAAGAGTTTAAAACGTTCCCGTTATTATATGAGTGCATATGTTATTTGCTACCTAATTTTAAACTAACTCCCTGATTCAATAGGTCACAGGTACTAGTGATAAGGATTGGTAAGTCAATGGTATAGAACCTAGTAGGTACAATATCTGGTAGTTAGAGCGTAGTTTACCTGCTTTAAGAAATCTGTAAGTGATTATGGGACCAGGTGAGTATGGAAAATGTATAGTCGGGTGACCTGCACTCTCTATCAGTATGTTTCTTCTTCTGCACCTCACTTGCCTCTTTCTGCAATTCTCTTGTTTATTTCTACAACTCTGTTGATTCTTTCAGCATTTTTCGTGCCTGTTTTTGCACTTATCTTGTCAGTTCCCGCATCGCTCTTTCCTTTTTCTGTACCTCTGTTGCCTTTTTCTGCACCCACCTGCTTATTCTGCACTCCTCTTGCCTCTTTTTGCACCCTTGTTCCCTTTTTCTGTACCTCTTTTGCCTGTTTCCGTGACTCTCTTTCATCTTTCTTTAGTACTCTTACCTCCTTCTGCACCTCTGTTGCTTCTTTCTGCACTTTTGTTGCTTCATTCTTTACCTTTTCTTGCTTCTTTCTGCACCTCACTTGCCCCTTTCTGTACTCCCCTTGCTTCTTTCTGCACTTCTAGTACCTCTTCTGCACCCCTCTACCCTTTTTCTACAGTTCTATTGCCTCTTTCTGCACCTCACGTGCCTCTTTCTGCACTTCTTTTGCTTCTTTCTTTGCCTCTATTGCTTCTATCTGTAAATCTCTTGCCTCTTTTACACTTCTCTTGCCTGTTTCTGCCCCTCTCTTGCTTCTTTCTGCACCTCACTTGCTTCTTTTTGCACCCCTCTTGCTTCTTTCTGTATCCCTCTTCCCTCTTTCTGCACCTCTCTTGCCTCTTTCTGGACCCTTGCTCTCTCTTTTGGCACCTCTGTTGCCTGTTTCTGCACCTCTCTTGCCTATTATTGTACCTCTTTTGCTTCTTTCTGTACATCTCTTTCCTCTTTCTGCACCTCTCTTGCCTCTTTCTGCAATTCTCTTGTTTATTTCTACAAGTCTGTTACTTCTTTCAACATTTTTCTTGCCTCTTTTTGCACTCATCGTGCCTGTTTCCTCATCTCTCTTTCCTTTTTCTGCACCTCTGTTGCCTTTTTCTGCACCTCACCTGCTTCTTTCTGTACCCCTCTTGCCTCTTTCTATACCCCTGTTCACTCTTTCTGTACCTCTTTTGCGTGTTTCCGTGACTCTCTTTCATCTTTCTTCAGTACTCTTGCCTCTTTCTGCACCTCTGTTGCTTCTTTCTGCACTTTTGTTGCTTCATTCTTTACCTTTTCTTGCTTCTTTCTGCACCTCACTTGCCTCTTTCTGTAGTCCCCTTGCTTCTTTCTGCACTTCTAGTACCTCTTCTGCACCCCTCTACCCTTTTTCTACAGTTCTATTGCCTCTTTCTGCACCTCACGTGCCTCTTTCTGCACTTCTTTTGCTTCTTTGTTTGCCTCTATTGCTTCTATCTGTAATTCTCTTGCCTCTTTTACACTTCTCTTGCCTGTTTCTGCCCCTCTCTTGCTTCTTTCTGCACCTCTCCTGCCTCTTTCTGTACCTCTGTTGCTTCTTTCTGCACTACTCTAGCATCTTTCTGCATTTCAGTACCCTCTTTCTGCACCTATCCTGCCCTTTTCTGCATCTCTGTTGCCTCGTTCTGCACCTCTTTTGCTTCTTTCTGCACTTCTTGTGCCTCTTTCTGAACCCCTCTTGTGTCTTTCTGCATCTTCATTGCTTCTTTCTGCACTTATCCTGCTTTTCTCTGTACCTTCTTGCTTCTTTCTGCACCCTTCCACTCTTTTTCTGCCCCTCACTTGCTTCTTTCTGCACCTCTCTTGCTTCTTTCTGTACCCCTCTTCCCTCTTTCTGCACCTCTCTTGCTTCTTCATGCACTGCTCTTTCCTCTTTCTGCACACCTCCTTCCTGTTTCTGCGCCTCTCTGGCCTCTTTCTGCACACCAGTTGTTTCTTTCTGCTCTTCTCTTGCCACTTTCTGCATCCCTCTTGCCTCTTTTTGCAGTTCTCTTGCCATTGTTTGCACCTTTCTTGCCTCTTTCTGTACTTCACTTGCCTCTTTCTGCACATTCTTTGCTTCTTTCTACACCATTGTTGCTACTTTCAGCACTTCTCTTGCCTCTTTCTGCACCCATCTTGCATCTTTCTGCACTTCTCTTCCCTCTTTCTGTACCTCTCTTGCCTCTTTCTGCACCTCTCTTGCATTTTTTCACCTTTCTTTCCTCTTTCTATATGTCTGTTGCCTCTGCCTGCACCCTGTTTCCTCTTTCTGTACCTCGTTTTCCTGTTTCTGTGGCTCTTTTGCCTCTTTCTTCCATACTTGGGTCTCTTTCTGCACCTCTGTTGCCTGTTTCTTTACTTATCCTGCCTCATTCTGTACATCTCTTGCCTCTTCCTGCACCTCTGTTTCCTCTTTCTGTACCTCACTTGCTCATCTTTGCATCCCTCTTTCCTCTTTCTGCACACCTCTTCCCTCTTTCTGCACCTCTCGAGCCTCTTTCTGCACCCCTCTTCTATCTTTCTGCACCTCTCCTGCCTGTTTCTGCACCTCTCTTCCCTCTGTCTGCACGTCTATTGCTTCTTTGTACATCTTTCTTGCTTCTTTCTGCATCCCTCTTGCCCCTTTCTGCACCATTGTTGCTTCTTTCTGCACTTCTATTGTTTCTTTCTGTACCACTCTTGCTCTTTTGTGCATCCACTTTGCCTCTTTCTGTACCTCACATGCTTCTATTTTCTCCCCTCTTGCTTCTTTCTGTATCCCTCTTCCCTCTTTCTGCACCTCTCTAACCTCTTTATGCACCCCTGTTCTCTCATTTAGCACATCTGTTGCCTGTTTCTGCACCTCTCTTGCCTATTACGGTACCTCTTTTGCTTCTTTCTGTACATCTCTTTCCTCTTTCTGCACCTCTCTTGCCTCTTTCTGCACCTCTGTTGATTCTTTCTGTGCTGCTCTTGCTTCTTTCTGCACCCTTATTCCCTCTTTCTGTACCACTTTTGTCTGCCTCTGCAACTCTCTTATAACTTTTTGTGGTTCTATTGCCTTCTTCTCTACCTCTGTTGCCTCTTTCTGCACTTCTCTTGCATCTTTCTGCATCTCTCCTGCTTCTTTCTGCACCCTTCTTCCCTTTGTCTGTTCCTCTCTTGCCTCTTTCTGCAACTCTCTTCTTCATTTTTGAAACTCTGTGATGGAGCAAGCATTCGCACATAAAGCGACTTGCTTGTATTCATGAACCTCGAATAATGTTAATAAAGTAACCAACATGTTTGTTTGACTAATTTTGCATATTTTACATCAACATTTGGTATCCGAGTAAAGCTTGCTTATGTATTTACTAATCATAATACGCTTGCATCTAAGATGGCTGCTGCTATGCGAGGGTTTCTATTGCGCACGCGTCTGTCATACTCACGTGACATGACGTATTCGCTGTTTTGGACGGACTCTGCTGCTTCTGCGCACTAGTGTTAATATGGCTGCTCTATGTTCTCACATGCGAGAAGCTTGCATTGCTGCATTCGTCAAGCTGTTCGTTCTGCCTAATCCTAATTCTATAGTTAAAATTTAGATAATAGGTATAAAGTAGAAATACATGGTATACAGTGTATTCATTTATTCTGTGTTCTAAAACTGTTTCTTTTCCATTTCATGTCGCACTTTGAAAACTGGTCTGGCTTGTAACGCTGTACTCCATATTTGTTGAAACTGCGACTGCGCGGAAATCTCAAGTCTCTGGAACAGTGACCTTCGTACTATGGCCAAGGAACTGACTGACTAGAAGATGCTCATGGGAACGTGGATTTATGAACCCAAATTTATACAATGTTAAACAATGTATTTGCCATAGAACATCCATTGTTGGGTGGAATAAAACCTCATGAGAACCTGAATTTGATGGTCTGGAACATAAATTTGAATAAGAGATGGTAAAAGTCTCAAATTTGGTGTGGTGTGACGACCTATCCTCCTCTTTTGTCCAATCGAAATTGGGGATCCTTACACTTGCAACATTGGGGGGTGGTACACTGTGCTGGAAAACAGTATAATTAGTGTAGGTTTAGCAAGAGAAATTGTCCGACTTGTCCGAAAAGCTGACCTATCACTGACCCAACGCACTCAATAGGTGACTAAGAGCAGAGGGCTGTGGAGCACTCTGTCAGAAGATTTGCTGACCCAATCGAGGTCCGGGAAGCTGAGGTGCTTGCGGAGCACTTTGTCGGTGAAATCGATAACCCAATCGGGATTCTGACTGTTAGCTGCAGAGAGGGAGTAGTGCAGGCGTTGCAACTGAACTGCGGGTGCTGGTCTTAACCTTTGGCGGTCCGGTCCTGATCCAAATCTGGTTTATCCTGTCCTGATTCTAATCTGTACCTGCTGGCCTACTGGCAACTGCAACTTTTGGGGTCTCTATCCTTAACAGACCCGTGGCCAGGGTTGGTCGTCACACCATTCTAGGTATATATAAAGCTGTGAGGGTATCGTCATTATATTTCTGTGTGTCCTTCTCTTTACCCTCCCTAATCGATAAAAGTTTTGATTGCATATGTTTTCTATTCTTTTCCTTTCTCTTTTAATGATATATTTGCCATTTGGTTTAATAGTGTGTTCCATTTTCTTACCTTTCCTATAGTCATATGCTCAAATTGTTACCGTAATTGCATTTTATGTTCCCTCTTCATACCCACCCCGTGATAAGTGCTTGAAAGTTGTGTTATTTAGCATGTTCCTTCTTTACCCACCCTTTTGACGAGTTGTGTAAGTTTGTTTTAAATTTTAATAGCATGTTCCCTGTTCTTACCTTCCCTTCAAATTGCTAAATGATTGGTATAATATATCTTTTGCACAGCTATACATTATTTCTGATTTTCGTTATTGAGAGTCTTATCGTGCTCAATCTTTGGATCATGACCATTTATGAAGTTTAGATAAAGAGTTTAAAACTTTCCCGAGTCTGTGGTTATTATATGAGTGCATATGTTATTTGCTACCTAATTTTAAACTAACTCCCTGATCCAGTAGGTCACAGGTACCAGTGATAAGGATCGGTAAGTCAATGGTATAGGACCTAGTAGGTAAAATATTTGGTAGTTAGAGCGTAGGTTACCTGATTTAAGAACGCTGTAATTGATTATGGGCCCAGGTGAGTTTGGAAAATTTATAGTCGGGTGACCTGCACTCTCTATCAGTTTATTTATTTGGTAGCAGAGGAAAAGTTAGGGTTTAGTTAAAATAGGTAGTTAGTTAGTTGGTTATGGAAAGATTATTATGATTGATCAATCAAATGTGATATTATTTGAAATATTTTGAAATGTTATTGATTCTGTTAATACTGTATGAATTTTATGTATTAACCAAAAATTGTTGGTACCTGTTATATGTTTTGTCTGGAATACCCGGGGGCAGAATAGCAGGTGGTAAATGGAAGCCACACTGCAGTGAGGTCACTTACTCGCAGGAAGTTAGTGCATGTTTAGGTAAAACCAGAAGCACTATTTATTGTTTTCTGTATGAATGTGTGAATAAATGATACCAAAGAGTTCGCTAGCAAAACTTTTAGTGTGATATCACCTAGAAAGGGTCACACGGAAAGAGTAGCAGGTTCGTCTGAGCTTGATTGATAGCAAAGGGGTTCGCTGGTGAAACTTTGGCCTTAGTATATATCCCGGAGTCCGGAGGAGTAGCAGGTTCTCCAATGCTTGTGTAAAGGGTAGGCAGAAGGGACCTACTCGTAGTATATGAAAAGTAAACGGAAGGGATTTACTTGCAGTGAAAATATCTTTCCTTTCTAGTCACTCGAGTACAGTGGCAAATGTTTTACGTTGTTAATTATAAAAGAATTGCTCTTTAAAATAAAAGAATTGAGTTTTTGCATTACCTTGCGAAGGAGGGAGTCAGTTGCGGAGCTGCGCTGACATCACTCAGAGTGAGAGCTGGTATTGGTTGAGACAGCGGGTATGTAGCTGAGATAATATTGTAAAGGAGGGGTGAGCACAGGAGCGTGGGAACTCATCTCATGAGAAAAGCAGCATAATCATTGGTTAAAAATGTTTGAAACCACATTGTTGATTGGTTGAAGAAAATAAAAGACGCGCTAGTATTGGAAGTATTTTGTAAAGAACTCAGAGAGTTATCTTACGATTTCAAAATGTTCTCAAAATATATGTGGTAATTAAATCCAGGGCATCCAGAAACTCGACCTGATAGAAGATACTTAGGGTTTGCTAGAGAGCAGATGCTAAGAGGCAGACCTTACAAAATGTATGGAAATGAAAGAAAAACGTCATTTGTAAACAGAGTTAAGAATTTCTTTAAAAAAGATAAATCAATTAGAACTAGAGAAGGAGTTATTATTCCACCACCAAATACACCCGCATCATTTATGATGTTTGACAGGGTTTACCACACTTGTGTATGGTTACAGAATTGGGTGGAATACACTAAAGATGACGGAATTTGGGCATTTCCCTTAGATTGCACGTTTAATGGCAGAATTTTCTTTAATTTAAGGACACGAATGAATGATTTACATCCTAGACCTAGACTAACGCAATATGAGGCACTAGAAGAATGGGAGATTTAGACTTTTGAGCGAGACAGACCTAGAACTGATAAAGGATTGAGTAAGTTCTACCCTAAATTCACACGAGAAACCAGAGATAAACAAATGAAACAATGGAGACAGAACATTGTAGTGGAAGGATTATATACTGTATTAACTTTAGAAGAGCCCACTGGAAGTAAAAGGACAGAGAAAACAAAACATTTAATGACTAGTGGTGATTCAGACGACGATTATATGGAGGATTCGTTAATGAAAAATCCACCAACTTATAATGAAGAACCGAGTACAGTAAATCTAAATCCCCCATTTTTAAAACCACCTTTAGTTCTGCAAGTGGTACATGAGACCTCAATCGAGAGAGTATTACAAGAAAGAGAAAGACAAGCATTAATAAACAGAGAAGTGAATTGATTTAGCAAATTAAATACAAGTCCAGAAGCTCTGACAATTCCAGTAACTATTGGCCCAGTTGTTCCTTTGTACGGAGATAAGCAAGCTAGTCCAAAAGCTCCAGTTATAACTACATCGGTAGTACAGCCAAGAAAAGAACCAGAGAGTAGTTCGATTAGAAATACCACTACTTTAAGTTTAAGAGAAGTACAGATGGAGACATCCTCAGGTACGAGAAGTGCAACTGTAGTAACTCCTGAAGAAATAGATAGATGGACACGAGAAATAGAGAAATCAAAGACACAGCTGAAACAATTGGATATATACAAATTGAGAATTAAATTGGAGGAACTGATGGCTGGAAATGTGGGATTGGACAGATTAAATACTCTTAGTGAAGATGAACTATTATTTATTTGTAAAAGCATTACTAGAAATACAAGTTTGTTTAATGAAAAATTAATGGACACAGCAGCTAGCATAGGAATTGACATTGGTAAATCTAAAGTATTAAAAAAACCATATCGAGCAGAATTTTTTGACAAGGATTTAAAAAACATGAATGTGTCCGTAAGAAAAGTGCAGATAAGAGAGTTACTAGCATTGTTACAAAAATGGGGAGAATAGGAAAAATGGAAAGCCGGGTGGGCAAAGAAAAAGGAAGAGGAACGATCAAAACAAATGACTTTAGAATATGTTTTAAAAGAAGCAGAAAAGGTGGAAAAATTATGTCCTATGCGAGAAGTACCAGGTGGAGGTTATGTGCATGTTCCATGATCCCACCAGGATATGTTGTCATTTACAAATGATTTTCCAAAACTTGGTGAAAAACCTGTAGAATGGTACAGACAAGGTGAGAGATTTGTAAAAGTTTCGAAGTGTCTTTTGGCAGATTTGGATGGATTATTCGACATTGTAGTTCCAGTCGATTTATGGACAGAATGTAAAATTGCTGTTGATTGGCCTAGTGAGGAGTACCCTAGAGACCCAAAGACAGGGGCACCTTCCGAAGATGTTATGAAAAAATACAACCAGGTAATACTCTACCTCAAAGGGAAGGTGCCTGCAAAAGAGACAGATTGGACTAGAATTGATAGAACCACTCAGAATAAAGATGAATCTGTGCATGCATATTATGAACGTTTATTGCAGGTATTCAAACAGTACAGTGGATTGGATAACATAGATATGAAGGATATGGCGCATTTCATTTATCGATTTGTGCAAGGATTAAGACCAGAAATTTCACAATGGATTATAGATCATAAAATCTGTTGGCATGCCAAGCCAATCGACTTAGATCCTTAAATATGCCAAATATTGTGAAGATGAGTTAGACAATAAACAAAAAGAGTTAAAGTAAAAGGTCATGTGGGCACAAGTAAAACTAGCAGAGCAACAAGAACATCATTTGAACCAGGTAGGTAGTAACCAGAATCAGAGTGATGGAAATGGAGGAAGGCCAAGGGGAAAATTCAATAGAGAGGAAGCGAAATGAAAATTCCCTTGTCATGGGTGTGGCAAGTTGGGGCACTGGAAGAACGAGTGTAAGGCTGTACTAGGTGGTAATGTGCAAAATAATGATTCGAATCCACAGATGCAGAATGAGGTGCCACGGAAGAAACAGCAGCAGGTAATACAGAACCAGTTACTCCCTGCACCTATGCCAAATTACAGGAGCAAAGCACAACAGAGAGTAGATACCAGAAATTGGGAGGGAGGTGTAAGGGGATATACAGCAATCTCACAATTTCTTCTGAGTGATACATTTTTCAGTGAAGAACATTACTGACGGTGCCTGAGGGTGGAGGAAGAGGAGTGCGTGCTTGGCGCCTCCTGGCCGGTAGTCCAGTCAGGTCCGTAAATTGAAGGAAAGGTTGAAGGAAATGATGTCACCTTTCTGTTGGATACTGGTGCTACCCGTTCTACTGTAAAAACAGCACACGTTCCAAACCTACCCCTCTCGGGAGAAGAGATACAAGTAGTGGGTGTTTCTAATAAACAAATTAGTACCCCAGTTACAGAACCTATGGAAGTTAGAATAGGCAATTTTAAAGAAATGCATAGATTTGTTGTCTGTGATTCAAGTCCTGTAAATTTATTAGGACGAGACTTGTGCAAAATGAATTGCACCATTTTCTGTACCCCAAGTGGTGTTGAAATTCAAACCCCAGAGGAAGACGGAATTTACAAATTAATGTTATCGAAACAAGAGACAAAAATTAAAAGACTGACAATAAAAGACTTACCAGAAGAACTGCAACAGAAGGTAAAAACAGATGTATGGGATTTTACTGGAAAAGATGTAGGATTAATGGCAAATGTTGACCCAATAAAAGTGACAATAAGAGTAGATGCAGTTTACCCAAATACTCGACAGTATAAAATGAGATCAGAAATAAAAGCAGGTGTTGCAGTGGAAATAAAACCTTTGGTTGAAGCAGGCATTTTACAAGAAATAATGAGCAGTCCATGTAACTCTCCTATAATTGGTATAAAGAAACCGAGTGGCAAGTACAGGGTCGTACAAGACCTCCGAAAAATTAATAAGATTGTTGTCCCATGCTGTCCAGTCGTGCCAAATCCTGCAGTGATTCTATATCAGATACCGTGAGAGGCTGGATGGTTTACTGTCATTGACATGTGTCACGCATTTTTCTCGATTCCATTACATCCAGACAGCAAATGTATTTTCTTATTTGAATTCGACAGTCATGTTTATGTTTGGAATCGTGTCCCTCAGGGGTACACAGAGAGTCCCTCAGTTTTTAATCAGATTTTGAAAAAGTGCCTTGAGTCATTAGTACTGACTGGACAGTCAGTCCTGGTTCAGTATATAGACGACCTCTTGGTGGCATCTAAAACATGAAATGACTGTGTTGTTGATACCATTGCTCTACTGAACCATTTAGGTGAAGGAGGACATAAAGTGTCACCACCAGAGAAATTAAAATTCTGCACAACATCAGTGAAATATCTGGGGCACCAGATAGAAAAGAGTGTCAGAAGGGTTACCTCAGAAAGAATCATGATAATTAGAAACATGAATTTACCCCAAACTCAGAAAGAAATCAGAATGTTCCTTGGAGTAGTAGGTTACTGCAGGAAATGGATTGTGGGATTTGCAGTCCTAGCAAAACCACTGATACAAATGACAAAGAAAGGAACGAAGGACCCGGTAGAGTGGGATGATGAAAGCATGTCTGCTTTTGTAAAATTACGAGAATGTCTGTGTACAGCTCCTGTATTAGGGATGCCTGACTATTCAAAAGATTTTGCACTTTTCTGTGACACTTGAGATAATTGTGCACTTTCAGTTTTGACTCAAATTTATGGCTTAGTGAGACGTCCTGTGGCATATTTTCCTTCCACATTGGACCCAGTGGCAGCTGCATTACCTGGATGTCTGAAAGCAGTAGCTGCAACTTGCATGAGCATTGAGCAGAGGGAATCCATTATTATGGGACATCCTGTAACTGTGTATGTTCCACATGCAGTTGTAATTTTGTTAACAAGGACTAAGACCCAGTATCTCACACCTAGCCGGCTGACTAAGTACGAGAGGATACTTGTAGGTGCAGGAAACGTAACCATTGCTAGGTGTAATATCCTGAACCCAGCAATGCTGTTACCTAATTCACATACTGCAGAAGTGAAGGGAGAAGTTGAACATGACTGTATTGATCTGACTGAATATAGTACAAAACCACGATCAGACATAAGAGAAGAGCCATTAATTGATTCAGAATATGAGCTATTTGTAGATGGCTCTTGTATGAGACATGAGGAAGGAGGTCTGAGCGCTGCTTATGCAGTGTGCACATTGGGAGATCCAGTTGAATCATCCCATTTGCCTGGAGTCAAGTCTGCACAAATAGCCGAATTGGTTGCCTTGGCAAAAGACGGTAAATTTGGGAAAAATTCAAAAGTAACCATTTACACTGACAGCCAGTATGGTTACGGTGTAGTGCATGACTATGGCCAACTATGGATGCAAAGGGTGTTTCTGACTTCTTCAGGTACTCCAATTAGGGTACACAGACATAATATCGACTCCAAAATATCGTTTGGACAGAATATCGAGTTTTAAATATCGTTTGGAGAAAATATCGACAGGACAGAATATCGACAGCCAAAATATCGTTTTTAAGGTAAGTGAAGTAATATCGACTGTAAATAATATCGAAAGTAAAAAATATAGTTTTTTTATATAATATGTAATTATTTATAGTGTTTTTATGTTATAATATGTGTGAAAAGTGTCATTTTATGTTATAATTATTTTTAATTAATGATTTTTTTAAAATTATTGTGTAATTTTATTCTGTAGCGGGTTGTGGGTTTATAGGGGAATAGGGTGGGAAGTAATTTAATTATAATTAATTAAATATGTAAATTTATTAATTGGTAGTAATAATTAATTAATTGGTAATGAAATAATAAATTAATTAATTGGTAATTAAATAATATATGGTATTGGTAATTGAATAATATATGTTAATTGGTAATTAAATAATATATGTTAATTATTTAAAATGTAATTATTAAATATGTAAATGTATTAATTGGTAGTAATATTTAATTAATTGGTAATTAATTAATATTTGTTAATTAAAATGTAATTGGTAAATATTTTAATTTAATTGATTAATTGCTAATTATGTTAAATTAAAGGGGTATTTTTAGGGTTCAGGGTCAGTTTTTAGTTTTTGGGTAAAGGGGTATTTTTAGGGTTCAGGGTCAGTTTTTAGTTTTTGGGTAAAGGGATATTTTTAGGGTTCAGGGTCAGTTTTTAGTTTTTGGGTAAAGGGGTATTTTTAGGGTTCAGGGTCAGTTTTTAGTTTTTGGGTAAAGGGGTATTTTTAGGGTTCAGGGTCAGTGTTTAGTTTTTGGGTAAAGGGGTATTTTTAGGGTTCAGGGTCATTTTTAGGTTTTGGGTAAAGGGGTATTTTTAGGGTTCAGGGTCAGTTTTTAGTTTTTGGGTAAAGGGGTATTTTTAGGGTTCAGGGTCAGTTTTTAGTTTTTGGTTAAAGGGGTATCTTTAGGGTTCAGGGTCAGTTTTTAGTTTTTGGGTAAAGGGGTATTTTTAGGGTTCAGGGTCAGTTTTTAGTTTTTGGGTAAAGGGGTATTTTTAGGGTTCAGGGTCAGTTTTGGGTTTTTGGGTAAAGGTTTTTTTTAGGGTTCAGGGTCAGTTTTGGGGTACAGGGGTACAGGGGTACAGTGTAAAAATAAAGTAAAATTAAATTTACATTATTTTAATTTAATCAAATTAAATTAAATTAAATTATATTTAAATAATTTTAAATAATTTAAATTAAAAAAAAATATTATATACTTACCAATACTTACGTTGTAATGGTAGTGCGTTGTAAAAGTTGCGTTGTAACGTCATATATCCACTGTTGCACTCTTTGCAGTGGGAATAGTAATTTTTACTCTTTTGTATTTGTACGTTAATAATATTGGCTATTATTTAATTAAATTTTGTTACTATATATATATATTTTTTAAGAAATATGATTAAAAAAATATTATTTTTTTACTTTCATTAATTATTTAATTATTAAAAGTTAATTTAAGTATTGTTAATTATATTTTAGTAATTAATTTTTTATATTAATGTAATTAAACATTGTTTTTATTAAAGTCGATATTTTTTACAACTATATCTTTGTAAACGATATTTTGTACTCGATATTTTTGTACTTACCTGTTTGTACATACAAACTCGATATTTTGGTTGTAGATATTTTTTCCTCAATATTTTGGGTAGTCGATATTTTGGTAGTCGATATTATTTCAGTGATTCTCCAATTAGAAATGGTCAGTATGTAAAGGATTTACTTGAAGCAATTCAGTTATCAAAAGAAGTGGCTGTGGTCAAGTGTGCTGCTCACAAATCTGGCAACGACAAAGTGACAACTGGTAATCGATATGCTGACAAGTTAGCCCAGCATTGTGCAAATATAAAATGGCTGTTAATAAAAAGGTAGAGGTGGGCGGAAACAGCTGCCAACTTATGTTGCTAGAAGGTGTGAACACGTGGGAAGAGGTGAGAGATTTGCAGGATGCAGCAGAACCAAAAGAAAAGGAACAATGGGGAAAAATAGGTTGTCCAAGAAGGGCTGAGGATGGTGTCATTGTTTATCTTGATGGAATGCCTGTGTTACCCGACTGTCTGCTTGCTCCTATGGCTTGATTGATTCACGGAGATTCCCATTTGGGAAGAGAAACTATGATACGTCTGTTCAGACAGTCATGGTTTAATGCGAAATTCAGGAACATAGCAGAGGCAATCTGCCCGAGGTGTTTGATTTGCCAACAAATGAACCCAGGGAAGAAAACAGTCGAGGACTAAAATACATACTTGTCATTGTCTGTCTGTTTTCCAAATCGGTGGAAGCTTACCCCACACGCAGGAACGATAGCATCACTGTAGCTAAGCTTTTACTTAGAGAACTTATACCACATTTCAGTTTTCCAGTAACAATTGAATCAGACAGAGGCTGCCATTTTAATAATGAAATAATTGGCCAAATTTGTGAAGCGTTCTGAATTAAGTAAATAAATAATTAATTACCGGTACTATTTTTCAGTATAAGCAATAAAACAGGTAGCTCAATAAATAAGAGTCAGGATGCGAGGTATCTTGAGTCTTCAGGCTTTAATCAGGCATAAGAGAAAAGGACAGAACAGCCTGGAAGCACGGGACGGCAGCTGCACGGGAAGGGACAAGGGAAACTGGGTAACTTTTTGTAACAGTGCACAATATATATATATCAAAACAATTGCATTACATTCAATACAGTAGGCGTAGCAGTAGGCGTGACTCGTAGCAGTCGCGAAAGATAAGGGCAAAATGATGTAACAAGAAGGCGTGTACAGGGCGTAGACATAGACATGTGATGTAAACGTAACAGAAGTGTCATAAATGAGGCGGAAACATGGAGGGGGCTACCTGAGCAGCTGGGACCTCTAACCTAGTGGTGCGCGCAAACGGGCAATGACGTGTTACCAGGGAGAACTGGGGGCTATGACTTCTGCGCTAGAAGAGGAGACTAAAGTCTGGAGTGTCAGAGCGACATGTACCCAAGGCATATCTGGTATCTGGTGTTTAGAGTACATATTGATAGAATCCAAAAGTTATCAGGGCAAAGGCTACTAGACATTAGGACTGATGCGTGCATAATTCTACATGTATTGTGTGTGCGAGGAATATTCTATGAATATTAATACAGTATTTCTCTTACATGGAGACAGAAAGGCTAGACCATGACGGAAACTATTGATGCGATTCAGTAGCTTAGGAATGCAGAGAAGGAGGGCTGGACTGATAACTGGAAGCATAACATACTCTTGGCAGACTGGGAGGCAGAGCCAGGCCGGGCCGGGCACTGCGAGGCATGAAGTAAGCTAAGGGTCAGGGATGCAGGTGGGGGCTGTATCGCTCCTCGGAGAGGGTTCAGAAGACTGGAGCTGAATCTGAATCCGGGCCCTTTTGAGGCCTAGAAACGGGGACAATTCAATGAATTAACGTGCACACTGTGAAATATGGCAACGTAGGTTTACATAGGCCTGATATTTGTTGTTTTCATGATGACTGGAAACTGGCATACTAGAGATGGACACAACTGTAATTGCGTCTTTAATCGATCAGAGGGGAATACATGCATATCGATCATGCACATATAGCATAAGATGGGGAACACGTAGGCACATATAACATGGCAAAATGTACTTTTCCACATTCCCTCCTTGTGCCCTACGTTTCCATCAGGAAACATCAATATTCATGATACCATCTATCATTTCATATAGCATCATTTGTTCGTCTCAAATTGTCTTGGAACGGGACTTAGAACTGGGGATACAAGAGGTAGCACACATGCCGCAAATCGCAGGGCCACATTGTATACAGAGGCAGCAACTGAATATGATCATTACTGCTACACCTAGGAATGACAATACTTTCCATCCCCAAGCAGATATGATACTCCAGAGCCAACCGGACCATGTCCAGGTGCCTGGATTCTGGTGTAACTGATGGGCAATTTTATGAAGTCTGGTTATAGCTGAATAAACAGACGGCGCGTTATTAGGAATGAAAATGCAGCAACTAGATCCGATGACTCTACATGCTCCTCCTCTATCGGCCAGTATGACGTCAAGAACGAGACGATTTTGGAGCACGACAAATCTCATAGCAGATTGCTCTTCGGTTAAGTTACCTAGAGCGGAAGTAGTCTCATTCACTACTGCTTCAAGGGTTCTGGTTAACCTACGTATTAGCTTACTATTCTGGATAGGTCCTATAAAGAAGAAGAAACCTTTATTGAAGTCTTGATATTGTTCTAGAGTAGTTTCAGTTTGATCGACAATTGGGGACTCGATCTCCCTTCTATGTCTGACGTGTACTAGATGTGTGTTTCTGTGATAATCAGATGGGGCTAGAAAAACTGGTGGCAGTAGGAAGGCAATATAACATGTTCCATCCCAATCGAGGGGCAGACGAACATATGCGGTCTGACCACAAACAAAATAAGAATGACGTGAGGCTTTGAAAATAGATTTCCCACTGTCACTATACTCGATAGTAGTAGTACAATCACTATGTCCCACATGTGCGGAACCATTCTTTCTGACACATAATTCGCCTTTGACTGGTAGTACTGAAATGGCAGGTAAATCTGGAGTAGTATCAGACTGAACATTCAGGACCATGACATTCGAAGAATAATTACCTAAATCATATACTTCATTTTCTAGATCTAACCCTGTTCTATGGGAGAGACCTTGCTTGTCTGGAAAACATGTTCTATTCATAAGGGACATATCATTTGAGGATGATGTTAACGTGGACCATGCTCCACACGAACCATTATGTGAAAACGGATAAGGAAAGAGTGGCAGAACTCCCTTCGGAGTCTGGAAAGGGGGGAGTCGACCACACACCCAACAATTAGTGGCATTGCTGGTCTGGTGTGAATAATGCAACATCCGGATGAATGTATTATTTCGCATAGCAAGACGATAGGATAGCTCGTGAGGAGGCAGATCACTAAATGTGTGCTCTACTGTAGTGTTAGAAAACATATGTACATGTGAAACTGGAAAACATAAATGTAAAGCATAACTTGTGCAGGTAACCATAAGACTCAAAAATAATAAAAAACTTAGAACAATGATACATCTTATAGAGTTTTGACTAACTCTCTCACTATGGGGGTCTATCTCATACATGTCAGGGACCTGTCTAACCGTTTCACCCGAGAGGGACTTAGACAATTAAACTGGTTGACTTATTTTACTAGACCGGAGTTTCTGTTTATACTCCTGTTGCGGAGTTTTCTCTAACAAGGGAATTTTGAGTTCAGAGTCAAGTTCAGAGTCTGTTTTTAGGCAGTCTTTTGGAATGAGGCAGTCCTTAGCAAAAGTCTTTTCTGGTAGTCCATGGAATTTCTTTATGTGGGTCAGGTGGACCCATCCTTTTCTCCCCTCGAGCTTTACTGCGGTCCTTGTTGTTAGTAAAACGAGGCGGGGCTCCTTCCAGCGGGGCTCCAGCGGACTTGAACGATCAAAATTCCGCACCAACACCAGGTCGCCTGGAATGACTTCATGCGGTTTCACCTCGGTGTTGTCTGGAAATGCGGCGGCAACCTGTGAACGACAAGAGTGTAGGGCAGACATCAAGGAAGCTAGGTAATCTGTCAGCATATTACTGGAAACATCGGTAATACTGCGGGGTCTAGGTGTACCCCACATGTTTGGGGGGCGGCCGAATACGACCTCATACGGGGACAGACCTGATCTGGAATGTGCAACCATCCTCATAAAAAATAAAGCAACTGGCAGGGCAACTAGCCAGTCTACACCTTTTTCTCTACAAATTTTAGCAATGCGGATTTTCAGAGTCTGATTATGTCTCTCTACGAGACCGGCTGCTTCAGGATGGCGCACACAATGGAACTTCCACTGGTACCCTAACTGAAGGGAAACATGTTTCATGAGCTCAGATGAGAATGGCTGGCCGTTATCTGAATACACGACCCTAGGGAGTCCATAGCGGGGAAAGAATTCACGAACCAACTGCCTGGCAGTGGTCGCGGCAGTGTAATCTGGAACTGGATATGCTTCTGTCCACCTGGACAAAGCGCATACAACTACGAGGACATACTTAAAACCTCGACATCGCTCCATCTGAATATAATCCATCTGGAGGACTTCAAAAGGGTGGTCAGGGGGTTGGAATCCACCTTGTTCCACCGGGACACTTTTACCTGGATTGAACTGACAACATATCATACAGGTACGGACTTTCTGCTTGGCTGCAGCTCGTAAGTGTTTGTTGAACCAAAGGTTCTGAATACTGTCTAACATAGCTTTCTCTCCTAGATGTGCTGGACTATGTGCGGTATTAATAATGACTTGAACCATAGAGTCGGGGAGAAACCATGTGGCTTTTCCCTTCGTCAACCACCCTTGATCTGTCTGGACCCCTCCTTGTTCGGACCATTTCTTGATTTCTTCGGGAGTAGCATGTAACTGTATGTCTATGACATCTTGTGTAGGGTCCTTAACTGTCATACAAGTAGTCGGATCTGGAGTGAGTGTCTGTGTCGTGTTAACTAGAATGTCTGAAGCCTGAGCTGTAAGCTTGGCTGTTCGATCTGCTAGATCGTTACCTTGGGAAATTATGTCAGTAACTTTCGTATGTGCCTTGCACTTCATGATAGCGATAGCTGTCGGTAAATGTATTGCATCTAACAGAGCTTGAATGAGGAGACCATGCTGAATCTTGGTTCCATGAGAAGTCATGAAACCTCTCTCCTGCCAGAGCACTCCAAAGTCGTGTACGACTCCGAATGCGTAACGTGAATCTGTATATATGTTCACTTTCAGGTTCTTGGCACGTATGCAGGCTTGGGTCAGAGCGACTAGCTCTGCTGCTTGAGCATACAGGGTGTCAATACGATGTGTTTCTATAACTTCGGTTTCAGTAGTCACTGCATACGCGGCTACTAGTTCTCCTGTACTTGTTCTCATACATGAACCATCCACATAAAGTGTCAGGTCGGGGTTAGGTAATGCAATGTCTGTCAGGTCTTGTCTTGGCTTTGTCATAGTGTTGACAACTTCCACACAGTCATGTGTGGCCGGATTTGAAGTAACTGACGGTAACAGTGTGGCTGGATTTAGAATGTTGCAGCGTCTGATTTCTATGTGTGGCTGGAACAGTTTCAGTTCATAACCTGTTAAACGTGCAATTGTCAAGTGCTGAGTCTGTGTTCGGTTTAAAAGAACTTCCACGGAGTGTGGAACTTGTGCTGTCAGGGAATGTCCTAACACTATGGAATCACTTTGTCTGATTGCTAGAGCTGTGGCTGCAACTGACTTGAGGCACGCAGGCAGAGCCTGGGCTACTGGATCTAATGTGCTCGAGAAATAAGCACAGGGCTTGTACTGTCCTGCTTGATCTTGTGTGAGAACAGATAATGCAGTACCAACACGTTCTGTAACAAAAAGTGTAAAAGGCTTACTGTAGTTGGGTGTCGCTAGAACAGGTGCTTGACATAAGGCTTTCTTTAATTCATTGAATACAAGTGTATGTTCCTGGGTCCAAGGGAGGACAGTCGATACGGCTGCCTCCTGTGTCGTTAACTGTATCAGTGGCTTGGCTAGAAATGCATACTGAGGAATCCATTGTCTGCAGTAAGAAGTGAGGCCGATAAAAGCTCGTACCTCCTTCTGTGTCTTGGGCTGTGGAAGACTCGCTATTAACTGGATACGGTCTGGTGTCAACTGCCTACCCCACTTGGACAGTAAGTGTCCTAAGTATACCACTTGCTGGACACAGAATTGTAATTTGGAAGGGGACACCTTGTGCCCCTGCTCGGCCAGAAAATACAGAACTGTAAGTGACGCTCGCTCGCAGTCACGTTCAGAACGGGCCGTGATCAGTAGATCATCGACATACTGGAGCAGGGCAGTGTCAGATGGCATGTGAATATTGTCTAGTTGTCTCTTAAGTGCTTGACTGTAAATACTGGGACTTTCTGTGAAACCTTGAGGAGCTCGTGTGCATTTATAGCTCCTTCCATTTAAACAAAAACCGAAAAGGTACTGGCTGTCTGGATGAATGGGGACACTGAAAAATGCGTTCTTGAGATCGATAACTGTGAAGAACGTAGCTTCAGAATCAATGGCTGTTAATAGGGAAGAAATATCTGGGACTACTGGATACTGAGGTATGATAAATTTATTAAGCTCTCGAAGGTCAATCACTAATCGATATACTGGAGGTGCATTTGGATCAGTACGTTTCAGGACCGGAATGATAGGAGAATTACATACATTGGAGTCAGTTTCTACAACCACTCCTTGAGCAATGAGCTCGTCAATAATTTTGGATAAGGCTGCTACAGCCTCAGGTGGCAATCTGTACTGTCTGATTCGTGGCAAAACTATACCTTGCTTGAGAGTCACACGATGGGGTGTGATATGCATACAACCTACATCAGTTGGACCTTGCGCCCATAAATGCTGTGGTACATTCAATAATCTTGGATCAAAATCACGTAATACATAATGACCTTTAAAGTCTCTCAGGAACAATCGGACCCCTTCTGGGGAGCAACAAATTACTGCACCTAATTCCTTCAGAGTTTTAATGCCTAACAGATTTTCTGGGCATGATTTCGTGAGTAACAAATCAGTAGTTCGGGACAATGGACCAACTTCTAGAGAAACTGGTTTCGAAATTTCATTAACAATCGGCTTTCCTGAAAATCCAAGGGAAACAATTTTAGAGCCTGAGAGCGGAGCCCCTGGAACCTCGTCATGACTGATAGTAGTCCTACTTGCCCCTGTATCAATCAAAAACTTTCTGTCTTTCCCTAATACTTGACTGTGTACATAGGGACCCTCTTGATCTACAGGTATCTCGATGAGAGGCAAGCCTACCTCCCTCTCTAGGCTGTTTCATGAATATGGCTGATAATCTGGATATTCTGTCTGTGCATACTGGTACATCTGCTGTGTAACATGCTGTGTTGCAGCGATAGGCTGCGATGCTGGAACTGTCTGTTGTGCATTCTGGGGTGTCTGAGAAGTCTGTGAAACTTGTTCTTGTCTAGGCGGACGTGGTCTTTCTTTAGTCTTACCAGTAGCTATGTTGTGTTTCAGAACTGCACACTCGTTTATAAAATGACCTGGCTGTTTACAGTAATTGCAGGTCCCTTTAACGGGAGCTGCAGGATGACTGGCTTGATTCGGACCCCTCTTCTGACTGTCTTGTGGAACAGATTGTGCAACTAATACTTTCATTTTCGTGTCTTTCATACGTCTCCTTTCGTGTTCTTGCTCTTCCCTGATTCTATTCTGGTGATACTGGAGCATCTGGAGCATTTGTGATGGAGTATTAGCTTGCCAACTACTTTCGACTTTCAAAACTCGATTTTTAACTTGTGGACTTGAATTCTCAACTAGTTTGGTAACAAAAAGATGAGGGTACGATTCACTACTCGTTTTCAGACCACTATTAATAATAAAACATTTTTCAAATCTAGAAAAAAAATCACTAGTGTCTTCCTCCTGTTTCTGTTTACAAGCTGAGATTGCATCCCAATCTTCCTTTTTCGTGGCTAGTAATCTTGGCAAAACCTGGATCAATAACTCGGGCAATTCTTTAACTTTACCCCCAAGACCGGTACCTGGTACTCGTGAATTGTCTTCAGCTCCTAGAGCTGTCCAATCTATCTTTTTCTCTCCCACCTCCCATTCTTTTTCCTTGAGTTTTTCATATACCCCTGCGGGCAACAGGACCTTTAACATTTTAATAATATCAGGATACGTGTATTCTCCCATACGGAGCATGTCTTTTAATTCTCGGTGGAACCCTGCTGGATCTTTGTCGTGACAGGGAATTAACTTTTTCATCTCTAAGAGTTCCATCTTTGTGATAGGGGTGTAAACAAATACTCGTTCTAGATCACCACCCGTTGTCCTAACTGGGTGTACTTCTCGTAACGGATGTTGTCTATCTATGTAAAATGATTTACTTTCTGGAGGTGAGACATGAACAAAATGCGGATTCAGAAACGTTCGATATTTGTGGCGCTGTTCTAGAATGATACTAATTAAATCAGTACCTAGACCTCTCCATCTATACTGGAGTAACTCGTTCAGAACATCATGTAACGGACCTGGATCAGAATGCTGTCCCTCATACAACGTAATGAGGTGCTGGATCATATACATACCCACCAGTCGCTGCTCGGCTGGGGGCAGTTTCAGAAACATTTGTGCCACTATTTCGTCTGGAGAAGTGGTAGAATCAGTAGTCCATCGGACTGCTGATCGAGCTAGTTCTTGTTCATGCATTGTACTCAGTTCACTATAACCGATTCGTGATTTCAGAATGTGATCGGTAGCTTGATATACTTGCTCAAGAGAACCTTGTTCTGGTGCTGGAGGAGGGAAAACTTTCTTGTGATCTAGGCGTGAATGTCGGTCGGGAAGTCTAGTACTACCTACATACGCTATCCTGGAGGGATTCTCGTCGTCTACCTCTTCAGTAGAAGAGTTGTCTTCTTTCTCGGTTACTCGTGCTGCTTCTCGTTTCTCGTGTATCTTTATTATTTCCCTACGGATTTTCTTGTACATACTCTCTATACAGTTCTGTGTCTTGTGTCTTCCCTCGGCTATATGGTCACTCCACCTGGTCAGGACTTTCATTTCTTCCGGATCTTTATCCGGATAATCTTGTTCTCTTATTAAACAATTAATTAGAAATTTTAAAAGCATGAGCTGAATCTCGACTTTTCTTTGAGCCATGGCCTCGCCAATACTTCCTGGATCTGCTCCTGTACGGATGAAACTATATATTCTGTCTAGATAACCTTTCATATTCGGTAGGGTGTCCAAATATTCGGTCACCCGTCTTACACGCAATGAATACAGGACCATATCATCATCGCCTGGGACTGGATCATAACGGCATTCGGTAAGGGCTCGCTTGATATCGGCGACTGACTGAAGTTTGGGCGAACGCTGTAACGCTCGTGCATGTAGCTCGAGTAGCGTGATATGTCTGGGTTGAGGCGGGGTTCCAGGAGGACTTCCCCCCGTGGCCCCTAGACTAGAATCGTCAACGGGTACTGTACGTGCTGGGAGAGTGACTGATGTAGCGGGTACATGTACTGTAGGCTGGACCGGGGGTGCCGTAACAGGTGCTGTAACCGGTGCCCCGGTGGCTGGAGGAACAGGAATTACATTATTTACGGGAGCTGGCGGAACAGGATTTGCATATTCTGGGACTGTGTCGTCCAAATAGGACGAGAGAAAAATATCAGCTGCGGTTGGTTTGTGACGTAACTTAATCGGAACTAATGGCGGCGGAAAATTACATGGTGCTTCCGGGGTTGCTTTCGGCAAGCCCTCGGCAAGAAGAGGATCATACCCTTAATAAGGGCATTTCTCTGTCTGTCTGACTGTTCGGCTTTAACTCGTTCACCTACTTCGATTAATTCCCTTTCTTGGGCTCTTTCGGAGGATTCCCTACTTAATTCTGTCTTTCTGATTTCTTTTTCCGTTCTTCTGTGAGATTCTTTGCGCCATAACTCGATGGCATCTTTCTGGGACTGTCTGGATTTCTTTTTCCATAATGCTTCTTCTACTCGCATGATGCACTCGGCATCCCACGTACCTGATACAGGCCATCTATATTTCTCTTCTAATTCCTTGGTGTACTCCACCCATAAGTCTAGATATAATATGGCACTTAAGCCATGCTTATGATACATAAAATGACCTGGACTGTCCCTCGGCGGGACAGGAACTGCTTCCTCTAACAATCCCTTTCTGGTTTTTAACTGACGTAACTTCGAGAATAGAGGCATAGTTTAGGCTGAAGTCTGGACACAATACAATACACGGTAAACACAATAATAACTGGAAAAACAAATCACTCATACCACGACATTGAAGACACATGAAATAACATTTAAAATAACGGTTCGGACAGAACACTTGAATTTCTTGAGAACAGAACTTACTGGAATGACTAGATGCACTGCTAAAACAGCACGAACTTACCGGTCCCATAAAGAGACACGTCAGGACCCGCATCCACCTAGGTGGACACTTCGTGTTGGATCTGTGTACCCAAACCCACGGACCAGAGACAAATTAATTGACCCTGTCTAGATACTACCCCAGCAACGGTACTCACCGGGCAGCAAGAACGGAAGGCCTCGGACTGGACTGGACTGCTACGACGACGGACTACGAACTTCGGACTTCAGTTACAGGTGGGCCTCCGGATACCGCGGACCTTGGACTCTCGGCTTGGGCTCTGGTCGGGACTCGCCGCGTTCCTCACCGCCTCGTCTGGATGCTGGACCGCAACCTCCGTCTCCTCCGTGGGCCTGAGGGATACTTGAAGCAGAAATATCTGCACGTGCACGGTATGGTTCCGTCACGGCTGCAGAGGATCAGGGGGCCTGCGTGGCTTCTCCGGCGCGTGGGGAAAGGGCAAGTCCCTATTCGGGCGCCATTATGTGGTAAATAAATAATTAATTACCGGTACTATTTTTCAGTATAAGCAATAAAACAGGTAGCTCAATAAATAAGAGTCAGGATTCGAGGTATCTTGAGTCATCAGGCATAAGAGAAAAGGACAGAACAGCCTGGAAGCACGGGACGGCAGCTGCACGGGAAGGGACAAGGGAAACTGGGTAACTTTTTGTAACAGTGCACAATATATATATATCAAAACAATTGCATTACATTCAATACAGTAGGCGTAGCAGTAGGCGTGACTCGTAGCAGTCGCGAAAGATAAGGGCAAAATGATGTAACAAGAAGGCGTGTACAGGGCGTAGACATAGACATGTGATGTAAACGTAACAGAAGTGTCATAAATGAGGCGGAAACATGGAGGGGGCAACCTGAGCAGCTGGGACCTCTAACCTAGTGGTGCGCGCAAACGGGCAATGACGTGTTACCAGGGAGAACTGGGGGCTATGACTTCTGCGCTAGAAGAGGAGACTAAAGTCTGGAGTGTCAGAGCGACATGTACCCAAGGCATATCTGGTATCTGGTGTTTAGAGTACATATTGATAGAATCCAAAAGTTATCAGGGCAAAGGCTACTAGACATTAGGACTGATGCGTGCATAATTCTACATGTATTGTGTGTGCGAGGAATATTCTATGAATATTAATACAGTATTTCTCTTACATGGAGACAGAAAGGCTAGACCATGACGGAAACTATTGATGCGATTCAGTAGCTTAGGAATGCAGAGAAGGAGGGCTGGACTGATAACTGGAAGCATAACATACTCTTGGCAGACTGGGAGGCAGAGCCAGGCCGGGCCGGGCACTGCGAGGCATGAAGTAAGCTAAGGGTCAGGGATGCAGGTGGGGGCTGTATCGCTCCTCGGAGAGGGTTCAGAAGACTGGAGCTGAATCTGAATCCGGGCCCTTTTGAGGCCTAGAAACGGGGACAATTCAATGAATTAACGTGCACACTGTGAAATATGGCAACGTAGGTTTACATAGGCCTGATATTCGTTGTTTTCATGATGACTGGAAACTGGCATACTAGAGATGGACACAACTGTAATTGCGTCTTTAATCGATCAGAGGGGAATACATGCATATCGATCATGCACATATAGCATAAGATGGGGAACACGTAGGCACATATAACATGGCAAAATTTACTTTTCCACAGTTGCACTGTGCATATCGCCCAGAGGCTTCCGGTGTTATAGAACAATTGAATGGCACTATCAAGTCAAGATTGGGAAAGAAGTATGAGTCAACTCGATTGAAGTGGCCAGATGCTCTGCCACTTGTTCTGATGGGACTTAGAAGTATTCCAGACCGGAACACAGGCTTGAGTCCCCATGAAATACTGATGGGAAGAGCAATGAGGCAAGCATTGGGTGCCAGGACACAACCTGATAAGCATATCTGATGATTTAGTACTGGAGTACTGCAAAGAACTGGCTGACCAAGTGCGTTCTATCTCTCACCAGGTTGGGGAAGACGCTGTTGCCAGACAAGAAACTCCAGCACATGACCTGAACCCAGGTCATTGGGAAGTGTTAAAGAAACATACTCCAAAAACTTGCCTTGCACCGAGTTGGGGAAAACCACGACAAGTAATTTTGGTTACCACCACAGCTGTAAAGTGTGCAGGAGTTCCACACTGGATTTGTGCCAGTCATACGAAAAAGGTGACTGAACCTGATGAAACTGAGGCTGAAGGTTGTGCAGCTGAGGGGTCTCAAGATATCGATCCTGAAGTAGCTGAAGAGGAACAACCGAGCACCAGTCAAGATGATTGGATTCCAGTAATCAACATACCTGCAGAATATGTGAGAACAAAAAGCCAAACATATCTAGATAGACAGAGTGATAGTGAGGATGAGACAGGTGAAGAAGAAGATACTCAGATCATAGAAATCTAAGTTGAAAGTGATTCTGAGGAGTATCAAATAGGGAAAGATCAGGTAATCGATACTCCACCAAGAACTCCTGAGCCTGAAAAGGGACAGATAGAAATTAGGGAGGAGGCTCAAGCAGAAGAGAATCTAGGGTTCGAAGAGCTTGAGCAGGACCAGACAGGAGTAGAAAATCGTGTTCAGGACGAAGAAGGTGAAACAAACAAAGCCAAATTCAGCAAATACCTGAACAAGGCCAGCTTAGTGACCAGGCAGAAGAAACAGAAATAAGACCTGAACCTAGCCAGTTAGGGAAGGAAACAGAAGACAGCATTGAAATAGATGTGCCACAACTGAATGGAAATAAAAGAGTATTTGAAGAGAGCCAAGCCACAGTGCCAGCTAAAAGACTCAGAAAAGGGGACAAGTGGCCTAGGTTTGTCAAAAGACTGAGACTCTGTTTAAAGGCAATTAATGAAGAACCTGAACAAGTGAATGAAATAACAAGTCAAGCCGACCAAACTGTGATACAACCAAAAAGAATAAGTCCATGATTAAAAATAAATACAAAGGCCCTGAATGGACCTACATTGTGTTGGAAGATTTTTAAAACTTGGAAATAAGTGATGAAAGTGATGAAGAATTGATTGCTGATCAAACTGATGAAGAAGTGAGACCAACTTGAAATACACACAGGGTAAAGAAACTCTGTAAAAGTTACAAAGAGAGGTTGAATCTCCTTTAGTCAGAAATGGCTGATCATACTGTTAATGGAAGACCGAAAAGAAATTGTTTAAAGACTTGCTGTAGAGTATGTTTATGTAGTATAGTAATAGTACTTATAGTTTGGATAGGACTAACAATAACAAAAGCTAACACTAATGAACAACTGCCACTAGATACAGAAGAGTTAGAAACAAAAGATACACCGAAAAGAGTAGATACACAAGAAAAGGCACTTAGTATTAGACAACAGAAGGTAGACTTAGAAGCACCAGATGAGGAAGGATTGCATTATACGAGAATTAAAAACAGGATTAGTACGTAGTAAAATAGATAGTTTTGGTGAAACTGTATGTAATATATTTAGTGCATTGATACCTACAGTGGGAGTGGCTCTGAATAGGTTGTCAAAAAAGGGGAGAGAGTGATCAGTAGATCCGCAGGGCACTCGTTACCACTCAAACAAGTGGAAGGTCCAGTATCAGCCTGTGCCCCCACCAAGTCATTGTGAACAACAAGGGTAGCTGAACCGTTCCTGGTAAAGAGAAAGCTGTGTATCAGGCGTGACCATGGGTGTGGATGTGGCACCCTTGGGCATCCATTATGTTGGAATTATTTGCCTCACACACCCGGATGAGTGTCATGCTTCATCATCGGCGTTGCTCCTCGTCGGGGAGGCGGTGCAATCCCCGACGGGCTCACCTCAAAGAGGGGCTCTTTGACGGAGATCTCTTCTTCCAACAGCCTTATGGTGAAGTGCGGGTATGTGGGCAATGGAATAAGGAAAGTAGAAGGTGATTAAAAAGTAGTAGGGAGTACCAAAAAGTACTACTTTATTCTGGGGGTCTCCCTCTACGGTTAAAAACGTGAGAACAACTAACTAAGTACCACTGAGTAAAGTATGGTGGGACTTGGTGTTGTAAATTATTTACATGGTCAACATGTTTCTCGCACTAGAAATTTTCCGCGATTCTTCAGGACCTATAAAAATGTGTACTATGCAGTCTTACAACAACATGCAGGTGTCATGTGTATAAATGCAAGCACTATCAGTGTAGAGCTCGGCGGTCACGGGTAGGTGAAGGAACAGGAGCACGGGCTGATAGAGCTACACCTAATGGCTCTCCCCTGATGTTCGATTACCGCCGAAGACTCATGTGGTGTTTTACCCCAGACCATTAGGCAGAGGATATTACCACAGAGGTAAACTACACTGATAGTGCTTGCATTTATACACATGACACCTGCATGTTGTTGTAAGACTGCATAGTACACATTTTTATAGGTCCTGAAGAATCGCGGAAAATTTCTAGTGCGAGAAACATGTTGACCATGTAAATAATTTACAACACCAAGTCCCACCATACTTTACTCAGTGGTACTTAGTTAGTTGTTCTCACGTTTTTAACCGTAGAGGGAGACCCCCAGAATAAAGTAGTACTTTTTGGTACTCCCTACTACTTTTTAATCACCTTCTACTTTCCTTATTCCATTGCCCACATACCCGCACTTCACCATAAGGCTGTTGGAAGAAAAGATCTCCGTCAAAGAGCCCCTTTTTGAGGTGAGCCCGTCGGGGATTGCACCGCCTCCCCGACGAGGAGCAACGCCGATGATGAAGCATGACACTCATCCGGGTGTGTGAGGCAAATAATTCCAACATAATGGATGCCCAAGGGTGCCACATCCACACCCATGGTCACGCCTGATACACAGCTTTCTCTTTACCAGGAACAGTTCAGCTACCCTTGTTGTTCACAGTGGCTCTGAATACACACAAATTGTCAACAGTAGTGGATCGGTTATCAACTGACACTGCTGGAGGTTTCTTAATGGTCAATACCGAATTGGTTGCCGTCAGATCAATGGTTTTACAAAATCATCTTGCTCTTGATACATTATTGGCAAAAGAGGGCGGAGTCTGTAGAATGTTGAAGGCGCAACATTGTTGCACTTACATATCAGACACAAGTGTTGAAATTAAGAGGTAGGTGAGAAATATTACTAATTTGGATAAAGAGCTTAAACCACTGGAGGTTGATAGTGCATGGAAGAGGCTCACTGATGGTCTGTCCTCTGTAAGTAGTTAGCTTTCTAATGTAGGAAAGAGTATTGTAGGTAGAATACTGATGCCAATGGTGGGAATAGGCTTATTAGTTCTAGGTATAATAACTTTTTTGCAAATGTCGAAAACATAAAAAGAAGTACTCCGTAAATAGGCGAGGAGTAAAAAGAAATATTGATGAACTCAAATTAGAAGAGATGAATAGTAAATTATACAAGAAAATGACAAATTCTCATGGTAATAATGAGAAGAAGCAAAATAGAAAGTTTGAAGAGATTGAGTTCTGTGATATGTGAAAAGTTGGCATCTGTTTCATTAATTGGTGATGATATAAAATATCATCAAAGAGGGGATTGATGGAGCAAAGATTCGCACATGAAGCGACTTGCTTGTATTCATGAACCTCGAATAACGTTAATAAAGGAAACAACATGTTTGTTTTACTAATTTTGCATATTTTACATCAACATTGGGTGTCCGAGTGAAGCTTGCTTATGTATTTACTAATCCTAATACACTTGCATCTAAGATGGCTGCTGCTACGCGAGGGTTTCTATTGTGCATGCGTCTTTCATACTCACGTGACATGATGTATTTGCTGTTTTGGAGGGAATCTGCTGCTTCTGCGCACCAGTGTTAATATGGCTGCTCTATGTTCTCACATGCGAGAAGCTTGCACTGCTGCTTTTGCCAAGCTGTTCGTTCTGCCTAATCCTAATGCTATAGTTAAAATTGAGATAATGGGTATAGAGTAGAAATACATGGTATACAGTGTATTCATTTATTCTGTGTTCAAAAAACTGTTTCTTTTCCATTACATGTCTCACTTTGAAAACTGGCCTGGCTTGTAACGCTGTACTCCATATTTGTTGAAATTGCGACTGCACAAAAATCGCAAGTCAAGGGAATGTGGACTTGTGAACCCAAATGTATACAATGTTTAACAATGTATTTGCCAATAGAACATCCATTGTTGGGTGGAATAAAACATCATGAGAACCTGAATTTGATGGGCAGGAACATAAATTTGAATAGGAGATGGTAAAAGTCTCAAATTTGGGGGCATATTATCTAAGAATTGCGATAAATACGTTTATCGCTCAAAATCCTATCGCCATCTATCGCCGATTTGCATCGGCCTGTTAGCGCCATATTATCAATGCTCAGCTAACAGGCGATGTCCAAACCGGTGATAGATGGTGATAGTGAACATTAGCGTGTGAAAACAAGTGATGTTTTCACGCGCTAATGTTCACCTTGTGAGTATGGGGGGTAGAATCAGCATTGCAATCCACCCCCCCATGCAAAGTATGGCTAAGACCCAAAAATAGCAGGCGTTGGGAGACCTGCAATAAACGAGTTTATCGCAGGTTTTTGTCTCCCAACGCCTGTCACGGGCCGCCTTGAAAATAATGCGTTCCCACCTCCAACTACATTTTACATGTAGTTGGACGTGGGAGCGCCCACTTTGCATGTCATTAGCGATGTTTATCGCTGACATGCAAAGTGGGGCGGTATGAGGCTTGAGGCAGGTGTTAGCATGCCCTTGTTGATAGGGCACTAGAAGTATCGCCGCTTTCTCGGCACAATTCGCTGAAAAAGTGGCGATACTTCACTTGATAATATGGCCCTTAATGTGGTGTGACGACTTCTCCTCCTCTTTTGTCCAATCGAAATTGGGGATCCTTACACTTGCAACATTGGGGGGTGGTACACTGACCTGGAAAATAGTATAATTTGTGTAGGTTTAGCCATAGAAAATATCCAACTTGTCCGAATAGCTGACCTGTCACTGACCCAACGCACTCAATAGGTGACTAAGAGCAGAGGGCTGTGGAGCACTCTGTCAGAAGATTCGCTGACCCAATCGGGGTCCGGGAAGCTGAGGTGCTGGCAGAGCACTTTGTCAGTGAAATCGATAACCCAATCGGGTTTCTGACTGTTAGCTGCAGAGAGGGGGTAGCGCAGGCGTTGCAACTGAACTGCGGGTGCTGGTCTTAACTTTTGGTGGTCTGGTCCTGATCCAAATCTGGTTTATCCTGTCCTGATTCTGATCTGCACCTGCTGGCCAACTGGCAACTGCAACTTTTGGGGTTTCTATCCTTAACTGACCCGTGGTCAGGGTTGGTCTTCACACCATTCTTGGTAAATATAAAGCTGTGTGGGTATCGTCATTATATTTCTGTGTGTCCTTCTCTTTACCCTCCCTAACTCGATAAAAGTTTTGATTGCATATGTTTTCTTTTCTTTTCCTTTCTCTTTTAATGATAAATTTGTCGTTTGGTTTAATTGTGTGTTCCATTTTCTTACCTTCCCTATAGTCATATGCTCAAATTGTTACCATAATTTCATTTTATGTTCCCTCTTCATACCCACCCTTTGATAAGTGCTTGAAAGTTGTGTTATTTAGCATGTTCCTTCTTTTCCCACCCTTAGACGAGTTGTGTAAGTTTGTTTTAAATTTTAATAGCATGTTCCCTGTTCTTACCTTCCCTTTAAATTGCTAAATGATTGGTATAATATATCTTTTGCATAGCTATACATTATTTCTGATTTTCATTAGTGAGAGTCTTATCGTGTTCAATCTTTGGATCATGACCATTTATGAAGTTTAGATAAAGAGTTTAAAACGTTCCCGTTATTATATGAGTGCATATGTTATTTGCTACCTAATTTTAAACTAACTCCCTGATTCAATAGGTCACAGGTACCAGTGATAAGGATTGGTAAGTCAATGGTATAGGACCTAGTAGGTACAATATCTGGTAGTTAGAGCGTAGTTTACCTGCTTTAAGAAATCTGTAAGTGATTATGGGACCAGGTGAGTATGGAAAATGTATAGTCGGGTGACCTGCACTCTCTATCAGTATGTTTCTTCTTCTGCACCTCACTTGCCTCTTTCTGCAATTCTCTTGTTTATTTCTACAACTCTGTTGATTCTTTCAGCATTTTTCGTGCCTGTTTTTGCACTTATCTTGTCAGTTCCCGCATCGCTCTTTCCTTTTTCTGTACCTCTGTTGCCTTTTTCTGCACCCACCTGCTTATTCTGCACTCCTCTTGCCTCTTTTTGCACCCTTGTTCCCTTTTTCTGTACCTCTTTTGCCTGTTTCCGTGACTCTCTTTCATCTTTCTTTAGTACTCTTACCTCCTTCTGCACCTCTGTTGCTTCTTTCTGCACTTTTGTTGCTTCATTCTTTACCTTTTCTTGCTTCTTTCTGCACCTCACTTGCCCCTTTCTGTACTCCTCTTGCTTCTTTCTGCACTTCTAGTACCTCTTCTGCACCCCTCTACCCTTTTTCTACAGTTCTATTGCCTCTTTCTGCACCTCACGTGCCTCTTTCTGCACTTCTTTTGCTTCTTTCTTTGCCTCTATTGCTTCTATCTGTAATTCTCTTGCCTCTTTTACACTTCTCTTGCCTGTTTCTGCCCCTCTCTTGCTTCTTTCTGCACCTCACTTGCTTCTTTTTGCACCCCTCTTGCTTCTTTCTGTATCCCTCTTCCCTCTTTCTGCACCTCTCTTGCCTCTTTCTGGACCCTTGCTCTCTCTTTTGGCACCTCTGTTGCCTGTTTCTGCACCTCTCTTGCCTATTACTGTACCTCTTTTGCTTCTTTCTGTACATCTCTTTCCTCTTTCTGCACCTCTCTTGCCTCTTTCTGCACCTCTGTTGGTTCTTTCTGAACTGCTCTTGCTTCTTTCTGCACCTTTGTTCCCTCTTTCTGTACCTCTTTTGTCTTTCTCTGCAACTCTCTTGTATCTTTTTTCGGTTATATTGCCTTCTTCTGCACCTCACTTGCCTCTTTCTGCAATTCTCTTGTTTATTTCTACAAGTCTGTTACTTCTTTCAACATTTTTCTTGCCTCTTTTTGCACTCATCGTGCCTGTTTCCTCATCTCTCTTTCCTTTTTCTGCACCTCTGTTGCCTTTTTCTGCACCTCACCTGCTTCTTTCTGTACCCCTCTTGCCTCTTTCTATACCCCTGTTCACTCTTTCTGTACCTCTTTTGCGTGTTTCCGTGACTCTCTTTCATCTTTCTTCAGTACTCTTGCCTCTTTCTGCACCTCTGTTGCTTCTTTCTGCACTTTTGTTGCTTCATTCTTTACCTTTTCTTGCTTCTTTCTGCACCTCACTTGCCTCTTTCTGTAGTCCCCTTGCTTCTTTCTGCACTTCTAGTACCTCTTCTGCACCCCTCTACCCTTTTTCTACAGTTCTATTGCCTCTTTCTGCACCTCATGTGCCTCTTTCTGCACTTCTTTTGCTTCTTTCTTTGCCTCTATTGCTTCTATCTGTAATTCTCTTGCCTCTTTTACACTTCTCTTGCCTGTTTCTGCCCCTCTCTTGCTTCTTTCTGCACCTCTCCTGCCTCTTTCTGTACCTCTGTTGCTTCTTTCTGCACTACTCTAGCATCTTTCTGCATTTCAGTACCCTCTTTCTGCACCTATCCTGCCCTTTTCTGCATCTCTGTTGCCTCGTTCTGCACCTCTTTTGCTTCTTTCTGCACTTCTTGTGCCTCTTTCTGAACCCCTCTTGTGTCTTTCTGCATCTTCATTGCTTCTTTCTGCACTTATCCTGCTTTTTTCTGTACCTTCTTGCTTCTTTCTGCACCCTTCCACTCTTTTTCTGCCCCTCACTTGCTTCTTTCTGCATCTCTCTTGCTTCTTTCTGTACCCCTCTTTCCTCTTTCTGCACCTCTCTTGCTTCTTCATGCACTGCTCTTTCCTCTTTCTGCACACCTCCTTCCTGTTTCTGCGCCTCTCTTGCCTCTTTCTGCACACCAGTTGTTTCTTTCTGCTCTTCTCTTGCCACTTTCTGCATCCCTCTTGCCTCTTTTTGCAGTTCTCTTGCCATTGTTTGCACCTTTCTTGCCTCTTTCTGTACTTCACTTGCCTCTTTCTGCACATTCTTTGCTTCTTTCTTCTCACAGCATCCTCCTCCAGCGGCTCGAGGAGATTGGTATCGGTGGCCAGGCGCTGCAATGGTTCCGCTCCTTCCTAGACAACCGCTCCTTCTGTGTTGCCATCCCTTCCTTCAAGTCCAGGTTCCAGCCGCTGGCCTCGGGGGTTCCGCAGGGTTCCTCGCTGAGTCCCACGTTGTTTAATCTGTACGTGAGACCGCTGGCTGATGTCGCTAGGCAATGGGGCCTAACTTTGGTCTCATATGCCGACGACACACAGCTGGCGGTTACTCTCAGCGGGGATGCGGAACAGGATGCCCCCAGGTTTCAGTCTGGACTGAAGGCGGTGGCTAGTTGGCTGACAGGCAACTGCCTTCAGCTCAATGCCACAAAAACAGAGGTCATGGTTGTCGGGAAGGGAGTGGAGCTTTGGGGCGATCAGTGGTGGCCTTCGGAGCTGGGCCCCACTCCGACCCCGGTGTCGGAGGTGAAGAACCTAGGGGTCTGGTTAGACGCTGGTCTCACATTTATAGGGCACACCAAAAAAATCGCAGCCTGCTGCTTTGGACTACTAAGAGGTTTACGGCCTGTGCTTAGGTTCTTTGATGCCCCTACAAGACAGCTTGTAGTCCAGGCAACTATCATCTCTCGTCTGGACTACGTTAGCTCTTTGCTGGTTGGGGCTAACCAGGCTGAGCTAACCCGCATGCAGCGGGTGCAGAACGCTGCGGCGAGAGCCATTGTTGGCTTGCCTAAGTTCTCTCCGGTGACCAACGTCCTCCGCTCTCTGCACTGGCTCCCGGTTAGGAAACGTATTTTGTTCAAGGTCCTTTGTTTGACCTTTAAAATTCTAAGAGGCATAGGCCCTGAGATTCTGGCCAAATCCATCTCCTTCTATGTCCCTACCCGTAATCTTCGGTCTCAAGGTCAGGCCCTTGCCGTTGTTCCTAGGTTTAGGCTCAGCAGGATGGGAGGTCGCTCTTTCAGGGTGAAAGCAGCACTTGTTTGGAACTCCCTCCCAGTGGAAATCCGGTTGCTTGAGGACTTGTTGTCCTTCCGTAGAGCCATTAAGACTTTCTTGTTCTAGCTTCCCCTCCGTGGCACTATTTTCTGTTATGTTGTGTTGCTCCGTTGTCTTTTGCGCCGGGATGCCCCTTTGCTGGGGTCGCTGAGCACATTATAAATTGTTATAACATAACATAACATAACATAACTTTCAGCACTTCTCTTGCCTCTTTCTGCACCCATCTTGCATCTTTCTGCACTTCTCTTCCCTCTTTCTGTACCTCTCTTGCCTCTTTCTGCACCTCTCTTGCATTTTTTCACCTTTCTTTCCTCTTTCTATATGTCTGTTGCCTCTGCCTGCACCCTGTTTCCTCTTTCTGTACCTCGTTTTCCTGTTTCTGTGGCTCTTTTGCCTCTTTCTTCCATACTTGGGTCTCTTTCTGCACCTCTGTTGCCTGTTTCTTTACTTATCCTGCCTCATTCTGTACATCTCTTGCCTCTTCCTGCACCTCTGTTTCCTCTTTCTGTACCTCACTTGCTCATCTTTGCATCCCTCTTTCCTCTTTCTGCACACCTCTTCCCTCTTTCTGCACCTCTCGAGCCTCTTTCTGCACCCCTCTTCTCTCTTTCTGCACCTCTCCTGCCTGTTTCTGCACCTCTCTTCCCTCTGTCTGCACGTCTATTGCTTCTATGTACATCTTTCCTGCTTCTTTCTGCATCCCTCTTGCCCCTTTCTGCACCATTGTTGCTTCTTTCTGCACTTCTATTGTTTCTTTCTGTACCACTCTTGCTCTTTTGTGCATCCACTTTGCCTCTTTCTGTACCTCACATGCTTCTATTTTCTCCCCTCTTGCTTCTTTCTGTATCCCTCTTCCCTCTTTCTGCAACTCTCTAACCTCTTTATGCACCCCTGTTCTCTCATTTAGCACATCTGTTGCCTGTTTCTGCACCTCTCTTGCCGATTACTGTACCTCTTTTGCTTCTTTCTGTACATCTCTTTCCTCTTTCTGCACCTCTCTTGCCTCTTTCTGCACCTCTGTTGATTCTTTCTGTGCTGCTCTTGCTTCTTTCTGCACCCTTATTCCCTCTTTCTGTACCACTTTTGTCTGCCTCTGCAACTCTCTTATAACTTTTTGTGGTTCTATTGCCTTCTTCTCTACCTCTGTTGCCTCTTTCTGCACTTCTCTTGCATCTTTCTGCATCTCTCCTGCTTCTTTCTGCACCCTTCTTCCCTTTGTCTGTTCCTCTCTTGCCTCTTTCTGCAACTCTCTTCTTCATTTTTGAAACTCTGTGATGGAGCAAGCATTCGCACATAAAGCGACTTGCTTGTATTCATGAACCTCGAATAATGTTAATAAAGTAACCAACATGTTTGTTTGACTAATTTTGCATATTTTACATCAACATTTGGTATCCGAGTAAAGCTTGCTTATGTATTTACTAATCATAATACGCTTGCATCTAAGATGGCTGCTGCTATGCGAGGGTTTCTATTGCGCACGCGTCTTTCATACTCACGTGACATGACGTATTCGCTGTTTTGGACGGACTCTGCTGCTTCTGCGCACTAGTGTTAATATGGCTGCTCTATGTTCTCACATGCGAGAAGCTTGCATTGCTGCATTCGTCAAGCTGTTCGTTCTGCCTAATCCTAATTCTATAGTTAAAATTTAGATAATAGGTATAAAGTAGAAATACATGGTATACAGTGTATTCATTTATTCTGTGTTCTAAAACTGTTTCTTTTCCATTTCATGTCGCACTTTGAAAACTAGTCTGGCTTGTAACGCTGTACTCCATATTTGTTGAAACTGCGACTGCGCGGAAATCTCAAGTCTCTGGAACAGTGACCTTCGTACTATGGCCAAGGAATTGACTGACTAGAAGATGCTCATGGGAACGTGGATTTATGAACCCAAATTTTTACAATGTTAAACAATGTATTTGCCAATAGAACATCCATTGTTGGGTGGAATAAAACCTCATGAGAACCTGAATTTGATGGTCTGGAACATAAATTTGAATAAGAGATGGTAAAAGTCTCAAATTTGGTGTGGTGTGACGACCTATCCTCCTCTTTTGTCCAATCGAAATTGGGGATCCTTACACTTGCAACATTGGGGGGTGGTACACTGTGCTGGAAAACAGTATAATTAGTGTAGGTTTAGCAAGAGAAATTGTCCGACTTGTCCGAAAAGCTGACCTATCACTGACCCAACGCACTCAATAGGTGACTAAGAGCAGAGGGCTGTGGAGCACTCTGTCAGAAGATTTGCTGACCCAATCGAGGTCCGGGAAGCTGAGGTGCTTGCGGAGCACTTTGTCGGTGAAATCGATAACCCAATCGGGATTCTGACTGTTAGCTGCAGAGAGGGAGTAGTGCAGGCGTTGCAACTGAACTGCGGGTGCTGGTCTTAACCTTTGGCGGTCCGGTCCTGATCCAAATCTGGTTTATCCTGTCCTGATTCTAATCTGTACCTGCTGGCCTACTGGCAACTGCAACTTTTGGGGTCTCTATCCTTAACTGACCCGTGGCCAGGGTTGGTCGTCACACCATTCTAGGTATATATAAAGCTGTGAGGGTATCGTCATTATATTTCTGTGTGTCCTTCTCTTTACCCTCCCTAATCGATAAAAGTTTTGATTGCATATGTTTTCTTTTCTTTTCCTTTCTCTTTTAATGATATATTTGCCATTTGGTTTAATTAATAGTGTGTTCCATTTTCTTACCTTTCCTATAGTCATATGCTCAAATTGTTACCGTAATTGCATTTTATGTTCCCTCTTCATACCCACCCCGTGATAAGTGCTTGAAAGTTGTGTTATTTAGCATGTTCCTTCTTTACCCACCCTTTTGACGAGTTGTGTAAGTTTGTTTTAAATTTTAATAGCATGTTCCCTGTTCTTACCTTCCCTTCAAATTGCTAAATGATTGGTATAATATATCTTTTGCACAGCTATACATTATTTCTGATTTTCGTTATTGAGAGTCTTATCGTGCTCAATCTTTGGATCATGACCATTTATGAAGTTTAGATAAAGAGTTTAAAACTTTCCCGAGTCTGTGGTTATTATATGAGTGCATATGTTATTTGCTACCTAATTTTAAACTAACTCCCTGATCCAGTAGGTCACAGGTACCAGTGATAAGGATCGGTAAGTCAATGGTATAGGACCTAGTAGGTAAAATATTTGGTAGTTAGAGCGTAGGTTACCTGATTTAAGAACGCTGTAATTGATTATGGGCCCAGGTGAGTTTGGAAAATTTATAGTCGGGTGACCTGCACTCTCTATCAGTTTATTTATTTGGTAGCAGAGGAAAAGTTAGTGTTTAGTTAAAATAGGTAGTTAGTTAGTTGGTTATGGAAAGATTATTATGATTGATCAATCAAATGTGATATTATTTGAAATATTTTGAAATGTTATTGATTCTGTTGATACTGTATGAATTTTATGTATTAACCAAAAATTGTTGGTACCTGTTATATGTTTTGTCTGGAATACCCGGGGGCAGAATAGCAGGTGGTAAATGGAAGCCACACTGCAGTGAGGTCACTTACTCGCAGGAAGTTAGTGCATGTTTAGGTAAAACCAGAAGCACTATTTATTGTTTCCTGTATGAATGTGTGAATAAATGATACCAAAGAGTTCGCTAGCAAAACTTTTAGTGTGATATCACCTAGAAAGGGTCACACGGAAAGAGTAGCAGGTTCGTCTGAGCTTGATTGATAGCAAAGGGGTTCGCTGGTGAAACTTTGGCCTTAGTATATATCCCGGAGTCCGGAGGAGTAGCAGGTTCTCCAATGCTTGTGTAAACGGTAGGCAGAAGGGACCTACTCGTAGTATATGAAAAGTAAACGGAAGGGATTTACTTGCAGTGAAAATATCTTTCCTTTCTAGTCACTCGAGTACAGTGGCAAATGTTTTACGTTGTTAATTATAAAAGAATTGCTCTTTAAAATAAAAGAATTGAGTTTTTGCATTACCTTGCGAAGGAGGGAGTCAGTTGCGGAGCTGCGCTGACATCACTCAGAGTGAGAGCTGGTATTGGTTGAGACAGCGGGTATGTAGCTGAGATAATATTGTAAAGGAGGGGTGAGCACAGGAGTGTGGGAACTCATCTCATGAGAAAAGCAGCGTAATCATTGGTTAAAAATTTTGAAACCACATTGTTGATTGGTTGAAGAAAATAAAAGACGCGCTAGTATTGGAAGTATTTTGTAAAGAACTCAGAGAGTTATCGTACGATTTCAAAATGTTCTCAAAATATATGTGGTAATTATATCCAGGGCATCCAGAAACTCGACCTGATAGAAGATACTTAGGGTTTGCTAGAGAGCAGATGCTAAGAGGCAGACCTTACAAAATGTATGGAAATGAAAGAAAAACGTCATTTGTAAACAGAGTTAAGAATTTCTTTAAAAAAGATAAATCAATTAGAACTAGAGAAGGAGTTATTATTCCACCACCAAATACACCTGCATCATTTATGATGTTTGACAGGGTTTACCACACTTGTGTATGGTTACAGAATTGGGTGGAATACACTAAAGATGACGGAATTTTGGCATTTCCCTTAGATTGCACGTTTAATGGCAGAATTTTCTTTAATTTAAGGACACGAATGAATGATTTATATCCTAGACCTAGACTAACGCAATATGAGGCACTAAAAGAATGGGAGATTTAGACTTTTGAGCGAGACAGACCTAGAACTGATAAAGGATTGAGTAAGTTCTACCCTAAATTCACACGACAAACCAGAGATAAACAAATGAAACAATGGAGACAGAACATTGTAGTGAAGGATTATATACTGTATTAACTTTAGAAGAGCCCACTGGAAGTAAAAGGACAGAGAAAACAAAACATTTAATGACTAGTGGTGATTCAGACGATGATTATATGGAGGATTCGTTAATGAAAAATCCACCAACTTATAATGAAGAACCGAGTACAGTAAATCTAAATCCCCCATTTTTAAAACCACCTTTAGTTCTGCAAGTGGTACATGAGACCTCAATCGAGAGAGTATTACAAGAAAGAGAAAGACAAGCATTAATAAACAGAGAAGTGAATTGATTTAGAAAATTAAATACAAGTCCATAAGCTCTGACAATTCCAGTAACTATTGGCCCAGTTGTTCCTTTGTACGGAGATAAGCAAGCTAGTCCAAAAGCTCCAGTTATAACTACATCGGTAGTACAGCCAAGAAAAGAACCAGAGAGTAGTTCGATTAGAAATACCACTACTTTAAGTTTAAGAGAAGTACAGATGGAGACATCCTCAGGTACGAGAAGTGCAACTGTAGTAACTCCTGAAGAAATAGATAGATGGACACGAGAAATAGAGAAATCAAAGACACAGCTGAAACAATTGGATATATACAAATTGAGAATTGAATTGGAGGAACTGATGGCTGGAAATGTGGGATTGGACAGATTGAATACTCTTAGTGAAGATGAACTATTATTTATTTGTAAAAGCATTATAGAAATACAAGTTTGTTTAATGAAAAATTAATGGACACAGCAGCTAGCATAGGAATTGACATTGGTAAATCTAAAGTATTATAAAAACCATATCGAGCAGAATTTTTTGACAAGGATTTAAAAAACATGAATGTGTCCGTAAGAAAAGTGCAGATAAGAGAGTTACTAGCATTGTTACAAAAATGGGGAGAATAGGAAAAATGGAAAGCCGGGTGGGCAAAGAAAAAGGAAGAGGAACGATCAAAACAAATGACTTTAGAATATGTTTTAAAAGAAGCAGAAAAGGTGGAAAAATGATGTCCTATGCGAGAAGTACCAGGTGGAGGTTATGTGCATGTTCCATGATCCCACCAGGATATGTTGTCATTTACAAATGATTTTCCAAAACTTGGTGAAAAACCTGTAGAATGGTACAGACAAGTTGAGAGATTTGTAAAAGTTTCGAAGTGTCTTTTGGAAGATTTAGATGGATTATTCGACATTTTAGTTCCAGTCGATTTATGGACAGAATGTAAAATTGCTGTTGATTGGCCTAGTGAGGAGTACCCTAGAGACCCAAAGACAGGGGCACCTTCCGAAGATGTTATGAAAAAATACAACCAGGTAATACTCTACCTCAAAGGGAAGGTGCCTGCAAAAGAGACAGATTGGACTAGAATTGATAGAACCACTCAGAATAAAGATGAATCTGTGCATGCATATTATGAACGTTTATTGCAGGTATTCAAACAGTAGAGTGGATTGGATAACATAGATATGAAGGATATGGCGCATTTCATTTATCGATTTGTGCAAGGATTAGGACCAGAAATTTCACAATGGATTATAGATCATAAAATCTGTTGGCATGCCAAGCCAATCGACTTAGATCCTTAAATATGCCAAATATTGTGAAGATGAGTTAGACAATAAACAAAAAGAGTTAAAGGAAAAGGTCATGTGGGCACAAGTAAAACTAGCAGAGCAACAAGAACATCATTTGAACCAGGTAGGTAGTAACCAGAATCAGAGTGATGGAAATGGAGGAAGGCCAAGGGGAAAATTCAATAGAGAGGAAGCGAAATGAAAATTCCCTTGTCATGGGTGTGGCAAGTTGGGGCACTGGAAGAACGAGTGTAAGGCTGTACTAGGTGGTAATGTGCAAAATAATGATTTGAATCCACAGATGCAGAATGAGGTGCAAAGGCACAACAGAGAGTAGATACCAGAAATTGGGAGGGAGGTGTAAGGGGAGATACAGCAATCTCACAATATCTTCTGAGTGATACATTTTTCAGTGAAGAACATTACTGACGGTGCCTGAGGGTGGAGGAAGAGGAGTGCGTGCTTGGCGCCTCCTGGCCGGTAGTCCAGTCAGGTCCGTAAATTGAAGGAAAGGTTGAAGGAAATGATGTCACCTTTCTGTTGGATACTGGTGCTACCCGTTCTACTGTAAAAACAGCACACGTTCCAAACCTACCCCTCTCGGGAGAAGAGATACAAGTAGTGGGTGTTTCTAATAAACAAATTAGTACCCCAGTTACAGAACCTATGGAAGTTAGAATAGGCAATTTTAAAGAAATGCATAGATTTGTTGTCTGTGATTCAAGTCCTGTAAATTTATTAGGACGAGACTTGTGCAAAATGAATTGCACCATTTTCTGTACCCCAAGTGGTGTTGAAATTCAAACCCCAGACGAAGACGGAATTTACAAATTAATGTTATCGAAACAAGAGACAAAAATTAAAAGACTGACAATAAAAGACTTACCAGAAGAACTGCAACAGAAGGTAAAAACAGATGTATGGGATTTTACTGGAAAAGATGTAGGATTAATGGCAAATGTTGACCCAATAAAAGTGACAATAAGAGTAGATGCAGTTTACCCAAATACTCGACAGTATAAAATGAGATCAGAAATAAAAGCAGGTGTTGCAGTGGAAATAAAACCTTTGGTTGAAGCAGGCATTTTACAAGAAATAATGAGCAGTCCATGTAACTCTCCTATAATTGGTATAAAGAAACCGAGTGGCAAGTACAGGGTCGTACAAGACCTCCGAAAAATTAATAAGATTGTTGTCCCATGCTGTCCAGTCGTGCCAAATCCTGCAGTGATTCTATATCAGATACCGTGAGAGGCTGGATGGTTTACTGTCATTGACATGTGTCACGCATTTTTCTCGATTCCATTACATCCAGACAGCAAATGTATTTTCTTATTTGAATTCGACAGTCATGTTTATGTTTGGAATCGTGTCCCTCAGGGGTACACAGAGAGTCCCTCAGTTTTTAATCAGATTTTGAAAAAGTGCCTTGAGTCATTAGTACTGACTGGACAGTCAGTCCTGGTTCAGTATATAGACGACCTCTTGGTGGCATCTAAAACATGAAATGACTGTGTTGTTGATACCATTGCTCTACTGAACCATTTAGGTGAAGGAGGACATAAAGTGTCACCACCAGAGAAATTAAAATTCTGCACAACATCAGTGAAATATCTGGGGCACCAGATAGAAAAGGGTGTCAGAAGGGTTACCTCAGAAAGAATCATGATAATTAGAAACATGAATTTACCCCAAACTCAGAAAGAAATCAGAATGTTCCTTGGAGTAGTAGGTTACTGCAGGAAATGGATTGTGGGATTTGCAGTCCTAGCAAAACCACTGATACAAATGACAAAGAAAGGAACGAAGGACCCGGTAGAGTGGGATGATGAAAGCATGTCTGCTTTTGTAAAATTACGAGAATGTCTGTGTACAGCTCCTGTATTAGGGATGCCTGACTATTCAAAAGATTTTGCACTTTTCTGTGACACTTGAGATAATTGTGCACTTTCAGTTTTGACTCAAATTCATGGCTTAGTGAGACGTCCTGTGGCATATTTTCCTTCCACATTGGACCCAGTGGCAGCTGCATTACCTGGATGTCTGAAAGCAGTAGCTGCAACTTGCATGAGCATTGAGCAGAGGGAATCCATTATTATGGGACATCCTGTAACTGTGTATGTTCCACATGCAGTTGTGATTTTGTTAACAAGGACTAAGACCCAGTATCTCACACCTAGCCGGCTGACTAAGTACGAGAGGATACTTGTAGGTGCAGGAAACGTAACCATTACTAGGTGTAATATCCTGAACCCAGCAATGCTGTTACCTAATTCACATACTGCAGAAGTGAAGGGAGAAGTTGAACATGACTGTATTGATCTGACTGATTATAGTACAAAACCACGATCAGACATAAGAGAAGAGCCATTAATTGATTCAGAATATGAGCTATTTGTAGATGGCTCTTGTATGAGACATGAGGAAGGAGGTCTGAGCGCTGCTTATGCAGTGTGCACATTGGGAGATCCAGTTGAATCATCCCATTTGCCTGGAGTCAAGTCTGCACAAATAGCCGAATTGGTTGCCTTGGCAAAAGACGGTAAATTTGGGAAAAATTCAAAAGTAACCATATACACTGACAGCCAGTATGGTTACGGTGTAGTGCATGACTATGGCCAACTATGGATGCAAAGGGTGTTTCTGACTTCTTCAGGTACTCCAATTAGAAATGGTCAGTATGTAAAGGATTTACTTGAAGCAATTCAGTTATCAAAAGAAGTGGCTGTGGTCAAGTGTGCTGCTCACAAATCTGGCAACGAGAAAGTGACAGCTGGTAATCGATATGCTGACCAGTTAGCCCAGCATTGTGCAAAATATAAAATGGCTGTTAATAAAAAGGTTGAGGTGGGCGGAAACAGCTGCCAACTTATGTTGCTAGAAGGTGTGAACACGTGGGAAGAGGTGAGAGATTTGCAGGATGCAGCAGAACCAAAAGAAAAGGAACAATGGGGAAAAATAGGTTGTCCAAGAAGGGCTGAGGATGGTGTCATTATTTATCTTGATGGAATGCCTGTGTTACCCGACTGTCTGCTTGCTCCTATGGCTTGATAGATTCACAGAGATTCCCATTTGGGAAGAGAAACTATGATACGTCTGTTCAGACAGTCATGGTTTAATGCGAAATTCAGGAACATAGTAGAGGCACTCTGCCCGAGGTGTTTGATTTGCCAACAAATGAACCCAGGGAAGAAAACAGTAGTGTTACCAGGAAAAATTGGGAAGGCAGAAGGTCCTTTTATTCGATTACAGATTGATTTAATTCAGTTACCCCCTTGTCGAGGACTAAAATACATACTTGTCATTGTCTGCCTGTTTTCCAAATCGGTGGAAGCTTACCCCACTCGCAGGAACGATAGCATCACTGTAGCTAAGCTTTTACTTAGAGAACTTAAACCACATTTAAGTTTTCCAGTAACAATTGAATCAGACAGAGGCTGCCATTTTAATAATGAAATAATTGGTCTAATTTGTAAAGCGTTCCGAATTAAGCAATAGTTGCACTGTGCATATCGCCCAGAGGCTTCCGGTGTTATAGAACAATGGAATGGCACTATCAAGTCAAGACTGGGAAAGATGTATGAGTCAACTCGATTGAAGTGGCCAGATGCTCTGCAACTTGTTCTGATGGGACTTAGAAGTATTCCAGACCGGAACACAGGCTTGAGTCCCCATGAAATACTGATGGGAAGAGCAATGAGGCAAGCATTGGGTGCCAGGACACAACCTGATAAGCATATCTGATGATTTAGTACTGGAGTACTGCAAAGAACTGGCTGACCAAGTGCGTTCTATCTCTCACCAGGTTGGGGAAGACGCTGTTGCCAGACAAGAAACTCCGAGCGGTAATTGCAAACACAACAATGATGGACAGAATGTGGATCAATGTCACACATTCACCCCAGTCCAAAGATCTGGGCCCAAATCCATCGTTTTTCCACTCCACACCACCCTGGGTTAGACAATGGCGATATGCAAATCAGCGCTGACCCTGTGCCCCATGGGAACAGTCCAGTCCGAACTACAAAAGCCATGTCCTTCCCAGAACGGAATCAAGCATCCGAGGACCGGCCCGGTTTCGAGGTAACACCTCTCATCAGCCCGGCTAGCTTGACTCCAGTGGTGTGGAGTGCCTGGGACTCACGTCTGAGCATCCCCAGTACACTTAGAGCGGTAATTGCAAACACAACAATGATGGACAGAATGTGGATCAATGTCACACATTCACCCCAGTCCAAAGATCTGGGCCCAAATCCATCGTTTTTCCACTCCACACCACCCTGGGTTAGACAATGGCGTTATGCAAATCAGCGCTGACCCTGTGCCCCATGGGAACAGTCCAGTCCGAACTACAAAAGCCATGTCCTTCCCAGAACGGAATCAAGCATCCGAGGACCGGCCCGGTTTCGAGGTAACACCTCTCATCAGCCCGGCTAGCTTGACTCCAGTGGTGTGGAGTGCCTGGGACTCACGTCTGAGCATCCCCTGTACACTTAGAGCGGTAATTGCAAACACAACAATGATGGACAGAATATGGATCAATGTCACACATTCACCCCAGTCCAAAGATCTGGGCCCAAATCCATTGTTTTGCCACTCCACACCACCCTGGGTTAGACAATGGCGATATGCAAATCAGCGCTGACCCTGTGCCCCATGGGAACAGTCCAGTCCGAACTACAAAAGCCATGTCCTTCCCAGAACGGAATCAAGCATCCGAGGACCGGCCCGGTTTCGAGGTAACACCTCTCATCAGCCCGGCTAGCTTGACTCCAGTGGTGTGGAGTGCCTGGGACTCACGTCTGAGCATCCCCAGTACACTTAGAGCGGTAATTGCAAACACAACAATGATGGACAGAATGTGGATCAATGTCACACATTCACCCCAGTCCAAAGATCTGGGCCCAAATCCATCGTTTTTCCACTCCACACCACCCTGGGTTAGACAATGGCGATATGCAAATCAGCGCTGACCCTGTGCCCCATGGGAACAGTCCAGTCCGAACTACAAAAGCCATGTCCTTCCCAGAACGGAATCAAGCATCCGAGGACCGGCCCGGTTTCGAGGTAACACCTCTCATCAGCCCGGCTAGCTTGACTCCAGTGGTGTGGAGTGCGAGGGACTCACGTCTGAGCATCCCCAGTACACTTAGAGCGGTAATTGCAAACACAACAATGATGGACAGAATGTGGATCAATGTCACACATTCACCCCAGTCCAAAGATCTGGGCCCAAATCCATCGTTTTTCCACTCCACACCACCCTGGGTTAGACAATGGCGATATGCAAATCAGCGCTGACCCTGTGCCCCATGGGAACAGTCCAGTCCGAACTACAAAAGCCATGTCCTTCCCAGAACGGAATCAAGCATCCGAGGACCGGCCCGGTTTCGAGGTAACACCTCTCATCAGCCCGGCTAGCTTGACTCCAGTGGTGTGGAGTGCCTGGGACTCACGTCTGAGCATCCCCAGTACACTTAGAGCGGTAATTGCAAACACAACAATGATGGACAGAATGTGGATCAATGTCACACATTCACCCCAGTCCAAAGATCTGGGCCCAAATCCATCGTTTTTCCACTCCACACCACCCTGGGTTAGACAATGGCGATATGCAAATCAGCGCTGACCCTGTGCCCCATGGGAACAGTCCAGTCCGAACTACAAAAGCCATGTCCTTCCCAGAACGGAATCAAGCATCCGAGGACCGGCCCGGTTTCGAGGTAACACCTCTCATCAGCCCGGCTAGCTTGACTCCAGTGGTGTGGAGTGCCTGGGACTCACGTCTGAGCATCCCCAGTACACTTAGAGCGGTAATTGCAAACACAACAATGATGGACAGAATGTGGATCAATGTCACACATTCACCCCAGTCCAAAGATCTGGGCCCAAATCCATCGTTTTTCCACTCCACACCACCCTGGGTTAGACAATGGCGATATGCAAATCAGTGCTGACCCTGTGCCCCATGGGAACAGTCCAGTCCGAACTACAAAAGCCATGTCCTTCCCAGAACGGAATCAAGCATCCGAGGACCGGCCCGGTTTCGAGGTAACACCTCTCATCAGCCCGGCTAGCTTGACTCCAGTGGTGTGGAGTGCCTGGGACTCACGTCTGAGCATCCCCAGTACACTTAGAGCGGTAATTGCAAACACAACAATGATGGACAGAATGTGGATCAATGTCACACATTCACCCCAGTCCAAAGATCTGGGCCCAAATCCATCGTTTTTCCACTCCACACCACCCTGGGTTAGACAATGGCGATATGCAAATCAGCGCTGACCCTGTGCCCCATGGGAACAGTCCAGTCCGAACTACAAAAGCCATGTCCTTCCCAGAACGGAATCAAGCATCCGAGGACCGGCCCGGTTTCGAGGTAACACCTCTCATCAGCCCGGCTAGCTTGACTCCAGTGGTGTGGAGTGCCTGGGACTCACGTCTGAGCATCCCCAGTACACTTAGAGCGGTAATTGCAAACACAACAATGATGGACAGAATGTGGATCAATGTCACACATTCACCCCAGTCCAAAGATCTGGGCCCAAATCCATCGTTTTTCCACTCCACACCACCCTGGGTTAGACAATGGCGATATGCAAATCAGCGCTGACCCTGTGCCCCATGGGAACAGTCCAGTCCGAACTACAAAAGCCATGTCCTTCCCAGAACGGAATCAAGCATCCGAGGACCGGCCCGGTTTCGAGGTAACACCTCTCATCAGCCCGGCTAGCTTGACTCCAGTGGTGTGGAGTGCCTGGGACTCACGTCTGAGCATCCCCAGTACACTTAGAGCGGTAATTGCAAACACAACAATGATGGACAGAATGTGGATCAATGTCACACATTCACCCCAGTCCAAAGATCTGGGCCCAAATCCATCGTTTTTCCACTCCACACCACCCTGGGTTAGACAATGGCGATATGCAAATCAGCGCTGACCCTGTGCCCCATGGGAACAGTCCAGTCCGAACTACAAAAGCCATGTCCTTCCCAGAACGGAATCAAGCATCCGAGGACCGGCCCGGTTTCGAGGTAACACCTCTCATCAGCCCGGCTAGCTTGACTCCAATGGTGTGGAGTGCCTGGGACTCACGTCTGAGCTTGTTTCCGTTCTGGGAAGGACATGGCTTTTGTAGTTCGGACTGGACTGTTCCCATGGGGCACAGGGTCAGCGCTGATTTGCATATCGCCATTGTCTAACCCAGGGTGGTGTGGAGTGGAAAAACGATGGATTTGGGCCCAGATCTTTGGACTGGGGTGAATGTGTGACATTGATCCACATTCTGTCCATCATTGTTGTGTTTGCAATTACCGCTCTAAGTGTACTGGGGATGCTCAGGCGTGAGTCCCAGGCACTCCACACCACTGGAATCAAGCTAGCCGGGCTGATGAGAGGTGTTACCTCGAAACCGGGCCGGTCCTCGGATGCTTGTTTCCGTTCTGGGAAGGACATGGCTTTTGTAGTTCGGACTGGACTGTTCCCATGGGGCACAAGGTCAGCGCTGATTTGCATATCCCCATTGTCTCACCCAAGGTGGTGTGGAGTGGAAAAACGATGGATTTGGGCCCAGATCTTTGGACTGGGGTGAATGTGTGACATTGATCCACATTCTGTCCATCATTGTTGTGTTTGCAATTACCGCAGACAAGAAACTCAGCCCGGCTAGCTTGACTCCAATGGTGTGGAGTGCCTGGGACTCACGTCTGAGCATCCCCTCGGATGCTTGTTTCCGTTCTTTTGCTTTTGTAGTTCGGACTGGACTGTTCCCATGGGGCACAGGGTCAGCGCTGATTTGCATATCGCCATTGTCCATCATTGTTGTGTTTGCAATTACCGCTCTAAGTGTACTGGGGATGCTCAGACGTGAGTCCCAGGCACTCCACACCACTGGAATCAAGCTAGCCGGGCTGATGAGAGGTGTTACCTCGAAACCGGGCCGGTCCTCGGATGCTTGTTTCCGTGCTGGGAAGGACATGGCTTTTGTAGTTCGGACTGGACTGTTCCCATGGGGCACAGGGTCAGCGCTGATTTGCATATCGCCATTGTCTAACCCAGGGTGGTGTGGAGTGGAAAAACGATGGATTTGGGCCTAGATCTTTGGACTGGGGTGAATGTGTGACATTGATCCACATTCTGTCCATCATTGTTGTGTTTGCAATTACCGCTCTAAGTGTACTGGGGATGCTCAGACGTGAGTCCCAGGCACTCCACACCACTGGAATCAAGCTAGCCGGGCTGATGAGAGGTGTTACCTCGAAACCGGGCCGGTCCTCGGATGCTTGTTTCCGTTCTGGGAAGGACATGGCTTTTGTAGTTCGGACTGGACTGTTCCCATGGGGCACAGGGTCAGCGCTGATTTGCATATCGCCATTGTCTAACCCAGGGTGGTGTGGAGTGGAAAAACGATGGATTTGGGCCCAGATCTTTGGACTGGGGTGAATGTGTGACATTGATCCACATTCTGTCCATCATTGTTGTGTTTGCAATTACCGCTCTAAGTGTACTGGGGATGCTCAGGCGTGAGTCCCAGGCACTCCACACCACTGGAATCAAGCTAGCCGGGCTGATGAGAGGTGTTACCTCGAAACCGGGCCGGTCCTCGGATGCTTGATTCCGTTCTGGGAAGGACATGGCTTTTGTAGTTCGGACTGGACTGTTCCCATGGGGCACGGGGTCAGCGCTGATTTGCATATCGCCATTGTCTAACCCAGGGTGGTGTGGAGTGGAAAAACGATGGATTTGGGCCCAGATCTTTGGACTGGGGTGAATGTGTGACATTGATCCACATTCTGTCCATCATTGTTGTGTTTGCAATTACCGCTCTAAGTGTACTGGGGATGCTCAGACGTGAGTCCCAGGCACTCCACACCACTGGAATCAAGCTAGCCGGGCTGATGAGAGGTGTTACCTCGAAACCGGGCCGGTCCTCGGATGCTTGTTTCCGTTCTGGGAAGGACATGGCTTTTGTAGTTCGGACTGGACTGTTCCCATGGGGCACAAGGTCAGCGCTGATTTGCATATCGCCATTGTCTCACCCAAGGTGGTGTGGAGTGGAAAAACGATGGATTTGGGCCCAGATCTTTGGACTGGGGTGAATGTGTGACATTGATCCACATTCTGTCCATCATTGTTGTGTTTGCAATTACCGCAGACAAGAAACTCCAGCACATGACCTGAACCCAGGTCATTGGGTAGTGTTAAAGAAACATACTCCAAAAACTTGCCTTGCACCGAGGTGGGGAAAACCACGACAAGTAATTTTGGTTACCACCACAGCTGTAAAGTGTGCAGGAGTTCCACACTGGATTTGTGCCAGTCATACGAAAAAGGTGACTGAACCTGATGAAACTGAGGCTGAAGGTTGTGCAGCTGAGGGGTCTCAAGATATCAATCCTGAAGTAGCTGAAGAGGTACAACCGAGCACCAGTCAAGATGATTGGATTCCAGTAATCAACATACCTGCAGAATATGTGAGAACAAGAAGACAAACATATCTAGATAGACAGAGTGATAGTGAGGATGAGACAGGTGAAGAAGAAGATACTCAGATCATAGAAATCTAAGTTGAAAGTGATTCTGAGGAGTATCAAATAGGGAAAGATCAGGTAATCGATACTCCACCAAGAACTCCTGAGCCTGAAAAGGGACAGATAGAAATTAGGGAGGAGGCTCAAGCAGAAGAGAATCTAGGGTTCGAAGAGCTTGAGCAGGACCAGACAGGAGTAGAAAATTGTGTTCAGGACGAAGAGGGTGAAACAAACAAAGCCAAATTCAGCAAATACCTGAACAAGGCCAGCTTAGTGACCAGGCAGAAGAAACAGAAATAAGACCTGAACCTAGCCAGTTAGGGAAGGAAACAGAAGACAGCATTGAAATAGATGTGCCACAACTGAATGGAAATAAAAGAGTATTTGAAGAGAGCCAAGACACAGTGCCAGCTAAAAGACTCAGAAAAGGGGACAAGTGGCCTAGGTTTGTCAAAAGACTGAGACTCTGTTTAAAGGCAATTAATGAAGAACCTGAACAAGTGAATGAAATAACAAGTCAAGCCGACCAAACTGTGATACAACCAAAAAGAATAAGTCCATGATTAAAAAGACTGAAAAATAAATACAAAGGCCCTGAATGGACCTACATTGTGTTGGAAGATTTTTAAAACTTGGAAATAAGTGATGAAAGTGATGAAGAATTGATTGCTGATCAAACTGATGAAGAAGTGAGACCAACTTGAAATACACACAGGGTAAAGAAACTGTGTAAAAGTTACAAAGAGAGGTTGAATCTCCTTTAGTCAGAAATGGCTGATCATACTGTTAATGGAAGACCGAAAAGAAATAGTTTAAAGACTTGCTGTAGAGTATGTTTATGTAGTATAGTAATAGTACTTATAGTTTGGATAGGACTAACAATAACAAAAGCTAACACTAATGGACAACTGCCACTAGATACAGAAGAGTTAGAAACAAAAGATACACCGAAAAGAGTAGATACACAAGAAAAGGCACTTAGTATTAGACAACAGAAGGTAGACTTAGAAGCACCAGATGAGGAAGGATTGCATTATACGAGAATTAAAAACAGGATTAGTACGTAGTAAAATAGATAGTTTTGGTGAAACTGTATGTAATATATTTAGTGCATTGATACCTACAGTGGGAGTGGCTCTGAATACACACAGAATCTGCAAATTGTCAACAGTAGTGGATCGGTTATCAACTGACACTGCTGGAGGTTTCTTAATGGTCAATACCGAATTGGTTGCCGTCAGATCAATGGTTTTACAAAATCATCTTGCTCTTGATACATTATTGGCAAAAGAGGGCGGAGTCTGTAGAATGTTGAAGGCGCAACATTGTTGCACTTACATATCAGACACAAGTGTTGAAATTAAGAGGTAGGTGAGAAATATTACTAATTTGGATAAAGAGCTTAAACCACTGGAGGTTGATAGTGCATGGAAGAGGCTCAATGATGGTCTGTCCTCTGTAAGTAGTTAGCTTTCTAATGTAGGAAAGAGTATTGTAGGTAGAATACTGATGCCAATGGTGGGAATAGGCTTATTAGTTCTAGGTATAATAACTTTTTTGCAAATGTCGAAAACATAAAAAGAAGTACTCCGTAAATAGGCGAGGAGTAAAAAGAAATATTGATGAACTCAAATTAGAAGAGATGAATAGTAAATTATACAACAAAATGACAAATTCTCATGGTAATAATGAGAAGAAGCAAAATAGAAAGTTTGAAGAGATTGAGTTCTGTGATATGTGAAAAGTTGGCATCTGTTTCATTAATTGGTGATGATATAAAATATCATCAAAGAAGGGATTGATGGAGCAAAGATTCGCACATGAAGCGACTTGCTTGTATTGATGAACCTCGAATAACGTTAATAAAGGAAACAACATGTTTGTTTTACTAATTTTGAATATTTTACATCAACATTGGGTGTCCGAGTGAAGCTTGCTTATGTATTTACTAATCCTAATACGCTTGCATCTAAGATGGCTGCTGCTACGCGAGGGTTTCTATTGTGCATGCGTCTTTCATACTCACGTGACATGATGTATTCGCTGTTTTGGAGGGAATCTGCTGCTTCTGCGCACCAGTGTTAATATGGCTGCTCTATGTTCTCACATGCGAGAAGCTTGCACTGCTGCTTTTGCCAAGCTGTTCGTTCTGCCTAATCCTAATGCTATAGTTAAAATTGAGATAATGGGTATAGAGTAGAAATACATGGTATACAGTGTATTCATTTATTCTGTGTTCAAAAAACTGTTTCTTTTCCATTACATGTCTCACTTTGAAAACTGGCCTGGCTTGTAACGCTGTACTCCATATTTGTTGAAATTGCGACTGCACAAAAATCGCAAGTCAAGGGAATGTGGACTTGTGAACCCAAATGTATACAATGTTTAACAATGTATTTGCCAATAGAACATCCATTGTTGGGTGGAATAAAACATCATGAGAACCTGAATTTGATGGGCAGGAACATAAATTTGAATAGGAGATGGTAAAAGTCTCAAATTTGGGGGCATATTATCTAAGAATTGCGATAAATACGTTTATCGCTCAAAATCCTATCGCTATCTATCGCCGATTTGCATCGGCCTGTTAGCGCCATATTATCAATGCTCAGCTAACAGGCGATGTCCAAACCGGTGGTAGATGGTGATAGTGAACATTAGCGTGTGAAAACAAGTGATGTTTTCACGCGCTAATGTTCACCTTGTGAGTATGGGGGGTAGAATCAGCATTGCAATCCACCCCCCATGCAAAGTATGGCTAAGACCCAAAAATAGCAGGCGTTGGGAGACCTGCAATAAACGAGTTTATCGCAGGTTTTTATCTCCCAACGCCTGTCACGGGCCGCCTTGAAAATAATGCGTTCTCACCTCCAACTACATTTTACATGTAGTTGGACATGGGAGCGCCCACTTTGCATGTCATTAGCGATGTTTATCGCTGACATGCAAAGTGGGGCGGTATGAGGCTTAAGGCAGGTATTAGCATGCCCTTGTTGATAGGGCACTAGAAGTGTCGCCGCTTTCTCGGCACAATTCGCTGAAAAAGTGGCGATACTTCACTTGATAATATGGCCCTTAATGTGGTGTGACGACTTCTCCTCCTCTTTTGTCCAATCGAAATTGGGGATCCTTACACTTGCAACATTGGGGGGTGGTACACTGACCTGGAAAATAGTATAATTTGTGTAGGTTTAGCCATAGAAAATATCCAACTTGTCCGAATAGCTGACCTGTCACTGACCCAACGCACTCAATAGGTGACTAAGAGCAGAGGGCTGTGGAGCACTCTGTCAGAAGATTCGCTGACCCAATCGGGGTCCGGGAAGCTGAGGTGCTGGCAGAGCACTTTGTCAGTGAAATCGATAACCCAATCGGGTTTCTGACTGTTAGCTGCAGAGAGGGGGTAGCGCAGGCGTTGCAACTGAACTGCGGGTGCTGGTCTTAACTTTTGGTGGTCTGGTCCTGATCCAAATCTGGTTTATCCTGTCCTGATTCTGATCTGCACCTGCTGGCCAACTGGCAACTGCAACTTTTGGGGTTTCTATCCTTAACTGACCCGTGGTCAGGGTTGGTCTTCACACCATTCTTGGTAAACATAAAGCTGTGTGGGTATCGTCATTATATTTCTGTGTGTCCTTCTCTTTACCCTCCCTAACTCGATAAAAGTTTTGATTGCATATGTTTTCTTTTCTTTTCCTTTCTCTTTTAGTGATAAATTTGTCGTTTGGTTTATTTGTGTGTTCCATTTTCTTACCTTCCCTATAGTCATATGCTCAAATTGTTACCATAATTTCATTTTATGTTCCCTCTTCATACCCACCCTTTGATAAGTGCTTGAAAGTTGTGTTATTTAGCATGTTCCTTCTTTTCCCACCCTTAGACGAGTTGTGTAAGTTTGTTTTAAATTTTAATAGCATGTTCCCTGTTCTTACCTTCCCTTTAAATTGCTAAATGATTGGTATAATATATCTTTTGTATAGCTATACATTATTTCTGATTTTCATTAGTGAGAGTCTTATCGTGTTCAATCTTTGGATCATGACCATTTATGAAGTTTAGATAAAGAGTTTAAAACGTTCCCGTTATTATATGAGTGCATATGTTATTTGCTACCTAATTTTAAACTAACTCCCTGATTCAATAGGTCACAGGTACCAGTGATAAGGATTGGTAAGTCAATGGTATAGGACCTAGTAGGTACAATATCTGGTAGTTAGAGCGTAGTTTACCTGCTTTAAGAAATCTGTAAGTGATTATGGGACCAGGTGAGTATGGAAAATGTATAGTCGGGTGACCTGCGCTCTCTATCAGTATGTTTCTTCTTCTGCACCTCACTTGCCTCTTTCTGCAATTCTCTTGTTTATTTCTACAACTCTGTTGATTCTTTCAGCATTTTTCTTGCCTGTTTTTGCACTTATCTTGTCAGTTCCCGCATCGCTCTTTCCTTTTTCTGTACCTCTGTTGCCTTTTTCTGCACTCCTCTTGCCTCTTTTTGCACCCTTGTTCCCTTTTTCTGTACCTCTTTTGCCTGTTTCCGTGACTCTCTTTCATCTTTCTTTAGTACTCTTACCTCCTTCTGCACCTCTGTTGCTTCTTTCTGCACTTTTGCTACCTCTTTTTGCCTATTTCTAAACCCCTGTATCTTCTTTCTGCAAATTTCTTGCTTCATTCTCTACCTTTTCTTGCTTCTTTCTGCACTTCCCTTGCTTCTTTCTGCACTTCTATTGCCTCTTCTGCACCCCTCTACCCTATTTCTACAGTTCTCTTGCCTCTTTCTGCATCTCACATGCCTCTTTCTGCACTTCTTTTGCTTCTTTCTTCGCCTCTATTGCTTCTATCTGTAATTCTCTTGCCTATTTATCCACCTCTCTTGCCTGTTTCTGCCCCTCCCTTGCTTCTTTCTGCACCTCTCTTGCCTCTTTCTGTACCTCTTTTGCTTCTTTCTGCACTTCTCTAGCATCTTTCTACATTTCAGTACCCTCTTTCTGCACCTATCCTGCCCTTTTCTGCACCTCTGTTGCTTCTTTCTGTACTTCTTCTGCCTCTTTCTGCACCCCTCTTGTGTCTTTCTGCACCTCCATTGCTTCCTTCTCCACGTATCCTGCTTATTTCTGTACCTTCTTGACTCTATCTGCACTCTTCCTCTCTATTTCTGCCCCTTACTTGCTTCTTTTGGCACCTTTCTTGCCTCTTTCTTTACTCCCTCGTCCTTCTTTCTGCACCTCTCTTCCCTCTTTCTGTACCCCTATTCTCTCTTTTGGCATCTCTCCTGCCTGTTTCTGTGTCTCACTTGCATCCTTCTTCAACTCTTTTGCCTTTTTCTGCACCCCTCTTGCCTCTTTCTGGACCTCTGTTGCTTCTTTCTGTACTTTCCTTGCATTTTTCTGCACCTCTCTAGCTACTTTCTGTACCCGCCTTTCCTCTTTTTGTAGCCTTCTTGCCTCTTCTGCACCATTTATTGCCTCTTTGTGCACCTCTGGTGCCTCTTTCTACAGTTCTCTTGCCCTTTTCTGCCCCTCTGGTGCCTCTTTATGCACTGCGCTACCTCTTTTTGCAACTCTGTTGCTTCTTTCTTCACGTCTTTTGTTTCTTTCTGTACCTCTCTTGCTTCATTCTGCAGCTCACTTGCCTCTTTCTGCAGTTCTCATGCTTTTTTCTACACCTCTGTTGCTACTTTCAGCACTTCTCTTGCATCTTTTTGATCTTCACTTGCAACATTCTGAACTTCTCTTGCCTATTTCTGCACCTCTCTTGCCTCTTTCTGCACCTCTGTAGCCTATTTCTGCACCTCACTTGCTTCTTTCTGGAACCCTTTTGCCTCTTCCCGTACCCCTCTTCCCTCTTTCTGGACCTCTCTTGCATGTCTGCACCCATGTTCCCTCTATCTGCACCTCTTTTGCCTGTTTCTGCGACACTCATGGCTCTTTCTTCAGTTTTCTTTCCTCCATCTGCACCTCTGTTGCTTGTTTCCGCACTTCTCCTGCCTCTTTCTGTACCTCGTTGCCTCTTTCTGTACCTGTTTCATCTTTCTGTACTTGTTTCTCTCTGCACCCCTCTTGCCTCTTTCTGCACACCTCTTCCCTCTTTTTGCACCTCTCTTGCCTCTTTCTGTACCCCTCTTGCCTCTTTCTGTAGTTCTTTTGCAATTTTCTGTACCTCTCTTGTCTCTTTTGGCATCTCGCTTGTCTCTTTCTGCACTTCCCTTCCTTCTTTCTACACCTCTGTTGCTTCTTTCATCAATTCTCTTACCTCTTGCTGCAATTCTCTTGCTTTTTTCCACACCTCTGTTGCTACTTTCAGCACTACTTTTGCCTCTTTCTGAACTTCTCTTGCCTCTTTCGAGACTTCTCTTGCCTCTTTCAGTGCCTATATTGCATCTTTCGGCACCTCTGTTTCCTATTTCTGCACCTCAATTGCTTCTTTCGGAACCCCTCTTGCCTCTTTCTTCATCCCTCTTCCCTCTATCTGTATCTTTCTTGGCTCTGTCTATACCCCTGTTTCCTAGTTATGTACCTCTTTTGCCTGTTGTGGTGACTCTCTTGCCTATTTCTTCAGTTCTCATGCCTCCTACTGCACCTCTGTTACTTCTTTCTGTACTTCTCTAGCATCTTTCTGCACTTCTATTCGCTCTTTCTGCACCTATCCTGCCTTTTTCTGCACCTTTGTTTCTTCTTTTTACACATCTGTTGCTTCTTTCTGCACTTCTCTTGCCTCTTTCTGTACCCTCTTGCTTCTTTTTGCACCTCTGTTGCTTCTTTCTGCATTTATCTTGCTTCTTTCTGCACCCTCGTGCCTCTTTCTGGGCTCTTCCTCTCTGTTTCTGCACCTCACTTGCTTCTTTTTGCATCCTTCTTGCCACTTTCTTTATCCCTCTTCCTTCTTTCTGCACCTCTCTTGCCTTTTTCTGCACCTCTATTCTCTCTTTCGGCAGCTCTCTTGCCTGTTTCTTTACCTCACTTGCCACTTCTTGCAAGTCTTTTGCATCTTTCTGCACTTCTCTTGCCTCTTCCTGCACTCCTCTAACCTCATTCTGCACCCCTGTTACTTCTTTCTGTACTTCTCTAGCATCTTTCTGCACTTCTATTCGCTCTTTCTGCACCTATCCTGCCTTTTTCTGCACCTCTGTTTCTTCTTTTTACACATCTGTTGCTTCTTTCTGTACCCCTCTTTCCTCTTTCTGCACCATTTTCCCTATTTCTGCACCTCTCTTGTCTCTTTGTGCACTTCTCTTGCCTCTTTCTACAGTTCTTTTGCCTTTTTCTGCTCCTCTCTTGCTTCTTTCTCCACTGCTCTTGCCACTTTCTGTAACTCTGTTGCTTTTTTCTTCACGTCTTCTACTTCTTTCTGCACCTCTCTTCTATTTATTCTGCATCTCTGTTAACTCTTTCTGCACTCGTCTTCCCTCTTTCTGCACTCATCATGATTTATTCTGCACCTCTATTGATTCTGTCTGCACATCTCTTGCTTCTTTCTGCAACATTCTACCCTATATCTGTACCTCTTGTGCCTTCCCTCTTTCCATACATCTCTTGGCTCTTCTGCAGTTTTCTTGCCTATTTCTGCACCTTTGTTTCTTTCTGGACCCCTTTTGCCTCTGTCTGCACCCAGGTTCCCTCTTTCTGCACCTATTTTGCCAGTTTCTGCGACTCGTTTGCCTCTTTCTTCAGTTCTCTTTTTTCCTTCTGCACCTCTGTTGTTTGTTTCTGTACTTTTCCTGCCTCTTTCTGCACCACTCTTGCCTCTTCCTGCACCTCTGTTTCCTCTTTCTGTACCTCACGTGCTTCATTCTGCACCCCTCTTGCTCTTTCTGTACCTGTCTTCCATCTTTCTGTTTCTATCTTTCATCTTTCTGCACATCTGTTGCTTCTTTCTTTCCTTCTCTTGCCACTTTCTGCATCCCTCTTGCTTCTTTCTGCAGTTATTTTGCTATTTTCTGCACCTCTCTTGCCTCTATTGGCACCTCACTTGCCTCTTTCTGTACTTCCCTGGCTTCTTTCTACACCTCTGTTGCTACTTTCAGCAATTCTCTAATCACTTTCTGCAATTTGCTAACTTTTTTCAACACCTCTGTTGCTACTTTCAGCACTTCTCTTGCCTCTTTCTGAACTACTAGTGCCGCTTTCTGCACCTATGTTGCATCTTTCTGTACCTCTGTCGCCTATGTCTGCACCTCATTTGCCTCTTTCTGCACCCCTCATGCCTCTTTCATTACCCCTCTTGACTCTTTCTTCACCCCTCTTCCCACTTTCTATACCTCTCTTGCATCTGTTTGCACACCTGTTTCCTCTTTCTGTACCTCTTCTGCCTCTGTCTGCACCCCTGTTTCCTTTTTCTGTACATCTTTTGCCAGTTTCTGTGACTCTCTTGCATCTTATGTCAGTTCTCTTGCCTCCTTCTGCACCTCTGTTGCTTGTTTCTGTGCTTCTCCTGCCTCTATCTGCAACTCTCTTGCCTCTTCCTGCACCCCTCTTCCCTCTTTCTGTACCTCCCTTACCTCTTTCTATAACCCTCTTTCCCCTTTCTGCGCCTAGACTGCCTGTTTCTGCACCTCTCTTGCCTCGTTTTGCACATCTGTTGCTTCTTTCTGCTCTTCTCGTGCCACTTCCGGCATCCCTCTTGCCTCATTCTGCAGTTCTCTTGCCATTTTCTGTACCTCTTTTGCCTCTTTCGGTACCTCACTTGCATCTTTCTGTACTTCCCTTACTTCTTTCTACACCTCTGTTGCTTCTTTCAGCAATACTCTTGCCTCTTTATGAACTTCTCCTGCCTCTTTTTGCACCTATCTGACATCTTTCTTTACCTCTGTTGCCTATTTCTGCACCTCACCTGCTTCTTTCTGCACCCTTCTTGCCTTTCTTCACCTCTCTTCCCTGTTTCTGTACCTCTCTTGCCTCTGTCAGCACCCCTGTTACCTCTTCCTGTACCTTTTTTGCCTGTTTCTGCAACTCTTTTGCCTCTTTCTTCAGTTCTCTTGTATCTTTCTGCACCTCTGTTGCTTGTTTTTGCACATCTCCTGCCTCTTTCTGCACCTCTCTTGCCTCTTCATGCACTTCCCTTTTCCTGTACCTCACTTGAGAGCTTCCTCTTTGCGTACCTCATGTGCTTCTCTCAGCACCCCTCTTGCCTCTTCCTATATCCCTCTTATCTCTTTTTGCACCTCTCTAGATTCTTCCAACACCCCTCTTCTTTCTTTCTGCACCTCACCTGCCAGTTTCTGCACCTCTCTTGCCTCTTTCTGCACAACTGTTTCTTCTTTCTGCACTTCTCGTGCTTCTTTCTGCACATCTCTTGCTTCTTTCTGCACCCCTCTTGCTTCTTTCTGCACCCCTCTTGCCTCTTTCTGCACGCTACATCCCTCTTTCTGCTCTGTACTTGCTTCTTTTTGCACCCCTTTTGCCTCTTTTTGTATCTCTCTTCCCTTTTTCTGTACCTCTCTTGCCTCCTTCTGCACCCCTGTTCTTTCTTTCGACTCCTCGCTTACCTGTTTCTGCACCTCTCTTGCCTCTTTATGCACCAATTTGGCTTCTTTCTGCACAGCTCTTTCCTCTTTCTGCACCTCTTTGCCTCGTTCTGTACCTCTGTTGGTTCTTTCTGTGCTGCTCTTGCTACTTTCTGCACCCCTTCTCCCTCTTTCTGTACCCCTTGTGTCTATCTGTGCAACTCTCTTGCATCTTTCTGCATTTCTATTGCCTTCTTCTGCACCTCTGTTGCCTCTTTCTGCACTTTGCTTGCCTCTTTCTGTGATTCTGTTGCTTATTTCTGCACTTCTCTTGCTTTTTCTGCATCTCTCTTGTTTCTCTTTGCACACTTCTTCCCTTTGTCTGCACCACACTTGCCCCTTTCTAGGGTTCTCTTGCTTTTTTGTACACCACTGTTTCTACTTTCAGCACTTGTCTTGCAACTTTCTGATCTTCACTTGCATCTTTCTGTACTTCTCTTGCCTATTTCTGCACCTCTCTTGCCTCTTTCTGCACCTCTGTTGCCTATTTCTGCACCCCACTTGCTTCTTTGTGGATCCTTTTTGCATCTTTCTGCACCCCTCTTCCCTATTTCTGTTCCTCTCTTGCCTCTGTCTGCACCCATGTTCCCAATTTCTGCACCTATTTTGCCTGTTTCTGCGACTCGTTTGCCTCTTTCTTCAGTTCTCTATTATCCTTCTGCACCTCTGTTGCTTGTTTCTGTACTTTTCCTGCCTCTTTCTGCACCACTCTTGCCACTTCCTGCACCTTTGTTTCCTCTTTCTATACCTCACGTGCTTCACTCTGCACCCCTCTTGCCTCTTTCTGTACCTGTCTTCCATCTTTCTGTACCTCTCTTGCATCTTTCTGCACATCTGTTGCTTCTTTCTGCTATTCTCTTGCCACTGTCTGCATCCCTCTTGCTTCTTTCTGCAGTTCTTTTGCTATTTTCTGCACCTCTCTTGCCTCTTTTGGCACCTCACTGGCCCCTTTCTGCACTTCCCTTGCTTCTTTCTACACCTCTGTTGCTACTTTCAGCAATTCTCTAATCTCTTTCTGCAATTCGCTAACTTTTTTCAACACCTCTGTTGCTAATTTCAAATGGAGTCCATTAAATGTCAAGATAACGGCTAGAACTAAGATGTCTTTCGCTAATGCTCAATCTAATCGCTGTTAAATTACAACAGATGACCCTTTTAGCATTAGCTAAAGACATACGCACTCTTGGGGTAATCTAAACATTTATCTCGTATATCTATACGCATCATATTAGCTAATTCGTTATCCAACGTGTGTTGTGCTTTCACACTATTCCTTTTGGATGGTATACAAGCAGTTATGCACATAGAACATAGCATTGGGCCACAGTGGATACACACACAACAGGTGAAAATCACTGCAATTGCAATACAGAGAATAATCAATAATTTCCAACCCCAGGCAGAAACTAGAGCCCAAAACCAACCAGCAAAAGTCCAGGTACCATTTTTAGTATGAATATCTGCAGCTATCTTATGCAGTTTAAGAATTGCATCATACACTGAGGGCGAATTATCAGGAATAAACACAGCAACTACTACCGATAACTCTACATGCACCTCCTCTATCTGCTAACATGACATCTAGTACCATCCTGTTTTGGAGAGTTACAATTCAAGCAATTTGCAACTCCTCGGTAATATTGCCAAGAGCTATAGCAGTTTGATTAGTGACAGCTTCCACAACTCTAGTCAATCGTCGTACTTTCCTGCTATTTAATGCAGCACCCACAAAAGGAAACAAACCCAAATTAAAATCAACATATTGTTGCAGACTAGTGTCTGTCTGGTCTACATCATCTAATGTTATGGCCCTTTTATAACGATTTATTGAAATATTTCTAAACAGTTTTAAATCTCGATGGTATGAAGCAGGTGCCAGAAAAACAGGAGGCAATAAAAAAGATACATAGCACGTACCGGACCACCCTACTGGTAGTCTATGATATCCATGGCTCCCACATACTAAATATGTGTTGTGTGAGGCCAGGAACGAACTATCATTCAGTCCATCTATATTTAATACAGTAACACAATCACTAGTTCCAACTGGAATTCGTCCAGTACTTTGTACACATAAATCTGCTTTAGTCCTTGTAACAGTAATTACAGACTGGTTGCTTGTGGTAGAGTCTTTCGTATGGGTGAAAACATATGGTGTAGAAGCATTGTCTGGTCGATATTCCTCCCATTCCCATATAGTTCCATTTGCTTGAGGATATCCATGTTCATCTTGATAACCCTCTTTATTCAGACAAAAAAGAAGTCCACCTACTGCAGGTTTCCTAGTTGAAAATAGAAGAGTGTACCAGGCTCGACAAGAACCATTATGCGAAAAAGGAAGTGGAATAAATGGTGTTCCACCTTTCTTTTGATGTGCTGGAAGCATACCACATATCCAACAATTAGTGGCATTCGTGGCTTTGTGTGTATGGTGGAGCATCTGGACAAACGTATTATTGAGATAGGATTCTCGATGCTTTTGCTCATGATACAGAAGTGTGAAATGCTGATGCTCTTCAGGGACTGGAGTAGTAGGAACCACAAAAAACTTGTGAGCAGGAATCATAATTTCAACAGATCACATGCTATAATCGTCAAAACAGCAAGAACACCTATAACTCCTAATGCCTTTTTCCTAGTGGTTATCATAGCAGCAAAATCAGCTTTCTCTAAAACAAAACAAAACAACAAAAACAAAAATAATCGTAGGGGCTCTTCTCCCGTGGGTAGACGTTGGTTTCTTCACCGCAGATCAAGACAGGTGTCACTACACTATGCAGGGCTGATCCCCCTCCCTTGTCATATCGGCATTCCGTTTCCACTACCCGGGGCGGTTGCTCAACCTGTCTCTCTCAAAAAACTGTAGACTCTTTCCTTGGTCTCAAATTATATCGCGTTGCTCCAGGAGTCGTCTGGTCCAGGAAAAATTCTGCAGATTTGTAAGGTGATACCCCAGGGCCTTTCTCCGTAGTCAAGATCTCTCGGTGATCGGTCAGCACAGCAGATTCCACCAAGGTCGACAATACCTTCCGACAATGAGTGCTATGCACCCAATTTTTCTTGTTGGTGACTCGAACCGCTGTTCTCGTGGCAAGGAGCACCTGTTCTGGTCCACGCCATCTCGGCTCCAAGCTGCTTTACTTCTCAAATGCTTTAACCATCACAAGTGCGCCAGGACGGAGCTCATGGCCTTCACCTGTAGATCTGTCAGGAAGTGCTTCACGAACCTGTTGAGGAATAGAAACCAAACTGTCAGTTAACTGTGCCAAATAGTCACTCATCAAGACACAAGGTACATCATACACAGAACTCGGTTTTGGAACTCCCCAAATGTTCATGGGTCGTCCAAATACCACCTCGTACGGGGTGAGACCCGTATAAGAATGTGGTACTGATCTGATGGATAACAATGCCAATGACAACGCATCTGGCCAGGTCAAGTGTGTGGAAGCTTGAAATTTTGCAATTTTCAGCTTCAGAGAAGCATTATACCTTTCCACCAATCCTGCAGATTGTGGATGGAACACTACATGGAACTTCTGTTTAATTCCCTATCCCTTCAAGACATACTTGATAACTTCCCCAACAAAATGAGGTCCGTTATCATTCCATAAAAGCCTGCAAACACCGAACCTCGGGAAGAATTCCTTCAGTAGCACCTTAGCGGTAGTAATAGCAGTATTGTCCATTGTGGGGTATGCCTCAATCCATTTACTGAAAGCACAAACCACCACTACAACATACTTTAAACTATTACAGCGCTCAAGTTGGATGTAGTCCATTTGCAAGACTTCAAAAGGTGCAGTCGGTGTAGCAAAGCCTCCAGATGGAACTCGCGTTCCCTTTTCAGGATTGTATTGTAAACAAATCAAGCAGGACTGTACTACCCTCTTAGCTGTAATCGCAATTTCTGGATGCTCCCAAACTTGTGTAAGCATTTTCGTTATTGCGGAAGCTCCAACATGTGCTAGCCCATGTGCCATCTGAACCATAGGTTGTAAGAAAGCTATAGGCAGCTTCCATCTATGCATCTGTTTATTTCTCCAACAACCTTCGTCATCTAACTCTCCATCTTCAGACAACGACTCACGTTCCTTATCAGAGGCTGCCCTCTGTATCTCTCGTACTGCTTGTCTAGCATCATGCCATCTCTCAGCTTGTGACTTCACTACATACATAGGAGTAGTGTTTCTTCTCATCGCAGTTTCACGTGCCACGTGGTCTGCAAAGGCATTTCCTTGTCCAATCTTGTCTATCACTTTCTTATCCGCGCTACACATCACTATGGCTACTTTCTTTGGGCATGTCAATGCAATCAAAAGATTATGCACTAATTCTCCGTGCATTATTTGCATTCCGTGAGATGTAAGAAAGCCTCTTTCCTTCCAGAGTCGGCCAAAATCATGCGCTACTCCAAAAGCATAGCGGCTATCTGTTTAAATGTTCACACATAAATCAGTACTAAGCTCACATGCTCGTGTCAAAGCTATCAATTCAGCTGCCTGGGTCGATTTCTGCGGTATGCGAGCTGTCTCCACTATTGTTTCAAGCGTGGTGATTGCATATGCGGCTGAGGTCGTGCCATCTGGTAATTCCAAACAAGATCCGTCAACCCATAGTTCACCATCCACATCTGGAAGGGGCGTATCTTGCAGATCAATGCGACCCTTTGTCTGTTCCTCAGTCAAGAATATACAATCATGCGTTTCTTGTTACTGAGGCTGAGTCACCAGATACGGTAACCAAGTAGCAGGGTTCAAAGTTGCACCTCTCTTCAATGTAATGTGAGGAGCTAGCAATGTCAGTTCATATCCTGTAAGACGAGCGCTAGTTAAGTGCTGCGTCTTTGTCTGATTCAAAAGGGCATCAACCGCATGCGGTACCAACACTAACAGCTTTTGTGACAAAACTATTCCCTCACTCTGTCGTATTGACACAGCTGTTGCTGCAACTGAGCGAAAACACCCAGGTAATGCTCTAGCAACAGAATCAAGAACTGCTGAAAAATAAGCACAAGGACGGTGCTTATCGCCATGTAACTGGACTAAAACTGACAATGCACATCCATCTTTCTCATGCACATACAGTGTAAAAAGCTTCGTGTATTCTGGTGTACCTAACACTGGTGCTGAACAAAGAGCTTGTCGTAACTGTCGAAAAGCACTTTCACATTCATCTGTCCATGGAAGGGGTACTGGTGTGTCTTTCGTCAAAAGCGCTAACAAAGGCTTAACAATATATGAAAACCCCAAAATCCACTGTCTGCAAAAGGAAGTAAGACCCAGAAATGCACACACTCCTTTCTGTGTGGTAGGAACTGGTGTGTCTAAAATTGCTTGTATACGATCTGATGTCAATACACGTCCCTCCTTAGACAAAAGGTGACCTAAGTAGGTTACCTTTGGTCTACAATATTGCAGCTTCTTTCAAGACACTTTGTGATGATGTGAAGTAAGAAAAGAAAGCAAAGACAGAGTGCATTTTTCACATTGTTCTGGGGTGTCGGGTGCCAGCAAGATGTCATCGACATATTGAATGAGAGCTACACCTTCGGGCAAGGCAAAATAATCAAGTACTCTTTTCAATGCTTGACTGTAAATACTCGGACTCTCAGTATAGCCTTGAAGAACTCTACAGAATCTATACAATTGATTATTCAAAGTGAAACCGAACAAATATCGGCTATCAGGATGAATAGGGATCGAAAAGAAAGCGTTCTTCAAGTCTATCACAGAAAATGTAGTAGCAGTCAGAGGAACCAAAGTAAGAAGTGTGGTGATGTCAGAAACCACAGGATACTGCGGTACGACAATCTTGTTTACCTCCCTCAAGTCTATGATGAATCTGTAAACTTGTGTATCAGTGTTTCTTTTCAGAATTGAAAGAATTGGGCTGTTGCAAACATTAAATGGAACTTCCTCAACAACCCCAACTTGGATGAGATCATGCACAATTCAAATGAGTGCTTCTTCACCCTCGTGTGAAATCCTATATTGTGGCAAACGAGGTAACACAGCTCCCTCCTTGACACTAATCTGAACTGGTGGGATAACCATTTGACACACATCAGTGTCTGAGGTAGCCCACAAACTTTCAGGAAGCGAAGCCAATGCAATATCCTCTTTAACAAAGCAAACTCTTTCAGGCTCAGAGTGATTATGATTCAGAATGACACGCTCTCCTTCAGGAGAACATCGTATTGTGGCTCTGAAATACTTCAGCATATCAAGACCCACAATATTATCTGGTGTGTTTGGAGAAAGCAAAAATGGACATGGAGCACTAAATTTATCAACATGGAATGAAAGTGGTTGTGACAATGGGCTAAGGGAAGGTGTTCCATCGAAACCTATCGAAGTAATAGTTACACCAGACAGGGGAGCCCTCAGAACCAATTGTTTAGACAGAGCGCTACGAGTAGCTCCTGTATCAACCAGAAACCGATCATTGGAACCCAAAACATGTGCTGTAACATAGGGACCCGTCTGATCTACTGGAACTTCAACTGATTCCTTACCCCATCCTACGCAATCCTATGCATGAGCAGAATCGTAAAGGTCAGGCTGGACATAATCGGACATCTGATATTGATTTCGTCTATCAAAAGTGTTTTGACCATTTTGTGTTCGTACATTAGTATCAAATCGAGCACGATCATTCGTATTTCCCCTAGGCCCTGAAAAACTTGAACCATTTCTCCTTTGTCCCCGCCCCCGTGAATTCTGTTGGGCACGCAACACTGGACAATCAGCCATCCAATGGCCAAACTGCTTACAATATGCACATTGATTGATAGACAAATTCGTACGGGTATAGGGGGTATTGAAAGATCCACGTCCGCCTCTATCGTAACCTCTATCGTAGCCTCTATCATAACCTCTAGAGGGCGGTCCAATAGACTTGAGCTAACATAGTTTTTGTTTTCAAATCTTTTGATTTCTTTTCCTCACTAACTTTCGCTTTTAATTATTGACGCTCATAATACTGAGCCATCGTCAAAACAGATGCTGGATAAGATGTAGTCCAAGAACTTTCACTAGCTTTTAAGTGGCTAGCTATCCCTGGCAACAGGTTCGTAACATATTTGTCGACAAACAGATGTCTGCCGGTATCATCCGTCAAAGACTGACCGCTAAAATCATGAAAAGCTTCCTCAAAGTGCATAAAGAAATCGGAAACGGATTCATCAGCCTTTTGTTTACACGATGCTAAGACAGTCCAATCAAACTTTTTAGGGGGATAACTGTTTTAAGCTTAGTTAAAATTGCTGCAGGGAGATCTAATATTAACCGATGTGGCATTTGGGCGGACTATCTATCCACATCCATTCGTTCTAAATCCTTCCAGTCAGCACCAAAAGTAGCACGGTCATCAATTTTTCGAACAGTTCGCCACATATATGGTGGCAGAATTAACCCGAAAAATAAATCTATATCACATAGGGTTATAGTACAGGAATTTAAAGCGCCTTCAACTTCCTCATAGAAAGCAGCTGGATTTTTACGTGGATCGGGTAACGCTGCTTTAAGTGCCATTACATCTGCTCTATTCCAAGGAGTGTACAACCAATTATAAATAAAATATCATTTAGCATCAGTAGAATTTTTATCATCACTATCACCCGCTCCTTTAGGAGAAACAGACAAGGGCGCGGCTTCCCGCATACGTCTAATTTCGACTGGTATTATCTTATCTGTTACGAAGATAGGAGACTGCGACACTCCGGATGAATTGGGCTGTGCAGCTGCATCCGGAATCTTTTTCTGCTCCTTCAAGTGAATCGCATCAGTTCGCAATTTAACAACCGTCTAATCGTGTCAGGCACCTGAGAGAAAAGAAAAAGACCATCATGCATGGATTTACAATCAGCTGCTACATCATCAGGCTCTATTATTGGAGAGAATTTTCGAAAAAATTCAATAACTTCTGTAGCAAATGTCGCAGTGAAATACATCTGCTCCTTTTCCGACCATCCCTGTATACTTGCTAAAAGATCGGAAGCAGAATCAGTACTACGTAATGCTTTACGGGCAACTTGTCTGATTTCGGACGAACGCGCAGTAGTCAACATGGATCGAGTGTCCCGCGCTTTATGTTGCTCTGTGTCAGAATCCCCATCGCCTTCGGCCGGAGCGGACCGAACGGCATACGGAGGTGGAGGTCGATCTAATAACAAAAAATCATCTTGCGGTTTATTAAGGACAGGATAGAGAGGCTGTCGGACAGGATATTGGCCAGATGCCTGCATCCTATGTTCTTTCTCCTCTCTCTCTTTTAACTCTTTCACTTCTTTCTTTCTCAACTCCAGCGCTTTCTCATACACATTCTTTCGCTGTTCCTTGTCAATCAAAGCTTGCTCACGCTTCTCTTGCTGTCCCACTTCTTTTTCCCACATACGCACGCATTCAAACATGTCACGTCTAGACCTTCGCTCAAACATACATCGCTCCACATACCCAATCTTTCGTGCATCAAATGACCCATTCTGTGGCCACCGTAACTCAGGATCCTTTTTGGTGTATCTGTGCCATAGTGTGCTGTACATTATGGCAGAAAGACCAAATTTCACATACATAGTTCTATTAGGCGTCCCCTCTGGGGGAGCCGGCTGCGATTCCTCAAGTCGTAAACTGGTACCATTACAAAAGCAGCACAACCTTCGAAGTGCGCTAAAAACAGGCATGCCAAAAATATTGCGAGATATGCAATATTATACACAAAGTAGCACTTAAAGTACCTGTAGTACGTTGTGCCGTTCAAATCAAATAGTTGAAGAAAAATCTTCACATTGCCTGCCTATATGAGTTGCAAGACATATATATATACACATATATCAAAATACCAAAAATACAAATTAGACTAGTCTTTTCCAAATACAAATATGCCACAGTAAGTGTTCCTAAAACTACCTTACCATACAAGGGCATCCAAAACCTACAAAAGGTGCCGCAAAACGGCTCTTACCAATCATAGGTTGTCCAGATTCCAACTGCCAAGTTCTAAATTCGACCAAACGGTCACTGCACGGCGAACCAACAGAAGAGGTCTCAGTCGAGGACCGGCGCCGCCGGGATGGTCAGATCGGAAAGAAGGGAAGAAACGCCTCGGGTGCCAAGACTCAGGTCTTCTCTGGCAGCGATCGCGTCCTCAGCGAAGTTCCAAACCTTCGTCATGACCAATCCTTCGGGCATCCGAGTCACCGATGAGCCCCACGTGGGCGCCAATTTGTCGTGCAGGCATCAGCCAGACCCGCTAGTGCAAGGGGTTCGCCCTTCTCTGCACGAAGTCCTCAGACCAGATTGAAAGAAGTTGGCACAGAAACTGGAAATAGAAAACGTAACATTTATTACACCTCATGAGGTGGTGCTACGGTTCAAACAGTACCCTTCGACACTGCGAGAAGTAGCACCCCGAAGATAGGGATGCAGGGTTTATTTATACCCACACAGGGGCTCAAAAGAAGGCGGTACAAACCACAAGAGCACATTTTATGTGCATATAAGGTAATATCGAGAGGCACAATCGATCAGTGGGAGGAGCTAAGAGTCTTGGGGGTATCGGCTTACACATTCCAATCCAAGGCTAATCACTAACAGATGTGAACCCTAACGGTCAGCGGCAAAACAAGGGGACGCTAATAATAGCCTGTTGCTGGGCAGATTCAAGTGTCATTGACAGGAAGATAGGACAAAGCACATGGTCGGCACGAGGTAGCATGTAGCAGTCAAAATTGCTGCCATGAATACAAAATGGAGTCCGTTAAATGTCAAGATAACAGCTAGAACTAAGATGCCTTTCGCTAATGCTCAATCTAATCGCTGTTAAATTACAACACTGCACCTCTGTTTCCTCTTTCTGTACCTCACATGCTTCTCTCTGCACCCCCTTTCCTCTTTCTGTAACCCTTTTCCCTCTTTCTGTACCTCTCTTGCCTCTTTCTATAACCCTCTTTCTCCTTTCTGCACCTGGACTGCCTGTTTCTGCACCTCTCTTGCCTCGTTTTGCACATCTGCTGCTTCTTTCTGCTCTTCTCTTACCACTTTCAGCATCCCTCTTGCCTCATTCTGTAGTTCTCTTGTCATTTTCTGTACCTCTTTTGCCTCTTTCGGCACCCCACTTGCCTCTTTCTGTACTTCCCTTGCTTCTTTCTACACCTCTGTTACTTCTTTCAGCAATACTCTTGCCTCTTTATGAACTTCTCCTGCCTCTTTCTGTACCTATCTGACATCTTTCTTCACCTCTGTTGCCTATTTCTGCACCTCACTTGCTTCTTTTTCCACCCCTCTTGCCTTTCTTCACCTCTCTTCCTTGTTTTTGTACCTCTCTTGCCTCTATAAGCACCCCTGTTACCTCTTCTTATTCCTTTTTTGCCTGTTTCTACAAATCTTTTGCCTCTTTCTTCAGTTCTCTTGCATCTTTCTGCAGCTCTGTTGCTTGTTTTTGCACATCTCCTGCCTCTTTCTGCACCTCTCTTGCCTCTTCATGTGTAGTGTAGTTCCTATATTCCCAATAGGCCCTGCGCATTGGAATAACATAAACGATAGTTTAGATGTAGGACTTAGGTCAACTAGGTCTCTATTGAATATGTTAGACCTAACTGTGAATGCCAGCTAGCTAACTATTTTACTCAGTCAATCGTGCATGCTTTGTTTCACCAGAAGTAGCAGAGAAATAGAGAGATGGGCGTTTTCAATAAAAGAGGTTATTTATTGAACAGTCTTTTTTCTCATGCAAGAGAAGTGAGCTGCCACAATTGCAATACTTGTCATAAAGTAAAGTGCGTACAATAAAAGGAGTATTATGAAATAATACTGTAAAAGCATGGTATGGTTTCTAAGCCATACAGTGTTTAAAATAGATAAAATATATACATAGATAAAATATAAACATAGATAAAATCATGACTAAATGTACTCAACTGAAACTTCTAAGATACGCGTACCCCGGTGTACCTAACCTAAGCCTAGTACGTGGGAGGAGTAAGTGAGCTGCAGTTTGAGTTAAGATAGTTTCTGCCAAGAATCTGAATCAAGAATTCTCTAAGGGTCTAATCAGCTCCGTACCTTGTTTATAGAATGAAGGAGGTCTTGTATCTCTCTCTCAGTACTCGATCTCCCAGCATCCCGCAAGGGTGACAGGGAAACACTGGAGCTGGATTTCCCGGCAGGAGAAAAGACAGCGTCTATCTCAGTGCGCCAATGGGAGGGTCGGCTTCCTTCGGCACTCGCTACAGCAGGGCGTCGGGCAAGTAGATAGCCGATCTGCTCCAAACCACCGTGTGTTTTGCTAGGGCAGATGCTGGTATATTTATACCTGGAAGGTGCCGAGTTTGACGTAAGGTTGGACATAAGACGTCACTAAGAACTCGCAGTTCTTTCAGGACTCCAGGAGTTCTAGGACAAATCAATACAGAAGCAGGGGGAATTCCCGGGCTGCTGGAGGTTTGGTTTGTTTAAGAACGCGTTGTGCTTTCTAGGAGTCTATGGGAGTAGCCTTGCCGTATTTGGACTGCATTGGCTATGACTTAATATGGGTATGATTCTTATGCCTTTATGTTATGTTATGTTATGTTATGTTCAGCTGTTTTGTAACGTGCTCAATTACTGCCGGAGTATCCTGGCGCGAACATAAGGATATGATTTGATATAACCACATAAGGGCATAAATCGGGAATATTTAAATAGGGTCCTAGATGCGTTTACAACACATGCACTTCCCTTTTCCTCTTTCTGTACCTCACTTGAGAGCTTCCTCTTTCTATACCTTATTTGCTTCTCTCAGAACCCCTCTTGCCTCTTCCCACATCCCTCCTATCTCGTTCAGCACCTCTCTTGACTCTTCCTGCAACCCTCTTCTTTCTTTCTGTACCTCACCGTCCAGTTTCTGCACCTCTCTTGCCTCTTTCTACGCAACTGTTGCTTCTTTCTGCACTTCTCGTGCTTCTTTCTGCACTTCTCTTGCTTCTTTCTGAACCCCTCTTGCTTCTTTCTACACCCCTCTTGCCTCTTTCTGTACCCTTCTTCCCTCTTTCTGCACTGTACTTGCTTCTTGTTGCACCCCTTTTGCCTCTTTTTGTATCCATCTTCCCTTTTTCTGCACCTCTCTTCCCTCTTTCTGCATACATGTTCTCTCTTTCAACACCTCTCCTAACTGTTTCTGCACTTCTCTTGCTTCTTTCTTCAACTCTTTTGCTTCTTTCTGCACAGCTCTTTTCTCTTTCTGCACCTCTCTCGCCTCTTTCTGCAATTCTGTTGGTTCTTTCTATGCTGCTCTTGCTACTTTCTGCATCCCTGTTCTCTCTTTCTGTACCTCTTTGTCTGTCCCGGCAACTCTCTTGCATCTTTCTGCAGTTCTATTGCCTTTTCTCTGCCCCTCTGTAGCCTCTTTCTGCACTTCGCTTGTCTCTTTCTGTGATTCTGTTGCTTATTTCTGCACTTCTCTTCCTTTTTTCTGCATCTCACTTGCTTCTTTCTGCACGCTTCTTCCCTTTGTCTGTACCTCTCTTGTCTCTTTCTGCAACTCTCTTCTTTCTTTCTGCATCCTGTTTATTCTTTCTGTACTTCTCTGGCCATTTTCTGTACCCCTCTACGCTCTTTCTGTACCGCTCTAGTCACTTTCTGCTCTTTTCTTGCCTCTTTCTGCACATTCACTTGCCTCTTTCTGCAATTCTCGTGCTTATTTCTACAACTCTGTTGCTTCTTTCTGCATCTCTCTTGCTTCTTTCTGAACCTCACTTGCTACTTTCTGCACCCCTCGTGCCTCTTTCTGCACCCCTCTTTTAGAACTTCTCGCCTCTGCCTGCATCCCTGTTCCCTCTTTCTGCTCCTATTTTGCCTGTGTCTGTGACTCTCAAGAATCTTTCTTCAGTACTCTTGCCTCCTCTGTACCTCTGTTGCTTCTTTCTGTACTTTTGCTGCCTCTTTTTCCACCCCTCCAGCCTATTTCTGCACCTCTGTTGCATCTTCCTGTACCTCCCTTGCATCTTTCTGCACTTCTCTTCCCTCTTCCTGCACCTCTTTTGCTTCTTTCCTAACATCTCTTGCTTCTATGTGCACCTCTCTTGTGTCTTTCTGTACCGCGCTTTCCCCTTTCTATACCTCTCTTGCTTCTTTCGGCACCCGTCTTCCCTCTTTCTGTACCTCTCTTGCCTCTTTCTACAGTTCTCTTGCCTCTTTCTGTACCTTTCTTGCCTCTTTCTGCACCTCACGTGCCCTTTTCTGCACTTCTCTTGGTTCTTTCTACACCTCTGTTGATTCTATCAGCAAATCTCTTGCCTCTTTCGGCATACTCTCTTGCCTGTTTCTACACCTCTCTTGCCTGTGTCTGCACCTCTCTTGCATCTTTCTGCTCCTCACTTGATTCTTTCTGCAACCTTCTTGCCTCTTTCTGTATCCCTCTTGCCTCTTTCTGTATACCTCTACCCTCTTTCTGCACCTCTCTTGCCTCTTTCTACAACCCTGTTCTCTCTTTTGGCACCGCACCTACCTGTTTCTGTTACTTCTGTCTGTACTTTTGCTGCCTCTTTTTCCACCCCTCTAGCCTATTTCTGCACCCCTGTTGCTTCTTTCTGCACTTCTTTTGCTTCTTTCTGTACGTCTGTTGCTTTTTTTCTGCACTTCTTATGCTTCTTTCTGTACCTCTCTTGCTTCTTTCTGTACCCCTATTGCCTCTTTCTGCATCTGTCTTCCCTCTTTCTGCAGGTCTCTTGCCTCTTCCTGCACCTCCCTTGCATCTTTCTGCACTTCTCTTGCCTCTTTCTGCGGCTCTTTTGCTTCTTTCCGAACATCTTTTGCTTCTATGTGTACCTCTCTTGCCTCTTTCTGTACACCTCTTCTTTCTTTCTGCACCTCTCCTTTGTGTTTCTGAACCTTGTTTGCCTCTTTCTGCACATCTGTTGCTTCTTTCTGCACTTCTATTGCTTCTTTCTGTATCCCTCTTTCATCTTTCCACAGCACTGCTGCTTCGTTCTTCACTTCGTTTGCTTCTTTCTGCATCCCTCTTGCTTCTTTCTACACCCCACTTGCATATTTCTGCACCCTTCTTCCCTCTTTCTGCACTTCTCTTTCTTCTTTTTGCACCCCTCTTGTCTCTTTCTGTATCCCTCTTTCCTTTTTCTGCACATCTCTTGCCTCTTTCTGCCCCCTTCTTCTCTCTTTCAACACTTCTCCTACCTGCTTCTGCACATCCTTGGCCTCTTTCTGCACCTCTTTTGCTTGTTTATGCATAGCTCTTTCCTCTTTCTCTGCCTCTCTTGCCTCTTTCTGCAACTCTGTTGGTTCTTTCCTTGCTGCTCTTCCTACTGTCTGTATCCCTGTGTCCTCTTTCTGTAACTCTTTTGTCTGTCTCTGCAACTCTCCTGCATTTTCTGCAGTTCTATTACCTTCTTCTGCACCTCTGTAGCCTTTTTCCGCACTTTGCTTGCCCCTTTCTGTGATTCTGTTGCTTATTTCTGCACTTCTCTTGCTTTTTCTTGCATTTCTCTTGCTTCTTTCTGCACCCTTCTTCCTTTTGTCTGTACCTCTCTTGCCTCTTTCTGCAACTCTCTTTTTTCTTTCTTCAACTCTGTTTCTTCTTTCTGTACTTCCTAGGCTTCTTTCTGTACCCCTCTATGCTCTTTCTGTACCGCTCTTGCTACTTTCTGCTGTTCTCTTGCCTCTTTCTGCACCTCACTTCCCTCTTTCTGCAATTCTCTTTTGCTTATATCTACAACTCTGTTGCTTCTTTCTGCATCTCTTTCGCTTTTTTCTGCACCCATCATGCCTCTTTCTGCACCCCTCTTTTAGTACCACTCTTGTCTATACTCCTTTTCCCCATTTCTGCACCTCTTTTGCCTGTGTCTGTGACTCTCTTGCAGTTTTCTTCAGTACTCTTGCCTCCTCTGTTGCTTCTTTCTGTACTTTTGCTGCCTTTTTTCCACCCCTCCAGCCTATTTTGCACCCCTGTTGCTTCTTTCTGCACTTCTATTGCTTCTTTCTGTACCTGTGTTATTTATTTCTGCGCTTCTCTGCTTCTTTCTGTACCTCTCTTGCTTCTTTCTGCATCCCTGTTGCCTCTTTCTGCATCTGTCTTCCCTCTTTCTGCAAGTCTCTTGCCTCTTCCTGTACCTCCCTTGAATCTTTCCGCACTTCTCTTGCCTCTTTCTACACATCTTTTGCTTCTTTCAGCACCCTTCTGCCCTTTTTCTGTACCTCTCTTGCCTCCTTCTGAACTTCTCTTGCCTCTTTCTGTACCTCTATTGCTTCTTTCTGCATTTCTCCTGTCTCTTTTAGCACCCCTCTTCTCTCTTTTAGCACCCCTCTTCTCTCTTTCTGCACCTCTCTTGTCTGTTTCTGCACCTCACTTGCCTGTTTCTGCACTTCTCCTGGTTCTTTCTACACCTCTGTTGCTTCTATCAGCAATTCTCTTTCCTCTTTCTGCATACTCTCTTGCATGTTTCTGCCTGTGTTTGTACCTCTGTTGCTTCTTTCTGCTCCTCACTTGCTTCTTTCTGCAACCTTCGTGCCTCTTTCTGTACCCATCTTGCCTCTTTCTGTACACCTCTTACCTCTTTAAATCAATCAATCAATCAATCAGAGTACTTGTAAAGCGCTAAGTATGGGCGTATTTTGCGGATCTGTGATCCGCAAATTTGCGCGAAATCTGCAAAAAAATCCGAGAGTTCGCGGAAAAATCTGAGAACTCGCGGATTTTTAGAGTAGAGTACTTTCTGGCTAATCAGTAAGTGCTACCTCGTTGGGTAAATGTATAGTGCTTTTCCTAACACTACAGCTGCGTAAAGTGCCAGAAGAGTTGTCTCCAGTGACCATGTATGTGTTACGATGCCATCGCGCTGAAGGGCGCAGGGGTCCCTTGAGTGAGCTGGCCATTAAAAAAAATCCGCTCGCTCGCAAATTTGCGAATTTTCTGCAATTTCGCGAGATTCGCAGATTACGAAATTGCCAAAAATCTGCACATTTTGCGAGCGTAACGGATTTTTGGGCCATGCTTATAAAGCGCGTTATTTACCCGGGAGAGTCCCAAGGTGCTGAGGGGAGGGGGGGTGCTGCTACTGCTCGAAGAGCCAGGTCTTGAAGAGTCTTCTGAAGGCGAGTAGGTCTTGGGTCTGCCGTATGTGGGTGGGGAGGGTGTTTCAGAACTTGGCAGCGAGGTAGGAGAAGAATCTGCCACCAGAGGTCATTCATTGGATGCAGGGGACAGCGGCGAGGGCAAGGCTGGTGGAGCGGAGCTGGCGGTTTTGTGGAAAAGTAAATTTTGCCATGTTCTGTGTCCCTACGTGTCATCCATCATATGTTAAGTGTGCATGATTAAATATGCATATGTATTCCCCATGTCCGATTAATGACGCAATTACAGTTGTGTCCACCTCTAGTATGTCAGTTTCCAGTCCTCGTGAATACTACGAATATCAGGCCTATGTAAAGCTACGTTGCCACGTTTCTCAGTGTGCACGTTATTCTATTATAAAGTCCCCGTTTCTAGGCCTCAAAAGGGCCTGGACACCGGATTCAGCTCCTGTCTCCTGAAACCTCGCTGAGGAGCGATACAGCCCCCACCTGTATCCTCGACCCTTCACTTACTTCCTGCCTCGCAGTGCCCGGCCCAGCCTGGCTCAGCCTCTGAGTCTGCCAAAAGTATGTTATAATTCCAGTTATCAGTTCAGTCCTCCTTCTCTGCATTCCTAAGCTACTGAACTGCATCAATAGTTTCCGTCATTGTCTAGCCTTCACGTCTCCACGTTAGAGAAATACTGTATTAATGGTCATTTAATATTCTTCATCACGCACTACATGTAGAATAATGCATGGTCCAGTCTTAGAATCAAGTTAGCCTTTCCCCTCCTAACTTCTAGTTTATATCAACATGTTCTCTAAACATCAGATACTAGATACTGTTTAGGTACATGTCGCCCTGACTCTCCAGACTTCAGTCTCTGCTCCTAGCACAGAGTTCATAGCCCCCAGCTTCTTCTAGTGATACGTCATTGCTAGTTTGCGCGCGCCATCAGGTTAGAGGTCCCGGCTCCTTAGGTAGCCCCCTCCATGGTTTCCGCCCTATTCATGACATATTCTGTTACGTTTGCATCACATGCCTATGTATACGCCCAGTTACACCTCTTTTTACCCTTATCTTTCGCGACTGCTACGCGTCACGCCTTCTGCTCCACCCACTGCTACGCCTACTGCAATGTAATGCTATGTGTTTGCGTTATGTATATATGCTCATGTATTGTTATTAAAAGCCAGCGCGCTCATCCCAGATCCAGCCCCAGCAGCTGCTGGGCCCTGCCATCCTATTCCTATGCAGGTTGTCCTGTTCCTGTCCTTATGCTGTATTAAACCTGCAAAACTCCTACTACCTCGAATCTTGACTCTTATTTATTGAGCTATCTGTTATGATATATGTCTAGTCAAAAAGAGAGGTATTATTTATTTATTTACCACATAATGGCGCCCGAACAGGGACTTGCCCTTTCCCCACGCGTCGGTGAAGCCACGCCGACCCCCTGACCCTCTGCAGTCGTGACGGAACTCTTCTGTGCACCGGCAGATATTTCTGCTTCAAGTATCCCTCAGGCCCACGGAGGAGACGGAGGAGGCGGTCCAGCATCCAAACGAGACGGTGGAGGAACGCGGCGAGTCCCGACCAGAGCCCAAGCCAAGAGTCCAAGGTCCGAGGTATCCGGAGGCCCACCCGTAACTGAAGTCCGAAGTTCGTCGTCCGTCGTCGTAGCAGTCCAGTCCAGTCCGAGGCCTTCCGTTCTTGCTGCCCGGTGAGTACCATTACTGGGGTAGTATCTAGACAGGGTCAATCTAAATTGACTCTGGTCCGTGGGTTGGTGGTACACAGACTCACAAACGAAGTGTTCACCTAGGTGGATACGGGTCTTGATGCGTCCCTTTATGGGACCGGTATGTTCCGTACTGTTTCAGCAGTGCATCCAGTAAACTCTAGTCTGTTCCGTTCTCGAGAAATTCTTGTGTTTCTGTTCTCAGTATTCCAGGTAATATTCTGTCCGAACTGTTATGTTATGATGTTGTTCAATGTATTTCCAATGTCGTGGTATGCCTGAATTGTTCTCCAAATTGTTATTGTTTCTCGTGTATTGTATTGTGTTCCGATTCAAGTTTACAATGTCTCTCTTTTCGAGATTACGTCAGCTAAGAACTAGAAAGGGTTTGTTAGAAGAAGCAGTTCCTGTTCCGCCGAGGGACAGTCCAGGTCACTTTATGTATCAGAAGCATGGCATAAGCGCCATATTGTATCTAGATTTATGGGTAGAGTATACCAAACAGTTAGAAGAAAAGTATAGATGGCCCGTATCGGGTACATGGGATGCCGAGTGCATCATGCGAGTAGAAGAAGCATTATGGAAAAAGAAAGCCAGACAGTCACAGAAAGATGCCATCGAGTTATGGCGCAAAGAAGCTCATAAAAGAACTGAAAAAGAAATCAGAAAGTCAGAATTAAGTAGAGAATCCTTAGAGCGAGCCCAAGAAAAAGAATTAATCGAGATAGGTGAACAAGTCAAAACTGAACAGAGAGACAGACAGAGGAATGCCCTTATTAAGGGTATGTATCCTCTTCTTGCCGAGGGCTTGCCAAAAGCGACCCCGGAGGCATCCAGTAATTTCCCGCCACCATTAGTTCCGACCAAGCTACGTCACAAACCGACCGCAGCTGATATTTTTATTTCGTCCTATTTGGACGACACAGTCCCAGAATATGCAAATCCTGTTCGCGCTCCGCCAGTCCCTGTAAATCAGGCACTTCCCGCTCCTCCAGACACCGGAGTACCTGTTACGGTACCCCCGGTCCAGCCCGCCATACAAGTCCAGCCTACATTTCCATTTCCCACTCTGCCAGGACGAAGAGCCTCAGTAGACCTAGACTCCAGTTTAGGGGCCGCAGGAGGAGGTCCTCCTCAAACCCCGCCGCCACACAAGCGTTTAACGACAGCCGAATTACATGCACAAGCGTCACAGCGTACGCCCAGACATCAGACTGTAGCAGAAATAAGAAAATCCCTTGCCGAATGCGGCTATGATCCAGTCCCAGGCGAGGATAATATGGTTTTATATTCATTCCGCGTAAGAAAGGTGGCCGAGTATCTAGTCACCTTACCGAATATGAAAGAAGATCTAGACAGAATATATCGTTTCATCCGTACAGGGGATGATCCAGAAAGCATTAGCGAGGCCATGTCTCAAAGGAAAGCCGAGATCCAGCTCATGATATTAAAGTTTCTGATCAATTGTCTAATAAGAGAACAAGATTATCCGTCTAAAGATCAAGCCGAAATGAGAACCCTGACAAGGTGGAGTGATAATATAGCCGAGGGTAAGCACAAGACCGTCGGTGCTATGGAGAGTATGTACAAGAAAATCCGTAGAGAAATAATAAAGATACACGAACAACGTAAAGCAGCACAAGTAAGCGAGAAAGAAAGTAACTCTGATACTGAAGAGGTAGAGGACGAGAATCCCGCCAGAATAGCGTATGTAGGAAAATCTAGATTTCCAGATCGCCATTTACGCCTAGAACACAAGTCTATTTTTCATTCTCCAGCACCAGAACAAGGTTCATTAGAACAAGTGTTTCAAGCTACCGATCACATTCTGAAATCACGAATCGGTTACAGTGAGTTAAGTGCCATGCATGAACAAGAACTAGCCCGATCAGCAGTCCGATGGATTACTGATTCTACCACTTTTCCAGACGAAATAGTGGCACAAATGTTTCTGAAACTGCCCCCAGCCGAGCAACGACTGGCGGGTATGTATATGATTCAGCACCTCATTACATTGTATGAGGGTCAGCACTCTGATCCAGGCCCGTTGCATGATATCCTGAACGAGTTACTCCAGTATAGATGGAAAGGTTTAGGTACCGATTTAATTAGTGTCATTCTAGAACAGCGTCACAAATATAGAACGTTTTTGAACCCGCATTTTGTTCATGCCTCGCCCCCAGAAAGTAAACCATTTTACATGGAGAGACAGAATCCGTTACGGGAAGTCCACCCAGTTAAAGGAACGGGTGGCGAAATGCAGCGAGTGTTTGTATACACTCCAATAACAAAGATGGAACTCCTCGAGATGAAGAAATTAATTCCCTGTCATGACAAAGATCCAGCAGGGTTCCATAGAGAATTAAAAGACATGCTCCGTATGGGAGAATACACATACCCAGATATAATTAAAATGTTAAAGGTTCTGCTGCCCGCAGGGGTGTATGAAAAGCTCAAGGAAAAAGAATGGGAGGTGGGAGAGAAAAAGATCGATTGGGTAGTTCTAGAAGCCGAAGATAAGGCACGAGTACCAGGTACCGGTCTTGGAGATAAATGTAAAGAATTACCAGAATTATTAATACAAGTTTTACCCAGATTATTGACAACTAGAAAAGAAGACTGGGATGCAATCTCAGCCTGTAAACAAAAGCAAGATGAGGATATTAGTGATTTTTATTCTAGATTTGAAAAATGTTTCAGTATCAACAGTGGCCTCAAGACAAGTAGTGAGTCATACCCTCACCTTTTTGTTACTAAACTAGTCGAGAATTCAAGCCCACCAATTAAAAATCGAGTTTTGAAAGTCGAAAGTACCTGGCAAGCTAATACCCCGTCCCAGATGTTGCAGATGCTCCAATACCATCAGAATAGAATCAGAGAAGAGCAAGAACACGAGAGAAAACGTATGAAAGACACGAAAATGAAAGTACTAGTTGCACAATCTGTTCCTCAAGACAGTCAGAAGAGGGGTCCGAATCAAGCCAGTCATCCTGCAGCTCCCGTTAAAGGGAATTGCAATTATTGTAAACAGCCAGGTCATTTTATAAACGAGTGTGCAGTTCTGAAACACAACATAGCTACTGGTAAGACTAAAGAAAGACCACGTCCGCCTAGACAAGAACAAGTTTCACAGATTCCTCAGCCACAGAATGCACCACAGACAGTTACCGCACCGCAGCCTATTGCTGCAACACAGCATGTTACATCGCAGATGTACCAGTATGCACAGTCTGAGTATCCAGAGTACCAGCAGTATTCATGAAACAGCCTAGAGAGGGAGGTAGGCTTGCCTCTCATAGAGATACCTGTAGATCAAGAAGGTCCCTATGTTCACAGTCAAGTATTAGGGAAAGACAGAAAGTTTTTGATTGATACAGGGGCAAGTAGGACCACAATTAGTCACGCCGAAGTTCCAGGGGCTCCGCTCTCAGGCTCAAGAAATGTTTCCCTTGGATTTTCAGGAAAACCTATCGTAAATGAGATTTCAAAGCCAGTTACTCTAGAAGTAGGTCCATTGTCCCGCACTACTGATCTGTTACTTACTAAGTCATGTCCAGAAAACCTATTAGGCATTAAGACACTGAAAGAGTTAGGTGCAGTTATATGCTGTTCCCCAGAGGGAATACGATTGTTCCTACGTGACTTCAAGGGTCACTATGTATTACGAGATTTTGATTCAAGACTGTCTAATGTTCCACAGCATCTATGGGCGCAAGGTCCAACTGATGTTGGTTACATGCAAATCACACCCTATCGTGTGACTCTCAAGCCAGGTGTAGTGTTACCACGAATCAGACAGTACAGATTGCCACCTGAGGCTGTAGCAGCCTTATCCAAAATTATTGACGAGCTTATTGCTCAAGGAGTGGTTGTAGAAACTGACTCCAATGTATGTAATTCTCCGATCATTCCAGTCATGAAACGCACTGATCCAAATGCACCCCCAGTATATCGATTAGTGATTGACCTACGAGAGCTTAATAAATGTATTATTCCGCAGTATCCAGTTGTCCCAGACATCTCTTCCCTATTGACAGCCATTGATTCCGAAGCCACGTTCTTCACTGTCATAGACCTCAAGAACGCATTTTTCAGTGTTCCTATTCATCCAGACAGCCAGTTCCTTTTCGGATTTTGTTTAAATGGAAGGAGCTATATGTTTACACGAGCTCCTCAAGGTTTCACAGAAAGTCCTAGTATTTACAGTCAAGCACTCAAGAGACAACTAGACAACATTCACATGCCAACTGACACTGCCCTGCTCCAGTATGTCGATGATCTACTGATCACAGCCCGTTCTGAACGTGCTTGCGAGCAAGCATCCCTTATAGTCTTGTATTTCCTAGCCGAGATGGGGCACAAGGTGTCCCCTTCTAAGCTTCAATTCTGTGTCCAGCAAGTGGTCTACTTAGGACACTTACTGTCCAAGAGGGGTAGGCAGTTGACACCAGACCGTATCCAGTTAATAGCGAGTCTTCCTCAGCCCAAGACCCAGAAGGAGGTACGTGCCTTTATCGGCCTTACTTCTTACTGCAGACAATGGATTCCTCAGTCTGCATTTCTAGCCAAGCCACTGATACAGTTAACGACACAGGAGGCAGCCGCATCGACTGTTCTCCCTTGGACATCTGAACATACACTTAGTTTCAATGAGTTAAAGAAAGCTTTATGCCAAGCTCCAGTTCTAGCAACACCGAACTACAGTAAGCCTTTTACACTTTTCGTTACAGAACGCGAAGGTACAGCATTATCTGTTCTCACACAAGATCAAGCAGGACAATACAAGCCATGTGCTTATTTTTCGAGCACATTAGATCCTGTAGCCCAGGCTCTGCCTGCGTGCCTCAAGTCAGTTGCAGCCACAGCACTAGCTATCAGACAAAGTGATTCCATAGTCTTAGGACATACCTTGACAGTACAAGTTCCACATTCGGTGGAAGTTCTTTTAAACCGAACACAAACTCAGCACTTGACAATTGCACGTTTAACAGGTTATGAATTGACACTGTTCCAGCCACACATAGAAATCAGACGCTGCAACATCCTGAATCCTGCTACATTATTACCATCAGTTACTTCGAATCCAGCCACACATGATTGCGTGGAAGTAGTTAACATTACGACAAAGCCAAGACAAGATCTGACAGATATTCCGTTACCAGACCCCGACCTGACACTTTATGTGGATGGTTCATGCCTAAGAACTAGTACAGGAGAACTAGTCGCCGCGTATGCAGTGACTACTGACACCGAAGTTATAGAGACACACCGTATTGATACCCTGTCTGCTCAAGCAGCAGAGCTAGTTGCTCTGACTCAAGCCTGCATACACGCCAAGAACTTGAAAGTTAATGTTTACACAGATTCACGCTACGCATTTGGAGTTGTACACGACTTCGGAGTGCTCTGGCAGGAGAGAGGTTTCATGACTTCTCATGGAACCAAGATTCAGCATGGTCTCCTTATTCAAGCTCTGTTAGATGCCATACATTTACCGACATCTATCGCTATCATGAAATGCAAAGCACATACGAAAGTTACTGACACTATTTCCCAAGGTAATGATCTAGCAGATCGCACAGCCAAGCTTACAGCACAGACTCTAGACATTCCAGTTAACATGACACACACTCCAGATCCGATTACATGCATGACAGTTAAGGACCCTACACAAGATGTCATAGACATCCAGTTACACGCTACTCCCGAAGAAATCAAGAAATGGTCCGAACAAGGAGGGGTCCAGACAGATCAAGGATGGTTAACGAAGGGTAGAGCCACATGGTTTCTCCCCGACTCTATGGTTCAAGTCATTATTAATACCGCACATAGTCCAGCACATTTAGGAGAAAAAGCTATGTTAGACAGTATCCAGAACATTTGGTTCAACAAGCATTTACGAGCTGCAGCCAAGCAGAAAGTCCGTACCTGTATGATATGTTGTCAGTTTAATCCAGGTAAAAGTGTCCCGGTGGAACAAGGTGGATTCCAGCCCCCTGACCACCCTTTTGAAGTCCTCCAGATGGATTATATTCAGATGGAGCGATGTCGAGGTTTCAAGTATGTCCTTGTAGTTGTATGCGCTTTGTCCAGGTGGACAGAAGCATATCCAGTCCCAGATTACACAGCCGCGACCACTGCCAAGCAGTTGGTTCGTGAGTTCTTCCCTCGTTATGGACTCCCTAGAGTCGTATATTCTGACAACGGCCAGCCATTCTCATCTGAACTCATGAAGCATGTTTCCCTTTTGTTAGGGTACCAGTGGAAGTTTCATTGTGTACGCCATCCTGAAGCAGCCGGTCTCGTAGAGAGACATAATCAGACTCTAAAAATCCGTATTGCAAAAGTGTGTAAAGAAAAAGGTGTGGACTGGCTAGTAGCTCTGCCAGTCGCTTTATTTTATATGCGCATGGTCGCACATTCCAGATCAGGTCTGTCCCCGTATGAGGTCGTTTTCGGCCGCCCCCCAAATATGTGGGGTACTCCTAGACCCCGAAGTATTACCGATGTTTCAAGTAATATGCTGACAGATTACCTAGCTTCCTTGATGTCTGCCCTCAACTCATGTCGTTCACAGGTTGCTGCCGCATTTCCAGACAATACCGAGGTGGCACCGCACGAAATCGTTCCAGGATCCATGGTGATGGTCCGCAACTTTGACAGATCAAGTCCGCTGGAGCCTCGTTGGAAAGAGCCCCGACAGGTCCTCCTCACCACCCGTACAGCCGTGAAGTTGGAAGGACGCAAAGGCTGGGTGCACCTTTCTCATGTTAAACTTTTTAATGGACTGAAACCCGTCTTAAAGAACATTTCCCAGGATTTGAAGGATTGCCAGAATATTGTTCTCAAGGACTGTCCCGCAAAAGACATTGCTACAACCCCTCCCCTGTTAGAGAAAACTCCACAACAGGAGTATAAACTAAAACTCCGGTCTAGTAAAATAAGTCAGTCAGTTTGATTGTCTAAGTCCTCCCCTAGGTGAAACGGTTAGACTGTTTCTGACATGTATAAAATAGACCCCCATAGTGAGAGAGTTAGTCAAAACTCAATCCGATGTATCGTTTTTCTATGTTTCATATTGTTTCTCAGCATTATGATTTCCTGCACGAGTTATGCATTCTACTTGTATTTCCCAGTTCTTCATGTAAATATGTCTGCTAATGCTACAGTAGAGCACACGTTTAGTGATCTGCCTCCTCATGAACTCTCTTACCGCCTCGCTATGCGAAATAACTCATTTATCCGCATGTTACATTACTCACACCAGACCAGCAATGCCACTAATTGTTCGGTGTGTGGTCGACTCCCCCCTTTCCAGACACCGAAGGGAGTTCTGCCACTTTTCCCTTATCCATTTTCACATAATGGTTCGTGTGGAGCATGGTCCACGTTAACGTCATCCTCAACAGATATGTCTTTTCTTAACAGTACATGTTTCCCAGACAAGCAAGGTCTCCCCCACAGAACCGGGTTAGATCTAGAAAATAAAGTGTATAATTTAGGTAATTATTCTTCGAATTTCATGGTCTTGAATGTTCAGTCTGATACTACTCCAGACTTACCTGCTATTTCAGTACTACCAGTCAAAGGCGAATTATGTGTCCGAAATAAGGGTTCTGTACATGTAGGACATAGTGATTGTACTACTATTGTCAAGTATAGTGACAGTGGGAAATCTATCTTTAAAGCTTCACGTCATTCCTATTTTATTTGTGGTCAAACTGCATATGTTCGTCTGCCCCTCGATTGGGAGGGAACCTGTTACATTGCCTTCCTACTGCCACCAGTTTTTCTAGCCCCACCTGATTATCATAGAAATACACATCTAGTACACATTAGACATAGAAGGGAGTCCCCAATTGTCGATTATACTGAAACTGCTCTAGAACAGTATACAGATTTCAACAGAGGTTTCTTTTTCTTTATAGGACCTATCCAGAACAGTAAGCTAATCCGTAGGTTAACCAGAACCCTCGAAGCTGTAGTAAATGAGACTGCCTCTGCTCTAGGTAACTTAACCGAAGAGCAATCTGCTATGAGATTTGTCGTTTTACAGAATCGTCTCGTCCTTGACGTCATACTGGCCGATAGGGGCGGGGCTTGTAGAGTCATCGGATCTAGTTGCTGCATTTTCATTCCAAATAACGCGCCGTCTGTTTATTCAGCTATAACCAGACTCCATAAAATTGCCCATCTGATACACCAAGATCCAGGCACCTGGACATGGTCCGGTTGGTTCTGGAATATAATTTCCGCATGGGGATGGAAAATATTGTCCTTTCTAGGTATTGCAGTAGCGATCATATTCAGCTGCTGCCTCTGTATACAATGTGGCCCTGCGATTTGCGGCATTTGTGCTACCTCTTGTATTCCTAGTCCCAAGCCCCGTTCTAAATCCCGTTCCAGGATAATTCGAGACGAGCAAATGATACTGTATGAAATGATAGACGGTATCATGAAAATTGATGTTTCCTGATGGAAACGTAGTGACAAGGAGGGAATGTGGAAAAGTAAATTTTGCCATGTTCTGTGTCCCTACGTGTCATCCATCATATGTTATGTGTGCATGATTAAATATGCATATGTATTCCCCATGTCCGATTAATGACGCAATTACAGTTGTGTCCACCTCTAGTATGTCAGTTTCCAGTCCTCGTGAATACTACGAATATCAGGCCTATGTAAAGCTACGTTGCCACGTTTCTCAGTGTGCACGTTATTCTATTATAAAGTCCCCGTTTCTAGGCCTCAAAAGGGCCTGGACACCGGATTCAGCTCCTGTCTCCTGAAACCTCGCTGAGGAGCGATACAGCCCCCACCTGTATCCTCGACCCTTCACTTACTTCCTGCCTCGCAGTGCCCGGCCCAGCCTGGCTCAGCCTCTGAGTCTGCCAAAAGTATGTTATAATTCCAGTTATCAGTTCAGTCCTCCTTCTCTGCATTCCTAAGCTACTGAACTGCATCAATAGTTTCCGTCATTGTCTAGCCTTCACGTCTCCACGTTAGAGAAATACTGTATTAATGGTCATTTAATATTCTTCATCACGCACTACATGTAGAATAATGCATGGTCCAGTCTTAGAATCAAGTTAGCCTTTCCCCTCCTAACTTCTAGTTTATATCAACATGTTCTCTAAACATCAGATACTAGATACTGTTTAGGTACATGTCGCCCTGACTCTCCAGACTTCAGTCTCTGCTCCTAGCACAGAGTTCATAGCCCCCAGCTTCTTCTAGTGATACGTCATTGCTAGTTTGCGCGCACCATCAGGTTAGAGGTCCCGGCTCCTTAGGTAGCCCCCTCCATGGTTTCCGCCCTATTCATGACATATTCTGTTACGTTTGCATCACATGCCTATGTATACGCCCAGTTACACCTCTTTTTACCCTTATCTTTCGCGACTGCTACGCGTCACGCCTTCTGCTCCACCCACTGCTACGCCTACTGCAATGTAATGCTATGTGTTTGCGTTATGTATATATGCTCATGTATTGTTATTAAAAGCCAGCGCGCTCATCCCAGATCCAGCCCCAGCAGCTGCTGGGCCCTGCCATCCTATTCCTATGCAGGTTGTCCTGTTCCTGTCCTTATGCTGTATTAAACCTGCAAAACTCCTACTACCTCGAATCTTGACTCTTATTTATTGAGCTATCTGTTATGATATATGTCTAGTCAAAAAGAGAGGTATTATTTATTTATTTACCACAGTTTGGAGTGTGGAAGCTGAGTCTGCTGTTCAGGTAGGCTGGTCCGGCGTTGTGGAGTGCTTTGTGTGCGTGGGTGAGGAGCTTGAAGGTGATCCTCTTGTCAACGGGGAGCCAGTGTAAGTCTCCCAGGTGAGGGATGATGTGGCTACAGCGGGGGACGCTGACGATCAGTCGGGAGGAGGCGTTTTGGATGCATTGTAGTCGTCGTAGGTGTTTGGCTGGGATTCCTGTGAGTGCGTTGACGTAGTCCAGTCTGCTGCTGACGAGGGCCTGCGTCACCGTTCTTCTTGTTTTCGGTCATAGATCCTGTGGAGCATGCGGAGGGTATTGTAGCAGGAGGAGCAGACGGCGTTGACCTGCTTAGACATGGAGAGTTAGGAGTCAAGGATGAATCCTAGATTGCATGCATGGTCGGTGGGTGTTGGTGCTGTTCCCAGTGTGGTCATCCCAGGCTGAGGGGGTGGGTCCGAGGATGAGGCGATGGCCTTCATTCCCTCATGGAGGTTGGTTTTGGCGGTGTGTTGGTCCTTGGTGAGGGACAGGATGAGCTGGGTGTGGTTGGTGTAGGAGATGATCTTGAGGTCGTTCTGGTGGGCCACTTGTGCGAGGGGGGCCATGTAGACGTTGAACAGCATCGGGCTGAGGGATGAGCTCTGGGGGATGCCGCAGATGATGTTGGTAGCTTCGGATCAGAAGGGTGGGAGGCAGATGCTCTAGGTTCTGCCGGCAAGGAAGGACGTGGTCCAGTCAAGAGCCTTCTCTTGGATTCCATCTTCTAGGAGGAGTGTCTTTAGAGTGTGATGGCAGACCGTGTCGAATGCGGCTGACAGGTCCAGGAGGATGAGGGCTGATGTTTCGGGTTGATGTTTCTGCACCTCTCTCGCCTCTTTCTGCACCTCTGTTCGTTCTTTATGCGCTGCTCTTGCTTCTTTCTGTACCCATCTTCCCTCTTTCTGTACCTCTTTTGTCTGCTTTGCAGCGCTCTTGCAACTTTCTGTAGTTCTCTTGCCTTTTTCTGTACCTCTCATGCCTCTTAATGCACCTCTCTTCCCTCTTCCCTCTTTCTGCAACTCTGTTTCTTCTTTTTACACTTCTCTGGCCTCTTTCTGTACGCCTCTTCCCTATTTCTGTACGCCTCTTCCCTCTTTCTGCAGGTATCTTGCCTCTTTCTGAACCTCAATTGCCTCTTTCTGCAATTATCTTGGTTATTTCCACAACTCTGTTGCTTCTTTTAGCACTTCTCTTCCCTTTTTCTGTATCCCTCTTGCCTTTTTCTGCACCTCTTTTGCCTCTTTCCGCACCCCTCTTCCCTCTTTCTGCACCTCGCATACCTCATTCTGCACCTCTGTTGCTTGTTTCTGTACCTCACTTGCTTCTCTCTGCATCCCTCTACCCTCTTTCTCTACCCTCTTCCCTCTTTCTGGACCTTTCTTGCTTCTTTCTGCACTTCTCTTGCTACTTTCTACACCTCGCTAGCTTCTTTGGGCACCCTTATTCCCTTTTTCTGTACCTCTCTTGGCTCTTTCAGCACCTCTATTGCCTCTTTCTGCACCTCTATTGCTTCTTTCTGCACTACTCTTGCTAATTTCTACAACTCTGTTGCTTCGATCTGTAACCTTCTTGCCTCTTTCTGCACCCTTCTTGCCTCTATCTGTACCCTTCTTCCCTCTTTCTGCACCTCACTCGCTTCTTTTGGCACCCCTCTTGCCTCTGTCTGTACTCCTCTTCTGTCTTTCTATACCTCTCTTGCCTCTTTCTGCACCTCTCTTTCCTCTTTCTGTAGTGTTCTTGCTTCTTTCTGCTCCCCTATTCCCTCTTTCATTACCTCATTTGTCTGTTTCTGTAACTCTCTTGCATCTTTCTGCATTTCTTTTGCCTCTTTCTGCACTTCTCTTGTCTCTTTCTGCAATTCTGTTGCTTCTTTCCACACTTCTCTTACAGCTTTCTGCACCTCTGTTGTCTTTTTCTGCACTTGTCTTTTCTCTTACTGCATTTCTCTTGCTTATTTCTGCACCCTTCTTCCCTTTTTCTGTACCTCTCTTTCCTCTTACTGCACCTCTCTTCTCTCGTTCTGCCACTCTGTTTCTTTTTTTGCATTTCTCTGGCCTATTTCTGCACCCCTCTTCCCTCTTTCTGTACCGCTCTTGCCTCTTTCTGCAGTTCTTGTGCCTCTTTCTTCATCTCAATTGCCTCTACTGCAATTCTCTTGCTTTTTTCTACAACTCTGTTTCTTCTTTCAGCACTTCTCTTGACTCTTTCTGCATCTCTCTTGCCTCTTTATGCATCTCTGTTGTCTCTTGCCATATCCCTCTTTCCTCTTCTTGCAACGCTCTTGCCTCTCTCTGCACCTCTGTTGCTTCTTTCTGCACTTCTTTAGCTTCTTTCTGCACCACTCTTGTTTCTTTCTGCACTCCTCTTAACTCTTTCTGCACTCTTCTTCCCTCTTTTTGTACCTCTCTTGCCTCTTTCTAAATCTCTCCTTCCTTTTTTCTCCAGTTTTATCGCCTCCTTCTGCACCTCTTTTGCTTCTTTCTGCACCTAAGTTGGTTCTTTCTGTACTGCTCCTATTTCTTTCTACACACCTATTACCTCTTTCTGTATATCGTTTGCCTGTTTCTGCACCTCTCTTGTCTCTTTCTGTACTTCTCTTGCCTTCTTCCGCACCCCTGCTGCCTCTTTCTACAATTCTCTTGATTCTTTCTGTAACTATGTTGCTTATTTCCGCACTTCTCTTGCTTCTTTCAGCACCTCTCTTGCTTCTTTCTGCACCTCTGTTGTTTCTTTCCGCACTCCTTTTGTCTCAGTCTGCACCTCTATTACATCTTTCTGCACCTCTCTTGCTTGTTGCTACACCCTTCTTCCCTTTTTCTGTACTTCTCATGCCTCTTTCTGTGACTCTCTTGCCTTTTTCTTCAGTTTTCCTGCCTCCTTCTGCACCTCTGTTGCTTCTTACTGCACATCTTCTGCTTCTTTCTGCACCCCTCAAACCTCTTTCTTCACCTCTGTTGATTCTTTCTGAACTTTTCTTGCTTCTTTCTGACACCTCACTTGCCTATTTTTGCATTCCCTTTTCTTCTTTCGACATCTCTGTTGCTGCTTTCAGCAAGTTTCTTGCCTCTTTCTGCACCTCTCTTGCCTCTTTCTGCATCTCTCTTGCCACTTTCTGTACCTCACTTGCTTCCCTCTGTACCTCTCTTGCCTCTTTCTCTACCCCTCTTCCCTCATTCTGCACCTAGCTTAGTTCTTTCTGCACCACTGTTATCTCTCTCTGCACTTCTCTTGCCTCTTTCTGCATCCTCGTGCCTCTTTCACACCTTTGTTACTTCTTTCTATACTTCTCTTGCTTCTTTCTTTACCTCTCTTGCTTATTTCTTCACCTCTCTTGCTTCTTTCTGTACCCCCTTTCTTCTTTCTTTGCTCTTCTTCCCTCTTTGTGCACCTCTCTTGCTTCTTCCTGCACTTCTCTTATCTCGCCTTTCCCTGCAGTTTCCTTGCCTATTTTTGCACCACTTTTGCTCCTTTCTGTTCTTCTCTTGTCTCTTTCTGCACCCCTTTTGCCTCTTTCTATACCTCTGTTTGTTCTTTCTACGCTACTCTGGCTTCTTTCTGCACCATGTTCACTCTTTCTGTACCTTTTTTGCCTGTTTCCTCAACTATCTTGCCTCTTTCTGCAGTTCTCTTGTCTTCTTCTGCAACTCTGTTGCCTCTTTCTGTACTTTTAATGCTTCTTTCTGTACCTCTCCTGTTTCTTTCTGCTCCTCTCTTGCCTCTTCCTGCACCGCTCTTGCCTCTTTCTGCACCTCTCTTGCTTCTTTCTGTACCCTTCTTCCCTTTTTCTGTACCCATCTTGCATCTTTCTGCACCTCTCCTGCCTCTTTATGCAACCCTGTTGCTTCTTTCTGCATTTCTCTAGCTTCTTTCAGCACCTATCTTGCTACTTTCTGCACCACTGCTGGTTCTTTCTGTGCTACTCTTACTTCTTTCTGCACCCCTGCTCCCTCTTTCTGTACGTCTTTTGCCTGTTTCCTCAACTTACTTGCCTATTTCTGCAGTTCTCTTGACTTCTTCAGCACTTCTGTTGCCTGTTTCTGCACTTTCTTTTTGTGCCTCTTTCTGCAACTCTGTTGCATCTTTGTGCACTTCTCTTGATTCTTTCTGTAACTCTCCTGCTTCTTTCTGCACCTCTGTTTTCTCTTCTGGCACTTGCATTCCCTCTTTCTTCTCCCCTCTTTCCTCTTTCTGTGCCCTTCTTCCCTCTTTGTGCAACTCTCTTGCTTCTTTCTGCACTTCTCGTGCCTCAATATTCCCTGTATTTTTATTGCCTCTTTTTACTCCTCTTTTGCTTCTTTCTGCATTTCTCTTGCCTCTTTCCGCACCTCTCTTGCCTCTTTCTGCACCTCTATTGGTTCTTTCTGCACTACTCTTGCTTCTTTCTCCACCCCTGTTCCCTCTTTATATACCTCTTTTGTCTGTTTCTGCAACACTCCTGCATCTTTCTGCAGTTCTCTTGCCTTCTTCTGCACCTCTGTTGCCACTTTCTGCACTTCACTTGCCTCTTGCCTCTTTCTGAAATTCTGTTGCTTCTATCTGCACTTCTCTTGCTTCTTTCTGTACTTCTCTTACTTCTTTCTACACATCTCTTGCCTGTTTCTGCATCTCTCTTTCCTCTTTCTGCACCTTTGTTGCGTTTTCTGCACCTCACTTGCTTCTTTCTGTACCCCTGCTGTCTCTTTCTTATTCCTTCTTTGTGTACCTCATTTGTCTCTGTCTGCACACCTGTTCCCTCTTTCTGCACCTCTTTTGCATCTTTCTTCAGTACTCTTGCCTATTTCCGTACCCCTGTTGCTTCTTTATGCACTTCCTTTGCTTCTTTCTATACCTCTCTTGCTTCTTTCTGCACCCTTTTTGCTTGTTTTTGCATCCATCTTCCCTCTTTCTGCATGTCTCTTGCCTCTTTCTCCACCTCCCTGCAACTTTCTGCACTTCTCTTGCCTCTTTCTGCACATCTGTTGCTTCTTTCTGTACTTCTCTTGCTTCTTGCTGCACCTCTCTTGCTTCTTTCTGCACTCGTGTTGCCGCATTCTGAACTCGTCTTCTCTCTTTCAGCATCTCTCTCTCCTCTTCCTGTACACTTCTTGACTCTTTCTGTACCTTTCTTGCTATTTTTTTTACTTCTCTTGCCTCTTTCTGCACCTCTGTTGGTTCTTTCTGTACTACTCTAGTTTCTTTCTGCACCCCAGTTCCCTCTTTCTGAAGCTCTTTTGCCTGTTTCCTCAACTTTCTTGCCTATGTCTGCAGTTATGTTGACTTCTTCTGCACGTCTGTTGCCTCTTTCTGAACTTTTTGTGCCTCTTTTTTGCAACTCTGTTGCTTCTTTCTGCACTTCTCTCACTTCTTTCTGTACCTCTCCGGCTTCTTTCTACACCTCTGTTGTCTCTTTCTGCACTTCTCTCACTTCTTTCTGTACCTCTCCGGCTTCTTTCTACACATCTGTTGTCTCTTTCTGCACTTATCCTCCCTCTTTCTGTACCTCTTTTGCCTGTTCCTCAACTTTCTTGCCTCTTTCTGCAGTTCTCTTGACTTCTTCTGCACCTCTGTTGCCTCTTTCTGAACTTTTCGTGCCTCTTTCTGAAACTCTGTTGCTTCTCTCTGCACTTCTCTTGCTTCTTTTTGCATCCCTCTTGCCTCTTTCTGCACCTCTCTTGCTTCTTTTTTACACCCCTCATGCCCTTTCTATACTATTCCTCCCCCTTTTTTCACATCTCTTGCCTCTTTCTGCACCCATCTTTTGTATCTTTCTACACTTCTCTTGCCTCTTTCTGTACCCCTCTTGCCTCTTTCTGCACCTCTGTATGGTTCTTTTTGTACTGCTCTTGCTTCTTTCTGCACCTCTCTTGCACATTTCTGCACCCCTGTTCCCTCTTTCAGTACCTCTTTTTCCTGTTTCCTCAACTTTCTTGCCTCTTTCTGCAGTTCTCTTGACTACTTCTGCAACTCTGTTGCCTCTTTCTGCACTTTTCGTGCCTCTTCCAACAACTCTCACTTCTTTCTGCATGTCTCTTGCTTCTTTCTGCACCTCTCCTGCTTCTTTGTGCACCTCTCTTGCTTCTTTCTTCACTTCTCTTTCCTCACCATTCCCTGCAGTTTTCTCGCCTTTTTTGCACCTCTTTTGCTTCTTTCTGCATTTCCATAGCCTCTTTATGCACCTCTCCTTTGCCTCTTTCTGCATCTCTGTTGGTTCTTTCTACGCTACTCTTTCTTCTTTCTGCACCCCTGTTCCCTTTTTCTGTACCTCTGTTGTCTGTTTCTGCAACACTCTTGCATCTTTCTGCAGTTCTCTTGCCTTCTTCTGCACCTCTGTGACCTCTTTCTGCACTTATCTTGCCTCTTTCTGCAACTCTGTTGCATCTTTATACACTTCTCTTGCTTCTTTCTGTACCTCTTCTGCTTCTTTCTGCACCTCTGTTTTCCGTTCTTGCACTTGTCTTCCCTCTTTCTTCACCCCTCTTCCCTCTTTCTTTGCTCTGTCCTCCCTGTTTGTGCACCTCTCTTGCTTCTTTCTGCTTTTCTCTTGCCTCACCATTCCCTGCAGTTTTCTTCCTCTTTTTACTCCTCTTTGCTTCTTTCTGCATTTATCTTGCCACTCTCTGCACCGCTCTGGCCTCTTTCTGCACCTCTGTTGGTTCTTTCTGTGCTACTCTTGCTCCTTTCAGCGCCTCTGTTCCATCTTTCTGTACCTCCTTTGTCTGTTTCTGCAATACTCTTGCTTCTTTCTGCAGTTCTATTGCCTTCTCTTGCACATCTGTTGCCACTTTCTGCACTTCTCTTGCCACTTTCTGAAATTCTGTTGCTTCGTTCTGTACTTCTCTTGCTTGTATCTGCATTTCTCTTACTTCTTTCTGCAGCTCTCTTGCCTGTTTGTGCATCTCTCTTGCCTGTTTCTGCATCACTTTTGCCTTTTTCTGCACCTGAACTGCTTTTTTCTGTACCCCTCTTGCCTCTTTCTGCATCCCTCTTTGTGTACCTCACGTGTCCCTGTCTGCATACCTGGTCCCTATTTCTGCACCTCTTTTGCATAATGCTGTGTCTCTCTTGCATCTTTCTCCAGTACTCTTGCCTCCTTCTGTACCTCAGTTTCTTCTTTCTGATTTTTTGCTGCCTGTTTTTGCACCACTCTAGCCTATTTCTTCACCCCTGTTGCTACTTTCTACACTTCATGTGCTTCTTTGTACACCCCTGCTGCCTCTTTCTGCATCCATCTTCCCTGTTTCTGCACGTCTGTTGCCTCTTTCTGAACTTTTTGTGCCTCTTTTTTGCAACTCTGTTGCTTCTTTCTGCACTTCTCTCACTTCTTTCTGTACCTCTCCGGCTTCTTTCTACACCTCTGTTGTCTCTTTCTGCACTTCTCCCACTTCTTTCTGTACCTCTTCGGCTTCTTTCTACACATCTGTTGTCTCTTTCTGCACTTATCCTCCCTCTTTCTGTACCTCTTTTGCCTGTTCCTCAACTTTCTTGCCTCTTTCTGCAGTTCTCTTGACTTCTTCTGCACCTCTGTTGCCTCTTTCTGAACTTTTTGTGCCTCTTTCTGAAACTCTGTTGCTTCTCTCTGCACTTCTCTTGCTTCTTTTTGCATCCCTCTTGCCTCTTTCTGCACCTCTCTTGCTTCTTTTTTACACCCCTCATGCCCTTTCTATACTATTCCTCCCCCTTTTTTCACATCTCTTGCCTCTTTCTGCACCCATCTTTTGCATCTTTCTACACTTCTCTTGCCTCTTTCTGTACCCCTCTTGCCTCTTTCTGCACCTCTGTATGGTTCTTTTTGTACTGCTCTTGCTTCTTTCTGCACCTCTCTTGCACATTTCTGCACCCCTGTTCCCTCTTTCAGTACCTCTTTTTCCTGTTTCCTCAACTTTCTTGCCTCTTTCTGCAGTTCTCTTGACTACTTCTGCAACTCTGTTGCCTCTTTCTGCACTTTTCGTGCCTCTTCCTACAACTCTCACTTCTTTCTGCATGTCTCTTGCTTCTTTCTGCACCTCTCCTGCTTCTTTGTGCACCTCTCTTGCTTCTTTCTTCACTTCTCTTTCCTCACCATTCCCTGCAGTTTTCTCGCCTTTTTTGCACCTCTTTTGCTTCTTTCTGCATTTCCCTAGCCTCTTTATGCACCTCTCCTTTGCCTCTTTCTGCATCTCTGTTGGTTCTTTCTACGCTACTCTTTCTTCTTTCTGCACCCCTGTTCCCTTTTTCTGTACCTCTGTTGTCTGTTTCTGCAACACTCTTGCATCTTTCTGCAGTTCTCTTGCCTTCTTCTGCACCTCTGTGACCTCTTTCTGCACTTATCTTGCCTCTTTCTGCAACTCTGTTGCATCTTTATACACTTCTCTTGCTTCTTTCTGTACCTCTTCTGCTTCTTTCTGCACCTCTGTTTTCCGTTCTTGCACTTGTCTTCCCTCTTTCTTCACCCCTCTTCCCTCTTTCTTTGCTCTGTCCTCCCTGTTTGTGCACCTCTCTTGCTTCTTTCTGCTTTTCTCTTGCCTCACCATTCCCTGCAGTTTTCTTCCTCTTTTTACTCCTCTTTGCTTCTTTCTGCATTTATCTTGCCACTCTCTGCACCGCTCTGGCCTCTTTCTGCACCTCTGTTGGTTCTTTCTGTGCTACTCTTGCTCCTTTCAGCACCTCTGTTCCATCTTTCTGTACCTCCTTTGTCTGTTTCTGCAATACTCTTGCTTCTTTCTGCAGTTCTATTGCCTTCTCTTGCACATCTGTTGCCACTTTCTGCACTTCTCTTGCCACTTTCTGAAATTCTGTTGCTTCGTTCTGTACTTCTCTTGCTTCTATCTGCATTTCTCTTACTCCTTTCTGCAGCTCTCTTGCCTGTTTGTGCATCTCTCTTGCCTGTTTCTGCATCACTTTTGCCTTTTTCTGCACCTGAACTGCTTTTTTCTGTACCCCTCTTGCCTCTTTCTGCATCCCTCTTTGTGTACCTCACGTGTCCCTGTCTGCATACCTGGTCCCTCTTTCTGCACCTCTTTTGCATAATGCTGTGTCTCTCTTGCATCTTTCTCCAGTACTCTTGCCTCCTTCTGTACCTCAGTTTCTTCTTTCTGATTTTTTGCTGCCTGTTTTTGCACCACTCTAGCCTATTTCTTCACCCCTGTTGCTACTTTCTACACTTCATGTGCTTCTTTGTACACCCCTGCTGCCTCTTTCTGCATCCATCTTCCCTGTTTCTGCATGTGTCTTGCCTCTTTCTGCACTTCCCTTGCATCTTTCTGCACTTCTCCTGCCTCTTTCTGCACATTTGTTGCTTCTTTCTGCACTCCTGTTACCTCTTTCTGCACTCGTCTTCACTATTTCTGAACCTCTCTTCCCTCTTTCTGTACCCTTCCTGCCTCTTTCTGTACCTTTATTGCTTCTTTCTGCACTTCTCTTGCTTCTTTTTCTACACCTCTCTTGCTTCTTTCGACACCCTTCTTCCCTTTTTTTGTACCTGTCTTGCCTCTTTGTACACCCCTCTTGCCTCTTTCTGCACCTCTGTTGGTTCTTTCTGCACTACTCTTGCTTATTTCTGCACCCATGTTCTCTATTTCTGTACCTCTTTTGCCTGTTCCTTCAACTTTATTGCCTCTTTTTGTAGTTCTCTTGACGTCTCCTCACCTCTGTTTCCTCTTTCTGAACGTTTTGTGCCTCTTTCTGCAACTCTGTTGCTTCTTTCTGCATTTATCTTGCCTCTTTCTGCACCTCTCTTGCCTCTTTCTGCACCTCGGTTGGTTCTTTCTGTGCTACTCTCTTGCTACTTTCAGCACTCTGTTCCCTCTTTCTGTACCTCTTTTGTCTGTTTCTGCAACACTCTTGCATCTTTCTGCAGCTCTCTTGATTTCTTCTGAACCTCTGTTGCCACTTTCAACACTTCTCTTGCCTCTTTCTGAAATTCTGTTGCTTTTTCCTGTACTTCTCTTGCTTTTTTCTGCACTTCTCTTACTTCTTTCTATACCTCTCTTGCCTGTTTCCACATCTCTCTTGCCTGTTTCTGCACCTCAGTTGCCTTTTTCTGCTCCTCAATTGCTTTTTCCTATACCCCTCTTGCCTCTTTCTGCATCCCTCTATGTGTACCTCACTTGTCTCTGTCTGCACACCTGTTCCCTTTTTCTGCACCTCTTTTGCATGTTGCTGTGTCTCTCTTGCATCTTTCTTCGGTACTCATGCCTCCTTTTGCACCTCAGTTTCTTCTTCCTGCTTTTTGCTGCCTCTTTTTGCACCCCTCTAGCCTATTTTATCACCCCTGTTGCTTCTTTCTGCACTTCTTTTGCTTCTTTCTGCACCCCTGTTGCCTCTTTCTGCATCCATCTTCCCTCTTTCTGCATGTCTCTTGCTTCTTTCCGAACTTCCCTTGCATCTTTCTGCACTTCTCTTGCTTCTTTCTGAACTTCTATTGCTTCTTTCTTTACCTCTGTTGCTTCTTTCTGCACTCCTGTTACCTCTTTCTGCACTCTTCTTCACTCTTTCTGCACCACTCTTGCCTCTTTCTGTAGCCTTCTTGCCTCTTTCTGTACCTGTCTTGCCTCTTTCTGTACCGCTCTTGCCTCTTTCTGCACCTTTGTTGGATCTTTCTGAACTACTCTTGCTTATTTCCGCACCCAAGTTCCCTTTTTCTGTACCTCTTTTGCCTCTTTCCTCAACTTTATTGCCTCTTTCTGCAGTTCTCTTGACTTCTTCTGCACCTCTGTTGCCTCTTTCTAAACTTTTCGTGCCCCTTTCAGCAGCTCTGTTGCTTCTCTCTGCACCTCTCTTGCTTCTTTTTGCACCCCTCTCGCCTCTTTCTGCACCTCTCTTGCTTCTTTCTACACCCCTTATGCCCTTTCTGTACTATTCCTCCCTCTTTTTGCAAATCTCTTGCCTCTTCCTGCACCTCTCTTGCCTTTTTCTACAGTTCTCTTGCCTCCTTCTGCACCTCTTTTGCATCTTTCTACACTTCTCTTGCCTCTTCCTGTACCCCTCTTGCCTCTTTCTGTACCTCTGTTGGTTCTTTTTATAGTGCCCTTGCTTCTTTCTGCACCTCTCTTGCACATTTCTGCACCCCTGTTCCCTCTTTTTGTACCTCTTTTTCCTGTTTCCTCAACTTTCTTGCCTCTTTCTGCAGTTCTCTTGACTTCTTCTGCGCCTCTGTTGCCTCTTTCTGTACTTTTCGTGCCTCTTGCTGCTGCTCTTTTGCTTCTTTCTGCATGTCTCTTGCTTCTTTCTGTACATCTCCTGCATCTTTGTGCACCTCTCTTGCTTCTTTCTTCACTTCTCTTTCCTCACCATTCCCTGCAGTTTTCTTGCCTTTTTTGCACCTCTTTTGCTTCTTTCTGCATTTCACTAACCTTTTTTATGCACCTCTCCTTTGCCTCTTTCTGCACCTCTGTTGGTTCTTTCTGTGTTACTCTTTCTTCTTTCTGTACCCCTGTTCCCTTTTTCTGTACCTCTGTTGTCTGTTTCTGTAACACTCTTGCATCTTTCTGTAGTTCTCTTGCCTTCTTCTGCACCTCTGTGACCTCTTTCTGCACTTATCTTGCCTCGTTCTGCAATTCTGTTGCTTCTATCTGCACCTCTTTTGCTTCTTTCTGCACTTCTCTTACTTCTTTCTGTACCTCTCTTGCCTGCCTCTGCATCTCTCTTGCCTCTTTCTGTACCTGTGTTGCCTTTCTCTGCATCTCACTTGCTTCTTTCTATACCCACTCGCCTCTTTCTGCACCCCTCTTTGTGTACCTCTCTTGCCCCTGTCTGCACCCCTGTACCCTCTTTCTGCACCTCTTTTACCTGTTTCTTTGACTCTCTTGTATCTTTCTTCAGTACTCTTGTCTCCTTCTGCACCTCAGTTTCTTCTTGCTACACTTTTGCTGCCTGTTTTTGCACCCCTCTAGCCTATTTCTGCACCCCTGTTGCTTCTTTCTGCACTTCTTTTGCTTCTTTTGTTACCTCTCTTGCTTCTTTCTGCACCTCTGTTGCCTCTTTCTGCATTTTTCCTGCCTCTTTCTTTAATTCTGTTGCTTCTTTCTGCACTTCTCATGCTTCTTTCTGCACTCCTGTTGCCTATTTATGCGCACTTGTCTTTACTCTTTCTTCACCTCTCTTGCCTCTTTCTACACCCTTCTTAACTCTTTCTGTACCTCTATTGCTTCTTTCTGCACTACTGTTGCCTCTTTCTGCACCCTAGTCTCTTGCCTCTTACTGCACCTCATTTTCCTTTTCTGCACTTCTCTTGGTTCTTTCTACATATCTGTTGCGTCTTTAAGCAATTCTCTTGCCTATTTCTGAATATTCTCTTGCCTGTTTCTGCACCTCTCTTGCCTGTTTCTGCACCTCTGTTGCCTCTTTCTGCTCCTCACTTGCTTCTGTGTGCAACCTTCTTGCCTCTTTCTGCACCCCTCTTTCTGCACCCTTCCTCCCTCTTTCTGCACCTCACTTGCTTCTTTTTGCACCCCTCTTGCCTCTTTTTGTACCCCTCTTCCCTCTTTCTGCACCTCTCTTGCCTCTTTCTGTACCCCCTGTTCTCTCTTTTGCCACCTATCCTACCTGTTTCTCCACCTCTCTTGCCCCTTTCTGTACCTCTTTTTCTTCTTTCTGCACTTGTCTTTCCTCTTTCTGCAACTCTCTTTCCTCGTTCTGCTCCTCTATTGTATATTTATGTACTGCTCTTGCTTCTTTCTGCACCCCTATTCCCTCTTTCTGTAACTCTTTTGTCTGTTTCCGCAATTCTCCTTCATCTTTCTGCAGTTCTCTGCCTTCTTCTGCACCTCTATTTTCTTTTTCTGCAATTGTCTACTCTCTTCCTGCACTTCTCTTGCTTCTTTCTACTCCCATTTTCCCTCTTTCTGTAGCCGTCTTGCCTCTTACTGCACCTCTCTTCCCTCTTTCTGCAACTCTGTTTCTTTTTTCTGCACTTCTCGGGCCTCTTTCTGCAACCCTCCTCCCTCTTTCTATACAGCTCTTGCCTCTTTCAGCACTTTTCTTGCCTCTTTCTCGATCTCTGTTGCATCTTTATGCACTTCTCTTACCTCTTTCTGAACCCCTCTTCCCTCTTTTTGTACCTCTGTTGCCGTTTTCAGCATCCCTCTTCCCTATTTCTGTACCCCGTTATACGTTATAGTTAGGAATGAGCATGTAAAGAACCTTAGTTATTCACGGAGAAAAACACAGGTTTCAGGGACGTTAAAGTTAGGCTGACATTTCACTCGTACAAAACCATAGAAATTCAGCTGTTGTAGTTAGCTGAGCTAACTATAATTTGCGCCCCAGTAATGCACTGCTGTTGACTTCACCTATTATATCACTCATGACATGGACAGTGACATAACATTGTTATTATTTAAATCAGGCTCATATGGTGAGCCCTTATCTTATTGTGGGGGTGGTCCAGTGCCCACAGCTCCAAGTGCACAAGGCCAAAGACTTGACCTTGTCCCATTTCAAAGATGGCATCATTAGTTTGAGACATTTTGTTGGATTCCATAGCATATTCCGTTTCACATGGGGATTTTAGATTTGTTGCCACATTTGGTGCTATCACTAACACTAGTTCTGACAGGACCCAATATCATAAGTGGAGATGCTGCCTGGCCTTTCGCACTTGTTTTCTTGGTGATAATATAAACTTATATTTGGGCTAAGTTCGAACAACTGGTGTAACCGTAAATCTTGGAGTCCAAATGCGAGGCTCGACATCGACGCATCGACCTGATTGGAAGTGACACATTGAGCCATCAACACCGATACTTAATCCATCCAAGGTACTTCTTCAGCTGGCCCTGCACTCCATTGCAGTTGGCCTGAACGTTAGATTTACCGGGTCCAGCGCAACTTCAAATAACCCGTTAGTGCTATGGACTTTTGAGCACTACTTCTTGGTTTAATCTCTATAAATTCAGTTTATGAACTTTATTTCGATTTGTTAAAAAAAATCACAAAAGTTAGGACAACATATACATGGAGGCCAGATAACAATACCACATCATTCTAAGAAAGGAGACTTATAAATTGAAAAGTGTGAAGCTAACACCCTGGATATCCTACGTAAAACAATAAATACATTAAAATATATATATTTTTTTAAAACAAACCCATAGTTTGGGAAAATATATATTTTTTAAATGTGACGTAAACTTTCAAATTCATATGTATGGGGGAGAGGAACCATGATACAAGAAAGTGCATAGTGCTGTGGTGAAACACAGGAGTATAAAACAACATAGACAGTTACAAACATCTTGTATTATTCCATCTAATCACCCACACCCAATCCAGGACCTTTGCTGTAGCAATCACAATCGGGCTTTCCACAGAAGTTTTTAGAATTCTGAAGGCCTCACTACTGGATCTAGTGCCCAAACTAGAGCTTACGGGTTTCAGCCAGGTGCGTCTGGGTTTGCTATAGGCTTGACAGACAAAAAGAATATGAGCCAACGTTTCGGTCACATCTGGACAGAAGGGACAAACGCTGGTATGTGTGTAGCTCCATTTAGAGGTGAAAGTATGTGTGGGCAAAGAACCCACCCTAAACAGGTGGAATAATTTTCTGTCTCGTGTTGAAGTAATGAAGTCCCAATACCCTTCAAACTTGGGCTCGTGTTTTATTTCGAGGAAAGCTTTAGACAGAGTGCTGCTGGAACAAGATGCAAATCGTTTCATATTAATCAAGTTCCAATAGGCTGCCTTTAGCTCGGGTTTACTGGGAAATACGCTTCCAGCTGGGGTGGTCCACAAACAGCGCATCCCTAAGTCACATAATAAGTTTTTAACAGTACTAAACCACACAATTTTCCGGTTAACATCTAAATCCCTCACTTCTAGGAGGGCCTGGGCATAGTGTGCAAGCTCGGGATTAACCCAAAGCCGCCTCCAATATGCTAAAAGCCTATAGTGTGCCACATTCCTTAATGAATTATTTCAGGGAACAATGGTCCTAAGCATAGAAAGGTAAAACAAAAAGATTTTATAGACTTGAATAAGTAGCATAAAGTTGATTCCTATGTCCAGCCGGACATGGAATGTTTATTAAATCGATGTGTAGAAAAGAAATAGTGAAAACAAAAACAAATGCATAGGGGCACAATCCTGTACCCAACATGAAGAAGACAAAAATGGAATTATAGGGAAAGGAAATGAACAAAATATCAGGCAATAACTTTGGAGCCAGTGGTGGCTTGCATCTTATTACGTAATAAAGCAAGCTCTATCCAACAGTAACCAAATATGTAGACACAATGGTTAATTTGTAGTACTGTTTGTAAAAGTCGACGTTTCGATCCCACACTCCTACATTAACGGGATCATCATCAGGACTATTAAATATAATTGCTTGGTATAAAACATTTGGCCTGTTGGAATAAGTGGAGACAAAAAACAGAACATAATGACTCATGACAATCAAAAAAAGGTTCAGTTACCAACATGTCAACAATATTCAATGGTGAGGGTGACCACACTCAACAGTACTCTCAGTGCCTAAATCTTTTAGATTTGTTCCATTAGCCGGTGTTCGTGGCGCGAGGAGCAGAGATCAACACGTTGTGAGAGCAGGTGTGCAGTGACTTTATTGAAATCCGGGGGTGAACACATGCTTTGCAGTTGTTTAACATCGTTTGATGTGACTGACGGCAAAAAGGTTGTACATGTGAACCGGTGACAGTGAAATTACTGTGTGAAAAACACGGCGCGGTGAATCATCTGAATGCGCTCGGTGATTTCAGTGATAATTGTTAGCAGTTCCGGAGGGAACGGTGTCTCAGGAGAGACTCTGTAATCCAAAAGGGACTAACATTTTGAAGAAGTAGGGTGAGCGGTGCAAATAACACTGTGATTAACGCGGGCAGTTTCAACACACGCAATGCAGGTTCATGGCAGTGCGAGTGAGCTGTGGCGCTAACCTTAATTGGCTCGAGAATGGTCCGGTCACATTTAGAAAGTTAAATTCCTTTTTTGTGAGAAAGCCTCCACTGAGCCCTTCAGTGGTGATTTTCAAGATCAAGCCTTGAATTTCCTTTGTGGGGTTGGATGCCAGTCTAAGGTAATGGTCCCTGTTATCCAATTGCCTTACATTTGATTACAAGTCTGAGACATTCCTGGGATTTTCACCACCTGGAATATGAACTGTAAACAACGTTGAACTTGATGCAATCCATTGATGCAATCCCCCAAGCTGGCTCACCCACTCTGACCAAAAGATATAACACTAAGTGTGCCCAAATGGATAAATTAGTAGTCTGTACTGCGCGATCTGTACAGACTGTTTTTAAATTATACAACTGTTTGAACCTTTCACTGAAATGTTCCGTAATTTTTGCCAAAAGGGCAAATAGCAGTCCTAATTTTTGCCAACTGGCTAAATAGCAGTCTGAATAGTATGTATGTATATAGTAGGAATCTAGTACGGTACAATTTATGTAAATATTGTCACTATAGGCACGGTAATCCTTCACAAATCCGGCACTCACATTAGAAATTCTACATCACCAGTAAGTCTCACCATCCCGGTTCCCCATTCCAAGATGGCCGATGCCGGTCCTCATACCATTTTAGTCCTACCCTCTCTCTCTACGCCCCATCATCTTATCTGCACTCCACCTTAGTCCCACCCTCTCTGTCAAGTACCAAAATGGCGCTCATACACTCATGGTTAAAACCGGGGAAATCCTGTGCCAGAGTGTTCCCGCTATTATGCGGCAAATGGAGGAATGACCACAGCGTCTACTCTACAGGAGACTCCTTTGAGGTAAGCTACTCCAACCTGAACCCCGCTAAAATACCATCAGGTAGCTAACGGTTCCGCATAGTTAGCTAAATCATTTCTCATCCTATTTCCAGCTCCAAACGGAACCTAAACCGCCATTGTATGCGGTTCCCTTGAAAAATCCCCCTGGACCCGGACGTAGAAGGAAACCCGCTCAACACTGGTCCGCAAACATAGTTTTCGTACAAGGTAATTAAGGCTAGCCTATCTCCACGATTTTCAATGGCTACCTCTCCGCTGGGTCTCTCTTATTCAAGTTTTAACTAACTCCCTTGCAGGAAAATATTTCAAACGCACCAACTTGGGTCCATCTCCAGGACGACCAGACCCTTTTTGAGCCAATTAAGTTTAGCGCCACAGCTCACTCGCACTGCCATGAACCTGCATTGCGTGTGTTTACAACTGCCCCGCGTTAATCACAGTGTTATTTGCGCCGCTCACCCTACTGCTTCAAAATTTTAGTGACTTTTGGATTATATAGTTACTCCCGAGACACCATTCCCTCCGGAACTGCTAACAATTATCACTGAAATCACCGAGCGCATTCAGATGATTCACCGCGCCGTGTTTTTCACACATTAATTTCACTGTCACCGGTTAACATGTACAACCTTTTTGCCGTCAGTCATATCAAACGACGTTAAACAACCGCAAAGCATGTGTTCACCCCCGGATTTCAATAAAGTCACTGCCCAACTGCTCTCACAACGTGGCGATCTCTGCTCCTCGCGCCACGAACACCGGCTAATGGAACAAATCTAAAAGATTTAGGCACTGAGAGTCCGGTTGAGTGTGGTCACCCTCACCATCGAATATTGTTGACATGTCGGTAACTGAACCTTTTTTTGATTGTCATGAGTCATTATGTTCTGTTTTTTGTCTCCACTTATTCCAACAGGCCAAATTTTTTATACCAAGCAATTATATTTAATAGTCCTGATGATGATCTCGTTAATGTAGGAGTGTGGGATCAAAACGTCAACTTTTACAAATTAACCAATGTGTCTACATATTGTGGTTACTGTTGGATAGAGCTTGCTTTATTATGTAATAAAGATGCAAGCCACCACTGGCTTCAAAGTTATTGCCTGATATTTCGTTCATTTCCTTTCCCTACAATTCTATTCTTCTCTTCTTCATGTTGGGTACAGGATTGTGCCCCAATGTATTTGTTTTTGTTTTCACTATTTCTTATCTGCACATCGATTTAATAAACATTCCATGTCCACTGGACATAGGAATCAACTTTATGGTACATATTTAAGTCTATAAAATCTTTTTGTTTCTCCTTTCTATGCTTAGGACCATTGTTCCCTGAAATAACTAATTACCCGCGGTCCAAAGCGAACCCACCGGGTCCCCTTGTTTTTTGTAACTGAAACATCCCTTAATGAATGGCATGCCAGATCCAAAAACATAGGTAATATGGGAGTGGATTGGGGGAGGCCAATTAGGGACCTTAAGAATTTATTCTGACCCACCACTAAGGTATCCAAATTGGCATATCTCCACCCCATATAGGATAGAGGCACCAATTTTGGCATTATAGATCTCTTGCACAGGAGCTTTTGGTTTAGTATGTGACCGTTTATGTTCCTTGAGCAAAGCGCCAGAAAGTGGGGCGTGTTGAACAGAAAGGCAGTCTAGCTGCGGCTTCCAGCTCAGTTTTCTGTCAATTAATACCCCCAAATAAGAAAAAGTCTCCGTTTGCTCCAAAAACCCTTCCTTCATTCTAACGTCGCTGATAACTTTTTTTAAATTGTGTAAGACCATATACTCTGTTTTGTCGACGTTTACAATAAGGTCGTGGTCTGCACAAAACTCTTCAATTCTTTATAAATTCATAACTCTGGTTCTGCTTAATGATTGTTTTTCGTTTTACTCTTGTTTTACTCATAAAATTATTATCTATTTTTCTAATCGTTTAAGGAGCATTTGATTGGTGTTGTTAGTGTGTTACTGTGTGTTTGTTGCAGAAATACTTTACACATTGCCTTTTTAGATAAGCCTGACTTCTCTGTGTCAAGCTACCAGAGGGTGAGCACAGGCTATCTTTTAGTGGTATCTATCTTACCCTGACTAGAGTGGTGGTTTCTGCTTGTACAGCATCCATACTCTGACAATCAGAAACTCCATTTGTAATATAGGCCATTCATTTATGATATACACTAGAGACCCCCTCAGCACTAGAACCAGGGAGAGTATCTTGTGAAATGTCATATCTTAGCAAAAGGTTTCAAATGTGCAGCACAGTCAAAGCAGTACTCTAGGATGCTCGATGCCACTCTCCACAGACATGCCACTCTTCAAAGTTTGCACCAGTACATAGAATTTTTTTTATTCCCCTTTATTAGTGTTACATACTATGTTGTGTACACCAAATTAGAAGATACAAGCACTATAAAGCTGAGTCACAAAGCTCTATAGCACAGGCGGGTGAAATTCAAGACAATAACTGGTGAAATATATAGATGTGTCGATATATGTCCTGCAGTGTGCTTGGCAATATTCAGTCAAGCAGCTAGAGCTTCAATTTACGCTTCACCAATACAGGAGGAGCCAAGCAAATAGGCAGATGAGCTGGCAGATATTAGATTGACAAACTATCAAGCAGTGAAGTTGTTAACTGCAGCTATTTTGATAGACTGAGGCGTCACAGCACTCTTTGAGGCTCCTAGAATGTCCTCCTCAATAGACACAAATCATTATGCAGTAGCTCATGAGTAAGTGAGAAGAATAAGGTGGCAGAAAGACAGCAAAAAGCAATAAAGCTTATTAGAAGGTAGCTAAGGGTGGCTATAGGTCAGCTATGGCTCTGTTCAACTCAACCCTATAGTTGAGCCACATGATACACCAACAGCCACCCCCACACCTGCCCAACATTCTACACTACTCTACTGCCTACTGTCTCAACCAAAACAACCATGGGACACTCTGTGGCAAAATTCAAGCTACTCCAAGTGCCCCCAAGTGCTTTTTTCTTGGCAGTGCCTACCACACTTGGTGCTTTAGGGCCACCGTTTAAAAGACTGAGAGCTCTCAGACTAGGCCCATAGGACCTCATAGGAGAAATAAAGTGCAGTGATTGCTGTAGCAATCCAATTAACCATCAATCCAACACCACCAAAGCCCGTCCTTATGGGCTAAGGCGCCAGGCCCACTCACCTTGTTCTAGAGAAGAGTGTCTGTCAGGCAGAGCAAAGGTCAGCCTGACAGACAATTTTCTTGTTCAGACCAGGCAGCCAGGGCCTAGTCATACGCTAAATGAGCAGGTTCCTGGCTGCCTGAACTTAACGTTGCCAGGCTGTGGATTTCACAGCCCTGTGGGCAGGTCCTCCTCAGCCTGGTGTAAGTGCCTTAAGGCCCTCCTACTTGTTAGAAATGAGGATTTCTGGTTGGCTAAGGCTGGCACCAAAGTCAGGCAGAAACCACCACTCTAGTCAGGGCAAGGGAGTCACACGCCAAGATAACCCCTGCTCACCCCCTTGGTAGCTTGGCACGAGCAGTCAGGCTTATCCCAGAGGCAATTTGTAAAGCATTTGCGCGCGCACCCAGCAACAACACCCAAGGCCCACCACAAAGGAAACTCCACACAAGGTTATATATAAAAATAGCCTTTGTATTATACCAAACACAGTAGATAATAAACACACAATTTACACTGTGCCACCGGCACGGGCGGAATTTACAGGGGATTATATACACAGGACAGGGACACATGGACCACTGTCAGGAGTAAGCACTTGGTAGAACTAGCACTTTGTAGAAATAGCACTTTGTTGGAATAGCACTTAGAACATAGAATAATTGCAGCACCAAATAGCAAATGTAGCACACTACCAGTAACGACTGGTAAAAGGTAAGTACACCCTACGCAATACTAAACACCTTAGGCATATATCACGCAGGGAACCATGAACTCACTAGCATAACTTATACTAGGAAACACAACATTTTAAGCATAAAAATAAATTTAGGGGCATAAGCAAGAAGCATTGCATATTATGCATAATCCACATCAAGGTCCAGGTTGCGCCACTGCGCCAAAACCTAAACATAGCAGCTGCCCACTACTTGCTGGGCAGCTGAGGACAAGAACAGGGCCTAAACGCTGAAGTTGGCACTAAGTGCTGCGCAGCTGTGGAAGGCCAAGGTAGGGGCAAAGGAGTGCAACATACTCCTGAGTCCAGAGACATGTCCCTAGAAAGAAAATACTTAAACGGTGCAGCTGCCCACTACTTGCTGGGCAGCTGTGGCTCAAAACTGCGACATGGGCCCTAACTGGCCCTTAGGACTAAAACTGCACCACAGGATTGAAGCCCTCTAGGCTCGGGACAAATAATGTGTCTCCAGGAGCCATCTAGGCCCTTAAAATAATGGGGGCTTCGTTGGAGCCCTCGGGCTCGAATAAGGACTAGGAGAACGTTGGGGGCGGCCCACTGCCATCTGAGGCCGCCCAGGACAAAGCAGGGTGCCCTCTGGAGCCCTATGGCTCCTGAAATAAATAGGCAAGATAAAGGGAGCAGGCCTTGCCCCCACCACTGGAGCCATCTGGGCTCAAAAACAACTTGGGCAAGGGCTGGAGTCACACCACAAGGGGCTTCCGTAAATAACTGCTGCACTGGGGGGAGCCACTCGGGCTCTAGGAACCATGATGCCCCCTCAGCCCTCACTCACTGTCAATGCGGGGGATGCTCTCTTCGGCCGTACTCTCCACACTCTAGGGGCCGGCAAGGTGGGGGCTCTGGACGCGACGGTTGGCGCCTGTGGGGATCTCCCTCCCTACGGGAGCTCCGCCTTATTTCTGCACCAGTGTTCAACCGGTCCCCCGACTCGGGACCGGGACTTGAGTTATGGAGCCCACGTGGCTCCAGGCTCATTCCTCCTCCGGGGCTCCCCTGTGCTCATGGGAGCCCCGCAACACTCCTGCTGCTTCCGGCGGCGGCAGGCAGCATCTCCGGTCTCCCTCTCCACTCGGGAGACCGGAAAGGCGGGCAATGGCTGCCCCCTGCCAGGCCCCACCCACAGTCAGGCGGGCGCAGGACTGGCTTCCGGTTTTGCCATGGCAGCGGCATCTCGTGTCGGGGGCAATATAGAGGGGTAGGCTCCCTCCTTGCAAAAACTAAAAGTAGAAGCGGGGTGGGCACCCGCTAAGGCTCTCAGAAATGGGGTGGCACCCGTAATATAAATCGGGCACAACAACGGGTTGGGCACCCGTAATGAACAATCCAATGTGGGCAGGGTAGGCTCCTGCCAATTAACACATCGCCATAAGCGGGGCGGGCACCCCCGCTGCACTGGTAGATGCAGCAGTGAGGAGCTAGGCAAAGGCAATTTGAAATAAAAGCATGTCCCAGGCTCTAGGGGAGCACAGAGACCATCAGGCCCCCAAGGGATTACCACTAAAGAAAAGAAAAGGGCCCCCTGCAACAAAGTCAATCAGCAATCCAGGGGCTAGGCAGGGCATCCAGGGGCTGAGCAGGGCCCAGGGAGGCAAGCCTTCCCCTGGGCCCCAGCAGCAACACGCCCCTGGTAGATCCTAGTATCAGGACACAAGAACATTTAACATGAGGTCACAGCCTCTTTTTATAAACACAAATCATTTGTCGACAAAGGTGCAGGCAAGGGGCGAACCAGATGCAACTGGTTCTGTGGCACTTTGTTTTGCTCAGCCCCTCTGTGTATTCACAGGGTGGGTCAGGGACATCAGACACACCACAGGGGGTGGAGCCAGCCTTGTGGAGGGAAAGCCCATTCCTATTCAGATCCCAGGTGCACCCCTCCCTCACATCAACATGCAGATCTCTCCATTCACCACTGGGGCAGACCCATCCTGACTCCTGGAGCCAGGCACACGAGCCAGCTCCAGCCAATCACAAGCTAGACAGTCAATCAATTCACAGTCACTGCAAAGACATGCCAACTTCTAGAAGTGGCACTTCAACACTAGGCACAATAAATCCCTGCACATCATCACGCAGCATTTAATCGCACGAGTCCGCACATACCAAACTCGACCCTGCAGTCCCCACACATCAGGTACTACCAGGGACACACATATTCCCTATGCATTCCTATGGGAGGGCAGGCCAATCTCACACACGCACTCAGAGAGCACACGCACTTTACACTGGGACACAGTGTCAAAGTGCGCAAAGACCAGAAATCACTATAATTATGTAACACTAAAAGGCAAACAGTTCAGGGGTGAACCTGCCAGAAGGGCCAAGTCCAACACCACTCATGAAAAAGGGGAACATCACTAATTGCCTTGGACCTGGCCCCTTCAGTTGTAAGCCCTGGTAAGTGACCAGGGCTGAGCGTCAATCAGTGACATCACTGGACGGAATGGGGTTGGGTCAGCAACTCTCACTGACTCCATTTTACTCTGTGATGAGTGAGGGACTGCTGCCGTCCCTCACTAGATGACCTAAAATTAGCCAGTGAGAGAAGGCAGCAGTCTTAAGCCTCTTGGTGTCTCCAAGGCTTTGCTCTACGGGAGCTGCAGGGCAGGTAAGTTGTATGTTTTTAAATGCTTGCTGCATGTGCGTGGTATGTATACATGTAAGAAGTTGTTGTGAGTGAGTTCACAAAACATATAAGAACAGGAGCACAGTCTATTTGAGTAGTTAATCCAAGAAACTTTATAGTTGAAGTCACATTATTCTCAGTACCAGGGAATCAGATAGACTAGCTGAACATTAAGAGAAATCAGAATAACTCAACATCAAGAAAAAATCCCAAATATAGCATCAGATATTCTTGCATACTATTTATATTCATTCTTTTCATGGTTGTTTCACATTTATGACAATAAAGGCACAGCCAACGCATTTCGTCCCACACACAGGGACCTTTTCGAGGCTGTTGAAAAGCACGCAAGACAAAGACTTACAAAACATATTGACACTATGGTTACATTCACATAATTACTTTTTTATGAAACAAGACATTCTACATGACAAAGTGACATTGCATATACTCAACTGTTAAGACACTGTTAAAAACTCCATATAAAGATTTATAGAAATTCACTACATATAACATGTACTATAAAAAATATTAAGAGGACGAAAAAGAGAATGAAACAGAGAGACAATAAACATTTAATACAAAAATATATCCAGTATCATCTTATTTGGCTAAAGACATAAAATATTATTGAATGCTACATTTGATGCTCCAATTTGGAATTTCATTGTTCTCATTCAGATATGACCTCAGTCAATGAATTCAAATTTTCAGATAGGTGTTTGAGTACCCGAACGTTAACTTCTTCACAATTCGAAATCAGTATCACTTACCAAAAAGTTGTTTATTTGTAACACAAGGCACTAGTCCTCATCCTATTGAAAAAATGAGTCCGAAGCATTCAGTGTTGCAAGTCTATCTGAAAAGAGGGGAAAAAACTTCTGCTGTTTGACACGCTTAGAGAAATACATATTAAATGTTTTCGCTTACCAGAGTTGTAATAATAAATCTGTTATTACGAAGTATAAACCTCAAAACATTCTCCAAACCATGTTTGGCTTGCAGGTTGGTGCTACAACCGCAACTGCCGGAACTATTACGTTTACACCTTAAAGAAGTAATCTATACAGGGAAAATTAACAAAAATAGCTAATTGAGAGGACATACTACTACAAAGTAATTTTGAGACAATCTTAAAAAGTGAATCCAACTATCTTAAAGGAGCTAGTATATAAAACAATGGCATAATGATTATACTACCTCTGGAGCCATTTATTTTAACATGTAATCAAATTACAACAGTGTCCATGCATGAGAACAGAACCCTCATTTATAATTATCACAAGCTAGGCAAAACTCTCACCCAGATGCCAAGGCTCTTCACAATATGGCAGAGCCTGTTATCCTAGTATTTCAGGCAGTATGTGATTGACCTGTCACCGAAAAGCCAGAGTAAGCACTGAGATAACTTTGCGAAAGCAACACGTTAAACTTTTATTTACACTGGCATGAAACATGTCTGTTGACGGATTTGGAATAAAGATATCTTAAAATTGACTATTCCAGGCACCCTTGCCAATACATGCTCTCTAAAATACATAATGTTGCAGTTTTTCCACCTGGCCACCCAATTATAAAGGGCATTGACTCCCCTACTGATCACATGTCTGCATTTGTTGATGCTTTTCTCAAACCTTTTGTCATCATTTCCACTCTTATGTGAGAGACACATCAGATATTTTGAATAAATTCAAGATTGTACTCTGGTATTTAGGTAATATGATGTTCATTAAATTAGATGTAGATAGTCTTTATACTTGCATTAAAAGGATCTCAGATTAAAAACCTTGGACTTTTTTCTGTCCACCATATATGACTAATCTATATATCCTTATATGGAGATTTTAACAGTGTTTTAAGAGTTGAGTATATGCCATGCCACTTTGTCATGTAGAATGTCTTGTTTCATAACAAAGTACTTATGTGATTGTGAATGGTAACCATGGTGTCAATATGTTTTGTAAGTCTTTGTCTTGTTTGTTTTTTCAACAGCCCTGAAGAAGTCCCTTTGTTGTGGGATGAAACAAACGACCATTAATGAACAACTAAACAGAGTATACAAGACAATCTGATGCTTTTTGGGGGGTTTTCTCTTGATGTTGAGTTATTCTGGTTTCTCATGATGTTGAGTTATTCTGACTGATTTATTGGTACAGAGAATAATGTGGTTTGAACGATAAGGAATCTTGGATTACCTACTCAAATTGACTGTGCTCCTTCTCTTATAGGTTTTGTGAGCTTTACCTTTGGGGTGTTCTTAAAGGTTTGATCCTGAACAAGAGCACATCCTAATTGGGAACTATACAGGCTGTGGCATATATATACCACAACAGTTTTTCTATTTTTGATTGTTCAGTCAGTGTTGTGAATCTGTGTGTGTGCATGTGTGAATACATGGGTGTGAGTTAGTGTGTCTATATGTGTACATGTGCGGTCCGCCTGCCTTCCTGCTTTAATTACCCTCCACCACTATACCACCTTAGTGGCAGCAGAATGGTAGCGAGTGAGACAAGCAGGCGGGGAGGGAGGAGCAACGGAAAAGTGTGTAACAGAGCGCAGGTGCATGGACACCTTCAGCCGTTTTTGTCTGCTTTCGCTGTAGCATAGCGCATCAAGTCCAAGAGGAGGATCTGTCAGTTGTGAAAGTTGTTGGTTACTGGTCAATATTGTACTTCAGAAATGGGACACATACAGAATAATTGCCTCACCATGCCTCCTAATGCATCACACATTAAGGTGCGGTTTTCCCCTACTTTCAAGTGTTACAATTGTCATCCTATGGATGGGAAAAGTATGCCCCCTCCTTCAAAAACCACGAAAGAGAGGGCAACTGTGTATTTGTCTCTTATACATGCATACCTCCTTTCTCCTCCATTAGATACGCTCTCTTTAGACTTGGAAAGGAAATTAAACTAGGCAGCTCTGCAGAAAGAAGAGAAGGCAAAAATAGTGTTTTAGGAAAGATCTCTGATGCAATTAATTAGCGTCAGACCCAAGATGGGTTTCCTGTTGGACAGCTCTCAAATACCATTCAAGAAATGGATCAGGTACAATATTATTCTGTGCTTTCAGTTGATGATGATGTCAGGCAAAGTCGGCACCAATTGATTGGCTCAAAGTGAGTAAAGTTTCCAAGTAGTTGGTGATTTGCTCTTTGTTCTGTAGTGGTGGGTGATTCAGGTTCCCATGAAAAACTACTCTTGCCCTTGGAAAACTACAGAACTTGCTGGATAACAACATTGTGGATATGGACATGCACACTGAGAATTAAGTTAATTTTTATATATGTAATTTATATGCTCTCTGTTGTGAATGTGATTTCATTTTGTATATGTAATTTCTATTTTCTCTGTTGTCAATGTGATTTCATTTTTTGGCTCTTTATTTCTCTGTACCCATGTATATTAGTTTTGTTAACTTCATGACATTTGTATCTCTATGATTCCTTCTTTAAAATATATTTTTGTATCATTTATAACACAGTTGCTGTAATTTTTTTTCCAATTTAATCTCAAATAATCTTTTGATATGTTCTCTCTAATGTTATTAGTTATCGCTCAATAGTAATTTCCTTTGAAAAATTATTTCAGTTGTGTTTTCTAATAAATCCCTTGTAGGCATCTTTACCTTAAAGGATACCAACATCAGGCATCTATTCAGGGTGTACCGTAAAAATAAATACATATTTAAAGAGAAATTAGATCGCATCTAACTTACTTTACAAAGACCAATCGTAGGTCTTTAAGATGCCAACATTGTTGGACGATTCCGAAGCCAATTTAAAGTGAATGTTTACTGCAGAAACATGTGTCGATAAAACATGCTATAAAAACCGTATTCAGCCAGTACACATTTCTCTCCGGCCATTTCAGTTTCCCTTAGCCTTCTTACAATTACAGATTGTTTTTTTCAATCATAGCTCACTGGCGTGCTGTATTTTTAAAAAAAACTAACTGGCTGATCACAGAAATGAATAATTGGCAACACTGGAAAACTCACATTCAGAACGCAGCAGCAATCCCCAACAGTGTTGACACTTTTGAATATCCATCTTAAATTGCAGCAACAGTGGGCTATTGGTGTAACCCAGATGCCCTGCGGGTGAAATGAAATTACATCTATGATGAAAAAGGTAATTTCTACTTTAAAAACTGAGTGCATGTAATGAATTATAAGGGGCATGGTGCCCTCACGAACAGGGTTTTTTCATTACGGAATGCAACAAGGAGGGTAAACAGTACTGTAGTAAAAACAAAATAAATATGTATGAGAAAATGTATGCAATTTTAAAGCGAGTTAAAATAGGCTCTAAACTTGCCTACCAAACAAGTGTTTCGATTCTGTTACTGTAGATCAGAGATGCTCAAAGTATGGCCAGGGGGCTGTGGTGTCGTGACCAGGCCCTTCACAATCACAGAGGAGACCACACGTGTACTGTGTTAGTGGTCAGTCAAGTGCCTGCCACGCCCAGGGCCCTGGGCCTTTTATTAACTAAACAGCGTGCTCTCCGTCCCTACGTCGGGCGGAGCCATTGAACACACGCTTAAGGTGGGGGATATGAACAGTAACTCAAATCGTGGGCCAGGGTGGTTGCGCCCACTCCCACAACATTACATTCCTCCTTTACCCTAAGGAAAGAAAACAAACACAACAATATGGCTTCAGGTGTAAGCTTCTGTCTACAGTCTTTGAGGGTTTCAAAAATGCAAAAGGAACAGTCTTACTTCTCAGGTGGTCGCGGGCCATCTTGAGACCTCTCAGCGTCTGCAATAGGCCACGAAGTCCTAGTACTTCTGGGATGGCTTCGGGCAGGGGCGCAGATTGTACCTGCTCTGGCTGCGCTCGCTCGACTGGGTGGGGGTTGGTTCTTCAGAGTCTTTAGCTTCTCTAGCTTCCGGGTGGTTCGGTGTCGCCTGCGGTTCACGCTCACTCCTGATTGGCATGGTCGGGTCTGTTTGCGGAGTCTCTTCTTCTTCGCTGGGAACATCCTCTCCTTCGGTTTCTCGTGTGCTTTGGGTCATCCTTGGGTGGTGGTCGGCCGGATCTGGAAGTTCGTCGTCCTCCTGGTGCAACAACCTTTTGAAGAACGATACGTTCCTGGTGACTGTCTCTCTCCCTTTTACTGCAGTGATCATGGTGCCATTTACACTGGTGACTGTCCAGGGGTGTAACTCAAATGGGAGGCGGAACTTCCCTCCTGGGTGGCGGTCTCTCACCAATACCCGGTCGCCAACCTGGATGGGACTGTCTGCAGCTCTTCTCCGACTGGACGCTTCTTTGTTAGACTTGGATCGTTGTTCCATGGACCGGTTGTTCGGGGCCGGAGTTGAGGCCCACACAGGATGGTGAGGGAGAGTGTCCACTACTGCTCTGTTGAAACACAGGCGGTTTGGAGGGACTCCGGTGGTGCAGTGGGGGGTCAGCCTGTACTCTCGCAAGAACTGGAAGAGGGCTAATTCCAGGTTTTGGCCATCTGCCATAGCAATTTGGATAGTCTTATTCAGAGTTCTCATTAGTCTCTCAACTTCGCCGTTGGCTTGCGGCCACCTTGGGGTTATCTTCCTGTGCTTGATGCGGTGTGATTGTAGATATTCTGCTAGCTCACCGCCGTTGAAAGGAGGTCCGTTGTCAGTGTGTAGTTCCCCAATGAGGCCATGGGTCGCCAGGATCTTCTCTAGCTTTGGGATCACTTCGGATGCTGCGGTGGAGGGTAGTATTTCAATTTCTGGATACCTTGAGTAGTCGTCTACCACAACAAACATATACTTCCCGCCTGGGAGGCTTCCGAAGTCTGCGCTAGCACGGGTCCACGGTGCGGTCGGCCCTTCTTCCGTAATTACTGGTGCAGGGGGATTGGGCAGGCTGGTTGCTATGCACACTGGGCACCGTTGGATGACATCTTCGACCTTTTTGTCGAGTCCTGGGAACCAGAGTTTGGTCCTGATGCGATTTTTCGATTTCACAATGCCTTGGTGAGCGCCATGGGCCAGGAGGACTGCTTGCTGGGTGAGGCTGTCGGGCAGAACAAGGCGGGGGCCTCTCAGGAGGCTTCCTTCAGGCGAGACGGACAGCTCGCTCTGGACTTGGTAGAGCGCTTTGAGTGTGGCCTGGGCTTTGGGAGTGCGAAACGACGCCGGGCTCTGTAGTGGTTTCCAGTTTCCCGATTGGATGGCCTGAATGGCAATTTGCAGGCAGTCGTCGTCTTTGGTGGCTCGAGTCACATCTTCCAGGGAGATGGGCAGTGGCCTTGAACGCTCCACAATCATCCTCACATACTCTTCAGTGGCGTCGGCCTCCGCGGCCTCTGTTTCCGTGGCCGGGCGGGCATGCCGCGACAGATAGTCGGCGGGGTTTCTGGAGCCTGGTCGATACTCCACTGTGAACTGATATTCTTGGAGCTGGAGTACCCATTTCTCGATGCAAGGAGGAGGACGTGAGGAGGACCCTTGGAACAGTGGGAGAAGTGGTTTGTGATCCGTGACCACCACAAATGGGTGTCCGCACAGGTAGATGTGGAAGTGGCGGCACCCCCACAGGATAGCGATGGCCTCTCTTTCGATCTGTGAGTATCTTTGTTCTGTTGCAGTGAGAGTTCTGCTTGCGTACGCGACAGGTGCCCACTCTCCGCAGGGTTGCTGTTGTGCTAAGACTGCGCCAAGGCTGGTCGGACTGGCATCCACCACCAGTTGGGACTCATACCGAGGGTCGAAGTAGGCAAGGGTTGTGTTTGCTGAGAGTGCTGCTTTGGTCTTTTGGAAGGCTTCTTGTTGTTCTCTGCCCCACTCCCAGGTCGCTGTGGACCTTGTGAGGTCACGAAGAGGGCCGGTGAGATCAGACAGGTCTTTAATGAAACGTCCGCAGTATGTCACCATATCAAGGAAGCTGCGGACGGCTATTACTGATGTAGGGGCGGGGGCTTCATGGATGTCCTTTACTTTGTCCGGGTCCGGCCCAACGCCCTGGTCGGAGAATCTGTACCCGAAAAAGCTGATGTCCTTCCGGAGGAATTCACACTTCTCTCTGTGGAGGGTTAGACCTCTCTCCTGTAGCCTGGTGAAGACAGCCTGGAGGCGTCGGATGTGTTCATCTAGAGTCACTGCGTGGACTAAAATGTCATCGCTCACGTTCAGTACGCCGTCTAGGCCCTGTAGGACGTTTTGAATATTGTTTTGGAAAACTTCGGCAGCACTGGATATTCCGAAGTTGAGTCTGGTGTATCTCCACAGGCCCGCGTGGGTAGAGAAGGTCGTTATCGGGCGGGAGTCCGGGTGCAGGGGGATCTGGTGGTATCCGCATCTCAAGTCCATCTTCGAAAACCACTTCGAACCCGATAGCTCACCGATGATGTCGTCAATGGTTGGCGTCAGGTGGCGTTCTCTCTTGATCGCGAGGTTCGGAATGCGCATGTCCACGCAGATCCGCACGGCGTCAGGTTGTTTCGGTTTCTTGGCTTCTACGATGGGCGACACCCACGGAGTGGGCCCGCCGACTCTTTCAATGATCCCAGCTCTCTCGAGTACCCGTAGCTCTGCTTCCACTTTGGGCCGTAGAAGGAACGCTATGCGCCGGTGTCTGAGGGCTACTGGGGTGACTGAGCGATCTATGTGAAGATGGACTGCGGGTCCTCTCAAGCAGCCGATCCCGTCAAACAGTGAGGTATGTTGCAACACCAGATGGTCGAGGCTGTGGGCTTGGACCGTGAGGGCGAAGTGGATCAGCCTTAGGTCTTGGGCGGTCCGGCAGCCGAGCAGGAACCCGGACCCTTCTTGTGACACATAGATCTTGGTGTGTACGTGGTGGGAGTCGTGTGATACTGTTGTTCGGAACACTCCGCAGAGGCGGAGGGGTCGACTGGTGCCATAGGCGTATACTTGTACTCTCGTGGGATGGAGTTCCGGTGGTTCGCTTAATGTCCGGTATACACTGGCCGCCATTAGGTTGATCGTGGCCCCGGTGTCGATCAGTGCTGCGAGTGCTTGGCCTTGCACATTTACTGTGCACATGGGTTCTGCGGATGGGGTGGCGGCTAGCGTGTTGAGCATTCGCACCACGTGGACGGACGCTGCGTCCGCGTCGTCCATGTCACTGTTGGTGGCAGTATCCGGCATCGGTTCTATTTGTCGTACTCTTCGGGGTGGGCCGTTGGGCTTCTTCCTTTGTGAGGATAGACACACACTTGCGAAGTGGTTGGCCTTCCCACAGGCGCTGCAGATTTTTCCATGCGCTGGGCATGTTCCGCTGTGGGGGGTTGCTCCACCGCACCACATGCAGGGGCGGTCGTGGGATGACTGAGCGGGGCTCGGCCGAGGTCTTCGGGGCTGTTTCGCACGTGTGTCCGTGGTGGTCGTCTTGATGGCGCATACGGGTTCAACTTTGACTGCGACTGTTGGTTTTGGCTCCATATGTGCTGCTCGAGCTTTAGATAGTTCTTTAGACCGTCCAAGCGCCAGTATGTCGCGCATGGGCATGTTGTCTGTCTCTAGGACTCTTTCCCGCAATTTTGAGGAGGTGCAGCCCTGTATAAATTGAGCGCGGATTTCGTCGTCCACATCTGGAAAGGTGCATGTGCTGGCCAGCTTCTTGAGTCTCGCGTAGAAGACATCAACGGACTCTTCTGGGAGTTGGCGGGCTTGGCGGAGTAAGAATCGTTCGTAATCCGCGCTGGCGAACGGTTCAAAGTACTCGGTTATCGCGTCGCGAAGCGTGGTGTACTTCCGTGGTGGGCCACCTTCCACCACGTCCTTCGAGATGTCGTGAAAAGCTTCTCCTCCTAGATGTAGAAGCATCGCACGCCTCCGCTCAACAGCAACGTCAGCTGTCACAAAGTAGTTTTCTAGGCGTTCTACCCACTTTTTCCACCGGGCGGCCTGGGAGGGAGGTGTGCCCGTGATAGTGAAGGGCTCCAGTGGAGGTACGGTAGCCATCGCCATTGTGGAAGGCGGGGGGGCTTGGCAGACAAAAGAGGTCCGGTTACCAGAAGGCTAGGAGTCCAGACACGCACTGGTGGCAGCTGTGGGAAGGTCCAGGTAGCGGTAGCAGGGCACGGCAGCGTTGCACGCGAAATGCGTGGGAAATAGCAGGCAGACCTCACGCGAGATGCGTGGGATATGGCAGGCGGGCCGCAGCGGTGCACGCGGGAAGCGTGAGGGATGGCTCGGGAGGCGCGCGGCAGGCCCCGCAGGCCGCGTGACGTCAGGCAGGAGGCAGGCGAGGTCGGGGATGCGGCGGAGCGGGGCTCACACCGGAGGCTGCGGGGAGGCTCACACTGGGGCGCCCAGGCTGGGAGCACGCACCTGAGGCCGAGGGCGGGTCCAGTCAGGTGACCGTCGGCTGGCAGGAGGACTGCGGCGCCGCACGCTGGAAGTAGCAGCGAGGTAGGCGGCGGGCGGTAGGGTCCCGGTTGTCGTGGCTGGGCCTCCGCACAGCAGGGCACAGAGCTGGGTGTTGGTGGGCCAGGAGGGCCTCGCAGGACGGCGGCTCCGGGGGTTGTAGGGCGGGCTGCACCGCAGGGGCCACACAGCAAGGCGGTCTGCCCAGGGTGAGGGAAGACAGTGCACGGCACGCGGTGGGGTGGCAAGACCACCTCGTCGCCAGTGTGGTGTCGTGACCAGGCCCTACACAATCACAGAAGGAGACCACACGTGTACTGTGTTAGTGGTCAGTCAAGTGCCTGCCACGCCCAGGGCCCTGGGCCTTTTATTAACTAAACAGCGTGCTCTCCGTCCCTACGTCGGGCGGAGCCATTGAACACACGCTTAAGGGGGGGATATGAACAGTAACTCAAATCGTGGGTCAGGGTGGTTGCGCCCACTCCTACAACGTTACAGGGGCCTCTTGTGGCCATCTTGAACTTTACATGCGATACCCTTGTGAACAGCAGCACGAGCTGCTGTTTAGTTTCTGAGCACTAATATTCAGAAACTTTTTTAAATAAACAGACGAGTATTAACCTGCAAATAAATGCTTGCCCATTTATTAAACATTTTTTTAGACCTCCTTACACAATCCCTGACCCACCCAGACCTCCTTTTGGCATCAGAGCGGGCTCCAGTCACACCACAGACCATACTTTGTGGCCCCAGGGCGAATGTTTGCTAGTACCCATGCTGTAGACGATTCTGCCTGTTTCTACTCCACTAAAAGCAGCATGGGATGTACAGAAGCTGGATCGCTTCTGACTTCCTGAGTGAGTGTCAAACCCAGTTGGGTAAACTCATGTAAACAATTGCGTTAAGATGCTCGTAGTCATTCAAGGAATCACTTCCAAAATGTCTAACCTTTCTTAGTAAAGTTCATTTTTTCCTGTAGTCAAACTGACTTGCAGAAACATCTATGATTAGGAAAGCTAAAAAAGAGCAGTGACATCTTAAGGTACCTGGGCCAAACATAATGTGGAGTCCCCTGCACAAAACAACTCTGAATTTATTATCTATTTTGAGCTAATTCAGGCCATCTGCAAGTATAGCTGGCTTATTGGCAAACCTCTTCTTTGGCCAGCTTCCATCTGGCCCCAACCCTGGAACAAATCCTCTCTCTGTCTGTCTGGTAACAGAGAAGACAAAAGACTAGCTGTGTGAACAATGTGGCTGGATATGGTGGTGCCTCCCTCTTTGGACTGTGTATTTTGTTAATGCACCCTGCACCATTGCATCGCCTCAATGAGGAACATGGACTCTAAATCAGGTGGCACTAGTCTGTAATTTCAATGACCCAGCAGTGGAGGCACATGGACTGTGCAGTCATGAAGGAAGCATATACTGCTGCTCTGCACTGCATTTTGACACACGGCCTGCCCTCATGACTTACTATGGTGAAGAGGTCTCCAGGTTGGCCGCTCCAGAAAAGCATGTAAACTAGTGATCCGAACACGCCTGCTATCCCCAATGTGTGGTGTAACTAGATTGTCAACACCTTTCAGGCATATCGTGCTGATCTGTGCCTTTGTTTGTTGCACTGCCTGAGTTGGGTGGGACTGGCATTCGGAGTCAGGTGGCAGCAGACTGTGTTCGCACCGGTCTGGCTACATCTCCACATGGTTGATGCAGTCACAAAGGGAGCACAAAAGGCCAGTTTCCAATGCACATTAAGTGCCATATGTTGCTTAAAAGTAAAGGCATGTGCAAAGGGTTAAAGTGTTTGCTAAATTTAACCAAAATCAGCATGGGCTGGCTAAAAAAAAGAAAGTAAGTAAAGATACTGATTATTCGGAAACTTTAGACGTGTGGGTCTATTATAAAAGTTTAACACAGGGCTCCCTTGACTGGTTGGGGCCCTCCACCATGCCTTAAAATGTCTCTGTATAAGAGAACGTGAAAGAGCAACATTATCATTTGACAGGGGCAGTTCAGTTTCTAAAATTATCGATGTGGTGCATGTAGTGGATTTTATTACAAGTTGTGCTGCATTGGGGTATCAGTAAAATAGCATGTGATTTTACTTCTACCTTTCAGAAACACACACACTGATGAATCAATTATGAGTAAAACCCAATGTGGGACTTATTTTTTTGTTGTATAGCTACATTGAATTTGAAATCTACATTACACAAAGTGTTAACACACATTTGCTACCTGCTCTGAGCAGGTGGTAGATATGCAGGTGGCACACTGGTTTGGAAGGACACCAGATGTCGCCTGCTGAGACTCCCCGCCTACAATTGCTGTATACACGATAATAAGGAATGGTGCTTTCGAATTGTTGAAGATCAGATAGAGTTTTCTTTGAACACAATTACATAGTGATTAATAGAGGACCTACTGAAAATAATACTACTTTATAATGTGGACTTAAATAGAAGGAATAATTCTCAAGAGGGGAAGTTGAGGCAAGGAAACTAATAGAGTATTACTCTCAGACTATTTCTATATGGGTGCACTGCTGTCGAATTATTTGGCTTTACAGGTGATGAATCAGAATCTCGTTTATTCAAAGTGTTCATAAATAAGAGCCCTGATGATGTCCATATCTGGACGAAACGCGTCAGATGTTTGACATGTGTACTGATTAATGAACAATGAAGATGTACTACTGGTCGCCACTATCTCTGTTGAAATAATATCAATAAAGAACACTTTGGGGAATCCACATCAGTAAACCTTTGACATTTCTTGGCAAATTTGAGTCGCTCCCTCAACTCATTGCAGGTAGATATGCAGGTACCTGTGAGTGGAGTGGAAAGTAAGGCAGTCGGTTGTGAGGAGTAGGGGAGGGCAAGGGATTATTTCTGGTTGGGGGAAATGTAGGAAATTATAATTTTTGCAAAGTGTACCATAGACACCATGACGGGTCTGGTGGCTTACTGTACTAATGTGCCATCTGTAGGGGCCTGTGCTGAATATAGCATGTTACAATGCATTCTATAACATTGCGAACTTTTAAAACGCAGTTGTTACAATGACCGCGTTGTTAGTACGCAATGCATTTATATCTTAAGTCATTACAACGACTTGCACTGGGGGTCGCATTGGACTTAGGAATAGTATTAATTACTATTCCTTCTCCAGTTTCCACAACAGTAGGGAAGGTGTTAGAATGTATTTCCGATACCTGAGCGCCCCCTAGTGCAAGTCGTTGTAATGATTTGCGATGTAAATGCATCACATACTGACAACGTGGTCATTGTAACAACCGTATTGTAATGGTAGCACAATGCAATGACAGCATTGTAAATGCTGTTTCCCGCCTGTGTTCAATCTCTTGGTCACAGATTCTAATCCCAGTAGTTCCACTCAGTCTTTCATCCTTCCAAGGTCGATAAAATGACTACCATTGAGATGGGTAACAATAAACATCTGTTATTCAGCGCCAACATACCCTAGTGTGAACGTGCACTTTAAGAATACATGTCATATTATATTTTTCCCCATCTGTTTTTGCTTGTAGTAGAACTCTGTGCCCTCTATCCTTGCTAACCAGTAGAAAAGTGTATGTGTTCCCCCTTTTAAACGTATTTAGCATTCCCCCCCCCTTCTGCATAATTACTGATTGGGGGGTGAAGTATCCTCACACCCTTTCCCACAACTGTGCCATATCCCCGCACTAATTTACATGCCTTTTGTTTTCTTTTTGCATTCGCCGTTGACTCGAACCCCTGAGAGACTCTGTGCAAAGAAGATGAAAAGGAGGGAGACAAGCTGATTCCCCGTGACGACGACGTCGCTACCTGGTGTATTGTCTAAGAACATTTATGTTTAAGAGCACTTTCCCAAAAAGACAAATAAACCAAGTGTTAACTTCCTAACTACCTCGTCACGTGTTTCCTAGCTCGCTTTAAATTTTTCCTCTTTCTATATGTACTGCATTCTTCAGCAGACATAGAAAGAGGAAAATCATGAACATAGCAATTTATACCATGTACAGTTACTCAAAGGAGTGTCCCAGCAAAAATGAAAATACTTATGCCTGTAAAAAAAGCAAGGTTTTAAGTTTCTTCTTAAACATTGCTATGTCACTCATGTCTCAGGGGATTGTTTTTGTGCAGTAAGGTATCCCTTCCTGCACAAAATGATCTTGGTAACAATGAAGGCACCCTTGCACCATTGTGTAAGAGTGCCTCTTTTGGCGTTAAGCTGCACATTGTGTGTCAGCGTGTGAAAAAGTCAGGACTGCACCCTATAATGTTAAATACAGCACATTCCTGCCCTTTCCCTATAATGCAGTGCAGCAAGGTGTCTTTCTATGCTGCGTGTCTTCTTCATAAATATGCCCTTTAATGTTAATACTTTTTTATCTTGATTGGCACCTGTTTGAAATGTCCATCTTTTGCTTGGTGTACCCCCACATATTTGCCTTGACAGTGTTGCTGGTTGTAGAGGTCTATCACTTTATACCTGCTAACCAGTGGTCAAGTGCCTGTGCTCACCAATTTAAGATGAAGACATTGGCATACCTCAGATTGGAATATTTAACTTATCTATAAGTCCCTAGAACATGGTCAAAAAGTGTACTACTGGCCTGTAATTTAAATGTCATAAGTGGACTGTGCTCCATCAATTACAGTGAGTATGTAAACAGGTGTGCCATGTGTAGCCTGGTTTTGCAGTTTTAAACCCTTTGGAAAATCCTAAGCCTTCCTTTAAATATTATTAAGTCACCTCTAAGTAGGTCTTACTTCAGACAAGGTATGGTGCACATGAATTTAAAAGTATGACATTTAAATGTTTATTGTCAAAAATGTCCTTACTGCGAAAAAGCCCCAATAGATTTTGTGACTGTAGTAGAGTTGATCCTTCCATGGAAAAACACTGGGATATAGTATTACATAGTATTACATTTGCTAATGTTATCTCCAGCTCAGAAACATCAACAAATTACATTTGCTGACTTTTTGAAAGATTTATCATATGTCAAATTTGCAAGTGAACCAAGCGGGAGCTGCTATCAAAATTGGTTTAGAGAGATCACCGGAGAAACATTGCTCATTTTCCTGGCCACACCTGCATGGGCACATAAGCTCTGCACAAGGGGAGAAGAGTTTCACCATTTTGGATTTAGGCAGAGAGGGGCACTATGGGAAAAACCGGCAGTGTTACCCCTGGGAAATCTTACACTATTGGTAATGGAGGAGCCCAAAGTCACTTCTACCCACAGACTGGTGCCTGGTATAATAGAGGCACCTACAGTACCCTCCTCAGACCACTCTCTGCACCTGTAGAAGAACAGGAGAGGACTGGACCTGCTCTCTTTGGTGTGAGAATAGCCTAGAAAGCTAAACCTGCTCTCCCTATGTTACCCAGTAAATAGAAGTGGACTACAAGCATAGTAAGATTGACCTACTGTTCCAACTTCGGAGTCACAATAAGCCTTAAGAAGCCTTTTCTGCAACTGCTTAGCTGACCAGTTCTGACTGGTCCTGTTCTGCACTCTGATGCTGGCCTCTTTTCTTCCAAGTTCAGCCCCAACACCTTGGACTATTGCCTGGTGTCAAAGTATACTCCTCCTAACATATACTTAAACCATGAATATTATGGCTCCAAAGACCTCCAGAGGCATTAGACCAACCTGGCAAACAAATCCATCAAAGGTGCGTTGTCTCCGGCCCAATGATTCAGGCTGGTCCTGCTTGGAGCTTTTCCACAGCAGAAAATCCAATTCAGCTGCACCTCGTGGACAATGTATCTGGCCTCTTCAGTACTATTCAGCTGCAGCCAGCAGCCTTGCTCCACTGGAACAATCCAAGTTAAAAAAAACGTACAATGTCCAAAAGTAGAAATCTTCACTGGGCGAAGGTGCCAAAAGTATTCTGCTAGTGACAAAGACCTTCCTTGGATGCAGAATTTATCCCACTTGTAGAAGGGAGGAACACAGTAGATGGGAAATCAAAAGTAAGGAGCGAGCATTGTTGAAAGGAATCTGTTTAGAAAATAAGCCAATTGAGAAGATGAATGGGCATAGAATGAGGGGAGATACTAGTCCAAATATAGACAAAAGATGAGTTTTAATGCTTTTTCATTCTTTATTGCATTTTAGCTTTTCTAGCAAAGAATTTCACAGAGAAGAGCTTTGTTATAACTCAAATGAAGCAATCTAAGTACACTTATTATCTTCAAAACAAAGCAATGTGTCAACTTACAACCTTATTATGAGTCTGATGGTCAGAGGATGCCAGACTCGTGGGGGCGCGGTGGGGGCATTCCAGCCACCACCACACCTTCGGTCTGACACCCCATTACAAATTGGGCAGTCGGACCACCATTGCAGTGCCACAACTGCCAGGGATCGGAGATCCTTGGTGGTGGTGTGGCAGTATTGAAGCTGCAATATGCTTGGCAGGAACACCCTGGGCCCGCCTGGCATAATAAGAGTTTCATGGTGGTTGCTCCTCCATGTACATCACGGTGGAGAGGAAACAAAGGGTCCATAAAGGGCCCAATGTTGCCTCTGCAGCATCAGGTTCTTGCAGGGGGGAACATGTTGTGTCCCCCTGGGTGCATGCACTCCAGTTTCTGCATGGCATGGACTGCACCAGTCCATGCCGTGCAGGTACTGCCTTTGATGTTCACATTGTGGTACCTATTTCATAGGCACCACCATGGGAACACCAAAAAGTTGCCCACCAGTGACTAAAAAAGTTACAATACAGCGGCATGGGCACACAAGTTTTGTGGTCCTGGTGCGGGGTGGAGATTTGGTGGCCCACTTCAGGACTTTAGTAATTTCAAAAACAAAACTAGGAAAGACACTGCCCACTCTGTGCAATGTGTAAATAATTTAGAGGTTTGCATAGAATGCTAAGAGGGCAGTAATATTTCATCAACAAACAATCTGTATATAACAGCTCCTCCAAACAATGCAATACTATCATTACCTTGTGTCAAACCAAAGTAAAAATGTATAGTTCAATGAATGTAATTTGTAATCAATAGAGCAAAAGCATAAATCATATTGGAGGTAGTCATATGCTACACTTCATAATACCACTAGTCATGCAAAACATGCGTTAAACAATGCAATGCTCAATGTGAGAAATCTATTGTACTGTGCTCCTATGATTTACATTGATTTCTGAAATTCTGCACAACAGGTATGTTGACTTCCTAGTGGTTGTGGCACAATCTACAGCTCACATCTGCTAGAGTCCTTTAATAAAATTCATAAAAAAACTATTTAATCAGAATATTTTACCTTTTGGTAGGTCAATTGTATAAGGCACACTTTTCAAAGAAATATGTCTTTTCTTACATCGGAAGCAAAACTTGCAACATTAAGATTAAAACAGGCAAGTGATTTCACAGGGTAGGCCTGGGGTTTCAAAAGATAAAGTAAAGCTGGTTTTGCCCTTGAAATGCCATATTTACAATCTTGTTATGAAGAAAAGTTGACATATTATCACAGAGAGTTGAGAATCTGAACAGATAGATGAGTTTTATTTGAACTAAAAGCATGGGCTTGATTGGTGCAACAAGCAGCAGCCAGCTGTAGTTTTTAGCCTAAAAATGATCTATTGCTAACCTCTGATGAGAAAAAGTTAGAAACATGTATTTTGTAATTGGGCAACTATGGAAAATAAGCTCAATAGCACGTGAATTAAAAATATTGCTGTAATAGCTTTTATTGTAAAAGGATTGAGAGAGACCTCTTAACACACCAGTGGAATAGGGTACTTATTAAGCATGGGCGTAAAATCCGTTCCGCTCACGGATTTTACGGATTTTCGGCAAATTCGCAATCCGCGAACTCTCGCGAACTTGCCGAAAATTCGTAAAATCCGTGCGAAGCGGATTTTTTGCTTGGTCGCACTTGCCAACTAGAATACTATACAATTTCGCGGGAGTAAACACTTGCGAACACGTAGATGCGGCGGGCAGCGACAATCTCGCAATTGCGAGATTGCAAAATTTGCAATTTCGCACAAGAAATCCACCAGCAGGCAGCATAAACCTTGAAAATTATGATTTTTATCAGAATAACTCCTCAGGTTGACATTTGCCTGCACTTTTTCTTTGCAAGGAGTCCATTTTGGGGGGGGGTGGGAGGAGGGAAGTGCCCCACAGTCTCCAACTTCCTGTTCCTGTCCAGCAGGCTCCTCCCAGTGCTTTCTTCATGTGCTGGTCACTTTGATTTGGATCTTGACCTGGAAGGATTACTTTTTGTGGATGCTGCTGGATATTTGGATTTTTGCAAAACTGAAAGCACTCAGCAGGTGCAAAAGTTCAATCTTATCATTAGTAACCATTCCCTGTAGTGCTTCCTGAGGGGCCCCTTCAGAGTTCAGTTGCCTACTGGCAACTATTCTATGACCCTGCTCTGACCCTCACAGCAGGCTCAGAGAATAGGTACAAGTAGGCCACAAAGGTCCTGTGAAAAAAAAATTGAACTGCAACAGAAAGCAAATTACAGATAAGGAAGCAGGTGCCAGCCAGACTGGAAGTTTAAATTCAGTGACACATTAATCAACCCCAAATTAATTCATGTCAGTTGAAGCAGGGCAGGTGTGCTTGCTTTTTTTCACCCCCATAATCTACAGTGATAAACCAACCAGAGGGTGGCAGTGATGTACCAGAGGGTGGCATGGGTGTACCAGAGGGTGGCAGTGGTGAAACAGAGGGTGCTGTGAACCTGTGATGATGAACCAGACGTAGAAACAACATAGTCGCAGCCGTTGCGAGCCGACAAGTAAGTTCGCAATTGCGAACTGGTACAAAACCCTCGCGAACTGGCAGAAACCCTTGCGAACACAAAAAAAAAAAATCCGCAAATTCGCGAGAGTTCGCGGATTTTGCGGATTGCGAATCCGTAAATACGCAAGTTCGCGGATTGCCAATTCGCAAAATCCGCCCATGCTTAGTACTTATAAACAGTGAAACAAAACAGTTTCCCTTGGTGGAGCTACTGAGAAAATACGCCCAAATACTGGTCTTGGACACAAAGCTTAATTAAGCATAAACATAAACAAAAACAATTTTATATATAAAATATATGAAATTTATTAAAACAAAGCCTTTAAAACATATAAAAGTACATTTTCATTTCCTAAAAAGATTTTTCAAACAGGAAAATACAGTCACAGTTCATATAAGCATCAACAAATTCTCATACTGTAATCACTAATCCAAATTAAAAAAGTCACCTAAATTAAAACAGGTTATGCAATTTAGAAAAGGGGAGAGAGACAAACATAGACATCAACGATTTGTCATAGAAATTTGCACATCAGAACCCTCATTTAGACTCAGTCCTAGACCTGTCTCGTTTTGTTGTTCTTAGGGTGAGCTAGATTGTTCGATTGTGCGATAATGGGCGTCGACGCGTTTCGATGGACTCTTTCAGTAATATGCCATCTTTTTAAAGACTAGTAAATATGTCTGTCTAAATGTATGGCACTGGATGGTTGCCTCATACAGGGAAATCCTGTTGATAAACACATTAAAATCAGTGTATTGCATCAAACCACAGGTTATCATTACTACTTTACATCCTAATGGTAATTAGAGCTTTACAGATTTCATACTTTGTACTTGCGGCTAAAAGTACTACTGCTTTTTGCCACCTGCCAACTTCTACTTGTTTACATCTATTGACATTTTTAAATATGCATGCATTAATTGCAACATTGCTCTTATTTTCATCATAAGTCCTACCAGTATGTGGGCTTCTGTTGGGGAACAAACCTCCCACCCAAGATACTCTATTTCGGCAGCTCTACCTTTAAGTAGCAACAAGATACAATAGTGGGGAATTAAATTAGAGAAGCCAAACATCCCCATCCCAATCCAATTTCTAGGTTAGCCATTTCATATACTTACACCTCGTGTGTCTAGGTCCTAATTCATGTATCATTATTTTCTGATTTATTTACCTTATTGCATTTCCAATTTATATAGCTTCGGGTTTGTTTCGGTTTTTATATAGTAGCATCCTTGTTTTTGATTAGGTCTGAAAGGGTAAGGAATTTGATATATTTACAACATAGTCCCACCTGATGTTATTAATTTTTTTATTTGTATCTGAGTATACTGCGATCATTCATTACCTGATGGTCCTTTTATATCTCGCTTTTTGGTGGCCTTATTCAGATGTTGTCAAATTGACATTGAGAAGATATTTGTCTCCTATAAAGCAATATACAAAGAGTTTGGTTTTACTTGAAGTACACTATTGGTGAACTCTTTAAAACGATCACATCCTACTATTCAATTTATTAAATATACCTTTTTATGAAGGACGATTGCTCCGTGGTTGTCGGTCTTCTACACGACACTAGAGCAAGAAATCCTTCGTCTCGTTATTCACCTTTATTCTGTAATCTAAATGCAATAAATATCATTTAGTGCTAGCCGTTAAGTTTAGAGTGATTTTAAGCTGTGAGGCTCCATTAAAACCTACCTAGTAAAGGAGTACGTTGATCCTTGGAACGGGTGAATTAGGGAGACGCCTTGTTGATCTTATACTTAATTATTGTAGCGCTTTCTGCAAAGGAAATATTGGCTACATTATTCCCAAGCCTCATAGTAGGATTTCATCTAATTTTAAGCGGGGATTCGTTCTCCTTACCGTAAGGTATTTTGATCTCTATTCCACACCCGGGTCCCGCGCACAAGCGTTCGTCCGTTTCTTTAAAAAAAAGCTAGTATTTAGGTCTGTTACTAGTGCCCTTTTTAAACTAGGTCAACTTTCATCCTATTGGGCGGCCCCTAGTTAGTACAGCTGGTTATAATTCTCCTAATGTGGGCCGGTTCATTATGACCGGGGCGTCGCGCTCTCAGTTACTTCCGCGTTTCAAGCCTCGGTTTCACCTCTGTTTCCTCTAGTTCCTGCCATATCCAAGCCTCTCTCTGACTCTCAAGGGCGCGTTGCCAACCTCTTTTTCATTAGGTCTTTTGAGTTTAGTTTGTTTTCAGTTTTTAATTTAATTAAATTCAGACACAATATTTATCTAACCTATAGCTATTAGTTTCTATCGTATGAATATTATGTTTACGATTATCAGTGGGTAGATCTGTTCCATATTGTGTATAGTATATTTTCAATGCATAATACGCTTCTGATGTATACTCCTTCAAATCATATTTTTAGTGAGCTACATTATTCCTTACTGGCTCGATATTCATTTCATCCATTCCTCCCTTGAATTAAGAACCTTATCTATAGTGTCCAAATGACATATATACCACTGTTCTCGTTTTTTCCTTACTAGCTCCAGATTGCCACCTCGTCTGCTTACCGTTATTTTTTCTAGAAAGTACCAGGTGAAATCATCACAACCATGGTTACATTCTTGGAAGTGTTGTGTGAGGGTTGCATTTTCCTTTTTATTTTTGATTGCCGATCTGTGTTCCAGAAGTCTAATTCGAAGCTCCCTGCCTGTCTCCCCCACGTAGCCTAGACCACAGGGGCAGACGAGCAGGTAGACTACATTCTTGCTTCTACAGTTGTTTAAGCTTTTGGGAACAAGTGTTTTACCATTAAAGGTCAATTTCTTAGACACAATGCAATTCGGACAGATGGAGCATGTGCCACATTTATGATTCCCTATTGCCTTTGTGTTTCCAATCATAGTTGTTTGGACAATAGTCCCAGGATTTTTGTATGTGCTCACTAAAGCGTTTTTGATCGTTTTGTTCCGCTGGAATGAGAAAAGTGGTTTTGGCAATGGTACAGTCAAGCCACTGTTGATAATCTTCCAATTCCGGTTTACGATATTTTTGATTTTATTGCTCAGACTAGAATACTGGCATACAAGGACAATCCTATCTTGTATTCTATTAGCTTTCTTTTTGTTCATGTCTAGCAGTTGATCTCGATCATAGAACCTTGCACGTTTCAACGATTGTTTTACTAATTTTTTAGGGTACCCCCTCTCTCGCAGTTTTTTTCCATGGTCTCTGCATGCTTATAAAAGTCGGTTAAATTCGTGCAGTTGCGCCATAGCTGCAAAAATTCCCCGAAGGGGATGTTATCTTTTTGGGCTCGCGGGTGATTACTTTGATATTGTAAGAGGGTGTTTTTGTCTGTTGGTTTCGTGAAGAGTTCTACTGCTAATTGTCCATTTCATTCTTTAATTTTAATATCCAGAAAATTAACGCTACTGGCACTATAATTTGCTGTGAAGTTAAGATTTCTATCGCCTAGATTTAGCCACTCTAAAAAGGACACCAAGTCCTCACTGGCACCGTTCTAGACGAAAATAATATCATCAATGAAACGATGCCAGTGAGACACATTTCAAAAAAACTGTGCCAACTCGTTATATATGTGTTTTTGCTCAAAATGGCTAACATAGAGACATGCCAGACTGGGGGCACAAGTGGCCCCCATGCTGGTCCCTTTCACCTGTTTAAATAACTCATCCTTGAACAGGAAAATATTGTTTTTTAGCACTAGCTCCACACATCCCAAAATGAAGTCCCTATTGCCTCCCTTCAGATCTTCGTGTTCCAAGATGGCGGATAGGACCTCAATGGTGTCATTCTGGGGGATATTTGTGTACAGAGCCTCGATGTCCAAGGTGACCAATAACTGGGTCACCTTGTCAAAGCTCTGCCCCTCATACACCGCAATAGTGTGGGCCGGGTCCCTCAAGTATGATTTTTGTTTCTGGACAATTGGCCGCAAGAAGTAGTCCGCGTATTTGCTCAAGGGCTCCAATAGTGAGCCCAGGCTGCTCACGATTGGCCGCATGGGTGGGTTGTCAATATTCTTATGGATTTTTGGCAATCCATATATTGCCGGTATGATTGGGTTGTTGTTGAAAAGAAACTTGTATTCATCATCCCATATCAAATCATTATCTCTGCCAAAGTTTAAAAATGTAGAGACATCCTTTTTAAGCTTTGTTATCGTGTTACATGGAACTGGGATGTAGTGTTCCTTCACATTTAAAAGAGTCCTCATCCGTCGTTCGTAGTCATCACTATTGAGGACTACTACCCCTCCGCCTTTATCGGCGGGTTTTATCGTTATTAGATCGTTATCTTGTAGCGTTTTAAGTGCTCCTCTATGGCACTTGGATAGACTATTATAGTGCCCTTGCGTATTCTTGAGACTCTTTTTTATTTCAATTTCTACTATCCTCTCGAATAGTTCAACATTTTTATCTATTTGGCTCAGATTCGGTGTGAATACAGATTGTGGTCTAAAACCTGTGACATTAGGTCTTGGTTCATATTCCTTGTCAGCGAAAAATCTGTTGAGCCTAATTTTTCTAAAAAAGCTTTTTATATCTTTTTCCAATTCAAATTTATTGGGAGGAGCAGTTGGGGCAAAGCTAAATCCAAATCTCAGCACCTCTTGTTCCTCTCCCGATAGAGCCCTATCGGAAAGGTTTATAATAGGGAATTGATTCACCTCCAATACCTGGCATTCCTGGTTTTCAGGTAATTTGGAGTTGCCTCGTTTGGAGGTGCATGGTTCCTCATGGGTTCCTGTCGGGTATAGTTCCGATAACCTTTTTGACCCCTGTACGGGCGGTTCTCTAAAAAAGATTGGGGTTAATTTTGGTAATTGGAGGCTAGCCTCCCTGTTTGCTCATTTGTATGTTCTTCCTCATCACTTGACCCCGATGTTTCTGAAAAGGTTATTCTTTTATTGTTCCCCCCTCTCGAATAGATTTGTCTGGGGTACTGGGGCTTCTCCCACCTTTGGTCATTCCTGCTAGTATAGTAATCTTTATTTAAGAACGGGTATACTGTTTCTGCACAACATTTTTCTATATCTTTCCTGAGTTTTGTTGACTTTTTGTTGGTTAAATAGTCTCGGTATCCTTCGGTTTCTTGTATTAGCTCTTCTAATTTCTTTTTGGAGTCCTCAACTGCTGTATTTGTTTTAAGTGCGGCCTCTAACTCGTCAATTTGTTTGCGTTCAAAGATCATTACATCTTGTGCCGTCTCGATAATGAGGATTAGCCAATCTCTACTGCACCGATTGGCAATGTGAGTCCAAATCTCAAGAAATTGTTCAATATCTGAGAAGAGACCCGGTTCATTCCTTATCCGAAGGTCCAGTGGTATAACTCCTGCTCTTAAATAACCTGTCAGAAATTCAGCATGCAGTTCTGTTCTTATTACTTTTTCCTTAGATTAAGGATCTTGATTAATTCATCGTGACCGCTTTTACTCGTCACGAAAGTACCACCTGACTGTGGATTTTGATTTAATATTTTGATCAATTGATCCTCTGTAAAGCCAAATGTTTTGAATTTATCCATTTTGGCTTATTTTTTTATCACCACGATAAGGTGACAGTTCAGTTATAGGGACCCTAGACCATATATTATTACTAGGACCCTAGTTAGAACACTTTCCAGTTCAACAGAACCGTGCTTAAAATGTAAAAGGATTGAGAGAGACCCCTTAACACACCAGGGGAATAGGGTACTTATAAACAGTGAAACAAAACAGTTTCCCTTGGTGGAGCACTATTGTGACTTTTGCTGCGCTGTCTAGAAGCACTATCACCAAAGTCCTGTTTCGGAGGAGAACTTGTTGCTGTATGATGCGATCTGTGGTCGCTAGAGGGAGCTAGAGAGCTGCAAGGAGCCGGAGAAACGCCAGAAACGCCAGAATCGAGCAGCGTGCAGGTCGCGGGAGCAGGCTACCAAACAACAAACAAACTAAAGAACTAGCTCTGGAACAGCGTTTCCACCCGCCTTGCCCCCGGCCCCCCGGCCCCCCGGCCCCACCCGGCGATAATCCACGGGAGCCTGCTTGTTGAGCCTGCCGAGCATCCTCGCACGTTCTTGCACGTCTTCCTCACCTGGTCCCCTGTTGGTTGGTTCGTTGGTTCGCTGGGAGTGAGCGGGTTGCGGACTAGCGGACTAGCTGTGGCACTGGGACTAGCTGTGCTGTGCAGGACACCGCTGGGAGGAGTCACCGCGGAGCTGCGGCAGCCACAGAGCAGAGCAGAGGTAACAGTGTCTGCGGCTGACACCTGCGGCTGTCAGCTGCTGGAGGGGGGGGTTCGGAGAAAGCCAAGACCAGGCTGTGATCAGGAGGCTGGGCTTCTGCCAAGACAGTTGCTTGTGTTTTGCTCGTGTTCTGCTCTGTTGCAGGGAGCCATTGGCAGTACAGGTCAGCTCTACTTCTGGGACATTGCTAGGACACTGTTGAGACACTGCTGAGACCCTGCTGAGACCCCGACTCATTACCTGATACCTGTTACTGCTGAGCATGTAAAGCAGGTAAAGAAGGTAAGGCAGGCAGATCGGAGGCAACCGGAGACGGAGACGGGGGGAGCTGCGGGCTGCGGAGTGCGTGAGAGAGCTCCGGCCCCCGCCTCGACCTGTGCTTCACGGCTTCACGGCACAATTCCGCAACAGAAGCTGCAGTTGACAGCGAGGAGGAGAGGAGGAGAGGAGGAGTGGACCTGCCGCCCGCACCACTCGGTCGTCAGGGCATCAATTAGTACACCAGAGGAGAGCCCCTAGCGCCATTTTGTAATCGAACCACCTCCATCAATCAGTTTCTGGTTCAGTGACTACCAACCCCCAGGCTTGGTTGGTTGGTTACCCAACACCAACACCAACACTTAAGCGCTGCGAGGCCCTAGGGCAGTTATGCGCTATACAAATGCAATTTTTCATTTCATTTCAATTTTTCATTTCAACTACTCTAGCCTAAGTTTACTGGCAGGGTGCGTCACGTGGGCTGGCCTGCGCCTGTTGTGTTGACAGGGGTCTAAGCTGGAGTAACCAGAAAAAACCCAGCTCAAACAACACCATCTCAACGGCAGGGCTGACAAGGAGACTTGTCTACTGGGTCCTGCTTGACACCACTTAAATCTATCTATTAACTCGCAACTAAGGGGCTGCGCCCATAAAATGAGATCAGGAAGGATACGAGGAGGCCCAACAAGCAAAGGAAAAAAACGCAAGCAAACGGTTAAGACACCCGAGGAAACTAAAGGGTCTCCGCCAGCCAAACAGAGCTCCTTAATAGACATAACGTCGGACAAATCAACTTCCAATAACTTAAGAAGTGACTCTATGGCTAACGCAGAAAGGAGCAAAAAAACAAACCAATCTTCATACCAACCCAAAATCTATACAAAATTCTGTTTCCTAAAAAACGCAGGGGACACCTTATTCTCAAAGATCAACGAGGAATTAGAATTACAATCACCCCTGGAGCCATCACAGATACCTCCGCCTTTCCAGTTTGGGGGCACACAGCTACTACAGGATAAGGACAAGCACAAGAGCAAAGAAAAAAACAGCATAATGTCTATTTCCTTACCTCAAACAACATCAACACCCCAGCCTCAGAACAAAGAGGCAAAGCGAAAGATTGGGTCTGTGGGACCCAGTACCGGGAAAAAACTGACTATAGATTCCAACTTAGTCCAAGTACATTGGCCTAATAAAGCAATGGACAGGCCACTAAGAACACCTGACAATAGCATACTCAACATCAGCGACAACGCTAAGGATGATAACATGAGGAACAATATAAGGTCAGAGGTCATAATCCTCTTGGAGGAATCTATAAACAAGAATGAAGCTGGAAGCGGAATGGAACGCGGTGAAGAGAAGGACTTGCCCATGATAGTCCTGGAATCTTCTCACAAACAACAAGAGCTTGGTGATAAAAAGACAGATAGTACTTCCAGCAAAGAAGAAAGACAAATAACCTCAGTGTCAGAGGCAATAGAAATATCCTCTTACTTGGGGAAGGAAGAGTGGGAAGAACTTGTAGCTGCATACCCTCAAGATCAGAACAGCAGCGGAAAGATTACACATACACGGTCCATGAGAATTGAAGGTGCACAGGAAAAACAAGAGGAATCAAGCTTGCCAGAAGGAGCAGCAAATTTTAAAGGACAACCTGGATGCCAAGAAAAAAACCCAAAACATCACGGGCAGGAAAGCGCCTGGCCCAGTCTCCTAAACACAGTACAACTCTTAGTGGACGCATTACACTATCAATCGGAGAAAATGGACGCCCAACTAACGCTATTAGATACTCTAGCTGTGTTTGTGGTTGCCATAGATGGGAAAATGGGTGCATTAAATACGCTTCTCCAGAGTAAATTGGGTCATCTACAAGACACAAAGAGGAGCACCAGTAGTGAGTGCAAATGCGGCCCAATTATTGACAAGCTATCCACCCTCCCAACATTACTAACAGACCTGTGCTCACAACTCAAAAGACCTCCCCATGAAAACAACACGCCGCACAATGAGAAACGGGATTACCCACCAAAAAAAGACACCAAAATTGCTATTCACACACAAACAGAAGTGGTCGCTAAAGAAAAATCTGGTGAAGATACAGAAGTCGTTGGAAAGACTGAACAGACGAGCACAGGTACTCAGGCACAACCTAGGAAGAACGATCCAAGCAACTGCCCAGTGGATAAAGATTCGGGCCCAAAATGCCCTTCACCAACGGACATCATAGATGAAGATGTCAGTGATACAAAATCGAACGCGAAACAGAGACGAGCAAAAAAACGTAAAGGTAGAAAACATAAGCTCTGCTCAAAACGCGAAGGATTTAGGCAACTCTTTGGTCGATCTATTATCATGGAGCAAAATAAATCACAATCTGGGGAAGAGAAAACTTCAAGCCATAAATCCAATGCAACAGGCCAAATATCTGAAATTCTGGAGAATCCAGTCAACTACGGATTAGACGAACAAAACAAACACCTTCAAAACGGCAAATCAGCACCTGCACAACCAGCAAGGAACCCCCCAAAGTCTGCTGACACCGGCTCGTCAAATGCGCAGATAAACAACACAAAGATCAGCCACAACCTGCAAAACACAGAACGAGGTCTTACCCCGGTTAGAATTGACAAAAGAGCAGAAAGCCAAGGAACAGGCATAGGACCGACGGAAAGCCAAATATATGATATCAATCAAGCAACTGCGACATTACATACACGGGGAGACCACACAACAATAGAATCGGCACCAGTAAATTTGACAAGCAACGTACACTTATTGGGCGGAAGGGGGAGACATACAGATCCCGAAATTCTTGTGCCCCCCCAAAGCGCAACTGACCAAGCTTCAGGCGGAACAATCAATACTGACACTTACATGGTAAAAACAAGATCAACAGATTATGTGGATCTGGAAACACCCTTAGTCAGTTACAATAGAGTGGGGAGCATAAATGAACAAGGGAATACCCCAGAGGCCATATGGTTTATCCCAGAATACATCTCCAAAGGACGACATGATATCCTAAACAGAACAAATATACTACGACTATTATCTCACATCCCCCCACTGGCAAATGTATCAAGCACAGACCTGTTATCCATTGAATTTGTAGACTCAGAAGGTACAGGAAGGGAAGCGACAAAGGCGACTTGGGCCTCGGGAAAAACAACGCAGAGAATCCTATCCAAAGCAGAGGTATTTAAGAACTGGGGAATCACGATAAAACCAAACACAAAACCAAGATACCCAGACATCCTGTTCCCAGAAACAAAGCCGGAGCCCAGGGACACCGCTGCCAGACACAGAATCTCGGTCCTTAGAGGCGCGGCAGGGCCATGTAGAACAGGTAGTAATGAGAACACTGAAAGCACCTGCTGGTTAGGAGTAGACAGGGTAGTTTTAACTGAGTTGAAAGATCTAAGACGGATTGTGAGAACTATAAAAAACAGCAACTGACAACCCGACCAAAACTCCCGGGAGCACACGCTAAACCAACTGCGCATATGCTCCTGGAACATCAATGGGCTATCAACTAAAATGCTGGACTTAGAATTTATAGCCTACATAAGATCTTTCGACATAGTGGCCCTGCAGGAGACATGGCTAGCCGAACCTCCACATCTCCAAGGATACTTACGATCTTTTACAGAAGCCAAAAGGTCAGCTAAGTACGGGCACCTCAAAGGTGGATTAGTGATTTACGTAGCAGCTACTAGTTTTGTCAGGATAGAAGAAATAGGCTCCTCTTCAGAAGCCAATCTTGCAATTAAGCTAGCCCTAGCACCCCAAGATGAGGAGAAAGTCAATTGTGACTGCTTGTTCATCAATGCCTATATCCATCCTAAAGGGAAAAAAAAGCTGTTAAGGAATTATACAATTTCTTGGAGGAATGTCTTATGGAAAGGTCAACAACTAACATTGTGCTTACAGGGGATTTCAATCTTAACCTTATGGGTACGCCACAAGAAGATGCTATTCTAGCTCAAAACATATCTTGGGAACTACCATTACAAGAGAAATTTCAAATAACCAAGCAAACAAAATTAGGAGCACAGACACTTGAAGAATTGGAACATTTTAATATCAGAGCCCTAAATGGTAGATTCGCGGGAGACAGTCCGCCAGCTCCAACTTATCATTCTACAAGGTCAAACAGCATTTTAGATTATACTTTTGTTTCACTACCTCTCTTTCATTATATAACCTCGTTCCAGATAGGGATAAAAACTGATAGTGACCACTGCCCTCAGGAAATGGCTTTGAATATGGTGAAACCTACACTTGAGCGATCAAACGCCCCAAAAGAGTCCATTCATACTGTCAATTTTAAAAAAATCAAGTATTCAGCAGCAATGGGCGAGATGTTAATAGGAAGTGCACAACAATACTTTTTGGAGCGGACTGGATTAAACGAGGTTACAAAATGGGAACAATTTACAATCATGATGTCGAATTACGCAACACAGCCCAAAGCAGCTGCAAAGATCGGCAAAATTGACACCCTATCACGAGAGTACAGAGGAAAAATCAAGGAAGCGAAAAACAGGATATACCGCTTAATGAGGGAAATACAACTAGACCCAAAAGAAATAGCAAAGCAAAACCACCTTCGGTCACTGAAATCCAATCTAAAAAAGTTGAAATGGGAAGCAACCAAATCAACAGAGGATGACTTGTGGGCAAAATTGCACTCAGACATCAAACAGAATGATGGGGCGAGGTTTTGGAAAACCATTAACTCGCTGATACGTCCAGCACACCTGGGGGTCTCATCAAACATTACAGAGGAAATATGGGCATCCTATCTTGACACGCACTTCAACCAAGAACCTCCTAAAAACAAGGTCCTATTTACATTAGATAACAGAACAGTCGACAATGCCAACCTTGCACAACAAACCCAACTGCGCACTGATACTAAAGACAAATACGAACCAAACAACATCTCAAAGCTCCAACACAGCATTGATTGTCAAATTAAAAAAGGTAGAAGGGAAGGAGCTCCGGGACCTAATGGAATCCCCCCGGTCCTCTTCAAACAAGATGCGGGTTACTGGGCAGCAGCTCTTGAACCCCTTTTCTTGGAAATCAGGTGCTCGAACATCTTGCCAGATTCCTGGAAGGGCTCTATTATAACCCCAATATACAAAGCAGGGGACAGGGCTCTTCCTCAAAATTACCGACTAGTGGCCCTAATAGACAATGAGGCGAAGTACTTTGCAGGATTACTGCTGGAGGAACTACAGGAATGGGCTGCAAAGAAATCGCTGATACCGGTTTATCAGACAGGCTTTGTCAAAACAGTGGGCACGATGACTAATATCCTAACCATGGGCCTACTAATAGACAAGGCAGAGACGAAAAAACTGCCACTACATCTCTGCTATGTAGATTATAAAGCGGCTTTCGATAACATCAATCGGAATCTCCTGTGGTCTAAACTAAAGAATTGGGGGATCTCAAAACCGCTGCTGGACCTGTTAATAAACCTGCACACGGAGACCTGGATACGAATAAAGGTGGGGGACGGCTCACTGCTGTCCAGGCGCATACCGACAAACAACGGCCTCAAGCAGGGCTGCGTCCTGGCCCCAACATTGTTTAACCTGTTCTTGGGCGACCTGGCGCCAAATCTGATTGACTGCAACTCACATGCCCCCAAACTAGGAGGGCTTAATATACCATGCCTCTTATATGCGGACGACATTGTTCTCATAAGCCATACTAAAGTAGGGCTTCAAAGACTCCTGAACATCACTCAGAGCTATTCCGAGGAAAATGATCTAAAAGTCAACCTTGAGAAAACTCAATCTATGACCATCAGTAAAAGAAAAAGAAAAACCTTCACGTGGCTCTGGAACAAATCTCGCATTAAAGACACGTCAATATATAAATATTTAGGCGTGAAAATCGACAATGGCGGACGATTCATTGCACAAAGGTCTTGCATCAAAGGCAAAGGGATAGCTCTGGCAATTGCTTTAAAAACCTTGAACAACAAGCTATCTGGTCCATCATTAACACCATTGGTACAAGCTATCCGAGCAAAACTTCTGCCAACAATCACTTATGGAAGTGAGGTTTTACGAGGCAGAGATGCAACAATACTTGACAATACAATCACAGCTGCATATAGAATCATCTTTAGTCTTCCTAAGTGGACCTCCCCATCACAGATTAGGCTGGAGTTTGGCATTCAACAACAGCTCCTGGCACGCCAGGGGGCCTATATCTGTGTATGGGACAAAGTGAGGAAATCTGCACAGGGAACCTTGAACGAACATCTATGGAGGGAAATAGAGCAGACTTCGACCTTGCCTGCAGCCAAATATCTTGCAAAAAGTCTTGTAAACACCGGGCTGGAACAGCTCTGGGCATCCTCCTTAGACCATAAAACCTTCAATAAACTGGTAAAGAAATCTATCAAACACCAGTCGTGGGCACAAGACAAAATAGTTTTTGCAAAAAGAACGCATGCTTGGATGATCTTGAATTCTTACTCGGCAAAAGCTCCTCAGAACTATTTGGGCTTGGGCTATGCCAAAAAGACAAAAATGTGGTTCTTAAAATACAGATTTGGGCTGCTGCCCTGCATCCAGCATCTCCCGCACTGGTTAAAAAAGAAAGCAGGTTTGTCGTGCCGGCTATGCGGTCATATAGAAGAAGACATGACCCACTTACTATGCTCTTGCGAGAAATTGCTGGATGAGAGGAAACTCCTTTTAAAACAACACTTTATTCGGCTTGGGATACGTACACGAAGGAGCGCAGTACTAACCTGTTTTGCATCTCAGGACCCTCAATTGAGCTGCGCCCTGGTAAAATTTTTAAAGGCTGTGGGGGACAAAATGCCAGGGCCAGAATCTTGAATTGACTTGGTTCCAACTTGTCTTGTAACACAAATTATACTTAATTTCAAATACTGAGAGATAACTGAATGGCTGATATGATTTTATAATTACTAAGAACAGAACATAAATGTTCATACAATGATGGTTTTAAACATATGTGATTTTATATTGTGTTTTAATTTTCATGTTTTGTATTGCATTGCATTGGTTTTAATTAACTGTGCAAAATAAAATTACTTACTTACTTACCCTTGGTGGAGCTACTGAGAAAATACGCCCAAATACTGGTCTTGGACACAAAGCTTAATTAAGCATAAACATAAACAAAAACAATTTTTCAAACAGGAAAATACAGTCATACTGTCTATGTTTGTCTCTCTCCCCTTTTCTAAATTGCATAACCTGTTTTAATTTAGGTGACTCTTTTCATTTGGATTAGTGATTACAGTATGAGAATTTGTTGATGCTTATATGAACTGTGACTGTATTTTCCTGTTTGAAAAATCTTTTTATGAAATGAAAATGTACTTTTATATGTTTTAAAGGCTTTGTTTTAATAAATGTAATATATTTTATATATAAAATTGTTTTTGTTTATGTTTATGCTTAATTAGGCTTTGTGTCCAAGACCAGTATTTGGGCGTATTTTCTCAGTAGCTCCACCAAGGGAAACTGTTTTGTTTCACTGTAATAACTTTTACACATACCTTATAAAATAATTAAGCCTGGGCGGCGAACTCCACTCCGCTCATGGAGTTTGCAGAGTTTTCTACACGCCGATTTATGCGCAGTTTGTGGAGTGCAAGCAATGAAAATCCACCTCCCAACGAGATTTGTCATCATTGCCGCTTGTCAATGTTAGTGAGCGGGAGCGAGGAAAATCCACCTCCCAGCAAAATTTCTCAACGCGGGCGGTCGTAATTCTCAATGCGAGTGGGTGCAGATGCTCGCACCAGCGCTCATTGCAAAACCGTCTGTTCATGTTGAGAAAGCTGCCGCTCAAGCAGAAAATCTACTGTGTACTTCAGATGAATTCCCTGCTGCCCCAACAGGCCTGCCCTGCTGTCTGAAGCCTGCCTTGTGCCTTTAGAGATCTGCTCTTCTGCTTGAGATGTGCTTCTCTGGTTGGACCAAGAACATTTTTAGAGTGACTTTTAGATTATAGCTGAAGGAACAGAAAAGGCACCAACTATCTTGAAGTAACACCTGGACCCAGACTGAGTGATTCCTGATCCTCCAAGTGGTGCCGTCATAGTCCTGGATGCTGGAAACTGGTGCTTAGGAACTCAGGAGGCTCATATACAAAACTCAAAAATTTTCAGACAAAATTGACCTGCGAAACAAGTGCAGACCAGGACCTTGCTAGGCGATCCACCCAAGGTGCACCAACGATCGACTTGACTTCTCCACAGCAGCAAATCCTGTTCAGCAGCTCCTCGCATTAGGGGTATGCGGTCTCTTAGCTCTCATCAAATGCGGCCTGCAACTTTGTCCTGTTGGAGATTTTCGACTTATAAAAAAGAGACTGGTTTCTTCGAGCAGCAGAAAGGAAGCAGCGCCCAATTGCGTCTGCTTGCACTGCACATGGTGCAATATGCGAAACTTTAACAGCGTGGTCAAACACCCAGCATTCAAAAATACTGCAAACCGCATTTTTTCTAACTCACTCCGCCGCTTGCGGTGCTCCGCGTAGCGCAGTAGAGTTTTTTTGCACTTCGCAGAGTAACTCCGCAAACTCTGCCCAAGCTCAATTATAATTGAATTTACAGATTATTCTCTTCCCTTCTAGATCCGTTTCCCAGAGTTTTACGGCATTTCTCTCCATGGGGAAGGACACATTTGTTCAGTAAATGTGGGATTTTTGTTTAGGGTCTCCGACTGGGCTATGTTTAGCTCGAATGAATTTGCGAGACAGAGAGGGAAACATGTAATCAAGGCAAAAACCTCTTCTGTTTTGGAACCATGTAGCGGAAAGTAGTTTGATAGACAGGACTCACACTTCTGTAAATGTTAAAGAACTTGTGGCAATAGTCCATGTATTTTTTCAAGGACATTCAATAACCACAGTTGAGTATATTTGTATAAAAACCTCTGTAACCTCATTTTGAGAAGACAGAGAAGAAAATAAGACTTAAACTGCTGCGTTTTACCCAAGCATCAAAAACAATGTTACAGAACCAGGACTGAAGATCTGTGCTTACTTCATCAGCCACATTTTAAGCAGAAACATTGGCTCCTAGAAGTGAATAAAGGATTTTACGTGATGGGAGGGGGTCAATTATAGCTTGACGGAAAGTTCAAACCACGCAAATTGTCCTGCTATTTCCCCAAATTAGCATAACCCTCATCTCATTTAGGATCATGGGAACTACCATGCTTCTTGGTGGTGGATCTTTAACCTGACTGTCCATCCACCACTGATCTGCTTAGTTGGAGACCATCATTTATTTTCCCTGCTCGGATCCCCCTATGAGTCATGGAGGGCCCATTCAGGGAAAACAAACATTGACATGTGTGCAGAGGGAAAAAGATGCTGCAAATCCGGGTCAATAACTTTGTAAAGTTATTTGTGTAAAACAAAAAATAATGGGGGGATTTGCCCTCCACCTTGCCTCCCAGCAGGGGCAGAAAGCTCACTAAACACCAGAAAAAAAGAACTGGGATTGGTCTGCATCCCCATCCCCTAGAGCCCTTGCTCTAGGGGATGGGGACTTTGCATGGTATCTAACATTTCTTCTTCTCCATGTACCCAGATTGGAGGTGGGACACCCCATCATGGAAGTAGGCAAACCAGCTGTAAGACAGGCTATGTCAGAAAGCCAAACTTATCATTGAATATTGACTAAGTATTATTTTCCACTACTTGAACCCTTCCCCACAAAGAGATGTTAGGATGCTTAGAGTGAGTGATGCTTTTGTGAGTTTAGGTAATCAAAAATTACAAGGTGGATGCTATCATTTTGTCAAGACTTCTATGGAGGAATATGTCCAAGTATTTAGGTTTCTTTGTCAGCCATCTTACTGTGTGTGCACTAAGGGGTGGCAGTAAATTCCGTTCTGCTTGCGGAATTTGTGAAATTTCAGCAATTCCACGTTCCTGCGCAGAACGCAGAATTGCCAAAAATTCCGCAATCCGCGGCATACCGGAATTCGTGGGCATGGCATTGGTGAGGTATTGCACAAAACGGTGGAAACTACTTGGATAAATATGCAGGGCAGAATTCATTCTGGCTCGATGACCCTGTCACAAAAACAAAACCTCAACAAGAAGCAATTACAGATATAAATAAAGCAGGTGCCCAAATTCAGTAACACATTAATCAACCCAAAAAATTTGTGAGCATGGTCGAGACTGAGCAGGTGTGCTTTCTCCCATATCTACAATTGAAAAGTAGCTGTGATCCTCAATTGAGGTCTTGTATCCATGACTTTCTCGAGCGCAATCCCTGTGTCGTTCCTGTGACCAGGAGGTTGTTTCTTCTCATCTGCTGCTCTGATCGATCGCTGACCTTTTATAAACAAGAGGCATGTAAACTCGCATAGAAGCCCCGCCCGTTTGGCGCGCCTCGCACACACTAGCAGTATGCAACATCTTCCCACCCTTTACCCACATTGATGGACAGCCCACTTGAGGGACCCCGGCGCAAATTGGTGGGGTGGCAAAGTTTTAGACACACATGGTCCCTGGAGACACTACTTCTGGCCCTTTATGCAGCTGTAGTCTAGGAAAACACTATACATTTACCCAACGAGGTAACACTTACTGATTAGTCAATAGAAAATACTCCAGTTGAGTAGAGGTATTGCATAAAATGGTGGCATGCAGGGCAGGATTCATTCTGGCAAGATCCTCCTGTCGCAAAAACGAAACCTCAACAGGAAGCACTTACAGATATAAATAAAGCAGGTGCCTGAGTTGAAGCTCAAATTCAGTAACGCATTAATCAGTCCGAAAAATTCGTGAGCACGGTCGAGGCTGGGCTGGTGTGTTTTCTCCCCACATCTACCATCAAAAATTAGCTGTGATCCTTCATGGAGGTCTTTGCATCCTTGACTTACTCGAGCTCAATCCCTGTGTAGTTCTTGTGACCAGGAGGCTATTTCTCCTCATCTGCTGCTCTGATCGGTCTCTGACTTTTTATAAACAAGAGGCATCTAAACTCGCATAGATAGATGCCCTGCCCGTTTGGCCCCACCCCACACACACTAGCGGTATGCAACTTCTCCCCGCCCTTTTTCCACTATGATGGACAGCTCACTCAAGGGACCCTGGAGCCTTTCAGAGCGGTGGCAAAGTTACAGACTCTCATGGTCACTGTAGACAACTCTTCTTGCCTGCAGCTGTAGTGTAGGAAAGGCACTATACATTGTCATTTACCCAGCGAGGTAGCACTTACTGATTAGCCAGTAGTACTCCAGTTGAGTAGAGGTATTGCACAAAACGGTGGCATCTTCTTGGATAATAATATGCTGGGCAGGATTCATTCTGGCACTTTGCTCCTGTCACAAAAATTAAACCTCAACAGGAAGCACTTACAGATATAAAGCAGGTGCCCGAGTTAAAGTTCAAATTCGGTAACGTATTAATCAGCCCAAAAAAATTGTGCGCTCGGTTGAGGCTGGGCAGGTGTGCTTTCTCCCCATATCTACCATTGAAAATTAGCTGTGATCCTTGGTGGAGATCTTTGCATCCATGACATTCTCGAGCGCAATCCCCATGTAGTTCCTGTGACAAGTCTCTCCTCATCTGCTGCTCTGATCGGTCTCTAACCTTTTATGAACAAGAGGCATGTGAACTCGCTTAGAATCACTGCCCCAAACACACTAGTGGTATGCAACGTCTTCCCACCCTTTACCCACTATGATGGACAGCTCACTCAAGGCACCTTTCAGAGTGGTGGCAAATTTACAGACACACATGGTCACTGCTGTAGACAACAATTCTTCTGGCGGCACAAGCAATTCAGCGAACTCGCGGAATTCTGCGTGCTCGTGGAAATTTTTTGCCGTTTCGCTGAACTTTAACTAGCGCGACTAGGCAAATTCTGCCCATCCCTAGTGTGCACCAAGACTGATCCTCATTGTGACCCTGTGTAAGGGGTTGGGTTATGTGGGTGGAAGCCCAACTTAGGCAAGAACTACAATCCTTGTCAGGGTGAGTAACTACATTAACCTGTGCTCAACCCTGTGGTAATTTGGCACAAAACAAGTGAGTCTTAAGTTAGAGGCACTGTGTAAAGTGTTTATGCAGCGTACACACACATTAGGAAAGTAAAAGCACAATAACAGAATTGCCACAATATATTAGAAAAATAGAGTTATTTTAATAAATGTAAATTTAAATACATTTAATTCGTTTTTAACACATCAAATGATATCAGAAGAAAACCCAATCAGTAGAACTGAAACACATTTAGGTAAGTATAGCATTGAAAAGCACAAAGGGGGGACTAAGGGTATCTGGTTGCACTGGACTGGGACAAAACCACAAGTTCAGGCTGAACACAGGCCGGGCACAGGAATATGTTTGGCTGGCTGGGAGTTTGGTGCTAGGTCCACTGGGGAACGAGACAGGCCTTCATCTGAATCTTCTACAGGTCCATGAGTGTAATGATGAGATTTTTCAGGAGTTTCAATATTTATACCTGCTGCCAGCATTTGAAGTTCTGTTGACATCCTAGCTACACCCACTACTGGTTCTGAAAAGTTTTTCACTAACTCTGCCAAGGCTTGAAGTAGTCTGGGTGAAAAAGACTGACACCAGGTAATTTTGATGGTTTGCTGGAGGCAGCCCTTTGAAATTTAAGTGGGGCAGAGAACAGCTCTGTTTTACCTATTCTGGTAGAATGGCCTGCCTTGCCACCACCTATCCCCCTTTGATTAACTGTTTGGGAGAAAGAAAAAACAGCTAACTGTCAAGCTACTCACAGTCATGTGACTTGGATATAAGAAGCAGATGCCAAATGATTAGGACAAGAAAATGCCAACTTTCTAAAAATAGCCTTTTTCAGAATTATGACTTAAAATCCTACTTTGCCAATGAAGAGGGTTTTGAATAACAATTCAATTTAGTTCAAACTTGACAGTCCTATGTGTTCCCAATAAAACGTTAGCCCTTATTAACGGTAATGTGATTATCCAATGGAAGAGATAGGACTAACAGTAGTGAAATGAATTAAGGAGTTTCTCACTACCAGGAGATGCAAAACTTAAAAACATGTGTCCTACTTTCTAATTATATTGCATCCTAACCTATGGGCTGTTAAAGACCTACCTTAGGGGTGATATATGTTTTAAAAAGTAAGTTTTAGGCCTTGCAAAAGGTTTATTTTGCCAGGTCAAATTGGCAGTTCAAATCTGCATTACAGCTGTGATGGCAGGCCTGAGACACGTTTTAAAGATCTACTTAAGCGGATGGCGCAAGGAGTGTTGGTGGCCCACTACCAGTATTTAGTTTACAGGCCCTAGATGCATGTGGCACATATACTAGGGACTTATAAGTAAATTAAATATACCAAGTCATATGTACTCTGTTTAGGAAGGAAGAGAGCACATGCACTTTAGCACTGGTTAAGAGCAAAAGGTTTGGGGGAAGACCACCAAAGATAACAGGCCAATGCTGGACATGAGCCATGTACATTTGCCCCAATTAATGGTACAGAATGTAGAAAAGGCAGAGTTTACCAACATTGGAGCAGTTAGAAACATCTCTGGTTCAAAAAGCATTAGGCATAACCTGCATTCAAATAGTATTTCACTGGGTCACAGGGATGGGTATACCTTCAATGTTTTTGGAGCACTGGCTGTTGGCAGTGGTTTATTGTCAGGAGAAAAAGCAAGAATGACAGTAGGCATGCTTAATTCATTCCCCAGACATTCAGTATAAAGTCCTGATGCAAACCCACCATGTAGATGGTCCTATACAAAGTTTCCCTTTATCTAGGTAGACCATCAATACCTCACCTGATTAGTTGTGAGTTTCTCACAGAAGATGAGCTAGTGGGTTTCTAGAGAATCTACTGGGTACAAAACCTACCTGAGACTTATGTATCTGTGAAGGGATGACTTTATGGAGCCTGAAGGCTAGATTCCTGGCCAGAATATTGATATCTATAATAATCAATGAAATAGGCCAGTAGTTTCTACATTCTACACTCCCCTTTTCTCAAATCAAATAATAGCTTTATTATAGAGGTGTTCCAGGTAGCCAGTGTTCTCCTCCTCTTTGAACGCCATGTATAATATGAGAACCAAGTGGCTCCTGACAAGGAACCCCTTGCTTACCCAGATTTACAGGTGGCGAGTGTCTTAATGACATCTGAGATTTTATCAGGCATGATCTCTCTTTTTATTTGGAATCTACCAATTGAGGATGGAAATGATGGGAGTTTCAGCTGCTCAAGGAAGTCCTTTTTGGTCATTGTTGTGTCCGGAATGTAAGAGCTATGCAGGGATATATATTACAAGGAAAGGGCCTCTGGGACCTCAGCTGGGTGTGCTACAGCCTACTCGACTTGACACTATGCAGCTATGGCTGGTAGGAATCCTCTCAGATGCCGGTGATAATCTAGAAATCTCTTGGCCTTTTTGTCATGGTCATAGGGACATTGCCAGAGTTGAGATAGATCTCACTCAGCTTGAGCAATAAATGCTAGTTGTGGGTAACAATCCCTGCCGCCAGTCGATGCAGGAGTGTAGGTGTCAACTGCTTGCTGTATTGTTTGGTGAGATCTCTAATTGACTTTTGTGGCTTAACTTGCTTTGTGCTGTTGTACTTTCTATCTCTAGTAGAGTCTACCATTGCCAGCAGGACACAATATCAGCACTGAAGTCACTCATGCCTTATTTTCTTCCCTAAACACTTGCTTGAGTGACTCAAGAGTCTTTTTGATGACTGGTTGTCTATATTTTCTAGCCTATATTCTACACAGGCATGGAGAGAGTATACAAATTAGGTCAAGATCCAAATGGACCATCGAGTGATCTGATATGCCCCTCTACCAGGATATTACCTCATGTCATATGTAGCAGCATTATGGTTCCGGTCAAGAAGTAATCAATCCATGATTGTTGAGATAGGTATAGTCTCAGAGCCTGATTACAATTTTGGAGGTGTGGGTGCGGGCCACAATGCCAGTGCCCCGCTCCCGCTTTCTCGTGGTCTGGCAGGCAGTGCTTTGGCAGTCCCACAGTGGTGCAGTTCTAAGACTGATATGTGAGCATTCGAGCTGCAGCGCTGAGGGAGCGCCAAAGCCTGTTCCTGCACAGCATGGACTGTGCAGTCCATGCAATGCAGGATAAGGGGTGATTTTAGAGAGGGGGCACAACATGAGCCCTCATGGACGAGGGCACCAGGGCACCCTGTAGGTCCCCCTTATGTTCCTGACTGCCACACTTTTCATGGCGGGCTCACTGCTATGAAAATTGGAGAGGTCTTGAAATTCATAACATGCTTGGGCACCACCAGCATATTGTTTTCCCAGACCACCATGTCACAGCTGAGGGATTGCAGAGCCCCAGGGGTTACAGCGGTCCTTGGAACCCACAATGCCACTGTGATGGACCGCCAAACTTATAATCAGCCCCTGAGTCTTTTGGGTGTAGTAGTCGCTAGACATCAATTACATCACGATCTGCCATGATATCATACATTATCACTCTATTCCCATCATTGCATATGTCAGTTAAGCATTTGTATCTAAAACCAGATTCCAATCCATTCCCACTATGAAATTGGCAGAATCAAATTCTTTGAGAGTTCTGGACAGTCAGGAGAGTAAAGATTTTTCCAAGTATTAATAGCATTAGGAAGCCAATAATCAGAGTCACGTCTAATAGCTTGAGCTTAACAAATACACATCTTCCTTCTGGATCTTACCATGATGGAAGAAGTTTGGGATGGTAAAGACTTTTGAAAGAGAACAGCCAAACCACATTTTCTTGAGCTACATGGTGTGTCATGCTCCTGGGGATCAAGTTTGGATGTATGGCTGCTTCTAATAACTTTCACCAGTCAGGACAAAGTTAGTGGTTTTCAGTTTCTGACAAGTGGGTTTATTGGTGTAGCTAATGGGTTGTGTCCATTCAATCCCCTTGAATTTTTCAAATGTTGACTACCTGGTTGTGAATCTTTGCTGTGAGTGAGAATCACCACCTGAGTCTTACTCATGGTAAATTCTTTGGAATTGGACTGAAAGTGTAAGAGATCTTGACTGATAACACAAAAGCACACACGTGCACTATTTTGCTGGCTGCACATTGGAGACTATCATCTTGCACAACTCATGTTCTGAGCACATGTAGCTTGTCATAGAAGGGAACTTTTAATGATTGGTGATGATGATCTAGGTTAAGCCTTGTAATATGAGTGGATATTGAAGCTGTAGGTCTGTATTGCATGCTAAAAGTCTGTGGTGCTTAGGTGTGTTACAAATTATAGGCAACATCTGCACAAAAATACTGTTTCACCTGACCTAGGCCTACAGTGACTTGTGATGTAGTCATTTTATGATGAACATTTGTTTCAAGTGAGTGTAGATACACAGTCCAATTCATTATATCTACAGCCCTTAAGGCACTTTATGATCTGTCATATTTACCATGCCCAGCTATAACCAGATTCTAAGCATTTGTCCCCCCTTCTGGGCCAAAGTAATTACTCCTCTAGCCAGCAGGAGGATAAAAGGCTGCCCCATACAGTAGAGCCATTAATAGTGTTAGCAAGTGTTGGAAAGGAGGTTGGGGAGCAAATCTGCAAGTGTTTATTAACTCCTCAAACTGCACCTAGGCTGGAAAGCCCAAGGAAACAAAGAATGAAGGCCAAACCTCAGGAGCCAAACTTCGGAAGGGTCCATTGGAAGATTTGGTGGGAAAGGTTTAGGGAGGTGGGCAAGATGAGGCAGAGCTGTGACTCCCAGGGAAGGTCTTTTCATAGACCACTTAAAGTGCCATGTCTAAATATCCCATAATGCTTAGGACAGGGGTGGACTGATGATTTGACACACTAGGATTGGCCAAAGGTGTCTTTCTTCTAGATCACTCCACCCCACTTACAAACTCCTTCACACTGGAACAAATATGAGAAGACACTGAACTTGTGGCTGCAATGCCAGAATAATGCCCATCTGGAAGGAAGAAGATCTTGGACCTCTGGATGAGGCACTGGCCCCCTTATGTCCCTTGAGGAGCAGTTGGGGGAATGGACCTTCTGGGGGACCCTAGATGGTTCCACTGGGACTTCTGTGGACTGGCCCTTGACTCCTCCGACACACAGGTATCCTTAGGGAAGTCAGGAGGTTTCTTGACTTAGGACAAGGAGTTGTTCTATTTCTTGATATGGTGGTGGCTGTGGAAGATACCCCTAATACAGGAAAGAGCCTCAGAAGCCCAAGATAAGGACAGATCAGGTAAGAGAGCGCAAAAATCAACCTCCTCAATTATAAACCATATTTAGAAGCAAGGATGCCTATGGAATATGCTACTCGTGGATAGGATTCACCACCAGGAGACAATACACCTAAAATTAGTGAAATCAACCTCATAGGGTCACTACCTATAAAGTTGCTGTAGAAGTGAAATCGTGGCTGCCACTCCTGTTTGCGCGGCAGTCACATCTTCATGTGCCTCTATAATTAAATATTGTCTGTGGTCTACTTTGAGGACCAAACAATTGCCAACTACAAGAACAGTTACAAAATAAACATTCATTTAACAATAAGAGAATCTAGAAGGAAACCCTGTGGTAAAGGGGCGCCATATGTAACTCTGTTCACGGTGGCCAAAATATCATTATCGATACGAGTCTTAGAGCATGTAACTGCTGATGTTTTAGCTGTGGTTACTGCAGATTTGGCTGCTTATTCAGCTAGAGAATTCCCTATAGTGTGTGCTCCCAAATACTGATGACTCAATACATGTATTACATGAGTTTGTGTCAATCTATCTTCAAGATTTGCCACCGTAACCAAAAGCAGTTTATGCTTAATTGTGGTATCCTATGAATCCTTTAAATCGTTTTGTAGCAAATAACTACATTATTATTAAAGGACTGATTACAGTGATATGAATCATACACTGCAAACATGAGGAAATCACAATTTGAATGTTCAAGTGCAAGAATCAAAGCTTTAAGTTCAGCTAGCTGTGCAGTGCAGTCTCCAAGAGACTGAGTACGAGTTATTTGAGGATGGAAAATGCCAGCTACCATAATACGAATAACTATGGCACATGCAGCAGAATACCACTGCTTGGAACATATGGCAGATTGAGCTGAACCATCAATGTAAATAATGTATTTATACCGACTGGTCAAGAGGCAGATCAGTAAAGAGCAAAGGATAGACATGCTCTGAGGCTGGCATGCTAGTTGCAACAATAATAATGAGTTTCCCTTGCGCAAGTGGCTCCTCTTTAAGTATGGCCATTTGCACAGCAGTCAGTAATTTCTCAGCTGAAGCAAAATTACTTTCCAACACAGAATATAAATGTAATTTATATGCTATAAGCACTGTTTCACCTTCGATAAACGTGATGTATGCAAATCTATTAGCAACTGGTAAAATACGGATGACCATGTTCATGGTATTGACATGTGTATGCAAGTGGATTATTTCAAGCAAGTCATTGTAAATTTTGAAGTGTATTGGTGTGTGCTGAAGTTCAACAGGAAGTGGAAAATTCAGGGTGTATTAATGCATGAAGAGTTTTTTTGCACTATGCAGATACTGCAATTTTCTTGGTATGTTTTGGTAGGTTGCAACTGTGCACATATGTCTAGAAAATGAGGGGCAAAACCTTTACCCTTGTTAGTGAATTCATATTCTAGGAAATGGACATCAAGCTCCACAAATCCCAGTATTATGCAATCTATGAGGATTCAATTAATCATCCGTCAAGAAGATATTGTCTACATAAGACAGAGCATCAGGGTCTAGATCATGACAAATTGAGACAATTTGTGCACACAAACTCATGGGCTGTTCTAATGGCTGATAGGAAGTAGTGCATAGCACATTTGAAAAGCTAGGGTACTAAAAGTGGACCGGTCCTGACTTTCTGGAGCAAAATTGTGACTGACAAAAACTTTGGAAATGTCCAATGTCGTTTTGTATTTTTTTATGGACTACATTATTAATGAGTGGTGTACTGTGTGCATTGTGTATGTGTATGACTGTTTAAATGTCTATGGTCTAAAACTATGTGATAAGAACTATCTAGTTTAAGAACAGGAAAAATAGTATTATTCATCTGAGAGACACAGAGTTCAGTTACTCCCTGGTACTCCAATTGGCAAGGAATTTCTTTCATGGGTACTTTAGCATCCCATTTATTAGGATATTGTGGCTGTACCTGTGGTGTGGATTATACAGGAATAACATGATAAAGTGAATCCTTATCCCAACCAGTATAATAATGATAAAGTGCAGGGGACAATGTAAGGGCCCACTCGGAAGCATAAGCTTGCTTGAAATCTTTTTTTTTTTATTATATTTTTTATTGAGCAGAGCATTAGGTACATGATATAAATTTTGCGATCAAAATCAAAAACACAATTATTGAAACCTTTTAAAAACATTAAATAGCTTCTTCCTTCCATGACAAAATTAAAAAGATAAAACTGTAGCAACAATATCCTCATCAATAATTTAAAAAGAGACGATGTGCAAAAACCTGCGATAAAGTGCAGCAGCAAAAAAATGCAAATATTACAAAGTACAATGACCACAAAAGTGCTACTGCTTCTAAAGTGCAACCATCAAGGCAAAAGTGCTAGTGCTCTTAATCGCAAACAATTGTTATAAATATCGGTATCAATATCAAGTATTAATCACCCCCCTTTAGCTGTTCTAGATTTCCAAAATACTTCCAATTGTTTTCGAATTTCCGAATGGCTCCCACCCGACTTGCATATGCTTTTTCGAAATTACGAGTCCTTTTCATTTTATTGAATCATTTCAATTGAGAGGGAACATCACTGGATTTCCAGTTCTGGAGGAATAGGGAGCAGGCTACACTACAAGAGATACATAAAAACACTTCCTCAGCCTTAGTTATTATCATTCTATCTTTGCTTATGCCAAATAGGGCCAACTCAGCCTCAGGCTGGATTCTCTTCCCGATTGCCTGCTCTATATCCGCAAAAATTGCCTCCCAAAAGGGCTCTAGCCGTGGACAGAGCAAAGAAATGTGGTGCCACCCGCCCTGACCATTGGCTTGGCATCTAAAACCCTTGTTTTCAACTTCCGGATATCTTTTTCCCCAGGGCCTCCAGAGTTGAATAGGCAAGCCAGCGTGATAAAAATGCCATCCTTTTGAAATTGGCTCCGCGCAGGGATTTTCTTCCTAGGTGGCATAGGTTCTCCCAGTCCTTACTTGAAAAGCACATTGTGTCTCATGACCTATTTTACCCAAATGACTTTCTATCAATGATGTTTGTCCCTGGAGGTGTAGAAACCTGTACCAGTTCCCCATGCCATTGATTTTTGCCCCATATAGGGCTACCACCAATTAGTTTGGAGACTCAAAAAGGCCATTCATATTTTTTTTTAAAGTGAACAACTTGCAAATATTCAAAAAAGTGGGTCTCATAGGGTTATCAGCCCTTGTCATCACCTCTTGACAAGCAACCACCCTGTTTTGAATAACGAAATGTCTTAGCTCTTGTAGCCCACAATTTTCCCAATTAGTTAGATGGCTTATCTTTAATTGGAGGCCTAGACTGGTGCACTCCCTCAAGCTCAGATATTGAACGCCTGAGGAGCCAGTCTTTTTAATAAAGGACTGAAGTCTAAAAGAATATTCCCTTAAGGTCTTGTATCTAGTTTTTTTGGGAAGTTTGGAGGTTTTTAAAAACACTTGAGTTTGAGAACCAATTTCTTGTAACCTTTTATCAAAGAAAAAGGTGAAAGCGACAAAAGAAGTAAAACAAGCAAAATAATTTGCACTATTTTTGAAAAAGGCAATGCTGCAAACTCCATCTTTAAGCTCCAGCCCAGCTTTAAAACTTTTAAAGGAAACCCCAGCCGCTACAATACCATCATCTCTGGTACCAGCAGTAGACTTGGCCTCTATGAGTCAGGATAATTCGCAAGGTAGCCTGAGAGCCGATCCCCTTACAATCATGGAGACATCTGTGGGACAAACTCCTAGTCAGGATGGAGCTTGCTTGAAATCATTAGGGACAAGATGAGAAAAGGAGGAAAGAATCACATCCTTACCGTGGGGGGATGAGAGTACAATAGGGAGGGGTCAATTGATCCATAGCACATCTCCGGGTAAAGGAGCACGGGTATTGTGGACAAGCACAATCACTAATCCGGGCTCCCGCTTATAAGTGCCTGACCAAAACATTGGTGACACCATGTTGCAGGGATTCTGCTCAGGGAGGGAACTATGCTTGGGACCATAAAACATCAGCATGTAGGGAGTAAGTCACCATACCACCTCAGTATCTATAAGCAAGAGTCTGACTAGATATAGGGCCTCACTTGCCCTCCTAACCATTTCAGAGAAGCAAGAAAATTGGCACCCCAGGACAACTGACTCTCAACCCTTCTCAGGGATCGCGGTAACAGGAAACTCCCTTTGCTCTCTCTCTTGTACTTGTCTACACCAAGGTAAGCAACAGACACAAAGGAAGTGTATAATATTTATTTAAACTATCATGCTCTAAGATGCAGTATCTGTACCAAAACTAGGCAATAAATGCATACCAGTAATATCATTAGCATGGTTGAAAAACCATATAAGATAAAAAGCCCTGTCATGTTATAAGACAATTTAGCCTAACCCCGACACTTCCTACCGTATCTTAGCATATATAGTTGATGATCTACATCGTGGTTGACACAGCACTGTTGCCTCAGGCCCTTCACTCAGCGTGTGTGTTTAGAAAACCTATCCTCAGTTATAAGACAAGATGTATATGCTCACAAACAGCAACTGTGTTCTCTTGTTATATCCTAGTGCTAGTGTCTGACCAGAGAGAATAACAAGGGGCTTTGTTGTTTGAACTTTTTAGTGTGTTCAGACCAAATCCCAGGAAAGAAAAAAAATACGAAAAGATGTGCAGTTTCTGTGTGAAAATACAATGTGGAACAAAGGCAAGAGTGTTATGTAGCAACGTGTGAATAAGAAATGTAGCCTATATTGTGCATCATTAGGCTAACATACAGAAAACAACAATGTACCATGTGAGAAAAACACAACAACTCCAGCAAAAGGGATTTTTAGCTCTCTTTTCAGGGAAATTAACTTCTCCTTATCCGAAGTGGACATTGATAAAGAGGTTTACATCATTGGGAATAAAGAAAAAATCAGCTGCATTTTAAACTGCATAATTGTTCACTTTGTACAACTCTGGAGTACATCCGCAAATCTGGACCTGGAACAGCATTCCCTAAGTGACTCTAGGGATGATTAAAAATTTCCAAGAACAGCGAATGTGCTCTAGTATGTAGTTCATAGAATAATAATACTACAGGCACAGACTTATGAGGTACTGGGTGTCAGGGGTTTCTGGTTCCAGGGACAGAGGCAAAAGGACCAGATGGCTTAAGAACATGGACCAACATTTTACAAACAGTCTTTGACCTCTCAAAAGCTGGGCCTTTTACCCGTTGGTGCTAAGCTGCAGTGCTTATTCTATAAAATATGAAGTGCAGGTGCTCAAATGTTTGTCAGAGGCCAAATCTACTTTTCGCTGTCTCCACCCATTTCCTCCACAGCTCCACCCACTTACAATATTTTCTCCGAGTCCTCACCCATCTCTGGCTCCATCATCTCTCATCGGTATCTGAACTCGTCCTCACCCCTCTTTATCTCTGTCTCTCTCTGCTTCCTTCCTACCCTTCCTCCCCACCCTCTTCTAAGTTATTCTTCACCTCACCTCCTTCTTGCTGCCATACTTCTGTACAACCAACATGTCAGCTGACTCACCCAGCCGCACTGCAAGTTTCTGTACATTAATAATGAACCCAACATGTGAATCGGATCTACAGAGTCTAAATATTTGATAGAATAGAGCATAGCTTGTATTTGAGACGTATTACAATTATCAAGCCACAGTGCAAAGACAAAATAAAAAGATTGATAGTTTTTTCCCTCAGTGGAATCTCCTTTCCACATAGCTTTGCTGAAACACTTGCAGCTCACAGGTTAGTGACTTCTACAAATGTAATAATTTTAGGTCATTGTCTGCCTAATATACATTCCCTCCTGGTAACTGTGACACATTTTTACATTGATTACCTGGCTTGAATGCCACTGTGTTCCCATCACAGGTCCTGCGTTTCTTTCTATTTGAGCTGCCACTTTGCAGATCTAAGTAACTGCTGCAGTAGAAGTAGTGGTGCAACACAAAAAGTTGGTGTTTCCATCAAGATTTACCAAATAGCCGCTAAAATTTAAATTCTGTTATTAGCCACCACTCAGACACACCAACGCCTTAGCTCAGAGGAAGCTCCAGGATGAATGGCACTTGCCCTGAACACCAGGTGCTGAAGTGGCATGGATTGTCGTAGTTCTATGCATAAATATCATGGTTGACAGTTAACACTCTACCCTAATTTTTGTGATAGGTAGCCCGGTCTATGATTGACATCAGAGCTGTCTGAAGTACAAGGATGACCAATTGACTCTACAGCGCCTGTTTATCCACACACAGCACTAGTCAGGGTTTTTTTTCAAAATCATATCAGGTCTATAATATGGCCAGCCTGTATAGAGATGTAGGCTGTTTATTGACACAGCTATCTTACGTGACTCAAGTTGCACCTCAATGATAAGCCCCAACAAGGCTTAAAACCGTCCAGCCCGGGTCCTATTTTGGACCATTAATACATTGGTATAACATCTTTAACCATTATTAATTACCTTAGCAGGGTGATGCAGAACATATACACATAACCGTTGTGGCCATCCACAGCAGAGCAAGTCCTTGGGCCAGTTCAAGCAGTCAATAAGAGGCCAATACGGAATATACGATTTGCAGCACATATGTAGTACATTTTTTCGTAGCGTTCATTGCCACTTCAGCTATTTTTTGTTCCCATATTTCCCTTCTTCAGTATTCACTGCAGACCATCCTTCATGATAGTGTGCACCTCGATCTGTCCTATAACTCTTAGGTCGTTCAGTGCCTTGGTCCAGAGTCCTAAACATAAAACTTCTTACTCCGAATGATAAAGATTCTACTAAACTATATACATCATTAAAAACAGTCCAAATAAAATTCCATTTGATCAAGCATTATTTAAACGTGGGTGCCCTTGGCATATCAATGTCCTGTGAAAGAAGCCTTTATCACCCAATGTGAAGATTTTAAGATAAATAAAATTTTCCCCCTCTCTGCTGGGCTTACTTGAAGGATGCTTCAAATACATTTCTGAAATGGCCTAATTTATAACAAGCATTGGCATAGCCAACAGGTCTCGCCTTTAGGACCTTATTAGTGTTTAGCCATGCAGCACATTATCCTGGATGCTGTGCCACTAGGGACTGAAAAGATCAACAATTACTACACACTGGATTATGCAGTATGATTCTGGAATACATGCTTGCATGAGGAAACCTTATTGACACATACTAAGAGATGTCTTGCTTTCAGAAATATCACAAGCACCAACAATCTGCCATAATGTGAAAAATCACAAATCTTAAAAAAATGCCCTGCCATTGCAAATGCCATAGGGAGACATGTCAAGATGGCTGATTGATTAAGAACTGTCTGCTGGCTTCTGCATTAAGTGTTCAGGAAGCCTTGGGCATTATGTAGCCCCTTGTGTTATATGCCATGCACAGAACTCCCAGACAGTAGTTGCTTATGTATCTTATGCAACTAACAACCACTGACAAAGACAATAGTCCTGGCTTGTTGTAGGCAATCTTACTTATTGTATTATAGCAGCAAAATACCAGTCGGGCGGCACACTATGCTAAGCACAGATTTGTAGGGTACTCGTTTTAAGCCACGCCGCCAACTGTATCGGCCACGGCCCTTTGAGACCCCCCCCACATAGTTTTTCATCCCACTTAAAGTTCCTCTAACAACTCAAACACACACAAACCGCTTCCTACATAGAACACCTAGCACAACACTGCCACTACTATGTGGTTGAGAGAGGAAATGAACTTTAGGGGTTACTGAGAGTATGTTTTTGTGATCCGGATGGTGGTCTCGAGCAGGTGATAAAGGCGGCCTCTGTAGAAAAACGTACTTCTTTTCTAAAAAAGAGATTGCTTTGACTGATGGCAGTGAGCTAAACTGCGGGGTGCTAGCACACACCTTATATGCAGCATGACTTTTTATAAAATAAATAACACAGCATAGCATATGATTTACCTTTGCGTGAAGAACTCTGACCCACCTAGGATTGCCCAGGCTTTGCCAAATTAATAGCCAGTTGATGAACCAACAAGAAAGAAAGGACTCTAAATACGTGCATTTTGCCTTACTTTAATTCAGTGTCAAGTTATGGGAATGAGCGCAAGCAGTTGCAAAGTAAGCTCTTACTGGGACCTTCCACCTCCCAAAAGCCCCCAGGCAGGGCCCTTACCTTCCAGTGGAAGACACCTAGCCACTCCAATTCTGCTCACAGACCGGTTGAACTGCAACCAATGTGGCTGCCTCCGGTCCTCCGAGGACTCCTCCACGTACCACTCTTCCACCATGTTTGTAGCTCTTATATTTTTTCCCAGTCCGACATTGGGTGTCAATTGGGTGTCACAAATGGCTTAAGTGCTCCTGTCAGATCTATATACAGGGATTTAAGTGGGCCGGCTCATTCCGGGTCTCTCATCTCAAAACAGTGCCCTATATTAGTGTCCTTAATATTACTGGCAAAAACACGGATCTGATTTCTGAAAAATTATTATAAAATAGTGATTTAGTGCCTGTTTACATTCCACATGTTTTACTAAATCTTGTATTCCTTAAGCGTGTTAGCTATTTCCAGCATGTTCTGTTTCTTCTCGTGGAGCCTATTTTTCTTTTATAGTGCATACTTTAAACTGAGTCACCGCCAGTATTTATGAAGGGCCATGACTGAGAGTACTGGAGTTGAGGCTGAAGACAGTGCACGTTTCCTACAGTTCCTGCCAGTGGGTCAAATAGGGGTGCAGAATACATGCTCATTCAATCCTTGGCCTCTCTGCTGAGAGCACAGAGCAGTGGCCATGTATTCCAGCTGCAGTCGTGATATGCAAGTATGTATGATGGATGTACTCAGCAGTTGAAGTATTGGCAGGGCCGAAGTAGCAGAGTACTTTAATACAGGGCAGGGAATGTGCTGGGATTATCATTATGCCACATGTTTATAAACAGTTTATTTGAAAGAGGGCTTAGGATATATCATGGCCTGCCCTGCCTCACCTGTGCAGCTTTATTTATTTTTAAAATCATGATAATTTGGCCGCCGGGCCGGCCTACCCCAGGCCATCATGACCAGACCAATAAACATAATGATACAAAAAAAGTCACAGCGCCTGCGGCCTGCCAGGCCCTGCCCTGGCTGCCTCACCTGCGCAGCTTTATTTATAGGCCCCCGCCGGCCTACCCCAGGCCATGCCTTGCTCGCCCTCACCTGGTGAGTCTGTCTAGCCGCCCAACTTCAACGTCGTCCAACGTCCCGCCGACTCCCGCTACTTTGAACGGCGGCGTTGAAGTAGTTGTTGTTCATCAACCACCAGTGGAAACGGTGCTGGTGGTCAGTGCGGCCGTGCGGGTAATGAAATGAAATTAAATGAAAATGGGTTTTATAAAGCGCACGTAGCTGCCCGTAGGCGTCCAAGCTGGGGCAGGGTATGCTGGGGCAGACGTGCCGTGGCAAAATGAAAGCAGAGAATGCGTGCGCATTCAACTGCAAATTCTGCGCACGCAACGCTGACTCTGCCGCGCACAGCCACAACCCCAGCAGAAGACCAGCCCAGGCAAAGCCCGATCCGTGGCAGGAAGTCTCGAAGTGAAAGAGTGAGGAGAAATTGAGAGTCAGTCACGTGACATCGTAACCATTTAAGACACACAGTAAGTGTTTTACATGATCGGTCAACAACGCGGTAACCGGGTAACTTAAACTAACCGAAGATCCCCACACCGCCAAAGCCAACCTCCACAGAGGAATGAAGGCCGTAGCCGACTGGATGAAGGACAGCAGACTGAAGCTGAATTCAGACAAGACGGAGGTCCTCATTCTCAAACCCACCCCATCAGCCTGGGACGATTCTTGGTGGCCCACATCGCTTGGCACAGCCCCGGAACCCATAGACCACTCACGCAACCTGGGGATCATCCTCGACTCCACCCTGTCCATGACTAGGCAAGTCAACGCCGTCTCCGCTTCCTGCTTCAACACCCTCCGTATGCCCTGCAGGATCTTCAAATGGATCCCTGCCGACACGAGAAAGACCGTCACCCAGGCCCTTATTACCAGCAGACTTAACTACGGGAACGCCCTCTACTCAGGAACAACAACAAAGCTCCTGAGATGACTACAACGAATCCAGAACGCCTCAGCACGACTGATCCTCAACGTCCCCCGACGTAACCACATCACACCCAACCTGAGAGGCCTGCACTGGCTCCCCGTCAACAAGAGGATCACCTACAAACTCCTCATCCTCGCATACAAAGCTCTACACAACACCGGACCTACATACCTTAACAACCGACTCAGCTTCCACACCCTCACCCGAAGCCACCGCTCAGCGAACCTCGCCCTCGCCACAGTTCCTTGTATCTGGAAAGCCACCACCGGCAACAGATCCTTCTCCTACCTCGCCGCCAAGACATGGAACGCTGTCCCTACCAGCCTACGACAGACTCAGGACCTGCTGGCCTTCAGAAGACTCCTCAAGACCTGGCTCTTCGATCAGTAGCACCCCTAGCCCCCCCCCAGCGCCTTGAGACCCTCATGGGTATGTAGCGCACTTTAGAAAGGCAGTGATTGATTGATTGATTGATTGATTGACTCGGCAGCACTCTTACGGTACTACACAGCAGCAGCACAGCACACGCTCTCTGTGCCAGTGCCATGACTCATTTTAAATAAATCAATTACTGACGGTGAAGGTGCACTTAATCTTAATGCGTGACTCACTGTAGACCCGGCCCTGATAATTAGGTGCCGGTGCTAAGCACTGGCAAACTCCGGCTCAAATTAAGCCCTGCTAAGCTGTTTTACTTTTTATACATGCATAGGTTGTGTTAAAGCCTTTCGCTATACCATGTGTTTTGTTCTGAAAATAGCAGGAAGCAAAAGAATGGTTGTGCTAAAAATCATGCTATTTTCAGGTTTTACTAACTTGGGGTCATATCACCAAGGCGGAGATAATAAATTATCGCCGCTTTTGCGACAGTTTTTGGCCAAAAAGCAGTGATAATTTTATCGCTATATCAGCAAGGTCATGCTACCGCGCGAATCCTTGCTTTCGCGTCCTTTCCCGTAACGCCCTCCTTTGCATCTCTAATGAGATGCAAAGTGGGCGTTCCAGCTCATAATAACTGGAGAAATGTCGCTAACTGACATTTCTCCAATTATCAATGGGCACGCTAACAAGCATAGCGATAAGAAAAGTACCGCTAACCTTGGTTATCGCTACTTTCCTTACGCCTGCTTTTAGTTTGACTTAGCCATGATATCCAATGGAAGGTGGATATCATGGCTGAGTCTGCCCTGTCCTATCAGCAAGCTATCGCCAAATGTTGTGCGATTATCGCTGCATTTCCAGTGATAATCGCACAATTGGTAGCTTGAGCCTCGAATTTGATCTCTTTTGAGATAACCGTTGCTAATAGAATGCTATCTCAGTGATAAAATTCGTCGATAGCCGGTGATAATTATCCTAGGGCTAAGCGCGCTTAGCGATAATTATCGCCCGTGGTTGCTGATATGCCCCTTGGAGATTTCACCACTAGGTAATTATGTAAGTGTTGGTCAATATTTTCAATTTTTGCACTTTGGTTTCTACCAGTAGGTAGATTTTGTGGGAAACATAGGTGAATCTGGAAAGTTATACATTTTTGCAAGTTAGAATAGTTTAGAATTCAGCAAGATGTCATTTTCATGGGTTTCTCGTTTTTTTCAAAGAAACGAATAGTTGAAATAGAAAAAAAAAGTGAAAGTATGGATGAAAACTAGACATAGGTGTCAATGTTTTCATCTGTAAATTATTGCACTGAAGTCCAATCCACAAAAGCAATATCCACTTTCGGTCACCGTGAACTTATAAAGTGAATGGCCATCAACTGAGCTACGCATTAAAACACATTCAAATTGTGTTTATACTATGCATCGATTAAAGTAAAATCTAAAAAATGGACACAAAAGAACCTATGTTATCTGATATGTGCCATGGAGTTTGAGTTTAAGAATAATTCATACTGCTTTGAGTCAAGTGTTACTCATAAAAAACATACATCTTCAAAATGTGTTCACACTGACTTAATGTTGGATACAAAATATGCAATGAAATTCAAGAGATATTAACTTTGCTGTATTCACACTGCCCCCACTAAAAATTACACCTCACTTGTGTGACTGTGCCTTTGGCCTGTGGTTGGAAAAGTTCCAAAATTCAACAAGGAATCAAGATTTTCCACTGAATTTCAATCATTGTTGGATGTGATTAGCATCAGTTTGTGCTAAAATATTGAGAAAATGAAGAATTTGCATTTCACAACATTAAACACATTTTTCATAATTGTGTCACTATTTTGCCTAATTACGGCAATATTATGTGAATTTTGCACATCTGTTTTCTCAGCACAAAAGAGAACATTGTGTGCCTGAGTTGAGGAGGGTGCACTAGAGAAAGACAGAGCCTTCGGTTGAAACCACATGTCCATCTTTCAGTAAAGGTGAACTGTGTCGATATACTGTCTCATGCCAAGGCATGGGGCTCCATGCCAAGACAGTCCAGCTCGCCAACCCACTACTTTTTCTGTTTTTTTTATTTGGTAGTGAGGTGGGATTTCGGACCCCCTCCCTCATGTGAGGGTTGATTAAATGTTAATGGACCAATATGCCCTCAAAACGGGGCAGAAAAGCAATCTGTGTCCCTGGGTATTGATAGAAGCCCAATGCCAGGATTGGTTGGCCTCCCACCCCACACCTTTTAAAATATTCTTTTACTTTGCCCTTTCAGGTCAAAGCAGAAAATGTGATGAAAAGAATGGGGTGTCTGTACTACCCATTCTGGCATTGGACAGCAGCCCATACACCAGTCTTTCTGCCCCCTTAGGAGGCAGATTGGAGGGTTAACCTCCAATCTTCTTGTCCTCGGGTGTTAAAAGCCTACTAGATATAAAGTATTGGCATCTAAAAAAGGAATGTTGTGGACCATTGGGCATCTTGGAATTTAGTCCTGCCTCCAGGCACTAGATGGCCTTTCTGACACCCAAGTAAAGCAGAATCTGAGCCTTACCCCATCTACATCGACCCATAGGTCAAACTTTCACAACACAAAAGGATCCAAATTTCCTCTCAGTTCCCATATGAATGGCTACAGTATTTGGGCTCTGAGTCCCCGGGGTACACAAGGATTGTTTGGGCTCTCAAGATATGGTTTGCAGCCTTAAGTCAGCATGAACTGGATCACACCAACATTTTCTTTTAAAAGAAAGCCTGTTCTTGGGTCGAATTACATTCCGTCCTACTGCCTCAGTTTGCGCTGCAGTGCACCCTTGGTTAAGTGCCCTCTCCACAGACCGGGAGAGTGTGCCGTGACGAATTGAGCTCGTCATGAGCATGGAAAAGGTTATATGGCACATTTTTGCTATTTCTCTTTCACGCAATGCAAAAAGATGCCTTGCTGCATTGTGCCAAATATTGGCAAATCTGCCCCAGAGTATCTTGATAACGCTACTTAAATTTAATACATTCAGCTAAACCTATTGAATTTGTCAGGGTTTGTTCCATTCTCATTGACTGCACCTGCACGTTCAGCAATGAAGTTCAAATCTGAAGGATCCCCTCCGAGAAGTCCTTTTCTTCACACAGCATATTCATTTTGTAAGCAAATCCAACTATACTAAACAGATGTTCTAGATCATTGCAAATATTTGGTGACTGCCCCCCTAGTTATGACATTGCATCCATTTTCTCATAATAATATAACGATTAGACTTTTATACAAATCAAATTGTGTTTTTTCTAAATTACTTTCTTCATAGGATTGTCTATTGTTGCATGTGCCACAATATTTATTTTGGCAAGAGTGCACATTTTGAAAAGCATTCCTATAAAGGCACCGTATCATGTCCCAGAATTGGGTCCAATGAGTTGTGGCTTTCTTTGATCACACTACTTTATTGTACATAGAATTCTCGGAAAGCATTACACATTGGGTGAAACCACAGTATCAATCAATCAATCAATCTCTTTATTCGATCGCTTGTAAAAACAGATCAAAAAAGCATAAATTCATCAAATAGGCCATAACACAATTTTGTAAAAAAAATCCATTTAAGAGAGAAAAAGAAAAAAACCACAATTTAAAAAATTTAAAATCATTGCAGAACATTAGATTCACGAATGGGTTCTGCCAATAAATGAATATTTAAAATTAAAGTAAAAGTAAAGTCCACATTTGTAAAGCGCACAATCACCCGTAAGGGTCTCTAGGCGCTGGGGGGCCTTCGGGAAGATTAAGCGAGCTATTGCCCAGAGTCACATGGTGCTGGGCTAACCTGCCGCCGGAGCCGGGGATCGAACCGTGGTTCCAGCGTCAGTCGCCCTGGCCGCGGCGCCACACCTCTTCCACATTGAACCTGGGAACAGCCAAAACAGTGTAAACAGTTCCAATTCCCAAGGTCTCAATGTTAAAAAGCAATCAATGTATCCCAGATTTTGCCGCATTTTAAGTGAAGGAACCCAGTTCGTCCTCCTTCTCATGCATGCCCACAAAGATTGTGCCACAGAGAAGTAAACAAAGGGGTCATAAAGAGCCTTTTGGAAATACAATCCCACTCTACATTGGGTGAAGTAGTGTTGCCTTAAAATGGGGAGGATAAAAGCTTTCCTTTTGGTATGATAAAACTTGCAAAATAGCATTATATGTAAGTCTGACTGGGGAGAGTGGTTGTCACAAGGGCAGGGAAGCAGATCTGAATGTTTGAACTTCCTCACTGGGTGGGCAAGCATCAGAGGGATATACTTCAGATGGAAGCGCAGTAAGATTAATCTGTGGTGTGTGAAACTAATGCACAAGAGATAACAAAATGAATTGCTTAGTCTTGAGGTAATAATATCATATACAGATGTTGCCCATTTTTGTGTTTTTTTTACCTCCAAAGAAAACAAGCTCTTTGGAGATACAGCTCAATAATTTGCCTCTTCGCTACCTTCCCACACAGTGAGGGATCCCTAACTAGATCTTCGTGCCTAATTTCGGTAAATTCAGACTCTATGGGCCATATGTAGGTAGAACTTATTTACCGACTCTTAATTACCGAATTTTACCGATTCGGTAATTAAGAATCGGTAAATAAGAAGGGGGGGTATGTAGGAACATCCAGATGTTCCATTTACCGAATCGGTAAATATCTGTATTTACCGATTCGGTAAATACCGACCGGTAATGCTCCATTCATTCCTATGGGCTTTGAAGCCCATAGGAATGAATGGGGCATTACCGGTCGGTATTTACCGAATCGGTAAATACCGATTTTGACAAGGGTGCAGGGGGTGTCACTTTGACACCCTCTAGCACCCCCAAAAAAGGTTCGGGGGCCATGTGGCAGGCATACCTGCCCTAAGGGCAGGTCTGCCTGTCATATGGCACAGGTGTGCATGCACACATGTGCATGCACACCTGATTCGGTATTTTACCATGAAATTGAATTTGATGGTAAAATACCGAATTTGTAGGGCTTGTGGGACTCAGAAGAGTCCCACCTACATCTCAATTTTACCGATTCTGTAAAAATACCGGTCGGTAAATTTACCGACCGGTATATTTACCGAATCGGTAAAATTACCGATTTGCCCTGTTTCCTTGCCCCTACATCTCAAATGCCAAATACCGGTCGGTAACGGCCGAATTCGGCCGTTACCGACCGGTATTTGGCTACCTACATATGGCCCTATATCGCTAATCCAACCAATCCTGCTGTGGTGGTCCAGCTTCAAACAACTAAGGATTATACGTTGAGTTAATTTGACCGTGGACCTACACCAGATTGAAAGCCACAGCCGTATTGGAGCCAGTCTGATAGAATCAAGCAAATAAGGTAACCCCAATTTGAGATGTAAAGGATAATTAGAGTGTTATTCGGTTAAGGATACCTGATTTTTGAAGAAGGTGTCTCCCAATCTCTGGAGCTGGTCGACATTTATCACCCCCCAGACTCCCGCCCAGTACATTACCAATGCCTTTGTTTTAGCTTGGTAAATGTTTTAAGTCACTCCCAGAAGACTGGCACCCAGCCTTCTTGCAAAACCTTAATAGCCTGCAGACTATTTTCCATAGCTGAGGCTCTTCCCCAACCAGATATTTCCAGGTGTGGTTCTTGTCAAATAAGACCCCGAGGTAGGAACACAAATCTGCTGCTTCAAGTTTCTTAGAGGCCAACTGGAACTGGGGGTACTTTTTACCTCTTCTTGCACCTGCTATGACAATTAATGTTTTGGCCTTGTTTACTCTGAGGTCTATTGAGCCCATAAATGAGGCATATGTTGCTGTATGGGATTGTAGAGCAATCCCTGTCCTAGCGAGCAGAATTGCATCATCTGCGTATGCCAGTATTGGAAGGGGCCTATTATAAAAAAGTGTCACGTCCAGGGGAGCTCCGGTCAGGGCAGCCTCCACCCTGTTTGTATGGATGGAAAAAGGAAATGTGTGTACATTTCCCATTACTACCATACTGGACAGAGGAAGAGGCATTGGCGTATAACTGGCTGATGAAGAGGATTATCAATGGGTCAACCCCATCTCTTCCAGCATGGGCCAAAGTTTCTGGTGGGAAACACAGTTGAAGGCCACCGAGAGGTCCAAAAACGCCACATAGATCCTCCCCCCTTTAACTTTAGCATACTTATCTATACAGAGTGACAAGTTGAGACATTGATCCACAGCCCCTTTTCCCCTCCGGAATCCATATTGTGCTTGCATCAGTATGTTATTTTCCTTGGCCCAAGTCTCCAATCTGGAAAATAGAAGCTGGCTCATACGTTTTGCCGTAGTATCCAGAAGGGAGAAGGGTTGGTTGTTCTTTGGGGAACCCCATCCCCTTTCTTGTAGATGTGAACCATTATACTCTGGTTTCAAGATGGTAAAGGGCCCTCAGCTGCTATTTTATTAAACACATTTGTAAGTAGGGGGGACCCACAGATCATAATTCTGCTGAAAGAGATCTATCCAGACCCTGTCAGGGTCTAGCGCTTTCCCTGTTGGACAAGTCTCCATTCCTCTCCTAACTTCCATTAGTGAAAATTTCAAACATCCTGGTAGCATGTTATCTGGGTCAACAAGAGGTAAAAGTGAGATGTTGTTGGAGCAAAAGATGTTTCAAAATGGGTCACCCATTCCTCCTCGTCTACATGGGAGTCCAATGAGGGATCCTTTGAGTCCATAAAATAAGGTGCATGTATGACTCTCCAGAACTCCCCGCTGCTGCCCGAATTCGCAGTTTGCTCCAAATTCCTCCAAACCTTCTCCCTTATTTCCTTCTTTCTTTTTTCCCTAGACAGGTTATATACAGTTTAATTTCTCCTGGGTCTCTACAGTGGACTTTAAGGGCCTTCATGAGGGCGGCCCTTGCTTTGGAGCATTCTTGATCAAACCATCCTTTGTTTCAATTAGAATTCGATGATTTTCGGTGAGCAAGAGCCAATTTTATGTTGGTTAAAAGTGCTGTAAAGTGGGTAACTATATGCAGAGACGTGGTCCCCTCAGCCAGGCAAAGAATATTATCTTCCCTTACATGCACTATTATTTCATTGCCCAGATTCAGCTTCTCGACTTGTGACCATTTTAACTGACAGCCGTTTTTCCTAAGTAGCGATAGTTTATCTATTATCTGTTGATGCTCTTTCCCCTTACAAGGGAAGTCTAAGGAGCTAAGAAGAATAGCTTGGTCACTGTAGGGTGTAAACAAATTATCTTGGTGGACTAATTTTGTGCTTAGTGTGGAAGAGACTAGAATGAAATCGATCATAGATTCCTGTGTACCCCGCTTAAATGTTTTCGCCAGCTGACCTGATTTTAAGTTGTTGATTATTCCCAAATTACTTGATAATAGGAAGTTATTCAGAGTATCGCCGTATTCATTATGTGATCAATGTGTGAGGGGGTTACAAATTATATCATTTAAGCCACACAACTTAGACTATTTGCAAAGATGAATATTAAAATTACCCACCCAAATAATTTGGAGTGTACCTTTTTGTTGGCTCGGGTAATTTCCCCTAGCTCCCTGATTAGCTCTTCTACTAATTTCTTCATATAGCACCTGAACTGATTATTATAGAAATTAACTAGAATCCATAGGCCCTCATTTTTAAACTCCAGGTGAAAAAGCTGGAAATAAATATTTGGGGAATCAACCCGCCCTCTTTGAACTAGGATGGTATTAGAGGTCAAGATAAGTAATCCCCCCTTCGCTCTGCATGATGCAGAAGGTACTGCAGGAGTTTGAAAAGTGAGAAAACCAGGGTAAAAGACTGGCTCCTTGACCCATGTCTCCTGGAAACAGAAAATCTCCAAGGAGTGCCAAAGGTTGTGCCACTGTTCCTTGCCTATTTTAGAGGCGATTCCTGCCACATTCTATGATGCTTAGGAAATCTTATTTTTGTCCATATAACAATAGGGTGAGAGAGGTCAATGATATTGTCTGTGTGCTATGAGGAGGCCTAGGTGGCCTAGGTAATCTAGCTGGGGATGGTGGTAGACAATCACAGGATTCTATGTCGGAGAGGGGAGCAAATTTATTTTGTAACCTTACCTCTCGAGGAATACCGGGGCCAGGCCCATGTCTCCTAGGTAAATCGGCTGGCCTTACCCAACCACTATTCAACACCCATACATTGACAGGCTGTTTATAGAAGTGTTGCAGTGGTAGAGGTATGATTTGGGTATTCCTACTAGGAAACCTGTGAATATTGACCCAGACAATATGTTCCATCTGAGGGTTGTTAAAATGTATCACCACACAGTCCCCCCGATGGTCTTTGGGAGCTACCCACCCACCCTACTCTCCTAACCATGATGATTTTATCTGACAAATAGTGATCTCACAATTCTGAGTTCCTTAGGTTGTGTGAAAGCCAATGGAGGCACTTTTCCAACAGTTGTGTTGTTGAGTCCAGCTGATTGTCCCCGAGTGGGGGTACACTAGCCAGGACCAGTACCATAGAGGAGGCTTCTGGCGGGAGATGGAGTGCTATCGGAAAGCGGTCGTCTGTATGGTCATCAGTCGGGACAGCATGGGTGCCTCGCATTCCTGGATCCTGATAAGGAGCCCTTGAAACCTCCTTCAGTGAGAGTGGTTGGTGGCGTATGACCTCTGGTGCCATTTCCTGGTGATTTTGGACCTGCATTTGCACATTTGCAAGCCCGCTCATTGTTGAAGATGACCCAAAATCTCGGGAAACAGAGCTGCCTATATTATCCCGCGTTGGTGTAGATGAAGGTGGTCTAGTCTCTCTTATAGGGACTGAGGATACATCTGTGGGTATGAGTGGAGGATACTCTCTGGGGGATCATCCAGTAGACAAACAGATGTATTAGATGTTATTAGGCTAGCCAATCTCTGTTCAATCTCTGTCAACTTGGTTAAAATTGGATCCAGGAGTGAGGTGAGCCATTTTCTTCCTTTTACCCATAAGTCCTCATTAATTAAGGATTGGAAGGGCACACTGTTTGCCATCTGGGTCATTACAGGTATTCCATGAGTCAGTGTGGCGGCTTTAGACTGAGTACTCCTTAGTTTTGGGATGCGAGTGGCTTTAATCTCTTTGGTGTGAATGGTCACGCCCGCCCTGCACCACTTTGCACTGGGATCATTTACTGGGTTCATTAATAAACTAGCTACTGGCGGTGTTTCTGAGGCCCCTCTAACTATGATCAATTGTGAGCTACAGCTGAGAGGCAAAACCTGTTGCCCTGGGGTAAGGTCGGCAGATATTATCGAATGAGGCAAACCAGTTTGCACGGGGGCCTCCAAAGTGCCGCCCAGGGGTGACGTCAGTGGAAGGAGCAGTGGTTACATAGACAAACGTCTCTGAGGTAACTCAATTTCATGAGTAAGGATGCTGGCTGCTCTAGTCAAGAATGCATCCAGGGTTGTTACAGGGACTCCACCCATTTTTTCCATAAGGCCTTTGCGCTTTCCCATATTGTAGAAATAAATAGCGAAAATGAAAGCTTACCTTTTGTCCAATGTCAGATGTTAGATGGGTGGCCCAACCTAGCCTCATCTTGGCTCCGACAGGCGGGGACGGGCCCACCCTTGGCCCGAGCTTTGACCGGGCACATCCCCGCCTGTGCCCCGCGCCGCTGTCCGCGTTCTCCCTTTGAAGAGCGTCCTCGCGCTATGTGGCACGGGAGTTGTGGTCCCTTAGAGATTGTGGCATCTGGGCGTCTGGGAGCCCAGCGGGGAACCAGGAACAAGCAAGAAGCAGCTACACAGAGCCACGGTCGGCGTTCTCCCCTTGAAGCGCGTCCTCGGGCTATGTGGCACAGGAGTTGGAGTCCCTTGGAGATTGCGGCATCTGGGTGACCAGCGGGGAACCAGGAAGAAGCAAGATGCAGCTACACTGCACAGCGGTCTCCATTCTTCCTTTGAAGCGCATCCTCACGCTCTGCGGCACAGGAGTTGTAGTCCCTTAGAGATTGTGGCATCTGGGCATCTGGGTGACCAGTAGGGAACCAGAAAGAAACAGGAAGCAGTTACACCATGCAGTGGCCTGCATTCTCCCTTTGAAGCGTGTCCTCGTGCTATATGGCACAGGAGTTGTAGTCCCTTAGAGATTGCAGTGTCTGGGTGACCAGCGGGTAACCAGGAAGCAAGAAGCAGCACAGTAGATCCTCATATCAGAATTTCTTTTCAGAGGTCCATGGGGCAAGCAGTAGTTTCTGGGCCTAATCAATGGGGTTGAGACATCTTACCCTTGATGTCCCAGGTGTGGCCTCTTATGGGCTTTAAGCGACTGCGTCAAGTACTAGACTGTCAGTGGTAGCAAGGTTTCAGCAGTCCAAGGCTTTTTGGGGATGAGGTAGATGCATGGAATACATAGGCTCCCAACTAAACATACAATCATCATCCAAAATAAATTAATGTCTAGCCAAATACTTGATTTGAGTAAAATCTGAATTTATTCACACACAAATTGAAATGAGATACATACTAAATAATAACACACTCTTCTTAAGGTCCATATTCTAGCACTGTCTGCAGTGGCACCAGAGTTCCATCTTCTAGCTATGGAAATAGGTTATTCCCAATTTATGTAAGCAACAACCAGTCTTGTCCCTTGCTACAGAATATGAGTATTACAAGTTCAACTATGGGTATTCAATGTTCAAGTAGCCTAGCGCCTGTGGTGCTTCTGTCAGAGCGGATTCCCCCCGAGGTTCTCTGTGGCTCGACTCTCGGTCTTACTCACTCTTGATGGAGACAAGGCAGATGTCCTGGGAGCATTCAGCAGCCTGGGGTTGATGTCAACTGCAGCTGGTGCCAGCAATCAGCGGTAGTTTTCTTGCAGTTGGCAAGGAGTCTGGACCTTGTAATGCACATCTCAGTTGTCGCGGTAAGCATCTTTGGTCTCTGATGACAGAGCTCGGGTACTACTTGAAGTTTATATTCTAGAGGTTGCCCACTGTAAAGAGCGCATTATTCTGTTGTGCTTTTCTATAATAGGGTTGTTTAGTACAGCAGTAGTGTCTCAACACTTGATAGCCTCCAACACAGGCCATGGGAGTGGCCAGAGAATCACATCTGAATTTCAGGTTTAGTGATATGTTATGTTATGTTATAATGAATTTCTTGAGTGCACTGTCACCATGAGTTTCCTGGCGCTAATCGGATTTGAAGGATGATAGAGGGGTAATTAATGAGGTTGAGGGAAGAGTAGTGTTTTTAGAGATTTCCTAAAGGAAAGGAGGGAACAGGAAGACTTGAGTGAAAGTGGAAGGGAGTTCCACAGCTTAGGGGCCAGACAAGAGAAGCTGCGGCCGCCCGATCTAGTGAGTTTAAAACGAGGGACGGCTAGGAGCTGGAGGTGGGTAGACCTCAAAGTGCGAGAAGGACAGTAGGGGGTGATTAGGGACTTGAGAAAAGCAGGGGAGGGACCAGTGAGGGCTTTGAAGACCAGGCAATGGACCTTAAAAGTGATTCTTTCGCTGACTGGTAGCCAGTGGAGGTGGCGTAGTAGGGGTTGAGCCGACTGCCATCTAGGGATTTTGAAAACAAGCCGAGCAGCCTGGTTTTGGATGATCTGTAACCTGGACAACTGAGATTTAGGGAGGCCGTGATAGATTGAATTGGAGAAATCCAGCCGGGACATCACCAGGGCTATTAAGACTTGCAGCAAGGCTTCAGGCGACAGGAGGTGGGCGACTTTCCGTATCCTGTATAGCTGGAACATACAGGAAGATGTTACTGCGCTCACTTGGGCCTTGAGAGTGAGGCCGGAGTCAATCAGGACCCCGAGGCTCTTTACACTGCCAGCAGGAGAAGGAGGTGTTCCGAGCTCAATAGGCCAGTACTGAGGGCCCCAGTAAGGGGCACTTCTCCCAGGAAGAAGGAGCTCAGTTTTGCCCGGATTGAGCTTGAGTTGGTTTTGATTCATCCAGTGCTGGATGTGTGTCAAGGCCGTCTGAAAGTTAGTGGCAGCATCAGGGGAAGTTAGGGGAAAAATAATTTGTAAATCATCCGCGTAGTTGAACACGGTGATATCCCACTTACCTAAAGAGTGAAGGAGGGCTTGAAGGTACAAATTAAAAAGGAGGGGAGACAGGGAAGATCCTTGAGGGACCCCACAGGATGACGGAACGCTGGTGGTGCAGAAAGGGCCCAGGCTGACTGCCTGAGACCTCTCCTCTAGGAAGGATTTAATCCAGGACAGAGCAGCCCCACAGACTCCGGCGGACTCGACACGGTGGATTAAGATGTTATGGTCCACCGTGTCGAATGCCGCCGATAGATCGAGTAGGACTAATGCCTGGGGTTGTCCTCTGTCATCGTTGCGTCTGAGGTTGTCCAACACGGCGAGGATCACGGCCTCGGTGGAGTGGGCTGGTCTAAACCCGGCCTGGTTGGGCGCCAGGAAGTTGGACTCCTCGATAAAGTGCGAGAGGCAAGTCGTGACATGAGCCTCCAAGATTTTGGATAGGAAGGGCAAGAGGGATATGGGGCGGTAGTTGGCAAGGACCGCTGGATCGGCGCCTGGCTTCTTTAAGAGGGGCACCAGTACGGCCTCTTTGAATGAGCTGGGGACTATGCCAGAATTAAGGGAAGAATTAAGTAAAGGGAGGATGCAATGTGGGAGGGTGTGACAGATGTCGCGAAGCACAGAGGGGGGGCAACAGTCCTTGGGGGATCCAGATTTCACGCGGATGGACAGTTTAGCAAGAGATTCCGGATCGAGCGTGGGGAACCGAGAGAGAGTGGAGGTGTTGGCAGGAGATGGTACTGCTGTGATTGGGGGGAAAGAGTGGGGAATGGAGTTTTTGATGGTGATGATCTTGTCGATGAAGAAAGAGTTTAAAGCATTGCAAGATTCTGAAGAAGGAGGCGGGTTCGGGAGTGTCCTGGCGTCCGATGTTAATTCGCCAAGGACTTTGAAGATCTCCTTAGATCTGTTGGGGGCTGTTAAGATTCTGTTGGAGATGAAGGCAGTCTTGGTTGAAATGATTGCAGTTTTATAAGCTTTACGCGCAAGCACGTATGCTTCCCTGTCGGAGCTGAGATAATTGCGCCGCCATCTACGCTCCAGTCGGCGCAGCTCCAGATGTTGTTGTTTTAAAGCGAGGTTATACCATTTGTGAGACTTATTGGAGTGTGTGCGAGAGAAGGAAGACAGAGGTGCACATAAGTCACTGGCCGTCGTAAGCCAATGTGAGATGTTGGCATCCATGGTGTTGACATCTAAGGTGTCGAGAATTAGGGGCTGAGTCTTGGCAAGTGAGGAGAGGAAGGCAGATGAATCGAGGGTCTTCCAGTTCCGAGCGGACCCTACGTGCCAGAGGGGGGGCCTGACCAGGCCCTTTACAAGAATAGATGACTCGATCAGTGAGTGGTCTGACCAGACGCAAGGGGAAATAGTCGGGCCAGAGAGCGACACCCCCTGTGTCCAGATGTGGTCTAAGATGTTACCCCCAGTGTGAGTGGGAGAGGTGACATGCTGCGTCAGGTTGAGGCTGGAGAGTGCCTCAAACAATTCGGTAGCGTGGGGACCGGCATCGGCGTGGTTGAACCAGTAATTAAAATCGCCATACATGGCAACGCGGGCTGAGGAAGTCATTAGGGCAGAGAGCTGCTCACATAGAGCAGCAGGGAACAGAGGCATGGGAGTGGGGGGTCGGTATAGGACGATGAAGGTCAGGGCACCAGCTTCGGTAGGCAGGCTTATCACAAGATTCTCGACGTCAGGGAGGCATAATGACGAAGACGTGATGAGAGGTAAGTCCTTGCGGATGATTGCTGCGACCCCACCGCCACGACGGCCGTGAGGCCGATTAGCATTCAACAGGTAGTAATTAGGGGGTAAGGCAGCCAGGATGTCAGGGAGGGAAAGATCAGACAGCCAGGTCTCGGTAAGCAACAGAATATCTGGGTTCTCGGCAGTTAGCAGGAGGAAGATATCGGTGTGGTGTTGGGGGAGAGACCGTGTATTAAGGTATAGTATGCGGATGCGAGTTTCAGAAGGAGCAGGGGCCGGCACAAGTGCATGAGTGAGTCTGGGAAGAGGCAAGACGGCCGCGATGCCGAGAGACACCAGGCGGTCCCAAGTTATGGATAGGAGAGCGCAAGGGGGCTGCTGGAGGTTTCTAAGTAAGACGGGTGAGTATGTCATTAAAAGGGCAGCATCTCGGGGCCCTGGGCCCGTCTGGGCGCGGACGGGCACAGACGGGCTTGCCTTAGGCGCGCCTTCGGCGCGCAAACGGCGCGCCCGCTGCGCCCGTCCGCTGCGCTTACGATGGAGGCACATGGTTTGTAGGGCCGCTTAAGGGCGTGGCCAGAAAGAGTGTGCGTGGCCGGGGGAGCGGCCGCTGAAGGTGGCAAGCGGGTAATCCTATGGCCGCTGCAGCGTCAACCTCGGCTGTGCGGGAATGGCTGAGACGAGGGAGAAGTCCCTGAATGCAGGGTAAGGAAAATTAAAAAAGCGCTAAGCAAGCGCAGTGCTGGATAAGTATTTTAAAAAGGTCAGGGCTTAACTGTGACTCCCGCGGAAGGCAGGGGAGGAATCCGATTGTGTGAGCTCGTATTCAGCTCCTTTTTAAAGACCCAGGTGGGCGTGGCCAGAAAGAGTGGGCGTGGCCGGGGGAGCGGCCGCTGAAGGCGGCGAGCGGGTAATCCTATGGCCGCTGCAGCGTCAACCTCGGCTGCGCGGGAATAGCTGAGACGAGGGAGAAGTCCCTGAATGCAGGGTAAGGAAAATTTAAAAAGCGCTAAGCAAGCGCAGTGCTGGATAATTATTTTAAAAAGGTCAGGGCTTAACTGTGACTCCCGCGGAAGGCAGGGGAGGAATCCGATTGTGTGAGCTCGTATTCAGCTCCTTTTTAAAGACCCAGGTGGGCGTGGCCAGAAATAGTGGGCGTGGCCGGGGAGCGGCCGCTGAAGGTGGCGAGCGGGTAATCCTATGGCCGCTGCAGCGCCAACCTCGGCTGCGCGGGAATGGCTGAGACGAGGGAGAAGTCCCTGAATGCAGGGTAAGGAAAATTAAAAAAGCGCTAAGCAAGCGCAGTGCTGGATAAGTATTTTAAAAAGGTCAGGGCTTAACTGTGACTTCCGCGGAAGGCAGGGGAGGAATCCGATTGTGTGAGCTCGTATTCAGCTCCTTTTTAAAGACCCAAGTGGGCGTGGCCAGAAAGAGTGGGCGTGGCCGGGGGAGCGGCCGCTGAAGGCGGCGAGCGGGTAATCCTATGGCCGCTGCAGCGTCAACCTCGGCTGCGCGGGAATGGCTGAGACGAGGGAGAAGTCACTGAATGCAGGGTAAGGAAAATTAAAAAAGCGCTAAGCAAGCGCAGTGCTGGATAAGTATTTTAAAAAGGTCAGGGCTTAACTGTGACTCCCGCGGAAGGCAGGGGAGGAATCCGATTGTGTGAGCTCGTATTAAGCTCCTTTTTAAAGACCCAGGTGGGCGTGGCCAGAAAGAGTGGGCGTGGCCGGGGGAGCGGCCGCTGAAGGCGGCGAGCGGGTAATCCTATGGCCGCTGCAGTGTCAACCTCGGCTGCGCGGGAATGGCTGAGACGAGGGAGAAGTCCCTGAATGCAGGGTAAGGAAAATTTAAAAAGCGCTAAGCAAGCGCAGTGCTGGATAAGTATTTTAAAAAGGTCAGGGCTTAACTGTGACTCCCGCGGAAGGCAGGGGAGCAATCCGAAGTGTGTGTATCAAACGTTTACAAAGGCCCCCTGCCTTACTCTTTTTGATTCGCTTATTGATCCCATCTTATTCCTGAGCGGTGGCCAGGCTCCTTGCACCAGTGACCTCTTTCAGGATCATAGAGTCTGGCTGAAGTGTGCTGAAGAGCCTGGCTCTTCCTTTCACCAGCGTGTGTCTCACCCAGTCCACTGGAATGCAGCAAAGCAATAGACCGGGTTGAAACTGAATTACACCGAGTAATCAGAGTAATTTCAGCAATTCAGTGTTATTCTTTGATGTGAAATTACCAATAATAATACAATTACACCTGCTTATTTAATTAAAAGTAGTTTAGAGGGAAAAATCCTAGCACAAGAGCACATTTAGTGAGTGCAAGCAGATACTGGCAGTGCTGTTAATGTTCTGTTGCATTCAGTGCTTTTTTTTAATAAAAAATAAAAACTTGTGCCCATTTTGGATTTGAGGGTGCATTTTGTGCTAAGAAACTAGCACTAAATGCCGTCAGTAAGTTGAGGGAGCATCCAACCCCAACAGCACATTTAGCCAATTCGAGTAGTTGCTCGAACTTGCATTTCATGTACTATTTCAATTAATGAAAAATGCATCCTCCTGTTTATTTTGGACACAAAAGGCCATTCTCGCACCAAGAAAATAGTGTTAAATGCAGTGTTACACGTCTTGCCTAATTTCACATAATCTCCCTGAATCATTGGGCAATGTTGCCTGATTGTGCTACATGGTATTACACGAGTTATGTCCACGCGCACAATCCACAAATCTGTCTCAAGGGCTCCTCTAGTTACACATGTTCCTCCAGCAGGCCCTGTGCTCCCAACAAGGAAACCCCAAGTCCTCATGCAATATTTCGCTCACTGGCACCTTTGGATCCTTAGTGCTGCTTAGAAAAAGGCATTTAGCCCTCTGTGTGCTCTGCTCCTCGCGGCACATGCACACACTATCAAGACACCGTTAACCCTGCATTCACTTTCTCCAAGTAATGAAGCTCTTACGGGCTCATGCACATGCCAGTGCAGTGCACTCACACATTCACTCACTCCCCCGTGTATTGTAGCTCTCACAGGCTCACTAACATATCAGTGCAGTGCACTCACACAGGCATGTCCTTTCTCTACATATGCCCTGATGTAGGCCAATGTTGAACTGAGAGGTCCGACAGGCCATAAGGCCTGTCCATATTACTGCTACTCAGCGCTCTGTTTCTATGAGGGTACTGTATAGTGCATTCCTCCCAGAATAACGATCCGTAAGACAGGCCTAAGTTATACTACATATGCATGATCTGCGTTCACTCATGACCAAAAAATTGTTACCAAAGATCCTGATATCACTGCTGCTGGGGCTCTCATCATAGGAGTTCTTGACTTTTACCATATTAGGGGCTTTTCTGTCCGAACAACTCCTCAACCTAGCAGTATTTTCATAGTGCTGCTAATCACCCGGTACGGTTTCCAGGCGCTTGCACGTCCAGGAAGCCTTGTTCAAGCTTCACATTTCCATTAGCGTATCTTTAGGCACTGCACTAAAAGGCACTCATTCTACCATCAGCAAAAGGCTAATACTGTAGTAATAAAAAAGGGTTCCCGATGTTTGTAGGTTATGCAAGAACCATGAACAGGATAAAGCCCATGAATGCCCAAAACTGCACCATGGAAATGTAAGAATTTAATTTTAAATTTCTTTTTGTTATTTTGATGAGGATTACTGTGATATTTAGGCCTCGGATTGGCCTACAGCCAGCCACGCCTAACAATATAATGCAGTTCTGAAAACAAGATGTCTAGGAAAGTGCAGGGTTATGTGAATTTCATGTATCCCACTACTTTGTCTTATCCATAATGCCCATGAAACATCAAACTTGGGTAAAATCACAGAATTTCCTCAAATTTCTGTGTGGAACAGTTCAGTAATCTGAAGGGACAAAAATAGACCTAATAGCAAGCATTCATGTTGCTTTCATTAAAGACGGTACCCAATTTGTCTGGGCAAGTGTAATACCTCAGTTGTGAAAAGCCCAAAATTGCATTGTGGAAGGGTCACTATATTTGTTTTGAATTTACATTGATTCTTGAGATTTATGGGATGCAGATAGATGCAGCGAGAAGACCCTGATTGACCAGCACCAAGATAAACCAACCCCAGCCATTTTCTGAAAATTGGGCACAGTGGGAACTCAGCATGGTATGGTTTGCATGGATCCCCCTACATCTTCTTACCTAGAAAGCCCTGCATGTCATATATTATCTCCAATAAGAGAATTTCCAACATTTTCTGTAAGAGAAAGTTTTTTTTCTCAGGCAATGCCTCGGTGTCCATTAAAAAAGTACCCACTTTTATGGACAAGCCTTTTTGCCTTAGAAAAGAAAGACCTCAATACATACCGTTGGAAACATGAATAGTTTCGATTTGGGTTCATATTGATTCCTGAGTAGTGAGCTTCTGAGGTATTTATGCTCGATATTGGCCTGCCAACATCAAAGCCCACCTGCCTACACGTTCCTGAAAAACTAAAGCCCCACGGAAGTCCATGGTTCGTGTAGAAAATGTTTGTGTTTTTTTTACATATAAACTTGTGGACATGATAACTATATCTAAATGTCTAAAATATGGTTTTATCATTTTTGACGGAGACTGGCTGCAATATTTGGACCCTGATTCAGAATCAGAATCAGAAAATGCTTTACTCGATTTTAGACATTTGATAAAATCATAAAAGCAGAAGATAAAAAGACAAATTCATGCATTTAAAAAGTTCCATAGATAAACGGCTGTCCCAGCTGTGCATGTATAACAATTTAAAAGAACTAGCAACTTATGGTTTTCCTTTTCCACAGAATACTTTTTAAAAGGCTAGTCATGTTACCAATGCAATACACGTTATCCAGTAATTGTAGAAATAGGAAAGCTGGACGACATTGCCACCATGCTCCCTGCTTCAAAAAGGGCATAATCCATCTGGCACGTTCCATGGCATAGAATTTACATAAGAGGATCACGAGCATTGTTGATTGTAAAGATAGATTATCGCATGGACAGTGACAAAGATCCCTGGACCAGTCATTTACAGCTGGAAATATAACCAAGCGATGAAAACTATCAAACCTAAACCTAGTCAGAATGTGTCTGTCATATCCCCCTATACACCAAACTAGGTAGGGTTGAATGAAGTTGCTGGCCAGTGTCAGTTGATGCTGGATCACAGAACTTTTATTGAATTCCACTGCAAATCTGAGCAACTCAAAGTGGTTCAGACATAAAACTTTCAGGTCTTTTCTGGATATGGAGCACATGGAATCTGGGTTGACATTAAAATCTGGTCTGTTCAGGTCATTTAATAGTTTTCTTACAACACTAGGCTAGGAGACGTCCAGACTCTGTGCCAGAGTAATATTGGTAGCATTTTAATAACATCAGAAATGTGAAAAATTCCCAATTCACTATGGCAATTAAAAACTGAAGAACTGCTAATATAAACCTTAAAAAAGCATTTTCTACCATCTGTACAGGGAAAACATCATATAAACCAAACCCCCGCCCCATATATTTCAATGCTTAAACATTTTGCTTGATACATTTTAAGATGGATCCCCGGGGGCCTTTTACCAAATTTTTGGGAAAAATTCATAACCGCCGCAGTCGACCTCTTGAACAAAAGGGTCATACTCTTGACCGCTGGTCCCCAGGAGCCTGTATCCTCAAGGAAAATGACAAGATAGGAGAACGTTTTGGTAGATTCAATTATACCACTCCCAGCTACTAAGCTTCTACATCTGTTCTTCCCCTTTCCACATGACATCACAAATGTTTTCTTCACATTGAGTTTCAGTCTCCTGTTAGCCATGAATTCAATGTATGTGATAACACCGCATCATCCGCGTAGAGAAGGGAGATGATCTGCTTGTTATTAAATTGCGGGGGATCTCTCCCTCTGGCCACCAGTTCCTCTTCCAATGCGTTGGTATATAATGAAAAAAGAAATGGGCCAGAACGCAGCCTTGCCTAATGCCCCTCTCCACGCGGAAAGACTTAGTGTACTCTCCCTTAAGTCCATATCTCACCTTCGCTGAGGCCCCTCGTATAATTGTCTTAAAATTGCACCAGTGAGGGTTCTACCGTCAGGTCCTCTAAAATTTTCCACAACCTTCTATAATCAACGCAATCGAAGGCGGCAGTAAGTTCTACAAATATTGCGAATAGTTGCCCTGCCTTTGCTTGGGTAAACTTCCCCTGTACTACAGAGAAATTTAAAACCTGCTCAATTGTACCCATCCCCTCTCTAAAACCATATTGGACCAGGCTCAGAATGCTATTGTCTTCAGCCCACAATTTAAGTTTATTTAAGACGACCCTTCCTGCAATTTTCATAAACGAGTCTAAAAGAGATATAGGTCTGTAACAAGCAGGGGTTTCTCTGTCCCCTTTTTTTAAAGATAGGTATTATAACGGACTCAGACCAGGATTTAATAAAACCCTTTCCACGGCATACTTCTAGGACTCGTGTTAGCAAGGGTGGCCAAAGCTCAGTCGTAGTTTTACACAGGTCTATAGGAATCCCGTCAGGCCTGGGGCCTTGCCTCCTTTGCTTGCATTAATAGCTGCCAAAACTTAACCATGAGTGAAGTGGATATCGATCGACGGAAAAGCAGTTTGATTGCCTGGAAGATCTAATTCCCGGTCTAAATTATGACCTCACCACCCCACTTACCATAAACGTTCGAAAAAAGTCCTTCCATGATTTCTCATCAATCGCTACCTCTACCTTCGCACTCAGACCAATGGGATGGGTAATACATTTATTGAACCAGTTCACATAATGATTGGGGATAATAATAAAATCTATCAAGGAGTTTTTTTTATTTTTTTTGATCAAGGAGTTAAAACACCGACCAATGAACGTGGGACTAAAGTCTACTGAAGGGAAACACAGCATATTGGTGAAACCAAGGTCAAAAGATGCATTAACTCCGTTATACCTTTCGCCCATAACTGAGTAAACAAAATGGGCTGCATGGCCCTTGTCCTCTGCTTCTGTGTCCCCAAAGCCACAATCAATCTGGGTACAAATGCTAGTTTTAAAATCCCCACCCCAGATCGTGATCACGTCCAACACTTTAGATACAACCAGATTGCTTAGGTCAACATTGAGACTTTTTAAGACCTCTGCAAATTTTCCCTTGTCTATAATATTATAAAAAGTGACAACCACTATCCTTGACTTGCAAAAGCAAATGAAAGGTAACAATTTGATAGTAGGAGGTGAATTTTGTCATTTTAATGTTCTGAACCCTCAACATATTTGAGATATAAACACAAATCCCCCCTCTTTGTCTCCCATGTGCCTACCACAGGGCTAGAATGTGGAATGTCTTAAAACCGTCAAGATGTAGCTCATTTATCAACCACGTCTCCTGGAGACAAAGAATTTCAAAGTTGTTAATAAAATCAACCCATAACAAATTATTTGCCTTAGCCTGGAGGCTACTCTAACAGTACCTTGGACTGAATAAGCTTGAGCATTTAAACCATGTTCGCGCTCACCCTGTCTTTGACTTCCACCCAACTGCATTTCTGCAACCACACTGCAATCATTTACTACAAAAGATATTACATCTTTAGGTTCTCCACCACTTACTAATTCATTCTGAACTGCTTTTAAAATTCCTACTGGGGGTGATTCGCCCATACTATGAAGACCAATAGAGACATTATGGTTATGATGATTATGATTTATTAGTGGCAAAATAGCTGCTGACATACCGCAGTCATCAGCATATGGTACCCTATGGGGTTTCAGAGGACAAGCCCTCAGTAGCGCTTTGGGGGCCAAGCTAGGCACAGGGTAGTGATAATCATATGTAGCAGAGAGTCAATTCACCTCCTCCAGAAATAGTAAAGGCCCATGCCTGTTTTTTACCTCTAAATTGTAAGTTGGATTACTGTTAGATTGTAAACTTGTGTGAAAGGCAGAGTACTTAACTCAAAGGAAGAACATTAATGCCCTCTACCATGCAATTATGTGTACCAGTTTGACTTAAAATTTCGTGAACTAGGGCAGGGGAACCCAAGAAAAGAACTACGCAATCCCCTTTAAAAGTTTTTCTGCTAGTGCCCACCCAAGGGACACGTCTCACAATTTTAAAAGAGGAAAACATCTCCTGTGTCAAACCCGCCTTAACACCTAGGTAGTGTATGTCTTTATTCCTCAGGGTGACCCAGGACTCTTTATCGCCCTCAGAAGACAAAGGAACTTTTGCCAAAACCAGGGTGTAGGGGACAGCAGCAGAAGGATGGTTTAAGCTGGTATAATTTGGAAGGGGCTCTTGATTATATGCCACAAGAGTTCCTTGACTAGGGCAGGTATCAAGTTGAGGTGAATCGCCCCGTTTATCATCATTAGATGCTCCCAACCCCCCTCTCACCCCTGCATTATTCAGCCCTAAGCCACGAGAAGTGAGCCTCTTTGGTTTAATGGGACCCACAACTCTACTAGTTCTCTCGCTCTCGCTACTCTGTTTGCTGCGTCCCGAGATACTAACGCATGGTGTCTGTCTGCAATCCTTGTCTAATTCATCAGCCCCCCCCCATCACAGCATGTATGGTTATCACTTCCTTAAGGTGCCCTTATCACTTCCCTTTAGGCACCCTGGACCCTGATTCAACTGGCGCCTGGGGCACCCTTCCTACCCCAGACACTTCTGAAAAATAGAGAAGCAGGCACATTCAGGATTGAATGGGTGGCAAGCATCCCAACTTTTTTTCTTATTCAGAATGCCCCGCAAATGTCCAAGTTTGTGTAAGAGTCTTAATTTCATATAATGTTTATGTTTAAAAGAAATCTGGAATATGGAATAGGTAGCAAAGGTCGTACCTCCCATTCTGCATTTCCATACTTTTGCTGATGAAAAGTGTGCCTCAGGTTTGTGGTGGGTCTATCATACCATATAGGAATGAGACAAAATTGTCAGTTTCAAGTAAATGTAGACATATTGTGGTCTTCACATTGTCACATTTGTGTTTGGAATTGTACCTGATTTTCGGCTACTATTGGTTATTCCTCATTTGTAGTTGTAATTGTTTATCTTTTGAACCCAAAAATATAATGAACTCACCAATCTATAGCTTCCCCGTTTTCTCCAGCACTTTTTATACAAATCACAGCAACCTCGTTGTTTAAAGATATATTAGAAGTGCTTCAAAAATGTTGTCGAATTGATTGGTTGCATTATTGTATTTATCAGGAAACCTCAAACTCACACCAACTGATTATGAACGACTACAATATAGCCCCGATCAGATGGAAATCCGGGAGTAATGCTCGAATGAGATAATAACGTTTCTTCTGGGTTCTACTGCTTGCGAGTGTTACCACAATCCTAAAAAGTACGACCATACTAGTGACGTAAAAAACAATGGCAATATAAGACTAGCATGTTAAATGACCTCACCCGTCCCCATTTTCAGTCTTGCTGCAATCTTTCTTAGAACAACTCCCCCCCAAGAATTTCAGTGTTCCAGTTCTCCCAGAGCCTAATAAAAGAAAGTTGCCAAAAATATTTACAATAGCATAATTATTTTAACGCTAGCATAAATATGCCATTCTTTTTGTATTCCCTAATATTATTAACTAAATGAAAACCATGAGGATTTTATTAATTTCTAACACACCGCGTTCACATGTTTAATACTAATTTGATTTAGATGTACATACACAGAACAATGTGAATGCTTTTCTGAAAACATAATGCAACTTTCGATGCAGTTGGGCTGGCTTAGTTAGGTTGAAAGTCTTACTGGGATGAAGTGTTGAGAAATTATATGATTCATGTACCATGAGACGCTGACAGTCTTTGTGCATGAGTGTTTTTTATTTTCACCATTCTCTTTCATTCAAGTGAATAGCAGCCTGCATAAAAGAACAACATTTGTAAGAGCCTCTCAAATATTATAAATATATTTCAGAAAAGCGCAACTTTCAGGCTGTCAATCGTGTTTTTATTTAATTGAACTTAAAGCATTGCAAAACTGTTCAGTGGCTTTGGAGCCTCGCCTTTTCCAAGAGCTTTGTTTTGAGATGCTCTATTAATATGAACACATCATTACAGAAGGCAGACATTTTTAAGGATTAGACAGTCCTCTCATGCGAATATGTAATGAGAGAACATCATCAGAGGCCTTTTGGGAAAAGGCTGCAATTAAAACTCAAACAACAAAGGCGCTGCAGCTGCAAAGAGTTTTAATTAATTTACACCAAGTTCCAGAGCACAATTAGTTGTGTTCTTTCGAAGCAACCTGCCTAAAACTGACAGGACGTCTTTCTGTATTTCCTTACAGTAGATCGTTTAGTACTCTCAGATATAAAGGAGCTAAGCTTGTCTGAACTTAGAATTTATACGGTATTGATCCACAATGACTGATAAAGTGTGAAAAGACAGCAGAACACAGCAAACTATGATTTCGTTTTTTGACGCGAAAACGATGCAGGGAAATTATGTTTCGAATAAATTGTAGCAATATTCAGTTCAGTTCAGTTCACAAACTTGGGGGCCGATTAGGATTGAGGTGAATCCGCATCCTCCGGACCGGCGGAAGCCACCGCCCGCCCGGAGGATGCAGATTCACCGCTGCGGTGAATGAAAAGACCCCCGGCCAGATTAGGATGGCAGGGGGGTCATCTGCGGACGGGAAGAACGTCCGCTGCCTTTCCGCCGCGGTCGCCTTCCGACCGTGGCGGAAAAGCTCTAATATAGTGGCGGTGTCTATCAGACACCACCAGCCATATTAGGATGCATGCGGAAACATGCTTTTCCACGGCGGGTTTTCCGCCGTGGAAAAGCATGTGGTCTTTTGTGTTTGGGGGCCCGTTGCGGGCCCCAAGGGGTGTTGGGGGGTGCACATGGGGGGTACCTGCCTTTGCATGCACAAAGCGGCAGGCACCGCACGGCCAATCCATTAGTTAATTCGGAATGTCTGTACATTGTAATTCGGAATGTCTGTACATTGTTAAAACTCAATCCATAAGCATTGACTTGCGGCCCTAGTGTCAATTCTCAGAAATGTCCTCAGGCGAAAGACCAACTCTTCGTTTTCTAAGGCAAGCATTTATGAATAGGCAGAGGCCAAACTAATAGGCCTACTCTAAGTAAAGAATGGTAGAAGAAGCCACTTAATATGTTTCATGTAAAATTTGATGAAAAACAAGAAATGCTGGGTTGATTGACCACTCACCCCATCACATGGGCAGGGTAGTGAATCAAGCTTTGAGTGATAACCCATAGGGAAACGCAATGCAAATTTGATTGTCCCAGCCTTCAAGCGGAATAGGAGGCTCCTTTCCCAACGACTCAAGGGCAGGGTGAGATATCTCGATAAGGGGGAGCAATGCCGTTCATAAGCCATGTAACTGGAAACAGAAGGTTTCTTGGATTCCAACACAGGTTCTTGCAATGCTATATAATGAATAAAGCTTGATTCTAAGTTATTTTTTATTTACATTTTCCACTTCGCTAGGTTTGAAGCGAAGCGTAGAGCCATTGTTAACGCTGCATAATCTCTGGTACACTCCAGATAGCCAGGGAATAGCCATCCCCCTCCCACACTTCAGACAGTCTGGTATGATGCTTTGTGGTAATGTGGCTGCCTGATTCTTCCAAACTGATATCTATAAAAGGGCAAATATACTGTGGGGTAGAGATTGGGATACTCAGCAGCTTTCTACAAATCCGATTATCCGAGCTATCAGCGGTGCCCCAAATCTCAGCACAATACGTAACCACAGGGACACACTGAAGTTTAAAAAAATTAAAATAGCTAAAATAGCACCTGTATTCTTTGGGCGAGGGAAGCTAAAAATGGAATTGATAGTCTTTGAGAATTTGCTCCTGGAGTGAGTGAGATGCTCCGTCCAGGAGGTGTTTGCAGCAAAGACAACTCCTAAATAAGGGAATTTACAGGTACATGTACATTTTTGATTGCCAGCAATATTTGAACTGATCTGGCGCTTCCTGGGGCCACAAGACATAGGAAATGAGATTCTTTTAAATTAACGCACAAATCCAAACTGTCCATATATTTAACAAAGGACTCTAAAGGGAGCAGGGAGTTGGAAGTGTGGCCTATGAGGACCGCGTCATCAGCGTAAAGTAGGACAGGGAGAGGTTTTCCATGGATCATGGGAACATCATGATTCATCGGTACCAGTTACTTATCAGGCCGTTAATATCAATATTAAAAAGGAGGGAGGCCAGGACACAACCCTGCCTTACCCCCCTTCCGACCCTAATGGCTCCCGATACCTCTCCACCACTACCTATCCTCACCTGTGCCTGGAGGTCTTTGTGAAGGTGTGCCAAAATATGAACCAATGGCTCATCCAGCCCATAAGCCAGTAGGATAGCCCACAGCCTTGACCTATTCACAAGGTCGAATGCTGATGATAAATCCATAAAGGCCAAGTAGACCGATAAAAAGTCCCCCCGATGGGCGTCCCGATTTATGATGGGATGCCGCTATACTAATGCAGTGAAACTCTTCAATGTGCAAGTCATTGGTGGCCCAAGTCTCCTGGAACATAAATACATCCTGGTCCTTGACTAGGCGCACCCAATCCTGGTCACAAAGCTTAGACTGCAGTCCTGCTACATTCCAACTTAGGATATTCAAGTCTACTCGAATACGGTTTTCGTTTGAGGTTGGCATATCATTAGCATTCGGAGGTAATACCATAGTGGCAGCGGGGACCATCATAGATCTGGGTAGCTTGTCATTTGTATTATAAGATGATACTAAGGTAGCGGAAGAGTCCACCAGGTGGGGCTGATAATACTATGAGTCTGCCATGAATGGTGATTGTCAATCCTGTGTGACTAGGCTGGAAAGTGCATTAAACTTATTGGTTTCCAGAGTAAGGACATGAGTGTCCATAAGAGGTTTGACAAGTGTCTTATAAAAATAGCCCAAGGGAAGCGCGCTGATGTAGGTATTTTGTGTGGAGTATTCAACAGACAGCGAACCATGTGGGGTCTGCGAAAGTTAAATACAATGCAGTCACCGTTAATATGATTTTCAGTATCGCCGACCCACACTACTCTTCTGGCCATAAGAATATCGTCCATATTCGAAGGGTGAAAGCCCTTATATTTACAAAGCCAGTCTACGGACTTTTTTTGCAAGTCTACCCAAGACTCCCTTTGATCCTCCACTAAGTTAGGGACCCCAGCCAACACCAGAACGTAGGAACAGGAGGTGGGAGGTAAATTTATTACGGCAGTATTTGGCCTCACATGGGTCTTCCTAGTGTTAAATATTGGACGGATTTGTTAGCATGAGCTGAAAGCCATTTTGTATTTCTGGCAGCCATCTTGTTTGCCATGTGCTGCCACGTGTTCGCCATGTGCTCTGTCTTCCCTCAGTGTTGACTGCTCTTGTAATCTGCCTAGAAACAAACTAGATTTAGCATCTTCCACCTTCGCACATACCCAGAAGGGCCTAGCTAGTAGAATGCACCTGCTTCTCTAGTATAACTGTCAGGCTATTTTTGCTGCCGTATGGAGAAGTAACTCTCCTCCCACTTTGTAGAGCAAGCAGATCTTGTATGCCCATCCTAGTCATTTTTGCATGCTTACATGTGCCAGGACTGCCCCTTGGTCTTATGATGACTATGTAACCCTAAGCATATATAAGGCCTCTGTTTTCTGTACTCCTCAGACTGCCTCATTCAGTTGCTAAGGCTTCTTTGTGACGTAGTCTCACTCATTTGAGGTTAATAAAGATGCTCTTTTATATTTCAGCTTATGTGCCAATTTCTTCTTTGTTGGTTTAAAAGGACCAAGTATCAGTGGGACACCTGAGAAGGTTTCTATTTTCTACAAATGGCTCTCCAACGTGGACCTCATCAGAGAAGTGGATATCTAATGGAGTGATCTTGTCAGGAGACAGAAATCTATTGAGGAGGACAGGACAGGATTCTACTAAGGACGTACTCTGTGCACGGAGATTCTGGGGATTCTCTGTGTCTGCAGACCAGTATATTTCTGGTCTTCCTGATTTTGATCCTCCATATGATGTCACTCCTGACTGAGAACCTTTTTGGCGTGAGTATTCTAAAAAGACCGTTAGGTCATTCAGAACTTGGTAGTTAAAATTTGGACAACCATTTGTGTGGTAAGAGTCGTTCTGAGGCACTTGCTGTTGGTTTGTTGCCTTGGATTGGTAAGGTAGTTTAGTAACGCTTACTGAAGCTTTGGAATTTTGGAATTTTTGTTGGCCAACTTTGGATTTGTATGGGATTGATAAACGAATTGCAATTTGTGTAGGCAGGTAATGAGGAGATTTTTCTTCGTTTGACTTTCTTTGAATGGCGCAACGTACGAAGAGTACCTTAAGCGTTAATTTGGGTATAATATTTGCATATTCTGCAATATTTTTGCCATGCCTGTTTCAAGCACACATCAAAGAATGTTTTGTTTTTTGGAGGTACCATAGTGAGATGTGAATTAAATTAGCCGGCTCCCTTGAGGGAATAGCTAGATAGGTTTAGGTATAAAAACATGTTTCTTCCTTGGTGACTTATCTCCAGGGAATTAAAATATGACAAAAATACAGACAAGGATTCTTTTTCTATGCACGTTTATGAATGGAGATATGCAGAGCGATTTTTGGTCTTCTGCCAGACAAAGCTAGTGAATTGAGTGTATTTTGGCTTCTTGGAAATAAAACAGTTTGTTGAGCTGTTTTTTTTTTGCAGTCTTTTGGAATACTATTGAGAAGCGCTTCTTGTAAATATGACTTACAACTAGTATTTACAAATGGTTAGATTCAATTACAGTCTGTGGGCTGTCCTTTGTTTCTGTCCTAAGTGTTGATCTGTGGGTTAATCATGTGTTTGAATGTCTATGTGGTTTGTGGTTTTACATTACAACTTCTGTGAGTAAATAGCAATTGCGCTCTTTGTGAAATAATGGCTCTTGAGCGCGCTGTGTTCTGTGATTCTGAGTGTTTTACCCCCTTCTGTATATGTCTGGAATGAGTACAATGTGTGTTTGTGTTTTCTTGCTGTCATCAGTCTGTTATGCAAAATGTCATTTAATTATTATTAAATAAAAATTCAGAAATGAACCATATGATTTGCTAAATAATTATTTGTTACTATTTAAATTATAGAGTAAGCAACTATGCCCATGTACAAACTGCTAATGCTTAAAAGATAAAATTAGAATTCACATTCAATAGGAATAAAATAGTCCTCAAAAACGAAATTGTGTATTTTGTAATAAATAAACAATTATAAAGGATTTTCCTTAGATACATTGTATTAGATATTAACGGGCAAACACATCATCTGAATACATTGGATTTTGCTGAACTAAACACATATTATAGAACATGCATTTAAATACTTCAGTTTTAAATAGACAGTCACCGTGCTTCCATTTCAACACAAAAAAAAACTTTCCTCATCTGTGTTTTAACTGCCCGCTTAGCAGCAGTGTTTGTTTTGATTGTATGCCACGGAGAGACAGGAATGTTGTCTCAGCTAGGACTAAACAGTTAATACACTGGGTAAAATCCTGCATTTTAGACTGCTGTTTTAAAAAGTTACAAAAATCAGGTTCATTATTTTGGATAACAGGAAAACATTTAAATCAAGGATTTCCTTTCTTAAAGCCTTTTTGTTATAAGCATATTCGTGGTTCTGATGTTAAATAATTGTCCTTTTAAAAAGTGGCGCAAAAATTTGTCATGTTTCAAGTTAGGCTTCTGTGCTTAGGCTTGTGAATGAATGTATCTAAATATGATAGGAAAGGGATGCAGCTTGCTTTTCATGTGGAATTATCAAAAATTATTGTTTTTATTAATAGTTTTTTTTATTAATTATGAACAATTATTTAAAAACAATAAGTGCTTTTAAATACGTTTTGTAATATTTATAAAGCCTAATACTGTGACCTTCTAGCATTAAAATTACATTTAATTTGTGTCATACCGCATAATGAGGATATTTGCATTTGGAATTTCACTCTGCGCAGGCGTAAAAAACTCATTTTTATAACGGTATATATAATTATTTCTGATTTCTCACTCCTGGGCTATCTAGAGAATATTTTGAGGATGACTATTATGCAAAATAGTTTTAGGATATTCATTTTTAAGTGCCCCAAATATCAAAGTCGAAATTGGGCAAAATCTACTATTTGAACTGCATTTTCTCTATTCAGAGCAGCTTTTAAAGTGCCTTAGGCTTCAGTAAATGCATACATTTAGGTATAATACAAATAGCTGACTTCTATATTGTTAGACAAGTATATTGCACACTGCTTATAATTGAAAATATGTATAAAAACCAGCAGAAGATATTAAACTGACAAACATGGAAATGGGTCGGGTTTCTGTTTTCAGGGTGACCTTGAATAGGGAAAGCTGCATGGAAAATGTGCACACAGAATAGGACAGCTGGGAAGACTTAAAAGTCAGTTCTATATTTAGAAGCCTGGCAGAGCTACCAGAGCAAGTTCTGATTTGACATTTTGACATCTGAAACTTTTGAAAGACAAGATGGCAGTGCAAGGAAAGTAGGAGGAGTTGTGCTTATTTCTTAGTTGGCAAAAAAATGTTTTATGCCCTCATATGAATATACCACTATACAATGGTATATGTGAGCTTGGCCAAATATACAGCACTAATGCTTTTACTTTGGTGCTTACTAGGGCTGAGCTAATGGGATTTAGTTTGAATTCATTCACCCTCATGTTACATTTGTACATTTGCTAAAAGGATTGGAGTTTGGGTATTCATATTCTTTCCCTCCTCAAAAGTGCTATGTACCTCCTATAACTTTGTTTACGGCCAGTTGCTACAAATAGGGGTTGATAGTGTTGACAGAAGTGAAACAAATAAAAAAAAAAAAGCTTCGCATATTTTGCGGCTTGCCGAAGTCAAGAACCTCATTTATGTGTAATAAGGTAACAAAACGTATGTTTTACTAACATTTATTTTGTTTAGGCAAAATTCCCGAAGCTTGCCTATGTGTATTTCTAATGAATTTAATCCGTGTCCTCTAATATGGCCGCCGCATGTATTTTAGTTACTGCGCATGCGTCAGCCACACTCACGTGTCCTGACGCGTCTGCAGAAGTGGAGGGAAAGTTATGCGCATGCGTAATTCATAGCTGTGCTTATCATGTGGTACTGCTCGTGCCACTGCTCTTGTGCCCGTATCAATGTAGCTAATATTTAGATGCAATAAGTTTATTTCTTGATGATGAGTTAAAAGTACAAACCCTGTGATGTGTTTTCATAATGACATTATTATGTATTAATTTGTTTTCGCTTACTTTTCATGTACCGTGGGAAATGGGGGTCTGAGTGAGAGGAGAGCCATATTGGAGGTCCCTTCTGCGCCTGTGCGACATTCGGTAGCACGAGGGACCTTGACAGATGGAACACCGCCAGTTGGCAGTGATGGGCAAGATGCTCCTGAGAAAGTCACCTCTGCCCTGCGAGAACAGCGAATGTGGCTTATTATATGATACAATGTAAATGTATTGCTGCTTGTCGTGTAGTCTCTCATGGGAACCCCTAGCTCAATAGGCGGTACCAGAAAATGTTAATGTGGCATACAAATAGACTGTTTTGATTGGTGTGTTACCCAAATCCTACCTTAGGACCAATCCAAATTGAGGGATTTTGACACTTTGCAACATTGGGGGGTGGTACACTGTCCCCAAACTGTATATCTACCCTGGGTTCACCTAGTGAACCGTCCGACTTGTCTGGTTTAGCTGACCTGTCACTGACCCAACGCACTCAATAGGTGACTGAAGATACAGAGCGCTGCGAAGCACTCTGTCCGAATTTGACCATAGACTGAGGTTCTACTGAACCTTAAAGTGCTGGCGAAGCACTTGGCTGGGAGTTCGCTGACCCAATCGGGGTCTTGATCGATAGCTGCAGAGCGGGTGGAGCGCAGGCGTTGCTTCCGAACTGTGGGTTCCGGTCCTGTCCTGAAGAGGGTCCTGTCCTGAGGGTTTGCTGTCCTATCCTGAGGGTCCTGTCCTGATTCCTATTCCGAGGGTATCCTGTCCTATCCTGGGTGTCCATTCTGCACCTGCTTTCCTTTGAGGGGTATCCTTCCTTGAGGGTTTCCTGTCCTTAACTGACCCGTGGCCAGGGTTTGGTTTCCACACCTTTCTAGGTAAATATTGCTCTGAAAATTCTTAAATTCTTGCACCTTCTGAATTTCTAACTTTGGCTTTAATAACGTTCAACATTGCACATGTGATATTTTCCATGCCTTTCTGCAACTATTGAAAGTCATTTATATTTTTCCATAAGTTTATTCCTATGTCTTCTCATTTGTTAGAAATTATATTTTGCATAGCAGTGTGTCATTTCCTGATATGGTCTAGAACTTCGTTGCCTAGATTGTTCAAAGGCCCCTTCACCTTAAGTGAAGCGTGTTATTCATTATAAGCTCTCCTATAGTCACCCACACTTAGGGTATCCCTGTTTAGATAATACTGACTTGCATAGTATCTTTTCTCGTTACATTTTATTAGTACCTTGATGATTACTCTGTCATTATTTCTTTATGCATATATAATTTACGTTATCTTGGTTATTGATTGCCTTGTTTTATTGTACCTCATGCAAGAAAATAATGAACTTTAGATAAACATTTTAAAACTTCCAGTTGTCCGTGGTCATTTAAACAGTATTTGAATGTTATTGGTTGGATTTGTATTTTGCTGCCTTTCCTTTACAGCTAGCTCCCTGATTCATTGTGGTCATTAGGCACCCGCATCGGTGGATGGTAAGTCGGGTGCACCGAAAATTGGTAGCAGGGAACACACACACACCAACTTGGTAGAGCTCGTGAAGTCACCTGATCGATGTATATGGTGATTTGAAAAGTATATGGGCCCTGAAGCCGGAAACGGCGAAACTATTGGTCGGGTGGCCTCGCGCGCTCTATCAGTTTTCTGGTAGCTAGAGGATGGTTAGGGACTAGTTGAGAGTAATGCAGGGATTAGTTGGACTAGGTAAGTCGGAAGCTGCTATTATATTAATGCTGCTATAAGAGCGGCTGTTCTGAGGGAACTGATCACTCTCTTGTGAATACGCTGCTGAAATTCATGAATTACTGTATTGCCATTATTCTTGTTCTTATATTGTTATATGTACTAATCCATGCAATTGTCAATCGTCTAGTTGTATGTTGTCCGAACTCCCCGGGGAATTGAAAGGGCAAGTGGTGAATAGAATCCATTGTCCTGAGGTCACAGGTTCGAGGAAAGTTAGGTGCAGGTTAGGATAACCGGGAAGCACTAACTAGGGTTTTCTGAATACATGTGTGAATAAATGACAGTAACGGGGTTCATTGGCAAAATTCCCATAGTGGCGTAACCTAGTAAGGGTCACATCGGAAGAGTAGCAGGTTCCTCGGAGCTAGCGTGAAAGCAGAGGGGTCCGCTGAGAAACCTTAAACTCGGAATATATCCCGGAAAGAAGTGGATGAGTTTAGGGGAATAACAGGTTCACCGATGCTAGAGTGAAGGGTAGGCGGAAGAGATCTGCCCGCAGCGAGTGAAAAGTAAATGGAAGTAGTTTACTTGCAGTAAAACAATTCTTTCTCTGTCTAGACACTTGAGCACTGTGGCGAATGTGTATTTGTTGTAAAATAACCAAGCACTGAGCACTTTAAAAGAAAGAAAGTTTCCGTTACCTTGTGAAGGGAGGGAGTCAGTCGCGAAGCGCCTCTGACGTCACTCTGTGCCGCGCTGGGATTGGTAGAAGCAGCGGGCGGGTAGCGGAGCTGGAATTGTAAAGGAGGGGTGAGCGCCGGAGCGTGGGAACTGTCTCACGAAGGGGCCGCGCACCCATTGGCGGAGCTTATTTAGCGTCGCGCACCCATTGGTTGCACGAATTTCTGAAGCGCGTTCTGATTGGAGGTAGTTTGTAAACAAAGTTTAGCGCAGAAGTCGTATGTGGCACTCGCAGACTACAGGAACTCGACCTGATCCAAGGCACCTAGGGTTTGAAAGGGATCAGTGGAAGACTAATAGATACGATATTATGTACGGAACCAAGAGAAAAATGTCCCTTGTAAGTAAGGTGAAAAATTATTTCAAAACGGACAAACCGATAAAATCTAGAGAAGGTGTTCTTGTCCCAGCACCCAATACTCCTGCCTCATTCATGATGTTTGACCGAGGGTACAATACCTGTGTGTGGTTGGAGAATTGGGTGAAGTACACAAAAGATGACGGAGTATTGGCTTTTCCGTTAGATGGTACTTTCAATGGTAGGATCTTATTTAATTTAAGAACCCGAATGAATGAACTGCATCCCAGACCGAGACTAACGCAGTATGAGGCATTAGAGGAATGGGAGATTGAGGCTTTTGAAAGAGAAAGACCCCGAATGGACAAGGGTTTGACCAAGTGGTACCCCAGGCAGAAACAGGAATCCAGGGATAAAAGGATGAAACAGTGGAGGCAGAGCATGATTGTTGAGGGTCTGTTTCCCATGATGCCGGCATGTCATAACATTGGAGCGGGTGAGAAAAGTACTGAAAAATGTAAGCATTGGGGGGCCCTGGGGGATTCAGATGATGAATTAATAGATGACATCTGTACCAGAAGTCCGCCACCTTACAATGAGGGAACCCGACCTTCCAGTGTAGGAGATGTTCCCCGACGCCACTTCCTAAAGGAAGAAGACAGGTCCCTGGGACTGGGAGGGGGTGGTCAAGTATTGCCCTATCCTGAAAAACCCGAACCGACGGAAACAAGGGATATATATCCCAAAGTGCCCGCAAGCCAGGAAGAAAAATATTCACGTACGAAAATCTTTTTTCCCAGACCCTTGTATGAAAACGAAGAGAAACCATCGAATTCAGGACTGCCTTTTGTTCAACCTCCATATGGGGAAGAGCGCAGGTCCTTTAATACTGGAACTTTATTCCCGAAACCTAATTATGGGGGAGGACCAAGTGAAACGCATCCTACTGCCCCGAGTTTTACTCCTCCGTTGACCCCACAGATATTACATGACACAACTTTAAGAAGGGTACTAGTGGAAAAGGAGCAAGAGGCTCTAGCTAGACAAAGGACAGAAATAATTCAGAAAATTTCCCAGTTAAATACCAGTCCTGAGGCATTGACTATTCCAGTAACTATTGGACCGGTGGTCCCGTTATACGGGAATGGTCAGGGAAATCCGATTACTCCAGTTATGACCCCAGGCATGGCAACCCCGAGACAGGAACCGATCATCATAGATGATCAGTCCAGTGAATGCGAGTCTGAAGTTGCGTTCTTGGAATTGCCAAACAAACAGACTGGAAAGGGAATACAGCAGAGGCATAACCCTTTTAATACAAAAGAAATAATTAAATTAGAGACAGCAACAGGTACTAGGAATGTCTCTCTGGTAACTCCGGATGAAATTGAGAGTTGGAGTCGTGAATTAGAGAAGCAGACTCCGCAAACAAAACCTTTAGACCTCTACAAGCTGAGGGTCGAAATAGAAGAATTAATGGCAGGAAATGTGGGGTTGGATCGATTGAATACCTACTCTGAAGAAGAATTGTCGTTCATATGTAAAAGCTTTACAAGGAACACCAGAGTGCTCCACGAAAAACTGACCGAAACAGCAGTTAGTATGGGGGGTAGATATCTCAAAATCCAAGCCCTTACAGAAACCGTACAGAGCAGACTTCTCAGACAAAGATATAGAACACCTGAATGTGGCGGGGAAGAAGTTGCAGATTAAAGAATTAATGGGGGTACTACAGAAATGGGGAGATGTGGAAAGATGGAGAAGCAGGTGGGCGAAAAAGAGAGAAGAGGTTCGCTCCCGACAAGTGACTCCTGAGTTTGCTTTAAGAGAGGTAGAAAAACCTGAGCAGTTATGCCCCATGCGCGAAGTTCCAGGAGGGAAATATGTGCATGTGCCCTGGTCTAGGCAGGATATTGTGTCCTCACGAACGATTTTCCAAAATTACGAGAGAAACCAGTTGACTGGTACAGGCAGGTGGAAAGGTTCGTGAAGGTACAGAAATGTCTGTGGAAAGACCTGGATGGGTTTTTCGACATTGTGGTTCCAGTAGATTTATGGACCCAGTGTAAAATAAACATAGACTGGCCGAGTGAGGAGTACCCAAGAAATAAAGAAACAGGGGAGCCATCAAAGGATGTCATGCGAAAATATGAGCAGGTAATTCAGCACTTGAAAGAAAAGGTGCCCGCAAAAGAAACTGATTGGACAAAAATAGATAGAACAACACAGGAAAGGGACGAGACAGTGCACTCCTTCTATGAGAGGTTATTGCAGGTATTTAAAACATACAGTGGTATTGATAACATCGACCTAAAGGATATGACGCACTTTATTTACAGGTTTGTAAATGGTTTAAGACCTGAAATTTGTCAGTGGATAAAAGATAATAAAATCTGTTGGCATACTAAGAAAATGGATGAGGTCCTGCGGTACGCTAAGTACTGCGAGGATGAGATGGCAGAAAAGAAAAAGGCCCTCAAGGAAAAGGTGATGTGGGCTCAGGTGAAGCTCGCAGAACAGCAGGAAAAACAATTGAGTAACATGGTTAAAAATGCTGAGAACAAAGGTCCTGGGGGAGGGGGTGGAGGAAAGCCCCGGCCCAAATTTAGCAGGGAAGAGGCTATGAAAAAATTTCCCTGCCATCAGTGCGGCGAAATTGGACACTGGCGAAACGAGTGTCCCCAATTAGTAGATATTAATGAAAAAACTCCTGATTTAACTCCACAGACGCAGAAAGAAAGACCAAGAAAGACTCAACCCCAGGTAAAAACAGTTCAGGTGCCTCGAGCACCCAAGCAGGTATACAGGGGAAGACAGGCAGAAGATGAAGAAATAGAGGTTTGGGAAAGCGGGGAGAACAGAAATACAGCAACTTCGCAGTATCTGCTGAATGATACCTTCCTTTGTAATGATCAGGACTGACGGGGCCTGAGAGGGGAGGACGAGGAGTGCGTACTTGGCGCTTCCTTGCCGGTAGACCAGTCTGGACCATATATTGAAGGAAAGGTTGACGGAAATGATGTCACCTTTCTGTTGGACACTGGCGCTACCCGTTCTACTGTAAGAACAGTGGACGTTCCAAACCTACCCCTCTCGGGAGAAAATATCCAAGTAGTGGGTGTATCTAATCAATTGATTAGTACTCCTGTTACCGAACCAATGGAGATTTCAATTGGAAATTTTAAACAGATGCATAGATTTGTCGTCTGTGACACCAGTCCAGTGAATCTACTGGGTCGTGATTTGCTGTGCAAAATGAACTGTACCATCTTTTGCACACCAAAAGGTGTTGAAATACAGACCCCAGATGAAGATGGCATTTATAAATTATTGTTACTTAGACCTGACTCAGAAATTAAAAGATTGACCCTGCAGGACTTGCCTCAAGAACTACAGGAAGCCGTAAAGCCAGAGGTGTGGGATTTCACTGGAAAAGATGTGGGGTTGATGAAAGATGTGGACCCCATACAGATAGCCATCAAGGACAATGCAGTATATCCTAACACTAGGCCCTACCGAATGAATGCTGAAGTGAAAGCAGGTGTCACTCTGGAAATACAAAAATTATTAGAAGGAGACATCATACAGGAAGTGATGAGCAGCCCATGCAACTCCCCGATTATGGGCATCAAAAAGCCTAGTGGCAAGTATAGGGTAGTGCAGGACCTGAGAAAGGTTAACAAAATTGTAGTTCCTTGCTGCCCTATTGTCCCGAACCCTGCAGTGATATTGTACCAGATTCCTTGGGATGCTGAATGGTTCACTGTGATTGATTTATGTCATGCATTTTTTTCGATACCCCTGCACCCCGACAGCAAATTTCTTTTCTCATTTGCCTTCGAGGGTCACGTGTATTGTTGGAACCGGGTCCCTCAAGGGTATACAGAGAGCCCCTCTATCTTTAATCAGATCTTGAAAAAATGTCTAGAGACTTTGATCTTACCTGGGAACTCTGTGTTAGTGCAGTACATAGACGACCTTCTATTGGCGTCTAAGAGTCACAGGGACTGTGTAGTTGACACCATTGCCCTCCTAAATCATCTGTGTGAGAAAGGGCATAAAGTGGCCCCTGACAAACTACAGTTCTGTGCGAAATCAGTAAAATATCTAGGACACCAGATAGAAAAGGGTGTCAGAAAAGTCACATCAGAAAGAGTGAGAATAATTCAAAAGATGCAGTTGCCCCGTACTCAAAAAGATGTCAGAATGTTCCTGGGAGTATTAGGATACTGCAGACAGTGGATTCTGGGATTTGCAGCCTTAGCCAGGCCCTTGATAAAAATGACCACGAGAGGAATGCCAGATGTTGTAGAGTGGGACGATGAAAGTCTAATGGCTTTCACAAGACTGAAAAACTGTCTGTGTACGGCCCCTGCGTTGGGAATGCCAGATTATTCCAAAGAGTTTGCCCTATTCTGTGACACTCGCGATAATTGCGCATTGTCAGTCCTGACTCAAGAACATGGCACGACCAGAAGGCCTGTGGCCTATTTCTCTGCCACTTTGGACCCAGTAGCTGCTGGGTTACCAGGCTGTCTGAAAGCAGTAGCTGCTACCTGTGCAAGTTTGGAACAGAGTGAGTCCATTGTCATGGGACATCCTGTGACCGTGTATGTTTCACATGGAGTGGTAATTCTATTGACCAGAACTAAAACACAGTATCTCACCCCTAGTCGGCTGACTAAATACGAGAGGATTCTTGTGGGTGCAGCAAATGTAAGCATTGTTAGGTGCGGTATTCTGAACCCTGCCACCTTACTCCCCGACCCCTTGGAAATAGAAGGTGGGGATGATGATGAACATGATTGTATTGACCTGACAGAGTTCAGTACTAAGCCACGCCCAGACATAAAAGAAGTACCATTGCCTGAGCATGATAAAGAACTATTTGTGGATGGTTCCTGTCTAAGACATGAACTAGGAGGCTTGAGTGCTGCTTATGCAGTAGTGTCTTTCACAAAAATTGAAGAAGCAGGTTACCTATATAACATCAAGTCTGCACAAGTAGCCGAATTGATAGCCATGATAAAGGCTTGCAAAATTGGGAAGGACTTACGCATAACAGTGTATACTGACAGTCAGTACTGTTATGGAGTTGTGCATGACTTTGGCCAATTATGGCTACAGAGGGAATTCATGACTTCCTCAGGTACTCCCATTCGGAATGCAAAGGTTGTTCATGACCTTTTAGAGGCCATCCAGTTGCCCAAAGAACTGGCAGTGGTGAAATGTGCTGCTCATCAAAGGAGCATGGACAGAGTATCACTGGGAAACGATTATGCTGACCGAGTGGCCCAATGGTGTGCCAAAGATCGGTATATTGTAAATCCAAAACGAGGGGGGCCAGGAACCAGCTGCCAGCTTCAGGTGTTTGAAGAAGTGCCTACGTGGGATGAAGTGAGAGAGTGGCAGGAATCGGCTCCTTGGCAAGAAAGAGAGAAATGGAAGGAGGATGGGTGTAGACCGAGACGTGTGGATGGTGTGATTTTGGGCCCAACTGGTATGCCTGTGTTACCCCGACACTTGCTTGGCACAATGGCAAGATTAATACATGAAGGATCACACATTGGTAGGGATGCCATGATTCTGGTATTTCAACAGACTTGGTACAGTAAAAAGTTCAGGAAGGTAGCAGAGTCCCTCTGCCAGAGGTGCCTGTCATGTCAACAGATGAACCCAGGCAAGAGGACAATGGTTGAACTGAGCAGGATTGGGAGATCAGGGGGTCCCTTTATAAGGATACAGATTGATTTCATCACCATGCCCCGTTGTGAAGGGAAACGATATGTCCTTGTCATTGTTTGCGTATTTTCAAAATGGGTAGAAGCTTACCCTACTCCTCAAAGTGACGCACTGACAGTAGCGAAGTGTTTACTAAAAGAACTGATACCTAGATTCGGAATACCATACATTATTGAATCAGATAAGGGTGGACATTTCCAGAATGAAATACTGGCTGAACTGTGTAAGGCCTTTGGAATAAGGCAGAAACTCCATTGTGCATACCACCCAGAGGCTTCTGGAATAGTGGAACAAGTAAATGGAACTATCAAAAACAGACTAGCAAAGCTGACAGATGCTACTGGCATGACCTGGGTGAAGGCCCTGCCCCTGGTCCTGATGGGACTGAGAAGTGTTCCTGACCGCAAGACAGGCCTAAGTCCCCATGAAATCATTATGGGAAGAGTGATGAGGCAAGCATGGGTGCCAGGAAGCAAACTGTTGAGTATTACTGATGATTTGGTGCTTGAATACTGCAGAAGATTGGGTGACCAAGTGCGTTCTATCTCTCGCCAGATTGGAGACGACGGCATCCTCAATCCAACGACTCCTCTCCACAGCTTGGTTCCAGGAGACTGGGTCAAAATAAAGAAGCACACTCGATCAAGCTGTCTGGCACCAAGGTGGGGAAAGAAACGCCAAGTAATCCTGGTGACAACCACTGCAGTGAAGGTCGCAGGTGTTCCTCAGTGGATCCACGCTGGACACACCCAGAAGGTATTGCCAGACAAAGGATTTGAAGAAGAAGGGCAACCAGCAGAGGACCCTGAAGGAGCCAGACCAGAAGCAACTGACAACGAGCAGCCCAGCACCAGTCAGGTTGCAGGAACAGCAGACGTTGGCACAGGAGTAGTTGACTACGAACTGCCAAGAAACCAGCCTGTGGAAGAGGTCCCGGAAACTGAGCCAGGAGTAGCTGAAGACGAGCTGCCAAGCATATGGCCAGAAGAATGGATACCGATGATTGATCTGACCGAAGATCCTATCAGAACAAGAGAACGACTTAGTGAAGGTAGAGAGTGGACTAGTCAGGAAAAGCAAGGCACAGGCGAAGAACCTCAGCCGCTTGAGATTCACATCAAAACTGAGGAAGGAGAAGGTCAGACAGGGACAGAGCAGGTATTCGATACACCACCGCTAACACCTGATGCAGATAAGGGAGAGACTAGAAATAGAGTGATAGTTCGAGCAGAAGAAAATCAAGAGATCGAAGTGCTTGAACAGGATCAGAGAGGGTTAAAAGAACGGGTTCAGGAAACAGAAACAGAAACAGAGACAATCGAAAGCCAAAAACAAAATATTCCTGAACAAGGCCAGATTAGCAACCAGGCAGAAGAATTTGATGCTAGCCCTGGAACTAGTCAGATAAGGGAAGTAGGAGAAGAAAGTGGAGAAGAATTACCACAAGATAAAGAGAACAAGAGAATAAGAAAAGAAAGTGAAGTCCAAGTACCGACTAAGAGACTAAAGAAAAGAAACAACCTTGAGCCTAGGTTTGTAAAAAGATTGAGACTTAGGATAAAGACAGTGGAAGAAAAACGTGCAGAAGCAAGAAGAAGTGCTCGGATAGCAGAGCAAGAAGAAGACTCTTCCAAAAGAAGGAGTGAGCGAATAAAAAGACAAAACAAAAAGTACAAGTCTCCTGAATGGACACTGGTTTTGGAGGAGCTTGAAGATCTTGATATAACTGACGTGAGCGACGGAGAACCCGTCCCAGAGTACTCAGCTGAAGAGGAAGACGAACCACCGTGAATTTGCACAAAGTAAGCTAGTTGTGTAAAAAGCAAAAAAAGAGGGGTGAGAACACTCCTTCTGAGCCAAAATGTCTGATTCAACGGTGAATGGTAGACCTAGTTGCAGCCGTTTTAAGACGTGTTGCAAGGTGTGTATATGTAGTGTAGTAGTACTGATAGTTATCTGGATAGGATTAACAATTTTCATTCCCTTTGCTGTAAGTAAAGATACTAACATTGTCCCTACTGAAGTTGTAAATACTGACAATGAGGAGCTAACAACACAGAGTGTAGCACGACATGAAAGAGCTTTGAGACAAACAAAACAGAACTTAGAAGCATCAGATGAGGGAGGACTACATTATCATGGAGTTAAGAACAAGACACACTTAAATGTTTTCGCAAACTTGTTAATACACTATGTAGAGACTATGGAAATTGAAGATTGCTATATCTGCATGAAGCTACCTACTTCTGTGGCTGAAGGCGTGACATACCATCATCTGCCATTGACATATGGAATCTCCTGTAGCATTTTAGCTAGTTTATTCTATAAAAGAGGACCGTTACAGTACTATTACTCTAACAATGACGTGATTTTTTCTGAACTTCCTATACGTGGGAACTTGAATCCTGTACATACCAAAACTGACACCATAAGATATATGGGAGACTACTTTCTGACTATAGGTAACATTGACATAGCAGACGCACACAGAGATAACTTGACTTGTTCTTTGCGTGAGCAGGAAAAGATGTTCCTGAACATGGCAGAGAAAAGGAGAATTAAAATTCAGAAGAAGGCTAATGACGAAAGTCAGAAAAAGCCAAAGTGGGCAGAGAACATGGAAGGCACCTCATCTGGTGGAGCGGGTCCTGCTCTGTTGCTGGATTTTGAAAAGAAAGGCAAGCTATGTCTTCACCGCGAGAAGACTAGCTATTATAATAATGTTTTCATTGGTTCCAGTGAATGCGAACATAATTACAAGGTAATTGGAGGTTGGGGTTTCAAAAATGGGTCAGAGCCTGTGTTTCCTGGAATTTATTATATTTGTGGGGACAAGGCTTATTTCAAATTGCCGGATCACTGGTATGGAAGCTGCTATTTTGGCATTGTCTTCCCGAAAATATACCATGTGAATGGAAAAGCTGGAAGCAATGAAGATACTAATGGCTTAGTGCGTAGTAAAAGAGAAAGTATAGGTGAAATTATGGGTAGTATTTTCAGTGCACTGATACCTGGAGTGGGAGTGGTTCTGAACACTCACAGAATTTGCAAATTGTCTACTATAGTAGATGTGCTGTCTACTGAAACAGCTCATGGATTTCTGCTGGTCAATACCGAAATGGTTGCGATCAGATCAATGGTTTTACAAAATCGACTTGCTCTTGACACCTTATTAGCGAAAGAGGGCGGAGTCTGCCGGATGTTGAAGGCGCAACATTGTTGCACTTATATTCCGGATAAAAGTGTACAGATCAAAAGATATGTGAAAAACATTACTAATTTGGCAAAGGAACTCAAACCACTCGAGGTTGATAGTGCCTGGAAGAGACTGGTAGATGGTCTCTCAAATGTTGGTCATTGGCTTGCTAGCATAGGTAAAAGCTTATTATTCAAAATTCTGATGCCAATTGGTATTATAGGTCTTATTATACTTTCCATTTTCTTATGCTGTAAATACCGCAAGCGCACCAAAAAGCACGAGGTAAATGCAAGAGGAGTGAAACGAAGTGTGGATGAGATTGAATTAGAGGAAGTGAATGATCAGATATACAAAAAGGTGAAGACTTCTCACCCTGCTAAAACTGAGAGAGAAAAGTTAGAACGGCTGCTGGAAGAAATAGAACTTTATAAAGTATGAAAGAAAGTTGGCATCTGGTTCCATTATAATTTGTGATGATAGTAAATATCATCAAAGAGGGGATTGATGAAGCAAAGCTTCGCATATTTTGCGGCTTGCCGAAGTCAAGAACCTCATTTATGTGTAATAAGGTAACAAAACGTATGTTTTACTAACATTTATTTTGTTTAGGCAAAATTCCCGAAGCTTGCCTATGTGTATTTCTAATGAATTTAATCCGTGTCCTCTAATATGGCCGCCGCATGTATTTTAGTTACTGCGCATGCGTCAGCCACACTCACGTGTCCTGACGCGTCTGCAGAAGTGGAGGGAAAGTTATGCGCATGCGTAATTCATAGCTGTGCTTATCATGTGGTACTGCTCGTGCCACTGCTCTTGTGCCCGTATCAATGTAGCTAATATTTAGATGCAATAAGTTTATTTCTTGATGATGAGTTAAAAGTACAAACCCTGTGATGTGTTTTCATAATGACATTATTATGTATTAATTTGTTTTCGCTTACTTTTCATGTACCGCGGGAAATGGGGGTCTGAGTGAGAGGAGAGCCATATTGGAGGTCCCTTCTGCGCCTGTGCGACATTCGGTAGCACGAGGGACCTTGACAGATGGAACACCGCCAGTTGGCAGTGATGGGCAAGATGCTCCTGAGAAAGTCACCTCTGCCCTGCGAGAACAGCGAATGTGGCTTATTATATGATACAATGTAAATGTATTGCTGCTTGTCGTGTAGTCTCTCATGGGAACCCCTAGCTCAATAGGCGGTACCAGAAAATGTTAATGTGGCATACAAATAGACTGTTTTGATTGGTGTGTTACCCAAATCCTACCTTAGGACCAATCCAAATTGAGGGATTTTGACACTTTGCAACATTGGGGGGTGGTACACTGTCCCCAAACTGTATATCTACCCTGGGTTCACCTAGTGAACCGTCCGACTTGTCTGGTTTAGCTGACCTGTCACTGACCCAACGCACTCAATAGGTGACTGAAGATACAGAGCGCTGCGAAGCACTCTGTCCGAATTTGACCATAGACTGAGGTTCTACTGAACCTTAAAGTGCTGGCGAAGCACTTGGCTGGGAGTTCGCTGACCCAATCGGGGTCTTGATCGATAGCTGCAGAGCGGGTGGAGCGCAGGCGTTGCTTCCGAACTGTGGGTTCCGGTCCTGTCCTGAAGAGGGTCCTGTCCTGAGGGTTTGCTGTCCTATCCTGAGGGTCCTGTCCTGATTCCTATTCCGAGGGTATCCTGTCCTATCCTGGGTGTCCATTCTGCACCTGCTTTCCTTTGAGGGGTATCCTTCCTTGAGGGTTTCCTGTCCTTAACTGACCCGTGGCCAGGGTTTGGTTTCCACACCTTTCTAGGTAAATATTGCTCTGAAAATTCTTAAATTCTTGCACCTTCTGAATTTCTAACTTTGGCTTTAATAAAGTTCAACATTGCACATGTGATATTTTCCATGCCTTTCTGCAACTATTGAAAGTCATTTATATTTTTCCATAAGTTTATTCCTATGTCTTCTCATTTGTTAGAAATTATATTTTGCATAGCAGTGTGTCATTTCCTGATATGGTCTAGAACTTCGTTGCCTAGATTGTTCAAAGGCCCCTTCACCTTAAGTGAAGCGTGTTATTCATTATAAGCTCTCCTATAGTCACCCACACTTAGGGTATCCCTGTTTAGATAATACTGACTTGCATAGTATCTTTTCTCGTTACATTTTATTAGTACCTTGATGATTACTCTGTCATTATTTCTTTATGCATATATAATTTACGTTATCTTGGTTATTGATTGCCTTGTTTTATTGTACCTCATGCAAGAAAATAATGAACTTTAGATAAACATTTTAAAACTTCCAGTTGTCCGTGGTCATTTAAACAGTATTTGAATATTATTGGTTGGATTTGTATTTTGCTGCCTTTCCTTTACAGCTAGCTCCCTGATTCATTGTGGTCATTAGGCACCCGCATCGGTGGATGGTAAGTCGGGTGCACCGAAAATTGGTAGCAGGGAACACACACACACCAACTTGGTAGAGCTCGTGAAGTCACCTGATCGATGTATATGGTGATTTGAAAAGTATATGGGCCCTGAAGCCGGAAACGGCGAAACTATTGGTCGGGTGGCCTCGCGCGCTCTATCACTATGTACCTCCTATAACTTTTTTTACGGCCAGTTGCTACAAATAGGGGTTGATAGTGTTGACAGAAGTGAAACCTGTTTCAGGTTTCCTACTGTCAAAATGGGGGAAGGAGGCTATCTCCTCTACAAATTAAGGCTAGGTAATATGAATGTTGCTCTCTCTTTTTCTCAAATTGTTTTTAGCCTGTCTAAATTGTCTGTGAAATAGCAACGAGACATTTAATTGGCTATTGAGTAATACTGTTTTAAACATTGTTAGCATTAATAAAATGAATTAAAATATATCTTATGTTACTGCCCATCCTGTTTGATGAAATTATGACAGGATAAATAGTCTGGATTGTCGTTCCCTTACTTGGCCTTTAAGGGGAGCTAGATGTGGGTAGTTTTTGTTCTAAAATTCTAAGGTGATAACACCATTATTGTATGTTTTTCCATGCTACATAGTTTGGCAAGGGCATTGCTAGTTTTGTTTTAGCTAGTCTGTGTAAATAAACTGACAGTCCCTATTAGAGCTGATGTTGCATAGTTTGGATCATAAAAAGTAGAACGCAGGGATGATGCCCATGTGATCCTTAGCAAAAAAAATTTGGGAAGGAAATGTTATAGATAAGAACCCTGTTAAATTAGCAGTTTTAGATTTTCCTGATGCTTCTATAACATGAGAGCATGGTCCTAAAACGTACAATGTAGGTGCTTTTATTAAGAAGAATCATTTTAGAAATGTCTGCAGTCCTGTACAAGTAATGTAAAGTGTATGAGCAAAAGTGTAGAACATTTCCCTTTTTGAGGGTTTTCAGATCTGTACACAGGAATACACCAATGTAAGGATTTAGAGTATGTCTGTGTTGTTTTTCTCCTTTTCCTCTGAATTTAGAAAATGAATACAGACTTCCTTGGCTGCTTGGGATTGGGTGATGTGTTACTCTTGTTCACCAAAGAGTTCCACCGAGAGTTACATTTACCTCAAGGGATAGATGCCCAAGCCAAAATGGCGGCCGCGTTATCGCGAGACTACGCGGTGTTTCCAAAATGAATATCACCGAACCAGAGTTGGAGGAAGCAACACGGGCTGAGTCAATGCCGGATGCCTTCCACCAAGTCGGTAAGGAGTAGGGGTTCCCATTTTAGTTTGGCGCATTTAAATGTAACGTTCTGGGTCCTTTGTGGCCCGTGTATTCAAGACTGAAACTGGTCCGAAAACTTTTTTCGAAAGGGGCTGGACGGTGGCTACATTAGATATGAGAAGGTGCAAGCAATATGCTTTTCTTTCATGCGCCCTAAGAATAAAGAAACCGAACTCCTGCTAATCATGTGAAGTATACTAAAGGGGAAGGTGTTTTTGACCGGCGTTTTTTTCGACTATGTTGCAGCGTCATGAAAAATTGTATGCCACGGTTTAAAACAGTTCTTTGGTCACTCGTTCATTTTATTCGAGTGAAACTGGCAAAAACACATCTTTTAATAAAGGGGGTTATAAGCGGTCACATTACATATGAGAAAGAGGGTGCAAGTAAAAAAATGTTTTCCCTCTATGTGCTTGTTTATAACAATAAAGAAACCAACCTCTTGTTAATCCTTTGCAGTAAACTGAAGGGGAAGGATTTTTACCATGGTTGCAGTTGCAGCTTCATGAGAATTTGAACCCGCCGGCCAGTACGAGTGTGATTGGCCGAGTGAGGGTAATTATTTTCAAGGTATATGCTTTTGGGTTAAAAGGGGTTTGAGCCCCACACGCAGGTGATTTACATACGTGCATTTTACTTGTCTTTTCAGTTGTGAAGACTATTCTGTCCATATGCAGTGGCTTTAATGTACATGACGCCCTGAAGAAATTGCCAGAAACTTTTGATGGCAATGAAACATGTCGGCAAGTATAGTAGTGGTGGTTGGATAGTTAGTAACCACCTCTACTATTTTTAATAACTTCCACACCCAACACAAGAAACAGAATAAAGGTGTATATCTGTGTTGTCGTGTGTGTTTTATATGTTGTCCTTTCACTGCATATCTTTACACAATTCCTTTGTGGTTTTTTGGACACCTTATCTTTTTCTAAGCTTGAAGGCGCCAATGATGAGAACAGGGCAATCCTGGTGAGTACCTGCCAGGTTCCCGTTGGTGGTGCGCCCGTGAGGTGCCTTCTCTCTTTCACTCACTTTTTCTGTCTATGTATCACGGTTTGACACTAAAGTGTATATGTATGTTGTCTCACAATTGAATTTTACTGAGTCTGGAACGGGCGATTGTTAAAGGAGGCACTATCCAGGGTTATACCGACTACCCCAAGAACTAATGGTAGGGGAGTAAAAATTTATTTTGCAACTGTATTGCAGCTACTCTGTGCTGGGGCTTCGAGGCGACGCTTTCCTGACCTGTTTGGGCGCATCTTGGGGTAAAACTCTGCCGGCTTCTGCTTTGATGTTCTCTGGTCGTGGCACCCGCTCCACGGCTGCTGCTTGAACCGGACCCGCCCACACCGCTGCGGGACTGCGAGGCGATCTTCAACACCTGGAGCCTCTTCCCGCAGCGGCAACGCCCCCCCGCCTGGCTCCCTGATAAAACTTTGCAGCACCCGCTGCGCGGGTGCTACTCTGTGCTGGGGCTTCGAGGCGACGCTTTCCTGACCTGTTTGGGCGCATCTTGGGGTAAAACTCTGCCGGCTTCTGCTTTGTTGTTCTCTGGTCGCGGCACCCGCTCCACGGCTGCTGCTTGAACCGGACCCGCCCACACCGCTGCGGGACTGCGAGGTGATCTTCAACACCTGGAGCCTCTTCCCGCAGCGGCAACGCCCACCCGCCTGGGAGGTTAAAAGCAGTTTGGTCATTCCGCGCAGCGGGACGCGCGCGGGACGGAGCTCGGGGCGAAGACCGGGCAAAGAGCGGGCCGTTTGAGGCCGTTCGAGTACGGTTGAGGACGGGCCGGGCCCCCCACCTCTGCCCGCCCTCACTTACCCCCAATTTAAGGAACGACTCTCCGGTAAACTGTGATCTAGTGGAAATTACCTCATTTACATAGTGCGGGTACCACAGACTTTTATTCTAGAAGCGTACTATAGCTAAAACAGGCTTACGTAGTTGGTAACATGACTCTAATATCAGGCAAAGATCGCACAGTCCAAATACAAACAACTAAGGGAGTTGTTTCGGGCCCATTGGACGCTTTTATCACCCGAGAATCAGGGATATTGGAAAAAGAAATAGCTATGGTGGAAAAACGTCTCTCCTTAGACCTTGTTAGCGGTAAGCGCTCTTCGCTGGGCGGGATAGCAAAAATTACTAGTCCTGCCACCCATGCTGCATCAAATTGTGTATATTCTGTTACTACCGAGGCAATTGTTCACATAGATGGTGAAGGGGGGGGCCCTTCAGTTCCTTTGGTTAATGTTGATCAAACCTTGGACGATACACAGTCAAGTGGTGGGGACCAAACTCAGAATAGTGGGGAAAACGACCTTAGTTTGGAAATTTCACACCCACCTACTAATGCTGCTTTAAATCTCATAGTAGAGGATGATCCTTTGGGATTAGGAATAACATCCCGGAAAAGAAAACAGGATTTGATTCCTCAGAGGGGGAGAGATCACAAGATGCCCAAACTTAATGATCCATTTAGCAATGTTGCATCCGCTTTGGTGTATCCCCCTGACTCACAAATATCTTCTGCTTTTCCCAGCGTGCTATGTCCTGCTTTAACTACCTTGGGGTCATCTAATCCCTGCCCCACGTGTCTCAATAGTGATGAAGTCTTACTGGTAAAAATGGTGGCTATGATTAAAACCCTCCTTCTCCCTGTTTTGGAGCGCACCAGGCTGATGACCTCCAAAATAGATGCTCTGGAGATACTAGCAAACACAAATTCGGGCTTGCTACAAAAGTTAACTACTTCTAGTCAAGCGGAGGGGTTCCAACACAGTCGGTATCTAAGACGAAATCTCCACACCATGCTTTTAGTAGTAAATCCATCAACCCTGTACCAATAGGGGCCGCCAATAAGAAACCGTTAGTGGGGGGGAGACCTACAAATAACCTTAGCACGGTAGCTGAGGGCACTCTGTCACAGGTTCTTAAAAAGAAGGTCGCTGACATTTCCAACCTAGATAGGTCCCAAGTTGCTCGGTCCACTAATCCAGCGAAATCCAACGTTAGCAGATGCTCACAGCCAACCCCTGGGGAAACAACTAATCATCGGAGCACCAAAATTCCAACTGGGGGGAATCAAAATACTTATACCAATCCCCGCGCTGACTTACCCTCGGAATTCAAAAAGAGGGGGGGTGGTGCCCAAACCTTATTTTTTTAAAGAAACAATTTACAAACGACCAAATACGAATTATTTGGACCTGGTCAGGTACTTTTATTTATACCAATCATTCACATTATTCTTTTGTATCCTTTTTTTCAAACTTTCATAGGCAAAAAAAGAACGTGCATTTAGGACAAGTATACCAAAGAATGAACATAATCAAATAAATCACAAAAAAAATCACAGTGCATCCAGTTTAACACTCGACATTATACATGACAAATAACATTACAAAAAAGCCGTTTTCATACATATTCACAAATCAATTTCCTATTAAAAACAAACTGAACGACATTTAGTCACAAGAGAAAGATAGTGAATAGTTATTTAAATCACTCGATGATCTGATTAACTCTTGGCAATATGCCGACGCGTTTCAGGTTCGAGGAACCAGTTCTCGAACCCTCATCAGGGCTTTACTATTTATCTGTAAAGGATGCAAAAAACAATAAAGTTTTATTGACAACCCATACATCTCGACCCTTTCGCACTCTACTTATTGGATCATCAAGAAAAACTACCTTTGTTTTTTAAGCTTGTTTGGCTGGGAGTTTCTTCAGTATTGCCAACATGGGGGACGTTGTGTTGTGCTTGTACATTGATTTCTACAATACATAAAGCACAAACCAAGTAAATTCTGGTATACAATAAACAGCGTTTTCGTGCACTTGAAAATGTGTACCTTACTTCTACATACCTCCTTGTGCACCGGCCGGTGCCTCGCGGAGGGAGGAGAGGGTGTACTCGTAATAACTGAGTCCCTATTTAGGAGAATAAACAATGTTTGAATATCAGATCGAATCTTATATAAACATAGGTGACTTCTATATTACTGGTGAATAATCAACAATTGTCCCTGAGGCAGTCCCCTACCTTATCTTCATCTATCCAATTTTCACAACGATTATTCTTTCAGTTGTGGTTCATTAAAACACGGCCTGTTGAAATGAGGGGCCGGTTTAGAAAAATGTCTGAAAGCGTGAAAGTTCCGCGGATTATGTGGTTTTAGCAAAATTGGATTACAAAATTACCTGCATCGAACCCGGAGTTCGATGTCTCCCTCCTTTTAGTTAGTTGCGACGTGAGTCCCACTAATCCGGTGTGTTCGTTCTTATTTCATCGCGTGCTGCACGCATGGAGAGAAGAGAGGAGAGCGCTTAGTTGGGGAACGCTTATCAGTATCAGCGTCAAAACCTGTCCACTACATATTCTCAAAGACCGGGGCGCTTCTTAGTTCTCACCTATTCTTTACAAACGCCGAGCCTCCACTGTCGGGTTTCGCTAGATCAGCTCAACACCATAGTCGGCCATCTTGAATAGATTTAAAAGAGGGACTATGTTCCAGTGACTTCTGGGACATGTAGTTCCCAATTCACGGCGAACCATTTTGGTCAAATCTAGAAATACATTCAGGGCAATGTAGTTTGACAGGCGGTCGGGCGGAGAGACCATTACTGAAAGGGCGGGATGGAACGGTATGATTAGCCCCCTGGGACGAAAAAGAGGTTCTCAATAAAATGTATTCACGTCGCCATTGTGAATAACCGCTCAATTCAGACCCTTGATAGCTCTGACATACTGTTCAGGCCTATCAGTGTACTATTAAATTTGAGGATCAGGTATGCTTCCTTTTGTAGCAACACCTTGTCTACATCTACAGGGCGCTGTACCTTACCCAATGTAAAAAGTACTGACCATGTGAAATCATTTTCAGTGTGGGTGTTCTCAATGAAATGTTCCACCATGGGAGCAGTGAGCACCTTCTTCCTAATTCTTGATCTATGCTGGCTGATGCGTAGATTCACATGCTGATTAGTTTTCCCGATATAGATCTTCTGGCACGGACACGTAATCACATAAATTACATTTTTCGTCCGGCAGTTTGAAAAACCCGAATGTTTCTATTTGACCCCCCGGTGTTCGAACTCATTCCCCTCAATTGTGGTCGGACAAGCGACGCAATTATCGCATCTATGGTGTCCGTCCACTGGCTTCATATTCCAGAGGGACAGGAGGTCATGTTTCGGTTTAGGCTGCAAATGGTTAGCCCTCACAATTTGTTGCCCAATGCTCTTGTTCTTTTTATACGCAAAAATTGGACGAGGGAAGGGACACTCCAGACCCTCTAACAAATGCCATTTTTTGAGTACTGTTTGTCTCAGTTTGTGTGTGTCAGGGCTGAAAGTCGTCACACAAACTAAACGATCCAATTCTTTCTTTTCTTTTGTTTGTAGTAAGCATTCACGTGGCGTCAAGCGTGCTCTTTTGTAGGAGTGTTTTAAAAGTTTCTTTGGATAACCCCTATGCATCCTCTCCTGGCAAAAAGTCTGGGCATGGTGGTCAAAATCACAAGTATCTGTACAATTTCTGCGTATTCGCAATAGTTGCCCATAGGGCAAATTCGCTTTCAGGTTTCTGGGGTGGTGGCTTCTATGATGCAGGATGGTATTTTTGTCGGTGACTTTCTTAAATAGTGAAGTTTTTAAAGCACCATCGGCGCAGGTGACTTCCACATCCAAGAAGGTCATTTTGGTACTACTTGCTTCCATTGAAAATGTTATATCATTGTGCCTAGAATTAATCCAATTGTGGAACGACAATAGATCTGTCTGGCTCCCCTGCCACAGGAGCCAGATATCATCTATGTAGCGCCACCATTGCACGATGTTCCCAATGTATGGATTGTTGTTATCCACGAATCTCATTTCGTATTGTGCCATGTAGAGCACTGCCATTTCTGGGGCATAAGGACACCCCATGGCAGTGCCCTTGACTTGCATGTAGAACTGGTCATTAAATACAAAATAGTTCTTCTTTAAAGCTATTTCTGCAAGTCGTAAAATGAAGTACGTGGGAACCCTATGTGGACGCTCCCGCATCTCTAGATATAATTCAATGACTTCAAGGGCCCTTCCTGGGGGATCTGCGTGTAAAGGGACGTAACGTCCATAGTCACCATTAGCTGTGTGCAGGGATCAAAAGGTGTTCCTTCTACCTTTGCCAGGAAATCTGTGGTGTCTTTAAGATGAGATTTAACATTTTTAAGAAAAGGTTTCAAAAAGAAATCAACGTATTTTGATAATGGTTCCAGGCATGAGTCCACGCCCGAAACTATAGGCCTCCCTGGTGGTTCGACTAGGCTCTTGTGAATCTTTGGTAAAAGATATAAGACTGGTGTTCGTGGGAACTTTTTATTCAGGAAATCAAATTCCTTGAGACCCAAGAAACCTTCATCCTTTCCCTCTTCCAAAATCTCGCTGATTTGGCTCTGAATATGTTTTATAGGATCTTCCGATAGAATTCGGTACCATGTCCGGTTGTTCACTTGTTTTAGACCTTCAATTATGTATTTGTCCCTAGGCCAAAGCACAACTGCACCCCCTTTATCGGCCTGCTTGATCACTAGGGAGGAGTCATCCTTAAGGCTTTGAATAGCTTTGCGTTGGCATTGGCTTATATTCTGTGGAACGTATTTCTTGGTTTTCTCCATTTTATTGATAGATGCCAGCAACACCTGCTCAAATGCCTGGATCTGTTTTGGAATGTTTTTATATGGGACAAATTTTGATTTGTTCCTAAGCCCTGTAGTTTCAGTCTCTAGAGGCATTGGCTGGTCAAAAAAGAAGGCTTTCAGTCGCAATTTTCTACAGAATTCTAAAATCTGATTTCTTTTTGAAACCTTTTCTTAAAAATGTTAAATCTCATCTTAAAGACACCACAGATTTCCTGGCAAAGGTAGAAGGAACACCTTTTGATCCCTGCACACAGCTAATGGTGACTATGGACGTTACGTCCCTTTACACGCAGATCCCCCAGGAAGAGGCCCTTGAAGTCATTGAATTATATCTAGAGATGCGGGAGCGTCCACATAGGGTTCCCACGTACTTCATTTTACGACTTGCAGAAATAGCTTTAAAGAAGAACTATTTTGTATTTAATGACCAGTTCTACATGCAAGTCAAGGGCACTGCCATGGGGTGTCCTTATGCCCCAGAAATGGCAGTGCTCTACATGGCACAATACGAAATGAGATTCGTGGATAACAACAATCCATACATTGGGAACATGGTGCAATGGTGGCGCTACATAGATGATGTCTGGCTCCTGTGGCAGGGGAGCCAGACAGATCTATTGTCGTTCCACAATTGGATTAATTCTAGGCACAATGATATAAAATTTTCAATGGAAGCAAGTAGTACCAAAATGACCTTCTTGGATGTGGAAGTCACCTGCGCCGATGGTGCTTTAAAAACTTCACTATTTAAGAAAGTCACCGACAAAAATACCATCCTGCATCATAGAAGCCACCACCCCAGAAACCTGAAAGCGAATTTGCCCTATGGGCAACTATTGCGAATACGCAGAAATTGTACAGATACTTGTGATTTTGACCACCATGCCCAGACTTTTTGCCAGGAGATGATGCATAGGGGTTATCCAAAGAAACTTTTAAAACACTCCTACAAAAGAGCACGCTTCACGCCACGTGAATGCTTACTACAAACAAAAGAAAAGAAAGAATTGGATTGTTTAGTTTGTGTGACGACTTTCAGCCCTGACACACACAAACTAAGACAAACAGTACTCAAAAACTGGCATTTGTTAGAGGGTCTGGAGTGGCCCTTCCCTCGTCCAATTTTTGCGTATAAAAAGAACAAGAGCATTGGGCAACAAATTGTGAGGGCTAACCTTTTGCAGCCTAAACCGAAACATGACCTCCTGTCCCTCTGGAATATAAAGCCAGTCGACGGACACCACAGATGCGGTAATTGCGTCGCTTGTCCGACCACAATTGAGGGGAATGAGTTCGAACACCGGGGGGTCAAATAGAAACATTCGGGTTTTTCAAACTGCCGGACGAAAAATGTAATTTATGTGATTACGTGTCCGTGCCAGAAGATCTATATCGGGAAAACTAATCAGCAAGTGAATCTACGCATCAGCTAGCATAGATCAAGAATTAGGAAGAAGGTGCTCACTGCTCCCATGGTGGAACATTTCATTGAGAACTCCCACACTGAGAATGATTTCACATGGTCAGTACTTTTTACATTGGGTAAGGTACAGCGCCCTGTAGATGTAGACAAGGTGTTGCTACAAAAGGAAGCATACCTGATCCTCAAATTTAATAGTACACTGATAGGCCTGAACAGTATGTCAGAGCTATCAAGGGTCTGAATTGAGCGGTTATTCACAATGGCGACGTGAATACATTTTATTGAGAACCTCTTTTTCGTCCCAGGGGGCTAATCATACCGTTCCATCCCGCCCTTTCAGTAATGGTCTCTCCGCCCGACCGCCTGTCAAACTACATTTCCCTGAATGTATTTCTAGATTTGACCAAAATGGTTCGCCGTGAATTGGGAACTACATGTCCCAGAAGTCACTGGAACATAGTCCCTCTTTTAAATCTATTCAAGATGGCCGACTATGGTGTTGAGCTGATCTAGCGAAACCCGACAGTGGAGGCTCGGCGTTTGTAAAGAATAGGTGAGAACTAAGAAGCGCCCCGGTCTTTGAGAATATGTAGTGGACAAGTTTTGACGCTGATACTGATAAGCGTTCCCCAACTAAGCGCTCTCCTCTCTTCTCTCCATGCGTGCAGCACGCGATGAAATAAGAACGAACACACCGGATTAGTGGGACTCACGTCGCAACTAACTAAAAGGAGGGAGACATCGAACTCCGGGTTCGATGCAGGTAATTTTGTAATCCAATTTTGCTAAAACCACATAATCCGCGGAACTTTCACGCTTTCAGACGTTTTTCTAAACCGGCCCCTCATTTCAACAGGCCGTGTTTTAATGAACCACAACTGAAAGAATAATCGTTGTGAAAATTGGATAGATGAAGATAAGGTAGGGGACTGCCTCAGGGACAATTGTTGATTATTCACCAGTAATATAGAAGTCACCTATGTTTATATAAGATTCGATCTGATATTCAAACATTGTTTATTCTCCTAAATAGGGACTCAGTTATTACGAGTACACCCTCTCCTCCCTCCGCGAGGCACCGGCCTGTGCACAAGGAGGTATGTAGAAGTAAGGTACACATTTTCAAGTGCACGAAAACGCTGTTTATTGTATACCAGAATTTACTTGGTTTGTGCTTTATGTATTGTAGAAATCAATGTACAAGCACAACACAACGTCCCCCATGTTGGCAATACTGAAGAAACTCCCAGCCAAACAAGCTTAAAAAACAAAGGTAGTTTTTCTTGATCATCCAATAAGTAGAATGCGAAAGGGTCGAGATGTATGGGTTGTCAATAAAACTTTATTGTTTTTTGCATCCTTTACAGATAAATAGTAAAGCCCTGATGAGGGTTCGAGAACTGGTTCCTCGAACCTGAAACGCGTCGGCATATTGCCAAGAGTTAATCAGATCATCGAGTGATTTAAATAACTATTCACTATCTTTCTCTTGTGACTAAATGTCGTTCAGTTTGTTTTTAATAGGAAATTGATTTGTGAATATGTATGAAAACGGCTTTTTTGTAATGTTATTTGTCATGTATAATGTCGAGTGTTAAACTGGATGCACTGTGATTTTTTTTTTTGTGATTTATTTGATTATGTTCATTCTTTGGTATACTTGTCATAAATGAACGTTCTTTTTTTGCCTATGAAAGTTTGAAAAAAAGGATACAAAAGAATAATGTGAATGATTGGTATAAATAAAAGTACCTGACCAGGTCCAAATAATTCGTATTTGGTCGTTTGTAAATTGTTTCTTTAAAAAAATAAGGTTTGGGCACCACCCCCCCTCTTTTTGAATTGTATAACGGTCCAGCCCACCCTTAGTCCCGCCAAGGACCTAACTCCTTTATGTACTGACTTACCCTCGGAGGCAACCCAATATACCATAGTATTAACAGGTGTTGCCCCGTTAAAAGCAGGTACTAAGGAGTCATATGGGGATCTACGCAATAAGGTGATATTCTGGCTGAATAAAAACCGCCCCCTGCCACCATCATCTCCTACTGAAATTTTGTTCGAAAGGAGAGTTGATTGGGTGGGACACGGCACCAAAGACTTGGAGGGTGACTGTATTTTAATATCGTTTAAGGATCCTTGGGTGGTGGACACTATTCGAAGGGAAGCTAGGTTTGCTAGGCAGGGGGATGTACAAACTCTGGGGCTAGCATATTTCTACCCCCAAAGACAGAGTAATTTCTCATTAGACCCCACTCATAGGAGACTCCTAGCTAGGAGGTACCCCATAGTAAGAACACAATACCCCCAGCAATATCCCTCACTTTTTAACCACTTTGGGCCCCTTTCCGATCTCGAGGCCATAGACTGACTCTCTATGGGGAATAGAAAAATTGAGTCTGCTGTGGACAGCGGGTATGTGGAAGCGAGGCCAAGTTGGGGGGCACCTCCTTTTACAAATAAAGTAGAGGCAACTCAGGGGGCACTAGCAACCGAGGAAGATGCTGCAACAGCTGTTGATGTTCCATCAGAGGTTATGCGGGTGGGGGAATCCAGGGATAATGTTGACACCAACGAGAATAGTGTAAAAACAGGGTGTATATCACTGACCCCAGCTGTAACAGTATTAACGATCCCCCTAGCAGCTCCCTTATCAGAAACATTTAACATAGTGTCCTGGAATGTTGCAGGGGTTAGGGGACGCATGAATTCGGAAGATTGGTTGGAGTTTGTGGACAAATTTGATATCATTCTGCTACAGGAAACTTGGGCACCTGATCCAATTCATAGGGTAGGTTTTGTAAATTTTTTCAAACCAGCTATTAGGGGTGGTAAAGGGCGAGCCTCAGGGGGTTTGTTGATTTGGGTGAAGCAGTCATCAGGATATCACCCATCTGAGATACTTGTAGACAACCCGGACCTCCTGGTAATTAAACTGTGCAAAGACGGACATCGGGACCTGATTGTTATTAATGTATATGCACGAGGTCTCCCTGGGGGTCGCTGCCCTGTTGTGTTGGATGTATTGGACCATTTCCTTGCAGGTCTGGCCAGAGAAAACTTCATCCTCTTGGCAGGAGATTTAAACAGTACTTTTGAGCCGCTTCATGTAGCCGGGGACAGCTGGGGCTCTGCAGAAGGTGCAGTTTGGAATGTTCCAGATTTGATGCTAAATAAAACTGTTAAAGCTACTGAGGCCGCGTTGAACTGGATGGCTCTGTGTCTTACCCGGGGTCTAAGGGCTATAAATTGCCAGTCAAGATCAGATTTGGGTGTCAACTACACCTTTGACAACGGACTAAGGAAAAGCCGGATTGATTATTTTTTGTTAAAGCTGGAACACTGGCCTTTGCTGGTAGATATGGAAGTGGTACCCCGCCCAGAAAGTGACCATAACCCCCTGATACTTAAACTAAGGCCTCCGGGAATTAAGAGATTGAAGGAACCCGATACCTCCCGGACAGGGGATGTTATTCTGACCAATGACCGAAGGAGGTTAAAATGGTCCAGGCTAGCGGGGGACGAGACCTTACAAGAGAACGTTGAGATTGTGGTCTCTAATATGTTCAATGAAATAGTGCGTGATGATTTGCTGGGGGGTGGTTTTGTAAATACTGTCATTGATCTTCATGAGTGTTGTTTCAATGAGCTTAAACTCCTTCTATCTCTACCAGGTCAGAAGGGAACTGCCAAACAAAACGCCCCCGTCAGAAATGGTACAATAAAAAGTGCAGGGAGGCCCATAGACACCTTGTCAAAGCGGTTAAGTCCCGGAACATGTGTGCGGTTAAGGCAGCTAGGATGCAATATAAGAAAGCTCAGTGGGAAGCCAAACGGGAGTGGGAGGATATGTACTGGTCCGATCTTTTGGATGCCTCCACTTCGAATAACCCGTCCAAGTTCTGGGATTTAGTGAAATGGGGCAAGGACTCTGACTCACGCATTCCCACAAACCATGTACCCTCTGAAGCTTGGGTGACCCATTATTCGGCCCAATTTAGTGCTGAAACCTCTGAACCCCCTTTTAAATTGGACGAGGCACCTCTGTCACCTATTTGTGGGGAGAAACTCATTTTCTCGGAAACTGAGGCAGAGCTAGCACTTGGCTTGACCCAGCGGGGGAAAGCACCAGGGATGGATTTAATCCCTGCTGATCTGTTTAAAGCCAACCCCGCTCTATGGGTGCCCTACATAACAAAGATTGCAAATGCAATAGCTAAAGGGGCAAGAATCCCTAGGTCATGGCAGGGTGCGGATATACTCCCAATCCACAAAAAAGGCGATAGGTCTAATCCGGGCAATTATCGCCCGATTAGCCTCATCGACTCCCTCCAAAAAATGATTGCACGCATGGTCTTGAGTAGAGTTCAAGGCTGGATTGAACTAGAGGACATTCTGTCTCCCATGCAAGCGGGCTTCAGATCAGGTACGAGCACCATCGGCCAGGTGTTCAGATTTTGTCTGATCTACTGGAAGGTGGTCTTGCTCCGCGGTGGAACCATCTTTGCCGCATTTATTGATCTGAAGTCCGCTTTCGATCTAGTGCCGAGGGATAAATTGTGGTGCGTCCTGAGGGACTTAGGCTTACCCAGGGAACTACTTGACCTGATAATTAAAATGCACGAGGACAACTACGCAAGGGTGAGGTGGGGAGGCCAGGGACAAGTGACGAAACCCTTCCCCGTGACCCGTGGTGTCCGCCAGGGATGCGTCCTGGCGCCAACACTCTTCTTGCTATTCATTGATCAAGTGGTCAAATTCTTTGCAGACACTCCCACTGACGCCCCTTTGCTGGCAGGGACAAGGTTCCCAATGCTTATCTTTGCCGACGACACTCTACTCCTCTCAAAAACACGCAGTGGTCTGCAGCGGGCACTGGACCGCTTCGAGGAGTTCTGTGCCATCAATGACCTTACGTGGGTAAAACCAAGTTTATGGTTCTTAATAGGAGGCATTTTGTTCGGAGTACCGTAAGTATGAGTGGAGTCAACTTGGAACAAGTTGAAACCATGACGTACTTGGGGGTTACCTTGGATCGTCGTCTGGGATGGAAAGATCAGGTTGATGCCCAACAGCTTAAATTTGCCCGACTCACTGGCTGTCTTCTGAATGAGCAAAGGAGATCAATTACAAAACGGGTTAACCCAGGGTTAAAAATCTATGACACTAAGATCAACACCGCAATCCTATATGATGCTAATCTCTGGGGACACATGGATCTCTCTAGCCTCTTCAGAACCCAGTGTAAGTTCTTAAGGAGCCTGATTGGGCTACCCCAATCATCCCCTTCTATACCCCTATGCCTGGATCTGGGATGTAATCCAATCAACGAGATGGCAAGATTTAGATTGGTGGCCTTCTGGAGGCGTATATGGACATCCCCTGACCTTGCCCTTTTTGCTAAGGAATTGGCTGAAGTTAGGTCAATTGAGGGATCTGGGCGAATCCCTTGGCTAAAAACGGTAAAAACCATTCTGGTTGAAATGGGACTGGAACATCTATGGATATCTCCAAGTACCAACGCTTTTCCCTCCAAACAAGAATTCAAGGCATTGTACTGGGCCTCGGTCTGTCAATCGCTAGTAACGGCCTCCAGCTCCGTTGGTCTAACGGGAAGGTTTCTGACCATTAAGTTGGATCCCTCCCGTGAGACCTATTGGGATATCATCACCAAACCGCTGGACAAGAAACTTTACCATCTGTTTCGGGTAGGAGCATTGCCATTGAATTCCTTCACAAAAAAAATGGGTTAATGGAGTAACTGAATTTTGTAGTTGGTGTCCAAGTCACAAAGAAACTGAGGGTCATTTTTTGTTTGCCTGCCCGATCTATTCAGCACCACGAACAAAATATTTAAAACCCCTGTTTCAGCGCCTCCCTTTTAGAAGGTCTTCGGAGGCCATCTGGGTTCTAAAAACCAATACCTCAGAGGTGATTGTGGTGAGCATAGCCAAATTCCTAGGGCGGGCTTGGGCCATCAGGGCAAGAAGCAGACAAAACCTTCAATAGGGCTTCTTAATTTATTCATAAAGGCTTAACCATTCCTTCTTTTAACTAAACTTAGGAAAAATGTATATAGTATGAGGAATGTTCTTGCATATTATTGTTGTTTTTCTTTTCTTTTAATTTTCAATATGCTATGGTCAGGTTTGTCTTTGCATTTTGAATGTTTAATAATTTTGTATGATAATGGTGCTGTTATTTTACAAAATGTTATTATAATGAAATATGTTTTAAATGCTGTCTTTTATGATTTTGATATCGAAATAAAGACTTTAAAACCTGTAACCTGTATTGCAATAATTGGTATCCCATAAATAGAAGGATGAAATGTATAAGTGCCCATAAAGTCTAGGTCTTGTTTGTATATTAGTGAAGTAGTGTGGCTCACTGGTTAGTGGCGGCAGACCCGAGAGCAGAGGACGGCCCGGGACCAGGGTTCGATTCCCGGCGCGGCAGGTTTCTGGACCAGGGTCAGCGGACTCGATAATTCTCTCGCCTCAGTGCCCACTCTGATCAGCGTTCACACTCGGCAAATCTGGGCATTAGCTTGCCTCATCTTCACTAACGGCCCCACCAGACCGCCGGGGATGCCTGGTCTCACCCTGGAGATACCCATTAAGGGACCATCTCTCAGGGAAGCCAGGAAGGGTTTCGCAGCGGTCGAAGCGCCTTGGGACCCTACGGGTAAGTAGTCCGCTATATAAATGCCTATACATACACATACATACATATATGTTGCAATTTGAGTGGAGGGCGACCTATGACTAGCTTTACCCTCTGAGCTCCTTTTGTTTTGGAATTCCTTTTATACTTGCCAATAGGTCCAGGTTGTTGTTTTTTTTTCTCTCTCATAGATAGATGAAAGTGGTTCTTGGGTGCCTTGCTAATATATGGGGCATCCCAAGACTAGGAAGTATTCTAAGACTATCCTCTCTGTTGATACACTGTTTCTGTGCCTTGTCTAAAGACCTTTTGTTCTGTCCACCAATAGATATTTGCTGCCTTACAACCATTGCCAGAGGGACCTGGACATCAGATTCAGCCTGGGGAGTCAGCGTCAGCACCAGTCCAGCTTGAAGCCAAAGTGAAGGTAACCAGCACAGGCATTGCTCGCAACTAGGACCTCAGTGAAGGCGGAAGCCCTGTGATCAAGTCTGTACCCCTGCCAATGTCTTGGGCAAAAGACAGGGTCACAAATCAGAAAGGGGAAATCATGGATCATGCCCAGCTGAGAGTCGCAGACCGACCAGAATGGCGAGGAGGCTTTGCTTGATGTGACTCCTTTTGAAACAAGTGTTGCTTCAGAAATCCTAGCATCAGGCCTCTGAATCCTGGTCCTAAAGTGAATGCAAGTTTGCTCCTTTGTTTGTTGGTCAAGAGATACCTGGGTACACTGGATGCAATGTGTTGCCCCAACGAAGGAGCAGTGCACCAGTAGAGCAATACAGGAGATAGGGAAGGACTTGAGATTAGAGGACAGGTGCTGTGTCTCTGGTGCCTGTTAGATTGAAGTGAAGAAAACTGGTGCACTGCCTGAGTCACTGGACAGGATCGCTAAGAGCATTTGCCTGGTGGGTGACTGCCCTATCCTGAATGAAGATACTTTTTTCTTGAAACAGGGCTGTGATTCTTGAGTTACGAGTTGTGCACTTCCACCGTGGAAACAACAAGAGCCTGCCTGTGAGGCTCAAACGGACACAGGCTGAAGACTCCCCCTGTGGCTTGGTTGTACAGCAGCTTCAATTTCCCCAAGGACTTCTTCTTTTTGTCAATAATGTACCCCTTTAGTCATCCAATTTTTGAGGAGGAGCAGCCCTTTGCAGCTCTTCGTTCTAATTCCTATGGCCCTGTGTGGTCCTCTTGGTCCCAGATATGATTGATGTTCTAGCCCTCATGGAAGGAAAATGTAACAGTCAACTGGAAAATTGTTTTATTAGATATGTGCTGTTAGCTATTCTGAAATTTAAAATGAATAGTCACTGAAATGCATAGGAGCCCTGAAAATGTTTACTAGATGATGTTAGCATTTGCTTTTGCTTAGGACTAGAAAAATGATAATTCTGTTTGTGATAGTGGACATTACTTTCTCCTGCTATCTGTATGTTAATTATGACCCGATGCTTTGTTCCCTTTGTATTCCTGCTTACACCTTACATGTACCCGCTTAATAAAATGTTTAGAATGGAAAATGCCCACCTAGCAATGAATTAGGATATTGATAAATTTATGAACATTAATGTGCAAATATTTTCTATGTTCCTACTGGATCATAGGAATGTCTTTAGCTCATGCTGAAAGGGCTATCTGTTAAATATTGGACGGATTTGTTAGCATGAGCTGAAAGCCAATTTGTATTTCTGGCAGCCATCTTGTTTGCCATGTACTGCCACGTGCTCGCCATGTCCTCTGTCCTCCCTCAGTGTTGACTGCTCTTGTAATCTGCCTAGAAACAAACTATATTTAGCATCTTCCACCTTTGCACATGCCCAGAAGAGCATAGCTAGTAGAATGCACCTGCTTCTCTAGTATAACTGTCAGGCTATTTTTGCTGCTGTATGGAGAAGTAACTCTCCTCCCACTTTGTTGGGCAAGCAGATCTTGTATACTCATCTTTGTCATTTTTGCATGCTTACATGTGCCAGCACTGCCCCTTGGTCCTATGATGACTATGTAACCCTAAGCATATATATGGCCTCTGTTTTCTGCACTCCTCAGACTGCCTCATTCAGTTGCTAAGGCTTCTGTGTGACGTAGTCTCACTCATTTGAGGTTAATAAAGATGCTCTTCTATATTTCAGCTTCTGTGCCAATTTCTTCTTTGTTGGTTTAAAAGGACCAAGTATCAGTGGGACCCCTGAGAAGGTTTCTATTTTCTACACTAGGGCTGCTGGCAGTATCCATCCTAGTTCTCATTTCGCTAATCGGTGGCTGAGTACAAATGCTACTACCTGCGACAGAACTTAAATTGGCTGCATTGGGTTGGGGGTAACCTGTCTTCCCCCCTGCTCCCCAATAAATTGTGGTACTGAAAATGCATCTAAATTACCACAATTTGTAACGTTTTTGTTCAGAGCAGGGCCAGATTGGAACTCGCACCCATGTGTACCGCCTGGGATGATTGAGGAAACCCCCCCACCATCATTAAGAACAAGATTCACCACCCCCCCTTAGGTTAGCCAGTTCAGAGTCCAGATGTTCACAGTTTATCCCAAAGTACATCAACATTTGTTTGGATTAAATCCTTAAGGTGTGCCAATACATCCGCAATGGATACCACTGCAAAGTTGTTTTCAGCAGCGGCTCCCGTTGTAAACATATTAGGGTCATTGCAAACAGTGTTTGGGAAAGCATCAGTCTGTGAACCCACTGATACGGTAGAAATGACCGTCTGGTCTGAAGCATTTTTATCCGGTTGGCAGCTCATGGTATGTTTAGTCTTGGTCTTAGTCGCCCCAATGTTCCTCCTTATCACTGTTTTGGCAGTTTGTGATTTCACTTTAGAGTTTCTTTGTGGGCATGCTGCCCGAGCTCTGGTATTTATTAAGACTAGGTGCATCCAGTGATGCCTTACTAGATTCTCCCAAGTTTGGTAGAGGTGGACTTGAAGGGGCAGAACAGACTTCCGTTGGTGGCACGTTTATTAGGATTTAGCAAGTTACACTGTCTGTACCCAAGCCGCCTAGTGATAAGCGAGATTGTAAGGACACCGGGTCGAGTGACAGGCGACACTCTGTGAATTCAATTTCGTGGATAACAGTGACTCAGCCCTCACAAGAAATGCATCCAGTGTCCCAGTTGCTCCCCTATGTTTACTCATTTTCTGACAAACCCGAACAGTTCGATTGGGGCCACAAGGTAACAGACTCTCGATTAAAATGAACAATTGTCCAGTTATATAGCTGTACTTGGGACTTACTGCAAAAATTATTCCCTCAGTAGCAGATGTCAGAGGGGTGGCCCAGCCCAGCCTCTTCCAGCCCCTGATGGGCACTGACGTGCCCGCCCTTGGTCCAGGCTTCGTCCGAGCTTCGTCCGGGCTGCGTCCCGGGCTGCGGAGAGAGAGGCTGCGCTATGAGCCGTTGGACCCACCTCCCCCTCACATGCAGCAGCTGCGCGGAATGACAGGATTAGCGGTGCACTCTGGAGGTTGCAGTCTCCAGATTGTCACTGCCAGCATTGGTTGATACGGCGGCGGTAGTAACGTTGCCCCTGGGACCCTTGTCCCACCAGGGGATATTTGCGGGAAGAAATGCAGCGGACAACAGCGGGACAAAGCACCAGTAGCAAGCAGAAGGAACTCCCGCGCCGCGGGGGGAGAGGCTGCACTATAAGCGCGTTGGCCCCTCCTTCCCCTCACTTGCAGCAGCTGCGGGGAACGACAGGAACAGCGGTGCACTCTGGGGGTTGCAGTCCCCAGAGTGTCACTGCCAGCATTGGTTGATGCGGTGGTAGTAGTAGCATTGCCCTGGGACCCTTGTCCCACCAGGGGTTATTTGCGGGAAGAAATGCGGCGGACAACAGCGGGACACAGCACCAGCAGCTAGCAGAAGGAACTCCAGCAGCTAGCAATATTCATTTATAGTCAACTGTAGAAGTAAAAAAAACAAGGGTAGCAATGACAAAGGCATTAGATGTAATCATTTATAGATGAATCTATTAACGCCTTTTTTAGGTTTTGTGGAACAGGACATCAGCCAGTAAGAAGTGGGTGCATTGGGCAGGTGTTCCTTCCACCGCATTTGCTGTGCTTGACATCAATGTCCATATAACAGAGTGGAGGGAACGTTTGCCACCCAACTCTAAATTAGACCACTATGTGTTGATTAGGAAGGTGTTTGGTGGTTAACTGGTACGCATCTGAGAAGTCTCTAAGCCTACATGGGTGACCCCCTTTAATCAAGCCCAAACTCCAGGCCACCCACCAAAATGCTTTCTCTCCAAAAATTGAAATCAAAAGTGACCAAAGGCTGAACAAAGCAGAAGGCGGAGACTTCAGGACAGGAAGAGTAAGTTGCCTCAATATGTACAGCAACATCCCCCTCTCAGTAGCACTTCCTTCAATATTAAAAAAGGGCATTTTGCACTTAACAAAATCCCACAATGGTCTGGTCAGCTAACTTTCAACTTTAAAATGCATTATGAGCTGATTTTCCAACTGTTCGTGCACAGAATCTACTCTAAATGGTGCCTTGCATCTGCCTGCATTAAACTACTGTTCAGTTGGCTGTTTCGCATTGTTTCAGTGCATCGTACGATCCTGGTGATCGATTTTCCCTGAACAAGAGAATAGATTACATGACGTGGCATCATGGCAGTGGGGCTCCTCTGCTCTGGCTAAGGAGCATTACCCCCTGCTTGAGTTGCCAGGCAGAAGAGACAGAAAGGGGAAAAATAAAATGATACTAAAACCATTTTAATGTCATTTTCTTATTCTTTCTGCTGCAGGCAGCTAAATCTGGGCGGGCCATGAGAAGTTCAGGGAGAGGAGTAATGCACACTGCAAAGTGTGTATGAGGGTTTGGCCAGCTGTTTAATGCTGTCATGTGCACTTTGATCTTTCTCTACTCTACCTGTGTTGTACAGCTGGGTGGAGCAGAGGCTGAGCAAGCATTAAACAAGCTCACTCAAGCCAATCACTGCGCTGTTTTCAAAAGAGCAGTGTCTTGATTGGCACCTACGAGCCTGCACAGTGTGCAGGGACCCCGAGGAGAAGAATTCCAGTACGGAAGCCGGCAGCACAGCAGCAGGTAGGTATTTATTTATTTATTATATTCCCCCTACCTCACATCCTCCCGGCACCCCGTCTCACGACTTAAGAAAGTGAGCCGCCACTGCATCATGGCTTCAAAATCTGCATCTCAAGATTAGTGCTGCATTACAAAATTACACTGGTGCAATTAAAATTGCTCAAAGTCCAGCTTTAAGGACTAATCTTATGTGATTGTATTTGCTAATAATGATAGGCAATTTGTTAGCTAATATGATCAGAAATGGTTTCTTATACTTAAATCGTGGAAGTACATAGGTCTTAGCCCTCAGATGGGACAGAGCTATAGGACTTATTGTATATAGTCCAAAAATGATACGTGCATAATCACTGCTCTTTATGTGCTCAGTGATCCTAAGATTCAGGCAAGTAAATGACAAAAATTGACAATACTCCCATGGCTTGCCAACATTTATAAATGTGAGGCGGAATAAAAATGCCACAAAACACTTAAGTTTACTTCCTCCTAAACCCCAGAGCCATGTATTCAAATGATACCAAACTTGAGAATGTAACCAAACATGTCCAAACATGTTTAGAAAATAACCTTTTGAGATGGCTACATGTAATTTTCTATGCTTCCCCGATTGTTGCCACTTTGCATTTATATGCAAAGTGACGGGCATCTTAGTAGGATAAAAAAACGCAATAACAAAATGACAAGCCATGGCTGTTGGTTTTCCCAATGCCAGTGACATTTTCATGGCACTGGAAATGCCAATAGGGGCAAACTGAGAGCATTAGCAGAGCAAGACCAAAAAGGCTTTGCCAATGATTGTTCAAATGACATGGCAAAGGCAGTAATATATATCAAATGAATATAGTACATCTTTATCCAATTGTGGCATATGATCTGTTGGCTGGTAACTGACAAGAATTTAAATGGGAGTAGAAACCGACTGAGGCCTCTTCAGGAAAAATATTTTCCTTATCTCTCCTGGAGTGTTGAGACTATTTGCCCTAAAGTTAATATTGAACGCAGACGTAGTGATTCAAATATTGCAAGTGCTTCTTAGTCCTGACCAGGGCAGAGATCTGAAGTCATCACTATCAGACTACCTTAATTCCCAGGGATTGCCCGGTCGATTCCAAAACAAGCACTGGAATTATGGAGTCTTCTGGATATTGAAAAACCGGACATTTGTTTTATAACAGAAACGTGGCTCCATGAGCAGACTTCCCCTGATGTAGCTATAGCATTTTCATCTCAATATCACCTAACCAGATTAGATAGAGTTGTTAGTAGAGGCAGGGAGGATAGCAATGGCCTCCAAAGAAGAATTTGAAATCATTCCGCTAGACTCTTGTATCACTGAAAAAGAGGAAATACTTATTTTTTAAATCATAATTCAATCAACCAGAACATGGAAAGGGGCCCTAGTATACAGACCCCCAGGTAAAAAAACAACTTTGTAAATCAGTTACTCGAACAAATCACCCCACATGTAAGAGCTGCAGATAAATGTATCCTTATTGGTGATTTTAACTACCATGCAGTTATCTTCGGACCCTGATACCAATCAATTGGTAACTACTCTGGAGACATTGGCTCTGGTCCAGGTGGTGGTGCACCCCACTCATCAGGCGGGCCACACTTTGGACGTGTTATTCACTAATTCAACTCAACTTAGGGTGGAGAAATCTTCACTACTAGTCTGGTCTGACCACAATCTATTAAAATTCTGTATTCCCTTAGATACTTTAAACAACCGTCCTCACAAAGACTTTACCTGGATCAGACCATGGCGTAGAGTCACTCAAGCAGCATTCTCTGCTCACTCAGCTCTACCAGTCCATTTCCCACACAGAAAATATAGGCCAGGTAGCAACAACTTTCGAAGACACAATCACTCTGACCCTGAACAAAGTGGCACCTTTGTCAAGGGTTAAGGTCAAGGTCAAAGCGTCGCCTTGTTACTTCAGCATTGAAAATTGACAAACTGTCCAGCAGGACAGCAGAACGTCAATGGAGGAAAACTAAGACAAATGACAAATGCATAAAATATAATCAGATTCAGCGTATGTATTTAAATAACATAAAACAGGCTAATCTGTTGTACCTGACTAATAGGATCAACAATGTTGTCAACTCCAACAAAGAGCTCTATAAAATATTGAAGGAGTTTACTACTCCCTATACTGACCAGCACATCCATACCCCCACTCAAGAATGGGTAGACACATTGTCCTCCTTCTTTGATGAAAAGATTTAAACTATATATAGGTCTTTCCCTCATCATAACATCAAAAATGTAGACTCCCATCTGGTCATAAGCAGGCATCTCACTTTGCCTTTAATATCGGAATTTAGAACAGTTACTCAAGAAGAAATGTCTGCAGCCCTAGTCAAGATCAAATCAGCCTCCCCAATAGACCCTCTTCCACCCCGTTCCCACACAAACATAGCTCCTCGTTTCCTAACTAAACTTACAGAGCTATTTAATATGTCACTAGATCACAGAAGGAAAGCAGTGCAAGTAAAGCCAATCTTAAAAAGCCCACTTCAGAACCAAAGGTACCTAGCAACTACCACCCTATCTCGCTGCTGCCTTATTTTGGGAAGGTACTTGAATGTTTGGTCAATCAACAGCTTAAAACCACAGACCTCTCGACCAATCGCAGTCAGGGTTCAGGGTGGCACATACTACTGAAACAGCAGTAGTAGAGGTGGTTGATAATATCAAGCTTGCACAGGACAACAGGCATTAGCCATGCTGGTCCTTTGGGATCTGTCAGCCCCCTTCCACACCACCTCTCACAGCATTTTAGAACAATGGCTCTGGGAGATGGGAGTCTGGGGAAATGCCCTGGACTGGTTCAAGAACTGTCTAATGAACCGTACAACTATAGTACAAATAGGTACCCTGGCCTCACGTAATAGGTTTGTAAGCATTGGAGTCCCTCAGGGCTCCATCTTTTCAACTTCTGTGTAACACCTCTGGCCTGGGTAATCAGGTCCAATGGCTTTGAGGCAGTGTCATACGCTGATGACACTCAGCTGTTACTCAGGTTTGGTCCTGACCCTACAGACGCAATGATCCGCTTTAAAAATTGTATGATCCACATCAACAACTGGATGGGCAATAACAATTTACAGCTCAACGGCAGCATTGCAGTCATCCCTTTTGGTAGGGCCGAAGAGTACTGGTCCAATGATTGGTGGCCACAAGTGTTGGGCCCATGCCTATCTCCTAAACAAGCAGTGCACAGTCGCGGAATAACGATTGACAATAAGTTGTCAATGAAAAATCATGTAAATCTTGTAATAGGCACTTGCTATGGGATTTTGTGGAAATAACGCAAAATCATTAAGTGGATCCCAATTGAATCCAGGAAACCATTAGTACAAGGACTGATTTTAAGTCATCTGGATTATAGGAATGCCTTACTAGCCACCATAAGTGAGATCTATACGCATAACTTCAGATCTTGCAGAATACGGTTGCGCAGATTTATTTTATTTTTTTGTTTAAGAAGTTTTTATTAGCATTTTTGGATTCACTACAATACAAAGGTCATAAATAAGTCGAAAACCAAGAATATACAATAAAGAGTACAGAGACAATTGCATTGAGTGATAAAACCAAATGATAAGCAAAAGAGATATAGAAAGGTGGAAAAAGGAAAAAGAGAAAAGACAAGAGAAAAAGAAAGGAAAAAAAGAGGAAAGAGAGAAGAGAGAGGAAAAAGAAAAGAGACAAATGGAGAAGAAAGAGCGAGAAAAGTAAACACTAAGTGGGAGACCGTAGAACCATTCAAGGAAAAGTGGCGGAGGAAAGATAAGTGGTAAAAGGGAGCCAAAGGAGATCGGATTTAATTTTCAGGGGGACAGAAGAGGAGGAAGCAATAGCAATCCTATGTTCATCGCAAACAAAATTCCACCAAGTGGGAACAGAAATTTTTGAATTATCTTTCCAACATAATAAAATAACTTTAAACGCAAGAGAAATAAACAAGTCCAACAATCTTGCAGAAGAAGAGGTAATAACAACATCCGGAGACAACGAGCCCAGAAAAATATTCTGTAACGATAACTGGGCAGAAAAATCAAAAACTCGCATACATATCTTCCAAACATGCTTCCAAAAGGATAAAACAGGGAGACAGTCATAAAGCAAGTGCTTAAGAGTCCCAGTATCTTTAGAACAGGACCAACACAGTAAAGAAGAGGTTGGGGAAAACTTATGAATACTAACTGGGGTTAAAAGGACTCTATGATATATAAACAGTAAAGATTGGGTAATACGAGCAGCAGGGGAAACTTTAAACAATTTGGACCAAATACGATCCCACAACAAAATAGGTAGCGAAATATCAAGATCATTTTCCCAAGCAATCTCAACAATTGATTTAGTACGAACAATATCTGCGAACAGTAACAGTGTATAAACAAGAGCAGCCTTAGGTTGCTGAGTGGAGAATAAAGGATAGAGTGAAGAAGTAGGCATAAAAGGAGGAAAGACAGCAGGCAAAGAGAGGGTAGCCAAGTGTGATTGAATAGCAGTCGTGATAATAGCATATTCAGAAACATAAGATGAGGGTAAATGAAATAATTGTTGCAATTTCGAGAACGGAATGATAGATTCCTTATCAAAAAATTGATGTACAAATAAAACATTCTTTTCTTTCCAATGCTTAAAATAAAATGATTTGCCTTTATAACGAAGAAATTTGTTATACCAAACAACTGATAAGAAAAAACATTGTAAAGAGGATAGGTTAGAGGAGAAAACAGTGTATAATAGTGTTTGTGAATATTTTAAGATTGGAAATTTGGTTAAAAAAGTACAGTTTGACATAAAAACAATATCTTGAAAAGAAAAATCTTTCATTAAAGAGCGTTCTAGAGGAACCCATGAGGGCACTGGTGCTTCATTAAAATCATAGGCCAAAGAAAAAGATTGTTTTATCAGAAAGGCAGAGTGATACAATCTAAAATTAGGAAAGCGAACTCCACCTTCAGATTTAGGGCGGGTCAACTTCTGCAAAGAGATACGGGGATGCTTGTTGTTCCATAAGAATTTAGAGCAAAGAGTGTTAATACGTGAAAAAAATGAAATGGGGATTTTGAAAGGGAGCATAGAAACCGTATACAGAACATGGGGGGTAATCATCATTTTAATCGTATCCAATCTGCCCCACCAGGATAGAAACAATGGAGACCAGAGTTGAAGAAGGGAGGTGAGTTTTTTCATGAGGGATTCAAAAGTGAATGTAAGGGTAACTTTCAAGGAGGGAGCAAACCAAATGCCAAGGTCCTTGATTTTAGAGGGGCACCAAACAAAATCAGTATTGTTGAACATGAATTGACAGCATAGTGAGTTAAGTGGAAGGACTTCTGTTTTGGATAGATTCAATTTATACCCCGAGACAGATGAGTAAATTCTAACCTCCTCCATAAAAGGTGGGAGAGAGGATTCAGGATTTGACATATAGACAAGGACATCATCCACATAAGCAGACAGTTTAGTTTCATTAGAGGACAATTTAAAACCCGAGATGGCAGGGTTTGAGCGAATTCTTTCTAAGAAGGGTTCAAGACATAGAACAAATAATAAGGGAGACAGGGGACAACCTTGTCGGGTACCTCTAGATAAGGAGAAGGATTTGGAAAACTGGTTGTTAACAAAAATGCTGGCACGTGGGGATGAATAGAGCAGTTTAACCATTGAAATAAAAGAGGGACCAAAACCAAACCAATGTAGGGTACGGAACAAAAATTGCCAGTTGATACGATCAAACGCTTTTTCGGCATCTAAGGATAATGCTGCTAAAGGGACCTTCAAATGTTTGCTGTGAGCAATGACACTAGAGAACATACGAGCATTATCCGCAGCAAGCCTACCTTTTACAAAACCCACTTGGTCCGTTTTGATTAGATGAGGGATAAGGGAATCAAGCCGAGATGCAAAAATTTTAGCAAAAATTTTGCAGTCATAATTAATTAAGGATATAGGACGATAATTTTTACATTGGGTGTGGTCTTTATCAGGTTTCGGGATAATGATAATCAGTGCATCTAAAAAGGACCCAGAAGCCTTCGCACTCAAAATAAAAGAGTTGAAAAGTTGAAGGAGTTTAGGAGCAAAAAAAGAATGAAACGAGGAATAAAATTCTACAGGGAGGCCATCCGGACCAGGAGCCTTTGATCGTTTGAGTGAGTTAATGGCTCGAGTTACCTCTTGGATAGTAATGTCTTCTTCCAGGAGAGCAAACTCATTCGGAAGGGTTGGGGGAGAGGGGAGGCCCTCAAAAAAGGAGGATAGGTTCGCGTCCGAGGGATGGGTATCATCAGTATATAAGGAATGGTAATAGGAGTGGAATACATCAGCAATGTCCTCATCCGCTGTAACCAATTTGTGTAGAGAGTCATTGAAAACGGGGCCTACAGTTTTACGTTCAGATTTAATTTTCAATTAATTTGCCAACATTTTTCCCGCTTTGTTTTGGCCACCATGAAACTTGGATTTTATTTTAAGAAGGGTGTTACAAGCTTCATTGGTAATTATCTTATTGAGTTCAGTTTTGACAACAATTAAGTCATGGAGGGAGGAGGAAGATTTGGAAGAGAAATACAAATGCTCAAGATTTTTAATATGACGTAGTTGGTCATCGTATTTCTTCCTATTGATTTTCTTTTTTTTGGCAACATAGGATATAGTAAAAGCTCGGAACGCAGCTTTAAACGCATCCCAGTTATTGGGAATGGAGGTATCAGAGGGATTGTTAAATGTAAAAAATTCATCAAAAAAGGTCGCACTTTCTTTCAAAAAAACTGAGTCTGATAAAAGAAAGGTGTTAAACTTCCAACGACTGAATTTTGAGGAAATAAGGGAAAGATCCAGTGAGGTGGTAACAGGGGCATGGTCGGAGATAAAAATGGAACCTATTGAAGATGTTTGAATGGAGGGGAGTAAAGACTTACTAACCAAAATGTAATCAATTCTGGACCGGGTATGGTGAACAGAAGAGAAAAATGTATATTCCAACACATCAGGGTTACATAATTTCCAGGAATCATATAAAGGACGTGAAGCAATGGCAGATTGGAAGCTCTTATGTGTTTTGTCAGGTTGAAATTTACTGGAGGATAATCGATCAGAGAAAGGGTCCAACCATTGGTTAAAATCTCCGGCAATAACAAAATCGGGGCAATCAATAGAGGAAATCAAAGTTTTAATACTATTCCAAAACTTAGGGGCAGGACGTACCGGACCATAAATATTGAGCAAAACTAAAGTTTTATTCTGAAGAACAACCTTAGCCATTGCCCAACGTCCTTCATCATCATGTTGAGATGAAATGATTTGAACATTCAGAGCTTTGTGAAACAAAATAGCAACTCCCCCTTCTTACCAACAGCAGGAGAAAACACAACCTGTCCCACCCACTGCCTTTTTAATTTAAGCGATTCAACATCAGAACAATGCGTTTCTTGAAGAAAAACAACTTGAGAACCAATTTTGGACAAATGAGACAGTACCTTTTGACGCTTGACAGGATGACCAAGACCTCGTACATTCCAAGACACAAAGTTACACACCATTGAGGGGAGGAATGATGGGCGACACTCGGAGAACACACACGGCAAGGGATTCACTACAAAAATGGAAACAACAAAGACATAAGATACATGTGAAGAGAGCTCGCAACACACAAGAAGAACAAATGTAGGTTTTAACCAACAAGGCACAATATATCAAGAAGAAAAGTAATCGAAAGAGAAATTGCAACACGGCACAGTACAGCAAGAAGAAAAATAATCGATAGAGAGATTGCAAAGGGAAAGAAAAACATAGAATATCGCAGAGATTGAGAGAAAAAATATTAAGGAGAGAAGAGAGAAAAGAAAGAGGAGGAGAGAGAGAGGTAAGGACCATTAGAAGAAGGAAAAAAGGAATCCGATCAAGGCAAAGACGCCTGAGCGGAGAATCAAAGAGCGAAAAACACATTAGGGACACAGATGCACCATAGTGGGGACAGAACCCCACAAGCTACCGAGAAGAAAGGACAGAAATATGAATAAGAAAAATAATGTAAGAGCAATGATAGGAAAAACAGGAATGGAGACGGCAGACCAGGGGTAAAGAACGGCTAAAAAGAGAAGAAGAAACGGAAATGAGAAGAGAAAAAGTAACATAGAAGACCATCAGAAGAAAAGGCTCAAGATAACATTAGATAGCAGTGTCCATCGTTGACGGAGAAATACTCTGTAGATAGGAATGAAGTCGTTGAGGATCATCAAAGGATCTGGTCCGCCCATTGTGTGTGATCTTGCAGAAGCACGGGTGCAGAATACCATATTGAATGTTTAGTTGACGCATGTGGGGTCGCAGATTCAAGAATTCTTTCCTTCGGGCATTTGTTGCATTGGAAAGGTCCTGCGAGATAAGGATGTTATGACCGGACCATTGAAGACGTCTTTTAAGTCTGGCAGCCTTTAGAACAGACATCAGTTCCGTGAATTCAAGAAGAAGCATAATAATTCCACGAGGTTTTCCAGATGTAGAGGTAATACGACCAAGACGATGAGCCCTTTGAATGTTAAGAGGTTGTGACGTAGGTTGGAGTTCCAAGAGATCCTGTAAGAATTTTTGCATGAAAGAAACCATGTCGGACCACTCAAAATTTTCCGGAACACCATAAACTCGTAGGTTGTTTCTCCGATTACGATTCTCCAAATCCTCAGTATGGAGCTTAAGCTTGTGGATTTCTTGCTCCAATAGTGGAATTTTAGTAGAGGCATCATGAAAATCACTAACCCTTTGTTCCAAAGATATTATTTTGCCCTCCATAAGAACCCAGCGGTCTTCTATTTGCTTAAGTCGATCATTCGTGGCCATCATGAACGGCTGAAGACCTCTAACCTCTTCCAAAATGGAGTCCAGAACCGAATTGGAGGAGGACTTGATGGGTGAGGGCGGATCATTTTTAGGCCGTTTAGGTTTAGTGCCAGTTTGTAAAAGTTTGGAATCATGGGCCATTGTAATAGTGTAAATAAAAGCCAACACAGCAAGGTTGAGAGTGAAGGAGGAAACTTCAAACACTGCGCTGAGGAAAACTTGGTACTCTTTGCAGTAGAAACCCCGTGAAAATGAAATGTAGCGGTAGAAATGGACACTCTAAGAATTAGAGGTTTAAAGAGGAGCATTAACGCATCACAATGGACAGGCTGTCAGCAAGATGTTAGAGAACATGATGGAGAAAAAAAAAAAAAATGTCCCATTAATAAGTACCAGCAAAAGATATCCAACATCAAAGGTGGCGTAGTAATGAGCAGCTCATGTATATAATGAAGAAGCAGGCGTAGAACATGAAAGGCTGAAGATTTGTAGCATTTGCGTGATATTCAAGGAGATATCATAATAACACAAAATGGCGGCATGTTCTTCTGTCAGATGATACTTCTAGTAAACATTTAACTGCATGAAAGGCAGAAAAGTGCAGTGTAGTAACGGGCCAGAGCCATAGAATGGAAGGAGGATTGTCAAAATGACTGAAATGCGCTAAAAAACACAGCCGAAGTTACAGGGCGATAAAGAATACCGCTATACAAACGTCTCAGTCAGGCACCAAAATGGCGCCCGTTCGCTTCGCGGTAAAACGAGAAAAAATTACCGCTGGCTGGAAATAACGCTGTAGAGCACGAAATCCTCCCGAAATAACTTCTGCATGTCGGCGCAGTATTCCGCTAACCCTGGAGCCATTCCAAGTGAACAGGAAACGAGGAAGAAAGCTCTCACGGCATCTGGATGACAAGTCCAACGCGGAGCTCACGGGGATTCCGTCCTCCTCGGCCGGCGCGCAAGCCACGCCCCCCCAGGCTCATTTTTAATCTTCCCTCGAGATCTCCATCAGCTCCTAGTCTGAGGATTTTGCATTCACTCCCAGGTAGACTTTTAAGATCCAGTACAAAACATCTCCTCACCCCGCGATGAATTCGCTCTGTAAGAAACGGTGGTCGTTCTTTTCTTTTCTTGCCCCCGACCTTTGGAATAAGCTCCTGTCTCATCTTCTTTCCATCTTGGATTAGAAGCTTCTTTGGAAGGAACTAAAAACGTGGTTATTTGACCATCAATAATGTCATCCAGTTCTGACTGCTAGGCCATATAGAGTCTTTGCAAGCACCATGAGACCTTTCAGGTGATTTGTGTGCATAATAAATTCCTCTGACTTTGACTTTTGGATTTTAGTTCTTTTAGATGTGTTTTCCCCAAAGTCAATTCATGATTTCAAGTCACCGTCTGTATCATTGCTACCCTACTACAGAATGCTGAAAACTTACTTTACATTAGTCAGAAACATTATAAATGTCTCTTCCAAACAGTAAGGCCATCGGTATTGACGACTGACACTTCCAACACTGAATAGCAGCTTGAAGGCTGATTAAACATGTGAACGAGGCTTTTGATGAGCAGTGACTGCTCCAGACGGAAAAGCCAATAGATCTGGGGAACAAGAGCACATGCTTCTTAATTGATTGGAGAAAGTGTTTCGTTTGTTGTACTGTAGATGGATTCGTGAGTTGGTGAATGCAAATTTGAGTCACTTGGTAGATGAATGTGTGCACGATTTCAACGTCGAGTTAACAAGTGCACAAATGATAATGATTGTGTATGTGGTTAGGTACATGAGTGCAGGGAAGCAATTGTCACTTCAGCTACTCATTCTTTCATACAACGTGTAGCCTGTTCTCAATACATCTCACACAAACGTAGTCACTTAGGAAGTCATTTCAGTTATAAGCCAGGCCAATTGACTTTTTCAATGTTTGCAAGTAAAGGATACAAGAAGTGCAGCATCTGAAAGCATGCTTGTATGTGGGATAGCGAAATGGATATGGGCAGCTTTTGCTGAACTGATCCCCACATGATGCAACATGCAGGCCTACCGCTAAAAACCCATGATGCACTGAACCTGCAAGACTATATTTCTGAAAGGCCCTTGAATATTTTTTGTCAAAAACAGTAATTTTAGCTGGAATTTCATTAAAAGCCAACCCTAAACATCAATGCACTATGCCTCACAAAGCAAACTATTCCAACGCGATGCAAACGATAGTCAATTTACTATGAGTCCAATGCATCAAACTAAAAACCGGTCGCAAACTGGCAGATTCTCAGAATCTGCCTCTTTGCGACCAGTTGCATTTGGGATGCACCATCCCAAATGCAAAAATCACAATTTAATTAATCGCAGAAATTGCGAAGACTTGAACTGCAATTGCATTTAAGGAATCGCAAATTGCGATTCCTTAAATGCAATGCATGATGCAAATTGAAATAGCGATTTCGCTATTGGGGGTCGCAAATTACCGTCAAATGAAATTGGACTGTAATTGGAGAAAACTTGCACTAAAGTGCATTTTTCAAAGTTACATGTTACATGTTACACGCAACATGGGTTCACATTACAATTTTAGGGGTGCAAAATGGTGTCCTTTTAGCACCCTTGGAATTGAATTCGCAATTTGCGAATACCTAGTGTGTACTCGCAAATTGCGGATGCAATTCCCATAATTGTGACCTCGCAATTTGCGTGTCACAATTAAGGAATGTTTTGGAATCGCTATTTTTTACTGATTCCTACATGCATAGGCATTGCGATTCCATAATTGTGATTCCTTAATATTCGCAATTAAGGAATCGCAAAGCCTACCTTGAAGCATGTGGGGGTATGTGTCGAATTCCCAGTTGGTAGGTATATTCCGACCTGTACATAAACCCTTCTTTACAGAAAGATTGAAATTACGTGCTGTACGGTATTTAAATACCTCTACCTTTTCTGAAATCCAGCAGGTCAAGCATGCAGAAATTTGACAGTGGAAATGTGAACAGTGGTTACGGTACCATGCGCATTTTAAAATCCGTATATTATTCCTCAGAAACTCATAGGAGTGATTTTCATACCCAGTAAAAAGAGTACCCCAGGGTCTGTTATTTACCAGGTGTGATATATAGCACCTATACTTGTAACCAGGTCCCTATGGCCTGCTAACCAGTTGTGGTGTTATCGCCCCTAATATAATTACATCATGAGTTATTATTTATTAGGTGTGATAAAAAACACCTATTATGAGCTTATAAGGACGAACATGCAGATTTTAGTGTTTACATGCTACGGTGAATAGTATGTTTTTTTCCCTGTTAAATTTCGTCAGATTTGACCTGCCGAAATGTAACTAATGTTGGCTTATTTAATGCATCTAATAATTATGGAATGCGTTAAATAAAACCAAACTTTTACTTTCGTCCAGTGTTTTATGCACGGGGGATAGGGGGGATTTAGGAAGCCACTCACAAATATGTCTTCACAGTTTTTTAAAGGCTTCCGTGGCAGTGCTAAATTCAATTACAGCACATTAGAGCATATTAGCAAATGTAGACCTATTCTGCAAAACATCTCGGGGTCAGCAAACGAGTATTATGTGGGAGACTTTCTTCATTATGTCATGCTCAGCGTTAATGGACCTCGGTAACCATCAAGTGCATTCTGGCATCACTGTACCCAAAACAGGAATATACCGAAGATCAACAACACGAAATAAATAACTGAAGTGTATCAGCCGTCGTGAGAATACACCGAAAGAGTTTTAAATGTTTCCCCTTCGGAAAATAAGTTTGGGAGACATGATAAAAGCATATGAATATTTAAGGGGGTTTTACTAGCAATACACGGTCGAAGTGGTATTTAGGAGAATGAATAGCGAAGCTCTAGGCAAGGGTTTAAAACTAGAGCAAACGTTTCTCATGCTAAAGGTCTGAAAAATATATCACTACAGGACCAGTTAGATTTTGAAATACCCGAATATGGAGGAAAGAAAATAGTGCATTGCTGTAAGGTATGAAAAATAACCTCCATAAAGAAACCTCCGCATGGGCCCCAGACTCGGCGCTGAGAACACGCAGAGGTACATTTTATGAATCCTTATGCCTTTGATGTGTTATGCTTTAAGGTTGTGCATGCATAATCCATCTGCTAGTAATATTTGAAAGCAGAGGAGAAATGCACACGTCAGTAGTTAGGTTTTATTGTTTATTTTAGAAAAAATTGCTCTAAAGCGTGGTTGAAATTTTTAAATAAATATTCAGACATTATCATTCCATAAAATATGTTTGCAAGCTATCCCGTTAGTTAAAAGAGGGCGGCAAGATAGGTGAGTGCTAAAATGAGAAGCAAATTAATTTGGGGAAATGTAATCGCTCTGCTACATTTATAGCTTAACACAGGCCATATTTGAGCTATCAGCTTTGGTGTGATGAAAATATCTTCGAAAGGCATCTTCGAGAGGGCAGAAGAATGTTATGACAATAACCCCATTGAGCCTCTAAATACCGTAGTAATACTAAAAGTAATAGCATTATTGTGGCCGATTATCACTGCTTTACACAGACTGCAAACATTTAAACTAAGGCGAATGTTCAAAGATTAATTTAAAGGAGAGGCACACAAAGATGATATCATTGTAATGCTACCAGATAGCAACAGAATAGCGCAATCATATGTATAGGGGAGTCACTAGAATTATCTTGTTGTAGGTGCACACTTTTAATAAATGACATATGCAGGTTCCTCATCCTATTCCTCGTCCAAATTCGTACTCATTGAGCTTAGGCCCCACGTACAGCTCAAAGCACCCCTTTTGCAAAGAGATAATTTTTTCTTCGAATTCCTAGGAAGCATTAATCAGCTTTCTATAAAAACCTCACCTCCCTCTCCACTTCAGCTTATTCTTTGCGTACCTGTGTATTTCTTCAGGTCTCTTTTCTGTGAATTTCAGTAGCGGTCGGTGGTGGGAGTAGCTGCCGGGCGGTGATGTGGGAAGGGGGAGGGGCAGGGTGAGGGGGTAGTAATCTATGGATTACGGAGGATTACAGGTAAGTAAACATATAAATAAATAAAACAAATTTCATTGCGAGCACTGCATCCCCAAATGCGATGCACAAGTGAGATTTGGAATCCCATAGCACGATTTCCAGTTGCTAGGAAGCCTTCGGTGCCATTTTGTACAACGGGCAGTCGCAACTGGTCACGTTCAGAGGGATGCTTCTTGATTAGATTTTCTACTCAAAAAGCCGAAACATCAACTCCAAATTTAATTTTCAAGTAACTATTCAACCTGAACAGGAAGGAGGTGCCACAGAGCTCCAACTTCCTCTCCCTGTCCAGAAGGCTCCTCCTAGAACTTTGTTTGTCCCATGGTCTCGATTCATTTGGATTTTGAGGGGAAAGTATCCCTCTCTTCTTTGTCTACAATCCATGCTAGATCTTTAAGGTTTGATTTTGAGGACTGAAGTACATTAAAGAACGTTTGGATAAGCTTGTTGTTTGATGGATGGCATGCACCAGTATTTTTTAAACCTATTTTGCAAAAAGTATAACAGAAATACCTCACTACAGGTAGGTTAGCTATATATAAGTATCTTCCATTGAAAGTATCACTTTGTGCGGTTTGTTTTCATAAGGGCATAAGGCTACTAAAGAATAAGACTGAACCAGAATAAAGGGATAAAAGGGAATGCAAGGACATATGGTGTTAGTTTGAAATGGTATCTTATTCTTTACATGCTACTCTTCATGGACCTCATAGCAACACCAGGCTCTCACATCAACCGACTACATCCTACTCAGAGACCTGAACTCCCAACGGACAACCCCAGCAGCCACAAAACTGCCTCCTTCCTGTATGACCTTGCCAACATCAGACTCAATCAGCTAGTTGCTGCACTGACTAAGGCAGCCGGACACACATTCAAACCCATCTTCTCTGCCAGTGGCAAAATCAGCTACAGCCACACCATCGTACTCTTCTGGACCAAACATCAATGCAAACACCTCGCCTTCGTCATTCCCACTGTAGAGCACTGTCATCATCACCCCCTCCAGCCTCAGCTGGATCAAGGCTACTGAAAAACTCCTCGTCAACTCCCTCAGTAAAACCAATCCCTAAAACGCCCACAGACACCAATACTGCAGCATGTGTGCAATATCCACCAATAGATTTCCATCTGTGCCGGCACCCTGGCACCTCTCAAAAGAAGACCAGGCAAATAAGGACCCAAGGTAGCCAGCCGGTTCACCCTGGCCTGTATGAGTTCAGACTCACCTGCAGACATCCCAAAAAGAAATGGAGGCATAACAAAACCCCGGAAACTCAGGAAACCTTCAAATGCACCATCAACACACACTCCCTCCTCCTCAAAATCACTAATAAAACAGCCCTCCAAGACAGAATCAATGCCAATGAACACAACAGATCTCTTCACCATCATCAAGGAGTTTGCCAGCGAGACCACAGATGTTTCCCCTCCCAGGACCTCTGCAACAAACTCAGCACCTTCTTCCACCACAAGATCAGGAAGATCTAGGACAGCTTTGACACCCTAGACCTGGCCGCCATGCTCACCACCATTGCACATAACCAAGCCGCCCATCAAAGCACCATGCTCTGCTGGACCCCGCTTACTACAGAGGTCACACTTAAGACCATGAAGAGGATCTACTCAGGGTCCCCGATAGACCCAAGCCTATAGCAAATCATCCAAGGACAGCAGCCGCTATAGCCCCCCAGCTTCATTGCATCGTCAACTGCTCCATCGAAACAGCCACCTTACCGTTATGACTGGAAGCACACTGAGATCAATCTCTTGCTGCAGAAGCCATTCTCAGACCCTACAGACCTCAAGAACTCCAGAATCTCCCTCCTACCCTTCCCAGCCAAGGTCATAGAGAAGGTAATCAACCACTGTTGTGAACCATTTTAGGACACTATTGTAATTTTTCTGATTCATGTCCTTATATAGGTATAAATCACCATATCCTCATATAGGCATGGAAATCATAACCATATTTAGGCATAGCTCATGCAGTCCAAATATGGCAGGGCTTCTTCCACTAGTTCTGAAAATCTACAACGATTTCTTGGAAAACTCGGCTTCAGCAGTTAGGGACTTTCCCTTGCTCGAGAACTGACTTGTCCAAGAACTCATGGAGTTTTCAAAAAACCGAGAGTCTTTAATGACATTATTATGTCCACCTTTACGTCAAACTCGGCACCTTCACGGTATAAATATTCCCACACTCACCCAAGCAAAGACACAGTGGTTTGGAGCAGTTCGACTATCTACTTGCCCGACGCGCCCTGCTACAGCAAGTGCCGAAGGAAGCCGACCCTCCAGCAGACGCACTGAGAGAGAAGCTGTCTTCTCTCCTGCCGAGAAATCCAGCTCCAGTGTTTCCAAGCTACCCTTGTGGGTTGTTGAGAAACTGAGTCCTGAGACCGACCTTCTCAATTCTAAACTAAGGTACGGAGCTGATTAGACCCTTAGAGAAATCTTGAGTAGATTCTTGGCAAATGAATACTACATTTATGCTACACCTCACTAACTTCTTCCCTCATACTAAGCTTGAGTTAGGTACACCAGGGTAGGCATATTTTATAAGCACCAGTTGAGTTCTTTTAGCCTCTGTTATATATGTATGTATTTATATATGGTTTAGGAACCATACAATGCTCTTACAGTATTATTTTATTCTACTATTTATACTGTACGCATTATATTTTACAAACAGTTTTACTATTGTAGCAGTTCATTTCTTATGCTTGAGAAAGAAGACTGTTCAAATAAATCCTTTTATTGAAAACGCCCATCTCCCTACTTTCTCTGCACCTCTAGTGAAACGAAGCATGCACTATTGACTGAGTGAAATATCTATCTATTGTTTCCACGACTCTAAAGATACGTTTTATCTTGGGGAAACAAAGTTGTCATGTTTATGCGGTTGTCAGAGACTAATCCCTTCTTGTGAATTCGAGAACGTTTCTAGTGACCTCTGAGCTAGCTGGCACACACAATTAAGTCTAGTATATTCGAAAGCGACCTAGTCGACCTCAGTCCTACGTCTAATCTATAGGATATATTATTCCAATGCGCAGAGCCTATTGGGAATATAGGAACTACACTACACCACGTCCTGTACACATCCCTATCCAGCTTCCGAAGCAACCAAAGCACAGTGACTACACTCCTCCCCACCACAGAACACATCCTCTCCCTCCTCCACGGGGCAAGAACACAGCCCTTATCCTAAAAGACCTCTCTGCCTCCTTCAACACTGTCTCCCACCACACCCTAATCACCAGACGCCGGCATCCACAACAAGGTTCAGGACTGGATCCACTCCTTCCTCATCAGCTGGACTCAGCAAGTCAGACTCCGACTGTTCCTCTCAGAACCCACAGAGATTAGCTGTGGAGTCCCCCAGGGATCCTACCTGAGTCTATGGCAAATCACTCTACACCAGCATCACCCAAAAACAGCTCAATAAACTACAGAAAGTCTGAAACGCCACAGCCAGACGAGTCCTCGACATTCCTCACCACAACCACATCATGTGACACCTCTGAGACCTCCACTGGCTCCCAGTCAACAAGAGATTTACTTTCAAGCTCCTCACTCACGCCTAAAAAGCCCTACACAACGACGGAGCAGCATACATGAACCACTGCATCACATTCCACATTCCAACCAGACAACTCATCCCTGAGATCCACAAGACGAGAACCAGAGGAAGATCATTATCCTACCTCTTGGCAAGACGTGGAACACCCTGCCCCTCCACCTCAGGCAATCAGCATCACTGACCCAATTCAGGAAGGACCTCAAGACCTGGCTCTTCGAAAGATCCTCCACCCAGTCTGACTAAAAGCCCCACAAACCCCACTGCCTAGAGACCGTCACAGGTAAGTAGCTGTGCTTTATAAGCCCCTGATTGATTGACTCATGGATCAGTTAATATATCACAACATGATGGTGCGTGAGCATTCTATCTCTGCCTCTGTACTTGTTGACTGTTTGATCAATTAAGTCTTCTCAAATAACATGTTTGGTGAATACTTTGACCTAGCTGGTGTCCTCTTTACATTATCAAGAATCTATTCTCTTCTTAACATTACTACACAAGACATATAAACGAGTGGTGAGGGAAAACCTACTTAAAAAAAGGAGTAGAAGAAAACTACAGAGAGAAGAAAGCCTGCTGCTGAAACAGGAAGCAAAGAAAATGCATTGAAAAAAAGGGTTAATGAAGATTAGAATGGGAGCTGGAAAAAAAGTTAAAAAGTAAATAGTTAGCATTCACAATACTATAATTTTACTAGTGGGAATAGAATTCAAGAAATAATAAACATGACTTACTGGGCCTGGCCTCTGCCGTGGTCACTGGTAGTGGTGGTGGTACCAACTTCTGAGGCACAGCAACGTACTTTTTAAATCAGATAGCCTATTCTTAGTTTCCTAATCTTAACATAAAATTCCATTTTGAACAATTCTTGCATTCTAATTAATGATATTTGATTCTCCACTCCCTTTTGCTAGGTCAAGTTGGTCTTCCTTGGCGTACTGCACAACAGGGAGATTGGGACTGTAATGAGCTACATAAAGCCACAGAGAAAAATATTATTACCCCTAATATACTACTATTTTAAGAGTGAGTGACATGAGTTGGCATACCTTAAATCATCCCAAGCAATCACCAGGCTACTGGCTACCTTACACCAGAACATAATTATGGCAGTATCATTCACTTGATGTCCACTCCTATGTTTCTACACTCTCCCTGTCAGGCTGGCACCAGGTACCACTATTCTTATCAAGGGATTGTGTTGCCATTGCCTCTAAGAATTGTTTTTGCACAGGGAGATGTACCTTCCTGCACAAAACATTTGAGGGTGCCGTTTAATGTGGCACCATTGTTCTATAATGCAAGCGTAACTGCATTAGTGCTAGCCAGCACTCAGTGTACTGGTGCAGGGAAAGAACAGAAATGTGACTTCTCTTGATAAATGTCACATTCCTGCACTCTTCCTTTCACGCAACACAGCAATTTGTCTTGCTGGCCTGCGGTGCATGAAATTTTGATAACTCTGGGCCGTGATGCACTCAGCAAAGTGTATAGTTAAACCCAGGCATATTCACTTGCTCACTCCTTTTGGACCAAAGACAGTGGACACAACTGAAAGCACTGTCTGTTGCAAAAATAAATGTATTTAAGTGAGTGGCACTCACTAATATTAACCCCTTCGACGCTGATGACGAGCTGGGCTCGTCATGAGGTAGCCTCCTCGCACGCTCATGACGAGCCCAGCTCGTCACGTAAAGTGCGCTTTTGAAAAAGTCAGCGTACGAGCGGAATTCCGCCCGCACGCATGCGGTTAAAAGCCTCTTGCTTGAACATGGTGATGCGACGCTCATAATTAAAAGATTTTTTTTTTTTTTTACACCAGAGGGCACATGTGTTTTGTTACATGTTTTTTTTTTTAAAGCACACAGCTGCCCCAGCAAAGAGGCGTCCCGGCGCTGACAAATCTAACTGGAACAGAATCCCCTGAGAGCTCACCAAACAACATCCAAAAGCTATGTTGAAGGGAAAAGTAGGGTTTTAATTGCTTTCCTGAAGACTAACACATCCTCCATACCCCGGATATGAGCCGGCAAGGAGTTCCATAACTTGGCCGCCATATATCTAAATGAACGACCACCGATGCGGCAGAGTTTAATCCGTGGTACCGTCACCAGGTGTTGTCCAAGTGAGCGAAGGTTACGATGAGGGACATATGAGGTCAGAAGGGTACATAGAAGTTCTGGGCTCCCAAGTTTGACGATCTTAAACACCAGACACAGGGCTTTAAACTGAATCCGGGCAAAAATTGGAAGCCAATGTAATCCCCTGATGGTAGATCTGACCGAACATCGGCGGGGAAGTCCCACCAAAATCCTTGCTGACAGATTTTGGACTCGTTGGAGTCGTTGAATCTCAGCTTTATTGGCCCCTAGGTGTAGCACACTAGCGTAGTCCAATCGAGACAAGATAGTAGATTGAACAATAAGCTTTCGCACTGCAGGTTCAAAGAACTTCAAAAGAGGATTAAGGCCTCTTAACTAGCCCATACAAGTGGCAGCCACTCGCTTAGTGTGGATCTGAAAGCTAAGCGAGAAGTCCATCCAAACCCCTAAGTTCTTAACTAAGGTCTTAGGTATAGGCATAATCCCTAAGGAGTCCGGCCACCAATGCGCATTCCAGAGGGTGGTGTTTTTCCCCAACAGCAGGACCTCAGTCTTGGTCGCATTAAGCTGGAGGCAATTATCTGCCATCCATTGGGCCACAGCTGTCAGCCCGTCTCTGGACCTAGTGGCCGATGTAGATGGCCCCTCAGCTAGAGTGATCACAAGCTGGGTATTGTCGGCATATGATACCATCGTTAGGTCCCAGTTCTTTGCCACAGCCGACAATGGCTGGACATAAAAATTGAACAGAGACGGGCTTAGCGCTGAGCCTTGAGGAACCCCCTGGCCTATGGGATGTATTTGAGACAGAAATGGCGGAGCCGATACCCGATAGGATCAGTCCCTCGGAAATGACCTGAACCATTCCAATGCAGATCCGGTAATCCCTATTGCCTCTAGGCGATGTAAGAGAATGGCATGTGATACCGTATCAAAGGCAGCGCTGAGATCCAACAGGATCAGCGCTGCACTCTGACCGGCATCCAAAATCAATCGCAGATGTTCAGATGTGGCTCATAGGGCGGATTCGGTACTATGGCCAGGTCTAAAGCCATTATGAGATGGATCCAGAGTATTATGGCGGCTCATGTATTGAGATAACACATTATTTACATGAGCCTCAGCAATCTTCGCCACCCACGTGAGGAGAGAAATAGGTCTGAAATTCTCTGGTTATTGAAGGGTCCAGTGGGGGTTTCTTAATGATCGGAGAGACCCAGGCCTGTTTCAGGTCTCCGGAACAACGGCCATGGAAAAGGACAGGTTGATTATCTTGCCTAGTGGCTGTTGGAAGAGCCCTAGTGATTCAATAAATTGTGCTGGTTTCATAGGATCTAGCGGGGACCCAGATTTAATTTTGCCGCATAACCTAGCGAGGTCTTCACTGGACATCTCTGGTATTAGAGCAAGAGTAGGGCCCTCAGCCTTTTCCCCAGCAGGGGCAGATGAAGATTGATGATACAGCGGGAAAGATTGATAAATCTTTTGTACTTTTTCAATGAAAAAGGTAGCCAGTTCCTCGCATTGCTGAGCAGATGTAATAGTAGAAGAAGTGACTCTGTCCTTCTTAAGGTCATTTACGATTTTAAAAATACATTTGGTGGGGTTTGAGCTGTTTTTAATCTCTTTCGCATAAAATGCAGCACGTGCAGAGCAAATGGCTTTATGATACTGCTTTATTTTAATCAGGTATTTTATTTTGTCTTCGCTATTATACTCCCTTCTCCAAATCCGCTCTGCCCTCTTACATTCCTTCCGCATAGCTCTCAATGACTCACTATACCATGGGCTAGAATTAGACGTACGCCCCTTTGACCATTTGGCTGGTATGAGAGTGTCCAGTCCTCCTAATATCCCTTTACAAAAGGCACTATATGCCAACTCCGGATCAGCCAGATTTCGTAAGGGGAAGGCGCCCAGAACCGCTTGAAGATCTTCTGATTTCAATTTGTGCCAAGGTCTCTTAAGGACCAGGTTCTCCCTACCTGGCCTGAAAGGCTCAATGGTGTCAAGTTTAAATTCAATTAAATAATGGTTTGTCCATCCCATGGGCTTAGGCGGAGTTATACTCACAGCTGGTATATTGGAAAAAAACGGGTCCAGAATATGTCCGGAAATATGAGTAGCCTCTAGTATAAGTTGTTCGAGCTGTAGGGCAGCCAGAACCGCCAACAGATTCTGAACGGTCGAGTCTTGGATTAGATCAAAATGGAGGTTCAAGTCTCCCAGAATCTTAAAATTGGCAGATACGACCACCAAGGAACTAACTGTCTCTACTAGTGCCTCGATAAACTTGGCTGCTGGCCCTGGAGGACGGTAGACATACAATCCTGAGAAGGAAAAATGTGCACTTATTTCAATCCTGAAGCGAGCATATTCACACCCCCAGATATCTTCCTTAATAAAGGAGCAGGGGTATTGAGCTTTATAAATTATGGCTATGCCACCACCCCTAGAGTCCCTGTTAATGATGTTAATCAGGTATCCGTTGGGAAGGGTAAGATTGAGAATCCCCGCCCCATCGTACCGTAGCCATGTTTCACAGAGGAAAAGAACATCTGGCATTTCCTCGGTGAGAAACAACTGCACCTCCATATGGTGCTTAACAAGAGACCTAACATTTAATTGACATACCTTGAGCAGCATAGGTTTACCTCCTTTTCCCTGTCTCACCCGGCACGATGTTGGAGTAGCAAACCCACACCTCCTACAGTTCAGGGCTGTCTGTCCCAACCGAGTTAGAGGGACCCCACAGCTCTCATGGCTTTGATTAAATGCGATAAGCGTCTGCCTATCGTAACGCATGGGTTCTGTGCGAGCTCGGCCAGGGGGAATGGCGAGAGGCGATGTCTTGGTGATGACGGGCGCAGACGGGCTTGCCTTAGGCGCGCCTTTGGCGCGCCATCGGTGTGCCCGCTGTGCCGTCGTCTGAAGGTTACCATTTAAAGGAGCAGAAAGAGGGCGGGAGTCTGCAATCGACTATACCGCCATCCCACAATCGTTCTAAGATGGCGCCCGCGTCAGTCCCAGTCAGCTCCTCATCGGCTGTAAGGAATCGCGGTGGCACTGTGGGTGTTGATGAAACACTGCGCGTAATGCCACAGGTGTTGAAAAATAGATAAGTGAATTTTAAAATCAAGACACTTGAAAAATATAACACCCCAACTCTCCCGGCTGAGCCTCAGGAAAGCCACTTACATTAATCACAGATGTGGCCACAATCATTGCTGCAAAGATACTTATAGGTTAAATATTAAAGTAACATTAGAGTTAGGTGACATGTTCAGTAACAATATGATATTTTAAACTCTAAAAACTACAGAAGTTTTGTGGTTATAGTTAAAATTATCTCATGTAACTATAACCAGTGCAATAAGGTAACCATCTTTTGTGCCCCCGCCATGCACTGTTTTCTTATCAATAAGTTAGTTACAAATTATGAAATGATATAATTAATGATGTTATAAAATATGCCATCAGTGATGGAATATGTGAGGTAATTAGCAGTGCATGGTGGCCTGCTGTGTACTTCAGAGGCCTGCCCAGCTGCTAAAGGCCTACTCTTCTGCTTGAACCCAGTCTTCAAGAGTGACTCCAAGGACTAGTTGGATTTTCTTCTTATCAGAGCCCCAGTGACAGAAAAAGCTCCAACCACGTTGAACCCACACCTGAACCAAACCAGATTGAGCCCTGACTCTCCAAATGGTGAACCTCCATTCCTGGACCCTTTGAAGTGTGACTAAAGGTGCCTAGATATCCCAAAATCCTAAACTTGAGACTTATTTTCGACCAAAAGTGCTTGAGAACTAAGAGGAGTACATGACCTATATGCTTGCTGATCCTCCCAAGGTGTGTCGCTGGTCAGCCAGACTTTGTGGTAGCTCTCACTATGTTCTTCTTTTCAGCAGCAAATTCTGTTTGCGGGTCCTCACTGAAGGGGTATCTGGTCATGGGGAGCACTCATCGGCTACTGCCTGAAGCTTTGTCCAAATAGAGAAACAAAACTATCATATTCACCTCTTTCTCTTAGACCAATTTGTGGAATAGCATTGAGATCTAGGGAACACTCTTTTTTTATTGTGCCCTACTTAAAATGTCATCTCCTATTGCAGACAAATACCTTTTTCTAATAATTATATTCCCTTCTAAACTCAAACACACCTTGAAAATTCCCTTCATTTTAAACATTTGTCATTAAATTCAGCAAAAAGTGCATTCACATTTGACAACTTTACTTTGGGGTCAAAATATCATATGCACACCTCATCCAAAATAATAATCAATTTAGAGCAAAAGTCACGCATCACCAGTATGCTCACTTCTAGCGTTACTGCTCCAAGAGGAGTACAAATTCCACTAGAACCAATTTGCAGAGCAATTTATTTACCAATTTCTGACACTCTTTTATTTCTTCAATTTTGAACTGTGAATAACACTTTTTATAATGCCCCTTTCCCCGCAACTTTGGCAAAAGCCCTTCAGGGCACAGTACTCCGTGCTCTTAGCCATATAACCAACCATACATTTACCCAGACATATTACTCTTACTTTGTCACTGTGTAGTTCTTGTTTTCTTTCAGACACACTTGCTTCTGTTCAATTGTTTTGGCCATCAATATGTGAGTCTTTATGAAGTTGTATCTGCTAATGTATAGACACCCAATCTAAAGTTGCAAATAAGATGGCCACTGACTGCATCAATAACATCTCAGTGATGTTTTGAAGTAAAATATCGATACCAAAGTATGCTCATTACTGTATATTATGATGCTTATGAGCCACTTAAACAGGACTACGACGATTTGTAGTGTGTTGATTGACAGTGCTGGGATGCATTCTCCTTGTGGTAATTTCCAGTGTGGAGTCAATGGGTGACAGTAGAAAGAAAATACGTCTTTGACCAGTAATCATCAGCTCTGTTTATTCATCCGGTCACTACCCTAGCTTGAACTGTCACCACTTTAATCTCCCATGGAGCTCTCTCAGGAGAATCCTCAGTTGGAAACAGTATGCGAAAAGTTGTGGAGTAGTGTAGCTCACTGGTTAGAGGCAGCTGGCCTGAGAGCAGAAGTCGGCCTGGGACCAGGGTTCAATTCCCGACGCGGCAGGGTCGTGGACCTTGGTCAGCGGACTTGATAATTCTCGCTTCGGTGCATACTCTAATCAGGGGTTCCACTCGGCAACTCTGGGCATTAGCCTGCCTAATCTCCACAACGGCCCCACCAATTCCGGGGATGCCTGGCTCCACCTTGGGGACTCCCAGCAAGGGACCATCCCACAGGAAAAGGCAGGACGGGTTCCCCAGAGTTATACAGCGCCAGGAAACCTATGGACGGGTAGCAGTGCGCTTTACAAGCTCAAAAACATTTACATTTACATGCCACAGTTTTCCACAAAGAAATTCTTGATACTGCACATTTCCCCTTAAAGGGTGCAGGTAAAAAGGGCTGCCCAATCATTATACCCATAGTGCCATGTCCATCTTGCTTTCAGCAGTCAAGTTTTTTTGAATAATATATTGTTGTTTTATGGTTTACCTTCATCTCTCATATCTCGTAAAGGATAACAGTTTAATTCTCATTTAATTTGAGTGTTCTATGCTCAGATAAATGGGGATTTGCATTAGTCAACTAGTTAATATTTCCACATTACTGATAGGTAGATGTCTTCCCACTTGCATTGAAATCTTTGAGCTCTATTCTGGCAGTCTTCCCAAGAAAAGATGGAATACCGGTTTGAGAGCTGAAACAGCTAGAAAAACCAGCTGCAATAAAAAAAAATCCCCCAATACTGACATTTACCTAGTACCAATTCGATAATAATCTGGAATCTGTTGTGCATTAACAATTCACACATGTTCCATGGAATGGCAGAAATACTGTATGGCGAGAACACAGAAGCTAAGGGTGCAAGTGGCAGATGTGGCGTGCACTTTACCTGGTTATCAATAACTGATCTGCATTCCCAGTTTTCCACAAGCCAGCCGCCTTTGATAGCATCCAAGACCAATGGGGCAATAGGTGGATTAGGGGAGCAGCTACTATAGGGTCACTCTTATTGCTGACTTTTTCCCTCCTTCTTTCTACATCAATCAGAGCTGGCATCAGTATGGACCGTCCCTACATTCAAAAGGGAAGGACTCTTATCTGGATACAGAGAGTACTCTAAGGGGAGCCAAACGAAAGCAGACAGCTAGTCACCTTGTCCTCAAGGGTGGATTCACTGGTGAAATGACCCACAGCTTGCCTAGGGTACAGCATCTTGAGATCACAGGTAAGAGGAAGAAATTATACTGAAGTAGACAATGTAAAACGAAAATAAAAATAGTCACTAACAATGTGATAATGAACGGATATATAAGATAAAGCCCTTCACCTACATGAGTGAAAGTATAAGTGTTGGGCATCTAAATAAGCGATCTCTATGGTCACTGTGCACCACCATTATTACATGGGTCAAAAGAGTGGTTGGTCATGGTAACTCAGAGAAGACAATAGTATAGAAGTTCAAGCCTGTTGACACCAACATTTTCCCCTCATTGCCTTTTATACCTCTTTGTCCATCAACCAGTTAGGCCCCATGGCTCTCTGCTTGCTCTTTCAAATGAAGGGAAAGGCTATTCTAGTACCCTAATATCCCTGAGAACATCTTCTGCACTGAATGGATCTGAAAGAGAAATAGAAAACTTAAAGGATCGGGTGACTAATGACAGAGAATACTAGTAAGATTTTGTCTGCTGAAGAGAACATAGCCATGGTGGCAGCTCCAGCAGAATCTGTATATCATCGGACACTGGTTATCAAGTCAGTGATGGGATAATAGAACATTTAGGTGGCGATTGTATTCAAAGATAAGTGCAATTAGCTATCTCCATTTCTCTTTCGACAGTTTAGCATCAGATGCATAATGTTATTTATTAACCTATTTTAAAGGTTCCAATTAAGTCCTTGGTAGCGAGTTGGTGTTCTGACGATATTTTAGAAATAGTCAGAAATGTGTTGGGATTGGACATGTGGTGTTCACATTTGTGTTTGCTGACAGATAATCTGGCCTAGGAACTTTGCTGCCAATAAATCAGTATTAAATTTAGCTGCTAATGGAAAAGCAGGGTTCATTAATTTACCTGTAAAATATTTCTGTTCAGAGGATTTTTTGACAGAACAGTTATCAGAATAAAGGCTACTTGGCTGAAGGTAATCTATTTTCAAACATGACCAATGCATATCTAGGTAGCAAAAGCAAGGCTACATTTTCTGAACAATCTTTGTAACTGGATTTTTCACTCTGTCTTGGAAAACTATGATGTTTTATTTGGTGCACAGTCCCAACGTACAACTCTGCCCATTAAAAATGGTATCTGGGACAGTATCCTTCAAAAGATAAATTACATCTCTACTACCAAATGCCTTGTAACTGATATTAAAAAGAGATGGTATGGCCTGCACAAGGCAATGTGTGAAGATTACAGCAGGGCAAAGCAGCACAATAAAAGGAGAGGTGGTGAGTGTCCCTTAGAGCTTAACCTTGGTAATGTTAAATTAAAAGTATTGGAGATTATGGATCCTGCTAGTTTGAAAGGACCAGATGGAATTGATACCACCCTTGAATGTACAGAAAATGAATAGCCAGGTAAGCTTTTTCCCTTCTCCTTTTGTTAAAATAACTGCAGGCCCTAATGAAAAGTCCATTACGTGAGCGTAACCTTGCATAATTTCGGCAATTTGTTTGCATTTTGCTTGTTAAGCAACATTTCTGAAATTAATGAATAATACCATGTTGCTTACCTAGGCCTCTTAGGAAGCAAATATGCAGCAGAGAACAATGGGAATGGCCAGAACTCAAGTGGCTGCTATTTGCAGTCCTTCTGTTTTTTCGCACTATGGATTTAGCGAGCAATGCGTCCTCTCATCAAAAGTCGATGCAAGCAAGCAAATTGTGCCATTATCAGGGCCACTGGAATTATGTAATTGTGCGGCCATGGAGATTTCTGCATGATTGTAGATTTGCCGAATTTGCCACATAATCTATATTCTGCTGCATATTCCGCAGATTTGAACTGAAAAAGTATTTGTTTCTAGGTCAAAAGGTTCAAATGTTACTAATAATGAGACAACTTGTATTGCAACCCAATAGAAGGGCCTTTGCAAAGCTGGACTGGTCCTCGTTCTGTGGCCTGTTGCTATATCTGGGTGTTAAACTGGTATTAATGAAGTGCACCTAATGCCCAGAGAGTGTTTCCAAGTTAGAAAATGACTAAATAATGAAGCAATACGATTAACAAAAATGTGACACACTATGCACACATATTTGGCCTATTCTTCCCACATAATTTATTTTACCCTGATGCATAATTTGACCCTCTCCTGTTGCATAATTCCTGTGGGTCTAGCTATTATAAAGTGCCAAATGTCAGTCTTGCATTTCATGTAAATATGCATAATTTTATATAATTTTCAGACATTTCTCATAATTATGTAAAACATATTACACACTTTTCACACACACACCAACATACATTTAAACACTCTTCAAAAGCCTTCACTTTATGAACGTCTTTAAAATGTGTTCATCTGACTATACAAAAAGATCAACTCTACATCTGTACATCTGCTGCCTTTTCATCCTTCTAGGTTGAAGTGCATCGTGTAATTCCACATTCTTCCAAGGGCCAACAGCAGACTAAACAGGCAACTTGTCTCTGCACAAGATGTAAAACTTTGATCCACAAAGCTGATTCTATTGCTGCCATTTTGACAGAAATACACAAATGACAATGATTTAACTAGTGTCATGAGATAAAATGAATACAATCCCTGTCAGTGAAGTTAAATTACATTGCTTAATCCTTCTTCTCCCTGAAGGAAAATACCTCCAAAAATAACACCAGAAAACTGCTAAGTGGGAACAAAATTAGCTGCATAACAACTCATTTGGGGTAGAAACCAACAACAGTGGTAACTACTGAAGGATCTTCAGATGTTTGGATATAAATTGTCAGTGGAGAAAATGTAATTACCGCCAACATTTGTGCAGTAATGGGCAGGTTAAAGACACTTTTCTAAGGAACAATATAACATGCAATTACCAATTGTGGAGGAAATACTTCAGCCTCTAAAATTTAATTTTACTCCACAATAACAAACACATCAAAGTGAGCACCTTAGAATTTCCTGTGTATTTTGGAGCTATCTCATATCTCACCCTGCACTGATATGGCTTCAGAAGAATGCAAGGAGAAGGATACTTTCGGAACGTATCTTGTTTGAATATGGGACCTAACCTGAAGAGCCAGGAACAGGGGCTTGTTTTGTTAAGCCATCCAAAAATGGACAAAAAGAGTAAGGCAAAATTACTTTTGGTCTCATGGCCTTCTGTTGTATCCAAGGAATCACAGGAGAAGAAGGTAAACTTAAGGATTAAGTTTAATTAAGAGTTTCAAGTACAGCATTAGATCCATCAGAGTGCACATCCAACAAGCTCCAGTCTTCAACTGAAGATCAGGAGCAGAACATTCTACTATAACCTAGCAACTAGATGCTAGGATGCAAAACATAGGAAAAGCATTAGCAAAGAAGGAACATAGGATATAACACACCTCCTTTCCCACAATAAACAAAACAAATTAAAATAAGGAAAAACATAAGATGAAACAACAATTTACAATTGGATAACATATCAGGTAATGTAATCATTCAAATATTTCGGTGTGAACTTAACTCTGGATGATTTTGAACAGGAAGCAGAGACCTCAGAAGGGCCTGAAGCAACTTCACTTATATCTAAAGAAATCGAGTTATTATCATCAGAACTGGTTAAAGCAGTGGATTGAAGGGATTCTTCCTCATGAATATTAGGATTGTCAAAGAATGACTGAGCACCATCAGACACATTGGAACTACATGAAGGAAGATTACATGGAGACAAAGTGTTAAGGTCAACTATATTGGGAATACCGTTTGAATCTGAAACATCAACAGAAGCAACGTCCGAGCCCTTCACTTTTGAAACGGCCCTTTTACTCCACCACTTACCACCAGTAACTTTAACAGCATGTTTGCTGATTTGAACAATAGATGTCTCTGGATAAAACTTTGAGCCTTTGGTCTTACATGGTCTTCGGATTCTGACCTTGTCACCAACGCTTAAAGAAATTTCTTTTACATGTTTATCCAGATCATATCTGACTTTGGACTTGAGCTGAGCAGAAACAACCTTATCCTTGACAAGATCCAGATCCACAACATCTTTACCTTGAGATGTTTTGCTAACAACCCAACCAGGGGATAACTCATTAAAGGATTGTCTCCCTCTTAATAAGAGGAAAGGTGTCACCCCAGTGGTTGAGTGTGGTGTGTTGTTGTACGACCAAACTCTGTCGTAGACAACATCCTGAACACAAAGGTTAGATGAAATAGCTAGTTGAACTGCGTCCTTCAGGACACGATTCGCTCTCTCCACTAAGCCGTTGCCCTGTGGGGAGTACAAAGCAGTGGTAAGGTGTTTAATGGCAAAATTATCCAAAAAACTATTCATTTCATAAGATACAAATTGTACCCCATTGTCCGATACTAAGAACTTGGGAATTCCTTCGGACTGGAAAAGTTTCTTAAGACATTTTATGACATTATGAGTATTAGGTTCTTTTAAAAACTTACAGGCAACCCATTTGGAGTGATAATCTACAATGGTGAGTATGAATCTGAAACCCTGGTTTAAACCACCAATGGGCCCTAGAAAATCCATACCTAATTTCTCCCATGGACTGTCAGGGAAAGCAACGGGACACAAAGGTTTGTTAACAGTCCGCAATGACTTCTCAGCATGAGAACACTCACTACAGCCATTCAGGAAGGTATCTACACAGATGTCCATCCCTGGCCACCAATAATGAAGTCTCAACCTTTTTTTTGTACTTGTGATCCCCCCATGACCTTTGTGAGCAATCTCAATGATCTTATCTCGAATTGAAAGAGGAGGGATGAGGGAAACACCTCTCAAAAGGAAGTCACCCTCCAAACTTAATTCATCCTTAACCTTGGAAAAAGGAAGAAGATCCTTGTCAATAAGATTTTCTCTTGGCCAACCTTCAGCAATATATTTTTTTAGTGTAAGAAAAGAAGAATCCTGCAAAGATTCTTTAATCCAATCGGATTCCGAAACCACGTCCTTTGCTAAAACTAGTCCATCCAAAAGATTAACTACTACTTCTTTGTCATCAAGGACAGGAGAAAATTTCAAAGCACTTGAGGGACACCTAGACAAAAAGTCTGCCGTGAAGTTCTTTCCGCCAGGGATATGTCTCATGACAAAGTTAAAGTCATAAAGCTTTGAAAGAAGACGACTCAACCTAGGGCTAGCATTCCTTAAACCCTTGTCATTCCAAATAAAAATCAATGGCTTGTGATCTGAAACTAACACAAACTCACGACCCCAAACATATGTGGAAAAATGTCTAACTCCCCAAACACAAGCTAAAGCTTCTTTTTCGATGGTACTATAATTTCTTTCAGAAGAGGAAAGTTGACGGGAAGCAAAGGCAACAACATTTTCAATCCCACCATCAGCTTGACTCAGAACAGCACCTAAACCAGTATTACTAGCATCTACTGTAATGAATGACAGAGAGTTCCCATCAAACGGTTTGAGAGCCGGGGCATGTATGATCAATTCCTTTAAGGACTCAAAAGCCACTCTATGTACCTCATCCCACACAAATTTAACATTATTCCTGGTAAGTGACCTCAAAGGCTCACTAACATGTGCAAAATTCTGTACGAATCTGGAATAAAATTCACTCAAACCCAAAAATGATCTTAATTGATCTTTGTTAATGGGTTGGGCGCAATCACGAATACCTTGTAAAAGATCATGTTTAGGGGCGATGCCTTTGTGAGAGATGGTATGACCAAGGTATTCAACCTCACTAAGGAGAAATTTGCATTTCTGTTTTTTAACAGTCATGCCATGGTCACTTAAAATACCAATAACTTGATCAAGTTTGACAAGATGTTCTTCCACAGTGTTGGTAGAGATCAAAATGTCATCTTGGTAGGCTAAGACGTCACGAACTTCCCCAAATAACTGAAACATTAGTTTCTGAAAAACTGAGGCCGCTGAGGCAAGACCAAAAGGTAACCTCAGATATCTAAACAGACCAAAAGGAGTGTTGAAAGCAGTTAAGTCTTTAGATTCTTCACACAACTCTATCTGGTGATAGGCTGCTCGTAGGTCTATGGTAGAGAAAACCTTTGTGCCTCTGAGCTGAGCCAACATATCTTGAATACGGGGAAGAGGGAAACAATCTACCTGAATATTTTTATTTAGAGCTCTTAGGTCTACACACAGCCTGAGTTCATCACAGTTCTTCTTAAGTGCGACTACAATTGGAGAAACCCACAACGAAGAGTTAATGTTTTCGATGACTCCCTCTTTACTCAGTTGTTGAAGGTGAGTCTTCAGTCTTTCCATGATGCTTAGAGGGACATGTCTTATCTTATGAATTATTGGGATAGCATCAGGCTTCAAAATAATTTTATGTTCGTAACCTTTAACTGAACCAAGATTGTCAGAAAAAACATTGTTGTATTTATTTATGATACTTTCCAGAGAAAGTTCTTCAGTAACCAGAGCATTAACATTGATGGAACGGTCTAAAGAAATGGGATATCTGGTACCAGGTCTTAACACTAAAGGGAATTTACCTTGATCTCTCCAACCCAAGACATTATAACCTTTTTTTGAAACGTAGATTTTGGCCTGAATAGAGCGGTCTTCAAAAGTTAAACTGTCATTAAAGAAACCCATTAAATCAATGACTTTGCCATTAAATGCAACAGTACGTATATCAGGAGGTAGGAGTAAATTTTCGTCCCAATGTTTAAGAAACAAGAAATCCGCAATGATGGTAATAGGGGATCCTGAATCTACAGTGACCTTAACAATAATCTCACCAATTTTAATATCACATACTGGATCATAGACAGATGGATCTTCATGATCATCTATCATGTCAACGGATAACAATATTTTTTTTACAATCTGTTCTTCACATGTACTGAAATTATCAGAATCAGAGACTTCAAGGTACATTGTCTTGGACTTGAACTTGCACACTGTAGCAAAATGACCAATCTTTTTGCAATTGGTACATTGTTTTTTTAAAGCTGGACAGGAAGTTGAATTGGCAAGGTGTAATTTTGATCCACATCTATAACAAACGGGAGGCTTATCAGACTTTTTCCATTCAAGTTTAGAAGATTGGTTACGTTGAGAATTATTTTTTGAGGAAGTAGATTTTACTAAATCTACATGTGTAGGTTTATTATTGCCTAATTCTTTAGAAGCAAAAGCAGATCTTTCTATTCCTCTAGCCAATTCTAAAGTTTCTTGCAAAGAGGGATTACGACAACATAAAATTCTTTCCTGAACTTTGTTGTTAAAGCAATTCACAACGATTTGATCCCTGAGATATTGATCAATAGGGCCTTCAAATTCACAAGTTGCAGCCAAAATTCTCAACTCAGCTAAAAATATATCAATCTTTTCATATTCTCTTTGTTTGCGTGTGTAAAATCTATGCCTTTCAACAATTACACTCGGTTCATCCTTAAAATATTTTTCCAAACGGGCAATAGCCTCAGTGTACTCATTCCAATCATCTGAGGGAGGTCTATTAACAGGAGGTTGGTGATCAAAGATTCTTTGACCCTCAGCACCCAAGGCACTATATAACATTGCATTTTTCCTAGCAGCAGGAAATTTCACAGCATCAATGGCAATTACATAGCTATTAAAGGCTTTAAACCAATGGGACCATTTTATTTTAGGTGTACCTGGTTCTGGAAGAAATGAAGAAGGGAGAATTGCAGTCTGTTGAGCCATCCTGAATGTATAAGCTAATTGTAAAAATGTAAAATTAACAGTGTTAATTGTAAGTATCAATGTAATAACGTAGGTTGTATAGTGTGAACATCAAAAATCAGCTGTGTGTAACAGCGTAAATAATCCATACATTGAAGTCAAACTATATTGTTGGCTGTGTGTATCAGCGTATAAGATACACGTTGAAGAATTAAATATCAGCTGTGTGTATCAGCGTAGATAATACATGTAGTGTTAAATAAGTAGTTTCAGCTGTGTGTGTCAGCGTAGAAGACACACGAGTAAGTATTCTAGGTTGAAGAAATTAAATATCAGCTGTGTGTATCAGCGTAGATAATACACGTAGTGTTAAATAGGCTGTGTGTGTTAGCGTAGAAGACACACAAGTTCAATTGGTAGTATGGTTGAAAAGTAAAATAATTATAAAGTACCTTCTAATCATGAAATCGAGTCGCGGAAGACCGTGAAGTTGTTGCAGGTAACTAAGCAACCTCAAAATGGCTGCTACGTTGTGCGTGCGTGATGACGAGTTCCTCACCGTCAAATGGATATGACACGCTTTGTTGATGAATAGAATGAAGGGCGAAGGAGAAGAAATGCAGCGCGCGTCGTTCTTGTGCTGCATAAACCGCCAAGTAAACGGTAATGGCGATTTTCGAATAGCGAGAGTTCTATAAGTTAGAAGACAATGTATGTTAGTATTAACTTTGTTAAAATTCGTCGAAATTAGTTAAAATGAAATGGGGAGTATGGTATTTTCAGCAACACTTGGTAAAATAAATACACTGTCAGGTCTGCCGCAGGTGCAATCAAGGGCACAATTAGAGATAACTAGGATATCAGTCGCTGAGAAAATTAATAAAGTTAAATTTATGAAGAAAGTAGAATAAAATCAAATCTGGCGCTGGTGCAATCAAAACACAGTAGAAAGAGATAACCAGGCGCTGGTGCAATCAAATCACCAAAGGAGTCGATTTGAGAGAAGTCATGGCCAATTTACTGGATGACCATTTCACTGGTTGTTGTGAGATTTATAACTACAAAGTCAAAATTAGGATGATAGTTGAAATGGTATATGAATTAATGGGCAGCCGCTGGTGCAATCAAGACACAATGGGAAGTACAGGCGCTGGTGCAATCAAATCACAAGTAATAAAGTAAAGGCTTACTTTTATATGAAGTTAACGTTGTTTCTTGAAAGTACTCAATATGAAGCAAGTAGACAGGAGACTTCAGTTCGTTGAGGAATGAATGAGCGCTGGAGTCTGAAGAGATCTGTATAAAATTAAAATCTTGAGCGTAGGTTCGTAGATAATGCTGACTTGACCACCTCGTCGCCAATCTATGTTGTATCCAAGGAATCACAGGAGAAGAAGGTAAACTTAAGGATTAAGTTTAATTAAGAGTTTCAAGTACAGCATTAGATCCATCAGAGTGCACATCCAACAAGCTCCAGTCTTCAACTGAAGATCAGGAGCAGAACATTCTACTATAACCTAGCAACTAGATGCTAGGATGCAAAACATAGGAAAAGCATTAGCAAAGAAGGAACATAGGATATAACACCTTCATAAGGCAAATATGGCTCAGTAATTTTCTTTTGCTTTCATTACACTGGCTGGGTCTCTAATCCCAGGATAAATTAACCTGGGATTAGCTTTGTTTCTGAAATTAACAGACACCACTGTGCCTAATGCAGGAATGCACTGTTCACACTTGCTCTAGTGCACTACGTTTATTCAATATCTTTTAAAGCTTGTAACCAAAACTTACTGAAACTGTTTTTAAAAAAACCAACCGAACCAGTAATGCATCCTCTTACTAATAAATTTTCAAGACAACAATTCAATCTTGTTAGTCAAATTCATTACTTTTATATGATTTCGTGAATACTTTTTAAACCATACTTTTTTAACCAATGCAGCAATTCAAAATCATTGCAAATACATTAACATGTATGACATCAGTTCAACAAAAAAACATTGGTGACTTCATCTGTGTACTTTCATGGTTTCCCAATGCATTTCGATGCAATTGCATCTTCGTCAGGGGAATTTACTGTATAGGACAAATAACAACGATCATATATACAAAAATATCATTTCTTTTAACAACAATCAATTCAATTATCTCATAGGCAATCTTCCAAAGGTAACTTAATTATGCCCGCACTCCCTGCCCTCCCAAGCGCTCTTGTGTACTTCATGCTGTGGTTATCCCTATACATGCTATCAGAATCCAACAAGTGCAATCAACATGCGTGTCAACTAAGTAAAAAAACGTGACTAAAAACTTCAAGGAGTTCAAATAAAAATAATGATAGTAAAAACGTACCCTCTGTACAACAACTGCTGTTTGTGTCCTTATTTACAGATGAAATATCTAGCCTGTAGGTCAAGAGTGAGACTCGTGTAAATAAACCATACTGAACCACACGCTACCAAATCCAAGTTATGTAAATCATTACTTTACTTACTGCTCTCTGGATAATCGAGTTGAACCCTCAGTTTGCACTATTCTTGCTTCCTAAAAAGACGATGAAAACCATGTTACCCTCGTGATTACGCTCACTAGGGTAACATGGTTTTCATCGTCTTTTTAGGAAGCAAGAATAGTGCAAACTGGATTTGGTAGCGTGTGGTTCAGTATGGTTTATTTACACGAGTCTCACTCTTGACCTACTTTTTATTTGAACTCCTTGAAGTTTTTAGTCACGTTAGTCATCTTTGGAAGATTGCCTATGAGATAATTGAATTGATTGTTGTTAAAAGAAATGATATTTTTGTATATATGATCGTTGTTATTTGTCCTATACAGTAAATTCCCCTGACGAAGATGCAATTGCATCGAAATGCATTGGGAAACCATGAAAGTACACAGATGAAGTCACCAATGTTTTTTTGTTGAACTGATGTCATACATGTTAATGTATTTGCAATGATTTTGAATTGCTGCATTGGTTAAAAAAGTATGGTTTAAAAAGTATTCACGAAATCATATAAAAGTAATGAATTTGACTAACAAGATTGAATTGTTGTCTTGAAAATTTATTAGTAAGAGGATGCATTACTGGTTCGGTTGGTTTTTTTAAAAACAGTTTCAGTAAGTTTTGGTTACAAGCTTTAAAAGATATTGAATAAACGTAGTGCACTAGAGCAAGTGTGAACAGTGCATTCCTGCATTAGGCACAGTGGTGTCTGTTAATTTCAGTTATATTAGAAACCTGACAGGGGTCAGTCAGGCAGCAGGTCGGCACCACTCAGTTAAAACACATAAAGTACTATTTGAAAACAGAAGGTGTGCAAGCTACATATACAGATTAGCTTTGTTTCCACATAAACAAGATTCAATGTACACAAAGAGCTGAGTAAATTAAAGCAAATTTCGAGAAACAGCAAGAGTTGGAGACAAATACATGAGATGCCACTTGAGATAATACTGGTTATTCCATAATGGTCAAAAGCATAGTACCAAAGAAAGTATTGCACAATGCCTTCAGTGTTACTCAAGGCCACTCTTCAGTATAAAAAGAGAGCAGACTTTTGTGTTAAAAAAACACTAGCCTCATGGAACCTGTATTTGGTTGCAGGCTCAGATGATTTTCACTATGGACCCCTTTATTCCAGAAATTTGTCTCAACAAAGGGCAGATGGTTTAGTGCTTAAATACTTTAATGGAATTTAAAATGTCAAAACCCATATTAAAGTTTGCACATTCACTTGGTATGTCCCTCATGGACAGCTTATAGCATGCAAGCAAACTTTGTATGGTCAACTCACCTCTGCGGCACATTTACAAGAGAAGTGGAGGAGCATGGCGTCAGCCTCCTTGGCTTAACGCCACATTCTGCCACTCCTAAAATGCAGAGCTGTACCGTCTTTACAAGAATACGGTGCAGCCAAGCATTTCCCACTGTGCTGGTGCTAATTTAGCTGCCCAGCTCCAACGCAGGCACCCTTGCACCATAGTTCAAGGGTGTCTGTGTTGAGAGGAAGATTGTTTATGTGCAGGAAGGTGTCTCTTCCTGCACATAAACCATTTTTAAATGGCATTTTATAACGTTTATGTGTGCTGCTTAACCCCTTCGACGCTCATGACGAGCTCAGCTCGTCATGAGGTACACCTCTCGTACGCTCATGACGAGCTGAGCTCATCATAAACAATGGGAATCAACAAATCTCAGCACAGGAGGGGAATACCATCAGCATTGATGGTGTTAATGCAGAATACTTAGAAGTTGCAAAACTTCATGTTAATTTTTTTAATAGTTTATGTGCAGGACGGACACCTTCCTGCACACAAATATTCTATAGCGTTTTGCTGTTTCTATGTGTGCTGCACAACAAAGCACACATAGAAACAGCAAAAACGATGAGCAATAAAGCATTTCTCCTTGTTTCGCCTGTTTAAGACCAGGTTTTCCCTGGTCTTAATTCTGGCCCTCCCTTCTGTTTATGCCCCCTTGCATATCGGGAGCAGCCTCAAAACCAATGGGTGTTGCAGTGGAACACCCAACGCAACACCCTTTGTCCTCCTTTTTCACAATAAGTATGGCGTGAAAGAGGTGCCTTATTTACAAGGCAGCGTTAAGATACATTAAGTGGCTTAAAGCTGCCTTGTAAATAAGCGGAAGCCCCTATCGCCACCACAACGTCACTAAAAGTGACATTGTGGTGGCGATAGGGGCTTATAAATGTACCCCTCTGTTTTTCTAATCTATGTAATTTTCTTCACGAGTCTGTTGAATCTTTCCTGAAATCGATGTGTTAGTTAAGTCGGGGAAGGCATTGATATTATCCTACGTTTTCACATTTTCTTTAGACGTTTTTCTGAAAGAGTGATTGTGTCAAATAGAATGTAATTTTGATACATGGTTTTATTATGCACAGTTTACTTGTATCACTCCTAATAGAATTAAATGTGAAGCATTGTGCATTCAGTATTTAAAAGGGAAGGAGAAGGAGATATCCATAACTGATATAATCAGAAAACGTAGGTGCAAATCCTGGCTTGCTCACTTGCTCTAACTGCGTGATCCTAAGCAAATCATTTTATTCATCCGTGCCTCATATTATATAAACATCACAGGTAATCCTCTCACAATTTAGTCCAGCATACATGCTGTACAAAATACTCAATTGTGTATGGTTTAAAAAGTATAAAGTTACTCCTTCTAAAATACTATTTTCCATATATACAGTGCACATGAAAAAATAATTATTTTAGTACTGGAATCGTCCTCAGGAGGCAGGGGCGTAACAAACGCCCCCGCAGCCCCCGCGGTGTAGGGGGCCCCACTCTCTTCAGTAAATAAAGGGGGGCCCTCAGCTCTTCAGTGAGAGCTGTGAGAGAGGCTTGCACTAAAGCAAGCCTCTCTCCCTATAAAGCAGGTGCAGGCTGTCTGCAGCCTGCTCTGAGCCCCTCCCACTGAATGAAGAGAAACAAAGTATCAAGTTACATTGTTTCTCTTCAGTCAGAGCTCGCGAGGGAAAGAGGAAGGGGGTGGGGGCCCCAGAGAGCAGTTGGGAGCACAGAGCACTGCTCGGGACCCTGACAAGGGTGGGAGTGGGGGCCCTCAGAGTCATCATTCTCCAGGGCAAAGCTCATATGAGAAGGGATGAGGCAGCAAAATGGTGCCCTCAGGTAAGCACTCCCGTGGGTGTTCGCGGGGGGGCAAGTGGAGGCAGTTGCCCCCCTGGATTGGCAGTGCGTCTGGTGTGGCCCCAGACAGGGCCGGCCCTAGTCCATCATGCTTTTGAAATGGTGCCATTGGGTGGGAAGCGTGCAAGAGAGTGGCCGAGAAGGGTGCAAGACAGAGGGGAGAATGGTGCAAGGCAGAGGGAAGAAAGGTGCAAGTCAGAGGAAAGAAGGGTGCAAGACAGAGAGGTGAAGGGTGCAAGGCATAGGGGAGAAGGGTGCAAGGTAGAGAGGAGAAGGGTGCAACGGGGAGGGGAGAAGGGTGCAAGGCAGAGGGGAGAAGGGTGCAAGGTAGAGAGGAGAAGGGTGCAAGGCGGAGGGGGAGAAGGTTGCAAGGCAGAGGGGAGAAGGGTGCAAGGCAGAGTGGAGAAGGGTGCAAGGCAGAGGGGAGAAGGGTGCAAGGCAGAGAAGGGTGCAAGGCGAAGGGGAGAAGAGTGCAAGGCAGAGGGGGAAGGGTGCAAGGCAGAGAGGAGAAGGGTGCAAGGCAGAGGTGAGTAGGGTGAAAGGCAGAGGGGAGAAGGGTGCAAGGTGGAGGAGAGAAGGGTGCATGGTGGACGGGAGAAGGGTGCAAGGCAGAGGGGAGAAGGGTGCAAGGCAGAGGGGAGAAAGGTGCAAGGCAGAGGGGATAAGGGTGCAAGGCAGAGAGGAGAAGGGTGCAAGGCAGAGGGGAGAAGGGTGAAAGGCAGAGAAGAGAAGGGTGCAAGGTAGAGAACGGTGCAAGGCGGAAGGGAGAAAGGTGCAAGGCGGAGGGGAGAAGGGTGCAAGGCAGAGGGGAGAAAGGTGCAATGCAGAGAGGAGAAGGGTGCAAGGCAGAGGGGAGAAGGGTGCAAGACAGAGGGGAGAAGGGTGCAAGGCACAGGGGATAATGGGGCAAGGCAGAGGGAAGAAGGGTGCAAGGCAGAGGGGAAAATGGTGCAAAGCAGAGGGGAGAAGGGCGCAAGGCAGAGAGGAGAAGGGTGCAAGGTAGAGAAGGGTGCAAGGCAGAGGGGAGAAGGGTGCAAGGCAGAGGGGAGAAAGGTGCAAGGCAAAGGGGAGAAGGGTGCAAGGCAAAGAGGAGAAGGGGGCATGGCAGAGAGGAGAAGGGTGCAAGGCAGAGGGGAGAAGGGTGAAAAGCAGAGGGGAGAAGGGTGCAAGGCAGAGGGGATAAGGGTGCAAGGCAGAGGGGAGAATGGTGCAAGGTAGAAAAGGGTATAAGGCAGAGATGGAGTAGGGTGCAAGGCACAGGGGATAATGGGGCAAGGCAGAGGGAAGAAGGGTGCAAGGCAAAGGGGAAAATGGTGCAAAGCAGAGGGGAGAAGGGCGCAAGGCAGAGAGGAGAAGGGTGCAAGGTAGAGAAGGGTGCAAGGCAGAGGGGAGAAGGGTGCAAGGCAGAGGGGAGAAGGGTGCAAGGCAGAGGGGGAAAGGTGCAAGGCAAAGGGGAGAAGGGTGCAAGGCAGAGAGGAGAAGGGGGCATGGCAGAGAGGAGAAGGGTGCAAGGCAGAGGGGAGAAGGGTGAAAAGCAGAGGGGGGAAGGGTGCAAGGCAGAGGGGAGAAGGGTGCAAGGCAGAGGGGAGAATGGTGCAAGGTAGAAAAGGGTATAAGGCAGAGATGGAGTAGGGTGCAAGGCAGAGGGGAGAAGGGTTCAAGGCAGAGGGGAGAAGGGTGCAAGGCAGATGGAAGAAGGGTGCAAGGCAGAGAGGAGAAGGGTGCAAAGCAGAGGGGAGAAGGGTGCAATGTAGAGAAGGATGCAAGGCAGAGGGGAGAAGGGTGCAAGGCAGAGAGGAGAAGGGTGCAAGGCAGAGGGGAGAAGGGTGCAAGGTAGAGAAGGGTGCAAGGCGGAGTTGAAAAGGGTGCATGGCAGACGGGAGAAGGGTGCAAGGTGTGAGAAGTTGGCCTGATATATGATGCTCACTAGTCCTAGTGATCACCTTGTATCATGCCAAGCAACCCTTATGGTGGAGGTTGTAAAGTCAACCTTATAGACAAGCTATCCTAGGGGTAGCATGGACTAAGCAGCCTTAGGCTAAACTCTGTAAAGGCATGTGAAGCAAGCTGTTTTACCATATACAATCCCCTTGAATACCAAATGAAAGGACACCACACAGATATATATTGAAAATATATATAGATTTATTTCTACAAATATCCCCTATACTCTTTATGAGCACAGAAGCAAATGCGTTAAAACAAAACACAGTTTAAATATACAAAAGTTGCACAAATATGGATGAGCCCTAGGGGCCACCTAAACCATATACTAAAATAGTGGTATATGAACCACTATGGGGAAAGTGAAGAGGCCTAGGGCCTGGGGAATCGCTGGAGCTGTTCGAGACTAACAGTGATGAAGTCGGGAAAAGCCCACGGGACTCGGGTGCAGTGCTCAAAGTGCACGCATGCACCAATGTTAAGTCAATGGTGCGTAAAAGCTACAAAGTTAGTGTTTAAAGAACCTTCCAATGGACCTACAAGGATAAAACTTTAGACACAGGCACTAGAGGTGTACACCAGTGTGGGAACACCGGCGTTGCTGAGTTACCTCACCCACAGGAAGCGGGTGCACAGGTGCGAAGTAGTGTCGGGTTTCGTCACGCAGGTCGATGGTGCTTGGAGCTGAAGATGCTGCAGGCGGGTCGTCGTGAAGAGTTCCGGTGGATCCAAGGGTGGATCTGAAGAGGTGAAGACCTGAAAGCAGAGGGGACAATGTTCAAAGTCACTAGCCAGTGACTACCGTGGAACCAGGATGGAACCAGGCGATGTCGGGTGCAAACACGTGATGAAGTGAAGATTGTCTCTGCAGCCACGTGGACACGAAGAGGTCAAGGACTTCCAGGAGTCGATCACGAGCTGCCCCACAATGGTTCTCGCTGATGGCAATGTCGGCAACTTGATTGGAGCAAACAAGCCTTGGCAAAAGCAAGTCACACAGGAATCGATTCAAGCTTTTCACTCGGACCAGCAAGGTCAGAGCGGGTGCTCCTTTTCAGGGGAGCAAGGGCCAGTCAGGAGCAACCAGACCAACAGTGTAAATTGTAGTTTTCGTCCCCAAGATGGCCACTAGCCGCGTGGCAAGTGACCAGGATGGTGCGTCAAGTGGCAAAGTGCAGCAGAATGTTAAAGTCCAAGTTTCTTCTGTATTTCAAGTCGAGTTCAGGATGATCTGAAGTCTAAGGACACAGCTCCTACTCTTATTCCAAATCTGGGGGCCGGATCACCTACTAGGTCCCTCCGCTGGGTGGGACCAGGAAGGGGGGTGGTTACACCCCCTTTCCTTTGTCCAGCTTCGCGCCAAGACTGGGGCTGGAAAGCCCCAGCACCGGTTTGAACTGGCATATGCACAGGGACACCTTGTGTGCCCCAGGCATGTCTGATTCTATTCAGCCCTGTCCTACCCAATACACAAAATCCTGTCTGGGGTAGTGCTAGCACCTCCCAAGGCAGGAAACCCTTTGTCCAGGCTGCCCTCGCTGGAAGGACTCCCAGCAGCAGGAGGTCAGACTTGTGTCTGTGGTGGCAGCATCCATTTTGTGATGCTGAGGCTCTGTTTAACTTTAACCGGGGTTCAGGCTAGGTACATGTCGTGTCCCTCTAGAAGGGTGGAATGCTACCCCCGTCACCAGAACTGGCGAGGGGGTAGTATTCCAAATCGTATGACACCTTACTCGACATGTTTTGATAAAGCCAAACCAAAGATAGCATTTAACCGCGCGGATTATAATGCACTTAAGAGTATATGGTATGGCAGTATCATGGAACAGCTAAAGGACATGGTTCCGAAAGCTGCAGACAGGCTCAGCTCATGCCAGAGCACCATCTCACATATTTCCAAGCACTCTGCCTCCAGGATTGATGAGGCCTTCTATAGGAGTGGCTGATAGGAACATATGTGTCCATTTTAGGTTAGGCATAAGCATACTACACCTAAGTAAGGGGTGGTTACACCGACTTACCCCAGCTGAGTGATCAGTCAGTTGTGTCAAATATGGAGGCCAGGCCAGGGGTGGCACAATACGTGCTGCAGCCTCTGGTAGGCCTTGGAAGCACCTATGCCCTGGGTACCTGGGTACACTGTTACTGGGGCCAATAAGGTGAACCAGTTCCAATTTCGTAATGCACCTAAAGTACATTGGCAATAACTTAGAGAGAGAACAGCAGGCTGTGGGTCTGATTAGCAGGCCCACAGCCACATTAAGTCATAAACCAGTGAAGCAAAAAGCAAAAATTTGGGGTGACCATAGGATAGCAGACCCTACTCTCCTACACAACCCCCCCCCCCAAACGCAGGGACATTAGACTAACCTTGACCAGTTGTGTCTTCATGTTCTAAGTGGAAGTACCTGGAGAGACCATCTGCATTACCATGGTCAGTCCCTGGGCGTTGCTCCACTGTAAAGTCCATCCCCTGTAGGGAAATGGACCACCTGAGCAGTTTGGGGTTTTCACCCTTCATCTGATTAAGCCATAAGAGGGGCTTATGGTCGGTCTGAATCTTGAAGTGAGTGCCAAACAAGTATAGTCTCAACTTCTTCAGGGCCCACACCACAGCAAAGGCCTCCCTCTCAATGGCTGACCAACGTTTCTCTCTGGGGGTCAGCCTTCTGCTAATAAAAGCAATGGACTGGTCTTGACCATCTACATTAAGTTGTGAAAGCACAGCTCCCACTCCCAACTCAGAAGCATCTGTTTGGACAATGAACTCTCTTGAGTAGTCAGGACTCTTCAGGATAGGTGCAGAGCACATGGCCTTCTTCAGGTCATCAAATTCCTTTTGACAGTATTCTGTCCACTGAACCTTTTTGGGCATCTTCTTAGATGTCAGGTCATTAAGAGGAGTCACAATGGACCCATAGTTCTTAACAAACTTCCTGTAGTACCCAGTCAGGCCCAAGAAAGCTCTGACCTGAGTCTGGGTAGTTGGAGGGGACCGGTCCTTTATGTTCTGGATCTTACTCTCCAGTGGTTGAACTTGGCCTCCACCTACAAGGTGGCCCAAGTACACAACCTTACTCTGCCCTATCTGGCACTTGGTTGCCTTGATAGTGAGGCCTGCCTTTTGCAGGGCCTCTAGCACTTCCTTCAGGAGGACCAGGTGATCCTCCCAGGTGGAGCCGAAGACAGCAATGTCATCCAGATATGCTGCGCAAAAGTCATCCAACACAGTAAGGACTTGATTCACCAACCTTTGGAAGGTGGCAGGGGCATTTTTCAAACCAAAGGGCATTACCACAAATTGATAATGCCCACCTGGGGTAGAAAATGCTGTCTTGGCTTTAGACTCCTCAGCTAACCTGATTTGCCAGTAGCCAGCTGTCAAGTCAAATGTGCTCAGATACTTGGCAGAAGCCAATTTGTCTATGAGCTCATCTGCCCTTGGAATAGGGTGTGCATCTGTCCTGGTGACAGCATTGAGTCCTCTGTAATCCACACAGAACCTCATCTCTCTCTTTCCATCTTTGGTGTGAGGTTTGGGGACCAGAACTACTGGGCTAGCCCAGGGGCTCTCTGAAGGCTCAATGACACCTAATTCCAGCATCTTTTGCACCTTAGTCTTGGTACAATCTCTGACATGGTCAGGTTGCCTGTAAATTTTGTTCTTTACAGGGAGACTATCACCAGTGTCCACCACATGGGTACACCAGTTAGTCTGACTGGGTGTCAGGGAGAACATATGTCAATATGACTGCAAAACCTGTCTACAGTCATGTTGCTGATGTTCAGTGAGGCTGCCATCTAAGGCCACACCATCAACTGACCCATCCTCAGGGTTTCGAGTCAGCAGGTCTGGGAGAGGGTCACTCTCTTCCTCCTGCCCCTCATCTGTAGCCATGAGCAAGCCCATGTCTGCCCTGTCAACATATGCTTTCAGCCTGTTAACATGGAGCACCCTGTGGGGGCTCCTGGGAGTTCCTAGGTCCACCAAGTAGGTAGCCTCTCCCTTTTTTTCAATGATTGTATGGGGTCCAGACCATTTGTCTTGGAGTGCTGCTGGGGCCACTGGCTCCAACACCCATACCTTCTGTCCAGGCTGGTACTCAGTCAGGACAGCCTTTTGGTCATGCCAGGTTTTCTGTAATTCCTGGCTAGCCTCAAGGTTCTTGGATGCCTTCTCCATATACTCAGCCATCCTGGAGTGGAGACCAAGTACATAGTCCACTATGTCTTGCTTGGGCTTTTTGAGAGGTAACTCCCATCCTTCGCTCACCAGACATAGGGGTCCTCTTACAGGGTGCCCAAATAACAATTCAAAGGGGCTGTAGCCAACCCCCTTTTGTGGGACCTCTCTGTAAGCAAACAGAAGGCAGGGCAGATGGATATCCCATCTTCGCCTGAGCTTTTCAGGTAATCCTTTGATCATGCCCTTGAGGGTCTTGTTGAATCTTTCAACAAGCCCATTGCATTGTGGATGATAGGGAGTGGTGAACTTGTAGTTGACACCACATTCCTTCCACATAGCTGTTAAGTATCCTGACATGAAGTTGGCACCTCTATCAGATACTACCTCCTTAGGAAACCCCACTCTGGAGAAAACTCCAAGTAAGGCCCTGGCCACAACAGGAGCTGTTGTGGTCCTAAGTGGAATTGCCTCTGGGTACCTGGTGGCATGGTCCACCACCACCAGTATGAATCTGTGCCCAGATGCTGTAGGGGGATCCACTGGACCAACAATGTCAATCCCCACTCTTTCAAAGGGCACCCCATCACAGGTAGTGGTATCAGGGGGGCCTTTGTGGTACCACCTGCTTTGCCACTTGCTTGGCAGGTTACACAGGAGCGACAAAACTCCTTTGTATCTTCTGACATGTGAGGCCAGTGAAAATGACAGACAAGTCTGTCCCACGTTTTGTTCTGGCCTAGGTGTCCTGCTAAGGGAATATCATGTGCCAAGGTAAGAAGGAAGCCCCTAAATTGCAGAGGTATGACCAACCTCCTGGTTGTACCAGGCTTGGGGTCTCTACCCTCTGAATAAAGGAGCCCATCATCCCAATATACTTTATGGGTACCTTGAGCATTCCCAGCAGCCTCAGCAGCAGCCTGCTGTCTGAGGGGTTCAAGGGAAGGACAGGTTGTCTGAGCCTGCCCCAAGTCTGCCCTAGAAGGTCCCCCTGTCCCCAGAAACTCAACCTGATCAGGTTCAAGCTCTTCAGGGACAGTTCCTTCAGGGGTCTCAAGATCATCTTCCTGTGAAGGCTGATCCTCACTTGTAGGCAGTTGGGAAGGCACAGCCTTTACCCTCCTGTTCTTCTTCTTGGAAGGTGCTTGGTCCATTGTTCCAGGATCCAAGACCTGAGGTTCAGAGAGGCACTTTCTGGCCTGTGACCTGGTCACAGCGAGGACATGTGATGATATCCCTAACATCTCTGCATGAGTCCTGTACTCAACTTCTGACCATAGAGAGTTCTCCAGGTCATTGCCCAACAAACATTCTACTGGGAGATCAGCACTAACCACAACTCTTTTTATGCCAGTTACCCCTCCCCAGGAAAAATTAACAAGTGCCACACTATGTGTAGTAGTGACATTGCTGGCATTGGTCACCAGGTAATTACCACCTGGCAGGTATTGTCCAGGGTCCACAAAGCTAGGTGTCACCATGGTGACACTGGCACATGTGTCCCTGTATGCTTGAGCCACTTTGTCATTAATCAAAGGCGTCTGCCTGTACTTGCCCAGATTACTGGGACTGACAGTAGTGGACAAATCAATCTCCACATCACAGATCAGAACAGCCTGTGTAGGGGTTCTGACTAGGCCATAATCTTCCTCAGTTCCCAAGGTGATACCTACTACCCCCTTAGTCTGTGGACCAACACTGCCAGCTGTACTAGTGTGTGCAGGTGCCTTAGGGGCTGCAGTGTTGGGGGCTCCACCCTTTTTACACTCACTTGTCCAGTGAGAGGTGTTTTTACAAAAACTACACCAGGGTTTTCTTTGACCTTCTTTCTTCTTCTTCTTGGAAGTTTGGGACCCACCCTCAGTATTAGTTTGGGGCCCTGTTGAAGACTTCTGGTCTTTAGCTTTCTGCTCCCCACTCTTCTGGTCTGTTTTCTTCTGGTCACCACCCTGGTTCTGGTTCTGGTTCTTTTGCTTAACTCTGGTTCTAACCCATTTGTCTGCCCTCTTTCCCAATTCTTGGGGAGAGGTTAGATCTGAGTCAACCAAATGTTGATGCAACTGCTGGTTCTGACAGTTATTTAAAATCTGTTCCCTCATAAGCAAATTGTACAATCCTTCATAGTCTGTAACCTTACTTCCCAGCAACCAGCCCTTCAGAGCCTTAGTGGCACATTCAACAAATTCAGACCAGTCCTGAGTCTGTATCTTCTGGGTATCTCTGAACATTAACCTGTACTGTTCAGTGGTTAAGCCTAACCCATCAATCAGAGCACTCTTCAGGACCAGGTAGTTTCTAGAATCCCCATCACTAACTGTGAGGAGTCAGTCTCGGCCTCTACCTTCAAAGGAGATCCACAAGATTGCTGCCCACTGCTCCTGAGGGATCTGCTGTACTCTGCAGGCTCTCTCAAGTGCGGTCATCCATTTGTGGATGTCATCCCCACTCTTGTAAGGGGGCACAATCTTACTCAGGTTTCTATTGTCATAGGACCTGTCTTTATCCTTTTGGATATTGCTGCCACCAGTGAATCCTAATCCACTCTCTCTAGGTTGTCTTGCTCTAGCAAGCTTCTCTTTGGCCAGGCCAACTACTAATTCTTGCTTCTGGATCCTAAGTTCAGCCTCTCTCATTTTGGCCTCATGTTCCCTTCTCTGAGGGCTAGACAGCTCCCTTCTGGAGTGTCCATGAGAACCTTTAGAAGCTTGGGAGGCATTGGACTCACCTGAGTGATTCCTTCTCCTCCTTTGCTCCTGGTTAAGTCCACTTGGGGGTCTGAATGGGTTGGACCCACTTTCAGTCCCAAATGTGCTTAAGTTAGCCAGGTTAAGCCTGCTGACTAGCACCTGACTATTTCTCTCATCATCAGACCCACTTTCCTCCTCCTCCTCCTCTTCCTCATCCTCTGGCTGAGTATCTCCAGTGACCTGGTCTTCCTCATCTATCTGGATGACAGGGGCAGGGGTGTCAGTGTTCTCATCTTCAGTGGGAGAGCCTCCCTCTCCAGTCCCTGAGGGGCCTGGTTTGGAGGTCTTTAGATCTTCAGACTGGTCTAAAAGCTCTCTGAGGTGACTTGCTGTAGGGGTAGGACCCGTTTTGATTCCTCTTAAGGAACACAGCTGCCTCAGTTCTTTAAAAGTAAAGATAGAGATAGGTCCAGTGGATCTCTATGCTCCAGACATTGCTCTAGTGTGGGTGGATATGTTGCAATCTACCTACACTGGTGTTTTCCTAATAAACCTATCTAGTAGTTGTAGTCAGGGTGTGCTACTCCCTATCCTCTACAACAACTAAGTTCAGTAGAACTTAAGTATACTAGTCTTGTTTTAGTGTACCTATCAGGTACCTGTATGATCTTTCAAATGATACTCTCCAAAGATTGTAATGGTAAAACAACAGCAAGCTCAAATCCCAATCCGCTGCTCACCAATGTGAGAAGTTGGCCTGATATATGATGCTCACTAGTCCTAGTGATCACCTTGTATCATGCCAAGCAACCCTTATGGTGGAGGTTGTAAAGTCAACCTTATAGACAAGCTATCCTAGGGGTAGCATGGACTAAGCAGTCTTAGGCTAAACTCTGTAAAGGCATGTGAAGCAAGCTGTTTTACCATATACAATCCCCTTGAATACCAAATGAAAGGACACCACACAGATATATATTGAAAATATATATAGATTTATTTCTACAAATACCCCCTATACTCTTTATGAGCACAGAAGCAAATGCGTTAAAACAAAACACAGTTTAAATATACAAAAGTTGCACAAATATGGATGAGCCCTAGGGGCCACCTAAACCATATACTAAAATAGTGGTATAAGAACCACTATGGGGAAAGTGAAGAGGCCTAGGGCCTGGGGAATCACTGGAGCTGTTCGAGACTAGCAGTGATGAAGTCGGGAAAGGCCCGCGGGACTCGGGTGCAGTGCTCAAAGTGCACGCATGCACCAATGTTAAGTCAATGGTGCGTAAAAGTTACAAAGTTAGTGTTTAAAGAACCTTCCGATGGACCTACAAGGATAAAACTTTAGACACAGGCACTAGAGGTGTACACCAGTGTGGGAACACCGGCGTTGCTGAGTTACCTCACCCACAGGAAGCGGGTGCACAGGTGCGAAGTAGTGTCAGGTATCGTCACGCAGGTCGATGGTGCTTGGAGCTGAAGATGCTGCAGGCGGGTCGTCGTGAAGAGTTCCGGTGGATCCAAGGGTGGATCTGAAGAGGTGAAGACCTGAAAGCAGAGGGGACAATGTTCAAAGTCACTAGCCAGTGACTACCGTGGAACCAGGATGGAACCAGGCGATGTCGGGTGCAAACAGGTGATGAAGTGAAGATTGTTTCTGCAGCCATGTGGACACGAAGAGGTCAAGGGGACGTCCAGGAGTCGATCACGAGCTGTCCCACAATGGCTCTCACTGGTGGCGGTGTCAGCAACTTGATTGGAGCAAACAGGCCTTGGCAAAAGCAAGTCATGCAGGAATCGATTGAAGCTTCTCACTCGGACCAGCAAGGTCAGAGCGGGTGCTCTTTTTCAGGGGAGCAAGGGCCAGTCTGGAGCAACGAGACCAGTGGTGTAAATCGTAGTTTTCGTCGCCAAGATGGCCACTAGCCGCGTGGCAAGTGACCGAGATGGTGCATCAAGTGGCAAAGTGCAAAAGGGCCCCACGCAGATCGTGGAGATGATGGGGGGCTGATCTTCGGTGCAAATACTGCACGGTGTTGGGGCTTCTAAAACCCTAAAGCACAACATCGAGGGTGCCTCGGGTGCTGCGCAGTCAGCTTCACAGGGATATTCCAAGATGTCCGGTCCCACGTCTCTCGGTGCCTCCACGGGTCTCTTCTTTGCAGGGACTGTGGATCGAGCTCTGAGATGTCTAAGAGTCTGGGTCTTGTCAGGCTTTGGGCTCGGGCTCCGGCGGGAAGCGGCGGCAAAGCAGACGTCAAGTTGCTGGTTGGTGCCTGTATTCACAGGGTGGTCATTCCTTGGCCACAAGGGAGATTCTCTTCATCTTCTGTGCAGCAGAATGTCGAAGTCCAAGTTTCTTCTGTATTTCAAGTCGAGTTCAGGATGATCTGATGTCTAAGGACACAGCTCCTACTCTTATTCCAAATCTGGGGGCCGGATCACCTACTAGCACCAGCACCGGTTTGAACTGGCATATGCACAGGGACACCTTGTGTGCCCCAGGCATGTCTGATTCTATTCAGCCCTGTCCTACCCAATACACAAAATCCTGTCTGGGGTGGTGCTAGCACCTCCCAAGGCCGGAAACCCTTTGTCCAATCTGCCCTCGCTGGAAGGACTTCCAGCAGCAGGAGGTCAGACTTGTGTCTGTGGTGGCAGCATCCATTTTGTGATACTGAGGCTCTATTTAACTTTAACCGGGGCTCAGGCTAAGTACATGTCGTGTCCCTCTAGAAGGGTGGAATGCTACCCCCGTCGCCAGAACTGGCGAGGGGGTAGTATTCCAATTCGTATGACACCTTACTCGACATGTTTTGATAAAGCCAAACCAAAGATAGCATTTAACCGCGAGGATTATAATGCACTTAAGAGTATATGGTATGGCAGTATCATGGAACAGCTAAAGGACATGGTTCCGAAAGCTGCAGACAGGCTCAGCTCATGCCAGAGCAACATCTCACATATTTCCAAGCATTCTGCCTCCAGGATTGATGATGCCTTCCATAGGAGTGGCTGATAGGAACATATGTGTCCATTTTAGGTTAGGCATAGGCATACTACACCTAAGTAAGGGGTGGTTACACCGACTTACCCCAGCTGAGTGATCAGCCAGTTGTGTCAAATATGGAGGCCAGGCCAGGGGTGGCAATATTCGTGCTGCAGCCCCTGGTAGGCCTTGGAAGCACCTATGCCCTGGGTACCTGGGTACACTGTTACAGGGGCCAATAAGGTGAACCAGTTCCAATTTCGTAATGCACCTAAAGTACATTGGCAATAATTTAGAGAGAGAACAACAGGCTGTGGGTCTGATTAGCAGGTCCACAGCCACATTAAGTCATAAACCAGTGAAGCAAAAAGCAAAAATTTGGGGTGACCATAGGATAGCAGACCCTACTCTCTTACACAAGGCAGAGAGGAGAAGGGTGCAAGGTGGAGAGGAGAAGGGTGCAAGGCAGAGGGGAGAAGGGTGCAAGGCAGAGAGGAGAAGGGTGCAAGGTAGAGAACAGTGCAAGGCGGAGGGGAGAAAGGTGCAAGGCGGAGGGGAGAAGAATGCAAGGCAGAGGGGAGAAAGGTGCAAGGCAGAGAGGAGAAGGGTGCAAGGCAGAGGGGAGAAGGGTGCAAGACAGAGGGGAGAAGGGTGCAAGGCAGAGGGGAGAATGGTGCAAGGCGGAGGGGAGAAGGGTGCAAGGCGGAGGGGAGAAGGGTGCAAGGCACAGGGGAGAATGGGGCAAGGCAGAGGGAAGAAGGGTGCAAGGCAGAGGGAAGAATGGTGCAAAGCAGAGGGGAGAAGGGTACAAGGCAGAGGGGAGAAGGGTGAAAGGTAGAGAAGGGTGCAATGGGGAGGAGGAGAAGGGTGCAAGGCAGAGGGGAGAAGCATGCAAGGCAGAGGGGCAAAGGGTGCAAGGTAGAAAAGGGTGCAACGGGGAGGGAGAGAAGGGTGCAAGGCAGAGGGGAGAAGGGTGCAAGGCAGAGGGGAGAAGGGCGCAAGGCAGATAGGAGAAGGGTGCAAGGTAGAGAAGGGTGCAAGTCGGAGGGGAGAAGGGTGCAAGGCAGAGGGGAGAAGGGTTCAAGGCAGAGGGGAGAAAGGTGCAAGGCAAAGGGGAGAAGGGTGCAAGGCAGAGAGGAGAAGGGGGCATAGCAGAGAGGAGAAGGGTGCAAGGCAGAGGGGAGAAGGGTAAATAGCAGAGGGGAGAAGGGTGCAAGGCAGAGGGGAGAAGGGTGCAAGACAGAGGGGAGAATGGTGCAAGGTAGAAAAGGGTGTAAGGCAGAGATGGAGTAGGGTGCAAGGCAGAGGGGAGAAGGGTTCAAGGCAGAGGGGAGAAGGGTGCAAGGCAGATGGAAGAAGGGTGCAAGGCAGAGAGGAGAAGGGTGCAAAGCAGAGGGGAGAAGGGTGCAATGTAGAGAGGAGAAGGGTGCAAGGCAGAGGAGAGAAGGGTGCAAGGTAGATAAGGGTGCAAGCCGGAGGTGAGAAGGGTGCATGGCAGAGGGGACAAGGGTGCAAGGCAGAGAAGAGAAGGGTGCAAGGTGGAGAGGAGAAGTGTCTAAGGCAGAGAGGAGAAGGGGGCATGGCAGAGGGAAGAATGGTGCAAGGCAGAGGGGAGAAGGGTGAAAAGCAGAGGGGAGAACGGTGCCAGGCAGAGGGGAGAAGGGTGCAAGGCAGAGGGAAGAATGGTGCAAAGTAGAAAAGGGTATAAGGCGGAGGTGGAGTAGGGTGCAAGGCAGAGGGGAGAAGGGTGCAAGGCAGAGGGGAGAAGGGTGCAAGGCAGATGGAAGAAGGGTGCAAGACGGAGGTGGAGTAGGGTGCAAGGCAGAGGGGAGAAGGGTGCAAGGCAGAGGGGAGAAGGGTTTAAGGCAGATGGAAGAAGGGTATAAGGCAGAGAGGAGAAGGGTGCAAGGCAGAGGGGAGAAGGGTGCAATGTAGAGAAGGATGCAAGGCAGAGGGGAGAAGGGTGCAAGGCAAAGTGGAGAAGGGTCAAGGTAGGGAGGAGAAGGGTGCAAAGCAGAGGGGAGAAGTGTGCAAGGCAGAGAGGAGAAGGGTGCAAGGCAGAGGGGAGAAGGGTGCAACAGGGAGGGGGAGAAGGGTGCAAGGCAGAGAGGATAAGGGTGCAAGGAGGAGAGGAGAAGTGTCCAATGCAGAGGGGAGAATGGTGCAATGGGGAGGGGGAGAAGGGTGCAAGGTTGAGGGGAGAAGGGTGCAAGGCAGAGGGGAGAATGGTGCAATGGGGAGGGGAGAAGGTTGCAAGGCAGAGGGGAGAAGGGTGCAAGGCAGAGGGGAGAAGGGTGCAAGGCAGAGGGGAGAATGGTGCAACAGGCAGGGGGAGAAGGGGCAAGGTGGAGGAGAGAAGGGTGCAATGCAGAGGGAGAAGGGTGCAAGGCAGAGGGGAGAAGGGTGCAAGGCAGAGTGGAGAAGGGTGCAATGGGGAGGGGAGAAGGTTACAAGGCAGAGGGGAGAATGATGCAAGGCAGAGAGGAGAAGGGTGCAAGGTAGAGAAGGGTGCAAGGCAGAGAGGAGAAGGGTGCAAGGCAGAGAGGAGAAGGGTGCAAGGTAGAGAAGGGTGCAAGGCGGAGGGGCAGAAGGGTGCAAGGCAGAGATGAGATAGGTGCAAGGCAGAGAGGAGAAGGGTGCAAGGCAGAGGGGAGAAGGGTGCAAGGCAGACAGGAGAATGGTACAAGGCAGAGGGGAGAAGGGTGCAAGGCATAGGGGAGAAGGGTGCAAGGCAGAGGGGAGAATGGTGCAAGGCATAGGGGAGAATGGTGCAAGGTAGAAAAGGGTTCAAGGCGGAGGTGGAAAAGGGTGCAAGGGAGGTGGTGATGAAGTTAAAAATGTGCCCCCACCCCCCTGGAAACATTTCTGCGGACACCCATGGAACGCACACTACTTTGTGAGAGAGAGTGGGAGAGAGTGGAGAGAGAGTGGAGAGAGAGAGAGAGTAGGGAGAGAGGGTGGAGAGAGAGAGTGGAGAGAGAGACAGTGGAGAGAGAGTAGAGAGAGAGTGGAGAGAGGGAGTGGAGGGAGACAGTGGAGAGAGAGTGGAGAGAGTGGAGAGAGAGAGTAGAGAGAGGGTGGAGAGAGAGACAGTGGAGAGAGAGTTGAGTGAGTGGAGGGAGACAGTGGAGAGAGAGTGGAGAGAGAGGGGAGAGAGAGAGTGGAGAGAGCGGAGAGAGTGACAGTGGAGAGAAAGTAGAGAGAGAAAGAGTGGAGAGAGAGAGAGAGTGGAGAGAGAGAGTGGAGAGAGAGAGTGGAGAGAGAGAGGAAAGTGGAGAGAGAGGGAGAGAGGAGAGAGAGTGGAGAGAGAAAGTGGAGAGAGAGTGTGGAGAGAGAGAGTGGAGTGAGAGTGGAGATAGACAGTGGAGAGAGAGAGTAGAGAGAGCGTGTAGAGAAAGTGTAGAGAGTGAGCAAGAGACAGTGGAGAGAGAGAGTGAATAGAGAGACAGTGGAAAGAGAGAGTGGAGAGAGAGTGAAGAGAGAGAGTAGAGAGAGAGTAGAGAGAGAGAGAGAGAGAGAGAGAAGAGAGAGAGAGAAGAGAGAGAGAGTGGAGAGTGAGAGTGGAGAGAGAGTGGAGAGAGAGTGGAGATAGACAGTGGAGAGAGAGAGTGGAGAGAGCGTAGAGAAACAGTGGAGAGAGTGAGCAAGAGAGAGTAGAGAGAGAGTGGAGAGAGATAAAGTGGAGAGAGAGAGTGGAGAGAGAGTGGAGAGAGAGAGGGGAGAGAGAGAGTCGATAGAGATTGGAGAGAGAGAGTATAGAGAGAGAGTAGAGAGAGAGAGAGAGAGAAAGAAGAAAGTGAGAGAAGAGAGAGAGAGAGTGGAGAGTGAGAGTGGAGAGAGAGTGGAGAGAGAGTAGAGAGAGAGTGGAGGGAGACAGTGGAGAGAGAGAGTGGAGAGAGAGTAGAGAGAGAGTGGAGAGAGCGAGAGTGGAGAGCTAGAGTGGGGAGAGAGAGAGTGGAGTGAGAGAGAGAGAGTGGATAGAGGGTAGTGAGAGTCGAGAGAGAGTGGAGAGAGACAGTGGAGGGATAGAGAGAGTGGAGAGAGAGATGAGGGAGAGAGGGTGGAGAGAAAGAGTGGAGAGAGAGTGGAGAGAGAGTAGAGAGAGAGTGGAGGGAGACAGTGGGGGGAGACAGTGGAGAGAGAGTGGAGAGAGAGTGGAGAGAGAGCGTGAGAGAGTGGAGAGAGAGTAGAGAAAGAGAAAATGGAGAGAGAGACAGTGGAGAGAGAGAGAGACAGTGGAGATAGAGTGGACAGAGTTGAGAGAGGGAATGGAAGAGAGAGAGAGTGGAGAGAGAGTAGAGACTGACTGACTGACTCAGAGACTGAATACTGACTGACCGAGAGACTGACTGGCTGAGAAACTGACTGAGAGAGAGAGAGACTGGTTGATTGAGAGAGTGACTGACTGACTGACAGAGAGAGAGACTGACAGAGAGAGTCACTGACTGAGAGAGAGAGACCTACTGAGAGAGACTGGCTGACAGCGAGAGAGAGAGAATGACTGACTGAGAGAGACTGACAGAGGGAGAGAGAGACTGTCTGGAAGACTGACTGAGAGAGAGACTGAGAGAGAGAGACTGAGAGAGCGACTGACAGAGAGAGGGAGTGACAGAGAGAGGGACAGACAGAGAGAGGGACTGACTATGAGATAGAGTGACTGACTAAGAGCGAGAGACTGACTGAGAGAGACTGATTGAGAGAGAGACTGACTGCGAGAGAGACTTACTGAGAGAGACTGACTTAGAGAGAGAGACTGACTGACAGAGAGAGACTGACAGAGAGAGAAAGAGAGAGAGAGAGACTGGTACTCTGACAGAGAGAGAGACTGGCTGACACAGAGAGAGAGACTGACTGAGAGAGAGAGAGAGAAGAAGAAAGAGAGAGAGACTGGCAGAGAGAGTCTGATGACTGATAGAGAGACAGAGAGAGACTGACTGAGTGAGAGATACCTGCTGACTCAGAAAGAGAGACTGACTGACTGAGAGAAACTGACAGAGAGAGACTGTGAGAGAATGACTGACAGAAAGGGAGAGACTGACTGACAGAAAGAGAAAGACTGACTGAGAGAGAGACTGACTGACTGAGAGAGACTGACAGAAAGAGAGAGAGAGACTGACAGAGAGAGAGAGAGACTAGAGAGAGACTGACAGAGAGAGGGACTGACTGAGAGAGATTGACAGAGAGAGAGAGACCGACTGACTGACAGACTGACAGAGAGAGAGAGAGAGAGACTGACTGACTGACATCCTGACTGACTGAGAAAGACTGACTGACTGAGAGAGATTGAATGCCAGAGAGAGATAGACTGACTGACTGAGGTAGAGAGAGAATGACCGACTGAGAGAGAGTGACTGACTGGGATATAGAGAGACTGACTGGGAGAGAGAGAGACTGGCTGACAGAGAGAGAGACTAAGATAGAGAGAGACTGACTGGCTGAGTAAGAGACTGACAGAGAGATAGACTGACAGAGAGAGACTGACCGACAGAGAGTGAGACTGACTGACAGAGAGAGACTGACTGAGAGAGAAAGAGACTCACAGAGAGAGACTGACTGACACAGAGAGAGACTGACTGACACAGAGAGAGACTGACTGACATTGAGAGAGACTGACAAAGAGAGTCGCTGACTGAGAGAGAGAGAGACTTACTGAGAGAGACTGGCTGACAGCAAGAGAGAGAGAATGACTGACTGAGAGAGACTGACATAGGGAGAGAGAGACTGTCTGGAAGACTGACTGACTGAGATAGAGAGACTGAGAGAGAGAGGCTGAGAGAGCAACTGCCAGACAGACTGACAGATAGAGGGACTGACAGGAAGAGAGACTGACTGAGAGAGCGAGACGGAGAGAGAGACTGACAGAGAGAGGGATTGACAGAGAGAGGGACTGACTAAGAGAGAGACTGTCTGACTAAGAGAGAGACTGACAGAGAGAGTCACTGACTGAGAGAGAGAGACCTACTGAGAGAGACTGGCTGACAGCGAGAGAGAGAAAATGACTGACTGAGAGAGACTGACAGAGGGAGAGAGAGACTGTCTGGAAGACTGACTGAGAGAAAGACTGAGAGAGAGAGACTGACAGAGAGACTGACAGATAGAGGGACTGACAGGGAGAGAGACTGACTGAGAGAGAGAGAGAGACTGAGAGAGAGACTGACAGAGAGAGGGAGTGACAGAGAGAGGAACTGACAGAGAGAGGGACTGACTATGAGAGAGACTGACTGACTAAGCGCGTGAGACTGACTGAGAGAGACTGATTGAGAGAGAGACTGACTGCGAGAGAGACTTACCGAGAGAGACTGACTTAGAGAGAGAGAGACTGACTGACAGAGAGAGAGAGAGAGAGACTGGTACTCTGACAGAGAGAGAGACTTGCTGACAGAGAGAGAGACTGACTGAGAGAGAGAGAGAATAAGAAATAGAGAGAGACTGGCAGAGAGAGTCTGATGACTGACAGAGAGACAGACAGAGACTGACTGAGCGAGAGATACCTGCTGACTCAGAGAGAGAGACTGACTGACTGAGAGAAACTGACAGAGAGAGACTGTGAGAGACTGACTGACAGTAAGGGAGAGACTGACTGACAGAAAGAGAAAGACTGACTGAGAGAGAGACTGACTGACTGAGAGAGACTGACAGAAAGAGAGATAGAGAGACTGACAGAGAGAGAGAGAGACTAGAGTGAGACTGACCGACAGAGGGACTGAAGGGGACAGAGACTGACTGAGAGTGAGAGACTGAGAGAGAGACTGACAGAGAGAGGGACTGACTGAGAGAGATTGACAGAGAGAGAGAGACCGACTGACTGACAGACTGACAGAGAGAGAGAGAGAGAGACTGACTGACTGACATCCTGACTGACTGAGAAAGACTGACTGACTGAGAGAGACTGAATGCCAGAGAGAGATAGACTGACTGACTGAGGTAGAGAGAGAATGACCGACTGAGAGAGAGTGACTGACTGGGATAGAGAGAGACTGACTGGGAGAGAGAGAGACTGGCTGACAGAGAGAGAGACTAAGATAGAGAGAGACTGACTGGCTGAGTAAGAGACTGACAGAGAGATAGACTGACAGAGAGAGACTGACCGACAGAGAGTGAGACTGACTGACAGAGAGAGACTGACTGAGAGAGAAAGAGACTCACAGAGAGAGACTGACTGACACAGAGAGAGACTTGACTGACACAGAGAGAGACTGACTGACATTGAGAGAGACTGACAGAGAGAGTCGCTGACTGAGAGAGAAAGAGACTTACTGAGAGAGACTGGCTGACAGCAAGAGAGAGAGAATGACTGACTGAGAGAGACTGACATAGGGAGAGAAAGACTGTCTGGAAGACTGACTGACTGAGATAGAGAGACTGAGAGAGAGAGGCTGAGAGAGCAACTGACAGACAGACTGACAGATAGAGGGACTGACAGGGAGAGAGACTGACAGAGAGCGAGACTGAGAGAAAGACTGACAGAGAGAGGGATTGACAGAGAGAGGGACTGACTAAGAGAGAGACTGTCTAAGTAAGAGAGAGAGACTGACTGAGAGAGTCACTGACTGAGAGAGAGAGACCTACTGAGAGAGACTGGCTGACAGCGAGAGAGAGAAAATGACTGACTGAGAGAGACTGACAGAGGCTGAGAGAGACTGTCTGGAAGACTGACTGAGAGAGAGACTGAGAGAGAGAGACTGAGAGAGCGACTGACAGAGAGACTGACAGATAGAGGGACTGACAGGGAGAGAGACTGACTGAGAGAGAGAGACTGAGAGAGAGACTGACAGAGAGAGGGAGTGACAGAGAGAGGAACTGACAGAGAGAGGGACGGACTATGAGAGAGACTGACTGACTAAGAGCGTGAGACTGACTGAGAGAGACTGATTGAGAGAGAGACTGACTGCGAGAGAGACTTACCGAGAGAGACTGACTTAGAGAGAGAGAGACTGACTGACAGAGAGAGAGAGAGAGAGACTGGTACTCTGACAGAGAGAGAGACTGGCTGACAGAGAGAGAGACTGAGTGAGAGAGAGAGAGAATAAGAAATAGAGAGAGACTGGCAGAAAGAGTCTGATGACTGACAGAGAGACAGAGAGAGACTGACTGAGCGAGAGATACCTGCTGACTCAGAGAGAGAGACTGACTGACTGAGAGAAACTGACAGAGAGAGACTGTGAGAGACTGACTGACAGAAAGGGAGAGACTGACTGACAGAAAGAGAAAGACTGACTGAGAGAGAGACTGACTGACTGAGAGAGACTGCCAGAAAGAGAGATAGAGAGACTGACAGAGAGAGAGAGAGACTAGAGTGAGACTGACAGACAGAGGGACTGAAGGGGACAGAGACTGACTGAGAGTGAGAGACTGAGAGAGAGACCGACAGAGAGAGGGACTGACTGAGAGAGATTGACAGAGAGAGAGAGACTGACTGACTGACAGACTGACAGAGAGAGAGAGAGACTGACTGACTGACATCCTGACTGACTGAGAAAGACTGACTGACTGAGAGAGACTGAATGCCAGAGAGAGATAGACTGACTCACTGAGGTAGAGAGAGAATGACCGACTGAGAGAGAGTGACTGACTAGGATAGAGAGAGACTGACTGGGAGAGAGAGAGACTGGCTGACAGAGAGAGAGACTAAGATAGAGAGAGACTGACTGGCTGAGTAAGAGACTGACAGAGAGATAGCCTGACAGAGAGAGACTGACCGACAGAGAGTGAGACTGACTGACAGAGAGAGACTGACTTAGAGAGAAAGAGACTCACAGAGAGAGACTGACTGACACAGAGAGAGACTGACTGACATTGAGAGAGACTGACAGAGAGAGTCACTGACTGAGAGAGAGAGAGAGACTTACTGAGAGAGACTGGCTGACAGCAAGAGAGAGAGAATGACTGACTGAGAGAGACTGACAGAGGGAGAGAGAGACTGTCTGGAAGACTGACTGACTGAGAGAGAGAGACTGAGAGAGAGAGGCTGAGAGAGCAACTGACAGACAGACTGACAGATAGAGGGACTGACAGGGAGAGAGACTGACTGAGAGAGAGAGACTGATAGAGAGAGGGATTGACAGAGAGAGGGACTGACTAAGAGAGAGACTGTCTGACTAAGAGAGAGAGACTGACAGAGAGAGTCACTGACTGAGAGAGAGAGACCTACTGAGAGAGACTGGCTGACAGCTAGAGAGAGAGAATGACTGACTGAGAGAGACTGACAGAGGGAGAGAGAGACTGTCTGGAAGACTGACTGAGAGAGAGACTGAGAGAGAGAGACTGAGAGAGCGACTGACAGAGAGACTGACAGATAGAGGGACTGACAGGGAGAGAGACTGACTGAGAGAGAGAGACTGAGAGAGAGACTGACAGAGAGAGGGAGTGACAGAGAGAGGGACTGACAGAGAGAGGGACTGACTATGAGAGAGACTGACTGACTAAGAGCGTGAGACTGACTGAGAGAGACTGATTGAGAGAGAGACTGACTGCAAGAGAGACTTACTGAGGGAGACTGACAGAGGGAGAGAGAGACTGTCTGGAAGACTGACTGAGAGAGAGACTGAGAGAGAGAGACTGAGAGCGCGACTGACAGAGAGACTGACAGATAGAGGGACTGACAGGGAGAGAGACTGACTGAGAGAGAGAGACTGAGAGAGAGACTGACAGAGAGAGGGAGTGACAGAGAGAGTAACTGACAGAGAGAGGGACTGACTATGAGAGAGACTGACTGACTAAGAGCGTGAGACTGACTGAGAGAGACTGATTGAGAGAGAGACTGACTGCGAGAGAGACTTACCGAGAGAGACTGACTTAGAGAGAGAGAGACTGACTGACAGAGAGAGAGAGAGAGAGACTGGTACTCTGACAGAGAGAGAGACTGGCTGACAGAGAGAGAGACTGACTGAGAGAGAGAGAGAATAAGAAATAGAGAGAGACTGGCAGAAAGAGTCTGATGACTGACAGAGAGACAGAGAGAGACTGACTGAGCGAGAGATACCTGCTGTTTTAGAGAGAGAGACTGACTGACTGAGAGAAACTGACAGAGAGAGACTGTGAGAGACTGACTGACAGAAAGGGAGAGACTGACTGACAGAAAGAGAAAGACTGACTGAGAGAGAGACTGACTGACTGAGAGAGACTGACAGAAAGAGAGATAGAGAGACTGACAGAGAGAGAGAGAGACTAGAGTGAGACTGACAGACAGAGGGACTGAAGGGGACAGAGACTGACTGAGAGTGAGAGACTGAGAGAGAGACTGACAGAGAGAGGGACTGACTGAGAGAGATTGACAGAGAGAGAGAGACCGACTGACTGACAGACTGACAGAGAGAGAGAGAGAGAGAGACTGACTGACTGACATCCTGACTGACTGAGAAAGACTGACTGACTGAGAGAGACTGAATGCCAGAGAGAGATAGACTGACTGACTGAGGTAGAGAGAAAATGACCGACTGAGAGAGAGTGACTGACTGGGATAGAGAGAGACTGACTGGGAGAGAGAGAGACTGGCTGACAGAGAGAGAGAGACTAAGATAGAGAGCGACTGACTGGCTGAGTAAGAGACTGACAGAGAGATAGACTGACAGAGAGAGACTGACCGACAGAGAGTGAGACTGACTGACAGAGAGAGACTGACTTAGAGAGAAAGAGACTCACAGAGAGAGACTGACTGACACAGAGAGAGACTGACTGACATTGAGAGAGAATGACAGAGAGAGTCACTGACTGAGAGAGAGAGAGAGAGAGAGACTTACTGAGAGAGACTGGCTGACAGCAAGATAGAGAGAATGACTGACTGAGAGAGACTGACAGAGGGAGAGAGAGACTGTCTGGAAGACTGACTGACTGAGAGAGAGAGACTGAGAGAGAGAGGCTGAGAGAGCAACTGACAGACAGACTGACAGAGAGAGAGAGAGAGAGAGAGACTGACTGACTGACATCCTGACTGACTGAGAAAGACTGACTGACTGAGAGAGACTGAATGCCAGAGAGAGACAGACTGACTGACTGACTGAGGTAAAGAGAGAATGACCGACTGAGAGAGAGTGACTGACTGGGATAGAGAGAGACTGACTGGTAGAGAGAGAGACTGGCTGACAGAGAGAGAGACTAAGATAGAGAGAGACTGACTGGCTGAGTAAGAGACTGACAGAGAGATAGACTGACAGAGAGAGACTGACCGACAGAGAGTGAGACTGATTGACAGAGAGAGACTGACTGAGAGGAGTGTTTCTCAACAACATGAAGCTCTGCATCCACACTTACAGGTAGCTACAACAATATCCCAATCAAAACAGAGTTCTTTTTAGAGCCACCCAATAACTCAACATATAACCAAGTTTTATATAAAACAATCTTAATTATTTTTGCTTGGGGTCACGGAATCTGCCTGACTAAGGGAGCGGCGCACCCATTGAGCTCACACCAGGGGGCCACGCTGAAAGTGGCGTACCCATCGCGTTCACACCAGGGGGTTGCCGTGCTAGGGTTGCAACTCCAAACTTTGGCAAAAAAAGTCTACTATCATTAATTTATATTCCCCCGGGGACCCCAACCCCCGGGGCATGCCCAAATCTTTTTTTCATTATTTAAAGGGAGGGGGACCATGTGGCCCCCCTTCCGGGCCTGTTTGGCACTGGGGACCCCATCACCTGGTGTATAGCCTCACAGTTGGGGACAGTGGGGGAAGCCCCAATGCCCCACGGTCCCACCAGCTTCCTGCCTCCTGCAGAAGCTGACGCAGGGGATGGCAGTTCCCAGGGCCATCAAGGGCTCCAGGAGGGGGGTCACGTGGCCCCCCTTGATAACAGTGCAAAGCCCCGGGGAGGTGGTTTTCTCTGGGGCTAGGGGTCTGTAATGGACTTCCGCATTTCCATATTTATTGCCCTGGGGAGGTGTTGTTTCCCGGGGCATGTGGAGGGCTTGAGCCCCCCACACAGCTTTAAAAAAAATAGATCCCTGGGGAGGTGGTAGTCCCCCCCCTGCAGTTGTTTCTGCAAAGCCCTGGCGGTCCCTAGGGCAGCATGGGGGGATTGGGAGCCCGCATTTTTTTCAAAACCCTGGGGAGGTGGTGGTCTGCAGATGCCCCCATTTGTAGTGTCCCTGGGACCTGGCCCGCCCTGGGGCTTTTTGAAAACGAAGCGCGGGAGCCCGTGCTTCATTTTAAAAAAAATAATTTCGGTGGGATTTGTGACCCCATTGCTATTTCTGCTGAACTTATTTTTTTTTAAAAATGCTTTTTTGGTCCCTGGGAGTCCCTGTGGGACCCCCTGAGCAGGCCTAGGGGATCAGGGTGTTTCTACCCTGCCCCCTTTTATTGTTTTTCAACCTCTATTTTCTGTTTTCTTGTGACTCGGTTCTACCGAGTCACAAGATGGCTGCCAACACATCCTGGTTTGGAGTGTTGGCAGTTGGCAGAGTGGGCAGTGCAAGTGTCCCAGCCGCTGTATACGGCGCTATTAGGTAGTTTTACTGGCTGCTTTTTAAAAACTGTTTCTTGAGGCATTGTGAGGATAGCAATTTAGGCTTCCTCTTTTAACATTGTATTTTTATTATTTTTGCACGGAGTTGAGCACTTAGTGGGCTTACCTGAAGGGACACTACACCATTCCGGGGGCTGCTCTCATCTCTCCTCCTTCCCGCCCTGGTCCGACGCGGTGACAAGCACCGTTGCGCGGAGGGCGAGGAAGGTCAGAGGCAGCCATTTCCGGTTCGCGGGGGGGGGGCAGTCAGCGGTCTAGTGATCAGGAGATCTAGACCCTGGAAGGGTTAAAAGGCACAGGAATCCGGGCCGCGAGGTGGTGAGTGGGCAGAGGCAGTGTCCCAGCCGCTGTATACGGCGTTATTAGGAAGTTTTACTGGCTGCTTTTTAAAAACTGTTTCTTGAGGCATTGACAGGATAGCGATTTAGGCTTACGCTTTTAACATTGTATTTTTATTATTTTTGCACGGAGTTGAGCACTTAGTGAACTTACCTGAAGGGACTCTACACCATTCCGGGGGCTGCTCTCGTCTCTCCTTCTTCCCGCCCTGGTCCGACGCGGTGACAAGCACCGTTGCGCGGAGGGCGAGGAAGGTCAGAGGCAGCCACTTCCGGTGCGCGCGGGGGCCGGTCAGCGGTCTAGTGATCAGGAGATCTAGACGCTGGGAGGGTTAAAAGGCACAGGAATCCGGGCCGTGAGGTGGTGAGTGGGCAGTGGCAGTATCCCAGCCGCTGTATACGGCGCTATTAGGAAGTTTTACTGGCTGCTTTTTAAAAACTGTTCTTGAGGCATTGTGAGGATAGCAATTTAGGCTTCCTCTTTTAACATTGTATTTTTATTATTTTTGCACGGAGTTGAGCACTTAGTGGGCTTACCTGAAGGGACGCCTCATCATTTTGGGGGCTGCTCTCGTCTCTCCTCCTTCCCGCCCTGGTCCGACGCGGTGACAAGCACCGTTGCACGGAGGGCAAGGAAGGTCAGAGGCAGCCACTTCCAGTGCGCGGGGGGTGGTCAGTGGTCTATTGATCAGGACATCTAGACGCTGGGAGGGTTAAAAGGCGGATGTCCACTCGGCCGCACAGTGGACGAGCGCAGCGGGCACGCCGGCGGCGCACCAAAGGCGCGCCCAAGGCAAGCCCGTCTGCGCCTGTCCACGCCCGTCCGGGGACCGGGGCCATAACCCCTGGACAAAATGGGGTAAGAACACAGTGGAGTTTGAGCCAACTCATGGAACTCTGTCCTAAAACCCCTAACTTATGTAACCATAGCATGAAGGTGGAGGAGGATGTATGCTGCAAAAATTGCCAATATACGTTCTGTGTGGCAGATGAAGGAAAGTTTAAGGAAATTAGGCTGGCATGTGGGTTATTAAAAGTCAGATCTATGCGCAAACACAAGCTAGATGTTTATGACCTTCTTACTGATAAAAAATTGGACCACCTGTTCCTCACAGAAACATGGCTGGATGCTGATTCGGAGTCACCCATAATTGAGGCACTCCCTGAAGGGTATAGGATGGTCAGGCAGGACCAGGCCTTAGGTAGAGGGGGGAATAGCAATTGCTTCCAAACAGCCGCTGTGCTGTCAATTGGAACAGCTAACGGTAGCGGATAGTGAGACGGTGCCTTTACTATTAGGGCAAATGCCTGTGCTACGATAAAAGGGTTCCTGATTTATAGACCTCCAGGCCCCTATACCCGTTTCACCGACAGCCTGGTGGAGGGAATTAGGGAAGCGGCTCTACGGAGGACTGACAGAGGGAGAGAGAGACTGTCTGGAAGACTGATTAACTGAGAGAGAGAGACTGAGAGAGAGAGGCTGAGAGAGCAACTGACAGATAGAGGGACTGACAGGGAGAGAGACTGGACTGAGAGAGAGACTGAGAGAGAGACTGACAGTGAGAGGGACTGACAGAGAGAGGGACTGACTAAGAGAGAGACTGTCTGACTAAGAGAGAGAGACTGACAGAGAGAGTCACTGACTGAGAGAGAGAGACCTACTGAGAGAGACTGGCTGACAGCGAGAGAGAGAGAATGACTGATAGAGAGAGACTAACAGAGGGAGAGAGAGACTGTCTAGAAGACTGACTGAGAGAGAGACTGAGAGAGAGAGACTGAGAGAGAGACTGACAGATAGAGGGACTGACAGGGAGAGAGACTGACTGAGAGAGAGAGACAGAGAGAGAGACTGACATAGAGAGGGAGTGACAGAGAGAGGGACTGACAGAGACAGGGACTGACTATGAGAGACACTGACTGACTAAGAGTGTGAAACTGACTGAGAGAGACTGATTGAGAGAGAGACTGACTGCGAGAGAGACTTACTGAGAGAGACTGACTTAGAGAGAGAGACTGACTGACAGAGAGAGAGAGAGAGAGAGAGAGACTGGTACTCTGACAGAGAGAGAGACTGGCTGACAGAGAGAGAGACTGACTGAGAGAGGGAGAGAATAAGAAATAGAGAGAGACTGGCAGAGAGATTATGATGACTGACAGAGAGACAGAGAGAGACTGACTGAGCGAGAGATACCTGCTGACTCAGAGAGAGAGACTGACTGACTGAGAGAAACTGACAGAGAGAGACTGTGAGAGACTGACTGACAGAAAGGGAGAGACTGACTGACAGAAAGAGAAAGACTGACTGAGAGAGAGACTGACTGACAGAGAGAGACTGACAGAAAGAGAGATAGAGAGACTGACAGAGAGAGAGAGAGAGACTAGAGAGAGACTGACAGACAGAGGGACTGAAGGGGAGAGAGACTGACTGAGAGTGAGAGACTGAGAGAGAGACTGACTGACAGAGAGAGACTGACAGAAAGAGAGATAGAGAGACTGACAGAGAGAGAGAGAGAGACTAGAGATAGACTGACAGACAGAGGGACTGAAGGGGAGAGAGACTGACTGAGAGTGAGAGACTGAGAGAGAGACTGACAGAGAGAGGGACTGACTGAGAGAGATTGACAGAGAGAGAGAGACCGACTGACTGACAGACTGACAGAGAGAGAGAGAGAGAGAGAGACTGACTGACTGACATCCTGACTGACTGAGAAAGACTGACTGACTGAGAGAGACTGAATGCCAGAAAGAGATAGACTGACTGACTGAGGTAGAGAGAAAATGACCGACTGAGAGAGAGTGACTGACTGGGATAGAAAGAGACTGACTGGGAGAGAGAGAGACTGGCTGACAGAGAGAGAGACTAAGATAGAGAGAGACTGACTGGCTGAGTAAGAGACTGACAGAGAGATAGACTGACAGAGAGAGACTGACCGACAGAGAGTGAGACTGACTGACAGAGAGAGACTGACTTAGAGAGAAAGAGACTCACAGAGAGAGACTGACTGACACAGAGAGAGACTGACTGACATTGAGAGAGAATGACAGAGAGAGTCACTGACTGAGAGAGAGAGAGAGACTTACTGAGAGAGACTGGCTGACAGCAAGAGAGAGAGAATGACTGACTGAGAGAGACTGACAGAGGGAGAGAGAGACTGTCTGGAAGACTGACTGACTGAGAGAGAGAGACTGAGAGAGAGAGGCTGAGAGAGCAACTGACAGACAGACTGACAGAGAGAGAGAGAGAGAGACTGACAGAGAGAGAGAGAGAGAGACTAGAGAGAGACTGACAGACAGAGGGACTGAAGGGGAGAGAGACTGACTGAGAGTGAGAGACTGAGAGAGAGACTGACTGACAGAGAGAGACTGACAGAAAGAGAGATAGAGAGACTGACAGAGAGAGAGAGAGAGACTAGAGAGAGACTGACAGACAGAGGGACTGAAGGGGAGAGAGACTGACTGAGAGTGAGAGACTGAGAGAGAGACTGACAGAGAGAGGGACTGACTGAGAGAGATTGACAGAGAGAGAGAGACCGACTGACTGACAGACTGACAGAGAGAGAGAGAGAGAGAGAGAGAGACTGACTGACTGACATCCTGACTGACTGAGAAAGACTGACTGACTGAGAGAGACTGAATGCCAGAAAGAGATAGACTGACTGACTGAGGTAGAGAGAAAATGACCGACTGAGAGAGAGTGACTGACTGGGATAGAAAGAGACTGACTGGGAGAGAGAGAGACTGGCTGACAGAGAGAGAGACTAAGATAGAGAGAGACTGACTGGCTGAGTAAGAGACTGACAGAGAGATAGACTGACAGAGAGAGACTGACCGACAGAGAGTGAGACTGACTGACAGAGAGAGACTGACTTAGAGAGAAAGAGACTCACAGAGAGAGACTGACTGACACAGAGAGAGACTGACTGACATTGAGAGAGAATGACAGAGAGAGTCACTGACTGAGAGAGAGAGAGAGACTTACTGAGAGAGACTGGCTGACAGCAAGAGAGAGAGCATGACTGACTGAGAGAGACTGACAGAGGGAGAGAGAGACTGTCTGGAAGACTGACTGACTGAGAGAGAGAGACTGAGAGAGAGAGGCTGAGAGAGCAACTGACAGACAGACTGACAGAGAGAGAGAGAGAGAGAGACTGACTGACTGACATCCTGACTGACTGAGAAAGACTGACTGACTGAGAGAGACTGAATGCCAGAGAGAGATAGACTGACTGACTGAGGTAAAGAGAGAATGACCGACTGAGAGAGAGTGACTGACTGGGATAGAGAGAGACTGACTGGTAGAGAGAGAGACTGGCTGACAGAGAGAGAGACTAAGATAGAGAGAGACTGACTGGCTGAGTAAGAGACTGACAGAGAGATAGACTGACAGAGAGAGACTGACCGACAGAGAGTGAGACTGATTGACAGAGAGAGACTGACTGAGAGATAAAGAGACTCACAGAGAGAGACTGACTGACACAGAGAGAGACTGTCTGACATTGAGAGAGACTGACAGAGAGAGTCACTGACTGAGAGAGAGAGAGAGACTTACTGAGAGTGACTGGCTGGCAGCAAGAGAGAGAATGACTGACTGAGAGAGACTGACAGAGGGAGAGAGAGACTGTCTGGAAGACTGACTAACTGAGAGAGAGAGACTGAGAGAGAGAGGCTGAGAGAGCAACCGACAGATAGAGGGACTGACAGGGAGAGAGACTGACTGAGAGAGAGACTGAGAGAGAGACTGACAGAGAGAGGGACTGACAGAGAGAGGGACTGACTAAGAGAGAGACTGTCTGACTAAGAGAGAGAGACTGACAGAGAGAGTCACTGACTGAGAGAGAGAGACCTACTGAGAGAGACTGGCTGACAGCGAGAGAGAGAGAATGACTGACAGAGAGAGACTAACAGAGGGAGAGAGAGACTGTCTAGAAGACTGACTGAGAGAGAGACTAAGAGAGAGAGACTGAGAGAGCGACTGATAGAGAGACTGACAGATAGAGGGACTGACAGGGAGAGAGACTGACTGAGAGAGAGAGACAGAGAGAGAGACTGACATAGAGAGGGAGTGACAGAGAGAGGGACTGACAGAGACAGGGACTGACTATGAGAGACACTGACTGACTAAGAGTGTGAGACTGACTGAGAGGGACTGATTGAGAGAGAGACTGACTGCGAGAGAGACTTACTGAGAGAGACTGACTTAGAGAGAGAGACTGACTGACAGAGAGAGAGAGAGAGAGAGAGAGAGAGGCTGGTACTCTGACAGAGAGAGAGACTGGCTGACAGAGAGAGAGACTGACTGAAAGAGACTCACAGAGAGAGACTGACTGACACAGAGAGAGACTGTCTGACATTGAGAGAGACTGACAGAGAGAGTCACTGACTGAGAGAGAGAGAGACTTACTGAGAGTGACTGGCTGACAGCAAGAGAGAGAATGACTGACTGGTCCAATCAATGTTGTCCTCAGATTGGGAAAGCGAGAAAAAATGTTAATAAAGTTGTTTCTGCTTTCCTCTGAGACCATAGCATGGGCTTCATCTATAACAACAATCTATGCTTCCATATGGATGGCATCTACAGAAGTGATGGAGTACACTTCACTGATGAAGGGAACAGATTTTCCATGAAAATTAACATGGGGAAAACGCGTTTTGGATCCTCCCTTATTTCTCAGTCCCCGCCTAAGGAATCACCCTGAAACTTTCAAGACAGGAGCTGACTGGAGTACCTCACTAGTTTTAAAAATTACCATTATGTTAGAGTATATGTTAGAGTATACATATAGAGTTTGGGGGAAAAGCAACATCAATTCTGCAAAGGTGCCCTTCATTAGCAATTCCAGACCTACCCCTGTCAATGTGCCTAGGTCATTGCCATCACAGTGCACAATTATGAGGTCAAGTGCTTGGAGATGCAAAAAGATTTTCAATTGGTGCTACTTTAATCCTCTCTGTCCAATCCATTTAATGTCTACATTTTGCAATGCGAGTTCTTTGTCAATACCTCTGTGTTCAGCATACCTTTTGCACCACAGAACATAGCTGTGCCCAAGAATCCACACAGAAAGAATATTGAAGGGATGTCTGTAGGTAATCAAAAGATGTCTGTAGCTGAGGTAATCAGTTGGTAGAATGATAGAAATCTAAAATGGTGGAAAAGATGTTGTTTTTAAGAAAGTAAAGATTTGATTAGTTGTTTAAGAACATTGTACATTCAAAAATAGGGTGCTTTTTACTTTGTTTAACCCCTTCCGTGCATCGTCCGACGTCATGGTGGGTGTGTGCGGAGGACGACCGGGGGCCGTCCTGACCACGCCCAGTCATAAATCACACGCACCGCTCTCGAATTCCAGCCGCGGTCAACGGGTTAAAAAGCAAGTTTCTTATTGGTAAGTAAAAAATGTTTGCAAGGTACAGTAGAAAGGATAAGGTCATGTTTTGCAAAGCCAACTACACCTGCTGTTTCCATTTGCAACATTTGCAACCAAAAATGAGAGGTGCATTTGCAATCCTACTGGCATTGTATGTCTTGGGTGCTGGGTTGAACCAGAAAGCTTGACTGCTAGGGTGCAATCTTCCTATAGATTGGATGGACTGTGGAGTGCAAAAACAAAATGTTAATATTGGAGAGTCAAGATAAGCATGAGGGAGTGTGAGAAGAAAGAAGGCATAGTCTGTTGGAGTGGTGTGGTGTGTCATTAACTAAGTGAACAGTAGAACCAATCTCATACCACAAATCATAGAAATCTAGTTTCATATTCCCAGCTGATTACTGTAACAATACCAACATTTTGCTGTGTGCAGTAAAGAAGACCACAAGTCGGCCACTTAATTAGAGTTTACTATATGTACCAATACTGTGGCTTTTCCTAACCGACACACCTCTCACAATCCACGGGAGTAGGCCTCTTTGAGTTCTATTATTTCACATTGAGGCAAATACTAGGCAATGGTCCTGCTCCGGTGATTGTTTTATTTTAGTTGATAGACTTATTCCTCTAGTGTTTATAACCAAATAAAAATAATTTGGAGCTTATTAATTTGATTTGATTCTAGGTAAATAAACTGATTGGTCTCAGAAGAACCTAGAAATGATGGACTAAGATAACGGAAAGAACACAAAAGTATACATCCCATTATTTGAAAGCAATAATGCAGAATGTTCATCCAAACAAAACATGTAGCTTGCCAGACCCACCCATCCAGCCCAACAATCTTTTATCTGGTAATACTCATTAGCATGGGAAAGGTACCTGCTCCTGTTCCAAATGTATAGTGTCCTTTTGTCTCAGCCTTCTCCATGGAAGCGATACACAATGTAGAGCAGTCCAGCAAGGGAATGAAAGAAAGTATAGGCATTGTATTGTATTGTATTGTATTGTATGGCGTTTTTGTAGAGCGCATGGTTACCTGGAGGCATCCCAGCGCTAGGATAGAATCACACTCTGGGAGAGGGAGCGCGAGGATGAACAGAATCAATTAGGAAAAAGGTACGTTTTCAAAGCTTTTCGGAAGGGGAGATGGCCGGATTCCGCACGGAGTTTCAGTGGGAGAGAGTTCCAATGTGAAGCCGCATTAACCGAGAAGCGGCGGCCTCCGGTGCGTGTCTTCTTGACTCTGGGCACAGTGGCCAGAAATCCATTGTCTGAGCGCAGGGGTCTATTGTGTTTATAGGGAGTGACCAGGCTTCTCAGGATTGGGGGTCCTTTGCCTTGCAGGATTTTGTGGGTGATACATAGGGATTTAAAAATGATTCTCTCTCGCACGGGGAGCCAGTGGAGGGCTTTGAGAGCAGGTTTAGCTGATGACCTGAGGGGGGTACCCGTTAAAAGCCTGGCAGCGGCGTTTTGGGTTTGTTGAAGCTTGTTGATTGTGGCTTCAGGGGCTCCCAGGAGAATCGCATTACTGAAGTCTAGTCTGGAAAGGACTAGCCCTTGAATCAGTAACCTCCTGGAGTGAAGCGGAAGATACCTTGATCATAAACGTATTTTTAGCAAATAGAGGCTTTCTATTTCTGCAGACTGTCACTATTTGCTCATTTCAAACTCAACAGTTGAACCCTAGGGTGAATTGGTCTTTGCCAGCTCTAAACATTCAGTCTGCTTGGGCCAGACCAGACAACCTTCCCTTTTGGGCAGAGAATCTCCACAAATTCTAGGAAGTCCACTCCTTCCACAAAAATAGAAGAGGTCAAGTAACAATAATTTAGCCAGCTTCTCATGTAGAAATCAGCTTTTTCATGATTTCAGTGGTACTGCAATTCCCTGGTAAACACTGCCTTCGTAGTAGGCTGTCTTTCTTGTGGCACTTTTGCCACAAGCATTCTACAGATACTAGCAGCATGTAGACTGCCTGGGCACTTTGGAGTGGAAGTTTCTGTATCCTGCGGTGCCTTGTACCATGCAGAGGTTGCTGCAGGAGAGGATTGTATACTATGAGGAAGGCTTACTGGTCTGTTTTGTGTGATGCTGCTAGCACCTTCCTCCTCCTCCTCCTGACCACCACCGTCTATCACTCCAGCTGCCGATTTTTACTCACTACCAGCAGCAATGCCTTTAAGGTGCTCTTCTAACATGATTGTGTATTGTTCTTTCAAAAGTTGGCCTTTGGTACCGTAGTGCCCACTTGGATTACCAGGACAAACTTTCCTATGGCAAATGTAGCAAATTGCAATGTTATTTACTTGCAGGTTAAGCGAAAAGAAGTCCAAAACTGAGGAGGAGAGCTTTCTTACTGGGCCAAAGCCTGAAGAGGTAAAGCTAGGTGGTTGTGTTGTTTGTCTTTCTATAGGGCGTGCTGCAGTTGTAGGGGTGATAGTGGTGGCGTCTGCAGGCTCCTGGGATCTTGCAAATACAGGAGGTGTTGCTGGAACTACATGCCTCCGAGCAGATTAAATGGAGATGATATGTACCTCCTCTGTGCCACCCTACAAACTGATGATCACCGGCTCATCGTCTTCCTCCTCTGTGCCACCCAACACATTGTTGACCACTGACTCATCATCACCGTCTTCCCTGGCAAGGTTTTAAGGAATACTTCCTTTTACATATTCTCTAGTGGCCAGATGTACGAACCTAAATTGCATGCACAAATGGGTTTGCGACCCGTTTGCGCATGCAAAATGGCCCTGTGCCATGTACAATTTTTAAATAGCGAGTCACAATTTATTTGTGACTCGCTATTTAGGAATTGCGAATCGCTATTAGGAAGGGGTGTTCCCTTCCTAATAGTATCCACAATCCAATGTATGAATGTTTTGTGACTGCAATTGGGATCGTAAAACACTTAAGAGGGTGGTAATGCAGTCGCAATTTGAAAGGGGTCCCCGGGTGACTCCTTCCCCTTTGTGACTGTATCTAACACTGTGTCACAATGTTTTAAGGGCAGGCAGTGGTCTCAGGGACCACTCCCTGCCCTTAACATTTTTTTATCGAGTATGTTTCTTTTTTAAAAAAAATGTAACGGGGTGCATTTAAGAATAAAACCAGTTTTATTTAAAAGCAGTCCCAGACATGGTGCTCTGCTGATCCCAGCAGACCACCATACCTGGGAGAGCCTGTCATTCCCAATAAGCTTGCAAATTGTTCATGTTAATGAGCCTCTCAATCTGTGACCCCATTGGGAATTGCATACAGTGTGTTATACATGGCACATTGTGGCTCGCAAATTGCGAGTCGCAAAAGACTCACAATTAACGAGGCACACTTTTGATCATCATACATCTGGCCCCTGTACTTGACTGGGTAAGGTAAGGTAAAAAATGTATTGTTTTTGAATAATTAAAACCATTACAAAATTACATACATGTGAAACGTTTAAAGGGTCGATGCATACTTTTGTAAGTCAAAAGTACAAAGTGTCCAGAATTGTTGTGCTGGGAGCCTGTAAATAGTTATACACAGGTTGCAGTCCCAAGCATCTTTTGCTTAGAAGCTATTAAAAATAAGAACTTAACGAGCTTCCCATTTAGTTGTGGATCCAGTGGGTTTAAGCATGCGAGTACTGCTTGTCTTCCGGGTGCGTATGCCTCGTTCGTTAAAAAGAGTTTTTGGCAGGCCAACCCTTTCCTTATTGACCTTCACGCAGGAGCAATGTCCTACTTCCCAGCTCCGCATAGCTGACAAAAGTACCTGTAGTTCTTTCTCAGCCATGGTGGAAGATGAAGTGTGGCTGGCAAGATTCCTAGCCTGTGCTTTAAAAAGGCTTCTTTAGAATTCCTTGAATACCCTAGTTTAAAGTATGCCTGTGATCCAAATGACTTATAATTGGATTGATTCATCCATGCATGGCTACGGTGTTAAAAAGCAGCTTTGTCTTCTATGAAAGAAAGTTTCTTAATAACCTTATTAGTGATGCTGTTATAGTGCAAGTGCATTTTTGGAGTTGCCTGGATCAGCAAGAGGAGGGGTTTGACAATGATGGGGAGTACAGATTCTTCGAGCAAAGACATTGAAAAGGGTGTTCCCTAAATATAGGGGCAATCTAATCAAACATTCAGCTAACCCACACCACCACAGAGAAAACAAATGTATTCAGAGAGAACTTCTTTTATTTTAAATTTGTTATATATACATTGTTTTTATAGAAAATTAGTTTCATTTAGACAATAAAATAATGTCTGTAGAGTTTTAGAATCATATACAAAAATACAAAAATACAATATAAAAACTAGGACACGCAACAGTAATTCAGAAAGAGGGCACAAAATCCATTCACTCATACACTCAAACAAACCTAATATACAGTCAGATTCATGCACAAACATTCACATACGTATCATCACACACAAAAGCGCCAACGCGCGTTTCGGACAAGTGCCAATACAGGCTTCCTTCATCAGGGTGCACTTGAGATGGAAAAACAAGGCAGACGCAGTGAAGGACGTCTGACACAAGATACGAGGAAAGCGGTCCTAGTGGCATCAAGGGCTGAAGGTGGGTATTCTGTGGGTAAAAAAAGCAACATAAGAAAAACTACAAAATGTCATATATGCAAAAGAAGGAAGAAAAAGGCCAGGAAGAATAGTCAGCAAGAACCAAAATTCAAATGGCAAAGTCCACACATCTCACAAAGGTAAAGTATCCTTATACCCCAAAATACATAACATGAAGAAAGCCAAAGAAAATTGTGCACAAAGTATAGCCAAGAATGGCCAAGTGTGTCAAGGAGCCAGCGAGTGCATACAAGAGCCACCACCATAACAAGAACAATACAGTCAGTGGGTAAAAGACAAGATTGGTAGCCTACCAGGGGATCCACAAAGGCTGGACCACTGAGAGATTTCACAGGATTAATAGGTAATTCGCTACCAGTAGCAAGATCCAGCGAGTATACTCAAAAAGCGATCAGAATATAGAGCATAACACTTTAAGGGGCCTGTGATGAATCCAAACAACTTTTCAAAGAGAGAACTCTGAGACCCAGGCAGTTCCGGTCGATATCATAAGACCATCCGAGTGTCTAAGGAAGATATATAGGACCACTTAGATACCACTACACACTAAAATAAATAAGCAATACGTGTAGCAGCTAAAAGAATTTTTAATATAAGGAGGGGGCAAAAAACAGGAGAATGAGGTAAATAGGGCCAACATAGAATCAGGCTAAGAATCTATAATAAGGCGATTCATGCGATTTAGAATAAGCAGAAATTCAACTGAACATATCACACAGAATCATAAGCACACAAAGGCGAGCCTATACAGAGCCTGTATTAATACAGAGTGGACTAGATAGGGGAAAAAGGGCGCAGTTAGAAAATAAAACATATATTAATTAAAGAGGGGGCAATGAGTGCAGCTAGGCAGGCCAGCGGTGCAGACCAATATAATTCGTAACTAGAGAGAGCCAAGAAAGGTCTACCTTAAAAGGGTTCCAAACAGAGCTTAGATAAGCCTCTCCGTATAGATGAAAGTATTCCAAAACGTACTAGTAATCAATATTCGGGTGACCTGTTAGGTTTAATAAAGAACAATTTTTTTTATAAAATCAAAGGGATGTAAACACACAAGGTGATGCAAGTTGTTGCACAGCGAGCTCATGGATACCTCAAAAGATGGAGTCGAATCATGTCCATTAAAGGTGCAAGGACAGCATAGGTGCGCACAAGTTCTGGGCAACGTTTGAAAAATGAAAAGGCAGAAAGCCTGTAAGGAAAAAATACAAACCGGTAAGAAATCCGAAAAAAATGAAAAAAGTTTTAGAGAGAAACAGACAGAGTGCCCTGCTTACCTGAAGAGACCCGTGGGTCTACCTCGATGGGAACCACGACGGAGGCAGTGGCCAAGACTCCTTCCCCCTATGACGAAAAAATGCGCCGGTATAGAGAGTCGGCGAAAAAAGCGATATATATAGTGTCGGCGGGTGCCGTGATTGAAAGCCCTGGGGAGAATGGAAATAGAAAAGGGGCCACAGTCGACAAAAAATAAAAAGAGGAAGGGAAAACGGACTCATAGGCATAGACCGCCAAAGCTGCAAAAAAGATGGAAAACAGACTCGTACATATAAACACAAGAAGCGTGATAAGTTGAAAAAATAAAATACAAAAAAAAGGGAAACGGATAAATAGATAAACCTCGTAGATATAAAAACATAATTGAAGAAAACGATTAAGTGTCAAGACATGATAAAAATACTACAAAGGATAAAGGGCTAAAAAGAAGGAGAAAAGGATCACAACAAACTACAATAGTTAAAATGCTTACTATCATGCGCAGAAAAACAACATCAATGAAGGGTGCATGGCAAAAAATAAATAAGGAATCAGAGAGATCTGGGACCTAAGTCAAGAGACATCAAAAGATGGTACTTAGAGAATAACAGAGATAAGCGCAAGGACCACAGGGGAAAAAAAGACACACAAGGTGTGTCTCCCGAGATTTCAGAGGATGGCATTTTCCCAAGGGATGTATTCATTCAGTCCTGAGACAGCCGTCTCAAGATAAAAAATCCAAAAGACTTCTCTTTTGGCTCTTAAGGCATCCATATTGCCATCCTTGGGTTGAGTTATCTTTTCGAGAATAAGCCATTTAAGATCTTCCACAGTGTGTTTAAGGGCTTTCCAGTGTGCAACAAGGGGGGCTCCAGAGCGTAGGTTTCTGATGCACGATTTATGTTCTGACAGCCTGGTCCTGATTTCCCTGCCAGTTTCTCCTACATAGCCCCTGGAGCAAGGACATGTGATAAGGTAAATGACATTGCTCTTCCTGCAGTTGGTCATGTTTTTCAGAACAATTCTTTTCTTCCCCAACTGAATTCCGGCACTGTCCAGACATTGTCACAGGCGTGGCATCCGCCACATTTGTGGCTCCCCATAATCGGGTTAGTACCTTTGATGCTACGTTGGCTAGCCATGGGTATGTCAGGAAGGGAGGCTCTTACCAGGACATTTCTGAGGTTCCTATTGCGGCGAAACGCAAAAAAAGGTTTTTCAAATTTCTCCATAGTTTTATCCATGTTGAGAAGGTAACACTGTGAGTTGATGATATATCGAAGCTTTTCATTGAAATTGGAATGGGTAGTGACCAAAACTAGCTTGTCATCATCTTCCTTGGTCTTAGATTGTAACAGAGCCTCCCGATTGTAATATTTGGCTCTTTTATAGGAGTCCCTAATAAGCCTATTAGGGTATCCCCTATCTAGGAATTTTTTTCTCATAACAGTGGCATTGGCTTCAAAATCTCTAGGGTCGGTACAGTTCCGGCGCAGCCTTAAGAACTGGCTAAACGGTATGCTGTTCCTTTGTGTACGCGGGTGGTAACTATCGTACATCAAAAGGGTGTTCCGGGCTGTTGGCTTAGTGTAGAGGGAAACCTCTATACGGCCATCGATTGCTTGGATCCACACATCTAGAAATTCAATTTTGGAGGAGCTGATGTTCGCAGTGAATTTAAGATGGGAGTCACAGAGGTTTATCCATAGGATAAACTCATCTAATTGTTCTCGTGGGCCCCGCCAGATGAAGAAAATATCGTCTATGAAACAATTATAGTTAGTAATATTTTCGGCAAATGGGGCCACCTCATTGTAGATACATTTTTCTTCAAATACCCCCATGTATGAGTTCGCCACATTAGGTGCACATGCTGCCCCCATACTGATGCCAAGTATTTGTTTGTAGATGGTTTTATCGAACTCAAAATAATTTTCTTTGAGCACAATCGAAAGGCATTCTAAGACAAACAGTTTCTCTGAAGGACATTCAGAGTCTTGTAATATCTTCTTGACGGCTTCAAGGGCGCCCACTTGAGGGATGTTGGAGTAAAGTGCCTCAATATCCATTGAGACAAGGAAGTCAAGGTCAGTATTGAATTCAAGCCCTTCGATTTTCGTGATAAGGTGTCCAGTATCACGAACAAATGCTGGAAGGTCACTCACAATAGGGGAAAGACAAGAGTCCACAAATTTCGAAAGGGGCTCGGTGAGGGACCCAATCGTAGAGACGATAGGCCTAAAAGGTGGACAAGTAAGGCTCTTATGCATCTTAGGTAGTCCATAAAGGACTGGTATTTTAAAGAATGATTTATTAAAGAAATCAAATTCTTGTTTGCAAATGGATCCACGCTGCAGGGCGTTGTGAGTAACATTAGAGATCTCGTTCATTATTCTCTTCGATGGATAATTTTCAACTTTCAGGTATTGTTCTTGATTACTCAGCATGAGAAGGATCTGTTCTTTGTAGTTCTCACTATCAAGAACTGTAATACCACCCCCTTTATCGCTCGGTTTAACAGTGAGAGAGCGATCAGTCGACAGTTGTTTAAGGGCCTGATATTCATCGTAATTGAGGTTGTAAGGGGGTTTTGGAATGAACTTAGTGAGTTTAGTGATTTTAGAACAGACGCTTTTCTCGAATATTCCCACCTCAGGGCCAACTTGCTCAATGGTCGGCGTGAACACCGAAGGGGGTCTAAATCCAGAGATGTTCCTTTCTCCTTCAACTTCTCTTCCCAAGAAAAACTTCTTGAGCCGAACTTTCCGAAAGAAAGTTTGTAAATCTTTGTTAAGTTCGAAGGCATTGAAGGGGGCACTAGGGACAAAAGATAGTCCCTTGGATAAAACAGCCATGGTACTTTTTCCTAGAGGTTTTTTTGACAGGTTAAAGATGGGTATCAGAGATTGATCAGTAGATGTCTCTAATCTCTCCAATAACGGTTTTGTCTTGTTTCCAGAAAACGTTGCTGGTTCCCCATCTGCTGATAGCCAGAGTTCTGAAATTGCCCTCTCTCTGATGGTCTGAATCGGACCCGATTCGTCCCTCGGCGATTCCCTAAAAAACGGTTGGATCTTTGAGGGCCATCAGAGTTGTTCCTTCTATCAGGTGGATTTTCATTCGAGGTGGAACCACCTTCATCTGATTCAGAGGTGTTAGAAAAGGTCCGTATTTGTCTATTTGACCAGTGTTGACGGTCACCTTGTTGGTAGGAATCCCGAGTGGTGTAATATTGGGCATGTAGGTAAGGATAGACTCTCTCTTCTGAAAAATATCTAATGTCTTTTTTAAGTTTATCCGTCTTTCTTTTGACAATATAGTCATTGAAAGAGTCTAGTTCTAGATTAACTTCTTCTAGTTTACGTTTAGCATCCCCAACTGCGTCATTTTTTAGGAGTGATTCCTCCATAGTTGCAATTTGTTTGAGCAGCTCAGCTACCACCTCTCTAGCTGTATCAATAATGAGTAGCATGAGGTCTCTCGAACAACGGTTGGCAATGAGGGACCATCTTTCAAGAAAGAGACGCAATTCAACAAAAAGGCCTGGTATATTTCTGATACGAAGACAATTGGGGATGACCCCAGCTTTGAGATATTTAATCATAAAGTCTGCATGGGATTCAGTCCTTTTTGATTTCTTCTTTAAATTAAGAAGCTTAAGCCATCCATCATTTGTACCTTTATTCAGCGAGAAGGGTTGTTCAGATGAGGTGGTGGGTCCAAGCAACCTGGTAAAATCTTCCTCACTGAACCCAAAGGTTTTAATGGCATCCATAGTAGCTGGTAGAAAAGATAGAACAAAGGAAAATAACCCAAAGAAAAAGATTTTTTTAAGTGAAAAAGGATAATCTAAGAGCTTACCAAAGAGAAGCCACACAGTGGAGCGTGGATTAGAGAAAAAGAAAATTAAAATTAAACAAAAAACAACAAACAACAAGAGCCAAGATAACACTCAAATATATCGGGACCAACAAAGGTGTCCCCCTTGCAAACAGTTCTTGCTAGACTCAAGGCCTGGGGGAAAAGGGGGAAAAAGGGGGGTGGGGGGGAGGGGAGGGAAGAGGGGGAAAAAAGGGAGAAAGGGGAGGGAACCTATCTAACCCTCACGGCAAAAGTGCCGGGTAAACAGTCAAAAAACAGCAGAGGGGCCCTGAAACTATGAATATATACCAAAAGGGGAACAACCCGCGGGGGCGAGAATACTAGAGCAAAGACATTGAAAAGGGTGTTCCCTAAATATAGGGGCAATCTAATCAAACATTCAGCTAACCCACACCACCACAGAGAAAACAAATGTATTCAGAGAGAACTTCTTTTATTTTAAATTTGTTATATATACATTGTTTTTATAGAAAATTAGTTTCATTTAGACAATAAAATAATGTCTGTAGAGTTTTAGAATCATATACAAAAATACAAAAATACAATATAAAAACTAGGACACGCAACAGTAATTCAGAAAGAGGGCACAAAATCCATTCACTCATACACTCAAACAAACCTAATATACAGTCAGATTCATGCACAAACATTCACATACGTATCATCACACACAAAAGCGCCGACGCGCGTTTCGGACAAGTGCCAATACAGGCTTCCTTCATCAGGGCACACTTGAGATGGAAAAACAAGGCAGACGCAGTGAAGGACGTCTGACACAAGATACGAGAAAAGCGGTCCTAGTGGCATCAAGGGCTGAAGGTGGGTATTCTGTGGGTAAAAAAAGCAACATAAGAAAAACTACAAAATGTCATATATGCAAAAGAAGGAAGAAAAAGGCCAGGAAGAATAGTCAGCAAGAACCAAAATTCAAATGGCAAAGTCCACACATCTCACAAAGGTAAAGTATCCTTATACCCCAAAATACATAACATGAAGAAAGCCAAAGAAAATTGTGCACAAAGTATAGCCAAGAATGGCCAAGTGTGTCAAGGAGCCAGCGAGTGCATACAAGAGCCACCACCATAACAATAACAATACAGTCAGTGTGTAAAAGACAAGATTGGTAGCCTACCAGGGGGTCCACAAAGGCTGGACCACTGAGAGATTTCACAGGATTAATAGGTAATTCGCTACCAGTAGCAAGATCCAGCGAGTATACTCAAAAAGCGATCAGAATATAGAGCATAACACTTTAAGGGGCCAGTGATGAATCCAAACAACTTTTCAAAGAGAGAACTCTGAGACCCAGGCAGTTCCGGTCGATATCATAAGACCATCCGAGTGTCTAAGGAAGATATATAGGACCACTTAGATACCACTACACACTAAAATAAACAAGCAATACGTGTAGCAGCTAAAAGAATTTTTAATATAAGGAGGGGGCAAAAAACAGGAGAATGAGGTAAATAGGGCCAACATAGAATCAGGCTAAGAATCTATAATAAGGCGATTCATGCGATTTAGAATAAGCAGAAATTCAACTGAACATATCACACAGAATCATAAGCACACAAAGGCGAGCCTATACAGAGCCTGTATTAATACAGAGTGGACTAGATAGGGGAAAAAGGGCGCAGTTAGAAAATAAAACATATATTAATTAAAGAGGGGGCAATGAGTGCAGCTAGGCAGGCCAGCGGTGCAGACCAATATAATTCGTAACTAGAGAGAGCCAAGAAAGGTCTACCTTAAAAGGGTTCCAAACAGAGCTTAGATAAGCCTCTCCGTATAGATGAAAGTATTCCAAAACGTACTAGTAATCAATATTCGGGTGACCTGTTAGGTTTAATAAAGAACAATTTTTTTTATAAAATCAAAGGGATGTAAACACACAAGGTGATGCAAGTTGTTGCACAGCGAGCTCACGGATACCTCAAAAGATGGAGTCTAATCATGTCCATTAAAGGTGCAAGGACAGCATAGGTGCGCACAAGTTCTGGGCAACGTTTGAAAAATGAAAAGGCAGAAAGCCTGTAAGGAAAAAATACAAACCGGTAAGAAATCCGAAAAAAATGAAAAAAGTTTTAGAGAGAAACAGACAGAGTGCCCTGCTTACCTGAAGAGACCCGTGGGTCTACCTCGATGGGAACCACGACGGAGGCAGTGGCCAAGACTCCTTCCCCCTATGACGAAAAAATGCGCCGGTATAGAGAGTCGGCGAAAAAAGCGATATATATAGTGTCGGCGGGTGCCGTGATTGAAAGCACCTGGGGAGGATGGAAATAGAAAAGGGGCCACAGTCAACAAAAAATAAAAAGAGGAATGGAAAACGGACTCATAGGCATAGACCGCCAAAGCTGCAAAAAAGATGGAAAACAGACTCGTACATATAAACACAAGCGTGATAAGTTGAAAAAATAAAATACACAAAAAAGGGAAACGGATAAATAGATAAACCTCGTAGATATAAAAACATAATTGAAGAAAACGATTAAGTGTCAAGACATGATAAAAATACTACAAAGGATAAAGGGCTAAAAAGAAGGAGAAAAGGATCACAACAAACTACAATAGTTAAAATGCTTACTATCATGCGCAGAAAAACAACATCTATGAAGGGTGCATGGCAAAAAATAAATAAGGAATCAGAGAGATCTGGGACCTAAGTCAAGAGATATCAAAAGATGGTACTTAGAGAATAACAGAGATAAGCGCAAGGACCACAGGGGAAAAAAAGACACACGAGGTGTGTCTCCCGAGATTTCAGAGGATGGCATTTTCCCAAGGGATGTATTCATTCAGTCCTGAGACAGCCGTCTCAAGATGAAAAATCCAAAAGACTTCTCTTTTGGCTCTTAAGGCATCCATATTGCCATCCTTGGGTTGAGTTATCTTTTCGAGAATAAGCCATTTAAGATCTTCCACATTGTGTTTAAGGGCTTTCCAGTGTGCAACAAGGGGGGCTCCAGAGCGTAGGTTTCTGATGCAATATTTATGTTCTGACAGCCTGGTCCTGATTTCCCTGCCAGTTTCTCCTACATAGCCCCTGGAGCAAGGACATGTGATAAGGTAAATGACATTGCTCGTCCTGCAGTTGGTCATGTTTTTCAGAACAATTCTTTTCTTACCCCAACTGAATTCCGGCACTGTCCAGACATTGTCACAGGCGTGGCATCCGCCACATTTGTGGCTCCCCATAATCGGGTTAGTACCTTTGATGCTACGTTGGCTAGCCATGGGTATGTCAGGAAGGGAGGCTCTTACCAGGACATTTCTGAGGTTCCTATTGCGGCGAAACGCAAAAATAGGTTTTTCAAATTTCTCCATAGTTTTATCCATGTTGAGAAGGTACCACTGTGAGTTGATGATATATCGAAGCTTTTCATTGAAATTGGAATGGGTAGTGACCAAAACTAGCTTGTCATCATCTTCCTTGGTCTTAGATTGTAACAGAGCCTCCCGATTGTAATATTTGGCTCTTTTATAGGAGTCCCTAATAAGCCTATTAGGGTATCCCCTATCTAGGAATTTTTTTCTCATAACAGTGGCATTGGCTTCAAAATCTCTAGGGTCGGTACAGTTCCGGCGCAGCCGTAAGAACTGGCTAAACGGTATGCTGTTCCTTTGTGTACGCGGGTGGTAACTATCGTACATCAAAAGGGTGTTCCGGGCTGTTGGCTTAGTGTAGAGGGAAACCTCTATACGGCCATCGATTGCTTGGATCCACACATCTAGAAATTCAATTTTGGAGGAGCTGATGTTCGCAGTGAATTTAAGATGGGAGTCACAGAGGTTTATCCATAGGATAAACTCATCTAATTGTTCTCGTGGGCCCCGCCAGATGAAGAAAATATCGTCTATGAAACGATTATAGTTAGTAATATTTTCGGCAAATGGGGCCACCTCATTGTAGATACATTTTTCTTCAAATACCCCCATGTATGAGTTCGCCACATTAGGTGCACATGCTGCCCCCATACTGATGCCAAGTATTTGTTTGTAGATGGTTTTATCGAACTCAAAATAATTTTCTTTGAGCACAATCGAAAGGCATTCTAAGACAAACAGTTTCTCTGAAGGACATTCAGAGTCTTGTAATATCTTCTTGACGGCTTCAAGGGCGCCCACTTGAGGGATGTTGGAGTAAAGTGCCTCAATATCCATTGAGACAAGGAAGTCAAGGTCAGTATTGAATTCAAGCCCTTCGATTTTCGTGATAAGGTGTCCAGTATCACGAACAAATGCTGGAAGGTCACTCACAATAGGGGAAAGACAAGAGTCCACAAATTTCGAAAGGGGCTCGGTGAGGGACCCAATCGTAGAGACGATAGGCCTAAAAGGTGGACAAGTAAGGCTCTTATGCATCTTAGGTAGTCCATAAAGGACTGGTATTTTAAAGAATGATTTATTAAAGAAATCAAATTCTTGTTTGCAAATGGATCCACGCTGCAGGGCGTTGTGAGTAACATTAGAGATCTCGTTCATTATTCTCTTCGATGGATAATTTGCAACTTTCAGGTATTGTTCTTGATTACTCAGGATGAGAAGGATCTGTTCTTTGTAGTTCTCACTATCAAGAACTGTAATACCACCCCCTTTATCGCTCGGTTTAACAGTGAGAGAGCGATCAGTCGACAGTTGTTTAAGGGCCTGATATTCATCGTAATTGAGGTTGTAAGGGGGTTTTGGAATGAACTTAGTGAGTTTAGTGATTTTAGAACAGACGCTTTTCTCGAATATTCCCACCTCAGGGCCAACAGGCTCAATGGTCGGCGTGAACACCGAAGGGGGTCTAAATCCAGAGATGTTCCTTTCTCCTTTAACTTCTCTTCCCAAGAAAAACTTCTTGAGCCGAACTTTCCGAAAGAAAGTTTGTAAATCTTTGTTAAGTTCGAAGGCATTGAAGGGGGCACTAGGGACAGATTCTTCTCCTTGCTGAGGATCGTGAAGTTGATGGGGAAGAGCAGTCTTCTCGACAGTATATTGCAGAGCAAGAATTTCAACCTCCTGTTCTTCTCCCATGTCCAGAAGAGCTGTTGCTGACAGCGGCTCCTGTTGCCCACTTTCCTGCAGTGATGCAGTTTTGTGGCTACTGACAACTCTAATTTAGATTCACTGCTCTCCATGACTGCAGTCACTGCAGTGCTGAGAGACATGGCCTTAGATTTTGGTGATTGTGCTGCAGTTGATTCAGAAGTCTTAGGCTTGTTCTGCCTTGAAGATGCGGTATAAGGCACATCATGCTTCCTGACAAAGGATGTGGGTCCACTGGCCACTTTCTTGTTATGAACCTCCTTCTTTGTGGGCATCTTGTTAGCACTTAGCATGAGGAGACACTTTCAGCAGCGGAGAACTCAGGTGTCCCTACCAGCAGATTCTTTCAGAAACTTCAGTACCATGAGTGATGTCTTCTGCATCACTTGTAACCAAAGAAACCTGAAGAATCTAGAGCCCAGAGAAAGGGAGGTACACAAGGGAATCAGAAGAATGTAGACAATGTATCACAAGTGAAGTCATCATCATCCACATCATCCCAAATGCTTAACAATAGTGCAGCCACATGTATAAACATTTTTTTCACACAACATCAAAATTACACATAAAGGTTAGTTTGTTTCCCTCCATAACCGTGGTGGTAGGAGGCAGGGGATGCAAAAATACATTAAATAATTGCTAGTGACCCACTATGCCCAAGGGCCCATCAGGACTTTATGGGAGGCAGGGAAAAGAAGGCAAAAATTAAAACAAATACATCAAATAAGTGCTGGTGCCCCAAAGACCTTACGGCCCATAGGGACTAAATCTATTGGAGGCGTGGAGAGGCAGACAAAATTGAAACAAATACATCAAATTATTGCTAGTGCCCCACTAGGCCCTAGGGTCCATACGGATTACATGAGAACCAGTGAGAGGCAAGCAAAAATGAAAAAATAAAATATATAAAATAATTGCTGGTGCCCCTCCAGGCTCTAAGGCCCTTGGGGGCTCTATTGCAAGACAGGGTAGGTGGGCAAAAATAAAACAAAATACATAAAATTACTGCTGGTGCCCACCAGGCCCTAGGGCCATTGAGGGCTCTATGGGAGGTATTCATAACAAATACATCAAATAATTGCTGATGCCCCACCAGGGCCGTGTTGACTATGTTAGACACAGGAAGGCAGGGAAAAGTTAAATAAATTGGAAAAATGATTAAATAACATCACTGTACTACCATCAGCCCCAAGCACAGGAAAACAGGCCTGTGACATTTTTCTTCATTTTTTCCTGATTTCCTAATATTTATATTTGTGCTTGTAGCTGATTGCAGTACAGTGATGTTTCACTGGTCCAAGGAAATGGCTTTCAAAAGTGGAATAAAGGGAATGAACCACACACTTGCTGCACAAAATGGTGGAAGCAAGTTCATCCACACTAAGGCCACTGAAGAAGAAGAAATGGAAGACAAAGATAAAATGACCACCAAACACACACACAAACAGACTCTACAAAAATGGTTATCACCACATAGCCATCACAGAGGGAGGCATAGAGAACTAAGACACAATGGTCACTATGACCCCACACACACATGCACACATGCATGCAAGCACACACACATACACACACAGTCCAAAATAACAAGAAAGTGATAAAATCAAATAAATGAAACTAGGGCGATGTGTATTTGTGTAATTTTAAAAAATAGCACAGGAAGAAGAAAGATATACAATAAACAGCTGAAAAAGTCTAATATGCAGGAAAAAGTCATGCACTACAAATATTAAAATGCTAATTTAATAACCATAATTTGTCATTTTATAAAATATTGTTTACCGTTTAATAAACAATATTTGTTATATTGTCATCGTAACCAACCTTGATTTAATACATTTAAGATTTGTATGCAAAATATGCAAAAAGGCATGCAGTAGTTGATGGTGAGAATATGGGGTGGACTTTTCTTGACCAGTCGTTCATGTCCAGTGAGTCGCATTATCCATGGACAGCCTTATCTGTATCAACTTGTCCTCAAAATGTCCTGAAAAATGGAAGACTTGCAGAATGTGGATAATTGCAATGAAGAAATATGTGTACCAGGCTCACTTAGTTTAATGCCCATATTTTATCTCTGATCCCTCCCCAATGACTCCATAAAAATCGTTCTCCATTGACATATGCAGTGCCATCCCAGGAGGCTGGATCTCCAGCAAGCCGTATAAGCAGATTTGCATCAGTTTTCTAATATGTCAGTTGTACAGCATTGCGCACTGTTGGATACTGCGTATTCCCCACATGAATCTCACTAAAGTGCCTGTCAGCCACAGCTAACAATTTACAGTTGAACTTTTTTATGACTCAGTCTGTGGGGGGGTTTATGGATAGAAGGCAATGTTAAGAACTAGGATCAAACTGAATGGGCTTTCTTTTATCACATTTTGTTCGCGACAGAAAATGCCAATCTTTTATTTTCAAAGAAATTAATCATTTGACAAGACTCGATGATCAAAATTTTATCTCAGACTCAAGGCACAGCAGTCCCTGCACTTTCCTTGCTCTCTGGACAAATTACCTACCACAGTGGAGGAACAAAACAACAACTTGTTTTGAAAATCGTAGCAGAAAACAGTATGATTGAAAACAGAAAAGCCAAAGAAACTGAAATCATGTTTTGACAGATTATCCTTATTACCAAAATAAAGTGCTTGCAAAATGATTGTGTTTAAAAAAAACAAAAAAAAGCACTGAGTGGTTTTAAAAAATGAAACATAGGAAAATCTAGGACTTGCTTGTATATTTAAACAGCACCAGGATTGACCTCCTTAGCCTTGCAGGGTGCATATAAATGAATGTCAGTGGTTTCAATTTTTGGAGCATAGTACAGTCGTGTTCTGTTTTTTTCTCAACAACCACAATCCCTTGCAGGGTGAAGGACAATAAGCCAGCAAAATTAACCTGTGTTTTACCCTGGGTAACTTGGCACAAATAGCAGTCAGGCTAAACTTATAGGTGAAGTGTGAAGCATGCAGCACACAACCAGTAATAAAGAGAAAATACAAAACAAGAAAAATACCAAACCAATCCAGGAAAAACTGAGTAAAGGTAAATACATTATTTGACAACAATCTAATCAGTAGAACCAAAGTTATGAATTTCTAAGTGAAATCCAGCTCCTAATAGATCAATATACCAACTGCAAACATCTGGTCAAGTGAGACCGGGTCATTGTTGAAAGTTAAGGATGACTGCCATGGAGGGCGTTTCAGATACAGGAAGTGGATTGGGTCCGGTCAGCACTTACCTTTGGACTTAGAAAAGGTTTGAAAGAAAAATGTTTGAGAAGGTCAAAAGTCAGTGGTGCAAGGCTGCAGGAGTGCCCTAACAGGAAGCATCATCATCGGATGACCATGGAGCAAAGCTAGTGTGAAGATTTGTGCTCCCTGAGTTAGTCGCAAAGATGGAAGTTGATAATCTATAGCAGGACAAAGCATAGCGCCACAGTCTAAGAGAGTTCCATGAAGTTGGATAGCCTTTTGGTAAAGGACAGCTGCAACAGATTTGCTGCTGCGGAGAAGAATGTAGCAGGGGAACCTGCAAAGTCAAGCCAACCGGCAAAGCACCTCTGGCAGATTGGTGCACAAGTTGCTCCTGGTCTTCTCCTGGGTCTCAGAGCAATTTTTTGACAAGTGTTGTCCCTCTGGCTATGAACAGTAGGCTAGCAAACTAGCCCTTAGAATCACTTCTGGCAATACTGGGTGCAAGTGAATGTGGCTGGATCAACAGCAGGGCTGACCTTTGAGTGACCAAGGCATGCGCCAGGTAGCAACAGTCCTTCCAGGTACAGCAGCAGTTTGTAAGAGTGAACAGCAGGTCACGAAACAAGCAATCCTCTGGGAGTCCTCCTGCAGGTCCAGTAGTGAACTGAAGAGATGGACTGAAGACTATAATTTTATTCCCTGGTGCCCTTCCTCTGAACGGAGGCAGAAGCTTAAGAAAAGTTTCTTTGAAGTGCATGGAATTTACTGACACCCTTGCATTTGCTCCAAACTGGCTAATGTGAAAATACAGGGTCATTAAACCTTATCATCAGACGAACCCCCAAACTGGAAGCATTCAGGAAGACCCTCAAGACCTGGCTCTTCGGATAAGATGTAGTTGATAGAAACCCCCGACCAGCGCATTGAGACCCTCATAGGTGAGTAGTGTGCTTGACAAATCCCTGATTGATTGATTGATTGTGAGAAGGCAGGACCCAACCTATTCAGGTACAAGTCAGGCTGTTCTCAGCTCTGCCCCTCTATCCTGTCACTGATGGCTCATTGAGGCACACCTAATATCCCTCTATTGTGTGACTATTACCAAGTCTAACTTGTATTCCGAGTCATGTGACCCAAGGCAGGCTGCAGGCACAAAGGGCTAACGGCAGGAAAATGCCAACTTTCTAAAAGTGGGTTTTTTCAAAATTGTAATGAAAAATCGATCTTTACCATTAAAAAGGGTTTATCATTACAATTCCATAGGTACCAAGGACGACATATTTACCTCCTCACAACTAAGAATTACAGTTTATGAAATGTAATAAGGAATCCCCTATGTCACTTTCTTCTTCCTGAACTGAGGCATCTGTTGTAAAAGTGTTTATGATTAATCAGAAGAGAATTGTGAGCCCTTTTTTCAGTGTCTTGTACACTTCTTATCTGTGTCCTGATCGTCCACCTCTCTTTGAGTATTTTTGGGATGTTTCTTGATAGAAATGAGAAAGACTTCTGTCAGTATAGTGATACCTATCAGGCTGTTTAATTGTTTCACGGTCACACGAATTATAGCATGGGACTCCAGTTGGGGAGATCTACCCCTTGACTTTCTTTATTAATAATTGTTTTGTTCATCCCAAAGTATTTTAGACAACTTAGGTGCCTGTCGTGAGTTATTCTCGTCAGAATTACCCTTTATTTGAGGTTTATTTGGTCTGGTGTAAGGTTTATTTATCTCTGCCTATAGATATATAGATATTAGCAATAATTTTTGGCAGTTTGCCTGCCTGATTAGCTAACAAAACCTGTGCAAGATGTTGGCATACTGTTAAGGCTGCTGCTTCTCCTTTAATATTAATTAAACATTTTGAAGGTACTGTGACATAGTTGCCAATAAGTTTTATCCCCAAATTCTGGGCAGTGCAGCCACATATTCTTTTTTAAATTTCTTTCAGCATTTCAGGCAAAATAGTCATGGGAGTTATTGCAGCAAAAAGTATGCACAAAGTGGCACATTCATCTACCGGGGAAACCATCCCACAGGCAATTGTGAGACTTCTATATTCTTTCTTGGGGTCCCGAATGGTGAAATAGTACTTTAAACTGGCTTGTTTTAAGTGCAACCCAGAACAGACTTTCCTCCCATATACCCATATTCGCATTGAGTGCAACTGGGCCAATTACAGGCACTGTTAAATGTGGCTGGGTTTGTTGTTATTGTTCACAGAACAAACTGTGTCAAACATCTATATAGTCTAACACACCTACTGTGAGTGCTCCTAATACTGGATATGATGTGTAGCCATCTAAGACTGGCTATGATGCCTCGTCATTGTTGAGGTAACCTAGTCTCACATTTGGTAGTGGATGTGGTATGGTGCCTTGGATCACATTAGTGTGTTACTGGAATATTAATGATATTTCAAAATCTTCATGGGCTATGTATTTGCCTGGTATGACTGCTGCTGTGTATGTATGAAATACTCCGGTGTTACCATCTTCTCCAGGAAAGGTGACCTAGGAATACAATGTCTCTGTTTTATACTCTTAATGGGCCTCTACCATAAAGTTAACATCTCCTCTCCTCCAGTAAGAGGAAGCCCTTGGTATTTTAACATCTGTATTACTACATGTCTGTAATTTAGTGAAATAACTACTGATTCTACACAAACATTTTTAATGAACAGAATTTATAGAAGAGAAAAACTATAGTGGGTTGATCCTTTTAAAGGTTCAAGCTTGAGTTACCTGCATACAAACTTTGGGGTTGCCTATCTAGCTGAGGAGGATTATTCCCTAACACCACAGATATCTCCATATAAGGTGACGAGGGGCTTTAGGCACATGCAACAACTACTCAGGAGATCCATTAAACAAAGTACCTTACCTATAACGTTGGGTGCCATGTCGTTCAATTCCTACTAATTAAGTAAAATTGTGTGTTTGGAAAACATATGCATCAAAATATGTGGGCTGAGTCCACTCCTGTATCCACAACATGTTGGCCTAATTCCTGGCTAGCTCACAGTGTGCCATCTGGACTCCCAAATTTGACAGGGTACTGGATGGTATCTGCAAACTCAGAACATGATTCTCTAATTCCTGAGAGTCACCAGGGCTAGTACTCAGCCGTGGGTGAACTTTCAGAATAATCCATTGAAGAGTTCCCCTGAGGAACTTGGCTCAGAAGCAGTTTACATAATATTAGTCCAATTCCATTCACACTGTGTTAGAGGTTCAATGCTGATATGTGTGTTTGTCTTTCTGATTCAGAACTGTCTCTAAATGGACAATAAAACACAAGGGCAGCATGCTCAGTGTTCTTGTAGCCTTGTACAAGTGCTGTGATAAAAATGCTTATGAGGAAATGTGCTTGCAAGCAGTACACTTTATAAGTAAGTTATCATGTACGTACAAAGCATGTAAAAAGTCACTGTCTAAAAAGATATCTAGTTGAAATGTGAACCTGTAAAATGGAAGCTTTTGTGCACGAAACCTGTTGAAACCCACAACAAGGTTCAAGGTGGTGGTTAGGTATATAGTGTGGTAAGAGTATGTTCAGGGTTAAAGGGTGGGTAAGGGTATATATAAGTAAGGGTAACTGTGGGGTTTAGGGGTGGGTAGGGGCATAGGTTGGTATCAGTATTTTTAGGGTTTAGTCATTGGTGGAGGTATAGGGTGGCAAAGACATTTTTATGGATTACGGATGGGTAGGGTCATAGGATGGCAAAGGACTTTTTAGGGTTTAGGGGTGGGTTGGGACACAGGGTGGTAAGAGTATTTTTAGGGTATAAGGGTGGACAGGGGCATAAGGCAGTATAGCTATTTTTAGGGTTTAGGGGTGGGTAGGGGGAAAATGTGGTAAGGGCTTTTTCAGGGATATGGGGTGGGTATGGGCATAGGGTAGTAAGGGTATTTTTAGAGTCTAGGAGGGGTGGGTGAGGGCATAGGGTGGTACGGGAATTTCTATGATTTAGGTGCGGGTATTGGTTTAGGGTAGTAAGTGAATTTTTAGGGTTATGGGGTGGGTAGGGATATAGGGTATTTTTTAGGGTTCTAGGGGGTGGGGGCATAGTGTGGAAATGATATTTTTAGGGTTAAGAGGAGGATAGGGACATAGAGTGGTAAGGGTATTTTAAGGGTTTAGGAGTGGATAGGGGTAGAGGTTTGTAAGGGAATTTATTGTGTTTGGTCCTGGGTACGGATATATGGTCGTAATGGTATTTTTAGGGTTTAGGGTGGATAGGGGCATAGGCTGGTAAGTGTCATTTAGAGTTTAGTTGTCAGTTATCAATGATGTCATCAGTGATATTATTTGAGATGTAAGCAGTGATGTCACTGACCATGTCATGAGTGATGTAAAACGTGAGGTCATAAGCAGTGCATTGCAGGGGTGCGAGTTATAGTTAGCTCAGATAACTATAATTACTGGATTTCTCTGGTTTTGTACGAGTGAAATGTCAGCCTAACTATAATGCTTAAAAAGTGCGAGCAAAATGGTATTGCTTGCTCAAAGCGGAGCACTGTTTGTTATGGCATGGCGTAAAGAGTTCTCCTGCCATGTCACAGCAAACTGCAATGCCACAGGAGAGGGAACCTTGGGACTTTTCTGGAACGGGCCTGGGTGTGGTGGTCCTCAGGGTAATCTAGAGCTCCATGAGGGGGGGCAGCGCAGTCCCCCTCCTTTTTTCAAATGTGCCCCAGGGAAGTGGTGGCCCATGGAGCCTTGCGTCCACAACTGACAGCCTGCATATATTTAACTTGAGCCCTGGGAGGAGTGGTCTAGGGTTACGAGGGTCCACCTCAATTTCTATCGGTGATTGCCCTAGGGACACAGTGGTCCTCGGGGCTTTGGGGGGCCATGCAGCTCCCCATTTCTTTTACTCATTGCTCCACGGAGGTGGTGGCCGCCGGGGCTTTGGGGGTCCGCGCTGGCCCTCTGCATTTGCATTTGTTGTCCCAGGAAGTTGGCAGTCCGCTTGCCTCCCTGCGTTAATACATTATTAGTCCTGGGGATATTATAGTCCCTGGGGCTGCGAGGGAGGCCATACGGGAATCCCTTGCATTAATTTTATTCAATGGCCCTGTGGAGGTGGCGATACCAGGGGCTGCAATTATCTGTGCGGGCCCCCCGCACATCAGGTTACAGATGTTTGCCCCAGGGAATTGGCAGTCTCTGGGTGGGGGGGTGCTGCATGAACACACATTACTATAAAAACTGGCGCGGGACCATGCCCAACTGCGGGCTAATATTCAGCGAAGAGCAGGTTGTACAAGCTTTGTTTTTTTTATGTCTGCGGGAGTCGTGGATCCAGTGCCATAAATTTAAAAAAAAGCTTTTTTGGGCCACAAGGACCCTCCCCAGAGGCCTAGGGTCAGGGTGTTTCTACCCTGCCCCTTTCTTTTAAAAAAAAATCTTTTTTACATGACTCAGTTCAACTGAGTCATAACACAGCTGCCAACACTTCGTGGTTTGAAGTGTTGGCAACCAATCAGATCTCAGGACGCGGTCGGGAGGGGTTGCGGATTCCGGTGTCCCTATATATACAACTGGACATTTCTTTAAACCCCCAACTACTGAACAGATTTACACCAAATCACCAATTGGTGTAATTCCATTTAGCAGTTTGGGCTTTAGCTCTGTCTAAAGCTTCTATAGGAGTCGACACAGGGGAAAATGTGCTTTTAAGCACCCTCTCTTCTCGGTACCCGCTTGACGATTAACCTGAAACTTTCAGTACAGCAGCTGAAGTGAGTATCATATCAGTTTTGGAAACTTTGTGAAGATTTGTCAAATTGCACAAAGTTATTGGCAAATGAAAAAAAAATCTTCCTATGGAAACTGTGAGAAGTTGGAGTGGTATATGCAGTCCACTAATAAAAATGGGCACCTTGCACTCGTCTAAATGACCCTTATGATGTATGAGTCTGAACTGGGGTGGCTTGGTGAGCAAAATAACGATGGATTAAACACAAGATTCCGTCCATCATCTTGTGTAATGTAAATGTAAATGTATTGCGACTTATATAGCGCACGTATCACCCGAAGGCATCAAGGCACTTGCCTTGGGAACCCGTCCTGGCTTTTCCCTGTGAGATAACCCCTACTGGGTATCCCCAGGGTGAAAGCCAGGCATCCCGCAGTGGGTGGGCCGCTGTAGTGGAGATTAAGCAACTATTGCCCAGAGTTGCAGCGTGGGACCCCATGATTAAATTAGGCACCGAGGCGAGAATTATCGAGTCCGTGGACATTTTGGGCTCAGGACCCTGTGTGATTTGCTGTTCACCCTGATGGAGCAAGGATTCGTACGTAAAGCGACTTGCTTGAACTCATGAACCTAAAATAATGTTAAATTAACTAATCAATATGTTTGTCTTCTTAATTTGCCCCTTTTCTGACATTTGGGTTGTCCGAGTATAGCTTGCTTATGTGTTTACTAATCCTAATACACCTGCAACCTAAAAATGGCTGCTGCACCACGGGAATTTCTGCTGCGCATGCGTCGGTCATACCCATGTGACATGACGTACTCGCAGTTTGGAGGGAAGCTGTTTGCATCTGCGAATTAGAGCTAAGATGGCTGCTTTGTGTTCTCACATGCCAGTAGCTTGCAATGCTGCTTTTGCAAAGCTGTTTGTTCTGCTTAATCACTAAAGCTATAGTTATTATAATGTAATGGGTATAGAATAGAAGTTCATGGTATGCAGTGTATTCATTTATTCTGTGTTCCGAAACTATTACTTTTTACTTTTTCATGTATCATAATCCTTGGGCATGAGGGACAGGAATACTCCATTTTGAAAATCCTTTTGCACACGGCACACTAAAAGAGGAGGACTGAAGTCATCTCACATTGAAACCAAGCCAAGGCAAGATACAGCCAAGATGCGCATGGGAAGCCGACCTTTCCCCTCAGTCGAAGAAGCCAGAGTGTACCTGTTGAATTACAATGTATTTATTACTAAAGCGACCATTGTGAAGTGAAATACAAAAGTAATGAGAACCTGAAAAAGATAGGCGGGAACGCAAAATTAATATTCATTGCTGAGGTAACTAAATTTTAGGTGGTGTGTCGACCTCTCCTCCTCTCTTAACCAATCGAAATTGGGGATCCTTACACTTGCAACATTGGGGGGTGGTATACTGACCTGAAAAATAGTATAACTAGCATAGGTTTAGCTAGAGAAATTGTCCGACTTGTCAGAATAGCTGACCTGCCACTGACCAAACACACTCAATAGCACTCTGTCAGAGAGACTCGCTGACTCAATCGGGGTTCTGGGACCTTAAGTGCTTGGCGAAGCACATTGCTGGGGAAATTGGTAACCCAATCGGGGTTTTCTGACTGATAGCTGCAGAGAGGGAGTAGCGCAGGCGTTGCAACTGAACTGCGGGTTCTGGTCTCAACTTTCGGTGGTCCTGTCCTGATCCTAATCTGATCTACCCTGTCCTGATTTCCATACTGCACCTGCTGGCCTACTGGCAACTGCATTCCTTGGGTTTTTCTTCTGTCCTTAACTGTCCCGTGGCCAGGGTTGGTCTTCACACCGTTCTAGGTAAATATAAACCTGTGTGCTAACAAATAGTACCGTTGTGTCCTTTTTCTCTTACCCTCCCTGAACCTTACTGAAGACATAATTGCATATGTTCCATTTCTTTCCCTTCCTTTTTAATAAATAATAAAGTTGTGATTCTTGCTATTTTTAGCATGATCCAATTTTCTCCTATCCTTTAGAATCGAAGATCAAGAACTGTTCATGAAAATATAGATGTTCCTTTTCTTTACCCTCCCTTAGTAGAACCTAAGTGGTTATTTTGAAGTTTTAGCGTGTTCCATATTCTTACCTTTCCCTATAACTACACGGTTACTGCAATTCTGTCATTATAAGTTATGCTCACTCTTTTATCCACCCTCTTGAAACGATTAAACCGTGACTACTAGCATGTCCCTTGTTTACCCCGTCCTTTAGAAAATATAATTTCAAGTCTGATTTCTGTAAGTTCATTACAGTATGTTCCTTGTTCTTACCTTCCTTTAGACTTCTAAATGGTTGGCATAATATGTCTTTTAAATGGTTATACTCATGATTCTGGTTATTGATAGATTGCTTGCTGTAAACCTTATGCTCTCATCTCTAAATGAAGATTAGATAAAGGTTTTTCAAAACTTTTCGAGTCTGTGGTTATTATAAATGAGTGCAATGTATTGGTAGTTTTTAACCATTTTGCCTATCTTTACATCAAACTCCCTGATCCATTGTGAACATAGGTACCAGTGACAAGGATTGGTAAGTTAATAGTATAGGAATCAGTAGTAATCAATGTGCTGGTAGTAGAGTGAAGGTTTACCCGACTGAGTAATTATGGTGAATTGAATTATGGGCCCAAGTGTGCATTGATAAAATTATAGTCGGGTGAGCTGCGTGCTCTATCAGTATATTTTCTGGTAAGCAGAGGACGGTTAGGGATTAGTTGAAGATAGGTAGGTAGGTAAACTGCTGCTAACTGTGAAAATTAAAATTGCTGCTAAATGAAAAGTATTGATCGATCAAATATCAAAGGTAAAATTGTTTTCAAATGTTCTGAAATGTTTTGAAATATTATTGATGTACTGCTATATTGATTTATGTATTATCAAAACCCGTTAGTGATTGTTATATGTTTGTCTGGAATCCCCGGGGGCAGAATAGCGGGTGGTAAATAGAAGCCACATCGCAGTGAGGTCACTTACTTGCAGGAAGTTAGTGCATGGTTGTGCAGTACTGGAAGCACTATTTAGGGTTTTTCTGTATGAATGGAATGAGTGAATGATAGCAAAGAGTTCGCTGGCAAAACTTCTATTGTGATATCACCTAGTAAGGGTCAAACAGAATGAGTAGCAGGTTCGCCTAAGCTTGATTGATAGCAAAGTGGTTCGCTGGTGAAACTTTGGCCTTAGTATATATCCCAGAGTGGATGAGTCCGGAGGAGTAGCAGGTTCTCTTCTGCCTACCCTTGTGTGAAGGGTAGGCAGAAGGGATCTATCCGTAGTGTATGAAAAGTAAACGGAGAGTTTCACTTGCAGTGTAACAAGTCTTTCCTTTCTAGTCACTCGAGTACAGTGGCGAATGTTTAATGGTGTAAATTAAAACAAAGCACTTGCACTTTAAATTAAAGAATTAATTTTACTTTACCTTGTGAAGGAGGGAGTCATTTGCGGAGCTGCACTGACGCCACTCAGTGCCGCGCTGGTATTGGTCAAGACAGCGGACGTCTAGCTGAGATAGCTTTGTAAAGGAGGGGTGAGCACAGGAGCGTGGGAACTCATCTCACGAGAAAAGCCGCGCACCCATTGGTCGAAATTATTTGAAAACACATTTTTGGTTGGTTGCAGGTAAATAAAAGATGCGCTGGTATTGGAAGTTGATTTGTAAACAAAAGTCAGGTGATCTTTTGACTTTTATAAAAATATATGTGGTATCCAAGCCATCCAGAGATTAGACCTGATCCAAGATATCAAGGTTTTGCGAGAGAACAGTCTTTAAAAGGTAGACCTCACATTATCTACGGAAATAGGAGAAAGATGTCACTTCTATACAAAGTAAAGAATTACTTTAAAAAAGACAAGCCAATTAAAACAATAGAAGGAGTCATTATTCCGCCACCAAACACTCCTGCATCATTTATGCTGTTTGATAGAGGTTATCACGCCTGTAGATGGTTGGAAAACTGGGTGGAATACACTAAAGATGATGGAATTTTAGCATTTCCCTTAGAAGGTACATTTAATGGAAGAATTTCGTTCAACCTGAGACCCCTGATGAATGATTTACATCCCAGACCTAGATTAACGCAATATGAGGCGTTAGAGGAATGGGAAATATAGGCTTTTGAGCGAGACAGACCCAGAACTGACATAGGATTAAGTAAATTCTATCCTAAGGTTCAACGAGAAACTAAAGATAAACAAATGAAACGATGGAGACAGAACATGCTAGTTGAAGGATTATATCCTGTACTAACCTTAGAAGAACCCACGGGGGTAAAAGAACTGAGAAAACAAAACACTTAATGACCAGTGGTGATTCAGACGCTGATTAGAGGATTTATTATTGAAGAATCCACCACCTTATAATGAGGAACCCAGATCCTTAAGTGCAAGGAACCCATTTGTAAACCCAAATTACAATGAGGGACCGAGTATGGTAAATCCAAGTGCCCCGGGTTTAAACCCACCCTTGATACCGCAAATAGTACACGAAACAACCATGTAAAAGGTCCTGCAAGACAGCGAAAGAGAGGCCTTAATCAAGCAGAGAACTGAGCTGATTCAGAAAATTTCCCAATTAAATAAAAGTCCTGAAGCTCTGACAATTCCAGTGACTATTGGCCCAGTTGTTCCTTTGTACGGGGATAAGCAAGGTAGTCCAAAAGCTCAAGTTATAACTACATCTGTAGTGCAGCCAAGAGAGGAGCCCTTGGTAATAGATGACCAGGCAAGTGAGTGTGAATCAGTAATTTCCTTAATGAACTTACCAATAAGGGGACCAGAGGGTAGTTCAATGAGAAAGAACACTCCTTTAACTTCAAGAGAAGTCCAGATAGAATCATCTTCTGATACAAGAAGTGCCACAGTAGTGACCCCTGAAGAAATAGACAGATGGATCCGAGAAATAGAAAGACCCAAAACTCAGCCCAAACCATTAGATATATAAAAGCTAAGAATCAAATTGGTGGAATTGATGGCTGGGAATGTGGGATTGGACAGACTGAACACTCTCAGTGAGGATGAATTATTATTCATTTGTAAAAGCATTGCCCGGAATACAAGAGTGTACCATGAGAAGTTAATGGACACCGCAGCTAGCATGGGAATCGACATTGGCAGATCTAAAGTATCACAAAAGCCCTACCGAGCAGAATTCTCTGACAAGGATTTAGAAAACATGAATGTGTCAGGGAAAAGGGTACAGATAAGAGAATTACTAAACCTGTTACAAAAACGGGGAGAATTAGAAAAATGGAAAGCCAGGTGGGCTAAGAAAAAGGAAGAGATTAGATCAGAACAAATAACTTCTGAATATGTCTTAAAAGAAGCAGAAAAGGTGGAAAAAGTATATCCTATGCGAGAAGTGCCAGGTGGAGATATGCACATGTGCCAGACAGGATATTGTGTCCTTTACAAATGATTTCCCAAAATTACGAGAAAAACCTGTAGATTGGTACAGGCAGGTCGAAAGATTTGTGAAAGTTTCCAAATGCCTCCTGAAAGATCTAGATGGATTCTTTGACATTGTAGTTCCCGTAGATTTGTGGACAGAGTGTAAAATTGCTGTCGATTGGCCTAGTGAAGAATACCCAAGAGACCCAAAGACAGGGGCACCTTCCGAAGATGTCATGAAAAAGTATAATCAGGTAATACTGTACCTAAAAGGAAAGGTGCCCGCAAAGGAGACTGACTGGACTAGGATAAATAGAACCACTCAGAACCGAGATGAAACTGTTCATTCATGCTATGAACGTCTTTTACAAGTGTTCAAGACATACTGTGGGCTGGATAATATAGAGATGAAAGACATGACCCATTTCATTTATAGATTTATGTTAGGGTTAAGACCTGAGATTTCGCAGTGGATTAAAGACAATAAAATCTGTTAGCAGGCCAAACCAATTGACAAAGTCCTTAAATATGCCAAGTACTGTGAAGATGAGCTAGAAAATAAATGAAAAGAGCCGAAAGAAAAAGTCATGTGGGCACAGGTAAAATTAGCAGACCACTAAGAACAGCAGTTAAGCAAAATGACTAGTAACCAGAGTCAGGGAACCGGAAATGGGGGAAAGCCAAGGAGAAAAATGAGTAGAGAGGAGGCCAAGAAAAAGTTCCCATGCCACGGGTGCGGAAAGTTGGGACACTGGAAGGACGAGTGTTTGGCTGTGCAGAGTTGTAATGTGAAAATTAATTATTTAAATCCACAGGCGCAGAATGAGGTACCACGGAAGACCCAGCAGCAGGTACAACAGAATCAGTTGCCTCGTTCACCTAGGCCAAATTATAGGAGCAAAGCACAGCAGGATGAAGACACCACAAGTTGGGAAGGAAGAGAGAATAGAGATGCAGCAACTTCACAATTTCTGTTAAATTACACATTCCTCTGTGACAAACCTTACTGACGGTGCCTGAGGGGGGCGGATGAGGAGTGCGTTCTTGGTGCCTCCTTGCCAGTGGACCAGTCAGGGCCATACATTGAAGGAAAGGTTGAAGGAAATGATGTCACCTTTCTGTTGGACACTGGTGCTACCCGTTCTACTGTGAGAACAGTGGACGTTCCAAACCTACCCCTCTTGGGAGAAGCAATCCAAGTAGTGGGTGTTTCTAATAAACTAATTAGTACCCCAGTTACAGAACCTATGGAAGTGAAGATAGGGAATTTTAAAGAAATGCATAGATTTGTTGTCTGTGTTTTAAGTCCTGTTAACTTAATAGGGCGAAATTTGTTGTGCAAAATGAACTGTACCACTTTTGCACTCCAAACGGGGTTGAAATTCAAACCCTAGAAGAAGACGGAATTTACAAATTATTGTTAGCAAGACCAGAGACTGAAAATAAAAAGCTGACAATTCAATACTTACCTGAAGAACTCTAACAAAGAGTAAAACCGGAGGTATGGGATTTTACAGGAAAAGATGTAGGATTCATGGCAAATGTTGACCCAATTAAAATAGCAATAAAAGAAGATGCAGTCTACCCAAATACTCGACAGTACAAGATGAGTGCAGAAGTGAAAGCAGGGGTTGCCATAGAAGTCAACGGTTGCTAGAAGCAGGCATTTTACTAGAAGTATTGAGCCGTCCTTATAATTCTCCCATAATTGGCATAAAGAAACTGAGTGGTAAGTACAGGGTCGTACAGGACCTGCGCAAGGTTAATAAAATTGTTGTTCCTTGCTGTCCTGTCGTGCCAAAACCTACAGTGATTTAGTACCAAATACCGTGGAATGCTGGATGATTTACCGTCATTGACCTATGTCATGCATTCTTTTCAATTCCATTACATCCAGACAGCAAATTTATTTTCTCATTTGAGTTCGACAGTCATGTCTATGTCTGGAATCGTGTTCCTCAGGAATACTCAGAAAGTCCTTCGATTTTTAATCAGATACTTAAAAAATGTCTTGAATCTTTGATATTGCCCGGAAAGTCAGTCCTGGTGCAATACATAGACGGTACAAAAGGGGGTGGTGATGGACGGAGCATCTGAACCAATCAAACACACACCCAGGCAAAAGATCTGGGTTTGATCCATCACCGTTCTTTAGCCCACTCTTCCACCCCAGTTCAGACATGGCTATATGCAAATCAGTCTGACCCTGTGCCTCATGGGAACAGTCCAACCCAAACTGCCAAGCCATGCCTTCCCTGGACCGGAAACAAGCTTCCGAGGACCGGTTTTTGGCATTCCAGCCATCTTTAGCCCGGCGTGCTTGAATCCAGTGGCAAAGTGAGCAAGGGACTCACGTCTGAGCATACCCTGCAACACTTATGGCGGCCAAAGCTGTACAAAAGGGGGTGGTGATGGACGGAGCATCTGAACCAATCAAACACTCACACCCAGTCAAAAGATCTGGGTTTGATCCATCACCGTTCTTTAGCCCACTCTGCCACCCCAGTTCAGACATGGCTATATGCAAATCAGTCTGACCCTGTGCCTCATGGGAACAGTCCAGCCCGAACTGCCAAGACATGCCTTCCCTGGACCGGAAACAAGCTTCCGAGGACCGGTGTCTGGCATTCCAGCCGTCTTCAGCCCGGCTTGCTTGAATCCAGTGGCAAAGTGAGCAAGGGCTTCACGTCTGAGCATACCCTGCCACACTTATGGCGGCCAAAGCGGTACAAAAGGGGGTGGTGATGGACGGAGCATTTGAACCAATCAAACACTCACACCCAGTCAAAAGATCTGGGTTTAATCCATCACCGTTCTTTATCCCACTCTGCCACCTCACAGGGCCGGCTGTAGGCTCACGGAGGCCCTGAGCAGGAAGTGTAGGTAGGGGGCCCGAGGCCGCCAAATCCCTGCCAGGGGCCGCCACGCAAATATGTATCTAAGGATATATATTGGCGTGACGGCCCCTGGGGGTTGGCGGCCCTGTGCAGGTGCACAGCTTGCACATGCCTTAGGCCGGCCCTGCACCTCAGTTCAGACATGGCTATATGCAAATCAGTCTGACCCTGTGCCTCATGGGAACAGTCCAGCCCGAACTGCCAAGCCATGCCTTCCCTGGACCGGAAACAAACTTCCGAGGACCGGTTTCTGGCATTCCAGCCGTCTTCAGCCCCGCTTGCTTGAATCCAGTGGCAAAGTGAGCAAGGGACTCACGTCTGAGCATACCCTGCCATACTTATGGCGGCCAAAGCGGTACAAAAGGGGGTGGTGATGGACGGAGCATCTGAACCAATCAAACACTCACACCCAGTCAAAAGATCTGGGTTTGATCCATCACCGTTCTTTAGCCCACTCTGCCACCCCAGTTCAGACATGGCTATATGCAAATCAGTCTGACCCTGTGCCTCATGGGAACAGTCCAGTCTGAACTGCCAAGCCATGCCTTCCCTGGACTGGAAACAAGCTTCCGAGGACCGGTTTCTGGCATTCCAGCCGTCTTCAGCCTGGCTTGCTTGAATCCAGTGGCAAAGTGAGCAAGGGACTCACGTCTGACCATACCCTGCCACACTTATGGCGGCCAAAGTGGTACAAAAGGGGGTGGTGATGGAAGGAGCATCTGAACCAATCAAACACTCACACCCAGTCAAAAGATCTGGGTTTGATCCATCACCGTTCTTTAGCCCACTCTGCCACCCCAGTTCAGACATGGCTATATGCAAATCAGTCTGACCCTGTGCCTCATGGGAACAGTCCAGCCCGAACTGCCAAGCCATGCCTTCCCTGGACTGGAAACAAGCTTCCGAGGACCGGTTTCTGGCATTCCAGCCGTCTTCAGCCTGGCGTGCTTGAATCCAGTGGCAAAGTGAGCAAGGGACTCACGTCTTACCATACCCTGCCACACTTATGGCGGCCAAAGTGGTACAAAAGGGGGTGGTGATGGACGGAGCATCTGAACCAATCAAACACTCACACCCAGTCAAAAGATCTGGGTTTGATCCATCACCGTTCTTTAGCCCACTCTGCCACCCCAGTTCAGACATGTCTATATGCAAATCAGTCTGACCCTGTGCCTCATGGGAACAGTCCAGCCCGAACTGCCAAGCCATGCCTTCCCTGGACCGGAATCAAGTTTCCGAGGACCGGTTTCTGGCATTCCAGCCGTCTTCAGCCCGGCTTGCTTGAATCCAGCGGCAAAGTGAGCAAGGGACTCACGTCTGAGCATACCCTGCCACACTTATGGCGGCCAAAGTGGTACAAAAGGGGGTGGTGATGGAAGGAGCATCTGAACCAATCAAACACTCACACCTAGTCAAAAGATCTGGGTTTGATCCATCACCGTTCTTTAGCCCACTCTGCCACCCCAGTTCAGACATGGCTATATGCACATCAGTCTGACCCTGTGCCTCATGGGAACAGTCCAGCCCGAACTGCCAAGCCATGCCTTCCCTGGACCGGAAACAAGCTTCCGAGGACCGGTTTTTGTCATTCCAGCCGTCTTCAGCCCGGCTTGCTTGAATCTAGTGGCAAAGTGAGCAAGGGACTCACGTCTGAGCATACCCTGCCACACTTATGGCGGCCAAAGCGGTACAAAAGGGGGTGGTGATGGACGGAGCATCTGAACCAATCAAACACTCACACCCAGTCAAAAGATCTGGGTTTGATCCATCACTGTTCTTTAGCCCACTCTGCCACCCCAGTTCAGACATGGCTATATGCAAATCAGTCTGACCCTGTGCCTCATGGGAACAGTCCAGCCCGAACTCTCAAGCCATGCCTTTCCTGGACCGGAAACAAGCTTCCGAGGACCGGTTTCTGGCATTCCAGCCGTCTTCAGCCCAGCTTGCTTGAATACATAGACGTACTCTTGGTAGCGTCCAAAAGTCGGAAAGACTGTGTTGTTGACACCATTGCATTACTGAACCATTTAGGAGAAGGAGGAAATAAAGTGTCACCAGATAAATTACAATTCTGTACTTCATCAGTGAAATATCTGGGGCACCAGATAGAAAGGGATGTCAGGAAAGTTACCACAGAGACAATTAGAATAATTCGAAACATGGAGCTGCCCAACACTCAGAAAGAAATCAGAATGTGTCTAGGGGTTGTTGGATACTGCAGGCAGTGGATTGTGGGATTTGCAGTCCTAGCAAGACCATTGATAAAAATGACAAAGAAAGGAGCTCAGGACCCAGTGGAGTGGGGTAACGAAAGCATGACTGCTTTTGTAAGATTACGAGAATGTCTGTGTACAGCTCCTGCATTAGAAATGCCTGACTACTCAAAGGAATTTCCATTGTTTTGTGACACACAAGACAATTGTGCACTTTCAGTCCTGACCCAAATTCATGGTTTAACTAGACGTCCAGTGGCATATTTTTCTTCCACATTGGACCCAGTGGCAGCTGCATTACCTGGATGCCTGAAAGCAGTAGCTGCAACATGCATGAGATCATGCGACTTTAATGTTATCAATGCACACTTGGGCCCATAATTCAATTCACCATAATAACTCAGTCGGGTAAACGTTCAATCTACTACCAGTACATTGATTACTACTGCTTCCTATACCATTAACTTATTTTTATTTATTTATTTATTTTATGTAGTTTGTAGAGCGCGCAGCTACCCCCGAAGGGGTGTCCCGGCGCTAAAATCCTGAGCCTCCCAGGTGGAGTAGGTAGAGAAGAGCAAGAAGAGCAGGAGAGCGATTCAAAGTCTGGAAAAGAGCCAGGTTTTGAGTTTGGCTCGGAAGAGGGATTCGGAAGAGCAGAATCTCAGCTCAATTGGTAGGGAGTTCCACAGCTTGGCAGCAATGACACTGAACCCTCTGCCACCCATTCTAGATAATTTAAAACGGGGCGAGATCAGGAGGCGGAGGTCATTGGATCTCAAGGATCTAGTGGAGCGGGATATCGAGACACGTTTCTTCAGATAGTTAGGTCCGCAGTCGTTAACGGCTCGATAGGTGAGGGTGATGACTTTGAACTGAATGCGGCTGGCCACTGGAAGCCAGTGGAGTTCCCTCCGATAGGCAGAGACAGATTGGCGAAAGGGGATGTTGCCAATTAGTCTGGCTGCAGCATTCTGGATAATTTGCAGCCGGTCTACCAAGTACTGGGGGGCACCTGCATAGAGGCTGTTTGCATAGTCCAGGTGGGACGTGATGAGGGCTTGGCAGACAGTGCGGCGGGAATCCAGGGGGAGATAGGGGAGGATTTTTCTGATCATGCGCAACTTCAGGAAACAGGCAGAGGTCACTTTAGTAACCTGAGTTTTACATGACAGGGAGTCGTCAAACTGGAAACCCAGATTCCGAGCCGAGTGAACGGGGGATGGGGCAGGATCAAGCGCCGTGGGCCACCACCAAGAGGAGGGGATGGAGGCTCTCTGATTGAAAAACAGTACCTCCGTTTTGTCTGCATTCAGTCTGAGGTGATTGGCGGTCATCCAGATACTGATGTTGGTGAGGCATTGGCGGAAGTTGGTGAATGCGGAGTCAGAGTGGTCCCTGAAAGAAAACACCAACTGAGTGTCGTCAGCGTAAGAGACCACCCTGACTCCGTAGGATTCCACAACGTCGGCCAGTGGGGCAAGATAAACATTAAAAAACAGGGGGCTGAGGGCAGAACCCTGTGGCACCCCGCATGACAGAGGTTTGTTTTCTGACTTGAAGGGTCGCAACAGTACCCTCTGACTTCTTGTCGAGAGGAAGGACTCGATCCAGTTGAAGGCAGTGCCACCAATGCCTATCTGTTTAAGTCGGTCAAGGAGGATAGAGTGGGAGACCGTATCGAAAGCTGCGGACAGGTCGAGGAGGACCAACATGGCCTCCTCGCCCCTGTCCACACACTCCCGAATAGTTTCGGAAACCTCCAACAAAGCCGTCTCAGTGCTGAATCCGGCTCTGAATCCGGATTGAGATCCATGCAGCAGAGAGTGGGTTTCTAGATATTCCGTAAGTTGCAGCTGCACGGCTTTTTCCAGGACTTTAGCGGGTTTAGGGAGGAGGGAAATGGGGCGATAATTAGAAAAAACAGAGGGATCTGCGTCCGCTTTTTTTAGAATGGGAATCACCAAGGCCTCCTTCCAGGTGGTAGGGAAGAAGCCGTGGTGTAGGGAGGCATTCCAAATGGAGAGGAAGGAGCAGGCTAGAGAAGGCGCCAGTTCTCCCATAAGTTTCGCGGGGACAGGATCGGAGGGGGCGCCGGATTTACAAAGGGTAAGTAATCTGATAGCCTCCTCCTGGTTGAGCTTACTAAAGGAAAGAGAGGACGGAAGCTCTGGAGGACAAATGGAGGGAGGCATGGGGGCTGGCCCTTTAGGGAAGGAGGCACAGAGTTTATTGATCTTTTCAAGAAAAAAGTCTGCGAGTCCTTCGCAAAGGGCCTGACTCACGGTGTTCTGAGGAGCCCTGGCCGGAGGATTAATGAAATCTTTAACAATGCTAAAGAGGGTTTTTGATGAGTTATTGGCCTTGGTAATTTGAGAGGCAAAGTGGTCTTTCATAGCGATTTTTTTTTGTTTACGGAATTTTTTCAGGGCAGATCTGTATACAAGTTTGGCTTCGGGATCGTAGTTTAATCTCCACTTACGTTCAAGAGCTTTACATCTGCTTTTCTCCTCCCGAAGAGGGGTAGTGAACCAGGGGGCAGAGGGTCGAGATCTAGTGGAGATGATGATTTTCTGGGGGGCGATGGAATCAATCGCATTGATGAGGGCAGCATTCAGCCTAAGGACATTTTCATCTATGTCAGAGGATAGGTGCTCTGTCTCAAATTGGAATACCGGGTCCAGGGTAGCACATGTAACCTTATGCCACTTTCTTCCCAACTCCTTCCTGGGAGCCAGAGGGGCAGTTTTACGTCCGATGGCAAGAGAGAAGGAGATGAGGTAATGGTCCGTCCAGGTAAGGGGGAGGGGGGGGAGGACAGTGATATTAGAGAAACTTACCAATCCTTGTCACTGGTACCTATGATCACAATGGATCAGGGAGTTAGATGTAAAGATAGGCAAAACGGTTAAAAATACCAATACATTGCACACATTTATAATAACCACAGACTCGAGAAGTTTTGAAAAACCTTTATCTAATCTTCATTTAGAGATGAGAGCATAAGGTTTACAGCAAGCAAGCTATCAATAACCAGAATCATGAAAAGAGTATAACCATGTAAAAGATATATTATGCCAACCATTTAGAAGTCTAAAGGAAGGTAAGAACAAGGAACATACTGTAATGAACTCACAGAAATCAGACTTGAAATGATATTTTCTAAAGGACGGGGTAAACAAGGGACATGCTAGTAGTCACGGTTTAATCATTTCAAGAGGGTGGGTAAAAGAGGGAACATAACATACAATGACAGAATTGCGGTAACCATGTAGTAATAGGGAAAGGTAAGAATATGGAACACGCTAAAACTTCAAAATAACCACTTAGGTTCTACTAAGGGAGGGTAAAGAAAGGGAACATCTATATTTTCATGAACAGTTCTGGATCTTCAATTCTAAAGGATAGGAGAAAATTGGGTCATGCTAAAAATAGCAAGAATCACGACTTTATTATTTATTAAAAAGGAAGGGAAAGAAATGGAACATATGCAATTATGTCTTCAGTAAGGTTCAGGGAGGGTAAGAGAAGAAGGACACAACGGTACTATTTGTTACCACACTGGTTTATATTTACCTAGAACGGTGTGAAGACCAACCCTGGACACGGGTCAGTTAAGGACAGAAGAAAAACCCAAGGATGCAGTTGCCAGTAGGCCAGCAGGCGCAGTATTGAAATCAGGACAGGGTAGATCAGATTAGGATCAGGACAGGACCACCGAAAGTTGAGACCAGCACCCGCAGTTCAGTTGCAACGCCTGCGCTACTTCCTCTCTGCAGCTATCAGTCAGAAACCCACCGATTGGGTTACCAATTTCCCCCAGCAAAGTGCTTCGCCAAGCACTTAAGGTCCCAGAACCCCGATTGGGTCAGCGAGTCTGTCTGACGGGAGTGCTTCGCAGCACCTCTGTTCTCGATCAGCTATTGAGTGTGTTGGGTCAGTGACAGGTCAGCTATTTGGACAAGTCGGACAATTTCTCTACCTAAACCTATGCTGGTTATACTATTTTTCAGGTCAGTGTACCACCCCCCAATGTTCCAAGTGTAAGGATCCCAAATTTCGATTGGTCAAGAGAGAGGAGAGGTCGACACATCACCTAAAATTTAGTTACTTCAGCAATAAATATTAATTTTGCGTTCCCGCCCATCATTTCCAGGTTCTCATTACATTTGTATTTCACTTCACAATGGTCGCTTTATTAATAAATACATTGTAATTCAACAGGTACACTCTGGCTTCTTCGACTGAAGGGAAAGGTCAGCTTCCCAGGCGCATCTTGGCTGTCTCTTGCCTTGGCTTTGTTTCAAAGTCAGATGACTTCAGCCCTCATCTTGTAGTGTATCGTGTGCAAAAGGATTTTCAAAATGGAGTATTCTAGTCCCTCATGCCCAAAGATTATGATACATGAAAAAGTAAAAAGAAATAGTTTTAGAACACAAAATAAATGAATAATAAATGAATACACTGTATACCATGAACTTCTATTCTATACACATTACTTTATAATAACTATAGCTTTAGTGATTAAGCAGAACAAACAGCTTTGCAAAAGCAGCAGTGCAAGCTTCTGGCATGTGAGACCACAAATCAGCCATCTTAGCTCTAATGCGCAGATGCAAACAGCTTCCCTCCAAACTGCGAGTACGTCACGTCACATGGGTATGACCGAAGCATGCGCAGTAGAAATTTCCGCGTAGCAGCAGCCATTTTTAGGTTGCAAGCTTATTAGGATCAGTAAACACATAAGCAAGCTTCACTCGGACACCCCAAATGTCGGAAAAGGGGCAAATTAATAAGACAAACATATTGATTCGTTAATTTAACGTTATTCGAGGTTCATGAGTTCAAGCAAGTCGCTTTACGTGCGAATCCTTGCTCCATCAATCCCCTCTTTGATGATATTTTATATCATCTCATTTAATGGAACCAGATGCCAACTTCTCACATATCACCCAGTTCAATCTCTTCAAACTTTCTATTTAGCTTTTTCTCACATCTTTATTAGGATGGGAATTTTTCATTTTCTTGTAAATCTCATTATTCAATTCTTTCAATTCAAGTTCTTCGAGATTTCTTTTCATCCCCCGCCTATTCACAGAATATTTCTTTTTGTGCTTTCGACATTTGCAACAAATTACTATTATGAATACTAGTAGACCTATTCCCGCTATTGGCATCAGTACTTTGGTCACAAGACTCTTACCTAAATTAGAAAAACAACTTCCTACAGCGGAGAGACCATCTTCCACGCACCGTCAACCTCCAGTGGTTTAAGCTCTTTTTCCAAATTTGTAATATTCCTTACATACCCCTTAATTTTAACACTTTTGTCTGGTATGTAAGTGCAACAATGTTGCGCTTTCAACATTCTGCAGACTCCGCCCTCTTTTGCCAATAACGTGTCAAGAGCAAGTCGATTTTGTAAAACCATTGATCTGATCGCAACCAATTCGGTGCTGACCATCAGGAAACCTCCAGTAATGTCAGTTGATAACCAATCTACTACTGTAGACAATTTGCAAATTATGTGTGTGTTCAGAGCCACTCCCACTGTAGGTATCAATGCACTAAAAATATCACCTACGATTTCTCCAACACTTTCTCTTTTACTACATACTAATTCATTAGTTCTTTCATTGCTTCCAGTGATTTTTCCCACATGGTATATCTTTGGGAAGACAATACCAAAATACCAGCTACCATACCAATGGTCGGGCAGTTTGAAATAAGCCTTGTTACCACATATATAATAAATTCCAGGAAACACAGGCTCTGACCCATCTTTGAAACCCCAACCCCTAATTACCTTGTAATTGTGTTCGCATTCACTGGAACCAATGAATATATTGTTATAATAACTGGTACTTTCTCTTTGAAGACAAAGTTTCCCCTTCTTTTCAAAATCCAGTAATATAGCAGCATTAGCCCTACCATTTGAGGTGCTCCCTATGCTTACAGCCCATGTAGGAGTTTTCTGACTCTTGTCATTTGCTTTTTATTTGGAAACTTTCTCTTCTTTTCTCTGCCATGTTCAGAAACATTTTCTCTTTTTCGTGTAATGAACATGTCAAGTTATCTTTGTGTGCATCATCTACGTTTATTTTTCCTACAGTTAGAAAATATTCACTCATGTATTTTGCTACGTCTCTAGTTGTATGTACAGGGTTCAGGTTTCATCGCACAAGAAGTTCTGAAAATATCACATCTACATTAGAATAGTAATACTGTAATGGTCCTCTTTTGTAAAATAAGCTAGCTAAAACACTACAGCAAGTTCCATAGGTTAGGGGCAAATGGTGGTACGTTACACCTTCAGCTACCGAGGTAGGCAGCTTCATGCAGACATCACAGTCGTCTATTTCCATAGCTTCTACATAATGTACTAACAGGTTTGCAAAAACATTTAAATGAGTTTTGTTCTTGATTCTATTATAATGTAATCCTTCCTCATCTGGTGCTTCTAATTCGACTCTTGTTTGTCTAAGGCTAAGTGCCTTTTCTGGTGTATCTATTCTTTGTAGTGTATTTCTAGTTTGAAGCTCTTCAGTGTCTTTTGGCAATTGATTAGTAGGGTAAAGGTTTGTGTTTTTACTCATCATGTATGGAATGGTTATAGTTAGTCCTATCCAAAGTATTAGTACTATTGCTATACTACATAAACATACTTTACAGCATGTTTTTAAACAACCTCGTCTCGGTCTTCCATTAACAGACGATTCAGCCATTTTGACTTAAAGGAGATTCAACCCCTCTTTGTAACTTTTACACAGCCTCCTTTACCCTGTGTGAATTTTCAGGTCGGTCTCACTTCTTCGTCAGTCTGATCAGTTATCAATTCTTCATCACTTTCGTCACTTATCTCCAAGTTTTCAAAATCTTCCAACACAAAATAAGTCCATTCAGGGCTTTGATACTTATTATTCAGTCTTTTTATTTGTGACCTCCTTCTTCTGGTTCGTATCACAGGTGGGTCTGCTTGACTTGAGACTTCATTCACCTGCTCAGGTTCTTCATTAATTGTTTTTAGTCGCAGTCTTAATCTTTTGACAGATCTAGGCACCTTGTCTCCTTTTCGGAGTCTTTTAACTGGCACTGTGTCTTGGCCCTCTTCAAATGTTCTTTTATTTTCATTTAGTTGTGGCACATTGGTTTCAAGATCGTCTTCTGTGTTTCTCCCTCCCTAACTGACCAAGTCCATGTCTTATTTCTGTTTCTTCTGCCTGGTCACTAAACTGGCTTTTTTCAGGTATAGGCTGGATTTGGCTTTGGGTTGTTTCGTTTTCTTCTTCCTGAACACAATTGTCTATTCCTATCTGGTCCTGTTCAAGCTCTTCGAGCTTTTGATTTTCTTCCGCTTGAACATCCGCCCTAATTTCTATCTGTCCCTTTTCTGGCTCAGGAGTTCTTGGAGGTGAATCGATTTCCTGCTCTTTCCCTATCTGATCCTCCTCAATATCAGATTTGATTTGTATTTTGATGATCTGAGTACCTTCTTCTACACCTATTTCGTCCTCCCTTTCCCACTGTCTACCTAAATAGGTTTGTCTCCTTGTGCTCACAGGATCTATAGTCAGGTTGATTATTGGGGACCAATCATCTTGACTGGAGCTCGGTTGTTCCTCTTCAGCTACTTCTGGATCACGTTCTTGAGACCCTTCTGCTGCACAACCTTCAGCCTCAGTTTCTTCAGGTTCAGTCACTTTTTTCGTATGACTGGCATGAATCCAGTGTGGTACTCCTGCACATTTCACAGCTGTGGTGGTAACCAGAATTACTTGTCGTGGTTTTCCCCACCTTGGTGCAAGGCAACTTTTCAGAGTATGCTTCTTTATTACTACCCAATCACCAGGGTTCAGGTGATGTGCTGGTGTTGTTGGTCTGGCGACAGCGTCTTCCCCAACCTGGTGAGAGATAGAACGCACTTGGTCAGCCAGTTCTTTGCAGTATTCTAGCACCAAATCATCAGAAATACTTATCAGTTTGTATGCTGGCACCCATGCTTGCCGCATTGCTCTTCCCATCAGTATCTCATGAGGACTCAAGCCGGTGTTCCGGTCTGGGAAAACTTCTAAGTCCCATCAAAACAAGGGGCAAAGCATCTGGCCAATCCATTTGAGTGGATTCACACATTTTTCCCAATCTTGATTTGATTGTGCCATTCAATTGTTCTACTACTCCAGAAGCCTCTGGGCAATATGCACAGTGCAGTTTTCGCGTGATTTCGAATGCTTCACAAATTTGCCTTATCACTTCACTATGGAAATGCTTTCCTCTGTCTGATTCAATTGTCACTGGAAATCCGTACCGAGGTATAAGTTCCCTAAGTAACAGTTTAGCTACTGTGATGCTATCATTCCTGTGTGTGGGGTAGTCTTCCACCCATTTTGAAAGCAGGCAGACAATGACAAGAATGTACTTCATTCCTCGACAAGGGGGTAACTGAATAAAGTCAAGTTGTAGTCGTATAAAAAGGGCACTCTGCCTTTCCAATTTTTCCAGGCAACACTACCGTTTTCTTTCCCGGGTAAATTGCTGACAAACCAGACACCTCTGGCAGAGTGCTTCTGCTATGTTTCTGAATTTCGAGTTGAACCATGCCTGTCTAAATATGCGTATCATAGCATCTCTTTCCAAATGTGTGTCTCCATGTATCAACCTAGCCATAGGAGCAAGCAGACAGTCTGGTAACACAGACATCCCATCAAGGTAAACAATGACACCATCTTCCACCCTCCTCTGCCAACCAAATTTCTTCCAATTTTCCTTCTCTATTGGCTCTGCTGTGTCCTGTAAGTATCTCTTCCCATGTATTTATTCCTTCTAGCATCATAAGTTGGCAGCTGTTTCCCTTCACCACAACTTTCTTATTAATAGCCATTTTGTATTTTGCAAAATGTTGGGCTAACTGGTCAGCGTATTGATGACCTGCTGTCACTTTGTCATTGTCAGATTTGTGAGCAGCACACTTGACCACAGCCAATTCTTTTGGCAACTGGATTGCTTCCAGTAAATCTTGTACATAATTTCCATTTCTAATGGGAGTACCTGAAGAAGTGAGAAACTCCCTTTGCATCCACAATTGGCCAAAGTCATGCACAACTCCATAACCATATTGGCTATCAGTATATGTGGTTAGTTTACAGTTTTTCCCAAATTTACAGGCTTTTGCCAATGCAACCAATTCAGCTACTTGTGCAGACTTGACTCCAGGTAAATAGGATGCTTCAACTGGACCTCCCAGTGTACACACTGAGTAAGCAGCGATTAGGCCTCCCTCCTCATGTCTCATACAAGAGCCATCTACAAATAGCTCACATTCTGCATTAGTTAAGGGCTCTTCTTTTATGTCTGGATGTGGTTTTGTACTGAATTCGGTCAGATCAATGCAGTCATGTTCAACTTCCCCTTTTACTTCTGCTAAGAGTGAATTCGGTAGTAGGGTAGCTGGATTCAACATATTACATCTGGCAATGGTTACGTTTCCTGCACCTACAAGGATTCTCTCGTACTTAGTTAGCCGACTAGGTGTGAGATACTGGGTTTTTGTTCTTGTCAGTAAAATCACAACTGCATGTGGAACATACACAGTTACAGGAAGGACCGGCCCGGTTTCGAGGTAACACCTCTCTTCAGCCCGGCTAGCTTGATTCCAGTGGTGTGGAGTGCCTGGGACTCACGTCTGAGCATCCCCAGTACACTTAGAGCGGTAACTGCAAACACAACAATGATGGACAGAATGTGGATCAATGTCACACATTCACCCCAGTCCAAAGATCTGGGCCCAAATCCATCGTTTTTCCACTCCACACCACCCTGGGTTAGACAATGGCGATATGCAAATCAGCGCTGACTCTGTGCCCCATGGGAACAGTCCAGTCCGAACTACAAAAGCCATGTCCTTCCCAGAACGGAAACAAGCATCCGAGGACCGGCCCGGTTTCGAGGTAACACCTCTCTTCAGCCCGGCTAGCTTGATTCCAGTGGTGTGGAGTGCCTGGGACTCACGTCTGAGCATCCCCAGTACACTTAGAGCGGTAACTGCAAACACAACAATGATGGACAGAATGTGGATCAATGTCACACATTCACCCCAGTCCAAAGATCTGGGCCCAAATCCATCGTTTTTCCACTCCACACCACCCTGGGTTAGACAATGGCGATATGCAAATCAGCGCTGACTCTGTGCCCCATGGGAACAGTCCAGTCCGAACTACAAAAGCCATGTCCTTCCCAGAACGGAAACAAGCATCCGAGGACCGGCCCGGTTTCGAGGTAACACCTCTCTTCAGCCCGGCTAGCTTGATTCCAGTGGTGTGGAGTGCCTGGGACTCACGTCTGAGCATCCCCAGTACACTTAGAGCGGTAACTGCAAACACAACAATGATGGACAGAATGTGGATCAATGTCACACATTCACCCCAGTCCAAAGATCTGGGCCCAAATCCATCGTTTTTCCACTCCACACCACCCTGGGTTAGACAATGGCGATATGCAAATCAGCGCTGACTCTGTGCCCCATGGGAACAGTCCAGTCCGAACTACAAAAGCCATGCCCTTCCCAGAACGGAAACAAGCATCCGAGGACCGGCCCGGTTTCGAGGTAACACCTCTCTTCAGCCCGGCTAGCTTAATTCCAGTGGTGTGGAGTGCCTGGGACTCACGTCTGAGCATCCCCAGTACACTTAGAGCGGTAACTGCAAACACAACAATGATGGACAGAATGTAGAACAATGTCATACATTCACCCCAGTACAAGGATCTGGGCCTAAATCCATCGTTTTTCCACTCCACACCACCCTGGGTTAGACAATGGCGATATGCAAATCAGCGCTGACTCTGTGCCCCATGGGAACAGTCCAGTCCGAACTACCAAGCCATGTCTTTCCCAGACCGGAATCAAGCATCCAAGGACCGGTTTCTGGCTATCAGCCTTCATCAGCCTGGATAGCTTGACTCCAGTGGTGTGGAGAGCCTGGGACTCATGTCTGAGCATCCCCAGCCCACTCGGGGTGAAATTGCAAAAAACACAGTTGATGGACAGAATGTAGAACAATGTCATACATTCACCCCAGTACAAGGATCTGGGCCTAAATCCATCATTTTTTTGCACTCCACACAACCCTGGGTTAGACACTGGCTATATGCAAATCAGCTCTGACCCTGTGCCTCATGGGAACAGTCCAGTCCGAACTACCAAGCCATGTCTTTCCCAGACCGGAATCAAGCATCCAAGGACCGGTTTCTGGCTATCAGCCTTCATCAGCCTGGATAGCTTGACTCCAGTGGTGTGGAGAGCCTGGGACTCACGTCTGAGCATCCCCAGCCCACTCGGGGTGAAATTGCAAAAAACACAGTTGATGGACAGAATGTAGAACAATGTCATACATTCACCCCAGTACAAGGATCTGGGCCTAAAACCATCGTTTTTTTGCACTCCACACCACCCTGGGTTAGACACTGGCTATATGCAAATCAGCTCTGACCCTGTGCCTCATGGGAACACTCCAGTCCGAACTACCAAGCCATGTCTTTCCCAGACCGGAATCAAGCATCCAAGGACCGGTTTCTGGCTATCAGCCTTCATCAGCCTGGATAGCTTGACTCCAGTGGTGTGGAGAGCCTGGGACTCACGTCTGAGCATCCCCAGCCCACTCGGGGTGAAATTGCAAAAAAAACAGTTGATGGACAGAATGTAGAACAATGTTATACATTCACCCCAGTACAAGGATCTTGGCCTAAATCCATCGTTTGTTTGCACTCCACACCACCCTGGGTTAGACACTGGCTATATGCAAATCAGCTCTGACCCTGTGCCTCATGGGAACAGTCCAGTCCGAACTACCAAGCCATGTCTTTCCAGACCGGAATCAAGCATCCAAGGACCGGTTTCTGGCTATCAGCCTTCATCAGCCTGGATAGCATGACTCCAGTGGTGTGGAGAGCCTGGGTCTCACGTCTGAGCATCCCCAGCCCACTCGGGGTGAAATTGCAAAAAACACAGTTGATGGACAGAATGTAGAACAATGTCATACATTCACCCCAGTACAAGGATCTGGGCCTAAATCCATCGTTTTTTTGCACTCCACACCACCCTGGGTTAGACACTGGCTATATGCAAATCAGCTCTGACCCTGTGCCTCATGGGAACAGTCCAGTCCAAACTACCAAGCCATGTCTTTCCCAGACCGGAATCAAGCATCCAAGGACCGGTTTCTGGCTATTAGCCTTCATCAGCCTGGATAGCTTGACTCCAGTGGTGTGGAGAGCCTGGGACTCACGTCTGAGCATCCCCAGCCCACTCGGGGTGAAATTGCAAAAAACACAGTTGATGGACAGAATGTAGAACAATGTCATACATTCACCCCAGTACAAGGATCTGGGCCTAAATCCATCGTTTTTTTGCACTCCACACCACCCTGGGTTAGACACTGGCTATATGCAAATCAGCTCTGACCCTGTGCATCATGGGAACAGTCCAGTCCGAACTACCAAGCCATGTCTTTCCCAGACCGGAATCAAGCATCCAAGGACTGGTTTCTGGCTATCAGCCTTCATCAGCCTGGAAAGCTTGACTCCAGTGGTGTGGAGAGCCTGGGACTCACGTCTGAGCATCCCCAGCCCACTCGGGGTGAAATTGCAAAAAACACAGTTGATGGACAGAATGTAGAACAATGTCATACATTCACCCCAGTACAAGGATCTGGGCCTAAATCCATCGTTTGTTTGCACTCCACACCACCCTGGGTTAGACACTGGCTATATGCAAATCAGCTCTGACCCTATGCCTCATGGGAACAGTCCAGTCCGAACTACCAAGCCATGTCTTTCCCAGACCGGAATCAAGCATCCAAGGACCGGTTTCTGGCTATCAGCCTTCATCAGCCTGGATAGCTTGACTCCAGTGGTGTGGAGAGCCTGGGGACTCACGTCTGAGCATCCCCAGCCCACTCGGGGTGAAATTGCAAAAAACACAGTTGATGGACAGAATGTAGAACAATGTCATACATTCACCCCAGTACAAGGATCTGGGCCTAAATCCATCGTTTTTTTGCATTCCACACCACCCTGGGTTAGACACTGGCTATATGCAAATCAGCTCTGACCCTGTGCCTCATGGGAACAGTCCAGTCCGAACTACCAAGCCATGTCTTTCCCAGACCGGAATCAAGCATCCAAGGACCGGTTTCTGGCTATCAGCCTTCATCAGCCTGGATAGCTTGACTCCAGTGGTGTGGAGAGCCTGGGACTCACGTCTGAGCATCCCCAGCCCACTCGGGGTGAAATTGCAAAAAACACAGTTGATGGACAGAATGTAGAACAATGTCATACATTCACCCCAGTACAAGGATCTGGGCCTAAAACCATCGTTTTTTTGCACTCCACACCACCCAGGGTTAGACACTGGCTATATGCAAATCAGCTCTGACCCTGTGCCTCATGGGAACAGTCCAGTCCGAACTACCAAGCCATGTCTTTCCCAGACCGGAATCAAGCATCCAAGGACCGGTTTCTGGCTATCAGCCTTCATCAGCCTGGATAGCTTGACTCCAGTGGTGTGGAGAGCCTGGGACTCACGTCTGAGCATCCCCAGCCCACTCGGGGTGAAATTGCAAAAAACACAGTTGATGGACAGAATGTAGAACAATGTCATACATTCACCCCAGTACAAGGATCTGGGCCTAAATCCATCGTTTGTTTGCACTCCACACCACCCTGGGTTAGACACTGGCTATATGCAAATCAGCTCTGACCCTGTGCCTCATGGGAACAGTCCAGTCCGAACTACCAAGCCATGTCTTTCCCAGACCGGAATCAAGCATCCAAGGACCGGTTTCTGGCTATCAGCCTTCATCAGCCTGGATAGCATGACTCCAGTGGTGTGGAGAGCCTGGGACTCACGTCTGAGCATCCCCAGCCCACTCGGGGTGAAATTGCAAAAAACACAGTTGATGGACAGAATGTAGAACAATGTCATACATTCACCCCAGTACAAGGATCTGGGCCTAAATCCATCGTTTTTTTGCACTCCACACCACCCTGGGTTAGACACTGGCTATATGCAAATCAGCTCTGACCCTGTGCATCATGGGAACAGTCCAGTCCGAACTACCAAGCCATGTCTTTCCCAGACCGGAATCAAGCATCCAAGGACTGGTTTCTGGCTATCAGCCTTCATCAGCCTGGAAAGCTTGACTCCAGTGGTGTGGAGAGCCTGGGACTCACATCTGAGCATCCCCAGCCCACTCGGGGTGAAATTGCAAAAAACACAGTTGATGGACAGAATGTAGAACAATGTCATACATTCACCCCAGTACAAGGATCTGGGCCTAAATCCATCGTTTTTTTGCACTCCACACCACCCTGGGTTAGACACTGGCTATATGCAAATCAGCTCTGACCCTGTGCCTCATGGGAACAGTCCAGTCCGAACTACCAAGCCATGTCTTTCCCAGACCGGAATCAAGCATCCAAGGACCGGTTTCTGGCTATCAGCCTTCATCAGCCTGGATAGCTTGACTCCAGTGGTGTGGAGAGCCTGGGGACTCACGTCTGAGCATCCCCAGCCCACTCGGGGTGAAATTGCAAAAAACACAGTTGATGGACAGAATGTAGAACAATGTCATACATTCACCCCAGTACAAGGATCTGGGCCTAAATCCATCGTTTTTTTGCACTCCACACCACCCTGGGTTAGACACTGGCTATATGCAAATCAGCTCTGACCCTGTGCCTCATGGGAACAGTCCAGTCCGAACTACCAAGCCATGTCTTTCCCAGACCGGAATCAAGCATCCAACGACTGGTTTCTGGCTATCAGCCTTCATCAGCCTGGATAGCTTGACTCCAGTGGTGTGGAGAGCCTGGGACTCACGTCTGAGCATCCCCAGCCCACTCGGGGTGAAATTGCAAAAATCACAGTTGATGGACAGAATGTAGAACAATGTCATACATTCACCCCAGTACAAGGATCTGGGCCTAAATCCATCGTTTTTTTGCACTCCACACCACCCTGGGTTAGACACTGGCTATATGCAAATCAGCTCTGACCCTGTGCCTCATGGGAACAGTCCAGTCCGAACTACCAAGCCATGTCTTTCCCAGACCGGAATCAAGCATCCAAGGACCGGTTTCTGGCTATCAGCCTTCATCAGCCTGGATAGCTTGACTCCAGTGGTGTGGAGAGCCTGGGACTCACGTCTGAGCATCCCCAGCCCACTCGGGGTGAAATTGCAAAAAACACAGTTGATGGACAGAATGTAGAACAATGTCATACATTCACCCCAGTACAAGGATCTGGGCCTAAATCCATCGTTTTTCTGCACTCCACACCACCCTGGGTTAGACACTGGCTATATGCAAATCAGCTCTGACCTTGTGCCTCATGGGAACAGTCCAGTCCGAACTACCAAGCCATGTCTTTCCCAGACCGGAATCAAGCATCCAAGGACCGGTTTCTGGCTATCAGCCTTCATCAGCCTGGATAGCTTCACTCCAGTGGTGTGGAGAGCCTGGGACTCACGTCTGAGCATCCCCAGCCCACTCGGGGTGAAATTGCAAAAAACAATCCCTGTACTGGGGTGAATGTATGACATTGTTCTACATTCTGTCCATCAACTGTGTTTTTTGCAATTTCACCCTGAGTGTGCTGGGGATGCTCACACCTGAGTCCCAGGCTCTCCACACCACTGGAGTCAAGCTATCCAGGCTGATGAAGGCTGATAGCCAGAAACCGGTCCTTGGATGCTTGATTCCGGTCTGGGAAAGACATGGCTTGGTAGTTCGGACTGGACTGTTCCCATGAGGCACAGGGTCAGAGCTGATTTGCATATAGCCAGTGTCTAACCCAGGGTGGTGTGGAGTGCAAAAAAACGATGGATTTAGGCCCAGATCCCTCTACTGGGGTGAATGTATGACATTGTTCTACATTCTGTCCATCAACTGTGTTTTTTGCAATTTCACCCTGAGTGTGCTGGGGATGCTCAGACGTGAGTCCCAGGCTCTCCACACCACTGGAGTCAAGCTATCCAGGCTGATGAAGGCTGATAGCCAGAAACCGGTCCTTGGATGCTTGATTCCGGTCTGGGAAAGACATGGCTTGGTAGTTCGGACTGGACTGTTCCCATGAGGCACAGGGTCAGAGCTGATTTGCATATAGCCAGTGTCTAACTCAGGGTGGTGTGGAGTGCAAAAAAACGATGGATTTAGGCCCAGATCCCTGTACTGGGGTGAATGTATGACATTGTTCTACATTCTGTCCATCAACTGTGTTTTTTGCAATTTCACCCTGAGTGTGCTGGGGATGCTCAGACGTGAGTTCCAGGCTCTCCACACCACTGGAGTCAAGCTATCCAGGCTGATGAAGGCTGATAGCCAGAAACCGGTCCTTGGATGCTTGATTCCGGTCTGGGAAAGACATGGCTTGGTAGTTCGGACTGGACTGTTCCCATGAGGCACAGGGTCAGAGCTGATTTGCATATAGCCAGTGTCTAACCCAGGGTGGTGTGGAGTGCAAAAAAACGATGGATTTAGGCCCAGATCCCTGTACTGGGGTGAATGTATGACATTGTTCTACATTCTGTCCATCAACTGTGTTTTTTGCAATTTCACCCTGAGTGTGCTGGGGATGCTCAGACGTGAGTCCCAGGCTCTCCACACCACTGGAGTCAAGCTATCCAGGCTGATGAAGGCTGATAGCCAGAAACCGGTCCTTGGATGCTTGATTCCGGTCTGGGAAAGACATGGCTTTGTAGTTCGGACTGGACTGTTCCCATGAGGCACAGGGTCAGAGCTGATTTGCATATAGCCAGTGTCTAACCCAGGGTGGTGTGGAGTGCAAAAAAAACGATGGATTTAGGCCCAGATCCCTGTACTGGGGTGAATGTATGACATTGTTCTACATTCTGTCCATCAACTGTGTTTTTTGCAATTTCACCCTGAGTGTGCTGGGGATGCTCAGACGTGAGTCTCAGGCTCTCCACACCACTGGAGTCAAGCTATCCAGGCTGATGAAGGCTTATAGCCAGAAACCGGTCCTTGGATGCTTGATTCCGGTCTGGGAAAGACATGGCTTGGTAGTTCGGACTGGACTGTTCCCATGAGGCACAGGGTCAGAGCTGATTTGCATATAGCCAGTGTCTAACCCAGGGTGGTGTGGAGTGCAAAAAAACGATGGATTTAGGCCCAGATCCCTGTACTTAGGTGAATGTATGACATTGTTCTACATTCTGTCCATCAACTGTGTTTTTTGCAATTTCACCCTGAGTGTGCTGGGGATGCTCAGACGTGAGTCCCAGGCTCTCCTCACCACTGGAGTCAAGCTATCCAGGCTGATGAAGGCTGATAGCCAGAAACCGGTCCTTGGATGCTTGATTCCGGTCTGGGAAAGACATGGCTTGGTAGTTCGAACTGGACTGTTCCCATGAGGCACAGGGTCAGAGTTGATTTGCATATAGCCAGTGTCTAACCCAGGGTGGTGTGGAGTGCAAAAAAACGATGGATTTAGGCCCAGATCCCTCTACTGGGGTGAATGTATGACATTGTTCTACATTCTGTCCATCAACTGTGTTTTTTGCAATTGGACAGTTCCCATGAGGCACAGGGTCAAGACTGATTTGCACATGGTCACGTCTGAACTGGGGTGGCTTGGTGAGCAAAATAACAATGGATTAAACCCGGATCGGTGACTGGGGGTGAATGTTTTGCCATTGCAACATTCCGTCCATCATCTTGTTTGTTTGAGGTCAAAGATACCCTTTACAAAGCTATCCTAGCGGTAGCTGTTGAGAACAGCCTTCAGCCTTAATCTTGAAGTAATGTAAAGCACCTTGTTTTACCAGAATATCACCTCCTGAATTAATTAAATGAAAGGAGAACCACACAGTCGTTATATAAAAATATGTATTTATTATTATAACATTCTCTAGTATCCTCTACCCGAGCTTAGAACACAAAGCACACAATACGAGATCAATAGAACAGGTGTAAGCAGCACAATACACAGTGTGCTTCAGCTGGAGACCAAACCATATTGTAAAATAGTGGTATAACAGCCACGACTGGTCTGGAGCTCGTAGAATTGCTAGGACCCTAAGGAACCACACAAGGTGAGTAGATGGGGACCCCACGGAGGACGGGTGCAACACGACCGCGGGCTCCGTACAAATATATGGGGAAGTCGCAATTGCAATTTTACAGTTTAAGGACCCTTCTAAGAGGACTTTGGGGAAACCCCCTTGAAACTTAAGAGGTTGGAGAGCTACCCCACCTGTGGAAACTGTAGTACCCGAGTTACCTATCCCAGAGGAGCCGGGTGCATAGGCCTGGAGTGGTGTTGGAAACAGCCGTCGTTCTCAATGGAGGACTACGAAGTAGTGCTGCTGCAGTGAATGTGAAAAGGGTCCGGTGGTGTCCCAGCTGGGATTCTGGAAGAAAGGAACCTGAAAGCAGAGGGGACAGAGTCGGGGTAACTTCTGACCAGGCGCTCGGGAGACGAATGCCGGGTGCTTCAGGTGCAAAGACGGGATGCTTGACTCTGCCTTCACAAGGACCAGGAGATGTTGTTGATGACCAAGAGCCATATGCAAGCTGCCCCATGAAGGATGTTGAGTGCTGAGGGGCCGGTTCCGGCTGGAGCACCAGCAAGCCTTGGCAAAAGCAACCCACGCCAGAAGGTCAAGGAGGTTATGGTGTGGACCAGCAAGGTCCAGGGGACTCACCAAGCAATGGGGATTCAATAGGACCCACAGGCTGAATTACCAGGAGTTGCGTATGGACCTCAAGCAAGATTGCAAAGTACCAGCCCACGGAGCACTCAGTCCAAGGAGGCCGGAGTTCTTTAGTGCAAATTCTGCACAGGGTCAGGACTACAGGGAGTCCAATGCACAAGCTCGGTAATTGCATCAAGCAAATACAACTGCAAATAGACGCAGTGCACAGGGGTTCGGTATATGCAGTCCCCACAAGAACACAGGCCTCAAACTTGCTGAGAGGTCAAATCAAACTCAGGGATCTTTTGTAACCCACCTCCTGTGTTGCTGAAATTTTCAGAGTCCATAGGAACTCAGGAGCAGCAGACTGGTCAGTTGCATGGAGGTGCCTGTGAATGCAGGAGAGTGACTTCTTCACCCCAAGGAAGATTCATGAGTTGTCCTTAGTGTACCACAGGTTCCTGCATGGAGCCTGTATGGATCAAGGGCACAGACAAAGCTTTGGCTGGAGAGGGGGATAAAGTAGAGCCCAGTCAAAGTCCAGTGAAGTCCAAGTGTCCAGACGGTCGAAGGTCAGTGGTTTCTTCTTGTAGAATCTTGACCATGTAAAATCTAAAGTCTTAAAACCAGGTAAGCCATTTTGTACCCACAGGAGACGGTTGGACAGATTTGGGAGACCCATGTCTTTTGTCCAGTTTTGTGCCAGAGCAGGAGCCTACAGCTCCCAGAACTGGTTTGAGCTGGACTATGCACAGGGATGCCAAAAGTGCCCCAAGTGCAGACTTCCAGGCACTCTGAGAGTACACCCACCCAGCCCCAATACACTACACTAAATCCTGTCCAGGAGGTGGTCAAACCTCCCTGTGACAGGATGCCTATTGTGCTGCCTTCCTCTGCTCACGCTTGGCTCATAAGCAGGAGGGCATAAATGTGTCTCTGGTCGGCAGCAACCATTTGGTGCTGCCCGGGTCGAGAAGGCTGGCACCAGATAGACCAGTGACCCCACAAAGCTCACTTTAGAAGGGTGGAATCTTACCTCCTACACCTGTTACCCAGGTGGTGGTATGATTCTAAGGTGTTTGAAACCAAACACAATATGATTCTATACAGTCGTTTTTTGAGATAGCATTACCGCGAGATTTTAATGCACCTCTACCTCTATGTCCGACTGAGTCACAGACAACCCAGGAGAATGGTCTCCAAAGGCTGCAGAGAGGCTCTGCTCATGCAAGGGCACACTCTCCTTCAAAACCCAGCACCCTGGCTTCAGGATTAACAAGGCCTGCTATAGGCGCGACTTATAAGTATTAAGTGTAGTGACCTACATCTAAAGTAAGTGTTGCAAGCACCAGCTTACACAGGTTGGCATTGCAGACCTGTAGTTCCATTTTGCATGGCCTCTCATGGGTGGCATAATACATACTTCAGCCCATGGGAGGCCTCTGTGGTAGCTGTGCCCTGGGTATATGGGTACCATATACTATGGACTTATTAGGGTACCCCAGTATCCAATCTGGAGTGCACCAAAGTACATGCATAACAATTTAAAGGAGAAAGCAGATAGACTGGGGTCCTGATTAGCAGGATCCCAGTCAGACTAGTCAAAACCAGTGCAACATCAACAAAAGGTGGGGGTAACCATAAAAAAGCAGATCCTACTTTCCTACAGAAACTATGTCCTAACTATACCTACCTACTTACGACTGGCAGTAGGTTATATATATATATATATATATAAATATTCACTGAAAAAACCATAGGTTATAGACCATATTTAGTTAGGAATTAGCATTTAAAAAACCTTTTTTTACTGACACAAAACCATTGAAATTCCATATATAGTTAGTTGTACTAACTATATATCGCGCACCCGCAATCCACTGCTGATCATGTCACATATTACATCATTCATGACATGGTCAGTGACATCACTGATGACATCACTGATGACATCTCAAATGACATCACTGATGACATCACTGATGACAACATCCAGTGACTGTATGTTTCTGTAAAGTTAAAATATGTCTTACATATTGAAGAATGAGTGGATTTATAAGTGTCTGGATGAAGGATTTATTAGGTGCATGACTGACTGTATGAGTGACTGATTAAATGTGTCTCACTGAGTGCATGGGTTAGTGACTAAACTGTCTTAATTTGTGCATCATTATGTCTGTTGTTCTGTAAACTGCTGCATGTGTTGATCAGTAGCTATATGAGTAACTATATGGGTTATTGGTTGATTGCCTAAGTATTTGTATGGGAGACTGAGTGTGTGTGTGGGTGGCTGGGAGGTGTATAACTCTGTGCATAGATGTGTGAGCAGTTGATTCACTAGATGTATGGGTTCAAAAGTGCATGTGGAAACACCTGTATGGGCGGTTGACTTTGTGCATGAGTGTATTGGTGAGTGAATGGATATCTAAGTGCTACATGTCAAAGTAAGTACATATGTAAAACACAGTACATGTGAGAGTTGACATATATAAATAACTGTGCATAAGAGCCAGTGAATGTGTGAGTGGCTGTATGGATCATTGTGAACTTGTATCAGGGATTGTATAAGAAAGTAAATATGTGTTAGTATATGTTTGAATAAGTAAGGTGTGTATAACTGTATAGTTGAGGAAATGGAGGTGTGATTGATTCTTTGCATGACTGACTAGGTGTGTGAGTAACTCCATGGATGAGTGACAGTCTGTGAGTGTCTGTTTACACTGAGTGTATCTAAGGTTATATTAGAGTCTGAAGAGGTTCATCATATTATCACATGAATGATGTCATCAGTGATGTGATCAGTAATGTCAAATGAGATGTCATCAATGATGTCATCAGTGATGTCATTTGAGATGTCATCAGAGATGTCATCAGTGATGTCACTGACCATGTCATGAATGATGTAATATGTGACATGATCAGCAGTGGATTGCGGCTGCGCGATATATAGTTAGTACAACTAACTATATATGGAATTTCAATGGTTTTGTGTCAGTAAAAAAAGGTTTTTTAAATGCTAATTCCTAACTATATATGGTCTATAACCTATGGTTTTTTCAGTGAATTTTAAAGGTTTTGTAAATGCTAATTCCTAACTATATATGGTCTCTAACCTATGGTTTTTTCAGTGAATTTCATTGTTTTTTTAATAGCAAATATCATAAGCTGTCGAATGTCAAGTACGTGGTAAGTAAAAACATTTTCGTGTTTATGCACACTGATCTGCTTTGAATGCTGCCCCCACCCCCCTCATTTCTATTAGGAGTACTCTCTCTTTGCAGATAGTGAAGGGTAGTTAACGCAGGCCTTTGCCCCCGTTGTAATCCATCGTGCCTGCTTCTCTCTCCATTTGATTGATTGTTATCCAAGCATTTACTGTTTTAGAATTGGTTCTCTTTGGTTCATTCTCTATTTACAAACAAGCACAGAGTCGCAATACTCTGTTTAGTCTTTGCAGATAGTGAAAAATCGTGTAAAAAAACAAAAGGAATCGAGCAAAATCAGTAGGCCACTAATGGGATCTCTTTTTGACCTCGCTAAAATAGAAACATTAGGAACAACCCCTCATGAGAAATATGAAACTAGTGAGATGAACTGAGCTCCACACCATGATGGCTGCAAGACAGCTCGGCTCCGCCACCCACCCCGCTCAAAAGAACGATAAACTCTATGCAAATATTACAAATATATACAACACACCAGCAAAGTAACAGGGTAAAACATTTTATTCAATAACTATTTACATAACTATTTTATACTTTTTGTTGCCCGATCCGGCTAGCTCAATCGATCGAGCATGAAACTCATGCACTCTGATAGTTCAAAGTTTTGAGGAGTGCTTGTTAGACTGTCTGAAGCTTATTTGCACCTGCTACAGCTTCACTATTCTCAATGTAAGTGGGGGCTGTTTGAGGACATGACTGCATTTGAAAACAATGTGATGCGTGCCTCCCTGAACCGCTTGACGGAGGCCCCCGAGGGACGGTGTGATGGCGCGGACTCGGAGGGGGCGCTTGGCTCCGGCCCCCTCCCCAAGTCGTGTTGCCCTGGTGTGGCCTGAGATCACCCCCGACATAGGTGGCCGGCTCCCGGGGTCAAGCGGAACTTTTTGCCTTTTGGTGACTCTTCCATTCTTGACCTTGTCCCACAATCCGTTTGACCTAAAGACACGCTGTAGTGGGGCGCCCCTTTACCGTTTCAGTTGCCATTCCGCCCCGTTTTTCTACACTGTGCCTCTTCCGCTATTGAGCTGTTTACCGCCCGCTCTTGCGACTACAGCGTCTCGCTCACCATGTAGTTGAGTTGTTCCCGCTCTTGCGGTGCAGCGATAGGCGGCTGCCACAAGACTCTCAAAATGGCGGCCGGCTCTTCAGATTTGGGCGTGGTCCACTAAAATGGCCCTGCGACACCTTGGAACTCGGACGCTTGTCTGCTAGGGCTTGGGCTCCATTCTCGAAAGCGTCCCCTCAGCCTTGAAGATTCTACAAAAGTCTTGGGGGCCCCCGACTCCCGCAGGCTTCTGGTGGGGAGCGGCTGCCATGATTGCTCGTGGAATGGCCACGACGGAGCTACGAGATGGTGGTGCTCTCATGCTGACGCCAGCTTCAGTCTGAAACATCCAGAAACACTGTAGACTACCAATTCGATCAGTTCCGGTAGCGCCCCAATGTGACCCGGTAGAGAAGAACTTGCCCTCCCCTCTTTGACTGATGGTTCTTGTTGCCTGTCCCTTCTGTTGTCATTTAACAGAACTATTTAGCCTGCTGAAAGGGGTTGTGTTCCGACCGCTGGTTGGTGGAGACATTTTGACTATATTCTGGACCTGCGTTGTCGCGTAATGCGTCATATGACGCGCCGCGTTAGCGCATCCGGAAGTGCTCCGGTGCGCGAAGCGCAGCTTCCCGGAAGCGATCCGGGGCGCGGCGCGCAGCGCGTAACGTAAGCATAACAGGTCATGTGACTTGGTAATAAAACTTTTCATTGGTTCATTTTACTTTTCTTATTCTAATGATGAAAGGCTTGGTCATATGACCTAAAAATTACACTTTTTATTACTTTCGAACATTATTTTTTCTTAAACATATATGTTATAATGTTCCAGGCTAATGTACTTTCCCGGAAAATTTACAACTGTCCCGCAAGTAAAATATATTCCTTTTTCGAGAAAAAGGGCGTTTCTTCGTTCCATGACGGAGCCGTTGAGCAAAAGAGGCTCGGCCTGCTGTCTTAGTCGCCGATACGCCTGAATATCAGATTCTTATCGATCACTTTATGTTGCAGGAGTAGAAAACACAACAGCCCTTGACCATTTATCTTTACTGCGTTCCTACGTATTATACCTTTTACCCTTCATGTAATTGGACTGCTTTATTTCACTTGCCTTTTACTGATTCGAAAACAGTGACTATTATTAAAAACTTTACCAATGTAAATACTACTACCATGTTTTCTTTTAAAAACCTTTATTGTGAAAATGTCAGTATACAAATACGGGCCTATAACCACGTGGGCCGGCCACGGAGCAAACTGTAATCGTATATGATGAGGAGACATTTACACTGTAGAGGAACGTAACGGGCGGGCCATTAGGTTGCAAGAACTAAGGTGTCTAACAGTTGCGGAATCGGTGGACGTACATTTTATAATTAAAATACGACAGGGCCAGTTACAATAAAATAATCTAGATATACATTTGCGGGCAAGTACCATGGGTGACGTTAATTCGAACTTTCAATAGTACAGTAATCAATAACACATCAGAACTTAATATCAATAGGGATGTCGAAATATTCAATCAATTCTCGTCCCCGCCCGCCATGTGCTTCAAAACTGCATACGTAAACTCGTGATATCAAGGTTGTGCAACCAGTACACAACAAGGAGTTACGAGTCCCATTTATTCCGGCGCCATTTTGGGCGAGGACGGGCAGGTCCAGGATATAGTCAAAATGTCTCCACCAACCATCGACTATGATGATGTTCATATGCTGTATTTATTAGAGTAACACTCATCTGTCCACATGAAATTAATTTGCCACAATCTAAACATGTCATTTTAATCTTTCCAAAGTTCTTCTGAATATTTGGGACCGTTTCCCTTGCCTCTGATGCTGTCAGTGCCACTTCTTTGGTGAATGTACTGGCAGGTCGGGGTTGTCCTCCAAATCTCTCTTTTGTGCAGCACTATAATTAATCGGTGCCACCTCTCCATATGACGATGCATGGTATAATTACCATAACTATATTTTTTTTCGGTTCCTCTGGAGAGTACATCGTGGCAGATGAGGCAGGTAACGTACCGGGCATTTACCTTTTTTGCATGTAGAGGAAAGGAAAAAAAATTAGAGCGTCCGAGTTCTAAGGTGTCCCAGGGCCATTTTAGTGGACCAGGCCCAAATCCAAAGAACAGGCTGCCATTTTGAGAGTCCTGTTGCAGCCGCCTGTCGCTGTAGCAGCAAGAGCGGGCGAAACTCAGCTAGACGGCGCTCCACTGCAGATGAAGTGCCTCAACCTGGAGAGGCGGGAGAGGCTCGTTTGCGCCGCCTCCCCCCCCTTCGGGCACCCCACGCCGTCTTTCAGCGCAGCATTGTAGGATGGCCACACCAGTGCGGCAACTTGCTAGACACCACCTCGGTGCCATCCGGATCTCGGCGCCCCACTGCAGATGAAGTGCCTCCACATGGAGAAGCGGGAGAGGCTCGTTTGCGCCGCCTCCCCCCCCCTTCGGGCACCCCACGCCGACTTTCGGCGCAGCATTGTAGGATGGCCACACCAGTGCGGCAACTTGCTGGACACCACCTCGGTGCCAACCGAATCTCAGCGCCTTGTGGTGTCTTCCATTCCGAAAATAGTGAAGCTGCAGCAGGTGCAAATAGGCTTCAGACAGTGTTACAAGCGCTGCTCAGAACTCTCAACTATGACACCACCTCGGTGCCATCCGGATCTTGGCGCCTTGTGCTGGTTCCGGCCTATTCACACATCGGTCCGCTACTGACGCCACCTCACAGGCCAACGGGGCACCCCACGCCGACTTTCGGCGCAGCATTGTAGGATGGCCACACCAGTGCGGCAACTTGCTGGACACCACCTCGGTGCCATCCAGATCTCGGCGCGTTGTGCTGCCTTCGGCCTATTCGCCACAAGTGCGCACGCAACTCAGCTGCATACCGAGTGAAACACCAAGGGGCGCCCCACTGCAGCCAAGGAACCTCCATCTTGGGGGCGACGCACAGCATCACATTGCTTTCCAATGCAGTCAGATCCTCAAACAGCCCCCACTGACTGACGAGAACTCACAGGCCAACGGGGCGCCCCACGCCGACTTTCGGCGCAGCATTGTAGGATGGCCACACCAGTGCGGCAACTTGCTGGACACCACCTCGGTGCCATCCAGATCTTGGCGCGTTGTGCTGCCTTCGGCCTATTCGCACATCGGTCCGCTACTGACGCCGCCTCACGTGCCAACGGATTTTCTACGCTTTTTATAGCCCTATGCCGCATAACAGGTCATGTGACTTGTTTATAAAACTTTTTATTGGTTCATTTTACTTTTGGTTTCCTAATGATGGAAGGCTTGATCATATGACCTAAAAATAACACTTTTCATTGGATTAAAACATTTTTTTTCCCAAACGATGAAAGCCCCACCTTGTTTCTGGATGTTTTAGACTGAAGCTGGCGTCAGCATGAAAGCACCACCATCTCGTGGCTCCGTCGTGGTCATTCCGCGAGCAATCATGGCAGCCGCTCCCCACCGGAAGCCTGCAGGAGTCGGGGGCCCCCAAGACTTTTGTAGAATCTTCAAGGCTGAGGGGACGCTTTCGAGAATGGGGTCCAAGACCTAGCAGACAAGCGTCCGAGTTCCAAGGTGTCCCAGGGCCATTTCAGTGGACCAGGCCCAAAAAGGAAAGAGCCTGCCGCCATTTTGAGAGTCCTGTGGCAGCCGCCTATCGCTGCACCGCAAGAGTGGGCACAACTCAGCTGAATGGCGGATTTTGGCACAGTGTACCAAAAGCGGGCGGAATGGCAACTGAAACGGTAAAGGGGCGCCCCACTACAGCAGACAAGCCTCCACCTGGGGAGGCCCATTCACGCCGCCTCACCCGCCCCCCCGGGGCGCCCCACGCCGTTATTCGGAGCAGCATTGTAGGATACCAAAACCAGTGCGGCAACTTACTGGACATCACCTGGGTGCCATCCACATCTCAGCGCGTTCTGCTGCCTTGGGACTATTCGCACAACAGACCGCTACTGACGAGGCCTCCCCCCGCACCCCCCGGGACGCCCCACGCCGTTTTTCGGAGCTCCATTGTAGGATACCAAAAACCAGTGCGGCACCCAGGTAACATCACCTGGGTGCCGTCCAGAACTCAGCACGTTGTGCTGCCTTGGGACTATTCGCACAAAACACAGCTACTGACCATTGTTGCTTCTTTTTTCAAATTTTTTTTTAAATGTATTTACTGTTTTTGTTGCGTTGTATATATTTATAAGTTATTAAAGTTTTATAATCCTACTACTTTGTTGGAGTGCTATATATTTTTAATGTGACACATAATTGTAAAAACTTTGATGTACAAAGAGGCATCCCTGGAATCTTCCGCTTCAGGCTCGGTCCCCTCCCCAATCACAATACAGGATGGTTTTCAGATAGTAGGAACGCGTGTGGTGTGACGGATCTCATCGGGTGGGGGCCTTGATCTACTGTAACTCCTTTGAAGAGGGGTGATTCTTTACAGCTGGGGCCATAAACTACATCTGCAGGGCTAGGTGATAGCCTGGGACCGGCCTGGACAATCGGACACAGAGGAAGAGGAGTGTCAGAGGGTGCGGTAGTGAATAGGGCGAAAGGGAGGTGTCGGGCAGGCACAGGGTGTGATTCTCAAGGAAGAGCAGCGCAGATGGGGGGAGGTTTATTGCCCATGCATAAGACAGAGAGCGGGGGTGACCAGTGCCTGGGGGAGATGCTTGCGAGGGTGGGGAGCCATGCTAAGGATCGACAGCATGCAGAGAGTGGGTCTGGTCAAGGCATCTAAAATGGCTGCCGTGCACGACAAAAGTGTGGCATTTGAAAAAAGGCAAGATGGCGCAGACAATGTTTATCAACACTTCCTGATTTCCTTCGAATCGAACGTTAACAGACGTTATCTCTCCCACACTACCGGTCCCCCTGGGCTTAAATGCCGAGATGGTAGGGACTGCATCCCGTGGAGATAGGCCGAGACGTCACTCAGCAAAAAAAAAAAAAAAAAAAAAGTCTATAAACATACAATAAGTTAAAAGTCAATCATTCTTGTTTCCTTGTAGTACGCTCCCCAGTCCGCTTTCCGTTACGCGTACCGGGCGCACCCCACGAAAAAAAACTTTTTTTTTTTTCTTTTTTTTTTGCCCCGCGGGGCCCTTTTAAAGCCTCCACATCAAACCTAGGGGGTCAGGGAGGATCTACTATGCCCCCTTATGGTCATTTGCCCCTTCGCTTTGGCCTCCTCTTGTCTCTCGATCCTACCGAGAGACAAGATGGCGGCCGCTCCGGACTGTTTAGAATGTTGACAGACACCGGAGAGCCAATCAGCTTCACGAAGTTCCGTTACGCGTCAAGTACGCGAACCGGGGCGCTGCCCAGAGCGCGCTTACAGATATATATCTTTTTTTGAACGTTAATTTCTCAAAATCCACTGGAGCACATATATTGAGACCTAGCAAAGGCACATCGGGCTAACAGTCCCTACAATTTTGCCAAGTTTCGTGCAAATCCATTCAGCCGTTCGGGCTAAAAGTGAGGCCAACCGCCCTATGGAAATTAACATGGGAAAAATGCGTTTTGGGACCCCCCTTTTTTCTCGGCCCCCCCTTGACGAACCCCCCATAAATTTTCAGTGGCTGCTCAGAAACAAAATGTTCAATTTTCCTGAAAATTTCAGCCAATTTCGTCCACAAACGCCAAAGTTATTAGACATAGAATTTTCAAAAATCCCATAGAGAAAAAATCCTAACTATATATACCTACTGGCGACCGCCAGTAGGTAATATATATATATATATATATATATATATATATATATATATATATATATATATATATATTCACACAAAAAAACAAAGGTTATGGGGACATTATAGTTAGGTTCAGATTTTACACATGGAAACCATAGTTGGAGTTGTTTTTTTGCTACGTATTTTCAGACCCTTCTCAAATTTGTGGCAAAATGAAAAAAACATTTTGGGCCCAAGGTGGGGCCCCACCACCATGCCTAGGGAGTCAAGGTATTCCTACCCTTGCTTCTTTCTCCTAGTACTCTGACTGAGTCTGGAGCCCCATGATGACTGCTACCACATCCTGGCTTAAGTGGTGCAGGAGAATGAGATCTCACCATGTGATTTATCGGCTCTGCGGACTAGGTCTACATAAATATTGTTTTTTCAATAACTACTAAACAGATTTGCAGCAAGTTACAAAAAGCGCTCTTTCCGAACCAAGATCCATCTTTCTGCTGAATTTGGTGTAATTCTGTTCAGCGGTTCGGCCTGTAGTTTAGTTCACAAACCCCTAAGGGAAATTGCATAGGGAAAATGCATTTTAGGACCCCCTCCCTTTCTCTCAACCCTGCAGAAGGAATCAATTCAAAACTTTCCAAACAGTGGCTGAAGTGAGTGCCACTTAATTGCCTGTACGGCAGGGAGCCTCCAGTGACTTTTAGACTCCTATATCATCTTTTATGAACAGCTTAGATTTCTTCACAAATTTTAAGAAATCAAGCTTTATGGAGATAGACCTTAAGACCACAAAATATTTCAGCATAGGGTCAGGTGGTCTCAGTTAAAAGCATCTACTCATGAAAAATGAAAGTACTCTACAAAGAGCCATCTCCAGGTATATGATTTTGCCAGGTGCATTGGGGATAAGCCCCCAAACTCCTATTAGATCTATGCAAGGCTAACTGTGTCCTAATGGCCATCTTGGGCTGTGACATCTTGGGTAATACTAAAATTGACCATTTCCAGGTGATAGACAATAATTTTTTGAGAATCCAACTAGAATCAAGAAACAACCATTAAAATTATTAGCGGAAACTGGGCATGTCCTTTATTGCAGATTTTGATCGTTTTGTTCACTTTTACTGTGGTATTTTGTATAGCATAAGAATTTATAATTTACCAGGCTCATACTCCAGTATTGTTTGCTTTTAGATTATGTAGCACATATCCTATGGCTACAATTTGGTAACAAATATTTTTATGAATTAGGGTCCAAACTAAAGCTAACCACTAGGTTGTATATATATATATATATTTCTCCGAATTTGTCCTCAACAAAGATGCACTCAACTGCAGTTGAACTCAACAGCAGTTAAACTCAACAGACTGGGCCTGCAAATGTAAATGCCTGAGGGGGCCACAGAGTTCAGAACTTTTCTAAACTTCTTTGGTGAACTGCAGTCGTTTGCATAATTAAAACAGGCATTTACATTCGGAGGCCCACTAGAGGGCAATCAAATTATTTAATTGTAAGGAAAATGAAGCATACTCACTGGAGGTTAGGATTGATCCATTGGAACCACAAGTCCTAGCATGCTTTAAAAGCAGACTCACCTGACAGGCTCCACCAGTGGGCAATATCATTTAAAAGCATGCAGACAATGGCCTTGGCGAATACTGGAAACGTTTCCATCAGCCTATGAACAAGGACCAGGAGACCCGATCACGTCTGGCAGGAGAAAACCATCTAACTGCAAATGTCGGTTCTCCTGCTGTTGAGTGCATCTAAATTGAGGACAAATTTTATATATATATATATATATATATATATATATATATATATATATATATATTACCTACTGGCGGTCGCCAGTAGGTAGTTATAGTTAGGATTGATTTCCATAGGGAAATCGCAACATTCTATTGGGAATAACTTTGGCGTCAGTTGAGGAATCTGCCTGAATATTTCCTCAACTTTGCGTCGTGGCTCTCCGCTTCTTCCCCGAAAGTTTGGGGGGGATTCGTCAATCGGGGGCTAAGATAAAAGGGGGGTCCCAAAACGTGTTTTCCCCATGTTAATTTCCATAGGGCGGTCGAACTCACTTTTAGCTCGTACGGCTGAATGGATTTTCACCAAATTTGGCAAAATTGTAGGGACTGGTAGTCCGATGTGCCTTTGCTATGTCTCACGATATGTGCTCCAGAGGATTTTGAGTAATTTAGGTTAAAAAAAACGCGCACCGGGAGCGCACCGGGCGCGCTCCGTGACTTGCGCACGGAAAGCTGATTGGCTCTCGGGTGTCTGTAAACATTCGAAACAGTCCGCAGCGGCCACCATCTTGTGTCTCGGTAGGATCAAGACATAAGAGGTGGCTAAAAACAAACGGGGAAATGAACAAAAGGGGGCAGGGTTCCCCCCTTCCCTGACCAGTTATAGTTAGCTGGAAATTTTACTGGCATAAAACCAATGAAATTCCCACGTTATAGTTAGTTGGACTCACTATAACTTGCGCGTGCAATGCACTGCTGATGACGTCACATATTACATCACTCATGACATGGTCAGTGACATCACTCATGACATCACTGATGACACCATCCTTGTGACAGAGTGACAGACCTCCTTTCACTGTAATATAAACCTTGAAACACATATTCAAAAATAGAAACTAAATTTTTCAAAAAAATGGAGATACCCATACCAGTTACAACAACCAATTCAATAATTTCACCATCTATATACACATCCACTCATTCACCAACAGTTCTATATAGTCACTCATACATATACTCACTCTTCATATGAAGTGATACACCTATACATCCTCTTACACACCGACAGTCATCCTAAAGATACTCTCACACATACTCACACATGCAAATAAACTATTGAACATCCATTTATTTGCATATACAGCTATACACACACTACCACTTTACTTCTAAGGAAACTTACACATACTTACTCTCTTAAACAATCACTTATAGAAACACATACTAATTTAAATAGAAACTCTTACAATCTCTTACTCTCAGATATACTTACTTACATAGATCAATATTCAAATACACTAGATTAAAACATATGTAGTTACTGATAAAGAAACTAGTGAGACACTCATTCACTCAGTAACACACACATATACACATTCATCCACCCATACAGTCCTGCACATATGCTGTCTTCAAAACACATACAAAGAGAGAGTCAGTCATTCATGCATCTATGTGCTAAGTAATACCTCCACCAAACCATACAAACACTCATACTGATACTAAGAAAAACATCTAATAACCCATATACATACACTTGTACCTACTCACCAACCCATGCAGCCACTTATACACAAAGTGAAACACTAATACATATATTTAAATATTTTAACATTACTCACTAATATTTATTTTTCAGAAAGACACACATTCACAGGATGGTGTCATCAGTGATGTCATGAGTGATGTCACTGACCATGTCATGAGTGATGTAATATGTGACGTCATCAGCAGTGCATTGCACGCGCAAGTTATAGTGAGTCCAACTAACTATAACGTGGGAATTTCATTGGATTCATGCCAGTAAAATTTCCAGCTAACTATAACTGGTGTGAAACCTATGGTTTTTTCAGTGAATATATATATATATATATAAATATATATTACCTACTGGCGGTCGCCAGTAGGTATATATAGTTAGGATTTTTTCCCTATGGGATTTTTGAAACTTCTATGTCTAATAACTTTGGCGTTTGTGGACGGAATTGGCTGAAATTTTCTGGAAAATGGAACATTTTGTTTCTGAGCAGCCCCTGGAAATTTGGGGGGGGTTCGTCAAGGGGGGGCCGAGAAAAAAGGGGGGTCCCAAAACGTGTTTTTAACATTGAGTTTTCCATAGGGCGGTCTGTCGCACTTTTAGCCCGAACGGCTGAATGGATTTGCACGAAACTTGGCAAAATTGTAGAGACTGGTAGCCCGATGTGCCTTTTGTAGGTCTCAATATATGTGCTCCAGTGGATTTTGAGAAATTAACGTTTAAAAAAAGATATATATCTGTAACAGCGGACTGGGCAGCTCCCGGTTCGCGGACCGGGGCGCGTACCAAAACTTCGCGTAGCGAAGCTGATTGGTTATCCGGCGTCTGTAAACATTCCAAACAGTCCGGAGCGGCCGCCATCTTGTCTCTCGGTAGGATTGAGAGACAAAAGGAGGCCAAAACAAAGGTGGAAATAACCATAAGGGGGCATAGTAGATCCTCCCTGACCCCTTAGGTTTAATGTGGAGGCTTTAAAAGGGCCCCGCGGGGCAAAAAAAAAAAAAAAAATTTTTAGCGCCCGGTCCGCGAACCGGGAAGCGTTCTGGGCAGCGTACTGCAATGAAAAATGAATGATAGACTTTTCAAATGCTGTATGTTAATTGATTGTTGGTTTTGTTGATTATTTTTTATTTTTTTTTATTTTTTAAGCATTTTTTATTGTGTTTCATAATTTATTAAACTTTCTAACATTTCATTGTCAGAAATTTCATAATTATCATGGAATATACATTGTAGTCTCTGAGGTTGTAAAATGTCCTCATTTGCAAGGAGGTTATCTACTGCTTGTACACATTGCAGTAGTTCTTGGTCCCAAGTTTCATCCATAAATTCAATCTCATTTGGATCAATGATTTCTGTGTTGGACTCTGGAAGGACAATTTCAAATGAAATTTTTTGTTCGCTTTCCATTTTTCCTGAAATTTGCATAAAAAAAATATATATTAGTAGAGGTAGGGCACTGTTGGGATTAATTTTAGATAGGCAGTTTTTAACAGTGAATTTATCTTTGGGCAGTGTATAGTATCAGAGTGGAAGTAGGAATATAAAAAATTGTATCTAAATTTATAAGTACTACAGAGGGATAGTATATAACTAACAGAAAAAGTTTGCCATATTAACTTAAAGTGCACAATATACTTCAGTTTTAAAAATAACAACTTACCTTTAAAAAGAAGTTGAAGTTATTAATGAAAATCCTATTGAAATGTACACCAGGAAGTAGTAGTCAAAATGGCTGTGTTTCCTTCTCTTCCTTTATATATATTCGGGTACATAACCAATCAAATGTCAGGTAAAAAAAGTAGAAAATGAAAGTAACATTTTAATTGGTTGTCAATTCCAACACTTCAGATGTGTTTTGTGAAGTAATTTACCTCACGGTATTTAGAGAGGTCTACAGGCTAAATGGCTAAATGGAATTCCAATCAAATTTGTGAAAATGGTAGGGATTGGTATGTAGTATGAGCTAATCTATATTTGGTGAAATTGTCTCAAGTGGCTTTTGTGTGAACTACTTTCCCACCTTTTTTGATGGTGCGCTTCCCAGGGAGCGACCCGGTACGCGAACCGTTGAGCGCCCCGGTTCGCGGACCTTAAGCGTTCCGGGAGTCCACCATTTTGTGTTTCGGTCGAATTAAGATACAAGATGGAGGGCAAATAATGTTCAGAATGGGTAGAAGGGGGCACGGTAGAGTTATCTTGACCCCCTAGGTTTTCTGAGGGTGGCTGAGGAGGCTTATATGTGCGAAAAAAAAACATTTTTAAAAAAAATTTCGCGAGGTTAGCTCCCGGTTCGCGTACCGGGTAGCGGCCCCGGTAGCGTATTTTGTTGAAAATTAGTGAAAAATGTTAGAGTTAAATAATAATTGTGAGTGATCAGATGTAGGGTAGCTCTGAGAAGAGCTTTTGGGTTTATGGTACATTTAGGTACTTATAAGTAGGTACCAATGCACATTCTTAAATTCAGAGTGAAAATTCTGTTGCCCTCATCTGAGAAGTGAACTCCATCTCCTCTGTAGATATCTTGCATGTAGTAACGCAAGTTATTGTTGTACAGGGAGCCCATTCCATGGTCTCTCATGTAAGCTGAAACAGATTTGTTTACATGCTTCCTCGACTTCTCAATTTGTGGACAAAATTGGTTTGACCACCTCCATTTCTGTCTTTGGCATATATTTGAATATACCAAGGCAGTCTGAGGAAAAAGTGCCATTAATTGCTCAAAGGTGTCCTTTAAAAGCATTTCCAGACCTACACCAGTCAAAGTGCCCAAGTCATTACCTCCACAGTGCACAATTAACAGGTCAGGTTTGGGCAAATGCATAAAGGTTTTCACCAATGGTATCAATTGGTGACATTTTAATCCTCTGTGGCCAAACCACTTAATTTCCACATCTTGTAAATTGAGGTTAGGTAAATTCCTGCTTTCAACGTACCTTTGAGCCCAGTGAATATAACTATGACCAACAATCCAGACAGAAAACATGGTGAGAGAAGGTTCTCCTGCAGTCAGATGAAGTGTGGCAATGAAATGGCAGTTGAAAAAATGAGAGTTTGAAATGAAAAAAACTGTGGAGTTTCTGTGTTCATGAAGCAGTAACAGTGATTGGTGGATTTTGATTGCTGAAAACAAAAAGTTAGTGTGCACGGATGTGTTCTTTGAAAGATGTATTTTGAGTGGTCAATAAAAAATCATTAAATGAAAGAATGCACTGGATATGCAGGTGCACTGAGAGTTCAGAGTTCAATTGCAACATTGTTGTGTGAACTTGCAAACAACAGAGTTCTTCCAGGAGGTGGTTGCCATGCAGATAAAGCAGAAAGGGCAGAGGGGGGATGGGTTTTCATTTGAAAAAAGTGAGGGAAGACTTTTGATTGGGTGACATGAGAGATATGTGTGAAGAATTACAGCATTTCTGTGCTTTTCATAGCTGCAGACTCTGGAGTGCATACCTTTTGCTCTGCTGCAGACAAATTGGTGTGTTTCTGAGACTGTTTTCAAACTCAAAGTATTTGCTAAGGTGAGAAAATATTTCTTTACTTTAGATAGAGAATAGTGTGCTTTAAGGAGAAAATTATGATTTATGTGGCGCAAATTGCTTGTAAATATGCTCTCACATGTGTATGGAAAATTTTGATTTTGAATGTTTGTGTTACATAGCCATGTTAAAAGTGACCCAACCATGCTGGAAAGGCAATCAAAAAATGCTTTCATGTGTTTTATTGACATTTTAAGTCATTTTCCCATGTGCAGTGTTTAGAAATTATGATTTGAAAATCGTTTTTGGGGAAAAGGAATTGTTTTTAAAATCATGACAAGGAGATAATGGTGTATACTTCTTTATAAGGCTATTGACTGTCCCTGATGTTATTTTTCTCATTTTAGTGTAAGACCTTTCTCTGTGGCGCAAATTGCTTGTAAATATGCTCCCACATGTGCATGGAAAATTTAGAGTTTGAATGTTTGTGTTACATAGCCATGTTAAAAGTGACCCTACCATGCAGGGAAGCCAATCAAAAAACGCATTTATGTGTCTTAAGGACATTTTAAGTCATTTTCCCATGTGCAGTTTTTAGAAATTATGATTTGAAAATCGTTTTTGGGGAAAAGGAATTGTTTTTAAAATCATGACAAGGACATAATGGTGTATGCTTCTTTATAAGGCAATTGACTGTCCCTGATGTTATTTTTCTCATTTTAGTGTAAGACCTTTCTCTGTGGCGCAAATTGCTTGTAAATATGCTTCCACGTGTGCATGGAAGATTTTGATTTTGAATGTTTGTGTTACATAGCCATGTTAAAAGTGACCCAACCATGCTCGAAAGGCAATCAAAAAACGCTTTCATGTGTTTTAATGACATTTTAAGTCATTTTCCCATGTGCAGTGTTTAGAAATTATGATTTGAAAATCGTTTTTGGGGAAAAGGAATTGTTTTTAAAATCATGACAAGGACATAATGGTGTATGCTTCTTTATAAGGCAATTGACTGTCCCTGATGTTATTTTTCTCATTTTAGTGTAAGACCTTTCTCTGTGGCGCAAATTGCTTGTAAATATGCTCCCACATGTGCATGGAAAATTTAGATTTTGAATGTTTGTGTTACATAGCCATGTTAAAAGTGACCCTACCATGCAGGAAAGCCAATCAAAAAACGCTTTTATGTGTCTTAAGGACAATTTAAGTAATTTTCCCATGTGTAGTGTTTTGAAGTTATGATTTGAAAATCGTTGTTGAGGTAAAGGAATGTTGTTAAAATTTATGTGCGCCATATGCCCCCAAATTTCTTTTTCAGGGGTGCAGCAGGGTGTTCTTGAGATACCCCTGCACGCTTGAAAAAAATCCTATTTTGTGATGAGCTAATTGCTAATCACAAATTGCAACCTTCATTCCTATGAGCCTCCTAGCCCATGGAAATGAATGGTTAATTTGCAATTAGCAATTTGCTCATTGCAAATTAGGAATAGTAAAGAATTGCTATTTATTCCTTAAAATTTGGTATTTAGGAAATGCAAAATAGTTTGATGGTACATATGGTGGTTCATCTGTAACAAGATAAGAAGCTTAGGGATACATTTATGATGACTAGCGCAATAAAGTGCACATTACTTACTTCATTGGTAGGCCTTTACATGTATTATCTCCTCTGTATTCTTCATCAAGCGTAACTTTAATCTGCAATCCTGAGTAGGCCTCACCTTAAACAAACCTCTGGATAGGACACACTTTATTGTCATCCTGGATTAATCATTTAAAATGGTAGGGACAGATTTATGATAGGTGTATGCCTCTTTTGTGCCACTGTGCGTCACTTTTATGATGCAGCGGTGGTGCAAAAGATTTGCTATGAGGCGACAACATTACAAATTGATGCATTTAGGCAGATATGTCATGGTGTAAAAAAAACGTACCACATAAAACCCAAGCAGCAGTGATGCAAAAGATGCACCATGCCGCAAGACAGGCCTCACTTGGGGCCATATGTATGAAGGTAATTAGCATTTGCAAAGATCAAAATTCTACGAATTTCGGCCTTTGTGAATGTTAATTAGACAAATGGTATGTATCAAACAAGTTTGATGCAAAATAAGGAGTAGCAAAATTTGCTATTCCTTATTTTGCAATTGCACTGAAGGATTTGCAAATTTTGTGACTACGTGAATGCAATGTATCAAACAAAAACTATGTAAAAAATGACATTAAGGATTTGGAAACTATTGTGGTAAATTGGTGGTAATTTGTGAATTCTTTTCAAAAAGCTTTTTTTCAAAAAAACAAAAGGTGCCATATGACGCCAACACATGCCCTTAGGGCATGTATGTGTGCCATATTCCCCCAAATTTCTTTTTCAGGGGTGCAGCAGGGTGTTCTTGAGACACCCCTGCACCCTTGGAAAAATTCCTAATTTGTGATGAGCAAATTGGTAATCGCAAATTAAACCTTCATTCCTATGAGCCTCCTAGCCCATGGAAATGAATGGGTAACTTGCAATTAGCAATTTGCTCATCGCAAATTAGGAATGGTAAAGAATCGCTATTTATTCCTTAAAATTCGCTATTTAGGAAATGTAAAATATTTTGATGATACATATGGCAGTTCATCTCTAACAAGATAAGAAGCTTAGGGATACATTTATGATGACTGGCGCATCACCAGGGATGTGACAGTCATCCTGCGCCGCTGTTCCGCCACCCATGGTGTGCTGCATTTACAATGCGGCATGGGGCAAAAATGGCACAGATGCGTGACGCATATGTGCCGTAAAGGTGGCGCATTGCTGGAGTTGTATTGCAAGTGCGATGCAGCTCCAGCAAGGCTCAGGGGTGCCGCATCTCCACAATGCTGCGTCAAGACCTATGCCAGCTTCAAGCAGGCGCAGGGTTTTGACGCAGCTTTCTCCTATCTGATTGTAAATGCGGCACACCATGGGTGGCAGAGCAGTGGTGCACGTTAACTGGTGCATGCCTGGGGATGTGCCATTTAATATAAATCTGCCCCTTTACATTTAAGTATGTGCAGGGGACACAGAGTCGGTGAGGCTTATCCAAGGTTAAGAAGAGATGAGTCCTGTTCAGTGAATAATTAGACATAGGCTTCACCTGCTCAGCATTGCTGGACATGGCTAAATAATAGCTGCTAAATGTTAATCTTGTTAAACAATTTTACTATTATAATCTCTGAGATTTGTCTCTTACTCTGCAACATCTCATTGTTGTTATCTTTCTTTAAAGATAAAGACAACCTCAACATGAGCGACAATCTGCAATCAGTTGATTTTGACCTCATCATTGAACTTGTAATTGAAACATCAGTGGATGTTGATCCTTTGGATGATTTAAATCCTGAGGATGAAGAAGAGCGTGATGAGGATGCAGATTTGTCCGAACTATATGATATAGGATGGGAAGCTGACCTGCTTGAGCCTTTGGAAATATAAACATTTATTTTTAAATTTTATAATTAATAAAAAGTAAAAAGGTAAACCGTTTAATTTAAAAATAAAGACACCTTCAAAAACAGGTTATGTGTAGTGTCTTCAATAAAATATTAAAATATGTTCATAAAATTAGATCAGATTCACATATAAAATAGCATAGATTCTTTTCTGGTATTTTTGTATTGTAAGATTGCCAATGACTAAAAAATCTTCAAATTAAAATGTCAAGTAGTGTGTTAAGTTTTTGATCACTGTTACTGATTTACTGTTTGGTAATAATGTTTATTAACATTTTTTATTATATTTTTCCTCAGATTCAACTGCAGATCATTTCAAGATTTCACCATGCCTACAATACAAAGACAGATAAAGGCTGCAAAACGTCAAAGACAGCAGGTGAAAACAAAAACCCAGCAGTCCTCTAACAAAAAGATTTCTCAAGCCACGAAGAAAGCACCGGGTAAGAGCTCTAAATATTTAATATATAAGAAATATTTGTAATAAAAAAAATATTACTACAGAAAATGTTTCAGTCCATAACACGAGAAGGAAATCAAATGGAAAGAAAAGGACAATGAAAAATGTTACTGCTAGAGCAAGAGATAAATCTGTGCATGATAGTAGAAGGAAACAACAGTTTAGGGAGATTCGTAAACTAATGTTCCGCAACAGGATAATTGGCAATTTGTTAAAAAATATTAAGAAAGGTCAACAGAAACTAGTTTTTTATAAGAGAAAAAAAAAAGTTGAGAAAGTTATTGATCAGGCATTTGAAATTAAACGTAAGTTATTTATTTTGATAATCAATAGAATTAGGAAGCTAAACAAGGCAATGTAGTAGTTGGAAGAGAATAGTTAATCGTAGTAATTTTTGTGAAGTTTTTTCTGGAGAATGGATGCATAGTTCAAGCTGTGAGGCATTTTTTAATGAGGAGAGTTATTTCCAGGATAATGATTTGGTGCATGCAGTTGACACCAGTGGTCGTGCTTATGAAGTGAAAGATGGTTGTCCAGTTGAAAAAGAAAAACTTGTGACAACAGAGGCAGAAGAGGTGTTAGGTAATGAGGTTTTAGGAAGACGTGCTAAGGGTCCTGTGTACACCTGGAAGTGTAGTAGTATTTGCAGTGTGCGACAGGATTCCATCAATTTGCTTTGTGATTTTGTACGGTCATTTAACAAAAAAAGTTTGAAGCAGAAAATGATGTTGTTGCAAGAATTAGATCCTTGCAGAGTAAGAGAAGTGACAGGTTTGCATGGTCATTCACTGGCTTGTCTTTCCAGGAGAGTATGCCAGAGTGTTTTTCATCATTTCAGGATGCTAGCAGTGCATCATAACAAAGTGAGGAAATTAGTTAGAATGTTGTATTATGCTAAGAGTCCAGCAATTATGCTGAAACAATTATGCGCTGCTCTTTTGCATGGTTCTGAAATAGATGTGAAGAATATGTGTGAAGAAATTGAGTTTTGTTACTTTGGAAGTAAAGAGGAGAATGTTGAAATTGAGCAAGAAGTAGAGGGTCATGTGGAAGATAGTGTACAGGTTTCCAGTACAGATAATTTCCAGAGGGAAATTGCGACGTTTGAGGTGAAATCAAGTGAGAGGCCTAATTTCACTTGTGTGTGTTGTCGACGCACTTATTATAAGAATCAGACTAAGTTAGTGGATTTATATGCAAAAAGTGAAAGGGAAAATAATAGTGAATGGAAGGATTTTGCAACATACTTGATGGTAGAAAATTGTTTTGATTTGGGATTGGATCAACGTGTGTGTACTTATTGTTGTAACAAATTAAAACAAAACCAGATGCCTGCTAGAGCAGTTCATAATAATCTGGAATTGGTTGAGATTCCTTCTGAATTGAAGGACTTAAATACTTATGAATCTATTTGGATTCAAAGTATCCATCCCTTTCAGGCTATTGTAAGAATGGAGCCAAAGACAGGGAAATTGCCTCCATCAGATTTACAGAGAGGATTAAAGGGAAGAGTTGTTTATTTGCCTCTAGATTTCAAGAAAAACATTAACACAATTGGAGTAGAAAAAGTGGAAGAGGAACCTCTGGTTATCTTAGTTAATGGGGTTCCGACAAAGAATAAGAAAATATGGCAAGATTTAGTAGATGTTAGGAAAGTTAAAAAGGCAACATTGTATTTGAAAAAAAATAATAAATACTATAAGAATGTATATGTTGCAGAAGAGGAAGTAAGTGAGGAAGAGGATAGCGATTTGTGTGCTGGTCAAATTGAGAAAGTAGAACCCTCTACTAGTGAAGAAATATATGAACATTATAGTGTTCATCCTTTGCATTCCAAGGAAGTCATGGGGAATGCTATTGAGTTGTTTCAAATGAAACAAGCCAAAGGGAGTCCCATTAGTGTTTGAGAGGAAAGTTTGGAAGCTCGGTGTTTCCCACAGCTTTTTCCAACAGGTCAGGGAGGAAGATATGATGAGCGACCTCATCAAATTCCTGCTTCTGAATACCGGACTTTGCGATTGTATGCAGGAGATGCTAGGTTTCGACAATGCATTCCTTATTTGTTTCATCTCCTGTTTTAAAGCGATCTGTCTGGACTGTCATATGCAGTGAACCACATCTTGAAAAGTGGTATACACATGCAAAACATCTCGGCAAGTGACTTTATGGATAAAGTCAATGTCCAAGATAGTATTTTGGATTCTCACCTGATTAATCTCATGGCGTGTCAGCGTGGTACTAATGAGTACTGGTACCGTCGTCATGGTGATTTAAAATGTATGCTGAGGAACTTAGGTACTCCCACATGGTTCCTCACTCTGAGCTGTGCCGAGTATGGCTGGGAAGACTTACTTGAATTTCTACGAGAGGCAAATGCTAACGTAGATAACATCGAATTCAAGACACCCGGAGAACTGTGCTCTTTGGATCCAGTCAATGTATGTAGGTACTTCAATCATAGATTTGAAGCTATGATGTCTTTCATCATGAATAAGAAGAATCCACCTCTTGGAGAGGTGTTGGATTTCTTCTGGAGAAAGGAGTACCAAGCAAGAGGTGCTCCTCATATACATATGTTGCTGTGGATCAATGATGCACCTAAATTTGGAACGGATCCAGAAGACTCAGTGATGAGTTTCATCCAACAGTATTCTACGTGTGCTGTTCCAAACGCAAAGGAGAAGAAAAGCCTAAGAGAAAAAGTTCTGCGTTTCCAAAGCCATCGATGTGGAAAGTACTGCCGTCGTAAATTCCGAAACAAAGACAAGTTCTACACCAAATGTCGTTTCGGCTTTCCACGACCGGTGATTTCTAAAGGAAGAGTAAACAGTTTGATGTCTTCGCTGCGACATAATGTGATGAAGAAATCACCTAAAAACACATACAATTTGAAGAGGAACGAAGAGTCCAAGTACATCAACGACTACAACCCGGTGATTTTGTCCATGTGGAATGCTAACATGGATATACAGTTTGTGGCTGATAACTGTATGGCTGTGGCTCGGTATGTGACGTCTTACATCACCAAAAAAGAGAAGACAGAATTGAAGGATATGTGGGAGGACATTTCCCATGAAAAGAGCCTCAGCAAGAAGTTGTACAGTTTCAGTCTGAAGATGTTGTCGCATCGAGAAATCGGAGCGTACGAATGTTCTGACCGGTTGTCTTCAGCAAGTCTCTATGCCAAGTCCAGGAGTATCGTTTGGGCGAGTCTTGGTCTTGCTGCAACGCGTAATCGAGTTCTCAAACCTGTGCGGGAAATTGAGTATTTGGCGGAAAAGGAGCCAAACAGTACCGACATTTTGAAGACAAACATGTTGGATACATATTATCCAAATCGAAGCAGTCACCTCGAGAATGTTTGTCTGTATGAGGTTCTGCAAAATTACATATTCAAGAGGAACATCAAAGAAGATACTGAGAAAGGAGTGTATGCTGTAATAGGAAGTGAGGGATGTCTGGTCAAGCAAAGAAAATGCCACTTGATAAACCATCGAAAATTGAGTGGCGAATCTCCTGAAAAAAAGGAGTTTTTCTATTTAGCACTTTTGCAACTTTTCAAGCCTTGGCGTGCAGAAGAGGAACTGCTTGGAGATTTCCTCTGTTACGAAGACTCTTTCAATGCCGCCAAGGAGACCATAGAATGTCCTGCTTTTCCCAAATATGTAGAAATGTTGAATGCGGAAATTGAGCAGGAAGCAACGATTGCAGCCGAGATTGCCAGAGACAGTTCTCAGGACAGTCAGAGTTCTGCTTCATTGAGTCAGGATCCACTAGGAGGACCTCTTATCGAAAATGAAGCTGCCACTGCTATGAATGAAGTGGAAAGAGCCATGGCACATGCTCAAGAGGATGCGGTTAACTTAGAAGAGTTGGAAAGGCAACTCAACGTTGAGCAGAGGAAAATATATGACGAAGTTACCATGCAAATTGATCATGGATTAGGTCATGATAAGAAAGAGTGCTCATGTACGTCGTTGAAGCCTGTCCGACTGTACGTGAGTGGAGAAGCGGGAACTGGAAAAAGTTTCCTCATTAAAGCAATTTCATGCTATTTGCAGGAAAGGACAGAGTCATCGCTGTCTTGTGTTGTCACTGCTCCAACTGGACTGGCAGCACATAATATTAAAGGGATTACTTTACATCGTTTACTGATGCTGCCAGTGGAGCATGACAACAAATTAGAATATCACAAGCTATCTGGAGATGCTTGTTTTGAAGTTTCAAGAATCTTGAGGAAAATGAAACTTCTTATCATTGACGAAGTAAGCATGGTTTCCAATGTCATGCTTGCCTTTGTGCATTTGAGGATGCAAGAAGTTCTCAAAACAGAGTATGATGTGTTATTTGGTGGCAAACACATCATTGTTTTCGGAGATCTTTTGCAGCTGACACCAGTGAAAGGGCAACCTGTGTTCAAAATGCTCACGCATGAAGATACCAGGAAGTGCCTAGGCAGCATTGGCAACGTCAATATATGGTTAAACTTCAATTATGCTGAACTGCATGAAAATATGCGTCAGGCGAAGGATGAAGTTTCCAAGACTATTCTACAAGATGTTAGAATTGGAAAAGTGACCGAGCATGGAAAAGAAGCTTTACATGCACGATTACTGTCAAATTTATATCCAGAACAAGATGTTGTGCCTGAGAATATTTTTCAGAAAATTACTGAAAAGAAATCTGGAATATGTTTGATGCCAACTCTTGCAGAATGTGCCAAATTTAACAACAAAATGTTGCATTTAGAAAAGCAAGAGATTGTGAAACTGGAAGCTATTGATAGAGTAGAGCATATGGGATCAACAATTATTTTGTCTGAGAATCTGAAAACAAAATTGGATTCATTAGAGAAGAGTATATCTAAAACTGCAGGTTTTGAAAAGACTCTGAATGTGTGCTTGAACTGCCGTATAATTTTAAGAAGGAATTTACATGTTGAAAGAGGTCTGGTAAATGGATCAATGGGTAATGTTGTTGATTTTGTGAAATACAGAAATAGAGATGGAATTGAATTTTTAAAAATTAAATTTGATGGCATTGAGGAAGTACAGCTAATTGCTCGTTGTTCTGCTAGATTTTTGCTTGTAAAAGACTTATATGTTCGCCGTAAGCAGTTTCCTGTTTGCTTGGCATATGCGGTGACAATCCATAAATCGCAAGGTTTAAGTGTAGACAGTGCATTGGTGAATATTGGCAGTTCTGTGTTCAAGGAGGGTATGGCATATGTGGCATTGTCACGAGTTAGAACTTTATCGGGATTGTACTTGATTGAGTGTGATGTCACAAACATTTGTGCAGATCTAGATTGTGTTAAGGAATACAATAGGTTAAGAAGAGAGTATGCGCCACATTTGCCTCAGTTTCCTTTGTTTGAGAAACGTCTGGTAGGCCGGAAACGAAGAAATGAGAACAATACTGGGGAGGTTATAGCAAAAAGACAAAAAGTGAATGAACCTAAAATTACAAGCAGAAACAAAAAGGATTCTGTTAAAGATGTTGTTGGTTTTCAGTTTGAAAACAGTTCTGGTGTCAACTGCTATGCTAATGTAGTAATTAATGTTTTGTTTTCTCTAAAAAATGTAAAAGAAGAGATTGTGGTCAATTCTGATCAAAGATTTTGCGGTTTGTTAAATTCTGTGTTAGAGAAATGTACCACTGATAGAAGAAACATAGAAAGTGTGTCTGAAATTCGAAATCTGTTAGACAGATGTTCAGGCCAAACACAATTCTCTCAAAATATTCAGCAAGATTGTCAGGAGTTTTTAATGTATATGCTTGATGTATTACATGCTGAAGGTGTAGATGTAGATCAGCTGTTTGGGCTTTCTTATCAATGGCAGCATGACTGCGAGAACTGTATGATATCAAGTACTACTAGTGTAGACTCAGAAAGATTTATATATTTAACTTTGCCAGACAGTAAATCAGTCTCCTTTAATAAGCTAGTAAAAGCTGCTAATCACAACATGGAGTGTAGCCAATGTAAATCTGAAATGATGTCCACATTATTTATACAAACATATGGCCAGTACGTCATTTTAATGTTCCAACGATGTAGGCCTGATGGAACAAAATTGACAACTTTAATAAAAAAATTTGTGGCTTCGCAGTTGTCAATATCAGGAAGGACTTTTGTAACTACAGCAATTATATATCATGACCGCCCTTCAATATCATCAGGACATTACACAGCTTATTTAAAGTCTAGAAATGGCTGGTCATTCTGCAATGATTCTGTTTTAATTTTCAAAAAAAAATTGCCGTATGACCTTAAAAACTCTTACCTGGTGTTTTTAAAACCAAAATTTTAGGGAAATAATCTCGGGATGTGCTCTGTGGAATTTCAAGAAGTTCTAATGGCTCCTACACAATTTGGCCTTGAGGATAAGTGTAGTTCAGAGACATAACTTCTAATCATAGGACTGGACATCATGGAGATATATATGCACTTTGAATGAGTTCAGAAAAACTGTTTCTTTTTATAAGCTAATTGAAGCAGCCAATCAAAACATGGAGTAGAGGGAATGTAAGTCTGCAATGCTGTCTACTGTTTTACATTGCTTTGTGATTAAAAGTGATGTAGAGAATTTAATAATTGTTGTAGTCATAGAGGTAGTGTAAGTCTGCTTCATATTAAGCAGTATCAGTGTCATAGGAAATGTAGAACATGACTGAGCAAGAAGGGGAAGATATTACTATTCCAGGATTGTGAAAATGATCTTCAACATTTTAATTCTGAAAGTTGCGGAAATGCCAAATGATGGGATTGGCTAACAAGAAATCCAAGAGTTATACATGGCTCTGACAAGATTTGGCCTTGTGGAATCTTGTGGTAGAGAGCAAGAAGTCATTTATTGTATGTAACATGTTTTTAAAAACGATGGAGATTTTCTTTCAGAAAGTGGCGTGCTGAAAGTAATAACAGCACAAAAGAGTGTAAGCTATTCATAGGACATCCTTGGACGTCATGGAAAGTAAGTTAACTTTAAGGAGTTCTGATTTTTGATTTCTGATGTTGTATGGGTTTTTTAAACACAATCATTTTGATTGTGTTTTTTTTTCCCCGCTGTTACATGATGAATACCTTCAAGTCACTGTTTTTAGTGAATTTTGATACATTCTGAGAACAGCAAAAATAAACCATTTAACATGTATAATTAATTCTGTACTGTTTGCATTTATGATGTATATGTAGAACTGTGTAGGAGGCATGGAGAAGGTGAGGCTTCTGTAAGTGTCAAAGTTGTTGCATGCAGTGCTGCACTTCTGCGTATTCTTTCATATGCTAGACTACATCTGCACAATGAGATACCTAAGCAAAGGAAACACAAGTGATGTGATTGTGAAATGAGCAAAATAAATTGCATGTATTTCAATTACATCACCTGTGTTTCCTATCATTACGAATCACATTGTGCAGATCAAGTTTAGGTCTGTCCAGGGAAACATAGGAGGTTTGGACTTTGTTGAAGAGTGCAGTGGACATGACTCACTTCATTGGTAGACCTTCACATGTATTATCTCCTCTGTTCTCTTCAACAACTCGAAATTTCATTTGCAACCCTGAGTAGGCCTCACCTGAAACAAAACTCTGGATAGTAGACATCTTATTGACATCCTGAAGCAATTATTTTAAATTTTAGTGTCTTGCGACACTTTTCTGAGACAACAGCAATGCAAAAGATGCACCATGTTTTAAGATAGGCCTCACTTCATCTGCATCAAGATAGTGTTAGTTTAAAATGTATATCTTTAGGACTGTGTAGCTTCTGTAAGTGTCAAAGTTATTGAAAAACTGTTTGTCCTTCAATCTTTGCCCTTGTCTTTTGTAATTTTTTAATACATGTTTTAATATTTTTCAAATGTTTGTTCTCTCTTTCACAGATTGAAAGTATAAAAATAAAAAATTAGTAATTTAACGACAATTATAAGGTAAATATTTTGTACTCTTTTCGTTACATTTCTATCACATTGAACTACTATTAGTTCCACTGCTTCATTTCTTTAATCCTCAGTTTCCTGCCTTTGCTACTTCCCTCATTCCTTTCTCTATTACCTACTTACTCAACTCCTTCCACTCTTTTTCTCAGTCCCTTTCTTCTCATAGTTCCTCACTCTTGTTCACTCACTCCGTCTCTATTACTCTTAGTGTCTTTGACTGATCACTGTATCACTATTTGTTCATAATGCTTTCTCTGTGTAGTTGAAGCACACTAAGGGGCATATTATGAATGCAGCCAATAAAATTATTGCTCTTTTTATTGGCAGAAAACTGGTGCATAAGCGGCTTTAGCGGCAGTTTTCTGCCGCAAAAGCAGCTTTAGCGACACATTTCTGCCGATAAAAGCTGCAAAACTTTTATTGCCTATGTTGATAATATGCCCCTATGTTATTTACATTAGGGCTATATTGTCCAGTATAACAATCAAAATTGCTCTCCAAAGACACCAGGCAAAGCAGACGCTCCCTCAAACAGATCACCAAGCGCAATTTACCTTAGTTATAGCCTAGCCTGTTTTCTGTCGAGACTTTAGCAATCTTTAGAGCACAAGATAAGATCTTTTCACATGGAAGAGCCAGACGTATTGCAATTCTACTTAAGAAACAAGCATTGGCATAGACAATAGGTCTCGCCTTTGGGACCTTATACGTGTTTAGCCATGCAACAGTTGATGTTGCTGCACCAAGGATATTATGCTGCATAACTAAATACTTAGAAGGTCCCAAAGTCGATACCTATTGGCTATGCCAATGCTTGTTTTTCTTTCACTTTGTTATCTATTTTGTTTTTCACAATTATACCCTCTTCTGTCTGTTCTTTGGTAAATAGATCTATTAAACAGTATCTCTTCTTTACTCCCTATAGCTGTCTTTCTTGAAACATCACTCTCTGTTTACTTTCCTTATACTTACACTTTTTTTGGTTAGCTCCCGGTCCGCGTACCGGGAAGCTAACCCGGGAGCGAACCAAAAGAAATAGAGCTTGCCAGAGTGCTAAACATTGTAGCAATTTTTTTGGAAAGGGAAGGTAGTTCTGAAAGAACTTTTTTTTTATATTTTTGTTGTTTTATATTTTTTTTTTATTTTTTGAACATTTTTTGGTTTTTTTGTATTTTTTGAACGATTTTATAATTTTTTTTGTTTTTTTTGTGGGGGGGGAAACAACAAAAAACAGGCGTTGAAAAGGGCTCAACAGGAGCAAAAAAAATTACTGGGGGCGGTTAGGGCAATCGTGGTGTTCATACGCCAGGTTCAGTGCATTGATGCTCATGTTGCCACAAGCTAATAATGCACGACAGCGCATACATAAATGTATCATGTTCCCAAAATTTGGTTGGATATTTGGCACAGTTTCCCGTGCCTCCTCTGGTGATAAAGAAACCGATGTTGTTGGTCTCGCCACAGGAGTTGGTCGAGGATTGTCCATCATATCCCTTAATTCCGCCCGGCTGTAATTTAGGGGATGTTTCCTCGTCATGTGCCTATGCATGGTATGATTACCATAGCTGTATTTTTTGTCCGTCCCTCTGGACAATTGTTCCTTGCATATGAGGCATGTTGCGTACCTGGCATTGACCTTTTTTTGGCCACGAGGGATGGAAAAAAACTGCCAGATGAAACTGGGTTTCTTTCTTGAAACCCGGGGCAACTCTTCCAGGAATTGTGGTTGTTCTCCCTCCTCATCCATCTCTTCATCTTCCTCCTCAGTGTTGGTAACCACCTGGGGAGGTGGTCCTCTCTTCCCATGAGGAGGTGGAGGTGGTGGTGGGGGTGCACCAGCTGAAGCAATCAGTGAAGCCATTTTCATACAATCAAAATAGGTCTTCCAAGAAGCAAAATAGGTCTTCCTCTCACAATAATGAAAGTCAGAGTGAGGAAAGAAGGAGTGGTTTTCATCATTTGGAAAAAACAATACTTCTTAACCAATGAAAAGTGTTATTTTTAGGTCACATGACCTAGCCTTCCATAATTATGAAACTAAAAGTGAAATGAACCAATGAAAAGTTTTATTAACAAGTCACATGACCTCTCACGCTCATGTTACGCGCTGCGGAATGCTCCCCGGTTAGCTTCCGGGTCGCTCCCCTTCGCGCCCCGGTCCGCGCCCCGGGACACTTCCGGGTGCGCTAACGCGATACGTCACAAGACGCATTTCGCGGCAACGCGATACGTCGCGCTTTCGCGCCGGGGATCGCTTCCGGGGAGTTGCGTTTCGCGCCTCGGTCCGCGCCCCGGGGCACTTCCGGGTGCGCTAACGCAGTACGTCATAAGACGCATTACGCGGCAACGCGATACCGTCACTATGTTGATTTGTTACCGGTTCGCGGACCGGATCGCGGAATCGAGTTGAGCTAACGGGAAGCTTCCCGGTTAGCAGACCGGGAGCGAAACAAAAAAAATATAAAAAAAAAAATTATTAATAAACATATAAAATATATTTTTGGATTTAAAGAAGAATACATTTTACAGCTGTAGATATTAGCTTTTAAAAAACCAATGAAATTCACTGAAAAAACCATAGGTTATAGACCATATATAGTTAGGAATTAGCATTTACAAAACCTTGAAAATTCACTGAAAAAACCATAGGTTATACACCATATATAGATAGGAATTAGCATTTAAAAAACCTTATTTTACTCACACAAAACCATTGAAATTCCATATATAGTTAGTTGTACTAACTATATATCGCGCACCCGCAATCCACTGCTGATGATGTCACATATTACATCATTCATGACATGGTCAGTGACATCACTGATGACATCACTGATGACATCTCAAATGACATCACTGATGACATCACTGATGACATCTCAAATGACATCACTGATGACATCACTGATGACATCTCATTTGACATTACTGATGACATCACTGATGACATCATTCATGTGATAATACGATGAAGCTCTTCAGACTCTAATATAACCTTAGATACAGTAAGTGTAAACAGACACTCACAGACTGTCACTCATCCATAGAGTTACACACACACCTAGTCAGTCATGCAAAGAATCAATCACACATCCATTTTCTCAACTATACAGTTATACACACCTTACTTATTCAAACATATACTAACACATATTTACTCTCTTATACAATCCCTGATACAAGTTCACAATGATCCATACAGCCACTCACACATTCACTGGCTCTTATGCACAGTTATTTATATATGTCAACTCTCACATGTACTGTGTTTTACATATGTACTTACTTTTACATGTAGCACTGAGATATCCATTCACTCAGCAATACACTCATGCACACAGTCAACCGCCCATACAGCTGTTTCCACATGCACTTTTGAACCCATACATCTAGTGAATCAACTGCTCACACATCTATGCACAGAGTCATACACCTCCCAGCCACCCATACACACTCTCAGTCTCCCATACAAATACGTAGGCAACCAATCAATAACGCATATAGTTAATCATATAGCTAATGATCAACACATGCAGCAGTTTATAGAACAACAGACATAATGATGCACAAATTGAGACAGTTTAGTCACTAACCCATGCACTCAGTGAGACACATTTAACCACTCACTCATACAGTCAGTCATGCACCTACTAAATCCTTCATCCAGACATTTATACATCCACTCATTCTTAAATATGTAAGACATATTTTAACTTTACAGAATTATACAGTCACTGGATGACGTCATCAGTGATGTCATCAGTGATGTCATTTGAGATGTCATCAGTGATGTCATCAGTGATGTCATTTGAGATGTCATCAGTGATGTCATCAGTGATGTCACTGACCATGTCATGAATGATGTAATATGTGACATCATCAGCAGTGGATTGCGGGTGCGCGATATATAGTTAGTACAACTAACTATATATGGAATTTCAATGGTTTTGTGTGAGTAAAATAAGGTTTTTTAAATGCTAATTCCTAACTATATATGGTGTATAACCTATGGTTTTTCCAGTGAATATATATATATATATATATATATATATTCACTGAAAAAACCATAGGTTATAGACCATATATAGTTAGGAATTAGCATTTAAAAAACCTAACTATATATGGTGTATAACCTATGGTTTTTTCAGTGAATATATATATATATATATATATATATATTCACTGAAAAAACCATAGGTTATAGACCATATATAGTTAGGAATTAGCATTTAAAAAACCTTATTTTACTCACACAAAACCATTGAAATTCCATATATAGTTAGTTGTACTAACTATATATCGCGCACCCGCAATCCACTGCTGATGATGTCACATATTACATCATTCATGACATGGTCAGTGACATCACTGATGACATCACTGATGACATCTCAAATGACATCACTGATGACATCACTGATGACATCATCCAGTGATTATGTGTTTCTGTAAAGTTTAAATATGTTTTACTTATTGAAGAATGAGTGGATGTATAAGTGTCTGAATGAAGGTTTTAGTAGTTGCGTGATTGACTGTATGAGTGAGTGATTAAATGCGTCTTACTGAATGCACGGGTTAGTGACTAAACTGTCTGAAAGTGTGCATCAGTATGTCTGTTGTTGTGCAAGCTGCTGCATGTGTTGATCAGTAGCTATATGATTAACTATATGGGTCATTAATTGGTTGCCCAAGTAATTGTATGGGAGACTGAGAGTGTTTATGGGTGGCTGGGAGGTGTATGACTCTCTGCATAGATGTGTGAGCAGTTGATTCACTAGGTGTATGGGTTCAAAAGTGCATGTGGAAACATCTGTATGGGCGGTTGACTGTGCATGAGTGCATTGGTGAGTGAATGGATATCTCAGTGCTACATGTCAAAGTAAGTACATATGTAAAACACAGTACATGTGAGAGTTGACATATATAAATAACTGTGCATAAGAGCCAGTGAATGTGTGAGTGGCTGTATGGATCATTTTGAACTTGTATCCAGGATTGTATAAGTGAGTAAATATGTGTTAGTATATGTTTCAATAAGTAAGGTGTGTATAACTGTATAGTTGAGGAAATGGAGGTGTGATTGATTCTTTGCATGACTGACTAGGTGTGTGAGTAACTCCATGGATGAGTGACAGTCTGTGAGTGTCTGTTTTCACTGAGTGTATATAAGGTTATATTAGAGTCTGAAGAGGTTCATCGTATTATCACATGAATGATGTCATCAGTGATGTGATCAGTAATGTCAAATGAGATGTCATCAGTGATGTCATCAGTGATGTCATTTGAGATGTCATCAGTGATGTCAAATGAGATGTCATCAGTGATGTCATCAGTGATGTCATTTGAGATGTCATCAGTGATGTCATCAGTGATGTCATTTGAGATGTCATCAGTGATGTCATCAGTGATGTCACTGACCATGTCATGAATGATGTAATATGTGACATCATCAGCAGTGGATTGCGGGTGCGCGATATATAGTTAGTACAACTAACTATATATGGAATTTCAATGGTTTTGTGTGAGTAAAATAAGGTTTTTTAAATGCTAATTCCTAACTATATATGGTCTATAACCTATGGTTTTTTCAGTGAATTTTCAAGGTTTTGTAAATGCTAATTCCTAACTATATATGGTCTATAACCTATGGTTTTTTCAGTGAATTTCATTGGTTTTTTAAAAGCTAATATCTACAGCTGTAAAATGTATTCTTCTTTAAATCCCAAAATATATTTTATATGTTTATTAATACATTTTTTTAAATATTTTTTTTGTTTCGCTCCCGGTCCGCTAACCGGGAAGCTTCCCGTTAGCTCAATTCGATTCCGCGATCCGGTCCGCGAACCGGTAACAAATCAACATAGTGACGGTATCGCGTTGCCGCGTAATGCGTCTTATGACGTACTGCGTTAGCGCACCCGGAAGTGCCCCGGGGCGCGGACCGAGGCGCGAAACGCAACTCCCCGGAAGCGATCCGTGGCGCGAAAGCGCGACGTATCGCGTTGCCGCGAAATGCGTCTTGTGACGTATCGCGTTAGCGCACCCGGAAGTGTCCCGGGGCGCGGACCGAGGCGCGAAGCGCAGCGAACCGGAAGCTAACCGGGGAGCGTTCCGCAGCGCGTAACATGAGCGTGAGAGGTCATGTGACTTGTTAATAAAACTTTTCATTGGTTCATTTCACTTTTAGTTTCATAATTATGGAAGGCTAGGTCATGTGACCTAAAAATAACACTTTTCATTGGTTAAGAAGTATTGTTTTTTCCAAATGATGAAAACCACTCCTTCTTTCCTCACTCTGACTTTCATTATTGTGAGAGGAAGACCTATTTTGCTTCTTGGAAGACCTATTTTGATTGTATGAAAATGGCTTCACTGATTGCTTCAGCTGGTGCACCCCCACCACCACCTCCACCTCCTCATGGGAAGAGAGGACCACCTCCCCAGGTGGTTACCAACACTGAGGAGGAAGATGAAGAGATGGATGAGGAGGGAGAACAACCACAATTCCTGGAAGAGTTGCCCCGGGTTTCAAGAAAGAAACCCAGTTTCATCTGGCAGTTTTTTTCCATCCCTCGTGGCCAAAAAAAGGTCAATGCCAGGTACGCAACATGCCTCATATGCAAGGAACAATTGTCCAGAGGGACGGACAAAAAATACAGCTACGGTAATCATACCATGCATAGGCACATGATGAGGAAACATCCCCTAAATTACAGCCGGGCGGAATTAAGGGATATGATGGACAATCCTCGACCAACTCCTGTGGCGAGACCAACAACATCGGTTTCTTTATCACCAGAGGAGGCACGGGAAACTGTGCCAAATATCCAACCTAATTTTGGGAATATGATACATTTATGTATGCGCTGTCGTGCATTATTAGCTTGTGGCAACATGAGCATCAATGCACTGAACCTGGCGTATGAACACCATGATTGCCCTAACCGCCCCCAGTAATTTTTTTTTGCTCCTGTTGAGCCCTTTTCAACGCCTGTTTTTTGTTGTTTCCCCCCCCAAAAAAACCAAAAAAAATATAAAATCGTTCAAAAAATACAAAAAAAACAAAAAATGTTCAAAAAATACAAAAAAAATATAAAACAACAAAAATATAAAAAAAAAGTTCTTTTCAGAACTACCTTCCCTTTCCAAAAAAATTGCTACAATGTTTAGCACTCTGGCAAGCTCTCTTTCTTTTGGTTCGCTCCCGGGTTAGCTTCCCGGTACGCGGACCGGGAGCTAACCAAAAAAAAAAATTAAAAAAAAAAAAAAGTGTAAGTATAAGGAAAGTAAACAGAGAGTGATGTTTCAAGAAAGACAGCTATAGGGAGTAAAGAAGAGATACTGTTTAATAGATCTATTTACCAAAGAACAGACAGAAGAGGGTATAATTGTGAAAAACAAAATAGATAACGAAGTGAAAGAAAAACAAGCATTTGCATAGCCAATAGGTATCGACTTTGGGACCTTCTAAGTATTTAGTTATGCAGCATAATATCCTTGGTGCAGCAACATCAACTGTTGCATGGCTAAACACGTATAAGGTCCCAAAGGCGAGACCTATTGTCTATGCCAATGCTTGTTTCTTAAGTAGAATTGCAATACGTCTGGCTCTTCCATGTGAAAAGATCTTATCTTGTGCTCTAAAGATTGCTAAAGTCTCGACAGAGAACAGGCTAGATTGTAAGTAGGGTAAATTGCGCTTGGTGATCTGTTTGAGGGAGCGTCTGCTTTGCCTGGTGTCTTTGGAGAGCAATTTTGATTGTTATACTGGACAATATAGCCCTAATGTAAATAACATAGGGGCATATTATCAACATAGGCAATAAACGTTTTGCAGCTTTTATCGGCAGAAATGTGTCGCTAAAGCTGCTTTTGCGGCTGAAAACTGCCGCTAAAGCCGCTTTTGCACCAGTTTTCTGCCAATAAAAAGAGCAATAATTTTATTGGCTGCATTCATAATATGCCCCTTAGTGTGCTTCAACTACACAGAGAAAGCATTATGAACAAATAGTGATACAGTGATCAGTCAAAGACACTAAGAGTAATAGAGACGGAGTGAGTGAACAAGAGTGAGGAACTATGAGAAGAGAGGGACTGAGAAAAAGAGTGGAAGGAGTTGAGTAAGTAGGTAATAGAGAAAGGAATGAGGGAAGTAGCAAAGGCAGGAAACTGAGGATTAAAGAAATGAAGCAGTGGAACTAATAGTAGTTCAATGTGATAGAAATGTAACGAAAAGAGTACAAAATATTTACCTTATAATTGTCGTTAAATTCCTCATTTTTTATTTTTATACTTTCAATCTGTGAAAGAGAGAACAAACATTTGAAAAATATAAAAACATGTATTAAAAAATTACAAAAGACAAGGGCAAAGATTGAAGGACAAACAGTTTTTCAATAACTTTGACACTTACAGAAGCTACACAGTCCTAAAGATATACATTTTAAACTAACAATATCTTGATGCAGATGAAGTGAGGCCTATCTTAAAACATGGTGCATCTTTTGCATTGCTGTTGTCTCAGAAAAGTGTCGCAAGACACTAAAATTTAAAATAATTGCTTCAGGATGCCAATAAGATGTCTACTATCCAGAGTTTTGTTTCAGGTGAGGCCTACTCAGGGTTGCAGATGAAATTTTGAGTTGTTGAAGAGAATAGAGGACATAATACATGTGAAGGTCTACCAATGAAGTGAGTCATGTCCACTGCAATCTTCAACAAAGTCCAAACCTCCTATGTTTCCCTGGACAGACCTAAACTTGATCTGCACAATGTGATTCGTAATGATAGGAAACACAGGTGATGTAATTGAAATACATGCAATTTATTTTGCTCATTTCACAATCACATCACTTGTGTTTCCTTTGCTTAGGTATCTCATTGTGCAGATGTAGTCTAGCATATGAAAGAATACGCAGAAGTGCAGCACTGCATGCAACAACTTTGACACTTACAGAAGCCTCACCTTCTCCATGCCTCCTACACAGTTCTACATATACATCATAAATGCAAACAGTACAGAATTAATTATACATGTTAAATGGTTTATTTTTGCTGTTCTCAGAATGTATCAAAATTCACTAAAAACAGTGACTTGAAGGTATTCATCATGTAACAGCGGGGAAAAAAAAACACAATCAAAATGATTGTGTTTAAAAAACCCATACAACATCAGAAATCAAAAATCAGAACTCCTTAAAGTTAACTTACTTTCCATGACGTCCAAGGATGTCCTATGAATAGCTTACACTCTTTTGTGCTGTTATTACTTTCAGCCCGCCACTTTCTGAAAGAAAATCTCCATCGTTTTTAAAAACATGTTACATACAATAAATGACTTCTTGCTCTCTACCACAAGATTCCACAAGGCCAAATCTTGTCAGAGCCATGTATAACTCTTGGATTTCTTGTTAGCCAATCCCATCATTTGGCATTTCCGCAACTTTCAGAATTAAAATGTTGAAGATCATTTTCACAATCCTGGAATAGTAATATCTTCCCCTTCTTGCTCAGTCATGTTCTACATTTCCTATGACACTGATACTGCTTAATATGAAGCAGACTTACACTACCTCTATGACTACAACAATTATTTAATTCTCTACATCACTTTTAATCACAAAGCAATGTAAAACAGTAGATAGCATTGCAGACTTACATTCCCTCTACTCCATGTTTTGATTGGCTGCTTCAATTAGCTTATAAAAAGAAACAGTTTTTCTGAACTCATTCAAAGTGCACATATATCTCCATGATGTCCAGTCCTATGATTAGAAGTTATGTCTCTGAACTACACTTATCCTCAAGGCCAAATTGTGTAGGCGCCATTAGAACTTCTTGAAATTCCACAGAGCACATCCCGAGATTATTTCCCTAAAATTTTGGTTTTAAAAACACCAGGTAAGAGTTTTTAAGGTCATACGGCAATTTTTTTTGGAAAATTAAAACAGAATCATTGCAGAATGACCAGCCATTTCTAGACTTTAAATAAGCTGTGTAATGTCCTGATGATATTGAAGGGCCGTCATGATATATAATTGCTGTAGTTACAAAAGTCCTTCCTGATATTGACAACTGCGAAGCTACAAAATTTTTTATTAAAGTTGTCAATTTTGTTCCATCAGGCCTACATCGTTGGAACATTAAAATGACATACTGGCCATATGTTCGTATAAATAATGTGGACATCATTTCAGATTTACATTGGCTACACTCCATGTTGTGATTAGCAGCTTTTACTAGCTTATTAAAGGAGACTGATTTACTGTCTGGCAAAGTTAAATATATAAATCTTTCTGAGTCTACACTAGTAGTACTTGATATCATACAGTTCTCGCAGTCATGCTGCCATTGATAAGAAAGCCCAAACAGCTGATCTACATCTACACCTTCAGCATGTAATACATCAAGCATATACATTAAAAACTCCTGACAATCTTGCTGAATATTTTGAGAGAATTGTGTTTGGCCTGAACATCTGTCTAACAGATTTCGAATTTCAGACACACTTTCTATGTTTCTTCTATCAGTGGTACATTTCTCTAACACAGAATTTAACAAACCGCAAAATCTTTGATCAGAATTGACCACAATCTCTTCTTTTACATTTTTTAGAGAAAACAAAACATTAATTACTACATTAGCATAGCAGTTGACACCAGAACTGTTTTCAAACTGAAAACCAACAACATCTTCAACAGAATCCTTTTTGTTTCTGCTTGTAATTTTAGGTTCATTCACTTTTTGTCTTTTTGCTATAACCTCCCCAGTATTGTTCTCATTTCTTCGTTTCCGGCCTACCAGACGTTTCTCAAACAAAGGAAACTGAGGCAAATGTGGCGCATACTCTCTTCTTAACCTATTGTATTCCTTAACACAATCTAGATCTGCACAAATGTTTGTGACATCACACTCAATCAAGTACAATCCCGATAAAGTTCTAACTCGTGACAATGCCACATATGCCATACCCTCCTTGAACACAGAACTGCCAATATTCACCAATGCACTGTCTACACTTAAACCTTGCGATTTATGGATTGTCACCGCATATGCCAAGCAAACAGGAAACTGCTTACGGCGAACATATAAGTCTTTTACAAGCAAAAATCTAGCAGAAAAACGAGCAATTAGCTGTACTTCCTCAATGCCATCAAATTTAATTTTTTAAAATTCAATTCCATCTCTATTTCTGTATTTCACAAAATCAACAACATTACCCATTGATCCATTTACCAGACCTCTTTCAACATGTAAATTCCTTCTTAAAATTATACAGCAGTTCAAGCACACATTCAGAGTCTTTTCAAAACCTGCAGTTTTAGATATACTCTTCTCTAATGAATCCAATTTTGTTTTCAGATTCTCAGACAAAATAATTGTTGATCCCATATGCTCTACTCTATCAATAGCTTCCAGTTTCACAATCTCTTGCTTTTCTAAATGCAACATTTTGTTGTTAAATTTGGCACATTCTGCAAGAGTTGGCATCAAACATATTCCAGATTTCTTTTCAGTAATTTTCTGAAAAATATTCTCAGGCACAACATCTTGTTCTGGATATAAATTTGACAGTAATCGTGCATGTAAAGCTTCTTTCCCATACTCGGTCACTTTTCCAATTCTAACATCTTGTAGAATAGTCTTGTAAACTTCATCCTTCGCCTGACGCATATTTTCATGCAGTTCAGCATAATTGAAGTTTAACCATATATTGACGTTGCCAATGCTGCCTAGGCACTTCCTGGTATCTTCATGCGTGAGCATTTTGAACACAGGTTGCCCTTTCACTGGTGTCAGCTGCAAAAGATCTCCGAAAACAATGATGTGTTTGCCACCAAATAACACATCATACTCTGTTTTGAGAACTTCTTGCATCCTCAAATGCACAAAGGCAAGCATGACATTGGAAACCATGCTTACTTCGTCAATGATAAGAAGTTTCATTTTCCTCAAGATTCTTGAAACTTCAAAACAAGCATCTCCAGATAGCTTGTGATATTCTAATTTGTTGTCATGCTCCACTGGCAGCATCAGTAAACGATGTAAAGTAATCCCTTTAATATTATGTGCTGCCAGTCCAGTTGGAGCAGTGACAACACAAGACAGCGATGACTCTGTCTTTTCCTGCAAATAGCATGAAATTGCTTTAATGAGGAAACTTTTTCCAGTTCCCGCTTCTCCACTCACGTACAGTCGGACAGGCTTCAACGACGTACATGAGCACTCTTTCTTATCATGACTTAATCCATGATCAATTTGCATGGTAACTTCGTCATATATTTTCCTCTGCTCAACGTTGAGTTGCCTTTCCAACTCTTCTAAGTTAACCGCATCCTCTTGAGCATGTGCCATGGCTCTTTCCACTTCATTCATAGCAGTGGCAGCTTCATTTTCGATAACAGGTCCTCCTAGTGGATCCTGACTCAATGAAGCAGAACTCTGACTGTCCTGAGAACTGTCTCTGGCAATCTCGGCTGCAATTGTTGCTTCCTGCTCAATTTCCGCATTCAACATTTCTACATATTTGGGAAAAGCAGGACATTCTATGGTCTCCTTGGCGGCATTGAAAGAGTCTTCGTAACAGAGAAAATCTTCAAGCAGTTCCTCTTCTGCACGCCAAGGCTTGAAAAGTTGCAAAAGTGCTAAATAGAAAAACTCCTTTTTTTCAGGAGATTCGCCACTCAATTTTCGATGGTTTACCAAGTGGCATTTTCTTTGCTTGACCAGACATCCCTCACTTCCTATTACAGCATACACTCCTTTCTCAGTATCTTCTTTGATGTTCCTCTTGAATATGTAATTTTGCAGAACCTCATACAGACAAACATTCTCGAGGTGACTGCTTCGATTTGGATAATATGTATCCAACATGTTGGTCTTCAAAATGTCGGTACTGTTTGGCTCCTTTTGCGCCAAATACTCAATTTCCCGCACAGGTTTGAGAACTCGATTACGCGTTGCAGCAAGACCAAGACTCGCCCAAACGATACTCCTGGACTTGGCATAGAGACTTGCTGAAGACAACCGGTCAGAACATTCGTACGCTCCGATTTCTCGATGCGACAACATCTTCAGACTGAAACTGTACAACTTCTTGCTGAGGCTCTTTTCATGGGAAATGTCCTCCCACATATCCTTCAATTCTGTCTTCTCTTTTTTGGTGATGTAAGACGTCACATACCGCGCCACAGCCATACAGTTATCAGCCACAAACTGTATATCCATGTTAGCATTCCACATGGACAAAATCACCGGGTTGTAGTCGTTGATGTACTTGGACTCTTCGTTCCTCTTCAAATTGTAAGTGTTTTTAGGTGATTTCTTCATGACATTGTGTCGCAACGAAGACATCAAACTGTTTACTCTTCCTTTAGAAATCACCGGTCGTGGAAAGCCGAAACGACATTTAGTGTAGAACTTGTCTTTGTTTCGGAATTTACGACGGCAGTACTTTCCACATCGATGGCTTTGGAAACGCAGAACTTTTTCTCTTAGGCTTTTCTTCTCCTTTGGGTTTGGAACAGCACACGTAGAATACTGTTGGATGAAACTCATCACTGAGTCTTCTGGATCCGTTCCAAATTTAGGTGCATCCTTGATCCACAGCAACATATGTATATGAGGAGCACCTCTTGCTTGGTACTCCTTCCTCCAGAAGAAATCCAACACCTCTCCAAGAGGTGGATTCTTCTTATTCATGATGAAAGACATCATAGCTTCAAATCTATGATTGAAGTACCTACATACATTGACTGGATCCAAAGAGCACAGTTCTCCGGGTGTCTTGAATTCGATGTTATCTACGTTAGCATTTGCCTCTCGTAGAAATTCAAGTAAGTCTTCCCAGCCATACTCTGCACAGCTCAGAGTGAGGAACCATGTGGGAGTACCTAAGTTCCTCAGCATACATTTTAAATCACCATGACGACGGTACCAGTACTCATTAGTACCACGCTGACACGCCATGAGATTAATCAGGTGAGAATCCAAAATACTATCTTGGACATTGACTTTATCCATAAAGTCACTTGCCGAGATGTTTTGCATGTGTATACCACTTTTCAAGATGTGGTTCACTGCATATGACAGTCCAGACAGATCGCTTTCAAACAGGAGATGAAACAAATAAGGAATGCATTGTCGAAACCTAGCATCTCCTGCATACAATCGCAAAGTCCGGTATTCAGAAGCAGGAATTTGATGAGGTCGCTCATCATATCTTCCTCCCTGACCTGTTGGAAACAGCTGTGGGAAACACCGAGCTTCCAAACTTTCCTCCCAAACACTAATGGGACTCCCTTTGGCTTGTTTCATTTGAAACAACTCAATAGCATTCCCCATGACTTCCTTGGAATGCAAAGGATGAACACTATAATGTTCATATATTTGTTCACTAGTAGAGGGTTCTACTTTCTCAATTTGACCAGCACACAACTCGCTATCCTCTTCCTCACTTACTTCCTCTTCTGCAACATATACATTCTTGTAGTATTTATTATTTTTTTTCAAATACAATGTTGCCTTTTTGACTTTCCTAACATCTACTAAATCTTGCCATATTTTCTTATTCTTTGTCGGAACCCCATTAACTAAGATAACCAGAGGTTCCTCTTCCACTTTTTCTACTCCAATTGTGTTAATGTTTTTTTTGAAATCTAGAGGCAAATAAACAACTCTTCCCTTTAATCCTCTCTGTAAATCTGATGGAGGCAATTTCCCTGTCTTTGGCTCCATTCTTACAATAGCCTGAAAGGGATGGATACTTTGAATCAAAATAGATTCATAAGTATTTAAGTCCTTCAATTCAGAAGGAATCTCAACCAATTCCAGATTATTATGAACTGCTCTAGCAGGCATCTGGTTTTGTTTTAATTTGTTACAACAATAAGTACACACACGTTGATCCAATCCCAAATCAAAACAATTTTCTACCATCAAGTATGTTGCAAAATCCTTCCATTCACTATTATTTTCCCTTTCACTTTTTGCATATAAATCCACTAACTTAGTCTGATTCTTATAATAAGTGCGTCGACAACACACACAAGTGAAATTAGGCCTCTCACTTGATTTCACCTCAAACGTCGCAATTTCCCTCTGGAAATTATCTGTACTGGAAACCTGTACACTATCTTCCACATGACCCTCTACTTCTTGCTCAATTTCAACATTCTCCTCTTTACTTCCAAAGTAACAAAACTCAATTTCTTCACACATATTCTTCACATCTATTTCAGAACCATGCAAAAGAGCAGCGCATAATTGTTTCAGCATAATTGCTGGACTCTTAGCATAATACAACATTCTAACTAATTTCCTCACTTTGTTATGATGCACTGCTAGCATCCTGAAATGATGAAAAACACTCTGACATACTCTCCTGGAAAGACAAGCCAGTGAATGACAATGCAAACCTGTCACTTCTCTTACTCTGCAAGGATCTAATTCTTGCAACAACATCATTTTCTGCTTCAAACTTTTTTTGTTAAATGACCGTACAAAATCACAAAGCAAATTGATGGAATCCTGTCGCACACTGCAAATACTACTACACTTCCAGGTGTACACAGGACCCTTAGCACGTCTTCCTAAAACCTCATTACCTAACACCTCTTCTGCCTCTGTTGTCACAAGTTTTTCTTTTTCAACTGGACAACCATCTTTCACTTCATAAGCACGACCACTGGTGTCAACTGCATGCACCAAATCATTATCCTGGAAATAACTCTCCTCATTAAAAAATGCCTCACAGCTTGAACTATGCATCCATTCTCCAGAAAAAACTTCACAAAAATTACTACGATTAACTATTCTCTTCCATCTACTATTTCTTTTGAAATCAAAAATTGCCTTGTTTAGCTTCCTAATTCTATTGATTATCAAAATAAATAACTTACGTTTAATTTCAAATGCCTGATCAATAACTTTCTCAACTTTTTTTTTTCTCTTATAAAAAACTAGTTTCTGTTGACCTTTCTTAATATTTTTTAACAAATTGCCAATTATCCTGTTGCGGAACATTCGTTTACGAATCTCCCTAAACTGTTGTTTCCTTCTACTATCATGCACAGATTTATCTCTTGCTCTAGCAGTAACATTTTTCATTGTCCTTTTCTTTCCATTTGATTTCCTTCTCGTGTTATGGACTGAAACATTTTCTGTAGTAATATTTTTTTTATTACAAATATTTCTTATGAAATATTTAGAGCTCTTACCCGGTGCTTTCTTCGTGGCTTGAGAAATCTTTTTGTTAGAGGACTGCTGGGTTTTTGTTTTCACCTGCTGTCTTTGACGTTTTGCAGCCTTTATCTGTCTTTGTATTGTAGGCATGGTGAAATCTTGAAATGATCTGCAGTTGAATCTGAGGAAAAATATAATAAAAAATGTTAATAAACATTATTACCAAACAGTAAATCAGTAACAGTGATCAAAAACTTAACACACTACTTGACATTTTAATTTGAAGATTTTTTAGTCATTGGCAATCTTACAATACAAAAATACCAGAAAAGAAATGACATTTATATTTATGTTACCTATGCTATTTTATATGTGAATCTGATCTAATTTTATGAACATATTTTAATATTTTATTGAAGACACTACACATAACCTGTTTTTGAAGGTGTCTTTATTTTTAAATTAAACGGTTTACCTTTTTACTTTTTATTAATTATAAAATTTAAAAATAAATGTTTATATTTCCAAAGGCTCAAGCAGGTCAGCTTCCCATCCTATATCATATAGTTCGGACAAATCTGCATCCTCATCACGCTCTTCTTCATCCTCAGGATTTAAATCATCCAAAGGATCAACATCCACTGATGTTTCAATTACAAGTTCAATGATGAGGTCAAAATCAACTGATTGCAGATTGTCGCTCATGTTGAGGTTGTCTTTATCTTTATAGAAAGATAACAACAATGAGATGTTGCAGAGTAAGAGACAAATCTCAGAGATTATAATAGTAAAATTGTTTAACAAGATTAACATTTAGCAGCTATTATTTAGCCATGTCCAGCAATGCTGAGCAGGTGAAGCCTATGTCTAATTATTCACTGAACAGGACTCATCTCTTCTTAACCTTGGATAAGCCTCACCGACTCTGTGTCCCCTGCACATACTTAAATGTAAAGGGGCAGATTTATATTAAATGGCACATCCCCAGGCATGCACCAGTTAACGTGCACCACTGCTCTGCCACCCATGGTGTGCCGCATTTACAATCAGATAGGAGAAAGCTGCGTCAAAACCCTGCGCCTGCTTGAAGCTGGCATAGGTCTTGACGCAGCATTGTGGAGATGCGGCACCCCTGAGCCTTGCTGGAGCAGCATCGCACTTGCAATACAACTCCAGCAATGCGCCACCTTTACGGCACATATGCGTCACGCATCTGTGCCATTTTTGCCCCATGCTGCGCCGCATTGTAAATGCAGCACACCATGGGTGGCGGAACAGCGGCGCAGGATGACTGTCACATCCCTGGTGATGCGTCAGTCATCATAAATGTATCCCTAAGCTTCTTATCTTGTTAGAGATGAACTGCCATATGTATCATCAAAATATTTTACATTTCCTAAATAGCGAATTTTAAGGAATAAATAGCGATTCTTTACCATTCCTAATTTGCGATGAGCAAATTGCTAATTGCAAGTTACCCATTCATTTCCATGGGCTAGGAGGCTCATAGGAATGAAGGTTTAATTTGCGATTACCAATTTGCTCATCACAAATTAGGAATTTTTCCAAGGGTGCAGGGGTATCTCAAGAACACCCTGCTGCACCCCTGAAAAAGAAATTTGGGGGCATATGGCGCACATAAATTTTAACAACATTCCTTTACCTCAACAACGATTTTCAAATCATAACTTCAAAACACTACACATGGGAAAATTACATAAAAAGGCCTTAAGACACATAAAAGCGTTTTTTGATTGGCTTTCCTGCATGGTAGGGTCACTTTTAACATGGCTATGTAACACAAACATTCAAAATCTAAATTTTCCATGCACATGTGGGAGCATATTTACAAGCAATTTGCGCCACAGAGAAAGGTCTTACACTAAAATGAGAAAAATAACATCAGGGACAGTCAATTGCCTTATAAAGAAGCATACACCATTATGTCCTTGTCATGATTTTAAAAACAATTCCTTTTCCCCAAAAACGATTTTCAAATCATAATTTCTAAACACTGCACATGGGAAAATGACTTAAAATGTCATTAAAACACATGAAAGCGTTTTTTGATTGCCTTTCGAGCATGGTTGGGTCACTTTTAACATGGCTATGTAACACAAACATTCAAAATCAAAATTTTCCATGCACACGTGGAAGCATATTTACAAGCAATTTGCGCCACAGAGAAAGGTCTTACACTAAAATGAGAAAAATAACATCAGGGACAGTCAATTGCCTTATAAAGAAGCATACACCATTATGTCCTTGTCATGATTTTAAAAACAATTCCTTTTCCCCAAAAACGATTTTCAAATCATAATTTCTAAAAACTGCACATGGGAAAATGACTTAAAATGTCCTTAAGACACATAAATGCGTTTTTTGATTGGCTTCCCTGCATGGTAGGGTCACTTTTAACATGGCTATGTAACACAAACATTCAAACTCTAAATTTTCCATGCACATGTGGGAGCATATTTACAAGCAATTTGCGCCACAGAGAAAGGTCTTACACTAAAATGAGAAAAATAACATCAGGGACAGTCAATTGCCTTATAAAGAAGTATACACCATTATCTCCTTGTCATGATTTTAAAAACAATTCCTTTTCCCCAAAAACGATTTTCAAATCATAATTTCTAAACACTGCACATGGGAAAATGACTTAAAATGTCAATAAAACACATGAAAGCATTTTTTGATTGCCTTTCCAGCATGGTTGGGTCACTTTTATCATTGCTATGTAACACAAACATTCAAAATCAAAATTTTCCATACACATGTGAGAGCATATTTACAAGCAATTTGCGCCACATAAATCATAATTTTCTCCTTAAAGCACACTATTCTCTATCTAAAGTAAAGAAATATTTTCTCACCTTAGCAAATACTTTGAGTTTGAAAACAGTCTCAGAAACACACCAATTTGTCTGCAGCAGAGCAAAAGGTATGCACTCCAGAGTCTGCAGCTATGAAAAGCACAGAAATGCTGTAATTCTTCACACATATCTCTCATGTCACCCAATCAAAAGTCTTCCCTCACTTTTTTCAAATGAAAACCCATCCCCCCTCTGCCCTTTCTGCTTTATCTGCATGGCAACCACCTCCTGGAAGAACTCTGTTGTTTGCAAGTTCACACAACAATGTTGCAATTGAACTCTGAACTCTCAGTGCACCTGCATATCCAGTGCATTCTTTCATTTAATGATTTTTTATTGACCACTCAAAATACATCTTTCAAAGAACACATCCGTGCACCCTAACTTTTTGTTTTCAGCAATCAAAATCCACCAATCACTGTTACTGCTTCATGAACACAGAAACTCCACAGTTTTTTTCATTTCAAACTCTCATTTTTTCAACTGCCATTTCATTGCCACACTTCATCTGACTGCAGGAGAACCTTCTCTCACCATGTTTTCTGTCTGGATTGTTGGTCATAGTTATATTCACTGGGCTCAAAGGTACGTTGAAAGCAGGAATTTACCTAACCTCAATTTACAAGATGTGGAAATTAAGTGGTTTGGCCACAGAGGATTAAAATGTCACCAATTGATACCATTGGTGAAAACCTTTATGCATTTGCCCAAACCTGACCTGTTAATTGTGCACTGTGGAGGTAATGACTTGGGCACTTTGACTGGTGTAGGTCTGGAAATGCTTTTAAAGGACACCTTTGAGCAATTAATGGCACTTTTTCCTCAGACTGCCTTGGTATATTCAAATATATGCCAAAGACAGAAATGGAGGTGGTCAAACCAATTTTGTCCACAAATTGAGAAGTCGAGGAAGCATGTAAACAAATCTGTTTCAGCTTACATGAGAGACCATGGAATGGGCTCCCTGTACAACAATAACTTGCGTTACTACATGCAAGATATCTACAGAGGAGATGGAGTTCACTTCTCAGATGAGGGCAACAGAATTTTCACTCTGAATTTAAGAATGTGCATTGGTACCTACTTATAAGTACCTAAATGTACCATAAACCCAAAAGCTCTTCTCAGAGCTACCCTACATCTGATCACTCACAATTATTATTTAACTCTAACATTTTTCACTAATTTTCAACAAAATACGCTACCGGGGCCGCTACCCGGTACGCGAACCGGGAGCTAACCTCGCGAATTTTTTTTTAAAAATGTTTTTTTTTCGCACATATAAGCCTCCTCAGCCACCCTCAGAAAACCTAGGGGGTCAAGATAACTGTACCGTGCCCCCTTCTACCCATTCTGAACATTATTTGCCCTCCATCTTGTATCTTAATTCGACCTAAACACAAAATGGTGGACTCCCGGAACGCTTAAGGTTCGCGAACCGGGGCGCTCAACGGTTCGCGTACCGGGTCGCTCCCTGGGAAGCGCACCATCAAAAAAGGTGGGAAAGTAGTTCACACAAAAGCCACTTGAGACAATTTCACCAAATATAGATTAGCTCATACTACATACCAATCCCTACCATTTTCACAAATTTGATTGGAATTCCATTTAGCCATTTAGCCTGTAGACCTCTCTAAATACCGTGAGGTAAATTACTTCACAAAACACATCTGAAGTGTTGGAATTGACAACCAATTAAAATGTTACTTTCATTTTCTACTTTTTTTACCTGACATTTGATTGGTTATGTACCCGAATATATATAAAGGAAGAGAAGGAAACACAGCCATTTTGACTACTACTTCCTGGTGTACATTTCAATAGGATTTTCATTAATAACTTCAACTTCTTTTTAAAGGTAAGTTGTTATTTTTAAAACTGAAGTATATTGTGCACTTTAAGTTAATATGGCAAACTTTTTCTGTTATATACTATCCCTCTGTAGTACTTATAAATTTAGATACACTTTTTTATATTCCTACTTCCACTCTGATACTATACACTGCCCAAAGATAAATTCACTGTTAAAAACTGCCTATCTAAAATTAATCCCAACAGTGCCCTACCTCTACTAATATATATTTTTTTTATGCAAATTTCAGGGAAAATGGAAAGTGAACAAAAAATTTCATTTGAAATTGTCCTTCCAGAGTCCAACACAGAAATCATTGATCCAAATGAGATTGAATTTATGGATGAAACTTGGGAACAAGAACTACTGCAATGTGTACAAGCAGTAGATAACCTCCTTGCAAATGAGGACATTTTACAACCTCAGAGACTACAATGTATATTCCATGATAATTATGAAATTTCTGACAATGAAATGTTAGAAAGTTTAATAAATTATGAAACACAATAAAAAATGCTTAAAAAAAAAAAAAAAAAAAAAAATAATCAACAAAACCAACAATCAATTAACATACAGCATTTGAAAAGTCTATCATTCATTTTTCATTGCAGTACGCTGCCCAGAACGCTTCCCGGTTCGCGGACCGAGCGCTACCCACGCAAAAAAACAAAAAAAAAATATTTTTTTTTGCCCCGCGGGGCCCTTTTAAAGCCTCCACATTAAACCTAAGGGGTCAGGGAGGATCTACTATGCCCCCTTATGGTTATTTCCACCTTTGTTTTGGCCTCCTTTTGTCTCTCAATCCTACCGAGAGACAAGATGGCGGCCGCTCCGGACTGTTTGGAATGTTTACAGACGCCGGATAACCAATCAGCTTCGCTACGCGAAGTTTTGGTACGCGCCCCGGTCCGCGAACCGGGAGCTGCCCGGTCCGCTGTTACAGATATATATCTTTTTTTTAATGTTAATTTCTCAAAATCCACTGGAGCACATATATTGAGACCTACAAAAGGCACATCGGGCTACCAGTCTCTACAATTTTGCCAAGTTTCGTGCAAATCCATTCAGCCGTTCGGGCTAAAAGTGCGACAGACCGCCCTATGGAAAACTCAATGTTAAAAACACGTTTTGGGACCCCCCTTTTTTCTCGGCCCCCCCTTGACGAACCCCCCCCAAATTTCCAGGGGCTGCTCAGAAACAAAATGTTCAATTTTCCAGAAAATTCCAGCCAATTCCGTCCACAAACGCCAAAGTTATTAGACATAGAATTTTCAAAAATCCCATAGGGAAAAAATCCTAACTATATATACCTACTGGCGACCGCCAGTAGGTAATATATATATATATATATATATATATATATATATATATATATATATATATATATTGTGCTCTGTAATACGCCAACAAGCGGGGCACTCCCTGGGCGGGTGCCGTGTTTGCGGTGACGTTCCGCAATCAATATCAAGCTCCGAAATCCTTTGCCATTAGAACTAGAAGGAAAAACAGCTCTCCCGGGACTTCATTCCTCACAGCAGCAAGTTTATTGCGACAAAAACAGACCTGTTTCGGAAAGGTTTTTCCTTCGTCAGTGTTTACAGTTTGTTTTACCGCCTTCATTTTTAAAGGGAACCACAATCAATTCATTGACATAGAGAAAGGGTTTCGCGTGTCATGTATTTTAGACGCGCGCCATTTTGGTAAAGAAGACATCTTATTATTCTTAGTCATTGCGTTATGCATCGATGCATTACAGGTAAAAACCAGCGCAATTTAAGTACAGAAGACATCATCTTTCCAACAATTATTAAATACACAAATGCATATCGGGTACATATTTAAGACCCCAAACTTCATCCATATTGATTAGTCATCTCAATCTAGCCGTGGGTCGGCTTTGCAACCGTTTTCTAATCGGTTGCTACAATACTCTTTACTCCATGTTATCTGGCCTTGGATAGGCATATGATTGTACATCCCCCATCAGTGCACAGAAACTGCTGTAACAAATGTTTCCTGAATTCTCACAGTTCCTATCTCTTTCTACTTACGTTCCTTTTTGCCAAGGTGTACCACCAGTTCCTCCCCACTGTTCAATCCATTCTGAGACTTTGTGGCAAGGTCTACGATGTAACGGGACTTCAACCTTCTTAATTTTTTAACTCTATCTCCTCCCCTTACATGAGGCGGTACAAAATCAATACAAAAATAACGTAACTGGTCCCTGTTACTATCATGTTTTACAGAAAAGTGGCTTGCCACTGGATAGGTAAAATCCTAAAATCTTTTTTCGTAATTGCACACATGTGCTCCAAAATTCTTAGTTTCACCATGTTAATCGTGCTGCCTATGTACCTTAGCCCACAGGAACACATAAGGCAATATACCGCATGGGTGGTTTGGCAGGTCATACATTTATTGATCTTTTTATCTTCTTTTAATCCCACCATTTTGTTTGATAGGGTTCTTCTGCTATAGGCACAAGCCTTGCATTTTTCGCAGGGATAGAATCCCTTCATATCCCTCAATGTTCCCTGTCTTGGGGGCAGGTTTTCTAAATGACTGTGAACCAAACTATCCTTCAGAGAGCGAGCCTGGTGATCTGTGGCCGTGTTGGCAGGTCAGTTGCAATTATACTGTCCGTCTTGAGTATATGCCAGTTTTTCTTCATGATATTTCTAAGTTTATAGGAGTCCCCTGAATAGGTGGTAATCATTCTAAACTTTCCTGATTCATCTTTCTTTTGGGGTTTTGATTTCAATAGATCTTCCCTCGGTAGAGTTCTCACTCTTTTCAGAGTACTTTCAAGAAGATCAGCATTGTATCCCCTGATTAAGAATCTATCCATACTTCCACGTACTGCTTCCTCAAAATCACAAGTCCTAGAACAGTTTCTTTTTAACCTTAAAAATGCACCATAGGGAATACTGTTCTTTAACTTTTTGGGATGGGCACTTGCGGCGTGAAGTGTGCTATTCCCGGCAGTAGGCTTTCTGAAAAGTGTAGTTACAATTTTACCGTCTTCAATCACAACTCTCAGATCTAGATAGTTCACTTTTACTGAACTGACTCCCCCCATAAAATGAAAATTAACTTCATTCTTGTTAAGCACATGTATAGTAGCTATAGTAGTATAGTAGAATATTGTAGCTGTACTAGTATTGGTGTGTCAATGGTTTTGAGAATGGTAGTCTGTATTACAGGGGTTGAGGAGCTGCATCAGATGATCACGTGGATGAAGTCATCAGTAATGTAATTTGAGATGTCATCAGTGATGTCATCAGTGATGCCACTGACCATGTAATGAGTGATGTAATATGTGATGTCATCACAGTGCATTGCGGGGGCCCGAGTTATAGTTAGCACAACTAATTATAACGGCCGAATTTCTCTTGTTTTGTACGAGTGAAATGGCCAACTAATTATGATGTCCATGAAACCTGTGGTTTTTTCAGTGAATTTCTGAGTTTTTTTAAATGCTAATTTCTAACTGTACTGTCCATGAAACTTGTGCCTTTTTCAGTGAATTTTATATATATGTATTTAATCTCCTCTCACTCTTACAAGGAATAAATCAGCACTCAGGTTGTAGTTTGGAAGTAGGTAATCTGCAAAGGACGTTATCCACGCGTTTCGGCTCGTCCGAACCTTGATAACGATACAAGACGTAATTGTAGCATCCTTATTTAAATGTACAAATGCCTAAAACATTAATAAAGGACTACATATTACTTTAATCCAAAAATCTGGCGACCGTATTAGCCTAGTTATGATGTGAAAATTCAGGAATTGATACCATAAAGAAAAGAAAACAAGTGTTAATATGCACACAATGTCATTTCAGCATATCTTGCCCCGTGACTGCCATACCTGTATATTCGTCAATGTGACTTATTCATAATAAACATACTTAGGATTGCAAACATCAACATAAACAATGGACTACATATTACTTTAAAGTGAAAGGTTATCGGCCATATTAATCTGGGCACATTGCGTATTATAATGGTTGGTACACAAAAGAAAAGTAAAAAAAGGGGTGTTAATATACACACACTATCCCTAAATAAAGTTCTAGTGTTTACAGTTCCATTCCATTCACAGCTCATTTGAGATGTCATGAGTGATGTCATTAGTGATGTAACTGACATGTCATGAATGATGTAATGTCGGAGGTCATTAGCAGTACATTGTGGGGGCATAAGTTATAGTTAGCTCAGGTAACTGTAACTGCTGAATTTCACTGGTTGTGTATGAGTAAAATCTGAGTCTAACTATACCGTCCCTGTAATCTTTGTTTTTTTCAGCAGATTGCTAGTTTTTTTTAACGGTAAGTAAGATGCATATCACAATGGATGGTGGGGGGTTGGAAGGAGGGTCTGGCATTGTGCTGCCCCCACCCAAGCATGCTGTTCCTGCCTTCCCTCCTCCTAGCCATCCATTGTCCAAGTCCATATCCATGCTCCCTTATTACAGCCCTGTGAGGCCATTGTTCTGCCACTGGCCTCCTGCCGTCTCTGAACAGTTAGCTTGCTGTCCAATTCACCTCCTCCCTATCCTCTGTTGTCTGAATCCATGGACTAGCCTCCTCCCTCCTGCCATGCATGGTCTGATGTGCTGCCACTGCCCTCCATTTAGCATGATGTACCAGTGCGCTCATTTACTTCCTGCTTAGCCGCTGTGCTTAGCTTGCTGCCCCTATTCTCCTTTCCCTGCCCTCCAATGTCTGTGTGCATGCCCCTGCTCCATCCTTTTTGCCCACCATGTTCCATTGACCTGCCACTCCTATCTACTCTGAGTGCTCTGTTGAGCTGCCACTCCCCTCCCACCTGCCTAGCATTGTCCGATGATTGTAACCTGTCCCTGCCACCTCCACCCTTCCTGTCCACATCCCATCCCATCCCCCTATCCCCTTCCTCCTGTCCCCCATGGTCCATTTTACTGCCACGCCCTTCTGCCCTCCCTGGTCTGTTGTGCTGCAACTGCTCCTCCTGCCTGCCCTGTGTGGTCTGTTGTAAGGCCCCTTCTCCTGAACTCTCTTGTTGGTGCCCAGGTCCTGACCCTTCCTTCTATCCTCCATGGTCCTTTGTGCATGCCCCTGCACCCTCCTTCTTGCCCATCATAGCCACTAACCCTCCCTCTTGCCATGCATGGTCTTCTGCGCTACCACGACCCCTCACACCTTCTCTGTGTGGTCAGCTAGCTGTCCCTGATCCCCTCCCACCTTCCCTCCATGGTCTGCGTGTATGCCAATATAGTCTCACTGTTGCTCTCCATGGTGTGTCTTGCTTCTAGTGCCCATCCTGCCTAACCTCCATGGTCAACTTACTGCTCCTTCCCTGCCCCCTTGCCCTCAGCCATCTGTTTCCATGTGCAGACCCCTATTCCATCCCTCCTGGCTTGTCTGTTCCATTGCAATGCCCCTGTTCTGTCCCTCCTGCCCTTTATGGTCCGTTATGCTGCAGCTTTCTCTCCTGTCTGTCCATTATGGTCAGCTAGATACCATTGCCTCTTTCCCCTCTATTCCCTGTTGGTCATGTGCATGGTCCTGTCCCCTCCATATTGCTTTCTATGGATTGTTGTGCTGCACTCCTGTCTCGCATGCCCTGTGTGGTGTATTGTGCTGCTGCAAACCCTGATGCCTGCCCTTTAGGGTCAGTTTGGTGCACCTCTCCATGTCCCTCCTGTCCTCTGTTATCCGAGTCCATGTCCCTACCCCAATTCCTCCTGACTGCCATGATCCGATGTACCATACTTTCTAACATTTTGATCTTAGTAAGAGGGAGGTTTTGCAAAAACTGGGGTATTGATTTTCCCCTTTGACTTACATTGAAAAAGAGGATATTGTAGACAGGAGACAGACCAAATAAAGCCCATTTGGGCTTAAAACCATTGGACATTTCCTGGCTGAATCGGGTCTGTTGGCATTTATGGTTGTACTACCACTGCCTCTTCCTTCTGCCCACAATGGTCTATTATATTGCCACAGCCTCTCTTGCCAGTCCTGTATTGTTGTTTTGTTGCCCCTGACCCCTTTCCACTGCCCTCCATAGTCTGTTGTGCTACCACTGCCCTTCCTGCCTGCCCAATTTCAATTCAATTTTATTTATTATGTTTTTGGCTCTCGGAAGAGGGCCACATAAAATATACAGAATTTAACACACAACAATTACAACACAACAGTTACATTGCACAAAAAAGCAAGAAAAAGAAAATATATCCTTAAAACATCCTCAGGTAAATACGAGACTGACATATGAATCAAAACTACAAAAGTCGGACAGTCAAGACACATCTCCAGAGACGTATTAATAAATAGCTAAGAACCCTTTAAAAAAGTTAAAAATGTGGAAGCAGAACATTTCATTAGGAGGGCAATAAAGTGCAAACAGGAAATCGTTCAAAGTGACAATGCCAAGATCCAGACAGATAACTTTTAACCATCTAAAGCGCAATTTACGAAGCGCGGGGCAAATCAGCAACACATGCATACAGTCCTGGATATTTACTTTACAAAGATTACACAAGGGAGAGGAGCCATACCATTTAGATAACAGTCGGTTTAACGGTAATAAATCATAGCGTAAAAGAAACCAAAATCTGCGGATACCATGCGGTAGGTTCCATATTACATAGGGTTGTGGGAGTTTCCACAGATAGGAATCAAGGAGATGATCTACCTTCCTTTTTCCACAAATTACTTTTTTATCCGTCTGGAAACATAAGTCCCATGAAGCTGCTTTTAAAACAAGTTTTAACTGTAAAGAAGAATACAAAAACAAGGCAGTTTCATCTAATTTTAGGAGGGTTACAGCTTTTCTAAAATTACGAACAAGTTGAGAAAACTCATTAAAATTACCCAATAATTCACTTTTGAGGAGAGCTCTCATTGTCCCTACCTCTGCTCTTGCAAGGCAGGCCACCCATCTAACAAGGGCCGATAGTCCCTGTACCCAACTACTCCTGAGGCCAAAGTCGAGCCTACAGGCGGCCAAAGAGCACGCAGTGTTTAGTGAGGAGAGAGATCTTAGAAGTTTCCCCTCTATCTTATGGCAAAAGTCCCACTTTTTCACCTCTATAAGTTCAATACCATACAAAATTGTAGCGGGGATTTTAGATCTGTACACTTCCAATAAAATCGGAAAGTGCCGTTTCCCCGTTGCATGATATAGGGAATTTAAACCTTTGCCATGGGCAATAGCTTTGCGTGTACAATGCTCTATGTGGAGCTTCTCACTCAAGTTAGCCATAATGATTTTCCCCAAAAAAGTATAGGACTTTACAACCTCAAGTTTTTGGCCCCCGATAAACCAACCAAAATCAACAGAGCGGCACCTCTTCGTACCAGCTATACACATAACTTTACTTTTAGTAATGTTAATCTTCATATGATGAGCCACAGCAAACGTATGAAGAGCATTAAGCCGATTTGCGAGTCCTTTAGGGGTTAGATCAAGAATAAGGACATCATCGGCGTACATCAGGCAAGATATAGGGGACCCCCCGACCACCGGGGCGATGCCCTCTCTGGAAGACAGGGCAGCGGGTAGGTCAACCGTGTACAGGGAAAACAAGAGGGGGGCCAACAAACAGCCTTGTTTAAGGCCATTCAAAGAAGGAATTATATCCGATAATCCCCTTTCGCCCCCCATCAGGACCCTACACCAGGTCTCTGTATGTAGAGCCCGCACCAGCTCCAACAGGTAGGATGGAAGACCAAGCACTGCCAATTTTCTCCACAGCGTTCCGCGGTCCACTTTATCGAACGCTGTGGAGAAATCGATGAAGGCAGCATACACCACCCCACCTCTCACCTGAACATACTTATCAGTAACCACATGAAGGGCAGTAAGGTTGTCTAACGTACCATGGTCCCTACGAAAGCCAGTCTGTTCTAGCGGCAGGATATTATTCTCCTCTACCCAACCGGAGAGGGCTTTTAGTAGACATTTCGCAAACACCTTTCCGATGGAGTCGAGGAGAGCAATCAAACGATAATTACTGGGGCTATCCCTAACTCCCTTCTTAAAAATAGGGACCAAGATACTTCCCCTCCAGGAAGCAGGTACCATTTTCGTCATAAAACATGCTTTAAACAGGGGAAACAGGATTTTACTCCACCTTACAGGATCCGACTTCAGGACCGTCATAGGGAGTTCATCGGGTCCCATTGCCCCGGAGACCCGCATACTTTTTATCGCTATCTCAATTTCCTTCTCAACGGGGTAGTTAGTAAGACCCACGGGAGTAACACTGATGGCGATATCATTGCCTAAATTAACACCGGTGGCAATATCGTCACTTAAAATCCCATTCCCTGCATAGAGATCCCGAATATAGGAAATCCAGTCCTCTTCCGCTATAGGGATAGGGGAGGGGCCTAGTCTAGAGCCACACCCCTTACCAATTATTGTCCAGAAATCTCTGATCCTGCCGTGGACAACCGATTCCCTCAGATTAATCCATACATTGTCCTCCCTTACTTTTTTTAATTTTAACTGAAATCTGCTTCTCTTTCTTTTTAGCCTTGATATTTCTTTTCCACGATCCATAACTCTATCAAGATATTGTTTGCGAACCAGTTTGTTTATTTCCTTATTCAGGCTACGCAATATGCTCGGGACCGCTACCCTATTTCTAGGTCGAAAAGTTTTTTTAGCATAAAAAGTAATATTACGTACAAATTCTTCAAAATATGCTATTTCATTCCCATGCCACTCATTTAAAATTAATAGGGTATCGTCTAGAAAATCCTGTACCCCATTAATGGCGGTGGGATTCCAATAGCACCTTCCCGAAGAGGCGTGAAAAGCGACATCACTACCCTTAAGAGACCAAGGTGCGATTGTCAGAGGCTTTAAGGAAATAGTAACAAGCAGTATACTATGGTCGCTCAAAGGAGTAAATATTATCTTAAGGTCCTGAATAAGAGGAAACAAACCATAGTCTGCAATAGCATAATCCAAGATAGAGGACCCAAACGGAGACTTGTGAGTAAATTTTGCAGGCACGTCAGACGGAAATCTCCCATTTAATATAAGTCCATCGACGGCCTCTAATTCATTTAGCAAAATCTTCCCTCTTTTGTTTGTCACTAATTTATCAGGGAAGAGTGCTTGCGGGACAAAATACGCCTCTTCTTTAGGTTTATTCCTAAATAAATCCAGGCTAAAATTGGAAATTTTGCAATTCAAGTCTCCTACCAACAAAATGTCCGGAGGGGATGGGACATTTTTAATTAGATCAATGTATCGAAATACCTGCTTTAAAATCGCGTTAAAACACTCTTCTGGAGGAATATAAACATTCACAATTACAATAGGGGACTTTATCCCGTTATTAAACAAATTGTCGATGGTTATGGCATGGAAAAGTTTGCTAGAATCCATGTAATGGGTGAATTTCCAGTGCAATTTATTAGATAATAAGCAAGCAATCCCTCCCCTGGCATGACCTTTCTTAGAGGGGACGGCGGGGACTTCCAGAACATAATAATCCTTAGAGACCTTCAGCGTATCAATACACCACGTTTCCTGTAGGCAGATCACATTTGCTCCTAGAGAAAATAGCAACTCAAACTTCTCTGGGCTACTGTGAATCCCTGCAGCGTTCCAGGAAATAATATTTAGTGGGGTGTTAAAGATGCTGAAACAATCTTGGATCATCTTTTGATTTAGTGGATAAGGCACTGTGCAGCCAGTTCCACCGATTATTGTCCTCTACCAGAGAGGAGTTCTGAGTCAGCGGAAGTGGCTTCACTTGTGAAACCGAGCGTTTTCCCTTAGCTACCCAAATCTTCAGGTCTCTAAGAGGAGAGGCTACCCCATTTTGTTCCTCCCTTCTAGATACCTCCCCGAAAGACGGGTTTATATTACCAAGGTTAAAGATCGGGAGAATATCAATGCCTGTACGTTCGAAGTTCTCAGCTTGCTGTAGTATCAAATTTACAATAATAGGAGAATAAAATTTCACCCTTATACTCGTTACCTTGACTTCACCAAACAGGGAGACTAACTCAATATCCCTAGTTTGGATGTGATGGAGACTATCAATCTCACTAAAACGCTTAAGAAGCCAAGCTCTGTTTAAGGGCAAGTCAACGTCAAATAAAGGTAAAAAGTCTAACACAAGGGTTTCAACTGGAGCGTTTAAAGTTGTTAAAGGACAATCCGGGAAATGGCGATCTCCATTCCCTGAAACTACACGGAACGGAGAGGCCAGAGGGTTAAGGGACCCAGATGGATTTTGAATTGAAACTCCAGTCGCTGACGGTGGGAAGAGACTGGTAGGAGGGCCCCCCATTTGAGGGATGGATTCCAAAGACATTGGGGGACACAAATCACTTTCTACCTTAAAAAAGGTACTAATGGGTAAGTTCCGTTCAATATCAATATCTGCCTTTCCAGATATAGAAGATGGCTCCAGATCAATCACTTCATTCTCCAGTGCAGAGACTGAATGTTGAAAAATTATCCGACGCTGCCTTTTCTTCCTATATTTACGAGTTGGTTTCCTTTTATTCCCCTTATTGCTTCTAAATTTCGCATTTTTTGCCTTAGCCTCATCTTTATCATCGGTAGATTCTTTTTTATTTTCCGACACGAAGATGGGAAATAGGTCTTGAACCACTTTAGGGTCAGAAATGGATTTATTTTCCTCCATTATCACAAGAACTGAGTTATTTATACAGTTCGGCACTGCAGTTAAGGGGATAGCTGCAGTATGTGGTATCTGAAGCCACATTTATTTCCCCCCTCGACCGACTATGTTCGATAATGGGGGGAACATTCCTCAAATCCGGTGACTTTTGTAACAGTGTCTTCAGTATTTGGGTGACGGATTCCAAAATACAATCCGAATTGCCAACAAATTTCCCCAAAAGAGATAAAATAGAGGCTAGTAATTGTTCCAAGGCAATCATGGATTCAGAAATAGGTTTTTCACATGCTTCCAGTGGACGGCAGATGCCAGAAAGATTAAGGCCCGGGGTCCCGGAAGCGACTAGCAAATCGGACATATCCTGATCATTCAGTGAGGGGGTACTACTATACAACATTAAACCAGATGGGGTAGCACCCCCTGGGGATTTATTAGGGGCCAGGGACTCCCTTTTCGCTATATCTACATACCTGCCGCAAAGTTCATGATCAATGAATAATGCGGATAAATCACCATCCAGCTTATCTTTCAACGGGGTTTGAGACATAGATGGAAGATTCGTAGATTCCCTCTCATGTGCTAAAGAAGTGAGTTTGCTTTCCCCATTCCCTTCAAAGAAAACAGGGGAAGAGACACCACTGGCACAGGTTGTTGTAGTGCGAGCTGAGAAGAAGAAAGCGGCAGGCATGTACTAGGTTGCATATGGACCTCCTGGGCCAAGGCGCAGGGGGCTTTTTTAGAGGGTAAATTAGCGTTCTTAGGGGAGGGCAAATCCCAAAGCTCATACAGATGGCATTGACCCTTAAGGGGGGGATTATTTACCGATTTGTTTCTCGTGCGAATAGTTTCATTATTTGCACTAGGCAGACCACCCACTTCCCTTCCAGAACGGAGTTTCTTAGACATCTTTTCGACAATGTGTCCACAAATTTATGTTGTAACGATGAATTACCTCCGGGTGAGTAAATAAAAAATGAATACAATATACCACGATTATAAAAACAGTCCTGGAGATGCGGCAGAGGCTGCCCGAAAATAAAGTCCGAGGAAGCTACCAGTCAATTTAGATGGATGGTTTCTTCCGCAAACAGTCAGGCGTATCTCCAGTAGGCGAAAGGATCAATCACTTTTAATACAAAATACAAGCGATGAAAATAACCGGGCCCAGCCCAGCCTACCTCGGCCACTGAGGGCCACAGAGGGCCCGCCCTTTGCCCGGGCTTAGCCCGGCGTCCCGCAAGCGTCCCGCTTGACGTGGAGGTCGTGTCCTAAATAGGAGGAGCAAGGGGCGGGAAGAGACACCAGGTGTGCTCCGGTCTTCACGCGCTGAAGCCTGGGTCTCGCAGTCCCAGCCCCTGTCTAACAGCCTCAGGTCCAATCAATACGAGTGCCGCTTAACTCCTTTTTCCTCCGCTGAAGCAGGCAACACAAAGCACAGCACAGTCGCGGCAGGCAAGAACAGCTGCGAGCGGCTCCCGCGGAGCGGGGGCCGCGAGCTGTAAATACTCGAGGCAGCAAATCAGGGCGGAGCAGGCAGCCAGCAAACAGGGCGGAGCAGGGGCGGGAAGAGACACCAGGTGCGCTCCGGTCTTCACGCGCTGAAGCCTGGGTCTCGCAGTCCCAGCCCCTGTCTAACAGCCTCAGGTACAATCAATACGAGTGCCGCTTAACTCATTTTTTCTCCGCTGAAGCAGGCAACACAAAGCACAGCACAGTCACGGCAGGCAAGAACAGCTGCGAGTTGAACCAGGTCTCTGTGAACCGTCACCATCACTGTTTAGGTCTGCCTGCCCAGTGAGGTCAAATTGTTGTCTCAGCACCCTCCTACCTGCCTTAAATGTTCAGAGTCCGTGCCCCTGGCCTCTGCCTCTCAGCAGTATCCTAATGAACAACTAGATTGCCAACATTCTATATTTATTACACAAGTGTGGAACGCCTGACGTCATCTTGATGTAATCAAAACTGTAATAACTAGAGCATTTCCTTTGGAAATTACATATATGAGAGGTTCTTAATTGCATCAAAATTATGTTTAGTGCTCTAAAAAACTAAAATTAAGTATGGGCGAAATTAGCGAATTTGCGGTATGCGAATTTGTGCGAAAGCGCATTCGCATTCTGCATAATTCGCGAATTGGTGCGAATTTGCAGATTTTTTTTGCGTGTTCGAGGAGTTTTTTGCATATTCGCGGGCCGTTTGCAGTGCACCGACCGCGAAGTTTCCCATGCGGTCGTACATGGGCGCGGCCATCTAGTGTGCATTGCGTATTTCCGTTTCCGGGCACTATTTGCAAGCTTGCGTTGTGTGCGGGGCGCTATTACGAGTTTGTGTGTGTTTTTGCGTGCTCGCGGGGAAATATCTTGCGAACTTACCCATGCGGTCCTCAATGGGCGCGGCCATCTTGTTTTTCATTCTTTGCTATGGTTCTGGGCATGCTTTTTCTATCCTCCTTCAATCATTGCAATCCTTTGTTTCTTTGAACTTTTTTTTGCTCTTGTTTGCTCATTATCTATCTCTCTATTTGGCTAGATCTATATTTTTGTTACTTTAATAACTACTTTTTTTGTTTAGCTCACTCTTTTATTTTATTAATTTTTTCCCCCTATTCTTTTCTTCTTTCGCCCAGGACCATGGCAAAGGGAGCCAGGAAAAGCAAGGGGAAGGGTCCCGCACCCCGTACCCGGCTCCCATGCGGGCGATTGAGGGTGGGAGGATGTACTGGCCAGGGAGGTTTTCACCGCGGTGGAGGTGGCCACTCTTATAGTTTTTGTTCTGCGCCACCTCCCTAAGACCATGGCAGCAGGGGGCAAGCCCGGTAAAGGGTATGGCCTCCGGGAGCATCGCCAGCGGTGGGATAAGGTGTGCCGGGCCATGCGGAGGGAGTCGGGGGTCCGGCACACCTATGACCAATCGACGCACCGGTGGGCTGACCTCCTCGACCGGGAGCGGGACCTGCTCGACCTGCTAGGCGTGGAGATCCCTGGCCCTGGTGAGTAGCTTTTTAATAACTACTTTGTTTTCTTCTGCTCTATGTTATATTGCTAATATATGTTTTTCCCGAAGAGCAAGAATACTGCAGATTCGATTACATTGCAGGTAAAATAATGTTTAAATAGCTTCTGCGATTGCAGGTGCTTGCCTCCTCAGTGGCGTTGCTACTATGCTTACTTGTTTGCAACTTTGTGCTCATTTGGCCTGAATATGTGTAGTACTTTACAGAACTGCGTAATGCTAGAGAGACTAGAGACTCAAGTCAAGTCCTTCCTTTGTACTCCTGCTGCCACTAAGAAGAAGAGATAGTGATGGATTGATAGGTTGAGTATATTATGACTTGTTATTAGTAGTAGGACACTTTTTAGTGGTCTGCAATCATGATGACGGACTGTGTCTGTCACGTCGCGTGCTGCTGAGTGCTGGTAGTCGTAGTAGAACCTTTTTGTTGTTGGTTTAGTTAGTGATTTACATAACTTACCAAGTAGACGGTCTGCGAATCCAGCAATACTGTACAAGTATCCTCCTAGTTGACTAGATCAGATAGGTCAATACATGTAGTGCAATTGTTGCTAATTTGTTTCCCCGAGATAATTTTAGATTGTGGTCAAAGAAATCAAAGTTTTCAAAAAAACAATCATCCATGTTTGTGTTTATTTCATGATCATCAGAACCTCCCAGGGGCAAGAAGACAGCAACACCCCAGACTCCGGCGGAACAGAGTGAGCAGAAATGGTCCTTTGCAGGCTCTTCTCCTTGCCACAGTAAGTTGTTCTGTTGTTAATATAATTATACTTCCCTAACTTTTACAGCTCCTATTCATTCCAAATTGTTTCCTAATTCTATTTTTTACAAAATAGTCTTTGATCTTCTTGTAGACTGTTTCTACCTTCTTATCCTGCCTCTCTACCATCACTCTCTGTGCTACTACTATTTACTATTATTATGAGTCGGTCTGTGTAGGTAGCTAAGCTTGCCCGTTCGTCAAACGGTTTAAAACAAAACTCTGATCCAGCAATAGCTCTAGAGGCAATCAGTGCAGTCCTCTGGGTTGCCCTTGCTGTCTATTCCAGTCTTCTTAATGTTAGTGCTTTGACAATTTCCAACAACAAAATGTCAATGTCCACCAAGAATAAGCTTAGTACTTGGCTTTTTGATTTGATAGTAGCACATACCATACCGCTAGTGTTTCAGGGACTATTCTGCACATACAGAAGTATGGACAAGAGAAATAGGACATTGTTGCTGATAGGTGCAGTTTGACTTTCCACATACCTCAGTCAGAAGTAACTGTGCGGGACTCGGGAGCCCTCACCTTGTTGGAACTTCAAGTCCTCCTGGTGGTGATGAGGAGTAGTTGGTTCTGTCTGTAATTATAAAAATGTTGCACGTTTAAGAGCAAGCATTCATCAGTTCTGCCAAAAAGAGTTGCATGTTATAGCTAAGCATATAAGTTAACACGCACCCAAAACCGTGACTTCTTTTCAGTCCCAATAATTAAAAATTGTTTAACATTTTCTCTTCCATTACAAGACGAAATAGGGGGTGGTGTATGGCATCTAAAAATATGACTTGTATTTTCTAGGCGTCACAACATCGGATGCAGCACTAGTTCCCACCACCAGTGCCGGGGCCAGCAGTTCCATGGGCGGACGCAGCGGCGCCACAAGTGCTACCAAGAGGAGCTGAGGGGGATGGCTCAGCAGCGGCGGACGGTGGTAAGTTATTATTATACTCCTTACTTATTGACATTTTAGAGTAGGCTTGCAAAGGAGTTTATAATGTACTGTACAGTAGACAGTAGACTACTACAAGTACACTGTACTGTTAAGAACAGTTACTGATTTATAACTACATTTTAGCCAATCACGGAGAAGACAGTCACCCTTGACTTAGCAATAGCATTAGCGGCGGTAGTACTCGAGTAAGCAATGGCCCCCTCTATTTGACTTCAAATCCGCTGGGAACCTTTTATCGTGAAGCCAAGTCATATCAGATGAACTTTAGGGATGGGATGAACGAAAAGGGAAAGAACTTAAGGTCAATGGAAGGACGAGTGAGTCATAACATTTATGAATGTAAAGAATGATACGTGTTTTTGAATGCAGGCAGAGGTGGCTGATAGGAAGGAATCAGAAGCATGGCTGCTTGAAGCAAGGATTGTTGGAGGAGAAAGAAAAAATGACTGCCTGTGTGGGTGAATCAGAAAATTCATGTGTGGTGTGCATTGCAATATATAATTTGGGTGAAACTCTAATGCAAGTCAAGACGGTGGATTACCAAATTAAATGAAAAGGGTGTTATTTGTTTGTTGAAGATGGTATCTTCTTCCTCATACATAGCAGAGGTGTATGTAGAGCAGACGCTCAGTGCATGAAGAGTGTTACTTTGTTCGAACAGCATGTCCATGCCAGAGTAGCAAAGCAAAGGAAATCCAAATACTACAAGTTGTGATTGTTCAGAAAGTCTCCCTTGCCTAAAGTAACAGTAAAGTAGTTTACTTTGCAAGCACAGCATATATTGTGTATGTATTGTATAGTTGACAATTATATCAAGTCAAGTCCCTTCCTCCGGCAATTATGGTTACCACACTCACTCCCTATGTTTATAATTTTCTTTCTGCTGTGTTAATAATGGGTGGACTATCGCTGTTGTTCACTCACTCTATCACAACAAAGCACCTAAAGTCATCCATCATATAAGCAAAGAGATCATGTGATCAGCCGGATACATGATCAGAAATGAATCATTTTCATTTTCCTTGTGTAGTACTGAAGGCCCAGGGGGGCAGTGCGAAATATAAATTACATTGAGCAATAGCCCTTGATGTAACCGAGTATGGCCAGTGCCACCCCTAAAAAAAAGTAAGGGCTTCCCTATCCCCACCTGCATGTACTGCTTAAAGTAATGCATGCAAGTCTGCGTCATCATGGCTTGTGTCTCTTTTTCTTGGGTGCAAGCTGACTGAGCTGGCATTATGCAGGCTAACCCAAGTTCACGTACAAGTAATTTCGTTCGCAAAACTAGAGGAAAAAAGAAGAATACTGGTGTATTCTCTGACTCTCTGACTATGTATTGAGTCCATAGTGCTGCCTGGCAGTAGAATTCCTGAAACTCCCACTGTTACAGGCCTACAAAGACGGTGGAAAGTTGCATGCCAAAATGTTATACTGTGCTTGCAAATTGCTAGTATTACTGTGAGACAACTTTCTGTTGAAATATTTTGTGTTATTTTTAAAGAGTATTGGTCACATTATATTTCTCTTTCTTTCTTCATATAGATGCTCCCAAAAAGCTCACCAGACAGGAGATGGCTGTCCGGGCCAGGGCCTGGAAGCTGGAAGCCATTTGTGTGAAATATCGCCGGCTGTGGGCTCGGGATTTGGAGGAGGGGGCGTCAACATCAACAACCTCCTCCAGCACTGCTCCCGTGTCCACCAGCCAGCAGCCTCCAGCACGGCGCCGTGCTCGGACAGCCTCCCGCCGCCGCTCAGCTGCAAGAACACCAGCAGCTGGCCCCCCCAGAGCCTGGATGGCATGCATGCGCCGCCTACGCCTAAGAGTGGACTACCTGGAGCGCAAGGTGGACAATCTTGAGAAACAGCTCCAGGACCTCCGCAAGGAGCGACGGTACCGCCTGTCCAGACACCGCCGGAAGTGACTGTGTCCCTTGCCCCTTTTGTAAAGACTGTTGGTGGGGTGGGAATCGGGAGTTGGGGATTATTTGGGACTTTTCAGAGGACTATTTGAAATGGACAATTGTTTGGGTTAGGGAGGGGTAGGACTAGTTTATTTTTGTTAGGGTAAATACAATTATTTATTTTACATACTTCAACATAGTGTACGCGTGAATGCTATTTTGTGGGGTGGTGGGTGGGGGTTACGGCACGTTTGGTTTCCTCAAACTTACCAGCATGAATTATCTAAAACGTCCAAAAATGTTCAAAAGTGCCACTAACAGAGTTAGTGAATTCAATTGGCCTACTAGTACTTTACTAGTACTACTGTCAGTCTCTCCTACGCGTCCTAGCCCATTATTCTACCTCCCCAAAATGCTTATCTTACCTGTGATTCGTGTTTGAGAATAGAGCTAGGCACAGTGCTGGCTGCATGGCAAATGGCGATTACACCATCCCGGACCAAAATTCCGTTGTTGTGGTGTTAGTAGGAGTGGTACCGCACTAGCAGTAGCAGCATATGAAAAAACAAAGTAACAAAATGAGATTTTGAGTGGCCTGAGGGGAGTATTAGAAGGAACAGTAGCCTAAGCAATTCTGAAGATGAGTATGGGGAAAAAAGAATTGCATGGATGATTATGGCTACAACAAGAACAGTGACACAGCAGCGTAACAACAAGTCTTCTTGACATGTAGGAGGATGATGTTGACGAAGGATCCAATCGATGGTGGGGATGAAATTCAGAATTGTTTTCTAAAATACTCATTGTTGTTTTTTTAACCAGAATTACAATATCCTAGGATTCATCTAGCTGCCTTAAAATTGATTTGAGGAGGTTGCTTGCACCTTATCCTCCCCAGAAAGTGTGTGGAATTATTGTTGTAATTTACTCACACCTCAATGAAAACCACACAGCCTGGGGGAAGAGGGTTACGGTTTGAAACTTGGATGGCAATGGGTTTTGGTCACACTCATAGAAGTTCAAAGCAATAACATTACTTAAAAGATAAGTAGAAATGAAGATGGATACTGTAACTGTATGTTGTCGTAGTTGTCCTGTTGAATTTGGGAAGTAGCATGCATCCAGCCATTCCTCTTTTTCGCGGTACTCCTCTATTCCATCTGACGCTCCGTCGATCAATGTTGGGGACCATAAGAAACCTTGTCCACTGCCTGCCTGGCGGATGCTGAATTGCGGCTCACTAATGGTAAGCCTGAGTTCATTCTTTTTTCCCATTGCACAGGGTAAAATCCGGCGCTGTAATTGTTGATGGAAAAACAGGAAGTGATATTAAAACACCACAGAGAAAAAAATATAAGGTACGCTGTGTAGTGCAAAAATAACACTTTCAGTTTCAGAGTCGACAGTATTACAATACATACAAGCATCATTTTGAAAGTGCATACTCTGAGTCTCCTTTTTAAGGATAAATAAGTGTGGGCGAAATTTGCGGATCTTTCCCCTCAAGCTAGGTGTACAGTGTAAACTGCGATTTTAGAAAAAAATTAGACCTTCCCAGCAGTGCCCCCAGACCCCTCAACCCACCCCCAAAAAAGTAGAACAGCCCCAAACAGAACAAAAGCAAAAATGGAAAATGCCACACTTAGAAAATCTACAGATGCCTACCTGAAAATCGCTCCAAACGAGTTCTGCAGCTAGGCCCTAACCCCCCTTTTCCACCATGGATTTTCTCCAAACCACTTGCAATCAAAATTATACCTTCCCAGCAGTGCTCCCAGACCCCCCAACCCAACCCCAAATACCTAGAACCCCCCCAAACAGCCCCCCAAAAACACGCAAGTGAGCTAAAAAAGAAAAACTTTTTCACCATGGATTTTCTCCAAACCACTTGCCTGCAAAATAAGACCTTCCCAGCAGTGCCCCCAGACCCCTCAACCCACCCGCAAAAAAGTAGATCACCCCCAAACAGGCCAACAGCAAACATGGAAAATGCCACACTTAGAAAATCTACAGTGGCCTACCTGAAAATCGCTCCAAACTCGCTCTGCAGCTAGGCCCTAATCACCCTTTTCCACCATGGATTTTCTCCAAACCACTTGCAATCAAAATTAGACCTTCCCAGCAGCGCTCCCAGACCCCTCAACCCACCCCCAGAAATGGAGATCACCCCCAAACAGCCCCCAAAAACACGCAGGAGTGCTATCCTCAGCGAGGCCTACCTTTAAATCGCTCCAAACGCGCTCTGCAGCTAGGCCCTAACCCCCCTTTTCCACCATGGATTTTCTCCAACCACTTGCAATCAAAATTAGACCTTCCCAGCAGTGGCTCCAGACCTCTCAACCCACCCCCAAAAAAGTAGAACACCCCCAAACAGGCCAAAAGCAAAAATGGAAAATGCCACACTTAGAAAATCTACAGTGGCCTACCTAAAAATCGCTCCAAACGCGCTCTGCAGCTAGGCCCTAACCCCCGTTTTCCACCATGGATTTTCTCCAAACCACTTGCAATCAAAATTAGACCTTCCCAGCAGTGCTCCCAGACCCCTCAACCCACCCCCAGAAATGGAGAACACCCCCAAGCAGCCCCCCAAAAACATGCAATACTGCGAGGCCTCAGTTTAAATTGTGCCAAAACGCTGTCTGCAACTAGGCCCAAACCCCCCTTTTCCACCATGGATTTTCTTCAAACCACTTGGAATCAAAATTAGACCTTCCCAGCAGTGCTCCCAGACCCCTTAACCCACCCCCAAAAAAGTAGAACAGCCCCAAACAGAACAAAAGCAAAAATGGAAAATGCCACACTTAGAAAATCTACAGATGCCTACCTGAAAATCGCTCCAAACGAGTTCTGCAGCTAGGCCCTAACCCCCCTTTTCCACCATGGATTTTCTTTAAACCACTTGCAATCAAAATTAGACCTTCCCAGCAGTGCTCCCAGACCCCTCGACCCAGTCCCAAAAATGTAGAACCCCCCCAAACAGCCCCCCAAAAACATGCAATACTGCTAGGCCTCAGTTTAAATTGTGCCAAAACGCTGTCTGCAACTAGGCCCTAACCCCCCTTTTCCACCATGGATTTTCTTCAAACTGCTTGAAATCAAAATTAGACCTTCCCAGCAGTACTCCCAGACCCCCCCAACCCACCACCAAAAACCTAGAACCCCCCCAAACAGCTCCCCAAAAACACGTAAATGAGCCAAAAAAGAAAAACTTTTTCACCATGGATTTCATCCAAACCACTTGCATGCAATATTAGACCTTCCCAGCTGTGCCCCCAGACTCCTCAACCCACCCCCAAAAAAGTAGAACACCCCCAAACAGGCCAAAAGCAAAAATGGAAAAAGCCACACTGAAAATCTACAGAGGCCTACCTGAAAATCGCTCCAAACGCGCTCTGCAGCTAGGCCCTAACCCCCCTTTTCCACCATGAATTTTCTCCAAACCACTTGCAATCAAAATGAGACCTTCCCAGCAGTGCTCCCAGACCCCTCAACCCACCCCAGAAATGGAGAACACCCCCAAACAGCCCCCCGAAAACCCGCAGGAGTGCTATCCTCAGCGAGGCCTACCTTTAAATCGCTCCAAACGCGCTCTGCAGCTAGGCCCTAACCCCCCTTTTCCACCATGGATTTTCTCCAAACCACTTGCAATCAAAATTATACCTTCCCAGCAGTGCTCCCAGACCCCCCAACCCAACCCCAAATACCTAGAACCCCCCCAAACAGCCCCCCAAAAACACGCAAGTGAGCTAAAAAAGAAAAACTTTTTCACCATGGATTTTCTCCAAACCACTTGCCTGCAAAATAAGACCTTCCCAGCAGTGCCCCCAGACCCCTCAACCCACCCGCAAAAAAGTAGATCACCCCCAAACAGGCCAACAGCAAACATGGAAAATGCCACACTTAGAAAATCTACAGTGGCCTACCTGAAAATCGCTCCAAACGCGCTCTGCAGCTAGGCCCTAATCACCCTTTTCCACCATGGATTTTCTCCAAACCACTTGCAATCAAAATTAGACCTTCCCAGCAGCGCTCCCAGACCCCTCAACCCACCCCCAGAAATGGAGAACACCCCCAAACAGCCCCCCAAAAACACACAGGAGTGCTATCCTCAGCGAGGCCTACCTTTAAATCGCTCCAAACGCGCTCTGCAGCTAGGCCCTAACCCCCCTTTTCCACCATTGATTTTCTCCAACCACTTGCAATCAAAATTAGACCTTCCCAGCAGTGGCTCCAGACCTCTCAACCCACCCCCAAAAAAGTAGAACACCCCCAAACAGGCCAAAAGCAAAAATGGAAAATGCCACACTTAGAAAATCTACAGTGGCCTACCTAAAAATCGCTCCAAACGCGCTCTGCAGCTAGGCCCTAACCCACGTTTTCCACCATGGATTTTCTCCAAACCACTTGCAATCAAAATTAGACCTTCCCAGCAGTGCTCCCAGACCCCTCAACCCACCCCCAGAAATGGAGAACACCCCCAAGCAGCCCCCCAAAAACATGCAATACTGCAAGGCCTCAGTTTAAATTGTGCCAAAACGCTGTCTGCAACTAGGCCCAAACCCCCCTTTTCCACCATGGATTTTCTTCAAACCACTTGCAATCAAAATTAGACCTTCCCAGCAGTGCTCCCAGACCCCTTAACCCACCCCCAAACATCTAGAACCCCCCCAATCAATCAATCAATCAATGACACTTGTAAAGCGCGCTACATACCCGTAGGGTCTCAAGGCGCTGGGGGGGGGGGGGGTGCCGCTACTGCTCGAACAGCCAGGTCTTCAGCTTCCTCCTGAAGGAGAGGTGGTCTTGGGTCAGGCGCAGGTCGGTCGGGAGGGAGTTCCAGGTCTTGGCAGCCAGGTAGGAGAAGGACCTTCCTCCTGTAGTCGCTCTTCGGATGCGGGGGACGGCGGCGAGGGCGTGGTTGGCTGATCGGAGGTGGCGTTTGGGAGCGTAGAAGTTGACTCGGCTGTTGAGGTAGCTCGGGCCTTGGTCGTGTAGGGCTTTGTGTGCGTGGGTGAGGAGGCGGAAGGTGATTCTTTTGCTGACGGGGAGCCAGTGAAGGTCTCTGAGATGTCCGGAGATGTGACTGGTTCGTGGGATGTCGAGGATGAGTCTGGCTGAGGCGTTCTGGATCCGCTGGAGTCTCTTCTGGAGCTTGGCGGTGGTACCGGCGTAGAGGGCGTTGCCGTAGTCCAGTCGGCTGGTGACGAGGGCCTGGGCGACGGTCCTCCTGGTCTCGGTGGGGATCCACCAGAAGATCTTCCGTAGCATGCGTAGGGTGTTGAAGCACGCCGAGGAGACGTTGTTGACTTGCCTGGTCATGGAGAGGGAGGAGTCCAGGATGAAGCCCAGGTTGCGTGCATGGTCTGTTGGTTTGGGTGCGGAGCCCAGGGCGGGAGGCCACCAGGAGTCGTACCAGGCGGAGGGTGAGGGTCCCAGGATGAGGACCTCCGTCTTGTCCGAGTTCAGTTTTAGGCGGCTGGTCGTCATCCACTCGGCTACCTCCTTCATCCCTTCGTGCAGGTTGGCTCTGGCGGCGGCGGGGTCGTTGGTCAGGGAGAGGATCAGCTGGGTGTCGTCGGCGTAGGAGATTATGCTGAGGTTGTGTTTGCGTACGATGGCCGCGAGGGGGCTCATGTAGACGTTGAAGAGGGTGGGGCTCAGAGATGATCCTTGAGGGACGCCGCAGATGACTTCGGAGGCCTCTGACTTGTACGGTGGTAGGCGGACTCTCTGTGTTCTTCCGTCGAGGAAGGAGATGATCCATTCCAGCGCCTTGTCCTGGATTCCGATGTTGCTGAGGCGCCGTACTAGGGTGCGGTGGCAGACCGTGTCGAATGCCGCGGAGAGGTCTAGGAGGATGAGGGCCGCTGTTTCTCCATTGTCCATCAGGGCTCGGATGTCATCGGTGGCGGCGATGAGGGCGGTCTCGGTGCTGTGGTTGGCTCGGAAGCCGGACTGTGAGGGGTCGAGGGATCCGTTCGTCTCGAGGAAGGCGGCCATCTGCTTGTTGACGGTCTTCTCGATGACTTTGGCTGGAAACGGGAGGAGCGAGATGGGGCGGTAGTTCTTGAGGTCGGTGGGGTCCGCTGTTGGTTTCTTGAGTAGAGCGCTGAGTTCGGCGTGTTTCCAGCTCTCAGGGAAGATGGTGGTGTCGAAGGATGTGTTGATGATGTCTCGCAGGTGGGGTGCGATGACAGCGTCGGCCTTGTTGAAGACGTGGTGAGGGCAGGGGTCGGTCGGAGATCCGGAGTGGATGGAGTTCATCGTGCGGATGGTGTCTTCGGTGCTGATCGGGGTCCAGGCGTGGAGGGTGGTAGTGGGGGGTGGTTGTTCGGTCATGGTGTGCGTTGGTTGGTTGTTGAAGCTGTTGTGTATGTCCGCGATCTTGTTGTGGAAGTATGAGGCGAGGGAGTTGCAGAGGTCTTGCGATGGGGTGATGTCGTTGTTTCCTGCGCTGGGGTTGGAGAGCTCTTTCACGATGTTGAAGAGTTCCTTGCTGTTGTGTGCGTTGTTGTCCAGCCTGTCCTTGAATGCTGTTTTCTTGGCGGCGCGGATCAGCTGGTGGTGTTTCCGGGTGGCAAGCTTGAAGGAGGTCCTGTTGTCCGGTGTCGGATCCCTTCTCCAGACTTTCTCGAGGGCTCGGCAGTTCTTCTTGGAGCTCTTGAGTTCGTCGGTGAACCAAGGGGCCTTCTTGCTGCCGGGTCTGCTGGGCGGGGTCCTCAGTGGGGCGAGTTCGTCCGCGCAGTTGCTGATCCACTTCGTGAGGTTGTCGGCGGCCTGGCTGGGGTCTGCTGAGCTGGCAGGAGGGTGCTGGCTCAGGGAGGTGGCGAGCTGGTCTGCTGTGATCTTGTTCCAGCTTCTGCGGGCGGCCTGTTGTTGGTGGTGGTGGGTCGTCGTTCTCTTGAAGGTGAAGTGGACGCAGCTGTGGTCCGTCCATTGAAGTTCTGTGGCGTGGCTGAAGTCGATGTCTGTGCTGGAGGAGAAGACTGCGTCGAGTGTGTGTCCGGCGAGGTGGGTGGGGGTGGACACCAGTTGCTTGAGTCCCAGGTTGGCGAGGTTGTCGAGCAGGGTGCTGGTGTTGCGGTCGTTGTTGTTCTCCAGATGGAAGTTGAGGTCTCCCAGGAGGATGTAGTCAGCGGAGGGGAGGGCATGCGGGCTGACGAAGTCGGCGATGTCCTCGCTGAATTGTGTGCGTGGTCCAGGGGGTCGGTAGATCAGGGTGCCTCTGAGGGTGGTGTTCGGGTTGGTGTGGATCTGGAAATGCAGGTGTTCGGCGCTGGTCAGGGTGTTGTCGGTGCTGGTCGTGAGACGGATGGTGTTCCTGTGGATGATGGCGATGCCTCCTCCCATCTGGTTGGCGTTTCGGTCCCTCCGGACGATCTTGTAGCCCTCTGGGATGGCGATGGCGATGTCGGGCGCTGAGGAGGCGTTCATCCAGGTCTCCGTGAGGAAGGCAACGTCAGGGGCTGTGGCGTCTAGGAGGTTCCAGAGTTCGATGGCGTGTCTGTGGACGGAGCGGGTGTTGAGCAGGATGCACTTGAGGTGGGTGCTGCTGGTGTTCGACTTGGCGGGTGCTGGTGCGAGGCTGGTCCGGATGCAGGAGAACTTGCAGGCGTGGCAGCTGAAAGGTCCGTGGGTACGTCGTGGAGTGGCTTGATGGCATTCTGGGAGTCGGCCGGTGTTGAGAGCGGTGAGGGTGGCGGCGGAGTACGTCAGGCGGGTCGGTCGGGCTCTTCGGGGGCCAGGGGTCCTGGCACTGGGCGCGGTCCAGGCGCGGACGGGCGCAGACGGGCTTACCTTTGGCGCGCCTTCGGCGCACAATCGGCGCACCCGCTGCGCGTGACCGCTGCGCGTTCGCACGGTCGCCATTTAAGGCCAAGTGCGCGGGTGGGCGGAGCAGCTGGGAGGCGGGAGCGGGGAGGGAAACAGAAGAGAAAAGGGGTGGGGCTAATGGCGGTGGCGGTAAGCGGGAGCGGAGGGCGGCGAGGTAGGCGGGGAAGCAGGAAGGAGACAGGCACAATGTACAGAGGAGTTCAAAACACGACGAGAAAACGGCACATACAAAAAACAGGCAACAATTCAAGTCAAAACGGGGGAAAAAACAGTAAGCACACGATCTTGGGCACAGGAAGAAACAAGCACAAATTACTGACAAAAACGGGCGAAAACCAAAGGAGAGCGCTCAGGGCGGCAGCGAGGCCGGCGCTGAGGCAGAGGCAGGCACTGGGGGCACACGCAGCAGCTGGTGGCCGTGCGGCGCGGGGGTGTCCCACAAGTGGGTCACACTCACCTGCGTCGCACGGTCGCCATTTAAGGCCAAGTGCGCGGGTGGGCGGAGCAGCTGGGAGGCGGGAGCGGGGAGGGAAACAGAAGAGAAAAGGGGCGGGGCTAATGGCGGTGGCGGGAAGCGGGAGCGGAGGGCGGCGAGGTAGGCGGGGAAGCAGGAAGGAGACAGGCCCAATGTACAGAGGAGTTCAAAACACGACGAGAAAACGGCACATACAAAAAACAGGCAACAATTCAAGTCAAAACGGGGGAGAAAACAGTAAGCACACGATCTTGGGCACAGGAAGAAACAAGCACAAATTACTGACAAAAACGGGCGAAAACCAAGCAGCCCCCTAAAAACATGCAATACTGCTGTCCCCAAAACATGGGAAATCTCAAATAGCACATTGACAAAAACAGTAAGCATGGGCATAAAATCCGTTCCGTTCGTGGAATTTGCAGATTTTCAGCAATTTCGCGGTCCGCGAATCTCGCGAAATTGCAGAAAAATCTGCGAAATCGCGTTTGGGGTGGTTTTTCAAAAACTGTAGTCAATGAAGCACTTACAGGGTTACAGCAGGTGCCCAAGTTGAAGCTAATTTCTTTGTAACCATTTACAAAATGGTTACAAAGAAATTAACTTCAACTTGGGCACCTGCTGTAACCCTGTAAGTGCTTCCTGAGCGACGCCTCCAGAGTTGTTGCCTACTTGCAACTATTCTCTGACCCTGCTCTGACCCTTGAAGCAGGGTCAGAGAATAGTTACAAGTATGGCACAATGCTCCAGGCTGTCACAAAAATTAAACCACAACAGGAAGCACTTACAGATAAGGAAGCAGGTGCCGGACTTGAAGCTCAAATTCAGTAACACATTAACCAGCCCCCGGTTGAGGCTGGGCAGGTGCGCTTTCTCCCCATAATCTACAGTGATGAACCAGAGGGTGCTGTGATGAACCAGAGGGTGGCAGTGGTGAACTAGAGGGTGACAGTGGTGAACCAGAGGGTGCTGTAATGAACCAGAGGGTGGCAGTGATGAACCAGAGGGTGGCAGTGATGAACCACAGGGTGACAGTGATGAACCAGAGGGTGGCAGTGGTGATCAAGAGGGTGGCAGTGATGAACCAGAGGGTGCTGTGATGAACCAGAGGGTGGCAGTGATGAACCAGAGGGTGGCAGTGATGAACCAGAGGGTGACAGTGATAAACCAGAGGGTGGCAGGTGTGAACCAGAGGTTGGCAGTGATGAACCAGAGGGTGACAGTGATGAACCAGAGGGTGGCAGTGGTGAACCCGAGGGTGGCAGTGATGAACCAGAGGGTGGCAGTGGTGAACCAGAGGGTGGCAGTGATTAACCAGAGGGTGACAGTGATGAACCAGAGGGTGGCAGTGGTGTACCAGAGGGTGCTGTGATGAACCAGAGGGTGGCAGTGATGAACCAGAGGGTGACAGTGATGAACCTGAGGATGGCAGTGGTGTCCCAGAGGGTGCTGTGATGAACCAGAGGGTAGCAGTGATGAACCAGAGGGTGACAGTGATGAACCATAGGGTGACAGTGGTGAACCAGAGGGTGGCAGTGGTGAACCAGAGGGTGGCAGTGATGAACCAGAGGCTGGCAGTGGTGAACCAGAGGGTGGCAGTGATGAACCAGAGGGTGGCAGTGATGAACCAGAGGGAGGCGCTGTTAACTGCCCGGGAGCCCTGTGGGTGTGAGCCCCTGCACTGCTGAGCTGCCCTGGGGTTGTGAGCCCAAGCGCTACTGAACTGCCCCGGGGCCCAGTGGGTGTGAGCCCCCTTGCTGCTGAACTGCCCCGGAGCCCTCTCAGTGTGAAAATCATTCATGCTCAATTGCCTGGGAGCCCTCTGGGTGTGAGCATACATTGTACTAAGTGTCCCCCTGCCCCCAGTACATATATACCCGTACCGCACAGCACCATTATGCTCTTGCACCATGAATTCTGGTGCCTGGATACTCCTGATCTGTGTAGGTGGTACCACCGTCTGGTGCAGTTAAAATGTAAAGTCATAACTTGCTGCACAGCAGCAATAAACACGTGTCCCCCCTGGCACCGCTATGCACATGTACCAGGCGTGGAGCACCCGCATGCCACTGCATCCTACTGCCCAGCACCAGCATATGCCTGTACAGGGCAGTTTAGTATGAGATGGGACATTGTCCAGCAGCAGCAGCTGCATGCGCCTGAACCCACTGAGCAGGATCAGAATGGCTTTGTACCAACACGCAGAGCTATCTTGGCCATCTGAAGGATTCTGGGGTCCTGTGCCAAACGTATTTTTGCATCCATGAGTTTCCCGAGTGCCATCCCCGTGTAGCTCCTGTGACCAGGAGGCTGCTTTCTCCTCACCTGCTACTCTGCTCGGTCTCTGACCCTTTATAAACAAGATGCATGTGAACTAGCATAGAAACCCAGCCCGTTTGGCCCCATCCACCACACACTAGCGGTATGAAACGTCTTCCCGCCCGTCCCCAATATAATGGACAGCTCACTCAAGAGACCTCCGTGCCTTTTGGCGCGCTGGCAAAGTTACAGGCACACGTTGTCACATATTTGTGCAAATGGCACAAAAATCCGAGAGTTCGCGGAAAAATTTGCGAACTTACGGACTTTTTTTGCAATTTCGCACTAATTTGCGGAACGCAAATTCGCAAATTTCGCCCATACTTTCAAAAAAGTGCTGTTTTCAGCACTTCCACGACTTCGATCCTCTTGAAACTTACCAGGACACTTGTTCCAGTGATTCCCAAGAATCTCAGCAAGGGAGAACAAAATCGATCCACTGTAAGGTGTACGACTAGTTCAACCAAACACATGCGCCCGGAAAACACCAAAAAAGGCCACAATTAGGCCAATCCGGAAAAACGCCAAACCCCCCTAAAACCTTGCCAACATCATTATGAACAAGCCTGCATCGAGCCCTGAGCCCTAGACTCCGGGAACCCTACCAAATTATTAATTAAACCCAAACACCCTAGTAAACCGCACTGAACCCTAAACCCTAGATATGCTTTGTCTGTCTGTGTCAAAAAGCCTAGGTATGCTATACCCGATTGCTTCAGTCAGTGGTGCCTGACTTGACCGTCTGCATGGCCCTGCCGCAAGCATGGGCCAAAAACAAAAATCCATTCCTCTCGCGAAATGTAATGTTTTTCGGTGGCAAATTCACAATCTGAGAATCTCGCAAAATTGCCGAGAAAATTCGCAAACTCTTGAGCGTAACAGATTTTTGGCCCAAGCTTGTGGCAGGGCCATGCAGACAGTCAAGGCAGGCACCACTGAGGGAAGCAAACTGATGTAGCATACCTAGACTCTTTGACACAGACAGACAAAGCATCTCTAATTGTATGCAGCAAGCCACATAGCCTCAATTTTACATGAACTGCTGTAGTCTGTAATCTGCCTGGCATAACAATACTACACTGCCTCGACCACTCCATACCACGACTATACAGACATGTAGTTCTGCTGTCATAGTTGTTGTAGACTGATTTACCTGTTTGACACTCACGAATTGGCCATAGTTCATCCCTAAACCGACGCTGATGATCCATCCATCCCAGTGAGTGACTGTAAAGAAAAAAGATATATTATTTAATCAATCATCATGGTATATTGGCAAACAGTAAGTCCAAGGACATTTTGCATTTTGGAAAATGCAACGTAGTGGCCCCTGCAGTTGAAGTACAATTTGAATTAAACAAGGTAAAAAAAGCAGAGTAGACTTGAGTTACATTTAGTGTGTAAAAGATTAAATATTAACAGAAGACATATGATTCATTTCATGCACAACAAACAAACAACAATTGCTTTCATCAGACACAGACAGCCATTGGTGTCCACTGCATGCCATCTCCTTCTCATTCTTCATTACCTGTTCCACTTTTTGTCCGCTTCTTCTTCTGAAAGTGAGGGACCACAGGGCAGCCTCTCCTGTCAATTTCAGAAGTAACTGTCAGCAATCAGCAAGCATGTAGTCAGTAATTCCCGTCCCACTTGAGGGGATTAGTCTACGAAGACAAAAGTGTCTTGATTCTGCGTAACCCAGCCATCTGCCTTGAGGGAAATGGAAAGAGGGAGTCTAGAGGAGCATGATTGAGTTGTGAACTTGTGAACCTCAGGAATGCAGACTGCGGCACCTTCAAATCAGTAAGGAAATAAGATGAAGACAGTGCTGCTGATGGACTTGTTGTGATTAGAGTTTTGTTGTGGTAAAAGTTGCAAAACAAAGAAAGACACATAGGAATAAAAGTGAATAAGGACAAAAAAAAGGAAGTCATTTTCAGGCCTCAGTGTCAGGGAAGTAGAGCTCGTCCTCAAACTCTATGAATTGAGACGGGAGTAGGTCAGCTAACAGAGAAGAACTTCCGTCACCTAAGTCGGTGTCCTCTTCTTCCTGTGTGCATTCACGTATTTTGTAATCTGGCGGTATGAAGTGCTGATTCATCTTGATCAGTGTTAAACTCTCTACATTTATGGGCGAGAGGCTGGACCTTTTTGAAGTTACAATGGCACCAGCAGCACTGAAAACACGTTATGAAGACACGTTTGCGAGTGGGCAAGACAGATAATTTAGAGCCAGGTTGGCGATCAGTCGCCATAGAGGCCTTTTCCTATACCAATACAGCAATGGGTTCGGATTAACAAAGACCTCTGTTGGGTCAACCAGATAGGCCTGCACCATCGACTCAAGGTTCTCCAGTTTTGCTCCACTTTGCATACCATCTGTGGCCTTTGCATCACTGGAACGAGCAAACCCTTCATGAGTTAGCCAATCCGCTTCCGACAATATTATGGCTGGGCCTGGTGCAGGTGAGGATGATGATACGGTTGTTGGTGTTGTTAACGGCTTTGATGGAAAGTGACTCCCTTCTGCCACAGATTCAGAAGTGGAACTTGACGCCGGATGGCATGCTGATTCAGTTGTACTTCTGCCGGCTCCTTCAATTTTCTGCCGCTCTTTTTTGAACCGAGTGGCTGACACAGCTAGTCAATGTTTGTACTTTGAAACATCTGCTTCATCAAAAAGAATGAATGTTTTGCTGGCCACTGCCTTTTTGTACCGTGGATCCAGAATAGTGGCACAAATGTAATGTTGCTCTGTATGTATGTTTTTAAACCTTTCATTGCATCTTGCTTTTCAGCATCATCTCGGAACGTTGAAAACACCACCTTCAGTTGGTGCTCTAGCATGCGCAACAATGGGATAGCTTTGCCCAAAGAACAGTCCTCCCTGCTGACTTCACGCGGGAAGACCTCAAAAGGACGAAGCATGTTTGTCAGGCTTTCAACTAGCTTCCATTCCTCCAACTCTAGCCTCATGTATTTCATAGTAGAACCCAGTTTATAGACATAATCATTTATTACCCCCCACTGCTCAGACAGGTGGTCAGTAACTTGCTGACTGTGTTTTCTTTTTTCAAGAAATCTTGCACCACGATGTTAATACTGTGCGCCAAACACGGGCCTATGAAGTAGTTACCATCATGCATGGCCTTAACTATATTACTGCCATTATCCGTGGAAACATAACCAACTATGCGATTTCTTGGATGCAGCCATTCATAGACCTTCCTATCAAACTCCTCCAAAAGATTAGCTGCAGTATGAGTTTTCTCCATGGCAAACATGGCTACTGTTGCATGTTTCCGAGTAGCTTAATAAACTGTGTCCGTGTCAACACCTGCTTTTAACTGGTCTTTAACCCCTACAAAAGAGACCCAGTGTGCAGTGATGCACATGTAATCAAGGGCTTGGCAACTGGTCCACATGTCTGTTGTCAGGTGGATAGTGTGAACAGCACTCTTCAGAATAGCTGCGCCAATCACCTCCAGCACATCTTGATGTAGTGCTGAGACAGCAACCCTGGCAAAATAGGAAAGGCTAGGAACCTTCCATTTAGGGCAGACTGTCGCCACAAATTTTAGAAAACCCACCCCTTCCACGAAAGAAAAAGGGAGAAGGTCCAGTGCTAGCATTTTAGCCAGCTTTAGGTTATACAGACGTGCCGTTGGGTGGTTGCGTTCAAATGGCGCATCCGACCAAAACATTCTGCTAATGGTGGTCTGGACAGTTTTACGTGATGATGATGAAGCAGACTTCTTCAAACCAGTTAGGCTCATTGATGTACCTTTTTGCATTGGTCTCTTGTAGGTATCAAGGACCCCCTGATATGGATAGGACTCCTGGGTCAGGGAAAACAATTTTTATGTAAAGGTATATACCCAGGCAGACTTTTAGTACAAAAGCTGGCTATTTAGAAAAACATATTTATAAACACATAATGATAAAATTAATGCAATGGACTGGATTGATATCAAAAAAGATAATTTTTAATATAAATATAAAAGATGAATAGATACATATAATTTAATAAAAAAGATTACACAATAAGAGTTCTTATTACTTCATGTGGCTTTTCTTCAATATATGTAAATAAGACATATCGATATACATAAAAAAAGGTTTTTTCTTAAAAATTAATTCTCTGGTTATGGAGAATAGGGCTGTGTGTCAACGCGTTTCGACAAAGTCTTTTGTCTTCATCAGGACAAATGGATATTCAGCCACTTTTTCTAAATAGAATAAAACAATGTTTAAATAACATTTAGATCACAGTGCATTGCTATTTTTTGTATTTACAAAGATAGAATATAATTCAGTTAAAAAAAAAAGTGTTTTTCGTTTCTTAGCCAGACTTATGTTGTAGTACAAGTTGAATGAGGACATATAGTTGGAAAACATACATATTTCATAGTTTTAATAATCAACAGTTCATCTCAGTCGTATTGATGACGAAAATATTCCTAGACATACATGTTCGATAGAAATTGGCGCAACATTTTTGGAATTTCACATTTCAAAATACTACCTATAGCTATAACTAAAAGAGTAAGCTATTTAAAAAGGCTTTATTCAATTTATCTAACATATGTTTGATTTTTTAGTGGTGGACAACCTATGTTTAGGAAGGGAAAGGCGGGGAATTAGGCTAGAGGTTAATATTATTAATGAGACAGATTCATTATACATTCGCTGGACTGTGTCAGCAGGATATCTAGTTTGGAAAACAAGAGTTAAAGAAATATGGTGAAATAAATCTGAGTCTCTTAGAATTTATATTGCATCGACTTAAAAATCAAAAGACAATATGTTTTAAAAAAGACGGACTCAAAAAGAACCTTCCTTGATTCATTAGGTTTATCTCTTATTAATTGCTATTCTTACCTAAAAAAGATTATGGACCGATAGGTTCGAGGTAGATGAAGGGAGTAAGGCACCTTTCCTCTAATATCCGGAGTCGGTATGTGATAACTGTTTAGAGAAAAACAATTACGATGTATAAATTCCTTTAACAATTTAATAGATGTTTTAGAGTTCTCCCTATTTCAGTTAGTCTGTTCTGTTGGATAATATTCTTACCTGTTTAGACAGTGTTCACTGCTTCCATCTTACTTCTACCTACAACTACTTTTCATCGTCTTTTAAAAGAGAGGGAAAACCCCAAGCGTTCTTCGTTATTTCCATCAATAAATGGCGCAATAATTGATAAAGCTGGTTGTCCGTTTAGCTAGAAGAAATATATGGGTTTGTGTCAATCGCTATTAAAAGATCACTTAAAGGGTCTAAGGTAACTTCTCTTTGCTAATATTTACCTTTCACATTCATTGAGTGTTCTTTTTGCATTGGTGTCACTCCCAGACTCTTAGTGTGCCTCATACATGTTGCAGGGGTAGAGGGTGTGGGGCTACCACTGCGATGCTGCTGCCAGGGGTACTGGGTGTACCAGAAAAAATGTCGGTCGGTTCTTGACTTCCCCCCTGCACGACCAGCCCCTCATCATCATCAGATGCAATGTGAATGGATACATTTGGATCAGTTTTACTTTTGGCTTCCCGGATCTTCTTTAGGTGCGCCTCCCACTGGATAGTGTGGTGTTTTTGGAGATGACCTCTCTGGCCTCCGGTACCATAGTTGGTACCAAGTTTACCCCGACTAACTACTATTTTACAAATCGAACAAACGACCATGTTTTCCGCCTTTTTGCTTACACTAAAGAAGTCCCAAACTGGGGACTGGAGATGTCTGCTGGTGGGGTAGGTGCTACTTTCAGTTTCAATGCCAGATGAAGTGGAGGATGGGCGTGGCTGAATTTGACTCTGTTGTTCACTTACAGCACCACTACTTGAGGTAATGGAGGGCGAGCTGGATGGAGGTCCCTGCCGGCCCTTCTGACTAAAAAATATGGAAGCTGTAGGTCGTGTTGGTGTTGTAGTTTACTGCGTTGGTGGTGGTACCAGTGCCACACCGCCCACATCCCGCTCAGCAGCCATCCGGGATAGGGTGAAAATGTCTGTCTGCTGCATGCCCGCTGGGGCTGGAGTGACGACTGTGATGACTGGGTCGTCATCAGACTGTTCATCAGTAGCATAAGACACCACTTCTTGTTCGTCATCATCACCCATAAGTCGAAGCCTTGCGGTAACCTTCCTTTTAGGCCTAGCTACCTTTGTCGGCTCATGGCGTGCCTCACTCTCAGACTGGATTGGTGGGTTCCAATCAAGTTCAAGGTCATCAGAATGAAGCGGGCTTGAAGAAGAACTTGTAGTAGTAGTAGTAGCCCTCCTTGACCTTTTTCTTGCTGGGGATCTGGAAGACAATGGATCATCATCAGGAGGAGTGGCATCCTCGGATGATACCTCCGCTTGAATCTCAATTTCCTGATGTGCCCCTACTTCTGCAGGAACAAGCGTTGTAGGCAGTTGTGCCGCTCCATGAACCTCTAGTTGCACCTCTCCATGCACCTCTCTATGCGCCTCTACTTGCGCCTCTCCTTGTGCCTCTACGTGTGCCTCTCCTTGCGCATGTACTCGCGCCTCTCCTTGCGCATGTACTTGCACCTCTCCTTGCCCACGTTCTTGCGCTTGTACTAGTTGCACCTGTGGTTGTCGTTGCGGCTGTGGTTGTTGAACTATAGTCAGCTGAGTTACACCGGGCGTTGATTGGGTGGTACTTTCTTGTGATGAGCCAACATCACTGGTGGATGGTGATTGAGAAACTAAAGTGGCTGCCTCAGCAGCACTCATGGTCTTGGACCTAACTTGGCGTGGTGGCACTGATCCCAATGAAGTGGAGGTGCTGCTTCCAGCTTGGTCCCCGGCGGACACCGCTGCTGCTCTAGGCATAGGTTTTTTTTCTCCCCAAAAAGGTGTCGGTGGGCCCACCAGTCTCCTTGGTAGGTGGTGCCACTTGCTTCTTCTGCTCCTTCTTACTGGCAGTGGCACTGGCAACTTTTTTCACTGAGGCGCTACGGCCACCTTTCTTTAGGTCCATCTTCTTCAGATGTCAGAACAGCAGGCTGCAGTTGCACGAGTTGCAGAGTTGTCTTGTCTGTGGCCACACGTGATGTCATGTGACGTTGTGCTGCACACACCACTGCAGGACTTCTTCCTGGCACTGGTGGTTCTCTTGTGCACCTAAAAGCAAAGGAAGCCAGAGGAACATCAGTTAAACACCCCAAAAAGTCGAAAAACACACAAATATCACCACAATCCAATGCCATCCATGCCCTCAATGATATTTAAATTCAAGACACCCCACAGAAAGACTTGGCCCATGCAGCACCACTCACTACCCCTGGGCATAATGGATTAAAGCAAGGCAAACTGGGTGCAGGCCTGAGCACACTGCCTGGCTTCAAAATGGGCCCTTGACCCCCAGCCACATGGCTAGGCCCTGCCTGGACCAGGCCTCAAAATGGCCCCCACCCACATGGCCAGGCCCCAACACCACCCCAAAAAGTCGAAAACCACACAAAAATCACCACAATCCAATGCCATCCATGCCCTCAATGATGTTTAAATTCAAGAGGCCCTACACAAAGCCTTGGTCCATGCACCACTCACTACCCCTGGGCATAATGGGTGAAAGCAGGGCAGGCTGGGTGCAGGCCTATGGCTCAGAGCACACTGCCTGGCTTCAAAATGGCCCCTTGTCCCCCAGCCACATGGCCAGGCCCTGCCTGGACCTGGCCTCAAAATGGCACCCACCCACATGGCCAGGCCCCAACAACACCCCACAAAGTCGAAAAACACAGAAAAATGAACACAATCCAATGCCATCCATGCCCTCAATGATGTTTAAATTCAAGAGGCCCCACACAAAGCCTTGGTCCATGCACCACTCACTACCCCTGGGCATAATGGATGAAAGCAGGGCAGGCTGGGTGCAGGCCTATGGCTCAGAGCACACTGCCTGGCTTCAAAATGGCCCCTTGTCCCCCAGCCACATGGCCAGGCCCTGCCTGGACCAGGCCTCAAAATGGCTCCCACCCACATGGCCAGGTCCCAAAAATACCCCACAAAGTCGAAAAACACAGAAAAATCAACACAATCCAATGCCATCCATGCCTTCAATGATGTTTAAATTCAAGAGGCCCCACACAAAGCCTTGGTCCATGCACCACTCACTACCCCTGGGCATAATGGGTAAACGCAGGGCAGGCTGGTTGCAGGCCTATGGCTCAGAGCACACTGCCTGGCTTCAAAATGGCCCTTTGTCCCCCAGCCACATGGCCAGGCCCTGCCTGGACCAGGCCTCAAAATGGCCCCCACCCACATGGTCAGGCCCCAACAACACCCCCAAAAGTAAAAAAACACAGAAAAATCAACACAATCCAATGCCATCCATGCCCTCAATGATGTTTAAAATTAAGAGGCCCCACACAAAGCCTTGGTCCATACACCACTCACTACCCCTGGACCTACTGGCTAGTGAGGCTTTACCGGCACCCCAAAATAAAAATAAAAATCCACATATAACAGTGAGCTAAAATTCCATGACATAAATGAGATTTAAGTTAAAAAAACCTCAGAGAAACAGTTGTATCATGCACCCATGACTAACCCTGAGCCTACTGGATACTGTGGCTACCCACAATATATTTCTTTTAAAGTTGTGAAAAAGTTTTAAAATTGTAGTTACAGCAACTGCAATGCCCCAAACTAACAACATCAACTTACTTGTAAAATCTCAAATCCAAAAGTGATCCAAACTCCAAAGTCCAAAAAGTCCTCAAATACAAATATCCAGCAGCAGCCTCAAAAAGTAATCCTTCCAGCTCCAGATCCAAATCAAAAGTGACCAGGACATGGACAAAGCACTGGGAGGAGCCTGCTGGACAGGAACAGGATGTTGGAAACTCTGTGGCACTTCCTTCCTCCCACCGCCACAAAAATGGACTCCTTCCCCAAAAAAGTGCAGTCAAATGTCAATCTGAGGAGTTATTCTGATCAAAATCATGATTTCCAGAAGGTTTATGCTGCCTGCGGTGGATTTCTTGTGCAGAATTGCAATTTTTGCAAGTTCGGAAAAGCGAGCTGTTCAAATCTCCCGCCGGAAGTCAGCTGCGTGCCGCATCTACGTGATCGCGGGCCCTTATGACGTACTCGCGTTGTCAAACTCTCGCTGTGCAAGATGGCGGACCGCGATGACGTAATTGCAGTCAAAAAACTCTCCCGCGATCACGCAGCAAGATCCAAAATGACGCAGCACACGCAACCCGGGAGAAAAACAACTCGGCGGACTCAGAATCACGGTAAGTTAACGCCGCGCGCGCGATATTGTATTTTTCAAGCGCGACCAAGCAAAAAAATCCGCAAGCTTGCGAATTTACGGATTTTTGGGCAAATTCGCGGGATTCGCGGACCGCAAAATTGACAAGAATCCTCAAATTCCGCAAACGGAATGGATTTTACGCCCAAACTTAACTAAAATGAGGACATATTTTCTGAGTTTTCAAATAGCGACAAAGCACTTTCAAATTATTTGTTCTCCTTATGTTTTTTATCCAGCTGACCACTTGATTAAAAGTTGCACTTAGAGGAGAGGATGTGGTGTTACTTCCAGAGCTGAAGACTTTGCAACTGGGGATCCAGGTTGGCGTTTCGACTTCAGCTCAACATACTGTGGTTCTGATCAAATCACTTAATCTCCCCATGTCTAAAACCAAAACAAATTTGCTCTTGTGTGATGTAACCAATGCTCATGTAAAGCACTCCAATACCTGACAAGTCTGCACTATATAAAACTGGAAAAACACTAAAAATCAAAAGTGTTTTGCATACTTCTGTCATTGTGCTACATGTGGGCTACATCCGGTTGATATTTGTGCTTCATTTGGGCTCTTTTGTCTCTGGTGGTGCAGTCTCCTCAGTAGGAAATACTTTCAGTTTTTTACTTTGATTCCATCAGGAAGGCATTCAGATGTGTCACATATTTGCCATAAATTCTGAATGTTAGCACTCTAGTTGCTTATTAGATCACTGTAGTAAAGCTACTGCTCACCAGGGAGTCTGCTGCTGGTATTGAAAGTGCATGTTTCAGTCTGCATGTCAGAATTTCTTAATGAAATACTAGTGGATTTGAGAAGTCACTCAAAATGTGCATTCATTTTTCTTTCTGCTGCACTAATCATACTTTCTATGGCAAAATGAACCCCCTCATTTTGTTTCCTTTTTAAATTAAATGTTTTAAGATTTACCACTTTATTCCAATCAAGATGGCTTCAGGTGTGCAATACGTTTGTCATAAGTAGCACTGTTAGGGCTCTAGTTGTTCTTTAGAACACTCTGGGAAGCTGCAATAGAACACAAAGGAATCAACTGAAAGTCTCTGCCCTTGTTGGATGTACATGTTTTACTGAGAATGTCAGACTTCATTCTCACATGACTGAGAAAGATAATGTGAATTTACTGAAAAACGCTCTCAGTTTAGCTTATAGATCACCTTCCAAACCTCTGTGGGAAAAGCATGAGAAATAGTTTTCTCTCAAACATGATTCAGGATATCCCAGTAGAAGGCTTTTTCACATACATGGTAAAATCATCTTAGAACACCCCCCAATTCCAAAAATGAGTAATGGTACCATCAACAAATGATGTATAACGTAACTAAAGTCTTAAAACCTTCTATTAATTGCAATGCTTTTTAATGAGGTGCTATCATGTATATTGGTCCCAAGATGGCTACCAACACCTCTTGGATGAAGTGCTGACAGCCAATCAGATCTCACGATGAGATGTGTAGTTAGGCTCCACCCAGATATTAATCATTCTTTTTCAATTAATATTGAAAAAACTACTGAATGGATTTACACCATTTAACAAAAATGTCTCTTTCTAAACCAAGGGCTACCTTTTTGCCAAATTTGGTGTAATTCCGTTCAGCAGTTCGGGCTGTAGATGTGTCTAAAGAAAACATGTTTTGGGAACTCACTTTTTTCTTGGCCCCCGCTTGCCGAATCACCCCCAAACTTTCAGGATAGGAGGGGACTGAAGCGAGCCATAAGTTTTGAAAATGTTGATTCGTCAATCGGCGCCAAAGTTATTGGGAATAGAATGTTATGACTTTTCTATGGTGACTAGGTCATAACTATAACTGCCTACTGGTGACCGCCATTAGGTAATATATATATATATATAAATATAAACAGCACTTCCTGGACTTGGTGACTACTTTTCTTACGACCTGAGAGCGTGTACAATTGACTTTGGTTTTAAATATATATATATATATATTACCTACTGGCGGTCGCCAGTAGGTAGTTATAGTTAGGATTGATTTCCATAGGGAAATCGCAACATTCTATTTGGAATAACTTTGGCGCCGGTTGAGGAATCAGCCTGAATTTTTCAGCAACTTTGCCTGGCGGCTCTCCGCTCCTTCCCTGAAAGATTGGGGGGATTCGTCAAGCGGGGGCCAAGACAAAATGGAAGTCCCAAAACGTGTTTTCCCCATGTTAATTTCCATAGGGCGGTCTGTCGCACTTTTAGCTCGAACGGCTGAATGGATTTTCACCAAACTTGGCAAAATTGTAGGGACTGGTAGCCCGATGTGCCTTTGCTATGTCTCAAGATATGTGCTCCAGAGGATTTTGAGTAATTTAGGTTAAAAAAAATGTATATATTTGTTAGCGCGCCCCGGTGCGCGTACCGGGGAGCGCTCCGGGTGCGCCACGCGACTTGCGCACGGGAAGCTGATTGGCTCTCGGGTGTCTGTAAACATTCGAAACAGTCCGCAGCGGCCGCCATCTTGTGACTCGGTAGGATCGAGACACAAGAGGTGGCAAAAACAAAGGGGGAAATGACCAAAAGGGGGCAGGGTACACCCCCCCTGACCCCCTAGGTTTGATGTGGGGGGCCATAAAAGGGTCCCTCGGGTAAAAAATAAAAAAAAAAAATCGATTTTCGCGGGGGGAGCGCCCGGTACGCGCACCGGGGAGCGTACTTTGGTGAAAAATAGTGGAAATAATAGTGTAAAATAATCATTTTGAGTGATTACAGGTAGGGTAGCTCTGAAAAGAGCTTTTGGGTTCTGTGGCTGTTTTAGGTACCTACAAGTACGTCCCACACACACTCACACGCACACAACCTCACTGCCCCACACCCACACACTCCCCACACACACCTCACACACGCACACCTCCACCCACACCCAAACACCCCACACCCCCACACCGACACCTTACACATCCACACCCACAACCACACATCTCACACACCCAGACACACACACACACCTCACCCCCCCAACACACACACGCACACACAGATACCTCACAGACACACCTCACACATCCCACACACACACCTCCCCCCACACACACACGCACACCTCACAGACACATCCACACATCCCACACATACACACACATCCTACACACATACCCCCCACACCCACACACACCCCACACACACCTCACACACCCACACTTCCACCTACACCCAAACACCCCACACACCCACACCCACACACACACCTCACACACCCACATCCCCACCCACACCCACATACCCCACACACATATACACCTCATCCCCCCAAGACACACACACACACACATACACACCTCACAGACACACCCCCCACATCTTCGCGCCAGGATACTCCGGCAGTAATTGTGCGCGCTATAAAACAGCTTAACATAACATAACATAACATAACATGTTATGTTATGTTATGTTAATATGGATTTTTATAGCGCACGGCTACTCCATGGAGTGTCCCGGCGCTTTTATTGAAAAAACAGAACAGAGAGAACACAACACAATCAAATAAAACAGACCCAGCATAGAGAAGAGGGGGACCCTAAAGGGCGAAAAGCCAAGTTTTAAGGCCCTTCCTAAAGTTCAGCAGATTGGAGGTACTACGTAATGCTAGGGGCAGAGTGTTCCAAAGCTGCGGCGCCAAAAGCTTAAAAGAGCGACCTCCAATACGAGCCCTTTTTACTCGTGGGACCACAGCAAGGAACAGTGATTCAGACCTCAAGGATCTGGCCGGATGGTAAAAGGCAAGCCTCTTCTGGAGATATTTGGCTCCCGAGGCATGAAGAGCCTTATGGGCCAAGGTCAAAGCCTTAAAAACTATCCTCTTGCGGATAGGCAGCCAGTGAATCGACTGCAAAAGGCCAGACGCTCCGGCTCGCCTATTCAGACCAAAAATGGCCCTTGCGGCCGAATTCTGGACCACCTGCATCCGTTGTAAAAGATATTCCGGCAAACCGAGATAAAGGACGTTGGAATAGTCCAGTCTGGAGCCAAATAAGGCCTGCACCGTCGTCTTCCTATGTTCCTCTGAGAGCAAAGGAAGAAATTCACGAAGCATCCTGAGGAGGCCAAAACATGTTCCCGTAAGGCCAAGGATCTGAGATCTTAACGCCAGACCATTATCAATCTTAACCCCCAAGTTCTTAGCCAGCTGGGACGAGCCCGCTGGGGGGAACATGTTAACAGGCCACCATTCCTGCCAATCTGGCTCTAATGGACAACCGAAGAAGAGTACCTCAGATTTATCTGAGTTGCACTTGAGGCTGTTTAGCTGGAACCACTTAAAAACAGCCCCAAGGCATTCACGGATACTCTCTCCGTCTAAATCTTCTCCTTTCCTGCACATAAAGAGGAGCTGGGTATCGTCGGCATAGGAAACGATCTGGGCCCCAAAAGACTCGGCCAGTGCCGCCAGATGGGTCATAAAGATGTTAAAAAGAGTCGGGCTCAACACAGAACCCTGCGGAACTCCGACTCCCAAAGGCGGCATCACGGCAGAGCTAGGTGGGAGCCAGACCGTTTGTCGACGACCAGCCAAAAATGATTTAAACCAGCTGAACACCGTCCCCCTCAGACCGATCTCATGAAGTCTGGCGAGGAGACCCTCATGGGGGACGGTGTCGAAAGCCGCTGACAGATCTAGCATTACAAGCATAACCTTGCCCCCGGAGTCCAGTACCTCTTTAATGGCCTCAGACACCTCCAAGAGCGCCGTCTCTGTACTTAAATTAGGGCGGAAGCCAGATTGAGTCGGGTGCAGCAGATTGTATGATTCCAGAAAATTGGAGAGCACGACGTGTACGTGCTTCTCCAAAATCTTAACCAACGCAGGGAGAAGAGAAATGGGCCTGTAGTTGGCCAGAACCTCCGTGTCCAGGCCAGGTTTCTTGAGGAGGGGGATAACATTCGCCTGCTTCCAGACCTGTGGTACCACCCCCCGACTCATAGAAAGGTTCAGAAGTGGGTTTGCTAGCGGGTTCACCACTTCTGCCATTTTAGCCAAAAATGTGGCCGGAAAGGGCTCAGAGGCGACCCAGATTTAAGACTGGCCATAAGTGCTAATGAGGATACAGCTGAAATTGGCAGAAAGTCGGCCAGAACTGGACCTACCGAAACCACCACAGCAGAGCTATCCTCAGAGCTAAGGGGTCCTTCGACCGCCTTCAAGGGAAAGGAATCCTGAATCAGTTTGATCTTGGTGGTAAAAAAATCGGCAAGGGCAGAGACCCACGGCTCAGAGGGAGCAGCCTGAGTCGAATTGGCGCTTGGGGCAATAAACTCCCTGACGATCGTAAAGATCTCTTTACAGGAATTTGAAGCGGCCTCTATCCTCCTTGCCAAGTAATCTTTCTTTCCAAGGAGAATATCCCGATGGTATGCTTTAACCGCTGTCCTATAGGTAAGCCTTGCCACGGGATCATATTGAGATCGCCATACCCTTTCCGCCACCTTGCACTGCCAACGAGAGGCCGATAGCGCTTCAGTGAACCACGGAGCCGAGACCTGCCTAGATGTTGACCGAGGGGCCGTCTCAGGGGCTAGATCGTTCAGCCTATCCATTAGCCACACTTGCAGCGACTCTAGATCCCTCTCCAAGTCTCCCGTCGCAGGGCACGGATGATCAAGGGCCGCCTGGGCCAGCATTTCAGGAGTCACCCGATGAAGTGCCCTTGGGGCTCGGCCATGCTGCCTAAGAGCAGTGCTGGATGGTTTCTTTATGCCGAATATATAGAATTTGGCCTACCAGTGATCTGACCAGAGCACCGGCAGAAGTGCCAGCACCTCCAAGGGAGACGTAGAGAAGACCTGGTCCAAGGTGTGGCCCTTTCCATGCGTTGGTCCATAGAGGTAAGGGGTCAGACCTAAAGGGGCTGTGATATCGCCCAGTTTGATCACTTCAGGATCCTGTTCCTCATCCATGTGAAAATTGAAGTCCCCAGCCAGTACACAGTGCTCAGCTCTCAGAGCCAGCACCGAAATTACCGACTGGAGCTCATCAAAGAAGGATCCCACTGGTCCAGGGGGCCTGTAAACTAAAAGCCCTTTGAAAGATTGATGGGGCGCCAATGCTATGGAGAAAGCAAGGGATTCCGATCCTGTGATGGTATCAATGGGGATGATAGAGCATGTAACAAGTTTGCTCACTACCAGTGCCACACCACCGCCCCTCCCCTCCAATCTATCTTGCCTATAGATGTTATATTCTGGGGGAATAGCTATAGCTATGTCAGGGTTAGATGAATCTCCCAGCCATGTCTCTGTCAACATTAGACATAGCGGTCTTTCAGTGACCAAAAGGTCATAAATGTCCAGTGCATGTCTGCACAAAGACCTAGTATTTAGGAGCAGACAGAGATGTTTCACACTGACCTCCTCCCTAATGGGTAAAGTGGTCGAGGTAATGCCTGGAAACCAACCGCAACCAGGACAGCGTTTCTTGCACTTATAGCGGCCAGGAAAGACTTTATGACAGGCACAGGAAACCTCCTGCAAAGCCCGTAATTCAAGCGACGTATAACACACCATAGTGGCAATAAAGATAAACATACGCGATGTTACAGCCCAGTCCGCCGCTCCAGCCGCCTCCGAGACGCTGACGGGCGCAGACGGGCTGGACTCTGGCGTGACTCCGGCGTCACTACGGCGAAACGCTGCGCGCAAACGCTGCGCGTAGAAGGATCGCTTTAAATGCAGGCCAGCGTGTCCTTGTGACAGCTGGTCTGCTCACACACTCTGGCGCCGCCCGGCAACCAGCACCACTACCCCCAATATGGCGGCCGAGAAACTGGAGGAGCTGGGGAATCAAAGAACCCGCCAAAGAGCGGTGAAATACCGATTATAGTGCAGGTGAGTGGAAAGCGACACTAAAATCAGGGTAGAATAAACAAATATTAAATAAAATAGAAAACGTTAAAAAACACTGCTGTGTCTCACGCTGCTGTGCGCTGAAATGCGCTGTTCGAATCCCGGTATCCCAGGTCCGAGATGTTAATCAAGAGGGAGCCCGCCTAGAATGCCCTCCTTAAATGCAGGCCAGCGTGTCCTTGTGACTGCTGGTCTGCTCACACACTCTGGCGCCGCCCGGCAACCAGCACCACTACCCCCAATATGGCGGCCGAGAAACCGGAGGAGCTGGGGAATCAAAGGACCCGCCAAAGAGTGGTGAAATACCGAATATAGTGCAGGTGAGTGGAAAGCTACACTAAAATCTGGGTAGAATAAACAAATATTAAATAAAATAAAAAACGGGTCGAGTTAAAAAACACTGCTGTGTCTCACGCTGCTGTGCGCTGAAATGCGCTGTTCGAATCCCGGTATCCCAGTCCGAGATGTTAATCAAGAGGGAGCCCGCCTAGAATGCCCTCCTTAAATGCAGGCCAGCGTGTCCTTGTGACTGCTGGTCTGCTCACACACTCTGGCGCCGCCCGGCAACCAGCACCACTACCCCCAATATGGCGGCCGAGAAACCGGAGGAGCTGGGGAATCAAAGGACCCGCCAAAGAGTGGTGAAATACCGAATATAGTGCAGGTGAGTGGAAAGCTACACTAAAATCTGGGTAGAATAAACAAATAATAAATAAAATAGAAAACGGGTCGAGTTAAAAAACACTGCTGTGTCTCACGCTGCTGTGCGCTGAAATGCGCTGTTCGAATCCCGGTATCCCAGGTCCGAGATGTTAATCAAGAGGGAGCCCGCCTAGAATGCCCTCCTTAAATGCAGGCCAGCGTGTCCTTGTGACAGCTGGTCTGCTGCTCACACACTCTGGCGCCGCCCGGCAATCAGCACCACTACCCCCAATATGGCGGGCGAGAAACCGGAGGAGCTGGGGAATCAAAGGACCCGCCAAAGAGCGGTGAAATACCAATTATAGTGCAGGTGAGTGGAAAGCTACACTAAAATCAGGGTAGAATAAACAAATATTAAATAAAATAGAAAACGTTAAAAAACACTGCTGTGTCTCACGCTGCTGTGCGCTGAAATGCGCTGTTCGAATCCCGGTATCCCAGGTCCGAGATGTTAATCAAGAGGGAGCCCGCCTAGAATGCCCTCCTTAAATGCAGGCCAGCGTGTCCTTGTGACAGCTGGTCTGCTCACACACTCTGGCGCCGCCCGGCAACCAGCATCACTACCCCCAATATGGCGGCCGAGGAACCGGAGGAGCTGGGTAATCAAAGGACCCGCCAAAGAGCGGTGAAATACCGATTATAGTGCAGGTGAGTGGAAAGCTACACTAAAATCTGGGTAGAATAAACAAATAATAAATAAAATAGAAAACGGGTCGAGTTAAAAAACACTGCTGTGTCTCACGCTGCTGTGCGCTGAAATGCGCTGTTCGAATCCCGGTATCCCAGGTCCGAGATGTTAATCAAGAGGGAGCCCGCCTAGAATGCCCTCCTTAAATGCAGGCCAGCGTGTCCTTGTGACAGCTGGTCTGCTGCTCACACACTCTGGCGCCGCCCGGCAATCAGCACCACTACCCCCAATATGGCGGGCGAGAAACCGGAGGAGCTGGGGAATCAAAGGACCCGCCAAAGAGCGGTGAAATACCAATTATAGTGCAGGTGAGTGGAAAGCTACACTAAAATCAGGGTAGAATAAACAAATATTAAATAAAATAGAAAACGTTAAAAAACACTGCTGTGTCTCACGCTGCTGTGCGCTGAAATGCGCTGTTCGAATCCCGGTATCCCAGGTCCGAGATGTTAATCAAGAGGGAGCCCGCCTAGAATGCCCTCCTTAAATGCAGGCCAGCGTGTCCTTGTGACAGCTGGTCTGCTCACACACTCTGGCGCCGCCCGGCAACCAGCATCACTACCCCCAATATGGCGGCCGAGGAACCGGAGGAGCTGGGTAATCAAAGGACCCGCCAAAGAGCGGTGAAATACCGATTATAGTGCAGGTGAGTGGAAAGCTACACTAAAATCAGGGTAGAATAAACAAATATTAAATAAAATAGGAAACAGGTCGAGTTAAAAAACACTGCTGTGTCTCACGCTGCTGTGCGCTGAAATGCGCTGTTCGAATCCCGGTATCCCAGGTCCGAGATGTTAATCAAGAGCATCCCCCACACACACCTCCCCCACCCCCACACATGGGGAAAACTCAGTGAAACACTAAAATAATAACTTAAAGTGCTTAGAGGTAGGGTATCTCTGAATAGAGTTGTTGTGTTGTGTGGGTGATTTAAGTACCAACATGTAGGTACCAATGCAGAGTCTTAAATTCAATGTACACCGTTTACTCTGTAGATAATTTGCATGTTGTTATAGAAGTTATTGTGGTATATGGAATCCATACCATAGTCTGTCAGGAAAGCATAAAGAACATGGAGGCAGGAGATGAAAAAGAGATGTCAAATACACATTGGAGATAATATAGTGGGAGAAAGGAAGTATCTATGAGCAAAATTACTATGTAAAACAAAAAAGTTGCACAGTATACTATAAGTCTGACTTTACATTATAATCAATTTGGTAGTAGTTTAAGAATTACATATAAAAATGAATAATGTCTCAAACAATTTTAGAATTATTAAATATAAATTTATTTTTTAGATTAATTTTCAAAATTTGATAGAACGTCTAACATTTGACTGTCCGAAATGTCATCTTTTTGAGTGAACATAACTTCCAACATTTGACTGTCAGAAACGTCCTCATATTGAATTAACAAATCCACAGATTCTACACATTGTAGAAGTTCATGGTCCCGTGATTCATCCATGAATTCCAAGTCATAGGGTTCAATGATTTCCTCATTGTTCATCTCTAGGACAATTTCAAAGGAAACGTTCTGTTCTCCTTCCATTTTTGTGCTGAAATTTGCATTAAAAAAAAAATCAGTAGAAATATGGCACTGTTGGGTTTAAGTTCAGACAGGTAGTTTTGATTTTTTAACAGTGAAGTTAACTTTGGGCAATGTATGGTAACAGGCAGGAAGTAGAAATATAAAAAAGTGCCTGTGAAGAAACGTAAGTAAATTCATAATTATAGCAGAGAAGCCTAAGTCAATCCATAAATATAACAGAGGAGCCTATCTCTATCTATAACTATAGCCGAAGGACAGTAAATAACTATCAGAAAACATTTTTAAAAAATAACTTAAAGTGCCCGTTACAAATTATCAACTTACTTTACAGAGAGGTGAAGAAGACAAAATGCGAAAATCCTTTCAAGATGTACCTCAGGTAGTTGTAGTCAAAATGGCCGTGTTTCACTCTCATTTTTCATTTATATTCATGTACATAACCAATCAAATGTCAGGGAAAAAAAGTAGAAAATGAAAGTAACATTTTAATTGGTTGTCAATTCTAACACTTCAGATGTGTTTTTGTGAAGTAATTTACCTCAGGGTATTTAGAGAGGTCTACAGGCTAAATGGCTCAATGGAATTCCATCGAATTTGAGAAAATGTTAGGGATTGGTATGTAGTATGAGCTATTCTATATTTGGTGAAAGTGTCTCCAGTGATTTTTATGTAAATTAACTTTTAACAATTTTTAGAGCACTTCCCGGTGCGCGCCCCGGTACGCGTACCGGCAGCGCTACGGCAGTCCTCCAATTTGTTTTCGGTAGATTTAAGACAGAAAATGGAGGACAAACAACGTTGGGAATGGGTATAAGGGGGCATCGTAGGCACTCCTTGACCCTCTAGGTTTTCTGAGGGGGTCTTAGGAGGCCCAAATAGGCAAAAACAAAAAAATATATATATTTTTCGCGGGGGGAGCGCCCGGTACGCGCACCGGGAAGCGTACCGGGGAGCGTACTATGGTGAAAAATAGTGAAAAAAGTTAGAAAAAGATAATCATTTGGAGTGATCAGAGATAGGGTAGCCCTTAAAAGGGCTTTTGGGTTCTGTGGCTGATTTAGGTACCTACAAGTAGGTACCGATGCACAGTCTTAAATTCAGGAGGAATATTCTATTCCCCTCATCTGAAAAGTGCACACCATGTCCCCTGTAGATATCTTGCATGTTGTAACGCAAGTTATTATTGTGTATTGAACCCATTCCATAGTCTCTCATGTAAGCAGAAACAGATTTATTCACATGTTTCCGTGCTTTCTCAAATTGTGGACAAAATTGATTGGACCACTTCCATTTCTGTCTTTGGCCTATATTGGAATATACCAAGGCAGTTTGAGGAAAAAGTGCCATTAATTGCTCAAAGGTGTCCTTTAAAAGCATTTCCAGACCTACACCAGTCAAAGTTCCTCAGTCTTATTCCTGTTGTGAGGCAGGCGCAAGATTTTGCCTCAGTCTTATCCCTGCTGTGAGGCAGATGATTGTAAATAGGATCTGTGCTGTGTTACAAGTACGTCCCACACACACCCACACGCACACAACCCCACACCCCCACACCCACACACTCGTTATAGTTAGTTATAGTTAGTTGGACTCACTATAACTTGCGCGTGCAATGCACTGCTGATGACGTCACATATTACATCACTGTAACGGGGTGGGAGCTGTAATCCCGATTAAATGGTGGAAAGCTGACTGTACTTCCCCTCCTTCCCTTCAGTCTGATTGGGACACCCGTCCCCTACTCTCGGACAACGAAGACGACTTGAGGGAAGGCGCCTTTAACAGGGATCGCAGCAGTGATGTGGCCACACCCCCGCATGATGTAGGAGGACCAGGACTGGACAAAGGCCCGGAAGCCCTCTACTGGGGGTGTGTCGACACCCGGGAGGAAGAAAGTCAGGACGAGGAGGATCGAGGCGGAGAAGACGGCGTGCGAGGAAAAGACGGAGGAGAACGCATGGAAGACAGAGGTGGAGAGCCAGGAGGCCAACGACCCGGTGAATCGCTGTGCCACACTCCCGAGGGAGGAGTGTGGCTTTCTCAGGTACGGCGGCGTTGGGCAGCTTGGGTCGGGAGTAAAGGAGCCCGTGTATAATATTGTATAGCGTCCCTCCCCTTTCCCTTCCCGCTTACCTCAAACCCCCTACCCTCCTATCCGCCCTTCTGATCCTCACTCCCCCACTTTTGAACACCGAGCACCGTTAGTTGTTGTACAGCACAGGTGTCCCTCACTATCACTTGGTCCCCCGTGGTGACACCGGTATCAGTGCATTAACTGGACAGTGTAGAAATTGAGACAGCAATTCAAGGTAATGTGGAAGACAATGTACAGATTTTAAATACAGAAAGGTTTGAGCAAGAAATTACCAGGTTTAAGGTGAAATCAAGTGAAAGGCCGAATTTTACTTGCGTGTGTTGTCGACGGACTCATTATAAGATTCAGACTAGGTTAGTTGAAGTGAAGTGAAAAAGCTTTATTCGAGTTATACACTCATAAAAGCACACACATATATATTTACACATTTAAAACTTTAAACATACATTAACAATGGATTTGCAGTTTAAAATACATAATACACACACATAAAATGTTTACCAGTAATTTTTAAAATAAGCTTTCTCATAAAATGCTGAGACTAAATGCATGTTAAAGTGCAGGATCCTCCGCTTTACGGGCCATACCCAAATTCATACAATCATAAGAACTTAACGTACATATTAGCAGCATTTTTATAATTAAAATTCATATCTCTCTCCCACTAGGTAATAACAAAGATAATTCGAGCAAGCGGGAAAGGTAGAATTCAAAGCATGTTAGGAAATAGAGCCCTCCTCCTTATGGACCATGCCCACCCCAAATATTTTGCCGTTCCAACTACAATAGACAATTCGGTGGAGGAACAAATAATTCTCAGCCCCTCAACACCACTTAGCACACCAAGATTCCTACAAACCGGTGCCAACCAAGATTTTCTTGGGTTTGCATAAGCCTCACATAAAAATAAGAAATGTACGATACTTTCGTTTGGGGCGCCACATGTCGGGCAACACGAACTACTACGTCAAACACCTCAAGGGGAGGGAACCTGCCCTTAACTGGAAAAATAATTTCCTGTCTAGCGGAACCGTTATAATGTCCCAGTACTGTTCTAGGGCAGGTCTTGTTTTAATTTCCATAAATCTACCCCCCTTGGATTCTGAGGTTGCGCTCCTCCAAAGCTTCTGATCAATGTAATCCCAATATAAAGCTTTTATAGTGGTTTTACTAGGGAACACTTCCCCGAGGGGGTTTTCCCAGAGTTTGGAGAGACCAAGCTCGACAAGGACGTCCCTAAGCATTTTCAGCCATGTAATTTTATGGAAGATATCTGATTTGGCTAGTGCTAAGAACCCCTCAGCATAGTGTCTAATTTCTATGGTTGTCCATAGCCGTCTCCAATAGAGGATAGGCCTTAGTCGGGCACGATCACTAAGCGATCTCCTTCCTAAATCCAGGCCAAGCGGTATTAGTGGGGTACTTTGAGGGAGACTAGTTATCCCTCTCAGGAACCTGTTCTCTGATCTTTGGAGGGTGGTAAGCCTCTCAAAGCCCCAAACTTCAGCCCCATAAAGGGCTGCGCCCAAGGCTTTTGCGTCGTATACCATGAGAACCGGTTTTATAGGCTTAGTTTTGAATTTTACTTGTTCTACCCGAAGGGCTCCTGAAATCTGCTGGTGTTTCAGCACCGCCTTCTCAATGTGTCTCGACCAACCAAATTTACTTGATATCTCCACCCCAAGGTATGTAAAAACATTTACTAACTCTAGTTTGATGTTGTTCAGAGATACCCTAGGTTGGGATTGGCGCTTTTTCCCAAAGGCCATCAGCTTGGTTTTATTTATATTAACTTCGAGACCTCATTCTTTACAGAACATATCAAATATGTTCAAGGCTCGCTGAAGTCCCGACGGGGTCTTGGACACGATCAAGGCATCGTCAGCGAACATCAGGATCGGGACCCTGATGCCCGCTAGCGAAGGTGCGTCTACCGTCGCGTCCAATATCCTGTCCACTATGCCATTAATGAACAGGGAGAACAGCAGGGGTGCCATGGCACATCCCTGCCGTACCCCCCGCTCAACTGGGAAGTTAGTAGTAGACTCCCCATTCCTCCCCCACTGGACCTTGGCAAAATTGCTTTCGTGGAGACGCATTATTAATGTAAGCAGCTCAAGTGGGACCCCTATCTTGCTCAAAACCACCCACAGCTTGCTCCTTGGCACCAGATCGAAGGCAGCCCTTAGATCTACAAATGCTACATAAAGGCTGCCTTCGCCCAGGAGTACAGTCCCCCACCGTAGCATGGTGAAGCGAAAAATTTGATCAACCGTGCTGGTTGCCCGTCTAAATCCTGCCTGGTAGGGGGATAAAGCATTATTGTCATCTACCCAGGCCATAAGTTTGTCGACCACCATCTTCCCCACCACTTTTTGCATAGTGGCCAGCAAACTTATCGGTCTATAATTTGCCGGGAGTGACCGATCACCTTTCTTAAAGATCGGTATTATTATTGCCCCCTTCCATACATTGGGGATTTTGGCCCCTTTAGCAAGGGCATTTCCCAGCATAGTCGCATATTTTGCCCACCGAACCTTGTCGTGTTTGAAAATGTCTGAGGGAATTCCATCTAACCCCGGAGCTTTCCCCCCCTGCAGAGTTGAGATTACAAGTTCCGCATCTTTAATTAAAAATAAATCTCCCTTGGAAAATGCCACAGGGATTGGTTCTGTGGCCACTATATCCCTATTCTCCGCATACTGGGGTTTAAAGTACTCGACCCCCGATGCCTCGTCGACATTGTTGTCGGGGTTATTAGGGGTACCACCTCTGCCCCATTTCACGATTTTCCAGAAGAGTCTGGAATCTTTTAACCCAGAGGCCTCAAGTAGCTCCTCCCAATGCTCCTCATCCCACAGCTTCTTAGCCTTGCGAATGCTGTCGTTATATTGTTTCCTTGCGGTGCTAATCGAGACCTTATCCCTGCTTTTAATTGCTCTGCCCAACTCCAGTCTGGTTACCCTACACTGCTTGTTAAACCACCTCGCCAGTTTGATAGGTGATTTTCTATTTACCTTAACTAACTTGATGAAATGTGGTTTTATCAACGAAAAGAATGTGTCATGTATGTCTGTTATTTGGGAGGAACCCGGTGTTACGGGGTCTGCTATTTCCATGGCGGCGATAGCATTATCCACCTCCAAGTTAATGTAGTCCAAGGTGGCCAAATTGGCCAACACGTTTGGCCATTTCACCCTTCTTGAGTCATTAGCCATAACAGGAACGATCTCGCTACCTGGCACTGGGTTGGCAGATGCGGCCCTCCACCATGAATGGGTAACACAGAGGGGGTTATGGTCACTTTCTACTCTCCCCTTAATTTCCATGTCACCCACGCCACACCATAACTCAAGACTACAGATGACATAGTCGATCCCACTTTTATTATGACCATTGTCAAATGAACAATGTCCACCTTGGTCGCTTTTTGTCCTGCTATTAAGGGCCCTCAAACCATGCTCCAAACATAACGCATTCAACAACAATATATCTTTTGTCCACCTCTTCACGGGTGAGAGGTTTAAGTATGGGACGCCCCATATTACGTCTTCCTCTTGTCCTATTGGATGTGCAGTATTTTCTAGAGGCTCGAATGTCCTATTCAGGTCACCAGCCACTACCACTCTATTTCCAAGTGAATGGGATTCAAGGAAGGTGGATAGAGCTTCTAGGGTGGCAGAATTCCCAACACTCATACCCCTAGCATAAATGTTATAAATATCTATCACACCACCCTTCCCTACTGATAACCTCAATAATTGTATATCCTTACAGCCTAGATCAATCATTTTTATTTTAACTTTTGAGTTCTGCTTGATCCAGACTGTAAGACCTCCCATAGGTCTGCCCCTGGGGCCTCTAGTCGCTGGTATACAAAAATGTAAGTAACCTGGCAGGTATGTTGGATCACAAGCCCACGTCTCTTGGAATAAGCACATTTCAAACCTGCTTACAAAATCTATCCAATGATGTGACATCAATCTGGCCCCCAACCCCGCTATATTCCATGAGAGAAAACTCCCCTGGGTATTTTCTGTACTGATCCCCCTTTCGTTAGGTACCATGGGCGGTAGATCGGTCAGCCTCACACAATCACCGTCCTCTCCTGGAACAATATCTGTGCAATTTACATCTATACCCTCCTTTGTGCCAATGCTAGGTGAGAGACCTGGTTGACCCCCCCAATCCTCTGGACATACAATGATACTCCCCCGCATGTTAACACAATCCCTATCATTAGCCACTTCAACTATTTCACACATTACATCCTCATTGAATACTAGGGTTGGCTCTGGGGTGCTTCCCCTGGCCATTTTCCCTCCAGAATACATTTGTTCAGCAGGTTTCTGTCAACATCCCCACCTCGTCTGCCCCTGCCCATTATAAGGGTTATATGCCTGATTATAACAATCATTCGGTCTTAAGATGGGGGCAGGAAGGGGGCCAGCCTCTACCCAGGGACAGAGACTAGATCTCAATTGTTCCCTACTGCCCCCAGGGTAAATCGCCACCGGTCTGGGATAGAAGAAAGTGAGATCCACAACTCCAATCCCACCAATACTAATGTTCCAACCTGGTCCCGTAATTAACCCTACAACCCTTGGGTCTTGAAAGTTGATTATAATACACTCACCCCCCTGTTTTTTTAGAGTACTCCCTATCCAATTGACCCTTCTAGCACCAATTATCAAACCATCCACTCCCCCTGGCAAGGGTCTATTGACCCGAAGCCAATGCATGGCCTTGTTTTTTAGCGTGTCATAAGATTCTCTTTGGCCCTCCAATAGGGGTGGGACATTGGTGAGTATAGCCACATATGGGTAGGAATCAGGGGTGAGCTGCACTGGGGGTGTCCTAGTTGGCGGTTTGGTCACATGTGGCTTTGATTGGCCGTGATCTGGGACAGCACGGCACTGTGAAACAATGTTTTCCGCTGCCACGATAACATTGTTCCTATCTTCAACGCTATGACCTTCCCTTATGGAACCACCCCCCGTTACTATCTGGGAGGTTGACGCCACATTATTTCCAGTGCCATTGTTACAGCGGGGTTTGTCATTTCCTGGCAAAGTACCCAGACATGTTTTCGAGCTGGTCGGCAAGGGTGGAACATTTTTACTAATGTTGGTATCTGAGTTTTTTATACTGTCCTTTCTACCCTTAACAATAATATTATTGGGCTTAATTTTCCCACAGTTACTCTTACTTGTGGTGGACAATAATTCAGATGCATTCTTGCTATTCAGCCCATTATTCCGCTGCATAGAAGCACCACTCGCAATCGAAGATTGTGAGTCAACCAACACGACTCCTGGGTCTCGGTCGGCTGTCTGTTGACATTTCCCATTCTCACCCATTTTATTGCCGGACTTAATTAGAGATTTTATTGAAAAAAAATTATCTAAGCTAGCCTGTTCTAAATGGTCAAGTTGTTCTGCTAGCTTTTTAAGTCTAAGCTCAAAGGGGTTTAGAAGGGAACGCATTATCTTTTCCACCTCCAACAGAAAATCATAGTTAGAAGATAGTGGCCCAGGGGGTGCTATAATAGTGGGATCTAAACCTGGTGACACTGGTGTTGTAGGGGGCACCATTATTATGGAGTCCACAGCTACTGGGACGGCTTCTCCCTCTCCCGTTAACATTGCAGCGCCATTCTTTAGAGGGGCATGGCTTGGGGGCGATTTGGTACCCAACTTCCTGTACTTTCTTGCAGGTTTTTGTGGTTGTGATTTTTTTACAGTGGCTCCCCATTTCCTTTTGGGGCAGGGTTTAGATTTAATCACTTCCGATTGCACACCGACTTTTTCTAGTACTTCTTGCCCTTTGGGTAATTGGCTAGGTACATTTTGATGCTCAACAGGTAGAGTGGTAGCTACAGTGTCTAAAGAAGAAGTACCCGTTAGCTCACTAGATAGAGGCGAACCAGGTAATATATCCTGGGTAGCTGGTAGTACAATAGATGACAAAGGTGTGACCAGCGATGGGAAATTTTGGCCTTGGTGTTTCTCAAGGGGGTTTTTCAAGAGCTCAATCGACAGCCTACGCCCGGCTCGTCTTTCTGCCAGAGCGATCTCCCTATCGATGTCCTGCGGCAATCGTTTGAAATAGGAATCAAGAGGGCCCATGACTGCTGTCTCTACCTCACCCGTAGAAGGCAGCAGGGTAGAAATACTTGTTGAACATGCCATGAAGCAAGAAACCCCCCTTCTACCTAGCAATTGATTGGCAGGTCAAAAATCAGTTAGTAAACAAATCGTTTTTGTCAGTACCAGCACCGTAGATGTTGGTGGGGTGGCCCAGCCCGGCCTCCTGCGGCCCCGGAAGGCCACAGACGGTCCCGCCCTTGTCCCGGGCTTCTCCCGCGCGCTCCCGCTCGCTCCCGCGAAGCGGAGATACTGCACTCCTTATGACTCTACAGCTATGTGTTCATTGGCTGATAGGCGGGGGGGCGTGGCCAGCGGGGAGAGCAGCCCAGGTGTTGCTAATTGGGCGCGCAGGGGCTCCTGGACACTGGAGTCCCCTGCCTGTGCTCGCAGCCCCGCTGGTTCACTCGCCTGTCCCCGCGCTCCTCCTGTGAACCTCGCTGCAACCTCCCAAGAAACGACGCGAAGCGGGTCCGGCGAGTCGAAGTGAAGGTGATGGCAAAGGGTCAGCAAAGCAGCAAGTCAGCCGCGTTCCTCACACGACCAGGTGCAGGCAGCAAAGTCCGTTCAAAGGTATCCCACAGGCTCTAAGGAAAAGCCCACTTTTAACACCGTTGGCGGGGGGGCGTGGCCAGCAGGGAGAGCAGCCCAGGTGTTGCTAATTGGGCGCGCAGGGGCTCCTGGACACTGGAGTCCCCTGCCTGTGCTCGCAGCCCCGCTGGTTCACTCGCCTGTCCCCGCGCTCCTCCTGTGAACCTCGCTGCAACCTCCCAAGAAACGACGCGAAGCGGGTCCGGCGAGTCGAAGTGAAGGTGATGGCAAAGGGTCAGCAAAGCAGCAAGTCAGCCGCGTTCCTCACACGACCAGGTGCAGGCAGCAAAGTCCGTTCAAAGGTTAGTTGATTTATATGCAAAAAGTGAAAAGATGGATAATTATGAGTGGAAAGATTTAGCAACTTATTTGTGGGTGGAGAATTGTTTTGATTTGAGTTCTGATCAGCGTATTTGTAAATATTGTTATGATAAATTAAATCAAAACAGAATGCCTGCTAGAGCTGTTCATAATAATCTGGAGTTGGTAGACATTCCCTGTGAATTGATGGATTTAAATACATATGAGTCTATTTTGATTCAATGTGTCCATCCTTTTTAGGCAATTGTTCGCATGGAGCTGTCTCCTACAGATTTGCAGAGAGGATTAAAGGGAAGAGTTGTGTATTTGCCCCTAGATTTGAAAAAAAATATTGATACAATTGGTATAGAAAAAGTAGAAGAGGAACCTTTAGTTATTCTAGTTAATGGGGTTCCAACAAAGAGTAAAAAAATCTGGCAAGATTTAGTGGATGTTAGGAAAGTCAAAAAGGCAACGTTGTATTTAGTCAAAAACAATGAGTACTACAAAGATGTATGTGTTGCAGCAGAGGAAACAGCTGCATGTGAAGACAGTGATTGTTCAGGCGGCCAATTTGAAAAAGTTGATGTGTCTAGAAGTGAAGAAATATATGAACATTATACTGTTCATCCTTTGTATTCCAAAGAAGTAATGGGGAATGCAATTGAATTGTTTCAAATGAAAGCAGCAAAAGGAAGTCCCATTAGTGTATGGGAAGAAAGTTTGGATGCTCGTTGTTTTCCACAGCTATTTCCAACAGGTCGAGGTGGACGATATGACGATCGACCACTTCAAATTCCTGCATCTGAATATCGAACTGTAAGATTATATGCTGAAGATGCAAGGTTTCGTCAATGCATTCCCTATTTGTTTCATCTACTGTATGAAAGTGACTTGTCTGGGCTTTCTTATGCAGTAAACCATATTCTGAAAAGTGGAGCACATCTGCAAAATGTTTCGGCGAGGGACTTAATGGAGAAAGTGAATCTGCAAGATAATATTTTAGAATCTCATCTAATCAATCTCATGGCATGTCAGCATGGTACAAACGAGTATTGGTACCGTCGCCATGGGGAATTGAAATGTATGCTAAGAAACGTAGGAACTCCTACATGGTTCCTCACTCTTAGCTGTGTCGAGTATGCATGGGAGGACTTACTTCAATTTCTACGAGAGGCCAATGCTAATATACAAAATATAGAATTAAAAATACCTGGAGAACTGTGTTCTTTGGATCCAGTGAATGTATGCAGATATTTCAATCATAGATTTGAAGCTATGATGTCTTTTATTACCAACAAAAAAAATCCTCCCCTTGGAGAGGTTTTGGATTTCTTTTGGAGAAAGGAGTATCAAGCGAGAGGTGCTCCTCACATACATATGTTGTTATGGATTAAAGATGCACCCAAATTTGGAACAGATTCAGATGAGACAGTGATGAGCTTCATTGAAAAGTATTCAACATGTGCTGTTCCGAAAACTACCGAAGAAAACAATTTAAGGCAACAAGTTTTACGCTTTCAATCCCATCGTTGTGGAAAGTACTGTCGTCAAAAATTCAGAAACAAGGACAAGTTCTACACAAAATGTCGTTTCGTCTTTCCACGACCAGTGATTTCTAAAGGAAGAGTATATAATTTGATGTCTTCTCTGCGACATACTGTGACGAGAAAATCACCAAAAAATACATACAATTTAAAAAGAAACAAAGAATCCAAGTACATCAACGACTACAACCCAGTGATTTTGTCCATGTGGAATGCTAACATGGATATTCAATTAGTTGCTGACAACTCTATTGCTGTGGCTCGATATGTGACGTCTTACATCACAAAAAAAGAAAAGACAGAACTGAAGGAAATGTGGGAGGACATTTCACATGAAAAGCAAGAAATTGTACAGTTACAGTCTGAAGATGTTGTCGCATCGAGAAATTGGAGCATATGAATGTTCTGATCGATTGTCGTCAGCAAGTCTCTATGCCAAATCTAGAACCATCATTTGGGTGAGTCTAGATCTGCAACACAAAATCGAGTTTTGAAATCTGTACAAGAGATAGAGTATTTGGCGGAGAAAGAACCAGAAAGTACAGATATTTTGAAGACAAACATGTTGGATACATACTATCCAAATAGAAGTCCTCACCTTGAGAACGTTTGTCTCTATGAAGTTCTGCAAAGATATATTTATAAGAGGAACATCAGAGAAGATATCAATAATGGAATATATGGAATCATTGGATGTGAAGGATGTCTAGTGAAACAGAAAAAAAGGTCATTTGATTAATCATCGAAAATTGAGTTGTGAAAATCCAGACAAAAGAGAATTTTACTATTTGGCTCTTTTGCAACTCTTTAAACCATGGCGAGAAGAAGAGGAACTACTTGGAGATTTTCTCTGTTACGAAGATTCTTTTAATGCAACCAAGGATACCATAGAATGTCCTGTTTTTCTAAATTATCTGCAAATGTTGAACGAAGAGATAGAGCAAGAATCATCAATTGCTGCAGAGATTGCGAGAGATAGTTCTCAAGGCAGTCAGAGTTCTGCTTCATTGAGTCAGGATCCACAAGGAGGACCAATTATCCAAATTGAAGCTGCCACTGCCATGGATGAAGTGGAAAGAGCTATGGAGCAAGCTCAAGAGGATGTAATTAATTTAGAAGATTTGGTGAAACAATTAAACCTTGAGCAGAAACTGATATATGACGAAGTCATAGAACAGGTTGAACATGGATTGAGTCATGAGAAGAAAGAGTGCTCATGTACATCATTTAAGCCTGTCCGACTGTATGTGAGTGGAGAAGCGGGAACTGGAAAAAGTTTTCTGATTAAAGCAATTGCATCTTATCTGCAGAAAAGGACTGAATCACCGCTGTCTTGTGTTGTTACCGCTCCAACTGGGCTGGCAGCACATAATATTAAAGGGTTTACTTTACATCGTTTACTGATGCTGCCAGTGGAGCATGATAACAAATTGCAATATCACAAGCTATCTGGAGATGCGTGTTCCGAAGTTTTGAGAGTCCTGAAGAAAATGAAACTTCTTATCATTGATGAAGTAAGCATGGTGTCAAATATAATGCTTGCTTTTGTGCATTTAAGAATGCAAGAAATTCTTAGAACAGTATATGATGTTTTATTTGGAGGAAAACATATTATTGTTTTTGGAGATCTTCTGCAGTTGACTCCAGTGAAAGGACAACCTGTGTTCAAAATGCTCACACATGAAGATACCAGGAAGTGCCTAGGAAGCATTGGAAAAGTTAATATATGGTTAAACTTCAAATATGCAGAACTGCTTCAAAATATGCGGCAGGCAAAGGATGAAGATTATAAAAATATTTTACAAGATGTAAGAGTAGGAAAAATAAGTCAGCAAGGGAAAGAAGCTTTACATGGACGGTTAATTTCTAATTTGTACCCAAATGAAAACATTCTTCCAGAGAATATTTTTAAGAAAATTAACGAGAAGAAATCTGCCATATGTTTGATGCCTACTCTGAAAGAATGTTCCATGTTCAACAACAAAATGCTGAAGTTAGAAAATGAAGAGATAGTGAAACTGGAAGCTATAGATAAAACAGAGCATATGGGAGCAACAATTATTTTGTCCGAAAATTTGAAATCTAAATTGGATTCATTGGAGAAAACTATATCTAAAACTGCTGGTTTTGAAAAGACTCTGAATGTGTGTTTAAATTGTCATATTATTTTGAGAAGGAATTTAAATGTTGAAAGAGGTCTGGTAAATGGAGCAATGGGTCATGTTGCTAGTTTTGTGAATTACAAAAATAGAGATGGAATTGAAATTTTAAAAATTAAATTTGATGGCATTGACGAAATAGAACAAATTTGTCGTTGTTCAGCTAGATTTTTGCTTGTGAAAGACTTATATGTTCGCCGAAAACAGTTTCCTGTTTGTTTGGCATATGCAGTGACAATTCATAAATCTCAAGGTTTAAGTGTAGATAGTGCTTTGGTGAACATTGGAAGTTCTGTGTTTAAAGAGGGTATGGCATATGTGGCATTATCACGAGTGAGAACTTTATCAGGATTGTACTTGATTGAGTGTGATGAAACAAAGATTTGTGCTGATCTAGATTGTGTTAAAGAATACAATAGGTTAAGAAGAGAGTATGCTCCACATTTGCCTCAATATCCTCTGATTGAAAAACGTGTGGTAGGCCGAAACAGAAGAAATGAGAGTAATTGCAGTAAGGTAGTAGCAAAAAGACAAAAAATAGATGAAACTGTAATTGTAAGCAGAAAGAAAAATCATTCTGTTGAAGATGTTGTTGGATTTCAGTTTGAAAACAGTTCTGGTGTCAACTGCTATGCTAATGTAGTAGTTAATGTTGTTTTTTTTCCCAAAATGTACAAAAACAGATTGTCGAAAATCGAGAACAAACATTGTGCTGTTTATTGAATTCTGTGTTAGAGAAATGTAGTAGTGATAGAGGAAAAATAGAAAGTGTTTCAGAAATTAGGAATCTTGTAGACATATGTTCAGGTCAAAATCAATTTTCACAGATAATTCAGCAGGATTGTCAGGAATTTTTAATGTATATGTTTGATGTGTTGGAAGATGAAGGAGTAGATATAAAAAATCTTTTTAATCTTTCTTATCAATGGCAACATGACTGTGATAACTGTGCTTCATCAAGTACTATTAGAATAGACACTGAAAGATTTATATATTTGACTTTACCAGACTGCAAATCAGTGCCTTTTAATAATCTAGTTAAAGCAGCTGATCACAATATGGTGTGTACCCAATGTAAGTCTACAATGCTGTCCACATTATTTCTACAAAATTATGGTCACTATGTCATTTTAATGTTCCAACGATGTAGACCCGATGGAACTAAATTGACAACTTCTATTAAAAATGTCGTGGCTTCACAGTTATCGATATCAGGAAGAACCTTTGCAACTGTAGCTATTATTTTTCATGATGGTCCTTCTACAACATCAGGACATTACACATGCTATTTAAAAACTTCTAAAGGTTGGACCCAATGTAACGACACTCATTTGACTTTCAAACAACGTTTGCCTTTTGGCTTTATAAATTCATACCTAGTGTTTTTACAGCCAAAATTTAGGTAAAAGTAATTGGCATATGATGACGGGAGTAGTTCATAAAGGTTATTTTGCTGTTTAAAAATATATTCTGAGTAAAAGTGTTCCAGGCAATATAAAAAATTGACTTGCCATATAGGTACTGTAATTGGATCTCATAATAAGTGAAGTTAGTATTATACAAAATGATGAACATGAGTGAGTCAGAGATGGTTATACAAATAATTAAATATTGTGAAAATGTTGTAGAGCCTTTCTTTCAGAACGTCGGGAAACAGATCATTTCAGAGTGCCTTAGAATTAATTTGAACATATACTCATACATCTGACAATATTTGGCCAAATGGAAAGGTGCAGGAATGAGTAAAGAGTCATGACTGGAAAAAGGAGTATATGAAAATATTGAAAATATTTCAGATGTTCTTGGAGCTTTTCTTCTAGAAAGTCGATGAAATGGATTTTTAAGTGAACAGCAAAGTACTTTCCAACGAGAAAAGGACCACCATGATACAGTATTTGGCCTCTAGGAAAAGTAAGTCAATCTAACTTTAGCGTACATTTGTCATTTGTCAGTATCTAAGGTTTTTTTTAAAACACAATCTTTTAGATTGTGTTTTTTTTTCCGCTGTCATATGATGAGTAATTTGAACTCACTCTTTTAAGTGAATTTCAATATATTCTGAGAACAGCTAAAATAAACTTTGTAACATGTTGTACAAGTTATTTTATACTTTGGATTGTGTAAAATAAATTGCATTCCCATTCTCTGACATTTACTTTCCTTTTTCCATCCTCTTTCAGCTCTTTTTACTCACTTATAATGTCTTTCTCTCACTCTCTGTAACCCCCGTTCCCTTACTCCACTTCTTTGACAACCGCTCATTTTCATTTCCACTGTGTGTATCCCGTCTCTCCCTTGCATAACTTTTCAGCTTTCAGTCTTTCTGCTTTAATTCTCTTTTCCGTATTTTACTCTTCTGCTATTTTAGTAATTCCTGTTTACTCACTCAGCAGTATTATTGCACTCTATCACTATAAATCACCCACTCTCCTTAGCTTATCTTTGTTTGCTTCTTACTTTTGACCTCTTCTCTCTGTTTTTCGTTCACTACTTCTATGTCCTCAGGGCCTCACTCTACTTGTGTTATGTTCACTTGTGTTTATCTACTTTCTATCACTTCTTTTACAACAACTTCACTGCTCCTTTCTCATCGTTCTTCATCCCATTTCTTTTACTCTGGTTCCATTATTATCCCTCATTTCTTTTCTTTCAATGTCCTTCTCTTTACTTTCATCACCAAATTATTTTTTCTCAGTACCACTGTTTTAGTCGTCTTCTCCTTTCTTTCCTTCTTTTTGCTCACTTACTCATTTCCTATTCTCACTCATTGTACTCCACCTCACTCACTTTTTATCTTAGTGTGTCTACCTTATAACTTTCTCAGTCCATTTTCCTCAATCGTTGTAATTATCCTGTCTCCCTTCATCCTTTCACTCTATGACTGTTCTTCATTTACTCTCAGTTATCTTGTATTCCACCTTCTTCTAAATGCATCCTTAATTAGACTGTTTTCTGTCTCAGTCATTATCTTTTTACTTACTACTGTTTCCTGATTTACTTTTGGTAACTCACATTGTTTTAGTATTTTTCTTACCTTCATTTCATTTCTCTGTTCTTCTCTCTGTTTTTCTCAGTGAATCTATATAGCTTACTCTTTGTAATTTGCTCTCCTTCTATTTATTTTTCCCTCTTTTTGTCCTTCTACCTTAGTTTATTTCCCTTTCTGTGTTCTTCACTCTAACTTTATTTCTAAATAGAGCGTTATGATTTTTAACCTTTTCATTTGGATCTTTTAATTTAAAATACATATTTTACTAATTATAACTTATTTTTTCTTCTCTCTTTCACAGATACAAAGTGTAGTTAAAAAATGTATTTATTATATGGTAAGTATGACTACAAAAATGTAGTTTGTGATCAACCTTTGCTTTAAGCTCACTAACATTTTCTTAATCTACCACACTCCTGTGTCTTTACTCTGTTTCACTCACTTATTCCTATTCTACATGTTTACTCCCCTTTTCCGATTTCCCATCTCATATTCAACTTCTTTCAATCCCTTTTCTTTACTTTACTTACCCTCTAATCCCTTCCTTTGCTTCTTCACTCATTCTCTTTTTCTTAATTATTTACCTTATCCCTACACATACACCTCATCCCCATTCCAACACATACACACACCTGTAACATACACCCCACACACACCTTACACACACCTCATATACACAAAAAATCCCCCCACACACACTCCTGAAACACACATTCCATACACACACATACATCGAACACATATACACCCCACACTCATACACTCCTCACACATATTTCACACACCCTCACCTCCACCCACACCGAAACACTCCACACAGCCACACCCACAGACACACCTTACAAACCCACACTGCGACCTACACCCACTGACTCCCTATAAGTCACACACACTGCATTACTTATCTTTTTTTGCTATTTTACTCAAGCCCATTCAGGTACTGTTTCCTTTACTCTCTTTGTCCTTTCTCTTTGTCACTCCAAATGTGTTTTCGTAATTCAATTTTTCTCCCTCTTTCACCCCTCTTTACTTATACTACCTGGTCTTTTCTCACTTTTCCTCATTGTTCTTTATTTATCGTGATTCAGCCACTACCCTTCATTCTCCATTTTTTACTGTCCTTTCTTTTTCTTTTAAAAGCGAATCACAGTCTCACACTATCTCTACTTTAGTGTTCTTCCTCTCTCTTCCTTTCTTTCGCTCCTTTAGCCATTTTACTTTTTTCACTTTCATCCAATTACACCTTCTCTAATTTTTTACTATGTAATAAACAATCCCTCTGTGGTCATCTTGTAGCTCTTTTTCTCTTAACATAACTCTGTTTGTGTACTTTCCTCATGCTAACTGTTTCATTAATTTTTTTAATTTTTTTTTGGGGGGTGTGGCGCGCCCCGGTACGCGTACCCTAAGGAGAAAAAATTGACAGAGATCCTTTAAAAATATTGGTTTAATTTTATAAATGTGAGGTAGTTCTGATAAGAACTTTTTTTAATTCTTTTTGTTGTTTTATATATTTTTTTTTTCTGAAAATTTTTTGTTTTTTGGGGTTTTTATGAACTATTTTATATTTTTTTAGGGAAGAAACAAAAAACTGGGATTTAACAGGAGCAAGAAAAAAAAAAAAGCTACTGCTTTCTTTTCTTGCTGCAGTGGTGGTTGTGTACAGCATCATTAATGAGGGAAATACTTAGTTGCCCGTAGCAGAGGGTCTTTCCACAAAAAATGCAGACCATCTTTAATACACTAATTGTTTTTTGTATGTTTGGTACTGTTTCACGCCCTTCTGGTGCTGCAACCGAAAATTCACCTGTGGAGGTGCTGGCCTGACGATCTCTGTTCTTCTGAAGCATGTCCCGTACCTCAGCCTGTGCCAAATTGTTAGGATGCCACCTCTCCATGTGGCGGATCATTGTATAATTCCCAAAGGAATACTTTTTATTTGGGTTGCCCCTGGAGAGGACTTGGTTGCAAATCAAACAGGTGACATGTGGGGCATTCACTTTTTTTTGCCCAGCAGGAATGGAGAAGTACTGCCATATATAATGCACTTTCACATGCCTTTCCCTAGGTTCTTCCCGCAAGAATCTCGTAGGCTGTTCCTCCTCATCATCTTCTTCCTCCTCTTCTTCAACTCCTGGAAGGATCTGGGGTGGTGGACCTTCCTTTCTGGGTGGTGGTGGTGGTGGTGGGTATGAACCAGCTGCAGCTACTACTGAAGCCATTTCTCTGCTCACAAATAGCTCTTGCTTTCTGAAAGAAGAAAGTAAGAATGAGGAAATAAGGAGGGGGCTTTCATCATTTGGAGAAAAAAAAAGTTGAGAACCAATGAAAAGTGTTATTTTCAGGTCACATGTCCTGACGCGCTTACGCTACGTGCCCCGGAGCGCTTACGTTTCGCGCTCCGGGTCGCGTCACGGAGCGCTTCCGGGTGCGTTTACGCAGTGCGCCGAAAGAACGCATAACGCGGTCACGCGATACGTCACGCTTACGCCGCGCATCACGCGACTACGCGAAACGTCATGATGTTGTTTTCGTTTGCTGGAAAAGCGCTCTCGGGACGCTCCCCGGTACTCGCCCTGGGGCGCTCCATAGCATTACGCTCACCCGTACGTTCACCGGTACGCGCCCCGGGGGGCGCGTACCGAGGCAAACAATAAAAAAATATATATATTTACACAATTTAAAATTTGTTATAAAAATTATTACTTTCATACCTATAGATATTTGCTATTAAAAAACCTATGCAATTCACTGAAAAAACCATAGGTTTCACCCCAGTTATAGTTAGGAATTAGCATTTAAAAAACCTATTAAATTCACTGAAAAAACCATAGGTTTTACACCAGTTATAGTTAGCTGGAAGATTTACTCGCATAAAACCATTGAAATTCCCACGTTATAGTTAGTTGGACTCACTATAACTTGCGCGTGCAATGCACTGCTGATGACGTCACATATTACATCACTCATGACATGGTCAGTGACATCACTCATGACATCACTGATGACACCCTCCTAGTGACAGAGTGACCCATCTCCTTTCACTGTAATGTAACCCTTGAACATATATTATAAAATAGAAACTAAATTTTTCAAAAAAATGGAGATACCCATATCAGTTACAACAACCAATTAAGTAATTCCACTATCTATATACACATCCACTCATTCACCAACAGTTCTATGTAGTCACTCATACATATACTCACTCATCATATGTAGTGATACACCTATATATCCTGTTACACACCGACAGTCATCCAAAAGTTACTCACACACATACTACTCACACATGCAAATAAACTATTGAACATCCATTTATTTCCATATACAGCTATACACACACTACCACCTTACTTCTAAGAAAACATATATATATTTACTCTCTTAAACAATCACTTATAGAAAAACATACTTATTTAAACAGGAACTCTTACAATGCCTCAGTCTCACATATACTCACTTATATACATTAATATTCACATATAGTAGATTAAAACATATGTAGTTATTGATAAAGACACTAGTGAGACAGTCATTCACTCACTAACACACACACATACACACTCATCCACCCATACAGTCCTGCACATATGCTGTCTTCAAAACACATACAAAGAGAGAGTCAGTCATTCATGCATCTATGTGCTAAGTAATACCCCCACCAAACCATATAGACACTCATACTTAAAAAAAACATCTAATAACCCATATACATACAAATTTAGATACTCACCAACCCATGCAGCCACTTTTAAACAAACTGAAACACTAATACATATATTTAAATATTTAAACATTACCCACTAATATATGTATTCACTAATATATTCAATAACATATACATATATAACATATTTTTTTTTTCAGTAAGACACACATTCACTGGATGGTGTCATCAGTGATGTCATGAGTGATGTCACTGACCATGTCATGAGTGATGTAATATGTGACGTCATCAGCAGTGCATTGCACGCGCAAGTTATAGTGAGTCCAACTAACTATAACGTGGGAATTTCAATGGTTTTATGCGAGTAAAACTTCCAGCTAACTATAACTGGTGTAAAACCTATGGTTTTTTCAGTGAATTTAATAGGTTTTTTAAATGCTAATTCCTAACTATAACTGGGGTGAAACCTATGGTTTTTTCAGTGAATATATATATATATATATATATATATATATATATATATATTACCTACTGGCGGTCGCCAGTAGGTATATATAGTTAGGATTTTTTCTCTATGGGTTTTTTGAAAATTCTATGTCTAATAACTTTGGCGTTTGTGGACGGAATTGGCTGAAATTTTCAGGAAAATGGCACATTTTGTTTCTGAGCAGCCCCTGAAAATTGGGGGGGGTTTCGTCCAGGGGGGGTCGAGAAAAAAGGGGGGTCCCAAAACGTGTTTTTAACATTGAGTTTTCCATAGGGCGGTTGGCCTCACTTTTAGCCCGAACGGCTGAATGGATTTGCACGAAACTTGGCAAAATTGTAGGGACTGGTAGCCCGATGTGCCTTTTGTAGGTCTCAATATATGTGCTCCAGTGGATTTTGAGAAATTAACGTTTAAAAAAAGATATATATCTGTAACAGCGGACCGGGCAGCGTCCCAGGACGCGTACTTTTCGCGCAACGGAGCTTTGTGAAGCGAAGCTGATTGGTTCTCCGGCGTCTGTCAACATTCCAAACAGTCCGTAGCGGCCGCCATCTTGTCTCTCGGTAGGATCGAGAGACAAGAGGAGGTCAAAACAAAGGGGGAAATAACTATAAGGGGGCATAGTAGATCCTCGCTGACCCCCTAGGTTTGATGTGGAGGTTTTAAAAGGGCCCCGCGGGGCAAAAAAAAATAATAATAATAATAATCGAACGGCTGAATGGATTTGCACGAAACTTGGCAAAATTGTAGGGACTGGTAGCCCGATGTGCCTTTGCTAGGTCTCAATATATGTGCTTCAGTGGATTTTGAGAAATTAACGTTCAAAAAAAGATATATATCTGTAACAGCGCACCGCTTCGCGTACTTTTCGCGTTACGGAGCTTTGCGAAGCGAAGCTGATTGGCTCTCCGGTGTCTGTAAACATTCCAAACAGTACGTAGCGGCCGCCATCTTGTCTCTCGGTAGGATCGAGAGACAAGAGGAGGCCAAAGCGAAGGGGCAAATGACCATAAGGGGGCATAGTAGATCCTCGCTGACCCCCTAGGTTTGATGTGGAGGTTTTAAAAGGGCCCCGCGGGGCAAAAAAAAAAATAATAATAATAATCGAACGGCTGATGACCATAAGGGGGCATAGTAGATCCTCGCTGACCCCCTAGGTTTGATGTGGAGGTTTTAAAAGGGCCCCGCGGGGCAAAAAAAAATAATAATAATAATAATCGAACGGCTGAATGGATTTGCACGAAACTTGGTAAAATATTAGGGACTGGTAGCCCGATGTGCCTTTGCTATGTCTCAATATATGTGCTTCAGTGCATTTTGAGAAATTAACGTTCAAAAACAAGATATATATCTGTAACAGCGCTCCGCTTCGCGGAGATAAAATTATATGTGTATTACCTAGCTGTTGCTAACACCAGTTAGCGACGGCTAGTAGGAGATAGCGACCATCTTGGGTCCCACTTTGCATGTGAGTGATATTTATCACTAATGACATGCAAAGTGGGCATGCCAAGATGTTAGCGACTGGAAACAGTCGCTAACATCGCTATCTCCTATTATCAACTTTTGGAAATATTCGAGATAAGCGCGAATATCTCCAAAAAGTAACAGCTGCCCTGAGCAGTTCTTAGCCATGTTATCCAATGGGAGGTGGATAACATGGCTAAGAGCATTAGCTCGGTAATGCATGAATATCGCGGAGTTTTCAGCGACATTAATGCATTGCGCTCGTTTTTTATCGTATTTGCGATAAACCTTGATAATAGCAAGGTTTATCTGCGATAATTTCTGACGGTAAAAAAATCTTTGCAATGCATCGTTAGGGATAAATATCGCTTAACTTTGGTAATATGCCCCAACGTCTGTTAACGTTCGATTCGAAGGAAATCAGGAATTGTTGAAAAACATTGTGTGCGCCATCTTGTCTTTTTTCAAATGCCACACTTTTGTCGTGCACGGCAGCCATTTTAGATGCCTTGACCAGATCCACTCTGTGAACGCTGTCGATCCTTAGCATGGCTCCCCACCCTCGCAAGCATCTCCCCCAGGCAGTGGTCACCCCCGCTCTCTGTTTTATGCATGGGTAATAAACCTCCCCCCATCTGCGCTGTTCTTCCCTGAGAATCACACCCTGTGCCCGCCCGACACCTCCCTTTCGCCCTATTCACTACCGCACCCTCTGACACTCCTTTTCCTCTGTGTCCGATTGTGCAGGCCGGTCCTAGGCTATCAGCTAGCCCTGCAGATGTAGTTTATGGCCACAGCTGTAAAGAATCACCCGTCTTCAAAGGAGTTATAGTAGATCAAGGCCCACACTCGATGAGATCCGTCACAGCAGAAGCGTTGCTATTATCTGAAAACCATTCTGTATTGTGATTGGGGAGGGGACCGAGCGTGAAGCGGAAGATTCCAGGGATGACTCTTTGTACATCAAAGTTTTTACAATTATGTGTCACATTAAAAATATATAGCACTCCGACAAAGTAGTAAGATTATAAAACTTTAATAATTTATAAATATATACAAGAAAACAAAAATAGTAATAACATATAAACATTTTTAGAGAAAAACAACGAAGTAGCGGTCGGCTGTGCGAATAGTCCCAACGCAGCACAACGTCCAGATTTCCGGCGTGGGGCGTCGCGGGGGGTGGGTGATCAGTAGCAAACTGTTGTGCGAATAGTTCCAAGGCAGCAGAACGCGCCGAAATCTAGATGACACAAAAGTGATGTCTAGTAAGTTGCCACCCAGCAAATAACGGCGTGGGGCGTCGCGGGGGGTGGGTCATCAGTAGCAAACTGTTGTGCGAATAGTTCCAAGGCAGCAGAACGATGGCACCAAGGTGATGTCCAGTAAGTTGCCGCACTGGTTTTGGTATCCTACAATGCTGCTCCGAATAACGGCGTGGAGCGCCCCGGGGGAGGCGGCGTGAACGGGCCTCTCCAGGTGGAGTCTCGTCTGTTGTAGTGGGGCGCCCCTTTACCGTTTCAGTTGCCATTCCGTCCGCTTTTGGTCCACTGTGTCAAAATCCGCCATTCAGCTGAGTTGCGCCCACTCTTGCGGTGCAGCGATAGGCGGCTGCCACAGGACTCTCAAAATGGCGGCAGGCTGTTTCCTTTTTGGGCCTGGTCCACTGAAATGGCCCTGGGACACCTTGGAAATCGGACGCTTGTCTGCTAGGTCTTGGACCCCATTCTCGAAAGCGTCCCCTCCGCCTTGAGAATTCATCAAAAGTTTTGGGGGCCCCGACTCCTGCAGGCTTCTGGTGGGGAGCGGCTGCCATGATTGCTCGCGGAATGACCACGACGGAGCTACGAGATGGTGGTGCTCTCATGGTGACGCCAGCTTCAGTCTGAAACATCCAGAAACAAGGTGGGGCTTTCATCGTTTGGGGGGAAAAAAAAGTTTTCATCCAATGAAAAGTGTTGTTTTTAGGTCATATGATCAAGCCTTCCATCATTAGGAAACCAAAAGTAAAATGAACCAATGAAAAGTTTTATAAACAAGTCACATGACCTGTTATGCGGCATAGGGTATAAAATGCGGAGAAAATACGTTGGCACGTGAGGCGGCGTCAGTAGCGGACCGATGTGCGAATAGGCCGAAGGCAATACAACGCGCCAAGATCCGGATGGCATGGAGGTGGTGTCATAGTTGAGAGTTCTGAGCAGCGGTTGTAACACTGTCTGAAGCTTATTTGCAGCTGCTGCAGCTTCACTACGCGCCAAGATCCGGATGGCACCGAGGTGGTGTGTAGGAAGTTGCCGCACTGGTGTGGCCATCCTACAATGCTGAAAGTCGGCGTGGGGCGCCCCGTTGGCCTGTGAGTTTGCGTCAGTAGCGGACCGATGTGCGAATAGGCCGAAGGCAGCACAACGCGCCAAGATCCGGATGGCACCGAGGTGGTGTCTAGTAAGTTGTCGCACTTCTGTGGCCATCCTACAATGTTGAAAGTCGGCGTGGGGCGCCCCGTTGGCCTGTGAGATGGTGTCAGTAGCGGACTGATGTGTGAATGGGGCCAAAGGCAGCGCAACAATATTTTCTACTATATTTCCGGTGTAGAAGAGACCACAAGGCGCTGAGATGCCAAGATCCGGATGGCACCGAGGTGGTGTCTTGCAAGTTGTGGTACTGGTGTGGCCATCCTACAATGCTGAAAGTCGGCGTGGGGCGCCCCGTTGGCCTGTGAGATGGCGTCAGTAGCGGACCGATGTGCGAATAGGCCGAAGGCAGCACAACAATATTTTCTGACTGACACCACAAGGCGCTGAGATGCCAAGATCCGGATGGCACCGAGGTGATGTCTAAGTTGCGGACTGGTGTGCGAATGGGGCCAAAGGCAGCGTAACAATATTTTTTGTATGGAAGATACCACTAGGCGTTGAGATGCCAAGATTCGGATGGCACTGAGGTGATGTCTAGCAAGTTGGTGTGGTCATCCTACAATGCTGAAACTCGGCGTGGGTCACCCCATTAGCCTGTGAGATGGCGTCAGTAGCGGACCGATGTGCGAATAGGCCGAAGGCAGCACAACGCGCCAAGATCTGGATGTCACCGTGGTGGTTTCATAGTTGAGAGGCACTTCATCTGCAGTGGGGCGCCGAGATCCGGATGGCACCGAGGTGATGTCTAGCAAGTTGCTGTACTGGTGTGGTCATCCTACAATGCTGAAACTCGGCGTGGGTCGCCCCATTAGCCTGTGAGATGGCGTCAGTAGCGGACCGATGTGCGAATAGGCCGAAGGCAGCACAACGCGCCAAGATCCGGATGTCACCGTGGTGGTTTCATAGTTGAGAGGCACTTCATCTGCAGTGGGGCGCCGAGATCCGGATGGCACCGAGGTGATGTCTAGCAAGTTGCTGTACTGGTGTGGTCATCCTACAATGCTGAAACTCGGCGTGGGTCGCCCCATTAGCCTGTGAGATGGCGTCAGTAGCGGACCGATGTGCGAATAGGCCGAAGGCAGCACAACGCGCCAAGATCCGATGTCACCGTGGTGGTTTCATAGTTGAGAGGCACTTCATCTGCAGTGGGGTGCCGAGATCCGGATGGCACCGAGGTGATGTCTAGCAAGTTGCTGTACTTGTGTGGTCATCCTACAATGCTGAAACTCGGCGTGGGTCGCCCCATTAGCCTGTGAGATAGCAGTTCTTTGGATTTGGGCCTGGCTCGTCTGCTGTAGTGGGGCGCCCCTTTACCGTTTCAGTTGCCATTCAGCTGAGTTTCGGCTGCTCTTGATGCTACAGCGACAGGCGGCTGCAACAGGACTCTCAAAATGGCGGCCTGTTCTTTGGATTTGGGCCTGGTCCACTAAAATGGCCCTGGGACACCTTAGAACTCGGACGCTCGATTTTTTTTTCCTTTCCTGTACATGCAAAAAAAGGTAAATGCCCGGTACGTTACACGCTTCATCTGCCACGATGAACTCTCTAGAGGAACCGAAAAAAAATATAGTTGTGGTAACTATACCATGCATCGTCATATGGAGAGGTGGCAACAATTAATTATAGTGCTGCATAAAAGAGAGATTTGGAGGAGAACCCCTGACCTGCTAGTACATTCATCAAAGAAGTGGCACTGAGAGCTTCAGAGGCAAGGGAAACGGTCCCAAATATTTAGAAGAACTTTGGAAAGATTAAAATGACATGTTTAGATTGTGGCAAATTTATTTCATGTGGACATCTGAGTGTTACTCTAATAAATACAGCATATGAACATCATCATAGTCGATGGTTGGTAGAGACATTTTGACTATATCCTGGACCTGCCCGTCCTCGCCCAAAATGGCGCCAGAATAAATGGGACTCGTAACTCCTTGTTGTGTACTGGTTGCAGAACCTTGAAATCACGAGATACGTATGCAGTTTTGAAGCACATGGCGGGCGGGGACGAGAATTGATTGAATATTTCGACATCCCTATTGATATTAAGTTCTGATGTGTTATTGATTACTGTACTGTTGAAAGTTCGAATTAACGTCACCCATGGTACTTGCCCGCAAATGTATATCTAGATAATTTTATTGTAACTGGCCCTGTCGTATTTTAATTATAAAATGTACGTCCACCGATTCCGTAACTGTTAGACACCTTAGTTCTTGCAACCTAATGGCCCGCCCGTTACGTTCCTCTACAGTGTAAATGTCTATTTATCATATACGATTACAGTTTGCTCCGTGGCCGGCCCACGTGGTTATAGGCTCGTATTTGTATAATGAAATTTTCACAATAAAGGTTTTTAAAAGAAAACATGGTAGTAGTATATACATTGGTAAAGTTTTTAATAATAGTCACTGTTTTAGAATCATTAAAAGGCAAGTGAAATAAAGCAGACCAATTACATGAAGGGTAAAAGGTATAATACGAAGGAACGCAGTAAAGATAAATGGTCAAGGGCTGTTGTGTTTTCTATTCCTGCAACATAAAGTGATCGATAAGAATCTCATATTCAGGCGTATCGGCGACTAAGACAGCAGGTCGACCCTCTTTTGCTCAACGGCTCCGTCATGGGACGAAGAAACGCTCTTTTTCTCGAAAAAAGAATATATTTTACTTGCAGGACAGTTGTAAAATTTCCGGGAAAGTACATTAGCCTGGAACATTATAACATATATTTAAGAAAAAATAATGTTCGGAAGTAATGAAAAGCGTAATTTTTAGGTCATATGATCAAGCCTTTCATCATTACAATAAGAAAAGTAAAATGAACCAATGAAAAGTTTTATTAACAAGTCACATGACTTGTTATGCTTACGTTACGCGCTGCGCGCCCCGGATGACTTCCGGATGCGCTAACGCGGCGCGTCATATGACGCATTACGCGACAACGCAGGTACAGAATATAGTCAAAATGTCTCCACCAACCAGCGGTCGGAACACAACCCCTTTCAGCAGGCTAAATAGTTCTGTTAAATGACAACAGAAGGGACAGGCAACAAGAACCATCAGTCAAAGAGGGGAGGGCTAGTTCTTCTCTACCGGGTTACATTGGGGCGCTACCGGAACTGATCGAATTGGTAGTCTACAGTGTTTCTGGATGTTTCAGACTGAAGCTGGGGTTAGCATGAGAGCAGCACCATTTCGTAGCTCCGTCGTGGTCATTCCGCAACCAATCATGGCAGCCGTTCTTTATCGTTATTTTGGGCGGGGTGGGTGGCGGAGCAGAGCTGTTTTGCAGCCATCATTGTGTGGAGTTCAGTTCATCTCACTAGTTTTGTATTTGTCATGAGGGGTTGTTCCTAATGTTTCTATTTTAGCGAGGTCAAAAAGAGATCCCATTAGTGGCCTACTGATTTTGCTCGATTCCTTTTCTTTTTTTTTACACGATTTTTCGTTATCTGCAAAGACTAAACAGAGTATTGCGACTCTGTGTTTGTTTGTAAATAGAGAATGAACCAAAGAGAACTAATTCTAAAACAGTAAATACTTGGATAACAATGAATCAAATGGAGAGAGAAGCAGGCACGACGGATTACAACGGGGGCAAAGACCTGCGTTAACTACCTTTCACTATCTGCAAAGAGAGAGTACTCCTAATAGAAATGAGGGGGGGGGGCACCATTCAAAGCAGATCAGTGTGCATAAACACGAAAATGTTTTCACTTACCACGTACTTGACATTCGACAGCTTATGATATTTGCTATTAAAAAACCATTGAAATTCACTGAAAAAACCATAGGTTATAGACCATATATAGTTAGGAATTAGCATTTACAAAACCTTGAAAATTCACTGAAAAAACCATAGGTTATAGACCATATATAGTTAGGAATTAGCATTTAAAAAACCTTATTTTACTCACACAAAACCATTGAAATTCCATATATAGTTAGTTGCACTAACTATATATCGCGCACCTGCAATCCACTGCTGATGATGTCACATATTACATCATTCATGACATGGTCAGTGACATCACTGATGACATCACTGATGACATCTCAAATGACATCACTGATGACATCACTGATGACAACATCCAGTGACTGTATGTTTCTGTAAAGTTAAAATGTGTCTTACATATTGAAGAATGAGTGGAAGTATAAGTGTCTGGACAAAGGATTTAGTAGGTGTATGACTGAATGCATGAGTGAGTGATTAAATGTGTCTCACTGAGTGCATGGGTTAGTGACTAAAGTGTCTTAATTTGTGCATCATTATGTCTGTTGTTCTGTAAACTGCTGCATGTTTTGATCAGTAGCTATATGATTAACTATATGGGTTACTGATTGATTGTCCAAGTATTTGTATGGGAGACTGAGTGTGTGTGTGGCTGGCTGGGAGGTGTGTGACTCTGTGCAGATCAATGTGTACTTGTATCAATGATTGTATAACAAGGTAAGTATGTGTTAGTATATGTTTGAAAATGTAAGGTGCTCTATGTTTAACTGTATAGACAAGAAAATGGAAGTGTCATTGATTATTTACAGGACTGACTAGGTGTGTGAGTAACTCCATGGATGAGTGGCAGACTGTGAGTGTCTGTATAGGTGTATGAGTGCATATGATAGTGTTGTAAAGATGAGTGATTGTATGTATGAATGATAGTATGGGTGAATGAGTGAAGGTGTGTGTAGACGTAGGAATCAGTGAGTGCGTATGTAGTAACTAGTATTGGTGTGTCAATGGTTTCAAAAATTATATTCTGTATTTAACACTGGGTGAAACAGAGGTTATATTAAAATGTGAGGAGATGCATTGTATTGTCACATGAATGATATCATCAGTGATGTGGTCATTGATGTCAAATGAGATGTCATCAGTGATGTCATCAGTGATGTCATTTGAGATGTCATCAGTGATGTCATCAGTGATGTCACTGACCATGTCATGAATGATGTAATATGTGACATCATCAGCAGTGGATTGCAGGTGCGCGATATATAGTTAGTGCAACTAACTATATATGGAATTTCAATGGTTTTGTGTGAGTAAAATAAGGTTTTTTAAATGCTAATTCCTAACTATATATGGTCTATAACCTATGGTTTTTTCAGTGAATATATATATATATATATATATATATATATATTACCTACTGGCGGTCGCCAGGAGGTAGATATAGTTAGGACCTACTTTCCATAGGAAATCCGCAACATTCTATTGGGAATAACTTTGGCGCCGGTGGACGAATCTTCATGAAATTCTTAAAGAAGATAGCCCACTCTGCTCCGCTCCGTCCCTGAAATTTTTGGGGGGATTCGTCAAGTGGGGGCTGATAAAAAAGGGGGTCCCAAAATGTGTTTTCCCATGTTATTTTCTATAGGATTTTTAGACACAGCTACAGCCCGAACGACTGAACGGAATTACAAGAAATTTGGCAAAATGGTAGAGTCTGATTGGCAGATCACGTTTTTGCTCAAATGGTGTAAATCCCTCCAGTAGTTCCTGAGAAAATCATGAGAAAAAAATAAATATATGCTGTTAGACGTTTGTCAACATTCCAATCGGTCGAAATCAGGAAGTGTTGGCCGCCATTTTGTGTCCGAGACAGAAGAGAGCGGATAAGAAAAGTGGAAAACGTGAAAAGGGGGCAGGGTAGAGACTCCCTGACCCCCTAGGTCTTCTCAGGGGGTCCCTGAAGGATCCTGAAAGCCCCCCACAATTTTTGGGGGGAAAATTTGCAGGGTGCCCGCACGTTGCACGCACCCCGAGGCAAAAGTGAGTGAAAAACAAAAGTGGAAAACGTGAAAAGGGGGCAGGGTAGAGACTCCTTACCCCCTAGTTCTTCTCTGGGGGTCCCTGAAGGACCCCAAAGGCCAAAATATTTTTTTTTTTATTTAAATCGCGGGGTGCGCGCACGTTGCTTGCACCCTGAGGTAATAGTGAGTGAAAAACAAAAGTGGAGAATGTGAAAAGAGGGCAGGGTAGAGACTCCCTGACCGCCTAGGTCTTCTCAGGGGGTCCCGGAAGGACTGCAAAGGTAAAAAAATACTTTAAAAAATAAATAAATCACGAGGTGCGCGCACGTTGCACGCACCCTCGAGGCAAAAATTCTCGAGGTGCGCGTACATTGCGCACACATAAGAAGAAAAAAACAAAAAAAAATACAGTAAAATAACAAGTTTGAGTGTTTAGATGTTGGTTGGCTCTAAAAAGAGCCATTGTGTTCATTGAGTGTTCTTTGTACCTACAAGTAAGTATCGATGCAGAGTCTAAAATTCAAGAGGAAAACTCTGTTTCCCTCATCTGTGAAATATACACTGTCTCCTCTATAAATGCCCTGCATGTTGTAAAGGAAGTTGTTGTGGTATATAGAACCCATACCATAGTCTCGGAGGAAAGCAGAAACAGACTTATTCACATGTTTCCTTGCTTTCTCAATCTGTGGACAATATTGGTTGGACCAGTTCCATTTTTGCCTTTGGCATATATTAGAATATACAAGGCAGTTTGTGGAAAAAGTGACATAAATTGCCCAAAGGTGTCCTTTACAAGCAGTTCCAGACCTACCCCAGTCAAAGTGTCTAGGTCATTGCCACCACAGTGCACAATTATGAGGTCAGGGTGTGGGAGATGCAAAAAGGATTTTACCAATAGCATCAATTGATGACATCTCAATCCTCTTTGGCCAATCCACATAATATCCACATTTGGTAAGTCAAGGTTGAGAAAGCATCTATTTGCTGCATACCTTTCACTCCAGAATATATAGCTGTGTTCTACAATCCACACTCTAATCATCTGGAAGGGAGATGGTTGTACTCAGAAGGGCTCTTGAAATGAAATGGCAGCTTGAAAGTAGAAGTTTAGAAGAAAATGTGGATGAGATTCAGTGCACTTGAAAAAGAATAAATGATTTGTGGTTTCTGTAAATTCAACATTGAAAACTAGGGTGCATGCTACTGTTTTTTTTAAGGAGAAATGCTAATGGTTGAGAGAAAGTGATTGAAAGGAACATTGCACAGGATTCGCTGTGTATTCAAACACCCTTGCTGATTAGTTTTGCAGATGAACTTTTGACCTGTGTGTTCAGTAAGGTGTCTATGGAGTGTTACCATGGTAACAGGCAGAGAGAGCAGTGGGGGAAGGTTGAATTTTATGAGAAATTGAAAGTGTTTCAATGTACAACCAATTAAAATGTTAGTTTTGTTTTGAATTTCTGTGGGAAGATATTTGATTGGTTATCTTCAAGATTAGAATGTAAAATGAGAGGAAAGCTATGCCATTTTGTGCGTGCTCTGAGTGGTGCACTGTTCAGAGATTCTGCTTAAGAAAATCTGCTGTGTGATTGACACTGTTCTAAAACTACAAAAGCATTTTTAAAGGTGAGTTGTTAATTTGTAAGGGGGTCTATGTTGTGCAGTTTAAGTTAAATTGAAAAATGTATTCTAATGTGGAAGCAGGAGTTTATTTGAACAGAGTCTAATTTTGAATTTGTCTGCTTTGGGAAAAAATATTGTGAAAGGAGTATTTGGTATGTTGATGTGTTTGAGATGATATTTTTTGCAGTGGAGTGCTGTTGTTAAAAATGATGTAAGAGCCTCTTTCACTGTAGTAATCATTTTGCTGAATTGCAAGGCATACTGTCATGTGTCTAAGATCACAGTATGAGTCAGACTTCATTGCGGAAACATGTGGCAGAATAATTTGCTTTGTTAATGTGTTTTAAAATGCGGCAAAAGATGTAGTCATGGAGTAAGTCATTTGTTATGACAGTTAGTGCTATAAATTGGAAAGCAGCATGAGTGTCAGGCCTCTGAATTCCCAAATAGTCTCCATGCTGTGTGATAAAGATCCTGGGTGTGCTGTAGAAATTGCATACCAACTTTTTCAGTAGCATGTACAAATTATTTAAGTGAATTCTCATTTCTACATTCTTAGTCCCACCCTGAGCCCTTGCATTGCCTGTACTCCTCTGCACTGTCTAAAAATGTGAAACAGCATTCCTAGCTAGAATGTTTTTTCACTTTAGTAATTATTTTGCTGAATGGCAAGGCATACTGTCATGTGTCTAAGATCACAGTGTGTGTCAGACTTCATTGCTGAAACATGTGGCAGAATAATTTGCTTTGTTAATGTGTTTTAAAATATGGCAAAAGATGTAGTCATGGAGTAAGTCGTTCCTTATGACAGTTAGTGCTATAAATTTGAAAGCAGCATGAGTGTCAGGCCTCTGAATTCCCAAATAGTCTCCATGCTGTGTGATGAAGATCCGGGGTGTGCTGTTGAAATTGCATACCAACTTTTTCAGTAGCATGTACAAATTATTTCAGTGAATTCTCATTTCTACATTCTTAGTCCCACCTTGAGCCCTTGCATTGCCTGTATTCCACTGCACTGACCGAAAATGTGAAACAGCACTCCTAGCTTGACTGTTTTTACACTGTAGTAATCATTTTGCTGAATTGCAAGGCATACTGTCATGTGTCTAAGATCACAGTGTGAGTCAGACTTCATTGCAGAAACATATGGCAGAACAATTTGCTTTGTTAATGTGTTTTAAAATGTGGCAACAGATGTAGTCATGGAGTAAGTCGTTCCTTATGACAGTTAGTGCTATAAATTTGAAAGCAGCATGAATGTCAGGCCTCTGAATTCCCAAATAGTCTCCATGCTGTGTGATAAAGATCCTGGATGTGCTGTAGAAATTGCATACCAACTTTTTTCAGTAGCATGTACAAATTATTTCAGTGAATTCTCATTTCTATATTCTTAGTCCCACCTTGAGCCCTTGCATTGCCAGTACTCCACTGAACTGTCCAAAAATGTGAAACAGCACTACTAGCTAGACTGTTTTTTCACTGTAGTAATCATTTTGCTGAATTGCAAGGCATACTGTCATGTGTCTAAGAACACAGTGTGAGTCAGACTTCCTTTCAGAAACATGTGGCAGAATAATTTGCTTTGTTGATAGTCTCCATGCTGTGTGATAAAGATCCTGGGTGTGCTGTAGAAATTACATACCAACTTTTTCAGTAGCATGTACAAATTATTTCAGTGAATTCTCATTTCTACATTCTTAGTCCCAACTTGAGACCCTGCATTGCTTGTACACTGCTGCACGGGAAACAACCTTTACAACGCAACTTTTACAATGCTCTGACATTACAACGCAACTTTTACATCACAAGATCCATTTCATAGCATGCCATTACAATGCAACCATTACAATGCATGACACTACAACGCATACCATTACAATGCATGTTATTATAACGCAGTCATTACAATGCATACCATTACAACGCATACCATCAACATCCAACACTTACCGTACAGTTGCACCCCCTGGAGTTAGAATAGTAATTTTTACCCCTACACTATCCAACACTTACCGTACATGCAATGTAATGTTATGTGTTGTAATGCTATGCGTTGTAAAGGTAGTCTGCGTTGTACAAAATGCGTTGTAAAGGTGCGTGTTGTAAAAGTATGCATTGTAACATCATACAACACCACTGCACTGTCCTAAAATGTGAAACAGCACTCTCAGCAAGACTCTCTTTCACTGTAGTAATCATTTTACAGAATTGCAAGGCATGATGTCATGTGTCTAAGATCACAGTGTGAGTGAGAATTCATTTCAGAAAAAAGTGGCAGAATAATTTCCTTAGTTGATATATTTTAAAATATGGTAAAACCTGTAGTCATGGAGTTTGTCCGGCCTTAGGACATTTAGTGCTAGATAGTCCAAAGTAGCATGTGTGCCAGGCCTATGAATTCCAAAATAATCTCTATGATGAAATTGAAGAAGTACAACAATTGAGTCGTTGTTCAGCTCGATTTTTGCTTGTAAAAGATTTATATGTCCGCCGAAAACAGTTTTCTGTTTGTTTGGCATATGCGGTGACTATTCATAAATCTCAAGGTTTAAGTGTAGATAGTGCTTTGGACACGGCTTTGGTGAATATTGGAAGTACTGTGTTTAAAGAGGGTATGGCATATGTTGCTTTATCTCGAGTCAGAACTTTATCTGGATTATACCTGATTGATTTTGATGACACAAAGATTAGTGCAGATGTAAATTGTGTAAGAGAGTCTAATAGGTTAAGAAGAGAACATGCTCCCAATTTACCTCAATATCCAGTATTTGAAAAGTGTGTGGTAAGTGGAGAAAGAAGATATGTGAAAAAAAAGTGTAGCGAGGTTGCAGAGAAAAGAATGACACAGTATATAAGAAATACAGCTCTTCTTGGAGAAGTGAAGTTTATATTTTTTCTTTTTGGAACAGTTTCATATTTTTTTTGTTTTTTTGTATGAAAAAAATAAACAGGAAACGAAAAACTGTTCAACAGGAACAAACTAAATAAAATAAAAAACAAATTATTTTCGTGAGCATTGGTGCTGCCTAATCTTATTTTCTATTAGGTTGACACTCTGCTCTCGGTAGCATAGTTACATTTAATATGTACATTGCCCAAAAGTGGGGGGACATCTAAAGCTGATGTCGATGGAGATGCAGATGGTGCTCCTGATGAGGTGCTGGGGACAGCAGGTGGAAGTTGTCTCGCAAGGGCTCTTCTGGAAGCCTGTGCATATTGGTGAGGGTGCACATTTTTCACATGCCGCAACATCGTGTGAATGCTGAAGGAGTATTTCTTCTGTGGGTTTCCCCTCGACAGCACACTCCCACAAATAGTACATGTTACCTTTGGAGCATTCACTTTTTTCTGCCCCTCAGGATAGGTGAAGAACTTCCATATGAAAGATGTCTTTGTCTTCTTGGTACGTGGGTCCACATCTGATTCAGAAGAGGAGGAATCCTGTGGCTGCTGTCGCTCTGCCATATTTCCACTCCAAATCCTGGAAGAAAACTCCAAAGCTGGAACAAAACAGCAAAGGTCCTTCTCCCAAGAAAGTCAAAGAGATAGTGAGGGAAGTGGTTGGGGTTTTTGAAGATTCTGGAAAAGAAACTACTATAAACCAATCAAAAGTGTTGTTTTCAAGTCACATGACTTTACCTGCGCGCAGCCGTGCACACACCCCGTGCGCACCCGTGCACGCACGTTGCGCGACCGTCACATATGAATGACGTTTTACCCGGTTTTCGTAAATGCTTTTAAAAACGTGAAAAGGAGGCAGGGAAGAGACTCCCTGAACCCCTAGGCCTTCTCATGGGGTCCCTGAAGGACCCCGAAGGGCAAAAAATAAAAGAAATAAACAACTAAATAAATAATTGCGAGGTGCGCGCATGGTGCATGCACCCTCAAGGCAGAAGTGACTCAAAAATAAAAGTGGAAAATGTGAAAAGGGGGCAAGGTAGAGACTTCCAGCCCCCCTAGACCTTCTCAGGGGGTCCCTAAAGGACCCGGAAGAGCAAAAAAAAACTGTTTGTTGTTTTTTTAAAAGAAAAACCGCGAGGTGCGCGCACGGTGCATGCACCCTCGAGGCAGAAGTGAGTCAAATACAATAGTGGAGAACGTGAAAAGGCGGCCGGGTAGAGACTCCTTGACCCCCTAGGCCTTCTCATGGTTTCTCTAAAGGACTCCCGAGGGCAAAAAAAACATTTTTTCTTTTTTTAAATCGCGAGGTGCTCGCACGTTGTGCGCACGTTGGAATTTTTTTTTTTAATTAATTGACAAATTTGACTGTTTATATTTTGATTGAACATGTAGACTATACTATTCAACTTTATACAAATCATAAAAACTAGCTATGCCGTTGTATATTATACGATACAGTAAATGTATTACAATATACAAAGGCAGTTTGTTGAAAAATAAATATATAAAAAATATGAACATTGATACAGAAATTAGCATTTTAAAAACCTTTGAAATTCACTTAAAAAAACATAGTTTTCACACACGTTATAGTTAGGAATTAGCATTGAAAAAACCTTCCAAATTCCCTGAAAAAAACATATGTTTCAGGCCTGATAAGTTAGGAATTAGCATGTAAAAAACCTTTGAAATTCCCTGAAAAAAACATAGGTTTTAGGCCTGATATAGTTAGGAAATAGCATTTAAAAATCCTTAGAAATTCACTGAAAAAACTGTAGATTTTAGGGGTGTTATAGTTAGCTGGACATTTCACTCATACAAAACCATTGATATTCCTCAGATATAGTTATACTAAGTTGTACTAACTGTATCTCGCGCGCCCACAATCTACTGCTGATGATGTCACATATTACATCATTCATGACATGGTCAGTGACATCACTGATGACATCTCAAATGACATCACTGATGACATTATCCACGTGATGATACACCTCATCATACACTAGTATAACCTTTCATTACTCACTGTACCATATTTGAATCCATTGACACACCGATACAAGTTTCTAAAAACCCACTCAGTGATTCCTAAATCTATACACACATCTAATCACTTACCTACAGATTCACTCATACATGCAGTGAATGATCAATAGAAGACTATCAAATATACTTATACACCTATATCGACATTACACACCAGCACACATCCTATTCATTTATAAAGTCATCCTATTCACTTATGCAAACAATGGATCATACTTACATTTACTTAGCTATACACTTATACAAACACCACTTTATCTATTCATATAGATAGTAAATTATACTTAGTGTGTTATAAAATCACTATTACAAGTATACAGTTATCTATACAGACACACATACAATCACTGAGTCTTATGTATACTTATTTATAAACAACAACTGATACATACATTGGATTTTATTTTTCTACTTTGTTGGACATGTACCATTAAGAGAGATATTTGATTATCACCACACCCATAAAGATATTCACTCACCCAAACAACTGTCATAACATGCAGTCTTAACGTCATATACCTACTAAATCAACTATTCACACATCTTTGGACCGTCACACACCTCCCACCGAACCACACACACATTCACTCTCCCATACAAATACTCAGTTAACTACTCAATAACTAATATAGGCTTTCAAATAGCTACTAACCAACTGGAGTAGTAGTTTTTACAACAACTGACAAAGAGATACAGATGTTCACACAATTTAGTCACTATCCAATATATTTAGAGAGACACTTTAAATTAGTCAACTAAACAGTCAATCACACTGCTACTAAATCCTCCATCTTGATATTTATATTTATATATCCACTCCTTCTTCAATGCAAATTGCTATATATACAAGACATATTTAAATAACAAAGCAAACCACATTCACTGGATGATTTCATCAGTGATGTCCTTTGAGAATGTGGAATGGGGAAGGGTTGACATTTTTGTTAATTGGAAAGGGTTCAAAAGTTCACGCAATAGAAAAGTGTTTTTCATTTTGATTTAATGTGGGAATAAATGTGATTTGTTATTTATTTGTATATGTGTGTAGATTGATAGGAAAAGTTTGCTATTTGCTATAGGACTTCCTGACCCCCTATGGCTGCTTGCAGGATTTTACAATGATTCCCAGGGTCCAATTCTTTTATTTGTTCTTGCTTTGGTAAGCTTACTGGATGACTTTCAGACTATGCACCGTATATGGTACGTGCGCGGTAAATCTACCGTAAAAAAAAATAGTCTCTATCAGTAACGTTTATAATCCCTGGGGACCCCATCCCCCAGGGCTCCTTTTAAAAAAAAAAAAAAAAAACACCTGTGTGAGGGGTTTAAGTCCCCCCACACGCCCCAGGGCTTTTGAATGATGGGAGGGGGGTACGCGGCTACCTCTCAAGGCCGGCTCTTTCAGTGTCCCGGGGTGCCTACCCCGGGACACTGCTGTTTGCTATGATAGGGCAGGAGCTTTGCGGTTCCCACCCTACCACAGCAAACCGCTTTCCTAATTACCCTGCTCTTTCTTTCAAGTAGGAAAGGAGATTGCTTTTTGTCAGAGAGAGCAGCATTTAAGCTGCTCTCTCTGATGAAAATCAATGCCCGGTCCAGAAGGACGAGGGGAGCTGGCTGGGACCGTGGGGAAATTGGGGCTCCCTCCACGGTCCCCAACTTTATATTTAGCCCCGGGGGATTGGGTTCCCTGGGATTATATAAAATTAGTGATAGAGGCTATTTTTTTTTTTACAGTAAATTTACCGTATGCGTACCAGGCACGTACGGACGACGTACGGTACGAAGTTTGAAAGTCGTCCCCTAAGCGTATCTAAGCAAGAAAAAAACAATAAAAAAATATATTTTACAGATATCTATCAAATGTATGTGCTTATATGTTAGTTGGTTCTAATGAGACCTTTTCTCTTTATTGGTACTTAAAAGTAAGTACTTATGCATAGTCTAAACTTGTTTAGGAGCAGTGTTTTATAGAGTGCTGAACTTTTGACCTTTGTTGACAGTTGACTTTTGAATGATCTGTTGGGGGTAGGGTGGACAGTTATGTCAGTTGGAAAGGTTTGAAATGGTGAACCAATGGAAATGTGTCTTTGGTTTTGAATTAATGTGTGAAGGATTTTGATTTGTTATTTACATGTATATATGTGTACATTGAGAGGGAAAATGTGCCACTTCTTGGTTCTGCTGCAAACACTGAAGTAGAGAGATTCTGTATAAGAATATCTGCTTTGTGAGTGGCATTCTTCTTAACCTACAAATCAATTTCAAAGGTGAGTTGATAAGTTGCAAGGGAATGTATGTGGTACATTTTGCTTTTAGTAAGAGTAATGTGTTCTTTGCATTTGGATAAGAATTGTGCTAAAATTATTTGGTAAGTTAATTTGTTTAGTGAGTCACTTTTGTGCAATAAAGTGCAGTACTAAAAAATGTAGAATGTGTGCAGTCACTTTTTCAGTTGTAGAGTAGTTAATAGTGTTGCTTGTTTAGAATTAGGGTGGTGTTCTAAATCTACAATTTTGCAGTCAGTATACATACACTGCTGCATACACATTTGGCAGATTGATAAGCCCCTTTTGTCTTTTTGTTGTTGTATTCCTCTGTCTCTCCTCATAATCCTTCTATCTTCTCATTTTTTCCCCTCTCTCTTCATACTTCATCTTTCTCTTCATCCTCCCTGTTCTGTCCTCTTACTCTTCCTTCTCTCCATTCATACATGCTGGGTCAGATTTACAAGCCCCTTGTGCGTCTTTGTTATTCTATTGTGTCACCTTTTTTGATGTAATGTTGGCAAAAGTAATGTTGTAAATTGCATATGCATTTTCAAAATGAGTCAGGGTTGTTCACTGAAATGTAGTAGTTATATACATGGAATGTGTACAGTCACTTAAACGTTTTACAGTAGTAAATGTGTTTTGGTATAATGCATGGTGTCATTTTGTTGTCTAATATCACACTGTGCAGCTGAGTAGATTAAGGAAATATATTCGGCCCTTTTCCCTATGTTCCATCCGCCCTTGTCATACTTCCTCCTCTCTCTTTTTACTCCTTCCTCTCTCCTGGTACTGCCCCCTTTTTCTTATATTTACCTCTGTCCTTTACTGCCCTTCTTTGTGTTTATATTTCCCTGTCTCTCCTCATATTCCTGCTATCTCCTCATTTTCTTCCCTCTCTCTTCATACTTCATCTTTCTCTTCATACTCCCTGTTCTCTCCTCTTTCTCCTTTCTCTCTCTCGATATACACTTTAGGCAGATTTACAAGCCTCTTGCGCCTCTTTGTTGTTTTATTGTGTCACTTTATTTTGAGGTAATGTTGGCAAAAGTAATGTTGTAAATTGCATATGTATTTTTAAAATGAGTCATGGTTGTTCACTGAAGCGTAGTAGTTATATACATGGAATGTGTATAGTCACTTAAACGTTTTACAGCAGTAAATGTGTTTTGGTATAATGCATGGTGTCATATTTTTTTGTCTGATATCACACTGTGCATCTGTGTACATTAAGGAATTATGGGGCATATTATCAAGGATCTGTGGTAAAATTATCGCAGTTTTATCGGCAGAAAACCTCAGATAAAACTGCGATAATGGGCTTGATAATACGCTCTTGTTAATTCCCATAGAAGCCCATGTTCTGATGTTAACATGGGCTTCTATATGAATTAACAAGGGCGTATTATCAAGTCCATTATCACCGTTTTTTCGGCAGATTTCTGCTGATAAAATGGCGATAATTTTAACACCGGGCCTTGAAAATATGCCCCTATATCCGTCCCTCTTTCCATATTTTCCACCGTCTCTTGTTTATAATCCCTCCTCTCTCTTCTTACTCCTTCCTCTTTCCTGATACCTCTCCCTTTTTCTTATATTGTCCTGTGTCCTCATAATGGCCTTCTTTGTGTTTATATTTCCCTGTCTCTTCTCATATTCCTCCTGTCTCCTCATTTTCTTCCATCTCTCTTCATACCTCATCTTTCTCTTCATACTCCCTGTTCTCTCCTCTTTCTCATTTCTCACTCTTTCTCTTTAAACTGTGGCCAGATTTACAAGCCCCTTGTGCGTCTTTGTTGTTTTATTATGTCACTTTTTTTATGTAATGTTTCCAAAAATAATGTTGTAAATTGCATATGTATTTTCAAAATGAGTCAGGGTTGTTCACGGAAATGTAGTAGTTATACATATGTAATGTGTACAGTCACATAACCATGTTACAGTAGTAAATTTGTTTTGGCAAAATGTATGGTCTCATATTTTTTTGTCTAATATCACACTGTGCGTCTGTGTACATTAAGGAATTATATTTGCCCCTTTTGCATATTTTCTAGCTTCTCTTGTCATACTTCCTCTTCTCTCTTCTTACTCCTTCCTCTCTCATCATACTACCTTCTTTTTCTTATATCCTCCTCTCTTCTTATAATTCTCTTTCTCTTTTTGCATTCTTCCCCTACTCTTCATATTCTCTTCTGTCTTTATATTCACCCCTGTCCTCATAGTTCTTACTGTCTCCTAACAGTACTCCCTCTCTCCTTGTACACCCAGTCTTCCCTTATATTTGTCTTTTCTCCACATTTGTGTCTCCTTTTCTCTTTATATTCCTTCCTCTTTCCTCATATATACTCTTCTGTTCTTATATTCTCCCTTTCTTCTTATTCTCACTCTTTTTTGCACATACTCCCTATTCTTTTCTCATACTTTTCTTTTTCTTCTCATACTCCCCTTTCTCTACTCAGACTTCTCTTCTTTTTTTCTGATACTACCCACTCTCTCCTGATATTCCCCTCTTTTCTTATTGCCACATTCCTTTCCTTATTCTCCCCCCTGTCCTTATACTCCCCCCTATTTTCATATTCTCCTCTTTCTCCTCTTACTTCTCCCTGTCTCTTCATACTACTACCTTTTTCTTATATTCCCTTTTGTCCTATACTCCTTCTCTCTGTGTTCATATTCTCTCCTTTTTCTTCATATTACTTTTCTATTTTCATTTTCTGTTCTCTCTCTTTATACTTCCCTATTCGGTTCATACTGCCTGCTCTCTTCTCTTACTCCCCCTTGATTCCTTACATACACTCTGCAGCACTTTCCTCATACTCCCCGTCTTTTCATACTGATCCCTCTCTTTGTATTTGTTTCTCTTCTCAAACTCCTACCTCTTTCCTCATACACCTTTCACTCTTCCTAATCCCCCATCTGTTTATACTCCTTCTGTTCTTATCATACTGTATCCTCTGTTCTTTTACACCCTTTTTCACCTTATGCTCTACTTTTCCTAACATTATCCCTGCTCTCTTCTGGTACTCTCCTCTCTCTCCTTATAGACACTCCTCTTTCCTTATACTCCTTTTTTGTCTTCATGCTTGCGCCTCTTTCCACATATCCCTTCTTTTCTGTTTATAGTCCTTTCTTTCTTCTTATACTGCTCCCCGTCTCCTCACACTCTTTCTCTTTCTTCTAATACTCTACCTTCTCTCCTCATACTCCCACCTTTCTCCTCTTACTTTGCTTTACCTCGTCATACTTTCCAGTGTGTTCATACTCCGTTTATCCCCTTATACTGCAGTGTCTGCTTAGACTCCCCTTTCTCCTCATATTTTCCCTTGTCTCATACTCCTGCTTGTCTTGTTATAACTCCTTCTATTTTCATACTCCCACCTTTGTTCTCATAATCCTTCCTCTCTTCTTATAAGTAATATATTAGTATATTTCATATATTTATTTTTGTAATGTTATGTATATTTTTAATAATAGATTCTATTTTTCAACACTGAAAAAAAATCATCATGCCTACAAAATCTGAAAAGAGGAAACAACGAAAGAAAGCTGTTTATTAAAGGGAGGTCATCCACATATTTACCTGAAGAACAATGTGTTAATAAAAAGAAAAAAAGTCCTGATAAGGGAACGAAGATTATTTTGAGGAAATTATCAAACAGTAAGAGAAGTGTGCACAATGTGAAAAATACAAATTGTGTATCTGCAAATAAAAAGAAAAGTAAGAAGAAAGAGAACAGCCATGGGAATTCATCTTGTAAAAAACAAGTGTATAGTAAAAGGAGGAAGAAACAATTTCAGGAAATTAGAAAAACAATGTCTTACTTGTTGAAAGAAGTGAAGAAATGTAAAAAAAAAAACCTTTTTATAAGAAAAAGAAACATATAGAAAATGTAGTTGAGATAGCTTTCGAATTGAAAAATAAATATGTTTATTTTAGTAATCAATAAAATTCGATCACTAGATAAGCCAATCCATTTAATGAAGGCCGAAAGTAAGTGGAGAAGAGTAATTAACAGAAGTAATTTTTCTGAGTTTTTTTTGGGTGAATGGAAACATAGTTCAAGTTCTGAGCCTTTTTTTAATGAAGAGAATTATCTTCAGAGTAATGATTTGTTGCATGCAGTTGTGGTCGTGCTTATGAGGTTAGAAATGGTTGTTCGATTGAGAAAGAGAAAATTGTTCCTAGAAATGCAGAAGAGGTGTTAGCTGATGAAATTTTAGGGAGACGTCCAAAAGCTCCAGTATACACTTGGAATTGCAGTAGTATTTGCAGTATACGGCAGGAATCTATTGATTTTTTTTACGCAATTTCTTATGTAACTATACTAAGAAAAGTGTTAAACAAAAGATTAAGATGTTGCAAGGACTAGACCCTTGCAGAGTGAGAGAAAATACTGGTTTGCAAGGTCATTCTCTGGCTTGTCTTTCTAAAAAAGTATGTCGAAGTGTTTTTCACCATTTCAGGATGTAAGCAGTACATCATACTTAAATGAGGAAATTAGTCAGAACATTGTATTTTCCAAAAAGTCCAGCACTAACGTTAAAAAAGTTGAACAGTGCTCTTTTGCGTGGATCTGTATCAGATGTAATGAACGTTTATGATGAAATTCAGGTTAGTTACTTTGGTCCTGAGAAGACAGTGCAGAAATTGATACATTAATAGAAGGACATGTGGAAGAGAATGTACAACATTGTAGTACAGAGAATTTTCAGCAAGAAATTACAAAGTTTAAGGTGATTTCAGGTGAAAGGCCAAATTATTCTTGTATTTGTTGTCAATAGACTCATTTTAAAAATCAGACCAGAACTGTTGATCTGTATTTAAAAAGTGAAAAGGAAAATAATAATGAGTGGATGGAATTTGCTACTTATTTGTTGATAGAGAATTGTTTTGATTTGGGTTCTGATCAGCGTATCAGAGTCTATTCTTATTCAATGTGTGCATCCATTTCAGGTTATTGTTCTTATGGAGCCTAAGACAGGAAAATTGCCTCCTTCAGATTTACAGAGAGGATTAAAGGGAAGAGTTGTATATTTGCCTCTAGTTTTAAAGAAAATTATTGAAACAATTGGGGTAAAAAATGTAGAAGATGAAACTTTAGTTATTGTTGTTAATGGCATTCCTACTAAGAGTAAGAAAATCTGGCAAGAATTAGTGGATGTTAGGAAAGTGAAAAAGGCAACGTTTTATCTGGTAAAAAATAATCAATATTATAAAAATGTGTATGTGAGAGAGGAAGAAATAACTGTAGAAGAAGATAGTGACTCGCCATCTGGACAAATTGAAAAAGTGGATGTGTCCAGAACTGAAGAAAACTACGAACATGACAGTCTTCATCCACTTCATTCTAAAGAAGTGATGGGGAATACTATAGAGTTATTCCAAATGAAAGAAGCAAAAGGAATTCTCATTAGTGTATGGGAAAAAAGCTTGGAAGCTCGTGGTTTCCCTCAGTTGTTTCCCACTGGAAAAGGAGGACAATATGATGACCGAACTGTGCAGATTCCTGCATCTGAATACTGGACATCAAGAGTATATGCAGAAGATCCAAGATTTCGACAATGTATTCCATATTTTTTTCATCTTTTGTTTGAGAGTGATTTGTCTGGACTTTCTTATGCAGTAAACCATATATTGAAACAGGTGTACGTCTGCAAAATGTTTCGGCAAAGGAATTTATGGATAACGTACTGCAGATAGATAATGTTTTGGAGTCTCAGCTAATTAATCTCATGGCATGTCAGCGTGGTACTAATGAGTACTGGTACCGTCATGATGGAGAACTGAAATGTATGCTAAGGAACTTGGGAACTCCTACATGGTTCCTTACTCTAAGCTGTGCTGAATATGCTTGGGATGATTTACTTCAATTTCTTCGAGAGGCAAAACCAAATATACTAAATAATGAATACAAGACACCTGGAGAATTGTGCTCTTTGGATCCAGTTAATGTATGCAGGTATTTCAATCATAGATTCGAAGCTATGATATATTTTTTCACAAATAAAAAAAATCCTCCTCTTGGAGAGGTTCTGGATTTCGTTTGGAGAAAGGAGTATCAAGCGAGAGGTTCTCCTCACATACATATGCTAATATGGATCAAAGATGCCCCCAAATTTGGAACTGAGTCAGATGATACTGTGCTGTCTTTTATTGAAGAATATGCTACATGTAATATACCCAAAAGTACACAAGATAAGGACTTAAGACAACAAGTCTTACGATTCCAAAGCCGTCGTTTTGGGAAATACTATCGTCGAAAGTACAAATCTAAGGACAAGTTCTACACCAAATGTCATTTTGGATTTCCACGTCCTGTAAAATTGAAAGGAAGAGTGAACAGTTTTATGTTATCTTTGCGACATACTATAACAAGAAAGTCTCCAAAAAATACCTACAACTTAAGAAGAAATGAAGAGTCAAAATACATAAATGATTTCAACCCAGTTATTTTGTCCATGTGGAATGCTAAACATGGATATTCAATATGTTGCGGACAATTCCATTGCTGTTGCTCGATATGTAACATCCTACATAACAAAATCAGAAAAGACAGAATTGAAGGAGATGTGGGAATAGATTTCCCACGAGAAGAGTCTAAGTAAGAAATTATATAGTTACAGTTTGAAGATGTTATCTCATCGAGAAATTGGAGCGTATGAATGTTCAGATCGCTTATCATCTGCAAGTCTATACTCTAAATCTAGAAGAATCATTTGGGTGAGTCTAGGTTTTGCTGCAACACGAAATCAAGAACTTAAATCTGTACAAGAAATTGAATATTACCTGAAAAAGACCCAGAAATTACAGATATTGTGAAAACAAATATGTTGGATACATATTATCCAAATAGAAGATATCATCTTGAGAACATGTGTCTCTATGAAGTGCTTCAAAACTATAGGACCGATTAGGATGGCGGACGGACTTTGTCCATCTGCCATCCTGTCGTGGCACGGGACCATCCTCCATAATGGCAGAGGTCCCGTGCGTCGAATTAGGATGCACCTACCACAGTGGCAGGGGCATCCCGCAATTTTAACATTGTGGTGGGCGGTGCTGAAAGCACCGTCTGCCGCAAAGCTAAAAATGCATGTTGTGCGGTGCCTGCCATGTTGTACTTTGTATTTTGAAATGCAGGGGGGTACCTAGGGTGGTACCATAGGTACCCCCCATGTGCAACCCCCCTTCACCCTGGGGGCCCGCAATGCGCCCCCATGGCAAAGACCGTATGCCTTTCCGTGGCAGCATTTATGCCATGGAAAGGCATTCCCCAAAGCCCATTCTAATATGGCTGGCAGTGTCTGATACCACCGCCACCATGATAGACATTTTCCGCCACGGTCGCAAGGCGACCGCGGCGGAAAATCGGCGGCCGGTCTTCCCGTCCGCCGCGGACCACCCAGCCATCCTAATGTGGAGGGGGTAATTTCAGGGAGAATGGCAAACGGATTGCCCCCGCCGGGCCGGCGGTGGCTACCGCAAGCCCGGCAGGGGCAATCCGTCAGCCATCCTAATCGGCCCCCATATTTTTAAACGGAATATTACAGAAAACATCAATAATGGCATATATGCCGTGGTTGGTTCTGAAGTATGTTTGGTGAAAGAAAGAAAAGGACATTTGATTAATCACCGTAAACTGAGTTGCGAAACTCCTGACAAAAGGGAATTTTACTATTTAGCTCTTTCGCAACTTTTCAAGCCGTGGCGTTCAGAATTGGAATTACTTGGAGATTTTGAGAGCTATGAATATTCGTTCAACGCAAGTAAATATACTATAGAATGACCTGTTTTTGCTAACTATGTGAAAATGTTGAACGACAAAATTGAGCAAGGAGCTACAATTGCAGCTGAGATTGCTAGAGACAGTTCTCAAGACAGTCAAACGTCTGCTTTGTTGTGTTAGGATCAACTAGGAGAACCAAATGTTCAAAATTAAGCAGCAACTGCTATGGAAGAGGTTGACACAGCAATGTATCAATCTCAAGGAGATGTAACAAACTTAGGAAACTTGAAAGAACAACTAAATGTTGAGCAGAAACAAATATATGAGCAAGTGAGAGAACAGATTGACCATGGATTACTTCATGAGAAGAAAGAGTGCTCTTGCTCATCATTTCAACCTATCCGAAATACGTGAGTGGACAAGCTGGAACAGGCAAACGTTTTTTTAATTAAAGTAATCACAACTTTTCTACAGAAAACAACTGAGTCGCATTTGTCTTGTGTTGTCACTGCTCCAACTGGATTAGCAGCCCACAATATTAAAGGAATTACTTTACATTGTTTATTAATGCTACCAGTAGAGCATGAAAAAATTAGAATACCACAAGATACATGGAGAAGCGTGTTGTGAAGTTTCAAGAGTCTTGAGGAAAATGAAACTTCTAATTATTGATGGGGTAAGCATGGTATCAAACTTAATGCTTGACTTTGTGCATTTAAAAATGCAGCAAATTTCTAAAACAGAGTATGAAGTATTATTTGGAGGAAAACACGTCATAGTTTTTGGAGATCTACTACAACTTACTCCTGCAAAAGGACAACCAGTGTTTAAAACACTGGCGCATGAAGATACTAGAAAGTCTTTGGGGAGCATTGGTAATGTAAACATTTGGTCATATTTTGATTATAAGGAACTTATTACAAATATGCGACAGGCAAATGATGCTGATTATGGAACTATTCTTCAAGATATAAGAATTGGAAAAGTGACTACACATGGCAAAAAAGCTTTACAGAGACGATTACTTTCCAATTTGTTTCCAAATGAAAATATTGTTCCAGAGAAAATATGTGTGAGAATTGCAGAAAACAAATCTGTAATCTGCTTAATGCCAACACTGCGTGAATGTTCTATTTTCAATGAAGAAATGTTAAAGTTGGAAAATGAATACATTATAAAATTGGAAGCTATCGATAAAATAGAAGGAAGGAATCACTATTATTTTGACCGAATAGTTAAAGAGGAAATTGGATTCTTTAGAGAAATCAATAAGTAAAACTGCTGGTGTAGAAAAGAAATTATATGCATATGTAAACTGTAGGGTAATTTTATGACGTAATTTGCATGTGGAAAAAGGTTTAGTAAATGGAGCAAGGAATAAAATTGTTGATTTTGTTAATTATGTAAATAGAGATGGTATAGAATTTTTGAAAATCAAATTTGATGAAATTGAAAAGTACAACAATTTAGTCGTTGTTCAGCTTTGTATGTTCGCAGAAAACAGTTTCCTATTTCTTTGGCGTATACGGTGACCATTCATAAATCTCAAGGTTTAAGTGTAGATAGTGCTTTAGTGAATATTGGAAGTACTGTGTTTAAAGAGGGTATGGCATATGTTGCTTTGTCTTGAGTGAGAACTTTATCTGGATTGTACTTGATTGATTTTGATGAGACAAAGATTAGTGCAGATGCAAGTTGTGTGAAAGAGTATAATTGGTTGAGAAGAGAATATGCACCCAATTTAGGTCAATATCCAGTATTTGAAAAGCGTGTGGTAGGTAGAAAAAGAAGATTTGAGAAAATCTGTAGTGAAGCTGTAGAGCAAGAAAAAAACCAAGATGAAGTTGTGATTGGAGGTAAAAAGAAAAAGGACAGTGTTGAAGAGAATGTTGGTTATCAGTTTGAAAATAGCTCTGGTGTCAACTGCTATGCTAATGTAGTTGTTAATGTTGTTTTTTTTCTTGAAAGTTTGCAACAACAAATTGCTGAAAATCGGGAGTAAAGATTCTGTTCGTTGTTGTATTCTGTTTATGAGAAATGTAGTAGTGATAAAAGTAAAATACAAAGTGTTTCTGAGTTTCAAAATGTTATGGACATATGTTCTGGTTCTACTCAATTTACCCAGAATATTCAGCAAGATTATCTGGAATTTCTAATGTATATGCTTGTTGTATTGGAAGATGAAGGTGTAGATATTGAATACTAGGCGATCTTCTCTGGGTTTAACCGCGAATGCTAGATCCCCAGAAATACTGGATGCTTCCCATCTATCTCTTTTGGATAGCATTGATCAAACAATTGAATCTCTCCTACAACAGCTGAGGACTTCCTCAAACTCACATCGAGACTCTATACCTGAGGCGACTCGTCTTCCAACATCTGACTCGGTCTTGACATTGGATGAGGGGAGTGATCTCAACTTAACTCACTCACGGGGTCTTCGGGAAGGTGCTGTTCTGAAAAGAAAAAGAGCTAGACAGTCTAAGGGTGTAAAAAGGGCCAAATTGGATCATGCCCTTAACATCACTGATAATATGCCCGAGATAACGGAATCTTCTTCTCCCATGACCGTTAACGAAACTGCGAGTCCAATACAGCCCTCCCAATTGCAGGTGCCAGTGCAGTCTGGCCCGTTTATTTTTGGTGAGGGGTCTTGTGGCGGGAGGGAACAGTCTATTCATTTTATTACCAATGTTCTGAAGAAACTCCTAGATCCCCTATTGGCTAGGCTTGATTGTATTGACACCAGGCTACAAGCAATTGAAACAGTGACTGGGGGTATGGAGGATCAGCTAAGAACTTTGGGTAGTATTCAAGGTATAACTATGATGAACGTGGGGACCCCCTTCCCTCTAACCCATCCAGTACCCTAACTACAATGAAGACTAACCCCCCCTCTACAGTAAGTGTACCCATTGTTACCCTACCAAATCCTATCCCTCTACCCCTTCCAAGGCAACTTCCTCCCGTGCCTTTAGTGCGGAAATCAAAGCTGCCTGTGCCAATGACCATAACGAGGCAAGAAAAGACGCCCACTAGGACGGGTGACCGCCCCCACCAGAATGTTAACAGCCTTAATCCGTCAAATATAGTTAATCTACCTCCAGAGGCGGCAGCCCATACTGTAATCTTGACCGGGGTCCCTGAGCTTTCCAACTCTGCACCAGCATCCTTTGATTCTTTAAGAAACAAAGTGATTAGTTGGTTGAACATTCATAGGCCCCTGCCACCAAACATGAGAGGTTAAATATTGATGGTCAGGAGGGTCCCTTGGGTGGGATACACCACAAAGAAAATAAAGGGTGATTGCATTCTGGTAAATTTCAGGGATTCGCAGATCGTTTCCCATATTTGTAACTGGTTGGGGAGCCCGGGAAACATAACCATCCAACTGCTACCGCTGTCCTTTTTCTATCCAAGAAATCACAACTTGTATTCTGGGGTGAATGATGGCTGGAAAAGGGTGGGATTTGCCATTGATGGCACAAGGTATAGGCCTACACGTCATGATATACAATCACCGAGCAACTATTTACATGCCAACAGGTATAGTTGCCTTGATCAGGTAGACTGACTTCAGCAGGATGAATGCACTGGGGGAAGAAAAGGGGTGGTCTCCCACACAGCTCAGCTGGGGACAGTGGCAGATATCTCTGATACTGGCAATCTTGCCTTGGTCCATTTATTCCCTGATCGGCCAAGTACTACTAGTACTTTAGAATCCCCTATACAACCTCCCAGCATCTCCCCCGGTCCGCATGTATTAAAAATCCTTTCTTGGAATACAACATCTCAACATGCCTTAGATTCGGGGGTCTTGGAAGGGCTGGTACCACTAACCCAGATCAGGATGGTGAGTACGAGGTGGGGAGAGTGCCCAGTATGGGCCCAAAAAGGATGAAGGTTCTCTCATGGAACCTTACAGGCATTGCTAATAAAATTGATTGCAGTGACTGGGGCTCCCTAGTGGATAGTAACGACATCTGTCTCTTCCAGGAGACTTGAAGTGGCTAGGGAAGATTACCCCAGGGTGGGTTATGCAACCTCTATGTCCCTGCTAGGTGGGGAGGCAAAGGGAGGCCGCCTGGTGGACTTGCAATTTGGGTGGCCTCTCATTTGGGTTGCACAGCGGAAAATATACCAACACATTCGGAAGACGTACAATGCGTTCTTCTTAAATGGCCACATGCCTATAAATTAGCAATTGTGAATGTTTACTCATGTCCAGTGAGTGTGTCTATGGAATCACCCACTATAGATGAATTATCCCTTTTTCTTGGGCTATTACTCGCTGATTGTAAGCTTCTGATGGGAGGGGACGTCAACTGCCACTTTGAACCATTACATGGATTAACGGAGGGTGCCCTAATGGCCGAGGACGACTATTGGGGGATTCCCCCCTGCTGATTGCCAAGTCCGAAATCATGGTCTCCTTTGGCGTTACAGATTATGTCCCTTACCCTGAACTACGCCCTGAGGGCTTGTAACGGGCGCACTCCATCTGACAGCCCCTCAGTGTGCACCTTCAACAGGAAGGGCCATGAATCACGCATAGACTATATTCTTGTGGATACTAGCATGTGGTCTAAGGTCCTGGATTTCAGGGTGACGGCGAGAGTTGACAGTGACCATAAAGCTCTCTGTCTGGAAATGGTTTACCCAGGGCCTAAAGAAAGCACATCTTTAAATGCTACCGATCAAGACACAGGGGCTCTAGTATTATCCAACAATAGACGTAGGGTAAAATGGGGGAAATTAGTTAACTCTACAGAGTGTATTACGAAAATCTATGACCTGGCGCTCCCAAGATTAGTCGAAATGGACAACCTGATTAATCAACCCATAGTTACAGACTTTAATGAGAAATTAGGGCAAATCCACGTAGACCTAGTTGACAGGTTAGGAGAGGTATTCTACCCTGTGTCCGTTAGAAGGAAGAAGAGGACACCAACCTCAGCTTGGTATAATTCTACGTGCAAAAAGATCAAGACCGAGCTGATTTCAATGGTCAAGTCTGGAACCAATAAACACAAAACACATGAGCTCAGACGGAAATATAAGGAGGCGATTGCCCATGCAAAGTCTGAATGGGATTGGGATAGATGGCACAATCTAACAATGGCCCTGGAAACCAGGGATTCTAGAAAATTTTGGTCATTAGTACATACAGGATCAGGGGAACCGAAAGCTGCTGTAGAGCCAAACTTTGCTGCTTCGGTATGGGAATCCCACTTTAGTAAATTGTATCATGATGGTCCAACTATGCCCACAGAGGCAGTCTCCGACACCCCTTCTGATCATAACGAGCAACTAGAGTTCACTTTGGGTGAGGTACTAAACGCAATAGGGAGACTTGCATGGGGGAAGGCTCCAGGCCTAGATAAACTGCCTGGAGACTTATTCAAGCACCAACAAGAGATCTGGGGTCCCTATCTGCTCATTATTTTTAAATCAGTTTTGAGGGGAATGGAGATCCCCTGTACTTGGCTGGGCGCAGAGATAGTACCGGTCTTTAAAAAGGGCTCTGCTCTGCTCCCAGCCAACTACAGGCCGATCAGCCTTATAGATGTACCACAAAAAATTTCCTTCGCCTCCTGCTGGACCAGCTCTTGGATTGGATGGAGGACAATGCGATCCTTAGCCCTCTCCAAGCAGGATTCAGGAAGAACACATCCACCATGGACCAGATTTTTCGCCTTGTTCTTCTTTTCTGGAAAACGGCAAGGATCGAGGAGGGACGTCTGTACATGGTGTTTGTGGACCTGAGGTCAGCATTTGACTTAGTACCACGCGAGAAATTATGGGCAGTCCTTAGGGAGTTAGGTGTTCCACCACAGCTCCTGCATGTAATAATTAGGCTTCACGAAGGGAATTTTGCCCAGGTTAGGTGTGGGAGGGACGGGGCATTGTCATCTAGGTTCCCAGTTGGCAGGGGGGTGAGACAGGGTTGCGTCTTAGCACCAACCCTGTTCTGCCTCTATGTCAACGGCGTAATATCTTACCTTGACAACGTCAATAACAATGACGCCCCTAGGCTGGCAGGCAGGAGGGTTCCGGCAATTATGTTTGCCGATGATACTCTCCTGCTCTCCAAATCCCCCATGGGGATCCAACGGATACTGGACGGGTTTGGGGACTTTTGCAGAGCCCATGGCCTTGAGATCAATGCAGACAAAACCAAGTTTATGGTATTCAATCCCTCGGCAACAACTAGGCCAAATCCAACCTTGGGATCGGATAGGCTGGAAAGGGTCACAACGTTCCAGTACCTGGGGATAACTCTGCATGAAAACCTATCTTGGGGTCCACAGATAGCAAGATCTCGTCTAAAGCTATCGCAAATGGTGGGGGGCATTTTGAAGGTTTCAAATTCTTCAACTTTCAAGCCAGTTAGTCCAGCACTGGAAATGTATAAAACTCAAGCCAGAGCAGCCTCATTATATGGTGGTGAACTGTGGGGTTATAATGCTGGAACAGATCTCATCAAGGTAGAGACTAACTTCCTTAGACAGTTGTTGTCTCTACCCCAAGGCACACCTCTTTTACCATTGAGATTAGATCTGGGCCTCCCTTCAATAGGGGAGGAGTTAGCCCTAAAACCATTGAGGTTCTGGCACAGGCTATGGTCTACAACTGAACTGTCCCACTACAGGCAAGATTTGAAGCATGTCCTGAGCTATAGTTGTTCTGACAGAATCCCATGGTTGGCCTATGTAAAACAAGAATTTCTGCGACTAGGCTTGGCTGATCTGTGGGATGATCCCGAAAGAGACTGTCTTGAGGTCTCTCGTAAATCGCTCACTAAGATCTTCAAGGACAAAAGCCGAACTACGCTCCTGTGTGCCCCAAAAATTGGCACCCGCACTGAACAATTTTTGGTTTCCAAAAGTTCATTCAAGTTCGAAGAATTTATGGACATTATTTTCCCTACTACTGCAAGGAAACTTTTTATTCAATGGAGGTTTGGTACATTGCCCATTAAAGACTTTACAAGCAAATGGTCTACATCGGACGATAAAATCTGTCCAGGGTGCAGCGCGAATGTGGAGGATGAACAACACGTGCTGTTTTTTTGCCCTGCCTATAGCAGACCAAGAAAGCACTGGCTAGTACCTTTGTGCAGGAATCTAGGCTTTAGACACTGTTTACATTGGTTTAGAATTCTAAAGTCAAGCACTTTACACTGTATTGTATTTGCACTATCTAAGTATTTAATGGCTATGTGGTTGAAAAGGCAAAAACTGCTGAAAGGCTAATCCTTAACTGTGAGATGAACTGCAGTGCATAGTATCTTGACTTCCCTGGATCCTCACATATAATGAATCAAGTTAGTATCCGCTTCCTTGCAATTGATGTAATATTGTATGTTGATGCTTTTTTTAGCTTGTATTTTTACGGCACGAGGATTTTACTGTTTTTATTGCATCTTTTATGGCCTTGATGGCCGAAATAAAGAACTTTTGGATTGGATTTGATTGGATATTGAATACCTTTTTGGCCTTTCTTATAAATGGCAACATGACTGTGAAAATTGTTTGTTTACATGTAGCATTAACATTGACACTGAAGATTCAAATATTTGACTTTACCTGACTGTGAATCAGTGTCTTTTAACAATCTACTTAGAGGAGCAAGTCAAAACATGGAGTGTAGCCAATGTAAATCAGAAATGTCATCAACATTATTTATACAAAGATAAGGACAGTATGTAATTTTAATGGTGCAATGTTGTAGAGCTGATGGAAGAATATTGGAAACTTTAATAAAAAATGTTGTAGCTACTCAAGTATCAATATCAGGAAAAACGTTTGTAGCTGTTGCAATTATTTTTCAAGAAGGACCTTCTACAACATCTGGACATTACACTGTTTATTTAAAATGTCTGAAAGGTTGGATACATTGTAATGATAGTCAATTGGTTTTTAAACAACGTTTTCCTAAAGAGTTACCAAATTCTTACCTAATATTTTTAAAGCCAATATTTTAGGAACAAAATGTTGCCTTTAAGAAATACAGCTGTTAAAGTAGGTTGGATTGGTGATGTAGAGTACTTTGTAAGTGAGGGTGAGGAGCTTGAAGGTGATCCTCTTGTCGACGTGGAGCCAGTGTAGGTCTCTCAGGTGGTGGTGGGTGTGGCTGCGGCAAGGCACATTGATGATCAGTCGGCGGAGGTGTTTTGGACTCGGACTCGTTGTAGGTGTTTGTCCGAGTTGAGATTTAGAGAGTTGATCCTTATGCATTTGGTTACATCTTTCGGGGGTGTGTAGCTCCTTGGTGAGGAAGAAGATGAGTTGGGTGTTGTTGCCTTAGCAGATAATGCTGAGGTTGTGATGGTGGGCCACTTGTGTAAGGGTGCCATGTAGATGTTCAATAGCGCCAAGTTGAGGGATGAGCCCTGGGGGACGTTGCAATGATGTCGGTTTTTTAAATCAGAAAGGTGGGAGACGGATGCTGAGGATTACTATTGAGGAACTTCTTTACTAAGAATTTGAGATATACTATTTGGCCAAGAGGAAAAGTATGTAAAACTATTAAGGACTATTTGTTGTATATTTTATCAGCATATATTTAAAAGTAACTTTGTTTACAGTGTATGAAAATTAGTGATAGCGTTTTGGTATTTTAAGATTCTTTGAGATATCTCATAGGTAGGTAAGAAATTGGTGTTTGAAAAACACATTATCATTTAACATATTTTTTTTTCTATTTTTTTTATTGTTATTGAGATTGTTGAATGTTTTTTTTTAAGATAATCTTATTGAGTGTCTTTTTTTTGCCCGCTCTTATGTGATGAGTACTATTGAACTCACTATTTCTAGTGAAATTCAATATATTCTGAGAACAGCAAAAAAGGCAAATGAAATGCTTTACAAATTATTTGGGGCCCGATGTAGGTTGGTCGGTAACGGCCGAAAATCGGTATTTTCGGCCGTTACCGATCGGTATCGGGCCATCGGGATGTAGCAGTCTGAAAACTGCCCAAATCGATGATAATACCGAATCGGAAAAGTTACCGAATCGTTAGAATACCGAATCGGAAAATACACAGAATCGGTAAATATACCGAATCGTTAACAAACCGAATCGGTAAAAATAGGGAATCGGAAAAATCACCGATTCGGTAGAATACCGAATCGGAAAAAACACAGAATCGGAAAAAAATACCGAATCGGTAAAGTCACCGATTCGGTAAAATTACCGATTCGGTGTAAATCCGATTCTGTGTGAAAAACTGAAGATTGAGATGTAGGAAACTTCTGAAATACCGAATTAGCTTCAAATTCGGTATTTAAGAGTCTGTAGTTACCATAGATTGGAATCAGGTGGTAACCAGGTGCAACCTATAAAAATGGACCCAAAATGCAATTCTTCTTGCACCATGGCGGCATTTTATGTCATTGCAAGACGGCTACGGCTACAGCAGGAAGGAGAGAGGGAATGGCTGAGACAGGAGCAGGTGTATAGACAGCGGATCACCCTGTTCATGCTGACAGATGCAGATATCCTACAGAGGTACAGGCTGGACCCAGAGACCATCTTAGAGCTCATTAGGGACCTCAAACCCCTGTTGCAGCACACCACCCCAAGGGCACACGCAATCCCAGTGCACGTGCAGGTGCTATGCAGCCTACACCTGCTTGCGTCTGGCAGCTATCAAAGTGTAGTTGCTGTGGCAGGAGGGGTGACCCAGAGCTGCCTGTCAAGGTTCTTCCACAAGTTCCTTGACGCCATGATACAAAGGATGGACCAATACATTTCCTTCCCTGCAACCCATGCAGAACTGGTACAGACAAAAGCAGACTTCTACCAGATGGCAAGATTCCCCCACATCATTGGCTGCATAGATGGCACACACATTCCGATTTGCCCCCCTGCTGACACGGAATACGTATACCGCAATCGGAAGTCACGGCACACCATAAATGTGCAGGTGATTTGTAATGCTAAGTGTGTCATCACTAAGCATGGGCGTAAAATCCGCTCCGCTCGCGGATTTTTCGGATTTTCGGCAAATTCGCAATCCGCGAACGCTCGCGAATTTGTCGAAAATCCGTGAATCCGCTCGCGGCGGATTTTTTGCTTGGTTGCGGCGCGCGGCGTGGTGCACGGCGTTCACTTTCCGTCATTTAGCGTTTGCCGAGTTGTTTTTCTTTGCGAGTGACGCGCCATTTTAGATCTTGCTGCGTGTTCCCGCGGGAGTTTGGCGCCCGCGAATACGTAATCGCGGCTTGCCACCTTGCACAGCACACCTCGCGAGAGTTCGCAATTGCGAACACGTAGTTGCGGCGTAAAGGAACAATCTCGCACTTGCGAAATAGAGATTTTGCAATTTCGCACAAGAAAATCACCAGCAAACAGGATAAACCTTCAGAAAATTATGATTTTTATCAGAATCACTCCTCAGGTTGACATTTGGATGGCCTTTTTTTTTGCAAGGAGTCCATTTTGGGGGGGGGGGAAGAAGGAAGTGCCCCACAGTCTCCAACTTCCTGTTCCTGTCCAGCAGGCTCCTCCCAGTGCTTTGTCCATCTCCTGGTCACTTTCATTTGGATCTGGAGCTGGAAGGATTACTTTTTGTGGGTGCTGCTTGATATTTGGATTTGAGGCCTTTTTGACTGTCTTTGGATCACTTTTGGATTAGAAATCAACTTTCACAAGTAAGTTTGTTTGGGGCATTACAGTTGCTGCAAGTAAAATTTTGGAACTTTTTCAGAACATTAAATACATTATATTGTGGGTAGCCACAGTATCCAGTAGGACCAGGGTTGGTTAGGGGTGCATGATACAACTGTTTTGTTGAATTTAAACACCATTGAGGCCATGGATGGGCTGGGATTGTGCTGATTTTTGTCCTTTTTTTGGGCCTGCTGGTGTGGCCCTTTGCCCAGGGGTGGTGAGTGTTGCATGGGCCTAGTCTTTCTGTGGGGTGTCTTCTTGAATTTAAACATAATTGAGGCCATGGATGGGCTGGGATTGTGCTTATTTTATTGTTTTTTGTCGTTTTTGGGGGGCTGCTGGTGTGGCCTTTTGCCCAGGGGTGGTGGTGCATGGACTGAGTGTGCCTGTGGTGTGGTCTCACTCTCTTTAATGTAAACATCATGGATGGCATTGGATTGTGGTGATTTCTGGCTGTTTTTCTGTTTTTTGGGGGTGTACTGTTGATGTGGACTGGCCATGTGGGTGGTGGCGGTGGGCTGGTGGCCATCTTGAGTGCTGGCTGGTACAGGCAACATGTGCTTGGGGTGTAAGGGGCCATTTTGAGGAGAGGCAGTGTCTGAGGCCTGCACTTATTTTGGCTACTTTTCATCCATTATGCCCAGGGGTAGTGAGTGTTGCATGGGCCTAGTGTTTCTGAGGGGTGTCTTCTTGAATTTAAACACCATTGAGGCCATGGATGGGCTGGGATTGTGCTGATTTTATTGTTTTTTGTCGTTTTTTTGGGCCTGCTGGTGGGGCCCTTTGCCCAGGGGTGGTGAGTGTTGCATGGGCCTAGTCTTTCTTGAATTTAAACATAATTGAGGCCATGGATGGGCTGGGATTGTGCTTATTTTATTGTTTTTTGTCGTTTTTGGGGGGCTGCTGGTGTGGCCTTTTGCCCAGGGGTGGTGGTGCATGGACTGAGTGTGCCTGTGGTGTGGTCTCACTCTCTTTAATGTAAACATCATGGATGGCATTGGATTGTGGTGATTTCTGGCTGTTTTTCTGTTTTTTGGGGGTGTACTGTTGATGTGGACTGGCCATGTGGGTGGTGGTGGTGGGCTGGTGGCCATCTTGAGTGCTGGCTGGTACAGGCAACATGTGATTGGGGTGTAAGGGGCCATTTTGAGGAGAGGCAGTGTCTGAGGCCTGCACTTATTTTGGCTACTTTTCATCCATTATGCCCAGGGGTAGTGAGTGTTGCATGGGCCTAGTGTTTCTGAGGGGTGTCTTCTTGAATTTAAACACCATTGAGGCCATGGATGGGCTGGGATTGTGCTGATTTTATTGTTTTTTGTCGTTTTTTTGGGCCTGCTGGTGGGGCCCTTTGCCCAGGGGTGGTGAGTGTTGCATGGGCCTAGTCTTTCTGTGGGGTGTCTTCTTGAATTTAAACATAATTGAGGCCATGGATGGGCTGGGATTGGGCTTATTTTATTGTTTTTTGTCATTTTTGGGGGGCTGCTGGTGTGGCCTTTTGCCCAGGGGTGGTGGTGCATGGACTGAGTGTGCCTGTGGTGTGGTCTCACTCTCTTTAATGTAAACATCATGGATGGCATTGGATTGTGGTGATTTCTGGCTGTTTTTCTGTTTTTTGGGGGTGTACTGTTGATGTGGACTGGCCATGTGGGTGGTGGTGGTGCCCATCTTGAGTGCTGGCTGGTACAGGCAACATGTGCTTGGGGTGTAAGGGGCCATTTTGAGGAGAGGCAGTGTCTGAGGCCTGCACTTATTTTGGCTACTTTTCATCCATTATGCCCAGGGGTAGTGAGTGTTGCATGGGCCTAGTGTTTCTGAGGGGTGTCTTCTTGAATTTAAACACCATTGAGGCCATGGATGGGCTGGGATTGTGCTGATTTTATTGTTTTTTGTCGTTTTTTTGGGCCTGCTGGTGGGGCCCTTTGCCCAGGGGTGGTGAGTGTTGCATGGGCCTAGTCTTTCTGTGGGGTGTCTTCTTGAATTTAAACATAATTGAGGCCATGGATGGGCTGGGATTGTGCTTATTTTATTGTTTTTTGTCGTTTTTGGGGGGCTGCTGGTGTGGCCTTTTGCCCAGGGGTGGTGGTGCATGGACTGAGTGTGCCTGTGGTGTGGTCTCACTCTCTTTAATGTAAACATCATCGATGGCATTGGATTGTGGTGATTTCTGGCTGTTTTTCTGTTTTTTGGGGGTGTACTGTTGATGTGGACTGGCCATGTGGGTGGTGGTGGTGGCCATCTTGAGTGCTGGCTGGTACAGGCAACATGTGCTTGGGGTGTAAGGGGCCATTTTGAGGAGAGGCAGTGTCTGAGGCCTGCACTTATTTTGGCTACTTTTCATCCATTATGCCCAGGGGTAGTGAGTGTTGCATGGGCCTAGTGTTTCTGAGGGGTGTCTTCTTGAATTTAAACACCATTGAGGCCATGGATGGGCTGGGATTGTGGTGATTTTATTGTTTTTTGTCGTTTTTTTGGGCCTGCTGGTGGGGCCCTTTGCCCAGGGGTGGTGAGTGTTGCATGGGCCTAGTCTTTCTGTGGGGTGTCTTCTTGAATTTAAACATAATTGAGGCCATGGATGGGCTGGGATTGTGCTTATTTTATTGTTTTTTGTCGTTTTTGGGGGGCTGCTGGTGTGGCCTTTTGCCCAGGGGTGGTGGTGCATGGACTGAGTGTGCCTGTGGTGTGGTCTCACTCTCTTTAATGTAAACATCATGGATGGCATTGGATTGTGGTGATTTCTGGCTGTTTTTCTGTTTTTTGGGGGTGTACTGTTGATGTGGACTGGCCATGTGGGTGGTGGTGGTGGCCATCTTGAGTGCTGGCTGGTACAGGCAACATGTGCTTGGGGTGTAAGGGGCCATTTTGAGGAGAGGCAGTGTCTGAGGCCTGCACTTATTTTGGCTACTTTTCATCCATTATGCCCAGGGGTAGTGAGTGTTGCATACTTGCATGTCCCTAGTCTTTCTGTGGGGTGTCTTCAATGTAAACATCATGGATGGCATGGGATTGTGCTCATTTTTCTGTGTTTTGTCGATTTTTTGGGGTGTATAACTGAACTGATGTTCCTCTGTCTTCCATTGCTTTTAGGTGCACAAGAAGACTCAAGAGAACCACCAGTGCCAGGAAGAAGTCCTGCAGCGGTGTGTGTGTGCAGCATAACGTCACGCGACGTCACGTCTGGACACAGAACCCTCTGCAACTCGTGCAACTGCTGCCTGCTGACCTGCTCTGAAGAAGATGGCCCCAAAAAAAGTAACCCGTAGCTCCTCTAGCAAGAAAGGTGCCAGTAAGGAGCAGAAGAAGCAAGTTACCAAGGACACTGGTGTGCTGCCCGCCCCTTTTTTTGGGAGTAAAAAAAAAAGTATGCCTGCAGCAGCAGCAGCGGGATCTGCTGGGGACCAAGCTGGCAGCAGCACCCCCGCTCCATTGGGCTCAGTGCCACCACCACCACCACGCCAACTTAAGTCCAAGCCCTTGAGTGCTGCAGAGGCAGCCAGTATAGTTGTTCAATCACCATCGACCAGTGATGTTGGCTCATCGCAAGAAAGCAGCAGCAATGTCCCTCAATCAACACAGGTTGTTGTAGCTCATCTGACGAGTGTTGAACAACCACAGCCGCAACAACAATCACATGTGCAAGTACAAGCCCAAGTACATGTGGAAGGAGAGGCAGCGCAAGGAGATGCGCAAGCAGAGGTGCATGGAGGGTCACAAGTGCCCACAATAGTTGTTCCTCCCGAAGTAGGGGCACATCAGGAAATCGACAATCAAGGCGAGGTATCATTTGAGGAAGCCACTCCTCCTGATGATCCTTCATTGTCTTCCACACCCCTAGCAAGGAAGAGATCAAGGGTGGTGTCTACATCTTCTTCAAGCACACCTCCTTCTGATGATACGGATCAAACTTGGGAACCAGCACCACAGCCGTCTGAGAGTGAGGCACACCATGATCCGACAAAGGTAGTTAAGCGTAAAAGGAAGCTCGTCCAAAGTCTCAGAGTTATGGAGTGTGATGAGTCTCAACAAGAAGTGGCGGATACTGCTGCTGATGAAGACTCTGCCAACGACGACCCAGTCATCATAAAGGTCACTGCAGCCCCAGCGGGCATGCAGCAAACAGACATTTTGACCCTAGCCCGAAGAGCTGCTGAGCGTGATGATGATGATGATGTTGTCGATGAGGAGGCAGTGGAAACACCACAATCATTGGAGTTAAGTAGTACACCAACTCGTCCCGCTTCCATATTTCTTTCTGGCAAGAAGAGACCTCAGTCAACCTCGACCTTAATTAGTGGCGGTGAAAGTGCAAAACGTACAAAAGTTGGGCAATCCACATCCTCCACTTCATCTGGCATTAGCTTCATGAGCACCACCACCAGTATCGCCGCCTCCTCCATGTCCCACAGACACTTCAAGTCCCCAGTTTGGGACTTCTTTACTGTTTGTCCAAAAAATCCAAAGTTTGCCATTTGTACCATTTGTAAGCAAGCAGTTAGTCGTGGTAAGCCAGGTACCAACTATGGTACCGGAGGCCAGAGAGGTCATCTTAGGAGACAGCACACTGTCAAATGGTTTGCGCACCTAGATGCGATCAAGAAAGGCCAAATTCAAGGAAACGTTGATGTTTCATCTGATGATGACGAGCAGGAAGAAGACGTGTCAAACACTTCCCTTACACCCAGTACCCCTGTCAGCAGCACACCCAATGTTTGGCACACTAAGAGTGTTGGAGCGAGTGAGACACCAACGCACAAAAGTTCACCAGCGAGCAAAATTGGGTCAACGAAGTCATTATCAGCCCGTAAATGCTTGGTCCAGGGCAACATTAGAACAATGCTTACTTCAGACGTGCCATATGAACGCAACCACCCACTGGCGCGTCTGTATAACACTAAGCTGGCTAAAATGCTAGCTGTGGACCTTCTACCTTTTTCTTTTGTAGAAGCGGTAGGTTTTCTTGAATTAGTGGCAACGCTCTGCCCTAAATGGAAGGTTCCGAGCCGGTTCTATTTTGCCAGAGTTGCGGTTTCAGCACTACATGAAGATGTGCTGGAGGCGATTGGGGCAGCTTTGCAGAAGAGTGCTGTTCACACAATACATCTGACAACAGACATGTGGACCAGTGGCGCAGGCGCTGATTACATGTGCATCACTGCACACTGGGTCTCTTTTTCAGGTGTTAAAGCAAAGCTAAACGCAGGTGTTGACCCGGACAAAGTTTTCAAAGCTGCTCGGAAACATGCAACACTAGCCATGTTTGGCTTGGAGAAAAGTCACACAGCAGAAAACCTTTTGGAAGAGTTTAACAAAAAGGTCTTGACAATGCTATCCCCCCTAAAACGCAAGATTGGTTATGTTTCCACGGATAATGGCGCCAATGTAGTTAAGGCCATGTTCATGGGTGACCATGTTAGAGTGCCGTGTTTGGCGCACTGTATCAACCTGGTAGTTCAAAAATTCTTGAGTGATAAACAGAGTCCAGCGTTCGAGGTAATGGCCACCTGCCGCAAAATGTGCAACCATTTCAGCCATTCTTTTAAGGCCCGGAAGCATCTGCCGAGACTGCTACTTCAACGTAGAATGCCAGTGAAAGCACTCATCCAGGAGGTGGCAACACGTTGGAACTCAACCTTCTACATGCTTGAGCGTCTGTATGAGCAGTATACGGTACTCGATCACTATTTCTTCACAGAGGGTACATCTCAGAAGGAGGACCTGCGGATGAGTGCGGCGCAATGGGACATAGTTAAAAGCCTGACAGACATGCTTCGTCCTTTTGAGTTCTTCACGCGTGCAGTCAGCCAGGAGGACTGTAATTTGGGAAAAGCTATCCCATTGTTGTGCATGCTGGAGCACCAACTGATGGCGGTGTCTTCTGAGTTTGAAAAAGATGAAGAAAAAAAAACCATTTCATTTTGTCAGAGAAATTATTAGAGCGCCTACGTGGTGATGAACGTCTTCAAAAGATCAAGTCAGATCAGCATTACATTTGTGCTACTATTCTGGATCCACGCTACAAAAAGGCGCTGGCAGGCGAAGCATTCTTTCTTTTTGCTGATGCAGATGTTCAAAAGTACAAACATTGGTTAGCCTGGTCAGCAAAGAGGTTTGAAAAAGAACGGCAGGTTATTGAAGGAGAAGCCAGTACATCAGCATCAGCATCAGCAGGCCATCCCCAGTCACAAGAATCCACTTCTGCACCTGTGGCTGGGGCACAAGTGACCTCTCAGCCGTTAAAGACACCGGCAACTGGATCATCTGCACCACACACAACAAAAACAGTGGCTGTTGTAGAGGATTGGCTAAGTTTGCTTGGGTATGGTTCTCGAAAAAATGTCACAGCCACAGCAAAAAGTAAGCAAAGTGGAGGAACCGTTGATGACCTTGAGTCGATGGTGCAGGACTATATGAATGACTCAACAGAGGTCTTTCTTAATGATGAGCCATTGCAGTATTGGCATGGCAAAAAACAATTGTGGCCACAGCTCTACAACCTGGCTATAAACTATTTGTCTTGCCCACTCGCAAGTGTGTCTTCTGAACGTGTTTTCAGTGCTGCTGGTGGCATTGTAACTCCCAAACGGAGCCGCCTCTCGCCCAAAAATGTGGAGCGGCTGACAATGATCAAGATGAACCAGCACCTCATACCACCAGATTACAAAGTACGAGAAAGCACGCCGCATGAAGACGAGGAGGACGGCAACGTAGATGAGGGGATTTTTTCTCTGTTCGGTGGCACTGACCTCATCCAGCCTGAATTCGCAGAGTATGATGACGAAATCTTGTTCTTATTCCCTGACACCGAGCCCTGAAAATGAGACAATCAATCAAGAACTTTCTTTTTCGTCCTTATTCACTTTTATTCCTGTGTGCTTTGTGTCTCTCTTTCTTTGTTTTGCACAGTTAATTTAATTCAAACTTTAATCACCTAATCCCAAAAACAAGACCATCATCAGAACTGTCTTCACTTGTTTGCTTATTGATTTGAAGGTGCCGCAGTCTACATTCCTCAGGTTCACAAGTTCTGAAGAACATGCTCCTCTATCCTCCTCCTCCAGACTGCGATTTCCCTCCAAGCAGAGTGCTGGATTACGCCCAATGAAGAAAGACTCAGCACTTGTGGGGGTGTTGTACTTCTTTGCGGGTGAGTTGACGGATTTTGGCCCATTGCTGTGAAGCTCTAATAATGGACAAAAGTGTTTTGGACCAAATATGAGGTTGAAATTTCTTGCCGTTTTTGCTGACTTGCTTGCCTTTGAGGTGCTCTTTGGCGGGGTTCCGGGTGTTTGTAATTTTTGGTGTCTGTCGAAGCACTGCTGCGACAGTCTAATCTTAATTGCATTTGCTTTCCAGGAAATCCGTGGTGGAAAACAGGAGTTATGATGATTGATGATGATGACCTAGCTGAACAGCGCCGCATTTGGACCGAAGGCCGAGAGATATTGTAAGTATGAGATTTAGCTTTTTCGCTGTTTGGGGGTGTTGTCGGGTGGTTTTTTGCGGGTGGGTTGGCGCCTGGCGGGTCTTGCCTGGGGCATTCCTGGGAAGGTCTAATACCGGATAGAAGTGTTTTGGACAAAATCCATAAGGAACAGCCTTTTTTTTGCTATTTCTTCTGACATCTTGCTCAATGTAGCGTTTTGGGGGGCTTCCTGCTGTTCGTGGGTGGGTTGCGGCCGGGGTCTCTGTCGAAGCACTGCTGCGACAGTCTAATCTTAATTGCATTTGCTTTCCAGGAAATCCGTGGTGGAAAACAGGAGTTATGATGATTGATGATGATGATGACCTAGCTGAACAGCGCCGCATTTGGACCGAAGGCCGAGAGATATTGTAAGTATGAGATTTAGCTTTTTCGCTGTTTAGGGGTGTTGTCGGGTGGTTTTTTGCGGGTGGGTTGGCGCCTGGCGGGTCTTGCCTGGGGCATTCCTGGGAAGGTCTAATACCGGATAGAAGTGTTTTGGACAAAATCCATAAGGAAACACCAGTTTTGGCACTTTTTGTAAGTTAGGGTTCGTTAGGGTTAGCCCTAGCAGCAGGATTGCATGTGTTTCGGGGGGTTCTATTGCAATGCAGTTCTGTTGTTGTAGAGCACTGTTGGAGCGATGCTGGCTATGGATACTTTTGCTTGCTTGCAAGTGGTTTGAATACAATCCACGGTCTGTATTTGGGCCTACTGTTACTTTCAAAGTACGTTTTGTAACCATTTTTCTGCTAGGCATCGTTTTTGGAGATCTGATTGGGGTTCTTCTACATTTTTGCGACTGGCTTTAGTAAGGGTCTTGGTGGGAGCATTGCTGGGAAGGTCAAATTTTGTTCTAAAACACAGTTTACAGTACACCTACCTTGAGGGGAAAGATCCGCTATAATATTTTGGCCATAATTATTTATCCTTAAAAAGGTGACTCAGACAGAGCACGCAATTTCAAAAATATTGTACTGTCTATTAGGGAAATCAAAGTGTCACTTTTTGAACCACACAGCGTACATACCTTTTATTTATTTATCAGTGGTATTGTAATAGCACTTCCTGTTTTCCGTTGAATAATTACAGGCCGGGTTTCAGTCAACATCCGCCAGGCAGGCAGTGGACAGGGTGTCTTCTGTCAGTGGTCACCACATTGATGGACGAAGCGTCAGCTGGAATGGAGGAGTGCCGCCAATAAGAGGAATTGTTTGCTGCATGCAACTTACTTACCAAATTCAACAGGACAACTCCAACAACATACGCAATACAGATACAGTATCCATTGTTGTCTTTTATTCTATGAGTGTGACTGCATGTGCACTGCTTACCTTTAGTTTGTAACCAAAGATTGTCTTTATCTTCAATTATTGTTTGTCCATGCTCTGCTTTTTTTTTCTTCTCTCAACAAAACCTACCCAAAAAGAAACCCCCATTCCCATCCATTTTACAAACCCTAACCCTCTTCCCCCGGGATGTGTTGTTTTGCTTGATGTCTGACTAAAATGACATCAATAATTCCACACACTTGCTGGGGAGGATAAGGTCATAGCAACAGGCTGGTGAAGGAATACGAGGATATCTTCTAGACTTACTCAGCTTCAGTACTATATCTTCTAGTAGTAGTAGCCAATGTCAAATAAATTCAACGCAAGTACTAGTTATACTTGCAAGCAAATATTTTACCATTTGTTAGGCTACATTATGGCACTGTTCTAGTGTACTGTCACCTGCTATTTTCTCGATCGTACCGTAACCGTTGTAATGCTACAGTAAGGACAAACAAGGTTTCTTTTTCTTTTTTTCCATAGGCATGCAACTGCCACTGTGTCACACCACTAGTACCACCTCAATGAGGAAATGTCACCCGCCCAGGATTGACAACGTTAATCCCCATTTCACCTGGAGCCAGCCCTGGGCCTAGCCCTAATTTCTAACACAAATTACAGGTAAGATAAGCGTTTGGTGGGAGGTAGTATAATGGAGTATTATTTCGGAGTAGACAAGAGATTGACGGTTGTACTACTAAAGTCCTACGACTGTTCAGGAAAACAAAGTTACTGTTACACCCCCGCCCCCCACCCACCAGACTGAAAAGCAGTAAAAAACAGGTATGGTCAGATAAAGTTTAAAAATATATTTATATAGCCCTAACAAAATAATCTCCCTCACCCACCCTAACCCCAACGATTGTCTTTGAAACGTCCCAAAACGATCCCAACTCCCAAATCCCACCCCCCAAAAGTCTATAAAAAAAGGGCAAGGGACACTCCACTACTGGAGGGTGCTGGTGCTGGTGCATAATGCGGCATGGGCATCATACTCCTTGCGGAGGGTGGCAAGCTCGGAGCGGAGGCCCTTAACCAAGTTCTTATACTTCAGGACCTCCTGCTCCAGGTTGGACATGCGGACTCGTAGGCGGCGTTGGCGTTCCTTGCAGCTCCTGTGGGGGGCAGCTGGTATTTCTGTTGCTTGGCGGCGGTGGCGGTCGTCTTTCTTAGCCCGGCTCGGTCCCGCTGGCTTAGTCACGGAGGAGGATGCAGTGGTCACAGTCGAGGATGTTGTTGTTGCCCCGCTCGACTGCGTGTCCTCCTCCTCCTCCAGGGCCACCAGCCGCCGATACTCGGCGACAGTGGCCTCCAGCCTCCGTTGCCGGGCCAATTTAGCCTGCTCCCTCCGTGTTGTTGATTTGGAAGGAGCAACTATATGAAGAAAGAAAGACATAGTCTGTAACCAATGCTCCTTAGCATTAATAACACAAAGTGATTGAGCCGAAAGTTGGGTCACAGTACAAGTAGCAAATTGAAAGCACAGTACATAACTATTGAGGACAGTATCTATGTAACCTCCCACTTCTGCATCCTTGCTCTAACATTAGTGGTAGTTTAATGAATAAATTCTACGACCACTATGGACTTCCATTACAGTCGACTATGACAGTACACCAGTCTTATTCTTCTTCTTCTCTCTTGTTTAGGAAATTGGTACGTTATCTTATGCAAGCCGGCAGAATGACATGGACAGCACAGTGAACTTGCACCCGAGAAAAAAAGTTGCACACCATGATGAGTGAGACAGACTTGCATTACTGTACCGGTCCAGTACATGCAGGTGGTGAAGCTATTACTTTTCTATTACGGGTGGCACTGAGAATACTCTGTTACAAGGGCTACTGCTTAATTAATTTACCTTTCACCCTACAGTGCAAATGAGTACTAGAAAAGGAAAATGAAGAAGCTAACTAATTTGATTATCTATCACTTCACATGGGACGTATTTGATGACATATGGGATGACTTTAGAGAGGTACGGAATGTCCACCGTAATAACCAGATATATGCTGTGATTGCAGACGCAATACAAAGTACTGCTACTATACATGGTAGTATTGGACACATTTACAATTTCTTTTCCTTGCCTTCCCTGCACTGGAACGGACGTGCGGGTGCGGTGGTACATGCTCTTCAAGGTAACACTTACTTCATCTGGCGACCATCTACTCTCTCTAGATACACATGTGCTATCTAAGAGTCAAAGAATACAATGCTCCAGGCATCCATTCAGTCAAAGTATACGCACACATACAGTTTCTGTTTCACCCACCCAGGCTGCTGTCCTTCCACCCATCCTTGCTTCATCATTGACCCAGCCATGCACCATACCATATTCTTTCCTTCCCAGCCACCTCGGGGGCCAAGCAAACACATATCGTTCTTCTTTGCCAGCCATCATACAAGTTCGCGTCCCACTTACTTACACCCTTCTTTCGCTTTTCGTTCATCCCATCCATCACGTTCGTCTAAGAACTTATTGGGATTCTTCTCACCAAAAACTTCACAGCTAAGTCGAAGTACATTTCGAGGAGGCTACTACCTGGTTGATTTGTAATTGTAATACACCCGTGCAGAAAGCACACTATGCAGTCTTCAATCTCAATAAGTAAGGAATATATAGCTTACCTGTTTCCGCCACCACCGTTTGAACCCCCACAGGACCGTCCGCCGGCTCTTGCACCGCCTCCTCCCCAGAGTCCTCCGAGTCCTCGCCCAACACAGCCACCTCCGCGCTGGCCCCGTCACCAGATGTTACACCTACAAAGTACATTTAAGAATGTTAGAATACACCACTCACTACTATATAATATTTGGTCTAGGAGAAATGTTAAAAAAACTGAATACAATTAATAATTTGTGACTGTCTACTCCATAGTAAAAATGTCCCATTTTCCAGGGAAGGCTGTTGTCTTGCTGCACTTTTATGCACAACTGATGAATGCTTGCTTTTGATTTTTAACACGCACCACTTTTTCTCCTAACAGACAGAAGCTTGACTCCTAAGAACACGACCAGGATCAAGTTCAAACCAGGTGAGAGCTCGGCTCGACCACAAGAAATGTGTCCAATTAATCGTCAGCACTAACCACTTTTCCGTTTTCAGTTAAATAGTTTTATGACAAAGTAGATTTTAATAAATGTGTTTACTTTTAATAAAGCTTTTAAACTTAAATAGACTCTGTGGTTTTTGTTCCTCCAGACTAGAGTGGATGAGCTAAAGGTTTTGGAATTTTTGCAAGCATGAGTGCCTCTGACACTTCTTGACTGTGCTGTGACTCCGTACTCTCTTGTCCTGCGTACGATAATCTAGAGATCATTGGGGATCAATCATCGGTGACTTCGGGAGCTGAATGACTCTGCCACACTATCTAGTCAGTAACGAGACAGTGCATAGAGCTATTGCTGAATAGAATGGGAGTCCAATGGAATTGCCAAATGTCCAATCTTAGTTAGCTACACAGACAGACTAATAAGAATAGTCTAGTAATACCACAGGGAGTCATATTCGAGGCAGGATAAGAATTTATATCCAGTCTACAAGAAGATCAAAGACGATTTAGAAAAAATCGAATGAGGAACGCTAGGAAAAAATAGGTACTGTTTATTAAAATGTAAACTTACTGGAGCCAGCAAAGGAGCCCTCGCCTGCCCGATCCTGCCCTGCATCCTCAGCACCCTCCTCCTGTGTCCTCTTGCCCTTGGGGGGAGCTGATGTACAACATGAAAGAAAGAAAAACCAGAAAACATGGATGAGATTTTTCAACCAAATCAAACATTTCAAAAGAACAATAACAAAATATTTTGGAGAAATAGCAAATAGATAGACAACTATTCCACGGGATCTATCTCATGTGGTATACTACGTTATTCGTATTGCCTGATTTGCGGAACGTTGACTTAGAAAGTTCCTATGTAACTCAATAAACAGACTACTAAAGAGGTTTGCCTAGGCCTGGCACTGCAGGCAGCAGTCCGCAGCACGCGAAGTGACAGACAAAGTCCATCCTGCTTGCAGATCAGTGAATACTCAAACTATCAATCCACCCACCACCGCCACTATTTCTTCTTATAGCCATGTGTCTAAAGGAAGGACTGGACTTCAGTCTGTTGGGGCTGATTTAGAAGTCCCTTGCGGCTCATTTTCCTCCATTGTTGCGTGCCTTTTGGGACGCAGCGGCAGAACAAAAGACTCGCCATGGTGTTGGTGCGGCGTATATATTAAAAAAAAACACATATGGGCATATGGGCGATGCATCACGTTGTAAAGCCCTGCGCCATCAGGGGGCGTTCCGGCGCAAGGGAGGGCGTACCTGCGCAGGAACGAATCCTAAAAGTGGCTGAGGGAAATCTACAAGATGTCAATCAGTCACTTTTAGGACAATGATGCATGACTCAAACCCTGCGCGCTTGAAGCCGACGTACGGCTTGATGCAGCATTGGGGAGATAGGGTACCCCAGAGCATTGCTGGAGCTGCGCCATCGTTGGCACGCAACTCCAGCAATGCGCTGCCTTTACGGCACAGATGCGTAAGGCTTCTGAGACGTTTTGGGCCAATGGGTGGTGGTGGCATGGCACACAATTACTGCCGCATCCCTGCTACTTTGCAGGGATGCGCCGGTAATTGAAAATATGACCCTTACTGTCTAGCATTACGCAGTTCTTATCTTTACACTACACTCATACATAATTTCTCAGGCCAATGAAATGCTTCTGAACACAACATACAAAACAAAGAAGCATAGTAGCAAGCAAGGCTACTGAGAAGGAGAGCAGTGCACCTGAAATGCATAGAAGATTTTGAAATATAATTTACCTCAATGTAATCGGCAGCATTATTGCTCTTGGTAAAGAACAAAGATTTGCAAATAACAGAGCCGGATAAAACAGAGTAGTAAATGAATAGCTACTACTACTCACCAAGCCCGGGGACCTCTACGCCGAGCGCGTCCAGCAAGTCCCGCTCCCGGTCCATGACATCGGTCCAGCGGTGGGTGGCCTGGTTATATGTGCGCCGGACCCCAGAGATCTTACACATGGCCCGGCACACCTTCTCCCACCGCTTGCGGCGCTCCCGGATGCCATAGCCAGTCGCGATCTTGCCGCCTCCCAGGATCGTCTTGGGGAGGCGGCGCTGGACGTGGAAGATCAGTGCCGCCACTTCCTCCGCGCTGAAGATCTCCCGCGGGACCACTTGCTCCCCCCTCAAACGCCCGCACGGGAGCCGGGCACGGGGTGCGGGACCCTTCCCCTTCTCAGGGTGCTTCCCGGCTCCCTTTACCATGGTCTGGGCAGAAATACAGTTAAATGATAAACAAGAAATAGAATAGTGAAGAAGAAAAGAAAAGAGTTTAAAAAAGTAGTTTAAAAGTAACTAAAAGCAGCAGAAAATACAAAAATATAGAGCTAGAAAAATAGAGGGATAGATAATAAGTAAAATTAGATCAAATAAACTTCAAACAAGCAAAGGATGGCAGAGATTGAGAGAGGATAGAGAAAGCATGCCCAGAACCATAGCAATGAATGAGAAACAAGATGGCCGCGCCCGTTCACGACCGCGTGGGTAAGTTCGCGCGAGATTTTCCTTGCGAGCACGCGCGAAATTGTACTAGCGAGCAGCACACTTTGCGAGATTACACATAGCGGCCGGAAACGGAATTACGTCACGCAAACAAGATGGCCGCGCCCGTGTACGACCGATAGGGTAACTTAGCAAATGTATAGCTAGAAGCGCCTCGCGAACACGCGCACGATCACGCGAACATACACGTCGCACAAAAAACAATTTTGTATTCGCACGTATTCGCGGGTTCCGAAATCGATCTCGCACGGATTCGAGCACCAAAAAACGCGCGAAATTGCAGAAAAAAACGATTTTAGCTAAACTGAAAGCAATGAGCAGGTGCAAAAGTTCAAACTTAACATTAGTAACATTCAAGGTAGTGCTTCCTGAGGGGCCCCTCCAGAGTTTGCAACTATTCTATGACCCTGCTATGACCCAAACAGCAGGCCCATAGAATAGCTACAAGTAGACCATAAAGGTCCTGTGAAAAAAAAGTTTCACTGCAACAAAAAGCAAATTACAGATAAGGAAGGAAGCAGGTGCCAGCCAGACTGGAAGTTTCAATATTACTGACACATTAATGACCCACAAATTAATTGATGGCAGTTGAAGAAGGGCAGGTGTGCTTGCTTTTTTCAACCACCATAATCTACAGTGATAAATAAACCTAATGGGTGGCAGTGAGGATGTACCAGAGGGTGGCATGGGTGTCCCAGAGGGTGGCAGTGGTGAAACAGAGGGTGCTGTGAACCTGTGATGATAAACCAGACGTAGAAACAACATAGTCGCGGCCGTTGCGAGCCGAAAAGTAAGTTCGCAATTGCGAACTTGTCCCAAAATCGGCGCGAACGCGCGCCAACACAAAAAACGGGAAAATCCGCAAATCCGCTAGAGTTCGCGGATCTTCGCAGATTGCGAATCCGTAAATCCGCAAGTTCGCGTACGCGAGATCCGCTAGATCCGCCCATGCTTAGTCATCACTGACCTGGTTGCAAAATTTCCAGGGAGTACCCACGACTCCTACATCTTTCAAAATAGCGGAATTTATGCACGGCTGACGGCAGGGAAATTCGGTGAAGGATACCTCCTAGGTAAGACACAGTGTCAGACCCCCATAACCTAAATAGCAGTGTGAAGTACATGTATGCATGTGAGTAATGTTTCCCCTTTTCCTTCTAGGGGACAGTGCATATGCCCTCCGCTCATTCATTCTCACCCCCTACCTCAACCCCTCAACACCCAGCCAAAGGAGGTATAACCGTGCGCACAAAAGCACAAGGAATGTAGTAGAACGGACCTTCGGCATCTGGAAAAGCAGGTTCAGATGCTTGCACAAGAGCGGAGGTGCAAGGCAATATACCCCCATCACCTGCTGCAAGATGATTGCTGTCTGTGCAATGTTGCACAACCTTGCGGTCAAGAAGGGCACAGAGGTAGAGTTGTCTGACTACGAGGACCCTGACGATGACATTGCTGTGCCACAAACACAACCTGCTGCAGTGTCTACACCAAGTGATGGCAGGTTCGGACGTGAGAAAATAACAGACAACTATTTCTGAGTGAGTACAGATGCACAGACACGTTATGGATGTGAAGAAATGAAAAATTTAAATTTTTGGTACAACGTTACAGCACTGATGTCCAACAAATGAAATTATTAACTACAATGTGGGGACAGGGAATGGGCCGGGTTGCCTCACCCACACTGGCAGTGTCATTTCCTGCTGCGCTTTGCAGACCCACTGGGATGTGGCTCCCCCCCTTCTGCATGTCTGGCTGCCTCTGTGGAGCGCCTGGAGCTCCGGCGCGGCTCGGACACTGCGCTGGCCGGACTGCTGCGGCTGCTGCTGTCCCCAGCCTCGGCCACGTCCAGGGCAGGATTCACCACTACGTTGGATATGAGGAGTGTCTCCATGGCACTGGTGATGCGGGCCATGCCCCTGGTCACCTCCGCAGTGTTTTGAGTGAGGCACTGTTCCATATTTGACCCTCGGCGGTATAGCAGGGCTGTTGCTGCGGCAAGACGGTTAATTGCCCGGTTTTGTACACGGGCATCCCTGCGCCTTGTGTGCTCATTCTCCTCCATCTTGGCACACAGCTGTGTTATGGCAGTTGTTATGCGACCCATTCCTGTTGCAATTGCCCGGTTACTTGCCACAAACTCAGCAAATCCCTTTGTCATTTCCCCCATCTGCAGGTTATGTTCACGCAATTGCCGGTGGCAAGCGAGGATGGACTTGGCCTGCATCCGCTGGATCCGCACCATGCTCCCCTCAAGCCCTTGGAAGACGGTGCCCTCCCGTGATGGAATTGCACTGCTGGGCGGCGGAGATTGGTGCTGGTCTTCTGGGTGGCCTGCTGTGCCACAGGTGTCACAGGTGTGGGTGCTGGTGCCTGACCCGCAGCTCCCTCCATGATGGTCAATGGGGCCACAATACTCCTCCTGGCTGGAACTGTGGCAGGTGCTGGCTGGGACCGTGTGGGTGAGTTCTCTGGTGAGAACTGCAATGGTGGGGATTGTGACAATTGGGGGGAGTGGTGAAATAAGAGGGCATGTCCTGAGTCATCCTCATTGGCCATGGCACTGCTGTCCTCCACCTCTGTTGTATAGCTCCTATATATCCTTATATCGTGTTAAGTTAGCATAGGTACATTTGAGATTTAAACGCCATTTTTCCTTTCTTGCAACTTCTGCACACGACCCTTAATTGTTGACTTAGCTTTCAACCTAGTGGTTTGCCGTGGTGTATGTGAGAATAATATGTTATTGCTCTGATATCAGTTTTGTTTAATAAACCATGTCTGCACGGAGAGTGCTGAAGTTTCAGGAGCAACACGATATGGTATTGTTATGAGGTCTGATCTCCACGCCTTCATAGTCATAACACAAGTGCAGCCTTTGCCAACTTGGGCTTGAGGCGGGATTGATATTGCTTTGCACGAGAATTGTTAACACACTTGATGCGGTGCACATGCAGAGAGAGCTGGTGTATGCTGATGTGATTCCTTCATGCTAGGACACTAAGGTATGGGCCCGCCCTAAAACAACCCAAAGAGACCTTCTTAGCTAATAATATAATATATGTGTTAGGGAGGGTGAGATATAAGTGTTGTTAACTCTTATTCATTACAGCATGTTAACATGCTGTCACCATTCGCTTTTTATGTCTTAGTAACTATGCTGATAATTTTGATACTGATAATAAGTATACTTGTATTATCTAAGATACTGCGCCTGAGAAGACGGCATTAGTAAATAAACATTTCAAATGCACATGTGTCTTCTTTACTCCATGTTCTGGTTTGTAATGATAATATAACGAAAGAGTGTTCATGAGTCCCACGTACCCTGAGGTACTGTAAGTTCATGTTCTGGTTTGTCTAAACATTGGGAGTTTGATATGTCCAATGAGACACTGTAGCTAGCTCGGTAAGGGGTGAGTTGGTTGCTAAGGTAAGTTTTGGGACACCCTAATTTGCCGAGGTTCCACTCCTCTGTGCACAGTTCTGTGTGAGTACAGAAACCCTGCAACATGGCGCTCACATCCGTTTCCGGAAAACGGGGTGTCGGTGAAACCTACCTATTTTTTGAAATAGGTCTTTATTCAAGCTTGATTCTTTCTCAAACGGTTTCTTTGAATTACTACCCAGTTGTGCTACAAAGTATTCTTTGTGTGTTCTTGTTTCCAGTGTTGACATGGCGGCGGTGGCTATTGCGCAGCATAGTCGCGTAGCGGTACGCAATCATCTTCAGACGTACCAGGTCCCAGTAGATGGGATGGCTGTGATTTTCGTGGTATGTGCAGATCCGGCGTTTCCTTACGAGTTGTTTTACTCTTGGGTTACGTTTCCGGCTGTGGACGCTAATTCTGGTTTGTTCCACTCCTACACCGCCTCGGATGTCCCGGCTGAATATACGCCGTACAGGGCATTGGAAATACCTGTTGATCATTGGCAGCATCGAGTTTGGTTTGATGGCGCCCTCCCCCACTCTTTGTCCGCTGCGAGGTTAGGTCCACTCTCAATTCCAGGTACAAATTGGCCTGCGTTGGGTGGCTTTACCCCGCACCCGAATCACGGGGCTTGTACCCTGGCAGAAATTCGCAGGCTACATGTTGTTTCCATTTCCGTGATTCGTGCTTTAGTGCATTACATCGGTCGACATCTTCCTGGTGGTCCCCAGGGGGGTGCGGCCGCTCCCATGGAACGAGGCGGAATGCGTCTCAATCCAGTGATGGTTAATTCGGTTTTTGGTGCGCGTCCTGTTGACAACGATGACTTCCCATTCTGGCTAGCAGAGAAGTTTGATCAACTGGAGGCGGTTTTTCCGAATTCTACTCCTGCTGATAAACATAGAATGTTAACGATTACTCTACCGAAGGATATAACTCCTGAACTTGCTGACTGTGAAAGCTGGGGAAAAACGTTTGCGGCAGTTTATACGAGGTGCTTCGGCACCCCGTCTATGAATGCTCTGCCTGAAATCATTAGACGTGTTCAGAATGATCACGGTCCAGAGGCAGCGGTTGAATTGGGTATGCGCCTGTGTGGTTCTTTTGAGATTGTAAGTGATCTCATTCTCTCCAATGTTAAAGGAGATGCAGTTAACTTTCAGGTGTCGAATGCTTTGGCTGCTCTGCCCGATGCCGACAAACCCCGCCAGTTAGCAAAGATTGTGGTGGCCGCTTATAAGACAATTGGCCGCACAAGTAGAGGTCTGAAATATTTTCCAGTGAAGGATAAAAAACAACCTCAGGGACAATCTGCAGTGACAGATGTCCAGCCCAAGTCCAGAAAACAGAATTGGCCTAAAAAACAGACACAGGGGAAGCAGACTAGGCAAACTCAGGATTCTGTTCCTGCAATACAAGCTCCTGCGCCGGCAGACAGAGTTTATGATTTGCGCGATCGCGCGATGATTAAATCACCTGATCGTTTTCTAGTGGATAGTCTAGTGCGTAAGCGTTTCAAGACAACGCTTGACATTTCCAATGGTTTTTATGCCCACAGACTGGATGGCTTTAGCTCCCAATGGACAAGTTTTACGTCCGCTGGTGTGCAAAAATGCTTCCGGCGACTCCCAATGGGCTACGAAAATAGTCCTGGGGTCTTCACCTCCAGAATAGTCACACTATTGGAGGGACTCGTTCCGGATGCATGTTCTTATGTGGATGATATTTATCTCACAGGCGACGAAATTTGGATGCATCTGTGTCGAGTGAATTCCATAATTTGTACCTTTGCAGACATGGGTTACAAATTTAATTTTGCAAAATCGCACATTGCAGAACACACAGTGTTGTTTTTGGGCTATGAGCTCAACAATGAAGGTAGAGGTTTGGCTCCTCACTTCTTAGAGAAGTGCGCACAATTGCGCGCTCCAACAACACTGAAAAAATTACAATCTTTGCTGGGCTTTTTGAATTTCGGCAGACCTTACATTCCGGATTATGCCCAGCGTATCAAGCCTTTGTATGCTTTGATACAACCAGCTTTCTCAAAATCATGCTGGCTGCCTGAGCATTCAGCCATTTTGCAATCCTTGCAGGCTGATCTGCTCGCTTCTAAATATTTACTGACTCGTGATAACCACACCAACCTGGTAATAAGAATAATTCCTGGGACGGTGGGTTTCACATACCTCACTTTTAATGAAGGTGACACAGTACCTATTGCTTACAAGTCACACTTGTACACTTCGGCTGAGATGCGGTTTCCCACAGTGGAAAAGGTTTTAACTGCTGTACAGATGGCAATTCTAAAAGAACGAGCACTGTCTCAGGGGAAACGCATGCTAGTGGTAACACCCTGTCCTCACTTGGAGGCGGTCACGAAAGCCAGTGTACCAAATTCGAAGGCTTTGCACCCTCGGTGGATTCAGTGGGCAGCGTCATTGTCATCCACGGATGTCATGTTTATTTTTGACGCTTCCTTACGGTCGCAGGAGTACTTGCAGTATGAATTCGTTCATCCTGCTCCTCTGGCTATGCGACCTTTGGAGGACTTCCATTGCATCATTTACACTGATGGGTCGGCGCAGGTTGCGCATGGCTCTAAACATGCCTACGTTTCCGCATGCGCCATTGTGGTCGGTGCTATGTTGAATGATGAGTTCGTTTCCAGGGAAGTGCACACGTTGCCCCTGGGCGATTGCACCGCACAATTGGCAGAGCTTCGTGCTCTCTTACTAGCTTTGGAGTACGCAGATCCAAGTGTTACTACTCTAATTGTAAGTGATTCTTACTACTGTGTCCAATCTTACAATGAAAACTTGTTCTTTTGGATTCAAAATGATTTTCATGATTCCAAGGGTAGCACAATAAAACATAAATGATCTGGGTTCGAGTGGCAGAGCTTAAGGCTATGTTGCCACTCGTTTATGTGATTCATACTCTCGGTCATCAGCGCGTAGGAGTTCACGCTGTTGGCAACTCGCTTGCTGATGAAGCGGCGAAATCTGCAGTATCTACATACTTAGTTGCAGCAGTTACTAGGTCTAAAACCAAGATTGATAGCGACATCTTGGCAGCGATTGCTGCCTCTGAGAAGGGAAGTAAACATCCTGCGGGATTCCCTTCGAAGTATCAATACCACTTAAGTCCCGAAAAGGTTCCTTTTGTGACAATTCCTGAGGTTGGGGAACGGCTGATTCCCAACTCGGATCGCGGAGCAGACTTGATTACAGCGGCTCATGAAGGTGTGGCGTCTGCGCATGCGGGCGTCTCGGCCACTGTAACTCAATTACAACTACGTTTCTGGTGGCGGGGACTGTACAAACAGACGCGTGATTATGTCCTTCTTTGTGACATATGCCAGCAGATTAACCCTTCAACTGCTACGCGTCCGCCACAGACTCAGTTGTACATTTCTAATAAACCACTAGGCTGTGTTTATTTAGATCGCTGCGGTCCTTTTTCATCTGATACTGCGTATAAGTACATCTTAGTAGCAGTTGACTCATGCACACGCTTTGTGTGGGTATGGCCACATCGCAGCGCTGATTCACGGACTGTCATTAGAGATTTGCGTATCTTTATAGGGATTTTTGCCTGTGGTACCTTCCATTCGGATCAGGGTCCGGCTTTCGCCTCTAAGGCGTATAAGGATGCCATGACTTCGATGGGGGTCCAAGTCAAGTTTTCGTCACCCTACAGACCTGAGGGTAATAGTGTTGTTGAACGAATGAACCGTGATTTAAAGCAATCTTTGACAGCCCGAGTTATAGGCACTGGCAGAAACTGGCTGGCTCACCTCTATGGCGTGCAGCGTGCTCTTAATAATCTCCCTGGAAGGTCTCTGGGTGGGCGGACCCCATACGAAATGCTCTTTGGCATCAAGATGTACGTCCCTGACCTTGACGGTCTAGACTCTGTGGTTCGCGCCACTTCCTTTGACGCAGATGAACATTGCAATGTTTTACAGAATCTACAAAAGACCAGAGACAGTCTTGCAAAGGAACATTTGCCCTCCACATCGGATGATGCGTTGCAGATCCCGGTAGTTGGCTGGCTACCCCAAGTTGGAGAACTGGTTCGAGAGAAGATCGACAACAAGAAAGAGTTTGGTCCCTCCTATCGAGCTCCGGTCCCAGTGCTTGGAGTGAAGGGCACGAGAACAGTCATTTTACCACCACTTCCAGGTCGTAAGGAAAACAGGTTTATTTCTATTGACGATGTCAAGATACACAGAGTGGCCGATTCTTCTTAGCATGACACCAGCTGTTTCCTGTCCTTCCATTGTGGGAAATTCAATTATGCCCACTGCTTCTAATAATGAACCTGAGGTGGCCATCGAATTGCCTGCTGTTTCCAGTCCATTATTAAATAATTTACCCGGAACTAACATTGATGAGACAGACTATACATACCCCACTGATTTGTCCATGCCTGACCTGCAAGCTCGTTTAGCCACGGAATCCAGATTTTCATTTGACTCTGCTTCCCTTGCCTCGAAAAAACCCTCTCAAATTGCGGTATATGCTAGCCTGTTTAAAAAACATTTTTTGATTCCTCCTTGGATATACATTTGGCTGGTCCTTTTTTCGGTTTACCTTTTTATGTCAATTGGTTTTGTGTTTTATTTTTTTCGGATTATGAATGGACACTATGTCGAGGAGAGAACTTGCATTACTCATTTAAATGGAACATTGGCCCCACTTTCCTCTTCACATTCTACACACAGATTAAAAAGAGACTTGACTTTGGTTAACATCACAGCATGGCCTGTTCTGGATGGAATCGCGTGGGATGCAGTTCATTTTCAGATTCATGGCCCAACGGAAGTCGTTAATGTTCCTAATGTACTAAGAGTTAATATGGGGGATGTGGTGAAACAAAACATTCGTTCTGATGATTGGGATGTTAATGCTGTGGAAAGTTTGTTTTCTGATTTGAAATACTATGCTGCTTTTGATGCTGAGGATTTATATTTAGAATCTGCTAATTATGGTGAATTGTTCTGTTACCAACATTATGGCAATCACTTCTTACACAAAACTTCTTCCCGAAGGGATGCTGTTAATTTTACTCAGTGGGAACATTGCCCAGCTCCTACACAAGGGAGTTCAGAAACGTTTCTTAAAAAGTATACTTATTTCACTGACTTTAACCAGTCCAATCCCGAGTCCTTTTATTTTAAATTTCACAAACAGCCACTGTCCAAGGTTAGACTTACCGATACAAAATTGTTGTATTCGAAGGCCTTCCTAGATCAATTAGTTACTGGGGGCTATGAGTTATGGAAGGAAACAATAGACCTTAAATCGGTTTGGGGTTCAGGGGCCTGGCAGGTACGAGGCACTGAGGCTTTGCACCGTGCATGTCTCATCCCGAATCATATGTTGTTTTTAAATGAAACCATTTCCCAGACCACATGCTTTGGATTGGCTACATCTAAAAGGTTAAACACCCCGTCTTTCCCGGGGTTGGAGGAATATGAGGATTGGAGTAATTTTACTCGATTGTCCATTAAAGATATACAGGCTCTGCTTCTTAATTCCTCCTTTAACATTTCCAGTATGAATCCCAAGGGTTGGCTGCTTTGGCACCGTAGTGCTGATTCTTGCCAAAAAAGATTTTTAAATATAACTGACGGTTTTAAGACTGTTAGATCTGATCCCCGGTTTGATTTGAGTCATACTGTCACCTCTTACTCTGTGGGCAAGTTGTGTCAGGCTTGGCTGAAACATTCAACTTTACCTGCGGTTAAGTATCACCTTTCCAAACTGAATGCAGACGTGGATTTGAATGATTTCATTAAAGGCCCAGCTAGTGGCAGGTCAAAAAGGTGGTTATATGGCGTTTACAATGAAATTTGGAAACTCTCACAGATTGAGGCTGCTTCACGCCTTAGGGCTATTGATCAAGCGAATCTTGAGAAAGTGCTTGCAGTTGTTGACAATAGCATTAACGTGCTTTCCTCTAGAATTTACACATTAGATAATATTGTGTCGTCTGTTGTTGATATTGTGCATGATGAAGTGTCAGTATTATACCATGGTCAAAATCAATTACGGTCAATCATGCAGTTTGCATGGACACTTCAGACTCTGAAAATGGGTAAAGTTCCCTGGGGATACATGAACGTTTCCTCTTTATTTGCACCGTTTAATTTGACAGACAAACAACGCTTGCTTTCAATGCGTGATGCTTCCTTTTCTATGCTACATATTGAAAGGTTGGAATCTTTACCTTTTTCTGTGGCAGAAGCCACTGCTGCTACGTGGCTTATCCACGGTTTAATAACACTGCCTTTTGCTTTATATAAGTTTTCGAATTGTATGAAATATGTGCCAATAGGTCGTTTTGAACCCTTAGGTAGCGGTTTTCTTCATGAGGTCTGGTCACTCCCATACACATACAGATGTTTCAAGGATGAACAAGAAGTTTATCTAACAGGGGATGAGTGTACTGAGACGCCAGATCATTCTTTAATGTGCAGACACATACAGTTACACGGTTTATGTAACAAGGACCGACCGAATATGGCTTGCGTTTTACAGGGCACGCCAGTTCCTGCTATCATCCCCACGTTTAAATTGTTAGAGAATGGTAGTTATTTAATGCTCAATAATGAAAACTGTTGTGGTTTAATTAAAGGTATAGCTTTCATAGTAACAGTTAGTGAGCGAGTTATTTGCTGCAGAAATGTTCTTTATCCTCCCACACGTGAACATAGGGAGTCTTCCATTTGGCCACAGATACCGACCTTGGGAGCAGAATTCAGCGGCATGGCTAGAATAAGAGCTCTATTGTCCCAGAAAGAGGTGGCCTTGAGCTCGGCCCGTGAAACTTTCGTGCTTCACATTGCTAACACCCGTACGGAGGTTCAGGCTCTTTTAAACACTGATTTGCCTTTGCATTTCGGAGCCATGGTCCGTTCTATCTTTAACGCATCCTCCACAACGGGCCTAGCGCATTTTTTTAAAGTTGTTAGCGGTGGTCTTGTGACTTCCTTTGAGAAGATTTTTGGAGTCATCCCTGCCTTCTTCCATTCTATTTTTTCATCCTTATTTGGAGGGTTCCCGTTTTTACTTGCATTAGCGGCTGGCGCATTGGTGGTTTTCTGCCTTTTTAAATATGGATGCCCTTCCTGTGCAAGACCACGCTCAGCTGCTACTGACGCGGTTTCGCAACCGCATGCTTGATTATTATGGCACACTGCCGTTGGCGACTCTAAGCACGGCGTTTGGATTATCTTTTCGGTTCTCCTATTTCACCTGTGTCCAGCCTGTATTTCGCTGCCTGACCTGTGATTTCCTTTGGGCCATTGATTTGTGTCTCTGCGGACCAATATCTTCTGACGTCGATTTTGATCAACTGATGAGTCCTATCATTGCTCACGAGTTGGTTTGTTCTGACGAAAGGATTATGGCCTTGGCGGTGGCACATGGACTAATGGGTCCCTGGGATGTGTTGTCGGCAGCGCAAAATTTCTTGGAACAAAGTTTTCTTGAAAACCCACCGAGCTGTCCTCTGATGGTTATAGAGGATCCGGTGCTGGAAGATCACGTATGTTCCTTTCATCTTTTAAATTGGATGGCTGAACTGTTTTCGGATGAGGACAGTGACTTCCTCCTGGAGGCTGTTGCAGCTTACTTTTCATATACAGTCTTATCATAGACACTGCCTCAAATGGACATGCTGATTGATAGCATTTTCTTGATTTTATTGACTTTTGGTCAAGAAATTTTATTTTTGCTTGCCTATTGGCTTGAGCCACATTATACTTGTGGGCTATTTTTTAGCATTAATTTTTTTAATTGAATTTTTATTCATGCTCGTTTATTGTTGGATTCTGCTCTCATGTGATGGCACTTCTGTTATCTTATTTAGTCCGTTCTCGGATCATGGGGGGGTGTTGTATAGCTCCTATATATCCTTATATCGTGTTAAGTTAGCATAGGTACATTTGAGATTTAAACGCCATTTTTCCTTTCTTGCAACTTCTGCACACGACCCTTAATTGTTGACTTAGCTTTCAACCTAGTGGTTTGCCGTGGTGTATGTGAGAATAATATGTTATTGCTCTGATATCAGTTTTGTTTAATAAACCATGTCTGCACGGAGAGTGCTGAAGTTTCAGGAGCAACACGATATGGTATTGTTATGAGGTCTGATCTCCACGCCTTCATAGTCATAACACAAGTGCAGCCTTTGCCAACTTGGGCTTGAGGCGGGATTGATATTGCTTTGCACGAGAATTGTTAACACACTTGATGCGGTGCACATGCAGAGAGAGCTGGTGTATGCTGATGTGATTCCTTCATGCTAGGACACTAAGGTATGGGCCCGCCCTAAAACAACCCAAAGAGACCTTCTTAGCTAATAATATAATATATGTGTTAGGGAGGGTGAGATATAAGTGTTGTTAACTCTTATTCATTACAGCATGTTAACATGCTGTCACCATTCGCTTTTTATGTCTTAGTAACTATGCTGATAATTTTGATACTGATAATAAGTATACTTGTATTATCTAAGATACTGCGCCTGAGAAGACGGCATTAGTAAATAAACATTTCAAATGCACATGTGTCTTCTTTACTCCATGTTCTGGTTTGTAATGATAATATAACGAAAGAGTGTTCATGAGTCCCACGTACCCTGAGGTACTGTAAGTTCATGTTCTGGTTTGTCTAAACATTGGGAGTTTGATATGTCCAATGAGACACTGTAGCTAGCTCGGTAAGGGGTGAGTTGGTTGCTAAGGTAAGTTTTGGGACACCCTAATTTGCCGAGGTTCCACTCCTCTGTGCACAGTTCTGTGTGAGTACAGAAACCCTGCAACACCTCCTGCCCTTGGCCCTGCCACCGCAGTGTCCGCTGTTGCTGGAGCTGACACTTGTGCAGCTGCTGCTCCACTACCTGATGGCGCCCCTAGGAATAAAGTAGCATTTGTCAACTGAGCAGAAATGTCTTACTGTCAACACAATAAATGCATTGCACATGTCATTTTCATTACTCTGATTCTTTCTTAAAGTGCATTGCAGTTTAATGTGCACTGTAAATAGTACCTACATTGGCTGTCTACATATCCCATCATGCATTGCTCATGTATTTTGCTAGCAGTACTGGACTGGGGTTTGGCTGTACATTGGGGCCAATGGGGAGGTGTCTGGTAGGGTGTGTCATGCTGTGCATGCTTCTTACCTTTTGCTTTGGCTCTGGCTGAGCTGTCCATGTCCCCAACTCCAACCACACTCTCCGTCTCAATCGTTGTGGACACCAGTTCCTCCAGTTCAGTGAGGGGGGGCGCGGGGTTCCTGCCTCCACCGGTCAGTCCTGCTTGCTTGTGGAGCTCCGCCAATTTCCTCTCGGTGAGGCTCCGGATATCATAAAACCTCTTCTTGAGGTCATCCATGCTCCTGGGGGTCACACCGACAGCATTGACCCTCTCACTGAGGGCACTCCACAGTTTCTTCTTTGTAGACTATGGGAATGTGAGGGACAGCCTCCCATACAGCTGCCTGTGGACCCTCACCACCTCCTCCACCAATACTTGCAGCTCCATGCTGCTGAACTTCACCCTGCGCTTTCTCTCAGCCTTCTGGCTCTCAGAACTGCCTGCCATTTCCACTGTGTTAAAAAATCTCCAACCACTCTCTCTGCTGCTCACTCTCCCTGCTCAGCTCTGGCTGCCTCTCCAGAAAGTTCTGATGAGTTGCACCTGCCTGGGTTGCCACTCCCTGCTAGGGTGGGGGAGGGTGCTTCCACCTCATTGGCTGCTTTCGTTAGTTTCACTTTTCCTTGCTTGCCAATTCCGTGTTTACCGATTCGGTATTTACCGAATCGGTATTTATACCGATTCGGGAAATACCAATTCGGTAAATACCGAATCGGTTTTGCCAATGCATTCCTATGGGCCTTTTGGGCCATACGGTTGTATTGTCATTACCGAATCGGTATCTACCGATTCGGTCAATACCGATTCGGTAAGTGTCGAAACACGATACCGAATGTTACCGAATCGGTATTTTACCGATTTTTTTTCTCTACATCTCATTTTCCGATTTCAGAATACCGATTCGGGAAAAATCGGTTTTTTTAAATCGGTAAATGACTTTTACCTACATCGGGCCCTAGGTGTTGTAAAGTAACTGTATTTTTTTTGTCTTCCACAGATGCTAATGTTATAATCTATAATTTTATTATTATTTACTATGTTTAAGATAAGTATAAATAACAGTTAAGAATGGCCAATGGAGTGTGCGTCTACAGAGGTGAAATAACAAAACATGGATGGAGTACATAAGTGTTCAAAGATGGTTTTTATCTTTTATATACATTTGAAAAACTTAAAATATAAATATACTGAGTGTACCAGTATTCTTTGCATTTTACTAAAACAAATCTACTACTTTGGACCAGGTAAGGTGAATAGACATATTGTACTTCATTTAGTAGTGTATTTTATAATAACAGCCTGGGTTTTGTCTGATAGTGATAAGGAGTGACTAGTTTGATAATTTAAGAAACTTTAAACACTGAACATTCATATAAATAATTATATTTATATAATGTTATAAAGTAGTTGAGAAAGGTATTTGTATAATATTTTAAAGGGCAAATTAGTTGATAAAGCTAGTTTTGTGTTCTTTATTAGGAAAAATGATAAAATAAAGTGTTTATGTTTTTTCGACAAAGACCTACAACATAAGAAATTCACTATGGAAAATCAACAAAACAATATGGAAGATGATTTCGAAATTAGTAACAGTGTCATAGAAGAGCTGAACATACCTTTTACGAGCAGCGACAATGAAGAGGAAGAAATTAATGCTGGAGATATCAGCTGTGATTTTCTAGATGAAACCTTGGATGATGCTTTTGTTGAAGCATTTGATGACATTGACATTCATCAGATGACTTTTGAAATTGATAACCAGGAAAATGAAATACCTGATAAAATTATTTTAGAAGCTCTATTAAATTATGCGATGTTACAAGAATAAATGTATTATTATATAATAATAATGGTTTGAGACACTCTGCTCGCAGAATTGTAATCATTCAGCTACTACCCAAGTACTCATGGTGCAAAGTGGGCCTTAGCGCATGGACTGCTTCAAGCCCTTATACGTATGTATTTTTCTATGCACCGACAACCTTGTCTTTTATAGCTTCTATTCCCCAGTCTGTATCATTAGACTTTCACCAAACACTCTCACACTACTGTTTTAATGTTGTAGTGAGCTATTCAGCAGTATGTGCTTATCTATACACTGTTCTAAAAATGAACCTTGTATACATTCAACTACACACTCGCCTTGCAGAATTATAATAATTCGGGCAGTACCTAATTAGTCATGGTGCAAAGTGGGCCTTGGGGCATGGACTGCTTCAAACGCCTATAGACTATGCGTGTACTGTTCTATGCAACGGCAAACTTGTGTTTTGTACCTTATATTCCCCAGTCTCACTCATGACAGCACTGATGACATCTCCAATGACATCACTTTTGACATCACTGATGACATAATCCTTGTGAAAAAGTGGCACAGCTCCTCTCACCCTAATATAACCTTTGATACACACATTCAAAAATAGAAACTACAATTTTTCAAAAAAATGGACATACCAATACCAGTTAGAAGAACCTATTCAATAATTCCAAAATCTACAGACACATCCACTCATTCACCAACAGATCTATATAGTCACTCATACATGTACTCACTCATCATATGTACTCATACACCTACACATCCTGTTACACACTTACGGCCACATGCATCATTGTATGATTTAGCGATTCCTAAATTGCAAAAATTAAGGAATCGCAATTTAGGAATTGCAAAATCCTATGCATCAAGAAATCTAAAAAGTTTTTGCAATTTCTTAATTTTCTGCATTTGCGATTCCTTAATTGCGAATCGCAATTAAGGAATGGCATTACATTGATTCCTACGGGCCTAGAGGCTTATAGGAATCAATGGGAAGGCATTAACTTTTTGCGATTTTCATTTTGCGAATCGCAATTTGTTAATGCATTTCAAGGGTGCTGAGGGGGGTCCAAAGGACCCCCGCTGCACCCTTGAAATGTTTTTAAGTGCAAGTTTCACACACACATGTCCAAAGGACATGTGTGTGTGTAACATGACACTTTAAAAAATGCTTTTTTGAGCATTTTTGAAAGATTTTGCAAATTAACACGAGGGTCAACCTCGTGTTAATTTGCTCCTCCTATTTGTGAATTCGCATTTTTTTAAACATTCATGCATTGCATTTAAAGAATCGCACAAATGCGATTCCTTAAATGCAATCGCATTTTTAGGAATTGCAAAAAATTTAGATTTTTGAAAAATTGTTTAATGCATCCCAAAAAGTGATTTTGGAATCGCAAACGGCCGTTTTTTTCCGATTCGCACCGTTTGCGACTCCAAAACCGCTTGATGCATGTGGGTGTATTAGTCATCTATATAGTTACTCACACATGCAAATACACTATCCAACATCCATTTACTTGCATATACAGCTATACACACTTACTTCTACAGAAACGTACACATACTTACTCTCTTAAACAATCACTTATAGAAACATATACTTATTCATACAGGAACTCTTCCAATCTCTCACCCTCACATATACTCACTTATATACATCAATACTCACATATACTAGATTAAAACATATGTAGTTACACATTATTACACTATTGAGACAGTCATTCACTCACTAACACACACATACACACACTCATCCACCCATACAGTCCTGCACACATGTTGTTTTCAAAACACATACAAACAGTGAGTCAGTCATTCATGCATCTATGCGCTAAGTAATACCCCCCACCAAACCATACAGACACTCATACTGATACTCAAAAAACCAACTATTAACACATATAGACACTCATGTAGCTACTCATCAACCCATGCAGCCACTTATACACAAAGTTAGACACTGATACAGATATTTACATATTTAAACATTACTCGCTAATATATGTATTCCTAGGATACACTTAATAAGTCAGTTATGCAATCATTTTTACAAAAAAAAATCCATTTAGACACTCATTTACCCATTTATTCTTCCATCGACCTTTAGATATACATATATAAAAAATATTTATTTTTCAGAAAGACACACATTCACTGGATGATGTCATCAGTGATGTCATTTGAGATGTCATCAGTGATGTCATGAGTGATGTCACTGACCATGTCATGAGTGATGTAATATGTGATGTCATCAGCAGTGCATTGCGGGCGCGCGAGTTATTGTTAGCTGAACTAGCTATAACATTGGAATTTCAATGGTTTTGTATGAGTGAAATGTCCAGCTAACTATAACATGTGTGAAACCTATGTTTTTTTCAGTGAATATATATATATATATATATATATAAACTCAAAACTCCTTCCTGCCGGAACGGAGAAACCAGGGACACACACGGGATTCAAAAGGTAGCTTTTATTGACGATGGTGCATGACCGGTTTCGGCGTGTGCCTTCCTCAGATACAAAGTCAATAGGCATGTTCTCTTGTCGACGCTGGCTCCTCTTAACAATGTCCAGGAGCCTCACGTCCAATGAACGTCGGGTTGCGCTAGTGTTGGGGACTACTAGTCCCATAATGCTGCATACCGTCTGTTCACTGTCCAGGAGAGCAGCCTTGATGTTATCCGCAAATGATGCCTTTTGTCCCCTTCTTTCTAGCCACACACCTCTCAGGATACCAGGTACGGGGGCGCTCGTGTGTTCCTAGCGCTACACCCAGCAGTCTCAATCCGCGGTTGCAAACCAGCAGCGTCCAGGTGCCTGAGGAGCGGGTGGCGGGCCACGAGATAAACGATACCTCGACAAATCAAAATGCCCCATGTCTTCGTGGCCGCTTGTATTGAAAGGGCGGATTGAGACTGCTGGGTGTAGCGCTAGGAACACACGAGCGCCCCCGTACCTGGTATCCTGAGAGGTGTGTGGCTAGAAAGAAGGGGACAAAAGGCATCATTTGCGGATAACATCAAGGCTGCTCTCCTGGACAGTGAACAGACGGTATGCAGCATTATGGGACTAGTAGTCCCCAACACTAGCGCAACCCGACGTTCATTGGACGTGAGGCTCCTGGACATTGTTAAGAGGAGCCAGCGTCGACAAGAGAACATGCCTATTGACTTTGTATCTGAGGAAGGCACACGCCGAAACCGGTCATGCACCATCGTCAATAAAAGCTACCTTTTGAATACCGTGTGTGTCCCTGGTTTCTCCGTTCCGGCAGGAAGGAGTTTTGAGTTTATTTCTGGCGCCCTCCCATGAAGCGCGACCAAGGACCCTTTCAATACAAGCGGCCACGAAGACATGGGGCATTTTGATTTGTCGAGGTATCGTTTATCTCGTGGCCCGCCACCCGCTCCTCAGGCACCTGGACGCTGCTGGTTTGCAACCGCGGATTGAGACTGCTGGGTGTAGCGCTAGGAACACACGAGCGCCCCCGTACCTGGTATCCTGAGAGGTGTGTGGCTAGAAAGAAGGGGACAAAAGGCATCATTTGCGGATAACATCAAGGCTGCTCTCCTGGACAGTGAACAGACGGTATGCAGCATTATGGGACTAGTAGTCCCCAACACTAGCGCAACCCGACGTTCATTGGACGTGAGGCTCCTGGACATTGTTAACAGGAGCCAGCGTCGACAAGAGAACATGCCTATTGACTTTGTATCTGAGGAAGGCACACGCCGAAACCGGTCATGCACCATCGTCAATAAAAGCTACCTTTTGAATCCCGTGTGTGTCCCTGGTTTCTCCGTTCCGGCAGGAAGGAGTTTTGAGTTTATTTCTGGCGCCCTCCCATGAAGCGCGACCAAGGACCCTTTCAATACAAGCGGCCACGAAGACATGGGGCATTTTGATTTGTCGAGGTATCGTTTATCTCGTGGCCCGCCACCCGTTCCTCAGGCACCTGGACGCTGCTGGTTTGCAACCGCGGATTGAGACTGCTGGGTGTAGCGCTAGGAACACACGAGCGCCCCCGTACCTGGTATCCTGAGAGGTGTGTGGCTAGAAAGAAGGGGACAAAAGGCATCATTTGCGGATAACATCAAGGCTGCTCTCCTGGACAGTGAACAGACGGTATGCAGCATTATGGGACTAGTAGTCCCCAACACTAGCGCAACCCGACGTTCATTGGACGTGAGGCTCCTGGACATTGTTAAGAGGAGCCAGCGTCGACAAGAGAACATGCCTATTGACTTTGTATCTGAGGAAGGCACACGCCGAAACCGGTCATGCACCATCGTCAATAAAAGCTACCTTTTGAATCCCGTGTGTGTCCCTGGTTTCTCCGTTCCGGCAGGAAGGAGTTTTGAGTTTATTTCTGGCGCCCTCCCATGAAGCGCGACCAAGGACCCTTTCAATACAAGCGGCCACGAAGACATGGGGCATTTTGATTTGTCGATATATATATATATATATATATATATATATATATATATATATATATATATATATATATATATATATATATATATATATATATATATGCACAAAAGTCCTTCCCAAACAGAAAAGGCGGAGGCCAACACGGGAACAGGTAGGAAGCCTTTATTTAAACAAAATTCCACCAAGGCGAATGAATTTCGGCGTCTTTAGCCTTCGTCAGCGCTCTGGAAATACTGTGAAGAAGGAAGTGAGTCTGCACCTTTAGGTGTCCTGCCGCAGCTGGATTGGCTGCCGTTGCTCCTCCCCCTGAAGGGCTCCACCACCGGTAGTTCGTACTGTCGGTACTCGAACTACAGGACCCAGAATGCAAAGCTTTATTTCGGGGTCCCGCGGCGTTGATAATATTAGGATATGCCATTAAACAGGGAGGTGCGCTCTCACTGTCCAGTGTTTCCCATCTTGGCAAAGAAAGAGCCTCCTTCCCTCCCCACCGCACAACCCCACTGCCCAGATGTCTCTTTCGCGGGGGCATGCGGCGCGTGCAGCTAGCCCAACGCAAGGAACAGTGTCCTCATCACGACGTCATTTTCACCTGGATGTTGTGGTGGGCCTGACCGTGTCAATCCATGACCAAGTCCAATGCCGAAGCGTTGCCAGCAACTTGTCCGGCCTCTTGATGTGCGGGGGCCTCCCAACACGCCACTGGCAGGCGTGTAATTGATGCACAAAAGTCCTTCCCAAACAGAAAAGGCGGACGCCAACACGGGAACAGGTAGGAAGCCTTTATTTAAACAAAATTCCACCAAGGCGAATGCATTTCGGCGTCTTTAGCCTTCGTCAGCGCCGTGGAAATAATAGGTAGAAGGAAGTGAGTCTGCACCTTTAGGTGTCCTGCCGCAGCTGGATTGGCTGCCGTTGCTCCTCCCCCTGAAGGGCTCCACCACAGGTAGTTCGTACTGTCGCTACTCGAACTACAGGACCCAGAATGCAAAGCTTTATTTTGGGGTCCCGCGGCGTTGATGATATTAGGATATGCCATTAAACAGGGCGGTGCGCTCTCACTGTCCAGTGTTTCCCATCTTGGCAAAGAAAGAGCCTCCTTCCATCCCCACCGCACAACCACACTGCCCAGATGTCTCTTTCGCGGGGGCATGCGGCGTGTGCAGCTAGCCCAACGCAAGGAACAGTGTCCTCATCACCGCGTCATTTTCACCTGGATGTTGTGGTGGGCCTGACCGTGTCAATCCATGACCAAGTCCAATGCCGAAGCGTTGCCAGCAACTCGTCAGGCCTCTTGATGTGCGGGGGCCTCCCAACACGCTACTGGCAGGCGTGTAATTGATGCACAAAAGTCCATCCCAAACAGAAAAGGCGGAGGCCAACACGGGAACAGGTAGAAACCCTTTATTTAAACAAAATTCCACCAAGGCGAATGCATTTCGGCGTCTTTAGCGTTCGTCAGCGCCGTGGAAATAATGGGAAGAAGGAAGTGAGTCTGCACCTTTAGGTGTCTTGCCACAGCTGGATTGGCTGCCGTTGCTTCTCCCCCTGAAGGGCTCCACCACAGGTAGTTCGTACTGTCGGGACTCGAACGACAGGACCCAGAATGCAAAGCTTTATTTCGGGGTCCTGCGGCGTTGATGATATTAGGATATGCCAATAAACAGGGCGGTGCGCTCTCACTGTCCAGTGTTTCCCATCTTGGCAAAGAAAGAGCCTCCTTCCGTCCCCACCGCACAACCACACTGCCCAGATGTCTCTTTTGCGGGGGCATGCGGCGCGTGCAGCTAGCCCAACGCAAGGAACAGTGTCCTCATCACTGTGTCATTTTCACCTGGATGTTGTGGTGGGCCTGACTGTGTCAATCCATGACCAAGTCCAATGCCGAAGCGTTGCCAGCAACTCGTCAGGCCTCTTGATGTGCGGGGGCCTCCCAACACACCACTGGCAGGCGTGTAATTGATGCACAAAAGTCCTTCCCAAACCGAAAAGGCGGAGGCCAACACGGGAACAGGTAGGAAGCCTTTATTTAAACAAAATTCCACCAAGGCGAATGCATTTCAACGTCTTTAGCCTTCGTCAGCGCCATGGAAATAATGGGAAGAAGGAAGTGAGTCTGCACCTTTAGGTGTCCTGCCACACCTGGATTGGCTGTCGTTGCTACTCCCCCTGAAGGGTTCCACCACAGGTAGTTCGTACTGTCGGTACTCGAACTACAGGACCCAGAATGCAAAGCTTTATTTCGGGGTCCCGCGGCGTTGATGATATTAGGATATGCCATTAAACAGGGCGGTGCGCTCTCACTGTCCAGAGTTTCCCATCTTGGCAAAGAAAGAGCCTCCTTCCGTCCCCACCGCACAACCACACTGCCCAGATGTCTCTTTCGCGGGGGCATGCGGCACGTGCAGCTAGCCCAATGCAAAGAACAGTGTCCTCATCACCGCATCATTTTCACCTGGATGTTGTGGTGGGCCTGAACGTGTCAATCCATGACCAAGTCCAATGCCGAAGCGTTGCCAGCAACTCGTCAGGCCTCTTGATGTGCGGGGGCCTCCCAACACACCACTGGCAGGCGTGTAATTGATGCACAAAAGTCCTTCCCAAACAGAAAAGGCGGAGGCTATCACGGGAACAGGTAGGAAGCCTTTATTTAAACAAAATTCCACCAAGGTGAATGCATTTCGGCGTCTTTAGCCTTCGTCAGTGCCGTGGAAATAATAGGAAGAAGGAAGTGAGTCTGCACCTTTAGGTGTCCTGCCGCAGCTGGATTGGCTGCCGTTGCTCCTCCCCCTGAAGGGCTCCACCACAGGTAGTTCGTACTGTCGGTAATCGAGCTACAGGACCCAGAATGCAAAGCTTTATTTTGGGGTCCTGCGGCGTTGATGATATTAGGATATGCCATTAAACAGGGCGGTGCGCTCTCACTGTCCAGTGTTTCCCATCTTGGCAAAGAAAGAGCCTCCTTCCGTCCCCACCACACAACCACACTGCCCAGATGTCGCTTTCACGGGGGCATGCGGCGCGTGCAGCTAGCCCAATGCAAGGAACAGTGTCCTCATCACCGCGTCATTTTCACCTGGATGTTGTGGTGGGCCTGACCGTTTCAATCCATGACCAAGTCCAATGCCGAAGCGTTGCCAGCAACTCGTCAGGCCTCTTGATGTGCGGGGGCCTCCCAACACGCCACTGGCAGGCGTGTAATTGATGCACAAAAGTCCTTCCCAAACAGAAAAGTTGGAGGCCAACACGGGAACAGGTAGGAAGCCTTTATTTAAACAAAATTCCACCAAGGCGAATGCCTTCGTCAGCGCCGTGGAAATAATGGGAAGAAAGAAGACATGGAACTCCCTCCCGCCAGAGTCTGAACGTGATTATCTTGCTGACGGGGAGCCAGTGCAGATCTACCAGGTGGGTAGAGATGTGGTTGTGGCGGGGGATGTCCAGGATGAGTCGTGCGGAGGCGTTCTGTATGCGCTGGAGTCTTTTCTGTTTTTTGGCTGTGGTTCCCGCGTAGAGGGTGTTCCTGTAGTCCAGTCGGCTGGTGACGAGGGCTTGGGTGACCGGCTTCCTGGTTTTGGTGGGGATCCACCGGAAGATCTTTCAGAGCATGCGCAGGGTGTTGAAACAGGATGACGAGACGGCGTTGACTTGTTTGGTCATCGTGAGGGAGGAGTCCATTGGCTTGGGGGCGGTGCCCAGGGCAGGGGGCCGCCAGGAGTCGTCCCAGGCGGAGTGGGATGATCCCAGGATGAGGACTTCCGTCTTGTCTGAGTTCAGTTTCAGGCGGCTGGTCTTCATCCACTCTGCGACGTCTTTCATTCCTTCCTGGAGGCTGGCTCTGGCGGTGGCGGGGGCGTTGGTGAGGGAGAGGATCATCTGGGTGTCGTCAGCTTAGGAAATGATGTTTAGGTTGTGTTGGCGTGCGATGGCTGCGAGAGGACTCATGTAGACGTTGACGAGGGTGGGGCTGAGCGAGGATCCTTAAGGTATGCCGCAGATGACTTCGGTGGCCGCGGATCGGAACGGAGGGAGGCGGACTCTCCGGGTTCTTCCAGTGAGGAACGATATGATCCACTCCAGTGCCTTCCCTTGGATTCCGGTGTTGCTGAGGTGCTGTATTAGTGTGCGGTGGCATACTGTGTCGAATGCTGCTGAGAGATCCAGGAGGATGAGGGCAGCTGTTTCCCCATTGTCAAGCAGGGATCTGATGTCGTCAGTGGCTGTGATGAGGGCGGTCTGATGCTGTGGTTAGCTCGGAAACCGGACTGTGAGGGGTCGAGGGATCCATTTGTCTCAAGGAAGGTGGCGAGTTGTTTGTTGACGGTCTTCTCAATGACTTTGGCAGGGAAAGGGAGGAGCGAGATGGGGAGGAAGTTCTTGAGATCCGTCGGATCCGCGGTGGGTTTCTTCAGGAGAGCGCTGACCTCGGCATGTTTCCAGCTTTCCGGAAAGGTGGCGGTGGCAAAGGAGATGTTGATGGTGCGATGATGGTGTCGGCCTTGTTGAAGACGTGGTGAGGGCAGGGGTCGGTTGGGGAGCCGGAGTGGATGGTGTTCAGTTGCAGAGGGTGGTGGTGGGGGGTGCCGATCGGTGGTTGGGTGCATGGTCTGTGCGCCGAAGCTGTTGTGTATATCGGCGATCTTGCAGTGGAAGAATGAGGCGAGTCAGTCGCAGAGGTCTTGGGAGGATGTGATGTCGTTGTTGCAGGCGCTGGGGTTGGAGAGCTCTTTAACGATGCTGAAGAGTTCCTTGCTGTTGGGGGTGTTGTTGTCCAGACGTTCTTTGAATGTAGTCCTTTTGGTGGTCCAGATCAGCTGGTGGTGTGTGCGGGTGGCGTTCTTGAGGGCTGTCATGTTTTTTGTAGTCTGGTCGTGGCGCCAGGCTTTCTCGAGGGTGCAGCAGTTTTTCTTGGAGGTTTTGAATTTGTTGGTGAACCACAAGGCTTTCTTGCTGCTGGGTCTCCTGGGAGGGTTCTTCAGTGGAGCGAGGTCGTCGGTGCAGTTGGTGAGCTACTGTGTGAGGTTGCTGGCTGCTTCGTTGGGGTCCGTTGTGTTGGCGGGAGGGGTTGTGGTTGAGGGAGGTGGTGAGCTGGTCGGTGGTGATCTTGCTCCAGCTTCTGCGGGGAGGCTGTTGCGGGTGGTGGTGGGTCGTGGTTCTCCTGAAGTTGAAGTGGACGCAGCTGTGATCAGTACAGTGAAGTCCAGTGGAGTGGATGAAGAAGATGTGCTTGCTGGAGGAGAAGACGGGGTCAAGCATGTGGCCGGCGTAGTGGGTGGGGGTGTTCACCAGTTGCTTGAGTCCGAGGTTGGCGAGGTTGTCCAGCAGGGCGGCGGTGTTGCTGTGATTGTTGTTCTCGAGGTGGAAGTTGAGGTCCCCTAGGAGGATGTAGTCTGAGGAGGTGAGGGCGTGCGGGGTGATAAAGTCTGCGATGGCTTCGCTGAATTGTGTGCGTGGTCCCGGGGGTCTGTAGATGAGAGTGCCTCTGAGGGTGGTCTTGGGGTCGGTGTGTATCTGGAAGTGAAGGTGCTCAGCGGCGGTGAGGGTGTCGTCGGAGTTGGACGTGATCCGGATGGTGTTTTTGTGGACGATGGCGATGCCTCCTCCGGTTTGGTTGACGCGGTCCCTCCGGGTGATCTTGTAGCCATCCGGGATGGCTATGGCGATGTCGGGGGCTGAGGAGGTGTTCATCCAGGTTTCTGTGAGGAAGGCGACGTCTCGTGATGTTGTGTTGAGGAGGTTCCAGAGTTCGACGGCATGCTTGTGGACGGAGCGGGTGTTGAGCAGGATGCACTTGAGGTAAGTGTTGCTGGTGCCTGGCCTTGCGGGTGCGGTGCAGGTCCGGAGGCAGGTGAATTTGCAGGCTTTGCAGGTGAAGGGTCCGTGGATGTGTTTCGGGGTGGCTCGGTAGCAGGCGGGGTTCCGGCCTGGGTTGAGTGCATTGAAAGTGGCGGCATCGTAAGTCCGTCATGTGGGCTGGCGTCGTCGGGGGCCAGGGGTCCTGGCGCTGGGGGCGGTCCAGTCGCGGATGAGCGCAGACGGGCTTGCCTTTGGCGTGCCCGCTGCGCGGGCTCGCTGTGCATACGCGTGGACTCCGCCATAAATGGCAAAGTGGGAGGGAGGAGCAGCTGGGAGGCGGGAGCGGGGCGGCGAATGGGGAGGGGGAACAGAAAAGAAAGGGGTAGGGCCGCAGAAGAGCAGCGCCGGGTAGCAGGGAGCGGGGGGGAAGAGCGGGAAAAACAGAGGCGAGGGGGCAGCAAAAACAACGAAAAAATAAAAATAAACAGTCACAGGTAGCAGAAAAGTAGAACAGTAAAACAGGCACAACACAATACCAAAGCGAGTAATCTTCAGCTGCAGGAGCAGCGGCGAATCACGGGCAGAAACAGACACGGACTACCAGCCCCAGAATCCTCAGATGCGGGGCAGCGGCGAACTCGTGGCAGTAGCGGGGGACCTTGGCCACACTCATGGGTGTCCGCGCAGTGTGTGGAGCGACCGGCCCTGGAGCAGGGTCAGGGGTCACGTTACTCGTTTCTTGGAAGGGGCGTTCCCTTCCAAATAGCGAGTCTCAAACCCATGTACTAATGTTTTGTATCTGGAATTGTGTTTGCAAAACACTCGCAATTATCACCTACTTCAAGTAGGTGGAAATGCCTTCGCCAATGGGACCCCTTCCCAGGGACCACTGCCTGCCCTTAAAAAATAAAAATGCATTTCGTTTTTAAAGGCATCCTGTTTTCCTTTAAGGAAAAAGGGCTGCATTTAAAAAAAACAATACTGCTTTATTTAAAAGAAGTCTTAGACATGGTGTTCTGCTGAGCCCAGCAGGCCACCATCCCTCTGAGGGCTTGTCATTCCCAATGGGCTGGCAAATTCGAGAGGCTCAATAATATTCATGAGCCTCATAATTTGCGACCCCACTGGGAATCGCAAACAGTGTTAAACACACTGTTGTATATTTGAGTTGGCGCCTCTCAATTTGCGCAAAATCAAATTATCGCACATTTGGACCCTGGATCATTATCTTGTAGCAGGTCAAACACTTCAGCATGGTGTTTGACTAGAGAACGGCAGTTTAGTCTAAGTAATTTGTACAATGTTTTAGAAGGGGGAGAGTCCGCTGTGAAACCAGCAACGCCGGTATTGAAATTGCACCTTTTGCAGTGGAGGGGTTGCCTCATTGGGACCCAGCAATGCCCATAGCAGGGAATAACGCAGCATCTTAAAGAAACAAGCTCCTGCTGTGAATAGACCAACCTGTGGGTGTTTTTAAACAGAAGGGTACCTAGAGACATCCAAACGCTGACAGAAGCAGACGGGCTTGCCTTTGGCAGGCCTTCGTCACGCCAGCTGCGCGTCCAGGCTCCGGTCTGCATGAAGTACCCGGGGCACAACTGGCTCCTTACGGGTTTGCCTGTGATTCGTCTGAACCAGTCAATCAGCACTGAGCAATGCCGTTCGTAAAAAGATAGCAAAGATTTTAAAAAGTGATGGCACAACAAATACTGAAGTTAGCAGCACTTGTGAGTACCAGTATATCAATCACAGCAACACATAAAAACATGTGTCTCAAAGCAGTCCAGTTTAAGACAACTGTGCCTATGCTACGGCCTGCATGAAGTACCTAGGTTCAATTGGGTCCTCCTGAGCTCACCTCGGATGGATATAAACCAGCTATTCAGCGCTGAGCAATGAGGTTCGTAAAAAAACACCAGAGATTTTAAAAAGTTTTTTTTAAAATCAAGGCACAACAAATAATGAAGAATGATGGATTAAACCAAGATCTTTGGAACTGGAGGTGAATGTTTGCATTGTGCAGCATTCCGTCCATCAATAGTTTATTTTGCATTTGTTGCCCCAAGTGGGGAGGAAATGCCCAGACATTGGTCCTGTTCTCACTGCACCACTGGTTTCAAACTAGCCTGACTGATATGGGGTGATGCCCCAAAACCGGCCCCAGGATGCCTGTTTCCGGTTCAAGGAGGACCTGGCTTGGCAGTTCGGGCTGGACTGTTCTCATGAGGCACAGAGTCAGGACTGATTTGCATATGGCTGGGTCCAAACTGGGGTGGCATGGTGGAAAAAGACTGATGGATTAAACCCAGATCTTTGTGACTGGGGGTGAATGTTTGCATTTTTCAGCATTACGTCCATCAATAGTTTCTTTTGCATTTGTCACCCCAAGTGGGAAGGGTATGTCCAGACGTGAGTCCCGATCTCACTGTGCCACTGAGTTCAAGCTAAACTAGCTGATGAGGGATGATACCCGGAAACCGGACCCATGATGCTTGTTCCTGGTTTAGGGAGAATCAGGCTTTGCAGTTCGGGTTGGACTGTTCCCATGAGGCACAGGGACAAGACTGATTTGCAAATAGCTGGGTCAAAACTGGGGTGGAGTGGTGAGCAAAAGAAGGATAGATAAAACCCAGATCTTTTTGACTGGGAAGGAATGTTTGCATTTTTCAGCATTCCGTCCATCAATAGTTTCTTTTGCCTACATTTATCACAATAGCTAGTGGAGTCTCAGGACCAACTCTAGATATTAAAGCCACAGAAATGAATGCCACCAAATGTACTATAAACATCAAAGATGTTGTGACAGACGTTATTTTGATCAATACTTACATTCACCCTGAAAACAAACTTATTGGAGACGGAGAGTATGACACACTTCATATTATCTGTGGATTTTAATCTACACTTAATGGGCTCTTCGGCGAGTGTTCTATTAATTTCCCAATCTGTACTTTGGGAAATAACGGACCAGGGCAGCAACACACTATGGAAGTGGACAAAAACTGTTCGCCAACTTCTGGATGATCTTGAACATCTAACTCTTAGAGCCCTAAAAGGTGGGTTTCAAACAGATAACCCGCATAATGCTACATTTCTCTAATATTATTAGTTTGTGGTTGTACTATACATTTGTCTCCCCAAAGGGGAACAATGGGCTTATCCTCCGAGTGAATTTAGGATAAGTAACCCTGCCTCTACCTGGCAACAACTCAGAGAAGGGGGCCCGCTCTGCAAAAATAAGATCATGTGTCACACATATAGACCTGCAGTGTGGGCACAAATCGAGATAACATTGCCATACTCCTGTACCATTCCTGTATATGACACAATACCTCTATACCACTAGAGTATGGTATGATGATTTCTAAAAAAAAAATTCGAGTCAAGTAATCACCTTTATAGTGGTTTTTGTCACAATGTTTTGTTCGCTGCTAAACACATAGCAAAGTAAGACTCTTTATTGCCATGCGGTATCACGATCCATAGTCTGAAGATTGATCGTGTCAATAAAGTCATCAACATTCAATATAGTGCTGTTGTTTACTAGCGCACATGCACTGTGAGCACTAACAATGTAGCATGCATGCACACTGGATGTCTGTATACTCAATTAAGGATTGTTGGAAAGACACCTTGTGGTCCTAGCACGAGCTCACAGCATGACTGAGTGTTTTTCGAGTAAGTATAAAAACAATGGCTCTTCCTTCCGGTCGCAGCTCGAGCACCACGACTGGGTACCGACAGAGAGGTGAGTTTTCTGATGTTTGTGAGGTGTGATGCTATATGTAATTGGATGTCTTGAGGTCGTTAATTAATGTGTTAATCAATTAATCAATGTATTTGAGCTGGGAGTTTTCACCAACAGTTTTAAGTTGTGAGTGTTTGTCTCTGAAGCCACGCACATCTCCATTAGACCCTAATGCCCAATTTCACTAATTTACTATACTTTAGTTCCTTAACACTTTCTATCTGGGTATATAACTGATGATTTAGGCATGACTAGAATGATTTATTGTTAAGACTACTGACACAGCGTGTCAAATATTAGTCTATATATGGTTGAGAGACCTACACAGTTGTTCCTCCATGAGTCTATAAAAACAAGAAAATGACCGGATTATCAATTGAACCATCTATATGACAGTTTTTATCGTACTGTAATTGGTCTGTAAATTAAATTTAGGGGTGGGCGGAATTTGCGTTGTCGCGCTATGCAAAGTTCAGCAAAATGGCAAAAAATCTTCGCGAACATGCAGAAATTCGGCGAAAACGCGGAATTGCTTGTTCGCTGTGTTTTTTTCCTGTTCGCGATCGCTGTTTGCATGCTCGGGGAGAAATATCTCGCAAACACGCATTTAGAGAATGCGAACATGCAAAAAATTCCTCGAAGCCGCGGAATGTAGAATTTTGGGCAATTTCACGTTCTCTGCGGAACGCAAAATTACCCAAATTCCACGAGCGGAACAGAATTTTCCGCCCAGGCCCAATTAAATTCCCTGACACTGCTTAAGGTTTTGTGAGGTTCACCACTAATGCACTCGAGATTTGTGCCCACATTGCAGGTCTATATATGTGTGACACATGATCTTGTTTTTAGCAAGCAGGGCCCCTTCCCTGAGTTTTTGCCAGGTAGAGATGGGGTTACTTATCCTAAAGTCTAGGGTAAGTACATTATCTGAAATTAAGACATTGCACCTTTTAGGGCTCCAGAGGAAATACTATTGATCCTTGAACACTAGCATGTATCTTTTTTGAATATTAAAAGAATGTTTTGTTGACTTGTTGGCATCACAATTTTGTCTCACAACTACAGATGAGCTCCAGCACTACCGAACTACATTGGATTACTGGTTTTGTATCTTTTTTCTTTATTTCAAATCATTAGCAGCAGCTTTGTTTGCTACTCTTGGTCCTGAAGAGAGCACTGATACATATACCGCTCACTGAGGCTGAAACATGTTGACCGTATTATATATCTAGCAGTTTGAATCTATACTGATTTCTGCACTGCTTTTTAACCCTACCAGTGCGAGCAAGTGAATAAAGAAATGTTTGCCCCCACTAGGTTGTTTTAAACTCACTTTTTTTTATCTCAATCATCTATAAAAAGGTTTTGCTCTGCGTCCTCAATACACCGGCAACTCACATATTGGTTTTCAGCACCCTCAATAAACCATCTCATAAAAACATCACATTGCTCCTTCCTCACAGTGAGTGAGTTGCAGCCCTCAGTGGTGACTAAGTTTCCCACTGGGAGGAGTAGCCCATATGATGAAGCATGCCACCTATGGTGGGTGAGGACATCCGTCCTGAATGGAATTGCTCCCCTTTGGGGCCTTTCCCAGTGAGACAGTTTATCTTTCATTTTCAAAACTGACTTCATGCTAGCACAGACCCGAGTAGTGTTTGGTGTTATTATTGTACTGTGATAGGGGATACTCTACTCGCTGGTCTTTAAATTATCTACCTTGGACCCTCTCATCTGTTTTTTTGTGTATAGATCCAGCAGTGACCATCTCCCACAAGAAGATACATTTTCCCCATATATTACCCATTCAGTTCGTATAAGTGAGATAACAGACAAAACGTATTTAGTAAATTGTAAACATATTAAGAGCACCACTGTCAGGCTTGCCCAATTACACAAAACTGTAATGGATACGCTCCAGGAAATGGCTGTAATGCCAGAAACCGGTCCTCGGAAGCTTGTTTCCGGTCCAGAGAAGGCATAGCTTGGCAGTTCGGGCTAGACTGTTCCCATGAGGCACAGGGTCAGACTGACTTGCATGTAGCCATGTCTGAACTGGGGTGGCAGAGTGGGCTAAAGAACGGTGATGGATCAAACCCAGATCTTTTGACTGGGTGTGAGTGTTTGATTGGTTCAGATGCTCCGACCATCACCACCCCCTTTTGTACCACTTTGGCCGCCATAAGTGTGGCAGGGTATGCTCAGATGTGAGTCCCTTGCTCACTTTGCCACTGGATTCAAGCAAGCCGGGCTGAAGACGGCTGTAATGCCAGAAACCGGTCCTCGGAAGTTTGTTTCCGGTCCAGAGAAGGCATAGCTTGGCAGTTCGGGCTAGACTGTTCCCATGAGGCACAGGGTCAGACTGACTTGCATGTAGCCATGTCTGAACTGGGGTGGCAGAGTGGGCTAAAGAACGGTGATGGATCAAACCCAGATCTTTTGACTGGGTGTGAGTGTTTGATTGGTTCAGATGCTCCGACCATCACCACCCCCTTTTGTACCACTTTGGCCGCCATAAGTGTGGCAGGGTATGCTCAGATGTGAGTCCCTTGCTCACTTTGCCACTGGATTCAAGCAAGCCGGGCTGAAGACGGCTGTAATGCCAGAAACCGGTCCTCGGAAGTTTGTTTCCGGTCCAGGGAAGGCATGGCTTGGCAGTTCGGGCTGGACTGTTCCCATGAGGCACAGGGTCAGACTGATTTGAATATAGCCATGTCTGAACTGGGTTGGTAGAGTGGGCTAAAGAACGGTGATGGATCAAACCCAGATATTTTGACTGGGTGTGAGTGTTTGATTGGTTCAGATGCTCCAACCATCACCACCGCCTTTTGTACCGCTTTGGCTGCCATAAGTGTGGCAGGGTATGCTCAGACGTGAGTCCCTTGCTCACTTTTCCACTGGATTCAAGCAAGCCGGGCTGAAGACGGCTGTAATGCCAGAAACCGGTCCTCGGAAGCTTGTTTCCGGTCCAGGGAAGGCATGGCTTGGCAGTTCGGGCTCGACTGTTCCCATGAGGCACAGGGTCAGACTGATTTGCATATAGCCATGTCTGTATTGGGGTGGCAGAGTGGGCTAAAGAACGGTGATGGATCAAACCCAGATCTTTTGACTGGGTGTGAGTGTTTGGTTCAGATGCTCCGTCCATCACCACCCCCTTTTGTACTGCTTTGGCCGCCATAAGTGTGGCAGGGTATGCTCAGACGTGATTACCTTGCTCACTTTGCCACTGGATTCAAGCAAGCCGGGCTGAAGACGGCTGTAATGCCAGAAACCGGTCCTCGGAAGCTTGTTTCCGGTCCAGGGAAGGTATTGCTTGGCAGTTCGGGCTGGACTGTTCCCATGAGGCACAGGGTCAGACTGATTTGCATATAGCCATGTCTGAACTGGGGTGGCAGAGTGGGCTAAAGAACGGTGATGGATCAAACCCAGATCTTTTGACTGGGTGTGAGTGTTTGATTGGTTCAGATGCTCCGTCCATCACCACCCCCTTTTGTATCACTACTACAGATGAGCTCCAGTAATACCGAACTACATTGGATTACTGGTTTTGTATCTTTTTTCTTTATTTCAAATCATTAGCAGCAGCTTTGTTTGCTACTCTTGGTTCTGAAGAAAGCCCTGATACATATACAGATCACTGAGGCTGAAACATGTTGACTGTATTATATATCTAGCAGTTTGAATCTATACTGATTTCTGCACTGCTTTTTAACCCTACTAGTGCGAGCAAGTGAATAAAGAAATGTTTGCCCCACTAGGTTGTTTTAAACTCACTTTTTTATTTCAATTATCTAAAAAACGTTTTTGCTCTGCGTCCTCACTACACCGGCAACTCACATATGGGTTTTCAGTACCCTCAATAAACCATCTCATAAAAACATCCCATAGCTCCTTCCTCACAGTGAGTGAGTTGCAGCCCTCAGTGGTGACTAGGTTTCCCACTGGGAGGAGTAGCCCATATGATGAAGCAGGCCACCTATGGTGGGTGAGGGCATCCGTCCTGAATGGAATTGCTCCCCTTTGGGGCTTTTCCCAGTGAGACAGTTTATCTTTCATTTTCAAAACTGACTTCTTGCTAGCACAGACCCGAGTAGTTTTTGGTGTTATTATTGTACTGTGATAGGGGATACTCTACTCGCTGGTCTTTAAATTATCTCCCTTGACCCTCTCATCTGTTTTTTTGTGTATAGATCCAGCAGTGACCATCTCCCAAAAGAAGATACATTTTCCCCATATATTGCCCATTCAGTTCGTATAAGGGAGATAACAGACAAAACGTATTTAGTAAATTGTAAACATAATAAGAGCACCACTGTCAGGCTTGCCTAATTACACAAAACTGTAATAGATACGCTCCAGGAAATCTCAAGCAAGGAAAGTACAGCAGTAAACACGTGGGAAAGGCTCACTGGTGTACTTTATGAAAAACATTCTAAACCAATAAAATTCAAAGTTGACAACAAAATATATAAAGAAGCCTCCACTGCAAAACATGATATCAGATTTCAGGGATGCAAATCTCGAATTAACAAAGCACTTAGGACACTAAGGAGAAAGCCTGGAGACTTAACAGCCTTTGCAACACTGAAGTGAAACAAAACACTAATCAAAAAGCTAAAATGGAGAATAGAAAGAGATAAAGACGACGATCTATGGGCCAAATGACACTCCGATATAAAATATAAAAACAGCACTAGATTTTGGACCACAGTAAATGTTTGCATTGCTCAGCCTTCCGTCCATCAATAATTTCTTTGGCATTTGTCACCCCAAGTGGGAAGGGTATGCCCAGACGTTGGTCCCGTGCTCACTGCACCACTGGTTTCAAGCTAGCCTGGCTGATGAGGGGTGATGCCCCAAAACCGGTCCCAGGATGCTTGTTTCCAGTCCACGGAGGACAGATCATGGCAATTCGGACTGGACTGTTTCCACGAAGCACAGGGTCAAGACTGAATTGCATATGGCTGGTTCCAAACGCTGTGACGTGGTGCGCAATAGAATGATTGATTAAACCAAAATCATTGTGACTGGGGCTGAATGTTTACATTGTTCAGCATTCCATTCATCAATAGTTTCTTATGCAGTTCTTACAAAGACAGCAAAGATCTTAAAAAGATTTTAAAATGTCATGGCACAACACATTTTGAAGTTAGCAGCACTCATTTTTAACAGTATATCAATCAGAGCATTACATAAATATCTGTGTCTCAAACCAGTCCAATTTAAGACCTATGATCATGATTTCTGAGAAAGGCTACATTGAGCATATAGTTTCACTCTGATCCTCACTAGTACACGTTTCAGATGGACTACTGAACATTTATGCAGATATCTGGGATGTATACCCCTTGCCTCCTTATTGGAGCTTCAATTGCCAAATTGATCTTCAACTAAGGGTAGACGTAGCATGTAGTAGGATTTATGAGTTGTCTCAGCATGCAACCCAACATCAAAAGAAATACTTAGACAAACCCTTAGCTTTGGTTTCATTTGACTTCCCCAGTCTCATCCCCTTAGTTTTTTGTTCTCAGGGCCTGTTTCAATTACCTGACCCTAAATTGGGTGACGATCATAGAACTGCTATCCATTACCCCTATTAACAATTCTGTTAGATTCACTATTTCATACCAAATACTGTCTCATGGATCATTAGTTAATGCCTTTGGACACTATAATGCCCCAGTGGCATTTACATTTTTAATTAATGAGGTTTTGAGGGACTTTCTAGATAGCAGCATGATGCTATATATTGATGATATGCAGAAGCATTCTTAATCTGAACAAGAGAAAAAATGGCATAGGTAGTGTTACAAAAACTGGGAAAATCACTTATTTGCAAAGTTATTACATATGTTCAATTTACAACACTTCATTGAAGTTCCTATGTATTTTTCATTTCTCCTGAGTGGATTCAAATAGATAGACACAAGTTAAAGGTAACCCTTTGCCAACCCTGACTTGCATCAAAGCTTCTTGGTGATCACTAATTGTTATAGGATACTTCTTAGACAGAATAACGTATATTACTAGTTTCATTTCAAATGAACCTTGGATGTCGAATGGGCATTTGCTGAATAAGTTCACCACTGCCTCTGCTCCATTGTCCGCATCCAACTTTAGCTTACATCTGCAAGGTTGATGCCTCACAACTTGCAACTGATGCAATCAAGGCATACTTCTTCAGAGAGATCTTGATGAAGGACAAAATTATACCATAGCGAAAATGGAACCTTTAGCTAATAAATGAGCCTTTTTGGAAATGTAAATGAATACTTGTATAGCGCACTACTCATCCGCAATGGTCTCAAGGCGCTTGTACGAATAACGCTGTGGAACCCATCCTGGGTTTCCCTGTGAGGTGTCCACTCCTGGGCACCCGCAAGGTGGAGGCCAGGCATCCTTAATGTTGTGGAGATTAAGCAAGCTATTGCCCAGAGTTGCAGAATGGGACTCCATGATTGGAATAGGCACGGAGGCGAGAATTATGAGGTCCGTGGAATTTTTGAGCCCAAGACCCGCCGAGGCGGGGAATTGAACCCTGGTCCCGGGCTAGACCTCTGCATCAGGGTCTGCCGCTCTAACCATTGAGCCACACTTCTCCACTTCTCCACAATGGAACAATTACTTCCTGGATGCACACCATACCATTCAAATTTTCTCTGATCACAAGAATCTACAATATTTACGGCTGTCAAAGATTTGAACACTAGACAAAAAAGACGCATGTTATTCTTCAAGTAAATATGACGTCTTCTCCAGCATTGGGCCCCTCAGCGAGGAAGAATGTAGTAGAAAAGGCATGCCCATCATTCCAGATAACGAAATTGTGGCAGTAGGTAGTCTTCAAGAGTTTAAAGAAAGGGTGAACAAAGCTCCTAAATTACTAAAGACTATTAAGTGGCTCAAGGATGACACTCATTAAATTGAAAATGATTGTTTCTTCAAAGACCACTTGCTTTAAACTCCATCTCAAGAACGTCAGGTAATCATTCTAACTTGGTGCTACTTGCCGGACACCCTGAAGAACAAAAGGAATACATCAGAATGTGTTGCAAATGTTTTGGAGGGAAATGCTATTCAAGAAAGTATGACATTTTGGGAAAACTTGTCTAATCTGTGCTTGGAATAAGGATTTCAACACTTCCCATTTTACTTATTACAACCCATTCCTCTACCTGCTGCACCATGGGAAACTAACAGAATGTTTTTTTACTCATTTGTAAATGATGTTGTTTGTTGTAGTGGATCTACTTTACAAAATTGTAAATTTGTGCCCTTAAAAAATCCCATTTTCCCACACGTTAACATGGTCTAACCACCTCTGGAATCTATGACTATATTTCCCAATTTGATGCAAAAATTTGGCAACTTTTTTGTGCCTTCCTGAAGATCGGTATCTATCTATCCTCAGCATATCATCCACTGACCGATGGACAGATGGAGTGAGTAAATCAGCCCATGGAGCAATATCTAAAATGTCTCCTAACATTTTACTCATGTGATAGTGTCAAGGCACATTTGCATATAACACCATGAAGAGGGTGGGGTGGAAGTAAGTCTTTGGAGGCTTTGTTGTAGCAGTTTTTTGTATTGTGAATGTATTATCTTTACAAAAAAAGAAAACAGAACCTGTTCTCTTACCACAGAGCTTTTGACACTCATTTAGCTGTCCTCAGTCTTAAGTATCTAGTCATTTCTTCTAGCTAGGGTCTTCTTGGTCTTCACCACTGATATCCCTTGAAAAAATAAATGAAACTGTTGCCTGGGTAAGTATGTGTCTAGAATAAAACTTGTTTACTTGTTTCTTGACTGTCTCTATACTTTTCCCTTAGCTCTCTTTCAGCTTAACAGTCAATGTCAAGAGACAAAAAAAATCCTCTAGACCATAGTGAAAGTGAAAGTAGAAACTCTTGTGCCTTTAAAAAAGGAGAAAACACAATATGAATTATTTCCCCTCTGACATTTACGTCTCTGGAGCCCTAGGTGGATCTAAACCCTTATACCTTCTTAACTCATATACCCCATGGGACAGATTCTTTTATCCATGGAGAAAGAAAAGGAAAAGTGGGCGAAAACAAATCACCAATCACACCTGTAGTTTCAAGTTCATGACCTCTCTTCGGTCCATTTGTGAAAAGATGATGCCAGGAAAAAATATAGCTATGGTTAAGCATAGCCCATGGACCATCAGCATGCATATAATCAGTAACAAGGGTTTGCCACATCCCTCCTGGTCTGTGGCAGGGTGTTTGACACCAGCAGATAGCATCTATTACTACTCTGACAAGGCATCTCCCTCCTCATTGTCCTCTTCCTCTGGGTGTTTCTTTGCTGATACAACACTATACTTCATTCCATCGGGTTAGCTTTTTTCTGACTCCACTTCAACACTTGATTGTCCTTCTCCGCACCTTCCTCCAAGTTCTGTTACCCTTTATCTCCCTTCTTGATTCCTTGTCTCTTCTTCCATACAAAGCTCCTCCCTCTTACTGCCAAAAATAATCCCTTTTCAGTTTTACCTCTTCTCTGCTGCTCTGTTTGTCCCCCTTTCCTCAAACTGCTGATTCATTTGTCCTTTTTCTATTTCGAGGACACCTCTTATTTCGAGGAATGGTGTAGAGGGGCTTCAAATGTCTTTATCATGTAAGATGTCCTTCCATCCCTCTGGTTGTTTCTCACATCTCTTTTCCCTTAATATCTTCCTTTCTCAAAGAAATATATCTTGGAGGTGCCTGGACAAAAGGTCTCCATTCATCTCTGACAAGAAATAAATCATACTATCTTAATACTTAGACATTATTCCTTTTGTTTTGTGGCATTCCAGTGGGGCATAATCAGTGTACAACGTAAGCCCTCTTCCTTCAAGATAATATTGTTTATTTTTGCCCATTTGATTGCAAGCCACTCTCTTTCAACTTTGGAATATTGTTGCTCCCAAGGAAATAGCTTTCCATTAAGACTCACAGTTCTTTTCTAATCTTCTTGTGACAGGACAGCCTGATATGTACTCCTGGGACATCCTTTTGTAATATGAAGGCTATTTTGAAGTTAGATAATTGCTGGATGGGTTCAGATATAATTTCTTTCACTCTAGGGACTGTAAGTTGGGTCTTTTAAGTCTTTGCCTGCTTCCTTGTTTTCTTTAAGGCAATCAGTTAGGGGAGTGGCCCAATATGACAAACGTAGGCTGCATCCATCGGTAACAGCCAAAAAGATCAAGAAAGGCTTGTAAGTCCTTTCGAGTCTTCAGAAATGGTACTCCTGTAATGGATGTGCTTCACTTCCTGACATACTAGATGACCCTTTTTTATGTTAACTTTTAAACCTGCCCCATCTAATGAGTATAGTACATTTATTATGTGATGTAGATGTACTTCCCATGTATTACTCTGAAAAACAATCTGATCAATAAATGTGACACGATATTACACACAAGGCTTTAAAAGAGTATTCACCATTTGTTGGAAAGTTGATGGAGCCCCATGCAGCCCCTAAAGTAACAAGGTAAATTAGGAGAGTCCTTAAGAGGTAGTAAAATATGTCTTTCCTTTATTGGGAGGGTTAAGCAAAATGTGTCAATAGCCCTTGAAAAGGTCAAGTTATATTTGTACAGTGTTGTATAATAGTAGTGTGTCCTGAAATAGGTGGAAATATTCTTGAAAGGTGCTGTAGAGCATTACATAACTTGCATCATTTCCTAGGTCTTGTATATTTTAATCACAATATTCAGCCATTAACACTGGTACGGTGTTTTTCCTATTTCATAAAGATTGTTATATGATATACCTGTGTCTTCCTTTGTGCCTTCTTTCTTTAGACTCCAACTTTATATGTTACTGGGGTTCATTCTTCGATTACATTATAGGGCCCCTGCCATTCACTTAACATTTTGTTTTCTGATGTAGGGAGCAAGATTAAAATATAGTCCTCAGGTTGAAATGTCTTTGACTTTTGTTCTCATACTAGTCTTTTTTCTATGTATTTATTTAAATATTGTGACACAATCCTCTCTAATTTCTCCCAAAGGGTTTTAATTTTCCCCACATATTCTAAAATGGGTTTCACTTTACCTGATTCACTTTCTCAGTTTTCCTAGGCCATGTCCAAAAAAGTTCCAAGTTTTCTCCCAAATAACAACTCAAATGTAGAATGCCCTGTACTTTACTGTTCCTTACACCTAATTGTAAATATAGCTAGAAGAAACTTCTGGTCCCATTGTATAGCTTCTAGTTCTAATAACCTTTAACCATCAGCTTCAACATACCTTTCAACAAGTTCATCCATTTGTGGGTGATAAGGTGCTGCTCAGATTTTCTTGATCCACAAATGGGCTCAGATTTGGTCAATTGGTTTGCATGTAAAGGGGCTTCGTAGATCCTTCGATATTCCCTTCGGAAACATACCTGCTTAATGATTTCAATCAAAGCATTATTATTAGGCTGTCTCAATGGGCCACTTCCTTGTATTATGTGGCATAGTCTATCAATACCGACACAAACCGATATCCCATTTGGAGCATAAAAGAGTTTATTTGACATCCATTCCCACTCAGGAAAAAGATGCAGCGTTAATAGGTAAATGTTCTAAGAGGGCCTTAGCCTGATACATCCTGTTGTTTTGGCAATGTTTACAATTTATAATATTCTTTTCTGTGGGTGAATATCTCTGGCCAAAAATATACTCTAATAATGCCTTTTCCATTTTCTCAACCAAAATGTCCCTCTAACAAAGGACTGTGGACTAAATAAAGGATCCTATAATTGAAGAGCTCTGGGACCAGGAGCTTAACAAGATGTATTTTCTCCCCTTTTCTATATATAAACTCCTGTTTCTCCATCCATGAATCACCATCTTTGAAGGTTTCTTGTACTAAAGATGTTATTTTGGGATAGTCCATACCCGACATCAAAGCGTCTAGTAAGTGTGGGACCAGTCTGACTATCATGGAGGTCGGTACTTTGTTGTAATGTGCTTCAGCTCTATCTCATCTTCACATTACATGTGTGGGTTCTAGAATTGTTTGCCAGCCCTTGGCTGGTTGTAGAATGAAATTCGGGACTTGAAAATCAGCTCTAGACAGAACATGTTGGGTGACTGAGCTCTTTTTCCCCATAACCGACAAATAACTATTCTCCTTAAAACTACATGGCCTCTTCTCATCTCTAAGTAAGAAACCACTTTTCAACATACTTCTTCTTCCTTTTGCATCTCTACCTTTACCAAAAGATATTCACATTGATTCCTTTGGACATACTGAATTCTCACTATACCCTGTACTTGTAGGGGGCTACCCAGTTTTATTTGGGGTTGTGTAACTACTTGTCAACATCCCGTATACAGAAGAGCTGTAATAGGAGCACCATTGACCTAGAGGGGTCTACGAAACTGAACAGTATTTTGTTTTGCTGCATAAATACCTCTTTAAGCCATTTCAATGTCTATGGGTTCAGTCCTTTTTGCAGAAAAGCAAGCATTGTGACACTGGGCCCCACAACCAAAACATTGATATCCCATGGGAGACGGGAGGCTTACCCCACTGCTGTTTGATGTTACTCCCTCGGTTTTGCTTCCTAACCCTTGTTTGTTTAATCTTCTGTGATGTTTGTTTTCCATTGACCTCACTCCTTCTCTCCTAAATCTGGTCCCAATTTACAAAAGTACTAATCTCTAGTAAAGGTACAAGTGTGGAGTCTCCAGACTGTCTGCAGAGCATTCAGACTTGTGGCAGAATTGCCACACTCTGGGTAGAATCTCCACACTCAGAACTGCAGTGTGTAGATTCCACTCTGAGTACAATGATTTTGCCATCAGTAAGGAGACTCCATCACGGGTGTGGAAACTCGGTGTTCGCAAATTTAGTGCATGCAAATACCTTTGTGCATCAGGCCCTCTTAACTCTTGGGCCAAAATATAGACTGCCACATTTTCTACTGCCATTTCAAGACTCAAATTGCTAAGTTGCTTGACTCATCTTTATACTGTTGTTTGAAAAGTTCTCTAGATATATGTTCTCTGATAATCTTGAGCCATCTGTCGGTTAAGTCCTTTATTAAAAAATAGTAAGCCTCAGGAGTTTCACCCACCCCCCCTTTACATGACACAGATGCTTCATTAATTATGTTGTCCATGCTTAGTATTTCCAGAATACTTTTTCAGGTAAAGGAGTCAAACCTCATTGTATTGGCAACCTGGTATACCATTTGCAGTTTTCTTGTCAAGTCAGGGCCTAAATACTTCCCCTAACAATCTGTGTGCCACACTGTGACCTGAGCGATTTGCTCAAAGTAATTGGAAGTAAAAAAATCAATTTTTTACCCAGGGGTTGATTTTTGCAACATAACTGTTGCCCTAAGATGTCTGCAAGCCTTCATATGGCTGCATCTGAACTATGGCCATTTTATCACCATAAAACTCTCTAAGGCAATGTCCAATTATTGCTGGTCATCTGCTTGTTTTGCAACAAAAGTCTCCATTTCTTCTGATCCCACTTTGTGAAGGGATACATATTTAGCTTTGGTTATAAAACCACAACATATGCCTCTGAAATTCATTAAAAAACATAGTTAAAGTGCAATAATGAGTACAAACCATAACATGCACTGGTGCATTGACGACGTGTCAAAGGGAAGCTCATCTGCACCTGCTCATGTCCAGACTGCACCTAGTACCAGGAACTCTGGCCCATCGGATAATGATGCTTAAAGTAGGACAAAACTTTTCTGGGTGCCCATTGATCTTATTATTTCCTGTAAATGAAAAGTGTAACTTTTGTGAACTACAACCTCTTATTATGTCCGGTCCTCCAAACAGGGCCCTGTATTCCATGCTCAACAATGAACATCACAAAGGTAATGAAACCTCTTTGTCATTTAATTCAATCTCAGATATCTTAATGTTCGATCTCAGCCCCCCCAAAAGCAGAAATAACTGATTTTATTGACTTATTAGCCAGAAAAACTCTTTTTTAATGGAAACCTAGATGAAGGAGTCTTCTAACCTTGATAATGGGGCCACCACTACCTAGCTTTCCCCCTCAAATATCATATTACCAGATGCATCTGCCCTAAATAAAACAAGCGGGAGCATTGTGATTCATAAAGCTTCCATCACCTACACCGTATTATAAGATTTCTCCTGTTACGAACACATTCATTTTTTGCTTAAAAGAATCAGGCTACTTGGGACATGGTTGGACCACGTGCAAGATGGCCATCATCCCCAAAGTCTCTCAGAGCTCCTGAGACTTTTGACAGAGCCTTGCCGTATTTACTCCTCCACCATTAAGGCGAGCTGTGACTGTGCCAGAAGATGTTAGGAGCGGGTTGGTGCGTTTTTCTAGACCGTCTTAGGAACTGTAGACTATATTTTTACCCCACACTTTGCTCTTCATGTCAGGCTGCCGCAGTTGTAATTTTGCACAAGCCTCAACTGGCTTTGTGCATCTGACACTCGTGCTTATCTGTTACTTTAGGAAGAGGTGGTTTGAGGATAATCCTGATTAGGAGCTTCAATTTACTCAACTTATGGGGTGTTTTTATGGCCCTTGTATACCTCCCACAATTTGTTCTCACTCCTTACAAAGTACTATTTGCCTTTTATTTCTGAGAGGAGCAGCAAGGGGCAGGCATACTGTGGGCTATCTGAAATCTCAAAGTTTTTCTCAAAATTTTTATGACCCACGATTATTGACTTCAAAAACTGTATTCACGCTTTCTACAAAAGTACTGTTGTTTTAAATGTTTGCTGCCATCATATATATATTGGAGGTTGGGTTGGGTGGAGCTCGCAGAGTTCTACTCTGCAGAATTCCACAGAGTTACACATAAACTCAGAAAACTTTCGCTGAGTTTAACAGAGTTCCATCACACCAAGCAAGTGGTGTTGGTACAAGTGAGGGGCGTCGGATGGTGTGTCTAAGCTGCATTTTAAAGCACTTGCTACTTTGCCATCCATTCTGATTGGTGTGCCATTCATCAATAGCTGTGTGGCAACTAAATCATCATTACAAACACAATGTAGTAACTTAAGTGATGCAACTATGCAACAAATGCAGGACTGCTCGCATGTCTCACTGCGAGGCCTGCCATTCCAATTGAAGCAGCAGGTGCACTCACCTTGTATGCAGAGCTGCAACTTCTTCGTGGCAACCTTAAATTGAAGATCCCCCACCCTCTCCACCAGCTGGGATGGCCTGTTGATGTGATCCTTGTTCTGCTGCTTCTGGGCATTCAATCCACCAATGAGGGCATCGCTATCCCGGTGCCTTGACCTACCCACCGGTGCCTCTGGATCCGCCAGAGTGCTCCTCTCCATCTGAATGCAGGAAACATAATTACCACGAACGAGGCCCCGATAGTTTCAGATGCTGCCACAGCCCAGAGAAATGAAGATGTCTACTTCTCTCTTTGTGCTGTTTCAAGTCTCTTTGCCATACTTCCTTAGTTGAAGGCAAAGCTGAGGAATTTGAGCTGCTTCTATGTTTCCTCCACACATTTTGAGCATATTGCTGCAGGTGGTTCACGTTGAAGAATTCACTGATTGGCTGGTTTGCAAGTAGTGGCTTTGGGGTCATTTTCCTCAGTGTTCTTTAAGCGCTCTTCTGAGCAGTGTCAGTTAACTGTATCATTTGAAAGATTCCCTTGATGTTTTTCAAGTAACTTTTCTGTTTAACGTGTGTGAATTGGCTCAGTTCCCTTTTGTTACTGTCTGGCTATGTATGTGTCTTCAAGTATGGACTCTGCTGCCTTCTTGAATTTGCAACCTTTTATTCTGTCTCTGACAATGCCAAATTCATGCAAAAACACTACTGGTAATCTTAAAAAAAGACAAAAAAATACCCTACATTGCCGAAAAATCTCCTCTACCTTTGATACTTTTTGACTTTATGAACAAAGTAAGACAGCTTTTTGTGATGGAAACAAATGCCACCCTTCAGGGGACTGGAGAGACATTGTCAAATCTTTAATCCAGGGTTACTCTAGTTGAACAGTAAATAAGTGATGTCCAAGATATGTCAAATAAGATCAAGGTGATGTCCAAAAAAATCTCTTTTCTCAAACAACAAATTGAGGATTTGAAAGATCACAATCAACACCATAATTTAAGAATCTATGGAAATCCTGAGGGTGCAGAAGGTTCAGACATGCTCTCTTTTCTTAAGACACCTATTCCTAAAATTGTTGGTCTTAACGACTGCGTTGACCTCAACCTACAAATAGCATATCTTATTGGCCCTTAGTCTTCAACTGTAACTCCTCATCTTGACCTAGAGGAATTGTAGTCCTTTTGCTACAGTATTGTGATTTGAGGAATGTTCTTCCCACTGCCAAACAAATAAAACAACTGCTGTTAATGGGTCAGAAACTCTTTTTTACACAGGGGGTGGCCAGAGTGACAGCTGTAGATTAAAAGAGTTTCTGTTGCTACGTTGTGTATTAAGATCGACGAATGCTCATTATGGCTTTGCGCACCTATGTGTTTGTCACAAGAATATAAGTAGGGGCCATATTTATGGGCCCCTTGCATTTATCTTGCACCACACAACCTGGTGCAAAAGTGTTACAACACAAAAACAAGAGTGTTGCAACACAAAAGAGATGTTTATGAAGCCACACAAGGCTACCCTGAGTGGCTTCATAAATCATGAGTATAGCAATGCAGACCAAATCGCTACCTTGTGTTATTTTGCATCAAGCAGGCGTTTCCATGGGCATGCATAGGTTTTCCCATGCAACTCCCATGGTTTGGGATACATCCCCAGATTAAGGAATACGCCAAAAAGATATGCATCATAAGGAGAATTATCTTTATTTCTACACTTTACTTCCTCTTTCTATGTGTGCTGGATCCTGCAGCACACATAGAAAGAGGAATTTGCCTCAGGATTGTTTCTTCCTTCCCAAAAACTATCCTATCTGCAACACAGGCACCCCTGCATCATGGTGCAAGGTTGCCTGCATTGGTGCTAGGCAGCCAACTCGGCGCCAGCACAGGGACAAGGACAGGACTGCGTTGCATGATCTTAATTTTCTTGAGAAAATATCAAGAATTACAATGCTACTAATCATTTGGAATCCATGTCTGTGTTTAGATCCAATAGTTATTAAAAGATGCCACTCACGTAGTATGCCACGTTTTAGATCCAATATCTTCTAATCATAAGTTTATCAGTGAACAACAGCTGATTCCACTCATCTGGTGTGACCATATAGCAATTCCTATGAACCAAGGAAACAAAAAAATGCTTCTTCTCAACCATCCTGTTCTTGGGTTAAAATCAACTGGAACAATTTAAGTGTAGAAATTAGCCGGAAAATTCCATCTTCTCCTAATGATATCAACGGTATGGATGTGGAGCTTTTTGATTGGAAAGCAGCAGCATTGGATTTAACAGCTCAGAAGCAAATGGCTAAGCCCAAAAGACAGACTTCTTCCTTTCTGTGAAGCCAAAAACTATGTAAAAAAATTGGAGTGCGAATGGAGGCTAGTTTATGAAACGGAAGATAAAACCTGTTATTTGTTTGCAATCCACAAGTATAACCAACTTATTAAAGCAGCTATTGTCTCCATGTGTATTTTACAAACACTAAATCAAATAATCCTGCAAGCGATCTATTTGATATTATATAACATAATAGCCCCTCAGCGGCTTGAATCAATATATCTTCCCCTTCTTACTCCCTGTAAAGACGTAACTACATTTTTCAAAGATAACAAGGAAAAAATATACGTGTACTTTCCCTTTCCCCATTGAGTAAACCTCACCACTCCCTTCTCAGAAAATATATCTTCATCTAAGGGAATTTCCTTGAGGAAATTTGTCCTGCTATCTTAATCCCAAGTTAGAGATAGCGTATATATGTGGCTAAATCAGGTTCCCGTTGCATCCTTGTCCCTTTCAAAATTAGCCATCAACAAGATAGGTTAACTCTTTAAGTTTTGCATTTTCCTTTAACTTGAAAACGGCAATGATAACTCCACTTGTACAAAAGAAAAAACTACAAGACACCACTCTCAACTTTCCAGGAATAGACCAATGTCATTTCTGTCTACCTCAGCAACAATAATTGAGAAAGCAATCAGTTACAGTTTCATAAGTCTTTATTTCGGTAAAGTGAACCATAAAAGACCACACAGTATAATGCACAATAAAACATTAAAACCCACAAAAAACATGAATTATATAATACACAGTAGAAAAAGAAAAACATATAGGCTTTCAGACTAGCTAGTACTGTAAATATTTAAATCTGATTAGCCAAGACCAACCTAAAAATTTGGCTACTGATATAGCCACTAGGGAAGATGTATTCATCCTTAACAACCTTAGGGCGTCCTAAGCCCCTCTAGTCTTGAGCATTTGACAGATTGGTTTTAACCATTTTTTCTGAGGGGCGGCATATGCAGGGCAGGGCCAGTGTTTCCTTCTGATCTTGACACCAAGGGCAAGAGTTCCCTACACCCCCCCTCCATTTATGAGTGAACGATCTCAGGGGTAACGTTCCTACTCTAAATTGATGGAAAAGTTTTCTGTCATTGCTCTTTGTTACAGTGTCCCAGTAGCTCTCCAAGACTGTATCCACTTTATGGCTCCAAAATCTACCAGATAGGGAAAATGAGCTATATTCCAAAATCAGCCTACTTCTGTAAACGGCCCAAAACTGATCTTTAAACTCCTTTTTCCCAGGGAATTCATTTGTCCATAATTGAGGAAGGCCCATATCTAACAAGGTGGATTTAACCGCTTTAAACCAGGGAAGGTTGCCGCTACCCACTATTCGTCTGAGGTCTTCTATGCCCTCAGCAAAGATAGCCAATTCTGGAGTTACCCATATTCTCCTCCATAATAGTAAGATTCTCAGTTTGGCTAGTTCCTCTATAGGATAGCAGCCCAGGTCCAACATTAAGGGAAGCATAGGGGTCGATTGGGGGAGACCCACCAAGTTCCATAAAAATGTATTTTGAATTTTCTCAAGTTGGGACAAATTTGCATAACCCCATAGGTCCGCTCCATAAATGATCGCCGTTTTAATCTTGGTATTGTATATTTTGAGTGCTGGGCTCACTCTCTTAGTTAGAGAGGATCTCTGCTCCTTGACCAGAGTCCCACTCAACTGTGAAAATTGTAATGACGATTCGTCCAACTGAGCAGACCATCTTAATCTGTGGTCTAAGACCACCCCCAGGTAAGTCGTCTCCTTTACCTGTTCCAGATTTACCCCAATAAGATTAACTTGACCTAATCTTGGTCTATTTTTGGTAAAGACCATAAACTTGGGTTTGCTAGTGTTGACCTGTAAATCATTGGCATCACAAAATTCTATAAATTTACTAAGTGCCAATTGTAGCCCCTTTTGAGTTTTAGAAAGTAAAAGCGTGTCGTCCGCAAAAATTAAGAGCGGAACCTTCATACCACCTAAGCTGGGAGCATCTGTAGGAGTGTCCTGAAAATAATCTACAACTCTATTAATAAAAAGAAGAAAAAGTGTAGGGGCAAGGACACATCCTTCACGGACGCCTCGGGTCACTGGGAACTTTTTGGTGACTTGGCCCTGCATTCCCCAACGAACCTGTGCATAATTCTTCTCGTGGAATCTTATAATTAGATCCAACAGGTCCTTTGGCAGACCCATTTGTGACAGAGCCTCACACAGTTTTGGTCTTGGGACCAAGTCGAAGGCGGACTTTAAGTCCACGAACGCTGCATAAATCACACCTTCGTTTAGGACTACCACCCTCCAATAGATTAATACAAATCTCAGGATCTGGTCTATTGTACTTACACAGGCCTAAAACCGGCCTGCAGTGGAGATAGAATTTTCCTTTCGTCCATCCAGGCTGTAATCTTAAATAATGCCATCCGGGAGATGATCTTTTGGATGGCGTCTATAAGACTAATTAGGCGGTAATTTGTAGGCAGGGAGCGATCCCCTTTTTTGAAGATTGGAAGGATTTCCGCCCCCTGCCAAGAGTCAGGTATCGGGGCACCATCTACCACAGCATTAGCTATCTTCAAGATATAGGGAACCCAAACTGCCTGGTCAGATTTAAAAAGATCTGAGGGAACACAATCTATACCTGGTGCTTTCCCACCTTTGGTCTGGCTTAAGGCCAACTCCACATCTAGGCGATCAAAGAGGGGATCATGACTCAGGGTTTTTAGGGGGCCCTCCTGAATGCTTGCAAACGGGGCTACCAGAGAACCCTAATTGCTAAATTGAGCCCCGAAATGTGCAATCCATCCATCTTCGGCTACATGATTAGACGGAAGTTGTGATTCTTGGGAATTCCCCCATTTGAGAACATGCCAGAACCTCGATTGATTGGAGGATATGCTTGCCTCATGGAGGTCCTGCCAGTATTTATCATCCCAAGCCGACTTAGCCTCTCTCTGGCACTTTTTATATTCCTGCCTGAGCTTGCGAATAGCGTCACTATCATGCAATTTAAGAGCTGCGAGTAAGTCGGTATGGGCTTTACGACAAGTTTGGTTGTACCACCTACCCTCACCCAATAATAATCGGGTTTTTTTCCCAGATTTTATGTTTTTAATTGAGAAAAGTGATTTCAGGAAAAGGAAGAAATTGTCGTGTAGCCCACACATGTCAACTAGATCAGTCGATGTCTCCATGGCGGCCAGAACCCCCACAACTTTCCGTGAGATTAGACTTAGGGTCACTGAATCCTCGGCTACTCTACTCCACTGAACCCTTCTCCTGTTGTTCTCCAGAAAAACATCTGCTGTAGCACAATTGTGGGGGGCTCCCAACCGGTAATTGCTGTCAAGAGCTAGGCTAAGTACTAGGGGATTGTGGTCACTCTCAGGACGATCCTCCACCATCATATCGACCAGAGAGGACCAGTATTCCACCTTAATAAAAAAGTAGTCGATCCTACTCGTCCTATGGCCATTGTCAAAAGTGTCCTTCCCCTGTTTGTCTGATGGGGTACGCCCATTCAAAGCTCTCAGTCCCCATTCGAGGCAGAATCCCAACCAGTGGAGGGCCGCTTCAGTCCCTTTCTTGATGGGTAATAATTTGAGGGACGGAATTTGCCAGAGTTTGTCCTCTTCTACCTGGAAGTCCATCTCTCTACCAGAGAACGGTTCAAAGGTGCAATTTAAATCACCTGCCAAAATGACAAAATATTCCCTTCCAATTTGATTAAAAATAAGCTCCAAATCATTGAATATACCAATCGGGCTACGTCCACCCGGAATACCCCTAGCATAGACGTTTATAATGGCTATCGTCTGGGATCCTGGTTTAGAAAGCTTAAGCGCGAGGATATCAAGATTTGTAGTGGACACCTCTGTTGTATGATGGTCCAAAGACTGTCTTAACCAGACACATAGACCCCCTGAGGGTCTGCCCACTCCTGACCTACGAGCTGGTTTATGAAAATTTATGAACCCAGGTAAAAAAATAGGTTCAATTGCCCAGGTCTCTTGGAAAATCAAAATATCCTGGTTGTTCACCAACTCCACCCACTCCTCAATTTGAAGCTTACTGCGCAGACCAGCTATGTTCCACGAAATAAGTCTCAATGGAGTTGTATAATTAGCGGAGCCCGACCCAGCAGAAGCATTCATAAAAGATGATACAGAGTGTCCCCCCCTATGATTTGGAATATCCTGTGAAGGTATAACATCACTCCTAAGATAAAGACAGATTTTATCAGTTGCAGCCGCACCGCGAGCTGCCAACTCAGATTCCTGGCTTCTATTAAGAGTCCCTCCATGAAGGCCAATCTCCTTATTTCCAACCTCTAAAGTCAATACATCCTGAACCTCAACCTCATCTGATTCTAATCCCACACCCCAAACCTCGCCAGAAGAATCAAACTTCCCATTTCCACTATGAGATGGCTTTTCGTTCAATACTTCATCATAAGAGGGAACTTTGTCTGGGGTAACAAAAATACCCGTACAATCTTGGTTGGCCTCTAAATCGAGGAGCGGCAAAGCGAGTCATTCGTTAGAGTCCAGCCCCGAATAAGGTTCATACAGGTTACGCAACGGGATGTTCCAGTACTCGTTATAATTGGTATAATTGGTGTGGTTATTTGGTGTGGGGAAGTGGCTAGGAGGATGACGGCGTAGAGGAAGGGGGAAAGGAATATTAAAATTATTATTATCAGGGCGGGAAAAGAGTGGTGTACAATTAGCCGGATTCAAAAATCAATAACAAACATTTAGTATTCTTGGAGGAAAACACCCTACTTGACTCTGCCCAGTCTGAGTTTAAACATCTTCACAGCTCTGAATCAGTGCTTTTAGCTGTGGGAGATTATCTCAGGATACTTTTTTTAAACAATTACTCTGCGGTCATGGTCCCCCTATATCTCTCTTAGCCTTTGGCAGTGAATTCCACTCAGTGCTTCTCTCCAACCAACAAAGCAGCAAAGGTTTCAGATTGCTTTGTGTGACATTTTCGTTTCAGTGTAATTAAGAGTGACATTTCAACGACTGTGAGTGACACTTTCTCGCGAGCAAAATCAAGCAATGAAGACAAGGGAAACATTTAAATATAAAAAATTACACTCATTTGAGCAATGATACACTATAATAAAATCTTAAAACTGCTCTAAAGAACCATAAATGGAAGGGCACTAACCGGAGACAGACTGCGCAACTGCAGTTCTCAGTAACAGAGGGAAGGCAGGCACTGCAGCTGCTCGGAAGATGATCATTGATCTGATCATTTATGACTGTGTGCTAGCCTACAAAGCAAGTTTTTAGCTTAGCATAGTAAGTGCAATTAGGAAGTTATACTGTCACTCAGTCTCACAGCAGGCTGTATCACATCAATTTTCTTGAAAGACTGCTCCACTCATGTGGGATGAACACCAGGCATTGCAGCCCAGCATCTGCTCTCACAACACACATGGAGGGCAAGAGAAGGGTTCAGCGCTTCCAGCCCCCATGCTGGGTGGTGGTGAATTGCTCTGGGAAGGGCAACTGCTGAGGCTAGGCTTGCCACCTAGCAGGTTTTCAACTGGCACCAACAGTTTTCTGATGTCTTGGTTAGTACAAAAACAAGCAAAATCACAGAAAGCCGGTATTTATATCCATAATCTTTACATATTTCAAACAGCCAATGTAAATAGAGAGCACTTTTAAATGTGTTCTAAGCTATGTCAATGATACACGGTGAATACTTGAAGGAAACGAAGGCAAAAAAGTGATGTTATAAATAAATATATATGGTTTTGTTAAAAATCCTATTTAGTATCATAACTGTCAGACTCCTAAAATAACAGCAACTGGCCAGTATTTCTTTCATGGAAAGGAGACAATTCTGGCTGAGGCGAACACACTACAAAATACAGCAGTCATGCTGGGTATACTTAAGCCTGCCCTGTGCAGTGGTGGAGGAGAGGCTAGTTGACTTGTCTCCTTGTGCCACAGGCCGGCAAGTGAGGTGGGGAGGGGAAGTGGTGCCATGAAAGAAGAGCAACTTGAATGCAGTTTTTCATATTTAGTGGCAAATTAACTTTGTGAGGTTTTTCAGAGAATTCTGTTCTCTGAATGCTTTTGACATGGCACTTTCAGGCACCCTAGGTGATTTAGTGCACTTTGAAACAACCTTTCATCATATCACAAGTGATCGTGATCCTTACCGGCAATGAATATTTTTAACATCCATGTGCAACCACTGAGGTCACAATCTGGAATAAACCGGACATTAACCCGGTTGAGCAAACTTTACATCATTTGTATTATATTTGGTGGGTGTTATTTAGAGTCAACAGGACAGTTAACTCACTGACTCCAGTACTATCATTGGGCAAGCCTCACAGAAGAGTCTCTGAGTAGTCAGGGTGACTGACGCACGCGTTGGTGACAGAGCCAGCCAGGCTGTTGAGGCAGGAGTACATTAAAAGGAGCCTTCTCTGTCAATAAACGATATCCTACAATTAATGCCCACATCTACAGAGGGGTTTTTCTATGAGCCCTTGCATCACTTTTGTGCCGCCGGTGCGTCACTTTTTGGGATGCAACCGGGGCATAAAAGATGAGCCTTGTTGCACCATATTTACAAAGTGACCCATCTAGGTGCATGCGTCACTTTGTAAACCCCTGCGCCACATTATACCTGCGCCAGGTATAATGTATGCATGGGGGTGTTCCAAAGCACGAAAGGGCCATAGAAGTGACGCAGTGAAATCTATAAGATTTTACTGCACTACTTCTAGGGCACAAATGCGTCAATAACTTACACCTGCCACATGGCAGTTGTAAGACTTACGCAGGCACATTTCACATGGAACTTGCCAATGTGTAATGACCCATTGCTGGAGTTGCGTCACACACTCCGGCAATGTGTCATTTTTGCGCCTACAGATACGTCACAAACACTGACGTATCTGTAACTCCTTGCGACATGATGCGTCATACAGTAAATATGACGCATCAATCATGTCGCAAGGAGGGCGCACTGAGAAGTGACACATCGCTGCTTTCACGCAGCAACGCGTCACTTCTCATAAATGAGTACCAAGTGTGATTAATTTCAGACCGCCTGCGGTGCCCAAGCCTTTATTTCCATCATCCATCTTAAGTTTTTGTTGTGAGTGTGTGACTGTCTGAGGAATGATGTCAGGGGAAATTATACTAATCAGTGCACGGCACACTATTTATTATACAGCAAATGTTATTTGAATTTAAATCAAAAGCAGAGATACTGCACTCCAGTTACTCTTTTCTTCAAGAGTGGCAGGCAAGCACAGCAATCCAGTAAACTGGGGCAATCAGTAAAACTTGGATTCTGCCGCAGGCAACAGCAGTCTAATGCCTGGCATTCAGGTCAACTCAACTGCACACCCTAGACTGTGGTGTGCTGCTTTGGTCGGCTACCCGAACTGGAGTCATTCTGACCGGCAGCGCCCACTGTGCCCGTTCAGTTACTCTCAGCTGGTGGCTGTCGGAGGAGTATTGGGTCGGGTCTGGGATTATTAATTTGATTTACAGCGCAGCGGCAAGTTGCTTGCTGCTGAGCAGCATTGCCAGAAGCCAACACATGTGAATTGGAGTTTGTTCGTCTCACACCCCGAGTGGGATGGGTATGCTCAGATGTGAGTCTCATGCTCTCCACACCACTGGAGTCAAGCTATCCTGGCTGAAGACGGCTGATAGCCAGAAACCGGTCCTAGGATGCTTGATTCCGGTCCAGGAAAGACATGGCTTGGCAGTTCGGGCTGAACTGTTCCCATGAAGCACAGGGTCAAGGCTGATTTGCATATGGCCATGTCTGAACTGGGGTGGTGTGGAGGGCAAAAAAACGATGGATTTAGGCCCAGATCTCTGTACTGGGGGTGAATGTATGACTTTGTTCTCCATTCTGTCCATCAACTGTTGTTTTGCATTTGTCACCCTGAGTGGGATGGGTATGCTCAGACGTGAGTCCCATGCTCTCCACACCACTGGAGTCAAGCTATCCTGGCTGAAGACGGCTGATAGCCAGAAACCGGTCCAAGGATGCTTTATTCCGGTCCAGGAAAGACATGGCTTGGCAGTTCGGGCTGGACTGTTCCCATGAGGCACAGGGTCAAGGCTGATTTGCATATGGCCATGTCTGAACTGGGGTGGTGTGGAGTGCAAAAAAACGATGGATTTAGGCCCAGATCTCTGTACTGGGGTGAATGTATGACATTGTTCTGCATTTTGTCCATCAACTGTTGTTTTGCATTTGTCAACCTTAGTGGGATGGGTATGCTCAGACGTGAGCCCCATGCTCTCCACACCACTGGAGTCAAGCTATCCTGGCTGAAGACGGCTGATAGCCAGAAACCGGTTCTAGGATGCTTGATTCCGGTCCAGGAAAGACATGGCTTGGCAGTTCGGGCTGGACTGTTCCAATGAGGCACAGGGTCAAGGCTGATTTGCATATGGCCATGTCTAAACTGGGGTGGTGTGGAGTGCAAAAAAAATGATGGATTCAGGCCCAGATCTCTGTACTGGGGTGAATGTATGACATTGTTCTACATTCTGTCCATCAACTGTTGTTTTGCATTTGTCACCCCGAGTGGGTGGGTATGCTCAGACGTGAGTCCCATGCTATCCACACCACTGGAGTCAAGCTATCCTGGCTGAAGACAGCTGCTAGCCAGAAACCGGTCCTAGGATGCTTGATTCCGGTCCAGGAAAGACATGGCTTGGCAGTTGGGCTGGACTGTTCCCATGAGGCACAGGGTCAAGGCTGATTTGCATATGGCCATGTCTGAACTGGGGTAGTGTGGAGTGCAAATAAACTATGGATTTAGGCCCAGATCTCTGTACTGGGGAGAATGTATGACATTGTTCTGCATTCTGTCCATTAACTGTTGTTTTGCATTTGTCACCCGAGTGGGATGGGTATGCTCAGACGTGAGCCCCATGCTCTCCACACCACTGGAGTCAAGCTATCCGGGCTGAAGGCGGCTGATAGCCAGAAACCGGTCCTAGGATGCTTGATTCCCGTCCAGAAAAGACATGGCTTGGCAGTTCGGGCTGGACTGTTCCCATGAGGCACAGGGTCAAGGCTGATTTGCATATAGCCATGTCTAAACTGGGGTGGTGTGGAGTGTAAAAAAAACGATGGATTTAGGCCCAGATCTCTGAACTGGGGTGAATGTATGACATTGTTCTGCATTCTGTCCATCAACTGTTGTTTTGCATTTGTCACCCCGAGTGGGATGGGTATGCTCAGACGTGAGTCCCATGCTCCCCACACCACTGGAGTCAAGCTATCCTGGTTGAAGACAGCTGATAGCCAGAAACCGGTCCTAGGATGCTTGATTCCGGTCAGGGAAAGACATGGCTTGGCAGTTCGGGCTGGACTGTTCCCATGAAGCACAGGGTCAAGGCCGATTTGCATATGGCCATGTCTGAACTGGGGTGGTGTGGAGTGCAAAAAAACGATGGATTTAGGCCCAGATCTCTGTACTGGGGTGAATGTATGACATTGTTCTACATTCTGTCCATCAACTGTTGTTTTGCAGTTGTCATCCCGAGCGGGTGCGCTTTTCAAAAGAATCGAAGTGTAATTGCAAGGTTGCAGGCCAACTCTGGACACCGGTGTTTCAGGATTATTGTCCTTCATCAGCAGAGTGTAGGGCGGTTTTCAGGGGTTGCTGTGCAGGCTGCCAAAGTGTTCTCAGGTATGGTACCTCTCCAGGCGCGTAGGGCGTTACCTCAGCTCGTCAGCTGAAAGGCTCAAGGGAGCCGTGTTAAATAAGGGGTCCGTAGGTCGCACGCTACTCCACCATTCCAGCGTGTATACCCCAAGAGCATCATGGTTGATGCAGTTCTCTTGAAAGCGGGTGCGCTTTTCAAAAGAATCGAAGTGTAATTGCAAGGTTGCAGGCCAACTCTGGACACCGGTGTTTCAGGATTATTGTCCTTCATCAGCAGAGTGTAGGGCGGTTTTCAGGGGTTGCTGTGCAGGCTGCCAAAGTGTTCTCAGGTATGGTACCTCTCCAGGCGCGTAGGGCGTTACCTCAGCTCGTCAGCTGAAAGGCTCAAGGGAGCCGTGTTAAATAAGGGGTCCGTAGGTCGCACGCTACTCCACCATTCCAGCGTGTATACCCCAAGAGCATCATGGTTGATGCAGTTCTCTTGAAAGCGGGTGCGCTTTTCAAAAGAATCGAAGTGTAATTGCAAGGTTGCAGGCCAACTCTGGACACCGGTGTTTCAGGATTATTGTCCTTCATCAGCAGAGTGTAGGGCGGTTTTCAGGGGTTGCTGTGCAGGCTGCCAAAGTGTTCTCAGGTATGGTACCTCTCCAGGCGCGTAGGGCGTTACCTCAGCTCGTCAGCTGAAAGGCTCAAGGGAGCCGTGTTAAATAAGGGGTCCGTAGGTCGCACGCTACTCCACCATTCCAGCGTGTATACCCCAAGAGCATCATGGTTGATGCAGTTCTCTTGAAAGCGGGTGCGCTTTTCAAAAGAATCGAAGTGTAATTGCAAGGTTGCAGGCCAACTCTGGACACCGGTGTTTCAGGATTATTGTCCTTCATCAGCAGAGTGTAGGGCGGTTTTCAGGGGTTGCTGTGCAGGCTGCCAAAGTGTTCTCAGGTATGGTACCTCTCCAGGCGCGTAGGGCGTTACCTCAGCTCGTCAGCTGAAAGGCTCAAGGGAGCCGTGTTAAATAAGGGGTCCGTAGGTCGCACGCTACTCCACCATTCCAGCGTGTATACCCCAAGAGCATCATGGTTGATGCAGTTCTCTTGAAAGCGGGTGCGCTTTTCAAAAGAATCGAAGTGTAATTGCAAGGTTGCAGGCCAACTCTGGACACCGGTGTTTCAGGATTATTGTCCTTCATCAGCAGAGTGTAGGGCGGTTTTCAGGGGTTGCTGTGCAGGCTGCCAAAGTGTTCTCAGGTATGGTACCTCTCCAGGCGCGTAGGGCGTTACCTCAGCTCGTCAGCTGAAAGGCTCAAGGGAGCCGTGTTAAATAAGGGGTCCGTAGGTCGCACGCTACTCCACCATTCCAGCGTGTATACCCCAAGAGCATCATGGTTGATGCAGTTCTCTTGAAAGCGGGTGCGCTTTTCAAAAGAATCGAAGTGTAATTGCAAGGTTGCAGGCCAACTCTGGACACCGGTGTTTCAGGATTATTGTCCTTCATCAGCAGAGTGTAGGGCGGTTTTCAGGGGTTGCTGTGCAGGCTGCCAAAGTGTTCTCAGGTATGGTACCTCTCCAGGCGCGTAGGGCGTTACCTCAGCTCGTCAGCTGAAAGGCTCAAGGGAGCCGTGTTAAATAAGGGGTCCGTAGGTCGCACGCTACTCCACCATTCCAGCGTGTATACCCCAAGAGCATCATGGTTGATGCAGTTCTCTTGAAAGCGGGTGCGCTTTTCAAAAGAATCGAAGTGTAATTGCAAGGTTGCAGGCCAACTCTGGACACCGGTGTTTCAGGATTATTGTCCTTCATCAGCAGAGTGTAGGGCGGTTTTCAGGGGTTGCTGTGCAGGCTGCCAAAGTGTTCTCAGGTATGGTACCTCTCCAGGCGCGTAGGGCGTTACCTCAGCTCGTCAGCTGAAAGGCTCAAGGGAGCCGTGTTAAATAAGGGGTCCGTAGGTCGCACGCTACTCCACCATTCCAGCGTGTATACCCCAAGAGCATCATGGTTGATGCAGTTCTCTTGAAAGCGGGTGCGCTTTTCAAAAGAATCGAAGTGTAATTGCAAGGTTGCAGGCCAACTCTGGACACCGGTGTTTCAGGATTATTGTCCTTCATCAGCAGAGTGTAGGGCGGTTTTCAGGGGTTGCTGTGCAGGCTGCCAAAGTGTTCTCAGGTATGGTACCTCTCCAGGCGCGTAGGGCGTTACCTCAGCTCGTCAGCTGAAAGGCTCAAGGGAGCCGTGTTAAATAAGGGGTCCGTAGGTCGCACGCTACTCCACCATTCCAGCGTGTATACCCCAAGAGCATCATGGTTGATGCAGTTCTCTTGAAAGCGGGTGCGCTTTTCAAAAGAATCGAAGTGTAATTGCAAGGTTGCAGGCCAACTCTGGACACCGGTGTTTCAGGATTATTGTCCTTCATCAGCAGAGTGTAGGGCGGTTTTCAGGGGTTGCTGTGCAGGCTGCCAAAGTGTTCTCAGGTATGGTACCTCTCCAGGCGCGTAGGGCGTTACCTCAGCTCGTCAGCTGAAAGGCTCAAGGGAGCCGTGTTAAATAAGGGGTCCGTAGGTCGCACGCTACTCCACCATTCCAGCGTGTATACCCCAAGAGCATCATGGTTGATGCAGTTCTCTTGAAAGCGGGTGCGCTTTTCAAAAGAATCGAAGTGTAATTGCAAGGTTGCAGGCCAACTCTGGACACCGGTGTTTCAGGATTATTGTCCTTCATCAGCAGAGTGTAGGGCGGTTTTCAGGGGTTGCTGTGCAGGCTGCCAAAGTGTTCTCAGGTATGGTACCTCTCCAGGCGCGTAGGGCGTTACCTCAGCTCGTCAGCTGAAAGGCTCAAGGGAGCCGTGTTAAATAAGGGGTCCGTAGGTCGCACGCTACTCCACCATTCCAGCGTGTATACCCCAAGAGCATCATGGTTGATGCAGTTCTCTTGAAAGCGGGTGCGCTTTTCAAAAGAATCGAAGTGTAATTGCAAGGTTGCAGGCCAACTCTGGACACCGGTGTTTCAGGATTATTGTCCTTCATCAGCAGAGTGTAGGGCGGTTTTCAGGGGTTGCTGTGCAGGCTGCCAAAGTGTTCTCAGGTATGGTACCTCTCCAGGCGCGTAGGGCGTTACCTCAGCTCGTCAGCTGAAAGGCTCAAGGGAGCCGTGTTAAATAAGGGGTCCGTAGGTCGCACGCTACTCCACCATTCCAGCGTGTATACCCCAAGAGCATCATGGTTGATGCAGTTCTCTTGAAAGCGGGTGCGCTTTTCAAAAGAATCGAAGTGTAATTGCAAGGTTGCAGGCCAACTCTGGACACCGGTGTTTCAGGATTATTGTCCTTCATCAGCAGAGTGTAGGGCGGTTTTCAGGGGTTGCTGTGCAGGCTGCCAAAGTGTTCTCAGGTATGGTACCTCTCCAGGCGCGTAGGGCGTTACCTCAGCTCGTCAGCTGAAAGGCTCAAGGGAGCCGTGTTAAATAAGGGGTCCGTAGGTCGCACGCTACTCCACCATTCCAGCGTGTATACCCCAAGAGCATCATGGTTGATGCAGTTCTCTTGAAAGCGGGTGCGCTTTTCAAAAGAATCGAAGTGTAATTGCAAGGTTGCAGGCCAACTCTGGACACCGGTGTTTCAGGATTATTGTCCTTCATCAGCAGAGTGTAGGGCGGTTTTCAGGGGTTGCTGTGCAGGCTGCCAAAGTGTTCTCAGGTATGGTACCTCTCCAGGCGCGTAGGGCGTTACCTCAGCTCGTCAGCTGAAAGGCTCAAGGGAGCCGTGTTAAATAAGGGGTCCGTAGGTCGCACGCTACTCCACCATTCCAGCGTGTATACCCCAAGAGCATCATGGTTGATGCAGTTCTCTTGAAAGCGGGTGCGCTTTTCAAAAGAATCGAAGTGTAATTGCAAGGTTGCAGGCCAACTCTGGACACCGGTGTTTCAGGATTATTGTCCTTCATCAGCAGAGTGTAGGGCGGTTTTCAGGGGTTGCTGTGCAGGCTGCCAAAGTGTTCTCAGGTATGGTACCTCTCCAGGCGCGTAGGGCGTTACCTCAGCTCGTCAGCTGAAAGGCTCAAGGGAGCCGTGTTAAATAAGGGGTCCGTAGGTCGCACGCTACTCCACCATTCCAGCGTGTATACCCCAAGAGCATCATGGTTGATGCAGTTCTCTTGAAAGCGGGTGCGCTTTTCAAAAGAATCGAAGTGTAATTGCAAGGTTGCAGGCCAACTCTGGACACCGGTGTTTCAGGATTATTGTCCTTCATCAGCAGAGTGTAGGGCGGTTTTCAGGGGTTGCTGTGCAGGCTGCCAAAGTGTTCTCAGGTATGGTACCTCTCCAGGCGCGTAGGGCGTTACCTCAGCTCGTCAGCTGAAAGGCTCAAGGGAGCCGTGTTAAATAAGGGGTCCGTAGGTCGCACGCTACTCCACCATTCCAGCGTGTATACCCCAAGAGCATCATGGTTGATGCAGTTCTCTTGAAAGCGGGTGCGCTTTTCAAAAGAATCGAAGTGTAATTGCAAGGTTGCAGGCCAACTCTGGACACCGGTGTTTCAGGATTATTGTCCTTCATCAGCAGAGTGTAGGGCGGTTTTCAGGGGTTGCTGTGCAGGCTGCCAAAGTGTTCTCAGGTATGGTACCTCTCCAGGCGCGTAGGGCGTTACCTCAGCTCGTCAGCTGAAAGGCTCAAGGGAGCCGTGTTAAATAAGGGGTCCGTAGGTCGCACGCTACTCCACCATTCCAGCGTGTATACCCCAAGAGCATCATGGTTGATGCAGTTCTCTTGAAAGCGGGTGCGCTTTTCAAAAGAATCGAAGTGTAATTGCAAGGTTGCAGGCCAACTCTGGACACCGGTGTTTCAGGATTATTGTCCTTCATCAGCAGAGTGTAGGGCGGTTTTCAGGGGTTGCTGTGCAGGCTGCCAAAGTGTTCTCAGGTATGGTACCTCTCCAGGCGCGTAGGGCGTTACCTCAGCTCGTCAGCTGAAAGGCTCAAGGGAGCCGTGTTAAATAAGGGGTCCGTAGGTCGCACGCTACTCCACCATTCCAGCGTGTATACCCCAAGAGCATCATGGTTGATGCAGTTCTCTTGAAAGCGGGTGCGCTTTTCAAAAGAATCGAAGTGTAATTGCAAGGTTGCAGGCCAACTCTGGACACCGGTGTTTCAGGATTATTGTCCTTCATCAGCAGAGTGTAGGGCGGTTTTCAGGGGTTGCTGTGCAGGCTGCCAAAGTGTTCTCAGGTATGGTACCTCTCCAGGCGCGTAGGGCGTTACCTCAGCTCGTCAGCTGAAAGGCTCAAGGGAGCCGTGTTAAATAAGGGGTCCGTAGGTCGCACGCTACTCCACCATTCCAGCGTGTATACCCCAAGAGCATCATGGTTGATGCAGTTCTCTTGAAAGCGGGTGCGCTTTTCAAAAGAATCGAAGTGTAATTGCAAGGTTGCAGGCCAACTCTGGACACCGGTGTTTCAGGATTATTGTCCTTCATCAGCAGAGTGTAGGGCGGTTTTCAGGGGTTGCTGTGCAGGCTGCCAAAGTGTTCTCAGGTATGGTACCTCTCCAGGCGCGTAGGGCGTTACCTCAGCTCGTCAGCTGAAAGGCTCAAGGGAGCCGTGTTAAATAAGGGGTCCGTAGGTCGCACGCTACTCCACCATTCCAGCGTGTATACCCCAAGAGCATCATGGTTGATGCAGTTCTCTTGAAAGCGGGTGCGCTTTTCAAAAGAATCGAAGTGTAATTGCAAGGTTGCAGGCCAACTCTGGACACCGGTGTTTCAGGATTATTGTCCTTCATCAGCAGAGTGTAGGGCGGTTTTCAGGGGTTGCTGTGCAGGCTGCCAAAGTGTTCTCAGGTATGGTACCTCTCCAGGCGCGTAGGGCGTTACCTCAGCTCGTCAGCTGAAAGGCTCAAGGGAGCCGTGTTAAATAAGGGGTCCGTAGGTCGCACGCTACTCCACCATTCCAGCGTGTATACCCCAAGAGCATCATGGTTGATGCAGTTCTCTTGAAAGCGGGTGCGCTTTTCAAAAGAATCGAAGTGTAATTGCAAGGTTGCAGGCCAACTCTGGACACCGGTGTTTCAGGATTATTGTCCTTCATCAGCAGAGTGTAGGGCGGTTTTCAGGGGTTGCTGTGCAGGCTGCCAAAGTGTTCTCAGGTATGGTACCTCTCCAGGCGCGTAGGGCGTTACCTCAGCTCGTCAGCTGAAAGGCTCAAGGGAGCCGTGTTAAATAAGGGGTCCGTAGGTCGCACGCTACTCCACCATTCCAGCGTGTATACCCCAAGAGCATCATGGTTGATGCAGTTCTCTTGAAAGCGGGTGCGCTTTTCAAAAGAATCGAAGTGTAATTGCAAGGTTGCAGGCCAACTCTGGACACCGGTGTTTCAGGATTATTGTCCTTCATCAGCAGAGTGTAGGGCGGTTTTCAGGGGTTGCTGTGCAGGCTGCCAAAGTGTTCTCAGGTATGGTACCTCTCCAGGCGCGTAGGGCGTTACCTCAGCTCATCAGCTGAAAGGCTCAAGGGAGCCGTGTTAAATAAGGGGTCCGTAGGTCGCACGCTACTCCACCATTCCAGCGTGTATACCCCAAGAGCATCATGGTTGATGCAGTTCTCTTGAAAGCGGGTGCGCTTTTCAAAAGAATCGAAGTGTAATTGCAAGGTTGCAGGCCAACTCTGGACACCGGTGTTTCAGGATTATTGTCCTTCATCAGCAGAGTGTAGGGCGGTTTTCAGGGGTTGCTGTGCAGGCTGCCAAAGTGTTCTCAGGTATGGTACCTCTCCAGGCGCGTAGGGCGTTACCTCAGCTCGTCAGCTGAAAGGCTCAAGGGAGCCGTGTTAAATAAGGGGTCCGTAGGTCGCACGCTACTCCACCATTCCAGCGTGTATACCCCAAGAGCATCATGGTTGATGCAGTTCTCTTGAAAGCGGGTGCGCTTTTCAAAAGAATCGAAGTGTAATTGCAAGGTTGCAGGCCAACTCTGGACACCGGTGTTTCAGGATTATTGTCCTTCATCAGCAGAGTGTAGGGCGGTTTTCAGGGGTTGCTGTGCAGGCTGCCAAAGTGTTCTCAGGTATGGTACCTCTCCAGGCGCGTAGGGCGTTACCTCAGCTCGTCAGCTGAAAGGCTCAAGGGAGCCGTGTTAAATAAGGGGTCCGTAGGTCGCACGCTACTCCACCATTCCAGCGTGTATACCCCAAGAGCATCATGGTTGATGCAGTTCTCTTGAAAGCGGGTGCGCTTTTCAAAAGAATCGAAGTGTAATTGCAAGGTTGCAGGCCAACTCTGGACACCGGTGTTTCAGGATTATTGTCCTTCATCAGCAGAGTGTAGGGCGGTTTTCAGGGGTTGCTGTGCAGGCTGCCAAAGTGTTCTCAGGTATGGTACCTCTCCAGGCGCGTAGGGCGTTACCTCAGCTCGTCAGCTGAAAGGCTCAAGGGAGCCGTGTTAAATAAGGGGTCCGTAGGTCGCACGCTACTCCACCATTCCAGCGTGTATACCCCAAGAGCATCATGGTTGATGCAGTTCTCTTGAAAGCGGGTGCGCTTTTCAAAAGAATCGAAGTGTAATTGCAAGGTTGCAGGCCAACTCTGGACACCGGTGTTTCAGGATTATTGTCCTTCATCAGCAGAGTGTAGGGCGGTTTTCAGGGGTTGCTGTGCAGGCTGCCAAAGTGTTCTCAGGTATGGTACCTCTCCAGGCGCGTAGGGCGTTACCTCAGCTCGTCAGCTGAAAGGCTCAAGGGAGCCGTGTTAAATAAGGGGTCCGTAGGTCGCACGCTACTCCACCATTCCAGCGTGTATACCCCAAGAGCATCATGGTTGATGCAGTTCTCTTGAAAGCGGGTGCGCTTTTCAAAAGAATCGAAGTGTAATTGCAAGGTTGCAGGCCAACTCTGGACACCGGTGTTTCAGGATTATTGTCCTTCATCAGCAGAGTGTAGGGCGGTTTTCAGGGGTTGCTGTGCAGGCTGCCAAAGTGTTCTCAGGTATGGTACCTCTCCAGGCGCGTAGGGCGTTACCTCAGCTCGTCAGCTGAAAGGCTCAAGGGAGCCGTGTTAAATAAGGGGTCCGTAGGTCGCACGCTACTCCACCATTCCAGCGTGTATACCCCAAGAGCATCATGGTTGATGCAGTTCTCTTGAAAGCGGGTGCGCTTTTCAAAAGAATCGAAGTGTAATTGCAAGGTTGCAGGCCAACTCTGGACACCGGTGTTTCAGGATTATTGTCCTTCATCAGCAGAGTGTAGGGCGGTTTTCAGGGGTTGCTGTGCAGGCTGCCAAAGTGTTCTCAGGTATGGTACCTCTCCAGGCGCGTAGGGCGTTACCTCAGCTCGTCAGCTGAAAGGCTCAAGGGAGCCGTGTTAAATAAGGGGTCCGTAGGTCGCACGCTACTCCACCATTCCAGCGTGTATACCCCAAGAGCATCATGGTTGATGCAGTTCTCTTGAAAGCGGGTGCGCTTTTCAAAAGAATCGAAGTGTAATTGCAAGGTTGCAGGCCAACTCTGGACACCGGTGTTTCAGGATTATTGTCCTTCATCAGCAGAGTGTAGGGCGGTTTTCAGGGGTTGCTGTGCAGGCTGCCAAAGTGTTCTCAGGTATGGTACCTCTCCAGGCGCGTAGGGCGTTACCTCAGCTCGTCAGCTGAAAGGCTCAAGGGAGCCGTGTTAAATAAGGGGTCCGTAGGTCGCACGCTACTCCACCATTCCAGCGTGTATACCCCAAGAGCATCATGGTTGATGCAGTTCTCTTGAAAGCGGGTGCGCTTTTCAAAAGAATCGAAGTGTAATTGCAAGGTTGCAGGCCAACTCTGGACACCGGTGTTTCAGGATTATTGTCCTTCATCAGCAGAGTGTAGGGCGGTTTTCAGGGGTTGCTGTGCAGGCTGCCAAAGTGTTCTCAGGTATGGTACCTCTCCAGGCGCGTAGGGCGTTACCTCAGCTCGTCAGCTGAAAGGCTCAAGGGAGCCGTGTTAAATAAGGGGTCCGTAGGTCGCACGCTACTCCACCATTCCAGCGTGTATACCCCAAGAGCATCATGGTTGATGCAGTTCTCTTGAAAGCGGGTGCGCTTTTCAAAAGAATCGAAGTGTAATTGCAAGGTTGCAGGCCAACTCTGGACACCGGTGTTTCAGGATTATTGTCCTTCATCAGCAGAGTGTAGGGCGGTTTTCAGGGGTTGCTGTGCAGGCTGCCAAAGTGTTCTCAGGTATGGTACCTCTCCAGGCGCGTAGGGCGTTACCTCAGCTCGTCAGCTGAAAGGCTCAAGGGAGCCGTGTTAAATAAGGGGTCCGTAGGTCGCACGCTACTCCACCATTCCAGCGTGTATACCCCAAGAGCATCATGGTTGATGCAGTTCTCTTGAAAGCGGGTGCGCTTTTCAAAAGAATCGAAGTGTAATTGCAAGGTTGCAGGCCAACTCTGGACACCGGTGTTTCAGGATTATTGTCCTTCATCAGCAGAGTGTAGGGCGGTTTTCAGGGGTTGCTGTGCAGGCTGCCAAAGTGTTCTCAGGTATGGTACCTCTCCAGGCGCGTAGGGCGTTACCTCAGCTCGTCAGCTGAAAGGCTCAAGGGAGCCGTGTTAAATAAGGGGTCCGTAGGTCGCACGCTACTCCACCATTCCAGCGTGTATACCCCAAGAGCATCATGGTTGATGCAGTTCTCTTGAAAGCGGGTGCGCTTTTCAAAAGAATCGAAGTGTAATTGCAAGGTTGCAGGCCAACTCTGGACACCGGTGTTTCAGGATTATTGTCCTTCATCAGCAGAGTGTAGGGCGGTTTTCAGGGGTTGCTGTGCAGGCTGCCAAAGTGTTCTCAGGTATGGTACCTCTCCAGGCGCGTAGGGCGTTACCTCAGCTCGTCAGCTGAAAGGCTCAAGGGAGCCGTGTTAAATAAGGGGTCCGTAGGTCGCACGCTACTCCACCATTCCAGCGTGTATACCCCAAGAGCATCATGGTTGATGCAGTTCTCTTGAAAGCGGGTGCGCTTTTCAAAAGAATCGAAGTGTAATTGCAAGGTTGCAGGCCAACTCTGGACACCGGTGTTTCAGGATTATTGTCCTTCATCAGCAGAGTGTAGGGCGGTTTTCAGGGGTTGCTGTGCAGGCTGCCAAAGTGTTCTCAGGTATGGTACCTCTCCAGGCGCGTAGGGCGTTACCTCAGCTCGTCAGCTGAAAGGCTCAAGGGAGCCGTGTTAAATAAGGGGTCCGTAGGTCGCACGCTACTCCACCATTCCAGCGTGTATACCCCAAGAGCATCATGGTTGATGCAGTTCTCTTGAAAGCGGGTGCGCTTTTCAAAAGAATCGAAGTGTAATTGCAAGGTTGCAGGCCAACTCTGGACACCGGTGTTTCAGGATTATTGTCCTTCATCAGCAGAGTGTAGGGCGGTTTTCAGGGGTTGCTGTGCAGGCTGCCAAAGTGTTCTCAGGTATGGTACCTCTCCAGGCGCGTAGGGCGTTACCTCAGCTCGTCAGCTGAAAGGCTCAAGGGAGCCGTGTTAAATAAGGGGTCCGTAGGTCGCACGCTACTCCACCATTCCAGCGTGTATACCCCAAGAGCATCATGGTTGATGCAGTTCTCTTGAAAGCGGGTGCGCTTTTCAAAAGAATCGAAGTGTAATTGCAAGGTTGCAGGCCAACTCTGGACACCGGTGTTTCAGGATTATTGTCCTTCATCAGCAGAGTGTAGGGCGGTTTTCAGGGGTTGCTGTGCAGGCTGCCAAAGTGTTCTCAGGTATGGTACCTCTCCAGGCGCGTAGGGCGTTACCTCAGCTCGTCAGCTGAAAGGCTCAAGGGAGCCGTGTTAAATAAGGGGTCCGTAGGTCGCACGCTACTCCACCATTCCAGCGTGTATACCCCAAGAGCATCATGGTTGATGCAGTTCTCTTGAAAGCGGGTGCGCTTTTCAAAAGAATCGAAGTGTAATTGCAAGGTTGCAGGCCAACTCTGGACACCGGTGTTTCAGGATTATTGTCCTTCATCAGCAGAGTGTAGGGCGGTTTTCAGGGGTTGCTGTGCAGGCTGCCAAAGTGTTCTCAGGTATGGTACCTCTCCAGGCGCGTAGGGCGTTACCTCAGCTCGTCAGCTGAAAGGCTCAAGGGAGCCGTGTTAAATAAGGGGTCCGTAGGTCGCACGCTACTCCACCATTCCAGCGTGTATACCCCAAGAGCATCATGGTTGATGCAGTTCTCTTGAAAGCGGGTGCGCTTTTCAAAAGAATCGAAGTGTAATTGCAAGGTTGCAGGCCAACTCTGGACACCGGTGTTTCAGGATTATTGTCCTTCATCAGCAGAGTGTAGGGCGGTTTTCAGGGGTTGCTGTGCAGGCTGCCAAAGTGTTCTCAGGTATGGTACCTCTCCAGGCGCGTAGGGCGTTACCTCAGCTCGTCAGCTGAAAGGCTCAAGGGAGCCGTGTTAAATAAGGGGTCCGTAGGTCGCACGCTACTCCACCATTCCAGCGTGTATACCCCAAGAGCATCATGGTTGATGCAGTTCTCTTGAAAGCGGGTGCGCTTTTCAAAAGAATCGAAGTGTAATTGCAAGGTTGCAGGCCAACTCTGGACACCGGTGTTTCAGGATTATTGTCCTTCATCAGCAGAGTGTAGGGCGGTTTTCAGGGGTTGCTGTGCAGGCTGCCAAAGTGTTCTCAGGTATGGTACCTCTCCAGGCGCGTAGGGCGTTACCTCAGCTCGTCAGCTGAAAGGCTCAAGGGAGCCGTGTTAAATAAGGGGTCCGTAGGTCGCACGCTACTCCACCATTCCAGCGTGTATACCCCAAGAGCATCATGGTTGATGCAGTTCTCTTGAAAGCGGGTGCGCTTTTCAAAAGAATCGAAGTGTAATTGCAAGGTTGCAGGCCAACTCTGGACACCGGTGTTTCAGGATTATTGTCCTTCATCAGCAGAGTGTAGGGCGGTTTTCAGGGGTTGCTGTGCAGGCTGCCAAAGTGTTCTCAGGTATGGTACCTCTCCAGGCGCGTAGGGCGTTACCTCAGCTCGTCAGCTGAAAGGCTCAAGGGAGCCGTGTTAAATAAGGGGTCCGTAGGTCGCACGCTACTCCACCATTCCAGCGTGTATACCCCAAGAGCATCATGGTTGATGCAGTTCTCTTGAAAGCGGGTGCGCTTTTCAAAAGAATCGAAGTGTAATTGCAAGGTTGCAGGCCAACTCTGGACACCGGTGTTTCAGGATTATTGTCCTTCATCAGCAGAGTGTAGGGCGGTTTTCAGGGGTTGCTGTGCAGGCTGCCAAAGTGTTCTCAGGTATGGTACCTCTCCAGGCGCGTAGGGCGTTACCTCAGCTCGTCAGCTGAAAGGCTCAAGGGAGCCGTGTTAAATAAGGGGTCCGTAGGTCGCACGCTACTCCACCATTCCAGCGTGTATACCCCAAGAGCATCATGGTTGATGCAGTTCTCTTGAAAGCGGGTGCGCTTTTCAAAAGAATCGAAGTGTAATTGCAAGGTTGCAGGCCAACTCTGGACACCGGTGTTTCAGGATTATTGTCCTTCATCAGCAGAGTGTAGGGCGGTTTTCAGGGGTTGCTGTGCAGGCTGCCAAAGTGTTCTCAGGTATGGTACCTCTCCAGGCGCGTAGGGCGTTACCTCAGCTCGTCAGCTGAAAGGCTCAAGGGAGCCGTGTTAAATAAGGGGTCCGTAGGTCGCACGCTACTCCACCATTCCAGCGTGTATACCCCAAGAGCATCATGGTTGATGCAGTTCTCTTGAAAGCGGGTGCGCTTTTCAAAAGAATCGAAGTGTAATTGCAAGGTTGCAGGCCAACTCTGGACACCGGTGTTTCAGGATTATTGTCCTTCATCAGCAGAGTGTAGGGCGGTTTTCAGGGGTTGCTGTGCAGGCTGCCAAAGTGTTCTCAGGTATGGTACCTCTCCAGGCGCGTAGGGCGTTACCTCAGCTCGTCAGCTGAAAGGCTCAAGGGAGCCGTGTTAAATAAGGGGTCCGTAGGTCGCACGCTACTCCACCATTCCAGCGTGTATACCCCAAGAGCATCATGGTTGATGCAGTTCTCTTGAAAGCGGGTGCGCTTTTCAAAAGAATCGAAGTGTAATTGCAAGGTTGCAGGCCAACTCTGGACACCGGTGTTTCAGGATTATTGTCCTTCATCAGCAGAGTGTAGGGCGGTTTTCAGGGGTTGCTGTGCAGGCTGCCAAAGTGTTCTCAGGTATGGTACCTCTCCAGGCGCGTAGGGCGTTACCTCAGCTCGTCAGCTGAAAGGCTCAAGGGAGCCGTGTTAAATAAGGGGTCCGTAGGTCGCACGCTACTCCACCATTCCAGCGTGTATACCCCAAGAGCATCATGGTTGATGCAGTTCTCTTGAAAGCGGGTGCGCTTTTCAAAAGAATCGAAGTGTAATTGCAAGGTTGCAGGCCAACTCTGGACACCGGTGTTTCAGGATTATTGTCCTTCATCAGCAGAGTGTAGGGCGGTTTTCAGGGGTTGCTGTGCAGGCTGCCAAAGTGTTCTCAGGTATGGTACCTCTCCAGGCGCGTAGGGCGTTACCTCAGCTCGTCAGCTGAAAGGCTCAAGGGAGCCGTGTTAAATAAGGGGTCCGTAGGTCGCACGCTACTCCACCATTCCAGCGTGTATACCCCAAGAGCATCATGGTTGATGCAGTTCTCTTGAAAGCGGGTGCGCTTTTCAAAAGAATCGAAGTGTAATTGCAAGGTTGCAGGCCAACTCTGGACACCGGTGTTTCAGGATTATTGTCCTTCATCAGCAGAGTGTAGGGCGGTTTTCAGGGGTTGCTGTGCAGGCTGCCAAAGTGTTCTCAGGTATGGTACCTCTCCAGGCGCGTAGGGCGTTACCTCAGCTCGTCAGCTGAAAGGCTCAAGGGAGCCGTGTTAAATAAGGGGTCCGTAGGTCGCACGCTACTCCACCATTCCAGCGTGTATACCCCAAGAGCATCATGGTTGATGCAGTTCTCTTGAAAGCGGGTGCGCTTTTCAAAAGAATCGAAGTGTAATTGCAAGGTTGCAGGCCAACTCTGGACACCGGTGTTTCAGGATTATTGTCCTTCATCAGCAGAGTGTAGGGCGGTTTTCAGGGGTTGCTGTGCAGGCTGCCAAAGTGTTCTCAGGTATGGTACCTCTCCAGGCGCGTAGGGCGTTACCTCAGCTCGTCAGCTGAAAGGCTCAAGGGAGCCGTGTTAAATAAGGGGTCCGTAGGTCGCACGCTACTCCACCATTCCAGCGTGTATACCCCAAGAGCATCATGGTTGATGCAGTTCTCTTGAAAGCGGGTGCGCTTTTCAAAAGAATCGAAGTGTAATTGCAAGGTTGCAGGCCAACTCTGGACACCGGTGTTTCAGGATTATTGTCCTTCATCAGCAGAGTGTAGGGCGGTTTTCAGGGGTTGCTGTGCAGGCTGCCAAAGTGTTCTCAGGTATGGTACCTCTCCAGGCGCGTAGGGCGTTACCTCAGCTCGTCAGCTGAAAGGCTCAAGGGAGCCGTGTTAAATAAGGGGTCCGTAGGTCGCACGCTACTCCACCATTCCAGCGTGTATACCCCAAGAGCATCATGGTTGATGCAGTTCTCTTGAAAGCGGGTGCGCTTTTCAAAAGAATCGAAGTGTAATTGCAAGGTTGCAGGCCAACTCTGGACACCGGTGTTTCAGGATTATTGTCCTTCATCAGCAGAGTGTAGGGCGGTTTTCAGGGGTTGCTGTGCAGGCTGCCAAAGTGTTCTCAGGTATGGTACCTCTCCAGGCGCGTAGGGCGTTACCTCAGCTCGTCAGCTGAAAGGCTCAAGGGAGCCGTGTTAAATAAGGGGTCCGTAGGTCGCACGCTACTCCACCATTCCAGCGTGTATACCCCAAGAGCATCATGGTTGATGCAGTTCTCTTGAAAGCGGGTGCGCTTTTCAAAAGAATCGAAGTGTAATTGCAAGGTTGCAGGCCAACTCTGGACACCGGTGTTTCAGGATTATTGTCCTTCATCAGCAGAGTGTAGGGCGGTTTTCAGGGGTTGCTGTGCAGGCTGCCAAAGTGTTCTCAGGTATGGTACCTCTCCAGGCGCGTAGGGCGTTACCTCAGCTCGTCAGCTGAAAGGCTCAAGGGAGCCGTGTTAAATAAGGGGTCCGTAGGTCGCACGCTACTCCACCATTCCAGCGTGTATACCCCAAGAGCATCATGGTTGATGCAGTTCTCTTGAAAGCGGGTGCGCTTTTCAAAAGAATCGAAGTGTAATTGCAAGGTTGCAGGCCAACTCTGGACACCGGTGTTTCAGGATTATTGTCCTTCATCAGCAGAGTGTAGGGCGGTTTTCAGGGGTTGCTGTGCAGGCTGCCAAAGTGTTCTCAGGTATGGTACCTCTCCAGGCGCGTAGGGCGTTACCTCAGCTCGTCAGCTGAAAGGCTCAAGGGAGCCGTGTTAAATAAGGGGTCCGTAGGTCGCACGCTACTCCACCATTCCAGCGTGTATACCCCAAGAGCATCATGGTTGACGAGCTCAGGTAACGCCCTACGCGCCCGGAGAGGTACCAGACCTGAGAACACTTTGGCAGCCTGCACAGCAACCCCTGAATATCTTCCTACACTCTGCTGATGATGGACAATAATCCTGAAACACCGGTGTCCAGAGTTGGCCTGCAACTTTGCATTTACACTTCGGAACTTTTGAAAAGCACACCCGCTTTGAGAATACTGCATTTACCATAATGCTCTTGGGGTCTACCCGCTGGAATGGTGGAGTAGCGTGCGACCTACGGACCTTTTACTTTATTACGGCTCCCTCGAGCCTTTGAGCTGACGAGCTCAGGTAACGCCCTACGCGCCCGGAGAGGTACCAGACCTGAGAACACTTTGGCAGCCTGCACAGCAACCCCTGAATATCTTCCTACACTCTGCTGATGATGGACAATAATCCTGAAACACCGGTGTCCAGAGTTGGCCTGCAACTTTGCATTTACACTTCGGAACTTTTGAAAAGCACACCCGCTTTGAGAATACTGCATTTACCATAATGCTCTTGGGGTCTACCCGCTGGAATGGTGGAGTAGCGTGCGACCTACGGACCTTTTACTTTATTACGGCTCCCTCGAGCCTTTGAGCTGACGAGCTCAGGTAACGCCCTACGCGCCCGGAGAGGTACCAGACCTGAGAACACTTTGGCAGCCTGCACAGCAACCCCTGAATATCTTCCTACACTCTGCTGATGATGGACAATAATCCTGAAACACCGGTGTCCAGAGTTGGCCTGCAACTTTGCATTTACACTTCGGAACTTTTGAAAAGCACACCCGCTTTGAGAATACTGCATTTACCATAATGCTCTTGGGGTCTACCCGCTGGAATGGTGGAGTAGCGTGCGACCTACGGACCTTTTACTTTATTACGGCTCCCTCGAGCCTTTGAGCTGACGAGCTCAGGTAACGCCCTACGCGCCCGGAGAGGTACCAGACCTGAGAACACTTTGGCAGCCTGCACAGCAACCCCTGAATATCTTCCTACACTCTGCTGATGATGGACAATAATCCTGAAACACCGGTGTCCAGAGTTGGCCTGCAACTTTGCATTTACACTTCGGAACTTTTGAAAAGCACACCCGCTTTGAGAATACTGCATTTACCATAATGCTCTTGGGGTCTACCCGCTGGAATGGTGGAGTAGCGTGCGACCTACGGACCTTTTACTTTATTACGGCTCCCTCGAGCCTTTGAGCTGACGAGCTCAGGTAACGCCCTACGCGCCCGGAGAGGTACCAGACCTGAGAACACTTTGGCAGCCTGCACAGCAACCCCTGAATATCTTCCTACACTCTGCTGATGATGGACAATAATCCTGAAACACCGGTGTCCAGAGTTGGCCTGCAACTTTGCATTTACACTTCGGAACTTTTGAAAAGCACACCCGCTTTGAGAATACTGCATTTACCATAATGCTCTTGGGGTCTACCCGCTGGAATGGTGGAGTAGCGTGCGACCTACGGACCTTTTACTTTATTACGGCTCCCTCGAGCCTTTGAGCTGACGAGCTCAGGTAACGCCCTACGCGCCCGGAGAGGTACCAGACCTGAGAACACTTTGGCAGCCTGCACAGCAACCCCTGAATATCTTCCTACACTCTGCTGATGATGGACAATAATCCTGAAACACCGGTGTCCAGAGTTGGCCTGCAACTTTGCATTTACACTTCGGAACTTTTGAAAAGCACACCCGCTTTGAGAATACTGCATTTACCATAATGCTCTTGGGGTCTACCCGCTGGAATGGTGGAGTAGCGTGCGACCTACGGACCTTTTACTTTATTACGGCTCCCTCGAGCCTTTGAGCTGACGAGCTCAGGTAACGCCCTACGCGCCCGGAGAGGTACCAGACCTGAGAACACTTTGGCAGCCTGCACAGCAACCCCTGAATATCTTCCTACACTCTGCTGATGATGGACAATAATCCTGAAACACCGGTGTCCAGAGTTGGCCTGCAACTTTGCATTTACACTTCGGAACTTTTGAAAAGCACACCCGCTTTGAGAATACTGCATTTACCATAATGCTCTTGGGGTCTACCCGCTGGAATGGTGGAGTAGCGTGCGACCTACGGACCTTTTACTTTATTACGGCTCCCTCGAGCCTTTGAGCTGACGAGCTCAGGTAACGCCCTACGCGCCCGGAGAGGTACCAGACCTGAGAACACTTTGGCAGCCTGCACAGCAACCCCTGAATATCTTCCTACACTCTGCTGATGATGGACAATAATCCTGAAACACCGGTGTCCAGAGTTGGCCTGCAACTTTGCATTTACACTTCGGAACTTTTGAAAAGCACACCCGCTTTGAGAATACTGCATTTACCATAATGCTCTTGGGGTCTACCCGCTGGAATGGTGGAGTAGCGTGCGACCTACGGACCTTTTACTTTATTACGGCTCCCTCGAGCCTTTGAGCTGACGAGCTCAGGTAACGCCCTACGCGCCCGGAGAGGTACCAGACCTGAGAACACTTTGGCAGCCTGCACAGCAACCCCTGAATATCTTCCTACACTCTGCTGATGATGGACAATAATCCTGAAACACCGGTGTCCAGAGTTGGCCTGCAACTTTGCATTTACACTTCGGAACTTTTGAAAAGCACACCCGCTTTGAGAATACTGCATTTACCATAATGCTCTTGGGGTCTACCCGCTGGAATGGTGGAGTAGCGTGCGACCTACGGACCTTTTACTTTATTACGGCTCCCTCGAGCCTTTGAGCTGACGAGCTCAGGTAACGCCCTACGCGCCCGGAGAGGTACCAGACCTGAGAACACTTTGGCAGCCTGCACAGCAACCCCTGAATATCTTCCTACACTCTGCTGATGATGGACAATAATCCTGAAACACCGGTGTCCAGAGTTGGCCTGCAACTTTGCATTTACACTTCGGAACTTTTGAAAAGCACACCCGCTTTGAGAATACTGCATTTACCATAATGCTCTTGGGGTCTACCCGCTGGAATGGTGGAGTAGCGTGCGACCTACGGACCTTTTACTTTATTACGGCTCCCTCGAGCCTTTGAGCTGACGAGCTCAGGTAACGCCCTACGCGCCCGGAGAGGTACCAGACCTGAGAACACTTTGGCAGCCTGCACAGCAACCCCTGAATATCTTCCTACACTCTGCTGATGATGGACAATAATCCTGAAACACCGGTGTCCAGAGTTGGCCTGCAACTTTGCATTTACACTTCGGAACTTTTGAAAAGCACACCCGCTTTGAGAATACTGCATTTACCATAATGCTCTTGGGGTCTACCCGCTGGAATGGTGGAGTAGCGTGCGACCTACGGACCTTTTACTTTATTACGGCTCCCTCGAGCCTTTGAGCTGACGAGCTCAGGTAACGCCCTACGCGCCCGGAGAGGTACCAGACCTGAGAACACTTTGGCAGCCTGCACAGCAACCCCTGAATATCTTCCTACACTCTGCTGATGATGGACAATAATCCTGAAACACCGGTGTCCAGAGTTGGCCTGCAACTTTGCATTTACACTTCGGAACTTTTGAAAAGCACACCCGCTTTGAGAATACTGCATTTACCATAATGCTCTTGGGGTCTACCCGCTGGAATGGTGGAGTAGCGTGCGACCTACGGACCTTTTACTTTATTACGGCTCCCTCGAGCCTTTGAGCTGACGAGCTCAGGTAACGCCCTACGCGCCCGGAGAGGTACCAGACCTGAGAACACTTTGGCAGCCTGCACAGCAACCCCTGAATATCTTCCTACACTCTGCTGATGATGGACAATAATCCTGAAACACCGGTGTCCAGAGTTGGCCTGCAACTTTGCATTTACACTTCGGAACTTTTGAAAAGCACACCCGCTTTGAGAATACTGCATTTACCATAATGCTCTTGGGGTCTACCCGCTGGAATGGTGGAGTAGCGTGCGACCTACGGACCTTTTACTTTATTACGGCTCCCTCGAGCCTTTGAGCTGACGAGCTCAGGTAACGCCCTACGCGCCCGGAGAGGTACCAGACCTGAGAACACTTTGGCAGCCTGCACAGCAACCCCTGAATATCTTCCTACACTCTGCTGATGATGGACAATAATCCTGAAACACCGGTGTCCAGAGTTGGCCTGCAACTTTGCATTTACACTTCGGAACTTTTGAAAAGCACACCCGCTTTGAGAATACTGCATTTACCATAATGCTCTTGGGGTCTACCCGCTGGAATGGTGGAGTAGCGTGCGACCTACGGACCTTTTACTTTATTACGGCTCCCTCGAGCCTTTGAGCTGACGAGCTCAGGTAACGCCCTACGCGCCCGGAGAGGTACCAGACCTGAGAACACTTTGGCAGCCTGCACAGCAACCCCTGAATATCTTCCTACACTCTGCTGATGATGGACAATAATCCTGAAACACCGGTGTCCAGAGTTGGCCTGCAACTTTGCATTTACACTTCGGAACTTTTGAAAAGCACACCCGCTTTGAGAATACTGCATTTACCATAATGCTCTTGGGGTCTACCCGCTGGAATGGTGGAGTAGCGTGCGACCTACGGACCTTTTACTTTATTACGGCTCCCTCGAGCCTTTGAGCTGACGAGCTCAGGTAACGCCCTACGCGCCCGGAGAGGTACCAGACCTGAGAACACTTTGGCAGCCTGCACAGCAACCCCTGAATATCTTCCTACACTCTGCTGATGATGGACAATAATCCTGAAACACCGGTGTCCAGAGTTGGCCTGCAACTTTGCATTTACACTTCGGAACTTTTGAAAAGCACACCCGCTTTGAGAATACTGCATTTACCATAATGCTCTTGGGGTCTACCCGCTGGAATGGTGGAGTAGCGTGCGACCTACGGACCTTTTACTTTATTACGGCTCCCTCGAGCCTTTGAGCTGACGAGCTCAGGTAACGCCCTACGCGCCCGGAGAGGTACCAGACCTGAGAACACTTTGGCAGCCTGCACAGCAACCCCTGAATATCTTCCTACACTCTGCTGATGATGGACAATAATCCTGAAACACCGGTGTCCAGAGTTGGCCTGCAACTTTGCATTTACACTTCGGAACTTTTGAAAAGCACACCCGCTTTGAGAATACTGCATTTACCATAATGCTCTTGGGGTCTACCCGCTGGAATGGTGGAGTAGCGTGCGACCTACGGACCTTTTACTTTATTACGGCTCCCTCGAGCCTTTGAGCTGACGAGCTCAGGTAACGCCCTACGCGCCCGGAGAGGTACCAGACCTGAGAACACTTTGGCAGCCTGCACAGCAACCCCTGAATATCTTCCTACACTCTGCTGATGATGGACAATAATCCTGAAACACCGGTGTCCAGAGTTGGCCTGCAACTTTGCATTTACACTTCGGAACTTTTGAAAAGCACACCCGCTTTGAGAATACTGCATTTACCATAATGCTCTTGGGGTCTACCCGCTGGAATGGTGGAGTAGCGTGCGACCTACGGACCTTTTACTTTATTACGGCTCCCTCGAGCCTTTGAGCTGACGAGCTCAGGTAACGCCCTACGCGCCCGGAGAGGTACCAGACCTGAGAACACTTTGGCAGCCTGCACAGCAACCCCTGAATATCTTCCTACACTCTGCTGATGATGGACAATAATCCTGAAACACCGGTGTCCAGAGTTGGCCTGCAACTTTGCATTTACACTTCGGAACTTTTGAAAAGCACACCCGCTTTGAGAATACTGCATTTACCATAATGCTCTTGGGGTCTACCCGCTGGAATGGTGGAGTAGCGTGCGACCTACGGACCTTTTACTTTATTACGGCTCCCTCGAGCCTTTGAGCTGACGAGCTCAGGTAACGCCCTACGCGCCCGGAGAGGTACCAGACCTGAGAACACTTTGGCAGCCTGCACAGCAACCCCTGAATATCTTCCTACACTCTGCTGATGATGGACAATAATCCTGAAACACCGGTGTCCAGAGTTGGCCTGCAACTTTGCATTTACACTTCGGAACTTTTGAAAAGCACACCCGCTTTGAGAATACTGCATTTACCATAATGCTCTTGGGGTCTACCCGCTGGAATGGTGGAGTAGCGTGCGACCTACGGACCTTTTACTTTATTACGGCTCCCTCGAGCCTTTGAGCTGACGAGCTCAGGTAACGCCCTACGCGCCCGGAGAGGTACCAGACCTGAGAACACTTTGGCAGCCTGCACAGCAACCCCTGAATATCTTCCTACACTCTGCTGATGATGGACAATAATCCTGAAACACCGGTGTCCAGAGTTGGCCTGCAACTTTGCATTTACACTTCGGAACTTTTGAAAAGCACACCCGCTTTGAGAATACTGCATTTACCATAATGCTCTTGGGGTCTACCCGCTGGAATGGTGGAGTAGCGTGCGACCTACGGACCTTTTACTTTATTACGGCTCCCTCGAGCCTTTGAGCTGACGAGCTCAGGTAACGCCCTACGCGCCCGGAGAGGTACCAGACCTGAGAACACTTTGGCAGCCTGCACAGCAACCCCTGAATATCTTCCTACACTCTGCTGATGATGGACAATAATCCTGAAACACCGGTGTCCAGAGTTGGCCTGCAACTTTGCATTTACACTTCGGAACTTTTGAAAAGCACACCCGCTTTGAGAATACTGCATTTACCATAATGCTCTTGGGGTCTACCCGCTGGAATGGTGGAGTAGCGTGCGACCTACGGACCTTTTACTTTATTACGGCTCCCTCGAGCCTTTGAGCTGACGAGCTCAGGTAACGCCCTACGCGCCCGGAGAGGTACCAGACCTGAGAACACTTTGGCAGCCTGCACAGCAACCCCTGAATATCTTCCTACACTCTGCTGATGATGGACAATAATCCTGAAACACCGGTGTCCAGAGTTGGCCTGCAACTTTGCATTTACACTTCGGAACTTTTGAAAAGCACACCCGCTTTGAGAATACTGCATTTACCATAATGCTCTTGGGGTCTACCCGCTGGAATGGTGGAGTAGCGTGCGACCTACGGACCTTTTACTTTATTACGGCTCCCTCGAGCCTTTGAGCTGACGAGCTCAGGTAACGCCCTACGCGCCCGGAGAGGTACCAGACCTGAGAACACTTTGGCAGCCTGCACAGCAACCCCTGAATATCTTCCTACACTCTGCTGATGATGGACAATAATCCTGAAACACCGGTGTCCAGAGTTGGCCTGCAACTTTGCATTTACACTTCGGAACTTTTGAAAAGCACACCCGCTTTGAGAATACTGCATTTACCATAATGCTCTTGGGGTCTACCCGCTGGAATGGTGGAGTAGCGTGCGACCTACGGACCTTTTACTTTATTACGGCTCCCTCGAGCCTTTGAGCTGACGAGCTCAGGTAACGCCCTACGCGCCCGGAGAGGTACCAGACCTGAGAACACTTTGGCAGCCTGCACAGCAACCCCTGAATATCTTCCTACACTCTGCTGATGATGGACAATAATCCTGAAACACCGGTGTCCAGAGTTGGCCTGCAACTTTGCATTTACACTTCGGAACTTTTGAAAAGCACACCCGCTTTGAGAATACTGCATTTACCATAATGCTCTTGGGGTCTACCCGCTGGAATGGTGGAGTAGCGTGCGACCTACGGACCTTTTACTTTATTACGGCTCCCTCGAGCCTTTGAGCTGACGAGCTCAGGTAACGCCCTACGCGCCCGGAGAGGTACCAGACCTGAGAACACTTTGGCAGCCTGCACAGCAACCCCTGAATATCTTCCTACACTCTGCTGATGATGGACAATAATCCTGAAACACCGGTGTCCAGAGTTGGCCTGCAACTTTGCATTTACACTTCGGAACTTTTGAAAAGCACACCCGCTTTGAGAATACTGCATTTACCATAATGCTCTTGGGGTCTACCCGCTGGAATGGTGGAGTAGCGTGCGACCTACGGACCTTTTACTTTATTACGGCTCCCTCGAGCCTTTGAGCTGACGAGCTCAGGTAACGCCCTACGCGCCCGGAGAGGTACCAGACCTGAGAACACTTTGGCAGCCTGCACAGCAACCCCTGAATATCTTCCTACACTCTGCTGATGATGGACAATAATCCTGAAACACCGGTGTCCAGAGTTGGCCTGCAACTTTGCATTTACACTTCGGAACTTTTGAAAAGCACACCCGCTTTGAGAATACTGCATTTACCATAATGCTCTTGGGGTCTACCCGCTGGAATGGTGGAGTAGCGTGCGACCTACGGACCTTTTACTTTATTACGGCTCCCTCGAGCCTTTGAGCTGACGAGCTCAGGTAACGCCCTACGCGCCCGGAGAGGTACCAGACCTGAGAACACTTTGGCAGCCTGCACAGCAACCCCTGAATATCTTCCTACACTCTGCTGATGATGGACAATAATCCTGAAACACCGGTGTCCAGAGTTGGCCTGCAACTTTGCATTTACACTTCGGAACTTTTGAAAAGCACACCCGCTTTGAGAATACTGCATTTACCATAATGCTCTTGGGGTCTACCCGCTGGAATGGTGGAGTAGCGTGCGACCTACGGACCTTTTACTTTATTACGGCTCCCTCGAGCCTTTGAGCTGACGAGCTCAGGTAACGCCCTACGCGCCCGGAGAGGTACCAGACCTGAGAACACTTTGGCAGCCTGCACAGCAACCCCTGAATATCTTCCTACACTCTGCTGATGATGGACAATAATCCTGAAACACCGGTGTCCAGAGTTGGCCTGCAACTTTGCATTTACACTTCGGAACTTTTGAAAAGCACACCCGCTTTGAGAATACTGCATTTACCATAATGCTCTTGGGGTCTACCCGCTGGAATGGTGGAGTAGCGTGCGACCTACGGACCTTTTACTTTATTACGGCTCCCTCGAGCCTTTGAGCTGACGAGCTCAGGTAACGCCCTACGCGCCCGGAGAGGTACCAGACCTGAGAACACTTTGGCAGCCTGCACAGCAACCCCTGAATATCTTCCTACACTCTGCTGATGATGGACAATAATCCTGAAACACCGGTGTCCAGAGTTGGCCTGCAACTTTGCATTTACACTTCGGAACTTTTGAAAAGCACACCCGCTTTGAGAATACTGCATTTACCATAATGCTCTTGGGGTCTACCCGCTGGAATGGTGGAGTAGCGTGCGACCTACGGACCTTTTACTGAATTTATGACATTGTTCTGCATTCTGTCCATCAACTGTTGTTTTGCATTTGTCACTCCGAGTGGGATGGGTATGCTCAGACGTGAGTCCCATGCTCTCCACACCACTGGAGTTAAGCTATCCTGGCTGAAGACGGCTGATAGCCAGAAACCGGTCCTAGGATGCTTGATTCTGGTCCAGGAAAGACATGGCTTGGCAGTTTGGGCTGGACTGTTCCCATGAGACACAGGGTCAAGGCTGATTTGCATATGGCCATGTCTGAACTGGGGTGGTGTGGAGTGCAAAAAAACTGTGGATTTAGGCCCAGATATCTGTACTGGGGTGAATGTATGACATTGTTCTGCATTCTGTCCATCAACTGTTGTTTTGCATTTGTCAACCTTAGTGGGATGGGTATGCTCAGACGTGAGCCCCATGCTCTCCACACCACTGGAGTCAAGCTATCCTGGCTGAAGACGGCAGATAGCCAGAAACCGGTTCTAGGATGCTTGATTCCGGTCCAGGAAAGACATGGCTTGGCAGTTCGGGCTGGACTGTTCCAATGAGGCACAGGGTCAAGGCTGATTTGCATATGGCCATGTCTAAACTGGGGTGGTGTGGAGTGCAAAAAAAACGATGGATTCAGGCCCAGATCTCTGTACTGGGGTGAATGTGTGACATTGTTCTGCATTCTGTCCATCAACTGTTGTTTTGCATTTGTCACCCCGAGTGGGATGGGTATGCTCAGACGTGAGACCTATGCTCTCCACACCACTGGAGTCAAGATATCCTCGCTGAAGACGGCTGATAGCCAGAAACCGGTCCTAGGATGCTTGATTCTGGTTCAGGAAAGACATGGCTTGGCAGTTCGAGCTGGACTGTTCCCATGAGGCACAGGGTCAAGGCTGATTTGCATATGGCCATGTCTGAACTGGGGTGGTATGGAGTGCAAAAAAATGATGGATTTAGGCCCAGATCTCTGTACTGGGGTGAATGTGTGACATTGTTCTGCATTCTGTCCATCAACTGTTGTTCTGCATTTGTCACCCCGAGTGGGATGGGTATGCTCAGACGTGAGTCCCATGCTCTCCACACCACTGGAGTTAAGCTATCCTGGCTGAAGACGGCTGATAGCCAGAAACCGGTCCTAGGATGCTTGATTCTGGTCCAGGAAAGACATGGCTTGGCAGTTTGGGCTGGACTGTTCCCATGAGACACAGGGTCAAGGCTGATTTGCATATGGCCATGTCTGAACTGGGGTGGTGTGGAGTGCAAAAAAACTGTGGATTTAGGCCCAGATATCTGTACTGGGGTGAATGTATGACATTGTTCTGCATTCTGTCCATCAACTGTTGTTTTGCATTTGTCAACCTTAGTGGGATGGGTATGCTCAGACGTGAGACCTATGCTCTCCACACCACTGGAGTCAAGATATCCTCGCTGAAGACGGCTGATAGCCAGAAACCGGTCCTAGGATGCTTGATTTCGGTCCAGGAAAGACATGGCTTGGCAGTTCGGGCTGGACTGTTCCCATGAGGCACAGGGTCAAGGCTGATTTGCATATGGCCATGTCTGAACTGGGGTGGTGTGGAGTGCAAAAAAACAATGGATTTAGGCCCAGGTCTCTGTACTGGGGTGAATGTATGACATTGTTCTGCATTCTGTCAATCAACTGTTGTTTTGCATTTGTCACCCCGAGTGGGATTGGTATGCTCAGACGTGAGTCCCATGCTCTCCACACCACTAGAGTGAAGCTATCCTGGCTGAAGACGGCTGATAGCCAGAAACCAGTCGTAGGATGCTTGATTCCGGTCCAGGAAAGACATGGCTTGGCAGTTCGGGCTGGACTGTTCCCATGAGGCACAGGGTCAAGGCTGATTTGCATATGGCCATGTCTGAACTGGGGTGGTGTGGAGTGCAAAAAAACGATGGATTAAGGCCCAGATCTCTGTACTGGAATTAATTTATGACATTGTTCTGCATTCTGTCCATCAACTGTTGTTTTGCATTTGTCACTCCGAGTGGGATGGGTATGCTCAGACGTGAGTCCCATGCTCTCCACACCACTGGAGTTAAGCTATCCTGGCTGAAGACGGCTGATAGCCAGAAACCGGTCCTAGGATGCTTGATTCTGGTCCAGGAAAGACATGGCTTGGCAGTTTGGGCTGGACTGTTCCCATGAGACACAGGGTCAAGGCTGATTTGCATATGGCCATGTCTGAACTGGGGTGGTGTGGAGTGCAAAAAAACTGTGGATTTAGGCCCAGATATCTGTACTGGGGTGAATGTATGACATTGTTCTGCATTCTGTCCATCAACTGTTGTTTTGCATTTGTCAACCTTAGTGGGATGGGTATGCTCAGACGTGAGTCCCATGCTCCCCACACTACTGGAGTCAAGCTATCCTGGCTGAAGACAGCTGATAGCCAGAAACCGGTCCTAGGATGCTTGATTCCTGTCCAGGAAAGACATGGCTTGGCAGTTCGGGCTGGACTGTTCCAATGAGGCACAGGGTCAAGGCTGATTTGCATATGGCCATGTCTAAACTGGGGTGGTGTGGAGTGCTAAAAAATGATGGATTTAGGCCCAGATCTCTGTACTGGGGTGAATGTATGACATTGTTCTGCATTCTGTCCATCAACTGTTGTTTTGCATTTGTCACCCCGAGTGGGATGGGTATGCTCAGACGTGAGTCCCATGCTCCCCACACTACTGGAGTCAAGCTATCCTGGCTGAAGACAGCTGATAGCCAGAAACCGGTCCTAGGATGCTTGATTCCTGTCAGGGAAAGACATGGCTTGGCAGTTCGGGCTGGACTGTTCCCATGAAGCACAGGGTCAAGGCCGATTTGCATATGGCCTTGTCTGAACTGGGGTAGTGTGGAGTGCAAAAAAAACGATGGATTCAGGCCCAGATCTCTGTACTGGGGTGAATGTATGACATTGTTCTACATTCTGTCCATCAACTGTTGTTTTGCAGTTGTCACCCCGAGTGGGATGGGTATGCTCATACGTGAGTCCCATGCTCTCCACACCACTGGAGTCAAGCTATCCTGGCTGAAGACGGCTGATAGCCAGAAACCGGTCCTAGGATGCTTGATTCCGGTCCAGGAAAGACATGGCTTGGCAATTCGGGCTGGACTGTTCCCATGAGGCACAGGGTCAAGGCTGATTTGCACATGGCCATGTCTGAACTGGGGTGGTGTGGAGTGCTAAAAAATGATGGATTTAGGCCCAGATCTCTGTACTGGGGTGAATGTGTGACATTGTTCTGCATTCTGTCCATCAACTGTTGTTCTGCATTTGTCACCCCGAGTGGGATGGGTATGCTCAGACGTGAGACCCATGCTCTCCATTCCACTGGAGTCAAGCTATCCTGGCTGAAGACGGCTGATAGCCAGAAACCGGTCCTAGGATGCATGATTCCGGTCCAGGAAAGACATGGCTTGGCAGTTCGGGCTGGACTGTTCCCATGAGGCACATGGTCAAGGCTGATTTGCATATGGCCATGTCTGAACTGGGGTGGTGTGGTGTGGAGTGCAAATAAACGATGGATTTAGGCCCAGATCTCTGTACTGAGGTGAATGTATGACATTGTTCTGCATTCTGTCTATCAACTGTTGTTTTGCATTCGTCACCCCGAGTGGGATGGGTATGCTCAGACGTGAGTCCCATGCTCCCCACACTACTGGAGTCAAGCTATCCTGGCTGAAGACAGCTGATAGCCAGAAACCGGTCCTAGGATGCTTGATTCCTGTCAGGGAAAGACATGGCTTGGCAGTTCGGGCTGGACTGTTCCCATGAAGCACAGGGTCAAGGCCGATTTGCATATGGCCTTGTCTGAACTGGGGTAGTGTGGAGTGCAAAAAAAACGATGGATTCAGGCCCAGATCTCTGTACTGGGGTGAATGTATGACATTGTTCTACATTCTGTCCATCAACTGTTGTTTTGCAGTTGTCACCCGAGTGGGATGGGTATGCTCATACGTGAGTCCCATGCTCTCCACACCACTGGAGTCAAGCTATCCTGGCTGAAGACGGCTGATAGCCAGAAACCGGTCCTAGGATGCTTGATTCCGGTCCAGGAAAGACATGGCTTGGCAATTCGGGCTGGACTGTTCCCATGAGGCACAGGGTCAAGGCTGATTTGCACATGGCCATGTCTGAACTGGGGTGGTGTGGAGTGCTAAAAAATGATGGATTTAGGCCCAGATCTCTGTACTGGGGTGAATGTGTGACATTGTTCTGCATTCTGTCCATCAACTGTTGTTCTGCATTTGTCACCCCGAGTGGGATGGGTATGCTCAGACGTGAGACCCATGCTCTCCATTCCACTGGAGTCAAGCTATCCTGGCTGAAGACGGCTGATAGCCAGAAACCGGTCCTAGGATGCTTGATTCTGGTCCAGGAAAGACATGGCTTGGCAGTTTGGGCTGGACTGTTCCCATGAGACACAGGGTCAAGGCTGATTTGCATATGGCCATGTCTGAACTGGGGTGGTGTGGAGTGCAAAAAAACTGTGGATTTAGGCCCAGATATCTGTACTGGGGTGAATGTATGACATTGTTCTGCATTCTGTCCATCAACTGTTGTTTTGCATTTGTCAACCTTAGTGGGATGGGTATGCTCAGACGTGAGCCCCATGCTCTCCACACCACTGGAGTCAAGCTATCCTGGCTGAAGACGGCTGATAGCCAGAAACCGGTTCTAGGATGCTTGATTCCGGTCCAGGAAAGACATGGCTTGGCAGTTCGGGCTGGACTGTTCCAATGAGGCACAGGGTCAAGGCTGATTTGCATATGGCCATGTCTAAACTGGGGTGGTGTGGAGTGCAAAAAAAATGATGGATTCAGGCCCAGATCTCTGTACTGGGGTGAATGTATGACATTGTTCTACATTCTGTCCATCAACTGTTGTTTTGCAGTTGTCACCCCGAGTGGGATGGGTATGCTCATACGTGAGTCCCATGCTCTCCACACCACTGGAGTCAAGCTATCCTGGCTGAAGACGGCTGATAGCCAGAAACCGGTCCTAGGATGCTTGATTCCGGTCCAGGAAAGACATGGCTTGGCAATTCGGGCTGGACTGTTCCCATGAGGCACAGGGTCAAGGCTGATTTACACATGGCCATGTCTGAACTGGGGTGGTGTGGAGTGCTAAAAAATGATGGATTTAGGCCCAGATCTCTGTACTGGGGTAAATGTGTGACATTGTTCTGCATTCTGTCCATCAACTGTTGTTTTGCATTTGTCACCCCGAGTGGGATGGGTATGCTCAGACGTGAGACCTATGCTCTCCACACCACTGGAGTCAAGATATCCTCGCTGAAGACGGCTGATAGCCAGAAACCGGTCCTAGGATGCTTGATTCTGGTTCAGGAAAGACATGGCTTGGCAGTTCGAGCTGGACTGTTCCCATGAGGCACAGGGTCAAGGCTGATTTGCATATGGCCATGTCTGAACTGGGGTGGTATGAAGTGCAAAAAAATGATGGATTTAGGCCCAGATCTCTGTACTGGGGTGAATGTATGACATTGTTCTGCATTCTGTCCATCAACTGCTGTTTTGCATTTGTCGCCCCGAGTGGGATGGGTATGCTCAGATGTGAGTCCCATGCTCTCCACACCACTATAGTCAAGCTATCCTGGCTGAAGACGGCTGATAGCCAGAAACCGGTCCTAGGATGCTTGATTTCGGTCCAGGAAAGACATGGCTTGGCAGTTCGGGCTGGACTGTTCCCATGAGGCACAGGGTCAAGGCTGATTTGCATATGGCCATGTCTGAACTGGGGTGGTGTGGAGTGCAAAAAAACTGTGGATTTAGGCCCAGATATCTGTACTGGGGTGAATGTATGACATTGTTCTGCATTCTGTCCATCAACTGTTGTTTTGCATTTGTCAACCTTAGTGGGATGGGTATGCTCAGACGTGAGCCCCATGCTCTCCACACCACTGGAGTCAAGCTATCCTGGCTGAAGACGGCTGATAGCCAGAAACCGGTTCTAGGATGCTTGATTCCGGTCCAGGAAAGACATGGCTTGGCAGTTCGGGCTGGACTGTTCCAATGAGGCACAGGGTCAAGGCTGATTTGCATATGGCCATGTCTAAACTGGGGTGGTGTGGAGTGCAAAAAAAATGATGGATTCAGGCCCAGATCTCTGTACTGGGGTGAATGTATGACATTGTTCTACATTCTGTCCATCAACTGTTGTTTTGCAGTTGTCACCCCGAGTGGGATGGGTATGCTCATACGTGAGTCCCATGCTCTCCACACCACTGGAGTCAAGCTATCCTGGCTGAAGACGGCTGATAGCCAGAAACCGGTCCTAGGATGCTTGATTCCGGTCCAGGAAAGACATGGCTTGGCAATTCGGGCTGGACTGTTCCCATGAGGCACAGGGTCAAGGCTGATTTACACATGGCCATGTCTGAACTGGGGTGGTGTGGAGTGCTAAAAAATGATGGATTTAGGCCCAGATCTCTGTACTGGGGTAAATGTGTGACATTGTTCTGCATTCTGTCCATCAACTGTTGTTTTGCATTTGTCACCCCGAGTGGGATGGGTATGCTCAGACGTGAGACCTATGCTCTCCACACCACTGGAGTCAAGATATCCTCGCTGAAGACGGCTGATAGCCAGAAACCGGTCCTAGGATGCTTGATTCTGGTTCAGGAAAGACATGGCTTGGCAGTTCGAGCTGGACTGTTCCCATGAGGCACAGGGTCAAGGCTGATTTGCATATGGCCATGTCTGAACTGGGGTGGTATGGAGTGCAAAAAAATGATGGATTTAGGCCCAGATCTCTGTACTGGGGTGAATGTATGACATTGTTCTGCATTCTGTCCATCAACTGCTGTTTTGCATTTGTCGCCCCGAGTGGGATGGGTATGCTCAGATGTGAGTCCCATGCTCTCCACACCACTATAGTCAAGCTATCCTGGCTGAAGACGGCTGATAGCCAGAAACCGGTCCTAGGATGCTTGATTTCGGTCCAGGAAAGACATGGCTTGGCAGTTCGGGCTGGACTGTTCCCATGAGGCACAGGGTCAAGGCTGATTTGCATATGGCCATGTCTGAACTGGGGTGGTGTGGAGTGCAAAAAAACAATGGATTTAGGCCCAGGTCTCTGTACTGGGGTGAATGTATGACATTGTTCTGCATTCTGTCAATCAACTGTTGTTTTGCATTTGTCACCCCGAGTGGGATTGGTATGCTCAGACGTGAGTCCCATGCTCTCCACACCACTGGAGTGAAGCTATCCTGGCTGAAGACGGCTGATAGCCAGAAACCAGTCGTAGGATGCTTGATTCCGGTCCAGGAAAGACATGGCTTGGCAGTTCGGGCTGGACTGTTCCCATGAGGCACAGGGTCAAGGCTGATTTGCATATGGCCATGTCTGAACTGGGGTGGTGTGGAGTGCAAAAAAACGATGGATTAAGGCCCAGATCTCTGTACTGGAGTGAATTTATGACATTGTTCTGCATTCTGTCCATCAACTGTTGTTTTGCATTTGTCACTCCGAGTGGGATGGGTATGCTCAGACGTGAGTCCCATGCTCTCCACACCACTGGAGTTAAGCTATCCTGGCTGAAGACGGCTGATAGCCAGAAACCGGTCCTAGGATGCTTGATTCTGGTCCAGGAAAGACATGGCTTGGCAGTTTGGGCTGGACTGTTCCCATGAGACACAGGGTCAAGGCTGATTTGCATATGGCCATGTCTGAACTGGGGTGGTGTGGAGTGCAAAAAAACTGTGGATTTAGGCCCAGATATCTGTACTGGGGTGAATGTATGACATTGTTCTGCATTCTGTCCATCAACTGTTGTTTTGCATTTGTCAACCTTAGTGGGATGGGTATGCTCAGACGTGAGCCCCATGCTCTCCACACCACTGGAGTCAAGCTATCCTGGCTGAAGACGGCTGATAGCCAGAAACCGGTTCTAGGATGCTTGATTCCGGTCCAGGAAAGACATGGCTTGGCAGTTCGGGCTGGACTGTTCCAATGAGGCACAGGGTCAAGGCTGATTTGCATATGGCCTTGTCTGAACTGGGGTAGTGTGGAGTGCAAAAAAAACGATGGATTCAGGCCCAGATCTCTGTACTGGGGTGAATGTATGACATTGTTCTACATTCTGTCCATCAACTGTTGTTTTGCAGTTGTCACCCCGAGTGGGATGGGTATGCTCATACGTGAGTCCCATGCTCTCCACACCACTGGAGTCAAGCTATCCTGGCTGAAGACGGCTGATAGCCAGAAACCGGTCCTAGGATGCTTGATTCCGGTCCAGGAAAGACATGGCTTGGCAATTCGGGCTGGACTGTTCCCATGAGGCACAGGGTCAAGGCTGATTTTGTGGTTCTGAAAAATCTGGGTTCATATTATAGTTCTGGACTCGAGAATAAAAACTTCGTCGAAATAGGACGAATTTGGTATCAAAAGACCGAGAATGACGAGTACATCAAGTACATGTATTTTCGGCATATTCGAGTGACGATTTCACCTCGAAATCGTCATTTACCTTCTGAACCCTTAATTGCATGTTGCCCTTTTCATAGGCCTTAATCCAGTCGAATTTGATTCCACAAGGACACGTACTCCTTAATCGACTTCTTCCTGACCCCAGTACAAGTTAGAACCATTGCCCCAGGCCGAGCTCGTTAGGTCAGTTCCCTCCCAGTGACCAAGCAAGATAGTATCTAGGCCCAACCGGCCATAAAGCCATTTCAGCACGCACACCTGCCATATCTCGCTCACATCTTTCTTCTTTCCTTTTCCTCACTTATTTTATGGTGGGGAGGTGACCATTTTTATTAGGGGTCCAGCGATATCTGATGAAATGTTGGGCCTTGCCGGATGATTTGTTATGGGCATCACAACGTGAAATATGTACATGTCATCATGACTCTGCTTTCTTTTGTAATCAGTAACCATAAATGAAATACCGCGCACCCAAGGAATGTTTCGCCAAAGGGCAAATGTTATGTATAAGAAGAGAAGCCTAACTTTGTGAAAGTGTGCAGTCTCCTGAATATACTGGCATTGTACTTCTAGGACCCTGTCACCTTGGTTGCAGCCAATAAACTAATCTTTGACTTCACCTAGAAGACTCTGAAGTTTCTGTGGGTCTGACTCAGGAGAACCCGAGGTCTTTGGTGTGTTGATCCCCTGGCACCGCTGGGTTACCGGTTCGGTACCGGTTCCTAAAAACCCAGTACCTCATTTGGCGCCCAGCGTTGGAGCGATTCCAGTGGTACCAATCAGCCTGAAGATCGTGAGGAGCTTCGTGTGAAAATTCCGGAGGAGGGCCCACCACCTCATCGACCCCTGCATGTCGACGTGGTCCGAAGGTCTTTACTGCGAGGTTCCCCGCTTCCCGACGGCTACAAGGACTGCTGCCCTGGCTATCGCACTGATGTTGGACCCTTGACATTTTCGGTAGAGCGAAACGCTGAGACGAGTCTTCTGGTGAAGCCATCGATAATTTTCAGTTAAGTATAAGTGGAGCGTCTCCTAGTCCTTAGTTGGACTTACTTTGTGATATCTTAGAGATACATAAAGGTTTTTATTGGTTCTTGCAAGTACCATAACCGAAGGACTCGTGTTTTCACGAGCAATATCGTAATCGATAACTCCTTTGAAGTTTTGGAACTAGACTAGAGAGAAAGGATGCCTAGTCTTAGACTCGGGAATTTGTTTTGTCTTGGTAATAATAATAGGGACTCCCGATTGGAGGACTCATGTCCGGTTCCTCCAGTTGGAACTCCGACTTACGAGCTATACGCTAAACATGGGGTAGGCCCCATCGTTTACAACGAGGTATGGATTAAATACACTAGGAAAGACGGTGTTTTAAAATGGCCCCAATATGGTAGCTTTGATTCTGAAATCTTAGACAACCTTGAAGTTAAACTCTTCAAAAAGAAAGCCCGGCCGGCGATGTTTGACTCTTTCCGCATATAGCGCAAAGAAGCCAAACAAAAAGAGATTAAATTAGCTAAGAAAAATAAGAGAGAAGAGGGACTTTCAGTAATACAAGCTGCCGTGCAGTTTAAAGATAATGAGGAAGAGCAGATAAATGAACAATTGCACAGGCAACGTAAAATGGCAATAGATAAATGTTATCCAGTTTTGCCGTCTCTTCAGCAAGGGAAAGCAAAAGAGCGTGAAAAAGACCAATTAATGTCGCAATTGTTAACCTCGCCACCGCCCTATGCGCAGAATGCTACCGCACCCCCGCAACCTTTAGTTGCACAAACTGCGCCTCTGGCTTTTCCACAGCACCCACCAGCTGTTCTTCAACTGGCTCCTACTTCTTCGGTGCAGCCTCCTCTAGGCCCACCGGCCAATTCTGTTGCTCCTGTGTTTTCTACGATCTTGCCTACTGTACTTTCTACAAATGCCCCTTCTATGATTATTCCTCATACCTCTTCTGTCATCTCTGCATCCGCTTTACCTCACCCTGTTCTTTCATCTGTTTGTTCTTCCGTGTCACCTTCCCTTCGGCAGAAAATGGCCAGTACTGTTACTAATCTTCTTTTACCACTTTTTGGGTCGCCTGCTACGACCCCTAACATAGGAAAAAGACAGTTGCGAAGTCAACTGCCCGATTATCAAGAGAGAGATTCCCTGAATAATTTAGCTCGGAAATGGGTCATGGACACTGCAAAATATGATTTACAGTCTGTCATGGAAGTTTTCCATCAATGGGAAACAGCGACACAGAGATATGTGTTCGAACAGATGTGTGTTTTTCTTTGCGAAGATTTAGAAGACAATGATCAGGATTGCCTCCCACAAGAGATGTGTCGTATAAGGTTTCATTTTAGTCTGGGTATGATTGTAGGTCCCGATGTGGAAGAAGCAGTTGAAATGCTATTATCACATCGAAGTAAGGGGAGTAGTTCTGGGTCACCACCAGAATCTAGTGCATCTAGTAGGAAAAAGGCACGACAATACCCTATGAGAGAAGTTCCCCCACAATGGAGAGAGGGTGACGCGACAGCTGTCCCACCTGTCCTGCCCCACTTTCACCGAGTATGGGTACATGTTCCATGGAAGCGAGCTGAAGTTTTAGCACTCAAACAAACACTACCAGATCCGCGTAAAAATCCTGCAGGGTACTATAAAGAATTGTCGCAAACTGCTGGATCATGTATTATGAATTTAGCCGATATCGATATGTTATTCGGGAACGTCGTTCCACAGCCTTTATGGGGAAAAATTCGTCATGAATATCATGACCAGGAATTAGGTGACACGTGGGCTAATATTACTGTTGCAGATGCACGACAAGTTGGTGGTGCCAAGCCTGAGCCCCTGATAGCGGAATTACCTGGTAGGATAGTAGATTACATGAAGACAATAATGCCTGCGATACGTGTAAATTGGGATAAGTTATCTGCATGCAAGCAAAAGAAAGAAGAAACTGTGTCAGATTTCTTCACCAGATTTGAGGAAACATTCATTGACCACAGCGGTCAAGATATGACCACAGAAGGTGGTCAGAGATTGTTCGTCGATAAATTTGTGCACAATCTGCTTCCAGACTTGTGTAGAAAATTGAAAGATTCAGAAAGCTCTTGGGCAGTCTCATCTTCAGCCCAGATATTAGCTACCGCACAATACTATGAGAATAGAGACAAGGATGAGAAAGATAAAGTAGAGAAGAAAACTAGAGAACTCAAAACGAAGGTTTTGCTACAGCAAGCATATCCTCCACGTGGTGGTGGTAATAAAAATAATAATGGTCCGAATCACTACCGGATCACTTTTCAGCAACCGCAGAGAAACTTGCAGAGATTCGATTACAATGAAAACCGCGTAGGTCCCAATCAGTGTTTATACTGCAAACAAGAAGGTCATTACAAATATGACTGTCCTGCCCTGCCGCAACGTACGAACGAGTTTTCTGGTATACGAGGCCGTGGTAGTCAGCAAGCGCCTAGAGGTAGAGGGTGTGGAAACACCCCTCAGGACGCACGTCCCCCTCCACCACAAAACTCTATGAACAGGTTTGACCAGCAAAATAACGTATCTGACAGGACAGCTCAATACTACGTCGATGAGTATTACACAGAAAATGAGCAGTGGGAGAATAACGATTGCTAGGACAGCCTTAGACGAAGAGAGGGAGTTGTTTCAGTTCCAGTAGATCAGAGAGGACCTTACGTTGAGGTGATTACATCGGGTGTGTCAGAACCTTTTCTGTTGGATACTGGTGCTACAAAGAGTTCTATTATGCACTCCAAACTCCCTGGCGCACCTTTGTCTGGCGAAATGAACGTTTCCGTAGGTTTTTCTGGCGCCCCGGTTAGAAATCCGATTTCTGACCCTTTATCTCTTTCTGTTGGTCCTTGTGAATTCGAAGCACCCCTTATTTTGACAACAGGTTGTGGTGAAAATTTGCTAGGATTAGATTTGCTAAAAAGATTGTATGCGACTTTGTACTGTTCTCCCTCAGGAGTACAACTGACTTTAGGTAAGAAAGTGGTTTCTCCCATGTATTTGTCGAGAAATACGCTTCCAACAGAATTGACACTTCTACCAGATATTCTTTGGGCTACTGGTCCGAATGATGTAGGTCTTTTAGAAATTCCACCATACGTTGTAACATTGAAGTCGAATGTCAAAATGCCACGAATTCCCCAATACCGAATATCGAATGAGGGCGAAAAAGCTTTGCTAGCGATTGTTTACGAGTTGATTGAGAAAGACGTAATAGAGGAAACACGAGGGAATGTTTGCAATAGTCCTGTTCTGCCTGTTTTAAAACGAACTGACCCTTCTCAGCCACCTGTGTATAGATTTGTGATTGATCTTAGGGAAGTAAATAAGATAGTGGTGCCACAATTCCCAGTTGTCCCCGACATTACAACATTATTGACTATGATTCCAGCATCCGCATCATGGTTTTCGGTGATTGACCTGAAGAATGCTTTCTTCAGTATCCCGATCGCGGAGGAGAGCAGGGATATTTTTTCCTTTAGTTTAGGTGGTCGCAGTTTCCGCTTTAAACGCGCTCCTCAAGGCTACTGTGAGAGCCCCTCAATATACAGTCAAGCTCTGAAAAGTCAGCTCGACGCAATGATTTTGCCCAAAGGTTCCACTCTCGTACAGTATGTGGACGATTTGCTCATAGCCGCGGATACTGAGAAAATATGTAAACTGGCCACATTGGCACTACTGCGTCATCTATGTGATCTACATCACAAGGTGTCACTTTCCAAGCTCCAATATTGCCGACAAGAAGTGACCTACTTAGGTCATCTCTTATCGAAGGAGGGAAGGAAACTGACCTCAGAAAGAATTCAGGCAATAGCTAAATTAAATGTGCCAAGAACGCAGAGAGAAGTACGCGCTTTCTTGGGCATTACATCGTACTGTAGACAGTGGATTCCAAATTTTTCGTTATTAGCCAAACCCTTATTGGCACTAACGTGTACAAATACACCCAATCCCATTCCTTGGTCCGATGAGTGTCAGAAAAGTTTTCTCGAATTACGCACAGCATTATGTTCGGCCCCTGTGTTAGGTAACCCCAACTACAGTAAGCCCTTCACATTATATGTCCACGAGAAGGAGGGCTGTGCATTGTCTGTGCTGACTCAGTTACACGGAGATAGACAACGGCCATGCGCCTATTTTTCGTCAACTTTGGATCCGGTAGCACGAGCATTGCCAAGTTGTCTAAGGGCCACAGCAGCAGCAGCTGTTTCTATTCGACAGTCTGCAGGCCTAGTAATGAATAATACACTAATCGTGATGGTCCCGCATGCAGTAGACACATTGTTAAATAGGACCAAGACACAGCACTTAACTAGTGCTCGACTGTCCAGTTACGAATTGACGCTACTAGCAAGCCATGTGCACATCAAAAGATGCAGTACCCTGAACATAGCCACATTGTTACCAATTGCTGAGGAATCAGATGCTTCAGAAAAGCACGATTGTTTCCTCAGGACGGAGGAGGAGACCAAAGGGAGAGTTGATCTATCCGATACTCCTCTCGCCGAATGTGATGGTACATTATGGGTGGATGGTTCATGCTTTAAACTCCCAAACGGTAACGTGACTACAGCGTATGCTGTCACAACTTTGCACACAATCGTTGAAACTGCGCGAATACCACATGGTTCGGCTCAAGCCGCCGAACTCGTGGCACTTACGAGAGCATGTGTGTTATCAAAAGGAATGAAAGTGACTGTCTATACCGACAGTCAGTATGCTTTTGGAGTGGCTCACAGTTTTGGACGATTGTGGAGAGAACGTGGGTTCCTGACTTCGCATGGAGCTAAGATTCAGCACGGTCAGTTGGTGAATGAGCTTCTTGAATCACTGACGTTGCCCCTGAAAGTAGCAGTTGTGAAATGTAGTGCACACAAGAAAGTGATCGATGATGTTGGTCGTGGAAATGCATTTGCTGATGAAACTGCTAAAGAAACGGCAAAGAATGTGATGAGCCGAATGTATGTTGCGAGCCCAGATAGATGGACTGGCGATGTTGGAATATGTGAAGACACAATAGAGAGTGTGAAGTCCATCCAAGCTGAGGCCACGGAGAAAGAGTTAAGCATGTGGAAAGAAAGTACAGGGAGAATGGATGTAAATGGTTGTTGGATTGAATCGACAGAGCAACAAAGATGGTTGTTACCTGATGCATATGTGCCTGCAGTGGTTACAATGGCTCATGGGATGGCCCATATCAGCGCGAAAGGGATTTGCGAGTTATTGGCCCCAGTGTGGAAGAATTCAGGGATCCCCAAGTGTGCAGAGAATGTTGTCAAGAATTGCATGGTATGTCTGAAACACAATCCTGGTAGGGGAACCCCAACTCCAGCTGGTCATTTCGCACCTCCTACGTATCCGTTCGAGGTTTTGCAGCTAGATTTCATACACATGGAGAGGTGCAACAACTTAAAATATTTGCTCGTGGTTGTTTGCGCCTTCTCAAGATGGGTAGAAGCCTATCCCCTAAGGGACAATACTGCCTTGTCCACAGCGAAAGCCCTTGTGAAAGAGTTCTTCCCCAGGTTCGGAATGCCTAGAATGGTCTGGTCGGACAACGGAAGTGAATTTGTGGGTTGTGTGATGAAACGAGTGTGTGAAGGGCTAGGCATTAGTCAGAAGTTCCACGCTGCAAATCACCCCCAATCAGCTGGATTAGTGGAATGTTACAATGGCACGCTTAAACTTAAATTGGCCAAAATCCAAGCGAGCACGGGTCTTAAATGGCCCGACGCTCTACCCTTAGCACTCCTATCCACCAGAATGACTGTGCATTCGCGAATGAAACTCAGCCCCTATGAAATAGTCTTTGGTCGGCCAGCCAACATATGGGGAGTGCCTAGGCCCACGAAGTTTAGCGAGCTGCAACACCCAATTTTGCTCGACTATCTGTATGAATTGACGGCTAAATTGCGTGTTTTATATCAACAGGTCCACAACACCTTGCCTCCGGTTTCCGAGACACCGGGTCACTCCATTGACCCCGGCACCTGGGTGTTGGTCAAGAATTTCCAGAGAACAAGAAACGACCAGCCCAGATGGACCGGACCTCACCTCGTCCTCCTGTCTACAAGGTCAACTATTAAGGTGGAGGGGAAGGCCAATTGGGTCCACGGGATCCATTGTAAGAAAATACCTTTCCCTCTGCCACATGACCAATGGGTCCGGACAGGAGGCACTGACTCAAAGCGCACAATTGATGAACGCATAAAAGAAGCTAAACGTGATTGTGACAGTAAGAACATTTTTCAAGAAACTACGCCGCCATCAGAACAATTGAACTCTGTGGAACCTGAGCTACTATTTCCGGACCAGACAGCACCCGGGAAAAGACGCTATAATTTCCGACCGAGAAAAACAGACTAAAGGAAAAGTGATTTATTTTTGATCCGAGAGAAAAACCTGTGGACTAATAAAATAATGAATTTTTTTCCTTCCAAAATGCTATTTTGAATATGCAGATTCTCCCATCTAGATAAGATGCTTATTTTTGTTTTTTTGAACCGCCATCCGGGTTCCGCTGCTAGGGTCGCGGTTGACTAAAGACTTTTGGGTGCAGCTGACAACAATAGGTTGCTGGTTCCAGTTGGTCGAAGGGAGCCACCCTAGACTGACGGAAGCATCCTTTAGCAGAAACAACCTACCGCCGCGGGCAGCACCTTAGAGAGGATGGAGTTTCCTGATGTGGAGAGAACTGCCAGACAAATGAGCTTTAAGCAGAGACTTTTGAAAACAATGAGAAAGAAAATTTTTATAATAATGTGTATTTTTATGATATTTAGCGTAATGGTGTTTTTGATAAGCTATTTTTTATTCTCTTCTCATATGACATTCACGCCTACTACATCACCCATACCTCCCCCTACTGTTTCCTCTCATTCTTTCCACTCTTTGCCCGACCACGAATCAAATAGGAGATTAGAGTTCATTAATAACTCCTTCGTTCAGCTATTACACCAACACCAACTTGTAATGAACACAACCAACTGTTGGGTGTGTGGTCTCATGCCCCACACCACGGATAGAGGTATCCCCTATTTGGTCCTGCCATTTAGTCACAATGGGTCAGTATGGGCATATAGGACAATGTTCATATATGCACGAGAAATCCAACCCCTACGTTCTGTAAAAGACAACCTCAAGACTAGCGCCCTAGTGAAGGGTATAGTTGACATGATCAAGGAAGTGACTTCTTACGAAGATACCCCCGACGATGAGATACTTGCATATGTAGGTTGGAATGTGACCGGATATGGCACTACACTAAGTGAGAAACAGCAAGCTAAGAGATCGTCCCCTATCTGGATCGTGCCCCATCAAGGGCACCTGTGTCTGCAAGGTATTGGTAGGAATTCCAGAGCTCAGCTAGGGAAGAGTGTCTGCACAGAAACGTATGTTTTTGGATCTCAGACTTCCCCCGCCTTTTTAGCCGCAAAGGGTACTTATTTCATCTGCCACGATAGAGCCTATACATGGTTGCCCCCTGACTTCTCGGGCTCATGTTTTGTTTCATTCCTGTTACCTCCCACCTACACAGCAGCCGCGGATTACCATCGGACAAGGACAGTCCGAGGCGTTTTGAGTAAAGAAGACACTGCGGGTCAAGAATTTGGTGACTTTGCAATGGGTATTCTGCCGTTCTGGGGAGCCATGGTTAACAGCAGAAACATAAGGCAATTGACAAGGGTAGTTGAATCCACTGTGATTGAGACTGCCGGTGCCCTTAGTAACCTGACTGCTGAACTCCAGTCGGATCGACTAATGACCCTTCAGAACCGGGTCGCTTTGGATGTAATACTTGCGGACCGGGGTGGAGTATGCAAATTGATCCAGTCCAGTTGTTGCATTTTTATTCCAGATAATGCTCCAACAGTGTACGGGGCCATCTCCAAACTACATAAGATTTCCGAATCTATTCATGTGGATAAAGGAGATTGGTCATTAATGGGATGGTTCTGGGGACTGATATCTGCCTGGGGATGGAAAATTCTGATGGTCATTGGGATGGTCTTAGCCATTCTTTTCCTGTTCTGTCTATGCATACAGTGTGCTCCTGCAATATGTGGCCTCTGTGCTACATCATGTGTAAGGAAGCCTGTGTCAAGACACGAGCTCAGCACTAGAATGATGTTGCAGCAACATCTCAATGACTTTAGGAATATAGATCTGGACTCAGATTAACATGAGGATAGATTAATTGCCTATGTAAGGGCAAAAGGAGGGTCTGTGGTTCTGAAAAATCTGGGTTCATATTATAGTTCTGGACTCGAGAATAAAAACTTCGTCGAAATAGGACGAATTTGGTATCAAAAGACCGAGAATGACGAGTACATCAAGTACATGTATTTTCGGCATATTCGAGTGACGATTTCACCTCGAAATCGTCATTTACCTTCTGAACCCTTAATTGCATGTTGCCCTTTTCATAGGCCTTAATCCAGTCGAATTTGATTCCACAAGGACACGTACTCCTTAATCGACTTCTTCCTGACCCCAGTACAAGTTAGAACCATTGCCCCAGGCCGAGCTCGTTAGGTCAGTTCCCTCCCAGTGACCAAGCAAGATAGTATCTAGGCCCAACCGGCCATAAAGCCATTTCAGCACGCACACCTGCCATATCTCGCTCACATCTTTCTTCTTTCCTTTTCCTCACTTATTTTATGGTGGGGAGGTGACCATTTTTATTAGGGGTCCAGCGATATCTGATGAAATGTTGGGCCTTGCCGGATGATTTGTTATGGGCATCACAACGTGAAATATGTACATGTCATCATGACTCTGCTTTCTTTTGTAATCAGTAACCATAAATGAAATACCGCGCACCCAAGGAATGTTTCGCCAAAGGGCAAATGTTATGTATAAGAAGAGAAGCCTAACTTTGTGAAAGTGTGCAGTCTCCTGAATATACTGGCATTGTACTTCTAGGACCCTGTCACCTTGGTTGCAGCCAATAAACTAATCTTTGACTTCACCTAGAAGACTCTGAAGTTTCTGTGGGTCTGACTCAGGAGAACCCGAGGTCTTTGGTGTGTTGATCCCCTGGCACCGCTGGGTTACCGGTTCGGTACCGGTTCCTAAAAACCCAGTACCTCATTTTGCACATGGCCATGTCTGAACTGGGGTGGTGTGGAGTGCTAAAAAATGATGGATTTAGGCCCAGATCTCTGTACTGGGGTGAATGTGTGACATTGTTCTGCATTCTGTCCATCAACTGTTGTTCTGCATTTGTCACCCTGAGTGGGATGGGTATGCTCAGACGTGAGACCCATGCTCTCCATTCCACTGGAGTCAAGCTATCCTGGCTGAAGACGGCTGATAGCCAGAAACCGGTCCTAGGATGCATGATTCCGGTCCAGGAAAGACATGGCTTGGCAGTTCGGGCTGGACTGTTCCCATGAGGCACATGGTCAAGGCTGATTTGCATATGGCCATGTCTGAACTGGGGTGGTGTGGTGTGGAGTGCAAAAAAACGATGGATTTAGGCCCAGATCTCTGTACTGAGGTGAATGTATGACATTGTTCTGCATTCTGTCTATCAACTGTTGTTTTGCATTCGTCACCCCGAGTGGGATGGGTATGCTCAGACGTGAGTCCCATGCTCTCCACACCACTGAAGTCAAGCTATCCTGGCTGGAGACGGCTTATAGCCAGAAACAGGTCCTAGGATGCTTGATTCCGGTCCAGGAAAGACATGGCTTGGCAGTTCGGGCTAGACTGTCCCCATGAGGCACAGGGTCAAGGCTGATTTGCATATGGCCATGTCTGAAATGGGGTGGTGTGGAGTGCAAAAAAAAGGATGGATTGAGGCCCGGATATCTGTACTGGGGTGAATGTATGACATTGTTCTGCATTCTGTCCTTCAACTGTTGTTTTGCATTTGTCAACCTAAGTGGGATGGGTATGCTCAGACGTGAGCCCCATGCTCTCCACACAACTGGAGTCAAGCTATCCTGGCTGAAGACGGCTGATAGCCAGAAACCGGTCCTAGGATGCTTGATTCCGGTCCAGGAAAGTCATGGCTTGGCAGTTCGGGCTGGACTGTTCCCATGAGGCACTGGGTCAAGGCTGATTTGCAAATGGCCATGTCTAAACTGGGGTGGTGTGGAGTGCTAAAAAACGATGGATTTAGGCCAGATCTCTGTACTGGGGTGAATGCATGCCATTGTTCTGCATTCTGTCCATCAACTGTTGTTTTGCATTTGTCACCCCGAGTGGGATGGGTATGCTCAGACGTGAGTCCCATGCGCCCCACACCACTGGAGTCAAGCTATCCTGGCTGAAAACGGCTGATAGCCAGAAACCGGTCCTAGGATGCTTGATTCCGGTCCAGGAAAGTCATGGCTTGGCAGTTCGGGCTAGACTGTCCCCATGAGGCACAGGGTCAAGGCTGATTTGCATATGGCCATGTCTGAACTGGGGTGGTGTGGAGTGCAAAAAAAAGGATGGATTGAGGCCCAGATCTCTGTACTGGGGTGAATGTATGACATTGTTCTGCATTCTGTCCATCAACTGTTGTTTTGCATTTGTCAACCTAAGTGGGATGGGTATGCTCAGACGTGAGCCCCATGCTCTCCACACCACTGGAGTCAAGCTATCCTGGCTGAAGACGGCTGATAGCCAGAAACCGATCCTAGGATGCTTGATTCCGGTCCAGGAAAGTCATGGCTTGGCAGTTCGGGCTGGACTGTTCCCATGAGGCACAGGGTCAAGGCTGATTTGCAAATGGCCATGTCTAAACTGGGGTGGTGTGGAGTGCTAAAAAACGATGGATTTAGGCCATATCTCTGTACTGGGGTGAATGCATGCCATTGTTCTGCATTCTGTCCATCAACTGTTGTTTTGCATTTGTCACCCCGAGTGGGATGGGTATGCTCAGACGTGAGTCCCATGCTCCCCACACAACTGGAGTCAAGCTATCCTGGCTGAAGACAGCTGATAGCCAGAAACCGGTCCTAGGATGCTTGATTCCGGTCAGGGAAAGACATGGCTTGGCAGTTCGGGCTGGACTGTTCCCATGAGGCACAGGGTCAAGGCTGATTTGCATATGGCCATGTCTGAACTGGGGTGGTGTGGAGTGCAAAAAAACGATGGATTAAGGCCCAGATCTCTGTACTGGAGTGAATTTATGACATTATTCTGCATTCTGTCCATCAACTGTTGTTTTGCATTTGTCACTCCGAGTGGGATGGGTATGCTCAGACGTGAGTCCCATGCTCTCCACACCACTGGAGTTAAGCTATCCTGGCTGAAGACGGCTGATAGCCAGAAACCGGTCCTAGGATGCTTGATTCTGGTCCAGGAAAGACATGGCTTGGCAGTTTGGGCTGGACTGTTCTCATGAGACACAGGGTCAAGGCTGATTTGCATATGGCCATGTCTGAACTGGGGTGGTGTGGAGTGCAAAAAAACTATGGATTTAGGCCCAGATCACTGTACTGGGGTGAATGTATGACATTGTTCTGCATTCTGTCCATCAACTGTTGTTTTGCATTTGTCAACCTAAGTGGGATGGGTATGCTCAGACGTGAGCCCCATGCTCTCCACACCACTGGAGTTAAGCTATCCTGGCTGAAGACGGCTGATAGCCAGAAACTGGTCCTAGGATGCTTGATTCTGGTCCAGGAAAGACATGGCTTGGCAGTTTGGGCTGGACTGTTCCCATGAGACACAGGGTCAAGGCTGATTTGCATATGGCCATGTCTGAACTGGGGTGGTGTGGAGTGCAAAAAAACAATGGATTTAGGCCCAGATCTCTGTACTGGGGTGAATGTATGACATTGTTCTGCATTCTGTCAATCAACTGTTGTTTTGCATTTGTCACCCCGAGTGGGATTGGTATGCTCAGACGTGAGTCCCATGCTCTCCACACCACTGGAGTGAAGCTATCCTGGCTGAAGACGGCTGATAGCCAGAAACCAGTCGTAGGATGCTTGATTCCGGTCCAGGAAAGACATGGCTTGGCAGTTCGGGCTGGACTGTTCCCATGAGGCACAGGGTCAAGGCTGATTTGCATATGGCCATGTCTGAACTGGGGTGGTGTGGAGTGCAAAAAAACGATGGATTAAGGCCCAGATCTCTGTACTGGAGTGAATTTATGACATTGTTCTGCATTCTGTCCATCAACTGTTGTTTTGCATTTGTCACTCCGAGTGGGATGGGTATGCTCAGACGTGAGTCCCATGCTCTCCACACCACTGGAGTTAAGCTATCCTGGCTGAAGACGGCTGATAGCCAGAAACCGGTCCTAGGATGCTTCATTCTGGTCCAGGAAAGACATGGCTTGGCAGTTTGGGCTGGACTGTTCCCATGAGACACAGGGTCAAGGCTGATTTGCATATGGCCATGTCTGAACTGGGGTGGTGTGGAGTGCAAAAAAACTGTGGATTTAGGCCCAGATATCTGTACTGGGGTGAATGTATGACATTGTTCTGCATTCTGTCCATCAACTGTTGTTTTGCATTTGTCAACCTAAGTGGGATGGGTATGCTCAGACGTGAGCCCCATGCTCTCCATACAACTGGAGTCAAGCTATCCTGGCTGAAGACGGCTGATAGCCAGAAACCGGTCCTAGGATGCTTGATTCCGGTCCAGGAAAGTCATGGCTTGGCAGTACGGGCTGGACTGTTCCCATGAGGCACAGGGTCAAGGCTGATTTGCATATGGCCATGTCTAAACTGGGGTGGTGTGGAGTGCTAAAAAATGATGGATTTAGGCCCAGATCTCTGTACTGGGGTGAATGTATGACATTGTTCTGCATTCTGTCCATCAACTGTTGTTTTGCATTTGTCACCCCGAGTGGGATGGGTATGCTCAGACGTGAGTCCCATGCTCCCCACACTACTGGAGTCAAGCTATCCTGGCTGAAGACAGCTGATAGCCAGAAACCGGTCCTAGGATGCTTGATTCCTGTCAGGGAAAGACATGGCTTGGCAGTTCGGGCTGGACTGTTCCCATGAAGCACAGGGTCAAGGCCGATTTGCATATGGCCTTGTCTGAACTGGGGTAGTGTGGAGTGCAAAAAAACCGATGGATTCAGGCCCAGATCTCTGTACTGGGGTGAATGTATGACATTGTTCTACATTCTGTCCATCAACTGCTGTTTTGCAGTTGTCACCCCGAGTGGGATGGGTATGCTCATACGTGAGTCCCATGCTCTCCACACCACTGGAGTCAAGCTATCCTGGCTGAAGACGGCTGATAGCCAGAAACCGGTCCTAGGATGCTTGATTCCGGTCCAGGAAAGACATGGCTTGGCAATTCGGGCTGGACTGTTCCCATGAGGCACAGGGTCAAGGCTGATTTGCACATGGCCATGTCTGAACTGGGGTGGTGTGGAGTGCTAAAAAATGATGGATTTAGGCCCAGATCTCTGTACTGGGGTGAATGTGTGACATTGTTCTGCATTCTGTCCATCAACTGTTGTTCTGCATTTGTCACCCCGAGTGGGATGGGTATGCTCAGACGTGAGACCCATGCTCTCCATTCCACTGGAGTCAAGCTATCCTGGCTGAAGACGGCTGATAGCCAGAAACCGGTCCTAGGATGCATGATTCCGGTCCAGGAAAGACATGGCTTGGCAGTTCGGGCTGGACTGTTCCCATGAGGCACATGGTCAAGGCTGATTTGCATATGGCCATGTCTGAACTGGGGTGGTGTGGTGTGGAGTGCAAAAAAACAATGGATTTAGGCCCAGATCTCTGTACTGAGGTGAATGTATGACATTGTTCTGCATTCTGTCTATCAACTGTTGTTTTGCATTCGTCACCCCGAGTGGGATGGGTATGCTCAGAAGTGAGTCCCATGCTCTCCACACCACTGGAGTCAAGCTATCCTGGCTGGAGACGGCTTATAGCCAGAAACAGGTCCTAGGATGCTTGATTCCGGTCCAGGAAAGACATGGCTTGGCAGTTCGGGCTAGACTGTCCCCATGAGGCACAGGGTCAAGGCTGATTTGCATATGGCCATGTCTGAAATGGGGTGGTGTGGAGTGCAAAAAAAAGGATGGATTGAGGCCCGGATATCTGTACTGGGGTGAATGTATGACATTGTTCTGCATTCTGTCCTTCAACTGTTGTTTTGCATTTGTCAACCTAAGTGGGATGGGTATGCTCAGACGTGAGCCCCATGCTCTCCATACAACTGGAGTCAAGCTATCCTGGCTGAAGACGGCTGATAGCCAGAAACCGGTCCTAGGATGCTTGATTCCGGTCCAGGAAAGTCATGGCTTGGCAGTACGGGCTGGACTGTTCCCATGAGGCACAGGGTCAAGGCTGATTTGCAAATGGCCATGTCTAAACTGGGGTGGTGTGGAGTGCTAAAAAACGATGGATTTAGGCCAGATCTCTGTACTGGGGTGAATGCATGCCATTGTTTTGCATTCTGTCCATCAACTGTTGTTTTGCATTTGTAACCCCGAGTGGGATGGGTATGCTCAGACGTGAGTCCCAAGCTGCCCACACCACTGGAGTCAAGCTATCCTGGCTGAAAATGGCTGATAGCCAGAAACCAGTCCTAGGATGCTTGATTCCGATCCAGGAAAGTCATGGCTTGGCAGTTCGGGCTAGACTGTCCCCATGAGGCACAGGGTCAAGGCTGATTTGCATATGGCCATGTCTGAACTGGGGTGGTGTGGAGTGCAAAAAAAAGGATGGATTGAGGCCCAGATCTCTGTACTGGGGTGAATGTATGACATTGTTCTGCATTCTGTCCATCAACTGTTGTTTTGCATTTGTCAACCTAAGTGGGATGGGTATGCTCAGACGTGAGCCCCATGCTCTCCACACCACTGGAGTCAAGCTATCCTGGCTGAAGACGGCTGATAGCCAGAAACCGATCCTAGGATGCTTGATTCCGGTCCAGGAAAGTCATGGCTTGGCAGTTCGGGCTGGACTGTTCCCATGAGGCACAGGGTCAAGGCTGATTTGCAAATGGCCATGTCTAAACTGGGGTGGTGTGGAGTGCAAAAAAACGATGGATTTAGGCCATATCTCTGTACTGGGGTGAATGCATGCCATTGTTCTGCATTCTGTCCATCAACTGTTGTTTTGCATTTGTCACCCCGAGTGGGATGGGTATGCTCAGACGTGAGTCCCATGCTCCCCACACCACTGGAGTCAAGCTATCCTGGCTGAAGACAGCTGATAGCCAGAAACCGGTCCTAGGATGCTTGATTCCGGTCAGGGAAAGACATGGCTTGGCAGTTCGGGCTGGACTGTTCCCATGAGGCACAGGGTCAAGGCTGATTTGCATATGGCCATGTCTGAACTGGGGTGGTGTGGAGTGCAAAAAAACGATGGATTAAGGCCCAGATCTCTGTACTGGAGTGAATTTATGACATTATTCTGCATTCTGTCCATCAACTGTTGTTTTGCATTTGTCACTCCGAGTGGGATGGGTATGCTCAGACGTGAGTCCCATGCTCTCCACACCACTGGAGTTAAGCTATCCTGGCTGAAGACGGCTGATAGCCAGAAACCGGTCCTAGGATGCTTGATTCTGGTCCAGGAAAGACATGGCTTGGCAGTTTGGGCTGGACTGTTCCCATGAGACACAGGGTCAAGGCTGATTTGCATATGGCCATGTCTGAACTGGGGTGGTGTGGAGTGCAAAAAAACTATGGATTTAGGCCCAGATCTCTGTACTGGGGTGAATGTATGACATTGTTCTGCATTCTGTCCATCAACTGTTGTTTTGCATTTGTCAACCTAAGTGGGATGGGTATGCTCAGACGTGAGCCCCATGCTCTCCACACCACTGGAGTCAAGCTATCCTGGCTGAAGACGGCTGATAGCCAGAAACCGGTTCTAGGATGCTTGATTCCGGTCCAGGAAAGACATGGCTTGGCAGTTCGGGCTGGACTGTTCCAATGAGGCACAGGGTCAAGGCTGATTTGCATATGGCCATGTCTAAACTGGGGTGGTGTGGAGTGCTAATAAATGATGGATTTAGGCCCAGATCTCTGTACTGGGGTGAATGTATGATATTGTTCTGCATTCTGTCCATCAACTGTTGTTTTGCATTTGTCACCCCGAGTGGGATGGGTATGCTCAGACGTGAGTCACATGCTCCCCACACCACTGGAGTCAAGCTATCCTGGCTGAAGACAGCTGATAGCCAGAAACCGGTCCTAGGATGCTTGATTCCTGTCAGGGAAAGACATGGCTTGGCAGTTCGGGCTGGACTGTTCCCATGAAGCACAGGGTCAAGGCCGATTTGCATATGGCCTTGTATGAACTGGGGTGGTGTGGAGTGCAAAAAAAACGATGGATTCAGGCCCAGATCTCTGTACTGGGGTGAATGTATGACATTGTTCTACATTCTGTCCATCAACTGTTGTTTTGCAGTTGTCACCCCGAGTGGGATGGGTATGCTCATACGTGAGTCCCATGCTCTCCACACCACTGGAGTCAAGCTATCCTGGCTGAAGACGGCTGATAGCCAGAAACCGGTCCTAGGATGCTTGATTCCGGTCCAGGAAAGACATGGCTTGGCAATTCGGGCTGGACTGTTCCCATGAGGCACAGGGTCAAGGCTGATTTGCACATGGCCATGTCTGAACTGGGGTGGTGTGGAGTGCTAAAAAATGATGGATTTAGGCCCTGATCTCTGTACTGGGGTGAATGTATGACATTGTTCTGCATTCTGTCCATCAACTGTTGTTCTGCATTTGTCACCCCGAGTAGGATGGGTATGCTCAGACGTGAGACCCATGCTCTCCATTCCACTGGAGTCAAGCTATCCTGGCTGAAGACGACTGATAGCCAGAAACCGGTCCTAGGATGCTTGATTCCGGTCCAGGAAAGACATGACTTGGCAGTTCGGGCTGGACTGTTCCCATGAGGCACATGGTCAAGGCTGATTTGCATATGGCCATGTCTGAACTGGGGTGGTGTGGAGTGCAAAAAAGCGATAGATTTAGGCCCAGATCTCTGTACTGAGCTGAATGTATGACATTGTTCTGCATTCTGTCTATCAACTGTTGTTTTGCATTTGTCACCCCGAGTGGGATGGGTATGCTCAGACGTGAGTCCCATGCTCTCCACACCACTGGAGTCAAGCTATCCTGGCTGGAGACGGCTTATAGCCAGAAACAGGTCCTAGGATGCTTGATTCCGGTCCAGGAAAGACATGGCTTGGCAGTTCGGGCTAGACTGTCCCCATGAGGCACAGGGTCAAGGCTGATTTGCATATGGCCATGTCTGAACTGGGGTGGTGTGGAGTGCAAAAAAAAGGATGGATTGAGGCCCAGATCTCTGTACTGGGGTGAATGTATGACATTGTTCTGCATTCTGTCCATCAACTGTTGTTTTGCATTTGTCAACCTAAGTGGGATGGGTATGCTCAGACGTGAGCCCCATGCTCTCCACACCACTGGAGTCAAGCTATCCTGGCTGAAGACGGCTGATAGCCAGAAACCGGTCCTAGGATGCTTGATTCCGGTCCAGGAAAGTCATGGCTTGGCAGTTCGGGCTGGACTGTTCCCATGAGGCACAGGGTCAAGGCTGAATTGCAAATGGCCATGTCTAAACTGGGGTGGTTTGGAGTGCTACAAAACGATGGATTTAGGCCAGATCTCTGTACTGGGGTGAATGCATGCCATTGTTCTGCATTCTGTCCATCAACTGTTGTTTTGCATTTGTCACCCCGAGTGGGATGGGTATGCTCAGACGTGAGTCCCATGCTCCCCACACCACTGGAGTCAAGCTATCCTGGCTGAAGACGGCTGATAGCCAGAAACCGGTCCTAGGATGCTTGATTCCGGTCCAGGAAAGTCATGGCTTGGCAGTTCGGGCTAGACTGTCCCCATGAGGCACAGGGTCAAGGCTGATTTGCATATGGCCATGTCTGAACTGGGGTGGTGTGGAGTGCAAAAAAAAGGATGGATTGAGGCCCAGATCTCTGTACTGGGGTGAATGTATGACATTGTTCTGCATTCTGTCCATCAACTGTTGTTTTGCATTTGTCACCCCGAGTGGGATGGGTATGCTCAGACGTGAGTCCCATGCTCCCCACACCACTGGAGTCAAGCTATCCTGGCTGAAGACAGCTGATAGCCAGAAACCGGTCCTAGGATGCTTGATTCCGGTTAGGGAAAGACATGGCTTGGCAGTTCGGGCTGGACTGTTCCCATGAAGCACAGGGTCAAGGCCGATTTGCATATTGCCATGTCTGAACTGGGGTGGTGTGGAGTGCAAAAAAACGATGGATTTAGGCCCAGATCTCTGTATTGGGGTGAATGTATGACATTGTTCTAACTTCATTCCATCAACTGTTGTTTTGCAGTTGTCACCCCGAGTGGGATGGGTATGCTCAGACGTGAGTCCCATGCTCTCCACACCACTGGAGTTAAGCTATCCTGGCTGAAGACGGCCGATAGCCAGAAACCGGTCGTAGGATGCTTGATTCCGGTCCAGGAAAGACATGGCTTGGCAGTTCGGGCTGGACTGTTCCCATGAGGTACAGGGTCAAGGCTGATTTGCATATGGCCATGTCTGAACTGGGGTGGTGTGGAGTGCAAAAAGAAGGATGGATTGAGGCCCAGATCTCTGTACTGGGGTGAATGTATGACATTGTTCTGCATTCTGTCCATCAACTGTTGTTTTGCATTTGTCAACCTAAGTGGGATGGGTATGCTCAGATGTGAGCCCCATGCTCTCCACACCACTGGAGTCAAGCTATCCTGCCTGAAGACGGCTGATAGCCAGAAACCGATCCTAGGATGCTTGATTCCGGTCCAGGCAAGTCATGGCTTGGCAGTTCGGGCTGGACTGTTCCCATGAGGCACAGGGTCAAGGCTGATTTGCAAATGGCCATGTCTAAACTGGGGTGGTGTGGAGTGCTAAAAAACGATGGATTTAGGCCATATCTCTGTACTGGGGTGAATGCATGCCATTGTTCTGCATTCTGTCCATCAACTGTTGTTTTGCATTTGTCACCCCGAGTGGGATGGGTATGCTCAGACGTGAGTCCCATGCTCCCCACACAACTGGAGTCAAGCTATCCTGGCTGAAGACAGCTGATAGCCAGAAACCGGTCCTAGGATGCTTGATTCCGGTCAGGGAAAGACATGGCTTGGCAGTTCGGGCTGGACTGTTCCCATGAGGCACAGGGTCAAGGCTGATTTGCATATGGCCATGTCTGAACTGGGGTGGTGTGGAGTGCAAAAAAACGATGGATTAAGGCCCAGATCTCTGTACTGAAGTGAATTTATGACATTATTCTGCATTCTGTCCATCAACTGTTGTTTTGCATTTGTCACTCCGAGTGGGATGGGTATGCTCAGACGTGAGTCCCATGCTCTCCACACCACTGGAGTTAAGCTATCCTGGCTGAAGACGGCTGATAGCCAGAAACCGGTCCTAGGATGCTTGATTCTGGTCCAGGAAAGACATGGCTTGGCAGTTTGGGCTGGACTGTTCCCATGAGACACAGGGTCAAGGCTGATTTGCATATGGCCATGTCTGAACTGGGGTGGTGTGGAGTGCAAAAAAACTATGGATTTAGGCCCAGATCACTGTACTGGGGTGAATGTATGACATTGTTCTGCATTCTGTCCATCAACTGTTGTTTTGCATTTGTCAACCTAAGTGGGATGGGTATGCTCAGACGTGAGCCCCATGCTCTCCACACCACTGGAGTTAAGCTATCCTGGCTGAAGACGGCTGATAGCCAGAAACCGGTCCTAGGATGCTTGATTCTGGTCCAGGAAAGACATGGCTTGGCAGTTTGGGCTGGACTGTTCCCATGAGACACAGGGTCAAGGCTGATTTGCATATGGCCATGTCTGAACTGGGGTGGTGTGGAGTGCAAAAAAACAATGGATTTAGGCCCAGATCTCTGTACTGGGGTGAATGTATGACATTGTTCTGCATTCTGTCAATCAACTGTTGTTTTGCATTTGTCACCCCGAGTGGGATTGGTATGCTCAGACGTGAGTCCCATGCTCTCCACACCACTGGAGTGAAGCTATCCTGGCTGAAGACGGCTGATAGCCAGAAACCAGTCGTAGGATGTTTGATTCCGTTCCAGGAAAGACATGGCTTGGCAGTTCGGGCTGGACTGTTCCCATGAGGCACAGGGTCAAGGCTGATTTGCATATGGCCATGTCTGAACTGGGGTGGTGTGGAGTGCAAAAAAACGATGGATTAAGGCCCAGATCTCTGTACTGGAGTGAATTTATGACATTGTTCTGCATTCTGTCCATCAACTGTTGTTTTGCATTTGTCACTCCGAGTGGGATGGGTATGCTCAGACGTGAGTCCCATGCTCTCCACACCACTGGAGTTAAGCTATCCTGGCTGAAGACGGCTGATAGCCAGAAACCGGTCCTAGGATGCTTGATTCTGGTCCAGGAAAGACATGGCTTGGCAGTTTGGGCTGGACTGTTCCCATGAGACACAGGGTCAAGGCTGATTTGCATATGGCCATGTCTGAACTGGGGTGGTGTGGAGTGCAAAAAAACTGTGGATTTAGGCCCAGATATCTGTACTGGGGTGAATGTATGACATTGTTCTGCATTCTGTCCATCAACTGTTGTTTTGCATTTGTCAACCTTAGTGGGATGGGTATGCTCAGACGTGAGCCCCATGCTCTCCACACCACTGGAGTCAAGCTATCCTGGCTGAAGACGGCTGATAGCCAGAAACCGGTTCTAGGATGCTTGATTCCGGTCCAGGAAAGACATGGCTTGGCAGTTCGGGCTGGACTGTTCCAATGAGGCACAGGGTCAAGGCTGATTTGCATATGGCCATGTCTAAACTGGGGTGGTGTGGAGTGCTAAAAAATTATGGATTTAGGCCCAGATCTCTGTACTGGGGTGAATGTATGACATTGTTCTGCATTCTGTCCATCAACTGTTTTGCATTTGTCACCCCGAGTGGGATGGGTATGCTCAGACGTGAGTCCCATGCTCCCCACACTACTGGAGTCAAGCTATCCTGGCTGAAGACAGCTGATAGCCAGAAACCGGTCCTAGGATGCTTGATTCTGGTCCAGGAAAGACATGGCTTGGCAGTTTGGGCTGGACTGTTCCCATGAGACACAGGGTCAAGGCTGATTTGCATATGGCCTTGTCTGAACTGGGGTAGTGTGGAGTGCAAAAAAACCGATGGATTCAGGCCCAGATCTCTGTACTGGGGTGAATGTATGACATTGTTCTACATTCTGTCCATCAACTGTTGTTTTGCAGTTGTCACCCCGAGTGGGATGGGTATGCTCATACGTGAGTCCCATGCTCTCCACACCACTGGAGTCAAGCTATCCTGGCTGAAGACGGCTGATAGCCAGAAACCGGTCCTAGGATGCTTGATTCCGGTCCAGGAAAGACATGGCTTGGCAATTCGGGCTGGACTGTTACCATGAGGCACAGGGTCAAGGCTGATTTGCACATGGCCATGTCTGAACTGGGGTGGTGTGGAGTGCTAAAAAATGATGGATTTAGGCCCAGATCTCTGTACTGGGGTGAATGTGTGACATTGTTCTGCATTCTGTCCATCAACTGTTGTTCTGCATTTGTCACCCCGAGTGGGATGGGTATGCTCAGACGTGAGACCCATGCTCTCCATTCCACTGGAGTCAAGCTATCCTGGCTGAAGACGGCTGATAGCCAGAAACCGGTCCTAGGATGCATGATTCCGGTCCAGGAAAGACATGGCTTGGCAGTTCGGGCTGGACTGTTCCCATGAGGCACATGGTCAAGGCTGATTTGCATATGGCCATGTCTGAACTGGGGTGGTGTGGTGTGGAGTGCAAAAAAACGATGGATTTAGGCCCAGATCTCTGTACTGAGGTGAATGTATAACATTGTTCTGCATTCTGTCTATCAACTATTGTTTTGCATTCGTCACCCCGAGTGGGATGGGTATGCTCAGACGTGAGTCCCATGCTCTCCACACCACTGGAGTCAAGCTATCCTGGCTGGAGACGGCTTATAGCCAGAAACAGGTCCTAGGATGCTTGATTCCGGTCCAGGAAAGACATGGCTTGGCAGTTCGGGCTAGACTGTCCCCATGAGGCACAGGGTCAAGGCTGATTTGCATATGGCCATGTCTGAAATGGGGTGGTGTGGAGTGCAAAAAAAAGGATGGATTGAGGCCCGGATATCTGTACTGGGGTGAATGTATGACATTGTTCTGCATTCTGTCCTTCAACTGTTGTTTTGCATTTGTCAACCTAAGTGGGATGGGTATGCTCAGACGTGAGCCCCATGCTCTCCATACAACTGGAGTCAAGCTATCCTGGCTGAAGACGGCTGATAGCCAGAAACCGGTCCTAGGATGCTTGATTCCGGTCCAGGAAAGTCATGGCTTGGCAGTACGGGCTGGACTGTTCCCATGAGGCACAGGGTCAAGGCTGATTTGCAAATGGCCATGTCTAAACTGGGGTGGTGTGGAGTGCTAAAAAACGATGGATTTAGGCCAGATCTCTGTACTGGGGTGAATGAATGCCATTGTTCTGCATTCTGTCCATCAACTGTTGTTTTGCATTTGTAACCCCGAGTGGGATGGGTATGCTCAGACGTGAGTCCCAAGCTGCCCACACCACTGGAGTCAAGCTATCCTGGCTGAAAACGGCTGATAGCCAGAAACCGGTCCTAGGATGCTTGATTCCGATCCAGGAAAGTCATGGCTTGGCAGTTCGGGCTAGACTGTCCCCATGAGGCACAGGGTCAAGGCTGATTTGCATATGGCCATGTCTGAACTGGGGTGGTGTGGAGTGCAAAAAAAAGGATGGATTGAGGCCCAGATCTCTGTACTGGGGTGAATGTATGACATTGTTCTGCATTCTGTCCATCAACTGTTGTTTTGCATTTGTCAACCTAAGTGGGATGGGTATGCTCAGACGTGAGCCCCATGCTCTCCACACCACTGGAGTCAAGCTATCCTGGCTGAAGACGGCTGATAGCCAGAAACCGATCCTAGGATGCTTGATTCCGGTCCAGGAAAGTCATGGCTTGGCAGTTCGGGCTGGACTGTTCCCATGAGGCACAGGGTCAAGGCTGATTTGCAAATTGCCATGTCTAAACTGGGGTGGTGTGGAGTGCAAAAAAACGATGGATTTAGGCCATATCTCTGTACTGGGGTGAATGCATGCCATTGTTCTGCATTCTGTCCATCAACTGTTGTTTTGCATTTGTCACCCCGAGTGGGATGGGTATGCTCAGACGTGAGTCCCATGCTCCCCACACCACTGGAGTCAAGCTATCCTGGCTGAAGACAGCTGATAGCCAGAAACCGGTCCTAGGATGCTTGATTCCGGTCAGGGAAAGACATGGCTTGGCAGTTCGGGCTGGACTGTTCCCATGAGGCACAGGGTCAAGGCTGATTTGCATATGGCCATGTCTGAACTGGGGTGGTGTGGAGTGCAAAAAAACGATGGATTAAGGCCCAGATCTCTGTACTGGAGTGAATTTATGACATTATTCTGCATTCTGTCCATCAACTGTTGTTTTGCATTTGTCACTCCGAGTGGGATGGGTATGCTCAGACGTGAGTCCCATGCTCTGCACACCACTGGAGTTAAGCTATCCTGGCTGAAGACGGCTGATAGCCAGAAACCGGTCCTAGGATGCTTGATTCTGGTCCAGGAAAGACATGGCTTGGCAGTTTGGGCTGGACTGTTCCCATGAGACACAGGGTCAAGGCTGATTTGCATATGGCCATGTCTGAACTGGGGTGGTGTGGAGTGCAAAAAAACTATGGATTTAGGCCCAGATCTCTGTACTGGGGTGAATGTATGACATTGTTCTGCATTCTGTCCATCAACTGTTGTTTTGCATTTGTCAACCTAAGTGGGATGGGTATGCTCAGACGTGAGCCCCATGCTCTCCACACCACTGGAGTCAAGCTATCCTGGCTGAAGACGGCTGATAGCCAGAAACCGGTTCTAGGATGCTTGATTCCGGTCCAGGAAAGACATGGCTTGGCAGTTCGGGCTGGACTGTTCCAATGAGGCACAGGGTCAAGGCTGATTTGCATATGGCCATGTCTAAACTGGGGTGGTGTGGAGTGCTAATAAATGATGGATTTAGGCCCAGATCTCTGTACTGGGGTGAATGTATGATATTGTTCTGCATTCTGTCCATCAACTGTTGTTTTGCATTTGTCACCCCGAGTGGGATGGGTATGCTCAGACGTGAGTCACATGCTCCCCACACCACTGGAGTCAAGCTATCCTGGCTGAAGTCAGCTGATAGCCAGAAACCGGTCCTAGGATGCTTGATTCCTGTCAGGGAAAGACATGGCTTGGCAGTTCGGGCTGGACTGTTCCCATGAAGCACAGGGTCAAGGCCGATTTGCATATGGCCTTGTCTGAACTGGGGTGGTGTGGAGTGCAAAAAAACGATGGATTCAGGCCCAGATCTCTGTACTGGGGTGAATGTATGACATTGTTCTACATTCTGTCCATCAACTGTTGTTTTGCAGTTGTCACCCCGAGTGGGATGGGTATGCTCATACGTGAGTCCCATGCTCTCCACACCACTGGAGTCAAGCTATCCTGGCTGAAGACGGCTGATAGCCAGAAACCGGTCCTAGGATGCTTGATTCCGGTCCAGGAAAGACATGGCTTGGCAATTCGGGCTGGACTGTTCCCATGAGGCACAGGGTCAAGGCTGATTTGCACATGGCCATGTCTGAACTGGGGTGGTGTGGAGTGCTAAAAAATGATGGATTTAGGCCCTGATCTCTGTACTGGGGTGAATGTATGACATTGTTCTGCATTCTGTCCATCAACTGTTGTTCTGCATTTGTCACCCCGAGTGGGATGGGTATGCTCAGACGTGAGACCCATGCTCTCCATTCCACTGGAGTCAAGCTATCCTGGCTGAAGACGGCTGATAGCCAGAAACCGGTCCTAGGATGCTTGATTCCGGTCCAGGAAAGACATGACTTGGCAGTTCGGGCTGGACTGTTCCCATGAGGCACATGGTCAAGGCTGATTTGCATATGGCCATGTCTGAACTGGGGTGGTGTGGAGTGCAAAAAAGCGATAGATTTAGGCCCAGATCTCTGTACTGAGGTGAATGTATGACATTGTTCTGCATTCTGTCTATCAACTGTTGTTTTGCATTTGTCACCCCGAGTGGGATGGGTATGCTCAGACGTGAGTCCCATGCTCTCCACACCACTGGAGTCAAGCTATCCTGGCTGGAGACGGCTTATAGCCAGAAACAGGTCCTAGGATGCTTGATTCCGGTCCAGGAAAGACATGGCTTGGCAGTTCGGGCTAGACTGTCCCCATGAGGCACAGGGTCAAGGCTGATTTGCATATGGCCATGTCTGAACTGGGGTGGTGTGGAGTGCAAAAAAAAGGATGGATTGAGGCCCAGATCTCTGTACTGGGGTGAATGTATGACATTGTTCTGCATTCTGTCCATCAACTGTTGTTTTGCATTTGTCAACCTAAGTGGGATGGGTATGCTCAGACGTGAGCCCCATGCTCTCCACACCACTGGAGTCAAGCTATCCTGGCTGAAGACGGCAGATAGCCAGAAACCGGTCCTAGGATGCTTGATTCCGGTCCAGGAAAGTCATGGCTTGGCAGTTCGGGCTGGACTGTTCCCATGAGGCACAGGGTCAAGGCTGAATTGCAAATGGCCATGTCTAAACTGGGGTGGTGTGGAGTGCTACAAAACGATGGATTTAGGCCAGATCTCTGTACTGGGGTGAATGCATGCCATTGTTCTGCATTCTGTCCATCAACTGTTGTTTTGCATTTGTCACCCCGAGTGGGATGGGTATGCTCAGACGTGAGTCCCATGCTCCCCACACCACTGGAGTCAAGCTATCCTGGCTGAAGACGGCTGATAGCCAGAAACCGGTCCTAGGATGCTTGATTCCGGTCCAGGAAAGTCATGGCTTGGCAGTTCGGGCTAGACTGTCCCCATGAGGCACAGGGTCAAGGCTGATTTGCATATGGCCATATCTGAACTGGGGTGGTGTGGAGTGCAAAAAAAAGGATGGATTGAGGCCCAGATCTCTGTACTGGGGTGAATGTATGACATTGTTCTGCATTCTGTCCATCAACTGTTGTTTTGCATTTGTCACCCCGAGTGGGATGGGTATGCTCAGACGTGAGTCCCATGCTCCCCACACCACTGGAGTCAAGCTATCCTGGCTGAAGACAGCTGATAGCCAGAAACCGGTCCTAGGATGCTTGATTCCGGTCAGGGAAAGACATGGCTTGGCAGTTCGGGCTGGACTGTTCCCATGAAGCACAGGGTCAAGGCCGATTTGCATATTGCCATGTCTGAACTGGGGTGGTGTGGAGTGCAAAAAAACGATGGATTTAGGCCCAGATCTCTGTACTGGGGTGAATGTATGACATTGTTCTAACTTCATTCCATCAACTGTTGTTTTGCAGTTGTCACCCCGAGTGGGATGGGTATGCTCAGACGTGAGTCCCATGCTCTCCACACCACTGGAGTTAAGCTATCCTGGCTGAAGACGGCCGATAGCCAGAAACCGGTCGTAGGATGCTTGATTCCGGTCCAGGAAAGACATGGCTTGGCAGTTCGGGCTGGACTGTTCCCATGAGGTACAGGGTCAAGGCTGATTTGCATATGGCCATGTCTGAACTGGGGTGGTGTGGAGTGCAAAAAACAATGGATTTAGGCCCAGATCTCTGTACTGGGGTGAATTTATGACATTGTTCTGCATTCTGTCCTTAAACTGTTGTTTTGCATTTGTCACCCAGAGTGGGATGGGTATGCTCAGACGTGAGTCCCATGCTCTCCACACCACTGGAGTCAAGCTATCTTGGCTGAAGACGGCTGATAGCCAGAAACCTGTCCTAGGATGCTTGATTCCTGTCCAGGAAAGACATGGCTTGGCAGTTTGGGCTGGACTGTTCCCATGAGACACAGGGTCAAGGCTGATTTGCATATTGCCATGTCTGAACTGGGGTGGGGTGGAGTGCAAAAACAACGATGGATTTAGGCCCATATCTCTGTACTGGGGTGAATGTATGACATTGTTCTGCATTCTGTCCATCTACTGTTGTTTTGCATTTGTCACCCTGAGTGTGGTGGGTATGCTCACAAGTGAGTCCCATGCTCTCCACACCACTCTAGTCAAGCTATCCTGGCTGAAGATGGCTTATAGCCAGAAACCGGTCCTAGGATGCTTGATTCCAGTCCAGGAAAGACATGGCTTGGCAGTTCGGGCTGGACTGTTCCCATGAGGCACAGGGTCAAGGCTGATTTGCATATGGCCATGTCTGAACTGGGGTGGTGTGGAGTGCAAAAAAACAATGGATTTAGGCCCATATCTCTGTACTGGGGTGAATGTATGACATTGTTCTGCATTTTGTCCATCAACTGTTGTTTTGCATTTGTCACCCCGAGTGGGATGGGTATGCTCAGACGTGAGACCCATGCTATCCACACAACTGGAGTCAAGCTATCCTGGCTGAAGACGGCTGATAGCCTGAAACCGGTCCTAGGATGCTTGATTCCGGTCCAGGAAAGACATGGCTTGGCAGTTCAGGCTGGACTGTTCCCATGAGGCACAGGGTCAAGGCTTATTTGCATATGGCCATGTCTGAACTGGGGTGGTGTGGAGTGCAAAAAAACTATGGATTTAGGCCCAGATATCTGTACTGGGGAGAATGTATGACATTGTTCTGCATTCTGCCCATCAACTGTTGTATTGCATTTGTCACCCCGAGTGGGATGGGTATGCTCAGACGTGAGTCCCATGCTCTCCACACCACTGGATTCAAGCTATCCTGGCTGAAGACAGCTGATAGCCAGAAATCGGTCCTAGGATGCTTGATTCCGGTCCAGGAAAGACATGGCTTGACAGTTCGGGCTGGACTGTTCCCATGAGGCACAGGGTCAAGGCTGATTTGCATATGGCCATGTCTGAACTGGGGTGGTGTGGAGTGCAAAAAAACTATGGATTTAGGCCCAGATCTCTGTACTGGGGTGAATGTATGACATTGTTCTGCATTCTGTCCATCAACTGTTGTTTTGCATTTGTCAACCTAAGTGGGATGGGTATGCTCAGACGTGAGCCCCATGCTCTCCACACCACTGGAGTCAAGCTATCCTGGCTGAAGACGGCTGATAGCCAGAAACCGGTTCTAGGATGCTTGATTCCGGTCCAGGAAAGACATGGCTTGGCAGTTCGGGCTGGACTGTTCCAATGAGGCACAGGGTCAAGGCTGATTTGCATATGGCCATGTCTAAACTGGGGTGGTGTGGAGTGCTAATAAATGATGGATTTAGGCCCAGATCTCTGTACTGGGGTGAATGTATGATATTGTTCTGCATTCTGTCCATCAACTGTTGTTTTGCATTTGTCACCCCGAGTGGGATGGGTATGCTCAGACGTGAGTCACATGCTCCCCACACCACTGGAGTCAAGCTATCCTGGCTGAAGTCAGCTGATAGCCAGAAACCGGTCCTAGGATGCTTGATTCCTGTCAGGGAAAGACATGGCTTGGCAGTTCGGGCTGGACTGTTCCCATGAAGCACAGGGTCAAGGCCGATTTGCATATGGCCTTGTCTGAACTGGGGTGGTGTGGAGTGCAAAAAAACGATGGATTCAGGCCCAGATCTCTGTACTGGGGTGAATGTATGACATTGTTCTACATTCTGTCCATCAACTGTTGTTTTGCAGTTGTCACCCCGAGTGGGATGGGTATGCTCATACGTGAGTCCCATGCTCTCCACACCACTGGAGTCAAGCTATCCTGGCTGAAGACGGCTGATAGCCAGAAACCGGTCCTAGGATGCTTGATTCCGGTCCAGGAAAGACATGGCTTGGCAATTCGGGCTGGACTGTTCCCATGAGGCACAGGGTCAAGGCTGATTTGCACATGGCCATGTCTGAACTGGGGTGGTGTGGAGTGCTAAAAAATGATGGATTTAGGCCCTGATCTCTGTACTGGGGTGAATGTATGACATTGTTCTGCATTCTGTCCATCAACTGTTGTTCTGCATTTGTCACCCCGAGTGGGATGGGTATGCTCAGACGTGAGACCCATGCTCTCCATTCCACTGGAGTCAAGCTATCCTGGCTGAAGACGGCTGATAGCCAGAAACCGGTCCTAGGATGCTTGATTCCGGTCCAGGAAAGACATGACTTGGCAGTTCGGGCTGGACTGTTCCCATGAGGCACATGGTCAAGGCTGATTTGCATATGGCCATGTCTGAACTGGGGTGGTGTGGAGTGCAAAAAAGCGATAGATTTAGGCCCAGATCTCTGTACTGAGGTGAATGTATGACATTGTTCTGCATTCTGTCTATCAACTGTTGTTTTGCATTTGTCACCCCGAGTGGGATGGGTATGCTCAGACGTGAGTCCCATGCTCTCCACACCACTGGAGTCAAGCTATCCTGGCTGGAGACGGCTTATAGCCAGAAACAGGTCCTAGGATGCTTGATTCCGGTCCAGGAAAGACATGGCTTGGCAGTTCGGGCTAGACTGTCCCCATGAGGCACAGGGTCAAGGCTGATTTGCATATGGCCATGTCTGAACTGGGGTGGTGTGGAGTGCAAAAAAAAGGATGGATTGAGGCCCAGATCTCTGTACTGGGGTGAATGTATGACATTGTTCTGCATTCTGTCCATCAACTGTTGTTTTGCATTTGTCAACCTAAGTGGGATGGGTATGCTCAGACGTGAGCCCCATGCTCTCCACACCACTGGAGTCAAGCTATCCTGGCTGAAGACGGCAGATAGCCAGAAACCGGTCCTAGGATGCTTGATTCCGGTCCAGGAAAGTCATGGCTTGGCAGTTCGGGCTGGACTGTTCCCATGAGGCACAGGGTCAAGGCTGAATTGCAAATGGCCATGTCTAAACTGGGGTGGTGTGGAGTGCTACAAAACGATGGATTTAGGCCAGATCTCTGTACTGGGGTGAATGCATGCCATTGTTCTGCATTCTGTCCATCAACTGTTGTTTTGCATTTGTCACCCCGAGTGGGATGGGTATGCTCAGACGTGAGTCCCATGCTCCCCACACCACTGGAGTCAAGCTATCCTGGCTGAAGACGGCTGATAGCCAGAAACCGGTCCTAGGATGCTTGATTCCGGTCCAGGAAAGTCATGGCTTGGCAGTTCGGGCTAGACTGTCCCCATGAGGCACAGGGTCAAGGCTGATTTGCATATGGCCATATCTGAACTGGGGTGGTGTGGAGTGCAAAAAAAAGGATGGATTGAGGCCCAGATCTCTGTACTGGGGTGAATGTATGACATTGTTCTGCATTCTGTCCATCAACTGTTGTTTTGCATTTGTCACCCCGAGTGGGATGGGTATGCTCAGACGTGAGTCCCATGCTCCCCACACCACTGGAGTCAAGCTATCTCGGCTGAAGACAGCTGATAGCCAGAAACCGGTCCTAGGATGCTTGATTCCGGTCAGGGAAAGACATGGCTTGGCAGTTCGGGCTGGACTGTTCCCATGAAGCACAGGGTCAAGGCCGATTTGCATATTGCCATGTCTGAACTGGGGTGGTGTGGAGTGCAAAAAAACGATGGATTTAGGCCCAGATCTCTGTACTGGGGTGAATGTATGACATTGTTCTAACTTCATTCCATCAACTGTTGTTTTGCAGTTGTCACCCCGAGTGGGATGGGTATGCTCAGACGTGAGTCCCATGCTCTCCACACCACTGGAGTTAAGCTATCCTGGCTGAAGACGGCCGATAGCCAGAAACCGGTCGTAGGATGCTTGATTCCGGTCCAGGAAAGACATGGCTTGGCAGTTCGGGCTGGACTGTTCCCATGAGGTACAGGGTCAAGGCTGATTTGCATATGGCCATGTCTGAACTGGGGTGGTGTGGAGTGCAAAAAACAATGGATTTAGGCCCAGATCTCTGTACTGGGGTGAATTTATGACATTGTTCTGCATTCTGTCCTTAAACTGTTGTTTTGCATTTGTCACCCAGAGTGGGATGGGTATGCTCAGACGTGAGTCCCATGCTCTCCACACCACTGGAGTCAAGCTATCTTGGCTGAAGACGGCTGATAGCCAGAAACCTGTCCTAGGATGCTTGATTCCTGTCCAGGAAAGACATGGCTTGGCAGTTTGGGCTGGACTGTTCCCATGAGACACAGGGTCAAGGCTGATTTGCATATTGCCATGTCTGAACTGGGGTGGGGTGGAGTGCAAAAACAACAATGGATTTAGGCCCATATCTCTGTACTGGGGTGAATGTATGACATTGTTCTGCATTCTGTCCATCAACTGTTGTTTTGCATTTGTCACCCTGAGTGTGGTGGGTATGCTCACAAGTGAGTCCCATGCTCTCCACACCACTCTAGTCAAGCTATCCTGGCTGAAGATGGCTTATAGCCAGAAACCGGTCCTAGGATGCTTGATTCCAGTCCAGGAAAGACATGGCTTGGCAGTTCGGGCTGGACTGTTCCCATGAGGCACAGGGTCAAGGCTGATTTGCATATGGCCATGTCTGAACTGGGGTGGTGTGGAGTGCAAAAAAACAATGGATTTAGGCCCATATCTCTGTACTGGGGTGAATGTATGACATTGTTCTGCATTTTGTCCATCAACTGTTGTTTTGCATTTGTCACCCCGAGTGGGATGGGTATGCTCAGACGTGAGACCCATGCTATCCACACAACTGGAGTCAAGCTATCCTGGCTGAAGACGGCTGATAGCCTGAAACCGGTCCTAGGATGCTTGATTCCGGTCCAGGAAAGACATGGCTTGGCAGTTCAGGCTGGACTGTTCCCATGAGGCACAGGGTCAAGGCTTATTTGCATATGGCCATGTCTGAACTGGGGTGGTGTGGAGTGCAAAAAAACTATGGATTTAGGCCCAGATATCTGTACTGGGGAGAATGTATGACATTGTTCTGCATTCTGCCCATCAACTGTTGTATTGCATTTGTCACCCCGAGTGGGATGGGTATGCTAAGACGTGAGTCCCATGCTCTCCACACCACTGGATTCAAGCTATCCTGGCTGAAGACAGCTGATAGCCAGAAACCGGTCCTAGGATGCTTGATTCCGGTCCAGGAAAGACATGGCTTGACAGTTCGGGCTGGACTGTTCCCATGAGGCACAGGGTCAAGGCTGATTTGCATATGGCCATGTCTGAACTGGGGTGGTGTGGAGTGCAAAAAAACGATGTATTTAGGCCCCGATCTCTGTTGTGGGGTGTATGTATGACATTGTTCTGCATTCTGTCCATCAAATGTTGTTTTGCATTTGTCACCCCGAGTGGGATGGGTATGCTCAGACGTGAGTCCCTTGCTCTCCACACCACTGGAGTCAAGCTATCCTGGCTGAAGACGGCTGATAGCCAGAAACAGGTCCTAGGATGCTTGATTCCGGTCCAGGAAAGACATGGCTTGGCAGTTCGGGCTAGACTGTCCCCATGAGGCACAGGGTCAAGGCTGATTTGCATATGGCCATGTCTGAACTGGGGTGGTGTGGAGTGCAAAAAAAAGGATGGATTGAGGCCCAGATCTCTGTACTGGGGTGAATGTATGACATTGTTCTGCATTCTGTCCATCAACTGTTGTTTTGCATTTGTCAACCTAAGTGGGATGGGTATGCTCAGACGTGAGCCCCATGCTCTCCACCCCACTGGAGTCAAGCTATCTTGGCTGAAGACGGCTGATAGCCAGAAACCCCCCTAGGATGCTTGATTCCGGTCCAGGAAAGACATGGCTTGGCAGTTCGGGCTGGACTGTTCCCATGAGGCACAGGGTCAAGGCTGATTTGCATATGGCCATGTCTAAACTGGGGTGGTGTGGAGTGCAAAAAAACGATGGATTTAGGCCCATATCTCTGTACTGGGGTGAATGTATGACATTGTTCTGCATTCTGTCCATCAACTGTTGTTTTGCATTTGTCACCCCGAGTGGGATGGGTATGCTCAGACGTGAGTCCCATGCTCCCCACACCACTGGAGTCAAGCTATCCTGGCTGAAGACAGCTGATAGCCAGAAACCGGTCCTAGGATGCTTGATTCCGGTCAGGGAAAGACATGGCTTGGCAGTTCGGGCTGGACTGTTCCCATGAGGCACAGGGTCAAGGTCGATTTGCATACGGCCATGTCTGAACTGGGGTGGTGTGGAGTGCAAATAAACAATGGATTTAGGCCCAGATCTCTGTACTGGGGTGTATGTATGACATTGTTCTACATTCTGTCCATCAACTGTTGTTTTGCCGTTGTCACCCCGAGTGGTATGGGTATGCTCATACGTGAGTCCCATGCTCTCCACACCACTGGAGTCAAGCTATCCAGGCTGAAGACGGCTGATAGCCAGAAACCGGTCCTAGGATGCTTGATTCCGGTCCAGGAAAGACATGGCTTGGCATTTCGGGCTGGACTGTTCCCATGAGGCACAGCGACAAGGCTGATTTGCACATGGCCATGTCTGAACTGGGGTGGTGTGGAGTGCTAAATAACGATGGATGTAGGCCCAGATCTCTGTACTGGGGTGAATGTGTGACATTTTTCTGCATTCTGTCCACCAACTGTTGTTTTGCATTTGTCACCCCAAGTGGGATGGGTATACTCAGACGTGAGTCCCATGCTCTCCACACCACTGGAGTCAAGCTATCCTCGCTGAAGACGGCTGATAGCCAGAAACCGGTCCTAGGATGCTTGATTCCGGTCCAGGAAAGACATGGCTTGGCAGTTCGGGCTGGACTGTTCCCATGAGACACAGGGTCAAGGCTGATTTGCATATGGCCATGTCATAACTGGGGTGGTGTGGAGTGCAAAAAAACGATGGATTTAGGCCCAGATTTCTGTACTGGGGTGTATGTATGACATTGTTCTGCATTCTGTCCATCAAATGTTGTTTTGCATTTGTCACTCCGAGAGGGATGGGTATGCTCAGACGTGAGTCCCTTGCTCTCCACTCCACTGGAGTCAAGCTATCCTGGCTGAAGAAGGCTGATAGCCAGAAACAGGTCCTAGGATGCTTGATTCCGGTCCAGGAAAGACATGGCTTGGCAGTTCGGGCTAGACTGTCCCCATGAGGCATAGGGTCAAGGTTGATTTGCATATGGCCATGTCTGAACTGGGGTGGTGTGGAGTGCAAAAAAAGGATGGATTGAGGCCCAGATCTCTGTACTGAGGTGAATGTATGACATTGTTCTGCAATCTGTCCATCAACTGTTGTTTTGCATTTGTCAACCTAAGTGGGATGGGTATGCTCAGACGTGAGCCCCATGCTCTCCACCCCACTGGAGTCAAGCTATCTTGGCTGAAGACGGCTGTTAACCAGAAACCGCCCTAGGATGCTTGATTCCGGTCCAGGAAAGACATGGCTTGGCAGTTCGGGCTGGACTGTTCCCATGAGGCACAGGGTCAAGGTCGATTTGCATATGTCCATGTCTGAACTGGGGTGGTGTGGAGTGCAAATAAACGATGGATTTAGGCCCAGATCTCTGTACTGGGGTGAATGTATGACATTGTTCTACATTCTGTCCATCAACTGTTGTTTTGCAGTTGTCACCCCGAGTGGGATTGGTATGCTCATACGTGAGTCCCATGCTCTCCACACCGCTGGAGTCAAGCTATCCTGGCTGAAGACGGCTGATAGCCAGAAACCGGTCCTAGGATGCTTGATTCCGGTCCAGGAAAGACATGGCTTGGCATTTCGGGCTGGACAGTTTCCATGAGGCACAGGGTCAACGCTGATTTGCACATGGCCATGTCTGAACTGGGGTGGTGTGGAGTGCTAAAAAATGATGGATTTAGCCCCAGATCTCTGTACTGGGGTGAATGTGTGACATTTTTCAGCATTCTGTCCATCAACTGTTGTTTTGCATTTGTCACCCCAAGTGGGATGGGTATACTCAGACGTGAGCCCCATGCTCTCCACACCACTGGAGTCGAGCTATCCTCGCTGAAGACGGCTGATAGCCAGAAACCGGTCCTAGGATGCTTGATTCCGGTCCAGGAAAGACATGGCTTGGCAGTTTGGGCTGGACTGTTCCCATGAGGCACAGGGTCAAGGCTGATTTGCATATGGCCATGTCTGAACTGGGGTGGTGTGGAGTGCAAAAAAACGATGGATTTAGGCCCATATCTCTGTACTGGGGTGAATGTATGACATTGTTCTGCATTTTGTCCATCAACTGTTGTTTTGCATTTGTCACCCCGAGTGGGATGGGTATGCTCAGACGTGAGACCCATGCTATCCACACAACTGGAGTCAAGCTATCCTGGCTGAAGACGGCTGATAGCCTGAAACCGGTCCTAGGATGCTTGATTCCGGTCCAGGAAAGACATGGCTTGGCAGTTCAGGCTGGACTGTTCCCATGAGGCACAGGGTCAAGGCTTATTTGCATATGGCCATGTCTGAACTGGGGTGGTGTGGAGTGCAAAAAAACTATGGATTTAGGCCCAGATAAATGTACTGGGGAGAATGTATGACATTGTTCTGCATTCTGCCCATCAACTGTTGTATTGCATTTGTCACCCCGAGTGGGATGGGTATGCTCAGACGTGAGTCCCATGCTCTCCACACCACTGGATTCAAGCTATCCTGGCTGAAGACAGCTGATAGCCAGAAACCGGTCCTAGGATGCTTGATTCCGGTCCAGGAAAGACATGGCTTGACAGTTCGGGCTGGACTGTTCCCATGAGGCACAGGGTCAAGGCTGATTTGCATATGGCCATGTCTGAACTGGGGTGGTGTGGAGTGCAAAAAAACGATGGATTTAGGCCCCGATCTCTGTTGTGGGGTGTATGTATGACATTGTTCTGCATTCTGTCCATCAAATGTTGTTTTGCATTTGTCACCCCGAGTGGGATGGGTATGCTCAGACGTGAGTCCCTTGCTCTCCACACCACTGGAGTCAAGCTATCCTGGCTGAAGACGGCTGATAGCCAGAAACAGGTCCTAGGATGCTTGATTACGGTCCAGGAAAGACATGGCTTGGCAGTTCGGGCTGGACTGTTCCCATGAGGCACAGGGTCAAGGCTGATTTGCATATGGCCATGTCTAAACTGGGGTGGTGTGGAGTGCAAAAAAACGATGGATTTAGGCCCATATCTCTGTACTGGGGTGAATGTATGACATTGTTCTGCATTCTGTCCATCAACTGTTGTTTTGCATTTGTCACCCCGAGTGGGATGGGTATGCTCAGACGTAAGTCCCATGCTCCCCACACCACTGGAGTCAAGCTATCCTGGCTGAAGACAGCTGATAGCCAGAAACCGGTCCTAGGATGCTTGATTCCGGTCAGGGAAAGACATGGCTTGGCAGTTCGGGCTGGACTGTTCCCATGAGGCACAGGGTCAAGGTCGATTTGCATACGGCCATGTCTGAACTGGGGTGGTGTGGAGTGCAAATAAACAATGTATTTAGGCCCAGATCTCTGTACTGGGGTGTATGTATGACATTGTTCTACATTCTGTCCATCAACTGTTGTTTTGCCGTTGTCACCCCGAGTGGGAAGGGTATGCTCATACGTGAGTCCCATGCTCTCCACACCACTGGAGTCAAGCTATCCTGGCTGAAGACGGCTGATAGCCAGAAACCGGTCCTAGGATGCTTGATTCCGGTCCAGGAAAGACATGGCTTGGCATTTCGGGCTGGACTGTTCCCATGAGGCACAGCGACAAGGCTGATTTGCACATGGCCATGTCTGAACTGGGGTGGTGTGGAGTGCTAAATAACGATGGATGTAGGCCCAGATCTCTGTACTGGGGTGAATGTGTGACATTTTTCTGCATTCTGTCCACCAACTGTTGTTTTGCATTTGTCACCCCAAGTGGGATGGGTATACTCAGACGTGAGTCCCATGCTCTCCACACCACTGGAGTCAAGCTATCCTCGCTGAAGACGGCTGATAGCCAGAAACCGGTCCTAGGATGCTTGATTCCGGTCCAGGAAAGACATGGCTTGGCAGTTCGGGCTGGACTGTTCCCATGAGGCACAGGGTCAAGGCTGATTTGCATATGGCCATGTCATAACTGGGGTGGTGTGGAGTGCAAAAAAACGATGGATTTAGGCCCAGATTTCTGTACTGGGGTGTATGTATGACATTGTTCTGCATTCTGTCCATCAAATGTTGTTTTGCATTTGTCACCCCGAGTGGGATGGGTATGCTCAGACGTGAGTCCCTTGCTCTCCACTCCACTGGAGTCAAGCTATCCTGGCTGAAGAAGGCTGATAGCCAGAAACAGGTCCTAGGATGCTTGATTCCGGTCCAGGAAAGACATGGCTTGGCAGTTCGGGCTAGACTGTCCCCATGAGGCATAGGGTCAAGGTTGATTTGCATATGGCCATATCTGAACTGGGGTGGTGTGGAGTGCAAAAAAAGGATGGATTGAGGCCCAGATCTCTGTACTGAGGTGAATGTATGACATTGTTCTGCAATCTGTCCATCAACTGTTGTTTTGCATGTGTCAACCTAAGTGGGATGGGTATGCTCAGACGTGAGCCCCATGCTCTCCACCCCACTGGAGTCAAGCTATCTTGGCTGAAGACGGCTGATAACCAGAAACCGCCCTAGGATGCTTGATTCCGGTCCAGGAAAGACATGGCTTGGCAGTTCGGGCTGGACTGTTCCCATGAGGCACAGGGTCAAGGTCGATTTGCATATGTCCATGTCTGAACTGGGGTGGTGTGGAGTGCAAAAAAACGATGGATTTAGGCCCATATCTCTGTACTGGGGTGAATGTATGACATTGTTCTGCATTCTGTCCATCAACTGTTGTTTTGCATTTGTCACCCCGAGTGGGATGGGTATGCTCAGACGTGAGTCCCATGCTCCCCACACCACTGGAGTCAAGCTATCCTGGCTGAAGACAGCTGATAGCCAGAAACCGGTCCTAGGATGCTTGAATCTGGTCAGGGAAAGACATGGCTTGGCAGTTCGGGCTGGACTGTTCCCATGAGGCACAGGGTCAAGGTCGATTTGCATACGGCCATGTCTGAACTGGGGTGGTGTGGAGTGCAAATAAACAATGGATTTAGGCCCAGATCTCTGTACTGGGGTGTATGTATGACATTGTTCTACATTCTCTCCATCAACTGTTGTTTTGCCGTTGTCACCCCGAGTGGGATGGGTATGCTCATACGTGAGTCCCATGCTCTCCACACCACTGGAGTCAAGCTATCCAGGTTGAAGACGGCTGATAGCCAGAAACCGGTCCTAGGATGCTTGATTCCGGTCCAGGAAAGACATGGCTTGGCATTTCGGGCTGGACTGTTCCAATGAGGCACAGCGACAAGGCTGATTTGCACATGGCCATGTCTGAACTGGGGTGGTGTGGAGTGCTAAATAACGATGGCCAGATCTCTGTACTGGGGTGAATGTGTGACATTTTTCTGCATTCTGTCCACCAACTGTTGTTTTGCATTTGTCACCCCAAGTGGGATGGGTATACTCAGACGTGAGTCCCATGCTCTCCACACCACTGGAGTCAATCTATCCTCGCTGAAGACGGCTGATAGCCAGAAACCGGTCCTAGGATGCTTGATTCCGGTCCAGGAAAGACATGGCTTGGCAGTTCGGGCTGGACTGTTCCCATGAGACACAGGGTCAAGGCTGATTTGCATATGGCCATGTCATAACTGGGGTGGTGTGGAGTGCAAAAAAACGATGGATTTAGGCCCAGATTTCTGTACTGGGGTGTATGTATGACATTGTTCTGCATTCTGTCCATCAAATGTTGTTTTGCATTTGTCACCCCGAGTGGGATGGGTATGCTCAGACGTGAGTCCCTTGCTCTCCACTCCACTGGAGTCAAGCTATCCTGGCTGAAGAAGGCTGATAGCCAGAAACAGGTCCTAGGATGCTTGATTCCGGTCCAGGAAAGACATGGCTTGGCAGTTCGGGCTAGACTGTCCCCATGAGGCATAGGGTCAAGGTTGATTTGCATATGGCCATGTCTGAACTGGGGTGGTGTGGAGTGCAAAAAAAGGATGGATTGAGGCCCAGATCTCTGTACTGAGGTGAATGTATGACATTGTTCTGCAATCTGTCCATCAACTGTTGTTTTGCATTTGTCAACCTAAGTGGGATGGGTATGCTCAGACGTGAGCCCCATGCTCTCCACCCCACTGGAGTCAAGCTATCTTGGCTGAAGACGGCTGATAACCAGAAACCGCCCTAGGATGCTTGATTCCGGTCCAGGAAAGACATGGCTTGGCAGTTCGGGCTGGACTGTTCCCATGAGGCACAGGGTCAAGGTCGATTTGCATATGTCCATGTCTGAACTGGGGTGGTGTGGAGTGCAAATAAACGATGGATTTAGGCCCAGATCTCTGTACTGGGGTGAATGTATGACATTGTTCTACATTCTGTCCATCAACTGTTGTTTTGCAGTTGTCACCCCGAGTGGGATTGGTATGCTCATACGTGAGTCCCATGCTCTCCACACCGCGGGAGTCAAGCTATCCTGGCTGAAGACGGCTGATAGCCAGAAACCGGTCCTAGGATGCTTGATTCCGGTCCAGGAAAGACATGGCTTGGCAGTTCGGGCTGGACTGTTCCCATGAGGCACAGGGTCAAGGTCGATTTGCATATGTCCATGTCTGAACTGGGGTGGTGTGGAGTGCAAATAAACGATGGATTTAGGCCCAGATCTCTGTACTGGGGTGAATGTATGACATTGTTCTACATTATGTCCATCAACTGTTGTTTTGCAGTTGTCACCCCGAGTGGGATTGGTATGCTCATACGTGAGTCCCATGCTCTCCACACCGCTGGAGTCAAGCTATCCTGGCTGAAGACGGCTGATAGCCAGAAACCGGTCCTAGGATGCTTGATTCCGGTCCAGGAAAGACATGGCTTGGCATTTCGGGCTGGACAGTTCCCATGAGGCACAGGGTCAAGGCTGATTTGCACATGGCCATGTCTGAACTGGGGTGGTGTGGAGTGCTAAAAAACTATGGATTTAGGCCCAGATCTCTGTACTGGGGTGAATGTGTGACATTTTTCAGCATTCTGTCCATCAACTGTTGTTTTGCATTTGTCACCCCAAGTGGGATGGGTATACTCAGACGTGAGCCCCATGCTCTCCACACCACTGGAGTCGAGCTATCCTTGCTGAAGACGGCTGATAGCCAGAAACCGGTCCTAGGATGCTTGATTCCGGTCCAGGGAAGACATGGCTTGGCAGTTCGGGCTGGACTGTTCCCATGAGGCACAGGGTCAAGGCTGATTTGCATATGGCCATGTCTGAACTGGGGTGGTGTGGAGTGCAAAAAAACGATGGATTTAGGCCCATATCTCTGTACTGGGGTGAATGTATGACATTGTTCTGCATTTTGTCCATCAACTGTTGTTTTGCATTTGTCACCCCGAGTGGGATGGGTATGCTCATACGTGAGTCCCATGCTCTCCACACCGCTGGAGTCAAGCTATCCTGGCTGAAGACGGCTGATAGCCAGAAACCGGTCCTAGGATGCTTGATTCCGGTCCAGGAAAGACATGGCTTGGCATTTCGGGCTGGACAGTTCCCATGAGGCACAGGGTCAAGGCTGATTTGCACATGGCCATGTCTGAACTGGGGTGGTGTGGAGTGCTAAAAAACGATGGATTTAGTCCCAGATCTCTGTACTGGGGTGAATGTGTGACATTTTTCAGCATTCTGTCCATCAACTGTTGTTTTGCATTTGTCACCCCAAGTGGGATGGGTATACTCAGACGTGAGCCCCATGCTCTCCACACCACTGGAGTCGAGCTATCCTCGCTGAAGACGGCTGATAGCCAGAAACCGGTCCTAGGATGCTTGATTCCGGTCCAGGAAAGACATGGCTTGGCAGTTCGGGCTGGACTGTTCCCATGAGGCACAGGGTCAAGGCTGATTTGCATATGGCCATGTCTGAACTGGGGTGGTGTGGAGTGCAAAAAAACAATGGATTTAGGCCCATATCTCTGTACTGGGGTGAATGTATGACATTGTTCTGCATTTTGTCCATCAACTGTTGTTTTGCATTTGTCACCCCGAGTGGGATGGGTACGCTCAGACGTGAGACCCATGCTATCCACACAACTGGAGTCAAGCTATCCTGGCTGAAGACGGCTGATAGCCTGAAACCGGTCCTAGGATGCTTGATTCCGGTCCAGGAAAGACATGGCTTGGCAGTTCAGGCTGGACTGTTCCCATGAGGCACAGGGTCAAGGCTTATTTGCATATGGCCATGTCTGAACTGGGGTGGTGTGGAGTGCAAAAAAACTATGGATTTAGGCCCAGATATCTGTACTGGGGAGAATGTATGACATTGTTCTGCATTCTGTCCATCAAATGTTGTTTTGCATTTGTCACCCCGAGTGGGATGGGTATGCTCAGACGTGAGTCCCTTGCTCTCCACACCACTGGAGTCAAGCTATCCTGGCTGAAGACGGCTGATAGCCAGAAACAGGTCCTAGGATGCTTGATTCCGGTCCAGGAAAGACATGGCTTGGCAGTTCGGGCTAGACTGTCCCCATGAGGCACAGGGTCAAGGCTGATTTGCATATGGCCATGTCTGAACTGGGGTGGTGTGGAGTGCAAAAAAAAGGATGGATTGAGGCCCAGATCTCTGTACTGGGGTGAATGTATGACATTGTTCTGCATTCTGTCCATCAACTGTTGTTTTGCATTTGTCAACCTAAGTGGGATGGGTATGCTCAGACGTGAGCCCCATGCTCTCCACCCCACTGGAGTCAAGCTATCTTGGCTGAAGACGGCTGATAGCCAGAAACCCCCCTAGGATGCTTGATTCCAGTCCAGGAAAGACATGGCTTGGCAGTTCGGGCTGGACTGTTCCCATGAGGCACAGGGTCAAGGCTGATTTGCATATGGCCATGTCTAAACTGGGGTGGTGTGGAGTGCAAAAAAACGATGGATTTAGGCCCATATCTCTGTACTGGGGTGAATGTATGACATTGTTCTGCATTCTGTCCATCAACTGTTGTTTTGCATTTGTCACCCCGAGTGGGATGGGTATGCTCAGACGTGAGTCCCATGCTCCCCACACCACTGGAGTCAAGCTATCCTGGCTGAAGACAGCTGATAGCCAGAAACCGGTCCTAGGATGCTTGATTCCGGTCAGGGAAAGACATGGCTTGGCTGTTCGGGCTGGACTGTTCCCATGAGGCACAGGGTCAAGGTCGATTTGCATACGGCCATGTCTGAACTGGGGTGGTGTGGAGTGCAAATAAACAATGGATTTATGCCCAGATCTCTGTACTGGGGTGTATGTATGACATTGTTCTACATTCTGTCCATCAACTGTTGTTTTGCCGTTGTCACCCCGAGTGGGATGGGTATGCTCATACGTGAGTCCCATGCTCTCCACACCACTGGAGTCAAGCTATCCAGGTTGAAGACGGCTGATAGCCAGAAACCGGTCCTAGGATGCTTGATTCCGGTCCAGGAAAGACATGGCTTGGCATTTCGGGCTGGACTGTTCCCATGAGGCACAGCGACAAGGCTGATTTGCACATGGCCATGTCTGAACTGGGGTGGTGTGGAGTGCTAAATAACGATGGCCAGATCTCTGTACTGGGGTGAATGTGTGACATTTTTCTGCATTCTGTCCACCAACTGTTGTTTTGCATTTGTCACCCCAAGTGGGATGGGTATACTCAGACGTGAGTCCCATGCTCTCCACACCACTGGAGTCAATCTATCCTCGCTGAAGACGGCTGATAGCCAGAAACCGGTCCTAGGATGCTTGATTCCGGTCCAGGAAAGACATGGCTTGGCAGTTCGGGCTGGACTGTTCCCATGAGACACAGGGTCAAGGCTGATTTGCATATGGCCATGTCATAACTGGGGTGGTGTGGAGTGCAAAAAAACGATGGATTTAGGCCCAGATTTCTGTACTGGGGTGTATGTATGACATTGTTCTGCATTCTGTCCATCAAATGTTGTTTTGCATTTGTCACCCCGAGTGGGATGGGTATGCTCAGACGTGAGTCCCTTGCTCTCCACTCCACTGGAGACAAGCTATCCTGGCTGAAGAAGGCTGATAGCCAGAAACAGGTCCTAGGATGCTTGATTCCGGTCCAGGAAAGACATGGCTTGGCAGTTCGGGCTAGACTGTCCCCATGAGGCATAGGGTCAAGGTTGATTTGCATATGGCCATGTCTGAACTGGGGTGGTGTGGAGTGCAAAAAAAGGATGGATTGAGGCCCAGATCTCTGTACTGAGGTGAATGTATGACATTGTTCTGCAATCTGTCCATCAACTGTTGTTTTGCATTTGTCAACCTAAGTGGGATGGGTATGCTCAGACGTGAGCCCCATGCTCTCCACCCCACTGGAGTCAAGCTATCTTGGCTGAAGACGGCTGATAACCAGAAACCGCCCTAGGATGCTTGATTCCGGTCCAGGAAAGACATGGCTTGGCAGTTCGGGCTGGACTGTTCCCATGAGGCACAGGGTCAAGGTCGATTTGCATATGTCCATGTCTGAACTGGGGTGGTGTGGAGTGCAAATAAACGATGGATTTAGGCCCAGATCTCTGTACTGGGGTGAATGTATGACATTGTTCTACATTCTGTCCATCAACTGTTGTTTTGCAGTTGTCACCCCGAGTGGGATTGGTATGCTCATACGTGAGTCCCATGCTCTCCACACCGCTGGAGTCAAGCTATCCTGGCTGAAGACGGCTGATAGCCAGAAACCGGTCCTAGGATGCTTGATTCCGGTCCAGGAAAGACATGGCTTGGCATTTCGGGCTGGACAGTTCCCATGAGGCACAGGGTCAAGGCTGATTTGCACATGGCCATGTCTGAACTGGGGTGGTGTGGAGTGCTAAAAAACTATGGATTTAGGCCCAGATCTCTGTACTGGGGTGAATGTGTGACATTTTTCAGCATTCTGTCCATCAACTGTTGTTTTGCATTTGTCACCCCAAGTGGGATGGGTATACTCAGACGTGAGCCCCATGCTCTCCACACCACTGGAGTCGAGCTATCCTCGCTGAAGACGGCTGATAGCCAGAAACCGGTCCTAGGATGCTTGATTCCGGTCCAGGAAAGACATGGCTTGGCAGTTCGGGCTGGACTGTTCCCATGAGGCACAGGGTCAAGGCTGATTTGCATATGGCCATGTCTGAACTGGGGTGGTGTGGAGTGCAAAAAAACGATGGATTTAGGCCCATATCTCTGTACTGGGGTGAATGTATGACATTGTTCTGCATTTTGTCCATCAACTGTTGTTTTGCATTTGTCACCCCGAGTGGGATGGGTATGCTCAGACGTGAGACCCATGCTATCCACACAACTGGAGTCAAGCTATCCTGGCTGAAGACGGCTGATAGCCTGAAACCGGTCCTAGGATGCTTGATTCCGGTCCAGGAAAGACATGGCTTGGCAGTTCAGGCTGGACTGTTCCCATGAGGCACAGGGTCAAGGCTTATTTGCATATGGCCATGTCTGAACTGGAGTGGTGTGGAGTGCAAAAAAACTATGGATTTAGGCCCAGATATCTGTACTGGGGAGAATGTATGACATTGTTCTGCATTCTGCCCATCAACTGTTGTATTGCATTTGTCATTCCGAGTGGGATGGGTATGCTCAGACGTGAGTCCCATGCTCTCCACACCACTGGATTCAAGCTATCCTGGCTGAAGACAGCTAATAACCAGAAACCGGTCCTAGGATGCTTGATTCCGGTCCAGGAAAGACATGGCTTGACAGTTCGGGCTGGACTGTTCCCATGAGGCACAGGGTCAAGGCTGATTTGCATATGGCCATGTCTGAACTGGGGTGGTGTGGAGTGCAAAAAAATGATGGATTTAGGCCCGATCTCTGTTGTGGGGTGTATGTATGACATTGTTCTGCATTCTGTCCATCAAATGTTGTTTTGCATTTGTCACCCCGAGTGGGATGGGTATGCTCAGACGTGAGTCCCTTGCTCTCCACACCACTGGAGTCAAGCTATCCTGGCTGAAGACGGCTGATAGCCAGAAACAGGTCCTAGGATGCTTGATTCCGGTCCAGGAAAGACATGGCTTGGCAGTTCGGGCTGGACTGTTCCCATGAGGCACAGGGTCAAGGCTGATTTGCATATGGCCATGTCTAAACTGGGGTGGTGTGGAGTGCAAAAAAACGATGGATTTAGGCCCATATCTCTGTACTGGGGTGAATGTATGACATTGTTCTGCATTCTGTCCATCAACTGTTGTTTTGCATTTGTCACCCCGAGTGGGATGGGTATGCTCAGACGTAAGTCCCATGCTCCCCACAACACTAGAGTCAAGCTATCCTGGCTGAAGACAGCTGATAGCCAGAAACCGGTCCTAGGATGCTTGATTCCGGTCAGGGAAAGACATGGCTTGGCAGTTCGGGCTCGACTGTTCCCATGAGGCACAGGGTCAAGGTCGATTTGCATACGGCCATGTCTGAACTGGGGTGGTGTGGAGTGCAAATAAACAATGTATTTAGGCCCAGATCTCTGTACTGGGGTGTATGTATGACATTGTTCTACATTCTGTCCATCAACTGTTGTTTTGCCGTTGTCACCCCGAGTGGGATGGGTATGCTCATACGTGAGTCCCATGCTCTCCACACCACTGGAGTCAAGCTATCCAGGCTGAAGACGGCTGATAGCCAGAAACCGGTCCTAGGATACTTGATTCCGGTCCAGGAAAGACATGGCTTGGCATTTCGGGCTCGACTGTTCCCATGAGGCACAGCGACAAGGCTGATTTGCACATGGCCATGTCTGAACTGGGGTGGTGTGGAGTGCTAAATAACGATGGATGTAGGCCCAGATCTCTGTACTGGGGTGAATGTGTGACATTTTTCTGCATTCTGTCCACCAACTGTTGTTTTGCATTTGTCACCCCAAGTGGGATGGGTATACTCAGACGTGAGTCCCATGCTCTCCACACCACTGGAGTCAAGCTATCCTCGCTGAAGACGGCTGATAGCCAGAAACCGGTCCTAGGATGCTTGATTCCGGTCCAGGAAAGACATGGCTTGGCAGTTCGGGCTGGACTGTTCCCATGAGGCACAGGGTCAAGGCTGATTTGCATATGGCCATGTCATAACTGGGGTGGTGTGGAGTGCAAAAAAACGATGGATTTAGGCCCAGATTTCTGTACTGGGGTGTATGTATGACATTGTTCTGCATTCTGTCCATCAAATGTTGTTTTGCATTTGTCACCCCGAGTGGGATGGGTATGCTCAGACGTGAGTCCCTTGCTCTCCACTCCACTGGAGTCAAGCTATCCTGGCTGAAGAAGGCTGATAGCCAGAAACAGGTCCTAGGATGCTTGATTCCGGTCCAGGAAAGACATGGCTTGGCAGTTCGGGCTAGACTGTCCCCATGAGGCATAGGGTCAAGGTTGATTTGCATATGGCCATATCTGAACTGGGGTGGTGTGGAGTGCAAAAAAAGGATGGATTGAGGCCCAGATCTCTGTACTGAGGTGAATGTATGACATTGTTCTGCAATCTGTCCATCAACTGTTGTTTTGCATTTGTCAACCTAAGTGGGATGGGTATGCTCAGACGTGAGCCCCATGCTCTCCACCCCACTGGAGTCAAGCTATCTTGGCTGAAGACGGCTGATAACCAGAAACCGCCCTAGGATGCTTGATTCCGGTCCAGGAAAGACATGGCTTGGCAGTTCGGGCTGGACTGTTCCCATGAGGCACAGGGTCAAGGTCGATTTGCATATGTCCATGTCTGAACTGGGGTGGTGTGGAGTGCAAATAAACGATGGATTTAGGCCCAGATCTCTGTACTGGGGTGAATGTATGACATTGTTCTACATTCTGTCCATCAACTGTTGTTTTGCAGTTGTCACCCCGAGTGGGATTGGTATGCTCATACGTGAGTCCCATGCTCTCCACACCGCTGGAGTCAAGCTATCCTGGCTGAAGACGGCTGATAGCCAGAAACCGGTCCTAGGATGCTTGATTCCGGTCCAGGAAAGACATGGCTTGGCATTTCGGGCTGGACAGTTCCCATGAGGCACAGGGTCAAGGCTGATTTGCACATGGCCATGTCTGAACTGGGGTGGTGTGGAGTGCTAAAAAACGATGGATTTAGGCCCAGATCTCTGTACTGGGGTGAATGTGTGACATTTTTCAGCATTCTGTCCATCAACTGTTGTTTTGCATTTGTCACCCCAAGTGGGATGGGTATACTCAGACGTGAGCCCCATGCTCTCCACACCACTGGAGTCGAGCTATCCTCGCTGAAGACGGCTGATAGCCAGAAACCGGTCCTAGGATGCTTGATTCCGGTCCAGGAAAGACATGGCTTGGCAGTTCGGGCTGGACTGTTCCCATGAGGCACAGGGTCAAGGCTGATTTGCATATGGCCATGTCTGAACTGGGGTGGTGTGGAGTGCAAAAAAACGATGGATTTAGGCCAAGATCTCTGTACTGGGGTGAATGTAGGACATTGTTCTGCATTCTGTCCATCAACTTTTGTTTTGCATTTGTCACCCCGAGTGGGATGGGTATGCTCAGATGTGAATCCCATGCTCTCCACACCACTGGTGTCAAGCTATCTTGGCTGAAGACGGCTGATAGCCAGAAACCGGTCCTAGGATGCTTGATTCCGGTCCAGGAAAGACATGGCTTGGCAGTTTGGGCTGGACTGTTCCCATGAGGCACAGGGTCAAGGCTGAATTGCATATTGCCATGTCTGAACTGGGGTGGTGTGGAGTGCAAAAAAACGATGGATTTAGGCCCAGATCTCTGTACTGGGGTGAATGTAGGACATTGTTCTGCATTCTGTCCATCAACTTTTGTTTTGCATTTGTCACCCCGAGTGGGATGGGTATGCTCAGATGTGAATCCCATACTCTCCACACCACTGGAGTCAAGCTATCCTGGCTGAAGACGGCTGATAGCCAGAAACCGGTCCTAGGATGCTTGATTCCGGTCCAGGAAAGACATGGCTTGGCAGTTTGGGCTGGACTGTTCCCATGAGGCACAGGGTCAAGGCTGATTTGCATATGGCCATGTCTGAACTGGGGTGGTGTGGAGTGCTAAAAAACGATGGATTTAGGCCCAGATCTCTGTACTGGGGTGAATGTATGACATTGTTCTGCATTCTGTCCATCAACTGTTGTTTTGCATTTGTCAACCTAAGTGGGATGGGTATGCTCAGACGTGAGCCCCATGCTCTCCACCCCACTGGAGTCAAGCTATCTTGGCTGAAGACGGCTGATAACCAGAAACCGCCCTAGGATGCTTGATTCCGGTCCAGGAAAGACATGGCTTGGCAGTTCGGGCTGGACTGTTCCCATGAGGCACAGGGTCAAGGTCGATTTGCATATGTCCATGTCTGAACTGGGGTGGTGTGGAGTGCAAATAAACGATGGATTTAGGCCCAGATCTCTGTACTGGGGTGAATGTATGACATTGTTCTACATTCTGTCCATCAACTGTTGTTTTGCAGTTGTCACCCCGAGTGGGATTGGTATGCTCATACGTGAGTCCCATGCTCTCCACACCGCTGGAGTCAAGCTATCCTGGCTGAAGACGGCTGATAGCCAGAAACCGGTCCTAGGATGCTTGATTCCGGTCCAGGAAAGACATGGCTTGGCATTTCGGGCTGGACAGTTCCCATGAGGCACAGGGTCAAGGCTGATTTGCACATGGCCATGTCTGAACTGGGGTGGTGTGGAGTGCTAAAAAACGATGGATTTAGGCCCAGATCTCTGTACTGGGGTGAATGTGTGACATTTTTCAGCATTCTGTCCATCAACTGTTGTTTTGCATTTGTCACCCCAAGTGGGATGGGTATACTCAGACGTGAGCCCCATGCTCTCCACACCACTGGAGTCGAGCTATCCTCGCTGAAGACGGCTGATAGCCAGAAACCGGTCCTAGGATGCTTGATTCCGGTCCAGGAAAGACATGGCTTGGCAGTTCGGGCTGGACTGTTCCCATGAGGCACAGGGTCAAGGCTGATTTGCATATGGCCATGTCTGAACTGGGGTGGTGTGGAGTGCAAAAAAACGATGGATTTAGGCCAAGATCTCTGTACTGGGGTGAATGTAGGACATTGTTCTGCATTCTGTCCATCAACTTTTGTTTTGCATTTGTCACCCCGAGTGGGATGGGTATGCTCAGATGTGAATCCCATGCTCTCCACACCACTGGTGTCAAGCTATCTTGGCTGAAGACGGCTGATAGCCAGAAACCGGTCCTAGGATGCTTGATTCCGGTCCAGGAAAGACATGGCTTGGCAGTTTGGGCTGGACTGTTCCCATGAGGCACAGGGTCAAGGCTGAATTGCATATTGCCATGTCTGAACTGGGGTGGTGTGGAGTGCAAAAAAACGATGGATTTAGGCCCAGATCTCTGTACTGGGGTGAATGTAGGACATTGTTCTGCATTCTGTCCATCAACTTTTGTTTTGCATTTGTCACCCCGAGTGGGATGGGTATGCTCAGATGTGAATCCCATACTCTCCACACCACTGGAGTCAAGCTATCCTGGCTGAAGACGGCTGATAGCCAGAAACCGGTCCTAGGATGCTTGATTCCGGTCCAGGAAAGACATGGCTTGGCAGTTTGGGCTGGACTGTTCCCATGAGGCACAGGGTCAAGGCTGATTTGCATATGGCCATGTCTGAACTGGGGTGGTGTGGAGTGCTAAAAAACGATGGATTTAGGCCCAGATCTCTGTACTGGGGTGAATGTATGACATTGTTCTGCATTCTGTCCATCAACTGCTGTTTTGCATTTGTCGCCCCGAGTTGGATGGGTATGCTCAGACGTGTGTCCCATGCTCTCCACACCACTGGAGTCAAGCTATCCTGGCTGAAGACGGCTGATAGCCAGAAACCGGTCCTAGGATGCTTGATTTCAGTCCAGGAAAGACATGGCTTGGCAGTTCGGGCTTGACTGTTCCCATGAGGCACAGGGTCAAGACTGATTTGCACATGGCCATGTCTGAACTGGGGTGGTGTGGAGTGCTAAAAAAAGATGGATTTAGGCCCAGATCTCTGTACTTGGGTGAGTGTATGACATTGTTCTGCATTCTGTCCATTAACTGTTGTTTTGCATTTGTCACCCCGAGTGGGATGGGTATGCTCAGGCGTGAGACCCATGCTCTCCATTCCACTGGAGTCAGGCTATCCTGGCTGAAGACGGCTGATAGCCAGAAACCGGTCCTAGGATGCTTGATTCCGGTTCAGGAAAGACATGGCTTGGCAGTTCGGGCTAGACTGTCCCCATGATGCACAGGGTCAAGGCTGATTTGCATATGGCCATGTCTGAACTGGGGTGGTGTGGAGTGCAAAAAAAAGGATGGATTGAGGCCCAGATCTCTGTACTTGGGTGAATGTATGACATTGTTCTGCATTCTGTCCATCAACTGTTGTTTTGCATTTGTCAACCTAAGTGGGATGGGTATGCTCAGACGTGAGCCCCATGCTCTCCACACCACTGGTCTCAAGCTATCCTGGCTGAAGACGGCTGTAACCAGAAACCGGTCCTAGGATGCTTGATTCCGGTCCAGGAAATTCATGGCTTGGCAGTTCGGCCTGCACTGTTCCCATGAGGCACAGGGTCAAGGCTGATTTGCATATGGCCATGTCTAAACTGGGGTGGTGTGGAGTGCAAAAAAACGATGGATTTAGGCCAGATCTCTGTGCTGGGGTGAATGTATGACATTGTTCTGCATTCTGTCCATCAACTGTTGTTTTGCATTTGTTACCCCGAGTGGGATGGGTATGCTCAGACGTGTGTCCCATGCTCTCCACACCACTGGAGTCAAGCTATCCTGGCTGAAGACGGCTGATAGCCAGAAACCGGTCCTAGGATGCTTGATTTCGGTCCAGGAAAGACATGGCTTGGCAGTTCGGGCTGGACTGTTCCCATGAGGCACAGGGTCAAGGCTGATTTGCATATGGCCATGTCTGAACTGGGGTGGTGTGGAGTGCTAAAAAACAATGGATTTAGGCCCAGATCTCTGTACTGGGGTGAATGTATGACATTGTTCTGCATTCTGTCAATCAACTGTTGTTTTGCATTTGTCACCCCGAGTGGGATGGGTATGCTCAGACGTGAGTCCCATGCTCTCCAAACCACTGGAGTCAAGCTATCCTGGCTGAAGACGGCTGATAGCCAGAAACCGGTCGTAGGATGCTTGATTCCGGTCCAGGAAAGACATGGCTTGGCAGTTCGGGCTGGACTGTTCCCATGAGGAACAGGGTCAAGGCTGATTTGCATATGGCCATGTCTGAACTGGGATGGTGTGGAGAGCAAAAAAACAAAGGATTTAGGCCCAGATCTCTGTACTGGGGGGAATTTATGACATTGTTCTGCATTCTGTCCATCAACTGTTGTTTTGCATTTGTCACCCCGAGTGGGAAGGGTATGCTCAGACGTGAGTCCCATGCTCTCCACACCACTGGAGTCAAGCTATCCTGGCTGAAGACGGCTGATAGCCAGAAACCGGTCGTAGGATGCTTGATTCCGGTCCAGGAAACACATGGCTTGGCAGTTTGGGCTGGACTGTTCCCATGAGACACAGGGTCAAGGCTGATTTGCATATTGCCATGTCTGAACTGGGGTTGTGTGGAGTGCAAAAACAACGATGGATTTAGGCCCATATCTCTGTACTGGGGTGAATGTATGACATTGTTCTGCATTCTGTCCATCAACTGTTGTTTTGCATTTGTCACCCTGAGTGGGATGGGTATGCTCAGACGTGAGCCCCATGTTCTCCACACCACTGGAGTCAAGCTATCCTGGCTGAAGACGGCTGATAACCAGAAACCGGCCCTAGGATGCTTGATTCCAGTCCAGGAAAGACATGGCTTGGCATTTCGGGCTGGACTGTTCCCATGAGGCACAGGGTCAAGGCTGATTTGCATATGGCAATGTCTGAACTGGGGTGGTGTAGAGTGCAAAAAAAACGATGGATTTAGGCCTAGATCTCTGTACTGGGGTGAATGTATGACATTGTTCTGCATTCTGTCCATCAACTGTTGTTTTGCCTTTGTCCACCCGAGTGGGATGGGTATGCTCAGACGTGAGTCCCATGCTCTCCACACCACTGGAGTCAAGCTATCCTGGCTGAAGACGGCTGATAGCCAGAAACCGGTCCAAGGATGCTTGATTCCGATCCAGGAAAGACATGGCTTGGCAGTTCGGGCTGGACTGTTCCCATGATGCACAGGGTCAAGGCTGATTTGCATATGGCCATGTCTGAACTGGGGTGGTGTGGAGTGCAAAAAAACTATGGATTTAGGCCCAGATCTCTGTACTGGGGAGAATGTATGACATTGTTCTGCATTCTGTCCATCAACTGTTGTATTGCCTTTGTCACCCCGAGTGGGATGGGTATGCTCAGACGTGAGACCCATGCTCTCCACACCACTGGAGTCAAGCTATCCTGGCTGAAGACAGCTGATAGCCAGAAACCGGTCCTAGGATGCTTGATTCCGGTCCAGGAAAGACATGGCTTGACAGTTCGGGCTGGACTGTTCCCATGAGGCACAGGGTCAAGGCTGATTTGCATATGGCCATGTCTGAACTGGGGTGGTGTGGAGTGCAAAAAAACGATGGATTTAGGCCCAGATCTCTGTACTGGGGTGAATGTATGACATTGTTCTGCATTCTGTTCATCAACTGTTGTTTTGCATTTGTCACCCCAAGTGGGATGGGTATGCTTAGACGAGAGCCCCATGCTCTCCACACCACTGGAGTCAAGCTATCCTCGCTGAAGACGGCTGATAGCCAGAAACCGGTCCTAGGATGCTTGATTCCGGTTAAGGAAAGACATGGCTTGGCAGTTCGGGCTGGACTGTTCCCATGAGGCACAGGGTCAAGGCTGATTTGCATATGGCCATGTCTGAACTGGGGTGGTGTGGAGTGCAAAAAAATGATGGATTTAGACCCAGATCTCTGTACTGGGGTGAATGTATGACATTGTTCTGCATTCTGTCCATCAACTGCTGTTTTGCATTTGTCGCCCCGAGTGGGATGGGTATACTCAGACGTGAGTCCCATGCTCTCCGCACCACTGGAGTCAAGTTATCCTGGCTGAAGACGGCTGATAGCCAGAAACCGGTCCTAGGATGCTTGATTCCGGTCAAGGAAAGACATGGCTTGGCAGTTCGGGCTAGACAGTCCCCATGAGGCACAGGGTCAAGGCTGATTTGCATATGGCCATGTCTGAACTGGGGTGGTGTGGAGTGCAAAAAAACGATGGATTTAGGCCCAGATCTCTGTACTGGGGTGAATGTATGACATTGTTCTGCATTCTGTCCATCAACTGTTGTTTTGCATTTGTCACCCCGAGTGGGATGGGTATGCTCAGACGTGAGTCTCATCCTCTCCACACCACTGGAGTCAAGCTATCCTGGCTGAAGACGGCTGATAGCCAGAAACCGGTACTAGGATGCTTGATTCCAGTCCAAGAAAGACATGGCTTGGCAGTTCAGGCTGGACTGTTCCCATGTGGCACAGGATCAAGGCTGATTTGCATATGACAATGTCTGAACTGTGGTGGTGTGGAATGCAAAAAAACGATGGATTTAGGCATAGATCTCTGTACTGGGGTGAATATATGACATTGTTCTGCATTCTGTCCATCAACTGTTGTTTTGCATTTGTCACCCCGAGTGGGATGGGTATGCTCAGACATGAGTCCCATGCTCTCCACACCACTGGAGTTAAGCTATCCTGGCTGAAGACGGCTGATAGCCAGAAACCGGTCCTAGGATGCTTGATTCCGGTCCAGGAAAGACATGGCTTGGCAGTTCGGGCTGGACTGTTGCCATGAGGCAAAGGGTCAAGGCTGATTTGCATATAGCCATGTCTGAACTGGGGTGGTGTGGAGTGCAACAAAATGATGGATTTAGGCCCAGATCTCTGTACTGGGGACAATGTATGACATTTTTCTGCATTCTGTCCATCAACTGTTGTTTTGCATTTGTCACCCGAGTGAGATGGGTATGCTCAGACGTGAGTCCCATGCTCTCCACACCACTGGAGTCAAGCTATCCTGGCTGAAGACGGCTGATAGCCAGAAACCGGTCCTAGGATGCTTGATTGCAGTCCAGGAAAGGCATGGCTTGCAGTTCGGGCTGGACTGTTCCCATGAGGCACAGGGTCAAGGCTGATTTGCATATGGCCATGTCTGAACTGGGGTGGTGTGGAGTGCAAAAAAACGATGGATTTAGGCCCAGATCTCTGTACTGGGGTGAATGTATGACATTGTTCTGCATTCTGTCCATCAACTGTTGTTTTGCAACAGCAACAGAATACAGCATGAGGTAATGCATTAGCTCACTTAATGCATTGGCTTTTTGCACATTCAATGAAGCCATTTTGCCTCTACACATTTGAAAATCTGCCCTAAAACTAGTAGCCTTTAATGCCAATGCTTGAGGTCCAGTGTCTATTTTTATTTCTTTGGCAGTGAGGATGCAGCATTGATTCGCAAAATGAGTATTATTTGTGTCTGTTGGTCGTGGAAGGGAACATAGCACCATAACTTTATTTTCCAGTACTTGAGAGGACCCATTTCATAATTGCCACCATTGCATCAAATGTTCTATTATAAAACTCTGGGGCTAAGCTAGTTTTAGAATTCCATAGGTCATTTTGTGTAACTTGGTGTGGTATGAAGTGCTTTTAAAATATACCTTTGTATAGGTAGAGAAGCCAGATGTAAAACTGTTCTGTAACAAAGACTTCTTCACAACATTGTCTGCGATACATGGAACTTTAACATTTACATTTGTGTTAACATTTTCCAATAATGTTATTTCAATGAGTTGCTTTATTCTAAAATGGTCACTACTTTAGGGGCGTTCTTCTGATTATTTTTGTGTTCCACTTAAGACTTTCCACTCTTTCAACTTTGTTCTCTTAGCTGTGATGTCTAAGGTGGCATCAACACTGAGAGTGCACTTAGCCACAGGTGAGTGAGAAAAGACTATGCTTTCTTGGTGTGTGTGTGTGTTTGGTATTGTTACTTTGCAGTAATGGGCATAATTAGTTTAATCAAATAACTGATAGCTTTCAGTAAAACTTTTTGAATTCCAGCAACTTCCATGAAATCTCCATTAATTTCTCATCTCTTGGTGAGGGAAGGCAGTGTTTGCTTGACTTGTTATTGTGCATATTTGAATGCTTGTTCCCTTGTGGCACCGTACTGTGTCAACATGTTTTTAGTGGGGGCATGTTGCACAGCTTTCGCTGCCACACCAAATTTGCATTTTAGGGAGAGAAATGCCCCAGGTTTATGATTGTTGCCCTTGGAGGTCTGAGAGGACCCAATTTAATTAGTTCCCCACAGAAATCCGGCATAAGAACGCTTTATAATTAAGATTGGATGAGCGAAAATGTGGGTATTGTGGAACTGTATCAGATATTGCACCTTTCGTTGTTCCCGTTGCACTGGACCCACCTCTTTACATGTGAAAAGATTCACACGGTCAGGCAATGCATCAATCACCTGGTTCAGGATTTACAAGATCCAGGCTATTACATTTAACATTTAATCTTTATTCATAAACACACCGATCATCGACGCATACACAAGTGAAAATGAGTGCACTTTCACTCAAAAATGTAAAACCTGTTGGCTTTGCCAATGTTTGTTATTTATATGGATGTTAGATCACAATCAGTCACTGACAGAGAGAAGAACTGTACCTTTATGTTGTTTATGTTGCCCTGTCTACTACCAGACATAGGCACTTGAGGATTTTTCAGAAAGAAACATTTGTAGGTATCAAATATTACTAGGGAAATGTAAGAAGTCACATCATTCTGTTTTATTAATAGTTATGTTTTATACAAACTTTACAAAAGAGGACACGTTTTTCCTATTATTCCCAAGTCCCCTCTTTTACTCACTGCATACCACTCTTCAAAGCCACTATTTTATCGTGTTCCTCTCAGTCAAGCCTACTAAACAGTTTCTATCCATGTCACAGTTCAACTTTGGATTTCTACATTGCCATAAATGTCACCATGCTGTGTTTGATTGTGGTGTACCGAATTATAGTTCTGGGCCTAATTTATTCTTTGTTGTGTTGATGTTATACCACTAGTTGCATAACCTGATTCAAATAAGGCAGGAATCAAGGATGCTAACCTCTACATTTTCTAGAGATGCAGCTTTAGTAGCCCCCCCCCCACCCCCCCCGGCAACAATATAGGAACTTATGTCATTGGCAGAACCAATGAGTTGTGTAGTCGCTGATTATTTACAATGTTAAAAGCTGACAATCTTTACTAAAAGCTTCTTTCTATATCCTGCTTTCTTTCTTTCACACATTCTTTATTACATACTTCATTGAACCATCTTTTACCTCTTCCTCCCATCTACATCTTTAAGCCTGTCTTTTAGCTTTCTTTTCCCTCACCTTTCCCCCCTCTTCTCACACCTTCCTCTTAAAGCATACCCTCTCTGACATTCTTCCTTTTTAATCCCACCTCCTCTGCATCACCTCTTTATGCTGTTGTATGTAGCACTGTGTTGGAAATGACCATCATTTGCATGGCATTGCCCCAAATGTTTGCTTTCACTGTCTTTATTGTCCCTGCTAACCAGCAGTGAAGTGGCTGTACCCTTTAAATATGATGAGTGTGGTCTACACCAGATTAACACATCTAATTTACCTATTAGCCCCTAGTATATGGTACAAAGTGTACCAAGGGGCTGTATATTGTATGTCAGTAGTGGGCTGAAGCACCCACTGTATATGCCACTGCAGTAACATAACCTGACATACTATGTGTATTTGTAAAGTGCACGTTCAACCAAGGGTATCTTGGCACTGAATGACAGATGTTTATTGCTACCCAACTCAAAGGTACTGATTTTATCGAGCTCAGATGCATGAAAGGCTGAGTGGACCCTCCTGGATTGGAACCTGTAACCATGAGGTCGAACATAAGCCCCTACAGTTGACGTATTAGTCCATTAATCCACCAGACCCAACAATGACTGAGTAAACTTCGACCTAGACCGACCACTGTAGTCTGTCAGTGTAGTTTCAAACTGCCAGTTCGACTTGCCAAAATAAACCATTTTGACATGCCTAAACCTTCCTTTTGTATATAAATTGGTCACCACTAATGTAGGCCTTAGAACACATCAGTCAGAGTGCATGGTATTTAAAGTTAGGGCATGTTAAGGTTTAATATTAGACTTCTCCTTACAATAGAGAAACCCTAAAAGCTATTTTCTCTGTAGCAAGGCTGGCTGCCTCCACAGGAACATCCTGAATTACAATATTCTACCTCATAATGCAAATGTCAGGATGGTAAACACTGGAGAAATATGTCAAGGACTCTTTTTAATAGTTAGACAAAATCCAATTTAATTGTAAAATTGCATTGCATCTAACTAATAAGGATAATATACTCAAGAACAATGACTATTGCTCTGCCTCAAACTTCTAAGGCCTTTTCAAAAGTACTCCAACTGTCACCTAACATTTTATGGCTTCCATGTAGTGAGGGGTGAATTGCTCCCAGAACAAGGACAACATGCATTGGGTTTGGGGAGGTTCTGGACTCTTCCTGACAGGGTGGCCTGGGGGCTATGCCAAGGAAATTGATTGATGTAGCTCACATGGAACCTGCTCTTTATTGTTTTTCTAATCAGACTAGCGCTAATCCCTGTGATAGGGGGAGCTGCTGCGGAACTGGTATAGAGTGACCATAGTGAAGGGGTTGCTAATTTCCATAGCCACACCTCTGGGTGGGCACTGGAAACTCTGACCAGGGGAATAAAGAATCTTCCATGCTGGACTTGTGGAGAGATGGCCCTTGTGGGATAGATTACAGTAAAACACATAGGAACAGCAGTAGATTCAGGCAGGGCCTCTCTAGAAACATTTACCCCATAGCGAAGGGAGTGGTCAGGAGCAGTCCCCACCTATAGGGGAGTGCCAGCCAGAAATGTACCACCTTTAGTACCCTCCCTATGGTACTGCTGGACCTAGTCAACATTCAGAAGAGGAAAGCCTTACTGTCTAAAGACGTAAGAAGGCTGGACCTACTTCCTTAGTACCTAGTATCTCAGAAGGGACTACAAGAAGCATAAGGTTGACCTCCTGTTTGAGCTACAAGGCAACATAAGCTTCAAAAGGACTTTCTCCTGTATTTCTAGCTGACCAGTTTCAACTGGACATGCCTGGACCCTGTCCCTGGCTTGGCAGTTCGGGCTGGACTGTTGCCATGAGGCACAGGGTCAAGGCTGATTTGCATATGGCCATGTCTGAACTGGGGTGGTGTGGAGTGCAAAAAAATGATGGATTTAGACCCAGATCTCTGTACTGGGGTGAATGTATGACATTGTTCTGCCCATCAACTGCTGTTTTGCATTTGTCGCCCCGAGTGGGATGGGTATACTCAGACGTGAGTCCCATGCTCTCCACACCACTGGAGTCAAGTTATCCTGGCTGAAGACGGCTGATAGCCAGAAACCGGCACTAGGATGCTTGATTCCAGTCCAGGAAAGACATGGCTTGGCAGTTCAGGCTGGACTGTTCCCATGTGGCACAGGGTCAAGGCTGATTTGCATATGGCAATGTCTGAACTGTGGTGGTGTGGAATGCAAAAAAACGATGGATTTAGGCATAGATCTCTGTACTGGGGTGAATATATGACATTGTTCTGCATTCTGTCCATCAACTGTTGTTTTGCATTTGTCACCCCGAGTGGGATGGGTATGCTCAGACATGAGTCCCATGCTCTCCACACCACTGGAGTTAAGCTATCCTGGCTGAAGACGGCTGATAGCCAGAAACCGGTCCTAGGATGCTTGATTCCGGTCCAGGAAAGACATGGCTTGGCAGTTCGGGCTGGACTGTTGCCATGAGGCACAGGGTCAAGGCTGATTTGCATATGGCCATGTCTGAACTGGGGTGGTGTGGAGTGCAAAAAAATGATGGATTTAGGCCCAGATCTCTGTACTGGGGACAATGTATGACATTTTTCTGCATTCTGTCCATCAACTGTTGTTTTGCATTTGTCACCCCGAGTGAGATGGGTATGCTCAGACGTGAGTCCCATGCTCTCCACACCACTGGAGTCAAGCTATCCTGGCTGAAGACGGCTGATAGCCAGAAACCGGTCCTAGGATGCTTGATTGCAGTCCAGGAAAGGCATGGCTTGCAGTTCGGGCTGGACTGTTCCCATGAGGCACAGGGTCAAGGCTGATTTGCATATGGCCATGTCTGAACTGGGGTGGTGTGGAGTGCAAAAAAAAGGATGGATTTAGGCCCAGATCTCTGTACTGGGGTGAATGTATGACATTGTTCTGCATTCTGTCCATCAACTGTTGTTTTGCAACAGCAACAAAATACAGCATAAGTTAATGCATTAGCTCACTTAATGCATTGGCTTTTTGCACATTCAATGAAGCCATTTTGCCTCTACACATTTGAAAATCTGCCCTAAAACTAGTAGCCTTTAATGCCAATGCTTGAGGTCCAGTGTCTATTTTTATTTCTTTGGCAGTGAGGATGCAGCATTGATTCGCAAAATGAGTATTATTTGTGTCCGTTGGTCGTGGAAGGGAACATAGCACCATAACTTTATTTTCCAGTACTTGAGAGGACCCATTTCATAATTGCCACCATTGCATCAAATGTTCTATTATAAAACTCTGGGGCTAAGCTAGTTTTAGAATTCCATAGGTCATTTTGTGTAACTTGGTGTGGTATGAAGTGCTTTTAAAATATACCTTTGTATAGGTAGAGAAGCCAGATGTAAAACTGTTCTGTAACAAAGACTTCTTCACAACATTGTCTGCGATACATGGAACTTTAACATTTACATTTGTGTTAACATTTTCCAATAATGTTATTTCAATGAGTTGCTTTATTCTAAAATGGTCACTATTTTAGGGGCGTTCTTCTGATTATTTTTGTGTTCCACTTAAGACTTTCCACTCTTTCAACTTTGTTCTCTTAGCTGTGATGTCTAAGGTGGCATCAACACTGAGAGTGCACTTAGCCACAGGTGAGTGAGAAAAGACTATGCTTTCTTGGTGTGTGTGTGTGTTTGGTATTGTTACTTTGCAGTAATGGGCATAATTAGTTTAATCAAACAACTGATAGCTTTCAGTAAAACTTTTTGAATTCCAGCAACTTCCATGAAATCTCCATTAATTTCTCATCTCTTGGTGAGGGAAGGCAGTGTTTGCTTGACTTGTTATTTTGCATACTTGAATGCTTGTTCCCTTGTGGCACCGTACTGTGTCAACATGTTTTTAGTGGGGGCATGTTGCACAGCTTTCGCTGCCACACCAAATTTGCATTTTAGGGAGAGAAATGCCCCAGGTTTATGATTGTTGCCCTTGGAGGTCTGAGAGGACCCAATTTAATTAGTTCCCCACAGAAATCCGGCACAAGAACGCTTTATAATTAGGATTGGATGAGAGAAAATGTGGGTATTGGGGAAGTGTATCAGATATTGCACCTATCGTTGTTCCCGTTGCACTGGACCCACCTCTTTACATGTGAAAAGATTCACACGGTCAGGCAATGCATCAATCACCTGGTTCAGGATTTACAAGATCCAGGCTATTACATTTAACATTTAATCTTTATTCATAAACACACTGATCATCGACGCATACACAAGTGAAAATGAGTGCACTTTCACTCAAAAATGTAAAACCTGTTGGCTTTGCCAATGTTTGTTATTTATATGGATGTTAGATCACAATCAGTCACTGACAGAGAGAAGAACTGTACCTTTATGTTGTTTATGTTGCCCTGTCTACTACCAGACATAGGCACTTGAGGATTTTTCAGAAAGAAACATTTGTAGGTATCAAACATTACTAGGGAAATGTAAGAAGTCACATCATTCTGTTTTATTAATAGTTATGTTTTATACAAACTTTACAAAAGATGACACGTTTTTCCTATTATTCCCAAGTCCCCTCTTTTACTCACTGCATACCACTCTTCAAAGCCACTATTTTATCGTGTTCCTCTCAGTCAAGCCTACTAAACAGTTTCTATCCATGTCACAGTTCAACTTTGGATTTCTACATTGCCATAAATGTCACCATGCTGTGTTTGATTGTGGTGTACCGAATTATAGTTCAGGGCCTAATGTATTCTTTGTTGTGTTGATGTTATACCACTAGTTGCATAACGTGATTTAAATAAGGCAGGAATCAAGGATGCCAACCTCTACATTTTCTAGAGATGCAGCTTTAGTAGCCCCCCCCCGGCCCCCCGGCAACAATATAGGAACTTATGTCATTGGCAGAACCAATGAGTTGTGTAGTCGCTGATTATTTACAATGTTAAAAGCTGACAATCTTTACTAAAAGCTTCTTTCTATATCCTGCTTTCTTTCTTTCACACATTCTTTATTACATACTTCATTGAACCATCTTTTACCTCTTCCTCCCATCTACATCTTTAAGCCTGTCTTTTAGCTTTCTTTTCCCTCACCTTTCCCCCCTCTTCTCACACCTTCCTCTTAAAGCATACCCTCTCTGACATTCTTCCTTTTTAATCCCACCTCCTCTGAATCACCTCTTTATGCTGTTGTATGTAGCACTGTGTTGGAAATGACCATCATTTGCATGGCATTGCCCCAAATGTTTGCTTTCACTGTCTTTATTGGCCCTGCTAACCAGCAGTGACGTGGCTGTACCCTTTAAATATGATGAGTGTGGTCTACACCAGATTAACACATCTAATTTACCTATTAGCCCCTAGTATATGGTACAAAGTGTACCAAGGAGCTGTATATTGTATGTCAGTAGTGGGCTGAAGCACCCACTGTATATGCCACTGCAGTAACATAACCTGACATACTATGTGTATTTGTAAAGTGCACGTTCAACCAAGGGTATCTTGGCACTGAATGACAGATGTTTATTGCTATCCAACTCAAAGGTACTGATTTTATCGAGCTCAGATGCACGAAAGGCTGAGTGGACCCTCCTGGATTGGAACCTGTAACCATGAGGTCGAACATAAGCCCCTACAGTTGACGTATTAGTCCACTAATCCACCAGACCCAACAATGACTGAGTAAACTTTGACCTAGACCGACCACTGTAGTCTGTCAGTGTAGTTTCAAACTGCCAGTTCGACTTGCCAAAATAAACCATTTTGACATGCCTAAACCTTCCTTTTGTATATAAATTGGTCACCACTAATGTAGGCCTTAGAACACATCAGTCAGAGTGCATGGTATTTAAAGGTAGGGCATGTTAATGTTTAATATTAGACTTCTCCTTACAATAGAGAACCCCTAAAAGCTATTTTCTCTGTAGCAAGGCTGGCTGCCTCCACAGGAACATCCTGAATTACAATATTCTACCTCATAATGCAAATGTCAGGATGGTAAACACCGGAGAAATATGTCAAGGGCTCTTTTTACTAGTTAGACAAAATCCAATTTAATTGTAAAATTACATTGCATCTAACTAATAAGGATAATATACTCAAGAACAATGACTATTGCTCTGCCTCAAACTTCTAAGGCCTTTTCAAAAGTACTCCAACTGTCACCTAACATTTTACGGCTTCCATGTAGTGAGGTGTGAATTGCTCCCAGAACAAGGACAACATGCATTGGGTTTGGGGAGGTTCTGGACTCTTCCTGACAGGGTGGCCTGGGGGCTATGCCAAGGAAATTGATTGATGTAGCTCACATGGAACCTGTTCTTTATTGTTTTTCTAATCAGACTAGCGCTAATCCCTGTGATAGGGGGAGCTGCTGCGGAACTGGTATAGAGTGACCATAGTGAAGGGGTTGCTAATTTCCATAGCCACACCTCTGGGTGGGCACTGGAACCTCTGACCAGGGGAAGAAAGAATCTTCCATGCTGGACTTGTGGAGAGATGGTCCTTGTGGGATAGATTACAGTAAAACACATAGGAACAGCAGTAGATTCAGACAGGGCCTCTCTAGAAACATTTACCCCATAGCGAAGGGACTGGTCAGGAGCAGTCCCCACCTATAGGGGAGTGCCAGCCAGAAATGTACCACCTGTAGTACCCTCCCTATGGTACTGCTGGACCTAGTCAACATTCAGAAGAGGAAAACCTTACTGTCTAAAGACGTAAGAAGGCTGGACCTACTTCCTTAGTACCTAGAATCTCAGAAGGGGCTACAAGAAGCATAAGGTTGACCTCCTGTTTGAGCTACAAGGCAACATAAGCTTCAAAAGGACTTTCTCCTGTATTTCTAGCTGACCAGTTTCAACTGGACATGCCTGGACCCTGTTGCTGGCCTCTGTGGGAGTAAATATCAACCCTCAATAGCTGTCTACAAGGTCCAGGACTCTGGGCTGGTGTGAAAGTGTCCTCATCCTGCTGTGCCCTAAAACCTGGGACTTAAACCTTTATTGACTTCTTTTTGCATGGAAAACTATTGTGAGACCGGGACCAAACTGCAAAGCTGATACGACAAAGGTGCATCTCCGCTGAACATGAGTTTGCTCTAGCTCCAGCTATGTTCTTCTCTGCAGCAGCAAATCCTTTATAGCCAGACTACTTGATGCCAGAATCCATCCATGGTGCGCCATCTTCATTTACAGCCTGCAGCCTTAATCAGTAAAAAGTAAGGCAATGAGGTATTGTTTTTAGAAGTGTGATTAACAAAAATATCTTTGAAAAAGAAAGTCTTTCAGTTCAAATTTAAAAAGGGCCTTTGAATTAGTGATGGGCCAGTTCAGATGTAAGGAATTCCAGAACTGGTCATATTTCCTGAAAATAATCGAGCCATTAATCTTTGTTTTTTTGAGGTCAGGGGTTCTATTAGCAAACATCACCATTCACTGATGGTCTAGCTCCATCAGATATCTTAGGCCTGGTCCTCCATATGCTCATATTACACTTTCGATTCACCAGTCTTCCTCTCTAACACCCCATTACTTCACTCCTCTAGCTTTCTTATTTACTCACACACTTTAGTGTGCTTCCTCATCCATCCGTCTAACCTGCACCTTTTTCACTTCCACAGCTACTTTTCAATATCCCTTTATCAAACACTATACTCTTAATACACTATGCAGTCAGACCTTCTTCATAAACTCTATTTTCGCACATATAGCTCTCTTCCATGTTCTCCTTTTTCTCAGTCTTTTCTCACATATGCATGATCTCCCTCTTCTAATTCTTGTGACTTAAACAATGCTTACGGTGTAGTGTGTTTATCAAGGTACCTATATTGATACTCCTATTTCTGACCCTTGTCCGGTTATTAATTCACTAATGTCCATACACCGGCACAGAAACCCGTCTTCAGATTAGGTCATAGCGCATGCTGTCACATTAAGCAAGCACTATCCCTTCAGCCCCCTAGAGAAGCACACCGAGTACTCAAAACAAATCAAACCTCCAACAGAACTGGGAAATCCCCGCGACCATTGTTTTGATTTCGCTCGAGACCTCCTGCAAAGAATGTAAGAACGACCAGTCCTTATGACATTCTTGCTGATGTCTTATGTCCATCCTTACGTCAAACACGGCACCTTTCAGGTATAAATATACCGACGCTGCCCTAAGCTAAGACACGGTGGTGACAAGCTTGGAGCAGCGCTACTTGCTGGAGAGCCCAGCTGATGCAGAAAAAGCCCACGGACGCTGCCCCTCCCTTTTGACGCGCTGAGAGAGAGACGCTGCCTTTTCTCCTGCCGAGAAATCCAGCCTCCGGCGTTTCCAGCCGCCCTCGCGGGTAACTGGGATATCGAGTCCTGAGACACAGATACCAACCCTCCAGCCTTCTAAATCCCAGGTACTGAACTGACTAACCCCTTACAGAGAATTCTTGAGTCAGATTCTTGGCAAAGCAAACTTAACTTAAACTGCTACTTACTTACTCCCTCCCAAGTATTAGGCTTAGGTCAGGTACACCGGGGTAGGCGTAGTTAGAAGCACCAGTTGAGTATGATTAGTCAATGTATATATGTATGTATATCTTTTATCCATTTTAAGTATCATATGGCTAAGAAACCATATAAATGCTTTTACAGTATTATTTTATAATTCTGTTTTTACTGTATGCACTTTACTTAACTATAAGTATTGCAATAATAGCGATTCATTTCTCTTGTATGAGAAAAGAGACTGCTCAATAAATAACATCTTTTATTGAACCACGCCCATCTCTTATTTCTCTACAAACTGGTGAAACTAAGAATGCACGTATTGACTGAGTAAAATAAGTTGTCTTTTATTTTCACACGACTCTAGAGATATACTCTTGATTAGGGGAGAGCAAAGTTGTCATGTTCTATGGTTGTCAGAAACTAAATCCCTTCTTGTCTATCCAGGGAGGTTAAACTCATCCTTGCCTATTCGAGAAAGTTTCTAGTGAACTCTGAGCTAGCTGGCACACATAACTTTAAGTCTAATATCGTCAGTAGAAGACCTAGTTAACCGCAGTCCTACGTCTATACTATTGAAGATATTATTCCAATGCGCAGAGCCTATTGGGATAATAGGAACTACACTACATGGCGCCCAACGGTTTGGATAGGCGATAAATCTAACGCAAGACATTAGAGTAATTCAGTCGTGCTTTTTCACACAGACCCTTTTTTCCATAAAACTCCAAAGACGTCTGGAGTGGGTGAAAGGTTAGATCCGCCAAACTTAGTAGGAGGAGACTCCTATGTATGGTTTTTGGTTTATTCAACGTTGAAGGATACAGTGTTCCAAAATATTGTGCATCTAATCATTGTTTCCTTGAAAACCTGATCTGCAACAAAAAACCTTCTTGTCAGTAAAATGTCAGACAATGAAGAAGAAAGGGAGGCAGCTAGAATAGCAGCTCAACTCCTAGAGGAAGACACAAGTCTCCTACAGCAAGACCCGGGTGCAATACTCATCCCGGTCAGCATAAGAAAAACTATAACTTTAAAATTTATAGAAAATGGACTGACACCAAGAGGTGGTACAGTCATATTTGTAATTGAGGCACACGAATATCGGCAGACAGAGGTATTCTATTCATGGATAAATTTTCCAGCAGCAAACGCTGTAACAAAGGAGTTCCATTATTACAAAATAGAGGAACCTCCGGATGAGTACACCCCTTTTGAGGAGGTGGAAATACCACTCAAATACCAAGAGCACCTGCTCTGGTTTAAAGGCGCCCTAAAACATAATGATCACATCACCAGGCTCGGTCCACTAGGAAGACCAGGAGCGACGTGGCCGGTTCTAGCCGGATACACACCACATCCAGACATTGAAAAAATTTCAATAACAGAACTTTTAACACAGTTAAAACAACTGATTAAAATACACAGACAACTAGTCCAATATGTAATGAGGACTTCAACAGTCCAACCAGCTATTAAAATTCCACAGCTGACCCCTCATCAGGGGAACACAAATAAAATCACACCACAAAACATACAGTCCTGTCTAGGTAAAGTACCCATTAAACGGGAACAAATTCCATTCTGGTTAGCACAAAAAATCACTCAAATAGAGGCGGTATTTCCAGATACCACACCTGTGGAGAAACACAGAATTCTGACTATCTGTCTCCCAATGGGGATCGCACCACATGTGGAGGACTGTGACACTTGGGGTACAGACTTTGCTTCCATTTACACAAAAACACATGGTGTTCCGTCCATGGCGGTAATACCAGAAGTGCTAAAACAGATTAAAAATGAATACGGTCCAGAACCTGCTCTAACTCTGGGTATGAAATTACTGAAAGACTTCAAGCAGGTCTCGGCAATATTACTAGCAAACATAAAAGGGGAAGCAGCAAATGTGGCAATCCGCCAAAGATTGAAGGAAACAGATATAGCAGACCAACCATTTGAACTTGCCAGAATCATAGAAAAATCCTATGAAGAACTAGGAAGAGATAGTTTGGGTGGTAAACCAGTGAAACCCCAACTAATAGAAAATCCTGAAAAGGTATTTATTAAAAATAATCTAAACACTTCAAAAAAGAACTGGGATGGAAATAAACAATCCACTCCCAAAGAGAAAAGATTCCAGTCCAGAGGAAGGTCTCCTCGGCGGAGAGAAAGATCTCCGGACCAAGGACACAAGTCTCCCCAGAGGGAGCCCTCTGAGAAAAAATACAACCTTATAAATAGGGATAATTTGAAGAAACCTGATAGATATCAAGATATTGATACACATCCCTCTCGATCTTTTCAGACTTCCTCGCAGAAATCGGAAAGAAGAGGACGGTCAGAACACAGGGAAGAGCACGTCAAGTCCAAAGACAAAGAACCTGCTCATCAAAGTAAAAAGTTACAATTTCCAAAGAAGAAGGTAGCCAGCATTAAAATATTCAAACATGCCGAGGATCCTGAGGACTCAGCTGAAAAACGGAGAGTGGGCTCAGACAATGCTAGACAGCGCAGCAGAAGTGAGCATAGCTCGCAAGATCCTGATGAATCATCTGGAGACAGTGGACACGAATGAGTACATTCAGGTGGAAACTGCAGATACCAGAGTTAGCAAACCTCATAAAATATATGAAATAACCTTACGTATAGAGGGAGATAAGACTAGGAAAATAAGGGGTCTATTTTGGGATAATCTCTCCAAGGGCTATGACATCCTTCTAGCTGAAAAAGACTGGCCACCAGAGTTTGTCAGGGAGTGCCCTCATGGCGAAGAAATGATTATGCCTGCCTTATCAAATCATATTCCAATTCATAAAAAATATACACTTGCAAGAAAGTGGGCAGTAGCCCAGGCTCCTGCACTATATAAAAATCATGTAGGATGGGATGAGGACTCTCCTCCTCACAAAATCCAGTTAAAATCTCAACCAACTGCACAGAGGCAGTACCCAATTAAGCAAGAAGCTAAAAAACAGGTCAGGGAGATCTTAGATCAACTTGAATACCAGGGGGTGATTGAAACATGCACCTCACAAATGAACAATCCTTTGTTTCCTGTCTCCAAACCAGATGATACATATCGTCTAGTTTTGGACTACAGACACCTTAACTCATGCTGCAAAACGTTTGCAGTACAAAACTCACACAGTGCCACACTAATGAATAGCATAGTGCGCAAAAAATTCAAAACAACATTAGACATCTCTAATGGATTCTTTTGTCAAAATATAGCACCAGAAAGCAGATATTTGACCGCTTTCTCAATAAATGGCTCGCAGAAAAATTTCTGTCGTTTGCCCCAAGGGTTCAAGAACAGCCCAGGATTATTCTCAGCGAGAGTGACAGAATTACTACAAATGTATGATGATGAGGCATTATCTTATGTCGATGACAGCTATCTAACAGACGATGACTTGGATACTCACTTGAAAAGAGTGAACACCATAATACTTGGGTTCGCAGCAGAGGGTTACAAATTCAACTTCAAGAAGTCAAGAATTGCCCATCTGACAGTCCTATTTTTAGGATATGAATTATCAAGTGAAGGCAAAAGCCTGGCTGACAATTTCCTAGAGAAATGTGCTGTAATCCAAGCACCTAGAACACTGAAAAACTTGCAATCAATTCTAGGTTTCCTGAATTTCAGAAGAACTTACATTATAAACTATGCAGAGAGGGTTAAACCTCTGTATGATCTAATAAAACCAGATTTTAAAAGAATCAATTGGATTCAAAAACACACAGAAATTTTGAGATCTTTACAAACAGACATGTTAGTTAAAACAAAACTGCAAACACGCGATAACACACGCAACCTTGTGATTCGAGTCATCCCAGGAAGATGCGGATTCACATACCTGACCTCAAATGAGGGAGAAAAGGTACCAATAACATACAAATCACATTTGTACACAGAAGCTGAAAAAACATTCAGCATTAAGGAAAACATTGTTCACGCGGTTCAAACAGCTGTAGCAAGAGAAAGATACCAAGCTGACGGCAGACAAATTACAGTCAGAACAGCAGAATCAGCCTTTGAGGCATTAACAACCCCATGTAATTTACCCACTATGGCACTGAATCCTAGATGGATACAATGGGAAGATTCTATTGCTACAGACAGAGTGAAATACTATTTTGATCCAGAGTTGACAAAATTAAAAAATCTAGAATATGAAAGAGAATATCCTCTGCCAATCGACATACTGCCCGTACGACAGTACGCCTGTGTAATACATACAGACGGACATGCTCAGCCCTCAGTTTGGGGTGAACAAGCTTATAACGCCACATGCGAGATTACAAAAGACGTGTGGCGCGGAGGTAAATTAAGACCTCTGTTTTCAAAAGCACACTCAGTGGAAAACAATTCAGAACAACAAACTGACTAAATAGCGTTAAAAATGGCGCTAGATAATACGGATCGCGAATTCCCGACACTAATAGTGAGCGATTCATATTACTGCGTAAAAACATACAATAACGACTTGCAGAAATGGGTTGAAAACGGGTACAAAGATGACACAGGTGCAACAATAAAGCAAAAATCGCTTTGGGAACAAATAGTTCTTTTAAAGAAAGAACTACCAAAGACTCACGTGATACACTCTCTGAGTCATCAGCGTGATGGCGTTCACGTTGCAGGGAATTCATTGGCTGAGACAGCCACAGCGGAACCAACTAAATCGGCTTCCGTAGCTACAAAAAAGCGTTCAATAAAATACATTGACGGGGAAACAATGCTGGCGGTAATAATGTCATCAAAAGGCGACTGCTCAGCGCTACCCCTCATGTATCCACTCAATTATACATACATAATCGATGCAAACTCCGTTCCTTTTGCTCGAATCCCTGGAGTGGGGGATAGAGTGATTCCAAACATGGACAGGAGAGGCTTGTTAATAGCAGACGCACATATGGGTGAGGGTCTTAGACACCTTACACTTAGGGATTCTCTAGAAGAATTACAATCAACATACTGGTGGCCAGGAATGAGCCTGCAACATCACATATTTGCAAAAAACTGCCAAAACTGCAACAGAGATCGCTGTGGTGACCAAGACGGTGTATTGCCATGGCGTTTCACCCAATAAGGATTAGGCTATCGACATGAAATACCCAGTATGAATAATGCGTCATATTAACATGTAGAGAATATTTTCACTTAAAATGTAGACCCCAGCTCTCGGCTGACGTCTGAACTGTTATACAAAGATTTGCGAGTCTAGAATGGCATATACGCAATTTGCATGCTACATCCTGACTAGGGTCCTGCTTTTTAGGTCTAGAGCTTATGAGACGGACATGACCAGCATGGGATTAGCATTGCGGTACTCTTGTCACCTCCTTCCTGAGGGAAATGGGATGGTGTAAAGAAAAAACCAGGGCATAGAGCAATCTATAACAGCAAAGGTATTAGGTTCAGGGGCTGGGTGGGTCAAACATTTAATAAGTGTCCAACGTAGTCTTAATAATCTGCCAAGAAATTCTCTGAAAGGTCTCAGTCCGTACGAACTATTGTTTGGGACTAGAATGTTAATCCAGGACCTTGATAGTCAAACTTCAGTGGTTAAAGAAAAATGCTTTGATATCAAAGATCGTTTGGCTATTTTACAGGACTTAAACAAAAAAAGAAAAGACCTGAGCAACATCAAGTTGAAGCAACAGCCAACAGCCACTGACGAGAAACCACCTGTCCCAGCAAGGCCTGTCTGGATTCCAAAAATCGGGGATCTGGTCAGAGAGAAGATCGCAGTAAAGAAGGAATTTGGGCCTTCTTACAGAAAAGCAGTTCCTGTCTTGTCTGTCAACGGGACAAGATCAGTAGTACTACCGCCCCTTGCTGGTAAAAAGGAGAACCGAGTTGTATCCATCGACCTGGTTAAACCACAATCATGTGGCCGATAACAAGTAGTAGGCCAAGTGGACTCCCAAGAAGTAGTAGAACACCAAAGTTTGCTACAAACACAGAGGTTCAAACTGAAAGACTAATCACAATTGATAAACCTACAGTAAAACAACAAGGACTATGCAACAAAGCCATGGAACTTAAACCTCTTGAAACCCAAATTAAAATCTTAAATCAAGAAACACCAGTCTACAATGATGTAACCACAGACTATGCTAATGAAACAAAGAAAATTCCAAAAACAAAAAGGAATCTAGAAGCAATTGAAACAATTGACAGAACAGCATCAGGCTACTTCATCAACTTCGATGATTTTTCTGAAGATCTGAGTGAACCTGAGGAACAGCCGACAACAAAAACTTTTAAAGACAAAGCAAAGGAACTCTTTCATCAACTAAAAGAAACCTATCTGATTTCTCCATGGATTGAACTTTGGGTGGCACTAGGAGTATTCATCCTCATACTTTGGCTCATCATGGTACTATGCTTGGGACATTTCATTGAGGGAAAATATGTTACAATGGACACAGCAAGTCAGAACATCAACTTGGTCCTGAAACCACACAAGTCTTCACACATAGAGAAAAGAGAACTTTCTTCAGTAAACTTCACAGCCAATCCTATACCCGGTGGGGTAGCATGGGACAAAACTGATTACGAAATCTATGGTCCGGTTGAGCTTCTGAAGTATCCTCATCAATTTAAGATTTCATTAAGTGACTTTGTAAAACCAAGCACATTTGCTGATGATTGGGACTTTGAAAGTATTAATGATATGATGTCTGATCTAGTAATGTCAGCTAAATTTACGGAACATGATTATTTGCAAGGTTCATCTAATTACGATCAAATGTTTTGTTATAACCATTATGGTAACCATTATCTGCATAAATCTACTCAACCTAGAAATGTTTTAAAATTTAACCAATGGGAACATTGTGCAACTCCACCAAAAGGCAGTTCAAAGACATATTTTGATAAATATTCATACTGTTCAGGGTTCAACACAAGTAATGCAGAATCATTTTATTTCAAATTGTTAAATAAGACAGGAGTGAAAACCATGCTTACAAACACAAAATTGATATATTCAGACTCATTTTTTGACAAAATGAACACATTCGGTTTTGACTTCTGGAACAATAACATTGAAACGAAAACGATCTGGGGCACAAAAGATTGGCAAGTGCAAGGTATAGAATCATTATTTAGAGCCTGCATGATCCCAGAACAAATTATATTTTTGAATGATACAATTCAACAAACATCCTGTCTTGGCCTAGCCAAAATTAAAGACTTAAATAAACCGTCTATTCCAAAACCAACACCTACCAGTAATAGCACTACGGATGTTGAGATAGACATATCCTATATTTTAAAACAAAACAGAACACATGCTGATTGGAAAAAATGGTTGATCTGGCCCACAGACACAAATAACTGTCAAGACAGATTCCTGAACAAAATACAGGGGTTCACATTGACCAGGCCAGACCCAAGATACTCCCAGAGACAACATCCAGGGATTGTAACTACTTATAGTGTGGGGAAACTCTGCCTTCAATGGCTTTATACATCCACACTGTCAGAAATTAAGCAACACTTAACTTTACTTAAAGAAGGTGCTGACTTGCGTGATTTCATCATGGGACCACGCAAGCAGCGTCAAAAACGTTTCATAGCGGCCTCTATAAATGCAGCGTACAACGAAGCTTGGAAAGTAACTCAAATTGAGACAGCAGAAAAAATACGGGAAATTGACCGTGTTAATTTGGAAAAATCACTTTCTGTTGTGGACAATGGGTTAATGACTCTGTCTTCCAGAATATATTCACTGGACAGTATTGTATCTTCTGCAATCGATATAATAGAACAAGACTTACTGATGTTGCAACACGGTCAGTCTCAATTGCGTTCTATTGTACAGCTTGGCTGGACGTTACAAAATCTGCGTTCAGGCTATGTGCCTTGGCGTCTAATCAACACAACGTCACTATTTAATATCTTTAACCTTACTGATAAACAAATCAGTTTGGCACAAAAGGGTGCTGACTATACAATTCTGAGCATTGAAAAACTTGAGAGATTACCATTGACAATGTCAGAACGACCTGTCATTGAATGGATAATACATGGGATAATAAATATTCCGATAACAACTTTCCAGTTTCAATACTGCCAAATATATACAGGCAGGCCAGTATGAAAGGTTGGGTAAAGGATACATTAAGTCCACATGGAACTTGCCCTATACACACACATGTGTCAGTAATAACGGACAGAGTGTATTTCTTAGTGGTAATAATTGTGAGAAATCACTAAGTGGCATACTTCTGTGTCAGGGTATTAGTTTGCATGGGGCCTGTGAAGGGACTTCAAATAACCTTTCATGTCACCAGTTAGGCACACTTGCAACACAAATAGTACCATTCTTTAGAAGACTTTCGAACGGGAGTTACATTCTAATTGTAGATCACAGATGTTGTGGCTTGCTGAAAGGAAAACCTTATCTCATAAGCGTGACTTCCAGGGTCATGTGCTGTGAAAGAGTATTGTTCCCAAATGATGCTCCAGACAGGGAGGGAAGGTTATGGCCCAGTTTAAAAATCTCTTCTATTCGAATTGATACTTTAAGCAGAATGAAGACTGTGCTCCTACAGACGCCAACCCAGTTGACGTCATCAAACGGCAGAGATTCATTCAATGTTATCAACAAATAGCCCCTTACACTTTGAAGAAATGTTGAACGAAATCTTAAATATTTCTGATACAAGTGGTATCGCCAGTGTATTTAAGACAGTTTTTTCAGGCGCTTTAACACCATTCAAAGCGATCCTGGGTATTTTTCCAAATTTCGTCCATTCCATCTTTGGCGGACATCCACTCCTGTTGGGACTCGTAGCAGGCATTTTATTCTTGCTACTCTTGCTACGTTATGGCAAGCCATGTCACAGACAAGACTCCAGCTACAATGGAAGAAACTATCCTAGCTATCCGCTACCGGGACCGCATAACTAAAGTCCTTGGCCTAGCCCGGCTACGAGATCTGAATATGACCTGGTTTCTTTCATTCAGACCCATCTGGCAGAATTGTGTTATGCCTGTATTAAGGTGCATGCTATGCGGCGAAGAATGCGTGTTAGACACCTGTCTTACACTACAATCAGACGTACCATTGGATGCAGATACTTTGTTGGGTCCGGTAAAGGCTCATGCATTGTGCTGTCCCCAGCGGCTACCTATCCTGATGACGGCATTCGTGGAAACTTCACCACTGCGATTGAAGGGTAGTGAAGTACATGATGAAAGCAGCATCGACCAGGTACGACCTTCTGTAAGCAGTTCTGATCAAACCATCCGTGAAAGCAATCATGCGCGTGACTGCATGGTAGCGACATTTTCTAACCTAGTCGAACTCTCACCAGAAGCCGTAGACTGTTTTTTCGAGAATCTATCTGAAATGATGTTTTCACCGGAACAAAGAGAATGATTTTAAACAAACTTGCACACGGCGTTCCCTGAACTCTGAATTTGGCCTTCAGTATTTTGAAAACAATGTGACTGTGAACTATTTTTTTCTCTTCTCCCCTGAATAGCGAAAACTTTTTTCCAAAATCCAAAATATTTACCTTTTGGGCACTTATCTTCTGCTTAAAGTAAAACTATTCTTAGAGAACAGACCTTCTATTCTTAGGGATACTAGAGACATTACATTACCTCGACCTCTAGTTTATATGCAATTAATTGTGTTTATATGTGATGAGATGGTCTCGCAATTTTTTGCAGTACCAAGAGCCATTTCATGTGTAATTTCGCAAATCATTCATGCCGATATAAAATGTGCATTTCCTTTTGAATGATTATACTGCTTGAATGCATCCAGTACCTATACTCATTTCGTGCATTTTGCATACGCCATTTTTCAAAAATAAAAAAAAATAAAAAAAATTTGGGGGTGGTCCGGTATACAAATGCAATGTTAGTTATGTTTACTATTGCTTAGGTTAGTAAATAGGTACATAATTTCGTGGAGTGGGTGTAGTGTGTTTATCTAGGTACCTATATTGATACTCCTATTTCTGACCCTTGTCCGGTTATTAATTCACTAATGTCCATACACCGGCACAGAAACCCGTCTTCAGATTAGGTCATAGCGCATGCTGTCACATTAAGCAAGCACTATCCCTTCAGCCCCCTAGAGAAGCACACCGAGTTCTCAAAACAAATCAAACCTCCAACAGACCTGGGAAATTCCCGCGACCATTGTTTTGATTTCGCTCGAGAACTCCTGCAAAGAATGTAAGAACGACCAGTCCTTATGACATTCTTGCTGACGTCTTATGTCCATCCTTACGTCAAACACGGCACCTTTCAGGTATAAATATACCGACGCTGCCCTAAGCTAAGACACGGTGGTGACAAGCTTGGAGCAGCGCTACTTGCCGGAGAGCCCAGCTGATGCAGAAAAAGCCCACGGACGCTGTCCCTCCCTTTTGACGCGCTGAGAGAGAGACGCTGCCTTTTCTGCTGCCGAGAAATCCAGCCTCTGGCATTTCCAGCCGCCCTCGCGGGTAACTGGGAGTCCTGAGACAGAGATACCAACCCTCCAGCCTTCTAAATCCCAGGTACTGAACTGACTAACCCCTTACAGAGAATTCTTGAGTCAGATTCTTGGCAAAGCAAACTTAGCTTAAACTGCTACTTACTTACTCCCTCCCAAGTATTAGGCTTAGGACAGGTACACCGGGGTAGGCGTAGTTAGAAGCACCAGTTGAGTACGATTAGTCAATGTATATATGTATGTATATCTTTTATCCATTTTAAGTATCATATGGCTAATAAACCATATAAATGCTTTTACAGTATTATTTTATAATTCTGTTTTTACTGTATGCACTTTACTTAACTATAAGTATTGCAATAATAGCGATTCATTTCTCTTGTATGAGAAAAGAGACTGATCAATAAATAACATCTTTTATTGAACCACGCCCATCTCTTATTTCTCTACAAACTGGTGAAACTAAGAATGCACGTATTGACTGAGTAAAATAAGTTGTCTTTTGTTTTTACACGACTCTATAGATATACTCTTGATTAGGGGAGAGCAAAGTTGTCATGTTCTATGGTTGTCAGAAACTAAATCCCTTCTTGTCTATCCAGGGAGGTTAAACTCCTCCTTGCCTATTCGAGAAAGTTTCTAGTGAACTCTGAGCTAGCTGGCACGCATAACTTTCAGCCTAATATCGTCAGTAGAAGACCTAGTTAACCGCAGTCCTACGTCTATACTATTGAAGATATTATTCCAATGCGCAGAGCCTACTGGGATAATAGGAACTACACTACAACGGAAAGCTCAACGTCCAATAAGTTCAGCTCCCAAACAGACACAACACCAACAGACTGTAATAACAAGCCAGATCAGTAGACATTCTGCAATGGGACCCAGATTGCCAATGGCTCTATTAGGACACACTAATTGCAGAATGTGTGCTATGAAGATGCAACTAACTTAATGCAACCTGACATACCATAACATAAGAAAACAAAAAAACATCAATACAACATAATGAGGGTGAAAGGAGAACATGGCGGCCGGTTGAAGAAAGCCGTCAGGAGCGCCCGATTTTTCGAGGCGGCTATCGTGAATTACGATACATGGGTTTGTAACTCTGACTCTGCGTATTACAAAGAGGTATTTTTTCCAAATTGAACATATACCATGGTTCTCGTTGGCCGCATGCTTAAAACACAGGAGCCAGTGACCAGTCAGCAAGAATGGCAGAAGAATTCAGCAGACTACCACGGCCCTGCTACTACTGTGTGGGCACACAGTAGTATCAGGAGTAGTTCTCTGATGCAGTCTGAGGGCCTCTGCTCGGCTCTCCTTCTAGGGCACATTAGGAAGCTACATTTCCAGCTTGGAACCCTGCATGCTCCAGCTGCGGCATGACAGTGGGCTGCAGCAAAATGGACAGGGAGACTTGATAGAGCGTGTATGATTCTGATAAGTGGTCAGGGAAGAAGGAAAAAAGAAAGCACAAGTCCCAGCAGTCCCATAAACGGGGAGCTAAGTTAAAGAGCAAAACACGGAAACCTTATAGGTGCAGCCCCAAGATTGTAGCCAGAAACTGGGGACAAGCTATTGTTTTAGGAATAGAAAATAGTGGCTAATACATCCACCACCATTACTACCACTTTACAGAAAAGCCCAGTTCTGGTGCCCATATTTCATCATCAGAGTAGGAAACAGGGCACAGCAGCCCAGTACCTTGAAATACCTCCTCCCTTATCATCACAACGTAGGCCTGTAGGATTTAAGAAGGAAGTTACTCCCTCCTTACGTTCTTTATTTAAAGTTCAAGCTAAGCAGTATTCCCTGGTTTTTCTCACAGGAGGCCGCCAGAAAGGAGATGCAGCCAGAACAAAAGTGGATCCAACCATGTCGTTGAAGGAGATAAACCGTCAAGGGGAGGAAAACACAGTTAGCCATAGATTTCAAGTGTTAGCTGTGGAAGAACTAGAGGTACCAGCACCACTCCAGGCTTAGGGGCAGGAAAGACAAGTGGAGCTACGTATAAATGTGCAGGAAGAGGCGCAAGATACCCGGGGTCTAGCCGAACATATAGGTCTATAAACACTAATTGAATCTCTAATTTTGGAAATGAGATTGCATTTTGCAACTTCAGAGAGAAATAAGGGTAATAAACGGGACATGTGTGTCACTAGAGTAAAAACTCAAAACACTAGAGGATCGAGTATCTGTGCAAGCCTCGCTAGACGATCTGGCCAGAGAGGCAGAGGCAAACCGTGAACAGATACAGGTAATGAAGATAAATAAAAAATAAGACCTTAGGGATAAAATTACAACATTAGAAAAAACATGGGGAGGAATAAACTAAGGATCTTGAATGTCCCAGAGGGGGTGGAAGAGGAGAACGTTATGATGTTTGTGGTTGACCTCCTGTAAGTTTATCCCTGGCTGGAACCAACACTTCTGGAAGAAGATATTCAGAAGGTGCACCGTGACCCCTTTAAAAAAGGCAGGATCAGACAGAATCCACAAATAATCCTAATTCACTTAAAAAATAAGTTTGAAAGGAAGAAATCTTAAACGAAGCACTCAAAGTAGGTACTTACAATAAAGGAGATTGGTCATTCCGAATTCACTCTGATATTTCAAAGGTCAAGCAGGATAGGCAGTGGGAACTAGGACAACACATTCAAGGTTCCTGTGGGCAACAGCCCAGTTGCCCGTTACAGCCTTCCCAAAAATCATGTGGAAAAAAGAAAATTCAACATATACAAGAACCTAAAGAAGTAACATCCTTGATAAAACAGATTAAAATGCAACAAAATAAGTAAAATTTAAGATGTCTAGAGAATAGTGACCTCAAAACGGCTGATAATGATTCACTCTATAAAGAAAGGGAGGGTTCTTCAGGGGAGGGAGGTAGTGGAGGGGGGGTTCCCAGGATCTTATTTTGATATGTTTACACAGGGTGTGGAAGCATATGGGAAAATAATTTTTAAAAAAATTGTACAAATTTGTGGAAATAGAAAAGCTCAGACCTGGGATGGTACAGGGGACTATCAGAGTCAACATAAACAAAATGGATGTCAGTTAACATTTTAACTTGGAATGTGAATGGTCTTAGAGTCAGTAGTAGAAGGCAAAAGATTATGGAGTACCTAAGGACAGTGGATAGTTAAATCATAATCCTTCAAGAACCGCATTTAATAATGCAGGAAGGGGGGGAGATAATGAACCAACAACTAGGTCGATAATTATCTCTGCTCTAACCAAGGCTTCTGTGTCAAGGTGGTGGCTATTTTATTTAAGAAATCACCTAAAGTGTTAGCAAAAGAGGTGACTTGAGAATCCTAAGGGGAGATGGATCTCATTGAAAGTTAAAATATTAAGGAGAATATACATGATAGCAGGGTATTATGTCCCAAATGTAGATGACCCTTCCCCCTTGCAGTCTTTGTATAGTCATCTTCGATACTCCAAAGCCCCTATAATTCTGGTTGGAGACTTTAATTTGTTAATAGACCCGAAAGAAGATAGGTTACTATCAGGAAAACATCTATAGATTCTAATCTACCCACAATGAGATGGTGGCTGAAACGCTATATAGAATATTTGAGGTTGGTGGATGTCTGGAAAATGAAAGGGGGGAGAGAGCATAAGTTTACTTTTAGTAATTAAAAAGCTGGGCATGCCTTAAGGATAGATTTTTTCTTAGTAGATAACGGAGTAAGTAAAAAGGCTAGAAAAGTGGACCATCTACAGGCACACTTGTCAGACCCTTCGGCGGTCCAAATTTAGCTAATAATAGATGAGGCACGTGCCCCTTCAAGGTGGACTTTGGACTGAACTTTACTCTTAGATCAACAAGTAGTGGCAAAACGTAAGGAGGAGACTAAGGAATATTTTTCTCTAAATAAATCTGGTACCCCCATTCAAACTACCTGAGATGAGTATTAGGCAGTTATAAGGAGAAAGCAGATTAGTTCAGCAGCTTTAAGAACAAGTACTAGGAACAATACAAGCCTTTAAGAAAATATATTACACTAGCTGGAAATGTCAGCACACAAATAACCAATGCTCAAGACTTAAGTAAAATAGACAAGGGAATAAAACAAAAAAGGAAAGACCTGTCCATCCTCTTATAGACCATAGTCAGAAATAAATGGGAGGTGAGCAAACTTTCACATTATGAAAATGAGTGAGGATGTGGAAAACTATTAGCCTGGAACCATAAAACAGAACGAAACCAAAATATGATTTCAACAATCCAGGTAGTGGGCCTGATAACTCCCCGCACAGATGATTCAGAGATTGAGAATGCCATCACTAAGTTCTTCCAGGATCGGTATACAGAGGATACAGTGGCCTCATAAGAGCAAATCAATTCCTATGTTGAGAAGACTCTAATCCCAACTTTGTTGCAAGAGCAAAGGGAGGAGTTAAACTCAGAGATAACAATTGAGGAGGTGGTAAATGCATTAGGAAAGCGAAAAAAAGGGAAAGCAGCTGGCCCAGATTCTTTACCTAATGAGATGTATATGTCCTTAAAGGACGAGGTCGCCCCTGTCTTGACGGAATTACTGAATATAGCCTTACTAGAAGGGCAATACTTACCAAAGCCATGGGAGGAAGTAACTATCTGCATTATGCTGAAACCTGGGAATGACCCGAAATGTTGTGAGTCCTATAGACCCATTTCATTAACAAATAGTGATTATAAAATATATACCCAGATTCTGGCTAGGAGATTGCGAAGGGTGATAGATCAGTTGATACATCGAGATTTCAAAAGGTTTTATCAGGGAAGGCAAATTTTGGAGTTGACACCTGAGTTGTTTAGGGCAATAGTTTTGGCCATATAAGAACAAATCCCTCTGTCTGTTCTTTTTTTTCGTTGCAGTAAAGGCTTTCAATAGGGTTAGCTGGCTCTTCTGTACAGTGTCCTTGAGCAATATGGAGTAGGAGAGGTGTTTTGGTTGCAATAAATTCCTTGTACAACCTCACAGAGTAGATAGTTATCACCAGGGGCACGCGTTAAGTTAGCTCTCTTTTCCCCACTGCTCTTTGACCTTTACATTGATCAGAGCTAACCGATACATCATCCCTTTTGAGTACCAGAGCTGGGAGAAAAATGTTGCTTTATAAGTAGACGACTTAATGGTCTTCACAAACAACTTACTATCCTCACTCCCAATAATATCAGATGTTTTGGACCAATTTGGGACTATTTCAGGTTATCAAGTCCACTGGCAAAAAACTGAAATTATGGAGTGGAACATTTTAAAGATGTCAATATTACAAAAAAATACACATATATTTTTAACTCAAAAGAAATTGCTAGGACAATTTAAATCGGGGTTCCAGTTTTAGCTAGGACTCAAAAGCAACAAGAATAATGTGGAAAGAATTTCACAGGAAAAAAAAGCAGGGGGGATAGCTAGACTGGACTTTTTTCAGTTTTATACAGCAATTCAATTTGACACAGATAGAGGGCAACTTCTTCCTCAATACGTTTGGGCATCCAAAGTTTTATAAAATAAGTGTAACTTAGGATATTACTATCAGCATGTAAGCTATGGTACCAAATCAGAAGATCCTTATAAATACAATACTATTGTAACCATGCCCTAATAATGGCCTCCCCAAAAACCCCAGAATGCTTGAAATAAAAATACTCAAATCCTCTGATCGAGGAGGGCATAACAAAATGGGGTCAGATTATTGTAGAAAAAACATTAGTAGACTGGAAATATCTGCCAATAATTACCAAAGGTAATTTATCTAAATTCAAATAATACCAACTAGCAAGCTGGGCTAAGGCCTTGGAGAAGGATGGATGAGGAAATACATTTGAAGGGAAATTACAAGGAAGTTTTGTCCAAAAAAAGGAAGTCTCAAGTTGGTATTAAATGTTGATCCTTGCCGGGGAAGATTTCACTTAGCCTACAGGGGTCTCAGGGAAGGACATGCCGACGCTGGATGTACAAGATCTTTGGCACCACTAAGAAAAAATCTTTTATGCACAAGACACAGAGTGTATTGGACACTGAAAACACTGACGAAAATAAGCATTCAAGAGGTGAAGAGCTGCACCAAATGTGGAGTAGAAGAGGCAAACGAAATCCATATGTTTGGGCAGTGTCCTCAACTCCAGACATACTGGCAAGACATGGGTAAGGTCCTCATGGAAGTGTTGGGTCAAGAGGTCGAGGTAAGAACAGGATAAGTCATTTTTGGGGTGGTAAGCAGAGATGGAATAAGGGCTAAGCTGAGTAACAAACACAAAAATCTGCTATTTGTATTAATTTGTATTGGATAGACGTAAGATCTGTATTAAATGTATAACCCATAGTCCTTCTACGCAATGGGAATAACGTGGATAGTAGTAGAGTACAGACCAAAAGGTCTCAATTCTGGATATAGGGGAACAGGAATGTAACTTTGGGTTTAAGGGATTTTGAGGGTTTATGATGTCCAATGATTATGCATTACGGCAATAAGCCACACACAAGGAAATAGACCTGGTGGCTCAAGAGATAGTTTTCTCCTTGAACTATGGTGACAGGAAGATAGGGGACCTGTTGGACCGATGCATCTCCCTTATCCGCCTCCATGGTCATGGAGGAGATCCAAATCGGCACAGAGAAAATATGAGACCCCTGAAATCTTCTAAATTGTTTACTGCACAAATGAGGACAAACATATTAAAAGTAACATAATGACCATTAGCCTCTGAGTACTATGAGAGTATTTGTAGTTATATAAAGTAATGCCTGTGGTAATGTTCAGTGTTTTTATTTTTTATTGTCTGACAATGATTGGCTGGGTACAATAATTCCAGGCATCACAGACACAATTCAGGTAACACAAAGCACACATTTGCGTTTCTTGCTTCTTGAAAAGCCCACCTTCATCCTTTCTTGTTTCTTCAATGTGAAGGGCCTCTTTCAGTAGATTAACAGCCTGAGATTGATTTTACAGCACGGAATAAACTTTGTTTCTGGTGTCGGAGCTGAACTTGCAGCAGAAAAGACCAACTGGTAATTTAGCAATAATATGCTAAATTCAGCCATAAAATAAAAAGCAGTACTTCATGTCAGCGGTTTTTCAAGCAGATTCCTATATTATGCCAGACCTGGCCTTCGGCTCGTCTGCATTATCCTGGTTTTAAAATGTATAAAACGTGTAAATTATAAAAAAACTGACAGCCCCTAATTTCGATTTAGCTGCTGATGCAAACTCTTTTAGTAAAATAAGTTAGAGGGTTAATCTAATACCCAGTCGTACAGTTACTAGGCGGCATTTCTGGTTGTTAAATAGTTTATACAGCTGCCTTGCTTATTCAAACAATCAATTTGTGGTTAAAATAGGCAAAGGTCAAATGACAAATTATTGAAAATATATTTTTGAAGCACCAGTAACTGAAAGGGTCCGTGTAGTCAAGTAAGCGTGCGTGATCAATCACAAACGTTGCAATCAGAAGGTTGAAATATGTTTGAACGGCAGTAAAAGTTCAGTTTTCATCTCTCAAAATAAAAAAAAATGTTTTGCCTTGACTTTTGAGCAGACAAACACAATCTTGAACACTTTTGAGAAAAGTTACACGTAAAATATACTTGTTTGCCAGTTCTACAGATTTGAAGGCATAATATGCCAGCCTTCAACATTGAAGCTTCCTTTAAGCGGGAGGGTGCAATGGTTACCACTCATCTCCAAGAAATTGATGCAGCGCTGCAAGCTATTTTGCTGCACCAATGCTACGTCATTTTCAAAGCACAGGGATGCATCCTAATAATAACAATATTTCGAATTCCTGTGCTTTCCCCTTCACTGGCGCACAATTGGCCGCCATGCACCAGAGCAGGCACCCTTGCATCATAGTGCCTGCGCTGAGGTTATAATTGTTTTTGTACAGAAAGGCATACATTCCTGCCCAGAAACAATCCTTAATGATGTTTTCCTCTTTCTATGCATGCTTCAGAATGCAGAACTCAGAGAAAGAGGAAAGAATGAGGAGAAAGAAAAGAATTTCTACTTGTTGTCCCATTCCTATGCCGCCCCCCGCAGAAGCTGAGTATTTTGATGCATTCCCAGTTTTACAACATTTTGAAATGTTTGTTGCGTGGGAACACCCAAAGCAACACCCATGGAACACCCACTTCACACAGAGTAATGCATGAAAGGGGCCCATATTTACCAGGCCATGAAAAGGGCAACCCCATTGCACCGCCAGTGCGTCAAAAAAAGAGACGCACTGGCAGTACAATGGGCTTTTAATCATTAAGCCACCGTCTATATAGTTATCAGCAAACTAACAAAAAACTGTAAATAATGTATTTGTGAACATTAGAAGTGAGCAAAGTCTTGCAGTCTCACAAATACTATGATTACTACCTGGAGGTTGTGAAATACTCCATTTCGATTTGTAAATGGATCTTAGCACTGCTTTAATAAATATTATGACTTTGGTCTACTTTCAAACTCAGGATGAAAACAGTTCAAATTAAACTCAATATAAAAAGGCAAATCCATTATCAAAGCCAATTTTCAAACCTATGGGGGTGGGGGGTAGCTGCCAAGGAGAGTGGTTGCAGCTGATAAGGTGCTTTTCTTGGCCCTGGGATCTATGCCCAATACTATCTCATTGGCGTACATCTAACCCCTAGAGGTGGCATCATACAATCTCTGCGCTGTCCAGAGCCCATGCAATGGTCAGATGGGACAGATTGATCACATACAGGGGCGGCAGAAGTGGCTGCAGAGTGTGACCTAAAAAGGCAGCTACCAGGCCCAGCTCTTCCGATAGTGGGGACCTCCCATGCAGCAACAGGGCTGGGCCCTAGACTGGTGGTCCACCAGTCCTAGGTGAGTTACAAGAAGAGATCCTGCTTGGGATCAAACACGGGGCCCACCCTCTCCCAAGCTTAAGACACTGGGATGATGCGGCCAGCCTGGGGACAGCTCTGGCCACTACATACTGGCCACCCACCCACTCAGGTCCTGTAAGGCCTGAGGACCAGGGTCAGAGCAGAGGCAAGGTGGTGACCACTGGCTGAATACTTTGGGCCCCTAAAACCACAAGACTGCTCGCCCCACTTTGCGGGGGGACAGTGGGCCTTCCTCCACCTCTGCTAGATGTGGAGTTTGGTACATGCTTGGCTCCTGCAGATACTACGCTCAACAGCCTGTGCCCTTTCCTATTTGCTGAGTGGCCGCCCACCTGCATTCTTTGACTAGCTGGAGGAACCCGACTTCAGCAGACCGACATTCTCCTGAAACAGGAGTTTAATGGTGCAGAAATTCATGCCACATGAGGTACAGAGGAGTACAGCCCACACAACAGCAGGCCTAAGAGGGCAGGAGCAGTGCAATAGCCAAAGCGGCGGCACTGGTGCAAGGTAGCAGTGGCTCAGATGGAAACATCTGCTCATATGAGAAAAATTGGTCAGCTGCTAGTAGTGCCTCTGGAATAGGTACTAACCTTTCACTATGCAAAATCATTTTGGGCACAGTTGATGAAATCATGTGACCACCAGATATTTGTTTTTCTATAGGCTTACTAATTCTTGCTGTTGCAGATTGTGGTTAAATCTCATTCTTCTGGACACCAACATTTATGGGGACTTACACACCCTCCAATATAGCCAGGGTCAGGACCCTGTGGAGGCATGGATTTATGAGCTATTAACCCCCCTCCCAATGGAGTTACAGGAGTCTGACACGGATTGGCTAAGTGTATCAAACTGAGTTGTATTGTAAGTTTAGACAACACTCTACAGAGTGATAATCCTGGATGAGTACAGATGGAGTTTGTGTATGTGCTTCTTAGTTGGTATTTCTTGTTCCTTCTATCACCTGCTGTAGCAATCAATGTATCTGGAATGATGGACTGTGGACAAAAGGGCTGGGGATGGCACATGGTATTGGATGAACAGTACAGACCATAATGGCTAGCAAATGCTACAGTATAAGGTTGAACACCTGGAAAGTACAGGGTCTCAATTCCCCTAACCATAGATGTAAATTTCAGGCCTATTCTAGAAAGGTACAGGTCACGATAGTACAGAAAACGCACCTCCCCAGGGCTGAATTGTTGGCCATTTGAAAAAGATAGCAGGTTTCGATTATTACTTGTTATTCTGCCTTTACCCAAGAAGTATTGATTTGGATCCCGCCTGGGGTGTGCCTTTTTTGCCAAAACTCGAGATCCTTGACCAAGAGGGGTGATATATTGTGCTTGAAGGTAAGCTTGAGTGAAGGGGTGTGGTGTTTATATAACTCTATGATGCTAACTCAAATCAAACAGCCTTCCTAAAATCAATAGCACCACACATCTCCACTATAATTCATCACCCATTCATGTTTGGTGGAGATTTTAATTGCATAGCTGATCCATCCCTTGACAGGTCATACCCTTCTCTACCTACCTTGCTGACATATGCAATGGCAAGGGCCTTCTGTGATTGGAAATGGGAGTGTGACCTGGTAGACGTATGGAGAACACACAACCCCCAGCAGAGGGAATATTCCTCTTATTTGGCAACACATTTTATTTTTAGGAGGCTAAATGTACTACAGGGGCTTGGTTTGTAACAGGGTAAAACACTCAGAATACCTTGTCAAAACACTTTCAGACCATAATCCATTCTAATAGCAGTCCACTGAGAAAGTCTTAGGCCACAAAAAGCAACCTGGAAGTTGTGCATTTAAACACTTTAAACACTTGTCCAAACTTTTGGGGAGACTCTGGCAACTACTATCCGAGATTATTTCTCTAAGGGGAACACCTATTCCAAACTAACAGAACTTGAGGCCTTTAAGGTGGTGATCAGAAGCCATTGGATAATGATGGGAAAGGGGTTTTGGATGAAGGTGTTGACAGAAATAACTCAAGAGACACAACAATGATGGAAGGAATGTGGAACAAATCAAACATTCACCCACAGTCAAGATATCTGGATTAAATCCATCATTTCTTTGCTCACCATGCCACCCCAGTTGAGACCCAGCCAAATGCAAATCAGTTTTGACCCTGCTCCTCATGGGAACAGTCCAGGTTGATCAGCCAAGCCAGGTCCTCCCTGGACCAGAAACAAGCATCCTGAGACCAGTTTTGAGGTATCACCCCCCCATCAGCCAGCCTAGCTTGAATCCAGTAGCACAGTGAGACTCAACAGGAACACCAACTTCACTAACTAAAGAGGGACCCTGATGGGTGCCAGCAACTGCTAGCAACTAACAAGAAATTGTTAAAATCATTAAAAAGACTTAGAGGGTATGACTATCATCAATATCTCACTGAAGCTCACAATGAGTCAGACAAGTCCGACTGTCTACTAGCTTGGTTTGCTGCTCCCTCCCCTCAATGCAGGGTCCCAGGACCGCTATGCTCAACTTTATCGGACCCTGTAGATTTTGGTACCCAGGTTTAACATATATATGTACTGGATGATTGGACTGATAGAGTGGGTCACGAGTCAGGACAGTGGGAAGATATCCAGGAGAAGGAGATTTGAGGAGCTATGAAGCCCCTGTTAGACCAGACAGCTTAGGGTGGGTTTCCCCTAACTTTTTTACCTTCCTCCTCCACACTTTGTCACATCGTTTTTGCTGGCTTTAGGACTCTAGCACACAATTGCAGTGGTCAATCAATCAATCAATCAATCAATCATGCCATTTGTATAGCGCACTACTCACCCGGGAGGGTCTCAAGGCGCTTGGGGGGAGGGGTATGCTACTGCTCGAACAGCCAGGTCTTGAGTTGTTTCCTGAAGGCGAGATGGTCCTGGGTCAGCCGAAGGTGGATGGGGAGGGAGTTCCAAGTCTTGGCAGCCAGGTAAGAGAAGGATCTTCCTCCGGCGGTGGCTCTTCGGATACGTGGTACGGCTGCGAGGGCGAGGCTGGTGGACCGTAGCTGGCGGGTGGGCGTGTAGAAGGTCAGGCGGTCGTTGAGGTACTTGGGGCCCAGGTCGTGGAGAGACTTGTGTGCGTGGTAAATTGCACAAAGTGCTCAAGCCCCTACACATGGTAACATTAGTGTAAGAATAGAAGAATCATGCATATTCTTGAAAGTACTTTATTGTCCACAACATCCCAACTGAGGTCCCAGCTCAACAGCTTCACCAGTTCATCTGTCAACATTCCCTAATACGCTGCCATCACGACATTCTATAATGTCAGCCAGGATATTCCTGCACATCTTACCCCTTACATTACTTGGAAGAAAAGTTAACTTTGAAATAACTGCATAATACAATACAATGTTTTATATAATATTATTAATATATTACACAATTTCACAAACATTTTGTTTACAGACTAATAAATGAAGAAAAATGCAATACATGAAAAGAATGTTATATGGTTATCTCATGAATTTACAAACATCACCCAAACTTCTCACAGTGCCATTATCCAAAATCATCACATTCCGCTTAACTTCCCTCACTTTACAAGGGTTGGAATACTTACTCTCTCCCTTATGCACAAAACGTATTTTCTTTACAAGAACCCGATCTCCAGGTACAAAAGTAAATGTCTTCACACCCATCCTCTTATTATAGTATGTAACATTTTTTTGCTGAGATTTCAATACTCTTCTTCTCATTTCTTCACGACCCACCACAACCTCCATTTCACTCTCCAGCCAAACTGGACATTCCTTGGTTTTTGGTAATCTTCCTTTGAGGGAAACAAACGGTGAGACACCAGTTACTGAATGAGGAGTCATTCTGTGTGACCACATCATTCTTTTCAACTCCTTTTACCATGACAATTGATTAGCAAAAGATAACTGTACATTCTCGATTAATAAATTATTCACTAGTTCCACTAAACCATTGGCTCTTGGACAGAAAAGAGCCACTCTTTCATGAACAATTCCTAAACCTAACAGATTAGTCACCATTTCTTTAGACACAAATTGCACTCCATTATCAGATAAAATAGTCTTCGGTAATCCTTCAGCCATAAAAACTTCTTCCATAAATTCAATAACTACAGACGTGTTCACCTCTGACACTATGTCTTAGTCTTTGTGTTTCAGAAGAAAAGGTTCAAATGTCAAAGTAAGTTCTTTATTGTTCCTTCTAATGTGGACACACAACATGTACTGAGTGTATTACTTCACATTGCCAAAGAATCTGAATTTAATCAAGGCATTCGTGCTGCGTGTGATGGTGTGCTCAGTTTCACCGTTTAAATAGTTTCGATTGATGGAATTCGTGTCGATCATACACGTCGATGATTGCCAATGATTACAAAACATGTACTTGAAGAGGGTTATTAACTGTAAAGTTCACGCTTGGGACACGCGCATTTACTGCTTGCGCCGATCTGTGCCTCAAGCCAGATCCGCGCGATGATCACACGCGCTAATGAAAGCTAATGATCATAAAGCTCAAGCTGATGACAAGCACGTCGATTGCTCGCACCGATCTGTGCCTCGAGCCTATTTGTGCTTTGAGTCAGCTCTAACCGATTTTTCAATAATTTAAAAATTAAAACGCCAGCTTAGCGTTATCAATTTAGACAGATTTAACTAAAGATTACACAGTTTGTAAGCTTAATAGGTATTTACTTTTAATTGAAGAATGTCTGGAATGACGTTAGCTTACTCTTTTAGTCTATTCAGGCAGGTAGCTTCAACGAGTTAATCCCAAGGGCCACAATGTGCTTGAAGTGCTCTAAATTAATTATAGTTGAAAGCGTAATTATAATTTTTACGCTAGTAGCTTCCCAATATTAATGCCAATGACTTGCCTCTGATAATGATGATGCAGAACGCTTGATCCTGGGGTGGAGATGTCCCAGTACTGTCCCCTGCACAGTTCTTTTACCTCGTCGCCAGTGTAAGAATAGAAGAATCATGAATATTCTTTAAAGTACTTTATTGTACATGTCATCCCAGCTGAGCTCCTAGCTCAGCAGCTTCACCAGTTCATCTGTCAACATTCCCTATTACACTGACATCACAACATTCTATGATGTCAGCCAGCATATTCCTACAATTAGTCTGCCCAAAATCGGCATATTCATTTTTTTTTAAAATCCCATAGTAAAGTGAACAAGATGTGCCTTGGGCTTGTAAATTAAATGTTACTAGTGTTCCTACAGCACTCGTGCCACCCACTTACTTAGCTAACCATGGGTCAGGCCGGTTATTGCTTATGATGTGCAGGGCAGAGTGCAATATTTTTAAAACGCAGGACACATACTTTTTAGTTTCACATGCCTTGGTGTGAAATACTCCCATTTCATTTTTCACTACTGCAAGGCTTATCTCTCCCATAGAATTACAAGCGTAATTTCCAATTGTGAATTATATTGACTTTTCAAGTTTGGTGTCACTGGACTCACAATTTGAAATCACAACATATGGTGAAGTTGGATTTCAAATTACAGTTTCCTCAGTAGAAAAGCAGGTAAAATGGCTACCCCTCACCATGTGATCTTACTTATGCTGCTTATGCTGCGCTAGTTAACACATCACAGGTTTCCTTTCATCTTTCCCCACTTCTAAAGGGTCAGTATTTCTTTAACCCTTTCCATGTCTCCTGTGAATAAGCCCATTTCAGGTGTTTTCTTCCATGGATCCACAAATACACTGCTACGGCCAGCACGGTCCCCTGCGAAACTAAGTGACGAGATACACAGATTTACACAGGGGCTACGCTGAGACCCAAGACAGCTCTGCAAATCTCGCTTGTGCCCAAGGAATTGTTTTCAGGCATATTACTTCCCGTTAATGCTTTCACCTCATTTACAACATACATAAGGGGTCAGGAAAGCTCTCACCTGACCTCATTAGTTAGTATGCACGCACCTTTTCAGCAACAGGAACCATATCCAGAGATATAAAATGCAGCTGCAATTTTTCTGGGAAGGTGCGGCCAGCTAATCACGACCCTGCTTTGATGTGTGGGGCTGCGGATCCACCGGGGGTGTATTTGCTGAGGCTCTGCATCCTTAGATAATGTGAATTAATATCTCCAAAAATATTTAATGGATTTATGCCAAATCACAAAAACAAGTCTTTCTAGATCTTTCTGCAAAATTTGCTGTCATTCTGTTCAGCAGTTTGGGCTCTAGTCCTGTTCAAAATCGCTACGGGGGAAATTGCATGTTGGGATCCCCTTTTTCTCATCCCCTGCTTCAAGGTTCACCTTAAAACGTTCAACTTATCAGCTGAACAGAGTGTTGCACTTATTTTGAAAAATGTATGAAATTTCTTCAAGCAGTAAAAAAGTTTTTGGGCAAACCGAAAAACACTTTTCCGATGGAAACTAGGTCCTAACTATAGCTACCTACTGGCAACAGCATGTAGCTGATATATATATATATATATATATATATATATATATATATATATATATATATATATATATATATATATATATATATATATATATATATATATATATATATATATATATATATATATATCCTACTGCTGGCGGTCGCCAGTAGGTAGTTATAGTTACCACCTACTTTTTATAGGAAATCCGCAACATTCTATTTGGAATAACTTTGGCGCCGGTGGACGAATCTTTGTGAATTTCTCCAAGAAAATAGCCTGCTCAGTTCCCCTCCTTTCCTGAAAGTGTGGGGGTGATTCGTCAAGTGGGGGCTGAGAAAAAAGGGGGTCCCAAAATGTGTTTTCCCCATGCAATTTTCCATAGGGACCTTTAGCTAGGGCTACAGCCCGAACGGCTGAACGGAATTACTCCGAATTTGGTTCGCAGATTGTGCTTTTTGCTAAATGGTGTAAATCCGTTCAGTAGTTTCTGAGATCGTAGCGATATCTAGAGACAAAGTACGGAACGCGTACAGAAATCCGTACAATTACGAGCACGAGCTGCATGCTGATTGGCTGTCAACTTTCTGTCAACACTGTTGGCAGCCATCTTGTTCGTCGCTAGAACCGAGTGTCAGGAAAACAGTAAAACAAAGTTGAGAAATAAGGAAAGGGGCAGGGTAGAAACATCCTAACCCTCTAGGCTTACTCAGGGGGTCGTATATGGATTTTTAGGCTCAATTTTTATTTTTTTTAAAAATAAAAAATCGCGGCGTACGCGTATGGTACTCGTACGCGGTGGAAAAGGAAAAAAAAAACAGAAGTCCGGTTTATTCAGTTATCGGGGGGAAATTTCCCGGGGCAATTTGTTTGATAATGGGGGGCTTGTAAGGTGCCCCGAGCACCGGGGAACGCCACCCCTCTGTTGTTTTATTTTGACGAATGCGGGGGGTTACGATCCTCCTCCCCTCAGACTCGGCGACCGTCACCCCGACGAGGCTTTATTTAAAAAAAATATATTTTTTAAAAGTATGTTTTCAGCTCTCCCTCTCTCTCTCCCCGTACACGTTGCGAGGACCGCCACCTTCCTGGGGCAGCAATATGTAAAATGACTTTCCAGTCCCAGGTACGTGTACTCCGTGGGGTTTTTTAATGTTGGGAGGTGGTCGCGTGGCCCCCTTAGTGGAACCCTTGATGGTCCTGGGGTCCACCATCTCCCATTGCTGGTGTTGTTTTGTACACCCCCTATGTCAGAGGGGTGCGGATACATGCAGGTTCTGCCTGTCTATTCGTGCTCCCCCGTCTGGCTGTGCACACCCTACGCGTGGAGAATCGAAAATGTGGTTGTTCGACAAACAAAATATCTTTAATAATGGTGGAATATTCAGCGTTAAGCCCGTGCCCTAGAGAGACCCGCTTAAAATATAGAAAGAAAAGGTCTTTTCAATTCAGTTTTATCTACGCGGGGCCACCATTTTGAACTGTAGCATGGATGGTGCCATGGCATAGCCTCAAAACCTACAAAAAAATTGTTTATTTGTAACCAACATAAAAAGGTTCCAGGGCGAAACAATTTATAATCTGTATTGCGATTTAGCTTTCGATACCTTCTCTGGCTCTTTGTAAATTTAACATATTTGAACTTACATCGCAACTGTCCACAGTCTTAATGAACTCCAGTTGTATACTTTAACTCTGAGTGGGGAGCTTAAAAATACATGCATCTAAGACATGGACCATAGTGCGGCTGCGCAGAATTACGCGCATGCGTGGAAACGCGGGGGTGTACAGACAGATGGGGTGAGGCTATCGATAGAACACCGGCTCTTGCAGTGTCTCGGGGTGCGTACTTCCGGGACACTGCTGTTTGCTATGGTAGGGCGGTACCGTCGCCGCTCCCACTTTACCATAGAAAACCGCTTTCTAATTTGAAAAAGAGAGCAAGTTAATCTGCTGTCTCTTTCAAGTAAGAAAAAAAGATTGTTTTTCATCAGAAAGAGCAGCATGTAAGCTGCTGTCTGTGTTAAAGCAATGTGGGCTGTCGAAGTACGCGGGGAGCCGTCTGGGATCGTGGGGGCATTGGGGCTAAAAAAAAAAGAAAAGTTATTTTTGAGAACTTACTTTACTGGTCAAAAAAAGAGCTATATTTCTATGATAGTATGTACAACTTTCCGTTTTTTTTTCTGCACCAGTTGTACTTTCTACGCATGCGCAGCCTTGTTTCCAAGCGCAAGTTTTTTTTCTTTTTCTTCAAGTACGCCAAGCAAACCTCTCCTCACTCATTTCAGGTATTAAATTTGCCATTTTCTTTTCCCGGGTCGTGTGTGTCATCCGCTGCTATACTTTTGTAATATATTAATAAACATATTCTATCTATATTTATTTGAAACGTATTGCTGAGGCGCCAAACGTTGATCACAAACTCCGTCCACTGCCATTTTAGTAGTTTTCCTCTGTTATTTTTATTATACCTGTAACTTTCATTTGACCCTCCGCTTATTTTCTCTGTGATCGATGAGATTTCCTACCAGAGACAGTGTTTGTCCTTGGCCCATGATCTGAAACTAATTTGAAGGACGTAAGCCACAGCCATTACAACGCGTGTTTGTCAACACAAAGACATTATTAAGATTATGCGTTTATCATGCGTGGTAAATGCATACTAGTTGTAAAAGCATGTGTGGTAAAGCCATCTGCGTGCTAATGGTTTCGTGGTGACGATCACGCGTGCTTATGACCGCGTTGTAATGGCTGTTTCCCCCAAGGACACTGCAGCAACCGGGTCTGGGCGTCGTGGAATCCAGGGCACCAGGCGGAGTGCCACGCAGCCCGTCTCATACAATATAGAAGTCTTTGTGGGGTTATTGTTTCCGTGATTTGAGGGTTGTCATTCAGGCCCACACACTTAATTTTGTAAGGGGTTAGGTTTGCATGTGAAAATGTCGCAAGAGGTTTGTAAATGTGGTACACATTGTTTCGTATTAGTTTGATTTCTTTACCATGTTGTAGTGTATCCAGAGAAAATATAACTCAGTACTTTTCAATCCTAGTCTTGAAAATGTTACTATAGTACTTCAACATTATAAATATTCATTTTATTGTGGACCGTCACCCCCCCAAACAAAAAGTAGTATGTAGTTTTTTTTATCAACTTTTATTAAAAGATTAAATGTAAACAAAACCTAATGATAACTATATAATAAACAAGTAGAAACTTTAAAAAAACAATAGTATAAACAAATTGTGAAGTTGACTCCAAAAGACGTACGTTTGGTAATCTGCAAAACAAAAAAGAAAATTAGAGTTTAGAATTATGTAGATGTGACTAAATGAGCTGAAGCAAGGTAACACTACGATTTTACGTGTGCAGTGATACATTTCACTTCTGTTATAGTGCCGCATTCAAGTGGTGTCTATATGGAAGTGCCTACTGAGTTACTGACACAAAAGTAAACAAAAAGATGGCTGAGTGCACAGCAATAGTTCATAAAAGGTTTAAAGTTTTTGTTACTGTTTGTTCCTAGTTTGGGTGCTCCAACAAGTAGCGTAACCGACCAAGTACGTTGGATGAATAGATGCTTAATTAGCGCACTGACACACCATATGGTTCGTTATGAAACACGGACTCCGTTATCGTTTGTATGTTTGTTTATTCTTTTTTAAGTTCAAAGGAATTTTATTTGATAGTAATAAAATGAGAAAATCAGGTGTCAAAACAGAATACAATGGGATACAAATTTAAAGACTTTTAAGCAATAAAAAAGAAATCTGGGTGCAAATTGATAAATGAAGAAGAGATATAGGAAAAATACATGAACATAAAATATGGCAATCATAAAAACGTTGAGAAAATTTGAGAAAATAATACATTGAAGGAGAAATGGAATGTATCGGGCGATTAAGGGGGCTTGGGGACCTCTTGTTGTGGAGGTAGAGGATGAAACAAACGCTTACTGCAAGAGTCCAAATAAAGCGTTACCGGAGTCCATAAGTCCATGCGCTTGACAGCCAAACATGCCGGGAAAACATGAGTGGTATCGAGCCTGTGGTTATGACACACATTAAACCACCATGCTTTGAAAGAAATTTTGGAAAAATCCTTCCAGTTAACTGTTAATTGTTGGAAAGCAGCAGCAAGTAAAAGGTCAACAATTTGGGGTTTCAAGTCAACATCATCCCAGCAAGGGGAAAGGCTACCCATAAAAATATGTGTGTGGGAAAAAGGGATAGAAGTGTGGAATATCACATTAATTTGAGCCCAAACCTGCAACCAAAAACTGCGAACGCAAGTACATAAAAATAACATGTGGAGTAAATCAGCTTGTGGAGATGAGCAACACCAGCATGTATGAGGAGTAGTAGGAAAGCGTTTGTGCAGGTCAGAAGGTGTGAAGAGGAGTCTGTTATAAATAAAAAATAAAGTCTGAGTGAGTGTTGCAGCCCTTGAAGATTTGCGGAGTTTGGTCCAGATTTTGTCCCAGAAGGGAACTGACCAAGAGACAGACAAATCATGCTCCCAGGACTCCTCGATTTTGGATTTAGGTCTCGGAGTCTCGCTGGCATGAAGGTATTTATAAATAGCGGTAGCTCTTGGTGCAGTGCGTAAGAAGAAGTGGAGTGAGGAGGGGAGAGTGGAAGGGGGAGAAGAAGGGTTGGGTTGAGTGAGGAGATTGTATTTCAGTAAAACCGTGTCTTTAAGGGATTGATATTGGCGTGCAGAGGAGGCGGGCAAGTCATAAAGGATGCGAAGTTCATGAAAAGATAAGAAAGAGGAGTTAGAAAAAAGTTGGGAAATCCATTGCAGACCTCGAGTATGCCAAGATTTCCAGAAAAAGGGTCTGGCCCGGATGAGTAGGGAAGTGTTATGCCATATGGGGGAGGATAGGAAATCAGCAATAGTGGTGGGGGGTGAATGAGAGGAAGAGAGGAGTATTTTTGTGGTAAACTTATGAATCGGAGTAGAAACAGATGTTGGTTTGCGAGAGAAGGAAAGGTATTCGGAAAAAGAGAAGGGAGATAGAAGCAGGCGTTCGAGTTTGGCCCATAATGGACATGGGGTATCAGGATCTTGGAGCCAAAAAGAGGCTTGTCTCAATTGGAACGCCTTGTGATAGGCTGGGAAATCAGGGAAGTTAACCCCACCCTCTGATTTAGGGCGAATTAAGCGTGCCAAGGACATTCGCGGTTTCTTTTTGTTCCAGAGAAAGGAGACTAGAATGGAGTTAATTTGTTTAAAAAATTTGGATGGAATGGGGACCGGAATATTAGAGAGCGTGTATAAGACAATGGGAGATAGCATCATTTTTATAGTGTCTAGGCGGCCCCACCAGGAGAGGTAAAGAGGATGCCATTTGGACGTGAGATCTGTCAACTTTTGAATACATTTGGACATGCACAGGGAAACGGTATCCGGGATGGTGGGGGCAACATGCATTCCGAGGTACTTGATGTGGGAAGGTTTCCATGTGAAGTTGGAGGCGGCAAAATCTGGTTTAAATGTAAATTTGGTTAAAGGGAGGATCTCGCATTTGTCATTGTTAAGTTTATAACCAGAGATTTGGGAGTAAGCATGGACTTCGGTAAGAAAAGCGGGAATGGAGAGAGAGGGGTTGGAGACAAATAACAGAATGTCATCCGCATAGGCCGCTAATTTGATGTGGGAATCTGATAATTGGTAACCCTGAATGGAGGGGTTTTGACGAAGCTTGGAGAGGAAGGGTTCCAAAGCCAAGTTAAAAAGAAAGGGGGATAGGGGACATCCTTGACGAACGCCTCTTTTTAGATCAAAAAATGAAGAAATTTGACCATTGGCGCAAACCGCTGCGCGTGGGTTAGAGTAAAGCAGTGAAATTAAGGAGGTGAAAAGAGGACCAAAACCGAACCATTGGAGGGTATGAAACAAGTAAGTCCACTCAACCCTATTGAACGCTTTTTCAGCGTCCAAAGCAATGGCCGCAAGAGGATGAGGTAAAGGGCGAGATTTGGAGAGAATGTTAAATAGGAGTCTGGTGTTGTCAGTGATAAATCAGCCTTTGACAAAGCCGGACTGTTCTTCACCCAATAAGTCTGGGAGGAGAAGGTCGAGTCGTACTGCAAGAGATTTTGCGAAAATTTTGTAATCGATATTGACCAGGGAAATCGGCCTGTAATTTTTGCAATATTGAGGATCCTTCCCCTCCTTGGGTATGAGGCAAATATGGGCGTCTGAGAAGGAGCCCGAGGAAGAACCCAAGGAGAGGAAAGTGCCGATAAGAGAGTGGAGCCTGGGTATAAGAAGCTTTGAAAAGTGGAGAAAAAATTCAACTGTGAAGCCGTCAGGCCCAGGAGCTTTGTCTTTTTGGAGTGTTTGAAGTGCTTTAAGTAATTCTTGTTGGGATATATCGTGTTCTAAGTGAGAAAGGTCAAGTGGAAAGTGTGATGGTTTTTGTATAGTGGAAAAAAAAGCGTCCAGTGAGTGGGAAGATGGGTGAGTTTCAGAAGAATATAAGGTCTCATAAAAAGTGGAGAATGTAGTGAGAATGTCTGCGTCTGTGTGTTTAAGGTTCAAGTCAGTATCGTAGATAGATTCAATGTTTAGTTTGTTGTGTTTCACCTTCAGATAATTAGCCAGGATTTTGCCAGCTTTGTTTTTGCCCCCATAAAACTTGGCACTAGACTTCAATAAATACAATGATGCATCATCCGTAGAGTTTTTGTTAAATTTCATCTTAGCGTTGATAAGGGCGGTTAGGGTTTGCTGTGAGCGGGAGGTGAAGTAAGAATGCTCCAATTTCTTAATATCTAGAAGGATGGTTCTAGTAGCTTCTCGAGCAGCTCTACGTTTTTTAGCAACAAAGCCAATGATAAAGTCCCTCGCTGCCGCTTTAAAAGCATCCCAAATAGTATGCTTGGGAACAGGAGAGTTATCATTTAGGGCAAAGAATTCATGGGAGAAGGAGGTGAAAGCGGTAGTAAATTTGGGGTCCAGGAGAAGAGAATTGTTGAAACGCCAGCGTCGAGGGCCTGTCAATTTGGGCAAAGGTCCAATTGAACTAATGTAGGGGCATGGTCAGAAAGTAAGATTGGACCTATTTCTGCGTGAGAGAGAGTCTGGGCAATGTTGTGGGTAACAAAAATGTAATCGATTCGAGATTGGGAATGATGACATGGGGAGTAGAAGGTAAATTCTTGGAGACTTGGATTACAGAGACGCCAAGCATCAGTGAGTTTATGTTGGGAAATGGTTTGGGAGAAGAGTTTGTGAGGTTTGTTGGGAATGAAATGTGCTTTGGAGTTTCTGTCTAAAAAGGGATCTAAGGGCTGATTGCAGTCTCCCGCTAAAATGAAATTATCATCAATGAATCTGGTAACGTGCTGGGAAAATGAGTGCCAAAAAGTGGGATCGCCAGTGGTAGGGGCATAAACATTTAGAAGAGAAATTGGAACATTCTTAATAGAGAGTTTAACGTAAGCCCATCGGCCTTCAGTATCCGATTCATGAGCAATCATAGAAGGAGAGAGAGCTTTGTGACATAAAATAGCAACTCCATTGCGTTTGCCATCCCCAGGGGAAAAATAAACATCACCCACCCAGCTTCTTTTCAACTTAACAGATTCTTCAGCAGACAAATGGGTTTCTTGCAAAAAAGCAATGTCCACATTTAAACGCGAAAGATGAGACAAAATTCGTTGTCGTTTGATAGGCGAGTTGATACCCTTAACATTCCAGGTGACTATTTTAAGAGACATTTCATATCAAGAAAGAGGGAAGAAAAAGAAGAAAAGCAGAAGAAGGTAAGAAAAGTCGGAAGGGACCCAGATGAGTAAGAAAAGCATAAAAAGCCAAGAAGAATGAGGGAGTCGGTGAAAATCAGCACAGTATAATAAAGAATGAAAGGATGAGTAAGAAATAAAAAGAGTGAAGGAAAGGAATGTAGAAGCGAGTTGTGTAGTGACAAGGATAAGGTAGTCCAAGAAGTAGTTAGAAGGATAAGCGGAGGGCAGTAATAGAAGAGTATTCGAAAACCAAGAGAGATAGACACCTGTAAAACATAAAAAATCAGGGAACATAGAAGTGAAAAAGATAGAAGGAGGGAGGCGAGGAACAGGGAAGATAGGGAAAACATACTTACGAAGGGTAAAGATGGGAGGGTTGATCACCAGGGGAGGGGTACGCGAGAAGATGAGTGAGGGGGGAGCACCAGGCAGAGGAGGCAAGCGTCCAGTGCAAACGAACCAACAGGTCGGGGGAATGACGCCATATATATCATAAAACCTGCAAGGAAAAAGGAGAAAAAACAATAATGAACGAGACAAAGGAGAGAAGGGGAGAATACAACAATAAAGAGTGACAAAAAGGTACGGAAGTATACGGCGATGAACTGTATTAACTAACGAACAAGGATAAAAGGAAAGCAATGTGAGAGGAAGAGCAAGAGAACATTAGAACAAAAGCTGCCGAAAAACGTGGCAGAGACAAACAAAAATACATTCAACAAGGCACGACAAGCATGCAGAATGAATGAAACTTCAATGCTTCATCACGCCGGAATCATGGCGGAAAGGCTGACGAGGAGCTGGAGAAGTCCATGCCGGAGGCTTGAGTTGCATTCAAAAAGCTCCGTAGGCGAGTCGGATCTTCATATGTCGTAGTTTTGTTGTTGTAGGTTACTCTGAATAGGCAGGGATGGAAGAGACCGTATCTGGCTCCAATGGCACGAAGTTCTGGTCGCATGTCCAAAAAGGCCTTGCGGCGAGTAGCTGTAGCTTTTGCGTAATCCTGCGCAAAGAAAAGATTGGAACCAGACCATTGTAAGCGAGATGAGGCACGAGCTGCTGAAATAACTTTGAGGAGGTCAGTATATTCTAAGAAGTACATGATGACACCCCGTGGTCGTGAAGAAGGAGAGGAAGTAGAAGGAAGGCGACCCAACCGGTGTGCGCGCTGGATATTAAGCGTGGTGTCTTCAGGTAAATGGAGAAGTTTGGGTAGAAACGATTTGAAGAAGGCGATGGGGTCACTCCCCTCAGAATTTTCCGCCAGGCCATAAAGGCGGAGATTGTTGCGCCTATTACGATTCTCCAACTCCTCAACCTGCTTTTGAAGAGACGAAACTTGAGATTGCATGTGTGTTACTTTGGAGGATGACTCTTGTAAAGCGGTTAAGGAATGTTCTACTGTGGTTACTCTGGCATCCATCTGAGACCAATTGTCAGTTAGAACCTGCAATTTAGAATTAGTTTCCTCCATGAAGGGTCTGAGGGCTCGAATTTCTTCCAATAACAGCTCCATGGAAACAGCCGATGTGGACCTCGTTGGCGATGGAGGATCCTTTTTGAGGCGTTTTGACGTGACCTTCCCTGGAGGTTGGATGGGCCGCTCCGTGTTGGACTGCGACATTTGAGTGAGAAACTCCTGGGAGGCCTCGAGGTGCGCCAACGCTGAAAAGACTTTAGAGTTTTTAAGGAAGACACGTCGTGGAGGCTTGGGGGTACGAGAGAGTGCCTTTTTTTCCATAAAGATGAAGAGCAATAGTATCCAGTACGAGACCAGAGGCAATGAAGAATATGCTTAAAAGCTTCAAAATGAAAAACTGCGTAGGATGCAGGTATGCCCTGAGGTGAGGAGAGTAGGTGAAGCAGCGACCAATTCTTCAATTGAAGGGGTTAAGAGAATGATGCCGAGAGCTGAGAGCCACCCTGGTGATGAGATATAAAGAAATGGCACTTTGTGGAGCAAAGGAAGTCCGTCAAGGAGAAAACATCATAAGTGCAAGGGGAGCAATTGAAGGAAAGCGAAGAAAAACCTTGCTCAAAGCTGCTTCAAATAGTAAATACTGTTAGAAGTACGAGCAGGAGACAAAGCAGCGCATATTGGCATAAAATGAACGTTGTCTGAATGCACCTGCAGAATATTTGAGGAGATAGAAGTCCATTTACTCAAAATGGCCGCCCATGCAACACAGAAGCGAGTTAAACGCAGTAAAGTTCGTTAATAGGCAGCATATGGCATACGTTTGTAGTGAGGAAGTGCAGGAACAGGAAATACCTCATTTGGAAGATATATCCTTGTGCAGGGCTCCCTGGCAGAGTCGCAATGTTCTGAAGCGTGGGCGCCGCAGTCCGCGCTGAGAGGAAGGGAAAAAAAAACAAAATGGCGGGCGCGACTTTTACTCAGCCGCGTCCGCCGCAAAAACACCAAAAACGGGTATTCCGGCGCTCGAAAGGGTTCCCAAACGGCAGCTCTCCGTCCGCTTCAGTTTCCGGTCATGGAGAAGTCGTCTTGCAAGTGCAGGTACGATGTTGGAATTGGCGAAAACCCCAAACGACCGAGAGCGCTCACATCTGCGCTTCCGACCTCGCCGGGCGCCAAGCCACGCCCCCCCTGTTTGTTTATTCTTGATTACAAATTCGGCAGTTCATTTGTATCAGATTTCACTTCAAAGATATTTCATTTCCAATCCTGATTATGTTGTTAACAAATCACATTTGTAAATGCAAACAAATACGCCAACTTATTTCTAATGCATTGCAATGAAGTAATCGTATATCTAGGCCTCTGTGCTTACCATTGTATAAACACTGCGGCCAAACACTGCGGCCAGAAGAATTCACAACTTCACTTTAGGTGTTTTCTACAAGTCAAAGGAGACAGCAGTGTCTAGAAGTTTAAAATAGAAAGAGAAATGATGTCACAGAGAGTGAGAGAGAGAAAGAGAGAGAAAACAACATTAAAACTGTCTCGCAGAGTCTGGAGTTGAGATTTTTTCTTCAAAAGTGAGACGTAGATTTAGAAGCTATTTGTGTCACTTTTCACATGTTAAAAGTGATAGAAAAGTGGCGTAATAAGCTTGCAGATCTGTTTGTTAGACTGTTGTAACCTATCTGTTGTCACTGCTCGGAGGTAATTATACATTTTACACAGTGAAGCTGCTGCAAACTACGGACTGTCTCCTTTCACAAATGAAGGTGCCTACTACATTTCAGTTCTGTTATAGTGCCGCGTTCAAGTGGTGTCTATATGGAAGTGCCTAATGCGTTACTGACACAAAAGTGGCACAACGGTATTGTAAATACGCCGACTTATTTCTAATGCATTGTAATAAAGGCATTGTATATTTAGGTCCTGTGCTTACCGTTGTATAAACACTGCGGCCAAACACTGTGGTCAGTGGAATTCACAACTTGAAGACACCTTTGCTTCTACACGTCAAAGCAGACAGCATATTCTATAAGTTTAAAAGAGAAAGAGAAATGATGTCGCAGAGAGTGATTGAAAGATGGTGCTCTATGTGTGGAAGAAGCCTTCACTGTAATGAAGAAAGTTAATCATTTCTATTCAGTTAAGGTTGTATAGAGCAGAGTGGAGATAGCAGCGTCCAAAACTTTAAAAAAGAAAGAGAAACGATGTGAGAGAGTAAGGAAGAGAAAGGGAAAAAAGGACATTAAAATGTGGCAGAGACACACAGGACAGGGGAGGGGTATGTGAAGCCAGAGGCGCAACCACAGTCAAAAATATCGGTGGTGAAGGGCTAGAAAAAATTTGGGGTGGGGGCTTAAGTTCAAGCAAAATGAAGATTGGAGCTGCAGGGGCTGTAAGCAGAGGGGAATATCAAAGCGTCATTAACAAGCAAAATGTTTTTGAAAGACCTGTGACGTACTCGGGTGCGACTGTGTGTGGGCCCAGGAAGCTATGTCATCCTAGCTGAAGCCCCGTTAGCCCAATGTTTTTTTTGCCCTTGCTGCATACTACAGATTCTCTCCTTTGACAGAAAACTTGTCGTTGTTTCCGAAACAAGCTTCTTTGCTCACCTTGTGCTATTGCGTTCATCCTTGTTACATAATCCATCGTGAAGCTGTACATCTAAAAGATATTAAAAGAAAAATGTTATGATTGGTACTTGTTGCTCTATTAATTTGGAGTTAGATAATATCGCGCTTTTATAAACGTTGATTGTCACATTTATACAAACTGTTTGTATTGTGAATATATTCCGGACATTTCAGCGATTATAAAAACGTTACTGGTATTGGGAAAACAAATTAAACATGTAAATTAATACATTATGTAGGAGTGTGTTCGTATAAAATAGTAAGTCGCATTTTTTTATGTAGTCAGCTACAACCCTTTGACTCCTTCCGATGCATACTCAAGCCTCACTGCTCACCTTTTCGTGGAAAAGACACCTTCTTCATGATGTAGTCCCAATCTCCAACAAAGAAGTTTCATATATGGTGCTGAATCTTGATATCTGTACGGCTAACAACATACTCGTGCTCCCATCATCATCATCGCAGGTTCTTCAGCCGCTTAGTGCTTCAGGCACCACTAACTCAGTGACCAAAGAGGCCACGCATGTGGTAGTGGGACCCTTGTTCGGTGGTTTGGGAACAACTCTAAAGTGGCGTACAACACGTGCGCTCCGTCTTTTTTATACATAGGCTCACGTGTGTAGTGACGAATGTGCTGGATGGGTATGGTGTGGGTGTATACCAGCCATGAGGGAGTGTGTGTGTTAATCTGACAACTAGACCTGCAACTAAGAAATCACTACAATGGAAATTTGGGCCTTATAGTGTTGTTGTGTTTTCCTGGTAGCGTAAGAGTGGCTGTCTTTTTTCTATGTGACGTTACAATACAGTCACTATGTATGTAGTCTATTTTGCGACGCATTTTATTGTACAATGCGTTTCAAAAACTAGTTGTGGTAGGGTGCTTTTAAATTAAACTGCAAAGTCTGCTTACGAGTTTGTTGAGTGTAGAATTATTTCTTTTTTCTATTTTCTATTCTATTATAATTGTGCTGACTTTTCTCCTTTAGCGTGCAGTACTATATTATTTTATAAGATGTATAACTGTTGAAATCATCTTTGAAAGTAGAATGGAAGCAGGTAAGCTGCTCTCTGTGACAAAAGCAATGCCGGCCCCCTCAGGAAGTGGGGAGCCAGCTGGGACCGTGGAGGACTTGGGGCTCTTCCCACTGTCGGCAATGTTACATTTGAGCCCCGGGGGATGGGGTTCTTCGGGGATTATAAAAAATTTGTGATAAAGGCTATTTTTTTATGTTAGATTTATCGTACGCGTACCAAGCATGTATGGACGACGTACTGTGCGAAGATTGGAAGTCATCCCATAAGCGTACTGAAGGAAAAAAAAGAAGAATATTTTTAAGATTTATGAAGTGTATGTGTTTAGATGTTGGGTGGCTCTAAAAAGAGCCCTTGTGTTTATTGGGAGATTTTAGTACCTACAAGTAAGTACCAATGCAGAGTCTAAAGTTCAAGAGGAAGACTCTGTTTCCCTCATCTGTAAAATGTACACCGTCTCCCCTATAGATGTCATGGATATTGAAACGTAGATTGTTGTGGTAGATGGACCCCATTCTATAGTCTCGGAGAAAGGCAGAAACAGATTTATTCACACGTTTCCTAGCTTTTTCAATCTGTGGACAATAGTGGTTGGACCGCTTCCATTTCTGCCTTTGGCATATATTAGAATATACAAAGGCAGTTTTGGGGAACAGTGTCATCAATTGTGCAAAGGTGTCCTTCATAAGCATTTCCAGACCTACCCCTGTTAAAGTGTCTAGGTCATTGCCACCACAGTGCACAATTATGAGGTCAGGGTATCAATTGGTGCCACTTTAATCCTCTCTGTCCAATCCATTTAATGTCTACATTTGGTAAACGTAGGTCTTTGTGAATTCCTTTCTCTTCTGCGTACCTTTGACTCCAGAAAATAGTCTCACGTTTCTCGTCATGATCCTACTTCTCTTCTTAAAAGTAATATTATTGAATATTTCATATATTTATTTTTGTAATGTTATATATATTTGTTTTATAGATTCTGTCTATCAATACTGAAAAAACGGTATCATGCCTACCAAATGTCAAAAGAGGAAACAACGAAAGAAAGGTGTTTATTTGAAGAGAAGTCATCCACAAGATTTACATGAAGAACCATGTGTTCGGAAAAAAGACAAAAAGTCCTGGTAAGAGAAGGAACACTATTGTGAGGAAAATATTAAAGACTAAGAGTAGTGTGCACAAAGGGAAAAATGATATTACTGTGTCTGCAACGAAAAAGAAAAAGAAGAATAAAGAGAACAATCATGGAAAGTCAACTGCAGAAAAAAAAGTGTATAGTAAAAGGAGGAAAAACAATTAATGGAAATTAGGAAAAAAAATGTTTATAATAAAGTTGTTTCAAATTTTAACAAAGAAAGTAAGGGATGTAAAAAAACTGTATTTTATAGGAAAAAGAAAGGTATTGAAAATGTAGTTGAGAAAGCTTTCGAATTGAAAACAAAATTGTTTGTTTTAGTAATAAATAGAATTCGATCGCTAGATAAGCCAATCCATTTAATGAAGGCCAAAAGTAAGTGGAGAAGAGTAATTGACAGAAGTAATTTTTGTCAGGTTTTTTTGGGTGAATGAAAACATAGTTCAAGTTCTGAGCCTTTTTTTAATGAAGAAAGTTATCTTCAGAGTAATGAGTTGTTGCATGTAGTTGACACTAGTGGTCATGATTATGAGGTTAGAAATGGTTGTCCTATTGAGAAAGAGAAAATTGTTCCTAGAAATACAGAAGAGGTGTTAGCTGATGAAGTTTTAGGGAGATGTCCTAAAGCTCCAGTGTACACTCGGAAATGTAGTAGTATTTGCAGTGTAGAGCAAGAATCTATTGATTTTTTACACAATTTCTCACATAACTATACTAAGAAAAGTGTTAAACAAAACATTAAGATGTTGCAAGGACTAGACCCTTACAGAGTAAGAGAAAATACTGGGTTGCAAGGTCATTCTCTGGCTTGTCTTTCTAAAAAAGTATGTCAAAGTGTTTTTCACCATTTCAGGATGTTGCAGTACATCATTCTGAAATGAGGAAATTAGTCAGTAGATTGTATTATGCAAAAAGTCCAGCTCTACTGTTAAAAAAGTAGAACAGTGCTCTTTTGCATGGATCTGTATCAAGTGTAAAGAACGTTTGTGATGAAACCGAGGTTAGTTATTTTGGTCGTGAGGAAGACAGTGCAGACATTGAGATACTTATAGAAGGAAATGTAGAAGAGAATGTACAACATTGTAGTACAGAACATTTTGAGCAAGAAATTACAAAGTTTAAGGTGATTTTACGTGAAAGGCCAAATTATTGTTGTGTGTGTTGTCAAAGAACTCATTATAAAAATCAGACCAGGACTGTTGATCTGTATTTAAAAAGTGAAAAGGAAAATAATAATGAGTTGAAGGATTTTGCAACTAATTTGTTGTTAGAGAATTGTTTTAATTTGGGTTCTGATCAGCGTATTTGTAAATATTGTTAGAACAAATTAGACGAGAACAAAATGCCTGCTAGAGCTGTGCATAATAATCTTGAGTTGGTAAATATTCCTTCTGAACTGATGGTTTTAAATACCTATTAGTCTCTTCTTATTCAATGTATGCATCCATTTCAGGCTATTGTTCGTATGGAGCCTAAGACAGGAAACTTGCCTCCTTCTGATTTACAGAGAGGATTAAAGGGAAGAGTTGTATATTTGCCTCTAGATTTAAAGAAAAATATTGAAACAATCGGTGTAGAAAATGTAGAGGATGAACCTTTAGTTCTTCTTGTTAATGGTGTTCCTACTAAGAGTAAGAAAATCTGGCAAGAATTAGTGGATGTTAGGAAAGTGAAAAAGGCAACGTTGTATCTGGTAAAAAATAATCAATATTACAGAAATGTGTGTGTGAGAGAAGAATAAATAACTGTAGAAGAAGATAGTGACTTGCCATCTGGACAAATAGAAAAAGTGGATGTGTCCTGAACTGAAGAAATCTACGAACATTACAGTGTTCATCCACTGCATTCTAAAGAAGTGATGGGGAATACTATAGAGTTATTCCAAATGAAAGAAGCAAAAGGAAGTCCTATTAGTGTATGGGAAAAAAGCTTGAAAGCTTGTTGTTTCCCTCAATCGTTTCCCACAGGAAAAGGAGGACGATATGATGACCGACCTGTGCAGATTCCTGCATCTGAATACCAGACATCAAGATTATATGCAGAAGATCCAAGATTTCGACAATGTATTCCGTATTTGTTTCATCTTTTGTTTGAGAGTGATTTGTCTGGACATTCTTATGCAGTACACCATATATTGAAAACAGGTGTACATCTGCAAAATGTTTCGTCAAAGGAATTTACGGATAAAGTACTGCAGAAAGATAATGTTTTGGAATCTCAGCTAATTAATCTCATGGCGTGTCAGAGTGGTACTAATGATTACTGGTACCATCGTCATGGAGAACTGAAATGTATGTTAAGGAACGTAGGAATTCCTACATGGTTCCTTAGTCTAAGTTGTGCTGAATATGCTTGGGATGATTTACTTCAATTTCTTCGAGAGGCAAATCCAAATATACTAAATATTGAATACAAGACACCAGGAGAATTGTGCTCTTTGGATTCAGTTAATGTATGCAGGTATTTCAATCATAGATTTGAAGCTATGATGTCTTTTATCACCAATAAAAAAAATCCTCCTCTTGGAGAGGTTCTGGACTTCTATTGGAGAAAGGAGTATCAAGCAAGAGGTGCTCCTCACATACACATTCTAATGTGGATCAAAGATGCTCCCAAAGTTGGAACAGACTCAGGTGATACTGTGTTGTCTTTTATTGAAGCATATGCTACATGTGATATACCCAAAAGTACACAAGATAAGGACTTAAGAAAGCAAGTCTTACGATTCCAAAGCCATCATTGTGGGAAATACTGTCGTCGAAATTACAAATCTAAGGACAAATTCTATACCAAATGCTGTTTTGGATTTCCACGTTCAGTAATATTGAAAGGAAGAGTGAATAGTTTTATGTCATCTTTGCGACATACTATCAAAAGAAAGTCTCCCAAAAATACGTACAACTTACAAAGAAATGAAGAGTCAAAATACATAAATGACTATAACCCAGTCATTTTGTTGATATGTCGAATGCTAATATGGATATTCAATATGTTGCAAGCAATTCCATTGCTGTTGCTCAATATGTAACATCGTACATCACAAAAACAGAAAAGACGGAATTGAAGGAAATGTGGGAAGAGATTTCCCATGAGAAGAGTCTAAGTAAAAAATTATATACTTACAGTTTGAAGATGTTATCTCATCGAGAAATTGGAGCGTATGAATGCTCGGATCGCTTATCATCTGCAAGTCTATACTCCAAATCCAGAAGAATCATTTGGGTGAGTCTAGGTCTTGCTGCAACACGAAACCGAGTTCTTAAATCTGTACAAGAATTTGAATATTTAGCTGAAAAAGAGCCAGAAAGTACAGATATTGTGAAAACAAATATGTTGGATACATATTATCCAAATAGAAGTCATCATCTTGAGAACATTTGTCTCTATGAAGTGCTGCAAAACTATATTTTTAAACGGAATATTACAGAAAACATCAATAATGGTATATATGCCGTGATCAGTTCTGAAGGATGTCTGGTGAAACAAAGAAAATGACTTTTGATTAATCACCGTAAACTGAGTTGTGAAACACCTGACAAAAGGGAATTTTACTATTTTGCTCTTTTGCAACTTTTCAAGCCATGGCGTTCAGAATTGGAATTAATTGGAGATTTCAATAGCTATGAAGATTCCTTCAATGCAACTAAAGATACTATAGAATGTCCTGTTTTTGTTAATTATCTGAAAATGTTGAATGACGAAATTGAGCAAGAAGCTACAATTGCAGCTGAGATTGCTAGAGACAGTTCTCAAGAGAGTCACACTTCTGCTCCGTTGAGTCAGGACCTACTAGGATAACCAATTGTTCAAAATGAAGCAGCAACTGCTATGGAAGAGGTGGAAACAGCAATGTATCAAGCTCAAGAAGATGTAACAAACTTAGAAAACTTGGAAGAACAACAAAATCTTGAGCAGAAAAAATATATGAGCAAGTGCGAAAACAGATTGACCATGGATTACTTCATGAGACGAACGAGTGCTCTTGCTCATCATTTGAACCTATCCAATGTATATGAGGGGACAAGCTGGAACTGGCAAAAGTTTTTTTATTAAAGTAATCACAACTTTTCTACAGAAAACAACTGAGTCACATTTGTCTTGTGTTGTCACTGCTCCAACTGGATTAGCAGCCCACAATATTAAAGGAATTACTTTACATCGTTTATTAATGTTACCAGTAGAGCATGAAAACAAATTAGAATACCACAAGCTATCTGGAGTAGCTTGTTGTGAAGTTTCAAGAGTCTTGAGGAAAATGAAACTTCTCATTATTGATGAGGTAAGCATGGTATCAAACTTAATGCTTGCTTTTGGGCATTTAAGAATGCAGCAAATTCTTAAAACAGAGTATGACGTACTATTCGGAGGAAAACACGTCATCGTTTTTGGAGATCTTCTACAACTTACTCCTGTAAAAGGACAACCAGTGTTTAAAACACTGGCGCATGAAGATACCAGAAAGTCTTTGGGGAGCATTGGAAATGTAAACATTTGGTCATATTTTGAGTATAAGGTACTTATTGCAAATATGCGACAGGCAAATGATGCTGATTATCGAACTATTCTTCAAGATATAAGAATTGGAAAAATGACTGAACATGGCAAACAAGCTTTACAGAGACGATTACTTTCCAATTTGTTTCCAAATGAAAATATTGTCCAAGAGAACATATACATGAGAATTGCAGAAAACAAATCTGTAATCTGCTTAATGCCAACCCTACATGAATGTTCTATATTCAATGAAGAAATGTTGAAGTTGTAAAATGAAGAAATTCTGAAATTGGAAGCTATTGATAAAATAGAACATGAAGGAATCACTATTATTTTGACTGAAAAGTCGAAGAGGAAATTGGATTCTTTAGGGAAATCGATATGTAAAACTGCTGGTTTAGAAAAGAATTTGTATGCATGTGTAAACTGTAGGGTCATTTTACGACGTAATTTGAATGTGGAAAAAGGTTTAGTTAATGGAGCAATTGGTAAAATTGTTGATTTTGTTAATTATGTAAATAGAGATGGGATATCATTTTTGAAAATCAAATTTGATGAAATTGCTGAAGTACAACAATTTAGTCGTTGTTCATCTCGGTTTTTGCTTGTAAAAGATTTGTATGTACGCAGAAAACAGTTTCCTATTTGTTTGGTATATGTGGTGACCATTCATAAATTTCAAGGTTTAAGTGTAGATAATGCTTTAGTGAATATTGGAAGTTCCGTGTTTAAAGAGGGTATGGCATATGTTGCTCTGTCTCGAGTCAGAACTTTGTCTGCATTGTACTTGATTGATTTTGATGAGACAAAGATTAGTGCAGATGCAAATTGTGTGAAAGAGTATAATAGGTTAAGAAGAGAATATGCACCCAATTTAGGTCAATATCCAGTATTTGAAAAGCGTGTGGTAGGTAGAAAAAGAAGATTTGAGAATATCTGTAGTGAAACTGTAGAGAAAGAAAAAAAAACAAGATTAAGTTGCGCCTGCAAGCAAAAAGAAAAAGGACAGTGTTGAAGAGAATGTTGGTTATCGGTTTGAAAATAGTTGTGGTGTCAACTGCTATGCTAATGTAGTAGTTAATGTTGTTTTTGTTCTTGAAAGTTTGCAACAGCAAATTGTTGAAAATTGGGCCGAAAAATTTTGTTCATTGTTGTATTCTGTTTATGAGAAATGTAGTAGTGATAAAAGTAAAATACAAAGTGTTTCTGATATTCAAAATGTTTTGGACGTATGTTCTGGTTCTAGTCAATTTACGCAGAATATTCAGCAAGATTGTCTGGAATTTTTAATGTTTATGCTTGGTGTACTGGAAGATGAAGGTATAGATATTGAAAACCTTTTTGGCCTTTCTTATAAATGGCAACATGACTGTCAAAATTGTTTGTTTACATGTAGCACTTACATAGACACTGAAAGATTCATATATTTGACTTTACCTGACTGTGAATCAGTGTCTTTTACCAATCTAATTAGAGGAGCAAGTCAAAACATGGAGTGTAGCCAATGTAAATCAGAAATGTCATCAACATTGTTTATACAAAGATATCGACAGTATGTAATTTTAATGCTGCAACGTTGTAGAGCGGATGGAAGAAAATTGGAAACTTTAATTAAAAAATGTGTAGCTGGTCAAGTTTCAATATCAGGAAGAACTGTTGCAATTATTTTTCATGATGGACCTTCTACAACATCTGGACTGTTTATTTAAAATGTCTGAAAGGTTGGGTACATTGTAATGATAGTCAGTTGGCTTTTAAACCATGTTTGCCTAAAGAGATACCAAATTCTTAGTAATATTTTTAAAGCCAACATTTTAAGTTCAAAATTTGGCCTTTTAGGATTACTGCTGTTAAGGTAAATTAGTCTGGTGTTGTAGAGTATTTTGTAAGTGAGGGTGAGGAGCTTGAAGGTGATCCTCTTGTTGATATTGAGGCAGTGTAGGTGTATCAGGTGGTGAGTGAGGTGGCTGCAGCAGGGAACATTCATAATCACTCATGTGGAGGTATTTTGGATTTGCTGTAGTTGTTGTAGGTGTTTGGCTAGAATTCATGTGTAGAGTGTTTTGCCACAGTGCAGTCTGCTGCTGATGTGGGACTGTGCCACTGTTCTTCTTCCTTTGGTAAGGATCCACTTGTAAATGTTGTGAAGTATGTGGGGGGTGTTATGGCAGTACGAGGAGATGGTGTAGACTTGCTTATACATGGAGAGGGAGGATTTTAGGATGAATCCTAGGTTGTGGACATGGTTGGTAGATGTTGGCACTGTCCACAGTGTAGTCAGCTACCAGGAGTCGTTCGAGGCTGAGGGGGTGGGTCTGAGGATGTGTACTTTTATTTTGTGCGAGTTCATGTTTAGAGAGCTGCTCTTTATGTAGTTGGTGATGTCCTTCGTTGTGTCGTGGAGGTTGCTTTTGGTGGTATGTAGATTCTTGGCGAGGAAGAGGATGAGCTCGGTGTCATCGATGTAGGAGATGATGTTGAGGTTGTGATGGTGGGCTACTTGTGTGAGGGTGGCCATTTGGATGTTGAATAGCGTCGGGTTGAGGGATGAGCACTGGGGGACGGAGCAAATCATATCGGTGGTTTTGGATCAGAAGGCTGGGAGGCAGACGCTCAGGATTACTATTGAACAATTTCCAAATTAAGAATTTGACGCATACTATTTGGCCGTGTGGAAAAGTACGTGAAACCATAGAGGACTTGTTGTTGTATATTTTGTCAGCATATATTTGTAAGTAATATTATTTACAGTGTATGAAAATTAATCATAATATTTTGTTATGTTATGATTATTTGAGATGTGTCATATTTACGTAAGAAATTGCTCTTAGAAAAAAACGTATAGATTGTCTTTTTTTTGCCCACTGTTATGTGATGAGTACTATTGAACTCACGGTTTCTAGTGAAATTCAATATGTTCTGAGAACAGCAAAAAAGGCAAATGTAATACTTTACAAATTATTTTGTGTTGTAAAAGATATATTGTAACGGTATTTTTTTGTGTCTTCCACAGATGGTAATTTTATAATATATAATTTTTGTATTATTTATTATGCTTAAGGTATGTACAGGTAACTGTTAAACCGAGCTGAAGTAACAAAACATGGACGGAGAAGATAAGTGTTAAGATGGTTTGTATCTTTTAAAGATATTTCAAAAAATGATATACTGAGTGTACCTGTCAGAACCCGTCATCAATCAGTGGATACGACTTATTTAAACCCTAGCTTCCGCAGGAGAGATGAAGAATCCACAAGGAAATATACTTGGAGTGCTTTAGTGCAACAGAGGAATTCTAAGATGGCCGCCTCTAGGAAAGACACGGTGGGGGTCTAGTGATTTACCACACACCTGTGGGGAATATTTGGTGAGGCGCGCGCTCCCTAACGAGTGCGCACTTCACCTAAGACGTTCCTGAGTTCAGACCCATTTTCAATTGCTTCATAGAAAGCACAAACATTTGTGAGAGAGTTAAAGAAGGTTCCCAGTTAAAATTACCTTAGTTACTGTGCCCGCAACTAGTATTCAGCTTCCGAGTTGGAAGAAGCCCGCACATTGTACAACGGTTGATTTTCCCTTCGTGGCTCCTTCAGGGCAGACGGACTCAGTCGTGTTCAGCACCTAAAGAGCAGAGAGAACAAGAAACCATACAAGAAACCTAAGTGATACCTTCGAGTTGACAAAGGTATATTCTTGGAAAATATTTGTATGAAAAGTTACTGAGTGACTAAACTTACCTGACATTAGAGAGAATATTGAATATATTCAGTCGATGTATTTTTTCAAACCTAAAACAAGAAACGATAACATTTGTTATAAGCAAGGTCTTAAGGGAAAAGAACACATTGAGTAAGGAATAACAGAAACACTGTTGAATTAAGAAGGAACATTAGTGAAAAACACAATATATTAAAGGATTGACAGAATAGATAACAAGCTACTGCATAAAGAAAGGTTAGTAGAAGAACACAAGGCAATTAATAATATCAAAATTAGACAAAAAACTGAGAGGCCTAGGTTAATGACTGTTACGTAATTATAGGTCATAAGCAGTGAGAAAAATAAAGAACCTCAAGCTACAAGGTTGCAGATAAATACTAAAGGAGAGGCTAGTTTGAAAGTCGAAGGGGTAGGTAATTAGTAGGGTTAGCCTGTTATAGATGAGGAATGGAGATAGAGTAAACACATGAAGTATTCAAAAAGTAGTGTGATAATGATGCCTAAATATACACATATACACAGTGTTATTCTGGACAATGAATAGAATATTTTGCATTTTACTAAAACACATTTACTATTTTGGAATGGGTAAGGTGAATAGACAGATTATACATTTTTTAGTAGTGTATTTTACTATAATAGCCTGAGTCTTTTCCTATAGTCATAAGGAGTGACTGGTTTTAAAATTTACGAAAAGCTAAAGCTAAGAGTAATTATATTTATATAACTTTGCAAAGGACTAAAACTCTACTAATGGAATGTTATTAGATAATAGTATTTATATAGTATTTATTGTAGGCCAAAATAGGTGAAAACTGTAGTTTTGTATTATACATCACGAAAAGTGATAACATTAACTGTTTAAAATGTATACAAGGATCAAGAACATAAAGGAAAAATGATGTCATTTGAGATGTCATCAGTGATGTCATGAGTGATGTCACTGACCATGTCATGAGTGATGTAATATGTGACGTCATCAGCAGTGCATTGCGGGCGCGCGAGTTATAGTTAGCTAAACTAACTATAACAGGGGAATTTCAATGGTTTTGTATGAGTGAAATGTCCAGCCAACTATAACATGTGTGAAACCTATGGTTTTTTCAGTGAATATATATATGTGGTTCAGTGCCCAATACGCACAAGAAGAAGCACTCTCAGGGGTTAGTTCACGAACTTTATTGTTGAAATCTGCAGCAAACAAGACACATTTCAGCAGTCGCCTTCGTCAGTATCAGGCATGGCAAAAACTGACATAATGTAATGTGTTTTCCTCACAGTTATAGTCATGAAAGAAGGACTTTTGTGCAAATGCACAATTATAGATATTTTATGGCATGATTTATAGTTACTTGAGATATAACAAATGAATTTCAGTGGAGTTGTTCATTGAAAATGGTATGTTTTAACTGACATTTTCAAGTAAATATAACGTCCCTTTTCAGTGAAGTTTTAATGTTTTTTTATGCAAAGATTTTTCAATTCCTATTTATAATGTCACTTTGACCTTTAATTTTTCATAGAATTCCTTTAACATAAAGTAAGAAGTTCATTGTTGTGTCTGACCCTGCACATAATACCCCGCCCCTGTGATTACCTACCCCCCTTCACTACACATGGCTATGTCATTTAACAATATAAAATGTGCCATTTTAAGTAAGCCTGACTGGTTGGCTTTGTCAAAGCGTTGAAATGCCATAATATAAAAAGTGGTGGCTTTATCAAGGGGAAGGCACATCAAATCAAAAAAAGCAGACCTCTAGACTTTACCAAAAAGTCACCAATAACTATAAACAAATCAATATTTCATACATTGCAATAATAGTGGTTGTAACAAAATATTTTCAATAAAGCATTATTTAAAAAGAAAATTAATTTTGTCTTGAACTGTTTTATTAACAGTTTTCAGATGAGAAACTGCACCCATATAACCTACAACATGGGGTACCTGTACTCCAGCTGAGGAGCATACCACTCCAGGTAGGAGTGCTTAAAAATATGCTGAGCTCTCCTAGCGTCATTGGCTTACTTTTCTTTTTAATGTTGGTGGGGGCCTGCTGTGCTCCCTGTAGCCCTCCTCAACATTCCCAAACAAAGGATTGGTGGTGGCACTCCCCCTTCTAGGGGCACCAATGGATCCACAAATACAAACCCTTGCAGGGCATTATGGGATGCTCCTTGCTTGAAGGAGGGACTAATATAGGAGCATCTCATGCCGCTCATTTATTAATATTTTACATTTTTTTTGAGTATCCAGGTTTCACCTAGTACACCTATACTTTATATTAACTTTGGGACTATGGTGCCATGAGTCTCCCTCTGTAGTCTCCTAAAAGGGAGAGCTCCCAAGCCAGCACATATAGTGGTTGTCAGAGGAAGTGGGCTATTATTTTACAGAGGGTGCCCTAGTGCACTCCTGATACACCCACAACATGTCCAATGTTGGAGGTTGGGGGGATCCCCAATGCCCCATCAGTCCCTACCAGCTCCCAAGCCAACACCCATAGTGGGTGCCGGGGCACCCACAACTTAGAAATCATTGAGGGCTGCAGGTGGAGCCTTAAAGTCCCCGTGGCCTTGCAGGCTCCCCAGCCAGTTTACATTGTGGGAGTTGGTGGGAGCACACTTTGTTCCTTTGCTCCTGCTTGGGCGACGCAGCTTAATTCTCTCTATCTACCGAGTGGAAGCAAAGTTGTAATCCCTACCTGGGAGAGTGTGGGCAGGATATTACATTTCTATGCCCTTCCTACACTCGGCAGGAAAAAGCTGTGTTTTTATTGGGCTTTAGGGATGTAGTCCCTGAGGCTGTCATATGTCTCTGGGCTTGGCGATTATATTAGGGGTGGGTGGAACTCACAATTTACTTAACTCTCTCACATAATTTGGCCCTCCCCTGCCACATAATTAAAGTGGCCCGGCCCATAAGAGAAGAATAGGCCATGGTAGATGTTTTCCTTGGGCCTCCCCGAAAACTTGTGAGGGGGGTAACACACCTGCCACAAAAGAGAACATGTGGCAAACGCTGGGGCCCTGTCGCAGCAAAAGGGGCCATTTTTCCTAAAAAGGGCAGAGGCCCACCTTTTTGTATGCTGCTGGGGAATGCAGGCCTGTTAAAATCCTCTATAGGCCTAGGGAGGTAGGGTTTCTCTATACTGCACCATACATATTTCTTTATTCTTTTTCTAGGCCCGGGGACTGAGTCTCTGAGTCCTAAAATGACTGCTGCCACATCTTTGCTGATGTGCTTTCAGCCAACCAGATCTTATCATTAGGTCTATCTGCTCTGGGCATCATCCATTGCGTGAACTAGACATACTTTTAAACCTACATTTCTCAAAATATACTGAATGGATTTACACCAAATGACAAAAAGCGTACTTTCAGGACCAAGATCTAGCTTTCTGCCAAATTTGGTGTAATTCCGTTGAGCCATTTTGTCTGTAGCTGTATCTAATTTTGTTATGGAAACTATGGAAACTACAGGGGGTAAACAGGTTGGGGGTGTCCCTTTTTCTTAGTCCCTGCTTGACAGATCACTGCAAACATTTCCTGGTAGGAACTGAGGTAGATGAGACATTTTTGTGATCGTTTTGGGTCGATAGGTCAAATGACATCAAAGGGAAACGTGGGCCTTACTATCTCTACATTGTGGCAATCCATTGTGTGATAAAAAAAAGAATATATACATATATTTGAATATATGACGTTATTTCGCATGAGTTTACAATGCATGCCATTACAACGCGGTCAGTACAACGACCGTGTTATTACCATGCACACCATTACAACGCAAGTCATTACAACGACTTCCTGTAGGGGAAACTGTAGTTTGGAATAGTATAATTTACTATTCCATCTCCAGTCTGTGCAACAGTAGGGAAAGTGTTGGATTTAAAATCCAACACCTAAAGCCCTCTACAGCAAGTCATTGTAATGACTCGCGTTTTATTGGTATATGTGGTAACAATGCAGTCGTTGTACTGACCGCATTGTAATGGCACGCCATTGTACTGACAGCATTGGAAATGCTGTTTCCCCATATATTCTATATATGTGTGCCCCATGTACATGAAAGGAGAATATAGACTCCAGCATGGGTAAAGGCAATATGTGATATTTACCATTTTTCTTTATGTCAGCTGCTGTAACAGCAAATTCACATGATTACCTCTGCCCAGTGCTAGCCATACAAAATGCTTGTTTGATTTCCCAGATGCTAAAAAGGTCACAGTTAGAAATGGTATTACTGGTTGGCTGGGACTTGCATCTAAGCCAGGCAGAAACCACCACTCTAGTCAGGGCAAGGGAGTTACACACTAACGATAACCCCTGCTCACCCCTTGGTAGCTTGGCCCGAGTACTCAGACTTATCCCAGAGGCAATGTGTAAAGCGATTGCGCAACACACACACAGCAGCAACACACTAGGCACACAACAGAAGAGACTCCACACACAGTTATATATAAAATAGCATTTGTATTATCCAAAACATACTAGAATCATAATCACAAAATATACACTGTGCCAACTGGCACCAGGCAGTAATTTACAGGGGATTATATACATGACAAGGCAAATCAGGCCACTGTCAGAGCCATCCCAAAACACAAGTAGTACAAATAACACAACCAGTAACTACTGGTAAAATACTGTACGCTGGAAACACATTATGCATAAACATCATGGCATGACATTAGGCATCAGCACATTGTGCATAAATCACATTTAGGAGTGCACTCCCCAGGTGAATACATCACCTTTAGCATAAACGCATTATGCATTCCTTTAGGGCCTTGCACACTAACAGTACACACAGGTACCAAAAAAGTCCCCAGGCCAACTGGCCTTCCTGGGGATCCCAATGCCCTCTGTCCCAAGTGTCAGGGCTTCAATGATAGGACCTTCCACTGCCCTCTGGCTGCCTTGGCAGCAAAAGCAATGTTCAAAGTGTACTGGGGCAGGGGATGCAACTGAAACACACCAAAAATGATGCCCCTTTGTTGCAGCTGCCCACGCTCTTGGGGTACAACTGGGAAAATTGGCTTCAGCACCACTGTGCCTCTGGAGCCCCACTCTGGGACTCCTACAATAATGCCCTTTATCAACTGAGGCCTCCAAACTGGCCCACAAGCAATTGCCCAGCTATTGTAGCTGCCTGCGCTCTCGTGGTGCAGCTGAGGAAAGCAGCAAGCACTGGCACCAACTGTGCCCTGTGAGCACCGACAATGCTCGGCAACCCTCTGTACGACTTCCTGGGGGCTAGCTCCGCCCTCAGTCAGGCAGTCCGCCTGACTTCCGGTTTTGGCATCTCTCAGTGGCAGTACAATGTGGGGTAGGCTCCCGCTCAATGCGGGGTGGGCTCCCCCTTCGGTTTTAGAGGCACTAATATGCAGGGTGGGCTCCCGCCTTCCTGCAGAATGAGGGAATCACTACACTGGAATTATCTCAGAACACAGTGGCAGCCCAGGCTGCAGGGCATCAGCGCTCCTCCTGACCGACAGCACACAGGGCCCTCCAGCAGGGAGGCAGTCCCTTGTGGTGGTTCCTCCAGGGGTCCAACAGGCAACAGTAGCCCCCCCCCAAACAGCACAAGGAAGCACACTCTAATGGAGTCACAGCCCCAATATTTATACTGCATTTCTCTTTGTCTGCCCTGGCAAAGGGCTTGGGGAAACCAGTCTCAACTGGCTCTGGGGGGGGTGTTAAATCACTCTGTTTACCAGGCTTCCACCCTCCTTTGTCAGATGGGGCTCAATCCTTAGACACACCACAGGGGGGGCGGAGCCAGCATTCACCTAGGCAGGCACAGACCTATTCAGAGGACTACTCCTCCCACTACTCCAAATGCAGATCTCCCATTCAGCCTAGTGCTGACTCACCCTGCCCTCCCTGGAGCCACATACCTCACCAGCCCCTGTCACTCCAGAGCCAGACATGCAATACACATCAGGCAGGTAGACACAGAGCACACAGAAATACCAACTTCTAAAAGTGGCATTTCTAAAATAATGATAATAAATCTGTGGACACCATTGCGCAGCATTTAATATTACTATTCCAAAGATACCAAACTTGACCACGCTGCTCATCTCATATCAGGAATTACCACTGAAACACTTATCAGGGAATCCCCAATGTATTTCTATGAGAGGGCAGCCTCATGGCAGTGAGAAACCAAAATGGCTGTTTGTCACTACCAGGACATGTCACACACTTTGTTGTGTATCGATTTAGATTCTGTATGCATTTTCCCGATTCATGCCCTTATATAGGTATAATTCACATTGCCCTTATATAGGCATAGAAATCCAGTCTTTATTTAGGCATAGCCTATGCTACCCAAGTACAGGCATGGCTACTTCCATCCGTTCATCTACGTCACAATGATTTCTTGGAAAACCAGACTCTTAAGCAGAAGGGACTTCCCCATGCCTGGATATTGATTTCTCCAAGAAACTCATTATTATGCATGAACTATTCCTTAGGGGTTTATTTATTTATTTTATTTATTTTTGTGTTTTATAGAGCGCTAACTTGAACCGTAAGGGTATCAGAGCGCTTTGCAGAGTCAGAGAGTCATACAATAGGCAGGCTATCACAAGAGTACTGTACATAAGAGCACTTTATAGAGTCAGAGAGTCATACAATAGGCAGGACATCACAAGAGTACTGCACATTAGGGGGAGGTGGTGCTGGGTACCAGAGGGATGGGAGAATACAAGGATAACGTTACAATTACAATTACTGAAAACAGACCACCGGTTTCTTGGTGGGGCGAGGTCGCAGGATGAGGGCAGTAGTCTCTGAGGTGGTTCTGGAATGGGTTTAGCCAAGGAATTTACCCATGAGGAAGGATTTAGCCTCCTTTTTGAAGTGTGCCAGAGACGGGATTCTTCTGATGGCGGGTGGGAAGGAGTTCCATATTCTTGGTGCAGCCCCAGCGAACGCCTGATTATAGGTTTTTGTTTTCCGAAAGCCTGCAGGCTGGAGTAGGAGGGATCTGGCTGATTGTGAATTTCTGCTTCCTCCGGATATCACATGTTTTTGTGCAAGATACGCAGGGGAGTTTGAGTGTAGGGCCTTGTGTGTGATGGATGCCAGCTTGAGTTGAATCCTAGCCTCAAGAGTAAGCCAGTTCAATGCTTTCAGATGAGGGGTGATGTGATCAAATTTCATTGTGCCTGTAAGTAGTCTGGTGGCTGCATTGAGGCAGGCTTTTAAGGGTGCTAGGGAGATCTTGGGTAAACCAGAGAGGGTGGAGCAACCATATTCCAGCCTAGAAATAACTAATGATTGGACTGCTAGTTTTAGGTCGGGAGCGTCAAGAAAGGGTTTCAGTTTCCATAGGTAGCTCAGGTGAAATCTGGCAGATTTGGCCATTGAGTTGATGTGGTCACACATGTTTAGGTTGTAATCCAAGGTAATTCCCAGAGATTTGGCCGAGTCCACAATGGTCGGGGGACAGTTTAAGGCTGTGATAGCTTTTATCCATGTCTGGATCTCAGAGTTGCTTTTGGGCAGGGAGATTAGGAGGAACTCAGTTTTCTGAGGATTGAGTTTGAGTTGGTTGGAGGAGAGCCATTGGACGGTCAGCTTCAGGGCCTCATTCAAGGTGAGGATCTCCTCAAGATATGAGCTTTTTATGTGGATCTGAGTGTCATCGGTGTACATATGGTAGGAGATATTTGCAGTACGAAGGACTTCGGCAAGGGGTTCTAAATAGAGGTTGAAAAGGGTGGGGGACAACGTTGATCCTTGAGGGACTCCCACCATGACCAAGGAGGGAGCAGACAGGTTACCGTTGATTAGGAATCTCTGAGATCGGTTTTGGAGGTAGGAACTAAACCAGTCGGTGACTGTGCCATCTAATCCCATCCTAAGTTTGAGGCGTTCAAGTAGCATCTCGTGGTTGACCGCGTCGAAGGCCGAAGATAGATCTAGGAGGATTAGGAGACAGGTTTTGTCTTGGTCAAGGGCTTGTAGAGCATCATCGACGTTGTGGAGCATGGTGGTTTCAGTGCTGTGTCCAGGTTGGAAGCCAGATTGGCAGTCATAGAGTAGATGGAAGTTGTTGATGTGACTTAGCTGTAGTTGCACACACTTTTCCCGCACCTTAGCCAAGAGAGGAATGTTGGAAATTGGTCTAAAATTGTCTGGGGAGGCTGGGTCCAGCGACGGCTTTTTCAGAATGGGGAGGACTTGGCCCGCTTTCAGAGAGTCCGGGATTGATCCCTGTCGGAGAGAGACGTTGATTATCGCAGTCCAGCTAGGAATAATGAACTGGGCAGCGGTCGCAAGACAGTTTGAAGGAAGTGGGTCGTTGCAATGGTTGTTCGGGTTTAAGGTGGAAAGGATTTAGGTGACAGAGTCTTCATCGTAGAGTGAGAAATCGGTCCAGTGTGCTAGATTCTTAGGTGAGCAGTGTGGAGGCAGGGGGGATGAGGCAGAAGGTCAAAGTTCGGTAGAGGGAGTGAGGCAGCACTAAGTTCGTTACCTAAGGTTTTGATTTTGTTTGCGAAAAATGAGGAGAATTCCTCGGAAGAGATGAGGGACTTGGGGTTTTCTTTCGCTGTTTTGGAAAATTTGTTCAATTGGTGTTTGACCAGCTCAAAGAGTTTGCGTGGTCTGTTCTGGGCCTTTCCTAGTTCTGCTCTGAAGAACTCTTTTTTTGAGTTGAGGATGTTCTTGTTGTATGTATTTCTGGCCTGGCAGAGAGGTTTTAGGTGATCGGCCGAGGGGTGCTGTCTCCAGATTCTTTCGGCTTGTCGGAGGGATCTACTCTCGTCATTGAGGGAACCAGTGAACCATGGGTTTCTATCTTTGACTTGAGTTCTTTTTAGTTTAAGAGGGGCTATGTCATCCAGAATGTTCAACATCGTTGCAGAGTAGTGATCATTGAGGTCACTAACCGATGTGATATGTGGGGGTCAGGGGGGTTGGATTGGCAGCGGATCTCAAGTTCATTGTGGTCTAGGTTTTTGGTGTCTCTGACCCAGCGTTTAGGAAGCACCAGTTGTGGTGCCCTTGTCTTGCTGGTGCCAGGTTGAAGGAAGGTGATGGCATGGTGGTCAGACCTGTCACAAGGGTCTATAGAGATAAGCTTGACGGTTGCCTCCTTAGAGATGATCCAGTCAAGAGTGGACCCTTTCGAATGGGTTGGGAGAAAGCAAGCTTGGTTCAGGGCTTGATCGGCCAGGAGATCTTTAATGACTTTGACATGAGGATCCTTAAGATCGTTCCAGTGCAGGTTGAAATCTCCGAGGAAAATGTCTTTGGTGTTGGGTGTGCTCTTAGCTGTGATAATTTCCATGAGGTAGTCAGTGAAGGAGTCGTTCATGCCTGGGGGTGGTAAAAGATGTGCAGGTTGCATAGTTGTGTGGTATTATTGTAGATTGAGAGGGCTAGATATTCGCAGGATTCGGTGGTACCCGCCAGTATCCGTTCATTCATGACATTCATATGCCCGACTTTACGTCAAAGCTGGCATTCCTAAACACCTTCAAGGTATAAATATACCTTTACTTGCTATAGCAAAGCACGGTGTAGTTCAGTGCAGTTCGACTACCTACTTGCAACTCGCTACAGCAAGTGCCAAAGGAAGCAAACTCTCCAGCTGACGCACTGACCAGAAGCTGTCCTCTCCTGCCGAGAAATCCAGCTCCAGTGTTTATGACCACCCTTGCGGGGAGTTGGGAAATCGAGTCCGTGAAAGAGATACCAACCTCTCTCATTCTAAGGTATGGAGCTGATTAGAACCTAGAGAAATCTTTGGCAATTCTTAGCAGTACTAAACCTATGCTAAAAGACAAATTCCTACTTCTTCCCTGGTACTAGACCTAGGTTAGGTACATTGGGGTAGGCATATTTTAGAAGCACCAGTTGAGTATTTTAGCCTGTGTTAATTATGTATGTATTTTTGCATGTCATAGCAACGGACAATGCTATTACAGTACTATTTTATATTACTGTTTACGCTATACACATTATACTTTGCTTTCTGTCTAACAATTGTAGCAGTTCACCTCTCTTGCATGAGAGAGAAGACTGTTCAATAAACCCCTTTTATTGAAACGCCCGTCTCTCTATTTCTGTGCAACTCTGTAGAAACGAAGTATGCACGATTGACTGAGTAAAATAGTTATCTATTGTTTCCACCACTCTGAAGATATGTTTTTTATTCTTGGGAAAAGGGAAGTTGTCATGTTTAAGCAGTTGTCAGGAACTAATATATTCTTGTGTATTCGAGAAAGTTTCTAGTGACCTCTGAGCTAGCTGGCACTCACAATTAAGTTTAGTATATTCGATAGAGAAATACTGATCTCAGTCCTATGTCAAATCTATAGTGTATATTATTCATTAGTGATAAATATCGCTAATGAATAGTGTATGCATGTCATTAGCGATAAATATCGCTGACATGCAAAGCGGGCCCCAAACCGCTCGCTATCACCTAAAAGGTGTCGCTAACTGATGTTAGCGACAGCTTGCTAATAGGCCGATGAACTTATCGCCACGGCCGCAAAAGCGACGATAATTCCATTTCGCCTGCCTTGATAATATGACCCTTAGTTCTTAATTTTGACGCTTGATTTCCAATAGAAAGGACAAAGCCTTTCCCTTTATGAAAGGATATTTTACTTCCTCCATTTTTATCATTAGAGCTATCCGTAAAGGCAGGTGAGAATAAGTTCTTTCGAGTGTTCACTATTATTAGTGCTGGCAGGTTCATGGTTGTTTTAAGAGGAGAAGAGACAATTCAAGATAAGGTACTAAGGCTATCTCAGAACCTGCCAACCTTATCTTGCAGAATTAAAATGGACCTTTTAACCTTCCATAGAACTTTTATTGAGCTGGTCTGACGTTTCTGCAACATCTTGTGTCTGCAGCTCCTTTTCTCCTTTTGTAGGTTACAATAGATATTTTTTCCTCAGACAACAAAGGAATGCACTCTTTTGCACCCTGTAATGATTGTTCTTAGCACTTAACAACCCGCAGTGTATACCACCCTCAAATGAATTCTTTGAAACTGGCATTCAATCAATGGTACTTTTCGAAAGAACTCAAAGACAGCCATCACTTACTAAAAGTTGTTTAGTCTTGCACGCTTTAGCACCTTCTGGAGTTCACAATTCTTAGGAAATGACTGTCACAAAATTACTTCAATACTGAGGTAGCTGCTAACCATTAAAACAGTTGTGAAATCCACAGTGCAGTTTGAGCGCTTAAATTATTTTAGGTCAAATGACCCCCAATTCAATGTGTGGATTTTTTTCACAGTTTACAGGGCTGTCACGCACTCAAAGAATTTAAAATCCACATTGTCTTTTATGGGATGATATGGAGTGAGGTGTAGTTTTAAGTGAAAGAAAATGGAGCATGAGGGAAGCTTTGGAATTTGCTTAGAGCTTATAACAGTTTGTTATAAACCCGAAGCAGGAACAGTTTCAACAACAGAAATATAAACTTTCTAGCTGAGATAAATAAATCCCATTCTTACACTTGGCTATTGCAATTCATCCTACAAAATGTACAGCCGAGCTTTCAGCCAACGTGTAGGGGAACGCAACCTCACTCTCCTAGGTCTTAAGCAGAGCAAAGGAGGCTGTGTGCTGTAAAGTCTAGCAGTTGCATCCAACATTGGAGAGTTAAGAGAAAGGCTGAATTTTCCTAGCAATCTATCATAATTGAGGGAGTCCTAAAGGATGAACACCTGGGAACAAAATGTACCTGAAATTCATAGAACACAGTGCAGCAAGATAAATTGCAGTGATGCCTTGTGTAAATGGGAGACAGCTGAACAGCACCATATATACCAAGATATTACTCTCTTCAGCTCTCTCCTTCTGCCGGTGCACTTGAGGTTGCACAGATGGCCGTATTACAGGCAGAATTTCTTTGTGGCATATTCGTCTTTCTATGTGTGCTGGAAAATGCAGGAAATAAATACATGTCTTCTTGTTACACCACAGTAGGGAAGTCGGAGTGTTTTGACACTTTACCAGGTTTCCTAGCTTTAGTAAATCTGGGAATGAGCCAGAATCCATGAGTGGATGCATCTGAACATCCATGTTCCATCCATGGAATGCCTTCGCCATGCAAGGAAATGCAAGACAGCGCTATGTGCTGCGTTACCTTACACTGTAGTTCCTAAATCACGCCAAGTGGCTTTGCCCTTACCGAAGTTGAATACTACATTTAGTGGTTAACCTGTCTTTTTATAGCATTCGAAGACTATTTTATGCCATTTTTAGTATTCGATAGTGTTCTTTTTGGGAAGGCTAGTGCATGAAGACTACTGATATGTGCGTTGTACTTCTTGAATACTAACAGAATACTAAGCACATACTTATTTGTAATCGCATAGTCTTCATTTACAATGCAGAACATGTGAATACTACTGGACTTTACCCAGACTACTATTAACATTCTATTAAAGCTGCATGCTGAATGGTAGTTCGGGGCCTTATTTTTTATACTATTTTTATGCCTTATTTATTATACTATTGTGGTGTTTGTGTAGTGTAGGGTAGAGTTATACGGTTTAGGGTAGTGCTAGGGGATCGTGCCGGGTAGTGATTGAGTGTGGGGATCGGAGTGGAGGTCTGGGGAGGGTGTGCGCTGGTGGTAGTGTTTTAGGGTTTAGGGTAGTGTTGTTGTGTTTATGTAGTGTAGGGTAGTGTTTTAGGTTTTAGGGTAGTGCTCAGGGTCATGCAGGTTGGTGTTTGAGTGTGGGGATTGGACTGGAGGTCTGGGGAGGGTGTGTGCTGGTGGTAGTATTTTAGGGTTTAGGGTACTGTTGTTGTGTTTGTGTAGTGTATGGTAGTGTTTTAGGGTTCGAAACGGGTATCTGGTTCGATCCTGGGCAGGGACGCTGAAAATCCTGTGATTCTGGGCAAATAACTCTACCGGAGCCTAACAAAAAATTAAAGTGTCCGTCCATAACGCACATGGTGCTCAAGTAAAGTGCTCTGATTTCTTGGGGTCTATTTCTCCCTATATAATACTCCCCCCAAAAAAGAACTATATATATATATATATATATACATATATATATATATATCACTGAAAAAATCATAGGTTTCACACATGTTATAGTAAGCTGGACATTTCACTTATACAAAACCATTGAAATTCCCCGTTATAGTTCGTTCAGCTAACGATAACTCGCGCGTCCACAATGCACTGCTGATGACGTCACATATTACATCACTCATGACATGGTCATTGACATCACTCATGACATCACTGATGACATCTCAAATGACATCACTGATGACATCATCCAGTGAATGTGTGTCCTTCTGAAAAATAAATATTTTTTATATATGTATATCTAAAGGTCGACATAAGAATAAATGGGTAAATAAGTGTCTAATTAGATTGTTTTTTTGTAAAAAAGATTGCATCACTGACTTATGAAGTGTATCTTAGTGAATACACGTATTAGCGAGTAATGTTTAAATATGTAAATATCTGTATCAGTGTTTCACTTTGCTATACGTGGCTGCATGGGTTGGTGATTAGCTACATGAGTGTCAATATGGGTTATGAGTTGGTTTTTTGAGTATCAGAAAGAGTGTCTGTATGGTTTGGTGGGGGTATTACTTAGCGTACAGATGCATGAATGACTGACTCACTGTTTGTATGTGTTTTGAAGACAGCATATGTGCAGGACTGTATGGGTGGATGAGTGTGTGTATTGGTGTGTTAGTGAGTGAATGACTGTCTCAATAGTATCTTTATGAGTAACTACATATGTTTTAAACTAGTATATGTGACTATTGATATATATAAGTGAGTATATGTGAGAGTGAAAGATTGGAAGAGTTCCTCTATAAATAAGTATGTGTTTATATAAGTGATTGTTTATGAGTTTAAGTATGTGTATGTTTTTGTAAAAGTTACTGTAATGGTGTGTTTATAGCTGTAAATGCAAATAAATGGATGTTTGATGGTTTATTTGCATGTGTGAGTATGTGTGTGTATTACTCTATGAGTGTCGGTGTGTAACAGGATGTATAGGTGTATGAGTACATATGATGAGTGAATACATATATGAGTGCCTATATAGAACTGGTCGTGAATGAGTGGATGTGTATGTACATTTTGGAATTACTGAATAGGTTGTTGTAACTGGTATTGGTCTCTTCATTTTTTGAAAATTTTAGTTTCTATTTTTGAATGTGTATCAAAGATTATATTATGCTGAGAGGGGGTCTGCCACTCTTTCACAAGGATGATGTCATCAGTGATGTCATTTGAGATGTCATCAGTGATGTCATGAGTGATGTCACTGACCATGTCATGAGTGATGTAATATGTGACGTAATCAGCAGTGCATTACGGGCGATCGAGTTATAGTTAGCTGAACTACCTATAAATGGGGAATTTCAATTGTTTTGTATGAGTGAAATGTCCAGCTAACTATAACATGTGTGAAACCTATGGCTTTTTCAGTGAATTTGCAAGGTTTTTTAAATGCTAATTCCTAACTGTAACATGTGTAAAACCTATGTTTTTTTCAGTGAATTTCTAAGGTTTTTTAAATGCTAATTCCTAACTATAACGTGTGTGAAACCTATGTTTTTTTTAGTGATTTTCAAAGGTTTTGTAAATGATAATTGTTAAATGTCTTAATTTTTAAATGTGCTTCTTTTTAAACTTTTTTTCTTCATTTTTATAATAAATGTTTACATTTCCAAAACGAAATACAATTTTTTTTTGGAATATAAAAATTAAATTCTATATAATTCCTTTCTTTTTTTAAAATGTAATTATTGCACCGTACGCGTATGGTGAACGCACCGCCCTTTGTACCATAAGTCGTACTGAGCGAGTAGGCACGTATACATCACGAATACGTATTGACGTTATGCGGCGCATCAGCGCTTCCGTGTGACGTCATTTGCGTTTGAACGACGCCCCGTGCGCGTACCTCGCGAAAGTTTTATAATGTTTAAAACGATATATCTATGTATTTATTGTAAAGTTTAAAGGTAGACATTATCTGGGATAATGAAGAAAATAGTTTATTTTAACTTTTAATAAGCGTATCTTACTTTTTGAAGCAATTACATACTCGCTCCGAAAGAGCAGCATGAGAGCTCCGTAAGCGCACCGTAGGAGTACGTACAGTCATGTGACTTTAAAAGAAGAGATTTCATTGGTTCATAATACTTCTTACTCCAACTGTTGAAAGACCCCTCCCAATTTAATCATTCTAGTCAGGTAGAACAATTTTCATCAATATGGCTGGTCTGCCTCAGACACCCTCTTAACCATTCATCAGATGAAAATGAATTTTCATATGAGCCTCCTCAGAAGAAAAAAAAGAAGCCTGCAGATCAAAATTTTTCAATTTTCCAGAGGGTGAAAAAAAGGTGAATGCACATAAGGTCATGTGCAAGACCTGTGACCTGACATTATCCAGAGGTGACCCAACGAAAAAGTACTGTTTCGGTACTGCGAGTATTGACCGTCAAGTTTGAAACTTGCATCCGGTCAACTATGCAAGGGAGGCAACACGCAGCCTACAGGATAATTCACCACCTGCAGTGGCTAGCACCTCAAGTGCACCACCACCACTTCCTGGAAACAGTCCAAACCCTATTATTGTTCCCCAGTTTGCAAATATAACTTTCCACTGCAAACATTACAATCAATTGCTGTGCTATGGAGAGCAATCTGTGGACCTGATTGTCAAGAGGCAGCACCGGTGCCTGAAACAATCTTTTTTTTTTTACTTTTTTGTTCCAGGTCCACAGTTATTTTGTTCCAAAAGTTCAATTTTTCTGGGGGGGGGTTTAAAAAAAATATTTGTTGAAAAACTACAAAAAAAACATAAAACAACAAAGACAAAAAAAGCAGTTCTTTTCAGAACTACGTTTACTGGTAAAAAAAAATAAAAGAACTATATTTCTATGTTAGTCTGTAAAAGTTTGTCAGAAAAAATGTGTAGTTCGTAAATGAATGAATGAATACATTACTAGTGTATGGTGAATGTGAAAGTGCATCACTATAAGGATGTCCTACAGCATAAATCTATAAGGTGTTTACCTATAGTATACTGTAGTACCTCTGAAGCACTTGAATGTAACATATGCATATAAATATGTTACAAGTCTATGCTTCAATTTGCACTATTGGTGAAACTGCCTGAATGAATTTGTTTGTATTAAGGGTGGTTTTATAACCCCTTTGTGCCTCTTTCACACAACTGCTGCATCACTTTTGTGATGCAGTGGTGGTGCAAAAGATGTGCCATAATGTATGGTATTTACAATGTGACGTTTTTGGAAAGTGCGTCCCATTGTAAAGCCCTGTGCCAGAAGGAGGCTTTCCTGCGCAGGTGGTGGGATTTCTGGCGCAGGAACACCTCCTAAAAGTAACTAAGTGAAATCTAAAAGATTTGATTGAGTCACTTTTCGGCTTATACTGCGTCAAAACACTGCACCTGTTTGAAGCAGGTGTAAGAATTGACTCAGCATTATGAACATAGGGAGAAAGAGCATTCCTGGAGCTGCATTGCGTTTCCATTGCAAGTCAAGCAATGCACCATCTTCACAGCACAGATACATTACATATCTGTGCAATTTTTGCCTCATAGAACACCACATTGTAAATACGATGCATCAATGGTGGTGATGTCACAGAGCATATTAACTCATATCTCTGGGGATATACCACTTATTATACATCTACTAATTACTGTTTTAATGTAGTGAATGCCTTACTACACACTGATCAATGAGTCACTAGAAAACGATACCAAGAGTAACAAAGTGTTTGGTGGAAGTGAAAAGATAGAAACTGCGAAATTCAAGATAAATAAAACAAATATGCAGGTACATAGAACAGTGTATGCACAGTTTGTAGGAGCTTGAAACACTCTACGCCCTAAGGCCCACTTTGTACCATGAATACTTGACTACTGACATAGGCCTCATTTATGAGATTTTGCTGTAGAAAAGTGCAGCAGGCCTTCCTACCACACTTCCCTATGGCAAAAGAAAAAGGCAGGAATGCGCCATATCTATAAGATACAGCGCATTCCCATTATTTTCCCTTACGCCAGCGCACAATGGTCTGCCTGCACCAACCCAGGAATATTTGCACCATGGTGCAAAGCTGCCTGCGCTGCAAGGATGATTATTTTTGTACAGGTTTGGAAACCTTTCTGTAGAAAAATATTCACAAGAGACTTTTCCTTTTTCTATGTGTGCTACAGAAAGCAGCAAACATAGAAAAAGAAAAAATGAAGCGAAATAAAACTATTTTTCCACATTGCACCTTCCTTACGCCTCCCCTGGGGAGGCATACGTTTTTGGCAGTGCCTCAGATTTTTCATTTCTCATGAATGTGCGGCAGTGTAAAAAGGCCATGGGTTTTGCTGGGAACACCCTCAACAACACCCATTGCACACCCCTTTAATGCAGAACACTGCATTAAAGGAGGTGATATTTATCAGGCAACAGTACACCAAAAAAAGTGTCTTAGTGCTACCTGATAAATATCACGCTGACAGTTGTGCCACAAAACATCACAAAAAGGGACATTCCAATGGGGCAAGAAGTCTCATAAAGGAGTCAGTGAATGATTACAATTCTGCAAGGAGAGTGTCTAAGTGAAAGAGTGTTTGCTGCAAGTGTAAGGAGAGAGACTAGGGAATTCAAGGTATAAAACACAAATTTGCTGGTACAAAGAACAGTGCATGCATAGTCAAAAGGGGTTTGAAAGAGTCCATCCCCTAAGCCCACTTTACCTCATAAACAGTTTTATAGACATTTTTGGGTTATGCTGCATCAAAACCCTGCACCTGCTTGAAGCAGGTGTAAGGATTGACACAGCATTATGAGCATAGGGCCCCAGCAACATTGCTGGAGCTACGTTGCGCTTGGAACGCAAGTCAAGCAATGCAACACCTTCACAACACAAATACATCACATATCTGTGCCATTTGTGCTCCATAATATACCACATTGTAAATACGGTACATCCATTGCAGTGGTGTCACAGTGCACAATAACTAACATACCTCTGGGGATGTACCACTTATTCTACAGCTGCGGATTACTGTTTGAATGTAGTGAATGGCTTACGGCACATGCCTCTACTTTTCCCCTCCACCATAACTCAATGGTGTGCCTGTGCCAACCTGTGAAGTGCAGCAGTGCTAACAGCTCTGATTTCCAGGCTAGACAAAGGGAAATGCCGCCTGTCTATCAGCTACAAAAAAAGCACACTAAAGGCTTTCAGTGTTATTCAGGGCTCTGCAATTCCTTTTGTGGAAATTCCTTCGGTGTCTCGAACTTGCTGCACAAAGCCTTAACCTTGGCCTCGGCTGCCTGCGCACATCGAAGCCAGGAAAGCCTCTTGCAGAGAAGCTGGATGTACAATATGCATGCCAAGTTAAAAATGTGTGTGCTTGCGTTCATAGTTTATCTTCACTTTTGGTGCACGCCAGAGCTATTCTGCATAGAACCATTAGAGAGACATTCCATGGCTGCTCTCTGAAAATTCAAGGCACGTTCTCTCTGTTTGCTCTCTCATTTATTGATGGTAGAATATTCATGATGTGTTAGAAGCTAAAACTGTGCATATTTTAGCAAGAGTAAACCCTATTGAACAAGTGCTCTGTGTATGGATCAAGGGTTGGCTTATATTGTGTTAGTGGTCTCTACACAGCAGACATCATCTCTTGCAAAGGGCTCTAGTAAACCCCTTTCAAGGTAAAAACCAGTATAGAACTCAACTTCAGTTGGGTGTAAGGGAGGGTTTTTTGCTGGAAGAAAATTGCAAAACTTGCTGGCTCTCCCTCTGCGGTCTTGTAGCAACAGAGAGAAAGGGAAACAGAGAGAGTGAGTGACACAGATGAAGAAAGAGTAAGACAGAGTTAGAGAGCAAGCAAGAGGAAGGTAAACAGAGAGAGAGAGACGAAGGGAGACAGAAAAAGACTGAGAGAGAGGAAGATATAGAAAGAAAAAGACAGAGCAGAGAGAGGGAGGGAGGGTGAAAGATAAAGACAGAGACAGACAGATAGAGATAGATACAGGGACAAGGGCAGATAGAGGCAGAGACAGACAGAGATAGAGAGACAGAGAGGGAGACAGAGGGAGTAAGACAGGGACAGATAGAGATGAACATAGAGGGTGACAGACAAAAGGAGGGAAACAGATAGAGGGAGGGAGACAGAGAAAGAAGAAAATTGTGGGAGACAAACAGAAAGGGAGAATGAGGGAGACAGAGGGAGGGAGACACAGGAATATAGACCTGGAAATAAAAGCTATAAAACACAACTTTGCTAGTGCATACATAACCAATAGAAGTTTGAAACAGTACATGTCCTAAGGTTCACGTTCCACCATCAGTACTTAGATACTACCTGAATGATTACAATTCTACAAGAAGAGTCTCTCAAACCATTTTTAATTTTAAATCATACATTTATTCCTGTAACATGTCATAATTTAATAGAGCTTCAAAAGCCATTTCTTGAAACTCGATGTCGTCTAATGCTTGAACAAAATAATCATCCAATGTTTTGTCTAAAAAATTGCACGTGACATCTCCAGCAGCAATACCTTCATCTTCATTCTCGCTCCCCATGAAAGGTATATTTAGCTCCTCAATCAAAGTGTTACTAATTTCAAAACTTTTTTCTGTACTGATCTGTTCTTCTTCCATAGTGGATTTTTTAATGTTGTTATTCCTTGTAGAAAAACATAAACACTTTTTCCTAATACATAATACAAAACTAGGTTTATCAACTATTTTGCCATTTAAAAAATATGATACAAAAACCATTCTCAACTATTTCATATGATTATATCAATGAAACTGCTTATATGAATTTTTAGTTTTAAATTTTTCTTACATTTTCAAACCAGTCACTTTTTATTACTATAGAAAAAAACTAGGGCTATTATAATAAAATGCAGTACTAAAAAAAGTACAAAACATCTATTCACCTTACCAATTTCAAAGTAGTTAATGTGTTGTAGTTAAACGCAAAGAATACAGGTACACTTTGTATATATTTTTTCAAATTTCTTGAAAAATGTTTAAAAGATACAAACCGTCTTTACAAACCTATGTGCACCATGGACGTTCTCTTACTTCAGCTCTGTAGAAGTACATCCCATTGATCATTTTTAACACTTAGTTATACTTACCTTCAAAATAATAAATTTAAAAAAATTATTATAAATTTAGCATCTGTCGAAGACAAAAAAATACGATTACAATTTATCTTTTACAACACAAAATCATTTGTAAAGCATTTCAGATGCCTTTTTTGCTGTTCTCAGAATATATTGAAATTCACTTGAAACAGTGAGTTCAATAATACTCATTACATAACAGCGGGCAAAAAAAAGACAATCAAGAAGATTATCTAAAAAAACTCAAACAACAATCTCCATAACAATCTTGAATATTTTTTTCAAAGACAGATTTCTTATGTAACTATGAGATATGGCAAACAATCTTGAAAAAACAAAACAGCATCATTAATTTTCTTCCATTATAAACAATATTACTTACAAATAGATGCAGTCAAAATTTACAACAAAAAGTCATTAAGAGTTTCACGAACTTTTCACCATGGCCAAATAGTATGTGTGAAATTCTTAGTTTAAAAGTTGTTCAATAGAAACTTTGAGCGTCTGCCTCCCAGCGTTCAGATCAAAAACCACTGACATCATTTGCACCGTCTTCCAGTGCTCATTCTTCAGTACAACGCAATTCAACATCTACTTGGCACCCTTACACAAATGACCCACCAACTGAACCACAACATTATCTCCTACATCAAAGACACTCAGCTCATCCTCTTCCTCACCAAGGAGCCACATACCACCAAAAACAACTTCCACGACACAATTAAGCACGTCACCAAGTGGATAAGGAGCAGCTCTTTAAACATGAATTCACACAATATGAAGATATTCTTTCTCAAAATCACCTCCTTAGCTTCAGATAAATCCTGGTGGTCGACTACACTATGAACAGTACCAACACCTACTGACCATGTACACAACCTATGATTCATATTGAACTCCTTCCTCTACAAGTGTAAACATGTCTACAGCATTTCCTCATACTGTTATAACACCCTCAACATTCTCCACAACATTTACAAGTACATACTAAAGAAAACAAGAAGAAACAGACTAGACTGTAGCTACACAAGAATTACAGCCAAACACCTATAATGACTACAAGCAATTCAAAGCACCTCCACCTGATTGATCTTCAATGTCCCCTGTTACTCTACAACACCAGACTAACCTACCTTAACAGCAGTAATTCTGAAAGGCCAAATTTTGATCTTAAAAGTTTGGCTTTAAAATTATTAGGTAAGAATTTGGTAACTCTTTAGGCAAACGTTGCTTAAAAACTAATTGAGTATCATTACAATGTATCCAACCTTTCAGACATTTTAACCGCTTCCGCACTACCGCGATTTACCGCTGTGCGCTGGAATTTGAAAAATGGCTTGTTTATGACAAAGCCAGCTCGTCATCCGCGTAGCGCAGGTAACGCCCATGATGAGCTGGCTTTGTCATTAGCGCGTAAGGGGTTAAATAAACAGTGTAATGTCCAGATGTTGTAGAAGGTCCATCATGAAAAGTAATTGAAACAGCTACAAAAGTTCTTCCTGATATTGAAACTTGACCAGCTACAAACATTTTTATTAAAGTTTCCAATTTTCTTCCATCAGCTCTACAACGTTGCAGCATTAAAATAACATAGTGTCCATATCTTTCTATAAATAATGTTGATGACATTTCTGATTTACATTGGCTACACTCCACGTTTTGACTTCCTCCTCTAACTAGATTGTTAAAGGACACTGATTCACAGTCTGGTAAAGTTAAATATGTGAATCTTTCAGTGTCTATGTTACTGTTATATGTAAACAAACAATTTTGACAGTCATGTTGCCATTTATAAGAAAGGCCAAAAGATTTTCAATATCTATACCTTCATCTTCCAGTAAACCAAGCATAAACATTAGAAAATTCCTGACAATCTTGTTGAATATTCTGTGTAAATTGAGTAGAACCAGAGCACATGTCCAAAACATTTCGAATATCAGAAACACTTTGTATTTTACTTTTATCACTACTACATTTCTCATAAACAGAATACAACAATGAGCAGAATCGTACGTCCTGATTTTAAAAAATTTGCTGTTGCAAACTTTCAAGAAATAAAACAACATTAACTTCTACATTAGCATAGCAGTTGACACCACAACTATTTTCAAATCAATACCCAACATTCTCTTCAACGCTGTCCTTTTTCTTTTTTCTTGCAGGCGCAACTTCAGCATGGTTTTTTTCTTTCTCTACAGTTTCACTACATATATTCTCAAATCTTCTTTTTCTAACTACCACAAGCTTTTCAAATACTGGATATTGACCTAAATTGGGAGCATATTCTCTTCTTAACCTATTATACTCTTTGACACAAGTTGCATCTGCACTAACCTTTGTCTCATCAAAATCAATCAAGTACAATCCAGATAAAGTTTTGACTCGGGACAAAGCAACATATGCCATTCCCTCTGTAAACACGGTACTTCCAATATTCACTAAAGCACTATCTCCACTTAAACCTTGAGATTTATGAATGGTCACCACATATGCCAAACAAATAGGAAACTGTTTTCTGCGTACATACAAATCTTTTACAAGCAAGAACCGAGATGAACAACGACTAAATTGTTGTATTTCAGGAATTTCATCAAATTTGATCTTCAAAAATTCAATCCCATCTCTATTTAAACCAGCAGTTTTACTTATTGACGCTCTATTTTATCAATAGCTTCCAATTTTATAATTTCTTCATTTTCCAACTTTAACATTTCTTCATTGAATACAGAACATTCACGCAGTGTTAGCATTAAGCAGATTAAAGACTTGTTTTTTGTAATTTTCATATATTTTCTCTGGAACAATATTTTCATTTGGAAACAAATTGGGAGTAATCGTCTCAGTAAAGCTTGTTTGCCATGTTCTGTCACTTTTCCAATTCTTACACCTTGAAGAATTTTTCCATAATCTGCATAATTTGCCTGATGCATATTTGTATTAAGTTCCTTATACTCAAAATATGTCCAAATATTAACATTTCCAATGCTCCCCAAAGACTTTCTGGTATCTTCATGCGCCAGTGTTTTAAACACTGGTTGTCCTTTTACAGGAGTAAGTTTTAGTAGATCTCCAAAAACTATGACGTGTTTTCCTCCAAATAATACATCATAGTCTGTTTTTAAGAATTTGCTGGATTCTTAAATGCACAAAGTCAAGCATTAAGTTTGATACCATGTTTACCTCATCAATAATGAGAACTTTCATTTTCTTCAAGACTCTTGCAACTTCAAAACAAGCATCTCCAGATAGCTTGTAGTATTCTAATTTGTTTTCATGCTCTACTGGTAGCATTAATAAACGATGTAAAGTAACTCCTTTAATATTGTGTACCACCAACCCAGTTGAAGCAGTGACAACACTAGACAAATCAGTCAGTTGTTTTGTGTAAATAAGTTGAAATTACTTTAATTAAAAAACTTTTTCCTGTTCCAGCTTGTCCACTCACATACAATCGGATAGGTTGAAATAATGAGCAAGAGCACTTTTTCTTTTCATGAAGTAATCCATGGTTAATCTGTTCTCTCACTTGCTCATATATTTGTTTCTGCTCAGCATTAAGTTGTTCGTCCAAATTACCTAAATTTCTTACATCTTCTTGAGCTTGATACATTGCTGTTTCCACCTCTTCCATAGCACTTACTGCTTCATTTTGAATAATTGGTTCTCCTAATGGATCCTGACTTAACTGACCAGAAGTTTGACTGTCTTCAGAACTCTCTCTAGCAATCTCAGCTGCAATTTTAGCTTCTTGTTCAATTCCATCGTTCAACATTTTCACATAATTAGCAAAAACAGGATATTCTATACTATCTTTAGTTGCATTGAAAGAATCTTCATAGCTGTGAAAATCTCCAAGTAATTCTAATTATGAACGCTATGGCTTGAAAAGTTGCAAAAGAGCAAAATAGTAAAATTCCCTTTTGTCAGGTTTTTCGCAACTCAGTTTATGGTGATTAATCAAATGTCATTTTCTTTGTTTCACCAGACATCCTTCAGAACCAATCACGGCATATACACCATTATTGATGTTTTCTGTAATATTCCTTTAAAAAATATAGTTTTGCAGCACTTCATATAGACAAATGTTCTCCAGATGTTGACTTCTGTTTGGATAATATGTATCCAACATATTTGTTTTCACAATATCTGTACTTTCTGGCTCCTTTTCAGCTAAATATTCAATTTCTTGTACAGATTTAAGTACTCGGTTTCGTGTTGCAGCAAGACCTAAAGTCACCCAAATGATTCTTCTAGATTTGTAGTATAGACTTGCAGATGATAAGCGATCCGAGCATTCATACGCTCCAATTTATCGATGAGATAACATCTTCAAACTGTAAGTATATAATTTCTTACTTAGACTCTTCTCGTGGGAAATCTATTCCCACATTTCCTTCAATTCCGTCTTTTCTGATTTTGTTATGTACGATGTTACATATCGAGCAACAGCAATGGAATTGTCTGCAACATATTGAATATCCATGTTAGCATTCCACATAGACAAAATCACTGGGTTGTAGTCATTTATATATTTTGAGTCTTCATTTCTTCTTAAATTGTAGGTATTTTTAGGAGACTTTATTGTGTCACAAAGATGACATAAAACTGTTCACTCTTCCTTTCAATAATACTGGACATGGAAATACAAAATGGCATTTGGTATAGAATTTGTCTTTAGATTTGTACTTTCGACGACAGTATTTCCCACAACGATGGCTTTGGAATCGTAAGGCCTGTTGTCTTAAGTCCTTATCCTGTGTGCTTTTGGGTATATCACATGTAGCGTATTCTTCAATAAAAGACATCACAGTATCATCTGACTCTGTTCCAAATTTGGGAGCATCTTTGATCCATAGTAGCATGTGTATGCGAGGAGCACCTCTTGCTTGATACTCCTTTCTCCAAAAGAAGTCCACAACCTCTCCAAGAGGAGGATTTTTTTTTATTGGTGATAAAAGACATCATAGCTTCAAATCTATGATTGAAATCCCTGCATACATTAACTGGATCCAAAGAGCACAATTCTCCAGGTGTCTTGTATTCAATATTTATTATATTTGAATTTGCCTCTAGAAGAAATTGAAGTAAATCATCCCAAGCATATTCAGCACAGCTTAGAGTAAGGGACCATGTAGGAATTCCTAAGTTCCTTAACATACATTTAAGTTCTCCATGACGACGGTACCAGTACTCATTAGTACCACGCTGACATGCCATGAGATTAATTTGCTGAGATTCTAAAACATTATCTTTCTGGTGTACTTTATCCATAAATTCCTTTGCTGAAACATTTTGCAGATGTACACTTGTTTTCAATATATGGTTTACTGCATAAGAAAGTCCAGACAAATCACTCTCAAACAAAAGATGAAACAACGACGGACTACATTGTTGAAATCTTGGATCTTCTGCATACAATCTTAATGTCCGGTATTCAGATGCAGGAATCAGTACAGGTCGGTCATCATATCGTCCTCCTTTTCCTCTAGGACACAAATGAGGGAAACAACAAGCTTCCAAGATTTTTTCCCATACACTAATGGGACTTCCCTTTGATTCTTTCATTTGGAATACCTCTATAGTATTCCCCATCACTTCTTTGGAATGCAGTGGATGAACACTGTAATGTTCGTATATTTCTTCAGTTCTAGACATATCCACTTTTTTAATTTGTCCAGATGGCAATCACTATCTTCTTCTAAAGTTATTTCTTCTTCACGCATAAACACGTCATTATAATATTGATTATTTTTATCAGATACAACGTTGCCTTTTTCACTTTCCTAACATCCACTACTTCCTGCCAGATTTTCCTACTCTTAGTAGGAACGCCATTAACAAGTATAACTAAAGGTTCATCTTCTACATTTTCTACACCAACTGTTTCAATATTTTTCTTTAAATCTAATGGCAAATAAACAACTCATCCTTTTAATCCTCTCTGTAAATCTGAAGGAGGCAATTTCCCTGTCTTAGGCTCCATACGAACAATAGCCTGAAAAGGATGCACACATTGAATAAGAATAGATTCATAAGTATTTAAATCTAGCAGTTCACAAGGAATTTTTACCTACTCAAAATTATTATGCACAGCTCTAGCAGGCATTTTATTCTCGTCTAATTTGTTATAACAATATTTACAAATACGATCACAACCCAAATCAAAAGAATTCTCTACCAACATATAAGTTACAAATTCCATCCACTCCTTATTATTTTCCTTTTCACATTTTCAATACAAATCAACAGTCCTAGTCTGATTTTTATAATGAATACATCGACAACAAATACAAGAATAATTTGGTGTTTCACCTGAAATCCCCTTGAACTTTGTAATTTCTTGCTCAAATTTTTCTGTACTGCAATCTACATTTGCTTCTACATTTCCTTCTACTAACGTAACCATTTCTGCACTATCTTCTTCTGCACCAAAGTAACTAACCTGAATTTCATCACAAAGGTTCTTCACATCTGACACCGATCCATGCAAAAGAGCACTGTTCAACTTCTTTAACATAAGAGCTGGACTATTTGCATAATACAACATTCTGACTAATTTCCTCATTTCAGATGATGTACTGCCAACATCCTAAAATGGAGAAAAACACTTCTACATATTTTTTTTGAAAGACAACCAAAGAATGTCCTTGCAAACCAGTGTTTTCTCTCACTCTGCAAGGGTCTAAACCTTGCAACATCTTAATATTTTGTTTAACACTTTTCTTAGTATAGTTACGTACGTAATTGTGTAAAAAATCACTAGATTCCTGCCATACACTACAAATACTACTGCAATTCCAAGTGTACACTGGTGCTTTAGGCCTTTTCGCTAATACTTCATCAGCTAACACCTCTTCTACATTTTCTAGGAACAATTTTCTCTTTCTCAATAGGACAACCATTGTTAACCTCATAAGCACCACCTGTAGTGTCAACTGCATGCAACAACTCATTACTCTGAAAATAAAGGCTCAGAACTTGAACTATGTTTCCATTCACCCAAAAAAACTTCTGAAAAATGACTTCTATTAATTACTCTTCTCCATTTACTTTTGCTCTTCATTAAATGGATTGGCCTATCTAGTGATCGAATTCTATTGATTACTGAAACAACAAGTTTTTTTTAATTCAAAAGCTTTCTCAACTACATTCTCAATACATTTCCTCTTCTTATAAAATGCAGTTTTCTTCTTACAATTCTTAATTAACTTAGTCAGATTAAATAAAATTCTATTATAAAATATCTTCTTCCTTTTTTCTTGATATTGGTTTTTCCTCCTTTTACTATATACACTTTTTTCACAAGTTTTTCCATGCTTCTTGTCTTTTCCCTTAGATGCAGAAACAGTCACAGTATTTTTTACTTTGCGTACACTACTGTTACTGGTTGTCAATCTTCGCAGAAAAGTCTTAGTTTTCTTACCAGGACTTTTTTTCTTTTTGTTAACACATTGTTCTTCAGGTAAATGTTGTAGATGAGTTCTCTTTAAATAAACTGCTTTCTTTCGTCCTTTCTTCTTTTCAATTTTGGAAGGCATGATGATTTTTTTTTCACTGATCAAAGCAATCTATTATAAAAAATATATATCACTTTAGAAAAATAAATATATCAAATACACAATTATATTACTTATAAGAAGAGAGGAGATATTATAACAACAACATAGGAATATAAAAATAGAAGAACTTACAACAAGAGAAAGATGACTATGAGACAATAGGAAATATACATAGAAAAGAGGATATGAGCAGACACTGCAGTATAAGGGGATAAATAGAGTATGAAAGACTAGTAAATATGAAGAGATAATGAGCAGTATGAGGAGAAAGGTGGCAGTATAAAGAGAGAAGAGAAAGTATAAAAAGAAAAACACAGAGTATGAGGAGACAGGGGAGCAGAATAAAAAGAGGTTAGACAAGAGAGTATAAAAATAAGTGGGACTAATAGGATACAGATGAGACAATGAGGACAGAGAGACACCAAGGGGCCCATTAGGATGGGGGACGGATTGCCCCTGTCAGGCTGGCGGTACCCACCACCAGCCTGACAGGGGCAATCTACCCACCAACCCAACCAGAATGACCCGCTGCCATATTAGCATGCCTGGGGGATCCACAGCAGTCAAAAAGACCGTCCACTGCTTTTCCGCCCCGGTCGTCTTGTAACCAGGACGGAAAGGATTTAACATGGTGGCGGTGTCTAATACACACCGCCAGCCATATCATGATGGGCCTCTACAGATGCCTTTCCGTAGCAGCGATGCCGCCACGGAAAGGCAAGTGGTCTTTACTGTGAAGGCCCCCTGCGGACCCCCGGAGTGAAGGTGTAATTGAAGGTGCACATGAGGCGTACCTGTAGTGTCTACCAACATTTGCATACACAAAGCAGCAGGCACCACGCAGTGCCTGCCGCTTTGTGTATGCAAATGCATACATGCATTTTTAGCATTGTGGCAGGCTATCCTCACGGGACCCCGCCCTTATGGCGGGCAGTCTCAACTACCGTGAATGAAAATGAGTTTTGTATAGCGCACATAGCTGCCCTGAGGCGTCCGTGGGGATGGCAGACAGACTATGTCCGCCCACCATCCTAATAACCCCCTGAGAATACAGAAGGGACTATGACAACAAGCAGCACTATAAGAAAATATAAGTGAAAATGAAGAAAGAGGGAAAATATCACAAGAGAGGAGACAGTATAAGCAGAGAAAGGTAGACTATAAGGAAAGACTGCGGAGATTATGGAAAATGGTACAAGTATAATTCTTTAATTTTCACATATGCTCAGTGTGATTCTAAACAAATTATTTAAAACCATACATTTAACCAACACACATTTACCACACTAAAACATTTAACTGACTGGAAACATTCTATATATATATAACCACTACATTTCAGTCGAAAATCCTAACTCATTTTCCAAATACATTTCCAATTTGCACCATTATTTTTTTGCAAACATTACATCTAAAAATGAGACACAATAAAACAAGAAAGAAGCCTAAGGGGCTTGAAAATCTGCCCAACAGTGTATGCAACAGTCTATCTTTACTAACTGGGGAATTATTAGTAGAGACATAGGATAAGAGAGGGATAAATAAGAGGTTACAGGATACACTACAAAAAGAAAGGGAACTATTAGGAGACAGAAGGACACAATAAGGACAGAGGGGGACTAAAAGTACAGGAGGGAGAATGAAAATAAATGGCACTGTGAAGAAAGACAAATTAAAATAAGGAAATAAAGTAAAATATCAGAACAGAGAGAAAACTATAGGTAGAGAGAGATAGACTGTGAGAGAAACAGCAGAGATTATAGAAAAAGGAGCAAGTGTACACCTTTAATTTTCAGACACTCAGGGGTCGATTCCGATCCGGTAAAATTACCGTCCGTACGATTCACATCTGGAGCCATCTCCGTACGAGTCATACACACACCGTACGACCTGACGAGTACGATCCGGACCGGGGTATCAGAACGCGATTCGTACGGTCCACGTCAGGTAAGGGCGATTCGTACGGAAAAGCGCACATTCACATACACACTGTACGATGCGTACCCCCCCATGATCGCAGGGGTACGGTGCATACCCCTGCGATCATGGGGGGTATGCACCGTATACCCAGCGTACATGGGGTATGCACTGTACACCCAGCGTACATGGGATACGGTGCGTACCTCATGTACGCTGGGGGTACGGTGCGTACCCCCATGATGGCAGGGGTACGGTGCATACCCCTGCGATCATGGGGGGTACGCACCGTACCCGGGGGGGGCCGTACCGTACCTGTTTTGGCGCGAACTCTGTTTTTACAGCTGTTTTCAGCTCCCGTACAAAAAGGGTCGTACGGTGCGTACCCAACACGAATTGTACTTGCCGGGTCGGAAAAAGCAGCCGCGAACCTTCCAGATGTCGCATACAGCGGGTTCCGAGGGGAATTCATACGGGGATTTGATTTGTACGGTCTCTGTACGATTCGGACGGAGTCCAGCTCCTGGTACGGATCGTACTTCGTCGTACGTATGGGGTACGTTGCAGGGTACGATTCATATGGGAAAAACGCTCCGAACGGCTATTCAGAGCGCTTTTTACCATATCGGAATCAACCCCTCATTGTGATTTTAGACAAAAAATGTTAAACCATACATTTCACCAAAACACATTTACCACACTAACACATTTTAGTGACTAAACACATTCCATGTATATGACTGCTACATTTCAATAAACAATCCTGACTCATTTTGCAAATACATTTCCTATTTGCACCATTATTTTTTTGCCAACATTAAATCTAAAAATGAGACACAATAGAAGAAGAAAGAGTCCCAAGGGGCTTGTAAATCTGCCCAACAGTGTATGCAGCAGTCTATGTATACTGAGTGAAAATTATTAAGAGAGAGATATTATGAGAGAGGGAGAAAAAAGAGGTCAGAGGATACACTAAAAAAGGCCTAAGTGGCTTGTAAATCTGCCCAACATTGTATGCAGCAGTCTATGTATACTGAGTGAAAATTATGAAGATAGAGATATGATGAGAGAGGGAGAAATAAGAGGTGAGAGGATACACTATAAAAGGCCCAAGGGGCTTGTAAATCTGCCCAACAGTTTATGCAGCAGTCTATATATACTGAGTGAAAATTATTAAGAGAGAGATATGATGAGAGAGGGAGAAATAAGAGGTCAGGGGATACTCTATAAAAGGCCCAAGGGGTTTGTAAATCTGCCCAGCAGTGTATGCAGCAGTCTATCTATACTGAGTGAAAATTATTAAAAGAGAGATATGATGAGAGAGGGAGAAATAAGAGGTCAGAGGATACACTATAAAAGGCCAAAGGGGCTTGTAAATCTGCCCAACAGTGTTTGCAGCAGTCTATGTATACTGACTGAAAAATTATCAAGAGACAGATATGATAAGAGAGGGAGGATTAACAGGTCAAAGAAAAGACTATAAAAAGAAGGGGCACTAATAGGAGACAGAAGGACACAATAAGGACAGAGGCAGCCTAAAAGGACAGGAGAGAGTATGAAAAGAAATGGCACTGTGAAGAAACACAAATTAAAATAAGGAAATAAAGTAAAATATCAGAATAGAGAGAACACTATAAGCAGAGAGAGATAGACTGTGAGAGAAACAGCGGAGATTATAAAAAAAGGAGCAAGTGTAAATCTTTAATTTTCACAGACACTTAGTGTGATTTTACACAAAAAATGTTAAACCATACATTTCACCAAAACACATTTACCACACTAAAACATTTTAGTGACTAAACACATTCCATGTATATGACCACTACATTTCAATAAACAATCCTGACTCATTTTGCAAATACATTTCCAATATGCACCATTATGTTTTTTACCAACACTACATCTAAAAATGAGACACAATAAAACTAAAGAAAGAGATCAGAGGGGGTTGTAAATCTGACCAAGAGTATATACAGCAGTCTATGTATATTGACAACAACATGTACATTTAGAACACAAGCCTAATTCTAAACAAACAACACTATTAAGTATTCTACAACTAAAAAAGTGACTGCAAACGTTCTACATTTTTTAGTACTGTACTTTATTGAACAAAGATGACTAACTAAACACATTAACTTACCAAATGATTTTATCACAATAGTTATCCAAATGCAGACAAACTCAGAATATGGTTCTACAAACTTTACAGGAATAAACACATTACTATTACTTAAAATAAAATGCAACACATACAGTCCCTTACATGTAATCAACTCACCTTTCAAACTTATTGGAAGATTAAGAAGAATGCCACTCACACAGCAGATAGTCTCAGACAGAATCTCTCTGCTTCAGTGCGTGCAGCAGAACCAAACAAATGGCACATTTTCCCTCTCAATTTACACATATATACACATTAATAACAAATCAAATTCCTTCACACAATAATTCAAAACCAAAGACACATTTTCATTGGTTCAACATTTCAAACCTTTCCAACTGACTAAACTTTCCACCCTCCCCCCAGCAGATCATGCAAAAGTTAACTGTCAACAGAGGTCAAAAGTTCAGCACTCTATAAAACACTGCTACTCAACAAGTTTAGACTATGCATAAGTACTTACATATAAGTACCAATAAATAGAAAAGGTATAATTAGAACCAACCAACACATAAACACATAAACTTGATAGAAATTTGTAAAATATTTTGATTTATTGAGTTTTTTATGCTGAGGTGCGCTCATGGGACGTTTTACAGACTAGGCACCGTATGTCATATGTGCGAGCATGGTACGCGTACGGTGAATCAGCCGTTAATTTTTTATATTCCCTGGGGACCCCATCCCCCGGGGCTAAAATATAACGTTGGGGACCGTAGAGGGAGCCTCAAAGCCCCCACGGTCCCAGTCGGCTCCCCACGTTCTTCGGGAGCCGGCATTGCTTTTCGTCAGAGAGAGCAGCTAACATGCTGCTCTCTCTAACGAAAAGCAGTTTGCTATGGTAGGGTGGGAGCCGCGAGGCTCCAGCCCTACCATAGCAAACAGCAGTGTCCCGGGGGTAGGCACCCCGGGACACTGCAGGAGCCGGCCCTGGGGAGGTGGTGGTCCCCAGGGCCACACAATACTCCAGGAGGGGGGCCGCGCGGTCGCCCTCCCAACATCAACAAAGCCCCAGGGAGGTGACGGTCCCCCCGTTCTGGGGCTGCGGGGGGGGCGTAAGTCCCCCCGCATACTTAGAAAGAAAGTCCCGGGGGATGGGGTCCCCGGGGATTGTAAAAAATTAGTAATAGAGACTTTTTTTTTACGATAGATTTTCTATACACGTACGGTGTGAGGTCCGTAAGTCGTACCGTGAGTGTACAAAACCAAGAAGATCATTGTAAAAACCCCTAACTAACCCAAGGGAGTCAGGAAGTCCTATAGCATACAGCAAATATTTCCTGTCAATCTACACATTCAATCCACACACATATACAAATAAATAACAAATCACATTTATTCCACATTAAATCAAAATGAAACACAATGAAACACAATTTTCTATTGCTTGAAATTTTGAACCTTTTCCAACTGTCAAAACTTTCAACCCTTCCCCCAACCACATTCTGCCAGTTACCATAGAAACACTTCAGGGAACACCTTACTGACAACACAGGTGAAAAGTTCACCATACATTGTTGCAAACCAAAACAGCAAGTATGCTTGACTTCTCAATATACCAGCTTATCTTAAGTAACTTTCTTTTCTATCACTTTTTCCTAACCAATAAATGACAGGCTTTTAAAAAACTGAAAATTGCACCCGACTTTTCTACCTAGTAACATTTCAAACAACCATCACTTCTTTGCTTTTTTTCAAAACTTCACTTATCCACCATTTTAGAAAAAAAATTCTTCAAACTGCCCTGTCATTTACAGAGACCATCTGAGTACATCCAGACCTCTCCTCAAGATGCTTACAGTGTGGATTGTGGGACATAGCTATATTTTCTGGAGTGAAAGGTACAAACAACAGAAAGAAATTCACAAAGACCTAGGTTTACCAAATGTAGACATTAAATGGATTGGACAGCGAGGGTTAAAGTGGCACCAATTGATGCCATTAGTGAAATCCTTTATGCATCTCCAACACCCTAACCTCATAATTGTGCACTGTGGTGGCAATGACCTAGGCACTTTAACTGTAGTAGGACTGGAAATGTTTATGAAGGACACCTTTACAAAACGGATGTCACTTTTCCCCCAAACTGCCTTTGTCTACTCTAACATATGTCAAAGGCAAAAATAGAATTGGTCCAATCAATTTTGTCCACAAATTGAGAAAGCTAGGAAACATGTGAATAAATCTGTTTCTGCTTTTCTCCGAGACTATAGAATGGGGTCCATTTACCACAACAATCTGCATTTCAATATGCAAAACATCTATAGGAAAGACAGTGTACATTTTACAGATGAAGGGAACAGAGTCTTCCTCATAAACTTTAGACTCTGCATTGGTACTTACTTGCAGGTACTAAAATCTCCCAATAAACACAAGGGCTTTTTTTAGAGCCACCCAACATGTGAACACATACACTTCATAAATATCTAAAAACATTTGACTTTTTCTAGCTTAGGTACGCTTATGGGACGTCTTACAGATTTGCACCATACATCTTACGTATGTGCATGGTACGCGTACCGTAAGTCTATTGTAAAAAAAAACCATTGGGGACCGTGGGGGGCCCAAAGCCCCTACGGTTCCAGCCGGCTCTTCGCGTGCTTCAGGAGCCGGCATTGCTTTTCGTCAGAGAGAGCAGCTAACATGCTGCTCTCTCTAACTAGAAGCAGTTTGCTATGGTAGGGTGGGAGCCGCGAGGCTCCAGTCCTACCATAGCAAACAGCAGTGTCCCGGGGGTAGGCACCCCGGGACACTGCAGGAGCCAGTCCTGGGGAGGTGGCGGTCCCCAGGGCCACACAAGGCTCCAGGAGGAGGGCTGTGCTACCCCCTCCCAACATCAACAAAGCCCAAGGGGGTGGTGCCCCACGGGGCTGGGGGGTCTGTCACGGACCCTCCTATTTTACATATTAGTGCCCCAGGGAGGTGGCTGTCCCCGGGGTGTGTGGGAGGTGTTAAGATCCCTAACACACGTTTAAAAAAAATAATAATAAAAAAATCCCCTGGGGGTGGCAGCACCCCCGCATACTTAAAAAGAAAGCCCCAAGGGGTGGAGGTCCCTGGGGCTCCCATCACTAATATCAAAGCCCTGGGGGATGGCGGTCCCCAGGGCTGTTGGGGGGCAGTGTGCCCCCGCTATCTTAATTACTTTGCCCCAGGGGTGGCGGTCCCCAGGGCTGTGTGGGGGGATTGGGACACCCCCAATACTTTTTTTCTCATTTTGCCCCGGGATTTGGTCCCCCCGGGGGCTAATTTTTAAAGAAGAAGACCGTGTTTATTTTTTTCTCGCGGAGTTTGCGAATGTACGCGTACCCCGCGATTTAAAAAATAACCCTGACCAGGCCTAGGGGATCAGTATGTTTCTACCCTGCCCCATTTTTGCGTTTTCCACCTTTGTTTCTCCGCTTCCTTGTGCCTCGGTACTACCGAGGCACAAGATGGCTGCCAACACTTCCTGGTTTGGAGTGTTGACAACCAATTAGCATTCAGATCATGCTCGGGAAGGTACAGAGTACAGTAAGTTTACGCTAAGCTCCTATAGATATACTTATGATTTTACTTATGATTTTCTCAGAAACTACTGAACAGATTTTCACCATTCAACACAAAGTGGGATCTGCTAACAGAACTCTACCTTTTTGCCAAATTTGGTGTAATTCCGTTCAGTCGTTCGGGCTGTAGCCCTGGCTAAAGGTTCTATGGAAAATTGCTTGCAGAAAACAAGTTTTGGGACCCCCTTTTTTCTTGGCCCACCGCTACACGAATCATGCCCAAACTTTAAGGGAAGGAGCGGAGTGGAGCAGGCCATTTTCTTGGAGAAATTCACGAAGATTCGTCAACCGGCGCCAAAGTTATTCCAAATAGAATGTTGCGGATTTCCTATGGAAACTAGGTCTTAACTAGAACTACCTACTGGCGGTCGCCAGTAGGTAGTTCTAGTTAGGACCTAGTTTCCATAGGAAATCCACAGCATTCTATTTGGAATAACTTTTGCGTCGATTGGGGAATTTGCGTGTAATTTTCTGAAAATTTGGCCCGTTACTCTCCGCTCCTTCCCTGAAAGTCTCGGGGGGATTTGCCAAGCGGGGGCCGAGAAAAAATGGGGGTCCAAAAACATGTTTTCCCCATGCAATTTTCCATAGGATGATTAGACACGGCTACAGCCCAAACGGCTGAATGGAATTACAAGAAATTTGGTAAAATGGTAGGCTCTGATTCAAAATCGCCCTTTTGTTGAAATGGTGTAAATCCCTCCAGTAGTTTTTGCGAAAATCAAATTTGAAAAATATATATATCTATGGGCGGGACACCGTGCGCGCAACATGCACGCACACGTGCGCGGACCCTAGCGTGCGCGAGCAGAAATTTGATTGGCTGTTGGACGTCTGTCAACATTCCAGTCAGTGGAAATCATAAAAGTGCTGGCCACCATCTTGTCTCCGATGAATAAACAGGAGTAAAGACCCATCAACCTTGTTGGGATTGGGGTAGAGAACTATGTAAATAAAACAATATCCCAACTGGTAACAATTGAAGACAAATAATAAGGATATGAAAACATTATCCAAGGAGACACAAGGAGGCTCAATTTGATTTATAGGGGGTGCTTAAAGCATCATTTTACTAAACATTTTTCATGGAGTAAACAAGTACATTTACAGTTAATTATCAGCACTGCAAGTTGTAATTCAAGGATAACAACCCAAGGTTGTACAAGGTGCGCGAGTGACAAAGTGAGCAACACTACGGCGACACAAGTGACAGAGTGGTCAGCGTGGGCGGCGCAAGGTGTTGGTGCATACTTATATACAGTGAATAAAAACAAAACAAAGTGGCTTCCATATGATTCAACAGAGCTATTTTCTTTTTTGGTATTCTTGGGATAACCACTGAGTAAGGGTCGCCTATGATCTGGCTGATGAGTCGACGGCGTTTCGATCCATAGAAATTAGGATCATCTTCAGGACTATAAGGGTTCGTGGCAGTGCTGTAAGGGAAGAAATGGAGGGTTCGGAAAGGGTAAGTAATGACGGAAGGGGCGGGGGCACGCGGGGGGTGGTGGTTGGGTAGGTAGGGATGGATAATAGACGTAGACGGTGGTGGAGAACTCACCGAGGGGCGCAGCTGGTAGGCCGTGGACATCAAACCGAAGTAGTGGTAGAAATCCACTTAGCTTCACGGGAATCGGGTGCCCGGATGGGCATTCGGAAAACTGGGGGAGTCAATGGAGGCTCCGGGGATTAAGGATCTGTGGAACAAGGGTGAATCCACATTAGAGGAGGGTGCGGAAGGGCTTGCAAAGCAAGTAATAACGTGCAGGAGTAGTCAACTTACCCAGTCGGACGTTGAGTCAATTAATTGCACATCTAGGGTGAAGAGGCACTTGATGCCGCGTGGTCCGTAGGAAAAGCGTTCCGATCCAGGAGAGATCGGCGCGGTGAGGCGAATAAGTCTGAAGGCAAGGGAGAGGGATCAGAGCGGGGCACTGTAAAAGGACCGATATCAAAGGGCGGTGTGAAGCCGTGAGACGTACCTTCCTCGAGGGAACCCAGCGCGAATAGACTGCTGTTGGGGCGTTGCTAGGGCAACCAAGGGGATTTGGACAGAGCTAAGTAGAGATAGGACGATGGGAAGCTATCGGTTACGCGTAACAACGCGCGTTCGTAATCTCAGTGGGGATAGGCTAGTGAAGCATGGGCGGGCGCCGGGGAGTGAGGAGGGCGGGTGTGGTTGCTAAGATATGCTCGTGCGGCTGGGGGGCAGATCAGGAGTTAGCGCGGCTGACGGCATGCTGATGGAATGTGTAAAATCAAGTTACCCACTAAGCGTCATAATACGATGTCAGAATAACAGATCTTCAGTGTTACACAAGGATGCAATTCAGAATTCAAATTTTAACCGTAAACATCACCATAACATGTTCGTATTAAAACGTAAACCTAACCATAACATGTGGGCATGTGGATATGTTAATGCAGGTAGTTACAACAGGGAACGGTATCAGCAAGGATGGAGTGGCACGGGGGAATGGACGGGGAGGGAAGAGGGGGTTGGGTGGGAAAAGGTGAAGGTGGGTGGGGAGGAGGGGGGTAGGGGGGAGGAGGATAGAGATAAACGGACCCAGGAGATGTGGACAGCGTGGTCAACGTGCGTAGTTCATATGATGATGGTACCGCTTCACTCATCAAGGGTGTTTAATCCATTATAGACAGAGTCACAAAGTGTCATCCACTTGCATTCATTTTGGTTTAGGAGGGATCTGATGTCTCCACCTGTAGTAGGGAGTGTCATTTGTTCGATAACCTGCCAGATGATATCCGTGTCCTTGTGATTTTTTTCAAGATAATGGGACACTAGTGGGGATGTGGTTACTTTGCAATTGATCCGGCTTTTATGTTGGATGATTCTGTTTTTGATACTTTGGGTGGTCTGGCCGATGTAGATTAACCTGCACGGACATTCAATAGCATAGATCACATTGCTAGATCTGCAATTGGTGTGACTTTTTTTAAGTGTGTGTTCTGTCTTTTAAGCGTGGGCGTAAAATCCGAGCCGCTCGCGGATTTTGCGGATTTTCGGCAAATTCGCAATCCGCGAATTTGCAGAAAATTCGCTAATTCGCGGGAAACTGATTTTTTTGCATGGTCACACTTGCCAAATAGAATACTATACAATTTTGCGGCGCGCAGCTTTCACTTACCATCACAGCATTTAAAGAGTTGTTTTTATCCATGTTTCCGTGTGCTGCGCCATTTTGGATCTTGCTGCGGGATCCCGCGGGAGCTTTTCGACCTTGATTAAGTCATCGCGGCTTGCCACCTTGCACAGCGAGAGTTTGGCAACACGAGTACGTCATAAAGGCCCGTGATCACGCATCGCGGGAATAAACACTTGCGAACACGTAGATGCGGCGGGCAGTGACAATCTCGCAATTGCGAGATTGCAAAATTTGCAATTTCGCACAAGAAATCCACCAGCAGGCAGTAAACCTTGAAAATTATGATTTTTATCAGAATAACTCCTCAAGTTGACATTTGCCTGCACTTTTTTTTTGCAAGGAGTCCATTTTGGGGGGGGGGGGTGGAAGGAAGGAAGTGCCCCACAGTCTCCAACTTCCTGTTCCTGTCCAGCAGGCTCCTCCCTGTGCTTTCTTCATGTGCTGGTCACTTTGATTTGGATCTTGACCTGGAAGGATTACTTTTTGTGGATGCTGCTGGATATTTGGATTTGAGGCCTTTTTGACATTCTTTGGATCACTTTTGGATTAGAAATTTCACAAGTAAGTTTGTTTGGGGCATTAGAGTTGCTGCAACTACAATTTTGTAACTTTTTCAGAACATTAAATAAAATATATTGTAGGTAGCCACAGTATCCAGTGGGACCAGGGTTAGTTATGGGTGCATGATGCAACTGTTATGTTGAATTTCAACATCATTTAGGGCATGGATGGCATTGGATTGTGGTGATTTTTGTGTGTTTTTCGATTTTTTGGGGTGTTGTTGGGGCCTTTTGTCCAGGGGTACTCACTCAGTGGTGCATGGGCCTAGTCTTTCTGTGTGGTCTCTTTAATGTAAACATCATGGAGGGCATGGATGGCATTGGATTGTGGTGATTTTTGTGTGTTTTTCGATTTTTTGGGATGTTGATGGGGCATGGCCATGTGGGTGGGGGCCATTTTGAGGCCTGGTCCAGGGCCATGTGGTGGGGGTGAAGGGGCCATTTTGAATCCAGGCAGTGTGCTTTGTGCCATAGGGCTGCATCCAATGTGCCTTGCTTTCATCCATTATGCCCAGGGGTACCCAGTGGTGTATGGGCCTAGTCTTTCTGTGGGGTCTCTTTAATGTAAACATCATGGACGGCATGGATGGCATTGGATTGAGGTGATTTTTGTGTGTTTTTTCGATTTTTTGGCTGTTATTGGAGCCTTTTGCCCAGGGGTAGTCAGTGGTGCATGGGCCTAGTATTTCTGTGGGGTGTCTTAAATGTAAAGATCATGGAGGGCATGGATGGCATTGGATTGTGGTGTTTTTCGATTTTTGGGGGTGTTGATGGGGCATGGCCATGTGGGTGGGGGCCATTTTGAGGCCTGGTCCAGGCAGGGCCTGGCCATGTGGGTGGGGGTCTAGGGGCAATTTTGAAGCCAGGCAGTGTGATTTGTTGTGTCATAGGCCTGCACCCAGTCTGCCATGCTTTCATCCATTATGCCTAGGGGTACTCTGTCAGTGGTGCATTTTATTGGTCTTTCCATTTTGGGGGGTGGGTATAATAAAAATGCTTACTTGCAAACTATTAATTGAAGCGCTACATATGCAACATTTATTTAACTGATGTTCCTCTGGCTTCGTTTGCTTTTAGATGCAGAAAGACGAATGATCAGCCTCACCGTTCCTCATCAGTGCCAGGAAGAAGTCCTGTGTGCAGCACAACGTCACGTGTGGCCACAGACAACTCTGCAACTTGTGTAACTGCGGCCTGCTGTTCTGACATCTGAAGAAGATAGCCCCAAAAAAAGTTGCCCATAGCTCCTCTAGCAAGAAAGTTGCCAGTAAGGAGCAGAAGAAGCATGTGGCGCTGCTTACCAAGGAGACTGGTGTGCCGACCGCCGCATTTTTTGGGAAAAAAAGTACGCCTGCAGCAGCAGTGGGGTCTGCTGGGGACCAAGCTGGGAGCAGCACCTCCGCTCCATTGGGCTCAGTGCCACCACCACCACGCCAATTTAGGTCCAAGCCCTTGAGTGCTGCAGAGGCAGCCAGTATAGTTGTTCAATCACCCTCGACCAGTGATGTGGGCTCATTGCAAGAAAGTAGCAGCATCCCTCAATCAACACAGGTTGTTGTAACTCATCTGACGAGTGTTAAACAACCACAGCCGCAACAACAACCACATGTGCAAGTACAAGCCCAAGTACATGTCGAAGGAGAGGCGGCGCAAGGAGAGGAGCAAGCAGAGGTGCATGGAGCGGCACAAGTGCCCACAATAGTTGTTCCTCCCGAAGTAGGGGCACATCAGGAAATCAACATTCAAGCCGAGGTATCACATGAGGAAGCCACTCCTCCTGATGATTCATTGTCTTCCAGATCCCCAACAAGGAAAAGATCAAGGATGGTGTCTACTTCTTCTTCAAGCCCCCTTCCTTCTGATGATATGGATGAAACTTGGGAACCACCACGGCCGTCTGAGAGTGAGGCACACCATGATCTGACAAAGGTAGCTAAGTGTAAAAGGAAGGTCCCCGAAAGTCTCAAAGTTATGGAGTGTGATGATGACGCTGAACAAGAAGTGGCCTATACTCCTGCTGATGAAGACTCTCACGACGACGACGCAGTCATCATACACGTCACTCCAGCCTCAGCGGGCATGCAGCAAACAGACATTTTAACCCTAGCCCGAAATGCTGCTGAGCGTGATGATGATGATGGCGACGTGGGAATGGGACCACCACTACAAATGCAGTTAACTAGCACACCACCACCTACAGCTTCCATATTTTCTCGCCAGAAGGGACCTCCATCCACCTCGACCTCCATTTCTTCAATTAGTGGTGCTGTAAGTGCACAACGTACTAAATTTCGGCAACACACATCCTCCAGTTCATCTGGCATTAGCAGCATTCCCAGTATCGCCTCCTCCGCCCCCCACAGACATTTGAAGTCCGCAGTTTGGGACTTCTTTAGTGTTAACCCAACAAGGGAAAACATAGCCATTTGTACCATTTGTAAGGTTCGAGTTAGTCGTGGTAAGCTTGGTACCAACTATGGCACCGGAGGCCAGAGAGGTCATCTTGAGAGATAGCACACTGTCACATGGCATGCGCACCTAAGGGAGATCAAGGATGCCCGAATTGCAAGTCAACAAATTGTATCCGTTGATGTTTCATCTGCTGATGATGAGGAGGAAGAAGCGTCAAACCTTTCTTCAGTTACACCCAGTACCCCTGTCAGCAGCACACCCCCTGCAAGATATATGAGCCACACTAAGAGTGTGGGAGAGAGTGAGACACCAATGCGAAAAAGTTCATCATCACTGAGTGTAACTGGGTCGCAGAAGTCATCATCATCCCGTAAAATGGTCCAGCCCACCATTAGAAGCATGTTGTTTTCAGAAGCGCCATATGAACGCAACCACCCAATGGCGTGTCTGTATAACACTAAGCTGGCTAAAATGCTAGCGCTGGACCTTCTCCCTTTTTCTTTTGTGGAAGGGGTGGGTTTCCTTGAAATGGTGGTAACTCTCTGCCCTAAATGGAAGGATCCTAGCCGGTTCTATTTTGCCAGAGTTGCGGTTCCAGCACTACATGTAGATGTGCAGGAGGTGATTGGGGCAGCTTTGCAGAAGAGTGCTGTTCACACTATACATCTGACAACAAACATGTGGACCAGTTGCGCAGCCACTGATTACATGTGCATCACTGCACACTGGGTCTCTTTTTCAGGAGTTAAAGTAAAGATAAACGCAGGTGTTGACTCGGACAACGTTTATAAAGCTGCTCAGAAACATGCAACAATAGCCATGTTTGCCATGGAGAAAAGTCATACAGGAGAAAACATTTTGCATGAGTTTAACACAAAGGTCTTTGAATGGCTGTCCCCAAGAAAACGCATGATTGGTTATGTTTCCACGGATAATGGCTCCAATGTAGTTAAGGCCATGGATATGGGTAACTATTTCAGAGTGCCGTGTCTGGCGCAATGTATAAACCTGGTTGTTAAAAAATTCTTGAGTGAAGAAAGTCCAGTCTCTGAGTTACTGACCACCTGCCGAAGAATGTGCACACATTTCCACCATTATTTTAAGGCACGGAAGCAGCTGAGGTGCCTGCAACATGAACGTAAATTGCCAGTGAAAGCACTCATCCAGGAGGTGGCAACACGTTGGAACTCAACCTTCTACATGCTTGAGCGTCTGTATGAGCAGTATGCGGTAGTCGATCACTATTTCTTTAAACTGGGTACACCTATGATAGACATGAGGATACAGGTGGAGCAATGGAACCTAGTTAAAAGCCTGACAGACATGCTTAGTCCTTTTGAGGTCTTCACGCGTGCAGTCAGCAGCGAGGACTGTAATTTGTGAAAAGCTATCCCATTGTTGAGCATGCTAGAGCACCGACTGAAGGTGGTGTGTTCTAAGTTTGAAAAAGATGGAAAGGAAGAAGCATTTGAGTTGGCGGAGAAGTTATTACACCGCCTACTTGGCGATGATCGTCTTGAAATGATCAACACAGAACAGCATTACATTTGTGCTACTATTCTGGATCCACGGCACAAAAAGGCAGTGGCAGGCAGAGTATTCTTTCCTTTTGATAACGCAGATGTTACAAAGTACAAACATTGGCTAGCTGTGTCAGCCAGTCGGTTTGAAAGAGAATGGCAGGAAATTGAAGGAAAAGGCAGTACATCAGCATCAGCAGGCCGTCCGCAGTGAAAAAAATCCACATCTGCATCTGTGGCTGTGGCAGAAGTGAGTGATTTTCCCTCTCAGCCGTTAACGACACCAGCAGTCGTATCATCTGCACCAGACACAACAGTAATATTGTGTGAAGAAAAGGATTGGCTAACTCAGCTTGGGTTTGCTTCTGAAATGGTCCCAGAAAAAAGTAAGCAAAGTGGAGGAACCCTGGAGAACCTTGAGTCGATGGTGCAGGCCTATCTGAATGACTCAACAGAGGTCCATCTTTCTCATGACCCATTGGCGTATTGGCATGGGAAAACAGATGTGTGGCCAGAGATCACCAACCTGGCTATAAATTACTTGTCTTGCCCACTCGCAAGCGTGTCTTCTGAACGTGTTTTCAGTGCTGCTGGTGGCCTTGTAACTTCCAAAAGGACCCGCCTCTCGCCCAAAAATGTGGAGAGGTTAACAATGATCAAGATGAATCAGCACTTCATATAACCAGATTACAAATTATGAGAATGCACGCAGGAAGAAGACGAGGAGGACACCAACTTAGATGAGGGAAGTTCTTCCCTGTTAACTGACCTACTCCCGTCTGAATTAGCAGAGTTTGAGGACGAGCTCTTCTTCCCTGACACTGAGCCCTGAAAATGAGTCAATGAATCACTAACTTTCTTTTTCGTCCTTATTCACTTTTATTCCTGTGTGTCTGTCTTTCTTTGTTTTTCAAAATCTATATAAAAAAAGCTTTAATCACCTAATCACAAAAACAAGCCCATCAGCAGAAGTCTTCACTTATTTGCTTATTGATTTGAAGGTGCCGCAGTCTGCATTCCTCAGGTTCACAAGTTCACAAGAACATGCTCCTCTATCCTCCTCCTCCAGACTCCTATTTCCCTCAAAGCAGATGGCTGGATTATGCCCAATGAAGAAAGACTCTGCAATTGTGGGGGTGTTCTACTTCTTTGCGGGTGAGTTTACAGGTCTGGGGCCATTGTTGGGAAGGTCTAATACCGGATAAAAGTGGTTTGGAGAAAATCGGAGCAGAAAAAGATTTTACGCTTTTGATCACTTGCCTGTCTTTGGGGTGCTGTTTGGGGGGTTCCGGGTGTTTGTGGGTGGGTTTTGGGGTCTGGGAGCACTGCTGGCACAGTCTAATGTTGATTGCATTTGTTTTTCAGGAAATCCATGGTGGAAAAGGGGAGTTAAAGCCTAGCTGCAGAGCGCATTTGGACAGAATTGAAGGTAGTTGGCCCATTTTTGCTTTTTGCCTGTTTGGGGGTGTTCTGCTTTTTTGCGGGTGGCTGGAGGGGTCTGGGGCCATTGCTGGGAATGTCTAATACTGGATAAAAGTGGTTTGGACAAAATCGCAGGTGAAATTATTTTTGCGTTTTTGCTGACTTGCTTGTCTTTGAGGTGCTGTTTGGGGGGGTTCCGGGTGTTTGTGGGTGGGTTTTGGGGTCTGGAAGCACTGCTGGCACAGTCTAATGTTGATTGCATTTGTTTTTCAGGAAATCCATGGTGGAAAAGGGGAGTTAGGGCCTAGCTGCAGAGCGCATTTGGAAAGAATTGAAGGTAGTAGGCCCATTTTTGCTTTTTGCCTGTTTGGGGGTGTTCTGCTTTTTTGTGTGAGGCTGCAGGGGTCTGGGGTCTTTGCTGAGAATGTATAATACCGGATAAAAGTGGTTTGGACAAAATCGGAGGTGACATTTTTTTGCGTTTTTGCTGACTTGCTTGTCTTTGAGGTGCTGTTTGGGGGGGGGTCCGGGTGTTTGTGGGTGGGTTTTGGGGTCTGGGAGCACTGCTGGGTATGGATAGTTTTGATTGCAAGAGGTTTGAAGCAAATCCATGGTGGCAAGGGGGAGTTAGGGCCTAGTTGCAGAGCGCACGTGGAGTGATTTTGGAAATTTGCCTGAAAATTTCGAAGTCCCCATTTTTGTAGTTTTGCTTTATGGCTGTTTGGGGGTCTTTGAATTCTTTCCGCCTGGGTTGACGGGTCTGGGGCCATTGCTGGGAAGGTCTAATACCGGATAAAAGTGGTTTGGAGAAAATCAGGGCAGAAAAAGATTTTGCGCTTTTGATCACTTGCCAGTCTTTGGAGTGCTGTTTGGCGGGCTTTTAGGTTTTTGTGGGTGGGTTTTGGGGTCTGGGAGCACTGCTGGCACAGTCTAATGTTGATTGCATTTGTTTTTCATGAAATCCATGGTGGAAAAGGGGAGTTAGGGCCTAGCTGCAGAGCGCATTTGGACTGAATTGAAGGTAGTAGGCCCATTTTTGCTTTTTGCCTGTTTGGGGGTGGTCTGCTTTTTTGCGGGTGGCTGCAGGGGTCTGGGGCCATTGCTGGGAATGTCTAATACTGGATAAAAGTGGTTTGGACAAAATCGGAGGTGACATTTTTTTGCATTTTTGCTGACTTGCTTCTCTTTGAGGTGCTGTTTGGGGGGGCCCCGGGTGTTTGTGGGTGGGTTTTTGGGTCTGGGAGCACTGCTGGCACAGTCTAATGTTGATTGCATTTGTTTTTCAGGAAATCCATGATGGAAAAGGGGAGTTAGGGCCTAGCTGCAGAGCGCATTTGGACAGAATTGAAGGTAGTAGGCCCATTTTTGCTTTTTGCCTGTTTGGGGGTGTTCTGCTTTTTTGCAGGTGGCTGCAGGGGTCTGGGGCCATTGCTGGGAATGTCTAATACCGGATAAAAGTGGTTTGGACAAAATCGGAGGTGACATTTTTTTGCGTTTTTGCTGACTTGCTTGTCTTTGAGGTGCAGTTTGGGGGGGTCTGGGTGTTTGTGGGTGGGTTTGGGGATCTGGGAGCACTGCTGGATATAGATAGTTTTGATTGCAAGAGGTTTGAAGCAAATCCAAGGTGGCAAAGGGGAGTTAGGGCCTAGCTGCAGAGCGCGCGTGGAGTGATTTTGGAAATTTGCCTGAAAATTTCTAAGTCCCTATTTTTGTAGTTTTGCTTTTTGGCTGTTTGGGGTCTTCTACTTCTTTCCGCCTGGGTTGACGGGTCTGGGGCCATTGCTGGGAAGGTCTAATACCGGATAAAAGTGGTTTGGAGAAAATCTGAGCAGAAAAAGATTTTGCGCTTTTGATCACTTGCCTGTCTTTGGGGTGCTGTTTGGCGGGCTTTTAGGTTGTTGTGGGTGGGTTTTGGGGTCTGGGAGCACTGCTGGCACAGTCTAATGTTGATTGCATTTGTTTTTCATGAAATCCATGGTGGAAACGGGGAGTTAGGGCCTAGCTGCAGAGCGCATTTGGACTGAATTCGAGGTAGGCCCAAAGTTTTTTTAAGTGTGGCTTTTCCCGGGTTTTTCCTTTTGGCTTGTTGGGGGGGTTAAACTTGTTTTCGCCCAGGTTGACAGTTCTGGGGCCATTGCTGGAAAGGTCTAATACCCGAAAGAAAATGTTTTGGAGACAATCCCTGGGGAAAAAGTTTTTGCATTTTCTGAGATTTCGCTCACTCTACCGTTTTCGGGGGGCTGTTTGTGGGGGTTCCTGGTGTTTGTGGGGGGGTTTGTGAGTCTTGGAGCAATGCTGGGTATGGATACTTTTGCTTGCTTGCAAGTGGTTTGAATACAATCCATGGTGGGTAAGGGGGGATTTGGGCCTACTTTACTTTCCAAGTACGTTTTGTCACCATTTTCTACTAGGCCTCGTTTTTGGAGATCTGATTGGGTGTCTTCTACATTTTTGTGACTGGGTTTAGTAAGAGTCTGGGAGCACTGCTGGGAAGGTCTAATTTTGTTCTAAAACACAGTTTACAGTACACCTAGCTTGAGGGGAAGGATCCGCAAAATAATTCGCCCATACTTATTTATCCTTCAAAAGGAGACTCAGATAGAGTAGGCACTTTCAAAAATATTGTACTGTCTATTAGAAAACTCAAAGTGTGACATTTTGCACTACACAGAGTACATACATTATATTTATTTGTCAGTGGTGTTCTAATATCACTTCCTGTTTTCCATCAATAATTACAGGCCGGGTTTCAGCCTGTGCAATGGGAAAAAAAGGACGAAGTCAGGCTTCACATTAGCGAGCCGCAATTCAGCATCCGCCAGGCAGGAAGTGGACAGGGTGTCTTCTGGTCACCAACATTGATGGACGGAGCGTCAGATGGAATGGAGGAGTCCCGCTAATAAGAGGAATGGTTGGATGCATGCAACTTACCGAATTCAACAGGACAACTACAAAAACATACAGTAACAGATTCTGTTCTTTTCTAATTATCTTTTAAGTAATGTTGTTGCTGTGAACTTCTATGAGTGTGACTCTGCATTTCTTTGATCTCTGCTTATAAATGCATCCCTACAGCCATTCTATAGGTTTTACTTCTGCTATTTTTTAACCTAATTTAATGTACGAAGTGTTTCTCTGAATGCAGAGATAGGCAAGTGAAAACGCATAATTACTGCAGCCCTGTACTGTCGCATTCTTTCATTCACGGTTGTCAAAAGTACTACTTACTTTTCAGTAACCATGCATGCAGTAGTGCATGCACTTCCTTTATGTCACTTACAAGATTTATGGATAGCTTTGACCCAAAGATTTGTTTATCTTAAATTATTGTTTGTCCATGCTGTGCATTTTTTTCTTCTCTCAACAAAACTTTCCCAAAAAAACCCATTCCCATCCATTTTCCAATCCCTAACCCTTATCCCCCCGGGCTGTGTGTTTTTGATTGATGTGTGCCTAAAGGACAGCAATAATTCCACACACTTGCTGGGGAGGATAAGGTCATAGCAACAGGCTGGTGAAGGAATCCGGGGATATATTATTACTCAGCTTGACACTGAGTCACTATTGGCAAATGAAAGCAGACTTTCATGTGCGCCATCAACTTGATTGGTCATCAAGAACATCCTCCTCCTAGACGTGGCAAATTAATATTACGCTGCTGTGTCCTTCACCTTCAGTACTATTTCTTGTAGTAGTAGCCAATGTCAAAGAAATTCAATGCAAGTATTTTCAATACTTTACCATTTGTTCGGCTACATTGTGGCACTGTTCTAGTGTACTGTCACCTGCTATAGTCTCTATCGTACCGTTCTAATGCTACGGTAAGGACAAACAAGGTTTCATTTTTATTTTTTTTCAGATGCTGCAACTGCCACTGTGTAACACCACAAGTACCACCGCAATGATGACATTTCATCCGCCCAGGATTGCCAACCTTAATCGCCATTTTCCGTGCAGCCAGCCCTGTGCCTAGCCCTATTTCTAAACACAAATTACAGGTAAGATAAGCGTTTGGGGGGAGGTAGTATAATGGAGTATTAGGAGAGACAATAGACTGAAGGTCCTAGGACTATTGAATTCACTTACTCTGTGACAGGCACTTACTTTTGAAAACATTTGGGCAATTACTAGTACTTACACAACTTGAATCAAGATGCCACTTAAGTTTCAGGAAAACAAACTTACTGTTAAACCCCCACCCACCAGCCTCAAAAGCAGTAAAAAAACACGTAGATAAAGTTTAAAGTATATTTATATATCCCTAACATAAATAATCTCCCGCAAGACCCAACCCACCCCCCTCCCAAACCCCAACGAATGTCCGTGAAAACTAAGTCCAAAAAAATAGAAAACCCAACTCCCAATTCCCACCCCCCAGAAGTCTTTAAAAAAGGGGCAAGGGACAGTCTCCTCCTACTGCTGGCTGCTGCTGTTAACTTTTCGGGCCAGGTCGGCATGCTCCTTGCGGAAGGTCTCTAGCAGGGTTTTGGTGTTGAGGAGCTCCTGCTCGAGGTAGGACACCCTCAGTGAAAGGCAGTGCACGCGTCCCTTGCACCTGCTGTGGGGTGCAGCTGATTTCTTTGCTGCTCGGCGGTGGCGGGTGGCAGCGGTACCCCGGCTCCGTACCGCTGGAGACCTGCTGCGCTGACTGGCTGACCCAGGGAGCGCGGAGGAGGATGCACGTGTCGCCGTGGATGTTGTCGATGTACTGTACGTGTCCTCCTCCTCCTGGGCCACCAGCCGCCGATATTCGGCGACAGTGGTCTCCAGCCTCCGTTGCCGGGCCCTTTTAGCCAGCTCCTTCCATGTTGGTTTGGAAAGAGCATCTATATGAAGAAAGAAAGACATAGTCTGTAACCAATGCTCTTTAAGATTACCACAAAATGATTCAGCAGAAAGTTGTGTCACAGTGGAACTAGCAACTTGCAAGCGCAGTACATAACTATTGTGGCCAGTTTCTATCTAACCTCCCACTTCTTCATCCTTGCTCTAACATTAGTGGGAGTTTAAGGAATCAATTCTACGAGCACTATGGACTCACTCCATTAGAGTCGACTATGACAGTACACCAGTCCTATTCTTCTTCTTCTCTCTTGTTTAGCAAAATTGGTACGTTAACTTCTGCAAGCCGGCATAATGCCAGCGCAGTCAACTTGCACCGAGAAAAACAGATGCCCGCCATGATGAGTGAGACAGACTTGCGTTACTGTACCAGTCCAGTACATGCAGGTGGTGATGCTCTTACTTTTCTATTACGGGTCGCACTGAGAATACTCTGTTACAAGGGCTACTGCTTAAATAATTTAACTTTCACCCTACAGTGCCAATGAATACTAGAAAAGGAAAATGAAGAAGATAAATAATCTGATTATCTATCACTGCACATGGTATGTATTTGCTTACATATGGGATGACTTTAGGTGCTTTGCTTTTTATTAAGTGAACAGTGATACATCCACACATGAATGACTAAACTTATTAACAGAGGTAGTGAGTGGCCATCGTAATAGCTGGATATATGCTGTGCTTGCAATACAAACTACTGCTACTATTCATGGTAGTATTCGGACAAAATTACAACTTCTTTTCCTTGCCTTTCCTACACTGGGACAGACGTGCGGGTGCGGTGTTACATGCTTTTCAAAGTAACACTTAGTTCATCCAGTGACCGTCTACTGTCTCTAGATACACATATGCTATCTAAGAGTCAGATAGTACCATGATCCAGGCATCCATCCATTCAAACTATATGTCAATCATTCTTCTTCGTGTCTCTCATCTGGACAAACCTTACGTTTTCTCACGGGAAAACAACCTTTTCATTTTATTTGGGAAACCGCAAGCCATACATCGGTGCTTGACTTGAATTTGAATTTCAACCAAAGCATATATTGCGCACACATACAGTTTCTGTTTCACCCACCCAGGCTGTTCTCCTTCCACCCATCCTTGCTTCATCCTTCACCCAGCCATGCATCATATTCCTTCCCAGCCACCTCGGGCACCAATCAAACACGTATCATTCTTCTTTGTCAGTCATCATTACTTTTAACTTGCTCGTCCTTCCACACTTACTTACACCCTTCTTTCGCTTTTCGTTCATCCCATCCATCAAGTTCATCTCAGATCAGATTTGGATTCTCAAAAAAAAATTCACTGCTGAGTTTAAGTAAATTTAGAGGAGGCGACTACCTGGTTGATAACAAACTTTGTTCTACATTTGAAAGTCTGCTTAACAGTATAGTAACTTAACTGTAGAACATATATACTACACCCGTGCAGAGAGCACACTATGCAGTCTGTAATTTCAATAAGTAAGGAATATAAGAGCTTACCACTGCCCGCCACTACCGTGGCAACCCGCACGGCAGTTTCGTCCGGCACTTGCACCGCCTCCTAACCAGAACTGTCCTCCTCCACCTCCGCGCTGGGCCCAGCACCAGATGTTCCACCTACAAAGTACATTTAAGAATGTTAAATGTCATAGACATACACCACTCACTAGTATTTTGTCTAGGAATGAAGAAATGTGAATACAGAAACCAACCTAATAATTTGTGACTCTCTATTCTAAAGTAAAAATGTCCCTTTTTCCAGGGAAGTGTGTTGTCTTGCTGAACTTTTTGGCACAACTGATGAATGCTCGCTTTTTAACACGCACCATTTTTCTCATAACAGACAGAAGCTTCACTTCTAAGAACAAATCATCATCACTAGGACGGAGTGACTAACGATTCAGCACCAAAAAGAAAAATTAAAGTTCAAACCAGGTGAGGGCTTGGCTCGCCCACAATAAATGTGTGAAATAAATCACTTAGCACTTTCCCATTTTTAATCAACCGTTTATGTTTTATGACAAGCTTGATTTTAATAAATATTTTACTTTTAATAAAGCTTTAAAACTTTAATAGACTCTGTGGTTTTTGGTCAAGAGTGACTGAGCAAAAGGTTTTGCAATTTCCAAGCATGAGTCCGTGCCTCTGACACTTCTGGACTCTGACTCCGTACCCTTGCCCTGCGTTGGATAATCATCATTGGGGATCAATCATCGATGAATTCGGGAGCTAAATGACTCTGCCACACTATCTAGTCAGTAAGGAGATTGGGGGTTCTTCAAAGTCTGATATCACTGAGGTATGTGGAAAGTCTACCTGCGCCTATTATAATTGATAAACAATGCACTATTTAGTGTCCATAGTTCTGTTTGTGCAGATTTGTCCCTGCAACAGTAGTAGTATGGATTGTCCTCCTATCCAACCCAAAAGTAAAGTAGTATCTTATTCTTTCTTGGTGGTCATTCACCTTTTTATTGTTGGTAATTGTCAAAGCATAAACATTTAGAAGACTTGAAAAGACATTATGGACAATCCCAGAGGACTGCACTCAGTGCATAGAGCTATTGCTGACTAGAATGGGAGTTTCGTTTAACACCTTTTGCCAACTGTGCAATCTTAGTTAGCTACACAGACAGACTAATAAGAATAATCTAGTAATACCACAGGGAGTCATAGAAGAGGCAGGATAAGAATTTAGATACAGTCTACAAGAAGATCAAAGACGATTTAGAAAAAATCGAATGAGGAACGCTAGGAAAAAATAGGCACTATATTAAAATTAAAACTTACTGGGGCCAGCAAAGGAGCTCTCGCCTGACCGATCCTGGCCTTGAACAGCAGCAGCAGCCGATAACCCCTCCTCCTCTGTCCTCTTGCCCCTGGGGGGAGCTGATGTACAACATGAAAGAAAGAAAGACCCAAAAACATGGATGATTGTTGTCAACCAAATCAAACATTTCAAAAGAACAATAACAAAATATTTTGGCGAAATAGCAAATAGACAACTATTCCACGGGATATATATAGCTATCTCATGTGGTCTACTACGATATTAGTATTGCTTGATTTGCGGACCGTCGACTTGGAAAGTTATGTTACTCACTAAACAAACTACTAAAAAGGTTCGCCTAGGACTGGCAGGCAGCAGTCCACAGCACGCGAAGTGACAGACAAACTCCATAGTGATTGCAGATCAGCGACAACACTAAAAAGTTTCCTACTACATTAACCAGTCATTAAAATATTCAAACTATCAATCCACCACCACTATTTCTTCTTATTGCCAGGTGTACAAAGGAAGGACTGGACTTGAGTCTGTAGGGGCAGATTTACAAGCCCCTTGTGGCTCTTTTGCTCCATTGTTGCGTGACTTTTGTGACGCAGCGGCAGAACAAAAGAGGCGCCATGGTGTGGCATATATTACCAACGTGACGCATATGGGAGATGCATCATGTTGTAAAGCCCTGCGTCATCAGGGGGCGTTCCAGTGCAAGGGAGGGCATTCCTGCACAGGAACGCATCCTAAAAGTGGCTGAGGGAAATCTACAAGATTTCAATCAGTCACTTTTAGGACAATGATGCGTGACTCAAACCCTGCGCCTGCTTGAAGCAGACTTACGGCTTCACGCTGCATTGGGGAGATAGGGCACCCCAGAGCATTGCTGGAGCTGCGCTATCTTTGGAACGCAACTCCAGCAATGCGCCGCCTTTACGGCACAGATGCGTAACGCTTCGGTGACGTTTTGGGCCCATGGTGCGCCGCATTGTAAATATGGCGCACCATGGGTGGTGGTGGCGTGGCGCACAATTACTGGCGCATCCCTGCTACTTTGCAGGGATGCTCCGGTAATTGAAAATCTGACCCTTAGTGTCTAGCATTATGCAGTTCTTTACACTACACTCATACATAATTTCTCAGGCCAATGAAATGAACACAAAATCGAAAACAAATAAGCATAGTAGCAACGCTACTGAAAAGGAGAGCAGTGCACCTGAAATGCACAGAAGATTGTGAAATATAATTTACCTACAATGTAATCAGCAGCATTATTGCTCTTGGTAAAAAACAAAAATTTGCAATATAATAACACACAGAGAGGGAGAAAACAGAGTAGTGATGAAATAGCTAGAAATACCTACTACTAATCACCAAGCCCGGGGATCTCTATGCAGAGCACGTCCAGCAAGTCGCGTTTCCGGTTCAGGAGATCCGTCCAATGGTGGGTGGCCTGGTTGTAGGTGCGCTGGACCCCAGAGTGTTGAAACATGGCCCGGCACACCTTCTCCCACCGCTTCCGGCGCTCCCTGAGCCCGTAGCCGCTAGCAATCTTGCCACCTCCCATGATGGTCCTGGGGAGGCGGCGCTGGACATAAAAGACTAGTGCGGCCACCTCCTCTGCACTAAAAATCTCCCGGGCTATAACTTGCTCCCCCCTCAAACACCCGCACGGGAGCCAGGCACGGGGTGCGGGACCCTTCCCCTTCTCAGGCTGCTTCCCGGCTCCCTTTACCATGGTCTGGGCAGAAAGGAAGGTAAATAATAAATAGGAAATAGAATAGGGAAGAAGAAAAGAAAAGAGTTTAAAAAAGTAGTTTAAAATTAACCAAAAGTAGCAGAAAACACAAAAATATAGAGCTAGAAAAATAGAGGGATAGATAATAAGTAAAATAGATTAAAAAAAACTTCAAACAAGCAAAGGATGGCAGAGATTGACAGAGGATACAGAAAGCATGCCCAGAGCCATAGCAATGAATGAAAAACAAGATGGCCATAGCAATGAATGAAAAACAAGTTTGCACGAGATTTCCCCCGCGATCACACGCGAACATGTACTAGCGAGCCGCACACTTTGCGAGATTACACATAGCGCCCATAAATGGAATTACGTCACGCAAACAAGATGGCCGCGCCCATGTACGACCGCTAGGGTAACTTCGCAAACGTTGCGCTACAAGCGGCTTGCGAAAACGCCAAAAATCACGTGAACTAACACGCCGCAAAAAAACCAAATCGTATATTCGCATGAATTCGCGGCTTCCGAAATCGATCTTGCCCGAATTCGCGCCCCACGAATCGCGCAAAATTGCAGAAAAACGATTTTTGCAAAACTGAAAGCACTCAGCAGGTGCAAAAGTTCAATTTTATCATTAGTAACCATTCCCTCTAGTGCTTCCAGTGGGGCCCCTCCAGAGTTCAGTTGCCTACTTGCAACTATTCTATGACCCTGCTCTGACCCTCACAGCAGGCTCAGAGAATAGCTACAAGTATGCCACAAAGGTCCTGTTAAAAAAAATTACACTGCAACAGAAAGCAATTACAGATAAGGAAGCAGGTGCCAGACTGGAACTTCAAATTCAGTGACACAGTAATCAATCAGCCCCTAATTCATTCATGTCAGTTGAGGGAGGGCAGGTGTGCTTTTCCCCCCATAATCTACAGTGATGAAACAGAGGGTGGCATGGGTGAGCCAGAGGGTGGCAGTGGTGAAACAGAGGGTGGCAGTGGTAAAAAAGAGGGTGCTGTGATGAACCAGACATAGAAACAACATGGTCGCGACCATTGCTACCCGACAAGTAAGTTCGCGTTTGCGAACTGGTAAAAAACCCTCGCGAAATGGCAGAAACACTTGCGAACCCCAAAAAAATTCCGCTAAATTCGCGACAATTCGCGAATTTTGCAAATTGCGAATCCGTAAATACGCAATTTCGCAGATTGCGAACCCGCAAAATTCGCCCATACTTACTGTCTTTGTATTTGAAGACTTTAGTATTGGTGGTCAGTTCACATACCGAACAGTTCTGGCATTTGTAGTGGTCCAGCAATGGAGGTATGCCCCACGCTGCTGTGATTGTGTGGCGGTCCGGTGTTTTTTCAGGCAAGGTGATGGCATGTACCAAGTGGGTCGAAAGGTTATCTCCACGTTGATAAGAAAAGAAGGGTTCCTCCTTGAAGGGGGCAAAGGGACGGAGGATCGAATAATTCTTCTTTATTATCGTTGCCACTTTGTTGCTGCTGGGGCTGAATTTTGAGACAAAAGGAATTCTTTTCAAAGGTTTTTTGGGTTGTCCAGTGAGTAAGTGTTCCCTGTGGCAGTACCACGCTCTTTTTCGGGCTCTAGACACCAGTCGTCTCGGGTAACCTTAGGCGATAAGTTTCTTTGTTAAGATATCTGCCTCTCGAAAGTAGTCATGACGCCACTTGCAGTTTCTTCTGATGTGAAGAAATTGCCCGAAAGGAAGGCCATCTCTTAGTCCTCTGGGGTGGTAGCTGTTATATTGCAGTAGCGTGTTTCTTTCTGTTGGTTTGCGGAACAAACGGGTGCCAAGTTTACCTTCCTCTGCATGAATAGTGACATCTAGAAAGGGTAGAATATTATGTTTGCATTCACATGTGAAGCGGAGATGTTCCTGGGATCGATTCAGCCAGTCAATGAAAGACATGAGGTCGACTTTGGAACCATTCCAAAGCAGCAGGATATCGTCTATATAACGACGCCAAAGGATTATGTTGTCCTTGCAGGGATTGGTGGTATGTAGAATCAGAGTCTTTTCCATGTGGTGTACGTAAAGTATAGCAAAATTGGGTGCAAAGCAGGCTCCCATTGAGACTCCCCTGATCTGTAGGTAGAACGTGTCTCTGTAGAGGAAGTAATTATTCTGAAGTGCGATGCGCAGTAGATCCATGATGAATTGTGTGGGAATCTTGGTGGGCCGATGTCTAGTCTCAAGAAGGGCTTGAATCACTTGCAGTCCTTCCATGTGGGGAATGTTTGTATATAACCACTCAATGTCTAGTCCAGCCATAAGGTTTTGTTCAATGTCGTAGTCAAGGTCCTCGATAGTATTAATGAGATCGGTGGTATCTCTGATAAAGGTGTCGGTGATGGGGACATCTACATCGGCCAGACCACCCAAAGTATCAAAAACAGAATCATCCAACATAAAAGCCGGATCAATTGCAAAGTAACCACAGCCCCTCTAGTGTCCCATTATCTTGAAAAAAATCACAAGGATACAGATATCATCTGGCAGATTATCGAACAAATGACACTCCCTACTAGAGGTGGAGACATCAGATCTCTCCTAAACAGAAATGAATGCAAGTGGATGACACTTTGTGACTCTGTCCATAATGGATTAAACACCCTTGATGAGTGGAGCGGGACCATCATCATATGAACTACGCACGTTGACCACGCTGTCCACATCTCCTGGGTCTGTTTCTCTCTTCCCTCCTCCCCCCCTCCTCCCCCTCCCCTTTCCCCCACCCCTTCACCTTTTTCCACACAACCCCCTCTTCCCTCCCCATCCATTCCCCCGTCCCGCTCCACCCTTGCTGATACTGTTCCCTGTTGTAACTACGTGCATTAACATATCCACATGCCCACATGTTATGGTTAGGTTTACGTTTTAATACGAACATGTTATGGTGATGTTTACAGTTAAAATTTGAATTCTGAATTGCATCCTTGTGTAACACTGACAATCTGTTATTTCCACATTGTATTATGATGCTTAGTGGGTAACTTGATTTTCCACATTCCATCAGCATGCCGTCAGCCGTGCTGACTCCTGATCCGCCCCCCCAGCCTCACGAGCATATCTTAGCAACCACACCCGCCCTCCTCACTCCCTGGCTTCCGCCCCTGCTTCACTAGCCTATCCCCACTGAGCTTACGAACGCGCGTTGTTATGCGTCACCAATAGCTTCCCATCGTCCTATCTCTACTTAGCTCTGTCCCAATCCCCTTGGTTGCTCTAGCAACGCCCCGACAGCAATCTATTCGCGCTGGGTTCCCTCGAGGAAGGTACGTCTCATGGCTTCACGCCGCCCTTTGATATCGGTCCTTTTACAGTGCCCCGCTCTGATCCCTCTCCCTTGCCTTCAGATTTATTTGCCTCACCGCGCCGATCACTCCTGGATCGGAACGCTTTTCCTACGGACCACACGGCATCGAAAGCCTCTTCACCCTGGATGTGCAATTAATTGACTCCACGTTCGACTGGGTAAGTTGACCACTCCTGCACGTTATTACTTGCTTTGCAAGCCCTTCCGCACCCTCCTCTAATGTGGATTCACCCATGTTCCACAGATCCTTAATCCCCGGAGCCTCCATCGACTCCCCCAGTTTTCCGGATGCCCATCTGGGCACCCGATTCCCGTGCAGCTAAGTAGATTTCTCCCACTACTTCGGTTTGATGTCCACGGCCTACCAGCTGCGCCCCTCAGTGAGTTCTCCACCACCGACTACGTCTATTATCCATCCCTACCTACCCAACCACCACACCCCCTTCCGCCCCCCCTTCCGCCATTACTTACCCTTTCTGAACCCTCCGTTTCTCCCCTTACAGCAGTGCCACCAACCCTTATAGTCCTGAAGATGATCCTAATTCCTATGGATCGAAACGCCGTCGACTCATCAGCCAGATCATAGGCGCCCCTTACACATTTGTTGTAGTTTGACAGCGATTAGGTTGTGCGCTAGCGAAAGACATCCGAGTTCTAACTGTTATCTTGACGTTTTAGCGGCATCCATTTTGGATTCACAGCAGCCTTTTTGTCTGCCACATTCTACCTCGTGTCGACCATGTGCGTTGTCCTATCTTTCTGCTCATGGCCTTTGAATCTGCCCAGCAACAGGCTAATAATAGCATCTCTGCGTTTTGCTGCTGACCGTTAGGGTCCACATCTGCTAATGGTTAACCCTAGATTGGAATGTGTTAGCCGAGACCCCAAGACTGTTGACTCCTCCCACTGATCGATTGTGCTTCTCGATATTACCTTGTATGGACATAAAATGTGCTCTTGTGCTTTGTACTGCCTTCTTTTGAGCCCCTGTGTGGGTATAAATAAACCATGTGTCCGGTAGCCCTTTGTGCTACTTCTCGCAGTGCCGAAGGGTACTGGTTGAACTTTAGCACCACCTCATGAGGTGTAATAAACGATGTGTTTGTCATTTCCAGTTTCCGTGCCAACTTTTTCCTTTGGGTCTGAGGACTTCGTGCGCAGAAGGGCGAACCCCTTGCATTAGCGGGTCTGGCTGAGGCCTGCACGACAAATTGGCGCCCGGCACGTGGGGCTCATCGGCGACTCGGATGCCCGAAGGATTGGTCGTGATGAAGGTTCGGAACTTCGGTGAGGACGCGATCGCTGCCAGAGAAGGCCCGAGTCTTGGCACCCGAGGTGATTCTTCCTTACTTTCCGATCCGACCATCCAGGTGGCGCCGGTCCTCGACTGAGACCTCTTCTGCTGGTCTGCCGTGCAGTGAACGTTTGGTCGAATTTTGAACTTGGCAGTTGGAATCTGGACAGCCTATGATTGGTAAGAGCCGTTTTGCGGCGCCTGTTGTAGGTTTTGGACTTTGGAGTGCCTTGTATGGTAAGGTAGTCTTAGAACGCTTACCGTGGCGCGTTTGACATTGGAATAGACTTGTCTACTTTGGATTTTGTTTGATATGTTTGTTTGATATTTGCATATATATGTGTTGCAACTCATATAGGCAGGCGATGCATGGAGGTTTTTTTTCTCCGCTTTTGATATGTATAGCGCAACGTACTAAGAAAGTACCTTAAGCGCTCTTTCCCTATAGTAGTGTACATCTTGCACTATTTTTGAGCATGACTGTTTGCCGTGCACTTCGAAAGATGTGCTGCTTGTTTGGTGGTACCCATTTACGACTTGAGGAATCACAGCCGACACCCCCCGAGGGGACTCCTAATCGAGACATGTATGTGAAGTTTGGTCTTTCTGCCATAATGTACAGCACATTGTGGCACAAATATACCAAGAAGGATCCTGAGTTACGTTGGCCATTTCATGGGTCGTTTGATGCGCGAAAGGTTGACTATGTGGAGCGGTGTCTGTTTGAGCGAAAGTCTAGGCGTGATATGTTTGAGAGTTTGCGAATGTGGGAGAAAGAAGTACGGCAGCAAGAGAAGCGTGAGCAAGCATTGATTGAAAAGGAACAGCGTAAGACTGTGTATGAGAAAGCGCTGGAACTACGAAAGAAAGAAGTGAACGAACTACAGGAACGAGAGGAGAAAGATATCTCGCCAATATTCTCTCTATCCTGTCCTTAATAAACCACAAGATGATTTTTTGTTATTAGATCGACCTCCACCTCCGTATATCGTTCCGTCTGCTCCGTCCGGGGATGACGAGGATTCTGATTCGGGACAGCAGAAAGCGTGGGACACTCGATCTATGTTGTCTGTTGAACGTTTGGCGCAAATCAGACAAGCTGCTCGTAAAGCATTACGTTTTTTTAAGACACAAGGGGAACCCAACCGATAGCTAAGTACCATGGGTATAACAGCGTTATAATGAACAAAGGTCCTTAGCTTATTTGAGAATCAAAAACAATACTGTATAGGAACACAATGGAAAGCTATACGATATAAAGTTTCCAAACCCAGCCGGGAAAGGAGTTTATTATCAAGAAACAATGTTCAATCTTACAATACAAACGTAATAACAAGACACAAGCCTGTGCCGTACAAAAAAGAGGAAAAGGAAAAAATAGGATAAGGTGAAAGCGGTGTTTATCAGGCAAAGGAAGAGAGCAAGGACAGGGCACTGAAACTTAGTAAAAGATCACTAACAGTGTCGCCTGGAGTGGAGTATACACAATCTCATTTGACAATATTGTAAATGTAAACCCACTCATGGGTGTCGACGTTTCGATCCCTATTGCTCAACTAGATACATGGGATCATCATCAGGACTTTTGTAATGAACAAAGCATGCCTGAATGGGAGAAAGCCTGTTAGGAGAAACGAAGAGAAAAAGAATTTTTCAAACACTTAAGAGTAGTTTGCAGATGTAAGCCCACTATGTAACGGACTCGCAGTGTGTGACCAAGTGCGCACAGAGAGGTGGCAACTTACAGCAGTTACTAAACCGTGAGGAATTGAAATCCATCATTCAATTCAATACCATTCACACAGGGCTCAATCGCAGTGAGGACTGGACTACGCTACTGTGATTGAACATATGACCGATGAGACTATATCATGAAACAGTAACGGATTGAGCGCTTTGTTCAAAAACGTTTGTGGTCTCAGAGAAATACACTATGATGGAATGCATAAGTGGTTGGAAGACCGGAAAACTGTACATTTGGGAGCAAAACGTTGTGTGTTATTTATTTTCTATACCTGCCACATTTTTAATGTCACATTTTCACCATCACTGTCTATTTGTCCGTGCACTCCCCCACACTGGTAGCATTAGCCCGCGCAACCACCCACTCCAAGATGGCCCCCACCTAGACCATTCGCCGCTCGACAATGGCCCCGGCAGTGACGGTCACGTGACCAGCGTGGTTTTAGACAACTCCGCGCGCACTCTCAGACCGCTGCCTTGCAACCGGCATTGACCGAGCAGCCACGGGAGAGACGAGTCTTCACCTGACTTTGTAAGTAACCCTCAAATATCAATCCTGTCAGGTTCTGGCCCGTTCTCAGGCTATGTGCTGATATGCACCCCTTGTTTTTGTTACAGCGTCCGAACGCCACATTGTTGGCAACCCCCGTGTACGGCCACTGCTGCCTACACTTTAAAATCTTTACCCCGCTCCCTTGATGAGCTAAGTAAGGTAGGTCCTTCTATATTTTACCACCTTAGTTCGTAGCCCGCGGGCCTTGCACCTTGACACAGAATTCCCGTTTTGTTTTCAGTGCTGCCATCGGATGCAGTTGGAAACGAACTACGAATTGTACCAAGAATCTTCTTAACTAACAATTCGTTTGGACCCCCATATAAGACCTCCATGACACCCAATTACGTGGTATGTGTTTAAATTAACATCACGTTTCACTGTTGTTGTGAACCAGTGAAGTCATAACCTCCTTGTTTAAATCTACCTCTATTTTAGTACGACCTCTTCAGCCAAAAACCTCGAATTGAAGTATACCTCCCATGTGAGGCTTCCTGCTTAGACTTACTGAGGTATGATAACACTACTTGTTACCTAGAATCCAAAGGGCTATCCCCAATCACACATTCACCCCTAGTCACGCAACTATTGAACCTGCACCGTCACTTCACAATGGAAATCTCGGTTCCCTAGTATACTATAAACTGAATTGATCACTATCACGGCACAACTTGTTGTCGCAGCTTTTCGCGCACGTCACTGCGATTCCGAGGAATATGTAAATGTTGTTATTATGTGTTTGATTAGGGCACAAACACCGTGCACTTGGTCACACACTGCGAGTCCGTTACATAGTGGGCTTACATCTGCAAACTACTCTTAAGTGTTTGAAAAATTCTTTTTCTCTTCGTTTCTCCTAACAGGCTTTCTCCCATTCAGGCATGCTTTGTTCATTACAAAAGTCCTGATGATGATCCCATGTATCTAGTTGAGCAATAGGGATCGAAACGTCGACACCCATGAGTGGGTTTACATTTACAATATTGTCAAATGAGATTGTGTATACTCCACTCCAGGCGACACTGTTAGTGATCTTTTACTAAGTTTCAGTGCCCTGTCCTTGCTCTCTTCCTTTGCCTGATAAACACCGCTTTCACCTTATCCTATTTTTTCCTTTTCCTCTTTTTTGTACGGCACAGGCTTGTGTCTTGTTATTACGTTTGTATTGTAAGATTGAACATTGTTTCTTGATAATAAACTCCTTTCCCGGCTGGGTTTGGAAACTTTATATCGTATAGCTTTCCATTGTGTTCCTATACAGTATTGTTTTTGATTCTCAAATAAGCTAAGGACCTTTGTTCATTATAACGCGTAAAGCATTACGTAGCACTGATCCTGCTTCCGATCTCTTTGCTATTATAAAGGATTGGTCAGAAAAGGAACAGATATATTTCGCTATGATATTTGCCGATGAAGTTGTAGAAATGTATCGAACATATTCCACAATATTAGAACCTGTTGATATCGCAACTGATCATAAACAGCTACGTGATGGTCTTTTTGTTTTTTCCCAGGTAGAAGACCTGATTAGAACACTGGTTAAAGTGTGTGAAGGAGCAGAAAAAGGCTGCGGATGCTGTTCCACAGACCAATCCGCCCGGACAGGCGCAGTGTCCTATCTTCGTGACAGATAAGATAATACCAGTTGTCATGAAACCTATGCGGGAAGCCGCGCCGTTGTATGTTCCTCCTAAAGGAACGGGTGATAATGATGATAAAAATTCTGTCGATGCTAAAGGATACTTCATTTACAATTGGGTGTACACTAAGCATGGGCGTAAAATCCGCTCCGCTCGCGGATTTTTCGGATTTTCGGCAAATCCGCAATCCGCGAACGCTCGCGAATTTGTCGAAAATCCGTGAATCCGCTCGCGGCGGATTTTTTGCTTGGTTGCGGCGCGCGGCGTGGTGCACGGCGTTCACTTTCCGTCATTTTAGCGTTTGCCGAGTTGTTTTTCTTTGCGAGTGACGCGCCATTTTAGATCTTGCTGCGTGTTCCCGCGGGAGTTTGTCGCCCGCGAATACGTACTCGCGGCTTGCCACCTTGCACAGCACACCTCGCGAGAGTTCGCAATTGCGAACATGTAGTTGCGGCGGAAAGGAACAATCTCGCACTTGCGAAATAGAGATTTTGCAATTTCGCACAAGAAAATCACCAGCAAACAGGATAAACCTTCAGAAAATTATGATTTTTATCAGAATCACTCCTCAGGTTGACATTTGCATGGCCTTTTTTTTTGCAAGGAGTCCATTTTGGGGGGGGGGGAAGGAAGGAAGTGCCCCACAGTCTCCAACTTCCTGTTCCTGTCCAGCAGGCTCCTCCCAGTGCTTTGTCCATCTCCTGGTCACTTTCATTTGGATCTGGAGCTGGAAGGATTACTTTTTGTGGGTGCTGCTGGATATTTGGATTTGAGGCCTTTTTGACTGTCTTTGGATCACTTTTGGATTAGAAATCAACTTTCACAAGTAAGTTTGTTTGGGGCATTACAGTTGCTGCAAGTACAATTTTGGAACTTTTTCAGAAAATTAAATAAATTATATTGTGGGTAGCCACAGTATCCAGTAGGACCAGGGTTGGTTATGGGTGCATGATACAACTGTTTTGTTGAATTTAAACACCATTGAGGCCATGGATGGGCTGGGATTGTGCAGATTTTATTGTTTTTTGTCGTTTTTTTGGGCCTGCTGGTGTGGCCCTTTGCCCAGGGGTGGTGAGTGTTGCATGGGCCTAGTCTTTCTGTGGGGTGTCTTCTTGAATTTAAACATAATTGAGGCCATGGATGGGCTGGGATTGTGCTTATTTTATTGTTTTTTGTCGTTTTTGGGGGGCTGCTGGTGTGGCCTTTTGCTTGCCCAGGGGTGGTGGTGGTGCATGGACTGAGTGTGCCTGTGGTGTTGTCTCACTCTCTTTGATGTAAACATCATGGATGGCATTGGATTGTGGTGATTTCTGGCTGTTTTTCTGTTTTTTGGGGGTGTACTGTTGATGTGGTCTGGCCATGTGGGTGGTGGTGGTGGCCATCTTGAGTGCTGGCTGGTACAGGCAACATGTGCTTGGGGTGTAAGGGGGCCATTTTGAGGAGAGGCAGTGTCTGAGGCCTGCACTTATTTTGCCTACTTTTCATCCCTTATGCCCAGGGGTAGTGAGTGTTGCATGGGCCTAGTGTTTCTGAGGGGTGTCTTCTTGAATTTAAACACCATTGAGGCCATGGATGGGCTGGGATTGTGCAGATTTTATTGTTTTTTGTCGTTTTTTTGGGCCTGCTGGTGTGGCCCTTTGCCCAGGGGTGGTGAGTGTTGCATGGGCCTAGTCTTTCTGTGGGGTGTCTTCTTGAATTTAAACACCATTGAGGCCATGGATGGGCTGGGATTGTGCAGATTTTATTGTTTTTTGTCGTTTTTTTGGGCCTGCTGGTGTGGCCCTTTGCCCAGGGGTGGTGAGTGTTGCATGGGCCTAGTCTTTCTGTGGGGTGTCTTCTTGAATTTAAACATAATTGAGGCCATGGATGGGCTGGGATTGTGCTTATTTTATTGTTTTTTGTCGTTTTTGGGGGGCTGCTGGTGTGGCCTTTTGCTTGCCCAGGGGTGGTGGTGGTGCATGGACTGAGTGTGCCTGTGGTGTTGTCTCACTCTCTTTGATGTAAACATCATGGATGGCATTGGATTGTGGTGATTTCTGGCTGTTTTTCTGTTTTTTGGGGGTGTACTGTTGATGTGGACTGGCCATGTGGGTGGTGGTGGTGGTGGCCATCTTGAGTGCTGGCTGGTACAGGCAACATGTGCTTGGGGTGTAAGGGGGCCATTTTGAGGAGAGGCAGTGTCTGAGGCCTGCACTTATTTTGCCTACTTTTCATCCCTTATGCCCAGGGGTAGTGAGTGTTGCATGGGCCTAGTGTTTCTGAGGGGTGTCTTCTTGAATTTAAACACCATTGAGGCCATGGATGGGCTGGGATTGTGCAGATTTTATTGTTTTTTGTCGTTTTTTTGGGCCTGCTGGTGTGGCCCTTTGCCCAGGGGTGGTGAGTGTTGCATGGGCCTAGTCTTTCTGTGGGGTGTCTTCTTGAATTTAAACACCATTGAGGCCATGGATGGGCTGCGATTGTGCAGATTTTATTGTTTTTTGTCGTTTTTTTGGGCCTGCTGGTGTGGCCCTTTGCCCAGGGGTGGTGAGTGTTGCATGGGCCTAGTCTTTCTGTGGGGTGTCTTCTTGAATTTAAACACCATTGAGGCCATGGATGGGCTGGGATTGTGCAGATTTTATTGTTTTTTGTCGTTTTTTTGGGCCTGCTGGTGTGGCCCTTTGCCCAGGGGTGGTGAGTGTTGCATGGGCCTAGTCTTTCTGTGGGGTGTCTTCTTGAATTTAAACATAATTGAGGCCATGGATGGGCTGGGATTGTGCTTATTTTATTGTTTTTTGTCGTTTTTGGGGGGCTGCTGGTGTGGCCTTTTGCTTGCCCAGGGGTGGTGGTGGTGCATGGACTGAGTGTGCCTGTGGTGTTGTCTCACTCTTTTTGATGTAAACATCATGGATGGCATTGGATTGTGGTGATTTCTGGCAGTTTTTCTGTTTTTTGGGGGTGTACTGTTGATGTGGACTGGCCATGTGGGTGGTGGTGGTGGCCATCTTGAGTGCTGGCTGGTACAGGCAACATGTGCTTGGGGTGTAAGGGGGCCATTTTGAGGAGAGGCAGTGTCTGAGGCCTGCACTTATTTTGCCTACTTTTCATCCCTTATGCCCAGGGGTAGTGAGTGTTGCATGGGCCTAGTGTTTCTGAGGGGTGTCTTCTTGAATTTAAACACCATTGAGGTCATGGATGGACTGGGAATGTGCAGATTTTATTGGTTTTTGTCGTTTTTTTGGGCCTGCTGGTGTGGCCCTTTGCCCAGGGGTGGTGAGTGTTGCATGGGCCTAGTCTTTCTGTGGGGTGTCTTCTTGAATTTAAACACCATTGAGGCCATGGATGGGCTGGGATTGTGCAGATTTTATTGTTTTTTGTCGTTTTTTTGGGCCTGCTGGTGTGGCCCTTTGCCCAGGGGTGGTGAGTGTTGCATGGGCCTAGTCTTTCTGTGGGGTGTCTTCTTGAATTTAAACATAATTGAGGCCATGGATGGGCTGGGATTGTGCTTATTTTATTGTTTTTTGTCGTTTTTGGGGGGCTGCTGGTGTGGCCTTTTGCTTGCCCAGGGGTGGTGGTGGTGCATGGACTGAGTGTGCCTGTGGTGTTGTCTCACTCTCTTTGATGTAAACATCATGGATGGCATTGGATTGTGGTGATTTCTGGCTGTTTTTCTGTTTTTTGGGGGTGTACTGTTGATGTGGACTGGCCATGTGGGTGGTGGTGGTGGCCATCTTGAGTGCTGGCTGGTACAGGCAACATGTGCTTGGGGTGTAAGGGGGCCATTTTGAGGAGAGGCAGTGTCTGAGGCCTGCACTTATTTTGCCTACTTTTCATCCCTTATGCCCAGGGGTAGTGAGTGTTGCATACTTGCATGTCCCTAGTCTTTCTGTGGGGTGTCTTCAATGTAAACATCATGGATGGCATGGGATTGTGCTCATTTTTCTGTGTTTTGTCGATTTTTTGGGGTGTATAACTGAACTGATGTTCCTCTGTCTTCCATTGCTTTTAGGTGCACAAGAAGACTCAATAGAACCACCAGTGCCAGGAAGAAGTCCTGCAGCGGTGTGTGCAGCATAACGTCACGCGACGTCACGTCTGGACACAGAACCCTCTGCAACTCGTGCAACTGCTGCCTGCTGACCTGCTCTGAAGAAGATGGCCCCAAAAAAAGTAACCCGTAGCTCCTCTAGCAAGAAAGGTGCCAGTAAGGAGCAGAAGAAGCAAGTTACCAAGGACACTGGTGTGCCGCCCGCCCCTTTTTTTGTGAGTAAAAAAAAAAGTATGCCTGCAGCAGCTGCAGCGGGATCTGCTGGGGACCAAGCTGGCAGCAGCACCCCCGCTCCATTGGGCTCAGTGCCACCACCACCACCACGCCAACTTAAGTCCAAGCCCTTGAGTGCTGCAGAGGCAGCCAGTATACTTCTTCAATCACCATCGACCAGTGATGTTGGCTCATCGCAAGAAAGCAGCAGCAATGTCCCTCAATCAACACAGGTTGTTGTAGCTCATCTGACGAGTGTTGAACAACCACAGCGGCAACAACAATCACATGTGCAAGTACAAGCCCAAGTACATGTGGAAGGAGAGGCAGCGCAAGGAGATGCGCATGCAGAGGTGCATGGAGGGTCACAACAAGTGCCCACAATAGTTGTTCCTCCCGAAGTAGGGGCACATCAGGAAATCGACAATCAAGGCGAGGTATCATTTGAGGAAGCCACTCCTCCTGATGATCCTTCATTGTCTTCCACAACCCTAGCAAGGAAGAGATCAAGGGTGGTGTCTACATCCTCTTCAAGCACACCTCCTTCTGATGATACGGATCAAACTTGGGAACCAGCACCACAGCCGCCTGAGAGTGAGGCACACCATGATCCAACAAAGGTACTTAAGCGTAAAAGGAAGCTCGTCCAAAGTCTCAGACTTATGGAGTGTGATGAGGCTCAACAAGAAGTGGCGGATACTGCTGCTGATGAAGACTCTGCCAACGACGACCCAGTCATCATAAAGGTCACTGCAGCCCCAGCGGGCATGCAGCAAACAGACATTTTGACCCTAGCCCGAAGAGCTGCTGCGCGTGATGATGATGATGATGATGTTGTCGATGAGGAGGCAGTGGAAACACCACAATCATTGGAGTTAAGTAGTACACCAACTCGTCCCGCTTCCATATTTCTTTCTGGCAAGAAGAGACCTGCGTCAACCTCGACCTTAATTAGTGGCGGTGAAAGTGGAAAACGTACAAAAGTTGGCCAATCCAGATCCTCCACTTCATCTGGCATTAGCTTCATGACCACCACCACCACCAGTATCGCCGCCTCCTCCAGGTCCCACAGACACTTCAAGTCCCCAGTTTGGGACTTCTTTACTGTTTGTCCCAAAAATCCAAGGTTTGCCATTTGTACCCTTTGTAAGCTTGCAGTTAGTCGTGGTAAGCCAGGTAGCAACTATGGTACCGGCGGCCAGAGTGGTCATCTTGACAGAAAGCACGGTGTCCAATGGTTTGCGCACCTAGCTGCGATCAAGAAAGGCCAAAATCAAGGAAACGTTGATGTTTCATCTGATGTTGACGAGCAGGAAGAAGACGTGTCAAACACTTCCCTTACACCCAGTACCCCTCTCAGCAGCACACCCAATGTGAGGCACACTAAGAGTGTTGGAGCGAGTGAGACACCAACGCACAAAAGTTCACCAGCGAGCAAAATTGGGTCAACGAAGTCATTATCAGCCCGTAAATGCTTGGTCCAGGCCAACATTAGAACAATGCTTACTTCAGACGTGCCATATGAACGCAACCACCCACTGACGCGTCTGTATAACACTAAGCTGGCTAAAATGCTAGCTGTGGACCTTCTACCTTTTTCTTTTGTAGAAGCGGTAGGTTTTCTTGAATTAGTTGCAACGCTCTGCCCTAAATGGAAGGTTCCGAGCCGGTTCTATTTTGCCAGAGTTGCGGTTCCAGCACTACATGAAGATGTGCTGCAGGCGATTGGGGCAGCTTTGCAGAAGAGTGCTGTTCACACAATACATCTGACAACAGACATGTGGACCAGTGGCCCAGGCGATGATTACATGTGCATCACTGCACACTGGGTCTCTTTTTCAGGTGTTATAGCAAAGCTAAACGCAGGTGTTGACCCGGACCAAGTTTTCAAAGCTGCTCGGAAACATGCAACACTAGCCATGTTTGCCTTGGAGAAAAGTCACACAGCAGAAAACCTTTTGGAAGAGTTTGACAAAAAGGTGTTGTCAATGCTATCCCCCCTAAAACGCAAGATTGGTTATGTTTCCACGGATAATGGCGCCAATGTAGTTAAGGCCATGTCACAGGGTCACCATGTTAGAGTGCCGTGTTTGGCGCACTGTATCAACCTGGTAGTTCAAAAATTCTTGAGTGATAAAGAGAGTCCAGCGTTCGAGGTAATGGCCACCTGCCGCAAAATGTGCAACCATTTCAGCCATTCTTTTAAGGCCCGGAAGCATCTGCGGAGACTGCTACTTCAACGTGGAATGCCAGTGAAAGCACTCATCCAGGAGGTGGCAACACGTTGGAACTCAACCTTCTACATGCTTGAGCGTCTGCATGAGCAGTATACGGTACTCGATCACTATTTCTTGACAGAGGCTACATCTCAGAAGGAGGACCTGCGGATGAGTAAGGCGCAATGGGCCATAGTTAAAAGCCTGACAGACATGCTTCGTCCTTTTGAGTTCTTCACGCGTGCAGTCAGCCAGGAGGACTGTAATTTGGGAAAAGCTATCCCATTGTTGTGCATACTGGAGCACCAACTGATGGCGGTTTCTTCTGAGTTTGAAAAAGATGAAAAAAAAAAAAACCATTTCATTTTGTCTGAGAAATTATTACATCGCCTACGTGGTGATGAACGTCTTAAAAACATCAACTCAGATCAGCATTACATTTGTGCTACTATTCTGGATCCACGCTACAAAAAGGCGCTGGCAGACAACGCATTCTTTCCTTTCGCTGATGCAGATGTTCAAAAGTACAAACATTGGTTAGCCTGGTCAGCCAAGAGGTTTGAAAAAGAACGGCAGGTTATTGAAGGAGAAGCCAGTACATCAGCATCAGCATCAGCAGGCCATCCGCAGTCACAAGAATCCACTTCTGCACCTGTGGCTGGGGCACAAGTGACCTCTCAGCCGTTAAAGACACCGGCAACTGGATCATCTGCACCACACACAATGACAACACTAACAGTGGCTGGGGAGGAGGATTGGCTAAGTTTGATGGGGTATGGTTCTCTAAAAAATGTCACAGGCACAGCAAAAAGTAAGCAAAGTGGAGGAACAGTTGATGACCTTGAGTCGATGGTGCAGGACTATCTGAATGACTCAACAGTGGTCTTTCTTAATGAGGAGCCATTGCAGTATTGGCATGGCAAAAAACAATTGTGGCCACAGCTCTACAACCTGGCTATAAACTATTTGTCTTGCCCACTCGCAAGTGTGTCTTCTGAACGTGTTTTCAGTGCTGCTGGTGGCATTGTAACTGCCAAACGGAGCCGCCTATCGCCCAAAAATGTGGAGCGGCTGACAATGATCAAGATGAATCAGCACCTCATACCACCAGATTACAAAGTGCGAGAAAGCACGCCACATGAAGACGATGAGGACAGCAACGTAGATGAGGGGATTTTTTCTCTGTTCGGTGCCACTGACCTCATCCAGCCTGAATTCGCAGAGTATGATGACGAAATCTTGTTCTTATTCCCTGACACCGAGCCCTGAAAATGAGACAATCAATCAAGAACTTTCTTTTTCGTCCTTATTCACTTTTATTCCTGTGTGCTTTGTGTCTCTCTTTCTTTGTTTTGCACAGTTAATTTAATTCAAACTTTAATCACCTAATCCCAAAAACAAGACCATCATCAGAACTGTCTTCACTTGTTTGCTTATTGATTTGAAGGTGCCGCAGTCTACATTCCTCAGGTTCACAAGTTCTGAAGAACATGCTCCTCTATCCTCCTCCTCCAGACTGCGATTTCCCTCCAAGCAGAGTGCTGGATTACGCACAATGAAGAAAGACTCAGCACTTGTGGGGGTGTTGTACTTCTTTGCGGGTGAGTTGACGGTTTTGGGCCCATTGCTGTGAAGCTCTAATAATGGACAAAAGTGTTTTGGACCAAATATGAGGTGGAAATTTCTTGCCGTTTTTGCTGACTTGCTTGCCTTTGAGGTGCTCTTTGGCGGGGTTCCGGGGGTTTGTGTGTAATTTTTGGTGTCTGTCGAAGCACTGCTGCGACAGTCTAATCTTGATTGCATTTGCTTTTCAGGAAATCCGTGGTGGAAAACAGGAGTTATGATGATTGATGATGACCTAGCTGCACAGCGCGTTACTTTGGACCGAAGGCCGAGAGATATTGTAAGTATGAGATTTAGCTTTTTCGCTGTTTGGGGGTGTTGTCGGGTGTTTTTTTGCGGGTGGGTTGGCGCCGGCGGGTCTTGCCTGGGGCATTCCTGGGAAGGTCTAATACCGGATACAAGTGTTTTGGACAAAATCCATAAGGAACAGCCTTTTTTTTGCCATTTCTTCAGACATCTTGCTCAATGTAGCCTTTTGGGGGGCTTCCTGCTGTTCGTGGGTGGGTTGCGGCCGGGGTCTCTGTCGAAGCACTGCTGCGACAGTCTAATCTTGATTGCATTTGCTTTTCAGGAAATCCGTGGTGGAAAACAGGAGTTATGATGATTGATGATGATGACGACCTAGCTGCACAGCGCCGCGTTTGGACCGAAGGCCGAGAGACATTGTAAGTATGAGATTTAGCTTTTTCGCTGTTTGGGGGTGTTGTCGGGTGTTTTTTTGCGGGTGGGTTGGCGCCGGCGGGTCTTGCCTGGGGCATTCCTGGGAAGGTCTAATACCGGATACAAGTGTTTTGGACAAAATCCATAAGGAACAGCCTTTTTTTTGCCATTTCTTCAGACATCTTGCTCAATGTAGCGTTTTGGGGGGCTTCCTGCTGTTCGTGGGTGGGTTGCGGCCGGGGTCTCTGTCGAAGCACTGCTGCGACAGTCTAATCTTGATTGCATTTGCTTTTCAGGAAATCCGTGGTGGAAAACAGGAGTTATGATGATTGATGATGATGACGACCTAGCTGCACAGCGCCGCGTTTGGACCGAAGGCCGAGAGACATTGTAAGTATGAGATTTAGCTTTTTCGCTGTTTGGGGGTGTTGTCGGGTGTTTTTTTGCGGGTGGGTTGGCGCCGGCGGGTCTTGCCTGGGGCATTCCTGGGAAGGTCTAATACCGGATACAAGTGTTTTGGACAAAATCCATAAGGAACAGCCTTTTTTTTGCCATTTCTTCAGACATCTTGCTCAATGTAGCGTTTTGGGGGGCTTCCTGCTGTTCGTGGGTGGGTTGCGGCCGGGGTCTCTGTCGAAGCACTGCTGCGACAGTCTAATCTTGATTGCATTTGCTTTTCAGGAAATCCGTGGTGGAAAACAGGAGTTATGATGATTGATGATGATGATGACGACCTAGCTGCACAGCGCCGCGTTTGGACCGAAGGCCGAGAGACATTGTAAGTATGAGATTTAGCTTTTTCGCTGTTTGGTGGTGTTGTGTCGGGTGTTTTTTTGCGGGTGGGTTGGCGGGTCTTGCCTGGGGCATTCCTGGGAAGGTCTAATACCGGCTAGAAGTTAGTTGGACAAAATCCATAAGGAAACACCAGTTTTGGCACTTTTTGTAAGTTAGGGTTCGTTAGGGTTAGCCCTAGCAGCAGGATTGCATGTGTTTAGGGGGGTTCTATTGCAACGCGGTTCTGTTGTTGTAGAGCACTGTTGGAGCGATGCTGGCTATGGATACTTTTGCTTGCAGGCAAGTGGTTTGAATACAATCCACGGTCTGTATTTGGGTCTACTGTTACTTTCAAAGTACGTTTTGTAACCATTTTTCTGCTAGGCATCGTTTTTGGAGATATGATTGGGTTCTTCTACATTTTTGCGACTGGCTTTAGTAAGGGTCTTGGTGGGAGCATTGCTGGGAAGGTCAAATTTTGTTCTAAAACACAGTAGTACACCCACCTTGAGGGGAAAGATCCGCTATAATATTTTGGCCATACTTATTGATCCTTAAAAAGGTGACTCAGACAGAGCACGCAATTTCAAAAATATTGTACTGTCTATTAGGGAAATCAAAGTGTGACTTTTTGAACCACACAGCGTACATACCTTTTATTTATTTATCAGTGGTATTGTAATAGCACTTCCTGTTTTCCGTTCAATAATTACAGGCCGGGTTTCAGTCAACATCCGCCAGGCAGGCAGTGGACAGGGTGTCTCTTCTGTCAGTGGTCACCACCACATTGATGGACGAAGCGTCAGCTGGAATGGAGGAGTGCCGCCAATAAGAGGAATTGTTTGCTGCATGCAACTTACTTACCAATTTCAACAGGACAACTCCAACAACATACGCAATACAGATACAGTATCCATTGTTGTCTTTTATTCTATGAGTGTGACTGCATGTGCTTACCTTTACTTTGTAACCAAAGATTGTCTGTAAACTCTGTATCTTCAATTATTGTTTGTCCATGCTCTGCTTTTTTTTTCTTCTCTCAACAAAACCTACCCAAAAAGAAACCCCCATTCCCATCCATTTTACAAACCCTAACCCTCTTCCCCCGGGCTGTGTTGTTTTGCTTGATGTCTGACTAAAATGACATCAATAATTCCACACACTTGCTGGGGAGGATAAGGTGATAGCAGCAACAGGCTGGTGAAGGAATACGAGGATATCTTCTAGACTTACTCAGCTTCAGTACTATATCTTCTAGTAGTAGTAGCCAATGTCAAATAAATTCAACGCAAGTACTAGTTATACTTGCAATACTTTACCATTTGTTAGGCTACATTATGGCACTGTTCTAGTGTACTGTCACCTGCTATTTTCTCGATCGTACCGTAACCGTTGTAATGCTACAGTAAGGAGTACAAACAAGGTTTCGTTTTCTTTTTTTCCATAGGCATGCAACTGCCACTGTGTCACACCACTAGTAACACCGCAATGAGGAAATGTCACCCGCCCAGGAATGACAACGTTAATCCCCATTTCACCTGGAGCCAGCCCTGGGCCTAGCCCTAATTTCTAACACAAATTACAGGTAAGATAAGCGTTTGGTGGGAGGTAGTATAATGGAGTATTATTTCGGAGTAGACAAGAGTTTGACGGTTGTACTACTAAAGTCCTACGACTGTTCAGGAAAACAAAGTTACTGTTACACCCCCGCCCCCCACCCACCAGACTGAAAAGCAGTAAAAAACAGGTATGGTCAGATAAAGTAGTTGAAAAATATATTTATTTATCCCTAACAAAATAATCTCCCTCACCCACCCTAACCCCAACGATTGTCTCTGAAACGTCCCAAAACGATCCCAACTCCCAAATCCCACCCCCCAAAAGTCTATAAAAAAAGGGCAAGGGACACTCCACTACTGGAGGGTGCTGGTGCTGGTGCATGATGCGGCATGGGCATCATACTCCTTGCGGAGGGTGGCAAGCTCGGAGCGGAGGCCCTTAACCAAGGTCTTATACCTCAGGACCTCCTGCTCCAGGTTGGACATGCGGACTCGTAGGCGGTGTTGGCGTTCCTTGCAGCTCCTGTGGGGGGCAGCTGGTGTTTCGGGTGCTTGGCGGTGGCGGTCGGCTTTCTTAGCCCGGCTCGGTCCCGCTGGTTTAGTCACGGAGGAGGATGCAGTGGTCACAGTCGAAGATGTTGCCCCGCTCGACTGCGTGTCCTCCTCCTCCTCCAGGGCCACCAGCCGCCGATACTCGGCGACTGTGGCCTCCAGCCTCCGTTGCCGGGCCAATCTAGCCTGCTCCCTCCTTGTTGTTGATTTGGAAGGAGCAACTATATGAAGAAAGAAAGACATAGTCTGTAACCAATGCTCCTTATTAATAACACAAAGTGATTGAGCCGAAAGTTGGGTCACAGAGTACAAGTAGCAAATTGAAAGCACAGTACATAACTATTGAGGACAGTATCTATGTAACCCTCCCACTTCTGCATCCTTGCTCTAACAGTAGTGGTAGTTTAATGAACTAATTCTATGACCACTATGGACTTCCATTACAGTCGACTATGACAGTACACCAGTCTTATTCTTCTTCTTCTCTCTTGTTTAGGGAAATGGGTACGTTATCTTATGCAAGCCGGCAGAATGACATGGACACAGCACAGTGAAGTTGCACCCGAGAAAAAAAGTTGCACACCATGATGATGGAGACAGACTTGCGTTACTGTACCGGTCCAGTACATGCAGGTGGTGAAGCTATTACTTTTCTATTACGGGTGGCACTGAGAATACTCTGTTACAAGGGCTACTGCTTAATTAATTTACCTTTCACCCTACAGTGCAAATGAGTACTAGAAAAGGAAACTGAAGAAGCTAACTAATTTGATTATCTATCACTTCACATGGGACGTATTTAATGACAGATGAGATGACTTTAGGTGCTTTGCTTAATATTGAGTGAACACAGTGATACACCCACACATGAATGACGTACTACAAGTAAACTAAAGTTATTAAGAGAGGTACGGAGTGTCCACCGTAATAACCAGATATATGCTGTGAATGCAAACGCAATACAAAGTACTGCTACTATTCATGGTAGTATTGGACACATTTACAATTTCTTTTCCTTGCCTTCCCTGCACTGGGACGGACGTGCGGGTGCGGTGGTACATGCTCTTCAAGGTAACACTTACTTCACCTGGCGACCATCTACTCTCTCTAGATACACATTTGCTATGTAAGAGTCAGAGAATACCATGCTCCAGGCATCCATTCATTCAAAGTATACGCACACATACAGTTTCTGTTTCACCCACCCAGGCTGCTGTCCTTCCACCCATCCTTGCTTCATCATTGACCCAGCCATGCACCATACCATATTCTTTCCTTCCCAGCCACCTCTGGGTCCAAGCAAACACATATCGTTCTTCTTTGCCAGCCATCATACAAGTTCGCGTCCCACTTACTTACACCCTTCTATCGCTTTTCGTTCATCCCATCCATCACGTTCGTCTAAGAACTTATTGGGATTCTTCTCACCAAAAACTTCACAGCTAAGTCGAAGTACATTTCGAGGAGGCTACTACCTGGTTGATTTGTAATTGTAATACACCCGTGCAGAAAGCACACTATGCAGTCTTCAATCTCAATAAGTAAGGAATATATAGCTTACCTGTTTCCGCCACCACCGTTTGATCCCCCACAGGAACGGCCACCAGCTCTTCTACCGCCGCATCCTCCCCAGAGGCCTCCGAGTCCAAGTCCAACACATCAGCCACCTCCGCGCTGGCCCCGTCACCAGATGTTACACCTACAAAGTACATTTAAGAAAGTTAGAATACACCACTCACTACTATATAATATTTGGTCTAGGAGAAATGTTAAAAAAACAGAATACAATGTAATAATTTGTGACTGTCTACTCCATAGTAAAAATGTCCCATTTTCCAGGGAAGGCTGTTGTCTTGCTGCACTTTTATGCACAACTGATGAATGCTTGCTTTTGATTTTTAACACGCACCACTTTTTCTCCTAACAGACAGAAGCTTGACTCCTGAGTCCTAAGAACACGACCAGGATCAAGTTCAAAGTAGGTGAGAGTTCGGCTCGACCACAAGAAATGTGTCCAATTAATCGTCAGCACTAACCACTTTTCCGTTTACAGTTAAATAGTTTTATGACAAAGTAGATTTCAATAAATGTGTTTACTTTTAATAAAGCTTTTACACTTAAATAGACTCTGTGGTTTTTGTTCCTCTAGACTAGAGTGGATGAGCTAAAGGTTTTGGAATTTTTGCAAGCATGAGTGCCTCTGACACTTCTTGACTGTGCTGTGACTCCGTACTACTCTCTTGTCCTGCGTACGATAATCTAGAGATCATTGGGGATCTATAATCGGTGACTTCGGGAGCTGAATGACTCTGCCACACTATCTAGTCAGTAAGGAGACAGTGCATAGAGGTATTGCTGAATATAATGGGAGTCCAATGGAATTGCCAAATGTCCAATCTTAGTTAGCTACACAGACAGACTAATAAGAATAGTCTAGTAATACCACAGGGAGTCATATTCGAGGCAGGATAAGAATTTATATCCAGTCTACAAGAAGATCAAAGACGATTTAGAAAAAATCGAATGAGGAACGCTAGGAAAAAATAGGTACTGTTTAGTAAAATGTAAACTTACTGGGGCCAGCAAAGGAGCCCTCGCCTGCCCGATCCTGGCCTGCATCCTCAGCACCCTCCTCCTGTGTCCTCTTGCCCTTGGGGGGAGCTGATGTACAACATGAAAGAAAGAAAAACCATAAAACATGGATGAGATTTTTCAACCAAATCAAACATTTCAAAAGAACAATAACAACATATTTTGGAAAAATAGCAAATAGATAGACAACTATTCCACGGGATCTATCTCATGTGGTATACTACGTTATTCGTATTGCCTGATTTGCGGAACGTTGACTTAGAAAGTTCCTATGTAACTCAATAAACAGACTACTAAAGAGGTTTGCCTAGGCCTGGCACTGCAGGCAGTAGTGCACAACACGTGACAGACAAAGTCCATCCTGCTTGCAGATCAGTGAATACTCAAACTATCAATCCACCCGCCACCACCGCCACTATTTCTTCTGATAGCCATGTGACTGTCTAAAGGAAGGACACTGGACTTCAGTCTGTTGGGGCTGATTTATAAGTCCCTTGCGGAAGTTGCGGCTGATTTTCCTCCATTGTTGCGTGCCTTTTCTGACGCAGCGGCAGAACAAAAGACTCGCCATGGTGTTGGTGCGGCGTATATATTAAAAAAAAAACACATATGGGCATATGGGCGATGCATCACGTTGTAAAGCCCTGCGCCATCAGGGGGCGTTCCGGCGCAAGGGAGGGCGTACCTGCGCAGGAACGAATCCTAAAAGTGGCTGAGGGAAATCTACAAGATGTCAATCAGTCATTTTTATGACAATGATGCATGACTCAAACCCTGCGCGCTTGAAGCCGACGTACGGCTTGATGCAGCATTGGGGAGATAGGGTACCCCAGAGCATTGCTGGAGCTGCGCCATCGTTGGCACGCAACTCCAGCAATGCGCTGCCTTTACGGCACAGATGCGTAAGGCTTCTGTGACGTTTTGGGCCAATGGGTGGTGGTGGCATGGCACACAATTACTGCCGCATCCCTGCTACTTTGCAGGGATGCGCCGGTAATTGAAAATATGACCCTTACTGTCTAGCATTACGCAGTTCTTTTCTTTACAGTACACTGATACATAATTTCTCAGGCCAATGAAATGCTTCTGAACACAACATACAAAACAAAGAAGCATAGTAGCAAGCAAGGCTACTGAGAAGGAGAGCAGTGCACCTGAAAATGAAATGCATAGAAGATTTTGAAATATAATTTACCTCAATGTAATCGGCAGCATTATTGCTCTTGGTAAAGAACAAAGATTTGCAAATAACAGAGCAGGATAAAACAGAGTAGTAAATGTACTACTACTACTACTCACCAAGCCCGGGGACCTCTACGCCGAGCGCGTCCAGCAAGTCCCGCTCCCGGTCCATGACATCGGTCCAGCGGTGGGTGGCCTGGTTATATGTGCGCCGGACCCCAGAGATCTTGTACATGGCCCGGCACACCTTCTCCCACCGCTGGCGGCGCTCCCGGATGCCATAGCCGGTCGCGATCTTGCCGCCTCCCAGGATCGTCTTGGGGAGGCGGCGCTGGACATGGAAGATCAGTGCCGCCACTTCCTCCGCGCTAAAGATCTCCCTCGGGACCACTTGCTCCCCCCTTAAACGCCCGCACGGGAGCCGGGCACGGGGTGCGGGACCCTTCCCCTTCTCAGGGTGCTTCCCGGCTCCCTTTACCATGGTCTGGGCAGAAATAAACTTAAATGATAAAGAAGAAATAGACTAGTGAAGAAGAAAATAAAAGAGTTTAAAAAAGTAGTTTAAAAGTAACTAAAAGCTGCAGAAAACACAAAAATATAGAGCTAGAAAAATAGAGGGTTAGATAATAAGTAAAATTAGATCAAAAAAACTTCAAACAAGCAAAGGATGGCAGAGATTGAGAGAGGATAGAGAAAGCATGCCCAGAACCATAGCAATGAATGAGAAACAAGATGGCCGCGCCCGTTCACGACCGCGTGGGTAAGTTCGCGCGAGATTTTCCTTGCGAGTACGCGCGAACTTGTACTCGCGAGCAGCACACTTTGCGAGATTACACATAGCGGGCGGAAACGGAATTACGTCACGCCAACAAGATGGCCGCGCCCGTGTACGACCGATAGGGTAACTTGGCAAACGAATAGCTAGAAGCGCCTCGCGAACACGCGCAAGATCACGCGAATATACACGTCGCAACAAAAACAATTTTGTATTCGCACGTATTCGCGGCTTCCGAAATCGATCTCGCACGGATTCGCGCCCCAAATAACGCGCGAAATTGCAAAAAAAACGATTTTAGCTAAAATGAAAGCAATGAGCAGGTGCAAAAGTTCAAACTTAACATTAGTAACATTCAAGGTAGTGCTTCCTGATGGGCCCCTCCAGAGTTTGCAACAATTCTATGACCCTGCTATGACCCAAACAGCAGGCTCATAGAATAGCACCATAAAGGTCCTGTAAAAAAAAAAATTCACTGCAACAAAAAGCAAATTACAGATAAGGAAGGAAGCAGGTGCCAGCCAGACTGGAACTTTCAAAATTACTGACACATTAATGAAACACAAATTAATTGATGGCAGTTGAAGAAGGGCAGGTGTGCTAGCTTTTTTCAACCACCATAATCTACAGTAATAAATAAACCTAATAGGTGCCTGTGAGGATGTACTAGAGGGTGGCATGGGTGTCCCAGAGGGTGGCAGTGGTGAAACAGAGGGTGCTGTGAACCTGTGATGATAAACCAGACGTAGAAACAACATAGTCGCGGCCGTTGCAAGCCGAAAAGTAAGTTCGCAATTGCGAACTTGTCCCAAAATCGGCGCGAACACGCGCCAACACAAAAAACGGAAAAATCCGCAAGTCCGCTAGAGTTCGCGGATCTTCGCGGATTGCGAATCCGTAAATACGCAAGTTCGCGGATTGCCAATCCGCAAAATCCGCCCATGCTTAGTGTACACCCCCTGGAATAGGGCAGATGTAATGGCACTTAAAAATGCATTGCCTGACCCGCGTAAAAAATCCAGCCGCCTTTTACAAAGAAGTTGAGGGTGCTTTAAATTCCTGTGTCATGACTTTATGTGATATAGATTTGTTTTTCGGTCTTATTTTACCCCCAGATATGTGGAGGACCGTTCGTAAAATTGATGACCGTGCTGTTCTTGGTGCCGAATGGAAGGAGATAGAGTGCATAGATGCGGATAGAGAGCCTTCCCAAAAACCGCATCAGTTAATATAAGATCTTCCTGCAGCCATTTTGACTAAACTTAAAACGATTATTCCCCCTAAAAAGATAGATTGGACTGTTTTAGCGTCCTGTAAACAAAAGATAGATGAATCGGTTTCTGATTTCTTTACTCGTTTTGAGGAAGCTTTTCATGATTTTAGCGGTCAGTCTCTTACTGATGATACCAGCAGACATTTGTTTGTTGATAAATACGTTTCAAATCTGTTACCAGGGATCGCAAGCCGGCTGAAAGCTAGCGAAAGTTCTTGGACTACGTCCTCTCCGGCCTCTGTTTTGACGATGGCTCAGTATTAGGAGCGCCAGGAGACGGAGGCGAAGGGGACCGAGGACAAGAAGTCAAAAGAGTTAAAAACGAAAGTCATGTTGGCCCAGGTGTATGGTCCGCCTTCTAGAGGTTATGATAGGGGCCCGATAGAACTTTTGATAGAGGTGGACGACCGCCTCCCAATACTCCTTATGGTCATTCGGATGTATCTTCAAATCAATGCGCATATTGTAAGCAATTCGTCCATTGGGCGCGTAATTGCCCCGTGTTACATTCTCAGCAGGATGCTAGGGGGCGGGGTCAAGGGAGAACTGGTTCAAGTTCCTCGGAGAATCGAGGGAGTACGAATGATCGTGCCCGATCTGATATGAATACACGCCCACAGCAGAGACAGAACGCCTTCGATTGGCGGAATCAATATCAAATGTCCGATTATGTCCAGCCTGACTTGTATGATTCTGCTCATGCATAGGATTGCCTAGGATGGGGTAAGGAATCAATTGAAGTTCCAGTAGATCATACTGGTCCCTATGTTACAGCACATGTTTTGGGCTCTACTGATCGGTTTCTGGTTGATACAGGAGCTACACGTAGCGCTTTGTCTAAACAATCGGTTCCGAGGGCTCCCCTGTCTGGCACAACTATTACTTCGATAGGTTTCGATGGAACATCTTCCCTTAGCCCATTGTCCCAGCCACTCTTATTCTATGTTGATAAATTCAGTGCTCCATGTCCGTTTTTGCCCTCCCCTAACACGCCAGACAACATTTTGGGCCTTGACATGTTAAAATACTTTCGAGCTACGATACGATGTTTTCCTGAAGGGGTGCGAGTCATTTTAAACGATAATTACACTGAATTTGACAGAATTTACTTGGTTAAAGAAGACACTGCATTAGCCTCCCTTCCTGAATCTTTGTGGGCTACCTCAGACACCGATGTGGGTCAGATGGTCATTCCTCCGGTCCAGATTAGTGTCAAGGAGGGAGCTGTGTTACCTCGATTGCCACAATATCGCATTTCACAGGAGGGAAAAGAGGCACTTATACAAATTGTACATGATTTGATACGAGTTGGAGTTGTTGAGGAAGTCCCATACAATGTTTGCAACAGCCCGATTCTTCAGATTCTGAAGAGAGATACTGATACACAAATTTATAGATTCATTATTGATTTGAGGGAGATGAATAAGATAGTAGTACCACAATATCCTGTGGTCCCTGATATCACAACACTTCTTACTTTAGTCCCTCCGTCTGCCACTACATTCACTGTGATTGACTTGAAAAACGCTTTCCTTTCGATCCCTATTCATCCTGATAGCCGATATTTGTTCGGTTTCACTTTGAATAATCAATCATACAGATTTTGTAGGTTTCCTCAGGGCTACACTGAAAGTCCGAATATTTACAGCCAAGCATTGAAGAGGGAACTTGATTCTTTTGTACTGACTGAGGGTGTGGCTCTCATACAATATGTCGATGACATCTTGTTGGCAGCCCACACCCCAGAACAGTGTGAAAATGTACTTTCTCTTCTTGCTTCACATCATCACAAAGTCTCTCGAAAGAAGCTGCAATACTGTAGACCAAAGGTGACCTACTTAGGTCACCTTTTGTCTAAGGAGGGATGTGCATTGACATCAGATCGCATACAAGCTATTCTAGACACACCACTTCCTACCACACAGAAAGGAGTACGTGCATTTTTGGGTCTCACTTCTTTTTGTATACAGTGGATTTGGGGATTTTCACACATTGTTAAGCCCCTGTTAGCACTTTTGACGAAAGATACGCCAGTACCTCTTCCATGGACAGAAGAATGTGAAAGTGCTTTTCGACAGTTCCGGCAAGCCCTTTGTTCAGCACCAGTGTTAGGCACACCAGATTATACGAAGCTTTTCACACTTTACGTGCACGAGAAAGATGGATGTGCATTATCAGTGTTGGTTCAGTTACACGGCGATAAGCAACGTCCGTGTGCATACTTTTCTGCAGTTCTTGACCCTGTTGCTAGAGCATTACCTGGATGTTTTCGTTCAGTTGCAGCAACAGCAGTGTGTATTCGACAGAGTGAGGGAAGAGTTTTGTCACACAAATTGTTAGTGCTGGTACCACATGCTGTCGATGCCCTCCTGAATCAGACAAAGACGCAGCACTTGACTAGTGCTCGTCTTACAGGATATGAATTAACATTGTTAGCCCCCCACATTACATTGAAGAGATGTGCAACTTTGAATCCAGCCACTTTGTTGCCATATCCGGTGACTCAGCCTCAGTCACAAGAAACGCATGATTGTGTTTTTCTGACTGAAGAACAGACAAAGGGTCGCATTGATTTACAGGATACGCCCCTTCCAGATGTAGATGGTGAATTGTGGGTTGATGGGTCTTGCTTGAAATTACCAGATGGTACGACCTCAGCCGCATATGCAATAACCACGCTTGAGACAATAGTGGAGACAGGTCGAATACCACAGAAATCGGCTCAAGCAGCTGAATTGATAGCATTGACATGAGCATGTGAGCTTAGTGCTGGTTTGTGCGTAAACGTTTACACAGATAGCCGCTATGCTTTTGGAGTAGCGCATGATTTTGGCCTACTCTGGCAGGAAAGAGGCTTTCTTACATCCCATGGAATACAGATAATGCACGGAGATTTAGTGCACAATCTTTTGACTGCATTGACATTACCGAAGAAAATTGCCATAGTGAAGTGCAGTGCACATAAGAAAGTCACAGATAAGATTGGACCGGGAAATGCTTTTGTAGATCGTATAGCACGCAAGACTGCAATGCAGAGAAATACCACTTCTATGTATGTAGTAAAGTCGCAAGCTGAAAGATGGCATGATGCTAGACAGGAAGTGCGAGAGATACAGAAGACAGCTTCTGACAAAGAGCGTGAACAATGGTCTAGAGAAGGAGAGTTAGATGATGAAGGTTGTTGGAGAAACAAGCAGATGGATCGATGGAAGCTGCCTATAGCTTTTGTACAATCTATGGTTCAGATGGCACATGGGCTAGCACATGTTGGAGCTCTTGCAATGACGAAAATGCTTATGCAAGTTTGGGAGCATCCAGTGATTGCTAGCACAGCTAAGAGAATAGTACAGTCCTGCTTGATTTGTTTGCAATATAATCCTGGAAAAGGGACATGAGTTCCATCTGGAAGTTTTGTTACACCAACTGCACCTTTTGAAGTCTTGCAAATGGACTACATTCAGCTTGAGCGGTGTAATAATTTAAAGTATGTCTTGGTGGTGGTTTGCGCCTTCAGTAAGTGGATTGAGGCATGCCCTATGAAAGATAATACTGCTATTACTACTGCTAAGGTGCTATTGAAGGAGTTCTTCCCGAGGTTTGGTGTTTGCAGACTTTTATGGAATGATAACGGGCCTCATTTTGTTGGGAAGTTATCAAGTATGTCCTGAAGGGATTAGGAATTAAGCAGAAGTTTCATGCTGTGTTCCATCCACAATCTGCAGGATTGGTGGAGAGGTATAATGGCACTCTCAAGCTCAAAATCGCGAAAATTCAAGCCTCCATGAACCTGACTTGGCCAGATGCGTTGCCATTGGCATTATTGTCCATTAGACCGGTACCACATTCTAGGACGGGTCTTACCCCGTACGAGGTGGTATTTGGACGGCCGATGAACATTTGGGGAGTTCCAAAACCAAGTTCTGTGCATGATTTACCTTGTGTTCTAATGAACGACTATTTGGCACAATTGACTAACAGCTTGGTTTCTATTCATCAGCAGGTTCGAGAAGCGCTCCCTGATAAATCCCAAGGTGAGGGCCATGAACTCGGTCCCGGCGACTTTGTGATGCTGAAGATATTTGAGAGGTCAAGCAGCCTGGAACCTAGGTGTCGTGGACCAGAGCAAGTACTCCTCGCCACGAGAACGGCAGTTCGGGTCACCAACAAGAAGAACTGGATGCATAGCACCCATTGCCGGAAGATACTGTTGACCTTGGTGGAACCTGCTGTGTTGACCGACCATCGGGATATCTTGACTACGAAGAAAGGCCCTGCTGTAACACCTGACGGATCTGCGGAGTTCTTCCCGGACCAGACGACTCCTGGAGCAGCACGATTCAATCTGAGATCAAGAAAGTAATTTGTAGGGTTTTTTGTTGCGAGACTGGTTGAGCAACCGCTCTGGGTAGTGGAAACGGAAAGCCGATATGACAAGGGAGGGCGATCAGCCCTGCATAGTGTAGTGACACCTGTCTTGGTCTGTGGTGAAGAAACCAACGTCTACCCAGAGTAAAGAGCTCATGGATTATTATTTTTTTTTCTCCATTTTTTAGTTTTGAAGATTTAGCTTTGTGATTATGAATGCTACTAAGAAGAAGATTTTAGGAGCATTAAGTGTTTTTGTTGCTTTAACAGTTATAGCAGTGATCACCTGGCGTGTTGAGAGGGTGACTCCTGCTCGGGAATTCTTTATGGTTCCTACTACTCCGATTCCGGAAGAGCATCAGCATTTTACTCTTCCCTATCATGAGCATAAGCATCGAGAATCTTATTTGAATAACATTTTTGTTCAAATGCTCCACCACACTCACGATGCCACCAATACTACAAACTGCTAGATTTGTGGTATGCTTCCAGCTCATCAGAAGAACGCCGTTTATTCTACTTCCTTTTCCGCATAATGGTTCTTGTCGAGCCTGGTACACTCTTCTCTTTTTGAACAGAAAACCTGCAGTAGGTGGACTTCTCTTCCGTTTGAATAAAGAGTGTTATCAAGATGAACATGGTTATCCTCAAGCAAATGGAACTATATGGGAATGGAAAGAATATCAGCCGGACAATGCTGCAACGCCTTATGTTTTCACCCATACAAGAGACTCTACCACAAGCAATGAATCTGTAATTACTGTAAAACGAACTAAAGCTAATCTCTGTGTGCAAAGTACTGGACGAATTTCAGTGGGAATCAGCGAATGTGTTGTTGTGTTAAATATAGATGGAATAAATGATAGTACTTTCCTGGCTTCACATAACATATATCTAGTATGTGGAAGTCATGGGTATCATAGATTGCCTATAGGGTGGTCTGGTATTTGTTATGTATCTTTTCTATTGCCCCCTGTTTTTCTTGCACCTGCTTCATATCACCGGGATTTTAAACTGTTCAGAAATATTTCCATGAATTGTTATAAGTGCACAATTCGGATTGACGATGTTGACCAGACGGACACTAGTCTGCAGCAATATGTTGACTTTGTAGGCCTGTTTCCCTTTGTAGGTGCTGCATTAAATAGTAGGAAAATACAACGGTTAACTAGAGTTGAAGAAGCTGTCACCAATGAAACAGTTATAGCGCTTGGTAATATTACCGAGGAACTGCAAGTGGCTAGAATTGTAACTCTTCAGAACCGAATGGTTCTGGATGTTATGTTAGAAGATAGAGGAGGAGCATGTAAAGTCATCGGAAGTAGTTGTTGCGTGTTCATCCCTGAAAATTCGCCTTCTGTATATGAAGCAATTCTTAAACTGCACAAGATAGCTTCTGATATTCATGAGAAAAATGGTACCTGGACATTTGCTGGATGGTTTTGGGCTTCTTTAATTTCTGCTTGGGGTTGGAAACTGCTGACTATTCTGTGTATTGCAGCTGCACTAATTTTCACCTGTTGTATGTGTATACATTGTGGTCCATTACTGTGTTCTATGTGCATAACTGCCTGTATACCATCCAAACGAAATGCCGTAAAAGCACAACGATCATTGGATAAAGAGGTGACAAATATAATGTGCATAGATATACGAGATGAATGCACAGATTACCCAAAAAGAGCATATGTCTTTGGCTAACGCTAAAAGGGCGTCTGTTGTAGTTTGACAGCGATTAGGTTGAGCGTTAGCGAAAGACATCCGAGTTCTAACTGTTATCTTGACGTTTTAGCAGCATCCATTTTGGATTCACGGCAGCCATTTTGTCTGCCACATTCTACCTCGTGTCGACCATGTGCGTTGTCCTATCTTTCTGCTCATGGCCTTTGAATCTGCCCAGCAACAGGCTAATAATAGCATCTCTGTGTTTTGCTGCTGACCTTTAGGGTCCACATCTGCTAATGGTTAACCCTAGATTGGAATGTGTTAGCCGAGACCCCAAGACTGTTAACTCCTCCCACTGATCAATTGTGCTTCTCGATATTATAACGGTGATGGATTAAAACCATGATCTATTGACTTGGTAAGAGTATTCTGCATCATTCAGAAACTCTGTCCATCACCACCCCCCTTTTCCAATATCGGTTTTATCCACACTATGTGTGGGAGGGTATACTCAGACGTGAGTCCCTTGCTCATTGCACCATCAGGATTCAAGCAAGCCGGGCCGAAGAAGGCTGTGATGCCAGAAACCGGTCCCCGGAAGCTTGTTTCCTTCCCAGTATAAGAATTGGCTTGGTAGTTTGGTTTGCCCTGTTCCCATCATGCACTGGGACAGGAACAGACTAATTTGCATATAGCCAGGTTCTGAGCTGGGATGGTGCAGTGAGCTAAAAAACGGTGATGGATTAAAACCATGATCTATTGACTTGGTAAGAGTATTCTGCATCATTCAGAAACTCTGTCCATCACCACCCCCCTTTTCCAAAATCGGTTTTTTCCACACTATGTGTGGGAGGGTATACTCAGACGTGAGTCCCTTGCTCATTGCACCATCAGGATTCAAGCAAGCCAGGCCGAAGAAGGCTGTGATGCCAGAAACCAGTCCCCGGAAGCTTGTTTCCTTCCCAGTATAAGAATTGGCTTGGTAGTTTGGTTTGCCCTGTTCCCATCATGCACTGGGACAGGAACAGACTAATTTGCATATAGCCAGGTTCTGAGCTGGGATGGTGCAGTGAGCTAAAAAACGGTGATGGATTAAAACCATGATCTATTGACTTGGTAAGAGTATTCTGCATCATTCAGAAACTCTGTCCATCACCACCCCCCTTTTCCAAAATCGCTACTTCTCGCAGTGCCAAAGGGTACTAGTTGAACTTTAGCACCACCTCATGAGGTGTAATAAACTATGTGTTTGTCATTTCCAGTTTCCGTGCCAACTTTTTCCTTTGGGTCTGAGGACTTCGTGCGCAGAAGGGCGAACCCCTTGCATTAGTGGGTCTGGCTGAGGCCTGCACGACACAGTGGTTATCCCAAGAATACCAAAAAAGAAAACAGCTCTGTTGAATCATATGGAAGCCACTTTGTTTTGTTTTTATTCACTGTATATAAGTATGCACCAACACCTTGCGCCACCCACGCTGACCACTCTGTCACTTGTGTCGCCGTAGTCTTACTCACTTTGTCACTCGCGCACCTTGTACAACCTTGGGTTGTTATCCTTGAATTACAACTTGCAGTGGTGATAATTAACTGTAAATGTACTTGTTTACTCCATGAAAAATGTTTAGTAAAATGATGCTTTAAGCACCCCCTATAAATCAAATAGAGCCTCCTTGTTTCTCCTTGGATAATGTTTTAATATCCTTATTATTCGTCTTCAATTGTTACCAGTTGGGATCTTGTCTCCGAGGCAGAAGCTAGCTGAAAACAAAGTCTAGAACCTGGAAAGGGGGCAGGGTAGAGACTCCTTGACCCCCTAGGCTTTGTCAGGGGGTCCCTAAAGGACCCCGAAGGTCTAAAAAACATTTTGTTTTTAAATCACGGGGTCCGCGCACGGTTCGCGGACGTAGGCAAAAAAAGACAGGTTCAGATAGGTGTTTTGTGGAGAGTTATTATAGTAACAGGCAGAGAGCAGTGGGGGTAGGTTGGATATTATGTGAGTTTGAAATTCTTAAAAATTAGGAACCAATTAAAATGTTACTTTGGTTTAAAATGTTACTTTGGTTTTGAATTTGTGCTTGAAGTAATTTGATTGGTTATTTACGGGGATATGTGTGAAAAATTAGATGGAAACACGGCCATTTTGTGTTTGTAGTGTCTGAGGTACATTTGTGAGGAATTTTTGGATTTCAATTTCTGGTGTGAGATCCACACAATACAAAATTTTCTACAGCATTCTAAAAAGGTGAGTTGTTAATTTGTAAGGGGAACTATGTTGTACAATTTAAGTTAATAAGAATAATGTTTTTTAATGTAGAAGTTTCTTACTCTCACTGTCTTTCTGTCTCTCTCTTTTTATACTACCCTAACAGCAATGGTGGATATGAATGAGGAGTCAGTTGACATCATTCTTGAAAATTCTGCGACTTTTATTGAGGACTTGAATGTTCCTGTTGATGACAGTACTCATGATGAAGACCTTTTTTATGGAGGAGATGGCATGGGGGATTTTTATGATCAATCTTTGAATCCTGAATTAATTGAATGTTTGGAGTTTATTGAGTTCCAGGATTCTTTTTGGGAGACTTTCAATGAGGAAATTCCTGATGAGTTAATGTTAGAAGTTCCTTTAAATTTCGAAAATTCAGAAGAATAAATGTATATTTAGTAATTAAAAATAGTTTGAGAAATGATACTTTTTTAAATGTCATTCATGAGGTAGTGGCCAAGTGATTGTGGAATAAAGTGAGACTTGTAGTATAGAGTGCAACATTTTTGTGTAACATTGTAAGTTTACTCATAGTTACTCCCCTTCTCACACTATACTTTCTCCTGTGTGTATCTGACATCTTTTCATTTTTACGTATTTTTTTTCCATCACTCTACCTCACTTACTGTCCTTTTCTCATTGAAATCCTGAGTTCCTTTTTTTCAATCCAGTTTTTTAACTCTCTCCATCCCCTCACTGCTCTTAGAGTGCTCGTAGAGTGCATGGTGAGTGCTCGTAGAGTGCATGGTGAGTGCTCGGAGAGCGAACCCTATAGCCGCCATTTTGTGGTTTCAGAAGAGAGTGAAAAATAAAAGTTGAAAACATGAAAAGGGGGCAGGGTAGAGTGTCCCTGACCCCCTAGGCCTTCTCAGGGGGTCTCTGAAGGACTCCAAAGGTAAAAAAAAAATAGTTACTTTTAAAAAAATTTAAAAAATCGGAAGGTGCACGTATGGTGAGTGCTCCAAGAGTGCACGGTGAGTGCTCGGTGCGCGGACCTCTCTCAAAATTAATAAAAAAAATACAGTTAAAAATCAAATTTGAGTGTTTAGATGTTAGTTGGTTCTAAAATGAGCCGTTGTGTTCATTGTGTGTTTTTTTCACCTACAAGTAAGTACCAATGCAGAGTCTTAGGTTACAGAGGAAGATTCTGTTACCTCCCCGCTCCCCGCCGCTGCCCCCTGCGGCCCCGCCCCTTCCCTCGGCAGCCCTTCCCTTTCGCCGCCCCGCTCCCGCCTCCCAGTTGCCCCTCCCTCGCTCCGCCCCTCCACTCTCCACATATGGCAGAGTCTCTGACGCGCAGCGTGCACGCGCAGCGGGTGCGCCGATTGTGCGCCGAAGGCGCGCCAAAGGTAAGCCCGTCTGCGCCCGTCCGCGCCTGGACCGCTCCCAGTGCCAGGACCCCTGGCCCCCACCAACGGAAGCCGACCCGACGGACCTACGACGTCACCGAACTCAACGCACTCAACACCGGCCGAGCCCCGGGTTGCTACAGAGCCACACCGAGACGCACCCACGGACCCTTCAGCTGCCACTCCTGCAAGTTCACCTGCAACCGGACCCACGCCACACCAGCACCCACCAAGCCGAACTCCAGCAGCACCCACCTGAAGTGCATCCTGCTCAACACCCGCTCCGTCCACAGACACTCCGTCGAGCTCTGGAACCTGCTCGACACCACTGCCCCAGACGTCGCCTTCCTCACGGAAACCTGGATGAACGCCTCCTCAGCGCCCGACATCGCCATCGCCATCCCGGACGGCTACAAGATCATCCGGAGGGACCGCGTCAACCAGACAGGAGGAGGCGTCGCCATCATCCACAGGAACACCATCCGCATCACGACCGACACCGACGATACCCTTGCACCCGCCGAACACCTGCACTTCCAGATCAACGTCAACCCCAAGACCACCCTCAGAGGCACCCTCATCTACAGACCCCCGGGACCACGCACACAATTCAGCGAAGACATCGCCGACTTCATCAGCCCACATGCCCTCCCCTCCGCCGACTACATCCTCCTCGGGGACCTCAACTTCCACCTGGAGAACAACAACGACCGCAACACCACCACCCTGCTGGACAACCTCGCCAACCTCGGACTCAAGCAGCTGGTGACCACCCCCACCCACTACGCCGGACACACACTCGACCCGGTCTTCTCTTCCAGCAAGGACATCGCCTTCAGCCACGCCACGGGACTCCACTGGACGGACCACAGCTGCGTCCACTTCAGCTTCAGAAGGACCACGTTCCACCATCACCAGCAACAGGTTCCCCGCAGAAGCTGGAACAAGATCACTGCAGACCAGCTCTCTACTGCCCTGAGCAAGAACCCTCCCACCAGCACAACGAACCCCAGCCAAGCGGCCACCAACCTCACGAAATGGATCAGCTACTGCGCAGACGACCTCGCCCCTCTGAAGACCCCGCCGAACAGACCCGGCAGCAAGAAAGCCCCATGGTTTAACGACGAACTCAAGAGCTCCAAGAAGAACTGCAGAGCACTCGAGAAAACCTGGCGCAGAGACCCAACACCGGACAACATGACTGCCCTCAAGCTCGCCCCCCGAAAACACCACCAACTGATCCACGCCACCAAGAAAACCACATTCAAGGAACGACTGGACAACAATGCCCACAACAGCAAGGAACTCTTCAACATCGTGAAAGAGCTCTCCAACCCCAACGCCGGAAACAACGACATCACCCCGTCGCAAGACCTCTGCAACTCCCTCGCCTCCTACTTCCACAACAAGATCGCGGACATACACAACAGCTTCAGCACTCAACCGACGCACGCCACGATCGAACAACCGCCCCCCACAACCACCCTCCGTGCCTGGACCCCGATCAGCACCGAAGACACCGTCCGCACGATGAACTCCATCCACTCCGGATCTCCGACAGACCCCTGCCCTCACCAGGTCTTCAACAAGGCCGACGCTGTCATCGCACCCCACCTGCGGGACGTCATCAACACCTCCTTCGACACCGCCACCTTCCCGGAGAGCTGGAAGCACGCTGAACTCAGCGCTCTACTTAAGAAACCATCAGCCGACCCCACCGACCTCAAGAACTACCGCCCCATCTCGCTGCTCCCGTTTCCGGCAAAAGTCATCGAGAAGACCGTCAACAAGCAACTGGCCGCCTTCCTCGAGACGAACGGTTCCCTCGACCTCTCGCAGTCTGGCTTCCGGGCCAACCACAGCACCGAGACCGCCCTGATCGCAGCTACCGATGACATCCGAGCCCTGCTCGACAACGGAGAAACAGCGGCCCTCATCCTCCTGGACCTCTCCGCGGCTTTCGACACGGTCTGCCACCGTACCCTAGTACAGCGCCTGAGCAACGTCGGAATCCAGGAGAAGGCTCTGGAGTGGATCATCTCCTTTCTCGCCGGAAGGACACAGAGAGTCCGCCTCCCCCCGTTCAGATCGGAGGCCACGGAGGTCCTCTGCGGCGTTCCTCAAGGCTCCTCGCTCAGCCCAACATTCTTCAACGTCTACATGAGCCCCCTCGCAGCCATCGCACGCCAGCACAACCTCAACATCATCTCCTACGCCGACGACACCCAGCTGATCCTCTCCCTCACCAACGACCCCGCCACCGCCAGAGCCAACCTGCACGAAGGGATGACAGACGTAGCCAAATGGATGTCGAACAGCCGCCTGAAACTGAACTCGGACAAGACGGAAGTCCTCATCCTGGGATCCTCACCCTCCGCCTGGGATGACTCCTGGTGGCCCCCCTCCCTGGGCAGCGCACCCAAACCCACAGACCACGCACGCAACCTGGGCTTCATCCTGGACTCCTCCCTCTCCATGACCAGACAAGTCAACGCGTCTCCTCGTCGTGCTTCAACATCCTGCGCATGCTACGTAAGATCTTCCGATGGATCCCCACCGAGACCAGGAAGACGGTCACCCAGGCCCTCGTCACCAGCCGTCTGGACTACGGCGACTCCCTCTACGCCGGAACCACCGCCAAACTCCAGAAGAGACTCCAGCGGATCCAGAACACCTCAGCACGACTCATCCTGGACATCCCCCAACGCAGCCACATCTCCGGACACCTGAAAGACCTGCACTGGCTCCCGGTCAACAAGAGAATCACCTTCCGGCTCCTCACCCACGCACACAAAGCCCTACACAACCAAGGCCCAGGGTACCTCAACTACCGCCTCAACTTCTACGCTCCCAAACGCCAGCTTTGATCAACCAGCCACGCCCTCGCCGCCGTCCCCCACATCCGAAGAGCCACCACAGGAGGAAGGTCCTTCTCCTACCTGGCAGCCAAGACCTGGAACTCCCTTCCGACCCACCTCCGCCTGACCCAAGACCACCTCGCCTTCAGGAAGCAGCTCAAGACCTGGCTGTTCGAGCGGTAGCGGACCCCCTCCCCCCAGCGCCTTGAGACCCTCCAGGTGAGTAGTGCGCTATATAAATGCTTTGATTGATTGATTGATTGATTGATTGAAATGTACACCATCTCCTCTATAAATGACTTGCATGTTTTAACGCAAGTTGTTGTTGTATATAGAACCCCTGCCATAGACTCTGAGGAAAGCAGAAACAGACTTATTCACACGTTTCCTTGCTTTCTCAATCTGTGGACAAAATTGGTTTGATTGCCTTTGGCATATATTAGAATATACCAAGGTAGTTTTTGGAAAAAGTGACATCAATTGTCCAAAGGTGTCCTTTAAAAGCATTTCCAGACCTACCCCAGTCAAAGTGCCCAGGTCATTGCCACCACAGTGCATAATTATGAGCTCATGGTGTGGAAGGATTTTACCAATGGCATCAATTGGTGACATCTAAATCCTCTCTGGCCAATCCACATAATATCCACATTTGGTAAATCAAGATTGTGAAATCATTTATTTGCTACATACCTTTCACTCCAGAAAACATAGCTATGTCCTACTATCCAGACTTTCAGCATCTTGAAGGCAGATGTGGTTGTACTCAGATGAGTTGTGGAAATGAAACGGCAGTTTGAAAGTAGGAGTTTAGAAAAACAAGTGGTTGAGATTCAGTGTACTTGAAAAAGAAGAAATGATTGGTGGTTTCTGATAATTTAAGATTGAAAACTAGGGTGCATCCTACTGTTTTTTTAAAGTAATGATACTATTGGTTTAGAAAAAGTCATTGAAAGGAACATTGCACAGGATAAGCTGGAATATTGAGAGGTCAAACACACCTGCTGCTTTGGTTTGCAACATTGAGAGATGAACTTTTAACCTTTTGAGTTCAGATTGGTGTTCTATGGAGAGTTGCCATGATAACAGGCAGAGAGAGCAGTGGGGGATGGTTTGAAAATTATGTGAGTTTGAAAGTGTTGAAATGTTCAACCAATTAAAATGTTAGTTTGGTTTTGAATTTGTGTGGGAAGAAATTTGATTGGGTATGTTCAGAGACATGTGTGTTTAATGAGAGGAAATCAGGGCCATTTGTGGTTGCAGTGCATGAGGTACATTTCAGAGATTCTGCTGAAAAAAATCTGGTGTATTTTTGGAAATGTTCTCAATCTTCCAAAGCATTTTTAAAGGTGAGTTATTAATTTGTGAGGGAATATATGTTGTGTATTTTAAGTTAATAATAAAAATGAGTTGCAATCTGGAAGTTACTCACTCTCCCGCTCTTTCACTGTCTCTCACTGTCTTCCTTTCTGTCCAACAGTGTTCTTTTTCCTTCTTCAGTTTCTCTATAAATCCTGCTGGCATAAAGTAATACTGCAAATTGGAAATGTATTTTGAAAATGACACAGGTTTCTGCACTGTATTGTAGCGGTGAAATAGATAGGATGTGTTCTGTCTTTAAATTTTTTTAGTGTGATAAATGAGTTTTGGTAAAAAGTTTGGTTTTAAAATTTTTGTCCAGGTTCACAAAGAGTGTCTGTGTAAATTAAAGAATTATATTCGCACTTTTTACTATAATCTACCCTGTGTCTTCTCATAGTCTATCTCTCTCTGGTTATACTGTTTTATTTATGAAAATATTTTGTCTTTTGTTTGGATGTAATGCTGGCAAAAAAGTAATGCTACAAATTGGAAATGTATTTTGAAAATGACTCAGGTTTCTGTACTGTATTGTAGCGCTGAAATAGATAGGATGTGTTCTGTTTCTTAATTGTTTTAGTGTGGTAAATGAGTTTTGGTAAAAAGTTTGGTTTTAAAATTTTTGACCAGGATCACACTGAGTGTCTGTGAAAATTAAAGAATTATATTTGCACCTTTTACTATAATCTCTCCTGTCTCTTTTCACAGTCTATCTCCCTCTGGTTATACTGTTTTCTTTCATGAAAATATTGTGTCTTATGTTTGGATGTAATGCTGGCAAAAAGTAATGCTGCAAATTGGAAATGTATTTTGGAAATTTGTCAGGTTTCTGCATTGTAATGTAGTGGTCATTTATATGGTGCCATCTCACCCTCTGCCTCCGCCATCTCTCCCTTTGCCTGTGCCATCTCACCCTCTGCCTGTGCCATGTCTCTCTCTGCCTGCGCCATTTTACCCTCTGCTTGTACCATGTTTCTCTCTGCCTTTGCCATCTCTCCCTCTGCCTGCGCCGTCTCTCTCTGCCTGCGGCATCTCACCCTCTGCTTTCGCCATCTTACCCTCTGCTTGCGCCATCTTACTCTCTGCCTGCGCCATCTTACCCTCTGCCTGCGCCATCTCTCCCCCTGCCTGCGCTATCTCACCCTCTACCTCTGCCATCTCTCCCTTTGCCTGTGCCACCTCACCCTCTGACAGTGCCATGTCTCTCTCTGCCTGCGCCATCTTACCCTCTGCTTGCGCCATCTCACTCTCCTCTTGCGCCATCTTACTCTCTGGATGCGCCATCTCTCCGTCTGCCTGCTCCATCTCACCCTCTGTCGGCACCATCTCTCTCTCTGCTTGCGTCATATCCCCTCTGCCTGCACCATCTCTCCCCTCTGTCTGCACCATCTCCCCTCTGCCTGCAGAATCTCTGCCTGCGCCATTTTTCCCTCTGCCTGCGTCATCTCTCCCTGTGCCGGCGCCATCTCTCCCTCTGCCTGCACCATCTCTTCCTCTGCCTGCGCCATCTCACCGTCTGCCTCGCCATCTTTCCCTTTTCCTGTGGTATCTCACCCTTTGCCTGTGCCATGTCTCTCTCTGCCTTGGCCGTCTTACCCTCTGCTTGCGCTATCTCACTCTCTACCTGCGCCATCTCACTCTCTGGCTGCGCCATCTGTCCCTATGCCTGTGCTATCTCTCCCTCTGCCTGCGCCTTCTCTCCCTTTGCCTGCACCATCTCTCCCACTGCCTGCAGCATTTCTCTCTTTGCCTGCACCATCTCTCCCTCTGTCTTTACCATCTCTCCCTCTGCCTGTGCCATCTCACCCTCTGCCTGCACCATCTGTTCCTCAGCCTGCGCCATCTCAATTATTATCATGTAATTTTAATGGTATACAGCTCCTTTCTAAGATAAAGGATGAGCATAGTGTCATCAGCATACCACATGATGTTGAAATTCTGATAGATTACTGGTTGTTTAAACTACCAAGACTCCCCTTTTCACTGTGTATTGTGTCTCATGATTGGATGTAATGCTGGCAAAAAACGAATGGTGCATATGGAAATGTATTTTGGAAATGAGTCAGGTTTCTGCATTGTAATGTAGTGGTCCTTTATATGGCAACATGTTACCCTCTGCCTCCGCCATCTCTCCCTTTGCCTGCACCATCTCTCCCACTGCCTGCAGCATTTCTCTCTTTGCCTGCACCATCTCTCCCTCTGTCTTTACCATCTCTCCCTCTGCCTGTGCCATCTCACCCTCTGCCTGCACCATCTGTTCCTCAGCCTGCGCCATCTCAATTATTATCATGTAATTTTAATGGTATACAGCTCCTTTCTAAGATAAAGGATGAGCATAGTGTCATCAGCATACCACATGATGTTGAAATTCTGATAGATTACTGGTTGTTTAAACTACCAAGACTCCCCTTTTCACTGTGTATTGTGTCTCATGATTGGATGTAATGCTGGCAAAAAACGAATGGTGCATATGGAAATGTATTTTGGAAATGAGTCAGGTTTCTGCATTGTAATGTAGTGGTCCTTTATATGGCAACATGTTACCCTCTGCCTCCGCCATCTCTCCCTTTGCCTGCACCATCTCTCCCACTGCCTGCAGCATTTCTCTCTTTGCCTGCACCATCTCTCCCTCTGTCTTTACCATCTCTCCCTCTGCCTGTGCCATCTCACCCTCTGCCTGCACCATCTGTTCCTCAGCCTGCGCCATCTCAATTATTATCATGTAATTTTAATGGTATACAGCTCCTTTCTAAGATAAAGGATGAGCATAGTGTCATCAGCATACCACATGATGTTGAAATTCTGATAGATTACTGGTTGTTTAAACTACCAAGACTCCCCTTTTCACTGTGTATTGTGTCTCATGATTGGATGTAATGCTGGCAAAAAACGAATGGTGCATATGGAAATGTATTTTGGAAATGAGTCAGGTTTCTGCATTGTAATGTAGTGGTCCTTTATATGGCAACATGTTACCCTCTGCCTCCGCCATCTCTCCCTTTGCCTGTGCCATCTCACCCTCTGCCTGTGCCATGTCTCTCTCTGCCTGCGCCATCTTACCCTCTGCTTGTGCCATGTTTCTCTCTGCCTGCGCCATCTCTCCCTCTGCCTGTGCCATGTCTGTCTTTGCCTGCGCCATCTGACTCTCTGCTTGCACCATCTCACTCTCTGGCTGCACCATCTCACTCCCTGCCTGCGTCCTCTCTCCCTCTGCCTGCACCATCTCTCCCTCTGTCTGCATCATCTCTCCCTCCGCCTGCACCATCTCTCACTCCGTGTGGGCCATCTCTCTTTCTGCCTGCGCCATTTCACCCTCTGCCTGCGCCATGTCACCGTCTATCTGCTTCATCTCATCCTCTGCCTGTGCCATCTCTCCCTCTGTCTGTGCCATCTCTCCCTGTGCCTGCGCCATCTCTCTCTCTGCCTGTGTCATCTCACCCTCTGCCTCCGCCATCTCTCCCTCTGCCTGTGCCATGTCATTCTCTGTCGGCACTATCTCTCCTTCTGCTTGTGCCATCTTCCCTCCGCCTGCACCATCTCTCCCTCTGCCTGTACCATCTCCCCTCTTCCTGCACCATCTCTTCTTCCGCTTGCGCCATCTCTCCCTTTGCCTATGCCATTTCATTCTCTGTCTTTGACATGTGTCTCTCTGCTTATGCCATCTTATATTCTGCTTGCGCCATCTCACTCTCTGCCTGTTCTCTGTCTATCCTCTGTCTGTATTAGTTTAGTCTCTGCCTGCATTATTTTATTTTCTGTCTATACCATCCTTCTTCTTTTGCCTGCACCCTCTGCCTGTATCTTCTCATGTAGATCTGGAGAGGCCTATTATGATATGGCTGCTGGTGTGTATTAGAAAGCACGACCTTGTTAAATTTTTTGTTTCTGTGTGTGTAGTTTTGCACACTCTGCTTTTACCATTTTATCTTTGTCTTCACTATCTCCCACTGTGTGTGCTCTAATTTGCCTCTGCATGTAGCATTTGGTTCACTGTATCCAGCATTTTATCCTCTGTGTGTACCTTGTCTGTGTCTGCTTGCACTATGTGTTTGTGTGCTTGAAGCAACACACCCTCTCTCTGCACCATCTTTTTTGTGAGAACACCATATGTCCCTGTGTCTGCAGCCCTGTACCATGTATCCTCTTCCTTTAGTAGTTTAGTCTATGCATGCATTATCTTATTTTCTCTCTATACTATCCCTCTCTCTCTGCCTGCATCCTCTGCCTGCACGCTCTCATGTACATCTACAGAGGCCTATTACAATATGGCTTCTGGTGTGTATTAGACATTGCTATCATGTTAAATCTTTTTGTTTCTCTGCCTGTAGTTTCGCATCCTCTGCTAGTACCATTTTATCTCTGTCTTCACTATCTCCCCCTCTGTGTGCTCTAATTTGCCTCTGCATGTAGCATTTGTCTCACTGTATCAAGCATTTCTTTTGTGTTGTACCATTTTATTCTTAGTGTGTACCATGCCTGTGACTGCTTGCACTATCTGTGTGTCTACTTGAAATATCTCACCCTCTCTCTGCACCATCTTTTTTTTACTACACCATTTGTTGCTCTGCCTGCAGCCCTGTACCGTTTATCCTCTGCCTATACCTGTTTAGTCTATGCATGCATTATCTTATTTTCTGTCTATGCCACCCCTCTCTCTCTACCTGCATCCTCTGCCTGCACCCTCTAATGTACATCTACAGAGGTCTATTACAATATGACTGCTGGTGTGTATTAGACACTGCTATCATGTTAAATCTTTTTGTTTCTCTGCCTGTAGTTTCGCATCCTCTGCTAGTACCATTTTATCTCTGTCTTCACTATCTCCCCCTTTGTGTGCTCCAATTTGCCTCTGCACGTAGCATTTGTCTCACTGTTTCAAGCATTTCTTCTCTGTTGTATCATTTTATTTTCAGTGTGTACCATGACTGTGACTGCTTGCACTATCTGTGTATCTGCTTGAAATATCTCACCCTCTCTCTGCACCATCTTTTTTCAGACTACACCATCTGTCCCTCTGCCTGCAGCTTTGTATCATCTCTCCTCTGCCTGTTCCAGTTTAGTCTCTGACTGCATTATGTTATTTTCTGTCTATACCGTCCCTCTCCCTCTGCATGCATCCTCTGCCCGAAACCTCTTATGTACATCTGCAGAGGCCTAATATGATATGGCTGCTGGTGTGTATTAGACAGTGCCATCATATAAAATCTTTCCTGTCTTTGTGCCTGTAGTATTGCACCCTCTGCTTGTATCATTTTATCTCTGTTTGTACTTTCTTTCCTTTTGTGTTGTAAATCACCTAAATCATGAAGTTAGTCATGAATTACTAGATGTACTTGTACAATGTTCTATGCAGTATGTGTCTTAGGCCTTTTAATTTCCAAATTGTAATTATGTTGTGCAAATTAGATACTGGGTGTGCTGAACCCTGAAATACCATTCTCAGCAAATTACTCTATAATGTTGAAACACTACCGTACTGCTATAAACTCATAAACAGCACTCAGTGCCTGGTTTCCTACTCTGGTCAGACATTTTTGAAAATCAAATTTGATGAAATTGAAGAAGTACAACAATTGAGTCGTTGTTCTGCTCGGTTTTTGCTTGTCAAAGATTTATATGTCCGCCGAAAACAGTTTCCTGTTTGTTTGGCATATGCGGTGACTATTCATAAATCTCAAGGTTTAAGTGTAGATAGTGCTCAGGTGAATATTGGAAGTTCTGTGTTCAAGGAGGGTATGGCATATGTTGCTTTATCTCGAGTCAGAACATTATCTGGATTATACTTGATTGATTTTGATGACAGAAAGATTAGTGCATATCTAAATTGTGTAAAAGAATATAATAGGTTAAGAAGAGAACATGCTCCGAATTTACCTCAATATCCTTTATTTGAAAATCATGTGGTAGGTCAAAAAAGAAGAAATGAGAAAAATTGTAACAAGGTTGTAGCAAAAAGAAAAAAGTAGATGAACCAGTAATTGTAAGCAGTAAGGAAAAGGATTCTGTTGAAGATGTTGTTGGATTTCAGTTCGAAAACAGTTCTGGTGTCAACTGCTATGCTAATGTAGTGGTAAATGTTGTTTTTTTCTCCAAACTTTACAAGAACAGATTGTTGAAAATCGGGATCAAAGATTTTGTTCTTTGTTGAATTCTGTCTTTGAGAAATGTAGCAGTGATAAAACAAAAATAGAAAGTGTTTCTGATATCTGAAATGTTTTAGACATATGTTCTGGTGTAAATCAATTTTCACAGAATATTCAGCAAGATTGTCAGGGATTTCTAATGTATATGCTTGTTGTATTGCAAGATGAAGGTATAGATATTGAAAATCTTTTTGGCCTTTCTTATAAATGGCAACATGACTGTAACAATTGTTCCTTTTCAAGTAGTACTATAATAGACACTGAAAGATTTATATATTTGACTTTACCAGACTGCAAATCAGTGTCTTTTAATAATCTAGTTAGGGAAGCATATCAAAACATGGTCTGTACCCAATGTAACTCAGAAATGTTATCTACATTATTTAGACAAAGATATGGACAGTATGTAATTTTAATGTTCCAACGATGTAGACCTGATGGAACTAAATTGACAACTTTAATTAAAAAGTTTGTGGCTTCTCAATTATCAATTTCAGGAAGAACTTTTGTAACTGTTGCAATTATTTTTCATGATGGTCCTTCTACAACATCAGGACATTATACAGCTTATTTAAAATGTACAAAAGGCTGGAGTTATTGTAATGATACTGAATTGACTTTCAGACGATTGCCTTTTGACTTACGAAATTCTTACCTAGTGTTTTTAGAACCCAAAGTTTTAGGGAAAATAATTGGCCTAGGAAGATTAGTGCAGTAAATAAAACTTAGTCTGCTGTTAAAAATTACTTTATGAGTGAAGGTGATCATTCAGAAGATCGCGAAATGGATGGTTAAGCGTTCTATTAAGTACTTTTAAAAAAAAATGAATTTTTATATACTATTTGGCCATGTGGAGAAGTATGTGGATTAAAAATGCGTATTTCGGTAAAATATTGGTAATATATGTTTATACATAACTTTACTTTGAAAGTATAAAAAAGAAGCAAGAAGGTTTAATTAATTTGTAATTGTTTTTATTTACGTTAGAAATTGTTGTTTGGAAGAAAACATTTAAGATATGTTTTTTCCTAAGTTTTACATTATCTATTGAAATGTTGTATGGGTTTTTTAAACACAATCATTTTGATTGTGGTTTTTTTGCCCGCAGTATAAACATATACGCCTCCTGTGGAAGAGTGCGGCTCAATGGTTAGAGCGGCAGACCCTGATGCAGAGTTCTGGCCAGGGACCACGGTTCGATTCCTGCCTTGGCGGGGTCTCAGGCTCAATTTCTTCAGACCTGTTAATTCTCGCCTCGGTGCCTATTCTAATCACAGGCCCCACGGTGCAACTCTGGACAATAGCTTGCTTAGCCTCCACACTGGCCCCAACAGCGCTAAGGATGCCTGGCTTCACCCTGGGAGTGCCCATGAGTAGACACTTCACAGGGAAAGCAGGAGGGGTTCCACAGCAGTATGAGTATCAGCGCCAGGAAGCCGAATAGGCAACACCGCAAGGTGACAGTGCGCCCTATAAGTACCATGACATTTTTATTTACGTAACATATTGTACAAGTTATTTTGTATTTTGTATTGTGAAATATATATTATAACTCTATTGTTTATTATCTTCCACAGATATTACATTTATAAGGTAAGTACGACAAACAAAAAATACTGTTTGATCACTTTGTTACTTTCTCTTTATCCTTTCTTCAGTTTCTCTCTTACTCCTTCACCTTTACTCATCTTACTCTTCTTCCCTCATTTTAATTACTCACGTACATTCACCTTTACACTCATTCTTTCACCATCAGTACTCTTCCTTCACTCTCACTTATCTTGTGCAACTGTCTCATTCCCCTGTCTGTCCTTCACTTGTTTTTTTTACCTTTCTCCATCACTACTCTTGTCTTGCTGTATCGATCAGTCTGTTTTCACTGCCCTCTTACTGTATTTCCTTCACATCATCCCTGAGTGACCTTCACTCACTTCACGTCTTTCACTTTATCACTCCCTTTTGTTCAGTCCCAGTTCTTCCTTCCATCTATAAGTCTGTTCCTCTGTGTCAGTCACTATAACTGATTTAGTTTTTCACAGTCCGTCACTCTTCCTCTGCTTGTCTCTTTTACTGTCTCCCTCTCTGTCCACCACTCTTCCTTTTCTTTTCTCTCTCTTTCCATAAATCCTTCTGTTTGTCACTTATTTCTTTTTCTTTTCTAAATATGCTTTGTTTTCCATCACTCCTCTTCCCTTACCTTTATATCCCTTCCCTCACTATCACTCCCTTCATTCAATCTGAGTCCTATTCCTCCACTTCAACCACTGTACTTACTGCCCTTCATTCACTTTTACAGTCTTTCTGTCACTATCAGTACTCTCTGTTCATTCTCAATCATCTTTTCCAACTCCCTCTTTCTCCTGTTTGTCTCTCATTGCTCTTTCCTATTTCCTCTATCACTACCCTTGTGTTAGTGTATTGCTTAGTGTCTTCTCATTCACCTCTTACTCTCTTTTAATAACATCATCCCTCATTCACCTTCACTCACTCCCTTTCTCTCAGTCCCTTACTCCCTTTTGCTCACTCGCCTTCCTTTATACCCTCCCTTACTCCCCTTTTTTTCTTCCGTGTGTAAGTCTCTTCCTGTGTGTCAGTCAGTATAACTGCCTCACTCCCTCACAGTCTCTCATTTTCCCTCTCTTTCTCTCTCTCCTTGTGTGTCTCTGTCTTCACAAATCTACCTTTGGTCAATGACACAATTGTTAGTGATAGCCTTATGTGCCTTTTTAGCTTTTTTCTTGATGTTTTCCTTTGGCCCTCCCTTAGTTGTTTCCCCACTCTCATCTTGAATCTTTCTCTTTTGCATAACCTTGGATTCATCTTGGTGCAACAAGTGCAAAGTTAATTGTGCTTCAATGAGTAAACCCAGAATTCACGCTTTACCCAGTACTCGGGAAATCACAAAGGTAGAAATAGTAAAAAAATAACCATATTACAATGGTTGTCTCAGAGTCCTTAGCTGACAAAAATATTGTTGACAACAGTACCTTTTTAAAAAGCTGCAACGAAAGTCTGGGTACGTCCACCAGAACTAAGAACTTCTAGCTAAGAGAGGCACAGATGGGTCTGCCCTTGGCCCAGGTTTTGCCTGCGTGTGTCCCACGCTGCGGGAGCCCTGATGTAAATGTAAGCTCCTCCTGGTGCACACAGATGGCGGCAAACTTTGGCGCTCTTCCTCTCTTTCTCTCTCTCTCTCTCTCTCTCTCTCTCTCTCTCTCTCTCTATCCTTCATTCTTTCTCTCTTTCCCTTTCTGTTTCCTTCACTCCTACTATATCCCTCAGTCCCCTTTCCTGACTCTTAATCTCCTTCCTTCTCTCTTATATTGTGAAATATATATTGTATATATTATAATTAATTTTTTTCTTGTCTTTCACAGATATTATATTTATAATAAATATTTAATTTACTTTTTTTATTTCTTAGAAGGTAAGTATAACAAATAAAAAACTACTTTCTCATCACTGTCTAAGTTTTCATTATTTATAAGGTAAGTATGAGAAACAAAAAAAGTGTGTCATCACTCTCTTATTGTGACAGAATAACTGCCTCACTCTTTCTCAGTCCCTTGCTCTCCCTCTGTCTCCCTGTCTCTTCCTTACACTTAATCTTCTTTCCTCTCTCTTTCTACCATTCCTCCTCTCTCCCTCACTCACTTTCCCTCTCTCTTAATTTTTTTTCTTTGGCCTTATTCCCCTTCCCTTACCCTTTTATCCATTTCTTAACTGTCACTAAGCCTTCACTCATTCACACTCCACTTTCCCCACTCCACTTCCTCCTGTCTGTTTCTCACACCCCTTTCCTTTTGCACTGACTTTCGCTTACTCCCCTTTGCTTTCTTTTGGAAACAGGTGCAGGATTTTTACGTAGTATAAGTCTAAAAGTGACTGAATTAAATATTCTAAATTTTACTTATTCACTTTTAGGAGGCGTTCCTGCATTTGAACATTCCCCATGTATGCAGGAAATCCTTCTTTTGGTGCATTGTTTTACAATATGATGCACCTTGCAAGTACATCAGATTATAAAAACCATACTTTATGGTGCATCTTTTGTACCACTGCTGCATCACAAATGTGATGCAACAGTTGTGTAAAAGACCCACAAGGGGATTATAAAACTGCCCTTAATACATATAAATTCATTCACGCACTTTCACTAATAGTGCAAATTGAAGCATAGAATTGTAACATATTTATATACATATGTTACATTTCAGTGCTTTGGAAGTACTACAGTATACTATAGGTAAACACCTTATAGATTTATGCTGTACCACATCCTTATAGTTTTGCACTTTGACATTTACTATGACAAACTTTTACATACAAACATAGAAATATAGGGCCTTATTTATGAAGGCCTTGCGCCGCCGATGCGCCACTTTTAAAATGGGAAAAAGTGACGCACCGGCGACGCAAGGCCTTCATAAATAAGGCCCATAGTTTTTTTTTTGACCAGTAGAGGTAGTTGTAAAAATAACTTTTTTTTTTGTTTTGTATTTTTGCTGGAAAAACGGGGAAAAAATGAACTTTTTAACCAAAACAATTGTTCAACATGAACAAACAATGAAAAATAAAGAAAAAAATTATTTGGTGCACTTGTGGCTCCTGTTTTTTTGCAAAATAACTTCTATGGACTGTTGTCCGAAGACAATTAATTGATTGCAGTGTATGCATTGCATCATCAGATTTTTGAGTTCCGGCTGAATATTTGCAACCATGGAAGATGGCTTTGGTGGTGCTCTTGTTGTTGCTGTGGGAGTAAATGTAAATGTAATGTCATGTAAATGTGTTGGACTTGTAAAGCGCACAGCTGCCCGTAAGCGTCCCGGCGCTTGCTTAGGGAACCCGTCCTGGTATTCCCCTGTGAGAAACCCCGGCAGGGTGTCCACAAGGTGAAAGCCAGGCATCCCACCGCGAGGGGCCGTAGTGGAGATTAAGCAAGCTATTGCCCAGAGTCGCAGAGTGTGACCCCATGAGTTGAGTAGGCACCAGAGCGAGAATTGTCGAGGCTGTGGAATTTTGGGCCCGAGAAACGCCGAGGCGGGGAATCAAACCCTGGTCCACGGTCAATCTCAGCTTCCGGGTCTGCCGCCTCTAACCACTGAGCCACGCTTCTCCTTGGAGCTTGGAGTACTTGGAGCAGAGCCCTGCTCATCAGATCTTCGCACCACAGCTCTAGCCAAATTGTTGGGGTGCATATTTTTGACATGGCGTTCCATGCTATGAGTACCAAAAGAGTACTTTTTGTTTGGATTGCCTCTAGACAATACCTTCTCACAGATTTTGCATGTGACATGCTGTGCATTAACTTTCTTTAAACCTTCTGGGAAGGTAAAAAACTTCCACACCATGGACTCCTTTTTTTTGGTTGGGCGGGGGTCCTCTTCAACAAATTCTTCTGAAGAAGAATGTTCAGACTCTTCACGTTCAGCCATTTGCAAACAATTTTCTCAAGCCAGGAGCTGTAGAAAAAAGATGTTGCTTCTCTGAAAGCTAAAGAAGAATGATGAACATGGGAGGGGTCTTTCTACAATTGGAGTAGGAAGTATTATAAACCAATGAAATGTCTTGTTTTAAGGTCTCATGGTTGGAGGTAATCTTACGGTGCGCTCACCGAGCGTTTAGGAGCGCTTACGTAATCTCACGATGTGTTTACAATTTATTTACGGAGCGCTTACGTCATGTTACGATGCGCTTACGTGGGACGCACCCTTGCGAGATTCGTAATTGCTTTAAAAAAGAAATATACGGTCTTTAAAAGTTTAAAATAAACATTTTCTTTATTATCCAACATAATATGTACCTTTACATTGTACAATAAATACGTAGAGATGTTATGAGTGATGTCATGAGTGATGTCACTGACCATGTCATGAGTGATGTAATATGTGACGTCATCAGCAGTGCATTGCGGGCGCGCGAGTTATAGTTAGCTGGATTAACTATAACGGGGTAATTTCACTGGTTTTGTATGAGTGAAATGTCCAGCTAACTAAAACATGCATGAAACCTATGGTTTTTTCAGTGAATTCGCAAGGTTTTTTAAAAGCTAATTCCTAACTATAAAGTGTGTGAAACCTATGGTTTTTTCAGTGAATATATATATACATATATACATATTTTTTCATCAAATGCCCTGAATCAGCACAGCGAGCCAGACATACTGAACTTTCCAGGGCATTCAGCATCCTACTATAGGAAGAAAATATGCTTTTATTTTATAAGTGAGTGTGGCTCTTCTAAAACTACATGTTCCATCATGCTCAATGTTTCAGCGCAGCCCACTGCGGGCGAATAACCAATGAAAAAGAAAAAGAGATTTAAATTAAAGGAGAGCAATTTGTACTCACTTGCAAAGCTGCCTTTGATAAAGAGACGAAGTGTCTTGAAACGCGTTAGGCCAATTAATTGATCTTGAATGAAAAGGAGAGTTGTCAATGAAGAACCGGAAGGTGGGCTTGCTGTCGTGTGTGTCCTGTGAAAGCTTCAGGGCATTTGATGAAAAAACATTTTACACGGCAGCCCCCGTCGTGACAGGACTGCACCATCTTTGAAGATTAAGAGGCTGTGTGTGAAACTATTTCTGGCGGAATCAGCACAGCGAGCCAGACATACTGAACTTTCCTGGGCATACAGCATCCTACTATAGGAAGAAAATATGCTTTTATTTTATAAGTGAGTGGGGCTCTTCTAAAACTATATGTTCCATCATGCTTAATGTTTTAGCGCAGCCCACTGCGGGCGAATAACCAATGAAAAAGAAAGAGAGATTTAATTAAAAGGAGAGCAATTTATACTCACTTGCAAAGCTGCCTTTGATAACGAGACGAAGTGTCTTGAAACGCGTTAGGCCAATTAATTGATCTTGAATGAAAAGGAGAGTTGTCAATGAAGAACCGGAAGGTGGGCTTGCTGTCGTGTGCGTCCTGTAAAAGCTTCAGGGCATTTGATGAAAAAACATTTTACACGATGGCCCCTGTCGTGACAGGACTGCACCATCTTTGAATATTAAGAGGCTGTGTGTGAAACTATTTCTGGCGGAATCAGCACAGCGAGGCAGACATACTGAACTTTCCTGGGCATTCAGCATCCTACTATAGGAAGAAAATAGGATTTTATTTTATAAGTGAGTGTGGCTCTTCTAAAACTACATGTTCCATCATGCTCAATGTTTCAGCACAGCCCACTGCGGGCGAATAACCAATGAAAAAGAAAAAGAGATTTAAATAAAAGGAGAGCAATTTGTACTCACTTGCAAAGCTGCCTTTGATAAAGAGACGAAGTGTCTTGAAACGCGTTAGGCCAATTAATTGATCTTGAATGAAAAGGAGAGTTGTCAATGAAGAACCGGAAGGTGGGCTTGCTGTCGTGTGTGTCCTGTGAAAGCTTCAGGGCATTTGATGAAAAAACATTTTACACGGCAGCCCCCGTCGTGACAGGACTGCACCATCTTTGAAGATTAAGAGGCTGTGTGTGAAACTATTTCTGGCGGAATCAGCACAGCGAGCCAGACATACTGAACTTTCCTGGGCATTCAGCATCCTACTATAGGAAGAAAATATGCTTTTATTTTATAAGTGAGTGCGGCTCTTCTAAAACTATATGTTCCATCATGCTTAATGTTTTAGCGCAGCCCACTACGGGCGAATAACCAATGAAAAAGAAAGAGAGATTTAATTAAAAGGAGAGCAATTTATACTCACTTGCAAAGCTGCCTTTGATAACGAGACGAAGTGTCTTGAAACCCGTTAGGCCAATTAATTGATCATGAATGAAAAGGAGAGTTGTCAATGAAGAACCGGAAGGTGGGCTTGCTGTCGTGTGCGTCCTGTGAAAGCTTCAGGGCATTTGATGAAAAAACATTTTACACGATGGCCCCTGTCGTGACAGGACTGCACCATCTTTGAATATTAAGAGGCTGTGTGTGAAACTATTTCTGGCGGAATCAGCACAGCGAGGCAGACATACTGAACTTTCCTGGGCATTCAGCATCCTACTATAGGAAGAAAATAGGATTTTATTTTATAAGTGAGTGTGGCTCTTCTAAAACTACATGTTCCATCATGCTCAATGTTTCAGCGCAGCCCACTGCGGGCGAATAACCAATGAAAAAGAAAAAGAGATTTAAATTAAAGGAGAGCAATTTGTACTCACTTGCAAAGCTGCCTTTGATAAAGAGACGAAGTGTCTTGAAACGCGTTAGGCCAATTAATTGATCTTGAATGAAAAGGAGAGTTGTCAATGAAGAACCGGAAGGTGGGCTTGCTGTCGTGTGTGTCCTGTGAAAGCTTCAGGGCATTTGATGAAAAAACATTTTACACGGCAGCCCCCGTCGTGACAGGACTGCACCATCTTTGAAGATTAAGAGGCTGTGTGTGAAACTATTTCTGGCGGAATCAGCACAGCGAGCCAGACATACTGAACTTTCCTGGGCATTCAGCATCCTACTATAGGAAGAAAATATGCTTTTATTTTATAAGTGAGTGCGGCTCTTCTAAAACTATATGTTCCATCATGCTTAATGTTTTAGCGCAGCCCACTGCGGGCGAATAACCAATGAAAAAGAAAGAGAGATTTAATTAAAAGGAAAGCAATTTATACTCACTTGCAAAGCTGCCTTTGATAACGAGACGAAGTGTCTTGAAACCCGTTAGGCCAATTAATTGATCATGAATGAAAAGGAGAGTTGTCAATGAAGAACCGGAAGGTGGGCTTGCTGTCGTGTGCGTCCTGTGAAAGCTTCAGGGCATTTGATGAAAAAACATTTTACACGATGGCCCCTGTCGTGACAGGACTGCACCATCTTTGAATATTAAGAGGCTGTGTGTGAAACTATTTCTGGCGGAATCAGCACAGCGAGGCAGACATACTGAACTTTCCTGGGCATTCAGCATCCTACTATAGGAAGAAAATAGGATTTTATTTTATAAGTGAGTGTGGCTCTTCTAAAACTACATGTTCCATCATGCTCAATGTTTCAGCACAGCCCACTGCGGGCGAATAACCAATGAAAAAGAAAAAGAGATTTAAATAAAAGGAGAGCAATTTGTACTCACTTGCAAAGCTGCCTTTGATAAAGAGACGAAGTGTCTTGAAACGCGTTAGGCCAATTAATTGATCTTGAATGAAAAGGAGAGTTGTCAATGAAGAACCGGAAGGTGGGCTTGCTGTCGTGTGTGTCCTGTGAAAGCTTCAGGGCATTTGATGAAAAAACATTTTACACGGCAGCCCCCGTCGTGACAGGACTGCACCATCTTTGAAGATTAAGAGGCTGTGTGTGAAACTATTTCTGGCGGAATCAGCACAGCGAGCCAGACATACTGAACTTTCCTGGGCATTCAGCATCCTACTATAGGAAGAAAATATGCTTTTATTTTATAAGTGAGTGCGGCTCTTCTAAAACTATATGTTCCATCATGCTTAATGTTTTAGCGCAGCCCACTACGGGCGAATAACCAATGAAAAAGAAAGAGAGATTTAATTAAAAGGAGAGCAATTTATACTCACTTGCAAAGCTGCCTTTGATAACGAGACGAAGTGTCTTGAAACCCGTTAGGCCAATTAATTGATCATGAATGAAAAGGAGAGTTGTCAATGAAGAACCGGAAGGTGGGCTTGCTGTCGTGTGCGTCCTGTGAAAGCTTCAGGGCATTTGATGAAAAAACATTTTACACGTTGGCCCCCGTCGTGACAGGACTGCACCATCTTTGAATATTAAGAGGCTGTGTGTGAAACTATTTCTGGCGGAATCAGCACAGCGAGGCAGACATACTGAACTTTCCTGGGCATTCAGCATCCTACTATAGGAAGAAAATAGGATTTTATTTTATAAGTGAGTGCGGCTCTTCTAAAACTACATGTTCCATCATGCTTAATGTTTCAGCGCAGCCCACTGCGGGTGAATGACCAATGAAAAAGAAAGAGAGATTTAAATAAAAGGAGAGCAATTTATTCTCACTTGCAAACCTGCCTATGATAAAGAGACGAAATGTCTTGAAACGTGTTAGGCCAATTCATTGATCTTGAATGAAAAGGAGAGTTGTCAATGAAAAATCGGAAGGTGGGCTTGCTGTCGTGGCGGTCCTGTGAAAGCTTCAGGGCATTTGATGAAAAAACATATATACGTATATATATATATTACCTACTGGCGGTCGCCAGTAGGTATATATAGTTAGGATTTTTTCCCTATGGGATTTTTGAAAATTCTATGTCTAATAACTTTGGCGTTTGTTATGTTATGTTATGTTATGTTATTATGGATTTCTTAAGCGCACTGTCACCGGAGGTTTCCTGGCGCTGATTGGATTGGAAAAGAAGGGAAGAAGGAGGGGAGCGGAGATTTTAATGAGGGAAGAGTATTGTTTTTAAGGATTTCCTGAAAGAAAGGAGGGAACAAGATGACTTGAGTGCAAGAGGGAGGGAGTTCCACAGCTTAGGGGCTAAGCAGGAAAAGCTGCGGCCACCAGATCTTGCGAGTTTGAAACGGGGAACAACAAGAAGCGAGAGATGGGCAGACCTCAGGGTGCGGGGAGGGCAATAGGGAGTGATAAGAGATTTAAGGAAAGCAGGGGCAGGGCCAGTGAGAGCTTTAAAGATCAGACAGTGGACCTTGAACGTAATTCTTTCGTTCACTGGTAACCAATGAAGATGGCGTAATAAAGGTTGGGCCGACTGCCATTTGGGGATTTTGAAGACCAACCGGGCGGCCTGGTTTTGGACGATCTGCAACCTCGATAGCAAAGATTGAGGGAGACCGTGGTAGATTGAGTTCGAAAAGTCCAGCCGGGACATCACCAGGGCTATTAGGACTTGCAGCAAGGCTTCAGGTGAAAGGAGGTGAGCGACTTTCCGGATCCTGTAAAGTTGAAACATACAGGAAGATGTTACTGCGCTCACCTGTGCCTTGAGGGTGAGTCCAGAGTCGATCAGAATTCCGAGACTCTTAACACATCCAGCAGGAGAAGGTGGTGTTCCAAGCTCAATCGGCCAGTACTGAGGGCCCCAAAACTGTGCACTTCTCCCCGGGAGGAGGAGCTCAGTCTTGCCTGGATTGAGCTTGAGCTGATTTTGGTTCATCCAAAGCTGGATGTGTGTCATGGCAGTCTGAAAATTGGTGACAGCGTCAGGGGAAGTGAGGGGAAAAATAAGTTGTAAATCATCCGCGTAGTTAAACACGGTGATATCCCATTTACCCAGGGAGTGAAGGAGGGGTTGAAGGTACAAATTAAAAAGGAGGGGAGACAAGGATGATCCTGGAGGGACTCCGCAGGACGAGTGGACGGAATTGGCTGAAATTTTCTGGAAAATGGAACATTTTGTTTCTGAGCAGCCACTGGAAATTTGGGGGGAGTTGGTCCAGGGGGGGCCGAGAAAAAAGGGGGGTCCCAAAACGTGTTTTTAACATTGAGTTTTCCATAGGGCGGTTAGCCTCACTTTTAGCCCGAACGGCTGAATGGATTTGCACGAAACTTGGCAAAATTGTAGGGACTGGTAGCCCGATGTGCCTTTTGTAGGTCTTAATATATGTGCTGCAGTGGATTTTGAGAAAATAACGTTCAAAAAAAGATATATATCTGTAAGCGCGGACCAGGCAGCGCCCCGGTACGCGTACTTGACGCGTAACGGAACTTCGCGTAGCGAAGTTGATTGGCTCTCCGGTGTCTGTCAACATTCTAAACAGTCCGGAGCGGCCGCCATCTTGTCTCTCGGTAGGATCGAGAGACAAGAGGAGGTCAAAAGCGAAGGGGCAAATGACCTTAAGGGGGCATAGTAGATACTCCCTGACCCCCTAGGTTTGATGTGGAGGCTTTAAAGGGGCCCCGCTAAGCACAAAAAAAAAAAAAAATTTTTTTGTTTTTTTTCGTGGTTAGCGCCCGGTACGCGAACCGGGAAGCGTACTGGGGAGCGTATCACAATAAAAAATGAATGATAGACTTTTCAAATGCTGTATGTTAATTGATTGTTGGTTTTGTTGATTATTTTTTTTTTTTTTTAAACTTTTTTTATTGTGTTTCATAATTTATTAAACTTTCTAACATTTCATTGTCAGAAATTTCATAATCATGGAATATAGATTGTAGTCTCTGAGGTTGTAAAATGTCCTCATTTGCAAGGAGGTCATCTACTGCTTGCACACATTGCAGTAGTTCTTGGTCCCATGTTTCATCCATAAATTCAATCTCATTTGGATCAATGATTTCTGTGTTGGACTCTGGAAGGACAATTTCAAATGAAATGTTTTGTTCACTTTCCATTTTTCCTGAAATTTGCATAAAAAAAATATATATTAGTAGAGGTAGGGCACTGTTGGGATTAATTTTAGATAGGCAGTTTTTATCAGAGAATTTATCTTTGGGCAGTGTATAGTATCAGAGTGGAAGTAGGAATATAAAAAAGTGTATCTAAATTTATAAGTACTACAGAGGGATAGTATATAACTAACAGAAAAAGTTTGCCATATTAACTTAAAGTGCACAATATACTTCAGTTTTAAAAATAACAACTTACCTTTAAAAAGAAGTTGAAGTTATTAATGAAAATCCAAATGAAATGTACACCAGGAAGTAGTAGTCAAAATGGCTGTGTTTCCTTCTCTTCCTTTATATATATTCGGGTACATAACCAATCAAATATCATGTAAAAAAAGTAGAAAATGAAAGTAACATTTTAATTGGTTGTCAATTCCAACACTTCAGATGTGTTTTGTGAAGTAATTTACCTCACGGTATTTAGAGAGGACTACAGGCTAAATGGCTAAATGGAATTCCAATCAAATTTGTGAAAATGGTAGGGATTGGTATGTAGTATGAGCTATTCTATATTTGGTGAAATTGTCTCCAGTGGCTTTTCTGTGAACTACTTTCCCACCTTTTTTGATGGTGCGCTTCCCAGGAAGCGACCCGGTACGTGAACCGGTGAGCGCCCTGGTACGCGAACCTTAAGCGTAACGGGAGTTCACCATTTTGTGTTTCGGTCGAATTATGATACAAGATGGAGGGCAAATAATGTTCAGAATGGGTAGAAGGGGGCACGGTAGACTTATCTTGACCCCCTAGGTTTTGTGAGGGTGGCTGAGGAGGCCCATATGTGCGGAAAAAAAAACATTTTTTTAAAAAATTTCGCGAGGTTAGCTCCCGGTACGCGTACCGGGTAGCGCACCAGGGAGCGTATTTTGTTGAAAATTAGTGAAAATAGTTAGAGTAAAAAAATAATTGTGAGTGATTAGATGTAGGGTAGCTCTGAGAAGAGCTTTTGGGTTTATGGTACATTTAGGTACTTATAAGTAGGTACCAATGCACATTTTTAAATTCAGAGTGAAAACTCTGTTGCCCTCATCTGAGAAGTGAACTCCATCTCCTCTGTAGATATCTTGCATGTAGTAACGCAAGTTATTGTTGTACAGGGAGCCCATTCCATGGTCTCTCATGTAAGCTGAAACAGATTTGTTTACATGCTTCCTCGACTTCTCAATTTGTGGACAAAATTGGTTTGACCACCTCCATTTCTGTCTTTGGCATATATTTGAATATACCAAGGCAGTCTGAGGAAAAAGTGCCATTAATTGCTCAAAGGTGTCCTTTAAAAGCATTTCCAGACCTACACCAGTCAAAGTGCCCAAGTCATTACCTCCACAGTGCACAATTAACAGGTCAGGTTTTGGCAAATGCATAAAGGTTTTCACCAATGGTATCAATTGGTGACATTTTAATCCTCTCTGGCCAAACCACTTAATTTCCACATCTTGTAAATTGAGGTTAGGTAAATTCCTGCTTTCAACGTACCTTTGAGCCCAGTGAATATAACTATGACCAACAATCCAGACAGAAAACATGGTGAGAGAAGGTTCTCCTGCAGTCAGATGAAGTGTGGCAATGAAATGGCAGTTGAAAAAATGTGAGTTTGAAATGAAAAAAACTGTGGAGTTTCTGTGTTCATGAAGTAGTAACAGTGATTGGTGGATTTTGATTGATGAAAACAGAAAGTTAGGGTGTAGAGATGTGTTCTTTGAAAGATGTATTTTGAGTGGTCAATAAAAAATCATTAAATGAAAGAAAGCACTGGATATGCAGGTGCACTGAGAGTTCAGAGTTCAATTGCAACATTGTTGTGTGAATTTGCAAACACCAGAGTTTCTCCAAGAGGTGGTTGCTATGGAAAATAGGCAGAAAGGGCAGAGGGGGAAGGGTTTTCATTTGAAAAAAAGTGAGGGAAGAGTTTTGATTGGGTGACATGAGAAATATGTGTGAAGAATTACACCATTTCTGTGCTTTTGATAGCTGCAGACTCTGGAGTGCATACCTTTTGCTCTGCTGAAGAAAAATTGGTGTGTTTCTGAGACTGTTTTCAAACTCAAAGTATTTGCTAAGGTGAGAAAATATTTCTTTACTTTAGATAGAGAATAGTGTGCTTTAAGGAGAAAATTATGATTTATGTGGCGCAATTTGCTAGTAAATATGCTCTCACATGTGCATGGAAATTTTTGATTTTGAATGTTTTTGTTATATAGCCATGTTAAAAGTGACGCAACCATGCTGGAAAGCCAATCAAAAAATGCTTTCATGTGTTTTAATGACATTTTAAGTCATTTTCTGATGTGCAGTGTTTAGAAATTATGATTTGAAAATCGTTTTTGTGGAAAAGGAATTGTTTTTAAAATCATGACAAGGATATAATGGTGTATGGTTATTTATAAGGCAATTGACTGTCCTTGATGTTATTTTTCTCATTTTAGTGTAAGACCTTTCTCTGTGGCGCAAATTGCTTGTAAATATGCTCTTACATGTGCATGAAAATTTTAATTATCAATGTTTGTGTTACATAGCCATGATAAAAGTGAACCAACCATGCAGGAAAGCCAATAAAAAAACGCTTTCATGTGTTTCAATGACATTTTAAGTCATTTTCTCATGTGCAGTTTTTTGAAATTATGATCTGAAAATCGTTTTTGGGAAAAAGGAATTGTTTTTAAATTCATGAGAAGGACATAATGGTGTATGGTTCTTTATAAGGCAATTGACTGTCCCTGATGTTATTTTTCCCATTTTAATGTCAGACCTTTCTTTGTGGCGCAAATTGCTTGTAAATATGCTCCCACCTGTACATTGAAAATTTTGATTTTGAATGTTTATGTTACATAGCCATGTTAAAAGTGACCCTACCATGCAGGAAAGCCAATCAAAATACGCTTTTATGTGTCTTAAGGACAATTTAAGTAATTTTCCCATGTGTAGTGTTTTGAAGTTATGATTTGAAAATCGTTTTTGAGGTAAAGGAATGTTGTTAAAATTTATGTTCGCCATATGCCCCCAAATTTCTTTCTCAGGGTTGCAGCAGGGTGTTCTTGAGACACCCCTGCACTTTTGGAATAAATTCCTAATTTGTGATGAGCAAATTGTTAATCGCAAATTGCACCTTCATTTATATGAGCCTCCTAGCCCATGGAAATGAATGGGTAATTTGCAATTAGCAATTTTCTCATCGCAAATTTGGAATGGTAAAGAATCGCTATTTATTCCTTAAAATTCGCTTTTTTGGAAATGCAAAATAGTTATATGATACATATGGCGGTTGATGTCTAACAAGATAAGAAGCTTATGGATACATTTATGATGACTGGTGCAATGAAGTAGAAATCACTTACTTCATTGGTAGGCCTTTACAATAAATTATCTCCTCTGTATTCTTCATCAAGCATAACTTTAATCTGCAATCCTGAGTAGGCCTCACCTTAAACAAACCTCTGGATAGGCCACATCTTATTGTCATCCTGATTTAATCATTTATAATTCTAGGGACAGATTTATGATAGGTGTATACCTCTTTTGTGCCACTTAGAAAACATTGTCCATGGGGAAATGACTTAAAATGTCATTAAGACACATGAATGTTTTTTTTTTAAACGTTTGCAATTTTTTTGGGTCACTTTCAACATGGCTATGTGTCTGAAACAGTCAAAATCTAAATTTGCAATGCACTGGTGGGAGCATATTTACAAGGAATGTGCTTCATGGGGAAAGGTCTTATAATGTAATATGGGAAAAATGACATTAGAGATACTGAAATGCCTTATAGAGAAGCATACACCATTATGTCCTTGTCATAAATTTGCAAACCATTACTTTTCCCCAAAAACGATTTTCAAATTATATTTAGAAAACAGTGCACATGTGGAAATTACTTAAAATGTCAATAATTCAAAATTTGTGATTCCTTAAATGCAATGTATAAAAAAAAAATATGTAAAAAATGATATTAAGGATTTGGAAACTACCACCAACTTGTAGTTTGTGGTAATTTGCGAATTCTTTTCAAAAAGAATTTTTTTTTAAAAAAAAAAAAGGTCCCATATGACGCCCATACATGCCATTAGGGCATGTAGGTGTGCCATGTGCTCCCAAATTTCTTTTTCAGGGGTGCAGCAGGGTGTTCTTGAGATACCCCTGCACGCTTGAAAAAAATCCTATTTTGTGATGAGCTAATTGCTAATCACAACTTGCAACATTAATTCCTATGAGCCTCCTAGCCTATGGAAATGAATGGGTAATTTGCAATTAGCAATTTGCTCATTGCAAATTAGGAATAGTAAAGAATCGCTATTTATTCCTTAAAATTTGCTATTTATAATATGTAAAATATTTTGATGATACATATGGCAGTTCATCTGTAACAAGATAAGAAGCTTAGGGATAGATTTATGATGAGTGGCGCATCCCCAGGGATGTGACAGTCATCCTGCGCCACTGTTCCGCCACCCATGGTGTGCTGCATTTACAATGCGGCGCAGCATGGGGCAAAAAAGGCACAGATGCGTGACGCATCTGTGCTGTAAAGGTGGCGCATTGCTGGAGTTGTATCGTAAGTGCGATGCAGCTCCAGCAAGGATCAGGGGTGCCCCATCTATACAATGCTGCGTCAAGACCTATGCCAGCTTCAAGCAGGCGCAGGGTTTTGAAGCAGCTTTCTCCTATCTGATTGTAAATGCGGCACACCATGGGTGGTAAAGCAGTGGTGCACATTAACTGGTGCATGCCTGGGGATGTGCCATTTAATATAAATCTGCACTTTAACATTTGAGTATGTGCAGGGGACACAGAGTCGTTGAGGCTTATCCAAGGTTAAGAACAGATGAGTCCTGTTCAGTGAAAAATTAGACATAGGCTTCACCTGCTCAGCATCGCTGGACATGGCTAAATAATAGCTGCAAAATGTTACTCTTGTTAAATAATTTTACTATTATAATCGGTGAGATTTGTCTCTTACTCTGCAACATCTCATTGTTGTTGTCTTTCTTTAAAGATAAAGACAACCTCAACATGAGCGACAATCTGCAATCAGTTGATTTTGACCTCATCATTGAACTTGTAATTGAAACATCAGTGGATGTTGATCCATTGGATGATTTAAATCCTGAGGATGAAGAAGAGCGTGATGAGGATGCAGATTTGTCCGAATTATATGATATAGGATGGGAAGCTGACCTGCTTGAGCCTTTGGAATTATAAACATTTATTTTTAAAATTTATAATCAATAAAAAGTAAAAAGGTAAACCGTTTAATTTAAAAATAAAGACACCTTCAAAAACAGGTTATGTGTAGTGTCTTCAATAAAATATTAAAATATGCTCATAAAATTAGATCAGATTCACATATAAAATAGCATAGGTAACATAAATATAAATCTCATTTCTTTTCTGCTATTTCTGTATTGTAAATTTGCAAGGACTAAAAAATCTTCTATTTAAAATGTCAAGTAGTGTGTTATGTTTTTGATCACTATTACTGATTTACTGTTTGATAATATTTTTTTATTAACATTTTTATTATATTTTTCCTCAGATTCAACTATGCCTACAAAAATAAGAGAGATGAAGGCTGCAAAACGTCAAAGACAGCAGGAGAAAAAAAAAATGCAGCAGTCCTCTAACAAAAAGATTTCTCAAGCGATGAAGAAAGCACCGGGTAAGAGCTCTAAATATTTCATAAAAAATATTTCTAATAAAAAAAATATTAGTACAGAAAATGTTTCAATCCATAACAACACAAGTAAATCAAATGGAAAGAAAAGGACAAATGAAAATGTTACTGCTAGAGCAAGAGATAAATCTGTGCATGATAGTAGAAGGAAACAACAGTTTACGGAGATTCGTAAACGAATGTTCCGTAACAGGATAATTGGCAATTTGTTAAAAAATATTAAGAAAGGTCAACAGAAATTAGTTTTTTATAGGAGAAAAAAAAAAGTTGAGAAAGTTATTGATCAGGCTTTTGAAATTAAACGTAAGTTATTTATTTTGATAATCAATAGAATTAGGAAGCTAAACAAGGCAATTTTTGATTTCAAAAGAAATAGTAGATGGAAGAGAATAGTTAATCGTAGTAATTTTTGTGAAGTTTTTTCTGGAGAATGGATACATAGTTCAAGCTGTGAGGCATTTTTTAATGAAGAGAGTTATTTCCAGGATAATGATTTGGTGCATGCAGTTGACATCAGTGGTCGTGCTTATGAAGTGAAAGATGGTTGTCCAGTTGAAAAAGAAAAACTTGTGACAACAGAGGCAGAAGAGTTGTTAGGTAATGAGGTTTTAGGAAGACGTGCTAAGGGTCCTGTGTACACCTGGAAGTGTAGTAGTATTTGCAGTGTGCGACAGGATTCCATCAATTTGCTTTGTGATTTTGTACGGTCATTTAACAAGAAAAGTTTGAAGCAGAAAATGAGGTTGTTGCAAGAATTAGATCCTTGCAGAGTGAGAGAAGTGACAGGTTTGCATGGTCATTCACTGGCTTGTCTTTCCAGGAGAGTATGCCAGAGTGTTTTTCATCATTTCAGGATGCTAGCAGTGCATCATAACAAAGTGAGGAAGTTAGTTAGACTGTTGTATTATGCTAAGAGTCCAGCAATTATGCTGAAACAATTATGCGCTGCTCTTTTGCATGGTTCTGAAATAGATGTGAGGAATATATGTGAAGAAATTGAGTTTTGTTACTTTGGAAGTAAAGAGGAGAATGTTGAAATTGAGCAAGAAATAGAGGGTCATTTGGAAGATACTGTACATGTTTCCAGTACAGATAATTTCCAGAGGGAAATTGCGACGTTTGACATGAAATCAAGTGAGAGGCCTAATTTCACTTGTGTGTGTTGTCGACGCACTTATTATAAGAATCATACTAAGTTAGTGGATTTATATGCAAAAAGTGAAAGGGAAAATAATAGTGAATGGAAGGATTTTGCAACATACTTGATGGTAGAAAATTGTTTTGATTTGGGATTGGATCAACGTGTGTGTACTTATTGTTGTAACAAATTAAAACAAAACCAGATGCCTGCTAGAGCAGTTCATAATAATCTGGAATTGGTTGAGATTCCTTCTGAATTGAAGGATTTAAATACTTATGAATCTATTTTGATTCAAAGTATCCATCCCTTTCAGGCTATTGTAAGAATGGAGCCAAAGACAGGGAAATTGCCTCCATCAGATTTACAGAGAGGATTAAAGGGAAGAGTTGTTTATTTGCCTCTAGATTTGAAGAAAAACATTAACACAATTGGAGTAGAAAAAGTGGAAGAGGAACCTCTGGTTATCTTAGTTAATGGGGTTCCGACAAAGAATAAGAAAATATGGCAAGATTTAGTAGATGTTAGGAAAGTTAAAAAGGCAACATTGTATTTGAAAAAAAATAATAAATACTATAAGAATGTATATGTTGAAGAAGAGGAAGTAAGTGAGGAAGAGGATAGCGATTTGTGTGCTGGTCAAATTGAGAAAGTAGAACCCTCTACTAGTGAGGAAATATATGAACATTATAGTGTTCATCCTTTGCATTCAAAGGAAGTCATGGGGAATGCTATTGAGTTGTTTCAAATGAAACAAGCCAAAGGGAGTCCCATTAGTGTTTGGGAGGAAAGTTTGGAAGCTCGGTGTTTCCCACAGCTTTTTCCAACAGGTCAGGGAGGAAGATATGATGAGCGACCTCATCAAATTCCTGCTTCTGAATACCGGACTTTGCGATTGTATGCAGGAGATGCTAGGTTTCGACAATGCATTCCTTATTTGTTTCATCTCCTGTTTGAAAGCGATCTGTCTGGACTGTCATATGCAGTGAACCACATCTTGAAAAGTGGTATACACATGCAAAACATCTCGGCAAGTGATTTTATGGATAAAGTGAATGTCCAAGATAGTATTTTGGATTCTCACCTGATTAATCTCATGGCGTGTCAGCGTGGTACTAATGAGTACTGGTACCGTCGTCATGGTGATTTAAAATGTATGCTGAGGAACTTAGGTACTCCCACATGGTTCCTCACTCTGAGCTGTGCCGAGTATGGCTGGGAAGACTTACTTGAATTTCTACGAGAGGCAAATGCTAACGTAGAAAACATCGAATTCAAGACACCCGGAGAACTGTGCTCTTTGGATCCAGTCAATGTATGTAGGTACTTCAATCATAGATTTGAAGCTATGATGTCTTTCATCATGAATAAGAAGAATCCACCTCTTGGAGAGGTGTTGGATTTCTTCTGGAGAAAGGAGTACCAAGCAAGAGGTGCTCCTCATATACATATGTTGCTGTGGATCAAGGATGCACCTAAATTTGGAACGGATCCAGATGACTCAGTGATGAGTTTCATCCAACAGTATTCTACGTGTGCTGTTCCAAACGCAAAGGAGAAGAAAAGCCTAAGAGAAAAAGTTCTGCGTTTCCAAAGCCATCGATGTGGAAAGTACTGCCGTCGTAAATTCCGAAACAAGGACAAGTTCTACACTAAATGTCGTTTCGGCTTTCCACGACCGGTGATTTCTAAAGGAAGAGTAAACAGTTTGATGTCTTCGCTGCGACACAATGTCATGAAGAAATCACCTAAAAACACTTACAATTTGAAGAGGAACGAAGAGTCCAAGTACATCAACGACTACAACCCGGTGATTTTGTCCATGTGGAATGCTAACATGGATATACAGTTTGTGGCTGATAACTGTATGGCTGTGGCTCGGTATGTGACGTCTTACATCACCAAAAAAGAGAAGACAGAATTGAAGGATATGTGGGAGGACATTTCCCATGAAAAGAGCCTCAGCAAGAAGTTGTACAGTTTCAGTCTGAAGATGTTGTCGCATCGAGAAATCGGAGCGTACGAATGTTCTGACCGGTTGTCTTCAGCAAGTCTCTATGCCAAGTCCAGGAGTATCGTTTGGGCGAGTCTTGGTCTTGCTGCAACGCGTAATCGAGTTCTCAAACCTGTGCGGGAAATTGAGTATTTGGCGGAAAAGGAGCCAAACAGTACCGACATTTTGAAGACAAACATGTTGGATACATATTATCCAAATCGAAGCAGTCACCTAGAGAATGTTTGTCTGTATGAGGTTCTGCAAAATTACATGTTCAAGAGGAACATCAAAGAAGATACTGAGAAAGGAGTGTATGCTGTAATAGGAAGTGAGGGATGTCTGGTGAAGCAAAGAAAATGCCACTTGATAAACCATCGAAAATTGAGTGGCGAATCTCCTGAAAAAAAGGAGTTTTTCTATTTAGCACTTTTGCAACTTTTCAAGCCTTGGCGTGCAGAAGAGGAACTGCTTGGAGATTTCCTCTGTTATGAAGACTCTTTCAATGCCGCCAAGGAGACCATAGAATGTCCTGCTTTTCCCAAATATGTAGAAATGTTGAATGCGGAAATTGAGCAGGAAGCAACGATTGCAGCCGAGATTGCCAGAGACAGTTCTCAGGACAGTCAGAGTTCTGCTTCATTGAGTCAGGATCCACTAGGAGGACCTCTTATTGAAAATGAAGCTGCCACTGCTATGAATGAGGTGGAAAGAGCCATGGCACATGCTCAAGAGGATGCGGTTAACTTAGAAGAGTTGGAAAGGCAACTCAACGTTGAGCAGAGGAAAATATATGACGAAGTTACCATGCAAATTGATCATGGATTAAGTCATGATAAGAAAGAGTGCTCATGTACGTCGTTGAAGCCTGTCCGACTGTACGTGAGTGGAGAAGCGGGAACTGGAAAAAGTTTCCTCATTAAAGCAATTTCATGCTATTTGCAGGAAAGGACAGAGTCATCGCTGTCTTGTGTTGTCACTGCTCCAACTGGACTGGCAGCACATAATATTAAAGGGATTACTTTACATCGTTTACTGATGCTGCCAGTGGAGCATGACAACAAATTAGAATATCACAAGCTATCTGGAGATGCTTGTTTTGAAGTTTCAAGAATCTTGAGGAAAATGAAACTTCTTATCATTGACGAAGTAAGCATGGTTTCCAATGTCATGCTTGCCTTTGTGCATTTGAGGATGCAAGAAGTTCTCAAAACAGAGTATGATGTGTTATTTGGTGGCAAACACATCATTGTTTTCGGAGATCTTCTGCAGCTGACACCAGTGAAAGGGCAACCTGTGTTCAAAATGCTCACGCATGAAGATACCAGGAAGTGCCTAGGCAGCATTGGCAACGTCAATATATGGTTAAACTTCAATTATGCTGAACTGCATGAAAATATGCGTCAGGCAAAGGATGAAGTTTACAAGACTATTCTACAAGATGTTAGAATTGGAAAAGTGACCGAGCATGGGAAAGAAGCTTTACATGCACGATTACTGTCAAATTTATATCCAGAACAAGATGTTGTGCCTGAGAATATTTTTCAGAAAATTACTGATAAGAAATCTGGAATATGTTTGATGCCAACTCTTGCAGAATGTGCCAAATTTAACAACAAAATGTTGCATTTAGAAAAGCAAGAGATTGTGAAAGTGGAAGCTATTGATAGAGTAGAGCATATGGGATCAACAATTATTTTGTCTGAGAATCTGAAATCAAAATTGGATTCATTAGAGAAGACTATATCTAAAACTGCAGGTTTTGAAAAGACTCTGAATGTGTGCTTGAACTGCCGTATAATTTTAAGAAGGAATTTACATGTTGAAAGAGGTCTGGTAAATGGATCAATGGGTAATGTTGTTGATTTTGTGAAATACAGAAATAGAGATGGAATTGAATTTTTAAAAATTAAATTTGATGGCATTGAGGAAGTACAGCTAATTGCTCGTTGTTCTGCTAGATTTTTGCTTGTAAAAGACTTATATGTTCGCCGTAAGCAGTTCCCTGTTTGCTTGGCATATGCGGTGACAATTCATAAATCGCAAGGTTTAAGTGTAGACACTGCATTGGTGAATATTGGCAGTTCTGTGTTCAAGGAGGGTATGGCATATGTGGCATTGTCACGAGTTAGAACTTTATCGGGATTGTACTTGATTGAGTGTGATGTCAGAAACATTTGTGCAGATCTAGATTGTGTTAAGGAATACAATAGGTTAAGAAGAGAGTATGCGCCACATTTGCCTCAGTTTCCTTTGTTTGAGAAACGTCTGGTAGGCCGGAAACGAAGAAATGAGAACAATACTGGGGAGGTTGTAGCAAAAAGACAAAAAGTGAATGAACCTAAAATTACAAGCAGAAACAAAGAGGATTCTGTTGAAGATGTTGTTGGTTTTCAGTTTGAAAACAGTTCTGGTGTCAACTGCTATGCTAATGTAGTAATGAATGTTTTGTTTTCTCTAAAAAATGTAAAAGAAGAGATTGTGGTCAATTCTGATCAAAGATTTTGCAGTTTGTTGAATTCTGTGTTAGAGAAATGTAGCACAGATAGAACAAAAATAGAAAGTGTGTCTGAAATTCGAAACCTGTTAGACAGATGTTCAGGGCAAACACAATTCTCTCAAAATATTCAGCAAGATTGTCAGGAGTTTTTAATGTATATGCTTGATGTATTACATGCTGAAGGTGTAGATGTAGATCAGCTGTTTGGGCTTTCTTATCAATGGCAGCATGACTGCGAGAACTGTATGGTATCAAGTACTACTAGTGTAGACTCAGAAAGATTTATATATTTAACTTTGCCAGACAGTAAATCAGTCTCCTTTAATAAGCTAGTAAAAGCTGCTAATCACAGCATGGAGTGTAGCCAATGTAAATCTGAAATGATGTCCACATTATTTATACGAACATATGGCCAGTACGTCATTTTAATGTTCCAACGATGTAGGCCTGATGGAACAAAATTGACAACTTTAATAAAAAATTTTGTAGCTTCGCAGTTGTCAATATCAGGAAGGACTTTTGTAACTACAGCAATTATATATCATGACGGCCCTTCAATATCATCAGGACATTACACAGCTTATTTAAAGTCTAGAAATGGCTGGTCATTCTGCAATGATTCTGTTTTAATTTTCAAAAAAAAATTGCCGTATGACCTTAAAAACTCTTACCTGGTGTTTTTAAAACCAAAATTTTAGGAAAATAATCTCGGGATATGATCTGTGGAATTTCAAGAAGTTCTAATGGCTCCTACACAATTTGGCCTTGAGGATAAGTGTAGTTCAGAGACATAACTTCTAATCAAAGGATTGGACATCATGGAGATGTATGTGCACTTTAAATGAGTTCAGAAAAACTGTTTCTTTTCATAAGCTAATTGAAGCAGCCAATCAAAACATGGAGTAGAGGGAATGTAAGTCTGCAATGCTGTCTACTGTTTTACATTGCTTTGTGATTAAAAGTGATGTAGAGAATTAAATAATTGTAGTACTCATAGAGGTAGTGTAAGTCTGCTTCATATTAAGCAGTATCAGTGTCATAGGAAATGTAGAACATGACTGACCAAGAAGGGGAAGATATTACTATTCCAGGATTGTGAAAATGATCTTCAACATTTTAATTCTGAAAGTTGCGGAAATGCCAAATGATGGGATTGGCTTACAAGAAATCCAAGAGTTATAAATATCTCTGACTAGATTTGGCCTTGTGGAAAATAGTGGTAGAGAGCAAGAAGTCATTTATTGCATGTAACGTGTTTTTAAAAACGATGGAGGTTTTCTTTCAGAAAGTGGCGGGCTGAAAGTAATAACAGCACAAAAGAGTGTAAGCTGTTCATAGGACATCCTTGGACGTCATGGAAAGTAAGTTAACTTTAAGGAGTTCTGAATTTTATTTTCTGATGTTGTATGGGTTTTTTAAACACAATCATTTTGATTGTGTTTTTTTTTCCCCGCTGTTACATGATGAATACCTTCAAGTCACTGTTTTTAGTGAATTTTGATACATTCTGAGAACAGCAAAAATAAACCATTTAACATGTATAATTAATTCTGTACTGTTTGCATTTATGATGTATATGTAGAACTGTGTAGGAGGCATGGAGAAGGTGAGTTTTCTGTAAGTGTTAAATTTATTGTATGCAGTGCTGCACTTCTACGTATTCTTTCATATGCTGGACTACATCTGCACAATGAGATACCTAAGCAAAGGAAACACAAGTGATGTGATTGTGAAATGAGCAAAATAAATTGCACATATTTCAATTACATCACTTGAGTTTCCTATCATTACGAATCACATTGTGCAGATCAAGTTTAGGTCTGTCCAGGGAAACATAGGAGGTTTCTACTTTGTTGAAGAGTGCAGTGGACATGACTCACTTCATTAGTAGACTTTCACAGATATTATCTCCTCTGTACACTTCAACAAGTGTAAATCTCATCTTGAACTCTGAGTAGGCCTCACCTCAAACAAATCTCTGGATAGGAGACATGTTATTGGCATACTGAAGCGACACTTTTCTGAAACAAGAGCAATGCAAAAGATGCACCATGTTTTAAGATAGGCCTCACTTCATCTGCATCAAGATACTGTTAGTTTAAAATGTATATCTTTAGCATTGTGTAGAGGACCTGGAGAAGCAGAAGCTTCTGTCAGTGTCAAAGTTGTTGAAAAACTATTTGTCCTTCAATATTTTCCCTTGTCTTTTGTAATTTTTAAATACATATTTTAATTTTTTTTCAAATGTTGGTTCTCTCTTTCACAGATTGAAAGTATAGAAATAAAATGTGATTAATTTAACGGCAATTACAAGGTAAATAGTTGTACTCTTTTCGTTACATTTCTATCACATTCACCTACTATTAGATCCACTGCTTCACTTCTTTAATCCTCAGTTTCCTGCCTTTGCTACTTTCCTCATTCCTTTCTCTATTACCTATTTACTCAACTCCTTCCACTCTTTTTCTCAGTCCCTCTGTTCTCATAGTTCCTCAGTCTTGTTCACTCACTCCATCTCTATTACTCTTAGTGTCTGTGAATTACTTTCCCAACTTTTTTTTTTTTGGGACCGCTTCCTGGGAAGTTGCCCGGTTCGCAAACCAGCAGCGTTATGGCAGTCCACCATTTTGTGTTTCGTTCGAATCAAGATACAAGATGGAGGGCAAATAATGTTCAGAATAGGTAGAAGGGGGCACGGTAGATGTATCTTGACCCCCTTGGTTTTCTGAGGGTGGCTGAGGAGGACCATAGTTCTTCACTCTTGTTCACTCTCTCTGTTTCTATTAATGTCACTGTTTATGACTGATCAAAAAAATGTTTTTTAAAAAAGAACAGTAACTATAAGGGAAGGAAATAGACAGTTATGTTAAAAGAAAGACAGCTATAGGGAGTAAACTAACGATACTGTTACCTACAATCCACTGCTGTTGATGTTACTGACCATGTCATGAATGATGTAATATGTGAAATCATCAACAGTGGATTGTAGGTAACAGTATCCTTAGTTTACTCCCTAGAGCTGTCTTTCTTTTAACATAACTGTGTATTTCCTTCCCTTATAGTTACTGTTCTTTTTTAAAAAATATTTTTTTGGTTAGCTTCCGGTACGCGTACCGGGTAGCGCTCCGGGAGCGAACTAAGAGAAATACAGGTTGGCAGAGTTCCAAATATTCTACCAATTTTTTTATAATGGGGAGTTAGTTCTGAAAAGAACTTTTTTTTTTATGTTTTTGTTGTTTTATATTTTTTTTAGTATTTTTTGAACATTTTTTTACTTTTTTTGTATTTTCTGAACGTTTTTAAAATTTTTTTGGTTTTTTTGGGGGGGGGGAAACAAAAACGATCCATTATAAAGGGCTCAACAGGAGCAAAAAAAAAAAAAGAATTTATTTTTTGGTGCGTCTTGTGCAAACATTAATATGATTTTGAATTGCTCGCAAAATCAAAGTGATGCTACTTTCTCTGTAGCAGATGAAAGCGCCACATTCCACGCACACTTGTTTTACGTGCCCAAACAACATTTGGATGTTTGCAATCACCTCCCTCGCCTCTGGTCCCGACACCTCTGGAACCACCGATCTTCTTGCCATTTGGAGGGGATTTTGTTGTTGGTCACGTAGCTGGGCAGCACTATAGTTATTTGGGTGCCACCTACTCATATGCCGATGCATAGTATGATTGCCATAACTATATTTTTTATCAGTGCCCCTTGACAATCTGTCACCGCATATGCGGCAAAACACGTAACGAGCATTCACTTTCTTTTGCCCCTCAGGAATTCTGTAGAATTGCCAGATATAATTCTCCTGTCGATTGTACCTCCTGGGCTCCTCTGGCAAAAACTCATGCTCTTCCTCCTCTTCCTCCTCTTCCTGTTCTTCCTCTTCTTGCAGAATTACTTCTGCAGGTGGTCCTCTCTTTCTTGGATTTGGTGGAGGTGGTGGGCTAGCACCAGCTGAAGCTACTAATGAAGCCATCACAAAGTCTCAATAAAGGGTCTTTCTCTCACCAAGATGAAAGTCAGAGTGATGAAAGAAGGAGGGGTTTTCATCATTTGGGAAAAACAAAAGTTCTAAACCAATGAAAAGTGTCCATTTTAGATCACATGACCTTGTATTACATCATTAGGAAACCAAAAGTGAAATGAACCAATGAAAAGTGTTATTATCGAGTCACATGACCTGCTATGTTTACATTACGCGGTCGGCGCCGCGCCGCGGATCGCTTCCGGTTCGCGTACCGCTGCGCTTCCGGGTACGCGAACGTAGCACGTAATATGACGTATTACGCGAGAACGCGAAACGTCATGCTGACGCGAAGCGTCGCGATGTTGTTTTGTAACGCGAGAGGTGCGCTAAAGGAACGTTTACCAGTTCGCGTACCGGGTCGCGCCTCCGGATTGAGCTAACGGGAAGCTAACCGGTACGCGTACTGGGAGCGAAACAAAAAAAAATAAAAAAAAAATTGTATAAAAAACATGTAAAAAATATTTTTCTTTTTAAAGAATAATACATTGTAAAGGTTTTGATATTAGCTATTAAAAAACCAATGAAATTCACTGAAAAAACCATAGGTTATAGACCATATATAGTTAGGAATTAGCATTTACAAAACCTTAAAAATTCACTGAAAAAACCATAGGTTATAGACCATATATAGTTAGGGATTAGCATTTAAAAAACCTTATTTTACTCACACAAAACCATTGAAATTCCATATATAGTTAGTTGTACTAACTATATATCACGCACCCGCAATCCACTGCTGATGATGTCACATATTACATCATTCATGACATGGTCAGTGACATCACTGATGACATCACTGATGACATCTCAAATGACATCACTGATGACATCACTGATGACATCTCAAATGACATCACTGATGACATCACTGATGACATCTCAAATGACATTACTGATGACATCACTGTTGTGATAATACGATGAACCTCTTCAGACTCTAATATAACCTTAGATACACTCAGTGTAAACACAGACTCACAGATTGTCACTCATCCATGAAGTTACACACACACCTAGACAGTCATGCAAACAATCAATCACACCTCCATTTCCTTAACTATACAGTTAAACACACCTTACTTACTTATTCAAACAAATACTAAAACATATTTACTCACTTATACAATCCTGGATACAAGTTCACAATGATCCATACAGCCACTCACACATTCACTGGCTCTTATGCACAGTTATTTATATATGTCAACTCTCACATGTACTGTATTTTACATATGTACTTAATTTGACATGTAGCACTGAGATATCTATTCACTCACCAATACAGTCATGCACACAGTCAACTGCCCATACAGCTGTTTCCAACATGCACTTTTGAACCCATACATCTATGCACAGAGTCATACACTTCCCAGCCACTCACACACACACTCAGTCTCCCATACAAATGCTTGGGCAACCAATCAATAACCTATATAGTTACTCATATAGCTACTGATCAACACATGCAGCAGTTTACAGAACAACAGACATAATGATGCACAAATTAAGACAGTTTAGTCACTAACCCATGCACTCAGTGAGACACATTTAATCACTCACTCATACAGTCAGTCACGCACCTACTAAATCCTTCATCCAGACACTTCTACATCTACTCATTCTTCAATATGTAAAACATATTTAAACTTTACAGAAACACACAGTCACTGGATGATGTCATCAGTGATGTCATCAGTGATGTCATTTGAGATGTCATCAGTGATGTCATCAGTGATGTCATTTGAGATGTCATCAGTGATGTCATCAGTGATGTCACTGACCATGTCATGAATGATGTAATATGTGACATCATCAGCAGTGGATTGCGGGTGCGTGATATATAGTTAGTACAACTAACTATATATGGAATTTCAATGGTTTTGTGTGAGTAAAATAAGGTTTTTTAAATGCTAATCCCTAACTATATATGGTCTATAACCTATGGTTTTTTCAGTGAATTTTTAAGGTTTTGTAAATGCTAATTCCTAACTATATATGGTCTATAACCTATGGTTTTTTCAGTGAATATATATATATATATATCAAGAAACCACAATCCTGATTACACCAACTCCTCGGCGGCGGCAATCAGGTACGGACCACTGCGTGCAATTCAATATCGTGCTTTATTTAACTTATGGCATCAAATAATAAAGGGATCACTGACATAATATCGACGACACAAATATCGAGATACACAAATATCGAGTCAAAAATATCGATTGACAAAATATCGACTCCCTATCTTCAAACAGGTAAGTACCAAAATATCGACTCCAAAATATCAACTTACAAAAATATAGACTGTCAAAATATCGATTTTTTAAAATGTCTTAAAATTAAGTTAAAACTAATATAGTAATACATATATTTAATATAAACTTAGAAATAATTATTAAAAAAATATAATTTTAATAAATAATTTATATAATTAAAAAAATTATATCACCAAAAATTACACACACATATATATATATATATATATATATATATATATATATATATATATATATATATATATATATATATATATATATATATATATATATATATATATATATATATATATATATATATATTTAAACATATTATTAAATAAACATATATAACATTTTAGAAAATGTTTAAAATTTATTGTTACAACTATAGTGAGTTCAACATTAGCAAAAGTGTTGGATAGCGTAGAGGTAAAATTTACTACTCCCACTCCAGTGGGTGCAACAGTAGGGAAAGCGCTGGATAGCGTAGAGGTTAAAATTACTATTCCCACTCCAGGGATGTATGACGTTACAACGCATACTTTTACAACGCCTACCATTACAACAAAACTTTTACAACGCAAAAACTTTTACAACGCATACATTTACAACGCAAGATTTTACAACGCATATACCTTTACAACGCATACCATTACAACATAAGTATTGGTAAGTATATAATAATTTTTTGAATATAAATTAATAAAAAATATTATAATATAATTTAATATAATTTAATTTTATTAAATAAATGTAATTTAAATGTAATTTTACTTTATTTTTACAAAGTACCCCTGTACCCCAAAAACCCAAAACTGACCCTGAACCCTAAAAATACCCCTTTACCCAAAAACTGAAAACTGACCCTGAACCCTAAAAATACCCCTTTACCTACAAACTGAAAACTGACCCTGAACCCTAAAAATACCCCTTTACCCCAAAAACTGAAAACTGACCCTGAACCCTAAAAATACCCCTTTACCCAAAAACTGAAAACTGACCCTGAACCCTAAAAATACCCCTTTACCTACAAACTGAAAACTGACCCTGAACCCTAAAAATACCCCTTTACCCCAAAAACTGAAAACTGACCCTGAACCCTAAAAATACCCCTTTACCCAAAAACTGAAAACTGACCCTGAACCCTAAAAATACCCCTTTACCCAAAAACTGAAAACTGACCCTGAACCCTAAAAATACCCCTTTACCCAAAAACTGAAAACTGACCCTGAACCCTAAAAATACCCCTTTACCTACAAACTGAAAACTGACCCTGAACCCTAAAAATACCCCTTTACCCCAAAAACTGAAAACTGACCCTGAACCCTAAAAATACCCCTTTACCCAAAAACTGAAAACTGACCCTGAACCCTAAAAATACCCCTTTACCCAAAAACTGAAAACTGACCCTGAACCCTAAAATTAAAATATTTATCAATTAATCAATTATAATTAATTACCAATTATATTTTAATTAATTACCAATTAATAATTAATTAACAATTAATTTTTAAAAAATATCAATAAATAAATTAACATATTTAATTAATTATAATTAAATTACTTCCCACCCTATTCCCCTATAAACCCACAACCCGCTACAGAAAATAAATTACTAAAATTAAAATATTTATCAATTAATCAATTATAATTAATTACCAATTATATTTTAATTAATTACCAATTAATAATTAATTAACAATTAATTCTAAATTATTATCAATAAATAAATTAACATATTTAATTAATTATATTTAAATTACTTCCCACCCTATTCCCCTATAAACCCACAACCCGCTACAGAAAATAAATTACTAAAATTAAAATATTTATCAATTAATCAATTATAATTAATTACCAATTATATTTTAATTAATTACCAATTAATAATTAATTAACAATTAATTCTAAATATATATCAATAAATAAATTAACATATTTAATTAATTAGAATTAAATTACTTCCCACCCTATTCCCCTATAAACCCACAACCCGCTACAGACTTATATTACACAAAAAATAAAAATTATTATTAACTTACCTTAAATTCGATATTTTTGTTGTCTATATTATGTCTAGTCGATATTATGTCCATTCTATATTTTTGATTCGATATTATGTCCATTCTATTCGATATTAATTTTCTCTAGTCGATATTTTTGTTGTCTATATTATGTCTAGTCGATATTATGTCCATTCTATATTTTTTACTCGATATTCTGTCCAGTCGAAATAATTGACTCGATATTATGACTGTACACCATAATAAAGTGGTAAGTGCCAGGCATAATATATATATAAATATATACACATGCTACCAGTCCCAATTCCTCTCCGAGTTGGGAATCCACACTGACGAAGACACCACACCACTCCTTTTGGTATTTGTGCTGATTTTATTTGCTGTTGTAACGCATTTTGGCGACATACCCCTTGATTACTCATTAAGCGTCAGTTACAATCACCATTTTTATATAAAACAACACTCGGATACTTCCGGTCACGAGGTCCGCAACAATCATTGTCACCAAAGAAAGACTATACTTAATAACAGTAGTTCAGTTTGAAGTGCAATTAATAAGACATTGGCTTCATATTAAATCAGTTGCCAATAAGTTGCATCAATAATTCATTTTGTTAAACATCATAAAATTAAAATTGATTTACATTGATCTAAAACCACTCCATTCTACCAAAATAGCTTATGGTTCAGCATGATTGCTACACTTAATGTGTAGTGAGTATTGGTGTGAACTCCAATATCCAACAATTTTTGTTATATTTAATTGATCAATAAATATTGGTGAGAGGAACAAGCTTGGAGAGCTTTTGAACTTGAGTGTTCCACAAATTCCTCACATTAAAGCCCAAATGCAAATCTTATACATTTAGCGCATAATAACCACAAGTTCATCATTTTAAACAAGGGCGGTAGCTACAATGGTTTACGCTAGTGCTTTGTGAATCAAGCCTCCTAAACTCATAATTGCAAAATATCATATGTACCACAAATTATTTTACTGTGTACCACTTGTGTTACCCCTGACCTGTTTGCTGCCACCAAACATATATCAACACACGTACCTCATTATATCTACCTTTATAAATACATATCAAATAGTCCGCACTCCTGAGCTACTGCCCCATGTCATATATTGAACACATTTTGTGTCTTAAAATAGAAAATCAAAAGAGGAGAGGATGTGGGCGAAAGGCTAGAGTGGTTGACCTCGGAGATTGGTATCCAGTTCGAGCCTCGGCAGAGACACTGAACATGCTGTGATTCTGGGCAAATCACTCAATCTCCTGGAGCTTAACAAAAAATAGATGTGTCTGTCTGTAACGCACATGGTGCTCAAGTAAAGGGTTCTTATTCCTTGGGGTCTAGTTCTCCCTATATAACCCCCCCCCCAAAAAAAAGAAAAAAAAAATATATATATATATTTTCACTGAAAAAAACATAGGTTTCAGGGGTGTTATAGTTAGGTGGACATTTCACTCATACAAAACCATAGAAATTCCTCCGCTATTGTTAGTTCTGCTAACTATAACTCACGCCCCTGCAATGCACTGCTGATTACATCACATATTACATCACTCATGACATGGTCAGTGACATCACTCATGACATCTCAAATGACATCACTAATGACAGCAATGATGACCTGCCCTATTTTTGTGGCCAGCCAATCAGGGTCCACCCTTCCACTTTGAATGGGCCAATCGCAGATTATCTGGCACTAATGGTTCATTGTTTTTTAAGTGGTGTTAACCCTAACATAGCATGTGCATTTGTAATACACTGATTGCTGATTAATAGATGTGTATTGTTACCCAACTCAATGGTACTCATTTTTATCAACCTCAGGATAAACTGCTGAGTAGATTGGGATTTGAACCTGTTGCAGAGAGGTCATGTATAGACTCCTACAGTGGATTCATTAGTCCACAAAGACAAGAGACCAGCTCATCATGGTCTCCATTGTGATGCTAATTTCTCTAAAATGGCTGAACAAATTTACACCAAATAACCAAAAGCAGGTTTTTTTCTATAAAGTTCTAACATTTTGCTGATCAATTTTGGTATAATGTCTGCATAACTTTCCATGATGAAGCCAAAGTGATTGTTTTTTTTAAATGTTTTTAATGAAACGGTACCAAGGCTATTAAAGAAAGAAAAAAGTGCTTTTCTTATGGAATCTCTGGCCAAACTAGAACTAAACTGTGGTGACTGTGTAATACATTTCCGATATTCACCACTCAATATGCCATCATATGGTGTATGGTTAGTGAAACTCAACCACACATTCTGTCTCATTTTATGCCTATGAAGTTGAATTCACAATGTATGTGCCTATTTGCAAAATACTTTTTTACATTAGTAAATCACTTATATGAAGAAGAAGAAGAAGAAGAAGATTTATATAGCGCTAAAAGTCGAGTTGGAAATAGTGACACTAAACCCAAAAAGGGTATCAAGGCGCTAGAACCTGAGAAATACCAAGAGCAAGAATAATCACAGCCAGTTCGTAGAGTTAGAGGAGAAAAGCAGAGCCAAATTCCTAGGGAACTAACACGAAGAAGGAAACAGCCACGTTTTCACCAATTTGCGAAAAATGGACAGTGAAGGTTGGGTGGCCAGTTCAGGCGGGAGCGAGTTCCAGAGCCTAGGAACAAGCCAAGAAAAAGCTCTACTGCCCCACCTCGCTTTGCTGATTCTCGGCACCTCTGGACCTGATCCAAAAAAAACACTGTGAGCAAAACACAGAACTTTAAATGAAATTCTTGCCTGGACAGGCAACCAATGCAATTCTTTTCTTGCTGCCGTCGCTGATGAACGTCTCGGGAGATTCAAGACTAATCGCGCTGCAGCATTTTGGATAACCTGGAGTTTGTATATCTCCTTCTGGTTAATCCCACAGTAGAGGGCGTTACAGTAATCAATCCTGGATAGCACCAAGGCGACCATCGATTGTTTGCGCGCCTCGGGAGATAAAAACGGGGCTATCTACCTCAGAGTGCGGATAATAGAACAGCAGGTACTGAGTGTTCTATTTACCTGTCGGTCAAAAGATAAGGTGGAATCAATAATGACGCCCAAATTCTTTACGAATTTTGCCGGCCGAGGGCATTCGCCCAGAGCAGGGGGCCACCATTCCTCGTTCCACAGATCCTGGTTCTTACCTATTACCAACACCTCCGTTTTCTCACCGTTAAGCTTGAGATAGTTTCTTACCATCCAGGAAGCAACCCTCTCCATACAGGCCTTGAATTTAGCCGTACCGTCTTTACGTGACTGATTTGCCGAGACAATAATCTGTGTGTCATCAGCGTACGATAACACCTGATAGCCAAAGTCCCTTATAATTTTGGCCAAGGGGGTCACATAGACGTTGAACAACACTGGGCTTAGCGCTGAGCCCTGTGGAACTCCACATTGTACTGCCGTAGTGGGAGACATAAACTCACCCAGCTTCACTTTTTGTTTTCTCGAGTGCAAAAAGGAGGAGAGGAGTTTCAGAGCACTGCCTCCTACCCCTATCCCCCTTAACCTCTCCACTAGGATAGAGGGGGACAGGGTATCAAAAGCTGCTGTTAGATCCAGCATAACCAACAGCGTGGTTTGGCCCTTATCCACCTCAGTTCTAATGTTATTTACTACCACCGTAAGGGCGGTTTCCATACTAAGAGATGCATGGAAACCATGCTGAGATGGGTCCAGGCAGTTTTCCTTTTCCAGAAACGCTGTCAAGTGCCGATTTAAGTGCACTTCCAGCATTTTTGCTGGGGCTGGTAGTAGCGAAATCGGCCTAAATTTTTTTAGCACCTCTGGATTTAAGGAGGTCTTCTTTAGCAGTGGCTTAACCACGGCAAGCTTCCACAGCTGGGGAAAAACCCCCTCTGTAATGGCACCATTTAAGATGTCAAGAAGTGGTGGCAATAAGGTGGCTCTACAAGACTTTAAAATTCTCAGCGGGCAGGGGTCTAAGGGAGAACAAGATTTGATGGAATCAAGAATAGAGTTTGCTTCCTCTAGGGGTAACACCGGAAAGTTCACAAAAGAGGAAATAGGGCTAGGGGCCTCAGTTGTCTCTATACAGTTGAGATGTGAGGACGCTGTATCATAGTCCACTTCATTGTTCATCCTCTGGTTGTGAAAGTCCAGTGCTGTATGAATATCAGCTATCTTGGTCGAGAAGAAGTCAGCAATATTGTTACACATCAGTTGTGATTCCCTCACCGAGGAAGCTGACTTCGGGACCGATAGGGAATTAATGATTTGAAAGAGCTCCCTAGCTGATCTTGAGCCCGTTGTAATTTTAATAAAGTGATTCCTTTTTTCCTCAATTATTGCTTTTTTATAGTCCTTTAATGAGAGTTTGTGTTGTGACTACTCAAACTCATTCGGCCTGGCTAGCCATGCCCTCTCCTTTTGTCTACATCTCTGTCTAAGTCCTCTGAGTCGTTCAGAGTACCAGGGGGCCGAGGGAGATTTTCTGGCCGTATAACGTCTTTGAAGCGGTGCCAAGATATCTAATGCGCTTTCCAGTCCGTTTGACCAGCATTGCGCCGCAAAGTCTGAGCCGGATTCTAGACAGGAATCGCTTATAGGAAGAAGCAATGATAGCGTGTCGTTATTGACATTTCGATAATTTCTCACAACCTCCCAGGGATTATTGTTATTATTAGCCGGATCAGCAATCGTGGCCCTATTCACAATGAAAGGGACAGCGTAGTGGTCAGACCACGTGAGAGGAATAGGAGGCAGTGTAGTCAGCCTGTTGTCATTCGTAAAGATGCCATCAAGTGTATGGCTGGCTAAGTGAGTCGAACCCACCACCAATTGTTTGAAGTCATATACCTTCAGACCTTCGACAAGGGAGATGGTATCAGTATCCTCAACTTTATCAAGATGAATGTTAAAATCACCTAAAATGGTGAAACATGCTTTATTTAAGAATGGTTCTAGTAATTTAATCAAATCACTGGCGAATGAAGACCGAGGACCAGGAGGTCTATAGCACAAAATGCCAGAGAAAGATGTAGATGCATTAAGCTGTATAGAGAAATAGAGGGCTTCCACTTTATCAATCGGGGATGAGAGGGGGTCTATACGACAAATATACTCCTCTTTACAGAGAATCCCGAGTCCCCCTCCTCTCCGTTTCTCCCGATCAAACCTGGCAAGGGCATATCCTTCAGGGATAGCATCCACCAGGTCTGGACCCGAGCTTTCAGATCCCCAGGTCTCAGTGATAAAGACCCATGGAGGGTTTCTGGCGAGCACAAATTCCCTGAAGGCTAAGCTATTCTTAACAAGGGACCTCGCATTTATTAGAAAGCCCGCTTTCACCAGAACAGAGGGATCAGCCGTTTCTGAGCTTGTCCAGGAGTTTATTTCAAGGGAACATATGGGAGTAGTATCAGCCTCCAAAACATCCCTGCAGTCGCAGGGAGTACTGCACAGAGCCTGAGTATGGTGACTTATATCTCCTTGCCAATTATTATAGCTATTCGTCAGATTGGTCTGCTACTGGTCTGAAAAATAAGAACAAGTGAAACTTCTATTTTTAAACCAAGTGAGTAGCATCAACTTTGACCACATAACCCAAACACCCAATTCTCTGGCACTTTCCCTTTGTGCTCCTCACCTGCATAACTCGAAAAAAAGTTTCTGTTTACCGAATGCAGACCCTTAAAAAAAAAAAATGAAGAAGAAACGCCTACACAATTATTTTTTATCTGACAACGAATTGAATTTTTCACAATTGCTTATTTTGGGTAACCTGAAAACAAACAGTGGTGATCCTGTCTTGTCATGGACCAAGTGGGAATTCAGTCAGGTTCTCGACAATTCAACTGGCTCTCTACTTGCAGGAGGAAGGGTCTCCTGATAAAATGCTGTACATGTCTGGGTTGGCTCCTTTGCTTTGTGCTTCTCCTAAAATCTCTTGCTCCGGTCTTCTGGCATACCACAATTATAAAATGCTTACTAAATGCATGACTAATGAGTTTGTAACAGGCGTATTAGAATCATGGATTCCCAGGTTATGTAGCACATAACATTTAGTCCAAAAGCCAACAATAAAAGAAGCCTTTTGTCAGCAACCAAATGAATACAATTGCTATAAATTCATCAGAATTAATGCAATTAGTGTTCAATTAACATCCAATTTGAATTCTGCTAGTCTTACTTAACTCTTGACAGTCATTGCCATTAGTCTTCAGATATTTCTCACAAAGATACTACTAGTCTTCAAACAGTGGTCACAATCAATGAGATTAGCCTTAATTTTGCTCTTGAAATAGCACAATAGTGTTCAATTAACATTCACTTTAAATTCTGCTAGTCTTACTTGAGTCTTCACAACCATTGCTGTTAGTATTCAGATACTGCTCACAAGGAATACCACTAGTCTTCAAACAGTGGTCACAATCAATGAGACTAGCCTTCATTTTGCTCTTAAAATAGCACAAGAGCTGCATACTACTAAGCTTGAAATACTATTCTTCTAGAATACTACTAGTCTTCTTTTAGCAATCAATTGAAGTGTTCATCATGTATTTGAAGGGTAGTTGAGTATAACTAGTATTCCCTCATTTGCATATTTTGGCTTGTGGGCATACTACATAGTCTTCATGTATACTAAATAAATACTATATTTTAATACTAAATGAATAGTAAATGAATACCGCTGTAAACAATGGATTCACACTAAGTGAAGATCTTCCATTTTGGTGAGGGTGAGTATACTAGTGAAGACCAAAAATGATTTTCTATTGGGGTTGTAACACAAAAGCGACACAACCCTGATGCAAAACCATAGTAAGTCTTAACCTAGATATCCAAGAGCACAGGGCTAAAGTACATTTATCACAAAACTGTGAAACAGCAACCACATCTTGAGAGCAATTGAGGGCCCTACATCTGCAATTTTGAGAAAGGATACTTGGGGAGCAACACTTGCAGAAGAAAAGGAGCTTACCACCATCTACCCCTTGAGGTTTGACTGTTTCTGATATAGGACACTTGATGGTATAGTTTGCCGCCATCATAAAAGATTGTAAGAGAGGCATCCTGTGACTAGCCATATGACAGATAGTGGAGCTGATCTACTTTACCTTATGCTTGGGGAGCTACTAATGAGTAATATTTTGGGTAGAGCTGCAGTTTGTCAAATAATCCAAAAGTTTACGGACATTCAAAGTTGTGATAACATATTGTGCCAGATAAACAACATACTGGTTGAATAATAACCACCATGCAGGAGACAATTACTGCCTTATACCTGCTAGTCCTCTTCTCTATTATATTAATAGGTACAGTTTTGCAGTACAGATAGTAAATGGCCCAATGTAAGAAAGGAAATTGGCCCCCCCACGCCCTCACTTATTTGTTTTTCATACAAAACATCCATTAATTGTATGAAGTGAACCTCTGTACTCCCCTTGCCTCTGGTGCCACTGCACCCGCCGCACAATCGTTATCTAAGTACGAGAATTAGTATATTATTTATCATTTTCCTCATATTATTATCTCTAAAGGGCTACCCTGCGCAGTGTTCTTTAATCCAGATGGTCGGTTTTGTTCTCTGTATATAAATAAATGACTAAATAAAATGCCAAAAAACCCTGTTGAAATTCACAATATGTATATAGTCCTCCTTTATAGTTCTTGAGCGTGACATAAAAACCTGACTCGAGTTTACTATTCATGGGTCGACATGTCCAGTTCTTGTAATAAAGGAGGTCGTTTAGTTCACTACTTCACTACTTTTTGTTTAGTAGTTTCAAGCAACTATTGCATAATAACCTTTTAGAGTGGCATATTTATGTCAGCCAACTTGAATCTGAAAATAAATCCTATAATTATGTGTTGCATGCTTGCCCAATTATATCAAGATTGTGTCTTTCTTGACATGGTTTATCTTCTTTCTGAGAAACCATATTGAGAAGACACCAGTAATGTTTTTCTTACAGCAGCTCATTATTCCAACAAACAGCTCTAGGAACAAAGATATGCCATGGTTTTGGAAGAAATGCCTATCGAGAGTTAAATATACTGTAGATTTTGATATTCCTTCTAAATTTTAATTATAGATGCAAGATGAAATAAAATAAGTCTGGGACATGCTGTACTAAATGTATCGGCTTTGCAGAGCACTGCATTTTCTCACCTTCTTAAAAGGATCCCATGATCTCAAGCGTTGGTAAATAATTAATGTAGAGAGGAGAAAGTGCCGCGTTAAGCAGGTTTTTTCCAGTGTTGAAGTAGAAAAAATGAGATGAATCGATATAAATAACAAAAGACGTTCACCCTGTCCACGTTAGTTCAGTCTTGTTAGGAATGCCTCCATCCAGCAAGGGTGAGAGGTGCAATGGATTAGAAGGTTAATTTACAATCTTCTTAAACAGACATCTCTCCAGGAAAATATGTGTAAAACGAGCGTTAGGGTTAGGAAAGGGAGAGAGAACACTTCTGCCGTCTGACGCTAAAAGAGGAACCTCTAGGTATTCGTACATATGGGAGTGTCAAGGTAACATTTGGGGCTTGGCTTTGTCCTAATAAGTAGCTTACTAACATTACAGGATAAAATGGTCCTGACCTCAATATTATTTTTTAACATTCAATAGTAAAAAATATCTCACCCTTCACCGGATCATTCACGAGCCCTGAAAGCATCAGGAAACGTACCTCCACCCTGAATGAACCGCATTGAGGATGTTGTCAAATCACCATTCATGGCTTTTCTTAATCAATCTTGCGAGATTGTGACGGTAATGAGACAAAATGTTTTGTTGAGAAAAACCCAGAAGAGGGCACACGAATTGAGGCAGGGAGTAAAATAAAACATTTCTGGTTACAAAATAACCCAGAGGGAAGCCTACGGCATTTGAGAAATGAGCAGGCATCAATGTACTAGCAGCGACCATTTTGTGGAAACCCGGAACCAATGCTCATCCTCCACTGCCTCTGTTGGTTCCAACTCGGAAGTGTATGCTTTTACAGACCTGAATGATTGGACCAGCCACTAATAGACGGTTTTCTGTACTAGTCACTCTTTCTTGACAACAGAATGGCTTCTTCTTCTGTGTTCTACTGGACGCAATTTTCACAAGTGCTGAACGCAATGTAGAACATCTCTGATGTAGTGAAGAATGAATTAACACATGCTATTCCAAACAACTATGCTCAATTAAACGCAAGCGTATAATTTACTACCCAACTTATTTGTGAATGACAAAAATGTTAGTTATCACCTGACATATTGCTATGTCCCAGTAGCAGGTATAGATAAATTCAACAACTCAAAGCACAACTGAGAGAATGTTAGGCACTGTGACTGGCACAGTGACATGGCTACTGGAGCTAAATCAGTGCATTTAGGAATCTGGGAAACTGGTGATAAAAGAAGGGATTGTACATTGATCACATCTGTCAGAAGCCTTTAAACCACCGATCTTTCACAATTGTTTACCAGAGAACATTTCGAAAATAAAACATTTAATCAATAATAAATAGGGTTACACAAAGAACAAATACTCTTACAAGGGCAGCCATATCAGCAGTACTTACAATCCACTGTAGGGTATGTTAAATGATAATGGCGGTCTCAGTCCTGTTTCAATTTAATTGATATTAAATGCAAGAAAGAGAAATAGCCATTTGGCACTCCGTGAGGAAAATGTGTGCAGTGTTGCAAAAGATTCAATATCTAAGCAATAGAATTATGGGGCTCATTACGATGGCGGATTGACTGGCTCCCTCCTCCATGGTGCTGGAAACCGTGACCGTCGGCCATGCATGCGGCGGTCCCGCATACCCTATTATGATGGGAAAGCCACCGCAGCAGTCCTGTTCCACACCCTTAATATTGCGGCGGGGGCTGCTGACAGCAGCACCGCTGCAATGTCAAAATGAGCATGTTGTGCATTTCACTGCACTACGTGGCAGGCTATACACTGTGCCTGCCACTTGATGCAATGAAATGTCGAGGGGTACCATGGATACCCCCCCCCCCCCCAGTGCACCCTCACCTCCCCCCAACACAAGGGGGGCCCGCAACAGGCTCCCAAAACCAAACTCCGCCTGCCTTTCAACGGCGGTTGCACCGCTGCGGAAAGGGTGGCTGGAGACCTTCTCATAATTTGGGGTACGTTGCCTACTAGGCACCGCCACCATTTTGTGGATGCAGACCGCTCCACCGGGCAATCGTAAGGATTGCCTGTGACGGTTCCCCAGTGGACGGTCCTTCCACCATCCTAATGAGACAAAAGTTCTCATTATCTTCCTTGTCACAGTCCTTACACATTATGAGGTGAATACCCCACATGACAGGCACTCCACTGCCCAGAAATCCCAAAATGCAAGACCTCAGCAAACACTCAAGAGCCAGGTTGAAAACCAAAATCATTTAAGGTAGAAATGTTAAAATCTGCTATCTAGTACTATAGGCCGCAACTAAAATGTGGCAGATTGAACGGCAGATTCGTGACAACCCATCCTGCTCTGAAAGCAGACCTATGCACTCCAGACCACCAGGAAAATATCCCAATGACAGTATGACCAACACAGCCCTGCATGAAGACGCTTCCCCTCCCAGAGGCCTGTGATATAAATATGAAGGTCTCCTTCTTCTCTTATGATTTTTTCAGTCTCACTCAACTACAGAATCCCACTAGAAACTCTGGGGTCAGTCACCTGGGTACTGCTTATTATTTTTTCATTTTTTCATTCCACCTCTGGCACAGGAGTACAAGACAGAGGCAAAGGTGCTTCCTCCTTAATTTCAAGCAACAGAAAAAACTGATTAAGAACAACAATTACTGTGCTTCTGAAGAGTAAGAAATTGAGATTAACAGTGTTTGAAATAAATATGGTGTTAACAAGGAGCAGGCAGAGGTCGCAGAGTTCCATTATACAGGATTCCACTGAATAGTAGGAAAACTCCACAAACTCCACCTAACTATGCATCAACCGGTGGAGTTGTGCGATTAGCGAGCTCCGTGTAGCACCACATGTTCATAATGCACCACTCGGTTGCTGTTCCTGTCTGCCCATTTCATTTTTCCAATTCAGTGAATGGTACTTCTCAATCCTAACTATAATTTTGCCATCCTTAGTTTATCCAACTTATCCTCCCTTGTTTTACATTTATTTCCTTAGTGATTGTATTTGTGTTGGTGTATTTCAAGTTTATGCCTCTTTTGTTTTATATTATGGGACTTTTTTGTCCCTCTATTAGTTTTCCCCATACTTCCTAATGTCTCCCTCTCTAACCTATTCCTTCTCTTCCTCCTGTCTTTCTCTACATATTCCCCCAGCACCATGGCAGAGATTTGGAGATGTGAAGCCCGTGCAGGGGGTGCAGCAAACCGCACACAATGTGGGCGTCGCCCCTGCCAGGGGTGCAGCCTCATGCCGCTCTTAGCAAAGAAGAGGTGGCTGCACTCTTTTGTTTTTTGCAACACCTCCTCTTCTCCATACTTGGATCAGGTACAGCCTATGGTTGTGTTGGCTGCTGTGGGAGAGGGTGCGACATTGCATTCACCAATGAACCAGGGTTTGGCGTATCCAGCAGCAACTGATGTAATTAATTATGACTAACATGTTGTGTCCTATCCTTGAAGCAAATTTATTTTTCCAAATAGCAAGCTGCTCACACTCCGAGGTAAGTTAAGTTCATTTACCATAATGTTACAAACATTATATGATCCATTTTGAGCGAGCTGGGCACTCAGTGCTACCTATTTTATTTTATCAGTTTATTTTAAGAGTTGTATATAGCGCTGACACGACCCAAGGGGTATCAGAGCGCTTTACAGTAACATACATGACAAATCATAAACAGTCACAGTACACTAATAAATAGGGATTCTTGGTAGTTCTCAATTTAATAAAATGTAGTAAAATTTCAGTTCAGGCAGAGTGGAGTAGCTTGATTGAGGAGTTGGGGATCAGATCTGCGAGAAGGTTTGTGGCAGTGATAACTGTCATTAGTAGGGGATTACAAGGTGATCTAGGGCCACTATTGTCCAGAGGGATAGAGGTGACTGTTGAGGAAAAGTCATTTGAATTGTCTCTAGAAGCTCGTGAAGGAGGGTTTTTTTCTGATATGTATTGGGACTGAATCCCAGATTTTGGGGGAGTTGCGTGAGAAAGTGCGAGAGATAGTTTTTCGTTTTTATCTTTTGGGAGGGATGAGAAGGAGACTATTGGAACTTCTTAGGTTTCTTGATTGACCTGCTTTTGTGAGTTTGGCTGCGAGGCAATCTGGTTTGCAAGTGTGAAAGACTTTATGGGTGAGACAGGCCATTTTGAAGTAACAACGTGGTTCGATTTGAAGCCACTTTAAGTTTTGCAGTGCAGGGGTGAAGTGGTCATGTTTCTTGGCTCCTGTAACCATTCCTGCTGCTGCTTTTAGGGTGGGTGGCTCTGATGGGGGCTGTGTGTGCTTTGGGTGCTCCAGTAAGTGTGGCATTTCTATAGTCTAGTCTGGACAGAACTTGAGCTTGATTTGTAGTTTTTAGATCATTAGGTGGTAGGAAAGGCTTGTATTTGTTGAGGAGTTGTAAACTGTAGTAAACACCCTTTGCAGTGGACCTAGTTCTGTTTGCTTCTGTAGGCGCTTGTTTGGGCTGATTACGTAAGAAGTTAAACTGACTCCTCTGTCCTCTCATCACTAAGATAGGGGTACAGTTGTAGTAGTAGTAATATATTATCAGTGAGTTAGCATTCTCAATTCTGTTATTTAATTGTTGCTTGTACATTCCCAAGCAATCTTCCATTGATGTTAAATATGCATCTATGCATTCAAAAGGAAAACTGACTGAGGTGGCCTATCAAAGGGGGTGTGATTTGTGAAGTAAAGATCAAGTATTTCAAATTTAGTTCAGGAAATTTGGAATAGGGCTTAGGTAAGTTTTCGGAAATTAGAAATAGGTAAACTTTAGAAAAGTATAATGTCAATGCGTTACTGCATTTGTCATTGCCAGTCAAATATTTTCTAGGAGATTAACTGTACCACTAATCTATATTTGTTTTCTCCTTTATTTATTGCATCAGCACACGAGGGCATCAGTGTCGGGCCGAGGACGACGGTTTTGCTTGCCCCAGTAAGTTGTATTTAATATTTAGTTCTCTAAATTTTAACTCTCCCAATTAGATACATTTTTCCTCTTTTCTGTTGTACTGTGACTCTTTTTAAATGCTCTTAGTTCTATTTAATCTTTATTCTTGTTATCCCTCCGTGCATAACCCATTTTTTTATATTTCTTGCTTCTGTGACTGACTTCCACCTAAGTCTGTGCTAATCTGTAGCATAAGCTTCCTTCTGCTTGTTTATGCTGTCCCTCTCCCCTACCGTTATAGCCTATTGACTGGTACTGTAAGACTAAGGGCCTGATTAGGATGTCAGGCAGGTGGGTCACCGACAGGTTGTCGTTGGCAGTACAACCAACGACATTCCTTCGTTCCGAGCACTGTATTACCATGCTGGCGGTCAGACCCACAGCTGTGAGAAGAAAGACTGCCACCTCTGCCAGCATCAGAGATCCCGACTCGGTGGCTGTCGGAGCATCGTCCTAGTACGGCAGCAGTGCTAAGGCAGCCACTGCCATTGGGATTACAATATCTCTTTTAGACACCATTTTCATGGCGGGAACACAACCATGAAAAGGCTGTCAGAATCCATCCATCGGGGCCACTGAAAAGTGGCCCTGGTGGCACATGTAAATGCCCCCACTCACCTCCATGCACCATGTGCCATGCACGACATGGCACACAGTGCGCGGACATGCAGTATGTGCATTTACAGTGTTGGCATGTGCTGCAGCCCTTTCTCACAGCTACACTATGCCAGACGTGTTTCCAACAGAGAGCCAGGTCAACTACATTGACTGACTGAGGTTGCAAAGTGAGCTAAAGAGCAATGATGGATTCAACCCAGATCTGTGACTGGGGGGTAGTGTCTGAAAAGGTTTGGCACTCTGTCCATCATCTTCTTGTGTTTGCTTTGTTCCACCTATGTTGGCAGGGTATGCCCAATCGTGGTTCCCTTGCTCACTTTGCTGCTAGATTCAAGCTAGCCTGGCTGATGAGGGATATTACCCAGAGACTGGTCCTAGGATGCTTGTGTCCAGTCCAGGAAAGACCTGGATTGGCGGTTTTGGCTGGACTATTCTCATGAAGAATGCAGTGAATCCAGAGATCCAGTGTGCAGTGATGCACATGTAATCAGTTGCCTGACAACGGGTCCACATGTCTGTAGTCAAGTGGATAGTGTGAACAACACTTTCCTGCAAGGTTTGTCAAACCAAATGCAGCACATCATGAAAGAGGGCTGGAACAGCAACTCTGGCAATATAGGTCTGACTTCGAACCTTCCATTTCAGGTAGATTGCTATGATAAATTCTAAGAATCCCAGTCCTTCCACAAAAGAAAAAGGGAGGAGGTCCAGCGCTAACTTTTTTGGCAGGTTCCCATTGTATAAACATGCTGTTGCATGGTTGCAGTTGTAGTGCTCCTCCTGCCTAAAAATGCCCATAGAAGTAGCCTGTATTTTCTTCTTACCTAGGGCCAGTGACACAGGCGAATTTTGAGAATTAGGTGGTGGTAGACTCAGCGTGCATCATGGTGTGGCAGTCACTGTATGCCGTGGTCTTTCCATCTGACTCTGAGTCTCCTTGTGCCATTGTGAAGTTGTTGAGGTGAGCCATTCTGCTGGCGCCCTACCGTGGACAGGTCTGCTTTGCATTAAGATGTCACTGTCTTCTTCCTCATCACTTCCCACCATGATTGGACTTGTAGCTGATGTTCTATGGCTCTCCTCACCTTCACCACCTCAACCAAGTTCAGGAATTATTTTAAGGTGCTCCTCCAACCAGATTGCGTGATGTTTTTTCATATGGTTTGTTTGATCTCCAGTTCCATAATGTAAATCATGCTTACCTCAATGAGCACTCTTGGGATAAATGGTGCATATAGCAAGGTTCTCCGCATCTTTGATAATCTTGAAAAATTCTAAAAACTGGAGCGAAGTACTGAACTGGAGATAGGTGGGTGTGCCATTAATTGCCTCTCTGTAGTGCATACTTCGCTTGAGATAGTGGCTGGTGCTTGTCTCAGCTGGGACTTTGCAAATATAGGAACTGGTAGGGCTTCCTTTGCCATATCCCTCGTCATAGGTTAAATAGTGATATCGGAATCCTCTGTGACAGCTTCCACAATGACTGGCTCACAAGCTAGGGAACCTCGGTTTGAGTTTTGGCAGGGAAATTCAATATCCTGTGATTCTGGGCTAATCAATTAATTGTTCTGTGCCTAACAAAATGAATGTGTCTTTTTGTAACACAACTAGTGATCATGTAAAGTGCTCTGATACCTTTTGGTTAAGTTTGGGCTCTAAAAACCTCTAAAAAATATAATACTTTTCCATAATTCTAAGGCTTTCAGGAACTTTTCTTTTACCTTGTCTCTTCTGGTGTCTCCAGGACTCTGCCCGGGTCCACTCCATGTCCTTATCATCATCATGAAAAGTAGTTGTCAATGTTTCTAAAAGAGGAGGTTCTTGCTCTACAAAAAGATAAGCCTCCTGTTCTGCTCCAATTTCAGGAAGATGTACTATAGCTAGCTGCTGCTGCTGCTGACTTTGCTCTGTTTCCTGAAATGACTGGGTACTACTTTGCAAAAAGGACCACCTCCTGGTCAGGGAAACTGCTCTCCCATCGCTCAGCTCTATCATTGAGGCACCTCCCCCAGTGCCTTTCTAGTTCCAGGTAGGTGTTTGAGCCCTCCTCCATTTGCAGGTTTCTGCCTGTCTCTCATTCCTGGTGGTCCAGTGGGAGAGCCTTCTCCTCTGCTGGTCCGCTCTGCCAGCCTTTTTCTGTCTGCTCTCTTTTCTATTTCCTTTCCTGATTTTACTGTTTGTCTCTGCCTATTTTCATGGATTTCTTTTTGCCTTTCCTGCCACTGCTGTTCCCGCTCCCAACTCCCAGCTGCTCTTCCTCCCCCAACCCCTACTTAACGGTGGACACACGCAGCAGGTGCACTGCTGGTGCACCACTGGTGCGCCAAAGGCAAGTTTGTCTATGCTTGTCCATGACCTGACTATGACCAGCAAAAGGGACCCTGGTCCTCCGACACCCCGCTACTATGACCCCAGCACTCTCCACACACTCAACCCTGGATGCAACAACATCTGCCAGCTCTCAATGCTGACCAACTCCCAAAGCCTGTTCTCTTGCCGGCAGTGCTGCTGCACCCTCACCCACCTCCGGACCCAGACATCTACTGCCAACCCACTGGATGCCAGCGCACCAAAAACCCTGAGCTGCATTCTCATCAAAGTATGATCCCTGCACAGACACGCAGTAGAAATTTTAGATCTCCTTGAACACCCTCTCACCCGACATCGCCTTCCTCACAGAGACCTGAACCAACGCCAGCTCTGCTCCCAACATCGCAGCGGCCATATCTGATGGGTATAAGATCCTGAGGAAAGACCAGCCCAGCTGCCCCGAAGGAGGCCTCACCATTGTCCACAAAAGCTCCCTCCGACAGACAACGTCCATCGGGAACATCACCTCGCCCCGCATGGAACACTTCCATGTTCAGATCCAGCTCAACCCAAAACGACACTGTAGGACACTCGTCTACAGACCACCCAAACCCCAGTCTCCATTCACCAACACCATTGCAGAATGCATTGCGCCCCACGCCCTCGCCTCCACAGACTAAGCACTACTCGGAGACCTAAATTCCCACCTTGACAACCTCAGCGACCCCAACTCTACCACCCGAGTAGAGAACCTCGCCAAGATTGGACTGAAGCAAATTGTCTACACCCCCACCCACACGGCGGGACACATCTTCACCGGAGGTAACAATATTTACTTCAGTCATACAAGGGAACCTCTCTGGAAGGACCACCACTGTATCCACTTCTCTTCTTGAAACCCACTGCACCCAAGCTTACATTAACCTCCCACGCAGAAACTGGAGCAAGATCACGAAAGAGCACCTCACCTTCGCCCTCAGCTGCACTCTACCCCTACCACAACAGACACCAACACTGCATTCAATGACCTCCACCAATAGATCACCAACTGCGCCAACATGCTCGCCACCCTCCAGAACTCTGACCGACGACACAACACAAAAGTCACCTGGTTCACCATGGACCTCCGAGAATCCAATCGCTCGTACCAACAACTGGAGAAAGCATGGTAACAGCAAAACCCCGGAAGCATGCATTGCCCACAGGGTCCCAACCACAGCACAGCACCAACTCATCTGATCTATGAAGAGAAACTTTATTCAGGACAGAATCCTCCCCAAATTCTACAACTCCAAAGAACTCCTCACCATCATACAAGAATTCACCAGACACCACAGTGAAACCACCAATGTCCCTCACTCCCAGGACCTCTGCAACAAACTCAGCTCCTACTTCCACTACAAGATCAGGACACTTTACAACAATTTTGATGACCAAGTCCAATGCACTGACTCAACCCCATCATCCAGCTATGCCTCCCAGCCGACCCTATTCACCTGGACCCCTGTCAACCACAGAAAACACCACAAAGACTATAAAGAGCATTCATTCAGGAGCACCCACTGACCCCTGCCCACCGCACATCTTCCACATAGCCACCTCCACCAGTACACCAGAGTTACGACGGACAACTGCACCCTCAAAACAGGTACGCTCCCTGAAGACAGGAAATGCGCTGAAGTCAAACCCCTCCTGAAGAAGCCCTCCGCTGACCCGACAGATATCAAGAACTATAGGCCCATCTCTCTCCTCCTCTTCACCACCAAAGACATCGACAAAATCATTAACACCCAGCTAACGTATTTCATAGAAATCAACAACATCGATACATCTCAATCTGGACTCCGCAGCAACCACAGCACCGAGACCAACCTCCTAGCCGCCACTGATGACATACGCACCCTCCTTGAAAAAGGCCACACTACAGCCCTTATTCTACTAGAACTCCCAGCAGCCACATCGTCTCCCACCCCACAGTAGCTGCAAGACTTCACGGTGCTGGCATACAGGGAACTTCCTTAGACTGGATTAGCTTTTTCCTGTCCGGCAGAACACAAAGAATAAGACTCGGGCCCTTCCTTTCCGAACCCACAGATATCAGATGCCGCATACCCCAAGGACTCTCCCTCAGCCCCACGCTCTTCAACATCTACATGGCCCGCCTTTGTAACCATTGTCAGAATACACAAACTCAGCATAGTATCCTATGCAGACAACACCCAGCTAATCTTCTCCTTCACCAAGAAACCCAACATCACCATGTACAATTTCCAGGAAGAAATGAAGTACGCTGCATCCTGGATGAGCAGCTGCTACCTAAAGCTCTAATCGGAAAAAACAGAATACTCATCCTCGGACCCACCTCCACCGTGTGGGACTACACCTGGTTACCCCCTGCCCTTGAAACCCCTCCCACCCCCACGGACCACACCCGCAATCTTGGCATCATACTCGAGTCTTCACTCACCATGAACCCACAGATCAACTCTGTGTCCTCTGCTTTGCTTCCACTCCTTCTGCATAATTCTGCAAGACCTTCAAATACATCCCCTGGCTCAAGGAAGCCCGCCACCCACGCACTCATCACCAGCAGGCTAGACTATGGATATGCTCTCTATGCCAGAATCAACAAATCACTCTTTCGCAAACTTCAGACCGCTCAGAGCGCTGCAGCCAGACTCGCCCTCAGCATCCCACAACACAACCACATCGCCCAGCACCTACACGACCTCCATTGGCTCCTCGAAAAAAGAGAGTTACCTTCAAGCTGCTCACACATGCTTGCAAAGCCCTCCACAACTGCAGACCCCAATACTTCAATGAATTAATCTCCTTCCACGCCCCCAAGAGATACATCTGCTATGCCTATCTAGACATTTCTAAAATAACCCGCATCCACAGAGCCACAATTGGGGGACAATGCTTTTACTACATCACGGTCAAGACCTTGAACAAATGCCCCCACACCATCAGATGAAGCTCTACACTGAAAGCCTTAGGAAAAGACCTCAAGACCTGGCTCTTCAGATGACCTCAGAGCTGCCTGAACCCCCCAAGCACCTCGAGATCCTATGGGTGTGCAGTGTGCTCTATGAATCCCTTGATTAATTGATTGAAATTAAGCATCCCCTCTCATCGTTGTCACTATGATTGCAGTGGCTGTCTCACTGACAGACATGGTCTTAGGCTTTGGTTGGGTGGGGTGATGCTAATGATGCAGAAGTGCTGCTCCCAGGCTCCTCGCCGGAGACCAGTCTGGCACGCCCATGTCTCCTGAAAAAAGGTGTGATTGGCACATCATTGGTGGAAAGCTGCTTCTTCTCACTGACCACTTTCTTGCAAACAACTTTCTTTGGGCCAATGTTAAAGCTCTCAGTTTGCAGTGGCACTAAGCTGCACAGGTGGAAGACATTGGAGGACTGACGTAACTCTACAGGCCCTCTGTTTGGCAGTACTGCAGGTTGTGACTCGTCTTCTCTTGTGCGCCTAACCGCAAACAAGCAAGAAAAAGATTTAGTGAAACGTGACATTGTTGCAGTTTAATTTTGCAAAGACAATATTAGTATGGTTGGTTACCTAGGTATTAATAAATCAACCACTTTAAAGTCAAACCACACCAGCATACCATAAAACATAATTTCTAAACAGAATTACACAACTTATAGATATAGCTCTTTTCTTTATATCTATCTATGTCTGCCTGGGTAAATAGAATAATATTCTTTCACAAAATGAATGTTATTGTGTGCCTATAACAGGCAATGTGGTCCAGGACAATTGGAATAATCTTTAAAGAAGTGAATGATGTTGATGTGTCTGTACTGTCCCTCAGCCAGTGTGTCCAGGAGGAAAGGAATTATACCTAAACGACCTGAATGCTGTTGTGTGGCTGTGCACTTATGGTGGATGAATGAAACAAAATATTTAAAAAAACTCCAGATGTTTGTATGGGAGGATGAGAAGAAATCATATTATTAATATACATGTACTACAATGATCCAAATGCATGCTGGGTGGATGCACAAAATGGCTGCCAGCCACATGGTCAAACAACAACAGCAAGCATGGAGGCAAGGAGAACAAAGAAAGAACACATGCACGCCTATAGCAAAGTCACACTGTCTGGATGCGCAAAATGGCTGCCATCCACACGGTCAAACAACAACAGCGAGCAAGGAGGCATAGGAAACAAAGAGCACATGCAAGCCTATGCCAAAGGCACACTGGCAGGATGCACAAAATGACTACCATCCACATGGTCAAACGACAACAGCGAGCAACGGGGCATGGGGAACAAAGATCAATTTTTTTTAAAATATCATCAATATTACATTTTGTATCATTTTCTCAATACAATCAAATCAAGCATAGATACAATGCACTTACATACAAAATCCATTTCACTGTGACCTTACATGTGCAGTTCTGGTATTACCATTCAGTGAGCACAGCATAATTTACCTCTAGCTCTCAAAAGGTGACGTGCATCGACAGTTTGATATAGGCATATGATATCTACGTATACTGTCACCTCCAATTGAAGGGCAGGACATATCTATCAAATGGGTCTTCATCCTACAACAATAGGTCAGATGTGAACATGTCTAGTAGCCGAATGGCATACAACTTTTGATCAATACAATCATCGAACAACAATAGACAATAAGGCACAGGTGAAAGGAAGTGAACCATTTCACTGATTGCAAGATATCGTTGTTTTTCAACTCTTGAACCATAACTGGGAAATGAAAAAGAAATGCAAAAGAAAAGGAGATATCGGGCACATAAATAAACATTTATCTGGTGCGGTATGTGCTTTTCGAGTGTGGTCATGTCGAGGGTCGCGTGCAGTGTGGGTGATTTGGTTCACTGTTCCTAGTCAGTACGTAATTATGTGGGTGCCAAGGCATCATGCGCCAAGGATCATGTCTATGCAGAATCAGGAAGGAATGTGTGGACATTGCCCAGCCTAACAGGCATGTCCAAGGGCGCCCCGTACACACTGCCCATTCACTCCACCAGGGCATCATTTCAAGCGTCATCTCCCAATCGCTGCGTGGGGGAGCACATAACGCTGTGCAAGTTTGTACAAGAGTTTTCAGGATGTCGTTCCAGGCCTGTGCAATAGGAAACGTATGCAGCCCAGCTGTTTCTTCTCTATGAAGAATGGTGCTCTCTGCCTGTGCCCTATTTTCCAGAGATTTTAGCCAATGGGGTGCCTCTGGAAGGTCTTCATGTTTCCATCTCTTGGTTTTCAGCCGTTTTGCATTTATTAAACCTAGGTCACAGAATCTAATGCTTACTTTGTTGGCCTTCTTGGGCTTGTATAACCACAGGATGCATACCTCCCATGTGTGTGGCACTTCGGTGTTAATGCTACTGGTGAGAGATGCCGTTATTGTGCGCCAATAGGAGTGAAGCAGGGGCAAGACCACAGCATGTGTAGTAGGTCAGTGTCTAATAGGCGGCATCTTAGGCAAGCAGTGGTGGCAATGTTAAAATATTAATTAATCTTGTCTGGTGAAAGATACACCCTGTGTATTATATACATTTGTATGAGTTTGAAACTGGAGTTGTGCGGTATATGTGTGTCACTGGCCAGGACATGTTCCCAGTCCTTATCTGTCCAGGTTTGACTTTTGTCTTCAGCCCATCGCTCCTGGACACTCTGTGGTGGTTTTAACACAATTTTACGTAGAGCCTGCACTAGCCAGTGAATCACATGTGTTCCCTCCCCCATAACATGCAGGTGTTGCAGCAACTGATGTGTTTGTGGCTCAATTGTCGAATCTCCCCACTTCTGTGTCAATGTCCGTATGATGGCTGCATGCAGGAGAAACTGACCCACCAGCAGGCCAGTATCTGCTGTCAAGGTTGCAAAGGGCAACAAGGTACCATCCGCGTACAAGTCTCCTAGTGTCTACACTCCTGCCTCAGTCCAGGGCATCAGCGCTACGTCCGCTACAAAGTCTCTGCCCCGGGGCATGACGACCAGTGGTAGTATTGGGGCATAGGGAATAGTGTCTTTTGTAAGTTGCAGGCTCCTTCAGTAGCATCTGTGGGACAACTCAATATGCAACTGTGTCGGACGGGGAGAGTTCAACAGTGGGTGGAATGAGCTATAGATATGTGTCTGTGCCCATGATCACGACTCAGTGGCGGTATCTACCTGGTTCTTGCCACTTAGTCACTTTGCAACCCACTGCAACTGCGCAGCTAAGTAATACAACTCTACATGAGGAACCGCAAAGCCCCCGCATTCCGGTGATGCATACAGTTTCTGCAGCGTTATTCTTGGCTGTCCTGTATTCCTCATTAGACCTCTGATTAACCCCTCGAGCTCCCGAAACAGCCACACCAGGACATACACAGGCAGATTTGCAAAATAATACAATAACCTTGGTAACACTATCATTTTAGTCAGGGTGATGCGACTCATCACATTGAGTGGCAGAGTCTTGCAGAATTGTATCTGCACCCGTATGGAGGAAACGGCAATCCCCAGGTTGCCCTCCAGTATGTCTGCAGGGGATCTGTAGATGTATATGCGCAGATATCTAAACATTGTTGAGTACCAGGAAAGCGTCATGCTGTTAATTGTTATATCAGTTGCGTCCACATTCTCACTAAAAGAGTAAGCGCCTGACTTGGCCCAGTTTACCTTAAGTCCTGAGCCTTCCTCAAACCTATGAATATATGTTAGATATAGATGGCGGTATATCCTGTAAGTCCCTCATGTACAGCAACAGGTCATCTGCGTATAGGGACACTGTGTGAAGACCATCTTCCAGGGGTATACCTCAGTCTGCTCCACTTTCTCGCAGTAGAGCCGCGAAAGGTTCCATGGCAAGTGAGAAAAGCAATCGGGACAAAGGGCATCCTTGTCTAGTTCCACGTCTGACCCTGATTGTTTCAGACATGAGCTTGCCTGTGCGGGCCCGTACCATGGGCTGCTGGTACAATAGCTGCACCATTTGTAAGTTCCCATCCCCTAGTTAGTATTTATGTAGCACCACTGCAAGACAGGGCCACTCCACTGAATCAAAGGCCTTCTCCAAATCTAACACTAAGTATCCAGATCCTGGCCAGTTCTCCGTCGCATATTTCTGAACTCTGAATAGCCTACGGATGTTAAGAGAGGTGCACCCGGTCGGGACAAACCCATTCTGATCACTGTGGACCAGGGCTGGTACAAACAGGGATATACGCCTAGCTAGGGCGGAGGCAAGGATTTTATAATCAGTGTTTAGCAAAGCCAGCGGGCAATAGGAACCAAGATTTTCCGGTTCTCTGCCTGGCTTCAGGAGAGACATCAGCGTTGCCTCATTCTGCGTGAGTGTAAGGGCTGAGTCGTCCAGGGCCCCCTTATACACCCGCAGCAACTCCGGTATTATTATATTGGGGTAGGCCTTAAAAAATTCAGCCGGTAGCCCATCTGGACCCGGGGACCTGCCATTCGACAGAGAGAATATACTATCACGCAGTTTGTCCGGCAGCAGTGGAACACCCAGCTTGTCCTGCTCTGTTAGCCGCTGTAGTATCAGGGCAGAGAGAAACTCCTGTATGTCCATGTCTGTGGCTCGCAAGCAGGACCGACAAATCACGTTGTAGTGCTCCACAAAGGCTTCATGTATGTCCCTCTGGGTATGAACCGTGTCGCCATGTGTGTTTCATATAGACGTCACAGGTGTGGTGACTGTGTCTTGTCGTATTAACCATGACAACAACTTGCCAGGAGTGTCTCCCATGTGGTGGGTGCGTGCCGAGTGAGCTGCGTAATCCAAATTGCGTATTCGGTCAAGTAATCTGGAATGCTCCCCCCTGATTCGCAGCAGTGACCCATCGTTATTTTCCACAGCTTCCCCCTCCCTCCAGAACAGGTCGTTTTCGGGATGTGTGAGCTTGGTCTCTAGATGTCGGTGTATTCCCGCCTGCATACCAAAACACTCGCCTCTAACCACTACTTTAAACGCATCCTATTCTGCTTGGGGCGTCGTGGCGGTGCCAATATTCTCCTCAAAATAATGTAGTATATGCGTGGCCAGCAGGCTTCGGAATGGCAAATCTAGCAGTATGTCCGGCTGCATCTGCCAGGTGGGGATCGCTGGCCGGGGGCGCTCCCACAAGAGCTCCAATATGTGTGGGTTATGTAAACCGTGTGCACCAGAGTAGTAAGAATACACCCTGTCATGGGCATTACAGTGTGTGGAAAGGTCCCTGAGCTGCCACTGCCCCGTCCAGTTAGTCAGCGCCTTCATAGCAGTATGTGTGGCCGTGCCTGGAAGGGGTGGAAAAGAGCGGTCCAGTGTGACATCAAGGACGTTCTTGTAGTCTCCGCCCAGAAGCATAGGAACATCATGCCACGGCACTAGAGCGCACAGCATATCCTCAAAAAAGGCTGCCTGGTCAGTGTTGGGGGCATACAGTAATGCTATCACAACATGCCAACCAGCGCTCCCCTCACCATCACGTATCTACCTTCTGTGTCTATTAATGATTGAGTAATTTTAAGTAGGACCCCTGGTTGCACCCAGATTAGTGCACCTCGTGCATTTGCTGAATATCCCTTGGCATGTAACTGGCCTCGCCAGCGGCGATGCAAGCGTTGGATCTCTGACTTGTTCAAATGGGTCTCTTGTAAGAGAGCTATTTGTATGCGGTGTCTCTTGAGGTATGAGAATATCTGATAACTTCATGACGGTGTGAGCATGCCTCGCACATTCCATGTGGCAATTTTAACTGCAGACATATTTGCTAAAGTACACAAACCCACCACATGTCCTCAGCAACCCATCGGAAAAACCCAGTATACATGACCCCGTAGTGCAAAATCTACCCCACATGATGACTCGTGGCAATTTTCGGGAATCTATGACAAAATATAGAAACCCAAAATATCGAAATACAAAAATATCGGAGCAATAATATCGATGTAAACAATATCGATATCCTATCTACAACAAGGTAAGTACTAAAATATCGAAAAAAAAAATATTGATGTCAAAAATATTGTTTTAAAAAAATATTGTTTTTTTAATTTAAAAAAATATGTAAAATTAATACAAAAATACTTAAAAATATAATAAACATAGTTACAAATGTTGTATATTATTTGAAATGAATAAGTAACATACATAATTTAATAAAAAATTAATTAACCATATACATATAATATATATACTTACTCGATAATTAGTTTTAATATTTATTGTAATAACTTATAAATAATTAAAAATATTATCAATAAAAAATTCATCTACACACATAAAATAATAACATAAATAAAAATAAAATCAGTATGCAAAACAAATTAAAAAAATTAATTTACTTTTAATATTTTTATCATTAATTATATAATGCATTAACTAAAACAATACAAAAAAATATTAAATAACAGAGGGAATAAAATTCTATTCCAACTCCAAAAAAACAACAGTAAGGAAAATGTTGGATAGCGTAGGGGTAAAAATTACTATTCCCACTCCAAAGAGTGCAACAGTAGAGAAAGTGTTGGATAGCATAGGGGTAAAAATTACTATTCCCACTCCAAAGAGTGCAACAGTAGGAAAAGTGTTGTATAGCGTAAGGGTAAAAATTAATATTCTCACTCCAAAGAGTGCAACAGTAGGAAAAGTGCTGTATAGCGTAAGGGTAAAAATTAATATTCTCACTCCAGAGAGTGCAACAGTAGGGAAAGTTTTGGATAGCGTAGGGGTAAAAATTACTATTCCCACTCCAGAGAGTGCAACAGTAGGGAAAGTGTTGTATAGCGGAGGGGTAAAAATTACTATTCCCATTTCAGTGAGTGCAACAGTAGGGAAAATGTTGGATAGCGTAGGGGTAAAAATTACTATTCCCACTCCAGTGAGTGCAACAGTAGGCAAAATGTTGAATAGCGTAAGGGTAAAAATTACTATTCCCACTCCAGAGAGTGCAACAGTAGGGAAAGTGTTGGATAGCGTAAGGGTAAAAATTACTATTCCCACTCCAGAGAGTGCAACAGTAGGCAATGTATTGGATAGCATAAGGGTAAAAATTACTATTCCCACTCCAAAGAGTGCAACAGTAGGGAAAGTGTTGGATAGCGTAAGGGTAAAAATTACTATTCCAACTCCAGAGAGTGCAACAGTAGGGGAAGTATTGGATAGCGTAGGGGTAAAAATTACTATTCCAACTCCAGAGAGTGCAACAGTAGGGAAAGTGTTGGATAGCGTAGGGGTAACAATTACTATTCCCACTCCAGAGAGTGCAACAGTAGGGAAAGTGTTGGATAGCGTAGGGGTAAAATTTACTCTTCCCACTCCAGAGTGTGCAACAGTAGGGAAAGTGTTGGATAGCGTAGGGGTAACAATTACTATTCCCACTCCAGAGAGTGCAACAATAGGGAAAGTGTTGGATAGCGTAGGGGTAAAAATTACTATTCCCACTACAGAGAGTGCAACAGTAGGGTAAGGTGTAGGATAGCATAGGGGTAAAAATTACTATTTCCACTCCAGAGAGTGCAACAGTAGGGAAAGTGTTGGATTCCGTAGAAGTTTAAAATAACATGCTTATAAAAAATAATTAATATTTGAAATTATTAAAAAAATATATTTATTGAATTATTCTAAACTATTTACAAAAAATAATAAATAATTATTTTTAAAATAATTACCAATTAATAATGAATATCCAAAAAATTAATTATCAATACCCACCTATATATTTAATTACTACTTAATTACATATCAAATACTTAACACACTATTCTCCTATGAACACACAACGAACACCAATATTAAAATAATACACTAAACATATGTATCAATTAATCAATTAATTAAAATTAATTATCAAATATTGAAAATTAATTCACAATTAATAATTGATTAACAATGATATAATTAGCAATAACAATTAATGAAAATACATTATTAATTAATTACATTTACATTACTTCCCACCCTATTCCCCTATAAACCCATAACCCGCTACAAACATAATTATCAATTAATCAATTAATTAAAATAAATTACCAATTAATATAAATGAATTACAAATTAATGTAAAAGATTTTATAGATCCTAAAAAATTAATAATTAATTTAGTATAATTAAATTACTTCCCACCCTATTCCCCTATAAACCCACAACCGGCTACAGTACTAAAATACAAAATTTACTTAAATTGCATTAAAAAAATAATACATATTACATGCATAATAATATTCATAAAAATAATATAAAAATCGATATTAGTAACATCGATATTACTAATATCGATATTATTAACATCGATATTACTTACATCAATATTAACAAAATAGATATTACTTACCTCCAAAATTCTGTCCCTTGGATATTAAAAAAAATTCGATATTACTTACCTTCTATAATATGTCCCTTCGATATTTAACACTCGATATTATGGTATATCGATATTAAAGCATCAATATTTTGTCTGCATACCAATTTTCGGCAAGCTAAATAAGTGTACCATAAAAGATATCTCATAACAAACCAATGCAGTGACCTAAACATTTAAAAAATACTAGAAAGGCGATGGTGCAACAAGCAATCATCCAAACCCTCAGAAGAGGCAACAGTCATAATGACCTGAGGGTTACGCTGCGTATGACGTACAGGTAATCAACAATATATGAGTTCCATGTTCCAGAGGCTCCCCATCTACAGGCATAGTTCAGTATAATGTAAGCAGACTTTGCTCCCAGCCCCGGGACCCTCTCCAGGTCAACCGCATACATTAGCGCCTACACAAACGTGACAGTGTATAAGATCAAATCCCTCCCTCCCCACCAATTACATGATGGCTCTCACCACTTCGTATGTGACTCAGTGGCCTAAGAGCGGCCTCCGTGCATGTACACAACATTAACGACTGGATAAATTTACATACACTTCACAATACCTAAGCTAGTCGTCCAATCAAGGATACTGTCTCGCAACGTTCATATGATGCTATCAGCTGTGTGCGGAGTAACGTCCACTTGCTCAGTCAATTTCTGCGAGTTTTGAAGACCATACACCTGCTCATCATCACTGGACAGGTCACGTTGGCTCGAGTTCGATGCGTCCTCAGCCCACAGAGAACCACTGATCTCCGCCTCCGCCTGCAAGGCATCTCGTTGGCCGCTGAGGATTTAGTCCGTGTGTGGTCCCATCGGTGGCGAGAGCGGCGCTCGAGTTCCTGTTGATTTTCTCTCTCTCCGATGACGGCGGAAGGGGCCACCCAATCTCGGCAAGGTGGCCGACCCGGAGGTATCTTGAGGTCCCGCGGCAGTGAAGGTGTCCAGCCAGTTCTCTGCTTCCTCTGGCGTGGCAAAGAAATGTGTTTTGTCACTCCCCACTACCCGCTTGGGGAACAAAGAATACATGCAAGCCTTCTTGTAAAAACACACCGGCTGGAAGCACCAAACAGCTGCTAGCCTCATGGTCAAACAACAACAGCAAGCAAGGAGGTATGGGGAACAAAGAGAACACATTCAGGCCTATAGACAAAGACTCCACAAAATGCCCCCTGGCCATATGGCATGTAGAACAAAGACAAGTGGTGGCCAGACAAAAAATGCATGTAACACTGAAGAAAATGCTACCAATAATTCAGCAATGCTAAAAACTAAAATTAACTAAGTTATAAACATTTTATAACAAAACACATCCTCTCAAGGCATCAAATATTACCCCACATATACACTGTTTTACACAAAAAAGGGTAAACACAAAAAATACACCACATTTCTAATTTAATCTATTGATATCCCAGCCCTAATTTTTGTTTTAAAACAGCACACACCAACGAAACAGTTGTTTCATGCACCCATGACTAGTACTGGCCTAGGCCTACTGACTGGATGGCCCATTGGCAGACTGGGCCGCATATTTCAAATTTAACAAACATGGCGAAAATATACTAACTGTGCAACATAATTCCTTTACAAAGGCAAAAGGCAAAAGGCAGAATTATGATTCACCAGGTTGATATCATTTTTACCAACTTGATATTATTGATATTGAGGGCAGGGATTATGATCTTTGTTCTGCACTACCCTTGTCAAGGCTATTTAGAAAACGATCTTAACTAGTGTGCTCAAAGAAAATGAAGACTGCTTTGAGCTTCTCAATAAAATGGAAGTTTAGGTACGTTTTTATTTGGATGTTTATATTGAAGACCTCAAAAGGGCTTCCTTCTCAATAGGTTGAAAACTGGTGAAAAGTGTACAGGTTTCCACAGGAGACTGGTTTTGGGACAGACCAGTAAATCAATATTATAAATTCACATTGCTGGGCAGTAGACTGTTGGATGACCAATCTGAAGACTCATGCTGTAAAGAGTCAAGATTAAAACAGACATTTAAAAATTCCTGTCAAAATACCTGCTTTGTTCCTTCTCATGGAACATTTTCCTTTTCTCAGTGCCAGACTAGGATCACTTTGCAGCTGCAAATTTTCAGATCAGATTAATTGGCATTTATGCAGATGAGATTCAGAAGAAGATTCGGGAAAGGCCACTATTGTCAAAACCGTCATTGAAATCCTGTTTATGCCCCCAAGGAGAATAGACAGATTCCCATGATAGAGAAAATGCAGTTCATTCAGGAAGGGAAGTAAAGTCAGTCTTAGATTAAATACATCATTAACAACGGGTATGGAGGAGAATTCTCTTCTACTCATTTTTTTATTCATCCGTCTAAAATATCATAAACAGGGTGATATAGAGAATTATGTTACTTCGGTATAGCTTCAAAATTTAATTAGAATGCGGAATTCGGTCTTACTTATTCCTCGTGCATATATCAGGGGATATCTGATGAATACCAAAATCAGCAGTGGATTTTTGCATTGGCAAGTACACTAAAATTCAAATGGAATACTATTCTGTGCATTATTCCACTATGTGATGCTCTTCTCACCTCTCTCCCATAAATCTCTCTCGAGGGACAAGATTTTTTATACAACAGTTGCAGAATCGGGGAACCCAAAGTGGCAGGTCCACTGGCATTTTCCGAGTATGCTGCAAGGTACAGAGCTGCTTTCATAGAAGTATAGGGTGAAATGACCTAGCAATGAACCCATGGCTCCATTTTATTTGAGGTCTCCTAAAATGTAGCACTGTTTCATACATTTTTGCAAGGGCTGATTTTAGTTTCTAGTCCAGCTCTGGGCTCTGGGACCTCTGTGTGACAGGTCATTAAATTCCACCTTTATCTGGATAACTGATGATGCCCTCTTCTACACGGATGGTGTAAAACAATCCTAGTGAAGAAGGAGAAGACAAATCTGAATCTTAGGCAGGATTCCTATTTTATTGCTGCCCACTTCAGAACAGACCAGAATGCCATCCTGTCAGAGCTCCTGGCCCACCCCTTTTCGAAATCAACGCCACCCATTAGGCACCGCCTTGGTAATTATTTGCAATTCCTATGCTCTAGCCTGAATAGGTGCACTTTCGTTAGCTAATTTTACTTTTCATTCACCCTAGCTGCCCTCTCTCACCCACTCCACCTATCCCAGTCCTGAGGAAGACCCCGTAGTAAGGGGAAATTACATACAACAATTAGGGGTCGAAATGTCGATTTTTCCATCTTGACCTATCCATGAACAACAGACTAGTGTTCCATTGTATGGCCTAGGTGCAACATTGTTCTTTTATGGTGCTAAGTAAATACGCTTCTTTGATGTCAACAATGTATTCTGTGACCTCACTGGATCTTTAAAATCTTACGATCAACCCCAATCTTTCTTTCTTTTCGTGTAATTATTTTTCACTTTAGATTAAGCATAAGTATTTGTGTTGTTTAAATGTACATACTGGGACCACTTTCCCTGTAACATTGAATACCCTGGTCCCAGTACTTTTGGGTTCTCCCTTCTAGGTAATGATCTGACTGTCTAAGCAGTAGTTTTTTGTGAACGTATACAAAGTAACCCTGGGAGGAACACTACCCTACGATCACGGAGTGTGCGTATTTTGTGCAACTACAAGCTACGTGAATCGCAGGTAGCACAGTGTTAAAACACATAGCGTAGCGGGAATTTTTTGCTTGCCTGCCGTCCTCAACGCCAAGTTCTTTAAAAACTTACCACCAACCCCAATCCTCACAAAAACCACTTACCTACCCCACCTCCCCCTTTTCCTCTGGGCACATTGTATATATTCAAAGAAGTTTGTTTGTCATACATATGCTTTGATGAGGATGTGATTAAATAACATCTCTCTCTTTCTTATCCTGTAATTGTTTTTCACTTTAGATTAAGCATAAGTATTTGTGTTGTTTAAATTTACATATTGGGACCACTTTCCCTGTAACATTGAATACCCAGGTCCCAGTACTTTTGTGTTTACCCTTCAGATAATGATCTGACTGTCTAAGCAGTAGTAATCCTGGGTGGAACACTACGCTACGCTCGCGGAATGTGTGTATTTTGCGCACCTACAAGCTACGCGAATCGCACGTAGCACAGTGTCAAAACGCATAGCATAGCAGGCATTTTTTGCTTGCTTACCTTCCTCAATGCCAAGTTGGAGACCACGAGCGAGCAAAATCAACATCCCAGAGAGAATTTTTCCTCATTCACGATTAGCAACATCAAGTTGCCGATCGCGAGCGTGAAAAATAATCCTCCCGGCGAGATTCTCAATGCGGGGAGGTCAGGTTTCTCATTGCGAATGGTCGCGTATGCTCGCGACCACTCATGATGAGCAACTACCAGTCTGCGTTGAGAAAGCTGCAGCTCGAGTACAAATCTACTCGAGCGGCAGAAAACGCCGACTAGCACTGTGCATAATGCCATTACAAATGATTGCACAGTGGGGACACGCATCTGACACTGTGCAATCATTGCGAATAGCCTTTCCCTACCGCACTATGCAATTCGCGTATCTAAGCGTAGTGTGCTTATTGCAAAGTGCACTTTGCGTAGCTATGTGTAGTGCGACTACGTGAACTACCCCCAGGGTTAATACAAGACGCCCACCTGTCTGCCTGTTAGATGTGCAAGAAGAGACTCTGCAAGATAGTGTAGTGGTCACATCTTTGGCTCTAGTGGAATGAGCAACAAGCCAACTGGGGGCTTTTTCTTGGCCAATAAGTAGCACATTTTGATGCAGAATACTATCCATATGGTGGGTTTTGTTTCGGCACTGCCTTACCTTTCTTGACACCAACATATCCTACGGAGACCTGAGTGTCCACCTGGAACTGTTTGATATGATCAAGGTAGAACTGCATCACTCTTTTGGGTCCAGACCATGGAGTCTCACCTCCTCTTCCATAGGATGCGGTGGGGCATAAAAGCTAGGCAAAGTAATGGCCTGGACTACATGGAATGGAGTTACCACCTTGGCAAGAAGGATGTTCAAGTCAGAAGGACCAGCTTTTCTGGACAGAACAAGACAGACAGTGCGTTAAACTCACAGACCCTGCTATGTATGTCATTGCCACAATAAATACCGTCTTGATGGTGAGGAATCTGAGTGGGCAACTGTGTTGCAGTTCAAAGGGATCTTTAAGAATGTTAGAAAAAGGTTTCGGTCCCATTGAGATATAACAAAGAGCCTCAGTGGAAATGTGTTAACTTGAACAGCGATGGCTGGTCTGGCAATTGTAAAAAGGCAGAGATGGCAGAGAGGTAACCTTCGATGGTGCCCCAAAGCAGAACCCTGCTCGGAAAAGGAAAGAAAAAGTGTGAACCAGGTGCACATAAGGGATCAATGTTGGTACTTGTACACAATAACATATGATGCCCCAATACCCAGTAGTCTCCGACATCACGACACTCCTTACCATGGTTCCTCCATCTGCTACTACATTTTCAGTGATAGATCTGAAGAACGCTTTCTTTTCGATCCCTATCCATCCTGATAGTAGATATTTGTTCAGCTATACTTTGAATAATAGATCTTTCAGATTTTGTAGAGTTCCCCAAGGGTATATGGAGAGTCCTAGTATTTACAGGCAAGCTTTAAAAAAGACAACTTGATTATTTTCCTGTGTCAACAGGGATGACTCTTGTACAATATTTATTTATTTATTTAGTTATATAGATTTATTTTTATGAATATATGAATATGCCTATGGCATCTTGTTGGCAGCTGATACTCCTGAGCAGTGTGAAAAAGGAACATTGTTATTGCATTCATTTCTTGCCTCACACCATCACAAAGTTTCTCAGAAGAAATTGCAATATTGTAGACAGAAGGTTACCTATTTAGGTCACCGCCTGTCTAAGGAGGGACGTGCTCATTGGTCTTACTTCTTCTTGAAGGCAGTGGATCCCTAGCTTCTCACACATTGTTAAAGCTTTGTTGGCCCTTCTGAGTAAAGACACTCCAATGCCCCTTCCATGGAAAAATGAATGCCAGAAGGCTTTCCAACAGTTGGGTCAAGCTTTCTGTTCGCACCAGTATTAGCCACCTCAGACTACACTAAGGCTTTCACACTCTATGTACACAAGAGGGATGGCTGTGCGCTTTCAGTTTTAGTACAGACACACGGTGATAAGCAGTGTCCTTGTGCATATTTTTCAGCTGTCCTTGATCCAGTGAGTTGCCTGGGTGTTTCCATGCTGTTGCAGCGGCAGCTGTGTCCAAACGTCAGAGTGAAGGGAAAGTCTTGTCACATAGATTACTTGTGTTAATACCCCATGCAGTTGATGCCCTTTTGAACCAAACAAAAACTCAGCATTTAACTAGTGCTCGTTTGACAGGATATAAATTGACATTTTTGGCTCTTCACATCACTCTGAAAAGAAGTTCAACTCTGAATCCGGCTACTCTGTTGCCATATCCAGCGACTCAGTCCCAGTCACAAAAGCCTCATGATTGTATATTCCTTATTAAGGAACAGACAAAGGGTCGTGTCGACTTGCAAGATATTCCCCTCTCAAATGTTGATGGAGAACTGTGGGTTGATGGGTCCTGTTTGAAATTACCAGATGGCACAACATCAGCTGCATATGCAATCACAACACTTCAGACGGTAGTTGAGACAGCTCGTATTCCACGAAGTCCGCTCAGGCAGCTGAGCTAATAGCCCGGACAAGAACGTGTGAACTTAGTACTGACTTGTCTGTTAACATCTACACTGATAGCCGCTATGTTTTCAGAGTGGCTCATGATTTTGGGTTACTCTGAAAGGAAAGAGGCTTTCTTACATCCCATGGGATGCAAATAGTGCATAAAGAGTTGGTGCACAATCTCCTGACTGCCTTGACATATCCGGAGAAGATAGCAATTGTTAAGTGTAGTGCACATAAGAAGGTGACAGATGGAAGAGGATGAGGCAATGCCTTTGCAGATCACATAGCCCGCAAAACTGCAATGCAGCGAAGCACCACATCTATGTATGTAGTGAAGTCACAGGTTGAACGTTGGCATGATGCCAGGCAGGAAATGCTAGACATGCAGAGATCTGCCTCTACAGAAGAACCTGAGCAATGGTCTAAGGAGGGAACAATGGATGATGAGGGCTGTTGGAGAAATAAAGATATGACTAAGTGGTGATTGCCCACAGCTTACTTACATTCTATGATTGATATGGCACATGGGCCGGCACATGTTGGAGCCTCCTCGATAACAAAGCTGCTTATGTAAGTTTGGGAGCATCCAGAGATTGTCGGCACGGCTAAAAAGAGAGTGCAGTCCTGCTTGATATGTCTTCAGTACAATCCTGGAAAAGGGACACAAACTCCCAAAGGAGGGTTTGCTACACCAACTGCACCTTTTGAAGTTCTGCAAATGGATTACATCCAGCTTGTATGTTGTAACAATTTGAAATATGTCCTAGTGGTGGTATGTGAATTCAGTAAGTGGATGGAGGCGTACCCTACGAAGAACAATACAGCTCTTACTACAGCAAAGGTGCTTCTAAAATAATTCTTCCCCAGATTTGGTGTTTGCAAATTTTTGTGGAGTGATAACGGACCCCATTTTATTAGGCAAGTTGTGGAGTATGTCCATAAAGGATTAGGGATTAAGCAGAGGTTTCATGCTGTCTTTCACCAACAATCAGCAGGGCTAGTGGAGCGATACAATGCTACCCTCATAGTGAAGCTAGCTAAAAGGCCTGACACACTACCCTAGGGATTGTTGTCCATTAGGTCAGTGCCACATTCACAATCTGGCCTTACACCATACGAGGTGGTATTTGAAAGGCATATGAATATTTGGGGAATTCCTAGGCTGCACCCCATACATGATGTACCTTTTGTCTTGATGAGTGAATACCTATCACAGTTGACTCACAGCTTGATTTCTATTCATCAACAGGTTCGAGAAGCTCCTCCTGACAGGTCGAAAGGTGAAGGCCGTGAACTACGTCCAGGCGATCATGCGATAATCCTGTCCTTCCAGAGATTGAGCAGTTTGGAACCTAGGTGGCGCGGCCCAGAACAGTCCTCCTGGGGACAAGAACTGCAGTCTGAGTGATGAATAGGAGGAACTGGGTGCATTCCACCCACTGCAAAAAGGTGCTCTCTACCTTGGTGGAACCTACTGTCCTGGTCAACCATTGAGACATCCTGGACACAGAGAGAGGCCAAGCTACATCACCTGAAGAACCTGAGGGAGTCTTCCCGGACCACACGATCCCTGGTACATCCCGATACCAACTGCCACACTGGAGAGATTGTTGAAAGAGACTGGTTGAGCAACCGTCCTGGTGAGGGGGGATCCTTTTGCTCAGTAACACCCATCTCAGCCCTCAGTGAAGAAACCAATGGCTGCCCAGGACTTTAGAGCTCCATCTGCTTTGTTGTTTCAGCATCAAGAGAATATGCCTGTGAAAGAGACCCCGACTGCTGGTAGAATCTGTGACAAGAAGATTATGTGCATTGTTGGGTTTACTGTCAGTGTGATCATTATGGCAGTAATTACTTGGGTTGTAGAGGAAGTGGATCCTGCTCAAGGAATTCTGAATGCCACTACTCCAGCACCCATTGAGCATCACTACTTTTCTCTCCCATATCATGAGCAGAAACATCGACAATCCTATCTGAATAATATGTTCATCTAAATGTTACACCACACACATAATGCTACGAACATTACCAACTGTTGGGTGTGCGGAATGATGCCTGCTCATCAGAAAAAGGGATGAACACATTTCATTCCTTTGCCATTCTCATACAATGGTTCTTGCCAAGCCTTGTTCGCACTTTTATTGGCTTCTGAAGTGGCTAATATTACTGGTTCTGGTTTAGGAAGGCTAAACTACTATGTTAATAAAGCGTGTTATCCTGATGAGGAAGGCGATCCGCAAACTAAAGGGACTATATGGGAGATGGAGGAGTACCAATGAGAAAATGCTTCTACACATTATGTTTGCCCATATACTCGACCAGCTAAAGGTAATGGACCTCCTGTTATAGCTGTCACTAGAGCCCGAGTAGATTTTATGTGTGAGTAGTGTTTGGAAAATTCCAATGGGAGGAAGCGAATGTGCTCTGGTTTTAAACATTGCTGGCACCAACAACAGCACTTCACATTGTCACGTTACATCTATTTTATATGAGGGAACAAGGGGTACTATAATTAACCTGTCGGCTGGTCAGGAACATGTTTGTGTCCTTTTTGTTACATTCTGTCTTTCTGGCACCTGCATCATATCACAAGGACTATTGACTGATTAATGACATTTCTAAGAACAGATAGAAAAATACAATAAGTAATGATGAGGTGGATCAGACTGACACCGCACTGCAGCAATGTGTTGATTTTAATTTGGGGCTGTTCTTCTTTGTTGGTGCTGCCTTGAACAGTAGGAAAATCAGATGGTTGACACATATCGTAGAGGCTGTGACCAACCAGACAGATAAGGCACTTAGAAACATTACAGAGGAACTACAGATTGCGAGGATTGTGGTGCTCCAAAACCGTATGGTCCTGGATGTAGTTCTGGCTGATCAAGGTGGTACATGCCACATCATTGGGAGTAGTTGCTGCGTGTACATTCCAGATCATGCCCCTTCAGTTTTTGATGCAATATCCAAGCTACCCTTTGACCGGTTGGCTATGGACACTGTTTACCACCTGGGGCTGGAAGTTGTTGACGATATTATGTATATTGTTTGTGATTCTGATGACCTGCTGTTTATGTATACAATGCGGACCAATGCTTTGCGTTTTCTGTATCACTGCTTGTACACTTACCAGACGTGATGTTAAATAAATTAATGCCCAACTTGTACTAGATAAAGAGATTGATAAAATGATGAGAATCGACATACATGATGTTTACTTAGACTATTCTAGATTATAGATGTCTTCAGCTAATGCTAAAAGGGTCGTCTGTGGAAATTTGGCAGAGATCACTGTTAGCATTGAGCTGAAGCTATATTGTTTGCGCCAGCCATCTTGACTGACCAAGTGCTCGCCATGTGCTCCTTCCTTCTTTGCTGTTGCTGCCCTTGTGTTTTGCTCAAGAACTGGCTACACTTAGCCCCTGCTACTCTGCACATACTCAGAAGAGTCTGTAGCTGCCCATGCACCTGCTCTAGTCTGTTACTGTCAGGCTGTTTTAACTGAAGTCAGCAACTCATTGCCCCTCCTTCTTTGTTGACTGTGCATTGTTTGTATGACCATCTATGTATGTAACTCTTCCTATGTGTACTTGTACCGCCTCCTTTTGAGCTCCTGTGTGGGTAAAAAAGACCCACAGTACTTCTACTCCTTGTGCTACTTCATACACTGCAAAAGGGTGTTATGTGAATGTAGTTCCACTTGATGAGGCTTATTGAAGTGTTTGCTTGATATTTCAGCTTCTGTGTCAATCTCTACTTATTGGTCTGAGAACAAGTGTGCAGAAGGATGAACCCCTTGCACCGGTAGGCCTTGCTGAGGTCTACTTTTACCAAGGCATCTCAATGCCACTGAAGTAAAAATCGTTCTACCCAGTGAGTCGGTTGTATCCACTCAACATCTGATTTTGAACTTTGCTGCATGTCTGCCACCTCAATTGTCTGTGACAGTCTCGATCAAGCCTGCTATAAAACCACTGGCTGCACTTGTGTAACCCAATCCCAGATTGAGTGCATATATCAGCCAAAAAACCATGTAGTGTTTACTGACCACAATGCTAGGCTGGCAGAAGAGAAAGTCATTTTACCAAAGGTTTCCAGCCTCTAGGATTCCCTGTCAGGTGGAGTGGAAGGGAACATGCCAGGGGTAACTCAGGACATGGAGCACTGAACTACCAGGCAACCGGGGTGCGGTGCTGCATTAGGAAATTAGGGTACCCTGGAGTAGAGCGTTGGTGGTGGGCAATAGTCCAATTTACAGAAGCCCTTGTCCAGAGCTTGGAGCATGCCCCAAGATGGACATCTGTAAGAGCTTCCATAAAAATGAGTAAAGTGGTATAACTCCTGGCTAAAGCACTTCTGTCAAAATGTTCATCTTGACAACCACCAAGGGTAACTGAAGGTCCAGGATCACAGTGCCCTCCTCACACCATAGCATAAGAGGCTCCCTCCTATAGAGCATGATAGCGGGAGAGACCAACCTAGTGTCTGTGGAGGTGTCCAAACCACTGGCATCTGCCATTTCCTCATACAAGTTTTCCTCAGCATCTTCAACAGGGTAGTGGGAACCATAAGGGTCCTCAGACCCCTTCCATTTGCCCCTCTGGTCCAGGCCTATCAATAGACTAATGCAATGTCTCAGACTTTGGAGGGCACCCGTCCAACTGCATGTCGGAGTCGTGAATGATGATGGTGATGGTGTCAGCGTTGGAGCAGGTTCCGGAGAAGGTCGAGGTGAGTCGACCGGCACCACTCTGGATACATCATTGGATCAAAGGGGCAACTAGTACGGTGGGTGGACCTGCTGGTGAAAGACCAGTAGAGGCCACTCCCGAACCAGTGGGGTCTAAGGCAATGCAGAAGGAACACTCAAAAATGAAGTGCAAGGCCTCGTAAAATTCTCGTAACTGGGCAGGGGTCACACTAGGTTCAGGAGACTCTGGAAAGCAGGAGATGGCCCAGGTACATGCTCCACCATGGAGCTAGGCCCTGAATGCTAATGCGCCCTTGTCTCAACAGATGACTTTGATGGACATGGCAAAGTCAAAGATTTCTTCGACTTCTTGCTCTTCTTAACCTGTGGGACTTACCTGATTTCCCTGAAAACTTCAACTGCAATGACAAGCACCTGGAGTGGCTCTGCAAATTATCTTGACTGAGATCTTAAGGGTAAACATCGAGCAATGAGGAACTTAAGAGAATACAACCTCAAGGCTTTGGGGTACATGGCACAGAGTTAATGCAATTCAGGGCATTATAGATGCACTCTAAACAACAGAGGCACAATAAATGTGGGTCTCCGACCAACATCTGTCGGTGACAGGTACCACAGGGTTTGAAATTTGCCTTCCTGGTAGATATCCTAACACACCAGGGGTTGTATAATGATATCGCACATCTTTTTTGTTTGCAGCACAGCACACTATCCAAAAGGTGTGCTTGGTGCAAAGAAGACGAATGTGCCAAATTAGAATTTATGAGCTTCCCCAGAGTAGCCACAAACTTGCGTTCCTCCAGGGCTGGGCATTCAAGTGAAATACAGAGCAGCTTTTAAACAACTGAAATACAGAGCAGTTATTTAAAAGCTGCTCCATGTTTCACTGTGCAGGTGGCAACTTTTACGGAGGATTAGAGATTTCCTTGCAGGCAGATGCAATGAGTGACTGCACCCGCCTGCTGAGGTATGTCTGGGGGGTCCATGCGACCCTCTTTCTCCCCCTCATAGGACTCCCTTTAAGAGGTGCACTGAAAATCAGTCCTCTTTTTGTGCGCCTCTTAAAGGCATGCTTGACTCTGCGCCCGCATTACTAAAACTTCATTAGCCTTGAGGCAAAGTGATTCCCCCATTTGCCTGATGCCACACCTCCATGCAAATGAGGGAATGCCTTCATATGATAGCACTGGTTCAACATGTGTATCTGCGCTATCTGTATTACAAAAAGGGATGCACAAGCATTTGCAACTCCTTCTGTAGTACCATTGTGCCCAGAGGATACTCAAAGTGGGTGCACATGCCCATTTGAGCCCAGGAGAAAAAGTCTTAAGAAAAAGTTTTTTTTAAAGGGTCAGTGTTAGACCTGGCATTAGTGGCGTGAGTCTCCCTTCCATTTTTACTGATTGCCTCCTCTGTTTTCGTTATGTTTTGCTGGTTATATGCTTTGGGCACTGTGCCACTGCTATTCAGTGCCACAGTGCAAGTGCTCCCTATTTTAAATTGATGTATTGATTAGTGACTCCATGATTGGGTTATTTGATTTACTTGTTAGACCCTAGTAGAGTGCACCATGTGTGCCCAGGGCTTGTAAATCAATTGCTGCTGGTGGGCTTGCAGCACTGGTTGTGCCACCCACAGGAGCAGCTTGTAAAATGTGTCTCGGGCCTGCCATTGCAGAGCCTATGTGCAGTCTAGTACTGCCATGCTGACTTGGCAAGTGCACCCACTTGCCAGTCCCTAAACCTTCCCTTTTCTTCAAATCAGACACCCCTATGGTAGGCCCAAGTACAGGGTGCATTGTAAGGATTAGGTAGGACATGTATTGGTGTGTGTGGCATGTCCTAATACTGAATTACAGCCATTTTCGTTTTTCACTATTGCAAGGCTACTTGTTCTCCATAGGCCAGAATGGGCAGTTTTATTACATTTTATAATCCTAACTGACTCAGGGAAAATGGTAGAAATTCGAATTTAGTATGCCTGAACTCAGAATGATACAATACATCTTTTAGTAAAGTTGGTTTTAACATTCTGTGTTTGAAAATACCACTTTTAGAAAGTAGGTATTTTCTTGCCTAACTATCCAAGCCTGCCTCTGCTAGGTTGTGTATTCCTTGTCCGGAGTTTGAGTGACAGGGGCTGGGGGATTCCAGGAGACAGGGTGAGTCAGTGCAGTGCTTAAAAGGGAGATCTGCATCTAGATGGGTGGGAGGAGTTGCACCAGGTACATGAAAAGGGCTGTGCACAATGCTGGCTCCACCTCCTGTGGTGTGTCTGATGTCTCTTCCCTGCACTGTGAAAGGAAAGAAGGAGTCTTGTCAACAAAGTTCTCCAGGATTGACCAGAACTGGCTTGGACTAGGCAGAGGCCTCTCTGCCTTCAGAGAACAAAGAGAAAAGTAGTATAAATAGTGGGACCCAGGCCCAAGAACTTTAGATCACTTCTGGGAACAAAGTAAACCTTTTGCCAAGGTGAAGAATCAAGGAAGCTGTAGGAGTTTGGATTACCCCTCTGCCAGTGTGCTGTTTGCTGGGTTGGCCTGCAGTGGTTTCTTTATTTCCAAGGAAAGGAGAAGGAAGTTTCATCATCTTGCAGAATATTTCTCCAAGGGCTTGAACTTGTGCTAGCCTCCTGCTGAAGACTCAGGGACAAAAGACTTCACCACCCCTCAGAGTTTCCTTGCTGGGAATTCTGTCTACAAAAGCCTGCGTGTTGCTGGGAGTTGGAAGCACGACACATCGAGAGAAGCGTATCGCAGTCACAGCTGTTACCATTGCATCGCCGGAGAAGTGTGTCGCCACCGCAGAGTTTGCCGCCGCATCACCAGAGAAGCATGTCTTGAGAAACATGTCGCCGCGCTCAGTGGTTAGAGGCGGCAGACCCGGAAGCTGAGATCAGCCGTGGACCAGGGTTCGATTCCCCGCCTCGGCGGGTCTCGGGCTCAAAAATTCCACGGACTCGACAATTCTCGCTCCGGTGCCTACTCGACTCACGGGGTCACACTCTGCGACTCTGGGCAATAGCTTGCTTAATCTCCACTACGGCCCCTCGCGGCGGGATGCCTGGCTTTCACCTTGTGAATACCCTACCGGGGTATCTCACAGGGGAATACCAGGACGGGTTCCCTAAGCAAGCGCCTTGAGACCCCTGGGTGATTAGTGCGCTATATAAATCGAAACACATTTACATTTACATTTACATTCGAATTTAGTATGCCTGAACTCAGAATGATACAATACATCTTTTAGTAAAGTTGGTTTTAACATTCTGTGTTTGAAAATACCACTTTTAGAAAGTAGGTATTTTCTTGCCTAACTATCCAAGCCTGCCTCTGCTAGGTTGTGTATTCCTTGTCCGGAGTTTGAGTGACAGGGGCTGGGGGATTCCAGGAGACAGGGTGAGTCAGTGCAGTGCTTAAAAGGGAGATCTGCATCTAGATGGGTGGGAGGAGTTGCACCAGGTACATGAAAAGGGCTGTGCACAATGCTGGCTCCACCTCCTGTGGTGTGTCTGATGTCTCTTCCCTGCACTGTGAAAGGAAAGAAGGAGTCTTGTCAACAAAGTTCTCCAGGATTGACCAGAACTGGCTTGGACTAGGCAGAGGCCTCTCTGCCTTCAGAGAACAAAGAGAAAAGTAGTATAATTAGTGGGACCCAGACCCAAGAACTTTAGATCACTTCTGGGAACAAAGTAAACCTTTTGCCAAGGAGAAGAATCAAGGAAGCTGTAGGAGTTTGGATTACCCCTCTGCCAGTGTGCTGTTTGCTGGGTTGGCCTGCAGTGGTTTCTTTATTTCCAAGGAAAGGAGAAGGAAGTTTCATCATCTTGCAGAATATTTCTCCAAGGGCTTGAACTTGTGCTAGCCTCCTGCTGAAGACTCAGGGACAAAAGACTTCACCACCCCTCAGAGTTTCCTTGCTGGGAAATCTGTCTACAAAAGCCTGCGTGTTGCGGGGAGTTGGAAGCACGACACATCGAGAGAAGCGTATCGCAGTCACAGCTGTTACCATTGCATCGCCGGAGAAGTGTGTCGCCACCGCAGAGTTTGTCGCCGCATCACCAGAGAAGCATGTCTTGAGAAACATGTCGCCGCGCAAGGTCGCAGTCACATCGCCAGAGAAGCGTGTCCGGGCCTGTCACAGCACCAAAGCTACAGAGTCGCTGCACAGGCACCAGGAGTGCATGCATCGTCTTGACATCATCGCATCAAGGGTGCCATCTTATCGCATCGCATCGAGGCACCATCTTGCGCATCGCAACCGGACCGCAGGCCGAGAGTCTACGCATCACCTCCAAGGATCTAGACGCATCCACTACTCTGCGCAAGCATTGAGGCACGACACATCATCTCCCCCAAAGCAAGGAACCGATGCATCTCCCACTCTGCGAGCCTATTTTTTGTTTTGCGCTAAACATCCAGGAACTTTTGTGATCAACTTGAACTTAGTAACTTCTATCATCTTTAAGTCAATTTTGAGTACAGTATTGTTGATTTTTGTCTTTTGTGTTCTTGTGTTAAGTCTATATAAAGAATACATATTTTTATCAAACCTGTGTTGTATCCATCTGTAGTGTTTTCACAATTTTACTGTGTATATTCAAAAATGTTTAACACTCTGCCTCTGGGATAAGCCTGTCTGCTCTGTGCCAAGCTACCAAGGGGGTGAGCAGGGGTTATCTAGGAGTGTAATCCCCTTATCCTGACTTAGAAGCAAGGGTCCGAATTTGGACAAAGGTGTATACCATTGCCAACAAGAGAACCCCAATTCTTCATTGGTCGTCAGCGGTGAGAATTTGGACCTGCATTTGTGACTCATATACAGTAATTGGTGTAAACTACTTGTGAGTGCAGACCAAACGCGACCACATACTTTCTTTGGTAGAATTTGTTTCCTTGGACTGTTATTTTTCCTGAAAACTCCCAATTCTTACTGCCATGAGTAGACCAGCATATGTTGCATCTATGGATCTAGATTTTGAGGAAGAGAGGTTGAAAACCTACACTTTGAAACAGCTCAAACATCTCTGCAAGAAATTGAAGGTTGCTACACCAAGGATTTTTAAAAAGGACGACTACCAAAAGGCTCTGAGGGCCTGGGTAGAAGAAGAAAAGCCCCTGAGTTGGTGGTGGAGCCATCTGGGGATGCCGATGGGCAACTGGATAGGCCAGTGTTTCCAGCCAGGGGAGGGGTACCGTCCCCACCTGACAGTAGTATCTCTTCCAAAGACCTGTCCCCCAGAGAGTTGGAAGACAGAGAGAGAAATAGGGCACACAAGCTGGAGATGGCTAAGCTTAATATGGAGGGTCAGAGGGAAGAAGAGAATAACAGATTGTCCTTGGAGAGAGAGAGAATGAGAATGGAACATGAGAGGGTGTTGAGGGAGTTAGAGATCAAGGCAAAGGGCTTAGAGATCAATTCCTCTGTTGGCAGCGCACCATCTGTGCCTTCAGAAGGCAGGGTTTATATCCCCAAGGATGTCATCAAAGATTTCCATAAGCATGAAGATATTGGGCAGTGGTTTGCAGCCTATGAAATAGCAATGTTGGCCCATTGGGTCCCTGAGAAGGATTGGGGAGCGGGTTGTGGGGCCGCTTTGTGAGTGAGGGAAGGGATACTTTGTTAGACCTACCCAGTGAGAATAGGATGTCTAATGCCCACATGAAGGAAGCACTGATGACAAGATATGGTTTGACCCCAGAACTCTATAAACAGAGGTTTAGGAATTGTAAGAAGCTGGAGGGAACCACATGGGCAGAATATGTATCTTTCTTTTGCAGAGCTATGGATGGTTGGGTGAAGGGTAGCAAAGTGGATACTTTTGAAGCGCTCTATGATTTGATTGCAAGGGAGTACTTATCTGCTAATTTTCTTCCAAAGCTAAACCAGCACCTTATTGAGAGAAAGCTGACTAACCCTAGGAAGCTTGCTGAGGAGGCAGACTGATGGGTCAGTACCAGGGTCTACAAGGGTCATGTGGGAGACTCAGCCAAAGGTGGGCAGGGTCCCCATCAAAAGAGTGGGGGAGACAAGGGTAAACAGAGGGAGTTCCAGAAAGGGCCCCCAAGTAATTCCCAAGGGAACCAAGGCAAGGGTTCCCAGCATCCCCCTGAGAAGATATCAGAGCCCCCGACAGGTAAACCTGTTAACAGGGCACCAGCTACCTGCTTTCAGTGTAAGCAGGTGGGACACCGTTGGTGTCCCCAAAGGAGTCAGTATGTGCCACCCCGTGCACCACCCTGTCAGATGGCCAGTGAAACCCTGTGTGGGGAGGAAATGGATGCCCAAGGTAGGTGGAGTCCCACAGAAATGTCCCTTTTCTCATTAGGAGACTTTGAAATTGTCCCTAAAACTCAGCTGCCTGATAACACTAAAAAAATACAAGCAGTGGGTGACCATCATTGGCCATAGAGTGGAGTCTCTTAGAGACACTGGAGCCAGTGTGACAGCTGTCAAGTGCCTGAAGAGCATGTGGTCCTCAATGCATTCTTCCCAGTTGTTGCCACTGACAACACAGAGAGTCATTGAAAGGTGGCTCAGGTTCCCTTTGAGTGGGGGGGTCTCTGGTACTCTTCAAGTAGCAGTGAGGCCAACCTGCCTGTTGATTGTCTGTTAGGCAATGATTTAGAAAGCTCCCCTTGGGCTGAGGTGGAAAAGAAGGCTCATTTAGAGATGTTGGGTCTGCCTGAGTGGGCGTTTGTGACCACTCGGTCTATGGCAGCCAAGTGGGTTCAAGAGATCCTTGAGCCTGAAAGTATGGCCCAGGAACCTGCCTTAAAGAGAAGAGGTAGGGGGCGCAGGAAACCAGCCCCCATTGTTCCCATGGTCCAGGAGGAGGCAGACCTTGAGAAGGATGCTCTGGAACCTACAGGGGAGCAAATTGCTGAACTGGGGGACCTACCTGAGCTGACCCATTGGCAGCAAGAAGGAGGGCCCTCCAGGGAGGAATTTTGTGCAGAGCAGAAGAAGTGCCCTTCTCTTGTGGGTTAGAGGCAACAGGCCACAAACCAGGCAGAAGGTGATCAGTCTGGATCACATTGGATCTGCTGGGAGAACGACTTCCTGTATAGCAAGCCTAAGGTTGCTGAGTCTGGGTCAACCCGTGTGCTGGTGGTACCCCAGCGCTTTAGAGCCTTCCTACTGGGGTTGGCTCATGACGTACCTTTAGCTGGACTTGTCAAACTTGCCAGGCAAGTGGGAAAAGTTGAAGGAAGCACAAGGCTCCCCTCCAACCTTTCCCTTCAGTCAGTACCCCCTTTGAACGGGTAGGCATTGACATTGTGGGGCCACTGGACCCCAAGACAGCCATGGGCAACAGGTTTATCCTGGTCTTGGTGGACCATGCTACCCAGTACCCGGAAGCCATCACACTCAGGACAGTGACAGCCCCTGTGGTGGGATGTGCACTGATGGGGATTTTCTCCCGTGTGGTTTTGGATCAGAAAGGGGGAGGGGGACTCTCTGGGTTCTACCGATGAGATAGGAGGTTATCCAGTCCAGGGTTTTTTCTCAGATCCCTGTGTCACGGAGGCATGTGTGCAGGGTGTTGTGGCAGACAGTGTTGAAAGCGGCTGAGAGGTCCAAGTGGATAAGGCAGTGGTTTAGCCGTTGTCAAGTATGGTTCTGATGTCATCAGTGGCAGCGATGAGGATGGTTTCAGTGCTGTGGTTGCTACGGAATCCGAATTGGGAGTGGTCCAAGATGTTGTTCTCCTCCAGGAAGCGAGTCAGTTCTCTGTTGGCCGTCTTTTTATTGACTTTGCTGGGAACAGGAGCAGGGAGATGGGTCCGAAGTTCTTGAGGTCCTTTGGGCCTGCCTTAGGTCGTTGAAGGACGTTGATCTCGAGGTGTTTCCAGCTTTTCGGGAGGGTGTTGGTCTTGAAGGAGTTGTTGATGATTTTTGGAAGTTGGGGTGCGATGATGGAGCTTGCCTTGTTGAAGATGTGGTGGGGGTAGGGGTCGGAGGGTGAGCCGGAGTGGATGGTGTTCATGATTTTGATGGTGTCTTTGTCGTTGACGTGGTTCCAGGAGAGCAGGAGGTCGGTGTGCTTGGAGGGTGTTGAGTCGGGGGTGTTGGCTAAGTATGGGCGAAATTTGGAGATCTGCGGTCCACAAATTCACGCGAAATCGCAAAAAAGTTCATGAATTCGTGGATTTTCCCGCGAAATACCAGATTTTTTGCGATTTCCATCTACTCAAAGGAGTACTTTCTACTGGCTAATCAGTAAGTGCTACCTCGTTGGGTAAATGTATAGTGCTTTTCCTACACTGCAGCTGCGTAAAGGGACAGAAGATTTGTCTCCACGACCATGTGTGCCTGTAACTTGCCACCGCGCCAAAATGCGCTGAGGTCCCTTGAGTGAGCTGTCCATCATAGTCGGGATTGAGAAAGGGCGGGAAGACGTTTGATACCGCTAGTGTGTGGTGCGGGGCTTCTATGCGTGTTCACATGCCTCTTGTTATATAAAGGGTCAGAGAGCGAGCAGGGAAGCAGGTGAGGAGAAAGCAGCCTCCTGGTCCCAGGAACGGGGATTGCGCTTGAGAAACTCAGGGATGCAAAGACCTCCCTCGGGTATTACAGCTAATTTTTGACAGCAGTTATGGGGTTAAAGCACACTTGCCCAGCCTCAACCGTGCTCACTAATGTTTTGGGCTGATTAAAACGTTACTGCATTTGAGCTTCAACTCGGGCAGCTGCTTTATTTATATCTGTAAGTACTTCATTAATTAATTTTTGGCCCACAGTTAGCACTTACAGAGTTAAGGCAGGTGCCCGAGTTGAAGCTAACTTTGTAACCATTTTAGAATGGCGCCAGCAAGTACTCTGGCAGCTTGCCAGCGCCATTCTAAAATGGTTACAAAGTTAGCTTCAACTCGAGCACCTGCCTTAACTGTGCTTCCTGGGGCCCCAAAAAATAATTCCGCCCGCTCTAGAATTCGCACATTTTTCGGCAATTTTGCGAGATTCGCTGTTCGCAAAATTGCCGAAAATTCGCAAATTTCCCAAGCGGAGCGGATTTTGCATCCATACTTAGTGTCAGCGTATAATGTTGCCATCTTGGTGTCAAAGCTGCTGTAGATGTCTGCGATCTTGCATTGGAAGAAGGTGGCCAGGGAGTCACTGAGTTCTTGTGACGGTGGGATGTCGTTGGAGCTGGAGCTGGGAGAGGCAAGTACTTTCACGATGATGAAGAGCTCTTTGCTGTTGTGAACATTGATGTCGATGCGTTCCTTGAAGGAGGTTCTTTTTGTGGATCGGATGAGTAGGTGGTGTTTGGTTCTATCAATCCTGACGGCGGTGTGGTTGCCTGGTGTCTGGTCGTTGTGCCACTGCTTCTCGAGCCTTCGGCAGGTGTGCTTGGAGTTCTGAAGGTCGGCATTGAACCAGGTGGCTCTCGTGTTGGTGTGCTTGTTGGAGGGTTTCCTGATTGGGGCGAGGGTGTTGGCACGGTCGTCGATCCATTGTTGGAAGTTGTGGGCTGCTGGGTTAGTCTCGGAGGGCTCGGGTGGAAGGTTTCAGGTGAGAGTGGTGATGAGCTGGTCTTCGGTGACTTTTTTCCAGCTGCGGTGTGGGATCCATTGCGGTTGGTGTTTTTCTCGAAGGAAAAATGGATGAAGTAATGGTCAGTCCAGTGGAGTTTGGTTATGTGGCTGAAAGTGCCGTGGTCTCTGGCGGAGAAGATGGAGTCGAACGTGTGTCCGGTGGAGTGGGTGAATGTCGTGACAAGCTGTTTGAGTCCGAGGTTGGTGATGTTGTCGATCAGGTTTGTGGTGTGAATGTTATTGGCATTCTCGAGGTGGAAGTTCAGGTCCCTGAGGAGGGTGTAGTCTGTGGAGGCGAGGGCGTGTGTGCTGATGAGGTCGGCGATGGATTCGCTGAATTGTGCACGGAGGCCTGGGGGTCAGTAGATGAGGATTCCTCCGAGGGTGGTGTTATGATTGACGTGGATCTGGAAGGGTAGGTGTTCGGCCATGCTGAGGGAGTCTTCGTATTGGTTGAGACTCTGTTGGTGTTCCTGTGGATGATGGTGAATCCTCCTCCGGGTTTGTTGTTGTTACAGTCCCTGCTGGTGATCTCGTAGCCATCCGGGATGGCTATGACTATGTCAGGCGCTGAGGAGGTGTTCATCCAAGTCTCCAAAAAGGAAGGCAACGTCCGGACCTGAGGAGTCGAGCAGGTCCCAGAGTTCAACGGCGTGTTTGTGGACTGAGCGGGTGTTGAGTAGTATGCAGCTGAGTTTATTGTGGTCGGTGGTGGTGTGATGGGCAGGACGTGCGCTAGCTGGTGTTGAGTGCATGGAGGGTATTGGATTAGTAGCAACATCGGGTGTCGTGGTGCTTGCATGGGCCTGGGGGTCTGGCGCTGGGCACGGTCCAAGCACGGGCGGGTGCAGACAGGCTTGCCTTAGGCATGCCTGTGGCATACCAGCAGCGCGGCCTTGCAGCGATCGCCATTAAGTAGGGAAGGAGGCGGGTGTGGGGCTGGGTCAGGGGGCGGGGCTAGGGGGGTGCAGGACATGATGGAAGCTGGAAGCGCTAAGGTGCTAAATCACAGATATGTCCCAGAATCACACAACATTAATGCCCCAGGAAAAAATACACAATAGTAATGCCCCAGAAATTACAAAGACAAAGAGCAAATAGAACGCAAGAGCTGAGGAGGAGACGGGCGCGAGGTTCGAGCTCGTGGCGGACTGTGGGCGGGAGATCAGCTGGCGGAGCTACCGGGGAGAGTGCTGCCTGGACCGGAAATCCAGGCAGCACAAGGCTTGTATGGAAACTAGGAAGACTAAGGGGTCGATTCCGATCCGGGAAAAAAAACGTCCGTACGATTTGTATACGGAGCTCTCTCCGTACGAATCGTACCCGTCCGTCCGAGTCGCCAAGTACGATCCGCAATCCGTGAATCCGTCCGAATCGTCGCGATCCGTATGTATTGCAAGGCTGAAACTGTGAACCGTACGACTCGTACACATACCGTACGACTCGTACACATGCCGTACGACCCGACGAGTACGATCCAGGCCGGAGTATGAGGACGCGATTCGTACGGTCCACGTCAGGTAAGGGTGAGTCGTACGGAAAAGCACACAAATATATACACACCGTACGGTCCGTACCCCCCATGATCGCAGGGGTACGCACCGTACCCCTGCGATCATGGGGTGTACGAGCCGTACCCCATTGTACGATGGGTGTACGAGCCGTACCCCCATTGTACGATCGGTGTATGTGCCGTACCCCATTGTACGATGGGTGTATGAGCCGTACCCCCATTGTACAATCGGTGTACGAGCCGTACCCCCATTGTACGATCGGTGTACGTGCCGTACCCCATTGTACGATGGGTGTACGAGCCGTACCCCCATTGTACGATGGGTGTACGAGCTGTACACCGATCGTACGATGGGTGTACGGCTCGTACACCCATCGTACAATGGGTGTACGGCTTGTACACCCATCGTACAATGGGGTACGGCACGTACACCGATCGTACAATGGGGGTACGGCTCGTACACCCATCGTACAATGGGGTACGGCTCGTACACCCCATGATCGCAGGGGTACGGTGCGTACCCCTGCGATAATTGGGGGGTACGAGCCGTACCCGGGGGGCCGTTCCGTACCTGTTTCGGCGCGAACTCTGCTTTTACGGCTGTTTTCAGCTCCCGTAGAAAAAGGGTCGTACGGAGTGTCGTCAACACGGATCGTACTTCCTGGTTCGGAAATGGCTGCCAATTTACGTACGGACGTGGCGTACAGCGTCGGCCGGAGTGAATCCGTATGTACTTTTTATTTGTACGGTGTTTGGTACGAGTCGTACGGAGTGGCGCTTTGGGTTAGGATCGTACTTGCTAGTTCGTACGGGGACATTGTAGGTGTACGATTCATACGGGAAAAAGGCTCCAAACAGCTAATCGGAGCGTTTTTTACCGGATCGGAATCGACCCCTAAAACTGGGATTACCACTCCACAACACAGACTACCATACCACATAATTACTCTCCATAACACATAATCCCACAATACAAAATTCCTATACACTAAATCCCACATACTTTCTATCCACATAATTTCATTACACAATATACCACATAAATCCACTACACACAATGTACATTCACTCCACTCCAAAAAACATTAAAAAAAAAGTTTACATTTAAAATGCCAATAGCCTTAACTTTTACAAATGTAAGACCTATTACATTGCAAATGCGTCTTTAACTAGCAGTCGCGTTTGCAGAGGGGTGTAGAAATGGGGCTGGGCCTCCAGCCAAAACTCAAGTGTAGTGTGTAGGTCTTACAGGAGGTACGAGGAGGACTTCTTGGCCCCCCAATGTGCCTCAGTAGTAAAGTTGACCTCATCCCCCAACCAGTAGTTTCCCAGGACGTGCGTTTGCAGAGTGGTAAAGAAAGAGGCAAGAGGGATACAGAAAGAGGGAAGAGGGATGCAGAAAGAGGCACAAGGGTTGCAGAAAGAAGGGACAGAGGTGCAGAAAGAAGCAAGAGAAGTGCGGAAACAAGCACCAGAGAAGCCGAAAGAGGGATGAGCGATGGAAAATAGGCAAGAGAAGTGCAGAAAGAAGCAACAGAGATGCAAAAAGGGGAACATGGGTGGAAAAAGTAGCAAGAGAGGTGCAGAACGAAGCAAGTGAACAGTAGAAAGAGGCCAGAGGGGTGCAGATAGAGGGACGAGAGGTGCAGAAAGAAGCCCGAGTGGTGCAGAAAAAAGCAAGAGAGGTGCAAAAAGAAGCAATAGTTGTGCAGAAAGAAGCAACAGACGTGCAGGAAGAGGCAAGAAGGGTGTAAAAAGATAGAAGAGGGATGCAGAAAGAAGCAGGAAGAGTGCAGAAAAGGGAAGAACAGTGCAAGACAGGCATGAGGGGTGCATAAACGAGCAAGAGAGATGCAGAATGAAGCAAGAGTAATGAATAAAGAAACAAAAGACTAACCCTGGGCGTAGTGTGCGTAGTGGGGCTACGCAAAGCTATGCAAAGTGGGCGAGAAACTACGCCCACCTGCGCTCTTCGCGTAGCCCCACTACGTGCCGCATGCCCCCCTCCCCTACATACCTAATTTAATTAAATGGGCACATAAAAATGAATAAAATGCACTTACCTTGTCCGTGGCATCCCGGGGCTCCCTCTGCTCGTTCACGCCGCCGTCTGCTAACCAATGCGCAGGCGCGGCTGCCCACGCATGCGCATTGGTTAGCAGACGGCGCCGTGAACGAGCAGAGGGAGACCCGGGACGCCGCGGACAAGGTAAGTGCATTTTATTTATTTTTATGTGCTCATTTAATTAAATTAGGTATGTTCGAGATGGCGGGAGGGAGGCGGGTGGCGGGCAACTTCGCTACGTCCAAGGAGTGGGCGTAGTGTTGCCTGCTTCGCCTACTTTGCAAAGGGGAAAGTAGGCAACACTAGCGAAGTTGCCCGCCCAGGGTTACAAAAGACATGCAGAAAAAGGGAAGTGGGGTGGTGAAAGAGGCAAGAGGGATACAAAAAGAAACAAGAGAGTTGCAGAGAGAAACAAAAGATTTGCAGAAATAAGGAACAGAGGTGTAGCAAGAGGCAAGAGGCAAGAGGGGTGAAGGAAGAGAAGAAGGATGCAGAAAGAAGCACAAGAGTTGCAGAAAGAAGGGACAAAGGCACAGAAAGAAGCAAGCGAAGTGGAGAAAGAAGCAACAGAAAGGTAGAAAGAGGGAAGAGGGGTGGAGAAGGAGGAAGAGGGTGCAGAAAGAAACAAAATAAGTGCAGAAAAAAGGTACGGAGGTGCAGCAAGAAGGGTTCATGAAGAGGGGCACAGAAAGAAGCGAGAGAGGTGAAGAAAGAAACAAAGAAGTATACAAAGAAGGAACAGAGGTGCAGAAAGAGGCAGGAGGGGTGCAGAAAGAGGGAAGAGGGATATAGAAAGAAGCAAGAGAGGTGAAGAAAGAGGGATAAGCTGTGGAGAAAGAGGAAGAGAAGTGTAAAAAGAAGCAACAGAGATGCAAAAAGGGAGAACAGGGGTAGAGAAAGAGTCAAGAGAAGTACAGAATGAAGCAAGAAAGATGCAAAAAGTGGGAACAGGGTAGAGAAAGTGACAAGAGGGGTGCAGAAAGAAGCACAAGAGGTGCAGAAAGAAAAAAATGAAGGGCAGAAACAATGAACAGAGGTGCAGAAAGAGGCAAGATGGGTACAGAAAGAGGGAAGAGGGGTGCAGAAAGAAGAAAGAGAGGTGCAGAAATAAACAAAAGAAGTGCACAAAGAAGGAACAGAAGTGCAGAAAGAGGCAGGAGGGGTTCAGAAAGAGGGAAGAGGGGTGCAGAAAGAAGAACGAGATGTGCAGAAATAAACAAAAGAAGTGCACAAAGGATAAGAGGTGCAGAAAGAGGCAGAAGGTTGCAGAAAGAGGGAAGGGGTACAGAAAGAGGCAAGAGGAGTGCAGAAAGAGGGATGAGGGGTACAGAAAGAGGCATCAGGGGTACAGAAAGAAGCACAAGAGATGCAGAAAGAAGCAAGAGAGATGCTTAAAGAAGCAACACAGATGCAGAAAGGTCAAAGTGGGGTGGAAAAAGAGGCAAGAGCGATACAGAAAGAAGCAAGAGAGGTGCAGAAGGAAACAAAAGAAGTACAGAAAGAAGGAACTGAGGTGCAGAAAGATGCAAGAGGGGTGCAAAAAGAGGGAAGCGTGATGTGAAAGAGGCATTAAGGGCACAGAAAGGAGCAAGAGGCTTGCATAAAGAAGCAAGAGAGTTGTAGAAAGAAGGAACAGAGGTACAGAAAGGGGCAAGATGGGTGCAGAAAGAAGGGCGAGGGGTGCAGAAAGAGGAACAAGGGTTGCAAAAAGAAGAGATAAAGGTGTAGAAAACAGCAAGGGAAGTGCAGAAACACGCAACAGAGGTGCAGAAAGAGGGAACAGGGGTAGAGAAAGTGGCAAGTGGGGTGCAGAAAGAAGCATGAGAGGTGCAGAAAGAAACAAAAGAAGTGCAGAAACAAGTAACAGAGGTTCTGAGAGAGGCATGATGAGTACAGAAAGAGGGAAGAGGGGTGCAGAAAGAAGACAGAGAGGTGCAGAAGGAAATAAACAAAAGAAGTGCACAAAGAAAGAACAGAGGTGCAAAAAGACACAGGAGGGTGCAGAAAGAGGGAAGGGGGTGTAGAAAGAGGCAAGAGGAGTGCAGAAAGAGGGATGATGGGTGCAGAAAGAGACATGAGTGGTACAGAAAGAAGCAAGAGAGATGTAGAAAGAAGCAAGAGAGATGCAGAAAGAAGCAACACAGATGCAGAAAGGGTAAAGTGGGGTGGAGAAAGAGACAAGAGTGATACAGAAAGAAGCAAGAGAGATGCAGAAAGAAACAAAAGAAGTACAGAAAGAAGGAACGGAGGTGCAGAAAGATGCAAGAGGGGTGCAGAAAGAGGGGCAGAGGGATGTGAAAGAGAAATTAGGGGTGCAGAAAGAAGCAAGAGGCATGCAGAAAGAAGCAAAAGAAGTGCAGAAAGAAGGAACAGAGGTACAGAAAGGGGAAAGAGAGGTACAGAAAGAAGGACGAGGGGTGCAGAATGAGGAACAAGGGTTGCAAAAAGAAGAGATAGAGGTGCAGAAAGAAGCAAGAGCAGTGCAGAAACAAGCAACAGAGGTGCAGAAAAAGGGAACAGGGGTAGAGAAAGTGGCAAGAGGGGTGCAGAACGAAGAAAGAGGTGCAGAAAGAGGGATGAGGCGTGCAGAAAGAGGCACGAGGGGTACAGAAAGAAGCAAGAGAGATACAGAAAGAAGCAAGAGGGATGCAAAAAGAAGCAACACAGATGCAGAAAGAGTATAGTGGGGTGGAGAAAGAGGCAAGAGCGCTACAAAGAGAAACAAGAGGGGTGCGGAAAGAAACAAAAGAAATGCAGAAAGAAGGAACAAATGTGCAGAAAGATTCAAGAGGGGTGCAGAAAGAGGGAAGAGGGGTGTGAAAGAGGCACAAGGGTTGCAGAACGAAGCAACAGAGATGCAAAAAGGAGGAACAGGGATAGAGAAAGTGGCAAGAGTGGTGCAGAAAGAAGCACAAGAGATGCAGAAAGAAACAAAAGAAGTGCAGAAACAAGGAACAGAGGTGCAACAAGAGGGATGCGCTGTGGAGAAAGAGGCAAGAGCGCTACAGAGAGAAACAAGAGGGGTGCGGAAAGAAACAAAAGAAATGCCGAAAGAAGGAACAAAGGTGCAGAAAGATTCAAGAGGGGTGCAGAAAGAGGGAAGAGGGGTGTGAAAGAGGCACAAGGGTTGCAGAACGAAGCAACAGAGATGCAAAAAGGGGGAACAGGGATAGAGAAAGTGGCAAGAGTGGTGCAGAAAGAAGCACAAGAGATGCAGAAAGTAACAAAAGAAGTGCAGAAACAAGGGACAGAGGTGCAACAAGAGGGATGAGCTGTGGAAAAAGAGGCAAGAGAAGTGCAAAAAGAAGCAACAGAGATGCAAAAAGGGGGAACAGGGGTGGAGAAAGAGTCACGAGAAGTACAGAATGAAGCAAGAAAGATGCAAAAAAGGGGAACAGGGGTAGAGAAAGTGACAAGAGGGGTGCAGAAAGAAGCACAAGAGGTGCAGAAAGAAAAAAATGAAGGGCAGAAACAATGAACAGAGGTGCAGAAAGAGGCAAGATGGGTACAGAAAGAGGGAAGAGGGGTGCAGAAAGAAGAAAGAGAGGTGCAGAAATAAACAAAAGAAGTGCACAAAGAAGGAACAGAAGTGCAGAAAGAGGCAGGAGGGGTTCAGAAAGAGGGAAGAGGGGTGCAGAAAGAAGAACGAGATGTGCAGAAATAAACAAAAGAAGTGCACAAAGAAGGATAAGAGGTGCAGAAAGAGGCAGAAGGTTGCAGAAAGAGGGAAGGGTACAGAAAGAGACAAGAGGAGTGCAGAAAGAGGGATGAGGGGTACAGAAAGAGGCCTCAGGGGTACAGAAAGAAGCAAGAGAGATGTAGAAAGAAGCAGGAGAGATGCTTAAAGAAGCAACACAGATGCAGAAAGGTCAAAGTGGGGTGGAAAAAGAGGCAAGAGCGATACAGAAAGAAGCAAGAGAGGTGCAGAAGGAAACAAAAGAAGTACAGAAAGAAGGAACTGAGGTGCAGAAAGATGCAAGAGGGGTGCAAAAAGAGGGAAGCGTGATGTGAAAGAGGCATTAAGGGCGCAGAAAGGAGCAAGAGGCTTGCATAAAGAAGCAAGAGAGTTGTAGAAAGAAGGAACAGAGGTACAGAAAGGGGCAAGATGGGTGCAGAAAGAAGGGCGAGGGGTGCAGAAAGAGGAACAAGGGTTGCAAAAAGAAGAGATAAAGGTGTAGAAAACAGCAAGGGAAGTGCAGAAACACGCAACAGAGGTGCAGAAAGAGGGAACAGGGGTAGAGAAAGTGGCAAGTGGGGTGCAGAAAGAAGCATGAGAGGTGCAGAAAGAAACAAAAGAAGTGCAGAAACAAGTAACAGAGGTTCGGAGAGAGGCATGATGAGTACAGAACGAGGGAAGAGCGGTGCAGAAAGAAGACAGAGAGGTGCAGAAGGAAATAAACAAAAGAAGTGCACAAAGAAAGAACAGAGGTGCAAAAAGACACAGGAGGGTGCAGAAAGAGGGAAGGGGGTGTAGAAAGAGGCAAGAGGAGTGCAGAAAGAGGGATGATGGGTGCAGAAAGAGACATGAGTGGTACAGAAAGAAGCAAGAGAGATGTAGAAAGAAGCAAGAGAGATGCAGAAAGAAGCAACACAGATGCAGAAAGGGTAAAGTGGGGTGGAGAAAGAGACAAGAGTGATACAGAAAGAAGCAAGAGAGATGCAGAAAGAAACAAAAGAAGTACAGAAAGAAGGAACGGAGGTGCAGAAAGATGCAAGAGGGGTGCAGAAAGAGGGGCAGAGGGATGTGAAAGAGAAATTAGGGGTGCAGAAAGAAGCAAGAGGCATGCAGAAAGAAGCAAAAGAAGTGCAGAAAGAAGGAACAGAGGTACAGAAAGGGGAAAGAGAGGTACAGAAAGAAGGACGAGGGGTGCAGAATGAGGAACAAGGGTTGCAAAAAGAAGAGATAGAGGTGCAGAAACAAGCAAGAGCAGTGCAGAAACAAGCAACAGAGGTGCAGAAAAAGGGAACAGGGGTAGAGAAAGTGGCAAGAGAGGTGCAGAACGAAGAAAGAGGTGCAGAAAGAGGGATGAGGCGTGCAGAAAGAGGCACGAGGGGTACAGAAAGAAGCAAGAGAGATACAGAAAGAAGCAAGAGGGATGCAAAAAGAAGCAACACAGATGCAGAAAGAGTATAGTGGGGTGGAGAAAGAGGCAAGAGCGCTACAAAGAGAAACAAGAGGGGTGCGGAAAGAAACAAAAGAAATGCAGAAAGAAGGAACAAATGTGCAGAAAGATTCAAGAGGGGTGCAGAAAGAGGGAAGAGGGGTGTGAAAGAGGCACAAGGGTTGCAGAACGAAGCAACAGAGATGCAAAAAGGAGGAACAGGGATAGAGAAAGTGGCAAGAGTGGTGCAGAAAGAAGCACAAGAGATGCAGAAAGAAACAAAAGAAGTGCAGAAACAAGGAACAGAGGTGCAACAAGAGGGATGCGCTGTGGAGAAAGAGGCAAGAGCGCTACAGAGAGAAACAAGAGGGGTGCGGAAAGAAACAAAAGAAATGCCGAAAGAAGGAACAAAGGTGCAGAAAGATTCAAGAGGGGTGCAGAAAGAGGGAAGAGGGGTGTGAAAGAGGCACAAGGGTTGCAGAACGAAGCAACAGAGATGCAAAAAGGGGGAACAGGGATAGAGAAAGTGGCAAGAGTGGTGCAGAAAGAAGCACAAGAGATGCAGAAAGTAACAAAAGAAGTGCAGAAACAAGGGACAGAGGTGCAACAAGAGGGATGAGCTGTGGAAAAAGAGGCAAGAGAAGTGCAAAAAGAAGCAACAGAGATGCAAAAAGGGGGAACAGGGGTGGAGAAAGAGTCACGAGAAGTACAGAATGAAGCAAGAAAGATGCAAAAAAGGGGAACAGGGGTAGAGAAAGTGACAAGAGGGGTGCAGAAAGAAGCACAAGAGGTGCAGAAAGAAAAAAATGAAGGGCAGAAACAATGAACAGAGGTGCAGAAAGAGGCAAGATGGGTACAGAAAGAGGGAAGAGGGGTGCAGAAAGAAGAAAGAGAGGTGCAGAAATAAACAAAAGAAGTGCACAAAGAAGGAACAGAAGTGCAGAAAGAGGCAGGAGGGGTTCAGAAAGAGGGAAGAGGGGTGGAGAAAGAAGAACGAGATGTGCAGAAATAAACAAAAGAAGTGCACAAAGAAGGATAAGAGGTGCAGAAAGAGGCAGAAGGTTGCAGAAAGAGGGAAGGGTAAATAAAGAGATAAGAGGAGTGCAGAAAGAGGGATGAGGGGTACAGAAAGAGGCCTCAGGGGTACAGAAAGAAGCAAGAGAGATGTAGAAAGAAGCAGGAGAGATGCTTAAAGAAGCAACACAGATGCAGAAAGGTCAAACTGGGGTGGAAAAAGAGGCAAGAACGATACAGAAAGAAGCAAGAGAGGTGCAGAAGGAAACAAAAGAAGTACAGAAAGAAGGAACTGAGGTGCAGAAAGATGCAAGAGGGGTGCAAAAAGAGGGAAGCGTGATGTGAAAGAGGCATTAAGGGTGGAGAAAGGAGCAAGAGGCATGCATAAAGAAGCAAGAGGGTTGTAGAAAGAAGGAACAGAGGTACAGAAAGGGGCAAGATGGGTGCAGAAAGAAGGGCGAGGGGTGCAGAAAGAGGAACAAGGGTTGCAAAAAGAAGAGATAAAGATGTAGAAAGAAGCAAGGGAAGTGCAGAAACAAGCAACAGAGGTGCAGAAAGAGGGAACAGGGGTAGAGAAAGTGGCAAGTGGGGTGCAGAAAGAAGCATGAGAGGTGCTGAAAGAAACAAAAGAAGTGCAGAAACAAGAACAGAGGTGCAGAAAGAGGCATGATGAGTACAGAAAGAGGGAAGAGGGGTGCAGAAAGAAGACAGAGAGGTGCAGAAGGAAATAAACAAAAGAAGTCCACAAAGAAAGAACAGAGGTGCAAAAATACACAGGAGGGTGCAGAAAGAGGGAAGGGGGTGTAGAAAGAGGCAAGAGGAGTGCAGAAAGAGGGATGATGGGTGCAGAAAGAGACATGAGTGGTACAGAAAGAAGCAAGAGAGATGTAGAAAGAAGCAAGAGAGATGCAGAAAGAAGCAACACAGATGCAGAAAGGGTAAAGTGGGGTGGAGAAAGAGACAAGAGTGATACAGAAAGCAGCAAGAGAGATGCAGAAAGAAACAAAAGAAGTACAGAAAGAAGGAACGGAGGTGCAGAAAGATGCAAGAGGGGTGCAGAAAGAGGGGCAGAGGGATGTGAAAGAGAAATTAGGGGTGCAGAAAGAAGCAAGAGGCATGCAGAAAGAAGCAAAAGAAGTGCAGAAAGAAGGAACAGAGGTACAGAAAGGGGAAAGAGAGGTACAGAAAGAAGGACGAGGGGTGCAGAATGAGGAACAAGGGTTGCAAAAAGAAGAGATAGAGGTGCAGAAAGAAGCAAGAGAAGTGCAGAAACAAGCAACAGAGGTGCAGAAAAAGGGAACAGGGGTAGAGAAAGTGGCAAGAGGGGTGCAGAAAGAAGAAAGAGGTGCAGAAAGAGGGATGAGGCGTGCAGAAAGAGGCACGAGGGGTACAGAAAGAAGCAAGAGAGATACAGAAAGAAGCAAGAGGGATGCAAAAAGAAGCAACACAGATGCAGAAAGAGTATAGTGGGGTGGAGAAAGAGGCAAGAGCGCTACAAAGAGAAACAAGAGGGGTGCGGAAAGAAACAAAAGAAATGCAGAAAGAAGGAACAAATGTGCAGAAAGATTCAAGAGGGGTGCAGAAAGAGGGAAGAGGGGTGTGAAAGAGGCACAAGGGTTGCAGAACGAAGCAACAGAGATGCAAAAAGGAGGAACAGGGATAGAGAAAGTGGCAAGAGTGGTGCAGAAAGAAGCACAAGAGATGCAGAAAGAAACAAAAGAAGTGCAGAAACAAGGAACAGAGGTGCAACAAGAGGGATGCGCTGTGGAGAAAGAGGCAAGAGCGCTACAGAGAGAAACAAGAGGGGTGCGGAAAGAAACAAAAGTAATGCCGAAAGAAGGAACAAAGGTGCAGAAAGATTCAAGAGGGGTGCAGAAAGAGGGAAGAGGGGTGTGAAAGAGGCACAAGGGTTGCAGAACGAAGCAACAGAGATGCAAAAAGGGGGAACAGGGATAGAGAAAGTGGCAAGAGTGGTGCAGAAAGAAGCATGAGAGGTGCAGAAAGAAACAAAAGAATTGCAGAAACAAGGAACAGAGGTACAGAAAGAGGCATGATGAGTACAGAAAGAGGGAAGAGGGGTGCAGAAAGAAGAAAGAAAGGTGCAGAAATAAACAAAAGAAGTGTACAAAGAAGGAACAGATGTGCAGAAAGAGGCAGGAGGGGTACAGAAAGAGGGAAGAGGGGTGCATAAAGAAGACAGAGAGGTGCAGAAATAAACAAAAGAAGTGAACAAAGAAGGAACAGATGTGCAGAAAGACACAGGAGGGTGCAGAAAGAGGGAAGGGGTGTAGAAAGAGGCAATAGGAGTGCAAAAAGAGAGATGGTGGGTACAGAAAGAGGCATGAGAGGTACAGAAAGAAGCAAGAGATATGTAGAAAGAAGCAAGAGAGATGCATAAAGAAGCAACACAGATGCAGAAAGGGTAAAGCGGGGTGGAGAAAGAGGCAAGAGCGATACAGAAAGAAGCAAGAGAGGTGCAGAAAGAAACAAAAGAAGTACAGAAAGAAGGAACGGAGGTGCAGAAAGATGCAAGAGGGGTGCAGAAAGAGGGAAAGAGAGATGTGAAAGAGAAATTAGGGGTGCAGAAAGAAGCAAGAGGCATGCAGAAAGAAGCAAAAGAAGTGCAGAAAGAAGGAACAGAGGTACAGAAAGGGGAAAGAGAGGTACAGAAAGAAGGACGAGGGGTGCAGAATGAGGAACAAGGGTTGCAAAAAGAAGAGATAGAGGTGCAGAAAGAAGCAAGAGAAGTGCAGAAACAAGCAACAGAGGTGCAGAAAAAGGGAACAGGGGTAGAGAAAGTGGCAAGAGGGGTGCAGAAAGAAGAAAGAGGTGCAGAAAGAGGGATGAGGGGTGCAGAAAGAGGCACGAGGGGTACAGAAAGAAGCAAGAGAGATACAGAAAGGAGCAAGAGGGATGCAGAAAGAAGCAACACAGATGCAGAAAGAGTAAAGTGGAGTGGAGAAAGAGGCAAGAGCGCTACAGAGAGAAACAAGAGAGGTGCGGGAAGAAACAAAAGAAGTGCAGAAAGAAGGAACAAAGGTGCAAGAGGGGTGCATAAAGAGGGAAGAGGGGTGTGAAAGAGGCACAAGGGTTACAGAACGAAGCAACAGAGATGCAAAAAGGGGGAACAGGGATAGAGAAAGTGGCAAGAGCAGTGCAGAAAGAACCACTAGAGATGCAGAAAGAAACAAAAGTGCAGAAACAAGGAACAGAGGTGCAGAAAGAGGCAAGAGGGGTTCATAAAGAGGAAAGAGGGGTACAGAAAGAGGCAAGAGGAGTGCAGAAAGAAGGATGAAGGGTACAGAAAGAGACTTAAGGGGTACTGAAAGAAGCAAGAGAGATGCAGAAAGAAGAAAGAGAGATACATAAAGAACCAACACAGATGCAGAAAGGGTAAAGTGGGGTGGAGAAAGAGGCAAGAGCGATACAGAAAGAAACAAGAGAGGTGTGGAAAGAAACAAAAGAAGTGCAGAAAGAAGGAACAGAGGTGCAAAAAGATGCAAGAGGAGTTCAGAAAGAGGGAATTGGGTTGTGAAAGACGCACAAGGGGTACAGAAATAAGCAAGAGGCATGTAGAGAAAGCAAGAGAGTTGCAGCAAGAAACAAAAGGAGTGCAGAAAGAAGGAACAGAGTTGCATAAAGGGGCAAGAAGGGTTGCAGAAAGAAGGACAAGGGGTGCAGAAAGAGGAGCATTGGTTGCAAAAAGATGGGACAGAGGTACAGAAAGAAGCAAGAGAAGTGCAGAAACAAGTAACAGGGGTGCAGAAAGAGGTATGCGGGGTGTAAAAAGAGACAAGAGAAGTGCAGAAAGTAGCAACAGAGATGCAAAAAAGGGGGAACAGGGGTGGAGAAAGTGGCATGAGGGGTGTAGAAAGAAGCAAGAGAGGTACATAAATAGGCAAGAGGGGTGCAGAAGGAGGGAAGAGTGGTGCAGAAAGAAGCACGAGTGGTACAGAAAGAAGCAAGAGAGGTGCAAAAAGAAGCACGAGTAGTGCAGAAAGAAGCAACAGAGGTGCGGAAAGAGGCAAGAGGAATGCACAAATACAGAAGAGGGTTGCAGAAAGAGGCAAGAGGAGTGCAGGAAGAGGGAAGAGGAGTGCAACAAAAGGCACGAGGAGTGCAGAAATATTCAAGAGAGATGCCGAAAAAACCAAGAGGTATGCATAAAGAAGCAACAGACACTCAGAAAGAGGGAAGTGGGGTGGAAAAAAGAGGGAAGAGGGATACAGAAAGAAACAGGGGAGGTACAGAAAGAAACAATAGAAGTGCAGAAAGTAGGAACAAAGATGCATAAATAGGCAAAAGGGAGGCAGGAAGAGGGAAGGGGGTGCAGAAAGATGGATGAGGGGTACAGAAAGAGGAATGAGGGATACAGAAAGAAGCAAGAGAGATGCAGAAAGAAGCAAGAGAAATACAGAAAGATGCTAGAGAGAGCAGAAAGGGTAAATTGGGGTTGAGAAAGAGGCAAGAGTGATACAGAAAGCAACAAGAGGGGTGCAGAAAGAAACAAAAGAAGCTCAGAAAGAAACACCAGAGGTGCAGAAGATGCAAGAGGGGTATAGAAAGAAGGGAGAGGAGTGTGAAAGAGGTACGAGGGATGCAGAAAGAAGCAAGAGGCATGCAGAATGAAGCAATAGAGTTGCAAAAATAAACAAAAGAAGAGCAGAAAGAAGGAAGAGGTGCAGAAAGAGTCAAGAGTGGTGCAGAAAGCAGGACGAGGGGTGCAGAAAGAGGAACAAGGGTTGCAGAAAGAATGGACAGGGTTGCAGAAAGAAGCATGAAAAGTGCAGAAACAAGCAACAGAGGTGCAGAAAGAGGTATGAAGGGTGGAAAAAAGGCAAGAGAAACACAGAAAGAAGCAACAGAGATGCATAAATCGGGAACAGGGGTGGAGAAAGTGGCAAGAGGGGTGCAAAAAAAAGCAAGATTAGTGCAGAAAGAAGGAACAGAAGTGCAGAGGGAGGCAAGAGGGGTGTAAAAATACAGAAGAGGGGTGCAGAAAAGGCAAGAGGAGTGCAGGAAGAGGGAAGAGGAGAGGAAGAAAAGGCACGAGGGGTGCAGAAAGAATCAAGAGAGATGCAGAAAAAAGCAAGAGAAATGTAGAAAGAAGCAACAGACATGCAGAAAGAGGGAAGTGGGGTAGAGAAGGAGGCAAGAGGTATACATAAAGAAACCAGAGAGGTGCGGAAAGAAACAAAAGAAATGCAAAAAGACGGAACAAAGGTGCATAAGGAGGCAAGATGGGTGCAGCAAGAGGGAAGAGGGGTGTGAAAGAGTAGTGAGGGGTGCAGAAAGAAGCAACAGGGTTGCAAAAATGGGAACAGGGGTGGAGAAAGTGGCAAAAGGGGTATAGAAAGAAGCAAGAGAGATGCATAAACAAATACAAGAAGTACAGAAAGATGGAACAGAGGTGCAGAAAGAGGAAAGAGGGGTACAGAAAGAGACAACAGAGGTGCAAAATGAGGCAAAAGAAGTGCAGAAAAAGAGAGAAAGGTGCAGAAAGAAGCAACAGAAATGTGAAAAGTGGCAAGGGAGGCACAGAAAGAAGCAAGAGTGGCTTGCAGACCACTTGGACCAATTTAACACCCACATTTAGCAATAAGTAACAGGTGATCATTCCAGGTTTGCAAAGGACCTTCTGCCAGGCTGTAACACTTGTCACTGCATTTTTAGTATAGTTTGAGCTAAAAACAAGGCTTTTTTTCTCAAATCTACAGATTAGACAGCAAATGATGGATTATGTGGCTAATGCAGAAAATGTATAACTATGCGAAAGTCAGTGAAGCCAAACAGTCGCATAATTCTAATGGCTCTGCTCATACCTCTAACTAGGTACAGAAGTGCTCCTCAGTGAATCCTTCTTTTTTGTCTCATTGACTTCATAATTTAGCTTCTATTGAAATGAGGAAGACTAACCCTGATGTTACCACTCCACAACACTGATTACCATACCACATAATTACTTTCCATAACACATAATACCACTCTACATAATTCATATACACTAAATACCACATATTTTCTATCCACATAATTTCACTGCACAACGTACCACAAAATTCCACTACACACAAAGTACATTCACTTCTGTCCCAAAAACATTTGTAAAAAACTTTTAGATTTACAATGCCAATAGTTCTAACTCTAGCAAATACCAGGCCTACCACATTACAAGTGCTTCTTTAACTGGTAATCACATTTGCAGAGTGGTGGGGAAATGGGGCTGAGCCTCCAACCAGCGCTCACAAATTCCACTGTGTAGGACTTACAGGAGGTACCAGGAGTGCTTATTGGCCCCCAAAGTCCCTCAGGAGTAAAGTGGACTTCATCTCCCAACCAGTACTGTGCTAGGAGGCATGTTTGCAGAGTTGTGGAGAAAGGAGGAGCATGGCCTCCGAAGACCTCTTAGCAATCCCACTGTGTGTGACTTAGTGAAGGTAACAGGAGAGGGAGTTGGCCACCAAGGATGACCTTGGGGGCCAACTACCCCTCCTATTACCTCTAGGAAGTCCCACCCAGCAGCATTGCTAACTTCTCATAGCAGGCCACAACCCCTTTCCCCACCACTCTGCAAATTCGCTCCCTGGCACGCTCTTGCATTGCATGGGGATTAAAGCCCACTTTGCTGCTGAGGGTCCTTAAGGGCCAACTAGCCTACCTTTTACCTCCAGTAAGCCCCACACAGTGGGATTGCTGAGAGGTGGACACAGGCCATGCCCCCTTTGTCCACCACTCTGCAAACGCAACTCCTGGCGCATTCTTGGTTAGGGGTAAAGTCCCCTTTCCTCCAGAGGGTCCCTGGGAGCCAATTAGCATACCTGTTACCTCCAGTAAGCTCCATACAGCTAGATTACTGAGTGTGCTCAAAGGCCACACCCCCTTTTTACACAACTCTGCAAACAATACTCGAAGCGTGCTCCCGCCCTGTCATAGCAAACAGCAATGTCCTGGGGATGGGCACCCAGGGACATTGCAGGAGCCGGCCCTGGAGGGTGGTGGTCCCCAGGGCCATCAAGGGTAAGCATGGGCGGATTTTGCGGATTGGCAATCCGCGAACTTGCGTATTTACGGATTCGCAATCCGCGAAGATCCGCGAACTCTAGCGGATTTGCGGATTTTTCCGTTTTTTGTGTTGGCGCGTGTTCGCGCCGATTTTGGGACAAGTTCGCAATTGCGAACTTACTTTTCGGCTTGCAACGGCCGCGACTATGTTGTTTCTACGTCTGGTTTATCATCACAGGTTCACAGCACCCTCTGTTTCACCACTGCCACCCTCTGGGACACCCATGCCACCCTCTAGTACATCCTCACAGGCACCTATTAGGTTTATTTATTACTGTAGATTATGGTGGTTGAAAAAAGCTAGCACACCTGCCCTTCTTCAACTGCCATCAATTAATTTGTGTTTCATTAATGTGTCAGTAATTTTGAAAGTTCCAGTCTGGCTGGCACCTGCTTCCTTCCTTATCTGTAATTTGCTTTTTGTTGCAGTGAAATTTTTTTTTTACAGGACCTTTATGGTGCTATTCTATGAGCCTGCTGTTTGGGTCATAGCAGGGTCATAGAATTGTTGCAAACTCTGGAGGGGCCCATCAGGAAGCACTACCTTGAATGTTACTAATGTTAAGTTTGAACTTTTGCACCTGCTCATTGCTTTCATTTTAGCTAAAATCGTTTTTTTTGCAATTTCGCGCGATATTTGGGGCGCGAATCCGTGCGAGATCGATTTCGGAAGCCGCGAATACGTGCGAATACAAAATTGTTTTTGTTGCGACGTGTATGTTCGCGTGATCTTGCGCGTGTTCGCGAGGCGCTTCTAGCTATTCGTTTGCCAAGTTACCCTATCGGTCGTACACGGGCGCGGCCATCTTGTTGGCGTGACGTAATTCCGTTTCCGCCCGCTATGTGTAATCTCGCAAAGTGTGCTGCTCGCGAGTACAATTTCGCGCGTACTCGCAAGGAAAATCTCGCGCGAACTTACCCACGCGGTCGTGAACGGGCGCGGCCATCTTGTTTCTCATTCATTGCTATGGTTCTGGGCATGCTTTCTGTATCCTCTCTCAATCTCTGCCATCCTTTGCTTGTTTGAAGTTTTTTTGATCTAATTTTACTTATTATCTAACCCTCTATTTTTCTAGCTCTATATTTTTGTGTTTTCTGCAGCTTTTATTTACTTTTAAACTACTTTTTTAAACTCTTTTCTTTTCTTCTTCACTATTCTATTTCTTCTTTATCATTTAAGTTTATTTCTGCCCAGACCATGGTAAAGGGAGCCGGGAAGCACCCTGAGAAGGGGAAGGGTCCCGCACCCCGTGCCCGGCTCCCGTGCGGGCGTTTAAGGGGGGAGCAAGTGGTCCCGAGGGAGATCTTCAGCGCGGAGGAAGTGGCGGCACTGATCTTCCATGTCCAGCGCCGCCTCCCCAAGACGATCCTGGGAGGCGGCAAGATCGCGACCGGCTATGGCATCCGGGAGCGCCGCCAGCGGTGGGAGAAGGTGTGCCGGGCCATGTACAAGATCTCTGGGGTCCGGCGCACATATAACCAGGCCACCCACCGCTGGACCGATGTCATGGACCGGGAGCGGGACTTGCTGGACGCGCTCGGCGTAGAGGTCCCCGGGCTTGGTGAGTAGTAGTAGTAGTACATTTACTACTCTGTTTTATCCTGCTCTGTTATTTGCAAATCTTTGTTCTTTACCAAGAGCAATAATGCTGCCGATTACATTGAGGTAAATTATATTTCAAAATCTTCTATGCATTTCATTTTCAGGTGCACTGCTCTCCTTCTCAGTAGCCTTGCTTGCTACTATGCTTCTTTGTTTTGTATGTTGTGTTCAGAAGCATTTCATTGGCCTGAGAAATTATGTATCAGTGTACTGTAAAGAAAAGAACTGCGTAATGCTAGACAGTAAGGGTCATATTTTCAATTACCGGCGCATCCCTGCAAAGTAGCAGGGATGCGGCAGTAATTGTGTGCCATGCCACCACCACCCATTGGCCCAAAACGTCACAGAAGCCTTACGCATCTGTGCCGTAAAGGCAGCGCATTGCTGGAGTTGCGTGCCAACGATGGCGCAGCTCCAGCAATGCTCTGGGGTACCCTATCTCCCCAATGCTGCATCAAGCCGTACGTCGGCTTCAAGCGCGCAGGGTTTGAGTCATGCATCATTGTCCTAAAAATGACTGATTGACATCTTGTAGATTTCCCTCAGCCACTTTTAGGATTCGTTCCTGCGCAGGTACGCCCTCCCTTGCGCCGGAACGCCCCCTGATGGCGCAGGGCTTTACAACGTGATGCATCGCCCATATGCCCATATGTGGTTTTTTTTTAATATATACGCCGCACCAACACCATGGCGAGTCTTTTGTTCTGCCGCTGCGTCAGAAAAGGCACGCAACAATGGAGGAAAATCAGCCGCAACTTCCGCAAGGGACTTATAAATCAGCCCCAACAGACTGAAGTCCAGTGTCCTTCCTTTAGACAGTCACATGGCTATCAGAAGAAATAGTGGCGGTGGTGGCGGGTGGATTGATAGTTTGAGTATTCACTGATCTGCAAGCAGGATGGACTTTGTCTGTCACGTGTTGCGCACTACTGCCTGCAGTGCCAGGCCTAGGCAAACCTCTTTAGTAGTCTGTTTATTGAGTTACATAGGAACTTTCTAAGTCAACGTTCCGCAAATCAGGCAATACGAATAACGTAGTATACCACATGAGATAGATCCCGTGGAATAGTTGTCTATCTATTTGCTATTTTTCCAAAATATGTTGTTATTGTTCTTTTGAAATGTTTGATTTGGTTGAAAAATCTCATCCATGTTTTATGGTTTTTCTTTCTTTCATGTTGTACATCAGCTCCCCCCAAGGGCAAGAGGACACAGGAGGAGGGTGCTGAGGATGCAGGCCAGGATCGGGCAGGCGAGGGCTCCTTTGCTGGCCCCAGTAAGTTTACATTTTACTAAACAGTACCTATTTTTTCCTAGCGTTCCTCATTCGATTTTTTCTAAATCGTCTTTGATCTTCTTGTAGACTGGATATAAATTCTTATCCTGCCTCGAATATGACTCCCTGTGGTATTACTAGACTATTCTTATTAGTCTGTCTGTGTAGCTAACTAAGATTGGACATTTGGCAATTCCATTGGACTCCCATTATATTCAGCAATACCTCTATGCACTGTCTCCTTACTGACTAGATAGTGTGGCAGAGTCATTCAGCTCCCGAAGTCACCGATTATAGATCCCCAATGATCTCTAGATTATCGTACGCAGGACAAGAGAGTAGTACGGAGTCACAGCACAGTCAAGAAGTGTCAGAGGCACTCATGCTTGCAAAAATTCCAAAACCTTTAGCTCATCCACTCTAGTCTAGAGGAACAAAAACCACAGAGTCTATTTAAGTGTAAAAGCTTTATTAAAAGTAAACACATTTATTAAAATCTACTTTGTCATAAAACTATTTAACTGTAAACGGAAAAGTGGTTAGTGCTGACGATTAATTGGACACATTTCTTGTGGTCGAGCCGAACTCTCACCTACTTTGAACTTGATCCTGGTCGTGTTCTTAGGACTCAGGAGTCAAGCTTCTGTCTGTTAGGAGAAAAAGTGGTGCGTGTTAAAAATCAAAAGCAAGCATTCATCAGTTGTGCATAAAAGTGCAGCAAGACAACAGCCTTCCCTGGAAAATGGGACATTTTTACTATGGAGTAGACAGTCACAAATTATTACATTGTATTCTGTTTTTTTAACATTTCTCCTAGACCAAATATTATATAGTAGTGAGTGGTGTATTCTAACTTTCTTAAATGTACTTTGTAGGTGTAACATCTGGTGACGGGGCCAGCGCGGAGGTGGCTGTGTTGGACTTGGACTCGGAGGCCTCTGGGGAGGATGCGGCGTTAGAAGAGCTGGTGGCCGTTCCTGTGGGGGATCAAACGGTGGTGGCGGAAACAGGTAAGCTATATATTCCTTACTTATTGAGATTGAAGACTGCATAGTGTGCTTTCTGCACGGGTGTATTACAATTACAAATCAACCAGGTAGTAGCCTCCTCGAAATGTACTTCGACTTAGCTGTGAAGTTTTTGGTGAGAAGAATCCCAATAAGTTCTTAGACGAACGTGATGGATGGGATGAACGAAAAGCGAAAGAAGGGTGTAAGTAAGTGGGACGCGAACTTGTATGATGGCTGGCAAAGAAGAACGATATGTGTTTGCTTGGACCCAGAGGTGGCTGGGAAGGAAAGAATATGGTATGGTGCATGGCTGGGTCAATGATGAAGCAAGGATGGGTGGAAGGATAGCAGCCTGGGTGGGTGAAACAGAAACTGTATGTGTGCGTATACTTTGAATGAATGGATGCCTGGAGCATGGTATTCTCTGACTCTTACATAGCAAATGTGTATCTAGAGAGAGTAGATGGTCGCCAGGTGAAGTAAGTGTTACCTTGAAGAGCATGTACCACCGCACCCGCACGTCCGTCCCAGTGCAGGGAAGGCAAGGAAAAGAAATTGTAAATGTGTCCAATACTACCATGAATAGTAGCAGTACTTTGTATTGCGTTTGCATTCACAGCATATATCTGGTTATTACGGTGGACACTCCGTACCTCTCTTAATAACTTTAGTTTACTTGTAGTACGTCATTCATGTGTGGGTGTATCACTGTGTTCACTCAATATTAAGCAAAGCACCTAAAGTCATCTCATCTGTCATTAAATACGTCCCATGTGAAGTGATAGATAATCAAATTAGTTAGCTTCTTCAGTTTCCTTTTCTAGTACTCATTTGCACTGTAGGGTGAAAGGTAAATTAATTAAGCAGTAGCCCTTGTAACAGAGTATTCTCAGTGCCACCCGTAATAGAAAAGTAATAGCTTCACCACCTGCATGTACTGGACCGGTACAGTAACGCAAGTCTGTCTCCATCATCATGGTGTGCAACTTTTTTTCTCGGGTGCAACTTCACTGTGCTGTGTCCATGTCATTCTGCCGGCTTGCATAAGATAACGTACCCATTTCCCTAAACAAGAGAGAAGAAGAAGAATAAGACTGGTGTACTGTCATAGTCGACTGTAATGGAAGTCCATAGTGGTCGTAGAATTAGTTCATTAAACTACCACTACTGTTAGAGCAAGGATGCAGAAGTGGGAGGTTACATAGATACTGTCCTCAATAGTTATGTACTGTGCTTTCAATTTGCTACTTGTACTCTGTGACCCAACTTTCGGCTCAATCACTTTGTGTTATTAATAAGGAGCATTGGTTACAGACTATGTCTTTCTTTCTTCATATAGTTGCTCCTTCCAAATCAACAACAAGGAGGGAGCAGGCTAGATTGGCCCGGCAACGGAGGCTGGAGGCCACAGTCGCCGAGTATCGGCGGCTGGTGGCCCTGGAGGAGGAGGAGGACACGCAGTCGAGCGGGGCAACATCTTCGACTGTGACCACTGCATCCTCCTCCGTGACTAAACCAGCGGGACCGAGCCGGGCTAAGAAAGCCGACCGCCACCGCCAAGCACCCGAAATACCAGCTGCCCCCCACAGGAGCTGCAAGGAACGCCAACGCCGCCTACGAGTCCGCATGTCCAACCTGGAGCAGGAGGTCCTGAGGTATAAGACCTTGGTTAAGGGCCTCCGCTCCGAGCTTGCCACCCTCCGCAAGGAGTATGATGCCCATGCCGCATCATGCACCAGCACCAGCACCCTCCAGTAGTGGAGTGTCCCTTGCCCTTTTTTTATAGACTTTTGGGGGGTGGGATTTGGGAGTTGGGATCGTTTTGGGACGTTTCAGAGACAATCGTTGGGGTTAGGGTGGGTGAGGGAGATTATTTTGTTAGGGATAAATAAATATATTTTTCAACTTTATCTGACCATACCTGTTTTTTACTGCTTTTCAGTCTGGTGGGTGGGGGGCGGGGGTGTAACAGTAACTTTGTTTTCATGAACAGTCGTAGGACTTTAGTAGTACAACCGTCAATCTCTTGTCTACTCCGAAATAATACTCCATTATACTACCTCCCACCAAACGCTTATCTTACCTGTAATTTGTGTTAGAAATTAGGGCTAGGCCCAGGGCTGGCTCCAGGTGAAATGGGGATTAACGTTGTCATTCCTGGGCGGGTGACATTTCCTCATTGCGGTGTTACTAGTGGTGTGACACAGTGGCAGTTGCATGCCTATGGAAAAAAAGAAAACGAAACCTTGTTTGTACTCCTTACTGTAGCATTACAACGGTTACGGTACGATCGAGAAAATAGCAGGTGACAGTACACTAGAACAGTGCCATAATGTAGCCTAACAAATGGTAAAGTATTGCAAGTATAACTAGTACTTGCGTTGAATTTATTTGACATTGGCTACTACTACTAGAAGATATAGTACTGAAGCTGAGTAAGTCTAGAAGATATCCTCGTATTCCTTCACCAGCCTGTTGCTGCTATCACCTTATCCTCCCCAGCAAGTGTGTGGAATTATTGATGTCATTTTAGTCAGACATCAAGCAAAACAACACAGCCCGGGGGAAGAGGGTTAGGGTTTGTAAAATGGATGGGAATGGGGGTTTCTTTTTGGGTAGGTTTTGTTGAGAGAAGAAAAAAAAAGCAGAGCATGGACAAACAATAATTGAAGATACAGAGTTTACAGACAATCTTTGGTTACAAAGTAAAGGTAAGCACATGCAGCAGTCACACTCATAGAATAAAAGACAACAATGGATACTGTATCTGTATTGCGTATGTTGTTGGAGTTGTCCTGTTGAAATTGGTAAGTAAGTTGCATGCAGCAAACAATTCCTCTTATTGGCGGCACTCCTCCATTCCAGCTGACGCTTCGTCCATCAATGTGGTGGTGAACACTGACAGAAGAGACACCCTGTCCACTGCCTGCCTGGCGGATGTTGACTGAAACCCGGCCTGTAATTATTGAACGGAAAACAGGAAGTGCTATTACAATACCACTGATAAATAAATAAATGGTATGTACGCTGTGTGGTTCAAAAAGTGACACTTTGATTTCCCTAATAGACAGTACAATATTTTTGAAATTGCGTGCTCTGTCTGAGTCACCTTTTTAAGGATCAATAAGTATGGCCAAAATATTATAGCGGATCTTTCCCCTCAAGGTGGGTGTACTACTGTGTTTTAGAACAAAATTTGACCTTCCCAGCAATGCTCCCACCAAGACCCTTACTAAAGCCAGTCGCAAAAATGTAGAAGAACCCAATCATATCTCCAAAAACGATGCCTAGCAGAAAAATGGTTACAAAACGTACTTTGAAAGTAACAGTAGACCCAAATACAGACCGTGGATTGTATTCAAACCACTTGCCTGCAAGCAAAAGTATCCATAGCCAGCATCGCTCCAACAGTGCTCTACAACAACAGAACCGCGTTGCAATAGAACCCCCCTAAACACATGCAATCCTGCTGCTAGGGCTAACCCTAACGAACCCTAACTTACAAAAAGTGCAAAAACTGGTGTTTCCTTATGGATTTTGTCCAACAAACTTCTAGCCGGTATTAGACCTTCCCAGGAATGCCCCAGGCAAGACCCGCCAACCCACCCGCAAAAAAACACGCGACACAACACCACCAAACAGCGAAAAAGCTAAATCTCATACTTACAATGTCTCTCGGCCTTCGGTCCAAACGCGGCGCTGTGCAGCTAGGTCGTCATCATCATCAATCATCATAACTCCTGTTTTCCACCACGGATTTCCTGAAAAGCAAATGCAATCAAGATTAGACTGTCGCAGCAGTGCTTCGACAGAGACCCCGGCCGCAACCCACCCACGAACAGCAGGAAGCCCCCCAAAACGCTACATTGAGCAAGATGTCTGAAGAAATGGCAAAAAAAAGGCTTTTCCTTAAGGATTTTGTCCAAAACACTTCTATCCGGCATTAGACCTTCCCAGGAATGCCCCAGCCAAGACCCGCCAACCCACCCGCAAAAAAACACGCGACAACACCCCCAAACAGCGAAAAAGCTAAATCTCATACTTACAATATCTCTCGGCCTTCGGTCCAAAGTAACGCGCTGTGCAGCTAGGTCATCATCAATCATCATAACTCCTGTTTTCCACCACGGATTTCCTGAAAAGCAAATGCAATCAAGATTAGACTGTCGCAGCAGTGCTTCGACAGAGACCCCGGCCGCAACCCACCCACGAACAGCAGGAAGCCCCCCAAAACGCTACATTGAGCAAGATGTCTGAAGAAATGGCAAAAAAAAGGCTGTTCCTTATGGATTTTGTCCAAAACACTTGTATCCGGTATTAGACCTTCCCAGGAATGCCCCAGGCAAGACCCGCCGGCGCCAACCCACCCGCAAAAAAACACCCGACAACACCCCCAAACAGCGAAAAAGCTAAATCTCATACTTACAATATCTCTCGGCCTTCGTTCCAAATGCCGCGCTGTTCAGCTAGGTCATCATCATCAATCATCATAACTCCTGTTTTCCACCACGGATTTCCTGAAAAGCAAATGCAATCAAGATTAGACTGTCGCAGCAGTGCTTCGACAGACACCAAAAATTACACACAAACCCCCGGAACCCCGCCAAAGAGCACCTCAAAGGCAAGCAAGTCAGCAAAAACGGCAAGAAATTTCCACCTCATATTTGGTCCAAAACACTTTTGTCCATTATTAGAGCTTCACAGCAATGGGCCCAAAACCGTCAACTCACCCGCAAAGAAGTACAACACCCCCACAAGTGCTGAGTCTTTCTTCATTGTGCGTAATCCAGCACTCTGCTTGGAGGGAAATCGCAGTCTGGAGGAGGAGGATAGAGGAGCATGTTCTTCAGAACTTGTGAACCTGAGGAATGTAGACTGCGGCACCTTCAAATCAATAAGCAAACAAGTGAAGACAGTTCTGATGATGGTCTTGTTTTTGGGATTAGGTGATTAAAGTTTGAATTAAATTAACTGTGCAAAACAAAGAAAGAGAGACACAAAGCACACAGGAATAAAAGTGAATAAGGACGAAAAAGAAAGTTCTTGATTGATTGTCTCATTTTCAGGGCTCGGTGTCAGGGAATAAGAACAAGATTTCGTCATCATACTCTGCGAATTCAGGCTGGATGAGGTCAGTGGCACCGAACAGAGAAAAAATCCCCTCATCTACGTTGCTGTCCTCATCGTCTTCATGTGGCGTGCTTTCTCGCACTTTGTAATCTGGTGGTATGAGGTGCTGATTCATCTTGATCATTGTCAGCCGCTCCACATTTTTGGGCGATAGGCGGCTCCGTTTGGCAGTTACAATGCCACCAGCAGCACTGAAAACACGTTCAGAAGACACACTTGCGAGTGGGCAAGACAAATAGTTTATAGCCAGGTTGTAGAGCTGTGGCCACAATTGTTTTTTGCCATGCCAATACTGCAATGGCTCCTCATTAAGAAAGACCACTGTTGAGTCATTCAGATAGTCCTGCACCATCGACTCAAGGTCATCAACTGTTCCTCCACTTTGCTTACTTTTTGCTGTGCCTGTGACATTTTTTCGAGAACCATACCCCATCAAACTTAGCCAATCCTCCTCCCCAGCCACTGTTAGTGTTGTCATTGTGTGTGGTGCAGATGATCCAGTTGCCGGTGTCTTTAACGGCTGAGAGGTCACTTGTGCCCCAGCCACAGGTGCAGAAGTGGATTCTTGTGACTGCGGATGGCCTGCTGATGCTGATGCTGATGTACTGGCTTCTCCTTCAATAACCTGCCGTTCTTTTTCAAACCTCTTGGCTGACCAGGCTAACCAATGTTTGTACTTTTGAACATCTGCATCAGCGAAAGGAAAGAATGCGTTGTCTGCCAGCGCCTTTTTGTAGCGTGGATCCAGAATAGTAGCACAAATGTAATGCTGATCTGAGTTGATGTTTTTAAGACGTTCATCACCACGTAGGCGATGTAATAATTTCTCAGACAAAATGAAATGGGTTTTTTTTTTTTCATCTTTTTCAAACTCAGAAGAAACCGCCATCAGTTGGTGCTCCAGTATGCACAACAATGGGATAGCTTTTCCCAAATTACAGTCCTCCTGGCTGACTGCACGCGTGAAGAACTCAAAAGGACGAAGCATGTCTGTCAGGCTTTTAACTATGGCCCATTGCGCCTTACTCATCCGCAGGTCCTCCTTCTGAGATGTAGCCTCTGTCAAGAAATAGTGATCGAGTACCGTATACTGCTCATGCAGACGCTCAAGCATGTAGAAGGTTGAGTTCCAACGTGTTGCCACCTCCTGGATGAGTGCTTTCACTGGCATTCCACGTTGAAGTAGCAGTCTCCGCAGATGCTTCCGGGCCTTAAAAGAATGGCTGAAATGGTTGCACATTTTGCGGCAGGTGGCCATTACCTCGAACGCTGGACTCTCTTTATCACTCAAGAATTTTTGAACTACCAGGTTGATACAGTGCGCCAAACACGGCACTCTAACATGGTGACCCTGTAACATGGCCTTAACTACATTGGCGCCATTATCCGTGGAAACATAACCAATCTTGCGTTTTAGGGGGGATAGCATTGACAACACCTTTTTGTCAAACTCTTCCAAAAGGTTTTCTGCTGTGTGACTTTTCTCCAAGGCAAACATGGCTAGTGTTGCATGTTTCCGAGCAGCTTTGAAAACTTGGTCCGGGTCAACACCTGCGTTTAGCTTTGCTATAACACCTGAAAAAGAGACCCAGTGTGCAGTGATGCACATGTAATCATCGCCTGGGCCACTGGTCCACATGTCTGTTGTCAGATGTATTGTGTGAACAGCACTCTTCTGCAAAGCTGCCCCAATCGCCTGCAGCACATCTTCATGTAGTGCTGGAACCGCAACTCTGGCAAAATAGAACCGGCTCGGAACCTTCCATTTAGGGCAGAGCGTTGCAACTAATTCAAGAAAACCTACCGCTTCTACAAAAGAAAAAGGTAGAAGGTCCACAGCTAGCATTTTAGCCAGCTTAGTGTTATACAGACGCGTCAGTGGGTGGTTGCGTTCATATGGCACCTCTGAAGTAAGCATTGTTCTAATGTTGCCCTGGACCAAGCATTTACGGGCTGATAATGACTTCGTTGACCCAATTTTGCTCGCTGGTGAACTTTTGTGCGTTGGTGTCTCACTCGCTCCAACACTCTTAGTGTGCCTCACATTGGGTGTGCTGCTGAGAGGGGTACTGGGTGTAAGGGAAGTGTTTGACACGTCTTCTTCCTGCTCGTCAACATCAGATGAAACATCAACGTTTCCTTGATTTTGGCCTTTCTTGATCGCAGCTAGGTGCGCAAACCATTGGACAGCGTGCTTTCTGTCAAGATGACCACTCTGGCCGCCGGTACCATAGTTGCTACCTGGCTTACCACGACTAACTGCAAGCTTACAAAGGGTACAAATGGCAAACCTTGGATTTTTGGGACAAACAGTAAAGAAGTCCCAAACTGGGGACTTGAAGTGTCTGTGGGACCTGGAGGAGGCGGCGATACTGGTGGTGGTGGTGGTCATGAAGCTAATGCCAGATGAAGTGGAGGATCTGGATTGGCCAACTTTTGTACGTTTTCCACTTTCACCGCCACTAATTAAGGTCGAGGTTGACGCAGGTCTCTTCTTGCCAGAAAGAAATATGGAAGCGGGACGAGTTGGTGTACTACTTAACTCCAATGATTGTGGTGTTTCCACTGCCTCCTCATCGACAACATCATCATCATCATCATCACGCGCAGCAGCTCTTCGGGCTAGGGTCAAAATGTCTGTTTGCTGCCTGCCCGCTGGGGCTGCAGTGACCTTTATGATGACTGGGTCGTCGTTGGCAGAGTCTTCATCAGCAGCAGTATCCGCCACTTCTTGTTGAGCCTCATCACACTCCATAAGTCTGAGACTTTGGACGAGCTTCCTTTTACGCTTAAGTACCTTTGTTGGATCATGGTGTGCCTCACTCTCAGACGGCTGTGGTGCTGGTTCCCAAGTTTGATCCGTATCATCAGAAGGAGGTGTGCTTGAAGAGGATGTAGACACCACCCTTGATCTCTTCCTTGCTAGGGTTGTGGAAGACAATGAAGGATCATCAGGAGGAGTGGCTTCCTCAAATGATACCTCGCCTTGATTGTCGATTTCCTGATGTGCCCCTACTTCGGGAGGAACAACTATTGTGGGCACTTGTTGTGACCCTCCATGCATCTCTGCATGCGCATCTCCTTGCGCTGCCTCTCCTTCCACATGTACTTGGGCTTGTACTTGCACATGTGATTGTTGTTGCCGCTGTGGTTGTTCAACACTCGTCAGATGAGCTACAACAACCTGTGTTGATTGAGGGACATTGCTGCTGCTTTCTTGCGATGAGCCAACATCACTGGTCGATGGTGATTGAAGAAGTATACTGGCTGCCTCTGCAGCACTCAAGGGCTTGGACTTAAGTTGGCGTGGTGGTGGTGGTGGCACTGAGCCCAATGGAGCGGGGGTGCTGCTGCCAGCTTGGTCCCCAGCAGATCCCGCTGCAGCTGCTGCAGGCATACTTTTTTTTTTACTCACAAAAAAAGGGGCGGGCCAGGTTACCAGTGTCCTTGGTAACTTGCTTCTTCTGCTCCTTACTGGCACCTTTCTTGCTAGAGGAGCTACGGGTTACTTTTTTTGGGGCCATCTTCTTCAGAGCAGGTCAGCAGGCAGCAGTTGCACGAGTTGCAGAGGGTTCTGTGTCCAGACGTGACGTCGCGTGACGTTATGCTGCACACACCGCTGCAGGACTTCTTCCTGGCACTGGTGGTTCTATTGAGTCTTCTTGTGCACCTAAAAGCAATGGAAGACAGAGGAACATCAGTTCAGTTATACACCCCAAAAAATCGACAAAACACAGAAAAATGAGCACAATCCCATGCCATCCATGATGTTTACATTGAAGACACCCCACAGAAAGACTAGGGACATGCAAGTATGCAACACTCACTACCCCTGGGCATAAGGGATGAAAAGTAGGCAAAATAAGTGCAGGCCTCAGACACTGCCTCTCCTCAAAATGGCCCCCTTACACCCCAAGCACATGTTGCCTGTACCAGCCAGCACTCAAGATGGCCACCACCACCACCCACATGGCCAGTCCACATCAACAGTACACCCCCAAAAAACAGAAAAACAGCCAGAAATCACCACAATCCAATGCCATCCATGATGTTTACATCAAAGAGAGTGAGACAACACCACAGGCACACTCAGTCCATGCACCACCACCACCCCTGGGCAAGCAAAAGGCCACACCAGCAGCCCCCCAAAAACGACAAAAAACAATAAAATAAGCACAATCCCAGCCCATCCATGGCCTCAATGGTGTTTAAATTCAAGAAGACACCCCACAGAAAGACTAGGCCCATGCAACACTCACCACCCCTGGGCAAAGGGCCACACCAGCAGGCCCAAAAAAACGACAAAAAACAATAAAATCTGCACAATCCCAGTCCATCCATGGCCTCAATGGTGTTTAAATTCAAGAAGACACCCCTCAGAAACACTAGGCCCATGCAACACTCACTACCCCTGGGCATAAGGGATGAAAAGTAGGCAAAATAAGTGCAGGCCTCAGACACTGCCTCTCCTCAAAATGGCCCCCTTACACCCCAAGCACATGTTGCCTGTACCAGCCAGCACTCAAGATGGCCACCACCACCACCCACATGGCCAGTCCACATCAACAGTACACCCCCAAAAAACAGAAAAACAGACAGAAATCACCACAATCCAATGCCATCCATGATGTTTACATCAAAGAGAGTGAGACAACACCACAGGCACACTCAGTCCATGCACCACCACCACCCCTGGGCAAGCAAAAGGCCACACCAGCAGCCCCCCAAAAACGACAAAAAACAATAAAATAAGCACAATCCCAGCCCATCCATGGCCTCAATTATGTTTAAATTCAAGAAGACACCCCACAGAAAGACTAGGCCCATGCAACACTCACCACCCCTGGGCAAAGGGCCACACCAGCAGCCCCCCAAAAACGACAAAAAACAATAAAATCTGCACAATCCCAGCCCATCCATGGCCTCAATGGTGTTTAAATTCAAGAAGACACCCCACAGAAAGACTAGGCCCATGCAACACTCACCACCCCTGGGCAAAGGGCCACACCAGCAGGCCCAAAAAAACGACAAAAAACAATAAAATCTGCACAATCCCAGTCCATCCATGGCCTCAATGGTGTTTAAATTCAAGAAGACACCCCTCAGAAACACTAGGCCCATGCAACACTCACTACCCCTGGGCATAAGGGATGAAAAGTAGGCAAAATAAGTGCAGGCCTCAGACACTGCCTCTCCTCAAAATGGCCCCCTTACACCCCAAGCACATGTTGCCTGTACCAGCCAGCACTCAAGATGGCCACCACCACCACCCACATGGCCAGTCCACATCAACAGTACACCCCCAAAAAACAGAAAAACAGCCAGAAATCACCACAATCCAATGCCATCCATGATGTTTACATCAAAGAGAGTGAGACAACACCACAGGCACACTCAGTCCATGCACCACCACCACCCCTGGGCAAGCAAAAGGCCACACCAGCAGCCCCCCAAAAACGACAAAAAACAATAAAATAAGCACAATCCCAGCCCATCCATGGCCTCAATTATGTTTAAATTCAAGAAGACACCCCACAGAAAGACTAGGCCCATGCAACACTCACCACCCCTGGGCAAAGGGCCACACCAGCAGGCCCAAAAAAACGACAAAAAACAATAAAATCTGCACAATCCCAGTCCATCCATGGCCTCAATGGTGTTTAAATTCAAGAAGACACCCCTCAGAAACACTAGGCCCATGCAACACTCACTACCCCTGGGCATAAGGGATGAAAAGTAGGCAAAATAAGTGCAGGCCTCAGACACTGCCTCTCCTCAAAATGGCCCCCTTACACCCCAAGCACATGTTGCCTGTACCAGCCAGCACTCAAGATGGCCACCACCACCACCCACATGGCCAGTCCACATCAACAGTACACCCCCAAAAAACAGAAAAACAGCCAGAAATCACCACAATCCAATGCCATCCATGATGTTTACATCAAAGAGAGTGAGACAACACCACAGGCACACTCAGTCCATGCACCACCACCACCCCTGGGCAAGCAAAAGGCCACACCAGCAGCCCCCCAAAAACGACAAAAAACAATAAAATAAGCACAATCCCAGCCCATCCATGGCCTCAATTATGTTTAAATTCAAGAAGACACCCCACAGAAAGACTAGGCCCATGCAACACTCACCACCCCTGGGCAAAGGGCCACACCAGCAGGCCCAAAAAAACGACAAAAAACAATAAAATCTGCACAATCCCAGCCCATCCATGGCCTCAATGGTGTTTAAATTCAAGAAGACACCCCTCAGAAACACTAGGCCCATGCAACACTCACTACCCCTGGGCATAAGGGATGAAAAGTAGGCAAAATAAGTGCAGGCCTCAGACACTGCCTCTCCTCAAAATGGCCCCCTTACACCCCAAGCACATGTTGCCTGTACCAGCCAGCACTCAAGATGGCCACCACCACCACCCACATGGCCAGACCACATCAACAGTACACCCCCAAAAAACAGAAAAACAGCCAGAAATCACCACAATCCAATGCCATCCATGATGTTTACATCAAAGAGAGTGAGACAACACCACAGGCACACTCAGTCCATGCACCACCACCACCCCTGGGCAAGCAAAAGGCCACACCAGCAGCCCCCCAAAAACGACAAAAAACAATAAAATAAGCACAATCCCAGCCCATCCATGGCCTCAATTATGTTTAAATTCAAGAAGACACCCCACAGAAAGACTAGGCCCATGCAACACTCACCACCCCTGGGCAAAGGGCCACACCAGCAGCCCCCCAAAAACGACAAAAAACAATAAAATCTGCACAATCCCAGCCCATCCATGGCCTCAATGGTGTTTAAATTCAAGAAGACACCCCACAGAAAGACTAGGCCCATGCAACACTCACCACCCCTGGGCAAAGGGCCACACCAGCAGGCCCAAAAAAACGACAAAAAACAATAAAATCTGCACAATCCCAGTCCATCCATGGCCTCAATGGTGTTTAAATTCAAGAAGACACCCCTCAGAAACACTAGGACCATGCAACACTCACTACCCCTGGGCATAAGGGATGAAAAGTAGGCAAAATAAGTGCAGGCCTCAGACACTGCCTCTCCTCAAAATGGCCCCCTTACACCCCAAGCACATGTTGCCTGTACCAGCCAGCACTCAAGATGGCCACCACCACCACCCACATGGCCAGTCCACATCAACAGTACACCCCCAAAAAACAGAAAAACAGCCAGAAATCACCACAATCCAATGCCATCCATGATGTTTACATCAAAGAGAGTGAGACAACACCACAGGCACACTCAGTCCATGCACCACCACCACCCCTGGGCAAGCAAAAGGCCACACCAGCAGCCCCCCAAAAACGACAAAAAACAATAAAATAAGCACAATCCCAGCCCATCCATGGCCTCAATTATGTTTAAATTCAAGAAGACACCCCACAGAAAGACTAGGCCCATGCAACACTCACCACCCCTGGGCAAAGGGCCACACCAGCAGGCCCAAAAAAACGACAAAAAACAATAAAATCTGCACAATCCCAGTCCATCCATGGCCTCAATGGTGTTTAAATTCAAGAAGACACCCCTCAGAAACACTAGGCCCATGCAACACTCACTACCCCTGGGCATAAGGGATGAAAAGTAGGCAAAATAAGTGCAGGCCTCAGACACTGCCTCTCCTCAAAATGGCCCCCTTACACCCCAAGCACATGTTGCCTGTACCAGCCAGCACTCAAGATGGCCACCACCACCACCCACATGGCCAGTCCACATCAACAGTACACCCCCAAAAAACAGAAAAACAGCCAGAAATCACCACAATCCAATGCCATCCATGATGTTTACATCAAAGAGAGTGAGACAACACCACAGGCACACTCAGTCCATGCACCACCACCACCCCTGGGCAAGCAAAAGGCCACACCAGCAGCCCCCCAAAAACGACAAAAAACAATAAAATAAGCACAATCCCAGCCCATCCATGGCCTCAATTATGTTTAAATTCAAGAAGACACCCCACAGAAAGACTAGGCCCATGCAACACTCACCACCCCTGGGCAAAGGGCCACACCAGCAGGCCCAAAAAACGACAAAAAACAATAAAATCTGCACAATCCCAGCCCATCCATGGCCTCAATGGTGTTTAAATTCAAGAAGACACCCCTCAGAAACACTAGGCCCATGCAACACTCACTACCCCTGGGCATAAGGGATGAAAAGTAGGCAAAATAAGTGCAGGCCTCAGACACTGCCTCTCCTCAAAATGGCCCCCTTACACCCCAAGCACATGTTGCCTGTACCAGCCAGCACTCAAGATGGCCACCACCACCACCCACATGGCCAGACCACATCAACAGTACACCCCCAAAAAACAGAAAAACAGCCAGAAATCACCACAATCCAATGCCATCCATGATGTTTACATCAAAGAGAGTGAGACAACACCACAGGCACACTCAGTCCATGCACCACCACCACCCCTGGGCAAGCAAAAGGCCACACCAGCAGCCCCCCAAAAACGACAAAAAACAATAAAATAAGCACAATCCCAGCCCATCCATGGCCTCAATTATGTTTAAATTCAAGAAGACACCCCACAGAAAGACTAGGCCCATGCAACACTCACCACCCCTGGGCAAAGGGCCACACCAGCAGGCCCAAAAAAACGACAAAAAACAATAAAATCTGCACAATCCCAGCCCATCCATGGCCTCAATGGTGTTTAAATTCAACAAAACAGTTGTATCATGCACCCATAACCAACCCTGGTCCTACTGGATACTGTGGCTACCCACAATATAATTTATTTAATTTTCTGAAAAAGTTCCAAAATTGTACTTGCAGCAACTGTAATGCCCCAAACAAACTTACTTGTGAAAGTTGATTTCTAATCCAAAAGTGATCCAAAGACAGTCAAAAAGGCCTCAAATCCAAATATCCAGCAGCACCCACAAAAAGTAATCCTTCCAGCTCCAGATCCAAATGAAAGTGACCAGGAGATGGACAAAGCACTGGGAGGAGCCTGCTGGACAGGAACAGGAAGTTGGAGACTGTGGGGCACTTCCTTCCTCCCCCCCCCCCCAAAATGGACTCCTTGCAAAAAAAAAGGCCATGCAAATGTCAACCTGAGGAGTGATTCTGATAAAAATCATAATTTTCTGAAGGTTTATCCTGTTTGCTGGTGATTTTCTTGTGCGAAATTGCAAAATCTCTATTTCGCAAGTGCGAGATTGTTCCTTTCCGCCGCAACTACGTGTTCGCAATTGCGAACTCTCGCGAGGTGTGCTGTGCAAGGTGGCAAGCCGCGAGTACGTATTCGCGGGCGACAAACTCCCGCGGGAACACGCAGCAAGATCTAAAATGGCGCGTCACTCGCAAAGAAAAACAACTCGGCAAACGCTAAAATGACGGAAAGTGAACGCCGTGCACCACGCCGCGCGCCGCAACCAAGCAAAAAATCCGCCGCGAGCGGATTCACGGATTTTCGACAAATTCGCGAGAGTTCGCGGATTGCGGATTTGCCGAAAATCCGAAAAATCCGCGAGCGGAGCGGATTTTACGCCCATGCTTGATCAAGGGCTCCAAGAGGGAGGCACGCGATCCCCCTTCCATCATTTTCAATGCCCGGGGGAGGTGGTTGTCTCTGGGGCCCGCAACAGACCCACACATTCAAATATTGAGTGCCCCGGGGAGGTGGTGGATCCCCACCACACTTTCATTAATTTTAATTAGGCCCTGGGGAGGTGTGGTCCCCCGGGCTTGGGGGGTCCGTGAGGCCCCAGCATATAATTAAACAGTGGTGGTCCCTGGGGCAGTGGGGAGCCCCCATCCATTTATAAAACAAAGCCCCGGGGAGGTGGCAGCCCCCGGGTCTGCGGGGGGGCCAATGGCACCTGCATATAATTAACAAAAGCCCCGGGGAGATGGCAATCCCCCAGAGCTGTGGGGCCCCCATAGGCCACCATAAATTATTTTGCCATTGCCCCGGGACCTGGCCCTCCCGGGGGCTTTAAGAAACAAGGCGCTGGAATCCTCGCTTTGTTTTTTTTTTTAGCTGGATTCGCGCACCCAGCGCAAATTCGGATGTTTTGAAAAAAATGCTTTTTTGGGACCCCCTAAGCAGGCCTAGGGGGTCAGGGTGTTTCTACCCTGCCCCCTTTTCTTAATTTTTTAAATTTTTTACCCCTTTATCTTGTGACTCGGTTACCGAGTCACAAGATGGCTGCCAGCATTTCCTGATTTTGAGTGTTGGCAGCCAATCAGAGGAAGCTCGTGGCCAGGAGAGTTTGCGAATCCTCAGCGATGCTCAGAACTACTGAACGGATGTACACATTTTTAAAAAAAGGTCGCTTTCTGAACGAAGGGCTACCATTCAGCTAAATTGGTGTAATTCCATTCAGCAGTTCGGTCTGTAACCTGTTTCAAAATTCCTTTGGACATGAACATGGGAAAAACACATTTTAGGACTCCCCTTTTTTCTCTGCCCCCGGTTGACGGATCACCCTGCAACTTTTAAGACAGGAATTGACCGGAGCAGGCCATTAGTTTTGAAATTTTGCGAGGCTTCATCAAAAAGGCGCCAGAGATATTAGTAAAAGAAAAAAACCTTTTGATTAAAAACAAGGTCCTAACTATAACTACCTAAATATATATTTCACATAATTAATGGATGAACGGAATGGCTGATCAGAGTCAAACTAAATGGGATATGGAAATAGAATTTACTCAAGAAAATGCTTTTATTTGGTTTGGTGTAATTCTGTTTGGTAGATTTCAAGAAATTACCACTTAAAAAGAGTTTCTGTCAGAGCAAGAAGTTATATATTAGAGCTTTGTGAACACATCACATAACTCTGAATCCCTTGAAGATTTGCTAATGCATTTCTGAAAAATAAATTACAAGATTTGGCCAGGAAGCTTGTTTTCCTATCATCCAGTGCAGATTTGTGAGTCTCACTGAGGATTCTTGATTCTGCAGTGCTCTGATAGACTTGCCATCATAGAAAATGATGTGTTGTGATCATCATAACCCACCCATCAATGTGATGGGAAAAAGTAAAAAAACATGAAATGAAGGGTTAACCTACCCAGAACATCACATGTGTACAATCAGGCTAAACATACCCAGAACCTCAGGCCTATGTAGGCATCCTCAATGGGACTACACCGGTGAAAAAATAATCACTGTTAGAAATGAGATTTCTGGTTGGCTAGGGCAAGCGCATAAGCCAGGCAGAAACCACCACTCTAGTCAGGTTAAGGGAGTTACACACCGATGATAACCCCTGCTCATCCCCTTGGTAGCTTGGCAGAGCAGTCAGGCTTATAACAGAGGCAATGTGTAAAGCATTTGCACAACACACACACACACACCAGCAACAGATTAGGCACACCACAAAGGAAACACAAGGTTATATAAATATTAGCCTTTGTATTACTCATAAACACATTAGAAGGTAATCACATATGTAGACTGTGCCACCTGGCACTAGGTATAACTGTAAAGGGGATTATATAAATGACAGGGCCAATCAGGCCACTGTCATCACCATTAGAATCACAAGCAGCGAAAATAAAACAACCAGTAACTACTGGTACAAACACATTATGCATCAGTTACATTGGACATCACCCACATTATGCAGTAATCGCATTAGGTCAACAGTGTACCATAGTAACACTCACAAAATGCATACATCACCTTAGGGCCTTGCGCCCTCCCAAAACACAAGGTGCTCTCAGGCCCACTGGCCTTCCTCAGGGCCCATCTTGGGCTTGTCCACAATGCCCTCTGTCCCCCAAAAGTCAGGGCTCTATGACTACGGGGCTTCCACCATAACGCACTCTAATGGCCCTCTCCTGCGAAAACAGAAAGGCCTCAGTTGTTGCAGCTGCCCGCAATCTGGCAGTGCAGCATTGCCTGACTTCCTGACCTCATTGATCATGGAGCGAAGTCTCCGGTGGTTCCGCACTCTTCCTTGGTATCACGGGACACATCAACGCGGGGTGGTATCACGCCGGAAGGTTGGCAAGGGTACAGAGTTAAGTCTCCTTTGTCTCTGGGAGGCGCTAGGGGGTGCACAGCGGGATGGCTGCCTGATCTGACAGCTCCGCTGGGCAGACTACAGCCTGACATGTATTAAGATTTTAAACGGAGTTCAAAGTGTATCCTGAGCGCAGAATGGGAGAGGGGAAGCATCCAGGAATGAAAAGAGGCGTTTGTGCTGCTTCGCTGGCAGTGATTACTGGTGAAACGACCGTCGCGGCACCCTGTATCGGGCAAAGGGCAAGATGGCGGATACCGGAGCTACTTTCCGGTGACTATAGGTGTGGCAGGGTATACTCAGACATGAGTCCCTTGCTCACTGCTCCATCAGGATTCAAGCAAGCCGGGCCGATGAGGCTGAAATGCCAGAAACCGGTCCCCGGTAGCTTGTATCCTTTCTGGTGAAGAATTGGCTTGGTAGTTTGGTCTGCCCTGTTCCCATGATGCACTGGGCCAGGGACAGACTAATTTGCATATAGCCAGGTTCTGAGCTGGGATGGGGCAGTGAGCTAAATAACGGTGATGGATCAAGCCCTGATCTTTGGACTGGGTAAGAGTGGTCTGCTTAATTCAGACACTCTGTTCATCACCACCCCCTTTTCTGAATCGTTTTTGGCCACTATAGGTGTGGCAGGGTATACTCAGACATGAGTCCCTTGCTCACTGCTCCATCAGGATTCAAGCAAGCCGGGCCGATGAGGCTGAAATGCCAGAAACCGGTCCCCGGTAGCTTGTATCCTTTCTGGTGAAGAATTGGCTTGGTAGTTTGGTCTGCCCTGTTCCCATGATGCACTGGGCCAGGGACAGACTAATTTGCATATAGCCAGGTTCTGAGCTGGGATGGGGCAGTGAGCTAAATAACGGTGATGGATCAAGCCCTGATCTTTGGACTGGGTATGAGTGGTCTGCTTAATTCAGACACTCTGTTCATCACCACCCCCTTTTCTGAATCGTTTTTGGCCACTATAGGTGTGGCAGGGTATACTCAGACATGAGTCCCTTGCTCACTGCTCCATCAGGATTCAAGCAAGCCGGGCCGATGAGGCTGAAATGCCAGAAACCGGTCACCGGTAGCTTGTATCCTTTCTGGTGAAGAATTGGCTTGGTAGTTTGGTCTGCCCTGTTCCCATGATGCACTGGGCCAGGGACAGACTAATTTGCCTATAGCCAGGTTCTGAGCTGGGATGGGGCAGTGAGCTAAATAACGGTGATGGATCAAGCCCTGATCTTTGGACTGGGTAAGAGTGGTCTGCTTAATTCAGACACTCTGTTCATCACCACCCCCTTTTCTGAATCGTTTTTGGCCACTATAGGTGTGGCAGGGTATACTCAGACATGAGTCCCTTGCTCACTGCTCCATCAGGATTCAAGCAAGCCGGGCCGATGAGGCTGAAATGCCAGAAACCGGTCCCTGGTAGCTTGTATCCTTTCTGGTGAAGAATTGGCTTGGTAGTTTGGTCTGCCCTGTTCCCATGATGCACTGGGCCAGGGACAGACTAATTTGCATATAGCCAGGTTCTGAGCTGGGATGGGGCAGTGAGCTAAATAACGGTGATGGATCAAGCCCTGATCTTTGGACTGGGTAAGAGTGGTCTGCTTAATTCAGACACTCTGTTCATCACCACCCCCTTTTCTGAATCGTTTTTGGCAACTATAGGTGTGGCAGGGTATACTCAGACATGAGTCCCTTGCTCACTGCTCCATCAGGATTCAAGCAAGCCGGGCCGATGAGGCTGAAATGCCAGAAACCGGTTCCCGGTAGCTTGTATCCTTTCTGGTGAAGAATTGGCTTGGTAGTTTGGTCTGCCCTGTTCCCATGATGCACTGGGCCAGGGACAGACTAATTTGCATATAGCCAGGTTCTGAGCTGGGATGGGGCAGTGAGCTAAATAACGGTGATGGATCAAGCCCTGATCTTTGGACTGGGTAAGAGTGGTCTGCTTAATTCAGACACTCTGTTCATCACCACCCCCTTTTCTGAATCGTTTTTGGCCACTATAGGTGTGGCAGGGTATACTCAGACATGAGTCCCTTGCTCACTGCTCCATCAGGATTCAAGCAAGCCGGGCCGATGAGGCTGAAATGCCAGAAACCGGTCCCCGGTAGCTTGTATCCTTTCTGGTGAAGAATTGGCTTGGTAGTTTGGTCTGCCCTGTTCCCATGATGCACTGGGCCAGGGACAGACTAATTTGCATATAGCCAGGTTCTGAGCTGGGATGGGGCAGTGAGCTAAATAACGGTGATGGATCAAGCCCTGATCTTTGGACTGGGTAAGAGTGGTCTGCTTAATTCAGATACTCTGTTCATCACCACCCCCTTTTCTGAATCGTTTTTGGCCACTATAGGTGTGGCAGGGTATACTCAGACATGAGTCCCTTGCTCACTGCTCCATCAGGATTCAAGCAAGCCGGGCCGATGAGGCTGAAATGCCAGAAACCGGTCCCCGGTAGCTTGTATCCTTTCTGGTGAAGAATTGGCTTGGTAGTTTGGTCTGCCCTGTTCCCATGATGCACTGGGCCAGGGACAGACTAATTTGCATATAGCCAGGTTCTGAGCTGGGATGGGGCAGTGAGCTAAATAACGGTGATGGATCAAGCCCTGATCTTTGGACTGGGTAAGAGTGGTCTGCTTAATTCAGACACTCTGTTCATCACCACCCCCTTTTCTGAATCGTTTTTGGCCACTATAGGTGTGGCAGGGTATACTCAGACATGAGTCCCTTGCTCACTGCTCCATCAGGATTCAAGCAAGCCGGGCCGATGAGGCTGAAATGCCAGAAACCGGTCCCCGGTAGCTTGTATCCTTTCTGGTGAAGAATTGGCTTGGTAGTTTGGTCTGCCCTGTTCCCATGATGCACTGGGCCAGGGACAGACTAATTTGCATATAGCCAGTTTCTGAGCTGGGATGGGGCAGTGAGCTAAATAACGGTGATGGATCAAGCCCTGATCTTTGGACTGGGTAAGAGTGGTCTGCTTAATTCAGACACTCTGTTCATCACCACCCCCTTTTCTGAATCGTTTTTGGCCACTATAGGTGTGGCAGGGTATACTCAGACATGAGTCCCTTGCTCACTGCTCCATCAGGATTCAAGCAAGCCGGGCCGATGAGGCTGAAATGCCAGAAACCGGTCCCCGGTAGCTTGTATCCTTTCTGGTGAAGAATTGGCTTGGTAGTTTGGTCTGCCCTGTTCCCATGATGCACTGGGCCAGGGACAGACTAATTTGCATATAGCCAGGTTCTGAGCTGGGATGGGGCAGTGAGCTAAATAACGGTGATGGATCAAGCCCTGATCTTTGGACTGGGTAAGAGTGGTCTGCTTAATTCAGACACTCTGTTCATCACCACCCCCTTTTCTGAATCGTTTTTGGCCACTATAGGTGTGGCAGGGTATACTCAGACATGAGTCCCTTGCTCACTGCTCCATCAGGATTCAAGCAAGCCGGGCCGATGAGGCTGAAATGCCAGAAACCGGTCCCCGGTAGCTTGTATCCTTTCTGGTGAAGAATTGGCTTGGTAGTTTGGTCTGCCCTGTTCCCATGATGCACTGGGCCAGGGACAGACTAATTTGCATATAGCCAGGTTCTGAGCTGGGATGGGGCAGTGAGCTAAATAACGGTGATGGATCAAGCCCTGATCTTTGGACTGGGTAAGAGTGGTCTGCTTAATTCAGACACTCTGTTCATCACCACCCCCTTTTCTGAATCGTTTTTGGCCACTATAGGTGTGGCAGGGTATACTCAGACATGAGTCCCTTGCTCACTGCTCCATCAGGATTCAAGCAAGCCGGGCCGATGAGGCTGAAATGCCAGAAACCGGTCCCCGGTAGCTTGTATCCTTTCTGGTGAAGAATTGGCTTGGTAGTTTGGTCTGCCCTGTTCCCATGATGCACTGGGCCAGGGACAGACTAATTTGCATATAGCCAGGTTCTGAGCTGGGATGGGGCAGTGAGCTAAATAACGGTGATGGATCAAGCCCTGATCTTTGGACTGGGTAAGAGTGGTCTGCTTAATTCAGACACTCTGTTCATCACCACCCCCTTTTCTGAATCGTTTTTGGCCACTATAGGTGTGGCAGGGTATACTCAGACATGAGTCCCTTGCTCACTGCTCCATCAGGATTCAAGCAAGCCGGGCCGATGAGGCTGAAATGCCAGAAACCGGTCCCCGGTAGCTTGTATCCTTTCTGGTGAAGAATTGGCTTGGTAGTTTGGTCTGCCATGTTCCCATGATGCACTGGGCCAGGGACAGACTAATTTGCATATAGCCAGGTTCTTAACTGGGATGGGGCAGTGAGCTAAATAACGGTGATGGATCAAGCCCTGATCTTTGGACTGGGTAAGAGTGGTCTGCTTAATTCAGACACTCTGTTCATCACCACCCCCTTTTCTGAATCACTTTCCGGTGAAAGACCTGCTGCACTGGGAGCGCGCTGCACCTGTCCCCAATAACTTCTCTGAAGCAGTGAACTTGGACATAACATCTTCACTCAGCAGGCTTTGGCATCCAAGTAAGGTGGCAGCAGTTAAAAGCGCGCCCGATATTGCTCATGGATTCTGGCGGGTTGGAATACACAAAATGGTGACGCCCATGTCCCGATCCCGCTGCTGAAACACAACACGTATAGCAAAAGGGGACCCCTGCCGTCTGCATTAACCCTACCAACTCAGAACAACATACCTCTGTACAGCGAAAATCAGCGTAATGAGGCAGTAGCGAGATTATGAAACAGCTCTAATAGGGGACGCCGCTGGACTGGATGCCGGGGCTGCTGGGGCATCATATACGCAAGATGGCAGACAGTGGCGGCTCTTAAAGCTGAAGCGAACGTCGGAGGTGATGAGTGAAGAGCGCGAAGTTGGCATTTGCGATCACGCGCTCAAACCTCATTCAACAAAGTGGGAAGCTCCAGCGTTAGGTTTATGAATCTCTATTGGCATACTCACCCAGATAGAAACACTATATATACGTGCGCATGTTGATTATTTCTTTGTCCATTGGCCCCAGTATGCACTGCGGACAGATCTTGGCACAACGCTTGTAAGTGGGGTCTAGATGACAGCAATGTAACAGAGTTGGGGGAGTTGCGCCAGCATATGGATACATCTGCAACAAGAGACGGGATGTCTTGAGCTGTACTCGTGGGGTGTAAGCAGATGTGAGAGTGAAAACGCAAATCACAACCACCCTACTTCGGCAGTCCTGGCTACACGAGACACCTAGATCGCAAAGCTATGAGGTGAGATCGGCATACTTGGTGTGTTGCAACCGACGTTCAGTGGCTGCCATATTACAGCGTCTGTGTCGCGGACGGGAAGATCCAGACATAAGGCACAACAGCGACGTTACACTATAGTTCACACCTGTGTTTTAGGCTCGCAGTAGCTTATAAGTGATAATACGTTCCGGTTACCTCGGCGACGGAAAGGGGCTACTGCTGTACTGTTTGTCATAGGGCTCTGCAACACAACACACCATGGGTAAACCCGACAAGCAGCAACCAAAGCTTACTTTTGAATCTAGGAGAGCGCCAAAGAGCCAGGCTGGACCTGCAGGAGACGAATCAGAGACGGAAACCACGGCGGAGAACAGTATGGAAAGTATCCTCAAGGCAATACAAACCAACCTACAAGATATAAATGGAAAACTCGACCAACTAACAAGACGGATGGACAGCATGGCTGCAAAAATGGATAAACAAGGAGAGCGTTTGGAAACCGCTGAACACTGCATCTCGGCAGTTGAAGATGAAACACACACAACAACCTCCAAATGTACGGGCATGGAAAAAGTACTTGAGGTAATAAAAGCAAAGGCGGAGGAGTTGGAGGCCCGATCCCGCCGGAAAAATGTTCGAATAGCGGGACTTCCTGAATCAACGAATACAGGCCGTATGGAAACATACATTGAGCAGCTATGCAAGGACATCTTTGGAGAAGACGCGCTGTCACCAATTTTCATAATCGAGAGGGCACATCGATCTCTTGCACCGAAACCTCCAACAGGTGCGGCGCCGAGGCCCATAGTTGCTCGTGTATTGAATTACCGGGATCGCGACAACATACTTCGACTTGCACGAGAAAAAGGAGTGATCAATTACCAAGGGAATAAACTAGAATTTTATCCAGATTATACTATTTCAGTACAGCAGGCAAGGCGCGAATTCACAACAGTCAAAGCTAAACTGCGTGAATTGCAAATAACCTACGCCATGCTTTACCCCGCTCCTCTAAAGGTGACCTGGGAGGGTAAAATGGTAATTCTCACCACTCCTAAGGCACGACGGAGTTCACTAAAAAAATGGCAGGTAAAGGCAAGAAAGCAAACAGAACGGAACAGCAGCAGGACTCTGATTGACGGTAAGGTTCTGGGACACTAACTGAATGAGACGGCTGCGATAGCCTCCAGATATATGGTATAATGACCAAATGCATCAGTCATGGGTGACGCTGGCTGACAGCCTACTGAGGAGTACTCTGTAAATCCATGCCTACCTCTGATCATATGATTTACATGCGGATGAATGCAATAGTAAACAAACAGATTACACAACATGAGGCTCAAAGAGATTGAGTGTATATCTTGCAGATCTATCATCCACAAAGAGCAAAGAGTTAGGACACTGGAACTGCGTTGGGACTGCCAAGGTTGATTGTACTGGCCTGTTGCTCGGTGTGGAAATAACAGTCAAAAGAGCAAATTGTGTAATGTCAAACTGCCTCTATCAGCAGACGATGTTAACGGGGTGCACAAACAATAATCCAGCTGGCAGGTGCAAGTTAATTGGGGCAAATATTAGTGAAGATCGGAGGTCTGCCCACATAATTGCAATATGTACAATGTGATACATGTTATAGAGTTAGACATGAGCATGTTGGTCGAAATTGCACTCATCTAGGTTGTCCAACTTAAGAGGAGATGGATGTGACATGATAACAAAGCGATACAGGTTATTGTCTTTATGGGTTCATGAGTTGGCATGTTCAGTACAGTGCCGAGTTTGTACACTTGGATGTTTTTCTAAAATGGGATATCTGTTTAATTACATTGAGTCTGCCCCCATCCATTCAATTGGGTGGTGTGGTGAACCCCCGGTGGACCTCTACATGGGTGATCCCGAAACAGTTATGTTATCTGAGGTTGTTACCTGGGGGAAATGGCTTTGGCAGGATTGGGTTGCTGAAGTGGGTGGGATCGGGTGGAGTTGGGGTTTAGTTCTTATGAATGGGCCAGGGCATTTAAGATGCATTGCTGATATTCATGTTGTAATCTGGTTACTGTGCAGGGGGTCGATTGGGGGCAGGGAGATAGACATTGTAGGAGCAAGGTTACAAGGGCAAAGTTCACATACGTACGATGCAGCAGGGAAAGGGTGCCATGGGTAAGAAGAATCTGCAGGGGTTCACAAATCCAAAGAAAATACGGTAGATATTTGCATGTCTCGATAGAGGTGACATAGATATAGGTTTCTTACAAGAAACTCACATAGCACCAACTACGCAAAGGAAAATTGGGGCGAGATGGGCAGAATCCACACACGCTGCTTACTACTCTTCATATTCCAGAGGGGTGATGACATTAGTCAGTAAAGGTGTAAATTTTAAAATAAATCGAACAATACTAGATTCCAGTGGGAGGTATGTTATCGTGTCAGGGATACTGAGAGGGCAACGGGTGACACTGGCAAACGTATATGGTCCCAATGTAGACTCCCCTGAATTTTTCCCAGAACTTTGGAATCATATGCACGATTTCACTGACACAAACAATATCTGGGGTAGGGGTTTTAATGTTGCCTTGAGTGATTTTCTGGACCGATCGACAGCTTCCACGGAACCGCATAGGAAGGCTAGGGCAAAAATTTTGGATAATATGGAGGAACTTTCCCTTAAGGATCTCTGGAGAGCCAGAAACCCAGACGTAACAGGGGCGACGCATGTTAAGGTGGCGCATGGAAGCTGTTCCCGTATAGATTATTGGTTGGGATCAAACAACGTCTTATTATGGGCAAAGACACTGAAAACACTACCTAGAACCCTCTCAGATCACAATCCAATCCTGTTAGCACTCCAAATACCACATTATACCCCTCCTCCCTTTAGCTGGAGGTTTAATTCCAAAGCGCTCACGGACTTGATATATGCGGACACCATAGCCACAGCCATAAAAGATTACTTTCAGATTAATGTAGCAACAGTCGACGACCCAGGCACTCTTTGGGAGGCATTTAACGCAACATTAAGAGGGGTATGTACCACAGTAGGAATTCTGAGGGATATCAGGGGACAGATTACTAGATGTGAAACCTGCATGAAAGAACTAGAAACTGAATATGAATGTACACAAAACACGGCTTTATTGGGGGGACTGAGGCAGATACACACAGAACACCAAATGCAATGGATGAGCTCAAATATGTCTCCAAACGACCAGCTGCCAGACAATTTGGGGAAGGGGGCAGGGCAGGTAAAGTTCTAGCGGCCAAGATTTGCGAAGGGAAATGCCCTCAAACCATTTTACAAATACGAGACGAGGGAGGCACATTGATCATGCACACAGAGGGTATCCTACGCGGTTTTGTACCTAACTAGGGCGAGTTGTACGAATCCAAACAGACAGCACCCCCAGAGGAAATATTTAGCTATCTGAACAATGTAGCCATTGCCTGGTTATCAGACAATCAGCGGGAATACTTGTCGCTACCAGTGACGGTGGAGGAAGTTACAGAAATTATTCGAACACTACCTAATGGTAAGGCCCTGGGCCCTGACGGGTTTACTTGCGAATTCTATAAAACGTATGCTGATGTTCTAGCCCCCATTTAGTTGCAATGTATGGCAATGCCTTCGATCAGGCTATTCTACCACCGTCACTGCGGGAGGCGATGATAATCGCCCTCCTGAAGCCTAATAAAGACCCTGAAATATGCGAGTTGTACAGACCGCTGTCACTAATCAATGTTGACTCTAAAATACTGGCCAAACTTCTAGCGGTCCGGTTAAAACCACTTATGACAAACCTGGTCCTACCGGATCAAGCAGGTTTCATACCTTCGAGGGCCACATCTCACAACACCAGAACACTCTTTGCCCTGTCTCACTATTTAACGCCAAACACTAAGGCTGCGGCAGTCATGTTGGATGCCGCCATGGCATTTGATTCAATAGAATGGACCTATCTCCTCACGATCCTGGAGCGAATGGGATTCCCCCCGATGTTCATAGGGTAGGTGAAATTGTTATACACGAACCCAGTATATACTCAGTGCCGGTATATCAGGGCCTGGATATCCGAAGGTATTGAGAAGCGCCTGGGGATACAATTATGAAAGAAATACAGCACCCTCGGCGTGCGTTCCACCGAACTTCGGAAAATGTAAAAATGTCTGCCGCAGTGGAACGCAAACCATCGGAGCTCGGAAATAACCTTTATTGACTCTGAGAGGAGTTCTTTCACCTTGTGTCTCTCGGTGCTGCAAACCCTCTGCTGAAGGCGACCGTTCGGCGCACTGTTGTCTAGATTGCCATCTTGGTCTTCGCCTCGCAGGCCCTCGCAACGCCCCACTGCCCCCCAGCTGCCCGCTGCTACACTGCTGAGTTTGGTGGCATTCAGGGCTTCTCCGGCATGCCCTGCATGCACGATCGGGCAACTACAGTCCAGCTCTGCTGGTGAAGCTACGGTGCAGCTCTGCTTTGAAAAGCCTGTACTGCGACGTGGGGGTGCCCGCCTGCTACTCAGACCTACAGCCTGGCTCTTCACCTTGGTACTGTTGCATCGTGTTTGTTGTCTACCCCGATGTCAGGATCTATTAAGAACATAAGGTATTTACATTCTAGCTGTAAACTGTAAGACTCATTTCATTCTTGGTCTCTCCACGGCCCAAAATGCCGGGGTCATAAACTTGGAGCAATAAATCGCCTCCACGTCCCCCAGATGTCCACGTGTCTGCACAACATCTCGGCCAGGATTCACCAAACACAGATAAGACTTTCTCCTCCCCTCCTAGCATCTGGACTAACTCGACCTGCCTCTGATTAGAAAGGGAAACTAAACTGTAACTACAACAGACAGAGGACTTCTATTCTTGTCTCCCCTTCCCCTTTTTGGAGGCCATCTTAGACTAGTCTTCCACCCTGGATATAATATTATTTTATCTTAGACTAGTCTTCCACCCTGATGATATCATTATCTTATCTTACTCCCACAGCACGCTTCTATACCTACCCGCACATACACCCCCTCACCTACCTACACCTTCCTCCCCAGTATGTTCTGGTAGCTTGATCTTTTCGTTTAGTGTTATCCCAATACCTGTATTGTTCCCTTTTGCAATTTGCACTCATCACTTTCCGTGTAACACAGTGTAGTGTAGTTCCTATTATCCCAATAGGCTCTGCGCATGGGAATAATATCTTCAATAGTATAGACGTAGGACTGTGGTTAACTAGGTCTTCTACTGACGATATTAGACTTAAAGTTATGTGTGCCAGCTAGCTCAGAGTTCACTAGAAACTTTCTCGAATAGGCAAGGAGGAGTTTAACCTCCCTGGATAGACAAGAAGGGATTTAGTTTCTGACAACCATAGAACATGACAACTTTGCTCTCCCCTAATCAAGAGTATATCTCTAGAGTCGTGTGAAAACAAAAGACAACTATTTTACTCAGTCAGTACGTGCATTCTTAGTTTCACCAGTTTGTAGAGAAATAAGAGATGGGCGTGCTTTAATAAAAAGATGTTATTTATTGATCAGTCTCTTTTCTCATACAAGAGAAATGAATCGCTATTATTGCAATACTTATAGTTAAGTAAAGTGCATACAGTAAAAACAGAATTATAAAATAATACTGTAAAAGCATTTATATGGTTTCTTAGCCATATGATACTTAAAATGGATAAAAGATATACATACATATATACATTGACTAATCGTACTCAACTGGTGCTTCTAACTACGCCTACCCCGGTGTACCTGACCTAAGCCTAATACTTGGGAGGGAGTAAGTAAGTAGCAGTTTAAGTTAAGTTTGTTTTGCCAAGAATCTGACTCAAGAATTCTCTGTAAGGGGTTAGTCAGTTCAGTACCTGGGATTTAGAAGGCTGGAGGGTTGGTATCTCTGTCTCAGGACTCGATATCCCAGTTACCCGCGAGGGCGGCTGGAAACGCCGGAGGCTGGATTTCTCGGCAGGAGAAAAGGCAGCGTCTCTCTCAGCGCGTCAAAAGGGAGGGGCAGCGTCCGTGGGCTTTTCTGCATCAGCTGGGCTCTCCGGCAAGTAGCGCTGCTCCAAGCTCGTCACCACCGTGTCTTAGCTTAGGGCAGCGTCGGTATATTTATACCTGAAAGGTGCCGTGTTTGACGTAAGGATGGACATAAGACGTCAGCAAGAATGTCATAAGGACTGGTCGTTCTTACATTCTTTGCAGGAGTTCTCGAGCAAAATCAAAACAATAGCTGGGGGGGATTTCCCAGGTCTGTTGGAGGTTTGATTTGTTTTGAGAACTCGGTGTGCTTCTCTAGGGGGCTGAAGGGATAGTGCTTGCTTAATGTGACAGCATGCGCTATGACCTAATCTGAAGACGGGTTTCTGTGCCGGTGTATGGACATTAGTGAATTAATAACCGGACAAGGGTCAGAAATAGGAGTATCAATATAGGTACCTAGATAAACACACTACACCCACTCCACGAATTTATGTACATATTTACTAACCTAAGCAATAGTAAACATAACTAACAGTGCATGTGTATACCGGACCACCCCAAAAACATTTTCGTATTTGAAAAATGGTGTATGCGAAATGCACGAAATGAGTATATGTACTGTATGCATTCAAGCAGTATAATCATTCAATAAGGAGATGCACATTTTATATCGGCATGAATGATTTGCGAAATTACACATGAAATGGCTCTTGATACAGAAAAAAATTGTGAGACCATCTCATCACATATAAACACAATGAATTGCATATAAACTAGAGGTTGAGGTAATGTAATGTCTCTAGTATTCCTAAGAATAGAAGTTCTGTTCTCTAAGAATAGTTTTACTTTAAGCAGAAGATAAGTGCCAAAAAGGTAAATATTTTGGAATTGGAAAAAAGTTTCCGCTATTCAGGGGAGAAGAGAAAAAATAGTTCACAGTCACTTTGTTTTCAAAAGACTGAAGGCCAAATTCAGAGTTCAGGGAACGCCGTGTGCAAGTTTGTTTAAAATCATTCTCTCTGTTCCGGTGAAAACATCATTTCAGACAGATTCTCGAAAAAACAGTCTACAGCTTCTGGTGAAAGTTCGACTAGTTTAGAAAATGTCGCTACCATGCAGTCACGTGCATGATTGCTTTCACTGATGGTTTGATCAGAACTGCTTACAGAAGGTCGTACCTGGTCGATGCTGCCTTCATCTTGTACTTCACTACTCTTCAATCGTAGTGGTGAAGTTTCCACGAATGCCGTCATCAGGATAGGTAGCCGCTGGGGACAGCACAATGCATGAGCCTTTACTGGACCCAACAAAGTATCTGCATCCAATGGTACGTCTGATTGTAGTGTAAGACAGGTGTCCAACACGCATTCGTCGCTGCATAGCATGCACCTTAATACAGGCATAACACAATTCCGCCAGATGGGTCTGAATGAAAGAAACCAGGTCATATTCAGATCTCGTAGCCGGGCTAAGCCAAGGACTTTAGTTATGCGGTCCCGGTAGCGGATAGCTAGGATCGTTTCTTCCATTGTTGCTGGAGTCTTGTCTGTGACATGGCTTGCCATAACGAAGCAAGAGTAGCAAGAATAAAATGCCTGCTACGAGTCCCAACAGGAGTGGAAGTCCGCCAAAGATGGAATGGACGAAATTTGGAAAAATACCCAGGATCGCTTTGAATAGGGTTAAAGCGCCTGAAAAAACTGTCTTAAATACACTTGCGATACCACTTGTATCAGAAATATTTAAGATTTCGTTCAGCATTTCTGCGAAGTGTAGGGGGCAATTTGTTGATAACATTGAATGAATCTCTGCCGTTGTCCTTGAACTTGGAGATCATAAGTTTCTTTTGATGACGTCAACTGGGTTGGCGTCTGTAGGAGCACAGTCTTCATTCTGCTTAAAGTATCAATTCGAATAGTAGAGATTTTTAAACTGGGCCACAACCTTCCCTCCCTGTCTGGAGCATCATTCGGGAACAATACTCTTTCCCAGCACATGACCCTGGAAGTCACGCTTACGAGATAAGGTTTTCCTGGCAGCAAGCCACAACATCTGTGATCTACAATTAGAATGTAACTCCCGTTTGAAAGTCTTCTAAAGAATGGTTCTATTTGTGTTGCAGGTGTGCCTAACTGGTGACATGAAAGGTTATTTGAAGTCCCTTCACAGGCCCCATGCAAACTAATACCCTGACACAGAAGTATGCCACTGAGTGATTTTTCACAATTATTATCACTAAGGAATACACTCTGTCCGTTGTTACTGACACATGTGTGTGTATATGGCAAGTTCCATGTGGACTTAATGTATTCTTTACCCAACCTTTCATACTGGCCTGCCTGTATATATTTTTGGCAGTATTGAAACTGGAAAGTTGTTATCGGAATATTTATTATCCCATGTATTATCCATTCAATGACAGGTCGTTCTGACATTGTCAATGGTAATCTCTCAAGTTTTTCAATGCTCAGAATTGTATAGTCAGCACCCTTTTGTGCCAAACTGATTTGTTTATCAGTAAGGTTAAAGATATTAAATAGTGACATTGTGTTGATTAAACGCCAAGGCACATAGCCTGAACGCAGATTTTGTAACGTCCAACCAAGCTGTACAATAGAACGCAATTGAGACTGACCGTGTTGCAACATCAGTAAGTCTTGTTCTATTATATCGATTGCAGAAGATACAATACTGTCCAGTGAATATATTCTGGAAGACAGAGTCATTAACCCATTGTCCACAACAGAAAGTGATTTTTCCAAATTAACACGGTAAATTTCCCGTATTTTTTATGCTGTCTCAATTTGAGTTACTTTCCAAGCTTCGTTGTAAGCTGCATATATAGAGGCCGCTATGAAACGTTTTAGACGCTGTTTGCGTGGTCCCATGATGAAATCACGCAAGTCAGCACCTTCTTTAAGTAAAGTTAAGTGTTGCTTCATTTCTGACAGTGTGGATGTTTGTAGCCATTGAAGGCAGAGTTTCCCCACACTATAAGTAGTTACAATCCCTGGATGTTGTCTCTGGGAGTATCTTGGGTCTGGCCTGGTCAATGTGAACCCCTGTATTTTGTTCAGGAATCTGTCTTGACAGTTATTTGTGTCTGTGGGCCAGATCAACCATTGTTTCCAATCAGCATGTGTTCTGTTTTGGTTTAAAATATGGGATATGTCTATCTAAACATCCGTAGTGCTATTACTGGTAGGTGTTGGTTTTGGAATAGACGGTTTATTCAAGTCTTTAATTTTGGCTAGGCCAAGACAGGATGTCTGTTGAATTGTATCATTCAAAAATATAATTTGTTCTGGGATCATGCAGGCTCTAAATAATGATTCTATACCTTGCACTTGCCAATCTTTTGTGCCCCAGATCGTTTTTGTTTCAGTGTTATTGTTCCAGAAATCAAAACCGAATGTATTCATTTTTTCAAAAAATGAGTCTGAATATATCAATTTTGTGTTTGTAAGCATGGTTTTCACTCCTGTCTTATTTAACAATTTGAAATAAAATGATTCTGCATTATTTGTGTTGAACCCTGAAAAGTATGAATATTTATCAAAAAATGTCTTTGAACTGCCTTTTGGTGGAGTCGCACAATGTTCCCATTGGTTAAATTTTAAAACATTTCTAGGTTGAGTAGATTTATGCAGATAATGGTTACCATAATGGTTATAACAAAACATTTGATCGTAATTAGATGAACCTTGCAAATAATCATGTTCTGTAAATTTAGCTGACATTACTAGATCAGACATCATATCATTAATACTTTCAAAGTCCCAATCATCAGCAAATGTGCTTGGTTTTACAAAGTCACTTAAAGAAATCTTGAATTGATGAGGATACTTCAGGAGTTCAACCGGACCATATATTTTGTAATCAGTTTTGTCCCATGCTACCCCACCGGGTATAGGATTGGCTGTGAAGTTTACTGAAGAAAGTTCTCTTTTCTCTATGTGTGAAGACTTGTGTGGTTTTAGGACCAAGTTGATGTTCTGACTTGCTGTGTCAATTGTAGCATATTTTCCCTCAATGAAATGTCCCAAGCATAGTACCATGATGAGCCAAAGTATGAGGGTGAATACTCCTAGTGCCACCCAAAGTTCAATCCATGGAGAAATCAGATAGGTTTCTTTTAGTTGATGAAAGAGTTCCTTTGCTTTATCTTTAAAAGTTTTTGTTGTCCGCTGTTCCTCTGGTTCACTCAGATCTTCAGAAAAATCATCGAAATTGATGAAGTAGCCTGATGCTGTTCTGTCAATTGTTTCAATTGCTTCTGGATTCCTTTTTGTTTTTGGAATTTTCTTTGTTTCATTAGCATAGTCTGTGGTTACATCATTATAGACTGGTGTTTCTTGATTTAATATTTTAATTTGGGTTTCAATAGGTTTAAGTTCCATGGCTTTGTTGCATAGTCCTTCTTGTTTTACTGTAGGTTTATCAATTGTGATTAGTCTTTCAGTTTGAACCTCTGTGTTTGTAGCAAACTTTGGTGTTCTGCTACTTCTTGGGAGTCCACTTGGCCTACTACTTGTTATCGGCCACATGATTGTGGTTTAACCAGGTCGATGGATACAACTCGGTTCTCCTTTTTACCAGCAAGGGGTGGTAGTACTACTGATCTTGTCCCGTTGACTGACAAGACAGGAACTGCTTTTCTGTAAGAAGGCCCAAATTCCTTCTTCACCGCGATCTTTTCGCTGACCAGATCCCCGATTTTTGGAATCCAGACAGGCCTTGCTGGGACAGGTGGTTTCTCTTCAGTGGTTATTGGCTGCTGTTTCAACTTTATGTTGCTCAGGTCTTTTCTTGTTTCTTTAAGTCCTGTAAAATAGCCAAGCGATCTTTGATATCGAAGCATTTTTCTTTAACCACTGAAGTTTGACTATCAAGGTCCTGGATTAACATTCTAGTCCAAAACAATAGTTCGTACGGACTGAGACCTCTCAGAGAATTTCTTGGCAGATTATTAAGACTACGTTGGACACATATTAAATGTTTGACCCACCCAGCTCCTGAACCTAATACCTTTGCTGTTATAGATTGCTCTATGCCCTGGTTTTTTCTTTACACCATCCCGTTTCCCTCAGGAAGGAGGTGACAAGAGTACCGCAATGCTATGCCCATGCTGGTCATGTCCTCCTTATAAGCTCGAGAGCTAAAAGCAGGACCCTGGTCAGAATGTAGCATGCAAATTGCGTATATGCCATTATAGACTTGCAAATCTTCGTATAACAGTTCAGACGTCAGCCGAGAGCTGGGGTCTACATTTTAAGTGAAAATAGTCTCTCCATGTTAATATGACGCATTATTCATACTGGGTATTTTATGTCAATAGCCTAATCTTTTATTGAGCGAAAAGCCATGGGAATACACCGTTTCGTTCACCACTGCGATCTCTGTTGCAGTCTTGACAATTTTTTGCAAATATGTGATGTTGCAGGCTCATTCCTGGCCACCAATATGTTGATTGTAATTCTTCTAGAGAATCCTTAAGTTTAAGGTGTCTAAGACCCTCACCCATATGTGCGTCTGCTATTAACAAGCCTCTCCTGTCCATGTTTGGAATCACTCTATCCCCCACTCCAGGGATTCGAGCAAAAGGAACGGAGTTTGCATCGATTATGTATGTATAATTGAGTGGATACATGAGGGGTAGCGCTGAGCAGTCGCCTTTTGATGACGTTTTTACCGCCAGCATTGTTTCCCCGTCAATGTATTTTACTGAACGCTTTTTTGTAGCTACGGAAGCCGATTTAGTTGCTTCCGCTTTGGCTGTCTCAGCCAATGAATTCCCTGCAACGTGAACGCCATCACGCTGATGACTCAGTGAGTGTATCACGTGAGTCTTTGGTAGTTCTTTCTTTAAAATAACTATTTGTTCCCAAAGCGATTTTTGCTTTATTGTTGCACCTGTGTCATCTTTGTACCCGTTTTCAACCCATTTCCGCAAGTTGTTATTGTATGATTTGATGATATGAATCGCACACTATAAGTGTCGGGAATTCGCGATCCGCATTATCTAGCGCCATTTTTAATGCTATTATGTCAGTTTGTTGTTCTGAATTATTTTCCACTGAGTGTGTTTTTGAAAATAGAGGTTTTAATTTACCTCCTCGCCACACGTCTTTCGTAATCTCGGTTGTGGCGTTATAAGCTTGTTCTCCCCAAACTGAGGGCTGAGCATGTCCGTCTTTATGTATCACACAGGCGTACTGTCGTACGGGCAGAATGTCGATTGGCAGAGGATATTCTCTTTCATATTCTAGATTTTTTAATTTTGTCAACTCTGGATCAAAATAGTATTTCACTCTGTCTGTAGCAAGAGAATCTTCCCATTGTATCCATCTTGGATTTAGTGCCATAGTAGGTAAATTACATGGGGTTGTTAATGCCTCAAAGGCTGATTCTGCTGTTCTGACTGTAATCTGTCTGCCGTCAGCTTGGTATCTTTCTCTTGCTACAGCTGTTTGAACTGCGTGAACAATGTTTTCCTTAATGCTGAATGTTTTTTCAGCTTCTGTGTACAAATGTGTTTTGTATGCTATTGGTACCTTTTCTCCCTCATTAGAGGTTAGGTATGTGAATCCGCATCTTCCTGGGATGACTCGGATTACAAGGTTGCGTGTGTTATCGCGTGTTGGCAGTTTTGTTTTAACTAACATGTCTGTTTGTAAAGATCTCAAAATTTCTGTGTGTTTTTGAGTCCAGTTGATTCTTTTAAAATCTGGTTTTATTAGATCATAGAGAGGTTTAACCCTCTCTGCACAATTTATAATCTAAGTTCTTCTGAAATTTAGGAAACCTAGAATTGATTGTAAGTTTTTTAGTGTTCTAGGTGCTTGGATTACAGCACATTTCTCTAGAAAATCTTTAGCCAGGCTTTTGCCTTCACTTGATAATTCATATCCTAAAAATAGGACAGTCAGATGGGCAATTCTTGACTTTTTGAAGTTGAATTTATAACCCTCTGCTGCGAACCCAAGTATTATGGTGTTCACTCTCTTCAAGTGAGTATCCAAGTCATCGTCTGTTAGATAGATGTCATCGACATAAGATAATGCCTCATCATCATACATTTGTAGTAACTCTGTTACCCTCGCTGAGAATAATCCTGGGCTGTTCTTGAACCCTTGGGGCAAACGACAGAAATTTTTCTGCGAGCCATTTATTGAGAAAGCGGTCAAATATCTGCTTTCTGGTGCTATATTTTGACAAAAGAATCCATTAGAGATGTCTAATGTTGTTTTGTATTTTTTGCGCACTATGCTATTCATTAGTGCTGCACTGTGTGAGTTTTGTACTGCAAACGTTTTGCAGCATGAGTTAAGGTGTCTGTAGTCCAAAACTAGACGATATGAATCATATCGTTTGGAGACAGGAAACAAAGGTTTGTTCATTTGTGAGGTGCATGTTTCAATCACCCCCTGGTATTCAAGTTGATCTAAGATCTCCCTGACCTGTTTTTTTAGCTTCTTGCTTAATTGGGTACTGCCTCTGTGCAGTTGGTTGAGATTTTAACTGGATTTGTGAGGAGGAGAGTCCTCATCCCATCCCACATGATTTTTATATAGTGCAGGAGCCTGGGCTACTGCCCACTTTCTTGCAAGTGTATATTTTTTATGAATTGGAATATGATTTGAGAAGGCAGGCATAATCATTTCTTCGCCATGAGGGCATTCCCTGACAAACTCTGGTGGCCAGTCTTTTTCAGCTAGAAGGATGTCATAGCCCTTGGAGAGATTATCCCAAAATAGACCCCTTATTTTCCTAGTCTTATCTCCCTCTATACGTAAGGTTATTTCATATATTTTATGAGGTTTGCTAACTCTGGTATCTGCAGTTTCCACCTGAATGTACTCATTCGTGTCCACTGTCTCCAGATGATTCATCAGGATCTTGCGAGCTATGCTCACTTCTGCTGCGCTGTCTAGCATTGTCTGAGCCCACTCTCCGTTTTTCAGCTGAGTCCTCAGGATCCTCGGCATGTTTGATTATTTTAATGCTGGCTACCTTCTTCTTTGGAAATTGTAACTTTTTACTTTGATGAGCAGGTTCTTTGTCTTTGGACTTGACGTGCTCTTCCCTGTGTTCTGACCGTCCTCTTCTTTCCGATTTCTGCGAGGAAGTCTGAAAAGATCGAGAGGGACGTGTATCAATATCTTGATATCTATCAGGTTTCTTCAAATTATCCCTATTTCTAAGGTTGTATTTTTTCTCAGAGGGCTCCCTCTGGGGAGACTTGTTTCCTTGGTCCGGAGATCTTACTCTCCGCCGAGGAGACCTTCCTCTGGACTGGAATGTTTTTTCTTTGGGAGTGGATTGTTTATTTCCATCCCAGTTCTTTTTTGAAGTGTTTAGATTCTTTTTAATAAATACCTTTTCAGGATTTTCTATTAGTTGGGGTTTCACTGGTTTCCCACCCAAACTATCTCTTCCTAGTTCTTCATAGGATTTTTCTATGATTCTGGCAAGTTCAGATGGTTGGTCTGCTATATCTGTTTCCTTCAATCTTTGGCGGATCGCCACATTTGCTGCTTCCCCTTTTATGTTTGCTAGTAATATTGCCGAGACCTGCTTGAAGTCTTTCAGTAATTTCATACCCAGAGTTAAAGCAGGTTCTGGACCGTATTCATTTTGAATCTGTTTTAGCACCTCTGGTATTACCGCCATGGACGGAACACCATGTGTTTTTGTGTAAATGGAAGCAAAGACTGTACCCCAAGTGTCACAGTCCTCCACATGTGGTGCGATCCCCATTGGGAGACAGATAGTCAGAATTCTGTGTTTCTCCACAGGTGTGGTATCTGGAAATACCGCCTCTATTTGAGTGATTTTCTGTGCTAACCAGAATGGAATTTGTTCCCGTTTAATGGGTACTTTACCGAGACAGGACTGTATGTTCTGTGGTGTGATTTTATTTGTGTTCCTTCTGATGAGGGGTCAGCTGTGGAATTTTAATAGCTGGTTGGACTGTTGAAGTCCGCATTACATATTGGACTAGTTGTCTGTGTATTTTAATCAGTTGTTTTAACTGTGTTAAAAGTTCTGGTATTGACATTTTTCCAATGTCTGGATGTGGTGTTTATCCGGCTAGAACCGGCCACGTCGCTCCTGGTCTACCTAGTGGACCGAGCCTGGTGATGTGATCATTATGTTTTAGGGCGCCTTTAAACCAGAGCAGGTGCTCTTGGTATTTGAGTGGTATTTCCACCTCCTCGAAAGGGGTGTACTCATCCGGAGGTTCCTCTATCTTGTAATAATGGAACTCTTTTGTTACAGCGTTTGCTGCTGGAAAATTTATCCATGAATAGAATACCTCTGTCTGCCGATATTCGTGTGCCTCAATTACGAATATGACTGTACCACCTCTCGGTGTTAGTCCATTTTCTATAAGTTTTTAGGTTATAGTTTTTCTTATGCTGACCGGGATGACTATTGCACCCGGGTCTTGCTGTAGGAGACTTGTGTCTTCCTCTAGGAGTTGAGCTGCTATTCTAGCTGTCTCCCTTTCTTCTTCAGTTTCTGACATTTTACTGTCAAGAAGGGTTTTTGTTGCAGATCAGGTTTTCAAGGAAACAAAGATTAGATGCACAATATTTTGGAACACTGTATCCTTCAACGTTGAATAAACCAAAAACCATACATAGGAGTCTCCTCCTACTAAGTTTGGCGGATTTAACCTTTCACCCACTCCAGACGTCTTTGGAGTTTTATGGAAAAAAAGGTCTGTGTGAAAAAGCACGACTGAGTTACTCTAATGTCTTGCGTTGGATTTATCGCCTATCCAAACCGTTGGGCGCCATGTAGTGTAGTTCCTATTATCCCAATAGGCTCTGCGCATTGGAATAATATCTTCAATAGTATAAACGTAGGACTGTGGTTAACTAGGTCTTCTACTGACGATATTAGACTTAAAGTTATGTGTGCCAGCTAGCTCAGAGTTCACTAGAAACTTTCTCGAATAGGCAAGGAGGAGTTTAACCTCCCTGGATAGACAAGAAGGGATTTAGTTTCTGACAACCATAGAACATGACAACTTTGCTCTCCCCTAATCAAGAGTATATCTCTAGAGTCGTGTGAAAACAAAAGACAACTATTTTACTCAGTCAGTACGTGCATTCTTAGTTTCACCAGTTTGTAGAGAAATAAGAGATGGGCGTGCTTCAATAAAAAGATGTTATTTATTGATCAGTCTCTTTTCTCATACAACAGAAATGAATCGCTATTATTGCACTACTTATAGTTAAGTAAAGTGCATACAGTAAAAACAGAATTATAAAATAATACTGTAAAAGCATTTATATGGTTTCTTAGCCATATGATACTTAAAATGGATAAAAGATATACATACATATATACATTGACTAATCGTACTCAACTGGTGCTTCTAACTACGCCTACCCCGGTGTACCTGACTTAAGCCTAATACTTGGGATGGAGTAAGTAAGTAGCAGTTTAAGTTAAGTTTGTTTTGCCAAGAATCTGACTCAAGAATTCTCTGTAAGGGGTTAGTCAGTTAAGTACCTGGGATTTAGAAGGTAGGAGGGCTGGTATCTCTGTCTCAGGACTCGGTATCCCAATCACCCGCAAGGGCAAGTTGGAAACGCTGGAAGCTGGATTTCTCGGCAGGAGAAAAGGCAGCGTCTCTCTCAGCGCGTCAAAAGGGAGGGGCAGCGTCCGTGGGCTTTTCTGCATCAGCTGGGCTCTCCGGCAAGTAGCGCTGCTCCAAGCTCGTCACCACCGTGTCTTAGCTTAGGGCAGTGTCGGTATATTATACCTGAAAGGTGCCGTGTTTGACGTAAGGATGGACATAAGACGTCAGCAAGAATGTCATAAGGACTGGTCGTTCTTACATTCTTTGCAGGAGTTCTCGAGCGAAATCAAAACAATAGCTGCGGGGGATTTCCCAGGTCTGTTGGAGGTTTGATTTGTTTTGAGAACTCGGTGTGCTTCTCTAGGGGGCTGAAGGGATAGGGCTTGCTTAATGTGACAGCATGCGCTATGACCTAATCTGAAGATGGGTTTCTGTGCCGGTGTATGGACATTAGTGAATTAATAACCGGACAAGGGTCAGAAATAGGAGTATCAATATAGGTACCTAGATAAACACACTACAACAGTGTCTACTACCTCACACATTTTACCTGCTATAGATATTTGCACAAGTGCCACCATTGCCTACGTAACGTTCGCTCTTGGGCTGGAGTGGCTGCCGGTCTTTGCAGTATTTTACCCCTATTTGTATTTTATACGCTTTTTCTTTGTAACCTGCACACGTATCACTTTTCTGCTGTAATGCTCCGACTGCTACCTCATGTATTTTGGTCGCGCACTAGTGTCACTTTTATCCTTGTAACTTAATGTTTGTCTTCTAATTTGTTCCTTGTGGTAAGCGCGCTGACACCTTCGGGTAAAGTCCGCACCACATAAAATTGCATAAATAACTACACCCCCTCTCCCAACATGGAACCCACGGGCAAACACACCTATAAAATTACCTACCCACCCGAGCTCACCAAAAAAAACGCCAAACGCTTCAAACACAACTTCCTGAAGGCCCACCCGGAAATCCCCTTCGTGGACACCTACTACTCACTGATCAATGGAGCCACGAGCACCAACATCATCTTCTACACCACACGTAGAGCACAATGGAGGAAAACATTCCTCGCCTCTCTCACTGTCTCCACCACGAGAAAATCTGCCCATGGTCTAACACTTTCTATCACACCATCCCAGCTCTTCCCAGGCAAAGCTACCATCACTATCTACAACAAGGGGATCATCTTTTGTCAATCCACAGACAGGAACCTTGAACTACTCGACAATGTGTTCCCCACCCTCAAAGATCATATCTCCAACCGTCGGATCTCCTATCCTAGCCCCTCAGACTACACAACACCCCCCACCTCTAATCGCCTATCTGACTCTCCTAACCCAGCACAGCATCAGAATGACACGCACCTCTCCCCCCCTCCCAACGCTCTTGTCACTTACCCACCCACTGTAACTACTACACACCCCTCAACCACAGGCATCGAGCACTCCTCTTCCTCCTCTTATATTCTCCACACCCACACACCCCCACCCCCACCTCACACCTCCTACTAGTCCCGCAGAACCCCTCACGTCCCTTAACCCCATGGAAGCTCATCATATTCTGCTGCTGCGCTGGGATTTTCAAAAACCCATTATTCATGACGAGCTGGGCTCGTCATGAGCGTGCGAGGAGGCTACTTCATGACGAGCCCAGCTCGTCATGAGCGTCGAAGGGGTTAACTCATCTCCCCTTCCCCGCAGCAGTATCATCTCCCACCCTCTCTCACTACCCACGCTCAGTCCCCACTTCCCCACCCTCCCAACCAGTCTCTCAGAACACACCACCTCCTCTACCCTATCCCCAACTCCTCTCTCCCCCCCATTCTCAGCCCCCACTTCCCTCCGCGCACCTCCACCATCTCAAGCCTATACTCATCCCCCAACTCGCCTTCACTGCCTCCCGCCAATGCCCTCACCTATACCACCAACCTCCCCCCTATCTCACCCACACCTTTCACCCCCAAACTCCCTCACCTACCGAATTTCATACCACTTACTGATTCCGCAGAACCCTGCACTAACACTAGCGCAACCCTCCCCCCCCTCGCCAGTTCCCTATTCAATCATTCACCCTCGGCTCTCTTCCCCAACACCATCCCTAATCCCACACTGGACATGATTATCTCCACCCTCTTACAAGTCAAAGAAGATCTTCACACCATCAAAGAACTCCTCTTCATACACCCCAGACATCCCCGACCCACCTCTACTTCCGCGCTCAACAAGCACCCCACCCGCCCCGCACTCAACAAGCACCCCACCCGCCCCACCCGCCCCACTGACCCTCTCACTCAACACGCCCCACATTGGCTATCTATCCCTGCTCGCAATAACACCAACCGCCCCCAACGCGCCCTCAATCCCTTCTCGGACCACGACATACACACCACCCTCCGTTCATATGCCCCAGCTCCCCTAAACAACACAACCACCACACACCTTTCCATACCCACGATTCTCTCAAATCCCCTTAGGTCCCCCACACTAAACAACAGAAGCTCCGTCCCCAAGAACCTCAGAAAAGTCCCTCTCTCACTAGAACCCTCCACCTCCCTCTTCACCCCCAGACTCAAATGCATCCTACTCAACTGCAGATCGGCCCCTAGACACTCCTCCGCCATCGCGGATCTCATCATATCAATGGACCTCGACCTAGCTATTCTGACCGAAACATGGCTATCCGAATCTTCTACACCTATATTGGACATTCTAGTTCCCCCCAACTACCACATCATTAGACTCGACAGGAACAGCAAGACGGGCGGGGGAATCGCATGCATTTCTAGGAACAACCTCTCTGTGACTAAAGTCACTGTCCCCTCACTCACCTCCTGTGAACTCATCTGCCTCGAGATCACCAGCGGGGGCAAACCTGTATGCTCCTTACATGTCATCTACCACCCACCCGGGGACAACCTCACCTTCTCCCAACAACTCATGGACACGATTTTAACCAACTCCGGACGGCAGAACACTCATATCTACCTGGGTGACTGCAACCTCCACTTGAACGATCAGAAAGATGCAGTGGTGAATAGTCTTAAATCTTTCCTTAATGCGCTTGATCTCACCCAAATCTGCAACAGCCCGACACATGACAAAGGCTCTATCCTCGACCTTATCATCGCCAAAGAGGACTCTATCCATCTGGGGCAATCCAACCCTGTGACTGGTCAGATCACCACATTATCACATTCTACATAAAGGAAAAGGTTAAACTCAACCTGGTTCAACCCTACAAACCCAAGATCTGGAAAAGGGACATGAAGAAGCTGAACCCCAACTCCCTGCCTTCCCACAGCACCAGCCTCCTCCTTCCCCCCACCGGCGCCTCTGACGTACAATCTCTGACCGACCTATACCTCAACTCTATGACCTCAATAATCAATGAAGCCGCCCCACTGCAACTGAAGAGAGCCTCCACCAAGATCTCGAACCCATGGTATGACGGCAGACTCAATGAAGATAGGCGTGCTATGCGAATGGCAGAGCGCACCTGGAGATCAGATCCCTCGGCATTGCACCTTAAAACGCTCAAGAAAAAGAGGAACGCCTACTTCCAGGAAAATCAAGCGCTCGAAAACAGACTTCTTCAGCCTCGAGCTCGACCAAGCAAAAAATCGACCAAGAAAACTGTTTGAACTAGTCAAAACTCAAACCAAGGAACAACCTCTACAATCTAATAGCACAACAAGTAATATACCATCCTGTGAAGACTTTTCTGCTTTCTTTAAGCAAAAAACTGATAATATAAAAAGCGAACTCCTCAATGATGTAAACCGATACTCCAGCCCCATCAGCAGAACTACCACTCAACCTAAAAATAACACGGCATGGTCGTCCTTCGACACCTACTCAGAAGAATCAATTAACAAACTGCTCGGCACCTTGAAACCCTCTAATCACCTCACAGACCCCTTACCTGCTAATGCTGTAAAAGACTTCACCCCCCTGCTCCTCCCACTCTGGACTAAAATCATTAACCGTTCCCTACAACAAGGACTCATCCCCGACTCCCTCAAGATAGGACAAGTCTCGCCTATACTCAAGAAACCTACAGCTGATCCGGTCGACCTAAACAATTACCGCCCTATCACCAATATCCTCACCTTGGCCAAACTGCTGGAAAAATGCGTACAACTCCAACTGACAAAACACATTGATCAGTTTGACCTCCTCAATCCTCATCAATCAGGCTTCCGAGCAAGACATAGTACGGAAACGGCTATGACGCACATAATTGATGACGCCCTCCAAATCCTTGATCACAATGACTCCTGCCTTCTCATCCTACTTGATCTCTCCTCGGCATTTGACACCGTCAAACATGAGAATCTACTTGAGCTGTTAAACACCAGAATGGGTCTATCTGGGACTGTTCTCAAATGGTTCACTTCCTTCTTACATAACCGGTCTCAGAAGTTCAAGATCAACAACGTATTGTCCTCATCTGTACCCATAACATTAGGCGTCCCACAAGGATCTTCCCTATCCCCCACTTTGTTCAATCTAGTCATGGAACCACTCACCACCTTGCTTCAAGCATCGAATGTGCACTTTCACATGTACGCTGATGACACTCAACTCTACCTCAAACTAGAATCCCCGGAAGACATCAAACTTCTGAATTCCACGCTCAGAAACACCCAATCTTGGTTGGCCGATAATCACCTCAAACTTAATGCGCAGAAAACTGAGTTCCTTCTGATCTCACCTCCTGCGAAAATCTCCACCACCCAATCTTGGCTCAAGCACCTAACCGCGCTCAATATCCAACCCTCCATCGTGGACTCAGCGAAATCCTTAGGCATCACACTTGACGCCAATCTCAACATGCTTCAGAAAAGGGGGTGGTGATGAACAGAGTGTCTGAATTAAGCAGACCACTCTTACCCAGTCCAAAGATCAGGGCTTGATCCATCACCGTTATTTAGCTCACTGCCCCATCCCAGCTCAGAACCTGGCTATATGCAAATTAGTCTGTCCCTGGCCCAGTGCATCATGGGAACAGGGCGGACCAAACTACCAAGCCAATTCTTCACCAGAAAGGAGACAAGCTTCCGGGGACCGGTTTCTGCCATTTCAGGCGTCGTCGGCCCGGCTTGCTTGAATCCTGATGGAGCAGTGAGCAAGGGACTCATGTCTGAGTATACCCTTCCACGCTTATGGTGGACAAAATGATTCAGAAAAGGGGGTGGTGATGAACAGAGTGTCTGAATTAAGCAGACCACTCTTACCCAGTCCAAAGATCAGGGCTTGATCCATCACCGTTATTTAGCTCACTGCCCCATCCCAGCTCAGAACCTGGTTATATGCAAATTGGTCTGTCCCTGGCCCAGTGCATCATGGGAACAGGGCAGACCAAACTACCAAGCCAATTCTTCACCAGAAAGGAGACAAGCTTCCGGGGACCGGTTTTTGCCATTTCAGGCGTCGTCGGCACGGCTTGCTTGAATCCTGATGGAGCAGTGAGCAAGGGACTCATGTCTGAGTATACCCTTCCACGCTTATGGTGGACAAAATGATTCAGAAATTCTGGTTAGCCTAGACTGCTCGTGCCAAGCTACCTAGAGGGTGAGCAGGGGTTATCTCAGAGGGTTATCTCCTTGCCCTGACTAGAAGCAAGGGTCCCTATTTGGACAGTGGTACCTACCTCTGCCAACTGGAGACCCCCAGATCTAACAGTCCATAATCCAGAACAAAATCTAGACCCGTTATTAAGGGAGTACATAAAATTCGGGCGACACTCTGGTTTGCAGATAAATTGGAATAAATCCTCAATTATCGCTCTGACAGACACCACTAAACCACATACCAAGAAATTCCCTCTAGATTGGCAACTGACTCGATAAGATATTTAGGGGTATGGTTTAGCAGGAAACCGGAAGAGGTCATATGTACCAATTATGGGAGAGTGATAGCCAAACTAGAGGAGAAGATCAATAGGTGGATACAACTACCGCTCTCTTTGGCAGACCGTATTGCAATTGTGAACATGAACATACTACCTAAATTCCTTTACTTGTTTAATAACATCCCCATTCTACCTCCAAGCGCAGTTTTTAAAAATACCAAGTCCCTAGTCCTGAAACTAATCTGGGCAGGTAAACAAGCACGTATAGAATTCAGAACGTTGACATTACCCTACGAGAGAGGAGGATACTGTGTCCCGGACTTCTTCCTGTATTATCTGTGTGCACAAGCTCAATATGCCGCTTACTGGTTCCACAAAATACCTTACTTAACGCACACTGCAGTGGAAGAGGGAGATGCACTACTGATTCCGTTAACAGCCATACTCACTCACAAAAGACCGCCCCTACATTCTGCATTCTGAAGACATCAACACTATTCACACCACCGCCCATACTTGGAGAAAACTAGGGCAACTGGCTCAAAAGTTACCGCTTTATGCCCCGGCAATGCCTCTACAATATCACCCTGCGTTGTCAGTTACTAGGGAGAGGGTAGGCATGGGTCTCTTAAAACAGGTAGGAATTGACACATTTGGTGATCTATATCACGACGGGCGGTGTAGCCACTTGGGCGAACTATCATACATAATTAATCAGACCATGCTATTCCGGTACACATATTACACGCTGCAAAGAGCTATCTGGGACTTATACCCAGACTACCCTGCGGAACCAGCATGCTTAGATACGCTACAACTGATATTAACATCCTCCAATACTACACACTTAGTTTCGCGACTATATGAAGTGGCCCAAAATGAAATCCCATACAACACTACTAGGCGAGGTGAAACGGGGTGCTCAGGGACCCGTTAACAGAGAACGAGTGGCACAACACTTGTGCATTAATTAAACTGCTCACGCCGAATGGCAACTTACGAATCCTGCACTTCAATTATATCCACCAGACATATCACACTCCAGTGAGACTACATAAGCATGGGCTATGGGAGGATGCACACTGCAAAAGGTGCGGGATACAAGAGGCTGATTTTATCCACCTAGCTTGGCATTGTGTCAAAATACGGGATTACTGGGAGAGAGTAACTGCCATGCTGAAAGATATGGTTGGAGCGGAGATTGAGTGTTCTATAAAAACATGTTTATTGGGAATTCTGTCCACTGTGAAAGCAGAGAAACGTAAATTTTGTGTAATTGCACTCCTAGTAGCCAAACGTCAAATAGCTCAATGTTGGTGTGGCACGAAGACGCCCAGCATTAAACAATGGTTGAGAGACATCACTGGTTGCAGGGACAGACTGCTAATGTACGAAGAGGAACTGCCAATTAGATCGCGTCCAAAAAGACTTTTGGAGCTACCTTACCGCTTTTCTGCAGGATAATGACATGAATGTAATGCTGTAAGTAGCGATGTCTGTATCCCTTATTCCATGTTGATCGAACCTGATGTACTGTGACCTTGATTGACTCTATGTTATATTATGTAGTTGTAATGTACACACATGAATGATGAATGTAGAAGTGTACTGGCCTAAGTTCTATTGACTGGTTGTACTATGTTCATATTGATGAAAATCAATAAAAATATATTTTTTAAAAGTCTCCTTTGTCTCTGTTTTTTTCTCGGGGTACCACACGGGGTTCCCACTGGGAATACGGAAGCCCCACCCCCCTCCAGGCACAAGCTTGCCTGAATTCCTGTTTAACCAGTCTATGCAGATTCTGCGAGCCCCTCTCCTCAGCTCAGACAGTGCCAACTATGTGCTTCTGGTGTGCCGGGGCAGCCCTCCAGCTCATTCACCTTGAAGGCAGGGGCCAAAGTCCAGCGCTCACCATGTGCTGATTCCAAGGGCACAAGGGGCAGAGATGGGCCCAGGCAGACCAGCTCACAGGGCCCTCTCGCAGAGGGGTAGTGCCTCGTGGCGGTTCCTCCTAACGCCGAGCAGTCCAAGTAAGCACAAGTTTCTCCAAAGCACCCCTTTACATTGGGTCACAGCCCCAATATTCATACAGAATGTGCCCTATGTTCTTTCCCTGGCACAGGGCTCAGTGCCCGTTCCAACCAGTTCTGGGGGGCACTTAATATTTTATCTGCAGTGCACACCACTCCTTTTGTTAGTGTAGGCTCTGGCCCCAGACACACCACAGGGGGTGGAGCCAGTATTGTACAAGGCAGGCACAGACCTATTCAGGGTTAGGGGCTACTCCTCCCAATACTCCAAATGCAGATCTGCCTATTCAGCCTAGTGCTGACTCACCCAGCCCCTCTGGAGCCACTGCACCTCACATCCAGAGCCAGACATCCAATACACATCAGGCAGGCACAAAGACACATAGCACACAGAAATGCCCACTTCTAAAAGTAATACCAAAGAGGATGATGGGCGGATTGTTGAATAATGCAAGCACTCACCCCCAGTCAGCTGATCTAGGTTTAATCCATGATCATTCTTTAGCTCACTCCGCTACCCCAGTTCAGACATGGCCATATGCAAATCAGTCTGACCCTGTGCCTCATTGGAACAGTCCAGCCCGAACTGCCAAGCCATGTCTTCACTGGACCGGAAACAAGCATCCTGGGACCAGTTTCTGGCTAATCAGCCATCATCAGCCAAGCTAGCTTGAATCTAGTGGCAAAATGAGCAAGGGACCCTGCCAACTTAGGGCGAACAAAGCAATACCGAAGAGGATGATGGATGGAGTGTTGAACAATGCAAGCACTCACCCCCAGTCAACGGATCTGGGTTTAATCCATCATCATTCTTTAGCTCACTCCGCCATCCCAGTTCAGAGATGGCCATATGCCAATCAGTCTGACCCTGTGCCTCATGGGAACAGTCCAGCCCCAACTGTCAAGCCATGTCTTCACTGGACCAGAAATAAGCATCCTGGGACCGGTTACTGGCTAATCAGCCGTAATTGGCCAGGCTAGCTTGAATCCAGTGGCAAAGTGAGCAAGGGACTCTTGTCTGGGCATACCCTGCCAACTTAGGGCGAACAAAGCAATAACAAAGGGGATGATGGACGGAGTGTTGAACAATGCAAGCACTCACCCCCAGTCAACTTATCTGGGTTTAATCCATCATCATTCTTTAGTTCACTCTGCCACCCCAGTTCAGACATGGCCATATGCAGATCACCCTGAGTGAGACGGGTATGCTCAGACGTGAGTGTTCCTCATGCCACTGGAATCAAGATATCCTGGCTGAAATGGGGTGAAACCCTGAAACCGGTCCTAGGATGCTTGTTTCCAGTTTAGGGAGGACCTGGCCTGGCAGTTCAGGCTGGAATGTTCCCTTTGGGTGCAGGGTCAATACTGATTTGCTTATGTCTGGGTCCAAACTGGAATGGCATGGTGAGCAAAAAAACTATGGATTTAGGCCCAGATCTCTGTACTGGAGTGAATGTATGACATTGTTCTGCATTCTCTCCATCAATAGTTCTTTTTGCATTTGTCACCCCGAGTGGGACAGGTTTGCTCCGACGTGAGTCTCGTGCTCTCCATGCCACTGGAATCAAGCTATCCTAGCAGACGAGGGGTAAAACCCCGAAACAGGTCCTAGGATGCTTGTTTCCAGTTCAGGTAGGACCTGGCCTGGCAGTTCGGGCTTGACTGTTCCCATTTGGTGCAGGGTCAAGACTGATTTGCATATGAATGGTTTCAAACTGGAATTGCATGGTAAGCAAAAAAACAATGGATTGAGGCCCAGATCTCTGTACTGGGGTGAATGTCTGACATTGTTCTGCATTCTGTCCATCAATAGTTCTTTTTGCACTTGTCACCCCGAGTGGGACGGGTTATGCTCAGACGTGAGTCCCGTGCTCTCCATGCCTCTGGAATTAAGCTATCCTGGCTGAAGAGGGTGAAACCCCGAAACCGGTCCTAGGATGCTTGATTCCAGTTCAGGGAAGACTCGGCCTGGCAGTTCGGGCTGGACAGTTCCCATTGGGTGCAGGGTCAAGACTGATTTGCATATGGCTGGGGCCAAACTGGAATGGCATGGTGAGCAAAAAACGATGGATTTAAGCCTAGATCTTTATTCTGGGGTGAATGTATGACATTCTTCTGCATTCTGTCCATCAATAGATCTTTTTGCATTTGTCACCCCGAGTGGGACTGGTATGCTCAGACGTGAGTCCCGTGCTCTCCATGCCACTGGAATCAAGCTATCCTGGCTGAAAAGGGTTGAAACACTGAAACTGGTACTAGGATGCGTGTTTCCAGTTCAGGGAGGACCTGGCCTGGCATTTTGGGCTGGACTGTTCCCATTGGGCGCAGGGTCAAGACTGAATTGCATGTGGCTGGGTCTAAACTGGAATGGCATGGTGAGCAAAAAACTATGGATTTAGGCCCAGATCTCTGTACTGGGGTGAATGTATGACATTGTTCTGCATTCTGTCCATCAATAGTTCTTTTTGCACTTCTAAAAGTGGCATTTCTAAAATAGTGATAATAAGTCTGCGCACATCCTTATGCAACATTTATTACCATTATTCTAAACATACCAAACTTGATCACGCTTCTCCTCTCATATCAGAAATTACCACAGACACACTTATCAGGGAATACCCAATGAATTTCTATAAGAGGGCAGCCTCACTGTAGTGAGAAACCAAAATGGCTGTTTGTTACTACAGAACATGCCACATAGTTAAGGCACATGTCCTACCTTTTACCTACATTACACCCCGCCCATAGGGCTAGCTAGGGCCTACCTTAGGGGTGATTGAGATGTAGTAAAAGGGGAGTCACAGATGTGGCACCCACTTTATGTGCCATGTCACAGTGGCAGCGAACTGCGCGTATAGGCCCTGCAATGCCAGAGGCCTGAGACAGGTTTGAAAGGCTACTTTGGTTGGTGGCAAAAGCAGCACTGCAAGCTCACCAGTAGTATCTAATTTACTGGAGACTGATAGCTAAATTAAATTAGCCAAACTGGTGTAGACCAATCTTACCATGGAGAGCACATGCACTTTACACTGGACAGCAGTGATAAAGTGCCCAGAGTCCTAAAGCCACCAACACCAGGTCAGAAAAAATACTAGGATGAAGGCAAAAAGTTCAAGGATGACCCTTGAAAAAAGACCACGTTCAACAATTATATTAAAAAAAATTATAGTGGGATTTTCAAATCCGGAATCCTTCTGGGACTCAGTGTTCAGCATAGGATTTGCAAGACCTATAAAAAAATGTAAAAAAGTATTCAGTACACTTCTGCTGCATGCTCACCACTGGTCACCTATGGGCATTAGCCACATGTGGCAGGGCGGAAGCAGAGCCTGACTGCATTCCAGGATCTGTGGCCAATTCCACTCTCTGTGCAAGGCTGTGCAAAGCTGAGGTTGAGTGCCCAGAGAAGGTTGGGCTCAGGGCCTGGATGGAGGCCAGGACATGTGGACAATCCCTTCTGAGGGATAGGGATATGGGGGCATATTACCAACAACTAGCGATATTTATCGCTAAATAGGCTTAGCGAGTATTTTTTTAATGCCAAGCATCGCCGGATATTATCGCAGAGATAATGTGCTATTAGCATCGTTTATCTCTAAAGTGATAAAATATCCAGCGTTAGCGGCGAAATGCGTGAATATCGCTGGTAATCCAGCGATATTTACGCATTATCGCTAATGAGGACTTAGCCATAATATCCAACTCCCATTGGATATAATGGCTAAGAACTGGTCTGAGCAGGCGTTCGTTTTTAGAGATATTCGCGCTTAGCGCGAATATTTCCATTGCTACGCCTGCCTTGCTAATAGGCGATAGCGACGTTAGCGACTGCTTTCAGTCGCTAACAGGTTGGGTACACCCACTTTGCATGTCATTAGCGATAAACATCGCTGACATGCAAAGCGGGCCCCAAACGGCTCGCTGTCGCCTACAAGGTGTCGCTAACTGCTGTTAGCAACAGCTTGCTAATAGGGCGATAGAATTATCGCCGCTTAGCAGCCAAAAACGGCCGCTAAAGCGGCAATAATCACATATCACCTGCCTTGGTAATATGCCCCATGTCTGTTGCCAACCCCACTGTGCAGCAGCCAAAGGCCATGTTCAATGATGGTTGACTGCCCAATGACGGTTGTGTGCAAAGGGTGGCCAGATGTTAGCTACCGCAGCCAAACCTGTTGTGCACTGCCAAAGGTTCTGTATAGAGGGGTATGTCTGCCAGTGGGCGGTTGGGCACGGAGTCTGGCCAGAGGCCCGGCCCTATGACCAACCTCTCACTTCACTGACTGAAGGCTGTGTGCTTCTGAGTTTGCCTCCTCAACCCTGCTGTGCACAACAAACAGCCAGGAACAGTGAGTTTTAGCCATCTTTGGAGTGTTGAGTGAAGAGAAATATTGGATGAGAATATAATTTCAAAAAAATTAAAATCACTGATAAAACCAAAAGTTAAATTTCAGTTATGGTTAGCTTTCATAACAGCAAAAGTTAAAGTTACGTTATGGTTAGCTTTTGTTATAACACTTCAAAGTATGTTTAAAAAATCACAGAAACTTGTCGAAAAAACCACAGTGAAAGTAAAGGGCTTTTTATAGATTAGAAACTGAAAAAATACTGAAATCCACTCTTTGTGCTAAGGAGCACAATCCATACCTCACACATTTGCCATACAAATCACCACGTGTACACTTCAAAATATTTATTGCAATAAAAAAGTCTAAAAGTGCAAAGTAATTAAATAAATTATCTCTGCACTTAAACTGTGTTTTTTCAAATAAATCTTAATAGGGCATATGTAGGTTTCTCCTGCACAGCTATTGTGCTGTGCTTGTGAAATCTTTTGCATTAAATATATCTTAAAAGAGCCTTACGTCATGGCTTCACTTCTTCACTTCTTGTTGGTCCTTGTTCTTGTCACTTTCATTTTCCTTGTTTCTATTGGTGGTAGGCATTCTAATTCCTGTTCTTCTGTGTCTGTTTCTCTTATCAGTTTCCTATTAGCAAAGTACTGTGTTCATCCACTTTGGTGGAACTTCTTTTAAGCGTCTCGGCCTGCTGTCACTTCAAGAAACACCACAACCTTACTTCAAAGTTATAGCACTGCGCGAGTGCCTTTGGCTCATCACGCTGTTATTATCTCCATGCAGATCCTCATGGTACCTTTCATTTCCCTTCCCAGATTCGGGTGAAGCACGCACTACCTAGTGCCCCTGAGTCACACGCTTGTGCACTCCACCATGTTTTGGGGCACCAGCAGGAATCCACTACTATATTTTGTTCCTCTTCCCGTCATGGATGCTTTCCCTTTCATCAGTTGCCCCTGATTTTGACCCGTTTCAATGGCAATTTAAATTACATCTGTGCCATAAATGCGGTGGGATTATTAAAGGTTCAAGACAACGGAGAAATGCCAGCCACAGTGGCCAAGTGCTCGGTGCTGGCTGTGGAAATCAAACGGAAAGACGGTGCAAGAAACTGCTGTGTTCCCGGAGAGGAGTTGAAAGCACACGTTGGGGTGTTTACCACCTCTGGGCAAACTTTACTATTTATCATCAGGAGCTGCAACTTCATGATTCATTTTAGCTGAGAGCTGCGTTGCTCTAAGAAACAGCACCTCTTTGACATTCAAACTCTTAGCTATTCGCAGCTGGCATTAATCGCAGGTGTGGGGTGGGGGGGCAGAGAGTTGCATTGAGATAAGGGGGTTTAATAATAAATAAAAAATGTACCTGTCTGCTGACCAGGTACCGCACTTTTTTAGCTCCTGCTCTAGCTCCCCTGTCTCTGGGAGGAACAGGAGGTAGACAGCCTCCTTCTCCTCCCCTAAGCCAATCACAATGCTGCAATGGCAGCGTTGTGATTGGTGGTGATGTGGCCCAGCCAGGGGCTTACGGGAGGCCATTTTCTCGATGTAGGCTCCATTGCAGCATGCATGGAGGAAGGGCAGAGTGTACATGACTGGTTTGGGTGGCCCCAGAGGACCGATCAAACAGTCATTGTGCCCTCAAGAGTGGGCAAACCATTCCTCCCCTGCCCACCCGGCTGTCCCCAACTAAACATTAAATGGTAATAGCGGGAAGTTATTCACATTTTATGTTTTTGCTTCTCGCACTGCGCCCTAGTTGAGGAGCCACCCCTGTTCTTAGAAATATGAGGGGGTTTACTACTGTGCAAATAAAATATTATTTGAGATGAGTGCAAACATTTGTGTTTTTGTTTTGTCAGTGGTTTCGCTTAAAAACATCAAGTAACTTGGGAGAATAAAAAAAAAGGGGTCCTTGGAAAGCTCTTCTCCAAACCATTTAAAGCTGGATTTATTCATTTGGAGGCTAGAAATATTTTAAGAAGCAAGAACCCCGTTCTACCTCTGCAGACTCAGCGAAATTTGACTCTGCACAACAAGGTAGAAAAAAACATTTTGATTGTGTTTAGAAATAACGTGAATGAACTACATAAAATGAAGAACAAGTCAAATGTATTTATGTGTTCCATACACCGTTGACCAGTAACGCAATACATACTGTAGCAACATGTTGTGTTGTTTCATTGCGTGTGCTCTCGTCACCCCGCAGTTCAGTCACAATTGTTCTTTTGTGACTATTTGAAGTCAAAATGAACTCAATGTTAAATGATTGTGAGTTCACACATTTGACAAAAAAATGAATTTTTTTCAGACACTGGGTTTAAAAAGCCGAGCTGTATGTTGTGTTTTTGCATTCATTCATTCAGTCACTGGCCTGTGGTTTTCCAATTGATGGACTCTACCAAGAAATTACAGACAACATGAGAATAATAAAACAAGCATTTGCAATGCAATAGGTTTCTCATTTGTGAGAGTTTAAGTTATTGGCATTGTAAATTACAATGCTTTTTATTTATTTGTTTTGATAATTAACACATAAATAAAAGGCAGTGTCATTTACAATGCCACTAGCTGTAACTCTTGTAAATGCGAGACCTATTTTGTTTCAAAGAAACAGCAGCCATTGTACCGGGCTGCTTGGAAAAGTGAAAAAGCTCATTGCACACTGAACATTACAGGAAAACATGTCGTGCCTGCAGTAGGAGATACTCATTAAAGTGTAGTATGTTTATCTAGGGACCTGTAGCGATACTCCAATTTCTGACCCTTGTCCGGTTATAAATCACTAATATCCATACAACGGCACAGAAACCCGTTTCATAAATTAGTCATAGCGCATGCTGTCACATTAAGCAAGCACTATTCCTCCAGCCCCCTAGAAAGCACACCGAGTTCTCTAAACAAACCAAGCCTCCAGCAAACCTGGGATATCCCCGCTGCTATTGTTTTGATTTCGTTCGAGAACTCCTGTAAAGAATGTAAGAACGACCAGTTCTTAATGACATCTTTTATTGACGTCTTATGTCCATCCTTACGTCAAACCCGTCACCTTTTAGGTATAAATATACCGACGCTGCCCTAAGCAACGACACGGTGGTGATGAGCTTGGAGCAGTGACTACTTGCCGGAGAGCCCAGCTGATGCAGGAAGCCCACGGACGCTGCCCCTCCCTCCTGACGCGCTGAGAGAGACGCTGCCTTTTCTCCTGCCGAGAAATCCAGCTTCCAGCGTTTCCAACTTGCCCTTGCGGGTGATTGGGATACCGAGTCCTGAGACAGAGATACCAGCCCTCCTACCTTCTAAATCCCAGGTACTGAACTGACTAACCCCTTACAGAGAATTCTTGAGTCAGATTCTTGGCAAAACAAACTTAACTTAAACTGCTACTTACTTACTCCCTCCCACGTATTAGGCTTAGGTCAGGTACACCGGGGTAGGCGTAGTTAGAAGCACCAGTTGAGTACGATTAGTCAATGTATATATGTATGTATATCTTTTATCCATTTTAAAGTATCATATGGCTAAGAAACCATATCAATGCTTTTACAGTATTATTTTATAATCCTGCTTTTACTGTATGCAGTTTACTTAACCTTAAGTATTGCTACTGTAGCGATTCATTTCTCTTGTATGAGAAAAAGAGACTGATCAATAAATAACACCTTTTATTGAACACGCCCATCTCTTCTTTCTCTACAATCTGGTGGAACTAAGTATGCACGTACTGACTGAGTAAAATAGTTGTCTTTTGTTTTCACACGACTCTGGAGATATACTCTTGATTAGGGAGAGCAAAGTTGTCATGTTCTATGGTTGTCAGAAACTAAATCCCTTCTTGTCTATCCAGGGAGGTTAAAATCCTCCTCGCCTATTCGAGAAAGTTTCTAGTGAACTCTGAGCTAGCTGGCACGCAAAACTTAAGTCTAATATCGACAGTGGAAGCCCTAGTTAACCTCTGTCCTACGTCTATACTATTGAAGATATTATTCCAATGCGCAGAGCCTATTGGGATAATAGGAACTACACTACATGGCGCCCAACGGTTTGGTAAGGCGATAAAACTAACGCAAGACATTAGAGTAACTCAGTCGCGCTTTTCACACAGACCCGTTCTCCCATAAATACTCCAAAGACGTCTGGAGTGGGTAAAATGTTAAAAATCCGCCAAACTTAGTAGGAGGAGACTCCTATGTATGGTTTTTTGGTTTATTCAACGTTGAAGGATACAGTGTTACAAAATATTGTGCATCTAATCTTTGTTTCCGTGAAAACCAGATCTGCAACAAAAATCTTCTTGTCAGTAAAATGTCAGACAATGAAGAAGATAGGGAGACAGCTAGAGTAGCAGCTCAACTCCTAGCGGATGACACAAGTCTCCTACAGCAAGACCCGGATGCAATACTCATCCCGGTCAGCATAAGAAAAACTATAACTTTAAAACCTATAGAAAATGGACTGACATCGAGAGGTGGTACAGTCATATTTGTAATTGAGGCACATGAATATCAGCAGACAGAGGTATTCTATTCATGGATAAACTTTCCAGCAGCAAACGCTGTAACAAAGGAGTTCCACTATTACAAAATAGAGGAACCACCGGATGAGTACACTCCTTTCGAGGAGGTGCAAATCCCATTAAAATACCAAGAGCACCTGCTCTGGTTTAAAGGCGCCCTAAAACATAATGATCACATCACATGGCTTGGTCCACTAGGTAGACCAGGAGCAACGTGGCTGGTTCTAGCCAGCTACACACCTCATCCAGACATTGAAAAAATGTCAATACCAGAACTTTTAGTACAGCTAAAACAGCTGATTAAAATACATAGACAATTAGTCCAGTATATAATGCGGACTTCAACAGTCCAACCAGCTATTAAAATTCCACAGCTGACCCCTCATCAGGGGAACACAAATAAGATCACACCACAGAACATACAGTCCTGTCTAGGTAAAGTACCCATTAAAAGGGAACAAATTCCATTCTGGTTAGCACAAAAAATCACTCAAATAGAGGCAGTATTTCCGGATACTACTCCTACTGAGAAACACAGAATTCTGACTATCTGTCTTCCAATGGGGATCGCACCACATGTTGAGGACTGTGACACTTGGGGTACAGTCTTCGCTTCCATTTACACAAAAACACATGGTGTTCCGTCCATGGCTGTAATACCAGAGGTGCTAAAACAGATTCAAAATGAATACGGTCCAGAACCTGCTTTAACTCTGGGTATGAAATTACTGAAAGATTTCAAGCAGGTCTCTGCAATATTACTAGCCAACATAAAGGGGAAAGCAGCAACTGTGGCGATCCACCAAAGACTGAAAGAAACAGATATAGCAGAACAACCATTTGAACTTGCCAGAATCATAGAAAAATCCTATGAAGAACTAGGAAGAGATAGTTTGGGTGGAAAACCAGTGAAACCCCAACTAACTGAAAATCCTGAAAAGGTATTTATTAAAAATAATCTAAACACTCCAAAAAAGAGCTGGGATGGAAATAAACAATCCACTCCCAAAGAAAAAAGATTCCAGTCCAGAGGAAGGTTTACTCGGCGGAGAGAAAGATCTCCGGACCAAGGACACAAGTCTCCCCAGAGGGAGCCCTCTGAGAAAAAATACAACCTTAGAAATAGGGATAATTTGAAGAAACCTGATAGATATCAAGATATTGATACACGTCCATCTCGATCTTTTCAGACTTCCTCGCAGAAATCGGAAAGAAGAGGACGGTCAGAACACAGGGAAGAGCACGTCAAGTCCAAAGACAAGGAACCTGCTCATCAAAATAAAAAGTTACAATTTCCAAAGAAGAAGGTAGCCAGTATTAAAGTAATCAAACATGCCGAGGATACTGAGGACACAGCTGAAAAATGGAGAGTGGGCTCAGACAATGCTAGACAGCGCAGCAGAAGTGAGCATAGCTCGCAAGATCCTGATGAATCATCTGGAGACAGTGGACACGAATGAATACATTGAGGTGGAAACTGCAGATACCAGAGTTAGCAAACCTCATAAAATATATGAAATAACTTTACGTATAGAGGGAGATAAGACTAGGAAAATAAGGGGTCTATTTTGGGATAACCTCTCCAAAGGCTATGACATCCTTTTAGCTGAAAAAGACTGGCCACCAGAGTTTGTCAGGGAGTGCCCTCATGGCGAAGAAATGATTATGCCTGCCTTCTCAAATCACGTTCCAATACATAGAAAATATACACTTGCAAGAAAGTGGGCAGTAGCCCAAGCTCCTGCATTATATAAAAACCACGTAGGATGGGATGAGGACTCACCTCCTCACAAAATCCAGTTAAAATCTCAACCAACTGCACAAAGGCAGTACCCAATTAAGCAAGAAGCTAAAAAACAGGTCAGGGAGATCTTAGATCAACTTGAATACCAGGGGGTGATTGAAACTTGCACCTCACAAATGAACAATCCTTTGTTTCCTGTCTCCAAGCCAGATGATTCATATCGTCTAGTTTTGGACTACAGACACCTTAACTCATGTTGCAAAACTTTTGCAGTACAAAACTCACACAGTGCAGCACTAATGAATAGCATAGTGCGCAAAAAATACAAAACAACATTAGACATCTCTAATGGATTCTTTTGTCAAAATATAGCACCTGAAAGCAGATATTTGACCGCTTTCTCAATAAATGGCTCGCAGTCAAATTTCTGTCGTTTGCCACAGGGGTTCTAGAACAGCCCAGGATTATTCTCAGCGAGAGTAACAGAGTTACTACAAATGTATGATGATGAGGCATTATCTTATGTCGACGACATCTATCTAACAGATGATGACTTGGATACTCACTTGAAAAGAGTGAACAACATAATACTTGGAGGGTTACAAATTCAACTTCAAAAAGTCAAGAATTGCCCATCTGACTGTCCTATTTTTAGGATATGAATTATCAAGTGAAGGCAAAAGCCTGGCTGACAATTTTCTGGAGAAATGTGCTGTAATCCAAGCACCAAGAACGCTGAAAAACTTACAATCAATTCTAGGTTTCCTGAATTTCGGAAGAACTTACATTATAAATTACGCGGAGAGGGTTAAACCTCTCTATGACTTAATAAGACCAGATTTTAAAAGAATCAATTGGACTCAAAAACACACAGAAACTTTGAGATCTTTACAAACAGACATGTTAGTTAAAACAAAACTACAAACACGCGATAACACACGCAACCTTGTGATTCGGGTCATCCCAGGTAGATGCGGATTCACATACCTAACCTCTAATGAGGGAGAAACGGTACCAATAGCTTACAAATCACATTTGTACACAGAAGCTGAAAAAACATTCAGCATTAAGGAAAACATTGTTCATGCGGTTCAAACAGCTGTAGCAAGAGAAAGATACCAAGCAGACGGCAGACAGATTACAGTCAGAACAGCAGAATCGGCCTTTGAGGCATTAACAAGCCCATGTAATTTATCTACTATGGCACTAAATCCAAAATGGATACAATGGGAAGATTCTCTTGCTACAGACAGAGTGAAATACTATTTTGACCTGGAAATGAAAAAATTTAAAAATCTAGAATATGAAAGAGAATACCCTCTGCCTAGCGACATTCTGCCCATACAACTTTACGCCTGCGTAATATACACAGACAGTTATGCAGAACCCTCAGTTTGGGGAAAACAAGCCTACAACGCTACATACGAGGTTGTCAAATGCCGGTGGCGCGGACGTAATTTGATGCCACTAGTAACGATGTCACAATCTGTAAAAGACTATTCAGGTCATCAAACTGAATTAATAGCTTTAAAAATGGCGCTCGATATTGCCGATCGCGAATTCCCGACACTGATAGTGTGCGATTCACATTCCTGCGTCAAATCATACAACGAAGACTTGCAGAAATGGGTTCGAAACGGTTACAAAGATGACACAGGTGCCACAATAAAGCAAAAATCGCTTTGGGAACAAGTAGTTCTTTTACAGAAAGAACTACAAAAGGCTCACGTGATACATACACTGAGCCATCAGCGTGATGGCGTTGACGCTGCAGGGAATTTATTGGCTGAGACTGCCACAGCGGAAGCAACTAAATCGGCTCCCATAGCTACAAAAAAGCGTTCAGGAAAATACATTGACGGGGAAACAATGCTGGCGGTGAAAATGTCATCAAAAGGCGACTGCTCAGCGCTACCCATCAACTATCCACTCAATTATACATACATAATCGATGCGAACTCCGTTCCTTTTGCTCAAATCCCTGGAGTGGGGGATAGGGTAATTCCAAACAGGAACAGGAGAGGCTTCTTAATACAAGAAGCACATATGGGATTAGGTTTAAGGCATCAGACAATCAAAGAATCTTTAACAGAATTAAAATCAGAATACTGGTGGCCTGGGGTGAGCGTCGATAATCACAAATTTGCAAAAAATTGTGAAAACTGCAACAGAGATCGCAGTGGCGAACCGACTGAGGTAGTGCCAGAACACATAATAGAAAGCATAAAGCGATCTATTCGCATGATTAAACAAGAAACATGCATCCCAATGTATATTGTTTGAGACTACCGTCACTTAAAATGTAGACCCCAGCTCTCGGCTGACGTCTGAACTGTTATAAAAAGATTTGCGAGTCTATAATGGCATATACGCATGGGGCATGCTACATTCTGACCATTGCCCTGCTTTTAGCTCTCGAGCTTATGGGGGGTGTATGGCCAGCATGGGCATTGCATTGCGGGACTCTTATCACTTCCTTCCTCAGGGAAACGGGATGGTGTAAAGAAAAAACCAAGGCATAGAGCAATCTGTAACGGCAAAGGTATTAGGTTCGGGAGCTGGGTGGGTCAAACATTTAATAAGTGTCCAACGTAGTCTTAATAATCTGCCAAGAAATTCTCTGAGAGGTCTCAGTCCGTACGAACTATTGTTTGGGACTAGAATGTTAATCCAGGACCTCGATAGTCAAACTTCAGTGGTTAAAGAAAAATGCTTTGATATCAAAGATCGTTTGGCTATTTTACAGGACTTAAACGAAAAAAGAAAAGACCTAAGCAACATAAAGTTGAAGCAACAGCCAACAGCCACTGAAGAGAAACCACCTGTCCCAGCAAGGCCTGTCTGAATTCCAAAAATCGGGGATCTGGTCAGAGAGAAGATTGCGGTAAAGAAGGAATTGGGCCTTCTTACAGAAAAGCAGTACCTGTCTTGTCTGTCAATGGGACAAGATCAGTGGTATTACCGTCCCTTGCTGGTAAAAAGGAGAACCGAGTTGTATCCATCGACCTGGTTAAACCACAATCATGTGGCCGATAATAAGTAGTAGGCCAAGTGGACTCCCAAGAAGTAGTAGAACACCAAAGTTTGCTACAAATACAGAGGTTCAAACTGAGAGACTAATCACAATTGATAAACCTACAGTGAATCAACAAGGACTATGCAACAAAGCCATGGATCTTAAACCTCATGAAACACAAATCAAAAACTTACATCAAGAAACACCAGTCTACAATGATGTAACCACAGACTATGCTAATGAAACAAAGAAAATTCAAAAAGCAAAAAAGAATCCAGAAGCAATTGAAACAATTGACAAAACAGCATCAGGCTACTTCATCAACTTCGATGATTTTTCTGAGGATCCGAGTGAACCTGAGGAAGAACCAACAACAAAAACCGTTAAAAACAAAACAAAGGAACTCTTTCATCAACTAAAAGAAACCTATCTGATTTCTCCATGGATTGAACTTTGGGTGGCACTAGGAGTATTCATCCTCATACTTTGGCTCATCATGGTACTATGCTTGGGACATTTCATTGAGGGAAAATATGTTACAATGGACACAGCAAGTCAGAATATCAACTTGGTCCTGAAACCACACAAGTCTACACACATCGAGAAAAGAGAACTTTCTTCAGTAAACTTCACAGCCAATCCTATACCCGGTGGGGTAGCATGGGACAAAACTGATTACGAAATCTATGGTCCGGTCGAGCTCCTGAAGTATCCTCATCAATTCAAGATTTCATTGAGTGACTTTGTAAAACCAAGCACATTCGCTGATGATTGGGACTTTGACAGTATTAATGATATGATGTCAGATCTAGTGATGTCAGCTAAATTTACAGGACATGATTATTTACAAGGTTCATCTAATTATGACCAGATGTATTGTTATAACCACTATTGTAACCATTATCTGCATAAATCAGCTCAAACTAGAAATGTTTTTAATTATAACCAATGGGAACATTGTGCAACTCCACCAAAAGGAAGTTCAAAAACATTTTATGATACATTTTCATACTTCTCAGGGTTTAACACAAGTGATGCAGAAACGTTTTATTTTAGACTGTTAAATAAGACAGGAATAAAAAACATGCTTACAAACACAAAATTAATCTATTCAGAGAAATTTTTTGAAAAAATGAAAACATTTGGTTTTGATTTCTGGAACAATAATATTGAAACAAAAACGATCTGGGGTACAAAAGATTGGCAAGTGCAAGGTATAGAATCATTATTTAGAGCCTGCATGATCCCAGAACAAATTATATTTTTGAATGATACAATTCAACGGACAACCTGTCTTGGCCTAGCCAAAATTAAAGACTTAAACAAACCGTCTATTCAAAAACCAACACCCGACAGTAATAGCACTACAGATGTTGAGATAGACGTATCCCATATTTTAAACCAAAACAAAACACATCCTGATTGGAAAAACATTGGTTGATCTGGCCCACAGACACAAATAACTGTCAAGATAGATTCCTGAACAAAAAACAGGGGTTCACAATAACCAGGCAAGACCCTAGATACTCCCAGAGACAACATCCAGGGATTATAACTACATACAGTGTAGGGAAACTCTGCCTCGAATGGCTACGAACATCCACACTGGCAGAAATTAAGCAACACTTGACTTTACTTAAAGAAGGTGCTGACTTGCGTGATTTCATTATGGGACCACGCAAACAGCGTCAAAAACGTTTCATAGCGGCCTCTATATATGCAGCTTACAACGAAGCTTGGAAAGTAACTCAAATTGAAACAGCAGAGAAAATACGGGAAATTGACCGTGTTAATTTGGAAAAATCGCTTTCTGTTGTGGACAATGGGTTAATGACTCTGTCTTCCAGAATATATCCACTGGACAGTATTGTATCATCTGCAATCGATCTAATAGAACAAGACTTACTGATGTTACAACACGGTCAGTCCCAATTGCGTTCTATTGTACAGCTTGGCTGGACGTTACAAAATCTGCGTTCAGGCTACGTGCCTTGGCGTTTAATCAACACAACGTCACTATTCACTATCTTTAACCTTACTGATACACAAATCAGCTTGGCACAAAAGGGTGCAGAGTATACAATTCTGAGCATTGAAAAACTTGAGAGATTACCATTGACAATGTCAGAACGACCTGTCACTGAATGGATAATACATGGAATCATAACTATTCCGATAACGACTTTCCAATTTCGATACTGCCAGAAATATATACAAGCAGGCCAGTATGAAAGGTTGGGTAAAGGATACATTAAGTCAACATGGAACTTGCCTTATACACACACATGTTATAGTAATACAGGACAGAGTGTATTTCTTAGTGGTAACAATTGTGAAAAATCACTAAGTGGTATACTTCTGTGTCAGGGTATATGTTTACATGGGGCCTGTGAGGGGACTTCAAATAACCTTTCATGTCACCAGCTCGGCACACCTGCAACAAAAATAGAACCAATCTTTAGAAGACTTTCTAACGGGAGTTACATTCTAATTGTAGATCACAGATGTTGTGGCTTGCTTCCAGGAAAACCTTATCTAGTAAGCGTGACTACCATGGTCATTTGCTGTGAGCGAGTATTGTTTCCGAATGACACTCCAGACAGGGAGGGAAAAATTTGGCCCAGTTTGAATATCTCTTCTATTCGAATTGATACTTTAAGCAGAATGAAGACTGTGCTCCTACAGACGTCAGTTCACTTGACGTCATCAAAAGAAACGTATGATCTCCAAGTTGCAAGGACAACGGGAGAGATACATGCATTGTTATCATCAAATTGCCCCCTACACTTCGCAGAAATGCTAGGCGAAATATTAAATATTTCTGATACAAATGGTAACGCGAGTGTATTTAAGACCGTTTTTTCGGTACTGTTAACCCCATTCAAAGCAGTCATGGGTATTTTTCCAAATTTTGTCCATTCCATCTTTGACGGACTTCCTCTCCTGTTGGGACTCGTAGCAGGCATCCTATTTTTGCTACTCTTGCTTCGTTATGGCAAGCCATGTCACAGACAAGACTCCAGCAACAATGGAAGAAACGATCCTAGCTATACGCTTCCGGGACCGCATAACTAAAGTCCTTGGATTAGCCCGGCTAAGAGATCTAAATATGACCTGGTATCTTTCGTTCAGACCCATATGGCAGAATTGTGTCTTACCTGTATTAAGATGCATGCTATGCGGCGAAGAATGCGTGTTGGACACCCGTCTTACACTACAATCAGAAGTACCATTGGATGCAGATACTTTGTTGGGTCCAGTAAAGGCTCATGCATTGTGCTGTCCCCAGTGGCTACCTATCCTGATGACGGCATTCGTGGAGACTTCACCACTACGATTGAAGGGTAGTGAAGTACAGGATGAGAGCAGCATCAACCAGGTACGACCTTCTGTAAGCAGTACTGGTCTAAACATCACTGAAAGCGAACATGCGCATGACTGCATGGTAGCGACATTTTCCAACTTGGTCGAACTTTCACCAGAAGCGGTAGACTGTTTTTTCGAGAGTCTGTCTGAAATGATGTTTTCACCAGAACAGAGAGAATGACTTTAAGCAAGATTGCACACAGCGTTCCCTGAACTCTGAATTTGGCCTTCGGCTTTAAAAACAAAGCTACTGACAATTTTTTTCCTTCTTCACTGAAAAACGAAAACTTTTTCCCAAATCCAAAATATTTACCTTTTGGCACTTATCTTCTGCTTAAAGTAGAACTATTCTTAGAGAACAGAGCTTCTATTTTTAGGAACTCTAGAGACAATATGTCACCTCAACCTCTAGCTTATGTACAAGTAATTGTATTTATATGTGATGAGATGGTCTCACACCTTTTTTCTGTATTAAGAGCCATTTCATGTGTAATTTCGCAAATCATTCATGTTGATATAAATTGTGCATCTTTTTTGAATGATTACACTGCTTGAATGCATACAGTACCTATACTCATTTTCGTGTATTTCGAATATGCCTATTTTCAAATACAAAGAATGTATTTTGGGGTGATTCGGTATACACATGCACTATTAGTTATGTTTACTATTGATTAGGTTAGTAAATATGGACATGAATTCATGGAGTGGGTGTAGTATGTTTATCTAGGGACCTGTATCGATACTCCAATTTCTGACCCTTGTCCGGTTATTAATCACTAATATCCATACAACGGCACAGAAACCCGTTTCATAAATTAGTCATAGCGCATGCTGTCACATTAAGCAAGCACTATTCCTCCAGCCCCCTAGAAAGCACACCGAGTTCTCTAAACAAACCAAGCCTCCAGCAAACCTGGGAAATCCCCACTGCTATTGTTTTGATTTCGTTCGAGAACTCCTGTAAAGAATGTAAGAACGACCAGTTCTTAATTACATCTTTTATTGACGTCTTATGTCCATCCTTACGTCAAACCCGGCACCTTTCAGGTATAAATATACCGACGCTGCCCTAAGCAACGACACGCTGGTGATGAGCTTGGAGCAGTGACTACTTGCCGGAGAGCCCAGCTGATGCAGGAAGCCCACGGACGCTGCCCCTCCCTCCTGACGCGCTGAGAGAGACGCTGCCTTTTCTCCTGCCGAGAAATCCAGCTTCCAGCGTTTCCAACTTGCCCTTGCGGGTGATTGGGATACCGAGTTCTGAGACAGAGATACCAGCCCTCCTACCTTCTAAATCCCAGGTACTGAACTGACTAACCCCTTACAGAGAATTCTTGAGTCAGATTCTTGGCAAAACAAACTTAACTTAAACTGCTACTTACTTACTCCCTCCCACGTATTAGGCTTAGGTCAGGTACACCGGGGTAGGCGTAGTTAGAAGCACCAGTTGAGTACGATTAGTCAATGGATATATGTATGTATATCTTTTATCCATTTTAAAGTATCATATGGCTAAGAAACCATATCAATGCTTTTACAGTATTATTTTATAATCCTGCTTTTACTGTATGCACTTTACTTAACCTTAAGTATTGCTACTGTAGCGATTCATTTCTCTTGTATGAGAAAAAGAGACTGATCAATAAATAATACCATTTATTGAACACGCCCATCTCTTCTTTCTCTACAATCTGGTGGAACTAAGTATGCACGTACTGACTGAGTAAAATAGTTGTCTTTTGTTTTCACACGACTCTGGAGATATACTCTTGATTAAGGAGAGCAAAGTTGTCATGTTCTATGGTTGTCAGAAACTAAATCCCTTCTTGTCTATTCAGGGAGGTTAAACTCCTCCTCGCCTATTCGAGAAAGTTTCTAGTGAACTCTGAGCTAGCTGGCACACAAAACTTAAGTCTAATATCGTCAGTAGAAGACCTAGTTAACCTCTGTCCTACGTCTATACTATTGAAGATATTATTCCAATGCGCAGAGCCTATTGGGATAATAGGAACTACACTACAAAAGAAAATAGTGCTTACATAAATAAGGCATACCGCGTAACAACAGAAATGAAAGAGCCAGTCTCCATGGGAGCTTAGAAATGAAGACAAGGTGGTACTTAGGAGGGACTAACAAGCCTCTTACTGAATAAGAAGCCAGAATTTACAAGGGCAATGACACAAGGCAATGAAAAATATGGGGGAGAGTGGGTGGAGCTACAAATGCATACTCGAATATAGCGCTGCCTAGGCTCAACCTAAAAAAGTGTATTTTTATAACTGACAATGTGTGCTAGTTTCCACGTTTAGAAACTAGAAACGTGGCTGTTTTGTGGAAGGTCGCAGGGTACAGTAATTTTTTGGGAGAGAAAATGCGCTACCCCAGATGTCTGCTTAATACAGCTAGGTCAGTACGCTGCACATTCACAACATAAAAGGGGCAAATGTCACTAATTATAGTTCACAGTGGTCAGATAAACAACAATATATTTGCATAATGAGATTTCACATTAATGTTGCACATCTACTTAGTCCTATTTTGTCCTTAACACAAATGGGCAGTTCCTCTTTGTCATGTATACCCTCATAATATTAGTATTTTCATCCATATAATTTTCATGGGGATACATTATTTCCAGTTCTTGAGGTTGGTGGACATAGTCCACTATGAAGAAGAAAAGGAGATAGTCCATGCAATGCTAGCTTTAAGGTGGTGGTACCGGTGCTGACATAAGCTTGACGGGGCACCATTTGTGTGTTAGGCTGAGGTGGGATAGCAGCAGCCTGCAAAGATCTTGGTGCACCCAGATTTTTTCTGGGACACTGACATCGGCACAATAACTCTGGTGGTTAATGCACTTGATAGACATAAGTTTGGCTCTATATTCCTCTCCCTGAACCCATATTAAGCTCCGTAGTTTCACTGCCCTCAGCAGTTCCACTCTCTCCTGCATCTTCCCTTGCCTTCCGCGCCACTGTCTCTCTCCCCTTTACCTCTCACTTTTCTAACTCATGTTGCTCTTAGTCTCTCCTCTCCACCTCACCGTCCATGTTCTTTCTAGCATCTATGCAATACTTTTGAAGCCTTTAACCATTTACCTTTTTCTTATTAAACACAGTGATTTATATGTCAGCGTGCTCACTGCCATTTATTTTTATTAGGCTATTGTAATTGTAATCACAAGGTTTTAACAAACTTTCAGTAACTTATATTGCACGCCTGCTCACCAAACTACAACTTACAACAAAAAATAGCTGATTAATCACATAGGCAAAACCTAATGCATTTAACAGTTACGTTTTGCCTTAAGGCGGACAGTATTTACTGTTTACAGATACTTAACATCTCCTGGTTACACACATTTACAAAGCTTATCTTCTACTATAGCCTTATAGCCCACCCTAGCGGGCTATACAGGCTACTAAAGGCACGCTCCAGTGTTAATGGGACAACAAGGGAGCGGGACTTTAGTAGCCGGTAGAGCCCAGCTACGAAAACCTTTACCGACCTTTACCGGGACATCGAAGCTTGGAGCACTCCGTTGTCTTCAATGGAGTGCTCCACATTCCAATGTTCTAATAAGGTGTCTGCCTCTTTGCTCTTTTCCGGCACTGCCCCTTGGTCTCTCTTGGCTGGGGAGTATTGACCTCTTGTTTGTTTGAGGAGTTTCCTTTACTCGTTACATATCAAATCTTCTGGCTTAGATCGAGGGGGGCTAGCCACCTTGACAAGTCCCATACTTGTCCACCAGAAGATATATCGCATTAATCATAGGACTTAAGTTTGATATTTAATTGGGGTTTAAGAAGGTTTCAAAACTATCCCAAAACTTAAATCTTTTGCTTACAATTCTAAACTTATCAAGTTTGTTGATTCTTATTGCCGAGTTTAGCCATTCTGCGTGAGTTGGGCAAGAGGGTCCTATCCACTTGATACAAATCTCTCTCCTTGCAAGAACTATTAACACAAAGAGGAGATTCTCCTGTTCCTTAGTAAGCCCCCCTTCATTACCTGAGTCTAATATCCCAAAAAGAATAAGAGTAATACTCACAGTTAGTTGTTTGGACAGGATAGTGCTCAGGGTCTTACCGACTTGATCCCAAAACTCTTTCAATTGAGGGCAGTTTTTAAACATGTGGATGTCATCTGATTTTTCCTCTCCACATTTAGGGCATTTCTTTATTCCTGCATTTTTAAATTTGGAGAGTTTTTTTGGTGTCCAGTACGCCCTATGGATTGTATAAAAATGATTTCTCTTCAGAGCCGCGGATTTCAGGTTGGACCAGCATTTATCTACTGATTTTTCCCAAATTAGGTCCAAATCCAAAATTACAATGTCTTTCCCCCATATTTGGGTTTCCATGTTGACGTTGACATCATTGGGCATTATCAGAGCCCAGTACCACTTTGCTACTTCTTTTGGTAATCGCATTGTTTTGATCATGTCATCTTCCAGTTTTTCATTACCGTTTATATTGGGCAATGTTCTGGACCAGCTTAGCATCTGATAATATTTAAATTTAGATAGAGTATTGTTAGTCATTTCTTGCAGTTCTGACCATGTTTTTAAGTTTGGACCATTTAGTATTTGTCCCCAATATTTGATGTCTGCTCTTTTTAATGCCAGTGCAAGAGTGTCTTTTAAGCATTCTGGGGTTCCCGGAGATTCCCAGATAGGAGCCCATTTGCTATAGTACGATATTTGTAGAATGCCTCTAATTTGTGTCCACATCCTTGCAGCATCCCTTAATATCTTGAGCTTTATTTTTTTGAAGTATTTGGGGTGTCCGAACTTGAACAACGCATGATCCTCTGATTTTGTGATTACTTTAAAATAGGCAGGGTAGTATTCATGGCTTTTTAGTAATACTTTAGTATTTTTAAATTGAAAAGCTCTGCAGTACTCCACCAAGTCTGGGCTGGCCAACCCACCATCTTTCTTGCTCCTCCTGATCTTTTTCCATGCAATCCTTGATCCTTTTGCTGCCCATATAAAGCTCGTTATGCTTCTCTGTGCTCAAGCTAGTTCAGTCTTTCCAAATTCCATCGGTATCGCGTTAAATAAGAAGGTGAACTTTGGTAAGACAGTCATCTTGATTATATTCGATCTCCCAATCAAACTCAACGGTAGAGAGGTCCATGTCTCAAGTAATTTCCTTACCTCTCCGGCAACTTTATTTAAGTTTCTGTTTGCAATCTTCGCTATATCATGATTTATTAAAATTCCTAAGTACCTTATTTCGTTTTTTATAAAAATTGCTTTGAAAGGTCGTGTTCCATGTCATGACCTCTGTCTTCGTCTGATTCACCAGGTATCCTGAGATTTTTCCGAATGTCTTTAAAGTTTTCTCGATACTTGCCTTGGCTTTTGGATAATCCTCGGTAAAGATCATTAAGTCGTCCGCATAAAGAGCGATTTTTTTCTCCCATGTGCCATGTTTGAATGGGGTAATTTTATTGTTGTTTCTTAGCTTATTTGCCAGTGGTTCGATATATAAATTGAATAGTAAAGGGGAGAGTGGACAACCCTGTCTCGTTCCTCTGGTTATCTTTATATTTTCTGTTAGGCTACCATTAATTAGGACCTTTGATCTTGGATCTTTATATATCTGGTTTACCATACTGATGAAGTGAGGTCCGAAATTGTTCTTGACCATAACCTTCTCAAGGAAGGCCCAGTTGACCCTGTCAAAAGCCTTTGCGGCATCAACAGCAAGTATGGTAAGAGGAGTTTTCTCACTTGTTGCGATATCTATTGCGGTTAGGAGCTCTTGTGTTACTTCATGTAGATATCTTCCTTTAATGAAACCTTTTTGATCTTGATGTAGTAATTTTGATAGTACTCTCCCTAGTCGAGCTGCCATTATTTTGGTAAATATTTTATAGTCCGTGTTTAATAATGATATTGGACGGTATGAATCACATTTAAGAGGGTTTTTGCCGGGTTTCAAAATGATTGTGATTATGGCATCGTTCCAGGAGTCTGGTATGGTTTTCTGTTGTGTTAAAATTCGGTTAATTAGTTTAGTTATATGAGGGAGTAAAGAGTTTTTCAATTTCATATACAATTCGTTTGGTAAGGCATCCGGCCCTGCGGCTTTTCCCTTTTTCAGACTTTTGATGGCATCTGCCACTTCTTCTTCTTGAACTTCTTTATCCAGAGCCTCTCTTTCATTCTCTTCAAGTTTTAGAAGTGCTGCATCTTTCAAGTAAGAATTAATCATTTGATCCGAGGGATTTATATCTTTCGTATATAGATCTTTAAAAAAATTCCAGAATTCATGCTTGATAGTGTTTTCATCAGAGGTTGAAGTTGTTTGATCATCTGGGATAATACTTTCCACTTTATTTTTAGCTAGATCTGATTTAAGCTTCCATGCCAACCATTTTCCGCAACCTTCACCAAACTCATGTTTCGCCAGTTTGCTCGAGTCCCATTTTGTCTGTAACCTCTCTTCCAAGATTAGATCAATTTTATCTTTTTGTGTCTGTCTTTTACTGAGAAGATCTTGTTTCTTTTCCTCCTCTTGTTCTGTAAGTATAGCGATGTCTAAGGAGCTGATCTCTGATTCTAGGTCTAAAATCTCTTGTTTTACTTGTTTGTTTTTGTGTGCCCCTAAGCTCAAAAGTTTACCCCTTATGACGGCTTTATAAGTATCCCAGGTTATTTGTTCTGTGGTACCTGACGCATTTAACTCAAAGAAGATATTTGTCTCCGTTTCCAGCTCCTTTATAATTTCTTCGTCTTCCAGCAAAGCTCTTTCAACTGTGAATCTCCTTTCCGTTATGTTTTCTATGATTTGTAATTCTAGTTGTACTGCTGAGTGGTCTGAGAGGTGAGCTGGTAGGTGAGATACTCTTTTCACTTTCTTTGATAGCCCATTACTAACCAAGAAGAAGTCTATCCTTGATTTGTGTCCCAGTTTTTTGTTGTGTAGAGTAAACGGGTGTGATTTTTCTCCTTTGTTTTTCCAAATGTCTACCAGATTAAGATCCCTTTTATAAGTCATAATCCATTGTCTCATCTTCTTTAAATTAGTATGTCTACCCGGTGGTGATCTGTCAAGTTTTAGGTCCATTACTAGGTTAAAATCACCTCCCAATATTATGGGAGAGGTGGTTAGTAATAGTTGTGAATACAATTTTCGCAGTGGATCAGGGTCATCCAAGTTCGGACCATAATACCCTGCAATAGTAATGGGAGAATTTCCTATTCTAACATTAGCTGTGGCCCATCTTCCTTTACTATCTACTTCTGATCCGGTTATAGTAGCTTTTAAGGACTTTTTAAAGATTATCGCTATTCCTTTAATATTACATTGTTGTGTTGTGCATATTAAGGTGTCTACCCACCATAAGTTCTTAATTATATGATCCCATTCTTCTTTTAAGAGGTGAGTTTCTTGTAATATTATAATCTCGCTTTTCCCAGTTCTGATATACTCTAGGATTTTATTCCTTCTGCTTTTTGTTCTCAGCCCATTCACATTCCAGGAAAGGATTTTTACATCTCTACATGCACTCCCCATTTATTCTGTTCAATTGTTGAGATTTATGTTTCACTCGTAGTTGTTTTAGTATTCTGAATATTCGCAGATGAGGAATTTTTTGGGTTTTTTTCCCTATTTTGCTCCCCACCCTTTTTTGTGTAGTTTTATACTTTCTAAATCGTGCTTTAAAGTCACCCTCCCCGGGGAAGCCTCCATCTTCTTCTCCTTCGGTTATCTTCATAACCCTTTTGGCTTCCCGATCCCATCCCCGTGATTTTTATCTATGTACAGTTAAAAGAATGAAATTAGTTGGTTGGTTTAAAGCTCCTTCATATTATTTCTATGTTTTTGTCCTTAAGTGTAGATTAAATCTGTTTCTCCTTATACTCTCGTTATATATATATATATATTCACTGAAAAAACCATAGGTTATAGACCATATATAGTTAGGAATTAGCATTTACAAAACCTTGAAAATTCACTGAAAAAACCATAGGTTATAGACCATATATAGTTAGGAATTAGCATTTAAAAAACCTTATTTTACTCACACAAAACCATTGAAATTCCATATATAGTTAGTTGCACTAACTATATATTGCGCACCCGCAATCCACTGCTGATCATGTCACATATTACATCATTCATGACATGGTCAGTGACATCACTGATGACATCACTGATGACAACATCCAGTGATTATGTGTTTCTGTAAAGTTTAAATATGTTTTACATATTGAAGAATGAGTGGATGTATAAGTGTCTGAATGAAGGTTTTAGTAGGTGCGTGATTGACTGTATGAGTGAGTGATTAAATGCGTCTTACTGAATGCACGGGTTAGTGACTAAACTGTCTGAAAGTGTGCATCAGTATGTCTGTTGTTGTGCAAGCTGCTTCATGTGTTGATCAGTAGCTATATAAGTAGCTATATGGGTTATTGATTGGTTGCACAAGTATTTGTATGGGAGACTGAGTGTGTGTATGGCTGGCTGGGAGGTGTGTGACTCTGTGCAGATCAATGTGTACTTGTATCAGTGATTCTATAAGAGAGTAAGTATGTGTTAGTATATGTTTAAAAAATGTAAGGTGTTCTGTGTTTAACTGTATAGATGAGAAAATGGAAGTGTGATTGATTCTTTTCAGGACTGACTAGGTGTGTGAGTAACTCCATGGATGAGTGGCAGAGTGTGAGTGTCTGTATAGGTGTATGAGTGCATATGATAGTGTTGTCAAGATGAGTGATTGTATGTATGAATGATTGTATGAGTGAATGTGTGTGTAGACATAGGAATCAGTGAGTGCGTATGTAGTAACTAGTATTGGTGTGTCAATGGTTTCAAAAATTATACTCTGTATTTAACACTGGGTGTAACGGAGGTTATATTAGAGTGTGAGGAGATGCATTGTATTATCACATGAATGATATCATCAGTGATGTGATCATTGATGTCAAGTGAGATGTCATCAGTGATGTCATTTGAGATGTCATCAGTGATGTCATCAGTGATGTCACTGACCATGTCATGAATGATGTAATATGTGACATGATCAGCAGTGGATTGCGGGTGCGCAATATATAGTTAGTGCAACTAACTATATATGGAATTTCAATGGTTTTGTGTGAGTAAAATAAGGTTTTTTAAATGCTAATTCCTAACTATATATGGTCTATAACCTATGGTTTTTTCAGTGAATTTTCAAGGTTTTGTAAATGCTAATTCCTAACTATATATGGTCTATAACCTATGGTTTTTTCAGTGAATTTCAATGGTTTTTTAATAGCAAATATCATAAGCTGTCGAATGTCAAGTACGTGGTAAGTGAAAACATTTTCGTGTTTATGCACACTGATCTGCTTTGAATGGTGCCCCCCCCCTCATTTCTATTAGGAGTACTCTCTCTTTGCAGATAGTGAAAGGTAGTTAACGCAGGCCTTTGCCCCCCGTTGTAATCCGTCGTGCCTGCTTCTCTCTCCATTTGATTGATTGTTATCCAAGTATTTACTGTTTTAGAATTAGTTCTCTTTGGTTCATTCTCTATTTACAAACAAACACAGAGTCGCAATACTCTGTTTAGTCTTTGCAGATAACGAAAAATCGTGTAAAAAAAAAGAAAAGGAATCGAGCAAAATCAGTAGGCCACTAATGGGATCTCTTTTTGACCTCGCTAAAATAGAAACATTAGGAACAACCCCTCATGACAAATACAAAACTAGTGAGATGAACTGAACTCCACACAATGATGGCTGCAAAACAGCTCGGCTCCGCCACCCACCCCGCCCAAAATAACGATAAAGAGCGGCTGCCATGATTGGTTGCGGAATGGCCACGACGGAGCTACGAAATGATGCTGCTCTCATGCTAACCCCAGCTTCAGTCTGAAACATCCAGAAACACTGTAGACTACCAATTCGATCAGTTCCGGTAGCGCCCCAATGTAACCCGGTAGAGAAGAACTAGCCCTCCCCTCTTTCACTGATGGTTCTTGTTGCCTGTCCCTTCTGTTCTCATTTAACAGAACTATTTAGCCTGCTGAAAGGGGTTGTGTTCCGACCGCTGGTTGGTGGAGACATTTTGACTATATTCTGGACCTGCGTTGTCGCGTAATGCGTCATATGACGCGCCGCGTTAGCGCATCCGGAAGTCATCCGGGGCGCGCAGCGCGTAACGTAAGCATAACAAGTCATGTGACTTGTTAATAAAACTTTTCATTGGTTCATTTTACTTTTCTTATTGTAATGATGAAAGGCTTGGTCATATGACCTAAAAATTACGCTTTTCATTACTTCCGAACATTATTTTTTCTTAAATATATGTTATAATGTTCCAGGCTAATGTACTTTCCCGGAAATTTTACAACTGTCCTGCAAGTAAAATATATTCTTTTTTCGAGAAAAAGAGCGTTTCTTCGTCCCATGATGGAGCCGTTGAGCAAAAGAGGGTCGACCTGCTGTCTTAGTCGCCGATACGCCTGAATATGAGATTCTTATCGATCACTTTATGTTGCAGGAATAGAAAACACAACAGCCCTTGACCATTTATCTTTACTGCGTTCCTTCGTATTATACCTTTTACCCTTCATGTAATTGGTCTGCTTTATTTCACTTGCCTTTTAATGATTCTAAAACAGTGACTATTATTACAAACTTTACCAATGTATATACTACTACCATGTTTTCTTTTAAAAACCTTTATTGTGAAAATTTCATTATACAAATACGAGCCTATAACCACGTGGGCCGGCCACGGAGCAAACTGTAATCGTATGTGATGAGTAGACATTTACACTGTAGAGGAACGTAACGGGCGGGCCATTAGGTTGCAAGAACTAAGGTGTCTAACAGTTACGGAATCGGTGGACGTACATTTTATAATTAAAATACGACAGGGCCAGTTACAATAAAATTATCTAGATATACATTTGCGGGCAAGTACCATGGGTGACGTTAATTCGAACTTTCAACAGTACAGTAATCAATAACACATCAGAACTTAATATCAATAGGGATGTCGAAATATTCAATCAATTCTCGTCCCCGCCCGCCATGTGCTTCAAAACTGAATACGTATCTCGTGATTTCAAGGTTCTGCAACCAGTACACAACAAGGAGTTACGAGTCCCATTTATTCCGGCGCCATTTTGGGCGAGGACGGGCAGGTCCAGGATATAGTCAAAATGTCTCTACCAACCATCGACTATGATGATGTTCATATGCTGTATTTATTAGAGTAACACTCATCTGTCCACATGAAATTAATTTGCCACAATCTAAACATGTCATTTTAATCTTTCCAAAGTTCTTCTAAATATTTGGGACCGTTTCCCTTGCCTCTGAAGCTCTCAGTGCCACTTCTTTGATGAATGTACTAGCAGGTCAGGGGTTCTCCTCCAAATCTCTCTTTTATGCAGCACTATAATTAATTGGTGCCACCTCTCCATATGACGATGCATGGTATAGTTACCACAACTATATTTTTTTCGGTTCCTCTGGAGAGTTCATCGTGGCAGATGAAGCGTGTAACGTACCGGGCATTTACCTTTTTTTGCATGTACAGGAAAGGAAAAAAAAATCGAGCGTCCGAGTTCTAAGGTGTCCCAGGGCCATTTTAGTGGAGGACATGATACAGCGATAATGCCCTGGATAAGGACACTTCCTTCGGGCACCCCACGCCGTCTTTCGGCGCAGCATTGTAGGATGGCCACACCAGTGCGGCAACTTGCTAGACACCACCTCGGTGCCATCCGGATCTCGGCGCCCCACTGCAGATGAACTGCCTCCACATGGAGAAGCGGGAGAGGCTCGTTTGCGCCACCTCCCCCCCCCCTTCGGGCACCCCACGCCAACTTTCGGCGCAGCATTGTAGGATGGCCACACCAGTGCGGCAACTTGCTGGACACCACCTCGGTGCCAACCGAATCTCAGCGCCTTGTGTTGTCTTCCATTCCGAAAATATTGTTGGCAGCATTTTGAAAGGAAAGACAAACAGCCGTTTGTGGCCCTCACTACACCGTTCTCCTAGTGAGTCTCACATTGTTACATTTAGGAAGAATGTTGAAGAGTAGTATGTTGAAAATCTGAAGCCATTGTTATACAAACTCTCAACCAGCCTTGGATGGAAAAATCCTGAAGAATGTACAAACTGAAAACCAGTTTTTCTCTGTATAGCATCAGCAGCAACGCTTGAGTCAGCTTTGTGTGAAGCCGCCATTTTGATTCAATCAATAGCGTCCCCCTGCACACATTCAGGGACCTGGTCGTGTCTTCAGGTCAAACGGATTGTGGGACAAGATGCACAAAGGAAAAGGAAAAAAGTTCCGCCGGACCCCGGGAGGTGGCCGCCTATGTCATGGGCGATCTTAGGCCACACCAGGGCAATAGTGAAGCTGCAGCAGGTGCAAATAAGCTTCAGACAGTGTTACAAGCGCTGCTCAGAACTCTCAACTATGACACCACCTCGGTGCCATCCGGATCTTGGCGCCTTGTGCTGGTTCCGGCCTATTCACACATCGGTCCGCTACTGACGCCACCTCACAGGCCAACGGGGCACCCACGCCGACTTTCGGCGCAGCATTGTAGGATGGCCACACCAGTGCGGCAAATTGCTGGACACCACCTCGGTGCCATCCAGATCTCGGCGCGTTGTGCTGCCTTCGGCCTATTCGCCACAAGTGCGCACGCAACTCAGCTGCATAGCGAGTGAAACACCAAGGGGCGCCCCACTGCAGCCGAGGAACCTCCATCTTGGGGGCGACGCACAGCATCACATTGCTTTCCAATGCAGTCAGATCCTCAAACAGCCCCCACTGACTGACACGAACTCACAGGCCAACGGGGCGCCCCACGCCGACTTTCGGCGCAGCATTGTAGGATGGCCACACCAGTGCGGCAAGTTGCTGGACACCACCTCGGTGCCATCCGGATCTTGGCGCGTTGTGCTGCCTTTGGCCCCATTCGCACATCAGTCCGCTACTGACGCCATCTCACAGGCTAATGGGGCGCCCCACGCCGACTTTCAGCATTGTAGGATGACCACACCAGTACAGCAACTTGCTAGACATCACCTCGGTGCCATCCGGATCTCGGCGCCCCACTGCAGATGAAGTGCCTCTCAACTATGAAACCACCACTGTGACATCCGGATCTTGGCGCGTTGTGCTGCCTTCGGCCTATTCGCACATCGGTCCGCTACTGACGCCATCTCACAGGCTAATGGGGCGACCCACGCCGAGTTTCAGCATTGTAGGATGACCACACCAGTGCAGCAACTTGCTAGACATCACCTCGGTGCCATCCGAATCTTGGCATCTCAACGCCTAGTGGTATCTTCCATACAGAAAATATTGTTACGCTACCTTTGGCCCCATTCGCACATCAGTCCGCAACTTAGACATCACCTCGGTGCCATCCGGATCTTGGCATCTCAGCGCCTTGTGGTGTCAGTCAGAAAATATTGTTGCGCTGCCTTTGGCCCCATTCGCACATCAGTCCGCTACTGACACCATCTCACAGGCCAACAGGGCGCCCCACGCCGACTTTCAGCATTGTAGGATGGCCACACCAGTGCGGCAACTTACTAGACACCACCTCGGTGCCATCCGGATCTTGGCGCGTTGTGCTGCCTTCGGCCTATTCGCACATCGGTCCGCTACTGACGCAAACTCACAGGCCAACGGGGCACCCCACGCCGACTTTCAACATTGTAGGATGGCCACACCAGTGCTGCAACTTGCTGGACACCACCTCGGTGCCATCCGGATCTTGGCGCGCTGTGTTGCCTTCGGCCTATTCGCACATCGGTCCGCTACTGACGCCGCCTCACGTGCCAACGTATTTTCTCCGCATTTTATACCCTATGCCGCATAACAGGTCATGTGACTTGTTTATAAAACTTTGCATTGGTTCATTTTACTTTTGGTTTCCTAATGATGGAAGGCTTGATCATATGACCTAAAAACAACACTTTTCATTGGATGAAAACTTTTTTTTTTTCCAAACGATGAAAGCCCCACCTTGTTTCTGGATGTTTCAGACTGAAGCTGGCGTCAGCATGAGAGCACCACCATCTCGTAGCTCCGTCGTAGTCATTCCGCGAGCAATCATGGCAGCCGCTCCCCACCAGAAGCCTGCAGGAGTCGGGGCCCCCAAAACTTTTGATGAATTCTCAAGGCGGAGGGGACGCTTTCGAGAATGGGGTCCAAGACCTAGCAGGCAAGCGTCCGATTTCCAAGGTGTCCCAGGGCCATTTCAGTGGACCAGGCCCAAAAAGGAAAGAGCCTGCCGCCATTTTGAGAGTCCTGTGACAGCCGCCTATCGCTGCACCGCAAGAGTGGGCGCAACTCAGCTGAATTGCGGCTTTTGACACAGTGGACCAAAAACGGACGGAATGGCAACTGAAACGGTAAAGGGGCGCCCCACTACAACAGATGACACTCCACCTGGAGAGGCCCGTTCACGCCGCCTCCCCCGGGGCGCCCCACGCCGTTATTCGGAGCAGCATTGTAGGATACCAAAACCAGTGCGGCAACTTACTGGACATCACCTTGGTGCCATCGTTCTGCTGCCTTGGAACTATTCGCACAACAGTTTGCTACTGAAGACCCACCCCCTGCGACGCCCCACGCCGTTATTTGCTGGGTGGCAACTTACTAGACATCACTTTCGTGTCATCTAGATTTCAGCGCGTTCTGCTGCCTTGGAACTATTCGCACAACAGTTTGCTACTGATGACCCGCCCCACGCCGGAAATCTGGACGTTGTGCTGCGTTGGGACTATTCGCACAGCCGACCGCTACTTCGTTGTTTTTCCCTAAAAATGTTTATATGTTATTACTATTTTTGTTTTCTTGTATATATTTATAAATTATTAAAGTTTTATAATCTTACTACTTTGTCGGAGTGCTATATATTTTTAATGTGACACATAATTGTAAAAACTTTGATGTACAAAGAGTCATCCCTGGAATCTTCCGCTTCACGCTCGGTCCCCTCCCCAATCACAATACAGGATGGTTTTCAGATAATAGCAACGCTTCTGCTGTGACGGATCTCATCGAGTGTGGGCCTTGATCTACTATAACTCCTTTGAAGAGGGGTGAATCTTTACAGCTGTGGCCATAAACTACATCTGCAGGGCTAGCTGATACCCTAGGACCAGCCTGGACAATCGGACACAGAGGAAAAGGAGTGTCAGAGGGTGCAGTAGTGAATAGGGCGAAAGGGAGGTGTCGGGCGGGCACAGGGTGTGATTCTCAGGAAAGAGCAGCGCAGATGGGGGGAGGTTTATTACCCATGCATAAGACAGAGAGCGGGGGTGACCACTGCCTGGGGGAGATGCTTGCGAGGGTGGGGAGCCATGCTAAGGATCGACAGCGTGCACAGAGTGGGTCTGGTCAAGGCATCTAAAATGGCTGCCGTGCACGACAAAAGTGTGGCATTTGAAAAAAGACAAGATGGCGCAGACAATGTTTTTCAACACTTCCTGATTTCCTTCGAATCGAACGTTAACAGACGTTGGGGCATATTACCAAAGTTAAGCGATATTTATCCCTAACGATGCATTGCAAAGATTTTTTTACCGTCAGAAATTATCGCAGATAAACCTTGCTATTATCAAAGTTTATCGCAAATACGATAAAAACCGACCGCAATGCATTAATATCGCTGAAAACTCAGCGATATTCATGCATTACCGAGCTAATCCTCTTAGCCATGTTATCCACCTCCCATAGGATAACATGGCTAAGAACTGCTCAGGGCAGCTGTTACTTTTTGGAGATATTCGCGCTTATCTCGAATATTTCCAAAAGTTGATAATAGGAGATAGCGATGTTAGCGACTGTTTCCAGTCGCTAACATCTTGGCATGCCCACTTTGCATGTCATTAGTGATAAATATCACTCACATGCAAAGTGGGGCCCAAGATGGTCGCTATCTCCTACTAGCCGTCGCTAACTGGTGTTAGCAACAGCTAGGTAATACAGATATAATTTTATCTCCGCGAAGCGGAGCGCTGTTACAGATATATATCTTGTTTTTGAACGTTAATTTCTCAAAATGCACTGAAGCACATATATTGAGACCTAGCAAAGGCACATCGGGCTACCAGTCCCTAATATTTTACCAAGTTTCGTGCAAATCCATTCAGCCGTTCGATTATTATTATTATTTATTTTTTTTGCCCCGCGGGGCCCTTTTAAAACCTCCACATCAAACCTAGGGGATCAGCGAGGATCTACTATGCCCCCTTATGGTCATTTGCCCCTTCGCTTTGGCCTCCTCTTGTCTCTCGATCCTACCGAGAGACAAGATGGCGGCCGCTACGGACTGTTTGGAATGTTTACAGACACCGGAGAGCCAATCAGCTTCGCTTCGCAAAGCTCCGTAACGCGAAAAGTACGCGAAGCGGTGCGCTGTTACAGATATATATCTTTTTTTGAACGTTAATTTCTCAAAATCCACTGAAGCACATATATTGAGACCTAGCAAAGGCACATCGGGCTACCAGTCCCTACAATTTTGCCAAGTTTCGTGCAAATCCATTCAGCCGTAAGATTATTATTATAATTTTTTTTTTTTGCCCCGCGGGGCCCTTTTAAAACCTCCACATCAAACCTAGGGGGTCAGCGAGGATCTACTATTCCCCCTTATGGTCATTTGCCCCTTCGCTTTGGCCTCCTCTTGTCTCTCGATCCTACCGAGAGACAAGATGGCGGCCACTACGGACTGTTTGCGGCCACTACGGACTGTTTGGAATGTTGACAGACGCCGGAGAACCAATCAGCTTCGCTTCACAAAGCTCCGTTGCGCGAAAAGTACGCGTCCTAGGCCGCTGCCCGGTCCGCGCTTACAGATATATATCTTTTTTAAACGTTAATTTCTCAAAATCCACTGGAGCACATATATTGAGACCTACAAAAGGCACATCGGGCTACCAGTCCCTACAATTTTGCCAAGTTTCGTGCAAATCCATTCAGCCGTTCGGGCTAAAAGTGAGGCCAACCGCCCTATGGAAATTAACATGGGAAAAACGCGTTTTGGGACCACCCTTTTTTCTCGGCCCCCCCTTGACGAACCCCCCCCAAATTTTCAAAGGCTGCTCAGAAACAAAATGTGCCATTTTCCTGAAAATTGCAGCCAATTCCGTCCACAAACGGCAAAGTTATTAGACATAGAATTTTCAAAAATCCCATAGAGAAAAAATCCTAACTATATATACCTACTGGCGACCGCCAGTAGGTAATATATATATATCTTTTTTTTTTTTTTGTATTTCAGGAATTTATACGGGATGATATAAGTTACAGGTTTATCTAGTAATCTATATGATTTGTTTATGAACAATTAACTCAGAGGTTCTTCTTCGCGCATTTGAGTTCTGATTTGCTCTATCAAGTTTTTCACCTCTTCCGGCTCTCTTAAATTGCGCATTTTATTTCTCCACATAATCCGTAATGAGGGAGGAAATTTCATTTGCACTGTGGCACCTAGTTTCTGCAGTTCAGACATTAGATTTCCCAATTCCCATTGTCTGGTCTGAGAGGCTTTTGACATGTCTGATCTTATTTTAAAATTCCAACTATCTTTGTTGTACGTCCCTTTTTTCAATGCCTCTCCCAAGATCCTATCCTTCAGCATATATGTTTTGAAATTGACTAAGATCTTTCTAGGGGTTTTCCTTTCTTTGCTTTTTCCATAAGGATCTCTGTGCACTCTCTGCATATCCTCATCTAGAGTTCCTTTATCTGCCCATGGGAAATGTTCCATCAAAAGTGCCACTACAAATGCTTTAACATCCTTACCTTCTTGATTCTCCGGGACATTTAAGATTCTTATGTTATTTTTTCTCGCTTGGTTTTCTAAGGATTCCAGCTTTTCATTCATGGTTTTATTTTCCAATCTCAAAGAGTTTATTTCCTTTCTGTTTTTCTCCACCCTTTTGTCCAAGCTGGAAACTTCATTTTCTACCGCTGTTACTCTGTCACCTAGCGCGTTCAACTTGCTGTCCAATTTCTCGCAAACCTCCTGTATTTTGTTTTGTTTCGATTCGGAGATAGAGAATTTCTCTTTCATTTCTACCCATATTTTTTCAAGAAGTTCATCTGTATGGGTTTTTGTTATATCCTTGCAAAACTCTACAGACCTAGAGTCATCATCCTCCTTATCTTGGACCTCTGCAGTTATGTTTGCAGTTGTATTTGCTGCTGCTGCAGCAGAGAAATCTGTGCCCCCCTCCGCCATATGAGTTACCTCTTCTGAACCGCTTTCTTTAATTTTCCAGATTTCTTCCAAACTCATATTCTCTACCAAGTTCTTTTTCTTAGATCGGGGTTTTCTCCCTTTCTTTACGCCACCTGTACTCGATTTTCCGGCTAGAATAGGAGCTGCTCGCTGTTTCTCTTTTCTTAAGGAATAAATATCCGGTAGTTTGGTTGTAAGTTTGGTTGTTATCTCCTCTTTCTCACTTTCCAAAACTTCCGATATTTTTTGTGTTTCTGAGGAGCTGAAAAATTCCGAACTCTGTTCTTGCTGCTGGATTTTAAAATAGGACCTAAGAGAGGGAGTAACTTTTATTTTTACTTTAGATTTCTGAGTAGACTCCAAGTTGTTTTCTCCCTTCTCTGAATTATTCCTTAGGCAGCCTTTAAGTGAGGTTTTTTGTTTTTTTCTGCTCACTCTTGGGGTGATGCCTTTCGGGAACTGCTCCTGACTTAGAAACTTTCTATTCCGCAAACTGTAAGAGGATTTCGCTGTGTTGAGCTGGAGTTCTGCTTCGAATTTGGGTTTAGTTTGATTTTTTGAATCTTGAGGCGTTTTCTCCTCTTTTTCCTCCTGTATTGATTCTGTTATTTTACTCATATGCCGATTGTTTGCTGAGTTTTTCTCTTTTATATTTATATTTATATTTATGTTTGTGACTTGGCAAGGTTGAAAATGTTTATATGTCTGACAGAGCAGGAGATATTGATAGAGCTGACTATTAACACTGCTAAAGTTGTAGCCTGTATTATAACGTAAGTTTATTTGTTTAACTTTGCAGTGAAGGTTTTCCAATACCCAAACACACTCCGTCTTGAAAAAGTTATTATTTGATTCTTTTGCCTCACTTTTACACTTTACACTTTCCAATCCTGCTTTTTTTGCAGTCTTTTGCAGGTCTTGTCGTTTTCCTGCAGTCAATCTTTCGCCCCGTCGCGTCTCCCACTGTGTCTCTCCCTCCACCCGTTATCGAGACAATGACAGAGCTTTGCTTGCAGCTTTCCTCGACCTGCCGCTTCTGCTTCTGCTCTCTGACTCTGTCACTCGTGCCCCGGAACCTGTCACTCGTGCCCCGGAACTACTACAAACCCCTCTTACCTGTCCCTTTGTGATGCTCCTCCGAACTTCACCCTGCAATAACACTAGACTGAATCAGCCTTAACCACGCACATGTGTGGTTAAGGCTGAGTCATTGTTCGGGCAAGTTGTTGTTCGGCTTAAATGACTCCGGAACTCGTTGTTGCAGAGTCATGACAAAGGTGGCTTCTCATGCTGGAATGCTCGCTTTTGTATTACTTTGTTGTGTAAAGCAGATGCTTTAGCCTAGAGAATCAATGCCATTTCCTATTCATGCCTTAGCACCTTTCTTTGCACTTTGTAGGCATTATTGAATTGAGTTTACTACTATACAGGCAGTCACAATTGCAGTTGCCTAGCAGTTACAAGAGATTTGAGTTAAAGTGTGCAGCAAGTCCATTTACACCTGGGCCAAAAGTTGTTATAACTCCACTAAACACCAACTATTGCTATATTTTACTAATAGCCAGGCAGTCACAAGTGCAGTCCCCTTGCAGGAACTTGGGTCATGATTTCAATGGTGCAGCAGGTGCAGTGACCCCAGGGACTAAAGCACTAGGAACCCCTCTGCACTTCAAATATTGCAATAATTAACTACTAAACAGGCAGTCCCAAGTGCAGTTACCTTATAGGCAATAGTGTCATAATTTGAATTGTGCAGCAGGTGCAGTAGCACTGGAGCCAATAGTTGTCATAACTCCTCTAAACACTAAATATTGCTATATTTTACTACTAAACAGGCAGTCACAAATGCAGTTATCTTGAAGGCACTAGGGGCACTAAGGGCATGATTTGTATGGTGCAGGAGGTGCACTGGCACTAAGCCCTAAAAATTGGCAGAACTCCTTTAAACACATAATGCTATTACATCAATTAATTCTATTATGTCCCTCTTTTATTTTTCAAAATGTGCTATTACTAACCTGTACTATACCATTCGTAACAGCATAGCCTATTGTCTTTTTGTACACAAGTCAGAACACTTTACCAGACTTTCTGTAACTTATATTGTACAGCTTCTCAGCAAGCTACAACTTGCAACAAAAAGCAGCTTATTATTCATCACATAGGCGAAACCTAATGCATTTACCAATGTGTGTTGCTTCCGCATCCCTTGAGTGTCACCTTGTTCCTTAATAGAAAAGGATTCATGCAATGTATAACATTTACAAGTAAACATTAAATGTAAAGGTGCTCCAGATGTAATGACTCACAATGGAAAATTATTTCCTATTCTTATCCTGGGGGGAAAGGATGATATATGATAATACCTATGTAGGTATGTTCAAGTAAATCTACCAAAATAAAGTCATCCTAGTAGCCCCTACAAAACATACCGCATTGCTTTATCTTAAAATTGAGGCTATCATAGTAAGGTATTCAATACTGCAGAATGTGCCATGATTAATAATGCTTGAGGAAAGAGACATTCAGGTGTTTTTTGACAATTCAGTATTCATGAGAGGAAATAGTGAGAAATATGATATTGAGGCTCTAGAAGGATCACAGTGCATTATTTTTTTAAATCTTGTGTTAAGCGTCTATCTCGTTCTCAAATTTCATATAGACCATGGGGCATATTATCAAAAACGGCGTTAAAAATTATCGCCGGTCTAGCGGCAGAAAACTGCCAATAATGGGCTTGATAATATGCCCTTGAGAATTCGAATAGAAGTCCATGTTCTGGTATGAACATGGGCTACGATTCGAATTTTCCAGGGCATATTATCAGACCCATTATCGCCTCTTTAGTGGCAGTTCTCTGCCGCTAAACCGGCGATAATTTTAACGCCGTTCTTGATAATATGCCCCCATGTTCTTTCCTTCTTCCGTTGTTCTCCAAATGACATTTTCTGTAGAGCAGATGCTGGCTTACATCACAATTCCCAATTTGAAACTGAGAGGAAACTAGCTCGAACTCTTGAGTTTCAGGGAGAGGAAGAAGAGGCTACATGAGTCACACCATTCTGGTACATTGCAGTAGATAAATCTGTGTTAACGCATAGGTCAGATACACTACTAGAATAAAGACATACATCCTATATATGAAGCAACGTTTTTTTGCTACTATTTAAAGGTTTGGGGTGCCAGCTGTCATGAGCACAGTGTGAGAGTGTGGATAGTGAGGCTAGTCCCTCTTTCCCTAGGGGTTAACTTCACCCCTGCACTGTGACAAGGATGTCAGCGAAACCCAGGCAATGGGGGGAAAGGTCAAAGGAACGAGAGAGCCATGCAAGTCTGCAGGCTGGTGTTTGTAAATCCCACAGTGGGTTTCGGAGGCACAACCTCTCAGGGCCGAATTAGAAACATAAAGGACTTCACCCTGTGCAAACAAACTGAGAGGAATGCTGTAACTAGCCCACACGTAGCACAGACGCTGCACAGGAGCGGTAGATGGAATGATTACACTGCACCAGCAGAGAGAAGGCCTGGGCAAGGAGACACATTGATTTACAAGATGGTAAGACGACAGGAACCACTAACAAAGAAAAAGGAAAGCAAGCTAGATGACTAAAATGAAACAACCAAGGAAGTAAAGAAAGGTGAATGAAATAAACAGAGTACGAACTGTCACGAATATCAAACCAGGCTCACGTTGCAAGAAATGGTTGCTGTATTTAGGGAGACTGGCTGCCTTTCTGTGCAAGGACATCATGTAAATGAGGATACTCATACACGGAAAACCATAAAACTATGATGAGGAGAATGAACATACCTACTTGTCAGGGTATATTTTTAGTGTGGGTACTGGATATGTATTTCTACTTTGGGATTACATATACACTACCCAGATTTGTGAACTCAGTTCCACCATATTGCCACTTTGTCAGAGTACAACATGCACTAACCAGTAGTGTGCTGCTGGTTGTCCTGCAGGAATAGCTTGTATCCAGTTGCTTGTGACTACTATAAGGTATCATGGAGCGAGCAACACCAGTGAGTATAGATGGGATGGCTCTTCCATGGGGCGTGGGGGCGTCACCACACTTCTTCCTTTCAGTACGAGAAGCAGGAACATAAAATGGTAAGCATAAGTGCCTGGATGTGCGTTGGCGGTCCTGCTTGAGGGCAGGTGGGAGTGGTTTGCCCACTGTTGTGGTCCCTTACTGCTTTGGCTGGCCTGGGGCTGACCAAAGCAGTCGTGCAAACTCTCCCTTTTATACATGTAGGCTGCATGCGAGGCAAGGAGCAGCAGCAGTAGCTGATTCGGCGGCCGTGATTCAGAGTGCAGAGAAGTTGAGCAGAGGAAGGTGCGCTTTTTAAAATTGTAATTACCTTCCCCCCGACTGGGTCCCTTACAAACCTCAAGGGAGTAATCAGTGAAATCTTTCATTGATGGTGTGTGTAGTGTCCGGCAGGACACGTTCTAGTGTTTCACCCTGTTAAACACACACTAACACCCACCCATCACAGGCGTCACCAGTCAGATGAACCTGCAAATAAAAGGGGCTGGGTACACGTGCCCTGGGCCGGTTCGAGTACCGCAGTCACTGTGTGTCGATCCCCCGCCTGAGCTGTCAACTGTTCGGTGCTTCACCGCGAGAAGAAGTGTAGCCTCAGTTTAAGGAACCTACTGCCAGCACGACTAAGGGAGGTTGGAGCAGAAAGAAGACGGAACCCAGCCTGCACTTTGGTGTCCAGCGGTAAGGACTCTGTAGCCACCCACATGCTCCTGCCCCCGCTGTCATCCACCGTGGAGAGAGGCCCAATGTTTTCATCTGAAAAGTCTGCATGGGCGAAGCAACTGCTTTTTCAGTAAAGCAGCCAACGTACCCACTGGAACCACTCTCCCTGCAACAAGTCGAGACTGAGCCTGCTACCGCATGAGGGAAGAACCGGCACTATCAATGCTGTGCTGCTCCTGGACTCCCCCAATGATGAGGAAAGAGGGAGAAAAGACAGCTGCAATGTGAGAGGAGCGCAGCCTTCAAGACTTCCCTGCTGCCAACGTGGCCGCAGATAATGACCAGTGAGCTCCCTATGCCGCAGAGCATCCCCCCACAGATGAGGTGTCAGCGGGTCTGCCCGCGGCTGTATCCAGTAAGCAATGCAGTGCGTGCAATGAACTGAGCTGATTCGGCCAGACAAACACAGAACGCATACAGAGGTGCTGCAGACTATTCGAAAGCACACAACAATGAAGGGGCACTCTTCTGCCAGCACAATCACAGCCCACAAAGCATTGCCCTACCATGCTGAGCAGCACATCCCTGCCTTAAAGTCCACCCTATCTACAGAGGTGTCCATCAGCCGATCTCCCTAATCATGCCAGTCCCCTTACGAAGAGAAGAGCGAACTGCCCTTTTGATGCAGGAAGCTTTTTCAAAGTGCACAGAGGAGGATTGGAACACCGATAAAGCTCTGCTGCCACCCAAGGAGGCAGTTTGTTGTAAATAAAAGATCTTAAGTAGCCAGGTGATGTAAAAGTATATTGTAGATGTATTCATAATGTAACAGCATCAGATAAGTTACTAGAAGATGTAAAGTCCAGGTGATGCCCCACCGGGGGCAGCCTCCCTGCTGATCAGCCTTCTCACACCAACTGACACTTCCAACCTCACCAGGCACCCATGCATTCCACAATATCATCAACCATCCAACATTCCAGACATATCCAAGCACACCAACACTCATTCTGGCTGAGCAGTAGGGAAGTGATACATAGGCAAAGGGGAAAGGCAAACGGTACATCATAACACATCCCCCTTCCTAAGGAAACCAAAACACAATAAAAGCAATTGAAAGTACATAAGGTAATCAAATTAGAAAAAACATTAGACTATAGAAGATGCATGGAAAGGCATTGAGCAAATGAATCAAGGAACATATCAAATAAATGAAATGCATGACAATTCATTAAGCCAACAAATTCACACACCAAAAATCAAAATCAAGAAAAGCACCAGGCTTAGACAATACTAGAATGTTCAAGTTAAACATTTCAAATGTATAACCAGAGACATCTCGTAAGACTCATATCAAGGTAAACCCAGAAAAGCTTCAAACTCATAGGAAGATGTCTTCTCCATTTCTTAACACAGTCGAAACAGGGACAATCTTCACCCACACAGGTGAAAAACTCATGTCAAGGTACACACAGAGAAGCTTCGTAAGAAGGTGTCTTCTCCTACCTTTCACCCACACAATCCAAACAGTGAGGGAAACCGACAAACTCATGTCTTTTTTTATTTTTTTATTTAGTCCTCATTACGCAACAGGTTAAAGTTTGGAGATTATCAGGGTCCTTTCTCTTACTCGAACCTTTCTTTGTTTGTTCGTGGATCTGGGCCACGACCTTTCGGTATTTCGGAGAAAAAGAGCCCTTTACTTCCATACACTTTTAAGAAGAAGGACTCTTTTTTTCGGTTGAGGGTTAGCTAGCCATTATGTCCACTCTTAAGAGCCTTCATCTGGTGTTGTTGCATTGGCGTAATCATTGGACTTGGCGAAGGAAAGCCCAAACAGATGTATACTAAGACATTTACAAGCCCAAATTATAACTTAAATCAAATCAAACCTTATGAAACTCTTCCCATAATTCCCAGAATTTAAATTTCTTAGAAAATAATTTCTTTTTTCTGTCCAAGGTATGTACTTTAAGGACTGACGCTAACCAGTCACTGTGAGTTGGTGGTGCTGGACTTATCCAGTTTATGCAGGCCTCCCTCCTTGCCAGGAGGATCAACATAAACATTAGGTTTTCCTGGGCTTTAGTTATTGTTCTTAGTGCATTTATGCCTGTAACCCCAAAAATAACTAGGTCCATACTTACAGTTAGTTGTTTTCCCATTACCCCTTTTAAGTTGATTCCCAAATCCTTCCAGAAACCATTGAGACTGGGACACTGCCTGAACATGTGCAAGTCATCAGCCTTCTGTAATCCACATTTTAGGCAGCTCCTTACTGTGGACCCATTCAATTTGGATAGTCTTTTCGGAGTCCAGTAGGCTCTATGGATGGTGAGTAAATGATTTCCTTTAAGAGCGGCAGAAGTTACAATCGACCAGCATTTGCTCATAGATACTTGCCATATATTATTCGTATCCAGCGTCGGCAGATCTTTCCCCCAGGTACTCTCCGGAATCCGGAAGTCCTCCTCCCCAGCTGAAATTAAGGCCCAGTACCAGAAAGATACTTCTTTCGGGAACGGGTTCTTGACCAACATCTTTACTTCAAGGGGGTGTTACCTTTTCTGGTCTCTTTGTATGACTTAGTCCAGCTCAACAGTTGGTAGTATTTAAATTTCGATAGTGTGGAGTTCGTATATTCTGATAGTATTTCCCAATCAAGAAGCTTGTTCTGAGATAAGAGTTGCCCCCATTCTAGTAATCCTGCCGATTTTAAAGGTATCGCTAAGCTATCCTTAAGGCAGTCTGGTATAGTCTGGGAGTCCCAGATCGGGGCCTTATCGCTAAAGAGGGGAATGTCCAGTGTGGATATAATACAATACCACAACCTAGCGGCTGACTTCAAGGTCTTCAGTTGAATTTTTTTTTTAATTTCGGGTGACCGAATTTGTGCAAAAAATGGCTAGTGTTATTTGTTAATTTCTGGAGAAATATAGGGTAGGTTTCGTAAGGGCCCAGCAATGTCCTACTGGATTTGAATTGGAAGGCCCTACAGTATTCTAAGAGGTCTGGACTAGCCAGACCTCCCTGCTCCTTTTTCCTCCTTATTTTATGCCAGGCGATTCTTGGTCTTTTTGAGGACCAAATAAAACTAGATAAATCTCCCTAAATCTTTCTCTTTTAAACTCCAGCGGGATAGAGCTAAAGATGAAAGTGAATTTCGGCAACATTGCCATTTTTATAATATTCGATTTACCCAAGAATGTTAATGGTAGCCCACTCCATACCTTCAACAGCTTTTTTACCTCAATTTCTATTCTCTGAGTGTTAGTGTGGGTTATTTTGTCAAGGTCCTTTACGAGATCAATACCCAAATATCTTATTTTTTCTTGCCAAAAAGGGGATATAAATTCCTCATTCCAGCTCATGGTTTCAGTTTTAGTTTGATTTATCTAGTAACCAGATAATTTCCCAAAACCAATCAAAGTTTCCTCTGTTGCTTTAAGAGACTCTTTTAAATCTGATGTAAAGATCATTAGGTCGTCGGCATAGAGAGCTACTTTTTTATGCCACCCTCGATATTGAATGGGGGAGATTGTAGGGAGATTCCTAAGACATTCTGCCACCGGCTCAATATAGAAATTAAAGAGCAGGGGAGAGAGGGGACAGCCCTGGCGAGCTCCTCTTCCTATCTGAATGTTATCTGTTAAATTGCCATTGATTAATATTTTGGCTTTAGGAGAGTTATAGATGTTTTCTACCATTTTTAGAATGTTTTCCCCTAGATAAAATTTCTTTAGGACCTCCCTTAAGTACCTCCAGGAAACTCTATTGAACGCTTTAGCAGCGTCTATTGTAATTATTGATAGAGGAATTTTCTCAGTGGTGGCAATATCTATTGCACCGATCAACTCATGAGTGAGGTCTTGAAGGTGTCTTCCTGCCGCGATTTTCCCCAGTCTTTTGGCCATGATTTGGGTGAAGATCTTATAATCACAGTTTAATATACATATTGGGCGGTAGGACTCGCACTTTTTTGGATTTTTACCCGGTTTTAAAAGAATGGACATGGTTGCATCATTCCAAGTCTCTGCGTTTTTACCGTCGTTCAAAAAAATTTTACTGAAAAGAGCTGTTAAATGAGGGACCAATGTCTCTTTTAATTTCATATAGAAGTCATTTGGGAGGGCATCCAGACCAGCCGCCTTACCTCTTTTTACGTTTTTTATAACTCCTTCTACCTCATCTGTTGTTATTTCACTGTTTAGGGTATCTTTCTCTTCAGAGGATAGGGTGGGAATATTTTGTACATCTAGAAATGTTATTATTTCTTCAACTTTCGGGTTGCAATCCTCCGTATATAATTTTGAAAAGAAGGCTGAGAATTCCTCTCTTATTACCGCCTCCTCAGAACCATTTTGGGAACTGTCTATTGGGTCTATAGTGCCAATTTTGTTTCTCGCTTGATCTGTTTTGATCTTCCAGGCGAGCATTTTCCCACAGCCTTCTCCATATTCATAATGAGCGAACTTACTACACTCCCATCTCTCTCTAATTTTAACCTCTAGTATCGTCGATAAGCTTTCCTTTAGATTGAGCCTTTCCCTTTCTAGATCTTGACATCTCAGGGATGTAATATCTGAGGATATCTGCGGATCCAGTGTTTTTATGTTATCTTCTATTTTCTGGATTTCTTTTTTAAGTTCCCTTGATTTATGTATAGTCAGTCCACAGATCTTGCCCCATATTACTGCTTTATATGCCTCCCATACCGTTTGAGATGTGGCACTCCCGTTATTTTTCTTAAAATATAGTTCAGTCTCTTGTTTGAGTTGGTCAATAATTATGGGATCTAGGAGGGCTGAACGGTTCAGTGTCCATCTCGGTGTCATTAAGACATCTTTTATTCTTAATGTAATTTGGACGGCAGAGTGATCGAGAGATGGGCAGGAAGGTGAGATACATTTTGAGTATTCTCTAGTAACCCTTGATCTATTAAAAAAGAATCGATTCTAGATTGTATACCAAGCTTCCTATTTTTAAAGGTAAATTTTTCTTGTTTAGCCCCCTTCTCTTTCCATATATCGATAAGGCTTAGGTCCCTTTTATACACTCCCAACCACTCTCTCATTTTTGGCAAACTTGCCTGATTACCTCTAGGGTACCGATCTACTTTTGGGTCTAAAATAATATTAAAATCTCCGCCCAAAATCACTGGAGATGTTGCCGAAATCAATTGGGAGTATAACGATTGGAGTGGGGTGGGATCATCTGTATTTGGTCCATAGTATCCTACCACAGTAAATGCATCACTAAGTATGCTAACATTGGCTATAGCCCATCTCCCCTTTGAGTCTGAATCAGACAAGGTTATTCTTGCTTTTAGAGATTTTTTAAACAGGATGGCTACACCTTTTATAACACATTCTTGTTTGGTGCATATGTAGGAATCAACCCAGTAGAGAGTTTTCACTATCTCTTCCCACTCTTTTTTTAATAGGTGTGTTTCCTGCAAAATTAGATTCTCGCTAACAATAGATTTCAAGTATTCAAAGATTTTCCGTCACCTGCTCTTGGTTCTTAGCCCATTAACATTCCAGGAAGTTATTTTTATATTTTAAAAATTTCTTTCCATCTCTTCCTGGTTTTAGCCAATTTTCGCCAATTATACCGGGCCCTGATTACCCCCTTTCCTTCGGAATCTACATTTTGCTGAGGATTTTTTTTTGTATTTTTCCCTACTTTGCTCCCTTCTCCCGTGTGCCCCCTTTTTCCCTCTAGTGTATACATTAAACCGAATGTGAATGTGCAAAATAAACAAAAAAAGAAGAAAAAGGAAGGCACGGGAATGCACTCTCCCTCCCTGGGGAAGCCGCCCTTTCCTTTGGGCCTTAATGTTAGCCCACTTCGAGTCCTGGGTGATTAAAATTCTATGTGAATGCTATGAGAATGCTGCTGCTATTGCTACTGTTGCCGTTTTTATCACTAGTGATTACATTTGTGCTAGGAATGTGGGTGTATTTGGATCTGGTCACGCATCTGTTCTAAAAGTGTATCGACTTCCTGAGGATCTCTGATGTTGTGCATCCTATTCCTCCACATAATCCTAGGTGAGGCCGGGAACTTCATTTGGACAGTTGCTCCGAGCGCTTTCAATTCGGGCATTTTTTGCCCCAGTTACCATTGCCTGTCTTGAGTCACTTTCGCAATTTCGGATCGAATCCTAATAGACCAGTCATCCTTTCTATAAACTCCACTTTTCAGAGCCTCGCCCAGAATTCTCTCTTTGAGAGTATAAGTTCTAAAATGTATTAGAATTTTTCTTGGATTTTTCCTATCTTTGGGCTTTCCAAAAGGGTCCCGGTGAACCCTTTGAATGTCATCTTCCAAACCAAGGGTTTTGCTCCATGGAAAATGCTCCTCTATGAGTGTTATTATGAATTTCTTTATATCCGACCCTTCTTGCCCTTCTGGAACATTAAGAAATCTGAGATTGCACCTTCTGGACTGATTTTCTAAAGCTTCCAGCTTTTCATCTATGCTCTTGTCCTTTGCCTTTGGATTCTAATGTTCTTCTCAAATTGCTTTACTTTCCTAGTCAGACCCTCAACTTCTGCTTCCACTGAAGAGATTCTATCATTTAGAGCTATTAATTTGGAGTCCAAGGATTCAAATCTTTCGTGAAATTTGTTTTGATTATCTTCTGATATTTTAAACCTGGACCTCATCTCATCGAGCATTTTCTCCAACATAACATCTGTACTGCTTCGTGAGTCACTCTGCAGCTTGATAGGACTAGTAGAATTAGTGGGAGTAGGAGGACTTTTTAAAGGACTATTAGGTGCGATTCTCGTGGGGTCCTTAAGTGAGCCTTGAGCCTGACTCGAGTTATGACTAGAGGGTGAGCTCTGGATTGTGGTCTGATTTAGTACCGGGGACTTTGACCCTTCCTGTAGCAGTAGCTGCTCTGTTGGCTCCCTTGTAAGGACCTCTGCGGGGGCATTAGTTATGACAACCGTTGGTGCTTCTACTATCACTGGAGGAGCGGAGCTTTCCATGATGAATTTATTTTGAGCCCTCTCTTGCACTTTAAAATATGACCTTAACGAGGGAGTGATTTTTATTTTGGCGGCTTTTCCCCCTTTGCCTACTTTCAATTTATCTTCACCAAGCCCCTTTTTGTTAAAAGGTTTGCCTACTTGCAATTTCAGCGATTTTCGTGAAACTCTTTTTGTGATTCGTGGAATGACGGGTTGTTTAGCCACAGGGGGAAAGTTGTTTTAAGGAACTGCCTGCTCCTTAAGCAGTATGAGGACCTCAGTTCAGGGTCAGCTGCAATTCCCTTATCCACCTTAAGTGCAGTTATTCTTGTTTCCTGTTCACTGATTTTGTCCAAAGGCAGGTCTATTGAGTTGGTTGATGGAGAGGCTGTACTATCTGTACTTTCTTTTCCCCCTCCACTTTTACTACAAAAGGCCTTCGTGTAGTATTTATATGTTGGTGAGGTATGGGACAAAAATGAGGGCGAAGTTCCCTTTCTGGTGCGTCTAGCGAACCTTCTACCGGGTCAGTCAAGTTAAGTTCTCTCGAATTGATTAACCTGCTCAGAATTTTTGAATTAATGAGAGAATCTGCTAACTACACCCCGTTTTGGTGCTGGAACAATTCCATATCAGACCGACTTCCCAGGCAGGCTTTTAAATCTTTACATTCCCCATACTGCCGAACTAAATTGTACTGTACCTCAATTCCCCCGCCTTACCTCTAAAGAACACCGAGATCCGGCTTGATGTTCTCCTACAGTTTTGTCGAGCCGCAACGCCGCCTCCCACCAACCAGTGTTTGGACGGAATGCCGATTCATGGATGAGAGGTCCCCGCTGTAGTGATCGGGGACTTTGCTCCAGTACTTCCTTGATGTCGGCAACCTCAAACAAGACGCCGGAGAAGGCTACCATCACGCTGGACCCGAGCCCCGGTGAGTATTTCAGTAAAATGCAGGACTCCCTCGATAATTAATGGGCTATAGTGCCTGCCCGTAATTCAAAGGCATGTGTAAAAATGCGAAAGCGCGAGCATCGGTAGAAAGAAGGCAAAGGGTGGTTAATACGTCCTTTGAATTCCTCGGACTCCACGGTGCGCCCCACGATCTTAGGATTTTTTAGAACTATCGGTTAGGACTGTCGGACGTAGCAGCACCTCTCTGTAGCGCCATCCTGCAGAACTCAGGCACGGAGCTCCCGACCGAGCCTATCGACCGGCCGCCATCTTCCCCACCTACCCTGAGTGGTGGACTCTACGACATTAGTGTTTCACCTGTGTGAGTGAAAATGTTCCCTCACTGTTTTGGTTTGCGTTAAGGGAAGACACCTTCTTACGAAGCTTCACTGTGTTACCACTATTTGTGGTTATTCTATGACAAACTCATGTCAACTAATTTCCAATGAAACTTCCCTCAGCACTGAGGAAGTGATGCGCAATGTGACACACAGGACATCCTTGACCCAGAAAGAGTAAAACAGCGAGACGTCCCTTCAGTACAACCTGCATTTGAGGCTGCTGGTGGACAGAGCCCCTGCGCCCTAAGAGCCTGCAATGCCCTGTGCTCCAAGTGCCTACAATAACAGAGCTGCCAGATGTACAGCAAATGCCAAGACTGCAAGCCCCAACCCAAGCAACCAAAGCCAAAAGACTAATAACAGAGAGTGCAGCACACCCCCTGTGGTGGGTGACACTAAACGCAGCAGAAAGTCAAAGCAGCGAAGTTTAAGAAAAGTCAACACCCAAGAAGAAAATGATCAGCATAGCCCACAATGTCAGCAAAGTTGCCCCGCCTCCACAGGAAGTAATAGTGCATCACCTAAGATTGTAAAAGCCCGCAAATTCTACTGCCACTACTGGCAGCCAGAGATCTGCTTTCCCTATGAAGGCGCACTACGTGCTGGCCAGAGAGAAGAGGTCACACAAGAAAGAAGAACCACACCCGAAGAGAGAGTCAGAGAAAAGCAATGCTGTAGACCGCAGGGAGATCCTCTACATCTCCACCATCCCAGCGAAACCCCGCAGTGGGCCGAAGGCAGCAGAGTGTCCTCCATCACACTGCCTCAAGACGGAGTCCACAGAGGCATAAAACAGGCAAGAGAAGAGTCACACACTCCACCTGGTAAGCCGCCACGGCAACATGTGCTCCGACTTCAGGCGACATGTGGTCAGATGCCACAGTCACATCGCCAGCATTGAGCACATCACTCGAAGTAACCAACTCCGCCAAGCATGCCCCAAGGGAGGCAGCATCAAGTGCGCCGATGGCACAACCTTGAAGTAAAAGCACGACGCCCTTGAGTAAAGAGATGAGGAGCACTGCGAAATACCTGAGGAGGGGATGGTGCCCATAAAAGGTCCCCATGAGGAAGAACCAAGTCCCACTGACAGGACAGATCTGCGACAGGTCCGCAGAAAAGTGAAGACCATCCCAAGAACTGGACACGACCAGCGAGATGTATATGTGGTGCAAACATTTCTATGTGGCAGGATGCCACATCCAAGTGAGGACCTGGTCGGAAAGAGGAAAAGAGAGTGGCAGGACGCCACCCCGCAAAGAAAGAAAGAACAGTGGCACAATGCCACAGGGCAGACAACAACCACAGGTGTGCAAGATGAAAGGGGAGAAGAGCAACTGGACAGAGGACTCGTGCTGGATCTGCATCCAGGACCCATGCTTCACAGTTCGACCGTCCTCTCACCAGCTGGATGGTATCGATAGCACCACGCCTGGCAAGTGCAACTGCTGGAAGACAAAGGCAAGTGACCATGAAGTCCCTCTAGTCCTCCTCACTCCACATGGTCACCCAAGGCAGGAAATCGCAGCCTGTTGCCCAACTGATCGTCATCCAGGTGCATTATCACCAAGGACGTCAAAGGAGCATCACACCACCAGAGTGGATCCCAACACTCCAGACAACCGGAGTTTAACGAGGCTAGCCACACAGGAACCTTCTGTGTCCCCGTCAACCTGAAGCCTGCTGAAGTAGACCATACCCACCCATGGGAATATCCACCCTCAGGGTTGCACGAGGCTTGGCTTGGTCAATCTGTCACACTGTGTGCTGTCTGAGACTGAAACAAGGGTCCTTGAGAAGGGGCTGGGTTTTGTCCCCACTCCAAAAATCGATAGATTCAGAGATCTCAGTGAGGTACAGAACTTCTTCAGACATATCCGTCTGAGGGCATTTTTTTAAAACAAACCCGCTCCTATCCAACAAGATTCAGGGTTAAGATATCCATCGACCTTTTCCCCCAACAGCAGCATGGTACCCATGGAAGTTCTTACTTTTGAACAAGCTGTTCTTAAAGAACTTCAAACTATGACCTGTGAACCCTCCTATAACAACTTGTCTAAAGACGAAAGACTAGTGGCTAAGTCCCTTGCTGATGACACCAGCATCACTATTAAACAGGAAGACAAAGGTAGGGCAACGGTCGTACAATCCACCGCGGATTATGAACAGGAATGCCATCGCCAATTGAACAACAAGAAATTCTACACCCCTAGCACAATGAATCCAACAACTAGATTGACCACCGAGATAGCTACTATGGTTTTTGAGGCAGAAAACAATGGACGGTTGAGCAAGAGAGAAGCGGAGTTCCTGGTAACCAAGGAACCACGCAGCCATCCCAGGGAGACCAATTGTTTCAGGAATAGGTTCCATCCTTGAACCCCTTTCTATTTTTTGTGATCACTTCCTCCAACCTCTGGTGAAACAGACTCCGTCATATGTGAGGGATACAACAGGTATACTTCACATAATGGGAGAGATAGGAGACACATGAGACATTGACCTACTGTTAACATTGGATTTAGAACAGCTCTATACCAACATACTCACTGTCATAGAAACAGCTTAGAATCAGGTTGAGTGGAAGTCAGCTACAAATTGCCCTGATCATGCAATACGCTAATCTAGCATTGACTGAATTTTTTTTGGAGTTTAAGACCGACTTTTCCATCAGGCCCAAGGAACTTCGATGGGTAGTACCTTCGCTCCCAGCGTAGTCTACCTCTACATGGCGGCATTTGAGGAGGAGATTATCTACCACCAGAGTAACCCCTATTTGAAACACTTGAGCTTGTGGAAAAGATATATCGACGATATATTGGTCTTTTGAAAGGGCAACCTTAACACTTGCGAAAAAGTTGCAAATGGGTCAACACAAAGAATGAATACCTCAAGTTCACAAGATCTATCTCAGCTACTAGTATACCATTTTTGGACCTCAGGATCAGCATTCAAAGGGGTCACCTTCAAACTTCCTTCTACAAAAAAACCTACTGATAGAAACAGTTTGCTGTCATACCATAGCCACCACCCAGGGGCATTGAAGGACAATTTGCCTTTTGGGCAATTCCTCCGGATTAGGAGAAACTGCAGTGCTGTCAAAGACTATAAAACTGAGGCAGAGTCTCTAGCGAAAAACATTATCGAGAGACATTATCCTCCACAGCAAGTCAAGAAATCATTAAAAAGAGCAAGGAATAACAACAGAAAGGCCTTGCTAGAGGTGAAACAGAAAGAACTTAGTAATGTTTTAACATGTGTGACTTCATTTACATCAGGTTCCAACCAACTGAAGAAAACCATAAATAAATACTGGAATATCCTTAACACAGGATCTCTAGATACCCCCAGACCAAGGTTTGCGTTTAAACGCACAAGCAACTTAAAAGATATGCTCGTACATACACAACCTAAACCAACTAATGCCAACACGCAAAGAACCTTATGGAATCTCCCTCCTGTACAAGGCCACTATCCTTGTGGTTCTTGTGTAGCATGCCCTCAAACCAAACAGACCAAAGAGATAACATTAACTGATTCTTTTCCTTCAAGGATGAGCACCCACACCAATTGCAATACATCCCAGTGTATTAAATTACTGATTTGCCCTTTTTGATAAAGTTTGTGGGCATGACCATGCGGCCAGTTAAAAACAGGATTTCAGAAAACAAAAGTTACATCTGGTGTTTGAAAACCACTACCAATCTCTACACACATTTTAAGGAACATCACCATGTCCCGGTGAGTCACCCACGTATTACACAGTCAGCTCTATTCAAGATAGAACAACAATGGGTACATCGACTAGGGCTAGACCACCAAAGACTAAATTATGAAATACCTTGGAGCTCTTTGTCTTAGATGGACAATCAACAATGAATTTCTTTAAACCCTAAGTTAGCAACATCACTGAAAGTATATAGTAACATGACATCACATGCGAAATATTCCTTTAGCCGTTCCGTATCCAGAACTAAACAGAGTGGGTCCCATAGTTCATTCATAACTATTAGCCAACCTAAGATGGCCGACATGTTTCCACTGCTCAGATGGGCCTCGTGGTACACCTCTATAACACCGACTTTTAACAATTGTACATGCAAGCTCGGCTATTTTCTAAATATACACACATGTTTGGTTAAGATTTTTATAAGTGGTTTTCAACAATGCTTATCACACTGCGAATGGTTTAATTCATTTTAATAGATTTGAAGCCTTTGCCCCACTGGATAATATCGATTGACTTGAATTCAACTCCAGTCCTATTAGTCTTGAGACACATGTACAGGGGGAGTTTGGTGCGGTCAATCATTAATTAGGAATATCCCAACCACTAAAGGCAACTGCTCAGAGGGGAGCTATTATTGGGGTCAACTATACTGTGGGTGAAGTTAGGGACAGCAGGCTCCTTCACACCAATATTCTTTCTTGTGAGGGAGAACTGGGTCATGTCAATGTAACCAACAAACAGCTTTTCCCTCCCAACATAAACATGAGTTTCCTCAAACCGAGCTTACTGCTAGTATCCTGGAATATAGCAGGGCTAAAGTTAAAAATACCCTCAATAGAATGGTCCACATTTATGAAGGCCATGATGTTAAGGCCTTTCAGGAAACCCAGTCCTTGGATCATGTTCATCGACAGGGCTTCTTAAACTTTGCTAAAATTGCGCAGTGGGCCCAGAGGGGAAGACCCATTGGGGTCTCACAACAGGGGTGAGACAGTCAGATTTCTATAGGATAGGGGAATTGTTTATCGACAGCAGGGATATTTTAATAATTAAACTACAGATGCTCAATGTCCCTGACCTTTTGATCATCAATGTATACACAAGAGGGCTGCCAGGTGGAAACGCTCCAGTACCATTGCTCTCACAGACACTTTCCTAGATCAGTATAAAGGCGCATGTAATCTGATAATTGCTGTAGACTTCAATTGTTCTTTTGAACCATTAGACCACAATGACGTTAACCTTAGCTTAAAGGAGGACGCTCAGTGGAACCTTCCGTCACTGGACCTTACGCCAATTAAAAAATGGTCCAGAGCTGCACTTCAGTTAAAAGTGCTATGTTTGGAACGGGGGGTCAGGGCTGTTAACGGGAGGTCCGTTTCTGATAGGCAGGGTTCGTAAACTTATAATAATGGGTTGAGAAGCAGTCGCATAGACTATATCTTTCTCAATAAGGAACTCTGGCCCTCCCTAATAGATATGGCAGTTCAGGAGCTGACTGAAAGTGATCATAATCCTCTAGTACTATCCATGCAGCTTAAGGGTTTCTCTGTCATTGAATGTCGGGTACCAGATAGCGTCTCTGTAGAAGTGCTGCTTAGTAACGACACTAGGAGCGTTAAATGGGCTAAATGTATTAACGATGAAGAGCACTTGGAGCAGATGAGGGAGCTGGTGGAAAGTGTAACAGCAACCCTTCAAAACTGTGATACACAAGAGGAAGTTAATCCAATGATTTTACAGGTCCACAATGAATTGTTCAGTAAGCTTAAAGGCTTTTTTATTAAAAAAATTAAACCCCCCCAGAACAATTCTGTCCCTAAGGTGGCTGCATGGTACGGGAAATCCTGTAGAGAGAGGCTTACATATAATGGGAGACATCAAAAGTGCGAGGGCTGGGTACAAGCTAGTCCAACATAAAGCTAAAAGGGATTTTGATGAGCAACATTGGGATGAGTTGCTCGAGGCTAGCAAAGTGAGAAACATGTTTACTTTTTGGCATCTCGTGAAATGGGGAAGTGGCAATCCGAGCCAATCTGTAGTTAACCATGTAGCCCCGGAGAAGTGGGTTTCACATAATAAGGCCCAGTTTGCTACTGTGGACCATGACCCAAAACAGTTCAAAATGCCCTCATTTAATTCCTCTTTGCACTTTACAAAGAAAGAGATAGAAACAGCGTTAAACTCAGTTCTGAGAGGTAGGGCGCCTGGGTTGGATTGCATCCTTATCGATTTGTTTCTGCATGACAAAGCGAACTAGGTAACATATATCCAGTTACTTGCGAATGCCATCGCCAGTGGAGTTCCCATGCCTGATACATGGTCAGGAGCAGAATTCATCACAATCTTTAAGAAAGGGGACCACTCCAACCCAGGCAACTACAGGCCTGTAGGCGTCATTGATTTTATTCAAAAAGTTACAGCCAGGCTGGTATTAAGTCCAATCAAGGCCTGGATAGAGGAATTTGACATCTTATCTCCTTTGCAGGTGGGATTCCGTTCACATACCAGCACTATTGAACAGGTTTTTAGGTATATTTTACTTTACTGGCGCGTGGTAATCATAGGAGGGGGCACCATGTACGTGGCTTTATTTGACCTTAAGTCAGCTTTCGGTCTTGCCCCACGAACCAAAATGTGGAGAGAATTCATGGAACAGGGTATGCCATTGGAACTACTGTCCATTTTAGTTACATTACATAATTCTAACTATGCACAGGTACGCTGGGGGACAGCAGGGGAGTGTTACCGAGTGTTTATGGTACTACATAAACATAAGGTTATAAAAGGCAGAGTAGCTATGAATGAAGCCATCTTAGAGCAGACCCGCGTCTTTACATATGGGGATTACTTTAGGTAGAAAACTCAATTGGAAGCTCCATATTGACCAATTGGTCCTCAAACACGCCCAACTGTCCGGAGCCCTGTTGAAGGAACAGCGTCTCTCCCACACCAAGCCTGTTGCACCTGTTCTAAAAATATACAACTCTAAAATTAGCGCCTTGGTTTTATATGAGGCTGAATTATGGGGTTTTGACAACCTAGCCCCTCTGGCTACAGCCCAAAATAAATTAATTAGGGCCATAACTGGTCTTCCCCAATCAACACTGTTACTGCTCCTCTTTTTAGATCTGGGTTGTTATTCCATTGTGGACATGGCACGATTTAGAGCAGTGGCCTATTGGAGAAGGCTTTGAGTTACTCCAAAATTGTCCCTGTACGCCCAGGTTCTTCTTGAAGTCAGGGAGGCAGGTCGAATGTGTAAAATACGCTGGCTGAGACAGGCAAAAGATATATTGAGCGAGATGGGGATGAGTAGACTGTGGGAAAATCCCGTTGACAATCTCTTTCCTTCAAACAAGGAAATCAAGGCGGTGTATTGGAACATGGTCAAAACAAATCGCTTTTCCTCCTTAACAAGGCCGTCACTAACACAGGAGTTTTTAGAGCACAAACATGACACAGAGTATGTAGGATATTGGAGTTTTATTACTGTTTTTAATGATAGGAAACGTTTTCATCAATTTAGAGTGGGTTCACTCCAAATTAACATGTTTGTTAGTAAATGGCATGCCCTGAGCCACAGTAAATGCCCCTTCTGTCCAACTCAAAATGAATCTTTAGTACATATCTTATTTATTTGCCCTGTTTATAAAATTCCTAGGCACAAATGGCTCAAATCAATTTGTTTGTCTCTGGGCATTAGATCTGGCAACGAAGCATTCAGGATTTTAAAAACAGATATTGATGAACCCAAAGTGATTACTGTTGCCAAATTTTTAGGTTGGATGTGGGCCATACGCGCATAGAAGATGAGGCTATGTTAACCTTTTTTAAGTGTACTCACCTGGTCATTTATACTTATAAGCTGAGATTATTGTTCCTGTATATTGCAGCACAATCGTCAGAAGTTTTATTAGTATTACAATTCTAGGCACTTTATCATTGTGGATCTACTTTCCTTCTTGACCATCGTTTTAATGTGCAAACATGTTCCAACCTGTGAAAATGAATTGGACAATTATGTTTTAAATGTAAACGTCTTTCATGATTTTTTAATCAAAATACATATTGCATTGAATTGTTTAATTAATCACCCAAGTGGTGGTTCGGCACTTTTTAATCACTCTAAGATGGCTGGCACCCTATATGCAATGCACATCTACATTCTGATCCTAGTCACATGACACACCACGGCAACAGCTTGGGCCGTTAAGCATCACGCCAACACTTAGGGGCGCGCACTTTTGGTTGCTTTAAAATGAATCACTACTGACCGTTTGTCACCATCCTGGTTTCAGCTTGAAGGGGTAGGTGATTCGGTGCAGCTTTCAACGTAGGCGGGTGAGTATTTCCTAAACCTCGAGAGGCGCCTGCACTCTGCAGCGACTAGATACAGGTAAGCAGCTGGAATCTTAACAGTGGAGTCTGCGGGCTTTTTGGTGACTAAGCCTACCCCCGTCTTGTACCCCCGGCGGCCTCTTGCTTTTGTGGGACCCGTATGGGATCGGGGCTGTGTGCGGGTGTTTATCACACACAAGATCAGTGACAGTCCAGCATCACTTTTGTGAGATTTCTGTTTGGGACTCATGCCACGCTGGTCCTGCACCCTTTTTTTGGGGTTCGGGAAGTTAACCGGGGTTACGGTTTTTGACTACCCCGACATACTGCCAAACTACCTGCCTTACCCAGAATGGTTGCAAGGAGCATGTAACACTATCCTATGTTTGGGTAATACAGTAAATTGATATATAACTCTCCACATTGTATGTGTCTTCTTTTACGGTTGCCAGACATCCTAACATAATGCTGCAACAGATGGGGCGCAATCTTGAAGCTTACTGGGTGAGTTTTGAGACCATATACTTCACCACTCCTCACCTAAACACTAAGGATGACATCACAATGATTTTTGACAAATGCTGCTTTGTTGATTATAAAGTATATGTTACTACTTTTGAAATTTTAAGACTTTTATTTTGTCATGACTGCATGCATTAAACAGTACCAATAATTGGTCATAGGTTACCATGCGGTTTGCACCTTGCAGGGCAATCGACGTTTGAAACATAACCAAATGTCGTCTTTATAAACCTTTCATGCAGGTTTGTCCCAGGAATTGCGGGTAGCATTCCGTACATCCTTTAGTGGTAGGTAATATCCTCTACTTCACCCTTGCATATTAATTTACGGGGCATGTTACACACCCCTTTAACTGTATATAGTCACTTCTCACGGTCCTGAGGAAACGCCACCAGATCCATAGGGATAATTGGCGTGAAACATGTCGACCATCAAGGAGTAGAGGGCTTCTTGACCCTGGTAGCTTGTTAGTAGCCTCTCCTCATTATTTTCTAATCAAGTAGGGATCCACCTAGAATAAAATTGCCCTTAGGATTCCCTTCTTGTTTTAGTTCCAATATATTAGAACTTCTACACACACACTTGGTCCCTCACTCCCACAGCACCCATATGGCAGGAACAAAAGATCTCCGATAAAGAGCGCCTATATGGGGGCCCGTAGGGTATTGCAGCGCCGACCCGACGAGGAGGAGGCCCAAATGATGAAGCTTGACACCTAGCTTGCTGGGTGTGTGAGGGCTCTAGTTCTGGAAGGAGAATTTCTCCTCCACCCTGGGTGCCTGGGTCACTACCTGCATGTAGAGGAATTGCGTTCCACTTTTTTTGCATATCACCCAAAGAGACTACCGGAGGATGGCGTAGAACCTGAGTCCTGACGGCGAGAACACCTAGACTGATACACCACCCTCTGCGGCTACATGAGCAACTTGGCTGTGTTCCTATGGGCAGTTCCTCAGCTATGCCTTCGCGTGGCCTACACAAAGCCCGCACAGTCCACACGGCCCCATGGCTGCCCGGCAGGAAGGCCCTCCAGGAGGCTCAAGTGAGAGAGGAGTCAAGGCAAGAGAGGCAAGTCTGAAGTTGGTTGGCTGTCAGGAGCTGGAATGATCATCAAGTACGTCACAACCAAGGAAAGGCCTCATACACGGAGATCGTCCCCAACAGCTGTAGGTTTGTTGTCCACCGGAACCTGAGCACCAGCGAGATCTCCAGAGTGGACTCCACCATGGCTCCAGATGCACGATACTAGAACTTTGCAAACAGACGCTGACACCGTGAGACCAGGCCGGTCTGAAGTACATCGCCAAGGCAGACTAAAGCACCCTGACAATGCGGTCCAAAGCTCCAGTGCTGCCTGGTTGACGGCCTGAAGAGACTCATTTGGTGCTACGTATTGTTTATTTGTTTTCTTACAGGTTGGACTTTTGTTTGCTTCTTTTCATTAAAGTTTGGGAGGGATGTAGTGACCGTCTGGACACGTTCCAGTGTTTCACCCTGTTAAACACACACTAACACTGACCTATCACAGGCGTCTATTTCAAAAGGAGCCCAGAGGGAAGAAAAAACATCAGGGTTGCCCTCCACTCATCAATCATCAATACACCAAAACCCTGTTGCATGGGCGACCGATATATCTATTTCGTTACTGCAGAAAGAATGTCTCCCATCAATTTCTTCCGCTACAGCACCCCTCTTAAATTCAATATAAGAACAACCTTTTTCAATTTTTAATTGACAGTCAAAAAAGAAAAAATGCACACTAGAGATGTCTGCAAAGAAAGTCAACAGTACATCAAAAAGTGAAAAAATGTGTGAAGGACAAAAATCACCCCTCACGGGCGCACTACCTTTGGGGTAACTGGCAGGTACTCACCAGATTGGGCCCCTTTTCTCATCATAGGCAGTCATTTTTGTTGTCCCAGAAAAGAAAAGAAAGAGTGTCCAAACAAGGTATAGAATGTGTAAGTGCAGTAGAGCGATAAACAATATCACTCCACTAGTGACAAAAAGTGCTTAAAATCAACAGGCACACCTCTCTCACAACTTTATTCTTAATTCCTGGGTGTGTTCTGTCGAATTAAAAAGGAGGGTAGCTATACTCGCATACCAATACCAACTGCCAACATGTTTCTCTGCCTCTACAATTTCGGCAAATTCTTCAGGGCTAGACTCCTTGTCACAGCACCTCTGTTGGACACTTAATTCCTTTAGACCTCTGACAGCACCAGTCTCTCGTACCCGCTGCAGAGGAGAATGGCTTCTTCTCAAACTCCTTAAGTGAGTCCTCTTTTAGATTGACCCAACAACTGTGTTATCAATCCGTTAAGGCCTCACAGAGCTCGGAGGAGACGAGGAGCTCCGTGAGACCTTAACGGATTGATAACACATCCCTTATTTAAAAAACAAAAAAAGAAAAACAAACCCAGGAACACTAATTTTGACAAGGAGTGACCTGCGTTGGTGTTGCTGTTTTATCACTTGCTTTGTGTGGCAAAGCAAGCAATAACATTCTGTGCCTAACTAGCACACTGTAAATTCAGAATTATCTTTATTGACTCGCCAGTACACCCCTCTTCTCACACCCACTGACAAGATAAGAACACCGAGGCCTCTTGGGTAGTGTTCATGGGAGATACATGAATAGCCTTTACTGCCAAACATGTTTAACTAGTCTCCTGTCTGCATGCTCCATGCCCTGGTTGCGATTGTATTGGCATACAACTTAATTAACGGGACCTTGGGTGGCACCGAGTCAGCAATGCGAGGAATGTGATTGTCATACACATTGGGACCTTGGGTGGTGTTATTGCTATAGAGGTGAACACAAAACCCTGTTGTGGCATTGGAACTGTGAGCAAAATGCATGTTAAGTCAACGGGTGCAGGTCTTGGCTGCGATAAAATATTGTTCTCTTATTGCAGCTGTAGGAATCCACGCTGCCTCCTCCTCACACCAGGCTTCAACCTTGGAGTCGTCCTAGTAAAAACACATATAATAATAGAATAATGTTCATTGCAGCGTCAGATACCATAAGAGCTGGAAGGAGCCTTTTGTGTTCATAAGAGGAATCAGGCTCTTTCCTATAATATATTTTATTTTATTGATATAGTTCTTCCTTCTCCCATGCATGACTCTAGTCACTTTCTGGATGATTCAATTGTATTAGTATATAGTGCATGGCAGCTCACTAAAGCACTTTACTATATCAAGCCATCTGTTATTACAGTCTAATGATTATGTCATTGGTGCTGATAGGAGGACTGAAATGCGAGCACAGCAACACTTGATTAAAAGTGGGGGGAGGTGGGCTTAATAACTGTACAATTGCCTGTGCACGGAGATGGAGACTTTGAACATTTGGCACACTGTAACACGAGAGCCCACATGCCATTCTGAGGGAAGCATCTTTGGACCACCAGAAGTGAGGAACCATAGAGTCTCGGTGTATCAAACCTTGATGTTAGGCCAGTGGATAATAAGCAGTGCAAGATCACGTGCACCTACTAATGTGGTTAGCAAGATCACACAGCCTGTTTTCATGGCGCACCTGCGCCATGGATGACTGAACAGAGAAATATATTTCCAGCACAGAGCAGCACTTGCACAAATGCCACCCTCGGCCGAACACTGTCCTATAAGCGGCCAGTCCCTTTAACACTTTCTAATGAAGTGGTGCATTACAACAGTTTTACGTGACTTCACAAATTGACTTTATTTCACTCGTCCTAGTTGGTTTTTCAAGTAAATGTGTTTCCTGTTCCCAGTTTTCTCTGAATTGTGTGTGCAGATGAGCTCTCTTGACAGTGTCATTTAACCTCTTTCCTCTGACTCTTTCTCAAATTTGTTTGAAAATACTCCATTTGCCCACTCTTTTTAAAAAATGTTCTCGAGGGGAGAACCCCCTGAATCCCCCGTAGGTGCTTCAGGCTCGCTCGCTACGCTCGCTTTCTGCAGTGCAGTACGACAATTGATTTACGCGTCACCACTTTCAAATGTCACAAGCCGCCACTGGAGTATAAACAAGGGGAATGGGAGTTAAGGAACATGTCTTTTGTCCAATTTGTTCCATCGCTGTCATTTTAGTATGGTTTCACAGTCTGGTCACATTGCTATGAACTAGATGTGATTTATTAGGCAAGAGACTGGGGAGGTCAACACGGTATACAGCAATCATTATTTGAGTAAGGATTATTGTACATTTGCCCAATCAGCCCTGGAAATGTGAATTTTATTTATCTACAAAGGAGGCTTGCCGTGTCTTCTCAGTAAGAAATTGTGTATAGTTCTAGTTGTCTACTAATATTCAACTATGATAGAAATATAACATAACAAGAATAACAAAATTCTGTTAAGGCTTCACCTGAAATAATTCTAACAAAATGTTATACGGAAACATTCGCTATACAGGTGTATACCCATGATGGGTGGCTCCGAAAATTCCATTGCCTGTATATTCATTGAGATGAAAACAACACAGCGGATTCACAAAGGAAAGTGCTAGGTACAGCTGATCTGGAGAGCTGAATTCTGTAGTCGGATGAGATGCTGCTGCCTCACATTCCAAATTCCCAGGATAAAAGCAGATATGTACAGATTTGGCCTCTTCACTGTAAGATACACAAGATCTGGAGCCAGCAAAAAGTTCACTGGCAAAGAAAAAATTCTTGACCACTTGCGGCTTTCACACTGAGCCGCATGGACAACAGCATAACACATAGAATGGTAGACTTATTGCTGGAGGCATTTTTCTTTTGAACCATCTTCTATATATGTAGCTAGCCTATGTGGTAGAGGTTGTGCGTTACTTATTTGATTTTGCCAGTTACTATGCTAGAGGTGTGGATGGTTTTATTTCTCTTAAATTTTAGCCTTTGATTCAACGCAGATAGAAATGTAATTTTTATGAGTGACATAGAATTCTAAACAGGCATGGGACCTTGATTAGCTGTATCCTGTGGCCGGAAATTGTCATGTTCTCTGGTAACAAATTCCTTTGTCTCTCTCCTATGTCTTTCTCGGCTCTCTAGATTTCTCCCTGTAATTGTTTTGGCATGTGGGGAAGACAGCAACTTATCAGACGTCATGAGTTCGCTCATCACCCTCACAAAAGACCATACACTCAAAGCATTCTAAGAAATTCCAAGGCTGCCGGAGAAGGTTGTATAAAGTAATATGTGTGTGCAACTGACCCTCAGTCCCAGCACATGGTGTCCTTCCTGGGCTCAATAATCTGTATTTAAGAAAATTACCTTCCATACAAGATCCAACTCATGCGCTAATTTTCAGGTTTTATCTTACAGCTACATGGCCCACTCGCAGCCATTGCCAGGAACCATGGGTTCAACATTGACTCCAAATGACACCCAGCTCATTCTCTATCTCACCAACGAACCCACAGTCACCAAGAACAACTTCCATGGCAGGACGAAGGCTATCGCCACCTGGATAAATTCCAGATGCCTCAAGCTCAATTCAGAGAAGACTGAAGTCCTCCTCCTGGGCTCAACCCCCTCTGCCTGAGACGAGTCCTGGTGGGTTGCAGATCTTGATAACTCCCCACACCCACAGACCATGCACAACACCTCAGCATCATCCTGGAATCCTCACTCACCATGAACCACCAGATCAACGCTGTCTCATCATACTGCTTCCACATACCTTGCCTGCTCTGAAAGAACTATACGTGGATCCCCACTGAGTCCAGAAAGACAGTCACCCACAAACTCATCAGCAGCAGAACCAAGTACAACTCACTCTATGCAGGCATCAACCAGAAACTCCTCAAGAAACTGCAGATTGTTCAGACACCTCCGCCAGACTCATCCTGAATATCCCCTGCCACAGGCACATCCCTGGCTATGTGAGAGACCTACACTTGCTCCCAGTCACCAAAAGAGTCACCTTCAAGCTACTCACACGTGCCTACAAAGCACTACACGACACAGGGCCTGTGTACCTCAACCACTGCCTCACATTCCATGCACCCACAAGAGACCTCCGCTCCACACGACATGCCCTGGCCACCATCCCACATATCCACAAAACCATGGCCGGAGGAAGATCCTTCTCCTACCTCACACTAAAGATCTGGAACACCCTGCCTCTCCACCTCAGGCAATTAGCGTTGTTGCCTAAATTCAGGAAGGACTGGCTCTTCGACTGAACCACAGTGCCTTTGAGGGATCAGCAGCCTCCCCCCCAGTGCCTTGAGACTCTTATGGGTGAGTAGTCACGCTTTACAAGTCGCATGAATGATTGATTGATCACAACGGATAACTACTGAACATATTGCTGTTGACCAATTGCACACATTTAGTATACAGGCGTGAAAAATTTGGGATACCATTTAAGGATTTAGAAAATGAATTAGTAAGTTAACAATGATTTTCTTTAATGAACCTGCAAATTATGTAGCAATAATGATGGACTAAATTAACCAGAATACCTTGCTTGCATAAGTGTAAGAGTAGTAGGACAATATGGCCAGACATCATGGTTGATTTTTTTTGTAATCATGACATTCTTTTGAAACACGTCATCGAAAATAGGAAATTTGATTAGTTTAAAATAAAGCACTCTCTGATTCTTTGTGAGTGATATCTACTTCCCTGCTTCATATACGCATATATATATTAATATCTATCTATCTATCTATCTATCTATCTATCTATCTATCTATCTATCTATCTATCTATCTATCTATCTATCTATCTATCTATCTATCTATCTATCTATCTATCTATCTATCTATCTATCTATCTATCTATCTATCTATATTTATATATATGTTCTATATATATATGTTCTATATATATATATATATATATATATATATATATATATATATATATTACCTACTGGCGGTCGCCAGTAGGTGTATATAGTTAGGATTTTTTCTCTATGGGATTTTTGAAAATTCTATGTCTAATAACTTTGGCGTTTGTGGACGGAATTGGCTGAAATTGGAAATTTGGGGGGGGTTCGTCAAGGGGGGGCCAAGAAAAAAGGGGGGTCCCAAAACGTGTTTTTAACATTGAGTTTTCCATAGGGCGGTTGGCCTCACTTTTAGCCCGAACGGCTGAATGGATTTCCACGAAACTTGGCAAAATTGTAGGGACTGGTAGCCCGATGTGCCTTTGCTAGGTCTCAATATATGTGCTTCAGTGGATTTTGAGAAATTAACGTTTAAAAAAAGATATATATCTGTAAGCGCGCTCTGGGCAGCGCTCCGGTTCGCGGACTTTACGCGTAACGGAACTTCGCGAAGCGAAGCTGATTGGCTCTCCGGTGTCTGTCAACATTCTAAACAGTCCGGAGCGGCCGCCATCTTGTCTCTCGGTAGGATCGAGAGACAAGAGGAGGCCAAAACAAAGGGGGAAATGACCATAAGGGGGCATAGTAGATCCTCCCTGACCCCCTAGGTTTAATGTGGAGGCTTTAAAAGGGCCCCGCGGGGCAAAAAAAAAATAATTTTTTTTTTTTTTTTTTGCGTGGGTAGCGCCCGGTTCGCGGACCGGGAAGCGTTCTGGGCAGCGTACTATAAGGAAAAAAGAATGATAGACTTTTCAAATACTGTATGTTAATTGATTGTTGGTTTTGTTGATTATTTTTTAATTTTTTTATTTTTTAAGCAATTATTTATTATTGTGATTGTGTTTCAAAATTTAATAACATTTCTAACATTTAACTAGTTTATGAATTACATATAAAAATGATTAAAGGCTCAAACAATTTTTTAATATTACATACAATTTTATTTTTCGGATTGTTTTTCAAAATTTAATAGAACGTCTAGCATTTGACTGTCCGATATGTCCTCTTGTTGAGTGAACATAAGTTCCCACATTTGACCGTCATCATAATGAAGTAAATGATCCACAGATTCTACACATTGAACTAATTCATGGTCCCGTGATTCATCCATGAAATCTGAGTCATCATTGTCCTCAATATCTTTTTCTGTGTTGTTCTCCAGAACAATTTCGAAGGAAACATTCTGCTCACCTTCCATTTTATTGCTGTAATTTGCATAAAAAATAAATATATCAGTAGAGATAGGGCACTGTTGGGTTTAAGTTCAGACAGGTACTTGTGAGTTTATAGCAGAGAAGTAATCTATGGGCACTGTATGGTTTCAGGCGTGAAGTAGTACTATTAAAAAGTGCCTGTGAAGAAGCCTAAGTAAATTCATAATTATACCACAGAAACCTAAATCAATCCATAATTATAATAAAGAAGCCTTTCTCAATGTCTAACTCTTACAGAGGGATAGTATATAACTATCTGAAAATGTTTTCAAATTTATAAAATAATATCTCACCTTCTAAAAAGAAGTTTAAGTTGTGAGTGAAAATGATCTTGCAATGTAGTTCAGGAAGTAGTAGTCAAAATGGCGGTGTTTCTCTCTCTTCCTTTATATATATTCAGGTACATAGCCAATCAAATGTCAGGTAAAAAAAGTAGAAAATGAAAGTAACATTTTAATTGGTTGTCAATTCCAACACTTCAGATGTGTTTTGTGAAGTAATTTACCTCAGGGTATTTAGAGAGGTCTACAGGCTAAATGGTTAAATGGAATTTCAATCAAATTTGTGAAAATGGTAGGCATTGGTATGTAGTATGAGCTAATCTATATTTGGTGAAATTGTCTCCAGTCGCTTTTCTGTAAACTACTTTCCCACCTTTTGTGATGGTGCGCTTCCCAGGGAGCGACCCGGTACGCGAACTGGTGAGCGCCCCGGTTCGCGAACCTTAAGCGTTACGGGAGTGTTTCGGTCGAATTAAGATACAAGATGGAGGGCAAATAATGTTCAGAATGGGTAGAAGGGGGCACGGTAGACTTATCTTGACCCCCTAGGTTTTCTGAGGGTGGCTGAGGAGGCCCATATGTGCGAGAAAAAAAAACATTTTAAAAAAAATTTAGTGAGGTTAGCTCCCGGTTCGCGTACCGGGAAGCGCCCCAGGGAGCGTACTTTGTTGAAAATTAGTGAAAAAAGTTAGAGTAAAATAATAATTGTGAGTGATCAGATGTAGGGTAGCTCTGAGAAGAGCTTTTGGGTTTATGGTACATTTAGGTACTTATAAGTAGGTACCAATGCACAGTCTTAAATTCAGAATGAAAATTCTGTTGCCCTCATCTGAGAAGTGAACTCCATCTCCTCTGTAGATATCTTGCATGTAGTAACGCAAGTTATTGTTGTACAGGGAGCCCATTCCATGGTCTCTCATGTAAGCTGAAACAAATTTGTTTACATGCTTCCTCGACTTCTCAATTTGTGGACAAAATTGGTTGGACCACCTCCATTTCTGTCTTTGGCATATATTTGAATATACCAAGGCAGTCTGAGGAAAAAGTGCCATCAATTGCTCAAAGGTGTCCTTTAAAAGCATTTCCAGACCTACCCCAGTCAAAGTGCCCAAATCATTACCTCCACAGTGCACAATTAACAGGTCAGGTTTTGGCAAATGCATAAAGGTTTTCACCAATGGTATCAATTGGTGACATTTTAATCCTCTGTGGCCAAACCACTTAATTTCCACATCTTGTAAATTGAGGTTAGGTAAATTCCTGTTCTCAGCATACCTCTGAGCCCAATAGATGTAACTATGTCCAACAATCCAGACAGAAAACATGGTGAGAGAAGGTTCTCCTGCAGTCAGATGAAGTGTGGCAATGAAATGGCAGTTGAAAAAATAAGAGTTTAAAATGAAAAATGTATTTTGAGTGGTCAAGAAAACATCATTAAATGAAAGAATGCACTGGATATGAGGTGCACTGAGAGTTCAGAGTTCAATTGCAACATTGTTGTGTGAACTTGCAAACACCAGAAGTCTTCCAAGAGGTGGTTGCCATGCAGAAAAGGCATGAAATGGCAGAGGGGGGAAGGGTTTTCATTTGAAAAAAAGTGAGGGAAGAGTTTTGATTGGGTGACATGAGAGATATGTGTGAAGAATTACAGCATTTCTGTGCTTTTGATAGCTGCAGACTCTGGAGTGCATACCTTTTGCTCTGCTGAAGACAAATTGGTGTGTTTCTGAGACTGTTTTGAAACTCAAAGTATTTGCTAAGGTGAGAAAAGATTTCTTTAATTTAGATAGAGAATAGTGTGCTTTAAGGAGAAAATTATGAAGAAAGTTGTGTTCTTCAAATGTTGCTTTGTCTCAAGTGTTTTACAAATAGATTTTGTTTCTTTGAGAAAATGTAATTGGAGAAAATGTGAAGTATTAGTACTGACAGGGTGTTATTGTGCATAGGAGCTGTGGAGTCTTTTCAAATTATGATTTGAAAATCGTTTTTGAGGAAAATGAATGGTTATAATATTTATGACAAGGACATAATGGTGTATGCTTCATTATAAGGCAATTGAGTGTCTCTGATGTTATTTTTCCCATTTTAATGTAAGACCTTTCTCTGTGGAGCATATTGCTTGTAAATATGCTCCCACCTGTGCATGGCAAATTTAGATTTTGAATGATTGTGTTACATAGCTATGTTAAAAGTGACCCAACCATGCTGCAAAGGCAATCAAAAAACGCTTTTATGTGTCTTAAGGACATTTTAAGTCAATTCCCTATGTGCAGTGTTTTCAAATTATGATTTGAAAATCGTTTTTGGGGAAAAGGAATGGTTTGTGAATTTTGGACAAGGATATAAGTGTGTATGCTTCTTTATAAGGCATTTCAGTGTCTCTGATGTCATTTTTCCCATATTACATTAAAAGACCTTTCCCCGTGGGGCACATTCCTTGTAAATATGCTCCCACCTGTGCATGGCAAATTTAGATTTTGAATGTTTGTGTTACATAGCTATGTTAAAAGTGACCCAACCATGCTGGAAAGGCAATCAAAAAACGCTTTCATGTGTCTTAAGGACATTTTAAGTCATTTCCCTATGTGCAGTGTTTTCAAATTATGATTTGAAAATCGTTTTTGAGGAAAAGGAATGGTTTGTAAATTTATGACAAGGATATAATGGTGTATGCTTCTTTATAAGGCATTTCAGTGTCTCTGATGTCATTTTTCCCATATTACATTAAAAGACTTTTCCCCGTGGGGCACATTCCTTGTAAATATGGTCCCACCTTTGCATGGTAAATTTAGATTTTGACTGTTTGAGTTACATAGCCATGTTAAAAGTGACCCAAAAACTTGCAAAGGCTTTAAAAGAACACTTTCATGTGTCTTAAGGACATTTTAAGTCATTTCCCCCCGGGTGCAGTGTTTTCAAATTATGACTTGAAAATCGTTTTTGACGTAAAGGAATGTTGTTAAAATTTATGTGCGCCATATGCCCCCAAATTTCTTTTTCAGGGGTGCAGCAGGGTGTTCTTGAGACACCCCTGCACCTTTGGAAAAATTCCTAATTTGCGATGAGCTAATTGCTAATCGCAAATTGTACCTTCATTCCTATGGGCCTCCTGGCCCATGGAAATGAATGGGTAATTTGCAATTAGCAATTTGCTCATTGCAAATTAGGAATGGTAAAGAATCGCTATTTATTCCTTAAAATTCGCTATTTTGGAAATGCAAAATAGTTTGATGATACATATGGCGGTTGATCTCTAACAAGATAAGAAGCTTAGGGATACATTTATGATGACTGGCGCAATGAAGTGGACATCACTTACTTCATTGGTAGAGCTTTACATGTATTATCTCCTCTGTATTCTTCTTCAAGCGTAACTTTCATCTGCAATCCTGAGTAGGCCTCACCTTAAACAAACCTCTGGATAGGGCACACCTTATCGTCATCCTGAATTAATCATTTAAAATGCAAGGGACAGATTTATGATAGGTGTATGCCTCTTTTGCGCCACTGTGCGTCACTTTTGTGATGCAGCGGCGGTGCAAAAGATTTGCTATGAGGCGACAAAATTACAAATTGATGCATTTAGGCAGATGTGTCATGGTGTAAAAAACACCGTGCCACATGAAACTGATGCAGCAGTGATGCAAAAGATGCACCATGTTGCAAGACAGGCCTCACTTGGGGCCATATGTATGAAGCTAATTAGCATTTGCAAAGGTCGAAGTTCTGTGAATTTTGGCCTTTGCGAATGCTAATTAGACAAATGGTATGTATCAAACAAGTTTGATGCAAAATAAGGAATAGCAAAATTTGCTATTCTTTATTTTGTGATTGCACTGAAGGATTTGCAAATTTTGTGATTTCTTAAATGCAATGTATCAAACAAAAAATATGCAAAGAATGCCATTAAGGATTTGCAAATTACCACCAACTTCTAGTTGGTGGTAATTTGCGAATTCTTTTCAAAAAGCTTTTTTTCCAAAAAACAAAAGGTGCCATATGACGCCCATACATGCCCTTAGGGCATGTATGTGCGCCATATGCCCCCAAATGTCTTTTTGAGGGGTGCAGCAGGGTGTTCTTGAGACACCCCTGCACCCTTGGAAAAATTCCTAATTTGCGATGAGCTAATTGCTAATCGCAAATTGCACCTTCATTCCTATGGGCCTCCTGGCCCATGGAAATGAATGGGTAATTTGCAATTAGTAATTTGCTCATTGCAAATTAGGAATGGTAAAGAATCGCTATTTATTCCTTAAAATTCGCTATTTAGGAAATGCAAAATAGTTTGATGATACATATGGCGGTTCATCTGTAACAAGATAAGAAGCTTAGGGATACATTTATGATGACTGGCGCAATGAAGTGGACATTACTTACTTCATTGGTAGGCCTTTACATGTATTATCTCCTCTGTATTCTTCATCAAGCGTAACTTTAATCTGCAATCCTGAGTAGGCCTCACCTTAAACAAACCTCTGGATAGGCCACACCTTATCGTCATCCTGAATTAATCATTTAAAATGCTAGGGACAGATTTATGATAGGTGTATGCCTCTTTTGCACCACTTACAAAACACTGCCCACGGGGAAATGACTTAAAATGTCCTTAAGACACATGAAAGTGTTTTTTTTAAGCCTTTGCAACTTTTTTGGGTCACTTTTAACATGGCTATGTAACTCAAACAGTCAAAATCTAAATTTACCATGCACAGGTGGGAGCATATTTACAAGGAATGTGCTCCACGGGGAAAGGTCTTTTAATGTAATATGGGAAAAATGACATCAGAGACACTGAAATGCCTTATAAAGAAGCATACACCATTATGTCCTTGTCATAAATTTACAAACCATTCCTTTTCCCTAAAAACGATTTTCAAATCATAATTTGAAAACACTGTACATGGGGAAATGACTTAAAATGTCATTAATTCAAAATTTGCTATTCCTTATTTTGCGATTGCATTGAAGGATTTGCAAATTTTGCGATTCCTTAAATGCAATGTATCAAACAAAAAATATGCAAAAAATGCCATTAAGGATTTGCAAATTACCACCAACTTCTAGTTGGTGGTAATTTGCGAATTCTTTTCAAAAAGCTTTTTTTCCAAAAAACAAAAGGTGACATATGACGCCCATACATGCCCTTAGGGCATGTATGTGCGCCATATGCCCCCAAATTTCTTTTTCAGGGGTGCAGCAGGGTGTTCTTGAGACACCCCTGCACCCTTGGAAAAATTCCTAATTTGCGATGAGCTAATTGCTAATCGCAAATTGCACCTTCATTCCTATGGGCCTCCTGGCCCATGCAAATGAAAGGGTAATTTGCAATTAGCAATTTGCTCATTGCAAATTAGGAATGGTAAAGAATCGCTATTTATTCCTTAAAATTCGCTATTTAGGAAATGCAAAATAGTTTAATGATACATATGGTGGTTCATCTGTAACAAGATAAGAAGTTTAGGGATACATTTATGATGACTGGCGCAATGAAGTGGACATTACTTACTTCATTGGTAAGCCTTTACATGTATTATCTCCTCTGTATTCTTCATCAAGCGTAACTTTAATCTGCAATCCTGAGTAGGCCTCACCTTAAACAAACCTCTGGATAGGCCACACCTTATCGTCATCCTGAATTAATCATTTAAAATGCTAGGGACAGATTTATGATAGGTGTATGCCTCTTTTGCGCCACTGTGCGTCACTTTTGTGATGCAGCGGTGGTGCAAAAGATTTGCTATGAGAAGACAAAATTACAAATTGATGCATTTAGGCAGATGTGTCATGGTGTAAAAAAAACGTGCCACATGAAACCGATGCAGCAGTGATGCAAAAGATGCACCTTGTTGCAAGACAGGCCTCACTTGGGGCCATATGTATCAAGCTAATTACCATTCGGAAAGGTCAAAATTCTGCGAATTTCGGCCTTTGCGAATGCTAATTAGACAAATGGTATGTATCAAACAAGTTTGATGCAAAATAAGGAATAGCAAAATTTGCTATTACTTATTTTGCGAATGCACTGAAGGATTTGCAAATTTTGCGATTCCTTAAATGCACTGTATCAAACAAAAAATATGCAAAAAATGCCATTAAGGATTTGCAAACTACCACCAACTTCTAGTTGGTGGTAATTTGCGAATTCTTTTCAAAAAGCTTTTTTTCCAAAAAACAAAAGGTGCCATATGACGCCCATACATGCCCTTAGGGCATGTATGTGCGCCATATGCCCCCAAATTTCTTTTTCAGGGGTGCAGCAGGGTGTTCTTGAGACACCCCTGCACCTTTGGAAAAATTCCTAATTTGTGATGAGCTAATTGCTAATCGCAAATTGCACCTTCATTCCTATGGGCCTCCTGGCCCATGGAAATGAATGGGTAATTTGCAATTAGCAATTTGCTCATCGCAAATTAGGAATGGTAAAGAATCGCTATTTATCCCTTAAAATTCGCTATTTAGGAAATGCAAAATAGTTTGATGATACATATGGCGGTTCATCTCTAACAAGATAAGAAGCTTAGGGATAGATTTATGATGACTGGCGCATCACCAGGGATGTGCCAGTCATCCTGCGCCACTGTTCCGCCACCCATGGTGTGCTGCATTTACAATGCGGCGCAGCATGGGGCAGAAATGGCACAGATGCGTGACGCATCTGTGCCGTAAAGGTGGCGCATTGCTGGAGTTGTATCGCAAGTGCGATGCAGCTCCAGCAAGGCTCAGGGGTGCCCCATCTCCACAATGTTGTGTCAAGACCTATGCCTGCTTAAAGCAGGCGCAGGGTTTTGACGCAGCTTTTTCCTATCTGATTGTAAATGCGGCACACCATGGGTGGCAGAGCAGTGGTGCACGTTGACTGGTGCATGCCTGGGGATGTGCCATTTAACATAAATCTGCCCCTTTACATTTAAGTATGTGCAGGGGACACATAGTCGGTGAGGCTTATCCAAGGTTAAGAAGAGATGAGTCCTGTTCACTGAAAAATTAGACATAGGCTTCACCTGCTCAGCATCGCTGGACATGGCTAAATAATAGCTGCAAAATGTTACTCTTGTTAAACAATTTTACTATTATAATCTCTGAGATTTGTCTCTTACTCTGCAACATCTCATTGTTGTTATCTTTCTTTAAAGATAAAGACAACATCAACATGAGCGACAATCAGCAATCAGTTGATTTCGACCTCATCATTGAACTCGTAATTGAAACATCAGTGGATGTTGATCCCTTGGATGATTTAAATCCTGAGGATGAAGAAGAACGTGATGAGGATGCAGATTTGTCCGAATTATATGACATAGGGTGGGAAGCTGACCTGCTTGAGCCTATGGAACTATAAACATTTATTTTTAAAATTTACAATAAATGAAAAGTAAAAATGTAAACTGTTTAATTTTAAATTAAACACACCTTCAAAAACAGGTTATGTGTAGTGTCTTCAATAAAATATTAAAATATGCTCATAAAATTAGATCAGATTCACATATAAAACAGGACAGGTAAATGAAGAAGAATTCCATTTCTTTTCTGCTATTTCTGTATTCTAAATTTGCCAAAGCACTAAAAAATATTATATGTAAAAATGTTAAGTAGTGTGTTAAGTTTTTGTTGACTGTTATTGATTTACTGTTTGGTAATAGTGGTTAATAACATTTTTTATTATATTTTACCACAGATTCAACTGCAGATAATTTCAAATTTTGAGAATGCCAACTAAGGAGAGAATGAGAAAGGCTACAAAACGTCAAAGACAGCAGGTCCATCATTTACAGCAGCAGTCCTCTACAAAAAAAAATCGTCAAGTCACCAAGAAAGCACCGGGTAAGAGTACAAAAACGTTCATAAGAAATATTTGTAGTAAAAAAAATATTACTACAGAAAATGTTTCAGTCCAGAAAAAGAGAAGCAATTCAAACGGAAAGGAAAGGCCAATAAAAAATGTTACTGCTAGAGCAAGAGATAACTCTGTGCATGATAGTAGAAGGAAACAACAGTTTAGGGACATTCGTAAACGAATGTTCCGCAACAGGATAATTGGCAATTTGTTAAAAAATATTAAGAAAGGTCAACAGAAAGTGCTTTTTTATAAGAGAAAAAAAAAGTTGAGAAAGTTATTGATCAGGCATTTGAAATTAAACGTAAGTTATTTATTTTGATAATCAATAGAATTAGGAAGCTAAACAAGGCAATTTATGATTTAAAAAGAAATAGTAGATGGAAGAGAATAGTTAATCGTAGTAATTTTTGTGAAGTTTTTTCTGGAGAATGGATGCATAGTTCAAGCTGTGAGGCATTTTTTAATGAGGAGAGTTATTTCCAGGATAATGATTTGGTGCATGCAGTTGACACCAGTGGTCGTGCTTATGAAGTGAAAGATGGTTGTCCAGTTGAAAAAGAAAAACTTGTGACAAGAGAGGCAGAAGAGGTGTTAGGTAATGAGGTTTTAGGAAGACGTGCTAAGGGTCCTGTGTACACCTGGAAGTGTAGTAGTATTTGCAGTGTGCGACAGGATTCCATCAATTTGCTTTGTGATTTTGTACGGTCATTTAATAAGTAAAGTTTGAAGCAGAAAATGAGGTTTTGCAAGAATTAGATCCTTGCAGAGTGAGAGAAGTGACAGGTTTGCATGGTCATTCACTGGCTTGTCTTTCCAGGAGAGTATGCCAGAGTGTTTTTCATCATTTCAGGATGCTAGCAGTGCATCATAATAAAGTGAGGAAATTAGTTAGAATGTTGTATTATGCTAAGAGTCCAGCAATTATGCTTAAACAATTATGCGCTGCTCTTTTGCATGGTTCTGAAATAGATGTGAAGAATATATGTGAAGAAATTGAGTTTTGTTACTTTGGAAGTAAAGAGGAGAATGTTGAAATTGACCAAGAAGAAGCGGGTAATGTGGAAGATAGTGTACAGGTTTCCAGTACAGATAATTTCCAGAGGGAAATTGCGACGTTTCAGGTCAAATCAAGTGAGAGGCCAAATTTCACTTGTGTGTGTTGTCGACGCACTTATTATAAGAATCAGACTAAGTTAGTGGATTTATATGCAAAAAGTGAAAGGGAAAATAATTGTGAATGGAAGGATTTCGCAACATACTTGATGGCAGAAAATTGTTTTGATTTGGGATTGGATCAACGTGTGTGTACTTATTGTTGTTGCAAATAAATCAAAACCAGATGCCTGCTAGAGCAGTTCATAATAATCTGGAATTGGTTGAGATTCCTTCTGAATTGAAGGATTTAAATACTTATGAATCTATTTTGATTCAAAGTATCCATCCCTTTCAGGCTATTGTAAGAATGGAGCCAAAGACAGGGACATTGCCTGCATCAGATTTACAGAGAGGATTAAAGGGAAGAGTTGTTTATTTGCCTCTAGATTTGAAGAAAAACATTAACACAATTGGAGTAGAAAAAGTGGAAGAGGAACCTCTGGTTATCTTAGTTAATGGGGTTCCGACAAAGAATAAGAAAATATGGCAAGATTTAGTGGATGTTAGGAAAGTTAAAAAGGCAACATTGTATTTGAAAAAAAATAATAAATACTATAAGAATGTATATGTTGCAGAAGAGGAAGTAAGTGAGGAAGAGGATAGCGATTTGTGTGCTGGTCAAATTGAGAAAGTAGAACCCTCTACTAGTGAAGAAATATATGAACATTATAGTGTTCATCCTTTGCATTCCAAGGAAGTCATGGGGAATGCTATTGAGTTGTTTCAAATGAAACAAGCCAAAGGGAGTCCCATTAGTGTTTGGGAGGAAAGTTTGGAAGCTCGGTGTTTCCCACAGCTTTTTCCAACAGGTCAGGAAAGAAGATATGATGAGCGACCTCATCAAATTCCTGCTTCTGAATACCGGACTTTGCGATTGTATGCAGGAGATGCTAGGTTTCGACAATGCATTCCCTATTTGTTTCATCTCCTGTTTGAAAGCGATCTGTCTGGACTGTCATATGCAGTGAACCACATCTTGAAAAGTGGTATACACATGCAAAACATCTCGGCAAGTGACTTTATGGATAAAGTCAATGTCCAAGACAGTATTTTGGATTCTCACCTGATTAATCTCATGGCGTGTCAGCGTGGTACTAATGAGTACTGGTACCGTCGTCATGGTGATTTAAAATGTATGCTGAGGAACTTAGGAACTCCCACATGGTTCCTCACTCTAAGCTGTGCCGAGTATGGCTGGGAAGACTTACTTGAATTTCTACGAGAGGCAAATGCTAACGTAGAAAACATCGAATTCAAGACACCCGGAGAACTGTGCTCTTTGGATCCAGTCAATGTATGTAGGTACTTCAATCATAGATTTGAAGCTATGATGTCTTTCATCATGAATAAGAAGAATCCACCTCTTGGAGAGGTGTTGGATTTCTTCTGGAGAAAGGAGTACCAAGCAAGAGGTGCTCCTCACATACATATGTTGCTGTGGATCAAGGATGCACCTAAATTTGGAACGGATCCAGAAGACTCAGTGATGAGTTTTATACAAGAGTATTCTACGTGTGCTGTTCCAAACGCAAAGGAGAAGAAAAGCCTAAGAGAAAAAGTTCTGCGTTTCCAAAGCCATCGATGTGGAAAGTACTGTCGTCGTAAATTCCGAAACAAGGACAAGTTCTACACCAAATGTCGTTTCGGCTTTCCACGACCGGTGATTTCTAAAGGAAGAGTAAACAGTTTGATGTCTTCGCTGCGACATAATGTGATGAAGAAATCACCTAAAAACACATACAATTTGAAGAAGAACGAAGAGTCCAAGTACATCAACGACTACAACCCGGTGATTTTGTCCATGTGGAATGCTAACATGGATATACAGTTTGTGGCTGATAACTGTATGGCTGTGGCTCGGTATGTGACGTCTTACATCACCAAAAAAGAGAAGACAGAATTGAAGGATATGTGGGAGGACATTTCCCATGAAAAGAGCCTCAGCAAGAAGTTGTACAGTTTCAGTCTGAAGATGTTGTCGCATCGAGAAATTGGAGCGTACGAATGTTCTGACCGGTTGTCTTCAGCAAGTCTCTATGCCAAGTCCAGGAGTATCATTTGGGCGAGTCTTGGTCTTGCTGCAACGCGTAATCGAGTTCTCAAACCTGTGCGGGAAATTGAGTATTTGGCGGAAAAGGAGCCAAACAGTACCGACATTTTGAAGACCAACATGTTGGATACATATTATCCAAATCGAAGCATTCACCTCGAGAATGTTTGTTTATATGAGGTTCTTCAAAATTACATATTCAAGAGGAACATCAAAGAAGATACTGAGAAAGGAGTGTATGCTGTAATAGGAAGTGAGGGATGTCTGGTCAAGCAAAGAAAATGCCACTTGGTAAACCATCGAAAATTGAGTGGCGAATCTCCTGAAAAAAAGGAGTTTTTCTATTTAGCACTTTTGCAACTTTTCAAGCCTTGGCGTGCAGAAGAGGAACTGCTTGGAGATTTTCTCTGTTACGAAGACTCTTTCAATGCCGCCAAGGAGACCATAGAATGTCCTGCTTTTCCCAAATATCTAGAAATGTTGAATGCGGAAATTGAGCAGGAAGCAATGATTGCAGCCGAGATTGCCAGAGACAGTTCTCAGGACAGTCAGAGTTCTGCTTCATTGAGTCAGGATCCACTAGGAGGACCTGTTATCGAAAATGAAGCTGCCACTGCTATGAATGAAGTGGAAAGAGCCATGGCACATTCTCAGGAGGATGCGGTTAACTTAGAAGAGTTGGAAAGACAACTCAACGTTGAGCAGAGGAAAATATATGACGAAGTTACCATGCAAATTGATCATGGATTAAGTCATGACAAGAAAGAGTGCTCATGTACGTCGTTGAAGCCTGTCCGACTGTACGTGAGTGGAGAAGCGGGAACTGGAAAAAGTTTCCTTATTAAAGTAATTTCATGTTATTTGCAGGAAAGGACAGAGTCATCGCTGTCTTGTGTTGTCACCGCTCCAACTGGACTGGCAGCACATAACATTAAAGGGATTACTTTACATCGTTTACTGATGCTGCCAGTGGAGCATGACAACAAATTACAATATCACAAGCTATCTGGAGATGCTTGTTTTGAAGTTTCAAGAACCTTGAGGAAAATGAAACTTCTTATCATTGACGAAGTAAGCATGGTTTCCAATGTCATGCTTGCCTTTGTGCATTTGAGAATGCAAGAAGTTCTTAAAACAGAGTATGATGTGTTATTTGGTGGCAAACACATCATTGTTTTCGGAGATCTTCTGCAGCTGACACCAGTGAAAGGGCAACCTGTGTTCAAAATGCTCACGCATGAAGATACCAGGAAGTGCCTAGGCAGCATTGGCAACGTCAATATATGGTTAAACTTCAATTATGCTGAACTGCATGAAAATATGCGTCAGGCGAAGGATGAAGTTTACAAGACTATTCTACAAGATGTTAGAATTGGAAAAGTGACCGAGCATGGGAAAGAAGCTTTACATGCACGATTACTGTCAAATTTATATCCAGAACAAGATGTTGTGCCTGAGAATATTTTTCAGAAAATTACTGAGAAGAAATCTGGAATATGTTTGATGCCAACTCTTGCAGAATGTGCCAAATTCAACAACAAAATGTTGCATTTAGAAAAGCAAGAGATTGTGAAACTGGAAGCTATTGACAGAGTAGAGCATATGGGATCAACAATTATTTTGTCTGAGAATCTGAAAACAAAATTGGATTCATTAGAGAAGAGTATATCTAAAACTGCAGGTTTTGAAAAGACTCTGAATGTGTGCTTGAACTGCCGTATAATTTTAAGAAGGAATTTACATGTTGAAAGAGGTCTGGTAAATGGATCAATGGGTAATGTTGTTGATTTTGTGAAATACAGAAATAGAGATGGAATTGAATTTTTAAAAATTAAATTTGATGGCATTGAGGAAGTACAGCTAATTGGTTGTTGTTCTGCTAGATTTTTGCTTGTAAAAGACTTATATGTTCGCCGTAAGCAGTTTCCTGTTTGCTTGGCATATGCGGCGACAATCCATAAATCGCAAGGTTTAAGTGTAGACAGTGCATTGGTGAATATTGGCAGTTCTGTGTTCAAGGAGGGTATGGCATATGTGGCATTGTCACGAGTTAGAACTTTATCGGGATTGTACTTGATTGAGTGTGATGTCACAAACATTTGTGCGGATCTAGATTGTGTTAAGGAATACAATAGGTTAAGAAGAGAGTATGCGCCACATTTGCCTCAATATCCTTTGTTTGAGAAACGTGTGGTAGGCCGGAAACGAAGAAATGTGACCAATACTAGGGAGGTTGTAGCAAAAAGACGAAAAGTCGATGAACCTGAAATTATAAGCAGAAACAAAAAGGATTCTGTTGAAGATGTTGTTGGTTTTCAATTTGAAAACAGTTCTGGTGTCAACTGCTATGCTAATGTAGTGGTTAATGTTTTGTTTTCTCTAGAAAATGTAAAAGAAGAGATTGTGGTCAATTCTGATCAAAGATTTTGCAGTTTGTTAAATTCTGTCTTAGAAAAATGTAGCACTGATAGAACAAACATAGAAAGTGTGTCTGAAATTCGAAATCTGTTAGACAGATGTTCAGGCCAAACACAATTCTCTCAAAATATTCAGCAAGATTGTCAGGAGTTTTTAATGTATATCCTTGATGTATTGCATGCTGAAGGCGTAGATGTAGATCAGCTGTTTGGGCTTTCTTATCAATGGCAGCATGACAGCGAGAACTGTATGGTATCAAGTACTACTAGTGTAGACTCAGAAAGATTTATATATTTAACTTTGCCAGACAGTAAATCAGTCTCCTTTAATAAGCTAGTAAAAGCAGCTGATCACAACATGGAGTGTAGCCAATGTAAATCTGAAATGATGTCCACATTATTTATACAAACATATGGCCAGTATGTCATTTTAATGTTCCAACGATGTAGGCCTGATGGAACAAAATTGACAACTTTAATTAAAAATTTTGTGGCTTCGCAGTTGTCAATATCAGGAAGGACTTTTGTAACTGCAGCAATTATATATCATGACGGTCCTTCAATAACATCAGGACATTACACAGCTTATTTAAAGTCTAGAAATGGCTGGTCATTCTGCAATGATTCTGTTTTAATTTTCAAAAAAAAATTGCCGTATGACCTTAAAAACTCTTACCTGGTGTTTTTAAAACCAAAATTTTAGGGAAAGAATCTCGGGATGTGCTCTGAGGAATTTCAAGAAGTTCTAATGGCTCCTACACGATTTGGCCTTGAGGATAAGTGTAGTTCAGAGACATAACTTCTAACCATAAGACTGGACGTCATGGAGAAATAAGTGCACTTTGAATGAGTTCAGAAAAACTATTTCTTTTTATAAGCTAATTGAAGCAGCCAATCAAAACATAGAGTAGAGGGAATGTAAGTCTGCAATGCTGTCTACTGTTTTACATTGCTTTGTGATTAAAAGTGATGTAGAGAATTAAATAATTGTAGTAGTCATAGAGGTAGTGTAAGTCTGCTTCATAGTAAGCAGTATCAGTGTCATAGGAAATGTATAACATGACTGAGGAAGAAGGGGAAGATATTACTAGTCCAGGATTGTGAAAATGATCTTCAACATTTTAATTCTGAAAGTTGCGGAAATGCCAAATGATGGGATTGGCTTACAAGAAATCCAAGAGTTATAAATGGCTCTGACAAGATTTGGCCTTGTGGAAACTTGTGGTAGAGAGCAAGAAGTCATTTATTGTATGTAACATGTTTTTCAAAACGATGGAGGTTTTCTTTCAGAAAGTGGCGGGCTGAAAGTAATAACAGCACAACAGAGTGTAAGCTGTTCATAGGACATCCTTTGACGTCATGGAAAGTAAGTTAACTTTAAGGAGTTCTGAATTCTGATTTGTTATGTTGTATGGGTTTTTTAAACACAATCATTTTGATTGTGTTTTTTTTTCCCCGCTGTTATATGATGAATACCTTCAAGTCACTGTTTTTAGTGAAATTTGATACATTCTGAGAACAGCAAAAATAAACCATTTAACATGTATAATTAATTCTGTACTGTTTCCATTTATGATGTACATTTAGAACTGTGTAGGAGGGATGGAGAAGGAGAGGCTTCTGTAAGTGTCAAAGTTCTTGCATACAATGCTCATATTCTACGTAGTCTTTCATATGATAGACTACATTTCCACAATGAGATACCTAAGCAAAGGAAACACAGGTCATATGATTGTGGAATGAGCACAAAAATTTCCATGTTTTTCAATTATATTACCTGTGTTTCCTAACATTACACACCACATTGTGTAGATGAGGTTTAGGCCTGCTCCTGGAGACAGAGGAGGTCTGACATTTGTTCAAGAGTGCAGTGGACATTAATCACTTCGTTGGTAGGCCTCCACATGTATTATGTCCTCTGTTCTCTTCAAACAACTCGAAATTTCATTTGGAACCCTGAGTAGGTCTCACCTCAAACAAACCTCTGGATAGGACACATCTTATTGGCATCCTGAAGCAATCATTTAAAATGTTAGTGTCTTGCGACACTTTTCTGAGACAACAGCAGTGCAAAAGATGCACCATGTTTTAAGATAGGCCTCACTTCATCTGCATCAAGATACTGTTAGTTTAAAATGTATATCTTTAGGACTGTGTAGGGGGCCTGGAGAAGCAGAAGCTTCTGTCAGTGTCAAAGTTGTTGAAAAACTGTTTGTCCTTCAATCTTTCCCCTTGTCTTTTGTAATTTTTAAATACATGTTTTAATATTTTTCAAATGACTGTTCTCTCTTTCACAGATTGAAAGTATAAAAACAAAAAGTGAGTAATTTAACGACAATTATAAGGTAAATGTTTTGTATTTTTTTCGTTACATTTCTATCACATTCACCTACTATTAGTTCCACAGCTTTATTTCTTTAACCCTCAGTTTCCTGCCTTTGCTACTTTCCTCATTCTTTTCTCTTTTACCTACTTACTCAACTCCTTCCACTCCTTTTCTCAGTCCCTCTCTTCTCATAGTTCCTCACTCTTGTTCACTCACTCCGTCTCTATTACTCTTAGTGTCTTTGACTGATCACTTTTTCACTACTTGTTCATAATGCTTTCTCTGTGTAGTTGAAGCACACTAAGGGGCATATTATGAACACAGCCAATAAAATTATTGCTGTTTTTATTGGCAGAAAACTGGTGCAAAAGTGGTTTTAGCGGCAGTTTTCTGCCGCAAAAGCGGCTTTGGTGACATATTTCTGCCGATAAAAGCTGCAAAACTTTTATTGCCTATGTTGATGATATGGCTCTATGTTATTTACATTTCTTTGCTGTTTCAATTAATATTTTTCTGTTATTTTTTGTTTTCTGTTTTCTATTTTTTCTCTCTGTTATTCCCCATGTTTTAATCTTATTTTGAACATTCACTCACATTCTCCAAGAAACTCTTCTTTGTTATTGTTCTACTCTCTTTTTTTTCTTTCACTTCCTTATCTATTTTGTTTTCCACAATTATACCCTCTTCCGTCTTTTCTTCGGTAAATATATCTATTAAACAGTATCTCTGGTTTACCCCCTATAGCTGTCCTTCTTTTAACATCACTCTCTGTTTACTTTCCTTATACTTACTCTTCTTTTTTAAATTTTTTGGGTTCGCTCCCGGTTCGCGAACTGGGAGCGAACTAAAAGAAATAGAGCTTGCTAGAGTGCTAAGCATTCTAGCAATTTTTTTTGAAAGGGGAGGTAGTTCTGAAAAGAACTTTTTTTTAATGTTTTTGTTGTTTTTTATTTTTTGAACATTTTGTTGTTTTTTTTGTATTTTTTGAACAATTTTATATTTTTTTTGGGGGGGGAAACAACAAAAAACAGGCATTGAAAAGGGCTCAACAGGAGCAAAAAAAAAATTACTGTGTGGGGCGGTTAGGGCAATTATGATTGTTGTAAGCTAGGTTTATTGAATTGATACTCGTGTTGCCACATGATATCAATGCACCGCAGTGCAGACAAGTAAACTTCATATGCCCAAAATTATCCTGGATGTTTGGCACGGTTTCCCGTGCCTCTGCTGCTGTCAAAGAAATCAACGAAGTTGACCTGGTCACAGGAGTTGCTGTTAGTTTTTAGTTTAAAATATTTATCAAGCGCAATGTACACCTGAGCGGTTTCTTGGCGCTAAAGTAGAAGACAACCAACTGAGCTAGAACGGTAACTAAGGCGACAACTGGAAAACAGGCAATTTACTAAAGAAGAGCCTGAGAAAATAAAAAGGTCTTCAGGGCTTTGCGGAAACTGGAGTACTCGGTGAGGGACCTAAGATGAAAGGGGAGAGAGTTCCAGAACATGGGGGCAAGAGTGGAAAATTTTGAGCCACCCTGTTTTTTTTTCCGGTAACGGGGTACAGCTAAAAGGAGTTGTGCCGAAGAGCAGAGGTCTCTGCCAGGGACGTAAGCCTTGATGGCTGAAGATATGAATAGGGGGGCCAGGCCAGTCCTGGCCTGAAACGCCATGCAGCCTAGTTTAAACAGGGCGCGTTCCCGCACAGGGAGCCAGTGAAGAGTTTTCAGGAGGGGGGAAGTGTGATGGAATTTAGTAAGACCGAAAGCAAGGCGGGCAGCCTGGTTCTGCACTAATTGCAGTTTACGGAGGCTGTACTGAGGGATGCCATTGTACAGAATGTTCCCGTAGTCCAGGCGGGACAGGACCAGTGCGGACATAATTAGCTTGAGTGCAGGGAAAGAAAAGAAATGGGAGATAGAACGGATAGTACGGAGAGTAAGAAAGCAAGAGGAAACCACCGAACCAATCTGGGAGTGCATAGTAAGTTGATTATTTAGCTTAATACCAAGAGTCTTAACAGAGGAAACAGGGGTAGGAGGAGAACCAAAGGAGGGGGGCCAGAAGAGAGAATTCCAGGGACTGGAGCAACCACCCGTCACCACAAGTTCCGTTTTATCGGGATTGAGTTTCAGGTGGTTGAAGTTCATCCAGTCCCTGATGAAAGATAGAATAGATTGGAAATTAGAAATAGAGTCAGGAGTAGAAGAAAGATTAAAGATGAGCTGGAGGTCATCGGCATAGTTATATACCGAGACCTCCAGTTGCTGTAGAGCAAAGATGAGCGGAGCGATATAAAGATTAAACAGTAAAGGAGAGAGAGAAGAGCCCTGGGGAACACCGCACTGGACCTGACAGTTGGGTTCTGTTCCATGTCTCGTATTTCCGCCCGGCTGTAATTGAGTGGATGCCACCTGCTCATGTGCCTATGCATAGTATAGTTCCCATAACTATACTTTTTATCAGTCCCTCTTGATAATTTTTCTTTGCAAATGAGGCAGGTGACATACCTCGCATTCACTTTCTTCTGGCCTGGAGGCATTGAAAAAAACTGCCAAATGAAACTGGCTTTCCTATGGGAAACCCGGGGCACCTCTTCCAAGAACTGTGGTCCTTCTCTCTCCTCTTCCTCTATTTCTTCCTCTTCCTCCTCTGTGTTGGTGATGACCTGGGGAGGTGGTCCTCTCTTCCCATGAGGAGGTGGTGGTGGTGGTGGGGGTCCACCAGCTGAAGCTACCATTGAAGCCATTGCTCTAGTATGAAATAAGGTCTTCCTCTCACAAAGATGAAAGTCAGAGTGAGGAAAGAAGGAGGGGTTTTCATCATTTGGGAAAAATAATAGTTCTAAACCAATGAAAAGTGTTATTTTTAGGTCACCTGACCTAGCCTTACATGATTATGAAACCAAAAGTTAAATGAACCAATGAAAAGTTTTATTAACAAGTCACATGACCTCTCACGCTTATGTTACGCGCTGCGGAGCGCGCCCCGGATCGCTTCCGGGTCGCTGCGCTTCGCGCCTCGGTTCGCGTACCGGAGCACTTCCGGGTGCGCTAACACAGCGCGTCATAAGACGCATTACGCGACAACGTGATACGTCGTGCTTCTGCGACGCGTCACGATGTTGATTTCTAACGCGGCAGTTGCGCTAACGGAACGTTTACCGGTTCGCGGACTGGGTCGCGGCATCAAGATGAGCTAACGGGAAGCTTCCCGGTTCGCGAACCGGGAGCGAAACAAAAAAAATATTTAAAAAAAAATTATTAATAAACATATAAAATATATTTTTGGATTTAAAGAAGAATACATTTTACAGCTATAGATATTAGCTTTTAAAAAACCAATGAAATTCACTGAAAAAACCATAGGTTATAGACCATATATAGTTAGGAATTAGCATTTACAAAACCTTGAAAATTCACTGAAAAAACCATAGGTTATAGACCATATATAGTTAGGAATTAGCATTTACAAAACCTTGAAAATTCACTGAAAAAACCATAGGTTATAGACCATATATAGTTAGGAATTAGCATTTAAAAAACCTTATTTTACTCACACAAAACCATTGAAATTCCATATATAGTTAGTTGTACTAACTATATATCGCGCACCCGCAATCCACTGCTGATCATGTCACATATTACATCATTCATGACATGGTCAGTGACATCACTGATGACATCACTGATGACATCTCAAATGACATCACTGATGACATCACTGATGACATCTCAAATGACATCACTGATGACATCTCAAATGACATCACTGATGACATCACTGATGACAACATCCAGTGACTGTATTTTTCTGTAAAGTTAAAATATGTCTTGAGTGGATGTATAAGTGTCTGGATGAAGGATTTAGTAGGGGCATGACTGACTGTATGAGTGACTGATTAAATGTGTCTCACTGAGTGCATGGGTTAGTGACTAAACTGTCTTAATTTGTGCATCATTATGTCTGTTGTTCTGTAAACTGCTGCATGTGTTGATCAGTAGCTATATGATTAACTATATGGGTTATTGATTGGTTGCCCAAGCATTTGTATGGGAGACTGAGTGTGTGTGTGGGTGGCTGGGAGGTGTATGACTCTCTGCATAGATGTGTGAGCAGTTGATTGACTAGATGTATGGGTTCAAAAGTGCATGTGGAAACAGCTGTATGGGCAGTTGACTGTGTGCATGAGTGTATTGGTGAGTGAATGGATATCTCAGTGCTACATGTTAAAGTAAGTACATATGTAAAATACAGTACATGTGAGAGTTGACATATATAAATAACTGTGCATAAGAGCCAGTGAATGTGTGAGTGGCTGTATGGATCATTGTGAACTTGTATCCAGGATTGTATAAGTGAGTAAATATGTTTTAGTATATGTTTGAATAAGTAAGGTGTGTATAACTGTATAGTTGAGGAAATGGAGGTGTGATTGATTCTTTGTATGACTGACTAAGTGTCTGAGTAACTCCATGGATGAGTGACAGTCTATGAGTGTCTGTTTACACTGATTGTATCTAAGGTTATATTAGAGTCTGAAGAGGTTCATCGTATTATCACATGAATGATGTCATCAGTGATGTGATCAGTAATGTCAAATGAGATGTCATCAGTGATGTCATCAGTGATGTCATTTGAGATGTCATCAGTGATGTCATTTGAGATGTCATCAGTGATGTAATCAGTGATGTCATTTGAGATGTCATCAGTGATGTCATCAGTGATGTCACTGACCATGTCATGAATGATGTAATATGTGACATGATCAGCAGTGGATTGCGGGTGCGCGATATATAGTTAGTACAACTAACTATATATGGAATTTCAATGGTTTTGTGTGAGTAAAATAAGGTTTTTTAAATGCTAATTCCTAAATATATATGGTCTATAACCTATGGTTTTTTCAGTGAATTTTCAAGGTTTTGTAAATGCTAATTCCTAACTATATATGGTCTATAACCTATGGTTTTTTCAGTGAATTTTCAAGGTTTTGTAAATGCTAATTCCTAACTATATATGGTCTATAACCTATGGTTTTTTCAGTGAATATATATATATATGAAGGTAGTTGTAGTTTGGACCAAAGTTTCGATAGGAAAAGAGTTTTTGGTTTTTCCAATACCTTTGGCGCCGCTTGACAAATCTTCACAAAAGTTTCCAAAAACATTCTCTTTTTTGGTTCAGCTGATGTGTTGATATTTTTGGGATGATCCATCAAGTGTAGGCCAAAAAAAAGAGGAGGGGTACCGAAACGGGTTTTCCCCATGTTATGTTTATGCAGATTTTTCATATTTTGAACATAACTACACCCCAAACCACTGAATGGAGTTGCACCATATTTGTCAGAAAGCTAGTTGGGCCAGATTGAGTACTTTTTTGTGATTTGGTGTAAATCCATTTAGTAGTTTCAGAGATATTTAAGTTTACAATCTATAGATACCTAGGAGCCCAAAATCCTACTGAAACCCTACTGAAATTTGATTAACTGCCAACATTAAAGTCTTGACAGCCACCTTGGGACTCGGTTCAATCCCATAGGGGGCTCCACCGCAGGGCCTAAAAATACCTTTAGAAAAAATTTGGCAGGATCCACGGCTTAAAAAAAAAATGAAATGCTGGCTCCCATGCTTCGTACATTATTGGGCCCTGGGTGGGCCAGGTCTCAGGAGCATTATGAAAAAAGAGGGTTTATTATTCCGGGGGGAGGGGCACTTCTTCCCCAGGGCTTCATTAAAAAATAATGTGAGGGAGGCCTGTATGGCCTCCATCACTGTCCCGGGACCAGAAGTATTTTTAACATATATCTATTTTATTTTGCTCACACAGGTATCGAGCACTGTTGGGTTGTGGGAAGTAGCAAGATGTGCATCACACCCTTACCCCTGGGATCATAATCTCAGTTAACTAGGAACTGTGATTACACAAGCCCACTTGAGCAAAACATCACTAGAATACATGGTGGGTAGATATATGTTAACCTGCAATAATTAACTGTAGGAAAACTGTTATGCAATTTCTGTTATGTATGTCTAGACATTGTACCTCTTTCAATATTTAATAACTCAAGTGGATGTAAATATGGCTAACTGTGCAATTTTACTACCTATATTAAACATAAGCCCAGATGTGCACCCCCTTTCAATCTATCTATTCATTGAAAAACTTGGGAGGCCTTACTTCTCGAAGTAAAATTATGTGTGGATGGTAAATGCATCAAGCACCTGTATGGACAGGTGATATCTTTTCCATACTGGCACAGCCCTATAGAAGTGCATGGGATACTATACTGCCTTAAGTTCCGCTATGGAAAAGATGGCAAGTTAATTAATTGACAATTGAATCATACTAAGTGTTCAGTGATTATCTTAATAAAAATAGCACTGATTGTTTCCTCACAAATACATTCTTTGCATGCTTTAGTGCAACTGCACGAAACAGGTGAGAATGCAATTGTAAATATATAACTATGCAAAACTGTAATATATGGTATATGATACGTGTCACTTTACAATGTAACTTCATAGTTCTTACCTATTCGACAGTTGCATTGCATATATACCAAGATGGCATTGGTTTTTCTTTGTTCATCTTGCACTGTGCACTATGGTAGGCCTTTGTTCATTTTAATGGTAGCGTGTGTTTATGTAACTGAGTATGACAGACCTCGAAACACACCATGACCAAAGCGAAAGCCGAAACACGTTGGTGCAGAGGCATTTTGTGAATAAATATTTCAAAATTTTGGTGATGTGGTATTGTGGGCTGCCGGAGTCCGATGACCAGGACTCCTGTACTGCACCGCTGTAGACCCGGGTCTCCGGACCTCATGTATGGTGACTGTTAGAAATGGTGGTCTCTAGTTGTCAGAGTTAGGTACCTTTGTCCAAGTAGGGACCCTTCTTCCTAATCGGGGTAAAGGGGATACACTTCTAAAATAACTCCTGCTCACCTCTGTAGCTTGGCACACGCAGACAGGCTTATCTCAGAGGCAGTTTGTAAAGCATTTGTAAACACATACAGTATTACAGTGAAAACACTACAAATGGACACCACAACAGTTTAGAAAAAGAAGTAATCTTTATCTAAACCAAACAAGACCAAAACAACAAAAATCCATAATACAGTAATACAAAATGTGATTTTCAAATGGTAGAAATAGTTCAGTTCAAAGCAAATTGCTAAGACCACCCTTTTCACACCTAGTACCTTGGATGCGTTGCGCACACAAAAAGGGTCAAAAGGAAGGTGATGCGTCGGTTTCTTACAATCAGGGAAGGTGATGTGTTGGTTCCTTACGTGAAGACGAGGTGATGAGTCTGTTTCTTATTGGGTGGGGAGGTAATGCGTCAGTTTCTTAGTGCATCCCCTATGATGTGACAGAACTGGCGCCTCGATGTGATGCGATGATCCAGGATTATGTATGGGTTCTTGCAGCCTCAGCAGGGCTTGCGTCGGAATCGGTACGTGATCTTGGACTTCAGAGACCGGTGCACTTAATGCGGCGTGCAATGATTTTTCGAGCTTCGGGTAGTCGCTGTGTAGGTTTCTTCATTTTTTAGATCAGTCACAAACAGGTACAGATGTGTTGTGCTTCTAGTTGTTGCGTTGCTTTTCCAGCTCCCTCAACCAGAACAACCTCCAGAGGCCTAGAACAGCTACAGGCACCTCTTGTCAGGTCAGAACTCCCAGCAAGAAAGTTCAGGGGAGCTTAGGGTAAAATCTTTGTGTCCTTGAGACTTCAAAACAGGAGGCAAGCTCCTTTTCAAGACCTTGGAGATCTTCCTCAAGTAGGGGACCCAGCAAAGTCTTTTTTCCTTTCCTTGGCAGAAAGTAGCCACTGCAGGCCAACCCTAGACAGCAAAGAGCACACAGGCAGTATTCCTCCTCAGTTTCTCCAGCTCTTCTTCTTGGCAGAGGTTCCTCTTGATTCCCAAGAGTGATCTGAAAGTCTGGGGTCTGCGCCTCTCTTTTTCTAGTACAAAATCCTTTGCTCTCTGTGGCAGAGAAGCTCTTTGCCCCGCCAAAGCCAGTTCTGTCCTCTCTGGTGCAGCTTCCTGGCTGGAGGTGGATACTGCATTGTCCTTGGTAGGCCAGGCCCATTCAGGTGTGAAAGAAATCTCCTCCCCCTACTCCGAATGCTGCTCAGGTCTATTCATCCCAGCCCTGACTCACCTTGGAAAAGTAGGACACAGGTCAACCCCCCCAAGTGGCTGTCTGAACAGAATGCACCTCCTCAGCCCCTGTCACTACAAATCCAGGCAGTAAATACACAACCCTAACAAAGGCACACTGGATGAATAGGCAAGAAAATACTTACTTTCTAAAAGTGGTATTTTCAAACCCAGAATATAAAAATTACCCTCATTAATAGATGCATCTGAACATTCTGAGTTCAGGCATATCATTCTTTATTTCCCTATCTTGTTCTCATGGACAGTAATGCTCATAAGATGCTATGAGAAAACTCCCCATGCTACCCTATGGGACAGATAACCTTACAATAGTAACACAATAAATTGGCAGTATTTCACTATCAGGACATGCCACAGACACCAGGGCATGTCATACCTTTCACATACACTGCACCCTGCCCACAGGGGTACATTGGGCCTACCTTAGGGGTGACTTTCATGTAAGAAAAGGGAAGGTTAGGGCATATCAAGTTTGTGCACTTGCCAGGTTGCCATTGCAGTACTAGACTGCACACCTTGTTGTAAGGCTGCTTGTGTAGGTGGCACAATCAGAATGCAAGCCTACTAGCAGCCTTTGTTTTACAAGCCCGGGCACACACAGTGCACTGTACTAGGGACTTAAAAGGAAACCAAGTAAACTAATCATGGAAACACCAATTCATAACAACAATTTACAGGGATAGCAAATGCACTTCAGCACTGATCAGCAGTGGTAACGTGCCCAGAGTCATAAAACCAACAAAAACAGGTCAGAAACAGGAGGCTAAAAAGCTAAAAGTCTGGGGAAAACCCAGCTGTACAAGCCAGGCCTAACAGTGACACATATATAGGTATGTGTATATATATAAATATATATATATTCACTGAAAAACATAGGTTTCAGGGACGTTATAGTTAGCTGGACATTTCACTCTTACAAAACCATAGAAACTCCACCGTTTTAGTTATTTCAGCTAACTATAACTCGTGCACCCGCAATACACTGCTCATGACGTCACATATTACACTATTCATGACATGGTCAGTAACATCACTGATGACATCACTGATGACATCTCAAATGACATCACTGATGACATCATCCACATGAAAATCTGATGCACCTCGTCACACTCTAATATAACCTTTCACACACCCACTGTAAAATACAGACTACCATTTTCTAAATCATTTACACACCAATACCAGTAATGGCATACGCACTCACTGATTCCTAGGTCTACACGCACATCCACTCATTCATCCATACAATCACTCATACATGCAGTCACTCAACAATACACTATCATATGCACTCATAGACCTATACTGATACTCACACACCACCACTCATCCATTCAGTTACTCACACACCTAGTTAGTTATGCTAAGAATCAATCACACTCCCATTTACTCACCTGTACAATTATACACACAGCACCTCACTTATTCATACAGATACTAACGCACACTTACTCTCTTATAGAATCAGTGATACAAGTACACACTCACCCATACAGCCAGTCTCACAATCACTGACTATCATGTAGAGTCTTTCATATACGTCAACTCTCTCATACATTGCATTTTACATATGTAGTTACTTGGACATATACCACTGAGACATCTATTCAGTCACCAACACACCCATATACACACTCACACACTCACACATACAGCTGTTTCCACAGGCACTCTTGAACCCATACACCCAGTGAATCAACCACTCACACATCTATGCACAGAGTCACACGAACACACACACTCAATCTCCCTCAGACACCCAATCAATAACCTACATAGACTCTCATGTAGCTACTGACCAACCCATTCAGCAGCTTTCACAACAACAGAAAGACAGACTGATACAGATATTCACACAGTTTAATCACTACCCCAGGCATTCAGTAAGACACATTTAATCACTCACTTATACAGTCAGTTATGCACCTACTAAATCTTCCATCCAGACACTTATACACCCACTCATTCTTCAATACACCTTGGAATATATATAAAACATATATAAAGTTACAGAAACACACAGTCACTGGATGATCTCATCAGTGATGTCATTTGAGATGTCATCAGTGATGTCATTGACCATGTCATGAATGATGTAATATGCGACTTCATGAGCAGTGCATTGCGGGTGCATGAGTTATAGTTAGCTGAAATAACTATAGCAGTGGAATTTCGATGGTTTTGTAAGAGTGAAATGTCCAGCTAACTATAACATCCCTGAAACTTATGTTTTTTTCAGTGAATTTCTAAGGTTTTTTAAATGCTAATTTCTAAGTATAACTTACCTGAAACCTATGGTTTTTTTCAGTGAATTTCAAAGTTTTTATTAATGCTAATTTCTAACTACAATGTGCCTGAAACCTATATTGTTTTAAATTTTAAAAAGACGTGCATACATTTTGTAGTGAAAAACTAACTGTAACAGTAGTCAGTTATAAGGTATAATTGAACGATGTTTAAAACTTAATTAGCACTAATTAACATATAGGTGTGGAAAAAGTGTGCCGCAGCAGCTGTGATACCTGACTTCGAACTATAGCATTCACAGTTTTATTCCTGGCTCCAGTGGCACATTAGCCCACCACTATGTCACAGTGGGCAACACCTTGCTTAATCATCCCAACACCCCACAGTGCCGGCACACCTTCCCGGGGGTACCTGTACACCTTACAAATACTGGTATTTTTAAAAACATAGTGATGAGAAATATTAGCACATACTTTTTTTTCTTCTATTCTGAACAATATTTTTTTAATATCTTCTATTTAGAATTACGGCAATTGATTGATGTTTTTAGTCACGAGAAAGAAAATTACACGGTTTGCCGGGTAACAGTTTTTAAGCTCTCCAACATATGTACATATTAAGGAACTTATACTTATGAGGATCGAAAGTGAAACCTTTACTTCTTCACATTTTGTAACTTTTCCCAAACCGTGCACCAGTGAAACAGTGAAAACTTGATCACGTGTCAACTGTAAAACTTGACATCTACATGGGCGGAGCCGCATCTTCCTTCCATAGACTACTCAATAATCAAAAAGTATATAAACCACACCCGTTGTTCAATTAGTTATTTACGCGTGTCCATTCTAAATGCAGGTTCCCTGTCTAGGGTCGGTTTCTTATTTTGCGACAACAAAACATATTAAGGAGTTGCAGTAACTTGTTTGATTATGGCATATTAGATATGTATAATACATAGCTATTTGTGAATATTTAAAGATTTGTATTACGGAAAAAGTGTTATCGGTTGTTTTTGCCAATTATATGTAACATCAGCAGCTTGTATTGCGAAACACCCAGAATAGAGGAAACTCTGTTCCTTTTCTGGCTCCTTTTCGGTTATATACTGTGACTATGTACATTGTAATAATCAGTGTATAGTAGACTTCAGAGGTGTTATTGACCCATCGACCCGAAGAATAAAGATTCATTTGTAATGTGAACAGCTTTTTCTTCTTACTCTGTTTCCTACCTTTGACCATATACTGTGAATATGTATATTATAGGATTCACAGTCATCATGATCTGAGAGGAGTTTATAAGCCGTCGGCGTGAAGGCGAAAGATTTTGAAGTTCCGGAAAAAAAGCTTTGAACATATTCACCGCTGAAAAACATTTTGTTATTGATCTTGTTTTGTGCTTATGACTTTATTTTCCTTTTCCTTTTTTGTGTGGCATCAGTGAAACTCTCTATATTGTAGTTGAGTGTCATATTTTCACACAAGAGGAATTGGAGATTTGTCGCAGCCAAGATAAAAACAATCTCAAATACAGCTTACTGACCTTTATAACTTAACAGATCAAATATTTTTACAGTGAGAAATTTTTATGACATTGCAGTTTTAAAAAGGATTATTTACATAGACACTTTTTTACTAAATGCCTTTGATAAACCCTACATTTCCTAATTGATATTTTCATATTTCTCTTTTTCTTTGTTGTGGTTCCTATTCTCGTTCTCCCTATAGAGTATATATGAATAGTATTGTATATACTACTACTTTTCTATATATACTTAATGGAGTAAGTGATCTGTTACAGAGCAGTGAGCGACCTCTGAGCACTACGACCAAACGTTCCCAACTTCTACAGAATAGAGATTGTAAAAATTGTGTTTTTTCTGTTGTGCTCCTTATTCTTCTTCGCCAGTGGAATACTATAAAGTCACTGTGTATATTTTAATACTGTAAACTTATAGTACTTCAGAGGGGTTAGAGATCTATCTCTGAGAGATATTAAGAACATTTACTGCAGTTATTTTCGTTGATAACTTACTACCTCAAAGTTTGCAACACTGCTAATATTTTACAAAATAGTAGTCCCTAAAAAAAAACGTATACCTAGTGCTTGGAAGGGGTTAATGTTTTGATGAAGCGTACATTTCTAGATAATATGACGTAATTTATGTTTAACTGTTTTTTACTTGTTATTGTTCTCCTGACCTGAGATAATGTAGTGCGGGTGTGTTTTTTTGTAGCACTTCTTTTCTACTCTATCTAAAAGTAACTGATGCCCTCCTATTTTAACAAGAGTATGGGGCAACACATTCACAAACTAAAGGTGACAAAAAAGGAGTGTGTGGCCACGCTTAAAGGATATTTTATGAATTGAGCTTTTATTTATTACCCCTCTGATATATACAGCTACACTTTCCTGAGGAAGTATATTTGTGATTGCCTAATGAAAACAGTTTCAAACCTAGACTTAATGTTTTTGCAGCATAACCACACCTACTATTTTGTTGCAAGGAAATAGCACTACCCGCAACAGAAGTAAGCACCGCAATATGACTATATATTATAAGTAAATATTGCTCCCAAGAAGTAGGTTGCTCAGAACCTTATTTAAATTAACCCCTTCCATGCTCATGATGAGCTCAGCTCATCATGCAACACAGTGCTCCTGTGCTCATGACGAGCTGAGCTCGTCATGACCACACCCATTTTTATTGCTGTCCAGCACAGCAGGGGAATCTCTCTAGCAGCGATGCGGTTAAGACAGCAACAGCACGCTTTCTTTTTCAACCCCCTCCTCCATATTATAATATATACTTCAAAGATGTAGCACTCCCCGTCAGAAAAGTAACCACCACATTATAAGTAAATACTGCTCCTGTGAACTCTCCCACCCGCTCACCTAATAAAAAGAAGACCGCAACACACTGTTATTTCCCCGACATGATTTGTGGGCCCCATAAAAAACTATTTTTACCTTCACAGTTCCTGTCCACCACCTTGGGACCACTGTACAGAGTTGATAGTATTCATACCCTCCCTTCTACTAATTTGTTTCCCCGTACTCCTTTGAATTGCATCACAAAATGGCTGACAACAGTGAACCTTTCCCACCCAAAAAGAAGCAAACCTGTACTCCGAACATTTTAGTTAATTAAATATCCATGGTGCTCTGCAGAAGCGGAGGGAATGGCTGCCATCACTTCTACTTTTAATGCTTCAAAGCCAATGAACATTAAGCTTGATAAGGTCCTCCTTGGAACATGCTACCCGATGAGATGTTCCTGATACTCCGCGAAGGGGAAGGGAATGGCTGGCATTTTAGTTAATTAAATATCCATGGTGCTCTGCAGAAGCGGAGGGAATGGCTGCCATCACTTCTACTTTCAATGGTTCGCAGCCAATGAACATTAAGCTCTGGAAGGTCCTCCTTGGAATATGAGAGCCAATCAGATGTCCTTGCTACTCCGCGAAGGAGAAGGGAATGGATGGAAACACTTCTACTTTCAATTGTTTTCAGCCAATGAATGTTAAGCCAAACACTAATTCAGCTATAGACACACTCAGGCACACTCTAATACAGCCTCTGACACGCCTAGGCACACACTGATATGGCTAGTGATCCAAATCAACACTTTCTTGTCTTGCTTGTTGCATTTGCAGTCTCCATCTCAATTGTGGCTATGGTAGCTTCATTTCCAATAAAAGGTTGTCCTATAGGATATTCGCTCAAAAGTCCTGAACTTTGGCTCCTTTGTGAACTCTCCTTAGCCATCTCAGAAGCAAATGTTTCTTCCTGTTCAGTCTCATCATTTGACATTCTCAATAGTTTAGAAACTCTGAATGCTGACTTTCAAAGTGTTGAAAAATTCTTCATAGCAGTCAAAGTCTCAGAGTAATTCCAATTTAGAACACTAAAACTTGAAAAGTTGTAGTAGTGCCAAATAGAAAAACTCAATTTTATCAGGTGTTTGGAAACTAACAGCCTGATTCATGTACATGCCGTTTTGCGTGTCCCTAATAGCGAATCATAGCGATTCGCTATTGAGGACACGCAAAACGGCATTCATGTAGGAATTGCTACTTAAATAGCGATTCCTACATGTTCTTTATTTGCGAGTAGCAATTTGCTACTCGCAAATACTCCCCATTCATTCCTATGGGCCAAGAGGCCCATAGGAATGAATGGGGATTTGCGAGTAGCAAATTGCTACTCGCAACTAAGATAGCGATTTTAAGGGTGCCAGGGGTGTCCAAAGGACGCCCTGTAGCACCCCTAAAATGCACTTTTGGACAGGTGTTGCGCACACACATGTCCAAAGGACATGTGTGTGTGCTACATGCAACTTTGAAAAATGCTTTTAAAAGCATTTTTCTGAGTTTTTGCTATTTACCGACAGGTCTGACCTGTCGGTAAATAGCGGCCCCAAAAGTCCAAAATCGCTATTTTGTTTTGTGTCATGAATAGCATTTGAGGAATCTCTATTAGAGATTCCTTAAATGCCATTCCACGCAAATATGCGAATTCTTACATAGCGATTTTTGCATTTGGTATCATGAATACCAAATGCAAAAATTGCACTCGCAAAGGGCCAGATTCTGAGAATCTGGCCCTTTGCGAGTGCAATTTACCTACATGAATCAGGCTGTTAGGGCCTTATTTAGATATTGGTGGACGGGTTACTCCATCACAATGGTGGCGAATATCCTGTCCGCCAAAATATAAACCCCCGAGGCTATAATGGGTTTTATATTTTGGCAGATGGGATATTAATCACTGATTTGATGAAGTAACCTGTCTGCCAAGATCTAAACCACACCCTAAGTTTTCTGTGGTTAATTAGACTTCCTTTTGTGTGTCATACCAAACAACCATCACAACCAACTACTGCACATTTCCCTTCATCTATGTTCTTTTTTACATTGTTTCTCTATCTGTAGGGTTGAAGAATTTCATAAAGACACATGTTTTCTAGATGCGGACTCCTTCTTGGATAGTAAAGGGCTGATTCCGATCTTGTTCGGAAATCCTCAGAATCAGGTCAAAGGCTTTCCTACCAAGATCGTAAATTTCGCTTCCGACCACTTAATTACAATTTATGCAGTCAGAAGTGAAACTAGCCAGTAATTCTGGATGGACCAACAAATAGCACCCACAGCTGACTACAAGTTGAGCACCTCAATCTTAGAGTCCCTAAAACTATACTAAGTTCTGTGCAGAAGACCTCCAGGACCTGCTGTGCTTTGATCCCACTGGATTTCCAGATAGAGACGTTGTATAATATGAAGGCAGCACCAGATAGATAGTCACAAATTGAAACGTGGGAATGTTTTGACATTTCTTTTATTTTTCTTCTTTATACGTAATCCACAACAAACAGCCAACGCGTTTCGTTTCTACTTGAGGAACTTCATCAGGGCTGAAAACAACACAAGACATATATAAATATACATAAATATATACAGTATATACAACATTAAACGATACGAATATAGCGGAAGTACATAAAACTTAAGGTAAAAACGACACTAATGATGAGAGAAAGAAAAGAAGAACAAATAAAACAATATATATCTATACATGGGAAAAGCCAACAAAAACACAGTACACACATATACCAATACATCCAAACTTGTTAGACAAAGAACATATATTTTATATGTAATACATATGTTTTCACATATAGTTACATATAGTTACTTCCAAATATTGACTCCAAAGTGGAAAAACAAGAGGAAGTACGTATTCCTTTATTTTAATAAAGCAAACCAAAAAAGTAGTACCTAGGGATATGATACGGAAAAAGGTTTTGAAAAGAGATTAGCAATTATTAACATGGGCATAGAGGGAAGAGATAAGAAAACAGAAAGAGAAGTAACGGAGCGGGATGAAAAGAGTAAACAGTTTTATCTAAAGAGGAGAAGTAGACACGATTTGGATGGACATAACATGGGGAACACCCTATCAAACGTAGATGAAATCAAATTGTGCTGCTCACCATAAGAGTGTAAAGAGTGTAGCAATTGGAGTTTGCCAAATATGAGAAAAATGGATCAAGGAATGCACTTTGGTTGATAGGTATTCGCTGTATTGAAGACACAAGCAAAAACAAACATTGCAATGATAAACATTATGAGGTAGGTAAAAAACGAAAAACGTGTGTACAGCATGGTTAATATTCAGTTTTGTACAAAAAACTGTACTGATGGTAGAAGACTAACAGGTTCAAATAGACAGAGAGTATTGTCATGATATGAATCCTCCCATTTCCCTATGGAAGTATGTGCTGTGACTGGTTTACTGTGGTACAAAAGGGGGTGGTGATGGACGGAGCATCTGAATCAATCAAACACTCACACCCAGTCAAAAGATCTGGGTTTAATCCATCACACAAAAGCGGGTGGTGATGGACGGAGCATTTGAATCAATCAAACACTCACACCCAGTCAAAAGATCTGGGTTTAATCCATCACACAAAAGGGGGTGGTGATGGACGGAGCATCTGAATCAATCAAACACTCACAGCCAGTCAAAAGATCTGGGTTTAATCCATAGCACATGCTCCCATAGGGAAATGTGAGTATGCGACCACACCATGTGAAATCGCATTGTAATCAGGCAGTTGGAACTGCTGACCTGAAGTCAATCGGACCCATATCGACAACGATGACGTCATAATAAGCCCTTAAGTGGCAAACATATTTGTTTTCACTCTGCAAGGTTATGAATTTCCAGGAAAGACTTCAACACTCTATTTCACGTCCTTGCAAGGCCTAGACTTGCCAAAAGGATTCCCTTTGATTATGAGTACAAACTGGCTGAGCTCAACTGACAAAAAAACCAAAAAGAAAGGTGATGATGGACGGAGAGTTGACAATACAAACACTCACCCCCAGTCAACTGATCTGGGTTTAATCCATCACCGTTCTTTAGCTCACTCCGCCACCCCAGTTCAGACATTGCCATATGCAAATCAGTCTTACCCTGTGCCTCATGGGAACAGTCCAGCCCGAACTGCCAAGCCATGTCTTCCCTGGGCCGGAAATCTGACCCTGTGCCTGATGGGAACAGTCCAGCCCGAACTGCCAAGCCTTGTCTTCCCTGGACCGGAATACTGCCAAGCCATGTCTTCCCTGGACCGGAAACAGATCACAGCAATCATAGCAACCAATTTCCCTATGAAGAAAGCATCTTTAAACTGAGGCTGTACAATTTCTTGGTTAGAAACTTTTCAGCAGTAATCTCCTCCCATATCTCCTTCATCTCCGTCTTTTCTGATTTTGTTATGTAGGAAGTCTTGAGCAACAGTATTAGAGTTGTCTGCCACAAATTGTATATCCATTTTGGCATTCCATATTTAGAGAAGCACAGGATTATAGTCATTAAAATACTCCGATGCTTCTTTTGAGTCAGTGTATGTCTAACTGCAGATAAAAACTGTTTACTCTTCCTTTGGAACTTTTAGGTCTTCGAGATCTAAAATGCCACTTTGTGTAATATTGTCCTTTAGCCCTGTATTTTTGACGTCAGTACTTGTCCCGTTGCCCTGTATTTTTGTCACCAGTACTTGCCACATCTATGTGTTTAAAAGTGCAGAACTTGCTTTTTCAGGCCTTTTTAATCACTGTCTTTTGGGATGGCACATGTCACAAACTGTTCCATGAAATAGAGTACAGACTTTCACTTTCTGTTCCATAGTTTGGTGTATCCTTTATCCATAACAGTGTGTTAATATGGGGAACACCTCCTGCTGGGTACTCTTTATGCCAAAAGAAATCAGTAACCTTGCCAAGAGAAGGATTTGTTTTGTTGCAGATGAAATATAGCATGGCTTGAAAACTGTGGTTAAAATATCTACAAACATTAGCTGGATCCAAGGAGCAAAGTTCTCTGACTGTCTTCAAATTGATATCCTTGGTGTTTGAATTTGCTTCTCTCAAAAACCGGGGAAGTACGAATAAAAAAAAAAAAAGGAAAGTAAAACGGGAGAAGAAGAGAAAAGAAAAATAAATAAATAAATAAAATTAAATAAAATACCTCAATATAAAGTAACAAGGAAAAGAGAATGGAAGAAATGAGAAAAAAAAAATGAAATTCATATATAAAATGTTTATTTCATTTTTCACATATCAAAAAGGAGGAGAGAAAAGGGGGACATGTTTACAGGCATCATTTCACGCTTGAAGTGAAACTTCATGTGTTCTGGCTCTGGTTTCTTGTGCATGGAAGGGGGAGACATGCCATGGAACATCTTCCTAGCAGTAGGGGGTAAAACTTGTGGAGAGCGTGCCAAAATAAGGAAAAAGGATAAAGGGAAGGAACAATAAAATAAAAGGACAAGGAAGAGAAGAAAGGAGGGTAAGAAAGGAAGGAAGAAAGAAGGAGGAAAGAGAAAAAGAATATTCACTTTCACTATGGGGTTTGGTTTTTTAGGGGTTTCTCGTTTTTCTTGGGTCCATACTAATACATGGCTACACCGGCATAAACACGTAACATGAATAAAGGGGATGGGAGAGAGAGGCTATAGGACGCAAAACTGGTCACACATCAGACCAGAGTAAAGGGGATAGGGTTTCCCAAGGGGAGGGGGATGTATGGAGGGGGGGCACAAGGGGACAAAAAGTACAATTACCTAATTCGTCAAGACCTTGCTAGTGCCATTTATATTGAAGATCAGGAGTGATGTGAGGGTTGGAGTGCAAATGGCTGGTTGCTGTTGGGCATGGCTAGGGCTAGGCTTCTGTGTTCAGAGATTTAAGGCAACATATGCTAAGGGGAAGGTTGGAATAACATGACTACTCTGTAGTTTTTGTCTTGGAATGTCAATGGCCTGCGCACGAAGGGAAGAAGAGTTAGAATTTTACAATATCTGAAAGACTTTCCGGCGCAGGTCATTGTCATGCAGGAAACCCATCTTCGTAAGACAGAGACAAAAGAAATGTTAAAAAGTCAGAACTGGGTGGATGCTTTTATGTACACTGACCAGACGGCAAATATTAGAGTGTTGTTGTTCCTTTTTAAAAAACAAGCCAGAGCCCAAATACTACAATCTAGGGAATAGCATAGTGGTAGGTGACTTATTCTAAGGATCTCTTTAAGGGGCATATTTTTCACGTTAGTGGGATACTATGGACCCAATCAAGATGACGTCTCACATCTCATTGCCATCCGTTCTCATCTCATTGATTTTCCGGATCCAGTAATATGGGTAGGAGACTTTAACATTGTTAAACCCTAAACTGGCTACATTGCCAAACTGTATGGCAGCAGTTCCCTCTAGCTCTCGGCAGTTGCTTTTGACAATGATGGCCCAATAGGGCTTATCTGATATATGGAAGGAACGGGCGGGTGACCAACTAGGAGTATCTTTTAGAAACTTGAAATACAAACACAAGTCAAGAATTGACTATGCCTTTATTAGTTATAGTCTAAAAGATCGAGTCAAGGAGATTGATTATCTTTTGTCGCATTTTTCTGACCATTCAGGTATTCTCTTAAGCATAGACTGTATACAACAACAGCATACTAGAACTTGGTCATTTGACCAAACTATATTGTTAGAGGAGGATGATATTATCTTCCTCCTCACGGAAACTAAATACTTCCTTGAGTATAAGTAGGGTACAGCCAATATTGCCGTGGTGTGGGACACTTTGAAAGCTTTTTGGAGAGGCTGTTTCACTAATAGAGGAAGTTTCAGAAAAAGGAAATTTAGGGAAGTCACCTCGGGTCTAGAAGCAGAGATGAGGGGAATTGAGAACAAACTGAATAATCAAGCAGGTATCGGCTTTAAAGAGGATCTGGATAAGCAAGATCAGCTCAAAGAAAAGTTGGAGAGTATTCTCCAAGAGAGAATTAAACGTAGATGGGAAGCAAGCAAAATCTCCCATTTTGAATATGGGGAAAGGGCAGGGAAATTACTCACCTGGAAAGTTAAAACAGATCAGGTGCCAAATCATCTAAAAGAGATAAAATTAGATGACGAGCAATCCAGCCGTTCCTCTGATAGAGATATTGGTATGGCCTTCCGTGACTTCTTTCAAGATATATACAAAGAGTCTATCATTGATGATAATGCTAAAACAAAAAGCTGGTTAGGGGGGTTACCCTGCCATCTATTACCTGTGATCAAAAAATAGACTTAGAACGGGAAATCACAGAAGAGGAAGTGAGGAGGGTCATAGAAGAGTCAAAAAGAGGGAAGGCGGCTGGTTCTGATGGGCTCCCAGGAGAATTATATTGATCCTTTAAAGAGACTATTATTCCAGTATTGGTTAAACTATATGACAAGATACTATTGGAGGGAGAACCCCCCCCCCCCAGTTCTTGGAATGAGGCAACAGTGGTATTGATCTTGAAACCCGGTAAAGATCCAACTAATTGGGGGTCATACCGACCAATATCACTGTTAAACATAGATTATAAACTCTTCTCTTCCATTTTGGCAAACAGGCTGGGTGTCGTGGCCAATAGTATTCTCAACCCAGACCAAAAAGGCTTTGTTAAAGGACGTCAATTAGCGGATCTCACCTACGACCTGGTCGGGGCAATCGATATTGCCTCCACCTTTATAAACCCTCTGGCAGTCCTAACTTTAGATACACCTATGGTTTTTGAGCGGGTAAACTGGGGTTACCTGTCATAAGTCATGGCAAAATTTAACCTGAGGGATACATTTCGTTGTGCTATCAAGCTTCTATATCAGGCCCCGACAGCTAGATTACTGGTGAATGGAACCTTGACAGATGCCTTTAAGATTATTAGGGGTACGCGACAGGGCTGCCCTCTCTCCCCGCTGCTCTTCAATATGTACAAAGAACCATTTGCACAGGTACTTAGGGAAGATTCTAGTATCACTTCTTTTAAATTTGGAGAGTGGGAGAGTAGGGTGGCCCTGTATGCAGACGACATCCTGATTCTGACAGCTGACTTGGACACAGCTTTCCCGATAGTTATTAAATGGGCGGAAGAATTTGGTCAAGTTTCGGGATATGAAATCAATGCCAGCAAAACCGAAACAATGCCATGGAACATAAGAGACACACAATTTCAAATTGGTTCCACTATGCATTATTTGGGGGTTAGAATTGTGCAGGATGTAGGAAAAATCGCAGCACTTAATTTAGATCGAGTTTTTAAAGAGTGTCAGTAACAGATGAAATTGTGGGCTCACCTCCCATTATTCATCATGGGGAGGGTTAATTTGGTTAAAATGTCAATCCTGCCTAAGCTCACATTTCTCTTTAATTCCATCCTGCTGTTCTTTGACAAACACCTGATAGAAAAATTCCAACAAGAGGTATATTCCTTCATTTGGAAGTACAGATCGACTAGGTTGGCATGGAAGAAGTTTAGACGGAAGACAGATAAAGGGGGACTGGTGCTGCCCGATCTGCAATACTATGCCTGGGCATTTCAGCTTTCACACTCAAGAATGCTGCCTAAAATGCCTATTAGTAGAGGGGGAGGAGTTATGTTTCGGGCTATGTTAAGGGGTGCAGGTTTACCAGAGGAAGGATTTATGTTTAAGTTTGGAGATTAAAAATTCTTCAAAATTGAAAATTTAAAGTTCTCCAGTCGATAGCAAAAAATTTCAAATTTAGCACCACTGTGGGACTCCCCAGGTACACCTGCATGCCTCCAGGATAGTTTGACAAAACCACTGAGAGATGCTGGGATTATAGCGTGGGGAGATCAGTTGAATGAAGGTATTTTCCTCTCTTGGGAAGATCTAAGCAAGAGAGTAGGGACAGGCCTTTCCAGATTGAAGTATATCCAGCTTAAAAGCTGGGTACAAGCCCAGTGTAGTCATAACACAAAATTTGGGAAGGGTAGTAACCTGGAGGAACAGCTTGTGGCTAGACCTGTGGGGAAAAGAGAGGTCTCAGTGTGGTATTGGGCAATTGAGGAGGAAGTGGATGGGGTTTTCAACCTTGCAGATGAGTTATGGGTAGAGCAGAGGGATATACAGTGTGATCTCGAATGGCTGGACTAATTCAAAACCCTTTATAGAGTAGTTAAACCTGCTTGGCTGAAGCGGAACCATATGTTCACTGCTCATAGAGCATATTTATCCCCTCTTAGGCTATCGAAATTTCTGAAAGGGAGAGTATGTAATAAATGTGGGATAGCTGAAGCATCAGACATTCATATGTTTAAGGATTGCCCTTCCATCTGGCCCTTTTGGGAAAATGTGCGTAAGACTCTTGAGAACGTATCACTACACATAGATCCGCCCCTGATAATCTTCGGCCTAAACGCTAACATCATAGGACCTGCTAGATCTTTGCTATTCTATGCAATTTTAATGGCCAGGAGACAAATTTGCAAGTATTGGATAGATCCAGTTCCACCAAACCACTCAGAATGGCTAACCTCACTATATGAAGTATCCAAGATGGACATGGCTAGACCAATGTAGTAAAAAAAAAAATCGCATTTTGGGACCTGCTTATTCAGTGGAAATAGAGAGCCTGTTTTTTTTTTTAACCCCCGGGTCCTATGATTATGCCTTCTTGGATACTTCGTGGACTATTGTTTGCTCACAGGCTATCGATATGGTCCAGCAGGTCTGTTAAAGTCCGAGTTAGAGTAAACTTAACCCCACCCCTTGACATCCTCCCGACCTATAAAACGTACCTTTGCCTGAGCCAATATAAGAATGCTAAAGACACCTGAGTTCAATTGGTAAGGCTTCGAATAGGCAGCAGTATTAATTAAGAGAGTTTACGGTGAATGAGGACACAAAAAAACACTGATAAGTCATCCCACAAGTACTGAGTCACACTGAACTTGTCAGTGTGCATCTCTTCCCCCACAAAACAGATCCACCTGGTAATGGTCTGCCCTACTGAGCCCTTGGCTTACAGTTTGAGGCCCTTCTCCACCCAAGGTGGCCCAGTGGTGAATTTGTGTTCTGTGCACTGTTATTTCTTTTTCTTTTCAATTACTGTTGTGTCTTTATTTTTTTCTTTACTGCTTTTTCTGTATCTGTTTGGGCTACCTCTTGTTTTCACTTGTCCTTAGTTTCACTAGGGTTTCCCCCTTCCTCAGAAGGTGTACCAAAGGCAAGCCAGCCTGTGCCCATCTGCCCTTTGACTGTGCCCAGCACCTCCAACCCTGGTTCCTGCAGCGTCCACTGCTACGAAGCCAGCACCCTCTACGTCTTCAACCCGGAATGTTCCACCACCTGCCACCTCACTTCATCGAAGAACCCCCAAGGTCTGTTCTCCTGCTGTAACCACCTCTTCCCCAGCCTTCGTACAACAGACCCACCAACTGTACGACCCTCAAGAACCGACCACATCAGATGCATCCTACTCAAAAACTGCTTCCTCAAAAGATAGGCATGGAGATTTGGCACCTGCTTGACTCCATCGCCCCCGATGTTGCCTCCTTCATGGAAACCTGTATGAACCCCACCTTAACCCCATACATCATGACCATCATCCCCAAAGGCTACAAAATCATCCACAGGGACTGCGTCAACTTACCCAGAGGAGACATCGACAACATACACAAAAAAATCCTCTCCCTCAAATCCAGCTTTGATGACCACTCACCTGTTGTGGAACACCTCTACCTCCGCCTCCAGTTCCAGATGCAGATCAACACAAAACCACGCCCCTCTATTCAGCGGAAAATAACTGACTTCATCACTCACCACCCTCTCACCTCAACGGACTACAGCCTCCTCGGTGACCTCAATTTTCACCTGGAGAACCTCACCATCATCAGGCTCAAGCAACTGGCCAACTATCCAACCCACTCACCAGGACACACGCCTGACTCCATTTTCAATGCAATCAACAACATCTCCATCAGGCACGCCAGACCGACCACCAGTACATCCACTTCTCTTTCACCAATCATTGCAGAAGCTGGAACAAGGTCACCAAGGACCAGCTCACTGTTTCCCTCAGCGAAACCCCATCACCACCATCCACGGATAACAACACCTCAGCACGCAAACTCCACTGTTGGATCTCCAACTGCACCGACACAATAGATCCCCTCAGGAAACCCTCAGGCAAGCTGCCTTACAAGAAAGCTAGCTGGTTCTCTCCCACTCTCCAAGAGTCCAGGTGCCTCTACAGATGGCTTGAGAAAAGATGGAGGAGCAGCAAGATAACAGCAGACCATGCAGTCTTCAACATCGCTGTTACCCCACACCACCATCTCATCAGAACAACAAAGAAAGCAGCCATATAGGAACGCATCAACAGTAATGCACACAACAGCAAAGAACTCTTCACCCTGGTCAAAAAAATTGCCAAACCCAGCACAGACACAGCTGCTATTTCTACCTTCCCAAAAGACCTGAGTGACAACCTCGCCACCTTCTTCCACTACAAGATCAAGGAGATCTACTACAGCTTCGCAACCCAAGACCCACCCACAGTCACTGCACCCAATGGCTCCAGACCTCAGTAGACCCTGCCCAACTAGACCAACCTCACCTCTGATGACACACACAGGATCATGAAGAGAATCTACTCCAGAAACCCCTTGGACAGTTCTACTTTTGGACTGCAAAAGAGGGGGTCCCAGAACATGTTTTACCCATTCATCTGTGAATCTGTGGCAAAATAAAAAGAAAACAAGTGCAGGCACCTGCACTTCTATTATTATGCTTAGGTGGCATGGTGGGTGATTCATGGTTTTTATTTTAGGGATACAGAGTGCAGCTTCCTCTCCCGAGCCTTAAAAATGCACTGGGAGCCCCATCCTCAGGGCCATCATTTGAAACAAAAGGGAATGGGGTGTGCATACTGGGGTAACATGTTGTGTCCCTCCTGCAAATACCCCAGAGTGCAGAGGCATAACGGGGCCCAGTACGGCTCCCATTGTCTCCTCTCTGCCAGGAATTTTTCAGGGAGCCAGAATTGCCACCAAAACCATGGTGGAGAGGAAACTCCTATTATGGTTGGCGGGACCAGGGCAGTCCGCCCAAGCATATTGCTGCCTCCTGACCACTGCAAGACTGCTAGGGAATGATGGTTCCATGGCAGCTGTGGCTGGGCATTGGCAGTTGGACCCCACTAATCATAATAGGGCAGTCGGGAGGCCGCCACGCCCCCACGAGTCTGATATTTTAGCCCTTTGTCTGCTTCAGCCAGTGAGAGATTAAAATGCTTTTGCCCGCTGGGAGCAGACTTGTGTTCTTTTTCCTTGCCCTCACCGATGTGGGCAAGAAAACAGAGCAACTTATTACTACCGCCCTGAGGGAGCAGCATAAATACAGCTGCTACCTTTGGTCAGGAGTAATGCTGGCTTCTGCACCATGTGGGGAACCAGATGGGGCCCCTTTATTAAACACTCGCCCCAGGGGATTGGGTTCCTAGGGCCTAATAAGTCTTGGATGAGGGGGGTCATGCATCCCCCCTCCATTTTAAAATAAGGTACTGCCCATGGTATGGGTTCCTACTGGCTAATAAGGATTGAGTAGAGGGGCTGCCCAGCTCCTTTCACCCTTTATTTATATTTTGACCCTAGAGAATAGGGTCTGGGACTTAGTTAAGCTAAGAGAGAGGTTTCATGCACCACCCTCCCTTTATTACTCAGCCTGGGGAGATGGAGTCTCTGGAGTCTGATACTATTCAGATAATGAGGCCCAAACTCCATACCCTTGGAATTCAGCACTGGTGAATGGGGTTTCCTAGGCCTATTAAGGCTTGGTGAGGTGGGCCCACTCCACTTTTCAGTTGAATTGTGCTCCAGGGACTGGGGCCCTTAGGGCCCATTGAGTCTTGGGGAAGAGGGCTACGTGCCACATCCGCTTAATATATAGGTTTGGGCCCCGGGAGATGGGGAACTCAGGGCTAAAGGTGAAGCCTATGTTGTATCACCAAAGGCCATGCGCAGTGTAGGATTCGCTGCATGCAGGAGGTTGGCCAAAGGCCTTGTGTGGCGGGGGTTAAATTTATATATGGTAATAAAATATTACTTTATATAAAAAACAATTGAAATTCACTGAAAAAAACAAAGCTTCAAGTAACGTTATACTTAGGTGAAATGTTAAGTAAAAATGTAATGTTTTAAATTTTAAAAACCACAGAAATTCACAAGCTATAGTTATTTCAAGTAAATGCCCTGAAAAGCATCATCAGTGGTGAGACCAGTAGTTAGCATTTGAGCATTTGCTTTGGTCTCTTGAAGGAGATCCAGATTGCAGTGATGCCGATGTAATCTGCTGTATGCCAACTGGCCCATATGACCATTGTGAGGCTGATACGCTGAACAACGCTATCCTTCATAGCATCACCAACCAATTGCAACACTTAATGATGCAATGCTGCCACATGAACAGTGAAAAAATAGGTTTGGCTTAGAACCTTCTTTTGTGGACAGAGGGTCCACTCTAATTGAAGAAACCTTTCTCCTTCAATGAAAGAAAAAGGGAGGCGGTCAAGCACTAACATTTTTGCAAGCTTCTTATTGTATCAATGGAATTTCTAATGGGTTCAGCAGTAGGGTAAATACTTGATGAACAGAGACTTGATGGTTGATTGTTGAGACATATTTATGAAGTCCTGACGTAGCTGTTGCATGCAAAGTGATGCAATGCCCACACAATCCTTAAGTCAGATTTACCATGTCACGCAAAGTTCCTCTGCATGGTTTAGCAAATCTGGAGTAATGCAAGTAACAGAAGACACTGCCTTGCAATACTCTGCTCCAGGAAGGCTTTACATTGGTGGAGAGTAGGTGTTGCCACTCATCCTCCCATGCTTTTTGGTGCATTCCAAAATTGACAGGGAATGTGTCAAATGTGTATGCTTTCTCAATAGAGGCTCATCAAAGAGGCATATTCATATTTCTCCTCATTGTTTTCTCTTTTTAAGTGTGCTGCATTGGGCAGCACACTTAAAGAGAGAAAAAAGCTGCTAATATGTACCATTTTCCACAAAAACAATCCTACCTGCAATGCTGGCACCGTTGCACAATTGTGCTAGAATGGCTGCATTGGCACTAGGTAGCACTAAGGGGCTCATTATGATGTCGGGCGGAAAGCCTCCACTCGATACCAACTCGGAATCGGGACTCACCGACTTGCGGTCTGTAGTTCTGACCACCGGATTACGATGCGACAGGACACTGTTTGGTGGGAGTCTCATTGTTCCCTTTGAGAGATCGTGTTCCGCCTGACAACCGGCTGTAACACAGGCTCCTATGGGGAAAGTGGGTGTTTTCGGAAAACCTTGCACGTCGCAGGCACACCACAGTATCTGCCACACAATGCAGGGTTTTACAAGGGGGTACCTCAAGTACCCCCTTGGCCATCAATTGTAGGCTGCAGGGCCTAGGGGACCTCGGGAGCCCTGCTAGGGGCCCAAAAGTCACTTTCCGACAGACTTTTTGTGTCAGACTGGCCGACGTGGAAAGGCTTTTGGAAATCGATAACATAGGGGCAGAAACGCTGTCCATAGTGGTGTATGATGCAGTGCCGACCGACACGAATACTGATTCGGAATGACCGCACGGTTTACATTCCAACAGTGAACATTGTAATTGGGAGTTCAAAATGTAAACCAACCAAGTTGGTCGTAAGGGCTCTCTCTGACACAGTCGAGGAGATTCTGACCGTCAGAAGGAGGCTTTCTGCCCAACATTGTGATGAACCCCATACTGCGCTGCAGGAATGCGCCATATCTTACTAAATATGGCACATTCTTGTTTCAGACTCACACCTCTCCATGATTGCTATCATTGCAGCGCTGAGACACATAGGCTTAGGTTTTGGTGGTGGCGCCTGTAAACCAGAGATAATCCTACTCCCAGCCTTTCCCAGGCCTGGAGTGGGGTGCAGTAGTTATGCCACTTTTTCAGATAAATTTGTAGGGCCTAATTCCTGAGGTGTGAAAATACATCTTCTCTTCAATGAGAATTTTCTAGGCAAGAACCTCCTTATTTGAGGCCCACTTCTTTTATGTGTTAGCACTTAGCACAAGCAGAAACAATTAGATAGACTCTGTTGTCACTGTCTTGATTCTCAGACTTCTCTTCTTCTCAGACTTACTTCTTGATAACATGTAAGCTTGCAGGCAATAAGTATGAAGCAAGACGTCAGAGAGAATTATACAATCTAGCCAATGTAATACAACTCGTCATCATAATCTTTGCTTAAAAGTTGTGTATCATACCTAAACTATTATTTGCTTGACATTACCCAGCAACAACTAACATTGTGCTCCTTCAGGGCCCATGGGTACCCAGTGGTAGGAAGGCTTGTAGCAATAAATTTGTCCAAATGAATTAAAAAAGTTCTTATGCCCCTCTAAGGCCCCTGAAGATGCTATAGTATGCAGTAGTAGGAAGTCAAAACTCAAATAAATAAAACATTGCTGGTGTGCCTCGAGAGATATTCCCAAAATGTGTCTGGACCCACACATGGGACTGGCCTTTACCCACCACTAGTAAATAAGCAATGTCAGAAAAAAAATGAAAAAATCCCCTACCAAAAATAGACAAGGGCAAAATCAGTTTCCCCTCCAAAATACTTTTAAATGTTTTAGAAAGAAAAGTAAAACACAATATCAACGTCGCCATAACGTACACACACTCATAATAAAATTATCGGTTAGTGCATTGGAAATAAAGTAGCTGATAACAAAGGAGTATGTCTTTCTTCCAAGGCTTGGATTCAAGTCACCCTGTCCCTAACTGTCATTGGACACATGCCATCAAAAAATACCTGGATTTGTCATTGAGTGCAAGGCCACCCCAAATCTCTAAAATTATTTTTTTTAAATATATACCACAGTTGTCATAAAAATATGATTTTTTTTTAGAAAAGAAATCCAAGGACTATTAAAAAGGACATTATACAATTCACAAAAAACACTGAAAATTGCATTTAAAAAGATCAGGGCTCGACTATTCCTAAGATGTGCAAACATTATCCCTTAAAACTACTTAATCTTCCAAGATCCTGCCCTCCTAGCTCCAGGCCATCCAACATAAAGCAAACAAAAAGTTAAAAAAAGGAAACATTGTGGTGTCTACTTTGCCGAAAACACCACATTTTATGCAAATTACTGCATTGATTACTTGGTTTTTACCAAAAATGCAAAAATTCCAAGGATGTGTTACAGCAAAGATTGCAGACAAAGAGAAAGTGATGCTTTCCCTCCCAATACAAAATAACAAGTGCTCCATGAAGCAGAGGGAGGTATTTTCAGGACAGGAAGAGGATGGTTTTAATGTCGGTACAGTAGCCTCCTAGTCTCTAGTACATTGTCTTCCAGTTAAATAAAAAAAAGTTTAGTACTCAAAAAAGTACCCGTACAGTCCATTGGGTAAAACTTCAAGTCAACAATTTAACTTTTGGTTGATTTCCTGGTCACTCATATTAAAACAACTGCCACTCATAATTGTATTTGTAGTTTCTTACTAAAAATTATCCAGATGGTCACCTTGGGTAAAAGAATCAACCCAAAACATTTGTTGACTGCCCTCATAAAAACAAATTGTCGCTCTCTTTGGGACGATGCAGCTTATGCTTGGAAAATGCCGCTCATGGCCATGCCTGTCGCAATAGGATTCTCAGTACGCGATGTGGTGAAATGGTGTAAATACCCAAATTCCACCAATTATGCAGGCAAAATCACAGTTTTGGCAAGACCTACTGGAAATAGCAACTTGCCAGCAACGATCCCAGAAAGGGATGGTGGTGAAACAGATAAGAGAAAATGGTCTATCATTGGAAAGATGGAAAGTGAAAGGAGAAAAGTAAAGTATCATTAAAAGAAGTCATGTATTTCATAAAAAAAGAAATGTGTGACAGGAGTCAAACACATACTAACTATTGCGCGAGAGAATAAGCCTCAAGACACAAACAGGGAAGAGATAACTGAAATTAAGATCATATTATGGGAAATTGTTCAGAGAAGGGAGGATATGGTCCATTGCATCTCAGGAACTGAGGCAAAAATTGAAGTTTTAGAGAACAACCGTCTGTCCTTATTTACCAAGAGTGATTATGTGAAAAAGAAAGTCACACATAACAATGAAGAGTTGGAAAAATCATAAAAGAGGATCAAGTCCCTGATTAGTGAGAAGAAAGAGAGAGCCAAGTACTAAAAATTTCTGATCACTTTGATAAACAATCTGACAAAGACAACCGTATTGATTTAACCATCTCCAGAGCGCAGAGAAATCCATTAAACAAACCTAAAGCTCCCAGACCCCTACCTCCAGTTCTCGAGTGACAAAGTAGAATTAAGCATTATAATCTGAGTCTTTTAATTCCCAGAAGGCTTTATTACTGACCTATCGTTTGATACAGCCTATTGCTACAAACAAATGCCCACACTATTTAATGTTTTCCAAAGGCTTGTGGCAAAAACATAGATTGCCCAATAGTTTAATCTCGTAGTACTGTGGAAGGGAAAGTAAAGATTTTATATGAGGTGGAATAAACTACTGTACTGCAAAAATAAGAAATAAGAAATGGAGCATGACAAGTGTAGAGTGATCACCTGACAAACAATAGGTAACATGAAGATATGTGAGATATATGTGCACAATCTGGTTAATGATTAGGATGAAATAAAATTGTTAATACCAATGACAGCAGTACTACTATATACCAGTAGTCTCTAGGGATTGGTTGATGGGCAAAAGTAGTACAAAAGTATCTAAACATGAAATCTGATTGTAAGAAGATGAGTTCTTCACTGGGGTAGATGTGAGTCCAACACAAAGAATTAGTCCAAAAACTGAATTCTTGAACTTATAATTTAAAAACAATACATACTCCTGGTAGCTATGAGACAGAGCGGACAGGCTTAACTTAATGTATCAAGCAGTTATTGTTACCCAAAAAAAGTCAACATTCAAAGCACAAAAAAATTCCGACAACCAGTTAATAAAAATCAAGAATATGTTATGAGAGAAATGATACAAATGTGATTATCATCCAGTAAGAGGAACGAGTGATATGACTTTTCAAAATATTTAGCTCAAAAAGCACCAAGAAACAGGAAAGCATCTATGGATACAGTAGACCAGGACCTAGGGACAATTTGTGGCCTTCGCTATGCACCAAAGAAAAGATAGTCATTTGTATGTATTAAAAATCTTCCTGCAGGGAAAAGTTGAATGCAGTATTTAAAAGAGTCTACTTAGAGTTGCATAAGCATTACACAAAGTTCTCCTAAAGCTATCGCGAAATACTCTGAGTGGGAAAACTCCTTGACTAGAACATTTTCGCACTTTGCTCACTCAAGATTCCTTCTTTGGTACTGAAGGCCTGACTTGGATGACTTAGATACTCCAGCACACATACCAGACATCCCGTTTGCCTTAATACAAATTATATTCTTTCTGCCAGCATTGAAGCTTGGGCTGGAAGCCTTGAGGGGTTGTCCTGGTCCTTCAGAGGTCAAAACCTTTCTAACTGCAGCCTTTTCTTCTTTTCAGAGCTGTTTCTCTTGGTCAATTCTGCAGCTCCTAGGACCATACGGACAGAACTTAGAATACAAAACCCCCATTAGAGTCCACATGCACAGTCCAGTCAGGATCGACTTACCTCTGTTCTATTGATCACTACAGAAAAAAGGACTGTTGCAGCTCTAAATGTCCCTGTAGTCACAAAGAATATTAGTGTTGGACTTGGCCCTTCCACTGGGTCAGTTCCAAACTTTTTGTCTTCACCCCTCCTGGTTTCTGAAGTGTTTTTTTTGGCATTAGCACTTAGCCACCACTAACCAATGCAAAAGTGCTCTCTTCCTAAAAGAAAAATCGTAAAATTGGCATACACCTGATTTGCAGCATTCATTAGGCCACACACAAAGTAGAACTTTTAAACTAGTCTCAAGACTGCCACTGCAGCCTGTAGTGCAATTTAAATTAAACTGCCACTTCGACTTGACAAAATACCCTTTTTGCTAGCTAGCCCTAAATCTTTATTTCTAATACATATTAGTCACCCATGGGATAATCCCTATAACTATGGTCCATAGGGCAGTGTGCATTGTATTTAAATAGTAGGACTAGTGGGTTTAAGTTTTACATGTCCTGGTTGTGAAAAAACTCATTAAATTAGTATTTCACTACTGCAAGGTTTACCTCTCCAATAGAAAAACATTGGGGTACCTTATTATATTTAATAATTGTTAGCTATTGATTGGAAGCAGGTAGAAATGTAAAGTTAGGCTCAAATCAATTGTCATTTAAAATCCACTTTAAGGGTAAAGCTGAATTTTAAGTCACTGTCCTTAAAAAGCCACTTTTAGAAAGTTGCCATTTTCCTGCCCTAACTAATTTTGTACCTCTGCCATTAGCCTGGGTTCACATGACAATGAATGTCTCTGCTATTGGGGTTTGTTGATTCCTGCCAGGCAGAGAGTCACAGGAGACAACCAGGTTGCTTGGGGGCATAGACCTACCAGCCCGCTTGCATTTCTAAGGGTTGCCTTAAATACAAACAAAGGAACCTGACACTGGTCTTTTGTCAACACCTACTTCATGGAGCCTTGGCAGGGGAACCGAAGAACTTTCCAACACTAGATATGAGCATAGCATAGATAATTCCCCTCACTTCAAAGGCTGGCACCATCTATGAATACTGGAACCTTAGAACAACTATTCAGTACACACCTAGACCTGTGGATACTACAGAAAAGGACTGCCTTGTTCCCAGGTGGACTATCCTGCTGCTTCAGACTTTCCTTGTTACCCAGAGGACTGCCCTACTTCTTAAGACCTGCCTTGTCCATCTGCAAACTGGCTCTTTCACACTAAGGGGCCCATTAGGATGTCGGGCGGACTTTCTCCGCCTGCCATCCTATTGTGAAATGGTACCGCCCGCCATATGGGCGGGGGACCCGTGGGGCTGGCGGTGTCTAACAGACACTGCCACCATATTAAACTCTTTTCTGCCCGGTCAACTTGGTGAACGGGCGGAAAAGCGGCGGACGGTCTTTCTGTCTGCTGCAGTCCTCCCGCCCATAGTAATATGGCGGGGGAAATGAGTGGTGGGCAGGAAAGGATCTCGGCGATCTGCCCGATATCCTAATGGGCCCCTAAGACTCTTCCCCCCATGACAATACAGTCAACACAAAGTTTTGGTGAGCCTGACTTTTTGCGCTATAGCGACTGTCATCAACGACTGGCAATGAAAATCTTCACTTTGCGCTACAGCAATGAAAGGCTGTGGTGGCCACTAAGCCAAAGAGAATTCCTACCCCTATAGAAAGCTGGTAACCCCAACCTGTGGTGTATCTAGGGAAATAAGCAACTCCCCTACCTTCTCAACCACAGCAAACTAATTCTGTAGCCAGCTCTCCCTTCCAATGCTATGAAGCCAGGATGGCTAATGTATATATTTGGATCAAATGATCCTTCTTTCCCAGGTCTCTTTTTACACTTAACTACGAACAGACACGTTTCACTCTGGTCACTTTTAAGTTCATGAAGGTCTAGAGCTCTTCCCTACTGTACTTTCAGATAGAGGATGAGTCGTAAACTTTACACCCATGGGAAACATCCTAAACAACGAAGTTTTAATTACGACTTACCTGAACAACGAAGTCCGAGCAACGACAAATCCTGATCAATGAAGTCCTGAACAAGGAAGACATAAACCACGATTTTTCCCGGACTGCAATGCAAAACTATGCATGGCATCTCTCCGCCCCCATTCTCTGGCCCTGGTACAATGCGTTGCACGTCACTCTCCCCCCCCCCGGACTACTTCTAAGGCCTGGCATTAATCTCCAACCCCCTGACTGCTCACGTCACTCTTCTCCGTCCCCCCACCTCTTTATTAAACTTGGAAACAGCAGTGAAAACAGACTTGCAAACTGGCTGGGGGGCTATGAGAACTGAGAAGACCTGACTGGTTGTACTCTTTGCCCCCTGGCACAATGTGTGGAATATTTCAGCTCTCCACACCCCTACCCCTCATCTACACATGAAATAGGCCTTGTTGCCTCCTGTCTAGCAGATTCCAAGGAGCACGGGGATGCTGCCAGCCCTCATCCTGTTTTGTAGCACGTCCTGCACCTCCAACTTGACACTTGACTGGAGATATCTGGCTGACGGGCTCTGACGAACATGGGGAAGCAGCCCGCTTTAATCCTGCTTGGTAGCAGACGGAGGGAACAACATCTTTAGGAATGCTCAGGCACTATCAGCAGGAAGGCAGGCACTGAGGAGAGCGGGGAAGAAGACAGCCTTCATCCTGCCGGCATGGTAATACGTTGGGGGCACCAAAAACAATGAGTCTCTCTCTTCCTCCCCCTCAATGTTGTCAGGTATGTCGTTTATATTTTCCATTGTTTGAATTGATTTAATTTCTAACTATTTTATACTTTAATTAAATAATAAATTCAAAATGTTGTAAAAAATAATTTTATTAATAATATTATATGGAATTATTATCAAAAATATGTCAACACTTTTCAATCATGTGTAGTTAGTTTGGTTTTTAAAAATATGACTATATATTAAAATATACGTTGAATAAAATAAAAATGAAATGGGTAATGAGCAATTTAAAAATATTTTCTGGAAGTATTGTTATCACAATAGTGCCATCTATTGGCCAGTCACGTATTTTTTTCGTGGTTTAGGAAGTCGTTGTAAAAAAAGTTGTGGTTTAGCACTGCTCATTGATTAGCTTTCGTGGTTCAGGAAGTCGTCGTTTAGGCAGTAGTTGTTTAGTCATACATCCCACCCATGTGCTCCTGCTGAAAGTTCTAAGTCATTATCTCTGCTCTGCAATGAGTTTTCAGTTTCTCACATCATTGAGGGGTAAGCATTGAAAGTTAGCAAAACTACAGGCAGGTTAATGCTTATTAGCCTAATTGATCAGGCAGAAAATTCAATTTATAAAAGTTACTTTTCATGTAGCTGTCCTGTAGGGAAAATCTAACATCATAATTGAACTGTTTAATGAATATTATAAACCGTAGTAGAGTTAACTCAATAGGTTATTGTAAGCCAAACTTACAAATATTAGCATTTTAATGGCACTTCTCTCTTTCTCATTTAAACAGCTTGCGTCCTATGAATTGAGAATTGCTTTTGTAACGCTAATCATTTTTGGAACATGCCAACCTTAAATTCTTACATGTTCAACTTTTAAATATCAGGCACCCTAACTTGTGCTCTACGAAAATTGTTTAGGGGTGAATTACCTGATATTTTCAATTAGGTGACCTTCCTATCGGAAATGGTTACCATGACATGTCTCTGTACAGGTTTAAAAGCTGCAATGATGAGACAACATATGTAGGACTGAAGCCATGTGTTCCTTCTCTACCTAGTGGACAGCACAATTGCTTAAATCCACAGGTGATAATTTACATCCATGTCATGGGTGTATGTATACAATACATGGTAATATATAGCACACTGGCAATAAACATGGTTAAAAGAGACGTCCGAGAGAGACACAGCAACCACATTCAACAAGACACTGCTGAATGTTAACTATTTTATATATATATGTGTTTTCAAATTGATTAAAGCAAGTGCAAGATATCTCAAGTGAACATAGAACCTACATATTCAATTGGTGACAATTTCTGACTTACATATAATTTTCAAAAAATTTACCAAAAAACAACCATAACAGGGATATTTAATGATTAATAAAGGCCATCTAATACAATGGTAGGGGCTGAGGAGTGGTTCACTTTTGAAGCTCACCACTCCAAGGGGAATCCACGGATGGGGTGACTTGTGTGCCTCTCACCATATTCTGTTTCCCAGAATCCCTTGCAAATTTAACATTTTCTAACATTTCTGTGATGGAAAGTTCTGGAATCTAAGAGGAGCAACAAACTTCAACCAACCAAGCATTCCCCAAAGTCTCCCGATAAAAATGGCATCTCACTTCTTTGGGTAGGCCTAGTACCCATTACAGGAAACAACCAAAACACAACGTGGACACATCATGCTTCCAATGAAAACTGACTTTTTTGCAATGTGCCTAGCTGTGTATTTTGGACTCTAGCTCTGCAGGCACCTAAGGGAATCTAGCAGACCTATACATTTTTTAAACCTAGACATCCAAAGTAATCCAGGATGCGGTGACTTGTTTGTCTCATACCAGGTTCTGTTACCCAGAATCCCTTGCAAACCACAAACTTTGTAAAAAATAAGTACATTTTCCTCATATTACTTTGATGGAAACACCCACCCTCCCACCATTCCCCTAAGTTTCCCAATAAAAATGGTACCACATTTGTGTGATTAGGCCTAGTGCCAGTGACAGGAAATGGTCCAAAAATCATAGTAGGAAAACAAAGGGGGGTTGCTGCACTGTTCCTATGGTAAGTGAGGGAAGTGTTAGCTGGCATGACCACAGATGTTAGAGTAACATCCTGGGGCATCCATTTTGTTGGATGTAATTGCCTCACACACCCCGAAGGATGTCATGCTTCATCATCGGCGGTTGCTCCTCGTCGGGGAGGCGGTGCAATCCCCGACGGGCTCACCTCAAAGAGGGGCTCTTTAGCGGAGATCTTTTTCCAACTGCCTTATGGTGAGGTGGGGGTGTGTGGGCTGGGCTAGGTGTAGTGGTGTGTGGGATATTAAAATGTAGCAAGGGGTACCGGAATTCAGTTTATTCTGGGGGTCCCCTGGCTGCAGTTAAAAAAGTGGGGTTAGCTCACTAGGTGTCAGCAGGTTAGGTCAGGTGACCCTAGATGAGACTAAAGGTGATGTTGGTCGACATGTTTCACGCTGTGGGTATAGTCACCCGCGATTCATCAGGACCTTAATAATGTGCAAGGGAAAACATGCTAGTGTCATGTATGTTGTTACCTCTGTGGGTTCTCCTATGCCTAGACATAGAGAAAAAAGAAGGACAACCATTAAATGCTAATCTGCATATAAACAGTTCAAGTTAATGCCAGGGTGTTAACACAGTGTAGCATGCTGTTGGTGATAAGCAGTATTGTATAACCGCCAATGCATGCCTTGCAAAGTGTGTGTGTCTCAAGTGCGTAGTGAGGAGCACACACAACTGTAGAGTTCGTGAGGAGGTTTGTGATAGAGTGGTGGCTAAAATCAAGATTTTTAAAAAACAGTTTTAAAGAAAGAGTTAAAATTGCAGCAGTTTGAGAGGACTGAACTGCTCATTTAGTGTGGAATCCGAGCAGGTGTATTGTTTATAAGGCACCTTTTGCAACTGCATGCACAACACTCACACACTGTGTCCCAACTGGGGAAACATAGAGCGGTATGTCTCCCGTGTCCCACTTACCTAATGGTTAAGGATTACATGCCACATGAGGGGTCGGCGGGACTAGACATCAGGGAAGAGCCCAGGGTTTCAGCTGGAGATGGAGTAAAACATAGCGCCTGTAGTTGGATAGTTGCTAAAGCTAATGTTAAAAAAATGTCTCCAAGCAGAGTTGGGCTTGTGTGGTCAAGGACCTCTACGCTGTCTCCCATTGTTAAATCCCTATCGAGTGGACTCACCTCCATTCTCCCGTGTCCGCGCAGTCAGACCTACCCTTCTCCGCCGAGCTCGAGTAGATGTGGGAGCTCGGCGGCCGGGGAAATTTAAACCGTGTTGACAGGTCGGCGTGTGACGGGGCGTCTCCGCCTCCTCTGTCAGGTCACATGGTTGGGGCGTTTTCTGCGGCGGCCATCTTACAGCGGTGTGCTGGTGCGCTTAACGCTAAGTATACATCATTCTAAATGTCAATACAACTATTTGTGTCATTTAGAGGGGGGTGGAAAGGTTGTTGATAATCACCCCATTTTGTCAAGGGCAAGTCACCACTATTGTGCGTGCGGAGTAGTTTGTTCAAAAGTCACTCGCTTTTATGTACGAAGTGTAGCGGCCATATTGTGATGGGCACAGAATATGTTCCGGGCATGTACTGACCATTATGGTTTAAGAAAACGTGGCAATATGTTGTATTTTGGTGAGCCTACTGCCTGAGGAGCATGCATGGCATTTGGGACACGTTACACAGTATGTGGTGTCGCGTTGCATAGTGTGTAGTGTTGGCAACAGGGACTGATGGTAGAATGATTAGGGTGGATCACTGTCGACAATGTGGCCAGTGTATGTGGCAACTGGTTACATGAGTGGTGGACAAAGGACCTTGATATCCTAAAGTGAATGCCACGGAATATCCTCGTTGAGACCCTGTTTGTCCGTAGACAAACGATGTACCCATCTCTGCTCTTTCCGAAACAGGGCATTGCTCGGGCAGTTGGGGCTGGCTTCAAGCACCACCCACCTCATGGAGTCCTCATCATGGTTTTGTTCAACGAAATGTTTGCACATCTTTGTGTGGGTCTTTTTGCAACGAAAGTTGCTACGGTGTTCAATGATTCTCGTTTTGACTGGACGGGTGGTCATCCCGATGTATAGTAGGTCACAAGGGCACTTCAGCATATATATACAATTTGATGTATTACAATTAGTGTGGTGTCTGATCTCCCATTTGAAGGTCTCAGAGAGCTGGATAGTCTTAAGTGTCAGGGTGTACCTACATACACCACACATTCCGCAAGGATAGTGGCCCGTTACTGGGGGAAGGTGCCATAAAGTTTGTTGGGTATCTTTCCTGGTGCACTTAGGCCTAGTACTGATCAGGATGTCCTTCAGGTTTTGGGATCTCTTGAAGGCGAATCTAGGTTCTTCTAGGGATAAGTCGCCGGTATTAAGGATCCCCCAATGGCGTCTGATAGTGCCCCTAATCTTAGTGGACAGAGGGGTGTATGTTGTTACACATGTGATTGGTTGATTCTCAACCGGGATTCTTCCTTGTCTCTCTAGAAGCGCTTCTCTGTTATTATTCTTAGCGCGTTTCCTGGCTTTGAGGACATCGCATCTGGGGTAGCCCCTGTCAAGTAGATTCCTTGAGATGATTTCGGACTCCTTTCTGTAGTCAGATACCTTACTACAATTGCGTCTTATTCTTAAGAATTGTCCGAAGGGCAGATTGGTACGCAAGGCCCTCGGATGGTGACTCTTAAAGTGTAAAAGACTATTGCGGTCAGTGGGTTTGCGGTACATGGTGGTGTTGATGGACCCGTCTCCTAGTCTTATAGTTAGATCCAGGAAGGCAATCTCCTTGGGTGAGGAGGCCATCGTGAAATGTAAGTGAGGGTTTAGAGAGTTGACCCAAACCAGGAAGGCTTCATGTGACATAGGTGGACCCTTCCATAAGATCAGAATGTCATCAATGAAGCGCTTCCACATCTTGATGTTGTCCATGAAAGGATTGGTCTCGTGATGTATATGCAGACCTTCAAACTTAGCCATGTACAGACAGGCCACCGAAGGGGCAAAGGTGCTGCCCATGGAAGTCCCCTGGGTCTGGTGGTAGTATTTGCCTCTGTATTCGAAGTAATTTTCAGTCAGAGCTAGGGACGCACACTCCATAATAAAGGTCTGTGGAGTGTTAGAGTTCCAAGTTTCCTGGCTTAGTCTTTCCTCAATCACCTCTAGAGTGGCCCTCTGAGGAATGTTTGTGTAGAGGGCCTCCACATCTAGGGTGATCAGGAGATCAATCTCTCCTGTGTTCTGGATGTTGTCCAGAATGCGTAGTACGTCTGTGGTGTCCTGGACGTAAGAGGGAATGCTTTTGACAAGGGGTTGGAGAAAGTGATCGCAAAATTGCGAAAGGGGCTCTAAGACTGAATCGATTCCTGACACGATGGGTCTCCCTGGTACTGGTCTCGTGGCTTTATGTATCTTGGGTAAGATATAAAAATATGGTACCCTTGGGTCTTTTTTAACCAGGAAGTCAGCCTCCTTCCTAGTGATCCACTGTTCGCACTCTGCGCTAGTGACCAAGCTTGTAATCGTGGTTAGTAAGCGCGTGGTAGGGTCACTGGCAATAGGTGTGTAGTACCTGTTGTCACTCAGTTGTCTGATACATTCCAACTCGTAGTCTTTAGTATTCATAAGAACTGTGGCGCCCCCTTTGTCTGCCTGTTTGATGGTTATGAGCGGGTCATCAGCCAAAGATTTCAATGTGGCCATCTCATTCCTAGAGATGTTACAGTACGATGTTTTCAAGTCCAGTTTTGAGATGTCTTTGAGCACAGCTTGTTCAAAAGTGTGCTTCGCGCTTGATTTAAAAAGCGCTCTGGTGCCAGCAAAAGACTTCCTAGCGCTCTTAGGCGCCTCGTTTGCCCCCCTCACCTTGTCTTGGGTATTCAGACCGCCCTCGGCCGAGTATTGACGCCGAGGGCTGGGATCTGATTTTGGACGCCATCTTGGGGGTAGGACTCTCCGCCCTCGCGCTCTAGTAGCGCTACAAAAGGGGAACTTCTCCCTCCACTCAGGGATTACCATACTGCTACAACCTTTTCCCTCTTGAGGCGGAAGCCGGGAGGTCTCCCTTCTTTTCTTTACACTTTCAGCTGTGTTTTTAACCTGCGTGGTGTTTTACTTTTACTGTGTGTAATATTGACTGGTGCTCTGCTTGTGCTTCGCGCTTGATTTAAAAAGCGCTCTGGTGCCAGCAAAAGACTTCCTAGCGCTCTTAGGCGCCTCGTTTGCCCCCCTCACCTTGTCTTGGGTATTCAGACCGCCCTCGGCCGAGTATTGACGCCGAGGGCTGGGATCTGATTTTGGACGCCATCTTGGGGGTAGGACTCTCCGCCCTCGCGCTCTAGTAGCGCTACAAAAGGGGAACTTCTCCCTCCACTCAGGGATTACCATACTGCTACAACCTTTTCCCTCTTGAGGCGGAAGCCGGGAGGTCTCCCTTCTTTTCTTTACACTTTCAGCTGTGTTTTTAACCTGCGTGGTGTTTTACTTTTACTGTGTGTAATATTGACTGGTGCTCTGCTTGTGCTTCGCGCTTGATTTAAAAAGCGCTCTGGTGCCAGCAAAAGACTTCCTAGCGCTCTTAGGCGCCTCGTTTGCCCCCCTCACCTTGTCTTGGGTATTCAGACCGCCCTCGGCCGAGTATTGACGCCGAGGGCTGGGATCTGATTTTGGACGCCATCTTGGGGGTAGGACTCTCCGCCCTCGCGCTCTAGTAGCGCTACAAAAGGGGAACTTCTCCCTCCACTCAGGGATTACCATACTGCTACAACCTTTTCCCTCTTGAGGCGGAAGCCGGGAGGTCTCCCTTCTTTTCTTTACACTTTCAGCTGTGTTTTTAACCTGCGTGGTGTTTTACTTTTACTGTGTGTAATATTGACTGGTGCTCTGCTTGTGCTTCGCGCTTGATTTAAAAAGCGCTCTGGTGCCAGCAAAAGACTTCCTAGCGCTCTTAGGCGCCTCGTTTGCCCCCCTCACCTTGTCTTGGGTATTCAGACCGCCCTCGGCCGAGTATTGACGCCGAGGGCTGGGATCTGATTTTGGACGCCATCCTGGGGGTAGGACTCTCCGCCCTCGCGCTCTAGTAGCGCTACAAAAAGCTCCCCTCTCCCTCCGCGCAGCGGACGCGTACTGCGGACACGCCGGACCTGCGCCGGAGTCGTGCCAGAGTCCTGCCCGTCTGCGCCCGTCAGCGTCCCGGCGGCGTTTGGCGCGGCAGGGACTTCTGGCCATTATGCTTTCTTACTCCGCGCAGGAGCTCTACTCCTTGCGAGCCGTGGATGCTGCCTGTCATTCAGTATTCCCAGGCCGCTATAGGGGTAAATATAAGTGCCCTGTCTGTAAATGGCATCCCACCAGCAACCTCCGTTCCACCTATATTATTAAGGATTGTAGCATTAAACATCTCTGCCTACTCCTTAATACGAGGTCGCTGCATAGACACACTCAGGAGATCTTCGATCTCCTTTCTACGACCAGTCCTACTTGTCTGATGCTCACTGAGACTTGGCTCAACGAGTCCTCCCATCCGGACATAATGGCAGCCATTCCCTCTGACTATATTATCCATCGACAAGATAGAGTCAAGGGAAGAGGGGGAGGGGTCGCCCTAGTTGTGAAAAAATCTTTCTCGTGCATGGTCACGCACACAAACACAATCGCAGGGGCTGACTCTCTCGCCTTTACCCTCTCCCTATCTCCCCAGCAAGCGGTGAGGGGTCTTGTCGTTTACAGACCTCCGGGCCCTGTGGGATCGTTTTTTGATGATCTCCAGCAGGCTCTGTCTGTCCTTGCTCTAAGATCTGAGCAGTGTCTATTGGCTGGAGATTTTAATTTCCACATGGATGATCCTCAAGACCAAGATGCTATCAAGCTGTTGGATATTACATCTACACTGGGCATGTCCCCCTATCTCTTTGGCTCGACCCATGACAAAGGCCATACGCTTGATCAGGTCTTCTCCACTTCACCTATTATGGCGGTTACACTTCTGCCGGTATTATGGTCTGACCACTGTCTCGTCCATTTTGAAATATCTGCCACTGTGAAACCAACGGTCAGTGCTACGAGGCTACAGTGCAGCAGCCATAGGGCTTTCCATCGGGTGACACCAGATCTGCTAGCTCAGGCTCTAGTGGATCATCCTCTGCCCTATACTGGTGATCTGGATAATGACCTTGAGAGTCTGCAATCCTGGCTCCTAGCCAGACTTAATGAACTTGTCCCTTTACAGCCACCTAGATCTGCTACCCAACGGATCTCGGCCCCTTGGTTTACGGAGGAATTGGCCCACTCCCGTAGACAATGTAAAGTCGCCGAACGGGCATGGAGAGCCCATTATGATACTGAGGCTAAACAGATCTATAAATCTATGATGAAATCCTATCATGATTTAATTCTTCAGGGCAAGAAATGCTACTTGGCCAAAAGAATTGAGGATGCTGCAAACTCTTGCAAGGAGATCTTCTCAATTGTTCGAGAATTTACCACCCCGCGCTTACCCCCAGCCCAGGACGCTCCGGCGGAGACCTGGGCCAACACCATTGCTAATTTTTTCACCACCAAAATTAGACTAATACAGGACTCCTTCCCTCCTAGACCACTGGCTGCTCCTCAGATTTTGCCGATCGAGACAGTTCTTCCGCCGACTGCGGGCCCAGTTCTGCTAGACTTCCCGCCCCTTACTGTACCCGCATCGCTAGCTTTGATGCGGAACCTTAAATCGGGCTCTCCGCGCGACCCGTGTCCAGCAAAATTTCTAGCGAGAATGGCAGATGTTGTCAACCCCTTAGCCAATCCCATTCTTAACCTCTCCCTGAGTCAGGGAGTTCTGCCTCTTCCTTGGAAACAGGCTATGGTTATTCCTCTGATTAAGAAGCCCAATCTGGACCCAGCAGTACCATCCAATTACAGGCCGATCTCGCTCCTTCCAGCACTTACCAAAATCTTAGAGAAACACGCTCACAGCGTGCTCTCCAATTTCCTGGAGTCGAACGAGCTGCTCCATGAGTCCCAATCGGGCTTTCGATCGAACCTTAGCACCGAGACGGTGCTCCTGGAAGTCTCTGAGATTGTGAAGGAGGTGCTGGACACCGGAGGCAGGGTGATGTTAGTCATGTTAGACCTGTCGGCGGCGTTTGACACCGTCCCCCATGAGGATCTCCTCACTAGGCTACATGCCATCGGTCTAGGGGGGACGGTGCTCAATTGGTTTCGTTCCTTCCTAGCCAACCGCCGACAGACGATCTGGGTCCCGCCTGGATCTGCCGAAATGCCGCCATTGGGAGTTGGAGTTCCTCAGGGCTCAGTATTGAGCCCTACTCTATTTAACATCCTCATGACCCCTCTGGCGGCACTGGCGGAGTCCTATGGGGCCCGGATCGTCTCTTATGCTGACGACACCCAGCTTCTGTTTACCTGCCACAAGAGTGAAGATTTCGATGGGGAAAGTATCCGGGAGTGCCTTGGGGCTGTTTTTAGTTGGTTTCAACGTAACAGCCTCAAGTGTAACTCGGATAAATCCGAGATACTTTTCTTCGGATGCCCATCGGAACCAGATTGGCATGGTTGGTGGCCCGCTGACATGTTCCCCCCAGCTCAGTCATCTAAATGGGCTAAGAACCTGGGAGTTAAAATTGATAATGAGCTCTCGCTCAAATCCCAGGTAGCCACTCTTACAGGAACGTGCTTCGGGATCCTCAGGATGCTTCGAAAGTTCTTTCCCTTACTTTCTGAGGAACATCGCAGGATAACTGTTCAGGCACTTATAGGATCCAGATTGGATTATGCAAATGCTCTGTATCTGGGTCTGCCAGAATATCTCTTACAGCGTATGCAGGTTACCCAGAACGCTGCAGCACGAGCGATTTTTGGCCTGCATCGCCGTACTAGTGCCTCAAACCTACTCTTATCCCTCCATTGGCTTCCTATACGGAAGAGGATAATGTTTAAGGCTATGACCCTAGCACATAAAGCCCTGCATGCCAATGGTGCAAAGTACCTCCAGAAGAGGCTGGATTTTTACCGGCCTGCACGATCTCTAAGATCGGAATCATTGGCTCTGGCGGTGGTGCCACGTATAAAGAGGGTCCGACTGGGCGGTCGGTCCTTTAGATTCCTTGCCCCTCAGCTATGGAATTCCCTACCGCTGTCTCTGCGGGCCACATCTGACTTGCTTGCCTTTAGGAAGGGTCTAAAGACTTGGCTGTTCTCTGGCTAGTGTGCCTCCTCTTTTAGGTTTATGCTCTTTTTCTGTTATGTTTTCCAGTCTCTTTCAAGGTCTGGAGCACAAAGCGCCGGGACACTCCTTTGGAGTAGCCGTTGCGCTATAAAAGTCCCATATAACATATAACATAACATAACATAACTTCATTCGGCACCAAACCGTTGTGTGGTGTGAAGGTTGAAGGATTATGTAATCCAGAATCAGCATTGGGTTCACACGGCCTCCCTTCGAAGAAGGTTTTCAATCTTATTTTCCTGAAAAAGGACTTCAGTTCCCTTGTTTGTTCGAATGGATCAATCCTGGGTGTGGGGACAAACCCCAGACCTTTTTGTAGGACATCTTCCTCACCATGTGTGAGGAGGCGGTCGGATAGGTTAACCACAAGGCTTACTGTGGTCCTGACCGGCTCGTACTCCTCGTGTCCATCCCTTGGGGGCGTGTGTCCTCCCATTGTACTCTCTTTTCTGGTACGTTCCCTCTTTTTCGCCCACGCCCTCTGCCCCAACCTCTGCCTAAAAAAGGTGGGTGTGTAGGGTTTGTTGGGGGATAGAATGGAGGGTATTGTGGACCAAACGGGGGCTGAAAATGAGGAAATTGGGGGTACTGCCAAAAAGGGGTACCAGCTGGTTGTCCCTGATTGGGGTAACCGTTGAAAGTGCTTTGCCCACGTCCTCTTCCTCTTTTTGCCCTCGGGGGCATCTGAGCGGGAGTATTATCCCCACTGCTGTCGGAGCCACTATTGGAACCCCTTCTAGAGGAATTCGTGCTTGAATCTGAGTTGTAGTTGGTGCCTGCGGGGACATAGTCGTCCCTTAGGTAAGGATAAACTTTCTCCTTAGAGAATTTTTTAATGTCCTTTTGCAGCTTAGCTATCTTCTGGTTCAAGAGATATTCTTTGTGTTCAGCCATTTCTTTATTAATCTCTGCCAGTTTAGTTTTAAAACCTGGATTTTGTACCGCGCTTTTCAGGGCGGCCTCGGCTGCTTGGATTTTGACCAGAAGAGCATCTGCTAGTCTTTTTGCTGTGTTTACGATGAGAATCAAAAGATCATGGGTACACTTCCATGAGACCTGTGACCACTCCACTTTGAATTGGCCATCCTCCCAGAATATCCTGGGGAAGTTCTTGACGATCAATCCATTCGGTGCTATTTTGGCCTTGAAGTACTGGGCCATCATAGTCCCGTGGATCGTTATCCTTATCCATTCCCGTTTCAAGTCCGACAAGGATTGCCACTCAGTGGTGTTGCTCCCTGTTGCTGGTTCACTCTCAATGCCAAAGAGGGATGGTGTCCTCATAATTGCTGCAGCCTCCTCCTCGCCAAAACTCAGTCCTTGACCCTCCATAGTGGTGACGTCCAGGGTTGCCGGTCTCGGTGGGGTGGAGTTCTCCACAAGGGGTGGAAAAGTATTAGAAGAAGAAGGGTTAGGAGAATTCCAAAGGGAATGGGACGGTTCCAAGGCCAATAGTTGGTTATGGACCCAGTGTGACTCAATTCGATTTGGATGGAGTCGGTTAAATGGGGGATATCAACAAGTTTACCCGCCTAGAGAGGTCTCCCACGGTCGAAACCGTGCTCAAGTCTATATCAAAAGGGAGGGAGTCAAAGTAGTTGATCAATGGATCAACGGACACGGTTTTCCACACAGGAAGGTGGAAGGTCCAGTTACTTTTCCACCCCTTGTGGAGAACTCCACCCCACCGAGACCGGCACCCCTGGACTTCACCACTATGGAGGGTCAAGGACTGAGTTTTGGCGAGGAGGAGGCTGCAGCAATTATGAGGACACCATCCCTCTTTGGCATTGAGAGTGAACCAGCAACAGGGAGCAACACCACTGAGTGGCAATCCTTGTCGGACTTGAAACGGGAATGGATAAGGATAACGATCCACGGGACTATGATGGCCCAGTACTTCAAGGCCAAAATAGCACCGAATGGATTGATCGTCAAGAACTTCCCCAGGATATTCTGGGAGGATGGCCAATTCAAAGTGGAGTGGTCACAGGTCTCATGGAAGTGTACCCATGATCTTTTGATTCTCATCGTAAACACAGCAAAAAGACTAGCAGATGCTCTTCTGGTCAAAATCCAAGCAGCCGAGGCCGCCCTGAAAAGCGCGGTACAAAATCCAGGTTTTAAAACTAAACTGGCAGAGATTAATAAAGAAATGGCTGAACACAAAGAATATCTCTTGAACCAGAAGATAGCTAAGCTGCAAAAGGACATTAAAAAATTCTCTAAGGAGAAAGTTTATCCTTACCTAAGGGACGACTATGTCCCCGCAGGCACCAACTACAACTCAGATTCAAGCACGAATTCCTCTAGAAGGGGTTCCAATAGTGGCTCCGACAGCAGTGGGGATAATACTCCCGCTCAGATGCCCCCGAGGGCAAAAAGAGGAAGAGGACGTGGGCAAAGCACTTTCAACGGTTACCCCAATCAGGGACAACCAGCTGGTACCCCTTTTTGGCAGTACCCCCAATTTTCTCATTTTCAGCCCCCGTTTGGTCCACAATACCCTCCATTCTATCCCCCAACAAACCCTACACACCCACCTTTTTTAGGCAGAGGTTGGGGCAGAGGGCGCGGGCGAAAAAGAGGGAACGTACCAGAAAAGAGAGTACAATGGGAGGACACACGCCCCCAAGGGATGGACACGAGGAGTACGAGCCGGTCAGGACCACAGTAAGCCTTGTGGTTAACCTATCCGACCGCCTCCTCACACATGGTGAGGAAGATGTCCTACAAAAAGGTCTGGGGTTTGTCCCCACACCCAAGATTGATCCATTCGAACAAACAAGGGAACTGAAGTCCTTTTTCAGGAAAATAAGATTGAAAACCTTCTTCGAAGGGAGGCCGTGTGAACCCAATGCTGATTCTGGATTACATAATCCTTCAACCTTCACACCACACAACGGTTTGGTGCCGAATGAAGTACTCACTTTTGAACAAGCTGTGCTCAAAGACATCTCAAAACTGGACTTGAAAACATCGTACTGTAACATCTCTAGGAATGAGATGGCCACATTGAAATCTTTGGCTGATGACCCGCTCATAACCATCAAACAGGCAGACAAAGGGGGCGCCACAGTTCTTATGAATACTAAAGACTACGAGTTGGAATGTATCAGACAACTGAGTGACAACAGGTACTACACACCTATTGCCAGTGACCCTACCACGCGCTTACTAACCACGATTACAAGCTTGGTCACTAGCGCAGAGTGCGAACAGTGGATCACTAGGAAGGAGGCTGACTTCCTGGTTAAAAAAGACCCAAGGGTACCACATATTTTTATATCTTACCCAAGATACATAAAGCCACGAGACCAGTACCAGGGAGACCCATCGTGTCAGGAATCGATTCAGTCTTAGAGCCCCTTTCGCAATTTTGCGATCACTTTCTCCAACCCCTTGTCAAAAGCATTCCCTCTTACGTCCAGGACACCACAGACGTACTACGCATTCTGGACAACATCCAGAACACAGGAGAGATTGATCTCCTGATCACCCTAGATGTGGAGGCCCTCTACACAAACATTCCTCAGAGGGCCACTCTAGAGGTGATTGAGGAAAGACTAAGCCAGGAAACTTGGAACTCTAACACTCCACAGACCTTTATTATGGAGTGTGCGTCCCTAGCTCTGACTGAAAATTACTTCGAATACAGAGGCAAATACTACCACCAGACCCAGGGGACTTCCATGGGCAGCACCTTTGCCCCTTCGGTGGCCTGTCTGTACATGGCTAAGTTTGAAGGTCTGCATATACATCACGAGACCAATCCTTTCATGGACAACATCAAGATGTGGAAGCGCTTCATTGATGACATTCTGATCTTATGGAAGGGTCCACCTATGTCACATGAAGCCTTCCTGGTTTGGGTCAACTCTCTAAACCCTCACTTACATTTCACGATGGCCTCCTCACCCAAGGAGATTGCCTTCCTGGATCTAACTATAAGACTAGGAGACGGGTCCATCAACACCACCATGTACCGCAAACCCACTGACCGCAATAGTCTTTTACACTTTAAGAGTAACCATCCGAGGGCCTTGCGTACCAATCTGCCCTTCGGACAATTCTTAAGAATAAGACGCAATTGTAGTAAGGTATCTGACTACAGAAAGGAGTCCGAAATCCTCTCAAGGAATCTACTTGACAGGGGCTACCCCAGATGCGATGTCCTCAAAGCCAGGAAACGCGCTAAGAATAATAACAGAGAAGCGCTTCTAGAGAGACAAGGAAGAATCCCGGTTGAGAATCAACCAATCACATGTGTAACAACATACACCCCTCTGTCCACTAAGATTAGGGGCACTATCAGACGCCATTGGGGGATCCTTAATACCGGCGACTTATCCCTAGAAGAACCTAGATTCGCCTTCAAGAGATCCCAAAACCTGAAGGACATCCTGATCAGTACTAGGCCTAAGTGCACCAGGAAAGATACCCAACAAACTTTATGGCACCTTCCCCCAGTAACGGGCCACTATCCTTGCGGAATGTGTGGTGTATGTAGGTACACCCTGACACTTAAGACTATCCAGCTCTCTGAGACCTTCAAATGGGAGATCAGACACCACACTAATTGTAATACATCAAATTGTATATATATGCTGAAGTGCCCTTGTGACCTACTATACATCGGGATGACCACCCGTCCAGTCAAAACGAGAATCATTGAACACCGTAGCAACTTTCGTTGCAAAAAGACCCACACAAAGCTGTGCAAACATTTCGTTGAACAAAACCATGATGAGGACTCCATGATGTGGGTGGTGCTTGAAGCCAGCCCCAACTGCCCGAGCAATGCCCTGTTTCGGAAAGAGCAGAGATGGGTACATCGTTTGTCTACGGACAAACAGGGTCTCAACGAGGATATTCCGTGGCATTCACTTTAGGATATCAAGGTCCTTTGTCCACCACTCATGTAACCAGTTGCCACATACACTGGCCACATTGTCGACAGTGATCCACCCTAATCATTCTACCATCAGTCCCTGTTGCAAACACTACACACTATGCAACGCGACACCACATACTGTGTAACGTGTCCCAAATGCCATGCATGCTCCTCAGGCAGTAGGCTCACCAAAATACAACATATTGCCACGTTTTCTTAAACCATAATGGTCAGTACATGCCCGGAACATATTCTGTGCCCATCACAATATGGCCGCTACACTTCGTACATAAAAGCGAGTGACTTTTGAACAAACTACTCCGCACGCACAATAGTGGTGACTTGCCCTTGACAAAATGGGGTGATTAACAACAACCTTTCCACCCCCCTCTAAATGACACAAATAGTTGTATTGACATTTAGAATGATGTATACTTAGCGTTAAGCGCACCAGCACACCGCTGTAAGATGGCCGCCGCAGAAAACGCCCCAACCATGTGACCTGACAGAGGAGGCGGAGACGCCCCGTCACACGCCGACCTGTCAACACGGTTTAAATTTCCCCGGCCGCCGAGCTCCCACATCTACTCGAGCTCGGCGGAGAAGGGTAGGTCTGACTGCGCGGACACGGGAGAATGGAGGTGAGTCCACTCGATAGGGATTTAACAATGGGAGACAGCGTAGAGGTCCTTGACCACACAAGCCCAACTCTGCTTGGAGACATTTTTTTAACATTAGCTTTAGCAACTATCCAACTACAGGCGCTATGTTTTACTCCATCTCCAGCTGAAACCCTGGGCTCTTCCCTGATGTCTAGTCCCGCCGACCCCTCATGTGGCATGTAATCCTTAACCATTAGGTAAGTGGGACACGGGAGACATACCGCTCTATGTTTCCCCAGTTGGGACACAGTGTGTGAGTGTTGTGCATGCAGTTGCAAAAGGTGCCTTATAAACAATACACCTGCTCGGATTCCACACTAAATGAGCAGTTCAGTCCTCTCAAACTGCTGCAATTTTAACTCTTTCTTTAAAACTGTTTTTTAAAAATCTTGATTTTAGCCACCACTCTATCACAAACCTCCTCACGAACTCTACAGTTGTGTGTGCTCCTCACTACGCACTTGAGACACACACACTTTGCAAGGCATGCATTGGCGGTTATACAATACTGCTTATCACCAACAGCATGCTACACTGTGTTAACACCCTGGCATTAACTTGAACTGTTTATATGCAGATTAGCATTTAATGGTTGTCCTTCTTTTTTCTCTATGTCTAGGCATAGGAGAACCCACAGAGGTAACAACATACATGACACTAGCATGTTTTCCCTTGCACATTATTAAGGTCCTGATGAATCGCGGGTGACTATACCCACAGCGTGAAACATGTCGACCAACATCACCTTTAGTCTCATCTAGGGTCACCTGACCTAACCTGCTGACACCTAGTGAGCTAACCCCACTTTTTTAACTGCAGCCAGGGGACCCCCAGAATAAACTGAATTCCGGTACCCCTTGCTACATTTTAATATCCCACACACCACTACACCTAGCCCAGCCCACACACCCCCACCTCACCATAAGGCAGTTGGAAAAAGATCTCCGCTAAAGAGCCCCTCTTTGAGGTGAGCCCGTCGGGGATTGCACCGCCTCCCCGACGAGGAGCAACCGCCGATGATGAAGCATGACATCCTTCGGGGTGTGTGAGGCAATTACATCCAACAAAATGGATGCCCCAGGATGTTACTCTAACATCTGTGGTCATGCCAGCTAACACTTCCCTCACTTACCATAGGAACAGTGCAGCAACCCCCCTTTGTTTTCCTAGTGCAAGACACGGACACAAGCTGTAACTGGACCTTCCACCTTCCTGTGTGGAAAACCGTGTCCGTTGATCCATTGATCAACTACTTTGACTCCCTCCCTTTTGATATAGGCCAAAAATCATAGTGACACAGCTCAGCCGGCACTTAGGAAAACAAAGCAAACCTGTAAACATTTTTAAACTAGACCACCTGGGGAATCCAGGATCGGGTGATATGTGTGGTTCTTATCAGGTTCTGTTACCCAGAATCCCTTGCAAACCTCACACCTTTGAATAAAATACATATTTTCCTCACATTTCTGTGATGTAAAGTTCTGGAATCTAAGGAGAGCAACAAACCTCTACCAATCCAGCATTCCCCTAAGTCTCCGGATAAGAATGGTAACTCAATTATGTGGGTAGGCTTAGTGCCTGTGACAGGAAATGGATCAGAATGTACTTTGGAAACTTCAAAAATGTTGATTACAAAAAGACCTTGTTTTGCGAGGGAGTCACCTGTGTTCTTGATCTTAGACTCGGCGGCCATCCTGGGAAACCTACCAATCCCAGACATTTCTGAAAACTAGACACCAGGGGATGTTCAGGGAGGTGTGATTTTCGTGGATCCCCTAACGTTTGTGGGATCACCAGGCTGACACCAATTTCTTACCACCCCACTTTCCCCCAGGTCTCCTGATAAAAATGATACATCACTTCTGTGGGTAGGCCAAAAACACATGACAGGCAAGGGCCTAAAACATATTGTGGAGACATCACAATGATCTATTATAAAACAGCCTGGTTTTACTAGGGAGGGAATATGCATTTTTCGTCCCTGCTCGGCAGCTATATAGGGAAACCTACCAAAACCGGACATTTCTGAAAAACAATAAGGACTAGCCTATTAGTGAAGTTTTAGGCTTCACTCAAAAGGCCTCATTAACAAACAGAATGGTTTGTACCTTGCCATACAGTTTTAAGTCAAGCATAAAACTTCACAAATAGGCTAGTCCTTATTGATTATACATATAGCCCTGGGGATACAGACTAGTTACCTAGTCCTCTCTCTCTCCTTTGATAACGACGTATGTAGGCAGCACACAGCTGCGAAAGATAATTGATATTCAGCATGGCAGAAAACCATGGCCTAACTTTCAGTGAGGATGACATCAGTGAGATCCTTACTGACCCCTCTTTCCTGGCAGATTTCAATATCTCAAACACCATAGCTCAAACAACTGATTGGGACACATTGACGGAGAAAAAACGGAATCGGATAAGAACCATCTTACATGGCGTCATACTGGCCCATACCTATGCACTAATACAGCACCAAGGGGACTCCTTGTCACCAATGCTCCCAGAATATTCCAGGATGTTGCGACCTTTAGGAAAGACTGGGCCCAGATAGCCTGGCACTGCACCAGAGACTGGCTGGTACTCATTATTAAAACAGCAAAACGCCTCTCAGAAGCCATAGTCATTGACATCCAAGCCACGAAGAGTCATTTCAAAACGTTGATAACATCATACAAGAAGAAACTAGACAACCACAACAGAGAGATGGCTGAATATAAAGATTACCCGACTCAAGCCAAAATGAGCAAATTCCAGAAAGACCTAAAAAAATTCAACTACTCCAAGGTATACCCATACGCTGATGATAACTATGTCCCCCCGAACAAGACGGAAAGAACCAGTGACAGTTCAGGAGACAACACCTCTATATCAAGCGAATCCAGCTCTGGCTCCAATAAACAACGCGGCAGAGGACGACGAGGCCAACGTTGGCCACAAGCCTGGAAGGGGCCACAACAAACGCACAGCTATGGTCCACCACCTTTTGGACAAATGCAGCATGCATTCTATGGGTACCCACCACTCTACCCACCAGGTCCTATGCCTTTTTACCAAGGGAAGCAAAGACATTCTTTTTTAGGTCAGGGCCAAAGATCACGCGGCAGAAGGAGAAACCACCAACAAGTCCACTGGGCGGAAGAAGAGGACCCAGTCAGTGCGAATACATGCAACAAATCCCGGGAGCAACCAGGGACGAGCAAATAGTAACCACTCAAACAGCGACTTCCCAGGTATTTAACCTATCAAGCACACCTGTGACAGAGAGAGAAACTGCGGTTCTCAACAAAAGCCTCTCCTTTGTCCCAACCACAAGACTGGATAAATTCAAACTCCATGTCGAACTGGCCGAGTTTTTTAGAAAACTCAAATTAAAGGCCTTCTTTGAAAGAGTCACCACAGATGAGGAGGCCTTTAACAACAATCCCAATGAGACAGGGCTAGGGCTGAAATCCACCTTTGTGCCACCACCTACAAGTGTACCCACAGAAATCTCTACCTTTGAGCAAGCGGTCTTCACCGATATAGAAAAACTGAACCCAAAAGGCACCTTCAATAACCTGTCTAAACAAGATCATGATGTCATCAAACGCCTGCAGAACAACCCTAACCTGATCATTAAACCATTCATGGACAAAACTGATTACGATAAAGAATGCCGCAGACTACTCAGCAACACCCGTAATTATAAACGCCTGAACAAAGATCCTACAACAGATCTACAGACCACAATATACACCCTGGTCAAGAGAGCTAGTGACGCTGAGAACATTTCAACTAAACAAGCGGATTACCTCTACACCAGAATTGCCAACGTTCCTCACTTCTACACTTTGCCCAAAGTAACCAAGGTTACAATACCAACCCCAAGAAGACCCATAGTATCGGGGATCAATTCACTACTGGAACCTCTTTCTAGGTACTGTGATTATTTCCTTAATCCACTGGTCCAACAGACCTCCACTTACATTAAGGATACCAAACATCTCCTTAACACTATCAAGGATGAGAACTTTGACCATATCACCCAACTCCTGGTGGGACTCGATATAGAAAGTCTTTATACCAGACTCCCTCAAGATGCTACACTCCAAGTACTACATGATGTGCTCATGCAAACCCCTTGGACCTACCTTACCCCAAGGCACTTCATTCTAGATTGCGCAGCCCTAGTGCTCAAGGAGAACTACTTTGAGTACGATGGGACCTACTACCTGCAAACGAACAGAACATCAATGGGCAGCATTTTTGCGCCAAGCGTGGCAGGGCTGTATGTCCACCACTTCGGACAGGAACATATATTATCACTCACTAATCCATATTCGGATAACATTAAAACGTGGCGCAGATACACAGATGACATCTTTGTGATCTGGGAGGGCACACAGGACACATTAAACACTTTTCTCACTTGACTCAACAGCCGTGACCCATTCCTTAGGTTCATGAGTACCTCCAGTGCCTCCAATTTGGCATTCCTGGACCTCAACATTACAGCAGAACATGGCACCCTGTGCACTACTACCTTTTACAAAACCGACAACAAGGAACTCGTTACTGCGGTTCGACAGCTTCTACCCAAGACCACTGAGAGAGAACCTCACTTTCGGCCAGTTCCCCCGGATCCGCAGGAACTGCAGCCTACTGACAGATTTCAAAGAGCAATCTCGCGCTCTAGCACACAAATTACAGGAACGCGGCTACCCTACAGCCATCATTGCCAAAACTTGCAAGAGGGCCCGCAATCAGAATAGAGAGTCCCTTCTGGAGGCAGTGTTCAAAGATCACGAAACACCACACATGACCTGCGTGGCCACATACAGAACGGCTTCTAATCAAGTCTCAAGCATTATTCGCAGACATTGGAAAATAATAAATTCAGTAAGCAGAGAGTGGGAGACCCTGCGCTTTGCATTTAAATGAGCCAACAATTTAAAAGATCATTTGTTATCCACACAGCCACGAAGCAGCCCCAAACAACCAGACAATACTGTCCTTAATTCCTGGGGATTACCAAAAGTCACTGGCCACTAACCATGCAACAACTGCAGTGTGTGCCACCTCACAAAACAAACAAATACACTGAATCTTAAGCCCGGCAAAATGTGGACACAACGCCAACACACTAACTGTAATTGCAGCAACTTGGTGTACCGTATCACTTGCCCCTGCGGGCCCCACTATGTGGGCATGACGACCCGAAGAGTCAGGACCAGAGTGGTCGAGCACAGAAGCACGATTAGATGTGGTAAAAACATCAGTAAACTGACTGAACATTTCCTATCAAATCACCACACTCCCAATGACATGACCTGGACTGTTATTGAGCAGTTTGATGCCAACCACCCAGATAATGAGAGGATTCTTTTAACCAAAACACAGAGATGGATCTACCGACTTTCTACACAGGTTACCGGCCTTAATGACTCCATACCATGGGGTTCCTTGAAACCATGATAAATGAACTAATACAATTGTCCTTGATACCATGGCTGTGATACAGTGCACTACCTATGTATGTCACATAGACCATACCTTCGATTCCTTTGACTTCACTGCTGTGTCTCCTTTCTAATTGTTTTTAATTGTTCTTCTCTAAAAGACAGTAGTTGTCTATGGCCCATTTCATACCCACTCATAAGTGGGTTTATTGTAATGTAATATTGCTCGTACTTTCCGGCTTTGTGCCGTCTTTTATTGACACGAGCAAGCCCTACTATGTGTAGTCTTTGGCCCAACTCATACCCACTACAGTGGGTTCATTGTAAACTTGCCCGTACATTCCGGCTATTTGCCGGTTGTCACTGACATGAACCATGCCTCCAATACGTATCATGCCTCCTATGCGCAGGCGCCACCGTTGCAGCCCCACACCTGCGCATAGACGAAGACACTCACTTCCTGCAGACGTGCAGTTCAGGCATGACTCAACCAGGGCAGTCTTTCCACTATGTTCCCACTGTCGCAGGTGAACAGAATGAAACCGGACAATACTTAAGACTGCCACACACCGTGAAGCAGTCTCACGGAGGTCCACGACAGAACAATAGGTTCCCCGCAGATCTCGATCTACAGTATCGTGAGCAATACGTGCTTCACCATCTGCCCAGGTAAGGTTGCTTTCTTCTGCAGGTTGCAAACTATTCAGAGATCCTTAATCTCTCTAGGGTCTAAACCTCTGCCAGGACTCCATGGGGCTTTAGCGGCAAAAATCTAGCGTGATCATTTTTCCTTTTATGTACCGACCACCTTATTACGTGTGCTTACGCTGTCTAGCCCACCACTAATATCAACGCATATTGCAATAATTCTCACATTAACCATACCTCCAATATGTTACACCGTTTGCTGCATTTTTTTCCATTGACACAACACCTTAGAAATCGGCATCTATGTTATATTGTGAATAGTAACCACAATATTAAGACTCTACCCTGTATGTTTGTATTGTCATACATGTTGTATGTCCAGTGATGCTTTAGCAGCGAATCCCCCTCGCACACATAGAGTACCTTAGCGAGTGCTTCACATTTTTCAAATTACACACTCACTTAATAGTAAATATTGCACCTCACTTATTTATTGGTCCTGAGGAAAGCCAGTTTTATTCATTAAGGCCTGGCTGAAACGTGTGGACCACACCAGGATGCAGGAGGCTCTAATTGATACTCCTACCAAATCCACCAGCCTTTTTAATGCTAACAGGGGCCCAGATATTAAAGTTTAATTTACCCGCGGGTACTGGGACCACTGTATAGCTTTAAACTTTCACTTTCACGTCACTACACTGCACACTCAGTAACATACCTGCTCCGCGGTATCCAGGGGCTGAAGCACACCCGGGACACACTCAGTGTCACTGGGTGGGCCCGTTGATGAAGCATGCCACCAACCAGGTTGGTGTGGGATGGCTTTATGAACAAGCAGAATTGTTTGTACCTTGCCATACAGTTTTTAGTCAAGCGTAAAACTTCACAAATAGGCCAGTCCTTATTGATTATACATATAACCTGGGGATACGGACTAGCTACCTAGTCCTCTCTATCTCCTTTGATAACAACATTTCTGAATAGCAGACACCAGGGGGAGTCCACGGATGTGTGGCTTGCATGGAGCCTCCAATGATTTCCTGCCCAAATTCTCCTGCAAACCTCAAATTTAGCACAAAGAAAATAATCACATTTTCCTTACATTTCTCGTGGGATCGCCGTGCCGGAAAAACTGTTCGACCACCCAATGATCCCCTTGATCTCCCAATAAAAATTACACCTCACTTGTGGTGAGCTAAATTGGAGAATTGCAGAGGATTCTGGGTAGGAAAATATTGAAATGTATAGCTTTCTGGGATCCATTATTGCTTTCTACCACTACCTGAAAGGAGGCTGAAAGCAGAGAAAGTAGCAAAAATAGACTATGTCCCAATAAAATTTCAAAACTGCGTAGAAAAAGTTGTTTTTGTGACATAAGTCTGCCTTTCCCTGAAAGCTGTGAAGATAGTGATTCCAGCACCATAAACCCTTTCTTGATAATATGTGCAGGGAAAAAAACAGACACTTTCTTCTGCAGGACATTTTCCCATAAAAAAAAAATCTAAATTGAGCTGTATTGTGGCTAATTTTTGGGTCCGCTCCAAGGGAATCCACAAAGCCTGTGTACCTTTAGAATTCAAAGAGTGTTGTAAAAAAAGGGCACAAATTTAACGTGGATACCTTATGTGAACAAAAAATTACAGGGGCCTAATCTCGAACTACCCCAAATAGCCTAAAAATGGCTTAGCACAGGTAGAGACCTAGCAGCGAAGCGGTTAAAGATGCCTATTGCGGATTAGCAATTTTACCATGTTTCCGGTTCAGAGCACATACACTGAGGACTGGTCAGTATTGCACTTGTATGCAGAGTTACAAAACCAGCAGTCACAAGAAGATGGGGTGACCACAAAAAAAAGACGCACTTTCTCACATTGATGAGGTCTCAGCAGTCCCACTGTGTGGGACTTACTGTTGGTAACAATAGGAGGTTTTGGCCCCCAATGACTATCAGCAGCCAAGGGAACTTCAACCCCCAACCAGAAGGCGTGTTTGTATAGTGGTTGAAAAAGAGGGCATGGCATCCGATAAGTTCTCATCAGTCCCACTGTCATGGCCCCCAATGACCCTCAGCAGCCAAGGGGACATAATTCCCCAAGGATTAACACTTGTTTTGTTTTTGCTGTGAATTGTACCCTATTGTTCTTAAGTCCTTTTTTTACCTTTCTGGGTCCCTCTGGGATCCCAGGAGCAAGGCTAGTGAAATAGGGTAGAAGAAAAATATAATGCATAGAAAATAAACTAATGCAACAATTTAACAGTTTTTCAATAAGAATATCAAGAACTGTGACTTGAAGAATAAAAAGAAGAAGCATGTTTGAGAATTGAGGAGATTATTTAAAAAAAAAATTAAATCACCAGAGTAGAGGGATTCAGTGGGGAGTTAACGTTCAGGGGATTCGGACATTGTCTCCCCCATTTGTTCCCATCCACTTGAAAATCTAAAGCAGTGAATCACAGCTTTAGATTGAAAGGGAAAAAGCATATACAATCTGTGCATGCTTTGTCTGTTACAGTACACTCATGTAGGCTATCATACACAGTATATGCTTGTAGATCAGCACAGACAGGCAGTGTTCTTTTAGAGTAGAGGCATGCCTTCAAGCAGGTTTTAAAGCTCTCTGACAGAATGTGGCCTTTCAGCATACTTACAAATTGCATGTCCCAACATATCTTCTTACTATGTGACTGCCATCAAACTCACTTTAAGTGTATCTGCAGGCCATGCAATGCCAGAATTTTAACTGAGAGTAAGCTGTGCACCAGTGGATCAATTGATCAGTTGATTATCAACAGGAGTTAAGTAGGTGATGAGGTACGATAGTGGATACCACCAGGCAGCATAGATTAAGTAAACCAAATATGTGACATGGTGTGTGCATTTACAAGAGAGAGAGAGAGAGAAAAGAAAGAGACAGAGCAAGAGATAAATAGCAAGGAGAAGAGAAAGACCAAGGTTAAGTTACATTATTTTATGTCATGTAAAATGTATTTGTGCAGTGCTCTAAACACCTGAGAGTGTATCCAAGTTCTCCGGCAGGTGTGTGAATTAGAAGGTTCCTATATGAAGAGCCAGGTCTTCAGCTTGTGGAACTCAAGAAATGAGGAGGAAGCTCTGATGTATTGGGGGAGGTTGTTTCATGTCTTGGCTGTGATATAGGAGAATGAGCTACCTCCAGTTTTTCTTTAGAGGATGCACGAAATGTGTGGGAGTGAGGCAGAACGTAGGTGTCTGGTGGGTTTGTGAAAGTTTATTCAACTGTTCAGGTATTCTGGTCCAGTGTTGTACAGGGCTTTGTATGTGTGCATGAGACATTTGAATTGGCTGTACTTGTGGTTGGGGAGCCACCAACGCTTCCTGAGGTGAGGTTTGAAATGAATGCTGTGTGGAAGGTCAAGTATGAGTCTTGCAGTGGTGTTTTGGATAGTCTGCAGTCTGAATATGTAATGTAAGTTGGTATTTGTAAAGCGCTGACTGCCACTCCAAAAGGAGCCTCCTGGCGCTGGTTGGTTGGAGGTGAGAGGGGCCATAGGGATGTTAAATGAGGGAAAGGCATAATTTGTCTGGGGTGCTGAATACCCAAGTTTTCAGGGCCTTCCTGAATTGTGTTTCTGTTTTTAGCAGACTTAGATGAGTTGGTAGAAGGTTCCAAGCTTTGGTCCCCAAGGTAACCACTGTTTTTCCTCCTATTGTTTTGCATCTGAAACTAGTAGGTTTGAGGAGGTTGGCTGATGAGGATCTGAGAAGTCCTGGTTGTGATGTAGAGAGTGAACCATGCAGGGAGGTACTTAAGTCCTGATTTATGCATGTCTATATAGGTGATTAGGAGAATTGTCTTGTGCAGCAGAAGCCAATGGAGGGCTTTTGGTGCTGCAGATGCTGAGGATGTTTGTGGGAGTCTCAGGACCAGGCGTCCTGCTGCGTGTTGGACCACTTGTAGTTTCTTTAGAGTTAATTTATTAGCTCCTGCGAAAAGGCTATTGCAATAATCGAACCGCGAGAGAATCAAGGACACCGCCACTGATTTCCTTGCTGCAAGTGGAATTAAATCAAATTAAAAATGTTAGCGCTTTAATGAGGTTAAAGCAGGTCCCTGCTACAGCCGTAGTGTGTGGGAGGAGGATAAGCTCAGTGTCGAATTGTACTCCTAAATTCTTAGCTACCTTGACCATGTCAGCTGGAGATGTTGTTCCTTCAGGCCACCATTTGCAGGCTTGAAAAGAGACATATTTCCCTATCGGGAGAATTTCCGTTTTGTATGTGTTATATCTGAGGCGGTTGTCCCTCATCCACTGTATGACTTCCGATAAGCAGTGTTTAAAATTAAGTTTGGCATCTGTCGAATTATTATCCAGAGAGAGGATCATCTGGGTATCTTCTGCATAGGACGTGACTTCAATCCTAAAGAATCCTATCAAAGAGATGAGCGGGGTCATATAGATATTGAACAACCATGGGCTCAACGATGAGACCTGTGGGACTCCTGTTGTTATGTTGTGTTCCACCGAGAGAAAGGTGCCTAAGGTAACCACTTGACTGCAGTTGGTGAGGAATGATTTTATCCATTCCAGCACGGTGGCTTAGATGCCGCCCCGTTCGAGACGCTACAGCAAAATACTGTGCGAGATGGTATTGAAAGCTGCAGAAAGATCGCATAGGATCAGAACCACTTTCCTGCCATTGTCGGCTCTAGTTTTCAGGGCGTCAGTTATTTCCAAGGGTGGGAGGTGTTGAGAGTGTCGTTCCACTGGTTCTCTGATTCTTTGTTACCGTTAGAGTGTGAGGTGCTGGGAGGCTTGGTGGCAGTGGATCCTGTGATTGTGAAATAGACAATGGCATGGTCTGTCCAGGTGAGCTTGGTAACATGGCTGTACTTGACTCTGCTGCTGGCTGTGAAGATGGGGTTGAGTGTGTGTCCTGCATTGTGTTTGGGGTCGGTGGATCTCACTGAAGAGAGACACCAGGGGAAAGGAAAAAATTATTTCCTCTCTCCTGATGTGCCTCTCCAACCCTGATCCTTCCCCCAGCAAGCAGACGTATATTTAACAAGGCCTAGACCCACGGCACGCTGGAAGGAAATGGCTTCCAGCACATCTGGCTCCTTACAAGGTCATTGGCGCAATGAGCGCATGCTGATGTCATCATCGCACCAGAAGATTGACAGGGAGTGGCAGCGGAAGCACTTCTGCTGCAATCCCTGGTGGGACATGTGGGTAGTGTTCACAGGGGAAGTGACAGCCCTTCTCCCATGGGTGGGTGCTAGGACATGCTGGACATGTCGTCAGCACTCGAGTGCTGATGCTGAGGACATGTCCAGCACATGTTTAGCACCCAAAAGGTTAAACTGAATTTGACTAAATTTTTTTTTAAATGTCTCTGATTGACTTTTGTCACTAGTCCCTGTCAGATTAAAGTTTAATATCGGTACTTTGACAGTCTTTAGGATCCAGCCACAGCCCTGACAGTAAAAATAGCTTTTGGGGCCTATAAACTGGAGGAGCATGTCAATTCTTTATTCACACATGCTCCACTTTAAGATATAAGGCATCTTATCTTGAGGGCAACAATGTGTACTTAATGTTGCTCATTGATATAATAAAAAAACGTTCCTGCCTGTCAAAAAGGGTTATTTTAAAAGGTTTGTGCAGCAGGATTTCGACTGCTGCAGTTAACCTACACAGGGGAGGGCTGAAGCCATATATTTTATTTGAACAATCTTTATTTCAGATAAAATTCCATAAAAGACAGCATTCCATATCAAATAAAAGGATTACAAGATAAAAAGTGTTTAAAAATATAAAAGGAATTAAAAATAAATCTATACCCAGGGTTACAATTAAAATAATCATTGGAGTTTTAAGAATTGCATAGGAACCCACCACATTATATCAAGAAAACGAGATGTAGCAAATACTATGTACAGGCTAGTATCGTGTTTTAGAAGCCTGAACACATCAATGCAGTGGGTTGCACCAAGATTCCTACATAATTGCTGGAGCTCTCTTCTTCTAATCTTATGGTAACCTTGGCAAACAAAAAAAAACATGCAATTCTGTTTTTTTTGCCAGCCCACAGGCGGGGCAGAGCAAAGTAACATCTTTGGACCATTTATTAGTAAGTGAATACAGGGGGAGACAACCATCCCGGAACTGTAAATAAAGTTTCCTTGCTATGGTTGGTCTTATGGAGTCTAAACACAACTCTAATTGGTAGCAGTATTTAATATCCATGAACTGGCGGGTCAAAGGGCCTGTGTTGCGGTCCCTTAAGGTGTTATAAAATTTCCCCTTTCAATAGTTGATACTCAAAACTGTACGAGTAATCCTAGGATAGATGGTTTCGGGACTCTCCCAGAGCTCAGAGCAACCTATCTCGTTAAGGCATTTCTTTATGTAAACTAGCCATGTTATCTTTCCTGCCCCCGGTAGGCAAAGTACTTCTTGCAGTTCAGCTCTGAACTCTGCCAGTTCTGTTGTTGCCCACAGCCGCCGCCAATAAAGAAGCGGACGCCTACCAATTTCTTGTGCAATAGGTCTCACCCCCAGATCCATGTGCAAGGGCAGCAAGGGAGGACTTCCCGGAAGCCCTGCCAACTGCCTCAGAAAATTATTTTCAGTTTGAGCGATTGAGCTAAGGTTCATATGTCCCCATAGTTCAGCCCCGTGTAGAGCCGAACTTCTGGCCTGTGTCTTGTAGATCTCAATCACCGGACTCAGAGGTTTATGATAGGACTTCCTAAAATGCTTAGCCAAGCCACCTTTGTCTGTGTTTGCCTCAAATTAGCTCTAACCACCTGTGGTTTCCAAGACATGTTTTCGTTAAGTGTAAGGCCTAGGCAGTTAAATTCAGAGACCCTGTCTAGCGGTGCACCGTTCATGCAAAGATTGGGACGTACGTTCTTGCTAGGGTTAAAAACCATAAATTGTGTTTTTTCTATATTCATTTCTAAACCTCTACCCCTACAAAATTCGCAAAAGGCATCCAGAATTTTTTGAAGGCCCATAGGGGATTTGGAGAGGAGCAAGGTGTCATCTGCGAACATCATAGCTGGTATGCTCTTATTCGCTAGCTTGGGGGCATTGATGTTCGGGCATTTATTTAAAACATCCACCAAGCCATTGATGAAAATGCAGAACAGGGTAGGAGCTAATAGGCATCCTTGCCTCACTCCCCTATTAACGGGGATAGAATTAGTATGTTCCCCTTTCTTCCCAAATCTAATTTGGGCATAGGTGCCATTACGCAATTTCCTGAGTAGGAGTAAAAGATAGGAAGGAAGTCCAAACTCCTTAAACACATTCGATAGTGTCTCCCTAGGGACTAGGGACTAGGTCAAAAGCACTTTTGAGGTCGACAAAGACCAAATATAGGCTGCAGCCCCCCATCATTATTGATTTCCAATAGAGGAGCTGCAGCATAACAATTTGGTCTATTGTCGATATTTTAGCCCTAAATCCCGCCTGCAGAGGAGAGAGAATATTGTTATCCTCCATCCATAACTGCAGGCGATTCAATATGATCCTGGCAAAAACCTTTTGAGAGACATCGATCAAACCGATCGGTCTGTAATTGGTAGGGAGGAGAGGTGAACCCTTTTTGAATATTGGTATCACCTCTGCACCCAACCAATTCTCGGGGAGGTCCATCCCTTCCATGATGGCATTATAAACTACCCAAAGGTCAGGGCCCCAGATCTTAGGTTCGGTCCGATAAAAATCACCGGCGACCTTGTCGAGCCCCGCCGCTTTCCCTGGCACTATTCTTTGGAGAGATTTGTGTACTTCTGTCAGGGAGATCTTATGTATATTTGGTTCTTTATCTAGAGAGATTACATTTTCATGCCCCTGGGTAATACCTTCATCAGAGCTTTGGGTATATAGGGATTTATAGTGTGCTTCCCATTTTTCTGCTGCTATGTTAGGTTCAACTGCCCTCTTGTGGTTCCTGTGCTCACTATATTCCAAAAAGATTTTGGGTCTTTATTTTCCAATGCCTGTTTAAGATTGACCCACTGCTCCTCTCCCCAAGAGATTTTTGCAGCATGAATGGCATTGTTGTAGGCAAGCCTTGCCGCTTTTATAGAGGAGCTACATTTGGATTTTATTGCCTCTGTCAAGGCACTTTTCATTTTCCTACATTTGGGATCAAACCAAGATTGTATAGTTAATTGGGTGCCGGTCCTATGACATACTTTCCAAAAGACATCTTTCAGTGTTAGGAAAGCAAGACGATTCATTTCAGCTACCTGATTTATGAGGGATACTATATTTTCAGAATTCCCAAGCTCTAACATAGCCTTGAGATCAGGAAAGGCATCCATATATAATTTTGCCATTTTCTCCTGGGATTTCTCAAGCCATGACCACTTCACTCTCCTCCTATTATTACCTAAAAGCAGCCCCTCATCTGGGATGGTATGACCTAAACTATGTTTAGCCCCAATAGGAATATCCAAGCTTACCATCAATGCGTTATGATCGCTATCCTCACAAGGTATAACTCTAAAATCAGTAGCTAAAGGCCATAGTCTAGTTTCCAAAAGAATATAATCTAAAATGGAGGAATGGCCTGGTCTATTATAGGTGTGTCTGCCTGGGGAGCCTAGGGGAACACGCCCGTTGCAGGCCCTCAATGAGTATCTTAGCGTTAAAGCTTTAAGTTGAAGAGCTAAAAGTGACCATGCCCTGATCGGAGGAGTATTGGGCTCTGGTATAGCCCATGTCTCATCCTCATCTGAACTGTCAGCAACCTCAGATTCCAACAGAGGCTCAAACTGACAGTTCAAATCACCTCCCAAGATTACTGCTGCATCTTCTGTAATGTCCAAGAGGATTTTTTCCAGGTGGATAACTGCAGTAGACTCCCTTCCTACCTTAACAGGCCTGGAATAGATGTTAACTAAAAGAAGTTTAAAATGTTTTGGGAAATACAATAATAGGCAAAGGATATTAGGACAATGTGAATCTACTTGCCTAACATCACAACACAGGTGACTTCCCACCCAAATGATGAGACCACCGGAGGGCCTGCCCCTAGGTCCAGTGATAGCGGGTTTGTGAAAAGATGCAAAGCCTCTGCGAACGGGGTGTTCTATAGACCATGTTTCCTGGAATAATCAAATGTCACAGGAATCCACAAAGGCTCCCCAATATGGGCAAAGTAATTTGTTTTTAAGACCAGCCACATTCCAGGAAACTATCTTAATTCTATTAAGCCTTCATAGTTGGTTCCCTTATGTTTGGACCTACCCTGACTTCTTCAAGATTTTGAGAAGGGAACCCTTTATGCTCTTCATTTTCTTCTTGAACTATTAAAGATTTAAACGTACTTAGGGCTTGATTAGGATCGCGGTTTTCCCGCATCCTCCGGGCCGGCGGAAGCCACCGCCGGCCCGGAGGATGCGGGAAAACTGCTGGGAAGGCACAAAAGACTCACCACCAAATTAGGATGGCGGTGGGTCTCAAAATCCGTCCGCAGCTTTTCCGCCGCGGTCGCCTTCCGACCGCAGCGGAAAAGCTCTAACATGGCTGGCGGTGTCTATCAGACACCACCAACCATATTAGGATGGGGGAAATCATATGCTTTTCCACGGCGGCTTTTTCGCCGTGGAAAAGCATACGGACATTGACTTCGGGGGCCCGTTGCGAGCCCCCTTGGTGAAGGGGGGCTCGGGGGTGCACATGGGGGGTACCTATGGTACCCCCCTATATTTGTATGCAGCAATCGGCAGGCACCGCACGGTGCCTGCCGCTTTCTGCATACAAATGCAATGTATGCATTTTTTACCATTGCGGCGGGTACAGCTTGAAGCCGCACCCGCCGCAATGGTAAAAATAGAGGATGTGACCGCCAGGGTGGCGGTTACATCCTAATTGCACAGAAGGGAAATCCGCAGGTTCCCTCCTACTCTATGGTGGCGGACGGACTCAGGTCCGTCCGCCATCATAATCAGCCCCTTATTTGGGACTGCTCGGGAAAGGATTGCTTCCTATTCACTTCCCCTGCACTATCAGTGGGGATGTTCGTATTTCCCTTAAACCTCCCAATATTGGCTTCAGGCATGACTAACCCAGGGTTGCTAAATGCGGTCCCTGTGATCGGGAGTCAATCTACCTCCTCCAGAGTCTCATATCTGTTGTGAAGAGGTAGGTTGAAAGATTGATGTGGTTGCATGCCCTCCACCTATTCCCTCCCATGTTGATGTGAAAACAATTCCCCATTCCAATTACGCACGCCAGCCCCTGCGCCGGAAGAAAAGACGTGGTTATAAAAATATGTAAGAGGAAGAAGTTTGATGTTAAAACCCCCATTTCCGAGGTGTAAAACTTGTTGCACCAAGTCGGGATTCCTAAAGTTGACAACCACACAATCCCCTTTTATGTCCTTAGTCCGATTGCCGATCCATTTCAACCTTCGTGTCATCAGAATGTCAGCAGCATCTGCATAGGGAAATTGATGTTGTCTAGCGAGCAGATGTAAACATTTGTTTTTGAGTTACAGATGGATTTTAGTTTTGCATTCTCCAATAGAGGGCACACCGGCAAGGACTAGTACGTAAGGTATACTTGCAGGGGGCAGATTAATAGAGGGTAGCTCTCGGTCTCGGCAGCCTTGAAAAGTATGTCAAGTTCTAGAATCTGCCAAGTTAATATTCTATGGTACAAAAGGGGGTGGTGATGGACGTAGCATCAGACCCAATCAAACACTCACACCCAGTCAAAAGATCTGGGTTGATCCATCACCGTTCTTTAGCCCACTCTGCCACCCCAGTTCAGACATGGCTATATGCAAATCAGTCTGACCCCGTGCCTCATGGGAACAGTCCAGCCCGAACTGCCAAGCCATGTCTTCCCTGGACCGGAAACAAGCTTCCGAGGACCGGGTTCTGGCATTACAGCCGTCTTCAGCCCGGCTTGCTTGAATCCAGTGGCAAAGTGAGCAAGGGACTCACGTCTGAGCATACCCTGCCACACTTATGGTGGCCAAAAGCGGTACAAAAGGGGGTGGTGATGGACGGAGCATCAGAACCAATCAAACACTCACACCCAGTCAAAAGATCTGGGTTTGATCCATCACCGTTCTTTAGCCCACTCTGCCACCCCAGTTCAGACATGGCAATATGCAAATCAGTCTGACCCTGTGCCTCATGGGAACAGTCCAGCCCGAACTGCCAAGCCTTGCCTTCCCTGGACCGGAAACAAGCTTCCAAGGACCGGTTTCTGGCATTCCAGCCATCTTCAGCTTGCTTGAATCCAGTGGCAAGTTGATATTCTGGGCAGTAGAGCCATCAGTCTCTGCCCGTTTATTGCGTGCTTTAATATTGCAAGAAGTATTTGTTTCAACAGTAGTATGGACAATGTGGCCATCCCCTCCTGATCCCTCAGCAGCTTTGTTACCAGGACCAGTGCACGAGATTGGATCCAATGTTCTTCCTTGTGCAAGTTCTCGAGATGGAGAATTTATTTCGGCCGTACCTTTGCATATGCGGTGCTTGGTCATACTACCCAGAGGTGCATGGATTAGGGCGAATTCCACCTTTACAAGTCCACTGATTTGATTGAATAATGCATTTGAAAAAGATGCGGCCCATAAAGGAGGGGACAAGTCCATTTGCAATGGGGAGTCCAAAACATCCTGATCGACTTCTACAGGTTGGGCAAAACCATTATTTATTTTTCTCTTTTTCCCTCCCATGAGGAGGATGGCTGATGGAACTGGTTTTGGCGGGAATTTTAGTACGCCCTCTTTTTCTGGTGATTCTCTTCTGCACTGATCCAGTAAGTGGAACAGGTGACTTAGGCGGAGAAACCTGTGATGGTATACAGTCTCCACTTTCAAGCGGGAGTGGAGAGTTAGATGTCGGCAAAACTAATGGGAAGTCCGGTGTTATGGACAGTCTGTGCTCAGTGCGTTCGATTTCTGTGGCCACCACTCCTATCGCCCTTTGGAGCATCCGATCAATTGAAGTCTGGGGAAGAAGTGGAGGGGTGGAACAAGCAGGTGCATGACATATGGCTTTTATAATATGTTTCCCCATATTAAACGTGTATGTTGATGGGTACTAAATATCATGCAACTTTAAGGAGCAGCTGTAAAAACAAAGGTTTAGTGTCACTTACATTTCATCCAGATGGACACTCCTGCTACTTCACTTGTCTGGTCCCTTGGCTAAAACCCAGTATTCCGAATACTTCCTTAATGGACAATTTTGCAGCCAAGGGGGGTGGCCCAGCCCGGTCTCTTTCGGTCCCTGATGGGCACAGACGGGCCCGCCCTTGACCCGCAGCGGTAGAGCCACTCAGAATTTAAAGCGCCTCCAGGCGCTATGATGACGCCCTCAGCAGGCGTCCAGCAATGCCTGCTGGGGCTTGTTGTCCAGATATGCCGTTCCCCTCATGGCATTGATGGCAAGGAGCAGGCAGTTTCCCTCACCGCAGGAAAGCGGGTAAGTAAGGAATAGCCGTTCCCCTCACAGCAAAGCTCAGCTCGGTGAGCGTGTCCCGGGCAGTGGGAGAGCCGCTCGGAATTTAAAGCGCCTCCAGGTGCTATGATGACGCCCTCAGCAGGCGTCCAGCACTGCCTGCTGGGGCTTGTTGTCCAGATATGCCTTTCCCCTCATGGCGTTGATGGCAAGGAGCAGGCCGTTTCCCTCATGGCAGGAAAGCAGGTAAATAAGGAATAGCTGTTCCCCTCACAGCAAAGCCGCTCGGAATTTAAAGCTCCTCCAGGCGCTATGATGACGCCCTCAACAGGCGTCCAGCAATGAAGCCATATTTTCCCTGCAACTTTAATGGATGGCACAATACGTGTTCAGTCCACAAGTCAAACTTTAATCTCCACGCCTCGGTGTATTTTTAGGGAGCTTACACTATGTCCTTCCATGAAGGTCATGCCACATATGGTTACGCTCATACAACCATGTTTAAATGGGGCTTAAAGAAGACAGAGACCACCCTTTACAAAATAAACACCTGCCATTAGGCAGGGGCAATCAATACATCAAGAAAAAAGTTTTCATGAATACATACAATAAACACATATATAACTAGAACACAATAAATGTATACATATAATTAAATGTAGTTGGTTTTTCTGAACATTCATTAAAAGTGGATTGTTATGTTTCTTTTATAGATAGAATATGTGAGATTATGGAAATAATAAGAAAGATAACAATTCACTCAACACAATAAAATGTAATCTTATATTATGTTATTTGTGTCTATTTGAATCATGTTCTGTGCTCAATTGGTCCCAACCGTGGAGACAGCACTGGAGTCCATGCTGGACATCCTACCCTGCTAAGAAAAGCATGAGACACAGGGACGAGACCCTTAAATCATTCACTGTTCTAAGGGGAAAGGGATGGGACAAACTAAGAAAAGAGAGACTTGTGCTACTGGATCTGCTCTGTGGTGATGCACACTACTTAACAGTATGTGTTGCTCCAGAGACCTTCTGTGTTTACAAAGATAGCGACATATGGTTTTGGAAATTTGCAACACACTGAAAACAAGAAAATGCAATTACCATCAGTACATTAGAAAGCCTTTATACATTATCAATGCATTAACTTCAGTAACATTCAACCACATGCTTATTATAAAATAGGGCATGAAAGTCGGATAACCAGGTTCACAGAAAGGAATCACTGATACCCTCGAAGATAGAACTCAAGTAGTGATTGGAGCATCTGATACTGCCGGGATAAAACATGTAACATGGGTTGAATTTACTAGCAATCCCAAGGTCACACTCAAAGCATGGTTTGGAGTTTATGGCTCTCACAAGGTTACACTTAAAACATTAATTGAAATTTCCAGCACTCCCATCGTTACACTCGAAACATGGATTGGAGGTTTGGGCACTCCCATGGTTACACTTGAATCATACGTTGGAGTATGACACTCCCAAGGTATACTAGGAACTAATGTTGAAATATTACACCCCCTAGGTATACAAGGAACAATAATCTTGGTACAAGGATCACACATGAATCAAACGGCATGAGGAGAATTCTCTAGGCACTAATGTTCCTCAGAGAAACACAAAACAAAGTCTCTAGTCCTTGAATAAACACAATTCAAAAGTTGAGGGTCTAGTGCAGGATCAATCAAAGTAAACTGGAAGGAATTCACTGGAGGGAAAATGAAAGGCTAGTCTATAGTCTTGAAGGTGTCGATACTGCAGCATGTTTTCTACTATTAAAGGATAGTGTGCACTAACCTGATAACAAGTACTTAGCCTAGTACTTCAACTTATCCTAAGTTTGAAGAAGGTCTCAAGGTCTTCACTCAAGAAGTCTTTGAGGAACTGAAGTAGCTTAGCAGGAGGTGGAGACAAAGGATGTGTTGTGCAAGCTGGAGCTAAATGAATCACAGGAGGATCTTGAACTGCCCATGTCCAAGAATGCTGCCCAGGTATGCTTGATGATTAAGGTGAGTGGGTAGACTGGAAGCTTGTTCCACAGGAAATGTAGGCCAAGCAAAGACTATGAGTTTGGTGAGGGTTTAAATACCCTTTCTAAAGGCTTAAAGGAAGCAGCTAGATCATGTGTGGCAAGTGGGGCATGTGGGGCACATGGCCTTCTGGAAGGTTCTCGAACGTTGGAGAAAAACACGTGTTGCTTTGACCTTACAGGAAGGGCAGGTGCAAAGTGAACATCAGAACAGTTTGACCTGTAATCCTTGGCGTGGTTTTCCCCAATATTTTTGCCTCTGCCTCCTGTATTTTTGCTGTGTGCTGAATATTGTTTGTGCTGGCCTAGCTGCTTTGGGCACTTTGCCACTGCTGACCAGTGCCAAAGTGCAAGTGCTCCCTCTGTAAATTGTGAATATGGATTGGTGTTCCATGATTGGCTTATCTGACTTACTACTAAGTCCCTAGTACATTGCACTGTGTGCCCAGGGTCTCTAAGTCAACTGCTGATAGTGGGCCTGCAGCACTAATTGTACAACCCACACAAGCAGCTTTGCAAAGGGGTCTCAGACATGTCATTGCAGTGTATGTATGCAGTCTCTACTGCCATGTCAACCTTGCAAGTGCACCTACCTGCCTGGCCCTAACATTCCCTTTTCTTACATGTGAGTCAACCCTAAGGTAGGTACCACTGTGGGCAGGGTGCAGTGTATGTGAAAGGTAGGACATGTACTGATGTGTATGACTTGTTCACATAGTGAAATATGAGGTATTTTGTTTTTCACTACGGAAAGGCTATTTGTCCCATAGGATAGAATAAGAGTTTATTTATAACATCTTATAAGTATATCTTCCAATTGGGACAAGATCGGAAAGTGAAGTTTAAGATGCCAGAGCTCAAAATATAAATATGCATCTTTTAGCTAGGATGATTTTTACATTCTGTTTTTGAAAATACCACTTTTAGAAAGTGGCTATTTTCTTGCTTAGCCATCATGTGTGCTTCTGCTAGTTTGTGGATTGATTGTCTGGCTTTTGAGTGACAGGGCCTGGGGATGTTCATTCACTGTAGACAGACACTGGAGTGGGGTGTAAGGTGTGCCCTGCCTTTCCTGGCTGAGTCAGGGCTGGGCTGAAAAGACCTGGGCTGCATTTGGAATAGGGGAGGAGATTTCGTTTCACCTGAAGGCATTTTACACAATGCTGTCTCCACCTCCTGCCAGGAAGCTAGTCAAGGGAGGACAGAACTGGTTTTGGCTGAGCACTGAGCCTCTCTGCTACCAAATAACAAAGGAACATGTTGTATAAATATTGGGGCCCAGACCCCAGAACTTTAGAATACTTTTGGACCTAAGAGGAATCTCTGCCAAGAGAAAAGCTGGAAAAGCTGAAAGAGTAATATTGCCCCATTTCTATGTGCTGTCTGGGGTTGGCCTGCAGTGGCTGTTTCTGCCAAGGAGATGACAGAGAGTTTGCTGTGTACTGCTTGATCTGCTTGAGGAAGACCTCCAAGTGCTTGAAGTAGAGCGTGCCTCTGTTCTGAAGTCTCATGGACACAAAGACTACACCACCAGCTTTGCTGAACTTCCTTGCTGGGAATTCTGACCAGCCAGGAGGGGACTGTTACTGTGTTGGGCCTCTGGAGGTTGTTCCTGCTGGTGGAAGCTGGAAAAGTGAGGCTTCCGTACCCATTTCCGATGCATCACCATTGTGCAGGAAGAATTTCCACCCATTGCCATTATGCCACTTGAGAAACCGACACAGTGCCTGCCTGCGGCAGGAGAAATCGCTGCACGCCGGATCCTTTGAACCGATCTCCAGAGTCCAAGATCACCGGACTGGTTCTGATGCAGACCCTGCTGTGCCGCTGCAAGAAACAACACATCATTGGACTACAACTGGTGAGACCAATGCAGTGCTGTTACCGCCGCCGCATTAAGAACCAATGCATCCCCGATCCCCACACATCGCACCAGGGCACCAAGTCTACATCAATGCCTGGGCTGCAGTAAGAAACAGACGCATCACCCCTCTGCACAGTAAGAAACTGTTGCATCACTTCCCCTTCAGTAAGGAACCGACGCATCACCTCCCCTGCTTGGCAGTAAGGAACCAACACATCACGTTCCCTGTCTTAAGGAACCGAATCATCACCTTCCCTGCAGGTGTTTTTGTTTATGGTTTTGATGCATCCAAGGTACTTTTTGCTGAAAGTGTTGCATCTATAGTTGGTATGGACAGAATTGTTTTTACCTTTTGAAACTCATATCTTGATAACTATATGTTGGCTTTTTGTCATTTTTGTCTTGTTTTGTTTAGATAAAGACTACTTATTTTTCTAAGCTGGTGTGGTGTCCATGTGTAGTGTTTTTACTGTATTACTATATGTGTGCACAAATGCTTTACACACTGTCTCTGAGATAAGCTTGTCAGCTCGTGCCAAGCTACCAAGGGAGTGAACATGGGTTTAATTTTAGAAGTTCATCCCCTTATTCTGACTAGGAAGAAGGTTCCCTACTTGGACAAAGGTGCAAACCATTGCCAACTAGAGACCCCAATTTCTAACAAGAACCAACAACAAGAAATGAATGTATCATTCATGCTCAAACGTGAACCGTGCAGCCACTCTAAAATCCGGTCTACTGCCCTGAGCTATGCCAACGGGATCCAGACCCAAGCTCCAACTTAAGCATTGTACAGACGGGTCCTAGTTTTCAGCCCAAAGCAATCTAAGACACCAAAACCACTCATGAGGTAATCCTCACCCGAGATACTTCATCAAAGGCCAACATGACATTCTAAATAGGGGCAACATAAGCATATGCCGTCCCTCTTAGAAACACACTCACACGACCTAGCCTGGGTTAAGTTCCTGGGGGAGTCAACCTCAATTGGGCTGAATCGTCACTCTAAGGTGGTGCTAATACCAGATGAAATAGCCCAAATGGTTGATTGGGGCATTGACATTGCTTTCCCCATACCTGAGAAATACCCACACGTACTAGCAGCATCACCACCAAGGAAGGACGTCTATTCAGTCCTAAGGGGGACAGGGAGTAGTCAATCAGGCAAAAGCCCAGCTGCAGAGTCAAGACTTTACAATGCCTACAGGATAACAAGTACGCTTGACCACAGGACAGTCAACATTAGTGGGCCAAAGCACTCCATCACGTATGGTGCTCGTACTGGTCCAGATGGACAGCCACCACGACAGCACCTCAACACCATAAAGGCTGTTCGTCATCAGTTCACAACTAGAACATCAGGAAATAACATACAGCTGGCCATCATAACGATGAACGTGGAGGTTGCTGAGCTAAAAAGATTTTTTGGGTGCAACTCAGTAAGCAATTACCTTTGCGAAAATGACATCCTGTGCTTTTTTTTTTTTTTATTTTTTTTTATTGAGCATTCTTTAGATATACAACAATAATAGGGAAAAAGAAAATATATAAATAAACGCAGCAAGGCTGAACATAATACGTTAAATACAAAAAATACGAAAACAATTGTTGATGAACATTGCAATTTTGGATGTGGTAGATATGTGGCAGATACAATAATACATTAATGAAAAAATTGGCTATGAGTAAACAGTAAACCTATAGAAAAAAAAAATAGCAATAAACATATGATGTAACCTCATTTTCCAACTCGACGCCTCTGAATAGAGGTGATAGCTATTTCTAGCTAGTTTGAATAGCTTTGTAGTCAGGCCCTTTGTTGTTCATACCAGTTAGCTACGGAGGCCCAGATCAATTCCCCTTTAGCTCTAGATTTTTTCCCTCTGGTTTTGTATATCGCTATTTCCTGTTTGTATATAGCCAGGAGTCTATTAATCCATCCCTGGAATGTAGGGGCCTCTGTATCCTTCCAGCGGGCTGCTAAAATAATTCTGTATATAGCGGTAGATAAGTATATCGTATAGATTTCTGAGTTGTTGAGTTCTAGGGAGCTATCAAAGCCTAATATAAACAAGGTTGGTGAGGTTTGGATCTCCCGACCAAAAATCTCAGTCCAGTATTTACCTATACTTTCTTTTAGTTGTTTAAGTTTCGGACAGTCGTAAAACATATGTATTAAATTTGCGGGGCCAGGTGCACATCTAGGACATTTATCGTGACTAGCCTTACCCCATGAAAATAATTTAAATGGTGTGTAATATAAATTACATACCGTTTTATAGATTTGGGCTTTTAGATTACTTGCAAGTATGACCTTAGAGGATAGTTGTAGCACCATATCTATGTCAACGTTAGGATTATTTAATTTGTTAGCCCAGCTATCTTCTATTCTATCGAGATCATCCGGGTGGTTATTTATAAGGATCCCATATATATCGCTAATTCTAATTGAACATTTTTGCATCAGGTTTAGTAGTGATGGCGACTGTAGCTCGGTATTTGTAATGTAGTGTCTTAATGATGTGTAAATTCGAATAAATTTAAGGTAGTCTGCGGGATGAATCTGATATTTAAGGCGTAATTCGTCAAATGTTGTTCTACCATCTGAGTTTAGGAAATCGCCAATAGTGACAATACCTAAATTTTCCCAACGCTTAGTGATGTTATCATTAAGATACTGGGGGATTATAAAGCTATGCCATAAGGGTGTATAATTAGTATGTTTGGGTATTGAAAGTATTTTAGTAGCTCTGGTCCAGATTTTATATGCATCTGTGACTATCTTAAATTTAATCTTTTTATAATATGATGGCTCAATTTGTCTTAACAGTAATCCTCGTGCTGTATTTCCTAGTGTGAGTTCGTAGATAGAAGGGATATTATGCAGAGATCTGTTTTGGTCTGATTTTTTAGATGTGATTAAAAAGGCCATCTGTTGTAAGATGGCGGCCCACATATAGTAGGTTAGATTTGGCACCGCTAATCCACCACGGGCTGTTGGCAACACCAATTTGGTTATGGCCTTTCTTGTCTTCCCATAGTTCCAAATAAATGATGTTATTACTTGGTCTATCTTCTTCATATAGGTATTGTCGATCAGAAAAGGGATTGCTCGGAATAGATATAATAGTTTTGGAAAAATTGTCATTTTAATATAGTTGGTTCTACCAATTATGGATAGATGGAGGTTGTTTACTCTAAGAAGATCTTTTTTTATTTTAGTAACTAGGGGGTCATAGTTTAATGTAATGATGTCATTAGTATTAGGTGAGATGGTAACCCCTAAGTACTTCGCGTTTGCTACTCTATATTGGCCTGTGTATGGGGTGTTATCGGTACAGACTACCATCGTTTTGTCTTGATTTAATGAGTAGCCTGAATACAGACCAAATATTCGAGTGACTACTTCTATTTCATCTATGGCCTCAGTAGGGTTGGTAGTTAGAATCGCTATGTCATCGGCATAGGCGAGTATTTTGGTATTATATATACTTGTTTTTACTGGAATTATCGCTGGTGATGTTAATAGTTTAATAATTAATGGGTTGATGTATAGTGAAAATAAGAGTGGAGAACACGGACACCCTTGTCGTGTCCCCCTCTGGATATTTATACTTTCGGACTCACAGCCTCCGGTCAGGATTTTAGCTTTAGGTTCTGCATATAGGGCTTTTACTAATTTTATAAACCCCGGGCCGATGTTGTTAAGGGCTAAGAGCTCCCATAAATACTGCCAGGAGACCCGGTCAAATGCCTTTTCGGCGTCTAGTAAGACCAGGGACATTTGACCTTTCTCTATCTTCATTATATCAAACATTGTTAATACTCGGCGTATGTGGTCGGTGGTGCTTTTGCCGGGTATAAGCCCGTGTTGCCAAGGAGACACTAGTTGTTCTATGTACTTGCCAAGTCGGTTGGCAAAAATCTTCGCGTAGGTTTTAGAATCTGAATTGATCAGAGAGATTGGTCTGTATGACGTTGTTAATTCAGGGGGTTTGTCCTTTTTCCTGAAAACTGATATGTTTGTTTGTTTCCATGACTCTGGGGATTTTCCATGCCATTGGATACCTAAGAATAAGTCTTGGAGAAATGGAACTATTATCTTGCCTAGTATCTTATATAGGTCTAGGGGTATCCTATCGGGCCCAGCAGCCTTCCCTACGGCTAGTTCTGCTATTGCCAGCTCCACCTCTGTTCTAGTGATCTCTTTCTCTAATTCATTCCTTACGTTGTCGTCAACGGGTTGTAACATATTAGTTTCACTATGCCAGTTAGCTAAAAACTCCTTAATCTCATTAGCCGTGTGTTCATCTTCATTCTGATATAACCTTTGATAATATTCCTTGAAACAGTTAACGATTTCTTTCTGAGTGGTATATTTATGTCCACAGTATTCAATACTTTGTATTGTGTTATAGGATTGGGTCTGTCGTGTTTTTAAGGCTAGGTGTTTCCCGACATTTTCGCCTACCTCGTATGACTTGTTTCGATAAGCTTGGACAGTTTCGGCGGCTTTAACAGCTAACTCATTATTTAATTCTTCCTTAAGCACTAGGATCTTTCTTAGGGTATCCTCAGCCTGTTCACCATGTTGTGTTTGGGTGGCATGTTTATATTCTAGTTGTGTCAAATCGTTTATCAGTTGATTATGAGTTTTCATTCGTTCTTTCTTGCGAGTGGCAACAAATGTGGCAGTTTCCCCCCTTAATGCAGCCTTATAGCTGTCCCAAACAATAAATCGTGAAGCACTATATCGGTTTGCGTCAAAAAATTCTTTCGTCCATTGGGTTATATGAGTTATGTACTCTTGGTTGGCTAGTAATTTCCTATCGAATGACCACTGTGTGTGGGCTCGATTATACCCAGATATTTCCACTGTAGTGTAAATAGAATTATGGTCAGAAATTGTCTTCGGATCTTTGAAGATCAGGGCATTCAGAGCGATATCAGGTGTTGCAAAGAAATAATCTATGCGAACATACTTCCGGTGTGGATAAGAGAAGAAGGTGTACCCTGGGTCTTTACCCTTTCTTAACAACCATAAGTCCTGAAGATTATGGGTCTGAATTAGATTTAATACTGCTCTGAACACCCTGGGCTTCCGTCCGGAGTATGTATAATGGTTCTGAAGGGCCTGGGTTTGGTTAAGCGTCAAATTAAAGTCGCCACACAGAATCAAGGTACTTGGCCATGATGCCAATTCTGATTCCAATTCAACAAATAATGTGGGGTCGTCAAGATTAGGGCCGTAAACAGAGCATATTGTAATACCCACATCTAGTTGGACAATGGCCCATCGTCCATGGTCGTCAGCTTTTTTGCGTAGCGGGCTACCTAATCTTGTTCTCGCAAACAGAGTAACTCCCCTAGTTCTTGAAGTTTGAGTTGTTGTGATTAATATATGGTAGCCAGGTATTTTTAGTTGGTTAATCTCCCCTATTGGTATATGGGTTTCTTGTATGCAAATGATATCCCATGAACTATAAGCCATTATTTGACAGAATTGGGCCCTCTTTCCTCTGTCGTTTAAACCTGCCACATTCCAACATCCTATGTTTAATCTACCCATTTGATTGTATTATTTTTGGGTCGAAGTTCATCAGCCAACGTTCCATCGTAAGTATCAATTTGCTCATTTTATATTTTTTTGTTATTCCCCCCCCTACCCCAAGTGCACCCGGTGCCCCCAGATTCCCACCCTCCACCCTCCCTTCTCCTCTCCACCCTCCCCACCCCTTGCCCTCCCGGACATGGCATTGAGACTCCGTCAGAGTCTACAGTGATGGATTAGCCTGCTCTGTTCAGGACTAGCGTAGCATGCATGCATTTTAAGTGTACAGGAAATGACAATTACCTAAAGGAGGAAGAAAGTTATAAAAAAAAAAAACATATTGCAAACACATTGAAGTAGAAAAAATAAGGGTCAATAGAAGAGAAGAGAAATGTAGGAGGGTGAAAAGGTCAGTAATTGAAAATTGTGGATGAAATCTGTTCGATTTCTTATTTCTTGTTTTCCTACTTTCAGCTACCACAGTTTGTATTCTGATGTATCAGGCTATTTGTGAAACCGGTAGCCTAAATCTGTTTCTATCTCGTGCCTACATCAGATACCTCCCCACCCTACTCTCAGGTGCGTCCAGTTGTTCTCTCATAGACTATCTAAGTACTCCTTAGCCTTGACCTCGGATGTAAAAAATTTAGTCTGTCCCATGTATATTACTTTTAGTTTTGCAGGATTGTTCAAGTATACTACTGCTTTCTTCTCTTGGAAAGGTTTGATGAGTTGCCTAAGTCGCCACCTCCTTTCGACAGTCCAATGGCAGAAATCGGGGCGCACGAAGTATGATATTGAGTCCTTTTTGCAATGTTTATCAGGAGTGACTTTCTCCGCAATGGCCTGACGAAGCAGGAAGTTTCCAAAGTAGACTAGGACTGCGCGTGGATATTTACCAGTGGGTGCCGTAGATTTCAAAGTTAAAGGTACCCTGTGAGCTCTCTGTACCTCATATCCCCAGTCCCAGGTGTTTAGTTCAGGAAGGGTATCACGGAATAGTTGTATTATAAAGGTGCGGCAATCCTCACCTTCCATTTTTTCTGGGATTCCCAGCACTCGAAGATTGTTCCTGCGCAATCTATTTTCGTAGTCTTCAAGCTTCCATCTAATGTCGTGAACCTGTGCTTCGGTGGCTTCAAGTCGTTCATTTGTAGCTGTGGCTTCTGTCTCATTAACCACAATGCGATCCTCAATGTCGTTTAGCCTTTCTGTAAATGCACCCATGGTTTTAGAAAGTTTGCGGACCACTCCTTGGACCTTTTGTAGCCCTGCTCGGGCTTTGCGACTGTCTTTGGAAGTTTCCTCTCGGTGTGATGCTATGGCCTGCAGGACTGTCTCCATTACTTGTGTTAATGTAGTTCCTGAAGCCTCGAGAGTTTCCTTGTTTAGATTTTGTTCCGAGGACGATCTTTGAGATCTTGGATCAAGATTATGGCTCTGATTTAATGCTAGGACTGTTGGAGTGTAGTCCCACGATAAATCATTTGCGCCGTGATGTCCAGTTTTTTTCTTTTTTAATATAGTTCTTTTTTTATCGCGTTGTTCCTTTGGTAGATTGGGTTCAACATCCGAGCTTGAGTTAAGGTCAGAATCAATCTCTGGGTCTTGCACATCCTCTGCTTCATCCGTATCGCCTGACCAGCTGTTATCCTCGGAAAGAGAGTAAAAATCAGATATGTCCTTGTCGGTCTCTAGAGCCTCGATAGCATCGGTGGGATGTACGTCTGTTATAGAGCTAGATTGTAGTGCTACTATGTCAGGTTTGAGTGTTTCTGAAGTTTTTATGTTCTCGTTCCCTACTCCTCTCTCAGGGGGGTTGCTGATCCCGGCTTGTAAAATGTGATTTAAGTCGGTAGATGAGTTTGGTTGAACATCGACTATTAGACTCTCATGTAAAAAATCTGCATGCACCCCCGTGGGACTTTGAAGGTTTGCGGGAGGGCCGTGGTTGAGCTGCTCATCCCCATTGTTCGAACTGCACTCGAACTGAAAAATAGGAAGATTGTTACTGCCCTCCTCTTGCTTAGCTAGGCTGTTTTTATCCACTGAATCTTCGTTATCTGCGCCCTCGTTATCTGCGCCCAGCTGGCCGTTAGCACCGGTTTTAGTGAGTGCAGCAACAGAGGGGGTAGAAGGGGTAGGAAGGCTTACCTGCCCGCCAGTACTACCGGGTCTTTCAGGTGCACAGCGTGACACAGTCTCTGTCTCTTGTCTTTGCGCCAGCTGCGTTGCAGAAGCATTCTGTGCCCCCGTCTGGCTTGGTACAGCACTCCCCTCAGCCAGTATTGAAACCGCGGGGTATGTCTTACCTACTATTCCCGTCAAGGCACTGTTACTTTCATTACTTCCTTCACCCCCTGTATGTATTAACATACCGCCCCCCTCCGTGGGGACAGTCACTTGCTGCTTTTTGGTGAGCTGTTGTGTTTCTTTTGCCACAATTCTTTGATTTGCAGCACGAAACATTGTAGCCACTGTTGTAGTGCTTGTTGTAGCATTCTTAGCTGGTTGATTTGCTAGTGGTGTTTTAGTCGTAGGGCCCCCCCTCCGGGCCGGCGTTTTTTCCGCCGTCTTCTCCGCTGTTTCAGCATGTATTCCTGGTCCTTGACCTCCTCCGCTTATAACACCACGCTGCTGCTGCTGCTGCTTACATTTCTCTTGATCTCGTAGCGCCTGGCATGCAGCCCTGGTCTTGGCTGCTGCCGAAGCCACCGCCGCCGCATTTTTCGGGGCCATCGGTGCCGACAGTGTCTGTGAGCCGCCGCTGGTCACAGGTCTCAGGTGCTCCGTTTCAGTCGCGGAGTTCACGGACTTCAGGGCATCTGCGGAGTTTGCTTGACAGAGCCGGCACAAAGAGCGCAGTGCACACACGGATCGGTGATTGCCGATCAGCAGGCGGAGGACAGCAAACCCGATTACGGAGGAGAGGAGTGAAAGCGGCGTCCTCATGGAAGGCGGAGCCGTAATAGGTACAGTTTCTTGTTCATTTGGCTGCATAAGTTGCATCTCGGTATCTCTCGGGGCTATTGGGACAACCATCAATGTGTTTTTAGTCCATTTCCCTTTTGCTCAGGTATCGGTCTCTGGTTTGATTTACGGCATGTTCGGCTGTCCTGTCCAGAGCAGCAACCGGCGTCTAGCCTGACGCCGCCATCTTGCCCCCGCAACGTGCAGATGACATCCTGTGCTTTCAAGAGACATGGGCTACCAAACCTCTAATTCTCCCTGGCTTTTTCGAATTTCACTGTGCAGCCATGAAACGTAACATCTTCGGGAGAGCATCAGGCGGGCTCTCAATTTTTATTAGCCAAGCCCGCAGAATAGAGGCAACTTTATTAACAACGAACACCGCTATTTTGCAATCAGTACTGATTTGCGAATTAAAAGGTAACAATAACCCAAGTTGTCTCTTGTTAATTAACTGCTACGTCAACCCTGCCTCCCAGCAAAAAAAAGCAAGCCCTAAACATATTGTCAACAAAAATGGACCACCTCATAAATAAATATGTCTCACATTTTCCAATTATTGTTGGGGACATGAACATCCGAGACTTGGGGCACCCAAAAATGGACGCCCCCGCCCAGACCGAATTGGACCCTGTGCAGTGGCTCCTTTTCACTCACAATATGATTTCTGCCCACACCATCAAAAAAGCTGCGGATCCCCTCTGGTTCTCTCACCCCACCGACAGGGACAAGTCCACAATCGACTACATCTTCATTGCGGATAATCTGGCACCATTTTTTAACAACTTCAAAGTGGGAAATAGGGACGAGAGTTACCATAGACCATCAACGGTAACTCTTCAGCTACACAGGAAACTTGCAAAACAATTGGAAACACTGGGGTTTCCAACCAGAGAAGAGCACCACAAAGTATTGGGGAGAATAAAATGGTCCACAAATTTAGGTCCAAAACTCCTGGATTGGATTAAACATAAAGAGTCGAGCTCCACAGGCACAAGCCTTGAATCCCCCTTGGAGATTTGGAAAACATGAACTAAAAACCGTTCTTGGGGAACGTACTGGAATCTCTAAAGCACAGACCTCCTATCCCCAATGCCCACCAGCACAAATAAAACCAAGGGGCTTAGTTCAGACCAAGCACAGTCTCTCAAAGGCCTTGAAGGGAAGAAAAAAAGGATTCCCAAATTCACAAACACCAGCAATAACAGCGCTTCGCAGGGATCACAGAAAGAAAGTATGGGAAATATCACTAAAAAAAATTGAGGCTGAGTAGGCTGAAAATATTTAATCTCCTCAAAGAAAAGGGACACATCCAACTTTGGGGATACATAAAGCAACACAGCCATAGTGGTTAGATCAAGGAAAATGGGGTGGCAGCCTCGGAGTGGGTCAAATACGTAAAGCAACTATATACAACACATCTGAACAGTTCTTATACCCAAACACAACAAACTCCCTTAGAAAAACAAAAAGGCGACAAGACTCTTGTCATCACTAAGGTCGAGATAATCAACCTAATTAAAAAAATTAGAACAGATGGTGCCCCAGGCCTCAAAGGAGTCCCCGCAGCAGTGTTTAATGCCTCTCATGGTTTCTGGGCAGAACAATTACATCACTTTTTAGGCATGCACTTGCCAATTCCATTGTTCCTTGGTTGTGGAAAGGCTTAATACTTTTTCCCATTCATAAAAAAGGGGACCGCACGAAATCTAAAAACTACCGGCTTGTTGCCCTATTGGACATAGATGCGAAGGCATATGCCAGAATTCTGTTGAGAGAACTAGAAACCTGGGTAAAGGAGAGCAACATCCTCCCCTTCTTCCAATCCGGTTTCAGGCCTCAAAGCTCAACTATAGCTAATATCTTAGCACTGGGACACCTGTCCCTCAGTGCGACCCAGCCATCACAATTACCCCTGTTTTGCTGTTTTGTTGACTACAGTGCAGCCTTCGATCGAGTTGACCGCGGGAAGCTGTGGGAAAAACTGGACTCCTGGGGCATTCCTCAAAAACTGTTGAGGGCAATCGCCCTTCATGAGGGAACCTGGGTTTGTATCAAACCCAGTCAATCATCTGTAACAACGAAGGTTCCAACTAACAACAGTCTTAAACAAGGATGCATTCTCGCCCCTCCACTTTTTAATCTTTACACAGCCGACCTCGGAAAAGCCCTGGAGGGGCAAATCTATTAACACCAAGGCTGGAGAATTAGCCACTCCAAATTCTCCAATACGCGGACGACATAGTCATAATGGATCACACCAGAACAAGCCTACAGAAAGCCTTAGAAGCTCAGCATAGGTTTAACCAAAAGAACAATCTCTTGGTGAACCAAGAGAAGACCAGAAGTACCACCGAAAGAAGACAGCACAATGGCACCTAGGTGACCTGCAAATTAGAACATGCAGAAGTTATAACTATTTGGGTCTCAGGTTATCGGACGGGGCCAAACCCACAGCCCATCTAAGGAGTACGGTGGCCAGCATCATATACAGCTTGAGACGTCTACAGAGCCCGACTGCCGAACCCATCTTGAAAGTTTTAAAAGCAACATTAGTCCCCTCTCTTCCCCGGAGCCTTCACTAAGTTTCTCATAAACCACCACATTTCTGCCTATAAGAAGGCTCTAGAAATTCCACGACAGGCCAGGAAAGCAAGAGTAAGGTTGGAGCTGGGTCTCACCCGTCCAGACATCAGCTGTTTAGGGGATATTAGCACCATGCTTGCTCCAGTAACCTCCCTGAAAATGTTAATTAAAACAATCTTTGAAGAAGGACGATCTCCATGGCAGGTTCAGCTGGCTGTAACCATAGAATTGCTAGAAATGGATGTTCAAAATGTGCACAATTTAAATATTCCAGTAACCGCATGGAAAAGAACAGTGAATACTCAGGTTAAGAAAATATCCTATGAAAGAGATCTGGAAATCTTACACCATCATCCCAATCTCTCAGCATGGACACATCCTACATACTGGGCAAACCACAGCCTTACTTTGAGCAAGCACTGACAGTCCCAGCCCGGAAAAAAATCACCTATATGAGACTTCTCGCACTGCCTATTGCGGATTTTAACCAAGCCTGGGCCCGGAAGGATAATTCAGCTGCATGTCGTCTTTGTAGTTATCATTGTGAATCCAGGCTCCATCTGCTGTGCTGCTGCCCAAATCTAGCAAGCGAGCGGCACCGGCTGGTTCTTCCCATTTGCAGGTCCTACGGCCTGGTGCGATGCAGAGAAGCCTCAGACCTGTGTTTCTCTGCTAAATCAGCTCAAACAGTTGCGCGGCTAGGGACATTTACAGAATCAATCCGGGAAGCCCTGTCACAGAAAATGGAGTCACAAAAAAGAAACCCACAAAGTTTTAAGTACTTGCACTTTATTGCCAGTTTGGATAAACTGTTTTTAATGTTTTAAACTCCCTTATAGTTTGTAGCAAGTTGTGTGGGATTTTAACTCTTTTTCTCTTTTAGAGTATTGTAATGATAGTATATTGTAACGATTTTAAGTAACTGAACAATAAAACTTAACTCAAGACAAACGTGAACAATGGAAAACAATACCAGGCCCTTTTAACTGTGAGTGTAAGGCATTCTAATGCCTCACCAGATACTGGGCGAAGGTTGCAAAGAAGCAAAGGTAAAACAGACCATGGCCCTAGTAACAGCTGAAGCAAGAGAAGCCATTGGTTCACATGTTCATGAAATGCTTCCAAGCTCAAGCATAATGGAGTCAGGGGGTTGTGGAAAAATTAGGAATAACATCATGGCACCCCATAAGGCGCCCCAAAGTGTTAACACAAAACTGAGTCAAGGATAAAGGACAATTATGATTTGGGTAATAACACTACATTGAATCAAAGTTAATGGAATCAATGGTCTAGGGGACACTCAGTCACATTATCATAGCACACCATAAAGCACCACAGGCGTAACACAACACGAGCCCTGCTCACTACACCACTACACATAGGGCGCATTAGAGGGTCGTAACACAGTACACTCATGTGTTAATTTGTTCTCTCATTTAACTGTGTCGTTGTAATCAATACAAGTTGCACCAGTCACAAAAAAGATAAATATTCCTGAAATGTATTAATATTCTGTGCATGTTGTTTGCAGATTAGAAATAGAAGATATTTATATTGAAACATGGAATGAGAACATCATATCTAAACAGCAATTATGACTCCCAAAATACTGTTGTTTTTAAGTTTGGTAATAAAATACATGCTTAAAAGATAGCATAAAAGATTGCACTGAATAAATTAAAACCCTCTATGACCTAAATGCAAGGCAATCCTTAAAGGGTATCGAAACACACACACATCACCCTCATTTTTTATCAATCGTGTCTCTTTCTCAATGTTTTAATAATAATTAATAATTTTAGCACTGTCACATTTGGGATCTGATTCAGAAATTGCATTTTGCAAGTACATAAAACAGTACTGCAGAAATACTACTTACATACCGAACACTACCATTTCAGTCTTATCACCGGTTTACCTTTAGGCAGCTTCTTTACATCCAGTCTGCTATGTCAGATATGCATATAAAGACGGTGGATTTTGTGGTCGGTGCATCTTCTGAGAGGGATATTGTGGGTTGCGTGTCATCTGCATATGAGATGATGCAGAGGCTGTGTGACCATATAATAGAGGTGAGAGAAAAGTCAAGTGGACAGTAAAGAGGGTCGGGCTTAAGGAGGAGCAGTTTGAAGATCAGGTTGGTGATGTATGCCTGGTAGGAGGCGATGCTGAACATTTGAGAGTGCTCAGTGATGAAGAAGTGGGTGGAGGCATGCCCTTGGTCTGTGGGCTGAAGAGAACTTAGTCAGGTGCCAAACTATCTGAACTATGGGATTTCTTTAGAGTTTTGTGGCTTGTTTGTGAGTCTACCAAGGCAGTGGATACATGTGATCCACTATCCTTGTCGAAGACTGACCCCAGACCTAAAGGTCTCTGCTGGGTAGGTGAAGATCTCTGCCTTCAGGAGGCATCTACCCTGAAGGTGATGAAAGCTTGGTGGATGGTCACCATGTTTAGTGCAGCAGGACGAGCAAGTTTTTTGGTTGTTGAAAAACAAATATCTAAAGTGGGAGTCTGTTTTAGAAAAAATAAAAGTATCCCTGACAAGCCGGGAATTCTCTCCAAGTGTGTGGGGTAATTAATTAGCTTTTCTTGCAGTCTCAAACAGGAACAAAATACATCATAACTTCCTCCATAAATAAGATGGACAGTCTGAAGTAATTTGATTGATGGCACATCCACAGGAATTCAGATGGTGAAACCAGCAGAGGCTCTGCCAGTCAAAATATGGTGGTTCACCCAACTCTAAATAGAGCAAACAGACCATGTGTTAGGTGGAGAGGTAATATGTCTACAAACTGTAACTAACCCTCTTTGACTAGGACTGAATGAAGTGTTACTACCTTCCTTCTATAGGAAACAGCCAGTATGAGATCATCCAATTAAAATTTAATTTCCATCTTTTCCCTAACAGAGGCTCCCCATTTGGCATTTCCAAAGCTTTGTGTCCTGGAGGTACCTTTGCAACAACTCCTCCTTGCTTCCATAATGAAACGCAGCCTCGAACAATACATTAGGGGTGAGCGGAATGTTCTATTGTGGCCGCAGAATTGGTGGAATTTGGCTAGAACTCTATGTTTCAAGAGTAACTCAGAGTTCTGGTCAAATTCTGCCAAGTGGCACAAGGTTGAATTTCTTCCCATGAGCCTTCCCAAATGCGAGCAAGATTTCGCACCATTTTTTAACACAGGTGGTTGCAGTCAGAGGGCTGCTTCTCAAGTAGATTTGAAGGCTGTCCAAGTAAATTATTTACTCAAGTGGCAGTAAAATTAAGTTAAACAGTCACCCACTCTTGCGCACTGCATGGTTCTATTCCACTGATTGTTCAGTGCTACTCGGACTACTGGTACTAATTTGCAGCTCGAGCAGCGCAACTCTTATACAACTCTGAGGAAATCAGCAAAGTGAATATCTATAAGTTCTACCCACCCCTACTGTCATGTGGTTCGTAGGAGCCCACAGGACCTGCATGTTATGGATGATCTAAACTGGTGTCCCAACTGCTTTTGGGCACTCCCACAGGATATGTCAGCCATTAGACTAGCTAGCTTTACAATACCACTACCACCCCCCTGTATTCTACAGTCGTGTAGGTAGTATCGGGTAACCACTGAACATGACAACTCTGATTTCTCAGGGATCATGGAAAACAGTACAGTACGTTTCTGTCAGACACTCGTGCTTGCTTTCTCTCAGAAAATACACAGGATGGCAATTAGGACTTTTTAATAAGAATGTATTATTCCAGCGACAATCTGGTGTAAAACATATGTGCTGCGACAATCAGGAGACAGAAGCATACGGCTGCCAACCGCTGCTCACAATTGTTTTAAAAGATGATTAGGGACTTTTAAAACCGCACTTCCCCTCACTCCACGTCGTGCACTGCCTTGCTTCCCTCGCCCCGGTCCACCGCGGCTGTGTGCCGTTTGAGTGGAGGGCGTACCAGGAAGCAGGCAGGCCAATCACTAGCCACCTCCAATCGGGAGGGCGGAGCCAGGCTCACTCGATCGCCGGTACTTTAGACCTAGGCGACATTGAACAACAACGCTACTTCTGGTAAGTCTGCTAACTTCATCACGGCTGTCAACCGCTGCTCACAATTTTTTAAAAAGACGATTAGGCCTTTTTAAAACCGCACTTAACCTCACTCCACTTCCTGCACTGCCTCGCTTCCCTCACCCCGTTCCACCGCGGCTGTGTGCCGTTTGAGTGGAGGGCGTACCAGGAAGCAGGCAGGCCAATCACTAGCCACCTCCAATCGGGAGGGCGGAGCCAGACTCACTCGATCGCCGGTATTTTAGCCAATGTGTCAGTGACCGTGCAGCGGGCACGCCACTGGCGTGCCGAAGGCTCGCCAAAGGCAAGCCCATCTGCGCCCGTCCGCGGCCGGCAGGGGCCAAAGGCACAACCCCTGCACACTTCTCCTCCCACATGAGGTGCTACATCCCTAACTCTCTTCTCAAAATGAGAGGAACCACCCAGGCCCCATGCCTTCACTCCTGGCATCCACTGGACCTAAAACAACAAATGGAAATACGCTGTTACCCAGGTGTGCGTAGAAAAGGCGTAACCAAGCCAGTGAAAAGGAAGAGAGGGGGGCAATCCCCCTTTCGGAATAAAACCCTCACACACCCAGCAAGCTATGTGTCATGCTTCATCATATGGGTTCTTTTCCTCGTCAGACTGGCGCTGCAATGTCTGACGGGCTCCCAAAGAAGGGGCTCTTACCGGTGATCTTTTGTTTCTGCCAGTAGGTGAATGTGGGTATGAGGGCTTTAGGAGAAGTGTAGACAAAAAAGTGAGTGAGGAAATTTAAAAAAGGTTAGCAAATCCACTGCAGTAATTTTAATGGTGTGGTTCACTACCTTATTAAAAATAGTGAGGAGATTTATACATGCTGGTGCAAGGATCCAGCGGTGTGTAAACTACCTAGCGGTCGATATGTTTCATGCAGAAGGTGCAATTCGTAAGGACCTAGAAAAATAAGTGAGTGCTACACAGGGGGTAGGGGCGAATACTACCTTCCGCTTCAAATCTGACAAGCAGGCCCGATGGTCCTGCTGAATCTTAGTGGGACCTAACAGAAAACAATAGAAATGGTGGGAAATTAAGCTCACCAAAGCTTGGTTACTATGAATCTTTCCTCTAGTGAGGGGATGGTAAAACAAAACATAAAGTGCTTGAAAACATGGGAGACTAATGTCAAGGGGGCATGAAGGCAATCAACGATGAAGTGAAAAACTCTCACCCTACTAAAACCAAATTCAGGCTTCAACGGTCTTCTCAAGTGTGCTGGAACCCAAGGATCAGGTAACTTGGGGAGCAAGGGGGGGAGAAAAATTTTAAAGTAAAAAACGGAATCTGTGTTTGATGCATTGCGACATGGAAGCCATATGTCGCATGCAGAACTTAGCGGGAGCTTCGTACTACCTCAAGTCACGTGTACTAAAGGCACCCTCTGCTCCTTGAGCAAGCCAAACCAAAATCGCTAAGTCAGCCATGCTCCAGGTGGCGTATGAGCACATTGACACCGCGCGCAACCTCAGACAAGTCCGGGGGCCCCGGAGCCTATTGAGGGAAGCTGCGAGGGCCTATCCGCATCAACACAGACCCGGAGCACAGCGAGGCGAAAAAGGGGGGGGGCTGTAAAACATGAGGCAGGCGTGATACTAGTTGCACCAAGCCCAAGGACACCGTAACAAAATTCCCTCATATGTTGGCGGCGATGCGATGGCCCAACAAGTAACATTGACCGTGGGAGCCCCCAAAGGAGACGAGCTTACCTGTCCGCACGATGGACGTTGACACACCACCTACCCGCACGGTGAAGGAGGAGAGACCGGAGCGGTGAGTAGGCGAAGGTTTCCAGTTTAAAACCACTTGCCGGCATCTCAACTTCCTGTCATGTGACGGGGGAGAATGGGTGTGTGCCGGGCGCCGCGCATTCGTGGGGACGGGGGCGTATCCGGGAAGGCTTCAGTACAATAGTAACTGGAAGGTGCCCAAAAAACAGGCGGCCATGTTAGAATGCCCCAAAGATCGAACTGTAAACAGAAGTGGCAATGCCCGGTGGAAGATAAAAAGTGTGTGGGACACTTGTGAGGAGGTCATGACTCGAGGCGGTCAGAGCAAAACAGACACATAATTGTCTAATTTCAGCCGTACTGCCAGATAGGGGTGCCAGCGGAAACAGTGTCAGGCAGCCCTGTTGGAATTTGGGTAGTGAGGGACAGTGTATGTTCACTCGGTTGCTAAGGGACAAATTGCTATCACATAAAAGGTTAGTTAAATGCCCCAGTAGTAAGTGGGGGTAAAGTAGTAATGTAAGGCCTTGACAGTATATGTGACTTTCGATGACTTAATGTCCCCCAAGGGTGTATGACAATGGATATACTCACCCTCTGTCCTCAGTGCAATTGCGAGCTCAGCTCGTTCCACTCCAAAAAGGAAAAGTCAGAGTTAAAAATGTATCTCCTGAACTGCAGATCGCTCCCCAAACACCACATAGAAATCTCAATGCTCCTGGAAGAACTCTGTCCAGATGCCCTCTTCTTAACAGAAACCTGGCTGACCACAAAATCAGAACCAGATCTGGTGCAAGCCCTCCCCCAAGGGTATCAGATATTACGGGAAGATCGTTTGAACGGGAAGGGGGGCTGCCTGGCAATTATTTACAAGGACCGCTATACCTGCCGTAGCTCTTCTGATCCAATCCCAGACTGCGAAAGTCTTTCTTTTTCCATAGACTTCTCCCCCAACAGCAGCTTCTCTGGTACACCTATTTACCGCCCACCTGAACCCTAAAACAGTTTCACAATGCTCTACCTTCCATTGTTGCTGACCTAGCTAGTAGCCCATCTAATTACACTCTGCTGGGGGACCTTAACATTCATTTTGACGACAACTCAGACAATTCCGCTTCGGATTTGACAACCAGTCTCTCTGCACTACAATTAAAACAACTTGTTCTTCCCCTACTTATACCAAAGGCCACCTTCTTGACCCTGTCTTTAGTAACTGCGCAGACCTCATGGTGGGCTCCCCTTCCCCCTTCCCGTGGACCGATCATTTCCTGATCCCCCTCATCTGGAACACCCAAAACCCCCTCCTCTCGAACACAACCACACGTAAATCGCGCAATTGGTCAAAACTTCCCCGAGAGAACTGGATAACAGCCTTAGAAACTTCCAGATCCTCAAAAAATCAGGATCCCATTCTAGCTAATGAAAACTATAATAACTGGATCTCAAACTCACTGTACTCTTTACTTCTGATAAGATGCCTTAAGTCTAAGCGTAATTTAAAAACTGCACCTTGGTACTCCGCTGGACTTCGGGAGATGAAACGCCACTGCAAAAAACTGGAAAGGAAGTGGCGACTAGACTACTCCCCGTCAAGTAAAGTCATCTACAGGGAAGCGATAAGGTCTTACAAAAACGAGATCGAAGCCACACAATCATCTTTTTATACAGAAAAAAATCAGTGCAGCCTCATCCAGGCCAAAAGAAATATATCAGACTGTAAAAAGCCTCACTAAGCTTCCTCAAACCCCCCCCCCCCCCCGCTCATAACACACAAATTCGTTGCAACGACCTGGCGGAATTTTCCTTCCAGAAAATTCAAAAGATCTACATCTCCTTTTCCCCCACTGACAGTGACTCCGATTGCACACCCACGTTTCCATCGGAACCTGGGCGGCACCCCCCAATCACTCTTGAAAATCTTCCACCCCTGGTCCCAGAGACGCCCGACCTATTTCACCAACATAACACCCACAAGCACCAGGAATACCTTCATGCAAGCCCTAATCACCAGCCTTCTGGACTACAGAAATGCACTATATGCAGGACACTGTATGCAGGAACCACCAACAAACTCATGAGCAGAATCCAAATGATACAGAATTCGCGCTAGACTAATCCTCAACCTGCCTAAATTATCCCACATCACCCAGCACCTAAGGAACCTCTACTGGCTTCCCATTCCGAAAAGACACCAAATCAAACTATGGACCCATGCCTACAAACACCTCCATGACCAAGTACCAGAATACATAAACCACTGCCTGAACTTCTACCAACCATCAAGAAACATTCTCTCTGCCTCCCTCTGCCTGGCACAGACACATCAGATCCACCGTAGCCAAAGCAGAGGACGCTCCTTCTTCCACCTCACCGCCAAGACCTGGAGCGCCCTCCACCTCTGAACATCACCCTCGCTAACAGACTTCAGGAAGAGACTCAAGATCAGCCCAGCAACCCATTGCCTGGATATTCTCATGGGTGATAAGCTGCAATCTACAAATACCAACTGATTGCTTGATTGTTTTAGCGTCCAGCAAAATCATTGATTGACTGATTTTTAGCCAGCAAACTCATTCAGTGAAAAAAACGTTCCTTTGCGTGCTTTTCACATCCATATTCCGAGTTGTGTATGCTAGAACAGAGAAGAATGTGAGATTGTGGCATTTTACATGTACCACATAACAGGCAAGAAAACGTTGTGCACTATTTCCCAGCAAAGGTTTTCCCGGTATTACCTGTACAATTGGTGCATGAGAAAACCACAATTGAGGCGGTTTTGTACAGAATTTATAGGGGCCTATTTACAAAGACATTTTGGAGTAAAACCGTATTCCTTTGTTACTCTTTTACATACTCTTACATTCTTATGTGAATTGACCACAAACATCTATAAAATGGGAATATAATGGGAATATTCAGCGAATAGTCATAGAACACACATACTAAAGAACTGTGCCCTATTGCACCTTTAATAATAATGAGCTGGACATTTGAGCTTATTACCTTACACATATAAATATGTAAAATAGTGCTCCGGTAATTCAGCTTCCCATACTCATAAATATCATGTGAACCGGCACCATAATATGAACGATGGCAAAAAACCCTGTTACAATGGATGAATCATAACTGGTCAACGCAGAATGAGGGATAAAGACTTTTACACTTTCAAAATTTGAAATGGTCCTTGCACTGGCATTTAATGCTAATAACCCATCTGTAACTAGCTCTTTATAAGGCTCTACTTCAAGTGAGCCATTCTGTGAATTTGTACAGCCAAAACACACAATTAAATAGAAAGACAAAGGTGATACATATTGCTAAAGTGCGTGTATCGAGATAGATAGTTATGGCATCGGGACACTATTATGATTATAATTTCAAAATTAACCAGATGCCTTATCCGTTAAAAAAAAATACCGTGGTCTAAAGAAAATGTGACAATATTTCTCAACTAAAAGTAGGTGGAGAAAATGTTAAAAGTCTGAAAATTACAGCCCGAAAGCAAATAAATTAAATCCCCATGGTAATTCGCATTTGCTTTCAGATCGCATTTTGTTTACGTCTGTAATTTTCTTAATTAAGCAAATAATAACCATTCAAAGCAGTCTTTTTGTCTGAGCAGAAGTTTTGCCTGTTTACCTTGTCTCATGTATCCCCTTGAATGAAATGCGTTCAGCCAGCATCTGCAGATCTTTATTTGGACACATTATATGACACTCCTCTGTACCACACTGAGAGAAAATCCATTAAATGTTTTAAGATGTGTGAAAGGGAAATGAGGCATGCCTGGAATATAAAGCAGTAGCTGCCAGTTAATCTAGACCATGATAACAGGAGGTTCTTATTACACAGGAGGGAAAATCTATCTACTTGAATTAAACTCTGTTGAAGACTAAAGAACTTTCTCATTATTTCGTCTAAATCATTTATCTGTAAAGGTGATCCTGTTTAGATCGGAGATCCCATCTGGCTGAGGTTGTGTTCTCATGATATTATTCTGCACGAAAATACTTCACAAAGTTTCTTTGATATGCTTCAAATGGTACAGTATATTCAGAAATACAATTTAAGCCATTACGTAAAAAAGCATGACAAATAACAGATTAACTATCTGTAGATTAAAAGGTAACTAAAACAGATGTGACATTATCAAAGGTTGCCCGATTTTTTTTTTATATAGTAAACATTTAATACATAAATGGGAATCATGACATGGCTGTTTGGGACGTATAGGTTTTTCACCTAGGAACATTTGAAATTGTGACGGTAGAACACTTGCTCTTTAATTTTCAGATGGAGACAACCAATCTGAGTCAGAACAACATAATACAGTGAGTAACAGAACTGTTAACAGCAGGCGTGGCCCATGCAGGTAAGAGTGGTGGGGTGGGGGCAATTCGACATGTGACGAAGAGGGAAACTTAATTACATGAAGAAACCTATGGTTTTCTTTTTTTGTATGTACGTTTCCCTCGTCGCAGTACGTCAAATCCCCCCCAACCTGCCCCACTGCTCTGATCTGCACGGGTCTCGCCTGTTTAACAGATCTGCCAACTGTCTCACATACACAGATTGGCAGCAGTAAGAGGTGCAATGATTTGTGGTGGATGTAGGAAGGTGGATATCTGACTATGGTTACCCCCAAACTTTTTTTGCCTGGTGTTTAGCTGGTTTTTGACATAGTTGGCCTGGGATCCTGCTATTCAGGGCCCCAGGCTAATTGCTCTCTCCTTAAAATGGACTCCATGTACCTTAGGTGCATAACAACATTGGAACTGGTTCACCTTATTGGCCCCTGTAACAGTGTACCCAGGTACCCAGGGCATAGGTGATTCCAAGGCCTACCAGGGGCTGCAGCATGTATTGTGCCACCCCTGGCCTGGCCTCCATATTTGACACAACTGGCTGATCACTCAGCTGGGGTAAGTTGGTGTAATCACCCCTTACTTAGGTGTAGTATGCCTATACCTAACCTAAAATGGACACATATGTCCCTATCAGCCACTCCTATGGAAGGCCTCATCAATCCTGGAGGCAGAGTGCTTGGGAATATGTGAGATAGTGCTCTGGCATGAGCTGAGCCTGTCTGCAGCTTTCGGAACCATGTCCTTTAGCTGTTTCATGATACTGCCATACCATATACTCTTAAGTGCATTATGAACCTCGCGGTTAAATGCTATCTTGGGTTTGGCTTTATCAAAACATGTCGAGTAAGGTGTCATACAAATTGGAATACTACCCCCTCGCCAGTTCTGGCGACGGGGGTAGCATTCCACCCTTCTAGAGGGACACGACATGTACCTAGCCTGAACCCCGGTTAAAGTTAAACAGAGCCTCAGCATCACAAAATGGATGCTGCCACCACAGACACAAGTCTGACCTCCTGCTGCTGGGAGTCCTTCCAGCGAGGGCAGCTTGGACAAAGGGTTTCCTGCCTGGGGAGGTGCTAGCACCACTCCAGACAGGATTTTGTGTATTGGGTAGGACAGGGCTGAATAGAATCAGACATGCCTGGGGCACACAAGGTGTCCCTGTGCATAAGCCAGTTCAAACTGGTGCTGGGGCTTTCCAGCCCCAGTCCTGGCGCGAAACTGGACAAAGGAAAGGGGGTGTAACCACCCCCCTTCCTGGTTCCACCCAGAGGAGGGACCTAGTAGGTGATCCGGCCCCCCAGATTCGAATAAGAGTGGGAGCTGTGTCCTGAGACTTCAGATCATCCTGAATCAACTTGAAATACAGAAGAAGACTGGACTTCGACATTCTGCTGCACAGAAGACGGAAGAGAATCTCCCTTGTGGCCAAGGAGTGACCACCCTGTGAATACAGGCACCAACCAGCAACTCGATGTCTGCTTTGCCGCCGCCTCCCGCCGGAGCCCGAGCCCAGAGCCTGACAAGACCCAGACTTCCAGACTTCTCACCACCCGATCCACAGTCCCTGCAAAGAAGGGACCCGTGGAGGCACCGAGAGACGTGGGACCGGACCTCTTGGAAGACCCCCGAAACGCTGACTGCGCAGCATCAGAGGCACCCTCGATGCTGTGCTTTGGGGTTTGCGAAGCCCTAACCTCGAGCAGCCCTTGCACCGAAGATCAGCCCCCCAGCATCTCCACGATCTGCGTGGGGCCCTTTTGCACCGTGCCACTCGATGCGCCATCCCGGCCACTTGCCACGTGGCTAGCGGCCATCTTGGCAACGAAACCTTCAACTTACACTGCGGGTCTGATTGCTCCAGACTTGCCCTTGCTCCTGTTAAAAGGGGTACCTGCTCTGACCTTGCTGGTCCGAGTAACAAGTCTTTTTCGATTCCTGCGTGGCTTGCATTAGCCAAGGCCTGTTTACTCCAATCAAGTTGTCGACACCGCCAACAGCGAGAAGCCTGCGTAGGACAGCTCGTGACTGACTCCTGGACGTCTTTGACCCCTCGTGTCCACGTGGCTGCAGAGAGAAGCTACACCTCGACGCCTGTTTGCACCCGACATCGCCTGGTTCCACTCTGGTTCCACGGTAGTCACTGGCTAGTGACTTTGAACATTGTCCCCTCTGCTTTCAGGTCTTCACCTCTTCAGATCCATCCTTGGATCCACCGGAACTCTTCACATCGAGTCGCCTGCAGCATCTTCAGCTCCAAGCACCATCGACCTGCGTGATGAAACCCGACACTACTTCGACCCTATGCACCCGCTTCCTGTGGGTGAGGTAACTCAGCTCCGCCGGTGTTCCCACACTGGTACACACCTATAGTGTCTGTGTCTAAAGTTTCATCCTTCTAGGTCACTCGGAAGGTTCCTTTTTAACTAACTTTGTAACTTTTACGCACCATTGACATTGCATTGGTAAAGCGTGCACTTTCCGCACTGCACCCGAGTCCCGCGGGCCTTTCCCGACTTCTTCACTGCTAGTCCCGAACAGCTCCAGCAATTACCCAGGCCCTAGGCCTCTTCACTTTCCCCATAGTGGTTCTTATACCACTATTTTAGTATATGGTTTAGGTGGCCCCTAGGGCTCATCCAAAAGTGTGCAACTTTTGTGTATTTAAACTGTGTTTTGTTTTAACGCATTTGCTTCTGTGCTCATAAAGAGTATCAGGGATAGTTGTAGAAATAAATCTATATATATTTTCAATATATATCTGTGTGGTGTCCTTTCATTTGGTATTCAAGGGATTGTGTATGGTAAAACAGCTTGCTTCACATGCCTTTACAGAGTTTAGCCTAAGACTGCTTAGTCCATGCTACCCCTAGGATAGCTTGTCTATAAGGTTGACTTTACAACCTGCACCATAAGGGTTGCTTGGCATGGTACAAGGTGATCACTAGAACTAGTGAGCATCATATACCAGGCCAACTTCTCACATTGGTGAGCAGTGGATTGGGATTTGAGCTTGCTGTTGTTTTACCATTACAGTCTTTGAAAATATCATTTGAAAGATCATACAGGTACCTGATAGGTACACTAAAACAAGACTAGATATACTTAAGTTCTACTGAACTTAGTTGTTGTAGAGGATAGGGAGTAGCACACCCTGACTACAACAACTAGATAGGTTTTGTAGGAAAACACAAGTGTAGGTAGATTGCAACACATCCACCACACTAGAGCAATGTCTGGAGCAGAGGGATCCACTGGAACCACCTCTGTTGAGAGTGACCCTCCAAGGGCACCATACAAATTTGCTATCTTTCCATTTAAGGAACTGAGGCAACTGTGTTCCATGAGAGGAATCAAAACAGGTCCTACTCCTACAGCAGGACACCTCAGAGAGCTATTAGACCAGTCTGAAGCTCTAAAGAACTCCAAACCAGGACCCTCAGGGACTGGTGAGGAAGTTTCTCCTTCTGAAGATGATAACCCTGATGCCCCTGCCCCTGTCATCCAGATAGATGAGGAAGACCAGACCCCTGGGAATTCTCAGCCTGAGGAAGAAGAAGACGGGGAGGAGGTGGAAGAAAGTGATTCTGATGATGATAGAGATAGCCAGGTGTTAGTCAGCAGGCTTAACCAGGCTAACCTAAGCTTATTTGGGACTGAAGGTGGGTCCAACCCATTCAGACCCCCAAATGGTCTTAACCAGGAGCATAGGAGGAGGAGGAATCACTCAGGTGAGTCCAATACTTCCCATGTTTCTAGAGGTTCTCATGGCAACTCCAGAAGGGAGTTCACTAGCCCTCAGAGAAGGGAACATGAGGCCAAAATGAGAGAGGCTGAACTTAGGATCCAGAGACAAGAATTAGAAGTTGCCCTGGCCAAAGAGAAACTTGCTAGAGCAAGGCAGCCTAGAGAGAGTGGATTAGAATCCACTGGTGGCAGCACTATCCCTAAGGATAAAGACAGGTCCTATGACAATAGAAACCTGAGTAAGATTGTGCCCCCCCTACAAAGTTGGGGATGATATCCACAAATGGATGACTGCACTTGAGAGAGCTTGCAAAGTACAGCAGGTCCCTCAGGAGCAGTGGGCACCAATCTTGTGGCTCTCCTTTGAAGGGAGAGGCAGAGACGGACTCCTCACAGTTAGTGATGGGGATTCTAGAAACTACCTGGTCCTGAAGAGTGTTCTGATTGATGGGTTAGGCTTAACCACTGAACAGTACAGGTTAATGTTCAGAGACACCCAGAAGACACAGACTCAGGACTGGTCTGAATTTGTTGAATGTGCCACTAAGGCTCTGGAGGGCTGGTTGCTGGGAAGTAAGGTTACTGACTATACAGGATTGTATAATTTAATTATGAGAGAGCAAATCTTAAGTAATTGTCAAAATCAGCTTCTACATCAGCACCTGGTTGACTCTGATCTGACCTCCCCACAAGAATTGGGTAGGAGGGCAGACAAATGGGTCAGAACCAGGATCAGGCCTAAGAACCAGGGTGGTGACCAAAAGAAAGAAACTACCAAGCCTCAAGAGAAGGGTGGGGATAAAAGTAAGGAAAAGACTTCCCCAGGGCCCCAAAACTCCAAGGATGGGGATGGGTCCCAAGACACTTCTTCAACCCAGAAAAAGCCTTATTGTCATGTCTGTAAACAGGTTGGGCATTACAAAACAGACAGCTGTTGTCCCAAGAATGGCAATAAAGAGAATATACCTCCAAAGCCAGCTCCAACACCTCCTGTTACTGTCAGCAGTAATCCCCCAGGAAGTGGGAGCACACCCAGGAATCTGGGTGGGTTTACTTTTGGAGGACTTGTGGATTCTGGCCTAACCAGGTCCCCTACCTCAGATACTCTTGTCTATGAGACTGGCATGGGGTTTGCCAATTTCACTGCTTGCCCAAACACTTTGAGCAAGTATAGACAGGAGCCCCTCATCAATGGCTTGAAAGTTGAGGCCTTTAGAGACACAGGGGCTAGCATCACCATGTTGGCTGAATGTCTAGTCCCCTCAAGGCAACTTTTACCTGATGCCACATATCAGGTGACCAACATTGATGGAATAGAAACCAATCACCCCATGGCAGTAGTAAATCTTAGCTGGGGAGGTGTCACTGGCCCAAAGAGAGTGGCAGTGTCATCAAACTTGCCTGTAGATTGTCTACTGGGGAATGATTTAGAAATCTCAGCCTGGGCTGAGGTGGAACAAGAAACCCATTCTAAAATGGTAAATCTCCATGGAAAGGTTAGTGGGCCCGTGATGGCTACAGCCCCAATCCAAGATGTCCTTCCTGAAAAGGTTGGTAGGGCTGAGCAAACCTCAGCCCCATCTTTAGCTAACTTCCCTCCTGAAGAGATTAGCAGGGCTGTGATGGTAACAGCCCATACCCAAACTGAGTCTCCTCCTGAAAAGGTTGGTGGGGCTGTGATGGCCACAGCCCAAACTCAAACTGATACATGTGTTGTGAAGCCTGAAAAGATGGATCACTCCACACAAACAGAGAGCATTGAGGAGGAAGATAAATCTCCCTCCCACCTGACTTTAGGAAAGGATCAGCCTCCTCAGGGAACTGATCTTACCCCTGATGAAGGAACTGTCCCAGAGGTTGTTAGGCCTGGCCTGACAGAGCCTCTGATGACAGTGGACCCTTCTCAGGTGGGAACCAGTCTGGAGCAGGTATCCTGCCCCTCTCTACCTTGCCTTGCTCAGCCCAGGGCTGCAGAGGACAAGAAGGACAGTGAGCCCCAAAGGGCCCTCTGTCAAATAAAGCACCCCCATCAACAGATTAGGGGCACCAAAACTAGTAGCTCTAGTGAGGTGAAAACTTTAAAAACTCCTGAGGGAGCCCCCTTAAAAGTAGTTAGGGACCTCCCACAGATGGATTCTGTTGGGCACAGCCAAACCTGGGACCCCAAGGCCCCAAACCTGACCTGTCCCTCCAGTAAGCCAACAAGAGGGACCCAGCCTCCAGCTTCAGGTAGCCAGAGGTTGACCCTGAGAGCACAGTGCAACTTAGTCAAAGAAAGAAAGGCATACATGGTGGAGAGTGATTGGAGGAAGCTGAGTCCTACAGAGGGATCTCACTTCAGTACTCCATTCCAACACCAGCCTTTAACTTTACAAAGACACACCACAGGTAGAGATTCCCTATGGTGGAGACCCTCAGATACCCTTAGGGTGAGGGATTGCTTAGTGGACCATGAGACAGGGGGTAACCAAGCCAGAGCTGGTACTTCCTTATATGGCCACTTAGGCAATATAGGCTTACCTGGTCAAGGATAGCCTTATCTCCTTTCGTTTGGGGGGGGTTATGTAGGAAGGTGGATATCTGACTATGATTACCCCCAAACTTTTTTTGCCTGGTGTTTAGCTGGTTTTTGACATAGTTGGCCTGGGATCCTGCTATTCAGGGCCCCAGGCTAATTGCTCTCTCCTTAAAATGGACTCCATGTACCTTAGGTGCATAACGACATTGGAACTGGTTCACCTTATTGGCCCCTGTAACAGTGTACCCAGGTACCCAGGGCATAGGTGCTTCCAAGGCCTACCAGGGGCTGCAGCATGTATTGTGCCACCCCTGGCCTGGCCTCCATATTTGACACAACTGGCTGATCACTCAGCTGGGGTAAGTTGGTGTAATCACCCCTTACTTAGGTGTAGTATGCCTATACCTAACCTAAAATGGACACATATGTCCCTATCAGCCACTCCTATGGAAGGCCTCATCAATCCTGGAGGCAGAGTGCTTGGGAATATGTGAGATAGTGCTCTGGCATGAGCTGAGCCTGTCTGCAGCTTTCGGAACCATGTCCTTTAGCTGTTTCATGATACTGCCATACCATATACTCTTAAGTGCATTATGAACCTCGCGGTTAAATGCCATCTTGTGTTTGGCTTTATCAAAACATGTCGAGTAAGGTGTCATACGAATTGGAATACTACCCCCTCGCCAGTTCTGGCGACGGGGGTAGCATTCCACCCTTCTAGAGGGACACGACATGTACCTAGCCTGAACCCCGGTTAAAGTTAAACAGAGCCTCAGCATCACAAAATGGATGCTGCCACCACAGACACAAGTCTGACCTCCTGCTGCTAGGAGTCCTTCCAGCGAGGGCAGCTTGGACAAAGGGTTTCCTGCCTGGGGAGGTGCTAGCACCACTCCAGACAGGATTTTGTGTATTGGGTAGGACAGGGCTGAATAGAATCAGACATGCCTGGGGCACACAAGGTGTCCCTGTGCATAGGCCAGTTCAAACCGGTGCTGGGGCTTTCCAGCCCCAGTCCTGGTGCGAAACTGGACAAAGGAAAGGGGGTGTAACTACCCCCCTTCCTGGTTCCACCCAGAGGAGGGACCTAGTAGGTCATCCGGCCCCCCAGATTCGAATAAGAGTGGGAGCTGTGTCCTGAGACTTCAGATCATCCTGAATCAACTTGAAATACAGAAGAAGACTGGACTTCGACATTCTGCTGCACAGAAGACGGAAGAGAATCTCCCTTGTGGCCAAGGAGTGACCACCCTGTGAATACAGGCACCAACCAGCAACTCAACGTCTGCTTTGCCGCCGCCTCCCGCCGGAGCCCAAGCCCAGAGCCTGACAAGACCCAGACTCCCAGACTTCTCACCGCCCAATGCACAGTCCCTGCAAAGAAGGGACCCATGGAGGCACCGAGAGATGTGGGACCGGACCTCTTGGAAGACCCCCAAAACGCTGACTGCGCAGCATCAGAGACACCCTCGATGCTGTGCTTTGGGGTTTAAGAAGCCCCAACCTCGAGCACCCCTTGCACCAAAGATCAGCCCCCCAGCATCTCCACGATCTGCGTGGGGCCCTTTTGCACCGTGCCACTCGACGCGCCATCCCGGCCACTTGCCACGTGGCTAGCGGCCATCTTGGCAACGAAACCTTCAACTTACACTGCGGGTCTGGTTGCTCAAAACTTGCCCTTGCTCCGTTAAAAAGGGGTACCTGCTCTGACCTTGCTGGTCCGAGTAACAAGCCTTTTTTGATTCCTGCGTGGCTTGCATTAGCCAAGACCTGTTTGCTCCCATCAAGTTGCCGACACCGCCAACAGCGAGAAGCCTGCGTGGGACAGCTTGTGACCGACTCCTGGACGTCTTCGACCCCTCGTGTCCACGTGGCTGCAGAGAGAAGCTACACCTCGACGCCTGTTTGCACCCAACATCGCCTGGTTCCACTCTGGTTCCACGGTAGTCACTGGCTAGTGACTTTGAACATTGTCCCCTCTGCTTTCAGGTCTTCACCTCTTCAGATCCATCCTTGGATCCACCGGAACTCTTCACATCGAGTCGCCTGCAGCATCTTCAGCTCCAAGCACCATCGACCTGCGTGACGAAACCCGACACTACTTCGACCCTATGCACCCGCTTCCTGTGGGTGAGGTAACTCAGCTCCGCCGGTGTTCCCACACTGGTACACACCTCTAGTGTCTGTGTCTAAAGTTTCATCCTTCTAGGTCACTCGGAAGGTTCCTTTTTAACTAACTTTGTAACTTTTACGCACCATTGACATTGCATTGGTAAAGCGTGCACTTTCCGCACTGCACCCGAGTCCCGCGGGCCTTTCCCGACTTCTTCACTGCTAGTCCCGAACAGCTCCAGCGATTACCCAGGCCCTAGGCCTCTTCACTTTCCCCATAGTGGTTCTTATACCACTATTTTAGTATATGGTTTAGGTGGCCCCTAGGGCTCATCCAAAATTGTGCAACTTTTGTGTATTTAAACTGTGTTTTGTTTTAACGCATTTGCTTCTGTGCTCATAAAGAGTATCAGGGATAATTGTAGAAATAAATCTATATATATTTTCAATATATATCTGTGTGGTGTCCTTTCATTTGGTATTCAAGGGATTGTGTATGGTAAAACAGCTTGCTTCACATGCCTTTACAGAGTTTAGCCTAAGACTGCTTAGTCCATGCTACCCCTAGGATAGCTTGTCTATAAGGTTGACTTTACAACCTGCACCATAAGGGTTGCTTGGCATGGTACAAGGTGATCACTAGAACTAGTGAGCATCATATACCAGGCCAACTTCTCACAGTGGACAAATCAGTCATTGGTCAGCAATTCAGGCCAGAATGCACTCTGAACTGATGGCAGGTAACCCAGACCTCTATTCGAACAGCCCTGTGTGAAGAGAGCACTTGTAATGGAAGAAGTCGTTGTTGGTGTGGAAGATTACGTTGGCATCAATAAGTACATACAATCACCAACGATTACCTATGCCACCCCAACCCAACAGCTAACGCATTTCAGCATCACACTGCAGTTCTCTGCACCACATTAGAACAGCCATCGCTAATCCCATATGAGAGCGATGCTTCCAAATAAACTGTTCCACTGGCCTCACAACCATCAAACACACAGTGATACCATGTTCAAGCAGAAAACCTATATTGCCCATTAAATCACTAGGGTCCTGATTAATAGTTTGTAGGACAGATTACGTACCGTCACCATAGTGGTGTATTTTACTCTCGCCATGGAGAAGGTACCCTGCCTGCCAAAATGTATTACTGTCCGTGGGCCCAAAAGACACCTCTTGCATTTCCAGGAACCGCCATCATCCTGGCTCCTGTAATAACATTGAAAGCTTGATGGACAGTTCAGCCAACATCACAAAATCGTACATCAAATTTCCAACTTTTATTTAGTTTCCCCAACAAAATCGAATAACACGATTTTGCTGTTGAATTAAAAAAAGACCCCCTTGCCATGGAAGTTTTTTCCCATAAAATGGGGGTCATTTTGCAGTTTTCACTGACCCTCACCACCAAGTTTTACCTGGTGGTGATAGTGAAAACTTGCGATATGGCCATCGATTCTAATGGGGCAAGTGAACAAATGGCAAAGCCTCCAGCGAACATTAATCTGTCAGGATGTTGGAGATGTATGCCAGCAGCAGAGACGCAGTACTCTGCGCCATTGGCATACTGAAGGACCCTTCGACTCTAAATGAGGTGGAATTGCCTTCATTTTGGCAGAGAGGGTACTCAGTCAGCGATGCAATCGTATTCCCTCTCTGCAAAACTCTGAATCATGCTCTAGAACACCAGCATCACCAAAAACCATGATTGGTTTATGTTTAGGCAATTTTTATAGCGCACAACTACCCGGGGGTATCTCGGCGCTCAATGAACAGAACGATGGCTATGGCAGATTTTAATGTGGGAAAAGCCAGGTTTTTAATTTCTTCCTGAAGTGAATGAGCGTTTGGGCCGTTTTAATGGAAAGGGGGAGTGCGTTACAGAGTCTGGCTGTGGAAATCACGAAGCATCTGTCACCCCAGTTGGCCTTTTTAGTTCGCTGGACTTTAAGCAGATGAGCTGAGGAGGAACGAAGCGTTCTTAGATTTTCTAGCGGGCAGAGGGCGTCCTTGAGAAACTGTGGGCCTAAGTTGTTGATAGCTTTATAGGCAATACACAATGCCTTGAATTTTGTACGGCTCCTAACGGGGAGCCAGTGGAGCTGTTGGATATACGGGGAGCTGGGGGTGAACTTGGGAATGCCCAGTAGGATTCTGGCTGAGGCATTCTGTACTAGCTGAAGCCTATTAAGAACTTTTTCCTGGGCATTAAGAAGGAGGGCGTTACAGTAGTCTGTTTTGGCGAAAACCAGAGTGCTGATTAGGGTTTTACCAGCTGAAATGGGAAGGTAGGGAAGAAGTTTTTTGATTTTCTTCAGGGTGAAGAAGGAGGTGGAGACTACGGAGTTGACATGATGGTGAAAGGTCAGTCTATTGTCGAAAATAACTCCAAGGTTACGAACCTTGGTGACAGGTTCTGGTGGAAATCCCATATCAGTAGGCCACCATCGAGGGGACCAGGTAGGTTCCAAGTTCCCAAATGTCATCACCTCTGTCTTGTCAGAGTTTAATTTAAGACAGTTTGATGACATCCAGGAACTGATTGCAAGCATTCCTTTTTGGAAGTTTGCCGCAACTGTCGCTCCGTCGTTGTGTACGGATAGGACCAATTGGGTATCGTCGGCATATGTCGTGAGGGCAATGCCGTAGGACTTAATCACCCTTACTAAGTCCGAAACATATATGTTAAACAGGGTCGGACTTAGCGAGGAGCCCTGTGGTACTCCGCAAGGAAGGGAGAAGGTATGGGAGGTGAAAGGGCCCATTTTTACTGCCTGTGAGCGATTGGCCAAGAAGGAGGCGAGAAGTTCTTTGGCCTTGTTCTGAATGCCTATTGCTGAGACACGGTCAAACAGGGTGGCATGATCAACCGTGTCGAAAGCTGCAGAAAGATCTAGCAGTATTATTATTGCCGCTCCTCCTTTGTCCAATGTCATTCTTATTTCATCTGCTGCTTTTATTAAAGCAGTTTCAGTTCCGTGTCCCTGCCTAAACCCAAATTGGGTTACGTCCAATAGATTGTTTTCATCTAAGAATTTAGAAAGTTGCATATTCATAGCTTTTTCAAATACTTTTGCTGGGAAGGGGAGACATGCGATGGGTCTGTAACTAGATGGGAGGAAGGGGTCAAGGGTGGGTTTTTTCAGGAGGGGCCTAATGATAGCCTCTTTCCAAACTGAGGGATATGAGCCAGTAGTGAACATAGCGTTGCAAATGTTTGTCAAAGCGGGGGAAATGGCTTCTGCGATAAGGTTGAGAATAGCCGGAGGGCAAGGATCTAGGGGGGATCCTGATTTAGTGCTGCAAATTAACCGGAGGACTTGTTCCTCAGTGACTGCTTTAAAGACAGAGAAGGAAGGAGCATTAGTGCGTGATGGTTGGTTGGTTATGGTAGTGGAAAGAGATTTATGGATGAAGGCTGAGAAGATAGAGGTGACTTTGTCCTTAAAGAAATTTGCAAGGGAGTTACAGAGTGATTGAGATAGGTCAGAACGGGGGGCAGGGGGGTTTGAGAGTTGATTAACCACTTGAAACAGTTCTCTTGCGGAATTTTTAGCCTGATTAATTTGGGAGGTGTAATACATAGTTTTTTCAGACGTGATGAGGTCTTTATATTTGGAGAGGGCGCTTTTGTATGAGATTTTGTCAGTGGGGTTGTAGTAACGGCGCCAGTGTCTTTCCAAATTTCTACAGTGTTGTCTCTGAAGACGTAGGGATTCCGAGAACCATGGGGCAGAAGGAGACTTTCTATTACGTTGGTACCTTTTTCATATGTAAACATTTGCCATATGCCCATCCCAAAATAATGTGGAGGCGATACTTGAATAACAATTTGGGTAAAAGCAGGCATGTCAACTCTCCCTCAGTTTGCTGCAACAGTGACATATCAATAGTACAGACGGCAGTCAAATACGTATGACATGAATTACAACCAGTTTAGGAGAGGAAGGATTACTTCCATTATACAAACTACAAAATTAAACACAGGAATGCTTCATTAGCCCAATTTCATAACATCCTTCACCTGAAATGCCACAGAGGTGTTGAATCTACAAACAAACACAGAATAATACACTGCCTTTCCACAAATACCTGCATTCCTACATTATATTAACACTCTCTCACAATTCCTTTCAATCTGTTAAAAGTCATGGACAATGCAGATAATTACAATACATCATGAATATTGCATGCATTGAATGGATCATTATGGGTAACATCTTTATCCACCATCAAACAATGGGAGAAACATGATGGCAAAACTTGAAGGAGAGTGCACCTTGGATTTTGCCTCATGAAAATATCCGACATTTTCTCTACAGTATTTTCTGAAGGGAACTGTATACTGGGTTCAGAGACATTGTAGCTCACATTCAACATGATGTAATACTGCTACCAATAGTCTGTTGAAATATTGATTCATCAGCTCATGATGAGCAGCATGCAAATTATGTGCCTTTAATCAACAGCTCTCACGTGATTTCCAATCAACTTACAAATTAACATGGCACTCAGTAGATATTTCTGTTGTAAAATGTACCAGTCTCTTTAATGCTATGCATGTAGAATGCAGAACAATACCACAATTCTGCAGAACGGCTCAAGTGAGAACATAGGAGCACCACCAACCATGTTGAGGCACCTATAAAATGCTTTCAGGAGTCCAAATGATTGCTCAACCACAGATCGTTGGTGTGTCTCACTAAACGTCATCTTTCCTGCACCTTTTGGCTCAGCAACTGGAGTCGGAGGCAAAATAGGGAACATGTTCTGAGGATGCAAATGTGGATGTTGAAAATGACACGTGCAATGTGCACAACGAATATTGGCTTACCAAATTGGCTTACCAATATGGCATGCCCTCCCTCGTCATAGTGATACCAAAGGGAATGATGGACGAAGCGCTTGAGCAAATCAAACACTCACCCCCAGTCAATTGATCTGGGATTAATCCATCATCATTCTTTAGCGCTTTCTACCACCCCAGTTCAGGCATGGCCATATGCAAATCAGTCTGACCTTGTACTTCCTGGGAACAGTCCAGCCCAAATTGCCTAGCCATGTCTTCCCTGGACCGGAAACACGCATCCTGGGACCGGTTTCTGGCTAATCAGCCATCATCAGCCAGGCTAGCTTGAATCCAGTGGCAAAGTGAGCAATGGACCCATGTCTGGGCATACCCTGCCAACTTAAGGTGAACAAAGCGATACCAAAGGGGATGATGGATGGAACGCTTGAGCAAACTCACCCCCAGTCAACTGATCTGGGTTTAATCCATACTCATTCTCCCTCATCATAGGCCTGTTAAAATTGTGGTAAGCTCCTTTTATGGAGCAATGTGCACAACGAATATTGGCTTACCAAATTGGCTTACCAATATGGCATGCCCTCCCTCGTCATAGTGATACCAAAGGGAATGATGGACGAAGCGCTTGAGCAAATCAAACACTCACCCCCAGTCAATTGATCTGGGATTAATCCATCATCATTCTTTAGCGCTTTCTACCACCCCAGTTCAGGCATGGCCATATGCAAATCAGTCTGACCTTGTACTTCCTGGGAACAGTCCAGCCCAAATTGCCTAGCCATGTCTTCCCTGGACCGGAAACACACATCCTGGGACCGGTTTCTGGCTAATCAGCCATCATCAGCCAGGCTAGCTTGAATCCAGTGGCAAAGTGAGCAATGGACCCATGTCTGGGCATACCCTGCCAACTTAAGGTGAACAAGCGATACCAAAGGGGATGATGGATGGAGCGCTTGAGCAAACTCACCCCCAGTCAACTGATCTGGGTTTAATCCATACTCATTCTCCCTCATCATAGGCCTGTTAAAATTGTGGTAAGCTCCTTTTATGGAGCACCGTTGTATTATGTGAGATTTTGGGACCCTTGCGGAAATTGAGTAAAGCAAACCTTGGCATTACACATGACCTAATAATTGATGTATTGAAAATGTTTCTATTTGTGGCACACCTGCTTCTGTTCTTTGTATTGTTACATGGGTGAAGTAAGTAGGTTAAAGTCAGTATGATGTGCTACGAATTTATAAAAAATATATCTGTATTGCATTTATGGTTTTTGTAAGGTAACAGTCCATTAGTTGTGCATGCTGCACAAGTAATGGGTCCACATTTGCCCACCAGTGGGAAAGAAATACCCCATTATAGCGCTAACTCTCTCAGGGTAGCGGTGATATGGGCTAATAAGCACCATTCACTGGGATGCCGTTATAACACTCAATAATAATTGCCCAGCCTGTACTTTTTTTTCAAAGATATATTTATTGGTTTAACAAGAAACATGCGACAATCCCGCACATCTTCCCACGCAGGAGGGAGCAGTCATTGCAAAGCCATAGCACAATAGGCTGGGACAGACCAAGAAGCCTATCTGAACAAAGACCCCAGGCTTACAGAGCAGCTCGCTGGGGGTTTCAGCTTCTAACAAGAACGGGGTTTGCAATGCAGTCTTCCCCATGAAGAAGGTGAGCATCAATACCTTGTGGCATCCAGATTCTGGTCGTCAGTTAGAATGTCCTGCGTTTCGCAATCAGAAGGTGACGTTCGTCGCGGTCTGATGCGCGAGGCAGAGCACCTCCTTGTGTAATGCTACCTACGGGCATTGTCGAATAAGAAAGAAAAAGAAGAACACAAAAAAAAGAAAAAAGAGAAACCAAAAACAAACCCCCACCTTCCCAACTCCACCCCCCCTAGTGGCGGCGGCAGTGTATAGGGCTGAGAATCAAACTGTACAACCTCGTGACCTCAAAGCTGGAAGAGATGAAGGGCCCTAACACTAGAAGGGCAAACTGCTGATGGGAGGCCTCTTGAAAGGAAGGATACCAGGGGTGCCCATCGAAACTCAACGTTCTTAAAGTCATCCCTAAAAATATCAGCCATACGTTCAAGACTCAACAGTTTCCATAAGCGGGAGTGCCAGATGGAGATGGGCGGGGCCTCTCTCTTCTTCCATGCCGCCGCCATGGTGATCTTGGCCGCCCCAATACTGAGCCACATGATCTTTTTATCCACTTTAGTCTGATGTTCCAAGCTGGGTCTCGTAGGCCCAAGAGGGTAGTAGCCATAGAAGTGGAGATGGGGTAACCCAGCATCTCTTTAATGTGAGCTAAAATCTCTTCCCAGAAGGGGCGCATAATGGGGTAGTCCCACCAAATGTGCTGAAAGTCCCCTAGGAACCCACATCCCCTCCAGCACCTATCAGAGGCACCGGGAAAAATCTGTTGAAGCTTGGACGGGTGTAGGTACCAGTCCATCATGGTCTTCATGTGGGCCTCTCAAAGTTCTAAGGAGTGGTTAAACTTTGATATGTCCGACCATAAGTGCGCCCACTCCTCGTCAGTGATGTCTTGCTGAAAAATCCCCTCCCACATGGACATGTATCTTGGCCTGGGTGTGATTGCCGTGGAAAGCAAAAACCCATATATGAATGAGATGACTTCCTTCATTGAAGAAGTCCTAGTAAGAAAGGCCTCAAACTTCGTGAGTGGGCGTGTAGCCACATCCTGCACTTGAGGGGTGAGCCCCCAGTGAAGTAGCTGTGCATGGTGGTACCTCTCTGAATCTCCTACCCCATTGTCTCGCTTACAGTTATCAAAAGAGAGTGGGTCGAAATTATGGAAACGATGTGTTAATGCGAGGCATCCTCCCTCTGTCCACGCTGCAAAGGGGCCCTCCCGTAACGCTGGGGGGAAAGCAGGGTTAAAGTGAAGTGGTGTAAATGGGGAGGGAAAGGTTGTCCACCTGTCGTCTCTGGACACAGAGTCCCATACTCTCAAAGTCGTGCAAGTGGGTGTGCTGATATATACATTCCTAGGCCTGTCACACTTGGGTCTCCAGACTAGATCCCAGATGGTCCTCCCTGCAACACTACGGTCCATGTGCAGCCAATGTTTTTCCGATTCTAACTGCGTCCACTCCACCAACACCCGAAGCTGTGCCGCCTTATAATATAGGTGGATGTCTGGGAGCCCCCCTTCCATGGGCGGCACAGAATAGAAAAGGAAAAGTGCACCCGCCCTCCTTGCCAGATAAAGCGAAGAATCATGGTCTTCACAAAAAGTCCCCGTCTAGCTCAATGGGAAGGGCTTGGAACAGGTACAGCAGCTTAGGGAGCAGGGACATCTTAATAGCATGGATCCGACCCATCCAGGATATGAACAAAGGCTTCCAATGGGCAAGATGAGCTTAGATCCACGTCAGTATAGGGGGAAAGTTGGCTGAGTACAATTTCCCCAAGGTAGGCGTCAGATGTACCCCCAGATATTGAATAGAGGCACCTGCCCATGAAAGAGGCGTAAGTGCCTGAAGCCTAAGTACTCCGGATTGGGGGAGAGTGAGATTGAGTATATACGACTTGTCTAAGTTGATTTTAAAGCCCGCTACTGCTTCAAATCGCTCCAGCTCGGACTGCACAGACGGGAGGGAGCGGGCCGGCTCGGAGAGGTATAAGAGGACATCGTCCGCAAATAGGGTGATTTTGTGTGACTCTCCCGTAAAGGGTAGATCTCGAATATCAGAATTAGCTCTGATCGCCTGCGCCAAGGGTTCGATGCTTAAGGCAAAAAGTAGAGGCGAAAGGGGGCACCCCTGCCTAGTGCCCCTCGAATGATTAAAGAAGGAGGATTGGCACCCATTCACCGCGACTCTGGACCGGGGAGATAGATAGTTAGCACGAATCATGGATAAGAATTTAGAAGAAAAGCCGAACGCTGTCAGCGTCTGAAATAAAAAGACCCAGTCCACCCTGTCAAATGCCTTTTCGGCATCGAGCCCCACTAGTACCGCCAGGATTTTATACTTATTGGCCTTCTCTATCGGATGTACTATACGCCGAGTGTTGTCGTGGGTCTGGCGTCCCTTAATAAATCCAGACTGGTCTGGATGGATGAGAGTTGGCATTAGATCGTTAAGCCTTTCCCCAATTACGGAGAAGTACAGCTTCGCATCTAGATTAAGTAGGGCAATAGACCTGTAGGAGGCACATCTGCTAGGGTCCTTCCCCGGTTTGGGTATGACTGAAATCATGGCCTCCGCCATAGTACCAGAGGTCTCACCATCGTCGGCCATTCGATTAAATAAGCGTACTAAATATGGGCTGAGGTCAGAGGAGAATGCCTTGTCAGTCTGTGCTTTTTCTTTAGAAAAAGGAGTACATTTATTACACACACACATTGCTCAGTACTATGCAGTATGTGAGACCCGTGTTTCCACGTCAGGGAAAGGCAGGTCACCTTCTGAAATAGCCCTCGCTCACCTTCTTGGTAGCTTGGCATGAGCAGCCATGCTTATCTTCAAGGCAAATGTGTAAAGTATTTGCAACCACTCTCACAGCAGCCCAATGATGACACGACAAATAGACTCCACATTAGTATATATTTTATATGAAAAGATATACAATAAGACCACACGATATAAATCCAACATATGTAATATTTCTCCTGGCTGGTTGTCATGCCAGCCAGCCCTTGTAAGTTCTAGCGATTTTAATGAGCACTTCTAAACATTCCACTGTAATCCTAATACCATGTTATGCAGTTCGTAATGCTAGAATCATGCACTTTGCAATGTAAAAATAATGCAATGCGTAACACAACAATCAGGCACTGTGCAATGTAAAAATAATGCAATGCGTAATGCAACAATCAGCCAGTTTGCAATGTAAAAATAATGCAATACGTAATACAACCACCAGGTATGTTGTTATGCAGAAATAAGGCAATGCATAATACACTAATAAGGTAGTTTATTATGCAGAAATAATGCAATGCATAATACGCTAATCAGGTAGTTCGTTATGCAGAAACAATGCAATGTGTCATACATCAAGCAGGAAGTTTGTTACGCAAAAAAATGCAATGCGTCATACACTAATCAGGTAGTTTGCTATGCAGGAATAATGCAATGCGTAATACACTAATCAGGTACTCTGTTATGCAAAAATGATGCAATGTGTAATACGACAATCAGGTTCATCGTTATGCCGAAATCAGATAATGCGTAATACACTCCGGCACCGATCACGATGCCTTAAGTGGTCTCTCCACCACTCCTTCTAACTCGCAGCCAGCCTCTGTCAACCGTTGCCCCCAACGCAGGCATGGTGTAAAAAAAGTGCAGCTCCGCACTTCGGCCCCGGTACTGCCACTCCCTTGGCAATACAGACCGCGATACGTGCCGAACCCAAAGCAGTCTGAAGGCATCTCCCTCTGAGCCCGCACGCCACCCCAGAAGTCGATACACGTTACCTGGAGGGAGCTACTTCACTCTCCTCTCCTCATACAGCGAATTGGGCCTCCGATGCAATCTTTGTGAATTGGCAACAGCGGGCTCGGGCCAGCGGCTCAGCTCCTCTGGGGCTGCTGGTCTCTGCCGCTACTAAGTGTGGGCTGAAAATTCATTCAGCTCGTGAAATTTCCGGATTTTTGGCAATTTCGCGGTTCGTGAATCGTGCAAATTTGCCCTAAAATCTGCAATTCGCTAGTTGCCGAATTTTTTTTGCTTGGTCGCGCTTCAAAAATACAATCTCACGCAAGCAGCATTGACTTACCGTGATTCTGAGTTCGCCGAGTTGTTTTCCGCCCGGTTTGCGTGCACTGCGCCATTTTGGATCTGGCTGCGTGATCGCGCAAGAATTTTCGACGACACAAGTACGGCGTCGAGTCTCGCCATCTTGCACTGCGAGACTTTAAGAACGCAAATACGTCATAAGGGCCCGCGATCACGCATCGCGAGAGTAAACAATAGCGAATACGTAGATGCGATGCGCAGCTGACATCCGGCGGGAGATTTGAACAGCTCGCTTTCCCGAAATTGCTAAAATTGCGATTCTGCACAAGAAATCTATCGCTGGCAGTATAAACCTTCTGAAAACGATGATTTTGATCAGTATAGCTCCTCAGATTGACTGCACTTTTATGTGCAAGGAGTCCATTTTTAGGGGGATGGGAGGAAGGAAGTGCCCCAGAGTCTCCAACTTCTTGTTCCTGTCCAGCAGGCTCCTCCCATTGCTTTTTTCCATGTCCTGGTCACTTTTCATTTGGATCTGGAGCTGGAAGGATTACTCTTTGTGGCTGCAGCTGGATATTTGTATTGACTTTTTTTTGGATTACTTTTGGATTTGAGATTTTACAAGTACGTTTGTGTTGTTTGTTTGGGGCATTGCAGTTGCTGCAACTACAATGTATAAACTTTTTCACAACTTTAAAAAATATATATATTGTGGGTAACCACAGTATCCAGTAGGCCCAGGGTTAGTCATGGGTGCATGATACAACTGTTTCAGTCTGTTCTGCTGAAGTTAAATATCATTTACGGCATGGATGGCATGGAATTGAATAGCTCATTGTTATATGTGGATTAATTTTGGGCTGGTTGTTAAAGCCAAACTAGCCAGTAGGCCCAGGGGTAGTCAGTGGTACATGGACCAAGTCTTTCTGTGGGGTCTATTGAATTTAAACATAATTTAGGGCATTTCATCCATTATGCCCAGGGGTAGTCAGTGGTGCATGGAAAAGTCTTTCTGTGTGGTCTCTTGAACTTAAACATAATTTATTGCATGGATGGCATTGAATTGGGGTGATCTTTGTGTGTATTTTGATTTTTTGGGATGTTGTTGGGGCCTGGTCCAGGGCCTGGCCATGTGGGTGGGGGCCATTTTGAGGCCTGGTCCACGGCCTGGCCATGTGGGTGGGGATCTAGAGGCCATTTTGAAGCCAGGCAGTGTGCTTTGTGCCATAGTCCTGCACCCAGTCTGCCTTGCTTTCATCCATTATGCCCAGGGGTACTCAGTGGTGCATGGACCAAGTCGTTCTGTGGGGTCTCTTGAATTTAAACATCATTAGGGCATGGATGGCATTGGATTGGGGGGATTTTTGTATGTATTTCGATGTTTGGGGTGTTGTTGGGGCCTGGTCCTGGCCTGGCCATGTGGGTGGGGGGGGGCATATTGAGGCCAGGCAGTTTTTTCCATAGGCCGGCAAGCTTGCGGGCTAGTAGGCCTAGGGATATGAATGGGTGCATGAAACAACCCTCTCTGTGTGGTCTCTCTTCTATTAATTTAAACATCCATTTTTGATTAGAATTGCAATTTTTATTTTGGGTGTGTTGTGTTAACTTAATAATAATAAATGCCTAGATGCAATAGTATTAATTGAAGCACAACATATGCAACATTTTAAATGATGTTCCTCTGGCTTCTTTGCTTTTAGGTGCACAAAGACTGAGAACCAGGAATCATCCTCATCATCATCACTTGTTGTAGTGCCCGGAAGAAGTCCTGCTGCGGTATGTGCACAACATCACATGACGTCACGTGTGGCCACAAACAACTCTGCAACTTGTGCAACTGCGTCCTGCTGTTCTGACGTCTGAAGAAGATGGGCCCAAAGAAAGGTGGCCGTAGCTCCTCTACCAGGAAAGTTGCAAGTGCCACTGCCAGTAAGAAGGAGCAGAAGAAGCAAGTGGCTCACTTACCAAGGAGACTGGTGTGCCGCCCACCACTTTTTTTGGGGAAAAAAACGACGCCTGCCGCAGCGGTGTCCACCGGGGACCAAGCTGGGAGCAGCACCTCCGCTTCATTGGTCTCAGTGCCACAACGGCAAGTTAGGCCCAAGCCCATGAGTGCCGCAGAGGAAGCCACTTTAATTGCTCTTTCACCATCGACCAGTGATGTTGGCGTTGACTCATCTCAAAGTAGCATCTAATCAACGCAGGGTGTAACTCATCTGACGAGTGTTCAACCACAGCCGCAACGACAACCACAGGTGCAACAAGGAGAGGTGCAAGGAGAGGCGCATGGAGACGCTCAAGGAGAGGCACAACTGCCCACAATGCTAGTTATTCCAGAAGTAGCGGCACATGAGGAAATCGAGATTCATGCAGAGGTATCAGCCGAGCAAGCCACTCCTGATGATCCATTGTCTTCCAGATCCCCAACAAGGAAAAGGAGGGCTAGTACAAGTTCTTCTTCAAGCCCCCTTCCTTCTGATGATCTAGATCTTGATTGGCACCCACCAATTCAGTCTGAGAGGGAGGCACGCCATGAGCTGACAAAGCTAGGTAATAGGAAGGTTCGCACAAGGCTTTCAGTTATGGGTGATGACGAAGAAGAAGTAGAAGTGGTGTATTCTGCTGCTGATGAAGAGTCTGACGATGACGACCCAGTCATGACAGTCGTCACTCCAGCCCTAGTGGGCATGCAGCCGACAGACATTTTTACCCTATCCCGAAATGCTGCGGGGGATGTGGGCGGCGTGGCACTGGTACCACCACCAACACAGGTAACTACTACACCAACACGACCTACAGCTTCCATATTTTCTCTTCAGAAGGTCCGGCAGGGACCTCCATCCAGCTCGACATCCATTACCTCAAGTAGTGGTGCTGTAAGTGCACAACAGAGACAAATTCCGCCACGCCCATCCTCCACTTCATCTGGCATTGAAAGTGGCACCTCCACCACCACCACCAGAAATCTCAACTCCCCAGTTTGGGACTTCTTTAGTATTAGCAAAAAGGTGGAAAATCACGTTATTTGTTCAATTTGTAAACAAGTACTTAGTCAGGGTAAGCTTAGTACCAACTATGGTACCGGAGGCCAGAGAGGTCATCTCCAAAAACACCACAGCATCCAGTGGGAGGCGCACCTAAGTAACATCCGGAAAGCCAAAAGTACAAATCCAAATGTAGCCATTGATATTGCATCTGGTGATAATGAGGAGTTGATCGTGCAGGGGGGAGGTGAAGAAGTGAGAGACATTTTTTTCTGGTACACACAGTACCCCTTGCAGCAGCACTGCAGTGGTAGCGCTCACAACCTCTACCCCAGCAACATCTAGGAGGCACAGTAAGAGTCTGGTAGAGACACCAATGCGAAAAGTACATCAATGAGCCTAACTGGGTTGAAGAAGTCTGGATCATCATCACATATGAAAACGGTCCGGACCACCATTAAAAGCATGTTTTGGTCGGAGGCACCATTTGAACGCAACCACCCAATGGCACGTCTGTATAATGCAATGTTGGCTAAAATGTTAGCGCTGGACCTTCTCCCTTTTTCTTTCTTGGAAGGGGTGGGTTTTCTAGAATTTGTGGCAACAGTCTGCCCTAAATGGAAGGTTCCTAGCCAGTCCTATTTTGCCAGAGTTGCGATTCCAGCACTACATCAAGATGTGCTGGACGTGATTCACACTATCCACCTGACAACAGACATGTGGACCAGTTGCCAAGCCGTTGATTACATGTGCATACTGCATACTGGGTCTCTTTTGCGAGTGTTAGAGAGAAGATAGCTGCAGGTGTTGACAGTGTCACAGTTTTTCAAGCTACTCGGAAACATGCAACAGTAGCCATGTTTGCCATGGAGAAATCTCATACTGCAGTAAACATTTTGGAGGAGTTTAACAGTGAGGTCTTTCAATGGCTGCATCCAAGAAGGTGGTTATGTTTCCACGGATAATGGCAGTAATATAGTTAAGGCCCTGGTTGATGGTGGCTATATCAGAGTGCCATGTTTGGCGCACAGCATTAACATTATTGTTCAAGATTTCTTGAAAAAAGAAAACACAGTCAGCAAGTTACTGACCACCTGCCGAAGAATCAGCACACATTTCAGCCATTCCTTTAAGGCACGGAAGCAGCTGAGGATCATTCAACGTGACCGTAGAGTGCCAGTCAGAGGACTCATCCAGGATGTGGCAACAAGTTGGAACTCAACCTTCCACATGCTTGAACATCTGTTTGAGCAGTACTTGGTAATCAATGAGTATGTCTTTCACACACGGGCTGCTTCTACGAAAGACATGCAGCTAGAGGTGGAGGAATGGGACCTAGTTAAAAGCCTGACAGACATGCTTCGTTCTTTTGAGGTCTTCACCCGTGAAGTCAGCAGGGAGGACGGTACTTTGGGCAAAGCTGTCCCATTGTTGCGCATGCTAGTGCACCAACTAAAGGCGGTGTCTTCAACGTTCCAAGTGGATGCTGAAAAACAAGACGCATATCGGTTGGCGGAGAGCTTATTAAGCCGCCTAGTTGACAATGCAAGGCTTAAAGGAATACATTCAGAACAACATTACATTTGTGCCACTATTCTGGATCCACGGTACAAAAAGGCACTGGCCAGCAATACATTCATTCCTTTTTCTGAAGAAGATGTTTCCAAGTACAAACATTTGCTAGCTCTGTCAGCCTCTCGGTTCCAAAAAGAGCGGCAGGAAATTGAAGGAACCGCCACAAATACTACTGAAGGAGCATGCAATCCGGTGTCAAGGTCCACTTCTGTGGCTGAAGGCAGGCACTTTCCCTCAGAGCCGTTACCGACACCATGAACCGTACCATCATCACCTGCACCAGGACGAGCCATAATATTGTCGGAAGCGGATTGGATAACTAATCAAGGGTTTGCTCGTTCCAGTGTTGATGCAAAGGCAACAGATGGTACGCAAAGTGGAGCACCCCTGGAGGACCTTGAGTGGATTGTGCAGGCCTATCTGGATGACCAAACAGAGGTCTTCTTTGATCAGAACCTCCTCCGCGCCCGACATCGCCATCGCCATTCCAGAGGGCTACAAGATCACCCGGAGGGACCGCACCGCCAACCAGACGGGAGGAGGCATCGCCATCATCCACAGAGACACCATCCGCATCACGACCAACACCGACGACACCCTGACCACCGCCGAACACCTGCACTTCCAAATCCGCACCGACCCGAAGACCACCCTCAGAGGCACCCTCATCTACCGACCCCCGGGACCACGCACACGATTCAGCGAGGACATCGCCGACTTCATCAGCCCGCATGCCCTCCCCTCCACCGACTACATCCTCCTGGGGGACCTCAACTTCCACCTGGAGAACAACAGCGACCGTAACACCACCACCCTGCTTGACAACCTCGCCAAGCTCGGACTCAAGCAGCTGGTGTCCACCCCCACCCACCTCGCCGGACACACACTCGACACCGTCTTCTCATCCAGCAAAGACATCGCCTTCAGCCACGCAACAGAACTCCACTGGACGGACCACAGCTGCGTCCACTTCACCTTCAAAAGAACGACGATCCACCACCACCAGCAACAGGTTGCCCGAAGAAGCTGGAACAAGATCACAGCCGACCAGCTCACCGCCTCCCTGAGCCAGCACCCTCCTGCCGGCTCAGCGAACCCCAGCCAGGCCGCCGACAACCTCACGAAGTGGATCAGCAACTGCGCGGACGAACTCGCCCCGCTGAGGACCCCGCCCAGCAGACCCGGCAGCAGAAAAGCCCCATGGTTCACCGACGAACTCAAGAGCTCCAAGAAGAATTGCCGAGCCCTCGAGAAAGTATGGAGAAGGGAACCAACAATGGACAACATGAACACCCTCAAGCTCGCCACCCGGAAACACCACCAACTGATCCGCGCCACCAAGAAAAATGCATACAAGGACCGGCTGGACAACAACGCACACAACTGCAAGGAACTCTTCAACATCGTGAAAGAGCTCTCCAACCCCAACGCCGGAAACAACAACATCACCCCGTCGCAAGACCTCTGCAACTCCCTCGCCTCCTACTTCCACAACAAGATCGCGGACATACACAACAGCTTCAGCATCCAACCGACGCACGCCACAACCGCAGCAACGCCACCCACCACCACCCTCCGCGCCTGGACTCCGATCAGCACCGAAGACACCGTCCGCACAATGAACTCCGTCCACTCCGGATCTCCGACCGACCCCTGCCCTCACCACGTCTTCAACAAGGCCGACGTTGTCATCGCACCCCACCTGCGGGACATTATCAACACCTCCTTCGACACCGCCACCTTCCCGGAGAGCTGGAAACACGCAGAACTCAGCGCTCTACTCAAGAAACCTACAGCGGACCCCACCGAACTCAAGAATTACCGTCCCATCTCGCTCCTCCCGTTCCCGGCCAAAGTCATCGAAAAGACCGTCAACAAACAGCTGGCCGCCTTCCTCGAGACGAATGGATCCCTCGACCCCTCACAGTCTGGCTTCCGAGCCAAGCACAGCACCGAGACCGCCCTCATCGCTGCCACCGATGACATCCGAGCCATGATGGACAACGGAGAAACAGCGGCCCTCATCCTCCTGGACCTCTCCACGGCATTCGATACTTTCTGCCACCGCACCCTAGTGCAGCGCCTCGGCAACATCGGAATCCAGGAGAAGGCACTGGAATGGATCACCTCCTTCCTCGACGGAAGAACACAGAGAGTCCGCCTACCACCGTACAAGTCAGAGGCCACCGAAGTCATCTGCGGCGTCCCTCAAGGATCCTCGTTGAGTCCCACCCTCTTCAACGTCTACATGAGCCCCCTCGCGGCCATCGCACGCCAACACAACCTCAACATAATCTCCTACGCCGACGACACCCAGCTGATCCTCTCCCTGACCAACGACCCCGCCGCCGCCAGAGCCAACCTACACGAAGGGATGAGAGATGTAGCCGAGTGGATGACGACCAGCCACCTGAAACTGAACTCAGACAAGACGGAGGTGCTCATCCTGGGCTCCTCGCCCTCCGCCTGGGACGACTCCTGGTGGCCCCCCGCCCTGGGCACCGCACCCAAACCGACGGACCACGCACGCAACCTGGGCTTCATCCTGGACTCCTCCCTCTCCATGACCAGACAAGTCAACGCCGTCTCCTCGTCGTGCTTCAACATCCTGCGCATGCTACGGAAGATCTTCTGGTGGATCCCCACCGAGACCAGGAAGACTGTCACCCAGGCCCTCGTCACCAGCCGACTGGACTACGGCAACGCCCTCTACGCCGGAACCACCGCCAAGCTCCAGAAGAGACTCCAGCGGATCCAGAACGCCTCAGCCAGACTCATCCTCGACATCCCACGAAACAGCCACATCTCCGGACATCTGAGAGACCTGCACTGGCTCCCCGTCAACAAAAGAATCACCTTCTGTCTCCTCACCCACGCACACAAAGCCCTACACGACCAAGGCCCGAACTACCTCAACAACCAAATCAACTTCTACGCTCCCAAGCGCCACCTCAGATCAACCAGCCACGCCCTCGCCGCCGTCCCCCGCATCCGAAGAGCGACAACAGGAGGTAGGTCCTTCTCCTACCTGGCCGCCAAGACCTGGAACTCCCGACCGACCGACCTGCGCCTGACCCAAGACCACCTCTCCTTCAGGAAGAAGCTCAAGACCTGGCTGTTCGAGCAGTAACGGCACCCCCCCTCCTAGCGCCTTGAGACCCTACGGGTGAGTAGTGCGCTATACAAAGGTCTTGATTGATTGATTGATTGATTGGTGTATTGGTATGGGAAAAGGCCTCAATGGCCACTGATCACCAAGCTGGCTATAAATTATTTGTATTGCCCACTCGCAAGCTTGTCTTCTGAATGTGTTTTCAGTGCTGCTGGTGCCACTGTAATTTCAAAAAAGATCTGCCTCTCGCCCAAAAATGTGGAGAGGTTTACAATGATCAAGATGAATCAGCACTTCATACCACCAGATTACAAAATACGTGAATCCACACAGGAAGAAGAGGACACCGACTTAGGTGATGGAAGTTCTTCTCTGTTAGCTGAACTACTCCCGGTTCAATTCACAGAGTTTGAGGACGAGCTCTACTTCCCTGACACCTAGGCTTGAAATACTTACTTTTTTTCCCTTCTAATTCTCTTTTTTTCTGTGTGTCTTTCTTTGATTTGCAACTTTTAGAACAACAAAACGTTAATCACAACAAATCCATCAGCAGCACTGTCTTCATCTTATTTCCATATTGAAGGTGCCGCTGTCTGCATTCCTGAAGTTCACAAGTCCCCAACTCAGTCATGCTCCTCTATCCTCTTCCTCCAGACTCCCCCTATCCATTTCCCTCAAGGCAGTTGGCTGGATTATGCAGAATCAAGAAACTGTCGCTTCGTAGACGAGTCCCCTCAAAAGAAGTGGGACTGGAATGACTGACTATGCTGACTGTTACATCGGAAATTGACACAAGAGGCTGCCCTGTGGCCCTTCACTTAAGAATAAGATACTGACAAAAAGTGGAACAGGTAATGAATGATGAGATGGCATGCAGTGGACAACAATGGCTGTCTGGCTCTGATCAAAGCAATTTCTGTTTGTTTGTTGTGCATGAAATGATTCCTATGTGTTCTGTTATTATTTAATCTTTTACACACTAAATGTAACTCAAGTCTACTCTGTTTACCTTGTTTAATACAAATTGTACTTCTACTGCAGGGGCCACTATGTTGCATTTTTCAATATGGAAAATGTCCTTGGACTCTCTGTGTGTAGACTATGACTGCATGGACAACATTGGGTTTGCCAACACCATGATGATGATGATGAGTCATGATGACCAAAGTTACATATTATCTTTACAGTCACTCACTGGGATGGATGGAACATCATTGTCGATTTATGGAAGAACTATGGCCATTTCGTGAGTGGCAAACAGGTAAACAAGTCAACAACGACCACAGCAGAACTACATGTCTGTCTAGTCGTGGTAAGGAGTGGTCGAGCCAGTGTACTGTTATACCAGAATCCAGACAGCGGTTCATGTAAAATTGTGGCTATGTGACTTGCTGTATAAAATTAGATCTGCTTTGTCTGTCTGTGAAAGAGGTATGCTACATGGAGGTTGGTTCACTTAGTGCTGCCTGCCTTGACCGTCTGCATGACCCTGGCCTAATGTGTGCTAATTATTATCCTGGAAACACAGACTCAGAGTAGGCACTTTAGAAATGATGCATGTATGTAATACTGTCGCCTCTGAAAGTCAAAGTGTTATTTTTGCACTACACACCCTACCTTATATTTTTCCTCCAGTGTGTTTTAATATCCCTTTCTGTTTTTCCATCGAACATTACAGGCCGGCACTTACCCTGTGTGATGGGAAAAACATTAACTCAGGCTTACCATAGCAATCCGCAATTCTGCATCCGCAAGGCAGGCAGTGACAGTGGGGTCACCAAGATTGATCGACGGAGTGCCCGATGGAATGGAAGAGTACCGCGAATAAGAGGTATAGCTGGATGCATGCAACTTACCAATTTGACCAGGACAACTACAACATACAGTTACAGTATCCACTTCACTTGTCCTTATCTTTTAAATAATGTTATTGTTGTGAACTTTTATGAGTGCGACTCTGTGCGTTTGCTCTCTGCTTCAAAGTCATCACTACAGCTATTTGATAAGTTTCTTTGTTTTTTTAAAACTAATGTAATGTACTACTAAGTGTTTATTCTCTCTTAGGACAGATAGGCAAGTGAAATTGCATAATTACTGCAGCCCTGTACTGTCTAATTGTTTAGTACTAGTTAATAAGTTGTAGTATAAGTACTACTTTTCAGTAACCTAACCATCCATTTAGCAAACAACTTCATGCATGCACTTCCTTTATGTCCCTTAAAAGATTTATGGATATGGTCGTATCCAAAGATTTATTTTTCTTTGTTTGTTGTTTGTCCATGCTGTGTTTTTTTTTCTCTCTCCAAAAAACTTTCTCAAAAACCCCCATTCCCATCTATTTTTCAAACCCTAACCCTCTTCCCCCGGGCTGTGTGGTTTTCATTGAGGTGTGAGTAAATAACACCAATAATTCCTCACGCTTGCTGGGGAGGATAAGGTCAAAGCAACAGAAAATCAATTTTAAGGCAGGTCAAGGAATCCAAGGATATATTCCTATTCTGCTTGACACACACCCATGAGTATTTGCAAATTAATTCCGAATTTCTTGTCCGCCATCCAGTGAATTCAATAACATCAACATCCTCCTATACTTGACGAAAGCTTACGCTGCTGTGTCCTTCAGTACTAGTTCTTGTACTAGCCATAATCTATGCAACTAGTAGTTAACTTTTGATTGAATACTTTGGCATTGCTTAATTTATGGCACTGTTCTTGTGTACTATTGTACCATTCTAATGCTCCTCTCTGCCACTCAATGTCTCATTTCCTTTTTTTATATGCTGCTACTGCTAGTGTGTACCACTACTACTACCACCACAACGTTGCCATTTCATCCGGTCAGGATTCCATAGCCAACCTTGATCGCCATTTGCCATGCAGCCAGCCCTGTGCCTAGCTCTATTCTTAAACACGAATCACAGGTAAGATAAGCATTTTGGGGAACGAAGAATAATGGAGTAGGAGGAGAGGAGAGACTGACGGTAGAACTAGTAAAGTAGTAGGACAATTGAATTCACTAACTCTGACATTGGCACTTTTGTACAAATTTGGGTGATTACTTAGACAATTTGAATCAACCAGCCAGTTAAGTTTCAGGAAAACAAACCTACAGTAGTTAACCCCCCCTGCCTCCCCCACAAAACAGTAAAAATGTGTATGCTATGTTTAAGTGTAAAATAAATATTTATTTCGAGCCTAACAAAAATAAACTATCCCACAAGACCCGACCCACCCCCCTCCCTAACCCCAACCAATGTCCATTAAATGTCCCAAAAAGTTCCAAAACCCCAACGCCCAATTCCCACCCCCCCCCAAAAGTCTTTAAAAAAGGGGCAAGGGACAGTCTCTCTCCAGTCTCTACTTTGGCCGGCGGTGTCCTGTGGCCAGGTTGTCACGCAGCTCTCTCCAGAGGGCCTTGAGCAGGGCTTTCTGCCTCTCCACCTCCTGCTCCAGGTAGGCCACTCGCAGGGTCAATCGGTGCATACGAGCCTTGTAGGTACCTTGGGGGGCAGCTGTTGTTTTCGCTGCTCGGCAGCGGCGGGTGACTGCTGGACCACGGTGCCATACCGCTGGATTATTGCGCTGGCTGTATGACCCAGGGGCAGCAGAGGAGGATGCAGCTATTGTGGATGTTGACTGCGAGTCATCCTCCTCCTCCTGAGCCACCAGCCGCCAATATTCGGCGACAATTGCCTCCAGCTTCTGTCGCCTGGCCCGGAAAGCCAACTCCTTCCTTGATAGTTTAGAAGGAGTATCTATATGAAGAAAGAAAAAAATACTATAACCAATACTCTTGAAGATTAACACAAAATAATTCGACAGAATGTTTTGTCACACTAGCACTAGCAACTTTCAAGCACAGTACATAACATTTATGGCATGTATCTATCTAACCTCCCACTTCGTCGGCCTCTGCTCTAACATTAGTGGGAGCTTCAGGAATTCTACTAGCACTATAGGGACTGACTACATTAGACTCAGACAGTACACCAGTCTTCTTCTTCTCTCTTGTTCAGCAAAATTAGTACGCAAACTTGTGGTAGCCGGCATAATGCCAGGGCAGTCAGCTTGCACCCAAGAAAAACAGAGGCAAGCCATGATGACGCAGACTTGCGTTACTTTTACGAGTCCAGTACATGCAGTTGGTGAAGCTCTTACTTTTCTATTATGGGTGCCACTGGCCATACTCTGTTACAAGGGCTACTGCTCAATCAATTTAACTTTCACCCTGCCCTGCCCCTGACTACTACACAAGGAAAATGAAGAAGATAATATGATCATCTGTCCCTTCGCAGGATATTGCTTATATAAGGGATGACTTTAGGTGCTTTGTTTTTATTGATCGAGTGAACACCGATAGGCCACACATAAATGACAGAGTTGAAGAAAAATTATTGCCAGAGGTAGTGAGTGGTCCCTGTAATCGCCGGAGGAAGGCACTTGTGACTTGACTTGATAATGTAAACTATACAATATAGATACACAATATATTCTGTGCTTGCAAACTACTGTTAGTCAAAGGAGTGTTCTGAAAAATTACAACTTCTACTTTCTTCGGCTTTGCTACTCTGGCACAGACGTGCGGTGTTACATGCTCTTCAAAGTAACACTTTTCATCCAGTGACCGTCTACTCTGTCTACTCTACATACACCTATGCTATCTATGAGGAAGATACCACCCAGGCATCCATCCATTCAAAGTAAATGTCAATTATTCTTCTTAATGTCTCAACTGGACAAACCTTACTTTTTCTCACCGAAAAACACCCTTTTTATTTTATTTTGTAAACCGCCATCCATGCATTCGTACTTGACTTGCATTTGAATTTGAACCAAAGGACATATTGTAACCCTGGGCGTAGTACTTCGCTACAGCCTTTGCCTACTTCGCCATTTGCGAAGTAGGCGTAGCAGGCAACACTACGCCCACTCCGTGGGCGTAGCGAAGTTGCCCGCCACCCACCAGAGGGAGCCCCGGAGACGCAGCCGACAAGGTAAGTGCTGTTTATTCTTTTTAAAACCATTATTTAAGTATTTAGGGAGGGCGGGAGGGAGGCGGGTGGCGCATAGTGGGGCTACGCGAAGTGCGTAGGTGGACGTAGTTTCTGGTCCACTTTGCGTAGCTTCGCGTAGCCCCACTACGCCTACTACGCCCAGGGTTAATATATTGTGCACACATACAGTTTCTGTTTCACCCACCCAGGCAGTCCTCTTTTCTTTCTCCTTCCACCCATCCTTGCTTCAGCCTTCAACCGGTTATGCATCAGATTCCCAGCCACCTGTGCCTGCATTCAAAAACACGTATCATTAATTTAACTCACTCGTCCTTCCTTACACCCTTCTTTCCCTTTTCGTTCGTGCCATCCATCAAGGTCATCTCTGATCTGACTTGGCTTCTCGGTAAAACTTTCACAGCTGAGTTGAAATCAAATTTAGAGGAGGCCATTGGTTACTCGTCAACTCCCGCCGCTAAGGCTAATGCTATTGCTAAATCGAAGTGAAGGGTGACTGTCTTCTACCTGGTTGACAAAAACTTAGGGGCCCATTAGGATGGCGGGCGTATTGCCCCCGCAAGGCTGGCGGTAGCCACCGCCGGCCTGGCGGGGGCAATCCGCCCGCAATCCTCACCTAAATGACCACCGCCATATTAGTATGGCGGGGGACTGCGGCGGACGGAAAGACCATCTGCCGCTTTTCGCAAGGCAAACGGGGCGGAAAAGGTCTAATATGGTGGCGGTGTCTAATAGACACCGCCAGCCATATTAGCATGGGCGTGTTTAGATGCCTTTCCGTGGCGTCAATGCCGCCACGGAAAGGCATGCTGTCTTCACTTTGGGGGCCATGTATGCAAATGCATACATGCATTTTTAGCACTGCCCGCCACAATGCTAAAAATGCAGATGCGCCCGCCACAGTGGCGGGCGCATCCTAATACTCCCCACGGGACCCCCACCCTTATGGCGGGCGGTCCCAATAACCGATAGGATCCTAATGACCCCCTTAGTTCTAAATTTGTAAGTCTTCTTAACAGTAAAGTGTACTTGTACTGTATAACATATACACCCCTGCAGCGAGCCTACTCTGCAATCTCAATAAATAAGGAATATCTCATAAAGAATTTATTGCGTGATTTAAAAAAAACCTTTGCAAGTTACAGGATTTAAAAATATATCAAAATATACATGTAAAAGAGAATGTAGGTTCTAGTCCATTATAGAGAAAGGTGGCAGATGGAATTTGCCAAGTTGTTATGCTGATGGAGGTTCACAGACTTGGGTCCCCTCACAAAGTTTTTTTGCTGCTTGATCCAAAAACCTTACTAGGGCACAGTTTAATTTGGTGTTCCGAGGATCAAAGCAGGCAAAAACTGCTGCTCTGCACGAACTAACCATGTTTACATTCCAGAGTTTCCTTAAAAGGGACCGTCTTTCATTCAGCAGGTTTGGACAGAGGCATAGGATGTGTATTATGTCTTCTTTGTGGTTCCCACAAAGTTTACAGTGTTCCTGACCGTGATCTCTTTTCCATTTTGGCAAGTGAAACGACAAATTGATGACTCCCATTCTCAATTTTAAAAAACTTAGTTTTGTTCATGCAGTGAATGGTAGAGTTAGATACTGCTGTGGGGTCAGCTGGACATAAGATTGCAAGGTCATCCATCCGTGACTTCTTATTGCTAGAGGAGCCTTGTCTTCCACTGAAGAGAGCTTTTTTGTACTTATTTTCGCTAGCCGTTTGAATTAATTTTGGCTTACTTGCATGCTCCAAAGATCTTTCAGGCATAAAGTTCTTAAACCTCTTTGCCAATATTCATGCCCTGCTCGCCATAAGTTCGTGTTAAGTCAAGCCCATAGGTGTTGAGCTAGGCTGCCTTCCTTCGATGACCTCAATTTGTGACAGCACATTAGAAATCTTATGGCTCTGGCAAGTGATTGGTTGCATTTACCCAGTTCCAGCCTGATTTGGGCCGGTGATGTTTGAGTTGGTAGCTTGAACACTGTTCTGTAGATTTTTGTGATAATTGTATCCAATTGGCCACTGTCCGATCCTTTTAGGACCTCGCTTCCGTAGGTTAATGTGGGAATAATTTTTGCCTGCGCAACCTGCATTGTTGGAGCGAATGTTGGGCCAAGTAGTTTCTTGTGTATGGAACTAATTGCAAAAGCAAGTTCAGCACCCTTCTTTTTTTGTTCTTCTAGATGAGTTTTGTATCTGCCGTTGTTATTAAAAAGGACACCAAGGTACTTATGGCAGTGAGATTCAGCAATGCTTTCCCGGTTCAGGACCCAAACCAGCTTCTTAGCCTTTCCTGGACGTACCGCCAAGATTTTTGTCTTCTTGTTGTTAATCTGGAGCTCATTCTTGTTTGAATATTCAGAGGTAGCGTCCATAAGTCTTTGCAGGACAATCTTTGTTTTACTAAGAAGGACCACATCATCGGCGTATAGAAGTTTGACAACAACAAACCAGCTACTTTGGGAGCATGGGAATTTACCTTATTTAAGGCTTCAGGAAGGTCGGATAGGAACAAATTGAAAAGTATGGAGGCCAGGACACATCCTTGTTTTAGACCTTTGGTCGTCGGAATTGGGCGTGATAGTCTAGAGCCGTCCCCAATCTTGATCCTGACCCATGTGTCCTGATGTAGAAGCTGTATGGCTCTTAGAAGGTCATTTGGGATGTTTAGTCTGTAAAGCTTCTGCCAGAGCTTAGCTCTGTTCACATTGTCAAAATACTTTGCTTCGTTGTCAATAAGGTCTATGAGGCGGTAAATCCCGGGGGATTTTTTGTTCCCGCCTTTGAAAATTGCTGCGAGAATTGATCCCTGACAAGAGGGCGGAATGATGTTATTTTGCAGGATAAAGTTAAAGAGGGTGGTTAACTTTGAGGCCCAAAAAGTTGTGTCCTCCTTAAACAAGGTCTGGGGGATTCTGCCTGGGCCTGGAGCCCCATCCTTCCGACCCTTTTTGATCAGTGTTTCGATTTGCACCTTCTGGATTATTATGAGTTCTTTGCTGCTTTGAATCGTAGGGCACTCTATTGGTGATACAATTTGTTGACCAACATTGGAAGATTCCTTCATTGAAGGGGCTTTGGTGTTACGATCAGATGGCCAAACTGCCGCTTTTTGAGCAGTATTGTCTTCAACGGTGGAACTTTGATGAAAGGTTTTTTCTTTGTGGTCGTTAAAATGAAAATACAAGAAGTCGACCCACTCAGACTCCAGTATGCTTGAAGACGCAACTTTCGGGGCGCGCCCAGATATGCTGTTAATGGTTCGCCAGAACCTTGCGGAATTATTTGTTTTAATGTCTTGCTGTAATCTAGCCCAGAAGGAGTTCCAGTGACTTCTGCGTTGTTCTCTTTTAGCAATCTTTAGGTAGCTGCGGGCCTCTCTCAATTTTGTTATTATTAGAGAATCCGCTGGGTTTGTTTTTAAGGCCCGCCATGTCCGATTCATAGTTGTTGTTGCAGATTGTGTCACAGGATTCCAACAGGGTGTCTGCTTTTGCCCGTTCAGGTTAGCGTGCCTTATCGGGTTTGCATGTTTATCAATCAGTTTGATTGCAAATGTTGACCAGTTGGCAATTTTGTCATTAGTAGACCTGCTGGTGCTGTCAATGATTTGTTTAGCCTCTATTGCTACTTGTTGGAAGTTACTGAAGGAACACTTGATTCGTTTTAGGGTGATCGTGTAGCTATCAGATAGCAGTGCCCTTCCTTCTTCGTGTTGAGTTAGACTGGACCTAGCGATATTTCTTGGGGGCAGTGATCGCTTTCTGTTCTGCTTCCAAGACTAAAACCTGTTATTTGATGAAGGAGTGAGAGGCTGACAAAGGTATAATCGATTAACGAAGCACCATTTTTCGATAGGTAAGAGAAGCAAGGTGGCTTGTCTGGAGGATATCACCCATTTAAGGCTCTGAGGCCCAGATTTTTGAGGTTGCCTTGTAAAGAACGACCCTTCGAGTCGTCCTTGTGCCATCCTGGGGGGTCCTGCGGTGGTATGACCCAGATGCTTTCGTGTGATTTGGTTACCTCGTTTACCTCGTTTGTTTGTAGGTCAGTCATTAGCCACATGTTGAAGTCACCAGATAGTATTATTTCTGGATTAAGGGATCCGGTTTTCACTCTTAATGCTGTCGCTATTGCCTCTTCTGGGAAGGATTGCCTGGATACTGAGTTTGGACGGACAAAGGAATTCAATAAGTCCTGCGCTTGCCTTTGTTGGTAGTGAAGGATATTCCTACACACTGGAGGAAATGTGATGAACTTGCTAAGTCCCATGAGGCGATTGTGTTATTTATTGATATGTAAATTGCTAGACCGCCACTGCCTCTTCCCGAAGATTTCAGTTTTTGACATGGAATGTGATGAGTTTAGAAACCTTCTATTTGCTGCGGTTCAATAAGCCATGTCTCTTGTAGTAGTAATATCTCGAATTTCCGAAAGTAAGAGATTATCGCTTTATCCTCCATTTTGTTGGTTAGGCCGTTGATGTTCCACATGCAGATCGTTAGAGGACACGTGTTAAAGCCCTTTTCACTGTTGTACTGTCAGCGTAGAAGTTGAGTTGTGTTAAGGGTGCCTGCCAGCCATGACCATCTGCCGACCTCTTCCCGATCCCAATTTGATGTGATCCCGTCATCTCTCGATTTTCTTAGTTTATGGTCAAGGGTGGGGGTTTGTTGCATGCGCCCCTGAGGACTGAATACACTGCTCCCCTTTCCACTCGTGTGCGCTCAGTGCCTTGACTTGCCTGCAGGACATGTGGGTAGCCCGCTTCCCTTCTGGGTTGTATAAGTATACCCCACTGCTTGAAAGTGTCTGTATGCCGTAAGATATTATTCATTGCCTCTGCCGATCTCCAAGTCACCTTTGTAATTTTGTTTATTTGGCCATGGCATGGTGCAATGAATTCTATCGACGTAATGTCTTGTGAGGTTATAACATTTGACAGACCTGTTGCTTGTATCAGCTTTATGATGTTCCCGCGATTGAGAATATCGTTGCTGCCTTTAGACTTGTACTCCGGGTAAAAGAGTGTGAAGATGGGATTACCACTCAGAGGGGCTCTAAACAGCCTTGGATTTGCCTCTGATGTTTGGACACAAGGCGTTTGATCTGATTTTGTTAAGGGACCCAGGGAATGTACCTCGTTCTGATCGCTGAGGCACTTTTGGTATTTTCCTCGGGCCGCGGCTCCATTTACTCTCGCCGGGCTTGCGCCCAGATTATATTTAACAGAGCTGTTGGTATGTGCCTGGTTTGAAGTTGTGATGCTGCCGAGCTGATTTACGAAGTGGCTGGAATTTTGGCCCTGCACCTTTGCATTCTGCGAGGGAGGTGTATTTAAAGCAACCATGTGAGTGATTGTTGTTTGCTCGATTAGCCCACTGTGCGACTTTTTTGCAGAAAGTGCCCCTGCTGATTCCTTTTCTGTTGGCGAAGGGGAAATGCCACTGTTCCTTTTTTTTCTTTCCAGCAAGGTTGATTGTTCTTCTGATTTGGTTCTTGGCTCATCAGTACTTTTTGGGTCGTCACACTCTGTGACTGCTGGACGTCTAAGAGTGTTAAACATCGGGTGGAGGCTCAGGTCTTGTTTGCGCCTTCCTGTCAAATCAAAATCAAATCAAATCAAATCGCCTTCCTGTCTTATTACGACTTTTTCACTTCCTTTGTCTTTTCCCCTTTCCTACAGGGTCTCCCAGATCTTGGTCAATTGAAGATGGAAGAGTAGAATTTACTCTGCCGACAGTTGGAGATTTTTGTTGTTCGCTCGTTTGGCAAGCGGTCCCCGATGTATCATGGGATTGAGAGAAGTCAATTTCTATGGTCCCTCGTAGCCCCGTTTGTTGCCATTTTTGCTTTGTTGTCCTTACCTGAGTCGCCGTCACTGCCATTTCCAGGGAAGGGCTTTAAGTTTGTGATTTCTTTTAGATCTACCAAAAGTTTTTTCATCATCCCTGGAAGTGTGCTGAGTTTCTCGACTATTGGTGTACAATCACATCCTTGTTGCGGGCGGTCTACAGCTGCTTCGGCCCAGCTGATCAAGCTGTTTAAATTTGAAATCTTATCATCAATTTCAACTACATACACAGCCAGTGTATTCAGGAGGCTGATTTGAATGTCCATTTTATTGGCTTGATAGGTCAATGCATCGGCTGACCTTTGAAGAATGTCTAGGGCGGTGACCCATGTCTTCTATTGTGTAAAGTCCTTGCTTTTCTCCTCCATTGGTGAGGATGATGGCCGAGGGTGGCCAGGGATGGCATTTCCATATGAGAACAGCATTTTTTCCCATTCCTTTGACTCAAAATAGGAAAGATCTTTCTCAGCTAGATCGGCTTCCTCTGTGAATGTCGTGGGCGCAGATACTCTGGCTGTGTGTTGATCCCGTTGGGCAGGATCTGGTACACCGTCCCCAAAAGGAGGAGAGATGTCAACTTCTTCCTCCTTCGTTTCCGTTACACTGACCTTTTTAAAATGGATTGCAGATTGGCTATTTTGACTACTCAAAATGCTGAAGCTGGCATCGTGAGGGACAGGGTTGGTTACTACTAAATTGCTAGTTTTCCCTCCGTTTGATTCAATTAGGAGATCCGTTTTATTATGGATAACGTTGGGTCGGGGCGACAGAAGTAGGTGTAAAGTTGTGCCTGTGCTCTAGGTGGGTTGAGGTGGACTTAATTGGTGGGCTTCCCAAGGCCGTGACTTCTGTTTGAATTGTCACTTCAAGCTTACTAGTGGCTGACTTATGACTGCTTTGGGGAATGACAATAACCTCGTTTTCACCAGAACTGCCCTTATTGATATTCACTGTGGGGCTCAGGGGAATTGGGAGGCCAACGATTTTCATATTAATTGAAAAAACAGCTGACCCAGCGTCTTTCAGAAGAGCAAATTTTGATGTTATTTTTGGTTGATTACTAAAAGATTTTCGGCCATCCCATCAGATCCCTTCAGAGGAAATTGAGACATACTGTCTGTGATATTTTCAGGGTCGCTCAGCGACAGATTTAAAATCTGGTCAGAATCCGTAGTTATCATCGCAATTTTCCCTCTACATTTTTTTTTCTTTTGTGGTCCTGTTGACCTCAACCTGCCAGATCTCATCTCGAGTGAACAAGATGGAAAAAATGGATGGAAAAAATGGTCAGGTGAATGCGTGGCAAGGTGGGTTTGAAGAAAAAGAAAATAATTCAATTTTCCAGGTGCTATGCTGTTGCTGTTGCCTCCTGTGCTCTTCCTTTCACCATCGGGCCCCCCTTTGGCCACTCCGGGAGTGGGGAACGGCCTTAAGGCTTTAGCTAACCTCTCAGCTGAATTATTAGGGTTTTTGTCTCAATTTACTGTCGTAGTGGGCAGGTTACCCCCTCACGCCACTTCCCCCCTCCTCTCCCATACCTTGTACCTTGCACCGCTCCTGCAGTTGGAGGACAGGGGTGGGGTAGGCAGAAGAGGTAGGACGTGAGGGTGAGCTGTCATGCAGCAGTCCCGGGGGCTCACAGTCACTCTCCGCTGTGTACTGCTGTGTACCGCTTTCTGCCACTATCTCTTCTGCTCTCTCTGGCCACTTGTCTCAGGCCCCTGCCTCCTTCTCTGAACATTTCCTTTTTGAGGCAACAAAGCGTCGATACCAGAAACAATCCCGGGCCTTGTCCCCACTCGTCCCGCTCCCCGCTCACCGCTCTCTTTTTTCTGTTCACCGGCAATCTCACCGGACTGCGGAACAGTGGGACAGCGGAGGCAGCAGAGGCAACGGACGGGGCTTTGGGGGCTCCTCGTGCCTCAGGCCTCGGCTCCACGGCACTTCACCTCCTACAACCACAGCGGAGCAGCAGCGGAGCCACAACGGGATAACGATATCGCGGGCTGCGGGCTGCAGGCTTGGTAAGCTCTGTGTGCAAGGTGTGCTCAGGGGCATGGGGGTCCTCCGCCACGGTGGTTTAGTCTTGGTGATTGACAGAAACAGCTAACATCTAACGGCAAACGGCAAGACGAACGCCACTGCAGGCTCCTTGCTCCTCGCTCCTCTTTCCTGCCACGGCCAAAACACGGACTGGATTCCGGCTTGACCACACGGACTGGATTCCGGCTTGACCACACGGACTGGATTCCGGCTTGGTTACTCCATACACGCTACAACCGCAACATAAGGAATATTGTAGCTTACCACTGCCCGCCACTACCGTGGCATCCCCCACAGCAGTTCCTGCTGGTACTGCATTCGCCCCTGGAGTGACCACCTCCACGCTGGCCCCGGCACTGGCGGTGGGCTGTGCCGATAGTGTTATGCCTAGAAAATACATTTCGTATTTTTAGATGCCATATACACCACTCCCTATTTTGTCTAGGAATGAACAAATATGTTACTACATAAACTAATTTAATTATTTGTGACTCTCTAGTCTAAACTAAAAATTCCCCTTTCGGAAGGGGAGGTTGTTTTTATTTATGCTTAGTCATAACATGCTACACATTTTGGCACAACTGATGAATGCTTGCTTTTTAACACGCACCATTTTTCTCATAACAGACAGAAGCTTCCCTTCTACGAACAAGAGCAATATGTTACTCGGAGTCGTCATCATCAGCACCAAGACTCCAATCAGGTGAGGGCTCTCCCACATTTAATGTGTAAAATCAGCCACTGTTCAGTTTTCCAGAGTTCACCGTTTATATTATATGAAGTTGATTTTAATAAATGCTTTTATATAATGCACAATTGAATTTTAATATACAGAGTACACACAGAGCAAGTTGTTTTACTTTTAATAAAGCTTTAAAACTTACATAGACTCAGTGGTTTTTGGTCATGAGTGAGTGAGCGACAGGGTTTGCAATTTGCAAGCATGAGTCTGTGACTCTGAGAGGTCGGAACTCTGACTCCTTAGTCTTATGTTCTGGGTTGTATAATCATTGGGGATCATCGCTGTATTCGGGAGCTAAATAATGACTCTGACATACTAGCTAGTCAGTAAGGAGATTGGGGGTTCAACTTCTGTTATGACTGAGGTATATGGAAAGTCTAACTGTGCCTATTATCACCAATGCCCTATTTCTTGTCCATACTTGTGTATGTGCAGAATAGTCCCTGCAACAGTAGCAGTATGTCCTCCTATACAATCAAAAAGTAAACTAGTATCTTATTCTTGGTGGCCATTGACATTTTATTGGTGGGAATTGTCAAAGCATAAACATTAAGAAAACTTCAATAGACATTATGGACAACCCAGAGGAATACACTCAGAGCCTAGAGCTATTGCTGGATAGGAGGTTTGTTTCACACCTTTTGCCAACTGTGCAAGCTTAGCTAGCTACACAGACAGACAATAATAATAAATAGTAGTAACACAGAGAGTCATAGTAGAGGCAGGATAAGAATTTAGAAATAGTCTACAAGAAGATCAAAGACGATTTAGGAAAAACTAGAATTATGATGAATGTTTGGAATAAATAGGTGCTGTAAAAGTTAGGGAAGTATAATTATTAATATTAACAGGAAAATGTACTTTGGCCATCAGAAGAGCCCTCGGCGGACCGATCCTGGCCTTGCTGCTCCGCGGACGCCGCCACCGCCACCTCTGTCCTCTTGCCCCTTGGAGGAGCTGATGTACATGAAAGAAAGACACAAACATGGATAATTTTTGTCAACAAAAGCAAATATTTAAAAAAAAACAATAACAAATTATTTCGGGGAAATAAACAACAATTGCACTAAATTTATTGACCTAACTGATGTGGTCTACTAGGACATCATCATAGTATTGCTGGATTCGCAGACCGTCTACTTGGAAAGTTATGTAACTCACTAAACCAACTACAAAAAGGTTCTACTAGGACTGGCAGCACTCAGCAGCACGCAAAGTGACAGACAAAGTCCGACATGATTGCAGACCACTAAAAATATTTCCTACTAAATAACAAGTCATAATATACTCAACCTATCAATCCACCAGCACTATCTCTTCTTACTGGCAGGAGTACAAAGGAAGGACTGGACTTGAGTCTTTAGTCTCTCTAGCATTACGCAGTTCTGTAAAGTACACTCATACATAATCACTCAGGTCAAATGAGCACAAAATTGAAAACAAATAAGCATAGTAGCATCGCCACTCAGCAGGCGAGCACCTGCAATCACAGAAGATTTTGAAACATAATTTACCTGCAATGTAATCCGCATCATTCTTGCTCTTCGGAAAAAACATATATTTGCAATATAACACAGCACAGAAGAAAACAATGTAGTTATTAAATAGCTACTAGTACTCACCAAGCCCAGGGATCTTGATGCCAAGTAGGTCGAGCAGGTCTTGTTCCCGGTCCAGGATGTCGGACCACCGGAGCGTCACCTGGTTGTAGGTGCGCCGGACCCCAGATTCCACATACATGGCCCGGCACACCTTACCCCATAGTTGGCGATGCTCTCGGAGGCCTTACCCGGTACCGGGCCTGCCGCCTGCCAGCGACGGTCTTGGGCAGGTGGCGCTGAACAAAGAAGAGCAGTGCGGCCACCTCCACCGCACTGAAGATCTCCCTGGGACTTACTGACTCCCCCCTCAATCTCCCTCAAATCTCCCTTTGCCATGGTCCTGGGTCAAAGAAGAAAGGAAAAATAGAAAAGTATAGGGAAATAAAGTAAGTAAAAGAAAAGAGAGAGCTAAAAAAAGTAGTTATCAAAGTAACAAAAAGTCAAAAAACAAAACAAAATATAGATGTAGAAACATAGAGAGATAGATACTGAGAAAAACAAAGTTCAAAGAAACAAAGGATTACAAAGATTGAAACAGGATAGAAAAGTCATGCCCAGAACCATAGCAATGAATGAAAAACAAGATGACCGCGGCCATTGCAACCACGTGGGTAACTTTGCGCGATGTTTACCTCGCAAGCATGCAATAACGGACGCGAACACGCAATTGCACCCCCGAACTGGAAATGCACAATGCGAGCATGCAACTAGCGACCGGAAACGGAAATACGCAATGCGAACAAGGTGTCCGCGCCCATAGAAGACCGCATTGGTAAGTTCATGGCATCCGCGGTTAAAAAAATCCCGCAAACTAGCAAAAATAAAAAAAATACACAATCGAACGAAAGTTCGTGGATCTTGCGGACCACAAGTACACTTTCACGCAAATTTGCATACCACGAATTTGCAAACTTTGCCCATACTTAGCCGCTAGTGCTGCGAAGATCTCAGGCTGCCACATGGCACACACACATAGCGTTGCATACACTCCCTTGAGCTTTGGGTGTACCATCACCGGGCACTCCACACGAATGTCTCAGGCTGCACGAAAAACACTCACACAGCGTAGCTGAGACTCACTTAAACTCCGGGTGCATATTAACAAGGCAATCCTTATGAAGGTTTCACGCTACACAAAGCACACACACACAACTGGACAATCCTCACAAGGGGTTCAGGCTGCAAAAAGTTCATGCACACAGCATCGCTGATCCTTGCTTGAACTCCAGGTGCCCACAATCACAGGGCACTGCTTACGAGGGTCTCAGGCTCCAAAAAAGCACACGCACACAGTGCAGCTTAGACTCTCCTGGAAACTTATGTGTTCCTGAGTTTCCGCAACAGGGAGCCAGCTCACCTCGGGCCCTTGTGGATAAGTTACCATAGGACACAGCACAGCAAAGTCCCTATAGCCTTTCCTTGGTTAAAACAGCAAACTGCAGGCCAGCCCCAGAACACACAGCAAGGGTCAATCCTTTCCTTCAGTCTCTTCAGTTGTTTCTACCTTGGCAAATCTTTCTCTTGCCAACAAAGTAGCTCCAGTGTTGTTCAATCTTGATCAAGCCATTCTCCAAAGTACAGGGGTTCATGTGTGCCAGCCTGATATTCAACCAGTCCTACATTCATATTAACACCAGGTGGACAGTTGCTTATTTTCAAAACACATATTTCCTGTCCTGCCTGTGAGAGTATGGGGATACCAAACCTACTGGTGGGTGTTGTCAGAAAAAAGCTTAGGAAAATATTATTTAACATTCCTCATGACACACCCATTCAACAGTCCCCCATACTCAAAGCCAACGCATTTCGAATCCCTAACAAATCCGAGATTCTCTTCAGGACTTGGACTTGGTAATATGGCTCTGCAAAATTAAATAACAAATGACTTCCGCCTGTCCCTACCACTGCTACCCTGCCTGTCCAAGTTTCATGCCCCTATCCTCCATGGTTCATTTTCTGCCACTCCCTCTTACCCTTCATTCTCTGCTGTGCAGCAACTGCTCCCACTGTCTGCCCTGTATGGTCTGTTGAGATGTCCCTTACTCTGCCCTCTTTTGACTGTGTCCAGCACCTACCCCTCCTCCTGTCCTCCATGTTTTTTGTGCATGCCTGGGCCCATCCCTCTTGCCCACTGTGACTGTTTTGCTGCCACTAACCCTCCCGCTTGTTATGCATGGTCTTTAGTGCTACCCATGACCCCCTTCACCCTCTGTTGTCTCTGTGTATGCTATTATATTCTCACTGCCCTCTATAGTGTGGTGTGCTTCTTCCGGTGCCCATCCCACCTGCCCTCCATGGTCAGTTGCTGCTCCTGCCTTGCCCCCTTGACCCCTGCCTACCATTTTCCATGTGCAGACCCCCATTAACTCTATCCTGCCTTGTTTGGTCCGCTCGTGTTCCCCTGCCCCCTCCATCCTGCCCTTCATGGTCTGTTATGCTGCTACTATCCCTCCTGTGTGTCCTTGCTGAGAGGACCCCTTTCTCCACCAGTCTGAAAATGCACCTCCTTGCACACTGCTGGTTGGGGGATGAAGTCCCCCTAGTTCTATAGTGTCCTTACGGGCCAACAAGACCTCCTGTTACCTCGGGTAAGTCACTCACAACAAAATTGCTGAGAGTTATTAGGAGACCACGTTCCCTTTGACCCATCAATCTGCAGATGCACCTCCTGGCACACTGCTGGTTGGGGAATTTGTTATTTGTTAATTTGTTAATTTAGACTTGTACAGCGCTACATACCTGCAGGCGCTTTGAGCAGATCTACGGAAGTACCAGGAAGAGTTGTATTGTAAGGGGAGTGTTATGCCCAGGCTTCTGTGAATAATAAGGTTTTGCATATTTTCCTAAATGGCAGGAGGCAGCTTTCGGAGCGGAGCTGACCTGGCAGCTTGTTCCAAAATTACTGCATGAGAATTGAGAAGGCTCGGCCGTCTTTAGAGGTGTAGTTGAATAGTGGGAATTTTAGAAGGCCTTCCGTGGAGGACCTTAGTGAGCAACATGAGACATATTTCTCCAGGCGTTCCTTGATGTAGATGGGTGCCTGTCCAAACAGAGCCTTATGTATAATACAGAGGCCTTTAAATTTGGCCCTCTGTTTGTTGTGTAGCCAGTGTAGGTGTTGCAGTAAGGGTGATGCCCGAGTGCGCCTGGGTAGCTTAAATATAAACCTGGCCGCATCATTCATCACCCCCTGAAGTTTGTCCAGCAGTGAGCCCGGTCGTCCGATATAAAGTGAATTCCCATAGTCAAGCCAGGCCAGTATCAGGGCAGTAAACACTGTCCTCATGGTTGAGAAGGAGAGGATCGGGAAGAGTCTCCTCAGCTGCCTAAGTAAGCTCACACAAAATCCAAACACAGTGGTGATTTGATTGGCAATAGAAAATTTGGCATCGATCTTCATTCCCAAACTTTTCACCACCAATTCTGATGCTGGGGTATCACCCAGCTCATCCCGCCAGCAATGGGAGTTCCAGGGATTGCTGTCATTGGTGACAACCAGCACCTCCGTTTTGTCTGGGTTGATCTTGAGTGAGTTGGCTGTCATCCAGCCAACCACAAATCGCAGAATGTCTTTTACCCAAGAGTGAGCTTGAGGGGTGTTATCTATTTGTACGATGGTTTGCCTATCATCCGCATAGTTAAATACCTGGCAGTTCATTAAGGCCAGATTTTTTGTCAGAGGTCTGAGGTATATATTAAATAGGAGAGGTGATAGTTCCGACCCCTGTGGAGCTCCACAAGGGATAGACCCCCTCTCTGACACTCAATCCCCCATCTGAATTTTTTGTGTGCGATCTGCCAGGAATGTCTTGATCCATTGGAGGATAGACCCTCTAATGCCGATGTCTTTTATTCTATCAGGAGTTGTGAATGGTTGACCGTGTAAAAACGCTGCCAACAGGTCAATGAGGACTAGGACACATGACTTCTTAGTGTCTACTTTGATCCTGATTTCATCAAAGACAGATAGCATCACCAACTCTGTACTATGGTGAGCCCTGAAGCCAGACTGCCTATCTCCAGGTAGATGATTGTCCTCCATGAACCTGGAGAGGGTTTGCAGGACAATTTGCTCCATGATTTTGGCCAGGAAAAGTTGAGATATGGGTCGTAGTTCTTCATAGTAGAGGTATTGGCGACTGTTTTTTTAAGTAGAGGGTTTACTCTGCCTTCTTTGAGTAGCCTGGGGACCTTCCCAGTTTCCAGCGAGAGGTTTATCAAGGCAAGGATTTCTTCCTCAATCGCTGGGAGAGCAAGTTTAAAGATACTGGGTGGACAAGGATCAGCGGGTGAGCTCAATTCGATTTTGGTTACGATGCATCTCAAGGTCTCCAAATCGAGAGTCTGAAAGGAGGAGATCAACTCATCTCTATTTTCCCTTGTCTCTACCTCCTCATTGAGAGGTTGCTTGAAGGGAGAGTTTTAAATGTCAGCCAGGATATCTTAGACGTTATTGGAAAGGTAGAATGAAAACTTACTACATAGTTCCTGGCAGGACTGTTTGGATGGTGATTGTTCTTGGGAGCCCAGAAGTCCTCCTGTTACCTCCAGTAAGTCTGACACATCAGGATTCCTGAGAGCTGGTCCCCTTTCCCATCACTCTGCAAACACGATCACTAGTTCTCTTAAAAAAACAAAGGTTACAGGGACTTTTTAGTTAGGAAATAGACTCTAAAAAACCTTAGGAATTCACTGAAAAAACAAAGGTCACAGGAATGTTACATTTATGATATAGAATTAAAATACCTTAGAAATGAATTGAGAAAAAAAACAAAGGTTTCAGGGCAGTTAAAGTTAGGCTTAGAGTTTACTCATACAAAACAATAGAAATTCAGCAATTATAGTTACCTGAGCTAACAATAACTTACGCACCTGCAATGCACTGCTTATGACCACTCATATTACATAACTTATGACAAAGTCAGTGACATCACTCATGACATCACTAATGACATCTCAAATCGTCATTATTTAATGATTGTTTATGTGAAGGGAGGGACACCTTCCTGCACATAAATACTCATTAATGGTGTTTTGTTCATTCTAAGTGGCCTGCAGAATACAGTACACATAGAAAACCCAAAAATGAGGAGAAATAAAAGGGTTTTCTCCTCGTTGCGCCATTCTAACACCTGCTGTTGCATGGTGTTAGTTTTTGCCATTGCCTCAGGTTTATTGATACTGGAATGCCCACAGCACCACACATTGCATGCCCCTTTCATCAAAATACATGTGTGAAAGGGTATCTTATTTACAAATTGGTGTTAAGCCACAAAATGTGTCTCAATTCCACTTTGCACATATAGTTCAGGGCATTGCGCCACCGGACGGTCAGTAAAAGTGACGTTCCGGTGGCGCAATCCCCTTCTTAAAAGGATAATAAAGCCCCCAAATGCTTCTTTTAAAAGTCTTATTCATGGCTGTAAGATATACACACTTATTATAAGTTAAAATAGTCAGGAGGCAGTGTGTTATCAAAGAGAGGTGTGTAGCAACAAAAGTGAAAAATGCAATGATTGGTGGTGTTATATTTTGAAAAAAGTGAAAAAAGCTACTACCAAAGTTGGTTTAAGATTAATGTATTGCAATCTACACAAAATCAAATACATCCCAGTGCAAAGTACCTGAGTAATAGTGACACTAACAGTATTTACATGGTGAGTAAGCTGAGTCAGGCATAAATGGTGCTCTCATCAGCCTCACACAGTTTCTAAAAATGTTAAATGTAAGTATCAATCATGTCTCTACCTTGTGAATCTAAAAATTAACTATTCTTTATTGTTGAGTGGTCACTCAGTTAAGCTGTGTATGGGAAATGAGTGTGGGGTAATTGGTAACAATAGTATTAAATAAATATTCAATAACTAAGCAGTACTCACTGGAAATTGATGTGTACCTCTAATGAGGTGTAGTAATAGGATGGTGGATATAATAATTCAAACGCATAGTCAATAGAATATGGGTTGTGCCACTCTATTGTAGTGTAGTTCCTATATTCCTGATAGGCTCTGCGCATTGGAATAAAATATCCTATAGATGTGACGTAGGACTTAAGTCGACTAGGTCTCTATCGAATATATGGGGTAATTGGTAACAATAGTATTAAATAAATATTCAATAACTAAGCAGTACTCACTGGAAATTGATGTGTACCTCTAATGAGGTGTAGTAATAGGATGGTGGATATAATAATTCAAACGCATAGTCAATAGAATATGGGTTGTGCCACTCTATTGTAGTGTAGTTCCTATATTCCCGATAGGCTCTGCGCATTGGAATAATATATCCTATAGATGTGACGTAGGGCTTAAGTCGACTAGGTCTCTATCGAATATATTAGACTTAATTGTGAGTGCCAGCTAGCTCAGAGGTCACTAAAAACTTTCTAAAATTCACAAGAAAGGATTAGTGTCTGACAACCGCATAAACATGACAACTTTGTTTCCCCAAGATAAAACGTATCTTCAGAGTCGTGGAAACAATAGATAGATATTTTACTCAGTCAATCATGCATGCTTCGGTTCATCAGTGGTGCAGAGAAATAGAGAGACGGGCGTTTTCAATAAAAGTATTTATTGAACAGTCTTCTTTCTCATGCAGAAGAAATTAACTGCTACAATCATAATACTGGCTGTAAAGTATAATGCGTACAGCAAGAAGAGTATTATAAAATAATATTGTAAAAGCATGGTATGGTTTCTAAGCCACAAAATACATACATAAATAACAAAGACTAAAAGTACTCAACTGGTGCTTCTAAAATACGCCAACCCCGATGTACCTAACCTAAGTCTAGTGCGAGAGAAAAAGTAAGTATGTGTTTGGTTTCTTTGCCAAGAATCTATCCAAGATTTCCCTTAGGGTCTAATCAGCTCCGTACCTTGGTTTTTAGAATGAAGGAGGTCTGGTATCTCTGTCTCCGGACTCGATTTCCCACCACCCCGCAAGGGGAGCTTGGAAACACTGGAGCTGGATTCTCAGCGATTCTCAGAGCGTCAGCTGGAGGGTCGGCATCCATCGGCACTTTCTGTAGCGAGCTGCGTTTGGCAAGTAGATAGTTGAACTGCTCCAAAGCACCGTGTGTTGGCTAGTGCAAGTGTGGGCATATTTATACCTTGAAGGTTCCTTGTTTGACGTAAAGTCGTACATAATAACGTCACCAAATAACCCCACGGGAATGGTAGTTCTTTGAAAACGCCTTGATTTCTAGGACAAACCAATATTCAAGAAAGGGGATGTCCCTGACTGCTAAAGCCGAGTTTTCCAAGAAATCGTTTTGGCTTTTTGGAACTGGTGAAAGTAGCCATGCCTGTATTTGGACTGCATGGGCTATGTCTAAATATGGGTATGATTTCTATGCCTATATAAGGGTAATGTGAATTATACCTATATAAGGGCATGAATCGGGAAAATTACACTAGGGTCCTAAAACGCTATACAACACCCACTCCACTTTATTATGTTCAATATTACTAAATACTAAGCAAAAGCATATCTAAAGCATATGTTTACAATCCCACCCAAAATACATAAAATGCATTTGAAAGGGTTGTACACGAAAATGAGCATTTGTGCTGTACGCATTATTTTTATTCAAAGCATGTAGTGTGACATTGTAAAAAATGCTTATCAGAATAAGTCATGAAATAACATTCATGAAATGGCTCAGAAATACAGAATAAAGGTCGAGACCATTTCATGAGAGAATATAAAAACTGTTTTGGTTGCGAACGAGGTCAAATATTGTCTCTTGGAAGTGATCAAAGAATTCTTGTTCTCTAAGAATAGTTCTACTTTAAGCAGATTACTTTATGTCAAAAAAAGTTCAATTTGGAAAAAGTTAAATTGAAGAAAAATAGAGTTCTAAAATTAGAAGTTTTTTGGGGAAAAGTGAAGGACAAATTCAGAGTTCATCAGAACAATCATTCTCGCTGTTGGGAGAAAACATCAAATCTTCTAAGTTTGAAAAGAATTTGTCTACTATTGTAGGTGAAAGTTTGACTACCTCGTTAAGCAGATCAATTGTACAGAGATAAGAAGCATCGCCGTCAGCGTCAGTCCCATTAGCAATGTTCGTCGCAGATGGTACCTGTGTGCCTGTTGGTTCACGTATCTCACCGTCAGCTTGTTGTGCTGGTGAGACCTCCATGAATGCCGTCATCAGGATTGGTAGCCGTTAGGGACAACACAATGCATGAGCCATTACTGAACCAAGCAAAGTATCAACATCCATTTGCTGTGCTGATGGAAGTGTTAGACAGATGTCTAGCACGCATTCTTCTCCATATAGCAGGCATCGTAGAACAGGTAAGATGCAATCTTGCAAGATTGGTCTGAATGAAAGAAACAATGTGGTAGTCAGATCTCTTAAACGAGCCAAGCCCAAAATGTGGATTATGCGCTCATGACACTTCATTGCCAGGAGAGTGCTCACAATGGTATTCTGGGCGTTGTTGGTGGATTGGCTTGACATATCGAAGCAGAAGTAGTAAAAATAATATTCCTGCTGCGAGTCCTGAAACCAGAGGCAGTCAGTCAAACACCGAGTGCACGAAGTTTGGAAATATGCTGAGGACTGCTTCAAAAGGTGCTAACAGTCCCCAAAAAATCATCTTAATTACATGTACAGTACCAATGGTATCAGACATGTTTAAGATACGACCTAACATTTCTGCGAAATGTATGGGGCAGTTTTTTAATAATAGGGCATGTATCTCCGCAGAGGACCTTGCAACTTGCAGGTCATACGTCTCTTTGGACGAGGTCAGTGGCACAGTTTTTTGTGTTAGAATGCCTTTTATTTAGCTTAAAGTATCAATTTGAATAGAAGAGATGTTCAGTGAAGGCCATAACGGCGACTCCCCGTATGACTTAGCTTTAGGAAACAATACTTGCATACAACAAGTGACCCTCGCTGACACAGTTACAAGATAGGCAATTCCTGGAATCATTCCCAACAGCTGTGATTATTCAACATTATGTAGCTCCCATTGGAAAGCTGCCTAAAAATTGGATCTATCACTGCTGCCGGAGAACCTTGCAGGTGGCAGGATAAGTTGGTCGAAGAACCATCACAGGCTCCGTGTATATTAATGCCCTGACATAAAAGTGTACCGCTTAGTGCGCTGTTACATTGTGTACCACTAAGAAATACTTCTTTTCCCCCATTCCAACATTTGTGTGTGTATGGTATATCCCAGGTTGACTTTATGTATTTTTTACCCAACCTTTCATACAGGCCTGCTGGTATGTGTTTCAAGCAATACTGAAACTGGAAAATTGTCACTGGCAACGTAATGGTGCCATGTAGTATCCATTCTATGACTGATTTCTCAGAAAAAGTCAATGGTAATCTTTCCAGTTTTTTTATGCTCAGCACCTTATAGTCTGCTCCCCTTTGTGCCAAAGAGATTTGTTTATCTGTAAGGTTAAACCCAGTAAACAATGACGTGGTGTTGATTAGATGCCAAGGCACATTGCCTGAACAAAGATTTTGTAACGTCCAGCCTACCAGCATTATAGAACGCAATTGAGACTGTCCATGTTGTAACATGAGCAAGTTCTGTTCCATTATGTCTATGGCAGAGGATACAATGCTGTCCAAAGAATAAATTCTGGATGACAGAGTTGTTAACCCATTGTCAACTACAGAGAGAGCTTTCTCTAAATTAATACGATCAATTTCTCGTATTCGTTCCGCAGTTTTCATTTGCGTGACTTTCCATGCTTCATTATAAGCAGCATAAATACCGGCGTATATGAAACGTTCATGACGTGGTTTATGAGGCCCTAGTAAGAAGTCTCTCAAATCAATGCCATCTTTAAGTAAAGTTAAGTGTGGTTTAACCCTCGTAAGTGTAGATTTTTGTAGCCCCTCGAGGCACAGTTTTCCTACACTGTATGTTGCTACTATCCCTGGATGTTGTCTCTGGACATATCTTTGGTCTGGCCTAGTTACTGTAAACCCTTGAGTCTTGTTCAGGAATCTATCTTGACAGTTATTCGTGTCTGTGGGCCAGATTAACCATTTTTTCCAATCAGGATCAGTTCTGTTTTTAAGTAAAATTGATGTTACGTCGACCTCTCCCTCTGAAGTGTTTTTACTATCAGCAGTGGGTACAGGTACAGACGGTTTGTTTAAATCTTTTATCTTGGCTAGTCCAAGACAGGATGTTTGTTGAACAGTGTCATTCAAAAACAATATTTGTTCAGGAAAAATACAGGCTCGGAATAAGGCTTCTATTCCTGTACTTGCCAGTCTTTTGAGCCCCAGACAGTTTTTGTTTCTAATGTTGTCACTCCAGAAGAAGAAACCTAACGAGGACAGCTGGGCATAAAAGGCTGCTGAATATATTTGCTTTGTATTAGATAACATACTTTTCATTCCTCCCTTATTAACATTTTAAAGTAAAATGTTTCCGGATTTGTGGTATTGAAACCTGAGAAGTATGGACATTTTTCATAGAATGTTTTTGAGCTACCCTTTGGTGGCGTTGGACAATGTTCCCATTGATTGAAAGAATATACATTTCTAGGATTTGCAGTTTTGTGCAAATAATGATGTCCATAGTGATTGTAACAATACATTTGTTCATAATCTGATGAACCTTCTAAACATTCATGGTTTGTAAATTTTGCTGACATTTCTAAGTCTGACATCATGTTATGAACAGTCGCAAAGTCCCAATTATCAGAAAATGTGCTGGGTGAAACAAAGTCATTCACGGAAACCTTAAATTGGTGTGGAATCTTCAACAGCTCGGCAGGACCATAAATATCATAATCAGTTCTGTCCCATGCTATACCACCAGGTATAGGAACGGCTGTGATGTTCACTGATGACAGGTCTCTTTGTTCACGATTGAATGATTTGTGTGGCTTCAGGAGCAAGTTGATGTTTTTACTTGCTGTGTCTATTTGACTATATTTTCCATCTATTAGCTTTCCCAAACTTAAAACAAGAATGAGCCAAAGTAGGAGAAAAAGTACACCTAACACAATCCAAAATTCAACCCAATGAATCAATCACTGTATTTCTAAAGTGCGCTACATACCCGTGAGGGTCTCAAGACACTGGGGGGAGGGGGAGGCCCACTACTGATCGAAGAGCCAGGTCTTGAGAAGTCTTCTGAAGGCCAGCAGGTCCTGGGTCTGTCGTAGGCTGGTAGGGGGAGTGTTCCAGGTCTTGGCGGCGGCAAGGTAGGAGAAGGATCTGCCGCCGCCGGTGGCTTTTCGGATGCGAGGGACTGTGGCGAGGGCGAGGTTTGCTGAGCGGAGGCTTCGGGTGGGGGTGTGGAAGCTGAGTCGGTTGTTGAGGTATGTAGGTCCGGTGTTGTGTAGTGCTTTGTGTGCGTGGATGTGGAGTTTAAAGGTGCAGGCCTCTTAGGTTTGGTGTGAGGTGGCTGCGTCGTGGGACGTCGAGGATCAGTCGTGCCGAGGTGTTCTGGATTTGTTGCAGTCGTATCAGGAGCTTGGTTGTTGTTCCTGAGTAGAAGGCGTTCTCATAGTCGAGTCTGCTGGTGATGAGAGCCTGGGTGATGGTTTTTCTCGTGTCGGAGGGGATCCATTTGAAGATCCTGCGGAGCATCATGAGGGTGTTGAAGCAGGACGCGGAGATGGCGTTGACTTGCCTGGTCATGGAGAGGGTGGAGTCGAGGATGACCCCCAGGTTGCGTGCGTTGTCTGTGGGTTCTGGGGCTGTGCCTAGCGATGTGGGCCACCAAGTGTTGTCTCAGGCTGATGGGGTGGGTCCAAGAATGAGGACTTCCATCTTGTCTGAATTCAGCTTCAGTCTGCTACAGCCTTCATTCCTCTGTGGAGGTTGGCTTTGGCGGTGTGGGGGTCTTCGGTTAGGGATATGATATGATCAGCTGGGTGTCGTCGGCTTAGGAGATGATGTTGAGGTTATGTTGTTGTGCGACGTGGGCTAGCGGTGCCATGTAGATGTTGAACAGCGTCGGACTGAGGGAGGATCCCTGTGGGACGCCGCAGATGATCTCGGTGGTTCTTGAGCGGAAGGGTGAGAGGCGGACACTCTGGGTTTGGCCGGAGAGGAAGGATGTGGTCCAGGCCAGTGCCTTCTCTTGGATTCCGGCGTCATGGAGGCGTGCTGATAGGGTGCGGTGGCAGACGTTGTCAAAGGCTGCTGAAAGGTCCAGGAGGATGAGGGCGGCTGTCTCTCCTTTGTCCATCAGGATCCTGATGTCGTTGGTGGCGGCGATGAGGGCGGTCTCGGTGCTGTTGTTGCTGCAAAAACTGGATTGGGAAGGGTCCAGGATGTCGTTGTCTTCGAGGTAGTGGGTTAGCTGTTTGTTGACAATGTTCTCTGTCACTTTTGCCAGAAATGGGGCCGGACGTTCTTGAGGTCTTTGGGGTCCGCCTTGGGTTTCTTCAGAAGGGCGTTGATCTTGGTGTGCTTCCAGCTTTCCGGGAAGGTCGCTGTCTCGAAGGAACTGTTGATTGTTATCCAGAGGTGGGGCGCGGTGGATGTAATGGCATTGTTGAAGATGTGGTGAGGGCAGGGGCCGGATGGGGTCCGGAGTGGATGGAGTTCATGGTTTTGATGGTGTCTTCGTCACTGACGTAGGACCAGGTGGTCAGGCGGCTGGTGCGGGTGGAGGTCGCAGGGGTGGTGTTCTCGGTGGTGGGTGCGGGGGTGTCAGAGTTGAAGTTGTCGTGGATGTCGGTGATCTTGCGGTGAAAGAAGGTGGCCAGGGAGTCGCACAGGTCTTGTGATGGTGGGATGTCGTTGGTGTTGGCGCTGGGGTTGGAGAGTTCTTTCACGATGCTGAAGAGCTCTTTGGTGTTGTGTGCGTTGTTGTCTAAGCGTTCCTTGAAGGCGTTCCTCTTGGCGGTCCTGATGAGTTGGTGGTGTCTGCGGGTGGCGCTCTTGTGGGCTGTGTGGCTGTCTGGTGTTCGGTCGTGGAGCCTTTTCTTTTCCAGCTTCCGACTGGTGCGCTTGCAGATCGGGAGGTCTTCGTGAACCAGGCGGATTTCGTGTTGGTGTGGTTGGTTGTGGAGGACTTGAGAGGGGCGAGGGTGTTGGCGCAGTCGCTGATCCACAGTTTGAGGTTGGTCGTGGCGGTGTTTGGGTCGGTGGGGTCGGCGGGTGGTCTCAGGGCGAGGGTGATATCCAGTTGGTCCTTGGTGACCTTGCCCCAGCAGCGGCGTGGTAGTTGTTGGGTGCGGCGGTGTGTGCTGGGTTTCCTAAAGGTGAAGTGGACGCATCTGTGGTCGGTCCAGTGGGGTTCGGTGGTGTGGTTGAAGGAGACGTGGGGGCTTGTGGATCGTGTGGGGGCTTGTGTCGATCAGGGCGGTTGAGTTGGCGTTGTTGTTGTTCTCAAGGTGGAAGTTCAAGTCCCCGAGGAGGATGTAGTCCGTGGAGGCAAGGGCGTGGGTGCTGACGAGGTCAGCGATGGTGTCGCTGAACTGTGGTCATGGTCCGGGTGGTCTGCAGACGAGTGTTCCTCTGAGGGTCATGTTGGGGTCGGTGTGGATCTGGAAGTGCATGTGCTCGGCAGTGGTGAGGGTGTCATCGGTGTTGGTGAAAACTCTGAGGGTGTCCTTGTGGATGATGGCGATTCCCCCTCCAACTCCATTGGTGCGGTCTCTGCAGGAGATCTTGTAGCCCTGTGGGATGGCTATGGCGATGTCTGGTGCTGAGGTGGCGTTCAGCCAGGTCTCCATCAGGAAGGCAACGTCGGAGGTGGTGGAGTCTAGGAGGTCCCAGAGTTCAATGCCGTGCTTGCGAGCAGAGCGGGTGTTGAGGAGGATGCAGCGGAGGTGGTTGGGTTCTCTCGCTGGTGGTTAGGTGGGCTAGATGCTGGTGAATCTACAGTTCCAGCAGGTCAAGGGCTCTTGGGTGCGCCTCGGAGTGGCCCGGTAGCAGGGGTGGTCTCATCCGATGTTGAGTGCGTGGAGGGTGCTGGAGTCATAGTGCAGTCTGGCGTTGCGGGGGCGTGGGGTCCAGGGGTCCTGGCGCTTGGCGTGGTCCAGGCGTGGACAGGCACAGAGGTGCTTCCCTATGGCATGCCTTCGGCGTGCCAGCGGCGCGCACTCTGCGCGCGTCCGCTGCGTTTCTGTGCGTCAACCTCCATAAGAGGCGAAATGGGAGGGAGGAGCAGCTGGGAGGTGGGAGCGGGGCAGCCAAAGGGCGAGGGCAGGGAGACGGAAGGCAAAAGGGGGCGGGGCCAAAGGGGATCAACGGCAGGAAGCGGGGGCCAGGGGGCTCAGGGGCAGTGGCGCAAGATGGAGAGCCTAGGCAGAGATTCCAGAATCCAAACAAACAAAACAAAAGGCAAGAAAACAATGACAAATACACTCGTGAGAAAAATAACAGAAAAAGGTTAGCAGTGCAGCCAGGCAGTCACCAGGGGCGGCGAACCCTCGGCAGCAGCGGGAGGGACACAAAACATGGGCACCCAGGAGGAGCCGCGCGGCATGGGGAGTGACCTGAGGTCAGGTCACCCTCACTGCCGTGCGGTGACCTCCATAAGAGGCCAAGTGGGAGGGAGGAGCAGCTGGGTGGTGGGAGCGGGGCGGACAATGGGCGAGGGCAGGGAGACAGAAGACAAAAGGGGTGGTGACGCAGGGGAGCATCGGCAGGAAGCGGGGGGTAGGGGGGCTCAGGGGCAGTGGCGCAAGAAGGAACGCCTAGGCAGAGAGACCAAAATCCAAACAAACAAAACAAAAGGCAAGAATACTATGACAAATACACTCGTGGAAGAAATAACAGAGAAAGGTTAGCAGTGCAGCCAGGCATCACCAGGGGTGGTGAACCCTCGGCAGCAGTGGGAGGGACACGAGACATGGGCACCCAGGAGGAGCCGTGCGGTGTGGGGAGCGACCCGAGGTCAGGTCACCCTAGTGAAACCAGACAAGTCTTTTCTACTTGCTGAAAAAGTTCTGTTACTCGGTCTTTAAATGTTTTATTTGCTGGCGTTGTTTCAGGCTCACTGGGATCCTCAGAAAACATATCAAAGTTAATGAAATAGCCAGAGGCAGTTCTGTCAATTGTGGGAATTGCATCAGGATTATTTGAAATCACTGGGAATACCGGATCCTTTGTTATATTAGTGTAGTCAGATGCTACATCATTGTAGACAGGAGAGTCTTGATGAACTGTTATTTGGTTCTCAAGAGGCACAGGTTCCATGGCTTTGTTGCATAGTCCTTCTTTTCTTACTGCAGATTCTTCAAAGGTGATGAGTCTCTCAGTTTGAACCTCTTGGATAGTAGCAAGATTTGGTTGTCTGCTACATCTTTGGAGTCCACTACTACTACTTATTATCGGCCACATGATGTGGTTTTACCAGATCGATGGACACAAACCAGTTCTCCTTACTTCCAGCAAGGGGCGGCAGTAACACTGTTCTTGATCCCTGGATTGCTAACACAGGTACTGGTTTTCTGTAAGAAGGCCCAAATTCCTTCTTGTCCGCGATCTTTTCTCCGACTAGATTCCCAATCTTTGGAATCCAGACAGGTGGGACAGGTGGTTTTTCTTCAGTGGTCGTTGGCTTATGTAATGTGTTGCTTCGACTTCTTCTTGTTTCATTTAAGTCCTGCAAAACAGCCAAACGGTCTTTGATATCAAAGGGTTTTTGTTCTACCACTGAAGTATGACGATCGAGGTCTTCGACAATCATTCTAGTACCAAAAAGGATTTCTTAGGGAGTGATTCAACCCAGAGAATTTCTTGGCAGATTATTTAAATTACGTTGGACACTTATTAGATGTTTGACCCACCCGTCACCCGAAGCTAATACCCTAGCTGTTACAGATTGCTTTATTTTCCGTTTTTTTCTTTCCACTACAGAATTTCCCTCAGGATGGAATGGACTTGAGTACCGCAATGCAACACCCAGATTGGCCATGGCCTCCTTCTAAGCTCGAGAGCTAAACGTAGGACCCTGGTCAGAATGTAGGTGCCGATTGCGCAAGTGCCGATAAAGACTCGCAAATCTTTTATAACAGTTCGGGCGTCAGCCGAGCGCTGAGGCCACATCCAAATGATTCTGTATTAATAGTTGTGGAACCGCATTCGTCCATGGGGACGTCTGCGTATAGACAATCTAATGCTGTCTTACAATGGTGTCTGTACTGGACTGGCTACACTGTATCTGGTGGCTTTCTCTGCTGCAATCTCTGTTGCAGTCAGGGCAACTAATTGCAAATTTGTGAACTTGGGCATTTATTCCTGCCCACCAGTATGTCTCTTTTAATTCCAGTATAGATTTAGAGTTCCCTTGATGTATCAGACCCTCTACCATATGTGCTTCTTGAATCAGAGCACCTCTTCGCCTCCTGTTTGGAATTACCCTATCTCCCACTCCAGGGATTCGAGCAAAAGGAACGGAGTTTGCATCAATTATGTATGAATAGTCGAGGGGATACTTTAGAGGTAACGCTGCACTGCTGCCTTTGCTTGTGTCACTGACAGCTAGCATAGTTTGTTTTTGAACGAGTGATTGCAGCTACGGAAGCCGTTTGCACAGCTACCTTCGCGGCTTCATCAGCCAATGAATTCCCTGCAACGTGAACGCCATAACGCTGATGACTCAGTGTATGGATCATGTGAGTCTTTTGTAGTTCATACAGTAACTGAACTACTTGGTCCCAAAGCAACTTATGCTTGATTGTGCCACCTTTTGCATATTTGAAACCGTTTTGAACCCAGTTCTGCAAGTATTCTTTGTAAGATTGAATGCAGTAATACGAATCGCACACTATGAGTGTGCGGAATTTGTGATCGGTATTTTCAAGCGCCATCTTGAAAGCATGTAGTTCAGCTCTCCGAGAGATTGTGTTTTTGTGACCATTGGTCAGAATTTACCATCGTGCCAGAGACATTTAACAATCGCGCACGCAGCACTATAAGCATGTTTACCCCCAATTGCAGGCTGTGCTGATCCGTCTGTATATATGATACATTCGTACTGTTCTAGAGGCAGAATCTCAGTGGGCAGAGGACATTCTTGTTCGTGTTGTAGAAATTCTTGTGTTTTCAAATAAGGGTCAAAAACGTATTCAACGTCTGTTGCAGCAAGAGAGTTAACCCATTGTATCCATCTTGGATGTAAAGCCTTTGCATTAAGAATGCTTGCTTTTGTCACTGCCTCTAAGGCAGGTACAGGAGTAACGACCATTACGCGTTTACCCTGTGTGAGAGCTCTCTTTTGCTACTGCAGTTTGAACCGCTGTCAGAATTTTCTCTGTTGAAGTGAATTTCATTTCAGCTTGTGTGTACAAGTGTGATTTGTAAGCAATTGGTACTTTTTCACCTTCATTAAAGGTTAAGTACGTGAATTCGCATCTTCCTGGGTTTTTTCTGATTACAAGGTTGCCTACGTTTACGCGTGTCTGTAAATGTGTTGTTGCTAACATGTCTGTTTGCACTGAATGCAAAATATCTGTGTGTTTTTGAGTCCAATTAGTTGATTTGAAATCAGGTTTGATTAATTCGTTGAGAGGTTTAACCCTTTCTGCATAATTTAGAATGTAAGTTCTTCCAAAATACAGAAAACCTAGAATTGACTGTACGTTTTTCAGCGTTTTTGGAGGTTGGAGCAGCGCACACCTTTCTAGAAAGTTCGCTGACAGGCTTTTGCCTTCACTTGACAACTCGTATCCCAAGAATAGGACGTTGAGGTGGGGAATTTGTACCGTTCCGAGGCAAATACAAGTATTATGGTGTTAAGCCTGTTCAAGTGCCTGTCCAAGTCATCGTCTATTACATGGATGTCATCGACGTAAGATAATGCCTCATCATCATACATTTGTAGTAACTCTGTTACTCTCGCTGAAAATAACCCTGGACTATTCTTGAATCCCTGGGGGAGACGACAGAAGTGACAGCGTGTCCCCATAATTGAGAAAGCGGTCCTGCTTTCTGGTGCAATGTTTTGACAGAAGAAACCGTTAGAAATATCTAATGTGGTTTTATATTTTTTATGCACACTGTTATTCATCAGTGCTGCACTGTGTGCATTTTGTACTGCAAAAGTTTTGCAACAAGAGTTTAAATGTCTGTAGTCCAAAACTAGATGATTTTTTGTCTGGTTTGGAGACAGGAAACAAAGGATTGTTCATTGACGAGGTGCATGTTTCAATCACCCCTTGGTATTAAAGTTGATCTAATATCTCCCTGACCTGTTTTTTTAGCTTCTTGCTTAACTGGATACTGCCTCTGAGCAGTTGGTTGATTTTTTAACCCCTTCGACGCTCATGACGAGCCCAGCTCGTCATGGAGTTTCCATTGACTTCAATGGAAATTACATGCAAAGCCATAAAACACCTTAGCATCCAAGTGGTTAACTGGATTTTATGTTGAGGAGAATCCTCATCCCATCCTACATAATTTCTATATAATGTTGGAGCCTGGGCTACTGCCCATTTTCTGGCATAGGTGTATTTTAAGTGAATTGAAATATGATTAGAGAAGGCTGGCATAATGATGTATTCGCCATGTGGGCACTCCCTGACAAATTTTGGGGGCCAGTCTTTTTCAGCTAGAAGAATGTCATAACCCTTAGAGAGTTTCTCCCAAAAGACTGCTCTTATTTTCCTAGTTATGTCCCCCTCCATTCGTAGTGTTACTTCATATAACTTATGGGGTACACTAACCCTGGAATCGGCAGTTTGGCAGTTTCAACTTTAATGTACTCATTCAAGTCCACTGTCTCCAGATGATCCTTCAGAATCTTGCGAGCTATGGTAACTTCTGCTGCGCTGTCTAGCATTGTCTGGGCCCACTCCCCTTTCTTGAGTTGTGTCCTCAAGATCCTCGGCATGTCTGATCTTCAGACCTGCTTCCTTCCTTTTGGTGAATTGGGTTTTCTTATTTTTTGGAACGTGTTGATCATCTTTGGACTTCACGCGTTCTTCCTTGTGTTCTGACCGTCCTCTTATTTCTGATTTCTGTGAGGAAGTCTGAAAGGTACGAGAGGAACGTGTATCAATATCTTAATATCTATCAGGTTTTCTCAAATGATCCCTGTTCAGGAGGTTATACCTCTTTTCAGAGGGCTCCTTTTGAGGATACCTACCTCTGTATTGAGAACGCTTCTCTTTAGAAAGGGTCTGTTTAGTGTTTTCTCACTTCTTTTTACGAGTGGTGGGAGTGTTTTTGATAAAGACCTTTTCAGGACTTTCTGTTTCCCACCCAAACTATCTCTAAATAGTTTTTCATAGGATTTTTCTATTATTCTGGCCAGTTCATTTGGTTGCTCAGTTACATCAAGTTTTTTTATTTTTTGGCAGGTTGCCACGGATGCTGCTTCACCTTTAATATTAGCTAATATTATAGCTGAGACCTGTTTGAAATCTTTAAATAATTTCATACCCAGATTTAAAGCAGGCTCTGACTGTACCCCAAGTGTCGCAGTCCTCCAGGTGTGGTGCGATCCCCATTGGTAAACAGATTGTTAGAATTTTGTGTTTCTCATGAGGTGTACTATCAAGAAATACTGCCTCTATTTGAGTAATCTTTTGAGCTAACCAGAATGGAATTTTTTCACTTTTTGCGGGTAATTTACCAATGACTGATTGTATAGTGTGTGGTGTAATTTTATTTGTGCTCCCCTGGTAAGGGGTTTGCTGTGGAATCCTTATGGCAGGTTGGACTGTTAGAGTCCGCATGACATATTGAACCAATTGTCTATGTATTTTGATTGTTTTAGTTGAACTAATAGTTCTGGACCTGACATTTCTTCAATGGCAGGATGTGGTGTATAGCTGGCTAGTTCCGGCCATGTTGCTCCTGGTCTACCTAGTGGACCGAGCCTGGTAATGTGATTTTGATGTTGTAGGGCGCCTTTAAACCAGAGCGCATGCTCTTGGTATGTTAATGGAATTTCAATATCCTCGAAAGGAGTGTATTTCGTTGGAGTTTCTTCTTCTTTGTAGAGGTGAAACACATGTGTTCTTGGATTTGCTTCAGGGAAGACAATCCATGAATAGAATACCTATGTCTGCCAATATTCATGTGCCTCTATGACAAAAATTACCCTACCTCCTCTTGGTGATAGGCCATTTGCTATATGCTTCATAGTAATTGTTTTCTGTACGTTTTCCATGATGATTTTAGCATCCGCATAGGTTTCTTGGAAACAGGTAACGTCAAAACCTGGTTGGTTTGCATTTACTGCACTTCCACCATTCTTGGGGTCACTCATTTTGTTGACAAGGAAACACAGATAAGGTGCACAATATTTTGGAACACTGTATCCTTCAACGTTGAATCAAACCAAAAACTAATACACATGATTTTTCGTCCTACTCAGTAATGGCGGATATTTTATCCTTTAACCCACTCCAGAAGTCTTTTGGAGTATTTTACGGGAAAAGGGGGTCTCTGTGAAAAGCACAACTGAGTTACTCTAGTATCTAGCGTTAAATTAGTGCCTCACCAAACATTGGGTGCCATGTAGAGTAGTTCCTATATTCCCAATAGGCTCTGCGCATTGGAATAATATATCCTATAGATGTGACGTAGGCCTTAAGTCGATTAGGTCTCTATTGAATATATTAGACTTAATTGTGAGTGCCAGCTACCTCAGAGGTCACTAGAAACTTTCTCGAATTCACAAGAAGGTTTTAGTTTCTGACAACCTCATAAACATGACAACTTTGTTTCCCCAAGATAAAACATGTCTTCAGAGTCATGGAAACAATAGATATATATTTTACTCAGTCAAAAGTGCATGCTTCGTTTCATCAGAGGTGCAGAGAAATAGAGAGACGGGCATTTTCAATAAAAGTATTTATTGAACAGTCTTCTTTCCCATGCAGAAGAAATGAACTGCTACAATCGTAATACTGGCTGTAAAGTATAATGCGTACAGCAAGAAGAATATTATAAAATATTACTGTAAAAGCATGGTATGGTTTCTAAGCCATAAAATACATACATAAATAACAAAGACTAAAAGTACTCAACTGGTGCTTCTAAAATACACCTACCCCGATGTACCTAACCTAAGTCTAGTACTAGGGAAGAAGTAAGTTTGTGTTTAGTTTCTTTGCCAAGAATTTATCCAAGATTTCTCTTAGGGTCTAATCAGCTCCGTACCTTGGTTTTTAAAATGAAGGAGGTCTGGTATCTTCCTTCGGCACTTGCTGTAGCGAGCTGCGTCGGGCAAGTAGATAGTCGAACTGCTCTAAACCACTGTGTGTTTGCTAGGGCAAGTGTGGGCATATTTGTACCTTGAAGGTGCATGGTTTGACGTAAAGTCAGACACAATAACATCACCAAAGAACCCCAAAGGAATGGTAGTTCTTTGAAAACGCCATGATTTCTAGGGCAAATCAATGTTCAAGGAAGGGGATGTCCCTGACTGCTGAAGCCAAGTTTTCCAAGAAATCGTTGTGGCTTTTTGGAACTGGTGAAAGTAGCCATGCCTGTATTTGGACTACATGGTCTATGTCTAAATATAGGTATGATTTCTATGCCTATATAAGGGTAATATGAATTATACCTATATGAGGGCATGAATCGGGGATATTACACTAGAGTCCTAAAATGCTATACAACACTATTTGTGTATGGACTTCCAGTGCCAAGGTCACCACCAGGTTAACAATGATGATGAGTATAATGTTAAGGGAATAGAACTCCATGTATGAGAAATTAAAAGCATAATTCCCACATTTCTAATGAGATGGTTGAAGTAACACAGGCAAAGTGCTACTGTATTGTGCTTAAGACCTTTGAGTAAGAATAAGCGTACCACAAAATGTTCAAACTGAAAGGGTAGTAAGCTATTTTATTAAAAGGCTTATAAAGGGAATCACCAGGTTACAATTCATATGTACCAGTGATGGTTTAAGTCTGAATACAATCATGATGAGCCGGGTAATTCTTAGCAAAGCAAAGGATTGTATCTAATGGAATCAATTATTGTTAGAAATTGGATTTCTGGTTGGTAGAGGTATGCACTCTGTCCAAGAAGGAACCACAATCCCAGCCAGTGTTAAATCATAACACACCCAAAATTATCCTGTGCTCACCCTCTGGTAGCTTGGCAAAAAGCAGTCATGCTTAAATTTAGAGGCAATGTGTAAAATATTTGTGCAACATTTCAAATAGTAACTCAGTGAAAACATCACAAAAAGACTCCACACCAGGTTACAAATTGATTTTATTTAGAGTTTCATATAGCGCAAACTTGACCCAAAGGTATCAACGTGCTTTACATCAGCCCAGTTATGTTAACAGACAGACACATACATTTTTGGTAGGCACACTGAGATTAAGTGATTTGCCAGAATTACAAGATGTTGAGAGTTCCTGCTGAGAGTCAAACCCAGTTCCTCTGCTGTAAAGTCGCCCAATCTAGCCGTTAGATCCCATCCTCTCCCCAATTAATTATATAAGTGATCCAACAAGTAGAAGTTGCGATATGAATTTTTTAATACATTTAAACTATTGCTTTGGAGCAAAAAGCACTTAAATGGGGGATTTGGTTGTGTGCACCAGTACAAAGTGAAAAGTTTAGGCTGACCATGATGGATACATGGACCCACTCAGGCCTGCTGAACCGAAGTACCCTGATCTAAATTTGTATTTTTTACGATCCTGGTTAAGATAGTGGTCAACAACACAAAATTAATTGACCCATCTCTCCTCTGCTTAAGTAATGCAACTGCTCTATTACCACCCTGTGGTTTACTTTTGGTCACTCCTAGTGCATAAAACCTGAGTTTTAAGTATACCAAATTTGAATGTGCATTATTGTAGTTGACTGCTAACAGGTAAGCATCATCACTGTCACATATGGCTCTTACATTTTCATATATATGGTCTGTTGGGCTTTCAAAGGCAATGCCAACATATATAAGAGAACAGTTATGAATTATAATGTAAGTACCATACACTGAAGTTCCCATTAGAAAGTAGAATCTTCACTACAGTTCCATTCGAATTTCATCCGCTCCCCATATTGGGTTGATTGTTTCTGGGATTTGAGTTAAAAGCATGTATATGGTATTATATGCTGTGGATTTCCTGTAGATTTTAGTAGCTAGATGAATTATATTTTGGGTAATATATTGTGACATGAAGATTTAAATAGAAGAACATCTGTGGTGGTGTGTGAATTTAAAGTTATAATAATTGTGGTTGAGATATGTGAATAAGTCTAGTAAGGAACTCGAGTCTTGTGCCATTTCATGATGATATCATCAATGTATCTTCCCCAGTAGAAAATATGATTGACGATCTGTGGTGGGCAGCTTTTGCATAAATAGTGTTCTTCAAAGAAGCCCATATGCAGATTTGCATACAATGGAGAGTGTTTGAACCCTATTACCAGGGGCAGGTGCAGTTGGCCCTGGTCAGCAGGGCTCTTCAGGAAAAGGCTTCTTGTAGTTTGTTGTCCTCCTGTAACTTAAAAGGATTTCAGCCAACTGACCCTTGGAGTCCATTTCTTTGAGATTCATTTTTAAAAACAAAATATTTTTCTTAAACTTTTTCCCCCTTTTCTTGTACAGGGCATGCAAATTCATTAACGAGATACAGGAATATTGCAAAACACACAATACACAAAATATTAAAGAAATAAAGCAAAGAAAAACAGCTTCAAAGCCTACACACAAAATTCTATACATACATAGACAGAGGTTTTTTCCCCTCAAATTAGTCCATCTTGATACTACCTAGGATCTCCTTCCTTCCATCTTTGTATGGGTTCCCATATTTGTATTCCTAATTTCTTTCCTCTTTTGCCCCTCCTTGCATATATTGCTTTCTCAAGATTGTAAGCTGATAATAATTTGGCTAACCATTAATGAAAGGTCGGTGGTAAACGGTCCAATCATGCTGAAGCAATACACAACCTCAGTACTGCCATGGCTACAAAAATGAAATACCCATATTGTGTCTGCCTATCAATATAATCTACTCCGAGTAGAACTATTGCCAGTGTTCAATTAATTTTTATTCTTAACGACCTTTTAAGAAATAACTCAATTTCATCTCGTGTTGTTTGTAAATGAGGACATGTAGCGAACATGTGCACTAAATCTGCCTCAGAGCTGTCACACCTGGGGCAGGTAATACCAGTTATCCCTCCCCATTGCGCTATCGTGGCAGGCGTTTAATACAGTGAGTATAGTGTTTTATAGTGTTGCGCTTGGAGTGCTGCTGAACACAAAACTCTCTGCCCCATATCAAGTGACATACGAAAACATTCCTTTCCTATACCTAACTTCTGTACCCATTTATCATCATATTTCTCAAGGTCATCCAGCTTATGTTCTATCAGCTCAGCATAGTATCTTTTAATTGTGCAATCTGCACCATCCTGAATAATGTCCAGAATGTAATTGCTCCTAAATCCCGCCGGCCCTCCCTTTTTTGTCAGCATAAAGCTTCTGATTTGCAAACATTTAAAAAAATGTCTTGGATCTAAACCATATATTGTCTGGATGTCAGTGAATTGCATCATTCCCTGTGCCCCCATCATATCTCCCATCTTGATTATCCCGTGTCTTCCCCATTCTCTAAACACAGCATCTGCAAATATATCACCAGGGAGTGTATAATTATTGCTCCATCTGGGGTACGCGTTGTATCTCCCTAGGCCAAACTTTTTCGTAAACGCCTTCCAGATATTATGTGCTGCTATCACAGTTTTAAATTTGGTCCTTTTAAAATAACTGTGATCAGTAAATTTCAGAAAGAGGTTTTAGACAGCCACTAACTCCTGAGGCGGAAGCCGGGAGCGACGATTACTTTTAAAATTGTATTTTTGCTGTGTTTTTATCAGTTACTTTGCTCCCTGCACCTGGACATCCTTACCTTGAGCACTTCTCCCCGCGCAGCCGATCTTGACGCTGCGGCGGGTCGCAGAAGGAATGCCGCCATTCTGGGGAAGCCCTCAGCCCAGGCCACGCCCACTTACGCCAGGACACGCCCCTCTCCTCCATTTAAAGCGCACTCCCTTCATCGCATGTCTTTATACAGCCACTAACTCCTGAGGCGGAAGCCGGGAGCGACGATTACTTTTAAAACTGTATTTTTGCTGTGTTTTTATCAGTTACTTTGCTCCCTGCACCTGGACATCCTTACCTTGAGCACTTCTCCCCGCGCAGTCGATCTTGACGCTGCCGCGGGTCGCAGAAGGATTGCCGCCATTCTGGGGAAGCCCTCAGCCCAGGCCAAGCCCACTTACACCAGGACACACCCCTCTTTTCCTCTATTTAACTATGTGTCTTTCCCGGCCGCGCGCAGCGGCCGCGCGCAGCGGGCGCGCCGGTGGCGCACTGAAGGCACGCCAAAGGTAAGCCCGTCGGGGCCCGTCTGCACCAGGCCGGGTCCCGGGGCCCCCCACCCTGTTTGTTCCCTCACTTACCTACCCAACCAACTCCTGGCATATCACGACAACTGGCCCATTTGCCCTTCAACACTGACCCGGATTAACTCCCTTGAAATCGCCTGCTATGATCGTCCTAATCCCACACGTTGTTACCCTAACCCTTACAAGGAGCTGCTACGCCCTGCCTCTCCTCTTTCCTGCTCCAAACCCATAGCTGGCCTTCCCCCCCATGGTCTCAGTCTCTCTCCTCAATACCCGGCCTGTGGTCAAGCATCAACTGGAACTCTTTGACCTCCTTGACACTTCTAAACCCGAGATTATGTGTCTCACAGAAACCTGGTACACAGCGGCCTCCCTGCCCAATATCCTTACTTCCCTCCCTGATTCTTACTACATCCTCTGCGCTGACTGCCCGGAGGGAAAGACCGGCGGCGGAGTAGCAATGATGCTACGTTCTAATCTCCAATTTCAATCTCTTCCTTACCATCCCATTATCTCTACTGACTTTCTAGTGGTGCGTTCTACTAATCTTGCGAACCCTCTTACTATTGTGCTCTTCTATCGTCCCCCTCAACCCATGCCCCACTTCATCCCGGCCATACAGGATTACTGGCCACTTTGGTGGTTAACAACTCCGCTGTCCTCCTACTGGATGACTTCAATTTTTGGCCAGGTGATCCACACGAGGACACCATGTCCAAAGATTTCTCTGAGACCCTTCATTGCCTCAATTTCACGCCACATATATTCTCCCCCACTCATACTCACGGGCAGATCCTCGACCAAGTTTGGTCTGCCAATCTGTCAATTTCCACACCTATTATATCTCCCTGTGCCTGGTCCGATCATTCCCTAATCACCTTCTCGGCTCCCTTGAGGGAGACAAACACCCCTTCTCTCCTCAAAAATATATATGCCCGCAATTGGAATAGGGTAGACTTGGGTGTTCTAGGCCATTCCTTAGCTTCCTCTGCCCCTACCTTGACAGATGTGTCCCCCAATAGGCAGGTAGAAACCCTCGATAACTGGCTCTCAGAGGCCTGTAATCTAGCTGCGCCACTTAGACTTCTTAGAACGCATCGTCCACTTGACGCCAATAGATGGTTCACCAATGCTCTAAAAAAACAGAAGCTTGCACTTCGACAGGCTGAGCGCCATTGACGCCACAGATACTGCCCAGACCTCAAGATTTCCTATCTGACTCTCCTTCGGGTCTACAAAAAAGCGATACTCACTGCCAAGCTAGAGTATTTTTCTCAGAAAATTAATCAGGCAGTAAACAAATCCAAAGAGATCTTCACGATCGTGCATGAGCTCGCTGCCTCTGACAAAGCTGCGCCTATACCCATTCCCTCACAATCCCTTTGCAACACCCTTAACGATTATTTTACTGAGAAAATCATCACCATAAAACGGAATATCCCTTCAGCACCTTCTCTGTTTGTCTGCCCTCCACTTCCCCCGCCCCCTTCCTTTCTTGACCAATTCCCGCTGATTTCAGAAGAAGCCTTTGATACCCTTCTGGGCAAAGTTAAAACGGGCTCTCCCGCTGACATCTGCCCGGCATATATCCTGAGGGAGATCTTTTCTTGTTGTCCAGCCGCCCCTATTACCCTGCTCAACACATCCATCACTTCAGGAATTGTACCTGATCCTTTTAAATCAGCCACGGTTATCCCTATTATAAAGAAACCTGTGCCGACCCTACTGTTTCCTCCAACTTTCGACCCATTTCACTCCGTCCACTCTTGAGTAAGATCCTAGAGAGCCATATCAGCTCTTCACTCTCCACTTATTGAGGCTCATCACCTCGTGGCTGACCATCAGGCCGGTTTCCGTCCTGTACACTCTACGGAATCAGTGGTCCTCTCAGTGGTTGATGAGCTCAGACGTAGCACCGACACCAATTCTCCCCAGGCCTAAGTTCTACTCGATCTGTCTGCGGCCTTTGACACGGTCGACCATTCCATCCTTCTCGAACGTGTCAGGGGTGCCGGCCTACGGGGGTCAGCCCTGTCTTGGCTCACCTCTTTTTTAGCAGGCCAAACTCAGGCTGTCCGACTGGAAGGTTTTCTTGCACCCATACGCCCTGTCTCCTGTGGGGTACCCCAAGGTTCCTCCCTTTCCCCTCTTCTGTTTAACCTCTACATACACCCCCTTATTGTTGCTTTACAGGATATGGAGGTCACGGCGTTCAACTACGCCGATGACCTCCAGCTTATTTTCATTCTCTCCTCTTCTCCCGACTCAGTTTCCAGGGTCCATTCCACTCTTACTTTCATCTATAATTGGATGAACTTCAATCAACTCAAATTGAACCCCGATAAGACGGAGTTGGTTCTTATCGGTGGTCCCTCCAACCCTTGGTCCTCTGCTTTTTGGCCCCCTATCCTTGGTTTCCCCCCGTCTCCCTCTGCCTCTGTCAGAACCCTTGGCATCAAGATCAGCCAGGACCTTTCCTTGCACCCCCAGATAAGGGCAGTAGTCTCCTCTTGCTTCCTTTCCCTTAGAACCATCCGTAAAGTCTCACGTTACTTTTCGGCTGAAGCCCTCAAACTCGTTGTTTCGGCAATGATCCTCTCGCGACTTGATTATGGTAATGCCCTTTATGTGGGCATTCCTGCCCATGAATGTCGTTGTCTGCAGCTCATTAAAAACCAGGCTGCTCGCCTCATTTTTAGGCTCCCCAAATCTAGTCACAGCACCCCTCTGCTCAAAACTCTTCATTGGCCCCCTTTCAAGGAGCGCTCACTTTTCAAGCTAGGCTGTCTGACCTTCATGTCTTTAGCTGGCACTGCCCCTGCTTTCATTAGATCCAAGATCACTGCATATGTTCCTGCCAGACATCTTCGGTCCTCCACCCAGTTACTTCTTCTAGTCCCCCGATTTCGTAAGAAGAAATCGGGTGGCTCCAGGTTTTCGATACTCACCCCCCTTTTCTGGAACTCACTCCCTCTGACAATTAGATCCATCCCCTCTTATCTGGACTTTCGGGCTGCTTTGAAAACTCATCTTTTTTCTCTTGCTTATACTCCTTAAATCTCACCCCCTTCCTTCCTCAGCTTTAGTTTCTGTCTGCAGCGCCAAGAAACCGCTTGGTAGTAGAGCGCAATATAAAACTTTTTCAACTTCAACTTCAACTTCCGTGTCGGCGCCCAAAACCAGAGCATAGATGGCTAATGTTCCTATCTCGTCCTGTCCTTCCACCTCTGCTCCCCTTAGTAAATCTGTCATATATTGTAGGGCGGCTACCCAGTAGTACAGCCTTAAATCAGGTAGGGGCAACCCACCTCTATCCTTAGGGAGTGCCATAAATCTCAGTGCTCTTTTGGTCTTACCCTGTGCCCACACAAACCTGTTTATCATATGTTCTAGGATCTTGAACCACTTTGCTTCAAACAGCAATGGGATGGCTCTGAATAAATAAAGAAACTTTGGGAGAAGAATCATCTTAACGATGTTGGTGCCCCCTACTATGAAGATCTGTCTGGATCCTTCTTAGCCTTGCTTATTACTGGTTTTATATTTGCCTCCACTAAGCTAACTTATTCAGCCGTTATCGTTACCCCTAGATATACTCCCCTTTGGACCACCCGAGAGTCTAAACATTCCACTTTGCTATTCTTAATAATCAGCGTCTTGGAAGCATTCAAGGCATATCCGGAAACCTGGCCAAAGTGCAATGCTTCTATCTCAACCTGTCTTATAGCTTCTGTGGGGTCTGGGGTGACGACTTCCACGTCGTTGGCGTAGGCCAGAATTTTGCACTGCACCCTATGCGTATCTAATGGACAAATACTATCATTTAGGTCAATTCGTCGTATAAAAGGGTCCATATACATAGCAAACAGGAGTGGGGAGCATGGACATCCCTGCCGTGTTCCTCTCCTTATCTGAAATGGGAGCGTGTATCATGCATTTACCCGTATACGAGCAGTCGGGGCTGTGTATAGTACTTGCATCGCTTTAACAAACCCCCCCCCCCAAAGCCAGCCCTTTTTAAAATAAACCTTAAGAAATCCCAGGAGACCCGATCAAAAGCCTTCTCAGCATCTAATAGCATCACTGCCATCGGATCTCCTGAGACTTCTGAGGCATCAAAAAGGGTTATAACCTTTCGAGTATCGTGAGATGTGCCTCTCTCTGGAATAAAGCCATGCTGATTAATGCTTACCAGCGTATCTATCATCCTCGCCACCCTAAGTGCCAAAGCCTTGGAATAAATCTTTGTATCTGCACTCATAAGCGTAATTGGCCTGTATGAGCCGGGTTCTTTAGATGGTTTACCCTTTTTTTAAATTACCACAATATCTGCCCCTGCCCAAGAAGTCGGAATAGTTACCCCTATCTGCGCCTGCTGCATTGTAGTGATTAAATCCTGACTAATTACGTCTAACCCTGGGCGTAGTAGGCGTAGTTGCGCTAAGCTAAGCTACGCGAAGCTACGCGAAGACGTTCTCGCACTACGCGAGCTTTACGAGCGTGCGGAGTAGCTTGCTGGACCTGTTCGCGAGCCGTTTTTCTTGCTCGGGAGCGCATTGTGCGTGTTCGGGGCGCTGTCTGCGTGCTCGGGGGATTGTAGCGTGCGACCTTACCCATGCGGTGGGCTATGGGCGCGGCCATCTTGTTTTTTCAACTGTCCCGCCTGCTCGCATCCCCTATTTCCTCTTTCAGGTCGCGCATAACGTGTTCGCGTTGTGCACATCATGTTCGGGAACACAACTACTTGTTCACGCTGACAAAGTGCGTGTTCGCGTGAAATCGCACGCAAACTTACCCCGTCGTCGCGATGGGCGTGGCCATCTTGTGTTTCACACTCTATGCTGCTGCCTGCCTCCTGCTGCCAAGGTCAAGGGGAGGTGGCGCTGGATGAAAAAAACCAGGGCGGCCACCTCCGCCTCCCCGAAAAGTTTCCGGGCCTGCACCCCTGCAGGTCGCATTCTGACGCAAGGCAGCCAGCTCTTGGGCGCAGGCACCTTGCCCTTCGAGCCGGTTCTGCTGCTCCCCTTTGCCATGGTTCTGGGGTGGAGGTGGAGGTGGAAAAGAAAAGTTAGAACAAAAGGAAAAAAAGTTAGGGGGAAGAAGTAGGAGCTTAAATAAAGAAGTAAAATAAAACAGTAGAAAAGTAAAAAAAAAAAGGTGGAAAAGTAGAAATAAAATGCAAAATATAAACTTAGGTACAGAGAGAGATAGATGATAAGTAAAAAAAGTAAGAAAAACAGTGAAAATAAGTAAAGATTGCAAAGATAAAAGGAGGATAGAAAACTAGGCCCAGAACCATAGCATAGAGTGTGAAAAACAAGGTGGCCGATTTCACACGAATGCGCACTTTGTCATCGTGAACAAGTAGTTGTGTTCCTGAACATGACGTGCACAAGGCGAACACGTTATGCGCGACCCGGAATAGGAAATAGGGGACGTGAGCGGTTTGGGACAATTGAAAAAACAAGATGGCCGCGCACATAGCCCAACGCATGGGTAAGGACGCACGCTACAATCCCCCGAGCTGTAGCTAAGCGTGCCCTGTTGGCCAATCTTTAGTTAAGGTATTCTTTTGAATAAAGCTGTGATAGAATAGCTGTAGCCACTGGGTCCACTCCTGTCTTTTGTGTTGTCCTCTGTAATCTCTAGTCTTTGTCATTTCCCACCAACAAAATGCACAACCAGATGTTTGCCTACTAATTTTTGTTAGGTTAGTATACTACTACTACTGTTGTGGTTATTCTCTGCACAGCCACATACAGAACTATGCACAAGAAAATAGGATGTTGGTGATAGGGAAGTTGGACCTTACTTACACCCTAGTCACAGAACTCAGTCAGAAGAACGCACAATTCAATGACCGTCTACCTACCTAAGTGTCTCATTCATAGTCATTTGTCCCACTCCCGACCCCCACACGAAGATAGTTAGATATACCCAATGATTTTATTACACAACCCAGAACAGAAGAACACCCTTTCGCTCACTCACTCGTTTAAGTCCACAATACCCCAGACACTCAAAATATACCACAGAGTCTATGTGCAAGTTCAAAAACTTTATTTTTTTAATAACAAGCTTTGTATTGTTGTAACTTGTAAGTTGTTCCATGAAAAACATCCAGCTCCATCATGCAAAATAAAGATTAAATACTATACATTTTGTACAACTAGTGCACAATAGAGAACTGTGGGAATTGTGGGAGACCCCTCACTGTTGAACGTATACTGGTTACACATGCATTTTTCAAAAGCTCTGCAAATCTCTGGTTCGTAGAAGGCAATCTTCTCATCTGCCTATGAGAAAAATGTTGCACGTTAGACAGTGAATACAACTATGCCAGTTTTTAGCAGGCATGCCAAAAAGTGTAACATTATGGATAAGCAAAAGGGACTAACAATACTTGTTTGTCAACCTCTTTAGTTGTATGCAACACTCATGTGGCCTCAAAGGTGTGTTTCTTACTGTGCAACAAGCTGCGAGGTAACATGGGCAAAACAGTAGACCCAGATCTAAAATGGTTACATGGCTCAGGCTACCTTTCCAATGACTAGAGTAGGAGTAGAGATTAGATGACCCTAGGGACCATCTAATAAATTAAAACTAAACTCTGTCTAATGACTGCTGTACAATAGTACGCAATTTGGACTAGTTACAACGATTTATGTTGTACTTAACTGTTTTTTCAATCTTCCTTCCTGGTGAAAAAAGTACAACTAGTAAAATAGGGGGAGGTGTGCAGGCATCTAAAAAGGTGTACTTGCTTTTATAGGTGCACAATCACTACCAACCACCAGTGCCGACGGGGCCAGCGGCGATGCTAATGCCATCCAGGAGGGGACAGTGGCTGCGGCACCTGCAGGAGCACCAGTGGGGGAGGAAACGTCAGCGGTGGTAAGTTATATTCATTACTTATTTGCATTACTAGGTGGAAGGGGAACATTTCCCTAACTGTGCTATGAGACTTATTAAGAAAGTATGAATTTGAAGTTGTACTGGACAATATACAATGGTTGAAGAAGACACCCTTTGCAGCATTACCAGCGTGAGTTGAGTAAACAAGCCCTCTTCTATCAGACTCCAACTCAGCTGTGAAAGTTATGGAAAAGACTAAAAGTCAGATCAGATGACCTTGAGGGATGTGTTGAACAAAAAGGGAAAGAAGTGAACTAGGGTGGAAGGAGGAAGGACGAAAGAGATGTAATAAGACTACCATAGAAGGATACTTTGGAAGGTTCATGCACGTGGCTGATATGAATCCGATGCATGGGTTGTTGAAGGATGGGTAGAACTGGAAGGTGAAAGAAGATGCATGCCTGGTTGGGCAAAAAAAATGGGTGCATGGATATAGTGGATAGCAAGAATCATGAGCGGAGTTTGTGTCAATCAAACCCAAGGCAAGGAAGGAGTGGACACATGGGTGGTTGTTGGTGAAAGTGAAACCAGCTAAGGTGATAATAAAGAATGATAGACATTTACTTTTAATGGATGGATGCCCCCTAAATGTATTGTATTCATCATAGGTGGAGACTGTCACTGGAAGCAGAGTTTACTTTGAAAATATAAAAGGAGATACAAAAAAGACTGGTGTTCTTCTGTGTACTCAAGTCCACCCATAGTACTAGGGCAAGTATAATTCCGGAAAAAACTTTAACAAATGTTACAGGCAGGGGAAGCAGAAGGATAGATTAGATAGAAACTAAAAGTTGCCTCCAATTGAATGTAGTGCGCTTGGTAGTGCTACTATTCCACTATGTGTTGAAATAATTTTGAAGAGTTTCAGTTACAAGTCTGTTTCTTTTTTTATAGATACTCATACTCCTTCCCAAAAACCATCACGGAAGGAGTTGGCAGCCAGGGCCCGGCAAAGGAAACTGTAGGCCATTGTGGAGGAGTACCGCCGGCTGGTGGCTGAGGCCGAGGAGGAGGAGGAAGAGGCGGCGGCAGCATCTGCTGCCTCTTCCAATGCCCCAGGCCCCACCTGCAGGAGTACGGCGCCGTGGTCAGGCAGCCGCTCACTGCCGGCATTTCACATCTGCCGCCCCCCCCACATCATGGATGCAAATGTAGGTGCCGTGCATTTCGGCAACAACTTCTCCTCCGGGTGGCCAAGCTGGAGGACCAATTAGAGGAGCGCATCAAAATAATAGTGGACAAACACCTTAAAGCCTGCCGATTGTAATGGACCCTGTTCTTCTGCCCCTTTTTTAACACTTCTGTTGGTGGGTGGGAATTGGGTGTTGGGGTTATTTCTGTGGGACATTCTTTGGACTTGGACATTGGTTGGGGTTAGGGTGGGGATAGGGGTGGGATAGGACTAGGAGGATTTTTTTATGTACATGAATAAATGTTATTTATTTTAACGTACACATATGATGTTGTTTTGTGATGGGGTTACTGTTGTACATCAAAAGGTTTACTAGTCTAGATGGAGGGCAGCGGCCAGTGTTTGATTGAAATAATCTATTAATTGACCAAATGTGTAACATGCAAACAGATAGATGCGGTACCCCTCACTGAGTTATGTTTGTCCTATTAGTACTACCAGTCTCTCCTCCATTATACCTCCCAGCAAACTTCTCTTCTTACCGGTGATTGATGATGATTAAGTTTGGCGCTGCAAGGGCTGCATGGTTTCCCAGGACAACGGAGAATATGCTGTGGTTGTGTGATGGTAGTAGACTAGACACTGGCACTAGCATTGGCAAACAAAAACAAAGAGACAGTCATTTACCTGAGAGAGAATGCGGGAGAAGTAGAAAAATACAGTAAATAAGACTGACAAATAAATAAAAACAATATTGCAACTGCTAAACTCAAAGAAATCAATGGTGTCGGGGACTGCCAAGTACTAAAAGATAACAGTAGTTGTGTTAAAGGAGTCAGCAAAACACAATCCAATTCGTAAACTTAAATGCAGTAAAATTAAATTCAAACAATGCCACCAATTATTTAGATTTATTCGATGGGTCACTTTGGGAAATTAATTGCCTTGTTCACTAGTACATACAGCTAGCTTGGGTGGGCAAGCAGAAGAGCCTCACCCTGCCTCGTTGACATTTGATTTCATTAGTGTTGCTTTCACCACATCTGTCCCAGCAGGCGTGCGATCAATTGTTGGTGTAGATTTAATGCAGTAACATCACACCTCAATCTAAAACCACACAGCCCGGGGGAAGAGGGTTAGGGTTTGATGAATGGATGGGAACGGGGGTTTGGGGAAAGGTTTGGGGAAAGGTTTAACAAAGAAAAACAGTACGCATGGAGACAACAAAAGCAAAACAATGAAGACGATGATTGATGATCCACTACTACCCAATAAATCTAAAGTTAAGTAAGAAAAATGAAGAAATGCATGCATGATGAAAATAAGTTATAACTTGATGGTTAATAATATATAATGAGTGGTACTTAACTACTACTATACAGTTCAAAGGAAGTATTTCTTATATATGATATGAATATGACTTTTGCCTAGGCTGTATGCCCTCTGAGAAACCGTAATACCTGCTGTAGTGGGCTGAAAGCTAACAAAGAAAATTAATAAATAGTTTAAGTGAACAATCAATTACCAAACACAAGCGTAAAATAAATGAAAAGGAAAAAGGAATCAAAAAGAATTACGAAAATGATACTAAAGTTAATGTATTATCCAGGTTCAAATGTGTAGTTGTTCATCTTTGTCCTCCCTTCCATGGACACTGTGACTGAATATCATTCTTGGGCGTCTCTGGCTGGATGATGAGGAGGATTGGTAAGGTTAGTGTGAGTTGTTGCTCCAAGTATAATAGCGCTGGGTGAAAGGCCGGCCTGTAAGTGTTGATGAAAAAAGAAATGGGGTATTACAAAATAAGTTAACTGAATGAAAACATAAAAATCAATTACGGTCTAGTGCAAAAAAGACAAGACTCGAGAGCGAGAAGACTTTCAGACTGAGGCGGCTTGGATACATTGTGTAACTCTACACTTCTAGTTGCACAGCAGTCATCGAAAAGAACAACAAGATAGGAGCCAGCACAGAACAGTTACAGGACCACACCACAGCACCGGGCCTTGAGTCTGTGGCCCAAACTCCATGTACCAACATTTTTCACAGTTCAAGAAAAAAGGCATATACAGCAACCTAGCATTTTCCAAATCAAGTGATTAAATCAATGCGCCATTGTCAGTCAATCATACCACTATTCTATTCCACCACTGCACACACATGTAGCCTAGGTCTGATGTGGTTCTTGTTGATTGGTTGTGTTTACCTTGTATTCCACTTCCTGAACGTATTCCATCAATCATCTCAGATCAAACTGACTGACAGCGTGCAAAGATGGTATGGTGGTCATCATTCATCATCCGGTGTGGCACGTGTACGTGTTGTCCAACAGACCACCAACAGCAACTCAGTCTGTAGTGAGTGACTACAATTAAGTCCAGACTGCACCTGCAGTAGTAGGAGTAGAATTGGATACATATTATTAAACAACATTGAAACCTTGACCATCCCTTGAGACACAAGTACTTTGTCATTATATTAAACTACTAGTATAGTTCTACTTCATGCGCATTTGCTCTGAGTCAGCAACCATCCAATGCAATGTATGGCATCATTCATTTCATATACCTGTCTTTTTCTTCTTTGCGGCTATCAGATCACAGATGTAGCAGAGCCTTCTGAAAGTGATGACGAGTTTACTTTAATTTTGGAGCCCTGCTCAAGTTCTGACATTGAAGAGGTGTGTATGCCTGCAGACAGAGGTGGTAGCCTTAAGACAGTGATGCATTTCAGATTGGAAACAAAACAGAAGATGGCTATAGTCACGTACGTTTCACTTGTTATGGAGGGACTATTAGAGGCTACATTATTGTATTATTCTCCATCTCCATCCAATGTATGGCAAGATGGAAATGTATTTAGGGTGAGTCAGGAAGATGGAGCAGGACTCTGAGGAGTGGAGTGCACAGTTAAATGCACAGATGTGCAACTCCAATAGGTAATTAAAAGTAAGAGAAAGGATGGTATTGGTTTTGAAGTTTGAACCAGAAAGACAGATACACACAAATAAAGGAAGGGAGAATGTAACAATTTAAAAGCCTAGTTGTCAGGGAAGAGGAGCTCGTCCTCAAACCCTGGTGGTTCTTCTGACAGAAGTAGGTCATGTAACCCACTAGTTATGTCTTCCGACTAGCTCTCCTCTTCCAGCTGTGATTCACGTATTTTGTAGTCTGGTGGTATGAAGTGCTGATTCATTTTGATCATGGTTAACCTCTCCAAGCTTTTGGGCGAGAGACTGGTCCTTTTCATAGTTACAATGGCACCAGCAGCACTGAAAACACGCTCAGAAGAGACACTTGCAACAGGGCAAGCCAGATACCTTATCGCCAGCCTGCTGATCACTGGCCATTGGCTTCTTGTCCTATACCAATACACCAATGGGCTTTGCTCCATGAACACCTCTGTTGTGTCATCCAGATAGGCCTGGACCAACCGCTCAATGTTCAGTGGTGCCCTGGTTTGCTTGTCCTCTTTTGGCTTTGCGACCCATCCCTTTCTGTTGAAACCAAGCAGCTATTTTTTTGGTTGTATCTGATGAATCAGATCCTGTTGGTGCTGTTGTTGTTATTGGTAGTGTTGGTGACAGCTGGGAAGCAAACGCACTGCTCTCATGCTGTGAAGAAGAACTTGACTCTGTAGGATGCTCAGTAGTACTTGCACTGTCCTGGGCTGGCACTGGCAGGCCTCTAATTGAGAGCCGTTTGTTTTCTAAATCAGTGGCTTCCTCAGCTATTACAGTTTTGTACTTGGCAACATCCCCTTCTGAAAAAGGAATTACTGCATTACTGTTCACAAATAATTTGTACCGTGGATCCAAAATTGTGGCAGTAATGTAATGTTGATGTGACACAATCTTATTTTGAATCCTTGTATTCTCAGATAAGCTGCAGGCTAAGGCCTTCGCCAAATAACATGCTTCAAGTTTTCTTTCAACACCTTCGTATGTTTCAGACACCTCCTTCAGCTCTTGCTCTAGAATGTACAACAATTGGATAACTTGGCCCATAGTACAGTCCTTCCTGCTGACTGCACGTGTGAAGACCTCAAAAGGAAGTAGCATCTCTGTCAGGCATTTAATGAGGTCCCATTGCCACATCTCAATGGTCATGGCTTTATTAACAGTAGGATCCCCTGATCATCTTGTCATGACATAAGCATTAAGTGGTATATACTGCTCAAACAGCCGATCAAGCATGTAATAAGTAGAGTTCCAACGTGTTGGGATCTCCTGGATGAGTGCTTTGACTGGCATTTTATACTCACGTTGAATGACCCGTAGCTGCTTCCGGGCTTTAAAAGAAAGTTTGAAATGCATGCAGATTCTCCTGCAAATGGTCAGTAAGTTGCTGACTTTGCTTTCATTTTTCAGAAAGTCTTGAACAACAATGTTAATGCAGTGTGCCAAACAAGAGACCCTGAAATAGCGACCATCTTGCATGGCCTTAACTACATTACTGCTATTGTTGGTGGCAACAAAACCAATGTTAAGGCCTCTTGGTCACAGCCATTCAAAGACCTTGCTGTTAAACTCAGCCAACATGTGTGCAGCAGTATGCGATTTCTCCATAGCAAACATGGCTACAGTTGCATGTCTGCGAGTATCATTAAAAATCTCAGCAGTGTCAACTGAAGTACTGTGTTTTTCAGAACCGGTACTGAACTGGTAACCCAGCGGGGCCAGGGACAACACCCTAAGACTTCGGGTCCTTCCTGTTTCAGACTACAGAAACACAGAGTCTTCTAGGTGAAGTCAAAGATCAAATTTATTGGCTGCAACCAAGTAACAGGTATCCTAGAAGTACAACACAGTGTATATTCTCAGGAGACTGCTCAATCTTACAAAGCCAGCCTTCTCTTTTTATACAAAATATTATGCTTCAGGCAAACATTCTTTAGTTTACAGTTGACCATTCACATATTTTCACTACAAAGGAAAAGCAGAGTCATGATGACAATCCCACATTTCAGTTTGTTCAGCCCACAATCAATTACCCGGCAAGGTCCAGTATTTTCATCAGATATCGATGAAACCCCAATAAAAACGGGCTCCTCCTCCTCTTAAAGCAAGTCATAAAGTAGGAAACAGGGACAGGTGTGTGCAAGATTAGGAGTGGTTTGTGTGCGATGAAAGGTTTATGGCACGTTGTGCCTTGATACTATCTCGTTCGGCCACTGGGAGAGGAACTGACCGAACAGGTTTGGCCTTGGGCAGTGGAGTCAGCTTGCCCGGGTCGCAGAGAAGTCAGGAAAGGTGTACGTGTCCTTCAGGATCGTGTTTGGCCTTAATCATTGGCCTATGTGAGCGCAACCCACAAAATGGCTGCCGTACACAAAATGGAACCCGAGGGTTCAGGACGAAAACTACGATTTCAAGGTTAAATCGTCACTCGAATATGACGAAAATGCTTGTGCATAGTGTACTAACCATTCTCGGTCTTCTGATATCAAATTCGTCATGATACGAATAGGTTTATGACACAGGTCCAAAATTTTCAGTACCACAGACCCTGCTTTTGCCCTTACATAGGCAATAACCTATACTCATGCTAATCTGAGTCCAGGTCTGTATTCCTAAAATCATTGAGATGTTGCTGTAGCATCATCCTATTACTTAGCTCGTCCCTCGATACAGGTTTCCTTGCACACGATGTAGCACAGAGGCCACATATAGCAGGAGCACACTGTATGCATAGACAGAACAGGAAAAGAATGGCTAAGATCATCCCAATGACCATCAGAATTTTCCATCCCCACGCGGATACCAGTTCCCAGAACCATCCCATTAACGACCAATCTCCTTTGTCTACATGAATAGATTCGGAAATCTTATGTAGTTTGGAGATGGCCTGGTACACTGTTGGAGCTTTATCTGGAATGAAAACACAGCAACTCGATTGGATCACTCTACATACCCCACCTCGGTCTGCAAGTATGACGTCCAACGCGACCCTATTCTGAAGGGTCATAAGACGATCCGACTGGAGCTCAGCAGTCAAGTTACTAAGGGCACCGGCAGTTTCAACTACCGTGGACTCAACCACCCTTGTCAATTGCCTTATGTTCCTGCTGATAACCATGGGTCCCCAGAACGGCAGAAGAACCCCTCACGAAGTCTCCAAATTCTTGTTCTGCAGTGTCTTCTTCACTGAAGACACCTCTAACTATCCTTGTCTTATGGTAATCTGCCGCAGCTGTGTAGGTGGGAGGCAATAGGAACGAAACAAAGCATGTGCCCGAAAAGTCAGGGGGCAACCATGTATAGGCTCTATCATGGCAGATGAAATAGGTACCCTTAGCTGCTAAGAACGGAGGGGAAGTCTGAGATGCAGAAAAATATGTCTCAGTGCAGATACTCTTCCCTAACTGAGCTCTGGGATTCTTGCCAATACCTTGCAGACATAAGTGACCCTGATGGGGTACGATCCAAATCGGGGAAGATCTCTTAGCTTGCTGTTTCTCACTCAGAGTAACTCCATATCCGGTCACGTTCCATCCTATATATACTAGTGTCTTTTCCCTCGGTATAGTCTCATAGGAAATATCTTCCTTAATCATGTTTACTATACCCTTAACTAGAGCACTATTCTTGGGATTATCTTCCACAGAACGTAGGGGGTAGGTCTCATGTGCGTAGATGAACATTGTTCTGTATGCCCACACGGAACCATTATGTCTGAAAGGCAGAACCAGATAAGGGATACCTTTATCCGTTGTGTGAGGCATAAGACCGCACACCCAACAGTTAGTCGTGTTCATTACTAGTTGGTGTTGGTGTAAAAGCTGAACGAAGGAGTTATTAATAAATTCTAATCTCCTAGCGGATTCATGTTCAGGAAAAGGGTGGAAAGAATGCGAGGAAACAGTAGGAGGCGGTATGGGCGATGTAGTGGGTGCAAATGTCACTTGAAAAGAGAATAAAACATATCCTATAAAAAACATCATTACGCTGAACAACATGAAAACACATAATATCAAAAAACGTTTCTTGGTCATCATTCTGCAAATTGTAATCTTAAAGTTCATTTGTTTGGCAGGTCTCTCCATCTCGAAAAACTCCATCCTCTCTAAAATGCTGCTCGCGATGGTAGGGCGTTCTATGCTAAGGAATGCTTCTGTCAGTCCAGGGCAACTCCCTTAGACCAACCAGAACTGTCGACCTAACGTCTTCAGCTGCACACCAAAGACTTGGGCAACCGCGACCCTACAGCGGAACCCGGATGGTGGTTCGAAAAACAAAAATAAAAAAGTTTCTCAGATGAGAGAGCTGCACTTTCAAAAATAGCAAAGAAAAGGAAAATGTATTTGTCCATAGTTCTCGGCCTCAGATTGTAGCGTTACTTCCCAGATACTGTCTGGTCTTGAAATAGGAGTTCAGGCTCTCTAGTGTCCAATCGATTTGATGGTGGCACAGATTCTTGCAAGAGATTGTCACTTTCTTGTTCGGAAATTGTTCCTTTTATGCGTGCATCACTGAAAGGTTGAAAACGAGGCACAGTCTCAGTCTCAGAGTCAGCAACACCCTCCTGGACCCACCGGTCGTACGATAGAGGCAAAGGCACCCTCCGGCAGTGTACGCCGTGGATCCAGTTCTTTTTGCCTTCCACTCGCACGGCGGATCTAGTTGACAGCAGGACTAGATGGGGGCTGGTCCAGCGGGGCTGATCGTTTTTCGTCCGCTGGAAATTTTTCACCAGAATCCACGAACCAGGATTGATGGTGTGGCCTGGATCTTCAGATACCTGAGGCAGAGAATCAGGAACCTGTTGGTGTAAAACACGCAATTTAGCCGTCAATTCGTACAAATAGTCATGCAGTACAGGGTGTTCGATCTCACTGAATTGTTTTTGGCCTTGGCACTCCCCATATGTTGGCCCGACGGCCGAACACTATTTCATATGGACTAAGTCCCACTCGTGAATGCACAGTCATTCTTGTTGATTGGAGTGCCAAAGGCAGAGCGTCAGGCCATTTAAGGCCAGAGCTCACTTGGATTTTGGCCAATTTCAGTTTTAACGTTCCATTGTAGCACTCTACTAGTCCAGCTGATTGGGGGTGATTTGCAGCATGAAATTTCTTTTGGATGCCTAGCCCTTCACATACTTTCTTCATCACTTGGCCCACAAATTCACTCCCATTGTCACTCCAGACCATTCTCGGCATTCCAAACCTAGGGAAGAATTCTTTGACAAGGGCTTTAGCTGTGGATAAGGCAGTGTTGTCCTTGATACGCTTCTACCCATCTTGAAAAGGCACAAACAACAACGAGTACGTATTTCAGATTGTTGCACCTTTCCATGTGGATGAAATCTAGCTGCAATACCTCGAATGGATACGTTGGAGGCGCAAAATGACCAGCTGGAGTTGGGGTTCCCCTACCAGGATTGTATTTCAGACACACCATGCAATTTTTGACCACGTTCTCTGCACACTTGGGAATTCCAGCGTTTTGCCATGCTGGAGCCAACAACTTACAAATCCCTTTCACACTGATGTGAGCCATTCCATGAGCCATTGTAACAACTGCAGGCACATACGCATCGGGTAACAACCATCTCTGATGCTCTGATAATTCAACCCAACAACCATTCAGATCCAGTTTCCCCTTACTCTCTCTCCATGTACTCAACTCTTTCTCTGTAGCTTCAGCTTGAATAGACCTTACACTCTCTATTGTGTCTTCACACATTCCAATGTCACCAACCCATCTCGCAGGGCCTGCAACATACATTCGACTCATCACATCCCTCGCTGTTTCTTTTGCGACTTCGTCAGCAAATGCATTTCCACGACCAACATCATCAGTCACCTTCTTGTGTGCACTGCATTTTACAATCGCATCTTGTAATGGCAAAGTAAGTGATTCAAGGAGCTCATTCACCAATTGACCATGCTGAATCTTAGTTCCATGCGAAGTCAGGAACCCACGTTCTTTCCACAATCGTCCAAAACTGTGAGCCACACCAAATGCATACTGGCTGTCGGTATATGTTAGACCTGGCATCTTTGGCGTGGTTTCCCCTATCTTTTTGCCTCTACCTCCTGTATTTTTGATGCTGTGCTGGATTTCGTTTTTGCTGGTTTAGATGCTTTGGACACTCTGCCACTGCTGACCAGTGCCAGAGTGTAAGTGCTCCCTGTGTAAATTGTTATTCTGATTGAATATACATGTTTGGCATATTTGTATCACCATGAAGTCCCTAGTAAAGTGCACTGGGTGTGCCAGGGCTGGCGATGACAAATGCTACTAGTGGGCCTGCAGCACTGATTGTGCCACCTACATGAGTAGCTCTAAAATGGTGTCTCAGGCCTGCCACTGCAGTGCCTATGGGCAGTTTAGAACTGCCATGTCCTCCTGGTCAGTGTCCCCACTGACCAGGCCTAACCCTTCCCTTTTTGTGCACATCAGTCACCCCTATGGAAGGCCCAAGGTACCCCCCTGGGCAGGGTGCAGTGTATGTAAAAGGTAGAGCATGTACTGGTGCAGGTAACATGTTCTGGTAGTGAATTACAGCCATTTTCGTTTTTCACTATTGTAAGGCTATCTTGCTCCATAGATTAACATGGGGGATGCTGGCTACAGTGGTTAACAGCATTTCTTCCCATAGGAACAAGATAGGACATAAGTATCTAGTATCCCTGAACTCAGAATTTAATAGCACATCTTTTAGGAAAGGTTGTTTTTAAATCCTGTGTTTGAGAACAGCACTTTTAGAAAGTTGCTGTTCTCTTGTCTGAACCTTCTGTGTGCCTGGGCCTGTTTGTGTATTGACTGTCTGGTTTGTGAGTGACAGGGGCTGGGGAACTCCCCGGCAGGATGGATGAGTCAGCACTAGGCTGAATGACTTGAGTGGTGGGAGGAGTTAGCACCTGGGCTGAATAGGGCTGTGCCTGCCTTCCACAATGCTGGCTCCACCCCCCTGCTGGGCGGCTGAGGACCCTGCCCCTCACTCTGAAAGGAAAGATGCAGCCACCCAAAACAAAGTGCTCAGGATCCACCCAGAACTGGTTCAGACCGGGCACAGGGCCCACATGCACCAAGAGAACAAAGACTTTAGGGGTATAAGTACAGGACCCCTGACAACAGAAAATTAGATCATCCTGGAAATCAAGAAGGAACCTCTGCCAAGGAGAAAGCTGACTCTGAAGAAGGAAGATTGTCTTGCTGTTGCTCTGCTGGACTGACCTGCTGTTGCTTTGCTGCCAAGGAGAGGGGAAGGACTTTGCTGTGAGCTGTGTCCCCTGTCTTGAAAGGAATCTCCAAGGGCCTGAGAAGAGCTGGCTCCCTGTTTTGAAGTCCCAGGAACAAAAGGACTTCACCCCCAGCTTCCCTGAACTCTGCTGAGTGAGTTCTGTCCCTCCTAGAGTGCTTGATCCAGTTGTGGGGCCTCTGGAGGTTGGACCTGTGCTGGGAAGCTTGAGACTAAAGCTTGAGAGACTTTCGAAATTGAAAAGTGTCGCATCGCTCGCTTGCGGAGCGCATCCCCGACAGTGCGAGAAGTTTCCCGCCGCTACGGAGGTCGAGATCGTCGCAGCGCCTGACGCCGCTGCCAGAGACGTCGCATCCTCCGTTTGCGGGACGCACCAGACCGGTGCGGGAGAATCGAACATCGCTGCGAGTATCGTCGCAGAGCCTGTCGTCGCTGGGTGAGAACGCCGCACCGCTTGCTTGCGGACCGCATCACGTCGCTGCGAGTGTCGTCGCAGAATCATCGCATCGAGGAGCTGCGAGAGAAAGGATCACCGCTGGACCGCGCATCGTCGCCCCGGAGATCGTCGCAGCACCTACGAGATCGTCGCATCGTGCCTTTGCGAGAACAGACTTCCTACGGAACCTACGCACCGGAATCCATACAAGTGGCCTTCCTCCCCATACAGACCGGATTCGTCGCAACACGCCCGCTGCTGCAGCGGGGCTGTCGCATCGCCTCCCCAGGGTCTCAGGAGCAACGCATCGCTTGTTTTCCACCGCACCAGCTTCTGCTTTTGGAACTTTGTTGCAACTAAAGGTACTGTGAGTAAACGTGACGCAACTGTGAACTTTTCACGCAACTGTGGTTTATTTTTACCGCAACTTGAAGAACTTTAACGCAACCTTAAGAACTCTTTGAAACCATATTCTTGAACCGTGTATGTTGGATTTTTATCGTTTTGGTCTTGTGTAGTTTTAGAATAAATACCTTTATTTTTCTAAACTGTTGTGGAATCAGTTTGTGGTGTTTTCGCTGTGTTACTGTGAGTGTTGGTACAAATACTTTACGCATTGCCTCTGATTAGCCTAGACTGCTCAGGCCAAGCTACCTAGAGGGCGAGCAGGGGTTATCTCAGAGAGTTATCTCCTTGTCCTGACTAGAAGCAAGGGTCCCTATTTGGACAGTGGTACCTACCCCTGCCAACTAGAGACCCCCAGATCTAACATTGGTGGCAGCGGTGGGATTTGAACTTGTATTTGTACTTGACCCACAGTAATTGGTGTACATCACTAGTGAGTGCAGACCACTACGCCACCGCATACTACTGGTTTTTGGTTTTGATTTTTCTATTTTTGAGTAACTCTTCAACACATCATGTCTGTGCATGGGAAGGCACCCAGTAAAGAGGCAGAAGTAGAGATGGAGTTTGCCATTGGAGATTTGTATTCATACAAAGTTGAGCAACTTAGGAAATTCTGCCTTGAGTTTGAGTGCCCCATAAAAAGCGCCTACAGAAAGGAGGAGCTGCAGAAAATCTTGATGGCCCATTGGGAGGCACAAGAGGGAGAAGATGATGTGGATGTAGAAAATGGTTTTCAAATCAAAGATCTGCCAGTGGGCAGAGTAGGCTCAGGAGCTGGCAGCAACCACTCCGGTAGGGGCCTCACCCCAGAAGAGTTACAAGAAAATCAGAGAGTAAGAGAATATGAATTGGAAGTCATGAAAATGAGAATGCAAATGAAGCAATTTGAAATGGATAAAGAGAGAGAAAAGGCGGCGGAGGAGAGCAAAAGTGCCCGCGCCTTAGAAGAGAAGAAATTGCTTTTGGCTCATGAGTTGAGCATGAGAGAACTGGATCTTAAAGCCAAGGAGGTGGATGCCAGTTCTAATGGTGGCAGCGCGCAGCCAGTGCATGGGGGTAAAGTATATATTCCCAAGGACCTGGTACAGAATTACCATAGGGGTGAGGATATTTATGCCTGGTTCACTTCGTATGAAATTGCATTGAAGATGAATGGTGTGCCTGATCAGCATTGGGGGGCGGGCCTGTGGAAACATTTTGAGGCATCTGGGAGGAGTGCTCTAGAGCCCTTAGAATTAGCAGGTGCCATGACCTACCCCAATATGAAGGAGGCCTTATGTCTCAGGTATGGCCTTACCCCAGAGCAGTACAGACTGCAGTTTAGGAACTCCAAGAAGAAAGAGTCTGAGACTTGGATGGAGTGTGTGAATTTGTACTCGCGTGCACTGGAAGGTTGGATGAAGGGCAGTAAAGTAACTGATTTTAAGGGGTTGTTGCATTTAATCAGTTGGGAGCACTTGAGTAGTCTTTGTGTTCCAGAGCTGCGCCAGCATCTTTTAGACAGCAAGCTGACAGACCCCATTGAGCTTGCTAAGGAGGCGGACCGCTGGACCAGTACCAGGGTCCACAGAGGAATTGTGGGTACCACAGCCAAAGGTGGGCAGGGTCCCCAGCAGAAGAGTGGGGGGGACAAGGGTAACCAAAAGGAGTTCTCAGAAGGGCCCCAAAATAGTTCCCAGGGAAAGGAATCCCAAACCCCCAAACCTAAGCAGCCATGGCCCTCTAAGGGCAGGCGGGACAATAGAGACAACAGGGGCCCACCTACCTGCTATCACTGCAATGAGGTGGGCCACATAGCTCCAAAATGTCCCAAGAAGAAGCAAGCACCCACTGGTGCCCCCACCCCAGCGTTAGCTAGTGTAGCTTTGGGAGGGGATTTGGTTTCTAGTGATTGGGGGGAGTTAGCGGTTATGACCCTTGTCTCTCTAGGAGACCAAGAGATGGTCCAGGAAACCTTACTGCCCTCTAACACTAAGAAATATGGGCAGAAGGTGACCATCAATGGGAGGGAGGTTGAGGCTTTGAGAGACACAGGAGCCAGCGTGACATCCGTGAGGTGTCAGTGGGTGTCTGAAGAGCAAATCATCCCTGGTGTACTCCGCCCTGTAGTGGCAGCTGACAGTTCAGTGCGCCTCTGCAAGCTGGCGAAAGTTCCCTTTGCATGGGGAGGAGTCTCTGGTCTTTTGGAGGTAGTTGTCAGTGATTCCTTGCCTGTAGACTGTCTGTTAGGTAACGACCTGGAGAGTTCTCCATGGAAGGATGTAGAACACAGAACTCACTTGGAGATGTTGGGTCTGCCTGCGTGGATCTGTGTGACCACGCGTGCTATGGCAGCCAGTAAGGGTGATTCAGCAGAACTGGAGCCTGAAACAGTGGCCCAGAGACCTGCCAGGAGAGGAAGAGGCCGAGGGCGCGGGAAACCAGCCCCAGCCGTTCCCACGGTCCAGGAAGGAGCAGAACCTGAGGGGGATGCCCTGGAACCTACAGGGGAACAGGTAGCCGAACTGGGAGAATTGCCTGAGCTGACCCATTGGCAGCAAGAAGGCGGTCCCTCCAGGGAGGAATTCTGCCAGGCGCAGAAAGAATGCCCTTCCCTCGAGGGTCTGCGGCAACAGGCTGTAGACCAGGCAGCAGGTGGAGCAGCCAGAGATCACTTTATCTACTGGGAAGATGACTTGTTGTATAGTGAGCCTAAGTTCGCTGAGCCCGGTGCAGCCCGTGTGCTGGTGGTACCCGAGCGCTTCAGAAACTTCCTAATGGGTCTGGCTCATGACGTGCCTCTTGCAGGACATCTGGGGCAAGACAAGACCCTAAACCGGCTTGTCACCCACTTTCACTGGCCCCAGATGAGAAAGCACGTTGGTTCCTTTTGCAGATCTTGCCAAACCTGTCAAGCCAGTGGCAAGACTGGAATGAAGCTGAAGGCCCCCCTTCAGCCCTTCCCAGTGGTGAGCACCCCTTTCGAGCGGGTGGGCATAGACATCGTAGGGCCCCTGGATCCCAAGACAGCCTTAGGCAACAGGTTCATCCTGGTCTTGGTGGACCATGCCACTCGGTACCCGGAAGCAGTCCCTCTCCGGACAATCACAGCACCCGTGGTGGGCCGTGCATTGATGGGGATCTTTTCCCGTGTGGGGTTCCCCAGAGAGATGGTCTCCGACCGGGGTACCAACTTCATCTCTAGGTATATGAAGTCTCTATGGGAGGAGTGTGGGGTAACTTATAAGTTCACCACTCCTTACCACCCGCAAGGAAATGGGTTGGTTGAAAGGTTCAACCGGACCCTGAAAGGTATGATTATGGGCCTAGCGGAGCCCATGAGACGTAAGTGGGACGTCTTGTTACCATGCCTGTTGTTTGCCTACAGGGAGGTGCCTCAGAAGTCCTTAGGGTTCAGTCCCTTCGAACTCCTGTATGGCCACCCTGTTAGAGGACCTCTCTCACTGGTGAAGGAGGGTTGGGAAAAGTCCCGTGGGAAAACCCCCCAGGATGTGTTCAGCTATGTGCTGGCCATCCGCAACCAGACACAACGCTTCAGGAAGCTCGCTCAGGCGAACCTGGAAGCAAGCCAGGAAGAAATGAAGAGATGGTATGACCAGAATACCACTCTGGTCGAATTTCAACCTGGGCAGGAAGTGTGGGTGATGGCACCAGTGGAGCCTTGTGCGCTCCAAGACAAGTGGACTGGGCCATATGAGGTGGTGGAAAGGAAGAGCGAGGTAACCTACCTGGTTGACATGAAGACTCCCAGGCAGCCCCTGAGAGTCTTGCACGTGAACCGCCTCAAACCCCACTTTAAGAGGTCTGAAGTAACCATGCTCCTGGCTACAGATGCAGGAATGGAAGAGGACAGTGATCCTCTCCCTGACCTCCTGGCAGTTAAGGAGCAAGATGGGTCAGTGGATGGTGTGGTCCTCTCGCCCACCCTGACCCCAGAACAGCAGAGTGACTGTCGCCAAGTGTTGGGTCAGTTCTCCTCCCTGTTCTCCCTGACCCCAGGAGTCACCAACTGGTGCGTCCATGATGTGGACACTGGAGATAGTCTGCCTGTGAAACAGAAATTTTACAGGGTAGCTGACAAGGTCAGGGCCAGCATCAAGGAAGAGGTTTCCAAGATGTTGGCGCTAGGGGTGATTGAGCCCTCCAGCAGCCCCTGGGCTAGCCCAGTGGTCTTGGTCCCCAAGAAAGCTGCTACCCCCGGTGGCCCCACAGAACTCCGGTTTTGCGTGGACTACCGTGGGCTCAATGCGGTCACGAAGACTGACGCACACCCCATCCCCAGAGCTGATGAGCTCGTGGATCGGTTAGGAGCTGCCCGCTACCTCAGTACATTTGATTTGACTTCGGGGTACTGGCAGATTGCCTTAACTGATGGGGCCAAAGAGAGGTCTGCATTTTCAACGCCAGAGGGGCACTTCCAGTTCCGTGTCATGCCCTTTGGGTTGAAGAATGCCCCTGCCACATTCCAGAGGCTGGTTAACCAGGTACTGACCGGGCTGGAGGAATTCAGCGCCGCATACCTGGATGACATTGCTGTGTTCAGCTCCACGTGGGAGGAACATCTGCAACATCTCTGCGAAGTGTTGAAGGCTCTGCAAAGGGCAGGCCTCACTATCAAGGCCAGCAAGTGCCAGATAGGGCAGGGATCTGTGGTGTATTTGGGACACCAGGTGGGGAGCGGCCAGGTGGCGCCCCTACAGGCCAAGATTGATACCATTCTGGCTTGGGAGCCCCCCAAGACCCAGACAGAGGTGAGAGCCTTTTTAGGACTCACCGGGTATTACAGGCGTTTTGTCAAGGGCTACGGCACCATTGTCGCCCCTTTGACAGAACTCACTTCCAAGAAGTTGCCCAAAAGAGTTGACTGGACTGACGCCTGCCAAACTGCTTTTGAAACCCTGAAAACTGCTATGTGCACAGCGCCGGTGCTCAAGGCACCTGACTTTTCTCGTGAGTTCATAGTTCAGACAGACGCTTCAGAGCATGGTGTGGGAGCAGTACTCTCACAGATCACCGAGGAGGGAGGAGACCAGCCGGTAGCCTTCATTAGCAGGAGACTACTCCCCAGGGAACAGAGGTGGAGTGCGATTGAGAGAGAAGCATTTGCTGTGGTCTGGGCTCTGAAAAAGTTGAGGCCCTACCTGTTTGGGACTCACTTCCGTGTTCAGACCGACCACAGGCCCCTCAGATGGTTAATGCATATGAGGGGTGAGAACCCAAAGCTGTTGAGGTGGTCCATCTCCCTACAGGGAATGGACTTTACGGTGGAACACCGCCCTGGTACGGAACACGCCAACGCTGATGGTCTGTCCAGGTTTTTCCGCCTTAGTGAAGAGAACTCCCAAGAGGGTGGGTAGTTCTCCCCATTTTCAGCTGGAGGGGACACGTGTTAGACCTGGCATCTTTGGCGTGGTTTCCCCTATCTTTTTGCCTCTACCTCCTGTATTTTTGATGCTGTGCTGGATTTCGTTTTTGCTGGTTTAGATGCTTTGGACACTCTGCCACTGCTGACCAGTGCCAGAGTGTAAGTGCTCCCTGTGTAAATTGTTATTCTGATTGAATATACATGTTTGGCATATTTGTATCACCATGAAGTCCCTAGTAAAGTGCACTGGGTGTGCCAGGGCTGGCGATGACAAATGCTACTAGTGGGCCTGCAGCACTGATTGTGCCACCTACATGAGTAGCTCTAAAATGGTGTCTCAGGCCTGCCACTGCAGTGCCTATGGGCAGTTTAGAACTGCCATGTCCTCCTGGTCAGTGTCCCCACTGACCAGGCCTAACCCTTCCCTTTTTGTGCACATCAGTCACCCCTATGGAAGGCCCAAGGTACCCCCCTGGGCAGGGTGCAGTGTATGTAAAAGGTAGAGCATGTACTGGTGCAGGTAACATGTTCTGGTAGTGAATTACAGCCATTTTCGTTTTTCACTATTGTAAGGCTATCTTGCTCCATAGATTAACATGGGGGATGCTGGCTACAGTGGTTAACAGCATTTCTTCCCATAGGAACAAGATAGGACATAAGTATCTAGTATCCCTGAACTCAGAATTTAATAACACATCTTTTAGGAAAGGTTGTTTTTAAATCCTGTGTTTGAGAACAGCACTTTTAGAAAGTTGCTGTTCTCTTGTCTGAACCTTCTGTGTGCCTGGGCCTGTTTGTGTATTGACTGTCTGGTTTGTGAGTGACAGGGGCTGGGGAACTCCCCGGCAGGATGGATGAGTCAGCACTAGGCTGAATGACTTGAGTGGTGGGAGGAGTTAGCACCTGGGCTGAATAGGGCTGTGCCTGCCTTCCACAATGCTGGCTCCACCCCCCTGCTGGGCGGCTGAGGACCCTGCCCCTCACTCTGAAAGGAAAGATGCAGCCACCCAAAACAAAGTGCTCAGGATCCACCCAGAACTGGTTCAGACCGGGCACAGGGCCCACATGCACCAAGAGAACAAAGACTTTAGGGGTATAAGTACAGGACCCCTGACAACAGAAAATTAGATCATCCTGGAAATCAAGAAGGAACCTCTGCCAAGGAGAAAGCTGACTCTGAAGAAGGAAGATTGTCTTGCTGTTGCTCTGCTGGACTGACCTGCTGTTGCTTTGCTGCCAAGGAGAGGGGAAGGACTTTGCTGTGAGCTGTGTCCCCTGTCTTGAAAGGAATCTCCAAGGGCCTGAGAAGAGCTGGCTCCCTGTTTTGAAGTCCCAGGAACAAAAGGACTTCACCCCCAGCTTCCCTGAACTCTGCTGAGTGAGTTCTGTCCCTCCTAGAGTGCTTGATCCAGTTGTGGGGCCTCTGGAGGTTGGACCTGTGCTGGGAAGCTTGAGACTAAAGCTTGAGAGACTTTCGAAATTGAAAAGTGTCGCATCGCTCGCTTGCGGAGCGCATCCCCGACAGTGCGAGAAGTTTCCCGCCGCTACGGAGGTCGAGATCGTCGCAGCGCCTGACGCCGCTGCCAGAGACGTCGCATCCTCCGTTTGCGGGACGCACCAGACCGGTGCGGGAGAATCGAACATCGCTGCGAGTATCGTCGCAGAGCCTGTCGTCGCTGGGTGAGAACGCCGCACCGCTTGCTTGCGGACCGCATCACGTCGCTGCGAGTGTCGTCGCAGAATCATCGCATCGAGGAGCTGCGAGAGAAAGGATCACCGCTGGACCGCGCATCGTCGCCCCGGAGATCGTCGCAGCACCTACGAGATCGTCGCATCGTGCCTTTGCGAGAACAGACTTCCTACGGAACCTACGCACCGGAATCCATACAAGTGGCCTTCCTCCCCATACAGACCGGATTCGTCGCAACACGCCCGCTGCTGCAGCGGGGCTGTCGCATCGCCTCCCCAGGGTCTCAGGAGCAACGCATCGCTTGTTTTCCACCGCACCAGCTTCTGCTTTTGGAACTTTGTTGCAACTAAAGGTACTGTGAGTAAACGTGACGCAACTGTGAACTTTTCACGCAACTGTGGTTTATTTTTACCGCAACTTGAAGAACTTTAACGCAACCTTAAGAACTCTTTGAAACCATATTCTTGAACCGTGTATGTTGGATTTTTATCGTTTTGGTCTTGTGTAGTTTTAGAATAAATACCTTTATTTTTCTAAACTGTTGTGGAATCAGTTTGTGGTGTTTTCGCTGTGTTACTGTGAGTGTTGGTACAAATACTTTACGCATTGCCTCTGATTAGCCTAGACTGCTCAGGCCAAGCTACCTAGAGGGCGAGCAGGGGTTATCTCAGAGAGTTATCTCCTTGTCCTGACTAGAAGCAAGGGTCCCTATTTGGACAGTGGTACCTACCCCTGCCAACTAGAGACCCCCAGATCTAACAGTATATATGGTCACTTTCATTCCTTTCGACAACACACACGCTCGTGTAAGTGCAATCAATTCTGTTGCTTGAGCTGAATTATGTGGGATACGTGCAGCTTCAACAATCGTATGCAAAGTCGTAACAGCATATGCTGCAGTCGTATCACCATTCGGAAGCTTGAAGCATGAACCATCCACCCATAAGGTACCATCACACTTCACAAGAGGAGTGTCCTGAAGGTCTATTCTCCCTTTCGTTTCTTCTTCTGTTCTGAGAAAACAATCATGCTGTTCAGAAGTATCTAACTCTGCTACAATCGGCAACAACGTAGCTGGGTTAAGTGTGTTACATCTTTTTATGTACACATGGCTCGCTAACAGTGTTAACTCGTAACCTGACAACCGAGCACTAGTTAAGTGCTGTGTCTTGGTCCTGTTTAACAACGTGTCCACTGCATGTGGAACCATCACAATCAATGTATTATTCATAACTAAACCAGCAGACTGTCGAATAGAAACAGCTGCTGCCGCGGTGGCTCTTAAGCAACTCGGCAACGCTTTAGCTACCGGGTCTAAAGTCGACAAAAAATACGCACATGGACGCTGCCTGTTTCCGAACAACTGTGCCAACACTGATAATGCGTAACCTTCTTTCTCATGAACATACAATGTAAAGGGCTTACTGTAGTCGGGGGTACCCAACACAGGAGCCGAACATAATGCATTGCGCAATTCGGAAAAACTTTTCTGACACTCTTCAGACCATGGGAGGGGATTCGGTGTATCTTTACAAGTTAATGCCACCAAAGGTTTGGCCAACAAAGAAAAATTCGGTATCCATTGTCTGCAATATGATGTAATACCCAAGAAAGCACGCACTTCTCTCTGTGTCCTAGGCACACTCAATTTTGCTATTGCCTGAATTCTTTCTGGGGTCAGTTTCCTTCCCTCCTTCGATAAGAGATGACCTAAGTAGGTCACTTCTTGTCGACAATATTGCAATTTCGAAAGGGACACTTTGTGATGTAACTCAGACAAATGTCGCAACAATGACAACATGGCTTCTTTACAGATTTTCTCAGTATCTGCAGCGATAAGCAAATCATCAACGTATTGAATAAGGGTAGCGCCATCAGGTAAAACAATCGTGTCAAGTTGTGCTTTTAAAGCTTGACTATATATCGATGGACTTTCACAGTAGCCCTGGGGAGCACGTTTGAAGCGGAAGCTTCGACCTCCTAAACTGAAGCCGAAAATATCCCTACTCTCCTCGGCAATCGGGATGCTGAAGAACGCATTCTTCAAGTCAATCACCGAGAACCAAGTCGCGGAAGCTGGAATCATAGTCAATAGGGCAGTGATATCAGGAACAACTGGAAATTGTGGCACAACTATTTTATTCACCTCTCTAAGATCAATCACAAATCTGTAAACGGGTGGCTGAGAAGGGTCAGTACGTTTCAAAACAGGCAGAACAGGACTATTGCAAACGTTGCCTCTTGTCTCTTCAATTACATCTTTTTCAATCAAATCGTAAATGATCGCTAGCAACGCTTTCTCACCTTCACTAGAGATCTTATATTGGGGAATGCGTGGCATTTTAACATTGGCTTTCAATGTCACAACATATGGCGGTATTTCCAAAAGACCCACATCATTAGGACCAGTAGCCCAAAGAATATCGGGAAGAAGCGACAATTCTGTCGGAAGTTTATCCTTTGACAAATACATTGGGGAGACTACTTTCTTACCTAGTGTAAGTTGTACTCCCGAAGGAGAACAATACAGCGTCGCATACAATCTCTTCAACAAATCTAATCCTAACAAGTTTTCACCACAAACTGTTGTCAGAAAAAGGGGTGCTTCTAATTCACAAGGTCCAACAGCAAGGGACATAGGACTAGAAATCGGGTTCCTAACCGGGGCGCCAGAAACACCTACTGAAACATTCATTTCGCCAGACAAAGGTGCGCCAGGGAGTTTAGAGTGCATAATAGTACTCTTTGTAGCACCAGTATCCAACAGAAAATGCTCTGACACACCTGATGTAATCACCTCAACGTAAGGTCCACTCTGATCTACTGGAACTGAAACAACTCCCTCTCTTTGTCTATGGCTGTCCTAGCAATCATTACCTTCCATATGCTCATCTTCTACATAGTAGTCATCAGTATAGTACTGAGGCGTACTACCAGACGCGTTATTCTGCTGATCAAAACTATTCATTGAATTCTGAGGTGGAAATGATCGCCCGTTCTGGGGGAAATTTCCACGTCCTCTACCTCTAGGCGCTTGTGGAGTACCTCGACCTCTTGCGCTAGAAACACCATTCATACGCTGTAATAAAGCAGGGCAGCTACTTTTAAAATGGCCCTCCTCTTTACAATATGCACATTGATTAGGGCCTACAGGAAAGCGTTGTTGAGGATATTCGGTCCTTTGCATTGTTTCTCTGAAACTGCTGGGGCTGCTGATAGTTACTCTGACCACCACGAGGCGGGTACGCCTGCTGTAAAAGAACCTTTGTTTTGAACTCTCTCGTTTTCTTGTCTGCCCTATCCTTTTCATCTTTGTCCCTATTTTCGTAGTACTGTGCAGTAGCCAATATCTGTGCTGAAGAGGAAACGGCCCACAAACTTTCTGAATCTTTTAACTTTTTACACAACTCTGGAAGCAAATTATGCATGAACTTGTCCACGAACAACCGTTGACCACCTTCTGTACTCATATCTTGACCACTGTGGTCGACAAACATCTCTTCAAACCTAGTGAAGAAATCAGACACTGTTTCATCTTTCTTCTGCTTACACGCAGACAACTTGTCCCAATTCACCCTCATAGCAGGCATCAAAGTCTTCATGTAAGTAATTATCCTACCAGGGAGCTCTGCCACTAAAGGTTCGGGTTTAGCACCACCAACTTGTCGGTCATTCGCAGCACTAATATTAGCCCATGAGTCACCTAACTCTTGATCATGATCCGCATGACGAATCTTTCCCCATAAAGGCTGTGGAACAACATTTCCAAACAACATGTCTATATCCGCTAAATTCATAATGCAAGAGCCTGCAGTCTGTGACAATTCCTTGTAATATCCTGCAGGATTTTTAAGGGGATCAGGCAATGTCTGCTTAAGGGCCAAGACTTCAGCGCGATTCCATGGAACATGTACCCAAACACGCTGAAAGTGAGGCTGAACAGGTGGATTAGCATTTGGGTCCCCTTCTCTCCACTGTGGGGGAGCTTCTCTCATGGGATATTGTCTCACATTCTTTTTAACAGAGGAATCATGCTCAAACAATGACCGGGAAACACCCTCACTCCTAAACGACAACAATGTCGCCACTGCTTTCTTAACATCTGAACCCACAATTGTGCCTTTTGCAAAATCGAATCGGACACGACACAACTCAGGCGGATTGGGATCTAAATCATTTTCCTCTAAATCTTCACAAAGGAAAGTACACATTTTCTCAAAAACGTATCTCTGTTTTGGTGCTTCCCACTGATGGAAGACATCCATAACAGACTCTAGCTCATATCTCGTCGGTTCGGTACCCCATTTATGTGCCAAATAATTCAATGTTTCCTTCTCCCTAGAATCAGGCAGTTGACTACGTAACTGTTTACGCTCTGAGACAGAAGATACACCTGTTGCTCCAAAGAGAGGATATAGATGGCTAGCAACAGTGCTAGTCATTCTCTGTCGAACAGAAGGAGAAGTCGATGAACGGACAGGCGGAAGAGCAGAGTGAGGCAAGGCAGACGCAGAGGCAGTGTCAGGGGGAATACCAGGAGTGGTAGTCGATATAGTGGTCAAAGTTATAGGAAGTAAGGGCAGAGCAGATGTCAAAGTCGGTGACCCTTGAAGAGGCTGCACCGGAAGAGTAGGAGCCAACTGGAGAGCAGCAGGTGGTTGTGGAGGAGCAGGAGGCAATACAACCAGGGGTTGCACGACTAAAGGTTGCGGAGGTGCTGTAGCACTCTACGCATAGGGGGGTGGCGAACTTAATAAATGCGACATTAACGGATCTTTCTCAAGTTCTTTTGCTGCATCTTGCTGAAGAGGCGGCAAAACTGGGTAACATTTATCGATCGCCATTTTACGTTGCCTGTGCAACTGTTCACTCGCTTGTTCTTCCTCATCATCTTTATATTGCATAGCAGCTTGCATTATCAAAATACCCCTTTCTCTCTTATTTTTCTTCGCTAATTTAATTTCTGTTTAGCTTCCTTTCGCCATAGCCGTAAAGAGTCAAACATCGCCGGCCGGACTTTCTTCTTAAAAAGTTTAACTTCGAGATTATCTAGGATTTCCGTGTCAAAGCTACCATATTGGGGCCATTTTAAAACACCATCCTTTCTGGTGTATCTGATCCACACTTCATTATATGTGATGGGGCCTACTCCATGTTTCACATACAGTTCATAGGTCGGAGTTCCAATCGGAGGAACCGGACACGAGTCCTCCAATCGGGAATCCCTATTACAACCAAGACAAAACAAGTTTCCAAGTCTGCTAAGACCAGGCATCTTCGCTCACTAGTCTACCTTCAAACTTCAAAGGATTATCAAATACGATAGTCTCGTGAATACACGAGTCCCTCGGCTTTGGTACTTGCAAGTTCCAAATCAAAGATCCCAAGGGGATACCCAAACTAAGAACCAACTAAGGACTGGGAGACGCTCCACTTATACTTAACTGAGGTATCGATGACTGCACCAGAAGACTCATCTATCGTTTCGCTCTACCAATCATCAAGGGTCTAAAACAGGGCGATAGTCAGGGCAGCAGTCCTTCGTAGCCGTCGGGAAGCGGGGAACCTCGCAGCAAAGACTTTCGGACCACGTCGACATGCAGGGGTCGATGAAGTGGCGGCCTTCCTCCAGAATTTTCACACAAAGCTCCTCACGAACCTCTGGCTTGGACCGGTACCGCTGATATTGCCCCACGTTGGGCGCCAACTAAAGTACTGGGTTTTTCAGAACCGGTACTGAACTGGTAACCCAGCAGTGCCAGGGAAAACACCCTAAGACTTCGGGTCCTTCCTGTTTCAAACTACAGAAACACAGAGTCTTCTAGGTGAAGTCAAAGATCGAATTTATTGGCTGCAACCAAGTAACAGGTATCCTAGAAGTACAACACGGTGTATATTCTCAGGAGACTGCTCAATCTTACAAAGCCAGCCTTCTCTTTTTATACAAAATATTATGCTTCAGGCAAACATTCTTTAGTTTACAGTTGACCATTCACATATTTTCACTACAAAGGAAAAGCAGAGTCATGATGACAATCCCACATTTCAGTTTGTTCAGCCCACAATCAATTACCCGGCAAGGCCCAGTATTTTCATCAGATATCGACGAAACCCCAATAAAAACGGGCACCTCCTCCTCGTAAAGCAAGTCATAAAGAAGGAAACAGGGACAGGTGTGTGCAAGATTAGGAGTGGTTTGTGTGCCATGAAAGGTTTATGGCACGTTGTGCCTTGATACTATCTCGTTCGGCCACTGGGAGAGGAACTGACCGAACAGGTTTGGCCTTGGGCAGTGGAGTCAGCTTGCCCGGGTCGCAGAGAAGTCAGGAAAGGTGTACGTGTCCTTCAGGATCGTGTTTGGCCTTAATCATTGGCCTATGTGAGGGCAACTCACAAAATGGCTGCCGTACACAAAATGGAACCCGAGGGTTCAGGACGAAAACTACGATTTCAAGGTGAAATCGTCACTCGAATATGACGAAAATGCTTGTGCATAGTGTACTAGCCATTCTCGGTCTTCTGATATCAAATTCATCATGATACGAATATGTTTATGACACAGGTCCAAAATTTTCAGTACCACACAATGCCTGCAGATATCTTGTCTTTAACACCTGAAAAAGAGATCCAGTGTGCAGTGATGTACATGTAATCAGTGGCTTGGCAACTGGTCCACATGTCTGTTATCAGGTGGATACTATGAACAGCACTCTGCTGCAAGGCTTTTCCAAGCAATTCCAGCACGTCGTGGTGTAGTGCTGGAACAGCAACTCTGGCAAAATAGTAGCGGCTGGGAACATTCCATTTTGGGCAGATGGTTGTCACAAATTCCAGGAAACCCATCCCTTCAACAAAAGAAAAAGGGAGAAGGTCCAGTGCTAACATGTTATCAAGCTTAGCATTGTACAAACGTGCTATTGGGTGGTTGCGCTCGTACTTTCCCTCCTGCCTATGCTAAGAATGGTACGCTGCTTGGTATTTCTTTCAGTTATGCTCGATGCAGTACTTCGCATTGCAGACTTCGCACCCGTACTCCTTGGTGTCTCCGGGTTACTCTTACTCTGGTGCCACTGAGGTGTTGCTGATGCGGAGGATGTGGGCTCTACCACTGCAGTGCTAGGGACAGGGGTACTTTGTGTACCACTACCAGATAGAATGTCTCCCTCTTCTTCCTGCTCGACCATGAGTGGACCTTCTACTACTTCCCCACCAACATTAATGGTTCCTGCTTTTATGCTACGTAGGTGGTCCTCCCACTTGATTGCGTGGTGTTTTTTCAAATGGGTCATTTTAGCCTCCGGTACCATAGTTTGTACCAAGCTTACCACGACTAACAGAGGAATGACAAATGGAGCATATAGCAATGTTGTCCTCATTTGCACTAACTGTAAAGAAGTCTCACACTGGGGAGCTTAACTTTTGTCTCCTGCTAGAGGTGCCACTTCCAATGCCGGATGAACTGGAGGTTGTGTGTTGAATTTCACAATGTGGCTGCGCAGTAGTAGCACTACCTACTTCTGCTGAGGTGGAACTTGTGCTGGATGTAGGACGCTGCCGGCCCTGTGCAAATGTAAAAATGGAAGCTGGAAGGAGTTTTGGTGTGGCCTGTGTTGGAGGTATGCGTGCTACATTCCTACTAGTCACAGCCATTCACTATAGGGTTAAAATGTTGGACTCCATGTCCTCAGGCCCAGGAGTAATGCTTGTGATGACTGGGTTTGACTCGTCATCAGCATCATTATCCGGCTGTTTAACATCGCACTCCATAAGTGTAAGGCTTCCTGGAACATTCCTTTTCCCTAGCCTGGTCTTCTTTGGATGTCTCTCCCTCTCATGCTCAGATTGTTGTGGTTCCCAATTGAGATCAAGATTATCAGAAGGGATGCTTGGCGAAGAACTCGATGGACTAACCCTCCTTTTCCTTGGTGGGGATTTGGAAAACAATAGATCTCCTGCATGAGGTACTTCCTCTTCTTCTTGCTCTGCATCAGGCTCAATTTCCTGAACTGCCCCGACTTCGGGAGGAACAACAACTAGTATTGCGGGTGGTGGTTGTTGAACAACAACTATTGCAGGTGGTGGTTGTGGTTTTCGTTAAACATCTACTATTGCGGGCGGTGGTTGTAGAACAACTACTATTACAGGAGGTGGTTGTGGTTGTTCTTTTCGTTGAGCATCTACTATAACGAGCGGTGATTGTTGATGAACAATTACTATTGCGGGCGGTGGCCCAGATTGAACATCTACTATTGCGGGCGGTGGTTGTTCACCGCTTTTCTGCTGTGTTCCCTCTTGCATGGAATGTGTACTACTTTGAGATAGCGATAAGTTTAGGTGAGGCTCAGTATCACTGCTTTCCACCATTACGCTGGCTACCTCTTCCCCACTCATCTGCTTGGGCCTGGGTTGGTGGCTTGGACCCACTGATGCGGAGATGCTGGCCCCAGCTTGGACCCCGGTCACCGCTGCTGCAGGCGTACTTTTTTTCCCCAAAAAATGTTTTCGGGTCAACACCAGACTTAAGTGTCACTTCCTTCTTCTGTTCTTCCTTCTTCTTCTCAGCAACTTTCTTGGTCTTGGAGGACCTGGTACCTGCTTTCTTTGGGCTCATCTTCTTCAGATTTCAGCAGCAGCACTCAGTTGCACAAGTTGCTGAGAATGATGTCTGGTCAGGTGAGTCACACCACACATGACGTAGTACAGAAGGACGTCCGTCTGGCAGTAGAACAGGCGATGAATGATGACAGACACCTCCGCTTCAGTCTTTTGTGCACCTACAAGCAAAGAAGGCAGAATAACATCAGTCGAATGTGGAATTGTTTTAGCTTTAATTTTAATTATTACTAGAAGTATTAGTACACTCAGTAAGAGTAAGAATAGCAAGGAGAACTAAAATGCAAATGTAGTGGAAGTGGAACTTGTTTATCCTTAATATGTGCATCATTTCGGATGGATGCTGCATCAGTGACCTGCAGCAGATAGCAATGGGGATGTGAACAGTAGTAAGCCAACAGGAACAATGGCAAGACACAGGCCAATTTGTCAAAAACAAAACAGCACACTACTACTACCACCTCAGCTCCCACCCACATGGGCACTCATCACAGGTACATGGGTAAAGGCCAGAAAACAATATACTCAAGCAGGCCTATATCCCAATATGGCCAGAAAAAGGAGGATGCCTGTTACACATCACAGCTTAATGCAAAAAAGAAAATCTCCATGGCTAAAAGGTTTGAAAGTTACTCAACAACAACACAAACAACAAAGGCATTTACAGTTGTTTACACACACCCGAACAGTTAACTACACCCCAAACACCACATTTGGAAATTCAATGCATTGCCATCCATGCCCTAAATGATGTTAAATCCAACAGACAAAATGCAAACCGCTACATCAAGCACCCCCGCTGACTACCTCTGGGACTCTAGGCCTACTGGCAGAAGAAATCACAAGTTTGTAGGCCTGTGACAAAACTAAAGCACGATGGAAGGTCACACAAAATGGCCGCCCCCACATGGCCTGGCCACCTCCAACAACATGCAAAGAAAGAGAAGACAGACAATACATGCCATGCCTATGGCAAAAGGACAATGCTTGGCTTCACAAAATGGCCACCCACATGGTCAGGCCACCCTCAGACAACAAAGTACATAGAGGACAGAACAGTAAGTGGTCCATGCTCCAAAAACTACAACCAAATGACAACCTGAGCAGTTTCTTTAGCAAAATGAACAGCATCAACATTTTCGAGAAGGTTTTATGCAACTCAAGACATATTGCTTGCGAGTTTGCAAATACGGCGTGTTAGGCAGCACGAATTGTACAAAACGTCGTTATCGCGTGCCCAAGCATGCACATTGAGCGCGCGAAGAAGACAAAAACTGTAAGGTCGCGTTGTGGCACTGTGCAAAGTTACCAAAACTACGGGAGCTGAATTCTAGGGTTACCTAGTGTGCAGAAAAAGCCATATTATTCAACACACACCCAAAACCTGCAATTCAACACCAAAAACACATTTTGCTAATCAATCCAAAGCCATCCATGACCTACATGATGTTACACTTACAACTTAAACACCACAATAACAGTTGAACAACTTTCATGCACCCATAATGATGACTCTAGTAGTACCCTTGGGCCTACTGGCAGAGTAGGCCACTAGCTTGGAAGCCTATGGCAAAAACACGGTGGCCTAAAACACAAAAAGGCCGCCACCACCTGGCCAAGCCCCCTACAGAAAGTAAATGAACTCAAGCAGGCCTTCACTAACTACATGAACTACTAGGGTTACCTAATTTTACTAAACAAAATGAAATTCCACTACAACAGAGTTTGCTATTGAATCCAATGCCATCCATGATGTTTTACAGACACCACAGAAACATGGTTGGAGCCGTGGGTACCTCCAGGCCTACTGGATGAAATTTCAAAGACATACAACTTGGCCCCTCATGAAAGTACAGGCCTCCCTCAATAATAATTTTTACGATAGATTGAGAAGCACAGAAAACTGTTGGTACAAAAATACCCAAACCAAACAAACATTTACAGTACACCAATTCTCAATTCTCAAACTTACTTGTAAAAGAAAAGGTCAAATCTAAAATTCCTCAATAAATCCAATCAAATGCTATGATGCAGCAGACATATACAAAGAGTGATCCTTCCTGCTCCAAATCCAAGTGAAAGTGAACACCACATGGACAAGGCACTGAGAGGAGCCTGGTGGGCAGGAACAGGAAGTTGGAGACTCAGGGGCACTTCCTTTCTCTTGAAAAAAGAGTAGAAACAAAAAGAGGACTCCTAGCCCAAATAAATACAGCCAAATCACAATCTGAGGGGTTTTCCTGAGCAAAAGGATCATTTTTGAGAAGGTTTTAACATGCTCGAGAGATATTCTGTGCCAGATTGCAGTTTCTGCGTGTTCGGAAACGTGATCTTACAAACACGGCGCTGCAAGGAAGATCACGCGTCCTAATGACATGTTTGTGCGTCCGAATGACGTTATTGCGTTCTCACAGTCGCATGGGATTGTGCGGCTGGATTCCAAACATCGTAGCGAACGCGACCGGGAGAGAAAAGCGAGAAAGCGAACGCAGAACCACGGTAAGTCAATACCGCGCACGCGAGAATGCTATTGAGCATGCGAGGAAGAAAAACTACTATGCTATGCTGTAAATTGCGAAGTAGTCGACAACTTCGTGCTCAATGCGAAGCGCGAACTTGCCGAAAATTCGCAAACTCCGCGAGCGGAGCGTAGTTCTCCGCCCAGGGTTAATTACGTCCCAGAAAGTTTTAAAAAAATCAATTGGAATTTGATCGGGCCCTGCGGCCTTACCAGAGGGGAGACTAAATAAAGCAGCCATAATCTCTTCCGAGTCCAGTGGTGCCTCTAATCTCCTGACTTCTTCCTCAGGTCGAGTAGTCACCGGGATATTCCGCAAATATTCAAATATTTCAAAGGGGTCCTTTACTTGCTTTTCATCATATAATGTAATATAGAATTGTCTAAAGACTTCTCGTATCCCTTCAGGATCTGAAAATAATCTCCCAGCAGCATCCTCCATCTCCCTTACTTCCCCCATGGATACATTCTGTCTGGTACGAATCGCAAGGGTGCGGCCAACAGATTCATTAAACTCGTACCACCTCTCTCTGTTTGCCAAATAAGTTTTAGCAGCCTTATTCGCTATGCTTTCCTCTGCTTCCATAGCTACTTTAATAAGCACCTGGTCTAATGATGCCCCAGCTATCACATTCTGGATCAGTTCTTCCTCTGCATCTGACAAAGCCTTAACTAATTGTGCCATTTTTCCCCGTTCCTATTTCCATTTAAATGTGCTAAAGCTTACTGTCTCCCCCCGAACAGCTGCCTTAAAAGCATCCCACATGATCCCTGACGCCGTGCTACCCCTGTTAATGTCCAAGAAGCTCTTAATCCATTGAGTCATATGTAGGATGTAGGCATCATCTTTCAATAACCCTCTCTCAAAAGTCCACACCAGGTCCGGACTCTTACTTGTTACAATATTCAGAGTTAAGATCAGAGGATTATGATCCGAGATAATCCGGGGGAGTCTTTCAATTTTAACTTTAGATAATAGGGAGTTCGATGCAAAAAAGTAATCAAACCTTACACATACTTAATGGGGGGCCGAATAAAAGGTAAACCCTTGTTCACTAGGCTTTAGGCTTCCCTATACGTCTGCTAGTGCATTATTCCTTGCGAGATTGATTATTGCACGACAGACTCTTTTTTTCCTGCCCTGATATCTCCCACTGAGGTCCAAGCCAAGCCCCACTGCCCCGTTAATGTTGAAGTCCCCGGCTAATATAATACTTGGGGACCAGATGGCTAATTCCAGATTCAAAAAATCAAAAATATCCGGGTCATCTTCCGTCTAGCCTTATATAGAGCCTAGGGTAACCTATTCATCATTGATTTTACATTCTATAAGCACCCACCTACCCCATTGATCTTCTAGTTTCCCGGCATTTAGACAATATCGCCACTCCTCTGTTTCTAGCCCCCTGCTTTGAATATGCAAGTAGACGATATCCTAGCTGTTCTAACAGGTATCCTTTTGCTCCCTCGATATGCGTTTCCTGAAGGCATACGAAATCTGCGTTCAAGGTTCTCAATAATGTAGCCACCCACTGCCTTTTACTGCGATCATTCAGCCCACAGACATTTATCGTGATTATTCGAGTACCCATTAAAAAACATCCGGTGATTGCCCTAACCAGTTATCCATGAAAAAAAAATGTTGGGCGTTTTTCCCTTCCTCAACTACCTCAACCAACTGTGTTCCATCACTGTGAATACCCTGTACCCTCAGATTTGTGTTTCTACCCTGTATACCCAAACCCACTCTTGCTAAACCGTGCCCTGTACCCCCTCCTCCCTACTCCCCCCGGACACCTTCCCTCTACCCCCTTACGGGCAAATAGGTCAATCCTGACCTATATGTAGCCCCAGGTGCCCCCCCTCCTCCCTGTAAACACCCTGATACATACTATGCCGGTGCTGCTGCTGCTGCCGCTACCCGACCTAATAGCAAACTTGCTACGTTAGCTATATCTTCAATCACTGTTAGTGAGCCTTCTGGTTTGTCTGCCTCAAGGCAACCGTCATGTTTTTTGTCCCCCTTTTCTTTCTTTTAACTCAGTTAGATATGCCTGGGCTTTGATTTCAGAGAAAGAAAACCTATTCTGCCTGTTGTCCACCACTTTGAGCCGACATGGAAACATCAGATAAGCCTCACAGCCCGCATTCTGAAAAGGAGATATTAATTGCCTCATTCGCCACCTTCTCTCGACTGTGGTGTGACAAAAGTCTGGGCGGGCAAAGAATGTGGTACCATTATAGGAACGTCTGGCTTCAGGTTTGGCTCTATCCATAATCTCTTGCCTTAGTAAGAAGTTCCCCACATACACCAGAATTTCCCTACGTTTATCAGTTACAGGTCCTTTCTTTTGTACAAGAGGAAACCTATGGGCACGCTGTATTTCATTCTCCCAATTCCAGACTGATAGCTCCTGGAAAGCCCCCCTGAGTAGATCAATAACATATGCCCGCACATCCTGCCCTTCCTTCCCTTCTGCAACCCCAAGTAGTCTAACATTATTCCACCTTTGGCGGTTCTCGAAGTCCTCGAGCTTCCATTGTACGTCTGCTGACATCTTCTCCTGGTCCTCTTTAAATTCCTTCCACTTTGCAGCGTCTTCTTCGAGTTTCCATGTCCTTTCTTCCACCTCTGTGACCCTTGCTGCCATGTCTGCATAAAGTTTATTTACTTTCCGTAATGATCCTTGTATTTTTGGATTCACCTGTTTGGCCCTCCGAGATTCAGACCTAGCCTCCCCCTGCATTTGTTTTAGGGTGGCGTACAACAAGTTCATAGTTGTGGTATGTGCTGGGCTATTGGAATGAGAGTGGGGCAGATTAACAATAATATAATAATATGGAAGTTTATAAAGCGCCTGGTTACGCGCACCGGCGTGTCCCCGCGCTATGGTGAGAGACAATGAGGAGGCCTTCCTCCTTGCTGATACTGCTGAGCGGAAGCAGAGTAGTCCCAATCCAGCTTTTTAGCCACCTCAGGTTGCGATGGACTTACTGTAACTTTTGACCTAATACGAGATCTGCTCTTCATGTTCTTGGCTCTCCGCTTAGTATATGCCTTATGAGCTTCTGCACTATCGGGCGTTGATACATCAGATTCCAATTCAGGGTTTCCTATATCACTTTCAGACAGTGAGACTGATTCATCCTTATCCTCATCATCTTCCTCATCGTCATTTATAGAATAGAAGCAATCATCACTGAGGGACCCTGGGTTCAAAGCCAGGTAATCTACTCTTTGTACAGGGGTTGTACGCTTACTGAGTACTCTCAAGTTTCCTCCAGTGTTATTGCCTAGAGTCGTAATGTCCTTGGGACGCATTACTTGCACCAAATCTATGTGTATAGCCCCGGTATTTTTGACAGTCCCCTTAACCTGCGCGAGTGTAACTGCATGCAGTAGATTATTCATTGCTCTGGGTGTTCTGTACAAGCCCTCCCCTACGGGCCCCCCACCGTCTATCAGGATCTCAGCCCCGTCCCAGTTTTTCCAACTATTTCCTGGCCAGCACCATTTGTAGAAATAGCCAGGGGTATGCCCCCCCCGCCAGCACTCTCCTTACCACTCACGATTGAATCAACGGAGGGTTGCAGTTGCCCATCCAGACCTGCTCCAAAGACACCATTATCCTGCACCCAAGAGGCCTGATTATTCTGCTCCAGTATCCGATCGCTCCGCTCTGTCAATTCCAGAGAGACCGCTTGAGAGAACGTCAATCGCGGCGTCTCATCTGTCATCCGGGGGTCGTTATCATTGCCTGCGGCCTCCATCGCCATCCGGTCATCATTGCAGCAAGGGCTCGGCTCTTCCAATCCGCCAGTGTTTGTATCCGGAGTGCAGGCCTTCCGAGAGGGGGAGAGCGCCGGACTCGATGAGGGAGCCGCGAACGACTCATGCAAGGTAGGCTGCCGCATGTTTCCCTCTTTAGCCAAGGCTTCACCATTCTGACGTTCAGATTCGTGTATCTGGCTAAATAACTGGACCCCTCCTGAGGCGATAAGCCGGGAGGTAGATTGTTACTGAATTTTGTCTGTTAACTTGCTGAATGCGAGCGTATGTTAACTGCATTTTAAACGGCTATTTTTAAAAACTTATTTTCATTTACTGCACCTACCTAGAATTCTGCCCTCACTTTACCTTTTCCCTGCACATTGACGTTAACTGCCGATTTTAGGGCTGAGTACCGAGTTCAAGGAAACATATTCACAAACGGCAGACATCTTAGGTGGGAGGTGTGAGCCTCGTCAGCGCTCTAGCCATCCCTACATAAGGAGCCCTTTGGAAAGTAACGCGAGATTCGTGTATCTGGCTAAATAACTGGACCCCTCCTGAGGCGATAAGCCGGGAGGTAGATTGTTACTGAATTTTGTCTGTTAACTTGCTGCATGCGAGCGTATGTTAACTGCATTTTAAATGGCGATTTTTAAAAACTTATTTTCATTTACTGCACCTACCTAGAATTTTGCCCTCACTTTACCTTTTCCCTGCACATTGACGGTAACTGCCGATTTTCGGGCTGAGTACCGAGTTCAAGGGAACATACTCACAAACGGCAGACATCTTAGGTGGGAGGCGTGAGCTTCGTCAGCGCTCTAGCCATCCCTACATAAGGAGCCCTTTGGAAAGTAACGCGAGATTCGTGTATCTGGCTAAATAACTGGACCCCTCCTGAGGCGATAAGCCGGGAGGTAGATTGTTACTGAAATTTGTCTGTTAACTTGCTGAACGCGAGCGTATGTTAACTGCATTTTAAACAGCGATTTTTAAGAAACTTATTTTCATTTACTGCACCTACCTAGAATTGTGCCCTCACTTTACCTTTTCCCTGCACATTGACGGTAACTGCCGATTTTCGGGCTGAGTACCGAGTTCAAGGGAACATACTCACAAACGGCAGACATCTTAGGTGGGAGGCGTGAGCTTCGTCAGCACTCTAGCCATCCCTACATAAGGAGCCCTTTGGAAAGTAACGCGAGATTCGTGTATCTGGCTAAATAACTGGACCCCTCCTGAGGCGATAAGCCGGGAGGTAGATTGTTACTGAATTTTGTCTGTTAACTTGCTGAATGCGAGCGTATGTTAACTGCATTTTAAACGGCGATTTTTAAAAACTTATTTTCATTTACTGCACCTACCTAGAATTCTGCCCTCACTTTACCTTTTCCCTGCACATTGACGGTAACTGCCGATTTTCGGGCTGAGTACCGAGTTCAAGGGAACATACTCACAAACGGCAGACATCTTAGGTGGGAGGCGTAAGCTTCGTAAGCGCTCTAGCCATCCCTACATAAGGAGCCCTTTGGAAAGTAACGCGAGATTCGTGTATCTGGCTAAATAACTGGACCCCTCCTGAGGCGATAAGCCGGGAGGTAGATTGTTACTGAATTTTGTCTGTTAACTTGCTGAATGCGAGCGTATGTTAACTGCATTTTAAACGGCGATTTTTAAAAACTTATTTTCATTTACTGCACCTACCTAGAATTCTGCCCTCACTTTACCTTTTCCCTGCACATTGACGGTAACTGCCGATTTTCGGGCTGAGTACCGAGTTAAAGGGAACATACTCCCAAACGGCAGACATCTTAGGTGGGAGGTGTGAGCTTCGTCAGCGCTCTAGCCATCCCTACATAAGGAGCCCTTTGGAAAGTAACGCGAGATTCGTGTATCTGGCTAAATAACTGGACCCCTCCTGAGGCGATAAGCCGGGAGGTAGATTGTTACTGAATTTTGTCTGTTAACTTGCTGAATGCGAGCATATGTTAACTGCATTTTAAACGCGATTTTTAAAAACTTATTTTCATATACTGCACCTACGTAGAATTCTGCCCTCACTTTACCTTTTCCCTGCACATTGACGGTAACTGCCGATTTTCGGGCTGAGTACCGAGCTCAAGGGAACATACTCACAAACGCCAGACATCTTAGGTGGGAGGCGTGAGCTTCGTCAGCGCTCTAGCCATCCCTACATAAGGAAACGGTTACCCTCCACGATAGCGGACGCGATTTGTGGACGCGCCTTCCTCAGCGCCGGAGTCACGCCAGAGTCAGCCCGTCTGCGCCCATCCGCGCCTCGGACGAGCCCGATGGCCATGGCTCTGAATCTCTTGCATCCCAGATACTTATCACAGGTACCAACTAGTAAAGTATTAAATATACCCTATACAACTCCCCGTCTCATAAGATATAGTCCCGAGCAATTAATGGCTCTGAGACCCCCTATACAACCGCCCTGCTGTCTTTTTGAATTAGCCAGGGAGAATAATGTTTGTCACAACTGTACTCTTGCTATAAACTCTGCCGGGACCAAAAACATGGAGGATAGAATTCATAAGAAATATCCTAATCCTAATTCTGGATCATTTACATTTCTTAGCCTGAATTGCCGTTCCCTACCAAAACACAAGACTGAGATATTTAACCTACTACTAGATGAGGCTCCTGACGCCTTGTTCGTAACTGAAACCTGGCTTTAGGAAAGTTCCGGACCTGATGTTGTCATGGCTCTCCCGGATTCATATGCGATTACACGACTTGACCGGATAAACAAGTTAGGTGGTGGCATAGCCATCATTTAAAAAAAAATCTATAACTGTGATTTCAAAAAATTCCCATGCACCGGTGCGAAGGTGCCATTTTTAAAATCATACTTGCTCCTAATTTTACCTTTTCAGGTGCCCTTATTTATCGACCACCAGGTGCGGTATCAAACTGGTTGACCAATATGTCAGAACTTATTTGCCCCTTAGTAATGAAGGCTGCTAACTTCACAATTATCGGTGATCTGAATCTACATCTGGATAAAGATCACTGTATAAATGCCACCAAATTGATTGCTGATCTTGCATCTCTTAACCTAACCTTGAAAAATTCTGGCCCCACGTACATCGCCGGTCATCTATTGGATCCAATTTTTTCCACTATTACTAATTTGGACACTTCCCCCGCCTTACCCATTCCTTGGTCAGACCACTTTCTTATTAAATTCTCATTTCGAGTACAACTGTTAAATAAGGACATATCACCGGTTCCAACCCATGCTGTTAGGAAATGGAAAAGATTAGATATTAATATCCTGAATACTTTTTTAGAAGACACTACACCTTGCACTAAATCAAGAGTGCAAAGTCTCGACATCCGTCCAAACATGGCTCATGACAGCCATCGACTCGTGTCTGCCCAAAACGAAGCCATGGTTCAATGAATCTTTAAAGCAAGAAAAAACCAAATGTAAAAATGTTGAACGTCAATGGAGGAAGAATATAAAATAAAACTAACACACTATCAAATGATGTGTAGCAAAGCTAAAGCAGAATTTGTATGCTCCAAAATTACACAAGCCTTAAATCAAACTAAAACACTTTTTAAAATAGTGAAAGTGCTGGCTGGCTCAAATACTTCACAAACCCCACCTGACCTCAATAAAACACAATGTGACCAACTAGCTACCTTCTTTGTAAACAAAGTGGATAAAATATATCAGAGCATCGAACAAGCACAGAATGAACAAAACAAAGCTAATATGGATGTTCACAATTCTTCCCTTGACAGACTGAGCGATCTGACTGATATACTAGGCCCTAGTGTCTGTGACATTCATACCGCTTCACTAGAAAATTGGCCCTTGCTCAATATTGATACTGTTACTGACCTAATTAATACGATCAAATCAGGCTCACCAAGAGACCCGTTACCATGCTCTATCCTAAAACTACTTAGTAGGAAAGCTATGTCTATTATCACCGACCTCTTAAATACATCCCTGCAGGAAGAACAAGTGCCGGATGAATGGAAACATGCAATGATCCATCCACTGTTAAAAAAAGCTGATGCTGATCCAAACCTGCCTTCTAACTTCCGGCCAATTTCTCTCCTCCCCATTTTTGCTAAGATTCTGGAGAAACACATCCACCGATCTCTCATGGATTTTATAACCATGCACGACCTGTTGCCCTCCCATCAGTCAGGCTTTCGTGCAGGCTTCTCTACTGAGACTACCTTGTTGGGTGTTACAGAGAGTATCAGAGCTTTGATAGATAGAGGAGAAACGGTGGCACTTGTGCTCCTTGACCTTAGTGCCGCATTTGATACGGTGTCACATGCGGTACTAATGCGGACACTCTATTCGATAGGTATTCGTGGCACTGCCTTAAACTGGATCAAATCATTGCTAGAGAATAGAACGTTCCAAGTTTTCTCTCAATCTGCCTGCTCGGATACCCTGACCTTCAAACACGGAGTACCACAGGGCTCGATTTTAAGTCCGCTGCTTTTTAACTTGTATATGAGTCCGCTCGCAAAAGTAGTAGAAGAAACTGGATTGCTGATGTTCTCCTATGCTGACGAATCTCAGCTTCTCTTCTTTCTTTCCTCTACGGAAAGCGATAATCCCTCCACCTTAAATCTAGGATTGGGAAAGATTGCAGGGTGGATGCAAGAAAACTTCCTCAAATTAAACGGTGAAAAAAACGAGTTAATTGTCCTGGGAAAAAAACAAGGAACTTTGGGGGCCCCATCGTTGGCCATTAGAAATGGGTACTCCCCCGATTCCAACTACACAGGCTCGTAATCTAGGTTTCATTGTGGATGACTCGTTGAATATGCACCAGCAAGCTGTGAAAACATCGGCTACTTGCTTCGCAATTCTGAAATGGATAAAAAAAATATGCTGGATGCTACCTGAACACACCAAAAAAACGGTCATCAATGCCTTAATAACATTCAGGCTTGATTACGGCAATGTGCTATATCTGGGGGCAAAAAAGGCAACGATCCGCAGACTGCAAACAGTGCAGAACGCAGCGGAGAGACTGTTAGGGAAAATTCCCATCTTCTCATCCACCTCCAAATTCATCCGAGAGCTGCATTGGCTGAGAATAGAGAACCGGATCAAATTCAAATCCCTATGTTTCATGCACAAGATCTCCACCAAAAAAGCCCCCAAGTATTTACAAAATCTGGTCCGCCCTTACGACCCTTCTCGGACTCTAAGATCTACAACAGCCAACAATTTTGTTATCCCTTAAATAAAACTACAACGCATGGGTGGCAAATCCTTTGCTTTCCTTGGACCCTCACTGTGGAATACTATGCCATATGCTCTGCGCTCTGAGGTGAGCTATATGAAATTCAGGAAAGCCTTAAAAGCTTGGCTATTCAACATCTAAGTTGGTTGTCTTGTCATTTACTACTGAATCATAGCGCCGGGAAACCCTTTGTTGGGTAGCTGTTGCGCTATATAAGCTAAATAAATAAATTAAATAAAATACTCTTCTTATTATTCTGGCCCTTTTCCTTTTTCTCTTTTGGCCTCTCAGTGATAATGCTTTCTTCGTCTTCATTGATGTCTTTCCCCACATCTCTGCGAGATTGTGCCATCGACCTTAGATTAGTGTTAAGGGTCATCACACCGGGATCGCTAAGGACAGCCTTGTCCTTTTCTTTCTCTTTTTGCCCCTTCTGTGGTTTTGGTCCTCTCTGGGCCATATCTTGCAAGTTTACCAGTAGATATCCAGAAAAAGAGGCGCTGAACCAAATTCAACGGATAAAGCATGCTCCAGCTTCAGGCAGCAGCGCACACCAGCAGCATTTCAAAAAGTCAGTGGGAGAGGGAGAGGAGTGACTGCTCCCTACGACCTGCCAGTGGCCATCTTGCCTCCCGTTCAAGCCCATTTCTTTGAGATTCAAAAGGATTTCTTAAAGACCAATTTTGCTCCCATTTGTACCCAGGACAAACATCAGATGTTGTCCTCATTCTGTTCTTCTACAGGTCCAGAGAGTTTTGAGGAGGGTATTGAGTATGCCTCATTTATTTATACCAACTTGAGGGTGGGGCGACTCCTCCCTAATCAATGGGGTGAGGTGTCCCAGGGTTTACCATGCTCACGCTTGTAGCATTTCCTGTGAACTTTACTGCAATAATCCCACATTACCCCTCTCTGCCTAACTCTAGGTATTGAAAACGTTCTCTCCTTGTGCACAGCCTCTGTGCTCACCCCAGAGGTGTGGTTGGGAAAATGAACACCTCCCCTCCGTGGTCACTTCGAATTATTCATGGGGGCAGCTCCATCCCCACTGGGATTGGAGCCTACCTGACTAGAGGGACAAAGAAAAGGGCCTGTTTAGGCCTCAGCTAACATTTACCAGTGACAGTGGAGGCCTCCTTGAAGTAAATCACCAACCTGTCAGAAGAACAGAAACACCTCCCCCAGCTTGAGACCTTCTTCTAGGCCATCGAGGTGAGCCTGTCTTACATGGAAGCAAAGTACAGCACAGTCTGCAAAACTGCCAGAAAATTGCAGTGAAGGGTGAGCACAAACGCAGCCATAGAACATCGAAGCCACCACAGCTCCAATAATGGAATGCTGTGTTACCCAACGTTTGCCAGAAGTAGGGCTCCCAAAAAGTGTGTAAAATTCTCGTGAGCTCAATCAAAAAAGACCCTAAACGTCTGGAAACCTGTCAGTTCTGAGAAATAGTACAAGAACTCACCACATACTAACAGCATCTTCCCTGCATAGATGACTCGGAGCCCCCCTGTAGCGTGGCTGTCGGTGGTCACCCCGTGCTGCCATCTTCATCCAATGGAGCTCCCAAAATCTCAAGCCATACCTCCTCAATATTCAACTGGAAATAATATCTTTAGTTTTCCTGATGATATGTTATTCCCCAACTAATCTTTGAATAGAGGGAAAATTAATACAAATACATGGATTGCCCCGCAATGATTGAGCATCCTGGTAACATGGGTAGTGAATGGAAAAAAGCACTGTCCTGCACATCGATTTAAATGACAGCTTTCCCTTTATTTGTATTTATTTTCCGAGATAACAAAACTATATAAAACATTATAATAAAACATAAAAAAATCATAATTAATTATCAATTGATTTATTTGTAAAACGTATTCTTGAGTAACTGTCTCAAAAGCAGTTGCAAATATCTGTTTATGATTGGATAGTCTTTAGGCCTGAAATGTAATGACTATTGTTTTGAGCATCTGCAATGTGATTTCCTTTGATGAATGAATAAAACATATACATTTAACATCGTGTTAGTAAGTTGTAGCCTATTGATATCTATTTTCTTATTGCGACAAGAAGCACTGCTCAAAAAAATTCTACCTTAAATAAGGTCACGATAGGTAATTTGAAAAACAGTTGAAGATGAATTGAGACAATGAACACGACAACACTTACGTTAAGAGCATATATTTGAATATAAGGCACGTGAAAACGCCATCTTTACAGCGGCCAGGGCTTGGGAAATGAAGGGGCAAGAAGACAGCAGGAGAGAGTGTGTGACGAAGAGACAATGGCAGGACTGACTTAACGGTTAGAAGGTGAGTTTTAAGAACCAACCCAACAGTCGAGTAGCAAAGCAAGGGTGTGACCGTGAGGTTGAACTGTTGACAGTTCTATCAAACAGAGAGTCGGAATAAAGGAGAGCTAATAAGTCCAAAGGACGTTTGAAAAAAGTGAAGGAGAAAAGGTTAGTGTAATAAAGGGAGAGAGCCCCAAAAAAGTGTGAACTTCAAGGGGAGAAGCTTTTGGCAGAAAGTCAACGGAAGCTTTGTTCATTTATGTAGTAGGTGAGCGGTGGACAGAGACATTTTAAGGCAGGAGCAAAATATGCTTTGGCCCAGGGCCCCAGCCTTCGGGAGGGCCCCTGATAAGAGGTAGCTCTGTTCTGCAAAGTCTTTCTTGTCCTGAGTGCCTTGAATAATTATTAAGCAGATTTTTTTAAATACAGTTTTCCTTCACTTTATTTTTAATGTGGGTGTTGTGTGAGTGTCTATTACCGACATCTGTTGCATTTATGTTTCATACAACATCCATAAAAAATGATTTTTAGATCAAGATAGGTCCTCCCATGTGAGAAATGTTAGGGTGTCACAGGGATTATTTGCAGTGATGTTAGTGACCTACTGATGTGCTACAATATTGAAAACACAAGTCCCTATCCCTGAATATTAGATGCAAACACATTTAGGATTTGGACCTGAGTGCTTGTGACTTGTCAGTGGCCTGGCCAAAGAGGGCATGAAAGTGCTGAAATTGGATCATAAATCCAAAGCAGTTCCGAACAGGAGTGCCCAAAATCCGTTTGGCCCAGGGCCCCCAAAACCGTAAGATGTCCCATTGAATAGTTTTGTTTTTTGATGTTCATGAGTAGGTTATTAAAGCTTTTAAGTTTACTCATAACAAATGTGTTCATGACAGATTTAGGGTCTCTTTGACAATAGAGTCGCCTGCCAGTGCCACGCATAAACCTCAGTTTAGAAATTAATGAGCTGCTGGGTTTCTTCTGACAGAGTTCATCTTGCTCTCCCAGCAGAGGCCTGTGTCCCAGGGCCCCATCTGGCACAGAACCTCTGAATCAGTACATTTTTATGATCACCTTATTTAGGGCGAACTTTTTACCATTCACGGACAGGACATTGAACAACGGAAAGTATGTATAGTAGGAGAATGCGATGCATGTTAGGGTTTTTTTATTTTCTAAATCATCAGATAAATACAGGGCCTCAATTATGAAAAGTGACGCATCGCTGCGTGAAAACAGTAAGGCGTCCCTTTTCATTGCGCCCTCATTGCAACAAGCTGAATATATATTTTACAATATGACGCATCACGTCACAAGGAGTTACAGATACGTCAGTAATTCTGACGTATCTGTAGGCTCATAATTGACGCATTGCTGAAGTGTGTCACAAAAGTGACACAAGTTCAGCAATGGGTTCCACACCAAGTTAGAAAAATAGAGCAACATGTAATAAATATAACAAGACCAAAACAACAAAAACACTTGAACCAGTGATATGAAATGTGATGGATTTTTGTGAAAACAGCACAAAGCATCAACTCAGGATTTCTGTTTGTGATGGACCGGGTCAAGGCCAAACGTGATAGAGGGCAGGTTAGATACAGTCATCAGGTTGGGCCTGCTGAAGTTTACCTACACAAATCCATGCCGAGTGTCCCGTTCAGGGTCACGGGGGCTGCAAGGAGCAGTAAGAGCATTGCAGGAAGCTGCCAGCAAACTGCAAAGATCCTGTAGTCTTCATGGAGGTGTGGTACACAGGAACTTTGGATTGGTAGTTCCCGCCATCAGTTAATGCTGCAGTGCGATGGTGCGATGGTACGACTCCTGGAGCTTAGAATTGAATTGGGGTGCAAGAGGCAAGGTCTTGTTGCAGACTGGCCCAGTGGTTGCGAAGAGACCAAAAACTTAAACATACAGTTCTTTGAGCAACCGCAAGGGTCCAGGACCTAAGGGTCATGACTTTAGGGTCAGGAACCCACTTCAGCTGGGCACAGAGCCTAGTGCAGGATGTTAGGGAGCCTTTTATCTCCCTGAGACTCTGATCCGGAGGCCACCCCTTGGAGTCACTATGGTGTCCTGGGTTCAAGGGTGAGGTTGTAGGTCCATTTCTTTTCTCACCAAGAAATATATTTGGTCTATGTATGTTGTTGCCCTTTTAAATCTTACTTGAAGTACTCATTACACTGGGATTATTATCTGTTGAATTAAATATTTGAACGTACGAACCGAAATACGCATGACTAGTTTAGTCCGGCGGACCTTCTAAAATATAGGGTGAAAAAACTAGACATTTTATATATGCTTTTAGTTATGTTATTAAAATATATACAGCTCATGAATACCAAACGGTGTCTTGGCGCAAACTGTCTTGCAGCAAGCTAAAGCACTATTTGTTTAATAGCCAAGTCTTTAGGGCCTTCCTGAAGGACGTTAAAGAAGGAAGACTTCTGATGGAGATGGGGAGAGTGTTCCAGATCTTCGTGACACCCACTTACAGAATCTCTGAGAGCTCATCAGTTTCACCCCTTCAGACCAGAGGCATCTGTTTGGAGAATGCCAATGCAGTGACCACCTCAGAAACTGAGGACCAGTACTATGTCGTGCCTTGGTGGATGGGCAGGGGTTTGCTCTATCTTGACTTTCACTTTGGGGATTTTCCAAAGCTGGATGGGATTGCACTCATGGTCGAGCAGCTCAAGTATTTTTCGTGCACTTTTTAGTATTATTGTCAGGGCTTTCGTTGGGTGTGAAGCATCAGGTCATAAATCACAAACAGTTTACCTTTGAATAATGATGGCATAGGTTGATCACACTATATGGTTTTATCCTATGTGTGCATAAGTTATATATAACACTGATGCCAGATTTTGTTGAAGTAGTGGAACAAATTAAGACTTGATGTGTTGTTTTCTAGTGGGTAGTAAACGGTTTGGAGCTCTGGCGGGATTCTTGCTACCTATTTACAGTTTTACTACTGGAACCAGATTTCTGATGGTAAGCACTTTTTATTGGCCTGCCTAGTACGAACAATTAACTATTATGTATTTGTGTGCTTGATGAGTTTTGATTGAATTAAAGTTCTGCTGAGGAATCTTCTTCTCAGGATGGAAATGTGATTTCATGTCTGTGCTTTTGAACTCTTTTAACTAGCCTATATCGGTTTTCCTTTTGTATATATCCCTTTTTTGCGTTCCTGTTTTGTCTCTATAACACTATTATATGGGTACTGTATACACAGAAACAATGAGTAGTGGGAGGTTCATGGTGGACAGATTTTTAGGTGTATATAATAAATACTTGTGCTATTATGGTATGCTGTGTACCATGGTTTCCAGCCATGGAATGTTTAAAAAGGGTGGCACACAATTAATGATTGGATGTCACTATTGGTTTCAATGGGTATTCATGGTTTTAAAGAAAGCCTTTTCTTTTTTTGTTTAAGGGTTAGGGTTGTACTGAATCACTCGTATGTTTTTATGTCCCTTTTATATGTAACTGGTCCTAGGTAATGTATTTGTCTTTCTTACTTATGTTCGCAGCCAAGAAGAAGGGCTTGTCTGGGGCAAAACGCGTTGGTTGCATCTGACTGTAATATTCTCAAGATTGAAAAAGAAGAAATAAAAAAGAACACTCAAATAATATTGGACTTTATCCATAATCTTGGAAATGTTTTTGACAGTGGGCTTGATGCTAAAAATTTTGTGTTAACTCTTCTGTTGCCTCTTATTCCCTGTGTTTTATGTTATGTATAATAGCCTAGACATGTGCACATGCAAACAAGCAAATCACACTAGCAATGCCCAAACAGACAGACCATGCCATTCATGACAGTTCTGGAAGGTTTTGTGACAAGCTCTCAGCGGCCATCTTGGTTGATGAGTCTATTTAAGCCACACCCATCATCGCAACCAATGCTAGGCAATAGGTGCCCTGGCAGTACAAAAGAACACCTGCAAAGCTCAATAGAAGAAGATCATTGACGGCATTGCTCCAGCAGCAAACAGAAACTCTGCTGAGCACAACAACTGATAGAATCCTAATTACTGAACCGTGAGTAAGGAATGACTTCATGTTCATTCGCTGCGTGCTAACACAACAAATCCCTGTGCGTGAGGAAGAATTGATAATTGGCAGCAAAGCAGCATCCTTGGGAAAAGAGACTTTTCACCCTGGGCAACAGAGACTTATTTTGGCAAAAGGCTTGTACAGCATCAGGCCAGGCATGAGATGATTGGTGACAAGAGTCTCAGCAAACCTCAATGAGCCAAGCTCGCCCCCTGACACTAGTTACTAAAGTGGCACGAGACCCAACCTGGAGATATGCGAATCTTTGCCTCTGTGTATACCTAACTTCATAGGGTTTCATAGAGAGTCTACCTATATTTGAGGTGATCTCTCAGAATTCAGTAAGACCAAGCAAACCACCATGTGATAACACAAGTGTGTGTGCAGGGAGAGAGTAACATAGTACACCTTATCACACCAGATCACAAGTACACTCATAACCATGAATAGAATTCTGAAGCAGACGAGACCCGAATGTGACAAATATTATTTTAACCCTTCCCCAATTCCCTTCTTTGATTCATGGAGGAGAGCTTCTAAGGCTCTTTCCCTGCAACTTAGAGGGGATTGGAGGACTACCATTGTGCATCACTTCCACTAGGTAGATGCCACAGATTAGTCAATTTATACCCCAGTAGTAACTTGGGTTTTGACAGCTGGACCAAGGTTTGAGGGGTCAATAACCCCAAACTCCAGCATCTTGGAGATCTCCTTAATGCAGGCTCTTACCTTAAGTGACAGCTGGCAGATTTTATTCTTCACTGGCGTGCTGTCCCCAATGTCAACATCATAGGCACAGCATGCAGAGAGTTCTGGAATAAGGGATATTAAAGAGGCAAACTGCCCCAACAACTGCAGCTCGTCTCTGTTGCTCTACGATCAGTGTAGGGGAGAAACTGCCACCCTCCACCGGCCCATTCTGCTCACTCCCGGGAAGAAAGGAGGTTTGGGTTAGATTTACTCTCCTCTTCCACCCCATCATTCGTGACAGGAGCATGGTTAACTCAGACCTCTCAAAGTAGTGTTTAAAGCAATTGCCCTTCTAAAACCGGTAATAGGTTCTGGCAATTTTAAGGCCCACCAGGTATTCATGCAATCAGTCACCTCATTTACCTCATAGGGCCGAAACCAACGTTCTTGAAGGGCCCTGGGCTCCACAGGCTCCTTCAGACATACATTTTGGCTGAGCTGAAACTCGACCAGAGTGGCCTTCTGGTTGTACCACTGTTCCATGCCCTCTTGGATGGCTTCTAGATTCACCTTGGCTTGCTTTCAGAAGCTCTTCATCTGGGTATAGAGTGCCAGCATGTAGCTCACCACATCCTGGGGGGCCTTCTTGGGAACTGTGTCCCTCCTGCATCATTAGACTAAGATGTCCTTGCACTGGGTACCCATACATAAGCTCAAAGGGGCTGAAGCCAATCCCCTTCTGGGGCACCTTCTTGTACGCAGGCAGGAATGAGTAATATCCCCATAAGTGCCCTGGCCACTGAATGTGGATTCACCATCATCAGAGGGATCATCTCTGTGTTCTGGGTGGCATGATCCACCAAGACCAAGATGAACCTGTTGCTGATGGCTATCTAGGGGGCCAGAGGCCCACAATGTTGATGCTCACCTTTTCAAAGGTAGCAACAATGTCAGGAAAAGGTTAAAGGAGAGCCTTGTTCTTCCCTCCCGACTAGGACATAACATGTAGGAAGTATCTGAGGCCCTGCTCAACTGAGGCCTACACAATTGGATGACAAGCCTTTCAAAGATTAGTTCCTGCCCCAAATGACCTGCCAGGGCACCATGAGCCTGTTCAAGTAGGAAGGCCCTGTATCACTTGGTAACCATCAACACATGTGTTGCCAAAGGACTCTTATGCTCGCTATACTGGAGACCATGCTTCCAGTATATCAGGTGATCACTAATATTGTCACCAACTGCCTGCCCCATGATCTGTAGAGAGGGACACTAAATATGCACCTTGCAGATGGGAGTCGCTTCTTGTTGTCAGGTGGCCATCTCAGGTCGGTTCTCAAGGGTGGAAGCATCCTTCCCAGTATGTTCCAGAGCAACCCCCTCAGGACTCAGCCTCCTACCGGTCTGTGGGAGTTTCCTGATCAGGATCGCCATGACCCTTGCCCTTTCTATTTTTGACAGGCACTTGGGCCATTCTTCCAGGCTCCGGGTCCTCCGGACTAACCTGTCAGGCAGTCATGGACCGTGTGGTCAGGCACATGCACTCAGGCAACCCTAACATCTCCAAGTGCGACCTGAGCTCCGCCTCCTTCCAGATGGTGTGCTCCAGGTCATTGCCAAGCAGAAAATCCACAAGCATGGACGGATTGAAAACTAAGGAACCTGAGATCTACCTAACCCACTCAGAGGAAACTAGAGCCACTGGGTAATGACTCTCATGGTTGTACATTGAAACAACTTCGTGGAATAAATTAGTGGCTCCCTGCTCTGCGATCACCAGATGGTTTTCATGCTGACTCCAGTGTCTCTCAGAGCCGTCACCCTCTGCCCATTAATGGTGACCCACTGCCTGAATTTCCTAGTGCCATTAAGCATCACTCAGGGACACTAGTGTAACCGCTACACTGCTACCCGTTGACTGGGGCAATCTCTTCCTCCATTGCTACCCTAGCCAGCCCAAGTGACTGCCCACCAGTGGGAAACTTGGCATCTCCCTTGAAGTGCCCTTCCTGTTGGCACCCATAGCACTTGAGGGGGTGCCTTCCCTGATGATTAATTATCAGGGACCATTTCTTCTTCTAATTTGGAGAATGAATGTCCAGACCCACTTAACTGTTTTGGGGGGCCTTTAAAGAATGTCAGTGAATGTCTGGAATTGAGCATTGAATTGCAGTGGCAGCTGGAACCCAACAATTCCTGGAAAACACCTGACAGGCACTGAAAATTAGATAACCAGTACCCATCTGATGGCCCCTAGGGAAGGGGGTTTGAGAACAAACAATAAGCTAACATAAAAAGCTACAATAAGCAAGGAAACAGGCAGGTGCATGTCAGTGCCTGTGAAGAATACAAATGAAGGGTCACCAGTTTTATCCTTAGATTGATTTTGTTCCCCCAGGAGGGGTAATATCGTAAATGGAAACATTTTCCTTAAGTGCCCCTCACAGAGTGTAGTAGGAGATAGTTGCAGACAGTACAGATTAGGGTAAAAATAGTGTGCTTCTGGCCAGAACTAAGAGCCAAAGCAGGGTGCAGAGACTTATCTGCATCCCAAAAAATAACTGACTCTTCTGTTCCTTTAGTGAAGTTTTTTTTTTAAAGAGGCCAGCACTAGAGCAAAGTACAGCAGAACTGCCTCTCTTAGGAAGATTCTCAATGAGAAGCATCGTAACTTTCGGGGACAGGGTTTTATACTCTAAGGAAAAATAAAATGGCCCGAAAGTGTACCATCTCTTGCGAGAGAGCCTAAGCCACTGAGTCCTTTTAGAGAAATGGGGCCAGTCTAAAGTAAGGTTACAGGAAAAGGAATGCTGCTCTAGCCACTAGGGGACCTGCCTTCCTCCTATTTGCTGCACGGTTCTGCCCAAGGGTGCCTGGAGGGAAAAAGGTAAGGAAATTTACTACTCCCACATTCATGTATCAGGAGCAGATTACATTTGCTAAGTACATTAGTTAAGCTGGTGTTCAAGATTGGTTTTGAGGCTCAGTGCATCCCTATGGTATGTAGTGTCGGAGTGTGCATAAACAGAAGGGGGGCCCTGAGGAGAGAATGTGAGGGTTATGTGTTGTAGATGGGCATTCACAGCGATCAGAGCATGGACTTTAACTAAATCAGGGATGTCTACAGGGCCGGGAAGCCCTGACAAGGAACTTCTTAGTTTTATTTTTGTCTCCCCCTCCTCCTTCTGGTGGGTGCCCTGTCCACCCTTGTGATGATTCCCCCCCAAATACCCTTTTATTGATCTTGGTGCTGACCCAGTGTTCCGTCCCCTTAGCTAGCTCCCTGGGGTCAGTGAGCTTACTATTAATCAGGTGTTGGCGCAGATCTGCAAAACAAATACTGAACATGTGCTCCTTTGCAATCAAATTGTACACCTCCTGATAATCCTTTACTTCACTGCCCATCATCTAACCATCCAGTACTTTGCAAAGGGAATCCATGTGACCCATTCAGGTCTGATGGCCCAGTTTCTGATTGTTCCTAAACTTCTACCTATACTTCTCTGGGGTAAGACCATACTTTCTGATATTAGCTTCCTTCATGGGGGGATACTTCATCTTGACTCCCTTCTCTAGGGCAGTAAGTTGTACCTCCCCTCATTAGGCATGTGCTTCCGCCGAGTAGCCGCCAATCCTCTTCAAGGATCAGGTGCATTTGTAAAGCAAACTCATATAAGCTTCAAACCACTTGTCAATATTGCCCCTAGAGCAAAGTCAGGCACCAGACCTTTGGGAATATGGACCCTCTTATCGAAAGAGGTTACTGTGGAAATGCTGTCACCATCACGGCGGAACCCTGCCTGCTTGGCTTTGAGGTCCATCTCCTTCAGACTCAGTTCATGAGCTAGTAAGATGTTCCTCTCCTTCAAGGCTCTTTCAGCTTTTTTCCGTTCTGCCTCCATTGCCTGTTTCTTCTCCTCTATCCCTAGCTTGACCATCTCCAGCCTGAATTCCCTCACTACCTTCCTGTCCGCCAGCTCCTCTGAGCACAGGCCATGAGTAGAAACACTGTTTCCTGCTCTCCTGCTCTGACAGGGAGTTCCCACTTAAGAGATACCTCCTCCCCATCAGGAGATTGCTGCCTCTCAGGTTTGGCCTCCAAATTGTCTCCTTTCTTGTCCATCTCATCATCTCTTTCTGTTTTTGTAGCCAGTGACTGATAAAGTTCCTCCCAGGCTCTCAGTGCCTTTGGCAGCTCCACCTTCCTGGTGGTGCTTGTCTTTTGGTGGAAGTCCCCTCTCATTAAATAACTCATTTACCTGGGCAATAGAGTAGGACTCCATGTAAGCCAGCTCAAACTCCATACTTGTAGAGGTGGATTCAGGTACAACAGTCAGAGTGACCATTTAGAGAATGCAAAAAGCCAATCAGAGAATTTCGAACTAAAATTGTTCTCGGATCTGGGATGGAAGTGTACACCAAATCACTGTATGGCACTGCACAAACACAAGTCCTATCCTCACCGCTGATCACCAATGTGAGAAACTACATTGCTGATTGACTAGGTTGTGTGCCCTGGTTAACAGCAACTCCAATCCTTGTCAGGGTGAGGCACAAGTCAACCCTAAACTAACCTGTGCTCAACCCCCTAGTAGATGGCACAAAGCAGACAGGCTTAACTTAGAGGCAATGTGTAAAATGTTTGTGCAACAATTCAAACAGCAATAAAGTGAACAAAACCACACAAACGTATCCCACACCAAGTTAGAAAAATAGAGTAAAATATAATAAATAAACCAAGGCCAAACTGACACAAGTCCAATTAGTAGAACCAGAGAAATGAATTTGTAAGGATTTTAGTGAAAATAGCACTAAAAAGTACAAAGTGGCAACTAACTATATCTGCTCACACTGAACCGGGCCAAAGTCACACTTTCAAGCTGAGCATAATAGAATGCAGGTCAGATTTGGTCACCAGGTTGGGCCTGCTGAAGTTTACCTTCTCAAATCCGTGCCAAGAATCCCATTCAAGGTGGAGGGGGCTGTGAGGATCAGGGAGTACGTCGCTGGAAACTGACGGCAAAGCGTGGAGGTCCTGATGTCATTGCAGGTGAACAGCACTGGGGTTTCGCTTTGGCAGACCCTACTAGCGGTTGATGTCGCAGTATGACGAAACATCTTCCAGAGCTTGTAAACAGGCTCAACAGGAGAAAACTTAAAAGTGCATGCCCAACTTTATAACGACATTGCACCCTGCCCTCGGGGCTGTCCAGGGCCTACCTTAGGGGTGGCGTATATGTATTAAAAAGGAAATCTTTGGACCTGGCAAATGGTTTATTTTGCCAAGTTCGACATGGTAGTTTAAAAGTGCACACAGGCTCTGCAATAGCAGGCCTGAGACATGTTTATTGGGCTACTTAAGTAGGTGGTACAATCAGTGCTGCAGGCCTTCTATTATAATTTAATTTACAGGCACTGGGCACATGTAGTGCCACTTTCCTAGCAAGTAAATTAAACATGCCAGTTGGATATAAGCCAAACTAACAAGTTTTCAGAAGAGAGCACAAGCACATTAGTACTGGTTAGCAGTGATAACGTGTGGGGAGACCTGAGGCCAAACAAAGCAAGTAAACAAAAACAGGAGGTCTGAAAGCTAAATTTGAGGGAAAACCCACGCCAATGATGCCAAGTCTAACAGCCTGTCATGTGAAAATATTTTTGGGCTATTTGTTTCATAATGTTACATGTGTCACAGCAGTTAATACATCCATTTATGTGATTGGAAGACTGAAGCAAATACCATATAATATAGACTTTCATTAATGTGGGCTTTTTTGGTTTTTTCTTGTTAACAGAAAATGAATATACTAAATGGTTACATATTTCTGCTGCTCACGAAGCAGTAACCAACAAATACGTTTCCATTCTCTACACCCTTTTACACTGACTACAGTTTTGCTTGGAAGGTGACCTTGTGTGAGGTATGTGCTGGCAGAATTAACAACTATTGTCAATGAAAAAAGGACTGGCTTTTAAACGAAAGTGCCTTTTGTGCCACTGATGTGAGTAGATACTCTGTAAGTCATCACAAATGCACTCTGTTATTCATCTTTGCTCGAATTCATCTATTCATCAATCTATGACTCATTTACTCTCCAACACAACAGAAATGAAACACACACAAACTCCACAGCATTTGCAAGATAAAGTAAAAGAATGCAAGTGGAAAAAAGAGAAACCCAGTAGGCATAAGTTTTCAATAACAAAACTAAACATAGCAGTGAGTATCAGTCTTGGAAACGTATTGTAAATAGTCTATCATTGTTTTAAAATTCAAGCATGGGCACCACATTTATATGGCCATTTTTGAATGAAAAAACAATGATACACACAAGAGACAACGATGCCATCCTGATTTAGAGAAAGTGACCACTTGGAATGCAGTGCAGATGAAATAAGCGGCAAGCAAATAACCAATTAGCACTGCCTGAACAGCAGTAATAAGAAATTGCACTCTGTTATTCATCTTTGCACGCCTGCATCTATTTATCAATCCATGACTCATTCTTCGATTCAGTTTCTGATACAACCGCAATGAAACATGCACAAGTTCAACAGCATGTGCAAGATAAAGTAAAAGAATACCAGTATAAAAAAAGAGAACATGCTGCCTTCCGAACACGGCAAGCATATATCTGCAATAACAAAACTAAACACAGTATTGGGTATCTGTCTTCAAACGGTAGTAAAAACTTGATTATTGTTTTACAATTCAGACATGGTTGCCACATTTAGAGCCAATGTGAAGGCGATCTTTGAATGCTAAAACATTGATACACTATGGACAACAGTAGCCCATCATGGTAACCTGGTTTAGAATAAGTGACCACGTGGAATGCTGTACAACACAGATGAACTGAGCGGCAAGCAAACAACCCAATATCACTGCCTAGAGAGCTGTAGTACCCTCTTAAGAAACATTAAAATAATAAGAGTAGTATCAAAATAATGAAAGGGGAACTATAAAAGTAGAGAATTAAAAATGTAAAGATTAGTCAACGTGCCGTATACTGAAAGCACACACATTCTCAGGTGGATATATACAGGTGATTAGAAAAGGTCATCGTTCACAGGGCAAAAGAGTCAATGATGGATGCAGACTGACCTATTATTCCATGCAGTTTGCAGTCATGGAAGATTTCAGAGAGCAAATGACACTCAAACAGACCAATGGCTGAACAGTGTGAACCCAAAGGCCATTTATATATCTATGTGGATATATTTTTATATATGGATGTATGTAATATTTAATAGATTTTTATTACAGGATCCTGACATACATATATAAGAGGAGATTCTAAAAATTATTATAGTGCAACCCTTCTTCTCCTAAAGTTTCTCAGAGTCAGTAAACAACACCACCCAACCACCAAAATCACTCCTACAAAGATAACTTTACATTTTGTGTCCCTGGCCTAAATACTGATCTGTTGACTTAATACAGGGAAGCAAAAATTCACTTCAGGGAGGTGGGTCTTGTCTTGATCCCCCAACGTTTACTTACCCAGAATCCCCTGCAAATCTCAGCTTTTGCAAAAACAATCACATTTTCTTCACATCTGTATGTGGGAAGGTTGTGGGATCACCTGTCTGACACAAATTTACCACCACCCAGTGTTCCCCCAAGTCTCCGGATAAAAATGGTACTTCACTTGTGTGAGTGGGCCAAATGCCTGCTACAGGGAAGGGTCCAAAACATATTGTGGCAACACCAAAATGATCTATCACAAAACAAGGAAAGGGGGATATAAGTGTTTTGGTCCCAGGCTCGGCGACCATCTAGGGAAACCAACGAAGCACAGGTATTTCTGAAAACGAATCACTCTGGGGAGTCCAATGATGTGTGGCTTGCATGGATCCCCCAATGGTTTCTTAACTACAATCCCCTGCAAACCTCAAATTTATCTAAAAAAATCAAATGTTTCTCACATTTCTGTGTAGGTCAGTTTTGGGATCAATGGGCCGATTCCCCCAGGTGTCTAGTTTTCAGAAATATCTTGGTTTGATAGGTTTCTGTAAATGGTTGCTAAGCCCTGGACCAAAAACACAATGGTTACCCACTTGCAAAACAAGGTCGTTTGTGATAGCTAATTTTGATGTCTCCACAATATGTGTTGAGCTGCGTTTCCTGTAACCGGCACTAGGCCTACCCACTCAAGTGAGGTACCATTTCTATCGGGAGGCTTTGGGTAATGCTGGGTAGAAGGAAGTTTGTGGCTCCCCTCAGAATCCAGAGCCTTCCATCATAAAAATGTGAGGAAATGTGTTTTTTAGACAAATTCGAAGGTTTGCATGGGATTCTGGGTAACAGAGCCTGGTGTGAGCCACACAACTCTCTCTATCCTGGATTCCCCTGGGTGTCTAATTTTCATAAATGTACAGGTTTGCTAGGTTTCTCTAAGTGCCTGCTGACCTAGGGCCCAAAATCCTCAGCTATGCACATTGCAAAAATAGGGTCAATTGTCAGTGAAAAGTGTGGTGTCCACGTTATGTTTGGGGCTATTTCCTGCTGCAGGCACTAGGCTTATGCACAGGTAGTGTGTTACCATTTTTAGGTCTCGCCTGTCGATGCGCATGCGCATCGAGCAAGCGAGACTATAGGGGCTCATCGACTCTTTATCTAACTTGCAAGGAATCGTGGCGATTCCTTGCAGTGCCCGTGACTTTTAAGCTCAATGCGCATGTGCATTGAGCTTAAAAGCGCGTGCACAGCCGCCCGCATTCCTCCGACACCTTTGAAGTGAAGCTTAGCTTCACTTCAAAGGCCCGGCTTCTTCACACCCACATGCCGCTCTGCCCCGCTCCGCCCCCTCCCCTGAGTCATCCTGCCTGCCCTCGACGTTCCCCCCGCCCCCTCCCGCCACGCAATGCCGAGAGCTTGTTTTTCTTCTCTTTTTGTATATTCTAATAAATGCCTCCTTTGATTCATTATTAATAGGAATATCTTCAAAAAGCGTCACAACGTAAGGCAGTGAGGCTTCTAATCGGAGAATAGTTATTTTCTATCGTTTTCGTGGTGCGAGCCTGACCCTGGCGCATTACAGCTCTTTAAGGCAGAGCCACGTTACGGTCTCTTTCGGTACAGGTAGGCTGCTGCCATCATTACAGTGGCTCGATTGATTACTGCATCTCGGTGGTAGTGAGAACCTCGTAACAAGTGCTTTAGTGATATGTCCCCAGAATTGCAGGATATTGAGCCGAAGCTGGGATTTGAAGTTAGTTAGTACGCCATGTTCCAAATGTGTTCTAGGCAGTGTCTCAACCTCATCTGCGGAAAAAAATATGCATCGGTATAGACTGGGGGATTATTTTCTAGAGTGGTTACTCCTCGCCCCATAGTGTCGTAATTATAGGACACTGTGTTTCCATTCCTGGCAATTACTATAACAAATTATTGTTCACAGGTTTCGTATCCTATTGGTTTAGCAGAGGCACGCACTCGTGTCTACAACCCCAAGAACACATTTGTTGCTAAATTAAATCTCATTAGTGGTAAGGCGTGGTGTCTTGACGACAGGAAGTGGGATGAGTCAACACTAAGTTGGGAAGCAAAATATTTGTAGGCCACACGTTCGATCACGGAGCGGCAAACGTCATAGATTCATCCTTCCTAGTTTGATTATATGGATGCCTGCCAACACACCTTACTTTTTGAGGCAAAAAGGATGTTAGTTCAACTATTCACTACTCAAAATGTCTTCCCTTTCTTCTGTTGCAAGGTAATGAGGATAGTAAAGCCTGATTGTTTTCCTCCAAATGACTCTTATAGTCTTATCAAACGTTGGAAGGCATGAACATTTAAACTTGATTGTTTTAAACGACTTGCTGCCACATTCTCTGTGCCTTAAATGTTAGGTGTTACTGTTATAGAACAAATTGGTAATTATGTTTTCGTTTCACTTTGACTGTATTTAAATGGCACTACTTGCTGATTTGGCAATATTGTATTGACCCCCCCTCACAGCAGATTCGTCTGTTGTCTGGAGCACCCTAAACAAAAGGCACAAAGAGAAGTGAAGTTTCTGTACTTTATTGCTATTAACCCACCTGAAACTGTAGTCGAGGAATACAGGAGGCTGCATGTCACCTAAGGGGTCCTAATCGCCCTGCACAACAAGGATCCCATGCACAACAAGGATACCATCTACGAAAGGCCAGTACTTCAGGCAGTCTTATAAATTCTTTATGCTTTTTCACATATACTGAACAAGCAGACTTTATTGATCATGTTGATTTTGCAAATTTTGAATCCTAAATCTTTCATTTATATTTACCAGTCTTTTAGTGGAGAGAGTTATAAACATTAACAGTGTGAAACGTTCGTGTGGATTAATCATGTTTGTCCTCACCAAAAGACTGGTAACTGAAAGATTTATAAATGAGCATTTTGAATAAAGTCACAAAGTTGAGTACATATTAAAAAGAATAAGGGATTTTATGGTTAGTGAAGGTGTTCAGTACAATGACAAATGTATGTGGCTCCCTATTCTCACTACCCTCAACAGGAAGCACCTCCACATACAAAATCGACAAACCCTTGATTACTAAGTCTTCATTGAATTTCTGAAGGGAGCCCTGTCACTCTCTTCCTCCACTATGCCTGGCTTGCCACCTTTGAGCTACATCAAAGTAGGCAATGCACTTCCACTGTCTTTGGAACCTGTCATCACCCTCCCCCTTATGAAATGTCAAATTAGAGACATTCAAAATGCACCCCACTTTCTTTTGTAATTGATACAGAGCCAAACATGAGGATGACTATCAGAAGTAACCCTCTCAGCATTTGCAGAGTTTCGTATTTAATGTTTACATTATTAGCCCATATATTTTCTCACATTACTTTCAACTTGAGGTTATTGCCTACTGTAAGCACAGCTTAACGCTCTCAATAGTTCCCAATATCTGTCCAGCCATTACTTAACACTTTCAATCCCTGAACTGATCAGCGGTGTTTACTGAAGTGGTGGTCTTTAGTGGAACAGTGCAATAGGTCTCGGAGCATTTGAGTTAGAGCTTTTACATTTGTTTATGGCTTTTTTTCTTTGTAATTCTTTAGCATTGCCTACAGGAAACAAAAATGCTAAAGATTTACAAAAAAAACCCATAAACAATTCTAAAAGCACTAACTCTAATGCTGCGAGACCTATTGCATTTCCAATGCTTGTTATTACATATAGGGGAACACAGAATTGTATTTCTGCCTTTCAAAAGTAATCTCAAATAATGCCCTCTACTTCACATGCTAGTATGGGTCCTCAAAAATTCAGAGATATGCAAATAACCACTGCTTCTAAATTGTTTATTTTGTGCCCATTTCGGAAATACATAGGTTTCCTTGATGCCTATTTTCCACTCTTTATTTTTTACCAAATAAATTGCTGTATAACAGGTACACAATGAAAAGCCATTGCAAAGAGCAGCTCAGTTATAGGCTCTAGGTACTTCAGGTTCTTGGTGAACCTTCAAACCCTTTATTTTCCTCTCAACCACAACAGTCCAGTGGATGTAATGGTCTATTGCTATCAAAAGTCCATCATAGTAAGAAGAAGTTACAGGTGAAGACTTAGACACAAATGGCTGTTTTTTTAAACTCAATTTCCTTCTTTATAATTTCAACTATTACTTTCTAGAAGAAAACCTTGACGGGTCCACACAAATGACAACTTGCTGAATTTAGAATTTTGTCTACTTTTCAGTTATGAATAGCTATCCAGGATCAATTATTGGTTTCAGACCCATTTCTACCAATAACTGGAAAGAGGTTGAAAGCAATGAAAATAGGAAAATTAGGATACATTCCAAAGCTGTGTAGATAATTTTCGTTTTCTGACAAAAGTCTGCCTGTTCCTGAACAGTGGGAACATACGGATTTAAGCTCCACAAGACCTTTTATGATACCATTTGCAGGGGGAAAAACAGATGCATTCTTATGCAGCAGTTTATTCCTATTTTTCACAAAAAAAACTAAATGTACCTGTTTTTGGCAAATTCCTCAGTCCTCTCTAGGGGAATCCACAAATGCTTGGTACCTTCAGAATCCTCAGGATGTTGGGAAATAAGAGCAAAAATTTGGCATGGATACCTTGTGTGTACAAAAGATTATGGGGGCCTAAGCGCTAACCACCACAAAGAGTTATAAGGCCTAGCAGCGAAAGAGTTAATACTTGCTTTTTACAATAAGTAGGTGAGGCCTAGTGGGATTGTCATATAGTTTCATAATAACCAGATCATACCTGCAAAATCTGGCATCCTTTTCTCAGTGCACTGATGAAGCTGTAACACTTTATACGTTTTACCCAGCACCAGCTGATTCAAGTGCCATAAAGTAACAACCATCATGCATACATTTATAGATTTAAAATATGTCGAAAAGTACAGCTTTCAAACCAATATACAACCCCTCTCAACACGACCTAACACAAATTATACAGTGATTTGCAGAAGGTAGCGGTGGTTTTAATGGTAGCACATCAGCATTTCCCATTTCTTCGAGACGGCCCCAAGCGCACGGCGGTATGTTCACCGACAAGGGCATATCATAGCCATTCGCTCCTTTTATTGATACGGGCTTGTATTGGCCTTGGATACTATAAGACTAGGAACCTATTTTCGCCTTGATTGACTGCCTTTTAGAATATCAAGGAACTTGGGAGGATTACATTACTTGGCTTCTATATTCCGTGGCCGCACTAGGTAATTTCTGACAAAAAATAGTCGGCTGAAATACATGGGCCACTGCTTTGTATACTTGAAGTCAATCATTGGATGCACTAAAGTTGTATGGCACTATTATCGTTCTGGACGAAGCAGATAAAGTAGTCAAATACGGTTTGGTTATCCTTATTGGAAGACCTTTGACGCTTATGGAATTTGAATGAACCGTGCCCATTGAGTACCTAAGCCTTGAAAAAGTTACTTTGTACCAAAACACGTGTCGGCTGTCGATCCAACGCTCAACAGGAGGTTCACTGTACTATGCCCTCCACCTTCGGAATGCAATGTTATTATAATTTTTGCTTCTGAATTTATTGTACTTATGATATTGACAAATTTGTATGCTTTTTGTACATTAAAAATATGACTGTACAGTAAGCTTTGGTTGTTTGAAGATTGCCTAAATTGATTTGAATATGTAATAGGACACTTATCCATGAACGAATATTTGAATTAGAGTGCTGAGGTTTGTTCTATTGTTTGATACTAACACAAATCATCACAGCTAAACTCCTAATGGTTTATTAGAATGGGTGGGCAATGTCAAAACCCTTGCCTGCTATGGCAATCTGTTAGATTTAATGAGCAAAATACCTATTTGCAGGTGTTAATATAGAGTAATACCAATCCACACCTCTCAGAACCAATGGAGTTCGGCTGTGGGGTCCCCCCGGGCTCTTCCTTGAGCCCCACGCTCTTCAACATGTACATGGCCTCGCTTGCAGCCATAGTCAGAAACCACAGACTCAACATTGTTTCCTATGCTGATGCCACCGAGCTGAGCCCACAATCAGAGAGAAACAACTTCCACAACGGGATGAAGACCGTCACCACCTGGATGAGAGAAAGTTGCCTCAAACACAACTTGGACAAGACCCAAGTCCTCTTCCTAGGGCCCAACACCTCTGCTTGGGATGAATTCTGGTGGCCCACCACGTTAGGAACCCCCCATATCCAGGGACAACACACAAAACCTTGGCATCACACTGGACTCCTCGCTCACTATAAACTGCCAGATCAATGCCGCCTCTTCATCATGCTCCCACACTCTTTAACTGCTTTAAAAGACCTTCATATGGATCCCCACTGAGGCCAAAAAGACGGTTGCCCATGCACACATAAGCAGTAGACTTGACTATGGCAATTCACCCTGCACATGTGTATTCCAGAAACTCCTCAGGAAAATACAAAACGTTTAAAATGCCAAAGCCATAAAGGTCCACAACATCCTCCGTTGCAGCCACATCCCCAAACACCTGCAAAACACCACTGGCTCCCAGTCACCTTCAAGCTCATAACACATGCCTACAAAGCCTTACACGATGCGGTATGAGCATACCTGAACCACTGCCTCTCATTCCACATATTCACCTGACACCTCCACTCTGCTCCGCCCAACTGGTCCATGCTACCGTCCCTCGTAGCCGCAAGACCAAGACCAGAGGAAGATCCTTTTCCTACCTCACCACCAAAAGCTGGAACACCCTGCCTCTACACTTCAGGCTATCCTCATCGCTGACCCAATTCAGGAAGGATCTTGAGATCTGGCTCTTCGACTGAACCTCAGCTCCCACTCACACCTGCAGCACCCCTCCCCCCTATGTACCATGAGAACCTCACGGGTGAGTAGATGTGCTTAACAAATACTAATTGAACGATTGATTGAATGTCCTCGTGCCAACTCCCCCTGCGACAGTTCTCCTGTCCAGCTTGTGTACAGCCTGCTACCCTTTGTTGCCTTTCTACCTGCTTGCTTTTTTCTGCAAATTTTTCTTCTCTCTATTTTGCCTTCTCTGCTTGTTTTTCTGCGCTCTGTTTTACCTTCTTCTGCTCTGCTTTGCCAATTCTGCTAGTTTTTCTGCCCTCTGGTTTTCCTTATTCTGCTTGTTTATTCCCTCGTCCTATCATTTCCCTCCTCCCACCACTTAGCTCTCCTCCCTTCCCCCAGGATCTACTTAAATGGAGCTTGTAGCTTGACACCATTGGGAAGGTCCTCATGCCAGATCCCCCTGCGACAGTTCTCCTGTCCAGCTTGCCCACAGTCCACTACCCTGTGCTGTCTGTCTACTTGTTGCCCTTAGAATTTACCTCCTCTGCTTGTTTCGTGCTCAGTTTGCTTTTTGCATGTTTTTCTGCTGTCTGTATTGCATTTTATTAGTCCGTTTTTCTGTCATCTGTTTTTCCTTTTTCTGCTTGTTTCATCCCTTTCTCGCTGTTTCCTCAAGACATGGCTTTTCAACAGAGACATTGCTTCCCAGTCCCCTGATACCCTAGGGGTGACAGTGCCGCGCTCTACAAATGCTGACTGATTGAATGCCTATTAAACTTTAACGTATGCTTTTCACGATAACTAGGTCAGGCTTAGGGGCTTTATTATAGCGTTTCATAATAAACAGAACAGCCCTATAGCCATCATCAACACCAACTCATTTCTGCTGCATTGAGTATACACTTTGCCACTAGCCAAAATGTGCTATAAATGCAATGTTTTTAACAGAAGCCAGCAAACTCCACCCAATCAAATCCTGAATTCTGGGAGGCCAACATGTAAGTGGAACCTAAGCTCCTCTCTAGGTGGGATCCTGAAAACTCTTTTTGTTTATCATATAAGGACTGGTGACATATGCACTGTCAAGCCAGACCTAAAAATCCATGTAAGGTCATGACTGACCTCCTCCCATCTGTGCTACTGCCAGTTAAGTTTCATTTTGGCTTCCTCCAAGGCACATCTGGCCGCTGTCGATGTTTCCCAGGTGTACACTTGGGTGTGTGTTTTAATATCATTTTTGAAAATAGGCTGTTGCCAAGCTTGCTGTTTATGAGCCAGTGCTGCATCTCTCATCAATTGGCTGTGCAGGGTTGCTTTATTTGTTACCCTAAGTGTCTGAGAGGATGACAGATCCTCGATTGTCCACCAGGTAAGTAATCACTTTGGATTGCAGTTGCTTTTTCTCTTGGGGAATCTATAACGTGGCTTTGCAGTTGCTTTTTCTCTTTGGGAATATATAACGGGCCATGCTGTCGTGCCAGTGTTTTTCTATGGGGGCCTGTAGATTCCAAACAATATCTAGACAGATTGGAGCATGGTCCTTAAGGCTGGTCCAGTCAAGAATGGTCAGGGAGACCGGCTATGAGATAAAGGAATAATCCAGGTGATATTGAGTACAATGGACAGCTGAAAAGAAAGAGTATTCCATATCCGTCAGGTGTGGGAGATGCCAGGCATCAAAGGGTCCATGGTCGTTGCAAAGGTCGCCCAAGAGGGCCCTGTCACCCTCATTAGATTTGTTTATAGGGCCTGTAAGATCTAGTATTGTGTCTGGTGTAAAATTCCAGCCCTGTCCTATCACAGTGACAGAGGTGTTGAGCTAGGTTAGTGGCCTGTGGAGGTGGGAGAGAAATAGAACTTTGACCAAGTGAGGGTTTAAACTGATCCTACGCCTAGTATCTTGGAGCAAATCCTAAGTTTAGCAAGGGCATATCGCCAGCATCATCTGTCCATGTTTAATGAACTGTGGAAGGTAAGGTTTTGTGAATGAGGATGGCTGCATCACTTTCCTTGGATGTCGGTGTAGTTGTTTGGGGGGGTGGTAGGGAGGGGGAATCAGGGATTTATATATTGTCTTCTCTACCTAGTGTCTCAAGTTTTTGGCCTCTGTTGGGGAGAGATGAGTCTCCTGTATGAGGGCATTGAGAGGTGAGAAAGGACAGTCATTTTTTGTGTTTCATCTAGTTATCCAGCCCATTCTTATTGAGTGTAAAAATAGGAAAGGTTTGAGATGTCATGGTGATAAGTATGGCGTTATATGGTTCATACTTAGGAGGGCCTAATTGGCAGTGGATGGTAGCTAGGTGCCCTCAGATCAAAGAGGTTATTGTACAAAGTCTAAGCATGTGACAGCAATTGTGATCAGACATGGGGTCAAGGGAATTAAGCAGGTGAGGGGTGTTTTCGGGGGAGGGGTGCAGGCAGTTGGCAAATAAAGCCCTTTAAGAGGAGGCAGGAGACAAGAGGAAGGAGTTGCAATGTCAAATCAGAACACTATGTGTGTAAGAAGCAGAAAAGGTGGGTGCTGTATTCTCATCTGTCAGCTGTGGGTCTAAACTTCCCTATGAACTTACAGCCACTGTGGGGTACCAGCGTTGGCCAAGGAATAGGGACCTGTGTCTGCCGCGACCAGCAAAGAGGGAGAAGGATGAGGGGAGAGTGAACCTGGAAAAAGAGATGTGGGATACTAGGGAGAAGCCAGTGCAGATGAATGCAGTCAGATGGTTGAGGCCACTACTGGTATGTCCATGTATCCATATCGGCCATTCAGGCTAAGCAAGATACCTTTCCAAAGTGGGCAAAAAGTACTGAAGGGGATAGATTGGGTGCGCATCTGAGGGAGGAGATGGAAATATAGGCCGGTTTCAGAAGCACCATAGAACAAGCAGGGATAGGTCGGGGGACCAGTTTAGAGAATCAGCCATGAGGGAGGATGCACAGCCAAAACTCTATGAGATTAGACTAAGAAGATGTAGGGGTAGAAGCCTCTTCACCTGTACACAGTGGTTGTGGCTGGGCATCAACTAATAAGAGGTGGGAGGACAGGGGTAGAGTAGCAGCAGGGAAGAGGGTGTATAGTCCGCGGAGACTCATCTTAGGATGGTGTTGATGTGGAGAGTGATAGGACTGGGAAGGAGAACGTGAGAGGATCGGGATGGTTACCAAAGCAGCTGGACAGGGTGGTGTAGAAGAAAAACACTTAGCAATATAAATCACAATAGTAAACATAACATTACCAATATCATCCTCAGTAATGGACAGAAAAAGGATTTTCAGTACAGGACGTGACCTGTCACTGACTGTAGTCCCTCCAAATTAGAGAGAGTAGACGAGAAAGGGAGGGCAGGTATGGGGAAAAAGAGAGGGTAGTGTGGGTGGGAGGAGTTGGTAGTTAGGGTGCTGGGAGTGGGAAGGAGGTTAAGGAAATAAGGTGCCAAGAGGACCATCAGAGAAAGAAAAAGAGAAAAGAGGGCCATAAGGGAAAGTAGAAAAGCCAAGATCACATCAGGGTTCCATCGAAGCTGCAATCTTCATCTCTTCTGGAGTCCGGATGCTTGGTTAGACATCATTCAAGGGTTGGTTCATGAAGGCTAGACAGATATCTCATCTTGGAGGGGTGTGGGTTTCAGAGGTGATCTACAATTATCTCTGCCATCAGTATGAGTCAGTTCTCCTGTCTTTATCACCATTCTACTTCTCTTAGGTTGTTAAAAAAAATTCCCAGCTCAAAGGTGAGTCTGAATACACAGTTGCCTTTGCGTCTAGGACATTAACTGATGATTCAGTTATCGAAAGGGAAGCGTTGGCTGCATTGCGGGCTGTGGAGTATTTCAGGACGTACTTGTGGGTCATGAATTTCCTTTTAAGAACAGATCATAAATAGGGTTCCCGGTTTTCCGTTTTTACAGATTTACACATATAAATACAGATGGAAAACTATATTTCCTTTGTCTGTATTTATTTTTAGAAACGGCAAAATACTGGCACATTTTACCGGGTTTCAGTGCACAACACAGTGTACATCACTTGTGATGCCAGACACAATCAATCAAGCATTTGGGAATTTCGGTCTTTAACAAAATCATCCCGGAGCGTGCTGTGAAGGAAAGTTTGAGGGCAGTGGAGATGAAGGGGCTGTAAGAAGGGGTGAGAAATACAACAAAGCCTCGTTAACAAGTGAATGGTCTTTTTAAAGACCTGTGAAGTACTCGGGTGCAGCTGGCAGCTCAAACACAGTCTGTGTGTGTGTGTGTGTCCCCGGGAAGCTGTTTTAGCCCCACAACAAGGGGGCAGGGGCAGGCATATGTCTACACGCCCGTAAAGGCTGTCATGTCACCTTAAGTTCGGACGTGGATGAGGGAGCATTTTTTTAACCTGCATTAGGGCCCAAGGTACCGCTGCTATACCACTGGCTGTGTGATCTTGCGCCAATTGCTTAATAGTCATGTCCTTGCCTCCATTGTGATTTAATTAGGCGGTGCAACTTTATTATCCACTCAGAACAGATTCCAGATTTGGAATCATATCAATTATCTCTGACTTCGGTTGCATATTATTACTTTCAGCGTCTCACAGCTTTTGAATACTTTCAGGGTTATTTTTGAGAAAATAGCTACCATTAAGTGAGTGGTAGTTAGTAGAATCATCCTGGAGCGTGCTGTGGCCAAGGGGTTGTGAAGGAAAGTTTGAGGGCAGTAAAGAAGGGGTTAAAAAAACAGCAAAGCCTCGTTAACAAGTGAATGGTCTTTTTTAAAGACCTGTGAAGTACTACAGTGTGGCTGCAAGAAGACGGACGCCAGCCCGGGATGCTGTCTCAGCCTGGGCTGACACACACAGGGGGCTGGGAGGGGGACTGGAGCCCTTTGAGCCAAATGGGTGTTGTGCGCCTGGTGGGAGCGATGGCCCCACTGTGCATTCCGGTAACCTGTACAATCCACGCTAATGAGGTCTGATGACTTGGGAACTAGTCCGCGCAATGTGAGTGCTTGGCATGGATGTTCTGACTGGTTTGTGAAACAATGCAGGGGAAACAGCTATCTACAGATCTGTACAGTCATCCTCAGAACCCAAATAGAACACTAATCCCCTCCAGCAGAGCCCTAGCCAAGCAATGGGTTGAAATTCCTCAAAATGGATTCCATCATCCATGCAAGCAGGTATTGCCCTCTGAGGTCTCTCCTCTCGTACATTGACAGTGGCAGTGCCCTCACATAACAACCGAGCACATGTGCGCATTCTCAATTTAAATAAATGTGTAAAAATACTAGCTGTAGCATCGTCTTTTGCTTGTAGCAAAAATAAATCTGGATAAATACAGAAAAAATGGCCAAAAAATAAATATTGATAAATACAGACGGAAATAGCAAAAAAATACGTGTCATAAAACAGGGAGCCCTAATCATAAACCACTAATCAAAATTCTTTCTCCTGGGGGCACTGATAAAGGGTCAGCTAGACTTGTTAAACTTCCTTCAAAACTTCAAGAGTTCCAATATTTCATTGAATACATCCAAGGGTATAAGAATATACAAGTTGACGGTCTTTATAGAATGTCTCCAGATTGGCGTACTGTTCTCGATCCATGTGTTTCTGAATGTACTGATGACATTGCTGTTGCTTCTATTGAGGATTCTGTGTTTTTTGGTGAGGTTGCTTTTGAGGCTGGTGACTGGGATTGTGAAATTAATTCTGATCATACCCTTCAAGAAGTTATCAAACTTCTTAGACTTTGTTCTAGGAGAGAGAGTTGTGTTCCAGTATCGGTCATACCCTATGTCAAAGTTCTTGATGACCTTTCTTTTATCAATAATAGCATTTTGGTCAAGGATGAAAAATTTGTACCTCCTTTTGGTCTCAGGGATAAACTTTTAGCCTTAGCGCATGAGGGCCATTGGGCCAGACTCTTACTCAACGTCGGCTCAAGAACAATTTCTGGTGGCCAGGAATGGATTCTTATGTAGTTGAGTGGATGGAGAAAAGGCTCAAAGTGGGCCCTAAATCTGCTGATGCACATATACAGAATCCAGGTACATCCTGGCACAGCATATGTCTAGATGTTATTGGCCCTATGGGTGAACTACATGATGAGGACAGGTTTGCCATTGTAGTAGTTGACATATATTCTAAATGGTTAGTTGTTGAATTCACTAACAATGTTACCACTGAGAGTACTGTTAAGTTCTTAAGTAATCTGTTTAAGGATGAGGGTATTCCTTTGGTCATTATCACAGACAATGGCACACAACCTACTTCCAAGGAGATGCAAACATTTCTAAAGAGTTGTGGTGTCTCTCACCATAGCACCTCACTATACAACCCTCAAGGCAATGGAATATGTGAGAGAGCCAACAAAGTAGTCAAAGGTATTATACAATGGCCTCTTCAAATGGATCTGTTGGGTATACAGACATAATATCGACCACAAAAATATCGAGGTAGCTAAATATCGAGTTTAAAATATTGAGTAGACAGAATATAGATAAGACAGAATATAGACTAGAAAAATATCGAATAGAATGACAATAATATCGATTCAAAAATATAGAATGGACAGAATATCGAATGGACAGAATATAGGCAACAAAAATATCGAGGGACAGAATATAGACAACAAAAATATAGAATTTTAGGTAAGTAAGTAAGTAAATGTATGTTATTTAATTTTTGCGTAATATAATTCTGGAGCGGGATGTGGGTTTATAGGGGAATAGGGTGGGAAGTAATTTAATTATAATTATTTAAATATTTTAATTTATTGGTATTTATTTACAATTAACTGTTAATTAATTTTTAATTGGCAATTAATTAAAATATAATTGGTAATTAATTTTTATTAATTGATAATTATGTTAATTTTATTCATTTATTTTCTGGAGCGGGTTGTGGGTTTATAGGGGAATAGGGTGGGAAGTAATTTAATTATAATTAATTAAATATTTTAATTTTTTTATTGGTATTTATCTAAAAAATAATTGTTAATTAATTTTTAATTGGTAATTAATTAAATTATAATTGGTAATTAATTTTTATTAATTGATAATTATTTTAATTGTATTTATTTATTTTCTGGAGCGTGTTGTGGGTTTATAGGGGAATTGGGTGTGAAGTCATTTAATTGTAATTAATTAAAAATTGTAATATATAAATTGGTATTTATTTTGAAATAATTGTTAATTATTGTTAAATTTTTTAATAATTTATTGTTATTGGTAAATATTTTGTATTAATAGATAATTATTTTTTAGTAATTACATAAATTTTATTATTTAATTGAATAATTATTATAATATCTTAAATTGGGAATTAATGTTAAATAAGTTGTAATTGGTATTAATATTTAATTTATTTTTAATTATATATGAAGTATTTACTTTCCCTACTGTTGCTCTATTTGGAGTGGGAATAGTAATTTTTACCTTCCTGCTATCCAACGCTTTCCCTACTGTTGCACTCACTGGAGTGGGAATAGTAATTTTTTCCCTTACGCTATCCAACGCTTACCCTACTGTTGCACTCCCTGGAGTGAGAATAGTAATTTTTACTCCTACGCTATCCAACGCTTTCCCTACTGTTGCACTCACTGGAGTGGGAATAGTCATTTTTTCCCCTACGCTATCCAACGCTTACCCTACTGTTGCACTCCCTGGAGTGAGAATAGTAATTTTTACTCCTACGCTATCTAACGCTTTCCCTACTGTTGCACTCTCTGGAGTGGGAATAGTAATTTTTACCCCTACGCTATCCAACGCTTTCCCTACTATTGCGCTCACTGGAGTGGGAATAGTAATTTTTACCTGTACGCTATCCAACGCTTACCCTACTGTTGCACTCTCTGGAGTGGGAATAGTAATTTTTACCCCTACGCTATCCAACGCTTTCCCTACTGTTGCATTCTCTGGAGTGGGAATAGTAATTTTTACCCCTACACTAAGCATGGGTGTAAAATCCGTTCCGCTCGCGGAATTTGCGGATTTTCGGCAGATTCGCAATCCGCGAACTCTCGCGAATTTGCCGAAAATTCGCAAATTCGCGCGAAGCAGATTTTTGCGCTTGGCAAATACAATATTATACAATTTTGCGGCACGCGGCGTTCACTTACCGTCATTCAGCGTTTGAAGAGTTGTTTTTCTCCATGTTTGCGTGTGCTGCGCCATTTTGGATCTTGCTGCGGGATCCCGCGGGAGCTTGTCGACCGCGATTACTTCATCGCGGCTTGTCATCTTGCTCAGCGAGAGTTTGTCAACACGAGTACGTCATAAAGGCCCGTGATCACGCATCGCAGGAGTAAACACTTGCGAACACGTAGATGCGGCGAGCAGCGACAATCTCGCAATTGCGAGATTGCAAAATGTGCAGTTTCGCACAAGAAATCCACCAGCAGGCAGCATAAACCTTGAAAATGATGATTTTTATCAGAATAACTCCTCAGGTAGACATTTGCCTGCACTTTTTTTTGCAAGGAGTCCATTTTGGGGGGGGGTGGGAGGTAGGAAGTGCCCCACAGTCTCCAACTTCCTGTTCCTGTCCAGCAGGCTCCTCCCAGTGCTTTGTTCATGTCCTGGTCACTTTGATTTGGATCTTGACCTGGAAGGATTACTTTTTGTGGATGCTGCTGGATATTTGGATTTGAGGCCTTTTTGACTTTCTTTGGATCACTTTAGGATTAGAAATTTCACAAGTAAGTTGATGTTGTTTGTTTGGGGCATTACAGTTGCTGCAACTACAATTTTGGAACTTTTTCAGAACATTAAATAAAATATATTGTGGGTAGCCACAGTATCCAGTAGGACCAGGGTTAGTTATGGGTGCATGATGCAACTGTTTTGTTGAATTTCAACGTCATTTAGGGCATGGATGGCATTGGATTGTGGTGATTTTTGTGTGTTTTTCGATGTTTTGGCTGTTGTTGGGGCCTTTTGCCCAGGGGTACTCAGTGGTGCATGGACTGAGTCTTTCTGTGGGGTCTCTTTAATGTAAACATCATGGAGGGCATGGATGGCATTGGATTGTGGTGATTTTTATGTGTTTTTCCATTTTTTGGCTGTTGTTGGGGCCTTTTGCCCAGGGGTACTCAGTGGTGCATGGACTGAGTCTTTCTGTGGGGTCTCTTTAATGTAAACATCATGGAGGGCATGGATGGCATTGGATTGTGGTGATTTTTGTGTGGTTTTTGACTTTTTGGGGTGGTGTTGGGGCCTGTCCATGTGGGTGGGGGCCATTTTGAGGCCTGGTCCAGGCAGGGCCTGGCCATGTGGGTGGAAGTCTAGGGGCCATCTTGAAGCCAGGCAGTGTGCTTTGTTGTGCCATAGGCCTGCACCCAGTCTGCCATGCTTTCATCCATTATGCCCAGGGGTACTCAGTGGTGCATGGACCGAGTCTTTCTGTGGGGTGTCTTGAATTTCAACATGATTGAGGGCATGGATGGCATTGGATTGTGGTGATTTTTGCGTGTTTTTCGATTTTTTGGCTGTTGTTGGGTCTTTTGCCCAGGGGTACTCAGTGGTGCATGGACTGAGTCTTTCTGTGGGGTCTCTTTAATGTAAACATCATGGAGGGCATGGATGGCATTGGATTGTGGTTATTTTTGTGTGTTTTTTTATTTTTTTGGGGTGTTGATGGGGCATGGCCATGTGGGTGGGGGCCATTTTGAGGACTGGTACAGGCAGGGCCTGGCCATGTGGTGGGGGTCAAGGGGCCATTTTGAATCCAGGCAGTGTGCTTTGTGCCTTAGGCCTGCATCCAATTTGCCTTGCTTTCACCCATTATGCCCAGGGGTACCCAGTGGTGCATGGGCCTAGTCTTTCTGTGGGGTCTTTTTAATGTAAATATCATGGAGGGCATGGATGGCATTGGATTGTGGTGATTTTTGTGTGTTTTTCGATTTTTTGGGGTGTTGATGGGGCATGGCCATGTGGGTCGGGGCCATTTTGAGGACTGGTACAGGCAGGGCCTGGCCATGTGGGTGGGGGTCTAGGGGCCATTTTGAAGCCAGGCAGTGTGCTTTGTTGTGCCATAGGCCTACTCCCAGTCTGCCATGCTTTCATCCATTATGCCCAGGGGTACTCAGTGGTGCATGGACCGAGTCTTTCTGTGTGGTGTCTTGAATTTCAACATGATTGAGGGCATGGATGGCATTGGATTGTCGTGATTTTTGTGTGTTTTTCGATTTTTTGGCTGTTGTTGGGCCTTTTGCCCAGGGGTACTAAGTGGTGCATGGGCCTAGTCTTTCTGTGGGGTCTCTTGAATGTAAACATCATTGAGGGCATGGATGGCATTGGATTGTGGTGATTTTTGTGTGTTTTTCGATTTTTTTGTGGTGTTGATGGGGCATGGCCATGTGGGTGGGGGCCATTGTGAGGACTGGTACAGGCAGGGCCTGGCCATGTGGTGGGGGTCAAGGGGCCATTTTGAATCCAGGCAGTGTGCTTTGTGCCATAGACCTACATCCAATGTGCCTTGCTTTCATCCATTATGCCCAGGGGTACCCAGTGGTGCATGGGCCTAGTTTTTCTGTGGGGTCTCTTGAATGTAAACATCATTGAGGGCATGGATGGCATTGGATTGTGGTGATTTTTGTGTGTTTTTCGATTTTTTTGTGGTGTTGATGAGGCATGGCCATGTGGGTGGGGGCCATTTTGAGGACTGGTACAGGCAGGCCCTGGCCATGTGGTGGGGGTCAAGGGGCCATTTTGAATCAAGGCAGTGTGCTTTGTGCCATAGGCCTGCACCCTGTCTGCCATGCTTTCATCCATTATGCCCAGGGGTACTCAGTGGTGCATGGACCGAGTCTTTCTATGGGGTGTCTTGAATTTCAACATGATTGAGGGCATGGATGGCATTGGATTGTGGTGATTTGTGTGTGTTTTTCGATTTTTTGGCTGTTGGGCCTTTTGCCCAGGGGTACTCAGTGGTGCATGGACTGAGTCTTTCTGTAGGGTCTCTTTAATGTAAACATCATGGAGGGCATGGATGGCATTGGATTGTGGTGATTTTTGTGTGTTTTTTGACTTTTTGGGGTGGTGTTGGGGCCTGTCTATGTGGGTGGGGGCAATTTTGAGGCCTGGTCCAGGCAGGGCCTGGCCATGTGGGTGGGGGTCTAGGGGCGATTTTGAAGCCAGGCAGTGTGCTTTATTGTGCTATAGGCCTGCACCCATTCTGCCATGCTTTCATCCATTATGCCCAGGGGTACTCTGTCAGTGGTGCATTTTATTGGTCTTTCCATTTTGGGGGGTGGGTATAATAAAAAATGCTTACTTGCAAACTATTAATTGAAGCGCTACATATGCAACATTTATTTAACTGATGTTCCTCTGGCTTCGTTTCCTTTTAGGTGCAGAAAGACGAATCATCAGCCTCATCGTTCCTCATCAGTGCCAGGAAGAAGTCCTGCTGCGGTGTGTGCAGCACAACGTCACGTGTGGCCACAGACAACTCTGCAACTTGTGCAACTGCGGCCTGCTGTTCTGACATCTGAAGAAGATGGCCCCAAAAAAAGTTGCCCGTAGCTCCTCTAGCAAGAAAGTTGCCAGTAAGGAGCAGAAGAAGCAAGTGACACCACTTACCAAGGAGACTGGTGTGACGACCGCCATATTTTTTTGGGAAAAAAAAGTACACCTGCAGCAGAAGCGGGGTCTGCTGGGGACCAAGTTGGGAGCAGCACCTCCGCTCCATTGGACTCAGTGCCACCACCACCACGCCAACTTAGGTCCAAGCCCTTGAGTGCTGCAGAGGCAGCCAGTTAGTTGTTCAATCACCATCGACCAGTGATGTTGGCTCATCGCAAGAAAGTAGCAGCATCCCTCAATCAACACAGGTTGTTCTAACTCATCTGACGAGTGTTCAACAACCACAGCCGCAACAACAACCACATGTGCAAGTACATGTGCAATTACAAGCCCAAGTACATGTGGAAGGAGAGGCGGCGCAAGGAGAGGCGCAAGCAGAGGTGCTTGGAGCGGCACAAGTGCCCACAATAGTTGTTCCTCCCGAAGTAGGGGCACATCAGGAAATAGACATTCAAGCCGAGGTATGGCGCCGCGGCCAGGGCGACTGACGCTGGAATCTGGGGACCACGGTTCGATCCCCGGCTCCGGCGGCAGGTTAGCCCAGCACCATGCGACTCTGGGCAATAGCTTGCTTAATCTTCCCGACGGCCCCCAGCGCCTAGAGACCCTAACGGGTGATTGTGCGCTATACAAATGTGGATTATTATATGAGGAAGCCACTCCTCCTGATGATTCATTGTCTTCCAGATCCCTAGCAAGGAAAAGATCAAGGATGGTGTCTACATCTTCTTCAAGCCCCCTTCCTTCTGATGATATGGATGAAAATTGGGAACCAACAGGCCTGTCTGAGAGTGAGGCACACCATGATCTGACAAAGGTAGCTAAGCGTAAAAGGACGGTCCCCGAAAGTCTCAGAGTTATGGAGTGTGATGATGACGCTGAACAAGAAGTGGCGTATACTCCTGCTGAATGTGCCGATGAAGACTCTCGCCACGACGACGCAGTCATCATAGATGTCACTCCAGCCTCAGCGGGCATGCAGCAAACAGACATTTTTACCCTATCCCGAAATGCTGCTGAGCGTGATGCTGGCGACTTGTCAATGGGACCACCACCAATGCAGTTAACTAATACACCACCACCTACAGCTTCCATATTTTCTCGCCAGAAGGGACCTCCATCCACCTCGACCTTCATTTCCTCAATTAGTGGTGCTGTAAGTGCACAACGTACTAAATTTCGGCATCACACATCCTCCACTTCATCTGGCATTAGCAGCATTCCCAGTATCGCTTCCTCCGCCCCCCACAGACTTTTGAAGTCCGCTTTTTGGGACTTCTTTAGTGTTAGCCCAACAAGGGAAAACATAGCCATTTGTACCATTTGTAAGGTTCGAGTTAGTCGTGGTAAGCTTGGTGCCAATTATGGTACCGGAGGCCAGAGAGGTCATCTTGAGAGACAGCACACTGTCAAATGGCATGCGCACCTAAGGGAGATCAAGGCAGCCCGGATTGCAAGTCAACAAATTGTATCCGTTGATGTTTCATCCGCTGATGACGAGGAGGAAGAAGCGTCAAACATTTCTTCAAATACATCCAGTACCCCTGTCAACAGCACACCCCCTGGAAGATATATGAGCCAAACTAAGAGTGTGGGAGAGAGTGAGACACCAATGCGAAAAAGTTCATCATCACTGAGCGTAACTGGGTCGAAGAAGTCATCATCCCGTAAAATGGTCCAGCCCACCATTAGAAGCATTTTGTTTTCAGATGCGCCATTTGAACGCAACCACCCAACGGCGCGTCTGTATAACACTAAGCTGGCTAAAATGCTAGTGCTGGACCTTCTCCCTTTTTCTTTTGTGGAAGGTGTGGGTTTTTTTTAAATGGTGGCAACGCTCTGACCTAAATGGAAGGTTCCTAGCCGGTTCTATTTTGCCAGAGTTGCGGTTCCAGCACTACATGAAGATGTGCTGGAGGTGATTGGGGCAGCTCTGCAGAAGAGTGCTGTTCACACTGTACATCTGACAACAGACATGTGGACCAGTTGCGCAGCCACTGATTACATGTGCATCACTGCACACTGGGTCTCTTTTTCAGGGGTTAAAGCAAAGCTAAACGCAGGTGTTGACACACACATTGTTTATAAAGCTGCTCGGAAACATGCAACAATAGCCATGTTTACCATGGAGAAAACTCATACAGGAGAAAACATTTTGCATGAGTTTAACACAAAGGTCTTTAAATGGCTGTGCCCAAGAAAACGCATGATTGGTTATGTTTCCACGGATAAATTGCGCCAATGTAGTTAAGGCCATGGATAAGAGTAACTATTTCAGAGTGCCGTGTTTGGCGCACTGTATAAACCTGGTTGTTAAAAAATTCTTGAGTGAAGAAAGTCCAGTCTCCGAGTTACTGACCACCTGCCGAAGAATGTGCACACATTTCAACCATTCTTTTAAGGCCCGGAAGCAGCTGAGGTGCCTGCAACATGAACGTAAAGTGCCAGTGAAAGCACTCATCCAGGAGGTGGCAACACGTTGGAACTCAACCTTCTACATGCTTGAGCGTCTGTATGAGCAGTATGCGGTAGTCGATCAGTATTTCTTTAAACTGGGTACACCTATGATAGACATGAGGATACAGGTGGAGCAATGGGAGCTAGTTAAAAGCCTGACAGACATGCTTCGTCCTTTTGAGGTCTCCATGCGTGCAGTCAGCAGGGAGGACTGTAATTTGGGAAAAGCTATCCCATTGTTGCGCATGCTAGAGCACCAACTGAAGGCGGTGTCTTCTAGGTTTGAAAAAGATGGAAAGGAGAAGCATTGGAGTTGGCGGAGAAGTTATTACAGCGCCTACTTCCCGATGAACGTCTTGAAAAGATCCAGACAGAACAGCATTACATTTCTGCTACTATTCTGGATCCACGGTACAAAAAGGCAGTGGCAGGCATAGTATTCTTTCCTTTTGATGACGCAGATGTTACAAAGTACAAACATTGGCTAGCTGTGTCAGCCACTCGGTTTGAAAGAGAACGTCAGGAAATTGAAGGAAAAGGCAGTACATCAGCATCAGCAGGCCATCCGCAGTCAAAAAAATCCAGTTCTGCATCTGTGGCTGTGGCAGAAGTGAGTGATTTTCCCTCTCAGCCGTTAACGACACCAGCAACCGTATCATCTGCACCAGACACAACAGTAATATTGTGTGAAGAAGAGGATTGGCTAACTGAGCTTGGGTTTGCTTCTCAAATGGTCCCAGAAAAAAGTAAGCAAAGTGGAGGAACCCTGGAGAACCTTGAGTCGATGATGCAGGCCTATCTGAATGACTCAACAGAGGTCCATCTTTCTCATGACCCATTGGCATATTGGCATGGGAAAACAGATGTGTGGCCAGAGATCACCAACCTGGCTATAAATTACTTGTCTTGCCCACTCGCAAGCGTGTCTTCTGAACGTGTTTTCAGTGCTGCTGGTGGCATTGTAACTTCCAAAAGGACCCGCCTCTCGCCCAAAAATGTGGAGAGGTTAACAATGATCAATATGAATCAGCACTTCATACCACCAGATTACAAATTACGAAAATGCACGCAGGAAGAAGACGAGGAGGACACCAACTTAGATGAGGGAAGTTCTTCCCTGTTAACTGACCTACTCCCGTCTGAATTAGCAGAGTTTCAGGACGAGCTCTTCTTCCCTGACACCAAGCCCTGAAAATGAGTCAATGAATCACTAACTTTCTTTTTCGTCCTTATTCACTTTTATTCCTGTGTGACTGTCTTTCTTTGTTTTGCAAAATCTATATAAAAAAACTTTAATCACCTAATCACAAAAGCAAGCCCATCAGCAGAACTGTCTTCACTTATTTGCTTATTGATTTGAAGGTGCCGCAGTCTGCATTCCTCAGGTTCACAAGAACATGCTCCTCTATCCTCCTCCTCCAGACTCAAAGCAGATGGCTGGATAACGCCCAATGAAGAAAGACTCTGTACTTGTGGGAGTGTTCTACTTCTTTGCGGGTGAGTTGACGGGTCTGGGGCATTGCTGTGAAGGTCTAATACCGGCTAGAAGTGGTTTGGAGAAAATCAGAGCAGAAAAAGTTTTTGCGCTTTTGATCACTTGCCTGTCTTTGGGGTGCTGTTTGGGGGGCTTTTAGGTTGTTGGGGGTGGGTTTTGGGGTCTGTGAGCACTGCTGGCACATTCTAATGTTGATTGCATTTGTTTTACAGGAAATCCATGGTGGAAAAGGTCAGTTAGGGCCTAGCTGCAGAGCGCATTTGACCTGAATTCCAGGTAGGCCCAAAGTTTTCTAAGTGTGGCTTTTCCCGGGTTTTGCCTTTTGGCTTGTTGGGGGTTTTAAACTTGTTTTCACCCGGGTTGACAGTTCTGGGGCTATTGCTGGGAAGGTCTAATACCCGAAAGAAGTGTTTTGGAGACAATCCCTGGGGAAAAAGTTTTTGCATTTTCTGAGATTTCGCTGACTCTACCGTTTTCGGGGGGCTGTTTGTGGGGGGGTTTGCGAGTCTTGGAGCAATGCTGGGTATGGATACTTTTGCTTGCTTGCAAGCGGTTTGAATACAATCCATGGTGGGTAAGGGGGGATTTGGGTCTACTTTACTTTCAAAGTACGTTTGGTCACCATTTTCTACTAGGCCTCTGACAGGTAGCAGTATCGCACGTTTTTGAGATCTGATTGGGGTCTTCTACATTTTTGCGACTGGGTTTAGTAAGGGTCTGGGAGCACTGCTGGGAAGGTCTAATGTTGTTCTAAAACACAGTTTACAGTACACCTAGCTTGAGGGGAAAGATCCGCTAAATTAATTTGCCCATACTTATTTATCCTTCAAAAAGAGACTCCGACAGAGTACGCACTTTCAAAAATATTGTACTGTCTATTAGGAAACTCAAAGTGTGACTTTTTGCACTACACAGCGTACATACCTTATATTTATTTGTCAGTGGTGTTCTAATATAACTTCATGTTTTTCCATCAATAATTACAGGCCGGGTTTCTGCCTGTGCAATGGGAAAAAAGGATGAAGTCAGGCTTCACATTAGCGAGCCGCAATTCAGCATCCGCCAGGCAGGCACTTGACAGGGTGTCTTCTGGTCATCAACATTGATGGACGGAGCGTCAGATGGAATGGAGGAGTCCCGCTAATAAGAGGAATGGTTGGATGCATGCAACTTACCAAATTCAACAGGACAACTACAACAACATACAGATACAGTATCCGTTCTTTTCTAATTATCTTTTAAGTAATATTATTGCTGTGAACTTCTATGAGTGTGACTCTTCATTTCTTTGATCTCTGCTTCTAAATTCATCCCTACAGCCATTCTATAGGTTTTACTTCTGCTATTTTTTAAACCTAATTTAATGTAAGAAGTGGTTCTCTGAGTGCAGAGATAGGCAAGTGAAAACGCATAATTATTACTGCAGCCCTGTACTGTCGCATTCTTTCATTCACGGTTGTCGAATGTATTACTTACTTTTCAGTAACCATGCATGCAGTAGTGCATGCACTTCCTTTATGTCACTTAAAAGATTTATGGATAGCTTTGTACCCAAAGATTTGTTTATTTTCAATTATTGTTTGTCCATGCTGTGCTTTTTTTTTCTTCTCTCAACAAAACTTTCCCAAAAAACCCCATTCCCATCCATTTTCCAAACCCTAACCCTCTTTCCCCGGGCTGTGTGGTTTTGATTGATGTGTGACTAAATGACAGCAATAATTCCACACACTTGCTGGGGAGGATAAGGTCATAGCAATAGGCTGGTGAAGGAATCCGAGGATATATTCTTACTCAGCTTGACACTGAGTCACTATTGGCAAATGAAAGCAGATTTTCATGTGCGCCATCAACTTGATTGGTCATCAAGAACATCCTCCTCCTAGACATGGCAAATTATTACGCTGCTGTGTCCTTTACCTTCAGTACTATTTCTTGTAGTAGTAGCCAATGTCAAAGAAATTCAACGCAAGTACTAGTTATACTTTCAATACTTTACCATTTGTTAGGCTACATTGTGGCACTGTTCTAGTGTACTGTCACCTGCTATATTCTCTATCGCACCGTTCTAATGCTACGGTAAGGACAAACAAGGTTTCATTTTCTTTTTGTTCAGATGCTGCAACTGCCACTGTGTAACACCACAAGTACCACCGCAATGATGACATTTCATCCGCCCAGGATTGCCAACCTTAATCGCCATTTCCCGTGCAGCCAGCCCCGTGCCTAGCCGTATTTCCAAACACAAATTACAGGTAAGATAAGCGTTTGGGGGGAGGTAGTATAATGGAGTATTAGGAGAGACACGAGACTGACGGTCCTAGGACTATTGAATTCACTTACTTTGTGACAGGCACTTAGTTTTGAAAACATTTGGGCAATTACTAGTACTTACACAACTTCAATCAAGATGCCACTTAAGTTTCAGGAAAACAAACTTACTGTTAAAGCCCCACCCACCAGCCTCAAAAGCAGTAAAAAACACGTATGCTAAGATAACGTTTAAAGTATATTTATATATCCCTAACATAAATATTCTCCCGCAAGACTCAACCCACCCCCTTCCCGAACCCCAACGAATGTCCGTGAAAACTAAGTCCAAAAAAGTAGAAAACCCAACTCCCAATTCCCACCCCCCAGAAGTCTTTAAAAAAGGGGCAAGGGACAGTCTCCTCCTACTGCTGGCTGCTGTTGACTTTTCGGGCAAGTTCGGCATGCTCCTTGTGGAGGGTCTCGAGCAGGGTTTTGGTGTTGAGGAGCTCTTGCTAGAGGTAGGACACCCTAAGTGAAATGCGGTGCACGCATGCCTTGCACCTGCTGTGGGGGGCAGCTGATTTCTTTGCTGCTCGGCGGTGGCGGGTGGCTGCGGTACCCCGGCTCCGTACCGCTGGAGACCTGCTGCGCTGACTGGCTGACCCAGGGAGCGCGAGGAGGATGCAGGTGTCGCCGTGGATGTTGTCGACGTACTCTGTGTGTCCCCCTCCTCCTGGGCCACCAGCCACCGATATTCGGCGACAGTGGCCTCCAGCCTCCGTTGCCGGGCCCTTTTAGCCAGCTCCTTCCGTGTTGGTTTGGAAGGAGCATCTATATGAAGAAAGAAAGACATAGTCTGTAACCAATGCTCTTTAAGATTAACACAAAATGATTCAGCAGAAAGTTGTGTCACAGTAGAACTAGCAACTTGCAAGCGCAGTACATAACTATTGTGGCCAGTATCTATCTAACCTCCCACTTCTTCATCCTTGCTCTAACATTAGTGGGAGTTTAAGGAATCAATTCTACGAGCACTATGGACTCACTCCATTAGAGTCGACTATGACAGTACACCAGTCTTATTCTTCTTCTTCTGTCTTGTTTAGTAAAATTGGTATGTTAACTTCTGCAAGCCGGCATAATGCCAGCGCAGTCAACTTGCACCCGAGAAAAACAGACGCCCGCCGTGATGAGTGAGACAGACTTGCGTTACTGTACCAGTCCAGTACATGCAGGTGGTGATGCTCTTACTTTTCTATTATGGGTGGCACTGAGAATACTCTGTTACATGGGCTACTGCTTAATTAATTTAACTTTCACCCTACAGTGCCAATGAATACTAGAAAAGGAAAATGAAGAAGATAAATAATCTGATTATCTATCACTGCACATGGTATGTATTTGCTTACATATGGGATGAATTTAGGTGCTTTGCTTTTTATTGAGTCAACAGTGATACATCCACGCATGAATGACTAAACTTATTAACAGAGGTAGTGAGTGGCCATCGTAATAGCCGGATATATGCTGTGCTTGCAATACAAACTACTGCTACTATTCATGGTAGTATTCGGACAAAATTACAACTTCTTTTCCTTGCCTTTCCTACACTGGGACGGACGTGCGGGTGCGGTGTTACATGCTCTTCAAAGTAACACTTAGTTCATCCAGTGACCGTCTACTCTCTCTAGATACACATATGCTATCTAAGAGTCAGATAGTACCATGATCCAGGCATCCATCCATTCAAACTATATGTCAATCATTCTTCTTCATGTCTCTCATCTGGACAAACCTTACGTTTTCTCACGGGAAAACAACCTTTTCATTTTATTTGGGAAACCGCAAGCCATACATCCGTGCTTGACTTGCATTCGAATTTCAACCAAAGCATATATTGCGCACACATACAGTTTCTGTTTCACCCACCCAGGCTGTTTTCCTTCCACCCATCCTTGCTTCTACCTTCACCCAGCCAGGCATCATATTCCTTCCCCAGCCACCTCGGGTACCAATCAAACACGTATCATTCTTCTTTGTGAGTCATCATTACTTTTAACTTGCTCGTCCTTCCACACTTACTTACACCCTTCTTTCGCTTTTCGTTCATCCCAACCATCAAGTTCATCTCAGATCTGATTTGGATTCTCGAAAAAAAATTCGCCGCTGAGTTGAAGTAAATTTAGAGGAGGCTACTACCTGGTTGATAAAAACTTTGTTCTAAATTTGAAAGTGTGCTTAACAGTATAGTAACTTAACTGTAGAACATATATACTACACTCGTGCAGAGAGCACACTATTCAGTCTGCAATCTCAATAAGTAAGGAATATAAGAGCTTACCACTGTTCGCCACTACCGTGGCAACCCGCACAGCAGTTTTGTCCGGCACTTGCACCGCCTTCTCCCCAGAAGTGTCCTCCTCCACCTCCGCGCTGGGACCAGCACCAGATGTTCCACCTACAAAGTACATTTAAGAATGTTAGATGTCTTAGACATACACCACTCACTAGTATTTTGTCTAGGAATGAAGAAATGTGAATACAGAAACCAATCTAATAATTTGTGACTGTCTACTCTAAAGTAAAAATGTCCCTTTTTCCAGGGAAGGGTATTGTCTTGCTGCACTTCTGGGCACAACTGATGAGTGCTTGCTTTTTAACACACACCATTTTCCTCATAACAGACAGAAGCTTCACTTCTAAGAACAAATCATCATCACTAGGACGGAGTGACCAACGATTCAGCACCAAAAAGAAAAATTAAAGTTCAAACCAGGTGAGGGCTCGGCTCGCCCACAATAAATGTGTGAAATAAATCATTAAGCACTTTTCCATTTTTAATCAACCGTTTATGTTTTATGACAAGCTTGATTTTAACAAATATTTTTACTTTTAATAAAGCTTTAAAACTTAAATAGACTCTGTGGTTTTTGGTCAAGAGTGAATGAGCAAAAGGTTTTGCAATTTGCATGCATGAGTCCGTGCCTCTGACACTTCTGGACTCTGACTCCGTACTCTTGTCCTGTGTTGGATAATCATCATTGGGGATCAATCATCGATGAATTCGGGAGCTAAATGACTCTGCCACACTATCTAGTCAGTAAGGAGATTGAGGGTTCTTCAAAGTCTGATGTCACTGAGGTATGTGGAAAGTCTACCTGCGCCTATTATAATTGATAAACAATGCACTATTTAGTGTCCATAGTTCTGTTTGTGCAGATTTGTCCCTACAACAGTAGTAGTATGGATTGTCCTCCTATCCAAACCAAAAGTAAAGTAGTATCTTATTTTTTCTTGGTGGTCATTCACCTTTTTATTGTTGGTAATTGTCAAAGCATAAACATTTAGAAGACTTGAAAAGACATTATGGACAATCCCAGAGGATTACACTCAGTGCATAGAACTATTGCTGACTAGAATGGGAGTTTCGTTTAACACCTTTTGCCAAATATGCAATCTTAGTTAGCTACACAGACAGACTAATAAGAATAATCTAGTAATACCACAGGGAGTCATAGTAGAGGCAGGATAAGAATTTAGATACAGTCTACAAGAAGATCAAAGACGATTTAGAAAAAATCGAATGAGGAACGCTAGGAAAAAATAGGTACTGTATATTAAAATTAAAACTTACCGGGGCCAGCAAAGGAGCCCTCGCCTGACCGATCCTGGCCTTGAACAGCAGCAGCAGCCGATAACCCCTCCTCCTCTGTCCTCTTGCCCCTGGGGGGAGCTGATGTACAACATGAAAGAAAGAAAGACCCGAAAACATGGATGATTGTTTTCAACCAAATCAAACATTTCAAAAGAACAATAACAAAATATTTTGGCGAAATAGCAAATAGACAACTATTCCTCGGGATATATTGACCTATCTCATGTGGTCTACTATGATATTAGTATTGCTTGATTTGCGGACCGTCGACTTGGAAAGTTATGTAACTCACTAAACAAACTACTAAAAAGGTTCGCCTAGGACTGGCAGGCAGCAGTCCGCAGCACGCGAAGTGACAGACAAACTCCATCGTGATTGCAGATCATCAACAACACTAAAAAGTTTCCTACTACATTAAACAGTCATTAAAATACTCAAACTATCAATCCACCACCACTATTTCTTCTTATTGCCAGGTGTACAAAGGAAGGACTGGACTTGAGTCTGTAGGGGCAGATTTACAAGCCCCTTGCGGCTCTTTTGCTTCATTGTTGCGTGACTTTTGTGACACAGAGGCAGAACAAAAGAGGCGCCATGGTGCGGCGTATATTAACAACAAGACGCATATGGGAGATGCATCACGTTGTAAAGCTCTGCGCCATCAGGGGGCGTTCCGGCGCAAGGGAGGGCGTTCCTGCACAGGAACGCATCCTAAAAGTGGCTGAGGGAAATCTACAAGATTTCAATCAGTCACTTTTAGGACAATGATGCGTCACTCAAACCCTGCGCCTGCTTGAAGCAGACGTACGGCTTGACGCAGCATTGGGGAGATAGGGCAACCCAGAGCATTGCTGGAGCTGCGCCATCGTTGCGACCCAACTCCAGCAATGCGCCACCTTAACGCTTAGGTGACGTTTTGGGCTCATGGTGCGCCGCATTGTAAATACGGCGCACCATGGGTGGTGGTGGCGTGGCGCACAATTACTGGCGCATCCCTGCTACTTTGCAAGGATGCGCCGGTAATGGAAAATCTGACCCTTAGTGTCTAGCATTACGCAGTTCTTTAAACTACACTCATACATAATTTCTCAGGCCAATGAAATGAACCCAAAATCGAAAACAAAAAATGCACAGAAGATTTTGAAATATAATTTACCTACAATGTAATCGGCAGCATTATTGCTCTTGGTAAAATACAAAAATTTGCAATATAATAACACACAGAGCAGGAGAAAACAGAGTAGTAGTACTCACCAAGCCCGGGGATCTCGATGCCGAGCAGGTCGAGCAAGTCGCGTTCCCGGTCCAGGAGATCTGTCCAACGGTGGCTGGCCTGGTTGTAGGTGCACCGGACCCGAGAGTGTTGATACATGGCCCGGCACACCTTCTCCCACCGCTTCCGGCGCTCCCGGAGCCCGGAGCCGCTAGCGATCTTGCCGCCTGCCATGATGGTCCTGGGGAGGCGGCGCTGGACATAAAACACTAGTGCGGCCACCTCCTCCGCGCTAAAGATCTCCCGTGGCATCACTAGCTCCCCCCTCAAATGCCCGCACGGGAGCCGGGCACGGGGTGCTGGACCCTTTCCCTTCTCGGGCTGCCTCCCGGCTCCCTTTTGCATGGTCTGGGCAGAAAGGAAGGTAAATAATATATAAGAAATAGAATAGGGAAGAAAAAAAGAAAAGAGTTTAAAAAAGTAGTTTAAAATTAACCAAAAGTAGCAGAAAACACAAAAATATAGAGCTAGAAAAATAGAGGGATAAATAATAAGTAAAATAGATCAAAAAAACTTCAAACAAGCAAAGGATGGCAGAGATTTACAGAGGATACAGAAAGCATGCCCAGAGCCATAGCAATGAATGAAAAACAAGATGGCCGCGCCCGTTCACGACGGCGTGGGTAAGTTCGCGCGAGATTTCCCTCGGTATCACACACGAACGTGTACTAGCGAGCCGCACACTTTGCGAGATTACACATAGCGCCCGGAAACGGAAATACGTCACGCAAACAAGATGACCACGCCCATGTACAACCTCTAGGGTAACTTCGCTACGTTGCGCTACAAGCGGCTTGCAAAAACGCAAAAAATCACGCGAACTAACACACCGCAAAAAAAACAAATCGTATATTCGCACGAATTTGCGGCTTCCGAATTCGATCTCGCGCAAATTCACGCCCCGCGAATTGAGCGAAATTACAAAAAAATGATTTTTGCAAAACTGAAAGCACTCAGCAGGTGCAAAAGTTCAATCTTATCATTAGTAACCATTCCCTGTAGTGCTTCCTGAGGGGCCCCTCCAGAGTTCAGTTGCCTACTTGCAATTATTCTATGACCCTGCTCTGACCCTCACAGCAGGCTCAGAGAATAGCTACAAGTATGCCACAAAGGTCCTGTTAAAAAAAATTACACTGCAACAGAAAGCAATTACAGATAAGGAAGCAGGTGCCAGACTAGAAGTTCAAATTCAGTGACACATTAATCAGCCCCTAATTCATTCATGTCAGTTGAGGCAGGGCAGGTGTGCTAACAAATTTTACAAAACTGAAAGCACTTAGCAGGTGCAAAAGTACAAGCTCATCATTAATGAGGAAGCACTTACAGATAAGGAAGCAGATGCCAGCTCAAATTCAGTGACACATTCATCAACCCCAAATCAATTCATGTCAGTTGAGGCAGGGCAGGTGTGATTTTCCCCCCATAATCTACAGTGATGAACCAGAGGGTGGCATGGGTGAGCCAGAGGGTGGCAGTGGTGAAACAGAGGGTGGCAGTGGTGAAACAGAGGGTGCTGTGATGAACCAGACGTAGAAACAACATGGTCGCGACCGTTGCTACCCGACAAGTAAGTTTGCGTTTGCGAACTGGTAAAAAACCCTTGCGAAATGGCAGAAACAATTGCAAACACAAAAAAAATCCGCAAAATTCGTGAGAGTTCGCGAATTTTGCGGATTGCGAATCCGTAAATGCACAATTTTGCGTATTGCAAATTCGCAAAATTCGCCCATGCTTTACGCTATCCAACGCTTTCCCTACTGTTGCACTCTCTGGAGTGGGAATAGTAATTTTTACCCTCCCGCTATCCAACGCTTTCCCTACTGTTGCACTCACTGGGGTGGGAATAGTAAATTTTACCTACTGGCGATATTGTTAGGACCTAGCTACCATAGGAAATCCGCAACATTCTATTGGGAATAACTTTGGCGCCGGTTGAGGAATTTGCGTGTAATTTACCAAACTTTTGGCCAGCTCCGTTGCGCTCCTTCCGTGAAAGTTTTGAGGGAATTCATGAAGTGGGGGCTGAGAAAAAAGGGGGGTCCCAAAACGCGTTTTCCCCACGGTAATTTCCATAGGACGTTCTGACAAGGCTACAGCCCGAACCGCTGAACGGAATTACACCAAACTTGGCAAAATTGTAGGGACTGGTATGCAGAAGTGCCTTTTCTATATTTGGTGGAGACCAGCTCCGTGTCTCGGATCTCGGCCCTCAGGCCCTGGTTAGGCAAGGAGTCCAGCAACCCGATGCTTCTTTGGCTGCCCGCTACGTAGGCCCAGACCAGGCCCTCGATTTTCGCGCTCCCGGCGCTCTCCGCTGCTAGCCGCCTCGAGCCTAGCCCTCCAGGCCAGCACCCCGCTTCCTTACGTTGGCCGGGAGCTGAGGGAGGGAGCTCGGTGGCCTCCGATACGGTCTGCAAGTGCCCGGCACCTCCACGGATGGTCCGCCTAGGCCCAGACCGGGGCCTCGATTTTGGCGCCGTCCGCTCCTCACCCGGCAGCTGGCCAGGACACTCCCAGGCAGGGCCAACCGGCAGTGTCCGGGGCCGCAGGCGGCCCCGCCGCATCAGGGGCGAATGCGGCACCGGCGTCTCTCCAGGGCCCCCACGTCGTGGCCGCCTCCCGCGTCTCCGGTGGCTCCGAGCACACCCCAGCTCAGCCCCGTTCACGCTGGCTCGTCTGGCCCCCACGGGGCCCTGGCGCGGGAGCTCCCAAGCCGCTCTCACTCACCACCAATGATGTCCGGGGCCCCCCAGGAGGCTCCGCTCTCCGCCCGGTGTCGCTGGGGACGGGCGTCGCCTCACCGCTCCCACGTCTCCTCAGCTGCCCGGCTCAGAGGCCCAAACCGGGCCTTCGATCTCTGCATCCCCGGCTCCCTCTGCAATCTGCCGCCGGAAGCCCACCGCTCCGGGTCTGTGCCTGGACCCTCACTCCGTCCGGGGGCCACGGGGGGCAGCCCGACGTCCTCCGCCCCTGTCGTCTGCTATCGGGTGCTTCCAAAGTCGGTCCGCCCGGTCCCAAACCGGGGTCTCAATTTTGGCGCTAGCCGCTCCTCCCCCGTCCGTCGGCCGGGGCCTTCCCAGGCAGGGTCAACTGGCGGTTCCCGGGGCCGTGGGCGGCACCACCGGACTCACAGCTGCGCCGGGGGTACTCCTGGCAGTAGTGGACAGTAGGGCCTCTTGAAATCCAGCGATGTGGGGGCAAAACGCTGTGTTTATGCGGGCAATGGGGGAATTAGGGCAGGGAGCCACGCAGACCAGCGTCCGATCAGGTCGCCATCTTGGCCACGCCCCCATGTCAGAATTTTTTAAAGAAATAGAAAAGGATTTGAGAAGTCACTCAAAATGTGCCCTAATTTTTCTTTCTGCAGCACTAATCATACTTTCTATGGCAAAATAAACCCCCTCATTTTGTTCCTTTTTAAATTAAATGTTTTCAGACTTACCACTTCATTCCAATCAAGATAGCTTCAGGTGTGCCATACCTTTGTAATAAGTAGGACTGTTAGCGCTCTAGTTGTTCTTTAGAACACTCTGGGACATTCTGTCATTGGGCTATACTTGGGCTACATCTGGGTGATATTTGGGCTACATTTGGTCTCTGGTGGCTATCTTGGGAGCCTGGATCGCCCGGAAGCCGCAGCGAGGGGGCGCCGGGATTGCCCGGAAGACGGAGGCCTGGAGTGGTGAGCTCGGACGCGGCGGAGTGGGAGGCTCTGAACTTTGGACCAGCAGCGGCTACACTGCTGGGGGCTGCATCGGGTGATCCTCTGTGCGGGCGACTGCCGACAACGACCGCGCTGTTGGCCGGACCCCGCTTGGCCCGACACACGACCAGGAGACCCGACTGAGCACCGCATCATAAACGTGCCTGCGGAGACAGGGCACTCCAGGCGGCGCCACGATGGCAAACGCTAACCGCAGAGGAGGCCGCTCCATCACTGACCTGCTGGTGAAGCAACCGCAGAAGGGAGACAAACCCCAAGCAACGTCGCCGGCGTCCACACCCGCCACCAGCAAGAGCGGAACCCAGGAGGAAGCCCCAGTCACGAGGTCCTTCCTTGAATCCCTGTTTGGCGCACTGCGGGAAGACTTCCAGACCCTCAAACAAGAGTTGGTGAGCGAACAAAGGGAGCTGCGCAGGGACTTGGATGGGCTAGGGGAAAGAGTGGCTACGATAGAAGACTCCACCCAGGTTCGATGTGAGGAATTGGTACATCTCCAACAGGAGGTCCTACGACTCCGCGATCAGCAGTTGGACCTCCAGGCGCATAACGAAGATCTGGAAAACCGCTCCCGGCGGAACAACATCAGGGTCCGGGGAGTACCATCGAAAACGGAAGGGAACAGTGTCACCATGTACCTCCAAGACCTATTCCGGGAAATTCTAGGGGAGCCCGCGGACTTCCCCATCCGCATTGATCGCAAGCATCGTGTGGGCCTACCGCGCAGAGCCCCTGCCCCTCCCCCCGACATACTAGCTTTCCTCCCTGACTTTCCACTCAAAGAGAGGATTCTTAGAGAGGCACGCCTGTCTCAGCCTCTCCGCTTCAGAGATGCATCTGTGGAACTCTTCCAGGACCTCTCTATCATAACACTCCAAAAAAGAAGGGAATTCAAGACTGTCACCACCTTCCTGAGAGACAAAGAGGTGCCCTACTCTTGGGGTCACCCGTTTCGGCTCATCTTTCGATGGGATGGCACCCTTCACCAGATGCGTTCCCTCCAGGATGCCTGCGCTTTACTGGGGATCGAGCTGCCGGAACAAGACCACAGCGACGACACTCATACGGAGTCATCACAAGAGCATCAGTCGCAGTCCCGACGTGCAGGCTGGCAGACAGTCCGCAGACGGCGACAACACAAGCCACACGCACGTCCGGGCCAGAAAACGATCGCCGAAGAACACGCCGCCGCAGTCAAGTAAGTGGCGAAAGACACCTCTGGGCCTCCTTAGATCACTCACAGCGGGAGCATACATGGACAGTAGCACCACAGAGAGGCGTGGGGCGGGGAGCCACAAAGGTCGCTGATACCACGTCCCCTGTCCATATTTTGACTCCAACAGGTTTGGGTCTCTCTTGACTTTGGTCACTCTACAGGTCTACTCTCCATTTGACTAACCTGGGACTATGATCTTTACTTGGGTTTCATTGGTTTGGTTGGGGGGGCAGGGGGAGGGTCTTGGCAGGGGGAGGATCGGCGCGGTTGGGGGTGCCGGGGAGGGCTCATTTTTGGGGTTGGGGATTGGGACGGGGTGGGGGTGGGACCTCCTTGTCCACTAGTGCTGAGAGGATCTGTTTTCTCCCTTTACTCTTCTTTCTTATCGCACTGTTTGGCTCCATGCATAGCGCACCTGTCCTCACAACATACCCGGGATGACACGGCCCTTGACAGTTCTCTTACTGAATGTGAGGGGGCTTAATAATCCGAACAAACGCAGGGCAGTCCTCTCTTTTCTGCGGAACTCGCAAGCTGACATCTGCCTCCTACAGGAGACACATCTGCTGCCCACAGATCACCATGGGCTTAAATCCCGCTTCTTCCCAGAGCAGTTTTTCTCATCGGCATATAAGAAAGAAGCTGGGGTGGCGATCCTGGTTGCGCACTCCTTTAGGGGCAAAGTGTTGCAAAAGGAGGCGGAGATTAAGGGTAGGCTGTTAGTACACCGCTTCCTGGTAGCTGGACAGACATTGTTGATAGGCTCAGCGTACGCGCCTAATGACGGTCAGGAGCGATACCTACATTCAGCGCTAGAATCTGCCACTGCCAATACCCATCCACACTTATATTGGGGGGGGACCTAAACCTGGTATTTCATAACACTGCGGACCGCTCCAATCAGCGCTTTGGTCAGGTAGGGGCGCTCTCCGCAGCGGGACATGCCCACCTTGAGGACCTGGGCTTAGTCGACCTGTGGAGAATCTCCCATCCCCGAGCTACGGCCTACACACACTACTCGGCAGCCCATAAATCATATGCGAGACTTGACTACTTCTTATGCTCTTCCCAGCTAGCAACACGCGAGCAGGGTGTCGAGATCCTTCCGGCCTCATTGTCGGATCACTCTCCAGTGGTGGCGTCCTTTCTGGTGCTGGATGCTCCCGGGCCGCAACGGCACTGGCGCCTGCGTGTCGGCCTACTGCAGAACCCGGCCATGGTAGCGAAAATAACGACTGCCATCGACCTCTTTCTTGTTAACAATGCCAATGATGACACCTCCAAAGCCACTCAATGGGCGGCGCTTAAAGCTGTCCTGCGGGGCGAATTTATCTCGGTGGCCGCGGCTGACAACAAGGAGCGCGCTCAGAAGAGGGCTGAACTCACGCAGAGGGTGGCAGAGTTGGAGCAGATGCACCAACGCACGGGAGCATCCAGGGCCTGGCGCCAACTATGCGCGGAGAGGAAGATGCTCGCTGCCCTGGACCAGGACGTGGCGGAATTTGCAGCCCTGCGCCTAAAGCATGCCTACTACACCGGGGGGGACCGCTGTGGGAAGCTGTTAGCGAGCAAGCTAAGGGAGCAGCGACAGCGGCAACACGTTCGAACAATTCAGCCTAATATCGGAGACCCGATTACTGAAGACGCGGCTATAGCAGCAGAGTTCGGTAGCTTCTATGCTGACCTGTACGAAGCAGATACGCTAGACCTGCAAACGGGCAGCGATTACCTAGATGGGGCGACGCTCCCATCCTTGAACGAAGCCCAAGCGAAGTTTCTAGATAGGCCCATCCGTCTGGAGGAGGTCATCTCGGCGATATCTCGCCTGAAGCTGGGTAAAGCCCCGGGACCTGACGGCTACCCTGCGGCTTTCTATAAGAAATTCTGTCACCAGGTGGCCCCCCTATTGCGCGATCTGTTGAACACCTTTGATCAACCCGGAGCAATTTCGCCGGAACTGTTGGAGGCGGCTATCTCGGTGATACCCAAGCCTGGTAGGGATCCGTCCAGGTGCGGTTCCTACCGACCAATATCTCTACTGAACATTGACCTCAAATTATATACGGGTATCATAGCCAGCCGATTGGGCCCATATATGCAACAACTGGTGGACCCTGATCAGGCTGGGTTCATTCCCCAAAGGCAGACCAGCGACAACACTAAACGTGTCCTCCACCTGATTGAAGCCGGCTCCCGGACGAAGCCGGGCTGCATGCTCCTCATGGTCGACGCTGAGAAAGCGTTCGACCGAGTGCATTGGCCCTATCTCGACCAAGCGTTAATGCGTTTCGGCTTCGGGACTGCTCTCAGAAACTGTATCTTTAACTGCTACAGGCAGCCTAACGCAACGGTCCGAGTGAACGGCCATACATCGCCACGCTTCCCGATTGGCAGGGGAACTAGGCAGGGCTGCCCGCTCTCTCCCCTCTTGTTTGCGCTCTACATGGAGCCTTTGGCGCAGCGGATTTGACAAAACCAGCTTATCAGGGGCATCCCCTTTGGTGGAGACACGCACAAAGTCAGCCTGTACGCAGACGATATTCTGCTGTCACTCATGGACCCAATGCAATCCCTGAGGGCGCTCTTTATTGAGCTGCATAAGTTTGCCCTAGCCTCTGGTTTTAAAATTAACTTGGATAAATCGGAGGCATCGAATGTGTCCCTGCCCCGGGAAGCGCTAGCAGAAGCCAAAGCCGAATTTGACTTACAATGGTCTACGTCCACTGTTCCATACCTGGGAGTCTTGCTAGCGCCCACGATACAGGCTACAGAGGAAGCCAATTATGCCAGACTTGGCGCGCGCCTAACCGAGACCCTCCGGAAGTGGAAGCATCTCACGCTGTCCTAGCTGGGCCGCTTTGCTGCTATTAAAATGACGCTGCTCCCACAGGCCCTATACATCTTCCAGACGCTGCCGCTGCGTCCCCCAACAGGTTGGCTCCAGAAAACACAAGCTGATCTGTCGCGTTTTGTGTGGAACGGTCGCCACCCCAGATTTAAGCACTTAATTGCCACGCTCCCCCCGGCATACGGAGGAGTGGGAATACCTGATCTGGCCCTGTACTTTCAAGCGGCGCAGTTACGTTCGCTTGTAGAGTGGTACCAGCTGGAATCCAGCAAACATTGGCTTTTTCAGGACCAAGCAGTGGCAGGCTGGACGCTCCAGGGAGTACCCTTCCTGCCCCGACGCGACAGGCCGCCCAATCTGTATGCGTCGTATGTCACCGGCACGGTCATGGAAGTATGGGATAAGGTGGCGGTCCGGAGAGACCTCACTTCTTTTCCCTCCCCGCTCACGCCGATATTTGACAACCCTGAGTTCACCCCGGGCCTGGATGCGCAGGCGTTCGTGAATTGGAGGTCTACGCCTTGCTGGCAGATTGGCCACATGTTTGATCTTCAGGGCATCCTCCCGTTCCAGAAGGTGAAGGAGGCCTATGGCATACCGGAGACGGACAGCATTCCCTACCTGCAGGTCCGACACTGGGTCTTACAGCCGTCGATCAAACCGGGAGTGCAGCGTTTTCTTACTCCCTATGAAAAATGGTTGCTCACGCGCACGTCGGAAAAGAAACTACTCTCGGATATATACCAGCACCTGCTTCTCACAAACAAATACACTTACAGCGCAAGCCAGGCTAGATGGGAAAAGGACCTGGGAAGGCAGCTCACGCGCAAGGAGTGGGAGGGGATCTACCACAGAGCCAGGCACTCGGCCCATCACTCAGGCCTCACAGAGACACTCACAAAAGTAGCCTCCTACTGGTATCACACCCCCGAACGCATACACCGCTGGGACCCCCATGTCAGTGACCGTTGTTGGAGGGGTTGTGGGCAGCTAGGCACATTGGAACACCTGCTATGGAGCTGCGAGCACCTGCAGACGTACTGGACTACTATCCTGGACCTGATAGACCTCCATTTAGACACCCAACTCCCCCGATTTCATGCCTATGTGCTGCTGGGACTACCCAACGCGTTGATGTACCCACTGAAGTCTGTGAGAGGGAGACTGATAGCGCTTGCGTTGGGGCGGCGGTGCAAAATATTGTGGCTCGCTGGAGAGATCCGCAGCCGCCGATGCAGGTGGGTTGGCTGCATAGGCTATGGACCATTCTGGGAATGGAAAAGCTTTCCCTGACCACGGCGGGCAGAGGGGATGAATTTGCTGATCTTTGGCGGCCTTTCCTGACGCTTCTTACAGGGGAATACAGGGAATTGAGCTGTTCTAGATACCTGCGACTGCTACATCTCGCAGACACACCGCTCACCGAGCCTAAGACAAAACCCCGCAAACAGACACTCCAGACGTAGGGCTCCTTACGTGAGGCCCTGGCCACTGCTATTGGGTCCTTTCGTGTTTCCTTTCTTCTACCTCAGCGGACAAGGGGGAGGGAAGGGGTGGGGGAGGGACGGTGAGGGGGGGGGGGGGTTTGTTCTCTTTTCAATAATGACTGCATTGTAGTTGCACCCGACTGCTTCTCAGTCTTTCAATCGCGGCCGGCCCAGTTGGGTTGTAGGCGACTTGCTGTGTTTAATTTGCATCATGGCACACCAGCACTGGCACTGACGCAGCAATTGTTTTGTCTTTGTTCAGCCCTTGCTTCCAAAAGCACGGATCGGTGTATTGGCTTCAATAAAAAGATTTAATACAAAAAAATTCTGGCATGCAGTCTCCCAAGATGGCCACCAGAGACAAAAGAGCCCAAATGTAGCCCACATATCACCCAGATGTAGCCCAAGTATAGCCCAATGACAGAATGTCCCAGAGTGTTCTAAAGAACAACTAGAGCGCTAACAGTCTTACTTATGACAAAAGTATCGCACACCAGAAGCCATCTTGATTGGAATGAAGTGGTAAGTTGGAAAACATTTAATTTAAAAAGGAACAAAATGAGGGGGTTCATTTTGCCATAGAAAGTATGATTAGTGCTTCAGAAAGAAAAATTAGGGCACATTTTGAGTGACTTCTCAAATCCTCTTCTATTTCATGAAAAGAATTCTGACATGCAGACTGAAACATGCACTTTGAATACCAGCAGCAGACTTCCCTGGTGAGCAGTAGCTTTACTACAGTGATCTAATGAGCAACTAGAGTGCTAACATTCAGAATTTATGGCAAATGTGTGACAAATCTGAATGCCTTCTTGATGGAACCAAAGTAAACAAGCATTGAAAATGCAATGGATCTCGCCCTCGTTTAAGTTAAAGCCATTCTGTTTGTAATGAGGTGGCTTTTTAGCTTTGCTTTTATTAGTGTTTTCAAACTTTCATGTAAATAACATGCATATGTATACATGTATGTATATGTATGCATGCATTTATATTTATATTTATATAGATATGCAGATTATATATGTTTATATATGTATGTATATATATATATATTCACTGAAAAAACCATAGGTTATAGACCATATATAGTTAGGAATTAGCATTTACAAAACCTTGAAAATTCACTGAAAAAACCATAGGTTATAGACCATATATAGTTAGGAATTAGCATTTAAAAAACCTTATTTTACTCACACAAAACCATTGAAATTCCATATATAGTTAGTTGCACTAACTATATATCGCGCACCTGCAATCCACTGCTGATGATGTCACATATTACATCATTCATGACATGGTCAGTGACATCACTGATGACATCACTGATGACATCTCAAATGACATCACTGATGACATCACTGATGACATCTCATTTGACATCAATGACCACATCACTGATGATATCATTCATGTGACAATACAATGCATCTCCTCACATTTTAATATAACCTCTGTTTCACCCAGTGTTAAATACAGAATATAATTTTTGAAACCATTGACACACCAATACTAGTTACTACATACGCACTCACTGATTCCTACGTCTACACACACCTTCACTCATTCACCCATACTATCATTCATACATACAATCACTCATCTTTACAACACTATCATATGCACTCATACACCTATACAGACACTCACAGTCTGCCACTCATCCATGGAGTTACTCACACACCTAGTCAGTCCTGTAAAGAATCAATGACACTTCCATTTTCTTGTCTATACAGTTAAACATAGAGCACCTTACATTTTCAAACATATACTAACACATACTTACCTTGTTATACAATCATTGATACAAGTACACATTGATCTGCACAGAGTCACACACCTCCCAGCCAGCCACACACACACTCAGTCTCCCATACAAATACTTGGACAATCAATCAGTAACCCATATAGTTAATCATATAGCTACTGATCAAAACATGCAGCAGTTTACAGAACAACAGACATAATGATGCACAAATTAAGACACTTTAGTCACTAACCCATGCACTCAGTGAGACACATTTAATCACTCACTCATGCATTCAGTCATGCACCTACTAAATCCTTTGTCCAGACACTTATACTTCCACTCATTCTTCAATATGTAAGACACATTTTAACTTTACAGAAACATACAGTCACTGGATGTTGTCATCAGTGATGTCATCAGTGATGTCATTTGAGATGTCATCAGTGATGTCATCAGTGATGTCACTGACCATGTCATGAATGATGTAATATGTGACATCATCAGCAGTGGATTGCAGGTGCGCGATATATAGTTAGTGCAACTAACTATATATGGAATTTCAATGGTTTTGTGTGAGTAAAATAAGGTTTTTTAAATGCTAATTCCTAACTATATATGGTCTATAACCTATGGTTTTTTCAGTGAATTTTCAAGGTTTTGTAAATGCTAATTCCTAACTATATATGGTCTATAACCTATGGTTTTTTCAGTGAATTTCAATGGTTTTTTAATAGCAAATATCATAAGCTGTCGAATGTCAAGTACGTGGTAAGTGAAAACATTTTCGTGTATATGCACACTGATCTGCTTTGAATGGTGCCCCCCCCCCTCATTTCTATTAGGAGTACTCTCTCTTTGCAGATAGTGAAAGGTAGTTAACGCAGGTCTTTGCCCCCATTGTAATCCGTCGTGCCTGCTTCTCTCTCCATTTGATTCATTGTTATCCAAGTATTTACTGTTTTAGAATTAGTTCTCTTTGGTTCATTCTCTATTTACAAACAAACACAGAGTCGCAATACTCTGTTTAGTCTTTGCAGATAACGAAAAATCGTGTAAAAAAAAAGAAAAGGAATCGAGCAAAATCAGTAGGCCACTAATGGGATCTCTTTTTGACCTCGCTAAAATAGAAACATTAGGAACAACCCCTCATGACAAATACAAAACTAGTGAGATGAACTGAACTCCACACAATGATGGCTGCAAAACAGCTCTGCTCCGCCACCCACCCCGCCCAAAATAACGATAAAGAACGGCTGCCATGATTGGTTGCGGAATGACCACGACGGAGCTACGAAATGGTGCTGCTCTCATGCTAACCCCAGCTTCAGTCTGAAACATCCAGAAACACTGTAGACTACCAATTCGATCAGTTCCGGTAGCGCCCCAATGTAACCCGGTAGAGAAGAACTAGCCCTCCCCTCTTTGACTGATGGTTCTTGTTGCCTGTCCCTTCTGTTGTCATTTAACAGAACTATTTAGCCTGCTGAAAGGGGTTGTGTTCCGACCGCTGGTTGGTGGAGACATTTTGACTATATTTTGTACCTGCGTTGTCGCGTAATGCGTCATATGACGCGCCGCGTTAGCGCATCCGGAAGTCATCCGGGGCGCGCAGCGCGTAACGTAAGCATAACAAGTCATGTGACTTGTTAATAAAACTTTTCATTGGTTCATTTTACTTTTCTTATTGTAATGATGAAAGGCTTGGTCATATGACCTAAAAATTACGCTTTTCATTACTTCCGAACATTATTTTTTCTTAAATATATGTTATAATGTTCCAGGCTAATGTACTTTCCCGGAAATTTTACAACTGTCCTGCAAGTAAAATATATTCTTTTTTCGAGAAAAAGAGCGTTTCTTCGTCCCATGACGGAGCCGTTGAGCAAAAGAGGGTCGACCTGCTGTCTTAGTCGCCGATACGCCTGAATATGAGATTCTTATCGATCACTTTATGTTGCAGGAATAGAAAACACAACAGCCCTTGACCATTTATCTTTACTGCGTTCCTTCGTATTATACCTTTTACCCTTCATGTAATTGGTCTGCTTTATTTCACTTGCCTTTTAATGATTCTAAAACAGTGACTATTATTAAAAACTTTACCAATGTATATACTACTACCATGTTTTCTTTTAAAAACCTTTATTGTGAAAATTTCATTATAGAAATACGAGCCTATAACCACGTGGGCCGGCCACGGAGCAAACTATAATCGTATATGATGAATAGACATTTACACTGTAGAGGAACGTAACGGGCGGGCCATTAGGTTGCAAGAACTAAGGTGTCTAACAGTTACGGAATCGGTGGACGTACATTTTATAATTAAAATACGACAGGGCCAGTTACAATAAAATTATCTAGATATACATTTGCGGGCAAGTACCATGGGTGACGTTAATTCGAACTTTCAACAGTACAGTAATCAATAACACATCAGAACTTAATATCAATAGGGATGTCGAAATATTCAATCAATTCTCGTCCCCGCCCGCCATGTGCTTCAAAACTGCATACGTATCTCGTGATTTCAAGGTTCTGCAACCAGTACACAACAAGGAGTTACGAGTCCCATTTATTCTGGCGCCATTTTGGGCGAGGACGGGCAGGTCCAGGATATAGTCAAAATGTCTCTACCAACCATCGACTATGATGATGTTCATATGCTGTATTTATTAGAGTAACACTCAGATGTCCACATGAAATAAATTTGCCACAATCTAAACATGTCATTTTAATCTTTCCAAAGTTCTTCTAAATATTTGGGACCGTTTCCCTTGCCTCTGAAGCTCTCAGTGCCACTTCTTTGATGAATGTACTAGCAGGTCAGGGGTTCTCCTCCAAATCTCTCTTTTATGCAGCACTATAATTAATTGGTGCCACCTCTCCATATGACGATGCATGGTATAGTTACCACAACTATATTTTTTTTCGGTTCCTCTAGAGAGTTCATCGTGGCAGATGAAGCGTGTAACGTACCGGGCATTTACCTTTTTTTGCATGTACAGGAAAGGAAAAAAAAATCGAGCGTCCGAGTTCTAAGGTGTCCCAGGGCCATTTTAGTGGACCAGGCCCAAATCCAAAGAACAGGCCGCCATTTTGAGAGTCCTGTTGCAGCCGCCTGTTGCTGTAGCATCAAGAACAGCCGAAACTCAGCTGAATGGCAACTGAAACGGTAAAGGGGCGCCCCACTACAGCAGACGAGCCAGGCCCAAATCCAAAGAACAGCTATCTCACAGGCTAATGGGGCGACCCACGCCGAGTTTCAGCATTGTAGGATGACCACACAAGTACATCAACTTGCTAGACATCACCTCGGTGCCATCCGGATCTCGGCGCCCCACTGCAGATGAAGTGCCTCTCAACTATGAAACCACCACGGTGACATCCGGATCTTGGCGCGTTGTGCTGCCTTCGGCCTATTCGCACATCGGTCCGCTACTGACGCCATCTCACAGGCTAATGGGGCGACCCACGCCGAGTTTCAGCATTGTAGGATGACCACACCAGTACAGCAACTTGCTAGACATCACCTCGGTGCCATCCGGATCTCGGCGCCCCACTGCAGATGAAGTGCCTCTCAACTATGAAACCACCACGGTGACATCCGGATCTTGGCGCGTTGTGCTGCCTTCGGCCTATTCGCACATCGGTCCGCTACTGACGCCATCTCACAGGCTAATGGGGCGACCCACGCCGAGTTTCAGCATTGTAGGATGACCACACCAGTACAGCAACTTGCTAGACATCACCTCGGTGCCATCCGGATCTCGGCGCCCCACTGCAGATGAAGTGCCTCTCAACTATGAAACCACCACGGTGACATCCGGATCTTGGCGCGTTGTGCTGCCTTCGGCCTATTCGCACATCGGTCCGCTACTGACGCCATCTCACAGGCTAATGGGGTGACCCACGCCGAGTTTCAGCATTGTAGGATGACCACACCAACTTGCTAGACATCACCTCAGTGCCATCCGAATCTTGGCATCTCAACGCCTAGTGGTATCTTCCATACAAAAAATATTGTTACGCTGCCTTTGGCCCCATTCGCACATCAGTCCGCAACTTAGACATCACCTCGGTGCCATCCGGATCTTGGCATCTCAGCGCCTTGTGGTGTCAGTCAGAAAATATTGTTGTGCTGCCTTCGGCCTATTCGCACATCGGTCCGCTACTGACGCCATCTCACAGGCCAACGGGGCGCCCCACGCTGACTTTCAGCATTGTAGGATGGCCACACCAGTGCGGCAACTTGCTACACACCACCTCGGTGCCATCCAGATCTTGGCATCTCAGCGCCTTGTGGTCTCTTCTACACCGGAAATATAGTAGAAAATATTGTTGCGCTGCCTTTGGCCCCATTCACACATCAGTCCGCTACTGACACCATCTCACAGGCCAACGGGGCGCCCCACGCCGACTTTCAACATTGTAGGATGGCCACAGAAGTGCGACAACTTACTAGACACCACCTCGGTGCCATCCGGATCTTGGCGCGTTGTGCTGCCTTCGGCCTATTCGCACATCGGTCCGCTACTGACGCAAACTCACAGGCCAACGGGGCGCCCCACGCCGACTTTCAGCATTGTAGGATGGCCACACCAGTGCGGCAACTTCCTACACACCACCTCGGTGCCATCCGGATCTTGGCGCGTAGTGAAGCTGCAGCAGCTGCAAATAAGCTTCAGACAGTGTTACAACCGCTGCTCAGAACTCTCAACTATGACACCACCTCGATGCCATCCGGATCTTGGCGCGTTGTATTGCCTTCGGCCTATTCGCACATCGGTCCGCTACTGACGCCGCCTCACGTGCCAACGTATTTTCTCCGCATTTTATACCCTATGCCGCATAACAGGTCATGTGACTTGTTTATAAAACTTTTCATTGGTTCATTTTACTTTTGGTTTCCTAATGATGGAAGGCTTGATCATATGACCTAAAAACAACACTTTTCATTGGATGAAAACTTTTTTTTTCCCCCAAACGATGAAAGCCCCACCTTGTTTCTGGATGTTTCAGACTGAAGCTGGCGTCACCATGAGAGCACCACCATCTCGTAGCTCCGTCGTGGTCATTCCGCGAGCAATCATGGCAGCCGCTCCCCACCAGAAGCCTGCAGGAGTCGGGGCCCCCAAAACTTTTGATGAATTCTCAAGGCGGAGGGGACGCTTTCGAGAATGGGGTCCAAGACCTAGCAGACAAGCGTCCGATTTCCAAGGTGTCCCAGGGCCATTTCAGTGGACCAGGCCCAAAAAGGAAACAGCCTGCCGCCATTTTGAGAGTCCTGTGACAGCCGCCTATCGCTGCACCGCAAGAGTGGGCGCAACTCAGCTGAATGGCGGATTTTGACACAGTGGACCAAAAGCGGACGGAATGGCAACTGAAACGGTAAAGGGGCGCCCCACTACAACAGACGAGACTCCACCTGGAGAGGCCCGTTCACGCCGCCTCCCCCGGGGCGCTCCACGCCGTTATTCGGAGCAGCATTGTAGGATACCAAAACCAGTGCGGCAACTTACTGGACATCACCTTGGTGCCATCGTTCTGCTGCCTTGGAACTATTCGCACAACAGTTTGCTACTGATGACCCACCCCCCGCGACGCCCCACGCCGTTATTTGCTGGGTGGCAACTTACTAGACATCACTTTTGTGTCATCTAGATTTCGGCGCGTTCTGCTGCCTTGGAACTATTCGCACAACAGTTTGCTACTGATCACCCACCCCCCGCGACGCCCCACGCCGGAAATCTGGACGTTGTGCTGCGTTGGGACTATTCGCACAGCCGACCGCTACTTCGTTGTTTTTCTCTAAAAATGTTTATATGTTATTACTATTTTTGTTTTCTTGTATATATTTATAAATTATTAAAGTTTTATAATCTTACTACTTTGTCGGAGTGCTATATATTTTTAATGTGACACATAATTGTAAAAACTTTGATGTACAAAGAGTCATCCCTGGAATCTTCCGCTTCACGCTCGGTCCCCTCCCCAATCACAATACAGAATGGTTTTCAGATAATAGCAACGCTTCTGCTGTGACGGATCTCATCGAGTGTGGGCCTTGATCTACTATAACTCCTTTGAAGACGGGTGATTCTTTACAGCTGTGGCCATAAACTACATCTGCAGGGCTAGCTGATAGCCTAGGACCGGCCTGGACAATCGGACACAGAGGAAAAGGAGTGTCAGAGGGTGCGGTAGTGAATAGGGCGAAAGGGAGGTGTCGGGCGGGCACAGGGTGTGATTCTCAGGGAAGAACAGCGCAGATGGGGGGAGGTTTATTACCCATGCATAAAACAGAGAGCGGGGGTGACCACTGCCTGGGGGAGATGCTTGCGAGGGTGGGGAGCCATGCTAAGGATCGACAGCGTTCACAGAGTGGATCTGGTCAAGGCATCTAAAATGGCTGCCGTGCACGACAAAAGTGTGGCATTTGAAAAAAGACAAGATGGCGCACACAATGTTTTTCAACAATTCCTGATTTCCTTCGAATCGAACGTTAACAGACGTTGGGGCATATTACCAAATTTAAGCGATATTTATCCCTAACGATGCATTGCAAAGATTTTTTTACCGTCAGAAATTATCGCAGATAAACCTTGCTATTATCAAGGTTTATCGCAAATACGATAAAAAACGAGCGCAATGCATTAATGTCGCTGAAAACTCCGCGATATTCATGCATTACCGAGCTAATGCTCTTAGCCATGTTATCCACCTCCCATTGGATAACATGGCTAAGAACTGCTCAGGGCAGCTGTTACTTTTTGGAGATATTCGCGCTTATCTCGAATATTTCCAAAAGTTGATAATAGGAGATAGCGATGTTAGCGACTGTTTCCAGTCGCTAACATCTTGGCATGCCCACTTTGCATGTCATTAGTGATAAATATCACTCACATGCAAAGTGGGACCCAAGATGGTCGCTATCTCCTACTAGCCGTCGCTAACTGGTGTTAGCAACAGCTAGGTAATACACATATAATTTTATCTCTGCGAAGCGGAGCGCTGTTACAGATATATATCTTGTTTTTGAACGTTAATTTCTCAAAATGCACTGAAGCACATATATTGAGACATAGCAAAGGCACATCGGGCTACCAGTCCCTAATATTTTACCAAGTTTCGTGCAAATCCATTCAGCCGTTCGATTATTATTATTATTATTTTTTTTTGCCCCGCGGGGCCCTTTTAAAACCTCCACATCAAACCTAGGGGGTCAGCGAGGATCTACTATGCCCCCTTATGGTCATCAGCCGTTCGATTATTATTATTATTTTTTTTTTTGCCCCGCGGGGCCCTTTTAAAACCTCCACATCAAACCTAGGGGGTCAGCGAGGATCTACTATGCCCCCTTATGGTCATTTGCCCCTTCGCTTTGGCCTCCTCTTGTCTCTCGATCCTACCGAGAGACAAGATGGCGGCCGCTACGGACTGTTTGGAATGTTGACAGACGCCAGAGAACCAATCAGCTTCGCTTCACAAAGCTCCGTTGCGCGAAAAGTACGCGTCCTGGGCCGCTGCCCGGTCCGCTGTTACAGATATATATCTTTTTTTAAACGTTAATTTCTCAAAATCCACTGGAGCACATATATTGAGACCTACAAAAGGCACATCGGGCTACCAGTCCCTACAATTTTGCCAAGTTTCGTGCAAATCTATTCAGCCGTTCGGGCTAAAAGTGAGGCTAACCGCCCTATGGAAAAATCAATGTTAAAAACACGTTTTGGGACCCCCCTTTTTTCTCGGCCCCCCCTTGACGAAACCCCCCCAAATTTTCAGGGGCTGCTCAGAAACAAAATGTGCCATTTTCCTGAAAATTTCAGCCAATTCCGTCCACAAACGCCAAAGTTATTAGACATAGAATTTTCAAAAAACCCATAGGGAAAAAATCCTAACTATATATACCTACTGGCGACCGCCAGTAGGTAATACACATACATATATATAAATGCATATGCATATATATATGCATATATATGTGTATATGTGTGCGTGTAGAGAGAGGTAGAGAGGTAGAGGTAGAGGTAGAGAGGTAGAGGTAGAGAGGTAGAGAGTAGAGATTGAGTAATAGAGAGTAGAGAGTGAGTAGTAGAGAGTAGTAGAGAGAGTAGCAGAGAATGAGTAGTAGAGAGTAGTAGAGTGAGTAGTAGAGAGTAGTAGAGAGTGAGTAGTAGAGAGTAAGTAATAGAGTGAGTAGTAGAGAGCAGTAGAGAGTGAGTTGTAGAGAGTAGTAAAGAGTGAGTAGTAGAGAGTAGTAGTGAGTGAGTAGTAGAGAGTGAGTAGTAGAGAGTAGTAGAGAGTGAGTAGTAGAGAGTGAGTGGCAGAGAGAGAGAATAGTAGAGAGTAGTAGAGAGTGAGTAGTAGAGTGAGTAGTAGAGAGTAGCAGAGAGAGAGTAGTAGAGAGTGAGTAGTAGAGAGTGAGTAGTAGAGAGTAGTAGAGAGTGAGTAGTAGAGTGAGTAGTAGAGAGTGAGTAGTAGAGAGTAGTAGTAGAGGGTAGTAGAGAGAGAGAGTCGTAGATAGTGAGTAGTAGAGAGAGAGAGTAGTAGAGAGTGAGTAGTAGAGAGTAGAGAGTAGTAGAGAGTGAGTAGTAGAGAGTAGTAGATAGTGAGTAGTAGGGAGTGAGTAGTAGAGAGAGAGTAGTAGAGAGTAGTAGAGTAGTAGAGAATGAGTAGTAGAGAGTGAGTATTAGAGAGTAGTGGAGTAGTAGAGAGTGAGTAGTAGAGAGTAGTGGAGAATATTCCAATGTTTGGCACAGCACCACTTGCACAACAAGTCCAATCAAATCATATCACTTAGAGTCATTATTGAAGCGCTGAATCTTGGTGTATATTCAAATGCTTTTATTTTCCTTAAGTTTATGTACCACATCCATCCGACGCGTTTCATTCTGTACAACAGAATTTCTTCAGGGCGTTCTTATTTCCTTCAAGTTATGTTGGTATCCTGTTGTCTTATAACTAGATATTTCTTCCAAATGTTAGACGAGACGTAAGTACATTCTTATTCAAAGTGACTAGGTATCAATTTTACCCACACAATTCGGGCAGACTTGAGTAATTTATAGCATCCTCAAAGTCAGTCTTTCAAAAATTCGAAATTATAGTACATGATAATCCAAATCCAAATGTTTCTCAAGAAAAGTCCTTTTTCAATTGTTCCGAATATCGCGATTCCTTGTGGGACCCCCTGAGCAGGCCTAGGGGGTCAGGGTGCTTCTACCCTGCTCCCTTTGCGTGTTTTGCACCCTCGTTTCACTGCTTTCTTGTGCCTTTGTTCTACCGAGGCACAAGATGGCTGCCAACACTTCCTGGTTTGGAGTGTTGACAGACAGTGGCAGCCAATCAGCATGCCTTCCCGAGAAAGCTGCATGCTCATTGGCTGTCAACACTTCTAACCAGGAAGTGTTGGCATCCATCTTGTGCTAGTGTTGACAGACAGTGGCAGCCAATCAGCATGCCTTCCCGAGAAAGCTGCATGCTCATTGGCTGTCAACACTTCTAACCAGGAAGTGTTGGCATCCATCTTGTGCTCGATAGACAAAGGCAAAAGAAAGCAAAAAAACAAACGTGAAGAACACAAAAAGGGGGCAGGGTAGATACACCCTGACACCCTAGGCCTGCCCAGGTGGTCCCACAAGGACAAAAAAGGACCCTTTTTTTTTTTTAAACCTGGTCTGTTTTTTAAAAAATTACCTCATGGGGGGACCAAATCGCGGTGGCATAGTGATAAAGAAGTGTGGGGGGTCCACGATCCCCCCCCCCCACTTCCCCAGGGACTGCCGCCCCCGGGGCAAAGCAACGCAGCCCCTTGGTGGATACTGGAGGCTCCTGGTGGGCTAGTTGGCCCCCAGGGACCCCCAGTATGCAAGGGGAATTAGTTCCTACTCTGCAAACACGCCAGGGGTTGCGCTGCAGAGAGGTGTAAAAAAGAGTGTGGTCTCATTACACCTCTCTGCAATGCAGCGCCCTGGTGCATACTGCAGGTTCCAGGTGGGCTAGTTGGCCCCCAGTGACCCCCAGTATGCAAGGGGAATTAGTTCCCCCTCTACAAACACGCCCGGGGGCTGCATTGCAGAGAGGTGTAAAAAAGGGTGTGGCCTCATTACACCTCTTTGCAATGCAGCCCCCTGGCTTATACTGGAGGCTCCTGGTGGGCTAGTTGCCCCCCGGGGACCCCCAGTATGCAAGGGGAATTAGTTCCTCCTCTGCAAACGCACCAGGGGTTGCGCTGCAGAGTGTTGTAAAAAGGGGGCGTGCCCTCTGAACACCTGCCTGCAAAAATGTAGTAAATCAGTATAAAATAAAACCAAATGAATACATTTAAAAATTGTCATTTAAAAAAACGTTAAAATGCAATGACTATAGTTTTCAGGCCTTATATAGTTAGGAATTAGCATTTAAAAAACCTTGCAAATTCACTGAAAAAACCATAGGTTTCAGGCATTATATAGTTTGGAATTAGCATTTAAAAAACCTTGCAAATTCACTGAACAAACCATAGGTTCCAGGCCTTATATAGTTAGGGATTAGCATTTTAAAAACCTTGCAAATTCACTGAAAAAACCATAGGTTGCAGGCCTTATATAGTTAGGAATTAGCATTTAAAAAACCTTTGAAATTCACTGAAAAAACCATAGGTTTCAGGCCTTATACAGTTAGGAATTAGCTTTTAAAAAACCTTTGAAATTCACTCAAAAAACTATAAGTTTTAAGGGTGTTATAGTTAGCTGGACATTTCACTCATACGAAACCATTGAAATTGCTCCTATATAGTTAGTTGTACTAACTATATTTCGCACACCCGCAATCCACTGCTGATGATGTCACATATTACATCATTCATGACATGGTCAGTGACATCACTGATGACATCTCAAATGACATCAATGATGACACCACTGATGACATCATCCACGTGACAATCACATACACCTTTTCATACACTAGTAAAATCTTTCATCAGTCTTTGTAAAATACAGAGTATCATATTTGAATCCATTGACACAGCAATACAAGTATTTTAAAACCCACTCATTGATTCCTAGATGTATACACACATCTAATCACTTACCTGTAGATTCACTCATACATGCTGTCAATGAAAATAGAACACTATCAGAAATACTTATACACCTATATCGACATTACACACCAGCACACAACCTATCCACATATGAAGTTATCCTACTCACTTATGCAAACAATGGATCATAATTACACACTTAGTTAGCTACACACTTATACAGACACCACTTCATCTATTCATTTAGATAGTAAGTCATATTTAGTATATTATAAAATCATTATTACAAGTATACAGTTATCCATACAGTCACTCACACAATCATTGAGTCTTATGTATACTTATTTATATACAACAACTGACACATACACTGCCTTTTATTTTTCTAGTTTGTTGGACATGTACCATTGAGAAATATATTTGCTCATCACCACGCCCATAAAGATATTCACTCACCCAAACAACTGTTAGAACATGTAGTTTTAACTTCATATATCTATTGAATCAACTATTCACACATCTTTGGGCAGTCACACACCCTCCACCGAACCACACACACATTCACTCTCCCATACAGATACTCAATTAACTAATCAATAACTAATAGACTTTCACATAGCTAGTAACCAACTGGAGAACCAGTTTACACAACAACTGACAAAGTGATACAGATATTCACACAGTTTAGTCACTGTCCACTATATTTAGTGAGACACTATACATTGTTAAAGTCCTCCATCCAAATATTTATTTTTATATATCCACTCATACTTCAATGCAAATTGCTATATATATAATGCATATTTAAATAACGAAGCAAACCACATTCACTAGATGATGTCATCAGTGATGTAATTTGAGATGTCATCAGTGATGTCACTGACCATGTCATGAATGATGTAATATGTGACATCATCAGCAGTGGATTGCGGGTGAGCGAAATATAGTTAGTACAACTAACTATATAGGAGCAATTTCAATGGTTTTGTATGAGTGAAATGTCCACCTAACTATAACACCCCTAAAACTTATAGTTTTTTTAGTGAATTTCAAAGGTTTTTTGAAAGCTAATTCCTAACTATATAAGGCCTGAAACTTATGTTTTTTTCAGTGAATATATATATATATATATATATATTACCTACTGGCGATAGCCAGTCGGTATATATAGTTAGGACCTAGCTACCATAGGAAATCCGCAACATTCTATTGGGAATAACTTTGGCACCGGATGAGGAATTTGCGTGTAATTTTCCACAATTTTGGCCAGCTCCACTGCGCTCTTTCCCTGAAAGTTTCGGGGGGATTCATGAAGTGGGGGCTGAGAAAAAAGGGGGTCCCAAAACGTGTTTTCCCCATGTTAATTTCCATAGGACGTTCTGACAAGGCTACAGCCCGAACCGCTGAACGTAATTACACCAAACTTGGCAAAATTGTAGGGACTGGTACGCAGAAGTGCCTTTGCTATATTTGGTGAAAATTGCTCCAGTGGTTTTTATGAAAATTAACTTCAAAAACACATATATATCTGGGCGGAGCCTAACCACACATCTCATCGTGAGATCCGATTGGCTGTCAGCACTTCATCAAAGAAGTGTTGGCAGCCATCATGGGACCAATATACATGATAGCACCTCATTAAAAAGCTTTGTAGTTAATAGAGGGTTTTAGGACTTTAGTTACATTATAAATCATTTGTTGATGGTACCATACTCATTTTAGGAATTGTGGTGTGTTCTAAGGTGATTTTACCATGTGAAAAAGCCTTCTGCTGGGATATCATGAATCATGTTTGAAAGAAAACTATTATCTCATGCTTTTCCCACAGTGGTTTGGAAGGGGATCTATAAGCTAAACTGAAAGCATATTTTCTGTAAATTCACATTATCTTTCTCAGTCATGTGAGCATGAAGTCTGACATTCTCAGTAAAACATGTACATCCAACAAGGACAGAGACTGTCAGTTGATTCCTTTGTGTACTACTGCAGCCTCCTAGAGTGTTCTAAAGAACAACTAGAGCGCTAACAGTCCTACTTATTACAAAGGTATGGCACACCTGAAGCCATCTTGATTGGAATAAAGTGGTAACTCTTAAAACATTTAATTTAAAAAGGAACAAAATGAGGGGGTATATTTTGCCATAGAAAGTATGATTAGTGCTGCAGAAAGAAAAATTAGGGCACATTTTGAGTGACTTCCCAAATCCTCTTCTATTTCATTAACAAATTCTGACATGCAGTCTCCCAAGATGGCCACCAGAGACAAAAGAGCCCAAATGTAGCCCAAATATCACCCAGATGTAGCCCAAATATAGCCCAATGGCGGAATGTCCCAAAGAACAACTAGAGCGCTAACAGTCTTACTTATGACAAAAGCATGGCACACCAGAAGCCATCTTGATTGGAATGAAGTGGTAAGTCTGAAAACATTTAATTTAAAAAGGAACAAAATGAGGGGGTTCATTTTGCCATAGAAAGTATGATTAGCAGCAGACTTCCCTGGTGAGCAGTAGCTTTACTACAGTGATCTAATGAGCAACTAGAGTGCTAACATTCAGAATTGATGGCAAATGTGTGACACATCTGAATGCCTTCTTGATGGAACCGAAGTAAACAAGCATTGAAAATGCAATAGATCTCGCCCTCGTTTAAGTTAAAGCCATTCTGTTTGTAATGAGGTGGCTTTTTAGCTTTGCTTTTATTAGTGTTTTTAAAACTTTCATGTAAATAACATGCATATGTATGCATATATGTATATGTATGCATGCATTCATATTTGTATTTATATAGATATGCAGATTATATATGTTTATATATGTATGTATATATATATTCACTGAAAAAACCATAGGTTATAGACCATATATAGTTAGGAATTAGCATTTACAAAACCTTATTTTACTCACACAAAACCATTGAAATTCCATATATAGTTAGTTGCACTAACTATATATCGCGCACCCGCAATCCACTGCTGATGATGTCACATATTACATCATTCATGACATGGTCAGTGACATCACTGATGACATCACTGATGACATCTCAAATGACATCACTGATGACATCACTGATAACAACATCCAGTGATTTTTTGTTTCTGTAAAGTTTAAATATGTCTTACATATTGAAGAATGAGTGGATGTGTAAGTGTCTGGACGAAGGATTTAGTAGGTGCATGACTGACTGTATGAGTGAGTGATTAAATGTGTCTCACTGAGTGCATGGGTTAGTGACTAAACTGTCTTAATTTGTGCATCATTATGTCTGTTGTTCTGTAAACTGCTGCATGTGTTGATCAGTAGCTATATGACTAACTATATGGGTTATTGATTGATTGCCCAAGTATTTGTATGGGAGACTGAGTGTGTGTGTGGCTAGCTGGGAGGTGTGTGACTCTGTGCAGATCAATGTGTACTTGTATCAATGATTGTATAAGAAGGTAAGTATGTGTTAGTATATGTTTGAAAATGTAAGGTGCTCTATGTTTAACTGTATAGACAAGAAAATGGAAGTGTCATTGATTCTTTACAGGACTGACTAGGTGTGTGAGTAACTCCATGGATGAGTGGCAGACTGTGAGTGTCTGTATAGGTGTATGAGTGCATATGATAGTGTTGTAAAGATGAGTGATTGTATGTATGAATGATTGTATGGGTGAATGAGTGAAGGTGTGTGTAGACGTAGCAATCAGTGAGTGCGTATGTAGTAACTAGTATTGGTGTGTCAATGGTTTCAAAAATTATACTCTGTATTTAACACTGGGTGAAACAGAGGTTATATTAAAATGTGAGGAGATGCATTGTATTGTCACATGAATGATATCATCAGTGATGTGGTCATTGATGTCAAATGAGATGTCATCAGTGATGTCATTTGAGATGTCATCAGTGATGTCATCAGTGATGTCACTGACCATGTCATGAATGATGTAATATGTGACATCATCAGCAGTGGATTGCGGGTGCGCGATATATAGTTAGTGCAACTAACTATATATGGAATTTCAATGGTTTTGTGTGAGTAAAATAAGGTTTTGTAAATGCTAATTCCTAACTATATATGGTCTATAACCTATGGTTTTTTCAGTGAATTTTCAAGGTTTTGTAAATGCTAATTCCTAACTATATATGGTCTATAACCTATGGTTTTTTCAGTGAATTTCATTGGTTTTTTAACAGCTAATATCTGTAGCTGTAAAATGTATTCTTCTTTAAATCCAAAAATATATTTTATATGTTTATGAATAATTTTTTTTTTTAATATTTTTTTTTCTTCGTTCCCGCTTCGCGAATCGGGAAGCTTCCCGTTAGCTGACCTTGATGCCGCGAAATAGACCGCGAGCCGGTAAACGTTTCTTTACCGCAACTGCCGCGTTAGAAAACAACATCGTGACGCCTCCCGTCCGCATGACGTTTCACGTTGTCGCGTGATACGTCATATGACGTGCTACGTTAGCGAACTGGTACGCGAAGCGAGTCGCAAAGCGCAGGTTTCTGGAAGCAAACCGGGAGGCCCTGCAAAGCGCTTAACGTAAACACAGCAGGTCATGTGACTTGGTAATAACACTTTTCATTGGTTCATTTCACTTTTGGTTTCCTAATGATGTAAGACTAGGTCATATAATATAAAATGAACACTTTTCATTGGTTGAGAACTCTTGTTTTTCCCAAATGATGAAAATCCCTCCTTCTTTCCTCACTCTGACTTTCATCATTGTGAGAGAAAGACCCTTTGTTACCAGTGAGCAATGGCTTCTTTAGTAGCTTCAGCTGGTGCTTCCCCACCACCTCCACCACATCCAAGGAAGAGTGGACCACCTGCTCAAGTTATAATTCAACAAGAAGAGGAAGAAGAGGAACAGGACGACGAGCACGAAGAGAGGCAGTTTTTGCCTGAGGAGCCCAGGACGTCTCACCGGAAAGAAAACTTCATTTGGCAATTTTTTAAAATTCCCAAAGGTCAGAAAAAAGTAAATGCAAGATACGTAACTTGCCTTATATGTCAAGATAGACTGTCCAGAGGTACCGAGAAAAAATACAGTTTCGGAAACTACACAATGCATCGCCATATGACTAGGTGGCATCCTAACAACTACAGTGCTGCACAGTTTCGGAACGACCTAGATAATCTCCCTATTATGGCCAGAAGATCTGTTGTACCGGAAGTAACGGGACCAGAGGGCAGGGAGATAGTGCCAAATATACAAATGAGATTTGGTGAAGTAAAACACGTCTGCGTACATTGCGATGGATTCATTTGCTACGGAGAAAGAAGCATCACTCTGATCAACAGAGCTATTGACTATCATATGCAAGTTTGTACGAAACGCCCAAAATAATAAATACTTTTTTTTTGTTTTGTTGCTCCTGTTGAGCCCTTTACAATGAATCGTTTTCATTGCCCCCTGCAAGAAAAACCCCCAAAAATATAAAACTGTTCAGAAAAATTCAAAAAAAGTAAAAAAATGTTCATAAAAAAATAAAAAAAATATAAAACAACAAAAACAATAAAAAAAAAAGTTCTTTTCAGAACTACCTCCCCGTTATTAAAAAATTGGTACAATATTTGGAACTGTGCCAACCTCTATTTCTCGTAGTTCGCTTCCCAGTTCGCTCGCCGGTACGCGAACCGGAAGTGAACCAAAAATCTTTTTTTTTAAAAAAGAACAGTAAGTATAAGGGAAGGAAACAGACACTTATGTTAAAAGAAAGACAGCTATAAGGGAGTAAACTAGAGATACTATTACCCGTAATCCACTGCTGATGATGTCACATATTACATCATTCATGACATGCTCAGTGACATCATCAGCAGAGGATTGCGGGTTTTTTGGCAACGTGCCTTATCCACGGTTTAATAACGCTGCCTTTTGCTTTATATAAGTTTTCAAATTGTATGAAATATATACCAATAGGTCGTTATGAACCTTTAGGTAGTGCTTTTCTTCATGAGGTCTGGTCGCTTCCATACACATACAGATGTTTCAAAGATGATCAAGAAGTTTATCTGAATGGAGAGGAATGCACTGAGACGCCACATCATTCACTAATGTGTAGGCACATACAGTTACACGGTTCATGCAACAAACACCGACCAAATATGGCTTGCGTGTTGCAAGGCACGCCAGTTCCTGCTATCATCCCCACGTTCAAGTTGTTGGAAAATGGTAGTTATTTGATGCTCAATAATGAAGATTGTTCTGGGTTAATTAAAAGTATTCCTTTTATCGTAACAGTAAGTGAACGGGTTATTTGCTGCAGAAATGTTCTATTTCCTCCCACACATGAACATAGGGAGTTTTCAATCTCGCCACAAATACCAACCTTGGGAGCAGATTTCAACGGCATGGCAAGAATAAGAGCTCTTTTGTCTCAGAGAGAGGTGGCCTTGAGTTCGGCCCGTGAAACTTTCGTGCTTCACATAGCGAACACCCGTACAGAGGTGCAGACCCTTTTCAATACAGATTTGCCTTTCCATTTCAGCAAGATGGTTCGGACTATCTTTAACGCGTCCTCCACAAAGGCCCTGGCGCACTTTTTTAAAGTTGTTACCAGTGGTCTCGTGACTTCAATTGAGAAAATCTTTGGAGTCATCCCTGCTTTCTTTCATTCTATTTTTTCCACTCTGCTTCGTGGATTCCCATTTTTACTTGCATTACCAGCGGACGCTCTTGTGCTTTTTTACATTTTTAAATATGGATGTCCCTCCTGTGCAAGCTCCCGCCCTGCAGCTGCTGACACTGTTCCGCAATCGCATGCTAGAATATTATGGCACAATGCCGTTGGCGATATTAAGCACAGCATATGGATTATCTTTTCGATTCTCCTACTTCACCTGTGTCCAGCCTGTATTTCACTGCCTGACCTGTGATTTCGATTGGGCCATTGATTTGTGTCTCTGCGGACCGGTTTCTCCTGACGTCGACTTTAATCAGCTGATGACTCCTATCATTACTCACGAGTTGGTTTGTCCTGGCGAAAGGATTATGGCTGTGGCATTGATGCATGGACTAATTGGTCCCTGGAATTTACCATCGGCAACACAGTCTTTCTTGGAACAGAGCTTTCTTGAAAACCCACCGAGCTGTCCTCTGATGGTGATAGAGGATCCGGTGCTGGGAGAGCACGTATGTTCTTTTCCGCTTTTAAATTGGATGGCTGAACTCTTTTCGGATGAAGACGGTGACTTCCTATTGGAGGCTGTTGCAGCTTATTTTGCATACACAGTTATGTCATAGACCTTTTTCATGTTTGATATGCTGAGTACTAGCATTTCATTGACAATTCATTGACTTATTTGTCAAGTTTTTATTATTTAGCTTGCCTATTGGCTTAAGACTCGATAAAGTACTTGGCTGTTTTATTTTTCTTTAGCATTAAATTTTCCTAGTTTTTAATGCTTTACCTTGCGGACCGTCCACATATAAACTTGCAATCTGCTCTCATGAGATGGCACTTCTATTATCTTATTCAGTTCATTTCCGGATCATGGGGAGGTGTCATCTAGGTCCTGGATATCTTTACACCGTGTTAAGTTAGCATGGGCTCATTACCGGTTTAAACGCCATTTTTCCTTTTTTGCAACTTCTGCACACGACACTTAGTTGTTGCTTTAGCTTTCAACCTAGTAGTTCATCGTGGTTTACATGAGAATAATATGTTCTTGCTCTACTATCTGCTTTGCTTGTTAAACTATATCTGTACAGCGAGTGCTGAAGTTTCAAGAACAACACGATACAGAATTGTTATGAGGTCTGATCTCCACGACTTCATACTCATAACATAAGTGCAACTTCTGCCAATTCTGGGCATGAGGCGGGTTTTATATTGCTTTGCCGAACACACATACACAACAGTTGATGCGGTTCACATGAAGAGAGAGCTGGTGTATGCTGATGTGATTCCTTCAAATCTAAGACACTAAAGTATGGGCACGCCCTAAACCAACACAAAGAGACCTTCTTAGCAAATAATATAATATGTGTATTAGGGAGGGTGAGATATAAGCAGCCGCGGGCCGTGGAGGGAGTTACGGTGGGGCAGGGAGGCGGGGAGGGGCAGGGTGGAGCCCTCTCCACCCTGCCCCTCCCCCTCCCCGCCTCCCTGCCCCACCGTAACTCCCTCCACGGCCCGCGGCTGCTTATAAGTGTTGCTAACTCTTATTCATTTACAGCATGTTAACATACTGTCACCATTCGCTTTTTATGTACTAGTAACTATGCTGGTAATTTTGCTACTGATAATATGTGTACTTGTATTATCTAAGATACTACGCCTGAGAAGACGGCATTAGTAAATAAACATTTCAAATACACATGTGTTCTTCTTAACTCCATGTTCTGGTTTCTAAGAAATATATAACGACCGACTATTCATGAGTTCCACGTATCCTGAGGTACTATAAGTTCATATTCTGGATTGTCTAAACATTGAGAGTTTGTTATATCCAATGTGACACTGTACCTAGCTTGCTAAGGGGTTTTGATTACTAAGGTGAGTTCTGGGACACCCTAATTCGCCGAGGTTCCAATCCTCTGTCCACAGTTCTGTGTGAGAACAGAAACCCTGCGACAGGGGCACCCCTGAGCCTTGCTGGAGCTTCATCACACTTGCGATACAACTCCAGCAATGCGCCACCTTTACGGCACAGATACGTCACGCATCTGTGCTGTTTTTGCCCCATGATGCGCCGCATTGTAAATGCAGCACACCATAGGTGACGGAACAGCGGCACAGAATGACTAACACATCCCTGGTGATGCGCCAGTCATCATAAATCTATCCCTATGCTTCTTATCTTGTTAGAGATGAACCGCCATATGTATCATCAAAGTTTTTTGCATTTCCTAAATAGCGAACTTTAAGGAATAAATAGCGATTCTTTACCATTCCTAGTTTGCGATGACCTATTTGCTAATTACAAATTACCCATTCATTTCCATGCAGCAGGAGGCCCATAGGAATGAAGGTGCAATTTGAGATTAGCAATTACCTCATCGCAAATTACGAATTTTTCCGAGGGTGCAGGGGTGTCTCAAGAACACCCTGCTGCACCCCCGAAAAAGAAATTTGGGGGCATATGGCGCACATAAATTTTGAAAACATTCCTTTACCTCAAAAACGATTTTCTTTTTTTTTATATATTCATACTTTGAGTTTCAAAACAGTCTCAGAAACACACCAATTTGTCTTCAGCAGAGCAAAAGGTATGCACTCCAGAGTCTGCAGCTATCAAAAGCACAGAAATGCTGTAATTCCTTACACATATCTCTCATGTCACACCAATCAAAACTCTTCCCTCACTTTTTTTCAAAGCAAAACCCTGCCCCCTCTCTGCTTTTTCTGCATAGCAACCACCTCTTGCAAGACCTCTGGTGTTTCCAAGTTCACACAACAATGTTGCAATTGAACTCTGAACTCTCAGTGCACCTGCATATCCAGAGCATTCTTTCATTTAATGATTTTTTCTTCGCCACTCAAAATACATCTTTCAACGAACTCATCCATGCACACTAACTTTCTGTTTTCAGCAATCAAAATCCACCAATCACTCTTACTGCTTCATTAACACAGAAACTCCTCCGTTTTTTTCATTTTACACTCTCATTTTTTCAACTGCCATTTCATTGCCACACTTCATCTGACTGCAGCAGAACCTTCTCTCGCCATGTTTTCTGTCTGGATTGTTGGACATAGTTATATCTATTGGGCTCAAAGGTACGCTGAAAACAGGAATTTACCTAACCTCAATTTACAAGATGTGGAAATTAAGTGGTTTGGCCACAGAGGATTAAAATGTCACCAATTGATACCATTGGTGAAAACCTTTATGCATTTGCCAAAACCTGACCTGTTAATTGTGCACTGTGGAGGTAATGATTTGGGCACTTTGACTGGGGTAGGTCTGGAAATGCTTTTAAAGGACACCTTTGAGCAATTGATGGCACTTTTTCCTCAGACTGCCTTGGTATATTCAAATATATGCCAAAGACAAAAATGGAGGTGGTCGAACCAATTTTGTCCACAAATTGAGAAATCGAGGAAGCATGTAAACAAATCTGTTTCAGCTTACATGAGAGACCATGGAATGGGCTCCCTGTACAACAATAACTTGCGTTACTACATGCAAGATATCTACAGAGGAGATGGAGTTCACTTCTCAGATGAGGGCAACAGAATTTTCACTCTGAATTTAAGACTGTGCATTGGTACCTACTTATAAGTACCTAAATGTACCATAAACCCAAAAGCTCTTCTCAGAGCTACCCTACATCTGATCACTCACAATTATTATTTTACTCTAACTTTTTTCACTAATTTTCAAGAAAGTACGCTCCCCAGAACGCTTCCCGGTTCGCGAACCGGGCGCACTCCACGCAAAAAAACTAAAAAAACTGTATATTTTTTTTTTGCCCTGCGAGACCCTTTCAAAGCCTCCACACCAAACCTAGGGGGTCAGGGACGATCTACTATGCCCCCTTATGGTCATTTGCCCCTTCGCTTTGGCCTCCTCTTGTCTCTCGATCCTACCGAGAGACAAGATGGCGGCCGCTACGGACTGTTTGGAATGTTTACAGACGCCGAAGAACCAATCAGCTTCGCAAACCTCCGTAACGCGAAAAGTACACGAAGCGGAGCGCTGTTACAGATATATATCTTTTTTTGAACGTTAATTTCTCAAAATCCACTGGAGCACATATATTGAGACCTAGCAAAGGCACATCGGGCTACCAGTCCCTAATATTTTACCAAGTTTCGTGCAAATCCATTCAGCCGTTCGATTATTATTATTATTTTTTTTTTTTGCCCCGCGGGGCCCTTTTAAAACGTCCACATCAAACCTAGGGGGTCAGCGAGGATCTACTATGCCCCCTTATGGTCATTTGCCCCTTCGCTTTGGCCTCCTCTTCTCTCTCGATCCTACCGAGAGACAAGATGGCGGCCGCTACGGACTGTTTGGAATGTTTACAGACGCCGGAGAACCAATCAGCTTCGCTTCACAAAGCTCCGTTGCGCGAAAAGTACGCGTCCTGGAGCGCTGCCCGGTCCGCTGTTACAGATATATATCTTTTTTTAAACGTTAATTTCTCAAAATCCACTGTAGCACATATATTGAGACCTACAAAAGGCACATCGGGCTACCAGTCCCTACAATTTTGCCAAGTTTCGTGCAAATCCATTCAGCCGTTCGGGCTAAAAGTGAGGCCAACCGCCCTATAGAAAACTCAATGTTAAAAACACGTTTTGGGACCCCCCTTTTTTCTCGGCCCCCCCTTGACGAACCCCCCCCAAATTTTCAAGGGCTGCTCAGAAACAAAATGTGCCATTTTCCTGAAAATTTCAGCCAATTCCGTCCCCAAACGCCAAAGTTATTAGACATAGAATTTTCAAAAATCCCATAGAGAAAAAATCCTAACTATATATACCTACTGGCGACCGCCAGTAGGTAATACACATACATAAATGCATATGCATATATATGCATACATATATATATATATGTGTATATGTGTGCGTGTAGAGAGAGGTAGAGAGGTAGAGGTGTAGAGGTAGAGAGGTAGAGGTTGAGAGGTAGAGGTAGAGAGGTAGAGACTAGTAGAGAGAGAAGTAGAGAGAGGTAGAGAGGTAGAGAGAAGAGAGTGAGTAATAGAGTAGAGAGTGAGTAGTAGAGAATAGTAGAGAGCAGTAGAGAGAGTAGCAGAGAGTGAGTAGTAGAGAGTAGTAGAGTAAATAGTAGAGTGAGTAGTAGAGAGTGAGTAGTAGAGAGTGAGTAGTAGAGAGTAGTAGAGTGTAAGTAGTAGAATGAGTAGTAGAGAGAGTAGTAGAGAGCAGCAGAGAGTGAGTAGTAAAGAGTGAGTAGTAGAGAGTAGTAGAGAGTGAGTAGCAGAGAGAGAGAATAGTAGAGAGTAGTAGAGAGTGAGTAGTAGAGTGAGTAATAGTGAGTAGTAGAGAGAGAGTAGTAGAGAGTGAGTAGTAGAGAGTAGTAGAGAGTGAGTAGAAGAGAGTGAGTAGTAGAGAGAGAGTAGTAGAGAGTGAGTAGTAGTGAGAAGTAGAGAGTGAGTAGTAGAGAGTGGTAGATAGTGAGTAATAAAGAGTGAGTAGTAGAGAGAGAGTAGTAGAGAGTGAGTAGTAGAGAGTAGAGAGTAGTAGAGAGTGAGTAGTACAGAGTAGTAGATAGTGAGTAGTAGGGAGTGAGTAGTAGAGAGAGAGTAGTAGAGAGTAGTAGAGTAGTAGAGAATGAGTAGTAGAGAGTGAGTAGTAGAGAGTAGTGGAGTAGTAGAGAGTAAGTAGTAGAGAGTAGTGGAGAATATTCCAAAGTTTGGCACAGCACCACTTGCACAATAAGTCCAATCAAATCATATCACTTTGAGTCCTTATTGAAGCGCTGAATCTTGGTGTATATTCAAATGCTTTTATTTTCCTTAAGTTTATGTACCTCAGCCAGCTGACGTGTTTCGTTCTGTACAACAGAACTTCTTCAGGGCGTTCTTATTTCCTTCAAGTTATGTTGGTATCCTGTTGTCATATAACTAGATATTTCTTCCAAATGTTAGATGAGACGTAAGTACATTCTTATTCAAAGTGACTAGGTATCAATTTTACCCACACATTTCGGGCAGACTTGAGTAATTTATCGCATCCTCAAAGTCAGTCTTTACAAAATTCCAAAGTATAGGACATGATAATCCAAATCCAAATGTTTCTCAAGAAAAGTCTTTTTCAATCGTTCGGAATTTCGGCGTTTGGGCAGATATGACCCAGGGACCCCCAGTATGCAAGGGGAATTAGTCCCCCCTCTGCAAACGCGCCAGTGGCCTGCGTTGCAGAGAGGTGTAAAAAGAGGTATTGCCTCATTACACCTCTGTGCAATGCAGCCCCCTGGCGCATACTGGAGGTTCCAGGTGGGCTAGTTGGCCCCCAGGCACCCCCAGTATGCAAGGGGAATTAGTTCCCCCTCTTCAAACATGCACAGTGGCTTCATTGCAGAGAGGTGTAAAAAAGGGTGTGGCCTCATTACACCTCTCTGCAATGCAGCCCTCTGGCGCATACCGGAGGCTCCTGGTGGGCTAGTTGGCCCCCAGGGACCCCCAGTATGCAAGGGGAATTAGTTCCCCCTCTGCAAATGCGCCGGGTGGCTGCGTTGCAGAGAGGTGTAACAAGGGGCATAGCCTCATTACACCTCTGCAAAGCAGACCTGTGGCGCATACTGGAGGTTCAAGGTGGACTAGTTGGCCCCCTGGGGCCCCCATTATGCAAGGGGAATTAGTTCCCCCTCTTCAAACATGCACGGGGGCTGCGTTGCCGAGGTGTAAAAAGGGGCGTGTCTTCATTACACCTCTCTGCAATGCAGTCCCCTGGCGCATACTGGAGATTCCTGGTGGGCTTTCAGGTCTTATACAGTTAGGAATTAGCGTTAAAAAACCATTGCAATTCACTGAAAAAAACATAGGCTTCAGGCCTTATATAGTTAGGAATTAGCATTTAAAAAACCTTTGAAATTCACTGAAAAAAACATAGGCTTCAGGCCTTATATAGTTAGGAATCAGCATTTAAAAAACCTTGCAAATTCACTGAAAAAACCATAGGTTTCAGGTCTTGTATAGTTAGGAATTAACATTTAAAAAACCTTTGAAATTCACTGAAAAAAACATAGGTTTCAGGCCTTATATAGTTAGGAATTAGCATTTAAAAAACCTTTGAAATTCACTCAAAAAACTATAAGTTTTAGGGGTGTTATAGTTAGCTGGACATTTCACTCATACAAAACGATTGAAATTGCTCGTATATAGTTAGTTGTACTAACTATATTTTGCGCACCCACAATCAACTGCTGATGATGTCACATATTACATCATTCATGACATGGTCAGTGACATCACTGATGACATCTCACATGACATCACTGATGACATCACTGATGACATCATCCACGTGACAATCACATACACCTTTTTATACACTAGTAAAATCTTTCATCACTCTTTGTAGAATAAAGAGTATCATATTTGAATCCGTTGTTACAGCAATACAAGTATCTAAAAACCCACTCAGTGATTTTAGATGTATACACACATCTAATCACTTACCTGTAGATTCACTCATACATGCTGTCAATGAACAATAGAACACTATCAAAAATACTTATACACCTAAATCGACATTACACACCAGCACACATCCTATTCACATATGAAGTCATCCTACTCACTTATGCAAACAATGGATCATACTTACATATTTACTTAGCTACACACTTATACAAACACAACTTTATCTATTCATTTAGATAGTAGGTCATACTTAGTGAATTATAAAATCATTATTACAAGTATAAAGTTATCCATACAGTCACTCACACAATCATTGAGTCTTATGTATACTTATTAATATACAACAACTGACACATACACTGCCTTTTATTTTTCTAGTTTGTTGGACATGTACCATTGAGAAATATATTTGCTCATCACCACACCCATAAAGATATTCACTCACCCAAACAACTGTTAGAACATGTAGTTTTAACTTCATATATCTAGTGAATCAACTATTCACACATCTTTGGCCAGTCACACACCCCCCACCGAACCACACACACATTCACTCTCCCATACAAATACTCAGTTAACTAATCAATAACTAATACAGACTTCCACATAGCTAGTAACCAACTGGAGAACCAGTTTACACAACTGACAAAGTGATACAGATATTCAAACAATTTAGTCACTATCCACTATATTTAGTGAGACACTATAAATTGGTCAAGTAAACAGTCAATTACACTGCTACTAAATCCTCCATCCAAATATTTATTTTTATTTATACACTCATTCTTCAATGCAAATTGCTATATATATAATGCATATTTAAATAACGAAGCAAACCACATTCACTGGATGATGTCATCAGTGATGTCATTTGAGATGTCATCAGTGAGGTCACTGACCATGTCATGAATGATGTAATATCTGACATCATCAGCAGTGGGTTGCGGGTGCGCGAAATATAGTTAGTACAACTAACTATATAGGAGCAATTTCAATGGTTTTGTATGAGTGAAATGTCCAGCTAACTATAACACCCCTAAAACTTATAGTTTTTTGAGTGAATTTTAAAGGTTTTTTAAATGCTAATTCCTAACTATATAAGGCCTGAAACCTATGGTTTTTCAGTGAATTTCAAAGGTTTTTTAAATGCTAATTCCTAACTATATAAGACCTGAAACCTATGTTTTTTTCAGTGAATATATATATATATATATATATATATATATATATATATATATATATATATATATATATTACCTACTGGCGGTCGCCAGTAGGTATATATAGTTAGGATTTTTTCTCTATGGGTTTTTTGAAAATTCTATGTCTAATAACTTTGGCGTTTGTGGACGGAATTGGCTGAAATTTTCAGGAAAATGGCACATTTTGTTTCTGAGCAGCCCCTGAAAATTTCGGGGGGGTTCGTCAAGGGGGGGCCGAGAAAAAAGGGGGGTCCCAAAACGTGTTTTTAACATTGAGTTTTCCATAGGGCGGTTGGCCTCACTTTTAGCCCGAACGGCTGAATGGATTTGCACGAAACTTGGCAAAATTGTAGGGACTGGTAGCCCGATGTGCCTTTTGTAGGTCTCAATATATGTGCTCCAGTGGATTTTGAGAAATTAACGTTTAAAAAAAGATATATATCTGTAACAGCGGACTGGGCAGCGGCCCAGGACGCGTACTTTTCGCGCAACGGAGCTTTGTGAAGCGAAGCTGATTGGTTCTCCGGCGTCTGTCAACATTCCAAACAGTCCGTAGCGGCCGCCATCTTGTCTCTCGGTAGGATCGAGAGACAAGAGGAGGCGAAAGCGAAGGGGCAAATGACCATAAGGGGGAATAGTAGATCCTCGATGACCCCCTAGGTTTGATGTGGAGGTTTTAAAAGGGCCCCGCGGGGCAAAGAAAAAAAATAATAATAATAATCGAACGGCTGAATGGATTTGCACGAAACTTGGTAAAATATTAGGGACTGGTAGCCCGATGTGCCTTTGCTAGGTCTCAATATATGTGCTCCAGTGGATTTTGAGAAATTAACGTTCAAAAAAAGATATATATCTGTAACACCGCACCGCTTCGCGTACTTTTCACGTTACGGAGCTTTGCGAAGCGAAGCTGATTGGCTCTCCGGTGTCTGTAAACATTCCAAACAGTCCGTAGCGGCCGCCATCTTGTCTCTCGGTAGGATCGAACAGCTGAATGGATTTGCACGAAACTTGGCAAAATTGTAGGGACTGGTAGCCCGATGTGCCTTTGCTAGGTCTCAATATATGTGCTTCAGTGCATTTTGAGAAATTAACGTTCAAAAACAAGATATATATCTGTAACAGCGCTCCGCTTCGCGGAGATAAAATTATATGTGTATTACCTAGCTGTTGCTAACACCAGTTAGCGACGGCTAGTAGAAGATAGCGACCATCTTGGGCCCCACTTTGCATGTGAGTGATATTTATCACTAATGACATGGAAAGTGGGCATGCCAAGATGTTAGCGACTGGAAACAGTCGCTAACATCGCTATCTCCTATTATCAACTTTTGGAAATATTCGAGATAAGCGCGAATATCTCCAAAAGCTACCACCTGCCCTGAGCAGTTCTTAGCCATGTTATCCAATGGGAGGTGGATAACATGGCTAAGAGCATTAGCTCGGTAATGCATGAATATCGCTGAGTTTTCAGCGATATTAATGCATTGCGGTCGTTTTTTATCGTATTTCCGATAAACCTTGATAATAGCAAGGTTTATCTGCGATAATTTCTGACGGTAAAAAAATCGTTGCTAAGCATCGTTAGGGATAAATATCGCTTAACTTTGGTAATATGCCCCAACGTCTGTTAACGTTCGATTCGAAGGAAATCAGGAAGTGTTGAAAAACATTGTCTGCGCCATCTTGTCTTTTTTCAAATACCACACTTTTGTCGTGCACGGCAGCCATTTTAGATGCCTTGACCAGACCCACTCTGTGCACGCTGTCGATCCTTAGCATGGCTCCCCACCCTCGCAAGCATCTCCCCCAGGCAGTGGTCACCCCCGCTCTCTGTCTTATGCATGGGTAATAAACCTCCCCCCATCTGCGCTGCTCTTCCCTGAGAATCACACCCTGTGCCCGCCCGACACCTCCCTTTCGCCCTATTCACTACCGCACCCTCTGACACTCCTTTTCCTCTGTGTCCGATTGTCCAGGCTGGTCCTAGGGTATCAGCTAGCCCTGCAGATGTAGTTTATGGCCACAGCTGTAAAGAATCACCCCTCTTCAAAGGAGTTATAGTAGATCAAGGCCCACACTCGATGAGATCCGGCACAGCAGAAGCGTTGCTATTATCTGAAAAGCATCCTGTATTGTGATTGGGGAGGGGACCGAGCCTGAAGCGGAAGATTCCAGGGATGACTCTTTGTACATCAAAGTTTTTACAATTATGTGTCACATTAAATATATATAGCACTCCGACAAAGTAGTAAGATTATAAAACTTTAATAATTTATAAATATATACAAGAAAACAAAAGTAGTAATAACATATAAACATTTTTAGGGAAAAACAACGAAGTAGCGGTCGGCTGTGCGAATAGTCCCAACGCAGCACAACGTCCAGATTTCCGGCGTGGGGCGTCGCGGGGGGTGGGTCATCAGTAGCAAACTGTTGTGCGAATAGTTCCAAGGCAGCAGAACGCGCCGAAATCTAGATGACACGAAAGTGATGTCTAGTAAGTTGCCACCCAGCAAATAACGGCATGGGGCGTCGCGGGGGGTGGGTCATCAGTAGCAAACTGTTGCGCGAATAGTTCCAAGGCAGCAGAACGATGGCACCAAGGTGATGTCCAGTAAGTTGCCGCACTGGTTTTGGTATCCTACAATGCTGCTCCGAATAACGGCGTGGGGCGCCCCGGGGGAGGCGGTGTGAACGGGCCTCTCCAGGTGGAGTGTCATCTGTTGTAGTGGGGCGCCCCTTTACCGTTTCAGTTGCCATTCCGTCCGTTTTTGGTCCACTGTGTCAAATGCCGCAATTCAGCTGAGTTGCGCCCACTCTTGCGGTGCAGCGATAGGCGGCTGTCACAGGAGTCTCAAAATGGCGGCAGGCTCTTTCCTTTTTGGGCCTGGTCCACTGAAATGGCCCTGGGACACCTTGGAAATCGGACGCTTGTCTGCTAGGTCTTGGACCCCATTCTCGAAAGCGTCCCCTCCGCCTTGAGAATTCATCAAAAGTTTTGGGGGCTCCGACTCCTGCAGGCTTCTGGTGGGGAGCGGCTGCCATGATTGCTCGCGGAATGACCACGACTGAGCTACGAGATGGTGGTGCTCTCATGCTGACGCCAGCTTCAGTCTGAAACATCCAGAAACAAGGTGCGGCTTTCATCGTTTGGGAAAAAAAAAAGTTTTCATCCAATGAAAAGTGTTGTTTTTAGGTCACATGATCAAGCCTTCCATCATTAGGAAACCAAAAGTAAAATGAACCAATGAAAAGTTTTATAAACAAGTCACAAGACCTGTTATGCGGCATAGGGTGTAAAATGCGGAGAAAATACGTTGGTACGTGAGGCGGCGTCAGTAGCGGACCGATGTGCGAATAGGCCGAAGGCAATACAACGCGTCAAGATCCGGATGGCACCGAGGTGGTGTCCAGCAAGTTGCAGCACTGGTGTGGCCATCCTACAATGCTGAAAGTCGGCGTGGGGTGCCCCGTTGGCCTGTGAGTTTGCGTCAGTAGCGGACCGATGTGCGAATAGGCCGAAGGCAGCACAACGCGCCAAGATCCGGATGGCACCGAGGTGGTGTCTAGTAAGTTGCCGCACTGGTGTGGCCATCCAACAATGCTGTAAGTCGGCGTGGGGTGCCCCGTTGGCCTGTGAGTTTGCGTCAGTAGCGGACCGATGTGCGAATAGGCCGAAGGCAGCACAACGCGCCAAGATCCGGATGGCACCGAGGTGGTGTCTAGTAAGTTGCCGCACTGGTGTGGCCATCCTACAATGCTGAAAGTCGGCATGGGGCGCCCCGTTGGCCTGTGAGATGGCGTCAGTAGCGGACCGATGTGTGAATGGGGCCGAAGGCAGCGCAACAATATTTTCGGAATAGAAGACACCACTAGGCGCTGAGATGCCAAGATCCGGATGGCACCGAGGTTGTGAAGTAGCAAGTTGCCGCACTGGTGTGGCCATCCTACAATGCTGAAAGTCGGCGTGGGGCGCCCCGTTGGCCTGTGAGTTTGCGTCAGTAGTGGACCGATGTGCGAATAGGCCGAAGGCAGCACAACGCGCCAAGATCCGGATGGCACCGAGGTGGTGTCTAGTAAGTTGTCGCACTTCTGTGGCCATCCTACAATGTTGAAAGTCGGCATGGGGCGCCCCGTTGGCCTGTGAGATGGCGTCAGTAGCGGACCGATGTGCGAATGGGGCCAAAGGCAGCGCAACAATATTTTCTGATTTGAAGACACCACAAGGCGCTGAGATGCCAAGATCCGGATGGCACCGAGGTGGTGTCTAGCAAGTTGTGGCACTGGTGTGGCCATTGTACAATGGTAAAAGTCGGCGTGGGGCGCCCTGTTGGCCTGTGAGATGGTGTCAGTAGCGGACTGATGTGTGAATGGGGCCAAAGGCAGCGCAACAATATTTTCTACTATATTTTCGGAGTAGAAGACACCACAAGGCGCTGAGATGCCAAGATCCGGATGGCACCGAGGTGATGTCTAAGTTGCGGACCGATGTGCGAATGGGGCCAAAGGTAGCGTAACAAGATTTTCTGTATGGAAGATACCACTAGGCGTTGAGATGCCAAGATTCGGATGGCACCGAGGTGATGTCTAGCAAGTTGTGCCACTGGTGTGGCCATCGTACAATGGTAAAAGTCGGCGTGGGGCTCCCTATTGGCCTGTGAGATGGTGTCAGTAGCGGACTGATGTGCGAATGGGGCCAAAGGCAGCGCAACAATATTTTCTGACTGACACCACAAGGCGCTGAGATGCCAAGATCCGGATGGCACCGAGGTGATGTCTAAGTTGCGGACTGATGTGCGAATGGGGCCAAAGGCAGCGTAACAATATTTTCTGTATGGAAGATACCACTAGGCGTTGAGATGCCAAGATTCGGATGGCACCGAGGTGATGTCTAGCAAGTTGGTGTGGTCATCCTACAATGCTGAAACTCGGCGTGGGTCACCCCATTAGCCTGTGAGATGGCGTCAGTAGCGGACCGATGTGCGAATAGGCCGAAGGCAGCACAACGCGCCAAGATCCGGATGTCACCGTGGTGGTTTCATAGTTGAGAGGCACTTCATCTGCAGTGGGGCGCCGAGATCCGGATGGCACCGAGGTGATGTCTAGCAAGTTGCTGTACTGGTGTGGTCATCCTACAATGCTGAAATGTAGTGGGGCGCCCATTTACCGTTTCAGTTGCCATTCAGCTGAGTTTCGGCTGCTCTTGATGCTACAGCGACAGGCGGCTGCAAGAGGACTCTCAAAATGGCGGCCTGTTCTTTGTATTTGGGCCTGGTCCACTAAAATGGCCCTGGGACACCTTAGAACTCGGACGCTCGATTTTTTTTCCTTTCCTGTACATGCAAAAAAAGGTAAATGCCCGGTACGTTACACGCTTCATCTGCCACGATGAACTCTCCAGAGGAACCGAAAAAAAATATAGTTGTGGTAACTATACCATGCATCGTCATATGGAGAGGTGGCACCAATTAATTATAGTGCTGCATAAAAGAGAGATTTGGAGGAGAACCCCTGACCTGCTAGTACATTCATCAAAGAAGTGGCACTGAGAGCTTCAGAGGCAAGGGAAACGGTCCCAAATATTTAGAAGAACTTTGGAAAGATTAAAATGACATGTTTAGATTGTGGTAAATTAATTTCATGTGGACAGATGAGTGTTACTCTAATAAATACAGCATATGAACATCATCATAGTCGATGGTTGGTAGAGACATTTTGAGTATATTCTGGACCTGCCCGTCCTCGCCCAAAATGGCGCCGGAATAAATGGGACTCGTAACTCCTTGTTGTGTACTGGTTGCAGAACCTTGAAATCACGAGATACGTATGCAGTTTTGAAGCACATGGCGGGCGGGGACGAGAATTGATTGAATATTTCGACATCCCTATTGATATTAAGTTCTGATGTGTTATTGATTACTGTGCTGTTGAAAATTCGAATTAACGTCACCCATGGTACTTGCCCGCAAATGTATATCTAGATAATTTTATTGTAACTGGCCCTGTCGTATTTTAATTATAAAATGTACGTCCACCGATTCCGTAACTGTTAGACACCTTAGTTCTTGCAACCTAATGGCCCGCCCGTTACGTTCCTCTACAGTGTAAATGTCTATTCATCATATACGATTACAGTTTGCTCCGTGGCAGGCCCACGTGGTTATAGGCTCGTATTTGTATAATGAAATTTTCACAATAAAGGTTTTTAAAAGAAAACATGGTAGTAGTATATACATTGGTAAAGTTTTTAATAATAGTCACTGTTTTAGAATCATTAAAAGGCAAGTGAAATAAAGCAGACCAATTACATGAAGGGTAAAAGGTATAATACGAAGGAACGCAGTAAAGATAAATGGTCAAGGGCTGTTGTGTTTTCTATTCCTGCAACATAAAGTGATCGATAAGAATCTCATATTCAGGCGTATCGGCGACTAAGACAGCAGGTCGACCCTCTTTTGCTCAACGGCTCCGTCATGGGACGAAGAAACGCTCTTTTTCTCGAAAAAAGAATATATTTTACTTGCAGGACAGTTGTAAAATTTCCGGGAAAGTACATTAGCCTGGAACATTATAACATATATTTAAGAAAAAATAATGTTCGGAAGTAATTAAAAGCGTAATTTTTAGGTGATATGACCAAGGCTTTCATCATTAGAATAAGAAAAGTAAAATGAACCAATGAAAAGTTTTATTAACAAGTCACATGACTTGTTATGCTTACGTTACGCGCTGCGCGCCCCGGATGACTTCCGGATGCGCTAACGCGGCGCGTCATATGACGCATTACGCGACAACGCAGGTCCAGAATATAGTCAAAATGTCTCCACCAACCAGCGGTCGAAACACAACCCCTTTCAGCAGGCTAAATAGTTCTGTTAAATGACAACAGAAGGGACAGGCAACAAGAACCATCAGTCAAAGAGGGGAGGGCTAGTTCTTCTCTACCGGGTTACATTGGGGCGCTACCGGAACTGATCGAATTGGTAGTCTACAGTGTTTCTGGATGTTTCAGACTGAAGCTGGGGTTAGCATGAGAGCACCACCATTTCGTAGCTCCGTTGTGGCCATTCCGCAACCAATCATGGCAGCCGCTCTTTATCGTTATTTTGGGCGGGGTGGGTGGCGGAGCCGAGCTGTTTTGCAGCCATCATTGTGTGGAGTTCAGTTCATCTCACTAGTTTTGTATTTGTCATGAGGGGTTGTTCCTAATGTTTCTATTTTAGCGAGGTCAAAAAGAGATCCCATTAGTGGCCTACTGATTTTACTCGATTCCTTTTCTTTTTTTTTACACGATTTTTCGTTATCTGCAAAGACTAAACAGAGTATTGCGACTCTGTGTTTGTTTGTAAATAGAGAATGAACCAAAGAGAACTAATTCTAAAACAGTAAATACTTGGATAACAATCAATCAAATGGAGAGAGAAGCAGGCACGACGGATTACAACGGGGGCAAAGGCCTGCGTTAACTACCTTTCACTATCTGCAAAGAGAGAGTACTCCTAATAGAAATGAGGGGGGGGGCACCATTCAAAGCAGATCAGTGTGCATAAACACGAAAATGTTTTCACTTACCACGTACTTGACATTCGACAGCTTATGATATTTGCTATTAAAAAAACATTGAAATTCACTGAAAAAACCATAGGTTATAGACCATATATAGTTAGGAATTAGCATTTACAAAACCTTGAAAATTCACTGAAAAAACCATAGGTTATAGACCATATATAGTTAGGAATTAGCATTTAAAAAACCTTATTTTACTCACACAAAACCATTGAAATTCCATATATAGTTAGTTGCACTAACTATATATTGCGCACCCGCAATCCACTGCTGATGATGTCACATATTACATCATTCATGACATGGTCAGTGACATCACTGATGACATCACTGATGACATCTCAAATGACATCACTGATGACATCTCATTTGACATCAATGACCACATCACTGATGATATCATTCATGTGACAATACAATGCATCTCCTCACATTTTAATATAACCTCTGTTTCACCCAGTGTTAAAAACAGAGTATAATTTTTGAAACCATTGACACACCAATACTAGTTACTACATACGTACTCACTGATTCCTACGCCTACACACACATTCACTCATTCACCCATACAATCATTCATACATACAATCACTCATGTTTACAACACTATCATATGCACTCATACACCTATACAGACACTCACACTCTGCCACTCATCCATGGAGTTACTCACACACCTAGTCAGTCCTGTAAAGAATCAATCACACTTCCATTTTCTACTCTATACAGTTAAACATAGAGCACCTTACGTTTTCAACCATATACTAACACATACTTACTCTCTTATACAATCATTGATACAAGTACACATTGATCTGTACAGAGTCACACACCTCCCAGCCAGCCACACACACACTCAGTCTCCCATGCAAATACTTGGGCAATCAATCAATAACCCATATAGTTACTCATATAGCTACTGATCAACACATGCAGCAGTTTACAGAACAACAGACATAATGATGCACAAATTAAGACAGTTTAGTCACTAACCCATGCACTCAGTGAGACACATTTAATCACTCACTCATACATTCAGTCATGCACCTACTAAATCCTTCGTCCAGACACTTATAAATCCACTCATTCTTCAATATGTAAGACATATTTTAACTTTACAGAAACATAGTCACTGGATGTTGTCATCAGTGATGTCATCAGTGATGTCATTTGAGATGTCATCAGTGATGTCATCAGTGATGTCACTGACCATGTCATGAATGATGTAATATGTGACATCATCAGCAGTGGATTGCGGGTGCGCAATATATAGTTAGTGCAACCAACTATATATGGAATGTCAATGGTTTTGTGTGAGTAAAATAAGGTTTTTTAAATGCTAATTCCTAACTATATATGGTCTATAACCTATGGTTTTTTCAGTGAATTTTCAAGGTTTTGTAAATGCTAATTCCTAACTATATATGGTCTATAACCTATGGTTTTTTCAGTGAATATATATATATATATATACACATATATATATATTTAAAAAAATATATTGTCATTTATATTAATTATTTATTTTAATGTTATTAAAGTATTTTAAGTATGTTTAAGTTAGTTATATTTATTATTTCATTCATTTAAAATTACTTTTAAGTATTTAAAAAATTCGATATTTTGACTATCTATATTTTTGTAGGTCTATATTTTTGATTCGATATTTTTGTACTTACCTGTTTGAAGATAGGAAGTCGATATTTTGGTATTCTATATTTTTTACTCGATATTTATGTATGTCTATATTTTTGCTATCGATATTCTTTCAGTGATCCGATCTGTTGTGCGTAAAATGGTTAATGAGATGCTATGGGCCTATCGCACTACTCCTTTAGTTGATGGTCAGCTTTCTCCATTTCAACTTATGAGAGGGCGAGCTCCTAGCTTGAAACTTGTACCCGCTTGGATGAAACAAGTTGTTACTCTACAAACTAAAGGTTCAGTTGTGCCTTCTTCTACAAAGGCGTCATCTCCTTTCATGTTGGGTGACCTTGTCAAAGTTAAAAGTGGTAGAATGGGGAAAGGATTGTCTAAATTCAAGGGGCCCTTTACTGTCAAGAAAGTACTTGATCATTGTGTGAACCTTAATAATGCTGAATGTTGGAATTTCAGACAAGTGGCGTTATACAGAAGGGGCGTTACAACTTCTGCTAAGAATAAGCCCTCTTCTGCTCTTAGCAGTACTGGTTATTTGCTAGCTCATACACATGACAAGACCATATCCTTAGTTCCGACAGGTGAAGCTCGTGCTGTGGGGAGTGGTGATGCTCCTATGTCTGAAAATCACTCTACACAGATGCCAAATTTACCTGCTGATGGTATGGTTCTTAATCGTGCTCCAAGACACCGCAGACCACCAACCTATTTACAAGACTTTGTCTGCTAAAAATGTATATTGTAGACATTTTCATCTGATAAGATTACTTACTAGATTTTAATTCTTCATTTTCTTTTGCTTATTTTGTTTTTGTTTTATTTTTGTGTATTTTTAGTTGTTTTACAATAGAAAGGAAGAAGATGGGTAGTACATACATTTCCGCTTTAATCTTTATATAATGCCATTACTTCATGCACAGAATGCTGTATCCTTAAGTTCTATGTTTGCCTGCAATTCTGGGTTCTGTTCCACGTTACTGGTTGCCTCCGTGGTGGAGAGACCGCTCTTGTCTCTTCGCATGATCTCAATAAAGGACTTCCTGTTTACTTCATGAATGCAGTACCGGTTATTGACAACACATTCCATCTCTTGTCTTCTCTCTTTCCTTGCTGTTTCCTCTCTCCTTCCCATTGGCTAAGACATTCCATGTGAACCAGGAGCTCCCTGTTTAAAAAATGCTAGTTGACAACACCAGTTGCTTGACTTAAACAGTTTTTTGTCTACATATGGATTCCAGGCTTGCTGAGAGCGCAGGAGCACTTATTTCGCTCAGTCATCGGTGACTGGTGCGCAGCAGGAGCGGCGAGCACCCTGCATTTTCTGGATGGCTGCGCTTGCGGCCTCTTGACTACTGACAGCTCACAGGGCACCGCTGGGGACGTTCTCTTTCATCAAAACTTTCCTTAACCGCCGACGCGGTAAAAGTTTGTGGAGTGTTCTGTCCGGTGCGGCTGGAGCCGTTCTCTTTCATTAAACTCCCCTTAACCGCGGACCTGGTAACACTTTGTGGGAGTGTTCCGAGAAGTGCGGCTGGAGCCGTTGAACTCCTTTCAAGTTCCTGACCACATATGCGGCGAATTGGAATTTTTGGTGCAAGTTGTGCACAGCAGGAGTCACTAGCACTGTTTGGGCTTCACACCGCGGAAGCGGTTCCCTCAGTATTTCGGCATCATCAAGGGTGCACGGCAGGAGCCGTGAGCAACTTCAGTGTACATAGACCGTGGTGATGATCTCCTCTTCAGTTTATGCTTCCCCAGGTGCGCTGCAGGAGCCGTAAGCAACTTCAGCGTACACAGACCGCGGTGATGGTCTCTTCTCCCCCTTTGTCTCACAGGAGCACGGCAGGAGCCGTACTCCTTTCGCACACTTTACTTGTTCCCCTTCTTCGTTTGTTTCGTTCTAGAAAACTGTGGATCCCTGGGAAATCATCCCCTTTCAGGAGTACAACATCAACACAAACTCAGCTCGTCGTTGACAATCTGAAGTGAGTGCACATTCTCCCGTCCTTTTAGTTAGATAGACGGTCTATTTTTAGTTTGTTGTGTGCTTCACTCAGATCTGTGCCTCCTTTAAAACCTCTCTCTGGTTTATGTCTTCCACAACCTTCCTATACATATCAGTCTATAGACTCCTGATAAACAGACGCTGCCCGTGGTACCCTCCTTCCTGTATCACGACACTCCAGGACTCCCCTTCAGGCACCTACTTCCTCAAATCCCCATTGTCATCTAGTGGGGTTTGTTTCATATCTCTTTTCCCTTGGGATCAATTGCTCATCCTGTGGTATCAGGGTGGAGGATTGGTCTGGAGGGGAGAGGGGGTCTCTCTCTGTTTCCACGGTTCCTGGTATTCAGGTGAGTGGGATTGTGACACACTTGAGGTGTGAGGAACTAGATTGTGAGATCAGGTGAAGGTGGTCATGGATGCTGATGAAGTGGCCAGCTGAAGATACAGGGATCACCGTAGACAGAACAAGTGGAAAAGCATAGCTATAGAAGGCAGAAAGGTGGTTGGCCTGGGCCCGACAGAGCCAGGGATCAAAGGGGGGTAGTGGAGTCTGGGGCCAGGGGGTGCTGTAGGGTAGCAGTCTGTATATAACCCTTGATGGGGGTCATAGGAGCACAGATAGACCCTACCGTGAGAGCCTGGGTGTATGGGCTAGTCCAAAGTCCATTGCCGGGGTAGATGCTAGAATGGGAGACCACAACAGGGTATTAAATTGGCCTTATGTCATCTGCAGTCTCAAGTTGAAGAGGGTTGCATCCAGGTATGCAGACTGGTTGTTGAATCACTAGAAAGTCAAATGCCGTGTAGGGAAGGCTGCTGGCTTCAGTTTAGTAGGAGAAGCGATATGTCAGGGGTCCAAGGGTCATGTGGTGCTCTGGTAGGGATCAGTGTAGATGGGGAGAGCTGGCCAGTGGCAAGGTCTCCACTAAACTCAGCATTCCTGGTATGCTGAGAAGGTTAGAAGATCAGTGTCTATGATTCTCTGCCTGCTTCGAGGAGACCTTTAGTTAGCGTTGGTAGGATTTGGGCTACTTTCTGGGCTATTGTCATCCATGCAGGCTCTTTTTGCGGTCAATAAGGCATACCGGCAGTCTTGCGAAGAGCCAGTGATTACTGCCCATGAACCCTGAGTGAGGCAAGGTTACAAAAGTGCTGATAGCACCATTGCGGTGAGCCATGTTCATGACTGTAATAGAAAGATATCTCTACACAATGAGCGCTTCCTGGAGGCAATCTGCGGGAGGCACCAGACAGGCAAGTTGTGCATAGCATGTGGGTCTCTGCCTACTACCATCTCCTTGCAGCGAGGATGGAAGACGTAAGGTATTGGCCTTGCTTTCTCCACAGCTGGGCTGAAGCGCAAGTGGAAACAGCCAGCTTGGCAGCGTTGAGGCTCCCCCCCATAAAACAGTTTTAAAAAAGTAATGTCCATGCAACAGACTAAAAAATATGAGGAAATAATATAATTTCATTAAAAAAATAGGATGTAAGAAAAAATGTACTTGAAATTCATGTCTGCTGAATATATTTAAAAATGTTCTAAAAAATTTAAACTTATAAAATATTTTATTTTTAATGTTCTCACAATGCGTTATTGTAATGTTATTTCAATTAAAACTATTATTTCTTTTAAAGAAATTGAAAGAAATATGTATAATAAAAGTGTTAAAAACTACTATAATACATTTTTTGACTATGCCAAAAGGACTGTTTCTTTTACCTATCACATAAAACTATAACATTAACTAAAAATGCATGTCTCTCTAACTGCAAATACAGTTTTAAAGTTTGTGAATAATGTTAGAAATGTACAAATAGTTATGATATTTAGATTTGATAAAACTAAAGTATTTTTGCAAAAGGTTTAATAATTGACACCCCTAAAGAATTACAAGGCCTCTATCTCAATGCCTGATCAAACCAAAAGCATGCGTTGGAAATATGGAGTCTTCTTGATGCTGAAAAGCCTGACATCTGCTTTATAACGGAAACATGGCTCCATAAACAGGCTTCCCCTGATTTGGCCCCCGCATTTCAATCAATCAATCAATCAATAAGGTCACTTGTATAGCACACTACATACCCGTGAGGGTCTCAAGGCGCTGGGAGGGGAGGGTGCATCTACTGATTGAAGAGCCAGGTCTTGAGGAGTTTTCTGAAGGAAAGTAGGTCTTGGGTCTGCCGTAGGTTGATGGGGAGTGTGTTCCACGTCTTGGCAGCGAGGTGGGAGAGGGATCTGCCACTGGCAGTCGTTCTTCGGATGTGAGGAACTGTGGTGAGGGCAAGGCCGGCGGAGTGGAACTGGCGGGTGGGGGTGTAGAAGCCGAGTCATCTGTTGAGGTTTGATGGGCCGGGTTGTGCAGAGTTTTGTGCACGTGGAGGAGTAGCTTGAAGGTTGCCCTCTTGTTGACGGGGAACCAGTGCAGGTCGCTCAAGTGGGGGGTGATGTGGCTACGGCGGGGGATGTCAAGGATCAGCCATGCCGAGGTGTTCTGGATACATTACAGCCGTCACAGGAGCTTGGACGGTGCTCCTGCGTATAGGGCTTTTCCATAGTCCAGCCTGCTGGTGACGAGGGCCTGGATGACAGTTTTTCTTGTTTCGGTGGGGATCCACTTGAAGATCCTGCGGAGCATTCGGATGGTGTTGAAGCAGGAATAGGAGACAGCATTGACCTGTTTAGTCATGGAGAGGGTGGAGTCGAGTATGAGCCCTAGGTTGAGTGCATGGTCGATCGGTGTTGGAGCTATTCCCAGGGTCGTCAGCCACCAGGAGTCGTCCCAGGTTGAGGGGGTGGGGCCGAGGATGAGGACCTCTGTCTTGTCTGAGTTCAGCTTCAGTCGGCTGTTCTTCATCCATTCAGTGATGTCCTTCATTTCTTCGTGAAGGTTGGTTTTGGCAGTGAGAGGGTCGTTAGTGAGGGAGAGGATCAGCTGGGTGTTGTCGGCATAGGAGATGATGTTGAAGTTGTGCTGTCGGGCGACGTGGGCGAGGAGTGCCATGTAGATGTTGAACAACATTGGGTTGAAGGATGAGCCCTGGGGTACGCCGCAGATGATCTTGGTGGCCTTGGAGCTGAAGGGGGGTAGGCGGATGCTCTGAGTTCTGCCGGAGAGGAAGGATGCGGTCCAGTCCAGGGCCTTCTCTTGGATTCCGGCGTCATAGAGGCATGTTGAGTATGCAGTGGCAGACCGTGTCGAAGGTGGCTGACAGGTCCAGGAGGATGAGGGCCGTTGTTTCTCCATTTTCAAGCAAAGTCCTGATGTCATCGGTGGCGGCGATGAGGGCGGTTTTGGTGCTGTCGTTGCTGTGGAAACCGGACTGGGATGGGTCCAGGATGTTGTTTTCCTCGAGGTAGTGGGTCAGTTGTTTGTTGATGATTTTTTCAGTGACATTCACCAGGAACGGAAGCAGGGAGATGGGTCGGAAGTTCTTGAGGTCCTTGGGGTCTACCTTGGGTTTCTTGAGTAAGGCGTTGATCTCGGCATGCTTCCAGATTTCCGGGAAGGTTGCTGTCTCAAAGGAGATGTTGATTACTCTCTGGCAATGGGGTGCGATGGCTGTGCTGGCTTTGTTGAAGATGTAATGAGGGCAAGGGTCTAACGGTGATCCGGAGTGGATGGTGTTCATGGTCTTGCTGATATCCTCGTCGTTGACGCTGGTCCAGGAGAGCAGGCAGTTGGGGAGGGGGTTGGTCGTAGGGGGGCTGGTTGTCGTGGTGGTCAAGGCAATGAAGCTGTTGTGGATGTCGGCAATCTAGCGGTGGAAGAAGTTGGCCAGTGAGTCGCACAGGTCTTGCGAAGGCGGGATGTTTTTGGTGTTGGAGCTGGGGTTGGGGAGTTCCTTCATGATGTTGAAGAGCTTTTTGCTGCTGTGTGCGTTGTTATCTAGGTGGTCCTTGAAGTAGGCACTCTTGGTGGCTCTGATGAGTTGATAGTGTTTGCGAGTGGCATTCTTGTGGGCTGTGTAGCTGTCCGGTGATTGTTCGCGGAGCCAGGTCTTCTCCAATTTTCAGCATGTTCGTTCGGAGGCCTGGAGGTCTTCGGTGAACCAGGTAGCTTTCTTGCTGGTGTGGCTGTTGGAGGGTGACTTGAGTGGGGCGAGGGTGTTGGCGCAGTCGTCAATTCATTGTCTGAGATTGCGGGCAGCAGTGTCAGGATCGGTGGAGTCGGCGGGTGGGTTCTGGGTGAGGGTGGTGGTTAGCTGGTCCTCGGTGATTTTGCCCCAGCAGCGTCGAGGCATCTGTTGAGTGCGGTGGTGCGTGGTGGGCTTCCTGAAGGTGAAGTGGATGCAGTGGTGGTCAGTCCAGTGGGGTTCGGTGGTGAGGTTGAAGGAGATGTGGGGGCTTGCGGTGAAGATGGGGTAGAGTGTGTTGCTGGCGGCATGGGTGGGTGTTGTCACGAGCTGTTTGAGTCCGAGGTTGACGAGGTTGTCGATCAGGGTCGTGGAGTTGGCATCATTGTTGTTCTCGAGGTGGAAGTTCAGGTCTCCAAGGAGGACGTAGTCTGTGGAGGCGAGGGTGTGCGTGCTGATGAAGTCTTTGATGGAGTCGCTGAACTGTTGTCGGGGTCTGGGAGTCTGAAGACGCGGGTTCCTCTGAGGGTGGATCTGGAAGTGCCTGTGTGTGGTGGTGCTGAGGGTGTCGTCGGTGTTGGTCGAGAATCTAAGAGTGTTCTAGTGGACGATGGCGATTCCTCCTCCTGTTCCATTGGTGCGGTCTATGCGGGAGATTTTGTAGCCTTCCGGGATGGCTATGGCAATGTCAGATGCTGAGGTGGGGTTCAGCCAGGTCTCTGTCAGGAAGGCGATGTCCTGAGTGGTGGAGTCGAGAAGGTCCCAGAGTTCGACGGCGTGTTTGCCGGCGGAGCGGGTGTTGAGGAGGATGCATCTGTGGTAGTTGGGTACCTTGGTTGGCGGTTTGGCTGGCCGGTTGCTGGTGAAGGTGCAGCTCCGGCAGGTAAAGGTTCCATGGCTGCGCTTCGGGGTGGATCGTTAGCAGGTGTTTTCTCAGCCGGTGTGGAGTGCATGGAGGGTGCTGGCATCATAGCTCAGTTGGGCGTCCTTGTGTCTGCGGGGGCATGGGGTTCTGGTGCTGGGCACTGTCCAGGCGCGGACAGGCACAGATGGGCTGGTCTTAGGTGCGCCATCGGCCTTCCGCTGTGCGGCTGTGCAGCGGCCGACACAAGAAGGGGAGTTGGAAGAGAGGAGCAGCTGGGAGGGGGAGCGACAAATAGGCGAGCGGGGGTGGGCGGGGCCGCAGGGAACGCAGTGGCGGGAAGGCTGGAAGAAGGACGGCAAAGGGGAGAGAAGAAAGGTAAACAGAGACAGAAGGCAAGAGCCAGTACAGTAAACAGGTGCAGATGCAGTATAGTGGTGCAATAAAAAAACAATAACAGAGCACAATAAGAGCAATGGCAGAGCACAGAATGTGGCACAAAAAACAATACGCCCTGGCGTAGCTACGCACAGGGCGGAGCATAAGGAGGAGGAACACAAAACAAAAAGACACAGACAAATTCAGGAGTGTTCACAACAGAAAGTATATGACCAAGACTGGGTACAGAGATAGAACAAAGTGCAGTCAAAGTAGTGAAGTTGAAACTGGCTCATGGATACCTGTTATAACTTTATTCATAGGTTCCAAGGTCAGGATTAAAAATTGAATGAAGGATGGTGGATTTAAGGTAGGAAATCAAGATCCTGTAACACCCCTCCTAAACTGCTAGAGTCAACACAGTGCCCCCATTCAATAGGTCACAACGGTCTTCTTCAGGACGTCTATCCATCCCAGTCCCTCAACAACACCCCCTTACCTTAGTCGGTTGCTAAGGAGGTAGTAGATGATCTAATCGATCTTGTCCATGTGGAGGGAGTTCCGCCAACACCGAATACATACTGGGGAGAGATAAAGATAATTCTAGAAATGTGATCTAAACAGATATCATATCATTATTGAAATGTTGAATCATCATACCCACCATACCCTCCAATCATATGTAGTATCATTACATAGAGGCAATCTTCAAAATTCTAATGTCACCACAGGCATCTAATTCATTAATCATTCAACCCGGAGACGGAATACCTCATAGGCCTCGATATCGAGGCCTTATACACAAACATCCCTCAGAGGAAAACTCTCCGGATCCTCGAGGACATCCTTTTCCAGGAGGAGTGGCAATATCAAACTCCCAGGGCAATCATCCTACATCTTGCTGAAATTGCTCTTACAAGAAATGTCTTTGAACATGCAGGTACCATGTATCTTCAGACTCATGGCACCTCCATTGGCAGCGTTTCCGCGCCAAGTTTGGCAGGCCTTTATGTCGGTGCCTTTGAGCACTCAGTCATCTACGATAACGCTTGCCCACGGGGACCTCATTTGAGGTTGTGGCGTTGCTACATTGATGACTTCCTAATCATTTGGAAAGGGGATAAAACATCAGTGGACTCTTTTTTAATCTGGCTGAATGGTATAAATCCTTTATTGCACTTTACCTCTACGGCTACTAAGACCAGCATCCCCTTTTTGGATCTGGTTATTGAACCTAGAGGGTGCTTACTACACACAAAAGTGTATCACAAGCCCACAGATAAGAATGCCCTATTAGCTTTCAATAGCTTTCATCCCAGGTCGATGCGGGAGAATTTACCTGTCGTGCAGTTCTTCTGCATACGATGTAACTGTTCGGACCATAGCCACAGAAGAGGCATCCCTCCTGTCAAAAAAACGTACTGAAAGGGGTTATCCAACCAGGATAATCAAACGGGCCAAGAAAAGAGCATCAAATGTCGCCCAGGAGTCTTTATTGACAAAAAACCACAAGAACAGAAGTTGATAAACCGGTATTTGTATCAACATTTAACACATCCTCCCAACAAGTAAGACGAACAGTACTTAAGTATTGGAAGATTCTTAATTCTGGAAGTTTGGTGATGGGAAAACCATTGTTTTCATTCCGATGCAGCCAGAACCTCAAGAATCTACTGATCCATACTAGACCCAGGATACCACACACTCTGGGGGGAAGGGTCACGATCACTGGTCTCCCACCGGTCGTTGGTCATTTCAGATGCGGATCTTGTAGTATGTGCCATTTCACTACTGACACCAAGTGTATTGACCTGGGGCTACCCACTCCCTGGGAACAAAGAGGACACACCAATTGTAATTCCCAGGGTGTGATTTATTTAATCACTTGCCCATGTACTAAACAATATGTGGGAATGACCAGCAGAAAAGTGAGGACCCGCATCACTGAACATCGTAGCACGATTAGATGTGGCAGATCTAATACGAGGTTAACATCACACTTTATTGAGGCGGGTCACACCTCAGAGGACCTGAGATGGACAGTCATTGAAAAACCATACACTGAGACACAGGCAACAGATGTTAGCAAAGCCCTCTTTTTCCGTGAACAAAAATTGGGGTTCCGCCTCAAAAGCCATCTGTATGGTCTCAATGATGACATACCCTGGCACACTCTTGGTAGATAATCTGAATCACAGGGTGACTCTATATGCATATACTGATTTAAATAACCAAATACTACTCTTTCCCTCCCCGTGATACACCTGGTGGATCAACATAGACATACATACATGATGCACTGGCCTTGAGAGTATTAGGGTTCCTGTCACCTGGGCATTTCTATAACACATGTAGTTTATTAAGAAGGGCTTTTTACATCTTTACCACGTCACTGTAGCAAAGCTTTGGCTACTCGATGTAGACTCTGAATGAGGAGTGAGAGAATAGACATTCATAGGCTTTTTTGCATAAGCATATTGGGCGTCTACAGGAGGAATGGCGTGTCATGCGTCCTGACTGTAGATACGACTATGGCTTTAGTTATGATGCCAACATGGTTATACCGATGATGGATAGCCTTATTTGACTATGGATCTCTGTACAGGATTACATTTTAATTATTACCATTGAGTCCAGCATTACATTCTTTTTGAAAGCATGTATTTCTCAAGGAAATACTAGATCGTTGGAAGCCATAACGTATCTTCCAGCTGGAATGATGATATTCCTAATTGTGTTGCATATACTATAGTGCTGATGGGGCTGTAGCACTATCCATCCCATGATAATAATCTTTGGGTATGTCTATATATAGCTCTAAAATCATTTCAATACAGACTATGTTTAACATCCTCTCTGAATGTTTGGGGAATTTCTGACAGTAATGACCAGCATATTACTGTACATAGCGACCTCTTTCATACATTCTCGGTATATTCAAAGTGCTGAGATGAGAGAATTCTCGGGACTACATTACCCAGTTTTCCTGCGATGAGCACTGATACTGCGCAGAAGCGCCGTGAGGTAGACGTGCCTGCGACGGCAAACAGAGGAGCTGCCATGGTGATTGGGGCTTATAATGGCAACACGGACACTCCGCGTTTACCTTCGCGGCATCAGAGGCACGGGCGGTGCTGGAGGCTTCCACCGGAGCAGTAAGATAACTGTATGGTATTGGGAGTGCGTGTTTGATTGTGTTGTTTCCCTATTAATACACAGTTGGGCCGTGACTTTAACGAGTATGTCGTGACAACCTGCCCGGTGATAGTGGGAAGGTCATGATAGAGGTCGGGGTCCAGATTGTAACAAAAGATCTGGGTGGCAAAAAATGTGTGTACCGGATTTGGCTGATTCACGAACCGCGTTCATTTTTAGAACGAGGCAGAGTTTTCTCGCAAGGTACATGTCTTACTATGGGGGCTAATATTAAAAGGGCAAGCCCTGGTTGTATGATTATAAAGGGGGATGTAGGATGCACCGATGGGACACCTGGGGTAAGAGAGAAACACGCTACCATGTTCGATGTATGGGTGTATGTGCAGCTATACATGCTCTCTGTACTTTTTTTTCTTCTTGTGCTTTTGAACACAGGTTGTGTTCCTTGGAGCTCCACCCGCCTGACGCCAATTCGAGTTTAATCTCCCAATAAACTCAGTGAGTTTGGATGTATGATGACATGGGGCCAGGATGTTATCTTGGGAGGTGGATGCTATGCGCATATATATTAGGAATATCATGTAAGCCAGCTATCATGTATGCCTGTTCAAACCACGCACAAAATACTCTAACAGCAGTAATGATTCTAGGAAACACATCTATTTTTAATATTTGGAACCATAATATGGAAAGGGGGCATACTGATTTTTTATTTTTATCTTTCCCCATCTTAGTTTAAAAGTTTAGTTTAGTTTAGTTTAAAAAGAATTTGTAGAGCGCACTAACACCGATTGGTTTCATGGCGCTGTATGAAAGACAGAGAGCGGCATCCAGAAGAATTGGATTCTGTACTGGAGTTGATGGTATGCTTGTTTATAGAGCCAAGTCTTCAGTGCTCTTCTAAATATCATGAGGTCGGGGCAGGTCCGGATCTCAAGGGGAAAGGAATTCCACAGGTGAGGGGCCAGTGTCGCAAATCGACAGCCACTAGTGCGCTTCCATCTGAAAGAGGGAGTATGTAGAAGGGCAAGATGGGCTGACCGCAAATTGCGGGAGGGAGTGTGCCTCGTTATCAATTTATCGATGAATTTTGGGCTTTTGCAGTGTAAGGATTTGAAAATCATGCAGCCTTTCTTGAAGGTGCAACGTTGGGCCATAGGGAGCCAGTGAAGTTCCATGAGCAACGGGGAGGCAGATTGCCATCTAGGTTGACTCAAAATCAGTCTGGCTGCATAGTTTTGGACCATCTGAAGTCGCTTTAACAGGTAGAGAGGAATGCCAACATAAATAGAATTAGCATAATCCAGGTGGGACAGCACCGTAGCTATCACCACCTGGGTAATGGCCTCCAATGTAAGGAAGCGCAAACCTTCCTAATTTTCCTAAGTTGGAAAAAGCACTTGAAGACCACCTGGCCCACTTGTGTTTTCAGTGAGAGATCACTATTTAAGGTGACTCCAGGTGTCTTTGCCGATGTAGAGGGGATCGGAGCTGGCCCCATGTCTGGCGGCCAGTAGTGCGAGCCCCAGTGTTTGACACTGTCCCCTGTGAGTACCAGCTCAGTCTTACCTGGGTTCAATTTCAGATGATTTTGGTCCATCCAAGCTTGGATGTATCTCATGGTATCCTGAAAGCTGGTGATAGAGATTTTGAAGTTGTCAACCGTAAAGAGCAGTTGCAAATCATCTGCATAATTAAAAAACTTCACTTGTCTATCTCTAAGAGACTGAATTAGGTGAGAGATGTAGAGATTGAACAAGTGGGGGGACAGGGAGGAGCCCTGAGGGACACCACAGGTGATGGTCTGTTTGGGGGCAACCAGATCTCCAAGGCGAACTGCCTGAGATCTGTTCTCCAGGAAGGATTTTACCCAGCTGACCGCTGTGCCCTGGATGCCGGCCTGAGTGACACGGTCGATCAGGATGGTATGATCAACTGTGTCAAACGCGGCAGAGAGATCCAGAAGCACCAGTGCCTGAGGGGAGCGGTTGTCCGCACAGTTGCGGAGTGTTTTCAGAACCGTAAGTACCACTGCCTCTGTCGAATGCGCGGGCCGAAACCCTGCCTGATGGGGCTCGAGGTAATTTGAATCCTCCAAAAATTTGGACAAGCATCTGGCTACGTGGGCCTCCATCACCTTTGCTAGAAAAGCAGTATGTAGATTCCGTGTTGGCGGAACTCCCTCCACAAGGACAAGATCGATTAGATCATCTACTACCTCCTTAGCAACCGACTAAGGTAAGGGCGTGTTGTTGAGGGACTGGGACGGATAGACGTCCTCAGTCAGTCAACAATAAGCTTTACTCGGTTAAAAAGTTTTTAAAACCATCAAAGCACAGTGCCACACAAAGGTCATATAATATTCACTACATACATAAAATACAATTATTACCAACATACATGTTTCATAATTAATAAGAGAAGACCGTTTAAGTAACTTGACCCTTACAAACACAATACTTGGCATTCACTAAATAAATAATTAAAAATACTGTCACCCACTGAATTTACATTTTTAAAAACTACATGACAATAAAAAATTCATGTCGATAAATACTCCTCATTCACGAAGTCGCCACATGTGCAAAAATAGAATGCTCATATCATAATAACTGCATTTTATTTCTTCGTCTATTTGCCCCAGTGATGTAACTAGCCACTCCAAAACATACCATCGGGGACCTCAGACATTGCAGATATATCAGGGCTGGCCTAACCTGTTCAAAATTACAGCCCTTTATCAGTGGCAATATGAATTTCTTGCGTATAGTAACATAAAAATAGCAAAAGAAGATCATATGTAAGGTGTTCTGGTCTGAAAAATTATCACAGGGGCATGGACCAAGAGCCCCCTCCTTTGAAAAGCCCTTTGGGAAAGAAAGTAGCCATGGAAGCATATCGTACTTAAATCTTATCAGTACAAACAAATGAAATGGTTTGTTTATATATGTTAAGTACGGCTGAATTCCTTTCCCAGAACTTACGATTACAAAACTTCTAACTGAGGGTTTGACCAGCTCGCCTTGTTCCCTCGTCAACATAGACCTATTTAGGAACTGGAGTTTGATCGCTTTAATAGCCACCTTACTCAACGCCCTTGGGTTTGTAAACAGGTCTGGGCTGCCTAAAATGTCCATTTGGGTTTTAACATATCTGAGCCAAGGAATGTCGAAGGCTCTGTCTAGGGACATACAATCTTTGATTATGACTTGGTTCAAATAAGGCGGTTTCTGGGCCCAAATTATTAGCCAGCCTTATAATGGTGCCACAGCAATCTGATCTTGAATATAGCCAGCTCCTAAGTCCTCATGTACATTAAAGTTAGCAGCAGAAGCTGGGAGCGACAATAATTTCTGTAGAAAAATGTTTTCTGCTACTTGTATTTCTCTAGCGTTAGTGTAGCCCCATACCTCACTCTCATATAGAGCCATGGGGGCACACTTCGCTTTGTAGATTTTCATAAGGGCTGGGAGAGACTTAGAACCTATTCGCTTAGCGAACCCCAGAACAGCCCCCGTAGACCTTGCTAGACCATTCTTTTTTATGGTTCGCTGCACCACCCATGACCTTTTATGATCAAATACTATCCCTAGATATGGAAATGTTAGGACTTTGGTCAGTTCCAGGCCTTTAACAAAAACATCTTGCCTTTTTGCCTTCTTTCCGCCTATCGTCATTGAGTGTGACTTCTTAAAATTAGTTATGAGATCAAGAGAGTCCATAAAACTAATAAAACGATCTGAAAGCAATTGCAGTCCTCTTGCTGTTCTAGCCACCAAGATGGCGTCGTCAGCATATAGCAGTGCTGGAATTCTTTTGGAGCCCACCCTTGGAATATCTTCACAGACTGTTGTTAATGCATCGCCCAAATTGTTTATATAAAGTGAAAACAGCAGAGGGGCAAGGAAACATCCTTACCTTACTTCACATTTAACGGGCCATGCTATGGTTAGGCTCCCATTTTCATTGTAACGTACTGCAGCAGTATTATTCTCATGTATTTCAGCCAGGAAGGATATCAAACTGGGATCAAGCCCATAACTTTTGCCTGTTTACAAGGTCGAAAGCAGTTGAAAGGTCCATAAAAGCTAAGTGTACATCTCCCTGCCTTGCGACCGTGTATTTTCCTATAACCAAATGTAAATTCAGACATTGTCCCACCATACTTTTCCCCTGCCTGAAACCATACTGCAAATCAGAAACAATGTCATTATTGTCAAGCCATTCTGTCAACCATGCTAAAACGACTTTCCCCATTATTTTTGCAGCAGAGTCCAAGAGAGAGATTGGCCTGTAACAGGACGGGTCTTCTCATGAACCCTTTTTGAATATTGGGACTATGACTGCTTTGCCCCATGTTCTTTGGAACCCTGCCTTGGTAGAAGCATTAAAAACTCTAGTTAAAATCTTTGCCCACAAACTAGGATCAGCCCTGTACACATCCGCCGGGACCCCATCCGGGCCCGGCGCTTTCCTTTTAGAGGTTTATAGGATTGCAACCATTACTTCCTCCTCCTGAAAAATGATTTTTGATACGTGATTAAGGATAGACGTCCTGAAGAAGACCGTTGTGACCTATTGAATGGGGACACTATTAGGTTGAAACATTTTGGTTTAGATTTCCAGTCTGGCCATGATGGTGTGGGTAGCATTCCTTTCCCCGGGTCAAGGGTCGCAAGAATACCACTTAACTAGATTAAATACAGTTGCTACTAGAGGTGGGGGGATAGCAGTGGCCTCCAAGGACGAATTTGAAATCATTACATTAGATTCCTGTATCACTGAAAAATTTGAAATGCTCCTTTTTAAAATTGCATGGAGAGGTGCCCTAGTTAATAGACCCCCATGTCATAAAACTAATTGTGTAAACCATCTACTTGAATTAATTGCCTCACATGTATTAGCCGCTGATAATGTTATCCTCAGTGTTGACTTTAATTATCATGTAGAGTAATTATCAGAATCAACACTAACCAATTGGTAACACATTTGGAGACATTAGGTCTGGTTCAGGTGGTGGTGGGACCTATGCACCAGGCCTGCCAGGTGACGATGGGAGGCTCGCAGGGACTTTCCTGTAGGATTAAGACATATAATAGTCTTAAGTAGGGTTGTCTGTTGGCCCCTCTTTTATTCTCCTTATATATATATATATATATATATTCACTGAAAAAACCATAGGTTATAGACCATATATAGTTAGGAATTAGCATTTAAAAAACCTTTTTTTACTCACACAAAACCATTGAAATTCCATATATAGTTAGTTGCACTAACTATATATCGCGCACCCGCAATCCACTGCTGATCATGTCACATATTACATCATTCATGACATGGTCAGTGACATCACTAATGACATCACTGATGACATCTCAAATGACATCACTGATGACATCACTGATGACAACATCCAGTGACTGTATGTTTCTGTAAAGTTAAAATATGTCTTACATATTGAAGAATGAATGGATGTATAAGTGTCTGGATGAAGGATTTAGTAGGTGCATGATTGACTGTATGAGTGAGTGAATAAATGTGTGTCACTGAGTGCATGAGTTAGTGACTAAACTGTCTTAATTTGTGCATCATTATGTCTGTTGTTCTGTAAACTGCTGCATGTGTTGATCAGTAGCTATATGAGTAAGTATATGGGTTATTGATTGGTTGCCCAAGTATTTGTATGGGAGACTGAGTGTGTGTGTGTGGGTGGCTGGGAGGTGTATGACTCTGTGCATAGATGTGTGAGCAGTTGATTCACTAGATGTATGGGTTCAAAAGTGCATGTGGAAACACCTGTATGGGCGGTTGACTGAGTGCATTGGTGAGTGAATGGATATCTCAGTGCTACATGTCAAAGTAAGTACATATGTAAAACACAGTACATGTGACAGTTGACATATATAAATAACTGTGCATAAGAGCCAGTGAATGTGTGAGTGGATGTATTGATCATTGTGAACTTATATCAGGCATTGTAAAAGAGAGTAAATATGTGTTAGTATATGTTTGAATAAGTAAGGTGTGTATAACTGTATAGTTGAGGAAATGGAGGTGTGATTGATTCTTTGCATGACTGACTAAGTGTGTGAGTAACTCCATGGATGAGTGACAGTCTGTGAGTGTCTGTTTACACTGAGTGTATCTAAGGTTATATTAGAGTCTGAAGAGGTTCATCGTATTATCACATGAATGATGTCATCAGTGATGTCATCAGTGATGTCATTTGAGATGTCATCAGTGATGTCATCAGTGATGTCATTTGAGATGTCATCAGTGATGTCATTAGTGATGTCACTGACCATGTCATGAATGATGTAATATGTGACATGATCAGCAGTGGATTGCGGGTGCGCGATATATAGTTAGTGCAACTAACTATATATGGAATTTCAATGGTTTTGTGTGAGTAAAAAAAGGTTTTTTAAATGCTAATTCCTAACTATATATGGTCTATAACCTATGGTTTTTTCAGTGAATTTTCAAGGTTTTGTAAATGCTAATTCCTAACTATATATGGTCTATAACCTATGTTTTTTTCAGTGAATTTCATTGGTTTTTTAAAAGCTAATATCTATAGCTGTAGAATGTATTCTTCTTTAAATCAAAAAATATATTTTATATGTTTATTAATAATTTTTTTATTATTATTTTTTTTTGTTCGCTCCCGGTTCGCGAACCGGGAAGCTCCCGTTAGCTCAATTTGGTGCCGCGACCCGGTCCGCGAACCGGTAAACGTTCCGTTTGCGCAACTGCCGCGTTAGAAATCAACATCGTGACGCGTCGCGGAAGCGCGACGTATCACGTTGTCGTGTAATGCGTCTTATGACGCGCCGCGTTAGCGCACCCGGAAGTGCTCCGGTACGCGAACCGAAACGCGAAGCACAGCTCCCCGGAAGCGATCCGCGGCGCGTCCCGCAGCGTGTAACATAAGCGTAACAGGTCATGTGACTTGTTAATATAACTTTTCATTGGTTCATTTCACTTTTGGTTTCCTAATGATGTAAGGCTAGGTCATGTGACCTAAAAATAACACTTTTCATTGGTTTAGAACTATTTTTTTTCCAAAATGATGAAAGCCCCCACCTTTTTTCTCACTCTGACTTTCAACTTTGTGAAAGGAAGACCTATTTTGCTGAGTGGAAAATGGCTTCACTAGTGGCTGCAGCTGGTGCACCCCCACCACCACCACCACCTCCTCATAGGAAGAGAGGACCACCTCCACAGTTCCTTCCCAACACAGAGGAGGAAGAGGATGAAGAAGAGGAAGAGGAAATACAGCCAACACAGTTTTTACGTGAGGAGCCCCGGATATCTCACCATAAAAATAGTTTCATTTGGCAGTTTTTTTCTTTTCCTGAAGGACAAAAAAAGTTAATGCTCGCTATGTGACGTGCCTCATATGCAAAGAGGACTTATCTAGAGGCACAAATAAGAAGTATAGTTATGGCAACTATACTATGCACCGTCACATGCAGAGGTGGCATCCACTAAATTACAGCAGGGCAGAGATGCGTGACCTCCAGGACAACCCACCAACTCCTGTGGCCAGGACATCGGCACAGGTAACTCTGTCGGGGCCAGAGGCACGGGAAACAGTGCCAAACATTCAAGACAACTTTGTCCACATGAAGATAGTGTGTTTATATTGCGGTACCTTACTCTCATGTGGCAATATGAGTATTAATTTGATAAACAGAGCATTTGAAAACCACAAGTGCTCAAAACGCCCCAAAAAATAAAAAAATTTTTGCTCCTGTTGAGCCCTTTCCAATGCCTGTTTTTCGTTGTTTCCCCCCCAAAAAAACAAAAAAAACATAAAATTGTTCAAAAAATACAAAAAAACAAAAAATGTTCAGAAAAATAAAAAAAAATATAAAACAACAAAAACATTAAAAAAAAGTTCTTTTCAGAACTACCTCCCCTTTATAAAAAAATTGCTAGAATGTTTAGCACTCTGGCAACCTCTATTTCTTTTGGTTCGCTTCCCGGTTCGCTCGCCGGTACGCGAACCGGGAGCGAACCAAAAAAAAAAAAAAAAAAAAAAAAAAGAAGAGTAAGTATAAGGGAAGTAAACAGAGAGTAATGTTAAAAGAAAGACAGCTATAGGGACTAAACCAGAGATACTGTTTAATAGATTTATTTACCGAAGAAAAGATGTAAGAGGATATAATTGTGAAAAACAAAATAGATAAGGAAGTGAAAGAAAAAAAGGAGAGTAGAAGAATAACAAAGAAGAGTTTCTTAGAGAATGTGAGTGAATGTTCAAAATAAGATTAAAACATGTGGAATAACAGAGAGAAAAAACAGAAATCAGAAAAGAAGAAGTAACAGAAAAAGAATAATTGAAACAGCAAAGAAATGTAAATAACATAGGGGCATATTATCAACATAGGCAATAAAAGTTTTGCAGCTTTTATCGGCAGAAATGTGTTGCTAAAGCCGCTTTTGCTGCAGAAAACTGCCGCTAAAACCGCTTTTGCAGCATTTTTCTGCTGATAAAACCAGCAATAATTTTATTGGCTGTGTTCATAATATGCCCCTTAGTGTGCTTCAACTACACAGAGAAAGCATAATGAACAAGTAGTGAAAGAGTGATCAGTCAGAGACACTAAGAGTAATAGAGACGGAGTGAGTGAACAAGAGTGAGGAACTATGAGAAGAGAAAGACTGAGAAAAGGAGTGGAAGGAGTAGAGTAAGTAAGTAATAGAGAAAGGAATGAGGGAAGTAGCAAAGGCAGGAAAGTGAGGGTTAAAGAAATGAAGTAGTGAAACTAATAGAAGTTAAATGTGATAGAAATGTAACGAAAAGAGTAGAAAACATTTACCTTATAATTGTCGTTAACTTAGTAACTTGTTATTTTTATACTTTCAATCTGTGAAAGAGAGAACAAACATTTGAAAAATATTAAAACATGTATTTAAAAATTAGAAAAGACAAGGGAAAAGATTGAAGGACAAACAGTTTTTCAACAACTTTGACACTTACAGAAGCTTCTGCTTCTCCAGGCCCCCTACACAGTCCTAAAGATATACATTTTAAACTAACAGTATCTTGATGCAGATGAAGTGAGGCCTATCTTGGAACATGGTGCATCTTTTGCACTGCTGTTGTCTCACAAAAGTGACGCAATGGCAGCGCAAAAGAGGTGCACAATCATCATAAAACTGTTCCTAACATTTTAAATGATTGTTTCAGGATGGCAATAAGGTGTGTCCTATCCAGACATTTGTTTCAGGTGAGGCCTACTCAGGGTTGCAGATGAAAGTTAGGCTTGTTGAAGAGTACAGAGGAGATAATACATGTCCAGGCCAACCAATAAAGTTCAGACCTCCTTTGTTTCCCTGAACAGGCCTAAACTTCATCTGCACAATGTGATTCGTAATGTTAGGAAACACAGGTAATGTATTTGAAAAACGTGCAATTTCATTTGCTCATTTCACAATCACATCACTTGTGTTTCCTTTGGTTAGGTATCTCATTGTGTAGATGTAGTCCAGCATATGAAAGAGTATGCACTGCATGCAACAACTTTGACACTTACTGAAGCCTCAGCTTCTCCATGCCCCATACACAGTCCTAATTATATACATTTTAAACTGACGGTATCTTGCTGGAAATGAACTGAGGCCTATCTTGCAACATGGTGCATCTTTTATACAAAAGTGACGGAACAGCGGCGTAAAAGAGGCACACAGCCTTCATAAAACTGCCCTTAACATTTTAAATGATTGTTTCTAGATGCTGATAAGGTGTAACCTATCCACAGATTTGTTTCAGGTAAGTCCTACTCAGGGTTGCAGATGAAATTTAGGCTTGTTGAAGAGTATAGAGGAGATAATATATGTGCAGGCCTAATAACGAAGTGAGTCATGTCCACTGCACTCTTGAACAAATGTCAGACCTCCTCTGTCTCCTGGAACAGGCCTAAACCTCATCTACACAATGTGATGTGTAATGTTAGGAAACACAGGTAATATAATTGAAAAACGTGCAATTTTTTTTGCTGATTCCACAATCACATCATCTGTGTTTCCTTAGCTTAGACTACATTTCCACAATGAGATACCTATCATATGAAAGACTATGTAGAATGTGAGCACTGTATGCAACAACTTTGACACTTACAGAAGCCTCAGCTTCTCCATGTCTACTACACATTTCTAAATGTATATCATAAGTACAAAAAGTACAGAATTAATTATACATGTTAAATGGTTTATTTTTGCTGTTCTCAGAATTTATCAAATTTCACTAAAAACAGTGACTTGAAGGTATTCATCATATAACAGCGGGGAAAAAAACACAATCAAAATGATTGTGTTTAAAAAACCCATATAACATAACCAATCAGAAATCAGAACTCCTCAAAAGTAACTTACTTTCCATGACGTCGAAGGATGTCCTATGAACAGCTTACACTCGGTTGTGCTGTTTTTATTTTCAGCCCGCCACTTTCTGAAAGAAAACCTCCATCGTTTTGAAAAATATGTTACATACAATAAATGACTTCTCGCTCTCTACCACACGTTTCCACAAGGCCGAATCATGTAAGAGCCATTTATAACTCTTGGAATTCTTGTAAGCAAATCCCGTCATTTTGTATTTCCGCAACTTTCAGAAAGAAAACGTTCAAGATCACTTTCACAATCCTGGACTAGTAATATCTTACCCTTCTTGCTCACTCATTTTCTACATTTCCTATGACACTGATACTGCTTACTATGAAGCAGACTTACACTACCTCTATGACTACTACAATTATTTAATTCTCTACATCACTTTTAATCACAAAGCAATATAAAACAGTAGATAAAATTATATCAACCCCTAGAATCATTGCACGCCAGTTACCTACCCTAAATTCTCTTTTCTGAAAACAGAAAGTAAGAATATTTTTAAGTAAAAAGACAACATTGTATCGTAGTCAAATGGGAATAATTTCCGAAACAGCAAATTATTTTACATTTTCAATAAGCTGTGTAATAAGCGGATCTTGTCAAATGACCATCATGCCATATAATAGCTGCAGTTACAAATGTTCTTCCTAAAATCAATGACTGTGTAGTCACAACATTTGTAATTAAAGTTGAAGACTTACTTTCATCAGGTTTGTATAGTTGGATTTTTAAAATGACATTATAATCAAAAGTTTGGACCAATAATCTAGACAGCATTGCAGACTTACATTCCCTCTACTCCATGTTTTGATTGGCTGCTTGAATTAGCTTATAAAAAGAAACAGTTTTTCTGAACTCATACAAAGTGCAGTTATTTTTCCATGACGTCAAGTGTTATGGTAAGAACACCGTTTGCTTTGGGAAATACTCTGTTGTCCTTCAACTAATCTCTGCCCACCACTTTCTGTAAGAAAATCTTCTTTTTTTCCAGGAACTGTTTAAAACTCAAAAATAACTTTTGACTCTGTACTACACTTATCCTCAAGGCCAAATCGTGTAGGAGCCATTAGAACCTCTTGAAATTCCTCAGAGCAAATCCTGAGATTCCTTCCCTAAAAATTTGGTTTTAAAGTTAAAACAGAATCATTGCAGAATGACCAGCCATTTCTAGACTTTAAATAAGCTGTTTAATGTCCTGATGTTATTGAAGGACCGTCATGATATATAATTGCTGCAGTTACAAAAGTCCTTCCTGATATTGACAACTGTGAAGCCACAACATTTTTAATTAAAGTTGTCAATTTTGTTCCATCAGGCCTACATCGTTGGAACATTAAAATGACATAATGGCCATATGTTCGTATAAATAATGTTGACAACATTTCAGACTTACATTGGCTACACTCCATGTTGTGATCAGCTGCTTTTACTAGCTTATTAAAGGACACTGATTTACTGTCTGGCAAAGTTAAATATATAAATATTTCTGAGTCTACACTAGTAGTACTTGATACCCTACAGTTCTCGCAGTCATGCTGCCATTGATAAGAAAGCCCAAACAGGTGATCTATATCTACACCTTCAGCATGCAATACATCAAGCATATACATTAAAAACTCCTGACAATCTTGCTGAATATTTTGAGAGAATTGTGTTTGCCCTGAACATCTGTCTAACAGATTTCGAATTTCAGACACACTTTCTATTTTTGTTCTATCAGTGCTACATTTCTCTAACACAGAATTCAACAAACTGCAAAATCTTTGATCCGAATTGACCACAATCTCTTCTTTTACATTTTCTAGAGAAAAGACAACATTAACCACTACATTAGCATAGCAGTTGACACCAGAACTGTTTTCAAATTGAAAACCAACAACATCTTCAACAGAATCCTTTTTCTTTCTGCTTATAATTTCAGGTTCATCGACTTTTCGTCTTTTTGCTACAACCTCCCTACTATTGGTCACATTTCTTCGTTTCCGGCCTACCACACGTTTCTCAAACAAAGGATATTGAAGCAAATGTGGCGCATACTCTCTTCTTAACCTATTGTATTCCTTAACACAATCTAGATCCGCACACATGTTTGTGACATCACACTCAATCAAGTACAATCCCGATAAAGTTCTAACTCGTGACAATGCCACATATGCCATACCCTCCTTGAACACAGAACTGCCAATATTCACCAATGCACTGTCTACACGTAAACCTTGCGATTTATGGATTGTCACCGCATATGCCAAGCAAACAGGAAACTGCTTACGGCGAACATATAAGTCTTTTACAAGCAAAAATCTAGCAGAACAACGACCAATTAGCTGTACTTCCTCAATGCCATCAAATTTAATTTTTTAAAATTCAATTCCATCTCTATTTCTGTATTTCACAAAATCAACAACATTACCCATTGATCCATTTACCAGACCTCTTTCAACATGTAAATTCCTTCTTAAAATTATACGGCAGTTTAAGCACACATTCAGAGTCTTTTCAAAACCTGCAGTTTTAGATATAGTCTTCTCTAATGAATCCAATTTTGTTTTCAAATTCTCAGACAACATAATTGTTGATCCCATATGCTCTACTCTGTCAATAGCTTCCAGTTTCACAATCTCTTGGTTTTCTAAATGCAACATTTTGTTGTTGAAGATGGCACATTCTGCAAGAGTTGGCATCAAACATATTCCAGATTTCTTCTCAGTAATTTTCTGAAAAATATTCTCAGGCACAACGTCTTGTTCTGGATATAAATTTGACAGTAATCGTGCATGTAAAGCTTCTTTCCCATGCTCGGTCACTTTTCCAATTCTAACATCTTATAGAATATTCTTGTAATCTTCATCCTTTGCCTGACGCATATTTTCATGCAGTTCAGCATAATTGAAGTTTAACCATATATTGACGTTACCAATGCTCCCTAGGCACTTCCTGGTATCTTCATGCGTGAGCATTTTGAACACAGGTTGTCCTTTCACTGGTGTCAGCTGCAGAAGATCTCCGAAAACAATGATGTGTTTGCCACCAAATAACACATCATACTCTGTTTTAAGAACTTCTTGCATTCTCAAATGCACAAAGGCAAGCATGACATTGGAAACCATGCTTACTTCATCAATGATAAGAAGTTTCATTTTCCTCAAGACTCTTGAAACTTCACAACAAGCATCTCAAGATAACTTGTGGTATTGTAATTTGTTATCATGCTCCACTGGCAGCATCAATAGACGATGCAAAGTAATACCTTTAATGTTATGTGCTGCCAGTCCAGTTGGAGCGGTGACAACACAAGACAGCGATGACTCAGTCCTTTCCTGCAAATAACATGAAATTGCTTTAATGAGGAAACTTTTTCCAGTTCCCGCTTCTCCACTCACGTACAGTCGGACAGGCTTCAACGACGTACATGAGCACTCTTTCTTCTCATGACTTAATCCATGATCAATTTGCTTGGTAACTTCGTCATATATTTTCCTCTGCTCAACGTTGAGTTGTCTTTCCAAGTCTTCTAAGTTAACCACATCCTCCTGAGCATGTGCCTTGGCTCTTTCCACTTCATTCATGGCAGTGGCAGCTTCATTTTCGATAACAGGTCCTCCTAGTGGATCCTGACTCAATGAAACAGAACTCTGACTGTCCTGAGAACTGTCTCTGGCAATCTCGGCTGCAATCGTTGCTTCCTGCTCGATTTCCGCATTCAACATTTCAAGATATTTGGGAAAAACAGGACATTCTATGGTCTCCTTGGCGGCAGTGAAAGAGTCTTCGTAACAGAGGAAATCTCCAAGCAGTTCCTCTTCTGCACGCCAAGGCTTAAAAAGTTGCAAAAGTGCTAAATAGAAAAACTCCTTTTTTTCAGGAGATTCGCCACTCAATTTTCGATGGTTTACCAAGTGGCATTTTCTTTGCTTGACCAGACATCCCTCACTTCCAATTACAGCATACACTCCTTTATCAATATCTTCTTTGATGTTCCTCTTGAATATGTAATTTTGTAGAACCTCATACAGACAAACATTCTCGAGGTGACTGCTTCGATTTGGATAATATGTATCCAACATGTTGGTCTTCAAAATATCGGTACTGTTTGGCTCCTTTTCCGCCAAATACTCAATTTCCCGCACAGGTTTCAGAACTCGATTACGCGTTGCAGCAAGACCAAGACTCGCCAAAACGATACTCCTAGATATGGCATAGAGACTTGCTGAAGACAACCGGTCAGAACATTCGTAAGCTCCGATTTCTCGATGTGACAACATCTTCAGACTGAAACTGTACAACTTCTTACTGAGGCTCTTTTCATGGGAAATGTCCTCCCACATATCCTTCAATTCTGTCTTTTCTTTTTTGGTGATGTAAGATGTCACATACCGAGCCACAGCCATACAGTTATCAGCCACAAACTGTATATCCATGTTAGCATTCCACATGGACAAAATCACTGGGTTGTAGTCGTTGATATACTTCGACTCTTCGTTCCTTTTCAAATTGTATGTGTTTTTAGGTGATTTCTTCATCACATTATGTCGCAGCGAAGACATCAAACTGTTTACTCTTCCTTTAGAAATCACCGGTCGTGGAAAGCCAAAACGACATTTGGTGTAGAACTTGTCCTTGTTTCTGAATTTACGACGACAGTACTTTCCACAACGATGGCTTTGGAAACGTAGAACTTGTTCTCTTAGGCTTTTCTTCTCCTTTGCGTTTGGAACAGCACACGTAGAATACTGTTGTATGAAACTCATCACTAAGTCTTCTGGATCTGTTCCAAACTTAGGTGCATCCTTGATCCACAGCAGCATATGTATATGAGGAGCACCTCTTGCTTGGTACTCCTTTCTCCAGAAGAAATCCAACACCTCTCCAAGAGGTGGATTCTTCTTATTCATGATGAAAGTCATCATAGCTTCAAATCTATGATTGAAGTACCTGCATACATTCACTGGATCCAAAGAGCAAAGTTCTCCGGGTGTCTTGAATTCGATGTTTTCAATGTTTCCATTTGCCTCTCGTAGAAATTCAAGTAAGTCTTCCCAGCCATACTCGGCACAGCTCAGAGTGAGGAACCATGTGGGAGTTCCTAAATTCCTCAGCATACATTTTAAATCACCATGACGACGGTACCAGTACTCATTAGTACCACGCTGACACGCCATGAGATTAATCAGGTGACAATACAAAATACTGTCTTGGACATTGACTTTATCCATAAAGTCACTTGCCGAGATGTTTTGCATCTGTATACCACTTTTCAAGATGTGGTTCACTGCATATGACAGTCCAGACAGATCGCTTTCAAACAGGAGATGAAACAAATAGGGAATGCATTGTCGAAACCTAGCATCTTCTGCATACAATCGTAAAGTCCGGTATTCAGAAGCAGGAATTTGATGAGGTCGCTCATCATATCTTCCTCCTTGACCTGTTGGAAATAGCTGTGGGAAACACCGAGCTTCCAAACTTTCCTCCCAAACACTAATGGGACTCCCTTTGGCTTGTTTCATTTGAAACAACTCAATAGCATTCCCCATGACATCCTTGGAATGCAAAGGATGAACACTATAATGTTCATATATTTCTTCACTTTTAGAGGGTTCTACTTTCTCAATTTGACCAGCACACAAATCGCTATCCTCTTCCTCACTTACTTCCTCTTCTGCAACATATACATTCTTATAGTACATATTATTTTTTTTCAAATACAATGTTGCCTTTTTGACTTTCCTAACATCTACTAAATCTTGCCATATTTTCTTATTCTTTGTCGGAACCCCATTAACTAAGATAACCAGAGGTTCCTCTTCCACTTTTTCTACTCCAATTGTGTTAATGTTTTTCTTCAAATCTAGAGGCAAATAAACAACTCTTCCCTTTAATCCTCTCTGTAAATCTGATGGAGGCAATTTCCCTGTCTTTGGCTCCATTCTTACAATAGCCTGAAAGGGATGGATACTTTGAATCAAAATAGATTCATAAGTATTTAAATCCTTCAATTCAGAAGGAATCTCAACCAATTCCAGATTATTATGAACCGCTCTAGCAGGCATCTGGTTTTGATTTAATTTATTACAACAATAAGTACACACACGTTGATCCAATCCCAAATCAAAACAATTTTCTACCATCAAGTATGTTGCGAAATCCTTCCATTCACTATTATTTTCCCTTTCACTTTTTGCATATAAATTCACTAACTTAGTCTGATTCTTATAATGAATGCGTCGACAACACACACAAGTGAAATTAGGCCTCTCACTTGATTTCACCTGAAACGTGGCAATTTCCTTCTGAAAATTATCTGTACTGGAAACCTGTACACTATCTTCCACATTACCCTCTTCTTCTGGGTCAATTTCAACATTCTCCTCTTTACTTCCAAAGTAACAAAACTCAATTTCTTCACACATATTCTTCACATCTATTTCAGAACCATGCAAAAGAGCAGCGCATAATTGTTTAAGCATAACTGCTGGACTTTTAGCATAATACAACATTCTAACTAATTTCCTCACTTTATTATGATGCACTGCTAGCATCCTGAAATGATGAAAAACACTCTGGCATACTCTCCTGGAAAGACAAGCCAGTGAATGACCATGCAAACCTGTCACTTCTCTCACTCTGCAAGGATCTAATTCTTGCAACAACTTTATTTTCTGCTTCAAACTTTTCTTATTAAATGTCCGTACAAAATCACAAAGCAAATTGATGGAATCCTGTCGCACACTGCAAATACTACTACACTTCCAGGTGTACACAGGTCCCTTAGGACGTCTTCCTAAAACCTCATTACCTAACACCTCTTCTGTCTCTGTTGTCACAAGTTTTTCTTTTTCAACTGGACAACCATCTTTTACCTCATAAGCTCGACCATTGGTGTCAACTGCATGCACCAAATCATTATCCTGGAAATAACTCTCCTCATTAAAAAATGCCTCACAACTTGAACTATGTATCCATTCTCCTGAAAAAACTTCACAAAAATTACTACGATTAACTGTTCTCTTCCATCTACTATTTGTTTTGAAATCATAAATTGCCTTGTTTAGCTTCCTAATTCTATTGATTATCAAAATAAATAACTTTCGTTTAATTTCGAATGCCTGATCAATAACTTTCTCAAATTTTTTTTTCTCTTATAAAAAACCACTTTCTGTTGACCTTTCTTAATATTTTTTAACAAATTGCCAATTATCCTGTTGCGGAACATTCGTTTACGAATGTCCCTAAACTGTTGTTTCCTTCTACTATCATGCACAGAGTTATCTCTTGCTCTAGCAGTAACATTTTTGATTGGCCTTTCCTTTCCGTTTAAATTGCTTCTCTTTTTCTGGACTAAAACATTTTCTGTAGTACTACTTTTTTTTTTTACAAATGTTTCTTATGAATGATTTAGTGGTCTTACCCGGTGCTTTCTTGGTGACTTGACGATTTTTTATTGTAGGGGACTGCTGCATTAATTGATGAACCTGCTGTCTTTGACGTTTTGTAGCCTTTCTGATTCTATCCTTAGACGGCATTCTCAAAATTTGAAATGATCTGCAGTTGAATCTGTGGTAAAATATAATAAAAAATGTTATTAACCACTATTACCAAACAGTAAATCAATAACAGTCATCAAAAACTTAACACACTAATTGACATTTTTACATAGAATATTTTTTAGTGCTTTGGCAAATTTAGAATACACAAATAGCGGAAAAGAAATGGAATGCTTCTACATTTTACCTGTGCTGTTTTATATGTGAATCTGATCTAATTTTATGAGCATATTTTAATATTTTATTGAAGACACTACACATAACCTGTTTTTGAAGGTGTGTTTAATTTTAAATGAAACGGTTTACATTTTTACTTTTCATTTATTGTAAATTTTAAAAATAAATGTTTATAGTTCCATAGGCTCAAGCAAGTCAGCTTCCCACCCTATGTCATACAATTCTGACAAATCGGCATCCTCATCATGTTCTTCATCATCCTCAGGATTTAAATCATCCAAGGGATCTACTTCCACTGATGTTTCAATCACAATTTCAATGATAATGTCGAGATCAACAGATTGATCATTATCACTCATGCTTGATTTTGTCGTTATCTTTAAAGAAAGAGAACAACAATGAGATGTTGCAGAGTAAGAGACAAATCTCAGAGACAATAATAGTAAAATTGTTTAACAAGAGTAACATTTTGCAGCTATTATTTAGCCATGTCCAGTGATGCTGAGGAGGTGAGGCCTATGTCCAAGTTTTCAGTGAACAGGACTCATCTCTTCTTAACCTTGGATAACCCTCACCGACTCTGTGTCCCCTGCTCATACTTAAATGTAAAGGGGCAGATTTATGTTAACTGGCGCATCCCCACGGATGCACCAGTTAATGTGCACCGCTGCTCTGCCACCCATAGTGTGCCGCATTTACAATGTGGAGCACCATTGAGCAAAAACAGCACAGATGCGTCACGCATCTGTGCCGCAAAAGCAGCACATTGCAGGAATCACGTCATAAGCGCGACATGTCTACTGCAATGCACAGGAGGAAGCCTCACATTGCATGGTGCATCACTTCTAATGCCTGTTTCAAACAGGCGTAAGGATTTGATTCAGCAATGCTATAAAGCTGACTCAGTGAAATCTTCTAAATTTCACTGTGTTAGTTTTACAGGGCTTTCATGCAAATTAATGCATACCTTGCAACAAAACACCTATATGAAAACTGACGCAGGTTTCATGTGGCACAGGACTTTACAGCATGACACATCTGCCTAGATGCATCAAGTTGTAAATATGTCGCCACATAGCAAATCTTTTGCACCGCCGCTGCGTCACAAAAGTGACGCACAGTGACGCAAAAGAGACATACACCTATCATAAATCTGTCCCTAACATTTTAAATGATTGATTCAAGATGACGATAAAGTGTGGCCTATCCAGAGGTTTGTTTGAGGTGAGGCCTACTCAGGGTTGCAGATGAAATTTACGCTTGTTGAAGAGTACAGAGGAGATAATACATGTGAAGGCCTACCAATGAAGTAAGTCATGTCCACTTCACTCTTTAACAAAGGCCAGACCTCTTCTGTGTCCGTGGACAGGCCTAAACCTCATCTACACAATGTCATTCGTAAACTTAGGAAACACAGGTGATGTAATTGAAAAATGTGGAGTTTCTTTTCCTCATTTCACAATCACATCACCTGTGTTTCCTTTGCTTAGGTATCTCATAGTGCAGATGGACTCTAGCATATCAAAGAGTACACATAAGTTGAGCAGTGTATACAACAATTTTGACATTTACAGAAGATTCAGCTTCTTATCTTGTTGGAGATGAAATGAGGCCTGTCTTGCAACATGGTGCATGTTTTGCATCACTGCTGCATTGGTTTCATGTGGCACGGGACTTTACAGCATGACACATCTGCCTAGATGCATCAAGTTGTAAATATGTCGCCACATAGCAAATCTTTTGCACCGCCGCTGCGTCACAAAAGTGACGCACAGTGACGCAAAAGAGGCATACACCTATCATAAATCTGTCCCTAACATTTTAAATGATTGATTCAGGATGACGATAAGGTGTGGCCTATCCAGAGGTTTATTTAAGGTAAGGCCTACTCAGGGTTGCAGATGAAATTTACGCTTATTGAAGAGTACAGAGGAGATAATACATGTGAAGGTCTACCAATGAAGTAAGTCATGTCCACTTCACTCTTGAACAAATGCCATACCTCTTCTGTGTCCGTGGACAGGCCTAAACCTCATCTGCACAATGTCATTCGTTAACTTAGGAAACACAGGTGATGTAATTGAAAAATGTGGAGTTTCTTTTCCTCATTTCACAATCACATCACCTGTGTTTCCTTTGCTTAGGTATCTCATAGTGCAGATGGACTCTAGCATATCAAAGAGTACACATAAGTTGAGCAGTGTATACAACAATTTTGACATTTACAGAAGATTCAGCTTCTTATCTTGTTGGAGATGAAATGAGGCCTGTCTTGCAACATGGTGCATCTTTTGCATCACTGCTGCATTGGTTTCATGTGGCACGGGACTTTACAGCATGACACATCTGCCTAGATGCATCAAGTTGTAAATATGTCGCCACATAGCAAATCTTTTGCACAGCCGCTGCGTCACAAAAGTGACGCACAGTGACGCAAAAGAGGCATACACCTATCATAAATCTTTCCCTAACATTTTAAATGATTGATTCAGGATGACGATAAGGTGTGGCCTATCCAGAGGTTTGTTTAAGGTGAGGCCTACTCAGGGTTGCAGATGAAATGTACGCTTATTGAAGAGTACAGATAAGATAATACATGTGAAGGCCTACCAATGAAGTAAGTCATGTCCACTTCACTCTTGAACAAATACCATACCTCTTCTGTGTCCGTGGTCAGGCCTAAACCTCATCTGCACAATGTCATTCGTAAACTTAGGAAACACAGGTGATGTAATTGAAAAATGTGGAGTTTCTTTTCCTCATTTCACAATCACATCACCTGTGTTTCCTTTGCTTAGGTATCTCATAGTGCAGATGGACTCTAGCATATCAAAGAGTACACATAAGTTGAGCAGTGTATACAACAATTTTGACATTTACAGAAGATTCAGCTTCTTATCTTGTTGGAGATGAAATGAGGCCTGTCTTGCAACATGGTGCATCTTTTGCATCACTGCTGCATCGGTTTCATGTGGCATGGAACTTTACAGCATGACACATCTGCCTAGATGCATCAAGTTGTAAATATGTCGCCACATAGCAAATCTTTTGCACCGCCGCTGCGTCACAAAAGTGACGCACAGTGACGCAAAAGAGTCATACACCTATCATAAATCTGTCCCTAACATTTTAAATGATTGATTCAGGATGATGATAAGGTGTGGCCTATCCAGAGGCTTGTTTAAGGTGAGGCCTACTCAGGGTTGCAGATGAAATTTACGCTTGTTGAAGAGTACAGAGGAGATAATACATGTGAAGGCCTACCAATGAAGTAAGTCATGTCCACTTCACTCTAGAACAAAGGCCAGACCTCTTCTGTGTCCGTGGACAGACCTAAACCTCATCTGCACAATGTCATTCGTAAACTTAGAAAACACAGGTGATGTAATTGAAAAATAAGCAATTTCTTTTAATCATTTCACAATCACATCACCTGTGTTTCCTTTGCTTAGGTATCTCATAGTGCAGATGGAGTCTAGCATATCAAAGACTACGCAGAAGGTGAGAACTGTATGGAACATGGCTATGTAAGTCAAATAATCAAAATCTAAATTTGCCAAGCACACATGGGGGCGTATTTACAAGGACCTTGCACCACAGGGAAAGGTCTTAAATTAAAATGGGAAAAATAACATCAGAGAGACTCAAAGGCCTTATAAATATGCCCCAAGCAACCTATGAAGCTCTAGCATTACATATCAAGAAACCTAATTGATTTCAAAAATCGTTTTTAAACACATCATCTAAATCAATTATATACCTACATTCATCGGGAAGTGACTTAAAATGCCCTAAGACACATGAAAGCGGTTTTTTTAAGCCCTTGCTCCATTTTTTGATCACTTTTAACATGGCTATGTAAGTCAAATAATCAAGATCTAAATTTGCCAAGCACAGATGGGGGCGTATTTACAAGGACCTTGCACCACAGGGAAAGGTCTTAAATTAAAATGGGAAAAATACCATCAGAGAGACACAAAGGCCTTATTAATATGCCCCAAGCAACCTATGAAGCTCTAGCAGTACATATCAAGAAACCTAATTGATTTCATAAATCGTTTTTAAACACATCATCTAAATCAATTAAATACCTACATTCAAGGGGAAATGACTTAAAATGGCCTAAGACACATGAAAGCGTTTTTTTAAGGCCCTTGCTACATTTTTGGGTCACTTTTAACATGGCTATGTTAGTCAAAGAATTAAAATCAAAATTTGCCAAGCACAGATGGGGGCATATTTACAAGAACCTTGCACCACAGAGAAAGGTCTTAAATTAAAATGTGAAAAATAACATCAGAGAGACTCAAAGGCCTTATAAATATGCCCTAAGCAACCTATGAATCTCTAGCAGTACATATCCAGAAACCTAATTGTTTTCTTAAATCGTTTTTAAACACAACATCTAAATCAATTATATACCTACATTCACGAGGAAGTGAGTTAAAATACCCTAAGACACATGAAAGCATTTTTGTAAGACCCTTGCACTATTTTAGCGTCACTTTTAACATTGCTATGGAACACAAAGAAACAAAATCTATTTGTAAAACACTTGACACAAATCAAAATTTTAAATACACAACTTTCTTCATAATGTTCTCCCTAAACCATAATATTCTCTATCTAAATTAAATGAATCTTTTCTCACCTTAGCAAATACTTTATGAGTTTCAAAACATGCTCAGAAACACACCAAATTGTCTTTAGCAGAGCAAAAGGTATGCACTCCAGAGTCTGCAGCTATAAAAAGCACAGAAAAGCTGTAATTCATCACACATATCTCTCATGTCACCCAATCAAAACTCTTCCCTCACTTTTTTCAAATCAACACCCTTCCCCCTCTGCCCTTTCTGCCTTTTTTCCATAGCAACCACCTCCTGAAAGACCTCTCATGTTTGCAAGTTCACACAACAATGTTTCAATTGAACTCTTAACTCTCAGTACACCTGCATATCCAGTGCAATCTTTCATAAAATGATTTTATTTGACCATTCAAATTACATCTTTCAAAGAACTCATCCATGCACCCTAACTTTCTGTTTTCAGCAATCAAAATCCACCAATCACTGCTACTGCTTCATTAACACAGAAACTCCACAGTTTTTTTCATTTTAAACTCTTATTTTTTCAACTCCCATTTCATTGCCACACTTCATCTGACTGCAGCAGAACCTCCTCTCACCATGTTTTCTGTCTGGATTGTTGGACATAGTTACATCTACTGGGCTCAGAGGTATGCTGATAACAGAAATTTACCTAACCTCAATTTACAAGATGTGGAAATTAAGTGGTTTGGCCACAGAGGATTAAAATGTCACCAATTGATACCATTGGTGAAAACCTTTATGCATTTGCCTAAACCTGACCTGTTAATTGTGCACTGTGGAGGAAATGACTTGGGCACTTTGACTGGGGTAGGTCTGGAAATGCTTTTAAAGGACACCTTTGAGCAATTGATGGCACTTTTTCCTCAAACTGCCTTGGTATATTCAAATATATGCCAAAGACAGAAATGGAGGTGGTCGAACCAATTTTGTCCACAAATTGAGAAATCGAGGAAGCATGTAAACAAATCTGTTTCAGCTTACATGAGAGACCATGGAATGGGCTCCATCTACAACAATAACTTACGTTACTACATGCAAGATATCTACAGAGGAGATGGAGTTCACTTCTCAGATGAAGGGAACAGAATTTTAATTCTGAATTTAAAAATGTGCATTGGTACCTACTTATAAGTACCTAAATGTACCATAAACCCAAAAGCTCTTCTCAGAGCTACCCTACATCTGATCACTCACAATTATTATTTTACTCTAACTTTTTTCACTAATTTTCAACAAAGTACGCTCCCCGGAGCGCTACCCGGTACGCGAACCGGAAGCTAACCGCGCGAAATTTAAAAAAAAAATGATTTTTTTTCACACATATGGGCCTCCTCAGCCACCCTCAGAAAACCTAGGGGGTCAAAATACGTCTACCGAGCCCCCTTCTACCCATTTTGAACATTATTTGCCCTCCATCTTGTATCTTAATTCGACCGAAATACAAAATGGTGGACTCCCGTAATGCTGCCGGTTCGCGTACCGGGGCGCTCACCGGGAAGCGCTCCATTAAAAAAGGTGGTAAAGTAATTTACAGAAGAAACCCTGGAGACACTTTCACCAAATATAGATTAGCTCATACTACATACCAATCCCTACCATTTTCACACATTTGTTTGGAATTCCATGTAGCCATTTAGCCTGTAGACCTCTCTAAATACCCTGAGGTAAATTACTTCACAAAACACATCTGAAGTGTTGGAATTGACAACCAATTAAAATGTTACTTTCATTTTCTACTTTTTTACCTGACATTTGATTGGTTATGTACCTGAATATATATAAAAAAGAGAGAAAAACACAGCCATTTTGACTACTACTTCCTGAACTACATTGCAAGATCATTTTAACTCACAACTTAAACTTGTTTTTAAAAGGTAAGATATTATTTTATAAATTTGAAAACATTTTCAGATAGTTATATACTATCCCTCTGTAAGAGTTAGACATTGAGAAAGGCTTGTTTATTATAATTATGGATTGATTTAGGTTTCTGTGGTATTATTATGAATTTACATAGGCTTTCTCACAGGCACTTTTTAATAGTACTACTTCATGCCTCAAAAGTACCTGTCTGAACTTAAACCCAACAGTGCCCTATCTCTACTGATATATTTATTTTTTATTCAAATTTCAGCACAAAAATGCAAGGAGAACAGAACGTTTCCTTTGAAATTGTCCTAGACATGAACAATGAGGAAATAATTGAACCCATTGACTTGGAATTCATGGATGAATCACGAGACCATGAACTTCTACAATGTGTAGAATCTGTGGATCATTTACTTCATTATGATGACGGTCAAATGTGGGAAGTTATGTTCACTCATCAAGAGAACATATTGGACAGTCAAATGTTAGACGTTCTATTAAATTTTGAAAAAGAATCAGAAAAATAAAATTATATTTAATATTAAAAAATTGTTTGAGTCTTTAATCATTTTTATATGTAATTCATAAACTAGTACCAAATTGATTATAATGTAAAGTCAGACTTATAGTATACTGTGCACAATTCCAAAAATAAATTTATATTTAATAATCATTAATACTGCTACTTAAATAAAAAAATTAAAAAAAACAACAAAAAGAACAATCAACAAACATACAATATTTCAAAATATCATAGTCTATCATTCTTTTTTCCTTATAGTACGCTCCCCGGACCGCTTCCCGGTGCGCGAACCGGGCGCTACCCTCGCAAAAAAAAAAAAACATTTTTTATTTTTTTTTTGCCCCGTGGGGCCCTTTTAAAGCCTCCACATCAAACCTAGGGGGTCAGGGAGGATCTACTATGCCCCCTTATGGTAATTTCCCTCTTTGTTTTGGCCTCCTCTTGTCTCTCGATCCTACCGAGAGACAAGATGGCGGCCGCTCCAGACTGTTTAGAATGTTGACAGACACCGAAGAGCCAATCAGCTTCGCTTCGCGAAGTTCCGTTACGCGTCAAGTACGCGAACGGGGGTGCTGCCCGGAGCGCGCTTACAGATATATATATTTTTTTGAACGTTAATTTCTCAAAATTTACTGGAGCACATATATTGAGACCTAGCAAAGGCACATCGGGCTAACAGTCCCTACAATTTTGCCAAGTTTGGTGGAAATCCATTCAGCCGTTCGGGCTAAAAGTGAGGCCAACCGCCCTATGGAAATTAACATGGGAAAAACGCGTTTTGGGACCCCCCTTTTTTCTCGGCCCCCCCTTGACGAAACCCCCCCAAATTTTTAGGGGCTGCTCAGAAACAAAATGTTCCATTTTCCTGAAAATTGCAGCCAATTCCGTCCACAAACGCCAAAGTTATTAGACATAGAATTTTCAAAAATCCCATAGAGAAAAAATCCTAGCTATATATACCTACTGGCGACCGCCAGTAGGTAATATATATATATCTATATATATATATATATATATATATATATATATATATATATATATATATATATATATATATATATATATTCACTGAAAAAACCATAGGTTATAGACCATATATAGTTAGGAATTAGCATTTAAAAAACCTTATTTTACTCACACAAAACCATTGAAATTCCATATATAGTTAGTTGCACTAACTATATATGGCGCACCCGCAATCCACTGCTGATCATGTCACATATTACATCATTCATGACATGGTCAGTGACATCACTGATGACATCACTGATGACATCTCAAATGACATCACTGATGACAACATCCAGTGACTGTATTTTTCTGTAAAGTTAAAATATGTCTTGAGTGGATGTATAAGTGTCTGGATGAAGGATTTAGTAGGTGCATGACTGACTGTATGAGTGAGTGATTAAATGTGTCTCACTGAATGCATGGGTTAGTGACTAAACTGTCTTAATTTGTGCATCATTATGTCTGTTGTTCTGTAAACTGCTGCATGTGTTGATCATTAGCTATACGAGAGGCTATATGTGTTATTAATTGGTTGCCCAAGTATTTCTATGGGAGATTGAGTTTGTGTGGGGGTGGCTGGAAGGTGTGAGACTCTATGCATAGATGTGTGAGCAGTTTATTCACTAGGTGTATGAGTTCAAGAGTGCATGTGGAAACAGCTACATGGGCAGTTGACTGTGTGCATGAGTGTATTGATGAGTGAATGGATATCTCAATGCTACATGTCATAGTAAGTACATATGTAAAACACAGTACATGTGAGAGTTGGCATATATAAATAACTGTGCATGAGAGCCACTGAATGAGTGAGTGGTTGTATCGATCATTGTGAACTTGTATCAGGGATTGTATAAGAGAGTAAATATGTGTTAGTATATGTTTCAATAAGTAAGGTGTGTTTAACTGTATAGTTGAAGAAATGGAGGTGAGATTGTTTCTTTGCATGACTGACTGGGTGTGTGAGTAACTCCATGGATGAGTGGCAGTGTGTGAGTGTCTGTATACACTGAGTGTATCTAAGGTTATATTAGAGTCTGAAGAGGTTTATCGTATTAGCACAAGAATGATGTCAAATGAGATGTCATCAGTGATGTCATCAGTGATGTCATTTGAGATGTCATCAGTGATGTCATCAGTGATGTCACTGACCATGTCATGAATGATGTAATATGTGACATGATCAGCAGTGGATTGCGGGTGCGCCATATATAGTTAGTGCAACTAACTATATATGGAATTTCAATGGTTTTGTGTGAGTAAAATAAGGTTTTTTAAATGCTAATTCCTAACTATATATGGTCTATAACCTATGGTTTTTTCAGTGAATTTTCAAGGTTTTGTAAATGCTAATTCCTAACTATATATGGTCTATAACCTATGGTTTTTTCAGTGAATTTCAATGGTTTTTTAATAGCAAATATCATAAGCTGTCGAATGTCAAGTACGTGGTAAGTAAAAACATTTTCGTGTTTATGCACACTGATCTGCTTTGAATGCTGCCCCCCACCCCTCATTTCTATTAGGAGTACTCTCTCTTTGCAGATAGTGAAGGGTAGTTAACGCAGCCCTTTGCCCCCTTTGTAATCCGTCGTGCCTGCTTCTCTCTCCATTTGATTGATTGTTCTCTTTGGTTCATTCTCTATTTACAAACAAGCACAGAGTCGCAATACTCTGTTTAGTCTTTGCAGATAGCGAAAAATCGTGTAAAAAAACAAAAGGAATCGAGCAAAATCAGTAGGCCACTAATGGGATCTCTTTTTGACCTCGCTAAAATAGAAACATTAGGAACAACCTGTTGAAAATAGCAATGCGTATGTACATAAGCGGCGTTCATTTGTGTTCACAGTACCCCTTGTTGATTGTTTCAATCGAGCATTGAATTGTTCGATGTTAATTCTCTTAAGGATCTTCTCTACCTGCAAACGAGGAAGAATAGGAATATTCTCTCTCCCTTTGCAGATAGTGAAGGGTAGGTAACGCAAGCCTTTAACACGTCGTACCTATTTCATTCCTCATTGATTGATTGATTGTCCGAACATTGACTGTTTGGGAATTAGTTCTTTTTGGAGGTATTCCCTGTTTGCAAATAAACGTAGGAAAATCTTTGCAAGTAGTGAAAGGGTACGTAATGCGGACCTTTCTCCCCCGTTGTAATCTGTCATGCCTATCTACTCCCCACTGATTGATGCACCTGCTTCACCCGGACCATTTACTAGACATACGTCATCTGGCCCGACCAGAGAGCACCCCTAGTGAAAAGGACATATGCAATAATAACGAAGTGATCACTGTATCCTGTTAACAGAAACTTTAGCATGAAACAACCTGGAAAGAAAAGAATAGGAAAACGAAAATCAGTAGGCCACTGATGAACATGAACTTTTATTAAACAACGAACAAAGAAACGATAACATAACGTAATGATAAAACCTATTAATGTCCTAGAAACAAGAAAACGTTAAAATATGCCAGTGGTGAGAGACCAGAAAAACAGTAAGAGAAACCAAATCACCCCTCGCTGTCCCACCGCCTGCCACGCCAAAAAAATCGATAGACTAGGGAAAATGCAAGTCAGTAGAACATCCGCCCCCACTCTGGAAACTTCCAAGGTGGGGCAGGGTTCCGGCTACGCCCAGCCGGGAGCAGCCCATATAAGGCAGGTCCTGCTGCCACGCCTCGGAGATCCTAACGTAGGGTGTAGCCGGAGGAGAGGCCGAGACCAACGGGACCCGGCCAGGGAATTGCCTTTACAACGCTGAACAGTTGCAGGGGGGGGGAATGTCTCCTCGACCCTCCCCTCTCTCTCCCAGTCCGGCCGCGGTGGCCCTTGAGAGTTGCAGGTAGTCCCGCCACATGCTCTTCCGGTCCGGCCACCAACGGTCGGGGGGCCGAGACCGACGGAATCCGGCTGCAGCCGATAAACCAAGAAACCCGTTCATGGGGCCAGAGCCAGGGGCGTCCGGCCGACATCTACCGGAAGCCCGGCCCGAAGACGGACGGGACACTTCTTCTTTCTTGTATAATTGCTGCAACAACCCTGGGGGGGGATGTCTTGCACATGCCTCCGACCCCCCCCCCTCGTCCTCATCGCCTGGTCCGGCCATAACAAATCTCAAGCGAGACGCCGTGGGGTGCACTGGGAGGGAGAGACGGTGCGAACAGGCCTCTCCCGCCTCCCCAGTGGAGGCTTCCCAGCTGCACCCTCAGCGGTCCAGGCGCCCGGAAAAGAGTTCTTCCACTGTGGCCATGCTGCAACGTCTCGCCCGGCAGGGTGGAGCCCGTCCGCTCATTTGACCCCGCGATCGCCAGTAGCTACCGAACTCTCAAAATGGCGGTCGACCTGGCAAGAGCGGGCCCAGCATAAAGAAATGGCCCGGTCACTGGTTGACTCCACCACCGTAGTCCTCCACGACCTTGAAGATTCTAGAGGAGCCGCGGGAGTCTCCGACCCCCGATGGGGAATGACTGCCATGATCACCCGTGGAGTGACGAAACTGTATCCGCGGGACGTCGGCGCCAGCCTCACTTTGAATTACTAGAATCCTGCAGACCTCACTTCCGGTGAAAGCACAGTGTGACCCGGTAGGAAAAATTGTTGCACCCCCTCCCCTTTTTGACTGATAGTTCAAACCACCGATCCTTTCCTTTGCCCTTTTAACGGAACTTTGGACTGCCTCCCCCTCTTTTACATTTTCTAGAGAAAACAAAACATTAACCACTACATTAGCATAGCAGTTGACACCAGAACTGTTTTCAAATTGAAAACCAACAACATCTTCAACAGAATCCTTTTTGTTTCTGCTGTGACCCTGCTCCAGCACAGGCATTGTCCCCAGCAGTAATTCTGCAATGCCGGTAAGAATAGCTGTGGTGCCTACTGGACTCACTCACCCCCGCGGCGCCCCACGCCGTTATTTGCTGGGCGGCAACTTGCTAGACATCACCTTCGTGACATCCAGATTTCAGCGCGTTCTGCTGCCTTGGAACTATTCGCACAACAGACCGCTACTGACAAGAATATTTCATTATTGGTGCTGTCAATTTCAATAAATCTATTACTGTTTTTGTTTTGTTGTATATATTTATATGTTATTAAAGTTTTATATTCCTACTACTTTGTTGGAGTGCTATATATTTTTTATGTGACACATAATTGTAAAAACTTTGATGTACAAAGAGTCATTCCTGGAATCTTCCGCTTCAGGCTCGGTCCCCTCCCCAATCACAATACAGGATAGTTTTCAGATAGTAGGAACACGTGTGGTGTGACGGATCTCATCGGGTGTGGGCCTTGATCTACTATAACTCCTTTGAAGAGGGGTGATTCTTTACAGCTGGGGCCATAAACTACATCTGCAGGGCTAGCTGATAGCCTGGACAATCGGACACAGAGGAAGAGGAGTGTCACAGGGTGCGGTAGTGAATAGGGCGAAAGGGAGGTGTCGGGCGGGCACAGTGTGATTCTCAGGGAAGAGCAGCGCAGATGGGGGGAGGTTTATTGCCCATGCATAAGACAGAGAGCGGGGGTGACCAGTGCCTGGGGAAGATGCTTGCGAGGGTGAGGAGCCATGCTACGAATCGACAGCGTGCAGAGAGTGGGTCTGGTCAAGACATCTAAAATGGCTGCCGTGCACGACAAAAGTGTGGCATTTCAAAAAAGGCAAGATGGCGCAGACAATGTTTTTCAACACTTCCTCATTTCCTTCGAATCGAACGTTAACAGACGTTGGGGCATATTACCAAAGTTAAGCGATATTTATCGCTAACGATGCTTACCAACCAATTTTTTACCACTAAGCATCGTCAGAAATTATCGAAGATAAACCTTACTATTATCAAGGTTTATCGCAAATGCGATAATAAACGGCCGCAATGCATGAATATCGCTAAAAACTCAGCGATATTCATGCATTACCGAGCTAATACTCTTAGCCATGTTATCCACCTCCCATTGGATAACATGGCTAAGAACTGCTCAGGGCAGGTGTTACTTTTTGGAGATATTCGCGCTTAGCGCGAATATCTCCAAAAGTTGGTAATAGGAGATAGATATCTTGCATGTTGTAATGCAAGTTATTGTGGTATATGGAACTCATACCATAATCTCTCAGGAAAGCAGAAACTGATCCTTTTGGGACCGCCTAAAAAGGCCTAGGGGGTGAGGAGTACTCTACTTTGCCCCCTTTTCACGTTCCGAACTATTTTATTTTACTCTCTTCTGTAATTACACAAAATACCAGCGATAAGATGCATCGGAGACACACAGTGAGAGAAAGGAGGCCGGAGATGAAGAAGACATGTCAAATACACATTGGAGATAATATAGTGGCAGAAGGGAAGTAAATATGAGTAAACTTACCATGTAACATAAAAATGTTGCACTCTATACTATAAGTCTCATTTTATACTACAATCACTTCGCTACAACCTCATAAATTAAAAATAAAAATAAATAATGTCTCAAACAATTTTTGATTTCTAAATATAAATTTATTCTTCAGAATTTTCTAAATTTGAAACAACTAGTAACATGTCCTCATCAGTAATTTCCTCTTCAATCATCTCATCTGGAATCTCCTCATTAAAAGTCTGCAATGATGATTCTTGTAACTCTATGGTCTCCAAACACTCGATAAATTCGCCATCAAGAGATTGATCAAAAAAATCATTCAAGTCATCTCCTCCTTCTGACAATATTTCATTATTGGTGCTGTCCATTTCAATCAATGTAGTGGAATCATTCAAGTCATCTCCTCGTGACAATATTTCATTATTGGTGCTCTCAATTTCAATCAATGTAGTGGAATCATTCAAGTCATCTCCTCCTTGTGACAATATTTCATTATTGGTGCTGTCCATTTCAATCAATCTAATGGAATCATACAAGCCATCTCCTCCTTGTGACAATATTTCATTATTGGTGCTCTCAATTTCAATCAATGTAGTGGAATCATTCAAGTCATCTCCTTGTGACAATATTTCATTCTTGGTGCTGTCCATTTCAATCAATCTAATGGAATCATACAAGTCATGTCCTCCTTGTGACAATATTTCATTATTGGTGCTCTCAATTTCAATCAATGTAGTGGACAATTCAAAAGAAATTGCCACGGTCTCTTCATTGTGAGCCATTTTATTTTGAAATTGCTTGCTGTAAATTGCAGAAAAAAATAATCACTTTCATTTATCGTTTTTAGTAATACATAATATAAAACTAACTTCATCAAGTATTTAGTATAACAGAAGGACTGCAAATAAATAACAGAAAACATTTTTCAAATTATCTTCAAGTGTACAACATAGTTCCCCTTACAAATTAACAACTCACCTTTTTAAAAGTAGCAGAAGTGTTAGTACTGTGTAAATCAAACACCAGAAATTCACCACCAAAAATTCCTCACAAATGTACCTCAGACAGTAGTATCGCAAAATGGCTGTGGTTTCCTCTCATTTGACATATATACATAACCAATTAACTTTCATCACACACAAATACAAAACCAAAGTAACATTTTAATTGGTTCTAAATTTCAACACTTTCAAATGTGTTTTCCCCATGCAATTTTCCATAGGACATTTACATACGTCTACAGCCTGAATGGCTGAACGGAATTACACCAAACTTGGCAAAATGGTACATCAAACCTAAGAGGTCAGGAAGGATCTACTATGCCCCCTTATGGTCATTTCCCCCTTCACTTTGGCCTCCTCTTGTCTCTCAATCCTACCGAGAGACAAGATGGCGGCCGCTACGGACTGTTTGGAATGTTGACAGACGCCGGAGAACCAATCAGCTTCGCAAAGCTCCGTAACGCGAAAAGTACGCGAAGCGGAGCGCTGTTACAGATATATATCTTTTTTTGAACGTTAATTTCTCAAAATCCACTGGAGCACATATATTGAGACCTAGCAAAGGCACATCGGGCTACCAGTCCCTAATATTTTACCAAGTTTCGTGCAAATCCATTCAGCCGTTCGATTATTATTATTATTATTTTTTTTTGCCCCGCGGGGCCCTTTTAAAACCTCCACATCAAACCTAGGGGGTCAGCGAGGATCTACTATTCCCCCTTATGGTCATTTGCCCCTTCGCTTTCGCCTCCTCTTGTCTCTCGATCCTACCGAGAGACAAGATGGCGGCCGCTACGGACTGTTTGGAATGTTGACAGACGCCGGAGAACCAATCAGCTTCGCTTCACAAAGCTCCGTTGCGCGAAAAGTCCGCGAACCAGAGCGCTAACCGGTCCGCTGTTACAGATATATATCTTTTTTTAAACGTTAATTTCTCAAAATCCACTGGAGCACATATATTGAGACCTACAAAAGGCACATCGGGCTACCAGTCCCTACAATTTTGCCAAGTTTCGTGCAAATCCATTCAGCCGTTCGGGCTAAAAGTGAGGCCAACCGCCCTATGGAAAACTCAATGTTAAAAACACGTTTTGGGACCCCCCTTTTTTCTCGGCCCCCACTGGACGAACCCCCCCCAAATTTTCAAGGGCTGCTCAGAAACAAAATGTGCCATTTTCCTGAAAATTTCAGCCAATTCCGTCCACAAACGCCAAAGTTATTAGACATAGAATTTTCAAAAAACCCATAGAGAAAAAATCCTAACTATATATACCTACTGGCGACCGCCAGTAGGTAATATAGATATATATATATATATATATATATATATATGATCCCCGGCAAATTAAACTCAGTGAGGGGGGATGCCCCTAGAATTGGTACAATGTCCATTGGCTCTCTACTTTATGTAGATGGCGTTGCAATTTTTGATTTAACTCCTATTGGCTTGCAGTGTCGTCTGGATGCCCTGACCAAATATGCGGAGGACCACTTTTTGAAAATCAACATTGCCAAAAGCAAAAGTTTAGTCTTTCGCAAGAAAGGTCTCAGAATAAAGAAAGGATGTAAGTGGTCATGGGGCAGGAAGAACTTGAATTGGTCAATTCGTATCTGTATTTGGGTACGTTTTTTTCCCACATCAAACGGTGTGTTGGTAAGGCCGCCTCCCAGGCTGGAGCTTTAAATAGATTTTATAAGCTCTGTGGGAGACGTAATTTTAATCATGTTCTGTCAGTATTTAAGGTTAAAATCTCTCCTACATTAACATATGCTGCAGAAGTATTGGATAGGAATTACTGGCTTGCTTTTGATAAAGGCTGAAGGCCATTTTTTCCGCCAAAAATGTAATTTAAATTCTTTGGCTGCCCCACATGTTCTACACCTGTAATTCCATCTAGTCTCTTCTTATACTTCATCCTTGGTAGCAGTCCTGAGGTGGGGGAACTGCCTCTTCTGGGGGGGGATGAGGGCACCCTAAGGGCTGCCTTGAAGATGGAAATCTTTGCTAAATTAAAAGATAAATAAGCTTTATTCAGATCATTTGCCTATGCAAACCACTCATTTGGGCTTAGTTTAAATTGTGATTCATCCATGTCTAAGCCGGTACTGAAGTCATTCTTAAAGAAGTCAGTAAGCACGATTAGTACAGTAAGAGACACAGCGTTAAGTCAACCTAAAGCCCGCAATGAGGTGATCTGTGTGAGTGTGATGGGGAGTAGACCCCAGCCCTATCTTTCATGGAATGTCCCACTTGGAACTATAAGGTTGATACTACTTTTAAGAACCAACCTGTTGCCCTTGAGAGAAGTGACGGGCATTTGGGAAAAAACTCCCAGAGAGGAGAGAATTTGTGAAATGTGCAGTTCTCAAATACAGGATCTTAATCTCATGCTATTTGTGTGTCCAGAACTTCTAAGGGCAAGGCTAACTGGGTAATGCCGTTTTTGTGTTATTATTATACCCAGTTAGCCATTTTCAATGTGAGTGGCAACTAGTGGGGCTTCTATATATGCAATAATTTCAAATTCCCATGCCTCCTCATTGTGTTTGCCATTCATGTTAATGATTCTGTGCCATGTTAACAAAGGGAAACATCTTAACGAAGTCAGTAGGTGATATTAGAAATAAGTGTATCAACACCACTTGTGTGCATGACCCTTAGAGGAAAAGAAAAATGAAGGAATAAAAGAAAATACTAAACGTATATTAGGTACTTATAGCCGAGTAGTAGTTGCTGGGTAACTCAAAATATGTGCATACTACCCTGTGTAAAAAAGAGAGCCAATAAGCTTGGCAAAGCCTGCCAACTGTTTTAGTAAAAAGAAGATGCTGCCCAAAAAGCTCACCAGGACTGAAAACCAGGCTTTACCTGGTCAGACACCGTAATGAAAAGTTCTGACTGACAACAAAAGAATGAAGTTTTAACATGCTGAATGAACATGCATAAAAAATCACTTACCGCAGTAAAGTAAAGTAATTATTCAAGCTCTCACGAAATCCAATGATACCCAGTGAAATCCTATGAACAAGATGAGTCTATTAAAAAGATGCCTAATGATTCTGAACTATAATAAAGTACAGAACCCAGTCTTGGCTTACCCGAAATTGCAAAAATTGCCCCGAGGTATCAGAAACAATCAGCGCGTTTGAATCCTATGTTGCTTTGATGCTGCTGCGACTGCCGGAAGGAAGTTAATCAAAACTATAAGACATAGAAACAGGACTGGGCGTGTCTGAAAAGAACCACCTTATTGACGCAGCAACTCCCGGTACATGACTGATCTTAACTGAGACGTTAGAAATAGGACTGTACGTGCCTAAAAGGAGCTGCCAACTAAACATAGGCAAAGAACAAAAGATAATTTCACTCCTGAAAAGTCAAGATCCTGTGGTTGTGATGTAACCGAACCAATGTATATCTGCCAATAATCAGACTAGCCAATGAGCGAAACTGACCGCATTTAGTCAGAACTCTACTATCCAGATCAGCTCTACCCTCCTGGGTGAGAGAAAGAATAAAAAGGCTCATAATGGCAAGAATGTAAACAAGATTGATGAAATATGGATATGTTCAGTAATGGAACCATAGTATTCCTACAATGCAATAAGGCTACATATTATCTAACTACACATTCGCTGTTATACCGGGTCCGGAGCAACTTTCAAAAGTCACTTGTAGGTACCGGTACCGGTACCGGTACTGCCAAACCAACAGCTTGTTTGACTCTATTCTATTAAATACCCCATCCTATCATGTGCTAACCAGTGGTTAGGAAACTGAATCCAGAACAGTTGTATACAAAGAGAAGTGAGTGTGTCACCTATTACATATTTGTTAAGAATTATTAAGCCCTTTATGAAAGCTGCATCAACATCAATAATCCGGTCAAACTATTTATAAGAAACAGCTCATGTCTAATCGATCATTGAGTCCTGACGTTATTATAGTGCCTAGATATTTAATCCAATAAATTTCTCTTTGGAGCAATATCTTCGTTATGTCAATCCCTGGTCATAGTGTCACCTTTTCTACTATATGAAATCTGAGTTGGCCATTAGAAATGGCTTGAAGTGGGGGATTGCGCTGTGTCTTACATGTGCGTTCATTTGTAAAGCTGAACTGAGTTTTAGCATTTTATTTGACTGTTTACTGTATTCATCACCATACTGTGATTTTAGCCTTGTTAAAATTGTTACCATTTTCGTCATTGCTGCTTTTTTAAACTTGACTTTTAAAACTGACGTCTGAACTACTCTTAAGTACTCTACCTAAATTCTGATAAGGGGAAACGAAAACCACTTAAATTAAGCAGACATCTGCTACCTGCGCTGTTTCATGCACAAGTCACTTTAGAGGAGCACTCTCCTATTACTCTTCTGGGTGGGCTCAGATCAACAATAGAGGCTGCCATGTTTGGCAGGCAGGCCTCTAGTTTCCACCGGGGAATGCTCTCAAATAGGCTTGATGCACGGACGCGCCGCTGACCTGCCGATTGCGCACCTAAGGCAAGCCCGTCTGTGCCCGTCCGCGCCCCTGGAGCGTCCAGCGCCAGCCCTGCTGACGGTTTGCCTGTGAGGAGACCGGCACTGGTCCTATCTACAGCCACAAGAATCTGCATGCGCTGCGCTATAGCAGTCGTAAGTGCGCAGGTGGCTGGGTTATTAAAGATAATCAGTATCTTATTTGTGATACTTGTAATTTCCATCTACACACAAATGGGACCAATTCCAAATTTCAGGGTCCCAGAACAGCCAACTCCTCAATAGAACATACCATTCAGGCTGCACTGATCAATGCACGTTCTGTGGTGTAACACACCCAGGAAATATTTGAATTGCTCTCAGACGATCAATTGGACCTACATTTTATTACAGAAACTTGGTTCAATGAGTGCTCCAACGCTATTATTGAATTTGCCATTCCAAGGGGCTATAGGATCTAAAAATAGGAAGGGGGGGGTGTTGCCATTATATTTAGAGACAAGTGGGCCCACCGGAGGGGCGAGGTCTTCACAGTTGGAGGAGGCGAAGCTCTTGACTTCTCCATTATTATCTCGCCGCACTCTATATTGGGTGGCTTGGTGATTTATCGACCTCCTGCCCCCCCCCGGAGATTTCCTGAAAGCTCTCAAAGAAATTGCATTTCTCTAAGTTTCTTCTACTTGGTGACTTTAACATCCATTCTGATTTCTTGGAGGGGAGGGACACCAAGGAGCTTTATGACTCCTTGAACATCGCCCAACTTAGCCAATGGGTTAATGCTCCTTCACATCAGGGAGGGCACACGTTGGATTTGATCTGCTCTAACTATCCCATTTATACTTCTGAACCCCTTAAAGTAACCTGGTCTGATCACTTTTTGATAACATTCTCTTGGACTTCTCAGGCGCCTAACGCTTTGAGCAAACAAGTCCAGGGGAAGCCGACTCACAAAATTGATCCCTCAGCCTTCCCCTCATTGTTGATAGATTCCCATCTGCCTCCTCCTACCAGCTTGAAGGAAGCAGGGAAAAAATTCGAGAGGTGGATTTCACATGCAGCGGAACAGTTAGCTCCGCTTGGCTCTGTAAAGCGAGCTAGAGTTTCTCCATCAAAACCATGGTTCTCAATGGAGCTCAAAGAGCAAAAATAAAGTTGTAAAAAATTAGAATGGATCTGGAGAGTGGCCTACTGCCCCCTTACAAAGATTGCACTTAGAAAGGCGCAAAAAGGTTACTACTCTTCAATCAATATAGCCAAAAGTCAGCACTATGCTAAACGCATAGCTGACTCTCGCAATAACGCCAAAGAAATGTTTTCCATTGTGCAAAATTGTATGACTCCAAGGGCTGAGGAGATATCATTACCTTCCTCAGCTATCTGGTGTGAGAAACTTTCCAGCTTCTTCATTGACAAAATCCAGATAATTCAAGACAGTTTTGATCAGGATTAGGATCCATCTATTTCACTGAGCATGGCCAGTTCTGGCTATGATGCTTCTAATACATCTCTCTCTTTGTCTGAGTTTTCAGCTAATGCTCATTTAGACTCGCAGAATATTCTGAAATCTTTGAAGTCTGGCTCACCCACCGACCCTTGTCATGCTCACCTGCTGGCGGCTGTAGCTGAAGTTGTTAATCCGGAAGTTCATTCACTTATTAACCTTTCCCTCAAATTTGCCAAAGTTTTGCCTGAATGGAAGCAGGCAAAACTCCTCCCTTGACCCAGCTAACCCTGTTAACTATCACCCTATTTCCCTCCTTCTGGCGGTTGCCAAGGTATGTGATAAGCCGGTCTTTAGGCAGCAGGCCAATTTCCTAGAGAACTCAGGATCATTACATCCCGCTCAGTCACGGTTTAGAGCTACTTATAGCAAAGAAACAGTGCTTGTGGAAATAGTAGAAGCCATTAGAGAGTGCTTGGACGAGGGTGGGAGAGCGGCTCTAAGTTTATTGGACCTCCCGCCGCCTTGGATATGGTGCCTCACCCCCTGCTATAAGCGCGCCTTGCAAATATTGGTGTTACCGGCCCCGCAAGGGACTGGATTAAGTCATTCCTGGCCGATAAATCTCAACAAGTGTGGCTACCTCCTTTTTAATCTATACCACAAAAGGTGACCACCGGTGTTCCTCAGGGCTCTACCCTGAGTGCCCTCCTTTTTTTATTATATATGTCACTCCTTTGGTCTATCTGGCAGAGGAGCTGGGAGCAAAAATCATCGCATATGCAGATGACACTTAGCTCCTCTTCACTTAGAAGGATTCAGATACCTCCCCAACGAAAGCCAAAAATTGTTTGTCGGCTGTCTTCAAATGGCTTGCAGCTGCCAGTTAAAATGTAATGAAGACCAGTCTGAAATTATTTTATTTGGATCTTTTCCCCCACAGTTCAGGGAAGCACTATGGCCACCAAAATATCCACTCCCTAGCACCTCGGGACAGGCAGTTAAGAACCTGGGTGTTTGGTTTGCAGAAAACATTTGGTTCCTCACACATGTAAAAAAAACTTGCCGGTCAATGTTTTGGCACATTGAAGTCTCTCAAGAAGTGTCTTCCCCTATTACCTAGGCCCGCTAGAGAGATGGTCATACGTGCTTTGATTCTTATCCGCCTAGACTATGCCGATGCACTTTATTTTGGCCTACCAGGATACCTGCTTAAGAAATTTCAGGTCATCCAGAATACTGCGGCATGAGCCTTGATTGGTATTCCGGGCCGATCCAGTGTTAAACAACATCTGCCGGATTTGCGCTGTCTTCCAGTGGCCCAAAGAGTAAAATGTAAGGTTTTAACGATGGCCCATTCTGCTCTCTAACGAGGGCCTCTTTATCTAAGGAAGAGGTATCGTTTTTATATTCCATAAAGGCATTTGCGCTCTGACTCAAAGTGCCTTGCATCGATTCCTCGCTTTCGGCGGACAAGGATGGGAGGGAGTTCTCTATCCTTCAAAGCAGCTGAAGCGTGAAATTTTCTTCCCTTGAACTACACAGTTTTAAAGACCCTTCCATATATCCAAAAATCCAATGGGGTTTAATGTGCAAAACACTCAATAGTATGTTACCCTCTGAAGCTTCTAGAATCCCGCAGATCATAATGCACCAGTACCAAAATGTAGACTCTACTGTTTGCCTAAGAACACTCTTCCTCAATCCCATTCCCTTTCTTGCTAACTGGTTTTTGCGCCGGGACACTCAAGAGTAGCAGTGCGCGTTATAAATTTTGTTAAAATAGCATAATAGTTGCGATATGGTATGCTTAGCCTCCTCCCAGTGGAGCACAAAACTGGATGTTGTACTTCTAGTTATGATTTTGCTTTTATGTTCCGTAATCCGCACTTTTAATTTGCGCTCTGTCTTCCCTACATATGCTTTAACGCAGGGACACTTAATACAATATATAACATTATTTGTGTTGCAGTCACTGGTGTGTCGTAGTTGTATCTTCTTGCCTGAAGTTGGATGTGTTAAGATATTGCCCATTATCACGTTGCTACTATGTACACAATTGTTGCATTTCGGAGTGTCTTGTGTTTCTGTTTGCATGGTGTATTTTTCTGATGTAGATAGAATTGTGTGCACATTTTTGTCCCTAGTATACGCATATAATGGTTTATATAGCCTTTTCGTCACCCAAGCAACATTTTCGGCTTATTTTAACCACCAGTGTTTTTCCTACCCTGAGAATATAGACCAGGGATCAATAGCCATTGAAGACGCAATTACATTGATCTTGAATAAAGTGGCACTTCTGTGGAGGGTTAAGGTCAAGGCTAGAGCCTGGCCCTGGTTTACATCAGCATTAAAAATTGACAAATTTTCCAGTAGGACCGCCAAGCACCAATGGAAAAAAACTAAGACAAATGAAGATCTTCTCAAATATAATCAGATCCATCGAACCTACTTAAATACCTTCAAACAGGCTAAAAAGCTGTATTTGACTAACAGGATCAACAAAGCCGCAAATTCCAATAAAGAGCTTTATAAAATATTGAAGGAGTTCACCTCTCCTCACTCTGATCACCCCATCCACACCCCCAAGCAAGATTGGGTAGACACACTATCCTTCTTCTTTGATGAAGAGGTCAAATCTTTTCATTGGTCTTTTTCTCATCACAATATTAAAAATGTAGATTCTCATCTAGCTTTTAACGGTGATTCTACCCTACCTTTATTCCTGGAATTTAAAGCAGTTACTCCAGAAGAAGTCTCCATAGCCCTAGCTAAGATTGAATCACTTTCCCCGGCAGACCCTCTCCCACCCCGTTCCTGCACAAACATAGATTCTCTTCTTAAAGTTAAACTCACAGAGATATTCAACATGTCAGTAGCTCAGGCTATGGTTCCCACCAGATGGAAAGCAGCTCAAGTTAAGCCAATCATAAAAATGCCTGCCTCTGATCCAAAGGTACCTGGCAACTACCGTCCAATCTCACTGCTGCCATATTTTGGAAAGGTACTTGAGTCCTTGGTCAATAAACAGCTTACCACACATTTGGAAAGTCGTGGACTTCTTGAACAATCGCAATCAGGGTTTAGGGTAGTCCACAACATCAGGCTGGCCTTGGATAACAGGCAACCAGCCATGCTAGTCCTTTTTGATCTGTCAGCCACTGTTGACACCATCTCCCATAGCATTTTAGAACAACGGCTCTGGGAGGTGGGAGTCAGGGGAAGGGCCCTCGACTGGTTGAGGAACTATCTAATGAACCGAGCCACCACAGTAAAAATAGGTACCTGGCCTCATGTAGTCAGTCTGTAAGCATAGGAGTTCCACAGGGTTCCATTTTGAATCCTATGCTTTTCAACCTCTATGTAACACCTCTGGCCAGGGTAATCAGGTCCTATGGCTTTGAGGTAGTATCATACGCGGACGACACTCAGCTGTTAATTACGTTTAGCCCTGACTCCATAGATACAATGACGCATTTTAAAAATGTTATGATCCATATCAACAACTGAATGTGCAACAACCACTTACAGCTTAATGGAAGCAAGATGGAGATCATTCTGTTTGGGAAAGCCAAGGAGTATTGGTCCAGTGACTGGTGCCCCCAAACCCTAGGCCCATGTCCATCCCTTAAACAAGTAGTGCGCAACCTCAGAATAATGATTGACAATCAGCTGTCAATTAAAAATCATGTAAACCTTATAATAGGCATCTGTTATGGGATTTTTCCGAAACTTTGCAAAATCTTTCAATGGCTTCCTATCGAATCCAGAAAACCATTTGAACAGGGGCTCATTGTAAGCTGTATGGACAATGGTAATGCCTTATTATCTTCCATATACGTAGACCTCCACTCAAAACTTCAGATCTTGCAGAATACCGCTGCTAGATTTATCTTAAATCTTCCACCAAAAGCCCCATTAGCCCCCAGTCTGAGGATTCTTCACTGGCGCCGGGTAAAAAAGAGAGGTCGCTTCAAAATTCTACGTCTTGACCACAAAAGCTTACATGGAACCGGACCAAGCTATTTAGCTAAGAAACTAAATTGGTATCTTCCAAGTAGACCACTAAGATCTAGCAGCAAATATCGCCTCAGCCTGCGACGAATTTGCACTGCAAGAAATGGTGGGCCATCCTTCTCTTTTCTCGCACCCACCCTTTGGAACAAGCTCCCCTCCCAGCTTCTCTCCAACTCTGATCGCAAGCTCTTTCATAGGGAATTAAAACCTTGTTATTCGACCATCAATAATGTTGTCATATCAGATTGCCAGCTCATACGGAGTCTTTGCAAGTGCAACCTTTTTGGTGATTTGTTCCTTTGACTTTGAATAAAATACTTTAATCATTTACTAAACTACACCAATACAACTAACTCTACATGACAATATAATATTGACAACTATGGATGAAGTAATGTGAAATTAATCAGTCATCTTTGAAAGTAATATCTAAAGGATATAATAAAAGGACTAAAGAAATGCCTCCAAAGTTAAAGAAAGAGAGTTCAAATATACTATCCCATATCACATCAAACAAAAAGTGGAGTAGCGTTATATACCAAAATTGCTCAAAATTCACATAGTGGGACATGGCCACATTTACTATTCAATCAATCAATCAATCAGGTATTTGTAAAGTGGTGTTACTCACCAGTCAGGGTATTAGTCTCATTCCAATAACACCAATCACAAAGAACACCAAGCCAACTACCGTTGAATAAATGAATATAATTGGGGGTGTTAGATTTAGTGTTCTAATACCAAACTAAGAACCTTTGGGCAAACTGCATATAGTTGCAAGTGACATTCACTATTCAATCCAACCAATGTTGTGGATTGTTTACTATTCTAACTCCAAACCCACTAACAATGTGGAAAAGTCACATTTTAGTGTTGCGATTTATTAATGTTACTTCAAATCAATTAACTGTGGGTAAATTATAAAATCCAATTCTAAACACTTGCAAAAGTATAAAAAATGTGAAAATGTAAACAAATGACATTAAAATAAAACAATAAAAAGATATCCATCTTCATCAATTTACTTTTTTCAGTTAAAAACATAAAGCATACTACAGAGATAAAACATTAAACATTGTGTGATTATCAAAAATTAAAAAATAAAACTGCATAAAATCGTCAAAATATTTACAGTACAAAAAATATGGAAAACCCATAAGTACACTACTTGTGTTATTTCATGGAATATTGCGGGGGTGAGTAACATCTTTAGGGACATAACTACACCTGAATACCTCGCACAAGGGGACATACTGTGTATTCAGGAAACCTGGGCAAGGGCAACGACCGCCATTGGTGGCTTTTACGAACATTTTAAACCAGCGACCAAAAGGACAATCTTTGGACGCCCGTCAGGGGGTCTCTCTATCTACGTAAGTCATGCGTGCAAAATTAACACAACTGAATTAAAGTTGAAGTCTCCTGATCTTCAAGCCATCCTAATCAGTGGGTTGTCATCGGGTCAAAAATCTCGCCCCCTCCTATTAATTAATTGCTATTTCAACCCAATTAAGTATCAATCCTCCCAGGCCATGGAATCACTTATTTCAATTTTGGAAGATCTTTTAATAAATTGGAAGGACCAAGACGTAATAATCGCGGGCGACTTCAATCACAGAGGCCTGGGTTTAATTCCGGAGGCTCCATCAAGCAAGAAGTCAGCCTTACTGACTGAATTTCTCGCAAACTTTAAGCTGGAATCCATGCATGGAATACAAAAAAAGACCCAACCTGAATGGACCACCATCCCGACTTTTAGAAATGTCTCTGCTATAGACTACATCTTTATCAACGAAGGGCTTGCCCACAATCTTTGCAACTTCACAGTGGACGACAGAGAGGAAAGCGACCATAGGCCCCTCCGCGCCACATTCAATCTGGCGCGGGTACAAGCAGAATTACAAGTAGTTATTGGAACTACCACGGGGGAGGAACATCACAAAGTGCTTAAAAGAATAAAATGGTCAACCAATCTCTGTCATAGCCTGCTTGACTATGTAGCTAGAAGGGAGGAAGAACCTAACCCAGTTCAAACTAAGAACATCATTCACCTCTGGGAAACTCTGACCTCCGACTTATTGGAACGCCTGGGCAATAATCATCACTCAAGAAGTCGCCAATTCCACTCTGATCCTTGCCGTGCAACATCGTGGTGCCTGTCACAGTGTAAGCGTGCTCTAAATAAGGCAATCAGGGCACAAAAGAAAGGCACTCATTTGTCAGGGAGATACTCCATTGCTGCACTGCGAACAGACTATAAAAAGAAAGTCTGGGCCCACAAAAAACGGCAGACTGAACAGAATTGGTTGACCGTGTTCTCGTTAATTAAAGGAAATGACAATAGCAAGCTTTGGCGTTTCATTAACAGTCTGACCCCCAGAGGAGAGCAAAAGGAAAACAGTGTTGCAGGGAAAGCGTGGGAACAGTATGCCAAAGGGTTGTATACCTGCGAGTCAAATCAGGCCACTGCAGGAAGCCGTGCATGGTCCAAGGTGGCGGCGGAAATTATCGAACCCGAAAGAGCTACGTAAGAAGGCGTAAATTCGACCTGCACCAGATTGTTCACAGAAATGGAGGTACTAAAGTGCATCAAGGCCATTAGAACTGATGGCGCTCCAGGCCCAAATGGGATTCCGGCCCAGGTTCTGAAAACTGCCTCAGCCTTTTTTGCATCCAGACTCACCCCTTTATTTAACCATTCTTTTGCCACGGCAATGTTGCCATCCTCTTGGAAAGGTTCTATTCTATTCCCCATCCATAAAAAGGGGGACCACACAAACCCGGCCAATTATAGGCTTATAGCTCTCCTCGACGTAGAAGCAAAGATATATGCCCGCCTTCTTCTCAGGGATCTGGAGGACTGGGTGGACAAGAATGGCATTCTTCCGCCCACACAGACTGGCTTTAGGGCTCATAGTTCCACTCTTGACAACATCTTAGCCCTTTCCTACCTTGCGAAGAAGGCCAATACGAGGAACAAACCGCCCCTGTTCTGCTGTTACCTAGACTACTCCACAGCCTTTGACCGAGTGAACAGGGGTCGGCTCTGGGCAAAACTTGACTCGTGGGGGCTACCACAGGCTCTGCTAACAGCTATAAAAGCGCTCTATGAGGGCACCTGGGTTAAGGTGAAGCTAAGCCCCACAATAACAACTGCAAGAATTGAAACCAACTCGGGCCTCAAGCAGGGGTGAGTCTTGGCCCCCATGCTTTTCAACTTGTATACTGCGGACATGGGGACAGCTCTGAAAGATGCCAACTTAGCACCTCCAAAACTGGGGGGGCTCGTCTTGGGAACACTCCAGTATGCAGACGACACGGTGATCATGGACCACACTAAGGTGGGGCTCCAAAGAGCCTTAAGCAGTTTGGCATTATACAATAAGTCAAATGACTTAAGGATCAACGTGGGCAAGACCAAAATCGTCATTTTTGGCAAATACCCCCACAAAAAAGAAGCTTCATGGTCTCTGGGAGAGCACCGTATCGTCACTGCCCCATCCTACAACTATTTGGGCACCTGGGTATCTGAGAGTGCCTCTGCAGCCAAACATCTGAAGGAGCTGAAACCTAAAATTGACAAAACCATTCTGTCGCTAAGACGCTTATGCCACCGCTTGGACAGTCCCTCAGCAGAACCAATGTTGACAGTGCTCCGGGCAAAACTGATCCCTGCCATTGCATATGGGCACATAGCCTACCTTGGTGCATTTGACAAAATGGTCAACGCGGCCCAGGCGAAAGCCTATAAGATGGTGCTACAGGCCCCTAGATACGCAAGGAACACTAGATTAAGGCTAGAAATAGGCCTTAAGCGACCTGAGCTGGTATTACTGGGGGACCTTTTAAAACTCTACATTAGAGTATTGAAAGCACCAGAACATTCGCTAAAGTACTCCCTAAAATCAATCTTTGATGAGGTGGGCTCCCCCTGGTACTCAAAGGTAGGACAAGCTATTGCAGCATTGAAAATCGAAAGAAGGAGTTTGCACCTGCACGAAATTCCTTTCTCAGCTTGGGCCCAAGCAGTCAAGCGACAAGTCCGGATCATCTCCTTTGGTCTTGACCTAGCATCTCTTCGGCAAAATCCACTAACTCAGGCCCTGGACAAATCATATATTCCAGGTAAGCCCCAACCTTACCTGCAAGATCCAGTATCCACCTACGCGAGAAAGAAAATGTTGTACTTTCGACTTTTGGCCCTCAGGATCATGGACTTCAACCCCAAATGGGCCCGTACGGATGGCACCTTGGCCTGTCGTCTATGAATTACCGTAGAGAATCCTGGCTACACTTGCTGTGCTGCTGCACAAAGCTGGCCAATGACCGCCATCGCTTGCTGCTCCCGATTTTACGGAACACGGATTATAGAACTTGCAGAGAGGCTTCGGACTGGTGCCTCTCAGTCTCCACGACCTGTTTGATAGCCAGAGTTGGGAAATTTATATACCAGGTAAATATGGCACTCAACTCCCACTTAACGGCATTGTCGGCAAAGTAACCGGAAGCCTTCCGCCCCAGTTATCCAACCAGGGCTGGTTTAAAGATCTACGAAGAATCCATCTTTCGTTAACAGCCCCAGGTACATGAATTGACTCTACCGAACTTTCATGTGCCTCCCCTTATCAGCTGGGAAACACTTGTACAACCTATACATTACTCCTTTTACAAAGAACTCTGTTTTGGACAGCTTATCAGGATTAACATGTTAGTTTTTTAACTCAAAGTTATTTTCATTTTTATGTTTGGTTGGAACTTGGGTGAGGGGTGAGTTGGGACGTTCATAAAGCTTTTTATTTTTTATACTGTAAAGATTTTAAGTAATCATGCAGTTTATTAATAAATAAAAATAAAAAAATAAAAACACTACTTGTGTCAGATAAGTGGCTGCCCAGTAAGTACTCCATGCATCACAACCAGTTTGCACAACCACTTCATACAATTATCACGTCAAGTCAAGAATTCTTTATTTCGGCCAAAATGACCATAAAAGCAAAAGTAAAAAATACGTCACAATTCATTCATATATATTTCCAAAGATAAAGTGCATGTGCAGTACAATATCAGAGTTCCAAATAAAAATTATAAAATGTAATAAATACATTAAAATAAACGTTTCTGGCTTTTATAATTTTTAAAAGGTGAGGTTGGTATGAATATATAAACAGGAATGATGATTACTCAAGACTGTAACAATTTTTGAACCTGTTCAATTAAAGGTCCATGATAGATTCTAAAGTGCAAAGCACTGAGGGACTACAGCTATCTCCTTAAAGACAACATTAAAATGTTCCACAATCCAATGGGGTTTAATGTGCAAAACACTCGATAGTATGTTACCATCTGAAACTTCTAGAATCCCGCAGATCGTGATGCACCAGTACCAACATGTAGATTCAATGAAAGTATTTAACTATAATATAACCAGTTGACCTAATGATGGAGGGATGTGGAGAAATTAACCTCCAAATGCAAAATATGAGCAATCAGAGATGGCTATCAAGTGCAAAACATAAAGTGTAAAGTGCAATCTTCTATATAATACATCAGGGTGAACATCATGTGTATACAGAAAAAGTGATGAGATAGTCAAGGCCTATAGAGACCCATCTAAACTCATTAAGAGAGATCTTACATGTAAATCATAATGTTTGCTCTTACAATCCAGCTTCAGTGCAAGAACTTAGCTACTGTGCACACTATCTTCTCCTTGGTTTCAGCGCACAGCAGTCTAAATGCAGTGTAACACTGTTTAGTACCAAGCTGTCTACAAATCAGGACTAACTACGGGTTCCTTGGGCATTCCTAGCCAGGTCAAAAGAGGAAATAACGAATAGGAATCTCATTTGCCTGTAGGCAAACAGAACAGATTAGATTCTGATTATGAATACCCTTCCACTTCTTACAGAAAGATTTAACATGGAGGGTAGCAAACCAAATCGTAATTTAGGATTTCCTGTCTAACGGAGCTGAGATGTAGTCAAGGAAATCTTCGAACTTAACCAAGATTCTTAAGATGTACAGTACGGGTGCTGAAGTTCTTGACGCTGACTTCCAAGCCCCAAGCGTGGACCCAGTATAGTTCTTATACAAGGGCCTTGGATAAGGGTTTCAAATGAGGCTCAGTGCCTCAAAAGTCATCTAGGCCTAGTAATATGTTTAATGCCTTAAATTTGCTTAGCCATTTGTCCAAGTCGACGATTATAATATGTTTCCTACATGTACCTCAGTCTCTGTCGGTATACAATGGGTCTACATAATGATTTTAGGAAATTATTCTTGGCTGATGACAAATATGATAGCCCAATATGATCCCACAATTCGGGTCCATATAGGGTGTTCCCTACTGACTTTGCCTGCTAAATATTAAGTGCAGTTGTTATCTGCCTCATTATCGAGAAATTGTACAGCTCTTAAATCCCTGAGGTGTGATAACACAGACTAAAGCCACTTTTCCTGATTTGGGGAAGCCAATACATATTTGAGGTGAGCCTGACGCCCAGATAGTCGAACTCAGACACCCTTTCCAGGTTACAGCCACTCAAAGTGATAGACCCTTTAAAGGCAGTGCGAAGATTTATGGCCATAAACTAGTTTTTTGGCAAGTTAATTTCTAGTCCCCTATCTTTACAAAAGGTTACGAACTGGTTCGCTGGAGTTTTCAACACCAACAAGTTGTCATCCACAAATAAGAGTATGGAAGTTCTGTGAACCACAATTATTGGAGCGCTATTCCTATACTGCTATTCCTTCCTGCACTGCACTCCAAAGCAGCCACTACATCATTCAGATACCAGGACACATCCCTGCGCACCGCTCTCTTGACATTGATTTGCTCAGTGAGCTCACCTTGCTCATCTCAAATAACTTGACCATAGGTGTTTGAGTATAGCTGGATTAGCGTGCCAAGCAGTGACAAGGGAATACACTTGTTTTTATGCATCTCCCAGACCTTATCATGGGAGACTAAATCAAATGCAGTAGTCCACAAAACGTACATACAGTTGGGCTGTCTTGATGATAAACATATTCCAGTATATATACATATAACCTCTTCATCTATGGTGCTTACTTGTTTTCTGAACCCTGCCTGCAAGGGTGACAGGGCATTGGCATCACCAATCCATGTTTCATGTGAACTTAGAGAGTGTCTACAGAATATTTTTGGGGAATCATCTATTAGGGTTATTGGCCTGTAATTTAGAGGGAAGTCCTTTGAAAATCTTTGTGGATGGGTACGATATATTCTACTTTCCAAGATGTAGGTATCCCAATACCCTCTTTTAATGCATTTGCAATGCTGTTAAAGAATACCACCCAGTTTTTGATGTCAGCATTGAAGAGTTTCCCAGGAGTCCGCTATGTATGGGGTTGTATAGGGTTATTCAAGTTGAGTTTTCAGCACTGGCCCCATTGGCCGCTAGCTTCCAGAAGTTTTGGTGTCTTTTGTTTTGACAGCTTTGGAGATAAGGTCCCAAAGGTGAGCATTCCAAACCCAGCAAACATAAGACTGCACTATTTTATATTAGGTCCTCTTGGATCTTATGCGGTCACAGTTTCTGCATATTAAAGCAGGGAGCAGCATCTTTTGGCAGACTTACAATCTTTGTTAGACCATCTATTATATGGTTTGGTAGTTGATTAGGACCTCCTATAATTACGCTGCAAACACTCTAGCTCATTTCAGTGTGTGCCAATTGTATGCAGGCCTGCTGTTCCTGCTAAGCAACAAATGCAAAAGAAACAATTGATGGACGGAATGCTGGATAATGCAAACATTCACCCCCAGTCACAAGGATCTGGGTAAAATCCATAATTATTTGCTCACCACACCTACCCAGTTTGTCCCAGCAACATCCAAATCAGTCTTTTTCCCTGTACCTTATGGGAACAGTTCAGCCAGAACTGCCAAGCCAGGTCCTCCCCGGAACGGAAACAAGCATCCTGGGACTGGTTTCAGGGCATCACCCTTCATCAGGCAGGCTAGCTTGAAACCAGTGGTGTGGGGAGCACGGGACCAATGTCTGGGCATACCCTTTCCACTTAGGGCGACAAATGCAAAAGAAACAATTGATGGATTGAATGATGGACAATGTTCCTTCTAAGCGACAGTGGGGAATCCTCCACATGAATTATAGTGTTTGCCAATGTGCAGGGGAAGGTTTTGTAGTTGCTATTGACCCTTGTGACCCTTGTGACTGCTTTCCTATCTATCACAGCCCTCCAAAGGGACATGGAGACAAGAACATAGTCAATCCTACTAGTATGGCCTAGCCAGTTATAGGTGTGGTGTGCTTCATAGTCTTATCAGGTAAGGCCATTACAGGCCAGTAAGCCACAGGGCAAAGTGAGCAAAAGCGTAAGTGAGTCGGTTCACAGGGGGGCTTCTCCAAGGCAGAAATGCCCCATTCTTTGTCATATACCTCACTGGAGGACTAGCCAAAGATCTCCAATGCCTCACAAGTAGTGTTAAAGTCCCCCACAACAAACATGAAATAATGGATTTTGTAATTTCTCCTGTGAGACATAAAATGCTTCAATGTAATTGTTTATCCATCCCCTATTAGAACTCTGTTATAAATATTGTATATATACGTTATTTGGCCTACCTCGCCAGTAAAGGAAATACCCTACATGTAAGGAGAAGCTAAGAGCTTGCAGGACGTGGCTGGGTAGTGTCTTGCGCAAAACCAATAACAATAGAAAGAACAGGTTTTATAGTGATAGATGCTCTAGGGAACACATAGGCAACAACCACTAATGTGCCAAACCCATCTCCTGTAAAGACAGAAGAAATAACTGAAAACAAAACTTAGTTCCCGAGCAGTCAAGTACAATATTTAAAGAGAAATTTCAGTCCAAGAAGAATCCTCCAGATTATGCCATTCAAATGAAAAAGTCTTTATTTTCTTTTAGAGTAACAGATTCCAACAGATGATCCTGTGTAGTTGAAATCATCCAATGTAGCCAAACAGACAAAAAGCCAACACGTGTTTCGTCTTGGGGTCAAGTCACCAATGACTTCCTCAGGGCCAGTAACTTCTATAGAATTCTCATCATAATGGCTTCAATGTATGTATATACGGTCCCATATCATAATGGTCTAAAAGAAACACTAAGACTCGTGTATGTAACGTTCCAAGTTATGCCTAATCAAATCCAACGGAAATTTCTTAAAATTGACTAATTATTCAGGTCCAATCAGTTTATCAGGTCAGAGTTCATTTTAATCTTAAGTGGACTGGAAATACAGGTCCAAAGTTTTTAAGGTGATATAATAAATCCTAGATCAGGTCCCGGAGAGTGCTACCACCATTATTCAAACGCCGTCAGTAAGTGAAGGAGAAGCTGTGTCAGGGGGCCCTATGTCAGCAACCAGTGAAGAACAAACTCAAGTTGTTAGTCTGCCAGATGGGCGGCCTAAGCCTGTATGGTGAGCAGGAACACAGATATGTAATTAGCCCACCCTGTGCACTGGGTTAAAGCACAGTCAGGCACATGCATCAATGTTAAAATTTGCGATTCCTTATTTGCGAGAAATAAGGAATCATAAATAAGGAATCGCAAAAATCAATGCATCACAAAAATTGCAAAATATTAGCGATTTGAAATAAATCGCAATTGCAGTTAGCGAGATCATAAATTGTGAACTCGCTATTTGCGATTTCGCAAATAGCAAAATCGCAAATAGCGGAGTCGCACATTTGATGCATCTTGATGACATCACTACCAGGAAGTCTGCAGCCCAAGCCTCATTCAGTGCACAGTCATAGTGAGAGGAGGTAGCTAACTGCGGAAGCTGAACAGGAGTGAAATTGACATTTGGAACAACACCTGACCTTTTCACAAAATGGATACAGCAACAGAAGAGAACAGACAAACTTCCAGTAAGAGGAAAAATAAATTTTCTAATAGGAAATAGACACACTAATTGAGGGTGTGGTAAAAAACCATGAAAAGCTGTTTGGAAAACTGTCATTGAAAGTGGCAGAGCAGGAACAAAGGAAAATATGGATCCAGATCCAAAATAATGTGAATGCTGTTGCGGTCATACACCATACCATCGCCGATTTAAAAAAAAGATGGTACGACTTGGGCAGTCGTGCAAAGGAACGCATTGCCGACCGGCTTAAGGAAGCCAGGAAGACAGGAGGGGGAACTTCGACACAGACTGCCAACACACCCATGGAGGACATGGTGGAGTCGACACTCCAGCCTGAAGCTGTTGTTGGGGTGACGCAGATAGACGCAGCTAGAAACCTCTGGAGCAGCAAACACATCTGAAGGTAAGATGCATGCATGTGGCCATTGTTATACATTTTAAGGGTATTACATGAGCTCAGTACAGCACAAGTGTCCATAATGAAAATCCAGTAAATATGTTGGTTAAAAATCAAAGTGCATTATGGGAGATGCAGGCAGGTCTAGCAGGTACTATGGCAAACACACAAATAGGAATAAACCAACTCAAAATTAGTGTAACAGCAAAATATTTATATTTACGGAAATCATGACTTCTGTGACATAACTCCACTAACAGTTATTAATGCTGTATTGCACTGTTTAACCTCACAGATGCAGAACGTGAAGATGCAGAGGACAGTGACTTCCTTGACACACATGAAACTAGCGCAGTAGAAATGACCGACACACCTGTGGTGCCACAAAGTCCATCACAGGTCCCTACCACACGCAGGGCAACTGTCCCACCACTGGTGACAATGGAATCTGAGGACGAGGCACATGTAAGACCAGTGGCAAGCCAGGCACAAGAGACACCCACGCCGACTCTTCAAACGCAGGTCCGCAGTAGCACTGTCCGAGGCCGGCAGCGTAGAGCGAGGTTACTAATCACACAGCACAGAGAACCAACCTAATGATGCCTGTTAGAAATGGGATTCCTGGCTGGCCAGGGCTTGCACCAAAGTCAGTCAGAGACCACCACTTCCACGTATGGGCAAGGGAGTTACACGCCAAGATAACCCCTGCTCACCCCCTTGGTAAGGTAGCACGAGCAGTAAGGCTAAACTTGGAGGCAATGTGAGTTAAGTGTTTGCGCATGCACCCCCAGCAACAACACCCAAGGCCCACCACAAAGGAAACTCCACACAAGGTTATGTATAAAAATAGCCTTTGTATTACATCAAAACACATTAGATAAAAACACACACTTTACAATGTGCCAACAGGCACGGGCAGAATTTACAGGGGATATGTAGAAGACAGGGCCACCTGGACCACTGTCAGGAATCAGCACTTTTAGAACTAGCACTTAGAATATAGAGTATAGTCACTTTAGCACACAACCAGTAACTACTGGTACCAGGTAAGTCCACCTATGCATCCCTAACCACCTTAGGAGAATATTGCGCAGGGAACCAGGACCTCACTAGCAACACCTGCACTAGGAGAAAAACAACCACCAAAGTATCACAATACCTGTGGGGGTATAAGCAAGAACACATTACACATGATGCATCACAACATTCAGAGGTGTAGGGAAGGAAAACACATGATGTATAACCAACACATTCAGAGGTGTAAGAAAGGAAAACACATGATGCATCAAAACACATTCAGAGGTGTAGGGAAGGAAAACACATGATGCATCAAAACACATTCAGAGGTGTAAGAACAAGCAATTGCGCAAAACTCACATGAGCCACCACCTGACGCAGTCCCTAGGCCAACTGGCCTCTCCAGGGCTAGGACACCCTGTGTCCCAAATGTCAGGGGCCTAAACGGAGCAGCTGCCCACTAAGTGCTGGGCAGCTGTGAAGACAATGATGGGCCAAAACACAGCGTGGGAGCCTCAGGGCTCTAACCAACTAACTGGTGTCCTCCCAAGAGCCTTGCTATGCTCTAAACAACAGAATGGCACTCTGTGCCTCTCTCAGGGCTCTAGAACAAATAATGTGGGCTGTGAGCTTCTCTGGGCTCATAGCAAAGAATACCCCCAGAGCCTATCTAGGCTCTAAACACAACTGGGGGGGCGGGGAGCCTCTCGGGCTCTTCAACAATTCTGGCACCGTTGTTGGAGTCCCTCGGCAGGGACTCAGAAACACATAGATGCCGCCTCGAGCCTCGCCGGCTCTTAAATACAAATGCCCCCTGGTAGTGGGAGTCCCTTGTGGACTCACGAGAACCAATGCCCCCGGGAGCCTTCTCAGGGCTTCAAATCAACAATGCCCCTGGGTGCTTTAGAGCCTCGCAGGCTCTGCACACTATGCTGCCAACTGGGGGGGGGAATGGGCACTGGTAATGTGCCCCGGCGCTCTCTCTCCCTACAAGAAAACCACGGGCCCCCACTCACCGGGACATGGGGCGGGGGCTCCTCCTCCGCTGCTGCTTGGGACGGTGCTTCTTCTCGAGCAGCGCGGGGCTCTCCTTCTCCACCGGAGCCCCGCCTGCACTCTCAGCCGCTCTTCTCTAGCTGCTGGGCCCCCGGCAGTCAGGGGCTCTCCCGCGCTTCACCGGGACGTCCTGGGAGGCGGGTCTCTCCCTCTGGGGCCGCACAGTGATTGGGCGACCGCGCAGCTTCCGGGTCGCCTCGGAGCCCCACCCACTTCCGGGCGTCGGGTGCCTGGCTTCCTGAACTGAGGGCCGCCAATGGCAGCCCGGCCCTTGGTGGGGAGGCGGGCGCAGCGCCTTCTCGAGGATCTCCGGGCCGGCGGTGTCAAAGGTAGAAGCAGCAAATGCCAAGTGGGCACCGGCTTTCCTGAAGTACTACTAAATCGAGGTGGGCACTTGTAAATTAATAAAGAACACAGCAAATGCCGGGTGGGCACGGGCTGTGAACAAAAGCGCTCCCAAGCGCTAGAAACAAAAAATGAAGCGCTCTCAAGCGCTAAAGGCAAATAAAGCGCTCCCAGGTGATCCAAGCAAAATAGAGCTCCAGCAAAGGTCTGGAGGCAGGTAGGGGGGCAAGGCTGGGTCCAGAGCCAGCTCACTGGGCCTCCAGGCAGGGAGGCAATCCAAGTGGCGGTCCTCCTGGCGCCCAACAGCAGCAGAAGCCCCCCTCAGATAGGATCCTGGAAGAGAGCAAATTGTAAGGGGACACAGCCCCTTCTTATACTGTAAATTCCTTTGTCTGTGGGTAGGGTGAGGGAAGAACCAGTTGCAGCTGGTCTGGGAGCACCCTTGATGTGCTCAGCCCCTCACTCTATTAACTGGCAGGGCTAGGGTCATTAGACGCACCACAGGGGCGGATAGGCATTGTGTGGGGAAAGCCCAGCTCTATTCAGGACCCAGGTGCACTCCTCCCCAGCCATCAGCATGCTAATCTCAACACTCACCACCGGGCAGACCCATCATGACTCATGGAGCCTGGCATCCCAGCCAGCTCCAGCCAATCACACGCCAGCACCTTTACAGCACACGCACATCCATGTCTAGAAGTGGCACTTCCACACTAGACACATACACGACGCATACATCATTTAACAGCATTCAATCACACGAGTCCGCACATACCAGACTTGAGCCTGCACACCCCACGCATCAGGAACTACCAGGGACACATACATTCCCCATGCATTCCTATGGGAGGGCAGGCCTATCTCACCACATGCACTCAGAGTGCGCACGCACTTTCCACTGGGACACAGTGAAAGTGCACGGAAACCAAAAATCACCATCACCAGGTCACCATTAAAAGCAAAAAGTTTAGGGGTGAACCTGCCAGAAGGGCCAAGTCCAACAATGCCTGGGGTGGTCTTGAGGGACAGATGCTCCGGGTGCAGGGCCTGCAGGCAAAAAACACACGTTTAGTGCAGGCACAAATTGGACAGATGTCAGCCAACATTGTAGTACAGATGGATTGCGTGAAAGAACTGACCAGGGTGATGCAGGAGAGACATGTGTCACCAACGAGAAACCATCGCCGACTGATGCAGCACCTGAATGTGTATGCAAAATCCAATAATAGGGTAGCCACAACCACTGCACGGTTGGCACGTAGGTCTGTGACCATGCAAACTGAAATGTCCCATTGGAGTGGGGATCTGGTAATGGCACTGGGCCTGGTGATGAATACAGTGGAAATGATGCATGCTGCCACAATTGAGTCAAACATTGTCATGCTGGAAGAGGGTAGTGAGGAGGCCTCAAGCATGAGCAGTCTGTCTATGCCTGTTACCACTGTAGGAAGGCACAAGACACAGCAGTACCACCTCCGTTGCCAACATGAGGGATGAAGATGCAGCATCTTCAAGGCTTCTGGGTGTGCATGGGAGGAAGCGATAGACTGCCATGTACACTGACATACAGATATGGTGAGGTAACCATTGACGGAGACAACAGTTTTGACTGACTTTCAAGTCATGATTTGATTTAAAGACATGCATGTACATTACTGCTATTCCTATGCTGCTGGGCACATAAGATGTGTGCTTCAACACTCAAGTCATTATTTTTTAGGATAAACATACTTTGACTGCAATATCTGTTTTGTCTCACCACGACTCACCTCAGAAATAATTTTGTGTTATTTCCATGCGTCTCCTTCACCCTTCTGCTGCGCTTGCCCCATGTGCTGCACGGCTGTGTGGCCCTTGCTAATTGTCGTCCTCCGAGTCTCTTTCAGACACCTCTATTACTATGCCTCTCCTTGTGGCAATATTGTGTAAAATGGCACATGCTACTACTGTCTTGCAAAACCAAAGGTGGTGATGGACGGAGCGTTGACAATACAAGCACTCACCACCAGTCAACTGATCTGGGTTTAATCCATCACCGTTCTTTAGCCCACTCTGCCACCCCAGATCAGACATGGCCATATGCAAATCAGTCTGACCCTGTGCCTCATGGGAACAGCCCAGCCCGAACCGCCAAGCCATGCCTTCCCTGGACCGGAAACAAGCTTCCGAGGACCGGTTCCTGGCATTACAGCCGTCTACAGCCCGGCTTTCTTGAATCCAGTGGCAAAGTCAGCAGCATTGTTCAGGGTTGGGTTGTATTGTAATGTTTCACACAACGGAGGAGTGCTGATACATAAAGCAAAAAAGTTTTTAATTCTAAGACAGAGAGGGTACATGTAACATTACAACAAAAACCCACGTCAGCCCAGTGTTTATCTGACCTTGAGGGGGAGACAGCACATGTCTAAATACTGCCCTCACACACTTTGCAGTTTCATGCTTCATCATTGGGCCGCATCATACACCCAGGTGCAGACCAACACACTGGATGGAGCTCATGTTTTTTTGTATAGATGAAGAATAGTGGTGAGATTAAAGGAAGTAAGAAAGTGTACCAAAACACATACAACATGAAGAAATACCGTGACGTACTTAACAAACAACAAGGTCAGAGGAGGAGGTTTTGCGTCCCCTCTGTAACGGGACCAATATAGTGCAGTATTGTAGTTTAATACAACCTAAAGGACAATATATGTATTTTTATTCTGACTGTGGGCCCCTGGAAGGATTCAAATCTCTAAGGAAATGGGTATAAAGGTAAAGTAACGCTCCCTATATCCCCACTGCAGATACCAACATGTTTCTGCCAACTCTAAGCCCCCACATGGGTGGCACTGGCTTTCGTCAGGGTGTTGGTCCCTTCGTTGTAATCCCTACCCTAATTGGGTTAGTATTACCTTATGAGCTGTAGGTAATTTCTCATACACTGGGGTCTCTCCAGGATTTCTGTGAGGGAACCACTTCCTAAGAAAGAAAAGATATGCCAATAAGAAAGGGGACATGATTGTAAACAAATTTCCCCTCTCAGTGTATCTTATTTTTTCTCAGCAGTTTCATACATGTGTGCACCATCTCCCTATTCCGAAAAAACTATTATAAACAGCTATATTAAAAATGCCCACACTTAGAATATCATGTGACCATTAGTCTTGTGTCCTAGAGAGCGCCACACTCTCACTTTTATGATTAACACCCAAACTCTCATATTATTCAAAGTTTACCGAGTGTACTTACACAAGTTCATATAAAATTCTCTGAACCCGGGACTCTGTGGGGACGTGCTCTCACCATCACACTGTAGAGGAAACAGATACACTCATTCCATTTCATAGTCAGCGATGTCGTTCATGGTTTCTCACCCTACCGGATGTTCCTCCCTCTTTTCTGTTTTATTCCTCTCTGTTGTATTTTGTTCTAGATTATTATAAAGAACGCTACAACAATGGTGCATGCTCTTTTCCTAATACGGGAGCTACTCCTCATGGTGGTCTTAACCTACTCGTAAACTCAGGGAAAACAACATATTTTTTTTGTATAAATACACTGTCATGCACATATATGAGTCCACGTACGTTGCGGTGTAGAAAGATAGCCCCCTATGTTTCTCATGTGTCTTAAAATTCTCCCTAAAGCAAATGACTGTTCCAAAACTCGCAGAGTGTAATCTACTCGATGGTAATCACTCCCTCCAGGTAACCATTCTACATACACTCCACTCAGGCTTTTGAAAGGCAAATCACTGTAGTACAAAATTGCCGGGTGTAACCTTCTCAATGGTACTCACTCCCGTCAAACAACAATTTTATAAACACTCCACTCAGGTTTTTAAAAAAAGTTTCATGTACCATCGTCAGTACTTACTAGTCACGAGCAGCACCAGAAATTCTGCCCCCACCAGTCGTCCTCTGCCGATAGACTGAACAAAGCGGGGACGCCATTATCAACACTCTGCTTCCTCGTCAAATGACCTCCATTCTCAGGTCTCTCTGGAGATCCTGAAAACAGTAATAGGACTTCTGTTCTTAGCCTATTCACCGCCATATTGGAGTATGTTAAAACGTATTCTGAACCCTAGTTCCCATATAAATCTATAGAAGCTGGGGGTCCCTCAGAGATTCGCTTTTTTAACATTTCCAGTGTGAGTTATAGATGACATCAAATAAAATTTGAGTAGACATACAGTGAATTAATGGATATTTGTGTTTATATGTACTACTCCAGGCGATACTGTTTAAACATTTTTTTGACTCTAGACAGTACCCTGTCTGCTCTTTTCTTTTGCCTGAAACACCCTTTTCTCTCTTCTACCCTTCATTCCTTTTCCCCGGTACTGCACAGGACTGTGCTTTACTACAATGAATTGTCGTTGTACAAATGTATATTGACATGTGATTCTACTCATCTGAGCTATTAAAAAATCCCCTGTCCGGCTGGACAAGGATTAGAAATATATAGTAGCCTATTGTGGTCTATATAAGATTCGTCTAATATTTTATATATGCTTAGGACCTTTGTTTCTTTAAAACTTAATCGGTTTTATGGAGGCATCGGAAGCGGCTCTTCAATAGCACAAACGTGTGCTCTATGATGTTCCTGGTCGATATATGTGCAGCATTATACCTCTGTTCATTGGCAGTTGTATGATTGAGGAACGGCGTCATTATGTAATTATGCAAGGCGTATGCGCTGTCACCTACATGGAAGTAAGCAACGGGTCAGTGGCAGTATTACATTTGCATACGTACAATGTCTGTGAGAATTAATAACACATGTTTACCAATCAGATGTCCCTCTCCAAATATACCCCTGACAAGATGAATGTGTATGCCACTCTGGCAAAATATATAGGAATCATGTGCACTCCCTGGGTATTGCGCCACAATGTCAGTTACTGTGTTTTTGGCATTGCATTCTACCTGTATGTTAAGGGAATGAAAACATTTTATATTCCTATATATGTATTCATTTTCTGCAGTGGGACATATTGCCACATGGGTGCAAGCAATGCAACCTAAGACTTGTGGGAAGCGGGCTATCTGGTATAATTCCTGTTTAGTCTTGGTGAGGTCATGTACGGTTGTGGGGAAGCTAATGTGTGAGTTGATCCGGGACATCATGGCATCAAGGAATGCTTTGAAGATTCTCGAAACTGCACTTTGAGACACACCTCCAGCTACTGCTATGACCCCCTGAAAACTGCCTGACGCCAGTAGGTACAGGCAACATAGGACCTGCCCATGGCATTGGTCCTACGTGTCTGTTGCTGCAGAATGGGATCCAATTCATTGATTAAATCATGGATCATTGCTGCATTGAGCCTATACTTGTCATATATCTCATCTTCTGTCTGTCCTAGCAAAGTAATGCAGACTCTGAAGATGTGCTCCTGTATTCTCCTCCTTCTGTGTGCTGCAGCCTGGAGCCTCATCCTCCTCGCCATCAGGTAAATCCCTGCCATTGTGAAATGCTCACGCTCAATCTGTGTGTGTTTAAGTAAGTTTCTGTTGACTTTCAGCAGTATCTGATTTGCACTAATTATTACCACTTGGTTGTGATCCTTCTAATTTTGTACTTGCAATTTTGCGATTTTCAGTAAAATCGCAAATGGCAATTTTTCATGCATTTATTTGTGTATCTTTAATTGTGATTCGCTATTTGGAAGACGCAAGTAAAGATTCATAAATGTATTCTCAGATTAAATTGCAATTCTTTAATTTTGCAAAAACATTTATTTTCGCTATATTTACGTTCATGCATTGCTGCAGGGTACTTTGCGATCGCAAACGGTATATTTTAGCGATTCACAGTTTTTTAAGCTTCATGAATGTGCCAGTTTGTCCCCTGAAATAGACAGATGTTAAAATGATAAATACATTTGTAAAGCAATAGAAAAGGACACCTCTGTAAGTGCCCCATGGAGGAGCTTTAGGGGCCCACTTGAATGGAGACATCTCCTCCATCAGTTTATGGGTCTTGGGAGGTAAAGTAAAGTTTAGTATGAAAGATTTTGAAGGATTGACCTTGAAACCTGGCATTCCTTCAAACTGTTTCAGTTCCTGACTAATATCAAGGAGGGAGGTAGCTGGGTTAGTGAGTGGCAAAAGGACATCATCCGCAAACAGGGCTATTTTGTGATAATCTGTTCCAAATTGAATCCCACTGATACCCGGGTTGGCCCTCACCCTCGCTGCAAGAGGTTTGATGCTGAGGGTGAAGATCATCGGGAACATGGACCAACCCTGTCTGGTCCCCCTAGCTAGGTTAAAAAAGTCTGAGGCCACCCTGTTCACCACAACCCTAGATCTAGGGGCACGAAAATTGACTTGTATCATCCCTATGAAGGCCTCACGAAATCCAAATCGATGTAGAGAAATCTATAGATAAGGCCAATTGACTCGATCAAAGACCTTCTCCGCAAAAAGTGAGAGCAAGGCTGTCATGATTGGTCTGCTTCCCCAAGAGGCTTGGCTTGGTACAATGTGCGGTAAAAGTCATGGAGCACCCTGGCTTTCCCCTCTATTCTAGAGTGTTTTGCCCCATTCTCGTCAGTAATTTGTTTCACATAGGCTTTCTCTTGTTGGACCCGCAGTTGTTTTTCTAGGAGTAAGCCTACCTTGTCCTTCCCCTCTTACCCATGGGCTTGGAGTCTCAAGATTGTCTTCTCTGCCCTATTAGTGTAAATGGTGTTACGTTTCCCTCTGAGAGCCGTGACAATTCTAAGGGAAGGGGCCGAGGGTGTGTCCTTATGAGTTCCTTCCGCCGTGAGTAGCTCCTTCTCTAAGTCTAACCGCTCCTTAGTCTGGAGTCTTTTAAGGGAGGTAGCTAGGGAAATGCAGTGGGCAACCATTCCAGAAGCCTTTAAAGGGGGCTTTGTGCTTGTTCTACAGTGCGGGTAATGGAGTTATTTTCTGGAATAGTGCAAAGCTCTCCTTTCACAGTTGGCTCACAAGAGTCGTTCATTATGTAATGTGAAACTGTGTCAATATTCTAGCTAGCTAAAGACTGAATTGTACACCTGTGAAGAAAATCTGAACGCATTATGGTTCTTGTTCTTTAGCACTGTTTGTAATCTGTGAATAAAACTAAATAAACAGAATTAGATAAAAAGGAATCCCCAAGGATATGTTCTATACTTATTCTTATGAGTGGCAGTGATGTTAAACATAATTGGATATACGTTATGCCTGTTGTTTATTTTTTGGTTCAAGCCTGTGCCGGATGAGTTTGACTACACATTGAACCTAAAAAATGCATTTTTGCCTTTTTGTTTTGTTAGTGTCAATGGAAGCCATAGGTGTAGCAAAAGGTAGAACCATGTACATGATTAAATCTGCTCCTGAAGATGAGGATGATGTTACTGCAATTCAAGCAAGATGATACCTCCACCATGCCCAGCGCGCTAATAAAAAGAGAACATCGCATGAACCAAATGGATTTGATAGACTCTGTACCTACCAACTTTGTTTACAAGAGATATGAAAACAATATTAATTTGAAGATGACCTCCAATCAGTAAGATTTCTCACCTCGTGTTCAGAGAGGATCCATCGACTTTGAGCAGGGACAAAGTGCACAAGAAAGTGTTCGCTAACTCCACAAGCATTATTTATAACTTTAAACTAGGCAGGAAATATGTGTTTTGTTATTTTGACAGCTGTTTTTAAATATTTCTATTACTTGGGTGTGTACCTTTTTAATACAACATGAAACACTGTAACAATACCAGCAGCAGATCATTGCAATTTCACCAGTGGATGTTCACAATGAATTTGCATGCAGCACCGCCTCTACAGGAGATAGCCAAGGATCTAATCAACCAGAGCTGGCATCTTAAGAACATGAGGGGCAGTTTTGTTCTGTTTCTTCTTCAGTGTCTCGTGTCTGTTTTCTCCTTATTCAAAGATTCTCTACAACCCTGGATGCATCACGCATTTGATAGTAATTCATTCAGCATCCAAAAATATTTAGGAATTTATGGGGGGAGCCCCTCACTTCATATGCCATTCTCTCTGCTACCATGTATAGGTCATTCTACTTTGCCATCCCAGTTTCTTTGAAATTAGAGGTGATAAGAACAAAAGTTAGGAAAACCTCAAAAGAGGTGTTGAAGCTTGCAAAAGATAGTAACCCTATATATAAGGGTAAGGGTAAAGCCAAAAATGAGAATCCAAGACACAAGAACCAATCCAGAGAGCCTCGCAGAAGGCATGCGAAAACAATTGTAAAAAGGCTAGTATGGGACAATATAGCAGAGAGCGGAGCAACTCAGACTGTGGCACCTGTAACTGCAGAAATAGGTACTCAGGAGGCTAGCTCTCAGGGAGCCGTGGGGGGTTCCGAAAGAGGTGCCTCAAATTTTGAAGTTCTATTCTCGACCCTAAAGCAAATCCAAAGTGAGGCTCGTGCAGAGAGCCAGAGAGCAAGCAGAAGGGCCAGACATGCAAATAAAAAGATACAATCCTCCCTACATAAGGTGAACAAATTGTATGAGGAAATGGTTGGGAGAGTGTCTGAGATAGAGGCCAGAACGGGTAAATTGGAAGATGACTTTGTTAAAATGAAAGACGCCAGTGAAGATAAGGATAAGACAACTGCGGACATGCTCTGGAAGCTGGAGGATTTCGCAAACAGACAAAGGCGGAACAATGTCAGATTAATCGGAATTCAAGAGGGAAAAGAGGGTGGGGATGTGCGAGCTTTCGTTATTGATTTGCTGAAAGGTGCATTCCCTGAGTTGGCTTCATGGGACTGGGAACATGAGGTACAAAGAGCGCACCGATTTCCGCTGACTCGAAAGGGAATACAGGGCAAACCCCGCGCAATATTGCTATCTGTCGGGAATTTTCTTCTGCGCGAAGAGATAATCAATACGCCAAAACCACAGTCTAAACGTTCCTATAAGGAAATTGAATTTTTTGCTCGCCCTGATTTTTGCCACGCCACCGTGGCGAGAAGGTGGCGGATGAGGCAACTTATCACCCCATTCCAAAGTTTAGGGTATGAGGCTTTTCTTATGTTCCCTGCACGTTTAAAAGTTGGTTTAGATGGCAACTACAGAGTTTTTTATTCTGAAATTATGGCGCAGGAGTATCTCAGCTTCTTGAGAGAGAATAAAGGTCACCAAAAGACTCAACATAAAGTCCCGGAGGTTCAAGATTCACAAACTGGGTCTGTCAGAAGCACACCCCGTCAAAAGTAAAAAGTAAAAAAAAAAAAAAAAATGGAGAGGACAGGGGAAAATCCGTTATGGGAAAGTAGGGTACTAGTAGGAGCTAGATTTCTTTTTTCAGAAAAGTCTAATTGAAGGCTGTTTGCATATATGTGCATGCTAATTTTGTTTTTCTTTCTTCCTTATGCTATGTATCTATTTTTAAGATGTTGGGTATGCTTAAATTCCTAAATATCGCTCAAAACTGCTGTTATGTTGGACGAGTGTTATATTGTTGTTTAAAATGGCCAGTATTAGATAATATCTTGATAGACAGAGTTTTCGATTAGCTCCTTTTTTATGTTGGTGAGCACTCCGAATGTTGTTTATAATAAAGGAAAGTCAGGGGGGGGGGGTGAGACATCCCGGTGGCACGCATCGGTCAGATATAGGTCTTATGGACCTATTTGCCCGTAGGGGGGGAGGGTTTCGGAGGGAGGGCCTTCTGGGGTGGGGGAGGGAGAACACAAGGACAGGGCACAATGGTACTGAAATATTTTGGGACTACGTAGGGTACATTATGAAACAAGTGTATGAACAGCATAGCTGCAAGGAAGGGAGTTTGGTAACCCCAAAAATACGTTTTATTTGAAGTTGATGAAATGGAGGATAATTTTGTTAAAATAAGAAATACAAGTGAACAGGCAGTCAACGGTCCCGGAAAATCTAGCTATGACACTTAGATTTGTAGCATGGAATGTGTGCGGCTTAAATGATGTCCAAAAGAGGCATAAGATAGGTATTCGATTACGCCAGATGAATGTAGATTTTATTTTCTTGCAAGAGACACACATAATGAGTACGCAGGAGTATTGCCTCAACCAGTTAGGTTATCATCTTATAGCCAGTTCTAAACAAGGTGCAAAAAATAGAGGGGTCGCTATCTTGTCAAGGAGTAAAAACTTGACAATAGGGAAAAAATTGGAGGATAAATGGGGAAGGTGGGCCATGGTAGAGATTGAGATAGAAGGTGTATGGACAACGATGGTGGCAGTTTACGGGTCTACGCAGGATGATCCGGAGGTATTACAGTTCCTAGACTCTGAATTAGCTGTCTGGTCCCCGCAGGTCATTCTAGGAGGAGATTTGAATATTAATGGGGCAGAAGGGCTAGGAACAGGACAAAATAGGTGCTATAAAGGACGCAAGAAAAGAGTCCACAAGGCTCTTGTGGATCTACTGATTAATAATAACCTGAATGATGTCTGGGGCACAATTAGATCAGAACAAAAAGGATATACCTATTTCTCTGCGCCGCATCAAGTCTGTGTTAGACTGGATTACTTTATGATTTCTAATAATTTAATGTCAAGGGTCAAGATTGATAGGCTCCCAACAATTCTCAGTGACCATAACCCAGTAATTTTGGTAATGAAACTAGAAGGAGGAATAAGATCGAATCGGGTATGGACATTTGAAAGAAGGCTTCTCCTAGAGGAAGACTACATATTACATATGTCAAAATGGATCACTGAGTTTTTTTAACACAATAAAGGAAGCGCGTCGGTGGGAGTCATATGGGACACTTTTAAGGCGGGTGTCCGCGGTGAAACATGTAGTTATAGCATTTATAAACGTAAAATGGAAGGGCTCCGGCAAAGGGAGTTAGAGAGATTTGCCTCAAAGGTAGAAGAACAACTCAATAATTGCATTATCAGAGGGGAACCAGCTGAACAATATATATTGGATCTAATAAAAGTTAAAAGTGAAGCTGAAGATGAACTAGCAAAAAAAGCGGCAGCATACTATACAATCCGAAGGGAGAAGTGCTATGAATATAATGAAAAAGTTGGGCATGTACTCGCTATGCGTACCAGGCAGATAGCGGCTGAAGGGACTGTAAGGGAAATTAGAGATGGAAATGGTAATTTGCAAACAGATCCGGAAGAGATTAGGGAAGTATTCAGGAAATATTATCAGACCCTATATGACTATCAATATCTCTGTAGTAATGAAGAGATCAGGGAGTACCTGGAGAATATCCCAACAGAGAGGGTTTTGGATACAGATGCAGATAGATTAGAAAGTGAGTTAGAGGTGGAAGAGATCAAGGAAGCTATGGGTAGACTCCCCTCAGGAAAGGCTGCTGGTCCGGACCAGATACCTTTAGAATTCTATAAAACTTTCTGGGGTATGCTGGCTAAAGAGTTAACTAAAGTGATCCAAGCTGCCCAGCTCGGTGAGTCTATCCCAAAGTCGTGGGGGGGTGCAGATATTGTTCTAATTTTAAAAAAAGGTAAGCCGCACACTGAGCCTGGGTCATACCGCCCCATCACATTAATGAAGAATGACACCAAAATATACTCAAAAGCTCTGGCAATGAGATTTGCTGAGGTGATAAGTGCTCTAGTCAGCTCAACTCAACATGGTTTTATTCCTGGTAGAGGAACCACCCACCACACTAGGAAAGTTATAACACTGCTCGATGCCGCCGAGGTCACAGGAGACCCGATGGCAGTAATGCTGCTGGATGCTGAAAAAGCGTTTGATCGGGTCTCCTGGGACTATTTGTGGTATACCTTAGCAAGATCTGGATTTAGGGGCGGTTTCATAAAAGCTTTACAAACTCTATATAAAGAACCGGTTGCGGCTTTACGAATCAATGGGGGCGCCACGGGTCAATTCGTGATTAAAAGAGGTACACGGCAGGGGTGCCCATGTTCCCCCCTACTCTTTGCCATGTATATGGACCCACTGATCCGTAAGCTAGACCTATGCCCAGAGATAACTCCATTACCAACACTGCTGGGACCCTGTAAGATATTGGCTTATGCTGATGACGTGGTGGTGGTCACTCCAAACCCCACGGAGGCAACTGTTTTTATAGAAGAAGAGGCCCGCAGATTTGGACAGATATCGGGGTATGCCCTAAATGCTTCCAAGACTCAGATTATTAAAAATTCAGCGACTGTGTGTGACGATAATCGTGTGGTCCAGCAGGGACCTATCTTGGAATAAATATATCAGCTGATATAAATAATTTGGTGGGAAATAATATCGCTCCAATAATAAGCAAAACAAAGAAAGATTTGGATCGTTATGAAAATTTACACTTATCATTAGTAGGTCGGGTCAACATTATTAAAATGATGATACTGCCAACATTTTTGTATATATTTAGGGCAATTCCACTTCTGTTTGATAATAAATGGTTCAAAATATGTGAACAAATGATCAATCGGTTTATATGGGCTAGAGGAAAGACACGCAGGGCATTGAGATACATGTCTCTACCGCGGGAGCGTGGGGGCTGGTCTTTACCAGATTTAAGAGTGTATTATTGGGCTGCTGCATTCCAAAATATGTTGGGATTGGTTGGGGGGGCTGACGTGGATGAATGGGACAATATCGGTTCACTTGCTATTTATGGTTTGGTCTTGGGTAAAAATGTGGAAAATATTTTTTTGAGATTCACTGAGGAAAGTTATTATAAAAAAACACGGTTTAAGACTATATTGGCTGCTTATAACTTTTGGAAGGGAATATCAAAAAAGATAGGAATTGGGAAATATAATTTTTATACTAGGTTTAAAAATAATCCTTCCCTCCCGAGTATGGTTTTTTCAGGAGCTGTATTTCAAGATTGGGAGAGGCGGGGGATAAGAAAGATCGGAGATATTCAGGGCCCCCAAGGTATATTACAATTTGTAGAACTGCAGGATAGATATACTTTAGATACAAAAAAATTTTTAAATACCTCCAAATAAGGAGATAAACAGGAAAAGAATGCCTTTGGGGTTTGATAGAAATGTATTGTTGGACCTTATAGAAGTAGGCTCCGATTGTACTATAAAGAGATTCTATTTTGAGATGACATCATTAAAAAAAGATGATATGGAGAAATGTATTAATAAGTGGTCTGAAGATTTGGATATAGCCAATGAGATCTTTTCAGAGTCATTAGAGATGGGAATAAAATTGTTGTGCTCATCATCCCTACAGGCTCAACATTATAAGATCTTATATCATTTGTATTATACGCCTGGGAAAATTGCTCAATGGGGGGGTCTCTCGGGAACCACCTGTTTCAGGTGTGGTAGTTCGGAGGCGGATTTAATACATATTTTTTCACTCTGCCCACAATTAGATAGTATAAAACAGGATATCGAGAAATTTTTGCAAAATGCACTATCAATCACAATAGAATTGAATCCAGCAATAATGCTATTAGGAGTTAACCCCGAGGGTCATGTGAACAATGAAAATTTTGTATTTGTTGTAATGGCTATTCTTAGACTGTTAGTGGCTTCGGTATGGTTGGATCCTAATCCTCCCACATATCATCAATGGCTGGGCAAGGTATTATCTATACAAAAGTTAGAATCCGCTGTGTATGCCAGGAGGGGGAAAAAGGGTAAGAAACTTGGTTTACAAATATGGGAGCCCCTCATTCAATGGAAACAAGGTCCCGATCATTGAATATTGGACTATTGGGGGGGGAAATTGAGAATGTATTGTATAGAACTTTATGTATCTACTGTATATATGGTTTATTTTGGAAAAATTAGGCATGAATTGGTACCATATTTTTTCCCTTGTTATTTGTATATGCTCCTATTGTAATTATGAATCTGTGCTGTTTTACATGGAATGCTATTGTGTCCTGCCCATGTCTTAAGGGAAAAGGGGGGGAAAACTCTTCAATAAAAATATAAAAAAAAAAAAAAAAGAAATTAGTTGGGATCCCCAGGTCCGTGCTAAGTCACGCTTTATGGCTAATAACTCCAGTTCACAAAATGTTGGTTTTCTTCTTGTTAGATCTACATCCTTTATGATTCCAAGCATTACAAATTAGGAAGACAGAGAACTTCACACTCTATTTGGCCCAGCATCCTGGATATATTTCAAAAGTATGTTTCTATCTTTCTTCAAATCCAGACTATGAGTAGAAATGCACAGTCCTCTTTGTTGTATGTTCCAATTCTGTGGTGTCAGCTTGTATTACAACATGCCCAATGGAGAACTTTCAATTGAGTCAGATCCCATCTTGCTTATACCATAACCTTCTGAGATTACATCAGGACTGCTTCCCAATGTTTTTTATTCAATTGGCCCACTCATCCTCCCATTTGATCCCCAAATGTATAAGGATATATAGAATGTTATTGACAAGTGTGCCCCAAACCCTTCAAAAGCACTCTCTTCTCCAGTGGGGCAAACTCAAGGATCTCAAGGGCCTGGAGGCAAGATGTAACAGTGTTGCATACACTTCACTGGTAGTATTACAGTAAGTCTCTCATCCAGGCCTTCACTGTAGGCAATGTAGAGGCACCCCAATGCAAAGAAACTTTTCTCTTGGGCAGTAGGAGGGCAACGCCATAGAGCGCCAAATCCAGCCCCTAAAGGTTAGACATATTCTAGCAACACAAATAAATGTCTGAAAAATGCCTCCCAATTTAGCAGGACAGAGGGGCTTTTCCACGCCAGGTGGAGAAAGTTGGCATGGCCAGTCACACACCGCGAGCAGCGGTGGGGCCTGGTGTGGGCCATCCTAGCTAGGAGTTTGGCGGTGACAGGCTCTGTGTATATAATATTTGAATTGAAGGAGCTAATATTTGAAGTTATTGGAAATATAGCGAGTCTGTTTGCACCAGTATGTCCATGTCTTGTCTGGCATGGGAGGCCCAGAACTTTCTCGCATACCGACCATGCCCCTCCTCCCACTTCTGGACAAAGTGTCTGAGCAAGGCAGTATAAGCGTAGCACCAGGTATGCACCGTCAGGTGGTGTAATCACTGTGGATAGGGGAGAAAACTCAGATAGTCTTACCGTTAAAGGAATTATCACAGTGACCATTGAGGCCTGGATCCTGTGCAAAGGGACCCTATCTAAGGAGGCCATGTCCTTGACAGAGTGCAACCACATGTCATGGAATAGGTTCTCCATAGTACGGAGTCCACATCGGGAGAGCATGTGCTTGGACAATGCTTCAGTGGTCAGGGATAGCCATGGATTGTTCGGGAGCAGCAAGTGTGGAGAGTAGAGGCAATCTGCCTTCAGGTATTGACAACGTTTTTTCTAAGCCCAGCATGTGGTATACAATGCTTGGATCTCAGTCGGAGATTTTGTGAGGCCAAGGGGAAGAATGGCAGAGAGAGAAGAGGGCAATTAGGTGACTGTTCGGGTTTACGTTATTGTAGTTGTCCATCTGGGTGATACCAATAATATAGGTAGTGTATTTGTGCTACCAAATATGCCTGCCCCCGGCCAACATCAGCCTAAGTAGCCTGCTCGCAAAGGTTTAAAATAAATTGGATGTAAGTGGGGTGGGATGTTTAGAAAGAGATGTAAAAAATGGGACAACATGACCATCTATTCTACCAGTGACCGATAGTGGGAGTGCTACCCATCAGTCTATCTGTGTTGATAAATGGTCAATTGCCAGGCCGTAGTTAAGGCGAATGATTTCAGAAGCTGTGCAAGGGGGTCATTGCACCTGCGCAAAGGGTAGTCTAGTGTAAAGGGGAGTGTGGAGTCCATAAAAGGGAAACTTTCAGACTTGGTCCAGGCGATAACAAGGCCAGAAAAGACTCCAAATTGTACAACCTCTGGGAGGAGTGGTGGAAGGTTGTTTTCAGGCTCACACACAAACAGATGCACATTGTCTGCATATAGAGAGGCCAGAAGGGGACCACGGTGATATCGGAAGCCCCGCTGGATGTGTCACTCCTGAGGTGTCGCACCAGCAGGTTCATGGCAATAATGAATAGTGGGGGCGAAATTGGAAAGGCCTGTCTGGTACCTTGCGATAGAGGGAATTGAGTGGTAAGTTCTCAATTGAATGAGAGCTGAGCCACTGGGGAAGTGTAAAGAAGATGGATGAGAGCACAAAAGCCACAAGGGAAGCCCAATTTGTTAAGTGCTGCATATTGGAATGAGCACTTCAGGGAATTGAATGCCTTTTCGGCATTTAATAAGATTGCAGCAGCAGGGAGTTCAGGTTTGATTTGATTGATTACTGCAAAATGTGTACGCCAGTCTGAAGAGAGGAGATCATTTGATCAATTAAAAGTGATATACATGTGGGGAGCACCTTGGCTAGAATTTTGTATGCTTGGTTTAGTAGGGATAGGGGTCTGTAAGAGATACACCTTTTGGGTGGTTTCACATGCTTTGGTAACATCCACTCGCATCATGGGAGGGAGCGTCCCAGATTCCAGTCCCTCCACATAAACCTCCTGGAGGTGCGGAACCAGTAGGGTTTTGAATGTCTTGAAGAAGATGCCGGTGAGTCCATCCGTGCCAGGGGCACAGGTGCCATTAAGATTGTCTCTAGCCTGAGACACTTTTTCAGTGTATATAGGCAAGCCCAAGAATTGACGCTGGCCCTCTTCAATCCAGACCATCGCCACTTCCTGTAAATAGTCAGAGAGTGTAGAATCCATCAGTGAGGAGCTCATAGTCTATAAGTGAGAATAGTAGGAGAAAAAAGCAACATTTATATCTGCACCCTGAGTGATATGGGTATTGTCATCTAGCCGCAACCTGGTAATGTATGAGGTCTGGCGTCGGGGGCTAAGTAGTCTAGCCAATGTCCGTCCCAGTCTCTCCACCTCCCCATACAACCGAGCTCATGCATATTTCCCCAAATGAATCGTTTTGCAGGCAGCGATTTCTTGGAAGTCTGGCAGAAGCAATGCATGTTGATGTATAGTAGAAGGTGGGTCAACCGACAGGGCTCGAATCTCAAGGTCCCTCAGCGCCCTCTTCGTTGCATCTAGGAGTGCATAAAGAGGCAAAAAAAGGTGCAGAAAGATATAAGAGGGGTACAGAAAAAGGCAAGAGAGGTGCAGAAAGAGGGAATAAGGGTACAGAAAGAGGTAAGAGGGGTACAGAAACAAGCAAGAAAAGTGCTGAAAGAGTCAAGAGAATTGCTACAAGAAGTGACAGTGGTTTAGAAATAAGCAGGAGCAGTGCAGAAAGAACCAGTGGAGGTACAATAAATGCAAGAGGGGTGCAGCAAGAGGTAGGAGAGGTGCACAAAGTGGCAAGAGAAGTACAGAAAGAGGCAAGAAGGGTGCTGAAAGAAGGAAAAGAAGTGCAGAAAGAGGCAACATAATTTCTGAAAGAAGCAACAGAGATATAGAAAGAAGTAATAGTGGTGTCGAAAGAGTCAAGTAAGACACAGTAGGAAGCAAGACAACTGCAGAAAGAACCAACTGTGGTACAAAAAGAGGCAAGAGGTATGTAGAAAAAGGTATGAGGGGTGCACAAAGAGTCAAGAAAGGTATAGAAAAAAGCTGGAGAGTTGCAGAAAGAGGGAAGAGTAGTGCAGAAAGAAGTACCAGAGGTGCTGAAAGAGGCGTGAAAGGTGCATATTGAGCAAGAGAAGAGCAGAAAGAGGCATGGGAGGTACAAAAAGAGGCAAGAGAGTTGCACAAAGAGGCAAAAAGATTGCAGAAAGAGGCACCAAGGGTACAGTCAAGTCAAAAAGTTTTTATTTGCTTTGGTACTCCACTGAGGACCACAAATTTAAAAACAGTTTACAAGGATAAGCATAATCATTAATATAATACTAAAAAAGATTTTAAGAATTTATAAAAATTATAGCAAACCCATTCATTAGTCGGATATTTACATAATTGTACTAAGCCTTTTACTGTAGTAATTTTGCATTTATGATAAAGAGGTTCAAGATATCTTTTACGCGCTTTAACAACAGTTGCATGTGGACATACGAATATGATATGCACAATATCTTGATCACCACCTAAACAAAGGCTACAGATAGGGGAATCACCTAGTGACCATTTTGATATGTAGGCGGAAACAGGTAAAATGCCTAAACGCAACATAGCAATAGATCTTCTTGCACCATGGGTTAGACAGAACCCTAGATACGGTCTTTTTTGCTTATATTCCAGCGACTCTATGTAAATTTTGTATGTAGATAACTTACTACAATGCATAAAATCAAGGTCATAACTTAGCCTCGGAGTAAAGCATTTCAAAAAGAGTTTTAACTGGGATTTTGTCCAGGATAACAGGATATCTTCAGTAATATTTGCTAGTTCAAATGCATCAGACATATTCTTGGCAAAGTTAAATTGACGAGAATCAGTTTTAAATATCTCAGTCTTTAACAAGAATCTCAATGTCCCTTCCTTTGCATGCAAGATGTTAAAGGCCCATCGAATGACATTTGCCACAGCTGTGGCATATGAGCTTGTTAATGCAAATTCCAGTCTAAGGGCCTGTACAGGTGTCGATGCTGAAACCTTAAGTATTCTTTTCAAAATCTTTCCTTCAGTTCTGTCCATGAAAGACCATTGTTTTATTGGTAAGTGTTCAGTTGCATAAGACAAAACCGAAGGTATTTTTACTTTGTACACTTTAAGCAGTGAAGAAAAATGCCTGTTTCCGGTGGCGGTGTACATTCTAGATAATGCCCCAGCGTGTATCTCGGATTTTCTCTTTAGATTACTAATTTGTTTAAAATTTTGTAATTTCTTTGTGAAAATCCTGCCGAGGTAGATATATTCATCTACTTCCTCGACTTTTATTCCATTAAGGTTCCAACTATATTTAGCACTGTTTTTCCTGCCAGAGAACGCTACTACTTTTGTTTTTGTCAAATTCGGGATTAAGAAATGTTCCTTCGAATAAACATTTAAAGAGTCCAGTAGGTTTTGGAGGCCAAACGGTGTGAGGTCTAACATGACTATGTCATCTGCGTACAACAACGCATGTATGCTTTGATTAGCAACCTTTGGTGGCAAACTAGAGCACTGTTGTAAGCAGAGTGGAAGGTCGCTCAGATATAGTGAAAATAAAATTGGTGCAAGAAGGCATCCTTGCTTAAGACCATTCGAAGTATTAATTGGTTTCGTCAGACCTTTTTCGCTTCCCATTTGGACCTGGGACCAGGTATTCGTATGTAGTTGAATTATAATTTGCAACAGACTTTCAGATAGCCCCAGTCTTCGCAGTTTTTTCCATAGTAGTTGTCTATCCACGCGATCAAACGCAGTGGAATAGTCTATAAATGCAGCATACACTGGTTGTGATTTCCGCCCAATGTATTTGTCAAGTATAGTCTGGAGAATTGAGATGTTGTCTAGAACTGAGTGATTCGGACGAAAGCCTGCTTGATACATTGGAATTATACCCTTTGAAAAACACCAGTCTTTTAGTCTATCCAGTACCTCAGCAGCGAAGATTTTGCCTGTCGCATCCATTAGTGCGATTTGGCGGTAATTACTCGCCACGTTTTGGTTCCCTTTTTTGAATATGGGTATTATAATACTTCCCTGCCATGATTTTGGTATTCTCCTAGTACTAAGAATAAAATTAAAGAGCGGTGTTAACATTTGACTCCATTCCCTTGGATTTGACTGTAAAACTTTAATTGGAATCAGATCTGGGCCTGAAGCGGAGGTGTTCCTGGCTTTTCTGATGTGAATTTCAATAGAAAATACTGTGCTTTTCTCTAATGGGATTAGGTTACTTTCAGAGGTAAGATCATCTGCGTTATTATCAGTTCCAGTTGGGTTTGCTTTATATAGGTCAGTTAGATAGGTTTCCCATTCCTGGGGTGGTACCGGTATAGCATACAGTTTCTTTTTAGCTCCAGTGATTTTACCTATCAATGACCAATATTTTCTTTGGTTATATAGCTTTGCCGCTTCGTGTATGTCCACCCAATTTTTGTCGTATAGCCGTCTTTTCTTTCTATTCTTGTCTCTTCTGAGTTGGTTTTTTAATTTGTTTATCTCTTGTTGGACATCAGATGAATAATTTAAAAATTGCCCTCGTATAAGTTTATTTTTTTTCCTCCTAATTACGTTGTCGTTGGAGGTTTTGTGAATTATATTTCTTCGTGAATTTTCCCTATCGGTGAGAAATTTTTTAAGATATGTCATAATACATTCAAAATTTGTTATTTGATCTTCCGAATGTAGATTGGTTACAATTTTATTTAGCAGAATCATTCTGTTTATGTGGTCGACCGTTCCTGCGTTCCAGAAAATTCGCCTTTGCTTATTATTAATTTCAACATTCCCATCAAAATACATATTTGGGTTTAATAAAGATGATTTGAGCGACCACCCAGTGTTTAAGCATAAGAGTGCATGATCGCTGACTTCTGTGAAAATAATTTTCAAATAATGAAATGTGTCCGCTAACTCTATATTGCTTATTAGATAGTCGATAGTTGAGGGGGATCCGTTTCCGCGCCTTGTAAAGGATGCCGGTCTATCACCCTCTACATATCCATTCAAAATTGACCCATTTATGCTTGGAAGCGATGCTAATAACATTTTCCCTCTTTTATCAGAGGCTTTTCCTTTTGGGAATATTGGAGTAGGAAAATCTAGAGTTTCGTCTTCATAAGTTTTTGCCCATTTACCAATTTCAGCGTTGGAAATTTTCCCATTCACATCACCCATAATTAGAAACGGAGTATTTCCTCTCTCATCAATTATTTTAGACATTGAATCTAAAGTCTCTATGAAAATGACATCCTGAGAGGTACCTGGTGGAATGTACATGTTGAAAAGCAGCAGGGTCTTATTGTGGTCAGAGATATTAGTTTTTAACGTGATCTTGATGCACTGGTAATTGTCAGATTTAGAATCGACTATTTCTTGAGTCCATTGATGTTCCTCACTTAAAAGAATAGCTAAACCACCCTTTGCATGACCTTTACTCACTGCTATAGCCGGAATGTCATAGACATAGTAACCCTTCCAAGGGTACAGAAACAAGCAAGTGAGGTATAGAAAGAGTCAAGAGAGGTACAGAAACAGCCAAGAGAGGTGCAGAAAGAGGCAAGAGAAGTGCAGAAAGAGGCAAGTGGTATGCAGAAACAGGCAAGAAAGGTACAGAAAGAGGGAAGATGAGTGCAAAAAGAGGAAACAGGGGTACAGAAAAAAGCAATACAGGTGTAGAAAGAAGCATGGGAAGTACAGAATGAAGCAACAGGGGTGCAGAAAGAGGCAAGAGAGGTGCAGAAGGAATCAAGAGAACTACACAAAGAGGCAAGAGAGTTGCATAAAGAGAAAAAAGAGGTACAGAAAAAGGGAACAGAGGTGTAGACAGAGGCAAGAGAGGTATAAACAGATAAAAGGGGTACAGAAAGAGGCAAGAAGTGTGTGGAAATTTGCAAGAGAGGTGCAGAAAGAAGCAAGAGCAGTGCAAAAGAACAAAAAGGTGCAGAATGTAGCAAGAGGGGTACAGAAAGAGGAAAGTGAAGTACAGAACGAAGAAAAAGAGGTGCAAGAAGAACCAGCAGAGGTGGAAAAAGAGGCAAGAGGAGTGCACAAAGGGATATGAAAGGTGCACCAAGAGGCAAAAGGGATACAGAAAAAGGCAAAAGAGGTGCATAAATAGGGAAGAACGGTGCAGAAAGAGGTAATTGGGATACAGCAAGGGAAGCAAGAAAAGTGCAGAAAGAGTCAACAGAATTGCTGAAAGAAGCAACAGAGATTTAAAAAGAAGCAAGAGCAGTGCAGAAAGAACCAGCAGAGGTGCAAAAAAACACAAGAGGGATGCAGCAAGAGGTAGGAGAGGTACACAAAGAGGCAAGAGAAGAACAGAAAGAGGCAGGAAGTGTGCAGAAAGAAGGAAAAGAAGTGCACAAAGAGGCAACAAAATTGCTGAAAGAAGCAACAGAAGTGTCAAAAGAAGTAACAGAGTTATAGAAAGAGGCAAGTAAGATACAGAAAGAAGCAAGAGCACTGCAGAAAGCACCAACAGTGGCGCAAAAAGAGGCAAGAGGTATGCAGAAAAAGGTATGAGGGGTGCACAAAGAGGCAAGAAAGGTACAGAAAGAGGCAAGAGAGTTGCAGAAAGAGGGAAGAAAAGTGCTGAAAGAAGTACCAGAGGTGCTGAAAGAGTCGTGAAAGGTGAATATTGAGCAAGAGAAGTGCAGAAAGAGGCAAGGGAGGTACAGAAAGAGGCAAGAGAGTTGCACAAAGAGGGAACAGGGTTGCAGAAAGAGGCACCAAGGGTGCAGAAATAAGCACGTTGGGTGTAGAAAGTATCAAGAGAGGTGCAGAAACAGCCAAGAGAGGTGCAGAAACAGGCAAGATAAGTGCAGAAAGAGGCAAGTTATAAGCAGAAGCAGGTAAGAAAGGTATAGAAAGAGGGAAGATGAGTGCAAAAAGAAGCAACAGGGGTGCAGAAAAAAGCAAGACAGGTATAGAAAGAAGCATGGGAAGTGCAGAATGAAGCAACAGGAGTGCAGAAAGAGGCACAAGAGGTGCAGAAGGAGTTGAGAGAACTACAGAAAGAGGCAAGAGAGTTGCAGAAATAGGCAAAAGAGGTAGAGAAAAAGTGAACAGAGGTGTAGACAGAGGCAAGAGAGGTACAAAACAGGTGAAAGGGGTGCAGAAAGAGGCAAGAAGGGTGCAGAAAGAGGCAAGAAGGGTGTGGAAATGTGCAAGAGAGATGCAGAAAGAAGCAGGAGCTGTGGAAAAGAACAAACAGGTGCAGAATGTAGCAAGGGGGGTACAGAAAGAGGCAAGTAAACTACAGAACGAAGAAAAAGAGGTGCATGAAGAACCAGCAGAGGTGGAAAAAGAAACAAGAGAGGTGCAGAAAGGGATAGGAAAGGTACACGAAGAGGCATACAGAGGTGGGCAGAATGAGGCAAGAGAGGTGTAGAAAGAGGGAAGAGGAGTACAGAATTTTGGAACAAAGGTGCAGGAAGAAGCCAGAGCAGTGTATAAATAACTAACTAAGAGGTGCAGAATGTGGCAAGAGGGGTACAGAAAGAGGTAAGTGATGAGCAGAAAGTGGTAGGAGAGGTGCACAAAGAGGCAAAAGGGGTACAGAAAGAGGCAGAGGGGGTGCAGAAAGAGGAAGAAAACTACAGAAAGAAGCAACAGAGGTGCTGAAAGAGGCATGAAGGGTGCAGAAAGAGACAAGACAGTGAAGAAAGAGGGAAGAGAGGTGTAGAAAGAAGCAAGAAAATTGCACAAAGAGGGAAAGGGGTGCAGAAACAGGCAAAAGGGGGGGCAGAAAGAATCAAGAGAGGTGCATACTGAGGTAAGAGAGTTACAGAAAGAAGCAACTGAAGTGCAGAAGGAGGCAAGAGAACTGCAGAAAGAGGCAATAGAGGTGCGGAAAGAGGCAAGTGAGGTACAGAAAGAAGCAACAGAAGTGCAGAAAGAAGGAAGAGGGGTGGAGAGAGAGGCAAGCGGTGTGCAGAATGAAGTAAGACAGGTATAGAAAGAAACAACAGAAGTGCAGAAAGAAGGAACAGAGGTGCAGAAAGAGGCAAAAAAAGGTGCTGAAAGACATAAGAGGGGTACAGAACAAGGCAAGAGAGGTGCAGAAAGAGGGAAGAAGGGTGCAGAAAGAGGTAAGAGGGGTACAGAAAGAAGCATATGAGGTGCATAAAGAGGCAGACATTCAGAAAGAAGCAAGAGAGATGCGACAGTAGAAGATGATTACAGAAATAGGCAAGAGAATTGCAGAAAAAGAAAGAAATGTGCAGAAAGAAGCAACAGGTGCAGAAAGAGGCAAGATAGATACACAAAGAGGCAAGAGAGTTACAGAAAGAGGCAAGTGAATTGCAGATGGAGGCAATAGAACTGCAGAAAGAGGTATTAGAGATACAGAAACAGGCAAGTGAGGTGCAGAAAGAAGCAAGATAAGTGCAGAAAGAGGGAAGAGGGATGACAGAGAGGCAAGAGGGATACAGAAAGAAGCAAGACAGGTGTAGAAAGAAACAAAAGAAGCGCTGAAAGAAGGAACAGAGGTGCAGAAAGAGGCAAGTGAGGACCAGATAGAAGCACGATAAGTGCAGTAAGGTACAGAAAAAAGCAAAAGAAGTGCAGAAAGATGCAAGAGGGGATCCAGGAAGAACAAAGTGAGGTGCAGAAATAGGCAACAGAGGTGCTGAGAGATGCACGAAGGGTGCAGAAAGAGGAAAGAGAATTGCAGACAGATGTAACAGTCACAGAAAGAGGCAAGAGTGGTGCAGAAAGAGGGAAGAGAGATATATAATGAGTCAAGAGAGGTGCACAAATAGGGAAGAGGGGGGCAGAATGAGGCAGGAGGGGTGCAGAAAGATACAATAGAGGTGCGGAAAGAGGCAAGAGAGGTGCATAAAGAAGCAAGTGAAGTGCAGAAAAAGGCAACAGAGGTGCAGAAAGAGCAGGAGGGGTGCAGAACGAAGAAAGAGATGTATAGAAAGAGGCACGAGAATTGCTGAAAGAAGCAACAGAGGTGTAAAAAGAAGCAAGGGAAGTGCAAAAAGAGGCAAGTGAGGTGCAGAAAGAAGCAAAAGCAGTATAGAAACAAGCAACAGAGGTGCAAAAAGAGCAAGAGAGCTACAAAAAAGAGGCAGGAGGGGTGCAGAAAGAAGGAAGAAAAGTGCAGAAAGAAGCAAAAGAGGTGCTGATAGTGGCACAAAGGGTGAAGAAATATTAAGAGAAGTACAGAAAGAACAAACAGAGGTACAGAAAGAAGCAAGAAAGGTGCAAAAACAGGCAGGAAAGGTACAGAAAAAGGGAACAGAAGAAAGCAAGACTGGTGCAGAAAGAAACAAAATATGTGCAGAAAGAAGGAACATAGGTACAGAAAGAGGCAAAAAAGGTGCAGAAAGACATAAGAGGGGTAGAGAAAAAGGCAAGAGAGGTGCAGAAAGAGGGAAGAAGGGTGCAGAAAGAGATATGAGGGGTACAGAAATAAGCATATGAGGTACAGAAAGAGGCACATACATGCAAAAAGAGGCAAGAGAGATGTAGAAAGTAGAAGTGAATTGCAGAAAGAGGCAAGAGTAATGCAGAAAAAGATAGAAATGTCCAGAAAGAAGCAACAGAGGTGCAGAAACAGGCAAGAGAGGTACACAAAGAGGCAAGAGCGTTACAGAAAGAGGCAAGTGAAGTGCAGAGATGAGGCAATAGAACGGCAGAAAGAGGTAATAGTGGTGCAGAAACAGGCAAGTGAGGTGCAGAAAGAAGCAAGATAAGTGCAGAAAGAGGGAAGAGGGATGGAGAGAGAGGCAAGTGGGATACACAAAGGAGCATGACAGGTGTAGAAAGAAACACAAGAAGTGCAGAAGGAAGGAACAGAGGTACAGAAAGAGGCAAGTGAGGACAAGATGAGTGCAGAAAAAAGCAACAGAAATGCGAGAAGAAGAAAGAGAGGTGCAGAAAGAGTCAAATAAAGTATAGAAAGACATAGAAGGGGTACAGAAAAAGGAAAGAGAGGTGCAGAAAGAGGGGAAAGGGTGCAGATAGAGGCAAGAGGGGAAAAGAAAGAAGCAAATGAGGTGCAGAAAAAGGCAACAGGCATGCAGAAAGAGGCAAGAGAGATGCAGAAAGTGTAAGAGATTTGCAGAAAAGGCAAGAGAAGTGCAGAAAAAGAAGAAAGAAATGTGCAGAAGGAAGCAACAAAATGCAAAAAGAGGCAAGAGAGGCAGAAAGAGAGGCGGAGAAGGAAGCAAGAGTGGCTTTAACACCCACATTTAGCAATAAGTAACAGATGACCATTCTGGGTTTGCAAAGGGCCTTCCACCATGCTGTAACACTTGTCGCTGCATTTTTGGTAACGTTTATGCTGCTTTTGCTAGTAATAAGGCTTTTTTTGTTCAAATCTGCAGATTAGGGAGCACATGATGAATTATGTGGATGATGCAGAAAATGTATATTTGTGCAAAAGTCAGTGCAGCCAAACAGTCACATAATTCCAGTGCCCATGCTCATACTGCTGACTCGGTCCACAAATGCTCCTCAGTGAGTCATTCTTTTTTTTTGTCTCACTAAGTTCATAGTTGAGCTTCTATGGAAACAATGAAGACTAAACCTGAGGTTACCACTCCACAACACCGACTACCATACCACATAATTACTCTTCATAGCACATAATCCCACTCTACATAATTCCTATGCACTAAATACCACATGCTTCCTATCCTCATAATTTCACTGCACAACATACCACGTAATTCCACTACACATAATGTACATCCACACTATTCCAAAAAACATTAGTACAAAATGTTACATTTACAATGCCAATAGCTCTATGTCTCACAAATGCGAAACCTTTTACATTGCAAACACTTCTTTAACTAGAAGTTGCGTTTGCAAAGTGGTATAGAAAGGGTGCTGGGCCTCTGACGAGCGCTCAAGGATTTCGCAGCATAGGACTTACAGGAGGTACCAGGAGGGCTTTTTGGTCCCCAAAGTCCCTCAGGAGTAAATTGGACTTCATGCCCCAGGAGGCGCGTTTGCAGAGTGGCAGAGAAAGGGGGGCATGGCCTCCTAGCACATCTTTGCAATCCCAGTGTGTGGGACTTACTGGAGGTAACAAAAGGGAAGTTGGCCCCCAAGGACATCCTTAGGGGCCAACTACCCCTCCTATTTCCTCCAGTAAGTCTCACACAGCAGGATTGCTAAGTTCTCATAGCAGGCCATACCCCCTTTGTCCACCACTCTGCAAATGCGCTCCAGTCCTTTAGGGGCCAACTAGCCTACCTGTTACCTCCAGTAATCCCCACACAGTGGGATTGCTGTGAGGTAGACATAGGCCACGCCCCTTCTTCCACCATTCAGCAAATGCACCTCTTGGCTCGCTCTTGGTTGGGGGATTAAGTCCCCTTTCCTCCTGGGGTCCCTGGGGGCCAACTAGCCCCCTGTTACCTCCAGTAAGCCCCATACAGCTAGATTGCTGAGTGTGCTCAAAAGTCACGCCCCCTTGTTACACGACTCTGAAAACGTGAATTGTGGTACACTGCTGCTCGTGGGATAAAGTCCACTTATGTCCTGAGGTCCTCAGGCCAAAAGAGGACCTCATCACCCCACCAGCAGTGCGCCAAGAGGTGAGTTTGAAGAGTGGTGTAAAAAGGGGCATGGCCTTGGACCACCTATCTGAAATCCAGCTCTGTGACACTTATTGGAGGTACCTGGTGGGCTAGTTGGACCCCAGGGACCCTCAGTATTCAAGGGGACTTTATTTCCCAAATTAGAACACGCCATGGGGCGTGACTGCTAAGATGCAGATCCCCTTGCCCAAAAGCAATCTGCTTTTCTTTTTGGAAGCAGGAGCAGGTTTCCTGCTCTCGCTTCCAAAAAGCAAAGCAGTGTTTGCTATGACAGGGCGGGAGCAGCACGGCTCCCGCCCTGCATAGCAAACGGCAATGTCTTGGGGTGGGCACCCCAGAACGTTGCAGGAGCTGGCCCTGGGGAATGGTGGTCCACAGGGCCATCAAGGGGTCCAGTGGGGGGCCGCGCAGCCCCCCTCACTACATTTTCAAAGCCCCGGGAAGGTGGTGGTCCCCAGGGCCAGTGGTCCACTGCGGACCCCAGCATTTGAATAATTAGTGTCCCGGGGAGGTGGTGGTCTCCAAAGGCAGTGTGCGGAGAGCAGGAGCTCCCCCACACCTATTTGATATTAATTTAGACCCTGGGGGGGAGCCCCTCCCACATCCAATTATAAAAACCCCGGTGAGTTGGTGGTCCCCAGGGCAGCAGGAGGCCCTGTGCCCCCACACATAATTAGCATAGCTCTGGGGAGGTGGCGGTCCCTGGGGCTGGGGGGGCCCCCACAGGCTCCCGGGAGCTGGTCCACCCGGGTGCTCATTAAAATGAAGCGAGCAAGCCTGTGCTTCATTTTATTTTATTTTCTTGGCAGGATTCGCTCACCCATCGCGAATTCTGCCAATTAAAAAAATATATATACTTTTTGGACCCCTAAGCAGGCCTAGGGGGTCAGGGTGTTTCTACTATGCCCCCTTTTCTTGTTTTTCATCTTTTTTTCACCCTTTTTCTTGTGATTCAGGTACTGAGTCACAAGATGGCTGCCAATACTTCTTGGTTTGGAGTGTTGGCAGCCAATCAGAGAAAAGCGCATGCCCGGGAGGGTTCTCGATATTTTCTTTTATTTCTCAGGAACCACTGAACAGATTTATACCTTTTTAAAAACCACGCTTTCTGTTCCTACCTTTTTGCCAAATATCATGTAATTCCATTCAGCAGTTCGTGCTGTAGCCTATTTCAAAATCCCTGAACATTGAGAAAACATGTTTCGGGAGCCCCTTTTTTCTTGGCCCCTGCTTGACAAATCGCCCCCAAACTTTCAAGACAGGATCTGACCTGAGTGAACCATTAGTTTGGAAAATGTCTGGAAGATTCGTCAAACGACGCCAAAGATATTGGCAAATCAAAAAACGCTTTTCCTAAGGATAATATGTCATAACTATAACTTAAAACTATGTCCCTGCTGCGTCTAAGTGAAAGATTGTAGTCCCTCTGTACCTGCGTGTGTGGATTTTTTAATGGTGTCATCACCCATGGCATGAGTGCATAACCTTTGTCAGCTGAAAAAAGGTATTGGAAAAAGAGGCACTTTAGTCATCAATCATGATGTGGAGGAGAGGTACATTAGTCATCATTGGGTCCAGTATCCAGCATTCTACATTCACCTTCCACACAGTCAAATGCATGCCATTAAACAGCATACCTTTGCCAATTGGTAACAGCTTACACATTACTACACTGCCAATAGTGCTGTCCTTTGTGATATATCATTATTTTAGATTCAGCAAAGTTTTGATGCCTTGTAGGTTGTGATTAGTCAATAATGTCAATGTGTAGTTAGAGGCACTTATCTAACACGCTTCACATTTTTGGGTGTATGACCTGGAAGGTGAGGAGGCTGAAGAATGAAACAATAAGGTATCAAGACCAACTGTTAAAACAATATAGTGGAGGAACTTCATCTTACCAACTATACATATAATTTCTAGTCTTGCAGATGATACTTCCCCTTTTACCTATCACGTATGCCACTGTAACTATAGGTTGGTAAATGTATTGAAAAACAAACTATTAATTTAAACCCTGGGGAGGTGGCGGTCCCCAGGTCTTGGGGGGCCTGGGAGCCCCCCCCACATCCAATTATAAAAGCCCCGGTGAGTTGGTGGTCCCCAGTGCTGCGGGGGCCCTGTGCCCCCACACATAATTAACACTGTGTATAACTCATCCTTTCACATTGTACTAACCTAAAATTGTCCTACAACACTCACAACAAACACTGAAACATAAATTAGCCATGTGGTAACTGAGATAGCAAAGGTGTTCACTAATGTGTACCGAGGCCAAATAGGCTAGCAATGCAATGATGACAATAGGTGGATGTCCTATGCCAACCACCATGAATGTGCAATGGCACTTTAAATTTGTAAACTAACCGTATCCTCAGCACAGCACACTTACTGTGTGTCTCAAGCCACAAAAAAACGGATGCAATTCTTATGAGTAGAGTATGTCAGGGGTCTCAACAAACATGGCCATCACATGTAAGGTGACATACAACTAATTGCACTCTCAAAGGCAAATAATGTGGTCAGAAAGTTAGAAAAACGAATGGTACCAAAATGAAGAGGAATCACCTAGCTTGAAAATGCTACACAACCAATTTAAACATTGATAGGTTAATGGATGTAATCTAGACATTTCTCAGCACTACATCTGTCAACATATCAATATAGTTCCTAAGCATAGTTGAAAACAAATGATAACATGTACTCCTAGGAAATGGTTATGTCACATAATGTCAACTGTTGCCAGGAATCTGTACAACACTAATGAGCACATACAAATATCATATGGGTGTCCCATCATCCTATGGTAACATCTCCTTACACGTTAATGCACATATGGGCCTAAAAACCTAGTCGTACACAAGCAAATTTTACCACAGCATGCAGGACACAAATCAACATATTTCCCTAAATAACAGGACATGTTTAATGTGTCAAAACTACTCAGGTCACATTTACCAGGGATACCACCAACAGCACCTCACTTTTAGTGATGCTCTGGTGCCAAATTCCCCTTCTACTGATGTTCAAAGTGGTGTCAAGCCACGTAACGTGGCTGAATGTTGTATTGACCCTTGACCCGGTCACTCCACTACCGCACGGCCCCCGTGTGCCCGTATTCTGCTGCCGCTGCCTGCTTGGCCCTCTTGCTGCCGCCTCTCCTTAGGGCCCCTGCTCTCCAGGCTTGCCCTCGCTCTCCAGGCTTGCCCAGGCTTGCCCTCGCTCTCCCCCGCTCCGCTTTCCCTCTCTTTCCAACCCCCCTCTGCTCCCCGCCGCTGCTCTCCTGCAGCCCCGCCCCCTTCTCCTGTCTCCCGCTCCCCATTCGCCGCCCCGCTCCTGCCTCCCAGCTGCTCCTCCCTCCCACTTGACCATAAATGGCGGGGACTGCAGGCAGTGAGCTGTGACCCTTTACCCGGTCACTCCACTATCGCACGGCTCCGTGTGCCCGGATTCTGCTGCCGCTGCCTGCTTGGCCCTCTTGCTGCCGCCTCTCCTTAGGGACCCGGCTCTCCAGGCTTGCCCTCGCTCTCCAGGCTTGCCCAGGCTTGCCCTCGCTCTCCCCCGCTCCGCTTTCCCGCTCTTTCCAACCCCCCTCTGCTCCCCGCCGCTGCTCTCCTGTGGCCCGCCCCCTTCTCCTGTTTCCCGCTCCCCATTCGCCGCCCCGCTCCCGCCTCCCAGCTGCTCCTCCCTCCCACTTCGCCAAATGGCGGGGAACGTGCGTACGCGCAGCGGGCGTGCCGATTGCCCGCCGAAGGTGCGCCAAAGGCAAGCCCGTCTATGCCCGTCCACGCCTGGACCGTGCCCAGCGCCAGAACCCCTGGACCCCGCCAGAGCCAGCCAACCTGACTGAGCTATGACGCCGCCACCCTCCACGCACTCAACACCGGCCGACATCCAGCCTGCTACCCAGCCACCCCGAAACGCACCCACAGAGCCTTCACCTGCCACGCCTGATACTTCACCTGCACTCGGTCCTGCACCGCGCCAGCCAAAACAGCCGCCAACAACAACCACCTGAAGTGCATCCTGCTCAACACCCGCTCCATCCACAGGCACGCCATCGAACTATGGGACCTCCTGGACAAAACAGCACCAGACGTCGCCTTCTTCACGGAAACCTGGATGAACGCCTCCTCAGCCCCCGACATCGCCATTGCAATCCCGGACGGCTACAAGATCATCCGGAGGGACCGCGTCAACCAGACCGGAGGAGGCATCACCATCGCCCACAGAAACACTATCCGCATCACGACCAACACCGACGACACCCTCGCCACCGCAGAGCACCAGCACTTCCAGATTCACACCGACCCCAAGACCACCCTCAGAGGAACCCTCATCTACAGACCCCCGGGACCACGCTCACACTTCAGCGAGGCCATCGCAGACGTCATCGGCCCGCTCGCCCTCACCTCCCCCGACAACATCCTCCTAGGAGACCTCAACTTCCACCTGGAGAACGACCAGGACAACAACACCACCGCCCTACTCGCCAACCTCGGATTCAAGCAACTTGTCAACACCCCCACCCATTACGCCGGCCACACGCTTGACCCCGTCTTCTCCTCCAGCAACCACATCTCCTTCAGCCACACCACCGAGCTCCACTGGACCGACCACAGCTGCATACACTTCAACTTCAGGAAAACAACGACCCACCACCGCCCTCAACAAACCCCCCGAAGATGCTGGAGCAAGATCACCACCGACCGACTCACCATCTCCTTGAGCCTAAACCCTCCCACCAACACCACGGACCCCAACGAAGGAGCCCGCAACCTCACACAGTGGATCACCGACTGCGCCGACACCCTTGGTCCACTGAAAAACCCTCCCAGCAATCTCAACAGCAAGAAATCCGCGTGGTTCACCAACGATCTCAAAGACTCCAAGAAATCCTGCCGTGACCTCGAGAAAGCCTGGCGCCACAACCAGTCAACAGATAACATGACAGCCCTCATGAACGCCACCCACAAACACCACCGGCTGATCCGCACCACCAAAAGGTCATCCTTCAGAGAACAACTGGACAACAACACCCACAACAGCAAGGACCTCTTCAACGTCGTGAAAGAGCTCTCCAACCCCAACGCCAGCAACAACGACATCACGCCTTCTCAAGTCCTCTGCAACTCTCTGGCCACCTTTTTTCACCATAAGATCGTCGACATACATGACAGCTTCGGCGCTCAGAACTCGTACCCCACCACCAAACCTACACCCCCCACCACCACCCTGTGCGCCTGGACTCAGGTCAGCACGGAAGATACCACCCACACGATGAACACCATCCACTCGGGCTCCCCAGCCGATCCCTGCCCACACCACATCTTCAACAAAGCCAACTCTATCATCGCCCCCAAACTTCGGGACATCATCAACTCCTTCATATCCGCCACCTTCCCGGAGAGCTGGAAGCAGGCAGAGATCAGCGCCCTCCTGAAGAAACCCACCGCAGACCCCTCAGACCTCAAGAACTTCCGCCCCTTCTCGCTCCTCCCCTTCCCTGCAAAAGTAATTGAGAAAAGCATCAACAAACAGCTGACAGCCTTCCTGGAGACGAACGGCTCCCTCGACCCATCGCAGTCCGGATTCAGAGCAAACCACAGCACCGAGACCGCCCTCATTGCGGCCACCGATGTCATCTGGACCCTGCTGGACAACGGAGAAACCGCCGCCCTCATCCTGCTCGACCTTTCGGCTGCGTTTGACACGGTCTGCCACCGCACCCTGACAACCCACCTCCGCCACGGCGGGATCCAAGGAAAGGCCCTGGAATGGATCACCTCCTTCCTCTCCGACAGAACCCAAAGAGTCCGTCTCCCGCCCTTCCTTGCAGAAGCCACCAAGATCATCTGCGGCGTACCTCAAGGCTCCTTGCTCAGCCCCACCCTCTTCAACATCTACATGAGCCCCCTCGCAGCCATCGCACGCAAGCACAACCTCAACATCATCTCCTACGCCGACAATACTCAACTGATCCTCTCCCTCACCAATGACCCCACCTCCGCCAGAGTCAGCTTCCAGGACGGAATGAAATACATCGCAGACTGGATGAAGCTCAGCCACCTGAAACTGAACTCAGACAAGATGGAAGTCCTCATCCTTGGCCCATCCATCTCCGCCTGGGACGACTCCTGGTGGTCCCCTGCTCTGGGCCCCCCACCCAAGCCCACGGACCACGCACGCAACCTGGGCTTCATCCTTGACTCCTCCCTCACGATGGCCAGGCAAGTTAACTCCGTTACCTCCTCCTGCTTCAACACACTCCGCATGCTCCGTAAGATCTTCCGCTGGATCCCCACTGGTACCCGGAAAACGGTCACCCAGGCCCTCGTCACCAGCCGTTTGGACTACGGGAACGCCCTCTACACTGGGACCACCGCCAAACTACAGAAAAGACTCCAGCGCATCCAGAATGCCTCAGCATGACTCGTCTTAGACATCCCCCGACACAGCCACATCTCCGCCCACCTGAGGGACTTGCACTGGCTCCCCGTCAGCAAGAGGATCACGTTCAGACTCCTCACCCACGCACACAAGGCTTTCCATGACTTGGGCCCTGAATACCTCAACAACCGCCTCACGTTCTACACACCAGCTCCGCTCCGCCAGCCTCGCCCTCGCCACCGTCCCACAGATCCGCAGAACCCCCACCGGAGGAAGATCCTTCACCTACCTGGAACACCCTCCCCACCCACCTACGACTCACCCAGGACCATCTCTCCTTCAGGAAGCAACTCAAGAACTGGCTTTTCGAGCAGTAGCAGCCCCCCCCTCCGCAACTTGAGACCCTAGCGGGTGAGTAGCGCACTTTACAAATACTCTTGATTGATTGATTGATTGATTATTGACATTTAGGCACATATACATGCTACACTAAGGGGGTCATTATGATGACATGCGGTGGCAATCTGCCCAACCGCTATTTACCCCTGACATATTAACATGGCGGGGGTACCATGGCGGATGGAAAGACTGTCCAGCGCTTTTCTGCCGGCAGGCGATAGTCACGATTGCCTGCCAGGCGGTAAAGGTGGCAATGCCAGTCATATTATAATGAGTGCGGTGAGCATGCCTTTCCATGGCGGAGACTCCGCTATGGAAAGGCATGTGGAGAATGACGTTTGGGGCGTGTTGGGGCCCCCAGGGGTATTGGTGGCCTCCAACGGGACCATAGATTCCCCCAGCTGCACTGAGGGTACCTATGGTACCCCCTTCATTGCCATACAGAAGGTTGCAGGCACCTCGCGGTGCTGGTCACGTTGTGCATTGCAATGCACTGCATGCATCTTTAACATTGCGGCGGGTGCTTTTTACAGCACTGCCCGCCGCAATTTTAAAGGCAAGAATGCGCCCACCAGTGTGGCAGGTACATCCTAATTTGCCTCTTGGGACTGCCACACCTCTGGCAGGTGGTCCCATTTTCTGTCATGGTTTGTCCGCCCGCCATCGTAATGGGGCCCTAAGTGTGAAAAGGGGCACAAAGGGTGTTGTAAAGGGTCTTTTCTGTAACATACTTAGCCTCATGATGCGGCTCCAGATTTAGTAATCTGAGGTTGTTCCAAAATATGTAATGTTGTGTACTTCCTAAAAATTAATAGAAACTGCACGTTTGTTGGACAACATAAACTAAGGATTGGTGTCTAGACTGGACTGATACCGGACACCCTCACAGGAATATAAGACTATAGACCAGCCAGCTCACAGTGCCACCATATGCCCTCTAACCTTACCAAGGAGCAAATAGTTTCTGGAAACCATCGAACATGACAACCCTTGACCCTTCAGGGATTATTGGAAAAGTACAGTACTTTTCTCTCAGTCAATCGTTCTTGCTGAGTCTCAGAGAGATCCACAGAATAAACATTTTCAATAAGCATTTATTGAATCAGCGTAATTCTAGTATAAAACATGTTTGCTGTGACAATCAATAGACATAATCTAACGTAAGAGATTACAAGCACCAATAGAGTAAATAGAAGGTAGATTTCTACCACGATGGTAAAACAGTGAATATACGCAGGCATATGAACATGAGAGTAATCAAGTGTGCTCCTACGATGGGGACCTAAGTGTATGTAGCATATATGTGGGTGCAATACCAAGAATTCCCTAGGAAAAGACAACTTCAATACCTGATGAAAGAGAATGACGGACCCACGCAAAGGATGTCAGATCGCTGCATTTTGAAACTTCAGCATCCAGGGACCACCATGCCTTGTGCCTCTTCCAGTTACCTAGTGAAGGTGCAGTTCTTTTATGTCAAAAATATAGCCTCTAGGGTTCTAACACAATCAATAAGTTGTTAGTATGATTATGTAGATGAGCCTAAATCAATAATTATAATTATGCCAAGTAGCCCTGTCAACCTATAATGAAGATGGCGATCACTTTTCTACAGAGTAGGTTAATCCTGTTATGTAGGTCACATGCAGAGATTTTACTAAGAATCCCCATGCATAATAAATTAGGCTAGTTTCAAGGAAACCAATCGACGTTTATTGATTACATAACTGGGTAAAAGGTCAGTGCTAGAACCATTATGTAGAGCAAGGTAGTGCAAATGTTGGTAAAAGGTTGGTTTGCTACTTAGACCTAGGTTAGAGAATATAACACCACTCTTCATCTGAAGGGCGACAAGGTCAACTAATGCTAAATTAAGCCTCCTAAAAAGCATTAACACATTGTCATTAAACCAGTGTCTAAAAATATCTAAAAACATGTTATATGTAAAAAGGATGTGCCCTATTCACAGAATTAACTTAAGACAAAATTCTAAACCTACTACTTTTGGTATTCACAAATGCACTTACTACTTTTGGTATTCACAGAATGCTCTCTTTTTTTTTTTATTGAAAGTTCATAGTTATACAATATACACTAGAAATAACAATATATACAAATATAGAAATAAATATACATATTATATAGGCAGGAGCAATTGATGTAGACATTATACAGAAGAGAGCAGGGATTAAAAGAGTGGTGATCATGCCAGGATCAGAAACTTGAAGGGCATTATGAGGCCCCACACCTCGACAACCTCCATGTAGCCACTGGTACCCAGATCCGTAGCCCAATTTCTCTATAGATTTAACCCCCTTTAAAGCATACAATTCTGACTCTATGTTGTGGATCCCTAACATCCTACAAATCCACATTTGGAAGGTTGGGGCCTCGACATCCTTCCAGCCAGCAGCAATTAATATTCTAAAAACAGCTACTGATATAAAAACGAGCGCCTCCATCTCTGTATTTAGACCCAGTTTAGCATCACAGACGATTATTAAAAGTGTCGGGGATAGGTCTATTCTGACAGCTAGCAGCCCCTCTAAAAAATCTTCAATCTCCTTTTTGATGGGTCCTAATTTTCCACAGCTGCAGAACATGTGCACGACGTCAGCTGGCCCGTTCCCACACCTAGGGCAGTTGTTGTCCGCCCTCTTACCCCAGTCAAATAATTTCACCGGTGTGTAGTATAAATTAAAAAGGGTCTTAAAATGCTGCGCTCTTAGGTTTGTGGATCGCAGGAACCTTTTATCCATTAGAATGGCTCTATCCAAATCAATATCTGGATCCCCCAGTTTTGAGGCCCAAGCTGTCTCTGTCTTAACCATGTCATCAGGGAGCACTTCCAAGAATAGCCTGTATATTTCCCTAATTCTACAGCCACCCCCCTTCATGTAATCCAGTAGTGCACATCCTTTGGACACATTTATACAGGGTCTTTTCGATTTTATTGTATTTACCAACTGTATATACTTGAACTCTTGACACCCTTGCAATGAATATTGTGACCTCAACAGTTCGAGGGGCCTACATACATCCTTTATCATTACTTGACCCAGTGTAGTGATTCCCTGTCTTTCCCAGTGTCTCCAAGAGCCATCAATACTTAGATGCGGGAATAGTCCTGAATTCCAAAGTAGAGTATGTTGATTATACCTTGGAATGTTCAAATTTTTCTGTACAGAAGACCATAGCCCCCAGATGTCTTCCAATATTTTATACCCTGATGCCTTAAAGTATCGTTTGTCAAATTTCCTCAGCAATACCCCATATGCTTCACTCCCGAGGGCCAGCTGAAAAATAGAAGGGATATCTTCCTGGCTGTATATAAGGTCCTCTGGAAAACAGAGTATAGCCATTTCTGTGAGAAGACAAGACCAGTTATAAAACCTGAGGTTTGGTATTCCCAGCCCACCCCTTTCCTGGGGCAGAGACATGAGTTTGCTTGATCTCCTCACCTTGCCGTATTGCCAGATGAAGTTCATAAAGATAGCTTCCATTTCCTTAATCAATATATCGTCTATTCTGTAGGGGATAGACCTAAATTTATATAAACTCTTCGGAAACATCGTCATTTTAATAACATTGGCCCTGCCTATGATTGACAAGTGGAGTGTATCTATTCTTTTTAGATCCTGTTCCATCGTTTTCAATAACGGTACAAAGTTATCCCTGATAATATCCCTTGGCTGAGCATTAATTGTTATACCTAAATACACTACTGAATCCACGTATCTGTCATCCTGTTTGACTATATTTCTAGAACATAGTACCTGCGTCTTCGCCACATTTAAGCGGTACCCAGATAGCCTCCCAAAGTCAGTAGTAATGCTAACTATTCCCCTCATGGCACTGTCAGGATCCGTGGTGGTTATTGCTAGATCGTCCGCATATGCGAGGACCTTGGTGTGGAAACCATTAGTGACAACTGGCTTAATACTGGTACTATTCATTATGAGAGTTATTAGAGGGTCTATATATAGCGCGAAGAGGATGGGTGAACACGGACACCCTTGTCTCTTGCCCCTCGGTATATGAATCTGCCCAGAACTCTCACCCATAAGCTGAATACTCGCAGTAGGATTGAGATTCATAGCCTGAATTGCCTGAAGGAATCTGGGACCAAATCCCCTATCTTCCATCACTTTCCACAAAAAGCTCCACCTAACGCGGTCGAAAGCTTTTTCCGCGTCGAGGAGGATCATCGCGGCCCCCCCCCCGGCAGCATGGATGTCAAACAGTGTTATAGCTCTTCTTATGTGGTCAGTCGCACCCCTGCCCGGGACAAAACCATGCTGCCAGGGAGAAACAAGAGTCCCGATGATCCTCCCCAACCGTGTCGCCATGATCTTTGCATATAGCTTATTATCGCTATTTATTAGCGATATTGGCCTATAAGAGCCGGGGCTTTCCTTAGGTTTACCTTTTTTGTGGAATACCACAATATTGGTTTTGGTCCAAGACTCCGGTATAACTCCAGTATTCATGACCCCATTAAATAGGTCCAAGAGAAGAGGTGACGTTTCTTCCTTCAAACATTTATAAACCTCCAGAGGTATGGCATCGGGCCCTGCTGCCTTGCCAGCTGCTAAGTCTTGTAGTGCCTCAAGTAGTTCGTCCATAGTAATACCCTGTTCCAAGGTCTCCCTCTCACAGAAGGTAAGTTTACTACCCACTTCTGGCAAATTTATACTCAGGTCGTTGATACCCGACTCTTCCTTATATAAGTCTTGATAGAATCTCCTAAAGACATCAAGGATTTCAGTTGGTTTATTGAAGGTTCGATCCCCTTCTTTAATTTCAGTAATGATGTTCTTGGATGTGGCCTGCCTTATCCGTAGAGTCAATGCCCTGCCTGCATGTTCCCCTGTTTCGTATAGCCTGGCTCTCTGGGTTTGATATTCTGCTGCAGCTTTTTTAGCCAATTGCCTCTGGATTTCAGCCTTCATACTAATCAGCCGTTCTAGACTTGAGATGCCCTGACTCCCATGACATACATCCCTCCTGTGTTGTTCCTCTGCCTCTGCCAGATTTCCCAACATGCGTTCTCTCTCTTCCTTGACTCCTTTCCACATTCGGCCCGTGTAACTGATTGTCTCCCCCCTCAAGCCTGCTTTAAAACTATCCCAGACAGCAACACGGGAGGCACTGTATCTATTCGCATCGAAGAATGACTGAGACCAATCCTTCACGTGTGCTATATAGTTGTTATCCACTAGCAGCTTTCTGTCAAAGGTCCAGGGTCTGGCTTTTTTCATTTGTTTATTGATGGCCATTGTTAAAACAAGGGGGTTATGGTCTAATATTAACCTAGGGAGCATTGAAATTCCTACATTAGGAAGATAGGTAGCCGAAATCATAAAATAATCCAATTTTGTGTGCTTATTGAATGGATGTGAGAAATATGTGAACCCGGGGTCATCTTTCTTTAAGCTACCCCACACATCCCTCAACCCATGAGATTGAATTATAGAGGACACTGCTCTAAATACCCGGGGCTTACGACCTATATACGGGGTACCGCTTTCAAAATTTGCTGAAATATTGAGATCGCCACAGATTACCATAGGGGCTGGCCAGTTAGTTAATTCCCTCTCTATGTGATCCATCACCCCCGGGTCATCCAGGTTAGAACCGTATATTGAGCATAGAGTGATACCTAGATTCATTTCACATATTGCCCATCTTCTCAATGCGTCGGCCTTACATCTTTTTACCCCCCCAAACCTGTCCTGCCAATGATTGCTACCCCCCTTATCATTGATGTCTGCGAGGAGCAGGATAGAATTTCATACCCCCTTAAGTTTAACCAGTGTTTCTTTTTCCAGGGTAGGTGAGTCTCTTGTAGGCATAAGATATCAGCCCCTATTATTTTAATATACTCCTCAAACCTGCCCCTCTTTTTCCAGTTATTCATACCACCTATATTCAGGCTTACTACCCTAAGCCTAGACATAACCCTGCAGGGAACATAGCCACCATACTAACCAATCAAATGTTCTCCTGAACATATCATGAGTATACCATTTTTCTTTCAACGTTTCAGTTATATTGATGTACACATTTATTGCGTGAACTTTCTTTTCTTTTGCTTTCACCCCCCACCCCTCCCTCCCGCTCCAAACCCCCTCCCCCTTGACCCCAACCCGAACCCGAACCCCCACCCTAGTGGAGCGCGCAGACTAAGTCTGTGCGTGTGATGGATGCAGCAAGCATAGCAGTGGACTCCCTAAGTACAACTTAATAAACCCCACCTCAAAATCAAACAGTAGACCCTCAAATAGTAACACCAAAAAATTAGGAAAACCTGACCTCAAAAATCCATGCATTGCCACTGATGGCCAATATTCTGCCCCCCTTAAACTTCATCGTTCTTTTGAGCGAATCATTGAGGGACTGGTTAGAGGGCGTGCTAAAAGTTACTGGATTGAACAAATCTGTTACTATACTGAATCCAGGTACTCCCGCGCTTTTATTTCTGAGGAAAAGTATATTGTCTTGCCCAAATGGATTACCTTTAGCTGGGCTGGATTGATAAGGTACACCTGTATTCTTTTGTCCTGGAAGGGCTTGATTAATTGTCTTAATCTCCAGCGCCGTTCAACGGTGGTGTGACAGAAATCGGGCCTTACAAAGAAAGAACCCCCCTCGAAGGTTCTTTTAGCATCTGGGCTAGCCTTCTCTGCAATGGACTGTCTCAACAAAAAGTTCCCTATATATATCAGAATTGCTCTAGGCTTATCTCCTGCTCTAGCATTCTGCCTCACCTTAAACGGTGTACGATGCGCCCTCTGGATTTCAGTGGTCTAGTTCCACCCAGCAACATCTGGAAAAGCTTTCTCAAAGGTTTTGACAATGAAGGCCTTGACGTCCTGCCCTTCACCGCCTTCAGGGACCCCCAGGACTCTTAGATTGTTCCTCCTTAACCTGTTTTCTAAGTCTTCCAGCTTCCACTGGACATCCTGTGCTTGTGCTCCGAAAGATTCAACTCTACTCGTGGCGGCCGCCGCCTCCACTTCAGTAGCGACTATCCTTTCTTCCAAATTTGAGACCCTGTCTCCTACATTCACACAGGCCTTTGAGAGCTTTCTCACCACTCCTTTCATTTTTCTCATCGCTGCTTGAGCCTTGAGGCTATCTGATCTTGTCTCCTCCGGGTGCGCTGTAATCCCTTGATGGATTGATTCCATCATTGACATCATTGACATCATTGAAAGTTGTGTGGTCTCCTGATTCTGTATATGGCTCAACCCCTGGTTTGAATTCCCTTGTAGCAGTGTTGTCGGAGAATGATCCCATGTCAGCTCTGCTTGATTTTTTTGGGGGAACGTTGCTTTAACAGCCGTTGACGGTAGCCCCACTTCTAGGTCGCTCTCTGTTTCTGGATTACTGCCATCGATATCAGAACTGTGCAGCTCCTCATCCTCTGACCAATCTGCCTCCTCTGCTACGGAGAAGAAACACTCGCTGGGGGTCTTCTCCTTCTCCTTCTCCTTCTCCCTCCCCCCGTGGATTGGGCCCCTTTGATTGGGGTTTGTTGATACTCGTCCTTGTTCGCCCGGAGCCATGGTGACCACAACAGTCTCTTTTGATGGTTCGCAGGTGTTCGAGAGAGTAGAGCCGTCTTTAGACACCCCTGAGGTCTCTCCCCCTTGACCAAACCGATCATTATCACAGTTAATATTTGTGACAGAAGGACCGGTGAGCTGCGTCGCCACATCTTCAGAAGACGTAGTTACCATATCCTTAACCGGTGTAGGAGCTTTTACCTCTTTGCCCACACCCTTATCAGTGCCCAATGCCACAGCGGTTGACCACCCCGAGAGGTCCATCTTGCCCGGAGCACCACTCGAGACAACATCCTCACCTTCAGATTCCTGGTATGACTGTGGCTGTGGATCTGTCTCTGGCTCACGCTCATGCTCTGACTCTAGCTCTGGCACTGGCTCTGGTGCTGGCACTGACTCTGGCTCTGGCTCAAGCTCCTCATCCTCTTCTGTAGCCGGTGACGAAGCAGTTACTACTGCTGGGGCCGTTTCTGTTGTTTTAAGTTTATTTTGCTTGTCCTTGCGGTTCATCATTTCTACAATACTTATAGTGGCGGTGGTTGTGGCAGCGGCTTGTCTTGTTCTGACGGATGGAAGCCTCGCCTCTTTAGGGGTTCCTTGTCCTGATATCTGTTGCCTTGTTCGAGCCCCAGGCTCGACTTCAAACAATACTGCCTCGGCGCCAACACTGTCCGCAACAGCGCTTGCGGGATTACCCACTGCACCGGCATTTATGTTCACGTTTCTTTTCTTTGTCGGCGGCTTACCTCCAGTGTTAGTTTTCGGAGCCATCCGTAGAAAAAGCTGCCGCTTCGCTCTTCTTTGCCTCCTGTTTCCACACCCCCTGAGCGCCGCTCTGCCACCGCCTCTGCCTCCACTCGACTCCGTCCAATGGCCTGTACTGCTCCACCCCCAGGCTCCGCAAACACCGCGAGTTCCACAGGTGAGCCTGCCGGCTAACCCAATCCTCAGCAATAGTGCAGCGGCAACCCTCAGCAGCCCGGGGGGGAGTGCCGTGCGGTAGAAAGCGTCCAGAGGCATCCAAACCGTTCGTTAAATTCTCCCCGCGGCTCTTTTGTATTTTTGTACTTTGTGCTTATTCACTCGAAAAGTCTCTCCATTAAGCGCCCAGTGACCAGCGGGTATACTCGGCAGAAAGGTCTCGGCATTAGACAGAAAATGATTGAGGTGAGCCCGCAACCATGTCCACGCTGCTAGCGCTGCTGCTGCTCAGCCGTACCTTACGGCCGCCATCTTGCTCCCGCCCCCGTAAAACGGTATTCACAGAATGCTCTCACTACTTTTGGTAGTTAGTAGTCATAAATCCATTCTGTGAATACCAAAAGTAGTAAGTGCATTCTGTTAATTTCTGTGAATACCAAAAGTAGTAAGTGCATTCTGTGAATACCAAAAGTAGTACATTTAGGATTTTGTCTTAAGTTAGTTACCGATTCGGTATTTAAGAATAGGTAAATGGGATGTAGATAATTTTTAGGAAAAAATTACCGAATCGGTGAGATTCGGTAATTAAGAATCGGTATTTACCGATTCGGTATTCCCGTAGGAATGAATGGGAATGACCGATTCTGTATTTACCGATTCGGTAAATACCAAATCGGTAAATACCGAATCGGTAATAGGGTGAACCCTTTTAAGGGTGGCTAGGTGTCACTTTGACACCCTGTTGCACCCCTGAATTGTGCATGGGTGCACATGTGGCACACATACATGCCCTAAGGGCATGTATGTCTGCCATATGGCACTGTCATTAAATGCAACAAATTGCTTTTTTTATGGTTTTCGTAATTTATCACCAACTCGTAGTTGGTGGTAAATAAGGAATCCTTACAGGTGAAAAGCACTCACTTGAGTGCTTCCTACATTTCAGATTCGGTAATTTACTGAATCGGTATTTAAGAATTCGGTAATTTACTGAATCGGTATTTAAGAATTCGGTAATTTACCGAATCTGAAATGTAGCCACCTACATCCCAAATGCCTAATACCGGTCGGTAACGGCCAAAATCCGGTAATTTCAGCCATTACCGACCAGTATTAGGGTTCCTACATCTGGCTCCAAGTTCTTTATCAGGTTCCTTGCCCTATCCATTTTCGCCTTCCAAGCTAATAAAGACTGAAACCCTGTTTACACTCATGAGCCTCTAAATGGGTTTCTTCTAAAAAACAGATATGAGCCTCGCTATTCTTCAGAAATTCAATAACCCGGAACATCTTCCTCCTGCTTCTCAGTCCATTCACGTTCCATGTTATTAACGTAACTTTATTTGGCCTGTTCATATTCACAGCTCCCTGGGCTCTTCCCTCGCAACTCTTAAACTTTAGGACTTGTATGAGGACTAAATGTTATATTTTTTCCCTCGTGCTTTAAGCGGGACTGCCATTATACATGCAAGGGGATGTTGATGGCTTCAAAGACCCCCACGCCACTGGTGAGTGCCTCAGTCCATACGTGTTTGATATTCAAATGAATGTTTGTGATGATTGGACCTTTAGGTTATTGATCCCACGCTGTGTGTACATCACATGGGTATTTCCTCTCCCACAATGAGGCATATTGATGAGAAGATGTTGTATCATTGAGCGGCAGCAAAATCTGCTGCGCTGCACCACAACCTTTTAAGAACGCAGGGATGTTCCTCTTCCACAGTACTACGAGGGACCCCTGCATTTTTTCAAGCATCTGTCCCATATTTAGCTGCCTATCACCAGTGCAGGCACCCTTGACCATAGTGCAAGGGTGCCTGCATTGAGAGACTGATTGTTTATGTGCAAGAAGGAGTCCCTTCCTGCATATGAACAATCCAGAATGGCGATTTGTAACTTCTATGTGTGCAGCATTGTGCTGCACACATTAAAGTAGCAAATTGCCATTTTTTAAATGAATGTTTATGTGCAGGAAGGGACTCCTTCCTGCACATAAACAATAATGTATGGCTTTTTGCTGGGTCTATGTGTGCTGCATAATGCAGCATACATTGAAACAACAAAAAGGAAGAGAAATAAAACATTTCTCATCATTTCGCCATGTTAAGACCAAGGTTTCCTTGCTATAAATGTTGCCACTGCCTCCAATTTATGCCAACGTTTTGAATAGGGGGCAGCTTCAAAATCAATGGGTGTTGCAGCGGAACGCCCACCGCAACACCCACTGCCCATCCCTTTCACAATAAGTATAGTGTGAAAGGGTGCCTTATTTTACAAGGCGGCATTAAGTCATGTTAAGCAGCTTTATGCTGCCTTGTGAATAAGGCAAAACCCATATTGCCTCAGGATCGCTGATAAAAGTAACATTCCTGTGGCGATAGGGACTTGTAAGTATATCCCTAAATTTAATGTTGTGAGTTGACCTTGACTGCACATGTGAGAGGCTCCATCAAGCTTCACGTTGTAAAAAGGTTTATCAGACTGTAACCTTCATGTTGGTGTAAACAAGTGTGTTGAAAATACTTGTAAGCCATTGTTGTTTGTTCTCTTCTTACATGTTGTCTTGTGTGTATTTTCTTACAATTCAAAAAAACACATAATTAAATGCCAGCCGGTATTAATTCAAATTACACAACACAATAAAACGATTAATAATATTAAATCATATTGAGCATCAGAATAAATCTGGAACAGCGTATTATATCAAGTGCCCCATGAAGAAAGGGGAAATTGTAGGGTGCGCTTGTGAGGATTGGGGGAATGAAAGAGAAAGGTAGTGACATCAAATACATTACAATTATAGCCGGCTTCACTCGGCTACAATAATCATGGAGACATGGAAAAGTCCATTGTTTGCAATACACTATCACAGTAAAGCAAGCACTGTTGATCGCTTTATTGTATTGTGCAATTTGAATTAATGCCTGCTGATATTTAATTACATGGTTTTTTTATTGTAAGACTGGGACTACTCCCTTTCTGTACTTTATTCTACCCAGGTCCCAGGACTTGTTTGGTTTACCCTTTTGTGTAACTGTATTTTCTTACAGACATGTCAGATGAGACACCTAAGGTTTTTGAACTTCAGACGAGCAGATACCGGCATGTCAGAAGAGTTGCAAAGGGCTATCGTGTATTGGAGCATTGTTACAATGAGGAAAGGGATGCAGGCCACTGGAAAGCATTCCCTCAGGTTGCCCCAAGAGAAGCCACAACATGTGGAATAATGTCAGGCACAGGAAGGCACCATGGGGACACTCACAACCTACCACCATCTCTAGTGCCCAACACCATGCCTCATCAGTCGCACCATCCGCAGCTGGCCAACGTGCTGACCCGGCTCCATCTGCCTCACCAGCTGTGCCATCCACACCTGGCCAACCTGTTGCACCGATCCCACCCGCCCCACCAGCCACACCAGCCACACATTCCACAGCTGGCCAACCTGCTGCCCCAGCCACACCTGCCACTCAAATACAACAATCAGCTCTAAGCAGGGAGGATAGGAAGATGCTATTGGACCTAAGTGTGAGGGTTGCTAGTTTGGAGCAGCAATTGGGGTAGGTGCTCACATATCTTGAGAACATTAAGAGAGCCCTGGGGCCCCCTTTCTGAATTTCATATTCACGACTTTAGCCCTTGTACAGTTCCCCAATTCCCATGTGTTATCTCCAATATTTATTACTATGTTTGAATTGTTAGGTAATGTTATAGCTAGAGTAGGTTTAGGTTAGTGCTAGTTATAAGTAGTATTTGTTTTTCTCTTTAATTTTTATTAGAGAACTGACATAATAACAAAAACAAGCATAAGTAAGGGAATAATACAGTACAGAATATCTATGTCATTGCTCAAATTTACTGTTTTCACCCCCCCGCCCCTTCCCTTCCCCCCCACGGATCGCTACAGGAGGATCGGAAAGCACAGTAACCAAAGAAGAAGAGGAGAAGAAAAAAGAAAAAGGAGACAAATAAACAAAAAATCTGAATCAAAGCAACCGCTTTAAGATCAAACAGGGCCTAGGTAAAACACAGAAGAAAACAACAAGCAACATCCATTTTCACCGGAGGTTTCATCGGACTGCACATATCTTTAGTTTACCCAATTCAGCCAATTAGTTAGAGGCGCCCAAATCAATTCCCCCTCTCTTCGAGCCCTCGACCTCTCCTCTTAAAGACTAGTAGCTCCCACTTCCCCACATTTATCAATTTGCTAAACCATTCATGTACATTCGGGGGAGCAGGAACTAGCCACACCGTTGCTATACACAGTCTCAACATAGCCATTGCTACAAAAAATAACTTCCGCTCTGATTCAGTCATGTCCAAATCTACTACCCCCAACATTACAGCCTGAGATGATACTTGCATTGTATATCCAAACACTTGTTCTAACCGTTGTTCAATTTTGCTAAGCAATGGAATCAAACAAGGGCAGGATGAAAACATATGAATGCTGTCTACAGCCAGCTCCCCACATCTGGGGCAATTAACCTCCACCACACCGCCCCATTGTTGTATGCGATGTGGGGTTATATACAGATTGAACCATGTCTTAAAACACTGGACCTGGAGGTTTGCAGATATAGTATCAGTACGACTAAAACCTAATGAGTCTTTGCAGACCTCCTGTCCAGCATGTAATCCAATATGCCAGCGGTTAAAGTGCTTAGCTAAATCATCACTCCTTCTTTCATTTACCATTTTGTAAATCATGGAGATAGTTGATTGCCCCCCCTTAACTACTTCAACTAGTGGTATGCGAGTCCAGCTGACAGTTTTTCTAAAAAAGAAATCTCGGATCTGTAAAAATTTGAAAAAATGCCGATTACTAATGCCAAATTTCTGTTTTATACATTCAAAGGTCAATCCCCCTGTTTCCGAGACAATATCTCCAATTACAGTAACTCCTTGTAGAATCCATTCTCCAAAATATCCATCCGAAAAAATTTCTGGTAGGAGAGTATTTCCTGTAACAGGGCTATATAAGTGGATTCTCCCTATATTATATCGTTTCCGCATGGGCGTCCAGACTTTAAAGGCCGTCAAATGCACCTTAAACCTCACCCGTTTGAAATAAGCGAAATTAATGTGTCTAAATAAAAGCTGCCTTGCCTCTTCCCCATAAATTGAGCGATAAATACATATATCAGACCCATCCAAATCCTCTCCATCTAGTAATTCGGAAATATGCCTCAGCGTTATTGCCCAGTAATAGATCTGAAAGTTCGGTAGGGACCAGCCCCCCCTCTCTCTGTACTGTCATATATTTCACAGCTCTCCTAGGTCGTTTACCGGCCCATACTAACCAGGAGATTATTTGTTCCACTTTTTTAAACCAATTTTGATCAAACACCAAAGGAATAGCTCTAAAAAAATATAAAATCTTTGGCAAAAAAATCATTCAAACAACATTGCATCTGCCCATCAATGTTAGCTGCAAATTATTAATCCGACGTGCATCAGTTTCAATTTTGTCTAACAGAGGTTTTAAATTAATCTCCACAATCTCTTCAGGTTTAGAGCTTATCTCTATCCCTAGGTAGTTTGCCTTACCAATAACCCGGGGATCCGCCAGCGAAATTTGATCATTGCATATTATTTGAATTTTAGCATCATTCAAATGATACCCTGACAGCCGACCAAACTGTGATGTCATGAGCTGAATTTCTAGCAACGCGTACTTCGGTGAATATGTCAAAATGGCAAGGTCATCCGCAAAGCCAAGGATTTTGGTATCTCCACCTTTGGATCTAACTGGACGGATCAAAACATTAGAATTTTTTTTAAATTAAGGGGTATATATAAATAGCAAATAATAGAGGGGAAAGGGACATCCCTGACGTGTACCTCTTAAAATATTAATTGTACTTGTCTGAATCCCCATAACCGAGATTTGACCATGATGCCACAATACAGCCCATAAAATAGGCCAGGAGAACCTATTTCGAAGGCTTTTTCCTCATCTAACAGAATTAAAGCCATAGGGTCTCCTGAAACCTTAGTAAAATCAAATAAGGCAATTGTGCGGCATATATGATCGATTGTTTCTCGCCCAGGCACAAATCCATGTTGTTTTGATCACACCCGATAACCTGTTGATTAGCGTAATTGGGCGATACAACCCCATATCAGATGGGCTCTTATCTTTCTTTAAGAATGTAACAATTCTAGCTCTTCGCCATGATTCAGGTGGGGTGTCCCCATTTTGAACTCTTCGAAACATTTCCAACATGACGGGAGTAAGCTGAGATCGGAAAGCCTTATAAAATTCGCCCGGTAAATATTCTGGGCCAACAGCTTTCCCTGCAGGGAGAGAGTCTATAGCTTGCCAAAGTTCATAAATTCTAATTTATGCATCTAATTTATCAAGTTCTTCCGAGGATAATGCATCAACCTTAATTTCCTTGAGATTTTCCTGTATTTTAGCCTGCAGTGTCTCATTATCACTAATATCCTCATGTATAATTTTAATAACATTTTTGAAAAGCTAGAGCTACGGCCCCCTCCTCAGTTACTAGACCGAAATCCGGATCACGAATATTTTTAATGCGTGTAGTAGACTCTCTTTCCTTGATTCTTACAGCTAACATATGTCCTGCTCTCTCACTGTTCTCAAACATTTTAGATCACCAAGCTACAAATTTGCTTGCCGCTTTAGCCTGTGATAATTCTGTTATAGCTGACTTTGCAATAATGGTCTGTGTTTGGGCTGAATCACTATTCCCGCCCCGCCGTATCACTTGGGCCAGTTTTATCTCAGCCTCCTCTAAATCTTTATACAATCTCTGTAGTTTGGTCTTTTCTTTCTTCTGACTTTCCCAACCATAACGAGTTGTTTCCGCACTTATCCCGGCCTTAAGCGTATCCCACACATTTTGAATACCTGTACTATCTCTTTTCTCATCTAAAAATCTTATAATCCATGGGGTCATAGATTCGATGTACTTACTATCCCATGATTAAATGTCCAAGCATCTGGTTTATTCCTACAAGATTGTATATTTACCTCGAGCAAAAGCGGATTGTGATCCGACATTACTCTTGGGAATCTAGTAATACTAGAGCCTTGCGCTAGAGCAGGTGAGATAAAAAAATAATCAAGCCTAGAACAGGTTTTATGGGGTGCTGAAAAAAAAGTAAATCCCGGGTCATTCCCATTAAAAAAGCCCAGGTATCAATCAGGCCATGAAGATCTACCATATATCGTAAGGCCCTAAAAACGTTTGGCTTTCTCCCTACATATGTCATCCCTGGTTGATTCATAATTTCACAATCCAAATTAATATTTAAATCACCACAAATTATAAGCGGTTCCAGCCAGCCTACCAGCTTCAGGTTCAGCCACTTATATAATTCTGGGTCGTTGAGTACAGGGCCATATATAGAGCATAATGTAATATTTTTATCCTGAAATTTGCTGTGCACGATGACCCAGTGGCCAAAACGGTCAGCAGAAGAACGAGCTATATTGACCTTTCCCCATCGTGCTAGAATGGCAACTCCTTTGGTCTTAGCCTCCAATTTAGTCCATGACACTAGTTGATAACCCTCGAGATCTAAAAGTTTGTGCCGACTAGCTTCTATGTGCGTTTCTTGAAGGCAGATGTTATCTGCCCGCAAGAATCGCAAATCTTCTCTGATCTGACGAGGTTTACTCGGATCGTTCAGCCCACAAATATTTATGGAGGCTATCCGAATATTAGCCATATCTCATCAAAAAAAATATTCCAAGAGAATAACCCACAGCCGGCAATTTGTGCCATCTTAATTCATTTAGCTTATTTCCAATCATAACAACAGATCCAAATCCAAGTCTAACCTCCCCCCGTAGCGAATCCCCCCCTAACCCACCCCTCCCCCCTCACCCCCAACCCCCAAAACGGACAAAATAAGTCCATAGACCCATGTGATGCTTCCCACTTCCCGAGTGCCCCCAGGTCTCCCCCTGTCTGTATAGTCCATTTATAAAGGAGCAAAAAAGAGAATACAAACAAAACAATGATCATGAAGGATCAGAAAACAAAGAACCAAACAAATATATAGGGCATCTTTAGATATTCTAGACATTTTAGAAAACCAGATCCCAAATGAACTTGATTCAAAATTTAAACTAAAAGTCTAACAGTCATTTAGCCCTCAGGGAGTTTCTTCAGATTCTCTTCGGCTTGAATTTCTGATGCAAAAACCCGTTTCTTGCCACGAAAAATAGCATTTAAACGTGCAGGATTCATTAAGAAGACCTCGCATCCCTTCTTTTGAAAAGGAGTAATCAGTAGGCGGAGGCGCCACCTCGGTTCCACTGTTGCGTGGCAGAAATCAGGGCGCATAAAAAATGTATGGCCCTCTGCAGATCTTTTAGCATCCGGATAGGTCTTTTAAAAAATGGCTTGACTCAATAAGAAATTGCCGAAAAATATCAAAATAGCCCTCGGTTTGGCTTCAGGATCAGAGTTCTTTTTGAGCATAAGAGGAAACCAATAGACTCTTTGTATCTCGGTTTCCCAAGACCAATGGGAGAGCTCAGGGAAAGCAGATTGGAATAGCTTCAGAACAAATCCTCTAATATCTTGCCCCTCTGCCTTCTCCTCAATCCCTAAAAGTCAGAGGTTATTCCTGTGGAGCCTACTTTCAGAGTCCTCTAGCTTCCACATGATGTCTGCCAATCTCTCATCATTGACCGTAGTTTTTTTCTCAGTCTGCTGTAAACCAGTCTCAAGCTCAACAATCCTCTCTTCAAGGGCAGCGGTCCTGGCTATTACCTCTGAGCACGCCTTAGTGTTCTTCCGGATTGCCCCTTGAATCTTCATTGTCGCTAACTGAGCTCTCTTGTGTTCTTGTCGAGCCTCGCTTTGAATAGATTTTAGCATGGCATAGATCTGGGTATTAGAGGGGTGCAAATTAGACTCGCCCCTGGAGCCCTTGAGCTCTTCTTCATAAACCCTTGATCCTCCTGACCCTGCCAAGCTAATAGCGGCCGGTGCATAGTCCCATTGGAGATTATTACCGGTCTCAGATCCATCGCTATCGACCTTCCTTTGCCCCTGACTGGACATCAGCGTGGATTTACTTAAGCGAGATGTGGCTCTCTTCAGAGTGTCAGCTGTATTTGGGGGACTACCGCTCTCTTCGCCTGAGGTAAAATTTTCATTCACAGAACTCCCAGTAGATTCAATATCAGACTCCTCTGCAAGAGAGAAAAAGCTGTCTCCATCTTGGGGATCTGGTATGTTACAAACTCCTGTTTCGAGTTTCTCTCCAACGGGGGTCATATAGGTGGAAATGTCCCCCTGCTCCAGTGACAAACTCTGAGGCGATTTTTCTGTTACATCTTTATTAGGCCCCTTAGACCCCTAACCCCCACTGGGTTCATGGCACGTAGTTATTAGAACCTCAGGTAATGTCATTGGTACCGCCCCGCTTTTAACTCCTTCCTCGATGTTAACTTTATCCATCCCTTGGGGATCCTTTTCACTCCCATGTCTGTCTTTCTCCGGGGCTGAAGGGGCCAGACCAGTGGGGGAAGCTTTAACCACCGGCACTTTCCCGGTAAACATCCCTGGGACATTTATAGCTTTCCCCCGTCCTGAGCCTTCCACCACTACCTCAGTCTCCGGTTTTCCAAGATCCTTTATCCCTTTAAGCAGCCCAGTTTTCTTAGCACTCACCCCGACTGCCCTGGGTGCAGGTTTCTCCAGCTTATCTTGCTTCCCGGCTTTCTCCGGTTTTTCAACTGCAGGCGGCAGTTTCTTCGTCGATTCACCCACAGCTTTAGTATTGACCGCCGGAGCATTCCCGTTCTTAAGGGGGGGCATCGCGTTTTGGTTTCCGCTAGATGCAGAAGGTTCACAGTGTAGTCTCTCCACTCTCGCTTGCCTCACCCGCCAGGTTCCCAGGTGAGCTCGTCTCCGGAGGGCGGTCACAACGTGCCGCGCCGATCGCAGACCACAGCCTCTGTATTTCCCGGTCTGAAAACATAAATCCTTATCCACCAAGGATACTCCACGAAGCCTTCCTGTAACCTGAGTCGGCGTCAGGAATAGCTGATCCTTCTCGCTTCGAAAACCTGTTCAGTGTTACCGAGTCAGACAGGAAGTAACGCTCACTCAGTTCAAGCGGCCGCCATCTTGCCCCTCCCACGCACCGGTTGCTCGAGTAAGTAGTGTTTTAATGCAGTTTAGATGTATAATAGTTGATTTGGGTTAGGTTTCTATTTCAATTGAATGGGATGTTGATGTTTTTGTACTTGTTTAGGATTTTAAATAGGAAATATAAATAAAAAATCTAAAACATAAAAAAGATATAATTGTTTGGAATATATGTTTAGGTAGTCTATGTTAATGAATAGCTGTATTTGTCCTGTCTTCACATGTGCCTTAAGGGGGGGTGGGCGGTGATGTTTAATGTATGTTGTTAAGTGTATAGGTTAAGATGAGGTGTACTAGGTTAGTGTTTAGGCTAATTAGGATAAGGTAGTGTAGTGTAGGTTAGGTTAGAAATGTTTAGCATAGGCTAGGTAGGTTTAGATTTAGTTATCTACTTTTTAATAATACACGTATACTGTTTTTTAATGTGTAGTGACAGTAATGTTTAATATGAATCAGAGAGATATTGAACTATTATTTACTCAAATATTATCTCATTTCAGTACTTAATTATTTGCCCAACAAGTGTGAGTGACTTTAACATCTAGGGAGAGGGTACTACCGTACAGCCAATTGATTCACAAGAACAAATATGCTTACAATGTATTTTTAAAAAGGTTACTCTTCTCATTGCATGGGGATAGGGTGATAAATAAGTTCTCCTATACAAGAATATTGTGTTACAAAAGCATTACGTCTTGGAGGAATGGAGCTCCCTATGCATTCTTTCTGTAATGTAGTTATGTTGGGTGGTACTTAGTTAGCTGCTTCATGAACTATGACAATCACTACATTTGCTTGGCACCCCAATGAGGTGGCTTCACTGGTTACCATGTTTTGACATGATACTTTTTGATGGACTGTTTTTTCTATACACTTTTAGGACACAATCCCAGTTCAACAAGGTTGAGGTCCACTTGATTTAGCACTCAATGCAAATCTAAAGTGGTGGAGTGCATCATAAAGCCAAGAAGGCAAATCGCAAACTTGTCCCTTTTGAAATGCAGGGCCTTGCCGTATTTACAACAATACAGCGTGTTGGGATTCCTCGTGTGATTCGGTGCGCGCAGCTGTTCCTTGCATGGAACACTGCAAGCGTGTCTCGGCAGTTGCTGCCGAGGAAGTGGAGACGCTGAACGCCAATAAAGAAGTGGAACCACTTACCCCCATGTGGTCTTCTTTTCAGTGGCGACGAGGTGTCCAGCCTCCTCTTCTCTCCATCGCGTGCTAAGGGGCGTCATTTTGGGTCCCATCTGGATTTGTGAAGCGCGTTGGAGGCCTCCATGTAGATCCTTTACATTCCGCTGGGCTGTGTTGTGGTGACGTCGTTCCCCCGGCTTCAGGGTGAGGCTGTATATTGTCTTCCTGTTTTTCTGAGGAGCTGTGGGTGGATTTGGTGAAGTGCGACTGTCGGCGCGTGAGATCACCGCGCGTCGCATTTTTTTTGCTTTAAGAGCTCGCGCTGTGCGCATGCATTCCTAGCTTTGTGACAGTTGTTTCCAGGGCAACCAAGCTGAGCCCTTTGTGACTGCTGGCATGCATTACCGGCGTGCGTCACTCATCCAAGCTTAACACTGTAACAGCCTTCACAATACTGCCATCCAGTGGTTTTCCTGGGTATTTTCAGCGTGTGGAATAATATAGAACCACAGACAATGATTTTGATTTGAAACATAAGGTTTATTCTACCTATAAAGAACATTTAAAGTGCATGGAGTTATATTGGGGATGACACACATTTTCAAGAGAACATAACTTTTAAAGTTATTTTGGTGAATTGTGCCAGACAATATTTTTTTTTTGTCTGTGTTATTTTGCCATTTTGTCTGCATTACTTTTAAGAGTACTTGTGGGGCAGCAACTCACCCATGCACAGTTAACTAATTGATCATGTGATTGCACCACCTCCCTTTTTACAGTCTCCTGTTGCTCCTCCAAACTTGTGGCAGCAATGGAAGGAAACATTTGAAGCTTATATTGAGGCGATTGACAGAACATTTTTTACTTCTAAAAAGAAAAAAGGCTTTGCTTGTTTAGAATTTGGGCGCAGAAGGAAGAAACATTTTAAAAACTTTGCCTCTTGAATTGGTAAGAACAAATGTAACTGGTAGTGATGGTGATTCCCAAATTGTTGATGACTATGCTTCTCTGGTCAAAACCTTGGATAAGAGATTTAATCCTAAACGCAATATAGTATTGGAGCGTCACAAATTTTTGCAACGTGCACAAATTCCCGGTGAATCCATCGATGATTTTGTCGCTGCACTCAGACTGTTGGCAGTTACTTGCAATTATAGGGAATTTAAGGATGAAATCATTTATGACCAATTAATTGAACGAAAAGTTGCACCAACACGGATGTGGTGGTGTCTCCTTGGGCACTGATATAGGTGCTGTAAAACAACAGCTAAATTTTAAAGTGAAACAGTATGAAACATCCAATGGTCTTATAAACTTTTAATGGTCGTAAATGATTAGTTCATCAATTACTGCGTCCAGGTAAATACGTGAATTAATACTGCTTTGTTCACTCCTGGATTTTCATTTTACATGTTTAGTTTCATTCCCAATGCATTTCGGCTGCCGCCTTCATCAGGGAAATATCTATTAAGAAACATATATATCACTAACAATGAATATGACAATGAAATATATCCATCACCTACTGTGCTTAGTCAACAAAGGTACTGAATGTGATAGAATATACAAAAATGTTGTTTGGCGCTTAGCCGTGCAACAAGAATAACGAGAGAACGTGCTGCCAAATAAACACGTGCTCAAATTGATAAAAACGTGCTCAAAGCGATAAACATGTATATTTCGTGGAATCATGCTTGGATCAAAAACATGTGACCTGTAGTTAAGGCGATGATGTGTGGAATACGATAAATCAAAAAGTGCACAAATCATAAAGTGAATCGCTGGGAACATGCAGAATGTCGGGATTCAATACGCGAATGTTTGGCGCTCCAAACGTTTGCGTATTGAATCCCGACATTCTGCATGTTACCGGTAAGCTTATATATCTAAACCTCTAGTCAGTATCACTCTACTCGCACCTTTGGGGATGCTGATAATACATTTTCCATTTTGTAGCTGTGAGCATTCACTTACAAACCGCCACGCTATAATTTAAAGTTCACTTCCCAGCGATTCACTTTATGGTTTGTGCACTTTTCGATTTATCGTATTCCACACATCATCGCCTTAACTACAGGTCACATGTTTTTGATCCAAGCATGATTCCACGAAATATACATGTTTATCGCTTTGAGCACGTTTTTATCAATTTGAGCAAGTGTTTATTTGGCAGCATATGTTCTCACGTTATTCTTGTTGCACGGCTTCGCGCCAAACAACATTTTTGTATATTCTATCACATTCAGTACCTTTGTTGACTAAGCACAGTAGGTGATGGATATATTTCAGTGTCATATTCATTGTTAGTGATATACACAATATGTTTCTTAATAGACATTCCCCTGATGAAGGCGGCAGCCGAAATGCATTGGGAATGAAACTAAACATGTAAAATGAAAATCTAGGAGTGAACAAAGCAGTATTAATTCACGTATTTACCTGGACGCAGTAATTGATGAACTAATCATTTACGACTATTAAAAGTTTATGAGAACATTGTATGTTTCATACTGTTTCACTTTAAAAATTAGCTGTTGTTTTACAGCACCTATATCAGTGCCCAAGGAGACACCACCACATCCGTGTTGGTGCAACTTTTCGTTATATTGTCCTCTTGAGTGGGGAGCCATCCTTTGGAGCACGAGAACATTCCAAGTGTGGATTACCAACACAGGTTGTGCACGGCCAAAAACATTGTCTGATCCAATTAATTGAACGCACATGCAATAAGAAGATTCAAGAGAAACTGTTAGCTTCTGAGGATCCGGACTTTGAGACTGCTCTGGTTATGGCTAGAAGCATTGAACATTCTCAGTTGTTTATGAAAGAGATGAGTGCGTCCTCGTCGTCATCATCCACGGTTTCAAATGAGGTTAAGTTAGTCAGTACCAAATCTGTCACCAAGCCTATAAAGGCGACCAATGTGAGTGCGTCTCGCACTTCTCCTTCTGTTGTTAGTTTTCTGGAAGCCAAACCTGATTGACATGATCTTGTTTGCGATCGTTGTGGAAGCAGATCTCATTTAGGCAATTTTAAATTTTGTTTCGCTATAAATCAAACTTGCTTCAAGTGTGGGAAGAAAGGACACTTGTCACGCATGTGCAAGGCTGTTGTACCTTACAAAAGACCTCCACAATCTATCAAATCAATTGAAGAGGACTGTGTTAATTGCTGTGATGAGGATGAGTCTTACGAGTTGTTAATGTTGTCCTCTTCCTCTGTTCATGCTGATGGTGCGGTAGAGATTGCTTCTATTGGTGATCTTCAGCGTACGAAATCACCCACATGCGCCATTAATCTTAATGGGAGAGATATAATGTTTCTGGCAGACTCAGGTTCTCCTTTTACCCTCATTAATACCAAAGATTTTAACAGTTTAGGTGAAATTTCTGTTGAGCAATCTAACATCAACATTTTTGCTTATGGTGGAAAAAGGGTTGAGGTTCTAGGTAAATTCAGGGGTAGTTTTGGGTTTAAAGGTGAAATGACACACGGAACTGTATTTATCGTCAAGGAGGGTGCAAATTTGTTAAGTTGGCAGGAACAGGGTGAACTTGGAATTATTTTGGATCCGAATCACCCAGACATGGTGTTATCTAAACATGAGGCTAAAGAATATTATTCTAATGCTCCTGCTACTACTCATGTGCACTCAGTCACCACTGTGTCATCGCCTAGCTGCGATTGGTTCTCCAAATATCCTGACATTTTTTGTGGCAGGTTAGGCAAGCTTAAAGGCCTCCAGCACCGCATCATTCTCAAGCAGGGTACGGCAGCTGTTGCTCACAAGGTGCGCAAAGTACCACTTAGCATGCGCGGTGAGCTTAAACAAGAACTTGACTGTTTGTGTGCCTTAGGTGTAATTGAGCCTATCGAAGGGTCTGAATGGTTATCCCCCATCATTTTGGCACGCAAGGCCGATAAATCACTTAGGATGTGTGTGGATTTGCGCAACCTCAATACATGCATTTGGGTAGATCGCCAACCCTTGCCTAACATTAATGAGATGTTATCAACTTTGGAGGGTGAGAGGTATTTCTCTTCACTTGACATTTCCTCTGCTTACTACCAGGTTGAGTTATGTAAGGATTCTAGATACCTCACGTCCTTCGTTACACCTGAAGGAGCGTTTCGTTACATCCGTATGCCATTTGGTTTAGTTTCGGCTTCTGCAGTGTTCCAACGTCTCATGGGGAGTTTGTTTAAGAACACTGCAGGAGTCCTGTTTTTCCAAGATGATATTCTAATCCATGGGAAGACTGTGGACGAACATAATTCTAGGGTTAGGCAGGTTCTGGAGATTAAAAAGTCCAGTGGTTTGACATTGAGGAAGGACAAATGTAATTTTCTTCAAGAAGGGATGGACTATTTGGGTCATCACATTTGAGGGAACGGGGTGGAACCCAAAGTCAAATTACTTGATGCCATTCAAAATGCACCTCAGCCGCTGAACAAAGACCAGCTTCGCTCTTTTCTGGGGTTAATTGAATATTACGCCAAATTTGTAGCCAATTTCTCTGATAAGACGGTGTGCCTACGTGAGCTTTTAAAGAAAAATGTAAGATATACATGGTCAGATCAGTGCCATTGTTGAAGCACGCCCGCTCAAGCTATTTAACATCAATGATTGTTGTATTGTTACCACTGATGCAAGTAATGTGGGTTTGGGTGCCGTTCTCATGCAGAAACGATCTGACAACAGTGAGGAAACCATTGTTTTTGCCTATAGGACACTTCGTGGGGCAGAGAGTACTTATTCCACGATTGAAAAGTGGGCACTGGCATTATGGTGGGGTGTACAATATTTCCGCAACTATTTGTGGGGTAATGAATTTGTGCTTTGGACGGATCACAAGCCGTTGATTGATCTTTTCACCACCAAAGGTGGTGGCAGAGCCACTCCCCGTATTGCCAAATGGCAGTACAGACTGAATGAGTTTAATTATCGTTTGGAATATGTGGCTGGTGTGAAAAATCATGTGGCTGATTGTCTGTCCAGATTACCTCTTCCCAACTTGGTTCCTGAGCTTGAAGACGAGCATTTGGAGATGGTATGTGCTGTTGGCACAGTGGCGAATACTGGAGTTACTTTATCTGAAGTGAATTGGAAGTGTGCAGTATCCGAAGATGTGGATATTAAGAAGGTGATGGATTTTATGACTCATGGTTGGCCTCATAAAACGATTTTAACCCCTAAAATGGTTCCTTTTGAGAGGGTATGTGATGAGTTATCTTTAGTGGACGGGATTTTGGGCAGAGGTGGCTTACTGGTTGTTCGTTTGACTATGCGCAAGAAAATTCTGGATCTGGCCCATGAAGGTCATTTGGGTATCCATGCTATGAAGCGGAGAGTCAGGGAAGATGTCTGGTGGCCTGGGGTGGATAAGTCCATTGAGCAATATGTTGGGGAGTGTGGAGCATGCATTTGGAGTGATAAGACCCAAGTAACTTATCCTTCTTCTGTTAGTCCTGTTGTGGTGAAAGACTTACCTTGGTCTAAGTTGGCTTTCGATATTGCTGGTCTGTTTAGCAGCTATGGGAGTTCTCCGAAGTATGCTTTGGTATTGATAGATTACATGTCTTAATGGCCTGAAGTCAGATTTGTGGAGGGGATTAATACTGCCACTGTCGTTAACTTTTTTAAGGAGGTTTTTCTTCGGGAGGGTTTCCCAGAAGAGTTGGTGACGGATAATAGCACCCATTTGGTATCTGCCGAGATGCAGGAGTTTTTGAAGGTGCATGGCGTTAAACATATTCTAACCTCTCTTTATCATCCTCGCAGCAATGGTTTGGTTGAGCGCTTGAATCGTGTGATTAAGGATCAGTTACAATTGGCTTCAATTAATGGTTTACATTGGAAAACTGTGATCTCTGATATGCTATGGGCCATATGGACTACTCCTCACCCAAGTACTGGGATGTCTCCTTTCACCTTGTTGAGAGGTAGAGTGGCTGGTTCGAAGCTCAATAAGGACTGGATGTGGAGGAAAGATGTGGATCTGGAACGATTGGGAAGTGTGGCTGTCAGGGCTTCCACTCAAGCCAAATATGCACATGAGTGTGTCAGAGTGTCTCCTGTACGTCAAGGAGATTGGGTGAGGATTAAGAAACCCATTCATGTGGGTAAAGGACTTTCTCTGTTTTCTGCTCCTGTTAGGGTGAGTGAGGTGAGAGATCAGGTTGAGGTACTAGAGAATGGGAAAATCTGGAAGAAGTGTGCGGTTTCGATTGTGCCTGAGCCTATGGCGGAGTTTGTGAGAGGTACATTTGGTGTGATTACTCCTGGTGTGGTTGTGTCCCCGGTATCTGGAAGTTCTGTAAGCACGGGATTTCCGGTCCTCACCAGGGACACGACGTCTGGGTGTTCTGCAAGCACGGGATTTCCGGTTCTCACCAAGGATACTGTTCCTCGACAGGCTTCTTCTAGAAAGAAGGTTCCTCCTACTAAATTTCAGGATTATGTCAGATTTTAGTTGCATTTAATGTATGTTTTTATTATTATGTTTTTCTTTTGTTTTCTTTCCATGCTTGCATAATCTATTTTTGTTCATTGTTATATGAAGGAAGGGGGGTGTGTTGGGATTCCTTGTGTGGTTCGGTGCACGCAGCTGTTCCTAGCATGGAACACTGCATGCGTGTCTCAGCAGGTGCTGCCGAGGAAGTGGAGACACTGGACGCCAATAAAGAAGTGGAACCACTTACCCCCTTGTGGTCCTCTTTTCACAGCGCAACCCTGTGCTGGTGCAACATTTAGCTGACTAGAGCCAACTCAGGCACCCTTGCACTAAGATGCAAGGGTGCCTGAATTGTGGTATTGATTGTTTATGTGAAGGAAGGTGTCCCTTCCTGCACATTAACAATCATTGATGGTGTTTTGCTGTCTCGATGTGTACTGCACAGTGCAGCACACAGAAAGAGGAAAAAGGAGGAAACATGTACCGTTTCTTCTCATTTCACAAGGTTAAGAGTAGGTTTTATCTAGTCTTGATTTTGGCACTGCCCCATGTGCACTTCACCATTGTAACTATGCATCAGCATCTAAATCAATGTGAGCTGTGGCGTAACACCCACCTGAACCCCCTTGTCTATCCCTTTCACGCTAAATATAGCATTAAGGGTGCCTTATTTGAAAGGCGGCATTAAGCCACATAAAGTAGCTTAACGCTGCCTTGTAAATAAGGCAAAGCCCCTACCACCACATGAATGTCAGTAAAAGTGATGTTCCTGTGGTTATAGGGACTTGTACATATACCCCATTGTGTCATTCACACATTTTCTGACATCTCATTGCCATTCAAGGTCCCAGAGTCTGCAGACCCCAAAGTTTCAAAAGTACACTGTATGTGATGTATTGGATACATATCTTAGCCATTGTTGACACATTTCCTGTTTCATGGTGACAGACAACACACATATGAAGTAGCATTTCTTTATAAGTGCGAAACAGATTTAGTCACACTGGGCCAGTTCATTTGACAACAAGCCCAAAAGATGTATTTAGCCAGTGGGTGAACAGACAGAGTCCTTGTGGGAAACATGTCACAAGACATATAGAGGAATTGCAAAATATTAGTCAGGAGGATGATTGCAGTGTCATTGGCACCCACAGCCCCCCTCTACAGTGGCTGCCTGGGTATCCAACTCTGCCCGCACCTGACCTGCCATCTCCCGCTGGTCTCCTACCGCAAGCCATTGGAAGGTGACCTCTGGGTCCTTAGAGTCCAGAGGTGTGGCTGTGGTAGTAGGAGGTGTCTGTTGGTTATTTGGCGGGGCAATTGGAGATACCACAATGCTGCGTCCCTTCCTCAGGTCCGGAGATGGTGTTCCTATGGAGTCTAGGAGCTCTTGGAAGGTATTTTGGTCGATGGTTGGAAGGTTTTCTTCATCATCACCCTCATGGATAATGTCTGGGACAGTGTGCTTACACCTCCTTGTAAATGATGCCCCCTTTCATGCAACACTTAGCGTGAGAGGGGTGGGCAATGGATGTTTTCGTTGACTTTATGATGCAGCACCCACTGGTTCTGCAACTACCCCCTATTTGACATGGTGGCGTAAATAGGAGTGGACGCATAGATTAAGACCAGGGAAAACCTGGTATTAACATTGCAAATAAAGGTTAGATGCTCCATTTATCATTTTTGATGTTTCCATGTGTGCTGAATTGTGCAGCACACCCGGAAACAGGAAAAACACCATGAATCCTTGCCTTGTAGCCATGTGTGAGGAGCTCAAAGGTGATTCTCTTGTTGATAGGGAGCCAGTGAAGTTGTCAGAGGAGTTGTGTCATGTGGCTGTGCCAGGGGATGTCGAGGACCAGTCATGCTGCAGTGTTTTGTGCGTTTTGTAGATTCCTGAGCTGTTTCTGGGTGACACCGGCGTAGAATGTGCTGTCTTAGTCAAGTCAACTGGTGATGAGTGCACGGGTGACCGTCTTTCTGGATTCTGTGGTGAGCCATCTGAATGTCTTTTGAAGCAGGTAGAGAGTGTGGAAATAGAAAGAGGATTCTGTGTTGATTTGGTGGTTCATTGAGACTGAGGAGTCCAGTATAATGCCAAGGTTGCGTGCATGGTCCATAGGGGTGGGAAAGGTTCCTAGTGTGGCAGGCCACCAGGATTAATTCCAGGCTCGGGGGGTGGGTCCCAAGATGAGTACTTCGGCCTTGTCCAAGTTGAGCTTGAGGCAGCCGTCTTGCATCCAGATACCAACTGCATTCATTCCGTAGTGAAAGTTGATTCTGGCAGCTGTGGGTTCATTGGTCAGGGAGATGATCAACTGGGTGTCATCAGCATAGAAGACAATGGCTTCCGACAATGGCTGTGCAGGGGGCCATGTAGACATTGAAGAGGGTGGGGCTCAGGAAGGAGCCCTGGGGCACTCCACAGCTGATCTCTATCGGTTCTGAGATGAACGGGGTAGTCTGAATCACTGTGTTTGGCTGGTCAAGAATGAGTCGATCCAGTCCAGTGTCTTGTCATGGATGCCGTCGTCATGGAGTTTCATGATTATGGTTTGGTGGGAGATGGTGTTGAATGCAGCCGAGAGGTCCAGTAGGATGAGGGCTGCCCCCTGGTCGAGGAGGGAGCAGATGTCATCAGTGGTGGCGAGGAGTGCAGTCTCGGTGCTGTGGTTGCTTTGGAAACCAGATTGGGAGGTGTCCGGGACATGGTTCTCTTCTATGTACTGGGAGTGTTGGGCGTTGATGGCCTTCTTGATGACCTTGGCTGGAAAGGGGAGAAGGGAGATGGGACTGAGGTTCTTGAGGTCTGTCAGGTCAGCGGACTGTTTCTTCAGCAGGGGGTTGATTTCAGCGTGTTTCCAGTCATCGGGGAAGGTAGCAGTTATGATGGAACAGTTAAAGTTGCAGCAAAGCTGGGGGGGCGATGGAGGTGGCTGTTCTATGCAAGATGTGGTACGGGCAAGGATCTGATTGCGCTCCTGAGTGGCTGCTCTTCATGGTCTTGAGTGTGTCATCTGTTTTGAGCAAAGTCCAGTTGACCATAAACTGTTGGGGTCCAGCGTGGTTGCGTGCGGTGGTGGTGGGCATAGTAGCTGGGTCTTGGATGTCGAAGCTGCAATAGACCTGCTTGATCTTGTAGCGGAAGAACGTGCTTAGTTTGTTGCAGAGGTCTTGGGAGAGAGGGATGGCTGCGGTTTCGGTGTTGTGCCTGGTAGTTTGTGGTTTTGAGGAGATGGCGGTGTGCTTTGACAGCGGATTTGGCTATTGGGAGAGTTCTCTGGCGTTTTGTTGGTACTCCATCTCTTCTCACATCGAATGCAGGTGCGTTTGGACTTGTGCAGGCTCTGAATGAACTAGCTGGTTTCCTTGGAGTTTCACTTGCCCCGTGTCTATGAGCATTCCACACAACATGCATATTGTGAGTAACACATATCTACAAGGCTGGTGCAGTACTAACAACCAAGTACAGGTAGACATTAGAGCCTTATGTATAAGTCCCTTGCACCACCAGTATGTCACTTTTTCAACAATTGAAAAAGATACACCAGCAGGGCAAGGAGCTTGTAAATTATTGCCCTGTTCTCTGGAGGGCAAAATTTGGTAAACACATTTTTTAGTTTCTCCCAATGTTTTGCTCTTTCTTCGTATACTACATTGTACTGCACACATGAATACAGCAAACCACCTTTAAGCATTGTTTAAGTGCAGGAAGGTGTCCGTTCATGCACTTCAACATTTGCAACACCCTAGTACCATGGCATAAGGGTGGCTGAGATTGCAAAAGACAACAGAACTGAGGGAGATGCAGGGGTGTGTTGGATTGTTGGTGCCTCTAGCACACCCCTCCATTTCTATTCCTTTGGAGCATTGTGCTATTACTTTTGGGGCAACACTGCACTCCACTAGGCTATGGTATGTTTTCCCCAAAGTTAGAAAAGAAAAGCACCATTGACTAGAATGCACATGAATGCTATTGCACTGTGTGTTAATCTAGGCTGATTTTGAGTCATACAACACTGTCTGATGCAGACATTTAGATATGATACACATGACTTTTTACTTATCATTGTTTGTACACATAAAGGGCTTAGTTGTATGGCCCACTGGTATGACTTCTTCAATAAGGGAAAAAGTGACATACCAGCAGTGCAAAGAGCTTGTGAATAAGACCCAAAGTCGATATGTAGCTAGTGTTTGACCTGCACACAGTGTGGAATAGGCATAAGTCACTGGACAGGACAACATGACATATTTCCCCCTGCTGTCTGTCGATTGCTAGCCAGTTTCTACTTAGTGTTGCGCTTGGCATCATGCAAGAGCTTTTTGCAGTCCGTCACTGATCTCTTGACCTCTGCAACAGAGTTCACCTTGTTGACTATGGACTGCCATAAAACACTGTTGATCCCCAAAGCCACCTTGGAGCTGACGAAGAGATTGATTCTCCATCACCTCCGCAATCAGGCTCTTGTTCTCCTCCTGACTGAATTTGTATTTCCTCTTTCTCTTCCCCATGGACTGTGGCTGATCATCTTGGTTGTTGTAGGGGTTGTTGCACTGAGCTGAACCTGGTCCTGGCTGCACAATTCTGCATTCTGGTGTTTTTTATTTTTCCCCTTAGCGGTGCATATGTGAACTTTTATGCTGCTAAACACTGAAAACTGATGTTGAGCTAACTAATGCAAGCTTTCTTGCCACTGATTGGCCAGCCATATTTTTAACTTCTTGATACTGGCGTTAGCATCCTTTATCCTCACCGCTAGCCTGTCCTATTGCCATGTAGCAATGTATTGTAAATATGTCGCAAACATAGATTTCGGATTTGAAAATAAACAGCAGTAAAAAATTGCAGCTAAGTAGCGTGAAAACTGCTTAGTGACAATTCTTGTAACTATGACCCAAAGTCTTTTGCCATCTCTACAACAAAGTCTTTACACATAAGATTGTCACAGAGCCATCCACATATTCATTAATTTGTTTGCAGTTTTTTTTTGTTCAAGAATTTTGTTTTGAATTTTCAGGAAAGAAGAAATAAAGAAAAAACAGAGGCAAATATAGTCATAAAATATATAAACAAATTACAAAATATAAATACGTGAATAATATATAAATGCAATATGTGCACAACAGTAGAAGGTAAAGGAAGGAAAAGGAGAGGAAAGGGAGAAAAAGATAGAGGAGAAAGAAAAGAAACAAAGAAAGAAGAGAAGAGGAGAGAACGAGAGCTCTAAAAGTTCTATAATAAAAGAGAGGAAAAGAGAGCTAGTATAAGGGGGCATGTGAAGAGAGATATTATGTAAAAGGTAGCCACAAAAGATTAACTTTCATTTTTTGAGAGAGAGAGGTGGAGGAAAGATGAGCAATTCTATGTTCATCACAAATAAAATTCCACCAAGTTAATGAAGATAATTTGGACTTATCTTTCCAAGATGATAAAATAACTTTAAAAGCTAATGCAATAAATACATCAAATAGCTAGGAGATAGAGGAGGAGTCATCAACATCAGGGGAGTAAGAACACAGAAAAACATTTTATGTCGATAATGGAAGATCACATAAAAAAATTTCATGCAAACAACCCAAACAGATTTCCAAAATACTAATACATTAGAACAATCATAAAGTTGATGTCCCAACGTGCCAGTAGCATTAGAACAAGACCAGCATAATGGAGAAGCGGGAAAAACTTGGATGTACAAACAGGAGTAATAATAGCCTTATTATAAATAAAATACATAGATTGGGTTATACATGCGGCGGCAGAAACTTTAAATAATTTAGACCATAACTTGTCCCAAGTCATGATAAGGAAAGAAACAGACAAGTCAGTTTCCCACACACTTTCAATAAGGGATTTAGGTCTTTCGACAATATGTGAAAACAGTAGTTTATATACAAGAGCGGCTTTAGGTCAGTGAGTCTGAAATAAAGTATATAATGGGGTAAGAGATGGTGTATCAGCTGGAAAGTCAAAAGAGGCTAAATGTGTCTGTAAGGCATTTGAGATTACGATATATTCAGTAATGCAAGAGTCAGGTAAATGAAATTGTACTTGCAAATCAAGAAATTAAATAACAGAATTTTGGTGAATTAATTGTTGGACAAAAATAATCCCCTTCTCCTTCCAATATTTGTAATAGAATGATTTACCTTTATACTTGAGATATTTATTGTACCAAATCGTAGTGGATAGAAAACATTGAAACGGAGTAAGACCAGTTGTAAATGCATTGTACAATATAGGATTAGTAAATATAAAGGAACTATTGGACATATATAGAATGTTTCAAAAGGGAAAAGGGAAGTAAGGGGATTTGACATGTAAATTAAGATATCATCCACATTAGCTGATATCTTGGTCTCTCTGGAGTTATAAGTGGATGCCATATCGGATATTCAATTGTCTCATCTGCGGACGTAGGGCCAAAAACTCTTTTCTCCAAGCATTAGTGGCTGTTCGTAATTCTATTTACGTGTATTCTTTCTTCTATGTCTCTCCAACTCCTGTCGCTGCAGCTAGGCCTCATGTATTTATTGTTCTTACTTCTTCATAGATCTAGACTTCTGTCTTTGATCTATCTTCTCATCTCTCTATTTTTATTCCCTTTCAGAACCTAAATTCAATATTCTTGACCATGAGAATTTTTATGTCGATATTTCTGACCCACAATATTTTAAACCCGATAATTGTGTAAATCAAATGTTCAGAACGAAAAGGCTTTATTGCAATTTGGCATTCCCAGTGCTGGAACACAGCAGAGGCTCTCTCTATACTCCAGGAATGCATTCAAACAATCATCATCCCATGGTAACGGATTGGTCACATCCTTCTGTGCAAACATTCGGAGAGGTTTGGCCACTCTGATTGCCCTGCTTGTCCTCTTTCTCTTTCCATGATGGGGCAATGCGAATCAGCCGATGCTAGACCTTTTAGTGTGTTTTCCTTTCACGCTCCTTTAGCTATCTGATTTGCTAATGGAGGTTACTTTTTTGGGGATTCTGGGCCTATTTGTGACCCTAGTCCAACCTGGGTCTTTTGTTCATGTAAGGAGTAGCCATCAGACTTTGGAGAAGCCTTGAGCTTGGGTGCAGCAAGGTCTTGAGGTCTGGAGCACTGCCTGGTGACCGTTCGCCTCTGCAGGCTGTGGACTAGGTTTGCTGAGCCAGTGGGTGACCTGGTGTTCGGGGGCCTCCCCATTTCTGAGATTGGATGTGCCAGGAGTCGACGCCCTGCTGCATCCGGCTCGCTGCTGTCGTTTTCTGTTTCCCCAGACTAGGCCAATTCCTACACACGTCAAGCCCTTGTGTGTGGCTACAGTGACCTGCAGGGACTAGCACCACTTCCAGGCCAGCACCAGCGTCCATGCAGATCTGTGTAATCCACTAGTAGTCCCATTCTGCCCTACACTCAGTGCATTCATCTCATTTTCTGTCTTCCCGGTGTCTTAGTTTCTGAAGCAGTGTTTCAAGCCCACTGCAGCTGAGAACGCACTTGGCAGGTGCTTTGCAGTCCCTGCCCTTGGAGGCCTCTCTGTGGTACCACCTTGGACTCCCAGACAGTGCCGCACCTAGTCAGTCGCACCTAGTCAGCTCTCAGGTCTCACTGCTGTGCGAGCTTCCTCACGAACGACAGCTCTTTCTCTTTAAAGCACCTTCAGGTTTGTGCAGCTCTTCTGTTTTACTGTTGGTTGTGCCATATTTTCTGATTCGAATTCAGTTGGACCTGCCATTCTCACATTACCTTCTTCATCTCCAAGAGGCCTAATGCACCACTGAGGTCAAACAAATTATTTGTTGGTATGTGTTTCCTTAGCACACACCACTGTGTCAGGTTGATGGATACATTTATAGGGGCAGGAAAAGGTGTTTATCGTTGGCTGGAGGGACTCCAGTACATGTAGACAGCCATTTTCCTGGTCACACTGTTACACAAATGTGTTAATTGGACCCTTTGCTCTTGATGAAAGGAACCATAATTGTTTGGCTGTACGATAAAGCATCATTACACTTTTCAGAAATAGGGTGCGGTATTTCTTTGTAAATTAAATTAAGCTGCAAAATGCTGCACACTAAATGATTAAGAATTATGGATGTCACGTCTAAGGACTAAGTGACAATTGCCCCGCCATAATTACGTAGGTAAGACCATCAATGTTGGATTTATCTCCTAGGGACCACTATGTACGTCAAGGTCATCCCAGGCAGAGACAAAAAATCTATAGCTCTCACATGAAGGGAGAATACTCTCTGAGCTATGGTTTTCATGTATCTCCCTGCAAGGTAAATTCATCCATGATGGCCAACAGCACCAGCTTGAGAAAGAGTGGTGATTGTATCTAGTGTAGATACTGCTTGTGTTGGATTGCTGATATTATGTCCTCTTGTGTGCTGAGTGCCAGGACATGCTATGACTGGGGTAAGTTTGTAATGGGAAGTTTGCTTTACATTTCTTCCAGACAACTTTTATATTGTTGCTTTAGGTACCTGTTAGAATCGGCTGTCTCTAGTTTGCAGAGGTATACACTTCTAACAAATAGGGACCCACCTCCTCTAGTCAGGGCAAGGGGATCACAACCTCAGATAACCCCTGCTCACCCCATTGGTAGCTTGGCAAAGCAGACAGGCTTATCTCAGAGGCAGTGCGTTAAGCATTTATGACCACATACAGTAATAAAGTGAATACACTACAAATGGACACAACACAGTAGTATTATAAAAATATGGATGTTTATATAAGGCTTAGCACAAGACCAAATAACGACAAAAATATACCACACTCTTAATAAATACTCTTGGAAGGAAAATAATAGTTCAAGTGTAGTTTCTTCATAGCACAAAGTCTTTAGTAACAAAAGCAACTCTTCTTCTTTAAATCACAGTTCTTGGCAACAATGTAACCCCCACAGGAGTCACACGACGTTGAGGCAAAGTTAATCCAAAGGTTCGGCGTTGACCGCGAGGAGCGCTATGTCGAGCCCGGAGTCGAAACAGACCCCCACAACACAGTACCTTGGAAAACGAGGAAAGATGATCTACGGCATCGAGGTGTCCCAGTGTCGAGTCTTTGGCGTCGATCGGGCCTCGGAGTCGGGGCGATCTGCAGCGGCTTCGACAGATGTCAGGCAGGAGCAGCGCTCACGAGGCGAAGCAGGATACGGCGTCGTCGTCGATGTCGATGTTGATGTTGCAAGAGTGAGCAGCGCTTATGGCGCCGAGAGGGCTCGGTCTCGAGGCGGTCGGTAGCAGCTTCGCTACTAGCGTCGATCGTGCCCGGCGGCCGGCGTCGAAGGTGCGGGACACTGGAGCTGCACTCACGATGTCGAGCTGGATTCGGCGGCGTCCGGCGGCGTCCGGATTGCTGGATTCTTCAGAGGTGCTGGACTTTCAGGTTCCAGCAACAAGCAGTTTCAGCAAATGGTGAAGTCCTTTAGATCTGTGACTTCAAAAGGAGGCTGGCACTCTTCCAGCCCTTGGAGATTTCCTTGGCAAAGCTTGAGAGTACACACTCAGTTCCTCTCTCCTGGTTCCTTGGCAAAAATAAAGAAGTGACTGCAGGATTCCCCCCAGCAAACAGCACACTGGCAGAAGGGGTAGGCAAGTCCTTGGATCAGCAGGCTTCTTGTCCTTGGTTCAGGTTTCCTTGTCAGAATTGATCTAAATCTTTGTTTCAGGGGTCCTTCTCTTATACCCCTTTTCTGCTTTGATCCCTTTGTCCATGCAGGGTAATTCCCCCCATCCTGGGTTTGTTGTGGGTGTTGCCAGGCCGAGGCACCTGGCCTATTCACTGTGCAGGGCAGGGTCATCAGCCGCCCAGCAGGAGGTGGAGCCAGCATTGTCACTGGCAGGGGCAAGGCCATCAGTCGCCTGGCAGGAGGTGGACCAGCATTGTGTCAGGCAGGGCAGGCTATCAGGAGCTACTCTTCCCCTACTCTCAATGCAAATGCCTCACTCACCCCACACTGACTCATTCAGACCTCTGGAGCCACCCAGCTCCTGTCACACACACCAGAACCAGCAGAGACCGGTAGACAGTTGGACAGGAAAAAAGCCACTTTCTAAAAGTGCAATTTTCAAACCCAGAGTCCAAAAACCATCCACCCAAACGGATGCGTCATTAAACTCTGAGTTCAGGGATACCAAACTCGATGTTGTACCATGCTCCCCGAGCCCGCTACGATTATACCGTTTAATAATCCTGGCAGCCCATTCTAACTGATAGAGAGCAGGTAACCTTACAATAGTGAACAATGAAGATGGCTGTTATTCACTATTAGGACATGCCACACACATCAGGGCTTGTCCTACCTTATGCTTACAATACACCCTGCCCTTGGGCCTACCATAGGGGTGACTAACATGAAGTTAAGGGAAGGTTTTAGGGACTGGCAAGTAGGTGTACTTGCGCAGCCCGCGTGACAGTACCCGACTGCACGTAGGTCTAGCAATGGCAGACCTTTAGACATATTTTACCAGGCTGCTTCTGTGGGTGGCACAACACGTGCTGCAAGCCCACTAGCAGCATTTGTATTTACAAGCCCTGGCACTCCTGGTGCACTCTACTAGGGACTGACAGTAAACCAAATAAGCCAAACATGGAATCCAATCAATATCAATTTTACATAGGGAGCACTTGCACTGTGGCACTGATCAGCAGTGGCACAGTGCCCAAAGCAATATTCCAGCAAAAACATCGTAAACAGAGGAGGCAAACAGAAAAAAATGGAGGAGATACTCATGACAATGATGCCAGGTCTAACAGTACCCACTTACTGACCGGACTTGTTTTGATGGCACAGTAGTGGCACTCCTTGTCCCCCTCCCCTCTGCTATCATTTCTGTAGTTACATCTCTGATACATTGAAAAGAAATATGGTGTATTATCTCCTGTTGGAATTTTTTATGCTAAAATGACAAAAAAAATTTAAATAGGAAAAAAGAAGCCAACAACTGCGTCCACTTACACTTCATAAGCAAAAGAATGGCTTTAGCAGTTGGCAGTCTGTTTATTTTGTTGGTCTGATCTTAGTATTGGGGAATGACGGAAGGTAAAGGGAGAGGCAGGTTTCCAGCAGTGACATTTCTTCCTAGTATGAGTGAAAGGTAGAATTTGCTTTATTAACTGTCTGAATTTGTTCCAAGTTTCTATACTCGAATAGAGAATCCCTATGTAAGTAATATTTGGTGGTTATTAAGCTCTGCATCCTATCTTGCATCTTGCGTAGGATCTATTTAGAAAAAGAAAGAGATGTGTAGGTTAGGCAGGTACTTGTGCACCTCTGATGCAACACAATCACAGGCTTTGATTTGAATTTTCTTTGGCTCTTGATGAGTGCAAATGGGATGACAGCTTTAAGATCTCTGTTGCACCCTTTGCTGAGTTTGTTTATTTCCTTGGGGTAGTACTGGTTTCACTTGGCTTTTGTTATAAGTGTTAATTTCAAAGAATCTAGCTTTTGAGCTGACCCTTATGGCAGGCTTCCTTTAAATTTGTAAATATGCCCTAAGTTTCTTTCGCAAAATGAACAAATGATGGACGGAATGCTGATCGATCCCCAGTCACAGAGATCTGGGTTTAATCCATTCTCCCTTGCTCACCACGCCACCCCAGTTTGGACCCAGCCACATACAAATCAGTCTTGACCCTGTTCCTTATGGCAACAGTCCAGCCTGAACTGCCAAGCCAGGTCCTTCCGTGGACCAGAAACTAGCATCCTGGGACCGGTTTCGGGTCATCACCCTTCAGCAACCAGGCTAGCTTGAATCCAGTGGTGCAGTGAGCAGGGGACTCACGTCTGGTCATACCCATCCCACTTTGGGCAAGAATTGCAAAAGGAACAAAAATGATGGATGGAATGCTGAACAATGCAAACATTCACCCCAGTCACAAAGATCTGGTATAATCCATCATTTGTGTGCTTCCTTCGCCACCCTAGTTTGGACCCAGCTGTATGAGCAAATCTCTATGGATTCATTGGCAATGTAAGTGTTATAAAAGGTCAATGTATTCCTTGCTGTGCCTCAGTTTATTAATTGAATGAATTATGCTGAAATGTGGTCGGAAGGGAGGTCATGAGATGTTGATCACCCTCAATCGATCTGACAATTGTCTTTGTTGTCTCTGTTACTTCAATTACCTCTGTCTTTATATTCCCTGCCACAAAGTGTAGCTATCGGTTCAGTCTGACCTATCTCCTAGTGGCTTGTTGCTGGGGAAAGCAGAAGAGACGAGAAGGGATAAGAAAGAGTAGATGGTCTAGGGTGTACACATATTATGTTTCCCTTAAGGAGTCTCCCAGTAATCTTGTTTGTTCTGCAAGAGCCATCTTGAGTGCTTAATATATAGGGTTGAAATATATGTTTGACCTTATTGCGTTTGAGAGGCACTCTTTTGGGGCACTTTTCAAGAGGATATGTCCGAGACCAAGATGTTGATGCTGGTCATGTGTGGCCCATAAGAAAGAATAGGAAATTGCATGCGCTACTTGCGAGTACCCAATAGGTACTCGCAAATTGCGTATGCAATTTCAAGGGTGCAGGGGTGTCAAAAGGACACCCTGTTGCACCCCTGAAATTGAACCATGCACACATGTTGCGCACACACATGCCCCAAGGGCATATGTGTGTGTAACCTACAACTTTGAAAATGCACTTTAGTGCATTTTTCAAAGTTTTTGTAAATTACCAAAAGTTCAACTTGATGGTAATTTGCGACCCCTATTAGCGAAATTGCAATTTCCGATTTCATCATGCAGTGCATTTAAGGAATCGCAATTTGTGATTCCTTAAATGCAATCACAATTTATTAAATTGCAATAAATTGCGATTTTTTTTAAATTGCGAGAGCCTTGCAGTTAGATTCATCGCAGAAGCTCTTTTTCTGCGTGCAAATGACTGATTTTTGCGAATCGCACCGTTTCCGCTCGCGAAAAAGGTTGATGCATGTGCCTGCTTGTCTTTGTTGCAGCTCTTTCTCTTCGCTCCTCTTATTTTAAGTTTTAAAATTGTATTGACAAAGAATAAATGATGGTGCTGTTGTGTTTAAATCTGGTTTATAAGTATGTTTATTTAGTTGTTTTGGCTGTCAACGTGTTGCACTTTATCTTCTTCAGAGGGTTTGAGACACTGCAAGCAGATACAATTTCAGAAAAGAAATGTCATAGATGATTAAATGCAAATAGTGCAGTAAATCGCATGAGAACTGTGCACCACCTCCACATCAGTGTAGCACAACCAGAGCAGCCCCACCTCAGGACCAGCGCAGCCCTACCGCAGCAGAAACTCACCACCGATTTAGCACCACTTCAGCATCAGCACAGCACCACCTGAGCACCAGCTCAGTAATACCTATGCAACAGTACAGAACCACCACATCAGCATGACTCAGCAGTACCTCAGCATCACTCAGCACCTGCACAGCACCACTACAGCAGCACCACTGCAGCACCACCTGATAATCACTCAGCAGGACCTTGATACCACCACAACACCATCGCAGCACCAGCATCACTCAGTCCAGTGCAGTACCACCTTAGCACCAGCACAGCACCACCCAATGCATCACTCAGCACCAGCTTAGCACTCCCTGAACACCAGCACAGCACCACCACTTTACCATTGCTCAGCACCACCTCAGCATCACTCAGCAGCACCTCTGTAGCACTGAGCATTACCTGAGCATCAGCTCCGCACCAGCACACCACCACCTCAGTATCACTCAGCACCACCTGAGTATCATTCAGCATCACCTCCGCACCAGCACACCACCACCACAGCATCACCTCCGTCTGCCCTCGGAATCTGGCATCTGTTGATTCTCCCCTAGTGTACCTCTACTGCTTGTGTTGTAATTTAGATACTAGTTGCCAACTTCCACTCTCCTGTTGTTTATGCCCTCCATAACAAAAAAAACCAAATATAATAAACAAGCATTAGAACAGCAGGAAGAAGTTGCCGATATTGCAAAGACAGAAAAACTAGAAGACATTGTATATGTTAATTATTTGTTTAATATGGTTGTTCATTTGTGCATAATGTCTGCTTGGTTATATATAAGGTTAAAAAAATGCTTATATCACTTTATTATAACTTTTCAACATGTTGCACAGCAGCCACACTGCTCTACAACATAGCCTAAAGATATTGGCAAAACCAATAGCTCTGGCTAAACACTTATAAGGTTCCAAATGTGAGACTTATTTGCTATGCCAATGCTTATCTTTAAGGTTGCCACATCCGCTCTAGTCTTAGGGGGTGATTATGATGGTGGGCGGATCATCAAAACCCAGCTGGAATCTGACCACCAGGGTGGCGGTCGCATCCTAATCAGTGGTGCGGGACCGCCACATGTCTGGGGCCAGTCCTAGCACCGCCAGGATGGCGGGTGGACTAAAGTCCTCCCGCCAATCTTAATGGGTCCCTTAGGGTCTACTGGACTAGGAGGTAACTGCCTCTTCCTTGCCCCTGCATTCCTGCACCCTGCTGCACCGGAACTCCTTGCTGGTAAGGTCCAGTCGTAGGAGCAGCATTTCTGCTACAGGGTTGAACCTGACCGCCTCTCTGAACAGCCTTCATCTGTACTACCATTCATTTTTCCTTCATCCTTTTATGTCTCATATTAATTTCATTGCTACAATTTTTGGACTTGTTCTGTCAGCATATCAAATGCTGTTAAATCATCGAGCTAATTTCAGTTCACAGCCACCTCACATATTTAGACACAAACTGCCCCATATCCTTCGATTCAAGTGCATGAATTCCAATATACTCCTTAAAAGCCTGCAACAACCTCTCATAATACTTGTGAATAGTCTCCTTAGGTGCCTGTGTGGTCATGGAAATTTTGACCCATGAATATCCTGCAGGGCCACCTTAGCCTTCAACCATGTAATCACTTTTCTATGGGTGATGGACCATGTGTCACTGGATCCCTTTTGGGCTCTCCATCTGCCCATTCTATAGCTATCGTGCACACCGACCACAAATCACTTAGAACAACGATTTCAAACAGTGTTTTGAGATCAGTCCACAAAACCTTATATATTTTAACAAAACGATCGACCTGTTTTTACCACTCTGTAGGTTTTACTCTCAATCTTGGAAAGCCATTGGTAAAAGTGGCCAGATCTACTCCAAGGTACATGTACATTTGCTCCACTTGGCACCTCTTGCTCCCTTCTCTTTTGAAGTCTTCCTTTTTACCCATCATTCTTCCCACTTATCCAAAGTACACCAGATACAAATATATAAAATCAGTTCATGAATCTGTGTTTTGCCTCCTGGCACCCTCAAATTCTCTATGTCTTGATCACTAAAGGCAAGCTGATAATTCTTTTGCAATGCCTTGGTCCTTTCCATGTCAACTTCAAACTTACTAGCTAATTCAGATAACTTTGTGTGCACCTCTCTCACCCTCCTAGTGACATCTTTACTCATGAAAAATAATGTATTTGTTTGGTATGAGTCTATTCGGTAAAGCTCCAATATTCCACGTCTCATTGCGTCTAACTCAGTCTTCAACTAGAGCACGTCCACCAAATCGACTTATATGGCAGACTTAATAGTTCCCTTACTCAGTTCAGTATTTTGGCTCTCTCTAGTGTTGATACGTTCTCCCAACCACTTCTCTGAGTCTAAGACATAAAATAGGCTTTGTCTCTCAGGTGACTTCGGTGTGTTCCCAGTCTCTCGAGTTGTGCTATTCCTCACACTTGGAAGTGTCTCCCACATAAGTGTATCTATCCCTGTTACCTCAGAAAGGGGCCTAACTGTTCTGGACCCAATTAGTACTGCCAAGGAATCTGTAGTCACCACACAAGGAGTACTCTCATTCATCAGTGTTAGGGGAACAAACCTTATATGAGAATTCTCTACTCCTTCCTGTGAGGGTCCCCGCTCTGTTACTACATGCATCCCTTGGTCCCAGTTCCCCTTGGATTCAGATCATATATGGAAATGATAGGGCCAATGATAACCAGTACTATAACCTCATCACTGCGGCGCGAATTCCGCCGCAGTGCTGAACATTCCAATCGCGGTGGTGGTCATGCCGGCTCCCGGTCGTCATCAGCACACGCCCACCGTGACTCATGACGGCCGGGAGCCGTCATGAGCATCGAAGAGGATAAGAACATCCAGAACTCTTGTGGTAGGATTGAAATCACAATGTCCTGAGACTACTGAGACACGCTTCCCACTATTTCTTTCCTCTCAACTGGGGACGTCCTGTCGAGATAATCCCTAGCACATTTGCTCTGGGAGCCACAGGAGCTGAAGCACCAATAGGATTGCTAGGGGCATTTGAAGTTTCCCCGTTCTCAGGGTAGGACTGGCTATATGGAGGCGGACGTTCAGACAACAATTTGTTCAACAACCTGTCACCCACATCACTGGTACTGTCCTCTCATTTAGTCATTTTTTCCATTCCTTTCCCGATTACATCAGTCACTAATGCAAGGTACAATCTCACTCCCTCAATCATATCTACTCGACGTCTCTTTTGCTTCTCATCCAATTGTGCATCTTGGTAAGCATGCATAGTTTTTTTCATCTTCCCCTGATAACAAGCTTTCTGCGTAGCATGTGTGACATGCATACATGCATCAAGATCTTCAAATTGCATTGGTCTAAGTAATGGCTCCATTGCATGCAACACTCCCCTCAAATGATCAATTATTCTCAAATTAAACATGCCATAGCGTGGAAATGTCAATGCACCCTCTTTCTCAGTGATCTTATGACAATTCTTAAGGTAAATGATAGTGTCAAGCCAAACACTCATCGACATATAGTGAGCTGGGATCTCCTCCAGGGCTGAGGGGTGCTCTTACCCAGTTCTAGTCGAAACATACACATTACCTTTAAACATCTCTCTGGTTGCTTTAAAACACTTAATTTTTCTCTTTCTCATTGACAATACACAATTATATTTCCACTTTCAAATTGTAATTTCTGGGGAACCACTACCAACAACCCAACTTCAAACAAGTATTCCAACCTATCCCAGCACTGGACACTCTGACGTCACTCTCGCTCCTCACAGCAGCTCTTTCACATTTTCTTGGCACACAGGCGTTCCCTTTCAAACAACTATTGTTTGCTCCTCTACAAGAAATTATAGGATTCAATCACTCAAGAATGCAATCTCACAATGAAACCACGAGCGGCGGGGGAATCACCTGAAACAGTATAGTCTCCCTTCTGCTCAAAAAGGACCACTACACCATTCACAATGTTCCCTATTTCAAATTGGGGCCATCAATGACCTCTCATAATAAACCCCCACAAAATACAACAGACAAATACAACACAGTGTCTTCTGCACCTTACTATATCTTCAGACCCGATAACAACTTCGATAATAACTTGTCACCACATTCACACCACTCTCACAATGTCTTCACCAGACATCATACAGCCATGTTTCCTCCTCAATCTGACATATTTTCATACATACACCACCCTATTAAAACTCACTCCTCCTCTGCTACCGGGTTCACCACACGTTACTGGAACTCTGCTTGTCCTCCAGTACTCAATCGTAGGCACTGGTCCAGAGACACTGGGGTAAGGCGCTAGGCTAGTTTCAATTTGGTTCAAAGTTGTGTCTTACTTCAAATGCAGAACCATCCTCTATAGCTACCATCTGGGAGAGCTGAAACCCATACTTCCAAATCCTTTAGTCTGATGGTTTAGCATGAGAGGGATAGAGAAAACTCCTTTCGAAATATCTGGATTTTAAATTTCCACGCTTCCATGTAAAAATCCAGGTCTACAACCAAATTCTAGTTAGTGTGCGTAATTCAAATTTGGAAATAGATTAATATAAACCAAGAGAAGCATTATGGTGTGAAAATACAATGTAAACTTTATGAAATGGAATCTTTGAAACCGATAAGGCGGTACAGCAAAAAGAAAACAGCAACTCGACCACTGCAACATATGTTATCAAAAAACAAAAATATACTAGGGATTACATCAAATTTCAAGTAAAAACACTACAAATTGGCAACTATCCTTATACTATCTTGAATTGGGTCTCCTAGTCTAGAGCAAGTTTAGCAACATGGGAAAGAAAGATGTCAGCAGTTAGAGCCTTCCTAAGAAGTAACTCCAGCCAGGGTCAAGTAGCATAGGCCAAAGATGAGGACTGTACCTCAAGGCATCCTAAAGCAGCTGCCTGTAACTATATTACAACATAAGCAATCACTGAATTAAGGCACCTACAATCATGCACTAGTAAATTTCTATCACCAGCATCCTCCAGCATCCTTTCTTTCTTCTCTTCATATAATTGTCACGCAGAGCATATGTGAGTGCAGACTAATCGTGATTATAACTCAATCCTAATGTTACTTCAAAAAGGCCCACAATAGTCTCCACCAGATTCACATGATCACCTGTCTACTACACTTCATGGAATCCTGTTAGCAATAATGGAGTATCAATTATTTTATTTAGCACAGTTACTTAAAACCATTGCTATAGAGTATCTCAGAGAGTTTCTTTTTTTAATTACAATTTTTTAAAATAGTATAAAACAATTTACTACAAATCAGTAAAATCAGTGCAGAATATTTGTTTAGCAGCATCCAATACTTTTCCTTTGGGCTATAATGTTGTTCTATCCAAAGTTGGTGCTGTTAGCAATAATGCTAGAAATCTCACAAGACCTTATAATACAAGTCACTACAGCATCTGGGAAACTAGTAGCTCTATAAAGGATGTTTTCTAATCTACTGGTTAAACAGGGAATCACCATTATTGTATCACATAGTTGACTATAGGGTGCTCCCACAATAACTACTGCACACTGATTTACTCTAACATTATAGACCTGCTTAAACTTAATCAGCACCAAAGGTGATGTTTGTTGCTGTGTCTGAAAGTCTACTGCTCTAGGAACCATTGGATTCCTCCCGGACCAACACTATATGGCACATTGTCATTTTCCTGTTTTGTGGGCCTCCCATGTCTCAACAAAATGCACATATGCACCATCTCTTTTATGATGCACTCTCAGGCGAGAGGTAAAAAGAACAAATGTCACAAGATCCCTTAACATGGTGGGCTCCAGCCTCAATGTGTCACTAAAGGAACTAGTGGCGGCCTTCAAGAAATCTATTATGGCAGTTTTCACAATAGACTAGAAGCTGCAGAACGACAAATAAGAGCATTGGAAATGAACCTGGAGCAATTTGCCAACTCACCAGATGCCATGAACCTTTGGATATTAGTGGACATCCAGCTTTCAGTGCTCATCCAGAGCAGTATGGTCACCAACATCTGCAAAGCCTTCAAACAGACTCTGGTCTCCACCATGCTGGACTACTCGAACACACTGTTTGTCAGCATCCTCACACATCTCAACAAGAGACTCCAGGTAATTTAAAATGAAGCATCCAGACTCTCGCTCAAACTCTTACTCTGCTCTCACATCTTCACATACTGAAAAGACATCCACTGCCTCCTACTTCACAATCATGCACTCTTCAAACTGTTCACTCACACATACAAAGCTGTACACAACCTAGGCCCCAAATTGACCTGAACATCCACATAAAAGTCAATCCTCCAACCAGAAATGTCTGCTTGGCTGGCCTCCTACTCTCGCACATCCTCTACATCTGGAAATCCGGAGCTGGTTGGAGTACTTTCTCATACTTGGCTCCCAAAGTCTGCCACAACCTCCCTCTGCAAATTAGAGCCACCAGCTCAAACCTTAAAACTGAAAATCTGGTTATTTGAATAGGTTCCAGTTGAGAGCACAGCCCTTCTTTAGCATCAGCATATGCTACCGGGTGAGATACACAGCATACAAATATTCACAGAATAATATTAGAAGGACATTTCAAGTCAATTTTCCAGCATTTATAGAGTCTTACATGCATCCTCGGGGAGTCAAGATTAAGTAGCCTGCTTCTTCCAGTATGGATGGGGCGGAGAGCTGTCACCCAATTCAAAACTTCAGTGGATGGCAGAGTGGTCCAGGGGATCATAGGCAAGAGGGATCTCTGAACATAGAAAAAATGGAATACTCAGGGGTCCATTAGGATGTTGGGCGGTGGCACCACTGCGGTGACAGCGGTGCAGAAAAATGTATTTTTCCGCTCACAAGCAGCGGTACTCACGTCCGCCATATTAGTATGGCCAAACATAGACCATTTCTCGTCCTTTGCAGAGCGGCGCGCACTGCCATCAAAGTGCGCCCGTCACCGTGGCGGTGGGAGCCAATGGAGACTCTACGCCATGCGGAATGACGTCTGCCCGCTCCACAAATCAGGATGCCACAAACAAGTAGACGCACCGCACAATCAGAGACAACGGAAGCTCGACTGCAAAGTGCGAAACCAGAGTCCTGGTCAACACCTGCCGGTCAATACCGCCATGGACCCAGCTCTACATGCCTTTCTGGTGCTGTACCTTATACGTGAATTTACAAGAAGGAAGAGGAGTTCTCCAGTGTTCTTCCAACTAACTTGTGTGAGATTGCTAGAGAGGGCCGGCCTAAGCAGGCTCATTTCCTACAAAAAGGAAGGGTATCTTCACTGCCCCACCTCACTTAACTACGGGAGATTTCTAGCTAGTTCCTGCATCTGCAGGAGAACAACTTGACCAACGCAACTTTACAAGCCCATAAGATAGACCACTGGTGAACGCGATTATCAAGAAACCCGTCCTTATATATGGTGTAGACCAGAAACAGGACCCTTCCTTGGGACACACGACCTGTTGATACATCATTTACAAGTACGTTAATACACGAATCGCAGAGAGCCGAATTCCTCGTTACAATACCCTAAGGGGAAATTATACAGACCCTCCAGAACGACAGACTATAAAGAAAAAGTCTTGATAAAGGTGGACCCCATTTGTACTGAACCACCGAAACGCGTCGACGCCTCTTACTATTGTACAATTTTAGTCTCCATCACCCATGTTTATACACAAGATTTATAGTGGTAAAACATAGGTGCCATCAATTGGCAGCTTTAAATGTACCAACTGTATTTTACAATTTCCATGTTTTACAAATATTTTTGTCTGTCTTTCCAATTGTGCAGGCCATAATTGACTATGTTATCATTTGTCTGTTGTTTTAACCATTTTATTAGGGAACCATGTTTTGTTTAGGCATGTAATTATTTGTTTTTAACTCTTTGACGCATAATAAACACGTTGTAACCTATATATCTCTGTGAATGCCATACTTTTTGACTAGTTTGTGAATTTTGAGGCTATGTTTTAGCTTTAGATTTATGTTGTATCTACCTCAAGGGAATTTTTCCTTTTTTCCTTATACATCACCAGAAAACATAAAACACAATATATGGGCTGACACAGGGTCCAAATCCACATCAGACACCCTGCTGGGGACAGAAACACATTCACAAGGGTACCCACACATTACCCACCTTCCACCAAGTCACCCCTCTGCGTCCTGGACACACATCTTCAGCTACCATGCAGCAATGCCCCGGTCACGTCACCGCAGCGGTGAAGACAAGGGAATACATGCACACAAAGCAGAAGACAGGGCCAGCCAAAAGCATGGGCAGGGCACAAACACCACGCAGCCACACCTCCTCCCACCACACATTGGCACACCCCATGAAGGCATATGCCATGTGCCCCTAATGAGCACCCCCATGCAAAACAACAAGCCAGGTCAAACCACATCCTGCACCACACAACAAACAACCAGGGAGACAGTCATAGCAGGAGTGGATGCACTGGAACACACAACACACAGCACAGAAGCACAGGGCCAGGAAAAACATGCACCACAACACCACCACACTCAGGGAAAAAAAGTGAGTACAAGCACCAAACGAACACATACAAGGAACAACCATACAAATGGACACACAGCCTGCATAGTCACACATACATATCACACACTGACACAGACACATACACACTCCAAATGCCAACAGCAATGGAGCACAACAAAAAGTAAATCCAAAGTGGGATGCACATAAATGGAAGGTCATGGAGACACACAACAAGCATGTGTACATCACATGCAAGACAAGGTACACAGAACAACACCCTCAGACCATCAAACCACACATGGCTGCTACAGTCAGTGAAGTCTAACCACAAACATCACAACAACACAGGGAGACAGCAAGGCAAACCATGTATAGGCACAAGGAAGAAAGGAAGGCCCTGATGCCAAACTGTGAACAGCCACACCTGCATACAACTACTTCACAGGAGTACACCAGCAGCACAACACACAGGGCCCATTGACACACCCCATGACTGCCAAAAACCAGTTGGAAAATGCACACATACCCCCCTCACACCAGCAGCACACAACACAAGTGCCATACACACTGATGGCTGGTAATACTTGCCAGTCCATACACACAAACAAACACACACCCTCGGTGTAGCCACAAACATCGCACACACGGGGATGCCAGAACAAATGGCTGCATAAAAACAACACACAAACACATAACCCAACAGAAACACACACAGAAGCACAACAAAAACAGACATGCCCTGTGCAGCCAAACTGTGGTAAGGCAATGGGAGCACAGACACAACTGGAGTGCATACCCTCATCACTCAGGAACAATGCACAGACAACAGACCGCAACGCACACAAGAAGTGCATTATCACATAACTACACAGTGACATCAAACAAACAACAGATGCACAGGCAACAAAATCACAGATTAAACACCGCAGAACATCAGGGGATGCACACCATGCAATGACAAGGCAACATACACACATAGCACTGCACGCACAACAAGCAGTGTGTGCACACCAAGCACACCAGTCACACATAGACATGAGTGACACAACATCAACCTACATAACCCAAATCAGCACAGTACAAAGACAACACCACGCCCAGGAAGTGAAGCAATACCACAGTCAACAAACATACACCCAACACAACAACAGCAGAGGCACAAGCCTGAGATACAAAGGTAGAATCAACTTGACCTGAGGACTGGGCAGCACACACAGTTGAACAGCAGATGAGCAATAATAACTGACAAACAGCACAAGAACATCACTAATAAACAAGTGGGGAAATATCCTGAGTCAAGTCAAGTCAAGTCAGAGAATTTATATAGCGCACTACATACCCAGAGGGTCTCAAGGCGCTTAGGAAGGGGAGGAGGATTACTTGTCAAATATCCACGTTTTAAGTTGCTTTCTGAATGCTAGGTGGTTCTGGGTAAGGCGAAGGTAAGTGGGGAGTGAGTTCCAAGTTTTAGCAGCCAGGTATGAGAAGGATCTGCCTCCCATGGTGGTCTTGTTGATGCGAGGTACAGTGGCGAGGGCTTGGCTGGAAGAACGTAGTTGGCGGGAGGGGGCGTAGAAGGACAGTCGTGAGTTGAGGCATTCTGGTCCGATGTCGTAGAGTGATTTGTGTGCGTGGGTTAGCAGTCGGAAAGTGATTCTCTTATTGACGGGTAGCCAGTGGAGGTCTTTCAGGTGACCAGAGATGTGTTCGTTGCGCGGGATGTTTAATATGATCCTGGCTGATGCGTTTTGGATTCGTTGGAGTTTCTTCTGGAGTTTAGCGGTAGTACCTGCGTAGAGGGTGTTTCCGTAGTCCAGTCGGCTCGTGACCAGAGCATGGGTGACTGTTTTCCTGGTTTCGGTGGGGATCCAGCGAAATGTTTTTTTGAGCATGCGAAGAATGTTGAAGCAGGATGAGGATACGGCGCTGACTTGTCTGTTCATTGAAAGTGAAGAATCCAGGACAACGCCTAGGTTCCGTGCGTGGTCTGTCGGGATGGGTGCTTTTCCAAGGGCTTCCGGCCACCAAGAGTTGTCCCATGCAGAGGGGGATGTACCTAGGATGAGGACTTCTGTTTTATCTGAGTTCAGTTTCAGACGGCTGTGTTTCATCCATTCAGCAACTTCTTTCATTCCTTCGTGTAGGTTAGTTTTGGCGGTGCTAGGGTCCTTGGTGAGAGAAAGGATTAGTTGAGTGTCATCCGTGTAAGAGATGATGTTGAGGTTGTGTTGGCGGGCGATGGCCGCGAGGGGGCTCATGTATACGTTGAAGAGGGTGGGGCTGAGTGAGGATCCTTGTGGTACGCCACAGATGACTTCAGTGGCCTCGGACTTGAATGGTGGGAGGCGGACTCTCTGGGTTCTTCCGGTGAGGAACGAGGTGATCCATTGCTCCTGGCCAAAGAACTGCATCACAAAGCACAGTGTCACAAATGAAGTGATGAGGAGGCACACACTCATGTAAACCAAGGGGACAGCTGACATCTAACTGAAGTGTACTGCACATCAGTAGTGGACATGGCATGAGTGCACCATACACAAATAGGGGAGTGCAGACCCACAAAGGGTAGGCATCTGAAGCACAGATAGGGGATGACATGACACCACCCACAACATGTGAGAAAGTAACAACCTAGGCTGTTATAGTAGCTTGTCTATATAATAATAGACAGGCAAAGGACCAATTCTGGAGAACAGTACACAATTTTTATGTCATTACATACAAATTTTTAATAGCTAACATTTATTATTGTTAAAAATTCATTAAAAACAACATAAAAAATCATACATATAATGAATACAAATAAAATAATATGAATACAATAAAAAGGGAGAGAATTCTATATCACACAAGTAACGGATGGAGTTTTGTCAACGCGCGTTTCGGCGAACCAGCGCCTTCTTCAGGACAAACCAATCTATTACTTCTATTATTGAGGGAATCTTTATTCGATGTTCATCTTATTGATTCACAGTCGAAGTCAACAAGGGTTCTAATAAACTTAAAAATCGTAAAAACTATATCTTGCCTTCTGCGAATATTTCCTAATGTGGGTATTGGTTAATTATGTATATAGTTTTCATAAAAATAAATAGGCACTAAATATAACAAATATTTGTTTCTTCAACGATGAATTTCAAGAGGGTTGTAGTTCCGGATTTAATATGGGGCTTGATAATTGAATAGATACGAAGGCACAGGATCTAGTTCCAAACATGTTATCGCTTTAACCTCCGCGTCGATTTGTAAATATATTCCGTAATACTCTAGAATCAGATATTCGGCTAAAGTATGCGGAGGTTAGCTGCGTCAAGAATAGACACCCGGATCACAGAGGATGTGCAGACGGAAAAGTATCCACACACAACATGCCATACTGGAGGAAAAAAGGCACCATGTAACAGCAATGCATGAGAAAACACAACCACAATGGCAGTGTAGAGCAGAAGGTCTGCACAGTCTACACAAACAGCATTAAGACACATGGATGAACAACAAAACACAACACTGACGTGCCACTCACACACTCTGCATACTCACAAGTGACAAAAACAACCAGTAGGAGTCAGACAGAACTGCATGGACACTGCACAGTGCACAACATACAACTCACACATGCGCATACAACCACATCCACAGGGCTGAACAACCCAAACAAGAGGCACTCAACTCATGGGTGACACATGTGTGTGGTTGGCAATGCAGGGGCACACACACATCAACACTCACTACAGAGGGGAAACATCCATTACAATGCAACTTTTACCACGCAGTGCCTATACGACGTAACTTTTACAACGCAAACCATTACAACGCATTGCACTGGGGGGCGCTCTAGGATAGGGAATAGGTTTAATTTACTATCCAACACCTTCCCTACTATCCACGGGGACTGGAGTTGGAATAGTAAATTAAACTATTCACTCTCCAGTGCCCCAAAGCACTATGCGCTGTAACGGCATGCATTGTAAAAACAGCTTTGTAAAGGCATGCGTGGTAAAAGCATGCTTTGTAATGTCATACATCCCTACAGAATCACTCCCTTCACTGCACACTTCTTGACTACACAAGAGCACGCATCTAAGGCAGGCCATGGAACCAGGATGACTGGCCATCACAAGATGACCACACACATACACTGCTGGGCACACATAAAGGAAGAACATATCTACATGATGACACTGGCCAGCCTGCCTGCAAACCTGTGGACAGAATCACACACTGTGCTGACAGTGCCCCCTAACCTGACATGTGAAGAATATAGCTAACATCAACTAATCATGTAAATGACAACTGCATCACAGGTAAAATTGACATCATAGACCCCACAAGTATCAGTGTCAGGAAGAACTGAAGCCCCTGTCACCCCTGTAAAAAAAAAGAGTAGGCGAGCAAAGACATTGGCAATGATGAAGTGGCACACAGAGCATGGGGCATAGTCAACCATATAAACACACCAAAATAACTTTATTCAGTAAGGAAACTGACAAAACAGAAAACAGGAGTAACTGTCTTTATTGACATGTTGCACAGATAGGCACCAACAGTAGAGAAGAGCAAGGCACAAAATGCAGAGCATATCCTTGAGAATCTGCATAGGCAGGGTCAAAACGGGAAGGCCAGTGACCAGTTCAGAGTGCAGAGCAGGTACATGAGAATCTGAACAGACAGGGGCAAAACAGGAATGCCAGTGGCCAGTTCAGGGTCCTGAGCAAGTACAGAAACACACTCCAGAAGAATTGAAATGGACTGTGATCAAACAACTGGCCCAGGGCTCTGAGGCCAGTTTGTTCGAAAAAGAACAAAGATGGATATATCGCCTGGCTAGCCACCAAACAGGTCTCAATGACGATATTCCTTGGGGCACAGTGATGAAGAGATAAGAGCTTCCCCCAAGATTGTTTACAGTTCAATACTTAACTGAAGCGATATAATTACTGACTTCGAACTATGAAGAATTTGTTACTCGTGATTTGGCCCATCAATATCTTAATGCTCATGCATACATCTTGGAATATTCGGTGTTGATTAATTCTGAACAAAGTACATTTTGCATACATTTCTGATATGGTTTCGTGAAATTTTGGGGTCATTAATAACTACCAGTGACTCTTTGCCGCACTTTGTAACATGAGGCAGTTCTGATTGCCCCAAATATTTGTCCTTCAGGGACTTATAGTATTAATGTTCCACCTAGCAAACCGTTTTTTAGATCAGGTATGTGATGTTGAAAAACAGACATTATCAATAAAGCTCTGGCCCTAAATACGAAAAAAAGAAAAAAAGAGAGAGCATATGACAGTGGAATACGATTTATGGCTGGGGCTTGTGGCAGTTTTTTAATTGCGTCTTATGATTGCTTTCCAGAATTGTGTTCAGCAATAAGGAAGGGGGGTTTTCCCGTATATCTTATTGGGAACTCCCTTTCATTTAAATGAGACACATAATAAACGCAAATACCGTGAAGTTTAAACATACCGATAACCATAAGTTAATGCCCCTTTAAGACGCAACGCACGCCTGACACGTGACCGACCCCTGACCTCGCTCTTTTATGGAGGCTACGCGCTTTTAGCTTCACTTCTCGGGCGGCGGCAGCGGACACAGTAGGTCGCAGGAGGCGAGTCGTTACTAGCGAAGTAAGTTTGGGGCAGTTTGTCAAAATCGGCAAAGGATCGCGATTTCTTTTTCAATGCCGAGACTGACGACCCAACTCTTTTTTCATACAGTGGCAGTAGCGTGAAGATAGCCTCCCCCGCTTAAGCCCACAGATGACAGCACCATAAATCCGTGCTGTGAGTATTAAAAAACCGGGAACTCTCCATGTTGTGTTGCCTTTCCAAGTGGGTCCCTAATTTCACGCTCGTGTTTTACATGGGTAGAATGGGGCCTCATTTTCTGTAATAACAACTAAAACGGGGTCATCTAAACATGCACCTTTTTTCAATTTTAAGAGACCATTTTTGTATTAAAACTAACCCTGGGCGTAGTTCGCGTAGCCGCACTCCGCGACGCTACGCGAAGACGCACTTGCACTCCGCGAGCTACACGTAGCTCCGCGGACATGCGTAGTAGCTTGCTAGACCCGTTCGCGTGCCGTTTTTCGTCTTCGGGAGCGCGGTGCGCGTGTTCGGGGCGCTGCCTGCATGCTCGAGATAGCTAGCGCGCTAAGTTACTCAATGAGGTTTGTCCCGCCCGCTTGCGTTCCCTTATTTCCGGTTCCGGGTCACAAGTAACGTGTTCGCGTTGTGTTAGACATGTTCGGGAACTCATCTTCTCGTTCGCACTGCCAAAGTGCATGATCGCGTCAAATATCGCGCGAACTTACCGCGGCGGTCGCGACGGGCAGAGCCATCTTCGATTTCACACTCTGGCTATGGTTTTGGGCCTACTTTAGCATCTCACTCCTATCTCTTCCATCCTGGTCTTTTCCCTCAGTTTTTCTAACTTTCTTTACTTATTACCTATTTCTGTCTGTGCCTAGGTTTATATTTCTCATTTTATTTTTACTTTTACAACTTTTTTTGCAACTTTTCTCTTGTTTTATATTACTTCCTTCTTTTACCTTGCTTCTTCCTTCCCCTACCTTTTTGTCTTCAACTTTCCTTCTCCCCTCCACCCAGAACCATGGTGAAGGGTGCCAGCAGCATCGGCGGCTCAAAGGGCAAGGCGGCTGTGCCGAAAAAAACCCGGCTGCCTTGCGGCAGAATGCGCCCGGCAGGAGTGACGCCCCGCCAACTTTTTGGGGAGGAGGAGGTGGCCGCCCTGGTCTTTTTTATCCAGCGTCACCTCCCCTTGACTTTGGCAGCAGGCGGCAGGCCCGGCTCCGGCTACCAGCGCATTGAAGAGCGTCTCCGGCGGTGGGCGAAGGTGCGCCGTGCAGTCTTCCGCTGCTCCGGTATCCGGCGTACCCACCATCAGCTGTCCCACCGCTGGGCCGACATTTTGGACCGGGAGCAGGACCTGTTGGACCTGCTTGGTGTGGAGGTTGTGGGTCTTGGTGAGTGGCTACCCCAAAAATAAAGTGTGTATATATATATATATATATATTCCTTTAAACCAAACTCGTGCGATTGAAGAAGGCGCTGACTCCGTGGGTCTGAATCCAAACTTTTTTATTTCTTGATCAGTGTCTGCTTATATATATATATATATATATATATTCACTGAAAAAACCATAGGTCATAGACCATATATAGTTAGGAATTTGCATTTACAAAACCTTGAAAATTCACTGAAAAAACCATAGGTTAGAGACCATATATAGTTAGCTGGACATTTTATTGACATAAAACCAATGAAATTCCATATATAGTTAGTTGCACTAACTATATATCGCGCACCCGCAATCCACTGCTGATGATGTCACATATTACATCATTCATGACATGGTCAGTGACATCACTGATGACATCTCAAATGACATCACTGATGACATCACTGATGACATCTCAAATGACATCACTGATGACATCACTGATGACATCATCTAGTGTCTGTGTGTTTTTGTAAAGTTTAAATATGTTTTACATATTGAAGAATGAGTGGATGTATGGAAGACTGAGTGTGTGTGTGGCTGGCTGGGAGGTGTGTGACTCTGTGCATATCAATGTGTACTTGTATCAGTGATTGTATAAGAGAGTAAGTATGTGTTAGTATATGTGTGAAAAAGTATGGTGTTCTGTGTTTAACTGTATAGATGAGGAAATCGAAGTGTGATTGATTCTTCAAAGGACTGACTAGGTGTATGAGTGCATATGATAGTGTTGTAATAATGAGTGACTGTATGTATGAGTGATTGTATGGGTGAATGAGTGAATGTGTGTGTAGACGTAGGAATCAGTGAGTGCGAATGTAGTAACTGGTATTGGTGTGTCATGATGTCATCAGTGATGTCATTTGAGATGTCATCAGTGATGTCATTTGAGATGTCATCAGTGATGTCATCAGTGATGTCATTTGAGATGTCATCAGTGATGTCATCAGTGATGTCACTGAAGTATGGTGTTCTGTGTTTAACTGTATAGATGAGGAAATGGAAGTGTGATTGATTCTTTACAGGACTGACTAGGTGTGTGAGTAACTCCATGGATGAGTGGCAGTGTGTGAGTGTCTGCATAGGTGTATGAGTGCATATGATAGTGTTGTAATAATGAGTGACTGTATGTATGAGTGATTGTATGGGTGAATGAGTGAATGTGTGTGTAGACGTAGGAATCGGTGAGTGCGTATGTAGTAACTGGTATTGGTGTGTCAAGATGTCATCAGTGATGTCATTTGAGATGTCATCAGTGATGTCATCAGTGATGTCATTTGAGATGTCATCAGTGATGTCATCAGTGATGTCACTGACCATGTCATGAATGATGTAATATGTGACATCATCAGCAGTGGATTGCGGGTGCGCGATATATAGTTAGTGCAACTAACTATATATGGAATTTCATTGGTTTTATGTCAATAAAATGTCCAGCTAACTATATATGGTCTCTAACCTATGGTTTTTTCAGTGAATTTTCAAGGTTTTGTAAATGCAAATTCCTAACTATATATGGTCTATGACCTATGGTTTTTTCAGTGAATTTCATTGGTTTTTTAAAAGCTAATATCTATAGCTGTAAAATATATTCTTTATTACGTGACGTATCACGTAGCCACGTGAGACGCCTCATGACGCGTTGCATAACCGTGACGTATCGGCTCTGCAGCGCAAACAAAACCCGTAACGTAAGCGTGCCGGAGCACGCTTACAGATATATATTTTTTTTATCCTTAATTAGACAAAATCCACACGTGCACATATCTTGAGGCCTTGCAAAGGCACATCAAACAAACAGTCCCTACAATTTTGCCAAGTTTGCTGGAAATCTATTCCCTTAATTTTTTTGTTTACTGTTTCTCTTGGTTTTCCCCTTGTTACGCTTACCGGGACGCTACCCGGTACGCGAACCGGACGCTCCAAAAACACAAGATGGCGGACTCCCGTTACGGTGCTGGTTAGCTGCCCAGTTCGCGTACCAGGAAGCGCCTCTACCGCAAAAAATCGCAACAATTTTTTTATTTTTTTTGCCCCGCGGGGGACTTTAATATCCCCCTCATCAATCCTAGGGGGTCAGGAGGGGTTTACCTTGCCCCCTTTCCTTCATTTCCCCCTTCTTTTTTCACCACATCTTGTCTCTCGAACCTACCGAGAGACAAGATGGCGGCCGCTCCGGACTGTTTAGAATGTTGACAGACACCGGAGAGCCAATCAGCTTCGCTTCGCGAAGTTCCGTTACGCGTCAGGTACGCGAACCGGGGCGCTAACCGGAGCGCTGTCACAGATATATATATTTTTTTAAACGTTAATTTCTCAAAATCCACTGGAGCACATATATTGAGACATAGCAAAGGCACGTCGGGCAAACCATATCTACAATTTTGCCAAGTTTCATGTAAATCCATTCAGCCATTCGAGCTAAAAGTGAGTCCAACCGCCCTATGGAAAAATGAATGGGAAAAACGCGTTTTGGGACCCCCCTTTTTTCTCGGCCCCCCCTTGACGAAACCCCCCCAAATTTTCAGGGGCTGTTCAGAAACAGAATGTGCCATTTTCCTGAAAATTTCAGCCAATTCCGTCCACAAACGCCAAAGTTATTAGACATAGAATTTTCAGAAATCCCATAGAGAAAAAATCCTAACTATATATACCCACTGGCTATCGCCAGTAGGTAATATACATATATAAACATATATAATCTGCATATCTATATAAATATAAATGCATGCATACATATACATATATGCATACATATGCATGTTATTTACATGAAAGTTTTAAAAACACTAATAAAAGCAAAGCTAAAAAGCCACCTCATTACAAACAGAATGGCTTTAACTTAAACGAGGGCGAGATCTATTGCATTTTCAATGCTTGTTTACTTTGGTTCTATCAAGAAGGCATTCAGATGTGTCACACATTTGCCATAAATTCTGAATGTTAGCACTCTAGTTGCACTCTAGTTGCACTGCTTACAGGGGTGCCGCAGGGGTCTACTCTTAGCCTCCTGCTGTTTAATGTCTATATAACCCCCCTGGTTTTCCTGGCAGAGCAGTTTGGGGCCAAGATAATAGGGTATGCAGATGATACCCAACTGTTGTTTACCTGGCCGGATGATAATCTGGACACAGCGGTTGTTCATCTGTGCTTGTCCGCTGCATTTCGTTGGTTAACACAGGCCCAATTGAAATGCAACGAGGAAAAATCGGAAGTACTCTTCTATGGCTCCTTCCCCACCTCGTTTAAGAACTCGTTGTGGCCACCAAACATTCCTTGCCCAAAAGAGATGGGGAGACCAGCAAAAAATCTCGGCATTTGGTTCACAGAGGATCTCAAATTTGAGGCCCACATTAATAAACTTACAGGCACCTGTTTCGCTACCCTAAAATGCTCCGCAAATTCTTTCCTTTGCTCCCTAAGGATGCTAAGGAGACGGTTGCCAGAGCACTTATACTGGCTAGGTTGGATTATGCAAATGCACTGTTTAGTGGCATCCCGGCCTATTTGGTCAAACGCCTCCAAATCATCCAGAATGCGGCAGTCCGACTCTTGTTTAACATCCCGAGATGGAAGAGCGTTCGTTCGGAGATGCGCACGCTCCACTGGCTTCCGGTTGCCCAACGCATTCTTTTTAAATCATTGGTGCTTGCGTTTCGTGCTTCTCATGATCAAGGCCCCCTGTATCTGAGGAAGAGATTCACCAGCTATGTTCCTGCACGCCCCCTCAGATCCTCTACCTTGCACAAACTGTATCTTCCCCGCTTCAAACGAGCAAGACTTGGTGGCCAATCGATCTCAGTGATCGGGGCCCGGGCCTGGAATGCTCTCCCTCTCCAGCTACGATCTATGTCCTCAGTGGCTGTTTTTAAAAAGCATTTGAAAACTCATCTGTTCAAGAGTGTAAGTTAAGTTTTTCTTGTATGTCTGATTGTCTACCTCTCCTCTACTCGCGCCAGGATACTCTCCAGTAACGGAGCGCGCTATAAAATAATTTATACATACATACATACATATACATTAGATCACTGTAGTAAAGCTAGTGCTCACCAGGGAAGTCTGCTGCTAATCATGGTTTGCAGCCATTTTCCCGCATTTTTTATCCCGCGGACTTTCAGTCCGCATACCATTATCCCGCAAGGTCATTGACCTCGCATACCATTATCCCGCATTTTTTCAAAACGCATGTGCATTTATCACGCATGCCTTTACAAAGAATTACGTTTTAAAGGCATGTATGGTAAATGCATTTGCGTTGTGAAAACCACGATGACGAGAGAGGTAAGAGGGTTTGTGTTAATTTTTTCGTGGGTTAGTTATTGTGTAGTGTAGTGTTGTGTAGTGTAGTGTTGTGTTAGTGTAGTGTAGAGTTGTGGTGGTTGTTTAGTGTAGGGTCATGCTGGGGGTAGTGTTTTAGGGTTTAGGGTTGTGTTGTAGTGTTTGCGTAGTGTAGGGTCATGCTGGGGCTAGTGTTTTAGGGTTTTGGGTAGTGGTGTAGTGTTTGCGTAGTGTAGGGTCATGCTGGGGCTAGTGTTTTAGGGTTTAGGGTAGTGTTGTAGTGTTTGCGTAGTGTAGGGTCATGCTGGGGGTAGTGTTTTAGGGTTTAGGGTTGTGTTGTAGTGTTTGCGTAGTTTAGGGTCATGCTGGGGGTAGTGTTTTAGTGTTAAGGGTAGTGTTGTAGTGTTTGCGTAGTGTGGGGTCATGCTGGGGTGTAGTGTTTTAGGGTTTAGGGTAGTGTTGTAGTGTTTGCGTAGTGTAGGGTCATGCTGGGGGTAGTGTTTTAGGGTTTTGGGTAGTGTTGTAGTGTTTGGGTAGTGTAGGGTCATGCTGGGGGGTAGTGTTTTAGGGTTTTGGGTAGTGTTGTAGTGTTTGCGTAGTGTAGGGTCATGCTGGGGGTAGTGTTTTAGGGTTTTGTGTAGTGTTGTAGTGTTTGCGTAGTGTAGGGTCATGCTGGGGGTAGTGTTTTAGGGTTTAGGGTAGTTTTGTAGTGTTTGCGTAGTGTAGGGTCATGCTGGGGTAGTGTTTTAGGGTTTAGGGTAGTGTTGTAGTGTTTGCGCAGTGTAGGGTCATGCTGGGGTGTAGTGTTTTAGGGTTTTGGGTAGTGTTGTAGTGTTTGCGCAGTGTAGGGTCATGCTGGGGGTAGTGTTTTAGGGTTTAGGGTAGTGTTGTAGTGTTTGCGTAGTGTAGGGTCATGCTGGGGGTAGTGTTTTAGGGTTTAGGGTAGTGTTGTAGTGTTTGCGCAGTGTAGGGTCATGCTGGGGTGTAGTGTTTTAGGGTTTAGGGTAGTGTTGTAGTGTTTGCGCAGTGTAGGGTCATGCTGGGGGTAGTGTTTTAGGGTTAAGGGTTGTGTTGTAGTGTTTGCGTAGTGTAGGGTCATGCTGGGGGTAGTGTTTTAGGGTTTAGGGTAGTGTTGTAGTGTTTGCATAGTGTAGGATCATGCTGGGGTGTAGTGTTTTAGGGTTTTGGGTAGTGTTGTAGTGTTTGCGTAGTGTAGGGTCATGCTGGGGTGTAGTGTTTTAGGGTTTAGGGTAGTGTTGTAGTGTTTGCGTAGTGTAGGGTCATGCTGGGGGTAGTATTTTAGGGTTTAGGGTAGTGTTGTAGTGTTTGCGTAGTGTAGGGTCATGCTGGGGTGTAGTGTTTTAGGGTTTAGGGTAGTGTTGTAGTGTTTGCGTAGTGTAGGGTCATGCTGGGGGTAGTGTTTTAGGGTTTAGGGTAGTGTTGTAGTGTTTGCGTAGTGTAGGGTCATGCTGGGGGAAGTGTTTTAGGGTTTAGGGTTGTGTTGTAGTGTTTGCGTAGTGTAGGGTCATGCTGGGGGTAGTGTTTTAGGGTTTAGGGTAGTGTTGTAGTGTTTGCGTAGTGTAGGGTCATGCTGGGGTGTAGTGTTTTAGGAGTTTGGGTAGTGTTGTAGTGTTTGCGTAGTGTAGGGTCATGCTGAGGGTAGTGTTTTAGGGTTTAGGGTAGTGTTGTAGTGTTTGCGTAGTGTAGGGTCATGCTGGGGGTAGTGTTTTAGGGTTTAGGGTAGTGTTGTAGTGTTTGTGTAGTGTAGGGTCATGCTGGGGGTAGTGTTTTAGGGTTTAGGGTAGTTTAGTTGTTTAGTGTATGCTAAAGGCATATTCGTTCTAAAAGTTTTCGTTATTTTAATTTGCGGCTTAATAGTACATGCGGGATTTTTTTTGCGGACTGATGGTATGCGGACTGATGGTATGCGGGATTTCGTCATATATTCGCTAATCATACTTTCTATGGCAAAATGAACCCCCTCATTTTGTTCCTTTTTAAATTAAATGTTTTAAGAGTTACCACTTTATTCCAATCAAGATGGCTTCAGGTGTGCCATACCTTTGTAATAAGTAGGACTGTTAGCACTCTAGTTGTTCTTTAGAACACTCTGGGACATTCTGTCATTGGGCTGTAGTTGGGCTACATCTGGCTGATATTTGGACTACATTTGTTTTTTTTTGTCTCTGGTGGCCATCTTTGGGCTACATTGGGCTACATTGGGCTACATTGGGCTACATTTGGGCTCCAACATATATATAGCCCAATGTAGCCCAATATATATTTTTCAAAGTTAATTTTCGTAAAAACCACTGGAGCATATATCTTGAGACATAGCAAAGGCACATCGGGCTACCAGTCCCTACAATTTTGCCAAGTTTGGTGTAAATCCATTCAGCCGTTCGGGCTAAAAGTGAGGCCAACCGCCCTATGGAAAATTACATGGGAAAAGCACGTTTTGGGACCCCCCTTTTTTCTCGGCCCCCCCTTGACGAAACCCCCCCAAATTTTATGGGGCTGCTCAGAAACAAAATGTTCCATTTTCCTGAAAATTTCAGCCAATTCTGTCCTCAAATGCCAAAGTTATTCGACATAGAATTTTCAAAAATCCCATAGGAAAAAAATCCTAACTATATATACCTACTGGCTATCGCCAGTAGGTAATATATACATATATATATATATATTCACTGAAAAAACCATAGGTTATAGACCATATATAGTTAGGAAATAGCATTTAGAAAACCTTATTTTACTCACACAAAACCATTGAAATTCCATATATAGTTAGTTGCACTAACTATATATCGCGCACCTGCAATCCACTGCTGATGATGTCACATATTACATCATTCATGACATGGTCAGTGACATCACTGATGACATCACTGATGACATCTCAAATGACATCACTGATGACATCACTGATGACATCTCATTTGACATTACTGATCACATAACTGATGACATCATTCATGTGATGATACAATGAACCTCTTCAGACTCTAATATAACCTTAGATACACTCAGTGTAAACAGACACTCACAGACTGTCACTCATCCATGGAGTTACTCACACACCTAGTCAGTCTTGCAAAGAATCAATCACACCTCGATTTCCTCAACTATATAGTTATACACACCTTACTTATTGGAACATATAATAACACATATTTACTCTGTTATACAATCCCTGATACAAGTTCACAATAATCCATACAGCCACTCACACATTCACTGGCTCTTATGCACAGTTATTTATATATGTCAACTATCACATGTACTGTGTTTTACATATGTACTTACTTTGACATGTAGCACTGAGATATCCATTCACTCACCAATACACTCATGCACACAGTCAACCGCCCATACAGATGTTTCCACATGCACTTTTGAACCCATACATCTAGTGAATCAACTGCTCACACATCTATGCACAGAGTCATACACCTCCCAGACACCCACACACACACTCAGTCTCCCATACAAATACTTGGGCAACTAATCAATAACCCATATAGTTAGTCATATAGCTAATGATCAACACATGCATCAGATTACAAAACAACAGACACAATGATGCACAATTTAAAACAGTTTAGTCACTAACCCATGCACTCAGTGAGACACATTTAATCACTCACTTATACAGTCAGTCATGCACCTACTAAATCCTTCATCCAGACACTTATACATCCACTCATTCTTCAATATGTAAGACATATTTTAACTTTACAGAAGCATACAGTCACTGGATGTTGTCATCAGTGATGTCATCAGTGATGTCATTTGAGATGTCATCAGTGATGTCATCAGTGATGTCACTGACCATGTCATGAATGATGTAATATGTGACATCATCAGCAGTGGATTGCAGGTGCGCGATATATAGTTAGAGCAACTAACTATATATGGAATTTCAATGGTTTTGTGTGAGTAAAATAAGGTTTTCTAAATGCTATTTCCTAACTATATATGGTCTATAACCTATGGTTTTTTCAGTGAATTTTCAAGGTTTTGTAAATGCTAATTCCTAACTATATATGGTCTATAACCTATGGTTTTTTCTGTGAATTTCATTGGTTTTTTAACAGCTAATATCTGTAGCTGTAAAATGTATTCTTCTTTAAATCCAAAAATATATTTTATATGTTTATGAATAATTTTTTTTTAAAATATTTTTTTTTCTTCGTTCCCGCTTCGCGAATCGGGAAGCTTCCCGTTAGCTGACCTTGATGCCGCGAAATAGACCGCGAGCCGGTAAACGTTTCTTTACCGCAAGTGCCGCGTTAGAAAACAACATCGTGACGCCTCCCGTCCGCATGACGTTCCACGTTGTCGCTTGATACGTCATATGACGTGCTACGTTAGCGAACTGGTACGCGAAGCGAGTGCCAAAGCGCAGGTTTCTGGAAGCAAACAGGGAGGCCCTGCAAAGCGCTTAACGTAAACACAGCAAGTCATGTGACTTGGTAATAACACTTTTCATTGGTTCATTTCACTTTTGGTTTCCTAATGATGTAAGACTAGGTCATATAATCTAAAATGAACACTTTTGATTGGTTGAGAACTCTTGTTTTTCCCAAATGATGAAAATCCCTCCTTCTTTCCTCACTCTGACTTTCATCATTGTGAGAGAAAGACCCTTTGTGATCACTGAGCAATGGCTTCTTTAGTAGCTTCAGCTGGTGCTTCCCCACCACCTCCACCACATCCAAGGAAGAGTGGACCACCTGCTCAAGTTGTAATTCAACAAGAAGAAGAAGAAGAGGAACAGGAGGACGAGCACGAAGAGAGGCAGTTTTTGCCTGAGCAGCCCAAGACGTCTCACCGGAAAGAAAACTTCATTTGGCAATTTTTTAAAATTCCCAAAGGTCAGAAAAAAGTAAATGCAAGATACGTAACTTGCCTTATATGTCAAGATAGACTGTCCAGAGGGACCGACAAAAAATACAGTTTCGGAAACTACACAATGCATCGCCATATGACTAGGTGGCATCCTAACAACTACAGTGCTGCACAGTTTCGGAACGACCTAGATAATCTCCCTATTGGCCAGAAGATCTGTTGTACCGGAAGTAACGGGACCAGAGGGCAGGGAGATGGTGCCAAATATACAAATGAGATTTGGTGAAGTAAAACACACCTGCGTATTTTGCGATGGATTCATTTCCTACGGAGAAAGAAGCATCACTCTGATCAACAGAGCTATTGACTATCATATGCAAGTTTGTCCGAAACGCCCAAAATAATAAATACTTCTTTTTTTTGTTTTGTTGCTCCTGTTGAGCCCTTTACAATGAATCGTTTTCATTGCCCCCTCCAAGAAAAACCCCCAAAAATATAAAACTGTTCCGAAAAATTCAAAAACAGTAAAAAAATGTTCAGAAAAATAAAAAAAAAAGTTCTTTTCAGAACTACCTCCCCGTTATTAAAAAATTGGTACAATATTTGGAACTGTGCCAACCTCTATTTCTCTTAGTTCGCTTCCTAGTTCGCTCGCTGGTACGCGAACTGGAAGCGAACCAAAAACAGTAAGTATAAGGGAAGGAAACACACACTTATGTTAAAAGAAAGACAGCTATAGGGGAGTAAACTAGAGATACTATTACCCATAATCCACTACTGATGATGTCACATATTACATCATTCATGACATGCTCAGTGACATCATCAGCAGAGGATTGCGGGTTTTTTGGCAACATGCCTTATCCACGGTTTAATAACGCTGCCTTTTGCTTTATATAAGTTTTCAAATTGTATGAAATATATACCAATAGGTCTTTATGAACCTTTAGGTAGTGCTTTTGTTCATGAGGTCTGGTCGCTTCCATACACATACAGATGTTTCAAAGATGATCAAGAAGTTTATCTGAATGGAGAGGAATGCACTGAGACGCCAGATCATTCACTAATGTGTAGGCACATACAGTTACACGATTCATGCAACAAACACCGACCAAATATGGCTTGCGTGTTGCAAGGCACGCCAGTTCCTGCTATCATCCCCACGTTCAAGTTGTTGGAAAATGGTAGTTATTTGATGCTCAATAATGAAGATTGTTCTGAGTTAATTAAAAGTATACCTTTTATCGTAACAGTAAGTGAACGGGTTATTTGCTGCAGAAATGTTCTATTTCCTCCCACACATGAACATAGGGAGTTTTCAATCTGGCCACAAATACCAACCTTGGGACACGTTTCAACGGCATGACAAGAATAAGAGCTCTTTTGTCTCAGAGAGAGGTGGCCTTGAGTTCGGCCCGTGAAACTTTCCTACTTCACATAGCGAACACCCGTACACAGGTTTGCCTTTCAATTTCAGCAACATGTTTCCGACTATCTTTAACGCATCCTCCACAAAATCCCTGGCACACTTTTTTAAAGTTGTTACCAGTGGTCTCGTGACTTCATTTGAGAAAATCTTTGGAGTCATCCCTGCTCCCTTTCATTCCATTTTCTCCACTCTGGTTCGTGGATTGCATTTTTACTTGCATTACCAGCGGACGCTCTTGTGCTTTTTTACATTTTTAAATATGGATGTCCCTCCTATGCAACCTCCGACCCTGCAGCTGCTGACACTGTTCCGCAATCGCATGCTAGAATATTATGGCACAATGCCGTTGGCGATATTAAGCACGGCATATGGATTATCTTTTCGGTTCTCCTACTTCACCTGTGTCCAGCCTGTATTTCACTGCCTGACCTGTGATTTCGATTGGGCCATTGATTTGTGTCTCTGCGGACCGGTTTCTCCTGACGTCGACTTTAATCAGCTGATGACTCCTATCATTACTCACGAGTTGATTTGTCCTGGCGAAAGGATTATGGCTGTGGCATTGATGCATGGACTACTTGGTCCCTGGAATTTACTGGCGGCAGCACAGTCTTTCTTGGAACACAGCTTTCTTGAAAACCCACCGAGCTGTCCTCTGATGGTGATAGAGGATCCGGTGCTGGGAGAGCACGTATGTTCTTTTCCGCTTTTAAATTGGATGGCTGAACTGTTTTCGGATGAAGACGGTGACTTCCTATTGGAGGCTGTTGCAGCTTATTTTGCATACACAGTTATGTCATAGACCTTTTTCATGTTTGATATGCTGAGTACTAGCATTTCATTGACAATTCATTGACTTATTTGTCAAGTTTTTATTATTTACCTTGCCTATTGGCTTAAGACTCGATAAAGTACTTGGCTGTTTTATTTTTCTTTAGCATTGAATTTTCCTAGTTTTTAATGCTTTACCTTGCGGACCGTCCACATATAAACTTGCAATCTGCTCTCATGAGATGGCACTTCTATTATCTTATTCAGTTCGTTTCCGGATCATGAGGAGGTGTCATCTAGGTCCTGGATATCTTTACACCGTGTTAAGTTAGCATGGGCTCATTACCGGTTTAAACGCCATTTTTCCTTTTTTGCAACTTCTGCACACGACACTTAGTTGTTGCTTTAGCTTTCCACCTAGTAGTTCATCGTGGTTTACATGAGAATAATATGTTATTGGTCTACTATCTGCTTTACTTGTTAAACTATATCTGTACAGCGAGTGCTAAAGTTTCAAGAACAACACGATACAGAATTGTTATGAGGTCTGATCTCCACGACTTCATACTCATAACATAAGTGCAACTTCTGCCAATTCTGGGCATGAGGCGGGTTTTATATTGCTTTGCCGAACACACATACACAACACTTGATGCGGTTCACATGAAGAGAGAGCTGGTGTATGCTGATGTGATTCCTTCAAATCTAAGACACTAAAGTATGGACACGCCCTAAACCAACACAAAGAGACCTTCTTAGCAAATAATATAATATGTGTATTAGGGAGGGTGAGATATAAGCAGCCGCGGGCCGTGGAGGGAGTTACGATGGGGCAGGGAGGCGGGGAGGGGGAGAAGCAGGGTGGAGCCCTCTCTACCTTGCCCCTCCCCCTCCCCGCCTCCCTGCCCCACCGTAACTCCCTCCACGGCCCGCGGCTGCTTATAAGTGTTGCTAACTCTTATTCATTTACAGCATGTTAACATACTGTCACCATTCGCTTTTTATGTACTAGTAACTATGCTGGTAATTTTGCTACTGATAATATGTGTACTTGTATTCTCCACCCTGCTTCTCCCCCTCCCCGCCTCCCTGCCTCACCGTAACTCCCTCCACGGCCCGCGGCTGCTTATAAGTGTTGCTAACTCTTATTCATTTACAGCATGTTAACATACTATCACCATTCACTTTTTATGTACTAGTAACTATGCTGGTAATTTTGCTACTGATAATATGTGTACTTTTATTATCTAAGGTACTACGCCTGAGAAGACGGCATTAGTAAATAAACATTTCAAATACACATGTGTTCTTCTTAACTCCATGTTCTGGTTTCTAAGAAATATATAACGACCGACTGTTCATGAGTTCCACGTATCCTGAGGTACTATAAGTTCATATTCTGGATTGTCTAAACATTGAGAGTTTGTTATATCCAATGTGACACTGTACCTAGCTTGCTAAATAGTTTTTGATTACTAACGTGAGTTTTGGGACACCCTAATTCGCCGAGGTTCCAATCCTCTGTCCACAGTTCTGTGTGAGAACAGAAACCCTGCGACAGGGGCACCCCCGACCCTTGCTGGAGCTTCATCACACTTGCGATACAACTCCAGCAATGCGCCACCTTTACGGCACAGATACATCACGCATCTGTGCTGTTTTTGCCCCATGATGCGCCGCATTGTAAATGCAGCACACCATAGGTGACGGAACAGCGGCACAGAATGACTAACACATCCCTGGTGATGCGCCAGTCATCATAAATCTATCCCTATGCTTCTTATCTTGTTAGAGATGAACCGCCATATGTATCATCAAAGTTATTTGCATTTCCTAAATAGCGAACTTTAAGGAATAAATAGCGATTCTTTACCATTCCTAGTTTGCGATGAGCTATTTGCTAATTAGCCGAATGTAGCCCAATGAAGCCCAATGTAGCCCAATGTAGCCCAAAGATGGCCGCCAGACACACAAAAAAACAAATGTAGCCCAAATATCAGCCAGATGTAGCCCAACTATAGCCCAGTGACAGAATGACCAATCAGCTTCGCAAACCTCCGTTACGCGAAGCGGAGCGCTGTTACAGATATATATCTTTTTTTGAACGTTAATTTCTCAAAATCCACTGGAGCACATATATTGAGACCTAGCAAAGGCACATCAGGCTACCAGTCCCTAATATTTTGCCAAGTTTCGTGCAAATCCATTCAGCCGTTCAATTATTATTTTTATTATTTTTTTTTGCCCCGCGGGGCCCTTTTAAAACCTCCACATCAAACCTAGGGGGTCAGCGAGGATCTACTATGCCCCCTTATAGTTATTTCCCCCTTTGTTTTGACCTCCTCTTGTCTCTCGATCCTACCGAGAGACAAGATGGCGGCCGCTACGGACTGTTTGGAATGTTGACAGACGCCGGAGAACCAATCAGCTTCGCTTCACAAAGCTCCGTTGCGCGAAAAGTCCGCGAACCAGAGCGCTAACCGGTCCGCTGTTACAGATATATATCTTTTTTTAAACGTTAATTTCTCAAAATCCACTGGAGCACATATATTGAGACCTACAAAAGGCACATCGGGCTACCAGTCCCTACAATTTTGCCAAGTTTCGTGCAAATCCATTCAGCCGTTCGGGCTAAAAGTGAGGCCAACCGCCCTATGGAAAACTCAATGTTAAAAACACGTTTTGGGACCCCCCCTTTTTTCTCGGCCCCCACTGGACGAACCCCCCCCAAATTTTCAAGGGCTGCTCAGAAACAAAATGTGCCATTTTCCTGAAAATTTCAGCCAATTCCGTCCACAAACGCCAAAGTTATTAGACATAGAATTTTCAAAAAACCCATAGAGAAAAAATCCTAACTATATATACCTACTGGCGACCGCCAGTAGGTAATATATATATATATATATATATATATTATATATATAGTTATATAAATATATATATATATATATATATATATAGTAGTATAAATATTGTTATTGTATCTTTGTAAATATTGGCTGAATAAGTAACGCGATAACTGTTGCTCCTAGTTACATTTCCGATGTATTCCGGTATATCTACTGTCATTGTATGACAGTGTTCTTCTTCTTCACTGGCTCTTGCGTGTTGTTTCAACTTGGCGCTAGCTGTTGCTGTTTATTGATGTGAGATTTTCTTTATTGTTGAGAACTGAAGTTAGTTAATGCTATTAATAGAGTCTTGTCCTTCCTTTGTCCGTCAGTGAAATAGCGGTGGATGGATAATTGTACGTAGTTTGCATATTGTAGCATTTTTTTCACGGCCTTCTCTTCTGCATGAATCAAATCCTTTTCTTGCAAAGAATGCTAACGTTACTTTGTTCTTCTTACCTCAGCCAGGGCCGGCTCTAGGGGGCATGTGCAAGCTGTGCAACTGCACAGGGGCACCAAACTTCAGGGGCCACCGCACCAATAGATATCCTTAATTTAATAATACTCTAAGGATGGATACATATTTGCGTTGCGGCCCCTGGCATGGATTTGTTGCCTCCGGCTCTGTTCCACTGTAGCAGTGTTTTTTGCAATGATGTCTATGTTTCACAGCACTCAATGTTTTTCTCTTTGTTTATTATTTTTTACATGAACCACAGAACCCAGGGGCAAGCAGAATACAGTGACCGAGTCGGCGGGTGAACCACCACTTACACAGAGCTCCTCTACTGAGGATCCTGCTGCTGTCCCCAGTAAGTCCAACAGTGCTTGTTTTTTCCTCTGTAATGTGTCTGCTTTGGCAATTGACAGCAACCAAGTATGCATCCAGAATGATGTTTGTCTAGTATTTTTGTAAACGTTAGTATACCACTACTAGTCTTGTGGGTATTCTATCTCCTATGGAGTTATATACATATTACACAACTATGTATGCACACGAAAATTGGATGTTGGTACTGATAGGTGGGTTGGACCTTACTTACACCTCAGTCACAGAACTCTGAGGAACGCACAATTCACTGAACGACAGCCTATATGGCCTTAGTCATTGGTCAATTATTCAATTCACACTCCTGAACCCCAATACCAAGATGCCGAATGCTTTTAGTACACAAACCGTTACCTAAGAAACCCCCTTTTGCTCACTCACTCGTGTGAGTCTCCAAGACAACAGACACTGAAAATAAACTTCAGAGTCAAAGTGGTCATTCAAAAGCTTTATTTTGTTAGAAGTAAGTAAGTAACATCAATGTTTTTAAGTTGTTCCGTCAAATACGTTGAAGGGCCCACCAGAAAAAATCCAGAGTTAAAAAAGGCATAATAAAGTAATCAACATTTGTACAGCTACTAGTGCACAATAGGGAAATGTGGCAACTATCGGAGACCTCTCACCAACGTATACTGGTCAGATATTCCTCTTTTTTTGTAAGCTATGGAAATGTCCGCTTCGTAGAAGGCAATCTTCTCATCTGCCGAAAAATAATGACAAAAGTGGTGCACGTTAGACAGTATGAAATACATTTATGCCAGTTTTATGCCGCCATGCTAAAAAGAAGTTGTAACCTGTCAGCAAACTCTATTCCACAATCCACATAGAAAACTTAAATACGGGCCCTTTTACTTTCCCACCTCTTCAGGTGTATGCATTGAACAATGATGTGTTGCCTCAGAGCGTCTTCTCGTACTGCGCAACAAGCTGCGAGTTAACATGCGCAAAACTGGATACATTGATGTACAAAGGTTACATAGTTCACTTCCAATTTCCAAGGACTAGAGTAGCAGGACAGATGAGATGAGCTTGGGTACCATACCATAACAATGAATGCTAATATGTGTAGTGACTCTGCTGTACTATGCAATGTGGACTCATACTGATTACGTACGTTGTACTTAACTGTTTTGAAGAACTCCATTCTTGGTGAACAAGTACAAAGGGGGCTGTGCATCCATCTAAAAAGGTGTACTTATTTTTATAGGTGCAGAACCCTTACCATCGACCAGTGCCGACGGGGACAGCGGCGCAGCTTCAGCGATCCCGGCGGGGACAGGAGGAACAGAGGCACCTACACCAGCAGCAGTGGGGGGGGAGCCAACAGCGGCGGGCGATGGTAAGTTACATTCAATAGTGATCTGCATTACTTGGTGGGAGGGGAAAACTTTCTCACTGTACTCTACTGGAAAATATAGGATGTTACCTTTACTTGTCATTAGCATGCTAAGCATTACCACTACAGTAATGCAAGTGGCTGATAGCAGTCGGATGCATGGGTTGTTGTTAAAGCATGTAAAGGGGAAAACACAGCTGCCAGCGTGGTTGGGAGACACACCCAATATCGGTGGTTAGTGGATAGTCTCAGCAGCAGCGGTGTTTTGGGCAAACCCAAAGGCAAGGGAAGGAGGGGACGACTGGGTGCATGGGTCGTTGCTGGTGAAACACAAACCAAATAAGGTTTGTTGCGCGGTATAAAGTATTATAGTCTTTACTAGACATGTACTACTAGCTGCCCCCTGTTAATTAATGTTACTTTGAGAGTGTTCCCGCCTTCCCGGAATCAGAGTATATAATACAAAAGGAGATATGAAAAAGACAGGTGTTCGTTCTAATGTGTGTGACCGTTGAAGTACACCCATGCTAATAGGGCAGGCATAATGCCGTGCCAAAAAGTCCAAAAAATTAATAGAGGCTGTAGAATGTTCAAGATAGACGCAACACAATTTTTGGTACTCAGCTTGCTTGCTAGTGCTACTGTGCCGCCCACTATGTGTTGAATCAATGTTGTGTTCTTGATTTGCGGGGAGTTTGGATTACAACAATTTTCTTTCTTTATAGTTACTCCTTCCCAAAAACCAACAAGGAAGGAGTTGGCAGTCCGGGCCTGGCAGCGGAAACTGCAGGCAATTGTAGAGGCCTACCGCCGGCTGGTGGATCAGGCCGAGGAGGAGGAGGAGGAGGCGGCGGCAGCAGCTGCTGCCTCTTCCAATGCCCCGGGCCCCAAGCCTGCAGGACTACGTCGCCGTGGTCAGGCAGCCGCCCGCCACCGCGTTGTTACATCTTCGGCGGCCCCCCCACAACAACAACAACATGCATGCAAGTGTAGGTGCCGTGATTTCCAAGCGAAGATTCTCCGCCGGGTAGCGAGTAAGTTGGAGGAGGAGCGGAAGAAGCTGGAGGACGGTCTAGAGGAGCGTGTGAAGATAATGGTGGACAAACACCTGAAAGCCCGCCGGCTTTGAAATGGACCCTGTTTTTTGCCCCTTTTTTAATCCTTTTGTTGGTGGGTGGGATGTGGGAGTTGGGGTGTACATTTGGGTTGAAATTTGGTTGGGGTTAGGGGAGGGTAGGGACAGCTCTGGGTCAGGGGGTTACATTTGTTATATATTTTATTTTTCTATTATCATTATGAAAATATAAAAATAAAACAAAGATATTTTCACAAGAAAACATTTGAAGTTCATTTGTGTTTGTTGGGGGGGTGGAGGGGGGACTGTTTCACCAAATAATGTACGTTGTGCAACATGAACATGAACTACGAACGATAAATTAAGTACTGACTGCACCTGTAGTAGTAGGGTCACAAGTGCATAAATAATTTATATTATTAAATAACATGGGAAAATTGCCCATCACGTGAGTCTGAAGTTACTAGTATACTTTAATTCCATGCACATTTGCTCAGAGTCCGCTAAACAATCCTATGCAATGCATTGCATCATTCCTTTAATATACCTGTCCTAGTTGTCAGGGAAGAGGAGCTCGTCCTCAAACTCTGTGCGTTCAGACAGAAGTAGGTCATGTAACCCTGTAGTGAGGACGTCTTCGCACTCGCTTTCTTCATCCGGCGGTGATTCACGTACTTGATAGTCTGGTGGTATGAAGCGTTGATTCATTTTTATCATTGTCAGCCGCTCCACGCTTTTGGGGGAGAGACTAGTCCTTTTCGATGTGACAATGGCACCAGCAGCACTGAAAACCCGCTCAGAAGAGACACTGGCTACAGGACAAGCCAGATACTTTATCGCCAGCCTGCTCAGCACTGGCCACTGTCTCCTTCTTTCATACCAATAGACCAATGGGCTTTGCTCCATGAACACCTCTGTTGTGTCATCCAGATAGGCCTGAACCATCCGCTCAATGTTCATTGGTGCTCGGCTTTGCTGGTCCTCTTTTCCCTTTGCAACAGCAACGGACTTACCCATCCCTTTCTGTAGAAAAAAAGCAGTTATGCTTTTGGTTGGGTCTGCTGAATCAGATCGTGTAGGTGCTGCTTTTGGTACTGTTGGTGCCTGCTGGAAAGCAGACGCACTGCTCTCATGCTGTGAAGAACTTGCGTCAGGAGTACTTGGACTGGCCTGGGCTGGCAGTGGCAGGCCTTTAAGTAACAGCCGTTCAGTTTCTAACTCATTAGCTTCCGCAGCTATGGAAGTTTTGTACTTGTCAACATCCTCATCTGAAAATGGAATTACTTCGTTACTGCTGACAAATAATTTGTACCGTGGATCCAAGATTGTTGCAGTTATGTAATGTTCACCTGACACAATATTGTTGAGCCTTACATTTGCACACAAGCGGTTGCCTAAGCCCTTGGCTAAGGTATATGCATCAACTTTTTGTTCGTCACCTTCGTATGTTTGACAGACCTCCTTCACCTGTTGCTCAAGCATGTACAACAATGGGATGGCTTGGCCCATAGTACAGTCCTCCCTGCTAACTGCACGTGTGAAGACCTCAAAGGGTTGTAGCATCTCTGTGATGCATTTAATGAGGTCCCACTGCCACATCTCAATGGTCAGGGCTTTAAGATTAACAGTAGGATCCCCTAATCTTCTTGACATGACATAAGCATTCAGTGGGATGTACTGCTCAAAGAGACGCTCAAGCATGAAATAAGTTGAGTTCCAACGTGTTGGGACCTCCTGGATCAGTGCTTTGACTGGCAACCTATGCTCCTGCTGAATGACCCGTAGCAGCTTCCGTCCTTTGAAAGAATGGTTAAAGTGCGTGCATATTCTTCTGCAGATGGCCATTATGTTGCTGACTTTGGCTTCATTTTTCAGAAAGTCTTGCACGACTAAGTTTATGCAGTGTGCCAAACAGGGTACCCTGAAATAATGTCCTTCTCTCATTGCCTTCACTACATTACTGCCATTGTCGGTGGCAACAAAACCAATCTTAAGGCCTCTTGGTTTCAGCCATTCAAAGACCTTGTCGTTAAAGTCAGACAAAATGTTTTCAGCAGTATGACTTTTGTCCATACCAAACATGGCTATAGTTGCATGTCTGCGCGTATCATTAAAAATTCCAGCAACGTCACGGAGGCCTGAAGTTAACTTGTCTTTAACACCTGCAAAAGAGATCCAGTGTGCGGTGATGCACATGAAATCTGTAGCATTGCAACTGCTCCACATGTCTGTTGTCAGGTGGATACAATGGACAACACTCTGTTGTAAGGCTTTCCCAATCAATTCCAGCACGTCGTGGTGTAGTGCTGGAACAGCCACTCGGGCAAAATAGTAGCGACTGGGAACGTTCCATTTTGGGCAGAGGGTTGCCACTAATTCCAGAAATCCAACAGCCTCAACAAATGAAAATGGGAGAAGGTCCAGTGGTAACATTTTCGCAAGTTTGGCATTGTACAAACGTGCTACTGGGTGGTTCCGCTCGTACTTTCCCTCCTGCCTTAACATGCTAGGAATGGTAAGCTGCTTTGCATGTCTTTGAGTTATGCTAGACGGACCACCTTGCATCGCAGACTTTGCACTCCTTGGTGTCTCCAGCTGACTCTGGTGCCACTGAGAAGTTGCTGATGCGGCGGATGTGGACTTTACCACTCCAGTGCTGGCGACAGGGGTCCATTGTGTACCACTCCTAGATAGAAGGTCATCGTCTCCCTCTTCTTCTACCTCCTGGTCAACCATGAGTGGACCTTGTACCACTGTATCCCCACCAACACGAGTGCTAACATTTTTTAAGCTTGCAAGGTGGTTCTCCCACCTGATCAAGTGTGTTTTTTTCAAATGGGTCGTTTGGCCTCCAGTCCCATAGTTTGTACCAAGCTTACCACGACTAACATTGACATGACAAATGGTGCATACAGCAATGTTCTCCTGAACTGGGTGAACCGTAAAGAAGTCCCACACTGGGGAGGTAAACTTTTGTCTCCTGCCATAGGAAGAGGAGGACCCACTGCCAATGCCGGATGGACTGGAGGATTGTGGAATTTCACTATGGGACAGCTCAGTCCTAGTACTGCCACTACCTCCTTCTGTTGAAGTGGCGCTTCTGCTGGATGTCGGATGCTGCCGGGCCTTCGCTGATGAAAAAATTGGAGCTGGTGTTACTTTGGGTGTTGAGTGTGTAGGAGTTATGCGTGGTACCTGCTCATCAGTCATTGCAGCATTTCTGGATAGGGTGAAAATGTTGGTCTCTACATCCTCTGCACCAGGAATAACGCTTGTGATGATGACAGTGTCAGACCCGTCTTTATCACCAGCAGTATCCTGCTCACCTACATCGACCTCCATAAGTTCAAGCCTGCCTGGAAACTTCCTTTTTCCTAGCATGGTCTTCTTGGGATGTCTCTCCTTTGAATGCGCAGATAGTTGTGGCTGCCAATCCGTATCAAGGTCATCGGAAGGGAGGCTTTGCGAAGAACTCGATGCACTAACCCTCCTTTCCCTTGGTGAATTCAAAGGAAATAGATCACCTACAGAAGTGGCTTCCTCTTCTTCTTGCTCGGAAGGAGGCTCTACTTCCTGAACTGCCCCGACTTCGGGAGGAACAACTACTACTATTTGGTGCGGAGATGGTGGTTGTTGTTCTTGAGGAAGTACTATTGCGGGCTGGGGTTTTTCAACAACAACTGTTGCGGGCGGTGGTTGTGGTTGTTCAACAACTGTTGCGGGAAGTGGTTGTGGGTGAACAACTCCTATTGCGGGCGGTGGTTGTGGTTGTTGAACATCTACTGCTGGCGGTGGTTGTTGAGCACTTCCATCTTGCGTGGATTGTGTACTACTTTGAGACAGCGATAAGTTTAGTTCTGGCTCAGTATCACTGCTCGCAAGCAGAAGGCTGGCTACCTCTTCGACCCTCATCATGTGCTTGGCCCTGGGATGCTGGCTTGCCCCCACTAATGCAGATGTGCTGGTCCCAGCTTGCACCCCAGACCCCGCTGCTGCAGGCGTACCTTTTGGGGTGCCAAAAAAGGTTTTGGGGTCCATACCAGACTTAAGTGACACTTCCTTCTGCTGTTCCTTCTTCGCAGCAACTTTCTTTGTGGTGGAGGACCTGGTAGCTTTCTTAGGGCCCATCTTCTTCTGATGTCAGTCAGCTCACAGCAGCACAAATTGCAGAGATGTCTGGTCAGATGAGTCACACACCACACGTGGCGTACAACTGAAGGACGTCCGTCTGGCAGTAGAACGAGCGATGGATGAAAAAACAACCAGCACCTCCTCAGTCTTTTTTGTGCACCTACAAGTAAAGAAGGCAGAACAACATCAGCCAAACAAGCAGTAAGGCAACATGAACAATTGAAAGACACACAGGCCAATGTATAAAAGACAAAACAGAAGACTAATAATACCAGTCCAGCAGCACCACAGCTCAAAGGCCACATGAAGTCCAGAAAGAACCAATAAAGTCAAGCAGGCCTATAGATACCAATATGGACAGAAAAAGGAGGATGCCTGCTGCACATGACAGGTTAATGTGCAAGGAATAAATAGCCCATGGCTAAGACAGAGGTTGTAAACCTAACACCGCAAAAACACATACAAACAAACCCCTGCCCAGACAACACATTGTTGAATGCAATGCCATACACACACATGCCCTAATGATGTTAATTGCATACACCGAACTAAAACAGCTACATAAAGGCAGCACCCCCGCTAACTACTACCTCTGGGACTCTGGCCTACTGTGAGATCAGACAGAAAGCTGGGAGTCCAATGATAAATGCACAAAGGAAGTACCTTCAAAATGGCCGCCACCACATGGCCTAGCCACCACCAGCAACATGAAAAGTAAAAGAAAAAAGAAGACAGACAATAAATGCCTATGGGAAAGGGACAATGCTTTGTTTTGTTTCACAAAGTAGCCGCAACGCTGCCCACGTGGTCAGCCCACCCACAAACAAGAAGACAGACACAGTAATTGTTCCAGGCTCCAAAAACTACAACCAAATGACAAATTCTGTTTTTTTGGGTGCACAAGAAAGACCTGCAACATTTTCGAGAAACTTTTATGCAACTCGGGACATATTGTCCGCGAGAATGCAAAATCGGCGTGTTCGGCAGCGCGAATAGAAGAAAACGTCGTTTTCGCGTTCCCGAGCAAGTACATTGAGCGCGCGAACAAGACAAAAAATGTAATGTCGCGTCAAGAGTTGATTAACTTTAATGCACCTATGGCTATGAGTAGTAGTAACTCTGCCCTACTGCCACAATACAATAGTCAAAAACCTTGGATGCCTATGGCAAAAGCACAAAGGAAGGACACACAAAACGGCCGCCAACATAGGGCCTGGCCACCAACAACAACATGGCAAAATCACAAAGGATGTATACACAAAATGGCCTCCACCACATGGCCTGGCCACCAACAACAACATGGCAAAATAAATCACAAAGGAAGCATACACAAAATGACCACCACCATAGGGCCTGGCCACCAACAACAACATGGACAACTTTACAAAATGGCCTCCACCACATGGCCTGGCCACCAACAACAACATGGCAAAATAAATCACAAAGGAAGCATACACAAAATGGCCGCCACCACATGGCCTGGCCACCAACAACAACATGACAAGAAAGAGAAGACAGACAATAATGCCATGGCAAAGGGACAATGCTTTGCTTCACAAAATGGACACACCACACCACCGCCCAAATTGGTCACCCCACCCAAAAAAAAAGAAATCGTTACATAGAGGACAGAAAATGGAAGTGGTCCATGCTCCAAAAAGAGAAAACTACAACCAAATGACAACATAACATAAATGAGGACTTTTTGGGTGCACAAGAAACACCTGCAACATTTTTGAGAAACTTTTATGCAACTCGGGACATATTGTCCGCGAGAATGCTAAATCGGCATGTTCGGCAGCGCGAATGGAATAAAAAGTCGTTTTCGCGTTCCCGAGCAAGTACATTGAGTGCGCGAACAAGACAAAAAATGTAAGTTCACGTTCTCACACTGTGCGAAGTTACCAAAACTACCCAAGCTGTATTCCTAGGGTTACCTAATGGCAGAAATTGACAGAGTATTTAAAGTTTAAACACACCCAAAACCAGAAATACCCCACACATAAAAATAAGATTTTCTATATCAATCCAAGCCATCCATGATTTTCACATTAAGGGTACACCACAAAAACAGTTGATTAACTTTCATGACCCTATGAGTAGTACCTATGGCCTACTGCCAGAGTAGGCCACAAGGTTGGAGGCCTATGGCAAGAGCAAAGTGGCTGGAAACATAAAATGGCCGCCAACACATGGCCAGGCCAACCACAGAAAGTTAATACAATGAACTCAAGCATGCCTACACACTAACTACATGGGGTACTAGGGTCACATATTGGCTTAAAAATTAGAAACATTTTAAATTCCACAAACAGAAATTCCACAACAGACATTGCTATTGCATAATGAACATAATCCAATGCCATCCATGATGTTTGTTTAAAAACTGGAATAAACATTTAAACACAGACTACAGAAACATGATTGGACCCATGGGTACCTCTATATGAAGCCTGGATGCAAGTTAAAAAAAAAATACAATTTGGGACCTCATGAAAGTACAGGCCTCCATCAATAATTTAATTCCAGGATTGAATACTGTAGTTTAAAAAAAAATCAAATCAAACAAGCACAAGTCTACATCACTCATACATTACACAAACTTACTTGAAAAAGAGAATTCCAATTCAAAAAGTCCTCATTAAATCCAAGGTAAATCAGTAATGCAGCCAACACAGACAGAAAGTGATCCTTCCAGCTCAAAATCCAAAGGAAAGTGAGCACCACATGGACAAAGCACTGGGAGGAGCCTGGTGGACAGGAACAGGAAGTTGTAAACTCAAGAGCCCTTCCTCCTTACTCTTCAAAACAAGAGTAGAAACAAAAAGAGGGGTCCTTCCCCCCTAAAAATAAAGCCAAAGGTACAACTTTAAGGTTTTTTGCTTTTTTTTCCTAACCAAAATGGTAATTTATTATGGTTTTAACATGCTCGCGAGTTATTCTGTGCAAGAATGCAGTTTCTGCGTGTTCGGCAACTCGATCTTACCAAAAAGCATCCTCGCGCATCCTTATGACGCTATCGCGCATCCAAATGACGTTATCGCGTTCGCACAGTCGCACGGGACTGTGCGAGAGTGTTTCCAAACATGGTGGCACAAGCGACCAGGAAAAAACGAACGCAGAACGAAGGTAAGCCATTGCCGCGCACACGATAATGTTATTCAGCGCGCGAGAACTACGCTACGCACCGGATCGCGGAGTAATCGACAGCTACGCGTTCTCCGCGGAACGCGGAGCTGCCGAAACTCCGCAAGCTCCGCGAACGGAGCGTAGTTCTTCGCCCAGGGTTAATTAAAACACTCATCATAGCCAGTTAAACTGAACTTGCATTTAGTACTGGCTAAGTTAATATGATGAGATAATATGTTTGTGTTGAAGGCTTGTTTAAACATGTAAGCTTTCTCCCACTACATGCAAAGACAGGGTAGTTACCTTCCTGAGTCTATTCCTCCCTTATCCTAAAATTTGGACGGTTAAGGGGTTGTCACTAAGTAGTGACTTATAATGCTGGAACCATTTGGGATATATGTATAAGTGATTATTGTGTGCATAATAAGAATGTTTTGCAATATGCATTAATGATGTGCTTTTCTTTACAGTTTTTTGGGCCCCTGGAAATACTAGGGTGCGGAAACCAAATTTTCTGGTAATTTTTATAAAAATCTATTTTTCACATACATCCACTGGTTGGACGCGCCTTAGCGAGCACGGACCACCAGGGATTTTCACATCACTGGTCCTGAAGAAAGCTGCAAGAATTAAAAGAGACAGCTGAAACATGTCGACCTACCTTTGATGGGATATAAGTGGCCAATAATATTACCACTAACGATATCCCACACACTGTTTTTAATAATATTAGCTGACCACCAAATAAAATTGTTTTGGGTACAACTAATATTTCTTAATTCACTATCACTTGCACTTCAACACATACATCAAGTTCATTTCACAAGAACCTGCTCCGCTGTAAACCAGGCGTTGAAGCACACTGGAGGGACATTCGGTTCCTCCAGTGGGAACCCCATGATGAAGCATGTCACCACTAGGGTGAGTGAGGATTCTTCTTAAATAAATACAAATTGTTGCCTTTTTTCTTTTGTATGTGCACTCATCCGTTTTCCTGTGTTGGTTCCAAAATCCCCTTTTCACTGGAGGTGGAAGAATTTTTTACCCTATGGAGTGTTTGACTCCAATTCTCTGTCCACAGCACCATTAAGTCACTCCTTAGTTGTTTCTTACAAGTACAATCCAACACAGCAAAGAGCAACAAGGCCAGTGTCCAGGGCCAAGAGCAGAGTGAGTACATGAGAATCTGCACAGGCAAGGGCAAAACAGGAAGGCCAGTGGCCAGTTCAGGGTGCAGAGCAGGTACATGAAAGGCTGCACATGGAATAGTGTGATTGTACCTTATCCTGATCATCAACACAGTCAGGGGTAACAATGGGCAGGAAAGGCCGACCTGTGTGAGAGACAGGTGTGTGAGGGGGACTACCACTGGGAGCTGGCTATGTCTCGGGGACAGTAGGAGCAGTTGACCTAGGAGAGGGCGGGCCAGCTGAGGTAGAGCTATCAGTGGCTTGGGAAGCAGAGGGCTGCTTGGACCAGGTGGTGTAGTGGCACGTGGAGGTGGAGACATGCTGACGTGAGACACAGTGTGGCTGGGAGATTATGGAGGGGTGCCTTTCCACTTCTTGGGGATTCTAAATGGCTTCCCTGTCTTGGGATTAATGGAAAGTGGTGTGGGCACAACAGGCACACACACCACTAAAGCTGCATCAGGTGCAGAAGCTGGCAATCCCTCTGGAGATGTGCCGGATCCAGCAGAACACTTCCCCTGGCCTCGCCTTTGCCTCTCCATCCCCTGTGTACTAGGTGTTACCCCTACAGTGCCCTCCTTCCCCTGCTTCACTGGGCTTGGAATGGGAGTTGAGGTGGTGGGTGATTCTGCCTTGGAGCCCTTCTTAGGTATACCCTTGCCATGCACCACCTTCTCGGTGGGCACAGAAACTGTTTGTTTCTCTTTGTGAGATGCTTTAGCGACAGGAGAGTCCTTGGCTGGGGATGCCTCTAAGGCATGTGAGCTTGAGGTCTGCTTCCTTGGATTTTGGGCTTTGGTGTTGCCTGATGGGCTTTTGTCTTTGCGCTCTGGGGTGGCTTTGCTCTTCTGTGGGGATGGTGTCTGTGGACGGGACCACTTGAGTTGGTGCTGCTGTGTGCTCCATGTGCTGTATCGTGACTGTGAGGTCTGTGGACCGTGGTCACTATCGTCAGACGTGGCCACAACCTGGGTGGTGGACTAAGGCCCCAGAGCTGGACTGGGAGTATGTGCCTGTTGGATGGCAGACGTCACTGTGGACGACAAAGCCTGGACAAACCTTTATAGCCCAACCCCGTTTGAATGTATGCCCTCCATTAAATCAACCACCCAGGCCTATTTTTTGTCATGGTCAAAGAAGGCATTGAGGAGAGCTGTCTGGCCTACACACAGCTGGCGCAAAAGCTCCACAGACTCAGCACTCATGGCAGCAGGGTAGACAGGGGTAGGGGCAGCGGTGCCAGGTGTGAAGGAAACTCGACCCCTCTTACTGTACCAGACACTGGAAGCACAAGAGGAAGTGGTTGGCAGGGTGGGCACTGGCCACTGTGTGGTTGAAGATGATGCAGAGTCCCCGTTCCCTGTGCCCACCAACATGGATGCATCCCCGCTGGCATCAGATGATGTGGTGACATCTGTGTCACTGGGCTCCTTTGCAGCTGTTGTACTACTTTCACCCCCACTGGTGTCTGGCTCCTGTCCCTCTGTGACCACAAGTGATTCTGCAAGAGAGAGAGATGCAAAGTTATGTCAGTAGCAGAAACACAACAAACTTATGCAAGCAATGCAATACAAAAGATGACCAAATACACATGTTGCACACCACTCTCTGCACTTACATCCCAGCAACTTACTACATAGACCCAAACAGTGTGTGGAACTCAGAATTTCAGTCATAATTGAGCCATGTGAGGGCCCCACAGCACAACACCCTGCTTGTGGCTCTATTCATCCAGACACAAGACTAGCTCTGCGCACACCTAGGGACATGATGGGGGCACACCACTTGTTGCCACTGACAGATCTGGATGGAACAGGCGGGGACAACACAGACACAGATTACAACATGACAGTCCACAATGGCGAAGAGCCCATGCCAAACACCATGTTGTACTTTGGGGACCAAAGACTGGTGCACATTGTTGTCAGATGTCTAGGCCTCAACTATCTGGGTGCATACAATGGACGCATTGATGTAGTCACTCTCAGTTTAGGACCACTCCCATACACTCCCAATGTGATTTCTCAGACTACCACAATGCTGAAGAAACCTGTACAGCACAACTCAGACTGAAATGGAAATTCACAGAATGGTGAATTACCTTTGTAAGTACAGGTAGGGCAAATGCATAACACTGACACCCAGTCCAACAGCAAACTACATGCCACTGCATCACACCACCAACTTCACTTAGGCCAGCACCAGCACAGGCTCTGTACACATGCAGCAAATCCCAGCCAAAGTCACCCTCCCCAAATACTCGCCCCTGCCTTGCTGCTGATGCTCCTTCAAATGTGCTTCCACCTCAGGCTGAGTGACTGCCAAGATGCGGGCCATTAGTGGTGTCATGCTGCGCCGTGCCAAAAGCCCAGTGCGAGGAAGCAGCCCCAAGGTCATCTCTGACACGTTCTTTACCAACCAGCTGATGTCGTCCCACCTCTTGTGGCAGTGGGCGCGCCGTCGGTTAGGGACACCCAGAGCTCGCACCTTGGCAGCAATGGCCCTCCACACGGCCTTACATTGGTTTACCTTGAGCTGCAGGCATGGGAGACAAGAGGGGGAAATGATCAGTGACACACTGTAATGTACCAACATCCATCAGTATAGCAGCAAGGTACAAACTCATTACAAATTCAATTATATGTCCATCAGAGACTAGGGTACATTTCACATGGGACATCTGCATGGGATAGGCTGATGTGATTGCATGCAGTTGTGAGGGGGAACACAGGTCCTGCACATCTCACACACTTCCAGGGTGCCAGCACTGAAACCCATTTGTGGCCTGCACACATCTCCAGTGCATTTTTGGGTAGAGCAACACATACATCACATATCAACCTGTGTCTGGGGGGTGGACTCATGGTGTCCAAGACTGCGCAGAACTCAATGTCTCTGACCTGTGAATCGATAACTTTGTCAAGGATGTCGCATTGAGGGACAATGCTCACAAACAGGAATTCCTCAACACAAGGCCGGTCATGTGCAATCTTCAGGGCTGAGATGGCCCATAGCTGGAGCGCAATGAGAAAATACCAAGGAAATACACAGGAAGTGAAGTGATGTGTCCTTGACTTTGTGGACGGGCACTGTTCTGGGCATCTGGGTTCACACTGAGACGGATAACAGGGGCACACACAGCTATTCAGCCAAGCAATTACCGCCCTGACTCCGGAATGACCAATCTACTGCTTCACTGGATGGATGACAACACAACACAGTTGACTCATACCTACAACTGCAAGCAGGGACCCCTGTGACATTGTGACACACACCTTCCCCCTGGAGACAGCATGTTTGTCAGTGCATGACACAACACCACACTCTAAGGCACATACTGCATCACTCAAACTACATGTGTGCCGCCCTGCCCTACACCTCCACTTTTGAGGTCTTACCATGTCATTTGGGGCACCATACAGCCTTGGGTACTGTGTGAGCACCTCGTCCACCAGGACCTCCAGCTCCTCGCTTGTGAATGGACTGGCACAGATCTTCTCTGTCCTTGCCATCACTGTGGACATGGAACAACTGCGGTGAAATTTGGTGGTGAGGTGTCTCAGGCAGCAGTCCCTGGAGGCAGCAGCAGATGAGGGTTCTCTGACAGCAATCCCTGGAGGCAGCAGCAGGTCAGGGGTCTTAGGCAGCAGTCCCTGGAGACAGCAGCAGACGAGGGGTATCAGGTAAAAGTCCCTGGAGGCAGCAGCAGATGAGCAGTCTCTGGCAGCAGCCCCTGGAGGCAGCAACAGGTCAGGGGTATCAGGCAGCAGACCCTGGAGGCAGTAGCAGATGTGGGGTCTCAGGCAGCAGCAGGTCAGGGGTCTCAGGCAGCAGTCCCTGGTGGTAGCAGCAGATGAGGGGTCTCAGACAGCAGTCCCTGGAGGCAGCAGCAGATGAGGGGTCTCTGGCAGCAGTCCCTGGAAGCAGCAGCAGGTCAGGGTTCTCAGGCATCAGTTCCTGGAGACAGCAGCAGATGAGGGTTCTGAGGCATCAGTCCCTGGAGGCAGCAGCACGTCAGGGGTCTCTGGCAGCAGGCTCTGGGGGAAGTGGAAATGTGAGGATCCCTCCCACACATATATAGCCTACCGGGGTTGTTTCAAAGTTGCCAAGCTACAGCAATTGGTGGCCCAGGTCTGCCTCTTTCAAAAGCATCCAATCCCCTTCCTGCCACCTTCAGTCGATGTGTGGGCTGGTCATCCTCAGGGACAGGGAGGGGAGGGTGTTGCAAGCAGCACTGGTTGTGGTGGTGGATGCACAGGCCATAACAGCAGGGGTCTGCAGTGAAGTTGTTATTGCAGCAAATGTGGTGGGTGGGACGATGGGGTCCTGGGACCTGTTGCTCCCTGGCACACCAGGTGGGCCGGTTTCGAGCTCATCTGTGGTAGCAAGCCTCAGCCAAGCCTACTAGTGCAAGGGATTCACCCTTCTCTGCTTAGAGTCCTCAGACCAATAATAAGAAGTTGGCACAGAAACTGGAATAAAAAAGACAGAGTGTATTCAACCTCATGAGGTGCAACTACATTCACACAACACCCTTCGGTATAGTATGAGGTAGCACACTGACTAGAAGGAGCTTGGTCCTTTTATACCCACACAGGGGCTGAAATAAAGGTGGTACAAGGCACAGAGTGTTGGTTTCAAATACATATAAGGTCATACAGAGAGTGTGCTAGCAACACGTGGGAAGGGCTGACAGTTAGCTAATTCTGGTAGACAAATCTTGACAGTTACAAATTGGAGACAGCTGCATGCTCAACTGAGCATGTGCAAAGCAGAAGAGGATAAATATATCTTGTCTCTAGGCAGATTTCAAGAGCAGTTAACAGGAAGGTAGGACAGAGCACATGGCAAACAAAATGGCCGACAGATACATACATACGTAAAACTGACAGGATAGTCTCTAAATACAAGATGTCTTCTGCTAATGCTTAACCTAATCATTGCTAAATTACCACAGACGACCCTTTCAGCATTTGCTGAAGGCATTCGTCTGTCTAGGGTAATCTGGATCTGCATCCTGTACATTGATGTTCATCATCTCAGTAACTTCACTATTTAGCATTTGTTGTTCTTTTGTAATATTTCTTTTGGCAGGTGTACACGCAGTGATGCACATGGAGCAAAGCATAGGACCGCATAGTATACAATTACAGCATGTAAACAGTATCACCAGTAGTATACATAGAATAGTCAGTAGCTTCCAGCCCCAAGTAACAATGAGTGTCCATATCCAGTTTGAAATTGTCCATGTACCAGTCTCTGGGTGAATGTCTGCAGTAATCTTATGCAGCTTAGAGATTGGGTCATAAACTGAAGGTGAGTGGTCAGGTATAAAGACGCAGCAACTGCTATCAATGATGCGACATGCACCACCTCGATCAGCCAAAATCACGTCGAGCACCATCCTATTTTGGAGTGCTACAATTCTTTCAATTTGCAGTTCGTCTGTAATGTTCCCAAGTGCCATAGCTGACTGATTGGTGACAGCTTCCACTACACGAGTCAATCGTCTGATCTTTCTGCTATTCAATGCAGCACCCACAAAGAAAAACAAACCCAAATTGAAATCAACATTTTGTTGCAGAGCGGTGTCTGTCTGGCCAATCTTGTCAGTACTTGTTGTCCGTTTATATCTATTTTTAGAAATATCATTGTACAGGTTTAGGTGAAGATGATATGATGCAGGTGCTAAAAACACAGGGGGTAACAAAAATGCTATGTAGTCTACCCCTGACTATCCAACAGGTAATTGATAATATCCTTTATTACCACACACAAAGTAGGTGTTGTGCGACGATATAAAACTACTATTATTAACACCCTCAATGTTCAGCGTAGGTATACATTCACTTCGTCCTACGGGAATTCTCCCAGCACTGCCAATACATAAATCTGCTTTTGCTCTGGTCACAGAAATCACAAAGGGTCCAATGTTCTTCATATTCCTCACATTTGTGAAGACATATGGTGTTGAAATATTGTCCGGTTGGTATTCATCCCATTCCCATTTAGTCCCTTTAGCTTGAGGATAACCATTTTCATCTTGGTAACATTCTTTATTTAATTAAAAAATGATTCCACCTACTGAAGGCTTTCCATTAAGGCTTTCCGCAAACAAAAGTGCATACCAAGCTTGACATGAACCATTATGGGAAAACGATAGAGGAAAAAAAGGTGTTCCTCCTTTCTTCTGGGGTGCAGGTATCATCCCACATTGCCAACAATTGGTATTTTTTGTAGCATTATGGGTATGATGCAACATCTGAATGAATGTGTTATTCAGATAGGACTGTCGATGTGTCTGCTAATGATAAGGAAGAGTGTAATAGTAGTGTTCCAGTGGAGCTGGAGTAGTTGCAACAAAAAGCTGTCAAGCAGCAACTGCTTTCTCAATGAACCAAGTGGTTATTGCCAAAACCACCAGGGCAACAACAAACCCTAAAGCACAAATAATTTTTCTATTATTCATTTCAATGACAACGATGCGCGATCCTTCTAAGAACCTGTTGAAAACAATCGTTGGAGCTCTTATTCCTTGGGTAGCCGTTGATTTCTTCACCACGGGCCAAGACGGGTGTCACTACACTAATGCAAGGCTGATTCCCCCCCCTTGCCTCATTGGCTCTCCGTTTCACAAACCCAGGGTGGTAGCTCAACCAGTCTCGTTCAAAACTGCAGATTCTTTCCTCGGTCTCAAATTGTATCACGATGTTCCTGGAATCGTGTGGTCCAAGAAGACTTCCGTAGACTCGTAAGATGAGATAGCTTGACCTTTCTCCGTCTCCAGAATTTCTCGATGGTCGGTCAGCGCAGCAGGTTCCACCAACGCGGGCGATACGAAGAGCTTTTCGAACCTGTGATGAATAGAGTTCAAACTGTCAGTTAATTGTGCCAAATAATCATTCAACAGAACACAAGGTACATCATGTATGAGATGTGGCTTAGAAACTCCCCAAATGTTCATCGGTCTCCCAAATACCACCTCATACGATGTAAGACCTGATCGTGAGTGTGGTATTGATCCTATGGATAACAGTGCCAAAGGCAATGCATCCGGCCACTTTAGGGACGTGGAAGCCAGTATTTTTGCCAGCTTCAATTTTAAGGTAGCATTATACCTTTCCACCAATCCTGCTGGTGGAAAGGATTTTTGATCCCTAATCCTTTCATGCAAAATCAACAACTTGCCCAATAAAATGAGGTCCGTTGTCACTCCACAAAATTTTACAAACACCATACCTAGGAAACAATTCCTTCAGAAGAACCTTTGCTGTGGTAAGAGCAGTATTATCCTTTGTAGGATACACCTCTATCCATTTACTGAAGGCACATACCACCACTAGGACGTATTTTAGATTATTAGAACGTTGAAGCTGGATGTAATCCATCTGCAAAACTTCAAAAGGTGCGGTTGTTGTAGCTGTAGGAGTTTGTGTCCCTTTTCCAGGATTGTACTGCCAACAGATCAAACAGTACTGTACCACTCTTTTAGCTGTGCTGGCAATTTCAGGATACTCCCAGACTTGTGTAACCAATTTAGTTATTGCTAGAGCTCCAACATGTGCCAGCCCATGTGCCATTCTAACCATAGGTTGTAAATAGGCTACAGGCAATTTCCATTTAGTCATTTCTTTGCTATGCCAACAACCCTCATCGTCTAACATTCCTTCTTTGGACCACTGCTCACGTTCTTTCACAGAGGCAGATCTCTGTATATCCAATACTTCCTCTCTAGCATCATGCCAACGCTCAGCTTGTGACTTTACTACGTACATAGGTGTAGTGCTTCGCAGTATTGCAGTTTCACGAGTTACATGATCTGCAAAGGTATTTCCTTGTCCTCTTTTGTCAGTGATCTTTTTGTGCGCGCTACACTTCATAATGGCAATTTTCTTCGGATATGTAAGTGCAGTCAAGAGATTATGTACTAATTCTCCGTGCATTATCTGCATCCTGTAGGATGTAAGAAAGCCTCTTTCCTTCCAGAGATGGCCAAAACCATGAACCACTCCAAAAGCACATAAGTCAGTACTAAGCTCACATGCTCGTGCCAAGGCTATTAGTTCAGCTGCTTGGGCCGACTTCTGTGGTATGCGAGCTGTTTCCACTACAGTTTCAAGTGTGGTGATTGCATATGCAGCTGAGGTTGTGCCATCCGGTAACTTCAAAGAGGACCCATCAACCCACAGGTCCCCGTCAACATCTCGAAGGGGCGTATCTTGCAAATCAATGCGGCCCTTTGTCTGTTCCTCAGTAAGGAATTTACAATCATGAGGCTACTTTGATTGAGACTGAGTCGCAGGATATGGCAACAAAGTGGCTGGGTTTAGCGTTGCACACCTCTTCAATGTAATATGAGGTGCTAACAGTGTCAATTCGTATCCTGTCAAGTGAGCACAAGTTAAATGCTGAGTTTTAGTCTGATTCAAAAGGGCATCTACTGCATGGGGTACTAGTACCAACAGTTTGTGTGAAAAAACTATCCCTTCACTCTGACGTATGGACACAGCTGTTGCTGCAACTGAATGAAAACATCCAGGCAACGCATGAGCAACAGGATCAAGAACTGCAAAAAAATATGCACAGGGACGCTGCTTGTCACAGTGTGTCTGTACTAAACTTACAATGCACATCCATCTTTCTCGTGTACATAGAGTGTAAAGGCCTTCGTATAATCTGGTGTGCCTAATAATGGTGCAGAGCAAAGAGCTTGTTTCAACTGGCAAAAGGCATTTTGACATTCATTTGTCCAAGGAAGAGGATTCGGAGTGTTCTTAGTCAAAAGTGCTAGCAATGGTTTAACAATGTGTGAAAAACCCAATATCCATTGCCTACAAAATGAAGTTAAACCAATAAATGCACGGACATCTTTCTGTGTGGAAGGTACTGGAGTGTCTAGAATTGCTTGAATGCGATCTGGTGTCAGTGCACGTCCCTCCTTAGACAGAAGGTGTCCTAAATATTGCAATTTCTTCCGTGATACTTTATGGTGATGTGTCGCAAGAAAAGAAAGTAAGGACAAAGTATATTTTTCACACTGCTCAGGTGTATCAGCTGCCAACAAGATGTCATCGACATATTGTATGAGAGACACTCCTCCAGGCAAAATAAAGGAATCGAGTTGTCTTTTTAAGGCTTGACTATAGATACTCGGGCTCTCAGTGTACCCTTGAGGAACTCTACAAAATCTGTATGATCTGTTATTTAAAGTGAAACCAAACAAATATCGGCAATCAGGATGAATAGGAATCGAGAAGAAAGCGTTCTTCAAATCCACTACTGAAAATGTAGTTGCTGTTGGAGGGACCAGGGTAAGCAATGTCGTTATGTCAGACACTACAGGGTACTGTGGTATTACAATCTTGTTGACTTCTCTCAAATCAATGATAAATCTATAAATCTTAGTGTCAGTATCTTTTTTCAAAACGGGAAGAATCGGACTATTGCAGACATTAAAAGGAACTTCTTCCATCACCGCCACTTCAATCAGGTCTTGTGCAATACGTGTAAGTGCTTCTTGTCCTTCTCGAGAAATGTTATACTGAGGCTATCTCGGCAGTATAGCACCCTCCTTGACTGGTGGAATAATCATTTGTCCTACATCGGTGTCTGAAGTAGCCCACCAAGTACTAGGGAGTGAAGCTAGTGCCAGATCCTCTTTAACAATACAGGATCTCTCAATCATGGGTTGGTTGTCATTTAAAATAACCCATACTCCTTCCGGAGAACATCGTATCATGGCCCTGAAATATTTGAGCATGTCAAGACCCACAATGTTGTCTGGTGTATTTGGAGAAAGCAAAAATGGACTTGGAGCAGTAAACTTATCAACATGAAGTGCAAGTGGCTGTGACAATGGGCTAAGGGAAGATGTTCCATCGAAACCTATCGATGTAATAGTTAAGCCAGACAGGGAAGCCCTTGGAATCAAGTGTTTAGACAAGGCGCTAGGAGTAGCTCCTGTATCAACCAGAAACTGATCAGTAGAACCCAAAACATGTGCTGTAACATAGGGACCCTTCTGATCTACTGGAACTTCAACTGATCCCTCAGCCCATCCTAGGCAATCCTATGCATAAGCAGAATTTTGCAAATTAGACAGCTCATAGTCGGACATTTGATATTGATTCTGTCCGTCAAAAGTATTAGCCCCCTCTTGTCCACGTGTATTAGCATCAAACCTAGCACGATCATTTGTATTTCCTCTAGGCCCTGAATATCCTGAACGATTTCTCATTTGTCCCCGACCACGTGAACCCTGCTGAGCACGCAGCACTGGACAATTAGAAATCCAATGTCAGAATTGTCTCCAATATGCACACTGATCAACAGACAAATCTACACGAGGATAGGGAGGAAAAGACGAACCATAAGATCCACGTCCACATCTATTATTACCTCTAGAAGGTGGGCCATAAGCTTGAGCAATCATAACCTTTGTTTTTAACTCTTTAGATTTTTTATCTTCCTTACTCTTCGCTTCTAATTCTTGTCGCTCATAATACTGATTACAACAAGGAGGGGTTGCTGGACTGTTCCTATGCGTGACTAAGGGAAAAGTTATCTGGCGTGACCAAAGGTGTAAGTGTAACACCCTAGGGCATCCATTTTGTTGGATGGATTTGCCTCACACACCCAGAAGGGTGTCATGCTTCATCATCGGCGGTTGCTCCTCGTCGGGGAGGCGGTGCAATCCCCGACGGGCTCACCTCAAAGAGGGGCTCTTTGGCGGAGATCTTTTTCCAACAGCCTTATGGTGAGGTGTGGGTGTGTGGGCAGGGTGGTATGTGATAGTGAATAGGGATATTAAAATGAAGCTAAGGGTACCGGAATGAACTTTATTCTGGGGGTCCCCTGGCTGCAAATAAAAACAGGGTGCTAGCTCACTAGGAGTCAACGAGTAAGGTCAGGTGAACCTAGGTGGGGCTAGTGGTGAAGGCGGTCGACATGTTTCTCGCAGTGGGCAATAGTTACCCGCGATTCATCAGGACCTATAAAAAGGTGATTTACAACATGCTGGTGTCATGTGTGGGTTGTTGTGTGTATTACCTCTGTGGGGGTTGTCCTATGCCTAACAGTCAAGAACTACCAGCCACCAGAGGGGTCGGCGGGATAAGGCATCAAGGATGTGTCCATGGGTCAACACTCCAGTCTCTTGTGCCTTAGCTGCATGACCTACCCTTCTCCGCCGAGCTCGAGTAGAGAAGGGCAGGGGACCCCCAGAATAAAGTTCATTCCGGTACCCTTAGCTTCATTTTAATATCCCTATTCACTATCACATACCACCCTGCCCACACACCCACACCTCACCATAAGGCTGTTGGAAAAAGATCTCCGCCAAAGAGCCCCTCTTTGAGGTGAGCCCGTCGGGGATTGCACCGCCTCCCCGACGAGGAGCAACCGCCGATGATGAAGCATGACACCCTTCTGGGTGTGTGAGGCAAATCCATCCAACAAAATGGATGCCCTAGGGTGTTACACTTACACCTTTGGTCACGCCAGATAACTTTTCCCTTAGTCACGCATAGGAACAGTCCAGCAACCCCTCCTTGTTGTAATCATTGAAACGGGCACGCGCTACGACTGGACCTTCCATTCACCTGAATGGTAAATTGTGTCCGTTGATCTAGTGATCACTTCTTCTTCCTCCCTCTTTTTGGAAAAGCTCATAATACTGAGCCATAGTTAGGAGAGAAACCGGAGAGGAGGTAATCCATGAACTTTCACTCGCCTTTAGGCGACTAGCTATTTCTGGCCAAATGTTTGTGACATAGTTATCGACAAACAGATGCCTACCCGTATCATCTGTCAATGACTGACCACTAAAATCGTGGAATGCTTCTTCAAAGTCTGTGAAGAAGTCTGAAACGTATTCATCTTTCTTTTGCTTACAAGACGCTAACATATTCCAATCTATCTTTTTAGGGGGAATAATCGACTTTAATTTAACCAAGATAGCTGCTGGAAGATCTAAAATTAGCTGACACGGTTTTTGTGCAGGTTCTCTATCTTTATCTAATTGTTCTATATCTGTCCACAATGCCCCAAATAACGCACGATCATCAACTTTACGCACAGTTCTCCATACATCAGGTGGTAATATTAATCCAAAAAACAAATCAATATCAGACAGGGTCATAGTACAAGAACTAATGGCACCCACAATTTCTTCATAAAAGGCTGTTGGATTCTTTCGCGGATCAGGCAATGCATTTTTAAGAGCCATGACATCTGCTCTATTCCAAGGAGTGTAAACCCAATTATAAATAAAATACCATTTTGCGTCAATAGAAGTCTTATCATCACTTGTGCCGGTTCCTTTAGGAGGAACATATAAAGGTGCGGCTTCCCGCATAGGTTTCACATATATAACATTCTTATCTGTTTCGAGCGTCGGAGGTCATGCCATGTTGATTCGAGATGTTTGTGCAGCTGCATCTGCTGCCTTTTTCTCCTCCCGCAAACGCACTGCTTCATCACGTAGTTTAACCAAGCGTCTGCTCGTGTCAGCCACCTGGGAGAAGACAAAAGAACCTTCACGGAATTGCTTACAATCAGCTGCTATATCATCTGGCTCTACTTCCACCGAATATTTCCTAAATTGCTCAAGAACCTCTGCAGCAAATATCTCGGTGAAATATTTTTGTTCCCTTGCCGACCAATTCTGAATTGTATCTAGGATTTCAGAAGCATTATTAGTACTACGATCGGCTTTACGCGCCGCAGATCTAATCTGAGGGGAACGTTCGGTATTTAACATTGAGCGAATGTCTCGGTCTTTATCCTGCTCCATAGGAGAGTCCTCATCTGACTTATCAGGAGTAGAGGCAAGAGTATACGGAGGTGGACAACGATCTAATAAGAGAGAATCATCTTGGGGTTTATTAAGAATAGAATTAAGAGGCCTACGAATAGCGTATTGGCCATTTACCTGTAACTTATGCTCCCTATCTTCCCTTTCTTTAATTTCTTTAATCTCTTTATTTTCCATTTGTAATGCTTTCTCATGCACACTTTTACGCTGTTCTTTTTCAATCAAGGCCTGTTCACACTTCATTCGCTCATGCACTTCTTTCTCCCACTTTCGCACACAGTCAAACATGTCTTGCCTAGCCTTTCGCTTAAACATCCGTTGCTCCACATACTGAACCTTTCGCAAATCAAATGACCCCTGCATAGGCCAACGCAACTCAGGATCCTTGCGGGTGTATTTATTCCACAATGTGCTGTAAATTATGGACGAAATACCATATTTAATATACATGTCCCTATTAGGCCTCCCCTCCTGGGGTGCCGGTTGTGCTTCATCGATTCTCAAATTGGTACCACTACAAAAGCAACACATCTTACGAAGTGTGCTTGAAACAGGCATGCCAAAAATAGTGCAAAATATGCAGTATTATAATCAAAAGTAGCGCTTAAAGTACTCTTCGTACGTTGTGCCATTCAAATATTCTTAGAAGTAGAGAAAAATCTCCTCATTACCTGCCTATATGTATTGCAACACATACATATATATATTCATAGGACGAGTTCAATATTTGGCCAATTCCATATACAAATGCCACAGTAAGCGTTTCTAAACTACCTTACCAATCCAAGGCATCAAATTTACAGCAAGTGCCGCAAAACGGCTCTTACCAATCAAATGGTGTCTAGGTTCCTACTGCCAAGTTCTCAAATCGACCAAATGGTCACTGCACTGCGAATCAACAGAAGAGATCTCAGTCGAGGACCGGTGACACCTGGATGGTCAGATCAGAAAGAAAGGGAAAACTCAGTGGATGCCAAGACTCGGGTCTCCTCCGGCAGTGATCACATCCAAAGCGAGATTCCAATCCATCGTCTCGACCAGTCCTTCAGGCATCCGAGTCGCCGATGAGTCCCACGTTGGAAGCGCCAATTTATGGTAGCAAGCCGCAGCCAAGCCTACTAGTGCAAGGGATTTGCCATTCTCTGCTTAGAGTCCTCAGACCAATAATAAGAAGTTGGCACAGAAACTGGAATAGAAAAGACAGAGTTTATTAAACCTCATGAGGTGGAACTACATTCACACAACACCCTTCGGTATAGTATGAGGTAGCACACTGACCAGAAGGAACTTGGTCCTTTTATACCCACACAGGGGCTGAAATGAAGGCGGTACAAGGCACAGAGTGTTGGTTTCAAATACATATAAGGTCATACAGAGAGTGTGCTAGCAACAAGTGGGAAGGGCTGACAGTTAGCTAATTCTGGCGGACACATCTTGACAGTTACAAATTGGAGACAGCTGCATGCTCAACTGAGCATGTGCAAAGCAGAAGAGGATAAATATATCTTGTCTCTAGGCAGATTTCAAGAGCAGTTAACAGGAAGGTATGACAGAGCACATGACAAACAAAATGGCCGACAGGAATACAAAATGGATTCACTAAAAAGGACAAGATAGTCTATAAATACAAGATGTCTTCTGCTAATGCTTAACCTAATCATTGCTAAATTACCACACATCATCCAGAGGATCCTGGGAGTCAACATCCGAGAGTCCATGTCCGGGGGGGGGGGGGAGACTGGCTCTGCAGATTGCTGGTGTTGCCCTCTGCAGTGAGTTCTTGGTCACCTGTAGATCAGATGGGAAATGGTCATTGTGGTGCACCCAACACGCTCTGTGTTAGCTCTGTGTCATTCACTGTTTGTATACTACACAATTGACTGATCATCACATATTTACCAATGTGCACTTCTGTGCCTCCTGACATGATGCAGTGGTACATCCATTACTTGTCCATGTCATGAGGTGTCAATGCATACCATGCAACCCATGCCTAAGTTATGATTACAGGGACCTCTTGCATCTAGGGACTGCATGGGCCAAAAATAAGTTCCGCTCACGAAATTTGCGGATTGTCGGCAATTTCGCGATCCGCGAATCTCACGAAATTGCCGAAAATTCACAAACTCGCTTGCGGGTGGATTTTTTATTTTTGGGGGATGGCCAGCTCACTCAAGGGACCCCTGCGCCCTTCGGCGCGATGGCAGTAACACACACATGGTCACTGGAGACAACTCTTCTGGCACTTTACGCAGCTGTAGTGTAGGAAAAGCAGTACTCCAGTTGAGTAGAGGTATCGCACTAAACAGTGGCGTCTTCTTGGATAAATATCTTGTGGCACGATGCTCCTGTCACAAAAATTAAACCTCAACAGGAAGCGCATACAGATATAAATAAAGCAGGTGCCAGAGTTGCTTACTTGCAACTATTCTCTGACCCTGTCCTGACCCTAAACAGCCGGGTGCCCGAGGGAGGGTCAGAGAATAGTTACAAATGGCGCCGGCAAGCTGCCAGAGATTAAGTTGCTTACTTGCAACTATTCTCTGACCCTGTCCTGACCCTAAACAGCTGGGTGCCCGAAGTGGGGTCAGAGAATAGTTACAAATGGCGCCGGCAAGCTGCCAGAGATTAAGTTGCTTACTTGCAACTAGTCTCTGACCCTGTCCTGACCCTAAACAGCCGGGTGCCCGAGGCGGGTTCAGAGAATAGTTACAACTAAGCAGGTGCCCGAGTTGAAGCCCAAATTCAGTAACGCATTCATCAGCCCCAAAACAATCTTGAGCTTTGTCGAGGCTGGGCAGGTGTGCTTTCTCCCCATATCTACCGTCGAAAATTAGCTGTGATGCTGGATAGAGGCCTTTGCATCCTTCACTTTCACGAGCGCAATCCCCGTGCAGTTCCTGTGTCCAGGAGCTTCTTTCTCCTCATCTGCTGCTCTAATCGGTCTCTGACCTTTTTTACACACAAGAGGCATGTGAACTCGCATAGAAGGCCCGCCCGTTTGGCCCTGCACACACACTTGCGGTGTCACCGTCTTCCCGCCATTTACCCACTATGATGGACAGCTCACTCAAGGGACCCCTCCGCCCTTTGGCGCGATAGCATAGTAACACACACATGGTCACTGGAGACAATCTTCTGGCACTTTACTCAGCTGTAGTGTAGAAAAGCACTATACATTTACCCAACGAGGTAGCACTTACTGGATTAGCCAGTAGAAAGCAAAAAAATGCGCAAATTTGCGTGAAAAATCTGCGAACTCTTTGCGCAATTTCACAGACCGCTGATCCGCAAAATTTGCCCATACTTACACAACATGTTTCTGACTTGGGACTCTTGGTTGATTTGTCTGACCTGGCAGACGTTTACTTGTGGTCATGGACTGGTCATTGTCATCTCCTGTATACCTTTGTCATGTAATGTGCATATCTTGATTTGTAGCGCCACACATGCTTTCTTATCTTTTGAATGGACCTTGTAGCTTTGGCCCCATGACAAAACACATGTCTAGAGGTGATGTGCATGTTTGTGCCCAGACTTTACATCTGCATTGGTGTGTGACACTTTAGTAGCTGTGACTGTTTTCTTTGCCTTGCTGTGTGCACACTGTGCGTGGCAATGGGCTATGTGTGCATATTTGGGCAGTGGGAGGTCTGGAGGGTGCACCGACTGGCTACTTACCTGTTACGTGCTCACATTTTGCTTTGAGATGTGACACATCTGTATGTGCGTGTTGGAGGCTTTCATCCGGCTCAGTGGTGTAATGAGACAGCATGATGTGTCTACCTACCTGTTAGTTTATTGAAGGTGGGCCAGTATGTGCCTCATGCATCTGGGTGTTATTGTGCGCTGCATCCTTCTGGGCTGTGGGACAAGGGTACATGGTGGGAGTGGTAGAGCAGGCCTCCCACAGTGGCCTACCTTCCTGTTAGATGAGGGTGATCCATACAATGGCTACTAACTGCTTCAAGTTGGGTTAGTGCTCCATCCTGCTGAGGTGTGGGCCAGGGGGCATGGTGGGAGTAGTTGTATGTTTTCCCACCCACAAACACCACTACATGGCAAGATGGCTAACTAGCTGTGAGTTTATTGGGTGTACTGCAATGGCTTCCAACTGCTTATGGGTGGGGGTGGTGCTCCTTCCTGCTGAGGTGTGGGCCATGGGGCATGGTGGGAGTAGTAGTGCAGGCCTCCCACCCAGAGACAGCCTTCCCAGGGAAGATGGCTACCTACCTGTTAGGTGAGGGTGATCCATACAATGACTTCCAACTGCTTCAGGGTGGGGGTTGTGGAAAAGTAAATTTTGCCATGTTATATGTGCCTACGTGTTCCCCATGTTATGTTATATGTGCATGATCGATATGCATGTATTCCCCCCTGATCGATTAAAGACGCAATTACAGTTGTGTCCATCTCTAGTATGTCAGTTTCCAGTTCTCGTGAATACAACGAATATCAGGCCTATGTAATCCTACGTTGCCACATTTTACAGTGTGCACGTTAATTCATTGAATTATCCCCGTTTCTAGGCCTCAAAAGGGCCCGGACTCAGATTCAGCTCCTGTCTCCTGAACCCTCTCCGAGGAGCGATACAGCCCCCACCTGTATCCCTGACCCTTAGCTTACTTCTTGCCACGCAGTGCCCGGCCCGGCCTGGCTCTGCCTCCCAGTCTGCCAAGAATATGTTATGTTTCTAGTTATCAGTCCAGCCCTCCTTCTCTGCATTCCTAAGCTACTGAATCACATCAATAGTTTCCGTCATGGTCTAGCCTTTGTGTCTCCATGTAAGAGAAATACTGTATTAATATTCATAGAATATTCCTCGCACACACACTACATGTAGAATTATGCATGCACCAGTCTTAATGTCTGTTAGCCTTTGCCCTGATAACTTTTGGATTCTATCAACATGTACTCTAAACACCAGATACTAGATATGCCTGGGTACATGTCGCTCTGACACTCCAGACTTTCGTCTCCTCTTCTAGCGCAGAAGTCATAGCCCCCAGTTTTCCCTGGTAACACGTCATTGTCAGTTTGCGCGCACCACTAGGTTAGAGGTCCCAGCTGCTCAGGTAGCCCCCTCCATGTTTCCGCCCCTTTTATGACATATTCTGTTACGTTTGCATCACATGTCTATGTATACGCCCTGTACACGCCTTCTTGTTACATCATGTTGCCCTTATCTTTCGCGACTGCTACAAACTCCGCCTACTGCTACGCCTACTGTATTGAATTCAATGTATTTTGTTTAACTATATAAACCAATGTACTGTTATTAAAAGTCATGCGCATCATTCCCAGACCCTGCCCGGCAGCTGTCGGGCCCTGCCATCCTATTCCCATGCAGGCTGTCCTGTTCCTGTCCTTTTATGCTTAATTAAAGCCTGTCAACTCCAGCTACCTCGAATCTTGACTCTTATTTATTGAGCTACCTGTTTATTGATTATAGTCAAAAATAGATCCGGTAATTAATTATTTATTTACCACATAATGGCGCCCGAATAGGGACTTGCCCTTTCCCCACGCGCCGGAGAAGCCACGCAGGCCCCCTGATCCTCTGCAGCCGTGACGGAACCATACCGGCCACGTGCAGATATTTCTGCTTCAAGTATCCCTCAGGCCCACGGAGGAGACGGAGGTTGCGGTCCAGCGTCCAGACGAGGCGGTGGAGGAACGCGGCGAGTCCCGACCAGAGCCCAAGCCGAGAGTCCAAGGTCCGAGGTATCCGGAGGCCCACCTGTAACTGAAGTCCGAAGTTCGTCCGTCCGTCGTCGTAGCAGTCCAGTCCAGTCCGAGGCCTTCCGTTATTGCTGCCCGGTGAGTACCGTTGCTGGGGTAGTATCTAGACAGGGTCAATTAATTTGTCTCTGGTCCGTGGGTTTGGGTACACAGATCCAACACGAAGTGTCCACCTAGGTGGATGCGGGTCCTGACGTGTCTCTTCATGAGACCGGTAAGTTTCGTACTGTTTTAGCAGTGCATCTAGCCATTCTAGTAAGTTCTGTTCTCGAGAAATTCATGTGTTCTGTTTTCAGTATTTCAGGTAGTATTCTGTTCGAACTGTTATTTTAAATGTTATTCCATGTGTTTTCAATGTCGTGGTATGAATGATTCGTTTTTCAGTTATTATTGTGTTTATCGTGTATTGTATTGTGTCCAGACTCCAGTCTAAGCCATGCCTCTGTTCTCAAAGTTACGTCAGTTCAAAACTAGAAAAGGTCTGCTCGAGGAAGCAGTTCCTGTCCCGCCTAGGGACAGTCCAGGTCATTTTATGTATCATAAGCATGGCATAAGTGCCATATTATATCTAGACTTATGGGTCGAGTATACTAAAGATCTAGAAGAGAAATATAGATGGCCTGTATCAGGTACATGGGATGCCGAGTGCATCATGCGAGTAGAAGAAGCATTATGGAAAAAGAAAGCCAGACAGTCCCAGAAAGATGCCATCGAGTTATGGCGCAAAGAATCTCATAAAAGAACCGAAAAAGAAATCAGAAAGTTAGAATTAAGTAGAGAATCCTCAGAAAGAGCCCAAGAAAGGGAATTAATCGAAATAGGTGAACGAGTTAAAGCCGAACAGTCAGACAGACAGAGAAATGCCCTCATTAAGGGTATGTATCCTCTTCTTGCCGAGGGCTTGCCGAAAGCAACCCCGGAAGCACCATGTAATTTCCCGCCGCCATTAGTTCCGATTAAGCTACGTCACAAACCGACCGCAGCTGATATTTTTCTCTCGTCCTATTTGGACGACACAGTCCCAGAATATGCAAATCCTGCTCCGCCAGCTCCTGTAAATAATGTAATTCCTGTTCTTCCAGACACCGGGGCACCTGTTACAGCACCTGTTACTGTACCCCCGGTCCAGCCCGTAGTACAAGTTCCCGCTACATCGGTCACTCTGCCAGCACGAAGAGTATCCGTCGACGATTCCAGTTTAGGGGCCGCGGGGGGAGGTCCTCCTGGTACCCCGCCGCCACACAAACGTGTAACATTAGTCGAGTTACATGAACGTGCGTTACAGCGTACGCCCAAATATCAGTCCGTTGCAGATATCAGACGAGCTCTTACCGAATGCCGTTATGATCCAGTCCCAGGCGATGATAATATGGTTATATATTCATTGCGTGTAAGACGGGTGACCGAGTATTTGGACACCCTACCGAATATGAAAGAAGATCTAGACAGAATATATCGTTTCATCCGTACAGGAGACGATCCAGAAAGTATTGGCGAAATCATGTCTCTAAGGAAAGCTGAGACCCAGCTCATGCTATTAAAATTTCTAATTAATTGTTTAGTGAGGGAACAAGATTGTCCGACTAAAGATCCGACCGAAATGAAAGTCCTGACAAGGTGGAGTGATAATATAGCTGAGGGTAGACACAAGACACTCAGTAGTATAGAAAGTATGTACAAGAAAATTCGTAAGGAAATAATAAGGTTTCACGAGAAACGCAAAGCAGCACAAGTAAGCGAGAAAGAAGACAACTCTTCTACTGAAGAGGTAGACGACGAGAATCCCACCAGAATAGCGTATGTAGGTCGAACTAGACTTCCCGACCGACATTCACGTCTAGAACACAAGAAAGTTTTTCATCTTCCAGCACCAGAACAAGATTCGCTAGAACAAGTATTTCAAGCTACCGATCACATTCTGAAATCACGAATCGGTTATAGTGAACTTAGTACCATGCATGAACAAGAACTAGCCCGATCAGCAGTCCGATGGGTTACTGATTCTACCACTTTTCCAGATGAAATAGTGGCACAAATGTTTCTGAAACCGCCCCCAGCCGAGCAGCGACTGGTGGGTATGTATATGATCCAGCACCTCATTACACTGTATGAGGGACAACATTCTGATCCAGGTCCGTTACATGATGTTCTGAACGAGTTGCTCCAGTATAGATGGAAAGGTTTAGGTACTGATTTAATTAGTGTCATTCTAGAACAGCGCCACAAATATAGAACGTTTCTGAATCCGCATTTTGTTCACGTCTCACCTCCAGAAAGTAAACCATTCTACATAGATAGACAGCATCCGTTACGAGAAGTACACCCAGTTAGGACACCGGATGGTGAAATGCAACGAGTATTTGTTTACACCCCTATCACCAAGATGGAACTCTTAGAGATGAAGAAATTAATTCCCTGTCACGACAAAGATCCAGCAGGGTTCCATCGAGAATTAAAGGACATGCTCCGTATGGGAGAATACACGTATCCAGATATTATTAAAATGTTAAAGGTCCTGTTGCCCGCAGGGGTATATGAAAAACTCAAGGAAAAGGAATGGGAGGTGGGAGAGAAAAAGATTGATTGGACAGCTCTAGAAGCTGAAGATAAAATACGAGTACCAGGTACCGGTCTTGGGGAGAAATGTAAAGAATTGCCCGAGTTATTGATTCAAGTTTTGCCAAGATTACTAGCCACGAAAAAGGAAGATTGGGATGCAATCTCAGCATGCAAACAGAAACAGGATGAAGACACTAGTGATTTTTATTCTAGATTCGAAAAATGTTTCATTATCAACAGTGGTTTGAAGACAGTTAGCGAGTCATACCCTCATCTTTTTGTTACTAAACTAGTCGAGAATTCAAGTCCACAAGTTAAAAATCGAGTTTTGAAAGTCGAAAGTACCTGGCAAGCTAGTACCCCGTCACAAATGTTACATATGCTCCAGTATCACCAGAATAGAATCAGGGAAGAGCAAGAACACGAAAGGAAACGTATGAAAGATACGAAAATGAAAGTACTAGTTGCACAATCTGTTCCACAAGACAGTCAGAAGAGGGGTCCGAATCAAGCCAGTCATCCTGCAGCTCCCGTTAAAGGGACATGCAATTATTGTAAACAGCCAGGTCATTTTATAAACGAGTGTGCAGTTCTGAAACACAACATAGCCACTGGTAAGACTAAAGAAAGACCACGTCCGCCTAGACAAGAGCAAGTTTCACAGACTTCTCAACCACAGAATGCACAACAGACAGTTCCAGCACCGCAGCCTATCGCTGCAACACAGCATGTTACACAGAGGATGTACCAGTACGCACAGTCAGAGTATCCAGAGTATCAACCGTATTCATGAAACAGCCTAGAGAGGGAGGTAGGCTTGCCTCTCATCGAGATACCTGTAGATCAAGAGGGTCCCTATGTACACAGTCAAGTATTAGGGAAAGACAGAAAGTTTCTGATTGATACAGGGGCAAGTAGGACTACTATCAGTCATGACGAGGTTCCAGGGGCTCCGCTCTCAGGCTCTAGAAATGTTTCCCTTGGATTTTCAGGAAAGCCTATTGTAAACGAGATTTCAAAGCCAGTTACTCTAGAAGTTGGTCCATTGTCCCGAACTACTGATTTGTTACTTACGAAATCGTGTCCAGAAAATTTGTTAGGTATTAAAACATTGAAAGAATTAGGTGCAGTTATTTGCTGTTCCCCAGAAGGAATACGATTGTTCTTAAGGGACTTTAAAGGTCACTATGTATTACGCGATTTTGATCCAAGATTATCAAATGTACCACAGCATTTATGGGCGCAAGGTCCAACTGATGTAGGTTTTATGCAAATCACACCCCATCGTGTGACTCTCAAGCAAGGTATAGTCCTGCCACGGATCAGACAGTACAGATTGCCACCTGAGGCTGTAGCAGCCTTATCCAAAATTATTGACGAGCTCATTGCTCAAGGAGTGGTTGTAGAAACTGACTCCAATGTATGTAATTCTCCTATCATTCCAGTCATGAAACGTACTGATCCAAATGCACCTCCAGTATATCGATTAGTGATTGACCTTCGAGAACTTAATAAATGTATCATACCTCAGTATCCAGTAGTCCCGGATATTTCATCCCTATTAACAGCCATTGATTCTGAAGCTACATTTTTTACTGTAATAGACCTCAAGAATGCATTTTTCAGTGTTCCCATTCATCCAGACAGCCAGTACCTTTACGGTTTTTGTTTAAATGGAAGGAGCTATAAATTCACACGAGCTCCTCAAGGTTTCACAGAAAGTCCTAGTATTTACAGTCAAGCACTTAAGAGACAACTAGACAACATTCACATGCCAACAGACACTGCCCTGCTCCAGTATGTCGATGATCTACTGATCACAGCCCGTTCTGAACGTGACTGCGAGCGTGCGTCACTTACAGTCCTGTATTTTCTGGCCGAGCAGGGGCACAAGGTGTCCCCTTCCAAATTACAATTCTGTGTCCAGCAAGTGATCTACTTAGGCCACTTACTGTCCAAGTGGGGTAGGCAGTTGACACCAGACCGTATCCAGTTGATAGCGAGTCTTCCACAGCCCAAGACACAGAAGGAGGTACGTGCTTTTATCGGCCTTACTTCTTACTGCAGACAATGGATTCCTCAGTATGCATTTCTAGCAAAGCCACTGATACAGTTAACGACACAGGAGGCAGCCGTATCGACTGTTCTCCCTTGGACATCTGAACATACACTTAGTTTTAATGAATTAAAGAAAGCCTTATGCCAAGCACCTGTTCTAGCAACACCGAACTACAGTAAGCCTTTTACACTTTTTGTCACAGAACGTGATGGTACTGCATTATCTGTTCTCACACAAGATCAAGCGGGACAGTACAAGCCTTGTGCTTATTTCTCGAGCACATTAGATCCAGTAGCCCAGGCTTTGCCTGCGTGCCTCAAGTCAGTTGCAGCCACAGCTCTAGCTATCAGACAAAGTGATTCCATAGTATTAGGACACTCCTTGACAGTACAAGTTCCACACTCCGTGGAAGTTCTTTTAAACCGAACACAGACACAGCACTTGACCATTGCACGTTTAACAGGTTATGAACTGACACTGTTCCAGCCACACATAGAAATCAGACGCTGCAACGTTCTGAATCCCGCTACACTGTTACCGTCAGTTACTTCCAATCCTGCCACACATGACTGTGTGGAAGTTGTTAACACCATGACAAAGCCAAGACAAGATTTGACAGATATTGCATTACCAGATCCCGACCTGACACTTTATGTGGATGGTTCATGTATGAGAACAAGTACAGGAGAACTAGTAGCCGCGTATGCAGTGACTACTGAAACTGAAGTTATAGAGACACACCGTATTGACATCCTGTCTGCTCAAGCAGCAGAGCTAGTCGCTCTGACCCAAGCCTGCATACGTGCCAAGAACCTGAAAGTTAACATATATACAGATTCACGTTATGCATTCGGAGTTGTACACGACTTCGGAGTACTCTGGCAGGAGAGAGGTTTCATGACTTCTCATGGAACCAAGATTCAGCATGGTCTCCTCATTCAAGCTCTGTTAGATGCAATACATTTACCGACAGCTATCGCTATCATGAAGTGCAAAGCACATACGAAAGTCACTGACATCATTTCCCAAGGTAACGATCTAGCAGATCGAACAGCCAAGCTTACAGCTCAGACACCAGACATTCCAGTTAACAAGACACAGACATCCACTCCAGAACAGACTACCTGTATGACAGTTAAGGACCCTACACAAGATGTCATAGACATACAGTTACATGCTACTCCCGAGGAAATCAAGAAATGGTCCGAACAAGGAGGGGTCCAGACAGATCAGGGATGGGTGACGAAGGGAAAAGCCACATGGTTTCTCCCCGACTCCATGGTTCAAGTCATTATCAATACCGCACATAGTCCAGCACACCTAGGAGAAAAAGCTATGTTAGACAGTATACAGAACCTCTGGTTCAACAAGCATTTACGAGCTGCAGCCAAGCAGAAAGTCCGTACTTGTATGATATGTTGCCAGTTCAATCCAGGTAAAAGTGTCCCGGTGGAACAAGGTGGATTCCAACCTCCTGACCACCCTTTTGAAGTCCTCCAGATGGATTATATTCAGATGGAGCGATGTCGAGGTTTCAAGTATGTCCTCGTAGTTGTATGTGCTTTGTCCAGGTGGACAGAAGCATATCCAGTTCCAGATTACACAGCAGCGACCACTGCCAAGCAGTTGGTTCGTGAATTCTTCCCCCGTTATGGACTCCCTAGGGTCGTGTATTCTGATAACGGCCAGCCATTCTCATCTGAACTCATGAAACATGTTTCCCTTTTGTTAGGGTACCAGTGGAAGTTCCATTGTGTGCGCCATCCTGAAGCAGCCGGTCTCGTAGAGAGACATAATCAAACCCTGAAAATCCGTATTGCTAAGACATGTAAAGAGAAAGGTGTAGACTGGCTAGTTGCCCTGCCAGTTGCTTTATTCTACATGAGAATGGTCGCACATTCCAGATCAGGTCTGTCCCCGTACGAGGTCGTATTCGGCCGCCCCCCAAACATGTGGGGTACACCTAGACCCCGCAGTATTACAGATGTTTCCAGTAATATGTTGACAGATTACCTAGCTTCCTTGATGTCTGCCCTACACTCTTGTCGTTCCCAGGTTGCCGCTGCATTTCCAGATAATACCGAAGTGAAACCGCATGAGGTCATCCCAGGTGACCTAGTACTGGTCAGGAACTTTGATCGTTCAAGTCCGCTGGAGCCTCGCTGGAAGGAGCCGAGACTAGTCCTTCTGACCACCCGTACGGCCGTGAAGTTGGAAGGCCGCAAGGGTTGGGTCCATCTGTCGCATATCAAGAAATTTCATGGAATCCGAAAAAAGACTTTTAATGACAATTCCAAAGACTGTTCCATTTCTAAAGACTGCCTGAAACAAGACTCTAAATCAGACATTAATCTCAATCCCGAACTGAAAGTTCCTCTGTTAGAGAAAACTCTGCAACAGGAGTATAAGTTAAAACTCCAGTCTAGTAAAATAAGTCAGCCAGTTTAATTGTCTAAGTCCCCCTCGGGTGAAACGGTTAGACAGGTATCTGACATGTATGAGATAGACCCCCATAGTGAGAGAGTTAGTCAAAACTCTATCAGATGTATCGTTTTTCTAAGTTTTCTATTGTTTCTAAGTTTGATGGTTACCTGCACAAGTTATGCATTGCATTTATGTTTTCCAATTTCTCATGTAAATAAGTTTTCTAATGCTACAGTAGAGCACACATTTAGTGATCTGCCTCCTCACGAGTTATCCTATCATCTTGCTATGCGTAATAATACATTCATCAGAATGTTACACTATTCACACCAGACCAGCAATGCCACTAATTGTTGGGTGTGTGGTCGACTCCCCCCTTTCCAGACACCGAAGGGAGTTCTGCCACTCTTTCCTTATCCGTTTTCACATAATGGTTCGTGTGGAGCATGGTCCATGTTAACGTCATCTTCAAATGATATGTCCCTTCTGAATAGAACATGTTTCCCAGACAAGCAAGGTCTCTCCCATAGAACAGGGTTAAATCTAGAAAATGAGGTTTATAATTTAGGTAATTATTCTTCGAATGTTATGGTCCTGAATGTTCAGTCTGATACTACTCCAGACTTACCTGCTATTTCAGTACTACCAGTCAAAGGCGAATTATGTGTCAGAAATAATGGTTCCGCACATGTAGGACATAGTGATTGTACTACTACTGTCGAGTATAGTGACAGTGGGAAATCTATTTTCAAAGCCTCACGTCATTCTTATTTTGTTTGTGGTCAGACCGCATATGTTCGTCTGCCCCTCGATTGGGATGGAACATGTTACATTGCCTTTCTACTGCCACCAGTTTTTCTAGCCCCATCTGATTATCACAGAAACACACATCTAGTACACGTCAGACATAATCCAGAATAGTAAGTTAATACGTAGACTAACCAGAACCCTTGAAGCAGTAGTGAATGAGACTACTTCTGCTCTAGGTAACTTAACCGAAGAGCAATCTGCTATGAGATTTGTCGTGCTCCAAAATCGTCTCGTTCTTGACGTCATACTGGCCGATAGAGGAGGAGCATGTAGAGTCATCGGATCTAGTTGCTGCATTTTCATTCCTAATAACGCGCCGTCTGTTTATTCAGCTATAACCAGACTTCATAAAATTGCCCATCAGTTACACCAGAATCCAGGCACCTGGACATGGTCCGGTTGGCTCTGGAGTATCATATCTGCCTGGGGATGGAAAGTATTGTCATTTCTAGGTATTGCAGTAATGATCATATTCAGTTGCTGCCTCTGTATACAATGTGGCCCTGCGATTTGCGGCATTTGTGCTACCTCTTGTATTCCTAGTCCTAAGTCCCGTTCCAAGACAATTCGAGACGAGCAAATGATGCTGTATGAAATGATAGATGGTATCATGAATATAGATGTTTCCTGATGGAAACGTAGGGCACAAGGAGGGAATGTGGAAAAGTAAATTTTGCCATGTTATATGTGCCTACGTGTTCCCCATGTTATGTTATATGTGCATGATCGATATGCATGTATTCCCCCCTGATCGATTAAAGACGCGATTACAGTTGTGTCCATCTCTAGTATGTCAGTTTCCAGTTCTCGTGAATACAACGAATATCAGGCCTATGTAATCCTACGTTGCCACATTTTACAGTGTGCACGTTCATTCATTGAATTATCCCCGTTTCTAGGCCTCAAAAGGGCCCGGACTCAGATTCAGCTCCTGTCTCCTGAACCCTCTCCGAGGAGCGATACAGCCCCCACCTGTATCCCTGACCCTTAGCTTACTTCTTGCCACGCAGTGCCCGGCCCGGCCTGGCTCTGCCTCCCAGTCTGCCAAGAATATGTTATGTTTCTAGTTATCAGTCCAGCCCTCCTTCTCTGCATTCCTAAGCTACTGAATCACATCAATAGTTTCCGTCATGGTCTAGCCTTTGTGTCTCCATGTAAGAGAAATACTGTATTAATATTCATAGAATATTCCTCGCACACACACTACATGTAGAATTATGCATGCACCAGTCTTAATGTCTGTTAGCCTTTGCCCTGATAACTTTTGGATTCTATCAACATGTACTCTAAACACCAGATACTAGATATGCCTGGGTACATGTCGCTCTGACACTCCAGACTTTCGTCTCCTCTTCTAGCGCAGAAGTCATAGCCCCCAGTTTTCCCTGGTAACACGTCATTGTCAGTTTGCGCGCACCACTAGGTTAGAGGTCCCAGCTGCTCAGGTAGCCCCCTCCATGTTTCCGCCCCTTTTATGACATATTCTGTTACGTTTGCATCACATGTCTATGTATACGCCCTGTACACGCCTTCTTGTTACATCATGTTGCCCTTATCTTTCGCGACTGCTACAAACTCCGCCTACTGCTACGCCTACTGTATTGAATTCAATGTATTTTGTTTAACTATATAAACCAATGTACTGTTATTAAAAGTCATGCGCATCATTCCCAGACCCTGCCCGGCAGCTGTCGGGCCCTGCCATCCTATTCCCATGCAGGCTGTCCTGTTCCTGTCCTTTTATGCTTAATTAAAGCCTGTCAACTCCAGCTACCTCGAATCTTGACTCTTATTTATTGAGCTACCTGTTTATTGATTATAGTCAAAAATAGATCCGGTAATTAATTATTTATTTACCACAGGGTGGTGCTCTTTCCTGCTGAGGTGTGGGCCAGGGGGCATGGTGGGTGTAGTAGTACGGCCTCCCACCCACAAACAACACTCCATGGCAGGATGGCTACCTAGCTGTGAGTTTGTTGGGTATACTGCAATGGTTTCCAACTGCTCCAGGGTAGGGGAGTTGCTCCTTCCTGCTGAGGTGTGGGACAGGGGGCATGGTGGGAGTAGTAGTGCATGCCTCCCACTCACAGACAGCCTTCCCAGGGAAGATGGCTACCTACCTGTTAGGTAAGGGTGATCCATACAATGGCTTCCAACTGCTTCAGGGTGGGGGTGGTGCTCTTTCCTGCTGAGGTGTGGGCCAGGGGGCATGGTGGGCGTGGAAGTACGGCCTCCCTCCCACAAACAACACTCCATGGCAGGATTGCTACCTAGCTGTGAGTTTGTTGGGTGCACTGCAATGGCTTCCAACTGCTCCAGGGTAGGGGTTGTGCTCCTTCCTGCTGAGGTATGGGACAGGGGGCATGGTAGGAGTAGTAGTGCAGGCCTCCCAACCATAGACAGCTCTCCCAGGGAAGATGACTACCTACCTGTTAGGTGAGGGTGATCCATACAATGGCTTCCAACTGCTTCAGGGTGGGGATGGTGTTCCTTCCTGCTGAGCTGTGGGCCACGGGGCATGGTGGGAGTAGTAGTACAGGCCTCCCACCCACAGACAACACTCCATGGCAAGATGGCTACCTAGCTGTGAGTTTGTTCGGAGTACTACGATGGCTTCCAACTGCTCCTGTGTGGAGTGGGCTCCATCTTGCTAAGCTGTGGGACAAGGGTGCCCTACTGGGAGTTGTAGTGCTGGCTGCCTGTACACATGCCCCCATGGTAATATTGGTGGCTACGTTTGGGGTGAATGGGAGTGTGTGAATGTTGGAACTGTGAGACATTATTTTGTGAGTGTGTGGTGCAGAGGAATGGTATTTGTCCTAGGTGGTGTAGCTTTGTAGTTGAGCAGGACATTACATATCAGTGTGGTGGTAGTCATTTGTTTGTACTTACCAGCCTCCACTCCCCTGGCCACTCCTGTGAGACTCTCTGCATGCAGTATGGCAAGCACCTTCTCCTCCCATGGTGTGAAAGTTTTTGGTGGAATCTGAGGGCCACCTCCAATCCTGTCAGCCAGCTCCCGGTTCTTGCTTCTCTTCTCTTTGACAACCCTCTTCAGATCATACCACCGCTTCATGATCTCCTTTTGGGTAGTCCCTACTGCATTGACCCTTTGGACTATCCTGGCCCACATTTGTGTCCTTGTGGCTAATGGTGTCAGGTGGTGCTTTGCTTCTGCTCTGATCTATGTTTTAGGAGTGAGATGCTGCTTCTTAATTACTTTTTAAAAGAATTTTTTTTAAATTCGGATTGCAATGTATTTTCTTGTGTTTTATTTTTGGGGGGCACTTACGAGCCGTTTTGAATGCTCGTGGGGACCTCACGCTTTTTTATGTAATTTGGGTCATCTTTTTAGCTTCTCTTACGCTGACGTACTGACTCGGCTTTAAATTTGGCGCGCCAGTCCGGGCCCAGGGTCTATGAACCCTGCTAAATCCATTCTAGCTGATCATCGTTATGACAGGGAACACCTCATTAGGTTTAGAGGTGAGATCAGGAGTGAATGTATGCATTTTATGTCCCGGTTGAATGGAGTAAGTCATGTCCTCATTGTGATTTTAAATTTCATCCAATCACTTAGCCTTCAATAGGTGCTGAGGCCAAGGAAAAAAGTATGATGCTATCACTTAATTGCCGCTCACTCCCAACGCTTGCAACTGAAATTCACTTACTCCTTGAAGATTTGAATCCAGATATCCTCTTTCTGACTGAAACCTGGTTGAACAAGGACTCTGATGTTGCTTTAGTTCATGCACTCCCCCCTAACTATGCCATTGGTAGTCAAGACCGTAATACCGGGCGTGGAGGAGGAATTGCGGTCATCTATAAAAATAAATATAAATGTAGATTCACCAGTAGTCCTGCACCTGATTGTGAGAGCTTAGCCTTTGCAGTTAGTTTTTCTCCTACCTGCACTTTTTCAGGAATTTTATTATATCGTCCGCCAGGAGTGTTGGGCGATTTTTGTAAAGAGCTCCTTAATATTGCTGCTAACTCTGCCAGTCTATCATCTAATTTTTCGATTTTGGGTGATTTTAAAATACACTTGGATGATCCAAATTCCACTGTTACTCAGGACCTTATTTATGGGCTGGAAACATTTCAATTTAAGCAAATAGTGTACTGCCCCACCCATAACTTAGGGTATTTTCTTGACCCCATATTCACAAACCTTCAGGATCTTATAATTGCTGAGTCCACTCCAGTTCTCTGGTCAGACCACTTCCTAATCTCATTTACTTTTGGCCTTTCACTAGAACAAATAAATGTGGTCAACTTTGGTCTAAACTCTCTGTTTACAAACTGGCCAATCAAGTAAAAAAACTCTATTCCACTACCTCATTCCAATCCTACAGTCGCTAATGACAATTTTAATAATTGGCTGGACTCCTCTTTGGATTCAGTCCTCCCCAGGGTTAAATCTTGTCATCGAGTCGGACCAAACAAAAAACCTTGGTATTCCCAGAAACTTAGGCAGCTCAAACAAGCGTGTAAACAACATGAAAGGAGGTGGAGGAAAGATTTTACAGCTATTAGTAAACTTAATTATAGAGAAGCACTTAAACGCTATACAAATTAAATAAAAGCCGCTCAAGTAAGTTTTTATCACAAAAGGATTGTTTCCTCGTCTAATTCCACTTGGACATTTTTTAAACCGGAAAAACTCTTGCCACACCTCCAAGTCCCCCTTTGGATTTTGATTGTGCCCAACGGCGTTGTGAAGAAATTGCGAATTTCTTTTTCACCAAGGTCCATAATATCTACAGGACCTTTTTGGAAACAACTTCAGTCACTGTCACCCCCTCCCCCTTAAGCAGCAAGTCGTGCTGGAAGAGTTCCCCCCTTTGACTCTACCCTCTCTCCAGGAACTTCTTAGACAACTTAAATCAGGCTCGCCTGCAGATCCTGCTCGCCTGTTCCTTCTAAATCTGGTTTCAGAATTAATCTCTCCAGTTATTCAGGACGTGATTAACACTTCCCTTCTGATTGGGCAGGTTCCCCCTCTATGGAGACAGGTAAGAGTTAAAGCTCTTCTGAAAAAGCCAAATCTTGACCCTGAGGAAGGGTCTAATTATCGGTCCATTTCCCTGCTGCCTGGAATAAGCAAACTTGTAGAAAAATATGTTAACTCCATACTGGCAGTTTTTTGGAGGAAAACAACTGTCTTCATTTTACTCAGACAGGTTCCGGTGCCAATACTGATCTGCTTGCAGTGATAGAAGAGTCTAGAAAGATCTTGGACAATGGAGGCTGTGCTGCTCTTATCTTGTTAGATCTCAGCGCAGCCTTTGATACCGTCAACCACCACCTTATGGTCCAAAGACTCAGGGAGGTAGGGGTGACTGGAACTGCCCTAAAATGGCTGCAGTCCTTTCTTGAAGACAGATTTTTTGCTGTCTACGAGGAGGATGCTTCATCAGAGCAGATCGCGTTGTAGTGTGGAGTCCCCAGGGATCCACTCAAAGTCCCACCTATTTAACATCTACATGAGATCTCTTGCAGATGTGGTGCTTCTTTGGGGGATCCACGTCATCATCTATGCAGACGATACCCAGTGGTGGTCTCCCTTAGTCAGCAGGACAAATCTGTGCCCGGTCTAACTTCATGCCTAGTGAAGGTATCTGAGTGGATGGACAAGTCTTTCCAAAAACTTAATGGAGCAAAGACAGAACTTATGCTCCTGGGCCATTCTGCCCCCATGAATATAGATTTTTTGTGGCCCAGCTGCTTGGGCCCCCCTCCTGCTCCAAAGAAACAAATTAAGAGTTTGGGAATTTGGTTTCACTGCAATCTGAATTTTAAAATACAGGCATGTAAAGTCACAGCAAATTGCTATGGACTTCTTAGGATGTTAAGGAAAATCCTCCCCCTTCTTCCTTTTGAGGCCAGACATATATTAGTCCAGGCACTTAAACTGTCTCGCCTCGACTACACAAATGCAGTCTACTTTGTGCTCCACAAGGAACAACTAAGATACTGCAGGTTGTTCTGAATTGTGCAGCCCACATTCTAATAAACAGTACCAGACATGTCTCAGCCTGACCTGCCCTTGATTTACTGCATTGGCTCCCTATTCAGGAAAGAACTAGGTTTAAGGCTATGTGTATTGTTCACAAATCTATTTCAAGTAAGGGTCCTCCGCTGTTCCAGTCAATGGTGCAATTATATTGCCCCAATAGAACACTGAGATCCAATAACAAACGACTACTTGCAGTTCCTAGGATCAAGCGGTCATGAACTGGAGGTCGGCGTTTTTCCCATAATGCAGCTAAATTCTGGAACCAACTTCCAGATGATCTACGACTGGAATCTAGCGACCTTAAATTTAGGAAGTAGCTAAAAACCTTCCTCTTTCCAAGATCAGTTTATGTCCTTAAAGTGTCACAATAAACGCTAGGATGCCCTTGGGTAGCCATGCGCTATATAAGTGTTAATTCAATTCAATTGGACCAGGTTACCAAACAGTTGTGGCTCCACTCTGACTATCTCATCTACCATGACTGTCAACTCACTCTCTGTGAATGTGGGCATTTTATGTGTTTCCATGGTGTGTGGTGTGCAAAGTGGTTGAGGGTGCAGGGGTGTGAGTGGTGGATGTGGTGGTGATGTGTATGGTGTATGATGTGCTGGGGTGTTGGTGGTGTAGGTGTGGTAGTGGTGGTAGTCCTGTGTGTGCTGTGAGTATTGCTGGTGTGTAGCTTTGCCTTCCCTTTGTTGTGAGGGCTGGTGGCCTTCAGTTTTGGAAAGTTGCATAGGATTGTGGTCAGAGAAGGGGCTGGTTTTATACTCAGCTATGTGGGTGTGTCCAAATGGGGTATTGCTGTCGCGTGTGCTGTGTGTCCTGGGAATTGTATTTTTATTTTTGCCATGTGTTTGTGGCATTGGAATGTGTTTTTGTGTTTGGTGGCATGGCTATTTTGCTGTGTGCACTATGTGGGCTTGTTGTGGGTTTTTTGCTTCATCCACCATATTTTTAATGGATCGTCCAAAGTGGTGGCTATGCTGCAGCTATTATGCCGGCTCTCCCATTCATTCCAGTGTGCGGTCGGAAACAGCAGAACGTACCGTGTGACTGTCGTGGTTATTCTAATTTCCTGTGCGGAGTCTACGCTATGCTTGCTGCAGGTTTGTGTTTTTCCGCAGCGTATCCGACTGCCACCAGTGGATTTCGGCCATCACCGCCCACTATGGGCATTTTTTCTCAGCCCTGTCCCACTGAGGTTGGTGTTTATTGGCGGATGATCCTAATTTGACCGCCAGTTTTTCCACGGTCCCGGCGGGCGGTCGTTTTCCGCTTCCATGGCAGTCGGGGTGGTTTTCAGACCACCATCCTAATTGGCCCCTTATTTTTTTGTTATACACAAGGGAAAGAAGGTGTGATCTTTGTCCGATGGACAAGCCACACAACAGTTACTTATGAGGCCATCCTGTTAACTGATTCTGCATACCAGGACTCTGCTGTTGCTGCACTTGTCTAACTGGTCAAGAACAGGATCAGTGGCAAGGTACTAGTGATAGCGACAAGTACAATTGTAGTAAATATAACTGTGGTATACCAATCCCCCTTTGAAAAATTATCAGGAATTGATAGAAACAATAAATATTTCTTTAGGTTGATTCTGATGATGTTTAATTTTTGACTGATTTCAGGTATACTCATGTAGACTCAATGCAACACTACTTAGAAAAAAAGTGATTTTGAAGATCGAATTCCAAATAGTCATGTATGACTGTGATATGGAATACTGCATATTAAATGTCTTATAACACATTGTACACTTAAATGTGGCTTACTCTATGGAAGTAGTGTGCGCGGTTATGATCCTCTGTTTTATTAATGACATGTTAAGATATTTGAAAATGTTACAAAAACAGAGTATGTTGATTGAGAAGGACTAATTATAAGAACATGAACATGTACAGGATCAACATAAGAAATTCAGTAAAAACAGGCTCTTGTTGAATGAACACTTTTTAAAGAAAATGCTTGGTAATCTGTGTGTTCTTTAGTTTTGCATTTATGTAATTGAATGATATTGTGAAAATCAACATTTTAGTGTGAATATGGTAAATGTATATTTACAGAGCTGATGAAGTCTCAGTATAGAACAAAACACATTCGCTGGGCTGGCATGTCTATGTTCAGTAAGGAGATTTAAAAAAGATGATTTTCTACTTATGAGGATCAACGCCATGTTTCTTTAAATAATCGGGGAAGCAATGAGTCGAATTATATGTTTAATTTTCCTTCTGAGAGGACAATATTTTGGACATTTTTTTGATAGACTTCGATGAAGAAGATATATTGAGATAGATTTGGAGTGCTTCTTGCAGGTTTCTTGTTTGAAAAGAAGTGTTTTAAAAGAGGTTTGTGGTGGTTAGTCCTACAGGAGTTAAGCGACACCAGTTTGTGAATGGATAGCCTGTGCAATGCAATTGTATCATAACTGCCATTGGGTTTCAATCTTGTGTGGTCGAATAAAGGAAGGCTTCTGAAGTCACTTCCCGTGAGAACTGGGGAAATCTCCTGATGTAGTTTGGGAGTGTGAGCTGGTGACTATGACAATATTTATTTAACTACTGCTCTGACATGGGATTTTACCACTGAGCCAGTAGGTACTTTCAGAATGTAATATTGGGAGTGGCATAGGGTAATGTCAGTAATAGAATGCTTGGTGTAATATCACTAATAGAATGTTATATTGACAGTGGGTTACTTTTCTACAGTTGTTCATTCATGTAAGAACAAGTAAAGGAGCCGTCACAATTTGACGTTGCAATTCATCAAGAGTAAAGTAGGGATACTGAAGATCCTGATCCCACAGTCTGTTTTCATATCATGCGTTCTGTCACAAATTGGAGACAAGGATGGGATTGAGCAACTCATCAAGTGAGAAAGAGACAGACTGATTCATTAGGAAAATAAAAAAGCGCTCAGGAAAACAGATGTTCAAAACAATACATTACCTCCTTGTTAGTCTTCCTCGCCACATGACTTACAAAGTGAACTTCAGCTCCACACCAGAACCCTCCAAAGCAAAAAAGGCAGCCTCCCATGCCTCCCATCCCATCCCAATATGGCCGACCCATTACACCCTTGACCTCAATAAGAGGCGGGCCGGCCCAACACATCAGCCTGTTTTTTTGGTTCTGCGCTGCAGTTCTCTCCTGAGCTTCTTTCAGGTAAGTTGTACCTACTGTCGCTGGAACTGGGGTCCCTGGTAGGTGGCCCTGCTCTAGCGGGCCCTAGGACTCTGGGACCTTCCTCCTTCCTTCCCCTGGTGTCTGGTCTGGGCCGGTTAGGCTCTACTTTAGCGAGCCCAGGGTGTACCGGAGGTCGGACGGGGAGTTCTGGGGCTCTTCCTAGCAGCCTTGTTGTTTCTTTCCCCTTGTCCGCGTGGGCCTGTTTTTTTTGGCTTACGCTTGTGCTCGGGCCCCCCCACCCTCTCCCTCTCCCCGTGGGGGCGCTCCTTCTGATGGTGGTGCTACGCAGCCCCGGTCTCCCTCTGCTGGGGCGGCTTGGGCTTGTGTGTGTGTTGGGGTGGGGGTACCCGACGGCCCCTTATGCATTTCCCGGGCGCACCTCTGCCTCTTGCCCCCACGTACGTTTTTGCATCGGCGGGCCCTTGCAGTCTGTTTACCGCTTCTGGGTTTTTCTGGGGTGGGCGGGGTGGTCTGGGGCTCTGCCTCACGTCCCCTTCTGAACTCTGTCCATGTCAACAGCATGTGTACCGCATTTCTTTAAGGTTTGTGCTATATACGCTCCACTTTGCAAAACTCTGGGGTGGAGATCGTTTTCAAAGCACGTAATGTGCTATGACGTTGCTTGGCTTTATGGCATAGGTGTTGGGCATGGGGACCCGGCGGTCCGTTCTCCATACCGTGCACGTGCCCCTTCTTTTGTTTGTTTCCCTGCTGGTCCCGGGCTTTGCATGGCTGGGTTCACAGGGGCCTCGCTGAGCTGCCTTGCCTCTGATGCTCTAAGGACTTACTAGCTTGCCTGGGCGGGTGAATTCCCCGCCGTGTCTTGTCTCCTGCGGATATTCCTCACGCTGGGATGTCCGGGCTGCTAGGGGGCGGGGTGCCGCTTCTCATCGCGTTTTTCTGTCTCTGCCTCTGACGAGCGTGGCCACAGCAGGCCTGGAGTACTGACTGATCCACCATGGTTAAGTGACTGTGGATTTGACCAGCTACACGGCTCTGGGGGTTCTCTGTACTGTCTAGGGGGGAGGGACTGGTTACTATTTAAGTTTTAATCTGCAGCCGGTCCCGCTGTCAGTATCCGTCTGTCTCCCGCTCTCTCCTGCGGTTCTTAAGGTCTGTCTCACTGTGATCTGCGTGAATTTTCTTTTTTTTAAATCAGTGCACAGCATGGTTTCTGAAGTCACTTCCCGTGAGAACTGGGGAAATCTCCTGATGTAGTTTGGGAGTGTGAGCTGGTGACTATGACAATATTTATTTAACTACTGCTCTGACATGGGATTTTACCACTGAGCCAGTAGGTACTTTCAGAATGTAATATTGTGAGTGGCATAGGGTAATGTCAGTAATAGAATGCTTGGTGTAATATCACTAATAGAATGTTATATTGACAGTGGGTTACTTTTCTACAGTTGTTCATTCATGTAAGAACAAGTAAAGGAGCCGTCACAATTTGACGTTGCAATTCATCAAGAGTAAAGTAGGGATACTGAAGATCCTGATCCCACAGTCTGTTTTCATATCATGCGTTCTGTCACAAATTGGAGACAAGGATGGGATTGAGCAACTCATCAAGTGAGAAAGAGACAGACTGATTCATTAGGAAAATAAAAAAGCGCTCAGGAAAACAGATGTTCAAAACAATACATTACCTCCTTGTTAGTCTTCCTCGCCACATGACTTACAAAGTGAACTTCAGCTCCACACCAGAACCCTCCAAAGCAAAAAAGGCAGCCTCCCATGCCTCCCATCCCATCCCAATATGGCCGACCCATTACACCCTTGACCTCAATAAGAGGCGGGCCGGCCCAACACATCAGCCTGTTTTTTTGGTTCTGCGCTGCAGTTCTCTCCTGAGCTTCTTTCAGGTAAGTTGTACCTACTGTCGCTGGAACTGGGGTCCCTGGTAGGTGGCCCTGCTCTAGCGGGCCCTAGGACTCTGGGACCTTCCTCCTTCCTTCCCCTGGTGTCTGGTCTGGGCCGGTTAGGCTCTACTTTAGCGAGCCCAGGGTGTACCGGAGGTCGGACGGGGAGTTCTGGGGCTCTTCCTAGCAGCCTTGTTGTTTCTTTCCCCTTGTCCGCGTGGGCCTGTTTTTTTTGGCTTACGCTTGTGCTCGGGCCCCCCCACCCTCTCCCTCTCCCCGTGGGGGCGCTCCTTCTGATGGTGGTGCTACGCAGCCCCGGTCTCCCTCTGCTGGGGCGGCTTGGGCTTGTGTGTGTGTTGGGGTGGGGGTACCCGACGGCCCCTTATGCATTTCCCGGGCGCACCTCTGCCTCTTGCCCCCACGTACGTTTTTGCATCGGCGGGCCCTTGCAGTCTGTTTACCGCTTCTGGGTTTTTCTGGGGTGGGCGGGGTGGTCTGGGGCTCTGCCTCACGTCCCCTTCTGAACTCTGTCCATGTCAACAGCATGTGTACCGTATTTCTTTAAGGTTTGTGCTATATACGCTCCACTTTGCAAAACTCTGGGGTGGAGATCGTTTTCAAAGCACGTAATGTGCTATGACGTTGCTTGGCTTTATGGCATAGGTGTTGGGCATGGGGACCCGGCGGTCCGTTCTCCATACCGTGCACGTGCCCCTTCTTTTGTTTGTTTCCCTGCTGGTCCCGGGCTTTGCATGGCTGGGTTCACAGGGGCCTCGCTGAGCTGCCTTGCCTCTGATGCTCTAAGGACTTACTAGCTTGCCTGGGCGGGTGAATTCCCCGCCGTGTCTTGTCTCCTGCGGATATTCCTCACGCTGGGATGTCCGGGCTGCTAGGGGGCGGGGTGCCGCTTCTCATCGCGTTTTTCTGTCTCTGCCTCTGACGAGCGTGGCCACAGCAGGCCTGGAGTACTGACTGATCCACCATGGTTAAGTGACTGTGGATTTGACCAGCTACACGGCTCTGGGGGTTCTCTGTACTGTCTAGGGGGGAGGGACTGGTTACTATTTAAGTTTTAATCTGCAGCCGGTCCCGCTGTCAGTATCCGTCTGTCTCCCGCTCTCTCCTGCGGTTCTTAAGGTCTGTCTCACTGTGATCTGCGTGAATTTTCTTTTTTTTAAATCAGTGCACAGCATGGTTTCTATGTCTTTTATTACCGTCTTTGGACAAATTGGTTAATGGTCTGGCTTTGAAACTGGGATTCCTGGTTCACGTCTCTGTGTCTGCTCCACAATCCTCTGTTTCTGGTCAATTCACAGTATATCTGTGGCATTTGTGTACCTATGTTACGGTGTGCTGGTCTGGTTAATACGGGGTTGCCTTAATATTGGCTTGTTGTAGTTGGGGAACTGCTGTTCAGTTCTAGTGGCACAATCGGTTGCCTCACAGTACTATTCCTGCGGTGCTTGCACTGTGCTTTGCAAAGGTTGTGTGTTCGGGCCGCACCTGGTGGGGCTGAGTTTTTCATTCACTATTTCTCTATGTGTGGTATTTCTTTTCCTGGAAGTCTTGTCTTCTGGTCTTGGTGCTGACGCTGGGTCCCTGCTGGGTCCCTGATGCCTCTCTGCTGCACTGTTGTCGCGGGCGCCCTCCTCTCCCCCCCTTGGCTGACGTCTCTCCAATGGTCCATGCTGCACCCTGAGCTTGTTACTCCATCCAGGGTGCCTGCCATTGCGTCCCTGTGGTCCTCCCCGTGGGTTCCCAGCGCCCTGGGGCCCAGGGTGTTCTGTCTTCCGGTGGGCTAAGGTGCACAGTACGCACCTCTCTTCTGCCCTGCATCCTTGTGTGGCCCAGGTGTCTGTTGTTTGGTCTCTGGTTTGTCTTGTGCCTCCTTTGGCATGGGCTCTCCCTCGGCTGGGGATCGGTGTTCTCCTTTGGGTCCCGGGGACCGTGGTTTTCGGACTGTGTCCTTTTTCTGCCCTGATCGAGTCTGCTCTCGTGTGTGCTTTCATGGTTTCGCATGGTGGTTTGGGTTCCTATTTGGGGGTGCTGTTGTGGAACCTTCTTTTGCCTCCCCTCTCGTCCAGTGTGGCCTCTGTTTCAAGGTTATAGATTCTGTCTCCTACCTTGCCGCCCTGCTTTCCCCTGTTTTCTATTAGGGGACTCGCCTGCTCGTGCCCAGGGGTGGTTGCTCTTTTAGTGGGATGCTACCTTTGGGGGCTTTTGCTGGGTCTGGATCAGCTTGCGCATTTGCTGCGGTTGGTCTTTGGCCAGTGCTTGCTGTGGCACAGTTAGCTGTATTTCAGGTCCTCCAGTGTTTGGCTGGTTCCTGTCCCTATTCCTCCATGGTCTCGACCTGTTTCGGGGTGGTGGCATGCTGTTCTGGTGCCAGGCGCTCCCACTTGGTTTGTCCTCTGACAGCTGGTTGTGGGTCCCGTCTTGGTCCCGTGGTTGGGGGGTCTGGTGTGGCTTTCAGCTTCTGCCTGTGGCTCCGCTAGGGTGCCTGGTCCTGTACACTTGTGGCTGGTCTTGTGCCTCCTTGGAGCAGGCTCACATGGGACTAGGGTTCGTCTCCGGCCTCCGTCATCCTATGTTTCCTTGTGGGTGCCTTTGGTTGTCACGGTGGTCTCCTGTTACCTCGGTTTCTTTTCGACCGTTGGTTGTGACCGGCGGAGTTGGTCCTGTCTGGGTTTGTAGTCAGAGGTGCCTGCTTCTTTCACCTTCTTCTGGGTTGTGGGCCGGTCTCTCGGTTCCCGTCCTTTCCTGTCGGCAGGTAGGTTCAGCGGTTTTCTTTTTCTTTCCCGGGTGTTTGTGGCCTTTTCAGCCTCAGGGGCTGGGGCAGGGGCTCTGGTTTCCGATTTTGGTCAGTGTCTGTCTGGGACTCCCTGTTGCTCTGGGCTTGTTCTCCTATGGAGCCCATGTCTTGTGTGTTGTGGCTCTGCATCTTCGGACACTTCATTATTGGGCTGGTGCCCTGCCTTCTATCACCCGTTCCTTGGCTGGTCTGGGCTTTGCCCCAGTTTTGCCCCGGCCCTGCGGGGGCTTCTTGTTGCTCTTCTGGGCGTTTTTCTCCCCTGCTTCGTGCTCCGGGGTGTGTGCGGGGTTTGCCTTTTTCCTTGCCTGGGTCCCTTTTTGTTCTGGTTTTGTCCCCCCGGTGTTTCCTCTTTCGCCTCTTTTGTCCGGGCTACCGGCTTTGCGCTTTCCTAGGGTCCCTTTTCTTCCTGGGGTTCTGGGCTTGTTTGGCCTAACCGGGGCGTTTGTCCTGTTGGTGGTGCTTGCCTGGGGGCTTCGCCAGTGGCGTCTGCTGCTGCTATTGGTGGACTTGTGGGCTGTTGCTCGGTGGCCCGTGTTTTGCCTCTGCAGACGCTGGTTTTTGTCCTGCCCCTGCTTCTTGCTTCCCGTGGTAGTTTTTGTTTCCAGCAGTGCTTTTGGGTGTCCAAGGGGTGCTACATCTCCCAGTTCACCTTTCCCAGGTGAAGCCCTGCGCTTCCGGGTTGGACTTTGTGTTTTTTTCTTCTTTGTCCCTGGTTTTGTGGTCCTGGATCTGCTGTCTTTGTTGGTTCCCTGGGAGTGTTGTCTTGGCTCTGGCTCGTTCGCCCAGCTCTTCTCTCCTTCTCGCCTTGGGTGTGTTTCTGCCTGTGTTTGTTCATCCCGGTACGCTCCTGGTCCTGTCGAGTCTTCTTTGTTCGACTGGGACGGGTCTATTTGTTGCCCGCCTGGGTGCTGGCTTCGGTTCCTTCTTCTGGGACGTTATTGGGATTGCTTGGTGCCTGTGCGGGGCGGTCTCACTCCTCCGTGCTGTCTCCCTCTCCCTCCTGGGCTCTCTGTGCTTTCTTATGCATCCTTTCTGGTGGCTTGGCCTTGGGCCTGGTTCCTTCTGCTCTTTTGAGCTTCGTGGGCGGCTTTGTAGGCCTTCCCTTTTTTCATGGTTGGCCGGTTGGGTTCCCTTGGTAGCCGGAAGCCTACCTGGGTTCTCTCTTTGGTGTTGCGCTCCCTTATGGGGGGTCATTTTTGCAACTGGGGTCTGTGTCCCGCCTGCTTGTGTCCTGGCGGTTGGGGTTATGGTGACCCTCATTTTTTTGGAGTTCCTTTGCACCCCTATCCATTCTTGCGGCTCCTGCCAGACTGTTTGATTGCATCTGGTTCTGCTGCCCCGTACCCCTGGTGGTTTCGGCTCTCCTGCAGTTGGTGGTCCACCGTGCGGTGTTGCTGTGTTTCTGTCGGACTGTGACTCTTTTCTGCTATGGCTTTTGGTTGGGTCACAGTGGTGGGGCTGGCCTCAGTTCCTCTGTCTGGGCTTCTGCTCCCCTCTTGTTTTTACCGTCCGTTGGGCGGTCTTGGTGTATTTGGACCTGCTTGCTGTTCTGGGGCCTATTTGCTGTTGCTTTTAGCTCGGTGCGGTCTGGTTTCGTACCTTCCCTGTCCTCCTTTGGCTTTTGGTTGTGGCGGAGTTTTCGGGTGTCTCTTCGTGTCTCGGCGGTCCGGGTTTTTGGCCCTTCCAGTGTCTTCCTGTCCCGGGCTGGTTTTTCTTGCTCGTGGTTGCCTCTCTCTTGGGTGGTTCTTCCACTCATCTGGTCTGTTGGGTTAGCCCTCCTCGGTGGGCATCCCTTTCTGGTCCCTTGGTTTCTTGTGAGTTTCCATGAAGCCGCTTAGCTTTGGTATGTGCTCATTTTGTTAGTCATGTGGCGAGGAAGAGTAACGAGGAGGTAATGACCCGGTTACTTACCGGTAATCTTCATTACTCCGAGTATAGTCTTCCTCGCCACATGAGTTCCCATCCCTCCCTCCCTGTCTGGCTATCGGCTTCATGTTTGTGCTTGGTTGTTTCAGGCTGATGGGTTGGGCCAGCCAGCCTCCTATGATGTTAAGGGTGTAATGGGTCGGCCATATTGGGAAGGGATGGGAGGTATGGGAGGCTGACTTTTTTGCTTTGGAGGGTTCTGGTGTGGAGCTGAAGCTCACTTTGTTAGTCATGTGGCGAGGAAGACTATACTCGGAGTAATGAAGATTACCGGTAATTAACCGGGGCATCTCTACTCTTAGAAATTGGGTTGGTGGTTGGCTGGGGTATGTACACTAGATGCGCAGCAACCACAGGCCTAGTCAGGGTGAGAGGCAGGTAAACCCTAGATGAATCAGTGCTCACCAACTGGTAACTTGGTGCAGAGCAGTGAGGCTTAACTTTAGAGGCCCTGTGTAAAGCATTTGTCCAACACTGCAAAAAGTAAAAGAGTGAAAATACCACACAGAAAGATTCCACACCATTTTAGAAAATTTGAGCTTAATTTAATAAATGAAACTAGACAAAAACCCAATGAACAGAACATGAGATATTGAATAAAAACCTTTATAATGAAAAATAGTGCCCAGAAGCAAAAAGCACTATTTGGAATATCTGGAAATGCCGGGCCAGGAAAAAGTCAAAGTTCAGGCTGGCTGTGATGGAGTGCAAGATACATCGACCCAGTTAAGCCAGCTGAATAAAGTTCCTTATCTTTGGGTTGCGAAGCGATACGTGGATAAGCGCCAAAGATGCATTGCACAGGAGAGGCAATGCATTGGTTCTGAGATGCAACAAGGCTGCGATGTGAGGTCCTGATACATCAACTTCGAGAATCTTGTAAACAAGGCTGGCAATGCGAAGGCAAGTGACGAGGATGTGAGGCTACCATCGACAAGAGATACAAGGAGCTTGCGCCAGAAAAAGTGTCACACATGATAGGTTCTGAAGGCAATGTTGAGTTCAAAGATGTGGGATGCAGTATCGATAGATTCTTTTGCATCAGGTCCAATCCATGCAACAGTGGCGATGCGTCCGTTCTGCTCAATGATGCACCGCTCAGTTGAGGAGATGCATCGGTCTGGCCCAAAATTCATCGCTCAGCAGAGGATGCTTTGGTTCTGCTGAAGAAGCACATTATACTGACTTCCAAGAGGCCAGGACTGGGGTGACACCACACCGCAGGGTATATTTACAGATTAAAGGGTCTCGGTGCAGATGTATGTAGGATGGAAGCCTTTTATGTCCCTGAGACTTCAGATTAGGAGGACTGCCAGCTGGCCTTTGGAGTTACTTTGGGCTCAGGTGTTACAGGTCCAGTCCCCTCATCCAGTCAAGAGGGCAGCAAGTCAGCACAGCAAGGCAGAATTTCAGCAAAACAACAATCCAGCAGAGTAGCAGTCCTTTCAGCAGCACATCAGTCCTTCTTCCTAGCAGAGTCTTCAAAGGTCCAGGAGTGTACTAAAGGCATAGTGTCAGAGGTACAGTAGTTATACCCAGTAGGGCCTTTGAAGTGGGAGAGACTTCTAAGGCAGCCTATGAAGTGCACAGAGGTCCGTACAGGTCCCCACACTAACTATAGGGGGTTATGCAGCCCTTTGTGTGGGAACAGGACACAGCCTATCCAGGAGTAAGTGATACTGGGTCCAGCTCCTTCCTCCCACCCTGCCAGTGTGGCCAATCAAGTCACACATAAGCTCCCATTGTGTGAGACTGTCTAGGAGGAATACACAAAGCCCAACTGTCACCAACACCAGACATGTGTTCAGAGAAAGGCAGCAGGCACCAAATTTCTAAAGTAAGAAAAAGGCAGCTTTCTAAAAGTAAGACCAAAGGGGATGATGGAAGGAGTGCTGAACATTGCAAGCAATAACCCCCAGTCGACTGATCTGGGTTTAATCCATCATCATTCTTTAGCTCACTCCTCCACCCCAGAACAGACATGGCCATATGCAAATCAGTCTGACCCTGTGCCTCATGGGAACAGTCCAGCCCAAACTGTCAAGCCATGTCTTCCCTGGCTGGAAACAAGCATCCTGGGACCGGTTTCTGGCTAATCAGCCTTCATCAGCCAGGCTAGCTTGAATCCAGTGGCAAAATGAGCAAGGAACCCATGTCTGGGCATACCCTGCCAACTTAGGGCGAACAAAGCAAAACCAAAGGGTATGATGGATGGAGTGTTGAACATTGCAAGCACTCGCCCCCAGTCAACTGGTCTGGGTTTAATCCATCATTATTCTTTAGCTCACTCGGCCACCCCAGTTCAGACATGGCCATATGCAAATCAATCTGACCCTGTGCCTCATGGAAACAGTCTTGCCCGAACTGACAAGCCATGTCTTCCCTGAACTGGAAACAAGCATCCTGGGACCGGATTCTGGCTAATCATCCGTCATCAGCCAGGCTACCTTGAATCTAGTGGAAAAGTGAGCAAAGGACCCACCTATGGGCATACCCTGCCAAAGCAAACCAAGGGCTTTCTAAAAGTGTCATTTTCAGAATCATAATTTAAAATCTGACTTCAACATTAATTAGGAACCAGAGACACCTAATTTGGGGTCTTATCCCTTCCCAATTAGGAAATAACACTTACAAGATGTAATCTGGCAAATCCAATGTTCTCCTGTGGGAGCGATTGGCCTTGAAGTAGTGAAAAACATTTTTTATAGTTTTTCACTATCAGGACTTCAATCAATCAATCAAAGACATTTATAGAGCGCACTACTTACCCGTAGGGTCTCAAGGCGCTGGGGGGGGGGGGGGGGTGCCGCTACTGCTCGAACAGCCAGGTCTTCAGCTTCTTCCTGAAGGAGAGGTGGTCTTGGGTCAGGCGCAGGTTGGTCGGGAAGGAGTTCCAGGTCTTGGCGGCCAGGTAGGAGAAGGACCTTCCTCCTGTTGTCGCTCTTCGGATGCGGGGGACGGCGGCGAGGGCGTGGTTGGCTGATCGGAGGTGGCGTTTGGGAGCGTAGAAGTTGATACGGTTGTTGAGGTAGCTCGGGCCTTGGTTGTGTAGGGCTTTGTGTGCGTGGGTGAGGAGGCGGAAGGTGATTCTTTTGTTGACGGGGAGCCAATGCAGGTCTCTCAGATGTCCGGAGATGTGGCTGGTTCGTGGGATGTCGAGGATGAGTCTGGCTGAGGCGTTCTGGATCCGCTGGAGTCTCTTCTGGACCTTGGCGGTGGTACCGGCGTAGAGGGCGTTGCCGTAGTCCAGTCGACTGGTGACGAGGGCCTGGGTGACGGTCTTCCTGGTCTCAGTGGGGATCCACCAGAAGATCTTCCGTAGCATGCGTAGGATGTTGAAGCACGCCGAGGAGACGTTGTTGACTTGCCTGGTCATGGAGAGGGATGAGTCCAGGATGAAGCCCAGGTTGCGTGCGTGAGAGAGTTGGGAGAGGATTTGGCCTAACGGTTAGAGTGGTTGACCTGGAGTCTGGGGACCTGGGTTTCAGTCTCGGCAATGACGCTGAACATCCTGTGATTCTGGACAAATCACTTAATCTCCCTATGCCTGACAAAAAAAAATTGAATGTGTCCTCATGTAATGCAACTGGTGCTATGTAAAACGCTCTGATACCCAATTTGTGTCAAATGTGCGCTATATAAAACTCTGTAAAATAAAAAAGACGCTTAAAACCTAAAGGTATAAGTCCTGACATTTAAGTACATTGCACCCCACCCTCTGGGTTGTCCAGGACCTACCTTAGGGGTGACACATCTTTGTAAAAAGGAAATATTTAAATTTGGCAAAATGTTTATTTATGTATCAAATGATTTCCTAGAGAGAGGAGGTGGGGGACTAGGAGCTGGCTGAGAGGTCCAGTGCCCATGCTCCTTGGTTTTAGGTAACAAACAAAAATTAGGGCTACTGTTCCTAAAGAGAAAGAGGAGATATTGACAACTTGTGCAGGATTAGGGTTTTGTTAATGTAGTCCAGTTCCATCTAGATTGTATTCCCGCCCATGTCAATGTTATCATGCACGTTTTAATGGTTTTAAAGAACTCATTTCTCAATAGGATGGGAATGGTAATGACCATGTATAACAATCTGGACAATATAACCATTTTCATAACTGCCACTCTATCGGCCAGTGATAGAGGCAACCGTATCCATCTAGCTACTTGGTCTTCCTTTTTGTGATTGCTCGACCATAGTTCTGTCTAACTATCTCTGGATCCCCGTGTAACCATACTGCAAGGTATTTAGTGGGTTCCCTACACCACTCAAGTGGAAATTCCAGAGTGTGAGGTTCAGTGGCCTTTGTAAGAGGGAAAATAGATGATTTGTCCCAATTCATACTCAAACCGGAGTACCGTTCATAGACAACATATTCACGTGTGAGGGGTGCCAGTTGCCTATATTATCTACATATAGTGAGATGGCAAGTGGATGTTGGCAAAATCATAATGCAGCCACTGGGTTTCTCTGCCTAATCACACATCCCAATCATTCTAAGGCAATGTGTGAATAATATTGGTGAAAATGGGCAGCCCTGCCGTGTTCCCTTGCAGATCTTGAATGGGTCTGAAACATTGCCATTAATGCACACCCTCGCTACTACTTTTGTGTAAAAAAGGCATATCCACCTTATAAATGCCTGTGGCATTCCCATATCATGGAGCCCCATGAATATATATTCCCAGTTTATAGAATCAAAAGCCTTTGCAGGATCTAACACAGCCACTGCCTTAACCTCTGGGTTCAGCTGATGTAAGACAGTGAACAATGTTTACAGATTGTGTGCGGTTGAGCACAGGATACATATCTCAATTATTCTGGTAACACTGCTCTTGGAAAAAGGGGTTTCAACCAAGCAGCTATTATTTTTGCCAATCTTTTGGTTTCTATATTGATGAGAGATAGTGGGCTGGACGATTTTGCACCGCTCTGGGGCCTTACCAGTTTCAATAGTGTTACTATTAATGCTGTCGGGGGAGCGTTTGTTGTTCATATGCTTCTATAAACATTGCATGTAGGTATGGCCCTAAGATGCTTGCATATACCTCATAGAATTTCATCCCCACCTAGTGCTTTCCCATTTAGTTGAGTGCTTAGGAATTCTTTAACTTCTTCTACCATGATTTGTTGCACCAGAAACTCCCTCTGTCTCAGGGAAGAGCCTTGATAATGCTACATTATCAAGATATGCAGCTGTATCTGTCCCCGTGGCAGCTTCGTGCATCCCATAAAGTTGGGAATAGAAAGCCATAAACTACGACATATTGGCTGAGGTGTCTTAACATTTATCCCCATCCTGGGCCTCTATCTCCACAATGTATGCTTGTGCCCTCTGTTCTGTTATTTTGGAGGCCAATGTCTGTCTCAGTCTACCACCCTCCCCGTATGGTCTCACTTTCCATCTTCTAAACATAGGGCGTACTTCTGCTATTTCAGTGTATTCTGTGGCTTGTTCTCGTAGTTCTGCTAATGTATTCAGGTCGAGGAACATTTCATAGCTTCCCTCAAGGTTTCCTAATTTGCTCTCTATATATTTTAGCCATAAGCAGAATGATCTCAGGACCCCTGCCTGTAATCCCATACACTCTCCTCAAATGGTAATATTGAATGTCTCCCATACTCTCCCAGCCACCTCCACAGCGACCTCGTTCCCTGAAAGTAGCACACAATCGCCAAACTCATACTGTCTCTAAAGGCTGTGTCCAGACTTGAAGTGCCATTGAAACAGTGTATGCATTTGGGAAGGGATTGCGAGTTGTAGGAGGTTTGATATGTGATCTGATCATGTCCTGGGTAGATGTTTTACTGCTCTTGTCCATGTCTGATCAGCACCATGCATTGTGGAGCGATGAGATAAATGTCCCTTGTCTGGCATCAGGGAGGCATGGCCTCCATATATCCACTATCGCATATTCCTCCATATTTCCCAGAATAACCTGAGCTGCTTGTTTATCACTCCATTCTATGAAGGCAGTCCAGTCCAATGTTGGGTTGATATACGTGTTAAGATTCCCATCCCAGGTTACCACTGCAAGGGGCAAAGCATACAGGCATCCCCAAACCTAGGTATAGCACTCTGAATTGTCTATATTGGAGCCATATGGTTTAACAATCGTCACCATGGTGTCACAGAGGCACCCCAGTACTATGATGTACAGACCCTGATAATCCTTTTTGGAATGTGTGAGTGTAAACAGAGTCACAGTTTTTATCAATAGTAGCACACCCCTGGAATAAGAGGAGTAGGATGAGGCCTCATTCACAGTCGATCACATTGTACCTATATTTAGCTCTGTGGAGCGAGTAAGATGTGCTACTTGCAGAATTGTTACCCGTACGTAATGGCGGTTAAGATATGCTAATAAATGCCTCTTGTTTAGGGTTATAAAGCCCTCTTATATTCCATAGTAGAAACCTAATGAGGCTCACAGTTGTGTTACATTAGTCGGTTGTGCATGCGTACTCTGTGGCGCATTGATAATACTGTAATATGGGATGACGTACTCTACACTGGCTTGGTGATGTACTGCCACTGTGACAACTAACAAACAAAAACCTTATCCCCACCCACTTCAGTACTCCAAACATGCTTAAGCCTTCCCAAACAAATTAAGGACACAAGTTCCAATGATAAAACTTGGTAAAAACATACATTTGTATTATTGAATTAATACTATACAATATCATGTGTGGTATACTCTCGTGGAGCAACTAGATGCAAGGTGTTCTGTCCAATGTACAGGGGTGGCTGGGCACAATGATGACCTGTGTATACTAATTCTTCACCCCTTAGTGGCTCACAAATATGGGTCCAACTGCGGTGCCGGCTCATATGAATGTGCCCCATATTTGCATGACTCAAGCAGTCCAAATCGAGACTATCTATGCGGTAGCCAGTTAGCTGCAGCAACCCCGGAGCACTTCCCTGGGCATCATCATCTCTCAGCCCACAGTTACTGGCATTTTAAACCACCCATTTACACAGTCTGCAGTGTCCGTTGCCATCCTCTGCTGAGCTTTGGTGGGTATAGAGGGAGAACGTGTTGTGCTCTTGTACTGGTGTTGTATTAATTTAACAAAGTCTATTACTGTTCTTGAGACTGTGAAGATGTTCTGGCTCTGGCGATTAAGATCAATTCGGAGCCGGGCTGGATAGTACATAGGATATGATATATTTGCTGGTGTAGTTTTTTCTTCCTCTGGATGAACTCTCTGCATGCCGCCTGCACTTCTACTGTAAAGTCTGGGAAAAAGGCCACTTTATATCATTGGTACTGTATAGTCTACTTTTCTCTGGACCAACGAAATATCATGCCCCGATCTCAATTTTTTTAACAATTTGGGGATTACAAGGCTCATGGTGGTCCTGGGAGGTAGGCGCACCATGAAGGACCTGTGTGCCCGCTCCATGATCAGGACTGCTGACAGCTGTTGTATACCAGATATTAATTTTAAAAAATTTTCTATATTGTCCTCCAGCTGGCCTTTGTTTGTGGATTTAGGTATTCCAATATTTCTCAAATTGCTGCACCATGAACATGCTCTGAGACTTTTATTATGGGCTTGGATCACCTCTAACTTAGTGGTGAATATCTGTGTATTATCTTCCATGCTCAAGAGGCATTGCTCTGCTTCTGGGATTTGCAATGCCTGTTTGTCTAGCTTAGTGGCCATTTGGTCAATCCTCAGATTTAAGGTATCAATCTTGCTGTGTATTGATTGGAGGTTGTATTGCATTGCTAAGAGTATGTTTTCTAAAGATGTGGCACTTGTGCTGTGAGTCTCTTGCTTGTGGTCCGAGAGCACATGCTGTTGCATTTGGCGGATGTGTCAACTCTCAAATGTGAACCAAGATTGCTGATTATCCAGTTTTTCCCATCTTTGCCAGTGTTTTCCTCCTAGTTAACTGGTTTGAGGGCTGGCATACTGCCAAGGCCTGTAGGTTTTCCTCTTGAATTCCATGGGCATGTTTGTGCCTGGCGCCTGCCAATGACCGGTGGGTTCCTCGATGTTCGGGGACCATCCACCCTCGTTTCGTGTCTCCGTGCAGCTCCTGTTCTAATCGTGGCGGTTATACTTTTGTGCCTTACCTTCTCTACTGGCCTCAGTGAAGTTCCAGGATTTAGTGGGCCTGGGCAGCTCTACGTTATTACTTTCTGATCCCCCCTGTGTAGTTCAAGCGCGACTCTCTTTGGCATTTTTATTTACAACAAGGGGTGGTGATGGACAGAGTCTCTGAATTAAGCAGAGTACTCTCACCCAGTCAAGAGATCAGGGCTAGATCCAACACCGTTTTTTAGCTCATTGCACCATCCCAGTTTCAGAACCTGGCTGTATGCAAATTAGTCTGTCCCTGGCCCAGTGCATCATGGGAACAGGGCAGACCAGACTACAAAAGCCAATTGTTACACTGGGAAGGAAACAAGCTTCCGGGGAACGGTTTCTGGCATTACAGCCGTCTTCGGCCCGGCTTGCTTGAATCCTGATGGTGCAATGAGCAAGGGACTCACATCTGAGTATACCCTTCCACGCTTAGGGTGGACAAAATTATTTACAACAAGGGGTGGTGATGGACAGAGTCTCTGAATTAAGCAGAGTACTCTCACCCAGTCAAGAGATCAGGGCTAGATCCAACACCGTTTTTTAGCTCATTGCACCATCCCAGTTTCAGAACCTGGCTGTATGCAAATTAGTCTGTCCCTGGCCCAGTTCATCATGGGAACAGGGCAGACCAGACTACAAAAGCCAATTCTTACACTGGGAAGGAAACAAGCTTCTGGGGACCGGTTTCTGGCATTACAGCCGTCTTCGGCCCGGCTTGCTTGAATCCTGATGGTGCAATGAGCAAGGGACTCACATCTGAGTATACCCTTCCACGCTTAGGGTGGACAAAATTATTTACAACAAGGGGTGGTGATGGACAGAGTCTCTGAATTAAGCAGAGTACTCTCACCCAGTCAAGAGATCAGGGCTAGATCCAACACCGTTTTTTAGCTCATTGCACCATCCCAGTTTCAGAACCTGGCTGTATGCAAATTAGTCTGTCCCTGGCCCAGTGCATCATGGGAACAGGGCAGACCAGACTACAAAAGCCAATTCTTACACTGGGAAGGAAACAAGCTTCTGGGGACCGGTTTCTGGCATTACAGCCGTCTTCGGCCCGGCTTGCTTGAATCCTGATGGTGCAATGAGCAAGGGACTCACATCTGAGTATACCCTTCCACGCTTAGGGTGGACAAAATTATTTACAACAAGGGGTGGTGATGGACAGAGTCTCTGAATTAAGCAGAGTACTCTCACCCAGTCAAGAGATCAGGGCTAGATCCAACACCGTTTTTTAGCTCATTGCACCATCCCAGTTTCAGAACCTGGCTGTATGCAAATTAGTCTGTCCCTGACCCAGTGCATCATGGGAACAGGGCAGACCAGACTACAAAAGCCAATTCTTACACTGGGAAGGAAACAAGCTTCCGGGGACCGGTTTCTGGCATTACAGCCGTCTTCGGCCCGGCTTGCTTGAATCCTGATGGTGCAATGAGCAAGGGACTCACATCTGAGTATACCCTTCCACGCTTAGGGTGGACAAAATTATTTACACCAAGGGGTGGTGATGGACAGAGTCTCTGAATTAAGCAGAGTACTCTCACCCAGTCAAGAGATCAGGGCTAGATCCAACACCGTTTTTTAGCTCATTGCACCATCCCAGTTTCAGAACCTGGCTGTATGCAAATTAGTCTGTCCCTGGCCCAGTGCATCATGGGAACAGGGCAGACCAGACTACAAAAGGCAATTCTTACACTGGGAAGGAAACAAGCTTCCGGGGACCGGTTTCTGGCATTACAGCCGTCTTCGGCCCGGCTTGCTTGAATCCTGATGGTGCAATGAGCAAGGGACTCACATCTGAGTATACCCTTCCACGCTTAGGGTGGACAAAATTATTTACAACAAGGGGTGGTGATGGACAGAGTCTCTGAATTAAGCAGAGTACTCTCACCCAGTCAAGAGATCAGGGCTAGATCCAACACCGTTTTTTAGCTCATTGCACCATCCCAGTTTCAGAACCTGGCTGTATGCAAATTAGTCTGTCCCTGGCCCAGTGCATCATGGGAACAGAGCAGACCAGACTACAAAAGCCAATTCTTACACTGGGAAGGAAACAAGCTTCCGGGGACCGGTTTCTGGCATTACAGCCGTCTTCGGCCCGGGTTGCTTGAATCCTGATGGTGCAATGAGCAAGGGACTCACATCTGAGTATACCCTTCCACGCTTAGGGTGGACAACATTATTTACAACAAGGGCATTTGGCACAGCAGTCACCTTCAGTGCCACAGCCAAGTCAAGGTCAGATAAGACCTGTGTTAGTTCTATGGTGTCAACTCTCAAATGGGAACAGGGCTCGAGTCGGGGGTCCACGCGGGTGGACGGCGTCCCCTCACTCTTTTTACTGGGTGGACGCCGTCCCCCCTGCCAAGAAGATGGGGCCCACAGAAATATGCTGAACGTGTCCCAGTGTAAATTTCAGACACCGGGACACATTTAGCACGTGACGTCATGAGGTAATTTTCATACTATCAGTCCCCCCACATCTTTTTATAGAACTTGTGCCCTGAACGTGAACCAAGATTGCTGATTATCTGTTTTTTCCATCTTGGACAGTGTTTCTCTCCTAGTTAACTGGTGTGTGGGCTGGCATACCTCCAAGGCCTGTAGGCTTCCTCTTGAATTCCGTGGGCGTGTTTGTGCCTGGCGCCTGCCAATGACAAGCGGGTTCCTCAATGTCAGGGGACCATCCACCCTGGTTTCGTGTCTCAGGGCAACTCGTGTTCTAATTCCTGCGGTTATACTTTTGTGCCTTCTCTTTGCGACTGCCCTCAGTACAGTTCCAGGATTTAGTGGGCCTGGGCAGCTCTACGTTATTACTTTCTGAGCCCCCCTGTGTAGTTCAAGTGCCACTCTCTGCATCAGCCTCTGTTGTATAGTCTATTATGGGACCCAGAGTAGAGTGTCTCAGCTAGCGATGTGCAGCGTGTTGGCCGAACACTCATTCAAGCAGCTAAGTCCATCTCGTCCACAGCTACTTTGCCTCACATGCAGATCCAGGGAGTTGCCACTGATCTTGGCACATTTTATCCCACCTCATATAGAGCCAGCCCCAGAAGTTGACATTTACCACAGCAGTCGCTGTCAGTGCCACAGCCAAGTCAAGGTCAGATGAGGCCTGTGTTAATTCTAGCGACCAACCAAGGTCAGCATGGACCCCCACTGGAGGACTGTTCAGCAATTTTGGCAGTGCTGCACTCACGACTCACTAATTAGTCCAATCACCATGCAACCGATATCTGGCACCTCGATGCACCCCCTATACTTATCAACTTTTCCCCCTGTTCCGTAGCCACAGGTTTAAGTTTCCGCTGCAGTGTGAAACAGCGACTTCCCAGCAAGTCCACAGTTGCCTGGGTCAGGCGACAGCTCAGGCCAATATGATCCAGAGGTACCTCATATTTCCCCACCAGGACCTCCGTGCAGGTCCCCTAGGCCACACCAGCCTTGGGGGGATTTCTTTCTCTCCCATCGCTGCCACTCTTGAGTTTGACTGCAACACTTGGTCTGGTATCCAGTACACCGGGGCTCATGGGCTCGATCTGCGCAGCTCCTCCTTTATCTCTGTTAGGCCCACATTGCAGCGAAAGGCCTGTCACTTTTCCACATCAGCCAGTCCCTTTAGGAGTTCATTTCACTCCAGTATTCTTGCCCAGGGTTGTCCTTAGGGCATGTTCTTCTTTATATCTGTGGATGACGGTCTAAATGTCGGCTTATCACTGGATAGTTATACTCAGCCGGCAGAGCTGCTGTTGTGTGCAGCGATGTTGCCATGGGCTCTCTAGGGCCCCCCTATGTAGTAGGAGATTGAATTACAAAAGTTTCCTGAACCATAAAAAGGCATATACAAAGTAGAGGGGGCGGAATTCGCTTAATCGCGTAACGCAAATCTCCTTGAAATGGTAAAAAATCTCCACGAACACGCAGAAATTCCGCGAACACCCGGAATTGCTTGTTCCCGATGCTTTTTTACTGTTAGAAATCGCTGTTTGCGTGCTCCGGGGAAATATCTTGCAAACACGCATTTGAGAACGCAAACAAGCAAAAAATTTCGCGAAGTCGCGGAACGCGAAATTACCCAAATTCTGCAAATTCCACAAGCGGAACGTAATTTACCACCAAGGCCTACTCTGTTCCTTCTTTCTGCACTTCTTTTGTTTCTTTCTGCACCTGTCTTGATTCCATCTGTACCCCGCTTGCCTGTCTCTCCTCCCCTCTTCCTTCTTTCTGCACTTCTGTTGCTTCTTTCTGTACCTCACTTGCCTCTTTCCGCACCTCTATTGCCTCTTTCTGCAGTTCTCTTGCCTCCTTCTGCACTTAACTTGGTTCTTTCTGTAACTCTCTTACCTCTGTGTGCACCTCTCTTGCTTCTTTCTGCACCCCTTTTGCCTGTTTCTGCTCCCCTCTTCCCTCTTTGTGCAACTTTCTTGCTTCTTTCTTTCTACAACTCTCTTCCCTCTTTCTTCACTATCTTGTCTCTTTCTGCACCCCTCCTGTCTCTTACTGTATCCCTTTTGCCTCTTTGTGCACCTCTCCTACCCCTTTCTGCACCCATCTTGCCTCTTTTTCCAGCTCTGCACTTCGGTTTCTTTATTCTGGTCATCACTTGCCTTTTCTGTACCCCTCTTGCCACATTCTGCACCTCTGTTAGTTATTTATACACTGCTCTGGCTTCTTCCTGCACCTTTGTTTCAAATTTCTGCACCCCTCTTCCCTCTTTCTACACCTCTCTTGCCTCATTCTGCCCACCTCTTTATGCACCCCTCCTGCCTGTTTCTGCATATCCCTTGCCTGTTTCTGTACTTCTCTTGCCTGTTTCTGCACCTCTCTTGGCTGTTTCTGCACCTCTCCTGACTCTTTCTATACCTCACTTGCTTATTTCTGTACCCTTGCTGCCTCTTTCTGCAATCCTTTTCCCTCTTTGTGCCACTCTCTTGCCTCTTTCTGTAGCACCCTTGCCTCTTTCTGCACTTCTCTTGCTCAATATGCACCTTTCACGCCTCTTTCAGCACCTCTGGTACTTCTTTCTGCACTACTCTTCCCTCTTTCTGCAACTCTCCGGCCTTTTTCTCTACCTTTCTTGCCTCTTTGTGCACCCCTCATACCTTTTTCTGCATACCTCTTGCCTCTTTTTGCACCTCTGTTGGTTCGGTCTGCAGTTGTCCTGCTTCCTTCTGTATCTTACTTGCGTCTTTCTACACCTCTGTAACTTCTTTCTACACCTCAGTTGCTTCTTTCAGCAATTCTGTTGCCTCTTTCTGCACTGCTTTTCCTTCTTTCTTCACCCTTCCTGCCTCTTTCTGTACTTCTCTTGCCTCTTTGTGCACCTCTCCTACCTCTTGTTGCACCCCTTTTACGTTTTTATGTACTTCTGCTGGTTCTTTCTGCTCCGTTGCTTCTTTCAGCAATTCTCTTGACTCTTTCTGCACTTTTCTTGCTTGTTTCTGCACCTCTCTTGTGTCTTTCTGCACCTCTCTTGCCTCTTTCAGCAAATCTGTTGCGTCTTTCTGCACCCCTCCTGCCTCTTTCTGCACCCCTTGTCCCTCTTTGTGCACCACTCTTGCCTCTTTCTGTACCTCTGTTGCTTCTTTCTGCAATTCTCTTGCCTCTTTCAGCACACTTTGTGCATCTTCCAGCACCTCTGTTGCTTATTTCTGCACCTCACTTTGTTCTTTATGGACCCCTCCTGCCTCTTTCTGGACTTCCATTTCTTCTTTCGCCACCTCTCTTGCCTCTTTATGCCCCTCTCTTGCCTCTGTGTGCATTTCTTTTGCCTGTTTCTGAATTTCCCTTACCTCTTTCTGAAGCTCTGTTGCCTCTTTCTGCCCCTCTGTTGCCTCTATCTGCACCACTCTTGCTCCTTTCTGCACTACTCTTGCTTCCTTTGCACCCTTCTTCCCTTTTTGCATCCCTCTTGCCTCTATCTTCTGTTCTCTTACCATTTTCAGCACCTCTCTTGCCGCTTTCTGTACCTTACTTGCCTCTTTCTGCACTTATCTTGCTTCTTTCTACACCTCTGTTGCTTCTCCCAGTAATTCACTTGCCTCTTTCTGCAGTTCTCTTCTATCTTTCTGCACCCCTCCTGCCTCTTTCTGTACCTCTCTTGCCTCTTTGTGCACCTCTCCTACCTTTTGTTCACCCCTCTTACCTCTTTTTGCACTTCTGTTGCTTCTTTCTGAACTGGTCTTGCTTCTTTCTGTACCTCACTTGGCTCTTTCTGCAGTTCTCTTCCTTCTTTCTGCACTGCTCTTGCTTCTCCATGCACCTCACTTGCCTCTTTCTGAAGTTCTCTTGCTTCTTTCTTCATCTCCGTTGCTTCTTTCAGCAATTCTCTTGACTCTTTCTGCACTCCTCCTGCCTCTTTTCGTGCCTCTCTTGCCTCTATGTGCACCGCTCCTACCTCTTTCTGCACACCTCTTGCCTCTTTTTACATCTCTGTCGGTTCACTCTTCACTGCTCTTGCTTTTTTCTGTACCCCTCTTGCTTCTTTCTGCACCCCTCTTTTCTCTTTCTGCACCTCTCTTACCTCTTTCTGCACCCCTGTTCCCTCTTTCTGTACGTTCCCTGCCTGTTTCTGCATCTTTCTTGCTTCTTTCTGTACCTGTGTTTGTTCTATATGCACATCTCTTTCTATTTCTGTACCCTTTGCGCCTATATCAGCACCTCGTTTGCTTCTTTCTGCACTTTTCTTCCTTCTTTCAGTACCCCTCCTGCCTCTTTCTGTAAATCTCTTGCTTCGTTGTGCACCTCTCCTACCTTTTTCTGAAACCTTCTTGCTTCATTTTGCACCTCTGTTGGCTCTTTATGCACTGCTTTTGCTTCTTTCTGCACCTCACTTGCCTCTTTTTGTACCTCTCTTGCTTCTTTCTACACCTTGGTTGCTTCTTTACGCAATTCTCTTGCCTTTTTCTGTACATCTGTATCTTCTTTCTGCACCCCTCCTGCTCTTTCCGCACATCTGTTGCCTCTTACTGCACTTCACTTGCTACTTTTTGCACCTCTCTTGCCTCTTTCAGCACTTCTGTCACTTTTTCCTGCACCCCCCTGCCTCTTTCTGCACCCCTCCTCCCTCTTTGTACAACTCTCTTGCCTCTTTCTGTACCTCTCTTCCCTCTTTCTGCACTACTCTTGCCTCGTTCTGTTCCTCTGGTGCGTCTTTCTGCAATTCGCTCGCTTCTTTCTACAACATTCGTGCATCTTTCAGCACCTCTGTTGCTTATTTCTGCACCTCACTTTGTTCTTCCTGGACCCCTCCTCCCTCTTTCTGGACTTCCATGTCTTCTTTCTCCACTTCTCCCTTGCCTATGTATGCTTCTCTCTTACCTCTTTGTGCATTTCTCTTGCCTGTTTCTGCATTTCCCTTGCCTCTTTCTGAAGCTCTGTTGCCTCTTTCTGCCCCTCTGTTGCCTCTTTCTGCACCACTCTTGCTCCTTTCTGCACTACTCTTGCTTCCTTTGCACCCTTCTTCCCTTTTTGCATCCCTCTTGCCTCTATCTTCTGTTCTCTTACCATTTTCAGCACCTCACTTGCCGCTTTCTGTACCTTACTTGCCTCTTTCTGCACTTATATTGCTTCTTTCTACACCTCTGTTGCTTCTCCCAGTAATTCACTTGCCTCTTTCTGCAGTTCTCTTCCATCTTTCTGCACCCCTCCTGCCTCTTTCTGTACCTCTCTTGCCTCTTTGTGCACCTCTCCTACCTTTTGTTCACCGCTCTTACCTCTTTTTGCACTTCTGTTGCTTCTTTCTGAACTGGTCTTGCTTCTTTCCGTACCTCACTTGGCTCTTTCTGCAGTTCTCTTCCTTCTTTCTGCACTGCTCTTGCTTCTCCATGCACCTCACTTGACTCTTTCTGAAGTTCTCTTGCTTCTTTCTTCATCTCTGTTGCTTCTTTCAGCAATTCTCTTGACTCTTTCTGCACTCCTCCTGCCTCTTTTTGTGCCTCTCTTGCCTCTATGTGCACCTCTCCTACCTCTTTCTGCACACCTCTTGCCTCTTTTTACATCTCTGTTGGCTCACTCTTCACTGCTCTTGCTTTTTTCTGTACCCCTCTTGCTTCTTTCTGCACCCCTCTTTTCTCTTTCTGCACCTCTCTTACCTCTTTCTGCACCCCTGTTCCCTCTTTCTGTACATTTCCTACCTGTTTCTGCACCTTTCTTGCTTATTTCTGTACCTCTGTTTGTTCTATATGCACATCTCTTGCTATTTCTGTACCCTTTGCGCCTCTATCAGCACCTCGTTTGCTTCTTTCTGCACTTTTCGTCCTTCTTTCAGCACCCCTCCTGCCTCTCTCTGTAGCTCTCTTGCTTGGTTATGCACCTCTCCTACCTTTTTCTGAAACCTTCTTGCTTCATTTTGCACCTCGGTTGGCTCTTTATGCACTGCTTTTGCTTCTTTCTGCACCTCACTTGCCTCTTTTTGTACCTCTCTTGCTTCTTTCTATACCTTGGTTGCTTCTTTCTGCAATTCTCTTGCCTTTTTCTGTACATCTCTATCTACTTTCTGCACCCCTCCTGCTCTTTCTGCACATCTGTTGCCTCTTACTGCACTTCACTTGTACTTTTTGCACCTCTCTTGCCTCTTTCAGCACTTCTGTCACTTTTTCCTGCACCCTCCTGCCTCTTTCTGCACCCCTCCTCCCTCTTTGTACAACTCTCTTGCCTCTTTCTGTACCTCTCTTCCCTCTTTCTGCACTACTCTTGCCTCGTTCTGTTCCTCTGGTGTGTCTTTCTGCAATTCTCTTGCTTCTTTCTGCACCATTCGTGCATCTTTCTGCATCTCTGTTGCTTATTTCTGTACCCCACTTTGTTTTTCCTGGACCCCTCCTCCCTCTTTCTGGACTTCCATGTCTTCTTTCTCTACTTCTCCCTTACCTCTTTATGCTTCTCTCTTGCCTCTTTGTGCATTTCTCTTACCTGTTTCTGCATTTCCCTTGCCTCTTTCTGAAGCTCTGTTGCCTTTTTCTGCACTTCTCGTACTTCTTTCTACACCTCTGTTGCTTCGTCCAGTAATTCTCTTGCCTCTTTCTGCACTTGTCTTCCTTCTTTCTGCACGTCTCCTACCTCTTTCTGTAGCTCTCTTGCTTCGTTGTGCACCTCTCCTAACTTTTTCTAAACCCTTCTTGCCTCTTTTTGCCCCTCTGTTGGTTCTTTCGGCCCTGCTTTTGTTCTTTCTGCACCTCACTTGCCTCTTTTTGTACCTCTCTTGCTTCTTTCTACACCTCTGTTGCTTATTTCGGCAATTCTCTTGCCTTTTTCTTTACATCTCTATCTTCTTTCTGCACTCTTCCTGCTCTTTCTGCACCTCTGTTGCCTCTTACTGCACTTTACTTGCTTCTTTTTGCACCTCTCTTGCCTTTTTCAGCACTTCCGTCGCTTTTTCCTGCATCCCTCCTGCCTCTTTCTGCACCACTCTTCCCTCTCTGTGCAACTCTCTTGCCTCTTTCTGTATCTCTCTTCTCTCTTTCTGCACTACTCTTGCCTCGTTCTGTTCCTCTGGTGCGTCTTTCTACAATTCTCTTGCCTCTTTCTGCACCATTTGTACATCTTTCAGCACCTCTGTTGCTTATTTCTGCACCTCACTTTGTTCTTCCTGGACCCCTCCGGCCTCTTTCTGGACTTCCATGTCTTCTTTCTCCACTTCTCACTTGCCTCTTTATGGTTCTCTCTTGCCTCTTTGTACATTTCTCCTGCCTGTTTCTGCATTTCCCTTGCCTCTTTCTGAAGCTCTGTTGCCTCTTTCTGTACTTCTCTTACTTCTTTCTACCCCTCTGTTGCTTCTTCCAGTAATTCTCTTGCCTCTTTCTGCACTTTTCTTCCTTCTTTCTGCACCCCTCCTACCTCTTTCTGTAGCTCTCTTGCTTCGTTGTGCACCTCTCCTACCTTTTTCTGAACCCCTTCTTGCCTCTTTTTGCACCTCTGTTGGTTCTTTCTGCACTGCTTTTGCTTCTTTCTGCACCTCACATGCCTCTTTTTGTACCTCTTTTGCTTCTTTCTATATCTCTGTTGCTTCTTTCAGCACTTCTCTTGCCTTTTTCTGTACATCTCTATCTTCTTTCTGCACCCCTCCTGCTTGTTCTGCACCTCTGTTGCCTCTTGCTGCACTCCACTTGCTTCTTTTTGCACCTTTTTGCCTCTTTAGCACTTTTGTTGCTTTTTCCTGCACCCCTCCTGCCTCTTTTTGTACCTCTCTTGCCTCTTTCTGCACCTCTCTTACCTCTTTCTGCACACCCCTTGCCTCTTTTTACACCTCTGTTGGTTCATTCTGCACTGTTCTTGCTTCGTTCTGTATCCCTCTTGCCTCTTTCCATATCCCTCTGTTCTATTTCTGCACCTTTCTTGCCTCTTTCTGCACCCCTGTTCCCTCTTTCTGTACCTTTCCTGCCTGTTTCTTCACCTTTCTTGCTTCTTTCTGTACCTCTGTTTGTTCTTTCTGCACTTTTCTTCCTTCTTTCAGCACCCCTCCTGCCTCTTTCTGTAGCTCTCCTGCTTCGTTATGCACCTCTCCTACCTTTTTCTGAAACCTTCTTGCTTCATTGTGCACCTCTGTTGGCTCTTTATGCACTGCTTTTGCTTCTTTCTGCACCTCACTTTCCTCTTTTTGTACCTCTCTTGCTTCTTTCTATACATTGGTTGCTTCTTTCTGCAATTCTCTTGCCTTTTTCTGTACATCTCTATCTACTTTCTGCACCCCTCCTGCTCTTTCTGCACATCTGTTGCCTCTTACTGCACTTCACTTGCTACTTTTTGCACCTCTCTTGCCTCTTTCAGCACTTCTGTCACTTTTTCCTGCACCCCCTGCCTCTTTCTCCACCCCTCCTCCCTCTTTGTACAACTCTCTTGCCTCTTTCTGTACCTCTCTTCCCTCTTTCTGCACTACTCTTGCCTCGCTCTGTTCCTCTGGTGCGTCTTTCTGTAATTCTCTTGCTTCTTTCTGCACCATTCGTGCATCTTTCAGCACCTCTGTTGCTTATTTCTGCACCTCATTTTGTTTTTCCTTGACCCCTCCTCCCTCTTTCTGGACTTCCATGTCTTCTTTCTCCACTTCTCCCATGCCTCTTTATGCTTCTCTCTTGCCTCTTTGTGCATTTCTCTTGCCTGTTTCTGCATTTACCTTGCCACTTTCTGAAGCTCTGTTGCCTTTTTCTGCACTTCTCTTACTTCTTTCTACACCTCTGTTGCTTCTTCCGGTAATTCTCTTGCCTCTTTCTGCACTTTTGTTCCTTCTTTCTGCACGCCTCCTACCTCTTTCTGTAGCTCTCTTGCTTCGTTGTGCACCTCTCCTAGCTTTTTCTGAACCCTTCTTGCCTCTTTTTGCACCTCTGTTGGTTCTTTCGGCCCTGCTTTTGTTCTTTCTGCACCTCACTTGCCTCTTTTTGTACCTCTCTTGCTTCTTTCTACACCTCTGTTGCTTATTTCAGCAATTCTCTTGCCTTTTTCTTTACATCTCTATCTTCTTTCTGCACTCTTCCTGCTCTTTCTGCACCTCTGTTGCCTCTTACTGCACTTTACTTGCTTCTTTTTGTACCTCTCTTGCCTTTTTCAGCACTTCTGTTGCTTTTTCCTGCATCCCTCCTGCCTCTTTCTGCACCACTCTTCCCTCTCTGTGCAACTCTCTTGCCTCTTTCTGTATCTCTCTTCCCTCTTTCTGCACTACTCTTGCCTCGTTCTGTACCTCTGGTGCGTCTTTCTGCAATTCTCTTGCCTCTTTCTGCACCATTTATACATCTTTCAGCACCTCTGTTGCTTATTTCTGCACCTCACTTTGTTCTTCCTGGACCCCTCCTGCCTCTTTCTGGACTTCCATGTCTTCTTTCTCCACTTCTCACTTGCCTCTTTATGGTTCTCTCTTGCCTCTTTGTGCATTTCTCCTGCCTGTTTCTGCATTTCCCTTGCCTCTTTCTGAAGCTCTGTTGCCTCTTTCTGTACTTCTCTTACTTCTTTCTACCCCTCTGTTGCTTCTTCCAGTAATTCTCTTGCCTCTTTCTGCACTTTTCTTCCTTCTTTATGCACCCCTCCTACCTCTTTCTGTAGCTCTCTTGCTTCGTTGTGCACCTCTCCTACCTTTTTCTGAACCCCTTCTTGCTTCTTTTTGCACCTCTGTTGGTTCTGTCTGCACTGCTTTTGCTTCTTTCTGCACCTCACATGCCTCTTTTTGTACCTCTCTTGCTTCTTTCTATATCTCTGTTGCTTCTTTCAGCACTTCTCTTGCCTTTTTATGTACATCTCTATCTTCTTTCTGCACCCCTCCTGCTTGTTCTGCACCTCTGTTGCCTCTTACTGCACTCCACTTGCTTCTTTTTGCACCTTTTTGCCTCTTCAGCACTTTTGTTGCTTTTTCCTGCACCCCTCCTGCCTCTTTTTGTACCTCTCTTGCCTCTTTCTGCACCTCTCTTACCTCTTTCTGCACACCTCTTGCCTCTTTTTCCACCTCTGTTGGTTCATTCTGCACTGTTCTTGCTTCGTTCTGTATCTCTCTTGCCTCTTTCTGTATCCCTCTGTTCTATTTCTGCACCTTTCTTGCCTCTTTCTGCATCCCTGTTCCCTCTTTCTGTACCTTTCCTGCCTGTTTCTCCACCTTTCTTGCTTCTTTCTGTACCTCTGTTTGTTCTTTCTGCACTTTTCTTGCTATTTCTGCACCCTTTGTGCCTCTAGCAGTACCTCTTTTGCTTCTTTCAGCACTTTTCTACCTTCTTTCTGTTCCCCTCCTGTCCTTTTTCTGTTGCACTCTTGCCGCTTTTTACACCACTCCAACCTTTTTATGAACCCCTCTTGCACTTCTCCTGCTTTTTTATACACCTCTGTTGCTTCTTTCAGCAATTCTCTTACCTCTTTCTGTACTTCTCTTCCTTCTTTCTGCACCCCTCCTGCCTCTTTTATGCACATATGTTGCCTCTTTCTGCACTTCTGTTGCCTCTTTCTGTACTTCTCTTGCCTCTTTGTGTACTTCACTTGCTTCTTTCTGCACCTCTCTCGCCTGTTTTCGCTCCTTTACTGCTTATTTCTGTACTTTTCTTGCCTCTTTCTGCATCTCTGACTTAGAGGTTGTTTTAATCCCCCTGCCCTTTTTTGTACTACGGCCTTACAGGGGAGGTCATGCCAGTCACAGGGGTACGCCAACCTATAGTGTACCCTTTTGTATGTAGGTGTTTACACTGTATTCTAAGTGTCTTTCAGCATAGCACTGGCTTCAGGCCGGGTTAGTCAGAGTGAGTTACCACCTGTTCCAGTCTGCAAAAAGTTGAGGGCACAGGATGACTTTGCATCAAGGCCTCTTTCTGCACCTCTGTTGCCTCTTTATGCATTTCTCTTGCTTCTTTCTGCGCCTTTCTTATTGTTTCTGCACATGTCCTACCTCTGTAGGCATATTTAAAATTAGCAGTTAAAAAACCTTAGAAATTCACTGAAAAAATCACAGGTTTCATGGATGTTATACTGAACAACCCATACATTTTAGAGACTTTATAGTTAGAAATTAGTATTTAAAAAACCTTAGGAATTCACTGAAAAAACACAGGATTCAGGGACCAGAGAAATTTGGCTGTTATAGTTAGGTGAGCTAATTATAACTCGTGCCCTCGCAATACACTGCTGATGACGTCACATATTATATAATTCATGACATGGTCAGTGACATCACTGATGACATCTCAAATGACATCACTGATGACATCACTGATTACATCATCCACATGATAATCTGATGCACTTCCTCACACCCTAATATATACTTTGATACACCCACTCTAAAATACAGACTACCATTTTCGAAACCATAGACACACCAATACCAGTTACTACATACGCACTCATTGATTCCTAGGTCTACACACATACCAGCTCATTCACCCATACAGCCACTCATACATGCAGTCACTCATCAACACAGCACTATTATATGCACTCACACATCTATACAGACACTCACACACAGCCACTCATCCATAGAGTTGCTCACACACCTGGTCAGTCATGCAAAGAATCAATCACACCCCCATTTACTTACCTATACAGTTATATACACACCACCTCATTTATTCATACTGATACTAGCACATACTTAGTTTCTTATACAATCACTGATACTAGCACATACTTATTCATACCACCACTCTCACAATCACTCACTCTCACATATAGTCATTTATATGCTCCAACACTCAAATATTCTGCCTTTCAAATATGTAGTTACTCACACATGAACCACTGAGACATCCATTCACTCACTAACACACCCATACCCACACTCACCCACCTATGCAACCCTTCACAGAGTCACTCTTGAACCCATACACCTCTTTCTGAAGCTCTGTTGCCTCTTTCTGCCCCTCTGTTGCCTCTTTCTGCACCACTCTCGCTCCTTTCTGCACTACTCTTGCTTCCTTTGCACCCTTCTTCCCTTTTTGCATCCCTCTTGCCTCTATCTTCTGTTCTCTTACTATTTTTAGCACCTCTCTTGCCGCTTTCTGTACCTTACTTGCCTCTTTCTGCACTTATCTTGCTTCTTTCTATACCTCTGTTGCTTATCCCAGTAATTCACTTGCCTCTTTCTGCAGTTCTCTTCCATCTTTCTGCACCCCTCCTGCCTCTTTCTGTACCTCGCTTGCCTCTTTGTGCACCTCTCCTACCTTTTCACACACTAACACACCCATACCCACACTCACTCACCTATACAACCCTTCACAGATGCACTCTTGAACCCATACACCCAGTGAATCACCCACTCACTCATTTATGCACAGAGTCACTCCCCACCACTTACCCACACAGACACTTAGACACCCATACAGATACTCAGACAACCAATCAATAACCCATGTAGGCTCTCATGTAGCTACTCACCAACCCATGCAGCCGCTTACACACCAATTGACAGCCTGATACAGACATTCACACAGTTTTGTCACTAACACATGCATGCAGTAAGACACATTTAATCACTCACTTATACAGTCAGTCAGGCGCCTACTAAATCATCCATTCAGACACTCATACACCCACTCGTTCTTCAATACACCTTGGCATTTATATTCATAAAACATATTTAAACTTTACAGAAACACACAGGGCCAGATGTAGGTAATTTTATTTTACCACTTCTTAAATACCGAATCATACCGAATCGGTATTTAAGAAGTGGTAAAATAGAGGGGGGGAGATGTAGGTATTTCAGATTCGGTAAATACTGAATCGTTAAGATTCGGTATTTACCGATTCTGTAAATACAGATTCGGTATTGCCCATTGATTCCTATGGGCCCTGAAGCCCATAGGAATCAATGGGCAATACCGAATCTGTAATTACAGATTCGGTAAATACCAAATCCTGCAAGGGTGCAGGGGGTGTCACTTTGACACCCTCTAGCACCCCAAAAATAGGCATGTGCGCCATGTGGCACACAGAAATGCCCTAAGGGCATGTCTGTGTGTCACATGGCACAGGTGTGCATACACACATGTGCATGCACACCTGGATTCGGTATTTTACCACCCAATTGGATTGGGTGGTAAAATACCGATTCTTAAAGCCCTGTGGCACTCTGACATGTTAAGTTATGGTGAGTGGTGTCCCACCTAATCATGCACTGTTCACCTAGTGCTATGCACTTTAAGCAATGCTCAAAATATTATACCATATTAAATGTTCGTGATAATAATTCTCACATTTATTCAACAATTCTTTGAAGTCATTTGTACAAGAAAACTTATGTATGTTATTGTTTCATCATAACAATTTGCTCATATACATATACAAATCAATTGTAGAAGCATAACAATCTGTATAACATTTTCACTGTGTTTTACATTTCAAATAATCAACATGAAGCCCAATGCATTTCGGCACGTTAGCTGTGCCTTCATCAGGGGCAGTTCTAAAAGAAATAAGAGAATAATGTATGTCAGTGTCTATGTATTGGGAGACATGGGGGGTTAAAAAAGTTGTGATGTTTGGCGTACCTTGATGTTCAACTGCTGGAGACGGACTATCCGTGAATACCAACTCTACAAACCCAAAAAAAAATTTTTATGCAGTGGATAATACTAATGTATGCTCATGAGTTAAATATTGAGCAATGAAGATATCTGTGTGACATACCTGATGATCTGAATGCTGATGGCTGTAATAATAAATAATAATTGTGGTTCAATGTAGAAACCATGATACCATCAAAAATATTACATGAACCATGAGATCAAAATTGCCCTACCTTATCTTCATGAATATCTGAATTCTACACGGAAAAAACGAAGGCAATATGTTATTCCCGACTATGAAAATAAATAAAAACGTGCACAATATAACGCGCAATGATGGGTAACTGCCACTTTACCTTGCACTGAATAGCGGGTCGTCTATCTCAAACGTTCACTGCTAACCTGTTTAGTCTTATGCGGAGTGCTGCCGACTGACTCCATTGAAATATCCGGAGATACACGTGGTGATGTGTACGTAAAAATCAAAAACGGACTAGCCGCATTGCAAGAAAGTGTTCATGCGCGCCATCTTAGAATGGGGGAATTCACTGATAATAACTTGTGTTTGCTGTTGCATCTTGTTAGTAACTACAGCCATATAAGTAAAAATGATGCTCTGTGATCATATGTTCAAACTTAAGATAGATACAAAATGTATTTTAACAAATATTAGGGATGTGTAATGCCCGCGTGGAAATACGGTATGTCCCAAGTATACGATCTTGTATTAATATAGCGCAATTAGGCAACAATCTTGATGCCGAGGGTACTGTGAATTATATCCTGGGGTGTGACCCCCCGTATGCGTCTGATGACCAATGAATGTATGTTGAAAAATAAGTGGTGCATCATGGACTCTGTAGTGCAAAGAAATAACAATGACATTATACAATGGTTATTTTTCACACTATCAACAACATAAAAGGTGCATTTACATGGTTCATTGTATTCAGAATCAATATTCAATGGTTTCAAAATCAAACAAACAGGAAAATAATAGTAAACACTAACGTTTTCTACCAAAAATGTAAGTGTGGTATTCATCGACAAAGTTGCAAAAGATAATGCATTAATGTATAAAACATTTGTTGCCAAGATACCTCATAAGAACTTCTGTGAACATGCTAAAGGTGACCAACATCAACTAAGCCTCAGAATGCATGTGACATAGATGAGAATGAAAGTCTCTATGTGTGATAAAGCAGTCGCATAATACCAATAAATGAATTTGCAGATATGCATGCTATAGATAACATGAAAGGTCATATTTATCATTTAAACCCACTGGGGTCAAAGTCCCGAGAAATTTAATCCAAAATATTTCTCTTCGCAATAGTCTTTGGTGATTGTCTAGACCTTGCTGAATTTTCACGTGTTCAAGAATGAGAAACCTCAGTTGTGAAATGGTGTGTCGTTGTTCCTTCCAATGTACCACCAACGGTGAAGTCAGATTCTCATTGCGGATGCGGCTTTTATGCTCTGTAATACGTACTTTGATTTTGCGTTCTGTTTTTCCTACGTACATTTTACCGCATGGACATTTTATAGCGTACACAACATTGGTCGTGTTGCAATCACTTGAATGTTTAAGTTGGATGGTTTTTCCTGAAGTTGGATGTGGGCATGTATTTCCTAAAATTACATTATTACAGTTTGTGCAATTAAGGCATCGTGTAGTGCCCTTGTGGGATGTTGGTTCAATTGAATGTAATTTCTTCTTTAGTCTCTCCCTTAGGTTTGGTCCTCGTGTGTACGCGTGTAAAGGAAGTTCTTTAAAGATACCATGAAAATCTGGTTCCAATGTTAGAAGTTCCCATCGATTGTTAATGATCCTCTTGATCTGTGTTGAGAGGGTTGTGTATTTAGTCACAAACACCATCCGGTTCTGTGAGGATTTCTTTTTTTGTAGCAGTAGATCCTGTCTTTGCATCTGTTGTACCCTGTTCAATTGCATTGTAATGACATCTGGTGGGTACCCTCTATCCGCATATTTTTGAGCTTGATTTGCAAGTGTAGTCTGGCACGTTTCTTCATTGGAGCATATACGTTTAATGCGAATGAATTGTGATACTGGTAAATTCCTGATCAAATTCTTAGGATGGAAACTAGTGTATTCAAGTGCACTGTTCCGGTCAGTGGGCTTAGTGTACAAGGCTGTGTCAAAGCCATTCCTTGTTTTCGTGATTCTGACGTCTAAATAGTCAATTGTGTCTTTACTGATTTTGTGAGTAAATTGAATCCGTGCATCAACTTGGTTTAATCTGTTGATTAAAGATTCCAGCAGATCCTGAGTATCATTCCAAATTAAAAATATGTCGTCGATATATCGTCCATACATCAACACATGCTTCCATTCATCCTGGGACATAAGATTTTGTGATTCAAAGTGAGCCATGTAAGTGTTCGCATACGCCGGAGCCCCTGCAAATCCCATAGCTGTTCCGCTTAACTGAGCATAGAACTCATTTTGCCAAATAAAATGGCTATTGTATAAACAGAATTTCAGCAGTTGCAGCAAAAAGATTTTTTTGGTAGTGGAAAGCTGCTCCATTTTTAATAATGCCCATTCGATGGCTTCCAATCCTGCTTCATGGGGAATAGAGGTGTAAAGAGCCACCACATCTATAGTGCACATGATCCAATGATCCTGATACCCTTCTTCGATCCACTTCAGTTTATTCAGGAAATCCGTGGTGTCCCGTACATAAGAACCCCAATGTTGTACAAACTCCTGCAGATGGTAATCAATATATTGTCCGAGTGGGTCAAATATAGACCCACATCCCGAAACAATTGGTCTAAACGGTGGGTTAGTGGGGTGCTTATGGATTTTTGGGATCATGTATATCCATGGCCGTCTCGGGTGTTTTTGCGTCAAGAATGCAGCAGTCTGGTCATCTATCCATTCTTGTTGTATAGCTGTTGTCAAAATGGTTTGCAACATCTGTTGTAACGTGATTGTAGGATCAGATGGTAATTTGGAATAAATGTTTGTATCCTTCACATGCTCATTGACTTTGAGTTCATAATACGTCGTGTCCATAAGAACCAAGGCACCGCCTTTATCCGCTGGTTGTATGGTAATGTTCGGGTCAACGGACAAGTTATTGATGATATTCAATTCATTTTTGGTTAGATTGTTATGGTAAGTTTTTGTGTACTTTAATGAGCGTAAATCCTTTTTGACTAGCGACTCAAAAGCATCCAACATCTTGTGTGAGACTGGAGCTTGAAAAACACTTTTGGGTTTGAATTGTTTTTCCGATGTGTCCTGATTGGAATCTATAGATTCTACCACATTTTCAAAATAGTGTTTAAGTTTAAGTGTCCTCATGAATCTAAAGAATGCTCCTTCCGTTTCAATTTCATTAGTCATGATTGTAGGCACAAATGTGAGTCCTCTGTTTAATGTTCTCATTTGTTGTTTAGTGAGAACGGTAGACGAGATATTGATAACTAAGTTAGTGTTCGGCCACTCCTCAATTCCTTTCCGACCGTTTCCTCGCCTGGTTTTCCTCTTAATGTGGACTGTTCCGTCTGAGACGTTGGTGGTTGTGCTGGTGTTTGAGCCTGTGACAAAAAATCCACCTGTCTGCTAGTAGTAGCTTGACTAGCCATCTCTGGAGGTATTATGTTCCCATCTTGAGTGGTTCGTACTGGTCCCCTTTGAATGGATGTTTCCTTATCGGTTACAAGGCTTTCCTCTGAGGAACGTGTAGATGGTGATGTTTTTTTAGGAATAAACTGTCGTCTAGCGTAGATGTCAGCCCACGTGTACACTTCATTTAATTTATAATCTATCGTGTCACGTTTATATTTCCTCAGTTTGCCCTCCTGCAGTTCTTTCTCATATTTGTCCAATTTAATATTGATGTTGTCCAAACTGATTTTCCAGGTATCTGCCTCCATTCTGGACTCAAGTTCTGATTTTAAGGTATAGATTTCTTCTTCTAACTCTCGGATGGTTTTTGAGAGTTCCTCAATTATCAATAAAATAAGATCCAGTGAGCACTTGTTAAGTATGCTGAACCATTTCTCCATGAATTTCGAATTAAGATTGAATCGGAAAAGCATTGGTTTAATGGATAAGCGTAACCCTCTGGGTATCCTTTTTGCCCGGTGATATTGTATCAACGTGGAGGCATGCATCCTTTGGTTTAGTTGGCGTCGAGTGATATACTCCAATTGTTTTAATTGTTGGCTGATGGATCCCCCATGTGCATCCATATTCCTCACTTCCTTAATTAAAGAATAAATTTGATCCGCCTGATCATTGGTGTAAGCCATCGTGGTGGCCCTATTGTCCGTCATTCCACTTATTGTTTCAAACTGCATCTTGATTAGATGATGGGTGCCTCCCCGCGAATAACTGGGTGAAGTACTGGTAATTGGGGTTGTGAGGAGCACTCCGATTTAATCCAAATAATTGTTCCACAACATATAAACTTTTCCACTGGTGCTATGATTATTCAGGGTAGTCAGTCCTGATTTGAATTGATAAGTTATGGTGAGTGGTGTCCCACCTAATCATGCACTGTTCACCTAGTGCTATGCACTTTAAGCAATGCTCAAAATATTATACCATATTAAATGTTCGTGATAATAATTCTCACATTTATTCAACAATTCTTTGAAGTCATTTGTGCAAGAAAACTTATGTATGTTATTGTTTCATCATAACAATTTGCTCATATACATATACAAATCAATTTTAGAAGCATAACAATCTGTATAACATTTTCACTGTGTTTTACATTTCAAATAATCAACATGAAGCCCAATGCATTTCGGCACGTTAGCTGTGCCTTCATCAGGGGCAGTTCTAAAAGAAATAAGAGAATAATGTATGTCAGTGTCTATGTATTGGGAGACATGGGGGGTTAAAAAAGTTGTGATGTTTGGCGTACCTTGGCGTACCTTGATGTTCAACTGCTGGAGACGGACTATCCGTGAATACCAACTCTACAAACCCAAAAATTTTTTATCAATTCAAATCAGGACTGACTACCCTGAATAATCATAGCACCAGTGGAAAAGTTTATATGTTGTGGAACAATTATTTGGATTAAATCGGAGTGCTCCTCACAACCCCAATTACCAGCACTCTGACATGTGCCAGCTACATCTGCATTTACAGAATCGGTATTTTACCGAGTCTGTATTTACCGATTCGGTAATTTTACCGAATCGGTAAATACAGAATCGGTAAAATACCGATTCTGTAAATGCATGCCCTACATCTCAAAATCCAATTACCGGTCGGTAACGGCCGAATTCGGCCGTTACCGACCGGTAATTGGCCACATACATCTGGCCCACAGTCACTAGATGATGTCATCAGTGATGTCATTTGAGATGTCATCAGTGATGTCATCAGCGATGTCACTGACCATGTCATGAATGATGTAATGTGTGACATCATCAGCAGTGCATTGCGGGGGCACGAGTTATAGTTAGCTCAACTAACTATTTTGGCCAAATTTTTCTCGTTTTGTACGAGTGAAATGTCCAACTAACTATAATGTCCCTGAAACCTGTAGTATTTTCAGTGAATATATATATATAGCTTCCAAACGTTTCCCCTGGGTCTCTGCTCTCTCTTTTCCAGGAAGGAGAACATACCGCACATTTTCAAGCGTCAGCCTGAGACGCCACCGCAGAGTGCCCCGCCTCACCTTGGGTTAGGACATCACAGGCATTGCTGTTCTCAGCTTCTCGTCGAACCAAAGATATTTGGATGGTCCGTCACCCGCCCCTGGATGCAGAAAGAAAAACGGCAGTTGCGGGGTTATTCCAGCCTCGCTCTGGGCTTCAGGCACTGTCCTCGTCGCCCCTGTCTAATGGATTTCCGCATTTGGAGGCTGAGGCGTCATAGGGGAGCTGAGGAGGCTTCATTGTGGACATGTAAGCTGCCTAACAAAACACCACATTTTCGTTTTGTTTTATGGACTCACTCTGCTTTCATCCGCACTCAAGCACAAGGGAACCCACGATTTTTCCACCCCCACCGCACCAATCTCATCAGCCCACCAACAAGGGACTCTGGGACATGTAGTCTTTCCCACTACGCGGGATGCTGCACAGGTGTGCTGTTACCATCGCAACTGGGGGAGGTGCAGACTCGCTACTCCGGGTCTTATGAGAGGCGGAATCCACAGCTGAGTGACATTATCCTGTGGAAGCTTCAGGCGCTGAAGACGGCACAACAACAGCCAGAAATGCATCCGCCTAAACCTGCAATAAAGCTTCCAAACGTTTCCCCTGGGTCTCTGCTCTCTCTTTTCCAGGAAGGAGAACATACCGCACATTTTCAAGCGTCAGCCTGAGACGCCACCGCAGAGTGCCCCGCCTCACCTTGGGTTAGGACATCACAGGCATTGCTGTTCTCAGCTTCTCGTCGAACCAAAGATATTTGGATGGTCCGTCACCCGCCCCTGGATGCAGAAAGAAAAACGGCAGTTGCGGGGTTATTCCAGCCTCGCTCTGGGCTTCAGGCACTGTCCTCGTCGCCCCTGTCTAATGGATTTCCGCATTTGGAGGCTGAGGCGTCATAGGGGAGCTGAGGAGGCTTCATTGTGGACATGTAAGCTGCCTAACAAAACACCACATTTTCGTTTTGTTTTATGGACTCACTCTGCTTTCATCCGCACTCAAGCACAAGGGAACCCACGATTTTTCCACCCCCACCGCACCAATCTCATCAGCCCACCAACAAGGGACTCTGGGACATGTAGTCTTTCCCACTACGCGGGATGCTGCACAGGTGTGCTGTTACCATCGCAACTGGGGGAGGTGCAGACTCGCTACTCCGGGTCTTATGAGAGGCGGAATCCACAGCTGAGTGACATTATCCTGTGGAAGCTTCAGGCGCTGAAGACGGCACAACAACAGCCAGAAATGCATCCGCCTAAACCTGCAATAAAGCTTCCAAACGTTTCCCCTGGGTCTCTGCTCTCTCTTTTCCAGGAAGGAGAACATACCGCACATTTTCAAGCGTCAGCCTGAGACGCCACCGCAGAGTGCCCCGCCTCACCTTGGGTTAGGACATCACAGGCATTGCTGTTCTCAGCTTCTCGTCGAACCAAAGATATTTGGATGGTCCGTCACCCGCCCCTGGATGCAGAAAGAAAAACGGCAGTTGCGGGGTTATTCCAGCCTCGCTCTGGGCTTCAGGCACTGTCCTCGTCGCCCCTGTCTAATGGATTTCCGCATTTGGAGGCTGAGGCGTCATAGGGGAGCTGAGGAGGCTTCATTGTGGACATGTAAGCTGCCTAACAAAACACCACATTTTCGTTTTGTTTTATGGACTCACTCTGCTTTCATCCGCACTCAAGCACAAGGGAACCCACGATTTTTCCACCCCCACCGCACCAATCTCATCAGCCCACCAACAAGGGACTCTGGGACATGTAGTCTTTCCCACTACGCGGGATGCTGCACAGGTGTGCTGTTACCATCGCAACTGGGGGAGGTGCAGACTCGCTACTCCGGGTCTTATGAGAGGCGGAATCCACAGCTGAGTGACATTATCCTGTGGAAGCTTCAGGCGCTGAAGACGGCACAACAACAGCCAGAAATGCATCCGCCTAAACCTGCAATAAAGCTTCCAAACGTTTCCCCTGGGTCTCTGCTCTCTCTTTTCCAGGAAGGAGAACATACCGCACATTTTCAAGCGTCAGCCTGAGACGCCACCGCAGAGTGCCCCGCCTCACCTTGGGTTAGGACATCACAGGCATTGCTGTTCTCAGCTTCTCGTCGAACCAAAGATATTTGGATGGTCCGTCACCCGCCCCTGGATGCAGAAAGAAAAACGGCAGTTGCGGGGTTATTCCAGCCTCGCTCTGGGCTTCAGGCACTGTCCTCGTCGCCCCTGTCTAATGGATTTCCGCATTTGGAGGCTGAGGCGTCATAGGGGAGCTGAGGAGGCTTCATTGTGGACATGTAAGCTGCCTAACAAAACACCACATTTTCGTTTTGTTTTATGGACTCACTCTGCTTTCATCCGCACTCAAGCACAAGGGAACCCACGATTTTTCCACCCCCACCGCACCAATCTCATCAGCCCACCAACAAGGGACTCTGGGACATGTAGTCTTTCCCACTACGCGGGATGCTGCACAGGTGTGCTGTTACCATCGCAACTGGGGGAGGTGCAGACTCGCTACTCCGGGTCTTATGAGAGGCGGAATCCACAGCTGAGTGACATTATCCTGTGGAAGCTTCAGGCGCTGAAGACGGCACAACAACAGCCAGAAATGCATCCGCCTAAACCTGCAATAAAGCTTCCAAACGTTTCCCCTGGGTCTCTGCTCTCTCTTTTCCAGGAAGGAGAACATACCGCACATTTTCAAGCGTCAGCCTGAGACGCCACCGCAGAGTGCCCCGCCTCACCTTGGGTTAGGACATCACAGGCATTGCTGTTCTCAGCTTCTCGTCGAACCAAAGATATTTGGATGGTCCGTCACCCGCCCCTGGATGCAGAAAGAAAAACGGCAGTTGCGGGGTTATTCCAGCCTCGCTCTGGGCTTCAGGCACTGTCCTCGTCGCCCCTGTCTAATGGATTTCCGCATTTGGAGGCTGAGGCGTCATAGGGGAGCTGAGGAGGCTTCATTGTGGACATGTAAGCTGCCTAACAAAACACCACATTTTCGTTTTGTTTTATGGACTCACTCTGCTTTCATCCGCACTCAAGCACAAGGGAACCCACGATTTTTCCACCCCCACCGCACCAATCTCATCAGCCCACCAACAAGGGACTCTGGGACATGTAGTCTTTCCCACTACGCGGGATGCTGCACAGGTGTGCTGTTACCATCGCAACTGGGGGAGGTGCAGACTCGCTACTCCGGGTCTTATGAGAGGCGGAATCCACAGCTGAGTGACATTATCCTGTGGAAGCTTCAGGCGCTGAAGACGGCACAACAACAGCCAGAAATGCATCCGCCTAAACCTGCAATAAAGCTTCCAAACGTTTCCCCTGGGTCTCTGCTCTCTCTTTTCCAGGAAGGAGAACATACCGCACATTTTCAAGCGTCAGCCTGAGACGCCACCGCAGAGTGCCCCGCCTCACCTTGGGTTAGGACATCACAGGCATTGCTGTTCTCAGCTTCTCGTCGAACCAAAGATATTTGGATGGTCCGTCACCCGCCCCTGGATGCAGAAAGAAAAACGGCAGTTGCGGGGTTATTCCAGCCTCGCTCTGGGCTTCAGGCACTGTCCTCGTCGCCCCTGTCTAATGGATTTCCGCATTTGGAGGCTGAGGCGTCATAGGGGAGCTGAGGAGGCTTCATTGTGGACATGTAAGCTGCCTAACAAAACACCACATTTTCGTTTTGTTTTATGGACTCACTCTGCTTTCATCCGCACTCAAGCACAAGGGAACCCACGATTTTTCCACCCCCACCGCACCAATCTCATCAGCCCACCAACAAGGGACTCTGGGACATGTAGTCTTTCCCACTACGCGGGATGCTGCACAGGTGTGCTGTTACCATCGCAACTGGGGGAGGTGCAGACTCGCTACTCCGGGTCTTATGAGAGGCGGAATCCACAGCTGAGTGACATTATCCTGTGGAAGCTTCAGGCGCTGAAGACGGCACAACAACAGCCAGAAATGCATCCGCCTAAACCTGCAATATAGCTTCCAAACGTTTCCCCTGGGTCTCTGCTCTCTCTTTTCCAGGAAGGAGAACATACCGCACATTTTCAAGCGTCAGCCTGAGACGCCACCGCAGAGTGCCCCGCCTCACCTTGGGTTAGGACATCACAGGCATTGCTGTTCTCAGCTTCTCGTCGAACCAAAGATATTTGGATGGTCCGTCACCCGCCCCTGGATGCAGAAAGAAAAACGGCAGTTGCGGGGTTATTCCAGCCTCGCTCTGGGCTTCAGGCACTGTCCTCGTCGCCCCTGTCTAATGGATTTCCGCATTTGGAGGCTGAGGCGTCATAGGGGAGCTGAGGAGGCTTCATTGTGGACATGTAAGCTGCCTAACAAAACACCACATTTTCGTTTTGTTTTATGGACTCACTCTGCTTTCATCCGCACTCAAGCACAAGGGAACCCACGATTTTTCCACCCCCACCGCACCAATCTCATCAGCCCACCAACAAGGGACTCTGGGACATGTAGTCTTTCCCACTACGCGGGATGCTGCACAGGTGTGCTGTTACCATCGCAACTGGGGGAGGTGCAGACTCGCTACTCCGGGTCTTATGAGAGGCGGAATCCACAGCTGAGTGACATTATCCTGTGGAAGCTTCAGGCGCTGAAGACGGCACAACAACAGCCAGAAATGCATCCGCCTAAACCTGCAATAAAGCTTCCAAACGTTTCCCCTGGGTCTCTGCTCTCTCTTTTCCAGGAAGGAGAACATACCGCACATTTTCAAGCGTCAGCCTGAGACGCCACCGCAGAGTGCCCCGCCTCACCTTGGGTTAGGACATCACAGGCATTGCTGTTCTCAGCTTCTCGTCGAACCAAAGATATTTGGATGGTCCGTCACCCGCCCCTGGATGCAGAAAGAAAAACGGCAGTTGCGGGGTTATTCCAGCCTCGCTCTGGGCTTCAGGCACTGTCCTCGTCGCCCCTGTCTAATGGATTTCCGCATTTGGAGGCTGAGGCGTCATAGGGGAGCTGAGGAGGCTTCATTGTGGACATGTAAGCTGCCTAACAAAACACCACATTTTCGTTTTGTTTTATGGACTCACTCTGCTTTCATCCGCACTCAAGCACAAGGGAACCCACGATTTTTCCACCCCCACCGCACCAATCTCATCAGCCCACCAACAAGGGACTCTGGGACATGTAGTCTTTCCCACTACGCGGGATGCTGCACAGGTGTGCTGTTACCATCGCAACTGGGGGAGGTGCAGACTCGCTACTCCGGGTCTTATGAGAGGCGGAATCCACAGCTGAGTGACATTATCCTGTGGAAGCTTCAGGCGCTGAAGACGGCACAACAACAGCCAGAAATGCATCCGCCTAAACCTGCAATAAAGCTTCCAAACGTTTCCCCTGGGTCTCTGCTCTCTCTTTTCCAGGAAGGAGAACATACCGCACATTTTCAAGCGTCAGCCTGAGACGCCACCGCAGAGTGCCCCGCCTCACCTTGGGTTAGGACATCACAGGCATTGCTGTTCTCAGCTTCTCGTCGAACCAAAGATATTTGGATGGTCCGTCACCCGCCCCTGGATGCAGAAAGAAAAACGGCAGTTGCGGGGTTATTCCAGCCTCGCTCTGGGCTTCAGGCACTGTCCTCGTCGCCCCTGTCTAATGGATTTCCGCATTTGGAGGCTGAGGCGTCATAGGGGAGCTGAGGAGGCTTCATTGTGGACATGTAAGCTGCCTAACAAAACACCACATTTTCGTTTTGTTTTATGGACTCACTCTGCTTTCATCCGCACTCAAGCACAAGGGAACCCACGATTTTTCCACCCCCACCGCACCAATCTCATCAGCCCACCAACAAGGGACTCTGGGACATGTAGTCTTTCCCACTACGCGGGATGCTGCACAGGTGTGCTGTTACCATCGCAACTGGGGGAGGTGCAGACTCGCTACTCCGGGTCTTATGAGAGGCGGAATCCACAGCTGAGTGACATTATCCTGTGGAAGCTTCAGGCGCTGAAGACGGCACAACAACAGCCAGAAATGCATCCGCCTAAACCTGCAATAAAGCTTCCAAACGTTTCCCCTGGGTCTCTGCTCTCTCTTTTCCAGGAAGGAGAACATACCGCACATTTTCAAGCGTCAGCCTGAGACGCCACCGCAGAGTGCCCCGCCTCACCTTGGGTTAGGACATCACAGGCATTGCTGTTCTCAGCTTCTCGTCGAACCAAAGATATTTGGATGGTCCGTCACCCGCCCCTGGATGCAGAAAGAAAAACGGCAGTTGCGGGGTTATTCCAGCCTCGCTCTGGGCTTCAGGCACTGTCCTCGTCGCCCCTGTCTAATGGATTTCCGCATTTGGAGGCTGAGGCGTCATAGGGGAGCTGAGGAGGCTTCATTGTGGACATGTAAGCTGCCTAACAAAACACCACATTTTCGTTTTGTTTTATGGACTCACTCTGCTTTCATCCGCACTCAAGCACAAGGGAACCCACGATTTTTCCACCCCCACCGCACCAATCTCATCAGCCCACCAACAAGGGACTCTGGGACATGTAGTCTTTCCCACTACGCGGGATGCTGCACAGGTGTGCTGTTACCATCGCAACTGGGGGAGGTGCAGACTCGCTACTCCGGGTCTTATGAGAGGCGGAATCCACAGCTGAGTGACATTATCCTGTGGAAGCTTCAGGCGCTGAAGACGGCACAACAACAGCCAGAAATGCATCCGCCTAAACCTGCAATAAAGCTTCCAAACGTTTCCCCTGGGTCTCTGCTCTCTCTTTTCCAGGAAGGAGAACATACCGCACATTTTCAAGCGTCAGCCTGAGACGCCACCGCAGAGTGCCCCGCCTCACCTTGGGTTAGGACATCACAGGCATTGCTGTTCTCAGCTTCTCGTCGAACCAAAGATATTTGGATGGTCCGTCACCCGCCCCTGGATGCAGAAAGAAAAACGGCAGTTGCGGGGTTATTCCAGCCTCGCTCTGGGCTTCAGGCACTGTCCTCGTCGCCCCTGTCTAATGGATTTCCGCATTTGGAGGCTGAGGCGTCATAGGGGAGCTGAGGAGGCTTCATTGTGGACATGTAAGCTGCCTAACAAAACACCACATTTTCGTTTTGTTTTATGGACTCACTCTGCTTTCATCCGCACTCAAGCACAAGGGAACCCACGATTTTTCCACCCCCACCGCACCAATCTCATCAGCCCACCAACAAGGGACTCTGGGACATGTAGTCTTTCCCACTACGCGGGATGCTGCACAGGTGTGCTGTTACCATCGCAACTGGGGGAGGTGCAGACTCGCTACTCCGGGTCTTATGAGAGGCGGAATCCACAGCTGAGTGACATTATCCTGTGGAAGCTTCAGGCGCTGAAGACGGCACAACAACAGCCAGAAATGCATCCGCCTAAACCTGCAATAAAGCTTCCAAACGTTTCCCCTGGGTCTCTGCTCTCTCTTTTCCAGGAAGGAGAACATACCGCATATATATATATATATACATATATATATATATATATATATATATATACACACACATATATATTACCTACTGGCGGTCGCCAGTAGGTATATATAGTTAGGATTTTTTCTCTATGGGATTTTTGAAAATTCTATGTCTAATAACTTTGGCGTTTGTGGACGGAATTGGCTGAAATTTTCAGGAAAATGGAACATTTTGTTTCTGAGCAGCCCCTGAAAATTTGGGGGGGCTTCGTCAAGGGGGGGCCGAGAAAAAAGGGGGGTCCCAAAACGTGTTTTTAACATTGAGTTTCCCATAGGGCGGTTGGCCTCACTTTTAGCCCGAACGGCTGAATGGATTTGCACGAAACTTGGCAAAATTGTAGGGACTGGTAGCCCGATGTGCCTTTGCTAGGTCTCAATATATGTGCTTCAGTGGATTTTGAGAAATTAACGTTCAAAAAAAGAAATATATCTGTAACAGTGGACCGGGCAGCGCTCCGGTTCGCGGACTTTTCGCGGTACGGAGCTTTGTGAAGCGAAGCTGATTGGTTCTCCGGCGTCTGTGAACATTCCAAACAGTCCGTAGCGGCCGCCATCTTGTCTCTCGGTAGGATCGAGAGACAAGAGGAGGCCAAAGCGAAGGGGCAAATGACCATAAGGGGGCATAGTAGATCCTCGCTGACCCCCTAGGTTTGATGTGGAGGTTTTAAAAGGGCCCCGCGGGGCAAAAAAAAAAAATAATAATAATAATCGAACGGCTGAATGGATTTGCACGAAACTTGGCAAAATATTAGGGACTGGTAGCCCGATGTGCCTTTGCTAGGTCTCAATATATGTGCTCCAGTGGATTTTGAGAAATTAACGTTCAAAAAAAGATATATATCTGTAACAGCGCTCCGCTTCGGGTACTTTTCACGTTACGGAGCTTTGCGAATTTGATTGGTTCTCCGGCGTCTGTAAACATTCCAAACAGTCCGTAGCGGCCGCCATCTTGTCTCTCGGTAGGATCGAGAGACAAGAGGAGGCCAAAGCGAAGGGGCAAATGACCATAAGGGGGCATAGTAGATCCTTCCTGACCTCTTAGGTTTGATGTACCATTTTGCCAAGTTTGGTGTAATTCCGTTCAGCCATTCAGGCTGTAGACGTATGTAAATGTCCTATGGAAAATTGCATGGGGAAAACACATTTGAAAGTGTTGAAATTTAGAACCAATTAAAATGTTACTTTGGTTTTGTATTTGTGTGTGATGAAAGTTAATTGGTTATGTATATATCTCAAATGAGAGGAAACCACAGCCATTTTGTGATACTACTGTCTGAGGTACATTTGTGAGGAATTTTTGGTGGTGAATTTCTGGTGTTTGATTTACACAGTACTAACACTTCTCCTACTTTTAAAAAGGTGAGTTGTTAATTTGTAAGGGGAACTATGTTGTACACTTGAAGATAATTTGAAAAATGTTTTCTGTTATTTATTTGCAGTCCTTCTGTTATACTAAATACTTGATAAAGTTAGTTTTATATTATGTATTACTAAAAACGATAAATGAAAGTGATTATTTTTTTCTGCAATTTACAGCAAGCAATTTCAAAATAAAATGGCTCACAATGAAGAGACCGTGGCAATTTCTTTTGAATTGTCCACTACATTGATTGAAATTGACAGCACCAATAATGAAATATTGTCACAAGGAGGAGATGACTTGAATGATTCCACTACATTGATTGAAATTGACAGCACCAATAATGAAATATTGTCACAAGGAGGAGATGACTTGAATGATTTTTTTGATCAATCTGTTGATGGCGAATTTATCGAATGTTTGGAGACCATAGAGTTACAAGAATCATCATTGCAGACTTTTAATGAGGAGATTCCAGATGAGATGATTGAAGAGGAAATTCCTGATGAGGACATGTTACTAGTTCTTTCAAATTTAGAAAATTCAGAAGAATAAATTTATATTTAGAAATCAAAAATTGTTTGAGACATTATTCATTTTTATTTTTAATTTATGAGGTTGTAGCGAAGTGATTGTAGTATAAAATGAGACTTATAGTATAGAGTGCAACATTTTTATGTTACATGGTAAGTTTACTCATATTTACTTCCCTTCTCCCACTATATTATCTCCAATGTGTATTTGACATCTCTTCTTCATCTCCGGCCTCCTTTCTCTCACTGTGTGTCTCTGATGCATCTTATCGCTGCTATTTTGTGTAATTACAGAAGAGAGTAAAATAAAATAGTTCGGAACGTGAAAAGGGGGCAAAGTAGAGTACCCCTCACCCCCTAGGCCTTCTCAGGCGGTCCCAAAAGGATCAGTTTCTGCTTTCCTGAGAGATTATGGTATGAGTTCCATATACCACAATAATTTGCATTACAACATGCAAGATATATATCTCCTATTACCAACTTTTGGAGATATTCGCGCTAAGCGCGAATATCTCCAAAAACTAACACCTGCCGTGAGCAGTTCTTAGCCATGTTATCCAATGGGAGGTGGATAACATGGCTAAGAGCATTAGCTCGGTAATGCATGAATATCGCTGAGTTTTCAGCAATATTAATGCATTGCGGTCGTTTTTTATCGCATTTGCGATAAACCTTGATAATAGCAAGGTTTATCTTCGATAATTTCTGACGATGCTTAGCGGTAAAAAATTAGTTGGTAAGCATCGTTAGCGATAAATATCGCTTAACTTTGGTAATATGCACCAACGTCTGTTAACGTTCGATTCGAAGGAAATGAGGAAGTGTTGAAAAACATTGTTTGCGCCATCTTGCCTTTTTTGAAATGCCACACTTTTGTCGTGCACGGCAGCCATTTTAGATGCCTTGACCAGACCCACTCTCTGCACGCTGTCGATTCGTAGCATGGCTCCCCCTCGCAAGCATCTTCCCCAGGCACTGGTCACCCCCGCTCTCTGTGTTATGCATGGGCAATAAACCTCTCCCCATCTGCGCTGCTCTTCCCTGAGAATCACACTCTGTGCCCGCCCGACACCTCCCTTTCGCCCTATTCACTACCGCACCCTCTGACACTCCTCTTCCTCTGTGTCCGATTGTCCAGGCTATCAGCTAGCCCTGCAGATGTAGTTTATGGCCCCAGCTGTAAAGAATCACCCCTCTTCAAAGGAGTTATAGTAGATCAAGGCCCACACCCGATGAGATCCGTCACACCACACGTGTTCCTACTATCTGAAAACCATCCTGTATTGTGATTGGGGAGGGGACCGAGCCTGAAGCGGAAGATTCCAGGGATGACTCTTTGTACATCAAAGTTTTTACATTTATGTGTCACATTAAAAATATATAGCACTCCAACAAAGTAGTAGGATTATAAAACTTTAATAACTTATAAATATATACAACAAAACAAAAACAGTAAAAACATTTAAACAACGAAGAGACCGTGGCAATTTCTTTTGAATTATCCAATACATTTATTGAAATTGACAGCACCAATAATAAAATATTCTCACAAGGAGGAGATGACTTGAATGATTTTTTTGATCAATCTCTTGATGGCGAATTTATCGAATGTTTGGAGACCATAGAGTTACAAGAATCATCATTGCAGACTTTTCATGAGGAAATTCCTGATGAGGACATGTTACTAGTTCTTTCAAATTATGAACATTCAGAAGATGTTGCCTGGGGGTGGGTCGTCAGTAGCAGTCTGTTGTGCGAATAGTTCCAAGGCAGCAGAACGCGCTGAAATCTAGATGGCACGAAGGTGATGTCTAGTAAGTTGCCGCCCAGCAAATAACGGCGTGGGGCACCGCGGGGGTGAGTGAGTCCAGTAGGCACCACAGCTATTCTTACCGGCATTGCAGAATTACTGCTGGGGACAATGCCTGTGCTGTAGCGGGGTCACAGCAGAAACAAAAAGGATTCTGTTGAAGATGTTGTTGGTTTTCAATTTGAAAACAGTTCTGGTGTCAACTGCTATGCTAATGTAGTGGTTAATGTTTTGTTTTCTCTAGAAAATGTAAAAGAGGGGGAGGCAGTCCAAAGTTCTGGTAAAATGGCAAAGGAAAGGATCGGTGGTTTGAACTATCAGTCAAAAAGGGGAGGGGGTGCAACAATTTTTCCTACCGGGTCACAGTGTGCTTTCACCGGAACTGAGGTTTGCAGGATTCTAGTAATTCAAAGTGAGGCTGGCGCCAGCATGGGAGCGCCGACGTCCCGCGGATACAGTTTCGTCACTCCACGGGCGATCATGGCAGTCATTCCCCATCGGGGGTGTCTGCGGGGGTCGGAGACTCCCGCGGCTCCTCTAGAATCTTCAAGGTCGTGGAGGACTACGGTGGTGGAGTCAACCAGTGACCGGGCCATTTCTTTATGCTGGGCCCGCTCTTGCCAGGTCGATCGCCATTTTGAGAGTTCGGTAGCTACTGGCGATCGCGGGGTCAAATGAGCGGACGGGCTCCACCCTGCTGGGCGAGACGTTGCAGCATCGCCACAGTGGAAGAACCCTTTTCCGGGCGCCTGGAGCGCTGAGGGTGCAGGTGGGAAGCCTCCACTGGGGAGGCGGGAGAGGCCTGTTCGCACCGTCTCTCCCTCCCAGTGCACCCCACGGCGTCTCGCTTGAGATTTGTTATGGCCGGACCAGGCGATGTGGACGAGGGGGGGGGGTCGGAGGCATGTGCAAGACATCCCCCCCAGTGTTGTCAAAGCCATTATTGAAGAAAGAAGAAATGTCCCGTCCGTCTTCGGGCCGGGCTTCCGGTGGATGTCGGCCGGACGCCCCTTGCTCTGGCCCCATGAACGGGTTCCTTGGTTTATCGGCTGCAGCCGGATCCCATCGGCCCCGGCCGTTGGTGGCCGGACCGGTAGAGAATGTGGCGGGACTACCTGAAACTGTCAAGGGCCACCGCGGCCGGACTGGGAGAGAGAGGGGAGGGTCGAGAACACGGACATTCCCCCCCCTGCAACTCTCCAGCGTTGTCAATCCCCCTGGCCGGGTCCCGCTGGCCTCGGCCTCGGCCTCTCCTCCGGCTACACCCTACGTGATGATCTCCGAGGCGTGGCAGCAGGACCCGCCTTATATGTGTTGCTTCCGGCTGGGCGTAGCCGAAAACCTGTTGCCCTTTGGAAGTTTCTAGAATGGGGCGGATGTCTGCTGACTTCTATCTTTCCCAGTTTGCCGTTATTTGGCCGTGGCAGGCGGTGGGACAGACACGTTTTGGGGCAGTGAGTGGCGATGTTTTCAGGTTTCTTATTACGGGCTTACTTCTAACGTTTCCTGTTTCTAGGACAATAATAGGTTTTATCATTACGTATTGTTATCGTTTCTTTGTTTGTTATTTAATAAAAAGTTCATCAGTGGCCTACTGATTTTCGTTTTCCTATTCTTTTCTTTCCAGGTTGTTTCATGCTAAAGTTTCTGTTAACAGGATACAGTGATCACTTCGTTATTATTGCATATGTCCTTTTCACTAGGGGTGCTCTCTTGTTGGGCCAGATGACCTATCTCTAGTAAATGGTCCGGGTGAAACAGGTGCATCAATCAGTGGGGAGTAGATAGGCATGACAGATTACAACGGGGGAGAAAGGTCCGCATTACCTACACTTTCACTACTTGCAAAGATTTTCCTACATTTATTTGCAAACAGGGAATACCTCCAAAAAGAACTAATTCCCAAACAGTCAATGTTCGGACAATCAATCAATCAATGAGGAATGAAATAGGTACGACGTGTTAAAGGCTTGCGTTACCTACCCTTCACTATCTGCAAAGGGAGAGAGAATATTCCTGTTCTTCCTCGTTTGCAGGCAGAGAAGATCCTTAAGAGAACCAACTTCGAACAATTCAATGCTCGATTCAAACAATCAACAAGGGGTACTGTGAACACAAATGAACGCCGCTTATGTACATACACATTGCTATTTTCAACAGGTTGTTCCTAATGTTTCTATTTTAGCGAGGTCAAAAAGAGATCCCATTAGTGGCCTACTGATTTTGCTCGATTCCTTTTGTTTTTTTACACGATTTTTCGCTATCTGCAAAGACTAAACAGAGTATTGCGACTCTGTGCTTGTTTGTAAATAGAGAATGAACCAAAGAGAACAATCAATCAAATGGAGAGAGAAGCAGGCACGACGGATTACAAGGGGGGAAAGGCCTGCGTTAACTACCCTTCACTATCTGCAAAGAGAGAGTACTCCTAATAGAAATGAGGGGTGGGGGGCAGCATTCAAAGCAGATCAGTGTGCATAAACACGAAAATGTTTTTACTTACCACGTACTTGACATTCGACAGCTTATGATATTTGCTATTAAAAAACCATTGAAATTCACTGAAAAAACCATAGGTTATAGACCATATATAGTTAGGAATTAGCATTTACAAAACCTTGAAAATTCACTGAAAAAACCATAGGTTATAGACCATATATAGTTAGGAATTAGCATTTACAAAACCTTGAAAATTCACTGAAAAAACCATAGGTTAGAGACCATATATAGTTAGCTGGACATTTTATTGACATAAAACCAATGAAATTCCATATATAGTTAGTTGCACTAACTATATATCGCGCACCCGCAATCCACTGCTGATGATGTCACATATTACATCATTCATGACATGGTCAGTGACATCACTGATGACATCACTGATGACATCTCAAATGACATCATTGATGACATCACTGATGACATCTCATTTGACATCAATGACCACATCACTGATGATATCATTCATGTGACAATACAATGCATCTCCTCACATTTTAATATAACCTCTGTTTCACCCAGTGTTAAATACAGAGTATAATTTTTGAAACCATTCACACACCAATACTAGTTACTACATACGCACTCACTGATTGCTACGTCTACACACACCTTCACTCATTCACCCATACAATCATTCATACATACAATCACTCATCTTTACAACACTATCATATGCACTCATACACCTATACAGACACTCACAGTCTGCCACTCATCCATGGAGATACTCACACACCTAGTCAGTCCTGTAAAGAATCAATGACACTTCCATTTTCTTGTCTATACAGTTAAACATAGAGCACCTTACATTTTCAAACATATACTAACACATACTTACCTTCTTATACAATCATTGATACAAGTACACATTGATCTGCACAGAGTCACACACCTCCCAGCTAGCCACACACACACTCAGTCTCCCATACAAATACTTGGGCAATCAATCAATAACCCATATAGTTAGTCATATAGCTACTGATCAACACATGCAGCAGTTTACAGAACAACAGACATAATGATGCACAAATTAAGACAGTTTAGTCACTAACCCATGCACTCAGTGAGACACATTTAATCACTCACTCATACAGTCAGTCATGCACCTACTAAATCCTTCGTCCAGACACTTACACATCCACTCATTCTTCAATATGTAAGACATATTTAAACTTTACAGAAACAAAAAATCACTGGATGTTGTTATCAGTGATGTCATCAGTGATGTCATTTGAGATGTCATCAGTGATGTCATCAGTGATGTCACTGATCATGTCATGAATGATGTAATATGTGACATCATCAGCAGTGGATTGCGGGTGCGCGATATATAGTTAGTGCAACTAACTATGTATGGAATTTCATTGGTTTTATGTCAATAAAATGTCCAGCTAACTATATATGGTCTCTAACCTATGGTTTTTTCAGTGAATTTTCAAGGTTTTGTAAATGCTAATTCCTAACTATATATGGTCTATAACCTATGGTTTTTTCAGTGAATTTTCAAGGTTTTGTAAATGCTAATTCCTAACTATATATGGTCTATAACCTATGGTTTTTTCAGTGAATATATATATATATATATATATTTTTAAACAAAAGCCAAGGATTACCAACAAACTCCTCAGGGAACGGGTTCTTTCTTACGTGAGCGTGGCCTCAGGTGAACTAATTTTACAACCATTGTGCACAAAGATCCAGGAGCACTCTTGGGTTCCACATATGATTTTATTATGACTGAAAAAGACACGTTTCGGCACAATCAACATTTTCAATTCTGGAAATAAAGTAAACAAGTTTGACTTCATATCTCATTAAATAACAGAGTTCATCTGCCCATTGGACAGAAATTCATGGCAATTGACAGTGGGCAACATTTCCTCTTTACTAGTTGAATTAAATGTCCACCATCACAGTGTGTTTATTAAAGCAGTAGTTGATCCATTGCATGCTTTTGCAGCCACAAATGTATGCTTCCCAATCAATGCTGCAAAGCTCAAATTGAAAAAATAACAAACTGTGAACTAGTCCGCACTCCGCCATCATACACGTGTTTTCAATATTATTGTGGCAAAATCACAGAACCACTGAAGGGAAAGTATCGGCATCACACATACTTCAACTCCCAGCATGCATGAACATTGCAACTCACCTGAGAGGCTCACCGGAGGGCAATTACCTATTTGCATGAGGGTGTGTTACTGCTTCAGTGTATTACAAGCAGGCCTATGAATAATGAACAGGCATCTCCGAAACGTTTCAGGCCATAAACAGAATCAGAAAGAAAATGACGGTTTTGAAAATAAAACGTTCTGGAAAATCATCCAATGAGAGTGTGTCTTCATATCAGGGAAGCAATGGAAATATATATATATATATACGACAAACTGGCACAGCGAGAAACAATAGATGAAATATCTGGAATACCAAGTGCCACAGAATTGATCAATAGTAGCGACACAGAGGGTGAAACACCAGACGCAAGAACTGGACCATCCAAAACTACAGGAGGAAGACCCCAAACAAATTTTTTAGAGGAATATCGCCTCATGCGAACAGGGAGGCAGATTCCGAGAACAGTGCAACCTCCAAAAATGAGAGAATGAGGACAAGGCCAAAAGAGGAAGAGAAGAGGAAGAAACATGGAAGAAACTGGTGAAGACAACAGTGGATCAGACAGAGGATCAGGAAGAGGACGAGGATGTGGAAGAGGACCCATGGGAACCAAGAAAACCGGTCCAAGAAACGAACCATAATGGGTGACGAAATGGTAAATAAAACTATGGTAAATCTGTCACACAGACCGCTTAGCATGGAAGATAAAAGAACACGATGGTTAGGACTTTCCTTTTGCCCAACCAGTAATTTTAATTACTGAAACTAGAATAAACTTATACAAGTTTTTCCAAAAACTAAAACTAAAAAAATTGCATAGCAACAAATGGATGAGACCTCCAGACCATACTACCAACAGGAACGCTGAATTTAATGAGGTGGATGAAACAAAATGTATCAGTATAAGGGATTTTGAAACACTCACTACGTTACAGAATCTGCATGATGACCCAGATTGTGAACACACATACTGAAGAAATAATCACTGATCGACCGGCAAGAACTGGATTCAAACCTAAATCAAATTTCTACCCTAATCTACCGCATGATAATATAGATGCTTTCCACGAGACAATGATGAAAGATCTTATGAGATTTCGCCAAAAAGTAAATAAGAAACAGGAAAACAGAACATCTGGTAACTTCTCAAAAAACAATGGGAAACTGTTAAGTACTTGGCAGAAGATGAGACTCTGGTAATTCACCCGGCTGACAAAGGCTGAAATATCGTTCTGTGGGATCGCAAAATGTACATAGAAGAAGCCCACAAACAATTGAAAGATCCAAAATTCTATGTGGAAACTAATATGGAAGAATACAATGAGAGTATTGTTAGCTTTGGCTAAAGACTTACCCAGACGCCCACAGATACCATATAGAAAAGGCAAGAACTTTAAGGCCATCCTCATGAAAGGTGACATAAGCAGCAAACAGGAAAATACACGTCTTAACCTAAAGGGGTTCTTCCTGGGTGGGCTTTGCAAGGAGTGCCGCAATAGCCATATGCGGAAGAAATACCAAACACCTATATCTGAGAAAAGTATAGAACCGTTCCTTACATGTGGATCCAACCATGTCATCTATATTCTAGAGTGCCCGTGTAAACTAAGGTATGTAAGCAGCACCACCCTGGCAGCCAAAAAGAGAGTGATATAACATATGAGGGAAAGCAACAACAAAGACCCACATTACCCTGTAGCAAGACATTTCTCAGAGTACCATTTCTCTAATAGTTTTCTGCTAACTGACAATGCAGTAGAGCAGATAAAATACAACAGAAGGTGCAGAAATAGGGAGCTCCAACTCAGACAAAGGGAATCTTGGCATATTATCAACTTGCAAAATAAGTACCCGGGAGACCATAATCAGGACGAAGAATTGAGTGTGCACCTACATGAACATTAATCACACCTAAACTAGGGTTAATCTGGGTAGACTGGTTTACTAATGTATCATCATAACTAGAATTGTGTGTATTCTGATTGGAGCACATTGTGCAGAATAGTCTGTATATCATATATGTAAAACTTGGTTTTAACCATTACCATAATATAATTTTGGATTTTCTTTGTGTTTTCTTTTAAATCACAGGAGGAAAGGAAGGGCTCAACCGAGGAGTGGACTTGATATCGCCCTACCCTTTTCTTCGATGTCATGAAATAGAGTGATGAAAAGAATATCACTACACAGTACAGATAAGAGAACCCTTCTGTTCCCAATAATCATTTGTGTTCTTTACTCAAGAAAATATTACTTTGAAGCAGATTATGGGAAATAGGGAAGCACATAATAATTGTAAATCCCCCGTTTAAATTGCACTAGTTTGAGTTTGGCATAAAAACATATCTATGTGGGAAAGCGGAGCACATCAGAAAAACGGACTCTCTGGGTTAGGCTCAGGAATGGTTTACTCTTTGGTGATATATGGCACTATGCCGATACGAACAGTGTACAAGCCTGTTTTATTGTATTTCGAACCTACTGTGATAGGAAAATGGAATTCATGAAATATTAGGCTCTGAACTTAATAATATACATAATACATATACATAACAACTGAGTAAATCAATATGACACAAACTGTTCAAATAAACAATCTGTTATGCATTACAGATTATATGAATACACATGGCACTATGTCAACAACAAGCCACGATCTTCCTACCTCGGGCGAGGGCAGACAGAAGGAGCAACTTGGGTGACCAACTGGCATGGTTGTAAATTCAGGACAGTGAGTGTAAAAATTCAGGACACAGTGTCAAAATTCAGGACAAAAATTCAACACGGAAGGTCAAAATTCAGGACAAAAATTTGGGACAAAGGGTACGTATAACAGACGCTACGAAGGAGGCCGCGCAATAGTATATTACAGGCAGGGCAACAAAAGGGCATGAATCCTGATCACTCATTCATGAAGTGTCTCGTTTGTGCAAGCTCAAAAGACTCTCCATTCGTAAGAACTGTTCTCTGGCTCTACTGTACTCTGGTCTACACATCTCTGCACATGATTGGATCAGATAGTGGAGAATGGAGAATAAGTATTCATCAGGCGGTCTGTGCAACTGCTATTTTTCTGTGGGTAGCCACCTCCCAGAGAGTTCTGACTGTCTTGGCCAACAGTACTCGACCAGAAACACAACCTTATTTGACCGGCTTCAGGCCTAAATGATAAAAGTTTGATGTTGTTGAAGGAAATAGCCAAGAGATCAACACTCCCACCCACAGTGCTTGGAAACCTGGAGCGCAATCCCTTGACATAGTATTTCCCGCAGAAGTGTTCTTGAACTCCCTTGACACAGAATTTCCAGCAGAAGTGTTCTTGAACTCCCTTGACACAGAATTTCCAGCAGAAGTGTTCTTGAACTCCCTTGACACAGAATTTCCCGCAGAAGTGTCCTTGAACTCCCCTGACACAGAATTTCCCGCAGAAGTGTCCTTGAACTCCCTTGACACAGAATTTCCCGCAGAAGTGTCCTTAAATCCCTTGACACAGAATTTCCTGCAGAAGTGACCTTGAAGTCCCTTGACACAGAATTTCTGGCAGAAGTGTCCTTGAAATGCCTTGACATAGAATTTCTGGCAAAAGTGTTCTTGAACTTCCTTGACATATAATTTCCTGCTTAAGTGTTCTTGAACTTTCAAGATTTTGTCATGAGCATCACTTATGAGTGCAACAGTGACCCCCTGGTCTTAGCGGAGTAAGGGTGGTGTCAGAAACAGGTGAGATACAAAGCTCTAATGAGCCTTGTTTACTTTCTGTACCTCTCAGCTACATCATTTGAAAGTAAAGTCATGAAAGTTCTAACCAGTAGCAGGTTGTAAGCTAAGCTACACACTTGCTAAACAAATATTTATTTTTGAATGTGAAACCAACCCCAGTAAAAGGTAGTCTGTCACTCCTCCACCCCATGAGCACGTGAAAGGAGAAAGAAATAAGTACAGCGGTGGGGGAGAAATTGGTAAAAGAGAAAATATATGAGGGGAAAATAAGGAAGGAAAAGCATGAAGAGGACACTAAAGAGAGACAGGCGAGAGACTGAAAGATAGGGGTGTGATAGAGAGACGGATTGAATACACAAGAGAAGGGCGACAGGTGTAAGTGAAAAATAGACGTATGAAAAAGAATGAGGCAGGCGATAGGTGATATTCACATAGATAGTTGACAAAGAGACAGTCAAGAATAAGAGAGAGGAAAACTGGTGATTTGGGATGACAGTATGAGTGTTGTGATATACATAGAGGCAGATGCCGAAGAGAGACAGGAAGAGAGGAGCGACAGATGTGAGAGAGGTGAGATAGAGGCAGGTTATAAAGACAGATGAAAGGGTGGGGTGGTAGACAGGTGAAAAAGTACAGATAAAAGAAGGGAGACAATTGAGAGTGTGGTGACAGACAGGTTAGGTTGTTTATAGTGAGAGAGAAAGAAAATGAAACTGGAGATAAAAAGACAGATACAGGTTAAAAAAAACAGCAGGGGAGAGGCAGGAAGGTGGAAAGGTGAGAGGTATGGACCTGATATGAGGATTGGTGCAAAAGAGACAGACAAGAGGTTATACGAGAGGTGGAAGGCAAGTGAAAGAGGTGAAAAAGTGACAGATCAGGTAAGAAAGTCAGTTGAGACTCATACCGATACAGATCTGCGAAACGGCATCAAATATTTTCGCCCAAACACATCCAAGTAGCAGGGAATTCTACTAGAGCCAAGTGGTGCCCACCGGAACAGGTTTTACTTAAATATTGTTTTTAAATCCAGACAAGCTATCAACCTCTCAATAGCTGATGAATGACAAACCGAGGGAGGATGAGCATGCAACTTTTATTCACAGCTAGGCTGAACATCACCTTTAGAGGTGAAACCCTTGGTGAGGTTTCTCGAGTCATAAACAACATGTACAGAAAAACACGCTGTGATATCGATATGATCTTCTGCTCCTGCTCTCAGGAAGACATTTCATGTTGGATGGGATATTGTTCTCCAGATTCCAGCTTAACTGGGTGCTAAAATGCAAATGGTAAAAACAAATATGTTTCTGTTGAATGTGCAGGCACAAGGCCTCGAAATAGGAAAAACATCTAAAATTGAACTTGGTATTCCATATTCAGCATGAGTTCCCTGATTTTGGGCCCAATACCTTGTGACTCCTTGTAATTGGGGAAGACAGTGACTGAAGACATTAACTTCGGCCCAGTATCCCCTCATCTCGTTAACAAGCATTCCTCTTATCTGAAGACTGAGGCATAGTTTGAAGGGGAAGAGGGCGAAGGAGAGAGAAAGCTAGAGAGAGCCTAGGAACAAGTACATTTGGGGAAACAGCGAAAACAGCAGACAAACTTTGAAGAACTGGAAATAAACACACACACGTAAAAGAAGGACGAAAAGCACATTTATGTAACTTACCGACTGTTTGAGAAGTTCTTTGCAAGGGGTAATAGGGCAAGGGGTAATGGGGCCCGTGGCCGACTCTGTGGTCCAGAGACTGGGGCTGAGATAGTCTGCTGGCCTTGTGAACGACATCACTCCCTGAAAAATGCATGAGTCAGATCCTTTAAAACCAAAACCGAAAGTGTGCTTCTACACCTACTAAAGTAATGTAAGGTTGGTGCCCTAAAGTTCTCATTGGCCTGAAGCATCAGGGGCAATAAGAACAATCCAGCATTAGAGGAGCAGCGAGAACTAGCGGTCTTCCTGGCGCCCCACTGAGCCCAACTCTTTTTAACCCCTTGGCTGCGGCGGTAATTCCGCCGCAGCGCTAGGGGGAGGGGGCCGCGCGGCGCCACCATGCTCGTGACAGAACCACTCCATCACGAGTCTCGGGCGCGCTGTGCTTGTGACGGAGTGGTTCCGTCATGGCCCCGCCCCCTCAATAGAACGCTCAGCGCAGGCGCAAAATCGCTGCTGCGCAGGCGTGGCGGCGGGGCCGTGACGGAACCCCTCCGTTATTAGCACAGCCCGACGTAGCTGGTGACTTAGTGGTTCCGTCACCAGAACCCAAAGGGTTAAGGTCCATCTGGCTCCACTTGTCTCTCTGGTGCTATCCTTTGGAGCTAAAGTAATCTCTAATGCTGACGACACTTATGTGCAACATGGACAAGATGGAGGTCCTTTTATTTGGGGCATTTCCACCTGACTGGTGGCCCATTTGTTGGCCTGATAGAGCTCCTTCTCGTTCTTCAGCAGTGGATTAAAAAATCTTGGGGTTACATTTAATAATAGTTTATCTGTTCAACCGCAGGTGTGCTCGGTGGTTGGAACCTGTGCTGGTTTGCTCCATTCTATAAAGACATTTATCCTGTTTCTACCTTTGTCCGCTAGGAAAATGGTCATCCATGGCCATATTACATCTTGGCTGGACTACGCCAATGTGCTATCCCTTGATGTTCTTGAATATTTGACTAAGAGACTTCAGATCATTCACAATGCAGCTGCTCGGTTCATTCTCACACGTCCGTATCAGACATCCCTCTCTCCTCAAAGTCCAGAAGTCTTGTATGATTAATTCCTTTATTTTTTCAATAGAAAGAAACGAACAGCCGACGCGTTTCGTCCCGGAAGGGACTTCTTCAGGGCAAGTATAGAATGAAAATTCTTGGCAATGTAGATGGTCGTGTGGCGAAGGCGGGGGCGAGATGATCCCTGTTGTGATTTTTGTTGTGATTTTTGAGGTGGTAAAGGAAACGTTAGAAAAGCAAAGGTAGCCCTGGGTAACATTAGCCAAAATGAAACCTCCACCCCCCAGCTTGGCCCCTGGTGAGGTGACAGGAGCCCATAAACAAAAACAGTTTGCCATGCCCTGGGCTCCGCAGGAGCAGTGGCCGCTGGTGACATTTGAAAGTGGTGGGCGTAAAAGATTGTGATGAGTGCCCAGTCATTAGGAGAGGTGGTGGTGGTTGATTTTTCCCTGAGAAAAGTTTGAAAAAATGGTGCCTTGCCAAGAATATTTGAGAAAGCAAGAAGGTTAATAAAGCAATTGTGAAAGTGTAGGTATTACATCGTTAAGGAGATTTCATATGATAATGACGTAGGGAACCGCTTATTCAGTATAACCACATAGCTGTTAGTTTGTCTGACATGGCTGCCCATCTCTCTCTGCCTGGCTCCTCTCGAGCCCCAGCCTCTATCTTCCCTCCTGCCAGGCCCTACTGTTTTTGTGATCTCCCTTATCTCCATCTAAGTCCTAGACAGTCAACCCCTTGTGCTGCCTGTGTTCCCTCGGTTCCAGCACATTGTTTGTGTGCTAGAAGTCTCCTGTGCTATTGTTCGACACCTTTACATTGCTCGAATGCTCCCTCTCCTGATGCTCTTTCTGAGCCATTAGCCTCCTGTGGTTTCCTTTAACTCCAGTGCTTTAGTCCTGCAATCTCTCCTCCCTGTGCTCTCTCCTTCACTGCACCCCCAGCCTCCTGCAATCTCAAATCTCAGATCCAGATCATTACGGTAAGTGAATTCTCCAGATCATTCTAAAATACTCTGTTCACAACAAATGCACACTAACACTTGTACATGCAAAGAACTATCCACAGATCTGTAAATCCTACAAACCTACAGAACCATTCCTACAGTGACATAATTGATCCACATTATCCTTAAAATTCTCTGTATACAACTCCCTTACTCCACACATGCATTCAAAGTTGTGATTGGCAGGGTTTGCGATCGCAAAAATGCCTCGTACGTGAGGCCTTTACACACCATTTGCTAGTGGGATACGCTAGATGCACTGTGGGATAGACTACCTTAAATCATTCCTTATGTTAGTCTGTGTTCTTTATTTAGCCACACAAAGGAAGACCACAGAATGGTAGGCAACAACAACATCAAAATATAAAGAAGAGTAAAATAAGTATAAGCAACATAACTAAGGAAACAAGACAGTGAGTACTCTAGCTTCCCATTCTGCATGCCAGATGACACATTAACCCGCTATGCTACTTTGATTCAAATCTGGGACTTCACAAAATAATTTCTCTCCAACAAACGCGTTTACATCCAGAGTTCTCTTACTATTCCCTGAGAATTACTGGGCACTTTACAGCAGATGGCTTAACCCATAAAATATTTACCAATGCAGACTTTGCAACCAATTAAGCAGAACAGATCTACTGTCATGCTTCTCCTTGTTTCCAATTTCTTTGAGATAGTGTTTAAAATAATAAATATATTAGTTGAGGGCCAGATTTTTCATCGGATTGCACCACTTTTTTGGCACAACTCTGACACCAATTTTCATTTGTTAAATCTCATAATGTGCTGAAATGTTGTACACCTGATAAATATGTATGAGGTCTTAATATCTGATGTCACTTCCAGTTATGTCACGTGCAATGTCGCGCATCGTGACATCATGTGCTGTGATGCACGCGTCATGATTTCACTTGGATACTGCCTATCCTGATTAGTCCCCCCACTTCATTTTTTAGGACTTGTGCCCTGTATGATACCATATCAGAAATCCGGTTAACCAAAGCAAATTTTGTTGAACCTGTTGGTTTAATGCTACCACTTTCAAATGGCACCTGCTGCCACTGACTTTGTCTTAGCTATTAGTGATGACCCAGACTAAGATGATAGTATGATGCATTGTATGGAAAGCACTGCATGGTCTGACGCCTAATTACCAGGTTTTCTTGGTTTTCAGCATGAGCTTCATTTATTCTTTTTCTCAATGTGTTCCTCCATGGATTCTTAAAAAGCGCACTTACTTCAGAGACTGACCTCATGAATTCTGACCAGTGATATTAAATAGGTGCAGTGTATTACAATAATTAAGTAAGGTGAAATGCTTGCTGAAAGAGCTGGGGTTTGAGCCTTCCTTTCAACACAGTCAGAACTCCAAGATCCCTAATAGGCAGCAGAAAGCCATTCCATTTCAGGCCACAGAAAATGAAAATGTAGGTCCACTCTGCCTAGTTGGTCTGAATCTTGACACACAGAGCAACATGTTGTTTTGCGGTCTGCAGTGCTTTCTGGGGTTTATAAATTGTTAAACGTGGGAAAAAGGAAACAATTGAGCCCAGATGGTAATGTGTACCATACATAATGATTTAATTGTGTGCGTTCCTTTATTGATAGCTGTTGCTTAATGATATAAATTATGTAAGTCACTGCATTTTGGAGTTGTTGCACCTAATCAAGCAAATAGCTGCATACATTAGTTAACCCCTTCGTAGCTGGGGGATTCCCCAGCTGTGCTGGGGGGCGGGAGGGGCACGTACAGCGCCCTCATGCTCATGACGAGGTCAGCTCGTCATGAGCCATGGCGCTCCGGTGCTCATGACGAGCTGAGCTCGTCATGACCGCTCCCGTTCCAATGGAACGTTCAGCACAGCGGGGGAATCAGCCCAGCGTGCGAGCGTTCCACGGAACGGGCGCGGTCATGACGAGTTCAGCTCGTCATGGGCACCGGAGCGCCGTCTCTCATGACGAGCAGAGCTCGTCATGAGCATTCAAGAGGTTAAGAATTAAGAGTGTATAAGAGAGAACTAACACTTTGTTCCTGCCGAAAATGAGAGCTGTGAAACTCATACTTAAAAATGATTAGATGATAAAACTACTTGCAAATGTTAAATATCCATTCACATAGAATAGTTGAGAGGGTTAATTCTGCCATCACAGCCACCTGATAGTTATCATTGTCTTTTATATATTGTTAACACAATATTACCTGAATTTGTGTTCTGCACGCTCACCCTCGAAGCTGCCTCTTGGTGTTCTTGACAAATAACAGTTGTTTATTGTTGTGGAACTTAATGTAATTCCTGTTATCCACTTATAAGGACTGTGCTCCCACCTAGTTTCGAATCTGTTCAAAAGTCAATGTGTGTGGCCTCCGGAGTCCTGTTTCTGCAGCCCAAAGCTGTTCCCTAAGCACTAGTGCCCAACAACACAGTGGATATGAAAGAAGGACCTTTAATTACAGACAGGTAAGCCCTGCATAAGCCTGAAAGAGCATATGTATGCTTTTGTAGCAAAATGCAAAGTAACACTTACAGTTTTTATTTATACTTCTGCTCTGCCGGTCGTTCACTGAGCAGTAGTAGTTCCACTACATCCTAACTATACCTGGCGCCCCCTTAACCTTAAAGATAAAAGTAGTATTGCAGTGGCCACTGGTAACACCCACTGAGGAATGCTGCTCCACACACGATCGGTTTCTGAGAAGAGCAGTGAGTGCAAGAGGCGGCCCAGCAAATGCTGTCACTGGCCGATTATCATTCTGTATGTGATAATTAGGTCGACATACAGAATGATAATGCGCCTGATAGCAGTCTGTGCCAGCTCGGAGAGGGGCTGCTGCAGGCCTCTGACCACAGCAGGAACGCGAGCTGGCCCCTGCTGTGACACTTACAGGACTCTCAGGCTGCTGGCAGGGGGCAGCTGAAATTACAGACAAAAGGCGTCCGTGAAAGAATCTTTCACGGGACAACGGACAAGAGGCCCAAATTACGGGCAGTCCGTGAAATTTACAGACGGTTGGTCTCCCTAATATATATATATATATATATATATACATATACACACACACGCACACACACTTTGCATGATCATGTGAGGAGAAGAAAGCATTAGTCTGTCTTCTGGAAGGCATTTACACTAGTAGGGCATCCAGATTCTAATTTCATTAGTATGAAAAACATTGAGACATTGACTCGTCTTTGGTTCTCGCATTTCCCATTAGTTTTACATTTCTGTTATTCACTTGACTTTAATGCAGACTAGCAGGTACAGCCGTTTTTATATTTCCTTTCTCTGTGACCCCCATGTACCGCTATTCTTCTCTATCGAGGTCATACATTAAAAGTTCACTATAATTTCAAGTCTCATCATTTCATATATTAAAACATTTGGAATTGTTGACTTAACTCAAAATAACTTAATGTGTATTTATCTTGTGCTAAATCTTGCAAAATGAGAAAAAACACAATTTTAAAAGTTGTATTTCTGTACGACGTAGTTTTGCTCTTGGAGCAATTGTTTGCTTGTTAAATAATTTAAACAGTATTTTCTTTGTGATGCATGGCATTTGGAAATGTACAAGTTTCGTTTTTAGGAATTCCTGTGGGTTTTCATTGATCTGCTTTAAAACAAGAATTGCCAAAGGGGGAGTGTATTCCTCAAAAGACCTTTGAAGTTGAAAAAACAGAATGATTGCCTATGCATTTTTTAGGGCTTTCTGTCAGAGCTAATGATGCTGTTAGATCCCACAGTGGCAAGGAATGCCTACAGAAGTATGTCAGCATCACAGCTGGCGAATGTGGTTTCTATAAAATGAACCTGGGAAGCTGACAAAGGAAACGGAGAGAAGACTATTACCTGGAAGCGAACTCCGGTTGTGACAGAAATCAGACTGGGAACAGTTCGAACCACAATAACAAGTCTAAGAGCAAAGAGATAGGATTGTGGCATACCTTGATAAAATGCATGTCAAATGTATACAGAATCGCTAGGCTACACCTGACAAATACTAAATTTCCAACTTTTACAGAAACTTTTTTATTTGAATACATTGATGCAATCATTTATGGGTATTTGTCATAGGGCAGTGCAGCATCTCACCTTGCTCTGCTGCCCTATGTAAATGTAAATGTGGTAGTATTTGTATAGCGTCCAAATCGACCCCCGAAGGGGTATCTCAGGCGCTTGTATGCATACCGCTGTGGAACCCTTCCTGGCTTTTCCCTGTGAAGTGCCCACTCCTGGGCATCCCCAAGGTGAAGCCAGGCATCCTAGCGTTGTTGGGGCCGTTGTTGCCGAATGCCGAAGTGAAAGGGCAGGAATGTACTGTATTTATCCAGTGAAGTGCATTTCTGTACTTTCCCCCTGCAGTCATGCCATTTCTGCAGCCTAACACACACAGACTGCAGCAACCATAGAAAGAGGAAAAAACGAAGAAAAATAGAGATATTTCTCCTTCTTATGCCTCAGGTAGGGAGGCATAAGATTTTGACACATTCTCAGGTTTACAAGTGCTTATGAATCTGGGAATGCGTCAAAAACCATGGGAGTTGCATAGGAACACCCACGCAATGCCCATTGAATGCCTCCCTTGCGCAGTACTAAAGATTTATGAGGCCACCTAAAGCTATGCGATGTGGCTTTTGTTTGGCTTCATAAGCTTGACTCAGAGTCTTACGTTATGCATGGTGCACATGTGATGCAAGACTATCATAAATATGCCTCTTTCACAAAACAAGGAACCCGGAAAGGCCAATTGGAGGGTAGAGATGTCCTCACTAAAGAGGTAGTAGGGGATACGTCCTTCCTATGGAATATATCTGAAAACAAAAAAGTATCCCTTCACTTGTGGAATCAGACTGGTTCCTTCAATAAAAAAAACATACAGGGGGCACCAAGGAAGTTTACGCCAGATTTTTGCCAAGCCACTTTGGTGGGTGAGAGGGGAAAGGGGCCCTTTTCTTAGTATAGACTTCACTCGCTCTAGTAGTGACATGCTTCATCATCGTGCTCACCCCAACTCATAAAGGACCGGGTGGGCTCAACCATATTTCAGGGAGCACTTATGAAGACTTGGCATATGGGGGAGTAACCTTAAAGATAAAATTCCTCACCCACTTCTAAAGTATCACTCTTTTATGGAGTGGGAGGGAAGGTTAAAAAACAAAATGCAGGGATAAAGGATATAATGGTTCTATGACCTTAACTGAGACACCAACATGTTTCAGCCCTTCCTAGTGGCCTAACAAAGGTCGTTGGGATGCGATGAAGTCACTTTGACGTGAGTGTAAAATGAGAGAGAGTGGCATGCAACTTGCATGTGTGTTTTTAGACAAAAATGTGGATTTTGTTTATTTTGGAACAAGCCTAATACTTTCCCCTGTTTTTAAAAGGAATTACCTGGGAAGGAAGAAAAAGGACAATCATATACACTTAAAATACCATTTGTAGTCAATGTGTTGTAAAGCCAAATGTGGTGTGTTTTTATTGCTGCTGTGATCCATAGGACAGTCCCCGGGCAAAACTAAAAAGTGATGGTGGCTGGTAATGGGGTACACCAGAGAGGACATTGTTCTTATCTGATGGCCTGACAAACTATATACCAGTGACTCACATACTCATCTGTTCGATACACTATGTGATTCATGGGATGAAAATGCATGCAATTTATTCATACATACTCAAATTCACAATTAGTGATCAAAAATATCTGTGTCACACATATAAGCAATGTATCCTGGTTTTGTGAGCAAAGTCTAGTTATAGTGGGTGGTAGCACTGACCCCACATTAACAGGGCTTTTGCTCCCAATGGGGGCACGAGAGGGCTGCCTTGTAGTCACACACTGCAGGTAGGGGCAACAAATTAACAGAAATTGTTAAAGAAAAATATATAGTTAAAGAAAAAAGCAAGAGGAATTCTCAGTGGAGGCTTTGTTTGCATAGTAAATACCTTGTTGGTAACTTAGTTGGCACTTACTTCGTCAAAGGTCTGTCCCTACTGCAACCTACTGTCTGTTCTGCTCCCCTGCTTGTCTTGATACTGATATGGTTTGGTGGGAGACAAGGGAGAAGAGGCCGGAAAGGGGGGGCATCGCATCCAGTGAAACAACGACACAAGAGAACGTGCCAACACCCGGAGACGAACCAGGGAACAAGAACAAGGTCCTAGCAACATATAAACATGGTGGTAAACCTTTCCAATGAACCCATTTTGGATGACGAACTCAGGGTTCTTAACAAAGGACTTGGTTTCGCCCCCACAGCAGAGATGGACAAGTACAAGTTCACATGTGCACTACCAGAGTTTTTCAGAAAGATACGGATCAAGGCCATCTTCATGAGCAATCCTCCAGCAGAAACAGAAGAAGGATACACTACCCTGAAGAGAAAATCCTATTTTACACTTCCTCTCTCTACCATCCCTACTGAAATTCTCGCTTTCGAGGAGGCAGTAATAAAGGACATTGAAGAATACAGCCCTAGATCCAACACATTTCACGACCTCTCAAAAAGAAAGACCGATGCCCTTAACTCCCTCAGTAAAAAATACAATATCGTAACTAAACCAGCAGACAAAGGTGGGGGCGAAGTAATCTAAAACAAGGAAGATTACAGAACACTTTGCTTATTGTTGTTACAAGATGAGAGACACTTTACCATTTTAAGCACTGATCCAGCTAGAGAAATCCAACACAAGATTAAGACACTACTAGAAGAAGCAACTAAAAGGGCTGGATCAATAACAAAGAGAGAGGGTTACTGACCACCTTGGAGCTAAGGACCCATGGTGCTACACAATCCTGAAAATACAGAAAAGAAGGATCCCACCTCCTGGGAGACCAATTGTTTCAGGCATCAGATCAGTTCTGGAATCTTTGTCACAGTTTGTCGACTGGTACCTAAGGCCACTGGTTACCAATGCCAGATCCTACCTTAAGGATGCCACACACCTTTTGATCATCCTTAGAGAATTGGACTACGATCCTACAAAAGAAACTATGATGTGCTTGGACGTGGAGACACTTTGCACCAGTATCCCCCAAGAAGAGAGTCTGAAATTAATACAAGACCTTGAGCAAAGCCAAGAATGGAAGCAGGATACGCCATGTGACTGGATTATGGAATTTGCCAGATTAGCACTAACAAGATCTACCTACAATCCCACGGAACATCGATGGGTAGTACTTTTGCCCCCAGTGTGGCATGCCTGTACATGGGGTGGTTTGAAGATCATAATATCTGGGTGTTATTTGTGTAGATCCTTCAAGGTTTTTCTACAGAAAATAATAGTTGAACTAAAAATATATTGAAATTGAGTTGACAAAAACAGCCATGTGTGCCTACATTTTCAACTATAACGTCTTTTAACTATGCTAGATTTTTTAAAGCAATATACTGCTACATCCACTGGACCATTCTGGTTGCAGGGTTATGTCAGGCTTGTAGGTTCACCAGGAATCCGAGGTACCCAGAGCCAACAACTGAGCTGCACCCTGAAATGGTTTTTCATTGTGTACCGGTTATACAGCAATTCAGTTGGTAAAATATACAGAGTGAAAAATAGGTATCAAAGATACCTATGTATTTCCAAAATGGGGACAAGATATGAAGTTTAGAAGCAGTGGTAATTTGCACATCTCTGAATTTGTGGGTAGTCACTCTGGCATGTGAATTAGGGGGCATTTCTCCAAATGTCTTCTTTGTTTTACACACTGTAATAGAAATACAACTGGAAATAACACTTGCAGTACTATTATGTGTTTCTGTAAGTTTCCCAATAAAAATGGTACCTCACTTGTGTAGGTAGGCCTAATGCCAGCAACAGGTCAAAGCACAACATGGACATGTCACATTTTCCCACTGAAAACAGACTCTTTTTGTAATGAGCCTAGCTGCGATTTTCGGGCCCTAGCTCAGCTAGCACCTAGGGAAAACTAGAAAACCTGATATTTTTTTTAACTAGACACCAAGAGGAAGCCAGAATGGGGCAACTTGTGTGGCTCTCACCAGGTTCTGTTACCAAGAATCTCTTGCAAACCCCAAACTTTGCAAAAAAAAACACATTTTCTTCACATTTCTGGGATGAAAAGTTCTGGAATCTGTAGAGAGCCACAAACTTCTACCCACCTAGCATTTCCCTAAGTCTCCAGATAAAAATGGTTTCTCACGTGTGTGAGTAGGCCTGGTGCCCACAACAGCAAACAGCCCAAAACGCACATGGACACATCACATTTTTCCACATAAAATTGGCCTTTTTTGCAATGTGCCTAACTGTGTGTTTTGGGCCCTGGTTAAGCCGGCACCAAGGGAAACCTAGCATACTTGTGCCTTTTAAAAAAGTAGCCCCCAAGGGGAATCCAGGATAGGATAACATCCCTTTCAAACCTCAAACTTTGTCAAAAACACATTTTCCTCACATTTCTGGGATGTAAAGTGCTTGAATTTGTGGGTAGCCTCAGACTTCCACCCACCCAGCATTTCCCCAAGTCTCCCAATAATAATGGTACCTCACTGGTGTGGGTAGGCCTAGTGCCAGCGACAGGAAATGGCCCAAAACACAAAGTACTTACATCACATTTTTCCACAGAAAAGTGACAGTTTTTTGTAATGTGCCTAGCGGTGATTTTTGGGCCCTAGCTCAGCTGGCACCTATGGAAACCTAGAAAACCTGTATATTTTTTAAAATTAGACACCGACGGAACTCCGGAATCGGGTGACTTGTGTGGCTCTCACCAGATTCAGTTGCTCATAATCCCTTGCAAACCTCAAACTTTGTACAAAAAAACTAATTTTCTTCACATTTCTGGGAAGGAAAGTTCTGGATTATGCAGGGAGCCAGCAACTTCTACCCACCCAGCATTCCCCTAAGACTCCCAATAAACATGGTACATTACTTGTGTGAGTAAGCCTAGTGCAAGTGACAGGAAATAGCCAAAATACAACATGGACATATCAAATGTTTTCTTTGCATTATTCCTAGCAGTAGATTATGGTGCCTAGCTAAGCCGAAACCAAGGGAAACCTAGCAGACGTGGGCATTTTTGAAAACTAGGCACCAAAGGGAATCCAGAATGAAGTAACCTCTGTGGCTCTAACCAGGTTCTGTAACCCAGAATCCCTTGCAAACCTCGGACTTTACCAAAAAAACACATTTTCCTCGCATTTCTGTGATGGAAAGTTTTGAAATCTGTCGGGAGCCACGAAATTCCAACAACAAAGCATTTCGCCAAGTCTCCCAATAAAAATGGTACCTCACCTGTGTGAGTAGACCTAGTGCCACCGATAGGAATTGGCCCAAAAGGTACTGTGGAGACTTCAAAATTATCGATCACAACAAGACATGGTTTTGCCAGGGAGTCACCTGCATCTTTGGTCCCAGCTTGGTGACCATCTAGGGAAACCTACCAAACCCAGATATTTCTGAAAAGTAGACACCTTGAGGAGTCCAGGGATATCTGGCTTGTGTGGATCTACCAAAGTTTTTTACCCAGAATCCCTTGCAAACTTAACCTTTAGCTATAAAGTCCCATTTTCCACACATTTCTGTGTGGCAAGGTTGTGAGATCCCTGCGCCGACATAAACTTCTCAAAACCCAGCGTTCCTATTAGTGTCCCAATAAACGGGATACCTCACTTGTGTGGGTACCCAAAGCAGAGTTAGACTAAACACTTATGAAATAAAACTGCCCTTTTGGACCCACTTTGGCTCCCCTCAGTTTTTCATTTTATATGTTTTTAGGTTCTCTGCTTTGGACACCCACAAATGTCAGGTATCATTTTAATCAGAAGACAGGGTTGAATGCTGGGTTGTGGGAAATTGGTCCAGCACGGACATTCCACAATTTTTCCACACAGAAATGTTAAAAAAGTGTGGCTTTTTGGCTAAATTTAAGGTCTGCAGTGGATTCTGGGTAATAAAAAGTTAGAGAATCCACGCAAGTCACACCACCAGCCAAGTGCCATCCCTGCACACCACCAGCCAAGCGCCACCCATTTACTCTGCCAGCCAAACTACAGACCATGCACAGCACCAGCCGAGCGACAGCCCACACACACCACCAGCCAAGTGACAGTCCAAACACACCACCAGACATGTGCCATCCACGCAGGCCGCTAGCCAAGGGACCATTCCATAGCGCACTGCCAGCCGTGTGCTAGTCCACACATACTGCCAGCTAACCACAATTCTACATACACCGCTAGCGAAATGCAGGTTCACACACAGCCAGCCAAACACCAGTTCATACAGACCGTTTTGTTTTGGGGTGGGGACATTAGCATGCCTATTCATGGCAGACCCAACCCCTCTTTTAGATCAACAAAAAATCCCTGGTGTCTAGTGGGCTTTCTGCCCCGTCAGGCAGGAAGACTGGGGTTAATAACCTCCATCTGCCTCCCGGGGTAGAAAGACTGTCCATTTTGAGTTAGGGATGGGGCCATTGACATGCCCATTGTGGGAAGCCCATTGTGGGCAGAAAGACAAATAATTGCCAACATTTTATGGGGAGAATAAATGCCCTTGCCCAGGGGTCGCTCCCCCTTCCTGGTGTCTAGTGGGTGAATCCCTGCTTGGGGATCGTTCTCCTGTGGTGAACCCTTAAGCAGGGATACACTAGAGGAGATTCTCCCCTTTCCAATGATACCTCTCTAGTTTGCCTAAGTGCTTGGGGGGCTGAGATATCCTCAGGAGCACATAGGCAGTGAAAGTGAAATGAGCCAATCAGCTCATTTCACTTTCACTTTCAATGTAATGATGTAGGCACGCCATGCAAGCCGATCATCACAACACTGAAAAAAATTAAATGCCTCAGGTAGCTTAGGAGGCTGAAAGAAAAATTAAATCCCTCTGCTGTTTACAGCAGAGGGATTTTCTGAATGATGTGCCAAGGACATAATGGCCGAGGATGTAACCATTACATCCTATGTATACAAGGGGCTAACAGACAATGAGAAATCAACATTGTCTAGAGGATGGCTGTGTTGGTAAAGTGTGTCAACCACCGAAACTCACCCTTTGTCTCAAAACTTGGGGAAGCCTTAGAATTTGGAAGATGAAACGAAAATGCTGTCATGCTGTGAGAGGTAAGTTTCTTCCTTTTTAAAGCACTGGCAAATACCACTCAATTCAGCTCCTAAAATTACAGCATGCATTCCAATCCTTGACGCATGAGGATGGGAATGAAGGCTAGTCCCCAACAAAATACAGAAACCACAAATTGGCAGAGCTACTGTGTCAGTAAACTTTCTTTCTGCTCTTCTCCTCTTTTTAGAATTGGTAGAAGCACATTGATTCCAATGGTGGAACTGCAGGTTACTCTTGAGTCAGATGATCTGTCCAGCACAATGCTATCCGGTCACAATATTAGTCACTTCACTCTAATCAGTATAGAATGACCATCACGAACTAAGAGCACCGTGTGAGGCACAGCAGTTGTAGGACTTGGCCATTTCTTCAGTGTCACACCCAAACTTTTTGCCTTCACCCCTCCTTTTCCTTAATTTGTTTTCATTGGCCTTAGTACTCTGTGCAGTTTGCCACTGCTTAGCAGTGCACAGGCTCTTGTGCTCTCTCCTCTAAACATGCTAAAATTGAGTTATAACTGGGCCTGTATTATCCATTGTGCCCTGTGAGTGCAACAAGTGTGTGATCCCACTTGGAGCGCCCTCAGGGCACAATGGTTGTACAGAAGGGGATACTTGTGTGTCCCCTGCTGCAATACAGATAGCTCTGCCACACATGGTGCACCAGCGCTATCATGACAAGAGGGCCCCATGCAAATGATGGAATCACTCTGCATCAGCTCCTTAGCTGTATAACTGACATGGGCGCAGAGCCAAACATTCCTTTGAGAGGTTTACTAAAATTGCACCACAAAAATATGGCACACTCACAGTGTAGCTCTACAATCAGCCTTTGGTAGGAGAGAACCTGTGTCCCCTGTGCCCCTCAGACATCCCCTTGCAGGTGGGTGCTTTCACTCACTATATCTGCCTGCAAAGGAACCTCTAATCCCCCTAGAAGTGCAGGTGGGGTGCCGCCTGCACACTGAAACATGGAGCAGCTTTTAAACTGTTGTTTTGTTTTCCACTTGGATGCACTGCCTTGTGGTTAGCATGACTGCGCGGTCGCCCTGGGGGCTGCACATTCATTTTAAGACAGCAAACTTTCCTTATTTCCGCAGGGTGTGTCTTTTGAAAGGAGCACCGGGGTGCAAACAAGGAAAATACACCCGATTCTTTATACGGCCCCTGAGTTTACACATATGTCCTGTGTAGAGTTGTATACCATATACCCAGGGCTTGTGAAGAAAAACAGCTACTAGTGGGATTGCAGCATTTATTGTTCCACCCACTTAAGTAGCTCCTCAAATCATGTCCCAGGCTTGGCATTGCAGCCTGAACTAAGTTTTAAACTGCCAGTTTGACCTGGTGATATAACCTCCTTGCCAAGCCTAAAACCTCTTTTTTCTTGCAAATAACGTTGCCCCCAATGTAGATCATAGGTAGCCCAAAGGGCATAGTGTGTTGTATTTTTTTGACTGTAGTTTTCCAGGTAGTACAAATCCTTCATCATGTCATGTTATGACAATATTTGCCATAGTAAAGAGAGGTTGAACAGTATGTGTCAAGCATTTCATCAATAGCCTAAAATAATATACATTAGTAGTAACCATGTAGTTATTAGCCTGATAACATAAGGAAGAACACTCATGCAATAAACCCTTCGACGAGATTGTGACTCAAGACTTGGTCTAATTAGAGCTTTCCACATTTATGCCAGATACCACAGCTGTTGTATTTTACTGATACACCCATCATTGGGGAAGGATAATCGGTTATGTGAGGCACAGCATTTTGGGGGGTGGGGTGAAGTGGGCATTTTAGTAGTGGGACCATGGGCCCCTATACCATGGCTTTAGGGAGAGGGGGTGCTGCAGAGCGTGATGCACTCTGGACATAAACTGAAGGAAGTGACCTTGACTCAGAGAGTATGGGATGTGTGTATCAAGTGGGACCATGTTTTGTCCTACTCAGACGGCATGGCATCACCTCTGTTTGCATCTTCCATAGCTCACATCAAGGCTTCCCAATTAACTGATATAGGTTTCCTATGTCATTCTCTATAGTCTTCTTGATGCAAGACTTCAAATTCCAGGTAAGCCCAATACCCCACATCCTTTCTCCAATGTTCCATCTCTGGGGCATTGTGAAATTTCCACCTTATAGTAATTGCCCTCAATGTGCAAAACAGTGTCAGGTCAATAAATGTTATGTTAAACTTATATTTCCGTGGTCTCTGTTAATGCCTAATAGGAAACCCTCCACCGAATGTAAATTGGCTCAACCAGTCACATCATTATTTTTCCCAATACTGCGATCCAGTAAGCACATAATATGTAGGAAGTCGACTAGTTCCACAGTGCAACTGGCACATTGTGCCCATATAGAAGGGAACATCCAGTTGAGTGCCCACAGGGTAAGATATGCTCTATGCAGGATATTAAATTGTATGTATTTAAATTATGTGACACCTTATCGGGGTAAACTAAAGCTTTCCCCACTCATTATCTTGTAAGTATCATCCTAGGTCTATATCTCATCTATCTCTAAGGGACAGTATGTCCTCCCATGTGTACACCAACAGGACTTTGTATGTTCATGATATCATGCGGCTACCTAATACTACCATGTAAAGTATTTACACCAATCTATGTGTGGAAGGTTCAATGGGTCTCCCTTATAGCAGTTGTTAGACCTGGCATCTTTGGCGTGGTTTCATGTATCTTTTTGCCTCTACCTCCTGTATTTTTGATGCTGTGCTGGATTTCGTTTTTGCTGGTTTAGATGCTTTGGACACTCTGCCACTGCTGATCAGTGCCAGAGTGTAAGTGCTCCCTGTGTAAATTATTATTCTGATTGAATATACATGTTTGGCATATTTGTATCACCATGAAGTCCCTAGTAAAGTGCACTGGGTGTGCCAGGGCTGGTGATGACAAATGCTACTAGTGGGCCTGCAGCACTGATTGTGCCACCCACAGGAGTAGCCCTAAAATGATGTCTCAGGCCTGACACTGCAGTGCCTGTGTGCAGTTTAGAACTGCCATGTCCTCCTGGTCAGTGTCCCCACTGACCAGGCCTAACCCTTCCCTTTTTGTGTACATCAGTCACCCCTATGGAAGGCCCAAGGTACCCCCCTGGGCAGGGTGCGGTGTATGTAAAAGGTAGAGCATGTACTAGTGCAGGTGACATGCTCTGGTAGTGAATGGCAGCCATTTTCGTTTTTCACTACTGTAAGGCTATCTTGCTCCATAGGTTAACATGGGGGATGCTGGCTACAGTGGTTAACAGCATTTCTTCCCCTAGGAACAAGATAGGACATAAGTATCTAGTATCCCTGAATTCAGAATTTAATAACGCATCTTTTAGGAAAGGTTGTTTTTAAATCCTGTGTTTGAGAACAGCACTTTTAGAAAGTTGCTGTTCTCTTGTCTGACCCTTCTGTGTGCCTGGGCCTGTTTGTGTATTGACTGTCTGGTTTGAGAGTGACAGGGGCTGGGGGATTCCCCAGGAGGCTGGATGAGTCAGCACTAGGCTGAATGACTGCATTTGCAACTGGAGTGGTGGGAGGAGTTAGCACCTGGGCTGAATAGGGCTGTGCCTGCCTTCCACAATGCTGGCTCCACCCCCTGCTGGGTGGCTGAGGACCCTGCCCCTCACTCTGAAAGGAAAGATGCAGCCAGCAAAACAAAGTACTCAGGAACCACCCAGAACTGGTTCTGACCGGGCTCAGGGCCCACATGCACCCAGAGAACAAAGACTTTAGGGGTATAAGTACAGGACCCCTGACAACAGAAAATTAGATCATCCTGGAATCAAGAAGGAACCTCTGCCAAGGAGAAAGTTGAAACTGAAGAAGAAAGACAGTCCTGCTGTTTCTCTGCTGGACTGACCTGTTGCTTTGCTGCCAAGGAGAGGGGAAGGACTTTGCTGTTGAGCTGTGTCCCCTGTCTTGAAGGAATCTCCAAGGGCCTGAGAGGAGCTGGCTCCCTGTTTTGAAGTCCCAGGAACAAAAGGACTTCACCCCCAGCTTCCCTGAACTCTGCTGATAGAGTTCTGTCCTTCCTAAAGTGTTTGATCCAGTTGTGGGGCCTCTGGAAGTTGTACCTGAGCTGGGAAGCTTGAACCTAAGCTTGAGTGACTTTTGAAAACTGAAAAGTGTCGCATCGCTCGCTTGCGGAGCGCATCCCCGACAGTGCGAGAAGTTTCCCGCCGCTACGGAGGTCGAGATCGTCGCAGCGTCTGACGCCACTGCTAGAGACGTCGTATCCTTCGTTTGCGGGACGCACCAGACCGGTGCAGGAGAATCGAACATCGCTGCTAGTATCGTCGCAGAGCCTGTCGTTGCTGGGTGAGATCGCCGCACCGCTTGCTTGCGGACCGCATCGCGTCGCAGCGAGCATCGTCGCAGAACCATCGCATCGAGGAGCTGCGAGAGAGAGGATCACCGCTGGACCGCTCATTGTCGCCCCGGAGATCGTCGCAGCCCCTACGAGATCGTCGCATCGTGCCTTTGCGAGAACAGACTTCCTACGGAACCTACGCACCGGAATCCATACAAGTGGCCTTCCTCCCGATACAGACCGGATTCGTCGCAACACGCCCGCTGCTGCAGCGGGGCTGTCGCATCGCCTCCCCAGGGTATCAGGAGCAATGCATCGCTTGTTTTCCACCGCACCAGCTTCTGCTTTTGGAACTTTGTTGCAACTAAAAGGTACTGTGAGTAAACGTGATGCAACTGTGAACTTTTCACGCATCAGTAGAGAATTCTATCGCAACGTAGAGAAGTTTATCGCAACCTAAGAATTTTAACGCAACCTTAAGAACTCTTTTGAAACCATATTCTTGAACTGTGTATGTTGGTTTTTTGTTGTTTTGGTCTTGTGTAGTTTAGATTAAAAATACCTTTATTTTTCTAAACTGTTGTGGAGTCAGTTTGTGGTGTTTTCACTGTGTTACTGTGAGTGTTGGTATAAATACTTTACGCATTGCCTCTGGTTAGCCTAGACTGCTCGTGCCAAGCTACCTAGCGGGTGAGCAGGGCTTATCTCAGAGGGTTATCTCCTTGCCCTGACTAGAAGCAAGGGTCCCTATTTGGACAGTGGTAACTACCTCTGCCAACTAGAGACCCCCAGATCTAACATTGGTGGTCAGGCGGTGGGATTTGAACTTGTATTTGTACTTGACCCACAGTAATTGGTGTACATTACTAGTGAGTGCAGACCACTACGCCACCACATACTACTGGTTTTTGGTTTTGATTTTTCTATTTTTGAGTAACTCTTCATAGCATCATGTCTGCGAAAGGAAAAGCACTCAGTGAGGGGGCAGAAGTAGAGATGGAGTTTGCCATTGGAGATTTGTATTCATACAAAGTTGAGCAACTTAGGAAATTCTGCCTTGAGTTTGAGTGCCCCATAAAGAGCAACTATAGAAAGGAGGAGCTGCAGAAAATCTTGAAGGCCCATTGGGAGGCACAAGAGGGAGATGATGATGTGGATGTAGAAAACAGTTTTCAAGTCACAGATTTGCCAGTCGGCAAAGTAGGTGCAGGAGCTGGCAGCAACCATTCTAGCAGGGGCCTCTCCCCAGAAGAGTTACAAGAAAATCAGAGAGTAAGAGAGTATGAGTTGGAAGTCATGAAAATGAAAATGAAGCAATTGGAAATGGATAAAGAAAGAAAAAAGACGGCGGAGGAGAGCAAAAGTGCCCGCGCCTTGGAGGAAAAGAAATTGCTTTTGGCTCATGAGTTGAGCATGAGAGAGCTGGATCTTAAAGCCAAGGAGGTGGATGCCAGTTCTAATGGTGGCAGCGCGCAGCCAGTGCAGGGGGGTAAAGTATACATTCCCAAGGACCTGGTGCAGAATTACCATAGGAGTGAGGATATTTATGACTGGTTCACTTCGTATGAGATTGCATTGAGAATGAATGGTGTGCCTGAACAACATTGGGGGGCGGGCCTGAGGAAACATTTTGAGGCTTCTGGAAGGAGTGCTCTAGCGCCCTTAGAATTAGCAGGTGCCATGACCTACCCCAATATGAAGGAGGCCTTATGTCTCAGGTATGGCCTTACTCCAGAGCAGTAAAGACTGCAGTTTAGGAACTCCAAGAAGAGAGAGTCTGAGACTTGGATGGAGTGTGTGAATTTGTACTCACGTGCACTGGAAGGTTGGATGAAGGGCAGTAAAGTAACTGATTTTAAGGGGTTGTTGCATTTAATCAGTTGGGAGCACTTGAGTAGTCTTTGTGTTCCAGAGCTGCGCCAGCATCTTTTAGACAGCAAGCTGACAGACCCCATTGAGCTTGCTAAGGAGGCGGACCGCTGGACCAGTACCAGGGTCCACAGAGGAATTGTGGGTACCACAGCCAAAGGTGGGCAGGGTCCCAAGCAAAAGAGTGGGGGGGACAAGGGTAATCAAAAGGAGTTCTCACAAGGGCCCCAAAATAATTCCCAGGGAAAGGAGTCCCAACCCCACAAACCTAAACAGCCATGGCCCTCTAAGAGCAGGCGGGACAATAGAGATAGAAGGCATAACTAAGGCCGCCCTACCTGCTATCACTGCAATGAGGTGGGCCACATTGCTCCAAAATGTCCAAAGAAGAAGCAAGCACCCACTAGTGCTCCCGCCCCAGCTTTAGCTAGTGTAGCTTTGGGAGGGGATTTGGTTTCTAGTGACTGGGGGGAGCTAGCGGTTATGACCCTTGTCTCTCTAGGAGACCAAGTGGTGGTCCAGGAAACCTTACTGCCCTCTAACACTAAGAAATATGGGCAGAAGATGACCATCAATGGGAGGGAGATTGAGGCTCTGAGAGACACAGGAGCCAGCGTGACATCCGTGAGGTGTCAGTGGGTGTCTGAAGAGCAAATCATCCTGGTGCGCTCTGCCCTGTAGTGGCCGCTGACAGCTCAGTGCACCTCTGCAAGCTGGCGCATGTTCCCTTTGCATGGGGGGGAGTCTCTGGTCTCTTGGAGGTAGTTTTCAGTGCTGCCTTGCCTGTAGACTATCTGTTAGGTAACGACTTGGAGAGTTCTCCATGGAAGGATGTGGAGCACAGAACTCATTTGGAAATGTTGGGTCTGCCTGCGTGGATCTGCGCGACCACGCGTGCTATGGCAGCCAGTATGGGTGATTCAGCAGAACTGGAGCCTGAAACAGTGGTCTAGAGACCTACCAGGAGAAGAAGAGGCAGAGGGCGCGGAAAACCAGCCCCAGCCGTTCCCACGGTCCAGGAGGAAGCAGAACCTGAGGGGGATGCCCTGGAACCTACAGGGAACAGGTGGCCGAACTGGGAGACCTACCTGAGCTGACCCATTGGCAGCAGGAAGGTGGTCCCTCCAGGGAGGAGTTCTGCCAGGCGCAGAAGGAATGCCCTTCCCTCGATGGTCTGCGGCAACAGGCTGTAGATCAGGCAGCAGGTGGAGCAGCCAGAGACCACTTTATCTACTGGGAAGATGACCTACTCTATAGCGAGCCTAAGTTTGCTGAGCCCGGTGCAGCCCGTGTGCTGGTGGTACCCGAGCGCTTCAGAAACTTCCTAATGGGTCTGGCTCATGACGTGCCTCTTGCAGGACATCTGGGGTAAGACAAGACCCTGAACCGGCTTGTCACCCACTTTCACTGGCCCCAGATGAGAAAGCACGTTGGTTCCTTTTGCAGATCTTGCCAAACCTGGCAAGCCAGTGGCAAGACTGGAATGAAGTTGAAGGCACCCCTTCAACCCTTCCCAGTAGTGAGCACCCCTTTTGAGCGGATGGGCATAGACATAGTAGGGCCCCTGGACCCCAAGACAGCCTTAGGCAACAGGTTCATCCTGGTCCTGGTGGACCATGCCACCCGGTACCCGGAAGCAGTCCCTCTCAGGACAATCACAGCACCCGTGGTGGGCCGTGCATTGATGGGGATCTTTTACCGTGTGGGGTTCCCCAGAGAGGTGGTCTCCGACCGGGGTACCAACTTCATCTCTAAGTACATGAAGTCTCTGTGGGAGGAGTGTGGGGTAACTTATAAGTTCACCACTCCTTACCACCCTCAAGGAAATGGGTTGGTTGAAAGGTTCAACCGGACCCTGAAAGGTATGATTATGGGCCTAGCGGAGCCCATGAGACAGAAGTGGGACGTCTTGTTACCATGCCTGTTGTTTGCCTACAGGGAGGTGCCTCAGAAGCCCTTAGCGTTCAGTCTCTTTGAACTCCTGTATGGTCACCCTGTTAGAGGACCTCTCTCACTGGTGAAGAAGGGTTGGGAAAAGTCCCGTGGGAAAACCCCCCAGGATGTGTTCAGCTATGTGCTGGCCATCCGCAACCAGACACAACGCTTCAGGAAGCTCGCTCAGGCGAACCTGGAAGCATGCCAGGAAGAAATGAAAAGATGGTACGACCAGAATACCACTCTGGTCGAATTTTAACCTGGGCAGAAAGTGTGGGTGATGGCGCCAGTGGAGCCTTGTGCGCTCCAAGACAAGTGGACTGGGCCATATGAGGTTGTGGAAAGGAAGAGTGAGGTCACCTACCTGGTTAACCTGAGGACTCCCAGGCAGCCCCTGAGAGTCCTGCATGTGAACCGCCTCAAACCGCACTTTGAGAGGTCTGAAGTGACTATGCTCATGGCTACAGATGCAGGAATGGAAGAGGATAGTGATCCTCTCCCTGACCTCCTGGCAGTTAAGGAGCAAGATGGGTCAGTGGATGGTGTGGTCCTCTCGCCCACCCTGACCCCAGAGCAGCAGAGTGACTGTCGCCAAGTGTTGGGTCAGTACTCCTCCCTGTTCTCCCTGTTCCCAGGTGTCACCAACTGGTGCGTCCATGATGTGGACACTGGAGACGGTCTGCCTGTGAAACAAACATTTTACAGGGTAGCTGACAAGGTCAGGGCCAGAATCAAAGAAGAGGTTTCCAAGATGTTGGCGCTAGGGGTGATTGAGCCCTCCAGCTGCCCCTGGGCTAACCCAGTGGTCTTGGTGCCCAAGAAAGCTGCTACGCCTGGTGGCCCTCCAGAACTCCGGTTTTGCGTGGACTACCGCGGGCTCAATGCGGTCACGAAGACTGACGCACACCCCATCCCCAGAGCTGATGAGCTCGTGGATCGGTTGGGAGCTGCCCAGTACCTCAGTACATTTGATTTGACTTCCGGGTACTGGCAGATTGCCTTAACTGATGGGGCCAAAGAGAGGTCAGCATTTTCAACACCAGAGGGGCACTTCCAGTTCCGAGTCATGCCCTTTGGGTTGAAAAATGCCCCTGCCACATTCCAGAGACTGGTTAACCAGGTACTGACCGGGCTGGAGGAATTCAGCGCCGCATACCTGGATGACATTGCTGTGTTCAGCTCCACGTGGGAGGAACATTTGCAACACCTCTGCGAAGTGTTGAAGGCTCTGCAAAGGGCAGGCCTCACTATCAAGGCCAGCAAGTGCCAGATAGGGCAGGTATCTGTGGTGTATTTGGGACACCAAGTGGGGAGCGGCCAGGTGGCGCCCCTACAAGCAAAGATTGATACCATTCTGGCTTGGGAGCCCCCCAAGACCCAGACAGAGGTGAGAACCTTTTTAGGACTCACCGGGTATTACAGACGGTTTGTCAAGGGATATGGCACCATTGTCGCCCCCTTGACAGAACTCACTTCCAAGAAGTTGCCCAAAAGAGTTGACTGGACTGACGCCTGCCAAACTGCTTTTGAAACCCTGAAAACTGCCATGTGCACAGCACCGGTGCTCAAGGCACCTGACTTTTCCAGTGAGTTCATAGTACAGACAGACGCTTCAGAGCATGGTGTGGGAGCAGTACTCTCACAAATCACTAAGGAGGGAGGAGACCAGCCGGTAGCCTTCATTAGCAGGAGACTACTCCCCAGGGAACGGAGGTGGAGTGCGATTGAGAGAGAGGTATTTGCTGTGGTCTGGGCTCTGAAGAAGTTGAGGCCCTACCTGTTTGGGACCCACTTCCGTGTTCAGACCGACCACAGGCCCCTCAGATGGTTAATGTAAATGAGGGGTGAGAACCCAAAACTGTTGAGGTGGTCCATCTCCCTACAGGGAATGGACTTCACGGTGGAACACCGCCCTGGCACAGAACACGCCAACGCTGATGGTCTGTCCAGGTTTTTCCGCCTTAGTGAAGAGAACTCCCAAGAGGGTGGGCAGTTCTCTGCACTTTCAGCTGGAGGGGACACGTGTTAGACCTGGCATCTTTGGCGTGGTTTCCCCTATCTTTTTGCCTCTACCTCCTGTATTTTTGATGCTATGCTGGATTTCGTTTTTGCTGGTTTAGATGCTTTGGACACTCTGCCACTGCTGATCAGTGCCAGAGTGTAAGTGCTCCCTGTGTAAATTAATATTCTGATTGAATATACATGTTTGGCATATTTGTATCACCATGAAGTCCCTAGTAAAGTGCACTGGGTGTGCCAGGGTTGGTGATGACAAATGCTACGAGTGGGCCTGCAGCACTGATTGTGCCACCCACAGGAGTAGCCCTAAAATGATGTCTCAGGCCTGACACTGCAGTGCCTGTGTGCAGTTTAGAACTGCCATGTCCTCCTGGTCAGTGTCCCCACTGACCAGGCCTAACCCTTCCCTTTTTGTGCACATCAGTCACCCCTATGGAAGGCCCAAGGTACCCCCCTGGGCAGGGTGCAGTGTATGTAAAAGGTACAGCATGTACTAGTGCAGGTGACATGCTCTGGTAGTGAATGGCAGCCATTTTCGTTGTTCACTACTGTAAGGCTTTCTTGCTCTATTGGTTAACATGAGGGATGCTGGCTACAGTGGCTAACAGCATTTCCTCCCCTAGGAACAAGATAGGACATAAGTATCTAGTATCCCTGAACTCAGAATTTAATAACACATCTTTTAGGAAAGGTTGTTTTTAAATCCAGTGTTTGAGAACAGCACTTTTAGAAAGTTGCTGTTCTCTTGTCTGACCCTTCTGTGTGCCTGGGCCTGTTTGTGTATTGACTGTCTGGTTTGAGAGTGACAGGGGCTGGGGGATTCCCCAGGAGGCTGGATGGGTCAGCACTAGGCTGAATGACTGCATTTGCAACTGGAGTGGTGGGAGGAGTTAGCACCTGGGCTGAATAGGGCTGTGCCTGCCTTCCACAATGCTGGCTCCACCCCCCTGCTGGGCGGCTGAGGACCCTGCCCCTCACTCTGAAAGGAAAGATGCCGCCAGCAAAACAAAGTACTCAGGAACCACCCAGAACTGGTTCAGACCGGGCTCAGGGCCCACATGCACCCAGAGAACAAAGACTTTAGGGGTATAAGTACAGGACCCCTGACAACAGAAAATTAGATCATCCTGGAATCAAGAAGGAACCTCTGCCAAAGAGAAATCTGAAACTGAAGAAGGAAGACTGTCCTGCTGTTGCTCTGCTGGACTGGCCTGTTGCTTTGCTGTCAAGGAGAGGGGAAGGACTTTGCTGTTGAGCTGTGTTCCCTGTCTTGAAGGAATCTCCAAGGGCCTGAGAAGAGCTGGCTCCCTGTTTTGAAGTCCCAGGAACAAAATGACTTCACCCCCAGCTTCCCTGAACTCTGCTGAGAGAGTTCTGTCCTTCCTAGAGTGCTTGATCCAGTTGTGGGGCCTCTGGAAGTTGTACCTGAGCTGGGAAGCTTGAACCTAAGCTTGAGTGACTTTTGAAAACTGAAAAGTGTCGCATCGCTCGCTTGCGGAGCACATCCCCGACAGTGCGAGAAGTTTCCCACCGCTACGGAGGTCGAGATCGTCGCAGCGCCTGACGCGGCTGCCAGAGACGTCGCATCCTTCGTTTGCGGGACGCACCAGACCGGTGCGGGAGAATCGAACATCGCTGCGAGTATCTTTGCAGAGCCTGTCGTCGCTGGGTGAGATCGCCGCACCGCTTGCTTGCGGACCGCATCACGTCGCTGCAAGCATCGTTGCAGAACCATCGCATCGAGGAGCTGCGAGAGAGAGGATAACCGCTGGACCGCGCATCATCGCCCCGGAGATCGTCGCAGCCCCTACGAGATCGTCGCATCGTGCCTTTGCGAGAAAAGACTTCCTACGGAACCTATGCACCGGAATCCATACAAGTGGCATTCCTCCCCATATAGACCGGATTCGTCGCAACACGCCCGCTGCTGCAGCGGGGCTGTCGCATCGCCTCCCCAGGGTCTCAGGAGCAATGCATCGCTTGTTTTCCACCGCACCAGCTTCTGCTTTTGGAACTTTGTTGCAACTAAAAGGTACTGTGAGTAAACGTGACGCAACTGTGAACTTTTCACGCATCAGTAGAGAATTCTATCGCAACGTAGAAAATTCTATCGCAACCTAAGAATTTTAACGCAACCTTAAGAACTCTTTTGAAACCATATTCTTGAACTGTGTATGTTGGATTTTTGTCGTTTTGGTCTTGTGTAGTTTAGATAAAAAATACCTTTATTTTTCTAAACTGTTGTGGAGTCAGTTTGTGGTGTTTTCACTGTGTTACTGTGAGTGTTGGTACACATACTTTACGCATTGCCTCTGGTTAGCCTAGACTGCTCGTGCCAAGCTACCTAGAGGGTGAGCAGGGGTTATCTCAGAGGGTTATCTCCTTGCCCTGACTAGAAGCAAGGGTCCCTATTTGGACAGTGGTACCTACCTCTGCCAACTAGAGACCCCCAGATCTAACAGCAGTATATTTAAATTCTGTTATAGAGCACGAGTTGGCCCTGTGGGAGGTCCCATTGCTCCACTGACATGGGAAAGGGAATCAAAACAGTTTCAGAGTAAAGATCCTCTATTGTTTCTATACCTTCTATTTTCCCAGGATTATATTGAGCGATTAGTTATCATAACAGTGCCCACCCGCAGTCGCCTGAGCGGAATTTCTGGGGCATTGGAGACAGCACTTCATGTACAGTCTAAAGTGCACTTCCAACAGCATACTGCAGTGGTAGGAAGCAGTGGAAGTACAGGATGACGATGCTGGCCTGAGAGGAGCAAGGACTGTAAGCCCCTTTCATCTAACTGTAGCTGGGAAATACCCATTTCCCAATTATGTTTACCTGCTAACCAACTGGCCACCCATTGTAAATTAGCAGTGAGGTAATAGCTCCTAATCCCCCTTTGTCAATGAGAAGGCTAAATTTGCTATGTGTTACCCTACGCTTGCCTGAAACCCAAATCAATTGCCCTAGTAACATATCAAGCTCTTTAAACACACTCAAGGGCAGTACGAAGGGGAGGTTGGCAAAGTAGTAAAGAAGGCACAGAGGCATTAGCATTTTGGGAAGTATCATGCGATCAGCCAAGAAAAAGTAACACAGGGGTCTAAGGGAATATTTTCCGACCTAACACTGCTATCGTCCCTAAACACTATAAATACCAACAACAAGGATAGCAATGGGTCAAGGTGAAACTATCTGTAAATATTCTGTACATTCCAGGGGTACAACCACGATATCTACTGAGAGTATAATGTAGAAAAATAATTATTCCCATCAGGTTACCGACCTGTGCCACCCTACATCATTTGGGATCCTTCAACTTGAAGGAGAAGTGGTTTTACCCACAGTAGATAAGGCAAGGTGTAGCCCAATCTAATCAACTGTCTCAAATGTGAGTATAGTGTACTGTGGCATCAGGAAGGAAAAAATGATTGACAGTGCAATGCAACAAGTGACAAAGTGTTTTAAAATTGGGTAGTGGAAATGGAAAACACATTTATTAGGTCCTACCCACTCCCAAAGATTAAGAACAGTGCAAAGTAGTATAAACAAATAATTACTACTGTTGGATTATGGTCGACATGTTTCTGCAGTGAATGTGGAGCCTATTGGTCTCCTACTGCTTCCTCAGGACCTTTACTAATTCTACTAATCATTTGGCCCTGATTGACCATTTAATCATTTGGCAAGAGCGAGACTATACGTATGTTACAAATGTATGGTTACTATCTGTAATGTTTTTTGTATTTTTTCACATATTCGCTTCTTGATACTGGGTGACTCTGGATCATCACAACAGGCGAATTGCAGGTGATATTGTTTTCACGTTATTTTAAGAGTATTCACTACACGCAGTAGCATTAGTAAAGGTCCTGAGGAAGCAGTAGGAGACCAATAGGCTCCGCATTCACTGCAGAAACATGTCGACCATAATCCAACAGTAGTAATTATTTGTTTACACTACTTTGCACTGTTCTTAATCTTTGGGAGTGGGTAGGACCTAATAAATGTGTTTTCCATTTCCACTACCCAATTTTAAAACACTTTTTCACTTGTTGCATTGCACTGTCAATCATTTTTTCCTTCCTGATGCCACAGTACACTATACTCACATTTGAGACAGTTGATTAGATTGGGCTACACCTTGCCTTATCTACTGTGGGTAAAACCACTTCTCCTTCAAGTTGAAGGATCCCAAATGATGTAGGGTGGCACAGGTTGGTAACCTGATGGGAATAATTATTTTTCTATGTTATACTCTCAGTAGATATCGTGGTTGTACCCCTGGAATGTACAGAATATTTACAGATAGTTTCTCCTTGACCCATCGCTATCCTTGTTATTGGTATTTATCATGCGATCAGCCACCTACAGGGATAATTTGATCCAGAACAATATCTGAGAGAACAACAACCTTATGGCTCATTGTAAATTACCTTCTATTGTTTGTTGTTGTTTATGATCTATGTTAATACCCAAATATTTGATTGTGTGGGGCTCCCATCTAAGTGTCTGGCTACCTAAGCTTAGTGGCCACTGCGGTTCAGTGACTCATAATTGACCGAGACCCCCAGAGACCTTATGAAAATGAAGCAATAATTTGCTGATTTGGGACAGGCTGGCACAAATATCACAGATGTAGAGCAACATGTCATTAGCATAAAGACAGACAATATATGACTCTCATCCCGCATATATCCCCAGCTCATCATCTCATACAGGGCTCTCAATGTTGTGGCCAATGGTTCGATGGCCAAAGCAAAAGGAAAGGTAACCCTGCCTGATGTGCCTGGTAATATTTTGTGCCTCGGACATAATTAAGTATTACAAGATGAAATGAACCTATTTTGATGTGTATGGACGAGTTCTGGGAAAAACTGTGGTACCCTGTCTGCCAACAGAATACTCAGGATCTTGTAGTCTGTATTCAAGGTAGATAACGGTCTGTAAGAATTCAATTCTGCAGGGCCTCTACCAGGCTTCAATATAGAGGTGACAAGTACTTCCCAAGTGGTAGCAGGGAGGGGGACATACGTCTTGGCTGAATTGAATAATGTGAGCAATTTAGGGGCCAGTAACGCTTCATAAGTCGCAGTAAAGTCTGTGGGCAGTCCATCGGGCCCCAGTTTCTTACCCGTAGTCAACTGCCACATTCTTTTTTTTATTTATTTTGTTGTAAGTGGCTCTGATTAGGCTCTCTTCTGGTCAGGAGATATGTGTGGGATAGATAGGTCAGCTAAGAAGTCCTTCACTCTCAGTTGGTTAACCAAGAGAGTAGGAGTTTCTCATCCGATGCAATCTTCTTTAAAAGCAAAGTTGAAATAATTTTGTGTTTAAATTTGTTGCCCTCTGTAGTTAATTATGTTCATAACTGGAGATTCTGGAAGTGGTGGTCTGATGAGCTGGGTCAATAGCCTCCCTGCTCTATCACTTGCTGTATGTTGTAACTCAGTGAATTTCATGTAGTTGAGGCACCAAATATATTCTGGAAGGTTTGCATTCGTTTTGCGCTTCTCAGACAGTTTGCTCTTCTTAGCGGGGTCAGTACTGTACTCCTTGTGACTGCTGCTCTACCATTTGGAGTTCTGAGTCAAGCATCTTCGATACCCTTACAGCGAAATGGAAACAAGCTCCTCCAATAATTACTTTAAAGGTATCCTCTTCAGTGAGGTCTGGATTAGTGCAAACTTCATTGCTCAAAAAATAGTTCACTATTTCTCATTGCAGGTCATCGCAAAAGACTGGATACTCCAGCCATGATGGCTGCATTCTCCAAGTTGGAAAAGGTTTAGGTATATTGCCCCAATGAAGTTCCACCTCCAATGGACAATGGTTTGAGACTGTTTTTCCAATATATTCAGCCATGTATATAGCTTTCTATAGATGAAAGGAGTAGAGTATATGATCTAAGTGAACATGTAGGGTGTGCATGGGGGAATAGCATGAGTACTCAAGAGCTCTAAGGTTCTGAGTGTATCATGTGTCCATCTGGAGCCTTTTGGTAAGCCAGTCTTTCAGGGCCTTTGCATTGCGAATAGTAGGAGCTCTTGGTAGGGGTGGGTGCAAACTTTCAAGGTTTATATTGAGAACAGTGTTATATTCACCCCCAAGCTCTAAGAGAAAGTCACCCAGTCAGCTAGTACTCTCAACAGGCTGTCTCAAAAGTGGCATTGGTCCATGCAAGGAAAGTATAGGCTACCCATGACTAGAAGATGCAGTTTAAATGACTCCGGAGGAGAACATAGCTCTCCACTGGTCCAATCCTTTTTTTAGTAATCACAAAGGGTGTGCCAGAGCATAGCTAGGTCACTGCACCATGGGTAAAAGAACTATAATTTGATGTGGGGGAATATTTGGCATTTCAATTTGCTTGCTACTGTAGTGCCCCAAGCCTAATTAAGGTAGGTCTTTTGCAGTAATGCTACAGTAACATGCCACCACTTCAGCTGCATCTGTTTTTTAGTGTTTAGCTGGATTACCTAGCCCGCTAATTTTCCATGTGGTGAACATAACGCACCATCAACTACTTTAGTTCATCTAGAGCTTCATAAGTATAGTAGAAGCTTATGATTATGCATAATTGTGATACTCCCATCAAACATAGGACCTCCTCCCAACAACTCCCAGTAAAGCACAGAAACACATGCAAACCTGAAGAATTCAACCTCAGAAAACAACTCATTGATTGGGAACAGAAACACATTTCAAATTTGGTATCTATGAAATTGTAATTGAAAATACTCTTTAATGGATTTCAAATTACAATTTTGGAAATCCCACCTTTAGAAAGTTTGTATTTTTATGCCCTTTGCGATTTGGTGCCTACACTCTGTCCTGGGTCACATGAATGGGTGTACCTGACAGTTAGACTTTGTGAATTCCACCCAGACAGTCACACAACAGAATGATTAGGTGTGCCTGAAGAGGTCATCTGCTGGCAGGAAGGGGGGTGGTGGACCTGGGCACAGACCCACTTGCAACTGAATAGGCTACTAGTGTCCCGAAAAGCACACCAATGTACCCACTGTTTCTAGATCTGGGTAGAAAAACTGTAACTGATCTGGTGAAACTTCGACCTCTCTTATACTGGCGAAGACTGTGGTGTACGGCTGAGCTTGCTCACTACGCCAAGGGCCTCAAAGATGTAATGGTCGCCGATCGATTTCACAAGATTAGATGACTGAGAGAGATCAGGGTGTTGCTGGAAAATGTAGGTTTGAGTGAACTGTGGGCCGATCCCCTTAATGCATCATTTCCTTCTAAGAAGATCTTGAAGGAGATGTATATGGACATGATCATGGTTACAGTATGCACAAATAGCTCAACAAGGCATTTGACTGGCCGATTCCTTGAATTCAAGATTAGGCCTGCACTAGAACAGTATTGGGATGTTATTGAAAAACCATTTAACAGAAAACTGTATTTTCAACTGAGAGTCGGTACACTACCCGTCAGGTCATTCACTAGTAAATGGACAGGGGTGGTTGAGAAGGTGTGTCCAAAATGTCATGAAGTACAGGAAACAAATAGCTATCTGTTGTTTTTTTGCCCTTTGTATTAGAAACCCGGTGCTATGTGGTTAATACCTATGTGTAAATTACTTGGCTTTAGTAGGCATGGAGACGCGCTGAGAGTACTAACAACGGATTCATCGCCACTAATAGCAACTGCAGTTGCCAAATTTTTGGGTTGGGCCTGGTCTATCCGGGCAAAGGCACTTTCTTAGGGCTGTTTATTGATCTATTTCTATAATGTAATCTTTGCATCCCATTATTTACAATGAACTGGGGTTATGAAATATCTGAGGAATATTGCTGATTTATGAATTTATTTTATCAATTTTAACAAGAGCCTTATCCGGCAGTTATATGAGGTTTAATATTTTCTTAAATTGTTCTTAAAATTTGTTACATTTATTGGTTTAAATTGTGTGCATCTGTATGTTGTGCTTTTATGACAAATCTGTCGAATAAAGCTATTTTTGACTTGACTTGAATAGGCTGTACTCTGACTTCACACAAAGGGCTGGTCACCACTGGATTGTCCCTGCAGCCAGCCTAGAGCCAGGGCAGAGGAGTCAGGAAATTCTAAGCACTTCAAAGGAACAATTCTAGAAACTTCTTCAAGGCACAAGGTATAAAAATAGTATCCTCTCGACCCACTTTTCTGTTCACTATCTGGACCTGGAGAAGCACTCTGCTGTTTGCTGCTGCTTTGGTCTGCTGTGTACTCCACAAGACTGTTTTGTTGCACTTGTAAGAACTGTTTGCTGTCTGGAGCCTGTCTTGAACCCTCATAGGTCTGCCCTGTTGTTTAAGCCCTGGTTGGCAACCTGAACCCAGGACTGCCAGAGTGACTCCAAGTACTAGTTTACTGGCTTCCTGTTCAGAGCCATGGACATAACAGGCTTCCACCATCTTGAACCTACACCTGGGCCCAGCCTAAGTGAGTCCTGAGCCTCCAAGTGGTGTCCCTACAGTCCAAGACAGTTGGTTGTGATATTAAACGTGCCCAGATAGCTAGAATCCAAAGCTTGGAACTGAGGGTAGACCGTAACCAACCTACTTGTCTATCTGCCCAAGTTGCATTGTCAGTGAGCCTGACTTTGTGGTACTCCAGCTGTATGCTTCTCTGCAGCAGCAAATCCTGTTCAGCGGTCTTTTGCCCAAAGGGGTATCTGGCCTTATGGAATTCTTGTCGCCCCCCTGGAGATTTTCGGCTTCAAATATGTGACTAAGTCCCAATGTAGAAATCTTCACCGCAAGTTTGTCTTGCGGGTCACTGATGACAATGCTCCTTCCTCAGACACCACCTCCAGCATTGCCCCACTGAACGTTACCTTCATTGAACATTTCTATTTTATTTCTTCTAAGCCCGAAGGTAAATGCTGACTCCTTCCAATCTACTTGTTGTATCCGACATGTGCTCCATCACTATCGGACATATTTTTCGACTTTGACAGGGTCTTATGCAATGAGGTGTCTGAGGCTGGTCCTTTAATCTTTGAGGCACTAATGTTTACACAAATTTTTAAAATTCATACCTTCGGCTCTACTGAGTTGATTTTTGTCAATTTAGTATCAAATAATGTTTTTGAAAATAACTCTATTTTTCTGGATTGGTGTGGTATTTTTCTTGTGTTTTATTTTTCCTTTATTATTGTTTGTGTGCTGCAGATATACTTTGCACATTGTCTCTAAGTGAAGCAGGACTGCTTTTGTTCCAACCTACCAGAAGGTTAAGCACAGGTTAATTTAATGAATTTTGTGGTTCACCCTGATTGGGATTGTGGCTGCTGCTTGAAAGGGATCTACTGCCCTTCATCCAAATGTGATTTGTATGCAATAGGTATGGTATGACCCTCATTGAAAATGTGCATTCAGTACTTCAAATGTGCATGTTGATGCATTCAAATGTCTGTAATCTAAGACCAGACAAAACAATTAATTATTGGGTTTAACCCCTTCCGTGCGGGCCATATTCTCCCGCTGTGCTGGGGGAGGGGGGGCGCACGCAGCGCCCCGGTGCTCATGACGAGCTCAGTTTGTCATGAGCCACGGTGGTCGTGTGCTCATGACGAGCTGAGCTTGTTATGACCACACCCATTTCATTAGAACGTATGCACAGCAGGAGAATTTGCCCAGCGTGTGAGAGTTCTAACGCTCATGACGAGCTCAGCTCGTCATGAGCATCCAAGGTGTTAAGTAGGGGAAACTGGATTATTCATGGGAGAGGTGTAATTTTCTATCACACCCTGGCACTCTAGCTGGTCTAAGATCTCTCTTACTTGTTTCTTTCACTCATGGTTAATTGGGTATTGTCTCTGTGTGTGAGGAATTGATTTTAATTGAATTTCGTGATGAGGTGATTCATCATCCCAACCAACATGATTGTGGTAAAATGCAGGAGCTAGTACTAACACCCATTCCTGCCCGTATACATTGTTAACTGATTCTTGTACACGGTCCGAGAAAGCAGGTAAATAACTTCTTCCCCCAGTGGACAATCCATTACGAAGTCAGGTGGTGAATCCTTTTCGGCCAAAATAATATCATATACATACGTCAGGTTCTCCCAAGACCTTTTACCTTCTTGAGTATGTCCATCTCCATTTGAAGCATTATTTCATATAAACAATGTGGGACACTTTCCCGTGTATCAGAGGTTTCCACTGTATCCTGGGCATTTCTAATTTTAATCCTGGCTACCTTCTTGTTTTTAAATTGAGAATGTTTATATCTTTTGTTGGTCTTCCTGTTTTATGATGTAGTCCCAAGTGAGATGGTTCTCCTTTTTTGGCTTGACTCGCTCCTCTGATTTGTGCTCTGACAGTCCGTCTCTCTCAAAACGCTTTTCAGATGAATCTTAAAAGGAACGAGAGGAGTGTGTATCAGTAACCTGATACCTGTGATTCTTTCTAAAATTGTCATGGTTTCTCAGGTTGTAGTTTCTCTTGGTCACTGCACGGCGAACCAACAGAAGAGATCTCAGTCGAAGACCGGCGCCGCCTGGATGGTCAGATCGGAAAGAAGGGAAGAAACGCCTTGGGTACCAAGACTCGGGTCTCTTCTGGCAGTGATCGCGAGGTTCCAAACCTTCGTCACGACCAATCCTTCGGGCATCCGAGTCGTCAATGAGCCCCATGTGTCGGGCGCCAATTTGTCGTACAGGCCTCAGCAGACCCGCTAGTGCAAGGGGTTCGCCCTTCTCAGCACGAAGTCCTCAGACCAAATAGAAAGAAGTTGGCACAGAAACTGGAAATAGAAAACTTAACATTTATTACACCTCATGAGGTGGTGCTACGGTTCAAACAATACCCTTCGGCATTGCAAGAAGTAGCACCACGAGCTAAGAAAGCATGGTTTATTTATACCCGCACAGGGGCTCAAAAGAAGGCGGTACAAAGCACAAGAGCACATTTTATGTACATATAATGTAATATCGAGAGGCACAATCGATCAGTGGGAGGAGCTAACAGTCTTGGGGGCTTGACAAACACATTCCAAACTAAAGCTAATCACTACCAGATGTGAACCCTAACGGTCAGCGGCAAAGTAGGGGACGCTATTTATAGCCTGTTACTGGGCAGATTCAAGTACCATGGACAGGAAGATAGGACAAAGCACATGGTCAACACGAGGCAGCATGTAGCAGACAAAATGACAGCCGTGAATACAAAATGGAGTCAGCTAAATGTCAAGATAACGGCTAGAACTAAGATGTCTTTTGCTAATGCTCAATCTAATCGCTGTTCAATTACAACACATGAGCTGGGAGGGACGAACGGATTCTGACACGTGCTCAATAAGAGTGAGGCCCCATTACACCCATGATACTTGGGGCGGACAAGTGAGCAGAGAGGGCCGGGAGCACTCAAAAGTCTCCAGTGCCCAGCGGCAAAAACAGCAGGGACCTGCGTACCAGCTGGAGCTTTCCAAATTGATCGGGCGACGCAGCAGCTACCAATGAAGTTCGAAAGGGGGAGTCAGTAAAGGAACTGGGGCCTGTCCAAACAACATATCCAATACATGGGGCAGTAGAGAGGCCCAACCTAACCCCAAGTCGCCCATGAGGTGCCGCTGAAGACCAACCTACAGGGAAAAGACATTTGGGGCTCCTGGTGACGGTTACTTCAACTACACACCGGACATGGAGCAAGTGCGAATTACAAGTGTTCGGAACCTGGGCGTAACCCTGACAGGCTGCAAGGGTTGTTGGCTTACTCCTAGCAGGCGGCAAACATGCGCCCAGGGACTTCAAAGGAAGACTGCCTAGGACGGCTAGCCCCAGTTGAGAATATGTTCAGAGGGAAGACTGCTAAGAGATCCCACCAAACCAAATTGGACAAGTTTGCTCTGCCCAAAGGCACAGTAGCCCAGGACCAAATACAGGATCGCCTTACACTAGAGGCCCAGGCAACAAAGAATATGGACACGCTATCTCTGCTTGATATAATGGCCGTAATTCAGGGCGTGCAAACCATGCTGGAATCCCAAATAGACTCTGTGACGACAGAGGTGTCCCTAATAATAGCTGACCTACGCAACATAGGGGCGAGAGTACAGACGGTCGAAGACACCACAAAAATTATGCTCCAAGACACTACAAGTCTTATGGATCAAACAAAAGATCTTCACACATGGACGGGCCAGCTAAAGGCCAGACTCGAAGACCAGGAGGGTAGATTGCGACAGAACAACGTCCAAATCCTAGGGGTTCCTGAAAAGGCGGAGCGTATCTCAGTCGACCTTTTCGTGGAGGAGCTGACTTTGGGGCAACTCCAGCCTAAAGGTCTCTTCAAGTTTTTCTTAGTGGAGAGAGCCCACCGGGTACTGGATGGTCGCCCCAAGCCTGGGGCCCCATCCAGACCCTTTATTGTACGCCACTTTAAGAATAAAGACCAAGACATCATTCTGCAAACAGCACAGGTGGCTCCCCCGGTTCTCTTTGAAAACTCGCAGGTAACTTTCCTTCTGAACTTTTCCCTGAAGACCCAGAAATTAAGACGTAGTTTTCTTGAAGAAAAAAAGCGCTAAGGGATAGAGGGGTGAAGCACTCCATGCTCTTTCCAGCACGCCTCCGGGTAGAATCTGAAGGGAAGGTCTGGTTCTTTGCGACTCTAGAGGAAGGATGGTACTGGATAGAAGGCTAGCGGCGGGTCGGCGGCACTGGGAAGGAGGTCAACTGGAAGAAAACCAAGAAACCGGCGTCTGATCCAATGGGGTGACCTGCAGAGGAAGGAATGGACCAAGACAGTGTGGAATAGACAGTGAGTGCAGTAGTATTTGTCTAGATTGTGTGGGGACTGTCAGCTGCACATTTATGTGTCAAAAGAGAAGACTAGACTTATGCCCTGGGCTCTATCCAAAGTCTAATCTAGAACTGGCTTGAGACAGTGGAGCACACAGGCAAGTTGGGACAGTTAGCTTGTAATTTATTGTGGTCAGGTACCACGCTATGACTATGGTGGAGGGAGGGCTTGGGAAAAGCAGGTGAATGTTCCCTCAGTTTAATATGTTGTTGGGGGGATCGACAGGCTCTCTGCTGAGTTGGGTGAGGGTAGGCTGTTGGTACTCTGCCTGGTAGGGTGGCAGGTTGGGGGGAGGCAATGGAAGAGGTAGGGTGGGTGGTTGTTCTAAGTTTTTTGTTAAGTCATTCTAGTTCAAATGGCAGTTTCATATGTCACATGACACAGTTAGATAACAAAAGCAAGAGTGGCCGGGGTGCTTCTGCCCAATCAGGGTGCGGACGGGGTGGGAAGTTGCTCCATTCAGCCCCAAAACCCAAGCAAAGATCCATGCAGTTTAGAACCACCATGATAAGACACATACAGGCTGAATTAAAGCTGATGTCCTGGAATGTAAACAGGCTGGGGAGCAGTGTCAAAAGGGGTATTGTACTCCAGTTTATTAAAAGTCATGCCCCAGATGTGGTCCTCCTGCAAGAGACACACCTCTTGCGTAATAGCTGTCAAGCTCAGAACAGGTGCGGCTATGTAATCAGGGTGCATACAGGGTACAAGTCAGCCTCGAAAGGTGTAGGAATCTTTATCAAAAAGAACCCTCCTCTCTCAATAGAGAGAACCTGGACAGACAGATTGGGCAGGTTTGTTGTGAACTCAGGGCAATGGCTTCGTGAGGTGATTAATATAATGTCGTTGTACGTCCCACCCTCCCTGGGAGACTAAACCCTGACAGACTTGGGAGCTGGAATGCTGGAACTCCCTGTGGGCTGCTTGTTCCTGGGAGGGGATTTTGATATGGAGGGGTGCTACTGCTTAGACCGTAAGCCTCCTAGAACATCTGGCCCTAAACACACATGGCTGGTGGATTTTCTAGCAGCTTTGGGCCTTATAGATGTCTGGAGGGCTCTCGAGCCAAATGCACTGGAGTACAGATTCCACTCTGGAGCACATGGGAGTTGGTTGAGATTCGATTTCATGATATCGCTACCCACACTCCTTCCCCACTTTACAGAAGTGCGACACCTGACACGGGGTGTCTCCAATCAGTCCCCCATGTTGGCCACATAAAGGTTTGGGGAAAGGCGTAGGAGGGACCCATGGCGATAAACCCCTGATACATTGAGATCCCTAAGATAAGAAAAGGTCTACTTGAAGCCAACACCCTATATTTCCAAGAAAATGCAGGCTTGGTCACATCGCCACAGACGTTGTGGGAGGCATATACAGCCATGGTTAGGGGGCAAGCCCTCTCGCTAATAACAGGACACAAAACAGAGAAAAGGGCAATAATTACACAGCTAGAAACCGACAAACTCGATTTGGAGCTCCAAGTCGTGAGTAATGACAATAAAGATAAGCAACACTCCCTGAAATTTAAACAACAAGAATATAGGGACTTGGTCACAGAAGAGGCGAAGAATAAAATATGCTCAACAAAACACTGAGCATATGAACATGGTGACAAAGCCTGCAAACTATTGGCATGGCTCGACCAGTGGCAAAGGGCAGATAGGTGTGTCCCTTTGCTTAAACCTCGGGCGGGCACAGAGATTAGAAATCCGGTGGAGATCACAGATGCCTTTGCAAGTCATTATGATGTGGTTTATTCTCCCAGCACAATTTACTCAGAACAAGACTCCCTAGAATTTATACGGGAGATCGCATTGCCAGTATTGATGAAAGAGGAAAGCCAGCAGCTGGAGGAAGACCTCACGATAGAAGAGATAACATAGGCGATAGGAGCCCTAAAGTCGGGCAGGGCACTGAGGCCAAATGGCATCCCCATAGAGTTATATAAATCCACAGCACAAACATTCGCGCCCCACCTACTGGCAATGTTTGAGGAGAGTAATGCTAAAAGCATACTCCCACCAGACCAGAGATTATGAACCTTAGTCATTATACATAAAGAGGGTAAGCCTTGGGATCAATGTACTTCCTACAGACCAATCAGGCTATTGAATGCGGGAGCAAAGATTCTCGCGAAACTGCTGGCTCAACAGCTTCTCCCTCTTCTCCCGGTCTTGGTCCATCCGACTAGTCGGGGCATTTTGGGAAGAATCAAAGAAGATGTATTGGTGCTGTCAAGTCAAGTCAAATAACTTTATTCGGTTATTGGTAAGAACAACCATAAAAGCATATTACATTAAACATACATTGACTCGTATTTACAAGAAAAGTTTTTAAAAACAACATAGATCGAAAATGTTACACATATGCTGACTCATACTTACAAGAAAATTTATAAAAACAACATAGATCAAAAAAGTTACAAGCAGAATATACTCTCGGGATATTAAAAGTTTCATAAAAATATAACAAAATTATTGTTGACTGAAAATATATCTATCTATCAGTAGCACTGTTACCCCTCCATACTTTTTCTGAATTTAAGAGCTAATTTTAAAAAGCTACATACAAATAAAGTGCAATCGCAACTTAACAACTGAAGGTAGTAAAGTGCTGGTCTAATTTGTGTGAAATTCAGTTTTTTGAGGCAGGCTTTTAAAAATAGCCTCGGTGGTATAATATAAAAGGGGCAAATAAAGAAAAAGTGTGCCAGGTCTTGCGGAGACTTTTCGTCGCAGCCGCAAGCCGGCAACACTTGACTGCGGTGGGTCCCCCTAGGCACGGCCAGTAGCAAGTGAAATAAATCCAGACGGAACCTCGTCAGCAAGAAACGATCATAACTTGACATGGGCCATGACAAGTACGGTTCCATGAGCAAGGATGTTTTAAATAGCACATGTTTCCGTACACTTCCTTTCTTTAATTCATCATCCTCCCTAGCTGAATGCCTAGAAGAGATAAAAACCTTCTTCACAGTAATAACATCCATTTTCGTAATGGATTCTGGAGTTAAAAAGAGTTCTGGGCGCCCTAATTCATTAAAGCAAGTGCATAAGTACTTTATCCATGGAACCTTAAGCCTATTTTCCCACGTTAGCCCTTCCCTCAATATGAGCTGAGAAAGGGGTACATCACTGTTTAACCAGCAATTTAACCAACACAGTAGAGGGTTTACTGCTATCTTGTCACTTAGATATGACATACCCAGCTCTTCGTGTACAGAGAAGTTGATTGTTCCCCTAGGTACCCTCAGTATCTGTTTTAAAAAGTTATTTTCTACTACCTCCAGGGCTCCTATTGAGGCATATCCCCATAACTCACTGCCATAACATGCGATGGCAACACTCTTGGCCTGGTAAAGTTGAAGCAATGCAGCCACTGGGCTATTTCCCATCTTTCTTGCAAAATCGAGTATTGCTGCATTTGCCCGGGTTACCTCTCCCTTTTTCTTCTGTAACGCGGGTCCCCAGTTCAGTTGGTGGTCGAACAGGACTCCGAGGTAAGAGAATGTTTTTGTTACTGGAATTGTTTCCCCATTAACATTTAGGCAGTTTGGCTTTTTATTACCTTGGCCAACCTTCATTACGAAAGATTTGGAGTTATTTATGCTCAAGTCTCGAGATTTCATAAAAACAAAGAAGGAGTTTAACAGTATTTGAAGGCCAATTGCAGTCCTGGATAAAAGGACTGCGTCATCCGCATAAAGCAGAACCGGCAATCCCTTCCGTCCAACATAAGGGTAATCTGCTCCTGTACTTAAAAGATGCTCTTCCAAATCGTTTATGTATAGGTTGAAGAGGAACGGGGCTAAAATGCACCCTTGCCTGACACCCCGGTGCACTCCAAAATCTCTTGTCACTTTTAGGTCTTGTGTGTACCGGACATTTGCTCTCATGTCAGAATGCATATCTGCTAACAAATTAATTAAATTCTGCTCTACACCCATTTTCGCCATGGCGTCCCAGAACCTTCCTCGGCTTACGCAATCGAAAGCCGACGATAGGTCAATGAACGCCATGTGAAATGTACCTTGACGGGCCATGGTGTATTTCCCTATAATCATGTACAAATTCAAACACTTGGTGATCGTTGAGTGACCGGGCCTAAAGCCATATTGAATTGGGGATATTACTTTATTTTCATCTGCCCATTCAACTAGTCTATTTAAAATTACTCCCCCCACTACTTTAACCACCGAGTCTGTAGCAGAGGGAGCTATTACGGTCTCCCTTCTTGAAAACGGGTACGATGGTAGACACCCCCCATGACTTTGGGCAGCCAGAAACCACAGCCCCATTGAGTACAGCAGTGAGGACAGGCGCCCATAGCGATATGCAAGATTTAAAAAGATCCTGAGGAATGCCATCCGGGCCTGGGGCCTTATTGCTTGTTAGCACTTCGATTCCTTTTTCAACCTCACTTATTGAGAAGAGCAAAATATTCTCCTTAGATATAACCGGACTATATTCTGCTTGAGACTCTTTACTTTTAAAAATTGAGCTAAAATGATTAACCCACTCTTCCTCTGGAATATTTGTGCCAATGGTGGAATTATTTGGGTGATCAAACAAAGGTTTATTTATAGTTTCCCAAAGTTTGGCGCTATTTCTCAAGATTTTGGGGTCTAAAAGGGTCTCCCATACGCTTTTTTTTACCTCTTTCTTTTGAGTAGCAAGGGACTTTTTGTACCTGTCACGCATGACCTTAATGTGATCCGAGTCTCTAGGTTTAGTTTTCAAAGCCATCTTAAGATCTCGGCTGGCCTTAGAGCATGAATTGTCGAACCATTTTGGGTTATTACTAGCATTCCCTTTAACTGGGACCATTAACAATGATCCTACTGTTGATGCAACACCCTCAAAAGCCGCCAAGATTTGTTGCAATGATGATACTGATGACATACATAAAGAGAGTTTGGAGCTACACAGGTTATTAATAGAGGTATACAAATCTTCACAATTCACCATTGTCCATTTTAAGCGACGCTTTCCATTTTTATATTTTATGGATCCACGATCTACACGTGGCTTTCGCTGTTCAAAGATTCCCCCACCCATTTTGATGCAAATAGGATTGTGATCACTATAAATGCTCATTTGGATGGAGAAGTCCAGGACAGTGTTGGCAAAGTCGGCAGACAATAGAATGTGATCTATGTATGATCCGTTTGTATGACCCTTGTACGTAGGAACGGGAAAAAGAGTTTGGCCCACCACCATGGTCATAGCTGTGATTAGGTTATTTTCATTCATTAGCGTGTTTAGTTGTGTTCCACGCCGCGAGTGATCAAAGTGGAAGCCATTCAGGCTGTTACATCCCAGTTGATCAATAACAGTCTCTCCTGGATTTCCACACGGATGAGTATTAAAGTCACCTGCGATCAACATTTGGCGCAGCAAGTTCCTCGCATTGTCTCTCAAAAGATCGCCCAGAGACAATATATTACAATCTCCATTCTGATTCACTGCATTATAAAAGTTAATCAAGGTAAAAGTAGTTTTAGCTCTAAAACCTGGATGTTTCTGTTTCCAGAGTGGCGCATAACTTTATGACATGTAAGAGCCAAATTAACATAAATTGCCAGGCCCCCCTTTGCTCTTCCACTATTTGATGGTTCAGCTGGAATGAAAAAACTTTGGTACCCCTCAATGTGAACATTTGTTTCCACCAACCATGTTTCTTGGAGGCATATCACTGCATATTGTTTGACAAAGGACAGCCTAGTGATGTCACAAACTTTGTCAACCAGCCCTGCGGTATTCCAAGATACTAGGCTTGCGCTACAGGGAGTTAGTGGGCACAGGATGTTGGTGTCTGTGTCTATGTTAACCTTTTCAAGTGGGGTAGCGTACGATAGCTCTGTACATCTGGATACCTGCTCTTCTATAGTATTATGTATTCGGTCTACTTGTGTAGGAATAGGATTATACTCATTTATTAAGTTAGTGGGTCGGTTTGTCCGGGCTAATGGTGCCTCTGCCTCAGTTAAAAATCCCTTTGCGTGAACTGTGGGATTGTTTAATTTGGAGTTTTCAGCTGGAATAGAACCATACAACACATTTATATTATCCTCATTTCCTAAGCCTATATGATCGGTGTAATCGAACTGAAATAGTGCTCTAGGTAGTCATTCTACCCCTTCCAGTCCTCCCTGTCCATAAAGGGCGTCAAACCTATTTGAGATAGGGATACTGTACTGGTTATTTAAATGGGTTGGATAATGATACTTGTGTAGGAATAACTGATTAGGTCTTTTTCGCGGTAAACAACCTTTACCACGAAGCTTTTACCACGCGGTACCTTTACCACGCGGCCGTTACAACGCAAGTCGTTACCACGACTTGAGCTGGAGGGCGCTGTGGGATAAGGAATTTTATGAATTTATATTCCAACACCTTCCCTACTGTTACGGGGACTGGTGTTGGAATATAAAATTATAAAAATCCTAAATCCGCGCCCTCCAACGCAAGTCGTGGTAACGACTTGCGTTGTAGCGGCCGCGTGGTAAAGGTATGCGTTGTTACAACCTGCGTTGTAACAACGTACATCCCTTTTTCGCCTCTCTAGACTGCTCCCCCAGTCGTTTACAGGAGTACCTATACCCCATCCATTTGTCGTTACATTCCACTGTGGCCTTGTAAAATTAGGGAATGTTTTGGGATATGACATACTTCGCTGTTTCCCACCAAAAAATTCTAAGGTAAGTGGAACAATAGTACCACTCCTACGTTGGGTGGGGAGTATGTGTGACAGGACGTTAGGGAGTACAGCCGAGTTGGAGAAGTTTAATACTATACAGTCTCCTTTAAATTTTTTGGGGCTGTGCCCTATCCAGGGTACCCTTCTGGCTGACTTGACCTCTCCTGCTAACTGTTGTTTCCCCCAGGGAGCCATCTGCATATTACCAGACAGCCAGTGCAGGGCCTTGCTTGTCAGAGATGTTGGAGATTCTGATTGGCCAAGAGTCAGAGGGGGTACATTTGCTAATACCAGCACTAAGGGTGAGGCTTCTTCTATAAATTGTAATGCTTCTTTTTCTATACGTAATGTGGTCGCTACAAGTGGTCTTTGAATGGGATCATCTCTTATCTCTGGCTGGTTATGTTCTATTGTTGGTATATGTTCAGGGGGGATAATCAGTGCTACATTTTCACCTCCATCTGTCCCATTCACAGTATGCTCTTTGTTTATGTTGGCTAAATTTGTGACCAGAGTTTTTGTATTTGCCACCTCATCCGCTATCTTATTCTGTGCCCCACCCAATTTCTTTACTTCAGCGGTGAGTTTATCTAATTTAGCCACCAACGGTTTAATGATGGCCTTGAGCTTACAATCAATCATGTCCGCTATCCTATTAAATAACTCATCGTCCATGATTTGTTTTTAACCATCTTCCCCGTGCCCCCTATTTTTATCCCTTGTTTTCACTGGTGATACAGCCCTTTTTCTCCCAGGTCGTGACCCTCCGCGATTTGGCTGAGCTTTTCTGCATGTTCTGACTGCCCAAGTTGTGGTGTTGGGTTCAAATCAGGCCTACATACTCTGCTAAACTCTCGAACACCTTAGTATAGAAGTTGGCACGGACACTGGAAAAGGTAAAAGACAAGTTTATTAAGACCCCATGGGGTGGTGATACATTCCTACAGCACCCTTCGGTAATGTAAGAAGTAGCACCCCGAACATTGGTGCGCGACCTCTTTTATACAGTTTATTAGCAATAAAAAGATAGGCGGTTACAAGTTACACATTTTAGGTACATATAAGGTCATTTTTGGAACACGGCCAACATGTGGGAGGAGTTTCAACAGCACTGGTCAGTTAGTGTAAACATTCCTAAAGAGTGACCAATTGGTGCGTAATGCGCATGTGCGCTTGACCAGTACTAAAAATAGCCTGTTGCCGAGCAGACTAGTGACCATGGGTATCGAGAAAGGACAAAAGGGCACACTGACCACGAGGCAGCGTGTTCATAGGAAACGGAAGTCAGAGGGAGCCAAAATGGCCCCCGTTCGTTTTGGTCAAGTTAACAGAAAAGACCGTGTAGCTGTGCTAAACGCTAACTCAGGAGCTGCCAAAACACGACAGACGGCCCTTTTAGCGTTTAGCAAAAGCTACCTCATAGTGAACGTAGTCAGAATGTTCATCCTCAATGTCAATAGCCATTATTTTCAATACTTCATCATTGATCAGTTTCTGTTGCTTAACAACAGCTCGTTTGGACGGAATACATTCTGTGATACATACAGAACATAATGTAGGGACACATTGAATACAAAGACAAAGGAAAAATAGTACTCCAATAAAAACACAGAGAATCGTTAATAATTTCCAACCCCAAGTACTAAGCAGGGTCCAGAACCAACCAGAAAAGGTCCATGTTCCATTTTCTGGATGGATCTCAGCAGCTATTTTATGTAATTTTGTAATCGAATCATATACAGAAGGTGAGTTATCTGGTACGTAAACGCAACAACTACTTCCGATGACGCGGCATGCTCCACCTCTATCAGCTAGTATCACATCTAGAACCATTCGATTCTGGAGCGCTACAATTCTGGTAATTTGTAATTCCTCAGTAATATTCCCTAAAGCAGAGGCAGTTTCATTAGCGACGGCTTCCACCACACGTGTAAGCCGCCTTATCTTCCTGCTATTTAGTGCAGCTCCTACGAATGAAAATAACCCCAAATTGAAATCTACATATTGTTGTAATGTGGTATCAGTCTGGTCTATTTCATCAAAATCTATTGTTCGTTTCACTCTATTCAATATGAAATCATGGTACAAAACATAATCATTGTGATACATGGGAGGAGCAATAAATACAGGTGGTAATACAAAAGCTATATAACACGTTCCCAACCATCCCAATGGTAGACGGTGGTATCCCTTATTTCCACAAATGAAATATGTGTTACGTGAGGCTACAAATGCAATTCCAGTTGGTGTATCAAAGGTAAGTGTAATATTACATTCACTGCGGCCTACAGGGATTGTACCTTTATTTCTAATACACAAATCTGCTTTTGTATCAATGACTGTTATTATATGCATGCTCGTCACATTTATAAGTCTTTGATTCGTATATACGCGAGGCGTAGAAACATTGTCCGGACGGTACTCTTCCCATTCGAATTTAGTTCCTTCAGCGTGTGGATAGCCATCTTTATCGTTATAGCATATTTTATTCAACCGAAAAAGTAGTCCACCTTTCGTTGGCCATCGCAGAGTAAAAAGAAGAGTGTACCAAGCATGACAAGAACCATTATGAGTAAACGGGAGAGGAATGAGTGGTGTTCCTCCCTTCTTCTGATGTCCGGGCAACATTCCACATACCCAACAATTGGACGTGTTGGTCATATTATGAGTATGATGCAAAATCTTAATAAAGCTGTTGTTCAAATAAGTCTGCCTATGTCTTTCTTCGTGAAAAGGCAGAGTGAAATGAAAATGTTCGGATGGACTTGGAGTGGTGGGCAGCAAATGTTCTCGTACAGGAAACAACAGTTCTATAGTCCAGGCTAATACTGCGATCACCACTACGGTCAAGACAAATAAAACAGCACCAAGAATTCTCCCTCTTCGTGTCGAAGGAGATGTCATAGTTCACAAAACAATACTCTTCAAAAACAACACTAAGCGGGAAAAATAAAAAAACGATGGTTCTGAACCGAGGCTGCCGTTGATTTGTTCTCCGGGATTCAAGACGGGTGTCGCTACACTGGGCAGAACTGATCCCCCCCCCTTGATATTCCCGGCTTCCGTTTCACAAACCTCAGAGCGGTTACCAACCAGTTTCAAAAACACAAAAGGAATCTTATTTCCTGGGGCGTAGATTATACTTCACTTTATCAGAAACAACGTGGTCCGGGAAGGCTCCCTCCAATTCATCAGACGTAACAGCCGGGCTCTTTTCTGTATCCAAAATCTTTCTGTAGTCGGATAGCACCACAGGGCTCACCAGGTCCGGAGAGACACGTCGGCAGTGCGTTGAATGTATCCACCGCTTCTTGTTGGTGACTCTCACAGCAGTTCGCGTAGCCAGCAGCACTTGCTCAGGGCCATGCCATCTCGGTTCCAAACTGCTGGATCGCTCAAAGACTTTGACCATCACGTGGTCCCCAGGGCGGAGATCGTGAGCCTCACCAGTGGAGTTATCAGGGAGCGCCTCTCGAACCTGTTGATGAATAGAAAGCAAATCATTTGTTAATCGTGCCAGATAATCGTTCATCATTATACAAGGCATATCATGTATCAAACGAGGTTTTGGAACTCCCCAAATATTCATAGGCCTTCCAAACACCACTTCGTAGGGTGTGAGGCCAGATCGAGAATGTGGCACTGATCGAATGGACAGCAATGCCAAAGGCAAAGCATCCGGCCATTTCAGAGATGTAGATGCCACTATCTTTGCTAACTTCAGCTTCAGAGTTGCATTGTATCGTTCTACTAAACCTGCTGATTTCGGATGAAAGACAGCATGGAATCGTTGCTTGATTCCCAATCCTTTCAGGACGTATTCCACTACTTTCCCGATGAAATGAGGGCCATTATCACTCCACATAAGTTTACAAACACCGTAGCGCGGGAAGTACTCTTTCAGTAACACCTTAGCTGTTGTCAATGCTGTATTGTCTTTCGTAGGGTAAGCCTCAATCCATTTGCTGAAGGCACACACCACTACTAGAACATACTTGAGATTATTACAGCGCTCCAGCTGGATGTAATCCATTTGTAGTACTTCAAATGGTGCAGTAGGTGGAACAAACCCACCTTTAGGAGTATGAGTCCCTTGTCCAGGATTGTGCTGCAAACATATCAGACAGGTCTGCACTACTCTCTTAGCCGTGCTAGCAATGTCAGCATTTTCCCAAACTCGTGTAAGCAATTTAGTAATTGCGAGAGCTCCAATGTGTGCCAGCCCGTGTGTCATTTGCACCATTGTTTGTACATAGGCCATGGGTAGTTTCCATCTCTCCATATCTTTACTACGCCAGCAACCCTCATCATCCAATACTCCTTCAGTGGCCCATTTCACAAGTTCTGCCTCTGAGGCTGACTTCTGTATATCTAGTATTTCTTCTCTAGCATCATGCCACCGCTCAGCTTGTGACTTCACCACATACATGGGGAAATTATTTTGCAGCATAGCGGTCTCTCTCGCAATGCGGTTTGCGAAAGCATTGCCTTGCCCTATTTTGTCCGTCACCTTTTTGTGTGCACTGCACTTGACTATTGCAACTTTCTTTGGGCATAACAGTGCATTCAGGAGATCGCGTACCAATTCTCCATGCATGATGTGTGCTCCGTGTGAAGTCAGGAATCCTCGTTCCTTCCAAAGTAGGCCAAAATCATGCACTACTCCAAAAGCGTAACGACTATCCGTGTAAATGTTCACATATAGTCCAGCACTTAACTCACATGCCTTCGTTAAGGCTATCAACTCAGCCGCTTGAGCCGATTTTTGGGGTATTCGTGCTGCTTCTACCACAGTCTTAAGTGTCGTGATCGCATAAGCTGCGGAAGTTGTACCATCTGGTAACCTCACGCACGATCCATCAACCCACAGTTCCCCATCTACATCTGGAAATGGCGTATCCTGTAAGTCGATACGACCCTTTGTCTGTTCCTCAGTCAGAAAAACACAATCATGTTGTTCTTCCTTCTGGGTCTCAGCAACAGGGTCCGGCAATAAAGTAGCAGGATTTAGTGTTGCACATCGTTTTAATGTGATGTGAGGCGCCAACAACGTTAGCTCATATCCTGTAAGTCGGGCACTGGTTAGATGCTGCGTTTTCGTTTGATTCAGTAACGCATCTACCGCATGGGGAACTAGCACCAACAATTTGTGTGACAAAACTATTCCCTCACTTTGTCGTATCGCAACTGCTGTTGCTGCAACTGCTCGAAAACATCCAGGCAATCCTCGAGCCACAGGGTCGAGTACCGCCGAGAAGTATGCACAAGGCCTCTGTTTGTCTCCGTGTGTCTGCACTAAGACTGACAATGCGCACCCATCCTTCTCGTGTACATATAATGTGAAAACCTTCGTATAATCAGGTGTACCTAACACTGGTGCAGAACAAAGAGCTTGTCTCAATTGTTCAAAAGCATTCTGACATTCATCCGTCCATTCAATGGGAATCGGTGTATCTTTAGACAACAATGCTAACAATGGTTTAACAATATGCGAAAAACCTAATATCCATTGCCTACAAAAAGACGTCAAACCTATAAAGGCGCGAACATCCTTCTGAGTGCGAGGGACTGGAGTATCTAGAATTGCTTGAATTCGATCTGGTGTCAATGCACGGCCCTCCTTAGACAAAAGATGACCGAGGTAGGTCACCTTTGGTCTACAATATTGCAGCTTTTTCTTCGAAACTTTATGATTATGTTTGGCCAGGAAGGAAAGCAAGGAAAAGGTACTCTTCTCACATTGTTCTGGCGTATCTGCAGCAAGTAAGATATCATCTACATATTGAATGAGAACCACTCCCTCCTGTAAGTCAAAGGAATCAAGCTGTCTTTTTAATGCCTGACTATAAATGCTAGGACTTTCAGTATAGCCTTGAGGAACTCGACAGAATCTGTACGATTTATTATTTAATGTAAAGCCGAATAGATATCGACTGTCAGGATGTACAGGGATCGAAAAGAAGGCATTCTTCAAATCGATGACTGTAAAAGTAGTTGCCGTCGGTGGAACCAACGTAAGCAATGTGGTGATGTCAGACACCACTGGATACTGAGGCACTACTATCTTGTTTATTTCCCTCAAATCAATAATGAAACGGTAAACCTTAGCATCTGTATCTCTTTTAAGGATTGGTAAAATTGGGCTATTACAAACATTGTAGGGGACTTCCTCAACTACTCCTGCCGAAATTAAATCATCTACAATGTGTATCAAAGCAAGTTCACCTTCTCTGGAAATCTTATATTGTGGGACACGTGGCAGAGATACTCCCTCCTTTACAGTAATACGCACTGGAGGAATTATCATCTGCCCTACATCCGTATCGGAAGTGGCCCACAACGTTTTCGGTAAGGAGGCCAGAACTTCAGATTCATGGAGAAAACACACTCGCTCTAATTCCGGGTAATTCTCATTCAACACAACTCGCACTCCTTCTGGGGCACAGTGAATAGTAGCTCGAAAGTGTTTTAACATATCGAGTCCAATAATATTATCTGGTGTATTTGGAGACAACAAAAAGGGACAAGGGGCAGCAAATTTATCAACATGAAATGCAACTGGTTGAGACAATGGGCTAGAAGTAGGTGTTCCATCGAACCCTATTGCTGTAATTACCTCGCCAGACAGGGGAGCCCTTGGAACCAAGTATTTGGACAAAGCGCTACGAGTAGCTCCTGTATCGACCAGAAATTTATCAGTGGAACCCAGAACATGTGCTTCTATGTATGGACCCCTCTGATCAACTGGTACCTCAACCGATTCCACACCCCATCCTACGCAATCCTATGCGTAATGCTCATCCCGTGGTTCAGCAGGACCACCCTCATTTATCTGATATTGATTGCGATTATCAAACGTATTATAATCTGACTGACCACGACCCCTTGCTCCATATCCTCCACGATCATTCATGCCATAACCTCCTCTTGACCCTCCATAATAGTTCCTAGATCTCCCACTTCCCCGTCCCCTCAAATTACGCTGCTCTCGAAACACCGGACAGTCTGCAATCCAATGCCCAAACTGTTTGCAGTATGCACATTGATTCACAGAAATGTCAGAACGAGGGGGAGGAGCATTACTGTATGATCCTCGCCCTCCTCTACTGTTTCCCCTCGTAGCCTGAACCTGAGCTAACATTACCTTCGTTTTCAATTCCTTCGCCTTCTTTTCACTACTTTCTTTCGCCTCCAATTCCTGTCTTTCATAATATTGAGCCATAGTCAATAAAGAAGCAGGGGTTGCTGTGGTCCATGAACTTTCACTCGCTTTTAATCGTTTCGCAATCTCCGGTAGGAGATTGGCTACATACTTGTCAACGAATAGATGCCTGCCAGTATCTTCTGTCAATAATTGACCACTGTAATCATGGAACGCTTCCTCGAAGCGAGAGAAAAAATCGGAAACTGATTCATCCGTTTTCTGCTTACACGAGGCTAATATAGTCCAATCAATCTTTTTAGCGGGAGCAAGAGTCTTTAGTTTTGTTAGTATGGCCCCTGGAAGGTCTAATATTAATTGACACGGCTTACATGCTGGTTCTCTGTCTAAATCAGCCTGAACAAGATCTTTCCAAGTGGCCCCGAGAGTCGTGAGGTCATCAAACCTACGAATTACTCTCCACATATCAGGGGGCAATATCAACCCGAAAAATAGATCAATATCAACTAACGTCATGATACATGAAGAAATTGCACTTTCAACATTTTCATAAAAAGCCGCAGGGTTTTTACGGGGATCAGGTAAAGCATTCTTAAGCGCCATGACATCTGCTCTATTCCAAGGCGTATAAACCCAATTATATACAAAATACCCTTTCGCGTCTTTGGATCTTTTATCATCATCTGTGCCATCCCCTTTATGAGGGACATATAACGGCGCAGCTTCTCGCATAGGTCTAACATTAATCGCAGCGATCTTATCTGTTTCAAAAATAGGGCATTCTTTGGATATCCCCGTCGCTCCGGACGTAGACGAATTCTTCGACTTTTCCAACTCCCGTAGTCGCGTCGCCTCATTACGCAGTTCAATCAAACGCTTGAAGAAGTCATCCGCATCTGAAAGAACAAAAAGACCTTTACGAAAATACTCACGACCCTTGGATATCTCCTTCGGTTCTAACTCGAGAGAATATTTTCTATACCGCTCAACAACTTCATCTCCAAAATGATCTAAAAAATACAGTCGTTCCTTATCAGGCCACTGTTCCATTTGTTCAGTAACGTCAGAAACAGTAACAGTATTAATATTTAGTTTTCGTGCAAATGAACGTAATTCCGCAGCTCGTTCCGCATGTAACCTGGTACGCTGTGTTCGATCACTATCCTCGTCTGATCCCTCGCTCGGAGCCGTTGGCGTGACGTACGGGGGCGGACAACGATCTAGTAATGAAAAATCATCCGTTTCATTAGTAAGGACTGGATAGAGAGGACGCCTGATAGGGAATTGACCATTAACCTGTAAATTGCGTTCTCGTCTCTCCCTCTCTTTCTTTTCCTGTAATTCCTTCTCCTGTAGCTGTAAAGCTTTGTCATGTGCAGCCTTCCGCTGCACTTTCTCCGCCAAGGCTTCCTCACGCTTCGCTCGTTCACGCACCTCTTTCTCCCACATGCGCACACAATCAAACATATCTTGTCTAGACCTTCGCTGAAACAAACACTGTTCCACATACTGTACCTTTCGAAGGTCAAACGACCCATATAGTGGCCACTGTAATTCACGATCAGTTTTAGTATACTTATGCCATAATGTACTATACATTATTGGTGGAATACCGAATTTGACATACATTTCACGATTTGGAGTCCCCTCTGGGGGAGCCGGCTGTTTTGCACTTAATCGATAATTGGTACCATTTTCAGAACAGCACATCCTACGGAGTGTGCTAAAAACAGGCATGTTTCAAAAGGTACCACGAAAACGCGATACTACAAAAATGCCACCTAACACGGTGTACCGTTCAAATCAAATAAATCAGAGAAATATCCCTACATGCCTGCCTATGTGAGGTGCACTTCACATATTCAAATTCAAATTCAAAGATTCAAAACGTTAGCTAACAAATTCAAATTCAAATTCAAAGTTTCAAAAAGCCACAGTAAGTGTCAGCAGACTACCTCATCAATCAAAAGCTTACCAATTTCTTTTCAAACTTCCAAAGTCCAACTGCCAAGTTCTGTGGTCAAATCAGCCAAAACAGCACATCACGACAATCCAAGATCAGAATCTCAGTCGAAGACCGGCGCCACCTGGAAGGTCAGATCGGAAGGACGGGAAAACACACCGTGGGTGCCGAGACTCGGGTCACTCAGTGGCAGCGTACGCGTCCATGGCGAGTTTCCTGACCTTCGTCACGACCTCTCCTTCGGGCATCCGAGTCGCCGATGAGTCCCTTCGTGGTCGCCAATTGTGGTGTTGGGTTCAAATCAGGCCTACATACTCTGCTAAACTCTCGAACACCTTAGTATAGAAGTTGGCACGGACACTGGAAAAGGTAAAAGACAAGTTTATTAAGACCCCATGGGGTGGTGATACATTCCTACAGCACCCTTCGGTAATGTAAGAAGTAGCACCCCGAACATTGGTGCGCGACCTCTTTTATACAGTTTATTAGCAATAAAAAGATAGGCGGTTACAAGTTACACATTTTAGGTACATATAAGGTCATTTTTGGAACACGGCCAACATGTGGGAGGAGTTTCAACAGCACTGGTCAGTTAGTGTAAACATTCCTAAAGAGTGACCAATTGGTGCGTAATGCGCATGTGCGCTTGACCAGTACTAAAAATAGCCTGTTGCCGAGCAGACTAGTGACCATGGGTATCGAGAAAGGACAAAAGGGCACACTGACCACGAGGCAGCGTGTTCATAGGAAACGGAAGTCAGAGGGAGCCAAAATGGCCCCCGTTCGTTTTGGTCAAGTTAACAGAAAAGACCGTGTAGCTGTGCTAAACGCTAACTCAGGAGCTGCCAAAACACGACAAAGTGACAGGCACAAAAATTCGAGGTTCCTCTACTATTGTGTCTACCTGTGAATCCACCTGTATAGGGGAATCCTCTTCTGTAGCATTAACCTGAGACTCAGGGTCATTTTCATCATCGGTTTCTGGGTCAATCTCTAGAAGTACACTGTGAATATGGGTCTCACTATCACGTAACTCAGTGTCTGGAACTTCATTTCCTACGACCTGGGATGGTATATCAACCTATGGAGAATTTAGTGGTGGGCTCAAGGAGTGAAGAATGGGGGATTGACTTAGTCCTAGTGACTGCCTTCTTTCACTATTAATTTTGGTTACTACATGGACTAAATAATTATCCATAGTGTTAGACACTGCGGCCGGAATCTTTTTTGGCATACTATATAATATTAGTTGCAGCACGATTTCTAGTCCATACAATAGTGATGTACAATATGGAAAAGTAAAACTAAATGTTGTTCCTCGATACTGCAATATCCATACGCAGAGTGTCTTACTTTAACGGAGGTTTCTTGGAGGCGGCACAGGCAGTATGTCGTGCCCAGTCCAGTCACGTTCTGTCTCGTACTGTCTAAGACTGTCCGCCCTTTGTCTGGGCTTCGTCCGGCGGCCCGCTCACGTCCCGCTCGGTGAGTGAGGGAGTGGTTAAATAGGAGGAGCAAGAGGCGGGAAGAGACTCCAGGTGCGCTGCGTTGGTCTTGCGCTGTGAACCCTGGGTCTCGCAGTCCCGGCCCCTGTGTACGAGCAGCAGCAAATCCTTTTGGTCAGGGCTGAGTCCAAAGTGCAACAAAACAGCTTCCAGGAACGTAATCACTGTGAACAACTACGAGCGGCTCCCGCGAAGCGGGGGCCGCGAGCTATAAATAGGCAAAGATGCAGGGAGGAGCAGGGGGCGGGAAGAGACTCCAGGTGCGCTGCGTTGGTCTTGCGCTGTGAACCCTGGGTCTCGCAGTCCCAGCCCCTGTGTACGAGCAGCAGCAAATCCTTTTGGTCAGTGCTGAGTCCAAAGTGCAACAAAACAGCTTCCAGGAACATAATCACTGTGAACAACTACGAGCGGCACTGTCCTTTAATGCACGATTGGCATTCGTCTCTGTCGAATGGCCATATATGATGGCGGTGCTCAGATGAATGGGGTTTGGTCCACGGTTTATGTCTTGGCTTTGTCTCCTCTACACAAACGCGCAGGTCCAGGTGGTGAGAGGTCACGTACATTTCCGCTTCAACAGGGCATGAGGCAGGGGTGCCCCCTGTCACTGCTAGTCTTTGCCCTGCTTCTTGAACCAGCCATTAACAGAACCAGCATACCAAATGGATCGGCTCATAATGCAACCAAAAGGGTATCTCCATGCACTTTACACTGCCCGTGTGGACTTACACTCGAGGGCACCACAGCGGTGACGATTTGTCACCGGCATGTGACTCTCTCCACATTAGGATGGAATATAAACTCACTAGGGCAACACCACTCTGGGAATCACAGCTACTTGGGACAGTGGGCATTAGGAAGAATTTCTCTCAATGGGACCTAATCGGGATTTCCAGGATGGGTGATCTATACAAGCAGCGGAGTGGTCCCTTTCGAAAGCCTGAAGAAAAAATATGATCTGGAAAAGGCGAAGCATTTTCGATATTTGAAGATCCGCCATGCTTTACCGGTGGCAGTACCCAGGTGTACTGATCTCCCGGAATCGTCACTGTTAGAATGTAGGCTCTTCGATGGACATCTTTCCAAAAAAAGTGATCTCACTAACTTATAAAAAATGAATTAATAACTTACCTGACTCACTCCTAGTGCTGAAAGATCGCTGGAGTGTCGATATCCCACACCTGCAGGAGGAGGATTGGCTGGAGGCACTGGCCTCTCCTAGGGTGGGAGCGATAAGGGCCCGGTTTCAAATAGTCCAACTCAAAATATTACATAGAATTTACATTTCATGCACCACAGTTGCGAAGATGGGACATACGGTGGAGGTCACCTACTACAGGGAATGCGGAGAGACCGGATCATTCTACCATGTTATTTGGCAAAGTCAAGAGATTCAGCTCTATAGGCATGCCATGGGAGACTGTACGTCGGGGGTGGGGGGAGGGAGGTTCAAGATAACACCTAAGTTGTGCCTTTTGAATGTGTGGGAGAAAACAGACCTAGGGAGGGCAGACCTAACCTGGGTAACTTTGGGCTTTATGCTGGCCAAAAGAAACATAGCGAGCCACTGGGGGGGCCTCTTCCCTGCCTGGACTGTGGGACTGGAAGAAGGACATGGACTGGTGCATGGTGGTGGAAAAAGCGGTTTATACGCAAAGAGGCTGCCTGAAAAAAATTGGGAGAAATCTGGGATAAATGGGATGTATTCAGGGGGAGTCCGTGTGTGCCCCTAGTGGGGGTTAGATACCTGGCTGTGGTTCAAGTGTAAACACTTTGATGCTGCCAGTATTTTAGGGAAGAAGAGTGGTGGCCCTGAGGGGGAACAACCTTTACAACGCAACTTTTACAACGCACTACCATTACAATGAAACTTTTACAACGCAACATCCATTACAACGCATTTTTTTACAACGCAACCATTACAACACATGACACTACAACGCACACCACTACAACGCATGTCATTACAACGCAGTCATTACAACGCATACCATTACAACGCATAGCATTACAACACATAGTACCCCTACACTATCCAACACTTACCCTACTGTTGCACCCCCTGGAGTTAGAATAGTAATTTTTGCCCCTACACTACCCAACACTTACCCTACTGTTGCACCCCCCGGAGTTAGAATAGTAATTATTACCCCTACACTATCCAATACTTACCTTACATGCAAAGTAATGTTATGCGTTGTAATGGTATGCGTTGTAAAGGTAGAATGCGATGTAATGGAATGCGCTGTAAAGGTAGTTTTTAGAAATTCGTTGTAGATACATGCGTAGTAATGGAATGAGTTGTAATGTATGTTGCGTTGTAAAAAATGCGTTGTAAAGGTAGGCGTTGTAAAAGTATGCGTTGTAACGTCATACATCCGGCCCTGAGTGGCCCAAGAGCTATTCTTGGGGGGAGATGGGACTCTAATGTTTAATGATGCTTGGAAGATGGATGATGTACTGCCATAACATTGCTGTGTTACAATAAAAAGATTTTTTTTTAAATAAATTTAGACCGGGCCCTTTGTCAGAGCTCCACATGGCCCTGGGGTGGAAGCTTATGTCCCTGGGCTCAATTCTTTGGCCCGCCATGCTGCAAAGGTCCCTGGAATGTGTCATGCAGACTCCCGGAGGACTCGCCTGCTTGTTTGGGTAAAATAAGCTATGACCAGGTCCTGGGTCAGGAGTCTCATAAGCCCTAGAGTGGAAGACACAATCCCTGGGATCCCTTAACCGGGTCACTTTGTCACTTGAAGCCCAGGACCAGGTCCCTCAATCCGGTGCTCATCTGGCATGAACCTGGGGGAAAAACGAATCATTGTGCCTCCACAGGCTGGGACTCCCTCTCAATACCTTGGGCTCTCCTGTGCCCGATCCAGGCCTGCCTGGGTTTTGAGCCACTGAGGAGGGAGTGGCCCATCTCAGGCAGCAAGGTAAACTGGATGAGAAGAAGGCAAGCCACAAGGGAACCCTGGCTTCTCTCACCAGAAAGGAAGCACCCCTCAAAGCCAATGTGAACTGCTCTGAGGAGTGGGAGGGGAAGCCTCCTCATGCTGTTGTGGCTTCCATGTATGCACCCCCAGTGGGTGTCATGTGAGTTTCTTTGATTTTGCAGGGTAAACCCCTCCTCCAATGCCTGGGAACCAGGAACCCTGACAGTGCACAGCAATACAAGGACACAATGTCACATGCAGCTGTAGAAAACAGATCCTGGTATATGAAGAGCACCCCTTTAGCAGGCAAATCTGCTTGGGTGAGAAAAGAGACTGGAACACCTTGCACAGCAAGGAACCAGTATTTCAAAGGAGTAAAAATAAATGGTGGTGCCTCTGGATTACAAGAAGGGTGGTTCACATAGATGATCACCTTGGTGTTGGAGAAGGAACCATTATAGGTGAGTGCATTTGTATGGTAGAAGGACACATGGTGGGATCATGCAAGATAAGATAAACATGCCTTGCTTGATGGGGATCCTGCTTTTGAGTTTGAGATGAGCATCACATATTTGGAGATAGGGTAGAGGAGTTGATGCCAGACTACTGTAATGTATGCAATTACTCTGTATTCCAGTATCAGCATGTAAGGGTATGCACTACCAGGGATAAGCGTAGTTGGGCGGCACCTCTCTTAGGAAGTTATGGTTCTTCTAATAGGGACTAGAGTCTTAATTGGGAATATGCATTATTTTAGATCCATATTTTAAGTGATACATTTAAAAAAAAAATATCACCTTCTTGGAGTAGATGCTAAGTTTCCTCTCAGTTGTCAGAACCTGGCAATCACTTTTTTGGCTTGTTCCTGGAGAGCTTGCCTTTTTGCTTCTGCCTAACGCTCTTCCCACTCTTGAATGTGTCTGTCAAGATGGATTTAGAAGTGTAACCTAGATGGGTGACATTCAAGATACAAGATTTGGAGTTAAACACTGTTTGTGCCCAGGCAATAGAATGCCAGGACCACTTTTTTTAAAAAGTTTGTATTGCAATGTACACACTTTACTCAGCTGTGCATCTACAACCCTTGGGCCGGCAGCATATGCAGTATATTTTTTTACTAGTTTAACACAGCCATCAAGCCAACATCCCTTGAGCCCGGCAGCAATTGGAAACTTTGATACATTGGAACACTCCACTTTTGAATTAACTTTTTGTAGGCTTGATGCCACTCTGTCTCTTAAACTACTATAAACCCAATAAACCTCAATAACCCCCCCTCGCCCACCCCTCCCTGCCATTACACAAAAATGCCAGTTCAACGATGTATACATTCCTGAGCAATTTCTATGTAACTTTTGTATGCCTCTACCATCCCTGTCCATGAATAGTTTCATGTCTTCTCTGTCAACCACCTCTGCAAATCTCTTGAGTGAAACAATCCCTTCCCCTCCCCATAACTGGGAGACACGCTTTAATTATCATCACGGAGCTCCACGCCTCCCGAACCCTGCCATCTCACAAACGGTCCCCATATGTCCAAAGGCCTAGACCTCAAAGGCATTAGTTCCCAATAATTTGTTAATTGAGCCCTGCACTATGTGGCTGCATGTAGCCATCCCGCTGTTGTAGGAGGGCGTTGTTTCTTCCAATGCATTGCAACCTGACATTTTGCCAACAATAGCAGGAACCCTTCGGAATCTCCAGCACAAAGCCCATTAGTACCACTAGTGGGGTAAGGTGTAGCTGAGCTTCGGTGATGTCTCCAATGTGTCTACCTACTTCGACTCAATATTGTGCTATTGGCCTGCAGTACCAGGCCAGGTGTATGAATGTTGCGTCTTGTGCCCCGCACCTCCAACAACTCGCATCAGATTGTAAGCCCATGCGATGTAATTGAAGCGGCATTCAGTATACTCTATGTAAGAACTTGAAATGTATGAGCCGCAGCCTATAGTTTGGTAAAAGGTTTTCTAGCTGTGAACAGCAGAATTGCCACTGTTTGTCAGCTATTGTGGTACCAGTTAAACCCTCCCATTGTGCTTTGGACAAGCTTATGATGATGGGGGATGTTTCTTGCATTGTGCTATAGATACAGGTTATCAATTTTCGGGGAGATTAATTCAACAATACTTCTTCTAGAGCTGCCAGAGTGGGGGGTAATTGCTGGAAGTATCTTGCCCCGCTTGCAGCTCTAAGTTGGTAATATAGCAACATGGCTGATGCTGAAGGTGTCTGTTGTTTGCACATCTATTAGAGGGAAAGAAACGTGTCATCTGGATATAGGTCACTGTCCTTAGTTAGATCATGTGCCTTCGCCCTGAGTGTGGTGGCCCGATCTGTCAACGGATCTAGAAGTGGATTACCCCCCAGTGGCATAGAGGGGGCATACAATTCGCTTTGACCTGTCCTGTTAGCTATACTTTTCCATGCCCATCGCGTTGTTTCCACTGTGTCTATTTCCATATGAGGTCTCTTGTAAGGTAGGTATACTGCCGTGTTTAGTGGAGTAGGGGCAACTCTATCCATTTCTATTGCTATGTGAGGTTGATAAAGTATAGGGTGGTGCCAGAAATGTAGGTATTGTGCCTGTGCGCTATATGCATAGAGTTCAAAATCCGGAGCCCCTAACCCACCTTGATCAAAAGGCAATGTCAACAAGTTCCAGGAGACCCGGGGTTGTCTGCCCACCCATTTCAGCCCGATGATGTTAGTACGGAGACATTTAAAAAAATGAGTGTTCAGTGGCATTTGCATATTTACAAATAGATATAGGAGTTTGGGGAGTATCAGCATTTCTGTGATAGCTATACGGCCCATAATGGATAATGGAAGCCGTTTCCAGCACTGAACCTTAATGTCAATCCAGTCCATCACTCTCCCGTAGGTGGCCAACCATATTTCTTGTATAGATCTACTTATCCAAATGCTGAGGTAGCGTGTTTCACCTTCCGCTCACTGAATAGGGAATTCCTTTTCACATGGGGCAGTGCCATCAGTAAGTGGTAGCATCACAGATTTTGCCCAATTAATTTGTATCCCTGTTAACCCACAAATCGCACCATTTCTCTCAATTAAATAAACATTTTCTCTGGGGTTCACAAAATAGATTGTCGTGTCATCTGCGTACATTGATATCAGTAGGCCCCTGGATGTAAAACCTATACTCCGCTGTGTGCGATGTTGTCGGAGTCTGGACGCCAGTGGTTCAGTGGCAATTGCAAATAAGAGTGGCGAAAGTGGACACCCCTGCCGTGTCCCTCTCGTGATGACAAATGGATCCGACATCCGCCTATTTACCGCCTATTTACCCTCACTCTTGCCATCGGGGTGTTGTACATTATTTGCATTTGTTTAACGAACGTAGGGCTCATTCCCAATCGGGACAGAAGGGTGAAAAGACACTTTCACTCCAAACAGGCAAACGCATTTGTAGCGTCCAATAAAGCAGCTACTGCCTGTACATGAGGGGCCAAGTAATGCAACAGCCCAAATACTGTTCCGGCAACGCAATCTGCAGCAGCATCAGCTTTTGTCTTTTTGCAAGTAATTTGGCATAAGTCTTGGCATCTAAATTTATTAACGGCAGTGACCGATATGAATCTGGCCTAGTAGGGTCCTTATCAGGCTTCAATAACGTGATCATTGTGGCTTCCCTTAGAGTAGGGGGCAGAATATCCATGTCCATTGCCTCTAGATAGACCTGTAGTAAATGTGGTGCAAGTATATCAGCGTATTCCTTACAAAAAGGCCGCTGTCAACCCGTCTGCACCTGGGGATTTGTCAGCCGGCATGCCAGTTATCATCTGCCTCACATCTTCTACCGTAATTGGTAAGTCCATATATTCTCGGGCGCCCCTGTTAAACCATGTTAGCGCAACTGTGTCTATGTAGTCTTCAATTGCTGACTGGGCTGGGTTTGTATGTGAAGTGTACAGATGTTTATAAAAATGAGTCATTGTGTGCAAAATGTCACTCGGTGTTCTAAGTGTATCGCCACTCTCTGTTTGTAATTCGGTGATATATTTAGCTCCTCTCGGGGTTCTAAGTAGGCCGGCCAAAGTTTTCCCTGCTCTATCTCCCTTCCCGTATCTTCTTGCTTGTGTATATTTATACATATACGCCGTTTCCCGTTCCGCCTGCAACTGGCAATCCGTTAATTTTGATCTCAGCTGTGCTACGGTAGCAGGTGATGGGGTGGCTTGGATTAATCGTTGTAGCTCACCTATTTCGTGTTCCAACATGTGCAGTGTGTTACGTATGCCCCTGAGTACCCCTGTTTTAAGTGCCATGCAGTTTCCCCTAATAACCACTTTAAACGCTTCCCACAGCATACCTGGTGAGTCCACTGTCCCCTCATTTAATGTGAAGTAGTCATTCATTTTTTCTCTCAATTCTTCTTGGAAAACCTGATCCATTGATGCTCCTGTTGGAAAACGCCAGCTGAAGGGTTGGCGATACGGTGGTGGGACATGCAATGTTAACAGGGTGGGTGCGTGATCGAATAAAGTGCGGGAGCAATGTGTAGCATCTGTCACCCAGGCGTGCATGTCTCTAGAAACTAGCCAATAATCCAATCTGGACCATGCATGTCGGTGATGGGTCATGCATGTACCTTCCCTAACTGTCGGGTGCAGTGTTCTCCAGGAGTCTACTAGGCTGAGGTCCTCAATGACTCCCAGCAGCACTTTGGCTGCTTTCGGGTGGTGTTCGCGTGGCACTCCCTGCCTGTCTACTGCAGGCGACAGAATAACATTGATATCTCCTCCCCACAGGACCGCCATATCTCCTGGTGCCTGGATTCTCTGCCTTATAGTTTGGAAGAAGGTAGGATTATCTGTGTTCGCTCCATAAGTATTTATGATCACCACTGGGGTGTTGTAAAGTGTTCCTTGTAACACAATATATATCTCCCTTCTCTATCTTTGAGTTTGTGAAGCGTTTGCCATTGCAGTCCCATACGAATTCGGATTGCCACTCCTCTCGAATAGTTTGAAAACCTGGCTTCTACTATCTCCCCCATCTTGTTTGTTTGAGTGCAGTAACGTCTGCGGCCGTTAAATGGGTCTCCTGCAGCAAAAAGATATCTATTGCATTTCGCAAGAGGTAAGAGTGGACCAGCCTGACCTTTCTGCGGTCGTTCAAGCCTCTCATATTCCAAGAAAGACACTTAAGCGCTGTCATACGGAACACATGTGATGTACAAATGGGTGATCAGCGGTTTCCGAACCTAAGGCCGATGCATGGGTCAAAGTTTGTAATGGTAAGACAACATTCTGCAAGGTAGATCTATGTTCTAAGCCACCCCCAATGAGTAAACAGGTATGTATCAAACAGTATCGTTCCATGAACAGCTGCATTTGGCATGGCAGGAATATAAAATAGAACATTTCCCCATCCCCCCCTCCACCCACACCAACCCCCCAAACAGGTTGTGAATTTCCCTCCCTCTTCCCTCATAACTGTAAACATATGGTCCACAGTAGTGAACACACGGGAATCATCCCAGTGGGGTACGTGAGTCTGCCAGCAACACTCCCCTGTACTTGTGACAGGGTGACCGAGTGTGGAACACATATCCCTGATCCAAGCTGCAAGAACGTTTCTTACAACATTGTTATTTATTTATTTATTTATTTATTTTATTTTGAAGGTTTTATATAGCGCTAGCTCCACCAGAGAGTATCAGAGCACTTTACATTAGTAATGGCATTACACAGTAACAAACAATCATAGTAGTTGACCACATACAAGTTATACAGGTATTAAAACCAATGCAAAATACTGGTAATAATATAGGCAAAACAATAATGATTAAAGGGACATATAGGTAGGGAAAGGAATAGCAAGTTGCAGGAACCTGAATGTAGTTGTAGATAGGAACATTTATAGAATGTCAGGGAGGATTCAAAGGACATAGTAAGTAGTGGGAGGTCAAGGGAGGGGGAAGGGAGGCGACAAAAGGAAAACGGGAGGGGTGAATGAGCCTAACCACCCTAAGACACAACCAAGTCTACCATAATAACTTCCGTCCAGGAGCGGCACAGCATAGTATCACAGTGTTCAGGATGTGATACTTATCTGCAAATCCGGTGTTCGGGTACCTGTCCATCAATCGTTGTCACTGAGATTGTTGTCAGTTTGTGATTCGCTGGTCGCTGCTCTCTGTTTGTGGTCCTTGGCCATCTGTTTAGTGTATGCCAGCGCTGCTTTTGCGTTCATGAAAAAGGTAGGCTTTCCAGGCCCCTGGACTCTCAGTTTAGCAGGGTATATCAAGGAATCTTTGGTGACAAGTTGTTAAAAGATTTTCTTAGCAGGAATGAATTCCCTGCGGGCTGCCTGAACTTGGAGCGTGTAGTCTGGGTATAACGCTATGTTATTACCTTTGTATTGTATTTCACCTCTCTCCCTTGCCATTCGTAGTATCGTGTCCCGGTCCCTGTAGTTCAGAACACGTGCCAGTATAGGTCATGCCGGCGCACCAGGTCTCGGTCATGGTCCCAACATACGATATGCTCGTTCGATCAGAAACATGGTTGACAAGTCCTGTCTGAAAAGGTCTGTCATCATTGTGTTGATGTATTTCTCCATGTTTTGGATATCAGTCGATTCCGCAATTCCTGTAATTCGTACATTATTACGCCGCGACCTGGCTTCCAAATCCTCATTCTTCTGCTGGATTGCATACATGATTCCGTCCATAATGCGTAGTTTCTTGTCCATTTCCGTTTGCCCATCTTTCGTTTCAGTAACAATTGTTTCCAGTATGCTCACGCTGCCCTCCTGCTTATCCATTCTTTGCGTTATCCTGTCCATCCTTTCAGCCAGTGAATACATCTTGGTATCCAGGCCCTGAAGACTGGATTTTAAATCTTTAAACATTTCCCGGATATCATCGGCTGGTTGTTGTTGTGCTGCGTGGTCCTCAGACTGTTCTTGGTGTCCAGTGTCTGCTTCTGCTCCTTTGGACGTCTTTTTGTCGGAATTGAATCTCGGTTGTCTTGTATCCGGCTTCCCCATTTTTAGCCCTCCACAACCCCTAGTATAATCGCCTCAAGACTGAGAGCTCAGTGCAGTGTCCTCGTTAGGTGGTATTCTTTTTATTCACTCGCTGTGTGTGTAGTAGGGTGGGCACTCTACCATACGCTGTGCCCCGTCAGACTTGTGCTCTGTCACCTGCCGGTGCTGCGAGTCCCTACTGTGTTCGCGTTCCCTTCCACTTGTGTGGCCATCCGTGTGTGGATCGTCCACTACTTAGGTGTCTAGCTGCTCCCTGGTAAAGCGTGCATATGTCAATGCACCGCTATGGTGACAGCGGGCCTCGCGCTAATTGCCTCAACTTCCGATAAGTGCATAGCCTAGTGCTCCATCTCCATACTGCGCCCTTCCACACGTGGTGCAAATCGCTAACGTAATTTTTAAATACAGTTGCGACAATATTGGCGTAGTGCTCGCGCTGGGAAGTCTGCTCGTTGTTGTGATTACATCTGCAGGGTGTTCTTCCCGCCCGCAGCTTAAACCGGGAGCACTGCCATTGTCCCGTGCAATTACCAGCGTCTTTTAAACACATAGTCTCCACCACGCGGCTCTGGCAGCAGATCCATTGTGCACCAAGCCTCCCAGCACCCACTTACTTATATGTTGGGCACCGCTTCAATCCGCTGTTGAGGCACCCTCCTGTGCCCTATCCGCTAGTTGTCTACCATGTGGGACAATAAGTGTATAATCAACCGAGTGGGTCCTTTCTGTAGGCTCAGCTCCACCATGGTGACTCTCCGGTTGCTTCAAAATGGGGGCTCCGCAACCACTGCAACCCCCGTGCAACCATCCGGTCGTTCAGGACTCGGGCTATCGCTCACTCCAGTCAAAGCACTCCAGTCTGCTTTTTATGATCAGCTGCACCATCCCATGCGGATACCTGTGCTCTCTGACCTTTCCCACCAGGTCCGTAGCCGCACTGCGGTGCCTTCGCTGATGCGCACACGGAGCCCACCTCTGCCGGGCGCCCTGCCAGGGCTCCGAGAGCTCCCTTGGTCGCCGCAAATACTTTCACCTATCACCAGGGCTCGTCCTTCTTGGTGCCTTCGCCTTTTGGCGCCAACGCCTCCTAGGTGTTCAGGACCCACGGCGCCCTCTCCACGATACTCGGGGCATCGCCGAAATCCAGGTCCCGGCTTTACTTGGTGGCTGCGTGGTTAGGCCTCAAGTAGTCTCGGGAACTCCTCCGTCCCCGCACGTTGCTATCTCCACACAAAAAGGTCACATCTGACTGCTGGCTAGTACCTGCAACAGTTCTCTATGAGTGGACCATGGTCTTGCATCTTTTTGGACGGATTATAGTCGGATTAGTTCACTCAGCTGGCGGAGCCGCTCTACTGTGCGGCCATTCCGCTTCTCGGCCAAGCCACTCCCCATGTCAGGACCACTTTAATATTAACTTTCTGGAGGACAATGGCATAGAAAAAGAAGATGAAGGGTTATGCTCCTTAGGCAGAGGATGAGATGTAGGTGACACAACAGACACAATAAAGCCTCTCTGAAAATAGCCTCCCATGGTCAAATAGGGATGCAGTATCAGCAGCTAGAAGATAAGGGAGGTTAGACTGGATGTTGGAGTGGACTGACCATATGATCAATCATTCGGGAAAGTAAGAAAATGATTATCAATTTCAGGCTGTAGCAGAGCACACAATTGTGACTGACCACCCCTCCCACTAATAGAGTGGATGTGGTAACAATCTCTGTGGGCTGCTGGAGAGGGCTTCCATTCACAATTATGGGACGAGCATCGATCTTCAAAATGGTAAGTCTTCCAAAACTACTATTTTCCATGCAGAAGACACACTATTCAATATCTGATGTGATATTTTCTCAAGATAGATATGGACCTGCAGACTTTGTTTGGGATGGGCACACTCCAAGAATTGCAATCAAAATCTCCACTTGAATGTCCCTGTAGTGGAAGGATCACTTTTCTTGATGTTAGAGCCTATACTTGGCCACACAAATTATAAGCATTAATGAGTGGATCATTGTGCTGAGACATGACCTGTCAGACTGGAAATATTAGTGTTGATCAAACTCTCCTATTTCCACTACATATATGGTGCTAAGAGAAGAATACATCTGTACCAACAACACAGGCAATACTAGCAGTGGTGGCCCCTCCAGTAAGGTGGAGGAGCATCGCCCCACTGCTTGAGACAGTGAAATAAAGAAAATATAAAATGATAATAACTCGTTGTTATTAACATTTTATGTTTCTCTTCTTCTGCAGCTTTGTGGGTGGGTGGGGCTGCTCTGCTTACAGTGCCGGGGAGGCGAGTAGTGATGTGGACTCCCAACCTGCGCATTAATTTCTGGCCCGCCCTCTGGGGCTCGCCAAACACTCATGCACACTTTCCCTGTTCTCAATGCAGGCTACATTACATACTGCATTGAGAACATGCCCAGGTCCCCATTCCCTTTCGGAGTGCCGATCCACGGCGTTCAGACCGATCACAGCGCTGCATTGCAGCGTTGGGATTGGCTCAGGGGAGCCTGGAAGCTGGGTGCTTCCTGCTTCCCTGTTCCGTCTGGATAGGTGACAGGGGGACAGCAGAGGAGAGACCCAGTAATCAGGTACGTTTATTTTTAATTTTTACCTCCTCTCCCCCCCTCCACTGCCCCCCTGCTGCCGATCTCTGCTGGCCACCACTAGTGGCCTTGGATAAAGCAATTTGGTTCATAGAATGGAAAGGAGAGGCCACAATAGGCACACCCTTATAGGAAGAAACAATGCTGAAGGAAGTAAATAAATTGTATGAGTTCAAGCCACTGGATTATATAAGCGTATCAAAGTTGGTACCTCTTCGAAGATACACTACACAGCCCTTTTCCACCTTCCTGGGTGAGTATGAGCTTTACTCAAAGTCAGATTTAAATATCCTCAACTCGAGCAAGTTCTTCAAGCTGAGGAGCTAAGGGGGCGTGGCCCGGTCCAGGAGATCTAGAGGGGCCGCGCCTTGATTGCAGCAATGACCAACACAAACCTTTGCTGTAGCTGACTGCTATCCTGTGGACTGCCCGGGGGTCTTAGGCCATGGTAAATGCAACTCTCCTGTCTGATTGAGGCTGCTTGCTGGCGGCAGCCTGATGCAGCCCTCGGAGGCCCCATGATGCAAGGGATAACAGCAGGGTCGGATTGGGATCACAATTTGGCCCGGGCACTGACGAAAAAAGTGGCCCACGTTCAAGGGGCGTGGCATACATTTAAGGGGCGTGGCCTACAGTTAAGGGGCGTGGCCCACATTCAAGGGGCGTGCCCTTTCATGAAACACTATTTGGTTACTCTTTGAGGTCTAATTCGCAGAGAAATATTTAGTAAATTAAGCCTTTTAAAGCTTACAGAGCAAGTAACATTGGTAAAGACTAGGAGCACTGCAGGTCTGATAACTGAATACTTACATGCAGTCTTAACGCCCTGCACAAGGTCATTAGATACTCTTTCCCAACCAGCTAATCATCACATAAATCAGAAATCTAGTACAAAGTCAAGGAGAAAGGGTAAGACTGGAATCTCTGGGAACAGAACATGTAATAACAAGAGTAAGAATTCACAAATGAGGAAAAGGCAGTCTGGGGTGTAAAGAATGCTGAAAAAATGTATCTGTACAATCTAGTCATAAATTTATTTCACAGCCAGCAAGTGATGTCTATATACAAAAAACACAGTTTTATTCACATCTGTTGCTGCCTTCAAGTCTGGGCCATGAGGAGACTGAGGATTACTCAATTAACCATGAAAATGATATAAAATCTGCAAAAAGGAATTCTAACCTGAACATGCTAGAAAAGTTAATTCTTCTGCACAGAGAAAGAAGTGCCAAGTTTGCAAATTTTGCTTAGGCCTCGAACAAGGCCTAGCATAGAATGAGGCTAAACAGCTCTCTTTTGAGAAATCACATTACATAAAGTCTTAGACATGTCCTGAAATCAACACACAAACATGTTGCCACATTCTGGCCTAGGACCTAAAATAGAGTGCAGTCAGACCTACACACTACAAACAAAAACGAACCAAAACGTACTAATTAATATGTTTCGCATATAGAGAAATATGCCCCTTGTCTGCATTTTGGATGAGGCCTTTAAAATAAAGTTACATTATTAACTGGCACACAAATGAATCAGTAAATTGTGCAAAGAAATGGTAAACAAAATGGTTCCTACCGGTTCCTTCTTGCTTCAGAGGAAGGGATCGGCTAGCAACACATTGCATTTATGGGTGCTGGATGTGGCAAGTCAAGTAAACCTTTGAGGAAGACCTACTGAACCGAGTCTAGTGCAGTATTTTCTGGATTCGGTGGGATGACAATTGAGGCACACTCGATGTAGCTTTGAGTACTTAGCTACTAGCTTTACTCAGCCTACTTTGGTCAGCCCTGTGGAGAGTGGGATGCCAAGGGGATTAGATGGCCCCTCTTGAGTTAGAGCTTGGCAGTGTGGTGCATCTGGTTACAAGAGTAACCAAATAGAAAAGGCAGGGTGAACACTCTGTAGTTCTGTATGGGAGTGTCAGGACTAGGGTGACCAACTGGCATGGGTGCAAATTCAGGATGGGGAGTGTAAAAATTCAGGACAAAGGGTTAAAATTCAGAACAAACCTTCTGGACAAAAGTTACGTTTTACAGACCCATCAGAGGAGGTTGCGCATTATTATGTAAGTAAGTAAATAGACAACCATTTAAGCACTAGTAAATAAGTTTATATCAGGTTGAACCAATCGTGTACTTCACGGTTTTTCGGTATGCACGCAGCTTTGATCAACTGTGCAGGTCTTTTTGTGATATTTCATATGATAATAATCTATATATATGGTTACAGCACTGGGTTGTCCAGTCTGATATTTTGTTTACAATTCATGGTTCTGAGCAGGCATGTTTGGTGAGAGAAATGGTCGGGAAGATCTGCTTGGATAGTCATTGTGAGATGTAAAGTGGCAAACATAAGATGCCGCTAATCCAGATCCAAACATATTCAACCATTTGCAAACCTATCCATCATGTATTCTTCCATCCATCATTTCACTCATCCATCCCTCCATCCACCCTTTTACTCATCCACCCATTCACTCATCCATCCATTTACCCTTTCACCCATCCAGCCACCCATTCACTTACTCATCCATCCACCCAGTCACTCACCCTTAGACACATTCACCCTTTCAGTCATCCACACATCCATCCTCACTTTTTCTCTCCATCCACCCTTTCACCCAATTCATCTCTTCACTCATCCATCTAGCCATTTGCCCTCTCACCTATCCAGCCATCCTTTCACTTTCTTATCCATCCACCCAGTCACTCATCCTTCCACCTATTCACCCTTTCAGCCATCCATTCTCCCTTTCTCTCTCCATCGACCCTTTCACTTAGTAATAATAATAATAATAATCCACATTTGTATAGCGCACAATCACCCGTTAGGGTCTCTAGGCGCTGGGGGCCGTCGGGAAGATTAAGCAAGCTATTGCCCAGAGTTGCATGGTGCTGGGCTAACCTGCCGCCGGAGCCGGGGATCGAACCCTGATGCCCAGATTCCAGCGTCAGTCGCCCTGGCCGCGACGCCACACCTCTCCCTTAGCCATCCATCCTTCCTTCCATCCACCCAACTATCCATCTACTCATCCACTCATGCATCCATCCATTGACCCTATCACTCATCCATCCTTTCAATCATCCATCCATTCATCCTTTCACTCCTTCACTCATCTATCCAATCTTTTGCCCATGTACCCTCCCTTTCACTCACTCATCCATCCTTACGGCCACCCTTTCACACATCTGTTCATCCATTCACACTTTCACTTATCAATTAATCAATCCATCCATCATTTCACTCATCCATCCACCCATTCTCTCTCATCATCCATCCATTCACCCTTTCATTCATCCATTCACCCTTTCACTGATCCATCCAGCCATCCCTTCACTTACTCTCTCACCCACCTTTTCACAATAATTGTGAGCTGAGCCTTTGTAAGCAGCGTTGCAGACAGAAGAGACTCATCAGGAACTCACCCCTCGCTGTAGTTCCTAAAGCAAAGGGAGGCGTTCAAGATGCCCCTGCACATAGTCAATCTGAAACCTTGGAAGTCATGAGTCATGCATGATGCACAGTGCCAGGCCCTGAGGTGTCTGTGACATGGTGTTGTTTCCAGGGCTTTAAGTGGGATGACAAAACTGAGGGGTCTCTCCAAAGGGGGTGTTCAATGTAATTATGGGCGTAGCTTAAAACACCTAAGCTACAAATCTGTGCTTAGCATAGTGTGCCGCCCGACTGGTATTTTGCTGCTTCTGTCATTGCGTTCAGATATATAATACAGCAAGTAATGTTACACCTACAACAAGCCAGAACTATAGGTTTTGTCAATGGTTGTTAGTTGCATAAAATAGAAAAGCTGCAACCATGACTTCCTTGAATGTAATATTGAAAATGCATCAGTTCTAAAATGACACTGAGAAAGAACTATAACCTTTTTTTTTTAAACTTCTTGCACGGGGGGACGGGGGACGGGGGCTAAGGTGAAGATTGTGCGCTTTCAAAACATCACCTGGCCCCCACAGCCAGACCCATTCTTCCTCGCCCACTGTGCCCTGAATGTGAGGGGCTGTGGGCGAGGTGTTAAGACTATCACTGTTTCCCAGGCGGCGTGGGCCCCAGGGGGGCCATGGTGAAAATGGCTCAAAAGGCCTGAGAAACACCTGGCCCCCAGGGAGGCCGATTCTTGTAAACAATCACCCCCTCCCCAGCCACCCTCAGCGTGATTGCTTTGCAGGGCAGGGGGTGCAGTAGAGGCCACAGCTGATAATCGCTGTATGGCCTGCACAGTGAAGCGCTTTCATTTCTGTCTCTGTCTCCGTGCTGTGGGCCGTTTTTTTCTCCCATTTCCCAGTCGACAGAGAGCAGACAGCAGACAGCACTCTCTGTGGACTGGGAAAGGGGAGAAAAAAAACGGCCCACAGAGAGCAGACAGCAGAGAGCACTCTCTGTGGACTGGGAAAGGGGAGAAAAAAAACGGCCCACAGAGGGCACTGAAACAGCGGCCCTTCGGCCGATTCCCGAATGCCCGCAGTGCCAATCCGCCCCTGGATAACAGCGGCTCCTGGAAAATCAAGGTCGGTGCTGTTGGCTCCCGGGCACAGCTCAGCGCAGCGGTGGGCAGCGTCTTGGCTCCCCAGATGGGAGGAATAACAGTGTATTCATGGCTGTGGGTTTCCTCCGTATTCCCTGACCTCCTGTTCGCTTCAATTCTTGGCCCCCTTCATCGCAGTCAGTGATGGCATGCGGTGTTGGGTATGTTGTGTTTACTCGTAGGCCCTCGTGTGGGGCTGAGCAGTGGACGGAGCTCTCATTAAAGACGGCCTGATGCCATAAAATGCCAAGACAATCTATAGGTATCGTGCTGGGTGGAGCCAGCCCACAGCACTAATTATTTGATGGCCCACTGCCCACATCATCATTGTGTGGTGAAGCAGGTGTTATATGTGTTGTGCCTGAGTTGATTAACCTCGTGACTGTGACTATTTCGCTCCGACCCCCCTGCGCTGGCCTCGCTGCTCTGAGATTGGGGAACCCCGGCCATATGAACATTGACGTTGCCAAATCTCTTGAACCACGGGCACTGGTTGTGCTTTCTTCACTCACCATGGGTCATGGTGAACCCAAGCAGTGACAACTCACATTTGAGCCAACAAAACTCCCCAGGTGAGAGAGTAATGAAGATGCTGAGCTCAGTGACTCTCCAGGGCCGACGGGCCCACCAAATTCTGAGCAGCCCAATGTGAATGGTGTGGCAGCCATCCTGGCGGAACTGTGTGATGGTTTTAAAGCAATAAATATGTGCCTTGACACCGTGGTGTCCCACTTGGATACTATGCATGACTGCCCCGAACTGCACAAGACCCGCATCAACACTGGGGAGCTTCACATTTCAGAGATGGAGGATGTGCAATCAACTATGAACAAGCATCTGGAGCAAACAGAACACCTCCTAAAAACAACAGCAGCCAAGTGGGGGACCTGGAGGCCAGGTCATGGCACAACAATATCTGAATAGCAGGAGTGGCCAAATCTACCAACATGGGCCCTATGGAGACATACATAGAGCGAATTCTCGTGGAGCTCTTTGGAAGGGACACCTCCTCTGCCACATTCGCAGTTGAGAGGGCCCACAGAGTGCTTGCTCCCAGGTCGGCCCCCTGCGCTCTGCCTCTGCTTATCATAGCCTGGCTACTGAATTACCATGACCGAGATACTGCACCGCGCAAGGCCAGAGAGATTGAGGAACTTTGATATCAGGGTTTGGCGCTCTCTCTCTTTCCCGGTTTTATGCCAATAGTCCAAGAGGCTCGGTGTAAATTTCAAGATATAAAACGGACACTGAGAGAAGCAAACATTTGATATGCCATGCTCTACCCAGCGTGACTTCATCTTTAACTCCATGGTAAAACACATGTCTTTCAGACACCAGCAGAAGCCACTGACTTTTGGAGGAAACACAAGTCGACCTCGAGTCCGCTCCCTGCAGAGTGAACTACTGCTTTTCCGTTTTCAGGTATGGCATAACAGAGATGCATGGTCCTAGCAGCCAGGACCCGAAAGCTCATACACTCCAACAATGAACAATGGATAAAACAACATTTTTTTTTATTTATGAAATATCTTTCTTGTGTTCAATAATGACTGCACTATTACTGTATCACTGTGTTATTCTAAGCGGCCCACTCTTGGTGTTGCCTCCCCTCTAGGAGATCTCCTACTTTTTGGGTAGTGGGACAATGGGATTCACTGGATACAGATTGGGTGGTTATCCGATGGGGGTGGAGGTGGTGGGTTGGGTGTTCTGCTTTATGTTACGGCGCACGTTAACTTTCTGTAGGATGTTGCACATTACATTGGCTGTCTTTACAACATTACATTTGGGGATATCCCTCTCTGCACACTACTATGCCTGCTTTGACACAACAGGTGGGGGAAGGGGCTCTTGAGCTGAAATGCATGTCATGGAATGTGAGAGGGTTATCCAACCACCCATAAGGGAAGACAGGTATTGGCCTACCTTGCCAGACACAAGATACATATAGTTCTACTCCAGGAGACCCACTGTGCTCCTCTCTCAGATAATCGTTTTGCTGCTACCTAGGGCTCAAACCATTTTTTTGCTAGTTACAGCACCTACTCCAATGGAGTAAGCATTTTAATTCTTAAACCAATACCATTTATGTCCCACACAGTGATCAGAGACCCAGAGGGAAGATACCTATTAATGGCAGAAAGCCTCAGGGCAAAATCACTACTACTCATCAATATATAAGCTCCTAATGTAGACACCTGCAGGTTTTTGCCAGCATTCCCAGGCACATTTCCAACCTTCACATTAACTCTATTATACTGGGGGGTGACTTCAATCTCACACTGCAGCCCACTCTTGATACTATGGGCACAACAGATGTCACTAGGTTGCATTCTGTGGGGGAACTCACAGCCCTGCTGCGCACCCACTTGTTATCTGAGGCTTGGTAACATCAACACCCTGCTGATGCTGGATTCTCAATATATTTGGTGCCTCATGGTATATGGTCTCGTATAGACCACTGGTACCTGACCTCTAGATCCATGCACTATCAACTGAATACTAGCCCTGAACGCTCTCGGACCATTGCCGGTGTTGATGTCGCTGATAATTCCCAGCATAGCGCGACCATACAGACCCTGGCACCTACCAGCTGACGTGCTGCACAATGCTGTTATTAAGAGGGAGATAAATGATGCTATTGTCGAATATTTCCAGATTAACACGGGCTCTGTACCCCATTGCGCCACTTTATGGGAAGCCTTTAAGGTATATATTCGGGGTATCTGCATAACCAAACAGGCGGAGGTTTTAAGCACCATTTGGTGTGATCTAGAATGGACTCAGAACATGCGTGAATGACAGATATGATCCAAAGAGAGAGGGCGCTAGGTGGCGCATGTGCAGAATGGCCGCGAATACGTGAGGCTCTCGCAGTCTGGTGTTTTATCCTGAAACTATCCTGTGTATACGGCTGCCTAACAAGATCTAAACTAGTGCCTCTAAATGGAAAGAAGCTGGGGGTGAGAGCGGAGTGGCAATTTCTCTCTTCCTGCACGAGACAAGAGCTACCTGGCTGGTGGCAGATGAGCAGCGGGGAGACCGGTGAGGCTGTGCGAAGCTGAGGGCTGGGTGAAGTGACTATGCGAGCGCCGTGGTCTCAATGTGGTGAGTGGGCCAGGCGACCGCGCGCGACCACAACTTCTGGGCTGGTGTGCTGCAGATGAAGGTTGGGCGAGAGAGGACACCACCGAGACCCGATAGCGCGGATTGACGAGCTGAATCTTATGGGCTCGATGGTGCTGTGCGGAGGAGCTGAACCGGGTGAGTGCTCCTGTACCTTAGGCAAGATGGCGGCTACCATGCTGAAAATCTGACACTGGAGGATTGAGCAGTGCTATACATGAGGAGGGCGGATTGTGAGGCGCTTGGTGAGCAGAGGCCATACATATACTTTGGAATCGTTTTGCACCCTGATATTGGAAGCAGGTGCAGATACCGCAGAGGCTGTGCTAAGTGCGACCTGACTTTGTGGCACGTAGGAGCAGTGTGGCGCTGTCCTAGTAGGCAGCACGGACATTAGCTCTCCTCCACCATTGTTACATGCCTGCAATGCCGCGATGCTGGGAGCTGGGAGGGCTACAAAAGTCACGCTTGGCTGAAGTGACCCTAGCGCTGCTGAACTTGTGGCTACTGAGAACAAACCGCGAGGGCCTACTGGCGGTATTCCGGCATAAATTGCGATGCTAAGGTCTACTGCGCCATAGACACTGTGCTGGTGGCTTTGGATACTGATACCGGTTGTGACAGCCGGATAGGAGATTGGGATCTGCCGATAGTGACTTGGAGGTCCCGGTTCATCGAGTGGGACTGACACCACAGTGGAACTCATGGGATATTATCTGAGCTGCACACATGCGCTCAACCCCTATAAAGTTCTTGGCCGCTGCACATTTCTGGTCCTGGTGTTACAACACGGGCAGGATGGACTCACGTCAACCGCGTCTCACTTTTGAGACCAAAAAGAACGCGAAACAGCAAGCTGCTGAGGCAGGGAAAGGCGTAACGGAGGCACCTACTGAACAGAACCCTAGCTCTGATAGTGATATGCATACCATACTAGCAGAAATGCGTCAGTGTTTTGCAACAATAGCAGATAAGGTGGACACGCTCGCCACTCGAATGAATACTATCGCGCGGAAGCTGGACAGTCATGATACGCGCCTCAAAGAAGCGGAACACCGGATATCGGATGCAGAGGATGTCACGGAGCAACTGAAGACTGGTGTGACTCAAATGGACAAGCTCATGAGAATTATAGATGCTAAGAATGAGGACATTGAAGCTCGCAGTAGACGTAACACTATATGACTCCTGAGAGCACAAACATGGGACGTCTGGAGCAATACGTCGAAAAGATGCTGACAGGGGTTACCGACGAGGGCGCGCTCTCTCCTCAGTTTATAGTAGAGAGGGCCCATAGATCGCTCGGTCCGAGACCGCCTCCTGGGGCCACTCCTAGGCCCATAATAGCGTGCCTCCTTAATTTCCGAGACCGTGATATGGTCTTGAGGGTGGCAAGAGAGAAGAAGCAACTTAATTATGATAGCGTCACATTTACTATCTTCCCTGACTTCACTGCGCGGGTAGAGGAGTAGAGACGAAAATTCAATGGTGTGAAGCAGAAGTTGAGGCATGAGCAAGTGGACTATGCTTTGTTATACCCCGCACGTCTGCGTGTTACTCATCAGGGAAAACAAACTATATACATGACACCACAATCGGTGGAGAAATTTATAAAGACACTCAGGAGACGGAAACCGTCGACTTCCGATCGAGACGGTCTGATGGAGGCACAGTTCTCTGATGTGGAGTGATCTACTACATGGTTGCTGTAGCACTACACATTTGTGTTTGTACAATTGGACATTGGGTGCGATGCACCGTCTGCACTATGTCAATGGACTAATGTGGTGTGTTTCTTCTTCTGTTGTTCCAATTTGTACTGCATGATACTGGTAAGCTGTTCACCACATATGATATAGGCGGGCGTAACACGCTAAATGAATCTAACCGGACGCCCTTGCTGCCTACTGGGGACTGACTAGTGTAGTTAGTTTCCTGCATAGGTGCGAGGTTCTTGTGTGCTACCTGGTGGGACAACCCCAATGGGAGTACCCCTGTTGCATTGTGGTTTGTTTGAGTTGAGGGGGGGTGGTATGGATAATGTCTGGCATAATTGGGATGCTTCAGTGGGTGGGGGAAGGTGGGGGGGTGTTTATTGCATACAAGACAATACTGTACATTGTATGGTCCAGCTGAATGACATATTGCAGAGAGGCGTGATTTTCCTTACCGTGTCGCAGGAATATAAGGCAGAATACATGAGGCGATATTACGGGGAGTGGGGATGAGTCAGCTTTACCGATAATGTCCTGGAATATAAGAGGGCTGAATGATGCGAGGAAATGCAGCCAACTATTGGCATACCTAGACAGGCACCAGGTGCAGGCAGCACTACTACAAGAGACGCATAAACACCCACACTCTCATAATACCTTCGCTAGAAGATGGGCGAGTGTCCGAGTGTTTTCTTCATCCTCCTCATACGCTAGGGGTACTGCCATATTGGTTAAAAAGAATGTTCTTATTACGCTCGCTGGAATGATCTTGGACCCATTGGGGAGATATGTCATTGTATGGGGGAGAATGGGTAGTGAATCTGTAACCATTGCGAATTGCTACGCCCCTAATGTGGACACGCCAGAATTTTTCACATCACTCTGGAGCAAAATAGTGAATATTGGATCCATGCACATTATCTGGGGGGGAAACTTTAATGTTGCCTTGATACCTACTCAGGATAGAGCTGATGGCGTAGCACATTATAATAACAAAGCTAGGGAAATATTGCTGGGTGTCGTGGAGGAGGGGGGATTGGTGGATAGCTGGAGGTGTATATTCCTCGGCGCCCCTCTGGAGCTTGCTGAGATTAGGGAGGCGATTATGTCCCTGAAGAATGGAAAGGCACCGGGCCTTGACGGCTTGCCTGCTGAGTTTTATAAATGTTATATTGACATCATGGCTCCAGTGTTGCGGGAGGTGTTTGAGGAGTCCCTAGATGTGGGGATCCTTCCTCCATCGATGCGTGAAGTAGTGAACACGTCCCTATTGAAACCTGGAAAAAAACTCCTGAGGTCTGCGACTCATATCGCCCGTTATCATTGATTAACTGCGACACAAAAATATTAGCTAAAGTCTTGGCAAATCGACTGTCCCTTCTGATGACGAAGATTATACTCCCAGATCGGTAATGCACCGTTACATCGCAACTTTTACAACGGGAGGCTTTTACAACGGAACTTTTACAACACAGGATCCATTACATCGGATGCCATTACAACGCATGGCATTACATAGCAGATGCTATTACAACACATGGCATTACATCGTAAGTATAGGTAAGTATTTAATTTTTTTAATTTTATTAATATTAATTATAATTAAATATATTTATTTATGTTTTTTAATATTATTAAATTATTATTTATTATATTAAATAAAATTATTTTTAAAATAAGTACAGGTGTACAGGGGTGTTTTTAGGTTTCAGGGTAGGGTTTGGTTTTTGGGGTACAGGGGTGTTTTTAGGTTTCAGGGTAGGGTTTGGGTTTTGGGGTACATGGGTGTTTTTAGGTTTCAGGGTAGGGTTTGGGTTTTGGGGTACAGGGGTGTTTTTAGGTTTCAGGGTAGGGTTTGGGTTTTGGGGTACAGGGGTGTTTTTAGGTTTCAGGGTAGGGTTTGGGTTTTGGGGTACAGGGGTGTTTTTAGGTTTCAGGGTAGGGTTTGGGTTTTGGGGTACAGGGGTGTTTTTAGGTTTCAGGGTAGGGTTTGGGTTTTGGGGTACAGGGGTGTTTTTAGGTTTCAGGGTAGGGTTTGGGTTTTGGGGTACAGGGGTGTTTTTAGGTTTCAGGGCAGGTTTTGGGTTTTGGGGTACAGGGGTGTTTTTAGGTTTCAGGGCAGGGTTTGGGTTTTAGGGTACAGGGGTGTTTTTAGGTTTCAGGGTAGGGTTTGGGTTTTGGGGTACAGGGGTGTTTTTAGGTTTCAGGGTAGGGTTTGGGTTTTGGGGTACAGGGGTGTTTTTAGGTTTCAGGGCAGGGTTTGGGTTTTGGGGTACAGGGGTGTTTTTAGGTTTCAGGGTAGGGTTTGGGTTTTGGGGTACAGGGGTGTTTTAGGGTTCAGGGTTGGGTTTGTGCTTAGGGCTAATTAAATTATATTTACCATTTATAAATTAATTAAAATATATTTATTAAATTAAATTAATTATATTATATTAATTACATTTTTTAATTAAATTAATTAAATTAAATAAAATATTTTAATTAATTTATTTTAATTATAATGTTTAAACATATTTAAATTAAATTAATTTCATTATATTAATTAATTAAAATTAATTACAATTTTTATTAAAATTTAATTAAATAAATAGATTAAAATTTATTAAATTAAATTAATTACTATTTTAAAATGTATTTTAATGAAATTAATTAAATTAAATTAATTAAATTAACTTAATTACATTTTTTTTAAAAAGATATACTTACCTATACTTACGATGTAATGCCATGCGTTGTAATAGCATCTGCTATGTAATGCCATGCGTTGTAATGGCATCCGATGTAATGGATCCTGCGTTGTAAAAATTCCGATGTAACGGAATGCGTTGTAAAAAACTGCGTTGTAGTGACACCAATCCTCCCAGATCAGTCAGGCTTTGTTCCTGGTAGAGCCACTAATCATAATTTGCGCACCCTCTTTTCTTTAATACAGACTGTGGTGCCTGAGTTCCCGGTGTTCCTTGATGACTCAAAGGCATTTGATTCCGTTGAATGGAGGTATTTATTTGCAGTCCTGCAGAGAATGGGATACCCTAAGATGTTTGTCTCCTGGATGCAGTTACCCTATAACCAACCTACTGCTAGAGTGCTTATGAATGGTCATCTGTCTTCGTCACTCTTCATATCGCAGGGTACCAGGCAAGGATGCCCACTGTCCCAGCTCCTTTTTGCTATAGCGATTGAGCCGTTAGCATGTAGATTGTGTCAAATACCTCGGGACAGAGCATTTCAGTGCTTCCAGCGCCACCTTTTGATTTTGCTCTGTGCCGATGACCTAACGCTCTACATTACAGACCCACAACAGAACCTAAACCCCTTGCTGTGGGAGTTTCTGGTGTTTGGAAGGATATCAGGTGTGCGTATAAACTGGGAGAAGTCTCAATTCTTTCCGCTTACACCTGCAGTCACTGAATTTGCATTGGATTACCCTCTCGAATGGTGTCATTCTGACCTCCGTTACCTAGGGATTCAAGTGTCTAGAGACAGTGAGGAAACGCTTTGGTTAAATTATGGCACTGCGATCATGAAATTGACCACCAATGTTACACGTTGGATCTCCTTGCCCTTGTTGATGGCAGGTAGAGCCTCGCTCATCAAAATGGTAATACTCCCCTGTTTTTTATACTTTTTTCTAAATATTCCTTATTACCCAGTCCCATTTTTTTTTAAAACCTTGCGCACAGAACTGATTCGCCTGTTATGGGGCGGTAAGCAACCACGACTTAAATTGTCGGTCATTGCGCAACAGTATTATAAGGGTAGGTTCAACATTCCCGACTTAGAGGCTTATTATGTAAGCGCGCAGGCTGACTAAGCCTATCACTGGATAGTGCGTGCACCCTTTATGCCTCAAATATCCACAGAGGACTGGTTGGCGCATCCCCCTATATGGCCTAATACATGGTCAGATTGGAGTCCTGGAGACGCCGCCCACAACGGTAACGTGCACGATGGATGCTTGGAGACGAGTGGCGAGGGCTTTGCAGGTTACGCTTCTATACTCGCCATGGATGCCTCTCACTTATCACCCAAAATTGGTTTTAATGCAGGAAAAAGGATTCCAAGCACTGTGCCGGCACCTTATTGTTGCTACGTGGGGTGATTTGTTCCTGGGGGGGATGGTTCAGTCCATAGCCCCTTTTTTTTTAAAGATGTGCGTCCCACACAACTTGAGGTTTTTTACTACGTTTGGTTGAGCCAGGGAATGAGGGATGTTCTACTGGATTTTCCTCGGGAGCCTGAAATCCTGGCTCCATTGCACCTCATGTTAAGTTCCACAGACGGGACACATTTGGTGTCCGGCATGTATAGAAGTATAAGGGCGCAGCGACAGGGGAGTGAGGGATCAGCCCATATGCACTGGAGCGAGGAGATGGGAAAGGAAATATCTGACGACCAGTGGATAAACTGTTGTGGGGGTCACAGAACATATCTCAGCTAGCTGTAGATTCAAAGTTATCCATTATAAGTTTTTGCAGCGGCTATACTACACGCCTGCTAAGAAATATAGATTTCAGCTGTCTGATAATGACAGATGTGAAAGGTGTAGAAATACTGGAGCTGGATTTATACATCTGGCATGGGAGTGCCCGGGTGTATGGGAGTATTGGACACAGGTACATGCAGCCCTTGAGAACATGTTGGAAATCACGTTTGATAGAGAACTATTGATCATGCTGTTGGCATATACTGCGCAAATACCCAAACACTGTAGAAAGTTTTTAGACACCACATTGCTGTCGGCTAAACGGAGATTGGCCTGTCGCTGGGGAAGAGGGAGGGCTCCGAAGTGTAAGGAGTGGCTAAAGGATATCATATATTGTCAGGAACAGAATGCCATTCATGCTGAGACTCAACCATTGGCCACCAGGCCCAGAGATATATGGGGGCCGTTGCAAGATTATCTTATACGAACTTTGGATAGGAGTTCAGAAGTGTCATCCCAGAACATTGCTCAGGAACAGGAGGGTGGGGAAGAGTCGGCCTAACTTCCATGATGTAAAGCTAATGGCTCAGGCACTGCTACTTTCAGATGGACCACGGACAGGGCTATATAACCGACTGTACTGATGATGGAAAATGTTGTGCCTCCGGGATGTCTAGTTACTGGTTTGAACTGTTATGAGACATCTCTATCTTTTTATCTCTATGTATGCCATGCCTGTATTGTATAATGGGGATTGCTGTTGTCCTCTCTGGACAAGACAGATGGGAACCAATGCTAGTAATTGATGTAAGGACCATGAAGGACTTTCAAATGTAACACTTTTATTATTATTTGCTACACATGATGTACCACACAAATATATCCAAGAAAACAATATCCCCTTGATCTAACTTCACAATTCAACACATTTAAAAACAATTCATATATAACAAAATTTTAAAAAATTGTACTTTTATTCCAACAATAGAGTTGTGCAAACAATATTAAAAACACAATGTAATATACATCATACAATAAAAGCAGTTTTGGCAAAATACCACAAAAATACAGTTTAAAATAAAACTAATACACTCTTAACTATGACCCGCATAATAAGATACAGACAGAAACATGTAAGACATAAGGTTTGTTCAATACAATTGTCCATCCAATTTCCTGTAGAATCACTTTGTTTTATACATAGATATAATCTGTATTTCGACAGAAATGTTGGAATCCTGGATTGTACTTGAAAAGTGCGTCAACGCGTTTCGATGGATACGGCAATTTACACCATCTTTATCAAGACTTAAAATTTTTCTGTCATGTAAAAAGGGTCAACAGATTTTCTCCCGTTACCACTGGTAATACTGTGATAGGTTTCTAGCAATTCCTTGGTAGGTCTACCCACTGCAGTTTGCGTGGCATGATGAGTAAGGGGTTTTTGGCAGCTAAAATTTCTTACGCTGAATACAGAAGGATTGGGTGGGAACACGGTGATCTCCCAGCTCAGATAAATCGCTTCACTCTTGCTTGTTATATTTGTTCTAGGGATCGATATTTCTGAGGATCCTATTTACGGCCGTCTCCTAGTCCCGTATCACAGTAAACTTGGATGCCGTCTTGTATTGCTCAAAAAATTTCGAAAAGGCTACTTAATGGTACCTTGGCGTGGCGTCTCTCATGGGGTTCCGCGTTAAATCGCACACACAAATATATGTCATTGTTTGTAATACAAAATGTTACAAATAAAGGCTTAAAAAAAAAGATATGATCCTAAGAGAAACATGAACATTAAAGGGCTTAATTTTAATATGAGCTATAAGGAAGAGGATGAATATGCAACAATCCTGATAAAACCAATTGTATTTGGGAGTTCAAAAAATTCAGTAGCAAAGAAGTCATGAAACTAAGGAAATGGAAAGAAGAACTCACTTGAATTTAGGAAAAAGTTGCTATTAAAAAAATATATGATTTGATAACCATTTTAAAAATGTCTCCAGGTAACACAAAAGCGAAAACACATGCTACAAATATGAAGCAAGGAAGGGTGAAGATGTGTGAACAAGTTTGACAGATGTTGCCAAAAGGAAACAAAAGAAGAAGCTTAGCAAATGAAGAGATATTGAGATACAGTTATGAATTACATTTCAAGTTTAAATGTCTGTCCAGCAATTGCACAAAAGTGTAAGGAGTGTGAGAAATAGAAAAAAGTGTGTGTGATGAAAGAGACGTGATTGCATTGAAAGAAATTATTACATTATCAAGAAAACAAAGGGTTGTTTCATACACTTTAGACAGATGAAAATCTGGGACATGACAGCACTGAAGACTGATAATTAAGACCGGAGAGATGTGATGCAAAAAATACAAAAAGAAACAAACATGTAACAATTTAATTTAATGTACAAATAACATACAAAAACATCAGCTATAGTAGCACGGTAGGAGTTCAAAAGAGCCATTAATTCTTGATAGTGGAGCCAGATATAATACAATGTACACACCAGAGTATCCTAAAATGCTAGAGAGCCAATTTTATTTGTCTAGTCTAAAGAAAATATATGTCCTCAAGGGTGAAGATACAGGTCCATTCTTACTGAGCAATGTAAGTAAGTAAGTAAGTATTGAATTTCGAGAGCGTGAACTAAGCCCAAGGGCGTCAAGGCGCTTTAGCAGACTGAAGGGAGGATGCGGCCCAAAACAGCATACTTATACTGAAATATGTGAGAAGAGCCAGGTGTTTAAGGTTTTACAGAAGAGAGAATGAGACACCTGACTAGAAAGCTCTTCCGGGAGGGAGTTGCACAGCTTGGCCGCAACCAAAGAAAAGGCTCTGCCTCCCCACCTGGACTTTTTGAACCTGGGTAGTATTAACAGGTTTTTATCTGAGGACCAAAGTAATCTACTGGGATCATATCGCTGGAACATCGTCTTGAATCCCTCTGGGCCTGAGCCATTTTAGGCATCATGAGTCAGGCATAGTGTTTTAAACAGGATCCTTTGGTCCAAAGGCAACCAATGTAATCACCTGATGGAGGCTGTGACTGAATGGAATTTCAGAAGATTCATCACCAGCCTAGCTGCAGCATTCTGAAACAATTGAGGGGGTTTTTAGAGATTTAGATTATCGGGGCGCGCTACCTCAGTTATACGTTACAGGGTTAGAATTGACACGTAGGTATGTAGTGCGTGAAGAGCAGGCGGAAAAACACCCTTAACCGTCTAAAAAAGTCAAGAGACTAAGCAAATATATACAGTTGTGCTCTCGCTACTACAGTATTTTAACATACACACAGTACAATGACTGATAATTATTCATAGAGACAGAAGCAGATTCTTTGGTGTTTTCTTGGTTACAGCACGAAGATGTTTATTTTCTCCAGACTCTTGAAATGTCATACAAAGCCAGCCGACACGTGTTTCGTCGTGTGCAGTTGAGTCAACACGACTCTTCAGGGCTGATGATACAAGAATGACATATGCAAATTTACTTATGCAGCTAGTCTAGGTCGCATACTGCAAATGGTGACAAAGTGCAGCCAACATGCAGTAGTGCGGTGCGTCTGGGTTGGCGCATGGTGGTCATTTATAGTGATGAGGCCACATACTTAGGAAGTGTGACTCTCCAGGGCTGTGGGTGGTTGCCCTTAGGTGGCGGTCTATTGCCGTGCGATTTCGTGGCACAGTGCTACAGTGTGTGATTACATGTCACTCAAACACGGTGATCTTGCACTTTAAAGGATCGAGCGGGGGTGGGTCGCGTGAGAAGTGAAAATGGTGGTCTATTGTGCAGGGGTGTTGGTGAGGGACTCTAGCGGTAGCCGGACGTGGATAAAAAACAAGTTGCTTCTGAGTGATTTGTGCAAGCTAGTGGAGAGTTCCGTTACCGCGCAAGTGAAGTTGTAGTTGACGAAAAGGGGTAAGGCATTGTCTCTCGACATGACGGAATATTTACCTTAAAGCTCAGTATAATCTTGGCGATTATGTCTGGACTGGTATGCAATTTTTAGATCGTTATGTCATAGAGAGACTGAAGGAAAGAGAAACAAAAAAAGGAGAAGAATATAATGATTATCAATGGAGAGGAGGAAAAAATCAGGGAACACAATCTAAAAGGGGCCATGACATCTATTCGGTAAAATAGATGGTTGCAAAACACGCGGTTTCCTTACCGATGTTTTGAGTATCAGTGACTAAAAATAGTATCTGTACGTTCTTTACGAGTAGTCACGAAGAAGTTACTAGCTATCAAGCAGTCAGCCTGGTAGTTTGTCAGGAATCTTCCTTTCTGTTTAGGGGCAGTGAAAAGAAGAGAAAGGAGAAAAGCGAAACTCATTGTAATTCCTGACAATTCTAAGCGCGTAGTAGCGCGTTGCTCACAAAGTGCACACTATTGCACATATGCTGTAAGCGAGGGTATAAATAGGCAAAGTACCTGATTATTTTTGTGCGTTAGGTGGAAACCGGGAGGGGATCCTTCTGGTCGCGAGTGCACTGGAAACGGGTGCGTTTCTAGTCAGGCGGTGCGCTATAAATGGAAAGCAAGAGCACGAGTTAGCTCTCAGAGAGTCCGGGTCTGTATGTTTGCAGAACAAACATTTGTGAAGGGTAGCAGATGGCTCAAGAACTGTGAAGCTGCTTACCCGTATTACGGTCTCCCTCCTCTTTAGGTTCCCGGTCGCCGTCTCTCGGTACGGACACGTGACCGAGTGGGAGGGGTCGTTTTATAGAGTATATTAGACATCAAAGACGTCTAGTTGGCAGTCATTTTTAGAGAAAAAGAATCCGCCATCTTGGATTGGTCAAGTAGTGCGGACATAGAATGTATTTGCACCGAGGCATCCACAGTTGATTGACCTCATGGGGAAACATGATAATAACCTTAGAGTACGAAAAATCGTATCTGTGGCTGGTTATGGTGCGCGAATATCAACGATCTTGGAGTGTTTAAAAAATAAAAGGTAAAAATTGACATTGAAAGGGAATTCGTGTTTCTGTTGCACGGAATTAATAAATCAAATGTAAGCCGGCAGAGACGTGTTTCATTTCACCTATCTTAAGGAGGTGAAAGTGAAAAGATACGAGAGTGTCCGTTTTACCGTTAATCCTTGTGTCTGTTTGTTTATAGATACTAAGGAGTATAGAAGAACAGAGGGCGCGTCATGAGATTCATCGTAGGTGTACAAATCGCGAGCACTGAGAAATGGGTGCAGTATTGATAGTGAGCCTAAGTGATCCAAGTGGTTAGATCTAAGCATGCTCCGTGGCCTGTTGTGTTATATTTGGTGTTCTCAAGTGATTGTGATGGCTCTTAAAATGACGGTGCCCCCCTGTCACCATATGTTCGTGAGCAACTAGAATTTTTTCACTTAGTACCAAAACAGTTACGATCTCATTTGTTACATGATGTGGAAATTTAACAGACACAAAGAAGATACAAAGAATTATACATCGGTGTAAGTCCAAAACCTTTTTGCATGGTATAACGAATGTTGAGATCATACATTGCAAACAGTTTGTGTTAATATTCTTCATTCTGGTGCATAGTCATCATGTCTAGCAGTGTCTGTGTGTGACACTGTGAGTGCCTAGCTGCTCATACATCAGATGGGTTCAGTCGGTTTACCTGAAAGAAGGATCCCCCAGACGGCTGGCTAGTCGCCCAGGAAGAATTGAAGCTCAGGGTCATAGTTGAGCCCCCGTTCCACGCATTGTAAACGCATGATCCAGGTAGCCTCCCTACGCCTGAGCTTCAATTCGCGGTTGCCCCCTCTGATGTCGAGGGGAATCACATCTATTCCGAAGACACGAACTTTGATATCGTCCCCCAGTGGTTGGCATTCCGCTACATGTAAAGCTACCGGGTATTTGGGGTCTCTCCTTTGTATAGCCCTTATGTGTTCGGAAAGTCTTTCTTTGAAAGCCCTGATGGTGCTGCCCACATAGATCTTGCCACACTGGCATTCAATAATATATACCACAAATTTGGTCAGACAATTGATGTTATGTTTGATTTTGTAGGTGGTACCATCCGGGCCTGTGAAGGTTTTAGTACCGTGTTTGCCCCAGATACACATGGTGCAAAAACCACATTTGTGGAAGCCAAGACCACGTGTTGATAGCCAGTCCTGAGCCGCTATTTTGTGGGGGACTGTAGGGCTCAATTTGTTTCTCAGGGTGAAGCCCTTTCTGTATGTGATTGATGGTCTGTTAGGAAGAAATTCTTTGAGAACAGGATCATCTGTTAGGATTTTCCAATGTTTGTTGAAGCTCTTTTTGATGTGATAGTTTAATGCATTATATTCTGTGATGAGTCTAATCTGTTGTCCAGAGGATTCAACCTCCGTGCGTGTCTTCAGACAATCTGGTCTAGGGATGACTCTGGTTTTTTTCTCTGCTTTTAGCAGGGATGAGCTCGAATACCCTCTCTTCTGAAATCTGTCTTTCATGCTCATAATGCAGTTGTTGAATTCCAAAGTCTCACTGCAATTACGTTTAGCCCTTAGAAATTCTCCATAGGGGATGGAGCGTAGCTGGTGCTCTGGGTGAAAGCTAGAGGCATGGAGAATAGAGTTGCAGGCAGTGGGTTTCCTGAACAGTCTAGAATGTAAATGGTTATCCTTCACGTAGAATTCGAGATCTAGGAATTCAATATTAGTAAGGCTGTGGCGCATGGTAAAGCTAATCTCCCACAGGTTATTGTTCAGATACTCGAAGAAGGAATGAAGAAGTTCCTCGGATCCTGACCACAGGAGAAAGCAATCGTCAATGTATCTCCCCCAGTAGATTATGGAGTCGATATACGGTCTGCCTTTGGTGCCCCAGATAAGGTCAGTCTCCAATGCTCCCATAAAGAGATTGGCGAAGGAGGGTGAAAATTTCGAGCCCATGGCTACTCCCTTCTTTTGTCTGTACCAGTTCCGGTCGAAGATGAAGAAGTTGTTCTCTAAGATAATTTTCATCATGTGTATCAACATGTTGGTGTGTGCCCATAGTGAGGCCGGTCTGTTGGAAAGTAGTTTGGTGATGGCATCGATGCCTATTTCAGGATTGATGCTGGTGTACAGGGACACCACATCTAAGGTTACCAATCTGGTGTCTTGTCGCCACTCCAGGTCAGACATGATGTTCAGTATGTGTTTCGAGTCTTGTATGAAAGAAGGGAGATTCTTAACTAGAGGTCCCAAAAAGATATCTACATATTCTGCAATTCGTTCAGTGGGGCCCCCAATCCCCGAAACTATTGGTCTGCCGGGTGGAAAAGGTAGGTTCTTGTGGACTTTAGGTAAGGTATAGAGCCACGGATATGTGGGTCTAAAGACTTTAAGATACATGTACTCATTGTCATCCAGTAGACCAGATTGTTTCCAGTTCAATAGGAGTCCATTTAACAGTATTGTAAGTGGACCCATTGGGTTGTGGTCAATTGGCTCATAACAAGAGGAGTCACTGAGTTGGCCAAGGACCTCACTGTTGTAGTCAGTCTGGTCCATGACCACCACATTACCCCCTTTGTCCGCTTCCCTGATGATAATGTTTTGGTTGTCGGTAAGGGTAGAGAGTGCTAACCGTTCCCCCTTGGTCAAGTTGTCTCTATACTTGAATTTGGTGTTCAACTTTCTGATGTTGGTGCTATTCAGATCCTCAAGGACGTGTCTATGGAATTTGTCAATGTTATTACCACCCGCCAGTGTAGGAGTCCATTTGGATCTGCTTTTGAGGCCACTAGTAATACTGTAGTCGGTCTCGACATCAAGCTCCTCAAGGAGCCTTTCCATTTCGAGTGGACTATCTTCCCTGTCAGTCAGAGACAGAAGCAGGTGTGTAATTTGCACATCTTTAATGGTCAAAGGTACATTGTCAAAAACATTAGGAATTTGTCTAGGTTCTTTCTGCAGCTCTTGTGTTCCAGCAAAATGTTTCTTAAGTTTAAGATTTCGTATGAACTTGAAAACGTCTATTTTGGTTTGGCATATGTCACCAGTGGCATAGGGATTAAAGTTCAAACCTCTGCTGAGTAAGGAAATCATATCTGGTGTCAAAGGAAGTGAGGAAAGGTTAATGACTTGTACGGTGTCAGCTACTGCATCTACTTTCTCTGTGTTCCTGACCTCAGTTTCCTGCGATATTCCTCGCTTGTTCCTGCGTTTCCCCCTATGGGGTTTGGGTCTGTAGCGGCCCTTGGTGGTTGAGCCCTGTTGCCTCTCCTTACTCTCTGCATCTCTAAAAAAAAGGTTGAGTTATTAGGTTCTGCATTAGCTAGGATCTCATTCTCTATGTCGCTGAGTCCGGTAGAACTCAGAGAGGTGGTGCTGGAACTGGCAGAGTTAGTGGTGGTGGACCTCCCAGTCTGTGATCCTGCCTTCGGTTTTGAAATCAGGGAATCATACTTGCGGTCAAAAGTATAGATCCTGCCGTTCTTATAGTCTGCCTCATCCCTTTTGATTTGACGTGCCTTCCTACTTTGGATTTCGGATTGATGTTTAAGAAGAATCTCATCCAGTAGGGTGTAATTCTTCACTGTGGCCTCAGGTTTGTTCAGGTCTTTGATCTCTTGTTCAACAACAGAGATTTCAGTTCGCAGTAGGGCGGTCTTACGATCAGCACTCTCGATGAGAATGTCTATTAGCGTAATAGAGTTCTGATTCAGTGAGTCTTCCCATTTAATCATGAGATCTCGGTCCAAGTCGTCATAGGTTGGAAAGATGTTGGATCGTAGACCTCTGGGAACTAGTTTGAGTTTAAGATAGTGTTTCAGGGTTACTCCGTCCCACCAACGGGAGTTTTCCTGTTTTTTTAGTTTTTCAAGTTTGAAGAACTTGTCTCGCAGACCCTCTATGCGTGCAGGACCTGCCGTGGCAGACGCCTGGTGTGTGGGCATGCCTTTGGCCAGGTTCTCAAAGAGATCTGCCGCTGCTTTGTCTCTGTCCATGGTGTGGTAGACAGAAATATGTACACAATTAAGGTCTAGTGGTTTTTGAAAGTAACGTGGAGGCACCCAATCTGTCACTATAGAGAAACAATTGAGGGGGTTTTTAGAGATTTAGATTATCGGGGCGCGCTACCTCAGTTATACGTTACAGGGTTAGAATTGACACGTAGGTATGTAGTGCGTGAAGAGCAGGCGGAAAAACACCCTTAACCGTCTAAAAAAGTCAAGAGACTAAGCAAATATATACAGTTGTGCTCTCGCTACTACAGTATTTTAACATACACACAGTACAATGACTGATAATTATTCATAGAGACAGAAGCAGATTCTTTGGTGTTTTCTTGGTTACAGCACGAAGATGTTTATTTTCTCCAGACTCTTGAAATGTCATACAAAGCCAGCCGACACGTGTTTCGTCGTGTGCAGTTGAGTCAACACGACTCTTCAGGGCTGATGATACAAGAATGACATATGCAAATTTACTTATGCAGCTAGTCTAGGTCGCATACTGCAAATGGTGACAAAGTGCAGCCAACATGCAGTAGTGCGGTGCGTCTGGGTTGGCGCATGGTGGTCATTTATAGTGATGAGGCCACATACTTAGGAAGTGTGACTCTCCAGGGCTGTGGGTGGTTGCCCTTAGGTGGCGGTCTATTGCCGTGCGATTTCGTGGCACAGTGCTACAGTGTGTGATTACATGTCACTCAAACACGGTGATCTTGCACTTTAAAGGATCGAGCGGGGGTGGGTCGCGTGAGAAGTGAAAATGGTGGTCTATTGTGCAGGGGTGTTGGTGAGGGACTCTAGCGGTAGCCGGACGTGGATAAAAAACAAGTTGCTTCTGAGTGATTTGTGCAAGCTAGTGGAGAGTTCCGTTACCGCGCAAGTGAAGTTGTAGTTGACGAAAAGGGGTAAGGCATTGTCTCTCGACATGACGGAATATTTACCTTAAAGCTCAGTATAATCTTGGCGATTATGTCTGGACTGGTATGCAATTTTTAGATCGTTATGTCATAGAGAGACTGAAGGAAAGAGAAACAAAAAAAGGAGAAGAATATAATGATTATCAATGGAGAGGAGGAAAAAATCAGGGAACACAATCTAAAAGGGGCCATGACATCTATTCGGTAAAATAGATGGTTGCAAAACACGCGGTTTCCTTACCGATGTTTTGAGTATCAGTGACTAAAAATAGTATCTGTACGTTCTTTACGAGTAGTCACGAAGAAGTTACTAGCTATCAAGCAGTCAGCCTGGTAGTTTGTCAGGAATCTTCCTTTCTGTTTAGGGGCAGTGAAAAGAAGAGAAAGGAGAAAAGCGAAACTCATTGTAATTCCTGACAATTCTAAGCGCGTAGTAGCGCGTTGCTCACAAAGTGCACACTATTGCACATATGCTGTAAGCGAGGGTATAAATAGGCAAAGTACCTGAAGATTCCTGACAAACTACCAGGCTGACTGCTTGATAGCTAGTAACTTCTTCGTGACTACTCGTAAAGAACGTACAGATACTATTTTTAGTCACTGATACTCAAAACATCGGTAAGGAAACCGCGTGTTTTGCAACCATCTATTTTACCGAATAGATGTCATGGCCCCTTTTAGATTGTGTTCCCTGATTTTTTCCTCCTCTCCATTGATAATCATTATATTCTTCTCCTTTTTTTGTTTCTCTTTCCTTCAGTCTCTCTATGACATAACGATCTAAAAATTGCATACCAGTCCAGACATAATCGCCAAGATTATACTGAGCTTTAAGGTAAATATTCCGTCATGTCGAGAGACAATGCCTTACCCCTTTTCGTCAACTACAACTTCACTTGCGCGGTAACGGAACTCTCCACTAGCTTGCACAAATCACTCAGAAGCAACTTGTTTTTTATCCACGTCCGGCTACCGCTAGAGTCCCTCACCAACACCCCTGCACAATAGACCACCATTTTCACTTCTCACGCGACCCACCCCCGCTCGATCCTTTAAAGTGCAAGATCACCGTGTTTGAGTGACATGTAATCACACACTGTAGCACTGTGCCACGAAATCGCACGGCAATAGACCGCCACCTAAGGGCAACCACCCACAGCCCTGGAGAGTCACACTTCCTAAGTATGTGGCCTCATCACTATAAATGACCACCATGCGCCAACCCAGACGCACCGCACTACTGCATGTTGGCTGCACTTTGTCACCATTTGCAGTATGCGACCTAGACTAGCTGCATAAGTAAATTTGCATATGTCATTCTTGTATCATCAGCCCTGAAGAGTCGTGTTGACTCAACTGCACACGACGAAACACGTGTCGGCTGGCTTTGTATGACATTTCAAGAGTCTGGAGAAAATAAACATCTTCGTGCTGTAACCAAGAAAACACCAAAGAATCTGCTTCTGTCTCTATGAATAATTATCAGTCATTGTACTGTGTGTATGTTAAAATACTGTAGTAGCGAGAGCACAACTGTATATATTAGCTGCAGCATTCTGCACCAGCTGTAAGCATCACACTAGACCCTTGTTAAAGCCCAAATAAAGGGCATTATAATAGTCCAGTCTGGACGTTAAAAATGCAACAACAGCGTGCTTGCGTGCTTCAAGGGAAAGAAAATGAGCAATTTTTCTAAGGATCCTAATGATCCCAAAACAAGTGGCTACTGTCCTACTGACCTGGAGATCAAGGGAAAGTGAATTATCAACAATGACCCCTAAATTCTTTCCATGTAAAACCGGACAGGGACAAACACCAAGAGTGTCTGGCCACCAGTCAGCAGACCAGATCTCCAATTTACTGCAGAAAATCAGGACTTCAGTCTTGCCTCCGTTTAATTTCATAAGGTTTTCCACCATCCAGGAAGAGACGGCCTGCATACAATTCCTGAAATTTAGGGCAGAGTCCCAAATGTTATGGGTAATGGAAAACAATTTTTTCGGTGTCGTTGCATAAGACAACACCTCCAACCCAAAGGATCTAACAACCTTCGCCAGTGGGGCAATATAGATGTTAAAAAGTGTTGGACTCAGGGTGGAGCCCTGAGGAACACCACATTACAAAGATTTAGAGGCCGAATAGAATTGGCCAAATTTAACAGTCTGTGCCCTTTCACTAAGAAAGGAGGTAAGAGGTCTCCAAGCTGCGCCCCCGATCCCTATCTCCCTGAGTCGTTCAACCATCCTCACGGGAGATAGGGTATAAAAAGGCAGCGGTAAGGTCAAGAAGAACGAGCAGAGTGGTATGCCCAGCATCCACTTTAGTATGGATGTTATTAAAAACAAAACAGTGGTTAGTGTTGCTTCCGTACTGCGGTGGCTTCTAAATCCGTGTTGAGAGACATTAAGTAGTAAATGATCCTTTAGGTAAATACTTACGTGGGAGTTAAGATAGGTCTCCAGAATTTTAGCTGGAACTGGCAGAAGGGAGTTGGTCGATAGTTTTTCAATACTACCGGGTCCAGAGAGGGCTTCTTTAAAAGTAGCTTCACTGCTGCCATCTTCCACAAGGTAGGATACTGTCCTTCAGAGATGGCAACATTAAGGACCACCGTAAGGTGAGGAACAATAACCTCACGTGTAATTTTTAGCACCTTCAATGGGCAGGGTCCAACGGTGAGCCCGATTTTACTAACTCTAGGAGGTGGTTAGTCGCCTCAGGCAGCATACTAGGAAAAGTGAGAAGCCTAGGAGAATCTTTCAAAGGCAAAACCTCACTTAAATAGGAAGTAGTATGAACAGGTGGCCCCGCTATGGAGTTGAAAGCTTCCAACAAGGAGTAAATATCTGTGATTTTAGTTTGAAAAAAGTCCAATATTTTATCACAGAACTCCTGGGAAAATTCTGAAGGGCCTGCAACATGGGGGGAAATAAGAGAGTTAATTATTTTAAAAAGATTCCTAGATGATTTCAAAGATCCTGTGATCTTTGAATATTATAGCCCTTTTCCTCTATATTCGCTGCCTTGTACTCTTTTAGGCACTGTTTGTGCAGTTTCCTACCTAGAGGCTCTATATTGGAATGCCACTGCCTCTTGTGTTTGCTGCATCCCTGTCTCATTTTTCTAAGTCTTTCCATAAACCATGGGGCAGAGTTTTTTTTTTTCTCGCTGAGTAGTGGTTGCTAACAGGAGCAAGGGTATCCATTGCTGCTGACAAATGCTGTGAAAACTCAGCGGCTGCCAGGTTGACATCATGGGACTTAGTAGGTTCACGGTTTTTAAAGAAATTTGAGAGCGACTCCTTGCTAATCAGGCTCAAGTTCCTCTTTTCCTCCACGTTCTTGGCACCAGGGAAAGACATCCCTGAGGTCCAGAAACATAAATCAAAAGGGAGGGCAAAGGGGTCAGTCCAGGCGAGGGGGATTGGTTCTCCAACCCTAGATAAAGGGGTCATTAGAGAACAAGCCATCAAGAATATGGCCCGCTCTGTGGGTTGCATTCTTGACCAGCTGTGGAAATCCACACCCACACATAGTATCCAAAAGATTTTGAGTGTCTCTACAGTGAATATTATCTAAATGAAAGTTAAAATCACCCAAAATAGTGAGATTAGATCTTTCCTGAAATGGTTCTAGAAGACCGCTAAAATCTTGGCTAAAAGAGGCCCTGGAGCACGACTGCCGATAGCACAACACACCGGAGAAGCTCTCTGTAGGATGCAGATTAATTTAGAAATAAAGAGCTTAGTAGGGATCAGGTAAGGCAGTAAGTGTTTGAGTCTGGCAAACTAACGTTTCTCTATGGTGAAGCACCTTCACCCCGCATCCGTGAGTCCTCATGCTGTCACAATGCGGTTGTTACAACGTCCATGCTGTGACAACGCATACCATTACTCCGCAAGTCGTTACAACGACTTGCGGAAGGGGGGAGAAGGTGTTGGATTTAAAATCTAACACCTTCCCTAAAGTCCGCATAGACTGGAGTTGGAATAGTACATTTTACTATTCGAACATCCAGCGCCCCCCCGTGCGCAAGTCGTTGTTATGGTATGCGCTGTCACAATGCGGTCATTGTTACGACCGCGTTCTGATAGAATGCGGATTCATTACATGCGGAGTGAAGAGGCATATTCTTTCTCTATAAAGGATGCCCAGACCCCCTGCATGCCTACCAACCCTATCCAGCCTAGCGTGAGTAAACCAGGTGGGGATGGCGTCTACAAGGTCGGGACCTAAACAGTCAGTGGCCCATGTTTCAGTGATGAAGACATAGGTAGGCTTCCTCAATGAGACAAAGTCCCTGAAAGCCACCTTGTTTTTAATCAACGATCTTACATTAATGAGATAACCTTGTGCTATCTGTTCTTTATTAAGCATGGGCGTAAAATCCGTTCCGCTCGCGGAATTTGCGAATTTTTGACAAATTTGTCAAAAAATACGCAATTCGCAAGCTTGCGGATTTTTTTGCTTGGTCGCAAGACTTTTTTTCCACGAGCACGCAAAAATGGACGCGAACACGCAATTGCACAACGCGAGCATGCAACTAGCCCATGTACAATCGCATGGGTAACCTCGCGGTAGCCGCGCTGAAAAAATCCCGTGAACACGCAGAAGCCCCACGAACACACAAAAAGCCTTGCGAACACGCAAAAAGCCCCGCAAAATTTGAATTCGCAAATTTCGCCCATTCTTATTCTTTATGAAAGGGCCTAGTGGCCTCATTATCACTGGAGGTGCATGGACTGAAAATTCATTCCGCTCGCGGAATTTGCGCATTTTTGACAATTTCGCAGTCTGTGAATTGCGCGAAATTGCCAAAAATTCACAAATTCCGCTAGTTGGCGGATTTTTTTTGCTCGGTCGTGCTTCAAAAATACAATCTCGCATGCGCGGCGTTGACTTACTCTGATTCTGAGTTCGCCGAGTTGTTTTCCTCCCGGTTTGCATGCGCTGTGCCAATTTGGATCTGGCTGTGTGATCGCGTGAGACTTTTCGACCGCGAGTACGTCATAGCGTCCCGCCATCTTGCACTGCGAGACTTTGAGAACGCGCATACGCCATAAGGGCACGCGATCACGCATCGCGAGAGTAAACAATTGCGAACACGTAGATGCGACGCGCAGCTGACATCCGTCGGGAGATTTGAACTGCTCGCTTTTTCCGAAGTAGCAAAAATTGCAATTCTGCACAAGAAGTCAATCGCTGGACGCATAAACCTTCTGAAAATGATGATTTGGATCAGAATAACTCTTCAGAATGACATTTGGCTGCACTTTTTTGTGCAAGGAGTCCATTTTTGGGGGGGTGGGAGGAAGGAACTGCCCCAGAGTCTCCAACTTCCTGCTCCTGTCTAGCAGGCTCCTCCCAGTGCTTTGTCCATGTCCTGGTCACTTTTCGTTTGGATCTGGAGCTGGAAGGATTACTCTTTGTGGCTGCTGCTGGATATTTGTATTTGAGGACTTTTTGTTTGGATCACTTTTGAATTAGGGATTTTGCAAGTAAGTTGGTGATGTTTGTTTGGGGCATTGCAGTTGCTGCAACTACAATTTATAAACTTTTGTTGAACTTAAATATCATTTACGGCATGGATGGCATGGAATTGAATAGCTCACTGTTATATGTGGAAGTTTTTTAATTTTGGGGTGCGTGTTAAAGCCACACTAGCCAGTAGGCCCAAGGATAGTCAGTGGTGCATAGACCAAGTCTTTCTGTGGGCTCTCTTGAATTTAAACATCATTTAGGGCATGGATGGCATTGGATTGGGGTCATTTTTGTCTGTATTTCGATTGTTTGGGTGTTGTTGGCCCTGTTCCAGGGCCTAGCCATGTGGGTGGGGGCCATTTTGATGCCTGATCCAGGGTCTGGCCATGTGGGTGGGGGTCTAGGGGCCATTTTGCAGCCAGGCAGTGTGCTTTGTGCCATAGGCCTGCATCCAGTCTGCGTTGCTTTCATCCATTATGCCCAGGGGTACTCAGTTGTGCATGGACCAAGGCTTTCTGTGGGGTCTCTTGAATGTAAACATCATTTAGGGCATGGATGGCATTGGATTGGGGTGATTTTCGTGTGTATTTTGATTTTTTTGGGTGTTGTTGGGGCCTGGTCCAGGGCATGGCCATGTGGGTGGGGGCCATTTTGAGGCCTGGTCCAGGGCCTGGCCATGTGGGTGGGGGTCAAGGGGCCATTTTGAAGCCAGGCAGTGTACTTTGTGCTGTAGGTCTGCACCCAGTCTACCTTGCTTTCATCCATTATGCCCAGGGGTACTCAGTGGTGCATGAAACTACTTTCTCTGTGTGGTCTCTCTTCTATTAATTTAAACATCCATTTTGGAGTAGAATTGCAATTTTTATTTTGAGTCTTTCCGTTTTTGGGTGTGTTGTGTCAATAATAATAAATGCCTAGTTGCAAATATTAATTGAAGCACAACATATGCAACACTTATTTAACTGATGTTCCTCTGGCTTCCTTTGCTTTTAGCTGTACAAAGAATGAGGAGAACCAGGAATCATCCTCATCATCATCACTTGTTGTAGTGCCAGGAAGAAGTCCTGCTGCGGTGTGTGCATAACACAGACAACTCTGCAACTCGTGCAACTGCGTCTTGCTGTTCTGACATCTGATGAAGATGGGCCCAAAGAAAGGTGGCCGTAGCTCCTCCACCAAGAAAGTTGCCAGTGCCACTGCCAGTAGGAAGGAGCAGAAGAAGCAAGTGGCGTCACTTACCAAGGAGACTGGTGTGCCGACAGACACTTTTTTGGGGGAAAAAAACTACGCCTGCAGCAGCGGTGTCCGCTGGGGACCAAGCTGGGAGCAGCACCCCTGCTTCATTGGTCTCAGTGCCACCACGCCAAGTTAGGCCCAAGCCCATGATGCCGCGGAGGCAGCCACTTTAATTGCTCTTTCACCATCGACCAGTGATGTTGGCGTTGACTCATCGCAAAGTAGCATCCAATCAACGCAGAGTTTAACTCATCTGACGAGTGTTCAACCACAGCCGCAACGACAACCACAGATGCAACAAGGAGAGGCGCAATGAGAGGCGCAAGGAGAGGCACAAGGAGAGTCGCATGGAGAGGCGCATGGAGAGGTGCAATTAGAGGCTCAAGTAGAGGCGCAAGTAGAAGCGCATGGAGAGGCGCAAGTAGTGGCGCATGGAGAGGTGATAGGAGAGGCGCATGGAGAGGTGCATGGAGAGGCTCACGGAGAGGCACAACTGCCCACAATGCTTGTCCCTCCAGAAGTAGGGGCACATCAGGAAATTTAGATTTATGTGGTGGTATCAGCCAAGCAAGCCACTCCTCCTGATGATCCATTGTCTTCCAGATCCCCAGCAAGGAAAAGGTCAAGGAGGGCTAGTACAAGTTCTTCTTCAAGCCCCCTTCCTTCTGATGATCTAGATCTTGATTGGCACCCACCAATGCAGTCTGAGAGGGAGGTACGCCATGAGCCGACAAATTTAGGTAAAAGGAAGGTTCCCACAAGCCTTTCAGTTATGGGTTATGACGAAGAAGAAGGAGAAGTGGTGTGTTCTGCTGCTGATGAACAGTCTGATGATAAAGATCCAGTCATCACAGTCGTCACTCCAGCCTCAGCGGGCATGCAGCAGACAGACATTTTTACCCTACCCCGAAATGCTGCTGTGCAGGATGTGTGCGGTGTGGCACCACTGGTACCACCACCACCACAGGTAACTACTACACCAACACGACCTACAGCTTCCATATTTTCTCGTCAGAAGGGCCGGCAGGCACCTCCATCCAGCTCGACCTCCATTACCTCAAGTAGTGTTGCTGTAAGTGCACAACAGAGTCAAATTCCGCCACGCCCATCCTCCACTTCATCTGGCATTGAAAGTAGCCCCTCCACCACCACCAGAAATCTCAACTCCCCAATTTGGGACTTCTTTAGTATTAGCAAAAAGGCGGAAAACCTAGTCATTTGTTCGATTTGTAAACAAGTAGTTAGTTGGGGTAAGCTTGGTACCAACTATGGTACCGGAGGCCAGAGAGGTCATCTCCAAAAACACCACATTATCCAGTGGGAGGTGCACCTAAGTAATATCCGGAAAACCAAAAGTACAAATCCAAATGTATCCATTGATATTGCATCTGATGACGAAGAGCTGTTCGTGCAGGGGGGAGGTGAAGGACCGAGAGGCATTTTTTCTGGTACACACAGTATCCCTGGCAGCAGCACTGCAGTGGTAGCGCCCACACCCTCCTCTACCCCAGCAACATCTAGGAGGCACAGTAGTCTGGTAGAGACACCAATGGGAAAAAGTACATCAAAGAGCTTAACTGGGTTGAAGAAGTCTGGATCCTCATCACATATTAAAACGGTCCAGACCACCATTAAAAGCATGTTTTGGTCGGAGGCGCCATTTGAACGCAACCACCCAACGGCACGTCTGTATAATGCAATGCTGGCTAAAATGTTAGCGCTGGACCTTCTCCCTTTTTCTTTCGTGGAAGGGGTGGGTTTTCTAGAATTTGTGGCAACAGTCTGCCCCAAATGGAAGGTTCCTAGCTGTTCTATTTTGCCAGAGATGCGGTTCCAGCACTACATCACGATTTGCTGGACGTGATTGGGGCAGCTTTGCAGAAGAGTGCTGTTCACATTATCCACCTGACAACAGACATGTGGACCAGTTGCCAAGCCGTTGATTACATGTGCCTCACTGCACACTGGGTCTCTTTTTCGGGGGTTAGAGAGAAGATAGCTGCAGGTGTTGACAGTTTCACAATTTTTCAAGCTACTCGGAAACATGCAACAGTAGCCATGTTTGCCATGGAGAAATCTCATACTGCAGCAAACATTTTGGAGAAGTTTAACAGTAAGGTATTTTAGTGTCTGCATCCAAGAAAACGCAAGATTGGTTATGTTTCCACGGATAATGGCAGTAATATAGTTAAGGCCATGGCTGATGGTGGCTATTTCAGAGTGCTGTGTTTGGCGCACAGTATTAACATTGTTGTTCAAGATTTTTTGAAAAAAGAAAACACAGTCAGCAAGTTACTGACCACCTGGCCGTAGCTCCTCTACCAAGAAGAATCTGCACACATTTCAGCCATTCTTTTAAGGCCCGGAAGCAGCTGAGGATCATTCGACGTGACCGTAGAGTGTCCGTCAGAGGACTCCTCCAGGAGGTGGCAACACGTTGGAACTCAACTTTCTACATGCTTGAGCGTCTGTTTGAGCAGTACTTGGTAATTAATGAGTATTTCTTTAACGCACGGGGTGCTTCAATGAAAGACATGAGGCTGGAGGTGGATGAATGAGACCTAGTTAAAAGCCTGACAGACATGCTTCATCCTTTTGAGGTGTTCATGCATGAAGTCAGCAGGGAGGACTGTACTTTGGGCAAAGCTATCCCATTGTTGAGCATGCTGGAGCACCAACTGAAGGCGGTGTTTTCAACGTTCCGAGTTGATGCTGAAAAACAAGACGCATATCAGTTGGCGGAGAGCTTATTAAGCCGCCTAGTTCACAATGAAAGGCTCAAAGCAATACATTCAGAACAACATTACATTTGTGCCACTATTCTGGATCCATGGTACAAAAAGGCACTGGCCAGTAATACATTCATTCCTTTTTATGAAGCAGATGTTTCCAACTACAAACATTAGCTAGCTCTGTCAGCCACTAGGTTCGAAAAAGAGAGACAGGAAATTGAAGGAACCACCACAAGTACTACTGAAGCAGCAGGCCATCCGGCGTCAAGGTCCACTTCTGTGGCCGAAGGCAGTCACTTTCCCTCACAGCCGTTACCAACAGCAGCAACCGTATCATCATGATCACCTGCCCCAGGCCCAGCCATAATATTGTCGAAGCCGATTGGATAACTCATCATGGGTTTGCTTGTTCCAGTGTTGAGGCGAAGGCAACAGATGGTACACAAAGTAGAGTACCCATGAAGGACCTTGAGTGGATGGTGCAGGCCTATCTGGATGACCCAACAGAGGTCTTCTTTGATCAGAACCCATTGGTGTATTGATATGGGAAAAGGCCTCAATGGGCACTGATTACCAAGCTGGCTATAAATTATTTGGCTTGCCCACTCGCAAGCATGTCTTCTGAACATGTTTTCAGTGCTGCTGGTGCCATTGTAACTTCAAAAAGGACCCGCCTCTCACCCAAAAATGTGGAGAGGTTAACAATGATCAAGATGAATCAGCACTTCATACCACCAGCTTACAAATACGTGAATCCACGCAGGTAGAAGAGGACACTGACTTAGGTGACAGAAGTTCTTCTCTGTTAGCTGACCTAATCCAGGTTCAATTCACAGAGTTTGAGGACAAGCTCTACTTCCCTGACACATAGGCTTGAAATACTTGTGAGTCTTTCTTTGTTTTGAAACTTTTAGAAGAACAAAACTCTAATCACAACAAATCCATCAGCAGCACTGTCTTCGTCTTATTTCCATATTGAAGGTGGCGCTGTCTGCATTCCTGAAGTTCACAAGTTCACAACTCAGTCATGCTCCTCTATTCTCCTCCTCCAGACTTCCACTATCCCACATGGCAGATGGCCGGATTATGCAGAATCAAGAAACTGTCGCTATACTGACTGTTACTTCTGAAATTGACACGAGAGGTTGCCCTGTGGCCCTTCACTTAAGAATAAGATGCTGACAAAAAGTGAAACAGGTAATGGATGATGAGATAGCATGCAGTGGACAACACTGGCTGTCTGGCTCAGATGAAAGCAATTGCTGTTTGTTTGTTGTGCATGAAATGAATCCTATGTGTACTGTTATTATTGAATCTTTTACACACTAAATGCAACTCAAGTCTACTCTGTTTACCTTGTTTAATGCAAATTGTACCTCTGCAGGGGCCACTACGTTGCATTTTTTAATATGGAAAATGTCCTTGGACTCACTGAGTGTAGACTGTGACTGCATGAACAACATTGAGTTTGCCAACACCATGATGAAAATGAGTCATGATGACCAAAGTTACATAATATCTTTACAGTCACTCACTGGGATGGATGGATCATCATCGTCGATTTACGGAAGAACTATGACCATTTTGTGAGTGGCAAACAGGTAAACAAGTCAACCACAACCACAGCAGAGCTACATGTCTGTCTAGTGGTGGTATGGAGTGGTCGAGCCAGTGTAGTGTTATGCCAGAGCCCAGACAGCGGTTCATGTAAAATTGCAGCTATGTGGCTTGCAGTATAAAATTAGATCTGCTTTCTCTGTCTGTGTCAAAGAGGTATGCTACATGGAGGTTGGTTCACTCAGTGCTGCCTGCCTTGACCATCTGCATGGCCCTGGCCTGCTGTGTGCTAATTATTATCCTGAAAACAGAGACTCAGAGTAGGTACTTTAGAAATGATGCATGTATGTAATATACTGTCACCTCTGAAAGTGAAAGTGTTATTTTTGCACTACACACCGTACCTTATATTTTTCCTTCGGGGTGTTTAATATCCCTTTCTGTTTTTCCATTGACAATTACAGGCCGGCACTTACCCTGTGTGATGGGAAAAACATTAACTCAGGCTTACCATAGCAATCCGCAATTCCGCATCTGCCAGTCAGGCAGTGGACAGTGTGATCGACGGAGCGCCAGATGGAATGGAGGAGTACCACGAATTAAGAGGAATGTCTGGATGCATGCAACTTCCCAATTTGACCAGGACAACCACAACATACAGTTACGGTATCCACTTCACTTGTCCTTTTCTTTTAAATAATGTTATTGTTGTGAACTTCCATGAGTGCAACTCTGTGCGTTTGCTCTCTGCTTCAAATTCATCCCTACTGCTATTTGATAAGCTTCTTTGCTATTTTTAAAACTAATGTAATGCACAACTAAGTGTTTATTCTCTCTGAGGGCAGATAGGCAAGTGATATTGCGTAAATAATGCAGCCCTGTACTGTCTAATTGTTTAGTACTAGTTAGTAAGTTGTAGTAAGTACTACTTTTCAGTAACCTAACCATCCATTTAGCAAACAACTTCATGCATGCACTTCCTTTATGTCCATTAAAAGATTTATGGATATCTTCGTATCCAAAGATTTGTTTTTCTTCATTTGTTGAACGCCCATGCAGGTTTTTTTTTTCTATCTCCCAAAAACTTTCCTGAAAACCCCCATTCCCATCAATTTTTTAAACCCTAACCCTCTTCCCCCGGGCTGTGTGGTTTTCATTGAGGTGTGACTAAATTACACCAGTAATTCCACATGCTTGCTGGGGAGGATAAGGTCAAAGCAACAGAAAATCAATTTCAAGGCAGGTCAAGGAATCCGAGAATATATTCCTATTGTGCTTGACACACACCCATGAGTATTTGCAAATCAATTCAGAATTTCATGTCCGACTCCGCCATCGAGTGGATTCATCAACAGCAACATCCTCCTACACGTGACGAAAGCTTACGCTGCTGTGTCCTTCAGTACTAGTTCCTGTAGTAGCCATAATCCACGCAACTACTAGTTAACCTTTTGATTGAATACTTTAGCATTGCTTAGGCTACAATTTATGGCACTGTTCTTGTGTACTGTACTATACTATCATACTGTTCTAACTTCTAATGCTCCTCTCAGGCCGCTCAATGTCTCATTTCCTTTTTTTCATATGCTGCTACTGCCAGTGTGTACCACTACTACTACCACCACAATGATGCCATTTCATCCATCCAGGATTCCATAGCCAACCTTAATCGCCATTTGCCATGCAGCCAGCCCTGTGTCTAGCCCTATTCAAACATGAATCACAGGTAAGATAAGCATTTTGGGGGAGGAAGAATAATGGAGTAGGAGGAGAGGAGAGACTGACAGTAGTACTAGTAAAGTAGTAGGACAATTGAATCCACTCACTCTGTCAGTGGCACTTTTGTAAAAATGTGGGCGATTACTTAGACAATTTGAATCAAGCAGCCAGTTAAGTTTCAGGAAAACAAATGTACAGGTAACCCCCCCTGCCTCCCACACAAAACAGTAAAAACGCGTAGGCTATGTTAAGCAGAAAATAAATAATTATTTAGACCCTAACAAAAATAAACTATCCCGCAAGACCCGACCCACCCCCCTCCCTAACCACAACCAATGTCCATGAAATGTGAATGTCCCCAAAAGTCCAAAAACCCCAACGCCCAATTCCCACCTCCTCCAAAAGTCTTTAAAAAAGGGGCAAGGGATAGTCTCTCTCTCTACTTTCGCCGGCGGTGTCCTGTGGCCAGGTGGTCACGCAGCTCTCTCCGGAGGTCCTTGAGCAGGGCTTTCCGCCTCGCCACCTCCTGCTCAAGTTAGGCCACTCACAGGGTCAATCGGTGCATACGAGCCTTGCAGGTACTGTGGGGGCCAGCTGTTGTTTTTGCTGCTCAGCGGCACCGGGTGGCTGCCGGACCACAGCGCCGTACCGCTGGAGTATTGCGCTGGCTATATGACCAAGGGGCAGCGGAAGAGGATGCAGCTGTTGTGGATGTTGACTGCGAGTCATCCTCCTCCTCCTGAGCCACCAGCCTTCGATATTCGGCGACAATTGCCTCCAGCTTCCGTTGCCTTGCCCGGATAGTCAACTCCTTCCTTGATAGTTTAGAAGGAGTATCTATATGAAGAAAGAAAAAAATACTGTAACCAATACTCTTTAAGATTAACTCAATATAATTCAACAGAAAGTTGTGTCACAGTAGCACTAGCAACTTGCAAGCACAGTACATAACATTTGTGACATGTATCTATCTAACCTCCACTTTGTCGGCCTCTGCTCTTACATTAGTGGGAGTTTCAGGAATTCTACTAGCACTATATGGAATCATTACATTAGACTCAGACAGTACACCAGTCTTCTTCTTCTCTCTTGTTTAGCTAAATTAGTACGTAAACTTGTGGAAGCCGGCATAATGCCAGCGCAGTCAGCTTGCACCCAAGAAAAACAGACGCAAGCCATGATGACGCAGACTTGCGTTACTGTTACCAGTCCAATACATGCAGGTGGTGAAGCTCTTACTTTTCTATTATGGGTGGCACTGGCCATACTCTGTTACAAGGGCTACTGCTCAATTAATTTAACTTTCACCCTGCCCTGCCCCTGACTACCACAAAAGGAAAATGAAGAAGATAAATCATATGATCATCTATACCTTCACAGCATATTTGCTTATATAAGGGATGACTTTAGGTGCTTTGTTTTTTTGATTGAGTGAACACCGATAGGCCATACATGAATGACAGAGTTGAAAAGAAAATATTAACAGAGGTAGTGAGTGGTCCCCGTAATCGCCGGAGGAAGGCACATGTGAGTTGTGACTTGACTTGATAATGTGAACTATACAATAGAGATACACAATATATATGCTGTGCTTGCAAACTACTGTTAGTCAAGGGAGTATTCTGAAAAATTACAACTTCTACTTTCCTCTGCTTTGCTACTCTGGCACCGATGTGCGGTGTTACATGCTCTTCAAAGTAACACTCTTCATCCAGTGACCGTCCACTCTGTCTACATACACCTATGCTATCTATGAGGAAGATGCCATCCAGGCATCCATCCATTCAAAGTAATTGTCAATCATTCTTCTTAATGTTTCAACTGGACACACCTTACTTTTTCTCACCGAAAAACACCCTTTTTATTTTATTTTGTAAACCACCAGCCATGCATCCGTGCTTGACTTGCATTTGAATTTGAACGAAAGGATATATTGCCCACACATACAGTTTCTGTTTCACCAACCCAGGCAGTACTCTTTTCTTTCTCCTTCCACCCATCCTTGCTTCAGCCTTCAACCGGCCATGCATCAGATTCCCAGCCACCTGTGCCTACATTCAAAAACATGTATCATTCTTTGCCAGTCATTAATTTAACTCGCTCGTCCTTCCTTACACCCTTTTTTCCCTTTTCGTTCATGCCATCCATCAAGTACATCTCTGATCTGACTTGGCTTCTCGATAAAACTTTCACAGCTGAGTTGAAGTCAAATTTAGAGGAGGCCATTGGTTACCTGTCAACTCCCGCCGCTAATGCTATTGCTAATGCGAAGTCAAGGGTGACTGTCTTCTACCTGGTTGACAAAAACTTAGTTCTAAATTTGTAAGTCTTTTTAACAGTAAAGTTTACTTGTACTGTACAACTTATACACCTCTGCAGCGAGCCTACTCTGCAATCTCAATAAGTAAGGAATATAATAGCTTACCACTGCCTGCCACTACGGTGGCATCCCCCACAGCAGTTCCTGCTTGCACCGAATCCGCCCCTAGAGTGACCACGTCCGCGCTGGCCCTGGCACTGGTGGTGGGCTGTGCCGATGGTGTTATGCCTAGAAAATACATTTAAAATTTTTAGACGCCATATACACCACTCCCTATTTTGTCTAGGAATGAAAAAATATGTTACTACAAAAACAAATTTAATTATTTGTGACTCTCTAGTCGAAACTAAAAATTCCCCTTTCGTAAGGGGAGGGTGTTTTTTATTTATGCTTAGCCATAACATGCTACACTTTTTGGCACAACTGATGAATGCTTGCTTTTTAACACACACCATTTTTCTCATAACAGACAGAAGCTTCCCTTTTACGAACAAGAGCAATATGTTACTCGGAGTCGTCATCATCACCACCAAGACTTCAAGTTCCAACCAGGTGAGGGCTATCCCACAATTAATGTGTAAAATCAGCCACTGTTCAGTTTTCAAGAGTTCACCGTTTATCTTATATGAACTTGATTTTAATAAATGTTTTTATATAATGCACAATTGAAATTTAATATACAGAGTACACACAGAGCTAGTTGTTTTACTTTTATTAAAGCTTTAAAACTTACATAGACTCTGTGGTTTTTGGTAATGAGTGAGTGAGCGAAAGGGTTTGCAATTTGTAAGCATGAGTCCGTGACTCTGCGAGGTCGGGACTCTGACTCCGTAGTCTTATGTTCTGGGTCGTATAATCATTGGGGATCATCGCTGCATTCATGAGCTAAATAATGACTCTGACACACCAGCTAGTCAGTAAGGAGATTGGGGTTCAACTTCTGTTATGACTGAGGTATGTGAAAAGTCTAACTGCGCCTATTATCACCAATGATCTATTTCTTGTCCTTAGTTTTGTATGTGTAGAATAGTCCCTGCAAAAGTTGTAGTATGTCCTCCTATCCAATCAAAAAGTAAACTAGTATCTTATTCTTGGTGGCATTTGACATTTTATTGTTGGGAATTGTCAAAGCATAAACATTAAGAAGACTTCAATAGACATTATGGACAACCCAGAGGACTGCACTCAGTGCCTTGAGCTATTGCTGAATAGGAGTTTTATTTAACACCTTTTGCCAACTGTGCAAGCTTAGCTAGCTACACGGGCAGAATAATAAAATAGTAGTAGCACAGAGAGTCATAGTAGAGGCAGGATAAGAATTTAGAAACAGTCTACAAGAAGATCAAAGACAATTTAGGAAAAAATAGAATTATGATGAACGTTTAGATTAAATAGGTGCTGTAAAAGTTATGGAAGTATAATTATTAATCTTAACAGGAAAACTTACTGGGGCCAGCAGAAGAGCCCTCGGCTGACCAATCCTGGCCTTCCTGCTCCGCCGGCACCGCCACTGCCACCTCTGTCCTCTTGCCCTTGGGTGGAGCTGATGTACATGAAAGAAAAACACAAACATGGATGATTGTTGTCAACAAATTCAAACATTTCAAAAAAACAAAAACAATTTATTTCGGGGAAATAAACAGCAATTCCACAAAATGTATTGACCTATCCGATGTGGTCTACTAGGATATTAGTATTGCTGGAATCCTGGACTGTCTACTTGGTAAGTTATGTAACTCACTAAACCAATTATAAAAAGGTTCTACTAGGACTGGCAGCACTCAGCAGCACACAAAGTGACAGACACAGTCCGTCATGATTGCAGACTAAGTATGGGCAGAAAATTTGTTCCGCTTGCGGAATTTGCTGATTTTCCGTGATTACACGATTCTCGAATAGTGCGAAATCGCGGCAAAATCCACGAATCCGCGAGCGGGACGAATTTTGCCCAGGAAGCACTTACAGGGTTACAGCAGGTGCCCAAGTTGAAGCTAATTTCGTTGTAACTGTTTACAAAATGGTTACAAAGAAATTAACTTCAACTTGGGCACCTGCAGTAACCCTGTAAGTGCTTCCTGAGGCGCCTCGTTGCCTACTTACAACTATTCTCTGACCCTGCTCTGACCCTCGAAGCAGGGTCAGAGAATAGTTACAATTAGGCAACAGGGTGCCTGTCCCAACAATTAAACCTCAGCAGGAAGCACTTACAGATCAAAAAAGCAGGTGCCCGAGTTGAAGCTCAAATTCATTAACGCATTATAATCAGCCCAAGAATCTAGTGAGCACGGTCGATGCTAGGCAGGTGTGCTTTCTCCCTAGATCTACCGTCTACAATTAGCTGTAATCCATGATGGGGGTCTAGGCATCCACAAGTTTCTCGAGCGCAATCCCCCTGTACTTCCAGTGACCAGGAGGCTGATTTCTCCCCATCTGCTGCGCTGATCTGCCTCTGACCTTTATAAACAAGAGGCATGTGAACTCGCACAGAAGCCCGGCCCCACACATACTAGACTATGCACCCTCTTTCCTCCCTTTCCCACACTGTGATGGACAGCTCACTCGAGGGACCTCGGCCCCTATGGGCGCGGTGGCAAAGTTACAGACACACGTGGTCACTGAACAGAACTCTTCTGGCCATTTACACAGCTGTAGTGCAGGAAAAGCACGATACATTTACCCAACGAGGTAGCACTTACTGCTTTCTCTTCATCACCTGCTCTTATCGGTCTCTGACCCTCATAAACAAGAGGCATGTGAACTCGCACAGAAGCCCGGCCCCACACGCACTAGGCTAAGCAATCTCTTCCCTCCCTTTCCCCCACTGTGATGGACAGCTCACTCGAGGGACCTCGGCGCCTATGGGCGCGGTAGCAAAGTTACAGAAACACGTGGTCACTGAACACAACTCTTCTGGGCATTTACACAGCTGTAGTGCAGGAAAAGCACGATACATTACCCAACGAGGTAGCACTTACTGCTTTCTCCTCATCTGCTGCTCTTATCGGTCTCTGAACCTTCATAAACGAGAGGCATGTGAACTCGCACAGAAGCCCTGCCCCACACATACTAGGCTATGCAACCTCTTCCCACCCTTTCCCCCACTGTGATGGACAGCTCACTCGAGGGACCTCGGCGCCTATGGGCACGGTGGCAAAGTTACAGACACACGGGGTCAACTCTTCTGGGCATTTATGCAGCTGTATTGTAGGAAAAGCACGATACATTTTCCCAATGAGGTAGCACTTACTGATTAGCCAGTAGAAAGTACTTCAGTTAGGTATGGTGCAAATAGCAAAAAAATCTGCGATTTCACGGGAAAATCCGCGAATTCGCAGATTTCTTTGCTATTTTGCGCGTATTCACGGACCGCTGATTCGCAAAATTCGCCCATACTTATTGCAGACCACAAAAAAATGTCCTACTAAATAACAAGTCATATTATACTCAACCTATCAATCCACCACCACTATCTCTTCTTAGTGGCAGGAGTACAAAGGAAGGACTGGACTTGAGTCTCTAGTCTCTCTAGCAGTGCGCAGTTCTGTAAAGTACACTCATACATAATCATTCAAGCCAAATGAGCACAAAATTGAAAACAAGTAAGCATAGTAGCACCGCCACTGACTGAGCAGGCGAGCACCTGCAATCACAGAAGCTTTTAAAACATAATTTACCTGCAATGTAATTGGCAGCATTCCTGCTCTTCGGAAAAAAGTAGCTATTTAGTTACTAGTACTCACCAAGCCCAGGGATCTCGACGCCAAGCAGGTCAAGCAGGTCTTGTTCCCGGTCCAGGATGTCGGACCACCTGTGCGTCACCTGGTTGTAGGTGCGTCGGACCCCAGACTCCCGATACATGGCCCGGCACACCTTACCCTATAGCTGGCGATGCTCCCGTGGGCCATACCCGGTACCGGGCCTGCCGCTACTGTCTTGGGGAGATGGCGCTGTACAAAGAAGACCAGTGAACCCACCTCCACCGCGCTAAAGATCTCCCTAGGACTTACTGACTCCCCCTTAATCTCCCGCAAGGGAGCCGGCTACGGGGTGCTGGACTCTTCCCCTTCGACTTGCCGGCTCCCTTTGCCATGGTCCTGGGTCAAAGAAAGGAAAAATAGGAAAGAATAGGGAAAAGTAAGTAAATAAAAGAAAAGGGAGAGCCAATTATTAAAGTAACAAAAAGTTGAAAAAAACACAAAATATAGATGTAGAAAAATAGAGAGATAGATAATGAGTAAAAAAGATAAAAAAAAAGTTCAAACATACAAAGGATTACAAAGATTAAAGCTAGATAGAAAAAGCATGTCCAGAACCATAGCAATGAATGACAAACAAGATGACCACGCCCATTGGAACTACGTGGGTAAGTTCGCGCAATATTTCCCCCGCGAGTACGCAAAAACGGACACGAACACGCAATCGCACCCCGCAAGTAAGAAATGCACAATGCGAGCATGCAACTAGCACCCGGAAACGGAAATACGCAACGCGAACACTGAAAACAAGATGTCCGCGCTAATGTATGACCGCATGGGTAACTTCGCGGTAGCCGTGCTGAAAAAAATCCCGCGAACATGCAAAAATAAAAAAATCCGCAATCTTGCAAAAGTTCGCGGATTTTGCATACCGCGAATTCGCAAAATTCGCCCATATTTAAGAGAAGCACACATCACAGAGGTCTTACGTTCCTTACAGATCAAGAGCTGTTTCTTAACTAAATGTTCAGGGTCCATGGAGTCAAAACTTGTCGGCCGTAAATATAAAAGTGCCCTTCTCAAATAACTCACCCGTTCCAGCTGCACTGGAGGAAAAAAGAGAGCATCTCTGGTGCTGGGCGTGGTCTTGGCAAGGACGGGCGCAAATGGGCTTGCCTTTGGGGTGCCGGCGGCGCGCACACAATGCGCATCCTCTTCACGCCCAGTAAGTCATGCTGAATATATAGTCCCCAAAGACTGGAGCGCTAACCCACCTGGCTCCGTCCTGAGGAACACCTGGAAGTGACCAGAAAGTGCGCCGCTCCCTCCACAACAAACGGGAAAACCCATGGTGGACTGGGGCGTGGACGGCAGCACAGAGAGCGTGCTGAGAAGAGGTAAGAACAAGCGAGTAGCAGCAGAAAATGAGACTGGTACAGGGAGTCCAAAACAGTTCAAAAAATGAAAACTTCACAATATATTAAAAGTTGCGCGATTAAAAATAGAGTAAGGCACAGGAGCACACAAAATTCAGTATAGGCCTGCTGTCTGGGCGTGTTGCTTCGGGTCCAGTAAGTCATGCTGAATATATAGTCCCCAAAGACTGGAGTGCTAATCCCCTGGCTCTGCCCTGAGGAAGACCAGGAAGTGAACAGAATGTACGCAGGCGCCCTCCACAAAAAACGGGAAAACCAGCAGTGGACCGGTGCGCTTGCGGCAGCACAGAAAGCGCAGTGAGAAGAGGTAAGAACAAGCAAGTAGCAGCAGAGAATGAGAGTGGTACAGGGAATCCTAAACAGTTAAAAAAATAAAAACTTCACATTATATTAAAAGTTGCGGTGATTAAAAACAGAGTAAGGTACAGGAGCACACAAAATCCAGCATAGGCCTGCTGTCTGCGCGCGTCGGCTTCTCAAATAATGGTGTTACTAACCATGACCTTCAACATTACAGCAGAGCGCCCCATATTTAAAATAAATCTGAGCTTGTTCCAGAGTTAAAGAAAATTGAAAGATAAAACAATTATGTTGGATAATAATGACTCATTGATACCAGCTTCACAAAACACAGAAGAGTTCCCATCGATTTACCCAAAAAGACATAAAAGAAATAAATGAATCACTGCAAAAAATGTCATCAAACCTACTAGAAGTTCAAGATTGTAGGAGTCGCCCATTGGTTCCTCAAAGGAGTGGAGAGTGGGCTAGAAATTGTCCCCATGTCTGAACTGGGGTGGCAGAGTGGGCTAAAGAACGGTGATGGATTAAACCCAGACCTTTTGACTGGGTGTGAGTGTTTGATTGGTTCAGATGCTCCGTCCATCACCACCCCCTTTTGTACCGCTTTGGCCGCCATAAGTGTGGCAGGGTATGCTCAGATGTGAGTCCCTTGCTCACTTTGCCACTGGATTCAAGCAAGCCGGGCTGAGGACGGCTGTAATGCCAGAAACCGGTCCTCAGAAGCTTGTTTCCGGTCTAGGGAAGGCATGGCTTGGCAGTTCGGGCTGGACTGTTCCCATGAGGCATTGGGTCAGACTGATTTGCATATGGCCATGTCTGAACTGGGGTGGCAGAGTGGGCTAAAGAACGGTGATGGATTAAACCCGGATCTTTTGACTGGGTGTGAGTGTTTGATTGGTTCAGATGCTCCGTCCATCACCACCCCCTTTTGTACCGCTTTGGCCGCCATAAGTGTGGCAGGGTATGCTCAGACGTGAGTCCCTTGCTCACTTTGCCACTGGATTCAAGCAAGCCGGGCTGAAGACGGCTGTAATGCCAGAAACCGGTCCTCGGAAGCTTGTTTCCAGTCCAGGGAAGGCATGGCTTGGCAGTTCGGGCTGGACTGTTCCCATGAGGCACAGGGTCAGACTGATTTGCATATGGCCATGTCTGAAATGGGGTGGCAGAGTGGGATAAAGAACGGTGATGGATTAAACCCGGATCTTTTGACTGGGTGTGAGTGTTTGATTGGTTCAGATGCTCCATCCATTACTACCCCCTTTTGTACCGCTTTGGCCGCCATAAGTGTGGCAGGGTATGCTCAGACGTGAGTCCCTTGCTCACTTTGCCACTGGATTCAAGCAAGCCGGGCTGAAGACGGCTGTAATGCCAGAAACCGGTCCTCGGAAGCTTGTTTCCGGTCCAGGGAGGGCATAGCTTGGCAGTTCGGGTTGGACTGTTCCCATGAGGCACAGGGTCAGACTGATTTGCATATGGCCATGTCTGAACTGGGGTGGCAGAGTGGGCTAAAGAACGGTGATGGATTAAACCCAGATCTTTTGACTGGGTGTGAGTGTTGGATTGGTTCAGATGCTCCGTCCATCACCACCCCCTTTTGTACCGCTTTGGCCGCCATAAGTGTGGCAGGGTATGCTCAGACGTGAGTCCCTTGCTCACTTTGCCACTGGATTCAAGCAAGCCGGGCTGAAGATGGCTGTAATGCCAGAAACCTGTCCTCGGAAGCTTGTTTCCAGTCCAGGGAAGGCATGGCTTGGCAGTTCGGGCTGGACTGTTCCCATGAGGCACAGGGTCAGACTGATTTGCATATGGCCATGTCTGAACTTGGGGGGCCGAGTGGGCTAAAGAACGGTGATGGATTAAACCCAGATCTTTTGACTGGGTGTGAGTGTTTGATTGGTTCAGATGCTCCGTCCATCACCACCCCCTTTTGTACCCCATTTCAAAGGTGGCACCAGATATAATGATTTGGCATCCTGAGCTACTCAACAGTACATTCCTTAATGTTAATGTTAATGTTAATGTTAAATGAACTTGTACCCGCGCACAGCTGCCCCAGCCAAGGGGCGTCCCGGTGCTTGCTGTAAGAAGTTTGTCAGTAAAGAGTGATAGTTCTGTCACAGTGAGGTCGTTGAACATTAGCAGAAAAGGTGGGTTTTTATCGCTCTCCTGAAATGTAGAAGTTCTTCAATTTTTCAAATATGGATAGGGAGTCCATTCCAAAGTCTTGCGTAAATGACCTACTGCCCATTCTTGCCAGTTTGAAGCGGGATACTACTGCCAGGTTCTGTCCTTCTGAACGCAGCGTACGTCGGGGAACGTACGATGTAAGGAGGGAACAGTTTTAAGGATTTTGAACGCCAAACAAAGGGTTTTGTAATGGATCCGTTTTTCAACAGGAAGCCAATGAAGTTTCAAAAAGACATTAGACACTGACTTGTAGCGTGGGATACCGGTTAGCGCTCTCGCTGCAGCGTTCTGAACTCGCTGGAGCCTCGCTTTCTCTGTTACGTTTGCCCCTAACAAGAGAGAGCTGGCGTAGTCTAGTCTTGATAGGATTGCTGACTGCACCACAATTTGCCGGGTTTGGTGGTCAAAGAACTTAAGGATGGGTCTAATGTTGCGTAGGATACCAAAACAGGTAGCTGCTACCCTCTTGGTATGGAGAGTGAAAGACAGCTCGGTATCCATCCAGACTCCCAAGTTTCTTACGTGGTCTCTACATTTGGGAGGTTGGTCGAGAGTTTCTGGCCACCCATTGTTTCCCCAGGTCGTTGTTTCTTTTCCCACCAGTAACACTTCCGTTTTCCAGCGTTCAGCTGGAGACAGTTTGTTGTCATCCTTAACCTGTGGACATTACAGATGAAAGACTGCCCTATACCCCCCCAAAGCCCCTATACCCCCAAAGACTGCCCTGTTGCTTGAGGCCTTCTTTGTTCCCCAGATGACTGCCTGGCTGATTGAAGCCTGCCTTGTTCTTCAGAGGACTACACAGTAGCTTGAGACCTCCCTGTAACTGCCTAGATGACCTGTTCAACCGACCTTGCCTCCAACTGGACCTGCCTTAGCCCTGCTGGCCTCTGCTGGAGTGAGTTCCTGCTCCCCAAAGTGGTTCCTTCCCACAAAATCCTGAAGTTTTCAATCCCGTACACCAGACTTTGAGAAGGTAATTTTCAACAGGACTAACCTGGTCCCTGTTTCCAGCTCCCACTCTATTGCTTTTGGCCTGTACTTGTAACTTTGTCCTGGTCTATTGCGACCAAATACACACTGTTAGAACCTGCTACTCACTGCTATTTTGACTTAAAAAAAGTACATTGCATATTTCTAGTTCTACTAAATGGATTTTTGTTGTTTTGATAGCATTTTATTAGTTCAATTTTATTCCATTTCTCAAAATTTATATGCGATATCTCTTGTGTTGTGTTTTTACATTATTTCTGTTTGTCTGCTGCATAGATATTTAACACATTACCTCTAATTTAAGCAAGACTGTTTTTCTGGCAATATACCAGAGGGTAAAGCACAGTGAATTTGGTCATTTTTATTGTTCACTCTACAAGACTGTCTTGAAACACCAAGACAACTGAAAACCACACCACCTACAAGGCCGCCATGACGGACTACCACAACCAAATCAGAGCCATCCAGAGGAAATTCATCCACAACAAAATCCTGGCCAACTCCACCAACTCCAAGGAACTTTTCAGTGTCATTCAAGAATTCACCAACCCATACAGCAAAGCCACACATATCACCCCATATCAAGACCTCTGCGACAAGCTTGGAAGCTTGGAACCCATTTCCACCTCAAGGTCTAAAACCTCTACGACAACTTCATCCACCAGGCGCCACAGATGGCCCCCCAGAAACACTAGTTAGCCCACCATCTCCAACTGAACACTGATCATGGCCGAAGACACTGCCTTGAACATGAAAAGCATCACTCGGGGCCCCCACCTACCCCTATCCCCCACACATCTACCACAGAGCCATTGCCACCATCTCACCCGAGCTACAAGGCACCATCAACACCACCTTCAAAGATGGCACCTTCCCAGATGACTGGAAGCGTGCAGAATTCAGACCTCAGCTCAAGAAGACCACAGCTGACCTCAACCACCTCAAGAACTATCGGCCCATCGCACTCCTCCCCTTCATAGCCAAAGTTGCAGAGAAAACAGTCAACAGGAAACTGATACGATTCGTTGAAGAGAACGCTGTCCTCGACCCGTCCCAATCCAGATTCCGAAGCAAACACAGCACAGAGACCGCCCTACTCGCCACCACAGAAGAGTTTCGTACCCTCCTGGACAAAGGCCACTCCACAGCCCTCATCCTACTTGACCTATCAGCGGCCTTTGACACTGTCTCCCACCGCACACTAGTCGCCAGACTACACGATGCAGGCATACAAGGAACAGTCCTGGACTGGTTCGATAATTCCTCACTGGAAGAAGTCAATGAATTAGACTCCCACCCTTTCTCTCTGACTACATGAAAATCACCTGCGGAGTCCCACAGGGTTCATCCCTGAGCTCCACCCTCTTCAACATCTACATGGCACCCCTCGAAGCCAACGTCCGAAAACACGGCCTCAACATCATATCCTACAAATCACTTCCAGGAAGTCTCATGGCGCCTGCAGCAGACTCTGACATAAAAAAACTGTATTAATTTGCAAATAACCAGATCTTTAGTCCTTTGCGGAAACGGCCATGGTCAGGGGAGTTACGGAGAAGGAAAGGAATTTTGTTCCATGCGGCTGGGGCCAAACACGAGAACGCTCGGCCACCATTTCTGGAGGTACGTATTCTCAGAGGTATTAATAGGAATTCATTCTTGGACCTGAGATTTCTTGATGGACCAGTATTTAGGACCCCTTCCATACACTTGTCTATGCACCAGCCATAGTGCTTTGAAAAGGATACGCTTTGTTACTGGCAACCAATGTAGGCTCTTTAAACAAGCAGCGGAGGATGTTTTTCTCGGGAGGTTAAGAACCAGCCGGGCTGCTGTGTTCTGGAGAACCTGGAGCCTCTTCAGATGGTGTTCATTTATAGAGAGCAGAAGAGCATTCCCGTAATCCATTCTGCTTATTATAAAGCCTTGAACGAAGGGTTTGCGGGCGTGAATGGGGATCCACTTAAAGATTTTTCTCAGGCTCCGCATTAGCCCAAAACTATGCTGTTTATTTGGCTATTCATGGACAGTTTGTTATCTAACAATGGACAGTAACGGCACACCCCCCCCCTCCCAGCGCCTTGAGACCCTACGGGTGAGTAGCGCGCTCTATAAATGTCTTGATTGATTGATTGAACAAGAAGCCCAGAATGCGACTGTGATCCTTTGGCACTGGGCATATGCCCAAGTTAGTTGGCCACCAATCATCTGTCCAGTGTTCCGCCGCTTTGCCGAAGAGCATAATCTCTGAGTTACTGCCATTTAGTTGAAGGTGATTGATGGTCATCCACTCTTCAACTTGTACCAGGCAGTTTTTGAAACGTTGTTTGGTTTCATTATAGTCAGAATCTTGCGTGACAAGAATCTGCGTATCATCGGCATACGACAGAACATCAAAACCATGGTCTCTGATAATATTAGCCAAAGGGGTCATATAGATGTTAAAGAGCGTTGGGCTCAATGTAGAGCCCTGAGGAACGCCCCTTTTGACAGGTCTTTCATGTGCACTATGTTCTCCGATTTGTACCGTCGTAGTGCGGTTGGACTGATAACTAACAAACCAGTTCAGGGCATTTCCTCTGACACCAATCTCCCACAGCCGATGAATTAGAATATGGTGGGAGATGGTGTCAAATGCTGCCGATAAATCCAGCAGCACGAGGATGGCTGATCGGCGCTTATCCAGCGCCAGTCTGATGTTATCAACCACTTCAACGAATGCGGTTTCAGTACTATGCTGAGCCCTAAAACCGGATTGTGAATGATCCAGAAGTCCATGGCTTTCGAGGTGGTTCACAAGCTGCTTGATCACTAGTGATTCAAGCATTTTCCCAAAGTATGGGAGCAGGGATATAGGTCTATAATTTATCAGGACATTAGGGTCAGCCGTGGGTTTTTTCAAAATGGGCCTGACTTTAGCGGCTTTCCATATTGTCGGAAAATCAGCGTCTGTAAAAGACTTATTAAAAAGGTCAGTAAGGTGTCCAACCAGCACCGGTGCAAGTGTAGAGAAAAGTTTAGGGGGGATGGGATCTGTAGGAGTCCCTGACTTAATTTTTTGACCGGCTAACATCACCATCTCATGGTTGCATTTAATGAACTCCTCCAGGATGTGGGGGGAATCTAGATAAGGTGTGACCGGAGCAATAAGCTGCGGTTGGTCGTGATGATCGGGAAAGGAGAGATGAATGGTGGTAATTTTATCTTCAAAGAACTGGGACACTGCATTTGTCCATTCCAGAGTATTAGGGATTTCTAACGCAGCACTGGGGGCGGTAAATTCCATTACTATTTGGAAGAGTTCCTTGGAGGAGTTTTGGGCTCTATCTATTCGCTCCATGAGGAACGCTCTTTTCCTCAGTTTTATTTTCAGCAAATAGCTAGAGTGCAGAAGTTTAAATGTTTTTCTATCTTTCTGGTCTTTACTCCTCCGCCATTTCTTTTCTGCGGTTCTACATTCTGATTTTGCAGTTCTTAGTTCCACTGTGAACCAAGGCGCCGTTCTGATTTTATGTTTAATTCTACTCATAGGAGCGACTTTATTTAGTGCTGTTTCTAGTGCTAGATCAAATTGCATTGCCATAGTACCAGCACTTGAGGAAGGAGTATGTGGCGGGAACTGAAAATTGTTATGAAAAAGGGGTAGAGTGATCTTTTTCATTGATCTCTGCAGCCTTAAACCATCTACTGGTGCTATTTTTGTTTTACCCATTGGAATGGAAAAATGCACCAGATAATGGTCGGTCCAAAGCAAAGGAATAGGAGGGGCTACTTTCAGGTCAGAAGAGTTGGTGAAAAGAAGATCAAGTGTGTGGCCAGCTTGGTGTGTAGGGCCAATAATTTTCTGATCGAGTCCTATAGTGCTCATGCTAGACATCAATTTTCCTGTGTCCAAGTCAGTTAGTATGTCAGCATGGTGATTGAAGTCCCCTACTACAAAAAATGTATCTGATGCAAGGACGTGAGGCGCAATAGTTTCAGGCAAAATATTTGAAAAATCTCCTTTCGTGCCAGGAGGGCGATATATTAAGGCTCCTTTCCAGATATTGTTTAATTTGTCTTCAATCTGGAATATAATGACTTCTAAATGGCTAGATATAAAGCCTCCCAAATAGAGCATGTTCCCTCACTAAAGACCCCACCACTGCCAAACTCAACTTCCACAAAGGAATGCACAACGTCGCAGTCTGGATGACCAACAGCTCCCTGAAGTTCAACGCCGAGAAGACAGAAGTTATCATCCTCGGTACCACCCCTTCTGCATGGGACAGCACCTGGTGGCCGACAGCCCCCGGAAGCCCACCTACCCCCTCAGACCACGCCAAGAACCTCGGCATCGTACTCAACTCATTACTCACCATGAACCAACAGGTCAACACCATCACCTCCAGCTGCTTCAACACCCTCTGCATCCTCCACAAGACCTTCAAGTGGATCCCCCCTAAGTCAATGAAGACAGTCACCCACACATTCATCACCAGCAGACTGGACTATGGAAATGCACTCCATGCCGGCATCAACAAGTCTCTACTCCACTCCAACTCCAACTCCAGACAATACGTAACACCACCACCAGACTCGTCCTCGGCATCCCCCGACAAAAACACATCAGTCAACACCTACGAAGTCTCTGTCCAGAAAAGAGTCACTTTTAAAATCCTTACTCACGCCTACAAATGCTTACACAACAGTGGATCTAAATACCTCAATGACAGAATCAACTTCCACATACCCAAAAGAAACCTCTGACCTCGCACTGGCCAAAACCCCATGCATTCACAGAGCCAGAGCAAACATAAGATCCTTCTCTCACATTGCAGCCAGACCTGGAGCAAGCTACTGCCAGACATCAGTCATGCCCCCTCCTTGAACAGTTTTAGGAAGACCCTCAAAACCTTCGGCTAAACAGATCTGTGGCCCCCACCTCAGTGCCTTGAGACCATCACAGGTGTGTAGCACGCTTACAATTCCCTGATTGACCTCAATCAAAAACCCAATGTCTTACACCACGGATACGTAATCTTGATTTCACCTGATTCCTCTTTTATTTATTGCCATGCACTACCTACTACTTAATCTCACTCTTGAAGGCTGTTTTTTCATTTCTTCTTTTGCCCTTTGTCACTGTTGTTAAGTCCCTCTCTTCCCCTTTCTCTCCCCCTTTGTGTTTGCTCCACGCTTGCTCTGAGTAAAAATCTGATGAGGAAATATATGTGCTGTTCGACAAAAATGAGTGGTGGTGGGTCCCACTTGCAACCATTGGCTCAAAGTAGGCAGGGCTAAATAATAATATTTCAGACAAGGATTTATTGCCCAAAACAAACTGCCTTTGAAATCTTCTGTCATGATTATCATCCAGGTACAAGGTACACTGGCGGCTATAACTTACACGTTTTTATGTCAGCTTGAGCTTTGACGTCACAGCAGTTGTGTGGGTCACATTTCTTCAGAGATCAATGTTTTGCTATTGTGAACAGATGAAATTAAATGAAAATGTAATTTGTACCGCACACTACTAGGTGTTGTCCAGGTGCCCGAGCTCTGATTCGGAGGGAGGAGAAAGAGGAGAAAGGGGAGGTTGAATGTCTGATTATTGAGCAGCCAGGCAGATCTTTTCTTAAGAGCAAGTAACAGAGAATTCCAGAGCCTGGCTGTACCAGCTCGAAAACATATCCTCCCCAAGAAGCTGTTTTGGCTTTAGAAATCATAGGATTATAGGCCAATGAGGATCATGGATGTTTGGGGACATACCAAAGAAATATATGTTTAAAATATTCAGGACCAAGACCATGCAATGCCTTAAAGGCAATACAGAGTGACTTGCATTTGATCCGTCTTTTTACTGGAAGCCAATCCAGCAATGTCAAGCCATGAGATACCTACTGATGTTTCGGCATGGCGAGCAGCAAATGAATGGCTGCATTTTGAAGAACCTGTAATTACTTTTAAAATCTTGTCTGGATATTAAAAAAATGTGCAATGCAGTTATCAATTTTTGGCAGTATTAGTGCAGAAATTACTGCTTTCCGCAGGTCATGAGGAGTAAAAGGCAGGACTTTCCTGGGAGTTTTTAGTGTAAAAAAACAGGATGATGTTATGGAGTTTACTTGGGCCGCAAAGGAAAGATTATCATTGAAATAGACTCCTAAGTTTTTTACCATGGTGACTGGGGGTGGAGCTCTCCCATCTACTGTGGCCATCACTTAGGCAACCAAAAACAGGTATCCCTCCCAAACAGCGGGACCTTTGTCTTTCCAGAGTTCAGCTTAAGACTGTTCGTTGTTAGACATCCATTTCCCACATACAGTCATGGAATCTGGAGGCTGTGTCCTCTGGATTGTAAACCAGTGGGGCCACGATTTGTGTGTCGTCAGCATGTGGCATCACTGTAAAGCCAAACGCCTTTATAACATTGGCCAAAGGGGTTACTTGAAGATTAAAAAAGTGTCAGGCTCTAAGATGATCCATGTGGAATCCCGCAAGGAAGAGAAAAGGTCTTAGACATAAAGCCATTGAGATCCACAAACTGCTCACTATTCAAGGAAAAGGATATAAAAAGTCTAAGGGCCTTGCCCCTAATGCCCAGGCCAACAAGACAGTCAATAGGATGACTGTGGTTGACCATGTTGAACGCTGCGCAGAGGTCTAGTAGGATCAACGCAGCCTGACCACCCATGTCCACAGCAGGAGTGGGATGAATTTCCGTAGTTGCACTACGCAAATTATCACAAAATTGCTCTAAATCTCCGCGAGCACGCAGAACTTTCACGAAGACGCGGAGATTGCTTTTCCTGCCCGTTCGTGATGTGTTTTTGCGTGCTCATGGGGAAATATATCTCTAACTTGCCCATGTGGTCGCCAATGGGTGCGGCCATCTTGCTTGCGATGTTTATTTCCTGTTCTGGGTCGAATTACAGGTTTGCGATTGCAAACTCTTGCGGGATAGCGCGACTGCCTACCAACAATCCAACATCTTGTGGCACACGCAAATGGATAGGAAATCTCGTCGGTGAACGCAGGGATCTGGTAAGTCCCTACCACGCGTGCGAGAATGCATTTTTAAAGCGTGAACAAGAGAAAACGTTTGCTACGCAGCGGATCGCAGAAGTTTCGACATCTCCGCTTTCTCCGTGAAACACGAAAATGCCCAAACTTCGCAACATCCGCGAGCAGAACGAAATTTTACGCCGAGGCCTAGTCCACAGTTTGCCTGATTTCCTTATAGACAGTAATCAGAGCTAACTCAGTACTGTGCTGGCTTCTGAATCCATAATGTGCAACATCTCGGGGATCATTGCAGAAGTGGGTGCTTTGTCATGCCAGGCATAATGGTAGTGACGGGCACAGAGCAGATTCAGATACATCCAGCAGAACGTTTCTCACCTATTGATATCTTTTGTTTTGCTAGAAGTAGAGCTGCAGAACCTAATGAGAGATGCTGCTTAATGAGACTGTCCCAGAACAATTCAGTATACCGATTTCTCTATAGGTGCACCCTATAGTTAACATATATTTCCTGAAGCTAGTGCAACAGGGTCAGACTTCTGGGCACAGCACTGAGGAGTGTCTTTGGAAATGTGTAACTCTCCCTGCAAACCAGTTCCGAAACAGGTATTCCCCCTAAATGTGATTGGTCCCTCTCTGGCTATATGGTAGGGGAAGGTCTAGGTGTGACTTACATCTGCCTGTGACACAGAATGTCTCTTTGAACCTTGTGCAGTTAGTTGGCACATCCGCTAGGCCAACCTGTGAAGAGGAGCTCATAGCCTTTTTGCTCCCGTTCCAGGAAGCCATTCACCACCCTGCAGGCTCTAGGCGACAGTTGGGGAATAACCATGAAAGGCTACCAAAGGCATAAGGCAGCAACATTTCAACTTTCCGAAAGTGGCATTTGTAAAATAGTATTATAAAATCTGACTTGACCATCAGATTCAATTTACAATTTCTATCAATTTGAGCCTTTGAACCATGGTTCTAGCAATTCCAAAACTGCAGTTCTGCATGATGTGGTGCTTTGTTATTAGAATACCAGACTAGATGCAATGAAAAATGACTTTGCATATTTTGCACTGCTTGGACATGTATAAAGTATGTACATATATCTTCTTTTAAATACCTTGGGGCACTTAGGTCCTACCTTAGCAGTGACTTATAAGTAGTGTTCCTGGTTTAATGGTATTTCTTTTTGTGACATTTCCATCTGTATTTATCCATATTATTCAGCTGTATTTATACACATTTATGTTGTGCTTTGTGTAAAAATGAAGCTGCAATGGGTATTTTTTCATGTTTATTTAACCAACAACTGTTTACTATAGACAAGCAGAATAACAGAATGTCACCATGTACTGGCCTCACACCATCTAAGGGCATCCTCATACATCTTGCATAGAATGAGTCTGCAAAACCAATGATCACATGCTAACACAGAAACAAAGTTGCATACTATTACAAATTGCAGCACAATTTTGATATTTATTAGAATTTGTATAGCGCGACTATCGCTCCGGAAGGAGCATCTTGGCGCTGAGCACACAGAGAACCAGCAAAGGAGAGCAAGGATCAGATAGCTGCGAGGACCGATGAGTCAGACTGAGAGAAGATCCAGGTCTTCAGGAGATTCCTGAAAACGCTTTCTGAAGGGGCATGCCTGAGGTAGGGGGGGAGACAATTCCATGCCTTGGCAGCCAGAAAAACGAAAGTTTTCCCGCCTTTAGTTTTTAGTTTAATTTTGGGTACAGAAATTAAGTTAGCTCCTGAGGACCTCAGACAACGAGTTGGAATGTAGCGCTGAAAGCGCTTGGTCAGATAAGATGGACCGGTGTTCCTAGTAGATTTGAACACCGTGACAAGGAGCTTAAAGAGAATTCTCTTGTGGAGGGGCAGCCAATGGAGGGTGTTGAGAGCTGCAGAGGCCGAAGACCTGCGAGGGAGTTTCAGAACAAGCCTGGCCGCTGCGTGTTGCACACTTTGCAATTTCTTAAGGGAAGATTTCTTTATGCCTGCTAGGAGGCCATTACAATAATCCAGCCGGGAGAGAATAAGAGCCACCGCGACTGATTTCCTGGCAGAGATGGGCAGAAAGTCAAAGAATTTCCTTAACTGCCTGATCAGGCCAAAACAGCGCCCCGCGGTAATGCGCACATGCTCGTCGAAGCTAAGGGACGAGTCGAATTGGACTCCAAGATTGCGGGCTGAGGTGACCGCACTCGGGGGTGCTTCGGAGTTAGGGGGCCACCAATCTCTAGGGGAAAAGAGGGTGCCTTTGCCTAGGGGTATTATTTCAGTTTTGGCACTGTTACATTTAAGATGATTAAGGTTGAGCCAGGAAAAAACTTGGGAGAGGCAATTTTGAAATCTAAGGGCAGCGTCAGGGTGTCTTTTGTCGATAGTGACGACAAGCTGAGTGTCGTCAGCATAGGAAGTCACGAGGATCCCATGGGATTCAATCAGCGTAAGGAGGGGAGCCATATATATATTAAAGAAGAGGGGGCTCAGTATTGATCCTTGGGGCACACCTGAGGTGGTGAGTCTTTCGCCAGAAAGAAAAGGGCCTAAGGAGACAGTTTGTGATCGATTGGATAGAAATGAAATAATCCAGGCCAGAGCGGAACCCGCGACACCGATCTCACGCATTCTATTAATGAGAATGGCATGAGAGATGGTGTCGAAGGCCGCGGTTAAGTCGAGCAGGATGAGAACAGCTTGTCTGCCCTCATCCTGCAAGAACTTGATGGTATCCGACAATTCGATGAGTGCAGTTTCTGTGGAGTGGCCCGGGCGGAAGCCGGATTGCTGTGGATGCAGAATGCGTTTGCTTTCCACAAAGATTTTTAGTTCTTCGTGAACTAACTGCTCGGTAATTTTGCCAAGTGCAGGGAGAAGGGAGATTGGGCGCATGTTGGATAAGTCCGTTGGGTATTTATTTGGTTTCTTCATGAGGGGCTTGACTGTGGCCTTCTTCCATTCAGCAGGGACAGTGCCAGAATTAAGAGATTCATTAATAATGGCATTGATTGATGGGCTAACAACCTCGATGAGGTGCTGTAAGATAATCGGGGGACAGGAATCCGTGGGGGCCCCTGATCTACAGCTCAAAATGGCCTTTTGTGTTTGTGCCAGGGAGACTGAAGCAAAGTTATTCAAAGAGGGAATAGCTGTGACGGTGTCTTGTATAGGGGAGGGTGGAGGGGGGAAATCCTGGTGGATGTTCTTAATTTTGTCAATGAAAAAATCTGCTATTTGGTCACAGAGGGTTTGGGATGGGGGAATTTCAAGTGCCAGTGCCTTTGGGTGGGTAAAGGACTTTACTATGTCGAAGATGATTTGTTGTTTTTGTTTGGCTGCATCTATGGCTGAGGTGAAGAAAGCCTTTTTTGCTTTTTTTATGTTAGAGAGATATTGTTTCCTCTGGAGAATGTATATGGATCTGGATGAGGGATCATAAGTCTTCCTCCACTCTCTTTCCAGGACCCTACACTTTAGGTGACAATCACTGAGGGCCTGGGTGTACCAGGGAGCATTAGGCTTCCTTTTGCCTTGACCAAATTTGTGGTTGGTGGGGTTGGAGTTGGCGGAAACCACTCCATCCATCCACAAATGAAAGTTTATAGAGTCTTGTGATGCCTCTCCCTCGATAGCAGGGGGGGGGACAGAGGGCTGTGGGTTCAGCTTAATGCGCTCGGCTACTTTCTTCCAGTTGATGGGAAAGGGGGTGGGACAGTGTGTGATCTGCGAAGCCAAGGAGAGTTTGGTCTTGACGAGAAGGAAATGAAATAGTGGTCTGTCCATATTTGCGGTAATGGGGAAGAGACATCTAGGGATGCCAGGTTTGTGCAGATGCCGTCTAGTGTGTGTCCGGCCTGGTGGGTAGGAGAGGAGACCAATTGGGAAAGGCCGAAAATCTCAAGTGAATGTAAAAAGTTGAGGGTGGGAGGTTCTGTGCGGGATTCCAAATGAAGATTGAAATCCCCGAGAAGGGTGAAGGTGGGATAGTGGGTCATGAGTGATCCCAAAGTCTCATCAAGGGAGTCCAAGAATGATGTGGCATTCCCAGGGGGACGATAAACAAGTCCTCCTGATAGGGAGGAGGAGGGGTTGATGTGAATCACAAAGCCGATACTCTCACAGTCCTTAAGGGAGGCTAGTTCGAATGTGTGGCACCTAAAAGGTTTCTTAATAATGATGGCCAGCCCACCTCCTCGACCGCTGGGCCTGTCCCGCCTGAGGATGGTAAAATCAGGAGGGAGGGCAGTTGCCAGGTCGGGGTTAGAAGCATCGTGTAGCCAGGATTCTGTGATGAAAAGGGCATCAAGATCGTAAGACAGAATAAGGTCATGGATGTCTTGTCCATGACAAGCTAAAGATCTGGCGTTAATGAGACCGCAATTAAAGGAGACAGACTTGTGACGGGGAGGGGAAAGAATGGGGGGAGTGGGGCGTGTGGGTCCCAGGGATGACCACCCGCATGAGCGGCAGGAAATAGGGCCCGAAAAGAGGTCTTCGGGGGGGTGAACTTTGCAAGTGAGGCTGGCTAATTTCGGGCGCATGGAAAGCAGAGCGTTAGAGTCATACCTGAGGGAAGGGAGGTTTAGGGCAGCGTGGCCCGCGCCCGGCGCGATCCTGGCGCGGACGGGCGCAGACGGGCTTGGCTTAGGCGCGGCTTCAGCGCACAACCGGCGCGCCCGCTGCGCCAGCCCGCTGCGCCGTCTGGGAGGATGACACATAATATAGGAAGGAGGGAGGGCGGGAGGCCGGCCCGACTTGAGCGCTGACCTCACCTTCCTCACTCAAGATGGCGCCCACCGCCGAGTGATGTTGATTAAAAGCGTCTGGGCTGAATGAAGAGGAAGAGAGGGTGTAAGAGGTGTCAGAGTGCCTGTCTTCTCAATTCCCCTTAATGAAACAGCCCCCCAAGTTAAAAAACGGCGGTTTTCTAAAACGATTAAAACGCTCCAAATATCTATCACAAAAGGCTAAAATCAATGCGCATCAGATCGTGATTAGTCCTAGCTCTTCAGCAGCTCACAGCCCCAGTTCCCCTCACCAGGGAGAGCTTCTGTAAGGCAGGGAGCGCTGAGAAGGGCACACCTAAATACAGTGGGAGGGCGGGAGGCCGGCCCGACTTGAGCGCTGACCTCACCTTCCTCACTCAAGATGGCGCCCACCGCCGAGTGATGTTGATTAAATGCGGCTGGGCTGAATGAAGAGGAAGAGAGGGTGTAAGAGGTGTCAGAGTGCCTGTCTTCTCAATTCCCCTTAATGAAACAGCCCCCCAAGTTAAAAAACTGCGGTTTTCTAAAACGATTAAAACGCTCCAAATATCTATCACAAAAGGCTAAAATCAATGCGCATCAGATCGTGATTAGTCCTAGCTCTTCAGCAGCTCGCAGCCCCAGTTCCCCTCACCAGGGAGAGCTTCTGTAATACCACCAAATACCACACTGTCAGTACAAAATAAGAATTGTCAACCATTTACAGATTGCAAGAAAGACAAGTGGGGTATTGGCTGCGAAGTTCGTCTTTCACAAGTAGTAAATCTGCAACCTTCTGTCTACTGGAAACCAAGCACCCTGTTGTAGCACTTTGCTCTCTGTAGATAGCAAAGAAGAGCAGCCCAGGCCCCACTCAGGGGAAGCAGTGTGGGCGGCTATTACCCAGTTCTGTGCTATGTAACAAACACCCAATAAATCATTGTCCAGTCAGGGCATTTTATTATGAAAAGTACTTTATTTAGCACAAACATCTGAATATAATGGGTCTTAATTAGATCTTGGTGGACGGGTTTCTCTGTCACAACGGTGACAGATATTCCGTCTGCAGAATATAAATCTCAACATATCCTACCTTTATATTTAGGCAGACAGGATATCTATCACCGTTGTAATGGACTAAGCCATCCTCCAAGATCTAAATGTACAATTATTTACAAGTAGTCAGACAGAAATACTCATGGTGACACCTTGCTAATTGTTCACACCCCTAGCTAACTGATGAAATCCTATAAAAATCACTTTGGATTCTACCATTTCACAATGACATTCATTAAAGACATTCACAACTCAATATTAACCGTGTGCTTATCACTAGAGATCTTTTCATGAACATAATTACACCATACAACATTTCATTCTCAGTTTTGTCATTTTCAATACAGCATTACTAATTCAATTTTGAGTATACATGAGTCTTTCTTTTACTTTTAACATGCTGCCACTGCAGCTATCGAACCGAATAACAGTAGACCCTGCACTACAGAGTCTCTTAACAAATGCTCCAGTTTCAAGAGTGGTTGGAAATGACCCAAACATTTCTCTTCCCACTTAAAGCCCTGGGAAACCTAGTTCCCTATTTCTGAAAAACTTTGGGGGCACTCTTTTGGGTTTTGTTGCTCCTGTGCCTGCACCCAACCCCCGGGCACTTAGTCACACATTTGTGATAACCCTGCCTTTCTGGGACACCAGAAATACAATTATGCAATATGTTGGGCTCCCCCAAATTGCCCTATGGGCTAAGCAGTTCTGCTAGCTGATTGGCCCATGGTACACTCTTTGATGCTGCCTTGGACATTCCTTTTCTAGTTTTTTTATTGTCTATAATTTGTAGAGCGTCTTCACTTTGCTCATGTTTTTTAAATGTGGATCCAGGTGCCCCTGCTGCTCACTCTGGCACCTGGGTCCTATGAGGCCTGGGTCCATGCTGGAAGCCCATTCATGTGATGCCCTGTCAACTCAGAAGAGTGCTGGTACGGGACCCAACTTCTTCGTTCAACCCCACACTTCAGTATATAAGGGGTACTGGCTGTGTTCTGTGCATTCTACTCCCCTAAGACACAGGCATTGGTAGTAGATTTGAAAACCCAGACATATTTGAGGGTATACATCCCTTTTGGTTTCTGGGAGCAAAGGACCTCAGAGACTCGAAGAATTAAAAAATGAGAACACCAGTGCTCAATCACTTTACACCCCCCCCACTCCCCACCCCCCTCAAGCATACAGGGTCCCTTTGGGCATCTAAGTGGTTGAGGAACAGGCAATATATTGAATTCCCTGGTGTGTCGTTCCCCGGGTCCTTAGCCGTCTCTGGGGTTAAACTAATCATTGCATTGGAGTGGTATGAGCTCTATTTTCTGCCCCATTTGGCCAATTGTAATGATCCTGGTGTCAGTTTACTTCTGATGGTAAGCCACTGTGAGTATTTTCTGTTGGCCTCCTGCCCTCTAAAACCTTATTTTTCTTTATGGAGCTTGATTTCACTGCTGCCTATGGCATGTCCTTCTACTCTTAATTTCCATCTGGGCTCCTGGCACCTGCATAAACCTGGGAGGTGGGGGATACCTCAGCAGCCCCTCCACAGCTCTCCAGCAGAATACCTTCCCTGTCACAGTTTTTAGGACCCATGGCTTTGGGCGTCTTGCAGGGTACTTGTGTGAAATCAGCAAAGTCAATGACCACGATGGAGGTCACACATCTCCAGGACCATTAAAAAGAAGATCCACAGGAACCCATCAGTAAGCAATGTGGATGTACAATATGAATATCTACTCATGTTATGAGGCTTAAACCCATTCAGCCAGAAGCCCTGAAGTTTCCCTTCAACCGCAGGCTACCTGTGTGCAGGTACCGGGCCGAGCTAGATGTTTATCCCCCTTTGGTTTTGCTTTGTTCGCCCTAAGTTGGCAGGGTATGCCCAGACGTATGTCCCTTGCTCACTTTGCCACTGGATTCAAGCTAGCCTTGCTGATGACGGCTGATTAGCCAGAAACTAGTGCCGGTAAGCTTGTTTCTGATCCAGGGAAGACATGGCTTGGCAGTTCGAACTGGACTGTTCCCATAAGGCACAGGGTCAGACTTATTTGCATATGGCCATGTCTGAACTGGGGTGGCGGATCGAGCTAAGGAATTATGATGGATTAAACCGAGATTAGTTGACTGGGGTGAGTGCTTGCAATGTTCAACATTCTGTCCATCATCCCCTTTGGTTTTGCTTTGTTCGCCCTAAGTTGGCAGAGTATGCCCAGACGTGGGTCCTTTGCTCACTTTTCCACTAGATTCAAGCTAGCCTGACTGATGGCGGCTGATTAGCCAGAAACCGGTCCTGGTATGCTTCCTTTGGTCCAGGGAAGACATGGCTTGGCAGTTCGGGCTGGACCGTTGCCATGAGGCACAAATCAGACTGATTTGCATATGGCCATGTCTGAACTGAGGTGTCGGAATGAGCAAAAGAATGATGATGAAGCAAACCCAGATCAGTTGACTGGGGTTGAGGGCTTGCAATGTTCAACACTCCGTCCATCATCCCATTTGGTCTCCTCGTCATGCTTCAACATCCTGCGCATGCTTCGTAAGATCTTCCGATGGATCCCAACCGAGACCAGGAAGACGGTCACCCAGGCCCTCGTCACCAGCCGTCTGGACTACGGCAACTCCCTCTACGCCGGAACCACCGCCAAACTCCAGAAGAGACTCCAGCGGATCCAGAACACCTCAGCACGACTCATCCTGGACATCCCCCGCCGAAGCCACATCTCCGGACACCTGAGAGACCTGCACTGGCTCCCGGTCAACGAGAGAATCACCTTCCGGCTCCTCACCCACGCACACAAAGCCCTACACAACCAAGGCCCAGGATACCTCAACAGCCGCCTCAACTTCTATGCTCCCAAACGCCAGCTTCGATCGACCAGCCACGCCCTCGCCGCCGCCCCCCGCATCCGAAGAGCCACCACAGGAGGAAGGTCCTTCTCCTACCTGGCCGCCAAGACCTGGAACTCCCTTCCGACCCACCTCCGCCTGACCCAAGACCACCTCGCCTTCAGGAAGCAGCTCAAGACCTGGCTGTTCGAGCAGTAGCAGACCCCCCCCCCCCAGCGCCTTGAGACCCTCCGTGTGAGTAGTGCGCTATATAAATGCTTTGATTGATTGATTGATTGATTATTTGTAATACAGCAGACGGAGGACCACAACAGAACCACCTGTACTGGCATGGCAGTACCACGTCCGCCAAACTCGTAATCAGGCCCATAGTCTCACTTTGTTTTGTAACTGCTCATACATTATTTTAGTTTGCTTAGTTGAGTAAGGGCATAGTTATGTTACGTATTGGTCTAGTAGATGTTCCTGGTAGCTCTGTTCTTTTTGTATAGTTTGCAGTAGTTTTTGAAGGGTAGGTTGACTTATTCCCAGTGTGGATTTGAAGGGATCATGTTATCCTTCCACTGCATTGTTGGTTTTGGCTTGTTGGGTTAGTGTACAGTCATACACATTCCAGCATGGAATGTGGAATTTTGGTTGGCACCTGTGTCCAGATATTTGTAGTCTTACCCAGGTGTCCTAAAAAATAGTCTAGTATGGGAGATAATTTTTTTTTCATTGGCTCTGCAGGAGGGATTTTCTATTTTTAGGTTAAAGTGATTTGCTACTTCTGTTATGGGGACGTTGTCGAGAGCTATACATGTTTTTGTTTCTTATACAAAGGTCCTATTTGTCTGAAGACAACCAGACACATGGTGGTGCCGTGGAGGTGGTCTTGCAATTGTTAAATTATGACCCTATATTATGGCCTTGCTGGATATTCCTTTGATGTTCCCATTGTGGTGCCCATTTTATAGGCCCTGCCGTGGGAACAGCAGAGGAGTCACCTGCCAATGACAAAGAAAGTATTTTTTTGGCGGTTGGTTCACATGCTGGTGTGGAGGTGCAGCGGCGGGGTGGTCCCGCCGCTGCACTGTCAAACTAGTAACCAGGTCCTTAGGGTACATTTTGTTGGTGTCTCCATATGCTCTGGGTAAAATTGTAATAGCACTGTTGTATGACTGTGTGGGGGAAACTTTTAAAAATGGCTTATTGTTCAAAGTCAATGATAATTATTTGAAGGTAAAAATTGTTAGTTTGCTGTTTTATTTGGTTTAGGAGCTCTATGTAGGTAGTTGTTTGTTTATTAGGTGAGAGTTCATAGATGAAAGCAATGTTACTGTTGTGGCATTCCCCATGGTGGTATAAAGTTGGTAAAATGGTTTGGGACATATTTTAATTATACTAGTCATCATCCATGTTTCACATTGCTTTATTTTTAATAGGTTTGCTGGGTTGCAAAGATAATAATTCTTTTTCATTACATTTATTGTCATAAAAGGAATTGTTCCTCTTTGTAAGTTATTGGGAGTTCATGTTGAATTTCTTCCTTCACTGAGGGGCTCATTACAATGTCGATCGGAGTTGCCGCCATCCGACATCGCTATGGTCTCAAGACCGAATGACATCCAGTTGGTGATTCCGACACAACAATTACTATGCTAAAGCAAATGGTGTGGTCACAAGCTCCCATTTCTCTATGGGAGCTTGCACTGCAGCAGTGCAAGTTCCTGTAGAGAAGGGGAATTTCTGTTAATCTCTGCACCTCTTGTCATGCACCATGTGCAGGGATTAACAGGGGGCACCAAATGTGCCTGCAACCGGAGGCCACTGAGGCATGGGGGCTCTGCTAGGGGCCCCCAAAGTCACTTTTCAACAGGCTTTTCATGTCAGAAAGCACTGTATGTAAAATCTGTCAGAAACCAACTTTATAATCCCCACAGCAGAAACACCGTCCACATGGGGTTATGTATGGCCTCTGACTGACGGGCTCATTGAGCCAGTTGGAACCCATTCAGTCTGACTGGCCAGTTTAAACTCAGATGGCCTGCATTGTAATTAGGCAGTCAAACTTTAAAACTTTCGAGTGTCGGTTCGTGAGCCTCCTACCAGCGGCTAAAATCGTAACAGGGCCCTGAATGATTTTGGGGCAGGTGGTGTATGACTTGTGTGTTTTTAGGTTCTGAAAAGTTGGTATGGCAGGTAGCTGACCAGATATGTGCTCTGGGACATTAGACAAAATGTCTTTGAGAATTTCAGTTGTGGGTTTTGGGAGCTATTGCTTGCTTCATTCAGAAATGTTAATACATTTCTGACTTTAATTTCAGTCATGTTAGTGGGTGTTATGTTCCTTTACACTTATAACAGTTGTTTCTCTAGTTGTTGCCCTCCCATAGCAAACATTTGAATACATGTTTATACATTTCCAATTGGTGTGGTTAGCTGTTGTTCTCTCTTGGCTGTATGTGTACCCTATATAGCATAACAAAATGTTGCCTTTTTGCGAAGAGATACATTTTGCACCTTCTGTCATTTTCTTAATTTTACTGTAATTAAATATATATGTAGAAAAAGTTAAATATATATTATATGCATGTTTTACATTTCAATACTACACATTAGTTAGTACACTTACATATCTGTGATGGGTAACATTTTTGTTTCTTGGAAATGTTTCTGTTCTTTTTTCTGCTTTTCACTATGTTCCATTATCCTGTTTAAATAAAAATAATTTTTTAGTTATTTTGTTTACAAATAGTATGTTGTTTAAGGGGGGAAAGGGTGTGGGTGGGATTGGTTTAGAATTTTTATTTGTGTGTTACTTTGCATTTAAAGTATACTTTTGTTGACCAGAGTTCACTTGGTTCCCAGTTTTTGCAGTTTTAGAGGTAGTTTGTAATTTTTACTGGTTATTGTTGTTTATAGTTATATTTTATTGGTTGTTGTAGCGTCTTTTAAATTGTTTTCCCAGTTATGATCTATCTTATTTGGAAAATGCTAATTAACTTTGTTTTAAAGTATACATGATTTTAAATGTGTATTTATTAAAATATAAGTATTTATTTAATGTGTAATATAATTTAATTTATGTAAGAATTTTTTTAATATATTTTGTGATGTTTAATTGTGTGATTCATTTTTGGGTTGGTAATGCAATTGTTTAATATGTGTGACATAGTTAATATTTGTATTTTCACTTTAAATTTGAAATTTATTATTTTTTTAGAGATTATTTTTATGTGCTCAATATTTAACCCGTTCCGTGCTCATGACGAGCTCAGCTCATCATGAGGAACGGTCGCGCTGTGCCCATGATGAGCTGAGCTGCGCCACGTCTATTGGAATGGACGTGGTCATGACGAGCTCCGCTCATCATGAGCACAGCGCCACCGTGTTGCATGATGAGCCAAGCTCGTCATGAGCACCGCGGTGCTGCGCGTTCCCTCTCTCCCCCCAACACAGCAGGGGAATAAGTCCCACGGGGAAGGGGTTAAATATTCGATATTTATAGTTTCAATATTTTTGTTATGTGCTATGTCTAGTTAACTTGACAATATTTTTGTAAGTTATATTTATGTGTTCAACATTAGTAATATTTATATTTTTTATGACAATATATTTTTCTCGATATTTGTGTATTTTTTTTTATTAAGTATAGGCTGTTGATATTTTGGTTATCAATATTACTGCAACGATAATTTTGTAGGTCAATGTTAGTAGTGCAGATATTATGTCAACGAACCATTTTTAACAAGTCCTCCACCCATCTCCAACAGAATTTTGTTATCCAAAAACCCAATCGCAGCAAAGCTTTTGCTATGTCACTGAATGTGTTTATTGAGTTTGCCCATTACTTTGCAAACAATTGATCTGAGGAGGTGGGCAGAGGTGATTGTTTGTCAAAGGATTAATATTTTTGGGATGTGCAGGGAAGAAGTGATTTCTAGATTCGGAATCCCACCTAATATCAGCTTGGTCATGGATTCTGCGTGAGTTTTGGAATTTAAATCACATATATGCCACTCCCAGACTATTCCATGGTAAGTGAAATCAGAAAAATCCCAAAAATTCTCTTATATTTACTAAGGCAAAGTTTTACAATTTGGCTTGACTATGCAGTTTCAATGAAATATTTACACACATCTAAATTGCTTTAATTCCAAGTGATATGATGACCCCTGACAGCTAATGCTGCAAATCAAACTGTTGCAAATAAATTGCCCTTGTCCAACGCTTTTTCCCACTTACATTTTTCGGAGAGAATTCCTTATTGATTACATTTATACAGGCCAGCCCCGATAATTGTACAACTAGACATGGAATTGTTTAGCAAGTTCGATCCCCCAGCCCTAATACTTAGGTGTTGAAGAGAACTTCTGGGTTTGTATAAAAAAAAAAAAAATGAACACTGGAAGTGCTAGTCTGAGGTTTGAGCACCAACACAGTTTTGGGATGGCAAGTGACTTAAATTGCTGAAGAGCTGGAACACCTTTTGCAACGTTATCCATGAAAAATTAGTGCTTGTGGGATAAAAAAAAAGGTTAATTTGTCTGGAAATAGAGCAGTGCTTGTTGCAATATCTAAAGTAATATAGAAGCCAAAAAAAAAGAGATGACTATGGTGCCTCAATTATTCTTAGCCACCAGTAATTAATCCCAGTCAACTGTTTCTTTCCCACAGTGCAACCTCAGATTAGACCCAGATATATGTAGATCAACCTGGTCTTGCTTCATGGGGAACAGTCCAGTCTGAACTGCCAAGCCAGGTCCTCTCTGATCCAGTACACAAGCAATCCAAACGGGTATAGAACATGACACAATAACATAACACAAAGCAAAGAAAACAACATAACCGCAACATAGCAACCAAGAACACAACAAAATAGTCAAAGCACAAAGAACAACATACGTAGAAAAAAACAAACCAATATTATTCTGCAGCAAAATAACAGCACAAAAAGAACAAATCACTACCACAATAAAAAAAAACGCATTCTAACAAATACGCAAAGATTTTTGGTAAAATATTATCACTCACACAAATCTCCTTTCATGATATTGTTCGAAAAGGTAATAAGCACTGGACTAGTAGCAAACAATTCCTTGAAATATTTTGTTGATGGAGCCCTAATTTCGAAACTATATCGTAACTGGCAATTAACTAGGCTCAGGTGGAAGAGTGCAATTAGTTTACCATTACGGAAGTGCAATTACCTAGACTAGTTTACCTAAAAAGGTCTGAGGGTTTTGAAAGGCATGTACACCGTCCTTACGGTAATAATAATTTAGAGATATGTTGCAATGGAATTTTTTAACCAATTACAACGTACAGACTACATTAGAGGCTGGCAGCATTTTGTTCAACAAAAAGCCTACAACAAAAGCTTATTAAAGCAGACTGGAGAGTTCCTAACCCAGAAAAATGAAATTAAATGTGCTGAGTGGAAACCTTTTAAATGCACAGCCTGTTCAGGCCTGATGTCTTTAATCCTTTAATGGACAGTTTTGTCTTGTATATAACTCAGGAATAAATTGCTGCGCAGCAGATTAATTCACTCTGCACACATAATAATCATTATTCTACACCATTGTGTGCATATGAATGTTATTCATTTAACAGCTTGATCTCTCTTTCAGATATTAGTTTAAAAGGGTTCAGTAAACAGAACATTAGTGGAGAGTAGTCAAGCAGGCTAGGCAAACCTAAGCTGCTTTTAGCAAGTGTATTATTAGTGTGTGTGTTTTGGTTGTTTAAGTAGACTTGTAATTTTTTTAATCTGTTATTTTCTGCCCAGGAGGTGACAAGATAATTTTCTGTTCTCTGAAGGCAATACTAAAACGTTTTCTTGGGCAGAATGCCTAGTGTTCCATTTCTTCATTTAGAAAAAGCAGCATGACTGTGCAGCTGAAATTTCAATGGAAAATGCTGCTGCCTGCTGGAATTCAGACAATGAAACTAAAACGGTTTATTAATCTGAATACCCAAAGATATATTTACCGGAGACTGGTTGAGCTTAGTATAAGCACTACCACACTATAAATTGCTGAGAGGGCTTGCACATTCAAGGGCTTATTTACACGCCCTGTGTGCCGGAGGTACGTCACTTTTTGTGATTTTGACATGGCGTAGAGGGCTGAGCCATAACTAGTAGGCCACGTGAAGCCACCCTGCGTGGCTTTTCATGGCATGTTATATGTGGAGTGAGGCAACGCATCACAAGATGCTGCATTGCCTCACACTGTGTTGGGCAGGCATGCCATGGGTGTTGCAGTAGGTGTTCTCATGCAACCCCCATAGGTTTTTGACACATTCCCAGATTTACAACATTGTGTTTATCTGGGAACGCGTTAAACCATGTACCTCTCACAGGGTGGCATAACGAGGAGAAATAACAGTATTTCGTCTTGTTTTTCCCTCTTTCCTTGTGTGCTACATTCTGCTGAACACATAGAAAGAGGAAAATATGTTCAATAATTTTTTTGTTCAGCAAGGTGTCCCTTCCAGGGGCATATTTACAAATAATTGGTGTAGGGCAGCACATCACGTCATTTTGCTGCACAACCCTACGCCAATTCAGAAGGCAGGAATGCATCGTATGTACAAGATATTGTGGATTCCAGTCCTTTCAGCGGGCGCACCATTAGCAGTAGTGTGCCAATGGAGGCACTCTTGCACAATGGGGCAAGGATGTCTATCTTGTTGGCATGAATGTTTTGTTGAGGAAGGCACACCTTTCTGCACAAAAACTATCATTGGAAGTGTTATCCTCTTTCTCTGTAGAATGCAGCATACATGAATAAAGGAAAATACTAAGAGAAATAATTTTAGTTCTCCTCATTACGCTACCCCTGGAGAGGGGCACGGTTTTAAAGCATTTACAGATTTACTCCATGTTGTAAATTTGTGAATGTGTCAAAACCTATGTGCGTTGCATAGGATCACCCACTGAAATACCCATGGCAGGTCTCCCCCACGCAGTGTAAGGCAACAGAGCGACTTGCTTTGCGTTGCCTCACTCCATATCTCAAAGGCCATGAAAAGCCATGCAGGGTAGAATAATGTGGCCTTGTAGATATGGTTAAGCCCTGTGCGCCACCTGAATATCACAAAAGTAAGTTCTGGCAGGGTACAGAGCTTAGAAATAATCCTCAATCATGCCAGCAACACGGACACCCTTGCATCATGGTACAAGTGTGCCTGCATTGGCACACGGCTGCTAATTGTGTACTGGCACTGGCTGAAAGGACAGGAATGCACTGTATCTTGTACATATGATACATTCCTGCCTTCTGAATTTACGTAGGGTTGCGCTGCAAAATGACGTGAGGTGCTTCCCTACACTAATTCTTTTCAGGAAAGGATGGTGCATTCCTGTCCTTTCAAATACGCATGGGACAGTGCAGAAAAATGACTTGCAGTGCTGCCCTACGCCAATTCTTTTTAAATATGCCCTTCACTTCAGGCTTGCTTTCTTAATATAGAAAATATACACTGTACTTACATTTTTTCATTATTGCAGTTTACGATCGTTATTATATAGTAATTCTCTATGCACATTTACAAAATCATAATATTTCTATATCCCGTGCTTTCTACATTCCATGGTTTATTCGCCCTACATAATAACATTTTGCGCGAGCAAAATCTCGTGTAAATCCCAATTAATGGGTTACCCGTATATTGCTCATATTTTTGTTTTCTTTTGATTTTAATTGTCATGTAAATTTGCACAGGAAGCCGGTTTCAGCAAAAAATAGCTTGCAGGCACATACAAATTTTAAATGTGTCCTGCATGCTTCGAGCTAAATAACTTTAATTGCATGACTTTCGAAACTTTGGAAACTGCAGTAAGCAGGTGACTTTTGAACACAAGCGCATCATTCGTGTAAAATGTTCACACAAACGACAACTCCTTCGTATTTCATATAACAATTATTAAGCTAGAAAACACTACATAAGAGTACATATATTATACATAGAAAAAATTTCTCAATGTTGTCCACCCGTGGTTGTTGCGATCCTAGCAATAACGTTACTCATTTCAGAACACATGCTTAGCTTTTTGTAGATTGATGCATTTTTCATTGTATCAAGTTATTTAAAACTATCACAATATAAAAACACCAATCGAGTTGAAAATGGTAAAACAGACCAGAAACATAGTACAGTTTGTTCAATCCATACATTTGGTAACGCTAGACCCTATATTGCGAGCCTGATCCACTTGTGATGTTGTTCACACGAGATTAGAAAGTTTTAGCAAAATAATTTGTTTTAGGTTTATGATTCACAAAGATACATGCTTGTGAATGATAGTCAACTTATTGTTTATGAGTGAACAATGTTCAAGAACTAAATTCTTGTTCGAAACTTCAGAAAAGTAGCCTGAACAGTTTGCTGGTTGTACTGTCATGTGCCTTGTATAAATAAATACAAATCCATATATTCATTTTTTTATTTAATGAATAAATTTATATCCAGTGTATTTTCTTACAGTTCTTTTATTGGGTTTTGTAAATTGTTCTCAGTGTAGACATAGCACTAAAGCTTAACGATAATTCATAGGCAGCTTGATTGTGTGTGGCCAGGAAGAGTTGACTTGTTTTTCCCTGTTGGGCTTTGAATTATAGATGCACAACAGTCCATGCACCAGCAATTGGAGAAATTATCATTATGACCTGCCAAAGTGAAAATCGCTGTTTTGAGTTTAGCTAATGCTAGATATAACAGCAGTGGAAACTCTTTCAGAACCAGGGTGTGGAGGTCAACCAGCCAGAAATAGTTATGAAACAACAGCTCATTCTACAGTAATAGATCTGCCACAATCTCTTGCGAAACTAATTTCATGAAACTCTCCCACAGAAAGGTTGATACATTGCATGGGGAGGTAAATATAACATTTTTAACACGCAGTTTCTGGTAATCTGTGTTTACATTTCGACTGCCCACGTATACTGGAAGACATTCAATCAGCAGGCATGGGCATTGGTGCTTTTTTCCCCAGATAAAATGTTCTATTACCAGTCTCTGGTGAAGCTACAGCCCCTTTGGCAGCAACACTTCTGTACGGACAGAGAACTCATTACACAGCACATGATCACTCAATGCTTAGGGTAGGAGTTCAATTTGCTACACTAGTGGAGGGAAATTATTTGGGTGAATAAAAGCAACCCCTGACACATGGATTTTGCTGTTTTTAGAGTCTATCAGAGAGGTAACTTTGTCCAGACACAAGGGAGCACCCAGTTACGTCATGGCATATGGCTTAGAATCCTACAGATTTTATGAAAAAAGGAGGCAGGAAACTATGGGCTGTTCCCAGGTTTAGATGGTTAGCAGCTCCTTTATAAGGAGCACGCTACAACACCCTGACAGACTGAATCTGCTCACCTCAAACGTCCATTTGTCTAGCAGAGTTTTGAAGCATAGAATTGGCACTGTGCCATCCAGGTCAAGCTAGAGAGTTTGTCATTCCTACAACAAGACCTTGAACCTACATCGATTAATGATGTCATCAGCATTATATAGGATCCTAAGCAGTGCATCACAGAAGTGCGTGTCTTACTCACGTCAGTTACGTATAACTGGCAAATTTCCGTTTTTTAAATAACATTTATGGGGGCAGATTTATGAGGCCCTTGCGCCACGTTTATGCCGCTGTTGCGTCACGCAAGGCGGCGTAAACGTGGCGCATCCCTACGACCGATTTACAACGTGACGCATCTAGGCAGATGCGTCACGTTGTAAAGCCCTGCGCTGCTTGTGGGCGTTCCGGCGCAGGTTGAGCGTTCCGGGGCAGGTGCGCCTCGCAAAAGTGGCTGAGTGAAATCTATAAAATTTCACTCAGTCACTTTCAGGCCAATGCTGCGTCAAAACCCTGCGCCTGCTTGAACAGGCGTAGGTCTTGACGCAGCATTGTATAGATGGGGCTCCCCCGAGCCTTGCTGGAGCTGCATCGCGCTTGCGACGCAACCCCAGCAATGCGCCACCTTAACAGCACAGATGCGTCACGCATCTGTGCCGTTTTTGCCCCATGGTGCGCCGCATTGTAAATGCGGCGCACCATGGGTGGCGGAGCAGCGGCGCAAGATAACTGGCGCATCCCTGGGGATGCGCCAGTTATCATAAATCTGCCCCTTAGTGTTTTTCAGTGAATTTGAAAGTTTTGTTTAAACACAAGTTAAACTCTTACTACCTTGCTCACGTATAACTGCACTTTAACCTTTAAATGTTTTAGTTGATTTCTACTGTTTTCTTATTGTACATTTAAACGTTTGCAGCCAACACTCCTGCCTTCTTCCAGGCCATGCGCCCAGACCCTAATGGGGGACAATCCCATATGAGCAGTCATACAGCCAAAGTTCTCTGTCATAAATTTTAAAACTTTTTTTGACTCCTGCAGCAGTCCCATGGGGCCACATAAGGGGGCTGTTCTGGCCCCTGCAGGACCACGACCGATTTCTAGCCCCAAGGTGAGTCCCTCTAGAACCCTCCAATATGGGCTTGGGGGGGTCATGTTATTTATTTTTTTTATTTTTTTTTGGAATTTTTAATGCGCAACTAATACCCGTGGGTGTCTAGGCGCAGTGAGATACTCTGGGATGCACAAAATTCAGAGCGTGAACTTATTGGTTGAATAGCCATGTCTTCAAGGCCTTGCGAAAGGCTATGAGTGTTGGTGCTGTTTTAATATGCAGGGGGAGTGTGTTCCACAGTTTGGGAGTTGTTACCAGGAAACGTCTATCTCCCCATGTGGCCGTTCTTGTGCGGGGGACATGCAATAAACAGCTTGCCGCTGATCTTAGATCCTTTCCAGGTATGTACACCTGAAAAGCTTCCTTTAGGAATTTCGGTCCAGTCTGATGAATGGCCTTATAGGCGATACAGAGCGCCTTAAATTTGATTCAGCTCTCCACCCTTAGCCAGTGTAGATGGCGTATGGCTACTGAAGTGGGGTGTCGCCAGGGGATATTAAGTAGGATCCGTGCTGCCATGTTTTGCACAGACTGTAGTTTATTCAGAATGTATTTGTGTGTACCAAGGAAGAGGGCGTTTCCATAATCCAACTTCGAAAACACTAAGGTGGTAATGAGTGTTTTCCCTGCCGAGGCAGGCAGGTATGGCATGAGTTTTTTTATTTTCTTCAGCACGAAGAATGCAGCAGAGACCACCTTATTTACATGGTAACCAAATGATAACTTGTTATCGAAGATAACTCCCAAATTCCTAACCTTAACAGCAGGAACCGGGGGGGAGCCCATCTGACTGGGCCACCATGTTGAGGACCATTCGGGGGAGATCTTACCGAAGGTCATCACTTCGGTCTTCTCTGCATTAAGTTTCAGGCAGTTACTGTGCATCCATGATTGTACATCCAGTAGCCCCTCCTGAAACTTAGCTGCCACCACTGGACCATTCTTGTGTACTGCCAACACAAGTTGGGTGTCATCCGCATAAGTAGTCAATCGCATCCCATGAGATTTAATGACCCTCGCCAAGTCCGCAACGTAGATATTAAAAAGCGTGGGACTTAGCGAGGATCCTTGAGGGACCCCACAGAGCAATTCAGAAGTGGGCGAATAGTAGTTGCCCAATTTGACTGCCTGTTTACGATTGACTAGAAGAGGCTATAAGATCTTTAGCCAGATGACTAATTCCAAGAGCTGCGACACGGTCGACCAAGATAACATGGTCGACCGTGTCAAAGGCAGCAGACAGGTCCAACAAGATAAGCACTGCCGCACCTCCCGAATCCATGATCTCTCGAATTTCATCCGAGGCTTTTACCAATGCTGTCTCAGTTCCGTGTTCCTTCCGGAACCCGAACTGAGTATCATCTAAGAGCTTATGTTGTTCAATGAACTCAGAGAGCTGTTTATTCATTATTGCCTCTAATATTTTGGCAGGGAAGGGAAGGCAGGCAATAGGTCTGTAGTTGGAAGTGATGGTAGGGTCTAAGGAAGGCTTCTTAATCAAAGGTTTAACAATAGCCTTCTTCCAGATCTGTGGATAGACACCGGTTTTAAAGATGGAATTGCATATGTTGGTCAGCGGCTGAGTAACCACATTGTGTAGTTGGTTCATTATGGCTGGAGGGCATGGGTCCAATGGAGAGCCTGATTTAATCCTGCCAATAAGTACGTTGACCTGATCTTCGGTAGCTGATTGAAACTGAGTAAGGGAAGGATACTTCAGTGCTGGTTGAATGGTTAAATCAGCAGTTCTTCCTGCCGGCTCCTTGGAGAAGGTGGAATAAATATCCATTACCTTAGTGGTAAAAAATGTGGCTAGTGCGGTGCAAAATTCCTGCGAATTCTCTATTGTAGATCCAGCTGGAGGATTGGACAGAGAGTTCACCACTTGAAATAGCATCCTAGCTGAGTTCTGTGCGTGCTCAATTCGACCAGTGAAGAACAGATTCTTTTGTATACTGATGGCTTTTTTATATATTGCTAGAGCACTTTTATATTCTTGTTTAGCCGAAGAACTATAGTGCTTTCTCCAGCGCCTTTCTAAATTTCTACAGAACTGGCGCTGGAGCCGTAGCTCCTCTGTGTACCATTGAGCAGAAGGAGTCGCTCTGTTGGGGCGATAGATTTTTTCAGGTGCAACTTCGTCCGCTGCTTTTGATATCCATTCCTGAAATTTAATGGACATGGTTTCAGTATCGCCTCCGTTTTCCGGGGCTGATGACAACAGTAGATTTGAAAGATGTGATATATCTACATTTTTCCACATCCGCGCCCCCACTGATGCTCTAACGCTAATCTGAGGGGGTTTGAGCGGTAGCATCCGAATCCTAAAAGTAATGGCTTGGTGGTCAGACCATATCAGAGGTAGCATTGCTCCCAGCTCAATGCTTTGGTCATTAGTGAACAGGCCATCCAGCGTGTGTCCGGCTTCATGCGTGGGGCCCTTCACCAGCTGCTGCAATCCTATTGCCTGCATATCAGTAATAAGCTGGGATGTATCTTTATTTTCCATATTTTCCAAAGGAAAATTGAAATCCCCAAGAATTGTATAAGTCGGGGATTCTATAACTGATTCCATAATTTCAGTAAGTGCAGCTAGGAATTTAGTGCGCGGCCCAGGTGGCCTGTATACCAGAGTTCCTTTGAAGGCCTGTTTATGAGTAAGATTAATGGAAAATGCGAAAGCTTCGCAACTGGTACTTTGAATAGGCTCAAATTTGGCACGATAAGTGTCCCTATAAATAATGGCTAGGCCTCCGCCTTGCCCCGAGGCTCTATCTTGTTTAGCTACGCTATAACCTTCAGGGGTAGCTTGCACAAAATCTGGGCCTGATGCGTCATCTCCCCATGATTCTGTGATGAACAAGATGTCCAGTTCGTGATTAATAATGCTCTCCCTGATTTCCAGACTATGTTTGGGGAGGGAACGTGAGTTAATAAGTGCGGCTCTAGTATACTGTGCCGCTAGTGAAGAGGCACTAGCAATTATGGATGAGTAGGATGTGGTATTCACGCAGGCAGGGGAGGTGGCAGCGTGTAAGAACAGCCTACACATGACATGGATGTGGATATTGAATGTTTTAGAGACGGCAATACTTGACAAGACGTACCTAATCCTGTGTTCCATTCATTCAACTGAGTGGAGGTGTAGCGTAGGGTAGATGCGGTATACAGGATGTCAGCAGGACCAGGGGGGGTGGCCCTGGGCCCGGATCTGGCTCGGACGGGCGCAGACGGGCTTGTCTTAGGCGCGTCTTCGGCGCGCGCCCGCTGTGCTCATCCGCTGCGCATCCTAGGCGAGCGAGGACTAAATAGCTCTCTCCCGGAAGTGGAGAAGAGCTAGACCGCGTCCCGACCCAGCCCCAAGATGGCGGCTGGTGCTTGTGGTCGAATGCCCTATTCCCTTCGCTCTAGCGCGTCGGGTAGGTTCCAAACAGTGTGCAAAATTATGCTAGGATCAGTGCAATGTTAATATCTTCATAATCAGCAATTAAAAATACACTTTGTTTTAAAATGTCAATTTTCTAAAATTCATTCAGCAGCTTCCTAAATTCGTTTCTAGCAGCCTACAAGGTAAATAAAAGATTTCTATGTAAAAACGATCAGCGCTAGTGCAAGTTCAGCTTCGTGTAATGTGCAAATGGTATCAACAGATCTGTGGGCTCCCTCGCTCTAAATAGCTCTCTCCCGGAAGTGGAGAAGAGCTACACCGCGTCCCGACCCAGCCCCAAGATGGCGGCGGGTGCTTGTGGTCGAATGCCCTATTCCCTTCGCTCTAGCGCGTCGGGTAGGTTCCAAACAGTGTGCAAAATTATGCTAGGATCAGTGCAATGTTAATATCTTCATAATCAGCAATTAAAAATACACTTTGTTTTAAAATGTCAATTTTCTAAAATTCATTCAGCAGCTTCCTAAATTTGTTTCTAGCAGCCTACAAGGTAAATAAAAGGTTTCTATGTAAAAACGATCAGCGCTAGTGCAAGTTCAGCTTCGTGAAATGTGCAAATGGTATCAACAGATCTGTGGGCTCCCTCGCTCTAAATAGCTCTCTCCCGGAAGTGGAGAAGAGCTAGACCGCGTCCCGACCCAGCCCCAAGATGGCGGCTGGTGCTTGTGGTCGAATGCCCTATTCCCTTATCCCTCCCCTGATCTTTATGTGCATTTTGTTTTTGGTTTTTCAGGACTTAGAGATCGAAACTCTAAGTCCTGTACTGGCTGGCGCAACATTTTTCTTCACGCTGGAGCCGCCAATCATATTGCTCAGCTCAGCAGTACTAACAAATCCAAATTGTTTTTTTTCCTTTTTTCCAGCAGGAATCCTGTAGCAACAGATATTTTTACAATTTGCCCCTAAAAGTCACAAAAAAGGCAAACAAATTTGCACTAAATTACATAAATCATGCTTACTTGATTAATAGCGTTCTGACACATTTGGTGAAATTCTGTGCAGCCATTTTTCTGTACTGTTGATTAATTTTTCCTATAAAAAATGTATGGGGAAACAGTTTTTTGGGATCTGCCTTTTTCTCATTCCCTTCTTACTGATCACCCGGAAACGTTCCAAGAAGCAGCTTAGGTCAATGAATATTTTTCTAGTATTTTTAGTTTTCTTTAGTCATCATTCGACACAAACATGCTCTCAGACCGATTATTGCAGCCTCCTATGAAAGAAAGAGAAAACCCGGTCTCTTCTCATTGAAGGGTGCGTGGATTAGACCCCCAGGAACTACTTCCTACAAAACTAATCGGAAATAACCTGGGCTCTTCCTCTTTTATAGGCCTTTCGCACTTGGCGCTTGCTGGTTTCCTCCCGTTTTGGCCGTACAAGATTTGTAATCATTGGACCAGTGAGTATATAAATTTTGTTATCCTTATACAGAAAAAGAGAAAAGTGAGATAAGAAAAGGGAGATAAGGAAAGGGAAGGAAAAACTAACATTAAAGTTTGAACGGCAAGATAACTCTAAATGTATTGATCCCAAAAATAAACAGTTGAATTAGTGCAGATTAAGTAGACCCCGAGGAAGAAAGGATAAAAGCCGCAAATCAACTATCCCATAAGTCCCAAAATGTTGTTTTTATAACCCTTTAACATGTCCGATCAAGAGTTTAGATACTGAGCTAATCCATTCATATTTAGTGGGTGGAATGGGTAGGATCAATTTTACGCAGATCTCCCTTCGCGCTAAAAGGATAAAAATAAACAGAAGTGCCCTCTGATTCCTTGAGAGGGCTAGATTTTCTGTTTCTCTCTCTAACGCCAAAAATGACTTTGGACGCTGTTAGCCCAACCTCTCTGCCCATAATTACAGAAATGATATTACTCACATGGTCACAGAAGAGCTTGATAGAAGGACACTGCCAAAACATATGTACCACATCTGCACTAGTTGCCTCGCACTTTGGGCACTTCTTTGTCATTCTGGTTCCCAGTTTGGAAAGTTTCAATGGCGTCCAGTATGCCTTATGGACAGTGAAAAGGTGATTTCTTTTTAGAGGGGCAGCTTACACATATGACCAAAGAATAGACATAGATACTTCCCCAAGAGATTCGATGTCATCATCCGGCATGTCCTTCTTACAGCTCTCTGTGAACAACTTCGTTTTTCTTGTCTCCACTCTCGATCATTTGCCAGTACCATGCTGCCACTTCCTTTTGAGTTTGTCTGGTACAGATCTCTTTTACCAAATCCCCATTTCCGATTATTTCCTTACTTGTTGCCTTGGTCCAATTTGAATTTGTAAATACTTAAATTTTGATACTGAGTTATTAGTAAGAGTAGAGAAGCTCTGCCATGGGATTAGCTCCTCTTCTACTGTAAAATCTCCCCATGTCGGTATCCCGGCTCTACATAGGGGAAGGGTCAAAACGTCTTGTAAGTATGCCGGAGTGCCCGGGGAGTCCCATATGGGTGATTCTTCATTATAGTAGGGTATACCTAGCAATGACCTTACTTGAACCCATACTTTGGTGGCAGCTTTAAGGGTCTTCAGTCTAACCTTTTTGAAGAACTTGGGATGACCGAATTTTAAAAGGAAGAACTCAGCTTGTGTATTATGTGTCTGAGTTAGAGCTTTACATGAAGGTGAATAGGTCTGGCTGTTGTTTAGGAGTTGGTGTGAATTTTTAAAATGGAAAGCATAGGAATATAAATATAAATCAGGGGTAGTTATACCCCATTAGCTTTTTTCCTCTGGAATTTTTTCTGGGAAATTCTGGGATTTTTCCTACCCCACATAAAGGAAGAGAATAGCCCCTGTGCTTTCCTAAACCAAATTTTGGGAAATTCTAAAGAGATAGTGTCAAACAAAAAAGTGAATTTTGGTAAAATTGACATTTTCAGCCGATTAGATTTGCCCAAAATAGAGAGTGGAAGAGACTCCCATGCCTGCAGCTGTTGTCGCACACCTGCCAAAGTTCTATCAAAATTTATTTGGGCTATCTTGTCTAGATTTTTTATAATTTGCACCCCAAGATATCTTATTTGTTGTTTTTCATGAGCACTTTTATACGGGGAATTCCATATCATCAGCTCTGTTTTTTCTTGATTTACAGCGTATCCAGACATTTTCCCAAAATCCTCCAACTGGGACCGAATTTCTGGAAAAGCCTTGTCTACATCCCTTGTCAAAATCAAAAGATCATCGGCATATAAGCCTATTTTCTTTTCCCAGCCCAGACAACTAAAAGGGGGATATTGTGACATAATCTTAGTAAAAGTGCCAGAGGCTCAATATATATGTTGAAAAGTAAGGAAGAGAGGAGGCACCCCTGTCGGGTCCCTCGTGAAATTTTAAGTTGTTTTGTTAAATTCCCATTTACCAGGACCCTGGCAGTGGGATTTTTATAAAGGGCTTTGGTGGCATCGAATGTTAAAACTGCCAATGGGATCCCATATACATTTGCCAAATCTATCGCTCCGATGAGGTCTTGGGTTAGTTAATTCAGTTGTCTCCCTCTCATAAAGCCCCTCTGGTCTGAGTGGACCATAGAGCCTGCAACTTTAACTAGCCTTTTGGTGAGAATTTGGGTGTAGAGTTTGTGATGGCTGTTTAGGAGTGAAATGGGTCTGTAAGATTCACACAGTTGTGGATTTATATTGGGTTTTGGTATTATCATGATCGTGGCATCATTCCAGGATGCTGGTAACTCCTGAGCCAGAGTGTATATGGAATTAAAAAGTTGATGCAGAAATGGAGCCAACTCATTCTTTAGTATAATATATACTTCATTTGGGAGGGCGTCGGGGCCTGCTGCTTTCCCTTTTGGTAACATTCTAATAACTTGCAGTACTTCCTCTAGCATGATTTGATTATTCAAGTTATTATTATCTGTATCTGAAAGAGTCGGAAGTTGAAGATCTTGAAAGAAGGCTTGCAGTTGTTCTTTAGGCAAGCTTAAATCTTCAGCGTATAGATCTGCAAAGAATTGAACAAAGGCTTCCTCGATCTCAGAATCTCCCTCTATTAACTTCCCGGTGGTTGAACATTATAGGCTCTTTACAGTGTTTCTGACAAGTCAGATTTAGTTTTTCCAAGCCAGGATATTTCCACACCCTTCTCCATATTCGTGGTGTGCTAATTTGCTTGCCTCCCATTTCTTTTTGTTTCTAGCCTCTAGGTAGTATCAACTCATTCTTGGCTAGAGTTAGATGTTGGATATTAAATGGATCAGTTGGAGTTTGTTCTAATTCTAAAGATTTTTGGGCTATCTTTGCTTCCATTTTCTTAATATCATCTTTTGCTTTCTTATTATGTGCAATGGAGAGAGAGGTTAATAGTCCTCTTAGAAAGGCTTATATGAGTCCCAAACTATATGGTGGGCTGCTGAGTTTATATTAATTAGAAGGAACTCTTTTCTGGCTATTTTTAGCTTTTCAATGACTATGGGCTCCAAAAGTATTACACCACTCAGAGTCCATCTTCCGGAAGAGGGGCTCTGTGTTAAAGCAATTTCCAAAAGGACAGCCAAATGGTCAGATAGATGCTCTGGCAAGTGTGCAACTCTAAGCGTGTCCCTACTAGTACTACGGTCCACCAAGAAAAAATCAATCCTTGAGCGTTGGCCGTGTTTCCTATTATGATAGGTTTGTCTTCTCTCTTCCCATATGTCCAGGAGCCCACCCTCTGCCATTAACCGTTTCAGAGTTTTTCCAGTTTTTTGTGTGGCACTGCTGGCTTTATTATTTTTGGATGTAGAGTCCTAGTTGGGATTCAGAACTACGTTAAAGTCTCCCCCCATTATTATACGGTCGTTTACATCTCCCAACTGGAGAAACAGGGACTGGAGATGGGTTGGGTCGTCTATATTAGGGCCATAATAACTGACCAGCGTTATCCAAATCGAGTTAATTTTTGCCCTACCAGTAACACATCTACCCTGGGTGTCTGCTACTAGATTTCCAATAGCCATCTGGGTATTTCTCCTGACAATGATAGCTACGCCTTTAATTGGAGCTGACTGTGTTGAGTAGAAACAATGTTCTATCCACTTGTGATCTTTAAGTATTCCCACCCATTCTTCATTCGTGAGGTGTGACTCCTAAATTAACATAATGTCATAATTTGTGAGATACAAATATTCCAGAATTTCTTTCTTCTGGCGGGGAACCTTAGACCTTTCACATTCCATGCTAGAATCCTTAAGGTTTGTGATCTATCCATAGTTGTTAACAAAAAACAAGCTAATGAGAGTACCTCTCCACCTCAACATCTTTTTTCCTAAAAACATGTTATGTGAATGAGGACGCTTTTTTTGATTTTTTTCCCCATATGCTCCCCCAACCTGTTATTGAACTTTTTTCTTTGATTTATTCATGATGCTCTTCCTTGGACCACCCCCCTACGCTGCCTGGGGAACCCTCCATCGTCTCTAGAGACATTGGAGTGCCTCTTTTCTTTGGCCTCTCACCTCACCTCACCTGAAGGGTAGGTAGCAGTTATGTCTGATTCTTTAACAGGATGAGCTTTTAATCTGTTGAATCCAAGCACTGACCTCCTCAGGGTCTCTGAAATTAAACATTTTATTTTTCCACATCACCTTCAGGGAGGTGGGGAATTAGAGTTTTGCATTGGCCCCTAAGGTCTTTAATTCCTGTATCTGCTTCCCCAACTCCCACTGCCTGTCCTGTGTGGTACGTGAAATATCCGATCTTATGCGGAAGGACCAGCCTACCTTGTTATATTCCCCTTTTTTTAGCCCCTCTGAGAGGACGGCTTCTTTTAGAGAATACATTTTAAAGTTTACTAATATTTTCCTGGAGTTTTTTTTACCAGACCCTTTGGTAAAGGGGTCCAGGTGTACTCTCTGAATGTCATTTTCAAGGGTTGTTTTCTCAATCTCAGGGTGGGCTTCATTTAGGAGATTAAATATGAAGGACTTAATGTCGCCACCTTCAAGGTCTTTCAGGATATTTAAAATCTGAATATTGTTTCTTCTAGCATTATTTTCCAGACTCTCCAATTTGTCTGCCAATGCTTTGTCCTTTTGATTTAATCTCGTGATCTCTCCCGAGTTCCCAGTAACCCGTTTCGAGAGATCATCGACTGCGAATTCTACTGCTTCCACTCTGCCCATTATTTCATTTTTTTTCCAGTGTTTCGCAAGCACCTTGGATCCTCTGTTGGTTGTTTTCTGATACATTGAATTTCTCTCTCATTTCTGAGATCAGACCTAAAAGTAGATTCTCTGTCGTGGAGCTAGACCCCATTGGGTTCTCGCATGGTCCTCCTTCCTGTCCAGCTAGTTGTCTTGATAGACTTACTTCCGTAGGAACACTGCTTGAGGCAATGTTTAGAGTGGGTGCATTGGTATTAGCATTAGAGTTTTGGGGAGTCGCTGTGCTGCAGCTTGTTGGTTAAAATCGGGCTGTGGTGTGACTTCAGAGTCTACCAATCCTGCTGTTTCTGTTAAACAGGCAAAGCTGTTCTCCAATTGAATTGCATCATTTTCTAGCTCCATGGCTCTTGAGCCTTTACTATCACCAGTGAATGAAAGGTCTCCTATATCTAATCTACTTTCAAGGTATGCGTGCTCTTGGTTAATCTGTTTATTCACTGCTGGAGTCTGAGCTTGTACTTTGAAATAGGTCAACAGGGAGGGAGTAATGCATGAGCTCGCTAAGTTGGTTTAGCAGCTTTTTTATGCTTTTTTTCCGTCTGAATAGGAGTGAATTGTTACACCCTACACCTGCCTATTTTTTGATAAGGTATAGCCTAGTGATATTTCTGTGGGTGATAAATTCACCCCCCAGGCACCTTAACTACTTAGGGTATACCTATTTGGAATACTATTTGTTTGGGATCTATTACTGTTTACCCCTGCGAGCTCTGTTGTGCCCCAGCACCTCCAGGTTTTATGCAATCCGCAGAACTCACATGTATTTTAGTGATTTCTCCTTCAAAAAAGGCCCCCCGCACCTCCTTCCCTTTCCTCCTTCCCGGGGTCATCCGCGGGAGGCCATCATCATCCGCTTCGTCCTTTCTGCCGCCCTCCTGTTACTAAGTCACCTTCGGTATTGCAAGCGGGCTTCCGCCCTTCCAAAGCCCGATTCTTGCCGCTACGCGGCGCTCTCTGGCGACCCGTAGCACTGCCTCCACCCAGATCCCACCTCGCAGAGGCAGATCGCCGCTCCCTGCATCCTCAGCCACAGCTACGACCTCGGCGGATCCCCCCGCCCAGGAAGTAAACCGGCAAAGTGCTTTGACGTGAGTCCTGACCTTGACCGCAGGCCACGAGGGTATGTCCAAAGACGAGTCGTGTGAGGGGGCTGACCACGGCACCAGCGTCAGCGTGAATGCACACGGAAATACTGGAATGCGCCGAAAGCTACGGGAGAGTATCAGGAAGTCAACATAAGCCGGTAAATGGGACCGCTGGAAAAATAAGCCCCTCGGAGCTATTCTTAGTTACTTTCTATTATACTCATTAGATTCAATTGAATGCAATAGGCTTTAAAGTTTAAGTAGCTACATCCATTGTTTCAGGCTCTCCTTTCCCTTCTGTTCGGAGGTGACAAGACCGCGACCGCTCAGCTCAGACTGTTGGCCTCCATGTTCCCCTCTGTGCCTTAACATTTTTCTAGTTTTGTGACAATTTGTCAAATGGCACCAAAGCTATCAGCAAAACAAAAAACTGTTCTTCCTGTGGAAAATGTGGCTCATGCTTAACTATACAGCAGTGTGCAATATATATATATATATAAATATATATATATATATATATATATATATATATATATATATATATATATATATATATATATATATATGCACTGAAAAAAACATAGGTTTAACACTCGTTATAGTTAGGCATTAGCATTTAAAAAACCTTTGAAATTCACTGAAAAAAACATGTCATGAATGATGTAATATGTGACATCATCAGCCGTGGATTGCGGGCGCGCGAGTTATAGTGAGTACAACTAACTATACCGTGAGAATTTCAATGGTTTTGTATGAGTAAAATGTTCAGCTAACTATAACTGGTGTGAAACCTATGGTTTTTTCAGTGAATTTCAAAGGCTTTTTAAATGCTAATTCCTAACTATAACAAGTGTTAAACCTATGTTTTTTTTAGTGAATTTCAAAGGTTTTTTAAATGCTAATTCCTAACTATAACGAGTGTCAAACCTATGGTTTTTTCAGAGAATTTCAAAGGTTTTTTAAATGCTAATTCCTAACTATAACAAGTGTCAAACCTATGGTTTTTTAAGTGAATTATTAAGTATTTTTATAGCTAATTTTTATAGCTATTAATTATTATATTTTTTTCTAATTATTCCAATATTCTATATTTTTATAACATTATTTTTGGAATGTACTTTTCCATTTTTTTTATATTTAAACCCTGGAGCGCTCAGGGAGCGCGTACCGGTAAGTGCAGCCGTACACGTAGCGTGAGCGCTATTCCCGCGATTGAAAAAAATATATGTATGTATTTAAAGTAAATATTAATGCAAGACATTCATAGCGTAGCGTAAGCGCGCGTCAAGCCATGTGACCTTAAAACAACACTTTTGATTGGTTAATAACAGTTATTTACACAACTATGGAAAGTCTCCACCCATTTCCCTCACTACCTCTTTGCAATTGCTGAGAGAACACCTCTTCTCCATTCTTCTTGAAAATACTTCTTTTTTTGGAAAGATGTCTGGTTCCAGGGAGCCCTCTTCAGACTCTGATCTGGAATTCCTACCTGAGGACACCCCCCAGAGAAAAGTGAAAGAGCACTTCATTTGGAAGTTCTTTAGTTTCCCAGAGGGGCAAAAAAAAGTTAATACAGCAAAAGTGACCTGCAAGATATGTGACACAACTTTGTCACGTGGGGATCCCACCCACAAATATAGTTTTGGGAATGCCAACTTGATCCGGCATGTACAGAGGAGGCACCCAAATAATTTCGCAAGGGAGAGCACCAGGGACCTGGCACGCAATCCCCCAAGAGATGGCGCCTTCGGGAAGAGAAGCAGCACATTTAATCCCGAACTTCCAGCTGGTGTTTGGAGATTTAAAAATAAAATGCAAACACTGTGATGAACTACTCTGCTACGGGGAGCAGAGCATTGAATTAATTGTTCGAAAGAAGGAGGAACACCGCTGCTCCACCCATCCCTAATTTTTCCCCTTTTTTTGCTCCTGTTGAGCAGTTTGGCATTCCCTAGTTTTGTTTTTGTTCTCCAAAAAATACAAAAAAAAATGTAAAACGTTCGGAAAAAAAAAACTAAAAAAGAAGAAAAAAACAGTTCTTTTAAAAACGACCTCCAATTTTCCAAAAAGAGCTATATTCTTTACATATTCTCAAGGAGTGAGTGAAGTGGAGTACGGTGAGAAAGGAATGGAAAATAAGTGAGGGAGAGAAGGAGGGGAAGAGAGGGGAAGGGAAGTGAAGCAGGGGGACTGAAAGAAGGTGAGTGTGGGAGGTGAGTGAGGGGAAGGGGAGTGAACATGGGGAATGAGGATAAGTGAGGAAAGCGGAGTAAGGGAATGGGGGTGATTAAGGGTAAGAGAAGAGCAGTGAGGTTGAGGAAAGAGTGGTGATAGAGGGTGGATAAAGGCAAGTGAGTGTGAGACAAGGGGAGTGAGGAAGTGAGGAGACAGAGGGAGTGAAGGAAAGAGTGAGAGAAGGGGACTGAGTGAGGGAGCACAGAAAGGTAAGTGAGAGAGTGTGGGAGAGTTAAAAGGAGTAAGCATGAGGGAAGGGGACTGAGAGAGTGAGGGGACGGAGGTAGTGAGGCTAAGAGAGAGGAAGTGAAGGAAGGAGAATGAGGATGTGACAGGACAGAGGGAGTGAGAGAAGGACTGAGTGAAGTGAAGTAAGTTAAGTGAGCGAAGGAAGGGAAATAGAGGGGAAGAGGACTGAAGCATATGTACTGAGAGAAGGTGAGTGGGGGATGAAAGTAAAGGGAAGGGGAGAGAAGGATGGTAAATGAGGGGTAGTGAGGGAACCGGAGTAAGGGAACGGGGGTGAGGGAAGGTGAGAGAAGGGCAGAGAGCGTGAGTAAAGATTGGTGAAAGAGCGTGGATAAAAGTGAGTGAGGGTAAGACAAGGGGACTGAGGGAGTGAGGAGATAGAGGTAGTAAAGGGAAGAGTGACAGAAAGGGACTGAGTGAGGGAGCAAAGAAAGGTAAGTGAGGGAGTGTGGGTGAGTTATAGGGAGTGAGTGTGACGGAAGAGCAGTGAGAGAGTGAAGGGACGGAGAGAGTGAGGCTAAGAGAGAGGGAGTGAGGGAAGGGGAGTGAGGAAGTGAGAGGACAGAGGGAGTGAGAAAAGGAGTGAGTGACGTGGAAGAAGGTGAGTAAGGGAAGGGGAATGAGTGAATAAGCAAAGGAGTGGAAGGGAAGTAAAGCAGGCGGTCTGAAAGAAGGTGAGTGTGGGAGGGGAGTGAGGGAAAGGGGAGTAAACATGGGGAATGAGAATAAATGAGGGAAGCGGAGTAAGGGAACGGGGATGAGGGTGGTTGAGAAAAGATTAGTGAGGTTAAGGAAATTAGTGATGAGAAAGTAAATTTTGTTTGTCAAACTTACCTTATAAGTAATGTAAACTTGATGACATATTTTTATTAAAGTTAATATCTGTGGAAGAGGAAAAAATAATTACTTATAATTTTAATAATATTTATTTCAAAATACAAGAGACGAGGCAGGAGATTAAAAGTCATAAACGGGTACTAAGAGATAAAGTAGCAGTGAAGGACACAGAAAGGGAAACAAAAGAAAGGTGAAGGACAGAGAGAGTGAAAAAGAAATAGAGGGAGAACAAATTACTAAGAGGATAATGAGGCGGATAGAAAAGGGGAGTAAGGGAAGGGGAGTGAGTAACAGGGAAGGAGGAGTGATGGTGATGGATTCACGACAATGAAGGATGGAATGTGAGTGAGGGTGAGTGTAGGGGCATAAGAGAGTGAGAGAACAATGGGAGTGAGGGTAACAGAAAGGGAATGAGGAAAGAGGAGTGAGGAAGTGAGAGGACATAGGGAGAGAGAGAAGGAGTGAGTAAAGGGGAGTAAGGTGAGTGAGGGAAAGAGAATGACTGAGGGAGCAAAAGAAGGAAAGAAGGGGAAGGAGAGTGAAGCAGAGGGACTGGGAAAAGGTAAGTGTGTGAAGAGAGAAAGGGAAATGGGAGTTAAGGATGGGGAATGAGGATAAGTGAGGGAACCGGAGTAAGGGAACAGGGGTGAGGGAGGGTGAGAGAAGGGCAGTGAGGTTGAGGAAAGAGGGATGATAGAGGGTGGATAAAGGCAAGTGAGTGTAAGATAAGGGGACTGAGGGAGTGAGGACATAGAAGTAGTGAAGGAAAGAGTGACAGAAAGGGACTGAGTGAGAGAGCAAAGAAAGGTAAGTGAGGGAGTGTGGGTGAGTTATAGGGAGTGAGTGTGACGGAAGAGGAGTGAGAGAGTGAAGAGACGGAGACAGTAAGGCTAAGAGAGCGGGAGTGAGGGAAGTGGAGTGAGAAAGTGAGAGGACAGAGGGAGTGACACAAGGAGTGAGAGAATTGGAGTAAGGTGAGTAAGGGAAGGGGAATGAGTGAGGGAGCGAAGGAAGGAAAGAGAGAGGAAGGGAAGTGAAGAAGGGGGACTGAAAGAAGTTGAGTGTGGGAGGGGAGTGAGGTAAAGGGGACTAAACATGGGGAATGAGAATAAGTGAGGGAAGTGGAGTAAGGGAACGGGGGTGAGAGAGGGTGGCAGAAGAGTAGTGAGGTTAAGGAAAAGAGTGATGAGAAACTAAATTTTGTTTGTCAAACTTACCTTATAAGTAATGTAAACTAAATTACATATTTTTACTAAATTTAATATCTGTGGAAGAGGAAAAAAAATAAGTTATAATTTTTATAATATATATTTCAAAATACAAGAAACAAGGCAGGAGATTAAAAGTCAAAAAAGGGTACTAAGAGATAAAGTAGGAGTGAAGGACACAGAAAGGGAAACAAAGGAATGGTGAAGGACAAAGAGAGGGAAAAAGAAATAAAGGGTGAGCAAATTACTAAGAGGACAATGAGGCAGACACATTCAGTGACAGAGAGGAAGAGAGGGAGAGAGAAATGAACTGAAGTTGAGTAAAATACTAAAGGTATGTGAGTTAGCAAAACTAAATGAGGAAAGGGGAGTAAGGGAAGGGGAGTGAGTGAGAAGGAAGGGGGAGTGAGTGAGGGTGCATTCACGACAATGAGGGATGGAAAGTGAGTGAGGGTGAATGAATGGGCGAGAGAGAGTGAGGAGACAGAGGGAGTGAGGGTAACAGAGAGGGACTGAGGGAAGAGGAGTGAGGAAGTGAGAGGACAGAGGGAGTGAGAGAAGGAGTGAGTAAAGTGGAGTAAGTTGAGTAAGGGAAAGAGAATGATTGAGGGAGCAAAGGAAGGAAAGAAGGGAAGGGGAGTGAAGCAGAGGGACTGTGAAAAGGTGACTGTGGGAGCAGAGTGAGAGGAAGGGCAGTTAAGGATGGGGAATGACGATAAGTGAGGGAAGTGGAGTAAGGGAACGGGGGTGAGGGAGGGTGAGAGAAGGGCAGTGAGGTTGAGGAAAGGGGAGTGATAGAGGGTGGATAAAGGCGAGTGATTGTAAGACAAGGGGACTGAGGGAGTGAGGACATAGAGGTAGTGAAGGAAAGAGTGAGAGAAAAGGACTGAGTAAGGGAGCAAAGAAAGGTAAGTGAGGGAGTGTGGGTGAGTTATAGGGAGTGAGCGTTGCGGTAGAGGAGTGAGAGAGTGAGAGGACGGAGAGAGTGAGGCAGAGAGAGAGAGTGAGGGAAGAGGAGTGAGGATGTGAGAGGACAGAAGGAGTGAGAGAAGGAGTGAGTGGAGTGGAGTAATGTGAGTAAGGGAAGGGGAATTACTGAGGGAGCAAAGAAAGGAAAGAAGGGGAAGGGGAGTGAAATAGAGTGACTGACAGCTGGAAAGTGGTGGATGGGAGAGAGGGAAAGGGCAGTTAAGGAATGGAGAATAAGGATAAGTGAGGGAAGTGGAATAAGGGAAGGGAGGTGAGGGAGGGTGAGAGAAGGACAGTGAGGGTGAGTTAAGAGGAGTGATAGAGGGTGGAAAAAGGTGAGTGGGCGTGAGACGAGGGGAGTATAATATATATTTCAAATACAAAATATAATTTAACTTGTACAACATGTTATATGGTTTATTTTTGCTGTTTTCAGAATATATTAAATTTCACTTAAAACAGTGAGTTCAATATTACTCATCATATGACAGCGGGCAAAAAAAACACAATCAAAAAGATTGTGTTTAAAAACCCCATACAACGTTTCAATAAATAATGTAAAATTTAGAAAAAACATATCTTAACTCACTTTTGATCCACGTACTTTTCCACGAGGCCAAAGAGAATATGGAAAGTCCTTTTTTTGGGAAATTGCTCAATAGTATTCTTAAACTTCCATTAACCCGAGTTTCTGAAAGAAAACCTCCAACATCTTTTACATCATGAAACAATAGTTATCTTTTCACCTCTGGCTTACTCATGATTAACATTTTCTATAATAGTCATATCACTCACTATGTGATACACTTACAGTACCTCTATCACAACTACAAGTTTTTTAATATCTTAATCAATCTCACTCACAAAGTAATTTTGAACAGCAGATTAAGTTTTATTAACTGCTCCAATCTTCATAGGCCAATTACCTTTCCAAAAATTTTGGTTGTAAGAATACTAGGTAAGAATTTGGTAACTGATAAGGCAAACGTTGTGTGAAAGTCAATTGAGTATCATTACAATTGGTCCAGCCTTTTTGACATTTTAAATAAGCTGTGTAATGTCCTGATGTTGTCGAAGGACCATCATGGAAAAAAATTGCTGCAGTTGCAAAGGTTCTTCCTGAAATTGATAATTGAGAAGCCACAACATTTTTTATTAACGTTGTCAATTTAGTTCCATCAGGTCTACATCGTTGGAACATTAAAATTACATACTGTCCATATCTGTGTATAAATAATGTTGATAGCCTTGCAGATTTACATTGAGTACAGACCATGTTTTGATTTGCTTCTCTAACTAGATTATTAAAAGACACTGATTTGCAGTCTGGTAAAGTCAAATATATAAATCTTTCAGTGTCTATTGTAGTAGTACTTGAAAAGGAACAATTGTTGCAGTTATCCTGCCATTTATAAGAAAGGCCAAAAAGATTCTCTACATCTATACCTTCACCCTGCAATACAACAAGCATATACATTAGAAATTCCTGACAATCTTGCTGAATATTCTGTGAAAATTGATTTAGACTAGAACATATGTCTAAAACATTGCGAATTTCAGAAACCCTTTGTATTTTTGTTCTATCACTGCTACCTTTCTCAAACACAGAATTCATTAAACAACAAAATCTTTGATCACGATTTTCAACAATCTGTTCTTGTACAGTTTGGAGAAAAAAAACAACATTAATCACTACGTTAGCATAACAGTTGACAGCAGAACTGTTTTCAAACTGAAATCCAACAACATCTTTAACTGAATCCTTTTCCTTTCTGCTTACAATTACTGGTTAATCTACTTTTTTTTCTTTTTGCTACAACTTCACTACAATTTTTCTCATTTCTTCTTATTCGGCCTACTACACGCTTTTCAAATAGAGGATATTGAGGTAAATTTGGAGCATACTCTCTTCTTAACCTATTATATTCTTTTACACAATTTAGATCTGCACTAATCTTTGTCTCATCAAAATCAATCAAGTACAATCCAGATAACGTTCTGACTCGAGATAAAGCAACATATGCCATACCCTCCTTGAACACAGAACTTCCAATATTTACCAAAGCACTATCTACACTTAAACCTTGAGATTTATGAATAGTCACTGCATATGCTAAAGAAACAGGAAACTGTTTTTGGCGGACATATAAATCTTTCACAAGCAAAAATCGAGCAGAACAACGACTGATTTGTTGTACTTCTTCAATACCATCAAATTTAATTTTTAGAAATACAATTTCATCTCTGTTTCGTTAATTCACAAAATCAACAACATGACCCATTGCTCCATTTACTAAACCTCTTTCCACATGTAAATTACGTCATAAAATTATACGACAATTTAAAGATGCATACAGAGTCTTTTCCAAACCAGCAGTTTTAGATATTGTCTTCTCTAAAGAATCCAATTTTGATTTCAACTTTTTTGACAAAATAATAGTTGCTCCTTCATGCTCTATTTTATCAATAGCTTCCAGTTTCACAATCTCTTCATTTTCTAACTTTAACATTTTGTTGTTGAAGATTGAACATTCTTGCAGAGTTGGCTTCAAGCATATGACAGATTTGTTTTCAGGAATTTTCTTAAAAATATTCTCTGCTGTTGAAATTTGAAATTAATTGTGCATGTAAAGCTTCTTTGCCATGCTCACTTACTTTTCCAATTTTTACATCTTGTAGAATATTTTTATAATCTTTATCCTTAGCATGTCGCATATTTTGAAGCAGTTCTGCATATTTGAAATGTAACCATATGTTAACATTTCCAATGCTTCCTAAGCACTTCCTGGTATCTTCATGCGTAAGCATTTTAAACACTGGTTGTCCTTTCACTGGAGTTAGCTGCAGTAGATCTCCAAAAACAATGATGTGTTTGCCTCCAAATAACACATCATACCCTGTTTTAAGAATTTCTTGTATTCTTAAATGCACAAAAGCAAGCATTACATTTGATACCATGCTTACCTCATCAATGATAAGAAGTTTCATTTTCTTTAGGACTCTTGAAACTTCACAACAAGCTTCTCCAGATAGCTTGTGGTATTGTAATTTATTATCATGCTCTACTGGCAGCATCAATAAACGATGTAAAGTTATCCCTTTAATGTTATGTGCTGTCAACCCAGTTGGAGCGGTAACAACACAAGACAGCGATGACTCCGTTCTTTTCTGCAGATACGTTGCAATTGCTTTAATCAGAAAACTTTTTCCAGTTCCTGCTTCTCCACTCACGTACAGTCGGACAGGCATAAATGATGTACATGAGCACTCTTTTTTCTAATGGCATAAACCATGCTCAATCTGTTCTGTGACTTCATCATATATTTGTTTCTGCTCAACGTTTAGTTCTTTTTCCAAATCTTCTAAGTTAACTACTTCCTCCTGAGCTTGTTCCATGGCTCTTTCCACTTCATCCATGGCAGCTTCATTTTGGATAATTGGTCCTCCTAGTGGATACTGACTCAATGAAGCAGAACACTGACTGTCTTGAGAACTGTCTCTAGCAATCTCTGCTGCAATTGTAGCTTCTTGCTGTATTTCCTCGTTCAACATTTGCAGGTAATTTGAAAAACACAGGACATTCTATGGTATCCTTGGTTGCATTGAACAAATCTTCATGACTGAGAAAATCTCCAAGTAGTTCCTCTTCTGTACACCATGGCTTAAAGAGTTTCAAAAGAGCTAAATAGTAAAATTCCCTTTTGTCAGGAGATTCACAACTCAATTTTTGATGGTTAATCAAATGGCCTTTTCTTTGTTTCACCAGACATCCTTCACATCAAATTACAGCATATACTCCTTTATTGATATCTTCTGTGATGTTCCTCTTAAAAGTATAGGTTTGTAGAACTTCATAGAGACAAATGTTCTCAAGATGACTACTTCTATTTGGATAGAATGTATCCAACTTGTTTTTCTTCAAAATATCTGTACTGTTTGGTTCTTTCTCTGCCAAATACTCTCTTTCTTGTACAGATTTCAAAACTCAGTTTCGTGTTGCAGCAAGACATAGACTCACCCAAATGATTGTTCTAGATTTCGCATATAGACTTGCTGATGATAATCGATGTTACTGGACGTGGAAATGAAAAATGACATTTTGTGTAGAACTTGTCCTTGGATTTGTATTTTCGACGACAGTATTTTCCACAACGATGGGTTTGAAAGCGTAAAACTTGATGTCTTAATTGTTTTCTTCTGTATTTTTCGGAACAGCACATGTAGAATACTGTTCAATGAAACTCATCACTGTGTCATCCGAATCTGTTCCAAATTTGGGTGCATCTTTGATCCATAGCAGCATATGAATGTGAGAAGCACCTCTTGCTTGATACTTCTTTCTCCAAAAGAAATCCAAAACCTCTCCAAGCGGAGGATTTTTTTTGTTTGTGATAAAAGACATCATAGCTTCAAACCTATGATTGAAATACCTGCATACATTAACTGGATCCAAAGAGCACAGTTCTCCAGGTGTCTTGTATTCAATATTTTTAATGTTTGCATTTGCCTCTCGTAGAAATTGAAGTAAGTCTTCCCAAGCATACTCAGCACAGCTAAAAGTGAGGAACCATGTAGGAGTTCCTAAGTTTCTTAGCATACATTTCAATTCCCCATGACGACGGTACCAATACTCGTTAGTACCACGCTGACATGCCATGAGATTAATTAGCTGAGATTCCAAAACACTGTCTTGCAGTTTGACTTTATCCATAAAGTCCCATGCCGAAACATTTTGCAGATGTACTCCAGTTTTCAGTATATGGTTCACTGCATAAGAAAGTCCAGACAAATCACTCTCAAACAGTAGATGAAACAAATATGGAATGCATTGACGAAACCTTGGATCTTCTGCATATAATCTTGAAGTCCGGTATTCAGATGCAGGAATTTGAACAGGTCGGTTGTCATATCGTCCACCTTGACCTGTTGGAAATAACAGTGGAAAACAACGAGCTTCCAAACTTTCTTCCCATACACTAATGGGACTTCCTTTTGCTTCTTTCATTTGAAACAAGTCAATAGCATTCCCCATTACTTCTTTGGAATGCAAAGGATGAACACTATAATGTTTATACATTTCTTCACTTCTAGAGACATCAACTTTTTCAATTTGCCCAGCTGAGAAATCACTGTCCTCTTCTACAGTTGTTTCTTCTTCTCCAACATATACATTGTTGTAGTAGTGATTGTTTTTTACCCAATACAACTTTGCCTTTTTGACTTTCCTAACATCCAATAATTCTTGCCAGATTTCTTTACTCTTTGTTGGAACACCATTAACAAGAATAACCAGAGGTTCTTCTTCTACTTTTTCTACACCAATTGTATCAATATTTTTCTTAAAATCTAGAGGCAAATAAACAACTCTTCCCTTTAATCCTCTCTGTAAATCTGAAGGAGGCAATTTCCCTGTCTTAGGCTCCATACGAACAATAGCCTGAAAAGGATGCACACATTGAATAAGAATAGACTCATAGGTATTTAAATCCATCAATTCAGAATGAATGTCTACCAACTCCAGATTATTATGAACAGCTCTAGCAGGCATTCTGTTTTCATTTAATTTATTATAACAATATTTACAAATACGTTGATCAGAACCCAAATCAAAACAATTTTCTACCAACAAATAAGTTGCAAAGTCCTTCCACTCATTAATATTTTCCATTTCACTTTTTACATATAAATCAACTAATCTAGAAAAATTAGGCCTTTCACTTGAATTGACCTTAAACTTTGTAATTTCATGTTCAAATTTGTCTGTACTTGAAATCTATACATTCTCTTCCACATTACCTTCTATTACTGTATCAGTTTCTGCACTGTCCTCCAAAGTAACAAAACTCAATTTCTTCATAAATGTTCTTCACATCTAATTCAGTCCCATGCAAAAGAGCACTGTTTAACTGTTTTAACTTAAGTGCTGGACTTTTTGCATAATACAACCTTCTCACTAATTTCCTCACTTTATTATGATGCACTGCTAACATCCTAAAATGATGAAAAACACTCTGACATACTTTTCTCGAAAGACAAGCCAGTCAATGCCCACGCAAACCTGTTTTTCTCTCACTCTACAAATATCTAACTCTTGGAAAATCTACATATTTTGTTTTAGACTTTTCTTAGTATGTGTCCGTAAGAAATTGAGAAACAAATCAATTGAATCCTGTCGCACACTACAAATACTACTACAATTCCAAGTATACACTGGAGCCTTAGGACATCTCCCTAAAACTTCATCAGCTAACACCTCTTCTGCATTTCTAGGCGCAATTTTTTCTTTTTCAACCGGACAACCGTCCTTCACCTCATGCTCGACCACTGGTGTCAACTGCATGCACCAAATCATTATCCTGTAAGTAACTTTCTTCATTAAAAAATGGCTCACAACTTGAACTATGCTTCCATTCTCCAGAAAAAACATTACAAAAATTAGTCCGATTAATTACTCTTTTCCACTTACATTTTGATTTCAAAACATTGATTACCTTATCTAGTGTACAAATTCTATTCATTACTATACCGTATAACTTATTTTTCACTTTAAATGCCTGATCCGCAATCTTCACTATGCTTTTTTTCTTGTAAAAAGTACTCTTCTTTTGATACATCTATACATATTTTAATAAATTTGAAACTATTCTGTTATAAAACATTCGTCTACGAATGTCAATAAATTGATTTCTCCTTCTATTGCTATAGGGAATATCATCTCCTTCTACAGGTCTAACATTTTTTGAGGGGCACAGTTTTCTCTTTGTATTTAGAGATGTTTTTTTTTCTTTAAAAGAACATCTTTTTTTTTTTTACATTTCATTAATTTCCTTAAAAAACTCCCTTGTTTGCTTACCAGGAGCATTCTTTTTTTTCACTGAAGATTGTGTTTTGGATGAATCTTCTAATTCAGTTTTCTTGGACCATAAATGATGTTTATAAACTTTTTGTCGTCTTTCCTTTGTCGGCATATTCTTTTATCTTTCTATAGATGATTACAATCTGTGGTAAAGAAAAAATAACATATTATAGACCTCTACAAACATACTACATAGCAATTACAATAAGTAAACGATATAAACACTAGTTTACAACATAAGTACGTTTATACCACAGCAACTGTGTCACAGCAACAGTGCAGTACAGTTTCATTATCAATCTCACTCTCTGTCTGCACCATCTCACTCTGTGCCTGTGTCTCATGTCACTCTGTGCCTGTGTCTCATCTCACTATGTGCCTGTGTCTCATCTCACTCTGTATCTGTGTCTCATCTCAGTCTGTGCCTGCCCCATCTCTCTCTTTGTGTGTGTCATTTCTCTCTTTGCGTGTCTCATCTCACTCTATGCCTGTGCCTCATCTCACTCTGGGCCTGTGTCTCATCTCACTCTGAGCCTGTGTCTCATCTAACTCTGTGCCTGTGTATCATCTCACTCTGTGCCTGCCCCATCTCTATCTTTGTGTGTGTCATTTGTCTGTTTGTGTATGTCTCCTCTCACTTTGGTAAATGTTTTATGATAAAAAGTATGGCTTTAACATTTTTGACAAGGATCACACTCAGTGTCTGTATGAAATAAGGAATTATATTTTCACATTTTTCACCAATGTCACCTATGTCTGCTCACAGTTTACAATTCTAAGCTTAAAGGGTACTCTGTGCCTGTGTCTCACCTCACTCTGAGCCTGTGTGTCATCTCACTCTGTGCCTGCCCCATCTCTCTCTCTTTGTATGTGTCATTTGTCTGTTTGCTTGTGTCTCATCTCACTCTATGTCTACCCTATCTCCAGGGTGTGCAAAAAACAGACCGCATATATATAAGCAAGATTGGTGAGATGGTATGACCACAGACACACATAGTGGAGGCAGAGACCGACATGGTAGATTACATGTAACATTCTGGTCATGTGCCTAAGATCATACTGTGGGTCAAGCTTGATTTAAATGAATCTGGGTGAATAATGTGCTTAGTTGATGTGTTTAAAAATATGGGACTACAAGTATTCTTGAAGTCAGTTAAGCTTTAGGATATGTACTAGTAGTCAATCTTACGCAGCATGTCTGTTAGGCCTCTTATATATATGTGGTCTGTTTTTTTGCCAGTAGAGACAGTAAGATAGTATGAGCAGACACACACATATTGCATGCAGAGACAGACATGGTAGATCCTGGTCATATGCCTAAGATCACACTGTGAGTCAAGCTTGATTTTAAATGAATCTGGGTGAATAACGTGCTTAGTTGATGTGTTTAAAAATATGGGAATACATGTATTCTTGAAGTCAGTTAGGGTGAATAATGTGCTTAGTTGATGTGTTTACAAATATGGGAATACATGTATTCTTGAAGTTAGTTAGGCTTTAGGATATGTATTAGTAGTGAATCTTACGTAGCATGTCTCAGGCCTCTTACTTCACAAATATGTTCTAAGCTGTGCAATAAAGATCCAGGCTGTGCTGTTGAAATGATTAAGGATTGTTATGTCTTGCTTATATATATGTGGTCTGTTTTTTTGCCAGTAGAGACAGTGAGATAGTATGAGCAGACACACACATATTGCATGCAGAGACAGACATGGTAGATCCTGGTCATATGCCTAAGATCACACTGTGAGTCAAGCTTGATTTTAAATGAATCTGGGTGAATAATGTGCTTAGTTGATGTGTTTAAAAATATGGGAATACATGTATTCTTGAAGTCAGTTAGGCTTTAGGATATGTACTAGTAGTGAATCTTAGGCAGCATGAATGTTTGTCCTTTTAGTTCACAAATAGTCTGTAAGCTGTGCAATAAAGATCCAGGGTGTGCTGTTGAAATGAATAAGGAATGTTATATGTCTTGCTTATATATATGTGGTCAGTTTTTTTGCCAGTAGAGAAAGCGAGATAATATGAGCAGAGACACACATATTGCATGCAGAGACAGACATGATAGATTACATGTAACATCCTGGTCATGTGCCTAAGATCACACTGCGAGTAAAGCTTGATTTTAAATGAATCTGGATGAATATTTGCCTTAGTTGATGTGTTTAAAAATATGGGAATACATGTATTCTTGAAGTCAGTTAGGCTTTAGGATATGTACTAGTAGAGAATCTTAGGCAGCATGTCTGTTAGGCCTCTTACTTTACAAATAGGCTCTAAGCTGTGCAATAAAGATCCAGGGTGTGCTGTTGAAATGAAAAAGGAATATTATGTCTTGCTTAATATATATGGTCTGTTTTTTGCCAGTAGAGACAGTGAGATAGTATTAGCACAAACACACATATTCCATGCAGAGACAGACATGGTAGATTACATGTAACATTCTGGTCATGTGCCTAACATCACACTGTGAGTAAAGCTTGACTTTAAATGAATCTGGATGAATAATTTGCTTAAAGGGTACTCTGTGCCTCTGTCTCACCTCACTCTGAGCCTGTGTGTCATATCACTCTGTGCCTGCCCCATCTCTCTCTCTTTGTATGTGTCATTTGTCTGTTTGCTTGTGTCTCATCTCACTCTGTGCCTACCCCATCTCCAGAGTGTGCAAAAAACAGACCACATATATATAAGCAAGATATAACATTCCTTTTTCATTTCAACAGCACACCCTGGATCTTTATTGCACAACTTAGAGCGTATTTCTGAAGTAAGAGGCCTAACGAACATACTGCCTAACATTCTCTACTAGTACATATCCTAAAGCCTAACTAACTTCAAGAATACATGTATTCCCATATTTTTAAACACATCAACTAAGCAAATTATTCATCCAGATTCATTTAAAATCAAGCTTGACTCACAGTGTGATTTTAGGCATATGACCGGGATGTTACATGTAATCTACCATGTCTGTCTCTGCACAAAATATGTGTGTTTGTGCTAATACTATCTCACTGTCTCTGCTGGCAAAAAAACAGACCATATATATTTAAGCAAGACATAACATTCCTTTTTCATTTCAACAGCTCACCCTGCATCTTTATTGCACAGCTTAGAGCCTATTTGTGAAGTAAGAGGCCTAACAGACATGTTGCCTAAGATTCACTACTAGTTCATATCCTAAAGCCTAACTGACTTCAAGAATACATGTATTCCCATCTTTTTAAACACATCAACTAAGCACATTTTTCAACCAGATTCATTTAAAATCAAGCTCGACTCACATTGTGATCTTAGGCACATGACCAGGATGTTACATGTAATCTACCATGTCTGTCTCTGCATGCAATATGTGTGTCTCAGGTCATACTATCTCACTGTCTCTACTGGCAAAAAACAGACCACCTATATATAAGCAAGACATAACATTCCTTTTTCATTTCAACAGCACACCCTGCATCTTTATTGCACAGTTTAGAGGGTATTTGTGAAGTAAGAGGCCTAACAGACATGCTGCCTAAGATTCACTACTAGTACATATCCTAAAGCCTAATTAACTTCAAGAATACATGTATTCCCATATTTTTTAACAAATCAACTAAGCACATTATTCACCCAGATTCATTTCAAATCAAATCAAATCAAAACCAACTTTATTCGGTTTTTCACAATGATAGAAATACCATAAAAGTTCATAAAATACATTTCACAGATTTACTCAATTTATAAAAACAATTAAAAGACAGAAATTAGTTATTACTGATCTGTTTAGAAAGACAAAGAGAATACAAAAACTGTTTATATATAAAAAAAAAGCACAATTCCTAGGGTCTTGGCTATGATGCATCATTTTTATACTAAATTCATCGAATCTCAATTAGGCCAGTACGGAGACTCATCAATGTCAAAGATTTGAGCGATGGCGTATGCAAAATCTAAGGAAGCGTGCAATTGCTTTTGCTATCAGTTCATTTTCAAGATATTGAAGAGCCAAGTATGCTGGGCGGCATTGGCGTAGACCCCAGTTTTTTAATATAGGCAGTAGCCAGTGCCTCCGAGGTGCTATAAAAAATTTACAAAATAATATTGTGTGTATAGTTGACTGTTTTGACAGAGAATCACAAGGGCATGGTAATAGTTTTGATGTCCAATCATTCTGAATGGGAAAAGAGACCATTAAGTGGAACATATTAAACCTAAAACGTGTCAGCACCAGTTTTTCGAATTGGGTTACTCTGTACGTCAAATAAGGTTCTACAGAGAACACTGTTTGTACTAATAGACCCTGTTGAACAGACGGTTTCTGTATCTCTTTTAGCAGACGTACCTGGCGCAAATGTGCGAGGCATGCTTTCTTTAGATCCGCCTTTGAGATCTCATTTACGGATAATGGCTCTGTGAAAAATTTTTCATATCCCAAGTCTGTTAGTAGGGCTTTAACATAGGCTAGCCATTTTATCCTTCTGCAATGGTCAAGTGTCTGAATGTCTTGTACAATAGATCTTGTTAGGTGACATTGTTCAGTCACCCAAATGCGACGCCACAACATTACTGGTTGGGCTTTTATGATATCTTCAAAGTAATCTATGCCCAACTCTAAGTCGCAGGCATATGTAGAAGAATTCTTCGGCACTCCGAGTAAATATCTCAAAAAATAATTTTCTATTTTTTGTAATTCATTCACATTTGCGAGGCCCCATATCCCTGCCCCGTAAGTGGTGGTACTGACGCATTTGGCATTGCATATTTTTTACATTTCTAGCGGTGGTTTCTGGCCCAGTTTTTGTGCAAAAGATCTTAATGTCGTGGTTGCTCTTAAAAAGGATAGTTTCCTGGCATTGATTGCTGCCTTCCACTTAAAGTTTTTGTCAATTACAATTCCCAAATATTGGTATGTTGGTGTTCTTTCCAATGCTTCACCTTTCACAAATAGTCTTTTGAATTTTGCACTTTTTTTCCCCGCGTGCATAGTAAAAGTTTTTTTTACATTTAGGGTCAAATTTAAGCTCAACATGAAGTCACAATATTTGTCCAGTGCTCGCTGTAATTCAACAGAAGTTCTAGCTAAGATGACCGCGTCGTCGGCATATAACAAAGCAGGTATCTGCCGACGACCAATTGAGGGGAGATCTTGACTTCCTTCCAACATGGCGGCCTCAAGCCCATTTGTATAAAGGGTAAATAAAAAGGGGGCCAGCATGCATCCCTGTCTGACCCCCTTTTCCACTCTAAAACTTTCTGTGAGTTGGCCCTTGGACCCAAATCTCACTCTACCTGTTGTTCCGGTGTATAGTTCCCGAAGGAAGTCCACAATAGGAGGGTCATCTCCCATTGTTAAAATGATTTTCCACAGCCTCGAGTGTATAACACAATCGAAGGCTGCGGATAAATCTACATATACCATATGGAGCGCAGTCCCCTTAGCCTCCACGTACTTGCCTGCCAATAAAGACAGGTTTAATGCTTGATCTACAGTACCTAGCCCCTCTCGGAAACCGTACTGTATTTCTGATATGATGTTCTGCGTAGCTGACCACTCCTGCAGTCTCTCGAGAATGATCCGACCGGCCACCTTCCCGAGAGTGTCCAGGAGTGAGATGGGCCTATAACAGGTCGGGCAGTTTCGGTCCCCCTGTTTAAAAATCGGCACAAGTATCGATGTTTTCCATGATTTTAACAGGCCCTCTTCTACGGTGGCATTTAGGACGTTCGTCAGGAGGGGGGACCAGAGATCTTCCTCATATTTGAAAATGTCGACAGGAACCCCATCTGGCCCTGGGGCTTTCCCTGTTTTTGAGGACTTTAGTGCTTTTTTTACCTCATCATGAAAAAAGTGCAAGGTTAGTGTATAGGTGACTTGATTCAATGTGTCTATATGATCCATGCCATGTGGTTTCCTTATACTAAAAACTTTAGAAAAATGCTTTACCTACTCGTTATTGGTGATTGCAATGTCAATGGATGGTAGATCCTCTTTGTCTATAAGATACGGGGACCTGACTATTTGCCAGAACTCTGCGCTATCTTTAAGTTCCGAACTTTTCCTAAGACGCTCCCATAAGGCAGCTTTTATCTCTTGTTTTCTGGTTTTTAGAGCTAGAGCGTATTCTTTTCTCAAGCTGTTAACTTCCACTCTGTCTCTTTTGTCCCTCCTTAACGCTTTCTTTAATTTTGAATATGCTTTAGTGCAGGCTGGACTAAACCAGCCTTTTTTCAGCTTTTTTTTTGTTTATGAGATTTAGTAAGTGCCTTCTTTATGTTTTGTGAAATACCATTAAAGCTAGTTATAACGTCACTAGATTTTGTCTCCCGCTCTAGACAGGTTAAAATGTCTGCTTTACATTCAGTTACTATTTTTGTGGTTGTGGCTTTTTTATCAATATTTCCCCATTTTAAAGTATAGCCATTCAGAGATCCTAGCTCAAGATTTTGTTGGTCCAATATTGTCATTATGTCAGGTTCTTTTTGGTTTTTTGAGTCACCCAAGGCGGTGATGATTGGGAAGTGATCGTTCAGCGGATTTTTTACTACTTCAAACAGTTCGATGTTTGGGCCTTTATGTGCTGAGATCAAAACATAGTCTATCAGGCTCATTAGCCCCCTGCCGTTAAATGTTGGTGTAAAGGGTACTCGGGAGGACCTCAGTTCATTTGCTAAGCCCAGTTCTAGTTCTGTTATGACCTCATTCATTTTTTCGCCCTCAATCGAGTGTGTGAAGTGTGTTATTCTGTTGCCATCATCCTCCTTAATTCCACACTTATCAGTGTTATTATTTCCGCATAAGTCGAAATTAAAATCGCCACCCCAGACTATAATGCATGATTTGTTAACATAGCACCTTTAAATCTTGAAAAACTAGGGAAATCTCTGAGAGGAGGTTTATTAGGTCGTCTACATGCAAGTTGTTATAGAAATTTACTATAACGTATATCCTCTGTTTGGTGCTCTTTAATATGATTATTTGGTAGTTCTCTTTTAATTTCAGGGGGAAAATTTCCTCGTTGCATAAAGTATTTGCGATGTAGATGACTAAACCACCACTACTTCTTCCAGATGGGGATTTTTTGGCTGCAGAAAAGAAGGTCTTATATCCTATTATATGTATTGAGTCGATGGCCCAAGTTTCCTGGAGGCAGATAATACTGCTCATGTTAACTTGGTTCAGGAAGTTGGGGTTCGTCGATTTAGTCAGCAGGCCGGCTATATTCCAAAATGTTAGGTGTATTAGGGAGGTAGGTGGGTTATGGCTAAAGGGAATGGGTTTAATCAGTAGTTTGTCCGCTGGCGCAGTACTAATTTTTACTTGTATTGGATTAGCCACATCAACCGATCCAGTTCGCGTGGAAGGAATAGAAGTATCTTTGTCGGGGACAGTTACTATGACCTTTTCCTCTCTATCTATGATGTTATCTTTCGCCTGCCTCTCTGAAGTCGTTGTATACCTAGTAGTCCCTTCGGACTGATCGATCTTTTGTCAATCGTTGAAATCCAGAGTAGACAGTGCACTAAACCTATTTTGGATTGGGATGCTGTAGGAGTTGCCTGATGCAGCGGCAACTTGATGCCAACGAGCATCCCTGTATTATTTGTGCGGCATTGTAGACAGATAGGGATGAGTCGTATAGTGTGAGTGAATTTGTGCTTGATGTCTTTGTATGGGAACATTCGGATAAGTAAATTTAGGATACTGATGTAGAAAGGGGGAATTACTTTCTGTCATCTGGTGTTGGTCAAAAAAAGGAGTGGCTAGATTGGATCCCATGTTCGAATGAGTTGTAATCAGGTGCCTGTAAAAATAGCCCAACGGGAGAAGGGTGGTATTAAATTCCCAAACCGAGGGAGAGGGGGCCCTTGCCAAAGTTTTTTCAGCCCATTGTGGGTTCTTAAAGCTTATGGTTATGCAATCCCCCTCGAATTTTTTCTTCAGGGGGCCTATCCATCGTACTCTCTGGGCATGATTTATTTCCCCTGAGCATTCCATCGGAAAGTTGCAGTTTGCTATCAGCCAGTACAAGATCTTATTTTTCAGGGAGGAAGAACTTTCCTCCTGGCCGTATCTAAGTATAGGGACGTTAACCAGAACCAACACATAGGCACCACATTCAGGTGGCAAATTCATTAGTGGAGGAATCTGTCTTGAATTGTACGGCGAATCATATGATGACCGGGGTTTTTGGGAAGTTGAAAAAGTGTCACTTGGATGGTTAGGTTTCTTTGTCACGCCATGAGATGCTGCTATCTTCCTCCCTACATTTGTAGTTGTAGCCTGGGTGTTAATGATTAAGCCCGGGTGGAACTACTTTCTGCAGCCGAGTTATTTAAAGGGCTTTCTCCGCTTGCAGAAGCGACTGATTTTAATTTTGTCGCAGTGTGTACAAGCGGAGTGGCTTTCAGTTTGGAAATTATAGGTTTACTAGTGATTGTTTTTGGGCCTGTATTACTTATTGTGATACCGCTAAGAGCTTTTTTGTTAAAAACAGTAAGTTCCTCTAGTTGTTTTTCAATACAGGCCAGTCTAGATTCTATTGGTGACATAAAGATACCCAGAAGATCGCCAACTCTTTCAATTAATTGGTCATTTGCTGTGGGTGCGTCGGAATTAGCCGCACGCGCCTGAGGGTTCCCCTGGGTGTCTTCAATTAATGTCCCTGTATGTATGATTGTTCCATTGGCAATGGGATGTTTGGTTATGCGTTTTCTGCGTTGTGCTTTTGTTATATTACATTTTTTTAGCAGCAAAGGGAATAGATTTCGTTATTTGCTGCGTCCGTTTTTGAATGGCGCCATCTTGCCTGGGTCTTGACTGTGACACGTTGTTTTCTTCTACAATTTCCGGGGTGTGATCTATGTTTAGGTCTGGTGTCTTTTCTAGATCGTTACTTGCATCAGAGTCACAATCAATTAGGGGATCTGTTGCTGATAAATTGATCTACTTGGGAATAGTGTGGAGATCAGGTCGAATCTCTCGAGAGCAACCTGCTTGTGGATCGTTGTGTTTTACTGGGGTTTTTGCCATTAAGATGCTCCCAAAAGAGGAGCGTTTGGCATTTAATAGATCCTGAGAGACCCTACGCTTCGCGTGTTCTAGATCTTGTGAGACTCTACGCTCAAGGAGTGAAATACTGAGGTCAATTGCCTCATTTGTTCTTGTTATGAAGCTATCAATAGGGCCAATCACGGATGCACCACCCGCGGCTGTCTTGCTTCTACTTCCCCTGGTGGTCATTATAGTGAGCATGTAAATACTCTGAGTATAGGAAGGATTCACTTAGTTCCAAGGAATTCAGGGCAGGATAGTACAAATCTAGGATAATAGTAGCCCTATGATGATGATTTTGGCTAGTCAAGATATTCACAGCCAAGGTGCAAAGTTAGATAACCTACTTGGTTTCAAGATGTTGATGATCGGGGGGTACTCCCGACCCGGCCTCCTCGTCCTCGGAGGGCCTCAGAGGGCCCGCCCTTTGCCTGGGCTTCGCCCCGGGCGTCCCGTGCGCGTCCCACGACGCTGGGGGCTCAGCGTCTTTATGGCCCCTCCTGGCGCTCAAGTCGCGTCAGGGCAGCGCGCCGCCGCAAAGGCTGCCGGTAAGCATGGGCGGATTTTGCGGATCCACGATTCGCGGATTTGCGTATTCACGGATCGTGGATCCGCAAAATCCGCGGATTTTGCGGATCGGCGGATTTGGGGCGGGGCTTCGATGCCAGGATCATCGTGCCAGATTGAACCCTGCCCTTCATATTTATTCAAGAAGACGCCACCGTTTTGTGCCATACCTCTACTCAACTGGAGTACTTTCTACTAGGTAATCAGTAAGTGCTACCTCGTTGGGTAGATGTATAGTGCTTTTACTACACTACAGCTGCCTAAAGTGCCAGAGAGTTGTCGGCGGGGCCAAATGGACGGGGCTTCCATGCGAGTGCACATGCCTCTTGTGTGCATTAAAGGTCAGAGACCGATCAGAGCAGCAGATAAAGATACAGGTACTGGAGCGACTTTCTGGGAAGGGAAGTGTAATTTTCTCTCATTCTCATAGATGAGCACTAACAATGACTGTCTTTTGTGAGAGACATCCTGCGGACAACATTAATCAATAACTATAATGGGTGGTCAAAGTAATGCACCTTCATGTTAAAGGCTATAGCTAGAAAGGAAGTTTCCTCTGGGCAATATTGTACCCTTCATTACAAAGCAGCGAGGGATGTCTGCCTCCCTGAAGTTAAAGTATATGCACCCCATATCCTAATCCCTTGTTGCATCTCAGATGCAATATTTGTGCAGCATCTAAAATGTGACCAGAGAATATAATTGTGTGCATCAATGAACGTACCAATAATGGCATTCAGAAGGATTTGTAGAATATCTGACCATTGATATTTAGGAGGCAGGGATTCCGTTTACAAACCATTCCAAATGCCTTCACATACAGTAACAGTCCACTTCCGGTCTTAGGACCTGGCTACCCCTCCAATCATTCACTAACGGTATCTTTGCCTCTGTACAGCACTCGACTGCCTGCCGGGTAAGTTTGTAAGTCTGTGCTATGACAGTACCACTTACATACACGAAAGCCGTCCCTGCCCCCGTCTTTGCCCTCAAATTCACAGAATGCCAAGATGGCGACTCCTTATCTTGAAAAAAGCAGATAAAGATACAGAAGCTCCTGGCCACAGGAACAGCACGAGGATTGCGCTCGTGAAAGTCAAGGATGCAAAGGCCTCTGTCCAGCATCACAGCTGATTTGCGATGGTATATTAGGGAAGAAGGCACATCTGCCTAGCCTTGACAACGCTCACGATTGTTTTTGGGCCAATGAATGAGTCACTGAATTTAAGCTTCAAGTATGGCAGAATGAACCCTGCCCTTCATATTTATTCAAGAAGACGCCACCGTTTTGTGCCTTTAGTAACTAATTTACGATGGCGCCGGCAAGCTGCCAGCGCCATCCTAAGATAGTTACTAAATTAGCTTCAACAGGAAGCTCTAATAGATAAAATAAAGCAGGCGCTCGATGACCTGCTTTATCTTATCTGTTAGAGCTTCCTGTTGAAGCTAATTTAGTAACTATCTTAGGATGGCGCTGGCAGCTTGCCGGCGCCATCGTAAATTAGTTACAACAGGCCAGGCAGGATTGAACTTTTGCCCCCGGAATCCGCCGCTCGCGGATTGCGGATTTTCGGTAAATTCGCGAGAGTTCGCGGATCGCGGATTTACCGAAAATTCGCAAAATCCGCGAGCGTAGCGGATTTTGCACTCATGCTTAGCTGCCGGGATACGTAGTCCCGGAGCGGCGGCGCGGTTGGTGGCGGTGACCTACAGCGCTCCTGCGCTCGAACGGTGATTTATGCTGCTCGTGGTGGATACAGGTCGGTCTATCTCCTCGTGTCCCAGTAAAATTATAGGTCTCCCCCGCTCCACCGAGCGCTCAGCGTCTTTATGGCCCCTCCTGGGGCTCAAGTCGCGTCAGGGCAGCGCGCGGCCGCAAAGGCTGCCGGGATACATAGTCCCAGAGTGGCGGCGCGGTTGGTGGCGGTGACCTACAGCGCTCCTGCGCTCGAACGGTGATTTATGCTGCTCGTGGTGGATACAGGTCGGTCTATCTCCTCGTGTCCCAGTAAAATTATAGGTCTCCCCCGCTCCACCGAGGGCTCAGCGTCTTTATGGCCCCTCCTGGCGCTCAAGTCGCGTCAGGGCAGCGCGCCGACGCAAAGGCTGCCGGGATATGTAGTCCTGGAGCGGCGGCGCGGTTGGTGGCGGTGACCTACAGCGCTCCTGCGCTCGAACGGTGATTTATGCTGCTCGTGGTGGATACAGGTCGGTCTATCTCCTCGTGTCCCAGTAAAATTATAGGTCTCCCCCGCTCCTCCGAGGGCTCAGCGTCTTTATGGCCCCTCCTGGCGCTCAAGTCGCGTCAGGGCAGCGCGCCGCGGCAAAGGCTGCCGGGATACGTAGTCCCGGAGCGCCGGCGCGGTTGGTGGCGGTGATCTACAGCGCTCCTGCGCTCGAACGGTGATTTATGCTGCTCGTGGTGGATACAGGTCGGTCTATCTCCTCGTGTCCCAGTAAAATATAGGTCTCCCCCGCTCCACCGAGGGCTGAGCGTCTTTATGGCCCCTCCTGGCGCTCAAGTCGCGTCAGGGCAGCGCGCCGCCGCAAAGGCTGCCGGGATACGTAGTCCCGGAGCGGCGGCGTGGTTGGTGGCGGTGACCTACAGCGCTCCTGTGCTCGAACGGTGATTTTTGCTGCTCGTGGTGGATACAGGTCGGTCTATCTCCTCATGTCCCAGTAAAATTATAGGTCTCCCAGATTCATTTAAAATTAAGCTTGACTCACAGTGTGATCTTAGACACATGATCAGGATGTTATACATGTAATCTACCATGTCTGTCTCTGCATGCAATATGTGTGTCTCAGCTCATACTATCTCACTGTCTCTACTGGCAAAAAACAGACCACATATATATAAGCAAGACATAACATTCATTTTTCATTTCAACAGCACACCCTGCATCTTTATTGCACAGCTTATAGCCAATTTGTGAAGTAAGAGGCCTAACAGACATGCTGCCTAAGATTCACTACTATACATATCCTAAAGCCTAACTGACTTCAAGAATACATGTATTCCCATATTTTTAAACACATCAACTAAGCACATTATTCCCCCAGATTCATTTAAAATCAAGCTTGACTCACAGTGTGATCTTAGGCACATGACAAGGATGTTACATGTAATCTACCATGTCTGTCTCTGCATGCAATATGTGTGTCTCAGCTCATACTATCTCACTGTCTCTACTGGCAAAAAACAGACCACATATATATAAGCAAGACATAACATTCCTTTTTCAATTCAACAGCACACCCTGCATCTTTATTGCACAGCTTATAGCCTATTTGTGAAGTAAGAGGCCTAACAGACATGCTGCCTAAGATTCACTACTAGTACATATCCTAAAGCCTAACTGACTTCAAGAATACATGTATTCCCATATTTTTAAACACATAAACTAAGCACATTTTTCACCCAGATTCATTTAAAAACAAGCTTGACTCACAGTGTGATCTTAGGCACATGACCAGGATGTTACATGTAATCTACCATGTCTGTCTCTGCATGCAAAATGTATGTCTCAGCTCATACTATCTCACTGTCTCTACTAGCAAAAAACAGACCGCATATATATATAAGCAAGACATAACATTCCTTTTTCATTTCAACAGCACACCCTGTCTCTTTATTGCACAGCTTAGAGCCTATTTGTGAAGTAAGAGGCCTAACAGACATGCTGCCTAAGATTCACTACTAGTACATATCCTAAAGCCTAAATGACTGCAAGAATACATGTATTCCCATATTTTTAAACACATCAACTAAGCACATTATTCACCCAGATATATTTAAAATCAAGCTTGACTCATAGTGTGATCTTAGGCACATCACCAGGATGTTATATGTAATCTACCATGTCTGTCTCTGCATGCAATATGTGTGTCTCAGCTCATACTATCTCACTGTCTCTACTGGCAAAAACAAACCACATATATACACACAGAGCACAGCCCATTTAAATAATCACTACCTTACAAGGCAGAAACCTGACTCATTTCCAAAATACATTTCCAATATGCACCATTTATTTTTTTACCAGCATTACATAGAAACATGAGACACAATGCAAGAATAAACAAGCCCAATATGCTTCTTAATCTTCCCCATAGAGCATACAGCAGTCTATCTATATTAAATGAATCATAACTCACCTTTAAAAATGCTTTATAAGATTTAGAACGATGTCAGTCACACACACTAGATTTTCTTAAGCAGAATCTCTGAAATGCACCTCCAACACTGCAACCACAAATGGCCCAGATTCCCTGTAATTCTTCACACATATCCCTAGACTTAACCAATAAAAATTCTTCCCTCACTATTTCAAAACCAAACTGACACTTTAATAAGTTCTACATTTCAACACTTTCAAACTCACATAATATCCACCCATCCCCCCAATGCTCATTCACCCTGTTACCATGGTAACTCCCACCTAACTCAGCACACAGTTGAAAAGTTCATCATACTATGTTGCAAATGAATCTAGCAAAGGTGTTTGACCTCTCAATGTACCAGCTAATCATGTGCAATGTTTCTTTCAATGACTTTTTCTCAACCATTAGAATTCCTTCTTTGAAAAAACAAAAGCATACACCCTAATTATCAGTGTAGAATTTTAAAAATCACCAATCATTTCTTCTCTTTCAAGGGCACTGAATCTCAACCACTTTTTTTTTACGTAACTCCTACTTTCAAACTGCCATTTCATTTCCATAACTCATCTGAATGCAACCACATCTACTTTGAAGATGCCAAAAGTCTGGATTGTGGGTCATAGCTTTGTTCACTGGAGTGAAAAATATGCAAGTAACAGAGGTATTTCCAACCTTGATTTACCAAATGTGGACATTATATGGATTGGCCAGAGAGGATTGAGATGTCACCAATCGATACCATTGGTAAAATCCTTTATTCATCTACCACACCCTGACCTCATTATTGTCCACTGTGGTGGAAATGACCTGGGCACTTTGACTGGGGTAGGTGTGGAAATGCTTTTTAAGGACATCTTCGGGCAATTGATGACATTTTTCCAAAAACGGCCTTGGCATATTCTAATATATGCCAAAGGCAAAAATGGAACTGGTCCAACCAATTTTGTCCACAAATTGAGAAAGCAAGGAAACATGTGAATAAATCTGTTTCTGCTTTCCTCAGAGACTATGGTATGGGTTCCATATACCACAACAACTTGCGTTAGAACATGCAAGGCATCTATAGGAGAGATGGTGTACATTTTACAGATGAGGGGAATAGAGTCTTCCTCTTGAATTTGAGACTCTGCATCCGCACCTACTTGTAGGTACAAAAAACACCCACATAACACAACAGCTCTTTTCAAAGCTACCCTACCTCTAAGCACTCTAAATTCTTATTTTGCTCTAATTTTTTACTCTGTTTTCCCCCGTGGTGCATTCAGGGTACGCGTACTGGTAAGCGTACATGGGAACGCACCCAGCGCTTACCCCGTGAAAATTTCAAAACATTTTTTATACTTTTTTTGCCCTTCAGGGCCCTTCTAGGCCCCCCTCAGAAAACCTAGGGGGTCAGAGCGTATCTACCATGCCCCCTTTTAATCATTTCCCCCTTTATTTTTTCACCTCTTCTGTCTCGATTTTACCGAGACACAAGATGGCGGACTCTCCGGACTGTTTAGAATGTTAACAGACACCCGAGAGCCAATCAGCTTTCCGCTCGCGCACTCCCATAGTGCGCCCGGTGCACTTCCCGGTACGCGTACCTGTAAGCGCTTGAAGCGCGCATATAGATATATATATTTTTTAAAAGTTAATTTTGGGAAAAACCACTAGAGCAATTTTCACCAAATATAGAAAAGGCACTTCTGCGTACCAGTCCCTACAATTTTGCAAAGTTTGGGGAAAATTCCGTTCAGCGGTTCGGGCTGTAGCCTTGTCTATTCGTCCTATGGAAATTACCATGGGGAAAACATGTTTTGGGACCCCCTTTTTTCTCGGCCCCCACTTCACGAATCCCCCCGAAAATTTCAGGGAAGGAGCGCAGCGGAGCTGGCCTAAATTGTGGAAAAAAACACGGAAATTCCCTCACCGGCGCCAAAGTTATACCCAATAGAATGTTGCGGATTTCCTATGGTAGCTAGGTCCTAACTATAACTACCTACTGGCGACCGCCAGTAGGTAATATGAATATATATTTATATAGTTAGGATTTTTTTGAATAGGGATTTCTGAAAATTCTATGTTGAATAACTTTGGCGTTGATGGACGGAATTGGCTGAAATTTTCAGGAAAATGGCACATTTTGTTTCTGAGCGTCCCCTGAAAGCTTGGGGGGGTTTCGTAAAGCGGGGGCCGAGAACAAAGGGGGGTCCCAAAACGTGTTTTTAACATTGAGTTTTCCATAGGGCGGTTGGATTCACTTTTAGCTCGAACGGCTGAATGGATTTCCACAAAACTTGGCAAAATTGTAGGGACTGGTAGCCCGATGTGCCTTTGCTATGTCTCAAGATATATGCTCCAGTGTTTTTTACGAAAATTAACTTTGAAAAATATATATTGGGCTACATTGGGCTATATATATGTTAGAGCCCAAATGTAGCCCAATGTAACCCAATGTAGCCTAATGTAGCCCAAAGATGGCCACCAGAGACAAAAAAAAACAAATGTAGCCCAAATATCAGCCAGATGTAGCCCAACTATAGCCAATGACAGAATGTCCCAGAGTGTTCTAAAGAACAACTAGAACGCTAACAGTCTTACTTATGACAAAAGTATGGCACACCTGAAGTCATCTTGATTGGAATAAAGTGGTAACACTTAATACATTTAATTTGAAAAGGAACAAAATGAGGGGTTTCATTTTGCCATAGAAATGTTATATATATATATATATATATATGTATTACCTACTGGCGGTCGCCAGTAGGTATATATAGTTAGGATTTTTTTGAATAGGGATTTCTGAAAATTCTATGTTGAATAACTTTGGCATTGATGGACGGAATTGGCTGAAATGTTCAGGAAAATTGCACATTTTGTTTCTGAGCGTCCCCTGAAAGTTTGGGGGGGGTTTCGTCAAGCGGGGGCCAAGAAAAAAGGGGGGGTCCCAAAACGTGTTTTTAACATTGAGTTTTCCATAGGGTGGTTGGACTCACTTTTAGCTCGAACGGCTGAATGGATTTCTATGAAACTTGGCAAAATTGTAGAGACTGTTTGCCCGATGTGCCTTTGCTAGGTCTCAAGATATGTGCTCCAGTGGATTTTGAGAAATTAACGTTCAAAAAAATATATATATCTGTGACAGCGTCCCGGTTGTTGTGTTGTGTGGGTGATGTAAGTACCAACATGTAGGTACCAATGAAGAGTCTAAAATTCAATGTACACCGTCTCCTCTGTAGATATTTTGTATGTTCTAATATGGGTTATTTAAATGTAAATGTGTGGAAAAGCACTCATGCTTTAAAGCAATTGTATTTTTGAACTGATTGTTCTTTCCTCTTAGTCCTCCTCTTTGTTTTTTTTTCCCCACACTCTTCTTCAGCATGATAGTTGATAAATTCGTTCCCTCAAAAAATGTATATACATAAAAAAATTATATTAAATACATATTAAAACATATTTTTCCTTTAAAAGAAGAATACATTTTACAGCTTTTGATATTTGCTACTAAAAAACCATTGAAATTCACTGAAAAAACCATAGGTTATAGACCATATATAGTTAGGAATTAGCATTTACACAACCTTGAAAATTCACTGAAAAAAACATAGGTTATAGACCATATATAGTTAGTAATTAGCATTTACAAAACCTTATTTTACTCACACAAAACCATTGAAATTCGCATATATAGTTAGTTGCACTAACTATATATCCCGCACCCGCAATCCACTGCTGATCATGTCACATATTACATCATTCATGACATGGTCAGTGACATCACTGATGACATCACTGATGACATCTCAAATGACATCACTGATGACATCACTGATGACAACATCCAGTGACTGTATGTTTCTGTAAAGTTAAAATATGTCTTACATATTGAAGAATGAGTGGATGTATAAGTGTCTGGATGAAGGATTTAGTAGGTGCATGACTGACTGTATGAGTGAGTGATTAAATGTGTCTCACTGAGTGCATGGGTTAGTGACTAAACTGTCTTAATTTGTGCATCATTATGTCTGCTGTTCTGTAAACTGCTGCATGTGTTGATCAGTAGCTATATGAGTAACTATATGGGTTATTGATTGGTTGCCCAAGTATTTGTATGGGAGACTGAGTGTGTGTGTGGGTGGCTGGGAGGTGTATGACTCTGTGCATAGATGTGTGAGCAGTTGATTCACTAGATGTATGGGTTCAAAAGTGCATGTGCAAACAGCTGTATGGGCGGTTGACTGTGTGCATGAGTGTATTGGTGAGTGAATGGATATCTCAGTGCTACATGTCAAAGTAAGTACATATGTAAAACACAGTACATGTGAGAGTTGACATATATAAATAACTGTGCATAAGAGCCAGTGAATGTGTGAGTGGCCGTATGGATCATTGTGAACTTGTATCAGGGATTGTATAAGAGAGTAAATATGTGTTAGTATATGTTTGAATAAGTAAGGTGTGTATAACTGTATAGTTGAGAAAATAGAGGTGTGATTGATTCTTTGCATGACTGACTAGGTGTGTGAGTAACTCCATGGATGAGTGACAGTCTGTGAGTGTCTGTTTACACTGAGTGTATCTAAGGTTATATTAGAGTCTGAAGAGGTTCATCGTATTATCACATGAATGATGTCATCAGTGATGTGATCAGTAATGTCAAATGAGATGTCATCAGTGATGTCATCAGTGATGTCATTTGAGATGTCATCAGTGATGTCATCAGTGATGTCATTTGAGATGTCATCAGTGATGTCATTTGAGATGTCATCAGTGATGTCATCAGTGATGTCACTGACCATGTCATGAATGATGTAATATGTGACATGATCAGCAGTGGATTGCGGGTGCGCGATATATAGTTAGTGCAACTAACTATATAAGCGAATTTCAATGGTTTTGTGTGAGTAAAATAAGGTTTTGTAAATGCTAATTCCTAACTATTTATGGTCTATAACCTATGGTTTTTTCAGTGAATTTTCAAGGTTTTGTAAATGCTAATTCCTAACTATATATGGTCTATAACCTATGGTTTTTTCAGTGAATATATATATATATATATATATATATATATATATATATATATATATTACCTACTGGCGGTCGCCAGTAGGTATATATAGTTAGGATTTTTTCTCTATGGTATTTTTGAAAATTCTATGTCTAATAACTTTGGCGTTTGTGGACGGAATTGGCTGAAATTTTCAGGAAAATAGAACATTTTGTTTCTGAGCAGCCACTGAAATTTTTGGGGGGGGTCGTCAAAGGGGGGCCGAGAAAAAAGGGGGGTCCCAAAACACGTTTTTCCCATGTTAATTTCCATAGGGCGGTTGGCCTCACTTTTAGCTCGAACGGCTGAATGGATTTGCACGAAAATTGGCAAAATTGTAGGGACTGGTAGCCCGATGTGCCTTTGCTAGGTCTCAATATATGTGCTCCAGTGGATTTTGAGAAAGTAACGTTAAAAAAAACATATATATCTGTAAGCGCGCTCCGGGCAGCGCCCCGGTTCGCGTACCTGACGCGTAACGGAACTTCGCGAAGCGAAGCTGATTGGCTCTCCGGTGTCTGTCAACATTCTAAACAGTCCGGAGCGGCCGCCATCTTGTCTCTCGGTATGATCGAGAGACAAGAGGAGGCCAAAACAAAGGGGGAAATGACCATAAGGGGGCATAGTAGATCCTCCCTGACCCCCTAGGTTTGATGTGGAGGCTTTAAAAGGGCCCCGCGGGGCAAAAAATAAATAAAAAAAATGTGTTTTTTTTGCGTGGGGAGCGCCCAGTACGCGCACCGGGAAGCGGTCCGGGGAGCGTACTATAAGGGAAAAAAAATGATAGACTATGATATTTTGAAATATTGTATGTTTATTGATTGTTCTTTTTTTTTTTAATTTATTTTTTATTGAAGTAGCAGTATTAATGATTATTAAATATAAATGTATTTTTGGAATTGTGAACAGTATACTATAAGTATGAATTTACATTATAATCAATTTGGTACTAGTTTATGAATTACATATAAAAATGATTAAAGACTCAAACAATTTTTTAATATTAAATATAATTTTATTTTTCGGATTGTTTTTCAAAATTTAATAGAACGTCTAACATTTGACTGTCAGATATGTCCTCTTGTTGAGTGAACATAACTTCCCACATTTGACCGTCATCATAATGAAGTAAACAATCCACAGATTCTACACATTGTAGAAGTTCATGGTCTCGTGATTCATCCATGAATTCCAAGTCAATGGGTTCAATTATTTCCTCATTGTTCATGTCTAGGACAATTTCAAAGGAAACGTTCTGTTCTCCTTGCATTTTTGTGCTGAAATTTGAATAAAAAATAAATATATCAGTAGAGATAGGGCACTGTTGAGTTTAAGTTCAGACAGGTACTTTTGGGGCATGAAGTAGTACTATTAAAAAGTGCCTGTTAAAAAGCCTATGTAAATTCATAATTATACCACAGAAACCTAAATCAATCCATAATTATAATAAACAAGCCTTTCTCAATGTCTAACTGTTACAGAGGGATAGTATATAACTATCTGAAAATGTTTTCAAATTTATAAAATAACATCTTACCTTTTAAAAACAAGTTTAAGTTGTGAGTGAAAATGATCTTGCAATGTAGTTCAGGAAGTAGTAGTCAAAATGGCTCTGTTTTTCTCTCTTTTTTTATATATATTCAGGTACATAACCAATCAAATGTCAGGTAAAAAAAGTAGAAAATGAAAGTAACATTTTAATTGGTTGTCAATTCCAACACTTCAGATGTGTTTTGTGAAGTAATTTACCTCAGAGGATTTAGAGAGGTCTACAGGCTAAATGGCTAAATGGAATTCCAACCAAATTTGTGAAAATGGTAGGGATTGGTATGTAGTATGAGTTAATCTATATTTGGTGACATTGTCTCCAGGGTTTCTTCTGTAAATTACTTTCCCACCTTTTTTAATGGAGCGCTTCCCGGTGAGCGCCCCGGTACGCGAACCGGCAGCGTTACGGGAGTCCACCATTTTGTGTTTCGGTCAAATTAAGATACAAGGTGGAGGGCAAATAATGTTCACAATGGGTAGAAGGGGGCACGGTAGACGTATCTTGACCCCCTAGGTTTTCTGAGGGTGGCTGAGGAGGCCCATATGTGCGAAAAAAAACATTTTTTAAAAACATTTCGCACGGTTAGCGTCCGGTGCGCGTACCGGGTAGCGCTCCGGGGAGCGTACTTTGGTGAAAATTAGTGAAAAAAGTTTGAGTAAAATAATAATTGTGAGTGATCAGATGTAGGGTAGCTCTGAAAAGAGCTTTTGGGTCCTGTGGCTGATGTAGGTACCTACAAGTAGGTACCAATGCACAGTCTTAAATTGAGGATGAAAATTCTGTTCCCCTCATCTGAGAAGTGAACTCCATCTCCTCTGTAGATATCTTGCATGTAGTAACGCAAGTTATTGTTGTAGATGGAGCCCATTCCATGGTCTCTCATGTAAGCTGAAACAGACTTATTTACATGCTTCCTCGATTTCTCAATTTGTGGACAAAATTGGTTTGACCACCTCCATTTCTGTCTTTGGCATATAGTTGAATATACCAAGGCAGTTTGAGGAAAAAGTGCCATCAATTGCTCAAAGGTGTCCTTTAAAAGCATTTCCAGACCTACCCCAGTCAAAGTGCCCAAGTCATTTCCTCCACAGTGTACAATTAACAGGTCAGGTTTTGGCAAATGCAAAAAGGTTTTCACCAATGGTATCAATTGGTGACATTTTAATCCTCTGTGGGCAATCCACTTGATTTCCACATTTTGTAAATTGAGGTTAGGTAAATTTCTGTTATCAGCAAACCTTTGAGCCCAGTGGATATAACTATGTCCAACAATCCAGACAGAAAACATGGTGAGAGGAGGTTCTGCTGCAGTCAGATGAAGTGTGGCAATGAAATGGGAGTTGAAAAAATAAGAGTTTAAAATGAAAAAAACTGTGGAGTTTCTGTGTTAATGAAGCAGTAGCAGTGATTGGTGGATTTTGATTGCTGAAAACAGAAAGTTAGGGTGCATGGATGAGTTCTTTGAAAGATGTAATTTGAATGGTCAAAAAAAAATCATTTTATGAAAGATTGCACTGGATATGCAGGTGTACTGAGAGTTCAGAGTTCAATTGAAACATTGTTGTGTGAACTTGCAAACATGAGAGGTCTTTCAGGAGGTGGTTGCTATGCAAAAAAGGCAGAAAGGCCAGAGGGGGGAAGGGTGTTGATTTGAAAAAAGTGAGGGAAGAGTTTTGATTGGGTGACATGAGAGATATGTGTGATAAATTACAGCTTTTCTGTGCTTTTTATAGCTGCAGACTCTGGAGTGCATACCTTTTGCTCTGCTAAAGACAATTTGGTGTGTTTCTGAGACTGTTTTGAAACTCATAAAGTATTTGCTAAGGTGAGAAAAGATTCATTTAATTTAAATAGAGAATAGTATGCTTTAAGGAGAAAATTATGAAGAAAGTTGTGTATTTAAAATGTTGCTTTGTGTCAAGTGTTTTACAAATAGATTTGTTTCTTTGTGTTACATAGCCATGTTAAAAGTGACGCAAAAAAAGTGCAAGGGTCTTACAAAAATGCTTTCATGTGTCTTAGGGTATTTTAACTCACTTCCCCATGAATGTATGAATATAATTGCTTTACAAGATGTGTTTAAAAACGTTTTTGAAATCAATTAGGTTTCTTGATATGTACTGCTAGAGTTTCATAGGTTGCTTGGGGCATATTTTCAAGGCTTTTGAGTTCCTTTGATGTAATTTTTCCCATTTTAATTTAAGACCTTTCCCCGTGGTGCAAGGTCCTTGTAAATATGCCCCCATCTGTGCTTGGCAAATTTAGATTTTAATTCTTTGACTAACATAGCCATGTTAAAAGTGACCCAAAAATGTTGCAAGGGCCTTAAAAAAACGCTTTCATGTGTCTTAGGCCATTTTAAGTCATTTTCCCTTGAATGTAGGTATATAATTGATTTAGATGATGTGTTTAAAAACGATTTTTGAAAACAATTAGGTTTCTTGATATGTACTGCTAGAGCTTCATAGGTTGCTTGGGGCATATTTATAAGGCCTTTGAGTCTCTCTGATGTTATTTTTCCCATTTTAATTTAAGACCTTTCCCTGTGGTGCAAGGTCCTTGTAAATACGCCCCCATCTGTGCTTGGCAAATTTAGATCTTGAATATTTGACTTACATAGCCATGTTAAAAGTGATCCAAAAATGGAGCAAGGGCTTAAAAAAAACGCTTTCATGTGTCTTAGGGCATTTTAAGTCACTTCCCGATGAATGTAGGTATATAATTGATTTAGATGATGTGTTTTAAAACGTTTTTTGACATCAATTAGGTTTCTGGATATGTAGTGCTAGAGTTTCATAGGTTGCTTGGGGCATATTTATAAGGCATTTGAGTCTCTCTGATGTTATTTTTCCCACTTTAATTTAAGACCTTTCCCCGTGGTGCAAGTTCCTTGTAAATATGCCCCCATCTGTGCTTGGCAAATTTAGATTTTAATTCTTTGACTAACATAGCCATGTTAAAAACGACCCACAAATGGTGCAAGGGACTTAAAAAAACGCTTTCATGTGTCTTAGGCCTTTTTAAGTCATTTCCCCTTGAATGTAGGTATATAATTGATTTAGATGATGTGTTTTAAAACGTTTTTTGAAATCCATTAGGTTTCTTGATATATAGTGCTAGAGTTTCATAGGTTGCTTGGGGTATATTTAAAAGGCATTTGAGTCCCTTTGATGTTATTTTTCCCATTTTAATTAAAGACATTTCCCCGTGGTGGAAGGTCCTTGTAAATACACCCCCATGTGTGCTTGGCAAATTTAGATTTTGATTATTTGACTTATATAGCCATATTCCATACAGTTCTCACCTTCTGCGTAGTCTTTCATATGCTAGACTCCATCTGCACTATGAGATACCTAAGCAAAGGAAACACAGGTGATGTGATTGTGAAATGAGGAAAAGAATCTCCACATTTTTCAATTACATCACCTGTGTTTCCTAAGTTTAGGAATGACATTGTGCAGATGAGGTTTAGGCCTGTCCACGGACACAGAAGAGGTCTGGCCTTTGTTCAAGAGTGAAGTGGACATGACTTACTTCATTGGTAGGCCTTCACGTGTATTATCTCCTCTGTACTCTTCAACAAGCGTACATTTCATCTGCAACCCTGAGTAGGCCTTACCTTAAACAAACCTCTGGATAGGCCACACCTTATCGTCATCCTGAAACAATCATTTAAAATGTTAGGGACAGATTTATGATAGGTGTATGCCTCTTTTGCGTCACTGTGCGTCACTTTTGTGACGCAGCGGCGGTGCAAAAGATTTGCTATGTGGCGACATATTTACAACTTGATGCATCTAGGCAGATGTGTCATGCTGTAAAGTCCCGTGCCACATTAAACCGATGCAGCAGTGATGCAAAAGATGCACCATGTTGCAAGACAGGCCTTACTTCATCTCCAACAAGATAAGAAGCTGAATCTTCTGTAAATGTCAAAATTGTTGTATACACTGCTGAACTTCTGTGTACTCTTTCATATGCTAGACTCCATGTGCACTATGAGATACCTAAGCAAAGGAAACACAGGTAATGTGATTGTGAAATGAGGAAAAGAAACTCCACATTTTTCAATTACATCACCTGTGTTTCCTAAGTTTACGAATGACATTGTGCAGATGAGCTTTGGGCCTGTCCACGGACACAGAAGAGGTCTGGCCTTTGTTCAAGAGTGAAGTGGACATGACTTACTTCATTGGTAGGCCTTCACATGTATTATCTCCTCTGTACTCTTCAACAAGCGTAAATTTCATCTGCTCACCTTAAACAAACCTCTGGATAGGCCACACCTTATCGTCATCCTGAATCAATCATTTAAAATGTTAGGGACAGATTTATGATAGGTGTATGCCTCTTTTGCGTCACTGTGCGTCACTTTTGTGACGCAGCGGCGGTGCAAAAGATTTGCTATGTGGTGACATATTTACAACTTGATGCATCTAGGCAGATGTGGCATGCCGTAAAGTCCCGTGCCACATGAAACCGATGCAGCAGTGATGCAAAAGATGCACCATGTTGCAAGACAGGCCTCACTTCATCTCCAACAAGATAAGAAGCTGAATCTTCTGTAAATGTCAAAATTGTTGTATACACTGCTGAACTTCTGTGTACTCTTTAATATGCTAGACTCCATGTGCACTATGAGATACTTAACCAAAGGAAACACAGGTAATGTAATTGTGAAATGAGGAAAAGAAACTCCACATTTTTCAATTACATCACCTGTGTTTTCTAACTTTACGAATGACATTGTGCAGATGAGCTTTAGGCCTGTCCACGGACACAGAAGAGGTCTGGCCTTTTTTCAAGAGTGAAGTGGACATGACTTACTTCATTGGTAGGCCTTCACATGTATTATCTCCTCTGTACTCTTCAACAAGCGTAAATTTCATCTGCAACCCTGAGTAGGGCTCACCTTAAACAAACCTCTGGATAGGCCACACCTTATCGTCATCCTGAATTAATCATTTAAAATGTTAGGGACAGATTTATGATAGGTGTATGCCTCTTTTGCGTCACTGTGCGTCACTTTTGTGACGCAGCGGCGGTGCAAAAGATTTGCTATGTGGTGACATATTTACAACTTGATGCATCTAGGCAGATGTGTCATGCTGTAAAGTCCCGTGCCACATGAAACCGATGCAGCAGTGATGCAAAAGATGCACCATGTTGCAAGACAGGCCTCACTTCATCTCCAACAAGATAAGAAGCTGAATCTTCTGTAAATGTCAAAATTGTTGTATACACTGCTGAACTTCTGTGTACTCTTTCATATGCTACACTCCATCTGCACTATGAGATACCTAACCAAAGGAAACACAGGTGATGTGATTGTGAAATGAGGAAAAGAAACTCCACATTTTTCAATTACATCACCTGTATTTTCTAACTTTACGAATGACATTGTGCAGATGAGCTTTAGGCCTGTCCACAGACACAGAAGAGGTCTGGCCTTTGTTCAAGAGTGAAGTGGACATGACTCACTTCATTGGTAGGCCTGGACATGTATTATCTCCTCTGTATTCTTCAACAAACCTAAATTTCATCTGCAACCCTGAGTAGGCCTCACCTCAAACAAACCTCTGGATAGGCCACACCTTATCGTCATCCTGAATCAATCATTTAAAATGTTAGGGACAGATTTATGATAGGTGTGTGCCTCTTTTCCGCTGCTGTGCGTCACTTTTGTGATGCAACGGTGGTGCAAAAGATTTGCTATGTTGTGACATATTTACAACATGATGCATCTAGGCAGATGTGTCATGCTGTAAAGTCCTGTGCCACATGAAACCTGCGTCAGATTTCATATAGGTGTTTTGTTGCAGGGTATGCATTTATTTGCATGAAAGCCCTGTAAAACTGACACAGTGAAATTTAGAAGATTTCACTGAGTCAGCTTTATAGCATTGCTGAATCAAATCCTTACGCCTGTTTGAAACAGGCATAAGGAGTGATGCACCATGCAATGTGAGGCTTCCTCCTGTGCATTGCAGTAGACATGTCGCGCTTACGACGTGATTCCTGCAATGTGCTGCTTTTGCAGCACAGATGCGTGACGCATCTGTGCTGTTTTTGCTCAATGGTGCTCCACATTGTAAATGCGGCACACCATGGGTGGCAGAGCAGCGGTGCACATTAACTGGTGCATCCGTGGGGATGCGCCAGTTAACATAAATCTGCCCCTTTACATTTAAGTATGAGCAGGGGACACAGAGTCGGTGAGGCTTATCCAAGGTTAAGAAGAGATGAGTCCTGTTCAATGAAAACTTGGACATAGGCCTCACCTCCTCAGCATCGCTGGACATGGCTAAATAATAGCTGCAAAATGTTACTCTTGTTAAACAATTTCACTATTATAATCTCTGAGATTTGTCTCTTACTCTGCAACATCTCATTGTTGTTCTCTTTCTTTAAAGATAACGACAACATCAAGCATGAGTGACAATGAGCAATCTGTTGATCTCGATATTATCATTGAAATTGTGATTGAAACATCAGTGGAAGTAGATCCCTTGGATGATTTAAATCCTGAGGATGATGAAGAACATGATGAGGATGCCGATTTGTCAGAATTGTATGACATAGGGTGGGAAGCTGACCTGCTCGAGCCTATGGAACTATAAACATTTATTTTTAAAATGTACTTGAAATGAAAAGTAAAAATGTAAACTGTTTCATTTAAAATTAAACACAACTTCAAAAACAGGTTATGTGTAGTGTCTTTAATGAAATAGTAAAATATGCTCATAAAATTAGATCAGATTCACATATAAAACAGAACAGGAAAAATGTAGAAGCATTCCATTTCTTTGCTACTATTTGTGATTTCTAAATTTGCCAATGCACTAAAAATTATTCTATGTAAAAATAACAAGTAGTGTGTTAAATTTTTGATGACTGTTATTGATTTACTGTTTGCTAATAGTGGTTAATAAAAATGTTTATTATATTTTACCACAGATTCAACTGCAGATCATTTCAAAATTAAAGAATGCCTTCGAAGGACAGAAGGCGAAAGGCTACCAAACATCAAAGACAGCAGCTCCAAAAAATATTGCAGCAGACCTCTACAATAAAAACTTGTCAAGTCACCAAGAAAGGTCCGGGTAAGATAAAGAAATCATTCATAAGAAATATTTGTAGAAAAAAAAGTAGTACTACAGAAAATGTTTTAGTCCAGAAAAAGAGAAGCAATTTAAACGGAAAGGGAAGGCCAATCAAAAATGTTACTGCTAGAGCAGGAGATAACTCTGTGCATGGTAGTAGAAGGAAAAATCAGTTTAGGGACATTCGTAGACGAATGTTCCGCAACAGGATAATTAGCAATTTGTTAAAAAATATTAAGAAAGGTCAGCAGAAAGTGGTTTTTTTATAAGAGAAAAAAAAAATTGAGAAAGTTATTGATCAGGCATTTGAAATTAAGCGAAAGGTATTTATTTTGATAATCAATAGAATTAGGAAGCTAAACAAGGCAATTTATGATTTCAAAAGAAATAGTAGATGGAAGAGAACAGTTAATCGTAGTAATTTTTGTGACGTTTTTTCAGGAGAATGGGTGCATAGTTCAAGTTGTGAGGCATTTTTTAATGAGGAGAGTTATTTCCAGGATAATGATTTGGTGCATGCAGTTGACATCAGTGGTCGAGCTTATGAGGTGAAAGATGGTTGTCCAGTTGAAAAAGAAAAACTTGTGATAACAGAGGCAGAAGAGGTGTTAGGTAATGAGGTTTTAGGAAGACGTCCTAAGGGACCTGTGCACACCTGGAAGTGTAGTAGTATTTGCAGTGTGCGACAGGATTCCATCAATTTGCTTTGTGATTTTGTACGGACATTTAATAAGAAAAGTTTGAAGCAGAAAATGAAGTTGTTGCAAGAATTAGATCCTTGCAGAGTGAGAGAAGTGACAGGTTTGCATGGTCATTCACTGGCTTGTCTTTCCAGGAGAGTATGCCAGAGTGTTTTTCATCATTTCAGGATGCTAGCAGTGCATCATAATAAAGTGAGGAAATTAGTTAGAATGTTGTATTATGCTAAGAGTCCAGCAGTTATGCTTAAACAATTATGCACTGCTCTTTTGCATGGTTCTGAAATAGATGTGAAGAATATTTGTGAAGAAATTGAGTTTTGTTACTTTGGAAGTAAAGAGGAGAATGTTGAAATTGACCCAGAAGAAGAGGGTAATGTGGAAGATAGTGTACAGGTTTCCAGTATAGATAATTTTCAGAAGGAAATTGCCACGTTTCAGGTGAAATCTAGTGAGAGGCCTAATTTCACTTGTGTGTGTTGTCGACGCACTTATTATAAGAATCAGACTAAGTTAGTGGATTTATATGCAAAAAGTGAAAGGGAAAATATTAGTGAATGGAAGGATTTTGCAACATACTTGATGGTAGAAAATTGTTTTGATTTGGGATTGGATCAACGTGTGTGTACTTATTGTTGTAACAAATTAAATCAAAACCAGATGCCTGCTAGAGCGGTTCATAATAATCTGGAATTGGTTGAGATTCCTTCTGAATTGAAGGATGTAAATACTTATGAATCTATTTTGATTCAAAGTATCCATCCCTTTCAGGCTATTGTAAGAATGGAGCCAAAGACAGGGAAATTGCCTCCATCAGATTTACAGAGAGGATTAAAGGCAAGAGTTGTTTATTTGCCTCTAGATTTGAAGAAAAACATTAATACAATTGGAGTAGAAAAAGTGGAAGAGGAACCTCTGGTTATCTTAGTTAATGGGGTTCCGACAAAGAGTAAGAAAATATGGCATGATTTAGTGGATGTTAGGAAAGTCAAAAAGGCAACATTGTATTTGAAAAAAAACAATAAGTACTATAAGAATGTATATGTTGCAGAAGAGGAAGTAAGTGAAGAAGAGGATAGCGATTTGTGTGCTGGTCAAATTGAGAAAGTAGAACCCTCTAAAAGTGAAGAAATATATGAACATTATAGTGTTCATCCTTTGCATTCCAAGGAAGTCATGGGGAATGCTATTGAGTTGTTTCAAATGAAACAAGCCAAAGGGAGTCCCATTAGTGTTTGGGAGGAAAGTTTGGAAGCTCGGTGTTTCCCACAGCTATTTCCAACAGGTGAAGGAGGAAGATATGATGAGCGACCTCATCAAATTCCTGCTTCTGAATACCGGACTTTACGATTGTATGCAGAAGATCCTAGGTTTCGACAATGCATTCCCTATTTGTTTCATCTCCTGTTTGAAAGCGATCTGTCTGGACTGTCATATGCAGTGAACCACATCTTGAAAAGTGGTATACAGATGCAAAACATCTCGGCAAGTGAATTTATGGATAAAGTCAATGTGCAAGACAGTATTTTGGATTCTCACCTGATTAATCTCATGGTGTGTCAGCGTGGTACTAATGAGTACTGGTACCGTCGTCATGGTGATTTAAAATGTATGCTGAGGAACTTAGGAACTCCCACATGGTTCCTCACTCTCAGCTGTGCCGAGTATGGCTGGGAAGACTTACTTGAATTTCTACGAGAGGCAAATGGAAACATTGAAAATATCGAATTCAAGACACCCGGAGAACTGTGCTCTTTGGATCCAGTGAATGTATGCAGGTACTTCAATCATAGATTTGAAGCTATGATGTCTTTCATCATGAACAAGAGAAATCCACCTCTTGGAGAGGTGTTGGATTTCTTCTGGAGAAAGGAGTACCAAGCAAGAGGTGCTCCTCATATACATATGCTGCTGTGGATCAAGGATGCACCTAAATTTGGAACGGATCCAGAAGACTTAGTGATGAGTTTCATAGAACAGTATTCTACATGTGCTGTTCCAAACGCAAAGGAGGACAAAAGCCTAAGAGAACAAGTTCTACGCTTCCAAAGCCATCGTTGCGGAAAGTACTGTCGTCGTAAATTCAGAAACAAGGACAAGTTCTACACCAAATGTCGTTTCGCCTTTCCACGACCGGTGATTTCTAAAGGAAGAGTGAACAGTTTGATGTCTTCGCTGTGACATAATGTGATGAAGAAATCACCTAAAAACACATATAATTTGAAAAGGAACGAAGAGTCCAAGTATATCAACGACTACAACCCAGTGATTTTGTCCATGTGGAATGCTAACATGGATATACAGTTCGTGGCTGATAACTGTATGGCTGTGGCTCGGTATGTGACATCTTACATCACCAAAAAAGAAAAGACAGAATTGAAGGATATGTGGGAGGACATTTCCCATGAAAAGAGCCTCAGTAAGAAGTTGTACAGTTTCAGTCTGAAGATGTTGTCACATCGAGAAATCGGAGCTTACGAATGTTCTGACCGGTTGTCTTCAGCAAGTCTCTATGCCAAATCCAGGAGTATCGTTTGGGCGAGTCTTGGTCTTGCTGCAACGCGTAATCGAGTTCTGAAACCTGTGCGGGAAATTGAGTATTTGGCGGAAAAGGAGCCAAACAGTACTGATATTTTGAAGACCAACATGTTGGATACATATTATCCAAATAGAAGCAGACACCTCGAGAATGTTTGTCTGTATGAGGTTCTACAAAATTACATATTCAAGAGGAACATCAAAGAAGATATTGATAAAGGAGTGTATGCTGTAATTGGAAGTGAGGGATGTCTCGTCAAGCAAAGAAAATGCCACTTGGTAAACCATCGAAAATTGAGTGGCGAATCTCCTGAAAAAAAAGAGTTTTTCTATTTAGCACTTTTGCAACTTTTCAAGCCTTGGCGTGCAGAAGAGGAACTGCTTGGAGATTTCCTCTGTTACGAAGACTCTTTCAATGCCGCCAAGGAGACCATAGAATGTCCTGTTTTTCTCAAATATCTAGAAATGTTGAATGCGGAAATTGAGCAGGAAGCAACGATTGCAGCCGAGATTGCTAGAGACAGTTCTCAGGACAGTCAGAGTTCTGTTTCATTGAGTCAGGATCCACTAGGAGGACCAGTTATCGAAAATGAAGCTGCCACTGCCATGATTGAAGTGGAAAGAGCCATGGCACATGCTCAGGAGGATGCGGTTAACTTAGAAGACTTGGAAAGACAACTTAACGTTGAGCAGAGGAAAATATATTCCGAAGTTACCAACCAAATTGATCATGGATTAAGTCATGAGAAGAAGGAGTGCTCATGTACGTCGTTGAAACCTGTCCGACTGTACGTGAGTGGAGAAGCGGGAACTGGAAAAAGTTTCCTCATTAATGCAATTTCATGTTATTTGCAGAAAAGGACTGAGTCATCGCTGTCTTGTGTTGTCACCACTCCAACTGGACTGGCAGCTCATAACATTAAAGGTATTACTTTGCATCGTCTACTGATGCTGCCAGTGGAGCATGATAACAAATTACAATACCACAAGTTATCTGGAGATGCTTGTTGTGAAGTTTCAAGAGTCTTGCAGAAAATGAAACTTCTTATCATTGACGAAATAAGCATGGTTTCCAATGTCATGCTTGCCTTTGTGCATTTGAGAATGCAAGAAGTTCTCAAAACAGAGTATGATGTGTTATTTGGTGGCAAACACATCATTGTTTTCGGTGATCTTCTGCAGCTGACACCAGTGAAAGGACAACCTGTGTTCAAAATGCTCACGCATGAAGATACCAGGAAGTGCCTAGGGAGCATTGGCAACGTTAATATATGGTTAAACTTCAATTATGCTGAACTGCATGAAAATATGCGTCAGGCGAAGGATGAAGATTACAAGAATATTCTACAAGATGTTAGAATCGGGAAAAGTGACCGAGCATGGAAAAGAAGCTTTACATGCACGATTACTGTCAAATTTGTATCCAGAACAAGACGTTGTGCCTGAGAATATTTTTCAGAAAATTACTGAGAAGAAATCTGGAATATGTTTGATGCCAACTCTTGCAGAATGTGCCATCTTCAACAACAAAATGTTGTATTTAGAAAACCACGATATTGTGAAACTGGAAGCTATTGACAGAGTAGAGCATATGGGATCAACAATTATTTTGTCTGAGAATTTGAAATCAAAATTGGATTCATTAGAAAAGAGTATATCTAAAACTGCGGGTTTTGAAAAGACTCTGAATGTGTGCTTAAATTGCCGTATAATTTTAAGAAGGAATTTACATGTTGAAAGAGGTCTGGTAAATGGATCAATGGGTAATGTTGTTGATTTTGTGAAATACAGAAATAGGGATGAAATTGAATTTTTAAAAATTAAATTTGATGGCATTGAGGAAGTACAGCTAATTGGTCGTTGCTCTGCTAGCTTTTTGCTTGTGAAAGACTTATATGTTCGCCGTAAGCAGTTTCCTGTTTGCTTGGCATATGCGGTGACAGTCCATAAATCGCAAGGTTTGAGTGTAGACAGTGCATTGGTGAATATTGGCAGTTCTGTGTTCAAGGAGGGTATGGCATATGTGGCATTGTCACGAGTCAGAACTTTATCGGGATTGTACTTGATTGAGTGTGATGTCACAAACATTTGTGCGGATCTAGACTGTGTTAAGGAATACAATAGGTTAAGAAGAGAGTGTGCGCCACATTTGCCTCAATATCCTTTGTTTGAGAAACGTGTGGTAGGCCGGAAACGAAGAAATGGGACCAATAGTAGGGAGGTTGTAGCAAAAAAACGAAAAGTCGATGAACCAGAAATTATAAGCAGAAAGGAAAAGGATTTTGTTGAAGATGTTGTTGGTTTTCAATTTGAAAACAGTTCTGGTGTCAACTGCTATGCTAATGTAGTGGTTAATGTTTTGTTTTCTCTAGAAACTTTAAAACAAGAGATTGTGGTCAATTCGGATCAGAGATTTTGCAGTTTGTTGAATTCTGTGTTAGAGAAATGTAGCACTGATAGAACAAAAATAGAAAGTGTGTCTGAAATTCGAAATCTGATAGACAGATGTTCAGGTCAAACACAATTCTCTCAAAATATTCAGCAAGATTGTCAGGAGTTTTTAATGTATATGCTTGATGTATTGCATGATGAAGGTGTAGATGTAGATCACCTGTTTGGGCTTTCTTATCAATGGCAGCATGACTGCGAGAACTGTATGGTATCAAGTACTACTAGTGTAGACTCAGAAAAATGTATATATTTAACTTTGCCAGACAGTAAATCAGTGTCCTTTAGTAAGCTAGTAAAAGCAGCTGATCACAACATGGAGTGTAGCCAATGTAAGTCTCAAATGCTGTCAACATTATTTATACGAACATATGGCCAGTATGTCATTTTAATGTTCCAACGATGTAGGCCTGATGGAACAAAATTGACAACTTTGATTAAAAATTTTGTGGCTTCACAGTTGTCAATATCAGGAAGGACTTTTATAACTGCAGCAATTATATATCATGACGGTCCTTCGATAACATCAGGACATTACACAGCTTATTTAAAGTCTAGAAATGGCTGGTCATTCTGCAATGATTCTGTTTTAACTTTAAAAAAAAAATTGCCTTATGACCTTAAAAATTCTTACCTGGTGTTTTTAAAACCAAAATTTTAGGGAAAGAATCTCGGGATGTGCTCTGAGGAATTTCAAGAGGTTCTAATGGCTCCTACACAATTTGGCCTTGAGGATAAGTGTAGTACAGAGTCAAAAGTTATTTTTGAGTTTTAAATAGTTCCTGGAAAAAAAGAAGGTTTTCTTACAGAAAGTGGTGGGCACGGATTAGTTAAAGGACAACAGAGTATTTCCCAAAACAAACGGTGTTCTTACCATAACACTTGACGTCATGGAAAAATAACTGCACTTTGAATGAGTTCAGAAAAACTGTTTCTTTTTATAAGCTAATTCAAGCAGCCAATAACAACATGGAGTAGAGGTAATGTAAGTCTGCAATGCTGTCTAGATTATTTGACCAAACTTTTGGTTATAATGTCATTTTAAAATTCCAACTATATAAACCTGATGAAAGTAAGTCTTCAACTTTAATTACAAATGTTGTGGCTACATAGTCGTTTATTTTAGGAAGAACATTTTTAACTGCAGCTATTATATGACATGATGGTCCTTTGACAAGATCCGCTTATTACACAGCTTATTGAAAATGTAAAAAAAGCTGCTGTTTCGTAAATGATTCCTATTTGACTACGATACAATGTTGCCTTTTAACTTAAAAATATTCTTACTTTCTGTTTTCAGAAAAGAGAATTTAGGGTAGGTAACTGGCCTATAATGATTCTAGGGGTTGATATAATTTTATCTACTGTTTTAAATTGCTTTGTGATTAAAAGTGATGTAGAGAATTAAATAATTGTAGTAGTCATAGAGGTAGTGTAAGTCTGCTTCATAGTAAGCAGTATCAGTGTCATAGGAAATGTGGAACATGAGTGAGCAAGAAGGGTGAGATATTACTAGTACATGATTGTGAAAGTGATCTTGAACGTTTTCTTTCTGAAAGTTGCGGAAATACAAAATGACGGGATTTGCTTAGAAGAATTCCAAGAGTTATAAATGGCTCTTACACGATTTGGCCTTGTGGAAACGTGCGGTAGAGAGCGAGAAGTCATTTATTGTATGTAACATATTTTTCAAAACGATGGAGCTTTTCTTTCAGAAAGTGGCGGGCTGAAAATAATAGCAGCACAACAGAGTGTAAGCTGTTCATAGGCTATCCTTCGACGTCATGGAAAGGAAGTTACTTTTCAGGAGTTCTGATTTCTGATTGGTTATGTTATATGGGTTTTTTAAACACAATCATTTTGATTGTGTTTTTTTTTTCCCGCTGTTATATGATGAATATCTTCAAGTCACTTTTTTTAGTGAAATTTGATCAATTATGAGAACAGCAAAAATGAACCATTTAACATGTATAATTAATTCTGTACTTTTTGTATTTATGATATACATTTAGAACTGTGTAGTAGGCATTGAAAATCTGAGGCTTCTATAAGTGTCAAAGTTGTTGCATACAGTGCTCATATTCTACGTAGTCTTTCATATGATAGACTACATCTAAACAATGAGATACCTAAGCAAAGGAAACACAGGTGATGTGACTGTGGAATGAGCAAAAAAAATTGCACGTTTTTCAATTAAATTACCTGTGTTTCCTAACATTACACATCACATTGTGTAGATGAGGTTTAGGCCTGTTCCAGGAGACAGAGGGGGTCTCACATTTGTTCAAGAGTGCAGTGGACATGACTCACTCCGTTGGTAGGCCTGCACATGTATTATCTCCTCTATACTCTTCAACAAGCCTAAATTTAATCTGCAACCCTGAGTAGGACTTACCTGAAACAAATATCTGGATAGGCCACACCTTATCAGCATCTAGAAACAATCATTTAAAATGTTAAGTGCAGATTTATGATGGCCATACGCCTCTTTTGCGTCGCTGTTCCGTCACTTTTGTGACGCAGCAGCAGTGTAAAAGATGCACCATATTGCAAGATAGGCCTCACTTCATCTGCATCAAGATACTGTTAGTTTAAAATGTATATTTTTAGGACTGTGTAGGGGCATGGAGAAGCAGAGGCTTCTATAAGTGTCAAAGTTGTTGAAAAACTGTTTGTCCTTCAATCTTTTCCCTTGTCTTTTCTAATTTTTAAATACATGTTTTAATATTTTTCAAATGTTTGTTCTCTCTTTCACAGATTGAAAGTATAAAAATAACAAGTGACTAAGTTAACGACAATTATAAGGTAAATGTTTTGTACTCTTTTCGTTACATTTCTATCACATTTAACTTCTATTAGTTTCACTACTTCATTTCTTTAACCCTCACTTTCCTGCCTTTGCTACTTTCCTCATTCCTTTCTCTATTACTTACTTACTCTACTCCTTCCACTATTTTTCTCAGTCCCTCTCTTCTCATACTTCCTCACTCTTGTTCACTCACTCCGTCTCTATTACTCTCACTGTCTCTGACTGATCACTCTTTCACTACTTGTTCATTATGCTTTCTCTCTGTAGTTCAAGCACACTAAGGGGCATATTATCAACACAGGCAATAAAATTATCGCTGCTTTTATCAGCAGAAAACTGCCGCAAAAGTAGCTTTAGCGGCAGTTTTCTTCCGCAAAAGCGGCTTTAGCACCAGTTTTCTGCCGATAAAAGCAGTCATTATTGGCAGAAAACTGCTGCAAAAGCGCCTTTAGCATCAGATTTCTGCCGATAAAAGCAGCAAAACTTTTATCGCCTATGTTGATAATATGCCCCTATGTTATTTACATTTCTTTGCTGTTTCAATCATTCCTTTCCTGTTACTTCTTCTTTTCTGCATTGTGTTTTTTCTCTCTGTTATTCCAATGTTTTAATCTTAATTTAATCATTCAGTCACATTCTCTACTCTTCTTTTATTCTTTCACTTCCTTATCTATTTTGTTTTTCTCAATTATACCCTCTTCCATCTTTTCTTCGGTAAATAGATCTATTAAACAGTATCTTTGGTTTAGTCCCTATAGCTGTCTTTCTTTTAACATTACTCTCTCTTTCCTTCCCTTATACTTACTCTTCTTTTTAAAAAAAAAAAAATGTTTTGGTTCACTCCCGGTTCGCGTACCGGCGAGCGAACCGGGAAGCGAACCAAAAGAAATAGAGGTTGGCAGAGTGCTAAATATTCTACCAATTTTTTTATAAAGGGGAGGTAGTTCTGATAAGAACTTTTTTTTTATTGTTTTTGTTGTTTTATATTTTTTTTATTATTTTTCTGAACTTTTTTTACTTTTTTTGTATTTTTTGAACGGTTTTATATTTTTTTGGGGGGTTTTTTGGGTGGGGAAACAAAAACGATTCATTGTAAAGGGCTCAACAGGAGCAACAAAAAAAAAGAATTTATTCTCTGGGGCGTTTCGGACAATCATGATTGTCGATAGCTCTGTTGATCAGAGTGATGCTACTTTCTCTGTAGCAAATGAATTGGTTACAACGCACGCACACTTGTTTCACTTCCCCGAACCTCATTTGTATATTTGGGACCATCTCCCTCGCCTCTGGTCCCGTCACTTCCTGTACAACTGATCTTCTGGCCATAGAAGGGGGATTATCTTGCTGGTCACGTAACTGCGCAGCACTGTAGTTGATAGGGTGCCACCTCTGCATATGGCGATGCATTGTATAATTCCCGTAACTATATTTTTTATCTGTCCCTCTTGATAGACTTTCTTTACATATAAGGCAAGTTACGTACCGGGCATTGACTTTTTTTTGGCCCCGTGGATATTTAAAAAATTGCCAAATATAATTTTCTTTGACATGAGACCTCCTGGGCTCCTCACGCAAAAACTGCCTCTCTTCCTGCTCTTCCTCTTCTTCCTCTTCTTGCTCCTCTTGCTGAATGATAACTTCAGCAGGTGGTCCTCTCTTCCTTGGAGGTGGTGGGGAAGCACCAGCTGAAGCTACTAATGAAGCCATTCCTCAGTGATCACAAAAGGTCTTCCTCTCACAAAGATGAAAGTCAGAGTGAGGAAAGAAGGAGGAGTTTTCATCATTTGGGAAAAACAATAGTTCTAAACCAATGAAAAGTGTTACTTTTAGGTCACATGACCTAGTCTTACATCATTATGAAACGAAAAGTGAAATGAACCAATGAAAAGTGTTATTAACAAGTCACATGACCTGTTGTGTTTACGTTACGCGCTTTGGGCCGCGTCCCGGATCGCTTCCGGGAAGCTGCGCTTCGCGCCTCGTTCGCGTACCGGTTCACTTCCGGGTACGCTAACGCGGCGCGTCATATGACGTTTCACGCAACAACGCGATACGTCACGCTGACGCGACACGTCACGATGTTGTTTTCTAACGCGGCAGTTGCGCAAACGGAACGTTTACCGGTTCGCGGACCGGGTCGCGGCACCATTTTGAGCTAACGGGAAGCGACCCGGTTCGCGGACCGGGAGCGAAACAAAAAAAAAATAATAAAAAAAATACATACTTTTTTTATTAATAAACATATAAAATATATTTTTTGATTTAAAGAAGAATACATTTTAAAGCTTTTGATATTTGCTATTAAAAAACCATTGAAATTCACAGAAAAAACCATAGGTTATAGACCATATATAGTTAGGAATTAGCATTTACAAAACCTTGAAAATTCACTGAAAAAACCATAGGTTATAGACCATATATAGTTAGGAATTAGCATTTAAGAAACCTTTTTTTTACTCACACAAAACCATTGAAATTCCATATATAGTTAGTTGTACTAACTATATATCGCGCACCCGCAATCCACTGCTGATCATGTCACATATTACATCATTCATGACATGGTCAGTGACTTCACTGATGACATCACTGATGACATCTCAAATGACATCACTGATGACATCACTGATGACATCTCAAATGACATCACTGATGACATCACTGATGACATCTCAAATGACATCATTGATGATATCACTGATGACATCATTGATGACATCTCAAATGACATCACCGATGACATCACTGATGACATCACTGATCACATCTCAAAAGACATCACTGATGACATCACTGATGACATTATTCATGTGATAATACGATGAATCTCTTCAGACTCTAATAAAAACTTAGATACACTCAGTGTAAACAGACACTCACAGACTGTCACTCATCCATGGAGTTACTCACACACCTAGTCAGTCATGCAAAGAATCAATCTCACATCCATTTCCTCAACTATACAGTTATACACACCTTACTTATTCAAACATATACTAACACATATTTACTCTCTTATACAATCCCTGATACAAGTTCACAATGATCCATACAGCCACTCACACATTCACTGGCTCTAATGCATAGTTATTTATATATGTCAACTCTCACATGTACTGTGTTTTACATATGTACTTACTTTGACATGTAGCACTTAGATATCCATTCACTCACCAATACACTCATGCACACAGTCAACCGCCCATACAGCTGTTTCCACATGCACTTTTGAACCCATACATCTAGTGAATCAACTGCTCACACATCTGTGCACAGAGTTTTGCACCTCCCAGCCACCCACACACACACTCAGTCTCCCATACAAATACTTAGGTAATCAACCAATAACCCATATAGTTACTCATATAGCTACTGATCAACACATGCAGCAGTTTACAGAACAACAGACATAATGATGCACAAATTAAGACAGTTTAGTCACAAACCCATGCACTCAGTGAGACACATTTATTCACTCACTCATACAGTCAGTCATGCACCTACTAAATCCTTCATCCAGACACTTCTACATCCACTCATTCTTCAATATGTAAGACATATTTTAACTTTACAGAAACATACAGTCACTGGATGTTGTCATCAGTGATGTCATCAGTGATGTCATTTGAGATGTCATCAGTGATGTCATCAGTGATGTCATTTAAGATGTCATCAGTGATGTCATCAGTGATGTCACTGACCATGTCATGAATGATGTAATATGTGACATGATCAGCAGTGGATTGCGGGTGCGCGATATATAGTTAGTACAACTAACTATATATGGAATTTCAATGGTTTTGTGTGAGTAAAAAAAAGGTTTCTTAAATGCTAATTCCTAACTATATATGGTCTATAACCTATGGTTTTTTCAGTGAATATATATATATATATTCACTGAAAAAACCATAGGTTATAGACCATATATAGTTAGGAATTAGCATTTACAAAACCTTGAAAATTCACTGAAAAAACCATAGGTTATAGACCATATATCGTTAGGAATTAGCATTTAAAAAACCTTATTTTACTCACACAAAACCATTGAAATTCCATATATAGTTAGTTGCACTAACTATATATCGCGCACCCGCAATCCACTGCTGATGATGTCACATATTACATCATTCATGACATGGTCAGTGACATCACTGATGACATCACTGATGACATCTCAAATGACATCACTGATGACATCACTGATGACAACATCCAGTGACTGTATGTTTCTGTAAAGTTAAAATATGTCTTACACATTGAAGAATGAGTGGATGTATAACTGTCTGGACGAAGGATTTAGTAGGTGCATGACTGAATGTATGAGTGAGTGATTAAATGTGTCTCACTGAGTGCATGGGTTAGTGACTAAACTGTCTTAATTTGTGCATCATTATGTCTGTTGTTCTGTAAACTGCTGCATGTGTTGATCAGTAGCTATATGAGTAACTATATGGGTTATTGATTGATTGCCCAAGTATTTGCATGGGAGACTGAGTGTGTGTGTGGCTGGCTGGGAGGTGTGTGACTCTGTGCAGATCAATGTGTACTTGTATCAATGATTGTATAAGAGAGTAAGTATGTGTTAGTATATGGTTGAAAACGTAAGGTGCTCTATGTTTAACTGTATAGATTAGAAAATGGAAGTGTGATTGATTCTTTACAGGACTGACTAGGTGTGTGAGTAACTCCATGGATGAGTGGCAGAGTGTGAGTGTCTGTATAAGTGTATGAGTGCATATGATAGTGTTGTAAAGATGAGCGATTGTATGTATGAATGATTGTATGGGTGAATGAGTGAATGTGTGTGTAGACGTACAAATCAGTGAGTGCGTATGTAGTAACTAGTATTGGTGTGTCAATGGTTTCAAAAATTATACTCTGTATTTAACACTGGGTGAAACAGAGGTTATATTAAAATGTGAGGAGATGCATTGTATTGTCACATGAATGATATCATCAGTGATGTGGTCATTGATGTCAAATGAGATGTCATCAGTGATGTCATCAGTGATGTCATTTGAGATGTCATCAGTGATGTCATCAGTGATGTCACTGACCATGTCATGAATGATGTAATATGTGACATCATCAGCAGTGGATTGCGGGTGCGCGATATATAGTTAGTGCAACTAACTATATATGGAATTTCAATGGTTTTGTGTGAGTAAAATAAGGTTTTTTAAATGCTAATTCCTAACGATATATGGTCTATAACCTATGGTTTTTTCAGTGAATTTTCAAGGTTTTGTAAATGCTAATTCCTAACTATATATGGTCTATAACCTATGGTTTTTTCAGTGAATTTTCAAGGTTTTGTAAATGCTAATTCCTAACTATATATGGTCTATAACCTATGGTTTTTTCAGTGAATTTCAATGGTTTTTTAATAGCAAATATCATAAGCTGTCGAATGTCAAGTACGTGGTAAGTAAAAACATTTTCGTGTTTATGCACACTGATCTGCTTTGAATGCTGCCCCCCACCCCTCATTTCTATTAGGAGTACTCTCTCTTTGCAGATAGTGAAGGGTAGTTAACGCAGCCCTTTGCCCCCTTTGTAATCCGTCGTGCCTGCTTCTCTCTCCATTTGATTGATTGTTCTCTTTGGTTCATTCTCTATTTACAAACAAGCACAGAGTCGCAATACTCTGTTTAGTCTTTGCAGATAGCGAAAAACCGTGTAAAAAAACAAAAGGAATCGAGCAAAATCAGTAGGCCACTAATGGGATCTCTTTTTGACCTTGCTAAAATAGAAACATTAGGAACAACCTGTTGAAAATAGCAATGCGTATGTACATAAGCGGCGTTCATTTGTGTTCACAGTACCCCTTGTTGATTGTTTGAATCGAGCATTGAATTGTTCGAAGTTGGTTCTCTTAAGGATCTTCTCTGCCTGCAAACGAGGAAGAATAGGAATATTCTCTCTCCCTTTGCAGATAGTGAAGGGTAGGTAACGCAAGCCTTTAACACGTCGTACCTATTTCATTCCTCATTGATTGATTGATTGTCCGAACATTGACTGTTTGGGAATTAGTTCTTTTTGGAGGTATTCCCTGTTTGCAAATAAACGTAGGAAAATCTTTGCAAGTAGTGAAAGGGTACGTAATGCGGACCTTTCTCCCCCGTTGTAATCTGTCATGCCTATCTACTCCCCACTGATTGATGCACCTGTTTCACCCGGACCATTTACTAGACATACGTCATCTGGCCCGACCAGAGAGCACCCCTAGTGAAAAGGACATATGCAATAATAACGAAGTGATCACTGTATCCTGTTAACAGAAACTTTAGCATGAAACAACCTGGAAAGAAAAGAATAGGAAAACGAAAATCAGTAGGCCACTGATGAACATGAACTTTTATTAAACAACGAACAAAGAAACGATAACATAACGTAATGATAAAACCTATTAATGTCCTAGAAACAAGAAAACGTTAAAATATGCCAGTGGTGAGAGACCAGAAAAACAGTAAGAGAAACCAAATCACCCCTCGCTGTCCCACCGCCTGCCACGCCAAAAAAATCGATAGACTAGGGAAAATGCAAGTCAGTAGAACATCCGCCCCCACTCTGGAAACTTCCAAGGTGGGGCAGGGTTCTGGCTACGCCCAGCCGGGAGCAGCCCTTATAAGGCAGGTCCTGCTGCCACGCCTCGGCCAGGAGATCCTAACGTAGGGTGTAGCCGGAGGAGAGGCCGAGACCAGCGGGACCCGGCCAGGGGATTGCCTTTACAACACTGAACAGTTGCAGGGGGGGGGAATGTCTCCTCGACCCTCCCCTCTCTCTCCCAGTCCGGCTGCGGTGGCCCTTGAGAGTTGCAGGTAGTCCCGCCACATGCTCTTCCGGTCCGGCCACCAACGGTCGGGGGGCCGAGGCCGACGGGATCCGGCTGCAGCCGATAAACCAAGAAACCCGTTCATGGGGCCAGAGCCAGGGGCGTCCGGCCGACATCTACCGGAAGCCCGGCCCGAAGACGGACGGGACACTTCTTCTTTCTTGTATAATTGCTGCAACAACCCTGGGGGGGGATGTCTTGCACATGCCTCCGACCCCCCCCCCCTCGTCCTCATCGCCTGGTCCGGCCATAACAAATCTGAAGCGAGACACCGTGGGGTGCACTGGGAGGGAGAGACGGTGCGAACAGGCCTCTCCCGCCTCCCCAGTGGAGGCTTCCCAGCTGCACCCTCAGCGCTCCAGGCGCCCGGAAAAGAGTTCTTCCACTGTGGCCATGCTACAACGTCTCGCCCGGCAGGGTGGAGCCCGTCCGCTCATTTGACCACGCGATCGCCAGTAGCTACCGAACTCTCAAAATGGCGGTCGACCTGGCAAGAGCGGGCCCAGCATAAAGAAATGGCCCGGTCACTGGTTGACTCCACCACCCTAGTCCTCCACGACCTTGAAGATTCTAGAGGAGCCGCGGGAGTCTCCGACCCCCGATGGGGAATGACTGCCATGATCACCCGTGGAGTGACGAAACTGTATCCGCGGGACGTCGGCGCCAGCCTCACTTTGAATTACTAGAATCCTGCAGACCTCACTTCCGGTGAAAGCACAGTGTGACCCGGTAGGAAAAATTGTTGCACCCCCTCCCCTTTTTGACTGATAGTTCAAACCACCGATCCTTTCCTTTGCCCTTTTAACGGAACTTTGGACTGCCTCCCCCTCTTTTACATTTTCTAGAGAAAACAAAACATTAACCACTACATTAGCATAGCAGTTGACACCAGAACTGTTTTCAAATTGAAAACCAACAACATCTTCAACAGAATCCTTTTTGTTTCTGCTGTGACCCTGCTACAGCACAGGCATTGTCCCCAGCAGTAATTCTGCAATGCCGGTAAGAATAGCTGTGGTGCCTACTGGACTCACTCACCCCCGCGGCGCCCCACGCCGTTATTTGCTGGGCGGCAACTTGCTAGACATCACTTTCGTGCCATCTAGATTTCAGCGCGTTCTGCTGCCTTGGAACTATTCGCACAACAGACCGCTACTGACAAGAATATTTCATTATTGGTGCTGTCAATTTCAATAAATCTATTGGATAATTCAAAAGAAATTGCCACGGTCTCTTCGTTGTTTAAATGTTTTTACTGTTTTTGTTTTGTTGTATATATTTATATGTTATTAAAGTTTTATATTCCTACTACTTTGTTGGAGTGCTATATATTTTTAATGTGACACATAATTGTAAAAACTTTGATGTACAAAGAGTCATTCCTGGAATCTTCCGCTTCAGGCTCGGTCCCCTCCCCAATCACAATACAGGATAGTTTTCAGATAGTAGGAACACGTGTGGTGTGACGGATCTCATCGGGTGTGGGCCTTGATCTACTATAACTCCTTTGAAGAGGGGTGATTCTTTACAGCTGGGGCCATAAACTACATCTGCAGGGCTAGCTGATAGCCTGGACAATCGGACACAGAGGAAGAGGAGTGTCAGAGGGTGCGGTAGTGAATAGGGCGAAAGGGAGGTGTCGGGCGGTCACAGAGTGTGATTCTCAGGGAAGAGCAGCGCAGATGGGGGGAGGTTTATTGCCCATGCATAAGACAGAGAGCGGGGGTGACCAGTGCCTGGGGAAGATGCTTGCGAGGGTGAGGAGCCATGCTACGAATCGACAGCGTGCAGAGAGTGGGTCTGGTCAAGACATCTAAAATGGCTGCCGTGCACGACAAAAGTGTGGCATTTCAAAAAAGGCAAGATGGCGCAGACAATGTTTTTCAACACTTCCTCATTTCCTTCGAATCGAACGTTAACAGACGTTGGGGCATATTACCAAAGTTAAGCGATATTTATCGCTAACGATGCTTACCAACGAATTTTTTACCGCTAAGCATCGTCAGAAATTATCGAAGATAAACCTTGCTATTATCAAGGTTTATCACAAATGCGATAATTAACGGCCGCAATGCATGAATATCGCTAAAAACTCAGCGATATTCATACATTACCGAGCTAATGCTCTTAGCCATGTTATCCACCTCCCATTGGATAACATGGCTAAGAACTGCTCAGGGCAGGTGTTATTTTTTGGAGATATTCGCGCTTAGCGCGAATATCTCCAAAAGTTGGTAATAGGAGATAGATATCTTGCATGTTGTAATGCAAGTTATTGTGGTATATGGAACTCATACCATAATCTCTCAGGAAAGCAGAAACTGATCCTTTTGGGACCGCCTAAAAAGGCCTAGGGGGTGAGGAGTACTCTACTTTGCCCCCTTTTCACGTTCCGAACTATTTTATTTTACTCTCTTCTGTAATTACACAAAATAGCAGCGATAAGATGCATCGGAGACACACAGTGAGAGAAAGGAGGCCGGAGATGAAGAAGAGATGTCAAATACACATTGGAGATAATATAGTGGCAGAAGGGAAGTAAATATGAGTAAACTTACCATGTAACATAAACATGTTGCACTCTATACTATAAGTCTCATTTTATACTACAATCACTTCGCTACAACCTCATAAATTAAAAATAAAAATGAATAATGTCTCAAACAATTTTTGATTTCTAAATATAAATTTATTCTTCAGAATTTTCTAAATTTGAAAGAACTACTAACATGTCCTCATCAGCAATGTCCTCATGAAAAGTCTGCAATAATGATTCTTGTAACTCTATGGTCTCCAAACACTCGATAAATTCGCCATCAAGAGATTGATCAAAAAAATCATTCAAGTCATCTCCTCCTTCTGACAATATTTCATTATTGGTGCTGTCAATTTCAATCAATGTAGTGGAATCATTCAAGTCATCTCCTCGTGACAATATTTCATTATTGGTGCTCTCAATTTCAATCAATGTAGTGGAATCATTCAAGTCATCTCCTCCTTGTGACAATATTTCATTATTGGTGCTGTCCATTTCAATCAATCTAATGGAATCATACAAGTCATCTCCTCCTTGTGACAATATTTCATTATTGCTGCTCTCAATTTCAATCAACGTAGTGGAATCATTCAAGTCATCTCCTTGTGACAATATTTCATTCTTGGTGCTGTCCATTTCAATCAATCTAATGGAATCATACAAGTCATGTCCTCCTTGTGACAATATTTCATTATTGGTGCTCTCAATTTCAATCAATGTAGTGGACAAATCAAAAGAAATTGCCACGGTCTCTTCATTGTGAGCCATTTTATTTTGAAATTGCTTGCTGTAAATTGCAGAAAAAAATAATCACTTTCATTTATCGTTTTTAGTAATACATAATATAAAACTAACTTTATCAAGTATTTAGTATAACAGAAGGACTGCAAATAAATAACAGAAAACATTTTTCAAATTATCTTCAAGTGTACAACATAGTTCCCCTTACAAATTAACAACTCACCTTTTTAAAAGTAGGAGAGGTGTTAGTACTGTGTAAATCAAACACCAGAAATTCACCACCAAAAATTCCTCACAAATGTACCTCAGACAGTAGTATCACAAAATGGCTGTGGTTTCCTCTCATTTGACATATATACATAACCAATTAACTTTCATCACACACAAATACAAAACCAAAGTAACATTTTAATTGGTTCTAAATTTCAACACTTTCAAATGTGTTTTCCCCATGCAATTTTCCATAGGACATTTACATATGTCTACAGCCTGAATGGCTGAACGGAATTACACCAAACTTGGCAAAATGGTACATCAAACCTAAGAGGTCAGGAAGGATCTACTATGCCCCCTTATGGTCATTTCCCCCTTCACTTTGGCCTCCTCTTGTCTCTCAATCCTACCGAGAGACAAGATGGCGGCCGCTACGGACTGTTTGGAATGTTGACAGATGCCGGAGAACCAATCAGCTTCGCAAAGCCCCGTAACGCGAAAAGTACGCGAAGCGGAGCGCTGTTACAGATATATATCTTTTTTTGAACGTTAATTTCTCAAAATCCACTGGAGCACACATATTGAGACCTAGCAAAGGCACATCGGTCTACCAGTCCCTAATATTTTACCAAGTTTCGTGCAAATCCATTCAGCCGTTCGATTATTATTATTATTTATTTTTTTTGCCCCGCGGGGCCCTTTTAAAACCGCCACATCAAACCTAGGGGGTCAGCGAGGATCTACTATGCCCCCTTATGGTCATTTGCCCCTTCGCTTTGGCCTCCTCTTGTCTCTCGATCCTACCGAGAGACAAGATGGCGGCCGCTACGGACTGTTTGGAATGTTTACAGACACCGGAGAGCCAATCAGCTTCGCTTCGCAAAGCTCCGTAACGCGAAAAGTACGCGAAGCGGTGCGCTGTTACAGATATATATCTTTTTTTGAACGTTAATTTCTCAAAATCCACTGAAGCACATATATTGAGACCTAGCAAAGGCACATCGGGCTACCAGTCCCTACAAAATTGCCAAGTTTCGTGCAAATCCATTCAGCCGTTGGATTATTATTATTTTTTTTTTTTTGCCCCGCGGGGCCCTTTTAAAACCTCCACATCAAACCTAGGGGGTCAGCGAGGATCTACTATTCCCCCTTATGGTCATTTGCCCCTTCGCTTTGGCCTCCTCTTGTCTCTCGATCCTACCGAGAGACAAGATGGCGGCCGCTACGGACTGTTTGGAATGTTGACAGACGCCGGAGAACCAATCAGCTTCGCTTCACAAAGCTCCGTTGCGCGAAAAGTACGCGTCCTGGAGCGCTGCCCGGTCCGCTGTTACAGATATATATCTTTTTTTAAACGTTAATTTCTCAAAATCCACTGTAGCACATATATTGAGACCTACAAAAGGCACATCGGGCTACCAGTCCCTACAATTTTGCCAAGTTTCGTGCAAATCCATTCAGCCGTTCGGGCTAAAAGTGAGGCCAACCGCCCTATGGAAAACTCAATGTTAAAAACACGTTTTGGGACCCCCCTTTTTTCTCAACCCCCCCTGGACGAACCCCCCCCCAATTTTCAGGGGCTGCTCAGAAACAAAATGTGCCATTTTCCTGAAAATTTCAGCCAATTCCGTCCACAAACGCCAAAGTTATTAGACATAGAATTTTCAAAAATCCCATAGAGAAAAAATCCTAACTATATATACCTACTGGCGACCGCCAGTAGGTAATAAGTATATATATATATATATATTCACTGAAAAAAACCATAGGTTTCAGGCCTTATATAGTTAGGAATTAGCATTTAAAAAACCTTTGAAATTCACTGAAAAAACCATAGGTTTCAGGAGTTATATAGTTAGGAATTAGCTTTTAAAAAACCTTTGAAATTCACTCAAAAAACTATAAGTTTTAGTGGTGTTATAGTTAGCTGGACATTTTACTCATACAAAACCATTGAAATTGCTCCTATATAGTTAGTTGTACTAACTATATTTCGCGCACCTGCAATCCACTGCTGATGATGTCACATATTAGATCATTCATGACATGGTCAGTGACATCACTGATGACATGTCAAATGACATCACTGATGACATCACTGATGACATCATCCAGTGAATGTGGTTTGCTTCGTTATTTAAATATGCATTATATATATAGCAATTTGCATTGAAGAATAAGTGGATATATATAAATAAATATTTGGATGGAGGATTTAGTAGCAGTGTAATTGACTGTTTACTTGACCAATTTATAATGTCTCACTAAATATAGTGGATAGTGATTAAACTGTGTGAATATCTGTATCACTTTGTCAGTTGTTGTGTAAACTGATTCTACAGTTGGTTACTAGCTATGTGAAAGTCTATATTAGTTATTGATTAGTTAAATGAGTATTTGTATGGGAGTGTGAAAGTGTGTGTGGTTCGGTGGGGGGTGTGTGGCTGTCCAAAGATGTGTGAATAGTTGATTCAGTAGATATATGAAGTTAAAACTACATGTTCTAACAGTTGTTTGGGTGAGTGAATATCTTTATGGGTGTGGTGATGAGCAAATATATTTCTCAATGGTACAGGTCCGACAAACTAGAAAAATAAAAGGCAGTGTATGTGTCAGTTGTTGTATATAAATAAGTATACATAAGACACAATGATTGTGTGAGTGACTGTATGGATAACTGTATACTTGTAATAATGATTTTATAATTCACTAAGTATGACTTACTATCTAAATTAATAGAAGAAATGGTGTTTGTATAAGTGTTTTGCTAAGTAAATATGCAAGTATGATCCATTGTTTGCATAAGTGAGTAGGATGACTTCATATGTGAATAGGATGCGTGCTGTTGTTTAATGTTGATATAGATGTATAAGTATTTTTGATAGTGTTCTATTGTTCATTGACAGCATGTATGAGTGAATCCATAGGTAAGTGATTAGATGTGTGTATACATCTATGAATCACTGAGTGGATTTTTAGATACTTGTATTGCTGTGACAATGGATTTAAATATGATACTCTGTATTTTACAAAGAGTGATGAAAAATTGTAATAGTGTATGAAAAGGTGTATGTGATTGTCACGTGGATGATGTCATCAGTGATGTCATTTAAGATGTCATCAGTGATGTCACTGACCATGTCATGAATGATCTAATATGTGACATCATCAGCAGTGGATTGCGGGTGTGCGAAATATAGTTAGTACAACTAACTATATCGGAGCAATTTCAATGGTTTTGTATGAGTAAAATGTCCAGCTAACTATAACACCACTAAAACTTATAGTTTTTGAGTGAATTTCAAAGGTTTTTTAAAAGCTAATTCCTAACTATATAACTCCTGAAACCTATGGTTTTTTCAGTGAATTTCAAAGGTTTTTTAAATGCTAATTCCCAACTATATAAGGCCTGAAACCTATGGTTTTTTCAGTGAATTTGCAAGGTTTTTTAAATGCTAATTCCTAACTATATAAGGCCTGAAACCTATGGTTTTTTCAGTGAATTTCAAAGGTTTTTTAAATGCTAATTCCTAACTAAAGAAGGCCTGAAACCTATGGTTTTTTCAGTGAATTTGCAAGGTTTTTTTAAATGCTAATTCCTAACTATATAAGGCCTGAAACCTACGGTTTTTTCAGTGAATTTCAAAGGTTTTTTAAATGCTAATTCCTAACTATATAAGGCCTGAAACCTATGGTTTTTTCAGTGAATTTCAAAGGTTTTTTAAATGCTAATTCCTAACTAAAGAAGGCCTGAAACCTATGGTTTTTTCAGTGAATTTGCAAGGTTTTTTTAAATGCTAATTCCTAACTATATAAGGCCTGAAACCTACGGTTTTTTCAGTGAATTTCAAAGGTTTTTTAAATGCTAATTTCTAACTATATAAGGCCTGAAACCTATGTTTTTTTCAGTCAATTCGCAAGGTTTTTTAAATGCTAATTCCTAACTATATAAGGCGTGAAACCTATGGTTTTTTCATTGAATTCGCAAGGTTTTTTAAATGCTAATTCTATTCGCGGATAACGTTTTTATATATTAAAACGTTTTTTAAATCTCAAATGCCTGCTTTGCTAACAGAGTTTTTAAGCACAGGCTCTTTTGTCTCTGGTGGCCATCTTGGGAGACTGCATATCAGAATTTTTTTAATGAAATATAAGAGGATTTGAGAAGTCACTCAAAATGTGCCCTAATTTTTCTTTCTTCAGCACTAATCATAATTTCTATGGCAAAATGAACCCCCTCATTTTGTTCCCTTGCAAATTAAATGTTTTAAGTGTTAACACTTTATTCCAATCAAGATGACTTCAGGTGTGCCATACTTTTGTCATAAGTAAGACTGTTAGCGCTCTAGTTGTTCTTTAGAACACTCTGGGACATTCTGTCATTGGGCTATAGTTGGGCTACATCTGGCTGATATCTGGGCTACATTTGTTTTTTTTGTCTCTGGTGGCCATCTTTGGGCTACATTGGGCTACATTGGGCTACATTGGGCTACATTTGGGCTCTAACATATATATAGCCCAATGTAGCCCAATATATATTTTTTCAAAGTTAATTTTCGTAAAAACCACTGGAGCACATATCTTGAGACATAGCAAAGGCACATCGGGCTACCAGTCCCTACAATTTTGCCAAGTTTGGTGGAAAACCATTCAGCCGTTCGGGCTAAAAGTGAGTCCAACCGCCCTATGGAAATGAACATGGGGAAAACACGTTTTGGGACCCCCTTTTTATCTCGGCCCCTGCTTGACGAATCCCCCCCAAACTTTTAGGGAAGGACCGGAGCGCCGCGAGGCAAAGTTAAGGAAAAGTTCAGGAAGATTCCTCAACCGGCGCCAAAGTTATTCCCAATAGAATGTTGCGATTTCCCTATGGAAAACAATCCTAACTATATATACCTACTGGCTATCGCCAGTAGGTAATATATGTATATATATGTATATGTATATATTACCTACTGGCGGTCCCCATATATATATATATATGTATATATATATATATATATATATATACATTACCTACTGGCGGTCGCCAGTAGGTATATATAGTTAGGATTTTTTCCCTATGGGATTTTTGAAAATTCTATGTCTAATAACTTTGGCGTTTGTGGACAGAATTGGCTGAAATTTTCTGGAAAATGGAACATTTTGTTTCTGAGCAGCCCTTGGAAATTTGGGGGGGTTTCGTCAAGGGGGGGCCGAGAAAAAAGGGGGGTCCCAAAACGTGTTTTTAACATTGAGTTTTCCATAGGGCGGTTGGCCTCACTTTTAGCCCGAACGGCTGAATGGATTTCCATGAAACTTGGCAAAATTGTAGGGACTGGTAGCCCGATGTGCCTTTTCTAGGTCTCAATATATGTGCTCCAGTGGATTTTGAGAAATTAACTATAAAAAAAGATATATATCTGTAAGCGCGCTCCGGGCAGCGCTCCGGTCCGCGGACCTTAAGCGTACCGGAACTACGCGTAGCTAAGCTGATTGGCTCTCCGGTGTCTGTCAACATTCTAAACAGCCATCTTGTCTCTCGGTAGGATTGAGAGACAAGAGGAGGCCAAAACAAAGGCGAAAATGACCATAAGGGGGCATACTAGATCCTCCCTGACCCCCTAGGTTTAATGTGGAGGTTTTAAAAGGGCCCCGCGGGGCAAAAAAAACAAAAAAATTTTTTTTTTTTTGCGTGGGGAGCGCCCGGTCCGCGAACCGGGAAGCGTTCTGGGCAGCGTACTGCAATGAAAAATGAATGATAGACTTTTCAAATGCTGTATGTTAATTGATTGTTGTTTTTGTTGATTATTTTTTATTTTCTTTATTTTTTAAACATTTTTTTTAATGTGATTGTGTTTCATAATTTATTAAACTTTCTAACATTTCATTGTCAGAAATTTCATAATTATCATGGAATATACATTGTAGTCTCTGAGGGTGTAAAATGTCCTCATTTGCAAGGAGGTTATCTACTGCTTGTACACATTGCAGTAGTTCATTGTCCCAAGTTTCATCGAAAAATTCAATGTCAATTTGATCAATTGTATCAATCAATTCTTGGCTGCTCTCTTGCAGGTCCATTTCAAAAGAAACTTGGTTTTCGCCTTCCATTTTGCCTGAAATTTGAATTAAAAAAATATATATTAGTAGAGATAGGGCAATGTTGGGAATAATTTTAGATAGGCATTTTTTATCAGTGAATTTATCTTTGGGCAGTGTATAGTATCAGAGTGGAAGTAGGAATATAAAAATGTGTATGTGATTTAACGTAAGTAAATTCATAATTATACAAGAGAAGCCTAACTCCATCCATAACTATAACAGAGAAGTCTCTCTAAATCTATAACTACTACAGAGGGATAGTATATATCTATCAGAAAAAGTTTACCATATTAACTTATAGTGCACAATATACTTCAGTTTTAAAAATAAAAACTTACCTTTAGAAAGAAGTTGAAGGAATTAGTGAAAATACTATTGAAATGTACAGCAAGAAGTAGTAGTCAAAATGGCTGTGTTTTCTTCTCTTCCTTTATATATATTCAGGTATATAACCAATGAAATGTCAGGTAAAAAAAATAGAAAATGAAAGTAACATTTTCATTGGTTGTCAATTCCAACACTTCAGATGTGTTTTGTGAAGTAATTTACCTCAGGGTATTTAGAGAGGTCTACAGGCTAAATGACTAAATGGAATTCCAATCAAATTTGTGAAAATGGTAGGGATTGGTATGTAGTATGAGCTAATCTATATTTGGTGAAATTGTCTCCAGTGGCTTTTCTGTGAACTACTTTCCCACCTTTTTTGATGGTGCGCTTCCCAGGGAGCGACCCGGTACGCGAACCGTTGAGCGCCCCGGTTCGCGAACCTTAAGCGTAACGGGAGTCCACCATTTTGTGTTTCGGTCGAATTAAGATACAAGATGGAGGGCAAATAATGTTCAGAATGGGTAGAAGGGGGCACGGTAGACTTATCTTGACACCCTAGGTTTTGTGAGGGTGGCTGAGGAGGCCCATATGTGCGGAAAAAAACCATTTTTTTTTAAAATTTCGCGAGGTTAGCTCCCGGTTCGCGTACCGGGTAGCGCCCCAGGGAGCGTATTTTATTGAAAATTAGTGAAAAATGTTAGAGTAAAATAATAATTGTGAGTGATCAGATGTAGGGTAGCTCTGAGAAGAGCTTTTGGGTTTATGGTATATTTTGGTACTTATAAGTAGGTACCAATGCACATTCTTAAATTCAGAGTGAAAACTCTGTTGCCCTCATCTGAGAAGTGAACTCCATCTCCTCTGTAGATATCTTGCATGTAGTAACGCAAGTTATTGTTGTACAGGGAGCCCATTCCATGGTCTCTCATGTAAGCTGAAACATATTTGTTTACATGCTTCCTCGACTTCTCAATTTGTGGACAAAATTGGTTTGACCACCTCCATTTCTGTCTTTGGCATATATTTGAATATACCAAGGCAGTCTGAGGAAAAAGTGCCATTAATTGCTCAAAGGTGTCCTTTAAAAGCATTTCCAGACCTACACCAGTCAAAGTGCCCAAGTCATTACCTCCACAGTGCACAATTAACAGGTCAGGTTTGGGCAAATGCATAAAGGTTTTCACCAATGGTATCAATTGGTGACATTTTAATCCTCTGTGGCCAAACCACTTAATTTCCACATCTTGTAAATTGAGGTTAGGTAATTTCCTGTTTTCAACGTACCTTTGAGCCCAGTGAATATAACTATGTCCAACAATCCAGACAGAAAACATGGTGAGAGAAGGTTCTCCTGCAGTCAGATGAAGTGTGGCAATGAAATGGCAGTTGAAAAAATGAGAGTTTAAAATGAAAAAAACTGTGGAGTTTCTGTGTTCATGAAGCAGTAACAGTGATTGGTGGATTTTGATTGCTGAAAACAGAAAGTTAGGGTGCACGGATGTGTTCTTTGAAAGATGTATTTTGAATGGTCAATAAAAAATTATTAAATGAAAGAATGCACTGGATATGCAGGTGCACTGAGAGTTCAGAGTTCAATTGCAACAAAGTTGTGTGAACTTGCAAACACCAGAAGTCTTCCAAGAGGTGGTTGCCATGCAGAAAAGACAGAAAGGGCAGAGGGGGGAAGGGTTTTCATTTGAAAAAAAGTGAGGGAAGAGTTTTGATTGGGTGACATGAGAAATATGTGTGAAGAATTACAGCATTTCTGTGCTTTTGATAGCTGCAGACTCTGGAGTGCATACCTTTTGCTCTGCTGAAGACAAATTGGTGTGTTTCTGAGACTGTTTTCAAACTCAAAGTATTTGCTAAGGTGAGAAAATATTTCTTTAATTTAGATAGAGAATAGTGTGCTTTAAGGAGAAAATTATGAATTATGTGGCGCAAATTGCTTGTAAATATGCTCCCACCTGTGCATGGAAAATTTAGATTTTTAATGTTTGTGTTACATAGCCATGTTAAAAGTGACCCAACCATGCAGGAAAGGCAATCAAAAAACGCTTTTATGTGTCTTAAGGACATTTTAAGTAATTTTCCCATGTGCAGTGTTTTGAAATTATGAATTGAAAATCGTTTTTGAGGTAAAGGAATTGTTTTTAAATTTATGACAAGGACATAATGGTGTATGCTTCTTTATAAGGCAATTGACTGTCCCTGATGTTATTTTTCCCATTTTAATGTAAGACTTTTCTCTGTGGCGCAAATTGCTTGTAAATATGCTCCCACCTGTGCATGGTAAATTTAAATTTTAAATGTTTGTGTTACATAGCCATGTTAAAAGTGACCCAACCATGCTGGAAAGGCAATCAAAAAACGCTTTCATGTGTCTTAATGACATTTTAAGTCATTTTCCCATGTGCAGTGTTTTGAAATTATGATTTGAAAATCGTTTTTGGGGTAAAGGAATTGTTTTTAAATTCATGACAGGGACATAATGGTGTATGCTTCTTTATAAGGCAATTGACTGTCCCTGATGTTATTTTTCTCATTTTAGTGTAAGACCTTTCTCTGTGGCGCAAATTGCTTGTAAATATGCTCCCACATGTGCATGGAAAATTTAGATTTTGAATGTTTGTGTTACATAGCCATGTTAAAAGTGACCCAACCATGCAGGAAAGGCAATCCAAAAACGCTTTTATGTGTCTTAAGGACATTTTAAGTCATTTTCCCATGTGTAGTGTTTTGAAATTATGATTTGAAAATCGTTTTTGAGGTAAAGGAATGTTGTTAAAATTTATGTGCGCCATATGCCCCCAAATTTCTTTTTCAGGGGTGCAGCAGGGTGTTATTGAGACACCCCTGCAGCTTTGGAAAAATTCCTAATTTGTGATGAGCACATTGTTAATCGCAAATTGCACCTTCATTTATATGAGCCTCCTAGCCCATGGAAATGAATGGGTAATTTGCAATTAGCAATTTTCTCATCGCAAATTTGGAATGGTAAAGAATCGCTATTTATTCCTTAAAATTCGCTTTTTTGGAAATGCAATATAGTTATATGATACATATGGCGGTTGATGTCTAACAAGATAAGAAGCTTAGGCATACATTTATGATGACTGGCGCAATGAAGTAGAAATCACTTACTTCATTGGTAGAGCTTTACATGTATTATCTCCTCTGTATTCTTCATCAAGCGTAACTTTAATCTGCAATCCTGAGTAGGCCTCACTTTAAACAAACCTCTGGATAGGCCACATCTTATTGTTATCTTGATTTAATCATTTAAAATGCTAGGGACAGATTTATGATAGGTGTATGCCTCTTTTGCACCACTTAGAAAACATTGTCCATGGGGAAATGACTTAAAATGTCCTTAAGACACATGAATGTGTTTTTTTAAAACGTTTGCAATTGTTTTGGGTCACTTTTAACATGGCTATGTAACTCAAACAGTCAAAATCTAAATTCGCCATGCACAGGTGGGAGCATATTTACAAGGAATGTGCTCCATGGGGAAAGGTCTTATAATGTAATATGGGAAAAATGACATCAGAGACACTGAAATGCCTTATAGAGAAGCATACACCATTATGTCCTTGTCATAAATTTGCAAACCATTACTTTTCCCCAAAAACGATTTTCAAATCATAATTTGAAAACACTGCACATGTGGAAATGACTTAAAATGTCCTTAATTCAAAATGTGCGATTCCTTAAATGCAATGTATCAAACAAAAAATATGTAAAAAATGATATTAAGGATTTGGAAACTACCACCAACTTCTAGTTTGTGGTAATTTGCGAATTCTTTTCAAAAAGCATTTTTTTCCAAAAAACAAAAGGTCCCATATGACGCCCATACATGCCCTTAGGGCATGTAGGTGTGCCATATGCCCCCAAATTTCTTTTTCAGGGGTGCAGCAGGGTGTTCTTGAGATACCCCTGCACGCTTGAAAAAATTCCTATTTTGTGATGAGCTAATTGCTAATCGCAAATTGCAACCTTCATTCCTATGAGCCTCCTAGCCCATGGAAATTAATGGGTAATTTGCAATTAGCAATTTGCTCATTGCAAATTAGGAATAGTAAAGAATTGCTATTTATTCCTTAAAATTTGCTATTTAGGAAATGCAAAATAGTTTGATGGTACATATGGTGGTTCATCTGTAACAAGATAAGAAGCTTAGGGATACATTTATGATGACTGGCGCAATAAAGTGGACATTACTTACTTCATTGGTAGGCCTTTACATGTATTATCTCCTCTGTATTCTTCATCAAGCGTAACTTTAATCTGCAATCCTGAGTAGGCCTCAACTTAAACAAACTTTTGGATAGGCCACACCTTATTGTCATCCTGGATTAATCATTTAAAATGGTAGGGACAGATTTATGATAGGTGTATGCCTCTTTTGTGCCACTGTGCGTCACTTTTATGATGCAACGGCGGTGCTAATTTGCAATTAGCAATTTGCTCATTGCAAATTATGAATGGTAAAGAATTGCTATTTATTCCTTAAAATTTGCTATTTAGGAAATGCAAAATAGTTTGATGGTAGATATGGTGGTTGATCTGTAACAAGATAAGAAGCTTAGGGATACATTTATGATGACTGGCGCAATAAAGTGCACATTACTTACTTCATTGGTAGGCCTTTACATGTATTATCTCCTCTGTATTCTTCATCAAGCGTAACTTTAATCTGCAATCCTGAGTAGGCCTCACCTTAAACAAACCTCTGGATAGGCCACACTTTATCGTCATCCTGGATTAATCATTTAAAATGCTAGGGACAGATTTATGATAGGTGTATGCCTCTTTTGTGCCACTGTGCGTCACTTTTATGATGCAGCGGTGGTGCAAAAGATTTGCTATGAGGCGACAACATTACAAATTGATGCATTTAGGCAGATATGTCATGGTGTAAAAAAAACGTACCACATGAAACCGATGCAGCAGTGATGCAAAAGATGCACCATGTCGTAAGACAGGCCTCACTTGGGGCCATATGTATCAAGCTAATTAGCATTCGCAAAGATCAAAATTCTACGAATTTTGGCCTTTGCGAATGTTAATTAGACAAATGGTATGTATCAAACAAGTTTGATGCAAAATAAGGAGTAGCAAAATTTGCTATTCCTTATTTTGCAATTGCACTGAAGGATTTGCAAATTTTGTGACTACTTAAATGCAATGTATCAAACAAAAAATATGTAAAAAATGACATTAAGGATTTGGAAACTATTGTGGTAAATTGGTGGTAATTTGTGAATTCTTTTCAAAAAGCTTTTTTTTAAAAAAACAAAAGGTCCCATATGACGCCAACACATGCCCTTATGGCATGTATGTGTGCCATATGCCCCCAAATTTCTTTTTCAGGGGTGCAGCAGGGTGTTCTTGAGACACCCCTGCACCCTTGGAAAAATTCCTAATTTGTGATGAGCAAATTGCTAATCGCTAATTAAACTTTCATTCCTATGAGCCTCCTAGCCCATGGAAATGAATGGGTAACTTGCAATTAGCAATTTGCTCATCGCAAATTAGGAATGGTAAAGAATCGCTATTTATTCCTTAAAATTCGCTATTTAGGAAATGCAAAATATTTTGATGATACATATGGCAGTTCATCTCTAACAAGATAAGAAGCTTAGGGATAGATTTATGATGACTGGTGCATTACCAGGGATGTGCCAGTCATCTTGCGCCGCTGTTCCGCCACCCATGGTGTGCTGCATTTACAATGCGGCGCAGCATGGGGCAAAAACGGCACAGATGCTTGACGCATCTGTGCCGTTAAGGTGGCGCATTGCTGGAGTTGTATCGCAAGTGCGATGCAGCTCCAGCAAGGCTCAGGGGTGCACCATCTCCACAATGTTGCATCAAGACCTATGCCTGCTTCAAGCAGGCGCAGGGTTTTGACACAGGTTTCTCCTATCTGATTGTAAATGCGGCACACCATGGGTGGCAGAGCAGTGGTGCATGTTAACTGGTGCATGCCTGGGGATGTGCCATTTAACATAAATCTGCCCCTTTACATTTAAGTATGTGCAGGGGACACAGAGTCGGTGAGGCTTATCCAAGGTTAAGAACAGATGAGTCCTGTTCAGTGAAAAATTAGACATAGGCTTCACCTGCTCAGCATCGCTGGACATGGCTAAATAATAGCTGCAAAATGTTACTCTTGTTAAACAATTTTACTATTATAATCTGTGAGATTTGTCTCTTACTCTGCAACATCTCATTGTTGTTATCTTTCTTTAAAGATAAAGACAACCTCAACATGAGCGACAATCTGCAATCAGTTGATTTTGACCTCATCATTGAACTTGTAATTGAAACATCAGTGGATGTTGATCCATTGGATGATTTAAATCCTGAGGATGAAGAAGAGCGTGATGAGGATGCAGATTTGTCCGAATTATATGATATAGGATGGGAAGCTGACCTGCTTGAGCCTTTGGAAATATAAACATTTATTTTTAAAATTTATAATTAATAAAAAGTAAAAAGGTAAACCGTTTAATTTAAAAATAAAGACACCTTCAAAAGCAGGTTATGTGTAGTGTCTTCAATAAAATATTAAAATATGCTCATAAAATTAGATCAGATTCACATATAAAATAGCATAGGTAACATAAATATAAATGTCATTTCTTTTCTGGTATTTCTGTATTGTAAATTTGCCAACGACTAAAAAATCTTCTAATTAAAATGTCAAGTAGTGTGTTAAGTTTTTTATCACTGTTACTGATTTACTGTTTGGTAATAATGGTTAATAACATTATTTATTATATTTTTCCACAGATTCAACTGCAGATCATTTCAAGATTTCACCATGCCTACAATAGAAAGACAGAGAAAGGCTGCAAAACGTCAAAGACAGCAGGTGAAAAATAATACGCAGCAGTCCTCTAACAAAAAGATTTGTCAAGTCACGAAGAAAGCACCGGGTAAGAGCACAAAACACTTTATAAGAAATATGTGTAATAAAAAAAATATTACTACAGAAAATGTTTCAGTCCATAAAACGAGAAGGAAATCAAATGGAAAAGAAAGGCCAATGAAAAATGTTACTGCTAGAGCAAGAGATAACTCTGTGCATGATAGTAGAAGGAAACAACAGTTTAGGGAGATTCGTAAACGAATGTTCCGGAACAGGATAATTGGCAATTTGTTAAAAAATATTAAGAAAGGTCAACATAAACTAGTTTTTTATAAGACAAAAAAAAAAGTTGAGAAAGTTATTGATCAGGCATTTGAAATTAAACGTAAGTTATTTATTTTGATAATCAATAGAATTAGGAAGCTAAACAAGGCAATTTTTGATTTCAAAAGAAATAGTAGATGGAAGAGAATAGTTAATCGTAGTAATTTTTGTGAAGTTTTTTCTGGAGAATGGATGCATAGTTCAAGCTGTGAGGCATTTTTTAATGAGGAGAGTTATTTCCAGGATAATGATTTGGTGCATGCAGTTGACACCAGTGGTCGTGCTTATGAAGTGAAAGATGGTTGTCCAGTTGAAAAAGAAAAACTTGTGACAACAGAGGCAGAAGAGGTGTTAGGTAATGAGGTTTTAGGAAGACGTGCTAAGGGTCCTGTGTACACCTGGAAGTGTAGTAGTATTTGCAGTGTGCGACAGGATTCCATCAATTTGCTTTGTGATTTTGTACGGTCATTTAATAAGAAAAGTTTGAAGCAGAAAATGATGTTGTTGCAAGAATTAGATCCTTGCAGAGTAAGAGAAGTGACAGGTTTGCATGGACATTCACTGGCTTGTCTTTCCAGGAGAGTATGCCAGAGTGTTTTTCATCATTTCAGGATGCTAGCAGTGCATCATAACAAAGTGAGGAAATTAGTTAGAATGTTGTATTATGCTAAGAGTCCAGCAATTATGCTTAAACAATTATGCGCTGCTCTTTTGCATGGTTCTGAAATAGATGTGAAAAATATATGTGAAGAAATTGAGTTTTGTTACTTTGGAAGTAAAGAGGAGAATGTTGAAATTGAGCAAGAAGAAGAGGGTCTTGTGGAAGATAGTGTACAGGTTTCCAGTACAGATAATTTCCAGAGGGAAATTGCGACGTTTGAGGTGAAATCAAGTGAGAGGCCGAATTTCACTTGTGTGTGTTGTCGACGCACTTATTATAAGAATCAGACTAAGTTAGTGGATTTATATGCAAAAAGTGAAAGGGAAAATAATAGTGAATGGAAGGATTTTGCAACATACTTGATGGTAGAAAATTGTTTTGATTTGGGATTGGATCAACGTGTGTGTACTTATTGTTCTTGCAAATTAAATCAAAACCAGATGCCTGCTAGAGCAGTTCATAATAATCTGGAATTGGTTGAGATTCCTTCTGAATTGAAGGATTTAAATACTTATGAATCTATTTTGATTCAAAGTATCCATCCCTTTCAGGCTATTGTAAGAATGGAGCCAAAGACAGGGAAATTTCCTCCATCAGATTTACAGAGAGGATTAAAGGGAAGAGTTGTTTATTTGCCTCTAGATTTGAAGAAAAACATTAACACAATTGGAGTAGAAAAAGTGGAAGAGGAACCTCTGGTTATCTTAGTTAATGGGGTTCCGACAAAGAATAAGAAAATATGGCAAGATTTAGTGGATGTTAGGAAAGTTAAAAAGGCAACATTGTATTTGAAAAAAAATAATAAATACTATAAGAATGTATATGTTGCAGAAGAGGAAGTAAGTGAGGAAGAGGATAGCGATTTGTGTGCTGGTCAAATTGAGAAAGTAGAACCCTCTACTAGTGAAGAAATATATGAACATTATAGTGTTCATCCTTTGCATTCCAAGGAAGTCATGGGGAAGGCTATTGAGTTGTTTCAAATGAAACAAGCCAAAGGGAGTCCCATTAGTGTTTGGGAGGAAAGTTTGGAAGCTCGGTGTTTCCCACAGCTTTTTCCAACAGGTCAGGGAGGAAGATATGATGAGCGACCTCATCAAATTCCTGCTTCTGAATACCGGACTTTGCGATTGTATGCAGGAGATGCTAGGTTTCGACAATGCATTCCTTATTTGTTTCATCTCCTGTTTGAAAGCGATCTGTCTGGACTGTCATATGCAGTGAACCACATCTTGAAAAGTGGTATACACATGCAAAACATCTCGGCAAGTGACTTTATGGATAAAGTCAATGTCCAAGATAGTATTTTGGATTCTCACCTGATTAATCTCATGGCGTGTCAGCGTGGTACTAATGAGTACTGGTACCGTCGTCATGGTGATTTAAAATGTATGCTGAGGAACGTAGGTACTCCCACATGGTTCCTCACTCTGAGCTGTGCCGAGTATGGCTGGGAAGACTTACTTGAATTTCTACGAGACGCAAATGCTAACGTAGATAATATCGAATTCAAGACACCCGGAGAACTGTGCTCTTTGGATCCAGTCAATGTATGTAGGTACTTCAATCATAGATTTGAAGCTATGATGTCTTTCATCATGAATAAGAAGAATCCACCTCTTGGAGAGGTGTTGGATTTCTTCTGGAGAAAAGAGTACCAAGCAAGAGGTGCTCCTCATATACATATGTTGCTGTGGATCAAGGATGCACCTAAATTTGGAACGGATCCAGAAGACTCAGTGATGAGTTTCATCCAACAGTATTCTACGTGTGCTGTTCCAAACGCAAAGGAGAAGAAAAACCTAAGAGAAAAAGTTCTGCGTTTCCAAAGCCATCGATGTGGAAAGTACTGCCGTCGTAAATTCCGAAACAAAGACAAGTTCTACACTAAATGTCGTTTCGGCTTTCCACGACCGGTGATTTCTAAAGGAAGAGTAAACAGTTTGATGTCTTCGCTGCGACACAATGTCATGAAGAAATCACCTAAAAACACTTACAATTTGAAGAGGAACGAAGAGTCCAAGTACATCAACGACTACAACCCGGTGATTTTGTCCATGTGGAATGCTAACATGGATATACAGTTTGTGGCTGATAACTGTATGGCTGTGGCTCGGTATGTGACGTCTTACATCACCAAAAAAGAGAAGACAGAATTGAAGGATATGTGGGAGGACATTTCCCATGAAAAGAGCCTCAGCAAGAAGTTGTACAGTTTCAGTCTGAAGATGTTGTCGCATCGAGAAATCGGAGCGTACGAATGTTCTGACCGGTTGTCTTCAGCAAGTCTCTATGCCAAGTCCAGGAGTATCGTTTGGGCGAGTCTTGGTCTTGCAGCAACGCGTAATCGAGTTCTCAAACCTGTGCGGGAAATTGAGTATTTGGCGGAAAAGGAGCCAAACAGTACCAACATTTTGAAGACAAACATGTTGGATACATATTATCCAAATCGAAGCAGTCACCTCGAGAATGTTTGTCTGTATGAGGTTCTGCAAAATTACATATTCAAGAGGAACATCAAAGAAGATACTGAGAAAGGAGTGTATGCTGTAATAGGAAGTGAGGGATGTCTGGTCAAGCAAAGAAAATGCCACTTGGTAAACCATCGAAAATTGAGTGGTGAATCTCCTGAAAAAAAGGAGTTTTTCTATTTAGCACTTTTGCAACTTTTCAAGCCTTGGCATGCAGAAGAGGAACTGCTTGGAGATTTCCTCTGTTACGAAGACTCTTTCAATGCCGCCAAGGAGACCATAGAATGTCCTGCTTTTCCCAAATATGTAGAAATGTTGAATGCGGAAATTGAGCAGGAAGCAACGATTGCAGCCGAGATTGCCAGAGACAGTTCTCAGGACAGTCAGAGTTCTGCTTCATTGAGTCAGGATCCACTAGGAGGACCTGTTATTGAAAATGAAGCTGCCACTGCTATGAATGAAGTGGAAAGAGCCATGGCACATGCTCAGGAGGATGCGGTTAACTTAGAAGAGTTGGAAAGACAACTCAACGTTGAGCAGAGGAAAATATATGACGAAGTTACCATGCAAATTGATCATGGATTAAGTCATGACAAGAAAGAGTGCTCATGTACGTCGTTGAAGCCTGTCCGACTGTACGTGAGTGGAGAAGCGGGAACTGGAAAAAGTTTCCTCATTAAAGCAATTTCATGCTATTTGCAGGAAAGGACAGAGTCATCGCTGTCTTGTGTTGTCACCGCTCCAACTGGACTGGCAGCACATAACATTAAAGGGATTACTTTACATCGTTTACTGATGCTGCCAGTGGAGCATGACAACAAATTACAATATCACAAGCTATCTGGAGATGCTTGTTTTGAAGTTTCAAGAATCTTGAGGAAAATGAAACTTCTTATCATTGACGAAGTAAGCATGGTTTCCAATGTCATGCTTGCCTTTGTGCATTTGAGGATGCAAGAAGTTCTCAAAACAGAGTATGATGTGTTATTTGGTAGCAAACACATCATTGTTTTCGGAGATCTTCTGCAGCTGACACCAGTGAAAGGGCAACCTGTGTTCAAAATGCTCACGCATGAAGATACCAGGAAGTGCCTAGGCAGCATTGGCAACGTCAATATATGGTTAAACTTCAATTATGCTGAACTGCATGAAAATATGCGTCAGGCGAAGGATGAAGTTTACAAGACTATTCTACAAGATGTTAGAATTGGAAAAGTGACCGAGCATGGGAAAGAAGCTTTACATGCACGATTACTGTCAAATTTATATCCAGAACAAGATGTTGTGCCTGAGAATATTTTTCAGAAAATTACTGAGAAGAAATCTGGAATATGTTTGATGCCAACTCTTGCAGAATGTGCCAAATTTAACAACAAAATGTTGCATTTAGAAAAGCAAGAGATTGTGAAACTGGAAGCTATTGATAGAGTAGAGCATATGGGATCAACAATTATTTTGTCTGAGAATCTGAAAACAAAATTGGATTCATTAGAGAAGAGTATATCTAAAACTGCAGGTTTTGAAAAGACTCTGAATGTGTGCTTGAACTGCCGTATAATTTTAAGAAGGAATTTACATGTTGAAAGAGGTCTGGTAAATGGATCAATGGGTAATGTTGTTGATTTTGTGAAATACAGAAATAGAGATGGAATTGAATTTTTAAAAATTAAATTTGATGGCATTGAGGAAGTACAGCTAATTGCTCGTTGTTCTGCTAGATTTTTGCTTGTAAAAGACTTATATGTTCGCCGTAAGCAGTTTCCTGTTTGCTTGGCATATGCGGTGACAATTCATAAATCGCAAGGTTTAAGTGTAGACAGTGCATTGGTGAATATTGGCAGTTCTGTGTTCAAGGAGGGTATGGCATATGTGGCATTGTCACGAGTTAGAACTTTATCGGGATTGTACTTGATTGAGTGTGATGTCACAAACATTTGTGCGGATCTAGATTGTGTTAAGGAATACAATAGGTTAAGAAGAGAGTATGCGCCACATTTGCCTCAGTATCCTTTGTTTGAGAAACGTGTGGTAGGCCGGAAACGAAGAAATGAGAACAATACTGGGGAGGTTGTAGCAAAAAGACAAAAAGTCAATGAACCTAAAATTACAAGCAGAAACAAAAAGGATTCTGTTGAAGATGTTGTTGGTTTTCAGTTTGAAAACAGTTCTGGTGTCAACTGCTATGCTAATGTAGTAGTTAATGTTTTATTTTCTCTAAAAAATGTAAAAGAAGAGATTGTGGTCAATTCTGATCAAAGATTTTGCAGTTTGTTAAATTCTGTGTTAGAGAAATGTACCACTGATAGAAGAAACATAGAAAGTGTGTCTGAAATTCGAAATCTGTTAGACAGATGTTCAGGCCAAACACAATTCTCTCAAAATATTCAGCAAGATTGTCAGGAGTTTTTAATGTATATGCTTGATGTATTACATGCTGAAGGTGTAGATGTAGATCAGCTGTTTGGGCTTTCTTATCAATGGCAGCATGACTGCGAGAACTGTATGGTATCAAGTACTACTAGTGTAGACTCAGAAAGATTTATATATTTAACTTTGCCAGACAGTAAATCAGTCTCCTTTAATAAGCTAGTAAAAGCAGCTGATCACAACATGGAGTGTAGCCAATGTAAATCTGAAATGATGTCCACATTATTTATACGAACATATGGCCAGTATGTCATTTTAATGTTCCAACGATGTAGGCCTGATGGAACAAAATTGACAACTTTAATTAAAAATTTTGTAGCTTCGCAGTTGTCAATATCAGGAAGGACTTTTGTAACTGCAGCAATTATATATCATGACGGCCCTTCAATAACATCAGGACATTACACAGCTTATTTAAAGTCTAGAAATGGCTGGTCATTCTGCAATGATTCTGTTTTAATTTTCAAAAAAAAATTGCCGTATGACCTTAAAAACTCTTACCTGGTGTTTTTAAAACCAAAATTTTAGGGAAATAATCTCGGGATGTGCTCTGTGGAATTTCAAGAAGTTCTAATGGCTCCTACACAATTTGGCCTTGAGGATAAGTGTAGTTCAGAGACATAACTTCTAACCATAGGACTGGACATTATGGAGAAATACGTGCACTTTGAATGAGTTCAGAAAAACTGTATCTTTTTATAAACTAATTGAAGCAGCTAATCAAAACATGGAGTAGAGGGAATGTAAGTCTGCAATGCTGTCTACTGTTTTACATTGCTTTGTGATTAAAAGTGATGTAGAGAATTAAATAACTGTAGTAGTCATAGAGGTAGTGTAAGTCTGCTTGTATCAGTGTCATAGGAAAAGTAGAACATGACTGAGCAAGAAGGGGAAGATATTACTATTCCAGGATTGTGAAAATGATCTTCAACATTTTAATTCTGAAAGTTGCGGAAATGCCAAATGACGGGATTGGCTTACAAGAAATCCAAGAGTTATAAATGGCTCTGACAAGATTTGGCCTTGTGGAAAATTGTGGTAGAGAGCAAGAAGTCATTTATTGCATGTAACGTGTTTTTAAAAACGATGGAGATTTTCTTTCAGAAAGTGGCGGGCTGAAAGTAATAACAGCACAAAAGAGTGTAAGCTGTTCATAGGACATCCTTGGACGTCATGGAAAGTAAGTTAACTTTAAGGAGTTCTGAATTTTGATTTCTGATGTTGTATGGGTTTTTTAAACACAATCATTTTGATTGTGTTTTTTTTCCCCGCTGTTACATGATGAATACCTTCAAGTCACTGTTTTTAGTGAATTTTGATACATTCTGAGAACAGCAAAAATAAACCATTTAACATGTATAATTAATTCTGTACTGTTTGCATTTATGATGTATATGTAGAACTGTGTAGGAGGCATGGAGAAGGTGAGGCTTCTGTAAGTGTCAAAGTTGTTGCATGCAGTGCTGCACTTCTGCGTATTCTTTCATATGCTAGACTACATCTGCACAATGAGATACCTAAGCAAAGGAAACGCAAGTGATGTGATTGAGAAATGAGCAAAATAAATTGCATGTATTTCAATTAGATCACCTGTGTTTCCTATCATTAAGAATCACATTGTGCAGATCAAGTTTAGGTCTGTCCAGGGAAACATAGGAGGTTTGGACTTTGTTGAAGAGTGCAGTGGACATGACTCACTTCATTGGTAGACCTTCACATGTATTATGTCCTCTATTCTCTTCAACAACTCGAAATTTCATCTGCAACCCTGAGTAGGCCTCACCTGAAACAAAACTCTGGATAGTAGACATCTTATTGGCATCCTGAAGCAATTATTTAAAATTTTAGTGTCTTGCGACACTTTTCTGAAACAACAGCAATACAAAATATGCACCATGTTTTAAGATAGGCCTCACTTCATCTGCATCAAGATACTGTTAGTTTAAAATGTATATCTTTAGGACTGTGTAGGGGGCCTGGAGAAGCAGAAGCTTCTGTAAGTGTCAAAGTTGTTGAAAAACTGTTTGTCCTTCAATCTTTGCCCTTGTCTTTTGTAATTTTTAAATACATGTTTTAATATTTTTCAAATGTTTGTTCTCTCTTTCACAGATTGAAAGTATAAAAACAAAAAGTGAGTAATTTAACGACAATTATAAGGTAAATATTTTGTTCTCTTTTCGTTACATTTCTATCACATTGAACTACTATTAGTTCCACTGCTTCATTTCTTTAATCCTCAGTTTCCTGCCTTTGCTACTTCCCTCATTCCTTTCTCTATTACATACTTACTCAACTCCTTCCACTCTTTTTCTCAGTCCCTCTCTTCTCATAGTTCCTCACTCTTGTTCACTCACTCCGTCTCTATTACTCTTAGTGTCTTTGACTGATCACTGTATCACTATTTGTTCATAATGCTTTCTCTGTGTAGTTGAAGCACACTAAGGGGCATATTATGAACACAGCCAATAAAATTATTGCTGTTTTTATCGGCAGAAAACTGCTGCAAAAGTGGTTTTAGCGACACATTTCTGCCAATAAAAGCTGCAAAACTTTTATTGCCTATGTTGATGATATGGCTCTATGTTACTTACATTTCTTTGCTGTTTCAATTAATCTTTTTCTGTTATTTTTTGTTTTCTGTTTTCTATTTTTTCTCTCTGTTATTCCTCATGTTTTAATCTTATTTTGAACATTCACTCACATTCTCCAAGAAACTCTTCTTTGTTAATGTTATACTCTCTTTTTTTTTTTCTTTCACTTCGTTATCTATTTTGTTTTTCACAATTATACCCTCTTCCGTCTTTTCTTCGGTAAATAGATCTATTAAACAGTATCTCTTCTTTACTCCCTATAGCTGTCTTTCTTTTAACATCACTCTCTGTTTACTTTCCTTATACTTACTCTTTTTTAAAAAAAAAAAATTTTGGGTTAGCTCCCGGTCCGCGTACCGGGAAGCTAACCCGGGAGCAAACCAAAAGAAATAGAGCTTGCCAGAGTGCTAAACATTCTAGCAATTTTTTTTGAAAGGGAAGGTAGTTCTGAAAAGAACTTTTTTTTTATATTTTTGTTGTTTTATATATATTTTTTTTTTTGAACATTTTTTGTTTTTTTTGTATTTTTTGAATGATTTTATATTTTTTTGGTTTTTTTGGGGGGGGGGGAAACAACAAAAAACAGGCGTTGAAAAGGGCTCAACAGGAGCAAAAAAAAATTACTGGGGGCGGTTAGGGCAATCATGGTGTTCATATGAAAGGTTGAGTGCATTGATGCTCATGTTGCCACAAGCTAATAATGCACGACAGTGCATACATAAATGTATCATATGCCCAAAATGTTCTTGGATATTTGGCACAGTTTCCCGTGCCTCCTCTGGTGTTAAAGAAACCGGTATTGTTGGTCTGGCCACAGGAGTTGGTCTAGGATTGTCCAGCATATCCCTTAATTCCGCCCGGCAGTAATTTAGGGGATGTTTCCTCGTCATGTGCCTATGCATGGTGTGATTACCATAACTGTATTTTTTGTCCGTCCCTCTGGACAATTGTTCCTTGCATATGAGGCAGGTGACATACCTCGCGTTGACTTTTTTTTGTCCACGAGGCATCGAAAAAAACTGCCAGATGAAACTGGCTTTCTTTCTGGAAACCCGGGGCAACTCTTCCAGGAATTGTGGTTCTTCTCCCTCCTCATCCATTTCTTCGTCTTCCTCCTCAGTGTTGGTAATCACCTGGGGAGGTGGTCCTCTCTTCCCATGAGGAGGTGGAGGTGGTGGTGGGGGTCCACCAGCTGAAGCAACCAATGAAGCCATTTTCACACAAGCAAAATAGGTCTTCCAACAAGCAAAATAGGTCTTCCTCTCACAATGATGAAAGTCAGAGTGAGGAAAGAAGGAGGGGTTTTCATCATTTGGAAAAAACAATACTTCTCAACCAATGAAAAGTGTTATTTTTAGGTCACCTGACCTAGCCTTCCATAGTTATGAAACTAAAAGTGAAATGAACCAATGAAAAGTTTTATTAACAAGTCACATGACCTCTCACGCTCATGTTACGCGCTGCGGAACGCGCCCCGGTTAGCTTCCGGGTCGCTAAGCTTCGCGCCCCGGTCCGCGCCCCGGGACACTTCCGGGTGCGCTAACGCGATACGTCACAAGACGCATTTCGCGGCAACGCGATACGTCGCGCTTTCGCGCCGCGGATCGCTTCCGGGGAGCTGCGTTTCGCGCCTCGGTCCGCGCCCCGGGGCACTTCCGGGTGCGCTAACGCAGTATGTCATAAGACGCATTACGCGGCAACGCGATACCGTCACTATGTTGATTTCTTACCGGTTCGCGGACCGGATCGCGGAATCAAATTGAGCTAACGGGAAGCTTCCCGGTTCGCGGACCGGGAGCGAAACAAAAAAAATATTTAAAAAAAATTATTAATAAACATATAAAATATATTTTTGGATTTAAAGAAGAATAAATTTTACAGCTATAGATATTAGCTTTTAAAAAACCAATGAAATTCATTGAAAAAACCATAGGTTATAGACCATATATAGTTAGGAATTAGCATTTACAAAACCTTGAAAATTCACTGAAAAAACCATAGGTTATAGACCATATATAGTTGGGAATTAGCATTTAAAAAACCTTATTTTACTCACACAAAACCATTGAAATTCCATATATAGTTAGTTGTACTAACTATATATCGCGCACCCGCAATCCACTGCTGATCATGTCACATATTACATCATTCATGACATGGTCAGTGACATCACTGATGACATCACTGATGACATCTCAAATGACATCGCTGATGACATCACTGATGACATCTCAAATGACATCACTGATGACATCTCAAATGACATCACTGATGACATCACTGATGACATCTCATTTGACATTACTGATCACATCACTGATGACATCATTCATGTGATAATACGATGAACCTCTTCAGACTCTAATATAACCTTAGATACACTCAGTTTAAACACAGACTCGCAGATTGTCACTCATCCATGAAGTTACACACACACCTAGTCAGTCATGCAAACAATCAATCACACCTCCATTTCCTTAACTATACAGTTAAACACACCTTACTTATTCAAACATATACTAAACATATTTACTCACTTATACAATCCTGGATACAAGAGCACAATGATCCATACAGCCACTCACACATTCACTGGCTCTTATGCACAGTTATTTATATATGTCAACTCTCACATGTACTGTGTTTTACATATGTACTTACTTTGACATGTAGCACTGAGATATCCATTCACTCACCAATACAGTCATGCACACAGTCAACCACCCATACAGCTGTTTCCACATGCACTTTTGAACCCATACATTATGCACAGAGTCATACACCTTCCCAGCCACCCACACACACTCCCAGTTTCCCATACAAATGCTTGGGCAACCAATCAATAACCCATATAGTTACTCATATAGCTACTGATCAACACATGCAGCAGTTTACAGAACAACAGACATAATGATGCACAAATTAAGACAGTTTAGTCACTAACCCATGCACTCAATGAGACACATTTAACCACTCACTCATACAGTCAGTCAGTCATGCACCTACTAAATCCTTCATCCAGACACTTATACATCCACTCATTCTTCAATATGTAAGACATATTTTAACTTTACAGAAAAATACAGTCACTGGATGTTGTCATCAGTGATGTCATCAGTGATGTCATTTGAGATGTCATCAGTGATGTCATCAGTGATGTCACTGACCATGTCATGAATGATGTAATATGTGACATGATCAGCAGTGGATTGCGGGTGCGCGATATATAGTTAGTACAACTAACTATATATGGAATTTCAATGGTTTTGTGTGAGTAAAAAAAAGGTTTTTTAAATGCTAATTCCTAACTATATATGGTCTATAACCTATGGTTTTTTCAGTGAATTTTCAAGGTTTTGTAAATGCTAATTCCTAAATATATATGGTCTATAACCTATGGTTTTTTCAGTGAATATATATATATATATATATGGTCTATAACCTATGGTTTTTTCAGTGAATATATATATATATATATATATATTCATTGAAAAAACCATAGGTTATAGACCATATATAGTTAGGAATTAGCATTTACAAAACCTTGAAAATTCACTGAAAAAACCATAGGTTATAGACCATATATAGTTAGGAATTAGCATTTAAAAAACCTTATTTTACTCACACAAAACCATTGAAATTCCATATATAGTTAGTTGTACTAACTATATATCGCGCACCCGCAATCCACTGCTGATCATGTCACATATTACATCATTCATGACATGGTCAGTGACATCACTGATGACATCACTGATGACATCTCAAATGACATCACTGATGACATCACTGATGACATCTCAAATGACATCACTGATGACATCACTGATGACATCTCAAATGACATCACTGATGACATCACTGATGCCATCACTGATGGCATCTCAAATGACATCACTGATGACATCACTGATGACATCACTGATGACATCTCAAATGACATCACTGATGACATCACTGATGACATCATTCATATGATAATACGATGAACCTCTTCAGACTCTAATATTACCTTAGATACACTCAGTGTAAACAGACACTCACAGACTGTCACTAATCCATGGAGTTACTCACACACCTAGTCAGTCATGCAAAGAATCAATCACACCTCCATTTCCTCAACTATACAGTTATACACACCTTACTTATTCAAACATATACTAACACATATTTACTCTCTTTTACAATGCCTGATACAAGTTCACAATGATCAATACAGCCACTCACACATTCAGTGGCTCTTATGCACAGTTATTTATATATGTCAACTGTCACATGTACTGTGTTTTACATATGTACTTACTTTGACATGTAGCACTGAGATATCCATTCACTCACCAATGCACTCAGTCAACCGCCCATACAGGTGTTTTTACATGCACTTTTGAACCCATACATCTAGTGAATCAACTGCTCACACATCTATGCACAGAGTCATACACCTCCCAGCCACCCACACACACACACTCAGTCTCCCATACAAATACTTGGGCAACCAATCAATAACCCATATACTTACTCATATAGCTACTGATCAACACATGCAGCAGTTTACAGAACAACAGACATAATGATGCACAAATTAAGACAGTTTAGTCACTAACCCATGCACTCAGTGACACACATTTATTCACTCACTCATACAGTCAGTCATGCACCTACTAAATCCTTCATTCAGACACTTATACATCCACTCATTCTTCAATATGTAACACATATTTTAACTTTACAGAAACATACAGTCACTGGATGTTGTCTTCAGTGATGTCATCAGTGATGTCATTTGAGATGTCATCAGTGATGTCATTTGAGATGTCATCAGTGATGTCATCAGTGATGTCACTGACCATGTCATGAATGATGTAATATGTGACATGATCAGCAGTGGATTGCGGGTGCGCGATATATAGTTAGTACAACTAACTATATATGGAATTTCAATGGTTTTGTGTGAGTAAAAAAAGTTTTTTTAAATGCTAATTCCTAACTATATATGGTCTATAACCTATGGTTTTTTCAGTGAATTTTCAAGGTTTTATAAATGCTAATTCCTAACTATATATGGTCTATAACCTATAGTTTTTTCAGTGAATTTCATTGGTTTTTTAAAAGCTAATATCTATAGCTGTAAAATGTATTCTTCTTTAAATCAAAAAATATATTTTATATGTTTATTAATAAGTTTTTTTTTTTATTATTTTTTTTTGTTCGCTCCCGGTTCGCGAACCGGGAAGCTTCCCGTTAGCTCAATTTGGTGCCGCGACCCGGTCCGCGAACCGGTAAACGTTCCGTTTGCGCAACTGCCGCGTTAGAAATCAACATCGTGACGCGTCGCGGAAGCGCGACGTATCACGTTGTCGCGTAATGCGTCTTATAACGCGCCGCGTTAGCGCACCCGGAAGTGCTCCGGTACGCGAACTGAGACGCGAAGCGCAGCTCCCCGGAAGCGATCCGGGGCGCGTCGCGAAAGCGTGATGTATCGCGTTGCCGCGTAATGCGTCTTATGACGCGCCGCGTTAGCGCACCCAGAAGTGCTCCGGAGCGCGAACCGAGGCGCGAAGCGCAGCTCCCCGGAAGCGATCCGGGGCGCGTTCCGCAGCGCGTAACATAAGCGTAACAGGTCATGTGACTTGTTAATACAACTTTTCATTGGTTCATTTCACTTTTGGTTTCCTAATGATGTAAGGCTAGGTCAGGTGACCTAAAAATAACACTTTTCATTGGTTTAGAACTATTTTTTTCCCAAATGATGAAAGCCCCCACCTTTTTTCTCACTCTGACTTTCAACTTTGTGAAAGGAAGACCTATTTTGCTGAGTGGAAAATGGCTTCACGAGTAGCTGCAGCTGGTGCACCCCCACCACCACCACCACCTCCTCATAGGAAGAGAGGACCACCTCCACAGTTCCTTTCCAACACAGAGGAGGAAGAGGATCAAGAAGAGGAAGAGGAAATACAGGGAACACAGTTTTTACAAGAGGAGCCCCGGGTATCTCATCATAAAAATAGTTTCATTTGGCAGTTTTTTTCTTTTCCCGAAGGACAGAAAAAAGTTAATGCTCGATATGTGACGTGCCTCATATGCAAAGAGGACTTATCTAGAGGCACAGATAAGAAGTATAGTTACGGCAACTATACTATGCACCGTCACATGCTGAGGTGGCATCCACTAAATTACAGCCGGGCACAGATGCGTGACCTCCAGGACAACCCACCAACTCCTGTGGCCAGGACATCGGCACAGGTATCTCTGTCGGGGCCAGAGGCACGGGAAACAGTGCCAAACATTCAGGATAACTTTATCCACATGAAGATTGTCTGTTTATATTGTGGTACCTTACTCTCATGTGCCATTATGAGCATTAACTTAATAAACAGAGCATTTGAAAACCACAAGTGCTCTAAACGCCCCAAAAAATAAAAAATTTTTTTGCTCCTGTTGAGCCCTTTCCAATGCCTGTTTTTTGTTGTTTCCCCCCCAAAAAAACCCAAAAAAAAAACATAAAATTGTTCAAAAAATACAAAAAAAACAAAAAATGTTCAGAAAAATAAATAAAATATATAAAACAACAAAAACATAAAAAAAAAGTTCTTTTCAGAACTACCTCCCCTTTATAAAAAAATTGCTAGAATGTTTAGCACTCTGGCAAGCTCTATTTCTTTTGGTTCGCTTCCCGGTTCGCTCGCCGGTACGCGAACCGGGAGCGAACCAAAAAAAATGTTTAAAAAAAAAAAGAAGAGTAAGTATAAGGGAAGTAAACAGAGAGTAATGTTAAAAGAAAGACAGCTATAGGGACTAAACCAGAGATACTGTTTAATAGATTTATTTACCGAAGAAAAGATGGAAGAGGATATAATTGTGAAAAACAAAACAGATAAGGAAATGAAAGAAAAAAAGGAGAGTAGAAGAATAACACAGAAGAGTTTCTTAGAGAATGTGAGTGAATGTTCAAAATAAGATTAAAACATGTGGAATAACAGAGAGAAAAAACAGAAAGCAGAAAAGAAGAAGTAACAGAAAAAGAATAATTGAAACAGCAAAGAAATGTAAATAACATAGGCCCATATTATCAAAATAGGCAATAAAAGTTTTGCAGCTTTTATCGGCAGAAATGTGTCGCTAAAGCCGCTTTTGCGGCAGAAAACTGCCGCTAAAACCGCTTTTGCAGCAGTTTTCTGCCGATAAAAACAGCAATAATTTTATTGGCTCTGTTCATAATATGCCCCTTAGTGTGCTTCAACTACACAGAGAAAGCATAATGAACAAGTACTGAAAGAGTGATCAGTCAAAGACACTAAGAGTAATAGAGACGGAGTGAGTGAACAAGAGTGAGGAACTATGAGAAGAGAGGGACTGAGAAAAGGAGTGGAAGGAGTAGAGTAAGTAAGTAATAGAGAAAGGAATGAGGGAAGTAGCAAAGGCAGGAAAGTGAGGGTTAAAGAAATGAAGCAGTGGAACTAATAGTACTTAAATGTGATAGAAATGTAATGAAAAGAGTACAAAACATTTACCTTATAATTGTCGTTAACTTAGTCACTTGTTATTTTTATACTTTCAATCTGTGAAAGAGAGAACAAACATTTGAAAAATATTAAAACATGTATTTAAAAATTTGAAAAGACAAGGGAAAAGATTGAAGGACAAACAGTTTTTCAACAACTTTGACACTTACAGAAGCTTCTGCTTCTCCAGGCCCCCTACACAGTCCTAAAGATATACATTTTAAACTAACAGTATCTTGATGCAGATGAAGTGAGGCCTATCTTGGAACATGGTGCATCTTTTGCACTGCTGTTGTCTCACAAAAGTGACGCAATGGCAGCGCAAAAGAGGTGCACAATCATCATAAAACTGTTCCTAACATTTTAAATGATTGTTTCAAGATGGCAATAAGGTGTGTCCTATCCAGACGTTTGTTTCAGGTGAGGCCTACTCAGGGTTGCAGATGAAATTTACGCTTGTTGAAGAGTACAGAGGAGATAATACATGTGCAGGCCTACCAATAAAGTTCAGACCTCCTCTGTTTCCCTGGACAAGCCTAAACTTCATCTGCACAATGTGATTCGTAATGTTAGGAAACACAGGTAATGTATTTGAAAAACGTGCAATTTCTTTTGCTCATTTCACAATCACATCACTTGTGTTTCCTTTGGTTAGGTATCTCATTGTGCAGATGTAGTCCAGCATATGAAAGAGTACGCACTGCATGCAACAACTTTGACACTTACTGAAGCCTCAGCTTCTGCATGCCCCCTACACAGTTTTAAATGTATATCATAAATACAAAAAGTACAGAATTAATTATACATGTTAAATGGTTTATTTTTGCTGTTCTCAGAATTTATCAAATTTCACTAAAAACAGTGACTTGAAGGTATTCATCATATAACAGCGGGGAAAAAAAAACACAATCAAAATGATTGTGTTTAAAAAACCCATATAACATAACCAATCAGAAATCAGAACTCCTCAAAAGTAACTTACTTTCCATGACGTCGAAGGATGTCCTATGAACAGCTTACACTCGGTTGTGCTGTTTTTATTTTCAGCCCGCCACTTTCTGAAAGAAAACCTCCATCGTTTTGAAAAATATGTTACATACAATAAATGACTTCTCGCTCTCTACCACATGTTTCCACAAGACCAAATCATGTAAGAGCCATTTATAACTCTTGGAATTCTTGTAAGCAAATCCCGTCATTTTGTATTTCCGCAACTTTCAGAAAGAAAACGTTCAAGATCACTTTCACAATCCTGGACTAGTAATATCTTACCCTTCTTGCTCACTCATGTTCTACATTTCCTATGACACTGATACTGCTTACTATGAAGCAGACTTACACTACCTCTATGACTACTACAATTATTTAATTGTCTACATCACTTTTAATCACAAAGCAATATAAAACAGTAGATAAAATTATATCAACCCCTAGAATCATTATACGCCAGTTACCTACCCTAAATTCTCTTTTCTGAAAACAGAAAGTAAGAATATTTTTAAATAAAAAGGCAACATTGTATCGTAGTCAAATGGGAATAATTTCCGAAACAGCTAATTTTTTTACATTTTAAGCTGTGTAATAAGCGGATCTGTCAAATGACCATCATGCCATATAATAGCTGTAGTTACAAATGTTCTTCCTCAAATCAAGGACTGTGTAGCCACAACATTTGTAATTAAAGTTGAAGACTTACTTTCATAAGGTTTATATAGTTGGATTTTTAAAATTACATTATAATCAAAAGTTTGGACCAATAATCTAGACAGCATTGCAGACTTACATTCCCTCTACACCATGTTTTGATTGGCTGCTTGAATTAGCTTATAAAAAGAAACAGTTTTTCTGAACTCATTCAAAGTGCAGTTATTTTTCCATGACGTCAAGTGTTATGGGAAGAAGACCGTTTGCTTTGGGAAATACTCTGTTGTCCTTCAACTAATCTGTGCCCACCACTTTCTGTAAGAAAATCTTCTTTTTTTCCAGGAACTATTTAATACTCAAAAATAACTTATGTCTCTGTACTACACTTATCCTCAAGGCCAAATCGTGTAGGAGCCATTAGAACCTCTTGAAATTCCTCAGAGCACATCCCGAGATTCTTTCCCTAAAATTTTGGTTTTAAAAACACCAGGTAAGAATTTTTAAGGTCATACGGCAATTTTTTTTTTAAAGTTAAAACAGAATCGTTGCACAATGACCAGCCGTTTCTAGACTTTAAATAAGCTGTGTAATGTCCTGATGTTATTGAAGGACCGTCATGATATATAATTGCTGCAGTTACAAAAGTCCTTCCTGATATTGACAACTGCGAAGCTACAAAATTTTTAATTAAAGTTGTCAATTTTGTTCCATCAGGCCTACATTGTTGGAACATTAAAATGACATACTGGCCATATGTTCGTATAAATAATGTTGACATCATTTCAGATTTACATTGGCTACACTCCATGTTGTGATCAGCTGCTTTTACTAGCTTATTAAAGGACACTGATTTACTGTCTGGCAAAGTTAAATATATAAATCTTTCTGAGTCTACACTAGTAGTACTTGATACCCTACAGTTCTCGCAGTCATGCTGCCATTGATAAGAAAGCCCAAACAGGTGATCTACATCTACACCTTCAGCATGCAATACATCAAGCATATACATTAAAAACTCCTGACAATCTTGCTGAATATTTTGAGAGAATTGTGTTTGACCTGAACATCTGTCTAACAGATTTCGAATTTCAGACACACTTTCTATTTTTGTTCTATCAGTGCTACATTTCTCTAACATAGAATTTAACAAACTTCAAAATCTGTGATCCGAATTGACCACAATCTCTTCTTTTACATTTTCTAGAGAAAACAAAACATTAACCACTACATTAGCATAGCAGTTGACACCAGAACTGTTTTCAAATTGAAAACCAACAACATCTTCAGCAGAATCCTTTTTCTTTCTGCTTATAATTTCAGGTTCATCGACTTTTCGTCTTTTTGCTACAACCTCCCTAGTATTGGTCACATTTCTTCGTTTCCGGCCTACCACACGTTTCTCAAACAAAGGATATTGAGGCAAATGTGGCGCATACTCTCTTCTTAACCTATTGTATTCCTTAACACAATCTAGATCCGCACAAATGTTTGTGACATCACACTCAATCAAATACAATCCCGATAAAGTTCTAACTCGTGACAATGCCACATATGCCATACCCTCCTTGAACACAGAACTGCCAATATTCACCAATGCACTGTCTACACTTAAACCTTGTGATTTATGGATTGTCACCGCATATGCCAAGCAAACAGGAAACTGCTTACGGCGAACAAATAAGTCTTTTACAAGCAAAAATCTAGCAGAACAACGACCAATTAGCTGTACTTCCTCAATGCCATCAAATTTAATTTTTAAAAATTCAATTCCATCTCTATTTCTGTATTTCACAAAATCAACAACATTACCCATTGATCCATTTACCAGACCTCTTTCAACATGTAAATTCCTTCTTAAAATTAGACGGCAATTTAAGCACACATTCAGAGTCTTTTCAAAACCTGCAGTTTTAGACATAGTCTTCTCTAATGAATCCAATTTTGATTTCAAATTCTCAGACAAAATAATTGTTGATCCCATATGCTCTACTCTGTCAATAGCTTCCAGTTTCACAATCTCTTGGTTTTCTAAATGCAACATTTTGTTGTTGAAGATGGCACATTCTGCAAGAGTTGGCATCAAACATATTCCAGATTTCTTCTCAGTAATTTTCTGAAAAATATTCTCAGGCACAACGTCTTGTTCTGGATATAAATTTGACAGTAATCGTGCATGTAAACCTTGTTTCCCATGCTCGGTCACTTTTCCAATTCTAACATCTTGTAGAATATTCTTGTAAACTTCATCCTTCGCCTGACGCATATTTTCATGCAGTTCAGCATAATTCAAGTTTAACCATATATTGACGTTGCCAATGCTCCCTAGGCACTTCCTGGTATCTTCATGCGTGAGCAGTTTGAACACAGGTTGTCCTTTCACTGGTGTCAGCTGCAGAAGATCTCCGAAAACAATGATGTGTTTGCCACCAAATAACACATCATACTCTGTTTTAAGAACTTCTTGCATTCTCAAATGCACAAAGGCAAGCATGACATTGGAAACCATGCTTACTTCGTCAATGATAAGAAGTTTCTTTTTCCTCAAGACTCTTGAAACTTCACAACAAGGATAACTTGTGGTATTGTAATTTGTTATCATGCTCCACTGGCAGCATCAGTAGACGATGCAAAGTAATACCTTTAATGTTATGTGCTGCCAGTCCAGTTGGAGCGGTGACAACACAAGACAGCGATGACTCAGTCCTTTCCTTCAAATAACATGAAATTGCTTTAATGAGGAAACTCTTTCCAGTTCCCGCTTCTCCACTCACGTACAGTCGGACAGGCTTCAACGACGTACATGAGCACTCTTACTTCTCATGACTTAATCCATGATCAATTTGCTTGGTAACTTCATCATATATTTTCCTCTGCTCAACGTTGAGTTGTCTTTCCAAGTCTTCTAAGTTAACCGCATCTTCCTGAGCATGTGCCATGGCTCTTTCCACTTCATTCATGGCAGTGGCAGCTTCATTTTCGATAACAGGTCCTCCTAGTGGATCCTGACTCAATGAAACAGAACTCTGACTGTCCTGAGAACTGTCTCTGGCAATCTCGGCTGCAATCGTTGCTTCCTGCTCGATTTCCGCATTGAACATTTCTACATATTTGGGAAAAGCAGGACATTCTATGGTCTCCTTGGCGGCAGTGAAAGAGTCTTCGTAACAGAGGAAATCTCCAAGCAGTTCCTCTTCTGCACGCCAAGGCTTGAAAAGTTGCAAAAGTGCTAAATAGAAAAACTCCTTTTTTTCAGGAGATTCGCCACTCAATTTTTGATGGTTTACCAAGTGGCATTTTCTTTGCTTGACCAGACATCCCTCACTTCCAATTACAGCATACACTCCTTTATCAATATCTTCTTTGATGTTCCTCTTGAATATGTAATTTTGTAGAACCTCATACAGACAAACATTCTCGAGGTGACTGCTTCGATTTGGATAATATGTATCCAACATGTTGGTCTTCAAAATGTCGGTACTGTTTGGCTCCTTTTCCGCCAAATACTCAATTTCCCGCACAGGTTTCAGAACTCGATTACGCGTTGCAGCAAGACCAAGACTCACCCAAACGATACTCCTAGATTTGGCATAGAGACTTGCTGAAGACAACCGGTCAGAACATTTGTAAGCTCCGATTTCTCGATGCGACAACATCTTCAGACTGAAACTGTACAACTTCTAACTGAGGCTCTTTTCATGGGAAATGTCCTCCCACATATCCTTCAATTCTGTCTTTTCTTTTTTTGGTGATGTAAGAGGTCACATACCGAGCCACAGCCATACAGTTATCAGCCACAAACTGTATATCCATGTTAGCATTCCACATGGACAAAATCACTGGGTTGTAGTCGTTGATGTACTTGGACTCTTCGTTCCTCTTCAAATTGTATGTGTTTTTAGGTGATTTCTTCATCACATTATGTCGCAGCGAAGACATCAAACTGTTCACTCTTCCTTTAGAAATCACCGGTCGTGGAAAGGCGAAACGACATTTGGTGTAGAACTTGTCCTTGTTTATGAATTTACGACGACAGTACTTTCCGCAACGATGGCTTTGGAAGCGTAGAACTTGTTCTCTTAGGCTTTTGTCCTCCTTTGCGTTTGGAACAGCACATGTAGAATACTGTTCTATGAAACTCATCACTAAGTCTTCTGGATCTGTTCCAAATTTAGGTGCATCCTTGATCCACAGCAGCATATGTATATGAGGAGCACCTCTTGCTTGGTACTCCTTTCTCCAGAAGAAATCCAACACCTCTCCAAGAGGTGGTTTCTTCTTATTCATGATGAAAGACATCATAGCTTCAAATCTATGATTGAAGTACCTGCATACATTCACTGGATCCAAAGAGCACAGTTCTCCGGGTGTCTTGAATTCGATGTTTTCGATGTTTCCATTTGTCTCTCGTAGAAATTCAAGTAAGTCTTCCCAGCCATACTCGGCACAGCTCAGAGTGAGGAACCATGTGGGAGTTCCTAAGTTCCTCAGCATACATTTTAAATCACCATGACGACGGTACCAGTACTCATTAGTACCACGCTGACACGCCATGAGATTAATCAGGTGACAATCCAAAATACTGTCTTGGACATTGACTTTATCCATAAAGTCACTTGCCGAGATGTTTTGCATCTGTATACCACTTTTCAAGATGTGGTTCACTGCATATGACAGTCCAGACAGATCGCTTTCAAACAGGAGATGAAACAAATAGGGAATGCATTGTCGAAACCTAGCATCTTCTGCATACAATCGTAAAGTCCGGTATTCAGAAGCAGGAATTTGATGAGGTCGCTCATCATATCTTCCTCCTTGACCTGTTGGAAATAGCTGTGGGAAACACCGAGCTTCCAAATTTTCCTCCCAGACACTAATGGGACTCCCTTTGGCTTGTTTCATTTGAAACAACTCAATAGCATTCCCCATGACTTCCTTGGAATGCAAAGGATGAACACTATAATGTTCATATATTTCTTCACTTTTAGAGGGTTCTACTTTCTCAATTTGACCAGCACACAAATCGCTATCCTCTTCCTCACTTACTTCCTCTTCTGCAACATATACATTCTTATAGTACTTATTATTTTTTTTCAAATACAATGTTGCCTTTTTGACTTTCCTAACATCCACTAAATCTTGCCATATTTTTTTATTCTTTGTCGGAACCCCATTAACTAAGATAACCAGAGGTTCCTCTTCCACTTTTTCTACTCCAATTGTGTTAATGTTTTTCTTCAAATCTAGAGGCAAATAAACAACTCTTCCCTTTAATCCTCTCTGTAAATCTGATGGAGGCAATTTCCCTGTCTTTGGCTCCATTCTTACAATAGCCTGAAAGGGATGGATACTTTGAATCAAAATAGATTCATAAGTATTTAAATCCTTCAATTCAGAAGGAATCTCAACCAATTCCAGATTATTATGAACCGCTCCAGCAGGCATCTGGTTTTGATTTAATTTATTACAACAATAAGTACACACACGTTGATCCGATCCCAAATCAAAACAATTTTCTACCATCAAGTATGTAGCGAAATCCTTCCATTCACTATTATTTTCCCTTTCACTTTTTGCATATAAATCCACTAACTTAGTCTGATTCTTATAATAAGTGCGTCGACAACACACACAAGTGAAATTAGGCCCCTCACTTGATTTCACCTGAAACGTGGCAATTTCCTTCTGAAAATTATCTGTACTGGAAACCTGTACACTATCTTCCACATTACCCTCTTCTTCTGGGTCAATTTCAACATTCTCCTCTTTACTTCCAAAGTAACAAAACTCAATTTCTTCACACATATTCTTCACATCTATTTCAGAACCATGCAAAAGAGCAGCGCATAATTGTTTAAGCATAACTGCTGGACTCTTAGCATAATACAACATTCTAACTAATTTCCTCACTTTATTATGATGCACTGCTAGCATCCTGAAATGATGAAAAACACTCTGGCATACTCTCCTGGAAAGACAAGCCAGTGAATGACCATGCAAACCTGTCACTTCTCTCACTCTGCAAGGATCTAATTCTTGCAACAACTTCATTTTCTGCTTCAAACTTTTCTTATTAAATGTCCGTACAAAATCACAAAGCAAATTGATGGAATCCTGTCGCACTCTGCAAATACTACTACACTTCCAGGTGTACACAGGTCCCTTGGGACGTCTTCCTAAAACCTCATTACCTGACATCTCTTCTGCCTCTGTTGTCACAAGTTTTTCTTTTTCAACTGGACAACCATCTTTCACCTCATAAGCTCGACCGCTGGTGTCAACTGCATGCACCAAATCATTATCCTGGAAATAACTCTCCTCATTGAAAAATGCCTCACAACTTGAACTATGCATCCATTCTCCGGAAAAAACTTCACACAAATTACTACGATTAACTATTCTCTTCCATCTACTATTTCTTTTGAAATCATAAATTGCCTTGTTTAGCTTCCTAATTCTATTGATTATCAAAATAAATAACTTTCGTTTAATTTCAAATGCCTGATCAATAACTTTCTCAACTTTTTTTTTTCTCTTATAAAAAACCACTTTCTGTTGACCTTTCTTAATATTTTTTAACAAATTGCCAATTATCCTGTTGCGGAACATTCGTTTATGAATGTCCCTAAACTGTTGTTTCCTTCTACTATCATGCACAGAGTTATCTCTTGCTCTAGCAGTAACATTTTTGATTGGCCTTTCCTTTCCGTTTAAATTGCTTCTCTTTTTCTGGACAAAAACATTTTCTGTAGTACTACTTTTTTTTCTAGAAATGTTTCTTATGAATGTTTTCGTGGTCTTACCCGGTGCTTTCTTGGTGACTTCACAATTTTTTATTGTAGAGGACTGCTGCAGTAAATGATGGACCTGCTGTCTTTGACGTTTTGTAGCCTTTCTCATTCTATCCTTAGTTGGCATTCTCAAAATTTGAAATGATCTGCAGTTGAATCTGTGGTCAAATATAATAAAAAATGTTATTAACCACTATTACCAAACAGTAAATCAATAACAGTCATCAAAAACTTAACACACTACTTGACATTTTTACATAGAATATTTTTTAGTGCTTTGGCAAATTTAGAATACACAAATATCAGAAAAGAAATGGAATTCTTCTTCATTTTACCTGTCCTGTTTTATATGTGAATCTGATCTAATTTTATGAGCATGTTTTAATATTTTATTGAAGACACTACACATAACCTGTTTTTGAAGGTGTGTTTAATTTTAAATGAAACGGTTTACATTTTTACTTTTCATTTATTGTAAATTTTAAAAATAAATGTTTATAGTTCCATAGGCTCAAGCAGGTCAGCTTCCCACCCTATGTCATACAATTCTGACAAATCGGCATCCTCATCATGTTCTTCATCATCCTCAGGATTTAAATCATCCAAGGGATCTACTTCCACTGACGTTTCAATTACAAGTTCAATGATGAGGTCGAGATCAACTGATTGCTGATTGTCACTCATGGTTGATGTTGTCGTTATCTTTAAAGAAAGAGAACAACAATGAGATGTTGCAGAGTAAGAGACAAATCTCAGAGATTATAATAGTAAAATTGTTTAACAAGAGTAACATTTTGCAGCTATTATTTAGCCATGTCCAGCGATGCTGAGGAGGTGAGGCCTATGTCCAAGTTTTCAGTGAACAGGACTCATCTCTTCTTAACCTTGGATAAGCCTCACCGACTCTGTGTCCCCTGCTCATACTTAAATGTACAGGGGCAGATTTATGCTAAGTGGCGCATCCCCACGGATGCACCAGTTAATGTGCACCGCTGCTCTGCCACCCATAGTGTGCCGCATTTACAATGTGGAGCACCATTGAGCAAAAACAGCACAGATGCGTCACGCATCTGTGCCGCAAAAGCAGCACATTGCAGGAATCACGTCATAAGCGCGACATGTCTACTGCAATGCACAGGAGGAAGCCTCACATTGCATGGTGCATCACTTCTTATGCCTGTTTCAAACAGGCGTAAGGATTTGATTCAGCAATGCTATAAAGCTGACTCAGTGAAATCTTCTAAATTTCACTGTGTTACTTTTACAGGGCTTTCATGCAAATTAATGCATACCTTGCAACAAAACACCTATATGAAAACTGACGCAGGTTTCATGTGGCACAGGACTTTACAGCATGACACATCTGCCTAGATGCATCAAGTTGTAAATATGTCCCCACATAGCAAATCTTTTGCACCGCCGCTGCATCACAAAAGTGACGCAAAAGAGACATACACCTATCATAAATCTGTCCCTAACATTTTAAATGATTGATTCAAGATTAATATAAAGTGTGGCCTATCCAGTGGTTTGTTTAAGGTGAGGCCTACTCAGGGTTGCAGATGAAATTTACGCTTGTTGAAGAATACAGAGGAGATAATACATGTGAAAGCCTACCAATGAAGTAAGTCATGTCCACTTCACTCTTGAACAAAGGCCAGACCTCTTCTGTGTCCGTGGACAGGCCTAAACCTCATCTGCACAATGTCATTCGTAAACTTAGGAAACACATGTGATGTAATTGAAAAAAGTGGAGTTTCTTTTCCTCATTTCACAATCACATCACCTGTGTTTCCTTTGCTTAGGTATCTCATAGTGCAGATGGAGTCTAGCATATCAAAGACTACGCAGAAGGTTACAACTGTATGGAACATGGCTATGTAAGTCAAATAATCAAAATCTAAATTTGCCAAGCACAGATGGGGGCGTATTTACAAGGACCTTGCACCACAGGGAAAGGTCTTAAATTAAAATGGGAAAAATAACATCAGAGAGACTCAAAGGCCTTATAAATATGCCCCAAGCAACCTATGAAGCTCTACCATTACATATCAAGAAACCTAATTGATTTCAAAAATCGTTTTTAAACACATCATCTAAATAAATTATGTACCTACATTCAAGGGGAAATGACTTAAAATGGCCTAAGACACATGAAAGCGTTTTTTTTAAGGCCCTTGCAACATTTCTGGGTCACTTTTAACATGGCTATGTTAGTCAAAGAATTAAAATCTAAATTTGCCAAGCACAGATGGGGGCATATTTACAAGGACCTTGCACCACAGGGAAAGGTCTTAAATTAAAATGGGAAAAATTACATCAAAGGAAGTCAAAATTCTTGAAAATATGCCCCAAGCAACCTATGAAACTCTAGCAGTACATATCAAGAAACCTAATTGATTTCAAAAAACGTTTTTAAACACATCTTGTAAAGCAATTATATTCATACATTTATGGGGAAGTGAGTTAAAATACCCTAAGACACATGAAAGCATTTTTGTAAGACCCTTGCACTTTTTTTGCATCACTTTTAACATGGCTATGTAAGACAAAGAAACAAAATCTATTTGTAAAACACTTGACACAAAGCAACATTTTAAATACACAACTTTCTTCATAATTTTCTCCCTAAACCATACTATTCTCTACCTAAATTAAATGAATCTTTTCTCACCTTAGCAAATACTTTATGAGTTTCAAAACAGTCTCAGAAACACACCAAATTGTCTTTAGCAGAGCAAAAGGTATGCACTCCAGAGTCTGCAGCTATGAAAAGCACAGAAATGCTGTAACTCATCACACATATCTCTCATGTCACCCAATCAAAACTCTTCCCTCACTTTTTTTCAAATCAACACCCTTCCCCCCTCTGGCCTTTCTGCCTTTTTTGCATAGCAACCACCTCCTGAAAGACCTCTCATGTTTGCAAGTTCACACAACAATGTTTCAATTGAACTCTGAACTCTCAGTGCACCTGCGTATCCAGTGCAATCTTTCATTAAATGATTTTTTCTTGACCATTCAAATTACATCTTTCAAACAACACATCCATGCACCCTAACTTTCTGTTTTCAGCAATCAAAATCCACCAATCACTGCGAATGCTTCCTTAACACAAAAACTCCACAGTTTTTTTCATTTTAAACTCTTATTTTTCCAACTGCCATTTCATTGCCACACTTCATCTGACTGCAGCAGAACCTACTCTCACCATGTTTTCTGTCTGGATTGTTGGACATAGTTACATCTACTGGGCTCAAAGGTATGCTGAGAACAGAAATTTACCTAACCTCAATTTACAAGATGTGGAAATTAAGTGGTTTGGCCACAGAGGATTAAAATGTCACCAATTGATACCATTGGTGAAAACCTTTATGCATTTGCCTAAACCTGACCTGTTAATTTTGCACTGTGGAGGTAATGACTTGGGCACTTTGACTGGTGTAGGTCTGGAAATGCTTTTAAAGGACACCTTTGAGCAATTGATGGCACTTTTTCCTCAAATTGCCTTGGTATATTCAAATATATGCCAAAGACAGAAATGGAGGTGGTTGAACCAATTTTGTCCACAAATTGAGAAGTCGAGGAAGCATGTAAACAAATCTGTTTCAGCTTACATGAGAGACCATGGAATGGGCTCCATGTACAACAATAACTTGCGTTACTACATGCAAGATATCTACAGAGGAGATGGAGTTCACTTCTCAGATGAGGGCAACAGAGTTTTCATTTTGAATTTAAGACTGTGCATTGGTACCTACTTATAAGAACCTAAATGTACCATAAACCCAAAAGCTCTTCTCAGAGCTACCCTACATCTGATCACTCACAATTATTATTTTACTCTAACTTTTTTCACAAATTTTCAACAAAGTACGCTCCCCGGAGCGCTACCCGGTACGCGAACCGGAAGCTAACCGCGCGAAATTAAAAAAAAAAATTTTTTTTCCCGCACATATGGGCCTCCTCAGCCACCCTCAGAAAACCTAGGGGGTCAAGATACGTCTACGGTGCCCCCTTCTACCCATTCTGAACATTATTTGCCCTCCATCTTGTATTTTAATTCGACCGAAACACAAAATGGTGGACTCCCGTAATGCTGCAGGTTCGCGTACCGGGGCGGTCACCGGGAAGCGCTCCATCAAAAACGGTGGGAAAGTAATTTACAGAAGAAACCCTGGAGACACTTTCACCAAATATAGATTTGCTCATACTACATACCAATCCCTACCATTTTCACACATTTAGTTGGAATTCCATTTAGCCATTTAGCCTGTAGACCTCTCTAAATACCCTGATGTAAATTACTTCACAAAACACATCTGAAGTGTTGGAATTGACAACCAATTAAAATGTTACTTTCATTTTCTATTTTTTTTTACCTGACATTTGATTGGTTATGTACCTGAAAATATATAAAGGAAGAGAAGGAAACACAGCCATTTTGACTACTACTTCCTGGTGTACATTTCAATAGGATTTTCACTAATAACTTCAACTTCTTTTTAAAGGTAAGTTGTTATTTTAAAAACTGAAGTATATTGTGCACTTTAAGTTAATATGGTAAACTTTTTCTGATAGTTATATACTATCCCTCTGTAGTAGTTATAGATTTAGATAGACTTCTCTGTTATAGTTATGGATGGAGTTAGGCTTCTCTTGTATAATTATGAATTTACTTACGTTAAATCACATACACTTTTTTATATTCCTACTTCCACTCTGATACTATACACTGCCCAAAGATAAATTCACTGTTAAAAACTGCCTATCTAAAATTAATCCCAACAGTGCCCTATCTCTACTAATATATATTTTTTTTATGCAAATTTCAGACAAAATGGAAGGTGAACAGAAAGTTTCATTTGAAATTGTCCTTGCAGAGACCAACCAAGAAATCATTGATCCAAATGACATTGAATTTATGGATGAAACTTGGGACCAAGAACTACTGCAATGTGTGCAATCAGTAGATGTCCTCCTTGAAAATGAGGACATTTTACACACTCAAACATTACAAGCTATGTTCAATGAAAATAACGACATTTCAGACAGTGAAATATTAGACATTTTATTAAATTTTGAAACACAATGACAATAATAAATAATTGCTTAAAAAATAAAGAAATAAAAAAAATCAACAAAACAAACAATCAATTAACCTACAATATTTGAAAAGTCTATCATTCTTTTTTCCTTATAGTACGCTCCCCAGAGCGCTTCCCGGTGCGCGTACCGGGCGCTCCCCACGCAAAAAAAACTAAAAAAAAGTATTTTTTTTTTGCCCCGCGGGGCCCTTTTTAAGCCTCCACATCAAACTTAGGGGGTCAGGGAGGATCTACTATGCCCCCTTATGGTCATTTCCCCCTTTGTTTTGGCCTCCTCTTGTCTCTCGATCCTACGAGAGACAAGATGGCGGCCGCTCCGGACTGTTTAGAATGTTGACAGACACCGGAGAGCCAATCAGCTTCGCTAAGCGAAGTTCCGTTACGCGTCAAGTACGCGAACCGGAGCGCTACCCGGAACGCGCTTACAGATATATATCTTTTTTTGAACGTTAATTTCTCAAAATCCACTGGATCACATATATTGAGACCTAGCAAAGGCACATCGGGCTACCAATCCCTACAATTTTGCCAAGTTTCGTGCAAATCCATTCAGCCGTTCGGGCTAAAAGTGAGGCCAACCGCCCTATGGAAATTAACATGGGAAAAACACGTTTTGGGACCCCCCTTTTTTCTCAGCCCCCCCTTTACAAACCCCCCCCAAATTTTCAGTGGCTGCTCAGAAACAAAATGTTCCATTTTCCTGACAATTTCAGCCAATTCCGTCCACAAACGCCAAAGTTATTAGACATAGAATTTTCAAAAATCCCATAGAGAAAAAATCCTAACTATATATACCTACTGGCGACCGCCAGTAGGTATATATAGTTAGGATTTTTTCCCTATGGGATTTTTGAAAATTCTATGTCTAATAACTTTGGCGTTTGTGGACGGAATTGGCTGAAATTTTCTGGAAAATGGAACATTTTGTTTCTGAGCAGCCCTTGGAAATTTGGGGGGGTTTTGTCAAGGGGGGGCTGAGAAAAAAGGGGGGTCCCAAAACGTGTTTTTAACATTGAGTTTTCCATAGGGCGGTTGGCCTCACTTTTAGCCCGAACGGCTGAATGGATTTGCATGAAACTTGGCAAAATTGTAGGGACTGGTAGCCCGATGTGCCTTTTCTAGGTCTCAATATATGTGCTCCAGTGGATTCTGAGAAATTAACGTTTAAAAAAAGATATATATCTGTAAGCGCGCTCTGGGCAGCGCTCCGGTCCGCGGACCTTAAGCGTACCGGAACTTCGCGTAGCTAAGCTGATTGGCTCTCCGGTGTCTGTCAACATTCTAAACAGTCCGGAGCGGCCGCCATCTTGTCTCTCGGTAGGATTGAGAGACAAGAGGAGGCCAAAACAAAGGCGAAAATGACCATAAGGGGGCATACTAGAACCTCCCTGACCCCCTAGGTTTAATGTGGAGGTTTTAAAAGGGCCCCGCGGGGCAAAAAAAACAAAAATATTTTTTTGTTTTTTTTTTGCGTGGGGAGCGCCCGGTCCGCGAACCGGGAAGCGTTCTGGGCAGCGTACTGCAATGAAAAATGAATGATAGACTTTTCAAATGCTGTATATTAATTGATTGTTGTTTTTGTTGATTATTTTTTATTTTCTTTTTTTTTTAAGCATTTTTTTTTATTGTGATTGTGTTTCATAATTTATTAAACTTTCTAACATTTCATTGTCAGAAATTTCATAATTATCATTGAATATACATTGTAGTCTCTGAGGGTGTAAAATGTCCTAATTTTCAAGGAGGTTATCTACTGCTTGTACACATTGCAGTAGTTCTTTGTCTAAAGTTTCATCGAAAAATTCAATATCATTTTCATCATTGATTTCTTGGCTGCTCTCTTGCAGGACAATTTGAAATTCAACTTTCTGTTCGCCTTCCATTTTGCCTGAAATTTAGATTAAAAAAATATATATTAGTAGAGATAGGGCACTGTTGGGATTAATTTTGGGCAGTGTATAGTATCAGAGTGGAAGTAGGAATATAAAAAAGTGTATGTGATTTAACGTAAGTAAATTCATAATTATACAAGAGAAGCCTAACTCCATCCATAACTATAACAGAGAAGTCTATCTAAATCTATAACTACTACAGAGGGATAGTATATAACTATCAGAAAAAGTTTACCATATTAACTTATAGTGCACAATATACTTCAGTTTTAAAAATAAAAACTTACCTTTAGATAGAAGTTGAAGGAATTAGTGAAAATCCTATTGAAATGTACACCAAGAAGTAGTAGTCAAAATGGCTGTGTTTTCTTCTCTTCCTTTATATATATTCAGGTATATAACCAATCAAATGTCAGGTAAAAAAAGTAGAAAATGAAAGTAACATTTTAATTGGTTGTCAATTCCAACACTTCAGATGTGTTTTGTGAAGTAATTTACCTCACGGTATTTAGAGAGGTCTACAGGCTAAATGGCTAAATGGAATTCCAATCAAATTTGTGAAAATGGTAGGGATTGGTATGTAGTATGAGCTAGTCTATATTTGGTGAAATTGTCTCCAGTGGCTTTTCTGTGAACTACTTTCCCACCTTTTTTGATGGTGCGCTTCCCAGGGAGCGACCCGGTACGCGAACCGTTGAGCGCCCCGGTTTGCGAACCTTAAGCGTAACGGGAGTCCACCATTTTGTGTTTCGGTCGAATTAAGATACAAGATGGAGGGCAAATAATGTTCAGAATGGGTAGAAGGGGGCACGGTAGACTTATCTTGACCCCCTAGGTTTTGTGAGGGTGGCTGAGGAGGCCCATATGTGCGAAAAAAATACATTTTAAAAAAAAAAATTCGCGAGGTTAGCTCCCGGTTCGCGTACCGGGTAGCGCCCCAGGGAGCGTACTTTGTTGAAAATTAGTGAAAAATGTTAGAGTAAAATAATAATTGTGAGTGATCAGATGTAGGGTAGCTCTGAGAAGAGCTTTTGGGTTTATGGTACATTTAGGTACTTATAAGTAGGTACCAATGCACATTCTTAAATTCAGAGTGAAAATTCTGTTGCCCTCATCTGAGAAGTGAACTCCATCTCCTCTGTAGATATCTTGCATGTAGTAACGCAAGTTATTGTTGTACAGGGAGCCCATTCCATGGTCTCTCATGTAAGCTGAAACAGATTTGTTTACATGCTTCCTCGACTTCTCAATTTGTGGACAAAATTGGTTTGACCACCTCCATTTCTGTCTTTGGCATATATTTGAATATACCAAGGCAGTCTGAGGAAAAAGTGCCATTAATTGCTCAAAGGTGTCCTTTAAAAGCATTTCCAGACCTACACCAGTCAAAGTGCCCAAGTCATTACCTCCACAGTGCACAATTAACAGGTCAGGTTTGGGCAAATGCATAAAGGTTTTCACCAATGGTATCAATTGGTGACATTTTAATCCTCTGTGGCCAAACCACTTAATTTCCACATCTTGTAAATTGAGGTTAGGTAAATTCCTGTTTTCAGTGTACCTTTGAGCCCAGTGAATATAACTATGTCCAACAATCCAGACAGAAAACATGGTGAGAGAAGGTTCTCCTGCAGTCAGATGAAGTGTGGCAATGAAATGGCAGTTGAAAAAATGAGAGTTTAAAATGAAAAAAACTGTGGAGTTTCTGTGTTCATGAAGCAGTAACAGTGATTGGTGGATTTTGATTGCTGAAAACAGAAAGTTAGGGTGCACGGATGAGTTATTTGAAAGATGTATTTTGAATGGTCAATAAAAAATCATTAAATGAAAGAATGCACTGGATATGCAGGTGCACTGAGAGTTCAGAGTTCAATTGCAACATTGTTGTGTGAACTTGCAAACACCAGAAGTCTTCCAAGAGGTGGTTGCTATGCAGAAAAGGCATGAAATGGCAGAGGGGGGAAGGGTTTTCATTTGAAAAAAAGTGAGGGAAGAGTTTTGATTGGGTGACATGAGAGATATGTGTGAAGAATTACAGCATTTCTGTGCTGTTGATAGCTGCAGACTCTGGAGTGCATACCTTTTGCTCTGCTGAAGACAAATTGGTGTGTTTCTGAGACTGTTTTCAAACTCAAAGTATTTGCTAAGGTGAGAAAATATTTCTTTAATTTAGATAGAGAATAGTGTGCTTTAAGGAGAAAATTATGAATTATGTGGCGCAAATTGCTTGTAAATATGCTCCCACCTGTGCAAGGAAAATTTAGATTTTTAATGTTTGTGTTACATAGCCATGTTAAAAGTGATACAAACATGCTGCAAAGGCAATTAAAAAACGCTTTTATGTGTCTTAAGGACATTTTAAGTAATTTTCCCATGTGCAGTGTTTTAAAATTATGATTTGAAAATCGTTTTTGGGGAAAAGGAATTGTTTTTAAATTTATGACAAGGACATAATGGTGTATGCTTCTTTATAAGGCAATTGACTGTCCCTGATGTTATTTTTCCCATTTTAATGTAAGACCTTTCTCTGTGGCGCAAATTGCTTGTAAATATGCTCCCACCTGTGCATGGCAAATTTAGATTTTAAATGTTTGTGTTACATAGCCATGTTAAAAGTGACCCAACCATGCTGGAAAGGCAATAAAAAAACACTTTCATGTGTCTTAAGGACATTTTAAGTAATTTCCCTGTGGGCAGTGTTTTCAAATTATGAATTGAAAATCGTTTTTGAGGTAAAGGAATGTTGTTAAAATTTATGTGCGCCATATGCCCCCAAATTTCTTTTTCAGGGGTGCGGCAGGGTGTTATTGAGACACCCCTACACCTTTGGAAAAATTCCTAATTTGCGATGAGCTAATTGCTAATTGTAAATTGCACCTTCTTTCATATGGGCATCCTGGCGCATGGAAATGCATGGGTAATTTGCAATTAGCAATTTGCTCATCGCAAATTTGGAATGGTAAAGAATCGCTATTTATTCCTTAAAATTCGCTATTTTGAAAATGCAAAATAGTTATATGATACATATGGCGGTTGATGTCTAACAAGATAAGAAGCTTAGGGATAGATTTATGATGACTGGCGCAATGAAGTGGACATCACTTACTTCATTGGTAGAGATTTACATGTATTATGTCCTCTGTATTCTTCATCAAGCGTAACTTTAATCTGCAATCCTGAGTAGGCCTCACCTTAAACAAACCTCTGGATAGGCCACATCTTATTGTCATCCTGAATTAATCATTTAAAATGCTAGGGACATATTTATGATAGGTGTATGCCTCTTTTGCGCCACTTACAAAACACTGTCCATGGGGAAATGACTTAAAATGTCCTTAAGACACATGAATGTGTTTTTTTAAAGCGTTTGCAATTTTTTTGGGTCACTTTTAACATGGCTATGTGACTCAAACAGTCAAAATCTAAATTCACCATGCACAGGTGGGAGCATATTTACAAGGAATGTGCTCCATGGGGAAAGGTCTTATAATGTAATATGGGAAAAATGACATCAGAGACACTGAAATGCCTTATAGAGAAGCATACACCATTATGTCCTTGTCATAAATTTGCAAACCATTACTTTTCCCCAAAAACGATTTTCAAATCATAATTTGAAAACACTGCACATGTGGAAATGACTTAAAATGTCCTTAATTCAAAATTTGCTATTCCTTATTTTGCGATTGCACTAAAGGATTTGCAAATTTTGCGATTCCTTAAATGCAATGTATCAAACAAAAAATATGTAAAAAATGACATTAAGGATTTGGAAACTACCACCAACTTCTAGTTGGTGGTAATTTGCGAATTCTTTTCAAAAAGCATTTTTTTCCAAAAAACAAAAGGTGCCATATGACGCCCATACATGCCCTTAGGGCATGTATGTGCGCCATATGCCCCCAAATTTCTTTTTCAGGGGTGCAGCAGGGTGTTCTTGAGATACCCCTGCACCCTTGAAAAAATTCCTATTTTGTGATGAGCTAATTGCTAATCGCAAATTGCACCTTCATTCCTATGAGCCTCCTAGCCCATGGAAATGAATGGGTAATTTGCAATTAGCAAATTGCTCATTGCAAATTAGGAATGGTAAAGAATTGCTATTTATTCCTTAAAATTCGCTATTTAGGAAATGCAAAATAGTTTGATGGTACATATGGTGGTTCATCTGTAACAAGATAAGAAGCTTAGGGATACATTTATGATGACTGGCGAAATAAAGTGCAAATCACTTACTTCATTGGTAGGCCTTTACATGTATTATCTCTTCTGTATTCTTCATCAAGCGTAACTTTAATCTGCAATCCTGAGTAGGGCTCACCTTAAACAAACCTCTGGATAGGCCACACCTTATCGTCATCCTGGATTAATCATTTAAAATGCTAGGGACAGATTTATGATAGGTGTATGCCTCTTTTGCGCCACTGTGCGTCACTTTTATGATGCAGCGGCGGTGCAAAAGATTTGCTATGAGGCGACAAAATTACAAATTGATGCTTTTAGGCAGATATGTCATGGTGTAAAAAAAACGTACCACATGAAATCGATGCAGCAGTGATGCAAAAGATGCACCATGTTGCAAGACAGGCCTCACTTGGGGCCATATGTATCAAGCTAATTAGCATTCGCAAAGATCAAAATTCGGCGAATTTCGGCCTTTGCGAATGCTAATTAGACAAATGGTATGTATCAAACAAGTTTGATGCAAAATAAGGAATAGCAAAATTTGCTATTCCTTATTTTGCGATTGCACTGAAGGATTTGCAAATTTTGCGATTACTTAAATGCAATGTATCAAACAAAAAATATGTAAAAAAATGACATTAAGGATTTGGAAACTACCACCAACTTCTAGTTGGTGGTAATTTGTGAATTCTTTTCAAAAAGCTTTTTTTCCAAAAAACAAAAGGTGCCATATGACGCCCATACATGCCCTTAGGGCATGTATGTGCGCCATATGCCCCCAAATTTCTTTTTCAGGGGGTGCAGCAGGGTGTTCTTGAGACACCCCTGCACCCTTGGAAAAATTCCTATTTTGTGATGAGCTAATTGCTAATCGCAAATTGCACCTTCATTCCTATGAGCCTCCTAGCCCATGGAAATGAATGGGTAATTTGCAATTAGCAAATTGCTCATTGCAAATTAGGAATGGTAAAGAATTGCTATTTATTCCTTAAAATTCGCTATTTAGGAAATGCAAAATAGTTTGATGGTACATATGGTGGTTCATCTGTAACAAGATAAGAAGCTTAGGGATACATTTATGATGACTGGCGAAATAAAGTGCAAATCACTTACTTCATTGGTAGGCCTTTACATGTATTATCTCTTCTGTATTCTTCATCAAGCGTAACTTTAATCTGCAATCCTGAGTAGGCCTCACCTTAAACAAACCTCTGGATAGGCCACACCTTATCGTCATCCTGGATTAATCATTTAAAATGCTAGGGACAGATTTATGATAGGTGTATGCCTCTTTTGCGCCACTGTGCGTCACTTTTATGATGCAGCGGCGGTGCAAAAGATTTGCTATGAGGCGACAAAATTACAAATTGATGCTTTTAGGCAGATATGTCATGGTGTAAAAAAAACGTACCACATGAAACCGATGCAGCAGTGATGCAAAAGATGCACCATGTTGCAAGACAGGCCTCACTTGGGGCCATATGTATCAAGCTAATTAGCATTCGCAAAGATCAAAATTCTGCGAATTTCGGCCTTTGCGAATGCTAATTAGACAAATGGTATATATCAAACAAGTTTGATGCAAAATAAGGAATAGCAACATTTGCTATTCCTTATTTTGCGATTGCACTGAAGGATTTGCACATTTTGCGATTACTTAAATGCAATGTATCAAACAAAAAATATGTAAAAAAATGACATTAAGGATTTGGAAACTACCACCAACTTCTAGTTGGTGGTAATTTGTGAATTCTTTTCAAAAAGCTTTTTTTCCAAAAAACAAAAGGTGCCATATGACGCCCATACATGCCCTTAGGGCATGTATGTGCGCCATATGCCCCCAAATTTCTTTTTCAGGGGGTGCAGCAGGGTGTTCTTGAGACACCCCTGCACCCTTGGAAAAATTCCTATTTTGTGATGAGCTAATTGCTAATCGCAAATTGCACCTTCATTCCTATGAGCCTCCTAGCCCATGGAAATGAATGGGTAATTTGCAATTAGCAAATTGCTCATTGCAAATTAGGAATGGTAAAGAATTGCTATTGATTCCTTAAAATTCGCTATTTAGGAAATGCAAAATAGTTTGATGGTACATATGGCGGTTCATCTGTAACAAGATAAGAAGATTAGGGATAGATTTATGATGACTGGTGCATCACCAGGGATGTGTCAGTCATCCTGTGCCGCTGTTCCGCCACCCATGGTGTGCTGCATTTACAATGCGGGGCATCATGGGGCAAAAATGGCACAGATGCGTGATGTATCTGTGATGTAAAGGTAGTGATTGCTGGAGTTGTATCGCAAGTGCGATGCAGCTCAAGCAAGGCTCAGGGGTGCCCCATCTCCACAATGTTGCGTCAAGACCTATGCCTGCTTAAAGCAGGCGCAGGGTTTTGACGCAGTTTTCTCCTATCTGATTGTAAATACGGCACACCATGGGTGGCAGAGCAGCGGTGCACGTTAACTGGTGCATGCCTGGGGATGTGCCATTTAACATAAATCTGCCCCTTTACATTTAAGTATGTGCAGGACACACAGAGTCGGTGAGGCTTATCCAAGGTTAAGAAGAGATGAGTCCTGTTCACTGAAAAATTAGACATAGTCTTCACCTGATCAGCATTGCTGGACATGGCTAAATAATAGCTGCAAAATATTACTCTTGTTAAACAATTTTACTATTATAATCTCTGAGATTTGTCTCTTACTCTGCAACATCTCATTGTTGTTATCTTTCTTTAAAGATAAAGACAACATCAACATGAGTGACAATCTGCAATCAGTTGATTTTGACCTCATCATTGAACTTGTAATTGAAACATCAGTGGATGCTGATCCATTGGATGATTTAAATCCTGAGGATGAAGAAGAGCGTGATGAGGATGCAGATTTGTCCGAATTATATGACATAGGGTGGGAAGCTGACCTGCTTGAGCCTATGGAAATATAAACATTTATTTTTAAAATGTATAATTAATAAAAAGTAAAAATGTAAACCGTTTAATTTAAAAATAAAGACACCTTCAAAAACAGGTTATGTGTAGTGTCTTCAATAAAATATTAAAATATGCTCATAAAATTAGATCAGATTCACATATAAAATAGCACAGGTAACATAAATATAAATGTCATTTCTTTTCTGCTATTTCTGTATTGTAAATTTGCCAAGGACTAAAAAATCTTCTATTTAAAATGTCAAGTAGTGTGTTAAGTTTTTGATCATTGTTATTGATTTACTGTTTGGTAATAGTGGTTAATAACATTTTTTATTATATTTTACCACAGATTCAACTGCAGATCATTTCAAGATTTCACCATGCCAACAATAGAAAGACAGAGAAAGGCTGCAAAACGTCAAAGACAGCAGGTGAAACAAAATAAGCAGCAGTCCTCTAACAAAAAGATTTGTCAAGTCACGAAGAAAGCACCGGGTAAGAGCACAAAATATTTCATAAGAAATATGTGTAGTAAAAAAAATATTACTACAGAAAATGTTTCAGTCCATAAAAAGATAAGCAAATCAAATGGAAAGGAAAGGCCAATCAAAAATGTTACTGCTAGAGCAAGAGATAACTCTGTGCATGATAGTAGAAGGAAACAACAGTTTAGGGACATTCGTAAACGAATGTTCCGCAACAGGATAATTGGCAATTTGTTAAAAAATATTAAGAAAGGTCAACAGAAACTGGTTTTTTATAAGAGAAAAAAAAAAAGTTGAGAAAGTTATTGATCAGGCATTTGAAATTAAACGTAAGTTATTTATTTTGATAATCAATAGAATTAGGAAGCTAAACAAGGCAATTTATGATTTCAAAAGAAATAGTAGATGGAAGAGAATAGTTAATCGTAGTAATTTTTGTGAAGTTTTTTCTGGAGAATGGATGCATAGTTCAAGCTGTGAGGCATTTTTTAATGAGGAGAGTTATTTCCAGGATAATGATTTGGTGCATGCAGTTGACACCAGTGGTCGTGCTTATGAAGTGAAAGATGGTTGTCCAGTTGAAAAAGAAAAACTTGTGACAACAGAGGCAGAAGAGGTGTTAGGTAATGAGGTTTTAGGAAGACGTGCTAAGGGTCCTGTGTACACCTGGAAGTGTAGTAGTATTTGCAGTGTGCGACAGGATTCCATCAATTTGCTTTGTGATTTTGTACGGTCATTTAATAAGAAAAGTTTGAAGCAGAAAATGAAGTTGTTGCAAGAATTAGATCCTTGCAGAGTGAGAGAAGTGACAGGTTTGCATGGTCATTCACTGGCTTGTCTTTCCAGGAGAGTATGCCAGAGTGTTTTTCATCATTTCAGGATGCTAGCAGTGCATCATAATAAAGTGAGGAAATTAGTTAGAATGTTGTATTATGCTAAGAGTCCAGCAATTATGCTTAAACAATTATGCGCTGCTCTTTTGCATGGTTCTGAAATAGATGTGAAGAACATATGTGAAGAAATTGAGTTTTGTTACTTTGGAAGTAAAGAGGAGAATGTTGAAATTGACCCAGAAGAAGAGGGTAATGTGGAAGATAGTGTACAGGTTTCCAGTACAGATAATTTCCAGAGGGAAATTGCGACGTTTCAGGTGAAATCAAGTGAGAGGCCTAATTTCACTTGTGTGTGTTGTCGACGCACTTATTATAAGAATCAGACTAAGTTAGTGGATTTATATGCAAAAAGTGAAAGGGAAAATAATAGTGAATGGAAGGATTTTGCAACATACTTGATGGTAGAAAATTGTTTTGATTTGGGATTTGATCAACGTGTGTGTACTTATTGTTGTTGCAAATTAAATCAAAACCAGATGCCTGCTAGAGCAGTTCATAATAATCTGGAATTGGTTGAGATTCCTTCTGAATTGAAGGATTTAAATACTTATGAATCTATTTTGATTCAAAGTATCCATCCCTTTCAGGCTATTGTAAGAATGGAGCCAAAGACAGGGAAATTGCCTCCATCAGATTTACAGAGAGGATTAAAGGGAAGAGTTGTTTATTTGCCTCTAGATTTGAAGAAAAACATTAACACAATTGGAGTAGAAAAAGTGGAAGAGGAACCTCTGGTTATCTTAGTTAATGGGGTTCCGACAAAGAATAAGAAAATATGGCAAGATTTAGTAGATGTTAGGAAAGTTAAAAAGGCAACATTGTATTTGAAAAAAAATAATAAATACTATAAGAATGTATATGTTGCAGAAGAGGAAGTAAGTGAGGAAGAGGATAGCGATTTGTGTGCTGGTCAAATTGAGAAAGTAGAACCCTCTACTAGTGAAGAAATATATGAACATTATAGTGTTCATGCTTTGCATTCCAAGGAAGTCATGGGGAATGCTATTGAGTTGTTTCAAATGAAACAAGCCAAAGGGAGTCCCATTAGTGTTTGGGAGGAAAGTTTGGAAGCTCGGTGTTTCCCACAGCTTTTTCCAACAGGTCAGGGAGGAAGATATGATGAGCGACCTCATCAAATTCCTGCTTCTGAATACCGGACTTTGCGATTGTATGCAGGAGATGCTAGGTTTCGACAATGCATTCCCTATTTGTTTCATCTCCTGTTTGAAAGCGGTCTGTCTGGACTGTCATATGCAGTGAACCACATCTTGAAAAGTGGTATACACATGCAAAACATCTCGGCAAGTGACTTTATGGATAAAGTCAATGTCCAAGACAGTATTTTGGATTCTCACCTGATTAATCTCATGGCGTGTCAGCGTGGTACTAATGAGTACTGGTACCGTCGTCATGGTGATTTAAAATGTATGCTGAGGAACTTAGGTACTCCCACATGGTTCCTCACTCTGAGCTGTGCCGAGTATGGCTGGGAAGACTTACTTGAATTTCTACGAGAGGCAAATGCTAACGTAGATAACATCGAATTCAAGACACCCGGAGAACTGTGCTCTTTGGATCCAGTCAATGTATGTAGGTACTTCAATCATAGATTTGAAGCTATGATGTCTTTCATCATGAATAAGAAGAATCCACCTCTTGGAGAGGTGTCGGATTTCTTCTGGAGAAAGGAGTACCAAGCAAGAGGTGCTCCTCATATACATATGTTGCTGTGGATCAAGGATGCACCTAAATTTGGAACGGATCCAGAAGACTCAGTGATGAGTTTCATCCAACAGTATTCTATGTGTGCTGTTCCAAACGCAAAGGAGAAGAAAAGCCTAAGAGAAAAAGTTCTGCGTTTCCAAAGCCATCGATGTGGAAAGTACTGCCGTCGTAAATTCCGAAACAAGGACAAGTTCTACACCAAATGTCGTTTCGGTTTTCCACGACCGGTGATTTCTAAAGGAAGAGTAAACAGTTTGATGTCTTCGCTGCGACATAATGTCATGAAGAAATCACCTAAAAACACATACAATTTGAAGAGGAACGAAGAGTCCAAGTACATCAACGACTACAACCCGGTGATTTTGTCCATGTGGAATGCTAACATGGATATACAGTTTGTGGCTGATAACTGTATGGCTGTGGCTCGGTATGTGACGTCTTACATCACCAAAAAAGAGAAGACAGAATTGAAGGATATGTGGGAGGACATTTCCCATGAAAAGAGCCTCAGCAAGAAGTTGTACAGTTTCAGTCTGAAGATGTTGTCGCATCGAGAAATTGGAGCTTCTGAATGCTCTGACCGGTTGTCTTCAGCAAGTCTCTATGCCAAGTCCAGGAGTATCGTTTGGGCGAGTCTTGGTCTTGCTGCAACGCGTAATCGAGTTCTGAAACCTGTGCGGGAAATTGAGTATTTGGCGGAAAAGGAGCCAAACAGTACCGACATTTTGAAGACCAACATGTTGGATACATATTATCCAAATAGAAGCAGTCACTTCGACAATGTTTGTCTGTATGAGGTTCTTCAAAATTACATATTCAAGAGGAACATCAAAGAAGATACTGAGAAAGGAGTGTATGCTGTAATAGGAAGTGAGGGATGTCTGGTCAAGCAAAGAAAATGCCACTTGGTAAACCATCGAAAATTGAGTGGCGAATCTCCTGAAAAAAAGGAGTTTTTCTATTTAGCACTTTTGCAACTTTTCAAGCCTTGGCGTGCAGAAGAGGAACTGCTTGGAGATTTCCTCTGTTACGAAGACTCTTTCAATGCCGCCAAGGAGACCATAGAATGTCCTGCTTTTCCCAAATATGTAGAAATGTTGATTGCGGAAATTGAGCAGGAAGCAACGATTGCAGCCGAGATTGCCAGAGACAGTTCTCAGGACAGTCAGAGTTCTGCTTCATTGAGTCAGGATCCACTAGGAGGACCTGTTGTCGAAAATGAAGCTGCCACTGCCATGAATGAAGTGGAAAGAGCCATGGCACATGCTCAGGAGGATGCGGTTAACTTAGAAGAGTTGGAAAGACAACTCAACGTTGAGCAGAGGAAAATATATGACGAAGTTACCATGCAAATTGATCATGGATTAAGTCATGACAAGAAAGAGTGCTCATGTACGTCGTTGAAGCCTGTCCGACTGTACGTGAGTGGAGAAGCGGGAACTGGAAAAAGTTTCCTCATTAAAGCAATTTCATGCTATTTGCAGGAAAGGACAGAGTCATCGCTGTCTTGTGTTGTCACCGCTCCAACTGGACTGGCAGCACATAACATTAAAGGGATTACTTTACATCGTTTACTGATGCTGCCAGTGGAGCATGACAACAAATTACAATATCACAAGCTATCTGGAGATGCTTGTTTTGAAGTTTCAAGAATCTTGAGGAAAATGAAACTTCTTATCATTGACGAAGTAAGCATGGTTTCCAATGTCATGCTTGCCTTTGTGCATTTGAGAATGCAAGAAGTTCTCAAAACAGAGTATGATGTGTTATTTGGTGGCAAACACATCATTGTTTTCGGAGATCTTCTGCAGCTGACACCAGTGAAAGGGCAACCTGTGTTCAAAATGCTCACGCATGAAGATACCAGGAAGTGCCTAGGCAGCATTGGCAACGTCAATATATGGTTAAACTTCAATTATGCTGAACTGCATGAAAATATGCGTCAGGCGAAGGATGAAGTTTACAAGACTATTCTACAAGATGTTAGAATTGGAAAAGTGACCGAGCATGGGAAAGAAGCTTTACATGCACGATTACTGTCAAATTTATATCCAGAACAAGATGTTGTGCCTGAGAATATTTTTCAGAAAATTACTGATAAGAAATCTGGAATATGTTTGATGCCAACTCTTGCAGAATGTGCCAAATTCAACAACAAAATGTTGCATTTAGAAAAGCAAGAGATTGTGAAACTGGAAGCTATTGACAGAGTAGAGCATATGGGATCAACAATTATTTTGTCTGAGAATCTGAAAACAAAATTGGATTCATTAGAGAAGAGTATATCTAAAACTGCAGGTTTTGAAAAGACTCTGAATGTGTGCTTGAACTGCCGTATAATTTTAAGAAGGAATTTACATGTTGAAAGAGGTCTGGTAAATGGATCAATGGGTAATGTTGTTGATTTTGTAAAATACAGAAATAGAGATGGAATTGAATTTTTAAAAATTAAATTTGATGGCATTGAGGAAGTACAGCTAATTGGTCGTTGCTCTGCTAGATTTTTGCTTGTAAAAGACTTATATGTTCGCCGTAAGCAGTTTCCTGTTTGCTTGGCATATGCGGTGACAATCCATAAATCGCAAGGTTTAAGTGTAGACTGTGCATTGGTGAATATTGGCAGTTCTGTGTTCAAGGAGGGTATGGCATACGTGGCATTGTCACGAGTTAGAACTTTATCGGGATTGTACTTGATTGAGTGTGATGTCACAAACATTTGTGCGGATCTAGATTGTGTTAAGGAATACAATAGGTTAAGAAGAGAGTATGCGTCACATTTGCCTCAGTATCCTTTGTTTGAGAAACGTGTGGTAGGCCGGAAACGAAGAAATGTGACCAATACTGGGGAGGTTGTAGCAAAAAGACGAAAAGTCGATGAACCTAAAATTACAAGCAGAAACAAAAAGGATTCTGTTGAAGATGTTGTTGGTTTTCAATTTGAAAACAGTTCTGGTGTCAACTGCTATGCTAATGTAGTGGTTAATGTTTTGTTTTCTCTAGAAAATGTAAAAGAAGAGATTGTGGTCAATTCTGATCAAAGATTTTGCAGTTTGTTAAATTCTGTGTTAGAGAAATCTAGCACTGATAGAAGAAACATAGAAAGTGTGTCTGAAATTCGAAATCTGTTAGACAGATGTTCAGGCCAAACACAATTCTCTCAAAATATTCAGCAAGATTGTCAGGAGTTTTTAATGTATATGCTTGATGTATTGCATGCTGAAGGTGTAGATGTAGATCAGCTGTTTGGGCTTTCTTATCAATGGCAGCATGACTGCGAGAACTGTATGGTATCAAGTACTACTAGTGTAGACTCAGAAAGATTTATATATTTAACTTTGCCAGACAGTAAATCAGTCTCCTTTAATAAGCTAGTAAAAGCAGCTGATCACAACATGGAGTGTAGCCAATGTAAATCTGAAATGATGTCCACATTATTTATACGAACATATGGCCAGTATGTCATTTTAATGTTCCAACGATGTAGGCCTGATGGAACAAAATTGACAACTTTAATTAAAAATGTTGTAGCTTCGCAGTTGTCAAGATCAGGAAGGACTTTTGTAACTGCAGCAATTATATATCATGACGGCCCTTCAATAACATCAGGACATTACACAGCTTATTTAAAGTCTAGAAATGGCTGGTCATTCTGCAACGATTCTGTTTTAATTTTCAAAAAAAAATTGCCGTATGACCTTAAAAACTCTTACCTGGTGTTTTTAAAACCAAAATTTTAGGGAAATAATCTTGGGATGTGCTCTGTGGAATTTCAAGAAGTTCTAATGGCTCCTACACAATTTGGCCTTGAGGATAAGTGTAGTTCAGAGACATAACTTCTAACCATAAGACTGGACGTCATGGAGAAATAAGTGCACTTTGAATGAGTTCAGAAAAACTATTTCTTTTTATAAGCTAATTGAAGCAGCCAATCAAAACATAGAGTAGAGGGAATGTAAGTCTGCAACGCTGTCTACTGTTTTACATTGCTTTGTGATTGAAAGTGATGTAGAGAATTAAATAATTGTAGTAGTCATAGAGTTAGTGTAAGTCTGCTTCATAGTAAGCAGTATCAGTGTCATAGGAAATGTAGAACATGACTGAGCAAGAAGGGGAAGATATTACTATTCCAGGATTGTGAAAATGATCTTCAACATTTTAATTCTGAAAGTTGCGGAAATGCGAAATGACGGGATTGGCTTACAAGAAATCCAAGAGTTATAGATGGGTCTGACAAGATTTGGCCTTGTGGAAACTTGTGGTAGAGAGCAAGAAGTCATTTATTGCATGTAACATGTTTTTAAAAACGATGGAGATTTTCTTTCAGAAAGTGGCGGGCTGAAAGTAATAACAGCACAAAAGAGTGTAAGCTGTTCATAGGACATCCTTTGACGTCATGGAAAGTAAGTTAACTTTAAGGAGTTCTGAATTCTGATTTCTTATGTTGTATGGGTTTTTTAAACACAATCATTTTGATTGTGTTTTTTTTTCCCCGCTGTTATATGATGAATACCTTCAAGTCACTGTTTTTAGTGAATTTTGATACATTCTGAGAACAGCAAAAATAAACCATTTAACATGTATAATTAATTCTGTACTGTTTGCATTTATGATGTATATGTAGAACTGTGTAGGAGGCATGGAGAAGGTGAGGCTTCTGTAAGTGTCAAAGTTGTTGCATGCAGTGCTGCACTTCTGCGTATTCTTTCATATGCTAGACTACATCTGCACAATGAGATACCTAAGCAAAGGAAACACAAGTAATGTGATTGTGAAATGAGCAAAATAAATTGCACGTATTTCAATTACATCACCTGTGTTTCCTATCATTACGAATCACATTGTGCAGATCAAGTTTAGGTCTGTCCAGGGAAACATAGGAGGTTTGGACTTTGTTCAAGAGTGCAGTGGACATGACTCACTTCATTGGTAGACCTTTACATGTATTATGTCCTCTATTCTCTTCAACAACTCGAAATTTCATCTGCAACCCTGAGTAGGCCTCACCTCAAACAAACCTCTGGATAGGACACATCTTATTGGCATCCTGAAGCAATTATTTAAAATTTTAGTGTCTTGCGACACTTTTCTGAGACAACAGCAATGCAAAAGATGCACCATGTTTTAAGATAGGCCTCACTTCATCTGCATCAAGATACTGTTAGTTTAAAATGTATATCTTTAGGACTGTGTAGGGGGCCTGGAGAAGCAGAAGCTTCTGTAAGTGTCAAAGTTGTTGAAAAACTGTTTGTCCTTCAATCTTTTCCCTTGTCTTTTGTAATTTTTAAATACATGTTTTAATATTTTTGAAATGTTTGTTCTCTCTTTCACAGATTGAAAGTATAAAAACAAAAAGTGAGTAATTTAACGACAATTATAAGGTAAATGCTTTGTACTCTTTTCGTTACATTTCTATCACATTCACCTACTATTAGTTCCACTGCTTCATTTCTTTAACCCTCAGTTTCCTGCCTTTGCTACTTCCCTCATTCCTTTCTCTATTACCTACTTACTCAACTCCTTCCACTCTTTTTCTCAGTCCCTCTCTTCTCATAGTTCCTCACTCTTGTTCACTCACTCTGTCTCTATTACTCTTAGTGTCTTTGACTGATCACTCTATCACTACTTGTTCATAATGCTTTCTCTGTGTAGTTGAAGCACACTAAGGGGAATATTATGAACACAGCCAATAAAATTATTGCTCTTTTTATTGGCAGAAAACTGGTTAAAAAGTGGTTTTAGCGGCAGTTTTCTGCCGCAAAAGCAGCTTTAGCGACACATTTCTGCCAATAAAAGCTGCAAAACTTTTATTGCCTATGTTGATGATATGGCTCTATGTTACTTACATTTCTTTGCTGTTTCAATTAATCTTTTTCTGTTATTTTTTGTTTTCTGTTTTCTATTTTTTCTCTCTGTTATTCCTCATGTTTTAATCTTATTTTGAACATTCACTCACATTCTCCAAGAAACTCTTCTTTGTTAATGTTATACTCTCTTTTTTTTTCTTTCACTTCGTTATATATTTTGTTTTTCACAATTATACCCTCTTCCGTCTTTTCTTCGGTAAATAGATCTATTAAACAGTATCTCTTCTTTACTCCCTATAGCTGTCTTTCTTTTAACATCACTCTCTGTTTACTTTCCTTATACTTACTCTTTTTAAAAAAAAAAAAAATGTGGGGTTAGCTCCCGGTCCGCGTACCGGGAAGCTAACCCGGGAGCGAACCAAAAGAAATAGAGCTTGCCAGAGTGCTAAACATTCTAGCAATTTTTTTTGAAAGGGAAGGTAGTTCTGAAAATAACTTTTTTTTAAATATTTTTGTTGTTTTATATATTTTATTTTTTTTTTGAATTTTTTTTGTTTTTTTTGTATTTTTTGAACGATTTTATATTTTTTTTGGTTTTTTTTGGTGGGGGGGAAACAACAAAAAACAGGCGTTGAAAAGGGCTCAACAGGAGCAAAAAAAAATTACTGGGGGCGGTTAGGGCAATCATGGTGTTCATATGCTAGGTTTATAGCATTTATGCTCATGTTGCCACAAGCTAACAATGCACGACAGTGCATACAAGAGTGAATCATGTGCCCAAAATTTTCTTGAATATTTGGCACAGTTTCCCGTGCCTCTTCTGGTGTTAATGCAATTGGTAATGTTGGTCTGGCCATAGGAGTTGGTCTTGGATTGTCCTGCATATCCCTTATTTCCGCCCGGCTGTAATTTAGTGGATGCTTCCTTGTCATGTGCCTGTGCATTGTGTGATTTCCGTAGCTATATTTCTTGTCCGTCCCTCTTGATAATTGTTCTTTGCATATGCGGCAGGTGACATACCTCGCATTGACTTTTTTTTGGCCACGAGGGATCGAATAAAACTGCCAGATGAAACTGGCTTTCTTTCTGGAAACCCGGGGCACCTCTTCTAAGAACTGTGGTTCTTCTCCCTCCTCATCCATTTCTTCATCTTCCTCCTCAGTGTTGGTAATGACCTGGGGAGGTGGTCCTCTCTTCCCATGAGGAGGTGGAGGTGGTGGTGGGGGTCCACCAGCTGAAGCTACCAATGAAGCCATTTTCCAACAAGCAAAATAGGTCTTCCTCTCACAATGATGAAAGTCAGAGTGAGGAAAGAAGGAGGGGTTTTCATCATTTGGGAAAAACAATACTTCTCAACCAATGAAAAGTGTTATTTTTAGGTCACCTGACCTAGCCTTACATCATTATGAAACCAAAAGTGAAATGAACCAATGAAAAGTTTTATTAACAAGTCACATGACCTCTCACGCTCATGTTACGCGCTGCGGAACGCGCCCCGGTTAGCTTCCGGGTCGCTAAGCTTCGCGCCCCGGTCCACGTCCCGGGACACTTCCGGGTGCGCTAACGAGGTACGTCACAAGACGCATTACGCGGCAATGCGATACGTCGCGTTTTCGCGACGCGCCGTGGCTCGCTTCCGGGGAGCTGCGTTTCGCGCCTCGGTCCGTGCCCCGGGGCACTTCCGGGTGCGCTAACGCAGTACGTCATAAGACGCATTACGCGGCAACGCGATACCGTCACTATGTTGATTTTTTACCGGTTCGCGGACCGGGTCGCGGCATCAAATTGAGCTAACGGGAAGCTTCCCGGTCCGCGGACCGGGAGCGAAACAAAAAAAATATTTAAAAAAAATTATTAATAAACATATAAAATATATTTTTGGATTTAAATAAGAATACATTTTACAGCTATAGATATTTGCTATTAAAAAACCATTGAAATTCACTGAAAAAACCATAGGTTATAAACCATATATAGTTAGGAATTAGCATTTACAAAACCTTGAAAATTCACTGAAAAAACCATAGGTTATACACCATATATAGTTAGGAATTAGCATTTTTAAAACCTTATTTTACTCACACAAAACCATTGAAATTCCATATATAGTTAGTTGCACTAACTATATATCGCGCACCCGCAATCCACTGCTGATGATGTCACATATTACATCATTCATGACATGGTCAGTGACATCACTGATGACATCACTGATGACATCTCAAATGACATCACTGATGACATCACTGATAACAACATCCAGTGATTTTATGTTTCTGTAAAGTTTAAATATGTCTTACATATTGAAGAATGAGTGGATGTATAAGTGTCTGGACGAAGGATTTAGTAGGTGCATGACTGACTGTATGAGTGAGTGATTAAATGTATCTCACTGAGTGCATGGGTTAGTGACTAAACTGTCTTAATTTGTGCATCATTATGTCTGTTGTTCTGTAAACTGCTGCATGTGTTGATCAGTAGCTATATGAGTAACTATATGGGTTATTGATTGATTGTCCAAGTATTTGTATGGGAGACTGAGTGTGTGTGTGGCTGGCTGGGAGGTGTGTGACTCTGTGCAGATCAATGTGTACTTATATCAATGATTGTATAACAAGGTAAGTATGTGTTAGTATATGTTTGAAAATGTAAGGTGCTCTATGTTTAACTGTATAGACAAGAAAATGGAAGTGTGATTGATTCTTTACAGGACTGACTAGGTGTGTGAGTAACTCCATGGATGAGTGGCAGAGTGTGAGTGTCTGTATAGGTGTATGAGTGCATATGATAGTGTTGTAAAGATGAGTGATTGTATGTATGAATGATTGTATGGGTGAATGAGTGAATGTGTGTGTAGACGTAGGAATCAGTGAGTACATATGTAGTAACTAGTATTGGTGTGTCAATGGTTTCAAAAATTATACTCTGTATTTAACACTGGGTGAAACAGAGGTTATATTAAAATGTGAGGAGATGCATTGTATTGTCACATGAATGATATCATCAGTGATGTGGTCATTGATGTCAAATGAGATGTCATCAGTGATGTCATCAGTGATGTCATTTGAGATGTCATCAGTGATGTCATCAGTGATGTCACTGACCATGTCATGAATGATGTAATATGTGACATCATCAGCAGTGGATTGCGGGTGCGCGATATATAGTTAGTGCAACTAACTATATATGGAATTTCAATGGTTTTGTGTGAGTAAAATAAGGTTTTAAAAATGCTAATTCCTAACTATATATGGTGTATAACCTATGGTTTTTTCAGTGAATATATATATATATATATATATATATATCAGTCGCCAGTAGGTAGTTATAGTTAGGACCTATTTTCCATAGGAAATCCTCAACATTCTGTTCTATTCCATTCTATTCCTAATAACTTTGGCTATGGTTGACGAATCTTCGCGAAATTTTCAAATCTTTTGGCCAGCTCCAGTCTGCTCCTATCGTGCTGAACGGAATTACACCAAATTTGGCAAAGAGGTAGTCCTTGGTTGAGACTCATGCCTTTTTGTTAAATGGTCTAAATCTGTTCTGTAGTTGCTGAGAAAATCAAAAGTAAAATTACATATATATCTATGGGCGTGGTGGATCCGCTCACCCTGAGCACACCCTCCGCGCACCCTCCCAATCACGAGCTGCATGCTAATTCGCTGTCAACTGGCTGTCATCACTCCAAACCAGAAAGCGTTAGCAGCTATTTTGTGCCTCGGTAGAACGGAGGCACAAGAAATCTTTGAAAAAATAGCACAAGATGCAAAAAGGGGGCAGGGTAGAAACACTCTGACCCCCTAGGCCTGCCAGGTATCTCCACACTTTTTTTTTTAAAACGGCAAAATCCGTGCAGGGTGCGCGGATTCTGTTGTTAAAAAAAATAAATGAAGCATGCTTCGAAGATAATTAGCCCCGTGGGGGCCAAGTCCCGGGGGCATGCTTAAAAGAAAGTGTGGGGGCCCAATCCCTCCACTCACTGCCCCAGGGACCGCCACCCTCCAGGGCAAAGCATTAATAGTAGCAGGGGGCACAGGCCCCCGCAGCCCCGGGGACCGCCATCCCCGGGGCTTGTGAATATTATGTTGGGGTGCCTCTAAGGCTCCCCCAAGCCATGGGGACCGCCACCCCCGGGGCTCAACTTAATTGTTATTGTGGGGGGCACTCTGCCCCCCCTGCAGCCTGAGTGCCCCCCGCAGCCTCAGGGACTGCCACCGCCTGGGCCCTCTTTTAAAAAAAATAGCCTATGTGGTGGGCTCAAGCCCCCCACACCCCCCGGGGACCGCCACCTCCTTTGGGCTCTAAATATTCAAATTGGGGGTCCGTGACGGACCACCCAGCCCTGGGGACCACCAACTCCCCGGGGCTTTGCTAATGGTGGGAGGGTGACCGGCATGGACTGGCAGTGTGTGACCGGCCTTGACTGGCGGTGGGTGACCGGCATGGACTGGTGGTGTGTGACCGGCCTTGACTGGCGGTGGGTGACCGGCCTGGACTGGCGGGGTGTGACCGGCCTTGACTGGCGGTGGGTGACTGGCATGGACTGGCAGTGGGTGACCGGCCTGGACTGGCGGGGTGTGACCGGCACGGACTGGCGGTGGGTGACCGGCATGGACTGGCGGTGGATGAGGCAATAACACTGTAAGGGGTCGTTTCAACTGCCATTTCAGATTGCATCATCAAATGTATGTGTTTGCCTGCACCGCCACTGCCGAAGGCGTGCACCGCCATAGCGGCGCCAGTGAGTGACAGATTTCAAATGATGCACCGCCGCGGTAGTGCGCACATGCATTTTCCCGGGGTGCAACCGGGATGGTCATTGACCATACAGCATATGTCATGCATATTTGATGTGTAATCGGTCATCTCCTGTGTTGGTGGAAGGCGTCCCCAGATGGCTTATGTACACACACTGCATGTCTCCGCACACATGTAATCTTCTTACTTGTACGAGTGTGTCAGGACATGTCCGGAATGCTGTAAAATTTTTGATGTGTAGTCTATGGACCAAATCCACGTGCGACATTCATGTCCATTTTTTGCATATGTGCTCAGACTGTAGACCTTGCCAGTGTTTAACAAAGGCTAGTGTTGTGGGCCAAAGTAGCGTCAGATGTGCATTGCGACGTGTTGACGTTTTGGTCTTGTGGACACACGTGTTCATTTCTACACATCTACTCAGTATCGCAAGGGTGTGTACACACATTCCTTATCTGTTGTGAGTGTGTTGTTTGGGTGTGCAAGTAACAATGATGTGTGTGTACATGTATTCTGTGTATGCGTGTCTGTTGTTGTGGGCCCATGCATGTCAGCTGAGTGGGCATTGTCTGTGTGTTCATGGGTGCATGAACACAAGTAGGGTGTCTTCCAAATTCATGTTGTTTGTGCACATACATGTGTCTCTATGTGGACGCTTGTCCACATATGGGCCCTCAGTCATGTGTTGTTGCAAGATGTTTTAACATGTGTGCACGTTACATTGTACATGTTAGCCCACAGGATGTTCTTTGTGGCTGTACATTGTGTGTAGTCAGCTCTATTTTCTGAGATATTGTGGCGGTCACACATATCATCACTGTCTGCAACATGTATTATTAGCATTGTGGTGCTCAAGATGTGATAGTGTTGCACAGCTATGCGTTGTTGGTCATTTGACATCTGCTGCCATGTACTCCCACAGAGGAGGACTCCAAATGTGCATCGACCATACACTTTGCTGGAGGACATGGTTGACGAGGAGGTGATCCGCAACTACCGGCTTCACCGACTGAGATTACAGGAGCTTGTCACACAATTGTCACCTCATCTGCAGCCACGCAGGACATATCCTGGAGCTTTCACACCCACAGCAAAGGTGATGGCGGCACTACATTTCTTTGCGACTGGCACTTTCCAGTACACCGTTGGTCATGCGGGAGGGATGTCACAATCCATGTCAGCATGGTTCTGCGGGATGTCCTGAATGCCATGATGCATTACAAGGATGATTACATCCATTTTCCACGTCAGGCAGAGTTGGCAGCAGTCAAAGGGGACTTCTATGCCCTGGCCCAGTTACCACACGTGGTGGGTTCAATTGATGGGACACATATTGGTCTCATACCATCCCAGGCACGTGAAGCTGTATATAGGAATCGGAAGCACTACCATTCGATCAACGTGCAAGTGGTGTGCCTGGCTGACAACATCATCTTGCATGTGTGTGCCAGATTTCTTGGTTCCGCCCATGACTCCCACATCATGCGGAGCAGCATTGTCCCCCAACTGATGGCTAATCTGTGTCCAGAACGTGCGTGGCTTGTAGGTGAGTGTGCTGAACGGACAATTGTGTTGTCAGTGTGTTGTGAGGACAATTGTGTTGTATGTGTGGCATGGTGTTTCCACAATTCATGGTTATGACATTTGAGTCTGTCATCACTCCACCTAGGTGACTCGGCGTACCCAAACACGCCGTGGCTGCTGAGCCCCATCAGGAATCCTACTACCCCTGGTGAATTGCGTTATAATGATGCCCATGGGAGGACACGTCGAGTGATAGAACGTACATTTGGGCTGCTGAAGTCTAGGTTTCGATGCCTGGATAAAACCGGAGGGGCCCTGCCATACTCACCAGTCAAAGTATGCAAAATCGTGATTGGCTGCTGCATGCTCCACAACCTGGCCTTGCGCAATAACATAGAACTGATCATGGACCCTGAAGACCAACAGGTTGCTCAATCTCCTTTCCCACCCATGTCGACTGATAAGGATAGTGGTGAGGAAGAAGGTGTGGACCAGAGGCGTCAGCTCATTGATCGCTATTTCCCTTGAATGTGAGTAACTACCGCTTGTACAGCCAGACAATGCGTGATGTATGTTTGGTGGTGGAGTGTGGATGTGGTGTGTCTATGCAGCCTGTTCTGGTATGTTCTGTTTGCAAATGTGTGTGTTAGATGGGGTACATGGTATGCTCCCTGATGTGTGTCCTGTGATTCACTTAATTGGTGATGAGTGTGGTTTGTGGGATGTTGCTGTACAGTGTGTTGTGATGGGTGTGAATCTCTTTCCTGACCTGTGTTTGTTGTTCTCTCATTATCCCTAGGTCACTCCCACAGAGGCATGATTCTCAACAACATTGATCCCTGCACCTGGTAACGTTAGATTCTAAGGCATTCATGTGAATAAAACATGGAGGCAACACATCATTGAGTGTCTACGGGATGTTTATTTACAGGTTGAGGATTATTGTTGGTGCATATTTGCAAAGAAGTGTTGGTGGGGGTGTGAGAGTTGAAGGTCATGGCAGATGAAATCACAGTGGGGACACCACAATGTGTGATGTCCAGCTAGTCCAACAGACGTGTGGCAATGGTTGGCATTGTGGGACAGGATAGTTTTCAGGGTGAATGGCAGGCTCAGACAAGGGTGAAGTCATTGGCACTTCTCTTAGAGCGGGTAGGTGGGGCAACCCCACTGTTCTCACCTGCATCCAGCCTCGGACGGCCCCTCCGTCTTGGAGCCAGAGCGGAGACAGCTGTGGGGGCAGGTTGGTCAGGGGCCACCTCCATGTCCGTGGGCTCAGGTGTGGGTGGCAGTGGTGTTGGGGAGCGGTCCCACTGGGCACTAGGGTGAGGGGGGGTGGTGGTGCGCGGGATAGCGAGTCCCTCCACAGAGCAGTTGCTTGGCCCATGATGTCCACAATTTGCCCTATGCGCGTATCTATGGACGCAACAGATTGTTGTTTTCCTGTGAGTCTTGGTGGGCCTGTTCAGAATGTTCCTGCGCCCGCTGATAGGAGGCATTCACTCTTGCAATGGCTTCCAGGGTTTCGCGGCAGGATGTGGTGGGTGTCCTTCCCCACCTCGCCGGACAACTGCACTCCTGGTTGTGTGCTGTGCCCTCACCTGTGTCCTCTCACGTCCACTCTCCCTGCTTGCCTGGGATGTAAATGGCCCATCATCGGCTGATGGGTCAGGCAGGGTGGCACAGGCAGGAGTGGTGGTGGTGGTGGTGGTGGTAGCTGCACAGCTCACTATGGCAGGTGATGGTGTGGTGACACATGCCGTGGTGGTGGAGGCAGTGATGTCCTGTGAGCCTGATAGCCCTGGAAGTCTGCTTGGTCCCGCTTCGTCCTCTGCGTCTGAGCTGGCAATGGGCTCGTCCCCAGAGAGTCCATGCTGTGAGGGGGGCGACTGGTGCTGGCGGTTGGTGCTTGCGCCAGTCAAGTTGCGATCACCTGAGGGACAAGATTATCATGATCAATGCTGTGGACATGACATGGTTTTGGTAACAACATTACTAATCAATTACCTCTCTCATACCCACCACCCACCACCATCCCTCCCTGTGGACATGGGGGCCTGTTGGGAGTTGGAGTGCTGGTCTCACTCTCACCCCCCACCCACCACCAACCTCCCTGTGGACATGAGGGCCTGTTGGGAGTTGTAGTGCTGGTCTCCCACACACCCCACCCACTTCTCTCACACACACCCCCCACCACCATCCCTCCCTGTGGACATGGGGGCCTGTTGGGAGTTGTAGTGCTGGTCTCCCACACACCCCACCCACCTCTCTCACACACCCCACACACCGCCACCCTCCCTGTGGACATGGGGGCCTGTTGGGAGTTATAGTGCTGGTCTCTCTCACACCCCCACCCACCACCACCCTCCCTGTGGACATGGGGGCCTGTTGGGAGTTGTAGTGCTGGTCTCTATCGCAACACCTCACCGCCATCCCTCCCTGTGGACATGGGGGCCTGTTGGGAGTTGTAGTGCTGGTGGCCCACACACCCCACCCACCTCTCTCACACACACCCCCACCGCCATCCCTCCCTGTGGACATGGGGGACTGTTGGGAGTTGTAGTGCTGGTGTCCCACACACCCCACCCACCTCTCTCACACACACCCCCACCACCATCTCTTCCTGGGGACATGGGGGCCTGTTGGGAGTTGTAGTGCTGGTCTCTCCCTCACCCCCCACCCACCACCACCCTCCCTGTGGACATGGGGGCCTGTTGGGAGTTGTAGTGCTGGTCTCTCTCTCACCCCCACCCACCACCACCCTCCCTGTGGACATGGGGGCCTGTTGGGAGTTGTAGTGCTGATCTCTATCGCACCCCCCACCGCCATCCCTCCCTGTGGACATGGGGGCCTGTTGGGAGTTGTAGTGCTGGTCTCCCACACACCCCACCCACATCTCTCACACACACCCCCACCGCCATCCCTTCCTGTGGACATGGGGCCTGTTGGGAGTTGTAGTGCTGGTCTCCCACACACCCCACCCACCTCTCTCACACACCCCACACACCACCACCCTCCCTGTGGACATGGGGGCCTGTTGTGAGTTGTAGTGCTGGTCTCTCTCACACCCCCCACACACCACCGCCCTCCCTGTGGACATGGGGGCCTGTTGGGAGTTGCAGTGCTGGTCTCCCACACACCCCACCCACCTCTCTCATACACCCCACACACCACCACCCTCCCTGTGGACATAGGGGCCTGTTGCGAGTGGTGGTGGTGGTGGTGGTGGTGGTAGCTGCACAGCTCACTATGGCAGGTGATGGTGTGGTGACACATGCCGTGGTGGTGGAGGCAGTGATGTCCTGTGAGCCTGATGGCCCTGGAAGTCTGCTTGGTCCCGCTTCGTCCTCTGCGTCTGAGCTGGCAATGGGCTCGTCCCCAGAGAGTCCATGCTGTGAGGGGGGCGACTGGTGCTGGCGGTTGGTGCTTGCGCCAGTCAAGTTGCGATCACCTGAGGGACAAGATTATCATGATCAATGCTGTGGACATGACATGGTTTTGGTAACAACATTACTAATCAATTACCTCTCTCATACCCACCACCCACCACCATCCCTCCCTGTGGACATGGGGGCCTGTTGGGAGTTGGAGTGCTGGTCTCACTCTCACCCCCCACCCACCACCACCCTCCCTGTGGACATGAGGGCCTGTTGGGAGTTGTAGTGCTGGTCTCCCACACACCCCACCCACTTCTCTCACACACACCCCCCACCACCATCCCTCCCTGTGGACATGGGGGCCTGTTGGGAGTTGTAGTGCTGGTCTCCCACACACCCCACCCACCTCTCTCACACACCCTACACACCACCACCCTCCCTGTGGACATGGGGGCCTGTTGGGAGTTATAGTGCTGGTCTCTCTCACCCCCCCCACCCACCACCACCCTCCCTGTGGACATGGGGGCCTGTTGGGAGTTGTAGTGCTGGTCTCTATCGCAACACCCCACCGCCATCCCTCCCTGTGGACATCGGGGCCTGTTGAGAGTTGTAGTGCTGGTGGCCCACACACCCCACCCACCTCTCTCACACACACCCCCACCGCCATCCCTCCCTGTGGACATGGGGGACTGTTGGGAGTTGTAGTGCTGGTGTCCCACACACCCCACCCACCTCTCTCACACATACCCCACCACCATCTCTTCCTGGGGACATGGGGGCCTGTTGGGAGTAGTAGTGCTGGTCTCTCCCTCACCCCCCACCCACCACCACCCTCCCTGTGGACATGGGGGCCTGTTGGGAGTTGTAGTGCTGGTCTCTCTCTCACCCCCACCCACCACCACCCTCCCTGTGGACATGGGGGCCTGTTGGGAGTTGTAGTGCTGATCTCTATCGCACCCCCCCACCGCCATCCCTCCCTGTGGACATGGGGGCCTGTTGGGAGTTGCAGTGCTGGTCTCCCACACACCCCACCCACCTCTCTCACACACACCCCCACCGCCATCCCTCCCTGTGGACATGGGACCTGTTGGGAGTTGTAGTGCTGGTCTCCCACACACCCCACCCACCTCTCTCACACACCCCACACACCACCACCCTCCCTGTGGACATGGGGGCCTGTTGTGAGTTGTAGTGCTGGTCTCTCTCACACCCCCCACCCACCACCACCCTCCCTGTGGACATGGGGGCCTGTTGGGAGTTGCAGTGCTGGTCTCCCACACACCCCACCCACCTCTCTCATACACCCCAAACACCACCACCCTCCCTGTGGACATAGGGGCCTGTTGCGAGTTGTAGTGCTGGTCTCTCTCACACACCCCACCCACCACCACCCTCCCTGTGGACATGGGGGCCTGTTGGGAGTTGCAGTGCTGGTCTCCCACACACCCCACCCACCTCTCTCACACACACCCCCCACCGCCATCCCTCCCTGTGGACATGAGGGCCTGTTGGGAGTTGAAGTGCTGGTCTCTCTCACCCCCCCACCCACCACCACCCTCCCTGTGGACATGGGGGCCTGTTGGGCGTTCTAGTGCTGGTCTCCCACACACCCCACCCACCTCTCTCATACACCCCAAACACCACCACCCTCCCTGTGGACATGGGGGCCTGTTGGGAGTTGGAGTGCTGGTCTCACTCTCACCCCCCACCCACCACCACCCTCCCTGTGGACATGAGGGCCTGTTGGGAGTTGTAGTGCTGGTCTCCCACACACCCCACCCACTTCTCTTATACACACACCCCACCACCATCCCTCCCTGTGGACATGGGGGCCTGTTGGGAGTTGTAGTGCTGGTCTCCAACACACCCCACCCACCTCTCTCACACACCCTACACACCACCACCCTCCCTGTGGACATGGGGGCCTGTTGGGAGTTATAGTGCTGGTCTCTCTCACACCCCCCACCCACCACCACCCTCCCTGTGGACATGGGGGCCTGTTGGGAGTTGTAGTGCTGGTCTCTATCGCAACACCCCACCGCCATCCCTCCCTGTGGACATCGGGGCCTGTTGGGAGTTGTAGTGCTGGTGGCCCACACACCCCACCCACCTCTCTCACACACACCCCCACCGCCATCCCTCCCTGTGGACATGGGGGACTGTTGGGAGTTGTAGTGCTGGTGTCCCACACACCCCACCCACCTCTCTCACACACACCCCACCACCATCTCTTCCTGGGGACATGGGGGCCTGTTGGGAGTAGTAGTGCTGGTGTCTCCCTCACCCCCCACCCACCACCACCCTCCCTGTGGACATGGGGGCCTGTTGGGAGTTGTAGTGCTGGTCTCTCTCTCACCCCCACCCACCACCACCCTCCCTGTGGACATGGGGGCCTGTTGGGAGTTGTAGTGCTGATCTCTATCGCACCCCCCCACCGCCATCCCTCCCTGTGGACATGGGGGCCTGTTGGGAGTTGTAGTGCTGGTCTCCCACACACCCCACCCACCTCTCTCACACACACCCCCACCGCCATCCCTCCCTGTGGACATGGGACCTGTTGGGAGTTGTAGTGCTGGTCTCCCACACACCCCACCCACCTCTCTCACACACCCCACACACCACCACCCTCCCTGTGGACATGGGGGCCTGTTGTGAGTTGTAGTGCTGGTCTCTCTCACACCCCCCACCCACCACCACCCTCCCTGTGGACATGGGGGCCTGTTGGGAGTTGCAGTGCTGGTCTCCCACACACCCCACCCACCTCTCTCATACACCCCAAACACCACCACCCTCCCTGTGGACATAGGGGCCTGTTGCGAGTTGTAGTGCTGGTCTCCCTCACACACCCCACCCACCACCACCCTCCCTGTGGACATGGGGGCCTGTTGGGAGTTGCAGTGCTGGTCTCCCACACACCCCACCCACCTCTCTCACACACACCCCCCACCGCCATCCCTCCCTGTGGACATGAGGGCCTGTTGGGAGTTGAAGTGCTGGTCTCTCTCACCCCCCCACCCTCCACCACCCTCCCTGTGGACATGGGGGCCTGTTGGGCGTTCTAGTGCTGGTCTCCCACACACCCCACCCACCCCACCCACCTCTCTCACACACCCCTCCACCGCCATCCCTCCCTGTGGACTTGGGGGGCCTGTTGGGAGTTGTGGTGTTGGTTGCTCTGACAAGATGCAAGCAAGGAACGTAGGAGGCAACATTTGTAGTTGGTCATGGTGGGTGCATTTAAGCTGAGGACTTCACATTTGGCTGACTGTGTGTTCCACATGCATGGATTGGGGCCAGGGAGATGTGTCTTGTCAGTTGTGCATGGCAGACCATGGCAGCGTGATTGTGGTCATTTGTTTGTACTTACCAGCCTCTTCTCCCTCCTCGATTCCTTCCAGGCTCTCAGGGTGCAGTATGCCCAGCACCTTCTCCTCCCATTCATCAAATGGTAAGGGCTCCGGGTGGAGTGCCGCCGCCAGTGTGGTTTGCCCGCAGGTGGTTCTTCGCCCTGATGCCTTTCACCCTTGCCTTGAGGTCGTGCCACCGCCTCTGGATGTCGTGTTTTGTGCGTAGCACGGTCCCTGACACACTCACTCTGGTCACTATCCTGTCCCACATGTGGTTTTTGGTTGCCAAGGTTATCTGCTGGACTAGGTTGCCGAAGAGCTGTGGTTCGACATGGATGATTTCATCCACCATGACATTCAACTCAGTGTCAGTGAATTTTGGACTTTTCCTGGGTGCCATGGTGTGTGATGTGCAAAGTGTTGGTGTGGGATGTGCAGGTGTGTGGTGTGTAGGGATGGTATTGGGTTGGGTTGTGTGGTGTGTGTGTTTGTGAGCAGGTAGTATGTGTGTTTGTGTGTGTCTGCTGCTCGTGGTGATGTGGCTCTTGCTTGCAGCTATGCTGTGATGCAAAGGACTGTGGTAGTGGGAGGGTATCTTTTTATACTCTGTGTGGTGGTGGTGTCCCAATGGTTGTAGGCAATCAGGTGTTCTGTGGGTGTGGTGATTTTTGTGCATTTTTCGGAGCTGGGGGGGTGTCATTGGGGCGTGTAGTTGCTGGTGGTTGGGTGTTCGGTTTGATGTATTTTCTATTTACTTCCGTCTGCCATTTTGTAATTGGTTTGACGGCAGGGATGGTGTTTGAGTGGTACTTCCGCTGTCATGGTCAGTTTTCGAAGGTATTGTTTCCGCGACGGTGGAGGACGGCGGTGAGTTCCGTTGGAATGGCGGCATTATCCTAATCGCACGGACGGACCCTCTGCAGGTATGGCGGCGGTTGGGCCTGTTCCCGCGGTCAGGTCCGTCCGCGGTGGTGGGTGTTCTATTGGTTCCGTCCGCCGTGGACGGTGTTAGATGTGTTCCGTATGCCGCGGACGGTGTTTGATGTGATCCGTCTGCCGCGGTCGGAGTTTCTTGACATGGATATCCTAATCGCAACCACGGATTCTCCGCGGTGCGGGCGGGGGTGATTTTTCCGCGGCCATGGCGGACGGTATCCGTTTCCATCCGCCTTCCTATTAGACCACTACGTTTGGATTTAAAAAAAAAGAGAGAGCCATCTCTCGCTTTCAAAGTGCAAACCCGATTGCTTTTCCACATGGGGAGCTGCATGTTATCAGCTCCCCATGTGGAAAAGCAATGCCGGCTGGGACCGTGGGGGCATTGGGGCTCCCCCCACGGTCCACAACATTTTATATAGGCCCCAGGGAGAATAGAAATTGGGCGTATCTATGGACGCAACAGATTGCTGTTTTCCTGTGAGTCTTGGTGGGCCTGTTCAGACTGTTCCTGCGCCCGCTGATAGGAGGCATTCACTCTTGCAATGGCTTCCAGGGTTTCGCGGCAGGATGTGGTGGGTGTCCTTCCCCACCTCGCCGGACAACTGCACTCCTGGTTGTGTGCTGTGCCCTCACCTGTGTCCTCTCACGTCCACTCTCCCTGCTTGCCTGGGATGTAAATGGCCCATCATCGGCTGATGGGTCAGGCAGGGTGGCACAGGCAGGAGTGGTGGTGGTGGTGGTGGTGGAGGTGGTGGTGGTAGCTGCACAGCTCACTATGGCAGGTGATGGTGTGGTGACACATGCCGTGGTGGTGGAGGCAGTGATGTCCTGTGAGCCTGATGGCCCTGGAAGTCTGCTTGGTCCCTCTTCGTCCTCTGCATCTGAGCTGGCAATGGGCTCGTCCCCAGAGAGTCCATGCTGTGAGGGGGGCGACTGGTGCTGGCGGTTGGTGCTTGCGCCAGTCAAGTTGCGATCACCTGAGGGACAAGATTATCATGATCAATGCTGTGGACATGACATGGTTTTGGTAACAACATTACTAATCAATTACCTCTCTCATACCCACCACCCACCACCATTCCTCCCTGTGGACATGGGGGCCTGTTGGGAGTTGGAGTGCTGGTCTCTCTCTCACCCCCCACCCACCACCACCCTCCCTGTGGACATGGGGGCCTGTTGGGAGTTGTAGTGCTGGTCTCCCACACACCCCACCCACCTCTCTCACACACACCCCCCACCACCATCCCTCCCTGTGGACATTGGGGCCTGTTGGGAGTTGTAGTGCTGGTCTCCCACACACCTCACCCACCTCTCTCACACACCCCACACACCGCCACCCTCCCTGTGGACATGGGGGCCTGTTGGGAGTTATAGTGCTGGTCTCTCTCACACCCCCACCCACCACCACCCTCCCTGTGGACATGGGGGCCTGTTGGGAGTTGTAGTGCTGGTCTCTATCGCAACCCCCCACCGCCATCCCTCCCTGTGGACATGGGGGCCTGTTGGGAGTTGTAGTGCTGGTGGCCCACACACCCCACCCACCTCTCTCACACACACCCCCACCGCCATCCCTCCCTGTGGACATTGGGGACTGTTGGGAGTTGTAGTGCTGGTGTCCCACACACCCCACCCACCTCTCTCACACACACCCCCACCACCATCTCTTCCTGGGGACATGGGGGCCTGTTGGGAGTTGTAGTGCTGGTCTCTCCCTCACCCCCCACCCACCACCACCCTCCCTGTGGACATGGGGGCCTGTTGGGAGTTGTAGTGCTGGTCTCTCTCTCACCCCCACCCACTACCACCCTCACTGTGGACATGGGGGCCTGTTGGGAGTTGTAGTGCTGATCTCTATCGCACCCCCCACCGCCATCCCTCCCTGTGGACATAGGGGCCTGTTGGGAGTTGTAGTGCTGGTCTCCCACACACCCCACCTACCTCTCTCACACACACCCCCACCGCCATGCCTCCCTGTGGACATGGGGCCTGTTGGGAGTTGTAGTGCTGGTCTCCCACACACTCCACCCACCTCTCTCATACACCCCACACACCACCACCCTCCCTGTGGACATAGGGGCCTGTTGCGAGTTGTAGTGCTGGTCTCTCTCACACACCCCACCCACCGCCACCCTCCCTGTGGACATGGGGGCCTGTTGGGAGTTGCAGTGCTGGTCTCCCACACACCCCACCCACCTCTCTCACACACACCCCCCACCGCCATCCCTCCCTGTAGACATGAGGGCCTGTTGGGAGTTGAAGTGCTGGTCTCTCTCACCCCCCCACCCACCACCACCCTCCCTGTGGACATGGGGGCCTGTTGGGCGTTCTAGTGCTGGTCTCCCACACACCCCACCCACCCCACCCACCTCTCTCACACACCCCTCCACCGCCATCCCTCCCTGTGGACATGGGGGGCCTGTTGGGAGTTGTGGTGTTGGTTGCTCTGACAAGATGCAAGCAAGGAACGTAGGAGGCAACATTTGTAGTTGGTCATGGTGGGTGCATTTAAGCTGAGGACTTCACATTTGGCTGACTGTGTGTTCCACATGCATGGATTGGGGCCAGGGAGATGTGTCTTGTCAGTTGTGCATGGCAGACCATGGCAGCGGGATCGTGGTCATTTGTTTGTACTTACCAGCCTCTTCTCCCTCCTCGATTCCTTCCAGGCTCTCAGGGTGCAGTATGCCCAGCACCTTCTCCTCCCATTCATCAAATGGTAAGGGCTCCTGGGGATTGCCGCCGCCAGTGTGGTTTGCCCGCAGGTGGTTCTTCGCCCTGATGCCTTTCACCCTTGCCTTGAGGTCGTGCCACCGCCTCTGGATGTCGTGTTTTGTGCGTTGCACGGTCCCTGACACACTAACTCTGGTCACTATCCTGTCCCACATGTGGTTTTTGGTTGCAAAGGTTATCTGCTGGACTAGGTTGCCGAAGAGCTGTGGTTCGACACGGATGATTTCATCCACCATGACCTTCAACTCAGTGTCAGTGAATTTTGGACTTTTCTTGGGTGCCATGGTGTGTGATGTGCAAAGTGTTGGTGTGGTGGGGTGGGATGTGCAGGTGTGTGGTGTGTAGGGATGGTATTGGGTTGGGTTGTGTGGTGTGTGTGTTTGTGAGCAGGTAGTATGTGTGTTTGTGTGTGTCTGCTGCTCGTGGTGATGTGGCTCTTGCTTGCAGCTATGCTGTGATTCAAAGGACTGTGGTAGTGGGAGGGTATCTTTTTATACTCTGTGTGGTGGTGGTGTCCCAATGGTTGTAGGCAATCAGGTGTTCTGTGGGTGTGGTGATTTTTGTGCATTTTTCGGAGCTGGGGGGGTGTCATTGGGGCGTGTAGTTGCTGGGGGTAGGTGTTTCTGGTGGTTGGGTGTTCGGTTTGATGTATTTTCTATTTACTTCCGTCTGCCATTTTGTAATTGGTTTGACGGCAGGGATGGTGTTTGAGTGGTACTTCCGCTGTCATGGTCAGTTTTCGGAGGTATTGTTTCCGCGACGGTGGAGGACGGCGGTGAGTTCCGTTGGAATGGCGGCATTATCCTAATCGCGCGGACGACCCTCCGCAGGTATGGCGGCGGTTGGGCCTGTTCCCGCGGTCATGTCCGTCCGTGGCGGTGGGTGTTCTATTTGTTCCGTCCGCCGTGGACGGTGTTAGATGTGTTCCGTACGCCGCGGACGGTGTTTGATGTGATCCGTCTGCCGCGGTCGGAGTTTCTTGACATGGATATCCTAATCGCAACCACGGATTCTCCGCGGTGCGGGCGGGGGTGATTTTTCCACGGCCATGGCGGATGGTATCCGTTTCCGGCCGCCTTCCTAATAGACCCCTACGTTTGGATTTTTAAAAAAAGAGAGAGCCATCTCTCGCTTTAAAAATGCAAACCAGATTGCTTTTCCACACGGGGAGCTGCATGTTATCAGCTCCCCATGTGGAAAAGCAATGCCGGCTGGGACCGTGGGGGCATTGGGGGGAGCCCCAATGCCCCCACGGTCCCCAACATTTTATATAGGCCCCAGGGAGAATAGAAATTAGTGGTAGGTACTAATTTTTTATGATTAAAGTGGGAGTCACGCACCCAGCACGGCCCCCTGGTGTGAACGTGATGGGTGTGCAACTCCTTACACGTTGGGTTCACGATTCCAAACGCGTTGAGTGCGTGTCTCCTAACGCGTTAAGTGCACGACTCCTAACGCGTTGGGTGCGCGACTCCAAGCAAAAAAAAAGTAATATTTTTCAGATATATACCAAGATTATGTGTTTAGATCTTGGGTGGCTCAAAAAAGAGCCATTGTGTTTATTGGGAGATTTTGGTACCTACAAGAAAGTACCGATGCAGAGTGTAAAGTTGTTGACTCTGTTACCCTCATCTGTAAAATGTACACCATCTCTCCTATAGATGCTGTCCATATTAAAATGCAGATTGTTGTCAATGGACCCCATTCTATAATCTCTGAGATAAGCAGAAACAGCTTTATTGACATGCTTCCTAGCTTTCTCAATCTGTGGACAAAATTGATTGGACCTGTTCCATCTCTGTCATTGGCATATGTTAGAATAGACAAAGGCAGTTTGGGGAAATAGTGACATTAATTCTCCAAAGGTGTCCTTCATAAGCATTTCCAGACCTACCCCTGTCAAGGTGCCTAGGTCATTGCCACCACCATGCACAATTTTGAGGTCAGGGTGTTGGAGATGCAAAAAGGATTTAACCAATGGCATCAATTGGTGCCACTTTAATCCTCTCTGGTCAATCCATTTAATGTCTACATTTGGCCAAGCCAGGTCTCTGTCGATACCTCTGTTTTTTGCATACCTTTGGCTCTAGAAAATATAGCTGTGTCCCACAATCTACACTCTAAGCATCTTGAAGGGAGGTCTGGATGCACTCAGAAGGTGTCTGTATGTGAAATGGCAGTTTGACAACTAAGGTTTTTCTAAAATGGTGGCTAAGATGCAGTTTTGAAAAAAGAAAAGAAATGATTGGCTGTTTGAGAACATTATAGACTGAAAAGTAGGGTGCATGTTTTTGTTTTTTAAAAGCATGTTTCTTATTGGTTAACAAAAACTGTTTGAAAGGAACATTAGATAGGATAAGCTGATATTTTGAAAAGTTAAGCACACTTGCTGTTTAGATTAGCAACATTGTGTGCAGAACTTGTGACCTGTGTGTTCAGTTGAGTGTTCCATGAACTGTTACTATGGTAACAGGCAGTAAGCAGATTGGGGAAGGGTTCACAGTTACGTCAATTGGAAAGAGTTGAAATGTGTAACCAATAGAAATATGTGTTAGCTTTTAAATTGATGTGGGAAGCAATGTGATTAGATATTTACGTGTATATGTTTGCAGAATGAGAGGTAACGTTTGCCATTTTTTGGTTTTGCTAAGAGCTGTGCAGTACAGACATTCTGTATAAGAAAATCTGGTGTGTGACTGACATACTTCTTAATGTACAAATCAATTTGAAAGGTGAGGTATTTATTTGTGAGGGATTGTATGTGGTGCCTTTGTTTTTAATAGGACTAATGTGTTTCTTCCGCTAAAGTCCAGGGAGTAGTGTTGTATGTCTAGAATCACATTGTGAGTCTGTCTACATTGTGAGAGAAGGATTTGGTAACTTCATGTCTCTGCAGACAGATAACTGCTTTAAAACCTGTCATGTTGTCAAGTTTTAGTAGTATTAGAAGCCAGTCATTACTAATGCATTCGCCGAATGAGTCAGGCTTTCACACTAGAGTGTTAGTCTGAAATATGTAGAATATGTGCAGTCACCTTACCCCTTCCAGACTAGTGAATGTGTTTTGGTAAAGTCCAAGGAATAGTTTTGCTTGTCTAGAATCACACTGTGAGTCTTGACCATTTGGGCAACCATTGTGAGAGAAGCATTTGGTTACTTCACGGTTTTGCAGACAGATAACTGCTTTAAAACCTGTCATTTTGACATGTGTTAATAGTATTAGAAACCAGTCATTGCCTATGCATACGCAGAATGAGTCAGGCACTCACACTAGACTGCAGTAGTGAATTATGTAAAATGTGTGCAGTCACCTTACCCTTTCCAGACTAGTGGATGTGTTTTGGTAAAGTCCAAGTAACAGTATTGCTTGTCTAGAATCACACTGTGAGTCTGTGTGCATTTGGACAACCATTGTGAGGGAAGCATTTGGGTACTTCATGTTTTTGCAGACAGTAAACTGCTTTAAAACCTGTCACGTTGTTACGTTGTAGTAGTATTAGAATCCAGTCATTGCTTATGCATTCACAGAATGAGCCAGGCATTCACAATAGACTGCAGTAGTGAATTATGTAAAATGTGTGCAGTCACCATACTCCTTCAAGACTAGTGAATGTGTTTTAGTAAAGTCCAAGGAACAATGTTGCTTGTCTAGAATCACACTGTGAGTCTGTGTGCATTTGGGCAACTATTGTGAGAAAAGCATTTGGTTACTTCATGTCTCTGCAGACAGATAACTGCTTTAAAACCTGTCATGTTGTCAAGTTTTAGTAGTATTAGAAGCCAGTCATTACTAATGCATTCGCCGAATGAGTCAGGCTTTCACACTAGAGTGTAGTTCTGAAATATGTAGAATGTGTGCAGTCACCTAACCCCTAGTGAATGTGTTTTGGTAAAGTCCAAGGAATAGTTTTGCTTGTCTAGAATCACACTGTGAGTCTTGACCATTTGGGCAACCATTGTGAAAGAAGCATTTGGTTACTTCATGTTTTTGCAGACAGATAACTGCTTTAAAACCTGTCATGTTTTCAAGTTGGGCAACCTTTGTGAGAGACTCATGCCTTACAACATGGACCTCTTAAAATGCCTATCCACTATGCATGCAATCCTCTAAACACCTACACACTTGTCTTTCACACCTTCAATTACCCAGTCAGTATCATACACTCCTGCAAAGACCCTCTTACTCCCTTTGAACTCCTCTAGTGACCGATTCAGCACCATGTACTAATCCATTCACTTCGCCAACACCTAATCACTTATAAATTCACCTAGGCACTCTTCTTGCAGTACTCTAATCATTTAGTTAGTACCCAAATACTCATTCAGTGACTTAGAGCCTTACCACATAGACTGCTTCAAACTCCTATTCACTATGCATGTAGTACTCTAAGCATCTAAGAACTTCTGTTTGATGCCTTTAATTCCCCAGTGAGTCTCCTTACACTCCAGGAAACACTCCAGGAAACACCCTGTCACTCCCCTTGCAATACTGTTTAGACTCATTCTGCACCATGTACTAATGTATTCACTCTGCCAAACCCCAACTGCTTATAAATTCGCGAAAGGCATTCTCCTTGCAGTACTCTAATCATTTAATCAGTACGCAAGTACTCATGCAGTGATCCAGGCTTTAGCACATCGAGTGCTACAAATCTTTTTTGAATATGCATGCAGTCCTTTAATCACCTACACACTTATCCTTCACACCTTCATTTCCCCTAGGCAGTGTCCATACACTCCAGCAAACATCCTGTAACTGTCCTTGCACTGTTGTAGTGACCCATTCATCACAATGTACTAATCCATTCACTTTACCAAAACTGAACCACTTATAAATTAACCCAGGCACTTTCTTTGTAGTACTCTAATGATTGTTTTGCTACCCAACTATGCATTCAGTGAGCTAGGCCTTAGCACATGCAATGTGTTTGTATAGTAATAGAAAAGTATAATGTATACATTTATTAAAATTAATTTTTGTATAATTATTTTTTACATATATTGTTTATCATCATTAAAATAAAGTTATCATGCCTGAAAAATGAAGTAAGAGACAACAACAGCAAAAGGACAATTATTTGAAGAAAATTGCTGAACAAGTATTGGATGACCAACATCATGTGGGTAAAAAGAAAAAGCCTTCCGGTAAGACAACTAAAGAATTCATTAAAAAACTTTCAAATCCTAGAAATAGTGTGCAGATTGACCAAACTACAAACAATGCTTCGACCAGAAAAAAGAATATGAGTAGAAAGAAAGGAGTAAATGGAAAGTTATATTCACAAGACACAATGAATGATAAAAGAAGGCAAAATCAGTATAAAGAAATCAGGAAAACGATTTTTTATAATACAGTGGTTTTTAACATGCTAAAAAATGTGAGACAATATAAAAAAAGAGCACTATTTTATAAAAAGAAGAAGCATATTGAATTCATTGTTCAAAAAGGAAATTATTTATTATAGTTTTAAACAGAATTTTATCACCAGATAAACCAATCCATTTTATGAAGGCCAAAAGGAAAAGAGTAATTAACCAAACTAATTGTTGTGATATTTTTTTCTGGGAGAATGGAAACACAGTTCAACCTCAGAGCCTTTTTTAATGAAGAGAGTTATTTTCAGACCAAAAATGTATTGCATGCAGTTGATACCAGTGGCCAAGCTTATGAGGTTAGAAATGGTTGTCCAATTGAGAAAGAGAAGATGGTTCTAAGAAATGCAAAAGAAGTGTTAGCTGATGAAGTTCTAGGAAGACGTCTTAAAGCCCCAGTGTACACTTGCGATTGCAGTAGTATTTGTAGTGTACAACAAGAATCTATTGATATTTTATGCAATTTCTTACGACACTACAGTAAAAACAGTGTTAAAAAAAGATTAAGATGTTGCAAGGACTAGAGCCTTGCAGAGTGAGAATAAATGCTGGTTTGCAAGGTCATTCTCTGGCTTGTCTTTCTAGAAAAGTATATCAAAGTGTTTTTTATCATTTCAGGATGTTGCAGTACATCATTCTCAAATGTGGAAGTTAGTCAGAAGATTGTATTATGCAAAAAGTCCAGCACTAAAATTAAATGAGTTGAACAGTGCTCTTTTGCGTGTGTCAGTATCAGACGTGAAGAAGGTTTGTGATGAAATTGAGTTTTGTTACTTTGATCCTGAACAAGAGAGTGCAGAAACAACACATTAATAGAAGAAAATGTTAAAGAGAATGTGCAACATACTACTACAAAAAATTTTGAAGAAGAAATTACAAAGTTTAGGGTGATTTCAAGTGAAAGGCCAAATTATTCTTGTATTTCTTGTTGGCGCACTTACTATAAAAATCAGACTAGGACTGTTGATTTATATTTAAAAACTGAAAGAGAAAATAATGATAAGTGGAAGGAGTTTGCAACATATTTGTTGGTAGAGAATTGTTTTGATTTGGGTTCTGAAAAGCGTATTTGTACATATTGTTATAACAAATTAGACAAGAATAAAATGCGCGCTAGAGCTGTCCATAATAATCTAGATAGATTTAAATACGTATGAGTCTATTCTGATTCAATGGTGCACCCATTTCAAGCTATTGTTTATATGGAGCCTAAAACAGGTATATTGCCTCCCAAAGATTTACAAAGAGGATTAAAAGGAAGAGTTGTATATTTACAGCTGGATTTAAAGAAAAATATTGAAACTATTGGTGTAGAGAAAGTAGAAAGTGAACCACTAGTTAATCCAGTTAAAGGTGTTCCTACTAAGAGTAAGGAAATCTGGCAAGAATTAGTGGATGAGGAAATAATACAAATGAAAGCCATTGATAAAATAGAGCATGAAGGAATTACTATTATTTTGACAGAAATATTGAAAAGAAAATTGGATTCTTTAGAAAAATCGATATCTAAAACTGCTGGTTTAGAAAAGAATCTATATGCATGTATAAACTGTTGGGTAATATTAAGGCATACTTTTGATGTAGAAAAAGGTTTAGTAAATGGAGCAATGGGTATAGTTGTGGATTTTGTTAATTATCAAAATAGAGATGGAATTGAATTTTTAAGAATCAAATTTGATCAGATTGACGAAGTAAAACAAATTGTCGTTGTTGAGTTCCTTTTTTGCTTGTTAAAGATTTATATGTCCGTAGAAAACAGTTTCCACTTTCTCTGGCATATGCAGTGACTATTCATAAATCTCAAGGTTTAAGTGTGGAAAGTGCCGTGTTTAAAGAGGGTATGGCATATGTTGCTTTGTCCTGAGCCAGAACTTTATCTGGATTACTTTTGATTGATTTTGATGAGTCAAAAATTACTGCAGATGCAAACTGTGTAAAAGAGTATAATAGGTTAAGAAGAGCGTATGCTCCGAATATAGGTCAATATCATGTATTTGAAAAGTATGTGGTAGGTCGAAAAAGAAGATGTGAGAATATTTGTAGTGAAGTTAAAGAGGAGAAAAAAATCAAGATAATGTTGAGATTCAAAGCAAAAGTAAAAGGACACTGTTGAAGAGATTGTTGGTTATCACTTTGAAGATAATTCAGGTATCAAATGCTATGGTAATGTAGTGGTCAATGTTGTTTTTTTTCTTGAACGTTTGCAACAGCAAATTATGGAGAATTGGAGAAAAAAATGTGTTCCTTGTTGCCTTCTGTTAATGAAAAATTGAGAATTGATAAAAGTAAAATGCAAAGCGTTTCTGATATTTGTAATCTTCTGGATATATGTTCTGGTTCTACACAATTTCCGCAGAATATCCGACAAGATGCTCAGGAATTTCTAATGTATATGCTTACCGTATTGGAAAATGAAGGCATAGAAATTGAAAATCTTTTAGGCCTTAGTTATAAATGGGAACATCAATGTGAAAATTGTATGTTTACATGTAGCACTGCAAGATTTATAGATTTGACATTACCAGACTTTAAATCAGTGTCTTTCAACAAACTAGTTAAAGCAGCAAATCAAAACATGGAGTGTAGCCAATGCAAAAAAATATTATCAACATTATTTATACAAAGATATGAACAGTATATAATTTTAATGATACTACGTTGTACAGCTGATGGAAGAAAATTGGAAACTTTAATAAAACATTTTGTAGCAAGCTAACTATCAATATCAGGAAGATTTTTTGTAGCAGTAGCAATCATTTTCCATGATGGTCCTTCTACAACATCTGGACATTACACTGCCTATTTAAAATGTGTTAGTTGAGTATAATAATAATATTTAAGATGCAGTTTTTTATTTTAAAACATTCTTATTGATTGTTTTTTCTTGCGGGCTGTTTGTAGTGAAATTCAATATATTCTGAGAACAGCGAAAAAGGCGAAGAAAATATTTCATATAATTTTCAAATTCTGTTGTGTTGTAAAAAAGTATAATATTATATATTATAACTGTATTTTTCTTCTCTTTCACAGATCCTACTTCTAAAACATGACATTTTCAGAAATTTAAATTATAAGAAACAACTGTAACAAAAAATGTTTAGTGTTTTTTATACCTATTACTGTGAAAGTAAGATTAACTAAGCATTAATATGCACAATAGGCAATGTTTGCACACTGGTGAAGAAAGGGGGGATGGACGGAGTAGATAATTGTGGAAAGATGCTCGGTGAGCGTTTTAAGTTATGGGATAAAGTTGCCTGTAAACCTGAGTGTCCCTGGGGGCCAACTAACCCACCAGATACCTGCAGAAAGTTCCAGAGAATAGCATTGCAGAGTGGTGTAAAATGGGACATGGCTTCCGACCAACTCTCTGCAACGCACCTGTATAGTGTTCAATAAAGAGACATGGTGGGCTGGTTGGACCCAGGGACTTTCAGGATTAAAAAATACTAAAATCCTCAACTTAAAACACGTCACAGAGTGTGTTTGCACATGTGACATCAGTCCTCATCCCTTCCCTCCACCACTCTATTAACATGTCCTATAAATTTGCCAAAATCTAAGTACTTATAAATGTATCTTGTTCTCTCTTTGCAGTACTGAAATTACTCTACTTAATAGTCATATAGGATCAGGATTGGCCTAGCCACTAACCCTGGTACAAGACAATTTCTTTATATATTATGCATGCACACCTGCAAGAAGCTACAAAGTATTAATACAGTCTTCAAAATACCCAGTTTATACCTATGTAGTTTTGGAATGTCTCTGTCATAGGATACAATGTGACCTGAAAAAAAAAGATTTGAATGGTTCATAACATTTCCCATTGTACCAAATGTTCTTATTGTAACAGTCTGCTAATACCTAAGCACTTATGGGGCAAATTTAGAAGCATCCTATGCCAACAACATGTCACTTTTTGTAACATATTGGTAGCGCAAGACACTCTTTCATATTTTTTAGGAGAAGAATAGGCACTCTGTGTAGTTTTTCTTCTCCATGTAAATATGACCACATCATACACACCACTTTGCATTGAAGGGGCGTTCTATAGGTGTTGCTGTGCATGTTGGCACAGAACACTTATAGAACAAGACACATCTCCAGATTCATCATAAATCATAAATCTGGACATGTGTGTGAATGCTGCACCATTCTCCAATATGGTGTAGCAAGGCACAACAAGGAGAACTGTTTTCATTTCTCCTCATTTTTTCTCTTTGAAAATATGCTGCATTGCACAGCATACATTGAAGGAAAAAAATGCCGTCACTGATTGTTTTTGTGCAGGAAGGTGTGTCTTCCTGCACAAAAACAAACTCCACATGACACAGACATCCTTGCACCATGGTGCAAGGGTGCCTGTGTCACTGCATGGCTGCAGTTTAAGCAGCAGTGCAGAGGGAAGCATCGAGTTGCAACATATTTATGTACATATGTTGCAATCACTGTCCTTCAGAAGTACCACAGCACACTGCAGCTAAAGAAGTTAGTTCTGAAAATAACTTTTTTTGTTGTTTTTTGTTTTATATTTTTTTGTACTTTTTTGAAAAATGTTGTGATTTTTTTATTTTGTTTTTAAAAGAAAAAGAGAACAGGATGGCACGTGTACAATGGTTAGATAATCTAGATATAGAAAAACTCCCACAATAATATTCAGATCATAATCCATTAATTTTGGAAATTAGGGAAGTGCAGGGTCTGAGCAGACAAACGCCATGGACCTTTGATAGAAAATTATTACTAGATGATTCATTTTGCTCATACATTAAACAGTGGGCGCAATCTTTTTTTGACTGTAATAGATTTAGCGCTTCCCGGGCATTAGTGTGGGATTCATATAAGGCTGCGTTGAGGGGAGAGGTAATAGGGTTTGTTGCCCAAAGTCGCAGGGAACAGAAAAAGCAAACGGGTCACTTAGTGAATGAACTACGGAAACTGGAATTAGAACATGTACAAATAATCTATAACAGGGCACCGGAAGATATATTAATAGAGCATCTATCCAAAATAGCATTGGCTAAAGCTGATATCAATCAATATTTTCATGAGAAAGTTGCTCAAAAGTTCCAGACTTATCGCAAGTAGCTATATGAATATGGAAATTATTTGCACTGAGAACGAGACAAAAAAGTGTTAGAAATAATATATCAAAAATGAAAGATTTGAGTGGGACATTGAGATCAGATTCCAAGAAGATTGTTAAAATCTTTGAGGATTTCAATAATAAATTATAGCAAGCAGAACTCTCGGTAGGGGATCAAGGGGAGCAGGATGATCTACAAGACATTGATAACTGTGGTATACTTCTTCCCAAGTTAAGTAGAGAAATGACACAGGAAATAAAGCAGGAAATTTACACTAGAGGAAGTACAGCAGGCACTATCTTCTCTCTCTGCTGGCAAAGCTGCTGGGCCAGATAAAATTCCAATTGAGCTATGCAAAGTGATGTCAATACAAATAGCACCTCTTATGCAAGACCTATTTTTGGATGTACAACATCGTGAAATACTCCCAAGCTCATGGCAGGATACAGATGTGGTGGTTTTCTTAAAGAAAGATAAACCCCCAGAATTACCGTCGTCATACCGCCCAATATCACTTATGAACAAAGATGCAAAGATATACTCGAAAATTATGGCCACCCGATTCCAGAAAACCATTTCTGCAATTATTGCACCGTGGCAGCACTGCTTCGTTCCAGGTCTGGGGACCACAGACCACACTCGACGGGCAATATCAATATTAGATATCGCTGAGGTACAGGAGAGAGCTGTGGGTGTGGTCCTCCTAGACGCTGAGAAAGCCTTCGATCGGGTGGCCTGGAGCTATCTGTGGGATAAATTGGCTGAGAGAAGCTTCGGGCCAGGATTTATACGGGCTATGCAGGCCATGTATTACAATCCACATGCCAAAAAAGAAAAAGAAAAAGAAAAATAGAACAGGATGAACAAAACAGTGAACTTCAGGAAAAAAAATAAACAAAAATCTAACAGCTGTGCACATAAGATCGACGGACTGCTCTCCAAAGCAGCGTAGTTTATTGCATTTAATGCAATGAATCTTCAATTGTCCAAATTCTGGACGGATGTCCGGGTGTCCAGGCGATGATGAAGATGCAGCAGAAGTACTTGCCACTGCAGGCAGAGGGTTCTCTTGAAGTCTTCTGCACTCCTCCGTAGCCAGGTAAATCGGGTGCAGTGTCTTGAGGTGCTTCATCATGCTTACCGTACCGCAAGAGTACTTCTTGGTTGGATCTCCTCTAGATAGAACCCTTTTGCAGATTTTGCATGTTAGTGGCGTTAACTTTTTTTTGTCCTTCTGGAATGGAAACATTTTTCCAAGCCACTGAAGTGTATCTTTCCGGGCGTGGAGGTTCAGGAAGAAACCCATCATCAGAAGAATGGTCTGAATCTAAGGCTGGCTGCTGTCCAGAAGCCATTGTGTGCAGATTTAAGTCAATAGCACAAATAGCACAAATAAATCACCAAAAAAAAGTTCTTCTCAGGTTTGAGATGTTCCTCCAAAGAAGGTCTAAGAAGAATGATTGAAATGGGTGGGGTCCTTCAATAGTTACAATAGGAAATGTTATGAACCAATCCAAAACCAAAAAACATGGGGTCCGCGCACCATGCGTACAGGCAGTACGCACCGAACACAACTTCGCAAAATTGCATTTAAAAGTAATATAAGTTTATTAAAAAGTAAACTATTTTTATGATTAGCTTAGATAATGTCTTGCCTTAATATGTATATTAAATACATATAAATATAATTTTAGACATTAGAAAATTGCGCTGGAGTCGCGCACCCACTGCGTCGAACATGTATATGACGTCACGTGGAAGCGTGCAAGCGTCGTGTAAAGTAATACGTATGTGTTGCATATGCGCCTGGAGTTGCGTACCGGTTGCATAGTGATCGCGCAGGAAAATGCGCACCCATTGCACATCCTATGGGGATCCTGAACAACAATCCTAAAATGGCAGCTAGGTTCTGCGCAGTGATCGAGAAAGGTACACTTTTGGTGCGCGACTCCACAAAAATTAGAAAAAACAATAAAGTAAATAATATAAATATATTTAAAAAAAATTATAAAACAAAAAAACATGGAGTTTCAATATTTAAATTTTTTTTTTCATGTATATTAAAAATATATAATGTAATTTAAAAAATAAAATATGTAAACATGTAGAAAACCGGTATCAAAAAAGTAAATATAACAATTATTACATTTAAAAATTGTCATTTAAAAAACCTTTTAAATTCACTGAAAAAAAACATAGGTTTCAGACATGTTATAGTTAGAAATTAGCATTTAAAAAACCTTTAAAATTCACTGAAAAAACCATAAGTTTCAGAGATGTTATAGTTAGGAATTAGCATTTAAAAAACCTTAGAAATTCACTGTTATATATGTCTCCACATTCAACATCATTCAACAGCACACCCACCATCATACCCAAGCAAAACTAGAATCCATATTCCTAATTCAACATCAATGGTCAACACGCAGCCATCAAAATCGCCATCATATATATTGACACTTCAAACAAATGCATAGTCATATGCCAATGGACCCAGTCACATACATTCACAAATCTAGCATCAAGTGACAGCACACCAACACAACAAACATTCTATGCCAAAACACCATCCATTATTCTTCTACAGCAACATCACACTCCAATACACCCACCATCATATGTTCATGCAATCAACATTATAAAACAAGGCATCAATAAATTTACAATGAAAGCCACTATCATTGCAACATACCAACAACATACACCTACACACTCAACATTATATAACACCCTTTATCCACAATCATACTTCCAGTCAACCAATGTCAAATGTCAAGGCAAGTGTCATCATACACCACCACACAATCCATCATACAGCAAGACACCACAACCACAAGGCAACACACACTGTCATACATCCCCACAACCAACATCATGTGTAAGCACCATCACTATGCACCCAAACAACCATCAAAAATCAACATCATATTCCAACACACCCACTAACCTCCATAAACATAGCAATGATCATATGTCCACCCAACCAATATATTATGCCAAGACACCCATGATAATACAAGTGTATACCCATTAATATACTTCCACAAAAGCACCATCAGATGCCAGCAGACAAATAATACATTTCCTTACAAACATGAAAAATGAAACTGAGTTATGGTTGACCGATAATGTGTTAATAGTGGATTTACCTTACAGTCATGTCTTTTATGATAGTCTCATCATGTATAACCCATTTTTACGTACATTGTCCCATCCACATGACAGTAATGATTCTAAACAAGTTAACTTTTACCTAGTAGCTTGATCCTGTCTCTTCGAACCCGGGCACGGCAGAATTATACTGTCTTAGGGTCGCCGCTTTTTTTCATCCTCGGCCAATAGCCAGCTATGCATGATTGCATTTGTTTAGAAAAGCATCTGTGATTGTTTTCAAAACATTCATTGTTGTTTTAAAAACATATCAATTCTATAAAAAACAGTGACCACTTTAGTATAAAAGACCCTCACTTCCCCCTACAACTTAGAGGAGAATGCTTTCCAAGCTGACACGGGGTCCTGCATGCTGAATCTTCAACATGCAGCAGTCTGACATCCAATGCGGCCTGTCATCCTTGACGCAGAGTCGGGGTCCTTCTTTCTTAACTATTAGGTGAGGGGCTGGTTCTTCCCTAGGGATTTCTTGGCTACAGAAACACATGGCTATACACATATACAACTATACATCCAGATTAAGATAGGTACATTTATGCAGATTACTTAGGGCGCGCATTTTTGTAATATGCAAGTGCTACTGTTTTTATCTGAATTGCTTATGTTCATCTTATTAGCACTATGGTCGAAATGTATTTACTATTTACTATATTGCTACTAGCAATCTGTTTCGTATGCTCCTGCTTCAGATTGTCGCAGCACACATGTTTTACACAAGGCTGTCGCTGGACCAATACAATCCTATTGAAACGTCCTAATCGTCATCCTGCGTATTGATGGAGTCTATATTTATTAAATTGCTTACGCATTACTCTTTTTCTGGGGACCACTGTTGTTTAGAACAATAACAAGGGCAAAGTGACAGTCAAAGAAGATATAGACCCTGGAACAGTAAAATTCTGATACTGAGAGAGGGACACATTGATACTGGGAGAGGGACTTATGAGAACTAATTTAGAAATAAATCAACATAATAAATCTCACACTGACACATCAGCATGCAAGAAATGAACATCCACTCTTTTAATTGGTTAAGGGCACAAAACTCACTCAAGGAAGAGGTGGACAGCTACATTCCGACATTCAATCTGGGGGGTGAGAAGGAAATTAAAGACTTTCACATGGGCACACAAATATATTGGGACATGGGTAAGGGCAGAGAGTTTCTGACACACTGACAGAAATATGCTGACATTTGGGAAAACAGATCGAGACAATGGCAAACAAAGATACTGACACACAACGTTTTCAGCTGTATCTCACCCAAGATCCTTTCTCTTTCTTGTCCATACAGAAGAGTTACAGGCTTTCGAGATGTTAGCGTGAGTAAATAAACTGCATTTCCAGCATATACAATAGCCAACATTGAGTATCATGGGCAATACTGATTGCCCCTTGAAGTCTTCAAAGGTAGTGGCAGAAAAACTTCCAAGGTGTCTTCATTGTTTGTGTAGCTACAGTAGTTCAACCATTTCACTGGACCCTGGCCCCTTCCCTTACAAGGAAGCAGCTTTTCATTCATTGCCATTTGTGGGCATGTCAGCATTTCTACATTGAACTCCTTCTTACTGGTGCTGCCCGTGTTTGGCTGAAATCCTATTGTCGTCATTCCCAGACATGCCAGTGTTCTGTTCACGCTGAACTTCAATAAGAGAACTTCTGTAATTAGTAAACTTCGCGGGAGAATCCTACATGTACTTTCGGTACAAAGACCTCAGCTGTTTTCTAAAATGTTGCGACAACAGTCTACTCACTTACCTCATCAAGCTCAGAAACATACGGAACTGCAGAAACTCTAGAATTAATGTGTTTGCATGAAAACTAGCTAGCTAAGGAACTTAAAAATACATATCAGCTCAGGACACCCCCGTGCCGCACGGCCCTCCAGCTGTGTCTGTGCCCCCTCGCCGCTACTCGTTGTGCTGATTTGCCGTGTTTCTCACTCCTGTGCCCTGTTATTGCTTAGCTGTTGTTGCAGTTTACCCTGTAGTATTTTGTTGCATTTTGTTGTATCTGTACCTCTGTGTCTTGGCTCTTTGCCTCCCCTGGTGTAACCCCCGCTCCCCGCTTCCCGCCGCCGTGACATCGCGGCCCGCCCCCTTTTCTTCTGTGTCCTCCCCGCTCCCGCCTCCCAGCTGCTGCTCCTTCCCACTTGGCCTTAAATGGAGACCGCACGGCGCAGGTGAGTGTGACCTGTCCTCAGGACACCCCGCGCCGCACGGCCCTCCAGCTCTGTCTGTGCTCCTCCCTCCCACTTTGCCTTAAATGGAGACCGCGCGAACGCGCAGTGGACACGTGCAGTGGGTGCGCCGATTGTGCGCCGAAGGCGGGCCAAAGGCAACCCCGTCTGCGCCCGTCCACGCCTGGACCGTGCCCAGCGCCAGGACCCCTGGCCTACGCTGATGCAAGACCACCCGACGGACCTACGATGCCGCCACCCTCAATGCACTCAATGCCGGCCGGAACCTCGCCTGCTACCGAGCCACCCCGAAACGCACCCACGGACCCTTCACCTGCAAAGCCTGCCATTTCACCTGCCTCCGAACCTGCACTGCACCCGCCAAGCCGAGCACCAGCAACAACCACCTCAAGTGCATCTTGCTCAACACCCGCTCCATTCACAGACACTCCGCTGAACTCTGGAACTTCCTCGACACAACTTCACCGCACGTCGCCTTCCTCACAGAAACCTGGATGAACGCCTCCTCAGCCCCCGACATCGCCATCGCCATCCCGGACGGCTACAAGATCACCCGGAGGGACCGCGTCAACCAGACTGGAGGAGGCATCGCCGTCGTACACAAGAACACCATCCGCATCACGACCAACTCCGACGACACCCTCACCACCGCTGAACACCTCCACTTCCAGATACACGCCGACCCCAAGATGACCCTCAGAGGCACCCTCATCTACAGACCCCCGGGACCACGCACACAATTCAGCGAAGACATCGCAGACTTCGTCAGCCAGCACACCCTCCCCTCCGCTGACTACATCCTCCTAGGGGACTTCAACTTCCACCTGGAGAACAACAACGACACCAACACCACCACCCTGCTGGACAACCTCGCCAACCTCGGACTCAAGCAACTGGTGAACACCCCCACCCACTATGCCGGCCACACGCTTGACCCCGTCTTCTCCTCCAGCAAGCACATCTCCTTCAGCTACTCCACCGGACTTCATTGGACGGACCACAGCTGCGTCAACTTCAGCTTCAGAAGAACCACGACCCACCACCACCCGCAACAGGTTCCTCGCAGGAGCTGGAACAAGATCACCGCCGACCAGCTCACCACCACCCTCAGCCAGAACCCTCCCGCCAGCACAACGGACCCCAATGAAGCAGCCAGAAACCTCACACAGTGACTCACCAAGTGTGCTGACGACCTTGCTCCACTGAAGACCCCTCCCAGCAGACCCAGCAGCAAGAAAGCCTCATGGTTCACCGACGAAGTCAAGATCTCCAAGAAGAACTGCCATACCCTCGAGAAAGCCTGGAGCAACAACCAGACCACAGACAACATGACCGCCCTCATGCACGCCACCCGCTATCACCACCAACTGATCGCACCACCAAGAAGACAGCATTCAAGGAACAACTGGACAACAACGCCCACAACAGCATGGAACTCTTCAGCATCGTCAAAGAGCTCTCCAACCCCAGGGCCGGAAACAACAACATCACCCCCTCGCAAGACCTCTGCGACTCACTCGCCTCGTTCTTCCACAGCAAGATCGCCGACATACACAACAGCTTCGCGCACAGACCACGCACTCAACCACCGAGCCAATGCCCCCCACCAGCACCCTCCGCGTCTGGACTCCGATCAGCACCGAAAACACCACCCGCGTGATGAACACCATCCACTCCGGGTCACCAACCGACCCATGCCCCCACCACATCTTCAACAAAGCCGACTCCATCATCGCACCCCAACTCCGGGACATCATCAACACCTCCTTCAACACCGCCACCTTCCCGGAGAGCTGGAAACACGCCGAGCTCAGCACCCTCTAGCAGAAACCAACAGTGGGCCCCACCGACCTCAAGAACTACCGTCCCATCTCGCTCCTCCCTTTTCCTGCCAAGGTCATCGAGAAGACCGTCAACCGACAGTTTGCTGCCTTCCTCGAGACGAACGGATCCCTCGATCACTCGCAGTCCGGCTTCCGAGCCAACCACAGCACCGAGAACGCCCTCATCGCAGCCACAGACGACATCAGATCCCTGCTCGACAACGGGGAAACAGCGGCCCTCATCCTCCTGGACCTCTCCGCAGTGTTCGACACGGTCTGCCACCGCACCCTAGCGCAGCGCCTCAGCAACATCAGAGTCCAAGAGAAGGCTCTGGAATGATTCATCTTGTTCCTCACCGGAAGAACACAGAGGGTCCGCCTCCCCCCGTTCAGATCCGAGGCCACCGAAGTCATCTGCGGCGTCCCACAAGGATCATCACTCAGCCCCACCCTCTTCAATGTCTACATGAGCCCCCTCGCAGCCAACGTACGCCAACACAACCTCAACATCATCTCCTACGCCGACGACACCCAGCTGATCCTCTCCCTCACAAACTACCCCACCACCGCCAGAACCAGCCTACACGAAGGAATGAAAGACATCGCCGAGTGGATGAAGAACAGCCGCCTGAAACTGAACTCAGACAAGACGGAAGTCCTCATCCTGGGATCATTGCCCTCCGCCTGGGACGACTCCTGGTGGCCCCCTGGCCTGGGCACCGCTCCCAAGCCAACGGACCACGCACGCAACCTGGGCTTCATCCTGGACTCCTCCCTCTCGATGACCAGACAAGTAAACGCCGTCTCATCGTCGTGCTTCAACACCCTGCGGATGCTCCGAAATATCTTCCGATGGATCCCCACCGAAACCAGGAAGACGGTCACCCAGGCACTCGTCACCAGCCAACTGGACTACGGAAACACCCTCTACGCCGAAACCTCAGCCAAACTTCAGAAAAGACTCCAACGCATCCAGAATGCCTCCGCACGACTCATCCTGGACATCCCCCAACACAGCCACATCTCCGGACACCTGAGAGACCTGCACTGGCTCCCGTCAGCAAGAGGATCACGTTCAGACTCCTCACCCACGCACACAAAGCTCTCCAAGACCTGGGTCCCAGGTACCTCAACAACCGCCTGACCTTCTACACTCCCACCCGCCAGCTACGATCCACCAGCCTCGCCCTCGCCGCCATTCCACGCATCCGCAGAGCCACCACCGGAGGAAGATCCTTCTCCTACCTGCCAGCCAAGACATGGAACTCCCTCCCCATCCACCTCCGGCTGACCCAGGATCACCTTTCCTTCAGGAAGCAACTCAAGACCTGGCTCTTCGAGCAGTAGCAGACCCCCCCACCCCCAGCGCCTTGAGACCCCTCCGGGTGAGTAGCGCGCTATACAAATGCCATGATTGATTGATTGATTGATATCAGCGATCTGCAACTAGATACCAGCAAACCAGGTACACTAGAAAGCTCACAAGCTTCCTTATTACCTGGCAAGCACTTTCCTCAGCTCAATCCAGTAAGATTTGTACTGGATTCATTTTTAAAAAGGAAGCTAAAGCCTTCATAATGGGCAAATGCCATGAACCTCATTCATTGGGCACACCACTCAGCGGCATTCCTTTATGCTTTCTGATAGATTTGTGACTGCTTGGTTGCTCTTGTCTTTGGACTGACCTGTTACTTCCTCAAATGTAATTGCTGAATATCTCTGCATAATGCTCACATGTTTGCTGCTCTGAAAATCGTATAGACCCTTTTATTCCCGAGTGTAGTCACTTCCTTCTATCCCTATTTATGTTTATTGTCTATCTCAAACTTGTATACAACGTCAATATGTTTGTTCTGTAACTCGCTCAAATGTAATTGCTGGATATCTCTGCATATTGGTCACATGTTTCCTGCTCTGAATATTGCATACAGCCTGTTACTCCCAAGGGTACACACTTCCTGCTATCCCTATTTCTGTGTATTGTCTATTTAAAACTTGTATACAATGTGTTATCCCTGTAAAGCGCTCCGGTACCCTAAAGGGTCACGTTCCCGTACTATAAAACTCTAAATAAAATGAAAATAAAATAACGGAATAGAATGGATAAACAGCTAGAATGTTTATGGTATTAGGAAAAGCAGAGCAGGATGATATACTTTGTATTACAATACTGAGTTCCCCATGTAATGTGCTAATGTACTACTCCCATGTTCTGTAGACCTTTTAAATGAGCCAGGGTACCCTAAAAAGAAGTATTGAAGAAGGTAGTAGCTGGAGGATGCATCCATCGGCTACTACTGGGCCCCAGCTAGACATTGCTCCATCTGCATTGTTTTCAGACCATATCATTCAAATAAAATTCTGATCTAATGGCAAGCAAGATAGCTGCATCGTAGTACACTCTATTTTGAATAGGCCTTTCAAAGAATAAATCATCTGCTTAATAGGATTTCAGATACTTGCCATCTCCTGAAGTAGATACTGAAGAACTGTTGGTATATTTTTGAGGTACTGTTCCCCCTTTTTATTATGCTACTGCCACCCTTCTGTTTGAGTCAAGGCCGCCATTTTGTGCTACACCTCAGCTCAGACATTGCCATACATTGAGTTGACTCACAGTCTCCAGGCAAGACAAGGATTATTTTTCCTTGTCTCTCTCCATACTCATTAAATGTATTGCATTTGGGAGCATCAAAAAATTATGTGCTGCTGTTCATGAATGTTGTTAAGCACAGCCACCATTTTCTCATCGCATTCTTTTCATGGACTTCATAACTTGTCATGCTGCTTCTCAATTGACAGGCACTTACTGTAATTCCTCTTCTGTTACTTTGTGCTTAACTTGGTTGAATTTATGTGGCTTCCACCACATCCACATGCAAATACTTTGTTATCAATATTCTGGACCTCACGTAATATACTATTAATGCTACCTTCTTAAGCAGTTATTATTAGACCTGACTGCCTTTGGTTGGTATCACCCACTACTTTTTGCCTTTGCCCATCCTGTTTTGCTGACATACGTTTTTGTTGGATTTAGTACTCTGTGCACTTTACTGCTGTGAACCCAGTGCTTCTAATTACTCCTTTAAACATGGTAAAGTTGGCTGACAGCCAATTGGGACATTCAATTTATTTATGAGTCCCTACTAAAGTGGTATTACATGTACCCAGGTATTGTAAATTAAATACTATTTATGAGCCTTCATCACATATTGTACTACTCACTTATGTAACCTTTTAAAACATGTTTCAGGCCTACCTTTGAGCCTGTGTGCAAATTAAAATTGACTATTCAACCTGGTGAGGCACACTTTTTGCCTTGTCTCAATATTATTTTAATGCATAAAAGTCACCCCCAAGGTAGGCTCTAAACTATCCATAGGGCAGGGTGCATTGCATTTAAAACGTTGGATGTGTACTTTTAAGTTTTACATGTCCTGGCAGTGAAAATTCCAAAATTGATTTTTCACTTCTGTGAGGTCTACATCTCTTTTAGGATAACATAGGGTTACCATATTATAGGTATTAAGCAATAACTTGTGTTTGGGAACAGTTGAAAATATCATGGTATGTATATAAGGGATTGTAAATTAAAATGCTCTTTAACTGTAAAGTCAGATTTTAAGTTGCAATCCTGAAAATGCCACTTTCAGAAAGTTGACAGTTTCTTGTCGTAATGATTTGGAAAGCCTAAGTTTTGGGCTCTATGTGACTAAGAAAAGGCAGATTCATGCTCCGATCTCATCACCCACTATGACCACTAAAGCAAAGCTCCAGTGGACCCTACTCTTTGAGCTACTTCGACCACCAGGGATATCCAAGAATGTGAGATCTGCACTTCGCACGACAGCCCATAGTGACCACCAATGCAAAGCTGCAGCATCGATGCCTGACAGAATCTTTGTGCTATAGCAGCAACCGCCTGCGCCACCCAGTCTGCTCTTCATGCTACAGTAAAATCCATCCTCAAAACACTCCCTGCTCCTTGCAGTGTACTCCACTGTGAACTGTCCACTTTGCTCCAGACTTTGAGAGTATACATTTCTCAGAAGGATTAACCTGGTTCAGGTGTCCGCCCTGCACTCTATTGCAGTCAGCCTCAATTTGGTAAACTCCCACAACAATTTAGAAAAACAGACTCAATTATTTGATAACAAAGCACAACTCACGGTCATCTGTTTGAGTGAGACCTAGTGAAAATCACAAGTTCGGGCTGACTGTCGGTGATTTTGTGGGCGCAAAGTAAGTGCTTTTATTTCTTTACTCTCAACTTTCACGTCATCTGTCAAACTCCACTACCCCCAACTCACTCTGCCCCGACCCACCTCGCCCCCCCACAGCCTCCCTGTGCGAGCCACCACTGTAAGCACTTCTGGGCAAAGTAGTCTACGGACAATGAAAGATCATTTAAGAATATATCTCATAGAGCTCTAAAGAATATTTCAAATATCATACACTAAGCAGAAGATTCACTGAAGAAGTAAATTAGGGCAAAGAAGATATCAATGTTTAAAAGTATTAAGCTTAGGGTAATATGATGTATATCCTCGATTTGTCTTCATGATAATTAAGATATAGGAGTGAGTCTGTTTTCTAATGAAGAAGAAGCGCCATTTAATCCGCAGTCTGTTGTCAGCATTTATTGTTGGGTAATCACGTGGGTATGGGGATAAGTAATCATGAGAACTCACAGCGCGACTGTGTGATCAAGGCCTTTATATAGCGGCCAAAACATGTCATGGACAATGCACCTGCATCGAAAATATATAAAATAAAGTAAACAGCTTTTCCACTATAATCGAGTCCATGCCTGCCTATTGAGTGAAGTTTATGAAGAAGGATTGACGTTTTATATATATATATATATATGTATATAGCCTTCAGGCTCCCCCCGTTGTCCCCAACCAGCTGGCCATGCCCTGGGGCATGGCTCCCCGGGGCCAAAAATGGCCTGGGAGGGAGGATCGCGCAGCCCACCTTCTTTATTTTTTTTATTTTTAAATGAAATGGCCTGGCTCTAGTGGATGGGGTCCCCGGGGCTGAAATTGTCCTGGTGAGGGGAGCCAGCCGGCCCGCCTCCCTTTTAAATGAAGGGGGGGCCACATGGCAACTCTTCTTTTTTAATTGAAAATAAAAGAATGGGTCAGGCCCAGGGGATGGGGTCCCTGGGGCCCAAAAGCATTGAGGCAAGGCCTAGCGTCCTAACATTTTAAAAAAATTGAACGCTGGCAACTCGCTGGAGACCCGCCACCTTTTTCCACTACTCTGCAATTGCGTCTCCTGTCGCCCTCTTGATTGGGGGATGAAGCGAGTGGGTATGCACTAACTGGTACTGGTGTGTCTATGGTTTCGAGAATGGTAGTCTGAATTTTAAAGTGGGTGCATGAAAGGTTATATTAGGGTGTGAATAGGTGCATCAGAGATTATGTGGATTATGTCATCAGTGATGTCATTTGAGATGTCATCAGTGATGTCACTGACCTTGTCATGAGTGTTATAATATGTGAAGTCACCAGCAGTGCATTGCTGGTGCGTGAGTTTTAGTTAACTCAACTAACTATAACAGGCAAATTTCACAGGTTTTATATGAGTCAAATGTCCAAATAACTATAACATCCCTGAAACCAATGGTGTTTTAGTGAATTTCAAAGGTTTTTTAAATGTTAATTCCTAACTATAACATCTGTTAAACCTACGTTTCAGTGACTTTCAATGTTTTTTTTAATGTTAATTTCATATTTTAATATATATAAAAACTTGATTTTTTCTATTTTAAAAAAAATATTTTGGAACTCTAGTATTCTTTGTTTTTTGTGAAAACTGAAGTCTTGTACCGGTAGTGTACCAAGCTCCATCAGCACACAAATCCTATCTGCCATATTGCTAAACTCATAAAGGATGCGCATTTCTTATCCAACAGGTTCAAGGCAGCGAGTCCAGCGTAACATCATATACGTATGAGGATGCACCAGCTACTACTTTGGTATGCGACGGGTACGCAGTACCAAGTCGAGCGTTATGTCATGTACCTATGGGGTTGCGCCCGCTGCGCGTTGCATATGCGATGAGTGCACGCTGCCAGGCCCTGTGTTACGTCTTAGACGTTTGGTGTTGCGCCGGGTACACCATTCCCTCATTTTTAGGTTTCGCTTAGGCAGCGCATGCGCTGTCTCGGCGAGAGATGCTGTATACAGTATTGTGAGGGAAGCACATCTCACTTTCTACCCATGCTTATGTTTAGCTCAAATCTGAAATGCTGCATTCTCATTGGTTGCTGGCATAGTAGTCCCGACTCCTTACTGCCATGACGTTATTTTTATCCTTCCATGGCTATCAGCCCCTTTAGTTCAGCAACTCTCTTGTCCCCTGCCTCCTCCTGTTTCCTCCCAAAGTCTGCGACTTCTTTGACCACCACCACCCCCCCATTCACTCCCGTTCCTGCCTTCTTCGGCACCCACACTTTTGTTTACAATGTAATAGGCCTGACGGGTCCAGACTCTCACATGCGCGCAATGCTTTACATTGTGCGCATGCGCCCAAAAGTGTAACTCTGTAGTGCAGCAGCTGCCTCCGGCTCGGCACGCAGTGACCTGAACCACGCTCGGCTGGCTGGCTGCAGGATGCTTGCGTCTTTGCCTCACTTCTCTTCAGAGCGGGTGCCAACGCCCTGTGAATGAGCCCCTGTATAACCAGCCGTCCTTTGACAGCAGACACTCGGCCCGACAGTGCAAACAGAGGTTTAATGTCTCTCGCATGGGCCGAGGCCGCTTATGACGGATAAGAAATCTGAAAAGGTGGCTGGAGGGGTTAGTTCTGGGACAGCCGGGCCTGGCTCTTGTGATAAGAGAGGTATATAGGTCCAGTGAAAGGGGTCGCCTCTTCAAACAAGTGTTGGCTGCCATCTCTTATTGGCTCTTCAGTTAAAGGACAGACCCCCACCGCTGAACAGAATAACAAAGTTAACAGCCCCCATATATTTATTCATGTAATATCTTATGTAGCATCAGCTCCTCCCAGTGGGGCTTCATAGAGCAAAACAACGCACTCTTAAAGTCGGCCGGTCAACCATTTATTGACTGCTGTAAACACGCTCCTAATGCAGTTGAAATCAGGTTTGCCTTTCTTTTAAGACAATGTGCTAGTTTTTCTATGTCTCAAATCTATATCTAAATAACTTTAAAGTGTATATGAGAGCAAGCAATAATCTAAAATATTTTAAACATTTATATATTTCTAACTGTAATAAACTCATATAACGGTAAATATATTTTCTCAAAATCACGTTGGGTGCCGTCTCCTTGCGCGTTGGGTGCGCGATTGCCATGTGACCTTAACAAAAAGCATTTGATTAGTTCATAACATTTCCCATTGTAGCAGTTGGAGAACGCCACCCATTTTAGTCATTCTCTCTACAGCATTTGATGAGACACACCTCTTCTGCTTAGAGAGCTTTTTTGAAAACTTTCTGCTATGTACACATATCTTACACTACAAACAACATGCAACCATCCTCTTCATCAATATTCATGGTCTGTAAAGTAGCCTTCCACCTGTGACAGCGATGCACCTAAAAGTTACATAACCAAAGTTTTCCCCACTGCCAGAGATAACATGGTTGCATACGCTGTCCACAGCACAATGGGGCAGTATCATGCATAGAGAAAGAACAGACGGACACAGATATATAGTGGAAGTGGGTATGCGAACGTGAGCTCGATTCCTTTTATTACCAGGGTCACATATCCAGTGACCTCTGTGTTGGATGCGTGTGAGGTGAGTGTAAACGAACCCTCAGGGAATGGTTGCTGCTAGCATCAACTACAAGAGTTATCATTGGATCACACACAGAGATTCAATAATAAAAGTGTCAATAGTTTGTGCTGCAGTGAGGTAGATGTGAAATAATACACAAAAGTTTCTATCGTAAAAGAACCATAACTGGTGGTACACTGAGATACAGGCAGTAGATCTGAAATAATACACAAAAAGATTGTATCATAAAAGGTCCATCAGTTCTAGTGCACTGAGATAGCCACATCAAAAGCATTCAGCATGTGCACAGCCAGTGATGATGCGTGCTCCGGGCGGGCTGTACTAGGAGAAATGTCTGTTGTCTACAGGACTGCATCATCTGCAATAGTTACTCAATCCCATTTGTAAACACTGCTGTCTGCAGTGTAGGCCAGAGAGAGCGGTCAGCAAGGGCCCACAGTCATGTGTCGTTGACTTGAGCTGCTCAGTTTGCAATACACGAAGCAACAAAAAGCTTATACGAATCCTGCCATGATGCGTATGCGTGGTGCGGACAGAGCGCACTGGAGCAATGTCTATTGCCTACAGGACTGTGTCATCTACAATAGCGACTCAATCTGAAATGTGAATACTGCTGTCTGCAGTGTAAATTTAAGTCAGTAGTCAGCACAGACATCCATGAATACGTTTTCTCACTTCCTCTTCACAAAATACAACAACAAAATTACAAAAAACTCAGCAATAAATGAATCAAAACAATTCGAATTGCAATCTCTCCTGTCCACAGTGTAGACTTGTATTCAGTGTTCTTTTCCACTACCAAGAAGAATTTGGTCATTGTACTAAACCTACAACTCATCTTGAAACAAGTATACTAAAAGAATATTGTGTATTTTTCAATAGACGTTCTAGTTAGTTGCCTACTGCATTCTGTAATTAAACAATCACCACTCGATCTGAATTGTGAGCCCTGCTGACCACAGTTTAGGCCAGAGGCAGTGGTCATTAACACCTCACAGCCACGTTCTGTTTGATTCTGAAGCATAGAGTTGGTTGCACCTGATCGGAGGGAGTACACAGAAATCATCACACACTTTAACTTCTGACATCCTCAATCATAGAATCACGACCCCGTTTCACTGTTCGGACCTACTTTACTTCGGTGTACTCCACCAACTGCTATCAACCAAGCACAATAATCATGTGCAGCAGTTAGCTACGGAAACACAGAGTGTGATGCACCTCAATAGAGGGAGTTGTGTACAACCAAGCAGCAAGTAATATTGGACATCGTCCATTGTGGGATAAAGACACTGTTCCACTGTTGGCACCTAGAATTGGTTGCACCTGGTCGAAGGGAGTACCTTCATCTCCACTCTAAGATGCAGTGTTAACATCGTCCATTGTGGGATCAAGACACCGTTCCACTGTTGGGACCTAGAGTTGGTTGCACCTGGTCGAAGGGAGTACCTTCATCTCTACTCTCAGATGCAGTTCTAACATCGTGCATTGTGGGATCGAGACACCATTCCACTGTTGGTACCTGTTTGGCTACTGTGTTAGTAGTATACAGAGCACTTCATGGTGCTGGGCCTCAGGCTGGGTGCTGTTTGCCTGCATCGCGGCAGCCAGCGTTGATCTCAGGAGCCCCTCCGAGCTCGCAGACCTCGGCCCAGGAGCTTCCTCTGGCACTTGGTAGGTCCACTTTCGCATACGGTGCTGTTGAAAGGTGAACTGTGGGGCATATGTGCGTTGCAGCGGCCTTGACGGTTTCTCAGTACCTGCAGGCTGAGAGCATCATTTGACGGTGTAAGCTGCTCAGACCTGGCAGACACGTTCGCAATTGCAGAAGAGAACCATACCCAGAGAAATGTGCCTTTTATTCACATGCCTACGCTAGCCTTGCGTACAGCGAGTGAGCCCACTGCACTAAAGATTTGGGGGGGCATGTACTCGCTATCTTCCCTCCTCACTGTACGATCATGGTTGCGTCCACTGTCCACTTTACTCAATAAACCATCAGTGTATGTTGACATGTACATATCTGTGCTCTGCATACTCAAGTCTGTCCGGCACATCCCCTCAACACTTTGCATTGTATACTTTTATAATCAAGAATCCCTTGCCACCTTCGCACATACTTTGCTCCCATGTTGTTTGTCATGTTGTATGTGATTATTCCCACCCACACAAATTAACTCCCATAGTTCAATTTGGCATTCAATACCTTCTTTGAAACCAGATTTCATTACACTGAGCAAACTGAAAGCGCTTTTGGCAGAAGTGGCCCTCACGTCTGCAAAATAAATGTATCGACTGCAGATAGCACTAACTTCAAGTAAAATACAGTCCCTTTTAAATCCATACCTCCCATTACACTTTCTGAATTGTTAGACAAGGCTGCAGGTCCAACGGGTGAACAGAATTACCTCAAATTTGGCAGGGAGAAGGGTTACAGTTCTTCTACCCTCCTCTTTACTACTTTTTTCACCCTTTTTTCCCCTTACTCGCTTCAATTGAATCACAAAGTGGCTGCCAACACTTCCTAGTTGCAACAGCTCGCACCACTCGCAGCCAATATGCAGCAAGCTTGAGCTCGTAACGCCTCAGCCAATCAGATGACAGAATTCCCAAATATCGATATCTGTAAATTTAAATTTGTATCCAAAACTACTGAACGGATTTACACCAAATAGACAAACACGTGCTTTCTAGACCAAAACCCTTCTCCCTGCCAAATTTGGAGTAATTCCGTTCACCAGTTGGACCTGTAACCTTGTCTAAAGTTTCCTATAGAAATTAACATGGAAAAAACACGTTTTGGGACCACCCTTTTTTCTCAGGCCCCCCTTTGACGAATCACCCCCAAACCATCAACATAGGAGTGATCATCAACAAATTACAATACGAAGATGAAGCCCTGTCCCAATTGAAGAAGACTGAACATTACAGTCCTATCAACAGACCACAATATTTGAAAAGTATTGCAAAATTCATCAATTTGATCACAAAATGGAGAGATGAAGGAATATTGGAACAGGACGACTGGCTTTTTCTCAAATGTGATCATCCTGAACTAGCCACCTTCTTCCATCTCCCAAAAGTGCACAAAAGCACAATATGGCCCCCAGGGAGGCCTATTGTATCGTCAAAAAGCAGTCTGTTAGAGAATACGTCTACGTACATCGATAATTTTATTTCCCCCTTTGTCAAAGACTTAAGTTCCTATTTAAGAGACACTAAAGACTTCCTACGCATCATTGAAGGGACATCTTGGGAGGATGATATGTTGTTAATAACTCTTGACATTTCTAGCCTATATATGTCTACAAGACACGACGATGGCTTAAGAGCAATGTCTTTTTTTTTGGAAAAGAGAGCCCTTAAATATCGGAAACGCAATCAGATGCTCATTGATTTGACCAGATTTTGTCAGTGTAATAACATCTTTACATTTGCAGGACAATTGTATTTACAACAGCAAGGTACCGCGATGGGCACGTGCTTCACCCCCAGTTACGCAAATTTATTCGTGGGCTGGTGGGAGAAGCACGTGGCCTCGGCGGGTACCAACGAAAAGTGGATGGATAAAATTGCTCTGTGGACCCGCTACATTGACCATTTGTTTGTTGTGTTGCGGGGTACACAGAGCGAAGCAGAGGAATACATACAAGCTCTAAATGATAATGAATATAATTTGGAATTCACAAGTAACATCAGTAAGAAAGAAGTTTTCTACCTAGATTTGAAAGTATATGTACAAGAGAGCAATTTAGAAACTACACTTTTTCGCAAACCGACAGCAGGCAATACTATCCTGCAGGCAGGAAGCTGTCATCCAAGAAGTGTAGTTAACAACATACCACTGGGTGAATTCTTAAGGATGAAACATAACTGTTCTACCAAACCAGAATGTGATATAGCTACAGCACAATCGAGAAAAAGATTTCAACAGAGAGGCTATCGCAAAGGCATATTAGATCAGGCCCAAAAAAAATGTGATTCGTTTGAGAGAAGCCTTCTATTGGTAGACAAACCCAGAACTTTAGATCAGAAAATATGTATGATTACCAACTATACAGAGAAATCTTCTGAAGTGTTCTAAATTGTTAAAAGAAATTGGAAGGTCCTCCAATCTGACAGTGTGATTGATAAAGTTTTAACCCCTGTATCCACTTGTGACATACAGAAAGGGTAATTCCCCGAGGGATCATTTAGTGAACAGTCATTTCGAATAAAAAAACACGACAAAAGGCACCTATCACAGGATTTTACCCGTGTATGAAATGTAAGGCATGTAAAACATGCCACAAAGTAAAAGAATATCTCATACTGGGTAATAAGGCCAAGACCCCCCATTTCTAATTGTTAAATTGCAACTCTGACTACACAGTTTACTGTTTAGTATGCCCTTGTGGCAAACAATATGTGGGGAGTACAATCCATCCCACCAAGAAACGGATTTTGGAAGACCTCAGAGCAATTAACAACAGGGATCCTAATTATCCTGTTGCTCGTCATTTCGAAAAAGAACATGAAATCAACAGTAGTCTACTCTCCTTTTTCATTTTAGATCAGATTGTTAAGTCGGAAAGAGGTGGAGACTGGGTACAAAAATTGCGTACACTTGAATCCAAATTCATTATTAAGTTGCAAACTTAGACACCGAGAGGACTCAATAATGAAGAAGAAATGTGGGTCCACATCTAATAGGGCTCAGAAACTCACTGATCATGAATCCCTTCATCTTAAGGACTTACTGTATTTAGATGGCTATCTTCACTGATTCTTACATCTATCTGAACTAAGTACCTGATTCTGTCACCAGCCCATTCAGGGCAGTATTTCACGAATGGATAAACTCTCCTACTGAATCTTTTTTACCAAATAGGCTTATGAATTTATGCCTAGTAATAAAATTGCTGATCCACAGCTCAAATAGAGTAGCCCTAATGTAAATACTAAATCATAGTAACAAGATTATTGATTAATGTATATGTATCAGGACAACAATTTAACAAATATAATTGCTTTGATTTATATATTGATTTAAAAATTATTTCGATCTAATGAATTGAAATGATTTTTTGATCGTTGTTCAAATATATGCTTTCAATATATGAATTAACCATTACAAAATGGCTGCCTAAAAAGCGCGGCTTTACTTTTCCTTTTTCACTGTCAATACTCAGCACGTCCACTTTCTATGCACATGATTGTTGTATAGCACTTTTTATTTAAACACTGAACTTTATTGAAATGTTAACACTGACGAAGGCGGCAACGCCGAAACGCGTTTGTTAACTTTTGCAAAAGCGAACTTTTTTACAGATACTGTTTGTCATCATTAAAATTTAATTATCATGCCGGATAAAGTAAGAAAAAGAAAAGGGCAGAGAAAGGACAGTTACTTTAAGGAAACTCAACCCAAAGTATTGGATGACCAACATAATGTGGCTAAAAAGACAAAATCTTCTGGTAAGAGCACAAAGCAATTTATACAAAAATTTTGTAGGGTGAGACAGAATGTACAGAATGCTAAAACCATTGAAAATGGTTCAAGTACAAAAAAATAGTCAAAAAAAATAGCAAACGAAAAAAGCAAATGAACAGTCAAAGGATACGATCTATGGTAAAAGAAAACAAAATCAGTATAAAGAAATTCACAAAAAATATTTAATAATAGAGTAGTTCTGAATTTACTGAAAGATACAAAGAAATATAAAAAGAGAGCACTATTTTATAAAAAGAAGAAGTGTATTGAATCTATTGTTGAAAAAGCTTTTGAAGTAAAAAGGTAACTATTCTGTTTAGTATTATACAGAATTTGATGACTAGATAAACTAATCAATTTAATGAAGGCCAAAAGTAAGAGGAAAAGAATAATTAACAGAACTAATTTTTGTGATTTTTTTTTAGGGGAATGGAAACACAGTTCAATTTCTGAGCCTTTCTTTAATGAAGATAGTTATTGTCAGACCAATGATTTGTTGCATGCAGTTGACACCAGTGGTTGAGCTTATGAGGTTAGAAATGGTTGTCCAATTGAAAAAGAATGGTTCCCAGAAATGCAGAAGAAGTGATAGCAGATGAAGTTCTTGGTAGACGTCCTAAAGCCCTTGTGTTTACTTGGGATTGCAGTAGTATTTGTAGAGTACGACAAGAATCTATTGATAATATACGCAATTTCTTACGAACATATACTAATAAAAGTGTTAAACAAAAGATTAAGATGTTGCAAGGCCTAGACCCTTGTAGAGTAAGAAAAAGTACTGGTTTGCAAGGTCTCCGGCTTGTCTTTCTAGGAAAGTTTGTCAAAGTGTTTTTCACCCTTTTAGGATGTTGGCAGTGGATCATACTCAAATGCGGAAGTTAGTCAGAAGATTGTATCATGCAAAAAGTCTGGCACTAAAGTTAAATGGGTTGAACAGTGCTCTTTTGCGTGGGTCAGTTTCAGATGTGAAGAAGATTTGTGATGACATTGAGTTTTGTTACTTTGGTCCTGAATAAGAGAGTGAAGAAACTCAGACATTAATAGAAGAAAATGTTGGAGAGAATGTTGAACATAGTTGTACAAAAAACTTTGAAGGTGAAATTACAAAGTTTAAGAAGATTTCAGGTGAAAGGCCACATTTTTTTGTATTTGTTGTTGGAGAACTCACTATAAAAATCAGACTAGGAGTGTTGATCTGTTTTTAAAAAGTCAAAAAGAAAATAATGATAAGTGGAAGGAATTTGCAACTTATTTGTTGGTACAGAATTGTTTTGATTTGGGTTCTGATCAGCGTATTTGTAAATATTGTTATAACAAATTAGATTAGAATAAAATGCCCGCTAGAGCTGTGCATAAAGATTTAGAGTTAGTTGCTATTCCTCCAGAATTTATAGATTTAGAGGCAAGATGGCGGCTGCTTGACCTGACTGAGCGTCTCTCCCTGTTCCACTTGGAAGTAATTATGGCTATTTGAGAGTGCGGAGGAAGAATTGGTGTAAGCGAATTGAAGTAGCGATAGCTACCTTGCAGTTACCTTGCTTGGGGCTTATTCGGGGGCCTACATAATGAAATTCGATGCTGTTGGATCTCCGAGATCAGAAGCCGTGGCTGAGGGCGGCGCGACTTTCTGCAACTCTCCTACGGAGCCGGGCTCACCTGTGGGCTTGGAGGGTGTGGTCTGTTGCGGATCAGCGGTGTGAGGCTGCGGAGCTTGGCGGTTTGAGAGACCTAATGCCGCCTCGGAGAAATGGGACAGCTAAAGCTTCAGAAATGGCAGAGGGTTTACCGCCGGCTCTGCGCAAGACTATGGTTACTCCTGCGCTGGAGAAGGAAAGACCCGGTAAATGTGAAAAAATGGAGAAAGGGGGCCCTCGGACTGTAACAGCCACAACTGCAAGCACAACGGTGAGTCTAAAGAAGGGCTCACTAAAGGGGAAGTCGGGGGAGAAAATACGTCCCCATCCCAGTATCAACACCAGTGATGTAGTTACGGACAAGGGGAATGGGGCTGCAGGGGGTTCAGGACGAGTGAAGCCAATTACAGTTCCTGGGATGTTTTCGGGGAAGGCTCCATTTCAGAAAAATCCCCCACAGAATGACAGAACGCCACTAGTAGGGGAGAGCGGAATCGGGACTGACAAAAAAGCTGAAAAGGCGGGAAAAGTGGAAAATGCTACAGTTGGATTAGGAGCCTCAAAAGATATGGGTTTGGAAACTCCCAATGTCCAAGTTGAGGTTAATAATGTGACTTCCAATATCGCTATATCTGAACCCCCCGCTATAGTGGACCCTACCCCAGGGGGGAGTGAGGATATTAATTTTTCGCAGAACTCAGAGACTAATGAGATGAATCAAAGTGAAGTACTTAACTTTTTACCTCCCTCTGGAGGGAAACAAGCTTTGGTAACTATCCAGGATAGTCAGAATGCTCTGGATGGCGATGTTTTTTTTTTCTGTAGTAGAAGATTCAGAATCAACAGTGAGCTCTGCCTATCAAGATTATACCTCGGAGGAAGAGAGGGACAGTCCACCTAACACTGGGAATACTTTAAGGAGGGCGACTCCGTGACATACTAAAGGGAAGAAGGTGGTTGGACGGAAACATACAGCTTCTGAGAGTGAGGGGTCTGAGCCCACAAATAATCTTCAATGGGACTATTCTCATGTTACTACTAGCATTGCAGGGTCAGAGGGGCTGAGCACACAAGAAGAGCCAGCAGGGGGCCCCAGAGGGGAGCCGGACTCTTCTCCACCAAATTCTCTGATCTCTGCAATGTTGAAATCTATTCAGAGTGAAGCTCGGCAAGAACATAAGAGGCCCCAACTGGTGACTATGAAAATACAGGGGGCCATTCGAAAGAACACGAAAGCTAGTTCTGAAGTTATTGCAAGGACGGCAGCCCTTGAAGAAAGGATTGTTGGGCTAGAGGCCAGGCTACAGGGGGCAGAAAGTAAAACCTCGGCCAACGATGAAAAACTTAATGCTATCATGTGGAAGTTGGAAGAATCCGAAAACTGGGCGCGCAGAAATAACCTGCGATTGCTAGGAAATTAAGAGAAGGCTGAAGGGCAGGACATAAGAGGATTTGTGATCAAACTGTTTAAACTGGCATTTCCTGAGCTCTCACACTGGTGTTGGAAATCAGAAATCCAAAGAGTGCATCGATTTTGGTTCACACCTAAAAAGAACCCAGATCCAGAAGCTAAGACGCGAGCGATATTGATATTTTTCGGCAATTTCTTGCTCCGGCAGGCCATCTTTGAGAAAGCGCGCCCTGACGCGTAAAGATCTGCAGAGGGACATTCTTTTTTTGTACAGCACGATTTTTGCCACACCACAGTGGAACGGAGGTGGCGTCTCCGCTCACTGATTTCTCCGTTCCAAAAGAACGGATGTGAGGTTTATTTATTGAATCCCGCACGATTAAAAGTCATTTACCGTGGGAAGATTTGGATATTTTCTTCAGAAATACAAGCCGGGGACTATATGAAAGAACTTCCTGATGGTCAATAGACTTGTTGCTTTAGAAATTCTGAATGTACCCTCTTAAGAGCTACCGACATGGGTATATAGCAATAGAGGCACTTATATTTTTTTCTTTTATGCTCCTGGTATTTGTCAATCCTTTGTGATTGCTTATCTATATATTCTACACTCTTAAGGTGGTTGCGTTGGGACAGGGAGAGACCACAGGCAGTTGGGGAAGCGGGAGGCATCACATGGGTCTAAGGACCCCTATTGCCTGTTTTTGTGGGGGGGGGTTGCTGGGCTGGGGTGGGAGTGGGGAGAGGGGAGGAGGGAACTTTGCGGGAGGGGGGTGGACAGGGGGGTGGTTGGAGAAAGAGGAATTTGGCTAAATATGAGTTTGTTTATGGGAAGGTCAAATCCTAGAAATGTTTTCCTAGGGGAATGGCTAACTTTCAAATAGTATCTGTTAATACCTGTGGGCTTAATGACCCAAATAAACGCCGCCAGATCAGAGAGGACCTTTGTTTCTTGCTGGCAGATGTACTCTGCCTACAAGAAACACACATTGAGGCCAGTCGGTATAAATTTCTGGAATTTGAGGGGTTCCAGTTAGTATCCTGGACCAAATTGGAAGCTAAGACCAAGGGAGTTGCCATTCCAGCAAGACGGGGCAGGGTGAATATTGTTCGTTCTACAGCCAACCTGTATGGTCGCTAGGTTATTGTTCATGGTATATTCTTAAATCTGGAACTCACTTTATGTACAATATATGGCCCTGTACTAGACGATCCTGAAGTATATAGATGGCTGAATCTTGAACTAGTAGGGTGGCCTGCCCCTTTGGTAGTCTGCGGGGATCTTAATATAAATATTGACAGTAATCTGAAGAATCAACCTGGGGCAATATATGTGGGTCGGAAACCGAAGGTTTATAAGGCGTTACGGTATATGATGGATTTACATGGTTTGATAGATGCTTGGGCCTGGATTCACTTTCATTTTTCGGCACCTCATAAAATCTGCTCCAGATTAAATTATTTTCTTATATCTTCAGTTCTGGCTTCTAAATCTAACATTACAAGGTAACTTAGAGTGATGTCGGATCACAATCCGCTTTTAATTGAAATTAATGTTCAATTGAGGGAGGGTAAACCAGATTTATGGATATTTAATCAGGGATTGCTTAGAGATAGTTTATATCTTGAGTCTATGGCGGTCTGGATCACAACATTTTTGGAAAGAAAATATGGTCAGCACCGGGATACAAAACGTTTGGGATACGCTTAAGGCTGGGATAAGGGGCGAGACTACCCGCTAAGGATGGGAAAGTAAAAAAAAAGTGAAAAGGAAATTAGTGGCATTATATGGAGATCTGGAACAGACAGAGCTTAATTTAGCTCGGGTGCAATGCTGCCCAGAGACAAGTTATTTTGGTGAAAGCTGCCAATATAGAAATCTCACAAACTAAGGCTGCAAGTAAATATATAGCTTGGCGGTCCAAGATGTTTGAAAATAGTAGAGCGGGTCATCTATTGGCAATGAGAACTAGAGAGAGAGACATGACCACATGTATTAAAAATATCCTCGACCCCGATCTCGGTTTAGTTTCGGAAGAAGGTGCTATTGCTCTTGCCTTCTAAAAATTTTATCAAAAACTGTATAATGAGGATATCAGGGAAAGTGAGGGGATACAGGTAGAAATTCAAGAGTATCTTAATGATATCGAAGTTGATACTTTATCTCCCGAGGAAAGGGACCTGTTAGATACTGAAATCACAATGGATGAACTTCTGGCTGCTATTGATTCCCTTCCGGCAGGTAAAGTCGTCGGCCCGGATTTCTTGCCTGGAGAGTTTTATAAATGTTTCCGATCTCAATTGGCTCCAGTGATGATGGATATGTTTGGCATGATTCAGAATGGGGATGCACCGGAATCCTGGAGAAGAGCCAGAATAGTTACATTTCTGAAGAAAGGCAAGGAACCGTCAGACACCGGGTCCTATCGACCCATAACCTTGATAAATTGTGATATGAAGATCTACGCAAAGATACTGGCAAATCGGCTTTCAGGGGTTATTAAAAAGTTAGTTCTCCCAAAACAGCACGGGTTTGTTCCCGGATGGGAAACGATAGATCACATATGCCATAAAATTGCACTGTTTGATTTTACTAAGGTTTCAGGGGACCCTATAGCTTTAATACTGCTGGACGCGGAGAAAGCTTTTGATAGGGTCTCCTGGCCTTTTTTATGGGCTACCTTAAGGCATTATGGGTTGGGGGACAGATTTATTGGTGCTATAAGAAGTATGTACAAACAACCTATAGCTCAAATTTCTGTAATGGGGATCCAGACCGGAACAATTAACATTCTCAGAGGTACAAGGCAGGGTTGCCCCTGCTCCCCCTTATTATTTGCACTTTATGTTGACCCTTTAATGAGAAAACTTTTTTTAAATAATTTGATTAGTCCAATTCAAGCTAAGGGGGGGTGACCAAAGTTTTAGGCTATGCAGATGACCTTGCTATTCTGACAGACTCTCCGCAGGCAGCCCTACAAGAAATCCAGATCATTACAACTAAGTTTGGTACGAGCTCCGGGTATCATTTAAATGAGGCCAAAACTCAAATTATTCACAATGACAAAATAAGCTTAGCGGACTCATGGGTAGTCCACCATGCTAAATATCTGGGGATCAAAATTTGTGCTAACCCAGATGAGATAATCCCGATCAATCTGTCTCCTTTGATAGGTAAACTCGAAGCTGATGCCCGCCGGATTAATAATCTTCAATTAACATTGATGGGTCGATGTAATGTGGTTAAGATGTTATTTTTACCTAAAATTCTGTATTATTTAAGAGCTATTCCTTTGTTTTTTGAGCAAATTTGGTTCACAAAATTGGATCGGGTCATCTCCTAGTTCTTATGGGCAGGGAAACGGCCCAGGCATGCCATGAATTATATGACATTGCCCAGGGAGAGAGGGGGGTGGTCCGTGCCCCACTTTTCAATTACACTATTGGGCAATAACTGTGAGGCACATTGCTGTATTATTAAATGTTTAGGACCAAGAAGGCTCGGACATTTCAGTTTATCATTTAATTTTTGGTGAAGAGTCCCGGGGCTGCTATTTAGACACATAGATTATGCATATTTTAAATGGGTTAAGTTTAAGGTATGATGGGGGGCCTTTAAAGTTTGGTATAAGGTCCGGAAACTATGTAATATTAGTAGGATTCATGTAAACTCACCGTTTGTAGGGAATAATCTACTTCCTGGAATTTTTCAAGATGGATAGTTTAGAGATTGGGTGGCGCAAGGGGTTGTTGTAATAGGAGACATAGTGTCTGAATCTGGGCTATTGACTTTCGAAGAAAAAAAACAGAAGTTCGGGATTAATAATAGACACTTTTTCAAATTTTTACAAATTTGTGATTTCTTCTTTAGAAAAAGACTTAGCTGGAACCAAATCCCTGTGATAGATGCAATTAAGGGGGGACAGTCAACTATATCTAAGATTTATATATTATTGAGTGATGTGCGGAGTGATGATTTAATCAAACATTTCACCCGCTGGCAGACTAGACTAGACGCGACACAAGAGATTTGTGAAGAATCCTTAGGCTATAGCCAAAGGGCCACTATGTCAGCAAACCTACAGGTTCAGTGTTTCAAGACATGGTGTAATCTTTATATAACCCCTCATCGTATACAACAATGGGTAGGTACGACAGGGGTAAACTGCCCACTTTGTGGAGAATATGCAGTAGATAGGATACATATTTTTGCAAGTTGCTCCTGTCTTACTCCTCTTTTAAATAAGATTGAACAATACTTGGAACAAATATTTAAATGTAGGATATTCTTGACGCCACAGGTTATAATGTTAGGGGTGGTGGATCAGAATTTGACTGAGCCGGAATGTAAATTATTATTCACAGGTAAATTGCCTCCTTCAGATTTACAAAGAGGATTAAAAGGAATAGTTGTGTATTTACAGTTAGAGTTAAAGAAAAATATTGAAACTATTGGTGTAGAGAGTGTAGAAAATGAACCACTAGTTTTTTTTGTTAATGCTGTGCCGACTAAGAATAAGAATATCTGGCAGGAGTTAGTGCATTGTTAGGAAAGTACAAAAGGCAACTTTGTGTTTGATAAAAAACAATACATACTATAAAAAGGTTTATATGGGAGAAGAAAAAATACTTTTAATAGAAGATATTGAAACATCAAGTGAACAAATTGAAAAAATGGATATGTTAAGATGTGAAGAAATCTATGAACATTACCATGTGCATCCACTTCATTCAAAAGAAGTGATGGGGAACACTATTGAGTTGTTCTAAATTAAAAAAGCAAAAGGAAGTCCCATGAGTGTATGTGAAAAGAGCTTGGAAGCTTGTTGTTTTACAAAGTTGTTCCCAACTGGAAAAGGAGGACGATATGATGAACGTCATGTGCAGATTCCTGCATCTGAATATCGGACAACAAGATTATATGCAGAAGACCCAAGATTTCGACAATGTATCCCTTATAAATGTCATCTTTTGTTTGAAAGTGACTTGTGTGGACTTTCATATGCAGTCAATCACATTTTAAAAACTGGAATACATCTGCAAAATGTATCTGCAAAAGATTTTATGTCTAAAGTGCACCAGAGAGATGATCATTTAGAATCTCAGCGCATTAATCTGATGGCATGTCAGAGTGGGACTAATAAATATTGGTACCATCGTCAGTCATGGAGAACTGAAATGTATGCCACGGAACTTAGGAACTCCTACATGGTTCCTTAACCTAAGCTGTGCTGAGTACACTTGGGATGATTTACTTGAATTTCTTCGAGAGGCAAATTCCAATATTAAAAATATTGTATACAAGACACCTAGGGAATTGTGCTCTTTGGATCCTGTTAATGTATGCAGGTATTTCAATCATAGATTAAAGCTATAATGTATTTTATCTGCAATAAAAAAATCCTCCTCTTGGAGAAGTTGTGGATTTCTTTTGGAGAAAGGAGTTTCAAGCAAGAGGTGCTCATCATATACATATTCTGTTATGGATCAAAGACACCCCCACATTTGGAACAGATGCAGATGATACTGTTTTGTCTTTTATTGAACAATGTGCCACATGTGCTGTACCCAAAAGCACAGAAGAAAACAACTTAAGAGAACAAGTCTTACAATTCCAAAGCCACCGATTTGGAAAAAACTGTCGACGAAAGTACACATCTAAGGATAAGTTCTACACCAAATATCATTTGGCATTTCCATGTCCTGTAATATCCAAGGAGGACTGAACAGTTTTAAGTCATCTTTGCAACATACCATCAAAAGAAAGTCTCCAAAAAATACCTACAACTTAAGAAAAAATGAAGAGTCAAAATACATAAATGACTACAACCCAGTTATTCTGTCCATGTGGAATGCTAATATGGATATTCAGTACGTTGCAGACAATTCCATTGCTGTTGCTTGATATGTAACGTCCAATATTACAAAATCAGAAAAGACAGAATTTAAGGAAATGTGGGAAGAGATTTCTCACGAGAAGACTCTAAGTAAGAAATTATGAAGTTTTAGTTTGAAGATGTTATCGCATCGAGAAATCGGAGCATATGAATGCTCAGTTCGGTTATCATCTGCAAGTCTATACTCCAAATCTAGAAGAATCATTTGGGTGAGTCTAGGTTTCGCAGCAATGTGAAATCTGGTTCTGAAATCTGTTCAAGACATTGAATATTTAGCAGAAAAAGATCCAGAAAGTACAGATATTTTGAAAACGAATCTGTTGGACACATATTACCCAAACAGAAGTCATCCTCTTGAGAACATGTGTCTCTATGAAGTGCTGCAAAACTACACTTTTAAATGGAATACTACAGAGAACATCAATGATGGAGAGAACATCAATGATGGAAAACATGGAGTCATTGGTTCCAAAGGATGTCTGGTGAAACTAACGAAAGCAATTTTGATTAATCACAGGAAGCTGAGTTGCGACACTTCTGATAAAAGGGAATTTTACTATTAAGCCCTTTTGCCACTGTTCAAACCATGGCGTTCAGAACTGGACTTACTTGGAGATTTCCAGAGCTATGAAGATTCCTTTAATGCTTGTAAAGATAGCATACAATACAGTGCTTTTTGCAAATTATGTGAAAATGTTGAACAATGAAATTGATCAAGAAGCTATAATTGCAGCTGAGATTGCTAGACACAGTTTTCAAGACAGTCAAAGTTCTGCTCCACTGAGTCAAGATCCACTAGGACAAGCACTTATTGAAAGTAAAGCGGCAATCACCATGAATGAGATGGAAACAGCAATGCATCAAGCTCAAGAAGATGTCATGAATTTAGCAAACTTGGAAGAACAACTAAATGTTGAACAGAAACAAATATATCACCAAGTGAGACAACAGATTGACCATGGATTACTTCATGAAAAGAAAGAGTGTTCATGCACATCATTTCAAACTATCCGAATGTATGTGAGTGGACAAGCTGGAACAGGAAAAAGTTTCTTAATTAAAGTAATTACATGTTATCTACAGAAAACAACTGAGTCACATTTATCTTGTGTTGTCACTGCTCCAACTGGGTTTAACAGCACACAATATTAAAGGAATTACTTTACATCGTTTACTAATGCTACCTGTGGAACATGAAAACAAATTGGAATACCACAAGCTATTTGGAGAAGCTTGTTGTAAAGTTTCAAGAGTTCTAAAGAAAATGAAACTTCTCATTATTGATGAGGTAAGTATGGTCTCAAACTTAATGCTTGCTTTTGTGCATTTAAGAATGCAGCAAATTCTTAAAACAGAGTAGAATGTGTTATTTGGAGGAAAACACGTCATTGCTTTTGGATATCTACTGAAACTTACTCCTGTAAAAGGACAACCAGTATTTAAAACACTTTCACATGAAGACACCAGAAAGTCTCTGGGTAGTGTTGGAAACGTGAACATTTGGTCATATTTTGAATACAAAGAACACAAATGATGTTGCTTATGGAACTATTCTCCAAGATATAAGAATTGGACAACTGACAGACCATGGCAAACAAGCTTTGCAGAGTTCATTACTTTCAAATTTGTTTCCAAATGAAAATTTAGTTCCTGAGAAAATATACATGAAAATTGCAGAAAATAAATCTGTAATCTGCTTAATGCCAACACTGCGCAAGTGTTCTATATTCAACAAACAACTTTTGAAACTGGAAAATGAAGAAATAATTAAAATGGAAGCCATCGATAAAATAGAGCATGAAGGAATCACTATTATTTTGACAGAAAAATTGAAGTCAAAATTGGATTCTTTAGAAAAATCGATATCTAAAACTGCTGGTTTAGAAAAGAATCTATATGCATGTAGAAACTGTTGAGTCATTTTAAGGTGTAATTTGGACATAGAAAAAGGTTTAGTTAATGGAGCAATAGGCAAAGTTGTGGAATTTGATAGTTGTCAGAATAAAGATGGTATTGAATTCTTAAAAATAAAATTTGATCAGATTGAGGACGTTAAACAAATTGGTTGTTGTTCAGTTCGTTTTTTGCTTGTTAGATTTATATGTCCGTAGAAAACAGTTTCCACTTTCTCTGGCATAATCAGTGACTATTCATGAATCTCAAGGTTGACACTGCTTTGGTGAACATTGGAAATACTATGTTTAAAGAGGGTATGGCATATGTTGCTTTGTCGCGAGTCACAACATCATCTGGTTTGTTTTTGATTGATTTTGATGACACAAAGGTTACTGCGGGTGCAAACTGTGTAAAAGAGTATAATAGGTTAAGAAGAACATATGCTCCCAATTTCGGTCAATATCTTGTATTTGAAAAGCGTGCAGTAGGTCAAAAAAGAAGGTATGAGAATATCTGTACTGAAGGTGTAGAGAAGGGAAAAAAACAATATAATGTTGTCAATGCTAGCAAAAAGAAAAAGGACACTGTTGAAGATATTGTTGGTTATCAGTTTGAAAATAGTTCAGGTGCCAACTGCTATGCTAATGTAGTGATCAATGTTGTTTTTTTTCTTGAAGGTTTGCAACAGCAAATTATGGAGAATCGGGAAAAAATGATTTTGTTTCTTGTTGCATTCTGTTTATGAAAAATTGAGAACTTATACAAGTAAAATACAAAGTGTTTCTGATGTTCGTAATGTTTTGGATGTATGTTCTGGTTCTACACAATTTACGCAAAATATCCAACAAGATGCTCAGGAATTTCTAATGTATATGCTTACCATATTGGAAAATGAAGGTGTAGAAATAGAAAATATTTTTGGCCTTAGTTTCAAATGGGAACATCATTGTGAAAAATGTATGTATACATGTAGCACTAATATAGACACTGAAAGATTTCTATATTTGACATTACCGGACTGTAAATCAGAGCCTTTCTATACATTAGTTAAAGCTGCAAATCAAAACATGAAGTGTAACCAATGCAAATCAGAAATGTTATCAACATTATTTTTACAAAGATATGGACAATATATAATTTTAATGATGCAACGTTGTACAGCTGATGGAAGAAAATTGGACACTTTAATAAAACATTTTGTAGCTACTCAACTATCAATATCAAGAAGGACTTTTGTAGCAGTAGCAATAATTTTCCATGATGGTCCTTCCACAACATCTGGACATTACACTGCCTATCTAAAAAGTGACAAAGGATGGACACTTTGTGATGATGCTCAGTTGGTTTTCAAACAACGTTTGCCTTTCGATTTACCAAATATATACCTACTATTTTTAAAGCCAAAGTTTTAGGAAGATATTTCAGCCTCTGAGGAATTTATTATTATGATTTAATAAGATTACCATTGGATAATTTAAATATAAAGGAGTGCAAAAATACCATTTGGCCTCATGGAAAGGTATCAGTTTGAATTATGGACTTTTTCTTGCATAATGTCTCGGTGTATACTTTTAAGTGAAAACATTTACAGTGTTTATAAATTAAAGTTATAACATTTTCTAAGCAGTAAGGATTTTATATATGTGTGATTTAGTTATACAGTATATTTTTAAACAATCTTATTGATTGTTTTTTTGTTGCCTGCTGTTATGTGATGAGTAGGATTGAAATCACTGATTCTGGTGAAATTCAATATATTCTGAGAACAGCAAAAAAGGCAAAGAAATTACTTTGTAAAATGTTAAAATGATGCTGTGTTGTTAAAAATGTATTATAACATGTTATAACTATTTTGTCCTCTCTTTCACAAATCCTAATACTAAAATAAGCAACTTACCACAATTTACATTATAAAAAACAACTCAATAAAATGTGTTGCGTTTGTTACATGTGTTACTGCTGAGGTAAGTTTAAGTAAGTCTTAAAATGCACAATGGCGTGGGTTTGCACACAGTTAAAACAGGGAAGATGGATGGAGTAGATTTGTGCCAGAGAATTCTATTCCAGATAGGGATCAAATAGGACACAGCTTCAGAGCACCTGTCTGGAAGATACATGGTATAGTATACAATAGAAAGATATGGTGGTCTTGTAGGGCCTGGTAATTTCAGAATTAAAAGAATTGAAACTCTTTTACTTAAAGCACATCACTGAGTGTTTTTGCCCAAGTCATATTAGCCCCCATCCCTTACCTTCAGTCATATATAAACATGTCCTATCAGTTTCCTAAAACGTAAGTACTTATAAATGTATCTTGTTCTCTGTTAGCAGTACAGAATTGTACTGCTATCATAAGAATTCGCCTAGCCACTAACTCTCTTTCATATTTACAATGAGAGGAAAAGGCACTGTGAATACCTTTTGTTTTCAATGTAAATATACAATCTCATCATACACACCACTTTGCGTTGAAAAGGCGTTCTATAGGTGTTGCAGTGCGTGTTTGCACAGAACACTCCTAAAACAAGACACATCTCCAGTTTTATCAAAAATCATAAATCTGGACATGTGTGTTAATGCTGCACCATCCTTCAATTGGTGTAGCAAGGCACAACAAGGAGAATTATTTTCACTTCTCCTCATTTTTTGTCTTTCAATATATGCTACAATGCACAGTATATATTGAAGGAGAAAAATGCTGTTACTGATTGTTTTTGTGTGGGAAGATGTGCCTTCCTGCACAAAGACAATGTCCACATGACACAGACATCCTTGCAACATGGTGCAAGGTTGACTGTGTCACCACATGGCTGCAGTTTAAGCAGTTTTGCAGAGGTAAGCACCGACTTGAAACATATTTATGTGCATATGTTACATTCCTGTGCTTCAGAAGTACCACAGCACGCTGTAGCTAAACAGTTTACAGTGTCATGCTGCATCACTTCCTTATAGTTCTGCACTTATGCATTCACCACAAACCACAAATGCTTTCTTTCAGTCAATTATCTACTAGACATACATTCACGCAAACTTTCACATACTAGCATACAAGTATAGCTCTTTCTTTAACCAGAGTAGTTAGTTCTGAAAATAACTTTTTTTTAAATTTTTGTTGTTTTATATATATTTTTTGATTTTTTGAACGCTTTTGTATTTTTTTTTATACAAGAGGGAAAAAATGTGAACAGGAGAAACAGAACTAAAAACTAGGAGGAGAACAAAAAAAGGAAACTAACAACAGTGGTTGTCAATGGCATGACAATCCAGGTCCACCGACTGCTCCCCATACGAAATAAGACGGTTGCATTGTACACAATGCAACCTGTCTCTCCCAAATTGGGGATGTATATCTGGAGGAAATGATGATGATGATGTTGATGTACTTGGAACAACCGGTGGTTGAAGAGCATTTTCTCTGAGTCTTCTCATTTCCTCCCTTGCAAAGTTGACTGGGTGTCAGTTTTGGAGATGTTTTTGCATACTCGCTGTTCCACAGCAGTACTTTTTTGTAGGGTCTCCCCTGAACAGGACCGCCTTGCAGATTTTACAAGTTTTTTTGTGCCATTAACTTTTTTCTGCCCTGGAGGCAAAGTGAAAAACTTCCACAGAATTGAAGAATACCTCTCTGGAGGGGGAGGTTCAGGTCCAAATTCTTCATTTCAAGAGTGTTCTGAATCAGAAGATGCTTCATTAGTTGCCATTTCTCCAACTTTGCTGAGAAACAGGTGTGCAAATTTGGAAAAGAGCAGATCTTACCAGAAGATGTCTTCTCCTCAGGAAGTTCTAACAAGATTGAAATGGGTGGGGTCCTTCAATATTTACGTAGGGTGCGCGTACATAGCTCACACCAAACTCGCACCCAGCACGACTTCGCAAAATTGTATTTATAAGTAATGTAACTTTATTGAAAGTTAAAGAATATTATTTTTATGATTAGTTCAGAAAATGTCTTGCGTTAATATTGGTATTAAATATATATATATATATAACTTTTTGAACATTAAAAAAAATTTGCTGGGGTCGCGCACCCACCGCGTCTGATGAGCGTATGATGTCACGTGCAACTGCACGACCGCCGCGTCTTGTAATACGTACGAGTCGCGTATGTGCTACGAGTCGTGGTCCGCGGAGGGAAAGTCGTACCCATCGCACACCGTACGCGGATCCTACACAAGAGCCCTAAAATGGCGTACATGCTCCGCGCATTGAACGAGAAGGTTGCAATTTGTGTGCGCGACTCCAAAAAATATAAATAAACAAATAAATAAATAATATAAATATATTTAAAAGAACATAAAAAAATATATAATTTTTTTATTTTAAATAAATGTTTAATAAATATGTCTAATGTAGTTTGAAAAATAAGATATCTAAAAAAATTTGTTTAAAAAATATAGTAAAAGAATTTTGAAAAAAAAGAACAAAAAATATATTTAAAAAATATCATTTAAAAAACCTTTGAAATTCACTGAAAAAAGCATAGGTTTCAAACATGTTATACTTAAGAATTAGTATTTAAAAAACCTTTGAAATTCACTGAAAAAACCATAGGTTTCAAATATGTTATAGTTAGGAATTAGCATTTAAAAAACCTTAGAAATTCACTGAAAAAATGACAGGTTTTAGGAGTGTTATAGTTAGCTGGACATTTCACTCGTACAAAACCATTGAAATTCCTCTGTTATAGTTAGTTGTACTAACTATAATTCGTGCGCGCGCAATCCACTGCTGTTGATGTCACATATCACATCATTCATGACATGGTCAGTGACATCACTGATGAAATCACTGATGACATCTCAAGTGACATCACTGATGACATCACTGATGACATCATCCACGTGACAATCAGATACACCTCATTATACACTAGTATTACCTGTCAACACTAATTACAAAATATGGAATGCCTTATTTCAAACCATTGACACACCAATACAAGTCCCCAAAAACTTACTCAGTGATTCCTACATCTAGACACACATCTAAACACTTACCTGTAGATTCACTCATACATGCTAACAAAGATCAATATAAAACTATTAAATATACTTATACACCTACATTGACATTAAACACCAGCACACATCCTATTCTCTTATGCAGTCATCCTACTCACTTTTGCAAACAATTGATCATACTTACATTTACTCAGCTATACAAATACCACTTTATTTATTGACATAAATAGTAACTCATACTTAGTGTGTTATAAAATCACTATTACACGTATACAGTTTTCTATACAGTCACTGATACAATCACTGAGTCTTATGTGTACCTATTTATAAACAACAACTGTCACATACAGTGCCTTTTATATTTTGTTTGATATGTATCATTGAGAAATATATTTACTTATCACTACACCCATAAAGAGATTCAGTCGCCCAAACAAGTGTTTCCACATGCAGTCGTAACCTCATATACCTAATAAATCAACTATATACACATCTTTGGACAGTCACAAACCTCCCACTCAACTACACACACACATTCATTATCCCATACAAATAATCATGTAACTAATTAATACTAATATAAACTTTCACACACCTTGTAACCAACTTATGTAGTAGTTAACACAACAAGAGATAAAGTGAAACAGAGATCCACACTATTGAATCACTATCCCATATATTTAGTGAGACACTTTACATCAGTCACTTAAACAGTCAATCACAGTGCTATTAAATCCTCCATCGAGACACTTATACATCCACTCATTCTTCAATGCAGATTGCTATATATATATATATATAATACATAATTAAATATCGAACCAAACAACATTCACTGGATGTTGTCATCAGTCATGTAATTTGAGATGTCATCAGTGATGTCATCAGTGATGTCACTGACCATGTCATGAATGATGTAATATGTGACATCATCAGCAGTGGATTGCAGGCGCGCGACTTATAGTTAGTACAACTAATTATAACGGAAGAATTTCAATGGTTTTGAATGAGTGAAATGTCCCGCTAACTATAACACCCCTAAAACCTATGTTTTTTTCAGTGAATTTCTAAGGTTTTTTAAATGCTAATTCCTAACTATAACATATCTGAAACCTATGGTTTTTTTCAGTGAATATATATATAGTTCCACTTTACTATAGACTCACAAGTAAATGTAATGTGCCAGTTGGATGTAAGCCAATTTCACCATGGTTAAAGAAGAGAGCACAAGCACTTTAGCACTGGTTATCAATGGTAAAGTGCACAACGTCCTAGCAGCCAATAAAAACAGGTTCAGAAAATAGTGGAGGTATAGGAAAAAAGTGCACAGAGTTCCAGCAGGCAACCAAAACAGGTTCAGAAAACAGCAGAGGTGGAGGAAAGAAGTATGGGGGTGACCCTACAGAGAAGGAAAGTCTAACACTCCTTAAGAAATATTAACACAAATGTAAGTGTGAAGAAATAAAGTTATCTAAATCATAATCAAATATTTGTATATTTCTCCTTATATTGTTATCCCTTTAGTTTTTATCCAGTTCATTGATACATTGTTTTACTTTCATACAGGTTTCACATCCCCCTTTACCTGTTTTTTATCCCATTTTTTCTCTGTTTATATCATTTCCTCGTCTTTCAGAGTGAAGATGCATCATCTTCATCTTTTTTGCCGATACCAGCCCCATAATTCTTCTTATGTGACTTGCACTGTCTTGTCTTTGTTCCTATCACCTAGTAGCGATCACTTTAGATGCTGAACAAGCTTTTAACAAGATCGAATGGCAATCCATGTTCAAAATGTTTACAATAGCCCTAAAATGTTGAATCTTATTTCAATTCCTTATTCCTCACGTAAAGACTAGAGTTGGGCGGTACTCGCGGAGTTTCACTCCACAGAATTCCATGGAGGTACATAAAAACTCCACTCCCACTGAGTTCTGCCAGCAGGCACAAATATACATGTTGTGCTGCTTGTGCTGCAATTTAACGCCAGTAACATGAGCAGTGCATTTGAGTTGATTTTGCTGCCTCTCGAGCTCAAAATCCACTCGAGAAGCAGCTGTTTGACTGCCTGCGTTAGAAAATGCCACTAGGGAATGTCAAATGTCTCTTGCACTCACATTTCTCGACCCTCGCGGGAACAAATCCACTATGCAGCGAGTGGCTTAATTTGGCCAAAACTCTGCTTCACAAGACAAATGCAGTCACCGAATTCCGTGGGCAGAATGAAACATTCCACCTGCCCCTACTGAAGATGCCATTTTGCAAAAGTCTATTCTACCTATTTCACTCTTCAAATAGGTGTTCGGCTGGACTGTCCTATGTTCTCTCATTTATTTAATCTTGCTTTGGAACCCTTTTGTTCTAGGTTAAGATAACATGATAATGTATCTAGTTATAAAAATCAGTTACAAGTATCTATTTATGTGAATAGAATTCTTAGGTATATGTCCAGACCAGATATTTCATTCCCAGCTTTTCTCACTGAAGTACAACATGTTTGCACCTAGTCAGGACACAAATTGAATATAGACGAGTTAGAGGTTTCTTCCCACAATAAATTCTATGTGACATAGTCTTGATTCTTCCGGGTTCTATTAGCACTTCTCTCGAAACAAATGCTTCCACCTTTGGTTCACTATCTCAATACAAAAGACCATGAAGATTAATTTTGATGATTTTCTTTTTTTGAATAACTCAATACTCTCATGTTGAAATCACAAACACGTTTTCTGTGTTACTGGGCAACGTTAAAATCCATCAAAATGGAAACTACAATATATTTTTTCCAAGATCGCTGTTACTATTCCTGTAGATTGTTTCACAAAAAATTATTTTATTAAAAAATGTATGGCATAAGTAACGCCGGGCGGACAACTGTGCTCTTTCCACGAAGTGTAGTTGGCCAGCCCCGCCTCCACCTCCCCTATAAACAAGTAATTAAACATTAATTAAAAATAAATTAAAAACTAGATACCTGTACTGCAGCGTCCCCGGGTTGCCCTCCTCCTCATGCTATTGTTATTGATAATCCGAGACCAAACTGCGCATGCGCGTGCGCAAGTGCGCTCGCGCATTTCCTACAAGAAATATGCGGGCGCCCGCGCATGTGCAGTTTTCTCAAAGATTACCGATAAGGCTAAGAAGAGGAGGAGAGCAGCTCGACGACGCAGTACAGGTAAGTGGTTTTAAAATCACTTTTAAGTAATGTTTAATTACTTGTTAATTGGGTGGTGGAGGCCGGTGTAGTAGTGTAGTTCCACGGAGTTTGTTCTCAACTCTGTGGACCTCTGCGTAGCCCCGCTTCAACACTTCTCCCAGGGTTAGGCAGAAGAAGAAATCTAGAGTTGAAACTTTTTATAGATTTTCTAAAACATATACCACCTCCTACAGGCGAGGGGCTTGAGATGGCTTGTGTCCGAAATATTAAAGAATATCAATAAAACAACCCTAGGCCTTTCCAGCATTCCCTTCCTTTGAGTGGAGGACAATGTGTTCATAGTGTATTGGATTCACCCCCTTGTCAGAGTATGTTTGTCTGTATGCTTGCCTAGAACACTTGTTCACTATACATCAAGCAGTAACTCACCTATTGAACTAACTCCAAGCAGTGGACTCCCATGCTGCTAGTACTTCCCCTAGATCTAGACCCACAGTAGCTCTTTCATGCAACCTCCAGTACCATGGCAGGCATGAGTAATGAGGCAATAAAAGGCTATTCTGTGCATTCTCTGATGTGGAAAAAAGTGAATGCATAGAGCAAGTACCTAGAAAAGCCAACGGTGAGAGCCCCATGGACTTGAGGTCAGACTAGAGTGTTGTTGCAAAGTCCGCTAGTGGAACTAATAAGATGACCTTTCCTTCTACACTCTCCGCTGCATCTCCAAACCTATGTGTAGACTCTAAGAGTCTCCCATGGCTCCAGCCTGGAGATGGTATACTGGGTTCTGTCCTCCATTTCCTATTAACTCACAGGCTCCATCCTGAGGTTTTTTTCTGACAGTCCAGCAATATATCAGCGCGTCTGGCCTCCCAGAAGTGCAACCTTCGAAAGAATGCTTTCCGAACAGGAACAAGGGCCAAGATGGAATCTCCTGGTGCCCATTTTCCACACTTTAACCTATATCCAGTATCTGTCAGTCCGTTTATTTCGACCCGCTAGAGAAAGCCTCCACTCTATAGGATGATCATAAAAATCCTGCTCTATGACTTCAGTACGAAACAGCAATCTATCTATCCAGTACTCTTTTCATTGGCATCCATCAGCACCTAGGGCAATCCAGTCTTTTATTGTTCTTCAGCCAAACATTATCCAATTTCATACAAAGCCTCAAACAGCAACCTTACACCATGGCATACATGTGCCCTCTCCCCTCTTGCATATACTCTTCAATCTCTTTCTCTCAAGCGCCGATGTCAGTTAAGAATGTCAAAATCGATTATTTCTCTTGTTTCAGGGCATGCCGCCATGAAGCATAGGGACCGGGAGGGGCTTGATTTCTCTGGTGAAAACAGCTCGTCCACATACAATGGTACTATCTGCAACCTCGCCACTGGAGATTAGGAACATTCATTACCCACTTTCCGTTTCTAGGAAAAAGCGAAAGGTACAGCACAGAAGCCATCATTAATAAGGCTCCCTTGCTATCTAATTAAGAAGAGAGAAACATATCCTGAAGGCACCGATGAGAAACCATCAGGAGAGAAGTGTGGAACAAGGGGGAACGAAGGAGGGTGAAATCAGAAGGCTAGTGGTCAGGTGAAACGGGCAGACATGGGCAGGACTGACGCACAGGAAAGAGACAGGTGCGGCAGGGAAGCATGAGTAGCTGTGGACAGAGGAATCTCAGAGCGAGACATACGGGAAGACGAAGGACCAAAAGGGGTGTGTGGGTAAACAAATGAAACGCAAAGCACAAAAAAAAAAGGAATGACCACGACTAACCAAGCAAAGCAGACATCTGTGGTGAAAGTGCAATGGGTGTAAGCAAGCATGAGGTCTGTATTTATAAAATAGTCCTACATGACCTTCACCAGAAAGGCTGCATTAAAAGAGCGAAAATCTAACCAAAGAACCAACATCTTCACATGAAGGAGAAATACTGCTATGGGCCGCATCAAGATGTGATTGGCAAAGTTTCAATACAATGACTGAAGTAGTCTAGTCAAAAAGAGCCAATAGATGAAAAAGCCTGTCCCAAAGACCATTCTGAATTTATTGAAGGTTGAAGGTCTGCCTGAGAACAGCCTTGCCAAGCAATAGACCTTAAAAGGAATCATAAGCAAAATGCTGCATTCAAGTGTCAAATCCTTATAAACTGAGTATAAGAGTTATGATGATCTCTAACGTGGTATAAGGACATTGGGCATCCCAAGGCACTTGCTGACAGTAATTGTTGGGCTTGGAAGGGCAGGTACTGTGCCCATGGAAGAGCTGGTGCTGTGATGACAGCTTGACAAACATAGAGGAGCAACAATTTGACACCTAGAGAAAATACACCGAAAACGACTATTATATCTAATGAATAACACGTTCTTATAGATTTACTTAAGCTTCTTCTCCATTTTTAAAACGATAATCTAAATTCCCACACAGAATTTTTCCTTTCTGTGCCTCATGAGTCTACATGACAGTCCCATGTTTCATGACCACCAAAAACAGAATCCAGGAGTCCGGTTTGTGGCCCGGATCGTAGCCAGGTCTTGTCAATGCATTCTGCCAATATGAGTGATGAATGTCTTCTTAATGCTGAAACTATTTTCTGTGCACCCTTCCCAGCAAAACTGGTCTTGATTTGCACAGAACAGCATCATTTTTGCCTTGCTATTTTAATGTGGCAGATTGGCTATAGAGATGGAATGTGTGGTTATTTTCTGCCTGTGGGGATTTCGGCAAAGGAGAGGTATGTACATTGCTACACAAAGCTGTGTATAACGCCGGTAACGAGCATTCATTCGCTATGTGCATGCCTAATAAGGCATATTTTTGTGGTGAATGAGATGCTGAACGGTAAATTTTTTGTTCAGGATTCTGTTATGTATTTGTTATTCCTTCAGTTATTTCTAAAGGGCATTTTGAACATTTGCAAATTGCAACTACATATATGAAAATATTAGAATTTGCAAATGCACAAATGGCACAGCCTCTATCACCCTCTGTCTTATTAGTATGCAGTTGAAGTGTGTTTTGTGGATTAGGGAGGAAACATGCACTGAATGAGATTGGTGCCGTGCTCTCTTCCGTTTATTTTTTTAGAGTTACGTTTCTATCTGCGCTGTCCTGCCCTACTTCCTTTAAATTGCCTGATGTAAGCAGAATCACAGTCCATACTCTCAGGGACTGAATACATTATTCCATTACACACATTTAGCATACCACTAAATGAACATTTCAATTACTGCTGCATCTGATGAAAGGTAGTCTTTTACGACTTAATAGTTCTGGTATTTCAGAGCTGTGGCTAAATTATGTTACCAATTAATGAGTAAAATGCACAACTTATATGTAATATAATGTAAGGTATATTTTACACAGAAATTAATTCTTTGAGCTGCAAGCTCTTTCTGCATAAGACCCACAATATATTGTACTGCCTATTTGTGCAAGCCTGTAGGATTATGTGTAAAGAAAAAAATGCAGTCTTGAAAGTGCATTCGATTTCTCTATATCCCCGAAGTCATGTTGTTGTGTTCTCATCATTTTCTCAACAGTATGTCCTTAGTGAGCACTATAAATTAGGAGGGAGAATATGAACCCAGGCAGTGGCAAGATGTTGTTGCTATGGTTATCTCAGTACAACAACGTGATCAGAAAGTATAGACCAGACCTTGTATCTAATTTGATCAATGTTTTTGCAAATGAAATTGCTCTTGAGGGAGGACCGAGTGTACTTCTTTGAAATGTGGAAAATGAGCCATGATCCCTTCAGACCTGAACTGGATGTAGAAACACAATTTAAGAGGCAACACTTAATATAATATGTTAAATAAAAATACAAGTCAAATTCCTTCGTTTAATCTACTCTACATGGAGTGGAAAACCTGCGTTTTCTCATACAAAGCACGTATTCTATATTACCAATCGTCTCCTGCAGCGTTCTCAAGATACACTCGATCTACGGCTTACTTTCTGTTAAATTGGTTCACATTTATAACCTTTTTTGCTTCTGTATCTTCCTTTACACGATAGTTCCATCCAATTTCTATATGAGAAAAGTGGAACATTGGAAATAAATATTAGTTTCGCGATCTGACATGGTTATTGCATGCTGGAATTACTTCAGAGGAATCTTATTCTATAAAGTCATAGAAAATATGACCTAACCTAAAGTTTGATGCATGCTAGTTATTATCAGACGTCATTCTGTGAGATGCACTGAAGTATATGTAACATGGTCACTTATTCTGCAAGCATTTTGTTCTCTCTTCAAGCTCCAGTATCTATGGCTTAATTTGTAAACGAAGAAGTGCTAGTGTAAATGTTCTCTACTAAACATTAGGCATGGAGTAGTTTTTATTACATGAAGATAAGCTAATACAGCAAGGCTGTTTTATACTCTAGAAATATATGTCTGAAAAACAATAAAAAGAAGGTTTTCTACAGAAGTCTTGTGGACTAATCATCATGTCCTGTGCAATATTGGATTGCCATGTGTATCTTTAAGATTGTTTGGATTGATTTATTGAATTTGGATTAACATTGGTCCAGAATACTGTTTCTCGTTTTGGAACGGATTACACTGGTGATGGGTGTGCTGTATTAGCTTATCTTCTTGTTATTTAAGCCACATGTTATTTTTTCAACTTGCTAATAGCACTCTTGGGTGGTGGATGCCTTCAGCTAGCCACGCACCCTGCTGTACTTACAGCAACTTCTTTTTTTTCCACGCAATTGATTTAGTCTGTACGATATCTGTTCATTTTGATGTGCGGTTCTTCCCTTTTAGGGAACGCTACTACCCTCTCTTGTAACAATAATTTTTATTATGCTGCCATAATCAGAGTCATTTCAGTAATTCCATGTTACTCTTTGATGTAGTATTACCTACAATAATGCAATTACGCCTGCTCACATACTGAAGAGTAATTTGCGGGGAAATAACCTACCGTGAGAGCTATTTGTGTTATGTTGCATTTAGTGCTATTTCTTAACACAAAATGCATTCTCATGTCCATTTTGCACATGACGGTGCATTTTGCACTAAGAAAATAGTGCTAGATGTGGGAGTGAATTAGGGGGGATTTTCTACCCCAGCAACACATTTAGCAGAATTTCCTAGCACAAAATGCCTTCTTGTGCCAATTTTGGACTTGAGGGGGCATTTTGCGATGGGAAAATAGAGAGAAAGGCCAGTGGTAAATTGGCAAAATCCTACCATATGAGCATTCATTTAGAACTATTTCTTAGCTTAAATGTATTCTCACACCCATTTTGGTTGATGGGGGCATTTTTGCATTAAGAAAAGTTGCTAAATGCATATTTGCTTTTCTTGCATAATTATGCGTAATCTTGTGGAATTTTTAGGTAACCCCATGTGATTAAACTACATTGAAATATGCTAGGTATGCACACCAATAGTAAACATAACACTCGTTTCGTTTCGTTTCATAAACTTTATTCGATTCACACAAGAATCATAAAAGTCACAAAAATACATTTCAAAACATACTTTAAAATTCATTTAGAAGCAGTTTTTAAATTTGTACAATAAATTACTAAGATACATTGATTATTAGACAAAGTTATAACCCATAGCTATTCGATCAGATTTAATTAATCATGAATACTTCATATCAGTGTTGTATTAAAAGTAAAAACAACAGTATACCTGGGCAACAAAACTAGTTCTGGGAGCCAAAATTAACTATACCGTTTTCTGATCATGAGTGACACACGTATAAAACTTAGCATTGCACAACAAACATCAGATGTAGACAAAGCTAACAAATGGTCATAACCCTCTTTATAATGGCAAGGTTGTTTTTCCTTAAGGATCGGCTTGATAAACCTCATTCTCGGATCCTTATATAAAGAACAGAAAAGAACAACATGCATCGTGCTTTGGCTATCTTTGTTGTTACAGGGACAGGGGGGCAGTCTCTCACACCAGCTCCCCTGTCTAGGAAACGCAAAAAGAAAATGCAAAATTTGTAACCTAAACCTTGTCAAATAGAATCGCCATTGCACATGATTTATAAAGGATAAATAAAACTGATGATGTAAAGTAACCTTAAATTCGTGAGGGCTAACCAAAGAGTGCACAAATGAGGATTTCCAATAACTTGATTTGATAACGGATTTGATATCTCCCTGAATGTTTTCGGGGCTATCAAAAATGTCACCCAGGCCTATTTTATGAAGTGTTTCATTTACATAAGATAACCATGGGATCTTATTCATGTGTGTCAATTTTAGACAATCCCGAAGGATGTCTCTAGACAATTGTAGATCCTCTGATAGCCATATTTTGCCCCATAATAGTAGGGGGGAGAGGCGAATAGTGTCACTCACATAACTCAAACCTATCTCATCATGGGCAAATCTATTTGAGGAACTTAGTGGAATGGCCAATACACGTTTTAAAAAAAATTTATTCTCCATAATTTGTATTGTATCTGGGCTTTCGGTTCCCCAGACCCCTGCCCCATAGATAGCTACTGACAAGCATTTTGCTTTATACAGGGTTTTTAAATGATTGACAGGTTTTTGACCTAACTTCCCACAGAAACGAAACAGTCCTTCGATAGAGCGACTAGCACTCTGAACTCGAGTCTTAATTAGCGGGGCCCAACTTAATTTGTTATTAAAAAGGTTTCCCAGATAGTTAAAGTTTTCAACCTTTTCAATAGTACAGTTGTTAACTACAAAGTTTCTGGTTTTGGTGCCCTTTGGGCCACAGACCATAGCAAAAGATTTGGTAAAATTTACCTTCAGGTCTAGGTCCAACATAAAAGTATGGAAGGCATCAAGACAATGCTGCATACTATTTCCTGTGAGAGTCATTAATACCGTGTCATCGGCATAAGAAAGCATCGGTATGCTCCTGCCATTAACCTTTGGGAAATCGTGGCAGTGGTCCAACAAGTATTTTTCCAGCCCGTTAGTGTAAACTAGGAACAGGAAGGGGGCTAATATACATCCTTGACGGACGCCCTCAGTCGAGGGGATAGACTTTGTTTTCTCTCCCCCTGGCCCGAACCTTATGGCTACAGTGGTTGCTTCATGGAGTCTACGGAGCAGGTGAACCAGAGGTTCCTCAAAACCCATATCCTCCATCATCTTCCACAGCTTGCTTCGGCAGACAGTATCGAATGCACTTGAGAGATCCATGAAGGCAAGATGAATGGAAGAATTCATTGCCTTCATGTGTTTCCCTATAATCAATGCCAGGTTCAGGCACTGTTCGACAGTACCTTTGCCTTTCCTGAACCCATATTGGGAGTTTACAATAAGGCCCACCGAATCTGCCCATGTTTCCAATCTGGCTAAGATAACCCTACCCAATATCTTACAAGATGCATCAATTAATGAGATTGGGCGATAGCATCGGGGATCAGATCTATTGCCTTTCTTAAAAATTGGCACCACTACTGCCTCCTTCCATGATGATGGAATACGACTAATGACAACTGCTCTAAATACATTTAATAAAAGAGGGGCCCAAATCTTAACATTGTGCTTAAAAAAGTCCAATGGCACTAAATCAGGGCCGGGAGCTTTTAATGATATACCTTTCGACAAAGCATCTTCCACTTCTTGCAAGGTGAGTGATAAGCTCAGGGACAAAGATGATTGCGAAACCACTAGTTCCCTAGAGTCTCCCAATGACAGTTCATTAAGTGAAGTTCCATGCGGATTAAAAATAGCCCCAAAATGTGATTCCCATGTTTCACAAGCAATCTGCATCACAATATTATCCTTACCATTACTTATGAAAAGAGGGCGATTAATTACTTCCCAAAATAGCCTACTGTCCTTCAAATCAGAGGCCTTTTCTAAGTCTTCCCAAGCCAGATTTTTTAGGTCCAGCTTCCTTATTCTCATTGCTTCTTTATAGGCCATTCTAGATGCCCTAATCAATTCTATATCCCTGGGTTTTTGGTTTAATGCCACTTTAAGGGATCTATGTGTTGCTGAGCATGCAGCATCAAACCATCTGGGCCCTGGCCTTTTATTTTTCCCAATTGGTTTTGTAAGGCGTACGGCTACATGCCCACATAATAATTCAAAATTCCCTATAACCTTTTCAGGGTTAGCTGTCGGTGATAGACATGCATCATATTCTGAGCTATGTTTGGTCATAATCTCTGCCTCAAGACCTGCTGCGTCTATTTTACCCCATTTAAGAGTGATACCTTGATTCCTGTTACATTTTATGGGTTGATCCCAAACAGGATGTTTGAGTTTAACAGGACAGAGGAGGGATAGGGTCAATGGGTTGTGGTCACTGGCAGCATTAGCAATTACTTCCAGTTTATCGACATAGTGGAAATACCCACTGGAGATAATCACAAAATCAATAAAACTCATCGTGCCTCTACTTCCCTGAAATGTCGGTATCGGGGCCAAGTCTGGACCAACCCAGGGTTCCACTATAGATAAGTCATTCAAAATGATGATATTATTTAAAGCGTCCCCCTGGGGTGTGTGTTTAAAGTGTGTCAAAGGAAGGTCGTGAGAATCTCTCAAACCACACACCTTCGAGTCCCCACGGGTGCATAATGAGCAGTTAAAATCTCCCACCCAGATGACAAAAAGTAGGGGTTGCTCGTGACGTGCCCTGGTCATGGCCTCCTCCAACTTCAACATTACAGTTGTCTCGTTATGATCAAAGATGTTATAGTACCAATTAATCAATAACAACGGTTCAGGAAACAGATTAACCAACATCAGCACTTGGAACCATGGGGTGTCAACTATCTTGGTAATTACAAGTTTACACAGTTTTAATGAGGTTGCTGTCATTAGACCACCTTTTGCCCTACCAGCTTGTGAAGGTACCGCTAGGGTATTAAGGGCTTGAAAGCCATCAATATCCTGTGCGCAACGACTCCATGTTTCCTGGAGGCACAAAATATCACAGTCACCCACAAAATCTAACCATGCCTCATCCTCCATTCTTTGAGCAAGCCCAGCAATATTCCATGAAATTAAGCACATCCTTTGTTCACCTGGGATCTTTGTGGCTGGCTTCCGGAACGTGCAATTGGATAGTTACATTTGATGCACTTTCTGTGTTGATACCAGCCACAGGGACTTGGGGTTTGGAAGCACGACCGTCACCGATGGGAACATTCGCCCATGGGTTATCGTTGCGACTTTCACCCTTCTCCCTCTGGCTGGACTCTTCTATTATCAGGGCATTACCAGGAGAATATTGTGGTGGTCAATCTTGCTCGTCCATGCCCACAAGTGGATCAAAACGATTTCTTAACGGAATATTATTTGGAAACCAGCCCGCCACTTCCGGCAGGGGACCAAACATGTTGGTAATTGGTGTCCCTTGCCACCAATTTTGCTGGCTATATCCATCGGACCTGTTTGATGTCCGTCCAGCATTCTGGACAATAGTCCATGAGCCTTCATTCGCATGGTGACTTCTTGGAGGGTAAAAGAAGGTATGGGGTCTCATAACTATTGTAGGGTTAACTTCATACGATGGCCGCACACATATGTTTTGTGCTGTGTAAGGATCAGCAAAAGAAACAATAATACAGTCACCTGCCAAGGACTTGGGTGTAGGGCCTATCCATGGCACTCTTCGGACCATTAATATACTGCTTCTATGATGAACGGGGAGCTGTGTGTTGGAATTAAGCCAATGAATGACTTTATTTTTCAGGGATTGGGGGTTCTCCTGGGAATTCTGATCCAACTCAGGAACTCCAGCTAGTATAGTCACATAAGGCCCGGCTTCTGGTGGAAGATCAATAAAACCACCACGAAAGTTGGGGCGACTGAACGGCCGCTGAAAAATTTTCAGATAATTTTGCCTTTTGCCGTGTTGTGGGGCAGCTCGTAAATTAGAATTCTGCCTATAGGCTGGATTAGGCAAGGGACATAATTTTGGTGCAACAATGATAGGGGTTGATGCAGTCTGGTTTGCAACAGTGGTGCGTGGCTTCGGTATTGGTTTTGCTATTTTGCTATCGGTAAGGGCATAGGAATATTTTGAGGTATTTGTAAGGGTGGTGGCAAAGGTACTGGTTCTTTTGTCTTGGGGGCTAAATCGGTCTCACTGGTACGTTTAGCTTCCATTTCCTTTAGACTCAGGCTGGCCAAGGTAACTATGGTTTTATCCATTTCCAACAGATTATTCTCTATACGGGAAAGCCTTAATTCTAAGGGGGTAAGTAGCTGTTTTAACGTGCCCCAAACTATATTGAGGAATTCTTCATCACCCCCTCTAACATTTAGTGATCCACCCACTTGAACCGTCGAATCATCCATTCTATTTGTCCCTGGGGAGGCAACCAGGATGCTATCATCCGCGGAGATATTTGAATCCGGAACGGCTGCCCCACCCAAAGTGCCCGGATTAATTTTCATACTATCATCCTTTGTCCCAAAAGATCCTAGTGCCCTTCTGCTATTGAAAAATTGTGATCTTGCAATTTTCGCCTTTTTCCGAGCATGGATGGCCCTGGCAATACATTTCTTTTTATGTATTGCCATTTTCCTGGCCCTACCTATATTCATAAATGAATTAATTTTAGGAGGATGCAGGGTGCCTGACATGCAAGTTAATGGGACGGGATCCTTAATTGGTTCCAATGGAGTAGGCGAATGGATCAAAGGGGATATTGAAGAGGAAATAGAAGGTGCTGGATGGATAAGAGCCGATGTCATTAGTGGCTGTGGACCTACTGTACGCTCGGGTGTGCGCGCAGAAGCAATATTCCCCATGGAAGACTTTCTAGTAGTAGCTAAATGCTCGGATAACCTTCGTGCAGCTTCAAGATCCAAAGAGACCCTGTGCTGCATTTTGCTGATTTCCTCGTCAATAGCCAAATTGGTTTTGACTAGGAAATCATCCAGTGTCCGATTAGAACTAGAATTACTCGCAGCCATAAGGGTTTTACTCCGACTACCCCGCGAGCACATTATACAGATTAAGAAATAAATACCAATAAATAATTAATAAAAATTTTACACCAATAAAACTGTATAATGCACCAACCAACCAAGGGGCGTGGCCCAGCCCAGTCCTCTTAGCCCTCGAACGGCCTCAAACGGCCCAGTCTTTGCCCAGTCTTCGCCCCGGGCTGCGTCCCGCGCTGCGGGAGGGACAAGGAAGTTTATAGGGGCGTAGATGGCGGGGGGAGGGCCAGCAGGGAGAGCGGACCGGAAGCTGGATGACGGTCTCGCAGGGACTCCTGGTTCCTGGAGTCCCTGCACGCTCGCAGCCCCGCTAGCGCCTCTCACCCGCGGTGTCCTGAGTCCTTGCACGCGAAGCGGCACCCGCGGAGCGGGTGCGGCGAGGTGTAGGCTTTAGAAGATGGGCGCCGGTGAATAGCGTGTGGAATACCAGGTGAGCCTGCTGTCTGCCAAAAAGTGAAATGGTCTCCCACGGAACAGGCAAAGAGGGTCGCTTTTCACTCCTCGATGGCGGGGGGAGGGCCAGCAGGGAGAGCGGACCGGAAGCTGGATGACGGTCTCGCAGGGACTCCTGGTTCCTGGAGTCCCTGCACGCTCGCAGCCCCGCTAGCGCCTCTCACCCGCGGTGTCCTGAGTCCTTGCACGCGAAGCGGCACCCGCGGAGCGGGTGCGGCGAGGTGTAGGCTTTAGAAGATGGGCGCCGGTGAATAGCGTGTGGAATACCAGGTGAGCCTGCTGTCTGCCAAAAAGTGAAATGGTCTCCCACGGAACAGGCAAAGAGGGTCGCTTTTCACTCCTCGATGGCGGGGGGAGGGCCAGCAGGGAGAGCGGACCGGAAGCTGGATGACGGTCTCGCAGGGACTCCTGGTTCCTGGAGTCCCTGCACGCTCGCAGCCCCGCTAGCGCCTCTCACCCGCGGTGTCCTGAGTCCTTGCACGCGAAGCGGCACCCGCGGAGCGGGTGCGGCGAGGTGTAGGCTTTAGAAGATGGGCGCCGGTGAATAGCGTGTGGAATACCAGGTGAGCCTGCTGTCTGCCAAAAAGTGAAATGGTCTCCCCACATAACACTCATATAAATGTGAATGTTTGGAAAATTCCGGGCAACCCAATCAATAAGAATGCTTTGGATGCTGTAGAATTATTTTCTAATTGTGTATTTCATTGTTAATCTGATGTGTTCCATACAAAAGAAGTCAGACAGCTCCATCATTTACTGAACTGCTGTAAGTCAGTGCCATCATTAACAATTAAGTGCCTGTGTCAAGCACCAGCAAACACCTGCACAAATTAAGCACTACTAATATCACATCCACAGCCTGCACGAATTGTTGCACTCCATTGTGTGAATTGCCCATAACTGCTGATTTTATGTTTTTTTTTCTCAATTGGACCAGGACCATCACTTAGTTTCTATCTGAGTTTTCATTGAATATCAGATTTTTTAAAATAGAATTTCAGTTTTTTATAATATCCACTTTGTACCTATCCCTCACTGTGCATGCCTTTGTCCGTTTGCAGTGGATGTTGGGCACAGGCCGAAGGACTAGCCCTGAACCCAATACATCCCCACTACTCATGGCTGTACATAGTCTGCTCAACAAACAGAGATCTCGGCCTAAATCCATCGTTTTTTTGCACGCCACACCACCCCAGGTCAGACATGGCCATATGCAAATCAGCCTTGACCCTGTGCCTCATGGGAACAGTCCAGCCCGAACTGCCAAGCCATGTCTTTCCTGGACCGGAATCAAGCATCCAAGGACCGTTTTCTGGCTATCAGCCGTCATCAGCCTGGATAGCTTAACTCCAGTGGTGTGGAGAGCATGGGACTCACGTTTGAGCATACCCATCCCACTCGGGGTGACAAATGCAAAAACAACAACTGATGGACAGAAAGCAGAACAATGTCATACATTCACCCCAGTACAGAGATCTGGGTCTAAGTCCATCGTTTTTTTGCACTCCACACCACCCCAGGTCAGACATGGCCATATGCAAATCAGCCTTGACCCTGTGCCTCATGGGAACAGTCCAGCCCGAACTGCCAAGCCTTGTCTTTCCTGGACCGAAATCAAGCATCCAAGGACCGGTTTCTGGCTATCAGCCGTCTTCAGCCTGGATAGCTTGACTCCAGTGGTGTGGAGAGCATGGGACTCATGTCTGAGCATACCCATCCCACTCGGGGTGACAAATGCAAAAACAACAATTGATGGACAGAATGCAGAACAATGTCATACATTCACCCCAGTACAGAGATCTGGGCCTAAATCCATCGTTTTTTTTGCACTCCACAGAAGACATGGCTTGGCAGTTCGGGCTGCACTGTTCCCATGAGGCACAGGGTCAGACTGATTTGCATATAGCCATGTCTGAACTGGGGTGGCCGAGTGAGCTAAAGAATGGTGATGGATTAAACCCAGATCAGTTGACTGGGGGTGAGTGTTTGATTTGCTCAAACGCTCCGTCCATCATCCCCTTTTGTATCGCTTTGTTCGCCCTAAGTGTGGCAGGGTATGCTCAGACGTGAGTCCCTTGCTCACTTGGCCACTGGATTCAAGATAGCCTGGCTGATGAGGATTATGAATCCGAAACAGGTCCCAGGATGCGTGAGTCCGGTCCAGGGAAGACATGGCTTGGCAGTTCAGGCTGGACTGTTCACACGAGGCACAGGGTCAGACTGATTTGCATATAGCCATGTCTGAACTAGGGTGGCCGAGTGAGCTAAAGAATGGTGATGGATTGAACCCAGATCAGTTGACTGGGGGTGAGTGTTTGATTTGCTCAAACGCTCCATCCATCATCCCCTTTTGTATCGCTTTGTTTGCCCTAAGTGTGGCAGGGTATGCTCAGACGTGAGTCCCTTGCTCACTTGGCCACTGGATTCAACATAGCCTGGCTGATGAGGATTATGAATCCGAAACCAGTCCCAGGATACTTGTTTCCGGTCCAGGGAAGACATGGCTTGGCAGTTCGGGCTGGACTATTCCCATGAGGCACAGGGTCAGACTTATTTGCATATAGCCATGTCTGAACTGGGGTGGCCGAGTGAGCTAAAGAATGGTGATGGATTAAACCCAGATCAGTTGACTGGGGGTGAGTGTTTGACTTGCTCAAACGCTCCGTCCATCATCCCCTTTTGTATTGCTTTATTCGCCCTAAGTGTGGCAGGGTATGCTCAGACGTGAGTCTCTTGCTCACTTGGCCACTGGATTCAAGATAGCATGGCTGATGAGGATTATGAATCCGAAACCGGTCCCAGGATGCTTGTTTCCGGTCCAGGGAAGACATGGCTTGGCAGTTCGGGCTGGACTGTTCCCATGAGGCACAGGGTCAGACTGATTTGCATATAGCCATGTCCGTACTGGGGTGGCCGAGTGAGCTAAAGAATGGTGATGGATTAAACCCAGATCAGTTGACTGGGGGTGAGTGTTGGTTTGGAAGCACGACCGTCACCGATGGGAACATTCGCCCATGGGTTATCGTTGCGACTTTCACCCTTCTCCCTCTGGCTGGACTCTTCTATTATCAGGGCATTACCAGGAGAATATTGTGGTGGTCAATCTTGCTCGTCCATGCCCACAAGTGGATCAAAACGATTTCTTAACGGAATATTATTTGGAAACCAGCCCGCCACTTCCGGCAGGGGACCAAACATGTTGGTAATTGGTGTCCCTTGCCACCAATTTTGCTGGCTATATCCATCGGACCTGTTTGATGTCCGTCCAGCATTCTGGACAATAGTCCATGAGCCTTCATTCGCATGGTGACTTCTTGGAGGGTAAAAGAAGGTATGGGGTCTCATAACTATTGTAGGGTTAACTTCATACGATGGCCGCACACATATGTTTTGTGCTGTGTAAGGATCAGCAAAAGAAACAATAATACAGTCACCTGCCAAGGACTTGGGTGTAGGGCCTATCCATGGCACTCTTCGGACCATTAATATACTGCTTCTATGATGAACGGGGAGCTGTGTGTTGGAATTAAGCCAATGAATGACTTTATTTTTCAGGGATTGGGGGTTCTCCTGGGAATTCTGATCCAACTCAGGAACTCCAGCTAGTATAGTCACATAAGGCCCGGCTTCTGGTGGAATATCAATAAAACCACCACGAAAGTTGGGGCGACTGAACGGCCGCTGAAAATTTTTCAGATAATTTTGCCTTTTGCCGTGTTGTGGGGCAGCTCGTAAATTAGAATTCTGCCTATAGGCTGGATTAGGCAAGGGACATAATTTTGGTGCAACAATGATAGGGGTTGATGCAGTCTGGTTTGCAACAGTGGTGCGTGGCTTCGGTATTGGTTTTGCTATTTTGCTATCGGTAAGGGCATAGGAATATTTTGAGGTATTTGTAAGGGTGGTGGCAAAGGTACTGGTTCTTTTGTCTTGGGGGCTAAATCGGTCTCACTGGTACGTTTAGCTTCCATTTCCTTTAGACTCAGGCTGGCCAAGGTAACTATGGTTTTATCCATTTCCAACAGATTATTCTCTATACGGGAAAGCCTTAATTCTAAGGGGGTAAGTAGCTGTTTTAACGTGCCCCAAACTATATTGAGGAATTCTTCATCACCCCCTCTAACATTTAGTGATCCACCCACTTGAACCGTCGAATCATCCATTCTATTTGTCCCTGGGGAGGCAACCAGGATGCTATCATCCGCGGAGATATTTGAATCCGGAACGGCTGCCCCACCCAAAGTGCCCGGATTAATTTTCATACTATCATCCTTTGTCCCAAAAGATCCTAGTGCCCTTCTGCTATTGAAAAATTGTGATCTTGCAATTTTCGCCTTTTTCCGAGCATGGATGGCCCTGGCAATACATTTCTTTTTATGTATTGCCATTTTCCTGGCCCTACCTATATTCATAAATGAATTAATTTTAGGAGGATGCAGGGTGCCTGACATGCAAGTTAATGGGACGGGATCCTTAATTGGTTCCAATGGAGTAGGCGAATGGATCAAAGGGGATATTGAAGAGGAAATAGAAGGTGCTGGATGGATAAGAGCCGATGTCATTAGTGGCTGTGGACCTACTGTACGCTCGGGTGTGCGCGCAGAAGCAATATTCCCCATGGAAGACTTTCTAGTAGTAGCTAAATGCTCGGATAACCTTCGTGCAGCTTCAAGATCCAAAGAGACCCTGTGCTGCATTTTGCTGATTTCCTCGTCAATAGCCAAATTGGTTTTGACTAGGAAATCATCCAGTGTCCGATTAGAACTAGAATTACTCGCAGCCATAAGGGTTTTACTCCGACTACCCCGCGAGCACATTATACAGATTAAGAAATAAATACCAATAAATAATTAATAAAAATTTTACACCAATAAAACTGTATAATGCACCAACCAACCAAGGGGCGTGGCCCAGCCCAGTCCTCTTAGCCCTCGAACGGCCTCAAACGGCCCAGTCTTTGCCCAGTCTTCGCCCCGGGCTGCGTCCCGCGCTGCGGGAGGGACAAGGAAGTTTATAGGGGCGTAGATGGCGGGGGGAGGGCCAGCAGGGAGAGCGGACCGGAAGCTGGATGACGGTCTCGCAGGGACTCCTGGTTCCTGGAGTCCCTGCACGCTCGCAGCCCCGCTAGCGCCTCTCACCCGCGGTGTCCTGAGTCCTTGCACGCGAAGCGGCACCCGCGGAGCGGGTGCGGCGAGGTGTAGGCTTTAGAAGATGGGCGCCGGTGAATAGCGTGTGGAATACCAGGTGAGCCTGCTGTCTGCCAAAAAGTGAAATGGTCTCCCACGGAACAGGCAAAGAGGGTCGCTTTTCACTCCTCGATGGCGGGGGGAGGGCCAGCAGGGAGAGCGGACCGGAAGCTGGATGACGGTCTCGCAGGGACTCCTGGTTCCTGGAGTCCCTGCACGCTCGCAGCCCCGCTAGCGCCTCTCACCCGCGGTGTCCTGAGTCCTTGCACGCGAAGCGGCACCCGCGGAGCGGGTGCGGCGAGGTGTAGGCTTTAGAAGATGGGCGCCGGTGAATAGCGTGTGGAATACCAGGTGAGCCTGCTGTCTGCCAAAAAGTGAAATGGTCTCCCACGGAACAGGCAAAGAGGGTCGCTTTTCACTCCTCGATGGCGGGGGGAGGGCCAGCAGGGAGAGCGGACCGGAAGCTGGATGACGGTCTCGCAGGGACTCCTGGTTCCTGGAGTCCCTGCACGCTCGCAGCCCCGCTAGCGCCTCTCACCCGCGGTGTCCTGAGTCCTTGCACGCGAAGCGGCACCCGCGGAGCGGGTGCGGCGAGGTGTAGGCTTTAGAAGATGGGCGCCGGTGAATAGCGTGTGGAATACCAGGTGAGCCTGCTGTCTGCCAAAAAGTGAAATGGTCTCCCCACATAACACTCATATAAATGTGAATGTTTGGAAAATTCCGGGCAACCCAATCAATAAGAATGCTTTGGATGCTGTAGAATTATTTTCTAATTGTGTATTTCATTGTTAATCTGATGTGTTCCATACAAAAGAAGTCAGACAGCTCCATCATTTACTGAACTGCTGTAAGTCAGTGCCATCATTAACAATTAAGTGCCTGTGTCAAGCACCAGCAAACACCTGCACAAATTAAGCACTACTAATATCACATCCACAGCCTGCACGAATTGTTGCACTCCATTGTGTGAATTGCCCATAACTGCTGATTTTATGTTTTTTTTTCTCAATTGGACCAGGACCATCACTTAGTTTCTATCTGAGTTTTCATTGAATATCAGATTTTTTAAAATAGAATTTCAGTTTTTTATAATATCCACTTTGTACCTATCCCTCACTGTGCATGCCTTTGTCCGTTTGCAGTGGATGTTGGGCACAGGCCGAAGGACTAGCCCTGAACCCAATACATCCCCACTACTCATGGCTGTACATAGTCTGCTCAACAAACAGAGATCTCGGCCTAAATCCATCGTTTTTTTGCACGCCACACCACCCCAGGTCAGACATGGCCATATGCAAATCAGCCTTGACCCTGTGCCTCATGGGAACAGTCCAGCCCGAACTGCCAAGCCATGTCTTTCCTGGACCGGAATCAAGCATCCAAGGACCGTTTTCTGGCTATCAGCCGTCATCAGCCTGGATAGCTTAACTCCAGTGGTGTGGAGAGCATGGGACTCACGTTTGAGCATACCCATCCCACTCGGGGTGACAAATGCAAAAACAACAACTGATGGACAGAAAGCAGAACAATGTCATACATTCACCCCAGTACAGAGATCTGGGTCTAAGTCCATCGTTTTTTTGCACTCCACACCACCCCAGGTCAGACATGGCCATATGCAAATCAGCCTTGACCCTGTGCCTCATGGGAACAGTCCAGCCCGAACTGCCAAGCCTTGTCTTTCCTGGACCGAAATCAAGCATCCAAGGACCGGTTTCTGGCTATCAGCCGTCTTCAGCCTGGATAGCTTGACTCCAGTGGTGTGGAGAGCATGGGACTCATGTCTGAGCATACCCATCCCACTCGGGGTGACAAATGCAAAAACAACAATTGATGGACAGAATGCAGAACAATGTCATACATTCACCCCAGTACAGAGATCTGGGCCTAAATCCATCGTTTTTTTTGCACTCCACAGAAGACATGGCTTGGCAGTTCGGGCTGCACTGTTCCCATGAGGCACAGGGTCAGACTGATTTGCATATAGCCATGTCTGAACTGGGGTGGCCGAGTGAGCTAAAGAATGGTGATGGATTAAACCCAGATCAGTTGACTGGGGGTGAGTGTTTGATTTGCTCAAACGCTCCGTCCATCATCCCCTTTTGTATCGCTTTGTTCGCCCTAAGTGTGGCAGGGTATGCTCAGACGTGAGTCCCTTGCTCACTTGGCCACTGGATTCAAGATAGCCTGGCTGATGAGGATTATGAATCCGAAACAGGTCCCAGGATGCGTGAGTCCGGTCCAGGGAAGACATGGCTTGGCAGTTCAGGCTGGACTGTTCACACGAGGCACAGGGTCAGACTGATTTGCATATAGCCATGTCTGAACTAGGGTGGCCGAGTGAGCTAAAGAATGGTGATGGATTGAACCCAGATCAGTTGACTGGGGGTGAGTGTTTGATTTGCTCAAACGCTCCATCCATCATCCCCTTTTGTATCGCTTTGTTTGCCCTAAGTGTGGCAGGGTATGCTCAGACGTGAGTCCCTTGCTCACTTGGCCACTGGATTCAACATAGCCTGGCTGATGAGGATTATGAATCCGAAACCAGTCCCAGGATACTTGTTTCCGGTCCAGGGAAGACATGGCTTGGCAGTTCGGGCTGGACTATTCCCATGAGGCACAGGGTCAGACTTATTTGCATATAGCCATGTCTGAACTGGGGTGGCCGAGTGAGCTAAAGAATGGTGATGGATTAAACCCAGATCAGTTGACTGGGGGTGAGTGTTTGACTTGCTCAAACGCTCCGTCCATCATCCCCTTTTGTATTGCTTTATTCGCCCTAAGTGTGGCAGGGTATGCTCAGACGTGAGTCTCTTGCTCACTTGGCCACTGGATTCAAGATAGCATGGCTGATGAGGATTATGAATCCGAAACCGGTCCCAGGATGCTTGTTTCCGGTCCAGGGAAGACATGGCTTGGCAGTTCGGGCTGGACTGTTCCCATGAGGCACAGGGTCAGACTGATTTGCATATAGCCATGTCCGTACTGGGGTGGCCGAGTGAGCTAAAGAATGGTGATGGATTAAACCCAGATCAGTTGACTGGGGGTGAGTGTTTGATTTGCTCAAACGCTCCGTCCATCATCCCCTTTTGCATCGCTTTGTTCGCCCTAAATGTGGCAGGGTATGCTCAGACGTGAGTCCCTTGCTCACTTGGCCACTGGATTCAAGATAGCCTGGCTGATGAGGATTATGAATCCGAAACCGGTCCCAGGATGCTTGTTTCCGGTCCAGGGAAGACATGGCTTCGCAGTTCGGGCTGGACTGTTCCCATGAGGCACAGGGTCAGACTGATTTGCATATAGCCATGTCTGAACTGGGGTGGCTGAGTGAGCTAAAGAATGGTGATGGATTAAACCCAGATCAGTTGACTGGGGGTGAGTGTTTGATTTGCTCAAACGCTCCGTCCATCATCCCCTTTTGTATCGCTTTGTTCGCCCTAAGTGTGGCAGGGTATGCTCAGACGTGAGTCCCTTGCTCACTTGGCCACTAGATTAAAGATAGCCTGGCTGATGAGGCTTATGAATCCGAAACCGGTCCCAGGATGCTTGTTTCCGGTCCAGGGAAGACATGACTTGGCAGTTCGGGCTGGACTGTTCCCATGAGGCACAGGGTCAGACTGATTTGCATATAGCCATGTCTGAACTGGGGTGGCCGAGTGAGCTAAAGAATGGTGATGGACTTAACCCAGATCAGTTGACTGGGGCTGAGTGTTTGATTTGCTCAAACGCTCCGTCCATCATCCCCTTTTGTATCGCTTTGTTCGCCCTAAGTGTGGCAGGGTATGCTCAGACGTGAGTCCCTTGCTCACTTGGCCAATGGATTCAAGATAGCCTGGCTGATGAGTATTATGAATCCGAAACCGGTCCCAGGATGCTTGTTTCCGGTCCAGGGAAGACATGGCTTGGCAGTTCAGGGTGGACTGTTCCCATGAGGCACAGGGTCAGACTGATTTGCATATAGCCATGTTTGAACTGGGGTGGCCGAGTGAGCTAAAGAAAGGTGATGGATTAAACCCATATCAGTTGACTGGGGTGAGTGTTTGATTTGCTCAAACGCTCCGTCCATCATCCCCTTTTGTACAGCTTTGTTCGCCCTAAGTGTGGCAGGGTATGCTCAGATGTGAGTCCCTTGCTCACTTGGCCACTGGATTCAAGATAGCCTGGCTGATGAGGATTATGAATCCGAAACCGGTCCCAGGATGCTTGTTTCCGGTCCAGGGAAGACATGGCTTGGCAGTTCGGGCTGGACTGTTCCCATGAGGCACAGGGTCAGACTGATTTGCATATAGCCATGTCTGTAACTGGGGTGGCCGAGTGAGCTAAAGAATGGTGATGGATTAAACCCAGATCAGTTGACTGGGGGTGAGTGTTTGATTTGCTCAAACGCTCCGTCCATCATCCCCTTTTGTATCGCTTTGTTTGCCCTAAGTGTGGCAGGGTATGCTCAGACGTGAGTCCCTTGCTCACTTGGCCACTGGATTCAAGATAGCCTGGCTGATGAGGATTATGAATCCGAAACCGGTCCCAGGATGCTGGTTTCCGGTCCAGGGAAGACATGGCTTGGCAGTTCGGGCTGGACTGTTCCCATGAGGCACAGGGTCAGACTGATTTGCATATAGCCATGACTGAACTGGGGTGGCCGAGTGAGCTAAAGAATGGTGATGGATTAAACCCAGATCAGTTCACTGGGGGTGAGTGTTTGATTTGCTCAAACGCTCCGTCCATCATCCCCTTTTGTATCGCTTTGTTCGCCCTAAATGTGGCAGGATATGCTCAGACGTGAGTCCCTTGCTCACTTGGCCAATGGATTCAAGATAGCCTGGCTGATGAGTATTATGAATCCAAAACCGGTCCCAGGATGCTTGTTTCCGGTCCAGGGAAGACATGGCTTCGCAGTTCGGGCTGGACTGTGCCCATGAGGCACAGGGTCAGACTGATTTGCATATAGCCATGTCTGAACTGGGGTGGCCGAGTGAGCTTAAGAATGCTGATGGATTAAACCCAGATCAGTTGACTGGGGGTGAGTGTTTGTTTTGCTCAAACGCTCCGTCCATCATCCCCTTTTGTATCGCTTTGTTCTCCCTATGTGTGGCAGGGTATGCTCAGACGTGAGTCCCTTGCTCACTTGGCCACTGGATTAAAGATAGCCTGGCTGATGAGGATTATGAATACGAAACCGGTCCCAGGATGCTTGTTTCCGGTCCAGGGAAGACATGGCTTGGCAGTTCGGGCTGGACTGTTCCCATGAGGCACAGGGTCAGACTGATTTGCATATAGCCATGTCTGAACTGGGGTGGCCGAGTGAGCTAAAGAATGGTGATGGATTAAACCCAGATCAGTTGACTGGGGGTGAGTGTTTGATTTGCTCAAACGCTCTGTCCATCATCCCCTTTTGTATCGCTTTGTTCGCCCTAAGTGTGGCAGGGTATGCTCAGACGTGAGTCCCTTGCTCACTTGGCCACTGGATTCAAGATAGCCTGGCTGATGAGGATTATGAATCCGAAACCGGTCCCAGGATGCTTGTTTCCGGTCCAGGGAAGACATGGCTTTTTAGTTCGGGCTGGACTGTTCCCATGAGGCACAGGGTCAGACTGATTTGCACATAGCCATGTTTGAACTGGGGTGGCCGAGTGAGCTAAAGAATGGTGATGGATTAAACCCAGATCAGTTGACTGGGGGTGAGTTTTTGATTTGCTCAAACGCTCCGTCTATCATCCCCTTTTGTATCGCTTTGGTCGCCCTAAGTGTGGCAGGGTATGCTCAGACGTGAGTCCCTTGCTCACTTGGACACTGGATTCAAGATAGCCTGGCTGAGGAGGATTATGAATCCGAAACTGGTCCCAGGATGCTTGTTTCCGGTCCAGGGAAGACATGGCTTGGCAGTTCGGGCTGGACTGTTCCCATGAGGCACAGGGTCAGACTGATTTGCATATAGCCATGTCTGAACTGGGGTGGCCGAGTGAGCTAAAGAATGGTGATGGATTAAACCCAGATCAGTTGACTGGGAGTGAGTGTTTGATTTGCTCAAACGCTCCGTCCATCATCCCCTTTTGTACAGCTTTGTTCGCCCTAAGTGTGGCAGGGTATGCTCAGACGTGAGTCCCTTGCTCACTTGGCCACTGGATTCAAGATAGCCTGGCTGATGAGGATTATGAATCCGAAACCGGTCCCAGGATGCTTGTTTCCGGTCCAGGAAAGCCATGTCTTGGCAGTTCGGGCTGGACTGTTCCCATGAGGCACAGGGTCAGACTGATTTGCATATAGCCATGTTTGAACTGAGGTGGCCGAGTGAGCTAAAGAATGGTGATGGATTAAACCCATATCAGTTGACTGGGGGTGAGTGTTTGATTTGCTCAAACGCTCCGTCTATCATCCCCTTTTGTATCGCTTTGTTCGCCCTAAGTGTGGCAGGGTATGCTCAGACGTGAGTCCCTTGCTCACTTGGCCACTGGATTCAAGATAGCCTGGCTGAGGAGGATTATGAATCCGAAACTGGTCCCAGGATGCTTGTTTCCGGTCCAGGGAAGACATGGCTTGGCAGTTCGGGCTGGACTGTTCCCATGAGGCACAGGGTCAGACTGATTTGCATATAGCCATGTCTGAACTGGGGTGGCCGAGTGAGCTAAAGAATGGTGATGGATTAAATCCAGATCAGTTGACTGGGGGTGAGTGTTTGATTTGCTCAAACGCTCCGTCCATCATCCCCTTTTGTACAGCTTTGTTCGCCCTAAGTGTGGCAGGGTATGCTCAGACGTGAGTCCCTTGCTCACTTGGCCACTGGTTTAAAGATAGCCTGGCTGATGAGGATTATGAATACGAAACCGGTCCCAGGATGCTTGTTTCCGGTCCAGGGAAGACATGGCTTGGCAGTTCGGGCTGGACTGTTCCCATGAGGCACAGGGTCAGACTGATTTGCATATAGCCATGTCTGAACTGGGGTGGCCGAGTGAGCTAAAGAATGGTGATGGATTAAACCCAGATCAGTTGACTGGGGGTGAGTGTTTGATTTGCTCAAACGCTCTGTCCATCATCCCCTTTTGTATCGCTTTGTTCGCCCTAAGTGTGGCAGGGTATGCTCAGACGTGAGTCCCTTGCTCACTTGGCCACTGGATTCAAGATAGCCTGGCTGATGAGGATTATGAATCCGAAACCGGTCCCAGGATGCTTGTTTCCGGTCCAGGGAAGACATGGCTTGGCAGTTCGGGCTGGACTGTTCCCATGAGGCACAGGGTCAGACTGATTTGCACATAGCCATGTTTGAACTGGGGTGGCCGAGTGAGCTAAAGAATGGTGATGGATTAAACCCAGATCAGTTGACTGGGGGTGAGTTTTTGATTTGCTCAAACGCTCCGTCTATCATCCCCTTTTGTATCGCTTTGGTCGCCCTAAGTGTGGCAGGGTATGCTCAGACGTGAGTCCCTTGCTCACTTGGACACTGGATTCAAGATAGCCTGGCTGAGGAGGATTATGAATCCGAAACTGGTCCCAGGATGCTTGTTTCCGGTCCAGGGAAGACATGGCTTGGCAGTTCGGGCTGGACTGTTCCCATGAGGCACAGGGTCAGACTGATTTGCATATAGCCATGTCTGAACTGGGGTGGCCGAGTGAGCTAAAGAATGGTGATGGATTAAACCCAGATCAGTTGACTGGGAGTGAGTGTTTGATTTGCTCAAACGCTCCGTCCATCATCCCCTTTTGTACAGCTTTGTTCGCCCTAAGTGTGGCAGGGTATGCTCAGACGTGAGTCCCTTGCTCACTTGGCCACTGGATTCAAGATAGCCTGGCTGATGAGGATTATGAATCCGAAACCGGTCCCAGGATGCTTGTTTCCGGTCCAGGAAAGCCATGTCTTGGCAGTTCGGGCTGGACTGTTCCCATGAGGCACAGGGTCAGACTGATTTGCATATAGCCATGTTTGAACTGAGGTGGCCGAGTGAGCTAAAGAATGGTGATGGATTAAACCCATATCAGTTGACTGGGGGTGAGTGTTTGATTTGCTCAAACGCTCCGTCTATCATCCCCTTTTGTATCGCTTTGTTCGCCCTAAGTGTGGCAGGGTATGCTCAGACGTGAGTCCCTTGCTCACTTGGCCACTGGATTCAAGATAGCCTGGCTGAGGAGGATTATGAATCCGAAACTGGTCCCAGGATGCTTGTTTCCGGTCCAGGGAAGACATGGCTTGGCAGTTCGGGCTGGACTGTTCCCATGAGGCACAGGGTCAGACTGATTTGCATATAGCCATGTCTGAACTGGGGTGGCCGAGTGAGCTAAAGAATGGTGATGGATTAAATCCAGATCAGTTGACTGGGGGTGAGTGTTTGATTTGCTCAAACGCTCCGTCCATCATCCCCTTTTGTACAGCTTTGTTCGCCCTAAGTGTGGCAGGGTATGCTCAGACGTGAGTCCCTTGCTCACTTGGCCACTGGATTCAAGATAGCCTGGCTGATGAGGATTATGAATCCGAAACCGGTCCCAGGATGCTTGTTTCCAGTCCAGGGAAGACATGGCTTGGCAGTTAGGGCTGGACTGTTCCCATGAGGCACAGGGTCAGACTGATTTGCATATAGCCATGTCTGAACTGGGGTGGCCGAGTGAGCTAAAGAATGGTGATGGATTAAACCCAGATCAGTTGACTGGGGGTGAGTGTTTGATTTGCTCAAACGCTCCCTCCATCATCCCCTTTTGTATCGCTTTGTTCGCCCTAAGTGTGGCAGGGTATGCTCAGACGTGAGTCCCTTGCTCACTTGGCCACTGGATTCAAGATAGCCTGGCTGATGAGGATTATGAATCCGAAACCGGTCCCAGGATGCTTGTTTCCGGTCCAGGGAAGACATGGCTTGGCAGTTCGGGCTGGACTGTTCCCATGAGGCACAGGGTCAGACTGATTTGCATATAGCCATGTCTGAACTGGGGTGGCCGAGTGAGCTAAAGAATGGTGATGGATTAAACCCAGATCAGTTCACTGGGGGTGAGTGTTTGATTTGCTCAAACGCTCCGTCCATCATCCCCTTTTGTATCGCTTTGTTCGCCCTAAATGTGGCAGGGTATGCTCAGACGTGAGTCCCTTGCTCACTTGGCCACTGGATTCAAGATAGCCTGGCTGATGAGGATTATGAATCCGAAACCGGTTCCAGGATGCTTGTTTCCGGTCCAGGGAAGACATGGCTTCGCAGTTCGGCCTGGACTGTGCCCATGAGGCACAGGGTCAGACCGATTTGCATATAGCCATGTCTGAACTGGGGTGGCCGAGTGAGCTTAAGAATGGTGATGGATTAAACCCAGATCAGTTGACTGGGGGTGAGTGTTTGATTTGCTCAAACGCTCTGTCCATCATCCCCTTTTGTATCGCATTTTTCGCCCTAAGTGTGGCAGGGTATGCTCAGACGTGAGTCCCTTGCTCACTTGGCCACTGGATTCAAGATAGCCTGGCTGATGAGCATTATGAATCCGAAACCGGTCCCAGGATGCTTGTTTCCGGTCCAGGGAAGACATGGCTTTTCAGTTCGGGCTGGACTGTTCCCATGAGGCACAGGGTCAGACTGATTTGCATATAGCCATGTCTGAACTGGGGTGGCCGAGTGAGCTTAAGAATGGTGATGGATTAAACCCAGATCAGTTGACTGGGTGTGAGTGTTTGATTTGCTCAAACGCTCCGTCCATCATCCCCTTTTGTATCGCTTTGTTCGCCCTATGTGTGGCAGGGTATGCTCAGACGTGAGTCCCTTGCTCACTTGGCCACTGGATTAAAGATAGCCTGGCTGATGAGGATTATGAATCCGAAACCGGTCCCAGGATGCTTGTTTCCGGTCCAGGGAAGACATGGCTTGGCAGTTCGGGCTGGACTGTTCCCATGAGGCACAGGGTCAGACTGATTTGCATATAGCCATGTCTGAACTGGGGTGGCCGAGTGAGCTAAAGAATGGTGATGGATTAAACCCAAATCAGTTAACTGGGGGTGAGTGTTTGATTTGCTCAAACGCTCTGTCCATCATCCCCTTTTGTACAGCTTTGTTCGCCCTAAGTGTGGCAGGGTATGCTCAGACGTGAGTCCCTTGCTCACTTGGCCACTGGATTCAAGATAGCCTGGCTGATGAGGATTATGAATCCGAAACCGGTCCCAGGATGCTTGTTTCCGGTCCAGGGAAGACATGGCTTGGCAGTTCGGGCTGGACTGTTCCCATGAGGCACAGGGTCAGACTGATTTGCATATAGCCATGTCTGAACTGGGGTGGCCGATTGAGCTAAAGAATGGTGATGGATTAAACCCATATCAGTTGACTGGGGGTGAGTGTTTGATTTGCTCAAACGCTCCGTCCATCATCCCCTTTTGTATTGCTTTGTTCGCTCTAAGTGTGGCAGGGTATGCTCAGACGTGAGTCCCTTGCTCACTTGGCCACTGGATTCAAGATAGCCTGAGTGATGAGGATTATGAATCCGAAAACGGTCCCAGGATGCTTGTTTCCGGTCCAGGGAAGACATGGCTTGGCAGTTTGGGCTGGACTGTTCCCATGAGGCACAGGGTCAGACTGATTTGCATATAGCCATGTCTGAACTGGGGTGTCCGAGTGAGCTAAAGAATGGTGATGGATTAAACCCAGATCAGTTCACTGGGGGTAAGTGTTTGATTTGCTCAAACGCTCCGTCCATCATCCCCTTTTGTATCGCTTTGTTCGCCCTAAATGTGGCAGGGTATGCTCAGACGTGAGTCCCTTGCTCACTTGGCCACTGGATTCAAGATAGCCTGGCTGATGAGGATTATGAATCCGAAACCTGTCCCAGGATGCTTGTTTCCGGTCCAGGGAAGACATGGCTTCGCAGTTCGGGCTGGACTGTGCCCATGAGGCACAGGGTCAGACTGATTTGCATATAGCCATGTCTGAACTGGAGTGGCCGAGTGAGCTTAAGAATGGTGATGGATTAAACCCAGATCAGTTGACTGTGGGCGAGTGTTTGATTTGCTCAAACGCTCCGTCCATCATCCCCTTTTGTATCGCTTTGTTCGCCCTATGTGTGGCAGGGTATGCTCAGACGTGAGTCCCTTGCTCACTTGTACACTGGTTTCAAGATAGCCTGGCTGATGAGTATTATGAATACGAAACCGGTCCCAGAATGCTTGTTTCCGGTCCAGGGAAGACATGGCTGGGCAGTTCGGGCTGGACTGTTCCCATGAGGCACAGGGTCAGACTGATTTGCATATAGCCATATTTGAACTGGGGTGGCCGAGTGAGCTAAAGAATGGTGATGGATTAAACCCATATCAGTTGACTGGGGTGAGTGTTTGATTTGCTCAAACGCTCCGTCTATCATCCCCTTTTGTATCGCTTTGTTCGCCCTAAGTGTGGCAGGGTATGCTCAGACGTGAGTCCCTTGCTCACTTGGCCACTGGATTCAAGATAGCCTGGCTGAGGAGGATTATGAATCCGAAACTGGTCCCAGGATGCTTGTTTCCGGTCCAGGGAAGACATGGCTTGGCAGTTCGGGCTGGACTGTTCCCATGAGGCACAGGGTCAGACTGATTTGCATATAGCCATGTCTGAACTGGGGTGGCCGAGTGAGCTTAAGAATGGTGATGGATTAAACCCAGATCAGTTGACTGGGGGTGAGTGTTTGATTTGCTCAAACGCTGTGTCCATCATCCCCTTTTGTATCGCTTTGTTCGCCCTAAGTGTGGCAGGGTATGCTCAGACGTGAGTCCCTTGCTCACTTGGCCACTGGATTCAAGATAGCCTGGCTGATGAGGATTATGAATCTGAAACCGGTCCCAGGATGCTTGTTTCCGGTCCAGGGAAGACATGGCTTTTCAGTTCCGGCTGGACTGTTCCCATGAGGCACAGGGTCAGACTGATTTGCATATAGCCATGTCTGAACTGGGGTGGCCGAGTGAGCTTAAGAATGGTGATGGATTAAACCCAGATCAGTTGACTGGGTGTGAGTGTTTGATTTGCTCAAACGCTCCGTCCATCATTCCCTTTTGTATCGCTTTGTTCGCCCTATGTGTGGCAGGGTATGCTCAGACGGGAGTCCCTTGCTCACTTGGCCACTGGATTAAAGATAGCCTGGCTGATGTAGATTATGAATCCGGAACTGGTCCCAGGATGCTTGTTTCCGGTCCAGGGAAGACATGGCTTGGCAGTTCGGGCTGGACTGTTCCCATGAGGCACAGGGTCAGACTGATTTGCATATAGCCATGTCTGAACTGGGGTGGCCGAGTGAGCTAAAGAATGGTGATGGATTAAACCCAGATCAGTTAACTGGGGGTGAGTGTTTGATTTGCTCAAACGCTCTGTCCATCATCCCCTTTTGTACAGCTTTGTTCGCCCTAAGTGTGGCAGGGTATGCTCAGACGTGAGTCCCTTGCTCACTTGGCCACTGGATTCAAGATAGCCTGGCTGATGAGGATTATGAATCCGAAACCGGTCCCAGGATGCTTGTTTCCGGTCCAGGGAAGACATGGCTTGGCAGTTTGGGCTGGACTGTTCCCATGAGGCACAGGGTCAGACTGATTTGCATATAGCCATGTCTGAACTGGGGTGGCCGATTGAGCTAAAGAATGGTGATGGATTAAACCCATATCAGTTGACTGGAGGTGAGTGTTTGATTTGCTCAAACGCTCCGTCTATCATCCCCTTTTGTATCGCTTTGTTCGCCCTCAGTGTGGCAGGGTATGCTCAGACGTGAGTCCCTTGCTCACTTTGCCACTGGATTCAAGATAGCCTGGCTGATGAGGATTATGAATCCGAAAATGGTTCCAGGATGCTTGTTTCCGGTCCAGTGAAGACATGGCTTGGCAGTTCGGGCTGGACTGTTCCCATGAGGCACAGGGTCAGACTGATTTGCATATAGCCATGTCTGAACTGGGGTGGCCGAGTGAGCTGAAGAATGGTGATGGATTAAACCCAGATTAGTTCACTGGGGGTGAGTGTTTGATTTGCTCAAACGCTCCATCCATCATCCCCTTTTGTATCGCTTTGTTCGCCCTAAATGTGGCAGGGTATGCTCAGACGTGAGTCCCTTGCTCACTTGGCCACTGGATTCAAGATAGCCTGGCTGATGAGGATTATGAATCCGCAACCGGTCCCAGGATGCTTGTTTCCGGTCCAGGGAAGACATGGCTTGGCAGTTCGGGCTGGACTGTTCCCATGAGGCACAGGGTCAGACTGATTTGCATATAACCATGTCTGAACTGGGGTGGCCGAGTGAGCTAAAGAATGGTGATGGATTAAATCCAGATCAGTTGACTGGGGGTGAGTGTTTGTTTTGCTCAAACACTCCGTCCATCATCCCCTTTTGTACAGCTTTGTTCGCCCTAAGTGTGGCAGGGTATGCTCAGATGTGAGTCCCTTGCTCACTTGGCCACTGGATTCAAGATAGCCTGGCTGATGAGGATTATGAATCCGAAACCGGTCCCAGGATGCTTGTTTCCGGTCCAGGGAAGACATGGCTTGGCAGTTCGGGCTGGACTGTTCCCATGAGGCACAGGGTCAGACTGATTTGCATATAGCCATGTCTGAACTGGGGTGGCCGAGTGAGCTAAAGAATGGTGATGGATTAAACCCAGATCAGTTGACTGGGGGTGAGTGTTTGATTTGCTCAAACGCTCCGTCCATCATCCCCTTTTGTAGCGCTATGTTTGCCCTAAGTGTGGCAGGGTATGCTCAGACGTGAGTCCCTTGCTCACTTGGCCACTGGATTCAAGATAGCCTGGCTGATGAGGATTATGAATCCGAAACCGGTCCCAGGATGCTTGTTTCCGGTGCAGGGAAGACATGGCTTGGCAGTTCGGGCTGGACTGTTCCCATGAGGCACAGGGTCAGACTGATTTGTATATAGCCATGTCTGAACTGGGGTGGCCGAGTGAGCTAAAGAATGGTGATGAATTAAACCCAGATCAGTTCACTGGGGGTGAGTGTTTGATTTGCTCAAACGCTCCGTCCATCATCCCCTTTTGAATCGCTTTGTTCGCCCTAAGTGTGGCAGGGTATGCTCAGACGTGAGTCCCTTGCTCACTTGGCCACTGGATTCAAGATAGCCTGGCTGATGAGGATTATGAATCCGAAACCGGTCCCAGGATGCTTGTTTCCGGTCCAGGGAAGACATGGCTTGGCAGTTTGGGCTGGACTGTTCCCATGAGGCACAGGGTCAGACTGATTTGCATATAGCCATGTCTGAACTGGGGTGGCCGATTGAGCTAAAGAATGGTGATGGATTAAACCCATATCAGTTGACTGGAGGTGAGTGTTTGATTTGCTCAAACGCTCCGTCTATCATCCCCTTTTGTATCGCTTTGTTCGCCCTAAGTGTGGCAGGGTATGCTCAGACGTGAGTCCCTTGCTCACTTGGCCACTGGATTCAAGATAGCCTGGCTGATGAGGATTATGAATCCGAAACCGGTCCCAGGATGCTTGTTTCCGGTCCAGGAAAGCCATGTCTTGGCAGTTCGGGCTGGACTGTTCCCATGAGGCACAGGGTCAGACTGATTTGCATATAGCCATGTTTGAACTGAGGTGGCCGAGTGAGCTAAAGAATGGTGATGGATTAAACCCATATCAGTTGACTGGGGGTGAGTGTTTGATTTGCTCAAACGCTCCGTCTATCATCCCCTTTTGTATCGCTTTGTTCGCCCTAAGTGTGGCAGGGTATGCTCAGACGTGAGTCCCTTGCTCACTTGGCCACTGGATTCAAGATAGCCTGGCTGAGGAGGATTATGAATCCGCAACCGGTCCCAGGATGCTTGTTTCCGGTCCAGGGAAGACATGGCTTGGCAGTTCGGGCTGGACTGTTCCCATGAGGCACAGGGTCAGACTGATTTGCATATAGCCATGTCTGAACTGGGGTGGCCGAGTGAGCTAAAGAATGGTGATGGATTAAATCCAGATCAGTTGACTGGGGGTGAGTGTTTGTTTTGCTCAAACACTCCGTCCATCATCCCCTTTTGTACAGCTTTGTTCGCCCTAAGTGTGGCAGGGTATGCTCAGACGTGAGTCCCTTGCTCACTTGGCCACTGGATTCAAGATAGCCTGGCTGATGAGGATTATGAATCCGAAACCGGTCCCAGGATGCTTGTTTCCAGTCCAGGGAAGACATGGCTTGGCAGTTAGGGCTGGACTGTTCCCATGAGGCACAGGGTCAGACTGATTTGCATATAGCCATGTCTGAACTGGGGTGGCCGAGTGAGCTAAAGAATGGTGATGGATTAAACCCAGATCAGTTGACTGGGGGTGAGTGTTTGATTTGCTCAAACGCTCCCTCCATCATCCCCTTTTGTATCGCTTTGTTCGCCCTAAGTGTGGCAGGGTATGCTCAGACGTGAGTCCCTTGCTCACTTGGCCACTGGATTCAAGATAGCCTGGCTGATGAGGATTATGAATCCGAAACCGGTCCCAGGATGCTTGTTTCCGGTCCAGGGAAGACATGGCTTGGCAGTTCGGGCTGGACTGTTCCCATGAGGCACAGGGTCAGACTGATTTGCATATAGCCATGTCTGAACTGGGGTGGCCGAGTGAGCTAAAGAATGGTGATGGATTAAACCCAGATCAGTTCACTGGGGGTGAGTGTTTGATTTGCTCAAACGCTCCGTCCATCATCCCCTTTTGTATCGCTTTGTTCGCCCTAAATGTGGCAGGGTATGCTCAGACGTGAGTCCCTTGCTCACTTGGCCACTGGATTCAAGATAGCCTGGCTGATGAGGATTATGAATCCGAAACCGGTTCCAGGATGCTTGTTTCCGGTCCAGGGAAGACATGGCTTCGCAGTTCGGCCTGGACTGTGCCCATGAGGCACAGGGTCAGACCGATTTGCATATAGCCATGTCTGAACTGGGGTGGCCGAGTGAGCTTAAGAATGGTGATGGATTAAACCCAGATCAGTTGACTGGGGGTGAGTGTTTGATTTGCTCAAACGCTCTGTCCATCATCCCCTTTTGTATCGCATTTTTCGCCCTAAGTGTGGCAGGGTATGCTCAGACGTGAGTCCCTTGCTCACTTGGCCACTGGATTCAAGATAGCCTGGCTGATGAGCATTATGAATCCGAAACCGGTCCCAGGATGCTTGTTTCCGGTCCAGGGAAGACATGGCTTTTCAGTTCGGGCTGGACTGTTCCCATGAGGCACAGGGTCAGACTGATTTGCATATAGCCATGTCTGAACTGGGGTGGCCGAGTGAGCTTAAGAATGGTGATGGATTAAACCCAGATCAGTTGACTGGGTGTGAGTGTTTGATTTGCTCAAACGCTCCGTCCATCATCCCCTTTTGTATCGCTTTGTTCGCCCTATGTGTGGCAGGGTATGCTCAGACGTGAGTCCCTTGCTCACTTGGCCACTGGATTAAAGATAGCCTGGCTGATGAGGATTATGAATCCGAAACCGGTCCCAGGATGCTTGTTTCCGGTCCAGGGAAGACATGGCTTGGCAGTTCGGGCTGGACTGTTCCCATGAGGCACAGGGTCAGACTGATTTGCATATAGCCATGTCTGAACTGGGGTGGCCGAGTGAGCTAAAGAATGGTGATGGATTAAACCCAAATCAGTTAACTGGGGGTGAGTGTTTGATTTGCTCAAACGCTCTGTCCATCATCCCCTTTTGTACAGCTTTGTTCGCCCTAAGTGTGGCAGGGTATGCTCAGACGTGAGTCCCTTGCTCACTTGGCCACTGGATTCAAGATAGCCTGGCTGATGAGGATTATGAATCCGAAACCGGTCCCAGGATGCTTGTTTCCGGTCCAGGGAAGACATGGCTTGGCAGTTCGGGCTGGACTGTTCCCATGAGGCACAGGGTCAGACTGATTTGCATATAGCCATGTCTGAACTGGGGTGGCCGATTGAGCTAAAGAATGGTGATGGATTAAACCCATATCAGTTGACTGGGGGTGAGTGTTTGATTTGCTCAAACGCTCCGTCCATCATCCCCTTTTGTATTGCTTTGTTCGCTCTAAGTGTGGCAGGGTATGCTCAGACGTGAGTCCCTTGCTCACTTGGCCACTGGATTCAAGATAGCCTGAGTGATGAGGATTATGAATCCGAAAACGGTCCCAGGATGCTTGTTTCCGGTCCAGGGAAGACATGGCTTGGCAGTTTGGGCTGGACTGTTCCCATGAGGCACAGGGTCAGACTGATTTGCATATAGCCATGTCTGAACTGGGGTGTCCGAGTGAGCTAAAGAATGGTGATGGATTAAACCCAGATCAGTTCACTGGGGGTAAGTGTTTGATTTGCTCAAACGCTCCGTCCATCATCCCCTTTTGTATCGCTTTGTTCGCCCTAAATGTGGCAGGGTATGCTCAGACGTGAGTCCCTTGCTCACTTGGCCACTGGATTCAAGATAGCCTGGCTGATGAGGATTATGAATCCGAAACCTGTCCCAGGATGCTTGTTTCCGGTCCAGGGAAGACATGGCTTCGCAGTTCGGGCTGGACTGTGCCCATGAGGCACAGGGTCAGACTGATTTGCATATAGCCATGTCTGAACTGGAGTGGCCGAGTGAGCTTAAGAATGGTGATGGATTAAACCCAGATCAGTTGACTGTGGGCGAGTGTTTGATTTGCTCAAACGCTCCGTCCATCATCCCCTTTTGTATCGCTTTGTTCGCCCTATGTGTGGCAGGGTATGCTCAGACGTGAGTCCCTTGCTCACTTGTACACTGGTTTCAAGATAGCCTGGCTGATGAGTATTATGAATACGAAACCGGTCCCAGAATGCTTGTTTCCGGTCCAGGGAAGACATGGCTGGGCAGTTCGGGCTGGACTGTTCCCATGAGGCACAGGGTCAGACTGATTTGCATATAGCCATATTTGAACTGGGGTGGCCGAGTGAGCTAAAGAATGGTGATGGATTAAACCCATATCAGTTGACTGGGGTGAGTGTTTGATTTGCTCAAACGCTCCGTCTATCATCCCCTTTTGTATCGCTTTGTTCGCCCTAAGTGTGGCAGGGTATGCTCAGACGTGAGTCCCTTGCTCACTTGGCCACTGGATTCAAGATAGCCTGGCTGAGGAGGATTATGAATCCGAAACTGGTCCCAGGATGCTTGTTTCCGGTCCAGGGAAGACATGGCTTGGCAGTTCGGGCTGGACTGTTCCCATGAGGCACAGGGTCAGACTGATTTGCATATAGCCATGTCTGAACTGGGGTGGCCGAGTGAGCTTAAGAATGGTGATGGATTAAACCCAGATCAGTTGACTGGGGGTGAGTGTTTGATTTGCTCAAACGCTGTGTCCATCATCCCCTTTTGTATCGCTTTGTTCGCCCTAAGTGTGGCAGGGTATGCTCAGACGTGAGTCCCTTGCTCACTTGGCCACTGGATTCAAGATAGCCTGGCTGATGAGGATTATGAATCTGAAACCGGTCCCAGGATGCTTGTTTCCGGTCCAGGGAAGACATGGCTTTTCAGTTCCGGCTGGACTGTTCCCATGAGGCACAGGGTCAGACTGATTTGCATATAGCCATGTCTGAACTGGGGTGGCCGAGTGAGCTTAAGAATGGTGATGGATTAAACCCAGATCAGTTGACTGGGTGTGAGTGTTTGATTTGCTCAAACGCTCCGTCCATCATTCCCTTTTGTATCGCTTTGTTCGCCCTATGTGTGGCAGGGTATGCTCAGACGGGAGTCCCTTGCTCACTTGGCCACTGGATTAAAGATAGCCTGGCTGATGTAGATTATGAATCCGGAACTGGTCCCAGGATGCTTGTTTCCGGTCCAGGGAAGACATGGCTTGGCAGTTCGGGCTGGACTGTTCCCATGAGGCACAGGGTCAGACTGATTTGCATATAGCCATGTCTGAACTGGGGTGGCCGAGTGAGCTAAAGAATGGTGATGGATTAAACCCAGATCAGTTAACTGGGGGTGAGTGTTTGATTTGCTCAAACGCTCTGTCCATCATCCCCTTTTGTACAGCTTTGTTCGCCCTAAGTGTGGCAGGGTATGCTCAGACGTGAGTCCCTTGCTCACTTGGCCACTGGATTCAAGATAGCCTGGCTGATGAGGATTATGAATCCGAAACCGGTCCCAGGATGCTTGTTTCCGGTCCAGGGAAGACATGGCTTGGCAGTTTGGGCTGGACTGTTCCCATGAGGCACAGGGTCAGACTGATTTGCATATAGCCATGTCTGAACTGGGGTGGCCGATTGAGCTAAAGAATGGTGATGGATTAAACCCATATCAGTTGACTGGAGGTGAGTGTTTGATTTGCTCAAACGCTCCGTCTATCATCCCCTTTTGTATCGCTTTGTTCGCCCTCAGTGTGGCAGGGTATGCTCAGACGTGAGTCCCTTGCTCACTTTGCCACTGGATTCAAGATAGCCTGGCTGATGAGGATTATGAATCCGAAAATGGTTCCAGGATGCTTGTTTCCGGTCCAGTGAAGACATGGCTTGGCAGTTCGGGCTGGACTGTTCCCATGAGGCACAGGGTCAGACTGATTTGCATATAGCCATGTCTGAACTGGGGTGGCCGAGTGAGCTGAAGAATGGTGATGGATTAAACCCAGATTAGTTCACTGGGGGTGAGTGTTTGATTTGCTCAAACGCTCCATCCATCATCCCCTTTTGTATCGCTTTGTTCGCCCTAAATGTGGCAGGGTATGCTCAGACGTGAGTCCCTTGCTCACTTGGCCACTGGATTCAAGATAGCCTGGCTGATGAGGATTATGAATCCGCAACCGGTCCCAGGATGCTTGTTTCCGGTCCAGGGAAGACATGGCTTGGCAGTTCGGGCTGGACTGTTCCCATGAGGCACAGGGTCAGACTGATTTGCATATAACCATGTCTGAACTGGGGTGGCCGAGTGAGCTAAAGAATGGTGATGGATTAAATCCAGATCAGTTGACTGGGGGTGAGTGTTTGTTTTGCTCAAACACTCCGTCCATCATCCCCTTTTGTACAGCTTTGTTCGCCCTAAGTGTGGCAGGGTATGCTCAGATGTGAGTCCCTTGCTCACTTGGCCACTGGATTCAAGATAGCCTGGCTGATGAGGATTATGAATCCGAAACCGGTCCCAGGATGCTTGTTTCCGGTCCAGGGAAGACATGGCTTGGCAGTTCGGGCTGGACTGTTCCCATGAGGCACAGGGTCAGACTGATTTGCATATAGCCATGTCTGAACTGGGGTGGCCGAGTGAGCTAAAGAATGGTGATGGATTAAACCCAGATCAGTTGACTGGGGGTGAGTGTTTGATTTGCTCAAACGCTCCGTCCATCATCCCCTTTTGTAGCGCTATGTTTGCCCTAAGTGTGGCAGGGTATGCTCAGACGTGAGTCCCTTGCTCACTTGGCCACTGGATTCAAGATAGCCTGGCTGATGAGGATTATGAATCCGAAACCGGTCCCAGGATGCTTGTTTCCGGTGCAGGGAAGACATGGCTTGGCAGTTCGGGCTGGACTGTTCCCATGAGGCACAGGGTCAGACTGATTTGTATATAGCCATGTCTGAACTGGGGTGGCCGAGTGAGCTAAAGAATGGTGATGAATTAAACCCAGATCAGTTCACTGGGGGTGAGTGTTTGATTTGCTCAAACGCTCCGTCCATCATCCCCTTTTGAATCGCTTTGTTCGCCCTAAGTGTGGCAGGGTATGCTCAGACGTGAGTCCCTTGCTCACTTGGCCACTGGATTCAAGATAGCCTGGCTGATGAGGATTATGAATCCGAAACCGGTCCCAGGATGCTTGTTTCCGGTCCAGGGAAGACATGGCTTGGCAGTTTGGGCTGGACTGTTCCCATGAGGCACAGGGTCAGACTGATTTGCATATAGCCATGTCTGAACTGGGGTGGCCGATTGAGCTAAAGAATGGTGATGGATTAAACCCATATCAGTTGACTGGAGGTGAGTGTTTGATTTGCTCAAACGCTCCGTCTATCATCCCCTTTTGTATCGCTTTGTTCGCCCTAAGTGTGGCAGGGTATGCTCAGACGTGAGTCCCTTGCTCACTTGGCCACTGGATTCAAGATAGCCTGGCTGATGAGGATTATGAATCCGAAAACGGTTCCAGGATGCTTGTTTCCGGTCCAAGGAAGACATGGCTTGGCAGTTCGGGCTGGACTGTTCCCATGAGGCACAGGGTCAGACTGATTTGCATATAGCCATGTCTGAACTGGGGTGGCCGAGTGAGCTAAAGAATGGTGATGGATTAAACCCAGATTAGTTCACTGGGGGTGAGTGTTTGATTTGCTCAAACGCTCCGTCCATCATCCCCTTTTGTATCGCTTTGTTCGCCCTAAATGTGGCAGGGTATACTCAGACGTGAGTCCCTTGCTCACTTGGCCACTGGATTCAAGATAGCCTGGCTGATGAGGATTATGAATCCGCAACCGGTCCCAGGATGCTTGTTTCCGGTCCAGGGAAGACATGGCTTGGCAGTTCGGGCTGGACTGTTCCCATGAGGCACAGGGTCAGACTGATTTGCATATAACCATGTCTGAACTGGGGTGGCCGAGTGAGCTAAAGAATGGTGATGGATTAAATCCAGATCAGTTGACTGGGGGTGAGTGTTTGTTTTGCTCAAACACTCCGTCCATCATCCCCTTTTGTACAGCTTTGTTCGCCCTAAGTGTGGCAGGGTATGCTCAGATGTGAGTCCCTTGCTCACTTGGCCACTGGATTCAAGATAGCCTGGCTGATGAGGATTATGAATCCGAAACCGGTCCCAGGATGCTTGTTTCCGGTCCAGGGAAGACATGGCTTGGCAGTTCGGGCTGGACTGTTCCCATGAGGCACAGGGTCAGACTGATTTGCATATAGCCATGTCTGAACTGGGGTGGCCAAGTGAGCTAAAGAATGGTGATGGATTAAACCCAGATCAGTTGACTGGGGGTGAGTGTTTGATTTGCTCAAACGCTCCGTCCATCATCCCCTTTTGTATCGCTATGTTTGCCCTAAGTGTGGCAGGGTATGCTCAGACGTGAGTCCCTTGCTCACTTGGCCACTGGATTCAAGATAGCCTGGCTGATGAGGATTATGAATTCGAAACCGGTCCCAGGATGCTTGTTTCCGGTGCAGGGAAGACATGGCTTGGCAGTTCGGGCTGGACTGTTCCCATGAGGCACAGGGTCAGACTGATTTGTATATAGCCATGTCTGAACTGGGGTGGCCGAGTGAGCTAAAGAATGGTGATGAATTAAACCCAGATCAGTTCACTGGGGGTGAGTGTTTGATTTGCTCAAACGCTCCGTCCATCATCCCTTTTTGAATCGCTTTGTTCGCCCTAAGTGTGGCAGGGTATGCTCAGACGTGAGTCCCTTGCTCACTTGGCCACTGGATTCAAGATAGCCTGGCTGATGAGGATTATGAATCCGAAACCGGTCCCAGGATGCTTGTTTCCGGTCCAGGGAAGACATGGCTTGGCAGTTTGGGCTGGACTGTTCCCATGAGGCACAGGGTCAGACTGATTTGCATATAGCCATGTCTGAACTGGGGTGGCCGATTGAGCTAAAGAATGGTGATGGATTAAACCCATATCAGTTGACTGGAGGTGAGTGTTTGATTTGCTCAAACGCTCCGTCTATCATCCCCTTTTGTATCGCTTTGTTCGCCCTAAGTGTGGCAGGGTATGCTCAGACGTGAGTCCCTTGCTCACTTGGCCACTGGATTCAAGATAGCCTGGCTGATGAGGATTATGAATCCGAAAACGGTTCCAGGATGCTTGTTTCCGGTCCAGGGAAGACATGGCTTGGCAGTTCGGGCTGGACTGTTCCCATGAGGCACAGGGTCAGACTGATTTGCATATAGCCATGTCTGAACTGGGGTGGCCGAGTGAGCTAAAGAATGGTGATGAATTAAACCCAGATTAGTTCACTGGGGGTGAGTGTTTGATTTGCTCAAACGCTCCGTCCATCATCCCCTTTTGTATCGCTTTGTTCGCCCTAAATGTGGCAGGGTATGCTCAGACGTGAGTCCCTTGCTCACTTGGCCACTGGATTCAAGATAGCCTGGCTGATGAGGATTATGAATCCGCAACCGGTCCCAGGATGCTTGTTTCCGGTCCAGGGAAGACATGGCTTGGCAGTTCGGGCTGGACTGTTCCCATGAGGCACAGGGTCAGACTGATTTGCATATAGCCATGTCTGAACTGGGGTGGCCGAGTGAGCTAAAGAATGGTGATGGATTAAACCCTGATCAGTTGACTGAGGGTGAGTGTTTGATTTGCTCAAACGCTCCGTCCATCATCCCCTTTTGTATCGCTATGTTTGCCCTAAGTGTGGCAGGGTATGCTCAGACGTGAGTCCCTTGCTCACTTGGCCACTGGATTCAAGATAGCCTGGCTGATGAGGATTATGAATCCGAAACCGGTCCCAGGATGCTTGTTTCCGGTGCAGGGAAGACATGGCTTGACAGTTCGGGCTGGACTGTTCCCATGAGGCACAGGGTCAGACTGATTTGTATATAGCCATGTCTGAACTGGGGTGGCCGAGTGAGCTAAAGAATGGTGATGAATTAAACCCAGATCAGTTCACTGGGGGTGAGTGTTTGATTTGCTCAAACGCTCCGTCCATCATCCCCTTTTGAATCGCTTTGTTCGCCCTAAATGTGGCAGGGTATGCTCAGACGTGAGTCCCTTGCTCACTTGGCCACTGGATTCAAGATAGCCTGGCTGATGAGGATTATGAATCCGAAACCGGTCCCAGGATGCTTGTTTCCGGTCCAGGGAAGACATGGCTTGGCAGTTCGGGCTGGACTGTTCCCATGAGGCACAGGGTCAGACTGATTTGCATATAGCCATGTCTGAACTGGGGTGGCCGATTGAGCTAAAGAATGGTGATGGATTAAACCCATATCAGTTGACTGGGGGTGAGTGTTTGATTTGCTCAAACGCTCCGTCCATCATCCCCTTTTGTATTGCTTTGTTCGCCCTAAGTGTGGCAGGGTATGCTCAGACGTGAGTCCCTTGCTCACTTGGCCACTGGATTCAAGATAGCCTGAGTGATGAGGATTATGAATCCGAAAACGGTCCCAGGATGCTTGTTTCCGGTCCAGGAAAGACATGGCTTGGCAGTTTGGGCTGGACTGTTCCCATGAGGCACAGGGTCAGACTGATTTGCATATAGCCATGTCTGAACTGGGGTGTCCGAGTGAGCTAAAGAATGGTGATGGATTAAACCCAGATCAGTTCACTGGGGGTAAGTGTTTGATTTGCTCAAACGCTCCGTCCATCATCCCCTTTTGTATCGCTTTGTTCGCCCTAAATGTGGCAGGGTATGCTCAGACGTGAGTCCCTTGCTCACTTGGCCACTGGATTCAAGATAGCCTGGCTGATGAGGATTATGAATCCGAAACCGGTGCCAGGATGCTTGTTTCCGGTCCAGGGAAGACATGGCTTCGCAGTTCGGGCTGGACTGTGCCCATGAGGCACAGGGTCAGACTGATTTGCATATAGCCATGTCTGAACTGGAGTGGCCGAGTGAGCTTAAGAATGGTGATGGATTAAATCCAGATCAGTTGACTGTGGGTGAGTGTTTGATTTGCTCAAACGCTCCGTCCATCATCCCCTTTTGTATCGCTTTGTTCGCCCTATGTGTGGCAGGGTATGCTCAGACGTGAATCCCTTGCTCACTTGTACACTGGTTTCAAGATAGCCTGGCTGATGAGTATTATGAATCCGAAACCGGTCCCAGGATGCTTGTTTCCGGTCCAGGGAAGACATGGCTGGGCAGTTCGGGCTGGACTGTTCCCATGAGGCACAGGGTCAGACTGATTTGCATATAGCCATGTTTGAACTGGGGTGGCCGAGTGAGCTAAAGAATGGTGATGGATTAAACCCATATCAGTTGACTGGGGGTGAGTGTTTGATTTGCTCAAACGCTCCGTCTATCATCCCCTTTTGTATCGCTTTGTTCGCCCTAAGTGTGGCAGGGTATGCTCAGACGTGAGTCCCTTGCTCACTTGGCCACTGGATTCAAGATAGCCTGGCTGAGGAGGATTATGAATCCGAAACTGGCCCCAGGATGCTGGTTTCCGGTCCAGGGAAGACATGGCTTGGCAGTTCGGGCTGGACTGTTCCCATGAGGCACAGGGTCAGACTGATTTGCATATAGCCATGTCTGAACTGGGGTGGCCGAGTGAGCTAAAGAATGGTGATGGATTAAATCCAGATCAGTTGACTGGGGGTGAGTGTTTGATTTGCTCAAACGCTCCGTCCATCATCCCCTTTTGTACAGCTTTGTTCTCCCTAAGTGTGGCAGGGTATGCTCAGATGTGAGTCCCTTGCTCACTTGTCCACTGGATTCAAGATAGCCTGGCTGATGAGGATTATGAATCCGAAACCGGTTCCAGGATGCTTGTTTCCGGTCCAGGGAAGACATGGCTTCGCAGTTCGGGCTGGACTGTGCCCATGAGGCACAGGGTCAGACTGATTTGCATATAGCCATGTCTGAACTGGGGTGGCCGAGTGAGCTTAAGAATGGTGATGGATTAAACCCAGATCAGTTACTGGGGGTGAGTGTTTGATTTGCTCAAACGCTGTGTCCATCATCCCCTTTTGTATCGCTTTGTTCGCCCTAAGTGTGGCAGGGTATGCTCAGACGTGAGTCCCTTGCTCACTTGGCCACTGGATTCAAGATAGCCTGGCTGATGAGGATTATGAATCTGAAACCGGTCCCAGGATGCTTGTTTCCGGTCCAGGGAAGACATGGCTTTTCAGTTCGGGCTGGACTGTTCCCATGAGGCACAGGGTCAGACTGATTTGCATATAGCCATGTCTGAACTGGGGTGGCCGAGTGAGCTTAAGAATGGTGATGGATTAAACCCAGATCAGTTGACTGGGTGTGAGTGTTTGATTTGCTCAAACGCTCCGTCCATCATCCCCTTTTGTAGCGCTATGTTTGCCCTAAGTGTGGCAGGGTATGCTCAGACGTGAGTCCCTTGCTCACTTGGCCACTGGATTCAAGATAGCCTGGCTGATGAGGATTATGAATCCGAAACCGGTCCCAGGATGCTTGTTTCCGGTGCAGGGAAGACATGGCTTGGCAGTTCGGGCTGGACTGTTCCCATGAGGCACAGGGTCAGACTGATTTGTATATAGCCATGTCTGAACTGGGGTGGCCGAGTGAGCTAAAGAATGGTGATGAATTAAACCCAGATCAGTTCACTGGGGGTGAGTGTTTGATTTGCTCAAACGCTCCGTCCATCATCCCCTTTTGAATCGCTTTGTTCGCCCTAAGTGTGGCAGGGTATGCTCAGACGTGAGTCCCTTGCTCACTTGGCCACTGGATTCAAGATAGCCTGGCTGATGAGGATTATGAATCCGAAACCGGTCCCAGGATGCTTGTTTCCGGTCCAGGGAAGACATGGCTTGGCAGTTTGGGCTGGACTGTTCCCATGAGGCACAGGGTCAGACTGATTTGCATATAGCCATGTCTGAACTGGGGTGGCCGATTGAGCTAAAGAATGGTGATGGATTAAACCCATATCAGTTGACTGGAGGTGAGTGTTTGATTTGCTCAAACGCTCCGTCTATCATCCCCTTTTGTATCGCTTTGTTCGCCCTAAGTGTGGCAGGGTATGCTCAGACGTGAGTCCCTTGCTCACTTGGCCACTGGATTCAAGATAGCCTGGCTGATGAGGATTATGAATCCGAAAACGGTTCCAGGATGCTTGTTTCCGGTCCAAGGAAGACATGGCTTGGCAGTTCGGGCTGGACTGTTCCCATGAGGCACAGGGTCAGACTGATTTGCATATAGCCATGTCTGAACTGGGGTGGCCGAGTGAGCTAAAGAATGGTGATGGATTAAACCCAGATTAGTTCACTGGGGGTGAGTGTTTGATTTGCTCAAACGCTCCGTCCATCATCCCCTTTTGTATCGCTTTGTTCGCCCTAAATGTGGCAGGGTATACTCAGACGTGAGTCCCTTGCTCACTTGGCCACTGGATTCAAGATAGCCTGGCTGATGAGGATTATGAATCCGCAACCGGTCCCAGGATGCTTGTTTCCGGTCCAGGGAAGACATGGCTTGGCAGTTCGGGCTGGACTGTTCCCATGAGGCACAGGGTCAGACTGATTTGCATATAACCATGTCTGAACTGGGGTGGCCGAGTGAGCTAAAGAATGGTGATGGATTAAATCCAGATCAGTTGACTGGGGGTGAGTGTTTGTTTTGCTCAAACACTCCGTCCATCATCCCCTTTTGTACAGCTTTGTTCGCCCTAAGTGTGGCAGGGTATGCTCAGATGTGAGTCCCTTGCTCACTTGGCCACTGGATTCAAGATAGCCTGGCTGATGAGGATTATGAATCCGAAACCGGTCCCAGGATGCTTGTTTCCGGTCCAGGGAAGACATGGCTTGGCAGTTCGGGCTGGACTGTTCCCATGAGGCACAGGGTCAGACTGATTTGCATATAGCCATGTCTGAACTGGGGTGGCCAAGTGAGCTAAAGAATGGTGATGGATTAAACCCAGATCAGTTGACTGGGGGTGAGTGTTTGATTTGCTCAAACGCTCCGTCCATCATCCCCTTTTGTATCGCTATGTTTGCCCTAAGTGTGGCAGGGTATGCTCAGACGTGAGTCCCTTGCTCACTTGGCCACTGGATTCAAGATAGCCTGGCTGATGAGGATTATGAATTCGAAACCGGTCCCAGGATGCTTGTTTCCGGTGCAGGGAAGACATGGCTTGGCAGTTCGGGCTGGACTGTTCCCATGAGGCACAGGGTCAGACTGATTTGTATATAGCCATGTCTGAACTGGGGTGGCCGAGTGAGCTAAAGAATGGTGATGAATTAAACCCAGATCAGTTCACTGGGGGTGAGTGTTTGATTTGCTCAAACGCTCCGTCCATCATCCCTTTTTGAATCGCTTTGTTCGCCCTAAGTGTGGCAGGGTATGCTCAGACGTGAGTCCCTTGCTCACTTGGCCACTGGATTCAAGATAGCCTGGCTGATGAGGATTATGAATCCGAAACCGGTCCCAGGATGCTTGTTTCCGGTCCAGGGAAGACATGGCTTGGCAGTTTGGGCTGGACTGTTCCCATGAGGCACAGGGTCAGACTGATTTGCATATAGCCATGTCTGAACTGGGGTGGCCGATTGAGCTAAAGAATGGTGATGGATTAAACCCATATCAGTTGACTGGAGGTGAGTGTTTGATTTGCTCAAACGCTCCGTCTATCATCCCCTTTTGTATTGCTTTGTTCGCCCTAAGTGTGGCAGGGTATGCTCAGACGTGAGTCCCTTGCTCACTTGGCCACTGGATTCAAGATAGCCTGGCTGATGAGGATTATGAATCCGAAAACGGTTCCAGGATGCTTGTTTCCGGTCCAGGGAAGACATGGCTTGGCAGTTCGGGCTGGACTGTTCCCATGAGGCACAGGGTCAGACTGATTTGCATATAGCCATGTCTGAACTGGGGTGGCCGAGTGAGCTAAAGAATGGTGATGAATTAAACCCAGATTAGTTCACTGGGGGTGAGTGTTTGATTTGCTCAAACGCTCCGTCCATCATCCCCTTTTGTATCGCTTTGTTCGCCCTAAATGTGGCAGGGTATGCTCAGACGTGAGTCCCTTGCTCACTTGGCCACTGGATTCAAGATAGCCTGGCTGATGAGGATTATGAATCCGCAACCGGTCCCAGGATGCTTGTTTCCGGTCCAGGGAAGACATGGCTTGGCAGTTCGGGCTGGACTGTTCCCATGAGGCACAGGGTCAGACTGATTTGCATATAGCCATGTCTGAACTGGGGTGGCCGAGTGAGCTAAAGAATGGTGATGGATTAAACCCTGATCAGTTGACTGAGGGTGAGTGTTTGATTTGCTCAAACGCTCCGTCCATCATCCCCTTTTGTATCGCTATGTTTGCCCTAAGTGTGGCAGGGTATGCTCAGACGTGAGTCCCTTGCTCACTTGGCCACTGGATTCAAGATAGCCTGGCTGATGAGGATTATGAATCCGAAACCGGTCCCAGGATGCTTGTTTCCGGTGCAGGGAAGACATGGCTTGACAGTTCGGGCTGGACTGTTCCCATGAGGCACAGGGTCAGACTGATTTGTATATAGCCATGTCTGAACTGGGGTGGCCGAGTGAGCTAAAGAATGGTGATGAATTAAACCCAGATCAGTTCACTGGGGGTGAGTGTTTGATTTGCTCAAACGCTCCGTCCATCATCCCCTTTTGAATCGCTTTGTTCGCCCTAAATGTGGCAGGGTATGCTCAGACGTGAGTCCCTTGCTCACTTGGCCACTGGATTCAAGATAGCCTGGCTGATGAGGATTATGAATCCGAAACCGGTCCCAGGATGCTTGTTTCCGGTCCAGGGAAGACATGGCTTGGCAGTTCGGGCTGGACTGTTCCCATGAGGCACAGGGTCAGACTGATTTGCATATAGCCATGTCTGAACTGGGGTGGCCGATTGAGCTAAAGAATGGTGATGGATTAAACCCATATCAGTTGACTGGGGGTGAGTGTTTGATTTGCTCAAACGCTCCGTCCATCATCCCCTTTTGTATTGCTTTGTTCGCCCTAAGTGTGGCAGGGTATGCTCAGACGTGAGTCCCTTGCTCACTTGGCCACTGGATTCAAGATAGCCTGAGTGATGAGGATTATGAATCCGAAAACGGTCCCAGGATGCTTGTTTCCGGTCCAGGGAAGACATGGCTTGGCAGTTTGGGCTGGACTGTTCCCATGAGGCACAGGGTCAGACTGATTTGCATATAGCCATGTCTGAACTGGGGTGTCCGAGTGAGCTAAAGAATGGTGATGGATTAAACCCAGATCAGTTCACTGGGGGTAAGTGTTTGATTTGCTCAAACGCTCCGTCCATCATCCCCTTTTGTATCGCTTTGTTCGCCCTAAATGTGGCAGGGTATGCTCAGACGTGAGTCCCTTGCTCACTTGGCCACTGGATTCAAGATAGCCTGGCTGATGAGGATTATGAATCCGAAACCGGTGCCAGGATGCTTGTTTCCGGTCCAGGGAAGACATGGCTTCGCAGTTCGGGCTGGACTGTGCCCATGAGGCACAGGGTCAGACTGATTTGCATATAGCCATGTCTGAACTGGAGTGGCCGAGTGAGCTTAAGAATGGTGATGGATTAAATCCAGATCAGTTGACTGTGGGTGAGTGTTTGATTTGCTCAAACGCTCCGTCCATCATCCCCTTTTGTATCGCTTTGTTCGCCCTATGTGTGGCAGGGTATGCTCAGACGTGAATCCCTTGCTCACTTGTACACTGGTTTCAAGATAGCCTGGCTGATGAGTATTATGAATCCGAAACCGGTCCCAGGATGCTTGTTTCCGGTCCAGGGAAGACATGGCTGGGCAGTTCGGGCTGGACTGTTCCCATGAGGCACAGGGTCAGACTGATTTGCATATAGCCATGTTTGAACTGGGGTGGCCGAGTGAGCTAAAGAATGGTGATGGATTAAACCCATATCAGTTGACTGGGGGTGAGTGTTTGATTTGCTCAAACGCTCCGTCTATCATCCCCTTTTGTATCGCTTTGTTCGCCCTAAGTGTGGCAGGGTATGCTCAGACGTGAGTCCCTTGCTCACTTGGCCACTGGATTCAAGATAGCCTGGCTGAGGAGGATTATGAATCCGAAACTGGCCCCAGGATGCTGGTTTCCGGTCCAGGGAAGACATGGCTTGGCAGTTCGGGCTGGACTGTTCCCATGAGGCACAGGGTCAGACTGATTTGCATATAGCCATGTCTGAACTGGGGTGGCCGAGTGAGCTAAAGAATGGTGATGGATTAAATCCAGATCAGTTGACTGGGGGTGAGTGTTTGATTTGCTCAAACGCTCCGTCCATCATCCCCTTTTGTACAGCTTTGTTCTCCCTAAGTGTGGCAGGGTATGCTCAGATGTGAGTCCCTTGCTCACTTGTCCACTGGATTCAAGATAGCCTGGCTGATGAGGATTATGAATCCGAAACCGGTTCCAGGATGCTTGTTTCCGGTCCAGGGAAGACATGGCTTCGCAGTTCGGGCTGGACTGTGCCCATGAGGCACAGGGTCAGACTGATTTGCATATAGCCATGTCTGAACTGGGGTGGCCGAGTGAGCTTAAGAATGGTGATGGATTAAACCCAGATCAGTTACTGGGGGTGAGTGTTTGATTTGCTCAAACGCTGTGTCCATCATCCCCTTTTGTATCGCTTTGTTCGCCCTAAGTGTGGCAGGGTATGCTCAGACGTGAGTCCCTTGCTCACTTGGCCACTGGATTCAAGATAGCCTGGCTGATGAGGATTATGAATCTGAAACCGGTCCCAGGATGCTTGTTTCCGGTCCAGGGAAGACATGGCTTTTCAGTTCGGGCTGGACTGTTCCCATGAGGCACAGGGTCAGACTGATTTGCATATAGCCATGTCTGAACTGGGGTGGCCGAGTGAGCTTAAGAATGGTGATGGATTAAACCCAGATCAGTTGACTGGGTGTGAGTGTTTGATTTGCTCAAACGCTCCGTCCATCATTCCCTTTTGTATCGCTTTGTTCGCCCTATGTGTGGCAGGGTATGCTCAGACGTGAGTCCCTTGCTCACTTGGCCACTGGATTAAAGATAGCCTGGCTGATGTGGATTATGAATCCGGAACTGGTCCCAGGATGCTTGTTTCCGGTCCAGGGAAGACATGGCTTGGCAGTTTGGGCTGGACTGTTCCCATGAGGCACAGGGTCAGACTGATTTGCATATAGCCATGTCTGAACTGGGGTGGCCGAGTGAGCTAAAGAATGGTGATGGATTAAACCCAGATCAGTTAACTGGGGGTGAGTGTTTGATTTGCTCAAACGCTCTGTCCATCATCCCCTTTTGTACAGCTTTGTTCGCCCTAAGTGTGGCAGGGTATGCTCAGACGTGAGTCCCTTGCTCACTTGGCCACTGGATTCAAGATAGCCTGGCTGATGAGGTTTATGAATCCGAAACCGGTCCCAGGATGCTTGTTTCCGGTCCAGGGAAGACATGGCTTGGCAGTTTGGGCTGGACTGTTCCCATGAGGCACAGGGTCAGACTGATTTGCATATAGCCATGTCTGAACTGGGGTGGCCGATTCAGCTAAAGAATGGTGATGGATTAAACCCATATCAGTTGACTGGAGGTGAGTGTTTGATTTGCTCAAACGCTCCGTCTATCATCCCCTTTTGTATCGCTTTGTTCGCCCTAAGTGTGGCAGGGTATGCTCAGACGTGAGTCCCTTGCTCACTTGGCCACTGGATTCAAGATAGCCTGGCTGATGAGGATTATGAATCCGAAAACGGTTCCAGGATGCTTGTTTCCGGTCCAGGGAAGACATGGCTTGGCAGTTCGGGCTGGACTGTTCCCATGAGGCACAGGGTCAGACTGATTTGCATATAGCCATGTCTGAACTGGGGTGGCCGAGTGAGCTAAAGAATGGTGATGGATTAAACCCAGATCAGTTCACTGGGGGTGAGTGTTTGATTTGCTCAAATGCTCCGTCCATCATCCCCTTTTGTATCGCTTTGTTCGCCCTAAATGTGGCAGGGTATGCTCAGACGTGAGTCCCTTGCTCACTTGGCCACTGGATTCAAGATAGCCTGGCTGATGAGGATTATGAATCCGCAACCGGTCCCAGGATGCTGTTTCCGGTCCAGGGAAGACATGGCTTGGCAGTTCGGGCTGGACTGTTCCCATGAGGCACAGGGTCAGACTGATTTGCATATAACCATGTCTGAACTGGGGTGGCCGAGTGAGCTAAAGAATGGTGATGGATTAAATCCAGATCAGTTGACTGGGGGTGAGTGTTTGTTTTGCTCAAACACTCCGTCCATCATCCCCTTTTGTACAGCTTTGTTCGCCCTAAGTGTGGCAGGGTATGCTCAGACGTGAGTCCCTTGCTCACTTGGCCACTGGATTCAAGATAGCCTGGCTGATGAGGATTATGAATCCGAAACCGGTCCCAGGATGCTTGTTTCCGGTGCAGGGAAGACATGGCTTGGCAGTTCGGGCTGGACTGTTCCCATGAGGCACAGGGTCAGACTGATTTGTATATAGCCATGTCTGAACTGGGGTGGCCGAGTGAGCTAAAGAATGGTGATGAATTAAACCCAGATCAGTTCACTGGGGGTGAGTGTTTGATTTGCTCAAACGCTCCGTCCATCATCCCCTTTTGAATCGCTTTGTTCGCCCTAAATGTGGCAGGGTATGCTCAGACGTGAGTCCCTTGCTCACTTGGCCACTGGATTCAAGATAGCCTGGCTGATGAGGATTATGAATCCGAAACCGGTCCCAGGATGCTTGTTTCCGGTCCAGGGAAGACATGGCTTGGCAGTTCGGGCTGGACTGTGCCCATGAGGCACAGGGCCAGACTGATTTGCATATAGCCATGTCTGAACTGGGGTGGCCGAGTGAGCTAAAGAATGGTGATGGATTAAACCCAGATCAGTTGACTGGGGGTGAGTGTTTGATTTGCTCAAACGCTCTGTCCATCATCCCCTTTTGTATCGCTTTGTTCGCCCTAAGTGTGGCAGGGTATGCTCAGACGTGAGTCCCTTGCTCAATTGGCCACTGGATTCAAGATAGCCTGGCTGATGAGGATTATGAATCCGAAACTGGTCCCAGGATGCTTGTTTTCGGTCCAGGGAAAACATGGCTTTTCAGTTTGGGCTGGACTGTTCCCATGAGGCACAGGGTCAGACTGATTTGCATATAGCCATGTTTGAACTGGGGTGGCCGAGTGAGCTAAAGAATGGTGATGGATTAAACCCAGATCAGTTGACTGGGGTGAGTGTTTGATTTGCTCAAACGCTCCGTCTATCATCCCCTTTTGTATCGCTTTGTTCGCCCTAAGTGTGGCAGGGTATGCTCAGACGTGAGTCCCTTGCTCACTTGGACACTGGATTCAAGATAGCCTGGCTGAGGAGGATTATGAATCCGAAACTGGTCCCAGGATGCTTGTTTCCGGTCCAGGGAAGACATGGCTTGGCAGTTCGGGCTGGACTGTTCCCATGAGGCACAGGGTCAGACTGATTTGCATATTGCCATGTCTGAACTGGGGTGGCCGAGTGAGCTAAAGAATGGTGATGGATTAAACCCAGATCAGTTGACTGGGGGTGAGTGTTTGATTTTCTCAAACGCTCCGTCCATCATCCCCTTTTGTACAGCTTTGTTCGCCCTAAGTGTGGCAGGGTATGCTCAGACGTGAGTCCCTTGCTCACTTGGCCACTGGATTCAAGATAGACTGGCTGATGAGGATTATGAATCCGAAACCGGTCCCAGGATGCTTGTTTCTGTTCCAGGGAAGACATGGCTTGGCAGGTCGAGCTGGACTGTTCCCATGAGGCACAGGGTCAGACTGATTTGCATATAGCCATGTTTGAACTGGGGTGGCCGAGTGAGGTAAAGAATGGTGATGGATTAAACCCATATCAGTTGACTGGGGGTGAGTGTTTGATATGCTCAAACGCTCCGTCTATCATCCCCTTTTGTATCGCTTTGTTCGCCCTAAGTGTGGCAGGGTATGCTCAGACGTGAGACCCTTGCTCACTTGGCCACTGGATTCAAGATAGCCTGGCTGAGGAGGATTATGAATCCGAAAATGGTCCCAGGATGCTTGTTTCCGGTCCAGGGAAGACATGGCTTGGCAGTTCGGGCTGGACTGTTCCCATGAGGCACAGGGTCAGACTGATTTGCATATAGCCATGTCTGAACTGGGGTGGCCGAGTGAGCTAAAGAATGGTGATGGATTAAATCCAGATCAGTTGACTGGGGGTGAGTGTTTGATTTGCTCAAACGCTCCGTCCATCATCCCCTTTTGTACAGCTTTGTTTGCCCTAAGTGTGGCAGGGTATGCTCAGACGTGAGTCCCTTGCTCACTTGGCCACTAGATTCAAGATAGCCTGGCTGATGAGGATTATGAATCCGAAACCGGTCCCAGGATGCTTGTTTCCGGTCCAGGGAAGACATGGCTTGGCAGTCCGGGCTGGACTGTTCCCATGAGGCACAGGGTCAGACTGATTTGCATATAGCCATGTCTGAACTGGGGTGGCCGAGTGAGCTAAAGAATGGTGATGGATTAAACCCAGATCAGTTCACTGGGGGTAAGTGTTTGATTTGCTCAAACGCTCCGTCCATCATCCCCTTTTGTATCTCTTTGTTCGCCCTAAATGTGGCAGGGTATGCTCAGACGTGAGTCCCTTGCTCACTAGGCCACTGGATTCAAGATAGCCTGGCTGATGAGGATTATGAATCCGAAACCGGTCCCAGGATGCTTGTTTCCGGTCCAGGGAAGACATGGCTTCGCAGTTCGGGCTGGACTGTGCCCATGAGGCTCAGGGTCAGACTGATTTGCATATAGCCATGTCTGAACTGGAGTGGCCGAGTGAGCTTAAGAATGGTGATGGATTAAACCCAGATCAGTTGACTGTGGGTGAGTGTTTGATTTGCTCAAACGCTCCGTCCATCATCCCCTTTTGTATCGCTTTGTTCGCCCTATGTGTGGCAGGGTATGCTCAGACGTGAGTCCCTTGCTCACTTGTACACTGGTTTCAAGATAGCCTGGCTGATGAGTATTATGAATCCGAAACTGGTCCCAGGATGCTTGTTTCCGGTCCAGGGAAGACATGGCTGGGCAGTTCGGGCTGGACTGTTCCCATGAGGCACAGGGTCAGACTGATTTGCATATAGCCATGTTTGAACTGGGGTGGCCGAGTGAGCTAAAGAATGGTGATGGATTAAACCCATATCAGTTGACTGGGGGTGAGTGTTTGATTTGCTCAAACGCTCCGTCTATCATCCCCTTTTGTATCGCTTTGTTCGCCCTAAGTGTGGCAGGGTATGCTCAGACGTGAGTCCCTTGCTCACTTGGCCACTGGATTCAAGATAGCCTGGCTGAGGAGGATTATGAATCCGAAACTGGTCCCAGGATGCTTGTTTCCGGTCCAGGGAAGACATGGCTTGGCAGTTTGGGCTGGACTGTTCCCATGAGGCACAGGGTCAGACTGATTTGCATATAGCCATGTCTGAACTGGGGTGGCCGAGTGAGCTAAAGAATGGTGATGGATTAAATCCAGATCAGTTGACTGGGGGTGAGTGTTTGATTTGCTCAAACGCTCCGTCCATCATCCCCTTTTGTACAGCTTTGTTCGCCCTAAGTGTGGCAGGGTATGCTCAGATGTGAGTCCCTTGCTCACTTGGCCACTGGATTCAAGATAGCCTGGCTGATGAGGATTATGAATCCGAAACCGGTTCCAGGATGCTTGTTTCCGGTCCAGGGAAGACATGGCTTCGCAGTTCGGGCTGGACTGTGCCCATGAGGCACAGGGTCAGACTGATTTGCATATAGCCATGTCTGAACTGGGGTGGCCGAGTGAGCTTAAGAATGGTGATGGATTAAACCCAGATCAGTTGACTGGGGGTGAGTGTTTGATTTGCTCAAACGCTGTGTCCATCATCCCCGTTTGTATCGCTTTGTTCGCCCTAAGTGTGGCAGGGTATGCTCAGACGTGAGTCCCTTGCTCACTTGGCCACTGGATTCAAGATAGCCTGGCTGATGAGGATTATGAATCTGAAACCGGTCCCAGGATGCTTGTTTCCGGTCCAGGGAAGACATGGCTTTTCAGTTCGGGCTGGACTGTTCCCATGAGGCACAGGGTCAGACTGATTTGCATATAGCCATGTCTGAACTGGGATGGCCGAGTGAGCTTAAGAATGGTGATGGATTAAACCCAGATCAGTTGACTGGGTGTGAGTGTTTGATTTGCTCAAACGCTCCGTCCATCATTCCCTTTTGTATCGCTTTGTTCGCCCTATGTGTGGCAGGGTATGCTCAGACGTGAGTCCCTTGCTCACTTGGTCACTGGATTAAAGATAGCCTGGCTGATGTGGATTATGAATCCGGAACTGGTCCCAGGATGCTTGTTTCCGGTCCAGGGAAGACATGGCTTGGCAGTTCGGGCTGGACTGTTCCCATGAGGCACAGGGTCAGACTGATTTGCATATAGCCATGTCTGAACTGGGGTGGCCGAGTGAGCTAAAGAATGGTGATGGATTAAACCCAGATCAGTTAACTGGGGGTGAGTGTTTGATTTGCTCAAACGCTCTGTCCATCATCCCCTTTTGTACAGCTTTGTTCGCCCTAAGTGTGGCAGGGTATGCTCAGACGTGAGTCCCTTGCTCACTTGGCCACTGGATTCAAGATAGCCTGGCTGATGAGGATTATGAATCCGAAACCGGTCCCAGAATGCTTGTTTCCGGTCCAGGGAAGACATGGCTTGGCAGTTTGGGCTGGACTGTTCCCATGAGGCACAGGGTCAGACTGATTTGCATATAGCCATGTCTGAACTGGGGTGGCCGAGTGAGCTAAAGAATGGTGATGGATTAAACCCAGATCAGTTAACTGGGGGTGAGTGTTTGATTTGCTCAAACGCTCTGTCCATCATCCCCTTTTGTACAGCTTTGTTCGCCCTAAGTGTGGCAGGGTATGCTCAGACGTGAGTCCCTTGCTCACTTGGCCACTGGATTCAAGATAGCCTGGCTGATGAGGATTATGAATCCGAAACCGGTCCCAGGATGCTTGTTTCCGGTCCAGGGAAGACATGGCTTGGCAGTTTGGGCTGGACTGTTCCCATGAGGCACAGGGTCAGACTGATTTGCATATAGCCATGTCTGAACTGGGGTGGCCGATTGAGCTAAAGAATGGTGATGGATTAAACCCATATCAGTTGACTGGAGGTGAGTGTTTGATTTGCTCAAACGCTCCGTCTATCATCCCCTTTTGTATCGCTTTGTTCGCCCTAAGTTTGGCAGGGTATGCTCAGACGTGAGTCCCTTGCTCACTTGGCCACTGGATTCAAGATAGCCTGGCTGATGAGGATTATGAATCCGAAAACGGTTCCAGGATGCTTGTTTCCGGTCCAGGGAAGACATGGCTTGGCAGTTCGGGCTGGACTGTTCCCATGAGGCACAGGGTCAGACTGATTTGCATATAGCCATGTCTGAACTGGGATGGCCGAGTGAGCTTAAGAATGGTGATGGATTAAACCCAGATCAGTTGACTGGGTGTGAGTGTTTGATTTGCTCAAACGCTCCGTCCATCATTCCCTTTTGTATCGCTTTGTTCGCCCTATGTGTGGCAGGGTATGCTCAGACGTGAGTCCCTTGCTCACTTGGCCACTGGATTAAAGATAGCCTGGCTGATGTGGATTATGAATCCGGAACTGGTCCCAGGATGCTTGTTTCCGGTCCAGGGAAGACATGGCTTGGCAGTTCGGGCTGGACTGTTCCCATGAGGCACAGGGTCAGACTGATTTGCATATAGCCATGTCTGAACTGGGGTGGCCGAGTGAGCTAAAGAATGGTGATGGATTAAACCCAGATCAGTTAACTGGGGGTGAGTGTTTGATTTGCTCAAACGCTCTGTCCATCATCCCCTTTTGTACAGCTTTGTTCGCCCTAAGTGTGGCAGGGTATGCTCAGACGTGAGTCCCTTGCTCACTTGGCCACTGGATTCAAGATAGCCTGGCTGATGAGGATTATGAATCCGAAACCGGTCCCAGGATGCTTGTTTCCGGTCCAGGGAAGACATGGCTTGGCAGTTTGGGCTGGACTGTTCCCATGAGGCACAGGGTCAGACTGATTTGCATATAGCCATGTCTGAACTGGGGTGGCCGATTGAGCTAAAGAATGGTGATGGATTAAACCCATATCAGTTGACTGGAGGTGAGTGTTTGATTTGCTCAAACGCTCCGTCTATCATCCCCTTTTGTATCGCTTTGTTCGCCCTAAGTGTGGCAGGGTATGCTCAGACGTGAGTCCCTTGCTCACTTGGCCACTGGATTCAAGATAGCCTGGCTGATGAGGATTATGAATCCGAAAACGGTTCCAGGATGCTTGTTTCCGGTCCAGGGAAGACATGGCTTGGCAGTTCGGGCTGGACTGTTCCCATGAGGCACAGGGTCAGACTGATTTGCATATAGCCATGTCTGAACTGGGGTGGCCGAGTGAGCTAAAGAATGGTGATGGATTAAACCCAGATCAGTTCACTGGGGGTGAGTGTTTGATTTGCTCAAACGCTCCGTCCATCATCCCCTTTTGTATCGCTTTGTTCGCCCTAAATGTGGCAGGGTATGCTCAGACGTGAGTCCCTTGCTCACTTGGCCACTGGATTCAAGATAGCCTGGCTGATGAGGATTATGAATCCGCAACCGGTCCCAGGATGCTTGTTTCCGGTCCAGGGAAGACATGGCTTGGCAGTTCGGGCTGGACTGTTCCCATGAGGCACAGGGTCAGACTGATTTGCATATAACCATGTCTGAACTGGGGTGGCCGAGTGAGCTAAAGAATGGTGATGGATTAAATCCAGATCAGTTAACTGGGGGTGAGTGTTTGATTTGCTCAAACGCTCCGTCCATCATCCCCTTTTGTATCTCTTTGTTCGCCCTAAATGTGGCAGGGTATGCTCAGACGTGAGTCCCTTGCTCACTAGGCCACTGGATTCAAGATAGCCTGGCTGATGAGGATTATGAATCCGAAACCGGTCCCAGGATGCTTGTTTCCGGTCCAGGGAAGACATGGCTTCGCAGTTCGGGCTGGACTGTGCCCATGAGGCTCAGGGTCAGACTGATTTGCATATAGCCATGTCTGAACTGGAGTGGCCGAGTGAGCTTAAGAATGGTGATGGATTAAACCCAGATCAGTTGACTGTGGGTGAGTGTTTGATTTGCTCAAACGCTCCGTCCATCATCCCCTTTTGTATCGCTTTGTTCGCCCTATGTGTGGCAGGGTATGCTCAGACGTGAGTCCCTTGCTCACTTGTACACTGGTTTCAAGATAGCCTGGCTGATGAGTATTATGAATCCGAAACTGGTCCCAGGATGCTTGTTTCCGGTCCAGGGAAGACATGGCTGGGCAGTTCGGGCTGGACTGTTCCCATGAGGCACAGGGTCAGACTGATTTGCATATAGCCATGTTTGAACTGGGGTGGCCGAGTGAGCTAAAGAATGGTGATGGATTAAACCCATATCAGTTGACTGGGGGTGAGTGTTTGATTTGCTCAAACGCTCCGTCTATCATCCCCTTTTGTATCGCTTTGTTCGCCCTAAGTGTGGCAGGGTATGCTCAGACGTGAGTCCCTTGCTCACTTGGCCACTGGATTCAAGATAGCCTGGCTGAGGAGGATTATGAATCCAAAACTGGTCCCAGGATGCTTGTTTCCGGTCCAGGGAAGACATGGCTTGGCAGTTCGGGCTGGACTGTTCCCATGAGGCACAGGGTCAGACTGATTTGCATATAGCCATGTCTGAACTGGGGTGGCCGAGTGAGCTAAAGAATGGTGATGGATTAAATCCAGATCAGTTGACTGGGGGTGAGTGTTTGATTTGCTCAAACGCTCCGTCCATCATCCCCTTTTGTACAGCTTTGTTCGCCCTAAGTGTGGCAGGGTATGCTCAGATGTGAGTCCCTTGCTCACTTGGCCACTGGATTCAAGATAGCCTGGCTGATGAGGATTATGAATCCGAAACCGGTTCCAGGATGCTTGTTTCCGGTCCAGGGAAGACATGGCTTTTCAGTTCGGGCTGGACTGTTCCCATGAGGCACAGGGTCAGACTGATTTGCATATAGCCATGTCTGAACTGGGATGGCCGAGTGAGCTTAAGAATGGTGATGGATTAAACCCAGATCAGTTGACTGGGTGTGAGTGTTTGATTTGCTCAAACGCTCCGTCCATCATTCCCTTTTGTATCGCTTTGTTCGCCCTATGTGTGGCAGGGTATGCTCAGACGTGAGTCCCTTGCTCACTTGGCCACTGGATTAAAGATAGCCTGGCTGATGTGGATTATGAATCCGGAACTGGTCCCAGGATGCTTGTTTCCGGTCCAGGGAAGACATGGCTTGGCAGTTCGGGCTGGACTGTTCCCATGAGGCACAGGGTCAGACTGATTTGCATATAGCCATGTCTGAACTGGGGTGGCCGAGTGAGCTAAAGAATGGTGATGGATTAAACCCAGATCAGTTAACTGGGGGTGAGTGTTTGATTTGCTCAAACGCTCTGTCCATCATCCCCTTTTGTACAGCTTTGTTCGCCCTAAGTGTGGCAGGGTATGCTCAGACGTGAGTCCCTTGCTCACTTGGCCACTGGATTCAAGATAGCCTGGCTGATGAGGATTATGAATCCGAAACCGGTCCCAGGATGCTTGTTTCCGGTCCAGGGAAGACATGGCTTGGCAGTTTGGGCTGGACTGTTCCCATGAGGCACAGGGTCAGACTGATTTGCATATAGCCATGTCTGAACTGGGGTGGCCGATTGAGCTAAAGAATGGTGATGGATTAAACCCATATCAGTTGACTGGAGGTGAGTGTTTGATTTGCTCAAACGCTCCGTCTATCATCCCCTTTTGTATCGCTTTGTTCGCCCTAAGTGTGGCAGGGTATGCTCAGACGTGAGTCCCTTGCTCACTTGGCCACTGGATTCAAGATAGCCTGGCTGATGAGGATTATGAATCCGAAAACGGTTCCAGGATGCTTGTTTCCGGTCCAGGGAAGACATGGCTTGGCAGTTCGGGCTGGACTGTTCCCATGAGGCACAGGGTCAGACTGATTTGCATATAGCCATGTCTGAACTGGGATGGCCGAGTGAGCTTAAGAATGGTGATGGATTAAACCCAGATCAGTTGACTGGGTGTGAGTGTTTGATTTGCTCAAACGCTCCGTCCATCATTCCCTTTTGTATCGCTTTGTTCGCCCTATGTGTGGCAGGGTATGCTCAGACGTGAGTCCCTTGCTCACTTGGCCACTGGATTAAAGATAGCCTGGCTGATGTGGATTATGAATCCGGAACTGGTCCCAGGATGCTTGTTTCCGGTCCAGGGAAGACATGGCTTGGCAGTTCGGGCTGGACTGTTCCCATGAGGCACAGGGTCAGACTGATTTGCATATAGCCATGTCTGAACTGGGGTGGCCGAGTGAGCTAAAGAATGGTGATGGATTAAACCCAGATCAGTTAACTGGGGGTGAGTGTTTGATTTGCTCAAACGCTCTGTCCATCATCCCCTTTTGTACAGCTTTGTTCGCCCTAAGTGTGGCAGGGTATGCTCAGACGTGAGTCCCTTGCTCACTTGGCCACTGGATTCAAGATAGCCTGGCTGATGAGGATTATGAATCCGAAACCGGTCCCAGGATGCTTGTTTCCGGTCCAGGGAAGACATGGCTTGGCAGTTTGGGCTGGACTGTTCCCATGAGGCACAGGGTCAGACTGATTTGCATATAGCCATGTCTGAACTGGGGTGGCCGATTGAGCTAAAGAATGGTGATGGATTAAACCCATATCAGTTGACTGGAGGTGAGTGTTTGATTTGCTCAAACGCTCCGTCTATCATCCCCTTTTGTATCGCTTTGTTCGCCCTAAGTGTGGCAGGGTATGCTCAGACGTGAGTCCCTTGCTCACTTGGCCACTGGATTCAAGATAGCCTGGCTGATGAGGATTATGAATCCGAAAACGGTTCCAGGATGCTTGTTTCCGGTCCAGGGAAGACATGGCTTGGCAGTTCGGGCTGGACTGTTCCCATGAGGCACAGGGTCAGACTGATTTGCATATAGCCATGTCTGAACTGGGGTGGCCGAGTGAGCTAAAGAATGGTGATGAATTAAACCCAGATCAGTTCACTGGGGGTGAGTGTTTGATTTGCTCAAACGCTCCGTCCATCATCCCCTTTTGAATCGCTTTGTTCGCCCTAAATGTGGCAGGGTATGCTCAGACGTGAGTCCCTTGCTCACTTGGCCACTGGATTCAAGATAGCCTGGCTGATGAGGATTATGAATCCGAAACCGGTCCCAGGATGCTTGTTTCCGGTCCAGGGAAGACATGGCTTGGCAGTTCGGGCTGGACTGTGCCCATGAGGCACAGGGCCAGACTGATTTGCATATAGCCATGTCTGAACTGGGGTGGCCGAGTGAGCTAAAGAATGGTGATGGATTAAACCCAGATCAGTTGACTGGGGGTGAGTGTTTGATTTGCTCAAACGCTCTGTCCATCATCCCCTTTTGTATCGCTTTGTTCGCCCTAAGTGTGGCAGGGTATGCTCAGACGTGAGTCCCTTGCTCACTTGGCCACTGGATTCAAGATAGCCTGGCTGATGAGGATTATGAATCCGAAACCGGTCCCAGGATGCTTGTTTCCGGTCCAGGGAAGACATGGCTTGGCAGTTCGGGCTGGACTGTGCCCATGAGGCACAGGGCCAGACTGATTTGCATATAGCCATGTCTGAACTGGGGTGGCCGAGTGAGCTAAAGAATGGTGATGGATTAAACCCAGATCAGTTGACTGGGGGTGAGTGTTTGATTTGCTCAAACGCTCTGTCCATCATCCCCTTTTGTATCGCTTTGTTCGCCCTAAGTGTGGCAGGGTATGCTCAGACGTGAGTCCCTTGCTCAATTGGCCACTGGATTCAAGATAGCTTGGCTGATGAGGATTATGAATCCGAAACTGGTCCCAGGATGCTTGTTTTCGGTCCAGGGAAAACATGGCTTTTCAGTTTGGGCTGGACTGTTTCCATGAGGCAAGGGGTCAGACTGATTTGCATATAGCCATGTTTGAACTGGGGTGGCCGAGTGAGCTAAAGAATGGTGATGGATTAAACCCAGATCAGTTGACTGGGGGTGAGTGTTTGATTTGCTCAAACGCTCCGTCTATCATCCCCTTTTGTATCGCTTTGTTCGCCCTAAGTGTGGCAGGGTATGCTCAGACGTGAGTCCCTTGCTCACTTGGACACTGGATTCAAGATAGCCTGGCTGAGGAGGATTATGAATCCGAAACTGGTCCCAGGATGCTTGTTTCCGGTCCAGGGAAGACATGGCTTGGCAGTTCGGGCTGGACTGTTCCCATGAGGCACAGGGTCAGACTGATTTGCATATTGCCATGTCTGAACTGGGGTGGCCGAGTGAGCTAAAGAATGGTGATGGATTAAACCCAGATCAGTTGACTGGGGGTGAGTGTTTGATTTTCTCAAACGCTCCGTCCATCATCCCCTTTTGTACAGCTTTGTTCGCCCTAAGTGTGGCAGGGTATGCTCAGACGTGAGTCCCTTGCTCACTTGGCCACTGGATTCAAGATAGACTGGCTGATGAGGATTATGAATCTGAAACCGGTCCCAGGATGCTTGTTTCTGGTCCAGGGAAGACATGGCTTGGCAGTTCGAGCTGGACTGTTCCCATGAGGCACAGGGTCAGACTGATTTGCATATAGCCATGTTTGAACTGGGGTGGCCGAGTGAGGTAAAGAATGGTGATGGATTAAACCCATATCAGTTGACTGGGGGTGAGTGTTTGATATGCTCAAACGCTCCGTCTATCATCCCCTTTTGTATCGCTTTGTTCGCCCTAAGTGTGGCAGGGTATGCTCAGACGTGAGTCCCTTGCTCACTTGGCCACTGGATTCAAGATAGCCTGGCTGAGGAGGATTATGAATCCGAAAATGGTCCCAGGATGCTTGTTTCCGGTCCAGGGAAGACATGGCTTGGCAGTTCGGGCTGGACTGTTCCCATGAGGCACAGGGTCAGACTGATTTGCATATAGCCATGTCTGAACTGGGGTGGCCGAGTGAGCTAAAGAATGGTGATGGATTAAATCCAGATCAGTTGACTGGGGGTGAGTGTTTGATTTGCTCAAACGCTCCGTCCATCATCCCCTTTTGTACAGCTTTGTTCGCCCTAAGTGTGGCAGGGTATGCTCAGACGTGAGTCCCTTGCTCACTTGGCCACTAGATTCAAGATAGCCTGGCTGATGAGGATTATGAATCCGAAACCGGTCCCAGGATGCTTGTTTCCGGTCCAGGGAAGACATGGCTTGGCAGTCCGGGCTGGACTGTTCCCATGAGGCACAGGGTCAGACTGATTTGCATATAGCCATGTCTGAACTGGGGTGGCCGAGTGAGCTAAAGAATGGTGATGGATTAAACCCAGATCAGTTGACTGGGGGTGAGTGTTTGATTTGCTCAAACGCTCCGTCCATCATCCCCTTTTGTATCGCTTTGTTCGCCCTAAATGTGGCAGGGTATGCTCAGACGTGAGTCCCTTGCTCACTTGGCCACTGGATTCAAGATAGCCTGGCTGATGAGGATTATGAATCAGAAACGGGTCCCAGGATGCTTGTTTCCGGTCCAGGGAAGACATGGCTTCGCAGTTCGGGCTGGACTGTGCCCATGAGGCACAGGGTCAGACTGATTTGCATATAGCCATGTCTGAACTGGGGTGGCCGATTGAGCTTAAGAATGGTGATGGATTAAACCCAGATCAGTTGACTGGGGGTGAGTGTTTGATTTGCTCAAACGCTCTGTCCATCATCCCCTTTTGTATCGCTTTGTTCGCCCTAAGTATGGCAGGGTATGCTCAGACGTGAGTCCCTTGCTCACTTGGCCACTGGATTCAAGGTAGCCTGGCTGATGAGGATTATGAATCCAAAACCGGTCCCAGGATGCTTGTTTCCGGTCCAGGGAAGACATGGCTTGGCAGTTCGGGCTGGACTGTGCCCATGAGGCACAGGGTCAGACTGATTTGCATATAGCCATGTCTGAACTGGGGTGGCCGAGTGAGCTTAAGAATGGTGATGGATTAAACCCAGATCAGTTGACTGGGGGTGAGTGTTTGATTTGCTCAAACGCTCTGTCCATCATCCCCTTTTGTATCGCTTTGTTCGCCCTAAGTGTGGCAGGGTATGCTCAGACGTGAGTCCCTTGATCACTTGGCCACTGGATTCAAGATAGCCTGGCTGATGAGGATTATGAATCCGAAACCGGTCCCAGGATGCTTGTTTCCGGTCCAGGGAAGACATGGCTTTTCAGTTCGGGCTGGACTGTTCCCATGAGGCACAGGGTCAGACTGATTTGCATATAGCCATGTCTGAACTGGGGTGGCCGTTTGAGTTTAAGAATGGTGATGGATTAAACCCAGATCAGTTGACTGGGGCTGAGTGTTTGATTTGCTCAAACGCTCCGTCCATCATCCCCTTTTGTATCGCTTTGTTCGCCCTATGTGTGGCAGGGTATGCTCAGACGTGAGTCCCTTGCTCACTTGGCCACTGGAATAAAGATAGCCTGGCTGATGAGGATTATGAATCCGAAACCGGTCCCAGGATGCTTGTTTCCGGTCCAGGGAAGACATGGCTTGGCAGTTCGGGCTGGAATGTTCCCATGAGGCACAGGGTCAGACTGATTTGCATATAGCCATGTCTGAACTGGGGTGGCCGAGTGAGCTAAAGAATGGTGATGGATTAAACTCAGATCAGTTAACTGGGGGTGAGTGTTTGATTTGCTCAAACGCTCCGTCCATCATCCCCTTTTGTACAGCTTTGTTCGCCCTAAGTGTGGCAGGGTATGCTCAGACGTGAGTCCCTTGCTCACTTGGCCACTGGAATAAAGATAGCCTGGCTGATGAGGATTATGAATCCGAAACCGGTCCCAGGATGCTTGTTTCCGGTCCAGGGAAGACATGGCTTGGCAGTTCGGGCTGGAATGTTCCCTTGAGGCACAGGGTCAGACTGATTTGCATATAGCCATGTCTGAACTGGGGTGGCCGAGTGAGTTTAAGAATGGTGATGGATTAAACCCAGATCAGTTGAGTGGGGGTGAGTGTTTGATTTGCTCAAACGCTCCGTCCATCATCCCCTTTTGTATCGCTTTGTTCGCCCTATGTGTGGCAGGGTATGCTCAGACGTGAGTCCCTTGCTCACTTGGCCAATGGAATAAAGATAGCCTGGCTGATGAGGATTATGAATCCGAAACCGGTCCCAGGATGCTTGTTTCCGGTCCAGGGAAGACATGGCTTGGCAGTTCGGGCTGGAATATTCCCATGAGGCACAGGGTCAGACTGATTTGCATATAGCCATGTCTGAACTGGGGTGGCCGAGTGAGCTAAAGAATGGTGATGGATTAAACTCAGATTAGTTAACTGGGGGTGAGTGTTTGATTTGCTCAAACGCTCCGTCCATCATCCCCTTTTGTACAGCTTTGTTCGCCCTAAGTGTGGCAGGGTATGCTCAGACGTGAGTCCCTTGCTCACTTGGCCACTGGATTCAAGATAGCCTGGCTGATGAGGATTATGAATCCGAAACCAGTCCCAGGATGCTTGTTTCTGGTCCAGGGAAGACATGGCTTGGCAGTTCGGGCTGGACTGTTCCCATGAGGCACAGGGTCAGACTGATTTGCATATAGCCATGTCTGAACTGGGGTGGCCGATTGAGCTAAAGAATGGTGATGTATTAAACCCATATCAGTTGACTGGGTGTGAGTGTTTGATTTGCTCAAACGCTCCGTCCATCATCCCCTTTTGTATCGCTTTGTTCGGCCTAAGTGTGGCAGGGTATGATCAGACGTGAGTCCCTTGCTCACTTGGCCACTGGATTCAAGATAGCCTGGCTGATGAGGATTATGAATCCGAAAGCGGTCCCAGGATGCTTGTTTCCGGTCCAGGGAAGACATGGCTTGGCAGTTCGGGCAGGACTGTTCCCATGAGGCACAGGGTCAGACTGATTTGCATATAGCCATGTCTGAACTGGGGTGGCCGAGTGAGCTAGAGAATGGTGATGGATTAAACCCAGATCAGTTCACTGGGGGTGAGTGTTTGATTTGCTCAAACGCTCCGTCCATCATCCCCTTTTGTATCGCTTTGTTTGCCGTAAATGTGGCAGGGTATGCTCAGACGTGAGTCCCTTGCTCACTTGGCCACTGGATTCAAGATAGCCTGGCTGATGAGGATTATGAATCCGAAACCGGTCCCAGGATGCTTGTTTCCGGTCCAGGGAAGACATGGCTTCGCAGTTCGGGCTGGACTGTGCCCATGAGGCACAGGGTCAGACTGATTTGCATATAGCCATGTCTGAAATGGGGTGGCCGAGTGAGCTTAAGAATGGTGATGGATTAAACCCAGATCAGTTGACTGGGGGTGAGTGTTTGATTTGCTCAAACGCTCCGTCCATCATCCCCTTTTGTATCGCTTTGTTCGCCCTATGTGTGGCAGGGTATGCTCAGACGTGAGTCCCTTGCTCACTTGGCCACTGGATTAAAGATAGCCTGGCTGATGAGGATTATGAATCCGAAACCGGTCCCAGGATGCTTGTTTCCGGTCCAGGGAAGACATGGCTTGGCAGTTCGGACTGGACTGTTCCCATGAGGCACAGGGTCAGACTGATTTGCATATAGCCATGTCTGAACTGGGGTGGCCGAGTGAGCTAAAGAATGGTGATGGATTAAACCCAGATCAGTTGACAGGGGGTAAGTGTTTAATTTGCTCAAACGCTCTGTCCATCATCCCCTTTTGTATCGCTTTGTTCGCCCTAAGTGTGGCAGGGTATGCTGAGACGTGAGTCCCTTGCTCACTTGGCCACTGGATTCAAGATAGCCTGGCTGATGAGGATTACGAATCCGAAACCGGTCCCAGAATGCTATTTTCCGGTCCAGGGAAGACATGGCTTGGCAGTCCGGGCTGGACTGTTCCCATGAGGCACAGGTTCAGACTGATTTGCATATAGCCATGTCTGAACTGGGGTGGCCGAGTGAGCTAAAGAATGGTGATGGATTAAACCCAGATCAGTTGACTGGGGGTGAGTGTTTGATTTGCTCAAACGCTCCGTCCATCATCCCCTTTTGTACAGCTTTGTTCGCCCTAAGTGTGGCAGGGAATGCTCAGACGTGAGTCCCTTGCTCACTTGGCCACTGGATTCAAGATAGCCTGGCTGATGAGGATTATGAATCCGAAACCGGTCCCAGGATGCATGTTTCCGGTCCAGGGAAGACATGGCTTGGCAGTTCGGGCTGGACTGTTCCCATGAGGCACAGGGTCAGACTGATTTGCATATAGCCATGTCTGAACTGGGGTGGCCGAGTGAGCTAAAGAATGGTGATGGATTAAACCCAGATCAGTTGACTGGGGGTGAGTGTTTGATTTGCTCAAACGCTCCGTCCATCATCCCCTTTTGTACAGCTTTGTTCGCCCTAAGTGTGGCAGGGAATGCTCAGACGTGAGTCCCTTGCTCACTTGGCCACTGGATTCAAGATAGCCTGGCTGATGAGGATTATGAATCCGAAACCGGTCCCAGGATGCATGTTTCCGGTCCAGGGAAGACATGGCTTGGCAGTTCGGGCTGGACTGTTCCCATGAGGCACAGGGTCAGACTGATTTGCATATAGCCATGTCTGAACTGGGGTGGCCGAGTGAGCTAAAGAATGGTGATGGATTAAACCCATATCAGTTGACTAGGGGTGAGTGTTTGATTTGCTCAAACGCTCCGTCCATCATCCCCTTTTGTATCGCTTTGTTCGCCCTAAGTGTGGCAGGGTATGCTCAGACGTGAGTCCCTTGCTCACTTGGCCACTGGATTCAAGATAGCCTGGCTGATGAGGATTATGAATCCGAAACCGGTCCCAGGATGCTTGTTTCCGGTCCAGGGAAGACATGGCTTGGCAGTTCGGGCTGGACTGTTCCCATGAGGCACAGGGTCAGACTGATTTGCATATAGCCATGTCTGAACTGGGGTGGCCGATTGTGCTAAAGAATGGTGATGGATTAAACCCATATATGTTGACTGGGGGTGAGTGTTTGATTTGCTCAAACGCTCCATCCATCATCCCCTTTTGTATCGCTTTGTTCGCCCTAAGTGTGGCAGGGTATGCTCAGACATGAGTCCCTTGCTCACTTGGCCACTGGATTCAAGATAGCCTGGCTGATGAGGATTATGAATCCGAAACCGGTCCCAGGATGCTTGTTTCCGGTCCAGGGAAGACATGGCTTGGCAGTTCGGGCTTGACTGTTCCCATGAGGCACAGGGTCAGACTGATTTGCATATAGCCATGTCTGAACTGGGGTGGCCGAGTGAGCTAAAGAATGGTGATGGATTAAACCCAGATCAGTTCACTGGGGGTGAGTGTTTGATTTGCTCAAACGCTCCGTCCATCATCCCCTTTTGTATCGCTTTGTTCGCCCTAAATGTGGCAGGGTATGCTCAGACGTGAGTCCCTTGCTCACTTGGCCACTGGATTCAAGATAGCCTGGCTGATGAGGATTATGAATCCGAAACCGGTCCCAGGATGCTTGTTTCCGGTCCAGGGAAGACATGGCTTGGCAGTCCGGGCTGGACTGTTCCCATGAGGCACAGGGTCAGACTGATTTGCATATAGCCATGTCTGAACTGGGGTGGCCGAGTGAGCTAAAGAATGGTGATGGATTAAACCCAGATCAGTTGACTGGGGGTGAGTGTTTGATTTGCTCAAACGCTCCGTCCATCATCCCATTTTGTATCGCTTTGTTCGCCCTAAATGTGGCAGGGAATGCTCAGACGTGAGTCCCTTGCTCACTTGGCCACTGGATTCAAGATAGCCTGGCTGATGAGGATTATGAATCCGAAACCGGTCCCAGGATGCTTGTTTCCGGTCCAGGGAAGACATGGCTTGGCAGTCCGGGCTGGACTGTTCCTATGAGGCACAGGGTCAGACTGATTTGCATATAGCCATGTCTGAACTGGGGTGGCCGATTGAGCTAAAGAATGGTGATGGATTAAACCCATATCAGTTGACTGGGGGTGAGTGTTTGATTTGCTCAAACGCTCCGTCCATCATACCCTTTTGTATCGCTTTGTTCGCCCTAAGTGTGGCAGGGTATGCTCAGACATGAGTCCCTTGCTCACTTGGCCACTGGATTCAAGATAGCCTGGCTGATGAGGATTATGAATCCGAAACCGGTCCCAGGATGCTTGTTTCCAGTCCAGGGAAGACATGGCTTGGCAGTTCGGGCTGGACTGTTCCCATGCGGCACAGGGTCAGACTGATTTGCATATAGCCATGTCTGAACTGGGGTGGCCGAGTGAGCTAAAGAATGGTGATGGATTAAACCCAGATCAGTTCACTGGGGGTGAGTGTTTGATTTGCTCAAACGCTCCGTCCATCATCCCCTTTTGTATCGCTTTGTTCGCCCTAAATGTGGCAGGGTATGCTCAGACGTGAGTCCCTTGCTCACTTGGCCACTGGATTCAAGATAGCCTGGCTGATGAGGATTATGAATCCGAAACCGGTCCCAGGATGCTTGTTTCCGGTCCAGGGAAGACATGGCTTGGCAGTCCGGGCTGGACTGTTCCCATGAGGCACAGGGTCAGACTGATTTGCATATACCCATGTCTGAACTGGGGTGGCCGAGTGAGCTAAAGAATGGTGATGGATTAAACCCAGATCAGTTGACTGGGGGTGAGTGTTTGATTTGCTCAAACGCTCCGTCCATCATCCCCTTTTGTATCGCTTTGTTCACCCTAAATGTGGCAGGGTATGCTCAGACGTGAGTCCCTTGCTCACTTGGCCACTGGATTCAAGATAGCCTGGCTGATGAGGATTATGAATCAGAAACCGGTCCCAGGATGCTTGTTTCCGGTCCATGGAAGACATGGCTTCGCAGTTCGGGCTGGACTGTGCCCATGAGGCACAGGGTCAGACTGATTTGCATATAGCCATGTCTGAACTGGGGTGGCCGAGTGAGCTTAAGAATGGTGATGGATTAAACCCACATCAGTTGACTGGGGGTGAGTGTTTGATTTGCTCAAACGCTCTGTCCATCATCCCCTTTTGTATCGCTTTGTTCGCCCTAAGTATGGCAGGGTATGCTCAGACGTGAGTCCCTTGCTCACTTGGCCACTGGATTCAAGATAGCCTGGCTGATGAGAATTATGAATCCGAAACCGGTCCCAGGATGCTTGTTTCCGGTCCAGGGAAGACATGGCTTCGCAGTTCGGGCTGGACTGTGCCCATGAGGCACAGGGTCAGACTGATTTGCATATAGCCATGTCTGAACTGGGGTGGCCGAGTGAGCTTAAGAATGGTGATGGATTAAACCCAGATTAGTTGACTGGGGGTGAGTGTTTGATTTGCTCAAACGCTCTGTCCATCATCCCCTTTTGTATCGCTTTGTTCGCCCTAAGTGTGGCAGGGTATGCTCAGACATGAGCCCCTTGATCACTTGGCCACTGAATTCAAGATAGCCTGGCTGATGAGGATTATGAATCCGAAACCGGTCCCAGGATGCTTGTTTCCGGTCCAGGGAAGACATGGCTTTTCAGTTCGGGCTGGACTGTTCCCATGAGGCACAGAGTCAGACTGATTTGCATATAGCCATGTCTGAACTGGGGTGGCCGAGTGAGTTTAAGAATGGTGATGGATTAAACCCAGATCAGTTGACTGGGGGTGAGTGTTTGATTTGCTCAAACGCTCCGTCCATCATCCCCTTTTGTATCGCTTTGTTCGCCCTATGTGTGGCAGGGTATGCTCAGACGTGAGTCCATTGCTCACTTGGCCACTGGATTAAAGATAGCCTGGCTGATGAGGATTATGAATCCGAAACCGGTCCCAGAATGCTTTTTTCCGGTCCAGGGATGACATGGCTTGGCAGTTGGGGCTGGAATGTTCCCATGAGGCACAGGGTCAGACTGATTTGCATATAGCCATGTCTGAACTGGGGTGGCCGAGAGAGCTAAAGAATGGTGATGGATTAAACTCAGATCAGTTAACTGGGGGTGAGTGTTTGATTTGCTCAAACGCTCCGTCCATCATCCCCTTTTGTACAGCTTTGTTCGCCCTAAGTGTGGCAGGGTATGCTCAGACGTGAGTCCCTTGCTCACTTGGCCACTGGATTCAAGATAGCCTGGCTGATGAGGATTATGAATCCGAAACCAGTCCCAGGATGCTTGTTTCCGGTCCAGGGAAGACATGGCTTGGCAGTTCGGACTGGACTGTTCCCATGAGGCACAGGGTCAGACTGATTTGCATATAGCCATGTCTGAACTGGGGTGGCCGATTGAGCTAAAGAATGGTGATGGATTAAACCCATATCAGTTGACTGGGTGTGAGTGTTTGATTTGCTCAAACGCTCCGTCCATCATCCCCTTTTGTATCGCTTTGTTCGCCCTAAGTGTGGCAGGGTATGCTCAGACGTGAGTCCCTTGCTCACTTGGCCACTGGATTCAAGATAGCCTGGCTGATGAGGATTATGAATCCGAAACCGGTCCCAGGATGCTTGTTTCCGGTCCAGGGAAGACATGGCTTCGCAGTTCGGGCTGGACTGTGCCCATGAGGCACAGGGTCAGACTGATTTGCATATAGCCATGTCTGAACTGGGGTGGCCGAGTGAGCTTAAGAATGGTGATGGATTAAACCCAGATCAGTTGACTGGGGGTGAGTGTTTGATTTGCTCAAACGCTCTGTCCATCATTCCCTTTTGTATCGCTTTGTTCGCCCTAAGTGTGGCAGGGTATGCTCAGACATGAGTCCCTTGATCACTTGGCCACTGGATTCAAGATAGCCTGGCTGATGAGGATTATGAATCCGAAACCGGTCCCAGGATGCTTGTTCCCGGTCCAGGGAAGACATGGCTTTTCAGTTCGGGCTGGAATGTTCCCATGAGGCACAGGGTCAGACTGATTTGCATATAGCCATGTCTGAACTGGGGTGGCCGAGTGAGCTAAAGAATGGTGATGGATTAAACTCAGATCAGTTAACTGGGGGTGAGTGTTTGATTTGCTCAAACGCTCCGTCCATCATCCCCTTTTGTACAGCTTTGTTCACCCTAAGTGTGGCAGGGTATGCTCAGACGTGAGTCCCTTGCTCACTTGGCCACTAGATTCAAGATAGCCTGGCTGATGAGGATTATGAATCCAAAACCGGTCCCAGGATGCTTGTTTCCGGTCCAGGAAGACATGGCTTGGCAGTTCGGGCTGGACTGTTCCCATGAGGCACAGGGTCAGACTGATTTGCATATAGCCATGTCTGAACTGGGGTGGCCGATTGAGCTAAAGAATGGTGATGGATTAAACCCATATCAGTTGACTGGGTGTGAGTGTTTGATTTGCTCAAACGCTCCGTCCATCATCCCCTTTTGTATCGCTTTGTTCGCCCTAAGTGTGGCAGGGTATGCTCAGACGTGAGTCCCTTGCTCACTTGGCCACTGGATTCAAGATAGCCTGGCTGATGAGGATTATGAATCCGAAACCGGTCCCAGGATGCTTGTTTCCGGTCCAGGGAAGACATGGCTTGGCAGTTCGGGCTGGACTGTTCCCATAAGGGACAGGGTCAGACTGATTTGCATATAGCCATGTCTGAACTGGGGTGGCCAAGTGAGCTTAAGAATGGTGATGGATTAAACCCAGATCAGTTGACTGGGGGTGAGTGTTTGATTTGCTCAAACGCTCCGTCCATCATCCCCTTTTGTATCGCTTTGTTCGCCCTATGTGTGGCAGGGTATGCTCAGACGTGAGTCCCTTGCTCACTTGGCCACTGGATTAAAGATAGCCTGGCTGATGAGGATTATGAATCCGAAACCGGTCCCAGGATGCTTGTTTCCGGTCCAGGGAAGACATGGCTTGGCAGTTCGGGCTGGACTGTTCCCATGAGGCACAGGGTCAGACCGATTTGCATATAGCCATGTCTGAACTGGGGTGGCCGAGTGAGCTTAATAATGGTGATGGATTAAACCCAGATCAGTTGACTGGGGCTGAGTGTTTGATTTGCTCAAACGCTCCGTCCATCATCCCCTTTTGTATCGCTTTGTTCGCCCTATGTGTGGCACGGTATGCTCAGACGTGAGTCCCTTGCTCACTTGGCCACTGGATTAAAGATAGCCTGGCTGATGAGGATTATGAATCCGAAACCGGTCCCAGGATGCTTGTTTCCGGTCCAGGGAAGACATGGCTTGGCAGTTCGGGCTGGACTGTTCCCATGAGGCACAGGGTCAGACTGATTTGCATATAGCCATGTCTGAACTGGGGTGGCCGAGTGAGCTAAAGAATGGTGATGGATTAAACCCAAATCAGTTAACTGGGGGTGAGTGTTTGATTTGCTCAAACGCTCTGTCCATCATCCCCTTTTGTACAGCTTTGTTCGCCCTAAGTGTGGCAGGGTATGCTCAGACGTGAGTCCCTTGCTCACTTGGCCACTGGATTCAAGATAGCCTGGCTGATGAGGATTATGAATCCGAAACCGGTCCCAGGATGCTTGTTTCCGGTCCAGGGAAGACATGGCTTGGCAGTTCGGGCTGGACTGTTCCCATGAGGCACAGGGTCAGACTGATTTGCATATAGCCATGTCTGAACTGGGGTGGCCGATTGAGCTAAAGAATGGTGATGGATTAAACCCATATCAGTTGACTGGGGGTGAGTGTTTGATTTGCTCAAATGCTCCGTCCATCATCCCCTTTTGTATCGCTTTGTTCGCCCTAAGTGTGGCAGGGTATGCTCAGACGTGAGTCCCTTGCTCACTTGGCCACTGGATTCAAGATAGCCTGGCTGATGAGGATTATGAATCCGAAAACGGTCCCAGGATGCTTGTTTCCGGTCCAGGGAAGACATGGCTTGGCAGTTTGGGCTGGACTGTTCCCATGAGGCACAGGGTCAGACTGATTTGCATATAGCCATGTCTGAACTGGGGTGTCCGAGTGAGCTAAAGAATGGTGATGGATTAAACCCAGATCAGTTCACTGGGGGTAAGTGTTTGATTTGCTCAAACGCTCCGTCCATCATCCCCTTTTGTATCGCTTTGTTCGCCCTAAATGTGGCAGGGTATGCTCAGACGTGAGTCCCTTGCTCACTTGGCCACTGGATTCAAGATAGCCTGGCTGATGAGGATTATGAATCCGAAACCGGTCCCAGGATGCTTGTTTCTGGTCCAGGGAAGACATGGCTTCGCAGTTCGGGCTGGACTGTGCCCATGAGGCACAGGGTCAGACTGATTTGCATATAGCCATGTCTGAACTGGAGTGGCCGAGTGAGCTTAAGAATGGTGATGGATTAAACCCAGATCAGTTGACTGGGGGTGAGTGTTTGATTTGCTCAAACGCTCCGTCTATCATCCCCTTTTGTATCGCTTTGTTCGCCCTAAGTGTGGCAGTGTATGCTCAGACGTGAGTCCCTTGCTCACTTGGCCACTGGATTCAAGATAGCCTGGCTGAGGAGGATTATGAATCCGAAACTGGTCCCATGATGCTTGTTTCCGGTCCAGGCAAGACATGGCTTGGCAGTTCGGGCTGGACTGTTCCCATGAGGCACAGGGTCAGACTGATTTGCATATAACCATGTCTGAACTGGGGTGGCCGAGTGAGCTAAAGAATGGTGATGGATTAAATCCAGATCAGTTGACTGGGGGTGAGTGTTTGTTTTGCTCAAACACTCCGTCCATCATCCCCTTTTGTACAGCTTTGTTCGCCCTAAGTGTGGCAGGGTATGCTCAGATGTGAGTCCCTTGCTCACTTGGCCACTGGATTCAAGATAGCCTGGCTGATGAGGATTATGAATCTGAAACCGGTCCCAGGATGCTTGTTTCCGGTCCAGGGAAGACATGGCTTGGCAGTTCGGGCTGGACTGTTCCCATGAGGCACAGGGTCAGACTGATTTGCGTATAGCCATGTCTGAACTGGGGTGGCCGAGTGAGCTAAAGAATGGTGATGGATTAAACCCAGATCAGTTGACTGGGAGTGAGTGTTTGATTTGCTCAAACGCTCCGTCCATCATCCCCTTTTGTATCGCTATGTTTGCCCTAAGTGTGGCAGGGTATGCTCAGACGCGAGTCCCTTGCTCACTTGGCCACTGGATTCAAGATAGCCTGGCTGATGAGGATTATGAATCCGAAACGGGTCCCAGGATGCTTGTTTCCGGTGCAGGGAAGACATGGCTTGGCAGTTCGGGCTGGACTGTTCCCATGAGGCACAGGGTCAGACTGATTTGTATATAGCCATGTCTGAACTGGGGTGGCCGAGTGAGCTAAAGAATGTTGATGGATTAAACCCAGATCAGTTCACTGGGGGTGAGTGTTTGATTTGCTCAAACGCTCCGTCCATCATCCCCTTTTGAATCGCTTTGTTCGCCCTAAATGTGGCAGGGTATGCTCAGACGTGAGTCCCTTGCTCACTTGGCCACTGGATTCAAGATAGCCTGGCTGATGAGGATTATGAATCCAAAACCGGTTCCAGGATGCTTGTTTCCGGTCCAGGGAAGGCATGGCTTCGCAGTTCGGGCTGGACTGTGCCCATGAGGCACAGGGCAGACTGATTTGCATATAGCCATGTCTGAACTGGGGTGGCCGAGTGAGCTAAAGTATGGTGATGGATTAAACCCAGATCAGTTGACTGGGGGTGAGTGTTTGATTTGCTCAAACGCTCCGTCCATCATCCCCTTTTGTATCGCTTTGTTCGCCCTAAATGTGGCAGGGTATGCTCAGACGTGAGTCCCTTGCTCACTTGGCCACTGGATTCAAGATAGCCTGGCTGATGAGGATTATGAATCAGAAACCGGTCCCAGGATGCTTGTTTCCGGTCCAGGGAAGACATGGCTTCGCAGTTCGGGCTGGACTGTGCCCATGAGGAACAGGGTCAGACTGATTTGCATATAGCCATGTCTGAACTGGGGTGGCCGAGTGAGTTTAAGAATGGTGATGGATTAAACCCAGATCAGTTGACTGGGGCTGAGTGTTTGATTTGCTCAAACGCTCCGTCCATCATCCCCTTTTGAATCGCTTTGTTCGCCCTATGTGTGGCAGGGTATGCTCAGACGTGAGTCCCTTGCTCACTTGGCCACTGGAATAAAGATAGCCTGGCTGATGAGGATTATGAATCAGAAACCGGTCCCAGGATGCTTGTTTCCGGTCCAGGGAAGACATGGCTTCGCAGTTCGGGCTGGACTGTGCCCATGAGGAACAGGGTCAGACTGATTTGCATATAGCCATGTCTGAACTGGGGTGGCCGAGTGAGTTTAAGAATGGTGATGGATTAAACCCAGATCAGTTGACTGGGGCTGAGTGTTTGATTTGCTCAAACGCTCCGTCCATCATCCCCTTTTGTATCGCTTTGTTCGCCCTATGTGTGGCAGGGTATGCTCAGACGTGAGTCCCTTGCTCACTTGGCCACTGGAATAAAGATAGCCTGGCTGATGAGGATTATGAATTCGAAACCGGTCCCAGGATGCTTGTTTCCGGTCCAGGGAAGACATGGCTTGGCAGTTCGGGCTGGAATGTTCCCATGAGGCACAGGGTCAGACTGATTTGCATATAGCCATGTCTGAACTGGGGTGGCCGAGTGAGCTAAAGAATGGTGATGGATTAAACTCAGATCAGTTAACTGGGGGTGAGTGTTTGATTTGCTCAAACGCTCCGTCCATCATCCCCTTTTGTACAGCTTTGTTCGCCCTAAGTGTGGCAGGGTATGCTCAGACGTGAGTCCCTTGCTCACTTGGCCACTGGATTCAAGATAGCCTGGCTGATGAGGATTATGAATCCGAAACCGGTCCCAGGATGCTTGTTTCCGGTCCAGGGAAGACATGGCTTGGCAGTTCGGGCTGGACTGTTCCCATGAGGCACAGGGTCAGACTGATTTGCATATAGCCATGTCTGAACTGGGGTGGCCGATTGAGCTAAAGAATGGTGATGGATTAAACCCATATCAGTTGACTGGGTGTGAGTGTTTGATTTGCTCAAACGCTCCGTCCATCATCCCCTTTTGTATCGCTTTGTTCGCCCTAAGTGTGGCAGGGTATGCTCAGACGTGAGTCCCTTGCTCACTTGGCCACTGGATTCAAGATAGCCTGGCTGATGAGGATTATGAATCCGAAACCGGTCCCAGGATGCTTGTTTCCGGTCCAGGGAAAACATGGCTTGGCAGTTCGGGCAGGACTGTTCCCATGAGGCACAGGGTCAGACTGATTTGCATATAGCCATGTCTGAACTGGGGTGGCCGAGTGAGCTAGAGAATGGTGATGGATTAAACCCAGATCAGTTGACTGGGGGTGAGTGTTTGATTTGCTCAAACGCTCCGTCCATCATCCCCTTTTGTATCGCTTTGTTCGCCCTATGTGTGGCAGGGTATGCTCAGACGTGAGTCCCTTGCTCACTTGGCCACTGGATTAAAGATAGCCTGGCTGATGAGGATTATGAATCCGAAACCGGTCCCAGGATGCTTGTTTCCGGTCCAGGGAAGACATGGCTTGGCAGTTCGGACTGGACTGTTCCCATGAGGCACAGGGTCAGACTGATTTGCATATAGCCATGTCTGAACTGGGGTTGCCGAGTGAGCTAAAGAATGGTGATGGATTAAACCCAGATCAGTTGACAGGGGGTGAGTGTTTAATTTGCTCAAACGCTCTGTCCATCATCCCCTTTTGTATCGCTTTGTTCGCCCTAAGTGTGGCAGGGTATGCTGAGACGTGAGTCCCTTGCTCACTTGGCCACTGGATTCAAGATAGCCTGGCTGATGAGGATTATGAATCCGAAACCGGTCCCAGAATGCTATTTTCCGGTCCAGGGAAGACATGGCTTGGCAGTTCGGGCTGGACTGTTCCCATGAGGCACAGGTTCAGACTGATTTGCATATAGCCATGTCTGAACTGGGGTGGCCGAGTGAGCTAAAGAATGGTGATGGATTAAACCCAGATCAGTTGACTGGGGGTGAGTGTTTGATTTGCTCAAACGCTCCGTCCATCATCCCCTTTTGTACAGCTTTGTTCGCCCTAAGTGTGGCAGGGAATGCTCAGACGTGAGTCCCTTGCTCACTTGGCCACTGGATTCAAGATAGCCTGGCTGATGAAGATTATGAATCCGAAACCGGTCCCAGGATGCATGTTTCCGGTCCAGGGAAGACATGGCTTGGCAGTTCGGGCTGGACTGTTCCCATGAGGCACAGGGTGAGACTGATTTGCATATAGCCATGTCTGAACTGGGGTGGCCGATTGAGCTAAAGAATGGTGATGGATTAAACCCATATCAGTTGACTGGGGGTGAGTGTTTGATTTGCTCAAACGCTCCGTCCATCATCCCCTTTTGTATCGCTTTGTTCGCCCTAAGTGTGGCAGGGTATGCTCAGACGTGAGTCCCTTGCTCACTTGGCCACTGGATTCAAGATAGCCTGGCTGATGAGGATTATGAATCCGAAACCGGTCCCAGGATGCTTGTTTCCGGTCCAGGGAAGACATGGCTTTGCAGTTCGGGCTGGACTGTTCCCATGAGGCACAGGGTCAGACTGATTTGCATATAGCCATGTCTGAACTGGGGTGGCCGATTGAGCTAAAGAATGGTGATGGATTAAACCCATATCAGTTGACTGGGGGTGAGTGTTTGATTTGCTCAAACGCTCCGTCCATCATCCCCTTTTGTATCGCTTTGTTCGCCCTAAGTGTGGCAGGGTATGCTCAGACGTGAGTCCCTTGCTCACTTGGCCACTGGATTCAAGATAGCCTGGCTGATGAGGATTATGAATCCGAAACCGGTCCCAGGATGCTTGTTTCCGTTCCAGGGAAGACATGGCTTGGCAGTTCGGGCTGGACTGTTCCCATGAGGCACAGGGTCAGACTGATTTGCATATAGCCATGTCTGAACTGGGGTGGCCGAGTGAGCTAAAGAATGGTGATGGATTAAACCCAGATCAGTTCACTGGGGGTGAGTGTTTGATTTGCTCAAACGCTCCGTCCATCATCCCCTTTTGTATCGCTTTGTTCGCCCTAAATGTGGCAGGGTATGCTCAGACGTGAGTCCCTTGCTCACTGGGCCACTGGATTCAAGATAGCCTGGCTGATGAGGATTATGAATCCGAAACCGGTCCCAGGATGCTTGTTTCCGGTCCAGGGAAGACATGGCTTGGCAGTCCGGGCTGGACTGTTCCCATGAGGCACAGGGTCAGACTGATTTGCATATAGCCATGTCTGAACTGGGGTGGCTGAGTGAGCTAAAGAATGGTGATGGATTAAACCCAGATCAGTTGACTGGGGGTGAGTGTTGATTTGCTCAAACGCTCCGTCCATCATCCCATTTTGTATCGCTTTGTTCGCCCTAAATGTGGCAGGGAATGCTCAGACGTGAGTCCCTTGCTCACTTGACCACTGGATTCAAGATAGCCTGGCTGATGAGGATTATGAATCCGAAACCGGTCCCAGGATGCTTGTTTCCGGTCCAAGGAAGACATGGCTTGGCAGTCCGGGCTGGACTGTTCCTATGAGGCACAGGGTCAGACTGATTTGCATATAGCCATGTCTGAACTGGGGTGGCCGATTGAGCTAAAGAATGGTGATGGATTAAACCCATATCAGTTGACTGGGGGTGAGTGTTTGATTTGCTCAAGCGCTCCGTCCATCATCCCCTTTTGTATCGCTTTGTTCGCCCTAAGTGTGGCAGGGTATGCTCAGACATGAGTCCCTTGCTCACTTGGCCACTGGATTCAAGATAGCCTGGCTGATGAGGATTATGAATCCGAAACCGGTCCCAGGATGCTTGTTTCCGGTCCAGGGAAGACATGGCTTGGCAGTTCGGGCTGGACTGTTCCCATGAGGCACAGGGTCAGACTGATTTGCATATAGCCATGTCTGAACTGGGGTGGCCGATTGAGCTAAAGAATGGTGATGGATTAAACCCATATCAGTTGACTGGGGGTAAGTGTTTGATTTGCTCAAACGCTCCGTCCATCATCCCCTTTTGTATCGCTTTGTTCGCCCTATGTGTGGCAGGGTATGCTCAGACGTGAGTCCCTTGCTCACTTGGCCACTGGATTAAAGATAGCCTGGCTGATGAGGATTATGAATCCGAAACCGGTCCCAGGATGCTTGTTTCCGGTCCAGGGAAGACATGGCTTGGCAGTTCGGACTGGACTGTTCCCATGAGGCACAGGGTCAGACTGATTTGCATATAGCCATGTCTGAACTGGGGTTGCCGAGTGAGCTAAAGAATGGTGATGGATTAAACCCAGATCAGTTGACAGGGGGTGAGTGTTTAATTTGCTCAAACGCTCTGTCCATCATCCCCTTTTGTATCGCTTTGTTCGCCCTAAGTGTGGCAGGGTATGCTGAGACGTGAGTCCCTTGCTCACTTGGCCACTGGATTCAAGATAGCCTGGCTGATGAGGATTATGAATCCGAAACCGGTCCCAGAATGCTATTTTCCGGTCCAGGGAAGACATGGCTTGGCAGTTCGGGCTGGACTGTTCCCATGAGGCACAGGTTCAGACTGATTTGCATATAGCCATGTCTGAACTGGGGTGGCCGAGTGAGCTAAAGAATGGTGATGGATTAAACCCAGATCAGTTGACTGGGGGTGAGTGTTTGATTTGCTCAAACGCTCCGTCCATCATCCCCTTTTGTACAGCTTTGTTCGCCCTAAGTGTGGCAGGGAATGCTCAGACGTGAGTCCCTTGCTCACTTGGCCACTGGATTCAAGATAGCCTGGCTGATGAGGATTATGAATCCGAAACCGGTCCCAGGATGCATGTTTCCGGTCCAGGGAAGACATGGCTTGGCAGTTCGGGCTGGACTGTTCCCATGAGGCACAGGGTCAGACTGATTTGCATATAGCCATGTCTGAACTGGGGTGGCCGATTGAGCTAAAGAATGGTGATGGATTAAACCCATATCAGTTGACTGGGGGTGAGTGTTTGATTTGCTCAAACGCTCCGTCCATCATCCCATTTTGTATCGCTTTGTTCGCCCTAAATGTGGCAGGGAATGCTCAGACGTGAGTCCCTTGCTCACTTGGCCACTGGATTCAAGATAGCCTGGCTGATGAGGATTATGAATCCGAAACCGGTCCCAGGATGCTTGTTTCCGGTCCAGGGAAGACATGGCTTGGCAGTTCGGGCTGGACTGTTCCCATGAGGCACAGGGTCAGACTGATTTGCATATAGCCATGTCTGAACTGGGGTGGCCGATTGAGCTAAAGAATGGTGATGGATTAAACCCATATCAGTTGACTGGGGGTAAGTGTTTGATTTGCTCAAACGCTCCGTCCATCATCCCCTTTTGTATCGCTTTGTTCGCCCTATGTGTGGCAGGGTATGCTCAGACGTGAGTCCCTTGCTCACTTGGCCACTGGATTAAAGATAGCCTGGCTGATGAGGATTATGAATCCGAAACCGGTCCCAGGATGCTTGTTTCCGGTCCAGGGAAGACATGGCTTGGCAGTTCGGACTGGACTGTTCCCATGAGGCACAGGGTCAGACTGATTTGCATATAGCCATGTCTGAACTGGGGTTGCCGAGTGAGCTAAAGAATGGTGATGGATTAAACCCAGATCAGTTGACAGGGGGTGAGTGTTTAATTTGCTCAAACGCTCTGTCCATCATCCCCTTTTGTATCGCTTTGTTCGCCCTAAGTGTGGCAGGGTATGCTGAGACGTGAGTCCCTTGCTCACTTGGCCACTGGATTCAAGATAGCCTGGCTGATGAGGATTATGAATCCGAAACCGGTCCCAGAATGCTATTTTCCGGTCCAGGGAAGACATGGCTTGGCAGTTCGGGCTGGACTGTTCCCATGAGGCACAGGTTCAGACTGATTTGCATATAGCCATGTCTGAACTGGGGTGGCCGAGTGAGCTAAAGAATGGTGATGGATTAAACCCAGATCAGTTGACTGGGGGTGAGTGTTTGATTTGCTCAAACGCTCCGTCCATCATCCCCTTTTGTACAGCTTTGTTCGCCCTAAGTGTGGCAGGGAATGCTCAGACGTGAGTCCCTTGCTCACTTGGCCACTGGATTCAAGATAGCCTGGCTGATGAGGATTATGAATCCGAAACCGGTCCCAGGATGCATGTTTCCGGTCCAGGGAAGACATGGCTTGGCAGTTCGGGCTGGACTGTTCCCATGAGGCACAGGGTCAGACTGATTTGCATATAGCCATGTCTGAACTGGGGTGGCCGATTGAGCTAAAGAATGGTGATGGATTAAACCCATATCAGTTGACTGGGGGTGAGTGTTTGATTTGCTCAAACGCTCCGTCCATCATCCCCTTTTGTATCGCTTTGTTCGCCCTAAGTGTGGCAGGGTATGCTCAGACGTGAGTCCCTTGCTCACTTGGCCACTGGATCCAAGATAGCCTGGCTGATGAGGATTATGAATCCGAAACCGGTCCCAGGATGCTTGTTTCCGGTCCAGGGAAGACATGGCTTGGCAGTTCGGGCTGGACTGTTCCCATGAGGCACAGGGTCAGACTGATTTGCATATAGCCATGTCTGAACTGGGGTGGCCGAGTGAGCTAAAGAATGGTGATGGATTAAACCCAGATCAGTTCACTGGGGGTGAGTGTTTGATTTGCTCAAACGCTCCGTCCATCATCCCCTTTTGTATCGGTTTGTTCGCCCTAAATGTGGCAGGGTATGCTCAGACGTGAGTCCCTTGCTCACTTGGCCACTGGATTCAAGATAGCCTGGCTGATGAGGATTATGAATCCGAAACCGGTCCCAGGATGCTTGTTTCCGGTCCAGGGAAGACATGGCTTGGCAGTCCGGGCTGGACTGTTCCCATGAGGCACAGGGTCAGACTGATTTGCATATAGCCATGTCTGAACTGGGGTGGCTGAGTGAGCTAAAGAATGGTGATGGATTAAACCCAGATCAGTTGACTGGGGGTGAGTGTTTGATTTGCTCAAACGCTCCGTCCATCATCCCATTTTGTATCGCTTTGTTCACCCTAAATGTGGCAGGGAATGCTCAGACGTGAGTCCCTTGCTCACTTGGCCACTGGATTCAAGATAGCCTGGCTGATGAGGATTATGAATCCGAAACCGGTCCCAGGATGCTTGTTTCCGGTCCAGGGAAGACATGGCTTGGCAGTCCGGGCTGGACTGTTCCTATGAGGCCCAGGGTCAGACTGATTTGCATATAGCCATGTCTGAACTGGGGTGGCCGATTGAGCTAAAGAATGGTGATGGATTAAACCCATATCAGTTGACTGGGGGTGAGTGTTTGATTTGCTCAAACGCTCCGTCCATCATCCCCTTTTGTATCACTTTGTTCGCCCTAAGTGTGGCAGGGTATGCTCAGACATGAGTCCCTTGCTCACTTGGCCACTGGATTCAAGATAGCCTGGCTGATGAGGATTATGAATCCGAAACCGGTCCCAGGATGCTTGTTTCCGGTCCAGGGAAGACATGGCTTGGCAGTTCGGGCTGGACTGTTCCCATGAGGCACAGGGTCAGACTGATTTGCATATAGCCATGTCTGAACTGGGGTGGCCGAGTGAGCTAAAGAATGGTGATGGATTAAACCCAGATCAGTTCACTGGGGGTGAGTGTTTGATTTGCTCAAACGCTCCGTCCATCATCCCCTTTTGTATCGCTTTGTTCGCCCTAAATGTGGCAGGGTATGCTCAGACGTGAGTCCCTTGCTCACTTGGCCACTGGATTCAAGATAGCCTGGCTGATGAGGATTATGAATCCGAAACCGGTCCCAGGATGCTTGTTTCCGGTCCAGGGAAGACATGGCTTGGCAGTCCGGGCTGGACTGTTCCCATGAGGCACAGGGTCAGACTGATTTGCATATAGCCATGTCTGAACTGGGGTGGCCGAGTGAGCTAAAGAATGGTGATGGATTAAACCCAGATCAGTTGACTGGGGGTGAGTGTTTGATTTGCTCAAACGCTCCGTCCATCATCCCCTTTTGTATCGCTTTGTTCGCCCTAAATGTGGCAGGGTATGCTCAGACGTGAGTCCCTTGCTCACTTGGCCACTGGATTCAAGATAGCATGGCTGATGAGGATTATGAATCAGAAACCGGTCCCAGGATGCTTGTTTCCGGTCCATGGAAGACATGGCTTCGCAGTTCGGGCTGGACTGTGCCCATGAGGCACAGGGTCAGACTGATTTGCATATAGCCATGTCTGAACTGGGGTGGCCGAGTGAGCTTAAGAATGGTGATGGATTAAACCCACATCAGTTGACTGGGGGTGAGTGTTTGATTTGCTCAAACGCTCTGTCCATCATCCCCTTTTGTATCGCTTTGTTCGCCCTAAGTATGGCAGGGTATGCTCAGACGTGAGTCCCTTGCTCACTTGGCCACTGAATTCAAGATAGCCTGGCTGATGAGGATTATGAATCCGAAACCGGTCCCAGGATGCTTTTTTCCGGTCCAGGGAAGACATGGCTTGGCAGTTGGGGCTGGAATGTTCCCATGAGGCACAGGGTCAGACTGATTTGCATATAGCCATGTCTGAACTGGGGTGGCCGAGTGAGCTAAAGAATGGTGATGGATTAAACTCAGATCAGTTAACTGGGGGTGAGTGTTTGATTTGCTCAAACGCTCCGTCCATCATCCCCTTTTGTACAGCTTTGTTCGCCCTAAGTGTGGCAGGGTATGCTCAGACGTGAGCCCCTTGCTCACTTGGCCACTAGATTCAAGATAGCCTGGCTGATGAGGATTATGAATCAGAAACCGGTCCCAGGATGCTTGTTTCCGGTCCATGGAAGACATGGCTTCGCAGTTCGGGCTGGACTGTGCCCATGAGGCACAGGGTCAGACTGATTTGCATATAGCCATGTCTGAACTGGGGTGGCCGAGTGAGCTTAAGAATGGTGATGGATTAAACCCACATCAGTTGACTGGGGGTGAGTGTTTGATTTGCTCAAACGCTCCGTCCATCATCCCCTTTTGTATCGCTTTGTTCGCCCTATGTGTGGCAGGGTATGCTCAGACGTGAGTCCCTTGCTCACTTGGCCACTGGATTAAAGATAGCTTGGCTGATGAGGATTATGAATCCGAAACCGGTCCCAGAATGCTTTTTTCCGGTCCAGGGAAGACATGGCTTGGCAGTTGGGGCTGGAATGTTCCCATGAGGCACAGGGTCAGACTGATTTGCATATAGCCATGTCTGAACTGGGGTGGCCGAGTGAGCTAAAGAATGGTGATGGATTAAACTCAGATCAGTTAACTGGGGGTGAGTGTTTGATTTGCTCAAACGCTCCGTCCATCATCCCCTTTTGTACAGCTTTGTTCGCCCTAAGTGTGGCAGGGTATGCTCAGACGTGAGCCCCTTGCTCACTTGGCCACTGGATTCAAGATAGCCTGGCTGATGAGGATTATGAATCCGAAACCGGTCCCAGGATGCTTGTTTCCGGTCCAGGGAAGACATGGCTTGGCAGTTCGGGCTGGACTGTTCCCATGAGGCACAGGGTCAGACTGATTTGCATATAGCCATGTCTGAACTGGGGTGGCCGATTGAGCTAAAGAATGGTGATGGATTAAACCCATATCAGTTGACTGGGTGTGAGTGTTTGATTTGCTCAAACGCTCCGTCCATCATCCCCTTTTGTATCGCTTTGTTCGCCCTAAGTGTGGCAGGGTATGCTCAGACGTGAGTCCCTTGCTCACTTGGCCACTGGATTCAAGCTAGCCTGGCTGATGAGGATTATGAATCCGAAACCGGTCCAAGGATGCTTGTTTCCGGTCCAGGGAAGACATGGCTTCGCAGTTCGGGCTGGACTGTGCCCATGAGGCAAAGGGTCAGACTGATTTGCATATAGCCATGTCTGAACTGGGGTGGCCGAGTGAGCTTAAGAATGGTGATGGATTAAACCCAGATCAGTTGACTGGGGGTGAGTGTTTGATTTGCTCAAACGCTCTGTCCATCATCCCCTTTTGTATCGCTTTGTTCGCCCTAAGTGTGGCAGGGTATGCTCAGACATGAGTCCCTTGATCACTTGGCCACTAGATTCAAGATAGCCTGGCTGATGAGGATTATGAATCCGAAACCGGTCCCAGGATGCTTGTTTCCGGTCCAGGGAAGACATGGCTTTTCAGTTCGGGCTGGAATGTTCCCATGAGGCACAGGGTCAGACTGATTTGCATATAGCCATGTCTGAACTGGGGTGGCCGAGTGAGCTAAAGAATGGTGATGGATTAAACTCAGATCAGTTAACTGGGGGTGAGTGTTTGATTTGCTCAAACGCTCCGTCCATCATCCCCTTTTGTACAGCTTTGTTCGCCCTAAGTGTGGCAGGGTATGCTCAGACGTGAGTCCCTTGCACACTTGGCCACTGGATTCAAGATAGCCTGGCTGATGAGGATTATGAATCCAAAACCGGTCCCAGGATGCTTGTTTCCGGTCCAGGGAAGACATGGCTTGGCAGTTCGGGCTGGACTGTTCCCATGAGGCACAGGGTCAGACTGATTTGCATATAGCCATGTCTGAACTGGGGTGGCCGATTGAGCTAAAGAATGGTGATGGATTAAACCCATATCAGTTGACTGGGTGTGAGTGTTTGATTTGCTCAAACGCTCCGTCCATCATCCCCTTTTGTATCGCTTTGTTCGCCCTAAGTGTGGCAGGGTATGCTCAGACGTGAGTCCCTTGCTCACTTGGCCACTGGATTCAAGATAGCCTGGCTGATGAGGATTATGAATCCGAAACCGGTCCCAGGATGCTTGTTTCCGGTCCAGGGAAGACATGGCTTGGCAGTTCGGGCTGGACTGTTCCCATAAGGGACAGGGTCAGACTGATTTGCATATAGCCATGTCTGAACTGGGGTGGCCGAGTGAGCTTAAGAATGGTGATGGATTAAACCCAGATCAGTTGACTGGGGGTGAGTGTTTGATTTGCTAAAACGCTCTGTCCATCATCCCCTTTTGTATCGCTTTGTTCGCCCTAAGTATGGCAGGGTATGCTCAGACGTGAGTCCCTTGCTCACTTGGCCACTGGATTCAAGATAGCCTGGCTGATGAGGATTATGAATCCAAAACCGGTCCCAGGATGCTTGTTTCCGGTCCAGGGAAGACATGGCTTTTCAGTTCGGGCTGGACTGTTCCCATGAGGCACAGGGTCAGACTGATTTGCATATAGCCATGTCTGAACTGGGGTGGCCGTTTTAGTTTAAGAATGGTGATGGATTAAACCCAGATCAGTTGACTGGGGCTGAGTGTTTGATTTGCTCAAACGCTCCGTCCATCATCCCCTTTTGTATCGCTTTGTTCGCCCTATGTGTGGCAGGGTATGCTCAGACGTGAGTCCCTTGCTCACTTGGCCACTGGAATAAAGATAGCCTGGCTGATGAGGATTATGAATTCGAAACCGGTCCCAGGATGCTTGTTTCCGGTCCAGGGAAAACATGGCTTGGCAGTTCGGGTTGGAATGTTCCCATGAGGCACAGGGTCAGACTGATTTGCATATAGCCATGTCTGAACTGGGGTGGCCGAGTGAGCTAAAGAATGGTGATGGATTAAACTCAGATCAGTTAACTGGGGGTGAGTGTTTGATTTGCTCAAACGCTCCGTCCATCATCCCCTTTTGTATCGCTTTGTTCGCCCTATGTGTGGCAGGGTATGCTCAGACGTGAGTCCCTTGCTCACTTGGCCACTGGAAGAAAGATAGCCTGGCTGATGAGGATTATGAATCCGAAACCGGTCCCAGGATGCTTTTTTCCGGTCCAGGGAAGACATGGCTTGGCAGTTCGGGCTGGAATGTTCCCATGAGGCACAGGGTCAGACTGATTTGCATATAGCCATGTCTGAACTGGGGTGGCCGAGTGAGCTAAAGAATGGTGATGGATTAAACTCAGATCAGTTAACTGGGGGTGAGTGTTTGATTTGCTCAAACGCTCCGTCCATCATCCCCTTTTGTACAGCTTTGTTCGCCCTAAGTGTGGCAGGGTATGCTCAGACGTGAGTCCCTTGCTCACTTGGCCACTGGATTCAAGATAGCCTGGCTGATGAGGATTATGAATCCGAAACCGGTCCCAGGATGCTTGTTTCCGGTCCATGGAAGACATGGCTTTTCAGTTTGGGCTGGACTGTTCCCATGAGGCACAGGGTCAGACTGATTTGCATATAGCCATGTCTGAACTGGGGTGGCCGAGTGAGCTAAAGAATGGTGATGGATTAAACCCAGATCAGTTGACAGAGGGTGAGTGTTTAATTTGCTCAAACGCTCTGTCCATCATCCCCTTTTGTATCGCTTTGTTCGCCCTAAGTGTGGCAGGGTATGCTCAGACGTGAGTCCCTTGCTCACTTGGCCACTGGATTCAAGATAGCCTGGCTGATGAGGATTATGAATCCGAAACCGGTCCCAGGATGCTTGTTTCCGGTCCATGGAAGACATGGCTTTTCAGTTTGGGCTGGACTGTTCCCATGAGGCACAGGGTCAGACTGATTTGCATATAGCCATGTCTGAACTGGGGTGGCCGAGTGAGCTTAAGAATGGTGATGGATTAAACCCAGATCAGTTGACTGGGGGTGAGTGTTTGATTTGCTCAAACGCTCCGTCCATCATCCCCTTTTGTATCGCTTTGTTCGCCCTATGTGTGGCAGGATATGCTCACACGTGAGTCCCTTGCTCACTTGGCCACTGGATTAAAGATAGCCTGGCTGATGAGGATTATGAATCCGAAACCGGTCCCAGAATGCTTTTTTCCGGTCCAGGGAAGACATGGCTTGGCAGTTCAGGCTGGACTGTTCCCATGAGGCACAGGTTCAGACTGATTTGCATATAGCCATGTCTGAACTGGGGTGGCCGAGTGAGCTAAAGAATGGCGATGGATTAAACCCAGATCAGTTGACTGGGGGTGAGTGTTTGATTTGCTCAAACGCTCCGTCCATCATCCCCTTTTTTACAGCTTTGTTCGCCCTAAGTGTGGCAGGGAATGCTCAGACGTGAGTCCCTTGCTCACTTGGCCACTGGATTCAAAATAGCCTGGCTGATGAGGATTATGAATCCGAAACCGGTCCCAGGATGCTTGTTTCCGGTCCAGGGAAGACATGGCTTGGCAGTTCGGGCTGGACTGTTCCCATGAGGCACAGGGTCAGACTGATTTGCATATAGCCATGTCTGAACTGGGGTGGCCGATTGAGCTAAAGAATGGTGATGGATTAAACCCATATCAGTTGACTGGGGGTGAGTGTTTGATTTGCTCAAACGCTCCGTCCATCATCCCCTTTTGTATCGCTTTGTTCGCCCTAAGTGTGGCAGGGTATGCTCAGACATGAGTCCCTTGATCACTAGGCCACTGGATTCAAGATAGCCTGGCTGATGAGGATTATGAATCTGAAACCGGTCCCAGGATGCTTGTTTCCGGTCCAGGGAAGACATGGCTTTTCAGTTCGGGCTGGAATGTTCCCATGAGGCACAGGGTCAGACTGATTTGCATATAGCCATGTCTGAACTGGGGTGGCCGATCGAGCTAAAGAATGGTGATGGATTAAACCCATATCAGTTGACTGGGTGTGAGTGTTTGATTTGCTCAAACGCTCCGTCCATCATCCCCTTTTGTATCGCTTTGTTCGCCCTAAGTGTGGCAGGGTATGCTCAGACGTGAGTCCCTTGCTCACTTGGCCACTGGATTCAAGCTAGCCTGGCTGATGAGGATTATGAATCCGAAACCGGTCCCAGGATGCTTGTTTCCGGTCCAGGGAAGACATGGCTTCGCAGTTCGGGCTGGACTGTGCCCATGAAGCACAGGGTCAGACTGATTTGCATATAGCCATGTCTGAACTGGGGTGGCCGAGTGAGCTTAAGAATGGTGATGGATTAAACCCAGATCAGTTGACTGGGGGTGAGTGTTTGATTTGCTCAAACGCTCTGTCCATCATCCCCTTTTGTATCGCTTTGTTCGCCCTAAGTGTGGCAGGGTATGCTCAGACATGAGTCCCTTGATCACTTGGCCACTGGATTCAAGATAGCCTGGCTGATGAGGATTATGAATCCGAAACCGGTCCCAGGATGCTTGTTTCCGGTCCAGGGAAGACATGGCTTTTCAGTTCGGGCTGGAATGTTCCCATGAGGCACAGGGTCAGACTGATTTGCATATAGCCATGTCTGAACTGGGGTGGCCGATCGAGCTAAAGAATGGTGATGGATTAAACCCATATCAGTTGACTGGGTGTGAGTGTTTGATTTGCTCAAACGCTCTGTCCATCATCCCCTTTTGTATCGCTTTGTTCGCCTTAAGTGTGGCAGGGTATGCTCAGACGTGAGTCCCTTGCTCACTTGGCCACTGGATTCAAGATAGCCTGGCTGATGAGGATTATGAATCCGAAACCGGTCCCAGGATGCTTGTTTCCGGTCCATGGAAGACATGGCTTTTCAGTTCGGGCTGGACTGTTCCCATGAGGCACAGGGTCAGACTGATTTGCATATAGCCATGTCTGAACTGGGGTGGCCGAGTGAGCTTAAGAATGGTGATGGATTAAACCCAGATCAGTTGACTGGGGGTGAGTGTTTGATTTGCTCAAACGCTCCGTCCATCATCCCCTTTTGTATCGCTTTGTTCGCCCTATGTGTGGCAGGATATGCTCACACGTGAGTCCCTTGCTCACTTGGCCACTGGATTAAAGATAGCCTGGCTGATGAGGATTATGAATCCGAAACCGGTCCCAGAATGCTTTTTTCCGGTCCAGGGAAGACATGGCTTGGCAGTTCAGGGTGGACTGTTCCCATGAGGCACAGGTTCAGACTGATTTGCATATAGCCATGTCTGAACTGGGGTGGCCGAGTGAGCTAAAGAATGGCGATGGATTAAACCCAGATCAGTTGACTGGGGGTGAGTGTTTGATTTGCTCAAACGCTCCGTCCATCATCCCCTTTTTTACAGCTTTGTTCGCCCTAAGTGTGGCAGGGAATGCTCAGACGTGAGTCCCTTGCTCACTTGGCCACTGGATTCAAAATAGCCTGGCTGATGAGGATTATGAATCCGAAACCGGTCCCAGGATGCTTGTTTCCGGTCCAGGGAAGACATGGCTTGGCAGTTCGGGCTGGACTGTTCCCATGAGGCACAGGGTCAGACTGATTTGCATATAGCCATGTCTGAACTGGGGTGGCCGATTGAGCTAAAGAATGGTGATGGATTAAACCCATATCAGTTGACTGGGGGTGAGTGTTTGATTTGCTCAAACGCTCCGTCCATCATCCCCTTTTGTATCGCTTTGTTCGCCCTAAGTGTGGCAGGGTATGCTCAGACATGAGTCCCTTGATCACTAGGCCACTGGATTCAAGATAGCCTGGCTGATGAGGATTATGAATCTGAAACCGGTCCCAGGATGCTTGTTTCCGGTCCAGGGAAGACATGGCTTTTCAGTTCGGGCTGGAATGTTCCCAGGAGGCACAGGGTCAGACTGATTTGCATATAGCCATGTCTGAACTGGGGTGGCCGATCGAGCTAAAGAATGGTGATGGATTAAACCCATATCAGTTGACTGGGTGTGAGTGTTTGATTTGCTCAAACGCTCCGTCCATCATCCCCTTTTGTATCGCTTTGTTCGCCCTAAGTGTGGCAGGGTATGCTCAGACGTGAGTCCCTTGCTCACTTGGCCACTGGATTCAAGCTAGCCTGGCTGATGAGGATTATGAATCCGAAACCGGTCCCAGGATGCTTGTTTCCGGTCCAGGGAAGACATGGCTTTTCATTTCGGGCTGGAATGTTCCCATGAGGCACAGGGTCAGACTGATTTGCATATAGCCATGTCTGAACTGGGGTGGCCGATCGAGCTAAAGAATGGTGATGGATTAAACCCATATCAGTTGACTGGGTGTGAGTGTTTGATTTGCTCAAACGCTCCGTCCATCATCCCCTTTTGTATCGCTTTGTTCGCCCTAAGTGTGGCAGGGTATGCTCAGACGTGAGTCCCTTGCTCACTTGGCCACTGGATTCAAAATAGCCTGGCTGATGAGGATTATGAATCCGAAACCGGTCCCAGGATGCTTGTTTCCGGTCCAGGGAAGACATGGCTTGGCAGTTCGGGTTGGAATGTTCCCATGAGGCACAGGGTCAGACTGATTTGCATATAGCCATGTCTGAACTGGGGTGGCCGAGTGAGCTAAAGAATGGTGATGGATTAAACTCAGATCAGTTAACTGGGGGTGAGTGTTTGATTTGCTCAAACGCTCCGTCCATCATCCCCTTTTGTATCGCTTTGTTCGCCCTATGTGTGGCAGGGTATGCTCAGACGTGAGTCCCTTGCTCACTTGGCCACTGGAAGAAAGATAGCCTGGCTGATGAGGATTATGAATCCGAAACCGGTCCCAGGATGCTTTTTTCCGGTCCAGGGAAGACATGGCTTGGCAGTTCGGGCTGGAATGTTCCCATGAGGCACAGGGTCAGACTGATTTGCATATAGCCATGTCTGAACTGGGGTGGCCGAGTGAGCTAAAGAATGGTGATGGATTAAACTCAGATCAGTTAACTGGGGGTGAGTGTTTGATTTGCTCAAACGCTCCGTCCATCATCCCCTTTTGTACAGCTTTGTTCGCCCTAAGTGTGGCAGGGTATGCTCAGACGTGAGTCCCTTGCTCACTTGGCCACTGGATTCAAGATAGCCTGGCTGATGAGGATTATGAATCCGAAACCGGTCCCAGGATGCTTGTTTCCGGTCCATGGAAGACATGGCTTTTCAGTTTGGGCTGGACTGTTCCCATGAGGCACAGGGTCAGACTGATTTGCATATAGCCATGTCTGAACTGGGGTGGCCGAGTGAGCTAAAGAATGGTGATGGATTAAACCCAGATCAGTTGACAGAGGGTGAGTGTTTAATTTGCTCAAACGCTCTGTCCATCATCCCCTTTTGTATCGCTTTGTTCGCCCTAAGTGTGGCAGGGTATGCTCAGACGTGAGTCCCTTGCTCACTTGGCCACTGGATTCAAGATAGCCTGGCTGATGAGGATTATGAATCCGAAACCGGTCCCAGGATGCTTGTTTCCGGTCCATGGAAGACATGGCTTTTCAGTTTGGGCTGGACTGTTCCCATGAGGCACAGGGTCAGACTGATTTGCATATAGCCATGTCTGAACTGGGGTGGCCGAGTGAGCTTAAGAATGGTGATGGATTAAACCCAGATCAGTTGACTGGGGGTGAGTGTTTGATTTGCTCAAACGCTCCGTCCATCATCCCCTTTTGTATCGCTTTGTTCGCCCTATGTGTGGCAGGATATGCTCACACGTGAGTCCCTTGCTCACTTGGCCACTGGATTAAAGATAGCCTGGCTGATGAGGATTATGAATCCGAAACCGGTCCCAGAATGCTTTTTTCCGGTCCAGGGAAGACATGGCTTGGCAGTTCAGGCTGGACTGTTCCCATGAGGCACAGGTTCAGACTGATTTGCATATAGCCATGTCTGAACTGGGGTGGCCGAGTGAGCTAAAGAATGGCGATGGATTAAACCCAGATCAGTTGACTGGGGGTGAGTGTTTGATTTGCTCAAACGCTCCGTCCATCATCCCCTTTTTTACAGCTTTGTTCGCCCTAAGTGTGGCAGGGAATGCTCAGACGTGAGTCCCTTGCTCACTTGGCCACTGGATTCAAAATAGCCTGGCTGATGAGGATTATGAATCCGAAACCGGTCCCAGGATGCTTGTTTCCGGTCCAGGGAAGACATGGCTTGGCAGTTCGGGCTGGACTGTTCCCATGAGGCACAGGGTCAGACTGATTTGCATATAGCCATGTCTGAACTGGGGTGGCCGATTGAGCTAAAGAATGGTGATGGATTAAACCCATATCAGTTGACTGGGGGTGAGTGTTTGATTTGCTCAAACGCTCCGTCCATCATCCCCTTTTGTATCGCTTTGTTCGCCCTAAGTGTGGCAGGGTATGCTCAGACATGAGTCCCTTGATCACTAGGCCACTGGATTCAAGATAGCCTGGCTGATGAGGATTATGAATCTGAAACCGGTCCCAGGATGCTTGTTTCCGGTCCAGGGAAGACATGGCTTTTCAGTTCGGGCTGGAATGTTCCCATGAGGCACAGGGTCAGACTGATTTGCATATAGCCATGTCTGAACTGGGGTGGCCGATCGAGCTAAAGAATGGTGATGGATTAAACCCATATCAGTTGACTGGGTGTGAGTGTTTGATTTGCTCAAACGCTCCGTCCATCATCCCCTTTTGTATCGCTTTGTTCGCCCTAAGTGTGGCAGGGTATGCTCAGACGTGAGTCCCTTGCTCACTTGGCCACTGGATTCAAGCTAGCCTGGCTGATGAGGATTATGAATCCGAAACCGGTCCCAGGATGCTTGTTTCCGGTCCAGGGAAGACATGGCTTCGCAGTTCGGGCTGGACTGTGCCCATGAAGCACAGGGTCAGACTGATTTGCATATAGCCATGTCTGAACTGGGGTGGCCGAGTGAGCTAACGAATGGTGATGGATTAAACCCAGATCAGTTGACAGGGGGTGAGTGTTTAATTTGCTCAAACGCTCTGTCCATCATCCCCTTTTGTTTCGCTTTGTTCGCCCTAAGTGTGGCAGGGTATGCTCAGACGTGAGTCCCTTGCTCACTTGGCCACTGGATTCAAGATAGCCTGGCTGATGAGGATTATGAATCCGAAACCGGTCCCAGGATGCTTGTTTCCGGTCCATGGAAGACATGGCTTTTCAGTTCGGGCTGGACTGTTCCCATGAGGCACAGGGTCAGACTGATTTGCATATAGCCATGTCTGAGCTGGGGTGGCCGAGTGAGCTTAAGAATGGTGATGGATTAAACCCAGATCAGTTGACTGGGGGTGAGTGTTTGATTTGCTCAAACGCTCCGTCCATCATCCCCTTTTGTATCGCTTTGTTCGCCCTATGTGTGGCAGGATATGCTCACACGTGAGTCCCTTGCTCACTTGGCCACTGGATTAAAGATAGCCTGGCTGATGAGGATTATGAATCCGAAACCGGTCCCAGAATGCTTTTTTCCGGTCCAGGGAAGACATGGCTTGGCAGTTCGGGCTGGACTGTTCCCATGAGGCACAGGTTCAGACTGATTTGCATATAGCCATGTCTGAACTGGGGTGGCCGAGTGAGCTAAAGAATGGTGATGGATTAAACCCAGATCAGTTGACTGGGGGTGAGTGTTTGATTTGCTTAAACGCTCCGTCCATCATCCCCTTTTTTACAGCTTTGTTCACCCTAAGTGTGGCAGGGAATGCTCAGACGTGAGTCCCTTGCTCACTTGGCCACTGGATTCAAGATAGCCTGGCTGATGAGGATTATGAATCCGAAACCGGTCCCAGGATGCTTGTTTCCGGTCCAGGGAAGACATGGCTTGGCAGTTCGGGCTGGACTGTTCCCATGAGGCACAGGGTCAGACTGATTTGCATATAGCCATGTCTGAACTGGGGTGGCCGATTGAGCTAAAGAATGGTGATGGATTAAACCCATATCAGTTGACTGGGGGTGAGTGTTTGATTTGCTCAAACGCTCCGTCCATCATCCCCTTTTGTATCGCTTTGTTCGCCCTAAGTGTGGCAGGGTATGCTCAGACGCGAGTCCCTTGCTCACTTGGCCACTGGATTCAAGATAGCCTGGTTGATGAGGATTATGAATCCGAAACCGGTCCCAGGATGCTTGTTTCCGTTCCAGGGAAGACATGGCTTGGCAGTTCGGGCTGGACTGTTCCCATGAGGCACAGGGTCAGACTGATTTGCATATAGCCATGTCTGAACTGGGGTGGCCGATTGAGCTAAAGAATGGTGATGGATTAAACCCATATCAGTTGACTGGGGGTGAGTGTTTGATTTGCTCAAACGCTCCGTCCATCATCCCCTTTTGTATCGCTTTGTTCGCCCTAAGTGTGGCAGGGTATGCTCAGACGTGAGTCCCTTGCTCACTTGGGCACTGGATTCAAGATAGCCTGGCTGATGAGGATTATGAATCCGAAACCGGTCCCAGGATGCTTGTTTCCGGTCCAGGGAAGACATGGCTTTTCAGTTCGGGCTGGACTGTTGCCATGAGGCACAGGGTCAGACTGATTTGCATATAGCCATGTCTGAACTGGGGTGGCCAAGTGAGTTTAAGAATGGTGATGGATTAAACCCAGATCAGTTGACTGGGGGTGAGTGTTTGATTTGCTCAAACGCTCCGTCCATCATCCCCTTTTGTATCGCTTTGTTCGCCCTATGTGTGGCAGGGTATGCTCAGACGTGAGTCCCTTGCTCACTTGGCCACTGGATTCAAGATAGCCTGGCTGATGAGGATTATGAATCCGAAACCGGTCCCAGAATGCTTGTTTCCGGTCCAGGAAGACATGGCTTGGCAGTTCGGGCTGGAATGTTCCCATGAGGCACAGGGTCAGACTGATTTGCATATAGCCATGTCTGAACTGGGGTGGCCGAGTGAGCTTAAGAATGATGATGGATTAAACCCAGATCAGTTGACTGGGGGTGAGTGTTTGATTTGCTCAAACGCTCCGTCCATCATCCCCTTTTGTATCGCTTTGTTCGCCCTATGTGTGGCAGGGTATGCTCAGACGTGAGTCCCTTGCTCACTTGGCCACTGGATTAAAGATAGCCTGGCTGATGAGGATTATGAATCCGAAACCGGTCCCAGGATGCTTGTTTCCGGTCCAGGGAAGACATGGCTTGGCAGTTCGGGCTGGACTGTTCCCATGAGGCACAGGGTCAGACTGATTTGCATATAGCCATGTCTGAACTGGGGTGACCGAGTGAGCTAAAGAATGGTGATGGATTAAACCCAGATCAGTTGACAGGGGGTGAGTGTTTAATTTGCTCAAACGCTCTGTCCATCATCCCCTTTTGTATCGCTTTGTTCGCCCTAAGTCTGGCAGGGTATGCTCAGACGTGAGTCCCTTGCTCACTTGGCCACTGGATTCAAGATAGCCTGGCTGATGAGGATTATGAATCCGAAACCGATCCCAGGATGCTTGTTTCCGGTCCAGGGAAGACATGGCTTGGCAGTTCGGGCTGGACTGTTCCCATGAGGCACAGGGTCAGACTGATTTGCATATAGCCATGTCTGAACTGGGGTGGCCGATTGAGCTAAAGAATGGTGATGGATTAAACCCATATCAGTTGACTGGGTGTGAGTGTTTGATTTGCTCAAACGCTCCGTCCATCATCCCCTTTTGTATCGCTTTGTTCGCCCTAAGTGTGGCAGGGTATGCTCAGACGTGAGTCCCTTGCTCACTTGGCCACTGGATTCAAGATAGCCTGGCTGATGAGGATTATGAATCCGAAACCGGTCCCAGGATGCTTGTTTCCAGTCCAGGGAAGACATGGCTTGGCAGTTCGGGCTGGACTGTTCCCATAAGGGACAGGGTCAGACTGATTTGCATATAGCCATGTCTGAACTGGGGTGGCCGAGTGAGCTTAAGAATGGTGATGGATTAAACCCAGATCAGTTGACTGGGGGTGAGTGTTTGATTTGCTCAAATGCTCCGTCCATCATCCCCTTTTGTATCGCTTTGTTCGCCCTATGTGTTGCAGGGTATGCTCAGACGTGAGTCCCTTGCTCACTTGGCCACTGGATTAAAGATAGCCTGGCTGATGAGGATTATGAATCCGAAACCGGTCCCAGGATGCTTGTTTCCGGTCCAGGGAAGACATGGCTTGGCAGTTCGGGCTGGACTGTTCCCATGAGGCACAGGGTCAGACTGATTTGCATATAGCCATGTCTGAACTGGGGTGGCCGAGTGAGCTAACGAATGGTGATGGATGAAACCCAGATCAGTTGACAGGGGGTGAGTGTTTAATTTGCTCAAACGCTCTGTCCATCATCCCCTTTTGTTTCGCTTTGTTCGCCCTAAGTGTGGCAGGGTATGCTCAGACGTGAGTCCCTTGCTCACTTGGCCACTGGATTCAAGATAGCCTGGCTGATGAGGATTATGAATCCGAAACCGGTCCCAGGATGCTTGTTTCCGGTCCATGGAAGACATGGCTTTTCAGTTCGGGCTGGACTGTTCCCATGAGGCACAGGGTCACACTGATTTGCATATAGCCATGTCTGAGCTGGGGTGGCCGAGTGAGCTTAAGAATGGTGATGGATTAAACCCAGATCAGTTGACTGGGGGTGAGTGTTTGATTTGCTCAAACGCTCCGTCCATCATCCCCTTTTGTATCGCTTTGTTCGCCCTATGTGTGGCAGGATATGCTCACACGTGAGTCCCTTGCTCACTTGGCCACTGGATTAAAGATAGCCTGGCTGATGAGGATTATGAATCCGAAACCGGTCCCAGAATGCTTTTTTCCGGTCCAGGGAAGACATGGCTTGGCAGTTCGGGCTGGACTGTTCATATGAGGCACAGGTTCAGACTGATTTGCATATAGCCATGTCTGAACTGGGGTGGCCGAGTGAGCTAAAGAATGGTGATGGATTAAACCCAGATCAGTTGACTGGGGGTGAGTGTTTGATTTGCTCAAACGCTCCGTCCATCATCCCCTTTTTTACAGCTTTGTTCACCCTAAGTGTGGCAGGGAATGCTCAGACGTGAGTCCCTTGCTCACTTGGCCACTGGATTCAAGATAGCCTGGCTGATGAGGATTATGAATCCGAAACCGGTCCCAGGATGCTTGTTTCCGGTCCAGGGAAGACATGGCTTGGCAGTTCGGGCTGGACTGTTCCCATGAGGCACAGGGTCAGACTGATTTGCATATAGCCATGTCTGAACTGGGGTGGCCGATTGAGCTAAAGAATGGTGATGGATTAAACCCATATCAGTTGACTGGGGGTGAGTGTTTGATTTGCTCAAACGCTCCGTCCATCATCCACTTTTGTATCGCTTTGTTCGCCCTAAGTGTGGCAGGGTATGCTCAGACGTGAGTCCCTTGCTCACTTGGCCACTGGATTCAAGATAGCCTGGTTGATGAGGATTATGAATCCGAAACCGGTCCCAGGATGCTTGTTTCCGTTCCAGGGAAGACATGGCTTGGCAGTTCGGGCTGGACTGTTCCCATGAGGCACAGGGTCAGACTGATTTGCATATAGCCATGTCTGAACTGGGGTGGCCGATTGAGCTAAAGAATGGTGATGGATTAAACCCATATCAGTTGACTGGGGGTGAGTGTTTGATTTGCTCAAACGCTCCGTCCATCATCCCCTTTTGTATCGCTTTGTTCGCCCTAAGTGTGGCAGGGTATGCTCAGACGTGAGTCCCTTGCTCACTTGGCCACTGGATTCAAGATAGCCTGGCTGATGAGGATTATGAATCCGAAACCGGTCCCAGGATGCTTGTTTCCGGTCCAGGGAAGACATGGCTTGGCAGTTCGGGCTGGACTGTTCCCATGAGGCACAGGGTCAGACTGATTTGCATATAGCCATGTCTGAACTGGGGTGACCGAGTGAGCTAAAGAATGGTGATGGATTAAACCCAGATCAGTTGACAGGGGGTGAGTGTTTAATTTGCTCAAACGCTCTGTCCATCATCCCCTTTTGTATCGCTTTGTTCGCCCTAAGTGTGGCAGGGTATGCTCAGACGTGAGTCCCTTGCTCACTTGGCCACTGGATTCAAGATAGCCTGGCTGATGAGGATTATGAATCCGAAACCGGTCCCAGGATGCTTGTTTCCGGTCCAGGGAAGACATGGCTTGGCAGTTCGGGCTGGACTGTTCCCATGAGGCACAGGGTCAGACTGATTTGCATATAGCCATGTCTGAACTGGGGTGGCCGATTGAGCTAAAGAATGGTGATGGATTAAACCCATATCAGTTGACTGGGTGTGAGTGTTTGATTTGCTCAAACGCTCCGTCCATCATCCCCTTTTGTATCGCTTTGTTCGCCCTAAGTGTGGCAGGGTATGCTCAGACGTGAGTCCCTTGCTCACTTGGCCACTGGATTCAAGATAGCCTGGCTGATGAGGATTATGAATCCGAAACCGGTCCCAGGATGCTTGTTTCCGGTCCAGGGAAGACATGGCTTGGCAGTTCGGGCTGGACTGTTCCCATAAGGGACAGGGTCAGACTGATTTGCATATAGCCATGTCTGAACTGGGGTGGCCGAGTGAGCTTAAGAATGGTGATGGATTAAACCCAGATCAGTTGACTGGGGGTGAGTGTTTGATTTGCTCAAATGCTCCGTCCATCATCCCCTTTTGTATCGCTTTGTTCGCCCTATGTGTTGCAGGGTATGCTCAGACGTGAGTCCCTTGCTCACTTGGCCACTGGATTAAAGATAGCCTGGCTGATGAGGATTATGAATCCGAAACCGGTCCCAGGATGCTTGTTTCCGGTCCAGGGAAGACATGGCTTGGCAGTTCGGGCTGGACTGTTCCCATGAGGCACAGGGTCAGACTGATTTGCATATAGCCATGTCTGAACTGGGGTGGCCGAGTGAGCTAACGAATGGTGATGGATTAAACCCAGATCAGTTGACTGGGGGTGAGTGTTTGATTTGCTCAAACGCTCCGTCCATCATCCCCTTTTTTACAGCTTTGTTCACCCTAAGTGTGGCAGGGAATGCTCAGACGTGAGTCCCTTGCTCACTTGGCCACTGGATTCAAGATAGCCTGGCTGATGAGGATTATGAATCCGAAACCGGTCCCAGGATGCTTGTTTCCGGTCCAGGGAAGACATGGCTTGGCAGTTCGGGCTGGACTGTTCCCATGAGGCACAGGGTCAGACTGATTTGCATATAGCCATGTCTGAACTGGGGTGGCCGATTGAGCTAAAGAATGGTGATGGATTAAACCCATATCAGTTGACTGGGGGTGAGTGTTTGATTTGCTCAAACGCTCCGTCCATCATCCCCTTTTGTATCGCTTTGTTCGCCCTAAGTGTGGCAGGGTATGCTCAGACGCGAGTCCCTTGCTCACTTGGCCACTGGATTCAAGATAGCCTGGTTGATGAGGATTATGAATCCGAAACCGGTCCCAGGATGCTTGTTTCCGTTCCAGGGAAGACATGGCTTGGCAGTTCGGGCTGGACTGTTCCCATGAGGCACAGGGTCAGACTGATTTGCATATAGCCATGTCTGAACTGGGGTGGCCGATTGAGCTAAAGAATGGTGATGGATTAAACCCATATCAGTTGACTGGGGGTGAGTGTTTGATTTGCTCAAACGCTCCGTCCATCATCCCCTTTTGTATCGCTTTGTTCGCCCTAAGTGTGGCAGGGTATGCTCAGACGCGAGTCCCTTGCTCACTTGGCCACTGGATTCAAGATAGCCTGGTTGATGAGGATTATGAATCCGAAACCGGTCCCAGGATGCTTGTTTCCGGTCCAGGGAAGACATGGCTTTTCAGTTCGGGCTGGACTGTTGCCATGAGGCACAGGGTCAGACTGATTTGCATATAGCCATGTCTGAACTGGGGTGGCCAAGTGAGTTTAAGAATGGTGATGGATTAAACCCAGATCAGTTGACTGGGGGTGAGTGTTTGATTTGGTCAAACGCTCCGTCCATCATCCCCTTTTGTATCGCTTTGTTTGCCCTATGTGTGGCAGGGTATGCTCAGACGTGAGTCCCTTGCTCACTTGGCCACTGGATTCAAGATAGCCTGGCTGATGAGGATTATGAATCCGAAACCGGTCCCAGAATGCTTGTTTCCGGTCCAGGGAAGACATGGCTTGGCAGTTCGGGCTGGAATGTTCCCATGAGGCACAGGGTCAGACTGATTTGCATATAGCCATGTCTGAACTGGGGTGGCCGAGTGAGCTTAAGAATGATGATGGATTAAACCCAGATCAGTTGACTGGGGGTGAGTGTTTGATTTGCTCAAACGCTCCGTCCATCATCCCCTTTTGTATCGCTTTGTTCGCCCTATGTGTGGCAGGGTATGCTCAGACGTGAGTCCCTTGCTCACTTGGCCACTGGATTAAAGATAGCCTGGCTGATGAGGATTATGAATCCGAAACCGGTCCCAGGATGCTTGTTTCCGGTCCAGGGAAGACATGACTTGGCAGTTCGGGCTGGACTGTTCCCATGAGGCACAGGGTCAGACTGATTTGCATATAGCCATGTCTGAACTGGGGTGACCGAGTGAGCTAAAGAATGGTGATGGATTAAACCCAGATCAGTTGACAGGGGGTGAGTGTTTAATTTGCTCAAACGCTCTGTCCATCATCCCCTTTTGTATCGCTTTGTTCGCCCTAAGTGTGGCAGGGTATGCTCAGACGTGAGTCCCTTGCTCACTTGGCCACTGGATTCAAGATAGCCTGGCTGATGAGGATTATGAATCCGAAACCGGTCCCAGAATGCTTGTCTCCGGTCCAGGGAAGACATGGCTTGGCAGTTCGGGCTGGACTGTTCCCATGAGGCACAGGGTCAGACTGATTTGCATATAGCCATGTCTGAACTGGGGTGGCCGATTGAGCTAAAGAATGGTGATGGATTAAACCCATATCAGTTGACTGGGTGTGAGTGTTTGATTTGCTCAAACGCTCCGTCCATCATCCCCTTTTGTATCGCTTTGTTCGCCCTAAGTGTGGCAGGGTATGCTCAGACGTGAGTCCCTTGCTCACTTGGCCACTGGATTCAAGATAGCCTGGCTGATGAGGATTATGAATCCGAAACCGGTCCCAGGATGCTTGTTTCCAGTCCAGGGAAGACATGGCTTGGCAGTTCGGGCTGGACTGTTCCCATAAGGGACAGGGTCAGACTGATTTGCATATAGCCATGTCTGAACTGGGGTGGCCGAGTGGGCTTAAGAATGGTGATGGATTAAACCCAGATCAGTTGACTGGGGGTGAGTGTTTGATTTGCTCAAATGCTCCGTCCATCATCCCCTTTTGTATCGCTTTGTTCGCCCTATGTGTTGCAGGGTATGCTCAGACGTGAGTCCCTTGCTCACTTGGCCACTGGATTAAAGATAGCTTGGCTGATGAGGATTATGAATCCGAAACCGGTCCCAGGATGCTTGTTTCCGGTCCAGGGAAGACATGGCTTGGCAGTTCGGGCTGGACTGTTCCCATGAGGCACAGGGTCAGACTGATTTGCATATAGCCATGTCTGAACTGGGGTGGCCGAGTGAGCTAACGAATGGTGATGGATGAAACCCAGATCAGTTGACAGGGGGTGAGTGTTTAATTTGCTCAAACGCTCTGTCCATCATCCCCTTTTGTTTCGCTTTGTTCGCCCTAAGTGTGGCAGGGTATGCTCAGATGTGAGTCCCTTGCTCACTTGGCCACTGGATTCAAGATAGCCTGGCTGATGAGGATTATGAATCCAAAACCGGTCCCAGGATGCTTGTTTCCGGTCCATGGAAGACATGGCTTTTCAGTTCGGGCTGGACTGTTCCCATGAGGCACAGGGTCAGACTGATTTGCATATAGCCATGTCTGAGCTGGGGTGGCCGAGTGAGCTTAAGAATAGTGATGGATTAAACCCATATCAGTTGACTGGGTGTGAGTGTTTGATTTGCTCAAGCGCTCCGTCCATCATCCCCTTTTGTATCGCTTTGTTCGCCCTAAGTGTGGCAGGGTATGCTCAGACGTGAGTCCCTTGCTCACTTGGCCACTGGATTCAAGATAGCCTGGCTGATGAGGATTATGAATCCGAAACCGGTCCCAGGATGCTTGTTTCCGGTCCAGGGAAGACATGGCTTGGCAGTTCGGGCTGGACTGTTCCCATTAGGCACAGGGTCAGACTGATTTGCATATAGCCATGTCTGAACTGGGGTGGCCGAGTGAGCTAGAGAATGGTGATGGATTAAACCCAGATCAGTTCACTGGGGGTGAGTGTTTGATTTGCTCAAACGCTCCGTCCATCATCCCCTTTTGTATCGCTTTGTTCGCCCTAAATGTGGCAGGGTATGCTCAGACGTGAGTCCCTTGCTCACTTGGCCACTGGATTCAAGATAGCCTGGCTGATGAGGATTATGAATCCGAAACCGGTCCCAGGATGCTTGTTTCCGGTCCAGGCAAGACATGGCTTCGCAGTTCGGGCTGGACTGTGCCCATGAGGCACAGGGTCAGACTGATTTGCATATAGCCATGTCTAAACTGGGGTGGCCGAGTGAGCTTAAGAATGGTGATGGATTAAACCCAGATCAGTTGACTGGGGGTGAGTGTTTGATTTGCTCAAACGCTCCGTCCATCATCCCCTTTTGTATCGCTTTGTTCGCCCTATGTGTGGCAGGGTATGCTCAGACGTGAGTCCCTTGCTCACTTGGCCACTGGATTAAAGATAGCCTGGCTGATGAGGATTATGAATCCGAAACCGGTCCCAGGATGCTTGTTTCCGGTCCAGGGAAGACATGGCTTGGCAGTTCGGGCTGGACTGTTCCCATGAGGCACAGGGTCAGACTGATTTGCATATAGCCATGTCTGAACTGGGGTGGCCGAGTGAGCTAAAGAATGGTGATGGATTAAACCCAGATCAGTTGACAGAGGGTGAGTGTTTAATTTGCTCAAACGCTCTGTCCATCATCCCCTTTTGTATCGCTTTGTTCGCCCTAAGTGTGGCAGGGTATGCTCAGACGTGAGTCCCTTGCTCACTTGGCCACTGGATTCAAGATAGCCTGGCGGATGAGGATTATGAATCCGAAACCGGTCCCAGGATGCTTGTTTCCGGTCCATGGAAGACATGGCTTTTCAGTTCGGGCTGGACTGTTCCCATGAGGCACAGGTTCAGACTGATTTGCATATAGCCATGTCTGAACTGGGGTGGCCGAGTGAGCTAAAGAATGGTGATGGATTAAACCCAGATCAGTTGACTGGGGGTGAGTGTTTGATTTGCTCAAACGCTCCGTCCATCATCCTCTTTTTTACAGCTTTGTTCGCCCTAAGTGTGGCAGGGAATGCTCAGACGTGAGTCCCTTGCTCACTTGGCCACTGGATTCAAAATAGCCTGGCGGATGAGGATTATGAATCCGAAACCGGTCCCATGATGCTTGTTTCCGGTCCAGGGAAGACATGGCTTGGCAGTTCGGGCTGGACTGTTCCCATGAGGCACAGGGTCAAACTGATTTGCATATAGCCATGTCTGAACTGGGGTGGCCGATTGAGCTAAAGAATGGTGATGGATTAAACCCATATCAGTTGACTGGGGGTGAGTGTTTGATTTGCTCAAACGCTCCGTCCATCATCCCCTTTTGTATCGCTTTGTTCGCCCTAAGTGTGGCAGGGTATGCTCAGACGTGAGTCCCTTGCTCACTTGGCCACTGGATTCAAGATAGCCTGGCTGATGAGGATTATGAATCCGAAACCGGTCCCAGAATGCTTGTTTCCGGTCCAGGGAAGACATGGCTTGGCAGTTCGGGCTGGACTGTTCCCATGAGGGACAGGGTCAGACTGATTTGCATATAGCCATGTCTGAACTGGGGTGGCCGAGTGGGCTTAAGAATGGTGATGGATTAAACCCAGATCAGTTGACTGGGGGTGAGTGTTTGATTTGCTCAAATGCTCCGTCCATCATCCCCTTTTGTATCGCTTTGTTCGCCCTATGTGTTGCAGGGTATGCTCAGACGTGAGTCCCTTGCTCACTTGGCCACTGGATTAAAGATAGCCTGGCTGATGAGGATTATGAATCCGAAACCGGTCCCAGGATGCTTGTTTCCGGTCCAGGGAAGACATGGCTTGGCAGTTCGGGCTGGACTGTTCCCATGAGGCACAGGGTCAGACTGATTTGCATATAGCCATGTCTGAACTGGGGTGGCCGAGTGAGCTAACGAATGGTGATGGATGAAACCCAGATCAGTTGACAGGGGGTGAGTGTTTAATTTGCTCAAACGCTCTGTCCATCATCCCCTTTTGTTTCGCTTTGTTCGCCCTAAGTGTGGCAGGGTATGCTCAGACGTGAGTCCCTTGCTCACTTGGCCACTGGATTCAAGATAGCCTGGCTGATGAGGATTATGAATCCGAAACCGGTCCCAGGATGCTTGTTTCCGGTCCATGGAAGACATGGCTTTTCAGTTCGGGCTGGACTGTTCCCATGAGGCACAGGGTCAGACTGATTTGCATATAGCCATGTCTGAGCTGGGGTGGCCGAGTGAGCTTAAGAATGGTGATGGATTAAACCCATATCAGTTGACTGGGTGGGAGTGTTTGATTTGCTCAAGCGCTCCGTCCATCATCCCCTTTTGTATCGCTTTGTTCGCCCTAAGTGTGGCAGGGTATGCTCAGACGTGAGTCCCTTGCTCACTTGGCCACTGGATTCAAGATAGCCTGGCTGATGAGGATTATGAATCCGAAACCGGTCCCAGGATGCTTGTTTCCGGTACAGGGAAGACATGGCTTGGCAGTTCGGGCTGGACTGTTCCCATTAGGCACAGGGTCAGACTGATTTGCATATAGCCATGTCTGAACTGGGGTGGCCGAGTGAGCTAGAGAATGGTGATGGATTAAACCCAGATCAGTTCACTGGGGGTGAGTGTTTGATTTGCTCAAACGCTCCGTCCATCATCCCCTTTTGTATCGCTTTGTTCGCCCTAAATGTGGCAGGGTATGCTCAGACGTGAGTCCCTTGCTCACTTGGCCACTGGATTCAAGATAGCCTGGCTGATGAGGATTATGAATCCGAAACCGGTCCCAGGATGCTTGTTTCCGGTCCAGGGAAGACATGGCTTCGCAGTTCGGGCTGGACTGTGCCCATGAGGCACAGGGTCAGACTGATTTGCATATAGCCATGTCTAAACTGGGGTGGCCGAGTGAGCTTAAGAATGGTGATGGATTAAACCCAGATCAGTTGACTGGGGGTGAGTGTTTGATTTGCTCAAACGCTCCGTCCATCATCCCCTTTTGTATCGCTTTGTTCGCCCTATGTGTGGCAGGGTATGCTCAGACGTGAGTCCCTTGCTCACTTGGCCACTGGATTAAAGATAGCCTGGCTGATGAGGATTATGAATCCGAAACCGGTCCCAGGATGCTTGTTTCCGGTCCAGGGAAGACATGGCTTGGCAGTTCGGGCTGGACTGTTCCCATGAGGCACAGGGTCAGACTGATTTGCATATAGCCATGTCTGAACTGGGGTGGCCGAGTGAGCTAAAGAATGGTGATGGATTAAACCCAGATCAGTTGACAGAGGGTGAGTGTTTAATTTGCTCAAACGCTCTGTCCATCATCCCCTTTTGTATCGCTTTGTTCGCCCTAAGTGTGGCAGGGTATGCTCAGACGTGAGTCCCTTGCTCACTTGGCCACTGGATTCAATATAGCCTGGCGGATGAGGATTATGAATCCGAAACCGGTCCCAGGATGCTTGTTTCCGGTCCATGGAAGACATGGCTTTTCAGTTCGGGCTGGACTGTTCCCATGAGGCACAGGTTCAGACTGATTTGCATATAGCCATGTCTGAACTGGGGTGGCCGAGTGAGCTAAAGAATGGTGATGGATTAAACCCAGATCAGTTGACTGGGGGTGAGTGTTTGATTTGCTCAAACGCTCCGTCCATCATCCTCTTTTTTACAGCTTTGTTCGCCCTAAGTGTGGCAGGGAATGCTCAGACGTGAGTCCCTTGCTCACTTGGCCACTGGATTCAAAATAGCCTGGCGGATGAGGATTATGAATCCGAAACCGGTCCCATGATGCTTGTTTCCGGTCCAGGGAAGACATGGCTTGGCAGTTCGGGCTGGACTGTTCCCATGAGGCACAGGGTCAAACTGATTTGCATATAGCCATGTCTGAACTGGGGTGGCCGATTGAGCTAAAGAATGGTGATGGATTAAACCCATATCAGTTGACTGGGGGTGAGTGTTTGATTTGCTCAAACGCTCCGTCCATCATCCCCTTTTGTATCGCTTTGTTCGCCCTAAGTGTGGCAGGGTATGCTCAGACGTGAGTCCCTTGCTCACTTGGCCACTGGATTCAAGATAGCCTGGCTGATGAGGATTATGAATCCGAAACCGGTCCCAGAATGCTTGTTTCCGGTCCAGGGAAGACATGGCTTGGCAGTTCGGGCTGGACTGTTCCCATGAGGCACAGGGTCAGACTGATTTGCATATAGCCATGTCTGAACTGGGGTGGCCAATTGAGCTAAAGAATGGTGATGGATTAAACCCATATCAGTTGACTGGGTGTGAGTGTTTGATTTGCTCAAACGCTCCGTCCATCATCCCCTTTTGTATCGCTTTGTTCGCCCTAAGTGTGGCAGGGTATGCTCAGACGTGAGTCCCTTGCTCACTTGGCCACTGGATTCAAGATAGCCTGGCTGATGAGGATTATGAATCCGAAACCGGTCCCAGGATGCTTGTTTCCAGTCCAGGGAAGACATGGCTTGGCAGTTCGGGCTGGACTGTTCCCATAAGGGACAGGGTCAGACTGATTTGCATATAGCCATGTCTGAACTGGGGTGGCCGAGTGGGCTTAAGAATGGTGATGGATTAAACCCAGATCAGTTGACTGGGGGTGAGTGTTTGATTTGCTCAAATGCTCCGTCCATCATCCCCTTTTGTATCGCTTTGTTCGCCCTATGTGTTGCAGGGTATGCTCAGACGTGAGTCCCTTGCTCACTTGGCCACTGGATTAAAGATAGCCTGGCTGATGAGGATTATGAATCCGAAACCGGTCCCAGGATGCTTGTTTCCGGTCCAGGGAAGACATGGCTTGGCAGTTCGGGCTGGACTGTTCCCATGAGGCACAGGGTCAGACTGATTTGCATATAGCCATGTCTGAACTGGGGTGGCCGAGTGAGCTAACGAATGGTGATGGATAAAACCCAGATCAGTTGACAGGGGGTGAGTGTTTAATTTGCTCAAACGCTCTGTCCATCATCCCCTTTTGTTTCGCTTTGTTCGCCCTAAGTGTGGCAGGGTATGCTCAGACGTGAGTCCCTTGCTCACTTGGCCACTGGATTCAAGATAGCCTGGCTGATGAGGATTATGAATCCGAAACCGGTCCCAGGATGCTTGTTTCCGGTCCATGGAAGACATGGCTTTTCAGTTCGGGCTGGACTGTTCCCATGAGGCACAGGGTCAGACTGATTTGCATATAGCCATGTCTGAGCTGGGGTGGCCGAGTGAGCTTAAGAATGGTGATGGATTAAACCCAGATCAGTTGACTGGGGGTGAGTGTTTGATTTGCTCAAACGCTCCGTCCATCATCCCCTTTTGTATCGCTTTGTTCGCCCTATGTGTGGCAGGATATGCTCACACGTGAGTCCCTTGCTCACTTGGCCACTGGATTAAAGATAGCCTGGCTGATGAGGATTATGAATCCGAAACCGGTCCCAGAATGCTTTTTTCCGGTCCAGGGAAGACATGGCTTGGCAGTTCGGGCTGGACTGTTCCCATGAGGCACAGGGTCAGACTGATTTGCATATAGCCATGTCTGAACTGGGGTGGCCGATTGAGCTAAAGAATGGTGATGGATTAAACCCATATCAGTTGACTGGGTGTGAGTGTTTGATTTGCTCAAGCGCTCCGTCCATCATCCCCTTTTGTATCGCTTTGTTCACCCTAAGTGTGGCAGGGTATGCTCAGACGTGAGTCCCTTGCTCACTTGGCACTGGATTCAAGATAGCCTGGCTGATGAGGATTATGAATCCGAAACCGGTCCCAGGATGCTTGTTTCCGGTCCAGGGAAGACATGGCTTGGCAGTTCGGGCTGGACTGTTCCCATGAGGCACAGGGTCAGACTGATTTGCATATAGCCATGTCTGAACTGGGGTGGCCGAGTGAGCTAGAGAATGGTGATGGATTAAACCCAGATCAGTTCACTGGGGGTGAGTGTTTGATTTGCTCAAACGCTCCGTCCATCATCCCCTTTTGTATCGCTTTGTTCGCCCTAAATGTGGCAGGGTATGCTCAGACGTGAGTCCCTTGCTCACTTGGCCACTGGATTCAAGATAGCCTGGCTGATGAGGATTATGAATCCGAAACCGGTCCCAGGATGCTTGTTTCCGGTCCAGGGAAGACATGGCTTCGCAGTTCGGGCTGGACTGTGCCCATGAGGCACAGGGTCAGACTGATTTGCATATAGCCATGTCTAAACTGGGGTGGCCGAGTGAGCTTAAGAATGGTGATGGATTAAACCCAGATCAGTTGACTGGGGGTGAGTGTTTGATTTGCTCAAACGCTCCGTCCATCATCCCCTTTTGTATCGCTTTGTTCGCCCTATGTGTGGCAGGGTATGCTCAGACGTGAGTCCCTTGCTCACTTGGCCACTGGATTAAAGATAGCCTGGCTGATGAGGATTATGAATCCGAAACCGGTCCCAGGATGCTTGTTTCCGGTCCAGGGAAGACATGGCTTGGCAGTTCGGGCTGGACTGTTCCCATGAGGCACAGGGTCAGACTGATTTGCATATAGCCATGTCTGAACTGGGGTGGCCGAGTGAGCTAAAGATGGTGATGGATTAAACCCAGATCAGTTGACAGAGGGTGAGTGTTTAATTTGCTCAAACGCTCTGTCCATCATCCCCTTTTGTATCGCTTTGTTCGCCCTAAGTGTGGCAGGGTATGCTCAGACGTGAGTCCCTTGCTCACTTGGCCACTGGATTCAAGATAGCCTGGCTGATGAGGATTATGAATCCGAAACCGGTCCCAGGATGCTTGTTTCCGGTCCATGGAAGACATGGCTTTTCAGTTCGGGCTGGACTGTTCCCATGAGGCACAGGTTCAGACTGATTTGCATATAGCCATGTCTGAACTGGGGTGGCCGAGTGAGCTAAAGAATGGTGATGGATTAAACCCAGATCAGTTGACTGGGGGTGAGTGTTTGATTTGCTCAAACGCTCCGTCCACCATCCTCTTTTTTACAGCTTTGTTCGCCCTAAGTGTGGCAGGGAATGCTCAGACGTGAGTCCCTTGCTCACTTGGCCACTGGATTCAAAATAGCCTGGCGGATGAGGATTATGAATCCGAAACCGGTCCCATGATGCTTGTTTCCGGTCCAGGGAAGACATGGCTTGGCAGTTCGGGCTGGACTGTTCCCATGAGGCACAGGGTCAAACTGATTTGCATATAGCCATGTCTGAACTGGGGTGGCCGATTGAGCTAAAGAATGGTGATGGATTAAACCCATATCAGTTGACTGGGGGTGAGTGTTTGATTTGCTCAAACGCTCCGTCCATCATCCCCTTTTGTATCGCTTTGTTCGCCCTAAGTGTGGCAGGGTATGCTCAGACGTGAGTCCCTTGCTCACTTGGCCACTGGATTCAAGATAGCCTGGCTGATGAGGATTATGAATCCGAAACTGGTCCCAGGATGCTTGTTTCCGGTCCAGGGAAGACATGGCTTGGCAGTTCGGGCTGGACTGTTCCCATGAGGCACAGGGTCAGACTGATTTGCATATAGCCATGTCTGAACTGGGGTGGCCGAGTGAGCTAAAGAATGGTGATGGATTAAACCCAGAGCAGTTCACTGGGGGTGAGTGTTTGATTTGCTCAAACGCTCCGTCCATCATCCCCTTTTGTATCGCTTTGTTCGCCCTAAATGTGGCAGGGTATGCTCAGACGTGAGTCCCTTGCTCACTTGGCCACTGGATTCAAGATAGCCTGGCTGATGAGGTTATGAATCCGAAACCGGTCCCAGGATGCTTGTTTCCGGTCCAGGGAAGACATGGCTTCGCAGTTCGGGCTGGACTGTGCCCATGAGGCACAGGGTCAGACTGATTTGCATATAGCCATGTCTGAACTGGGGTGGCCGAGTGAGCTTAAGAATGGTGATGGATTAAACCCAGATCAGTTGACTGGGGGTGAGTGTTTGATTTGCTCAAACGCTCCGTCCATCATCCCCTTTTGTATCGCTTTGTTCGCCCTAAGTGTGGCAGGGTATGCTCAGACGTGAGTCCCTTGCTCACTTGGCCACTGGATTCAAGATAGCCTGGCTGATGAGGATTATGAATCCGAAACCGGTCCCAGGATGCTTGTTTCCGGTCCATGGAAGACATGGCTTTTCAGTTCGGGCTGGACTGTTCCCATGAGGAACAGGGTCAGACTGATTTGCATATAGCCATGTCTGAGCTGGGGTGGCCGAGTGAGCTTAAGAATGGTGATGGATTAAACCCAGATCAGTTGACTGGGGGTGAGTGTTTGATTTGCTCAAACGCTCCGTCCATCATCCCCTTTTGTATCGCTTTGTTCGCCCTATGTGTGGCAGGATATGCTCACACGTGAGTCCCTTGCTCACTTGGCCACTGGATTAAAGATAGCCTGGCTGATGAGGATTATGAATCCGAAACCGGTCCCAGAATGCTTTTTTCCGGTCCAGGGAAGACATGGCTTGGCAGTTCGGGCTGGACTGTTCCCATGAGGCACAGGGTCAGACTGATTTGCATATAGCCATGTCTGAACTGGGGTGGCCGATTGAGCTAAAGAATGGTGATGGATTAAACCCATATCAGTTGACTGGGTGTGAGTGTTTGATTTGCTCAAGCGCTCCGTCCATCATCCCCTTTTGTATCGCTTTGTTCGCCCTAAGTGTGGCAGGGTATGCTCAGACGTGAGTCCCTTGCTCACTTGGCCACTGGATTCAAGATAGCCTGGCTGATGAGGATTATGAATCCGAAACCGGTCCCAGGATGCTTGTTTCCGGTCCAGGGAAGACATGGCTTGGCAGTTCGGGCTGGACTGTTCCCATTAGGCACAGGGTCAGACTGATTTGCATATAGCCATGTCTGAACTGGGGTGGCCGAGTGAGCTAGAGAATGGTGATGGATTAAACCCAGATCAGTTCACTGGGGGTGAGTGTTTGATTTGCTCAAACGCTCCGTCCATCATCCCCTTTTGTATCGCTTTGTTCGCCCTAAATGTGGCAGGGTATGCTCAGACGTGAGTCCCTTGCTCACTTGGCCACTGGATTCAAGATAGCCTGGCTGATGAGGATTATGAATCCGAAACCGGTCCCAGGATGCTTGTTTCCGGTCCAGGGAAGACATGGCTTCGCAGTTCGGGCTGGACTGTGCCCATGAGGCACAGGGTCAGACTGATTTGCATATAGCCATGTCTAAACTGGGGTGGCCGAGTGAGCTTAAGAATGGTGATGGATTAAACCCAGATCAGTTGACTGGGGGTGAGTGTTTGATTTGCTCAAACGCTCCGTCCATCATCCCCTTTTGTATCGCTTTGTTCGCCCTATGTGTGGCAGGGTATGCTCAGACGTGAGTCCCTTGCTCACTTGGCCACTGGATTAAAGATAGCCTGGCTGATGAGGATTATGAATCCGAAACCGGTCCCAGGATGCTTGTTTCCGGTCCAGGGAAGACATGGCTTGGCAGTTCGGGCTGGACTGTTCCCATGAGGCACAGGGTCAGACTGATTTGCATATAGCCATGTCTGAACTGGGGTGGCCGAGTGAGCTAAAGAATGGTGATGGATTAAACCCAGATCAGTTGACAGAGGGTGAGTGTTTAATTTGCTCAAACGCTCTGTCCATCATCCCCTTTTGTATCGCTTTGTTCGCCCTAAGTGTGGCAGGGTATGCTCAGACGTGAGTCCCTTGCTCACTTGGCCACTGGATTCAAGATAGCCTGGCGGATGAGGATTATGAATCCGAAACCGGTCCCAGGATGCTTGTTTCCGGTCCATGGAAGACATGGCTTTTCAGTTCGGGCTGGACTGTTCCCATGAGGCACAGGTTCAGACTGATTTGCATATAGCCATGTCTGAACTGGGGTGGCCGAGTGAGCTAAAGAATGGTGATGGATTAAACCCAGATCAGTTGACTGGGGGTGAGTGTTTGATTTGCTCAAACGCTCCGTCCATCATCCTCTTTTTTACAGCTTTGTTCGCCCTAAGTGTGGCAGGGAATGCTCAGACGTGAGTCCCTTGCTCACTTGGCCACTGGATTCAAAATAGCCTGGCGGATGAGGATTATGAATCCGAAACCGGTCCCATGATGCTTGTTTCCGGTCCAGGGAAGACATGGCTTGGCAGTTCGGGCTGGACTGTTCCCATGAGGCACAGGGTCAAACTGATTTGCATATAGCCATGTCTGAACTGGGGTGGCCGATTGAGCTAAAGAATGGTGATGGATTAAACCCATATCAGTTGACTGGGGGTGAGTGTTTGATTTGCTCAAACGCTCCGTCCATCATCCCCTTTTGTATCGCTTTGTTCGCCCTAAGTGTGGCAGGGTATGCTCAGACGTGAGTCCCTTGCTCACTTGGCCACTGGATTCAAGATAGCCTGGCTGATGAGGATTATGAATCCGAAACCGGTCCCAGAATGCTTGTTTCCGGTCCAGGGAAGACATGGCTTGGCAGTTCGGGCTGGACTGTTCCCATGAGGCACAGGGTCAGACTGATTTGCATATAGCCATGTCTGAACTGGGGTGGCCAATTGAGCTAAAGAATGGTGATGGATTAAACCCATATCAGTTGACTGGGTGTGAGTGTTTGATTTGCTCAAACGCTCCGTCCATCATCCCCTTTTGTATCGCTTTGTTCGCCCTAAGTGTGGCAGGGTATGCTCAGACGTGAGTCCCTTGCTCACTTGGCCACTGGATTCAAGATAGCCTGGCTGATGAGGATTATGAATCCGAAACCGGTCCCAGGATGCTTGTTTCCAGTCCAGGGAAGACATGGCTTGGCAGTTCGGGCTGGACTGTTCCCATAAGGGACAGGGTCAGACTGATTTGCATATAGCCATGTCTGAACTGGGGTGGCCGAGTGGGCTTAAGAATGGTGATGGATTAAACCCAGATCAGTTGACTGGGGGTGAGTGTTTGATTTGCTCAAATGCTCCGTCCATCATCCCCTTTTGTATCGCTTTGTTCGCCCTATGTGTTGCAGGGTATGCTCAGACGTGAGTCCCTTGCTCACTTGGCCACTGGATTAAAGATAGCCTGGCTGATGAGGATTATGAATCCGAAACCGGTCCCAGGATGCTTGTTTCCGGTCCAGGGAAGACATGGCTTGGCAGTTCGGGCTGGACTGTTCCCATGAGGCACAGGGTCAGACTGATTTGCATATAGCCATGTCTGAACTGGGGTGGCCGAGTGAGCTAACGAATGGTGATGGATAAAACCCAGATCAGTTGACAGGGGGTGAGTGTTTAATTTGCTCAAACGCTCTGTCCATCATCCCCTTTTGTTTCGCTTTGTTCGCCCTAAGTGTGGCAGGGTATGCTCAGACGTGAGTCCCTTGCTCACTTGGCCACTGGATTCAAGATAGCCTGGCTGATGAGGATTATGAATCCGAAACCGGTCCCAGGATGCTTGTTTCCGGTCCATGGAAGACATGGCTTTTCAGTTCGGGCTGGACTGTTCCCATGAGGCACAGGGTCAGACTGATTTGCATATAGCCATGTCTGAGCTGGGGTGGCCGAGTGAGCTTATGAATGGTGATGGATTAAACCCAGATCAGTTGACTGGGGGTGAGTGTTTGATTTGCTCAAACGCTCCGTCCATCATCCCCTTTTGTATCGCTTTGTTCGCCCTATGTGTGGCAGGATATGCTCACACGTGAGTCCCTTGCTCACTTGGCCACTGGATTAAAGATAGCCTGGCTGATGAGGATTATGAATCCGAAACCGGTCCCAGAATGCTTTTTTCCGGTCCAGGGAAGACATGGCTTGGCAGTTCGGGCTGGACTGTTCCCATGAGGCACAGGGTCAGACTGATTTGCATATAGCCATGTCTGAACTGGGGTGGCCGATTGAGCTAAAGAATGGTGATGGATTAAACCCATATCAGTTGACTGGGTGTGAGTGTTTGATTTGCTCAAGCGCTCCGTCCATCATCCCCTTTTGTATCGCTTTGTTCACCCTAAGTGTGGCAGGGTATGCTCAGACGTGAGTCCCTTGCTCACTTGGCACTGGATTCAAGATAGCCTGGCTGATGAGGATTATGAATCCGAAACCGGTCCCAGGATGCTTGTTTCCGGTCCAGGGAAGACATGGCTTGGCAGTTCGGGCTGGACTGTTCCCATGAGGCACAGGGTCAGACTGATTTGCATATAGCCATGTCTGAACTGGGGTGGCCGAGTGAGCTAGAGAATGGTGATGGATTAAACCCAGATCAGTTCACTGGGGGTGAGTGTTTGATTTGCTCAAACGCTCCGTCCATCATCCCCTTTTGTATCGCTTTGTTCGCCCTAAATGTGGCAGGGTATGCTCAGACGTGAGTCCCTTGCTCACTTGGCCACTGGATCCAAGATAGCCTGGCTGATGAGGATTATGAATCCGAAACCGGTCCCAGGATGCTTGTTTCCGGTCCAGGGAAGACATGGCTTCGCAGTTCGGGCTGGACTGTGCCCATGAGGCACAGGGTCAGACTGATTTGCATATAGCCATGTCTAAACTGGGGTGGCCGAGTGAGCTTAAGAATGGTGATGGATTAAACCCAGATCAGTTGACTGGGGGTGAGTGTTTGATTTGCTCAAACGCTCCGTCCATCATCCCCTTTTGTATCGCTTTGTTCGCCCTATGTGTGGCAGGGTATGCTCAGACGTGAGTCCCTTGCTCACTTGGCCACTGGATTAAAGATAGCCTGGCTGATGAGGATTATGAATCCGAAACCGGTCCCAGGATGCTTGTTTCCGGTCCAGGGAAGACATGGCTTGGCAGTTCGGGCTGGACTGTTCCCATGAGGCACAGGGTCAGACTGATTTGCATATAGCCATGTCTGAACTGGGGTGGCCGAGTGAGCTAAAGATGGTGATGGATTAAACCCAGATCAGTTGACAGAGGGTGAGTGTTTAATTTGCTCAAACGCTCTGTCCATCATCCCCTTTTGTATCGCTTTGTTCGCCCTAAGTGTGGCAGGGTATGCTCAGACGTGAGTCCCTTGCTCACTTGGCCACTGGATTCAAGATAGCCTGGCTGATGAGGATTATGAATCCGAAACCGGTCCCAGGATGCTTGTTTCCGGTCCATGGAAGACATGGCTTTTCAGTTCGGGCTGGACTGTTCCCATGAGGCACAGGTTCAGACTGATTTGCATATAGCCATGTCTGAACTGGGGTGGCCGAGTGAGCTAAAGAATGGTGATGGATTAAACCCAGATCAGTTGACTGGGGGTGAGTGTTTGATTTGCTCAAACGCTCCGTCCACCATCCTCTTTTTTACAGCTTTGTTCGCCCTAAGTGTGGCAGGGAATGCTCAGACGTGAGTCCCTTGCTCACTTGGCCACTGGATTCAAAATAGCCTGGCGGATGAGGATTATGAATCCGAAACCGGTCCCATGATGCTTGTTTCCGGTCCAGGGAAGACATGGCTTGGCAGTTCGGGCTGGACTGTTCCCATGAGGCACAGGGTCAAACTGATTTGCATATAGCCATGTCTGAACTGGGGTGGCCGATTGAGCTAAAGAATGGTGATGGATTAAACCCATATCAGTTGACTGGGGGTGACTGTTTGATTTGCTCAAACGCTCCGTCCATCATCCCCTTTTGTATCGCTTTGTTCGCCCTAAGTGTGGCAGGGTATGCTCAGACGTGAGTCCCTTGCTCACTTGGCCACTGGATTCAAGATAGCCTGGCTGATGAGGATTATGAATCCGAAACTGGTCCCAGGATGCTTGTTTCCGGTCCAGGGAAGACATGGCTTGGCAGTTCGGGCTGGACTGTTCCCATGAGGCACAGGGTCAGACTGATTTGCATATAGCCATGTCTGAACTGGGGTGGCCGAGTGAGCTAAAGAATGGTGATGGATTAAACCCAGAGCAGTTCACTGGGGGTGAGTGTTTGATTTGCTCAAACGCTCCGTCCATCATCCCCTTTTGTATCGCTTTGTTCGCCCTAAATGTGGCAGGGTATGCTCAGACGTGAGTCCCTTGCTCACTTGGCCACTGGATTCAAGATAGCCTGGCTGATGAGGTTATGAATCCGAAACCGGTCCCAGGATGCTTGTTTCCGGTCCAGGGAAGACATGGCTTCGCAGTTCGGGCTGGACTGTGCCCATGAGGCACAGGGTCAGACTGATTTGCATATAGCCATGTCTGAACTGGGGTGGCCGAGTGAGCTTAAGAATGGTGATGGATTAAACCCAGATCAGTTGACTGGGGGTGAGTGTTTGATTTGCTCAAACGCTCCGTCCATCATCCCCTTTTGTATCGCTTTGTTCGCCCTAAGTGTGGCAGGGTATGCTCAGACGTGAGTCCCTTGCTCACTTGGCCACTGGATTCAAGATAGCCTGGCTGATGAGGATTATGAATCCGAAACCGGTCCCAGGATGCTTGTTTCCGGTCCATGGAAGACATGGCTTTTCAGTTCGGGCTGGACTGTTCCCATGAGGCACAGGGTCAGACTGATTTGCATATAGCCATGTCTGAGCTGGGGTGGCCGAGTGAGCTTAAGAATGGTGATGGATTAAACCCAGATCAGTTGACTGGGGGTGAGTGTTTGATTTGCTCAAACGCTCCGTCCATCATCCCCTTTTGTATCGCTTTGTTCGCCCTATGTGTGGCAGGATATGCTCACACGTGAGTCCCTTGCTCACTTGGCCACTGGATTAAAGATAGCCTGGCTGATGAGGATTATGAATCCGAAACCGGTCCCAGAATGCTTTTTTCCGGTCCAGGGAAGACATGGCTTGGCAGTTCGGGCTGGACTGTTCCCATGAGGCACAGGGTCAGACTGATTTGCATATAGCCATGTCTGAACTGGGGTGGCCGATTGAGCTAAAGAATGGTGATGGATTAAACCCATATCAGTTGACTGGGTGTGAGTGTTTGATTTGCTCAAGCGCTCCGTCCATCATCCCCTTTTGTATCGCTTTGTTCGCCCTAAGTGTGGCAGGGTATGCTCAGACGTGAGTCCCTTGCTCACTTGGCCACTGGATTCAAGATAGCCTGGCTGATGAGGATTATGAATCCGAAACCGGTCCCAGGATGCTTGTTTCCGGTCCAGGGAAGACATGGCTTGGCAGTTCGGGCTGGACTGTTCCCATGAGGCACAGGGTCAGACTGATTTGCATATAGCCATGTCTGAACTGGGGTGGCCGAGTGAGCTAAAGAATGGTGATGGATTAAACCCAGATCAGTTGACAGAGGGTGAGTGTTTAATTTGCTCAAACGCTCTGTCCATCATCCCCTTTTGTATCGCTTTGTTCGCCCTAAGTGTGGCAGGGTATGCTCAGACGTGAGTCCCTTGCTCACTTGGCCACTGGATTCAAGATAGCCTGGCTGATGAGGATTATGAATCCGAAACCGGTCCCAGGATGCTTGTTTCCGGTCCAGGGAAGACATGGCTTGGCAGTTCGGGCTGGACTGTTCCCATGAGGCACAGGGTCAGACTGATTTGCATATAGCCATGTCTGAACTGGGGTGGCCGAGTGAGCTAAAGAATGGTGATGGATTAAACCCAGATCAGTTGACAGAGGGTGAGTGTTTAATTTGCTCAAACGCTCTGTCCATCATCCCCTTTTGTATCGCTTTGTTCGCCCTAAGTGTGGCAGGGTATGCTCAGACGTGAGTCCCTTGCTCACTTGGCCACTGGATTCAAGATAGCCTGGCTGATGAGGATTATGAATCCGAAACCGGTCCCAGGATGCTTGTTTCCGGTCCATGGAAGACATGGCTTTTCAGTTCGGGCTGGACTGTTCCCATGAGGCACAGGTTCAGACTGATTTGCATATAGCCATGTCTGAACTGGGGTGGCCGAGTGAGCTAAAGAATGGTGATGGATTAAACCCAGATCAGTTGACTGGGGGTGAGTGTTTGATTTGCTCAAACGCTCCGTCCATCATCCTCTTTTTTACAGCTTTGTTCGCCCTAAGTGTGGCAGGGAATGCTCAGACGTGAGTCCCTTGCTCACTTGGCCACTGGATTCAAAATAGCCTGGAGGATGAGGATTATGAATCCGAAACCGGTCCCATGATGCTTGTTTCCGGTCCAGGGAAGACATGGCTTGGCAGTTCGGGCTGGACTGTTCCCATGAGGCACAGGGTCAAACTGATTTGCATATAGCCATGTCTGAACTGGGGTGGCCGATTGAGCTAAAGAATGGTGATGGATTAAACCCATATCAGTTGACTGGGGGTGAGTGTTTGATTTGCTCAAACGCTCCGTCCATCATCCCCTTTTGTATCGCTTTGTTCGCCCTAAGTGTGGCAGGGTATGCTCAGACGTGAGTCCCTTGCTCACTTGGCCACTGGATTCAAGATAGCCTGGCTGATGAGGATTATGAATCCGAAACCGGTCCCAGAATGCTTGTTTCCGGTCCAGGGAAGACATGGCTTGGCAGTTCGGGCTGGACTGTTCCCATGAGGCACAGGGTCAGACTGATTTGCATATAGCCATGTCTGAACTGGGGTGGCCAATTGAGCTAAAGAATGGTGATGGATTAAACCCATATCAGTTGACTGGGTGTGAGTGTTTGATTTGCTCAAACGCTCCGTCCATCATCCCCTTTTGTATCGCTTTGTTCGCCCTAAGTGTGGCAGGGTATGCTCAGACGTGAGTCCCTTGCTCACTTGGCCACTGGATTCAAGATAGCCTGGCTGATGAGGATTATGAATCCGAAACCGGTCCCAGGATGCTTGTTTCCAGTCCAGGGAAGACATGGCTTGGCAGTTCGGGCTGGACTGTTCCCATAAGGGACAGGGTCAGACTGATTTGCATATAGCCATGTCTGAACTGGGGTGGCCGAGTGGGCTTAAGAATGGTGATGGATTAAACCCAGATCAGTTGACTGGGGGTGAGTGTTTGATTTGCTCAAATGCTCCGTCCATCATCCCCTTTTGTATCGCTTTGTTCGCCCTATGTGTTGCAGGGTATGCTCAGACGTGAGTCCCTTGCTCACTTGGCCACTGGATTAAAGATAGCCTGGCTGATGAGGATTATGAATCCGAAACCGGTCCCAGGATGCTTGTTTCCGGTCCAGGGAAGACATGGCTTGGCAGTTCGGGCTGGACTGTTCCCATGAGGCACAGGGTCAGACTGATTTGCATATAGCCATGTCTGAACTGGGGTGGCCGAGTGAGCTAACGAATGGTGATGGATAAAACCCAGATCAGTTGACAGGGGGTGAGTGTTTAATTTGCTCAAACGCTCTGTCCATCATCCCCTTTTGTTTCGCTTTGTTCGCCCTAAGTGTGGCAGGGTATGCTCAGACGTGAGTCCCTTGCTCACTTGGCCACTGGATTCAAGATAGCCTGGCTGATGAGGATTATGAATCCGAAACCGGTCCCAGGATGCTTGTTTCCGGTCCATGGAAGACATGGCTTTTCAGTTCGGGCTGGACTGTTCCCATGAGGCACAGGGTCAGACTGATTTGCATATAGCCATGTCTGAGCTGGGGTGGCCGAGTGAGCTTAAGAATGGTGATGGATTAAACCCAGATCAGTTGACTGGGGGTGAGTGTTTGATTTGCTCAAACGCTCCGTCCATCATCCCCTTTTGTATCGCTTTGTTCGCCCTATGTGTGGCAGGATATGCTCACACGTGAGTCCCTTGCTCACTTGGCCACTGGATTAAAGATAGCCTGGCTGATGAGGATTATGAATCCGAAACCGGTCCCAGAATGCTTTTTTCCGGTCCAGGGAAGACATGGCTTGGCAGTTCGGGCTGGACTGTTCCCATGAGGCACAGGGTCAGACTGATTTGCATATAGCCATGTCTGAACTGGGGTGGCCGATTGAGCTAAAGAATGGTGATGGATTAAACCCATATCAGTTGACTGGGTGTGAGTGTTTGATTTGCTCAAGCGCTCCGTCCATCATCCCCTTTTGTATCGCTTTGTTCGCCCTAAGTGTGGCAGGGTATGCTCAGACGTGAGTCCCTTGCTCACTTGGCCACTGGATTCAAGATAGCCTGGCTAATGAGGATTATGAATCCGAAACCGGTCCCAGGATGCTTGTTTCCGGTCCAGGGAAGACATGGCTTGGCAGTTCGGGCTGGACTGTTCCCATGAGGCACAGGGTCAGACTGATTTGCATATAGCCATGTCTGAACTGGGGTGGCCGAGTGAGCTAGAGAATGGTGATGGATTAAACCCAGATCAGTTCACTGGGGGTGAGTGTTTGATTTGCTCAAACGCTCCGTCCATCATCCCCTTTTGTATCGCTTTGTTCGCCCTAAATGTGGCAGGGTATGCTCAGACGTGAGTCCCTTGCTCACTTGGCCACTGGATTCAAGATAGCCTGGCTGATGAGGATTATGAATCCGAAACCGGTCCCAGGATGCTTGTTTCCGGTCCAGGGAAGACATGGCTTCGCAGTTCGGGCTGGATTGTGCCCATGAGGCACAGGGTCAGACTGATTTGCATATAGCCATGTCTAAACTGGGGTGGCCGAGTGAGCTTAAGAATGGTGATGGATTAAACCCAGATCAGTTGACTGGGGGTGAGTGTTTGATTTGCTCAAACGCTCCGTCCATCATCCCCTTTTGTATCGCTTTGTTCGCCCTATGTGTGGCAGGGTATGCTCAGACGTGAGTCCCTTGCTCACTTGGCCACTGGATTAAAGATAGCCTGGCTGATGAGGATTATGAATCCGAAACCGGTCCCAGGATGCTTGTTTCCGGTCCAGGGAAGACATGGCTTGGCAGTTCGGGCTGGACTGTTCCCATGAGGCACAGGGTCAGACTGATTTGCATATAGCCATGTCTGAACTGGGGTGGCCGAGTGAGCTAAAGAATGGTGATGGATTAAACCCAGATCAGTTGACAGAGGGTGAGTGTTTAATTTGCTCAAACGCTCTGTCCATCATCCCCTTTTGTATCGCTTTGTTCGCCCTAAGTGTGGCAGGGTATGCTCAGACGTGAGTCCCTTGCTCACTTGGCCACTGGATTCAAGATAGCCTGGCTGATGAGGATTATGAATCCGAAACCGGTCCCAGGATGCTTGTTTCCGGTCCATGGAAGACATGGCTTTTCAGTTCGGGCTGGACTGTTCCCATGAGGCACAGGTTCAGACTGATTTGCATATAGCCATGTCTGAACTGGGGTGGCCGAGTGAGCTAAAGAATGGTGATGGATTAAACCCAGATCAGTTGACTGGGGGTGAGTGTTAGATTTGCTCAAACGCTCCGTCCATCATCCTCTTTTTTACAGCTTTGTTCGCCCTAAGTGTGGCAGGGAATGCTCAGACGTGAGTCCCTTGCTCACTTGGCCACTGGATTCAAAATAGCCTGGCGGATGAGGATTATGAATCCGAAACCGGTCCCATGATGCTTGTTTCCGGTCCAGGGAAGACATGGCTTGGCAGTTCGGGCTGGACTGTTCCCATGAGGCACAGGGTCAAACTGATTTGCATATAGCCATGTCTGAACTGGGGTGGCCGATTGAGCTAAAGAATGGTGATGGATTAAACCCATATCAGTTGACTGGGGGTGAGTGTTTGATTTGCTCAAACGCTCCGTCCATCATCCCCTTTTGTATCGCTTTGTTCGCCCTAAGTGTGGCAGGGTATGCTCAGACGTGAGTCCCTTGCTCAATTGGCCACTGGATTCAAGATAGCCTGGCTGATGAGGATTATGAATCCGAAACTGGTCCCAGGATGCTTGTTTCCGGTCCAGGGAAGACATGGCTTGGCAGTTCGGGCTGGACTGTTCCCATGAGGCACAGGGTCAGACTGATTTGCATATAGCCATGTCTGAACTGGGGTGGCCGAGTGAGCTAAAGAATGGTGATGGATTAAACCCAGAGCAGTTCACTGGGGGTGAGTGTTTGATTTGCTCAAACGCTCCGTCCATCATCCCCTTTTGTATCGCTTTGTTCGCCCTAAATGTGGCAGGGTATGCTCAGACGTGAGTCCCTTGCTCACTTGGCCACTGGATTCAAGATAGCCTGGCTGATGAGGTTATGAATCCGAAACCGGTCCCAGGATGCTTGTTTCCGGTCCAGGGAAGACATGGCTTCGCAGTTCGGGCTGGACTGTGCCCATGAGGCACAGGGTCAGACTGATTTGCATATAGCCATGTCTGAACTGGGGTGGCCGAGTGAGCTTAAGAATGGTGATGGATTAAACCCAGATCAGTTGACTGGGGGTGAGTGTTTGATTTGCTCAAACGCTCCGTCCATCATCCCCTTTTGTATCGCTTTGTTCGCCCTAAGTGTGGCAGGGTATGCTCAGACGTGAGTCCCTTGCTCACTTGGCCACTGGATTCAAGATAGCCTGGCTGATGAGTATTATGAATCCGAAACCGGTCCCAGGATGCTTGTTTCCGGTCCAGGGAAGACATGGCTGGGCAGTTCGGGCTGGACTGTTCCCATGAGGCACAGGGTCAGACTGATTTGCATATAGCCATGTTTGAACTGGGGTGGCCGAGTGAGCTAAAGAATGGTGATGGATTAAACCCAGATCAGTTGACTGGGGGTGAGTGTTTGATTTGCTCAAACGCTCCGTCTATCATCCCCTTTTGTATCGCTTTGTTCACCCTAAGTGTGGCAGGCTATGCTCAGACGTGAGTCCCTTGCTCACTTGGACACTAGATTCAAGATAGCCTGGCTGAGGAGGATTATGAATCCGAAACTGGTCCCAGGATGCTTGTTTCCGGTCCAGGGTAGACATGGCTTGACAGTTCGGGCTGGACTGTTCCCATGAGGCACAGGGTCAGACTGATTTGCATATAGCCATGTCTGAACTGGGGTGGCCGAGTGAGCTAAAGAATGGTGATGGATTAAACCCAGATCAGTTGACTGGGGGTGAGTGTTTGACTTGCTCAAACGCTCCGTCCATCATCCCCTTTTGTACAGCTTTGTTCGCCCTAAGTGTGGCAGGGTATGCTCAGACGTGAGTCCCTTGCTCACTTGGCCACTAGATTCAAGATAGCCTGGCTGATGAGGATTATGAATCCAAAACCGGTCCCAGGATGCTTGTTTCCGGTCCAGGGAAGACATGGCTTGGCAGTTCGGGCTGGACTGTTCCCATGAGGCACAGGGTCAGACTGATTTGCATATAGCCATGTCTGAACTGGGGTGGCCGAGTGAGCTAAAGAATGGTGATGGATTAAACCCAGATCAGTTGACTGGGAGTGAGTGTTTGATTTGCTCAAACGCTCTGTCCATCATCCCCTTTTGTATCGCTTTGTTCGCCCTAAGTGTGGCAGGGTATGCTCAGACGTGAGTCCCTTGCTCACTTGGCCACTGGATTAATGATAGCCTGGCTGATGAGGATTATGAATCCGAAACCGGTCCCAGGATGCTTGTTTCCGGTCCAGGGAAGACATGGCTTTTCAGTTCGGGCTGGACTGTTCCCATGAGGCACAGGGTCAGACTGATTTGCATATAGCCATGTTTGAACTGGGGTGGCCGAGTGAGCTAAAGAATGGTGATGGATTAAACCCAGATCAGTTGACTGGGGGTGAGTGTTTGATTTGCTCAAACGCTCCGTCTATCATCCCCTTTTGTATCGCTTTGTTCACCCTAAGTGTGGCAGGCTATGCTCAGACGTGAGTCCCTTGCTCACTTGGACACTAGATTCAAGATATCCTGGCTGAGGAGGATTATGAATCCGAAACTGGTCCCAGGATGCTTGTTTCCGGTCCAGGGAAGACATGGCTTGACAGTTCGGGCTGGACTGTTCCCATGAGGCACAGGGTCAGACTGATTTGCATATAGCCATGTCTGAACTGGGGTGGCCGAGTGAGCTAAAGAATGGTGATGGATTAAACCCAGATCAGTTGACTGGGGGTGAGTGTTTGATTTGCTCAAACGCTCCGTCCATCATCCCCTTTTGTACAGCTTTGTTCGCCCTAAGTGTGGCAGGGTATGCTCAGACGTGAGTCCCTTGCTCACTTGGCCACTGGATTAAAGATAGCCTGGCTGATGAGGATTATGAATCCGAAACTGGTCCCAGGATGCTTGTTTCCGGTCCAGGGAAGACATGGCTTGGCAGTTCGGGCTGGACTGTTCCCATGAGGCACAGGGTCAGACTGATTTGCATATAGCCATGTTTGAACTGGGGTGGCCGAGTGAGCTAAAGAATGGTGATGGATTAAACCCAAATCAGTTGACTGGGGGTGAGTGTTTTATTTGCTCAAACGCTCAGTCTATCATCCCATTTTGTATCGCTTTGTTCGCCCTAAGTGTGGCAGGGTATGCTCAGACGTGAGTCCCTTGCTCACTTGGCCACTGGATTCAAGATAGCCTGGCTAAGGAGGATTATGAATCCGAAACTGGTCCCAGGATGCTTGTTTCCGGTCCAGGGAAGACATGGCTTGGCAGTTCGGGCTGGACTGTTCCCATGAGGCACAGGGTCAGACTGATTTGCATATAGCCATGTCTGAACTGGAGTGGCCGAGTGAGCTAAGGAATGGTGATGGATTAAACCCAGATCAGTTCACTGGGGGTGAGTGTTTGATTTGCTCAAACGCTCCTTCTATCATCCCCTTTTGTATCGCTTTGTTCGCCCTAAATGTGGCAGGGTATGCTCAGACGTGAGTCCCTTGCTCACTTGGCCACTGGATTCAAGATAGCCTGGCTGATGAGGATTATGAATCCGAAACCGGTCCCAGGATGCTTGTTTCCGGTCCAGGGAAGACATGGCTTGGCAGTTCGGGCTGGACTGTGCCCATGAGGCACAGGGTCAGACTGATTTGCATATAGCCATGTCTGAACTGGGGTGGCCGAGTGAGCTTAATAATGGTGATGGATTAAACCCAGATCAGTTGACTGGGGGTGAGTGTTTGATTTGCTCAAACGTTCTGTCCATCATCCCCTTTTGTATCGCTTTGTTCGCCCTAAGTGTGGCAGGGTATGCTCAGACGTGAGTCCCTTGCTCACTTGGCCACTGTATTCAAGATAGCCTGGCTGATGAGGATTATGAATCCGAAACCGGTCCCAGGATGCTTGTTTCCGGTCCAGGGAAGACATGGCTTTTCAGTTCGGGCTGGACTGTTCCCATGAGGCACAGGGTCAGACTGATTTGCATATAGCCATGTCTGAACTGGGGTGGCCGAGTGAGTTTAAGAATGGTGATGGATTAAACCCAGATCAGTTGACAGGGGGTGAGTGTTTGATTTGCTCAAACGCTCCGTCCATCATCCCCTTTTGTATCGCTTTGTTCGCCCTATGTGTGGCAGGGTATGCTCAGACGTGAGTCCCTTGCTCACTTGGCCACTGGATTAAAGATAGCCTGGCTGATGAGGATTATGAATCTGAAACCGGTCCCAGGATGCTTGTTTCCGGTCCAGGGAAGACATGGCTTGGCAGTTCGGGCTGGACTGTTCCCATGAGGCACAGGGTCAGACTGATTTGCATATAGCCATGTCTGAACTGGGGTGGCCGATTGAGCTAAAGAATGGTGATGGATTAAACCCATATCAGTTGACTGGGGGTGAGTGTTTGATTTGCTCAAACGCTCCGTCCATCATCCCCTTTTGTATCGCTTTGTTCGCCCTAAGTGTGGCAGGGTATGCTCAGACGTGAGTCCCTTGCTCACTTGGCCACTGGATTCAAGATAGCCTGGCTGATGAGGATTATGAATCCGAAACCGGTCCCAGGATGCTTGTTTCCGGTCCAGGGAAGACATGGCTTGGCAGTTCGGGCTGGACTGTTCCCATGAGGCACAGGGTCAGACTGATTTGCATATAGCCATGTCTGAACTGGGGTGGCCGAGTGAGCTAAAGAATGGTGATGGATTAAACCCAGATCAGTCCACTGGGGGTGAGTGTTTGATTTGCTCAAACGCTCCGTCCATCATCCCCTTTTGTATAGCTTTGTTCGCCCTAAATGTGGCAGGGTATGCTCAGACGTGAGTCCCTTGCTCACTTGGCCACTGGATTCAAGATAGCCTGGCTGCTGAGGATTATGAATCCGAAACCGGTCGCATGATGCTTGTTTCCGGTCCAGGGAAGACATGGCTTCGCAGTTCGGGCTGGACTGTGCCCATGAGGCACAGGGTCAGACTGATTTGCATATAGCCATGTCTGAACTGGGGTGGCCGAGTGAGCTTAAGAATGGTGATGGATTAAACCCAGATCAGTTGACTTGGGGTGAGTGTTTGATTTGCTCAAACGCTCCGTCCATCATCCCCTTTTGTATCGCTTTGTTCGCCCTATGTGTGGCAGGGTATGCTCAGACGTGAGTCCCTTGCTCACTTGGCCACTGGATTAAAGATAGCCTGGCTGATGAGGATTATGAATCCGAAACCGGTCCCAGGATGCTTGTTTCCGGTCCAGGGAAGACATTGCTTGGCAGTTCGGGCTGGACTGTTCCCATGAGGCACAGGGTCAGACTGATTTGCATATAGCCATGTCTGAACTGGGGTGGCCGAGTGAGCTAAAGAATGGTGATGGATTAAACCCAGATCAGTAGACAGGGGGTGAGTGTTTAATTTGCTCAAACGCTCTGTCCATCATCCCCTTTTGTATCGCTTTGTTCGCCCTAAGTGTGGCAGGGTATGCTCAGACGTGAGTCCCTTGCTCACTTGGCCACTGGATTCAAGATAGCCTGGCTGATGAGGATTATGAATCCGAAACCGGTCCCAGGATGCTTGTTTCCGGTCCATGGAAGACATGGCTTTTCAGTTTGGGCTGGACTGTTCCCATGAGGCACAGGGTCAGACTGATTTGCATATAGCCAAGTCTGAACTGGGGTGGCCGAGTGAGCTTAAGAATGGTGATGGATTAAACCCAGATCAGTTGACTGGGGGTGAGTGTTTGACTTGCTCAAACGCTCCGTCCATCATCCCCTTTTGTATAGCTTTGTTCGCCCTATGTGTGGCAGGGTATGCTCAGACGTGAGTCCCTTGCTCACTTGGCCACTGGATTAAAGATAGCCTGGCTGATGAGGATTATGAATCCGAAACCGGTCCCAGAATGCTTGTTTCCGGTCCAGGGAAGACATGGCTTGGCAGTTCGGGCTGGACTGTTCCCATGAGGCACAGGTTCAGACTGATTTGCATATAGCCATGTCTGAACTGGGGTGGCCGAGTGAGCTAAAGAATGGTGATGGATTAAACCCAGATCAGTTGACTGGGGGTGAGTGTTTGATTTGCTCAAACGCTCCGTCCATCATCCCCTTTTGTACAGCTTTGTTCGCCCTAAGTGTGGCAGGGAATGCTCAGACGTGAGTCCCTTGCTCACTCGGCCTGTGGTAAATAAATAAATAATACCTCTATTTTTGACTAGATATACAATAACAGATAGCTCAATAAATAAGAGTCAAGATTCGAGGTAGCTGGAGTTTGCAGGTTTAATACAGCATAAAGGACAGGAACAGGACAACCTGCACAGGAATAGGATGGCAGCTAGCTAGCCCTTAATAACAGTGCACAAGCATATATATACTTAAACAAAATACATGATGTTCAATACAATAGGCGTAGCAGTGGGCAGGGCCTGTAGCAGTCGCGAAAGATAAGGCTGAAAGTAGGTGTAACAAGAGGCGTGAACAGGGCGTATACATAGACATGTGATGTAAACGTAACAGAATATGTCATAAATGGGGCGGAAACATGGAGGGGGCTACCTAAGGAGCCGGGACCTCTAACCTAGCGGTGCGCGCAAACTGACAATGACGTGTTACTAGGGAGAAGCTGGGGGCTATGACTTCTGCGCTAGAAGAAGAGACTGAAGTCTGGAGAGTCAGAGCGACATGTACCTAAACACTATCTAGTATCTGATGTTTAGAGAACATGTTGATAGAATCCAAAAGTTATCAGGGTAAAGGCTAACAGACTCTTAAGACTGGTGCATGCATTATTCTACATGTAGTGCGTGTTGAGGAATATTGAATGACCATTAATACAGTATTTCTCTCAAATGGAGACGTAAAGGCTAGACCATGACGGAAACTATTGATGCGATTCAGTAGCTTAGGAATGCAGAGAAGGAGAGCTGGACTGATAACTAGAATCACAACATACTCTTGGCAGACTGGCAGGCAGAGCCAGGCCGAGCCGGGCACTGTGAGGCAGGAAGTAAGTGAAAGGTCAGGGATACAGGTGGGGGCTGTATCGCTCCTCGGAGAGGGTTCAGGAGACAGGAGCTGAATCTGAGTCCGGGCCCTTTTGAGGCCTAGAAACGGGGACTTTACAATGAAATAACGTGCACACTATGAAACGTGGCAACATAACTTTACATAGGCCTAATACTCGTAGCTTTCACGAGAACTAGAAACTGGCATACTAGAGTTGGACACAACTGTAATTGCGTCTTTAATCGATCATGGGGAATACATATGCATATTAATCATGCACATACAACATAACATGGGGAACACGTAGGGACACAGAACATGGCAAAATTTACTTTTCCACATTCCCTCCTTGTCACTACGTTTCCATCAGGAAACATCAATATTCATGATACCATCTATCATTTCATACAGTATCATTTGCTCGTCTCGAATTTTCTTGGAACGGGACTTAGGACTAGGACTTGGAATACAGGATGTAGCACAAATGCCGCAAATCGCAGGGCCACATTGTATACAGAGGCAGCAACTGAATATGATCGCTACTGCAATACCTAGAAAGGACAATACTTTCCATCCCCAGGCAGAAATTATACTCCAAAACCAACCGGACCATGTCCAGGTGCCTGGATTCTGGTGTAACTGATGGGCAATTTTATGAAGTCTGGTTATAGCTGAATAAACAGACGGCGCGTTATTAGGAATGAAAATGCAGCAACTAGATCCGATGACTCTACATGCTCCTCCTCTATCGGCCAGTATGACGTCAAGAACGAGACGATTTTGGAGCACGACAAATCTCATAGCAGATTGCTCTTCGGTTAAGTTACCTAGAGCAGAAGTAGTCTCATTCACTACTGCTTCAAGGGTTCTGGTCAATCTACGTATTAACTTACTATTCTGGATAGGTCCTATAAAGAAAAAGAAACCTTTATTGAAGTCTGTATACTGTTCTAGAGCAGTTTCAGTTTGATCGACAATTGGGGACTCGATCTCCCTTCTATGTCTAATGTGTACTAGATGTGTGTTTCTATGATAATCAGATGGGGCTAGAAAAACTGGTGGCAGTAGGAAGGCAATGTAACAGGTTCCCTCCCAATCGAGGGGCAGACGAACATATGCGGTCGGACCACAAACAAAATAAGAATGACGTGAGGCTTTGAAAATTTATTTATTTATTTATTTATTATTACATTTATTAAGCGCACAGCTACCCGGAGGTTTCCCGGCGCTAGGGCAAACTGAACGGTGGACAGAGGGAGGGACATTAGTTGTTAAAAAGCCATGTTTTTATTCCTTTACGGAATTTCAGAAAGCACGATTCCGTGCGCAAGGGTTGAGGAAGAGAATTCCATAAGGATGGGGCCAGCAGGGCAAACGAGCGGCCACCCATTTTGGCTCTGTTGATGCACGGAATTTTAAATTTGTTTTGTGACGAGGACCTGAGTGTACGAGGGGGAACATATTGCTGGACTAGAGCAGCAAGATAGCGCGGAGCTCTATCAGTCATGATTTTATGCATGTAGCAGAGTGCTTTAAAGTGCACTCTGCTTTCAATGCGCAACCAGTGCAGGTTACGCCTGTGATGAGTGACTGAGGATCTTGCGGGAAGGTGACAAATCAAACGAACTGCCATATTTTGAACCACTTGATATTTTCTGGTTACCTCTTTGGCAGCACCTAAGAGCAGGATGTTCCCATAGTCCAGGCGTGAGATGACAAGGGCCTGGACAACGGTCCTCAAGGTGTCTTTAGGCAGCATCCAAGTGATCTTTCTCAGCCACCTGATGATGGTAGTGCAGGTGGCCGCAACTTTCACAACATGATGTTTGAAAGTAAGTTGGTTATCGAAGATCACACCGAGGTTGCGAGCAGACACTGATGGAATGGGTAGGGGACCCATCTCCGGAGGCCAATGGTGAGGGCCCCAGAGAGAGGTGTCAGGTCCAAACAGGAGCAGCTCTGTTTTATCCCCGTTGAGCTTCAGTTTGTGCTTCAACATCCAGTCCGATATATGCTTTAATCCAATTTGGAGAGAGGAGGAAGGGAGGTTTTTGTTAGTAGAAAGTGAATAGATGACTTGAGTGTCATCTGCGTAGGAATAAATTGTGAGACCAGCCTGTTCGGCCAAGAACGCAAGAGGCCTTACGTACAGGTTAAAGAAAAGGGGACTGAGGATAGAGCCCTGGGGAACACCGTGAGAGGAAGGAAGGGTAGATGATACAGAGGTAGAAGAAAAAACCTGAAACGTGCGATCAGACAAAAAGTTAGCAATCCAGGCCAGGGCGGTACCACCAACACCGACTGCCTCCAGGGTGGATAATAAGATGGAATGGGAGACGGTGTCAAAAGCGGCACTCAAATCAAGCAAGATGAGTGCCACCGTCTCACCATTATCCACTTGGCGCCTGATGGTTTCTGACACGCCAAGGAGAGTAGTTTCCGTGGAGAAACCAGCCCTGAAACCGGACTGAGATCCATGGAGAAAATTGGAGGATTCAACAAAAGAGCTAAGTAAGGAATTAACATGTTTCTCCAAAATCTTGGAGAAACAGGAAAGCAAAGAAATAGGGCGAAAGTTGGAAGGATTGTTGGGATCAGCATTGGCCTTTTTTAATAGTGGTACCACCATTGCGTGCTTCCATTCATTCGGAATAGTCGCTTCTACCAATGAGGCGTTAAGGACATCCAAAATAATGTGAAGTAGAACTGGGTCAAGGGAGCCCAGAACTTGAGGGGGGAGAGGGTCCAGGGGAGAGCCAGATTTAATGTCCTGAAGGTATTTTAGAATAGATTTCCCACTGTCACGATACTTGACAATAGTAGAACAATCACTATGTCCTACATGTGCGGAACCATTATTTCTGACACATAATTCGCCTTTGACTGGTAGTACTGAAATAGCAGGTAAGTCTGGAGTAGGATCAGACTGAACATTCAGGACCATGAAATTCGAAGAATAATTACCTAAGTTATAAACTTCATTTTCTAGATCTAACCCTGTTCTGTGGGGAAGACCTTGCTTGTCTGGAAAACATGTACTATTCAGAAGGGACATATCATTTGAAGATGACGTTAACATGGACCAGGCTCCACACGAACCATTATGTGAAAACGGATAAGGAAACAGTGGCAGAACTCCCTTCGGTGTCTGGAAAGGGGGGAGTCGACCACACACCCAACAATTAGTGGCATTGCTGGTCTGGTGTGAATAATGTAACATACGGATAAATGTATTGTTGCGCATAGCAAGACGATAGGATAGTTCGTGAGGAGGCAGATCACTAAATGTGTGCTCTACTGTAGCATTAGAAAACATATTTACATGAGAAATTGGGAAACATAAATGAAATGCATAACTTGTGCAGGTAACCATCAAACTCAAAAACAATATAAAACTTAGAAAAATGATACATCGGATTGAGTTCTGACTAACTCTCTCACTATGGGGGTCTATCTCATACATGTCAGATACCTGTCTAACCGTTTCACCCGAGGGGGACTTAGACAATTAAACTGGCTGACTTATTTTACTAGACCGGAGCTTCTGTTTATACTCCTGCTGCGGAGTTTTCTCTAACAGGGAGGGCTTTGAATCAAAGTCAATAGCGGGACAGTCCTTGAGAATAGGGCAGTTTTTAGACTCGGAAGTGTCTGTAGAAGTATCATTGAATGTTTTAGTTCTTAATCCATGAAATTTCTTGACGTGAGACAGATGCACCCAGCCTTTTCTGCCTTCCAACTTTACGGCCGTGCGGGTGGTCAGAAGGACTAGCTTCGGCTCCTTCCAGCGAGGTTCCAGCGGACTTGAACGATCAAAGTTTCGGATTAAGACCAGGGTGCCGGGAAGGATCTCGTGTGGCTTGACTTCAGTATTGTCGGGAAATGCAGCGGCAACCTGTGAACGACAAGAGTGTAGGGCAGACATCAAGGAAGCTAGGTAATCTGTCAGCATATTACTGGAAACATCTGTAATACTTCGTGGTCTAGGTGTACCCCACATGTTCGGGGGGCGGCCGAATACGACCTCATAAGGGGACAGACCTGATCTGGAATGTGCGACCATGCGCATATAAAACAAAGCAACTGGCAAGGCAACTAACCAGTCTACACCTTTTTCTTGACAGACTTTGGCAATACGGATTTTCAAGGTTTGATTATGTCTCTCTACGAGACCGGCTGCTTCTGGATGGCGTACACAATGGAACTTCCACTGGTACCCTAACAACAGGGAAACGTGCTTCATTAGTTCAGATGAGAATGGCTGGCCGTTATCAGAATATACGACCCTTGGGAGTCCATAGCGGGGGAAAAATTCACGAACCAACTGCTTGGCAGTGGTCGCGGCTGTGTAATCTGGGACTGGATATGCTTCTGTCCACCTGGACAAAGCGCATACAACTACAAGGACATACTTGAAACCTCGACATCGCTCCATCTGAATATAATCCATCTGGAGGACTTCAAAAGGGTGGTCAGGGGGCTGGAATCCACCTTGTTCCACCGGGACACTTTTACCTGGATTGAACTGGCAACATATCATACAGGTACGGACTTTCTGCTTGGCTGCAGCTCACAAATGCTTGTTGAACCAAATGTTCTGGATACTGTCTAACATGGCTTTTTCTCCTAAGTGTGCTGGACTATGTGCGGTATTGATAATGACTTGAACCATTGAGTCGGGGAGAAACCATGTGGCTTTTCCCTTTGTCACCCATCCCTGATCTGTCTGGACCCCTCCTTGTTCGGACCATTTCTTGATTTCTTCGGGAGTAGCATGTAACTGTATGTCTATGACATCTTGAGTAGGGTCCTTAACTGTCATACAAGTAGTCTGTTCTAGAGTGGATGTCGGTGTCTTGTTAACTGGTATGTCTGGTGTCTGTGCTGTAAGCTTGGCTGTTCGATCTGCTAGATCATTACCTTGGGAAATAATGTCAGTAACTTTCGTGTGTGCTTTGCACTTCATGATAGCGATAGATGTCGGTAAATGTATTGCATCTAACAGAGCTTGAATAAGGAAACCATGCTGAATCTTGGTTCCATGAGAAGTCATGAAACCTCTCTCTTGCCAGAGCACTCCAAAGTCGTGTACGACTCCGAATGCGTAGCGTGAATCTGTGTAAATATTAACTTTCAGGTTCTTGGCATGTATGCAGGCTTGTGTCAGAGCGACTAGCTCTGCTGCTTGAGCAGACAGGGTGTCAATACGGTGTGTTTCAATAACTTCAGTGTCAGTAGTCACTGCATACGCGGCTACTAGTTCTCCTGTACTTGTTCTCATACATGAACCATCTCCATAAAGTGTCAGGTCGGGATCTGGTAGTGGAATATCTGTCAGGTCTTGTCTTGGCTTTGTCATGGTGTTAACTACTTCCACACAGTCATGTGTGGCAGGATTTGAAGTAACTGACGGTAACAGTGTAGCAGGATTTAGAACGTTGCAGCGTCTGATTTCTATGTGTGGCTGGAACAGTGTCAGTTCATAACCTGTCAAACGTGCAATTGTCAAGTGCTGAGTCTGTGTTCGGTTTAAAAGAACTTCCACGGAGTGTGGAACTTGTACTGTCAAGGAGTGTCCTAATACTATGGAATCACTTTGTCTGATAGCTAGTGCTGTGGCTGCAACTGACTTGAGGCACGCAGGCAAAGCCTGGGCTACTGGATCTAATGTGCTCGAAAAATAAGCACAGGGCTTGTATTGTCCGGCTTGATCTTGTGTGAGAACAGATAATGCTGTACCATCACGTTCTGTGACAAAAAGTGTAAAAGGCTTACTGTAGTTCGGTGTAGCTAGAACAGGAGCTTGGCATAAAGCTTTCTTCAACTCATTAAAACTAAGTGTATGTTCAGATGTCCAAGGGAGGACAGTCGATACGGCTGCCTCCTGTGTCGTTAACTGTATCAGTGGCTTGGCTAGAAATGCATACTGAGGAATCCATTGTCTACAATAAGAAGTGAGGCCGATAAAAGCTCGTACCTCCTTCTGTGTCCTGGGCTGTGGAAGACTCGCTATTAACTGGATGCGATCGGGTGTCAACTGCCTACCCCACTTGGACAGTAAGTGGCCTAAGTAGATCACTTGCTGGACACAGAATTGAAGCTTCGAAGGGGACACCTTGTGCCCCATCTCGGCTAGGAAATACAGGACTGTAAGTGATGCTCGCTCGCAAGCACGTTCAGACCGGGCTGTGATCAGTAGATCATCGACATACTGGAGCAGGGCAGTGTCAGCTGGCATGTGAATATTGTCTAGTTGTCTCTTAAGTGCTTGACTGTAAATACTAGGACTTTCTGTGAAACCTTGAGGAGCTCGTGTAAATTTATAGCTCCTTCCATTTAAACAAAAACCGAAAAGGTACTGGCTATCTGGATGAATTGGAACACTGAAAAATGCATTCTTGAGATCGATTACTGTGAAAAATATTGCCTCAGAATCAATGGCTGTCAATAGAGATGAGATATCTGGGACTACTGGGTACTGGGGAATAATACATTTATTGAGTTCTCGAAGGTCAATCACTAATCGATATACTGGGGGTGCATTTGGATCAGTACGTTTCATGACTGGAATGATAGGAGAATTACATACATTGGAGTCAGTTTCTACAACTACTCCTTGAGCCATAAGCTCGTCAATAATTTTGGATAAGGCTGCTACAGCCTCAGGTGGCAATCTGTACTGTCTGATTCGTGGCAGGACTATACCTTGCTTGAGAGTCACACGATGGGGTGTGATTTGCATGAAACCAACATCAGTTGGACCTTGCGCCCATAGATGCTGCGGAACATTAGACAATCTTGGATCAAAATCACGCAAAACATAGTGACCCTTGAAGTCACGCAAAAACAAACGTATTCCCTCTGGGGAACAGCAAATAACTGCACCTAATTCTTTCAGTGTCTTAATACCTAACAAATTTTCTGGACATGACTTCGTAAGTAATAGATCAGTAGTTCGGGACAATGGACCTACTTCTAGAGTAACTGGTTTTGATATCTCGTTTACAATAGGCTTTCCTGAAAATCCAAGGGAAACATTTCTAGAGCCTGAGAGCGGAGCCCCTGGAACCTCGTCGTGACTTATAGTAGTCCTACTTGCCCCTGTATCAATCAAAAACTTTCTGTCTTTCCCTAATACTTGACTATGTACATAGGGACCTTCTTGATCTACAGGAATCTCGATGAGAGGCAAACCTACCTCCCTCTCTAGGCTGTTTCATGAATACGCTTGATACTCTGGATACTCTGTCTGTGCATACTGGTACATCTGCTGTGTAACATGCTGTGTTGCAGCGATAGGCTGCGGTGCTGTAACTGTCTGTTGTGCATTCTGTGGCTGAGAAGTCTGTGAAACTTGTTCTTGTCTAGGCGGACGTGGTCTTTCTTTAGTTTTACCAGTGGCTATGTTGTGTTTCAGAACTGCACACTCGTTTATAAAATGACCTGGCTGTTTACAATAATTGCATGTCCCTTTAACGGGAGCTGCAGGATGACTGGCTTGATTCGGACCCCTCTTCTGACTGTCTTGAGGAACAGATTGTGCAACTAGTACTTTCATTTTTGTGTCTTTCATACGTCTTCTCTCGTGTTCTTGCTCTTCTCTGATTCTATTCTGGTGATACTGGAGCATCTGTAACATCTGGGACGGAGAACTAGCTTGCCATGTACTTTCGACTTTGAAAACTCGATTCTTAACTTGTGGACTTGAATTCTCGACTAATTTAGTAACAAAAAGATGAGGGTATGACTCGCTACTCGTCTTTAAACCACTGTTTATTATAAAACATTTCTCAAATCTAGAATAAAAATCACTAGTGTCTTCGTCTTGTTTCTGTTTACATGCTGAGATTGCATCCCAGTCTTCCTTTTTAGTGGCTAATAACCTAGGCAAAACCTGTATCAATAGTTCTGGTAATTCTTTACATTTATCTCCAAGACCGGTACCTGGTACTCGTATCTTATCTTCAGCTTCTAGAGCTGTCCAATCGATCTTTTTCTCTCCCACCTCCCAATCTTTTTCCTTGAGTTTTTCATATATGCCCGCGGGCAACAGGACTTTTAACATTTTAATAATATCTGGATACGTGTATTCTCCCATACGGAGCATGTCTTTTAATTCTCGGTGGAACCCTGCTGGATCTTTGTCGTGACAGGGAATTAATTTCTTCATCTCTAAGAGTTCCATCTTGGTAACTGGGGTGTAAACAAATACTCGTTGCATTTCACCACCCGCTGTCCTAACTGGGTGTACTTCTCGTAACGGATGCTGTCTGTCTATGTAAAACGGTTTACTTTCCGGGGGTGAGACATGAACAAAATGCGGGTTCAAAAACGTTCTATATTTGTGGTGCTGTTCTAGAATGACACTAATTAAATCGGTACCTAAGCCTTTCCATCTATACTGGAGTAACTCGTTCAGGACATCATGTAACGGACCTGGATCAGAATGTTGACCCTCATACAGTGTAATGAGGTGCTGGATCATATACATACCCACCAGTCGCTGCTCGGCTGGGGGCAGTTTCAGAAACATTTGTGCCACTATTTCGTCTGGAAAAGTGGTAGAATCAGTAATCCATCGGACTGCTGATCGGGCTAGTTCTTGTTCATGCATAGTACTTAATTCACTATAACCGATTCGTGATTTCAGAATTTGATCGGTAGCTTGAAATACCTGTTCTAGAGAGCCTTGTTCTGGTGCTGGATGATGAAAGACTTTCTGGTGTTCTAGGCGTAAATGTCGGTCTGGAAATCTAAATTTACCTACATACGCTATTCTGGCGGGATTCTCGTCGTCTACCTCTTCAGTAGAAGAGTCATTTTCTTTCTCGCTTCCTAGAGCTTCTTTGCGTTGTTCGTGTAACCTTATTATTTCTTTACGAATTTTCTTGTACATACTCTCTATACTATTGAGTGTCTTGTGCTTACCCTCGGCTATATTATCACTCCACCTTGTCAGAATTTTCATTTCGTTCGGATCTTTAGTCGGGGAATCTTGTTCCCTAATTAAACAATTGATCAGAAACTTTAATAACATGAACTGGATCTCAGCTTTCCTGAGAGACATGACTTCACCAATACTTTCTGGATCTTGTCCTGTACGGATGAAACGATACATTCTGTCTAGATCTTCTTTCATATTCGGTAGGGTGACCAAATACTCGGACACCTGCCTTATACGCACGGAATATATAACCATACTATCCTCGCCTGGGACTGGATCATAACAGCATTCAGTAAGAGCTCGCCTGATTTCTGCAATGGACTGATATTTGGGCGTACGCTGTAACGCACGTTCATGTAACTCGACTGGCCCTAGACGTCTATTTGGCGGCGGGGTACCAGGAGGACCTCCTCCCGCGGCCCCTGAACTGGAATCGTCGACTGATACTCTTCGTGCTGGCAGAGTGACTGATATAGTGGGTACTTGTAATGTGGGCTGGACCGGGGTTACCGTAACAGGTACTGCAACAGGTGCCCCGGTGACTGGGGGACCATGAATTACATTATTTACAGGAGCTGGTGGAACAGGATTTGCATATTCCGGGACTGTGTCGTCCAAATAGGACGAGAGAAAAATATCAGCTGCGGTCGGTTTGTGACGTAGCTTGGTCGGAACTAATGGCGGCGGAAAATTACTGGATGCCTCCGGGGTTGCTTTTGGCAAGCCCTCGGCAAGAAGAGGATACATACCCTTAATGAGGGCATTTCTCTGTCTGTCTGACTGTTCGGTTTTAACTCGTTCACCTATTTCATTTAATTCCCTTTCTTGGGCTCTTTCTAAGGATTCTCGACTTAATTCTGACTTTCTGATTTCTTTTTCGGTTCTTTTATGAGATTCTTTGCGCCATAACTCGATGGCATCTTTCTGTGACTGTCTGGCTTTCTTTTTCCATAATGCTTCTTCTACTCGCATGATGCACTCGGCATCCCATGTACCCGATACGGGCCATCTATACTTTTCTTCTAACTGTTTGGTGTACTCCACCCATAAATCTAGATACAATATGGCACTTATGCCATGCTTTTGATACATAAAATGACCTGGACTGTCCCTAGGCGGGACAGGAACTGCCTCTTCTAACAGACCTTTTCTAGTTTTTAACTGACGTAACTTGGAAAATAGAGGCATGACTAGGCTGGAGTCTAGGCACAATACAATACACAATGAACACAATAATTACTGAAGATACACCACTTTCATACCACGACATTGAAATACATGAATGACATTTAAAATAACAGTTCTGACAAAATACTACCTGGAATACTGAAAACAGAATACATGACTTTCTCGAGAACAGAATGGACTAGAACAGAAACTAGATGCACTGCTAAAACAGTACGAAACTTACCGGTCTCATAAAGAGACACGCCAGGACCCGCATCCACCTAAGTGGACACTTCGTGTTGGATCTGTGTACCCCAAACCCACGGACCAGAGACAATGCAATTGACCCTGTCTAGATACTACCCCAGCAACGGTACTCACCGGGCAGCAAGAACGGAAGGCCTCGGACTGGACTGGACTGCTACAACGCCGGACGGACGAACTTCGGACTTCTGTTACGGGTGGGCCTCCGGGTACCTCGGACCTTGGACTCTCGGCTTGGGCTCTGGTCGGGACTCGCCGCGTTCCTCCACCGCCTCGTCTGGATGCTGGACCGCAACCTCCGTCTCCTCCGTGGGCCTGAGGGATACTTGAAGCAGAAATATCTGCACGTGCACGGTATGGTTCCGTCACGGCTGCAGAGGATCAGGGGGCTTGCGTGGCTTCACCGGCGCGTGGGGAAAGGGCAAGTCCCTATTCGGGCGCCATTATGTGGTAAATAAATAAATAATACCTCTATTTTTGACTAGATATACAATAACAGATAGCTCAATAAATAAGAGTCAAGATTCGAGGTAGCTGGAGTTTGCAGGTTTAATACAGCATAAAGGACAGGAGCAGGACAACCTGCACAGGAATAGGATGGCAGCTAGCTAGCCCTTAATAACAGTGCACAAGCATATATATACTTAAACAAAATACATGATGTTCAATACAATAGGCGTAGCAGTGGGCAGGGCCTGTAGCAGTCGCGAAAGATAAGGCTGAAAGTAGGTGTAACAAGAGGCGTGAACAGGGCGTATACATAGACATGTGATGTAAACGTAACAGAATATGTCATAAATGGGGCGGAAACATGGAGGGGGCTACCTAAGGAGCCGGGACCTCTAACCTAGCGGTGCGCGCAAACTGACAATGACGTGTTACTACGGAGAAGCTGGGGGCTATGACTTCTGCGCTAGAAGAAGAGACTGAAGTCTGGAGAGTCAGAGCGACATGTACCTAAACACTATCTAGTATCTGATGTTTAGAGAACATGTTGATAGAATCCAAAAGTTATCAGGGTAAAGGCTAACAGACTCTTAAGACTGGTGCATGCATTATTCTACATGTAGTGCGTGTTGAGGAATATTGAATGACCATTAATACAGTATTTCTCTCAAATGGAGACGTAAAGGCTAGACCATGACGGAAACTATTGATGCGATTCAGTAGCTTAGGAATGCAGAGAAGGAGAGCTGGACTGATAACTAGAATCACAACATACTCTTGGCAGACTGGCAGGCAGAGCCAGGCCGAGCCGGGCACTGTGAGGCAGGAAGTAAGTGAAAGGTCAGGGATACAGGTGGGGGCTGTATCGCTCCTCGGAGAGGGTTCAGGAGACAGGAGCTGAATCTGAGTCCGGGCCCTTTTGAGGCCTAGAAACGGGGACTTTTCAATGAAATAACGTGCACACTATGAAACGTGGCAACATAACTTTACATAGGCCTAATACTCGTAGCTTTCACGAGAACTAGAAACTGGCATACTAGAGTTGGACACAACTGTAATTGCCTCTTTAATCGATCATGGGGAATACATATGCATATTAATCATGCACATACAACATAACATGGGGAACACGTAGGGACACAGAACATGGCAAAATTTACTTTTCCACAGGCCACTGGATTCAAGATAGTCTGGCTGATGAGGATTATGAATCCGAAACTGGTTCCAGGATGCTTGTTTCCGGTCCAGGGAAGACATGGCTTGGCAGTTCGGGCTGGACTGTTCCCATGAGGCACAGGGTCAGACTGATTTGCATATAGCCATGTCTGAACTGGGGTGGCCGATTGAGCTAAACAATGGTGATGGATTAAACCCATATCAGTTGAATGGGGGTGAGTGTTTGATTTGCTCAAATGCTCCGTCCATCATCCCCTTTTGTATCGCTTTGTTCGCCCTAAGTGTGGCAGGGTATGCTCAGACGTGAGGCCCTTGCTCACTTGGCCACTGGATTCAAGATAGCCTGGCTGATGAGGATTATGAATCCGAAACCGGTCCCAGGATTTTTGTTTCCGGTCCAGGGAAGACATGGCTTGGCAGTTCGGGCTTGACTGTTCCCATGAGGCACAGGGTCAGACTGATTTGCATATAGCCATGTCTGAACTGGGGTGGCCGAGTGAGCTAAAGAATGGTGATGGATTAAACCCAGATCAGTTGACTGGGGGTGAGTGTTTGATTTGCTCAAACGCTCCGTCCATCATCCCCTTTTGTATCGCTTTGTTCGCCCTAAGTTTGGCAGGGTATGCTCAGATGTGAGTCCCTTGCTCACTTGGCCACTGGATTCAAGATAGCCTGGCTGATGAGGATTATGAATCCGAAACCGGTCCCAGGATGCTTGTTTCCGGTCCAGGGAAGACATGGCTCGGCAGTTCGTGCTTGACTGTTCCAATGAGGCACAGGGTCAGACTGATTTGCATATAGCCATGTTTGAACTGGGGTGGCCGAGTGAGCTAAAGAATGGTGATGGATTAAACCCAGATCAGTTGACTGGGGGTGAGTGTTTGATTTGCTCAAATGCTCCGTCCATCATCCCCTTTTGTATCGCTTTGTTCGCCGTAAGTGTGACAGTGTATGCTCAGACGTGAGTCCCTTGCTCACTTGGCCACTGGATTCAAGATAGCCTGGCTGATGAGGATTATGAATCCGAAACCGGTCCCAGGATGCTTGTTTCCGGTCCAGGGAAGACATGGCTTGGCAGTTCGGGCTGGACTGTTCCCATGAGGCACAGGGTCAGACTGATTTGCATATAGCCATGTCTGAACTGGGGTGGCCGAGTGAGCTAAAGAATGGTGATGGATTAAACCCAGATCAGTTGACTGGGGGTGAGTGTTTGATTTGCTCAAACGCTCCGTCCATCATCCCCTTTTGTATCGCTTTGTTCGCCCTAAATGTGGCAGGGTATGCTCAGACGTGAGTCCCTTGCTCACTTGGCCACTGGATTCAAGATAGCCTGGCTGATGAGGATTATGAATCCGAAACCGGTCGCAGGATGCTTGTTTCCGGTCCAGGGAAGACATGGCTTCGCAGTTCGGGCTGGACTGTGCCCATGAGGCACAGGGTCAGACTGATTTGCATATAGCCATGTCTGAACTGGGGTGGCCGAGTGAGCTTAAGAATGGTGATGGATTAAACCCAGATCAGTTGACTGGGGGTGAGTGTTTGATTTGCTCAAACGCTCCGTCCATCATCCCCATTTTGTATCACTTTGTTCGCCCTATGTGTGGCAGGGTATGCTCAGACGTGAGTCCCTTGCTCACTTGGCCACTGGATTAAAGATAGCCTGGCTGATGAGGATTATGAATCCGAAACCGGTCCCAGGATGCTTGTTTCCGGTCCAGGGAAGACATTGCTTGGCAGTTCGGGCTGGACTGTTCCCATGAGGCACAGGGTCAGACTGATTTGCATATAGCCATGTCTGAACTGGGGTGGCCGAGTGAGCTAAAGAATGGTGATGGATTAAACCCAGATCAGTAGACAGGGGGTGAGTGTTTAATTTGCTCAAACGCTCTGTCCATCATCCCCTTTTGTATCGCTTTGTTCGCCCTAAGTGTGGCAGGGTATGCTCAGACGTGAGTCCCTTGCTCACTTGGCCACTGGATTCAAGATAGCCTGGCTGATGAGGATTATGAATCCGAAACCGGTCCCAGGATGCTTGTTTCCGGTCCATGGAAGACATGGCTTTTCAGTTTGGGCTGGACTGTTCCCATGAGGCACAGGGTCAGACTGATTTGCATATAGCCAAGTCTGAACTGGGGTGGCCGAGTGAGCTTAAGAATGGTGATGGATTAAACCCAGATCAGTTGACTGGGGGTGAGTGTTTGATTTGCTGAAATGCTCCGTCCATCATCCCCTTTTGTATAGCTTTGTTCGCCCTATGTGTGGCAGGGTATGCTCAGACGTGAGTCCCTTGCTCACTTGGCCACTGGATTAAAGATAGCCTGGCTGATGAGGATTATGAATCCGAAACCGGTCCCAGAATGCTTGTTTCCGGTCCAGGGAAGACATGGCTTGGCAGTTCGGGCTGGACTGTTCCCATGAGGCACAGGTTCAGACTGATTTGCATATAGCCATGTCTGAACTGGGGTGGCCGAGTGAGCTAAAGAATGGTGATGGATTAAACCCATATCAGTTGAATGGGGGTGAGTGTTTGATTTGCTCAAATGCTCCGTCCATCATCCCATTTTGTATCGCTTTGTTCGCCCTAAGTGTGGCAGGGTATGCTCAGACGTGAGTCCCTTGCTCACTTGGCCACTGGATTCAAGATAGCCTGGCTGATGAGGATTATGAATCCGAAACCGGTCCCAGGATTTTTGTTTCCGGTCCAGGGAAGGCATGGCTTGGCAGTTCGGGCTTGACTGTTCCCATGAGGCACAGGGTCAGACTGATTTGCATATAGCCATGTCTGAACTGGGGTGGCCGAGTGAGCTAAAGAATGGTGATGGATTAAACCCAGATCAGTTGACTGGGGGTGAGTGTTTGATTTGCTCAAACGCTCCGTCCATCATCCCCTTTTGTATCGCTTTGTTCGCCGTAAGTGTGACAGTGTATGCTCAGACGTGAGTCCCTTGCTCACTTGGCCACTGGATTCAAGATAGCCTGGCTGATGAGGATTATGAATCCGAAACCGGTCCCAGGATGCTTGTTTCCGGTCCAGGGAAGACATGGCTTGGCAGTTCGGGCTGGACTGTTCCCATGAGGCACAGGGTCAGACTGATTTGCATATAGCCATGTCTGAACTGGGGTGGCCGAGTGAGCTAAAGAATGGTGATGGATTAAACCCAGATCAGTTGACTGGGGGTGAGTGTTTGATTTGCTCAAACGCTCCGTCCATCATCCCCTTTTGCATCGCTTTGTTCGCCCTAAGTGTGGCAGGGTATGCTCAGACGTGAGTCCCTTGCTCACTTGGCCACTGGATTCAAGATAGCCTGGCTGATGAGGATTATGAATCCGAAACCGGTCCCAGGATGCTTGTTTCCGGTCCATGGAAGACATGGGTTTTCAGTTTGGGCTGGACTGTTCCCATGAGGCACAGGGTCAGACTGATTTGCATATAGCCAAGTCTGAACTGGGGTGGCCGAGTGAGCTTAAGAATGGTGATGGATTAAACCCAGATCAGTTGACTGGGGGTGAGTGTTTGATTTGCTCAAACGCTCCGTCCATCATCCCCTTTTGTATAGCTTTGTTCGCCCTATGTGTGGCAGGGTATGCTCAGACGTGAGTCCCTTGCTCACTTGGCCACTGGATTAAAGATAGCCTGGCTGATGAGGATTATGAATCCGAAACCGGTCCCAGAATGCTTGTTTCCGGTCCAGGGAAGACATGGCTTGGCAGTTCGGGCTGGACTGTTCCCATGAGGCACAGGTTCAGACTGATTTGCATATAGCCATGTCTGAACTGGGGTGACCGAGTGAGCTAAAGAATGGTGATGGATTAAACCCAGATCAGTTGACTGGGGGTGAGTGTTTGATTTGCTCAAACGCTCCGTCCATCATCCCCTTTTGTACAGCTTTGTTCGCCCTAAGTGTGGCAGGGAATGCTCAGACGTGAGTCCCTTGCTCACTTGGCCACTGGATTCAAGATAGTCTGGCTGATGAGGATTATGAATCCGAAACCGGTTCCAGGATGCTTGTTTCCGGTCCAGGGAAGACATGGCTTGGCAGTTCGGGCTGGACTGTTCCCATGAGGCACAGGGTCAGACTGATTTGCATATAGCCATGTCTGAACTGGGGTGGCCGATTGAGCTAAACAATGGTGATGGATTAAACCCATATCAGTTGAATGGGGGTGAGTGTTTGATTTGCTCAAATGCTCCGTCCATCATCCCCTTTTGTATCGCTTTGTTTGCCCTAAGTGTGGCAGGGTATGCTCAGACGTGAGTCCCTTGCTCACTTGGCCACTGGATTCAAGATAGCCTGGCTGATGAGGATTATGAATCCGAAACCGGTCCCAGGATTTTTGTTTCCGGTCCAGGGAAGACATGGCTTGGCAGTTCGGGCTTGACTGTTCCCATGAGGCACAGGGTCAGACTGATTTGCATATAGCCATGTCTGAACTGGGGTGGCTGAGTGAGCTAAAGAATGGTGATGGATTAAACCCAGATCAGTTGACTGGGGGTGAGTGTTTGATTTGCTCAAACGCTCCGTCCATCATCCCCTTTTGTATCGCTTTGTTCGCCCTAAGTTTGGCAGGGTATGCTCAGATGTGAGTCCCTTGCTCACTTGGCCACTGGATTCAAGATAGCCTGGCTGATGAGGATTATGAATCCGAAACCGGTCCCAGGATGCTTGTTTCCGGTCCAGGGAAGACATGGCTTGGCAGTTCGGGCTGGACTGTTCCCATGAGGCACAGGGTCAGACTGATTTGCATATAGCCATGTCTGAACTGGGGTGGCCGAGTGAGCTAAAGAATGGTGATGGATTAAACCCAGATCAGTTGACTGGGGGTGAGTGTTTGATTTGCTCAAACGCTCCGTCCATCATCCCCTTTTGTATCGCTTTGTTCGCCCTAAATGTGGCAGGGTATGCTCAGACGTGAGTCCCTTGCTCACTTGGCCACTGGATTCAAGATAGCCTGGCTGATGAGGATTATGAATCCGAAACCGGTCGCAGGATGCTTGTTTCCGGTCCAGGGAAGACATGGCTTCGCAGTTCGGGCTGGACTGCGCCCATGAGGCACAGGGTCAGACTGATTTGCATATAGCCATGTCTGAACTGGGGTGGCCGAGTGAGCTTAAGAATGGTGATGGATTAAACCCAGATCAGTTGACTGGGGGTGAGTGTTTGATTTGCTCAAACGCTCCGTCCATCATCCCCTTTTTGTATCGCTTTGTTCGCCCTATGTGTGGCAGGGTATGCTCAGACATGAGTCCCTTGCTCACTTGGCCACTGGATTAAAGATAGCCTGGCTGATGAGGATTATGAATCCGAAACCGGTCCCAGGATGCTTGTTTCCGGTCCAGGGAAGACATTGCTTGGCAGTTCGGGCTGGACTGTTCCCATGAGGCACAGGGTCAGACTGATTTGCATATAGCCATGTCTGAACTGGGGTGGCCGAGTGAGCTAAAGAATGGTGATGGATTAAACCCAGATCAGTAGACAGGGGGTGAGTGATTAATTTGCTCAAACGCTCTGTCCATCATCCCCTTTTGTATCGCTTTGTTCGCCCTAAGTGTGGCAGGGTATGCTCAGACGTGAGTCCCTTGCTCACTTGGCCACTGGATTCAAGATAGCCTGGCTGATGAGGATTATGAATCCGAAACCGGTCCCAGGATGCTTGTTTCCGGTCCATGGAAGACATGGCTTTTCAGTTTGGGCTGGACTGTTCCCATGAGGCACAGGGTCAGACTGATTTGCATATAGCCAAGTCTGAACTGGGGTGGCCGAGTGAGCTTAAGAATGGTGATGGATTAAACCCAGATCAGTTGACTGGGGGTGAGTGTTTGATTTGCTGAAATGCTCCGTCCATCATCCCCTTTTGTATAGCTTTGTTCGCCCTATGTGTGGCAGGGTATGCTCAGACGTGAGTCCCTTGCTCACTTGGCCACTGGATTAAAGATAGCCTGGCTGATGAGGATTATGAATCCGAAACCGGTCCCAGAATGCTTGTTTCCGGTCCAGGGAAGACATGGCTTGGCAGTTCGGGCTGGACTGTTCCCATGAGGCACAGGTTCAGACTGATTTGCATATAGCCATGTCTGAACTGGGGTGGCCGAGTGAGCTAAAGAATGGTGATGGATTAAACCCATATCAGTTGAATGGGGGTGAGTGTTTGATTTGCTCAAATGCTCCGTCCATCATCCCATTTTGTATCGCTTTGTTCGCCCTAAGTGTGGCAGGGTATGCTCAGACGTGAGTCCCTTGCTCACTTGGCCACTGGATTCAAGATAGCCTGGCTGATGAGGATTATGAATCCGAAACCGGTCCCAGGATTTTTGTTTCCGGTCCAGGGAAGGCATGGCTTGGCAGTTCGGGCTTGACTGTTCCCATGAGGCACAGGGTCAGACTGATTTGCATATAGCCATGTCTGAACTGGGGTGGCCGAGTGAGCTAAAGAATGGTGATGGATTAAACCCAGATCAGTTGACTGGGGGTGAGTGTTTGATTTGCTCAAACGCTCCGTCCATCATCCCCTTTTGTATCGCTTTGTTCGCCGTAAGTGTGACAGTGTATGCTCAGACGTGAGTCCCTTGCTCACTTGGCCACTGGATTCAAGATAGCCTGGCTGATGAGGATTATGAATCCGAAACCGGTCCCAGGATGCTTGTTTCCGGTCCAGGGAAGACATGGCTTGGCAGTTCGGGCTGGACTGTTCCCATGAGGCACAGGGTCAGACTGATTTGCATATAGCCATGTCTGAACTGGGGTGGCCGAGTGAGCTAAAGAATGGTGATGGATTAAACCCAGATCAGTTGACTGGGGGTGAGTGTTTGATTTGCTCAAACGCTCCGTCCATCATCCCCTTTTGCATCGCTTTGTTCGCCCTAAGTGTGGCAGGGTATGCTCAGACGTGAGTCCCTTGCTCACTTGGCCACTGGATTCAAGATAGCCTGGCTGATGAGGATTATGAATCCGAAACCGGTCCCAGGATGCTTGTTTCCGGTCCATGGAAGACATGGGTTTTCAGTTTGGGCTGGACTGTTCCCATGAGGCACAGGGTCAGACTGATTTGCATATAGCCAAGTCTGAACTGGGGTGGCCGAGTGAGCTTAAGAATGGTGATGGATTAAACCCAGATCAGTTGACTGGGGGTGAGTGTTTGATTTGCTCAAACGCTCCGTCCATCATCCCCTTTTGTATAGCTTTGTTCGCCCTATGTGTGGCAGGGTATGCTCAGACGTGAGTCCCTTGCTCACTTGGCCACTGGATTAAAGATAGCCTGGCTGATGAGGATTATGAATCCGAAACCGGTCCCAGAATGCTTGTTTCCGGTCCAGGGAAGACATGGCTTGGCAGTTCGGGCTGGACTGTTCCCATGAGGCACAGGTTCAGACTGATTTGCATATAGCCATGTCTGAACTGGGGTGACCGAGTGAGCTAAAGAATGGTGATGGATTAAACCCAGATCAGTTGACTGGGGGTGAGTGTTTGATTTGCTCAAACGCTCCGTCCATCATCCCCTTTTGTACAGCTTTGTTCGCCCTAAGTGTGGCAGGGAATGCTCAGACGTGAGTCCCTTGCTCACTTGGCCACTGGATTCAAGATAGTCTGGCTGATGAGGATTATGAATCCGAAACCGGTTCCAGGATGCTTGTTTCCGGTCCAGGGAAGACATGGCTTGGCAGTTCGGGCTGGACTGTTCCCATGAGGCACAGGGTCAGACTGATTTGCATATAGCCATGTCTGAACTGGGGTGGCCGATTGAGCTAAACAATGGTGATGGATTAAACCCATATCAGTTGAATGGGGGTGAGTGTTTGATTTGCTCAAATGCTCCGTCCATCATCCCCTTTTGTATCGCTTTGTTTGCCCTAAGTGTGGCAGGGTATGCTCAGACGTGAGTCCCTTGCTCACTTGGCCACTGGATTCAAGATAGCCTGGCTGATGAGGATTATGAATCCGAAACCGGTCCCAGGATTTTTGTTTCCGGTCCAGGGAAGACATGGCTTGGCAGTTCGGGCTTGACTGTTCCCATGAGGCACAGGGTCAGACTGATTTGCATATAGCCATGTCTGAACTGGGGTGGCTGAGTGAGCTAAAGAATGGTGATGGATTAAACCCAGATCAGTTGACTGGGGGTGAGTGTTTGATTTGCTCAAACGCTCCGTCCATCATCCCCTTTTGTATCGCTTTGTTCGCCCTAAGTTTGGCAGGGTATGCTCAGATGTGAGTCCCTTGCTCACTTGGCCACTGGATTCAAGATAGCCTGGCTGATGAGGATTATGAATCCGAAACCGGTCCCAGGATGCTTGTTTCCGGTCCAGGGAAGACATGGCTTGGCAGTTCGGGCTGGACTGTTCCCATGAGGCACAGGGTCAGACTGATTTGCATATAGCCATGTCTGAACTGGGGTGGCCGAGTGAGCTAAAGAATGGTGATGGATTAAACCCAGATCAGTTGACTGGGGGTGAGTGTTTGATTTGCTCAAACGCTCCGTCCATCATCCCCTTTTGTATCGCTTTGTTCGCCCTAAATGTGGCAGGGTATGCTCAGACGTGAGTCCCTTGCTCACTTGGCCACTGGATTCAAGATAGCCTGGCTGATGAGGATTATGAATCCGAAACCGGTCGCAGGATGCTTGTTTCCGGTCCAGGGAAGACATGGCTTCGCAGTTCGGGCTGGACTGCGCCCATGAGGCACAGGGTCAGACTGATTTGCATATAGCCATGTCTGAACTGGGGTGGCCGAGTGAGCTTAAGAATGGTGATGGATTAAACCCAGATCAGTTGACTGGGGGTGAGTGTTTGATTTGCTCAAACGCTCCGTCCATCATCCCCTTTTTGTATCGCTTTGTTCGCCCTATGTGTGGCAGGGTATGCTCAGACATGAGTCCCTTGCTCACTTGGCCACTGGATTAAAGATAGCCTGGCTGATGAGGATTATGAATCCGAAACCGGTCCCAGGATGCTTGTTTCCGGTCCAGGGAAGACATTGCTTGGCAGTTCGGGCTGGACTGTTCCCATGAGGCACAGGGTCAGACTGATTTGCATATAGCCATGTCTGAACTGGGGTGGCCGAGTGAGCTAAAGAATGGTGATGGATTAAACCCAGATCAGTAGACAGGGGGTGAGTGATTAATTTGCTCAAACGCTCTGTCCATCATCCCCTTTTGTATCGCTTTGTTCGCCCTAAGTGTGGCAGGGTATGCTCAGACGTGAGTCCCTTGCTCACTTGGCCACTGGATTCAAGATAGCCTGGCTGATGAGGATTATGAATCCGAAACCGGTCCCAGGATGCTTGTTTCCGGTCCATGGAAGACATGGCTTTTCAGTTTGGGCTGGACTGTTCCCATGAGGCACAGGGTCAGACTGATTTGCATATAGCCAAGTCTGAACTGGGGTGGCCGAGTGAGCTTAAGAATGGTGATGGATTAAACCCAGATCAGTTGACTGGGGGTGAGTGTTTGATTTGCTCAAACGCTCCGTCCATCATCCCCTTTTGTATAGCTTTGTTCGCCCTATGTGTGGCAGGGTATGCTCAGACGTGAGTCCCTTGCTCACTTGGGCACTGGATTAAAGATAGCCTGGCTGATGAGGATTATGAATCCGAAACCGGTCCCAGAATGCTTGTTTCCGGTCCAGGGAAGACATGGCTTGGCAGTTCGGGCTGGACTGTTCCCATGAGGCACAGGTTCAGACTGATTTGCATATAGCCATGTCTGAACTGGGGTGGCCGAGTGAGCTAAAGAATGGTGATGGATTAAACCCATATCAGTTGAATGGGGGTGAGTGTTTGATTTGCTCAAATGCTCCGTCCATCATCCCCTTTTGTATCGCTTTGTTCGCCCTAAGTGTGGCAGGGTATGCTCAGACGTGAGTCCCTTGCTCACTTGGCCACTGGATTCAAGATAGCCTGGCTGATGAGGATTATGAATCCGAAACCGGTCCCAGGATTTTTGTTTCCGGTCCAGGGAAGACATGGCTTGGCAGTTCGGGCTTGACTGTTCCCATGAGGCACAGGGTCAGACTGATTTGCATATAGCCATGTCTGAACTGGGGTGGCCGAGTGAGCTAAAGAATGGTGATGGATTAAACCCAGATCAGTTGACTGGGGGTGAGTGTTTGATTTGCTCAAACGCTCCGTCCATCATCCCCTTTTGTATCGCTTTGTTCGCCCTAAGTTTGGCAGGGTATGCTCAGATGTGAGTCCCTTGCTCACTTGGCCACTGGATTCAAGATAGCCTGGCTGATGAGGATTATGAATCCGAAACCGGTCCCAGGATGCTTGTTTCCGGTCCAGGGAAGACATGGCTCGGCAGTTCATGCTTGACTGTTCCCATGAGGCACAGGGTCAGACTGATTTGCATATAGCCATGTCTGAACTGGGGTGGCCGAGTGAGCTAAAGAATGGTGATGGATTAAACCCAGATCAGTTGACTGGGGGTGAGTGTTTGATTTGCTCAAACGCTCCGTCCATCATCCCCTTTTGTATCGCTTTGTTCGCCCTATGTGTGGCACGGTATGCTCAGACGTGAGTCCCTTGCTCACTTGGCCACTGGATTAAAGATAGCCTGGCTGATGAGGATTATGAATCCGAAACCGGTCCCAGGATGCTTGTTTCCGGTCCAGGGAAGACATGGCTTGGCAGTTCGGGCTGGACTGTTCCCATGAGGCACAGGGTCAGACTGATTTGCATATAGCCATGTCTGAACTGGGGTGGCCGATTGAGCTATAGAATGGTGATGGATTAAACCCATATCAGTTGACTGGGGGTGAGTGTTTGATATGCTCAAAGGCTCCGTCCATCATCCCCTTTTGTATCGCTTTATTCGCCCTAAGTGTGGCAGGGTATGCTCAGACGTGAGTCCCTTGCTCACTTGGCCACTGGATTCAAGATAGCCTGGCTGATGAGGATTATGAATCCGAAACCGGTCCCAGGATGCTTGTTTCCGGTCCAGGGAAGACATGGCTTGGCAGTTCGGGCTGGACTGTTCCCATGAGGCACAGGGTCAGACTGATTTGCATATAGCCATGTCTGAACTGGGGTGGCCGATTGAGCTATAGAATGGTGATGGATTAAACCCATATCAGTTGACTGGGGGTGAGTGTTTGATATGCTCAAAGGCTCCGTCCATCATCCCCTTTTGTATCGCTTTGTTCGCCCTAAGTGTGGCAGGGTATGCTCAGACGTGAGTCCCTTGCTCACTTGGCCACTGGATTCAAGATAGCCTGGCTGATGAGGATTATGAATCCGAAACCGGTCCCAGGATGCTTGTTTCCGGTCCAGGGAAGACATGGCTTGGCAGTTCGGGCTGGACTGTTCCCATGAGGCACAGGGTCAGACTGATTTGCATATAGCCATGTCTGAACTGGGGTGGCCGAGTGAGCTAAAGAATGGTGATGGATTAAACCCAGATCAGTTCACTGGGGGTGAGTGTTTGATTTGCTCAAACGCTCCGTCCATCATCCCCTTTTGTATCGCTTTGTTCGCCCTAAATGTGGCAGGGTATGCTCAGACGTGAGTCCCTTGCTCACTTGGCCACTGGATTCAAGATAGCCTGGCTGATGAGGATTATGAATCCGAAACCGGTCGCAGGATGCTTGTTTCCGGTCCAGGGAAGACATGGCTTCGCAGTTCGGGCTGGACTGTGCCCATGAGGCACAGGGTAAGACTGATTTGCATATAGCCATGTCTGAACTGGGGTGGCCGAGTGAGCTTAAGAATGGTGATGGATTAAACCCAGATCAGTTGACTGGGGGTGAGTGTTTGATTTGCTCAAACGCTCCGTCCATCATCCCCTTTTGTATCGCTTTGTTCGCCCTATGTGTGGCAGGGTATGCTCAGACGTGAGTCCCTTGCTCACTTGGCCACTGGATTAAAGATAGCCTGGCTGATGAGGATTATGAATCCGAAACCGGTCCCAGGATGCTTGTTTCCGGTCCAGGGAAGACATGGCTTGGCAGTTCGGGCTGGACTGTTCCCATGAGGCACAGTGTCAGACTGATTTGCATATAGCCATGTCTGAACTGGGGTGGCCGAGTGAGCTAAAGAATGGTGATGGATTAAACCCTGATCAGTAGACAGGGGGTGAGTGTTTAATTTGCTCAAACGCTCTGTCCATCATCCCCTTTTGTATCGCTTTGTTCGCCCTAAGTGTGGCAGGGTATGCTCAGACGTGAGTCCCTTGCTCACTTGGCCACTGGATTCAAGATAGCCTGGCTGATGAGGATTATGAATCCGAAACCGGTCCCGAGATGCTTGTTTCCGGTCCATGGAAGACATGGCTTTTCAGTTTGGGCTGGACTGTTCCCATGAGGCACAGGGTCAGACTGATTTGCATATAGCCAAGTCTGAACTGGGGTGGCCGAGTGAGCTTAAGAATGGTGATGGATTAAACCCAGATCAGTTGACTGGGGGTGAGTGTTTGATTTGCTCAAACGCTCCGTCCATCATCCCCTTTTGTATAGCTTTGTTCGCCCTATGTGTGGCAGGGTATGCTCAGACGTGAGTCCCTTGCTCACTTGGCCACTGGATTAAAGATAGCCTGGCGGATGAGGATTATGAATCCGAAACCGGTCCCAGAATGCTTGTTTCCGGTCCAGGGAAGACATGGCTTGGCAGTTCGGGCTGGACTGTTCCCATGAGGCACAGGTTCAGACTGATTTGCATATAGCCATGTCTGAACTGGGGTGGCCGAGTGAGCTAAAGAATGGTGATGGATTAAACCCAGATCAGTTGACTGGGGGTGAGTGTTTGATTTGCTCAAACGCTCCGTCCATCATCCCCTTTTGTACAGCTTTGTTCGCCCTAAGTGTGGCAGGGAATGCTCAGACGTGAGTCCCTTGCTCACTTGGCCACTGGATTCAAGATAGCCTGGCTGATGAGGATTATGAATCCGAAACCGGTCCCAGGATGCTTGTTTCCGGTCCAGGGAAGATATGGCTTGGCAGTTCGGGCTGGACTGTTCCCATGAGGCACAGGGTCAGACTGATTTGCATATAGCCATGTCTGAACTGGGGTGGCCGATTGAGCTAAACAATGGTGATGGATTAAACCCATATCAGTTGAATGGGGGTGAGTGTTTGATTTGCTCAAATGCTCCGTCCATCATCCCCTTTTGTATCGCTTTGTTCGCCCTAAGTGTGGCAGGGTATGCTCAGACGTGAGTCCCTTGCTCACTTGGCCACTGGATTCAAGATAGCCTGGCTGATGAGGATTATGAATCCGAAACCGGTCCCAGGATTCTTGTTTCCGGTCCAGGGAAGACATGGCTTGGCAGTTTGGGCTTGACTGTTCCCATGAGGCACAGGGTCAGACTGATTTGCATATAGCCATGTCTGAACTGGGGTGGCCGAGTGAGCTAAAGAATGGTGATGGATTAAACCCAGATCAGTTGACTGGGGGTGAGTGTTTGATTTGCTCAAACGCTCCGTCCATCATCCCCTTTTGTATTGCTTTGTTCGCCCTAAGTGTGGCAGGGTATGCTCAGATGTGAGTCCCTTGCTCACTTGGCCACTGGATTCAAGATAGCCTGGCTGATGAGGATTATGAATCCGAAACTGGTCCCAGGATGCTTGTTTCCGGTCCAGGGAAGACATGGCTCGGCAGTTCGTGCTTGACTGTTCCCATGAGGCACAGGGTCAGACTGATTTGCATATAGCCATGTCTGAACTGGGGTGGCCGAGTGAGCTAAAGAATGGTGATGGATTAAACCCAGATCAGTTGACTGGGGGTGAGTGTTTGATTTGCTCAAACGCTCTGTCCATCATCCCCTTTTGCATCGCTTTGTTCGCCATAAGTGTGGCAGGGTATGCTCAGACGTGAGTCCCTTGCTCACTTGGCCACTGGATTCAAGATAGCCTGGCTGATGAGGATTATGAGTCCGAAACCGGTCCCAGGATGCTTGTTTCCGGTCCAGGGAAGACATTGCTTGGCAGTTCGGGCTGGACTGTTCCCATGTGGCACAGGGTCAGACTGATTTGCATATAGTCATGTCTGAACTGGGGTGGCCGAGTGAGCTAAAGAATGGTGATGGATTAAACCCAGATCAGTTGACTGGGGGTGAGTGTTTGATTTGCTCAAACGCTCCGTCCATCATCCCCTTTTGTATCGTTTTATTTACTACAGCACAGCTCTTGACAAAGTGGACCGCACAAGCCTATGGTGGAAACTCGACAACTGGGGAATACCATCCAAATTATTGAACGCAATAAGATCACTATATCTGGATACCTGGGTGCGGGTTAAAACAAGCTCCCACAAAGTGACCCCCAAAATTGCCACAAACAACGGGCTCAAACAGGGCTCTGTGTTGGAGCCCATCCTTTTCCACTTCTACACCGCTGATCTGGGTGCCAACGTAGTTGCTCCCAGGCTGGGAAGTGTGAGGCTGACAGTACTACAGTATGCCTATGACACAGCAATAATGGATGGACCACACTAAAGTGGGCCTCCAAAGAGCCCTGCATGCGTTGGGTCGATAAAACAAGGCAGACTCCCTGACGGTCAAACAGGGAAAATCTGAGGTAATCATCTTTGGGAGACATTGCTTTAAAAGGCAAGCACTATGGCTCATGGGGGATTTACAAATCGGCACAGTGGCTTTCTATAACTATCTGGGGGTTTGGTTTTCAGAGCGGGCTAATGCAAATATTCACCTAAACCAGCTGAACTCTAAGTCCAGGAATGTCATAAACTCGCAAAAAATGTTGAGCCAACATCTGCTAAGCCCTACAGCGGCCCCAATAGTGATGGCATTAAAAGAAAAACTGCTTCTAGCCATCAGTTACGGTCACGTGGCCTTCTCAGGATCACTAGATGCCTTTTTCAACCAAGCCCAAGCCAAAGTGTATAAATCAGTGCTGCTTGCTCACCGGACTGCCAGGAAATGAAGGCTGAGATTGGAGCTCAATCTTGAGAGGTCTAACCTGATGTGCCAGGGGGACCTTATACAGTTTTACCTAAGTGTCCCGAGGGCCCCTGCTGACTCCTTAGGATAGCAACTGAGATCAGTCTTTGAGGAGGCTGGGACACTTTGGAATGTCAAACTGGGCATCTGCATCAATACTTTGAAGATAGAGGCAGCTAGTCTTTGACTCTTGGAAATCATGCTTATGGCCTGGAAGAGAGCACTAAACAAGCAAGTTCGAAAAACATCTTTTGCTCAAGACATCAAAGTCCTCCAATCAAGATCCAACTTACAGCCATTGAACAAATCATAAATCCCGGGGAAAACCCAATTTTATCTTAGTGAGGACCTCACACTGCAAGTCTGCAGTAAAAAACGTTTTTATGAGATTAATAACACTACATATCACTGACTTCAATCCAGTATGGACACGTAAGGGTACAAATATAGACTGTAGGCTGTGCTCCTTTTGGAAGATTTTGCTGCTGCCCCAAACTAAACAATGACAGCAGGCACCTTCTCCGCCCTATTTGTATTGCCAATGGGGCACAGACCTGTAGAGAGGCCTCGGCCATAATCTTCTCCAAATCAATGACAATGAATCTAACGAGAATGGGGAAATATATGCACCTGATTAGGATCGCCTTAAAAGAGTCACAGAAATGCAACCTTGTTACTGTATCGGACAAGCCAAATGATGTTGAAGTAACCAGGATGGCCCCAGTGAGGCACAAAGGGGTTCCACCGAGCTTCACAGAACTATCAAGTCCGAGCATTTTAAGGTTTTGTATTAATGGTTTTAAAACATAAATGAAATATGAGTAACATTGGGGTGTGCACTATGCACCCACAGCACTATTGTTTTACTGTGATGATTGTAATTAATCGATCAATTAATAAAACAAATCAATATACCCAATGGATACCCCTTTGTGAAGAGGTTCCCTGGCAGTTTCAGTAAGGGAACATTTGGTAGAACAGCATTGTACTGTGGCACAAAGACGCTGAATTATCTTTGACCCTACTCTTGTTGTGACACACTGTCATTAAATTATGTTCATAGTTTTGAAGACTTTCGTCCTGCCATAACTTTTCTGACTATTTGATGTTATTATATAGTTAGTGATATGTGTGTACAGTTGTGTTAGTTTCATTCGTGAATGCTGATCAAGCTGTTGTGGTTTGTATGATGTTACCTTGGAGCCAGGGCTGGAGTTACACAGGACAAGGGGAAATGATGGATGAATGTTTTTGTGGAATAAAATCTAAATGGGGCAGACATTGCAATAGGTGTTTTGTTATTTGTTAATTATTTCATCTTGGCATGGCCACTGTCAACGTTATTTAGGTTGCAGTTGACCTATGATATAGGTTAGATATGTGTTGATCCACACATGTAGGGTTGTTAACATGACCTTTGTGTAGGTCTGCATGGACATGTGTCCATTTCCCTATGCGTCCATTATAGGTCCTTCATCTAGGTTTGTGCCATATGTTGTTCATGCGGTGTTTACCATCATGAGTTGAACTTGCACATTCTCTACTTATGTATGGAGCTTGGTTATGCTATTGGTTGTCCCTGCCATTCTTCAGCTCCCAGGTCCAGTGCACATTGAGTTTGTCAGGCATGTGCAAAATGTACTGTGCCCCAGGGCCCCAATCTTTCAGGGTTCCCTCTGGTAGAGGCATAGCTATCCCACAGAGAGTGTTTGCATTGTGCTATTAGAATGGCTCTCACACTGATTCTATGCAATCCCATTGACAGACATTAACTTTTCATGTGGGTGATGTTTGAAAGTCCAATACCAAGTTGGAGCAGAGAAGGTGCATTTCATGTTAATGACACGGCCATTCATATGTTTCTTTGACATCATAACAGGACATGGGATGTGTACATTGTGAGTGTGTCCCATTCACTATAGCATCTTGGTTAGAGTTGTAGTGAGAGGGCCTCATGATAGTTTTAGTCACTTCAATCTCACATAATCGACTCTTGACAAACGGTGATCTGCATGATGAGTGAAGTTCACTTGTAACAAGGGGCAAAACCAGTCTACCATCTCGGTTAGAGTTGTGGTCGGAGGGCCTCAGGGTAATTGTAATCACTTTAAACTCCTTTTACCAAAACTTGAGACATTGTAAGAGGCATGATGTGTGAAGACCAGTTGTAACATGGCAGACTAGCGAGAAGGGGCAAAATGAGTCTAGCAATTTGGCTTGAGTTGAAGTGACATGGCCTCATGGTAGTTGTAGTCACTTCAATCTCACTTTGCCAACACTTGACACATGGTAACCTACATTATGAGTGAGAGGATGCAAATGGAGTCCAACATCTTAATAGAGTTGCAGTGATAGGGCCTCAGTGCAGTAATGGTAGCTCTCCATCTCACTTCACCAACACTTTAGAAATAGTAACCTGCATGATAAGTAAAGATCAGTTGTAACATGGCAGACAATTGAGAAGGGGCAAAAGTTGTTTAGCAACTTGGTTGGAGTTGTAGTCACAGGGCCATTGCATAGTAGTGGTAGCTTTTCTATCTCAATTTACCAACACTTAATAAGTGGTGACCTGCATGATGAGTGAAGATAAGTTGCAATAGGGCAGACAAGTACCACGGGGCAAAAGGAGTCTAGCATTTTGATAGAGTTGCAGTGATAGGGCATCAGTGTAGTAGTGGTAGCTTTCCATCTCACTGTACCAGCACCTGCCAAATAGTAATCTGCAGGATGAATGAAGATCAGTTGTAACATGCCAGACAAGTGAGAATGGGCAAAATGAGTCTTGCATCTTAGTTACAATTGCAGTGACAGGGCCTCATAGTATTTGCAGTCACTCCAATTTCACTTTACCAAGACTAGACAAAGGGTGACCTGCATGATGAGTCAGGATCAGTGGTAACATTGCAGACAAGGGAGAAGGGGCAGAAGCAGTCTACCATCTTGTTTAGAGTTGCAGTCATAGGGCCTCATGGTAATTGTAATCACAGCAAACTCCCTTTACCAACACTTGATAACGTGTAAGCTGATTGATGAGTGAAGATTAGTTGTAACATAGCAGATAAGTGAGAAGGGGCAAACAAGTCTAGCATCTTGGTTAGAGTTGGAGTGAGAGGTCCTCATGGTAGAATGAGTCAATCAATTTAATCCCAGTTTACCAATACTTGACAAATGTTAACCTGCATGATAAGTGAAGATCAGTTGTAACATGTCACACAAGTAAGAAGGGACAAAATGAGTGTAGCATCTTAGTTAGAGTTGCTGAGACAGGGCCCCATGGTAGTTGTAGTCACTTCAATCTCACTTTACCTATGCTGGACAAATGGTAACGTGCATTCGAGTGAACATCAGTTGTAACATGGCAGACAAGTGAGAGGAAGCAAATGGAGTCTATCATCTTGGTAAGACTTGCAGTCAGAGGGTCTCAGCATAGTAGTGGTAGCTTTTCTATCTCAACTCATCAACACTTAACAAATGGTGACCTGCATGATGTGAGAAGATCAGTTGCAACATGGCAGACAAGTGAGAAGGGGCAAAAGAAGTCTAGCATCTTGATAGAGTTGCAGTGATAGGGCCTCAGTACAGTAATGGCAGCTCTCCATCTTTCTTTACCAATACCTGACAAATACTAACCTGCATGATGAGAAAAGATCAGTTGTAACATGCCAGACAAGTGAGATGGGGCAGAAGGAGTCTACCATCTTGGTTAGAGTTGCAGTGGTAGGGCCTCATGGTAGTTGCAGTCACTTCAATCTCACTTTACCAAAACATGACAAAGGGTGACCTGCATGATGAGTGAAGATCAGTTGTACGGTGTCAGACAAGTGAAATGGAGCAAAAGAATTCTAGCATCATCGTTAGCGTTGCAGTGAGATGGCCTCATGGTAGTTGTAGTCACTTCAATCTCACTTTATCAACACTTAAGAAATTCTAAGCTGCATTGTGTGTGAAGATCTGTAGTAACGTGGCAGACAAGTGATTAAGGGCAAAATATATGTGTGACATGGAAGAATAGGTGTGATATTGATGAGGAGGTGCTGTTTGGTACACAAACTAATGCACACATCACTATCATTGAGGATAATTTGCAAACACAAGTTCATGCGTATACAATGAGTCTATGCTGTACCAGCATTTTAGCCTAGGAGGGCATCCTACAGATGTATGCTTGATTATTCTTATGAAACAATCTGAGACAGGGTCCTTGTAAACATGTTATTACTTAGGGACCCCAACTCCCCAACTCCCTTGTCTGGTCCATGGTGGGTCATCGTTCACTGAGGAGTCTATGGAAACAAGTGGCTGTATGACTTCCCGCAGATCTCATCACTGACATAGTGGGTTTTCAACATGGTCAAGCAAGTGTAGCATTGTTAGGACATGTCCAATTGGCTCCATGATGGTAGAAGACAAATCAAGGTGAGTACAGGTGAGTTTTGGTCTTGGAAACCACCCTTTCCCCCAGCTTAGACGATGTGGTTGGACCACCACGGTCACGCCAACTGTAAGGCAAATCGTGAATGGGCTGGGAGGCTTGGATCACCAGTGAAATGGGCTGGCAATTTTACTGATGGTCCGAGCCTCCCACAGCCACATTGGTCCATTTTGGGGCCTCTGCCATCAGAGCTGCCAGGTGGTGTCCGCAGTTCAGCCGCTTACTTTGCAAAGCCAATCCGACCATCTCGTAATATAACGGTCAGACCACTGAGCTCACTGCAGTCGGTCCACGGAGAGCCAAACTCATAGTAAGGACCTAAGTATATAGGTGTCCACGTTTATTGTAAGGTACAGGGAGAAGGTACTTAGATGGTAGATAGAAATACCTACCATGTTGTATGTGTTCTTATCAATTTTCTATTCCCATGCAGGTTGTGGTCATATGCTCACGTCGGGACAGTTGTATTTTTTTTTAAAGTAAGTTTAGGAAATTTCAAAGATAACATTTAAATCCTTTTGAAACTTATTTGAAATAAAAGCTAACAGGCACGTGCATCAATGTAGGCTTTTGTGATTCCTTAATTGTGATTATTAAGGAATCACAATTAAGGAATTGCAAAAGCCTATGCATGTAGAAATAGCTATAAAATTAGCGATTCCCTAACATTCCTTAATTGCGACTCGCAAATTGCGAGTCACAATTAAGGAATGTCTTCCCATTCAATCCTATAGGCCTACAGGCCCATAGGAATTAATGGGAGATTGCATGGGCAATGTGCGAGTACAAATTGGTACTCGCAAATTGCGCATGCAATTTCAAGGGTGAAAAGGTGTCAAAAGGAGACCCTGTTGCACCTCTGAAATTGATCTGTGCATGCATGTTGCGCACACAAATGCCCCAAGGGCATGTGTGTGTAACCTACAAGTTTTTTGCAAATTACCATAAAGTACAAATTGATGGTAATTTGCGCCCCATATTAGCAAAATCGCAATTAGCGATTCCATCATGCATTGCATTTAAGGAATCATAATTTGCAATTCCTTAAATGCAATCTCAATTTAAGTAACCTCAATAATTTGCGATTTCCTAAATTGCGAGAGGCTGACCAGTTGGTGCATCGCAGAAGCCCTTTTTGCGGGCGAAAACGGACGATTTTTGCAAATCGCACCGCTTTCGCTCGCAAAAATGGTTGGCGCATGTGCCTGCTAATGTTTACCTTTTGGGCTATGTGTTTCTTAGATTGATTGGAGTCTTCTCAGAATGAAGATCAAGTGGCTTCAGGAGGAAGATGTTTGTATTTATTTCAGCGCTACAGCATTATTTTTGGGATATTTTGATATAGAAACAGTCTTAATTTTTAGGGTTCTGTTTTCATTGGACGAGTTTCTGATGCAGATGTTGCTCTTTGTATTGCTTCTATCCACATTTATGTATTACTACTAGGTATGGGCTGAAAATTCTGCCTTGTTTGCCAAGTTCGCTGAGTTTTTCCCACTCCACATACCACACAGAGTGCCGGAACATTTTTTCCTTACTAGCCCTCACCTACTTTAAGTTGGCACGAGTGAGCAAAATCTTACTCCAGACATCTCCCAAACTTCTCAGTGCAGGCAGTCGCAGATGGCCGCTACCGCTCACGTTCAGAAACCTTCTGTACACGTTCAGGAATCTGCCACTAGAGTAGAACATCTACTCAAGCGGTTGAAAGAAGTAGTGCCCTCTTGGTCTACACATGGCACCATTTGTGCTGATTTTCCAGTGTGGGACAAACACCTGTGCACAAAATCTGAAAAAATCATCGTGAACTAATGCACTCCGCCACTTGCAGAACTCCGCATACAGCGGTGGAGTTTTTAGGTCTCCGCCCAGGCCTAATTACTACTGCCTTTTTTGGGAACTTATTTTAGTTTTATTTTAGTTTTTGGAGAATTGATTTCTTTCTGGCTTTTGTTTTTACTATTTTTGCTTTTGAAAGTGAGTTTTCAGACTCAAAATCCATACATTTGTAATAATTGAGACTTACATTTAAAACCATGCTTTTTTTGTGGATGTTAATTTGTACATATATGGATTATTGGAGTAGTGTTGACTCTTGATGATACACTGTTTGAAAAAGTGCCCATTTAGGAACTCTAGATTATGTTGATTTGGTAAAAAATGTCAAATAGATTGTATGCAATTGTTAAAACAGGCAAGAAATTTAGGGAAAAATTGGTGAGCAGTGTAATATGTATGCAATACTGTCCAGGTCGTCTGAAGCCACCATCCACGGAAATTGTTGAATTTGTCCCAATAGTCTCTCAGGCATTTCTTTACTCTCTTAGAATATACATGGTTTCAGGTTACCTGATAGTGATTGTGCAAGTCTCATTTTTGGAAACGTTGAGTGTCATTATGAGTTTGGCGGTCCCACATCCGTGGTTGCTTCGATGTCAGATTCACCTCTTCAGTTAAGCAGTTCGTCAGTTGTATAATGATGTTGACGGATTTCAGAATGAAAGAATGCCTGAGCACCAGTTCCACCACCAGCCATTCACCGACTGCTGTGGTGTCGGTCGGGAAAAGGAGCTGCCTTAGGGTGTAACAGGCGAAGTTACTCCACTGTTCAAATTAAAAGTTGGCTGTCCATGGTGGTGGGACCATCAGCTTTAAGTCATCGGAAATAAAGAAGTTGGAGTGCATACTCACCCATTTCCATTTCTTCCCTTCTGTATCTGCAAAAATGAAAAAAACAATTCACCGACTCCAGAAAGACCGCCACCGGCCCATCAGAGTCATCATAAATGGGGCAGGTGGGAGACTGCTGCTGTGCCAGTATTCTTTGGTGAGATTCGCTAAACTTATATTCAGGCCCATAGTTCCATTTTCAAAATTTTCCAAAAATTATATAGGTTTTGGTGAATTTTGTCAATTGATTTACTTATGTAATTGTGCCATTTTATAATAGCATTGTTAGTCTTTGCACCTCCCTCTAAGCAGGTCATGAAACAGTTCCTCCATTCAATTGGAAATCTTGGCTTCCCCCTATGACCTGACCTGCTTAGATGTCAATGTATCTTGCAAATAGTTTAGCAGTGGTGATAATGTGTCTTTATTTTAAGAAAAATATTGTGATTCAATAATTGCTGTGTAGTACTAATCTAAACTGTCAGAAGGTACAAAGCATAGGGCAGGTAGATTTTTTATTTCTAAATTAAATTTACTGTTTAATAAGTAATCATCAATTAAGGATGATGTTTGTATTTTAAGCCAATATGCCTGAGAAAAGTGAAAAAAAAACATCCTTGAATTTGGATGGTAGGGTAAATGTTTGCAAGAGCATTAATCATTGATAATTCAAAGTTAATTATTGCTTTGCTAGGAATTTTATTGATCATTTTAAATGTTATAACTGTTAGTAATTCAGTGTATGTTGAGGATTTGTTTGTCAAGGAGAAAACTATACATTAATGGGACAGTTGTTTATGTTAGTGTGAATAGTTTAAATTTGGGTGAATGGATGGGGTTTTGCTTTAAAAGTACCATCCATCATCAAAATTCCTCCTTGTTCAAGTATTAAAAGTTTATGGTTTGTGCTAAATATTAATATACTTTTGTGAGGGTTTTTGTTATCATGCTGTAACAAAGGTTCTTCAGAGAAATTGATACTTCATTCAGGGGGAATATTAAAGTCAGCATAAGTTTGTGATGATATTTTTTGGGGATTACTTACATGTTTTTATCTTTGTACTATTCTTCTAATGTTGGGAATTGTGGACATACTACTGGCTAAATACAAGCGAATGGTTTCCGATACCTGTCTTAAATTGAGCCACAAGGAGGTGGATACAATATAATGTATAATGTACTTCAATCTCCTTTGCAGAGGCCCAGTGGTCATTCTCAGTTGTCCTAACTACAGTGTCTTCCAGAGGAACTGCTCTGTCTATGCAATGGGATGAAACATACTCCACGCACATCCAATGAGTCCTGGGCTCACTTAACCTGTGCTTACATTAAAAGCAGCCAGCATACTTTAACAGTCTGTTGCTTCCCTGGGATGTCACATAGTTTGCTTGCTTAGTTGATACCATTGATACTATTTCTCATATAAAAGAGAAATAGAAAATAGTGTCAGTTTATGTTTTGCTGCATTATTATATTATAGATTTTCTTTATTTGCCTGTTAAAATATTGAACAACAATTGTTAAATTGTTCTGTAGGGAGAAAAAGAATGTTTGGGTGCTATGGGCCTCTTTTGGATGTTGGTCAGAAAGCCTACTTTGAAGTGTTACTTAAGTACATTTATCTTTCTTCAAGCCTGTTGTTATCTGTTCCAAAAAGAAAAAGAAGATTTACTGGGTTTTGGTTAACTTTGAGTTATATTGTCGTTTTCCTACTATTTACTGTTGATGCTTAAAATAGGTACATTAATGTTTCTGTCTTGTGGTTTAGGATATGTCTGTTATGTTGTTGGGTGCATGTGTTTTAATAAGAAACAAAATACATGTTAATATTTTTTATAAAGTATGTATTTTATTAACTTGAGCATCTTATTTGAGTTAATTGATTGATGCTTTTAAACTACTAACTTTGTACTTTAGTCACTGTCCATAATCAGTCCTGAGGTACTTTCTTGGTGAAGTTTGAATAATAATTTTGCCCCCTAGTCACTGTCCAGCACTTGGCCTGAGGTAAGAACCTGTAATTAAGTACATGGTGGAGTTACCCTGAGGTTAGTACCTTGTGGAGATAGAATAGTAATTTAACCCTCTAGTCACAGTCTAGAACCTTCTCTGAGGACATTACCTGGGGATTTGAAATAATAATTTTGACCTTGGTCACTGTTCAACTCCTGACCTGAGATCATTTGTGTGGTGCAAGTGAAAATACTAATTTAACTCCTAGATAATGTTCAGCACCTGCCCTGAGATACGTATTGGATGCAGTTAGGATAGTAATTATGCCCCTTAGTCACTGTTCAGCACCGGTCCTGAGGTAAGTATCAGGTGGAGTTGGAATATTAATGTTGCCCCTTAGTCACCTCCCAGCACCTGCTCTAAAGTAAGTTGCTGCTTGAAATAAAATAGTATTTTCCCTATACTCACCCTATACTCACTCTCCAGCATCTACCCTGATGAAAATATTTGGTGGAGTTAGAAAAGTAATGTTGCCCCTTAGTCACTGTTTAGCAACTGCCCTGAGGTAACTTTTTTGTGGAGTTAGAATAGTAAATGTGACCATAGTCAATATCTAACACCTGTCCCAAGATAAGTACATAGTTGGAGTTGGAATAGTAATTTTGAATGCTAGTTTCGGTCAAATACCTGTCCTTACGTAAGTACATAGTTGGAGTTAGAATAGTAATTTTGAATGCTAATGTCTGTCAAATACCTGCCCTTAGGTACGTATGTGGTGGAGGTAGAGTAGTCATTTTGCCTTGTATTCACTATCTAGCGTCTTCCATGAGGTAAGTTTGCGGTTCAATTAAAAATTAATTTTGTGGTACAGTGACTGTTTTCATGCTCTGGAAGGGACCTATCAGGTGGTGTTGGGATAGTACGTTTTCATCCCAGGTATTTTGCACCACACTATCTGAGGGAAGAAGATGGTGGACTTAACATAGTAATGTTTGGTTATACTAAATTATTGTTTTTTGCTTCAAAGTGCACACCTTGTTATTTAAGTTAATATTTAGGAATTATGTTGTGAAAAAAAAAATATTGCAACATTTTGTTACTTCATTTCTTTTCTTTAGTTACATAAAATATGTAACATATTACAAAGATAACTGATAAATCAGCAATATTGTCTTATACATAATAATAAAGTCAATTGTATGAGCACAGTATGTGTTTGGCAGGCAAACTTTTGTAAATTGTGTGGGGAAAAGCTGTCAGTGTAGGAAAACATAAATTAATTGATATATCGCATAACTAACTGGTACAAATAAAAGTATTTTTGTGTGAAACTTCCACTCACTTTGATTGGTACATGGTATGGTTTGTGGTAGTAAAGTCTTGCTTTAGTATCAATCTCTGTGTGGTCAAAAATGCAATCAGTATAGTAGTGAACGTAAAATGGTGGGTGGCCCTTTTTATACATGTTTAGTGTGGTAGATGAAAATGTAAACAAAGAAATGTGTTGGAATTTACAATTTTAAGTGAGTTTTATTGTGGCTGTGTATTTCATTATTTGGTTCATATTACGAAAACATTGGTTCCACTTCCTGGTGTACAATGAGCACCATTTTAATTTGGGATAGGTGAAAATAAGGGGTTAAAATAAAGGTTGCACTAAGTTTCAAACATTGTATTAGGGAAAGCATTTTTTCAATAATAGTTATATTGTGTCATGCTTGAGTTATGATGTTGATTTGTAGAATGTGTTTGGAAAAATATTAGTTTGTAAATGTGTTGTTGTTATTTTTAGAATTTGTTTTCCTTTTTAACATTTTGTGACAAAGTACTTTTCTTCATTGAATATCATGACATGCTGTAATAGTATGCGTGTGGATGTGATATGTGGTAATGATATTCATGGTAATGACACATTTAATTATACTCTATGTCAGGGAAGGAGAGATGAATGTTGCCACATACATATGTTCTCCCTGTAGTCACTATGGCCCACGCCCCACTTTCTGCCTTTATGTATGGGTAATTTTGAGTTGGACTGACATTGCAACAAAGAATGTAACACTTAGGTTAATTAATGCTAAGATGATGAATGCTATATACTGCTAGAAAGCTTCCGTATTTAGAGCACTTTAATGCATTAAGGCACTTTGGAGAAACTGTGTACTTTACATATGCACTGCTGAGCAACGTTGTCTGCGGACAGTGAACGACCATTTAAGAAGCTCTAAGGATTTTTACAAATATTGTGTACTGAGCGGAAGATTCAATGAAGAAGTAAATTAGGACAAAGAAGATATCAATATTTAAAAGTATTATGCTTATGGCTACTACGATGTATATCCTAGATTTGTCTTCATTATACTGACAAAGTCCCACGCAAACATACAATATGTTTTAATTAAGATATAGGAGTGAGCCTGTTTTCTAATGAAGAAGAAACACCATTTAATCCGCTGTTTGTTGTCAGCTTTTATAGTTTGGTTCTCACGTGTGTATGGGGACAAGCAATCATGTGATCAATCATGTGATCAAGGCCATTTTATAGTGGCCAAAACGTGTCATGGACAATGCACTTGTATCAAAAATATATCAAATAAAGTAAACAGCTTTTGCACTATAATCGAGTCCGTACCTGCAAACTGAGTGAAGTTTATGAAGAAGTATTGACGCTTTATACATATATATGTGTATAGCCTTCAGGCTCCCCTGTGGTCCCCAACCAGCGGGCCATTCCCTGGGCATGGGGTCCCCGGGCCCCCCCTCCCTAAATGTTTTGCAGACACTCAGCAAAAAGAAAAAGTAGTTGTGTGTGGAAAATCCGCTTTGAGTTGCTCGAGTTTTTGTGCAGGTCAAAATGGCAGGTCATAACTATTTTGAGGACATTTTCCCATCACTGAATTAATCATGATGGGCCCAGCTCATATCAGTGCTAAGGGTAATTGCAAGTTGTTAGTCCCTGTATGGCAGAATCAATCAATCATGCCATTTGTATCGCGCACTACTCACCCGGGAGGGTCTCAAGGCGCTTGGGGGGAGGGGTATGCTACTGCTCGAACAGCCAGGTCTTGAGTTGTTTCCTGAAGGCGAGATGGTCCTGGGTCAGCCGAAGGTGGATGGGGAGGGAGTTCCAAGTCTTGGCAGCCAGGTAAGAGAAGGATCTTCCTCCGGGCGGTGGCTCTTCGGATGCGTGGTACGGCTGCGAGGACGAGGCGGGTAGACCGTAGCTGGCGGGTGGGTGTGTAGAAGGTCAGGCGGTCGTTGAGGTACTTGGGGCCCAGGTCGTGGAGAGACTTGTGTGCGTGGGTGAGGAGCCGGAACGTGATCCTCTTGTCGACGGGGAGCCAGTGCAGGTTCCTCAGGTGGCTGGAGATGTGGCTGCGTCGGGGGACATCCAGGATGAGTCGGGCGGAGGCGTTCTGGATGCGCTGGAGTCTTTTCTGTAGCTTGGCTGTGGTTCCGGCGTAGAGGGCTTTTCCGTAGTGCAGTCGGCTGGTGACGAGTGCCTGGGTGACAGTCTTGCTGGTCTCGGTCGGGATCCAGTGGAAGATCTTGCGAAGCATACGCAGGGTGTTGAAGCACGATGAGGAGACGGCGTTGACTTGTCTGGTCATCGAGAGGGAGGGGTCCAGGATGAAGCCCAGGTTGCGTGCGTGGTCGGTTGGCTTGGGTGGCCCCCAGGGCTGGGGGCCACCAGGAGTCGTCCCAGGCGGAGGGCGAAGATCCCAGGATGAGGACTTCCGTCTTGTCCGAGTTCAGTTTCAGGCGGCTGTCCTTCATCCACTCAGCGACGTCTTTCATCCCTTCGTGTAGGCAGGTTCTGGCAGTGTCGGGGTCTCTGGTGAGGGAGAGGATCAGCTGGGTGTCGTCGGCGTAAGAGATGATGTTGAGGTTGTGCTGGCGTGCGATGGCTGCGAGAGGTTTCATGTAGATGTTGAAGAGGGTGGGGCTGAGTGAAGATCCTTGCGGGACGCCGCAGATGACTTCGGTGGCCTCGGAGCGAAACGGGGGGAGGCGGACTCTTTGTGTTCTTCCGGCGAGGAACGAGATGATCCACTCCAGTGCCTTCTCTTGGATACCGATGTTGCTGAGGCGCTGGACTAGGGTGCGGTGGCAGACCGTGTCGATCGCAGCGGAGAGGTCCAGGAGGATGAGGGCCACTGTTTTCCCCTTGTCGAGCAGGGTCCGGATGTCGTCGGTGGCTGCGATGATGGCGGTCTCGGTGCTGTGGTTGGCTCTGAAGCCGGACTGCGAGGGGTCGAGGGATCCGTTCGTCTCGAGGAAGGGGGCCAGCTGTCTGTTGACCGTCTTCTCGATGACTTTAGCAGGAAAAGGGAGGAGTGAGATGGGGCGGAAGTTTTTGAGATCGGTGGGGTCCGCTGTAGGTTTCTTCAGGAGGGCGCTGATCTCGGCGTGCTTCCAGCTCTCCGGGAAGGTGGCGGTGTTGAAGGAGGCGTTGATGATGATCCGGAGTTGGGGTGCGATGGTGGAGTCGGCCTTGTTGAAGACGTGGTGTGGGCAGGGGTCGGTCGGTGATCCGGAGTGGATGGTGTTCATCGTGCGGGCTGTGTCTTCGGTGGTCACCGTGGTCCAGATGCGAAGGGTGGCGGTGGGGGGCATTGGTTCTACGGTTGGGTGCATGGGTGGTGCGCCGAAGCTGTTGTGGATGTCGGCGATCTTGCGGTGGAAGAACGAGGCGAGGGAGTCGCAGAAGTCTTGTGACGGAGTGATGTCGTTGGTGCCGGTGCTGGGGTTGGAGAACTCCTTGACGATAGTGAAGAGCTCTTTGCTGTCGTGGGCGTAGTTGTCCAGTCGTTCCTTCAGGGATTTCTTCTTGGTTGTGCGGATGAGCTGGTGGTGCTTGCAGGTAGCGTGTTTGAGGGCAGTCATGTTGTCGGTGATCCGGTCGAGGAGCCAGGCTTTCTCGAGGGTGCGGCAGGTCTTCTTGGAGTCCTTGAGGTCGTTGGTGAACCAGGATGCCTACTTGCTTCTGGGTCTGCTGGGAGGGTTCTTTAGTGGCGCGAGGTCGTCGGCGCAGGCGGTCAGCCACTGTGTGAAGTTGCGGGCTGCTTCGTTGGGGTCCGTTGTGTTGGCGGGTGGGCTCTGGCTGAGGGAGGTGGTGAGCTGGTCTGTGGTGATCTTGCTCCAATTCCTGTGAGGTACCTGTTGCGGGTGGTGGTGGGTCGTGGATCTTTTGAAGCTGAAGTGGATGCAGCTGTGGTCGGTCCAGTGGAGTCCGGTGGCGTGGCTGAAGGTGATGTACTTGCTGGAAGAGAAGACGGGATCAAGCGTGTGGCCGGCGTAGTGGGTGGGGGTGTTGACCAGTTGCTTGAGTCCGAGGTTGGCGAGGTTTTCCAGCAGGGCGGTGGTGTTGCGGTCCTTGTTGTTCTCCAGGTGGAAGTTGAGGTCCCCGAGATGTAGTCAGTGGAGGGGAGGGCGTGCAGGCTGATGAAGTCTGTGATGTCTTCGCTGAATTGTGTGCGTGGTCCCGGGGGTCTGTAGACAAGGGTGCCTCTGAGGGTCGTCTTAGGGTCGGTGTGAATCTGGAAGTGGAGATGTTCGGCTGCGGCGAAGGAGTCGTTGGCGTCGGTCGTGATGCGGATGGTGTTCCTGTGGACGATGGCGATGCCACCTCCGGTCTGGTTGATGCGGTCCCTCCTGATGATCTTGTACCCGTCCGGGATGGCGATGGCGATGTCGGGTGCAGAGGCGGCGTTCATCCAGGTTTCCGTGAGGAAGGCAACGTCCGGTGATGTAGCATCAAGGAGGTTCCAGAGTTCCACGGCGTGTCTGTGGATGGAGCGGGTGTTGATCAGGATGCACTTGAGGTGGTTGCTGCTGGTGTTTGTCTTGGCGGGTGCGGGGCAGGTTCGGAGGCAGGTGAACTTGCAGGTGCAGCAGGTGAAGGGTCCGTGGGTGCGTCTCGGGGTGGCTCGGCAGCAGGCGTGGGTCCGGCCGGCATTGAGTGCGTTGAGAGTGGCAGCATCGTAGGTCAGTCGGGTCGTCTTGCCTCGGCGGGGAGGGCCAGGGGTCCTGGCATTGGGCGCGGGCCAGGCGCGGACGGGCACAGACGGGCTTACCTTTGGCGCACCTTCGGCGCTCAATCGGCGCTCCCGCTGGGTGGCGGGAGCGAGGCGGCGAATGGAATCACAGGGGGGCAAGAAGCAGCGGGCAGCGGGAAATTCCCAGGAGCAGCGGGAAATTCCCAGGAGCAACGGGCAGCGAGCGAAGGAATCTGCAGGCAGGAGGCGGCAAAGGCAGGCAGGAGCGGCAGCAGTGAGTGGGGTGACCAAGCCCTGTGGAGGGCTGAGCGGAATGATAATATTCCTAAAACAGCTCCACATTTAGTGAAGAACTGTATGGTGTGCATGATGCACAATCCTGGAAAGGTTCCCCCTACACCACCTGTTAACTTTGCACCACCCACTTTTCCTTTTGAAGCGATAATTTGAAGTATTTTTTGGTGGCTGTGTGTGCATTTAGTAAATGGGTTGAGGCTTATCCCACTAATAATAATTCAGCCATTATGACTGCAATGGTACTTGAAGGAGGTTTTTCTTTGTTTCGGCTTTCCCAGATTGATTTGGAGTGATAACAGAAGTCATTTTAATGCAAAAGTGATCCAATTGATTTGTGATGGTTTACACATAAAGCAAAAGTTCCATGCCGCCAATCATCCACAGTCAACAGGTTTGATTTAGAAGTAAAATTGTATGCTCAAACTCAGACTGGCAAAGATGTAGGTAACTACAGGGTTAAAGTGGCCAGATGCTTTACCGTTAGCTCTTTTGTCAACAAGAACGACAGCACATTTGAGGACAGGATTGTCACCATATGGGGTCGTGTTTGGGCACCCGGCAAATGTCTGGGGCATTACGCAACCTTGGCACTTTTTCTGATATTGAGTACCCATTGTTGCTTGATTATCTCGCCCACTTAACAGAAAGTTTGCGTTCTTTTCACCAACAGGTCCAAGATACCCTGCCACCCACACCAGAGGGGCACGGCCACAACATTCAGCCTGGTGATTTTATTCTCATCAATAACTTTCAGCGGAAGAAGAGTTTGGAACCACGGTGAAAGGGGCCAGAGCAAGTCCTTTTGACAACGCGCACCGCGGTCAGGTTCGCTGGTCGTAAGTACTGGATTCACGTGACTCATTGTCGCAGGATTCCTTTGCCCCTGCTCTATGACCAGTGGGTTAAGGATGGAATAGGGGGCTTTGCATGCGAGACAATGCCTCAGTTTGTCCTTTTCAGCGATGCCAAGTTGACCTGGATGGAAACGGACAAGGAAATAGATGATGTGCTGAATACAGCAGTTCCTCTGAAAATATGAGCTATCCAGAAGCCCCTGTTGATCATTCTGTGCCTGGGGCAACTAGGTACAATATGCGCCTTCGCCTGGGTGACGGTGCACCAAAAGAGAAGAAAGATTAATTAGGGATGGACTGTGAAAGTCAGGACGTAGTTTGCTATAGTACCAAAGGAGTTAGTTTAGGGTGATGAGAGTTTGGTGCACTGTTTGAACATTGGACAGGATGGATTGAAATATCCCTTGGGGGGTATATTATCCTGGTCAACGTGGGATACTAGCTTAGGACAGAGGAAGTTACACCACCGGTTCTCAAGACTGCCAACGTATTGATGGACAATAGGAGCCTGTACCAGTGAGGCTCTGACGGACACTGGGCACTCTTGCATTTCTTTGCATTTGTCACCCCTTTTATCATTTAACATCCATCCGTTTGCCAGAATGATTGCTGAGGAAGAGCAGCAGGTAATTCTTGTTGCCCAGCACATTGCAGTGTGGACCGGTAAACAAAAGTTAACATGTATTGCCCTTGTGATTGTGCTGGTAATCATATTATGTGGGGTATCATGGGTTTTGGAAAGTGATCAAAGTGTACCTTTGCATAGTAAGGATAAGTTTGTTCCTCAAGTCCGAAAGAAAACGACAGCCCCAACCAATGTGTTTCTAGATACACACAAGAGTTTCTTTGGAGAAGGGACTGCTTGTTACCTCACTGTATATGTCACCAGACTATGGACAGCATGTCCATTGTCGATTAGCAATAATACCGATACTTGGCCCCTTGACTACATAGAAGCGCAGGGAGTATTTGCGTTTGGCTATCCAGGTCCTTGTCTATTATCATACATAGAAAGCCATGAGGCATGGGTTATCCGGGTGTGACCACAACACTCATTGCGACAACTTCTATATGGAAAAACAGAATGTAACTCTATTGGGTTACCAGTATGAGGAACTGTCAGCTCCCCGAGAAGCTGGTTATCACACTGCTTGTTGTCCAATTATCAATTTTACTCACACTATATTATATGTCAATTGTTCAGGGATAGTATTGCGTAAGGGCATGTACTCTTTGGTAAATAAAAAGGACCCAGTACCTTTAGGAGGAATTCTAGGTTTTCTGCACAGACAGGTGTATGCACACCCAGGGTTTTTCTTTTTGTCTAATGGTACTTATTTGAATTTTCATAATGGTACACATGATGTGGCACTTGGTATGGTACTGCCTTGGGTGTACCTTGCAAACATACTAAGCCTAAAGGAAGATGGGTTAAAAGGACATTGACCAAAGAATTCTGTGAAGGAGTGATAGAGCTCAAAGTCAATAATTATATTAATGGTATTACTTTTGGATACAGTTGTCCCTCCATAATTAAATTTGGTGGTATTGCTAAGTCCAGGGGTGAGAAAGCTAGAGAATATTTTGGATGTAAGTTGAAAATGTTGTATAAGGCCACAGTAGCAGCTGTGTGTAACATCACCACCCAATTGGAAAGTATGTGAATATATTCAGAGCAGACTAGATATGCAGTCAATTTCATCCTAGCTAACAGTGGTGGTGTGTGCACGGTAGTAGGAGACCAGTATGTAGTCAAGATCACAAATATGGTAATGAATATTACCCAACATATTTTAGACATCTTAGAAAATGTTAAAGGGTTGGAAAGTGTGAACTGGAGTTGGTCTCTTTTCGGCAGCTGGGGTTGGATCCTTGAAAAAATGATTTATTGAATTGTGATCTTGGTGTTTTGCTGTGTCGTTGCCCAATGTCTTCCTTTCTGTTCTTCCCTTCTATTTTCAAGACTTCTTCCCTCCCTACGGTCTGCCTTCCTGATGTTGACAATATGGAGTGCTCCTAAGAAGTTTACCTATCGCTTTTTGTTTTATTGATTTATATGCTCTTTGCTATTAATAGAAAATGTTTAGGGCATGCGAAAAGGAGGGTCTGTTATTATAGAAAAATGCATGTTTGCGCATTGTTCTATGTAAGGTAGCACGTATGGTGCCATTTATAATGTCGGCGCCATTTTGAGTTATAATCAAAACGTATTCTTGCCTATTTCCAAGAAAATGCCTCTGTTAAGATGTGTTTCTGCAAGGCTAAGTTTTGCTTCACTAATGAATAGTATACACTGTTCTTATCAGCGCATACCTTTCCCTCTAGACAGAGGGCTTCTCCTACTTGTCTAGTGGTGGGCATGGGAAGAGTAACCTTGAGTAGTGGATAGTGTGTGCCTGACCTGAGAATCAAAACTTATCGTATGTACTTCATTGTTCAGCTGAATCTGCTTGGAAAATTCCCTTGTGGGTGTTCCTTCATTGGCTATGAGATGTACATAATGTATCTCTATGCTTGCTGTTGTCAGTCCCTCTGCAGTACTCCTAAGCACCTGGAAGACGGTGCTCCACTCTGAGTGTACCTGAATAAACTGATATTGGTTTGTATTCTCTACTGTCTGACCGACTCTTCATTTGGTATGGAAGGCTGAGAGGTGTTCGTGAATTTAGTGTACTCATATCATTGCTGTTGGATCCGCCCAAGGTGATCCCCCAATCAACCCGAGTCAGTGAGACGTGATCGGACAGGCTCTGCGACCCAAAAAGAAGCTTACCACTTGACAGATCTCAGGTGGGGTTATACTTAGCCCAAAGACAAATGTGCACCCAAGGAAAACCCTGATTGAGTCCACAGATAGGCAGCTACACCACAAACAGGTCAGAAGAAATTGGCCCCCATAAAACACGTTTCGCCTAAGGTGCGCACTCCCAAAATATCACAAAGTTAGATGCCACATACAGTTGGGAACTCTCAGCCAATCAGGACACAGCATACAAACCGCATGTAGTGATCATGCGATCCCCACGATGGACATCTGGACACATACACACTGTCCCACACTAGCTATATCCAGGTCGCGAGCCATATGTCCCCCTCTTATTAGATAGTTGTACTTGTTGTTTATGACTAGGCCAAGAATGCCAGATTGATTATTGCACCTCATTAATGAGTGAATGGTCTGTCAGTACTTCCGTTCAATGTGAGACTTTCTTCAGCTGGTACTCTGTCGATACTCTACCGGCTGCTGTGTTTAATCAAACCAACTTGTTTCTGTTTTCCCAAACACCTCTTGTCATTTCATATTCTAAGGTACATTTATAACCAAGCAACACCAGTGAGAGACTGGCTTTGCATCTTGGGAGAGGCTGACATGGTAGTTAATGTCTGAACTTCTGGAACAAAGGACTTGGTTTACTCTCCTAGATCAATTTATTCTGACTACAGATGCCAGAAGCTTCGGTGTGAAGCAGTTAATTGAAAACACTCATTCAGGGTTTGCAGTCTCAGCAGAAGAAACTACAGTCATTCAACTGGAATGATAATGCTGGTGTGGAAGGCTTTTTAGTTGTTTCGTGCTCCGATTCAGTCATGGGTTCTACTTGTTTTTACAGACAATATGGTGACAAAATCCTATTTGAAAAATCTTTTTGCCTTGTCTCCAGGAGTTTACATCAGTTAAACAAAAGAATTTGCTCATGCGCAGAGGAACATTCACTGACTCTCACCGCAGTACACATAGAGGCTATCCTCAGTGCTCTAGCAGACCACCTGAGTTGGTTGTTCACTTGTTCTCATGATTTTGATCTCAATACTCTAGTGTTTCAGTCAGTTTGTTTCACATGGGGTGCTCCCTAGATCTCTTTGCAGTCAGATGCAACTCATATCTAAGGCTGTTTGACATAAGGTTTGAGGATCTTCAAGCAATGAAGTTAGATTCTGTTTGAGTCTCTGGCTGACGAGTCTGTAATATCATTTCCCCTGATTCCTCTCATTACCAAGATCCTTTCTCACTGACCAAGTAGTACTTGGTTTCCTATTCTCTGGCAGTGGAGGAAGAATGCACTCTTCCTTTGTTTTCTCTGCTACTGAGTCATCCGTCGCTTCTATTAACAACCTACTTGTGGTTAAAACCATAGGTTTTGAGGCGGAACAGTTGATGCTCATGAGCAAGGCTCTTCCTTTTTCAGTTTCCCTTCCTATTCAAGCCACAAGAAGAATAGGGAAAGCATACAACCATCATGATGCCTCATTTGAAAAATGGTGGGCAGAGAGAAATCTATATTATATTTATAGTACCTCGGAAAGTAGTCTACAATTCCTCTAAGATGAGTTTGACAAGGGTCTTTCGGTGGCTTTCAAGAATCCTCAATGATTGCCTTCACTTCTACTTCAAGGATTTTGCCTCTTTAGGCACCTTAATGTCTTGACTCTACAAGGTTTTGGCTTATTAAGAAAAAGAAAGAGGGCTCTTTTCACTTCTTCGGACTTGCAATTGATTGTTTACTTTTTACAACGCTCTCCTTTTGAGCCTCTTCAAGAGATCTCATTAGAATGACTGATTTATAAATAAGAATCTTATTATTAGCACCCACTACATCAAGAAGAATGAGAGAAGCAGGGTATTTGCTCTGTTGCAACCCAGTCACTGAAATATTTAAGGATAGGATGATATAAGCATTGCATCCTTATTTCCTTCCAAAGATAATTCAAACTTACATAGAGCATACAAGATAGTTCTTATGTTTTCATTCTTTGAGTGCTAGCTCCTCTGCCGGTTTCGACTTTTTGTTCCATCTTCTGGATTTTGTAAGTGCTTTGAGAATTTATCCACAGAGGTTGGTTAAATACACACAATCATATAATGTATTAATGTAACTTTGGTACAACAAATAAAGGGTGTAAATCTTGAAAGTCTATTTTTTGCAGGTTACTCTAGACAGCCTTCTGTTTAGCTTATTAAAACTCTGACAGGGAGCTCCAAGGGTCAATCCATGTGAGTTCTACTCGGGTATCACTACCTCTTGGAAAGGGGTTTCCATTGTTGACATTTGCAAAGCTGTTACATGGGATACTACCTAGAGTTGTATGTCTCATTACAAGATGGATCTAACCCATGGCTCTGAATTATGTTAGTAGACGAAGGACTTTGTGGCACATGCATTAAACTTCTATTTTGCAATTACCAAATCGTGATTTTTAACGAATCGCTATTTGGTAATCGCAAATGCATATGCATAAAAAATTCACATAATTGTTGCGAATCGGTAAACATCGCAATCGCAATAAGCGATTGCCAAACTGAGAATTGCAAAATAGTGAATCTGCAATTAGAGAATCGCATGATGACATCACAAGCAGGAAATGAGGCACCCCATGCTGCTAACTGTGTACTGAGATAGAGGAAGAGGAGGCAGACTGCAGGAGCACAGAACAGATAAGTCTTTTGGGACAGCTGAACCTGTGCAAGGACATCAGCATGGCTACAGGAAACAGTGAGAAGTAGGCAGCATAGCGCAAGAGGAAGCTGAAGTCCAAAGAAAGGGAGTTGGAAGTCCTCACTGAGGAAGTGGTCAAGAGCCATGAAAAACTGTTTGGGAAACAGTCACTCCAGGTCTCTGAGTCGGAGAAACAAAACATATGGCTGGAAATCCACGCTAAAATCAGCACAGTGGGGGTTACACAGTGAACCATTGTGGAACTGTGCAAGTGTTGGTATGACCTGCTGAGCCGTGCAAAGGAATCGCTTGCTACCAGGCTAACTAATGCAAAGAAGACTGGAGGAGGACCATTGACCCAAACAACCACTACACCCCTAGAGGACCTGGTGGAGTCAACCCTTCAGTCTGAAGCTGTTGTTGGAGGGACGCAGATTGACCCCTCTGCACAGCCCAGTACTTCCCAACGTCAGATGCATGCAAAGGACCATTCAATGCTACATTTAAAAAAAATACCATTGAAGTTAGATCAGGCTTAGTGTCACAAATACTACTCCAGTCCACATTTTACTTACTACACAGAAATACATTATGGGATTAGCAGTCAGCAACTCCAATAGGAATGGCAAGGATGGTTCCAAACAGCATAGGCGCGTTCAAGTACAACAAGCAAGGTAACGACTTAGACACTGTGTGTTGCTGAATAACTTTTTAAAACAAAACTATGTTCTATGTGACATTCATGTACAAACTGAAATTGCACTGTTTAACATCACAGATGCAGCTGCGCAGGAGTCTGATGAAGGGGAAGACAATGACACTCTGGAGACTCAGGCCCAGTCAGTAGATGAGAACAGAGTGGTCCCTTCACCTCCAATACCTGCACCCACAATACGCAGGACCACAGTGGCACCACTACCTGCATTTGATATAGAAGATGAGAGCCACCTGACCCTCAGACAACACAGGCTGGGCATATATCCACACCAAGACTCCAAGTCCAAATGCAGGGCAAAAATCTCCTCATCAGGAGGCACAGGGCAAGTACTCAAATGGAGCTGAAGAAGGCGATGATTCAACTGGCTTTTGTTGGCTGGAGAACCAAATGTTGAAGGTGCAGTGCCTGCCTGCAATGCAAATAAATGTGTTTAATGTAGGCACAACTTGAAACATTTGCAACAAACATGGCAGAGATGAGGGACAGCATGAAGGAACTCACAACAACTGTGATAGAAGGATGGAGGGACACAAAAAAAAAACTATAGGAATGTGACCTAAGCCCTCCAGGATTTATGCAAGGTGATGCAGGAAGACCATAAGTCTCACCGCAAAAGGCATCAACAGTTACCTGGGTGCTTAGATGGCTACAATTGGGCCATTGACCACCTGAGCACCCCAACAGCTCTGCTGTCCCGTTGTGCTGTGGGAATGTCAGGTTGAAATGACCCACTGCAGTGATGTGACTAGAGGACTCATACAATTCACAAATGCTATGGAGCAATTGCAAAATGCTTCATCTGGGGGCAGCAATGTACTGGGTGGCGAGGATAGGGAGGAGGCCTTCAGCCTAAGTACTATCCTGGCACCAGTGACCACATGCAATACTTCTCCATCAGAAGGTTCCACAAGAGATGTGACAGAGCCCACAGGATGGTCCACAGGAGTGCATGGCCACAGAAAATAGTGTGGCAATGGAAAAAAGAAATTTAATTTGGTGAGGTAACCAGTATTATCTATTTGTCAGGGCTGACATTCAAGTTCCAGGGCAATGTTATACTTTTGCATTCTGACTGTCACACTGCACATTTTCACCCGGTATGTGTGGATTAACACTACCTGAGTTTTTTGGGGAATAAATAACATAAGCAATTAAACCATGTAGTGTCTTTTGTCATCATTACCAACCTTAAAAATAATTATGTATTATTTCTGCACCTCTGTTTCACCTCTGCTGCACTCAGCTCACATGCTGCTTGTGGTGGTTGTTTTGGCTGATAGTCTTCCTCAGGCTTGCTGTCTGATAGCTCCAGGGGGATGCCTCTTGAAGTTGCAATGTTGGTCAACATTGCACAAGTGTCAACAATCTTGTAGCAGGTATCTGGCCTGTACTGCAATGCACTGGCAGTTTTGTTTAGGCAGGGGGACCTACTTTTTAGTGAACCAAAGGTCAACTCTATCACATTTCGGGTAGAAATGTGCGCTGCATTGTATCGCTGCTCAGTTGGTGTACGTGGATGTAGGTATGGCATCAGTATGAAGGAGCGGACAGCCTATGCGCTGTCACCGACAGGGTAGAAGGCAACGATTAACTCACTGCTATGTTTCACAATGACCAAAGAGTCAGCAAGACAGTATTACATATATTTACTGAGCAGGTATCCTTCGCAAAATTCACTCCCAAGGAGACGACTATGTATGCCACTGTGTTGGAAGATGTAGGAATCATGCATACTACCTGGGAATCTTGCCACTACGTCTGTGATGATATTTTTTTAATTGAATATGACTTGTATATTTAGTGAATGGTATGATTTCCTTTTCCTGTAATTGTACTCATTCACTGAGGGAGGACATATAGCTACATGCGTCCCATCAATGCAAGCAATTACATGGGGAAATTGGGCTATTTGATAGAAGTCAGATTTGGTTTGCTGCAATTCCTGTGGAGTTGTAGGAAATCTTATATTGGTGGTGTATCCTCTGCAACATGACATCCAGGAATGAGTTAAAAAGCGCAATAGGGCACTTTGTAAAACTCCTCCAGCTGCAGCTATCACACTTTTGAAGCTACCTGATGCTAGGAAGTGCAGTGAACATAGAACCTACACATGAGTGAGGATGGTATGTGGCCTGTGAGTCTGACGCTACAGTATTGGATCTAATTCAGCTATCAGATCATATATCATGTCTGCATGTAACCTTTATTTGTCAGAAATCTCTTCCTCTGTCTGCCCCAACAATATACCAAGCACTCCAAAAATGCATTCCTGTATCCTCCTTCTTCTCTGTGCAGCTGCTTGTAGCCTCATCCTCCTCGCCATGACGTACAGGGCTGCCATGTGAAACATTCTGAGGCCTTCCGGGCCTGTTTAAATAGTTTGCCAATGGTTCCCACCTGACTGGATGGTTTTTACCTGGTTGCCACCTAATTTGAATTGGTGCTATTTTGCAAGTGCAAACTAGAAAATCCTGGTTCGTTTGCAATTTGTGAATGTTATATGCAGTATGAGAAATGTCGAAGCCCTTCTTGGTCTCAAGTTGGACACCCCGCAAGGGATGTTCAGACCAAAGTCAGCTGGAGCGTCTGAATGCAGGAGCCTCAGCATCTCTGGTCAGTGTGTCGGCATGGAAATCTCGGTTCCCTCTAACTACTGCTAGCAAGAGGTGCTGCATTTATACAGAAAAGTATATAGAGTCCCTTTGTACCTTGTTCTTGTGTTCGCAATTGTTGGATATAAGGATGACGTATGTGATGAACCTTGTGCGTAGATATTAGGAAGGTGGAACCCCTGCCTGGCTTCCAAGTAGCCATATGAATATTCATGGTTCAGCCCATGTGAGAAGAAGACCTGGCATATGCTGTCCACCAGTTATAGTGGGCACCTTGTAACAGTCAAAACCACCCCTTAGAGGTGATTGGTTAAAGATACAATTATTTGAAAGATATCCTACTGCTAGCTATGGAGAGCAGTCTTCAGGCTAAGTCGTGAAGGAATGTAAAGCAGCTTACCAGTCTACAATATCCTGAATGACAAAATGAAAGGAGAGCCACACAAGGTTTATATATAAAATATATGTATTTATTCTAAACACACCCTACTAGTCACTTTATGAGGCTAGAGGTCAAAGCACATACGTTACACTTAGTATATCACAGTAAATTAGCACAATATACTTTGAGCCCTAGGGGCGTACCAAACCATATATTAAGAAAGTGGCATTAAAACCACAACTTGACTAGACATAGGGCCTAGAGTCTGTAGAATCACTGGGACCACAAGGAACCACCCAAGGTAGTGACACAGGGGACCCACAGGCTCGCATACAGTGTGAAAACACAGCAGCGATACGCCATTAGCATCAATGGGGAAAATGGCAGTTGGAAATTTCAAGATTAAGGCCACTTAGGAGGGGACTTTGAGCAAATCCTTTTAGACTTAAGGGGTTCTAGGGCCAACACCCATGGGAGCACCGGAGTACTCGAGTTACCTCACCTAGGGAAGCCTGGTGCATAGGTGGGTAAACATCCTTTACAACGCAACTTTTACCACACAGTGCCTTTACGACGCAACTTTTACAACGCAAACCATTACAACGCATTGCGCTGGGGGGCGCTCTAGGATAGGGAATAGGTTTAATGTACTATCCAACACCTTCCCTACTATCCACGGGGCTGGAGTTGGAATAGTAAATTAAACTATTCACTATCCAGCGCCCCAAAGCACTATGCGTTGTAATGGTATGCGTTGTAAAACTTGCGATGTAAAGGTAGGCGTTGTAAAAGTATGCGTTGTAACGTCATACATCCGCATAGGTGTCTTTTGGTTTCGGGAATCGTCGTTGATTTCAATGGTGATCTGCTGCAAAGTGCTGCTGTAGTCGAAGAGGAAAGTGTCCGGTGTGATCCAAGCCTGGATCGAAAATGAGAGGAACCTGAAAGCAGATGGGACAGAGTCTGGGTCACTTGTCACTGACCAGGGGCACGATAGAAGAATGCCCACCTATGTCGGGTGATTTCAGGTTGATGAGGTGAAGATTGACTCTGCAGCCACGAGAACCAGGAGGTGTCGATTATGACCAGGAGCTGGATTCCAGCTGTCCCATGAAGGATGTCGAGTACTGCAGCGTCGGTGATCGGATTGGACCCAACAAGCCTTGGCAGCAGCAACCCAAGCAGAAATAGAAGAAATACTACGTTGCGGACCAGCAAGGTCTGGGGGACTCACCAAGTTGGAGAGAGTCAGGGCACATCTGGAGCACCCAGGGCAACCCAATGATATTCAAAGTTGCCTTCACAGGGACCCACCAGTCAATGGACCAGGGATCGCAAAGGTATACCTTGATCGAAAACACAAAGGGCCAGCTCACGGAACACTCGTGAAGTGTAGGATAGCAAACTTTGGTGGAAAAGGTGCCCGGGGTCTGGGGTACACATAACCCAATTCACAGGCTCGAAGAACATCGACAAGCTGTTGCACTTGCAAATGTGCACGGTGTCCAGGGGTCTGCTTCCATGGTACTCACGAGGGATAAGGGTCTCAGCTTTGCGGGGGACTCAGGTCGGCCTCAGCGAAGTCTGGAAGTCCACCTCCTGGGCTGCAATTACTTCAGAGTCCGGCGGGAGCTTTGGAGATGCAGACAGGTCAGATGTGTTTTCTGTGCCTGCCACGCAGGGGAGTAACTCCTTTTCTCTAGGGGAGATTCTTCAGTCATCTAGTCATGTAGATTGTCGAAGTTCCAGGATATCTGTAGCCGAGATTCACCGAGGTGTAATGTAACGTCCTGTAGTCAGGAGTTCCTTTCTTATACCCAAGGAAGGGGTTGGACTTACTCTTGAGACCCACCTATGGGAGGGTTTAGAAAGAGGGGTGACTACGCCCATTTCCTTTGTCCAGTTTTGCACCAGAGTAGGGGCTGGTAGCCCCTGCAAACGGTTTGAACTGGGCCATGCACAGGGACACCAAAATGTGACCCCAGTGCAGACTTCAAAGCACTCTTGGAGTGCACCCACCCAGCCACAGACACTAAAGCCTGTCTGGGAGGTGGTGACACCTCCCTGTAACAGGAAACCTATTGTCCAGGCCTCCCCTGCCATAGTTTTATCCTGCAGCAGGAGGCCAGACTTGTGCCTGTGGTTGCAGCATCCATTTTGTGATCCCAGGGCTCTTTTATACTGGTAACGGGTTTACCGATGTTTACATGTCCCTACCTCTAGAAGGGTGGAATCATACCCCTACCACCAGGACTAGCGGGGGTATGATTCCAAAGTGTTTGACACCAAGCATAACATGTTTCCTTGCAGCCATTCCAAAGTTAGCATTTACTACAAGGTTATCATGCACTTAAGAGTATATGGTCTGTCTGCATCACAGAATACCCCCAGAGATTAGATTCTGAAGGCTGCAGAAGGGTCCTGCTCATGCATGGGCACCCTCTCACACAAAACCCAGCACCCTGCCTTCAGGATTGATAAGGCCCTCCGTAGGGGTGACCAATATGTTTATATGTGTAGTGATTTAAGGTAGATATAGGTAGCCTCTATCTAAGTAAGGGGTGCATGCACCACCTTACCCAGGCTGCAGAAGCAGTCCTGTGGTGTCATTTTGAAAGGCTTCCCAGGGGTGGCATATTACATGCTGCAGCCCTGATACGCCCCTGGGGTACCAATCCCCTTGGTACCTAAGGTGCCATATACTAGGGACTCAAGGGTACTCCGGTAACCAAACTGGAGTGTACCTAAATTACATGGAATCAATTTAGAGAGGAAGCAGCAAGGCCGCGGTCCAGGATAGAAGAGCCCCAGTCAGACTAAAGTCAAAAAACAGTGAACCATCAGCAAAAAGTGGGGGTAACCATAAGAGCAGATCCTACTCTCCTTCAGTCCATAAAAGGTGTTCAATCCTATAAGGCTTGTTACTGTTAAATGTAGGGGAGGTGATGCAGGTGAAGGGGTATGACATTACCTGGGCCTATAGTAGGTTACCTGTATGAAACACCCACTCCTCTTCCGAATAGTCAATAATGATAATATGCAAGTCATTTTTCTAGGTGTCAGTGCATAAAATTTTCACGGAGCCATTTAAAATATTTTTTTAAATGCTAACATTGTTTAAAAACAGCTTAAAAAGAAGAAAAGGAGAGAGAACATTTTTTCTACGAATTTATTGTGTTCAAATTGTCCCTTGAACCACAGTCCTTATTGAGTTTGTTTCTAAAAGTTGGATTTCTACAAGCGTAAAAGGCAACTGCGGATTCTCAAGGAATGCAATCGTTAGTACAGGAATACGCTGGGGACATTGCCGAGCATGAGACCTCATGGGTTCCAGCTGGGTATTCAAGTCCGCAGGCATGTCCGTTGCAAGTGTCAGACAGAGGTCCAACATGCATTCTTTACCGCAAAACAGGCATCGAAGAACAGGTAAGATGCAGTCCACCCAGACTGGTCTAAACGATAGGAACCAAGAGACGCTCAGTTCCTGCAGGCAAGGCGTGCCCAGATGTTGTACCATGCGTTCACAGTATTTCCGCTCCAGGAGCGCTTTTGCCATCTCATTGGTGATTGGGCTGTCCATTGCCTAGCAGGTAAGTCACAATCAGGATTCCAGCTATTGAGAGCAGGATCAGAGGTAGACCTCCGAAAATACTTCCAAATAAGGATAAAGTTTGGAATAACTCCAAGGATTTTCTGAAAGGTGCTAACAAATCCTGACCCTATGGTCCTAAGTAGGTGTACAATACCACTCGTATCAGACATATTACAAATATATCCCACCATTTCTGTAAAATAAATGGGGCACTTTGTACGTATAAGTGCCTGTATCTCAGTCGAGGTCCTTGCAATTTAAAGATCAAAGGTCTCTCTAGTGGAGGTTAAGGGCACAATTTGCTGTAAAAGCCTGGCTTTCAGTCTGCTCAAAGTATCAAATCGTATGAAAGAAACATTTAATGAAGGCCATAACAGTGCCTCCCTGACTGTATTTGTAGGGGGAAACAATACTTGCATACAGCAATTAACTCTGGAGTTCACAGTGTCCATATAGGCAATGCCCAGAAGCAAGATACAGCAACCTTGATCATTCAGCATCAAGCAACTCCCATTCGAGAGGAGCTTGAACACTGGTTCAATCACGGCAGCTGGAGAACCTTTCATGTGGCAGGAAAAGTTTGCAACTGACCCATTACAAGCCCCGTGCAACGAGGTGTCCTGGCACATGAGAGAACCGCTCAAAGCGTTCATGTAGTTTGTACCACTAAGAAACACTCCTCGATCGCCACTTCGGCATTGAAATCTATATGGTAAATCCCAGGATTCCTTAATGTACTCTATACCCAATTTTTCATATATGCCCGCCTGCCTTTGCTCAAGGCAATATTGAAACTGAAATGTAGTGAACGGTAGAGTTATGTGACCATGGATAAGACATTCAGTAGACAGAGCTTTTGCTACTATAAATGGTAGTCGGTACAGTTTTTCAATACCCAGCATTGTATATTTAGCTCCCCTTTTTGCCATTTCAACATGTTTATCTGTTAGATTGTATTCAGAAAACAGAGACGTACTGTTTATAAAACGCCAAGGTACAAAGCCTGCATGCAAAGATTGCAGCGTCCAGCTTAAGAAAATGATAGAACGCAATTGAGATTGCCCATGTTGTAATAGGGCCAAATCCTGTTCTAGCATGTCTATTGCCGAAGACACAATGTTGCCTAAAGTATATATTCTGGAGGACAAGTTTGCTAACCCATTGTCTACCACAGCTAATGATTTTTCTAAGTTAATACGGACTAATTCCCATATTCTCTCTGCGACCTCTTGTTGGGATATATTCCAGATTTCATTGTAGGCAGTGCAAATGCCATCATATATGAAACGCTTCTAACGTGTCTTTCTGGGACCTAATAAAAAATTCCTAAGATCCATGTCCTGTGAGAGTAAAGATAAGTGTTGTTTCACTTCTGTTAGTGTTGAAGTTTCCGATCAAGGCACAACTACCGAACACTGTAGGATGTCACTACCCCTGGGTGTTCTCATTGTACATAACGTGGGTTTAGCCTGTGGATACTATACCCTTTGGTAACACCCAAGAATCTTTTGTGACATATGTGTCTAAGGGCAAAACCACCCATTCTTTCCAATTTGAGTCTGTTCTATTGTACTGTAAAATGTCATTTACTATTGCCCCTTCCTTTGTAGTTGAATTTTGCCACCCACGGGATGGTTTTGAAAACGAGGTGTAGTAAGGTCCTTTATCTTGGCTAATCCAAGACAGGATGTCTGTTGCACAGTTTTGTTTAGAAATATAATCTGCTGTGGAATAAGGCATGCTCTAAATAGCACTTCTGTTCCCTGGACTTGCCAATCCCTAGAAGCCCAGACTGATTTTAAGTCTATTGTGTTTTTCCAAAGGTCAAACCCCTTTTCAGAAAGTTGGGTAATAAAGGAAGCAGAGTAAATCTGTTTGGGGTTAGAATAATTTTCACTGCCGATGTTGGTGTAACCCTATAATGATATGAGGTTGGGTCTGTGGTAATAGACCCTGAAAAGTATGAACATTTCTGTGCAAAGGTATGCAAACTACTCTTTGGTGGTGTTGGGCAATGCTCCCACTGATGGTATTCAAAGACACATTTCTAGGTGAAATAGATTTGTGGAGGAACTGATGACCCAAATGTTGGTAACAGTACAATGTGTCATAGTCTGAATTATCTTCTAACAGTTCAGTATTGGGAAATGCTGCTGTTTTTTCTAAATCAGACAACATGTTATTAACAGTTTCAGAGTTCCAATCATCAGAAAATGTACGTACTGGTGGTAATGATATCACCTAATGAAATTTTAAATAAACGAAGAATTTTTAAAAGTTCAGTCGGGCCGAATATATCGAAATCAACCTTGTCAAATACTATACCATCCGGTACAGGAACTGCTGTAATGTTCACTGAAGACCAGCTGCGATCGGTAGCAGGAGTACCTGCCGGCCAGTGACATGGGGAGGGGGAGGGGCAGGGTGGTAGTAGTAATCCATGGATTATTGAGGTTTACAGGTAAGTAAACATATAAATAAATAAAACAAATTTTGTTGCGCGCACTGCATCGCATTTGGGGATGCAGTGCGTGCAACGAAATTTGTTTTATTTATTTATTTATTTTATTTTTTTATTTTTTAAAATTTCTAGAGCGCGCAAATACCTTCCGGTGTCTCGGCGCTTATAAATAAAATTTATATGTTTACTTACCTGTAATCCTCTGAAATCCATAGATTACTTCATCCCACCTCTCCCCTCCCTCTCCCCTTGTCACTGCCCGGCAGGTACTGCTATTACCGACCGCGGCTGCTGATAACAAGTCTCTTTGTTCACAGTGTGATGATTAATGTGGCTTTAAAATTAAGTTGACGTTTTGGGCTGTCGAGCTTTGCTAGAGGTATCTTCCTCTAATAAGCATGCTAAAAGTTATTACTAAGCCTAGCCAGAAAAGAAAAAAAAATGTATCCCAGAAAGTGAAGAAAGTTCTTGATTTGTTGCTTGTATTGTTGTTTGGCTGGCATTGTTTCCCGTTTGCTTGGATCCAAATAAAACGTATCAAAGTTAATGAAATAGACAGAAGCCATTCGATCAATTGTTAGAATTGCATCTGGATTTGTTTAAACTGTGTTTTGCTCTTGTTGAGGCATGTTGGGTATTGCTTTGAGTTTGATTTTGAAGTTTGTGTTTAAGGGGGACGAGTTCCATATCACTGAGGCATAGTCCTTCATTCCGTGCAGGCAGCTTTTCAAACGTGATGAGTCTTTCTGTTTGAACTTCTTGGATTGTAGCAAGAGGAAGGCATCTGCGACTGTGGAGTCCACAAGGCCTACTATTCAGTATTGGCCACATAGTGTGCTTTGATTAAGTCAATTGAGACAAATGTTTTCTCCTTTTTTCCGGAAAGAGGCGGGAGCAGCACAGTTCTTGTTCCTTGTACTGCTAGGATAGGTACAGCTGTTCTGTATGATGGTCCAAATTGTTTCTTGTCTGCTATTTTTTCTCTGACCAGATCCCCGACTTTTGGGATCCATACAGGTCTTGCTGGCTCTGCCTTGACATCCCCAGTGGTGGTCTGTTTTAAAAAGACGTTGCTTTGTATTGTCCTGAATTCCTTTAGATCCTGTAAAACAGCCAAACAATCATGGATGTCAAATATTTTCTTATCTGCCTCCACCTAGGGAATTTCTTGGATGGTTATTAAGTGCTTTCTGTACCCTATATAAGTGATTGTCCCAACTACCGCCCTTGCCTAATATGCTAGCTGTTAAAGATTGCTTTAAGTCCCGGCTTTTCCTCTCCACGACTGAATTTCCATGAGGATGGTACCGAGAGGACTCCTGCAATGCTAAGGCCATATTTTCCATGGCGTCTTTGTAAGCCCAAGAGCTAAACGCCGGGCCATAGTCAGAATGTAATGTGCCAACTGAGTATGTCTCGATAAAGACTCGCAAATCTTTTATAACAGTGTGAGCATCAGCCATGCACTGAGGCCAAACCCATCGGAATCTGGAGCATGAATCCACTGCAACCATGATTTATTTTTTGGCACCATCAGATTGTAAGGGGCTGCTGTGGTACAAGTACACACATACAAGAGGTTTGTCTGATTTTAACAATGGTGTCTGTTCTGGGCTTGTTATGGTGGACCCCTTCATTTGCTGGCAATAAAGAAATATTTGCTGTAACGCCTATGTGCGCAAAGCACAATCCCTTGTGTGCTACTAGTATTAAACCTTGCCTACAATCCATATTTGTATTACTCTATCCCCCACTCCAGGACTCTGAGCATATGGAATGTTTTGTGCATCTAACTTGGAGGAGTACTTGAGTGGAAACATTTAGGTACTGCTGAGCTGCCTCTGCGTGAAGCAATGACAGCAACCGTAATATCACCCTCTATTCTCATTTTAGAATGAGAGATTGCAGCTACAGAAGCCGTGCGTACAGCCCCCTTTGCGGCTTTATCAGCCAATGAATTCCCTTCAATGTGAACGTTATCACATTGATGACTCAGTGTATGATTCACGTGAGCCCTATGTAGTTCGTTTTTCAACTCCACTACCTGTTCCCATAGCATTTTATGCTTAATTGTGCCACCTTTTGCTTCTTTAAACCCGTTGAGTTCCCAATGGTGTAAGTACTCATTGTACAATTGTTTACAGAAAAAATATTCACACACAATTAGTGTGGGGAATTTGTGATCCGTATTTACAAGTGCCAGTATCAGTACTTTGAGTTCTGCCAACTGACACATGCAGTCTCCTAGAGATTGCGTTTTAGTGCAACTTGAATGGAACAACCCATCCTTCATGCGACCTTTAACAATAGCACATGCTACGGTGTATTGTTGCTTACTCCCTATGGCAGGTTGAGCAGATCCGTCAGTGTAAATAATATACACATCCAGAGGCAGGAGTTCCTTTGGTAGAGGATATTCTTGTTTGTTTTGCAGAAATGCCTGTGTTTTTAAACTTGGACCTAATCTGTATTCAACATCCTTTGCAGTAAGAGAATTAACCCATTGTGTCCATCTCAGATGTAAGGCTTCTGCATTTGGAATACTGGCCTTTGTAATAGCTTCTAAAGCTGGTACCGAGGTTACGACTATTATGCTTTTCCCCTGAGACATTGCTATTCTCTTGCTGCAGCGGTCTGATCTGCTGTCAGGAGTTTTTCAGTTGAAGTGAAATGCATTTCTGCATTTTTGAACCGGTGTGATTTGTATGTGATTGATACTGGTTCACCTTCATTGAAGGTCATGTAAGTGTACCCGCATTGACCAGCTCTAACGCGGATCACCAAGTTGCATACATTTATGCATGTCTGTAAGTGTTTGGAAACAATCATGTCTTCTTGTAATGAACGTAGGATATTGGAATCTTCCTGTGCCCAATGTTTGACTGAAAAGTCAGGTTTTATTAAGTGGTAGAAAGGTTTTACTCTTTCTGCGTAATCCAAAATGTATGTTCTAGTGAAATTTAGGAATTCCAGTATCAATTGTACAATTTTAAACTATTTTGGAGGTTGGAGCAGTGCACACTTTTCTAAAAAGTTAACTGCCAGGCTTTTCTCTTCACCTGAAAGCTTGCATTCTAAAAACAGGACAATGAGGTGGGCTATTGATTTTTTAAAGTTAAATTTGTAACCCTCAGAGGTGATTCCCATAATAATGTTGTTCACCCTGGTCAAGTGCCTCATTAAGTCATTGTCCATCAGATAAATATCATCCACACAGGACAATGATTCCTCATCAACATTTTGGAGCAACTCAGTTACTCTTGCTGAGAATACCCCTGGGCTGTTCTTATACCCTTGGGGGAGTCTGCAACATTGTCCCTGGGACCCTAATTCTGAAAATGTGGTTAAACACCTGCTTTCAGGTGCTATATTTTGGCAGAAAAATCCTTTTGAGATATCAAGTGTAGTTTTGTATTTTTTCCGCACAATGTTATTCATTAATGTAGCACTGTGTGCGATTTGGACAGCGAATGTCTTAGTGCAACTGTTTAAGTGTCTGTATTCTAAGACTAGAGGACATGAGTTGTCCAGTGTTGATACGGGAAACAAAGGCTTGTTCATTGGTGAGGTGCAATTTTCGATCACCCCCTGCTATTGAAGTTGATCTAAGATCTCCCTGACCTGTTTTTTTAGCTTCTTGCTTTATTGGGTATTGCCTCTGAGCATTTGGTGAATCTTTTAACAAGATCACGTAGTGGGCTGAGTCCTCATCCCATCCTGCATGATTTTTATACAATGCTGGAGCTAGGGCTACTGCCCACTCCCGTGCATATGCATGTTTAAGATGTACATTTTCTTCCCTTGGGCACTCCATAATGAATGCTGGTGGCCAATCTTGTTCTGCTAATAGGATGTCATACCCGGATGACAGATTTTCTTAAAAGAGACCCTTAACTTTCCTGGGTTTTTCCCCCCTCCATTTGGAGTGTTATCTCATGTAACGTATATGGGACACTCACCCTCGTGTCTGGTGTTTCCACCGTGATGTATTCATTCAAGTCTGCTGTCACAAGAAATTCCATCAGGTTCTGGCAAGCTATTGTTACTTCTACCTTTTTCAACAAGGGGGAGCAGGGGTGTGAGATGAGTTTTCACTCCACTGGGGTGGGAGGTCCAGCTGCAGCGAGTGCCCCAAAGCGTACGGTCAAAAGGGAGCTGTGCCGTTCCTCAGAAGTTACTTCTACCACACTATCTAGCATTGTCAGAGCCCATTCCCTACTCAGGAGCTGCGTCCTCAGTATTCTGGACATGTCTGATCTTCAGACCTGCAACTTTCTTTTTCTTAAATTGAGGTTTTAGATTTTGGCTAGTCTTCTTTTTTTGGAAGGATAGTCTGAAGCGTGCTGCTTGTCTCTGGACTTTGTACACTCTTCTCTGTGTTCTGACCGTCCTTATCACTCTGTTATTTTCATCGAGCCCTGAAAGGAATGAGAGGAACGTGTATCAGTATCATAATACCTGTCAGATTTTCTAATAATATCCCTATTCCTGACATTATACCTCTTTTTAGAGTGCTCCTGTGGAGGAGATCTACCTCAAGAGTGAAATCTTTTTTCTGTATAGTTTGATTGTTTTTTATTTTTAGAAAAAGAAGCAGGTATCTGTTTAGAAGTGTCCTTTTCAGGACTGCCCATCAGTTGTGGTTTTAAAGCTTTCCCCCCCCAAACTGTCTCTGCCTAATTCTGCGTATGCAGTTTCAATTATTTTGGGTAGTTTGTGTGGTTGATCTAATGGATCGAACTCCCTTAGGCGTTGGCGGATTGCCAATGACGCTGCTTCCTCTTTAATATTAGCCAGTATTATGGCTAATACCTGTTCATAGTTATTTATTAACTTCATCCCTAAATTCAGAGCAGGCTCTGCTCCATACTCATTCTGTATTTGTCTTAATACATCTGGTATGACTGTTAATGAAGGAATACCATGTGTTCTGGTATATATGGCAGCATAGACTGTACCCCAAGTGGTAAAATCCTCTAACTATGGTGTTATCCCCATGGGCAAGCTGATTGTTAACATTCTGTGTTTTTCAAACGAAATACAGACTCAAGCTGTGTTATATTCTGATCTACCCAGAATGGTATTTGTTCGCGTTTTGTGGGCATTTTGCCCATTACTGCGTGTAATGTTTGTGGAGTTATTTTAGTTGGTGTACCTTAGGATTGAGTACCATTAGTTTCAACTGTTATTGGTTGGACTGGGAAAGTCCTCATGACATATTGAGTCAAGTTTCTGTAGATTCTAATTAGATCTTTGTGTTGTGTGAGTAAGTCACTCAGGTTGTGGCATTGTATCAATGTCAGGATGCTGTGTGTAGCCTGCTAGTACAGGGCCATGTTGCCCTGTCTCCTCCAAGTGGGCCCAATCTTACTCTGTTTCTTACCTGGGGTAGAGCGGCTTTAAACCAGTAAAAACTTTCCCGGTACGTGAGCGGAACCTCTATGTCCTTGCAGTGCCCGTATTCTGCTGCTGTATCTCCCTCTGTGTAAGAGTGAAATGCATGTGTTCTAGAGTCTGCTTCTGGGAATGTAACCCATGAATAGAATACCTCTGTTTTGCTTGATTTGTGTGCCTCAATCATAAAGGCTACTAAGCCACCCCTAGGTGTTCTAGTAGTTTCAGGGTGATAGTACTTCTGAATTTATGTGGAATGAGAATTCCCTCTACCTCTTCTTTTTCTGAGAGGTGCAGATTCACTATGGGGTTATTTTTGGCCCTAGTCTCAGTCATGTTTTGATACAAAGAAGTTTGTTCAAGGGAACTAAGATAAAGTGTTTTGCACAATTTTGGAACACTATGTCCTGTCAAGCTTGATTAACCAGCAGCCAATAAATAGGATATTTCGCCTACTCAGCTGTGGCGGAGTTTGTGACCACCTACTCCAGACGTCTCAGGTGTTTGTGAGTAGGAGTCTCTGAGAATAAGCACAACTGAACTACTCAGATTCTACTGTTAAATAAATGCCATACCTCATTGGTGGAACCATGTTGTGTAGTTCGTATTGTACCCATGCAGGACCTGCGCGTTGGATAGCATAAACTGTCGGATTGGTGGCAGACTAACTCTGAGCACCCCCACTGAGTATGTTAACTTGTTTGCATATATGCTAGCTCACAGTGCCACTAGTGTCACCTTTTATTGGGGAGAGATTGATTTCCGGCAGTCTTAGAACATGACAACCCTGATCCCTCAAGATCGTGGAAACAATGTACTACTTTACGCTCAGTCACCCGTGCTCATTTAGTTTATATCAGAGATACACAGAATAAAAAGTCTGGGCATTTCAATAAAGGTTTATTGAAGAGTTGTTATTCTTGTGTAGAATATATGAGCTGTAACAACCATTAGACAGTAGCAAAGATATATGATTTTCAGTACTATGACTATAAACGGATAGTACAGTTCTACCATTGTGCAATTAGCATGAATAAATACAAATGCATGATAAAAGTGTGCATAGTCCTACGATGCCTATCTAGATGTACCTAGCATATGAGTAGGTATAAAAGCCAATAATCCCTCTTGGATTTAGGCAAACCCCATTACCTGAAGTATGAGTAATGTCGGAGCACTTCTTGGTCTCGAGTTGGACACCCCGCAGGGGATGTTCACACGACTGGAGCGTCTGCATGCCGGAGCCTCAGGGTCTCTGGTCAGTGTGTCAGCCTGGAAGTCTTGGTTCCCACTAGCTACTTCTAACAAGAGGTGCTGTATCTAGACAGAAAAGTATATAGAATCCCTTTGTTTCTTGTTCTTGTGTTAGCCATTGTTGGGTATGAGGATGACGTGTCTGATAAACCTTGTGCGTAGATATTAGGAAGGTGGTGTATAGCCCCTGCCTGGTTTCCAAATACCTTATGAATGTTCATTCATTCTGTGTTATCTAAGGATGAAGTCATAGAACAACATTGTTCAGGGAAATCCCTCCTTTGCACCCAGGCCTTAAACAAGGTAAAAGGTTCAGTCCATAAAAGGCATTCAATCCTTATATGGCTTGTTACTGTTAAATGTAGGGGAGGTGATGTAGGTGATGGGGTAGATGTTACCTGGGCCTATATTAGGTTACCTATATGAAACATAACAACTCGCTAATTGGAAATTGCAAAATAGGTAATCGCAAATTTAGCGATTGTCAGAGATATTCTGCACATTTACATGATGCATTGCTTAGGGCTATTTTGCTATCGCAAAAGGCCAATTTTAGCAACTTGCAATGTTTGCGATCGCAAAATAGCTTGATGCCTGTGCCCCTTTGTTCTTTGATTTTGAGTGTATCACTAGGATGGTGTAATTTATTTATTCAGTGTTTTCTATAGCATGAACATGACCCATTGGGTATTTGAGCTCTTTACATTTATTTGGTATCAACAGTTGCAAAAAACAGGGTAAGGAGTCATCAAAATGAATCAGTAATAAAGGTGAAGTTGTTTTTCCGCTCCTATTGTTGTTTTATTTATCTTGCATTTATTTGATGAGTTTAGTGTTTATTTGACCATGATGAAGGCAAGGCATTCTGCTTGGGCATAGGAGCAGGATGGAGATGAGGAGGTAATGCCTGTACTACTTACAAGTAATCTTTAATACTCCTATTCGTGCTTGCTCATTCAGGGCCTCATTTACTATATGTTGACACACTGCAGTTCAGAAAGCCTAACTGCTGTGCAGCCATACATAAAAAAAGGGCAGGAATATGTCATATCTACAAAATCTGTCACATTCTGGGCTCTAAGGCATTCCCAGCTTTAAATTTTTTTGTAAATCTGGAATGTGTCAGGTTCCATTGATTTTGCGTGGGAACACCCACAGCAACAGCCATGGAAGGTCATGAAAAGTCACACAGTGTGACTTTAGGTGGCCTTGTAAATATGAGCTAGCCAATTGCGCTGCTGGTGCACTAAAAAAAGTGACGCACCGGCAGGTGCAATGGGCTTGTAATTGAGGCCCTCAGTAGTTAAGTCCCCTTCCTTCCTATTAGCTTTCATCAGCATTCTGAAACCTGGGCTTAGTATTACAGAAGTGGCAATGCAGGCAGTCAAATTTATAAGAGGGGCACAAGTGTTGTGCTACATAGAAAGTGAAAACAGATTTGGAATGTAGTAATTGGGTGGGAGAAGCAGGATTAACATGAAGGTAGTAGGTACTCAGACAAGCAAGGGAGAATTGTAGTACTGAAGGTTACCAGAAAGTAATACAGACATTAGGTTTGATGTATAAATCATACAGGGCCTACCAAAGGTCCCAGTTACCTCTAGTAATGTGATGCAATCATCCTCCTCTCCGTTGATCAAACAACAATCCTTCAACAGGTTAAAGCATGGCAGAAGCTGATTAGGAATTGAGGGCTGAAAATCAAAAATACAGGCATCTATCAGTTTTTAGAAGAATGCACACACCTAAAGTTCAGAAACCTTATAAACTCACCTTTTTCATGCAGCGTTCATATAGATTCTATCCCCACTGGGATAAAGAATGCCAGATTGTATGAATTCCTTTCTATGTTGTATGACTCTAATACCCTTAGATAGGAGGCTGCTCATTTTCTCTCTTCTGTTTTCTTATAGCGCTCAGGCGATGCACTGTTCACATTTCTGAATTATTAAAGAATCCTGTGGGGGGCGTGGCTTGGCCGAGTATAATAGTGGATGCATGAGCTGAGAGCTCAGCATCAGCCCAAAATGTATCCTTGGAAAACATAAAGCTGGGTCTGATATGCACATTCTTGCAACCCTCAGGGGGGCCCGTGTGCTGAGAGTCGAGCAGAGGAGAAGGCTGAGGGCAGCTGGTGGAGAGTCCCGGGAGCTGTGACCTGTGGTGTGGCGTACATAGCGGATTCCGCAATAATGGCGGTGGGGACAATCTCCGTGAAATCTGAGGCCCGTCCTGGCCATGGGTAAGAATGTTAATCGGGCACCTGCTGCTGCCCCCTGGAGTGCTGCTGAGTACTATGAGGTGAGGAAGAGCAAGGAGCGACAAGGACCCTCACGGGTGGCACCTGTGTCACTGGAACTGTGGCTGGAGGCGGGCCTTGGGCATGAGTGGAGTGTGCAGAGCGGGCCGCCTCCCCTCCTTGCTGGGTGTAGCCGGAGGAGCGCCGATCGGAGACCTTGAGCACCGCCTGGCTAGGCAACAGAACTGGTAAGCTCACCTGCATCTGGGGTCCCCCTGACTTGTGTTGCTGATCGAGGGGGGGTGGCCTTACCCGGGGTTCCGTAGAGAGGTGACTTGTGGCTGGCTGAGATGCACGTCTGGGCCCGGTGATGAGCGGTGCACTGCCAGAGAGGGCCTCAGTGATCCAGCGGTTGTAGCCATGCCTCCTTGGCTCTTCCCTGGAATGGTAGCCTTATTGAGTGCAGGGAAGCATGTGGGGCCTGTAAGTAACTCCCTGAAGCAGCACCGCAGACGCGGTGAGTGAGACTGGAGCGGCGGGCAGTGGAATTGGGGCCCTCAGTCAGAAGTGGCATAACCAATGAAGAGAAATTCAAGCTTGAGGGGCCCTCTTAACGGAGCAGAACGGCATGAGAGGGGATGGCAACCATCTGGTGTGGTCCAGGTGAGCTGAGTGGTGCTGTCTGGGTGGGGCTGGGCTGCGAATTGGAAGAGGCAGTGTTGAAACTCCACCGTTCTGGTCTAGTGAAAATTTGTCTGCCGGACTAGGGGCCGACAGGCCGGAGCACTCTAGGATCCGGAAGAGAGTGCCCAGGAACAGTCGCACACTGCTCCGGAAGACCTGGTCCAACAGCAACTTAGCAAGATACTTGAGGCTATAGCGGACACGAAGGCTACTCTTCACCAGGACATCAGCACAGTCGTGGTTTGGCTCAGTCTGCTGCGAGAAGAGCATAAGAAACTATCGGAGAGGGTTAAAGAGAAGGAAACTAGTGTTGCTGATTTGGTGCCAGTGCAAAAGGATTTGGAGGAGCGGATGGGGGCCCTTTTGGACAGGGTTTGTTTACTGGAACGCAGAGCTGAAGATGAGGAAGGGCTCAATGAAAGAAACAATGTCAGGGCTATGGGCCTCCCAGAGGGCACAGAAGGGCGCAATATGGTGTCTTTCTTGGAAACCTGGTTCAAGACTATGTTAGCACCTGAAGGGTTGCCCGCCGCATCCCCTTGGGTAGCCGTCTTCATCTCAGATGGTGAAGGAGAGGGCCAAGGCTTTGCAGGCAGTGGCGGCACTGGTGCAGTGTCGGAGCCCTACCCCGGAAGAGGGGCTGGTTCTTTCAGAGAGTCAGCAGACAATAAAACGGACACCTCCCATAGCAATATTGTAAAGATGCAGGTGGTGACTCCTAATACTGCGGACAATATTATTTGAACTTGAGTGGTGAGCTAGGGTGACTACGATACTTAGAGGGGAGCTGGGCTTTCAGTGACTGTTATAGGCCACGGACTAACTTTTATCCATGTGAGGCTGAAGCTCTATGGTTAATGCAATGCCTTGAAAGAGCTGCGCTCCCTTGTGCCTCTGTAACTGCCAGATGAGTTTGTGTATTTCAGTATAGTTTGGATGGGTACTAGTTCTACAGTAACTGTCCTGGGGAGGGGAAGTTGGGGGTTTAGTTTACCTAACGGGTTTGTTGGGAACAGGCATGTTGCTACAGATGATCTAACTGGAAAGCTGTTTGGATTACCGATTTGGGTACCTCAAGTGACTTATAATGCATTTAATGGAATGTGCATGGAAGGCATTCAATGTTGCGGCACCACAAAATGCATGCATCCTTAGTTCGCAGGGGGGTTCAGATAGCCCTACTTCAGGAGACTCACATACAGGCATAGGAAGGAGTGGTCTTACAGCGCATGTGGCGAGGCCAAGCGTTTTATACTAACTACTCAGCATTCACCATGGGGGCACTGATCTGGGTACTGGCAGTTGTGCCTTTTCAATGCACAAATCAAATTACAGACCCAGAAGGCAGATATGTGGTGGTCACTGGGAAACTGGATGGCAGGGATATAGTATTGGGGAACATATATGCACCTAACACAGAGCCACCTGCCTTCTTATCACAGCTTTCTGGGGAGCTGGCACCCATTCTAACAGGATCGGTTCTCATTGGGGGGATTTTTAATTTCTGATATTGTCCTGGATTGATCTCACCCTCTGCTCCATAACGCACCCATTCATAAAATTGCGGAAGCGAGGCACAACTGGCAAGAGCGCTGGTGGTTGGTGGACTCTTGGAGAGCTCCGCATCCAGGAGTCCTGGATTATTCTTTCTTTTCTGCTCTGCATGATCTCCATGTTCGCCTGGATGCGAGTTTGTGTTCAGCGGATGTGCATGCTGGAGTGCAAAGGAGTGAATACATCACTAGAACATCATCAGATCATAATCCTATCCTGCTGAGAGTGCAGTGTTCTCGCACAAGACCTGTGGTACCTACATGGTGCCTGCGTCCTGAAAATGCTGGCAAAGCTACATCTTCCACAATGGAATGGGATGTTTTTAAAACAGTCATTAGGGGTCCTAGCATCTCATAGGTGGTAGGGGTGTGTAAAGTGCTCTTAAAGGATGTGCAGGGGGCCAATCAACGCCTCCGGGAGGCAGAGCTTGTACGCCCTGAGAGGCCTGATAAGCAAGGGGAGCTTTTGGAAGCAAAGGAGGCTGTAGAGGTGCAAATAGAGGAGCTCTGCTGTTTTGATTACAAAAAGTACACCACGAGTGGCCATGCCGAAAGAGACAAGTCTGGGGCCCTGTTGGCGTGGATAGCTAACCTGGCTCGAAGTGGCACGATGATTTTAGAGCTCAGAGACTAGCTTGGGGTTGCTTGTTGTACTCAACATAGTATTAATGAGCTATACCTTGAGTATTATGCAGACTAGTATAAAAATAAAACGAACCTGACTGAAGACGACATGGATAGATTTGTATGCCCAGTCGAGCTGCCACTTCCGGATAGAGAAAAGGCATATGAGTAGGGTCAGGATATCAAACTTGGAGAAGTGAGAGGAGGTATTAAGCATATGGCTAGGAACAAGATGCCAAGGACAGATGGTCTACCGGTTCAATTTTATCTTACGTACACTGACCAGTTGACCGCCAGATTAGTAACGCTATACAGTGATGCAAAACAGTTAGGACAACTCCCTGCAACGACTCGAAAGGCTGTATTATTCCACTGCTGAAGCCTGGTAAATCGGCTTGAGACAGGTCTGCATACCGATCCACTTTCTATGCTTAATACGGATTATAAGATCCTGAACCGTATTTTAGCCACCCGTCTCCTTCCCTTTATGGTGACGCTAGTACATAAAGACCAATCCGGTTTAATCCCATCCAGAAATATGGCTATTAATGTTCGCCATTTATTGTGAATACTGAAAGCTGATTCTTATTCAAAGGACATGGCTACAGTCTTTGCAGTGGATATCAAAAAAGCATTCAATAGTCTTGAATGGCCTTACTTGTTTCGGGTCATGCAAAAATTTGGATTTGGGGAAAAATTCATAGATGGACGACCCTAATATACACAAACTCCACGGCGAGGGTTAAAATTAGTGGGCTGATATTGAACGCTTGTGGGATCAGCCATGGAACGAGACGGGGTGTCCGCTGTCCCCCCTCTTATTTGTTTTGGCTGTGGAGCCGCTAGCAGCTAAGGCTAGGACAGGACAACAGTATCAAGGCCTTCATGTGCACGGACAGATTCCCCATCTTGCCCTATATTCAGAAGACTTACTAATGTTCCTGGCGAATTCGGAAGAAGCGCTCAGTGGAGTGAAAGATTTGCTCCATGACCTAAGCAGGGTGGCGGGGTTTATGGTAAATGGACACGATCCTGCTTATTCCCGACCATTGGTGATGAAGGCGGCCTGCAAGAGACTACCGGGGTGAAATGGGAGTATAGATGTTTGACCTATTTAGGGATTTAAATATATCATACCCAGGAAGATCTGTTGGAGGGCAATATAGGTAGAGCGATAAGAGGAATGAAGGGCAGCTTTGATTTTTGGGGGACGCTCCTTTTGTCAGTAGCTGGATGAGTGGCCTTACTTAAAATGGTGACCCTCCCACGACAGTTGTACTATTGTGGGACCTTACCGGTCTGGATACTGGCACAATTTTTTGTTCAACTTAAGACCATGGTCACTGATTTCTCTGAGGTGCCGGTAGAAGGAGGGTGGCTCTGAGAGTTCTGATGAGGTCACGGTCAGAAGGGGGTCTGGTAGTGCCTGACTTTGCGGCCTATTAACTGGCAGCTCAGTTACAATGGCTCACACAGGTGGTTGCAGCTCAGCTTCGAGGGACGGAGGAGGAGAGGGATAGCACTCCAGCGTTGTGAGTCCTCTCCCAAATTGTCTTGAAGTTGCCTGTTCAAACCCTTGATCTCCCGGGGGACCTCAAACTGGTGAGGCAGTGTTGGAATAGGAGTCTGAAATGAGCACTGATTAAAATTCCATATGCACCAGACATCCCTCTGTCCATGTGTGAGACATTGCCTCATGGGGGCACCTGGAGGGGACTGACGAGTTGGAAAGAGAAGGGCCTGACCACTATAGGGGATTTATATGAATATGGCACTATGCTTCCCTTTGCCGACCAGCAGGACCGCTATGACTTACTCGGGGGACACTTTTACTACACTCTGCACTCAGAGTGGCAATCCGTAAACATTGGAGAGGGGGACTCATTGAACTGCAGACCCGAATGGGGTGCCAATACATAGTGACGGCGGCAGGAACTTTTAAAGTGGTCACGTGCCAGTATAGACGTAAGACGCAGGAAATGTGATGCCCCTAAATTGCTGCGACTCAAATGGGAGAGAGAAGTGGGGGTGGAGATCCTGGAAAAGACCTGGGCCGATCTTGTGGAAAGGGCGTGGAAGAGGTTAAGGAATGCCTGATTTCAATTAGTGCACTTTTACATACTAAACCTCACCCCAGTGAAAATTAATAAATACTTGGATACCCGCACAGCAGCATGTCCACACTGTAATATGGAGGCAGCAGACTTCCGCCATATGTTTTGGGATTGCCCGCAATTAGATACCTATTGGACTGACGTGGTGGCCTTACTGACTGAGCTCACTGACAGGGAGCTGGAACCAGATATAAGACCCTGTCTACTGCATTGTTTCTCCCACACGACCAAAAATAAGATTACAAGCAAATTCCTAGGCATGGGTCTTCTATTGGCTAAACGGAAAATCACTATGCATTGGAAAGCACTGAGGGGCCTGACATAGCTAGATGGAAGAAGAAATTAATTACCTGGGCGGAGTGCGATGGAATTGTTAAGCTGCAATTAGCGAAAAGAGCGATAAGTGAGAGGGTGCTAGAAGCGGCAAAGGCATGAAAAACACTAGTGGAGCTCCTAAAGATACCGGACAGTGATAATGACGATATTCCCATGGTTGCTACTTCTGAAGTAGCAGACTAGGTAGCTTACCTACGTGCCCTGTATGTCCTCGAGGTCCTATATACAACATGCAGAGCGACCCATCCTTCTTTGCGGAATAGCTATTAAGGTATTATACTAAGGGGCATATTTACTATAACTGGCGCATCCCTGCAAATCTGCAGGGATGCGCCAGTTATTGTGCACCACAGCTCCGCCATTATGGATGCGCCGCATTTACAATGCGGCGCACCATGGGGCAAAAACAGCGGAGATGCGTGACGCATCTGTGCCGTAAAAGTGACGCATTGCTGGAGTTGCGTCGCATGCGCGACGCAGCTCCAGCAATGCTCTGGGAGCCCTATCTAGTTAATGCTGCGTCAATCCTTACGCATGCTTCAGGCAGGCGCAGGGTTTTGACGCAGCATGGGCCCAAAAGTGACTGAGTGAAATCTTGTAGATTTCACTCAGCCACTTTTAGGAGGCGTTCCTGCGCCGGAAGGCCCCCCCCTGCACAGGCACGCCTACATGTGGCGCAGGGCATTACAACATGACGCATCTCCCAGATGCGTCACGTTGTAAGTACCCCCGCATCATGGAGCAGGATTTGCTCCGCCGCTGCGTCACAAAAGTGACGCAACGGCGGTGTAAATGAAGCGCAAGGGGCTTGTAAATCTGCCCCTATGTGCGTTTGTGAAACTAACACACAGAAGACTCAAACTACAGCTCATAATGTTGTTTGTATCTGACATGCCTGGGAGGAGGGTTGAGTGGGGGTAGTTATGAAGGGGTAGAATTGACATAAGATAAGTGTTGATACCGGAATGTGTACCACAAACTGTAGCACGTTGTGGGATACTTGGGTGGTGGAGGGCAATATTATGTACAGACTAGTTAATATTGTGTCATCTGAGATGGTGTTCTTGCTCATCCCGCGGTATGTATCTTAATATGAACCTTATAACAGAATATGTTTGTACAGGCTTGCAAACCTCAAAAAACTTTGTTTAAAAAAAATAAAAAATTTAAGGCTCCTGTGGGCACATAGTTACTTTGCAAAAGAGGCCGGGCGGAAGCCCTTCTTCCATTTTTCCTCAATGCATTCGCAATATTTTCAGACAGTTCTAATGAGGCTGTAAAAATGAAAAAGACAAAGGGAGCAGACCTTAAACAGTCAACGGCCGCCATCGTGACTGGGTCTCGTGATGCCCACGTCAACCTCCTCTAAATCCGTGGCTTTGCGTCCCTTGCAGACGCTGCTATGATGGTAAAGGAGGGTTTCCAAGAGAATCTTCTTTTGTTTTGCCTCTCTCAGGTTTAATTGAAACAATTATTAAAGCAGAAAAGATAAATGTCCCCCATAGATCTCTGACATGAAAGTAAAACACAACGTCAACTCAGGTGACATTGGTGCTTGACAATTACCATAAGGAATTTTATCTAAGGCTGGTAATTAAGCGCCAACTACTGCCAAATGGAGACATTTGAAGAATTCTGTGATAATTAGAGTATTGCTTGCTAGCCCATTAATCCAAGATATTGTCCGTCATTGATTTATCTTTCTTTTAATTAAAATAGTACACATCTCAATGAAATATAGACATCTCTAACTGAAATACTGTGTATCTGTAATTAAATGCTTCAGAATTCCCAGCTCATGCTTAATTCAAACACGACGTTCTAAGATTAATGGGAAATGCTATACTCAGTGTTACACACAAAAGCCTTGTGCTCTGCAGCAACACTGAAGACCTAGTAAAGATTTTTCAATTATGAACACTGTCGTACAGTAAAATGGTATTTTCTTTGTTCTTATATTTTAGAAAAGTAAGGTTTCCAAATAGCAACTAATAGGGACCAGCGCAAATATTTCAAAGACAACTGCTATTATAATACTTTTTGTTCGCACTTGATATCGCATCATTGTGTGAATGATAGAACAATCTTTATTTTTAAGTCGGGCCTAAAGTATATACAGATGTAGCTATATGCCAGGTCTCATGTAATTAGTAAAATAAAATATAGAGGGCCCAATTCACAAACTGCATTTTGTAGTACGTAAAATATTTCTTCAGTAGTGCTACTTACAACAAAACTATAGTCACAAACCAACGAGGTCCTCTCCACCTTCACCTGTCATTCATCTCTTTACTTTGGGGCAAATAGTGGGAGAAAAATGAATATCTACTACAACGTGCTTTAGGGTAATAAAAATACCCAGCCTTAAAAAATGCAAGACCACTGCTATGTACACATTACACCTCACTTTTGAAGCTAATAAAGCCCAAAAGGCGACAAAATGGTAATGTATTTAGGCAACCCCAATCTTGAAGTGCATCTAGAACCACACATGGCAGCTCACTGGTACTACAACCCACTATCATAGAAAATAATGGTGTCAGGGACCAAAATGCCACCCTATAGGAAATAATGTTAAGCAAATGTTATTATTTCAGGATAAATAGTAAATATTTATCATTTAAAAATGAATGACATTTTTTAAAAATAATTTAACAACTATTTAAAATAATTTAAATTAATTAATTAAACGCAAATTTGAAAGAAATGCTGAATTCTAAAGAAGAATAAAATGCTAGTGAGGGTAGAATTTCTTTTAAAATAATGCTTAACAATAAAATACACAAATGAAATTAATAAATTGTAATTTATTAGGGGCCGATTACGACTTTGGGTTCTTCCTGCCAAACAGCCATGGTGGCGATCCCAAGTACAAAATCGCTGTGCAAGTAACCTGCACTCCTGAGTTTTTAAACAATATAAAACTGAAAAATAATAATAGTATTCAAACAGTATACCAGGTGCAACCCTCAAAAAACCTGGTTCGCCTCTTCCAGGACACAATACATCTAAATATTTCAAGCAGAACCTACTTGAGCATGAGGGTGCACTATTCACCAATCCTGTAAGGTATGCGATGCAATCTATACATTTGTTAATTATACACCTTTCAATGAAAATTATACCATCCAAACATATACCATGCAGTGATCTTCATAAAACATAACAGTTGTCTGTATACATCAGTAAAGACACCACATTGTTCTGTGTCAAATGTGACTCTTAGACGTAATCAAGATACTGCAACCATCTTCACAGTTCAACACACTGTTGATTTATTTTCTCCGTTGAATATTCAATTCTTAATGCTCCAGAATGAATGTTTCAGAATTCGCCACTCCCAATGCATTTCGGTGCGCAGCACCTTCATCGGTATAATGTGAAAATGTACAAATATTACATGTTTCTGATTATTATCATATACCCGAAACCTATCCTCTTACTATTACAAAATTATAAACAAATTCAATAGTTTCAAGCGTTATTAGGTCCAACAAACCACAGTTTTGTGTATTTAGAAATGTTCCATAGTTTGCATGCAACTGCACCTTTGTTGCCAACAATGATGTTAGATCACACAACCGTGTAAAAACACACAATGTGCTCAAATCATTCAATAAGTGTCATACGTGTGAACTCGTGCTTTAAAACATAGGCGATTACTAGTCCAACATAATACCCAAAGTGCAGAGACAAAATGTGAGGGAACCAACTAATATCATGCAACGAATGGAAAATCCTGTCCATCGCTTACAAAAACACTCAACGGAACCAATGGCCAATAACCAAATGCCTCTAGGTCAGAATATATGTGCAGTATAACAGAAAACTACACTGTCAACGAAAAAATTAAAGAATAGATGAAAGGCAGTCAGCTCCTATCGGGGAAAGGACTCATATGTCCACAAGCTAGTTCTCAATGTACCACAGCCCAATCAGACACCCAACATGAATACCTGCTAAAATGAGCTTAAACTGGCCCGTACTTCAATATCCGATCCTCCAATATATTCACACAAATGCTGCGAAGAGAAAACATATAATCACTTAAACTGTTTAATGTTCTTGAGGAACACCCCTCATGCCCCAACAGACTGCCTCTTACCGTTATCGTTGGGATCCGCTTTTGTTGAAACCTGCGCTCTGTTACAATCCCTTCCTAGTTGTCGGAGGCACCCGACATTGCCGTGTTTAAACTTCCACGTGTGACGTGGGTTCACGTGGACATCAAAAGCAGACTACCTTCAACAATACCGCATACTCCCAAGATGGCGGCCGGTATTATGAAAAGCTGTAACACCTCAGCTAAACTACCTCCTCCGCTATACCTCGGCTGCCTGCACAATACTCAGACTTCAAACGAAGGCACCACCGAAAAGTGTGATGACCAACATCAACAACCAGATAGAACAATTAAAAATCATGAATCAAAATAAAAATAATAATTCAACGAAAATAAAATTGATTGCTAAAATGCCAACCATATAATAAAATAAAGAGTGGAAATGTCAGATCCAGCAAATCATGTATACACTACCTCTAAAGGTGTAGAGAACAGTGGAGAAAACATGTCCAATATTGTGTGTCAATACCCAATGTCAAGAGTGTGTGTAGGTTAAAATGTTTGCATGGTTTGAATAAAATGTTACATAAACAATCATTGTATATGGAAATGCAGAAAAAAAACAAAGTAATATTACAACATACTTGTTGTCCTATTCAATACAGAGTGCATTCAAAGAAATTGCAAGAAAGTATAAGAAACAAGCAAATTCAATCTTGACATTCAATCCACCAGGATGCATGGTATTCAAAAAACGAATCCAAAATGTTTCCCTTTGTGCAAGATGCCTAGTGGTATCACTTTCTGGTGATACAGACACCTTTTCAAGAATTGTGATGTGTTACTGTGGGATTGTGGGTAGGTAGCCAAAATATCGAAATTAAAATATTGATATACAATAATATCGATGTTTTAATTCGCGATGGCATAGAATATCGATGTGCAATAATATCGATGGACAGAATATCGATTTTAAGGTATCTAAGTTATTAATATTGGAATTTTGTTTAGTGTTATGTATTTTATTATGTATTTTATATGTTTGTTAAACATGTTTTTTAATGTATGCTTAGAAATTGGTAATTTTGTTTACATTTTGCATTTTAGTATCAGAGCGGGTTGTGGGTTTGTAGGGGAATAAGGTGGGAAGTAATTTAATTATAATTAATTAGTTATGTTTTTAAATATGTTTTATTAATAATTAATTGTTAATTCATAATTAATTGGTAATTAATTATTATTAATTTGTTAATTAAATTAATTAGAGTTAATGTAGTAATATTTTTATTTTTTGTTATTGTTAATTAATAATGAATTGGTAATTAATTAATATTAAGTGATTAAATGATAATTCAATTTTTTATGTGATTTATTTATGTGTAGTGGGTTGTGTGTTTATAGGGGAATAGGGTGTGAAGTAATTAAATTAAATTAATTAAAGAGATTGTATTTATTTATTGGTATTTGTTATTATTAATTAATTGTTAATTATTTAATTGGTAATTCGTTTTTTAAAATTAATTTATAATATTAATTATAAATAATTTATAACTGAATATTGTGTATTCTTGTAAATTTCTTGTTAATTAATTATTAATTGGTCATTAATTAATAAATGGTCATTCATATTTGTCAATTAGTTAATTTATAATTACATCAATGTAATAATAATTGTTATTAAATGATTAATTGATATTTACATTAATTGTGCTTTGTGTATGTGTAGTGTGTTGTGTGTTAAATGGGGATTAGCGTGGGAAGTACATTTTTGTTATTTTAGTAAATATTAATTATAAATATTTGGTATTTAGTAATATATTTTTCTAAATAAAATATTATATCTTTTTTTCTTTAAAAACATATGTAATTGATAAGTATGTTAATATAACGCCTACGCTATCCTGCGCTTTTGCTACTATTGCACCCTCTGGAGTGGGAATAGTAATTTTTACCCCCACGCTATGCAACGCTTTCCCTACTGTTGCACCCTTTGGAGTGGGAATAGTAATTTTTACACCTACTCTATCCTGCGCTTTCCCTACTGTTGCACTCTCTAGAGTGGGAATAGTAATTTTTACCCTTACGCTATCCAATGCTTTCCCTACTGTTGCACTCTCTGGAGTGGGAATAGTAATGTTTTCCCCCACGCTATCCAATGCTTTCCCTACTGTTGTACCCTTTGGAGTGGGAATAGTAATTTTTACCCCTACACTATCCAACACTTTCCCTACTGTTGCACCCTCTGGAGTGGGAATAGTAATTTTTACCCCTCCGCTATGCAACGCTTTCCCTACTTTTGCACCCTTTATAGTGGGAATAGTCATTTTTACCCCTACGCCATCCAACGCTTTCCCTACTGTTGCACCCTCTGGAGTGGGAATAGTAATTTTTACCGATACGCTATCCAACGTTTTGCCTACTGTTGCACCCTCTGGAGTGGGAATAGTTATTTTTCCCCTACGCTATCCAATGCTTTCCATACTATTGCACCCTCTGGAGTGGGAATATTAATTTTTACCCCTACGCTATTCAACGCTTTCCCTACGGTTGCACCCTTTAGAGTGGGAATAGTAATTTTTACCCCTACGCTATCCAACTTTTTCCCTACTGTTACACTCACTGGAGTGGGAATAGTAATTTTTACCCCTACGCTATACAACGCTTTCCCCACTGTTGAACTCACTGGAGTGGGAATAGTAATTTTTACCCCTACGCTATCCCTACTGATGCAATATGTGGAGTAAGTATATATATTAATTTATATGTAGAGTTTTTAATTTATTTTAAATGTATATGTATTAGTTATTATTTTTAAAATATGTTTTAATGTTTATATCTATAATTTGTTAAATTATATGTATTTTTAAATTATTTTTAAATTATTATTAATACATTTAAAAAAACAATATTTTTCACTTCGATATTTTTGTACTTACCTTTATGTAGATAGAACTTCGATATTTTTGATGTCGATATTTTTGCTTTGATATTATTGTATGTCTATATTCTGTCTGTCGATATTATGACATAGATCCGGGATTGTGTAGTTTTTCTCCATCCATTGTACCGCTACACATGACTTAATATTAGACGTGCGGATCATACTTTTATGTTCCGTGAGTCTAATTTTTACCTTCCTGGATGCACGCCCGATATTTACGAGCCACATGGACACTTAATGGAATATATGACCATGCTTGTATTACAATCGTAAGTGTGCCTCAGCTTGATCAATTTACCAGTGTGTGGATGTGCAAACTTGTCAGCTACCATCACATTGCCACAGTGGCCACGTGTATGACATTTACGCATCTCTAGTTGTTCTGTGTCACACACAGTTTGAGATTTCTTTTTTTAAGGGTTCTATAATATTCTTTGATCTTGTGAAGGCAAATATGGGGCGATCAATGAAAACCCATTGAAAATCAAGTTCTTGTTCGATGATCTCCCAACGCTTGTTGATACACCGTTTAATGTCTCTCGAAGCAGTAGAGTATTTCAGGACACACACCTCTCTCTTAGTTGCCTCCTTTTGGGCTTTACTCAACAATTGTTCTCTGTCTTGAATGCAAGCCCTTTGCTTCTCATTCTCAATAACTTCCGGCGGGTAGCCTCTCTTCAGGTAAGCCTGGGACATTTCCTCCATGCTCGCCCTGCTCTCAAGTTCATCCGAACAGATCCTCTTGATTCTAATAAATTGTGATAAAGGTAAATGTTTTTTTTGTGCCGGTGTGTGGAAGCTATGGTAATGTAGGGCATTATTCCTATCAGTAGATTTTCTGCAGACTCTAGTTTCCAAGTTATTACCTTTTCTTTCAATCAAAATGTCCAAGTAACTGATACAGTTTGAGTTCATGGTGTAGGTGAATGTAATATGTGGATGGCAATTATTTAGTGTGATAAGTACATCTTCCAATGCTTGCTTTATCCCCTTCCATAGAACCAGAATGTCATCAATGTAACATAAGTAAAGCACAAGATGATCCATTCAGTTTTTTTCATGTAGTATGTGAGTGTCTTCGAACTTAGCCATGAACGTATTCGCATACGCTGGTGTCCCGGTAAACCTCATAGAGGTACCGGTCTTCTGTAAGTAAAAGTGCTGTTTCCATGAGAAGTACCTGTGGTACGGGCTAAATTGAAGTAATTCCAGAAGCAGAATATTGAGAGTCTCCTCATAATCGTGTCTCAAAAGTAACCACTCAACTGCTTCCAACCCTTCTCTATGAGGAATGGCCGTGTACAATGCAATTACGTCGATGGTTGTCAACCAAAAATCTGTGGATTCTGGGATTTCGACCTTCTTCAGTTTATTGAGACAATCTGTCGTGTCTTGCACATATGTGATCCATTGCTGAACCAACGGTTGCAGGAAGTGGTCTAAAAACTTCCCTACAGGTTTGTGTAGTGACCCACATCCAGCCACGATGGGGTGGAATGGGGGATCCACAGGGTCTTAATGCATCTTAGGGAGTGGTCTCTTAGGGTATTCAGATGTCAAACATCTATATGTGTTCTCATCAATCCAACTTAAATCTTTAGCTTTGGCAAGAATTTGTGATAATGTCAACTGGAAAGCATTGGTGGGATAAGGTTCTATTGTCTAGGTGTCCGTATCCTGTACATGTTGTTCAACCTTAGATTCGTATTATATGGTATCCATGACTATTAACGCTCCACCCTTATCTGCTGGCTGGAGCGTCAGGTTATTGTTCCTTGCTAAGTTCCATAAAGTCATTTGTTCTCTTGTTGACAAATTCCTCTGTTTGTGTTCCTTCCGATGAATGTCTGTCATATCCTTTTTAATTAATAATTCAAAGAAGTCCAGTGTTTTATGCGACATGGGTGGTATGAAAGTGCTTTTAGGTTTAAAAACCTTTTGCGAAACAGTGGTGACTTTTTCGGCAGCAGTCCAGGCGATAGTCATCCGCATGCTGAATTACAATGAGACAGCAGTACTGGCAGTCCCCTAGTGGTGGTTCTTCATTGGCGTAAATCATTTGTGGCTTGCACTCAGCAAAGCAATAGAACCAAGGTCATTCAAAGGACACAAATACAACTCAGCTGGTGTTTCCATGTGAATTGAAGACACCTGCATAGCACACTATAAATCACACTCCATTGCAAACCATGATCCTTTCCCACTCCAAAGCTCCACATCACGGTCAGTGGCAACATTGAGTCAGAGGAGCCTGGAAAAATTATTTTTCTTTTAGCTCACTTGCCATTCACCACAAAGTGTCCTTGCTCCATCGCTATTTTCTCCTGGGTGTCTGTTCATTTCTTATTATAATGTTACTCCCTTCACCCTTTCATAATGCCCCAAACCAAAATCCCAGGTTTTCAGAGCAAGCAAGAGCTGTCTGTCCTGGTGGGTAAAATTGGGGAGTAGAGCCACAATTGTTTGAGGCACAAGTCCAACATACTTCTCTCAGCAGGAAAAGGGAAATGTGTAACAGAATCATCCTTAAAGTCAACGGGGTAGGCACATTCTCACGCACACAGGGAATTTTAGGAAGCATTAGAACAACCTCAAGTCCAGGGTGCATAACCTGGTGTCTAGGCAGCACCTGGAGCCCTGAAGATGGGTGGTGGCCCTCCCAGTACACCATCACAATTTCTATCCTGTGAGGAAAACATTTTGGGCATTATGCATAGAATGCCTAGGGGAGCAGATTCTGCCAAGTGACATGTCAGAAACTCACAAGAAACGTCATTTCTTTGTTTGTCCGGCCAGAGAAATCTAAATATTCGCATATACTGAGAACAGCTAATAGACAAGCAGAATATGAACGATTACCACTAAGTACCAGACCATTGTATAAAGGTGCCGGAGATAACATAAGATTTGAAAAATTTCAAATCAAGGCAAAGGGAATAGATGTTAATGCTCAATTGGCTAAGGATGCATCGAATCCAGGGGTGATACAGTAATGACACTTGACCAAGAAGTATTCCTAATGGAATTGATGTAAGGAAAGTTCAACACAGTGATTTCTCCATTCCATCATGGAATATATTTGGCTTTGATGGACAACTAAAAAAGGCAGAGTAAAAAATTAGAATTTTTCTTACAAGATCAATGTGTAATATGTTTACAGGTAACCTGGCAATCAGCAAATGTAACCGTTCAGAACTATACAACACATGAAATCATGCAAAAAAGATTGCCTTCAGAAGATCAAGTTTGAAAACATCAATAAGTCCTAAACTATGCACGACATGCAAAAAAAAGCATCATCGAAATATATGCTGCCAATTCTTTTAATACATAAAAATTCTATGAAGTGTTTGATTATCAACATATATTTCCCTCTCCAATTGGTGAAAAATAAGTGCAGATATCGGGCAACATTAGATGAACTGGAGCAAATTATGGTTGCGTACGAACAAATGTTGGTCATTATAACTGGAGATTTTACGCAAACCCAAACTTTACTACCCATGGTGAGCAAACTTTCAAGTAGTGAAGAACCAGATATGAACTATAATATCCAGCAATTTATATTTTCTTCACAGAATAAGCCTAAAAAGAACAATATATTAACCAAAAGCACATATGATTTAATGACAGACTCAGGATAAAGAATTCTAAATGGAAGACTGGCAGAAGATCAACCTGCCTCCTCAACCTATCGTGGGCCGACAGTGTCTTCCACTATAGACGTTACATTGGTGCATTATTCCTATTTGCATCGTTGTAAAAAGTACGCTTTCATACAAAGACCCGAGAGTGATCACTATCCTCAAAGGCCAGTCATCATTATTAAGCATGATTATTGGGAGACCCATGCAACGGCCAATAGTGGCAGATTGACCGATGTGAATGGGAAAAAACATATTTGAAATAATACACTAAAAGAGAAGACATCCAATCTAGAAGGAATCACGACATTGAGTTCCGAAAAATGTATTGTACTACTAAAAAACTGGGGATCATTAGTTAAATGCATGCCAATCTATATTAAAAAATATAATACCTAGTCTTGTGGTGAACTTACAGGAATTGCGAACAAACACTATAATTGTACGCATGACTTTAGAAATAATTGAATATGAGAGAATTTATAACAAGATGGTGAGCTATATTTTAAAACGTCCTGTATATAATGATCATAATCTGAGACTACAAGCATAAAGAAAAAATTCAAGAACAGAAATTTGTAAATAAAACGGGATAGTGCGAAAAATGCCAATGCAAAATTATATCATGCCTATTAACCAGGAATGAATGAGCATACTGGTTTCTGGTGGGACACAGTACAAATTCTTATAAGCAGCCAGACGATCTCTTTATCCTGAGCAATAAATAGGAAAATCATATTAAAGTGTTGTATAAGCCAACTCGTACCTGTAATTACACATTGCAAAAGTTGATGGAACATTTGCAGTTATAATGGAAGAAGAAATAGTAGAACTAATAAAGAGAGTGCGCTCATCTAAGGCAGCAGGATCAAATAGTATTCCTATAGATTTGATCAAGTTAAACATAACCTTTTGGAGTAAGCTGCTAAACAGCTGCTTTCGCAGGTAATCAAGCATGGAAGGATACTGTCTTCCTGGGAAGGTGTGATTGCCCATCTGATATGCAAACGAGGCACAAAAGCTGATCGGTCCAGCTATAGATTGATAGCGTTATTGGACTTTGAAGGGAAATTGCTTACAAAACACCTTTAAAACAAACTAAGGTTATGGGCAGAGGAAAAATCATTAATACCAATAACACAAACCAGATTTTGTACAGGATGTTGAACAATTGATAACATCAGTTCATTGGCTCTATTGGGAAAAAAGCAAGCTTGCGGAAAATAACAATATACGCCGGTGTTGTGGATTATTCCACAGGGTTCGATAAGGTTAACCGACCAAGAATATGGAGCAAACTAACAACATGGGAAATTAATCCGAATTTTTTGAATTTTATCATTTGCCTGCATTTATAAACATGGCTATAGGTAAAATTGACACACAGCAATACGTTATCAGCAAAAACTGATACCATAAAGGGCCTTAGGCAAGGTTGTGTTCTCGCACCACTGTTATTTTCTCTCTATGGGCCAGATGTAGGAGCCCAAATACCGGTCGGTAACGGCCGATTACGGCCGTTACCGGCCGGTATTTAGGATTTGGCATGTAGGGGCCATTATTTTTACAGAATCTGTAAATTTACCGATTCGGTAAATCCAAATGTAGGTGACACTCCTGAGAGTGTCACAGGCCCTTAAGAGTCGGTATTTTACCACACAATCCCATTGTGTGGTAAAATACCGAATCCAGGTATGCATGCACATCTGTGCATGCACACTGTGCAATGTGACTCACAGACATGCCCTAAGGGCATGTATGTGTGCCACATGTCACACATGCCTTTACTTCGGGTGCTAGAGGGTGTCAAAGTCACACCCCCTGCACCCTTGCAACATTCGGTATTTACCGGTTCGGTAAATACCAAATCGGTATTTCCCATTGATTCCTATGGGCTTCACAGCCCATAGGAATCAATAGAAAATACCGATTCGGTATTTACCGAATCGGTAAATACCGAATGTTACCGATTCGGTATTTCTATTTTCAAAAATACCTACATCTCCCACCTTCATATTTACCGATTCATAAATACCGAATCGGTAAAATTCGGCATTTATGAGTCGGTAAATGTCCCTCACCTACATCTGGCCCTATATCACTGAAATAGAGATGGTGTTAAGTTCTGATACATGTATTGAACCAAAATTAAGAGGTAAAAATATATCATACCTAGCATACACAGGACAAAGTGATCTTGTCTCTAACTCCGAAAGGACACCAGCATCAACTGAACCAACTACATATCTACAGTGTAGTAAATGGATTGATAGCCAATATGTCCAAGGTGAAAATGTTGATGTTTGTACAGTCTATAAAACCTAAAATGTGGACACTTGGAGAAACTTCATTTGAGGTAGTGAAGCAATGCAACTATTTTGGAGTAATCTTCTATAATAAGTTATCATGGTCAAGTCATTCGGCCAGTAAAAAGTCAAAATCAACTGCTATTACTAAATCAACTTAAATATTCATAATATTGTTCAGAGGAAAAGCAATTAGTCCATCACTTAAAGCGCTACAAATAAAATTGATTCCGTAATTACTGTATGCACCTCTAGTAATGAGTAAGAAACGAATTCTTGAATTTGAGAAATGTTTTTTGAAATGTGTACGCACATTACTACATCTACGACAGGCAACCCCACATTGTATCATGAGATTGAAATTTGGTCTAAAACCCCCTGAACCTTTGCACAAAAGAAGCTCTGTGAACTGCATTATTGATTGTGCCAATTCTGATCCATTCACATTGAAACATCTAATATTTGAAGAGTTAGGGAGACAAATAGAACTGTATAATATATTGATGGAATTTGGATTGTTTGGTTTGCCTGATATACAGGACATGGGGCGAATGTCCGGATCTGTGCTGAACAATCGAATAAGCAAAAAGTTGACCATAAAGCAGTGGAATCTAGACCTTCTACAAGCTGGAAAATGCAAACATACGGATTTAGCAATCAACACATATACTGAACAGAGTGAGGAATATTTAGGATGGAATCTCCCTGGTTATATAAAAAGGAAAATTCTAACATATAGTTATTTTTAGGTTATTTTATTCAATGATTGGGGAGTTTGAAGGGAAATGGCACAAAGGACTTAAAGGTATATAAACATGTAGGCTTTGTGGAACTGTTGAGGAAACACTTTAACATTTAATATGTGTCTGCCCTAAGCTGCTGCCTATAAGGAGGACATATTTACTCTCCTTGTTTAACAATGCTAAAATAAGAACAACTGCAGATGCTGCTGGATACTGTTTTAGACTCAAAGAGGACAGTGCAATACCAACGATGTTAACATTTTTAGATCATGCCTATTAGGTATTATTTGTTTAGACAGCTTTTATAATGGGAAATAATACAGATTTTTTTAACACTAGTGAATGGGAAAACAAACGGTATAATTTTAAGAAAAATATGTATTGTGTATCCCAGAACTTTAGCACCTTAAAAAATTGGTGGAAGGAATAAAGTAAGATAAAATATCACAATCTAAGAGTGTAGGAATTTGCACATTAGGCATATTAACACTTTAGCACATCTCTAAATCATAGATTGAGCCGAAAATGTTTATAATATGAAATGAAATGATTACGCACTTATATAGCGCACCACTACCCGTAGGCATCTCGGTGCTTGTACGAATACCGCCGAGGAACCCTTCCTGGCCTTTCCCTGTGAGGAGCCCACTCCTGGGCACCCCCAAGGTGAAGTCAGGCATCCTCTGCGTTCTTGGGGCCGTTGTAGATATTAAGCAAGCTATTGCCCAGAGGTGCAGATTGGGACTCATGATTAGAATAGGCACCGAGGCGAGAATTATCAGGTCCGAGGAAATTAAGCCCGAGACCCGCCAAGGCGGGAATTGTACCCTGGTCCCGGACAGACTACTGCATCAGGGTCTGCCGCTCTAACCATTGAGCCACACTTCTCTACTTCTCTAATAATAGTGAATGACTAAATAGCATGCGTAACTCTTTTGGGGAATGATTATAAACTGCATTTACATCAGGGAAACGTACGTACAGAATCCTCTATGACAAATCGGATGGATACATTTTATAAAAATAGCACATTTCACTTTAAACTTGGTAAATGAAATAACTTTATTTAAAGGACACAGGGATACAGTGGTAGACAGATCGACAATGAATGGAAACAATGGTGTCATTTTGTATAAATATTGTATTACGAAATGTGTACTAACTAGTTTTGAAACCATCTCTTCATTTAAACACATGTATATTTATTGTAATCATATGATTAATACAATAACATATTTTACTACTGCTTATTTGTTCACATACCAGCTCCCAAAACTGTGTGTAGCAAATATGTCCCTAACTAGTACTCAGCAAAGTATCAGTATCAGAGAGATGAATCATGATGTGCGAATGTTTTTTTTCACATATAGGGTATGTTGCAACAATCTACACACCATACTATGTTGACTGTAAGTGTATTGCAAAGGCCATTAACTCCTGAAACATCTTATCTGCAAAAATGTAAAGCTATGGCCCATACCAACAAAACAATGTCTACAGGTTTGTCACACTAACAAGCAAGATAATGTAGGCTAATTAAGTTTTGACATGATTACAACTACAATGATGCACTTTGCCAGTCATCCAAAACAAGATTAAGCTGTGATTGTATACAACCTCACAAGATACAAAAATACAACTGAGCCTTCCAGTCGCATGAAGTGACCAATTCACATCCAGTGCCCTCCTCAAAGGCATATCACCATACTGTCCTGTAGATAGTCCTGGTCACATAACCTGAAATATATTATGCCATGCTGGACCACACAACAAGTGTGTTTGTCCAACAGTAGAAGAAAGAAATCCAAATCAAAATATTTGAAGTGGCAGTTGACCCTTTGACTCTGCACTGCTCACATGATCAGTATCTCCAAGAAGAACTGTCGAGCCCTCGAAAAAGCCTGGAGAAGGGAACCAACGACGGACAACATGACCACCCTCAAGCTCGCCACCCGGAAACACCACCAACTGATCCGCGCCACCAAGAAAAATGCATACAAGGACCGGCTGGACAACAACGCACACAACTGCAAGGAACTCTTCAACATCGTGAAAGAGCTCTCCAACCCCAACGCCGGAAACAACGACATCACACCGTCGCAAGACCTCTGCAACTCCCTCGCGTCCTACTTCCACAACAAGATCACGGACATACACAACAGCTTCAACAACCAACCAACGCAAGCCACAACCGCAACGACGCCACCATCCACCACCCTCCGCACCTGGACCCCGATCAGCACCGAAGACACCATCCGCACCATGAACTCCATCCATTCCGGATCTCCGACTGACCCCTGCCCTCACCACGTCTTCAACAAGGCCGACGCTGTCCTCGCACCCCACCTGCGGGACATCATCAACACCTCCTTCGACTCCGCCACCTTCCCTGAGAGCTGGAAGCACGCCGAACTCAGCGCTCTCCTCAAGAAACCCACAGCAGACCCCACCGACCTCAAGAACTACCGTCCCATCTCGCTCCTCCCGTTCCCGGCCAAAGTCATCGAGAAGACCGTCAACAAACAGCTGGCCGCCTTCCTCGAGACGAATGGATCCCTCGACCCCTCACAGTCCGGCTTCCGAGCGAACCACAGCACCGAGACCGCCCTCATCGCCGCCACCGACGACCTTCGAACTCTGATGGACAACGGAGAAACAGCGGCCCTCATCCTCCTGGACCTCTCCGCGGCTTTCGACACTGTCTGCCACCGCACCCTAGTACAGCGCCTCAGCAACATCGGAATCCAGGAGAAGGCACTGGAATGGATCACCTCCTTCCTCGACGGAAGAACACAAAGAGTCCGCCTACCACCGTACAAGTCAGAGGCCACCAAAGTCATCTGCGGCGTACCCCAAGGATCCTCGCTGAGCCCAACCCTCTTCAACGTCTACATGAGCCCCCTCGCGGCCATCGCACGCCAACACAACCTGAACATCATCTCCTACGCCGACGACACCCAGCTGATCCTCTCCCTGACCAACGACCCCGCCACCGCCAGAGCCAACCTGCACGAAGGGATGAGAGACGTAGCCGAATGGATGACGACCAGCCGCCTGAAACTGAACTCAGACAAGACGGAGGTCCTCATCCTGGGCTCCACGCCCTCCGCCTGGGACGACTCCTGGTGGCCCCCCGCCCTGGGCACCGCACCCAAACCGACGGACCACGCACGCAACCTGGGCTTCATCCTGGACTCCTCCCTCTCCATGACCAGACAAGTCAACGCCGTCTCCTCGTCATGCTTCAACATCCTGCGCATGCTACGTAAGATCTTCCGGTGGATCCCCACCGAGACGAGGAAGACGGTCACCCAAGCCCTCGTCACCAGCCGACTGGACTACGGCAACGCCCTCTACGCCGGTACCACTGCCAAACTCCAGAAGAGACTCCAGCGGATCCAGAACGCCTCGGCGAGACTCATCCTCGACATCCCCCGACGCAGCCACATCTCCGGACACCTGAGAGATCTGCACTGGCTCCCGGTCAACAAGAGAATCACCTTCCGGCTCCTCACCCACGCGCACAAAGCCCTACACGACCAAGGCCCGAGCTACCTCAACAACCGGATCAACTTCTACACTCCCAAGCGCCTCCTCAGATCAACCAACCACGCCCTCGCCGCCGTCCCCCGCATCCGAAGAGCGACAACAGGAGGAAGATCCTTCTCCTACCTGGCCGCCAAGACCTGGAACTCACTTCCGACCAATCTGCGCCTGACCCAAGACCACCTCTCCTTCAGGAAGAAGCTCAAGACCTGGCTGTTCGAGCAGTAGCGGCACCCCCCCCCCCTCCCAGCGCCTTGAGACCCTACGGGTGAGTAGTGCGCTTTACAAATGACCTGATTGATTGATTGATTGATTGGCAAAGATGCAAACAAGTTGTGTCATCTAGAGTCTTGTGCTATGCTGGGCCTTGTAATGTTCCATTTCATATTACACATCTCAACTGTGTTGTTTATAATATATCGTAGATGTGATGTATATGTCATAACCAAACATACCACAATTCAGGACATGCGTATCAGAGGTATATATGTAAGGAATAACATATTTTCTGTTGAAAATCTGCTTTAACACTGAAATCTATCAACGCATAAACCCCTACCTATTGTTTTGCCTTCAAGATCTTACTAACTGTGACATTTGGAGACAGATATCACACTTCTAACAATAACAATGTTCTCTTTTTCTAACAGGTCAGTCGCTCATAACAAGTAGGCACATCTCTGAAACTGAGGAGACCCCCCACCGCATCCCAGAAGCATGCCAACAGTGATGAGGACAGTGTTATACATCTTGACGTGGATGACCATGCTGGTCCATCAGGTTAGAATGGCCAGACCCCAACTGTGAACTCACTGGGCCTGCATAACTACCCCGCCTGCACGTTCACAGTCACCAATTCCCACCATATCCTGTGCCCCTGGCACAGAGTCTAACAACTTTTGCACTACAGTCCTGACTCAGGATTTGCCAGTAACCACCCATGCAACCGAAGATCCAGGAACTTGTGGGACACCCAAAAACTGTGCCAAGGGTACAGGTACGTCTGGTAAGTAGGAGGGTATATGTGAGCCAGCAAAGCGAGACCACTGGAGACATTATCACACAGTCCAACGTTGGCCACATCTTGGGACCATAACATATTCCAATACAATATGGACCAGAGACTGACTGAGATCAGAGAGATGAAGGTGGTGCAGAGAGACCAACACACTGAGTTGGCTGCCCTCAATTCCAAAGTGGGCATGCTCATTGAGGTGTTGGTGGACATCAACACCACTCTGGCCATAGCTTTTCCACCCCAATCCACCTCTTCTTGTGACGCACTACCATCAAGACTGTCTACATCAGCAGCAGCCAGATGAAATGAGGCCATGCAAGAGAGACAGACACCAGCCAACACCCTAGTTAATTTAGCTGCAGTTCCTCCCCACCCTGGGTGGGGTTTCCACGCAAATACCCAGCCCCTGCAGATAACTAGGTCAATACCACCACTAGTAAGAAAACCTGTCCCTAATGTTCCTCTGTGTCTGCTAACAATTCACTTTGTAGACTATTCCTAGACCAATTTCTATTCCTGAAGCCGGGGGTATCTAAGACATTGGACTCCAAGCAATGTGCCATGAACAACAAGGATTCATCCACTATGACTGACTCATTCACTGTTTCTTTGACCTACTGTATCATTTTCATTGTTCACTAACAATAAACGCATTTTTCACAATGGACTGATGTACTTCATTCCATATCTAGCAAACCTTTAATGTATCCCCATCTGAACCTTACAAGTCTACCAACATTTGTTTGGTTTGGTTTGTACCTCTAGCATGTACACAATGGTTGCCATAGGTGCACAACGATGTGTCACCAAAACATCCATATCAATGTGTTGTGAAATACTTCCTTCCTCCCATCATAACCTTAATGGACTATCATCATGGACCTGATGAAGAAATAATGCACAAAATATGTGCTGGTAATCAAAATGTTAATTCACATATCTAATATACATTGAAAAAAGGGATATGTTTGAATATGTTCAGGTGACTACATTACATTTAGAACTTGACCCACCCCTATTTGCCAACATCACAAAAATTTCCCATGAACAAATCGTTAAACATCTTTTAGCGACCAAATCAGGCTCCCCGTTGGATACCCGCCTTCCCAAAGTAATCCCTATGATAGTGGACACAGTTACCTATCCACTCCTGGAGGTACTTATTACTACCATAGAATCAGGAATGTTTCCCAAAAGATGGAAAAAACATCTATTTTACCTCTGCAAAAAAAGCTCAGCCTGGATAAATAAGACCCAGGGAATTATCGCCCCATTTCCCGTCTGCCTCTGCGAGCAAAAATCTTGGCAACACATATGAACCAAGAATTAGCAAACTTCATCAAGATTGAACATGTTTTAGATTCCACCCAATATGGCTTCAGAACTAAGCACACTACCAAACTGGCCTTAATTAAGGCAACAGAGGAAATAAGACAGGCGGTTGATAATGGAGGTTTGGCAGCATTGATATTACTAGACATGTCAGCCGCTTTTGATACGGTAGATAACGGCACCCTTTTGAAGCAGCTTCAGCAGACAGGGATAGTAGGCCCAGCCCTTGCACTCCTCAGTTATTTTTTGTCAGACCGAGAACAGTTTAAGTAGAAGGCTTTTAATCGCAGTGTTTCAGGCTTCCATGTGAGGTGCCACTGGGCTCATCTTTGAGCCCCACCTTGTTTAATATCTGCGTTATACCACTGGCCCGCTTAATTAAAGCCCATGGATTCGACCTAGTATCATATGCAGCTGATACCCAGATTATCGTATCCATCTCTAGTAAAAATCATGACACAGCCCACAACTTTAAGGAATATATGAGAGGTGTAGGAGTTGGATGGCAGAAAACTGCCTAAAACTGAACTCAAATTAAATGGAAAATCATCTCTTTGGCAGAGATACATCGTTCTGGTCCTCAGAATGGTGGCCCTTGGAGTTGGGGGCTCCTCCCTCCCCAGTCCCCAAGGCAAAAAATCTTGGAGTCATCATTGACACTATCTTATCATTTTCACATCATGCAAAGATGCTCTCTTCGTCAATTTCGTTCACCTTGAAAGTCCTGAGGAAAATTCTCCCATTTATCCCATTAGATTTACAGAAAACATTGGTAGGAGCGTTGGTTCCATCTAAACTCGAGTACTGTAACGGGATACTGGTTGGAGTAAACAAATCAGTGGTTACAAAACTATAGGTACTCCAAAGTTCTGCAGCCCAGTTGCTGTTTGTCCTAACCGAAGTTTCATTGGCTAGACAGGATCTTAACATCTTGCACTGGCAGCCTGTGGAGAAACAAATCAAGTTCAAGGCACCCTGTATCGCATTTAAGGCCTTGCATAACTTTGGTCCTGTATATTTGACCGATAGATTCCAATTTCACATTCCAGCATGCAAATTTAGGTCTGCTTTTTTGAAGATTGTGAAAGAACATAAGTTCCGCCTTCTCAAATGGGGCAGTAAAAGTTTCACGTGTCACATCCTGATGATGGAATGAGATGCCCATAAAGTTAAAAAAACTCCCCTGATCTACTCTCCTTCAGGAAGGGACTTAAACCTGGCTGTATACCCTATAGCCTCTCATAAACAACCTCGCTAACTGCTCTTGGTTGCCCAAGTGTGGCGCTGCAAGCACCTAGAAGCACCTGAGTAGTGTTGCGCTACATAAATGTATAAATAAATTAGGCTGTTCAGCACTCCTGCACAAAATATGTGCTGGTAATCAAAATGTTAATTCACATATCATACATGTATCAGACCAATAATCAAACAAATGGCAGCCCTGCATTTCATTTGTTCTCCACTGTATCATTCCAGTACTCTGGACCTATATCTGTTGTCATGTCACAAACAATGTTCAGTTGTGGGCTAGGATTACATTTTGCTTCCTTGAAGTGATAGAGCAATAGCTATATCCAATTTCCACGACATCATGAGTAACCCAATGCCTTTTAAATGCATTACCCCCTGCCCTCTGAGTTGTCCAGGGCCTTCCTTCTTAGGGGTGACAGATGGTTATAAAAAGGGAGGCTTTGGGCCTGGCAAATGGTTAATTTTTCCAGATCGTTTTTGCACTGTGAAACTTCACATACCAGCTCTGCAGTGGCAGGCCTGAGACATGGTTGCAGGGCTACTTCAGTGAGTGAAGATCCAACTCCTTAGACGCCTATATACCCGGGAACGTAAATTAAGAACTCAAGAATTGAAAGAGAAACTCTGGGAAGATCTGCATAAGAGTGCTCTTTCAAAACACAGTGAGGCCTTTTGGCGTACGGTTAGATCTCCATATCTCACAGATAATAACACCCCCAGGATTGAGGTGGCTATAGATGAGGAAACCTGGGTGGCCCACTTCACAAATATCTTTAAAGCCGATGTGAAAGTGGGTGAGTCGACGAATTCCCCCATAAAGGCACAGTATCCAATCCCGCTGTCCTTTGATATATCTGACGTACTAGTGGCCTTGAAAATAAGTAAGTCCGGGAAAGCTCCAGGCCCCGATGGTGTCCCAGTGGACCTTTTCAAACACAACTTGGACCTATGGGCGCCCATTCTCACTAGAGTGTGTACGGCTGTGGCAAGCGAGGGAGTTCTAGACTCTTGGACAAGGTCAATTATGGTCCCTATTTTTAAAAAAGGGGACCGCCAGGATGTGAAATGCTATCGCCCCATCTCATTGCTGGACTCGCTTGGCAAAGTCGTAGGGAGAGTTATCCTAGAGCGACTTCAGCAGTGGGGTGAGGAAAGAGGCATCATTTCCTACCTCCAGTTTGGTTTCCGAGAGGGGTTCGGAACGGTGGAGCAGGCCCTCAATCTTAGCCTGATAATGAGTAAATATATTCAGGCTAAGAAGAATATGGTGTACATGGTCTATGTGGACCTGTCCGCCGCATTTGATTGAGTTTCGCACTCAAAGCTGTGGACGGTCTTAACTCAAATGGGAGTGGATCCCCCCTACTAGATTTCCTGAGGGAGCTTTACTCTGGAGTCTCGGCAAGAGTTCGCTTTGGGAGGAACGGCGAGCTGACGGCACCTTTTGGCGTAGAGCGTGGAGTCAGGCAGGGATGTGTCCTGGCCCCCTTCCTCTTCTCACTCTATACCAATGGTTTGGAGGGGGATATGTTGAGGGGGGCTCAGGACCTCCCACATACAAAAAGCGCCTGATTCCAGCTCTGCTCTATGCGGACGATGCCGTCATTCTTGCGCGAACACCGCGCGAACTCCAGAGCTCCCTGAACAGATACACAACCTTTATGAGCGGCCTGGACTTAAAAGTGAATGTAAAAAAAACATTTGTCATGATCTCAGGGGGTGGGAAAAAAGGTATAAAAGAGATATATCTCGATAACCAAAAACTTGAGATCACCGCCCAGTACCCATACCTCGGGATCATGATAGAAGATAGGTTGACATGGAAACCAGCAGTTGAGACAAGATGTCTCTTGTTCAAAAGATCGATAGCGGCCCTAATGAGCTTCTCTCAGAGGTTGGGGAGGAGGGCACCAGTAGAATTACTGAAAATTTACAATGCTAAGTGCCAGGCCATCGCCCTGTATGGAGCGGGAGTGTGGGGTCATACGGACACCAGAGCCCTTCAGGTAGCAGAAAACACCTTTTTAAGATTTCTTTTAGCCACTCCAAGAGGCACGTCAACTTACGCCTCCCATATGGAACTAGGAATTCCCTACTTAGAGGACCTACTCAAAATTCAACCACTGATGTTGTGGCGGCGCATCTGGACATCTGACAAAAATGTGCTAACTCAGTCAATTGTGGCTGACACAATGTCCCTTGATAAGTCCTCAAAAGTAAAGTGGCTCTGTTATATTAGGAATTTTTTTAAAGACCTTGGCCTCGAGAATTATTATTTCGAACCAGAGTCTATAGCTGACCTGTCGAGGAAGGCCCTAAAGCAACAAGCCCTCCATCATCTAGAGGCATTGAGATTGGCATCTGAGTCACTAAAACCATAAGTTATTCATGCGAATCTGGTGCAGACAACATATGGTATTCAACCGTATCTAACTTTGCAGATTACAACATACAAGAGAATGCTAATGACTAGATTCAGATTGGATACCTTCTTTAGACTGGTTGTTTTTCCTCTGAACAACGGTTGGGATTCAACTCTGCCCCTTTGTCCCTGTGATGGGAAATCTACCCAGACTAACATACATGTGATCATGTTCTGTAAATTCTATCACCCACACAGAAAAATTTGGCGCTGGGGCCTTAGACAATGTCGACCAGTATTCCTTTGATTGCAAATGTTAGAATCCGAAGATGTTTGTTATACAGTTCTTAATTTTCTAAAATGTATTATGAACCATAGGAAAAATCTGTAAAACACCTTCGCGTAAATGCAACAATGATGAATTTCAGCATTTTAATATTTTCCTCTATTTCTTACTGTATACTGTCCTTGTATGAATTTCTTTGGAACTTAGATATAATCTGCATTTTTGTGTAATTATGTAAATTGTATTATGTAATGTTCCTTTTATGGTTTTCCTTGTGAAATACCGAATAAAGAAAGAAATAATAATCAATAAAGTCTTTGAATGGCTGCAACCAAGAGGGCTTAACATTGGATTTGTTGCCATGGACACTGACAGTAAGTTGGTTAAGACTGTGGCAGATGCTGGTTATTTCAGGGTCCTGTGTTTGTCACACAGCATCAATATCATTGTACAAAACATTCTCAAAAAAGAAGGCAGAGTCAGCAACCTACTGTCCACCTGCAGAAGAATCTGCACTCATTGAAGCCATTGTTTTAAAGACTGAAAGCAGTTGAGGGCTATTCAATGTGATCATAGAGTACCTGTTAAAGCACTTATACAACAGGTGCCAAAACATTGGAACTAGACTTTTTACATATAGCAACATCTGTTTGAGCAATACAGACCGATCAATGAATATGTCATGTAAAGAGGGGATGCAATTGTGAAAGGCATGATCATTGAGCTGGACCAATGGGGCCTAGTCAAATGCCTGACAGAGATACATGGTACAGTCAGCAAGCAGAACTGTACCATGGGCCAAGCTCTCCTGTTCTTGCATGTGCTACAGTAACAATTAAAGGAGATGGCTAAAATGTATGCAGGTAGGGATGAAAAAAAGATGAGCATGAGTTGGTGGAGAGCTTAGTCCTTTGCGTATCTGTTAAGACAAAGGTGAAAAGAGACATTGTGCCATCCAAACATTATGGGGCATATTTACAAGAGAAGCAGTGGAGCATGGTGTTAGCCTCCTTGGCTTAACTTGCACACTCCACCACTTCCGAAATGCACGGCTGCCTCATATTTACAACAATATGGTACAGCGCTGCATTTCCTCCAGTGGCGGTGCTAAATTATACAGACTAGCGGCAAAGCATGCACCCTTGCACCATGATGCAGGGGTGTCTGTTTGGAGTGAAGATTTTTTATGTGTAGGAAGGTGTCTTAAATGGTGTTTTGAAACATCTATGTGTGCTGCATAATGCAGCACATGTAGAAGTTCCAAGACATCAATTTCTTTATTGATTGTTTCTGTGCAGGAAGGGATACCTTCCTGTACATGAACAATCAGAGGCCTTTTGAATTTTCTACGTGTGCTGCAAAATGCAGCACACATGGAAACAGCAAATACAAGGAGAATATAAATATGTATCCTAGTTGCGCCTGTTTAAGATCAGGTTTTCCCTGGTCTAAATTTTGACACTGCCCCATAATTACACTGCCTATTGTAAATATGGGGCAGCGTCAAAATCAATGGGTGTTACGGGGGAACGCCCACCGTACCTCCCATTGCCCACCCCTTTCATGCTAAGTATATCATTAAAGGGGGCCTTATTTACAGGGCAACATTGAGCCACATTAAGTGGCTTAACGCTGCCTTATAAATAAGGTGAAGCACATATCGCCACAGTAATATCACTTTTGAACGTCAAATGAAGTTCCATTCATGTGGTAATAGGGGCTTGTAAACATGCTTTATCCATGGTACAAACAATTACTGGCTACTTTCATTCCTTTTTCATCTGGGGATGTCAAAATACAAGACTGCTAAGCAAGCCAGCAACCTAGAAAAAGATCAACTGGGAATTAGAGACCCACTTCACCAGGACAAAAGTTTTGCAGTGTAGTCTTCAACTTCAGAGCCTGAGGGCAGTGTGTTGGCTCACAGTATCCAAAACCAACAAAAACACCAGCAACAATGGGAACAGGAGCTTCTGCTCCAAAATCTGCATTTGACTGTTGTCTAAAGGCAGTTCCATCTTGTGCAAAACCCATTGGTGTATTGGTGTGGGAAAAGGTGCCAATGGCCAGTGCTCAGAAGACTGGCAATAAAGTATCTGGCTTGCCCAGTCACTAGCGTGTCTTCTGAGTGTGTGCTCAGTGCAGCTGGGTGCAACTAGTGCAGTTGTCACAGTGAGAAGGACCAGTATCTCGCCCCAAAATGTGGGGAAATTAACCATGATCAAAATTAATCAGACAAGGGTACCACATAAGTCTTTGTTAAAAAAGATTTGAAGCATAACGTAAAATAAATATGTAATTGAATATCAACAATAAAATGTACTAACCCCTTTAACACTTAACTGGCCCACCCTTTTCCCCAAACAATTCTCCCCAAGCAATGTCCAAAGTTTTTGAAAAGTCCAAACTGCCCCCTTCCCAATGCCCAATATTCCCACCCTCCACTCACAAGTCCCACCCACCAAAGCAGGCAAGGACATTTTTTGAGGAGCCCCTCCATCTAGATCTGCCTGGCTTCCATTCAAGCCATCCTCTGGATAATGCATTCAGAAATTAAGGGAGGGTAGCAGTGATGGAACGCAGGTGGGTGGCTGCCGGCGTACTGCAGTACCAGTGTTTAGAGGCTGCTGAAGCTGATGGGGGCTGGCAGGGGCCCTGAACAGCGGCCTCCTCCTCCTCTGCCTGGGCCACCAGCCACTGGTACTCCTCTCATATAGCCTCCAGCTTTAGCTGCCTGTGCAAGGCTGCTACTTCCTGCTGAGTTGGATGACCAGAACGAAAAAGCTAGAAAGAAAAAAGGGAAATTGTAAACAATGCTCTGCGCAAACCACATGTTTGAAATCATGTAGTGGGTGACATAGTACAGTACATTGCCAGTCATCTTGGGCTATTAGATTTGATGTAATTAGGGTCAGAGCCATAACCCACACATGCCTCACATAAAACTAAAGCTGAATAGCAAATGCACTAACTATTTTATAGGAATTAAGGCACAATATAAGCACTGCACACCTGTTTAAAAAAACTGTTTACTTTTTCTTTTGAAGGATTTCCTAGTAAAAACTAAACAGACACTTTGTAATCTATTAGGATGGCGGGTGGATTGCCACCACCCTAGTAGCGGTGGCAATCCGGCAACAAAAACATCCCCCTGGACGGCCTTTTACCCCCATCACATTAACATGGCAGGTGGTACCACAGCGGACAGAAAGACCGTCAGCTGCTTTTCTGCTGGTAGGCAATCGTCATGATTGCCTACCGAGCAGATAAGGCCTGCAATACGGTGGCGGTGCTTTGTATGCACCTCCATTCATATTACGATTTTGGCGGTGTGATGCCTTTCCATGGCAGAGACTTTGGCATGAAAATGCATGCAGTGTTTCCTATAGGGGCCTGTTGCTGGCCCCCAGGGGAATGGAGGGTGGGGGGCTGCACTTGGGGGGTACCCATGGTACCCCCCCAACATTGGCATACACATGGTTGCAGGCACCATGCAGTGCCTGTCACGTTGTGCATGCCAATGCACAACATGTACATATTGCATTGTGGCAGGTGCTGCTTACAGCACTGCCCACCACAATGCAATATATGCGGGGTGTGATCACCAGGGTGGCAGTCACATCCTAATTGGTGGTGTGGGACCGCCGCACCACTGCCGGAGGTCCGAGCACCACGAGGGTGGGGGGCGGACTGTAGTCCGCCCGCCATCCTAATAGACCCCTTTGTGTGAAAAAATAAAAATCAATTGCCTCTCATTAGAAAGGCACAATGCACTCTAAAGTACACATTTTCTCCTTCTTGTGCTAAATTAAGGGAAGCATGCTAACTCAGCTGATGCCCTAGTCATACTCATTAGTCGTACTTTGCTACTTTCTGCAGTCTGCAGCTGGGGCAACTTTATTAGAAAATTATCTTATTCCAATGGCCCGCTCTTCTCCCGAATTCCTTTGAATCTTACCCTGACTACAAGGTAGATGAATATTGAATCACGTCACATATCAACAATGTGGACATCCTGTCTTCCATAAGTAGACGGTGGAAAAAGTGATGCAGTTCCCTCCAGGGAAAGGATTAAGGAATAAGGTATTATAGACTATATTTGGCACATTTATCAACAACTATCCTATCTGCAAACGTCAAGGCACTTACTTAGTCCCACTTTGCTCCCTGGCCTCACTGTGCATCAAACATTAAAATGTATTTTTCCAACAAATAGATTTGCTTGGCAGAAAGGAAAGGAAACTTAACAGGGTGGGTAAGAGGTGTTAGGCTGGGTATGTAAGTAGATGTTTTAGAGAACATCATCATGTGACTAAGCTTTGGATACTGAGTCACTTTGGTTGATAATGTTGAAAGGGAAGAATATGAACAGGTGTAAATCTATTAAGGAAGCCATGATGAAATATATCACTTGGCTAGAAAAATGTGGCACATTCAAAGAATGGATTTTTCAAATGTTTGGGAAGGCTGGTACAGAACTTGGGAAAGAATAAAGAAGTGAAATCTGGTACTGGTAGGACGTGATTGAGTGGGCACTGAGAGGGAAGGGAATCATGCCTTCTTTTCGCATTGCCATGCATTGAAAACTTTGTAAATGCCACATTAACTCAAGAAGATGCACATTGCACAGGCAACCCTTCAGTAACATATTTAACCATGTAGTGGTTATTTTAGGTAATCATGGGAGGCACTGGCAAAATGGTATGCCTCGGTGGGAGGTGATGATTGATGTTCAGTGGGATTCATAATATGTCTCGCTTAAAAAATACTATAAGTCAAAGGAGTAGACAGAAACACCACCCCAGCCCTTTAAATCAAAGCTTTGATAAAAAAATTCCAAGCAAGTGAATTTGGTGAACACGCCGAAATCCAGAAAAGCTCCCTTGTTTCTTCATCCAAGCAATCATTGATTCATCATTTCATTGTTCTTGAATTCTTCCTCCTTGGCTTGGATACACACCATTTCAGCTTTACATTCTGTTATCCAGTCTTTCACCATTGAAATCTATCCATCCATATATATCCACACATCCGAACATTGCTCTCAATTAACCTTTCAACAACATCCATTTGCCCTCCAATGCAGCCTTTCACCCATCATGCTTTACCCCACCCAAGTATTCATTTCACCCACCCAAGCAGCCATCCTTTCACACACACAGGCATGTATCCTTTCCCCTTACACCCTTTCATCCATCCTTCACCCAACCATGCATCATATCAACCACCGATATGCATCCTTTCATCTACATATTCATCAATGAATCCTTTCACTGATAAACATTTCACCCATCCTTTTTCCTTCCATCCTTGTTTCGCTTTTCCATTAACCCATTGTTGTTAAAGTTCATTATGAACCTTTATCTGCTGAGTTGCAGATAGAAAATACCATTAACTACTCAACTGCTGCTGTATCTGCTTAAGTGGAGTGTTCACGAGTCACCGCCCTTGCAGTGAGTATATTACTAATTGTCAATTAGCAAGCAATGTGACTTACCACTGTACGTCCCTGCCGGCACTGGGATCCCCCTTTTACTACCACTGCTGCATCTGCTCAACTGTTTGCTCTTGCTGCCGCCCTGGCATTGGTGGTCTGTGGGGCTACAGAAAAGATTGCACATTTTAGATGCCAGATACGCCTCCCCCAATTATTATTATTTTTTTTAGCAAAATACAACCACAATACAGTTCATTTACAATATCCTCTATCAACATATCATGTTGGACATTTTGGTGGTTGGCATCATTTGAAAAGCAAGGTAGTCAAGCCAAACAACAACTTTTTGTAATGGAGGGGCATAACTATGATCACTCAGAGTCGATGAATGAAGCGCACTGAAGAGGTGGAATAATTGATCAATGAAGGACATGTCATATTGTCTTGGTTGGCATATTGGATTTTTTCATCCTCATGCATCCAGCTATGCTGAATCGCTATCAAATGCTGGTATGCTCTAACTCACTAATAACTGCTATCTCAGATACATGAAAGAGAAGTTACTGCATGACAATTAACAGTCAAATCGCGAGTTGAGTAGGATTAGGTAGCACTACCGAGCACCTATCTAGATGATGATCACATAATATTTGTATCATAAACTTAACTTACCTGAGTGGGAGTAGCATGCCTTCTATTTGGGAAAAAATATTAGCATAAATTGAATACAACCAATAAATAATTATTATTCACCTAGCCCTTCAAGCTACACACCCAGCATGTCTTGGTCCTTATCCAGAATGTCGGCACACCAGTGCATAAGCTGTAGTTGGGTGCACCGGACCCCAAGCCTGTGGTGCACAGCTAAGCACACCTCTCTCAGCGCTGCCTATGCTCCCGGAGGCCATATTCACTGCTAGGCCTGCTGCCAGGGTGAAAGGAAGTTGGCACTGTACATAAAAAACAAACACAGCTACCTCCACCTCTGAAAAAATGGCACGGGCTGCAACCCATTGTGGCACCGCTGATCACAAAGTAGGCAGCTGGTGGTATAGGAGGTTTGAGGGGGCCTGGCGCTGCCGCTCCCCTGCTCTGCCATGGCACTAGGTGGGAAGAAGAAGATATAATAAATATTGAAAGAGAAAAAAGGAAAGAAAGGAAGGAACAAAATAAAATGAGAAAGTAAAGCTAAAAAGAAAAAAGAATAAGAGTCACACAAAAAACACATTTTAAAAAAAAGCATAAAATACACAAAGACACACAGTAAGATAATAAATAACACTGAGGGGTAGATACGTTAGAGAGGGGTAGGATTAAACAGATTAAGAATGGATTCAAAAGTAAGCTCTGACACCAATACAGAGCAAAAACAAGATGGCCGCGCCTATCAAACCACGTGGTGCCGTTCACGAGTCATTTCCGGCGCAAGTGTGCACTTTGTTTTGCATATGACCTGAAATATCAATTGATTGCATGGCGAACAACTCCGCCCGCTCAGGGAACTCCGCGTAGCTCTGGTGAGTTTTTGGACACTTTGCTGAGTGCCTCTCAGCATGACTACGCAAACTCTGTCCAGGCCCAGCCCTAAAGGCAGCGAAAATATGTCAGAAAAGTAGAGTAGGTAGGGAAAATGTTGGTAGGAAGACAACCCAAAGGCTGTCAGGTCTAGCAGGGCTTACTAGGGATATATGGATGCTCCAAACTGGGACAAAGTCATCAGATACAGGGATCCAGTGAGACCGGATGAACAAAGGTACTTTGATCCTGGCTGCATCAACATCGAAGATGCTGGGTGCAGCCAAAGCGATGCATTGGGGTTGATCCAGACAGTGGTGGTGATGCATAAGTCTTGATTCACACAGCACCGGTGATGCATCTGCTTCAATGAGCTAAGAACTGCATTGCAGAGGTTTGTTGTTAAGGATGCCGTTGATGGAGTTGTGGAGACCTTGTGCAGTGGTGGTTCCGAAGGTGATACGTCAGGGCCGATGCACACAATATAGCACTGCGCTCATCTGGTCCGCACATCAGGAGACATGTGTTGGACATGATTCACATAATGGGGTGATGCACCAGTTCTGATCTACACAACTGTGCTGATGTGTCGGCACGACAGACAATGCATGGGTTTTGCTGAAGCAAGCATGTTTGGCCAACTTCCTAGGGTTCAGGACTGGAGTGGCACAATTTGGCAGGGCAGACTCACAGATGTTAGAGTCCAGGTGAAGAAGCAGGTAAGTTAGATCATTTATGACCCTGAGACTTCAGATCAAGAGGATTCCAGCTAGCACTTGGTGATGCAGGCCCAGTCCTTCTCACCCAGGCAAGGGAACAGCAGGAAGCAGGGCAATACAGCTAAGCCGCAGTCCAGCAGAGTGGCAGTTCTTAGGCAGCACAGACGTCTTTATTCCTGACAGATGTATGTTGTTACCACGCGATGTATTACATTGCGGTACATTACAACGCGTCTTTTACAACACAAGTCGTTACCACGACTTGCGCTGTAGGGGTGCTGGACTTAGGAATAGTTAAGTTTACTATTCCAACACCAGCCTACGTACAGTAGGGAAGGTGTTGGATAGTAAATCTACTATTCCTTATCCTCGAGCGCCCTCCAGCGCAAGTCGTGGTTACGACTTGCGTTGTAAAAGACGCATCGTAACTGCACTGCGGGGTAACATCCGCGTTGTAAAGGATGTTCCCCTTCCTGACAGCGCCTTCACAGCTTGAGAAATGTACTGCAGCCATGGGGGTCCAATACTTATACCCAGTGGTGATTTTGAAGTGGGGGAGAATCCAAACACAGATTTTCGAGGTGCACAGAAGTCCTCCTTTCCAGCCCTGGCTCCAGACTCGTTACTGGGGGTATGCTACCCTTTAAGTGGGGACAGGACACAGCCTATTCAGGTTCAAGTGAGACTAGGTCCAGCTCCTCCCTCCCGTCCTCCCAGGATGGCCCATGAAGACACACCTTAGCACCGATTGTGTGTGGATCTCTAGGTGGGATACACAAAGTTCAGCCATCACCCACCCCAGACTGATGATCAGAGACATGCAGCAGGCACCAAATAGCTAAAGAAAGAAAATGACAACTTTCTAAAAACAAAAGTGATATTTCCAGAATTATCATTTCAATTATGACTTCACCATAAGTTAGGACTAAGTTAGGATTCCATAGACACCACACTTGGGGATTTCATCTCTTCCCAACTGGAATTGACACGTATAAAATATCATGAGCAAATCCCATTGTTTTACTATGGGAGAGATAAGGCTTGCAGAAGTGAAAAATTACTTTGGGGATTTTTCAACACCAGGACATTTAAAAAAAATGAAGGAATTGGAAGACCCACACCTTACATGGGGGTCAGGTATAGGAAGCATAAGAGCAAAACAGATTAATACACTGTGTAATGTGCACAACAATACAGCCGTAAAGGAAACGACTCAGACTACTGAAAACTTGTGGGGTTTGTCTGCTGTCAAGGTTGTTTACTGTCTTTCAAAGCTTTCTTGTTTATCAAAAGCACACCACCCACAGGGTTAACAGAGCTTCACTCTTCAACCCCACCCCTGTCATGTTCTGTGGACCTAGATGAGGCAGCCCTGGTCTCGCTGCCCAGTTCCCTTACAAGCATTTGGTTGGTCCATCTTTCCCAGCAAGAGCATGATTGGCTTTTAAAACTTCTATAATTTTTTGACAATATTTCCGACTCTCTTCTTACATCAGCAATGATGTGTGCTAAGAAACACTTTTTCTACTGTTTCTATGCTGTGCCAGCACTGCACCATCAAGTGCGTGTGATTGCTGGGCCAAGCAATGAAGGAGAATGCTGTTTAGTAAACTTGCCTTACAACAGTTATGTGGACCAGTTATAAAGCATCAGACCACAGGTGCAGCATTGCACACAGGGACTCCTTCAAAGGAGTTAAACAAAGCTTTGCCACTGGTCTCACCACTCAGGTTGCTATTCAATGCATTTGATGACATGCCGCAGAGAGATGTAGTACTTAGAGGATTAAGGGCCTCATTTTGAGTTTGGTGGATGTAGGATATCTACCAAAGAGCAGGTGATGACGCATCAATCAAACATGTGAATTCCCCTTTTACTTAGAGTTGGGGGATGCGCCATTTTTCAGATTACAGAAGCCTTTGACCAACAACCCATCCTCCACTCAGTCGTCAATCAACGTATAACAGAATGTCCTTTCTACTTAAAGTGCTTGTTCCATTGTGCATTTTTTCCTGTTTGGCACTGCTAGGAAAAGCCTAAGGTGGCCTCCGATTGCCGTTTTGGCTTGGGAAACCCCTCTGGAGAGGCGGATGAGGCACGGGCCTGCCGCTATTTCCCCATGCCTTGCCTGGGCTTTGCAGGGTCCACTGACTATAGCGTTTTGGTGTCTGCAGTTGTCTTGTGATGAAAGACAATGTTCATGTTACTACGCATCCTTGTTCCATATGAGTTTAAATAAACTTGAAAACTGAGACTATACTAGAGGGAATAATATTGTATACATTAGCGATCTCCCATATAGACAATAAGTGCTGCTCTCAACTGGTATTACTGTGTACTGCTGTCGATCAACAGATTCCTTTAGACTGAACCCACTTAGTAGAGATAGTCAACCTGTCTGATTTTGATGCTTGTTTGAGGTTTTAATGTGGACCTAAATTAGTTCAAAGCAAACAAACAAGCAATGCAGATCAGGTAAACCAAATACTTCCATATACTGCTGAATGCAGCGCCATTCTGACAGGGAACCCTTTCTACACTATAGTTATGACCACCTCACCTTACATTGTGGAAGTGATAACATATTTTTGTTCAGCAACGGAGCATAAAATCAATACTGTTTCAATTACAATTAATTTTATAAGAACTGATCTTATCACACTTGTCACCATTTCTAGCAATTCAACACAAATGAGAAACTCAAACTACAGGAAACTACAAGTGTATTCTAACTAGGTTTCCAAGGACAAATTATATGTTAAGGAGCTTCATAGAGTCCCCACAAGATTCAGCAACCCAGAGTGCACAATCCCCAAAAGCCCCAAACTTCAAGAGTTCTGCAATGCCTTCGAAGACCACCTCATTTCCAAAGCAAATAAGCTGGAATACCACTTCAAGAACAATACATCTACCAGCCAAACCACAATTGCTAACAGGCGTTGGACCCTGGCTTTCTTCCGTCAATACTCAAGTTACCAATTCAAGGAAATTATCAATGCTTTGTCCCACTGGCTCACTATCAGATCCCTGTCCAATTAAAATATTCAAGGACATCTGATTCTCAATCCCTGTTGCGACCCCTGCTAGAGCGCTTTTCAGCAATTCTATACGCCAAGGAAGAAGTAAAGAAAAACCCAGAGAGAAAAAGACTCAGAAAGAAATTGCACGACCAAGAAAGAGAGGCCCAGAGATAGCAGGCGAAGGAAACCCAGTAGTGTTTAAAAGGAAAAATTATGTTTTTATGATCTCATATTGCTTATTTGAATACCTGTTTGAGCCATCAAAAGGTACCCTTAGAGCATTAATGGAATGGTGGAGTAAACAGGAGAGAAAAGAGGAACGTAAGAAGAGGAAAAATGTTAGATAAAAGGATCGAAAAAGGAGTATTTTTAATGGAGGGGCCTCACCAAGAAACTCTGGGGCATATTATCAAGGGTGGCGATAGGGAATTTTCGCCGCTTTAGCGGCCGTTTTCGTCCGCTTAGCGGCGATAATTCTATCACCCTATTAGAAAGCTGTCGCTAACAGCAGTTAGCGACAGCTTTTAGGTGATAGCGAGCAGTTTGGGGCCCGCTTTGCATGTTAGCGATATTTATCGCTAATGACATGCAAAGTGGGCGTAACCACGGGCGGCTCTAGGCTCATGGCGGCCCTGGGCAGGGAGCGTAGGTAGGGGCCTCGTAAGAGGGGGTCTGGGTGGGGCGGAGCACGGAGGCCAGTGAAGAGAGGGAGGGGGGCAGGGTGTTTGGAAGTAGAACAGAGCCGGAGGCCGCCAAATCCCTGCCAGGGTCCGCCACGCAAATATGTATCCATCCTCAGAGGAATATTAAATTAAGGCTATATATTGGCGTGGTGGCCCCTGGGGTTTGGTGGCCCTGTGCAGGTGCACAGCTTGCACATGCCTAAGGCCGCCCCTGCCGTATCCAAACTGTTAGTGACTGAAAACAGTCGCTAACATCGCTATCGCCTATTAGCAAAGCAGGCTTAGCGATGGAAATATTCGGGCTAAGCGCGAATATCTCCAAATACTAACACCTGCACAGACCAGTTCTTAGCCATGTTATCCAATGGGAGGTGGATAACATGGCTAAGAGCATTTTGTCGCTAATGCGTGAATATCGCTGTATTCTCAGCGATATTCACGCATGTCGCTGCTATCGCCGGAAAATGTATCGCTTTGGAGATAAACGTTGCTAATAGCAGGTTATCTCAGCGATAAATTCCGGTGATGCTCAGCGATAAAAAAATCGTCGCAAAGCCTATTTAGCGATAAATATCGCTACTTGTTGGTAATATGCCCCTCTGTCTTACGTTTGTAAATTTTTTATCGGACTCATGGGTGATGCAATGCAACACAAAAGCTAGCATAAATTTACTTACCATTCTTAAGAACTGAAGGGACAGAGCCATATTGTGTTGCGTTGAGTGGTGTGAGAGCAAACACGAGCAAACTTGACCAAATGTGAGCCTCAGTTCTCACCAGACAGAGCAACATCGCTTTATGGGTAACTGTTCTGAGGCATCTGGTCAACAAGTAGGAAGGAAAGTAAAAGAAAATAGAAAATAAGGCACGAGCAGGGTGAGCAATTTACTGGAATTTGGAAATGACAAAGAATTGAAAATAAAGGGAATTGTTCCATGGATATTAGGGTAGGACAGAGATTGAGGCCGGGGCATGGCAGAAAAGAGGGAGGTAGGAACATTTTCTGGAGGACGGAGGTTTAGAGATCACATCCTTCACCCTGGTTTAGGGGGTGGGAAGAAGAATTCTCAGTTACTGTGTAGGACCCATAGCGCTTGAAATGTAAATACCATGTGGCGGTATTCACTCTCTTGCAGTACCTGCTTCCTGCTGAAAAGAGACAGTGCACTGAAAATGTAAAGATGTTGGGAATAAACCTCTCAAGTCTATCCATTCTACCAGCTTCCCTGCCTGCTGAGCCACAGTACACCGTAATATATATAACACTCACTCAATCTTTTCCAATTCAATACTTTAGTGTTAGCAGAATTTCTCTTCATGCACTGTTGTCAAATATTTGCACAATGAATATTACTATGAAACATTCTGTTATTGTCAGTGTTCATAGTCAGCAGCGGCATACCATGGGCATTGCAGTGGGTGTTCCCACGCAATGCCCATTGGTTTTGACACATTCACAAATTTTAAACATGTTGTAAGTCTGAGAATGTGCGCCTCCCTGGGGTGGCATAGCGAGGAGAAATTATTTCTAATGTTTTCCCCTTTCCTTGTGTGCTGCCAATGATTTTTTCCAATTATTGTTCATGTACCGGAAGGTGTCACTTCCTGCACAAAAACAATCATGCCAACAACACAGACACCCTTGCACCATGGTGCAAGGGTGCCTGCATTGGCGGACGGCTGCTAATTGTGCGCCGGCTGAATGGACAGGAATGCATCGTATCTGCGCTGCCCTACACCAATTCCTTATAAATAAGGCCCATAGTATCTTGCCCCACATAACTGTGGTCAATTTGTTTATTTATCCAGCTGATCAAACTTACATTTTAATGGGCACACACATGACATTGTAATGCTATTAATGTGTCTTGGATACCTATATAATGAATGTTATTTTTCTATGGCATCAGCACAGATGGTAGTAGGGCAGTCATTAACCTACATGAATGTTCAGCTCTGGCTTGAGAGTGTAACTGTCACCTGACCTTCAACCTACACCAATATATTTCTATAGTTCTTTGCTTCCACACAAATACATAGCCATTCCAATGCAAATTACTTATAATGCTTCATATTACCATACAACACTCCATTAAAGTCAGAACTGCTGGCATTATCAATGCTTGTTAGAATTGCATGTGCTTTTCGTATAACAACATTATTTGACTAAGCATACCTCCAGGTATGAACATTGAACAACAAGGAATAAACTAAACTTAAAAAAAGTCATTTCAAGCAAAGGAAATGAAAGATGTGTGTTAAGAAAGATGCGACTTCCCTTTCACTGTTACGCTCTCATGTTTCACTGATATTTCATTAGTTTATTTTCGTGAAACAAATGTAGATAAGAAATCAAATACGTTTGACGGTTGCTGACCTACTTTTGGTGTTTTCTGAGTTTTTCTACGAGACCAGTGGGCTGCCAAAACCCATCAACAACACACAGGCCTGCAATCACCGCAGGAATATACTGTAGGCAAAACTGCACGAGTTGTTTATCGGGTGCTTCGTCCTACCCAACAAGCATTCTTGACACCTCTCTCAGTGCCATGTTTATGCGTGCATTCAGTGATCACCCAGGCTGTCACTCAGACTGGAATGTGGATTCAAGCAACCTACTTTAACAGCAAAGGTCAGATGTGTTATCTATCAAGAAGAGGGCGAAATAATGAGCTGTCTTGGCACACCAGCCTTTTCGCTTCCGAATAGGCTCCTAAATCATGGCCCGGGAGCTTTGATTGGAAATCACTCTGGCCTGCCTACTAGAAAGGTCAAGGGCTGAAATATTATCAGATATTTTAGCTCTGCTTTATAAGAGAGCTTAACATACCCCACGCCCTTCTAAACGAGCAGATTTCATTTTCATCCCATGATGCCCGGGTAAGGCGCACTTCCTGCACCCGTCTCTGGATTACAACGAGTCAACGGACCCCGAGACATATTGAGAGGTGTAACCAGGTTCTAAAGGTTTCATCATGTGTGAGGTCGAGTCCCAGCTTAGATTTAATCAACAAAATTGCAAGCCATTCGTGAAATTCCAGCTGCGCTGACTTTATTGTCCTGAGGCGTCCAGGTAATGGAGTTACACTCAGCCTAATACATTTTCCAGACATTTCTTCCAAATCAGAGAGAGCCCCTTGCCCTCCTTCTCCGAGCTTGAATTCCTAAAACAAATGTTTCATGAAGGAGAAGAACGGCGCAAAGGGCACGGTATACCGAGCAAGTCTTCAATAAAGAGCATGCTAATGCCTCGAGTAATTTGAGGAGGCCGGTAAGTATAGTTGCTACTCGGTTGACCAGTCAGCCGAAAACTAAAGAGCATCTCTGGAAGATCAATAATCACAATAAGGAAAGTAATGTAAAGTATTGATGTCAGGCAATATAAAGTGCAATTCAATTTTATACACTCCATCAGATTCCACAGAAAAAGGAGACTTGAGGCCTCACAAACTTCAAATATGGTACCTTATATTATTTATAGCAAAGCACCAGCTTTGCAGCCTGCTAAGCCACGCAGTGCAATGCTCTGTGGTTTGATATACATGCTAAGGAGCCTCACACAACACGTTTGCCCTCAATCCTTTAGGAAACGGTTGGGCAAAAGTTGTTTAGAGGTGCACATCTATTTCACTTTTCGATGTCGTGAAATCAACCTGACATCTCAGTACGTCTCACACATTAGCTGCGGATTGGGAAATCTATTTTCAGTGTTGAAAACAAGTGCCTGGTTACCATACGCATTGTGTTCTAAGCTTTATTCAGTAGTTTGCCACCTCAACCTGGTCATATCCCGTGATACAAAATACAAGGGCAGAAACCCAGCAGGCTTTATCTGCCATGTTGTGGTAATGAGAAAATGACCAACATGCCGGCCACCACCAATACGATCTCTTCTCCTCTATGACTTCTGTGCCAGGGTCAGGATCCACAACTGGGCACCTGTACTTCTAATGAAGACCCATTGTTAGACCTGTAATTTTTTCGAGTTTTCCCCTGTCTTTTTGCTTTCTGACCTCCTGTTTTTAATGGTATGTTGGACTTCCTCTGTGCACTTTCTCACTGTTTTTGAGTGTTAAAGTGCAAGTTCTCCTACCGTAAATTGTGTTTAGGATTGGTGTTTCCATAATTAGCTTATTTGATTTACTACTTGGTCCATAGTATCCATAGTACAGTGCACTGTGTGTTCAGAGGGCCTGGAAATCAAATGCTACTAGTGGGCCTGCAGCACTGGTTGTGCCACCCACACAAGTAGCCTTTCAAAGGTACCTCTGACCTGCCTCCTCAGTATCTGCTCACAGTATTTACTGCCATGTCGACCTGGCAAGTGCACCCACTTTCCAGGCACTAACCTTCCCTTTTTGTACATGTAAGACCCCCCTTAGGTAGGCCTAAGGTACCCCCACGGCAGTGTATGTGAAAGGTAGGACATGCCCTGGTGTGTGTGACATGTCCTGATAGTGAAATACTGTAGATTTTGTTTTTCCTATTGCAAGGCTTTTTGTCCCCGTAGAGTAATATGGGAGTTTATGTGTAACATCTTACAAGTATCACTTCTCATTTGGACAAGATAGAGAAATGGAGTTTAGGCTCTCTACCTTCGGTATGTAATAACCCATCTTTTAGTGACGATGTTTTTCGAAATTCTGTGTTTGAAAATGCCACTTTTACAAAGTACACTTTTTCTTGCTTAGTCACTCTGTGTGCCTCTTCTGGGTTGTGTATTGACTGTCTGAGTTTTAGTGACAGGGGCTGCGGATGTGCATTTACTGCAGAACGCCACTGTGGGGAGGTGGTCTTGAGGTTTGTCCTGCGTCTCCTGGAAGACTCAGGTCTCAGCTGAATAGACCTGGGCTGCATTTAGAGTAGTGGGAGAAGATTTACTTGCACCTAAATAGGCCCTGTCTCTGGTGCACAATGCTGTCTCCACCTCATGCCAGGAAGCTGGACCAGAGAGGACAGAACTGGTTTGGGCTGAGGTAAGAGATTTTCTGCCACAAGAGAACACAGGAAAATGGAGTATACATATTGGATACCAGCCCTCAGAACTTTAGAACTCTTTTGGCTCAAGAAACCTGCCAAGAAGAAGAGCTGGGAAAGCTGTGAGGAGAGACTAATTGCTGAGTGCTTTGCTGTGTCGGTCTGCAGTAGCTGCTTCTGTCTTGGGCAGAGAAAAGACTGGACTGAACTTTCTGAAACTTTTTTGTTTGAGTTTCTCTAAGGGCTTGACGTAGAACTTGCTCCCTGTTCAAGCAGTCTCAGGAACAGCAAAGACTTGACCTTCCTCCGTGCACCACCTCTGGGACCGTGTGTCTCAGTTGCCACTCAGGGAAACTGCAACCCGAAGTGACACTAAGAATGCGGCTGTTCTGTGAACCAAAAGCAACACAGAAGGCACAGCAACACTGCCCTCACCAACGAAAACTGCTGCTGCCACCACCAAGCAGCTGCTTGCAGACAATCTGAGGGCACCGCACTCTGCACCTCCTGCCGCCCGGGTCTCACCAACGATGCTGCTGCCTGCTGACATTGCAGCTGCAGTCTGTACCGTGGTCTGGGGCCCCACTCATAAGCTACACGAAGCACCACCTTGTCCCACAACGCAGCCTTGGCCCACCGATGCTAGCCCCAATGACAGTTGCTCTTCAATGGACACGTTGCTTTCACTGTGACCATCAGCACCGCAGCGAGCACCGCCCACTTTGCACCACAGCCCTGGTCTCACTGATGCTGCTGGACGACCACCACCAAGCATCTGCTTGTACCGCGACCTGAGGCCACAGTACGCCACACCACTCCTCTTCACACCACTGTCTCAACGCCTGCTGTCCCACACCACTGCAGTCAGTCTTCTAATATCACAGCTGGGCCGCACCACAGTGGTCGATCGGAATCATGGGATTTGTTTATCCCCAGTGCAGTGGTAGCCCCAAACAGAGCTATCCACTTCAAGGAACTGTTTTTAAAATCTACGTTTGCTTGCAGAGTACTTTTACATAACTGTATGTTGAATTTTTATAATTTTTGTCTTGTTTTGCACAGATAAATATTGGATATTATTCTAAAACTGGTGTGGTGTCCTTTTGTAGGGTTTTCACTGTAATACAGTATGCTATGTGAAACTGTTTTACACACTGATTTTGAGATAAGCCTGACTGCTCATGCCAAGCTACTAATAGGGTGGGCAGGGGTTATTTCAGTAGTATCTCCTATTCAACGTAGCTTCAACCTACAACTCTCCCCACTACCTCCCCTAAATCTAATATCCAAGTGATTACTGGAGACAGAAGAGACCATCCCCTGCCGAAAGCCCCAAGATGCCCATCCCACCTCACTTCTCGACTTAGTGCCCAATCTACAAAGAATCAGAGCAAGAAAGGGCCCCTCAACAACTGCATGTTCCTTGATTTCAGAATAACCTCCAAACATACAACAGAACTAGCTGAAGCCATCCTCTCCCATGACATAGACATCGCATTCATCACGGAGACACGGCTAAACAAACTCTCCTACCCTAGCTTGGACATGCTTGCGTCTCCAGGTTAAAAATGATCAACAAAGACAGAAACGTTCAAAGAGGAGGAGGAATAGCAATCATACACAAGAACAACATCTCTATTGTGGAAACCAACTCTTGCCTGTACAGCTCCTTTGAATGTCTCACAGCCAACATCAAGACAAGTGACAATAGACCAACAATTTGCCACCTCCTGGATCGCAGCCCAGGCAACACCACCACATTCGGGGAACACCTCTCTGACCTAATTGCTTATTGCTCACTCGGAAACTCAAACAATATAATTCTTGGCGACCTCAACCTAAGGTGGAATGAAACAAACAATTCGCTAATTCAAACCCTAAACAACCTCCTACAAGACAACAATCTTACCCAACACTGCTCAGAAGAAACTCATCACAGAGGAGCAACCCTTGACACAATTATTGCCCAAAGCGATTGATTTACTATCGACCACATCCTTCCCGTAGACTGGTCCGACCACCACATCATTTTATTCCACATCAACCAATCCGTCCCAACTCAACACGCCACACTGGACCCCCCAAATGAATTAGAAATACGGCTCAGATCCCTCGAGTTGAACGAGAAGAAAGGGTAAGCTTGCTCCTCCCCAACATCACTGATCATCTCCCCACAACCAAACTCACCTCTCTCTACAATTCAAATATGACGCTCATCCTGTGTCAACTAGCCCCTCTGAAACTAAAAAATGACAGGAGCATTCCATCCAGATCATGGTTTACCATTGACATCAACGAAGAAAAAAGACAACTAAGAGCCACAGAAAGACTCTGGAGGAACAACCCCTCCGGCATCCACCGTGATCAACTCCAAGCAGCCCGCAGGAAGTACAAAAGAACATTAAGAATAAAAAAACATAATGTTTCTACTCCGCGCTAGACAACGCAAAAAACAGACCTAAAGAACTCTTCAATATCATCAGGAAACAAACCTCCAAGCCCGTTGCCTCCCGAATTCAGGAATCCAAAAAACTGTGACAAGTTCGCCAACTTTTTAAATGACAAAACCACCAAGATCGAACTCTCACTGGTCACCAACCACATTATCTCCACCGAGAACCCGACGCTTGAAATTAACGAAATCGGATCCAAGAGCTCTCCAAAACACTGGACCTACTTCAATCACATTCAGGCAGCAGAGATAGTCAAACTAATCTCCAGTGCTAAGCCCTCATGCCACGCCCTAGATCAGTTACCCCCTCAACTGACCAATGACCTGAAACTCGTCCTAGCCCCGCTCTCGTGCAAGATCATAAACAGCTCCCTGAGATCCAGAGTCGTACCACATTGCCTCAAAGTAAGACAAGTCATGTCACTGCTGAAAAAACTCGACCTAGACTCAAAGGATCTGAATAACTTCAGACCTGTCTCAAACCCACCTTTTCTATCCAAAATCCTGGAACGATGTGCACTTCCACAACTGCCCAACACTTGGACAACATCAACCTTCTAGAACCCCACCAATCGGGTTTCAGAAAAGGCTGCAGATCCTTAATGTCATAGATGATATACAAAAGTCATTTGACTCTGACCAATGTTGCCTTCTCATTCTCCTGCAGCAGCTTTCGATAAGGTCGACCACAAACTTCTCATCAAGGTTCTACAAAAAAGGACATGTCTTGAAGAGACTGTCTTACACTGGTTCTCCTCCTTCCTCTCCAACCAATCACAAAGAATAAAAATCAAAAACTTTGAGTCCGACAGTCACCCTGTAAACAGGGGTGTTCCACAAGGGGCAGTGCTCTCCCTCGGCTTTTCAACATCTACATTGAACCCTTCGCTACCCTACTCAAAAAATCCAACATCCCTTTCCACCTATATGCTGATGACATACAGATCTGTATGGAAACAACCTCCATTGATGATAATCAGAGACTCAACACCACGCTCAGAGAGGTACAACATTGACTCTCAAGTAATCATCTAAAATTGCGGAATGGCTCAAAGCTTTTGATGATCTCAATGGCAACCTCACCCTAGCGGACTCGGTAAAATCTCTAGGTATCACCGGAGACCCAAAACTGGACATGAACAAAAACATTAAAAGCTCTGCAAAAGGCGCCTCCCTCAACTTGTAGCTACTGCACAAAATAACACCCTTCCACCCGCCCAAGGACCTTCAACACTGGTGCTGTCCGGACTAGACTACTGGATTGCAGCCCTTGCTGGTACATCAAAATCCCACCTCGCCCCCCTCAAAATCAGCTTCAATGAAGAAGCCAGAATGGTCACTGGAACTAAGAAATTCGACCACATCTCGCCCACACTCAGGGAACTAAATTGACTCCCAATTGAAATGCGGGCCAGCTTCAGAACAGCCTAGCTTACGCACAAAGCCCTTCACAGAGACAACCCGGAATACCTGGCTTCTCAACCTGCTGAAAACATGCAAACAGAAAACCGCGGCCAGGTAATTTGCTGGTAACGCGCCCAAATTCTGGAACTCCATTCCCCCCTCATCCGAACTATCCCCTCTTTTGCAAAATTCAAAAGTCTGCTCAAAGTCCGCTTCCTCGATCGCTCACTAGCGAACCAACAGGATCTTTGTCTGTGCCTTAGCTGGCACTCCACCTGACTTTAACTCTGTGTCCTGTGAAGTAGTGTGGCTCACTGGTTAGAGGCGGCAGACCCGAGAGCAGAGGAAGGCCCAGGACCAGGGTTCGATTCCCGGCGCGGCAGGTTTCTGGATCAGGGTCAGCGGACTCGATAATTCTCTCGCCTCGGTGCCCACTCTGATCAGCGATCACACTCGGAAACTCTGGGCATTAGCTTGCCTCATCTTCACTAACGGCCCCACCAGACCGCCGGGGAGGCCTGGTCTCACCCTGGAGATACCCATTAAGGGACCATCTCTCAGGGAAGCCAGGAAGGGTTTCGCAGCGGTCGAAGCGCCTTGGGACCCTACGGGTAAGTAGTGCGCTATATAAATGCCTATACATTTACATTTACATTTACATTGACATCTGCTACCGTCCGGACCCCTACAGGAACCCTACTCCTTCCCTCCGCCCCAAGCAAGAACACTTATCGGCTACTTGTTCTGTGTGACCTGCACTCATCATGTTTTTTTTTGTTCAATTTTTTTACTCCTTATGTCTGAACTCTACTAGTCACAAATCACTATGTTCTACTATGATCTTTGCGCTGCTTGATTGCATGTAAGTCACTTGTTGTGAAGTGCTATGATGCCCTCGGGTCCAGCTAGCGCTATGTAAAACTCCTAAAATAAATATATAAATCTCCCTTACCCTGACTAGGAAGAAGGGTTCCTACTCGGACTGGGTAACAAACCTGGCAACCAGACACCCTCATTTCTAACACCCATGACGTGTTCACTAAGAATATGGCATTTATGGTGGTGGAGACATGACCCGCTCATGAGTTGAGCACCCTGCCCTTTGAATCACAATATTATTATCAAGGCATGGCGCCCAAAATTTACCTTCCATTCTAGCCCCTTTTTTTTCCATTTTCCATTTCATTACACGGAAGGACGGTAATGAGTACAATGAGTACAACTAGAATGAATACAATTAATGATTGATTATTTATCCCAAGATATGTCTCCCGATTAACCCTGACCTTAACCCTGACCTTAACACAGTTTTCTATTTAATGGAAACACTGTTCATTATTTTTGTGTTACATTTCCCACAAAGTATTTTTAGTAAACCAATTTTTTTTACCATTTATTCAGTTTAATGTTGAAATTATATAGTTTAAAACTGTACACTACAAAATAATCCCACTTACTTAAACTTATACTATACTGTTGCTCAGATATGAAGTTACCTTAAAGAAATGAAAACACAAGCAGCATTTGGCAAAACAGGAACAAGTTGATTTAATAAACGCTACGGCAGGCAGAGTTTCAGCAGGAATGCGTCTGAGGAAAGTCTCTCTGTGTATAAAGTTTTGGCAGGTTTTATACATGTCTTGCATGTACTATAAGACAATTGCTGCATTCTTAAAAGACATTACAGTCAAGAATAAATAAGGCTGGGCATCTTGATAAGGACACAAATGGCTCTCGACCTCGGGGACAGCTAGTGTGGGCCAGTGTCTATGTGTCCAGATGTCCAGCATGAGATATACATCATCACTAAGGGGCCGATTAGGATGGCGGACGGACTTGCGTCCGTCCGCCATCCCAGAGGTGGAGGGACCGTCCGCATGGGCTGCGGCGGTCCCTCCGTGCAAATTAGGATGTGACCGCCACCCTGGCGGTCACATCCTGGATATTTAACATTGCGGCGGGTGCTGCTTCAAGCAGCACCCGCCGCAATGTTAAAAGTGCATGTTTTACATTTACATGCACAAAGCGGCAGGCACCGCGCGGTGCCTGCCGCTTTGTGCATGTAAATACTGGGGGGTACCATAGGTACTCCCCATGTGCACCCCCACCTGCCTACACCCTGGGGGCCCGCAACGGGCCCCCTAAATCAAAAGTACACATGCTTTTCCACGGCGGAAAAACCGCCGCGGAAAAGCATGTTTAAAAATGCATCCTAATTTGGCTGGCGGTGTCTGATAGACACTGCCAGCCAAATGAGAGCTTTTCCGCCGCGGTTGTAATCCGACCGCGGCGGAAAAGCGGCGGACAGAAACCAAGACCCACCAGCCATCGTAATGCGGCGTTGGGTCTTTGGTGACTCCGCAGAGGATTTTCCGCCTCCTCCGGGCCGGAGGTGGCTTCCACCGGCCCGGAGGAGGCGGAAAATCCTCCATCCTAATCGGCCCCTTAGTGTGGTGTGCATTTCGTGTCCTGAGTGTTTATATCTAATGTGGCATCTATCTTAGTGGTACTTTTGGGGAATGCAAAACTATGGACAAACATGTTTTTTCGGGGGACAACGGTCACAGACCTGTTTGTGGTATAAATCTCTATCTGTGGAATTGTTCAAGGTGTTCCTGGGTGTGCGTCTACCTTCGGGTTAGGAGAGACCCCACCTATGACTTCTTATTCTATAGGCATGGGTCTGGGTCACAGGGCCTGTCTGACCACGTATCTCTGACACCGAGTTGATGGAAGGTCACCTTGGGTAAATCCGATAGCAATGATATGAGTTCACTGGAGCTTCTAAAATTAATATGGCAGTCACTGGTGTCATTTTTATCGGCACTCTCACTAGCTTGTATATAGTTGTTATAGCATACATTGAGATTGTCTTTTCCGATATTGGAATTTTTTTGCATTCCTAGATCATGAAATACATTGACATTGCTTTACTGGTAACAACATTGCCGTCTGTATATGGATTATAGCATACATTGACATTGATTTTACTGGTAACATTGGCGTCGTCTGTACATGGATTTTGGTATACATTGACATTGCTATTGGTATCATCACTGTTGTGCTGACATAGATTATGACATACATTGACATTGTATTTATAAGCACTGATATTGTCATTGTGCACAGGTTATGTTATACATTGGTATTGTATTTTTCAATATTTTCATTGTCAGACCTGCCCCTTCCACAATACTCATTGACAACACTTTTACCAATTCTAACACTGCAAATACATGTATTGATGGGAAAGCTAGAGATATCTTTGTTTGATTTTTTTTATAGAATCCCAGTCTAAAGATTACTTTTTTGCCCCACCTCTTACACATTTCTCAAATTTTCCCACAGAGATTCCTAAGACAACATTACTCCAAATAGTAAAATATCCTCTTCTTTGTTTGGAAGAATAAGTCCTCCAGGGTCTCAAACATATTATTTAAGGAAATGGTTGAGGGATATTAGAACTAGGGTCTCTATTTTGCAGTGGTGGGTACCCTGGGCAAGTAGAGATCCTCATTCTAGTCAGGGTAAGGAAATCACACAGCTAAGATAACCGCTGCTCACCCCTTTGGTAGCTTGGCAGGAGCAGTCAGGCTTATCTCAGAGGCAATGTGTAAAGTATTTGTACACAACCCCCACTCACACACATGCACACACACACACACACACACACACACACACACACACACACAGTAACACAGTGAAAACACCACAAAGATACTCAACACCAGTTTAGAAAGATAGCCAATATTTCTCTGAGTAAAACTTATACAAATCAAGATATCACTTTTGAAAAGATAACGTAAAATTATATATTGTAGAAAACAATAGTTCCAATCGGGGCTTTCTCAATGATATTACTGGTACTAATCCAACAGTTTGATGCCAACTGTGGGGTTATGTGGGCCGGCTGCAGAGTCACATGGGCGCTGGATACAGTACCTTAGAAGATTATGAAAAACAAAAACATTGCAGGGTGTTGGGGAAGTGAGGTGTTGCTATGGTGAAAGTGAGGAGTCGGTTCCTTACTGCTAAGCAGTGGAGGTGATGCAGCAGTTCCTTTTCTTTTAGGAGAGGTGATGTGGCTTTGGTGCTTATGTATCAGTGCCTTACGATGGTGCAGGGTCGATGACTTTAGGAGGTCACATACTTCAGATATTGATTCTGCTGTGTTGCTGTTAAAGCACTAGTGTCAACAGGTGTCGGAGCTGCAATGTAAGTCAGGCGGTGCATCATGCTCTTCATGACTGGTACCCTTTGCTCCGTTGCTGCAGCATGGTTGGTTCGGTATGGAGCATTGTCGTCGGGGAAATCAGGGCTGCATTGTAAATCAGGCAGTGTGTTGTTCTCAGCTCTGGTGCAGGCAGTGACCTTGATGACAGAGTAGGAGTCAATAAGTTGCTGTCATCAGCAACACCAGGGCTGCGGTGGTGCATATTGCTCTTCACAAGCTATGCCCTGGGCTTCGGTACAGGCAGTAGCATTGATGACAGCGTTGGGGTTGCTCTTCTTGAGATATAGAAACCACCACTCGAGTAAAAAGGCCCAGGTACTCACTTTGGCACTACTTGACAAGATATGACTCCCAGCAGAAATGTTCAGGTGCTGTTAACAAGATGCAGGTGAAGTCTTTGATGGCCCTGAGACTTCTAACAGGAGGCAAACACACTCAAGCTCTTGGAGAAGTTTGGAAGCAGGATGTAGTCCAGTCATTACCCTCCCAGAACAGAAGCAGCTTCTGCAGGCCAGCACATCAAAGCAATCATCAAAGTGGAAGTCTCTCCTGACAGCAATATAGCCCTTGTTTCTGGCAGATTGTCCTCTACCCAGCAGTGTTCTGATTTTGGGGTGTCAGAGGTTCAACACTTAGACCCCTTTCTACCTTAGAATCAAACAAACTGCAAAGGAAAGACTGTGTAGTGCACTGACCTAGCTCCAGACACACTACAGGGGGCAGAGGCAGCTTGTACGAAGACAGACACAGCTCTATGCAGGTGTCAGTGACAACTTCTACCCCCACTCTAGCTCAGAAAGGCCCATCAGGATATACAAGGCACACCTCAGCTCCCTTTGTGTGACTGTCTAGATTGAATGCTCAAGAGCCCAACTGTCAGCTAGCCCAGACATGTATTATAAGCAAGAAAATGCCCTCTTCCTAAAAGTAAAAAAATTAACCACAGCTTGAGCGCACTCAAAATAAACTGGTACATAAAATTAACCTGTATTCAGTAATATTCTAACTTGGTGTGCATTCCCTGAAGTGGTTCCACCCTGCCACCTAATTCAGAAATAGAAGATATGAACTAGAGTGTAATGTTCTAGACAGGGTGTGCACTACCTGATACACTCCTACATGAATGTGTATAAACAGTTCATCTAAAATACATTGAACACTTTACACAAAAGTAAAACAAATTTCACAAAATAAAATCTGTATTATTCATAATTAAACATCATGTCCGAACACCTAAATCGTTCAGAAAGGTGAATGAACCATCAGCCAATTCCTCCTTGCTGATGTGCTTCTTTTATTCACACATTGATTAATATATCCATATAAACAAACTGAATTTCAACTGTCCATGTTATTCTGATCCCAAACAATGAAATGTGGTTTGTTCTTCAATACCAATGCATTTCGGGTGTAGCCAGCACCCTTCTTCAGGCGATATCTACAAAAAAAATATATTGTGTTGGTATCTCAAAACAATGAAAAATAAACATTGCTATCTAAGTTGAAACATGTTCAGACATAATCATCATGATAAAACGTAGATTAACAGAAATGAGCAGACCCGTAGTATTCGGGAAAGTCCAGAAGTACAGTGTTGAATTCACATAAAATCTGCAGATTGAGACACAGGAACATCAAGCACTCAAAAAGTGAAAGTCCCAAACATGCCTGATCGCCCTGTGAATTTTAGTGAAGAAAGAAAGAAACAGTGCCCAATACGTGCTGAAAAAGTATCTACCTGATATGAATCTATAAAAGGACCAGATTTCTTGGTTTACCAATCCAAATGTATATGACACTACCTATAAAGACAAAGAGGTCAAAAAGTATGTCACAAACATTGCCTGAGTGACATGAAGATCGCCACCATGTATTGCCAAGGTGCTAATAGTACCCGAGAATGCTCAACACTCACCCGAAGTGCGGCTACACCACTCGTAACCATATGATGTATTCAAAACGCATAGAGCAGATTCATAATGAATCAAATGGTCAAATGGTACCTGCGAATGAATATGTAATCACTGTCAGCATGTGCACAAAAATTAAACACACTCAAATTACCCGAATCGAATAAGGCACTTCCTAAAAGTAGCATTTTCAAACATCCAATTTAAAAACCAACATCACCAAAAGATTTATTTTTAACTTGTGAGTTCAGAGACCCCAGACTCCAAATTGCCATCTGGTCCCAATGGGAAATTACTATTTTAATGCAATCCCCATGTTACTGTATGGGAGGGATAGTCCTTGAATTAGTGAAAAACGAAATTAGTAGTATTTCACTATTAGGTCATGTAAAACACACTAGTACATGTCCTACACACTGCACCCTACCTATGGGGATGCTTTGGACTAAACCTAGGGGTGACCTGCGTGTGTAGCGCGTGCCGAAAGCCAAGGATACAACACCTGATACGAATTAGTTTTCGGTGTTTAAAAGGTGAGCGTCGGGTCCGTACTCGATTTATCAGATATCGAGAAAGACCCGAGGTTACGACTAAAGCGGCCACTTACCAGGTATGTCCCAGGGAATATTTGTGAAGTGCGGGATGGTCGGCCGGTTGTAAGGAAGGGCTACGGTAGTATACCGTAAGCAAGTGACTGCTTTAAATAACGTGCTGATCAAAACATGGCTCCCCGGGAGAGGTAGAATAAGCAGAGTGAGCACCCTGGACAGTAGGACTATATGTAAATGAGGAGAAGGCAAATAAAGTAAGACAGGGGGGTAACCAGAGGCAATGAGTGAAAATCTAAAAGAAGCGATATCGAAAGTTATTATTGACCGCACTGCAAGCATGAATAGGAAGGGCGCCATAGGTGCTCTTGTAGAACAACAGATAAGGGGATCGAAACATGCAGGCGTAGAGATAGTAGAGATAGTAATCCACTGGGAGATGTAAATTAGACATTATGAAGGGGAAAATATAAAGCATGATTGCAACTGCAAAACAATTAAATAAATAATAGACCCGCTAAGTTGAAGGGTGACAATGTAGTAGGAACAAGGGGAAAATCTAATGTACAACTAAAGAAGTGTTAATACAGCTTGGTAAAAAAACAAAAATATGATAAAGTAAAGGTATGTTATTTTCTTCATAGAACATATCCAGTTCTAGAAGCCCGCTGATTAATTCATCATTTAGCCCACACGACTTTTGAAAATCTCGGAGATAGAAACACTGTTTACGATAGAAGGTAATGAAAACCTAATAGAATTTTTAGGAGACAGGGCCATTACGTAGTATGTACAGCTAATCAACGAGTAAACATACTATGTGTATCCCTTTGAAAACAGATATTCGCACACCAAAGAAAAGATAATGGACACCTAAGAGGAGAGGGACCTACAAAAACAGATAGAGTGACTAAGAGAGAGGAATTCAATAGACAGACCTTGTAAAAGGTAAGAAACACCACAGTTAAGAATCCAAAAGAGTTGTAAGAATAACAGGGATTAGAGGAGTGGATACTAATTGGTTTTTGCTGAAATCCCCCATAGATTCGAGATACCAAACCACGAACCTCGTACGAGGGGGTGCCACATTTGACACCTGACAAGATCAGCTATAGAGGACATCTGAGCTCACTGCTATACTGACACGAACAATTAAGGTTGGTATTAAATAGAAATAGGATTATGTAGAATCTTGATTGATGTTTATTTCTACTGTGGAGTAGTGGAAACCAATGGAGTTTTGCTGAAATTTCCCCCAGATTCAAGACACTAAACCACGAACCGCACACAAGGGTGGGGAGGTGCTACATATGACACCTGGTGAGATCAACTATATATGACATCTGAGTTCTCCACTACTCCGACACTAACAATTAAGGTTGGTAGTCGAATAGAAATATAATTATTTAGAAGCCTGATTGATGTCAATTCCCACTTGGCCAACAACTAAAATATAATGGAGGGCCTGGGTAACGATGATGGGATATTAAACCCACAATGTAATCTATGATGAATTAATACAGACGTGTAAACCTATACTTATCGATTGCCTTTATCGTTATGAGTGTATGATGCCCTAGACTACACAAAAGATAAGCCTATGGCTATATCAAGTGACTGTATATTAAAGGCTTGCGTAATTAGCCAGATTTAGAGGTTTTAGTCAAGAAACCAGGAGTTAAAAGCCAATGATGCTATGAACTGTTATGCGTTGCTTGTTGTATATGGATATAATCTTGTACTGATGGATATCTTTCTAATATACAGAAGGATACCAGCTACAGGAAATTGATGACCCCGCTTAAATTTGTCCTGAGGAAGGTGTAACCATATCTATGGCATAAACACCGAAACGCGTCGACGCACTGTGCAATAGAGAATCCAAGTAAAGCCTAGAGTGTACCAGTTACATGTCAATTCAGGAACTCTGGTGGCAACACATTAATTGTTTAAAGGCTATTGGATCCAATTAATTTGTAGAAACATCATTCGAGCTATTTGAAGACAGGGGGTTTATGTTTGTTTTTTATTATTGGAAATTAATTTTGTTATGAAATATGCTTATTAGACTAGGGTGTTCTTTTATCTATCGTACTTATTAGGTTTTTATATATTTTATTTTAATGTATGAGATATCCTTACATTGTATGTTTTCAGAATACTTGTTTTTTCTGAAATTTTAACAAAGAAATGATTAGATTGTGTTTTAATAAAAGAGTGTAAACGTTATATTTTAGTTCTTGGCCTGTTTCCAAAGAGTACATGTATGGATGAGGTGTGATCAAAGTGAAAGTACCATATAAACTGTTGTCCAAAAGTTAGTCCAGGGATATTCCTCAGACTTGGGACCATCCATGCCGCTATAGGGATACGACGACTACTATTTTATACAGGTTTATTACGACATAACTAGGACAAAAGGACGAGGAAGAGACTGAACTTCCTGGGTACAAACAAATCGCCAGATTATGGGAATGTGAAACGCCTGTGGGGAAGATTGCATCGCCCCGCTTGACAGACCTATATGAGAACCACTAAACGGGCAGAAAAAAGAAAAAAGAGGGAAACCGACATCGTATGAAAACAACAATCAGAGTGTTCCAATTATATGTATTCCGAGAAATACCTTTTTGCCCTGAAGAAACTCCATGGAAAGGGAGTGAAACGCGTTGGCTGATCAATGTTGTAAAATTGCCTGGTGATCTGTATTTTAAAAGAATGGATACAAATAAATAAAGAACTTTTCTACATATATGAGCAACACTTTTTCGTTTTGGACTTCTTCTTGGTGCGCCCCCACAAAAAATTGAATTAAGCATATACTTACCTACTCACTAGCATAACCACAGTATGCATAAACATCCTGAACATAAACACTTCATGTCATAGGCATCACAAGCATGAATCACATTACGCAATCACATTAGGGCCTTGGGCCCTACCAACACAAAAATGACACCCTGGCAAACAGGCCTTATGCTGGGGCTCAAATGCCCTCTGCCCCAAAGTGTCATGGCTGGCTGCCAATGCAGCAGAATCCCAAAAGTGCACAATTGCGTTGGCCTAAACATTTCAGCTGCCCCTAATTGCTGTGCATCAGTGAAAAACACTGTAGGTATGGGACCTCACTGTGCTCTCTGGGTATGTCCCCACTGGGACTCTGTAACACAAATGTGGCAAGACGTTGCAGCTTCCGCGCTTGTGCCGCGCAGCTGTGAATACTCAAAGAGGCCCTGGCACGACTGTGCCTCTTGTCTCCCACTCATGGACTTCTATAAAAAAGAAATGCTGCCAAACTGTGCAGCTGCCCGCGCTGGTGCGGTGCAGCTGTGACCAAAGTAAAGGGGCTCTGGCACATCTGTGCCCTCGGGACCTCCACTGGAGCTCTCTACATCGCAACTGTCCCCATTTTTGCAGCTGGCCTCTAGCAGGCGGGGCAGCTGTAAAAATAGTCAACATGGAAGAGGCACGGGCCCCCAAGGGGTTCTTCAAAGCAATGTGGCTGATTTTGGAGCAGCCCGCTCTCCTGCAGGTTCACTCGGGAAATAGGCACTGGCACTGTGTCTCGATCTTGCTCCCCCAGCCATCCCCACTCACCGGGCTCTCTGCTGGGGGAAGTATCTTCTGGACGTTGCAGCTTCCGCGCTTGTGCGGCACAGCTGTGAATACTCAAAGAGGCCCTGGCATGACTGTGCCTCTCGTCTCCCACTCAGGTGCAGCTGTGACCAAAGTAAAGGGGCCCTGGCACATTTGAGCCCTCGGGACCTCCACTGGAGCTCTCTACATCTCAACTGCCCCCATCTTTGCAGCTGGCCTCTTGCAGGTGGGGCCACGGAGGTGGGGTAGGCTCCCGCCCTCCTTCCACCACCACTCTACTGGCCGTGCGACAATTGGCTGGCCGCAGCTCTGCCCACAACCAAGCAGTGGTGCCTGACTTCTGGGTCACGCTGGCAGCACCTTTACTCGGCGGCAATGCGGTGTGGGCACCCGCTTCCTAAAATAGGCGCAGATGCGGGGTGGGCACCGCAAGAATAAAAGCATAAGTGGGGTGGGCACCCGCAATTTAAATATACAATAAGGAGGTTGGGCTCCCACTCACTACGCAAAGAATGCGGTTTGGGCACCCACTCCACAACATCAATGGGGGGATCCCCATATCAGGATTCCCTCCAAACAAGTTGCAGCTTGGATCTGAAAGGCCAACACACTCTTCTCCTCCTAAAGATAAAAGGTGAGCACTCTCCGGGCGCTATAATCCTCAGGTCCATGGGGCATAGCCGGGCTAATTATAATATAGCGGTTATGAGACGCTAGATGCAGCAAAAGTCCTGAGAGGTGAAGGGGCAAAGCAGGGCCCAGGGAGGCCAGCCCACAGGGCCCTCCATCAGGGAGGCAAGCCCCCATGGTGGTTCCTCCTGGGCCCCAGCAGCAGCAAGCCCCTCAAAGGTCCAGGTACAGCACAAGTTCATGGTGTCACAGCCCAAATATTTATATCACACAGTCCATTGTCTGCAGTACAGGGTTTGGGGAAACCAGATGCAACTGGCTCAGGGGGGAATTGGAGCACTTTGTTTACAAGGCTCCTCTTCCCCTTTGTCAGGTGGTGACTCGGTTATCAGACACACCACAAGGGGTGGAGCTAGTATTGTACAGGCCAGGCACAGACCTATTCAGGGTCAGTGGATTACTCCTCCCATTACTCCCAATACAGATGTCCCATTCAGCCTACTGCTGAATCACCCTGCCCTTCCTGGAACCACACACCCCTTCCATCCCCCGTCACTCAAAATCTAGACATGAAATTCACATCAGGCAGCCAGACATATAGCACACAGAAATGCCAACTTCTAATAGTGGCATTTCTAAAATAGTTATAATAAATCTATGCACACCATTGCGCACTATTTGTTATCACTATTCCAAATATATCAAACTTGACCAGGCTGCTCGTCTCATATCAGGAATTACCACTGAAACATTTAATAGGGAATCCCCAATGCATTCTTATAGGAGGGCAGCCCCACAGTAGTGAGAAACCGAAATGGCTGTTTGTCACTACCAGGACATGTCACACATTTAAGGTACATGTCCAATCTTTTACCTACAATGCACACTGTCCAGAGGGCTCACTTGGACCTATCTTAGGGGTGACTGATATGTAGTAAAAGGGGGGTTACGGACATGACACACACTTAAGGTGCCATGTCACAGTGGCAGTGGCACTGCGCACGTAGGCCCAGCAATGGTAGAGGCCTGAGATAAGTTTGCTAGGCTACTTTAGTGGGTGGCACAATCAGCGCTCACGCCCACCAGTAGCATATAATTTGCCAGCCCTGGGTATATGAGATACCCCTTTGCAAGGGGCTGACAGGTAAATTAAATAGGCCAAACAGGTGTAGACCAATCATACCATATTTACCGCAGAGAGCACACACACTTTAAACTGAACAGCAGGGCTAAAGTTCCCAGAGTCTTAAAAACACCAAAACAATGTCATAAAAAAGGCTAGGAGAAAGGCAAAATGTTTAGGGATGACCCTGCAAAAAGGGCCAAGTCCAACAATGATGCTTAAATTATAATGTTATGTCAATCCACCGACTAATAGAATAAAACCAAAATGCTGGGTTTGGAATGAATAGGCTACTTCTTTAGTTCAACCTGTGACTTGGTACTACTGCGACATAAATAAACTCCTCACTCCGTGCTCTCTGCTTACATTAAGAGCCCTATTATAATGTTGGTCAGCAAGCTACCGACCTGCAGTCAGAGGTTTTACGGGCGACATGATGGGTTTCACTTTAGACCGCCGTATTATAATCATGGAGGTCGGAAGTGAAACCGGCCAGTCTTTCCAGCTGGCTTCCTACCGGAGTCGGAACCGGCACATAATCCCTTAAAGACGATGTTCCCACCATCGGAATTAAATTGTTGGTGTGCCACAGGCTTTCCATGTTCGACTTTCTGACATGGAAAGCCTGTCGGAAAGCGAATTTGGGGCCCCCTAGCAGGGCCACAACCTCCCTTTAACCTCCGGATGCGAGGCACCTATGGGCCCCCGTTAATCTCTGCACCGCATGGCAGGCACCTCATGGTGCCTGCCACGCAGTGCAGGGATTAACAGAAACTCCCATTTCTCCATGGGAGCTTGTTCTCAAGCTCCCATAAAGAAATTGGAGGATGCGACTGCACCATGTGCAGTCATATTGTAATAGCGATGTCTGGAACACCGTCTGCAGGTGGGTCGGTCCTGAGACTGCAACAGTATCTGGCAGGCATGAGTCTGCCCGACATCCTAATGAGGCCCTCAGTTGTTAAAAAATTATTAGTGTGCTAGTTTGTAATATATTATACTAAATAACTTCCAAGTCTAATGTTCATTTTAAATATATTAAGAACAGGAAACAGTCAATCAGCCAATCAGGGTAAGATAACAGCTATGCTCATTACAATGAACTTAGATTAGAAGTAACAAAAGGACAGCACATTTCCAGATCAGGTCAATTGGCAATAGTCTTACTCAGTTTCATCACCTACCCCAGCATGTTATCTTTGAAGGTGATAATAGGGCTCTGTCTCTCAGTATTAAGGGATAAGAGAAGTTGGCATGTGTGGTGTTGTGCAGTGTGGGACATGGCTGTAACAATAAGCACTATATTATACGTTAAATTTGATTTTCATGGTCAGCAAGTGTCAGTACTCAGGGTCCTGCTGTGATATAAAGGAGAGTAGCCACTGGTAACAATGTACATTTATATTCAAGGTCAGCAGCCTGAGAGATCTCACTTAACCATGAGCAGGAGTGGCAGACTACTCAGGAAATACAGTGTACGGGAGACATCATCCATGCAGAAATAAAAGTTTGACAGTTGTCTGCCCTGCAGGTGACCCTATTTGTAGATTACTATTAACCAAGTCATGTGTTTAACTCTTGGCCCTATCCTGTTTCTGGAAGACGCAGAAATTTTGTGGAGCGCTTCACATCCAATAATGGTGATCTTGGGTCAGGCTAGACATCAGCAAATAATGTTTTGATCTTTGAAATTTTAGCAATAAAACAGCCTAATCTAAGCGCATAGAGCATCAAGCTGGGCCTGTAATTCCGGTTTTTATAAAGTGGTCAATTAGCAAAAGACACAGCTTCCTGCGTCTCTTTCAGATGCCTGCAGCAGCAACAGGTGTATCATTCCCTCTTGGAGTATGCTCCCTATCCTTTATAGTAGAAAGCCACGGTTCATGCGTATAATTCCCTTATTTCCTGTATTCTGAGCAACAAATCTCCTAAAGTAAAAAGGTTAATTCAGATACCCGGCTTACTGGCTATTTTGCATGAAAAAACAGTGGGAGTTGCTCCAAAGCTATTTGACCCATCAGTGTTAAAGTTGTACTTAATATTTTAAGAGTGGCATTTATTACCAGATGCGGTACATTGATAAAATATTGAAACTATAAATATCATGGGACATAAATATGGTGTCAAGAATATCGAACCCAAAAATATTGTTATCCTATACTTATAATGTAAATAGCAAAAAAGTCAACTAAAAAAATATCAGTATACACTAATGTAGAAGACAAAAATATATTTTTTTAATATAAAATAGTTAAACATAGTAAACATTATGGGAAATATTTGGATGTCAGTGAGAGTTTTCTCTGACTGACATCACTGCAGTTTTGTGACTGGCTGACCTCGGGTCGGCAGTCTGAAACCACAATTAAAATGTGACCGCACTTGGTGCAATTTTCCTATGGGAGACTGTGAGGCCGTAGCACAAGTTCCCATAGAGAAATGGGATTCACTGTAAATCCCCTCATGGCGCCTGCCACACAGTTTACAGGGGGCACAATAGGTGCTTCCTTGGTACCCAACCGAAGGCTGTGCAAGCAGGGGGGACCTGGTAATGGCCCCAAAAGTCACTTTCCGACAGGCTTTCCATGTCAGAAAGCCCAACATTGAAAGCCTGTCTGAAACCAACATCATAATCCTGACTACGTAAACGCCATTCATAAGGAATTATGTTGCCGTTCTGACTGGCTGACATGCTCCTTCAGCCCTTGGAAAGCCAGCCAGATTGACTGGTCAGTTTGAATTCTGACAGCCGTAATTGTAAAACGGCTTATGTAATTCAAACCAAGGTTATCTGTTGGAAATACTCCAACCTTTGGTCGGAGGATTTTAAACTGACATCCTAATTAGGGCCTGAATATTTTAAAATACAAACACTAATATAATGTAAATTTAAATATATGTTGTTCATTTAAAATTATATAGAAATGTTATACTTATTTAGAAAAAACTCACTCATATATAAATGTGCATGTTTATTTAAACACATATAATGCAAAACTATAAAACTATTATATTACTAAAATTATTATAATTTATATTTCAATATACTTTTTTTAAACTGTAAAGATATGGTAAGTTATTAAACGTACATATATATACATATAGGTGATGAAACTGAGTAAGACTATTGCCAAACCACCTCAAATGCAATCTGAAACCATTAGATTTATTACAACTTTTTCTGGCCAATCTAATGATGTGAGACAAGTATTTAAGAAACATTGGCATGTCTTACATACTGATGACCACCTTAAAAAATATCTAGGTGACAACCCTCAGATCACGTTTAGGAAAGGCAGATCCTTACGTGATGAGCTCAGTTGCAATTACGTGACCGAGAAGAACTCGTCAACTCAGATCACATCTGGTGGATTTGTATGCTGTAAGAAATGCAAGGCATGCAAATTCAGTAGAGACTGCAAATCTCTCATCATACCTGGTACAACCAGAGAATTTACCATCAAAAGGAAATTATCCTGCAACACCCCATATAGTGTATATGTGCTAATCTGCCCATGTAACAAGTGGTATGTGGGCAGTACCAAACATGAGGCCAAGAAGAGGGTGTTGGAACATTTGCGAGCAATACGGAATCATACCAAACAATACCCAGTCGCTAGACATTTTTTTGATGCTCATATGCAGGATGAAACCAAATTACGTATGGTAGTAATTGATTGTGTGGATCTAGGGGTACGAGGTGGCAATCATGAACTCTCTATGAGGAAACTCGAGTCCAGATACATTATTGACTTTCAGTGCTTAGCCCCTGCGGGACTGAATACTAGTGAAGAACTGGCCGTGCATTTATACGAAGAATGATATAAATAGCTGAATTAAGTGAATTGAAAATTATGCTGTCTGTATTTTAACATTTTTATGTCTATTTTATTTCACCTATTTACACACAATCCTTCTTTTTCACAGATGTTATGAGGTATTGCTGGATACTATGAATTGTTTGGAATCTGAACATTATCTCGTTGGGGACCTTCTCTTGATATATGAGACATATGCCCACTTGGGCGAGGACTTCCTTTGAACTGACATTGCAAGCCCACAGGGGCGATATGTGGTGTAATTTATACAACCTATGCGCTTATTTGCGATCCGCCGATGGTGGCGATTGTAATTACACTCTCATGCCCACTTGGGCACAGCTCTACGGATTACATGTATTCAATGAGAATTATGTTGTTACTCTGTCTCCCAGCAACAGATATCCAATCAGAGGGGAGTATACGTGCTTGTGCGTTGTAACATCCAATGAGCGTTAAGATTACGGACTAGTGACAAACATGTGATCGCTACTCGGCGCAATATGCAAAAGATGAATTTTATATATGATTTAATAATGCAAATTACTTCCAAATGCATTTAAATAATCGTGCTGGCAGTTATATGATTTATCAAGTGTTTTATATAACTAATTTGATGGGGAATATCACACTAAGTAATCATTCGGCTCTAGTTGACAATCTTTGAATTATTATTTCAACACTGGCACGTGTAACCCCAACATTGTATATTGCTTTGTTCATGTTATAAGAGATCTAGTAACTCGTTATTAACATAGTACAATATGGCGTCCTTGCAAAGATTTCTGTGAATAACTGTTTTCACTGGGTGTGTTTACAGCACTTTAAAAATGGCTGTCATTGTTTGGTTCGGCGAGCGTGAGCAAGCCTTATCGGCGAAACGCGTCGCACTTTTTCACTTTGCCATTAAATTTTGCAACGAACTCCGTGTGTCCTGGTGTACTTCGCTACTTTGGAGGTATTTGGTTTGGATATATATATATATATATATATATATATATATATATATTACCTACTGGCGGTCGCCAGTAGGTAGTTATAGTTAGGATTGTTTTCCATAGGAAATCCGCAACATTCTATTGGGAATAACTTTGGCGCCGGTAGAGGAATTTGTGTGAAATTTTCCAAAATATTGGCCAGCTCCGCTGCGCTCCTTCCCTGGAAGTTTCAGGGGGATTCGTGAAGTGGGGGCTGAGAAAAAAGGGGGGGTCCCAAAACGTGTTTTTCCCATGTTAATTTCCATAGGACGGTCTGACAAGTCTACAGCCCGAACCGCAGAACGGAATTACGCCAAACTTGGCAAAATTGTAGGGACTGGTACGCAGATGTGCCTTTGCTATGTTTGCTGAAAATTTCTCCAGTGTTTTTTTTTTTAAATTAACTTCAAAAGCACATATATATCTATAGGCGCGCTCCGAGCGATCCCGGGTGCGCGTACCGGGGAGCGCACCCGGCGCGCTACGGGAGTGCGCAAGTGGAAAGCTGATTGACTGTCGGGTGTCTGTCAACATTCTAAACAGTCCGGAGAGTCCGCCATCTTGTGTCTCGGTAGAATCGAGACACAAGCGGTGAAAAAAGAAAGGGGGATATAATTAAAAGGGGGTAGAGTAGACACCCCCTGACTCCCTAGTTTTTCTGAGGCGGGCCTAGAAGAACCCTGAAGGGCAAAAAAACGTTTCGGTTTTTTTCAAAAAATTCGCGGGGTAAGCGCTGGCTGCGCTCCCGGGTAAGCTCTCCGGTACGCGCACCCGGGAGCGCACCACGGGGAAAAACAGTGTAAAAAAATAGAGTAAAAAAAATAATGTAGAGTGTTTAGTGGTAAGTTAGCTCTGAAAAGAGCTGTTGTGTTCATTGGGTGTTTTTTGTACCTACAAGTAGGTACCAATGCAGAGTCTTATATTCAAGAGGAAAACTCTATTCCCCTCATCTGTAAAATGCACACCATCTCTCCTATAGATGTCTTGCATGTTGTAACGCAAGTTGTCGTGGTAAATGGAACCCATACCATAGTCACTCATGTAAGCAGAAACAGATTTATTTACATGTTTCCTTATTTTCTCAATCTGTGGACAAAATTGGTTGGACCAGTTGCATTTTTGCCTTTGGCATATATTAGAGAATACCAAGGCAGTTTTTGGAAAAAGTGACATCAATTGCCCAAAGATGTCCTTTAAAAGCATTTCCAGACCTACCCCACTCAATGTGCCTAAATCATTTCCACCACAATGCACAATTATAAATTCAGGGTGTGGTAAATGCATAAAGGATTTTACCAATGGTATCAATTGGTGACTTCTCAATCCTATTTGTCCAATCAATACAATGTCTACATTTGGTAAATCAAGGTTGTAAATACCTCTGTTAGTTGCATATTTGTGAGCCCAGTGGACATAGCTATGCCCCACAAATCAGACATTTGTCATTTTGAAGATAGGTGTGTGAAGGTAGGTGTGCTTCTAGTCAGATGAGTTTTGGAAAGGAAATGGCAGTTTGATTATGAAAAAAAGGTGTTTGAGAATCAGTGCAGATGAATAAGTAGATATGATTGGAGCTTTCTTAAAAAATCTCCACTGATAACTAGGCTGCATGTTTTTTTTGTAAGAAGTCATTTCAATGGTTGAGAAAAAGTCATTTAAAGAAACATTGCATTTTATGATCTAGTAGATTGAGAGGTCAAGCAGGCTTGATGGATTTTTTTGCAACATAGTAAAATGAACTTGTGAACTCTGTGTTGGTTTTAGAGGGAGTTACCATGGTTACTTGGTGAATGATCACTGGGGGGATGGGTGAATGTTATGTGAGTTTCAAAGTCTTGAAATCTTCAACCAATTAAAATGTGTAGTTTGGTTTTGAATTTGGGGGGGAATAATTTTAATTGGCTACGTGCAAGAATATGGCTCTGAAATCAGAAAGAATCTGTGCCATTATTGAAAGGCTCTCAGTGAAGGAAACATTGTTCAGAGATTCTGCTTAAGAATATCTGTTGACTGTGACTGACACTGTTTGACATCTTCCAAACCATTTTAGAGGTGAGTAATGAATCTTTTAAAAATGATAGAGAGTTTAAATATTTTTTACAAGTATCATAGTGTGTGTCTCTGTGATTTAAGGAATGATATTTTTACCATTTTCTATAATGTTAGCTGTGTGTTCATAAGGTAGTCTTTTTTATAAATTGTTTTTTAGGCTTGGATTCAATGCTGGTTTAGAAATTGTGTGATAGTTTCATTGGAGTTGTAAATATGGTAATTTTTTTGAAGCACATTGTGCAACCTGTAGCATGGGTGGAAGGAGTGAATGTCTGGAGAGGGATAGGAATAGCAGATAGAAACCCATATGAAATGGTGGGGAGATGCATAAACACACAGCTATGTCAAAGATTGTGCACGCAGCTTGTAAATATGCAGGCAGACAAAGCAATCTTTGACATAGCTGTGTGTTTATAAGGTAGACTCTCACAGTTATAAGATCTCTCACGGCATTTCATATTCTTGTCTGGGTGTATATTTACAAGCTGTGTGCACAATCTTTGACATAGCTGTGTGTTTATAAGGTAGACTCTCACAATGTTAACATCTCTCACATTACATAAGGTAAGGTCATGGGATTGTCCCATGTGAGAGGATGCATTGCTGGAAGTTATTTTTTTTCTACTATTTTTTACACTGTTTTTCCTTTTGGTGCGCTTGAGGGCCTCATTTATGAGGCCATGCGTCACTTTTATGCCGCCGGTGCGTCACTTTTTGTGACGCAGCAGTGATGTAAAAATTGAACCTTGTTGAGTTATATTTACAAAGTGACGCATTTAGGTAGATGCGTCACTTTGTAAAGCCCTGTGCCATAATATATGTGCGTCAGGTGTAATGTGTGCAAAGGGGGCATATTGACGCAAAGAAGGGTTGTACAAATGACGCAGTGAAATCTATGAGATTTCACTGCGTCACTTTTAGGACACTTTTGTGTCAAAATGTTGTACCTGCCTCACAGCAGGTGTAAGACTGACGCAGGCCCTTTCACATAGAGCTTGCCCCATGTGAAAGGATGCATTGCTGGAAATTATATTTTTTAATGGCATAAATTGAGATAGAATATACAAAAAAAGAGAGACATATTTACAAGCTGTGTGTGCAATCTTTGACATAGCTGTGTATTTATAAGGTAGACTTCTTTATAAATTGTTTTTTATGCTTGGATTCAATGCTGGTTTAGAAATTGTGTGATGGTTTCATTGGATTTGTAAATATGGTCATTTTTTTAAGCACATTGTGCAACCTGTAGCATGGGTGGAAGGAGTGAATGTCTGGAGAGGGATAGGAATAGCAGATAGAAACCCATATGAAATGGTGGGGAGATGCATAAACACACAGCTATGTCAAAGATTGTGCACGCAGCTTGTAAATATGCAGGCAGACAAAGCAATCTTTGACATAGCTGTGTGTTTATAAGGTAGATTCTCACAGTTATAAGATCTCTCACGGCATTTTATATTCTTGTCTGGGTGTATATTTACAAGCTGTGTGCACAATCTTTGACATAGCTGTGTGTTTATAAGGTAGACTCTCACAATGTTAACATCTCTCACATTACATAAGGTAAGGTCATGGGATTGTCCCATGTGAAAGGATGCATTGCTGGAAATTATTTTTTTTCTACAATTTTTTACACTGTTTTTCCCTGTGGTGCGCTTGAGGGCCTCATTTATGAGGCCATGCATCACTTTTATGCCACCGGTGCGTCACTTTTTGTGACAAAGCATTGATGTAAAAATTGCACCTTGTTGAGTTATATTTACAAAGTGACGCATTTAGGTAGATGCGTCACTTTGTAAAGCCCTGTGCCATATTATGTGTGTCAGGTGTAATGTATGCAAAAGGGGCGTATTAACGCAAAGAAGGGTTGTACAAATGATGCAGTGAAATCTATGAGATTTCACTGCGTCACTTTTAGGACGCTTTTGTGTCAACATTTTGCACCTGCCTCACAGCAGGTGTACGACTGATGCAGGCCCTTTCACTTAGGGCTTGCCCTATGTGAAAGGATGCATTTTTGAAAATAATTTTTTTAAATGGCATAAATTGAGATAGAATACACAAAAAAAGAGAGACATATTTACAAGCTGCGTACGCAATCTTTGACATAGCTGTGTGTTTATGCATTTTCCCACCAGTGCTGTGAGAGATGTTAACATTGTGAGAGTCTACTGTATATATATTAATATTGTGGACATGTGCGTAAGATCACACTGATGGGTGAATTAAGCTTCACTCACAGTGTGATCTTAGGCAGATTAGCAGGATGTTACATGTAATGAGAAATTAATATTAAGTGTTGCTTATGTATAGGTGGCCTGTTTTTCGTCTGTAGAGAAAGTGAAATAATATGAGCAGAGACACACATACTGCTTGCAGAGACAGACATGGTACATGATATCTAACATTCTGATCATGTGCCTAAGATCACACTGTGAGTGAAGCTTCATTCACCCATCACTGTGATCTTAAGCAGAGTCACACATACTGTTGGCAGAGACAGACATGGTACATTATATCTAACATTCTGATTATGTGCCTAAGATCACTCTGTGACTGAAGCTTGATTCACCTATTATTGTGATGTTAGGCAGGGTCACATATACTGTCGGCAGGGATAGACATGGTACATTATAACTAAAATTGTATTAATCTGTCTAAAATCATACTGTGAGCGAAGCTTGCTATAATGAACAACTAGAGTGCTAACATTTAGAATATATAGCAAATGTGTGACACATCTGAATGCCTTCTTGATGGAACTAAAGTAAACAAGCATTGAAAATACAATAGATTTGGTGTTGTATTAGGCACATGTGCACCATATTACATGTAATCTACCATCTCTTTTTCTGCAAGCAGTATATATGTTTCTGCTGATATTATTTCAAATTATTTTCAGGTGAAAAACAGACAACCGATCTATAAACAAGACATAACATTAAATAATAAATAATATGTAACATTGTGGAAGTGGTTTGTAAGTATGCCAATGAAACCTTTACACTATTTCTGGACCAGCATTAATTTCAAACATTGAAAATTTATGGCAAATGTGTGACACATCTGAATGTCTTGTTGATGGAACCTAAGTAAACAAGCATTGAAAATGCAATAGATTTGGTGTGATTTTAGGCACATGTCCATGATATTACATGTAATGTACCATCTCTGTCTGTGGAAGCAGTATGTGTGTCTCTGCACAAATTATTTCTCTGTATCTACAGGTCAAAAACAGGCCACCTATATATTAAGAAGATATAACATTAATTAGTAAATTATATCTAACATTGTGCAAGTGGTTTGTAAATATACCAATAAAACCTTTACACTATCCCTGGACCAGTATTAATGTCAAACATTCAGAATTTATGGCAAATGTGTGACACATCTGAATGCTTTCTTGATGGAATCAAACTAAACAAGCATTGAAAATGCAATAGAGCTCACCCTCGGTGTCACACATACTGTTGGCAGTGACAGACATGGTACATTATATCTAAAAAACAATTAATCTGTCTAAGATTACAATGTGAGTGAAGCTTGAAATAATGAGCAACTAGAGTGCTAACATTCTAAATTTATGGCAAATGTGTGACGCATCTGACTGCTTTCTTGATGGAAGCAAGGTAAACAAGCATTGAAAATGCAATAGATTTGGTGAGATCTGAGGCACATGTGCACGATATTACATGTAATCTACCATCTCCGTCTGTGCAAGCACTATGTGTGTCTCTGCACTAATTATTTCTCTGTATCTACAGGCCAAAAACAGACCACCTATATATAAACAAGACATACAAATTAATTAGTTAATCATTTTTGACAGAAAGCAAAGCACATGTAATGTAAATTAGCCTTTTGTTGTATACTAGTGTTTATATTGTTTACTTATTGTAATTGCTATGTAATATGTTTGTAGTGGTCTATAATATGTTATTTTTTGTTTTCCACAGATTACAATCATCTATACAAACAGAGAGAAAGATGCCTTCTAAAACAAGGAGAGACAAAAATTATAAGAGAAAATTAAGGTCTAAGGACAAAGAAAATCAAGAACCAACCAAAATAAAATCTTCAGAGAAAAAGAAAAATGCTCCTGGTAAGCAAAGTACAAATTTTCTTAGGAAATTATTGTAATTTGAAGCAAAAAAAGTTTTTTAAATAAAAAGACTGAAACACGTGCAATTTCGAAAAAGACAGGATGTCCTTCTACAATTGTTAGACGTGTACAAGGAGACAATATTTTGAAAAGCAATAGAAGAAGCAAACAATATTCTGACATTCGTAGATGAATGTTTTACAACAGGATTATATTGTATTTATTAAAAAATATAAAAAGTTATAAACAAAAGACAGCTTTTTACAAGAAAAAAAAAACATAGTTAAGATCGTGGATTAAGCATTTAAAGTGAAAAATAAATTGTTTTGTTTAGTAATGAATAGAATTCGTACACTTGATACGATAATTAATGTGTTTAAATCAAAATGTAAGTGGAGGAGAGTAATTAATCGAACTAATTTTTGTGATGTTTTTTCTGGAGAATGGAAGCATAGTTCAAGTTCTGAGCCATTTTTTAATGAAGAAAGTTACTTTCAGGATAATGATTTGGTGCATGCAGTTGACACCAGTGGTCGAGCATATGAGGTGAAGGACGGTTGTCCGGTTGAAAAAGAAGAGATTGTGCCTAGAAATACAGAAGAGGTGTTAGCTGATGAAGTTTTAGGGAGATGTCCTAAGGCTCCAGTGTATACATGGAATTGTAGTAGTATTTGTAGTGTCTGACAGGAATCAATTGATTTGTTTCGCACTTTCTTACGGACATATACTAAGAAAACTGTGAAACAAAAAATGAAAATTTCACAAGAGTTAGATCCTTGTAGAGTGAGAGAAAAAACAGGTTTGCAAGGGCATTCACTGGCTTGTCTTTCAAGAAAAGTATGTCAGAGTGTTTTTCACCATTTTAGGATGTTAGCAGTGCATCATAATAAAGTGAGGAAATTAGTGAGAAGGTTGTACTATGCAAAAAGTCCAGCACTTAAACTAAAACAGTCAAACAGTGCTCTTTTGCATGGAACTGAATTAGATGTCAAAAACATTTGTGATGAAATTGAGTTTTGTTACTTTGGTGAAAAAGAGGTTAGTGCAGAAATTGATACAGTAATGGAAGGTAATGTAGAAGAGAATGTAGAGATTTTAAGTACAAAAAAATTTGAAAATGAAATTATAAAGTTTAAGGTCAATTCAAGTGAAAGGCCTAATTTTTCTTGTGTTTGTTGTCGACGGACTCATTATAAGCATCAGACTAGATTAGTTGATTTACATGTGAAAAGCGAAAAGATAAATAATAATGAGTGGAAGGATTTTGCAACTTATTTGTTGGTTGAAAATTGTTTTGATTTGGGCTCTGATCAACGTATTTGTACATATTGCTATAATAAATTAAATGAAAATAAAATTCCTGCTAGAGCTGTTCATAATAATCTGGAGTTGGTAGACATTCCTTCTGAATTGATGGATTTAAATACCTATGAGTCTATTCTGATTCAATGTGTGCATCTTTTTCAGGCTATTGTTCGCATGGAGCCTAAGACAGGGAAATTGCCTCCTTCAGATTTACAGAGAGGATTAAAGGGAAGAGTTGTTTATTTGCCTCTAGATTTTAAGATACCATTGGTGTTGAAAAAGTAGAAGAGGAACCTCTGGTTATTCTAGTTAATGGTGTTCCGACAAAAAGTAAGAAAATCTGGCAAGAATTAGTGGATGTTAGGAAAGTCAAGAAGGCAACGTAGTATCTGGTAAAAAATAATCAGTACTATAAAAATGTGTATGTGGGAAATGAGGAAACAACTGTTCAAGACGGCACTGATGTCTCTGCTGGACAAATAGAAAAAGTTGATGTCTCTAGAAGTGAAGAAATTTACGAACATTATAGTGTTCATCCATTGCATTCCAAAGAAGTAATGGGGAATGCTATTGACTTGTTTCAGATGAAAAAAGCCGAAGGAAGTCCCATTAGTGTATTGGAAGAAAGTTTGGAAGCTCGTTGTTTTCCACAGTTATTTCCAACAGGTGAAGGTGGACGATATGACGACCGACCTGTTCAAATTCCTGCATCTGAATACCGGACTTCAAGATTATATGCAGAAGAGCCAAGGTTTCGTCAATGCATTCCATATTTGTTCCATCTACTGTTTGAGAGTGACTTGTCTGGACTTTCCTATGCAGTAAACCATATATTGAAAAGTGGAGCACATCTGCAAAATGTTTCGGCAAGGGACTTTATGGATAAAGTGAAACTGCAAGACAGTGTTTTGGAATCTCAGCTAATTAATCTCATGGCATGTCAGCGTGGTACTAACGAGTATTGGTACCGTCGTCATGGGGAATTGAAATGTATGCTAAGAAACTTAGGAACTCCTACATGGTTCCTCACTCGGAGTATGCTTGGGAAGACTTAGTTGAATTTCTACGAAAGGCAAATAAAAACATTGAAAATATTGAATACAAGACACCTGGAGAACTGTGCTCTTTGGATCCAGTTAATGTATGCAGGTATTTCAATCATAGGTTTGAAGCTATGATGTCTTTTATTACAAACAAAAAAAATCCTCCGCTTGGAAAGGTGTTTGATTCCTTTTGGAGAAAGGAGTATCAAGCAAGAGGTGCTCCTCATATACATATGCTGCTATGGATTAAAGATGCACCACATTTTTGAACAGATTCAGATGAGAAAGTGATGAGTTTCATTGAGCAGTATTCTACATGTGCTGTTCCGAAAAGTACAGAAGAAAACAATTTAAGACATCAAGTTTTATGCTTTCAAACCCATCGTTGTGGGAAATACTGTTGTCGAAAATACAAATCCAAGGACAAGTTCTACACGAAATGTCGTTTTGCATTTCCACGTCCAGTAACATCGAAAGGAAGAGTCAACAATTTTATGTCTTCTATCCGACATACTGTGACAAGAAAATCACCCAAAAATACATACAACCTAAGAAGAAATGAGGAATCCAAATTCATAAATGACTACAACCCAGTCATTTTAAACCATGTGGAATGCTAACATGGATATTCAATATGTGGCTGACAACTCTATTGCTGTGGCTCGATATGTGACGTCTTACATCACAAAATCAGAAAAGACGGAACTGAAGGAAAGGTGGAAAGAAATTTCACATGAAAAGAGTCTAAGCAAGAAATTATACAGTTACTGTCTAAAGATGTTGTCACATCGAGAAATTAGAGCGTATGAATGTTCTGATCGGTTGTCATCAGCAAGTCTATATGCCAAATCTAGAACCATCATTTGGGTGAGTCTAGGTCTTGCTGCAACACGAAACCGAGTTTTAAAATCTGTACAAGAAATTGAGTATTTGGCAGAGAAAGAACCAGACAGTACAGATATTTTGAAGACAAACATGTTGGATACATACTATCCAAATAGAAGTACTCACCTTGAGAACGCTTGTCTCTATGAAGTTCTGCAAACCTACAATTTTAAAAGGAACGTCACAGAAGACATCAATAAAGGTGTATATGCTGTAATTGGATGTGAAGGCTGTTTAGTAAAACAAAGAAAAGGCCATTTGATTAATCATCGAAAATTGAGTTGTGATTCTCCAGACAAAAGAGAATTTTATTACTTAGCACTTTTACAACTCTTTAAACCTTGGCGTAGATAAGAGGAACTACTTGGAGATTTTCTTACTTATGAAGATTCGTTCAATGCAACCAAAGATACCATAGAATGTCCTGTTTTTTCAAGTTATCTGCAAATGTTGAACGAGGAAATACAGCAAGAAGCTACAATTGCAGCAGAGATTGCTAGAGACAATTCTCAAGCCAGTCAGAGTTCTGCTTCATTGAGTCAGGATCCACTAGGAGGACCAATTATACAAAATGAAGCTGCCACTGCCATGGTTGAAGTTGAAGGAGCCATGGAACAAGCTCAGGAGGATGTACTTGATTTAGAAGATTTGGAAAAAGAACTAAACGTTGAGCAGAGACAAATATATGACGAAGTCCCACAACAAATTGAGCATGGTTTATCACATGAGAAAAAAGCGTGCTCATGTACATCATTTGTGCCTATCCGACTATATGTCAGTGGAGAAGCAGGAACTGGGAAAAGTTTCCTGATTAAAGTGATGGCAGCACACAACATTAAAGGAATTACTTTACACCGCTTATTGATGCTGCCAGTGGAGCATGATAACAAATTACAATACCACAAGCTATCTGGAGAAGCTTGTTGTGAAGTTTCAATAGTACTAAAGAAAATGAAACTTCTTATCATTGATGAAGTAAGCATGGTATCAAATGTAATGCTTGCTTTTGTGCATTTAAGAATGCAAGAAACTCTTAAAACAGACTATGATGTGTTATTTGGAGGAAAACATATCATTGTTTTTGGAGATTTACTGCAACTAACTCCAGTGAAATGACAGCCAGTGTTTAAAATGCTTATGCATGAAGTTACCAGGAAGTGTTTAGGAAGCATTGGAAATGTTAACATATGGCTAAATTTCAAATATGCAGAACTGCTTCAAAATATGCGACAGGCAAAGGATGAAGATTATAAAAATATTCTACAAGATGTAAGAATTGGGAAAATATTCTTCCAGAAAATATTTTTAAGAAAATTCCTGAAAACAAGTCTGTCATATGCTTGATGCCAACTCTACAAGAATGTTCAATCTTCAACACCACAATGTTAAAGTTGGAAAATCAAGAGATTGTGAAACTGGAAGCTATTGATAAAATAGAACATGAAGGAGCCACTATTATTTTGTCAGAAAAATTGAAAACAAAATTGGATTCTTTAGAGAAGACAATATCCAAAACTGCTGGTATGGAAAAGACTCTGTATGCATCTTTAAATTGTCGTATAATTTTACGACGTAATTTACATGTGGAAAGAGGTTTACTAAATGGAGCAATGGGTCATGTTGTAGATTTTGTGAATTACCGAAATAGAGATGGAATTGAAATTATAAAAATTAAATTTGATGGTATTGAAGAAGTACAACAAATCACTCGTTCTTCTGCTCGCTTTTTGCTAGTGAAAGATGTATATGTCTTTAGCATATGCAGTAACTATTCATAAATCTCAATCCCCTTACCTCATTTTCTCCGTCTCTTTAGTCTCTCACTCGTCTTCTGTCGAGATCACTCCCTATAACTTAGTTATAGTCACAGACTCTCCTTTTTTGATACCTTCTCTTTTACTTACCTTCCTCTCTCTTCCCATCCTTTGCTTTTTCATTATTTTCCTTTCTCTTACTCTTCTTACTCCACTTCAATAACTCCTTTTCTCAAATCCTCGGTCTTCTAATTTATTCACTCCACTTTTCTCAGTCTTTTTCTATCACCCTCAAATAATTTCCAGCAATGCATCCTTTCACATTGGGGCAAGTCTCATGTGAAAGTACCTGTATCAGTCTGACGCCTGCTGTGAGGCAGATGCAAGATTTTGACACAACTTACTTCTATGAATTTTACTTGCGTCAATACGCCCCCTTTGCATACATTACATCTGACGCAGGTATAATGTGGCGCAGGGGTTTACAAAGTGACGTATCTACCTAGATGCGTCACTTTGTAAATATAACTCAACAAGGTACAATTTTTACACCATTGGTGCGTCACAAAAAGTGACGCACCGGCGGTGTAAAAGTGACATATGGCCTCATAAATGAGGCCCTGAAGCGCACCACAGGGAAAAACAGTGTAAAAAATTGTAGAAAAAAAATAATTTGAAGAAATGCATCCTTTCACATTGGGGCCAGCCCGATGTGAAAGGGCTTGCGTCAGTCTTAGGCCTGCTGTGAGGCAGGTGCAAGATTTTAATACAACAGCGTCCTGAAAGTGATGCAGTGAAATCTCTTAGATGTTACTGCGTCACTTGTACGGCCCATCTTTGTGTCAATACACCCCCTTTGCATATATTATACCTGGTGCAGGTATAATGTGGCGCAAGGGTTTACAAAGTGACACATCTACCTAAATGCATTACTTTGTAATTATGACTCAACAAGGTGCCATTTTTACACCACTGGTGCATCACAAAAAGTGCTGCACTGGCGCCGTAAAAGTGACACATGTCCTCATAAATTAGGTACTGAAGTGCACCATAGGGAAAAACAGGTCTTCTCTTTTATTTTATTTTATTTCCTTTCTTTTGTTTTAATTCATTGTTTTATATTTTTCCCTTATTTTATTCTCCTGACTCCACTTCAATTACTACTTCTTTTTCTTTGTCTGTCTTCTTAGTTCTACGCTTCCCTTCCTTTAATGTCTTTCTGTTAGCCTAATTCTCTCCATCCCTTTAGTCTCTCACTTTTCTTCTGTCACGCTCACTGCCTATAACTCGTCCATACTCATACACTCACATTCTTTCAGACCTTATACTTTACTTTCTTACCTCTCTTTTCCCATCCTTCACTCCTTCACTCTTTTCTCTTTCCTTACTCCTCTTTCTGCAGTTCAGTAACTGCTTCTGTCAATCCCTCTGTCCTCTAACTTACTCACTCCCCTTTTCTCACTCTCTCTGTGTTACCCCCATTCTCTCCGTCCTCTTAGTCTCTCACTCCTCTTCTATCATGCTCACTCCCTATTAGTGAGCCATACTCTCACACTCATCTTCTTTCAGACCTTCTCTTTTACTTTCCTTCCTCTCCTTACACTCCCCCTTACCTCATTCTCTCTCTGTTAATCTCATTCTGTCCGTCTCTTTAGTTTCTCGCTCCTCTTCTGTCAAGCTCACTCCCTATAACTTAGTTATACTTACACACTCACCTTCTTTCAATCCCCCTACTTGACTTCCCTTCCCTTCTCGTCCCTTTTTTTCCTCCCTCACTCATTTTCTTTTCCTCTCTCACTAAAATTAGGACTGGGGACGGCGGCGGTGGTTCTCTAATGCTCAAACAATGATCATAATACTTTGTTCCCCGTAACAAAGTACGGCATCACAATTTTTGCATTTTATGGAGGCCTCATTAAAAACAGGTTGACTATTTGGGATCAGCTGCTCTGGTCGCCCCCTGAACCGATGCAGTTATTCCTCTAGTTGAAGTAGAGGCACTATTTCTTGGAGCCTCTCGTGCCAGAGCCCTGACACTCTTTCGGGCATAGTTCTGGGCGTGCCTCCTCTGCACATGCCGAATCATAGTTTGATTACCAAAATTGTACTTCATTCTGGGGTCTTTTCTGCAAAATATAGTATGGCACATATTGAATTCTACGTTTGAAGTATTACAATTCTCTGTATTCTGAAAATACAAAAAATTGCGGCGATAGTGTACACTAGAGAGAAATAGTGAGAGAAAGAAGGCATGAGATGAAAAAGAGATGTGAAATCCACATTGGAGAAAATATATTGGGAGAAGGGAAGTAACTGTGAGTAAACTTACTATGTAATACAGAAATGTTGCACTCTTTACTATAAGTCTCACTTTATACCACAATTATTTCACTACTATCTCATAAATTTCAAGTACAATAACAGAAAAATGTCTCAAACAATTTATAATTTATAAATATAAATTTATTCTTCAGAATTTTCATAATTTAGAAGTACTTCTAGCATTATTTGATCAGGAATCTCCTTATCACAACTCTTCATAAATGACTCCTGGAACTCAACATCGTCCAAACATTCCAATAATTGAGCATCCAATGTTTTATCATTAAAATCCTCCATTCCATCGTCTCTGAAAAGGTCTTCTACATGGATAGTGTTATGAATAGGATCATTTGAGACCTCAATCAAACTCTCCTCAACAAAGGTTGCAGAAATGTCAAAATTAATATTAACGGTGTCCTCATTGATATTCATATTCTTTTCAAATAGAACACCAAATATTCCTCACAAATGTACCTCAAAGAGTACTATCACAAAATGGCTGTGTTTACCTCTCATTAGAGAACCATTTAATTAGTAGAAAACCAATGAAACTTCATCACACACAAATTCAAAACCAAAGAAACATTTTAATTGGTTGTAAATTTCAAAAGCTAATTGGCTCTTGGGTGTCTGTAAACATTTTAAATGGTCTGCATAGTCCGCCATCTTGTGACTCTGAAGAACAGAGACACAAGAGGTGAAAAATAAATGGGGAAATAATTAAAAAGGGGCAGAATAGACACCCTCTGACCCCCTAGGTTTTCTGAGGGGGGCCTAGAAGGACCCTGACAGCCAAAACAAACTTTTTTTTTTTTTTTTTATTTCGCGGGGTGAGCGCTGGGTGCGTTCCCAGGTGCGCTCTCCAGTACGCGCACCCTGAGCGCACCACAAGGAAAAACAGTGTAAAAAATAGAGTAAAAAAATAATGTAGAGTGTTTAGAGGAAAGTGATGCATTGCTGGAATGTGTCACAAAAATGATGCAACTCCAGCAATGCATTCTTTCACATAGGGCCAGACTTATGTGAAAGGGCCTGCATCAGTCTTACGGCTGCTGTTAAGCAGGTGCAAGATTTGGACGCAAGAGCATCATAAAAGTGACACAGTGATATCTCTTAGATGTCACTGTGTCACTTCTACGACCCTTCGTTATGTCAATACACACCCTTTGCATACATTACAGCTGGCGCAGGTATAATGTGGTGCAGGGGTTTACAAAGTGACGCATCTACCTAGATGCTTCACTTTGTAAATTTGACTCAACAAGGTGTATTTTTTACATTACTGGTGCGTCACAAAAGTGACGCATCGGTGGCGTAAAAGTGACGCATCTTCTACTCATGCGTGATATTTAATTTATGACGTGTTATGTCGCAAGTAGTTACAGATACATCAGTATTTCTGACATATCTGTAAACGCAAAAGTAATGCATTGCTGGAGTGTATCACAAAAGTGACACAACTCCAGCAATGCATCCTTTCACATGGGGCCAGCCCCATGTGGAAGGGCTTGCATCAGTCTTACACCTGCTGTGAGGCAGGCGCAAGATTTTGACACAATGGCGTCCTAAAAATGACGCAGTGAAATGTCATAGATTTCACTGCGTCACCTCTACGACCCTTTCTTGCGTCAATACGCCCCTTTTGCATACATTAAACCTGACGTAGGTATAATGTGGCGCAGGGGTTTACAAAGTGACACATCTACCTAGATGCATCACTTTGTAAATATGACTCAACAAGTTGCATTTTTTACAGCACTGGTGCGTCACAAAAAGTGACGCACCGATGCCGTAAAAGTGACGCATGGCCTCATAAATGAGGCCTTCAGTCTTCTACTCATGTGTCATATTTAATTTATGACGCATTATGTCAGAAGTACTTACAGATACATCAGTATTTCTGACATATCTGTAAGTGCAAAAGTGATGCATTGCTGGAGTGTGTCACAAAAGTGACACAACTCCAGCAATGCATCTTTTCACATGGGGCTTGCCTGTATCAGTTTTACGCCTGCTGTGAGACAGGTGCAAGATTTTGACACAACGGCGTCCTAAAAGTGACGTAGTGAAATCTTTTAGATTTCACTGCGTCACCTCTACGACCCTTTCTTGCGTCAATAAGCCCCTTTTGCATACATTACACCTGATGTATGTATAATGTGGCGCAGGGGTTTACAAAGTGACACATCTACCTAGATGCGTCACTTTGTAAATATGACTCAACAAGGTGCATTTTTAGAGCACTGGTGCGTCACAAAAAGTGACGCACCGGTGGCGTAAAAGTGACGCATGGCCTCATAAATGAGACCTTCAGTCTTCTACTCATGCGTCATATTTAATATATGACACGTTATGTTGAAAGAAGTTACAGATACGTCAGTATTTCTGACGTATCTGTAAGTGCAAAAGTGATGCATTGCTGGAGTTTGTTACAAAAGTGACACAACTCCAGCAATGCATCCTTTCACATGGGGCCAGACCCATGTTAAAGGACCTGTGTCAGTGTTATGCCTGCTGTGAGGCAGGTGCAAAAATGAGGCCTCCAGTCTTCTACTCTTATTTTTTCTTTCACTTTCTCTGTTTCTTCACTGCCTTAATTACCTGGTCTCACACTTACTTGTCTTTATCCAGTCTGTATCTCTAGTCTTTCCAAAACATCACTGCTCTATTCTTACCCTTCCACACCCCCGTTCCTTTACTACATTTTCTTCGTATATCCACATTCTCCATGTTTACTCTCCTACTCCTCACTCTCCTTCCCCACACTCACCTTCTTTCAGTCCCCCTACTTCACTTCCCTTCTCCTCTCGTCCCTTTCTGTGCTTTCTCACTCATTTTGTTCTCGTTTATCAATGCACTCCACTTCACTTACTCTTTTTCATTTTTTTAAGAACACAGCTCTTTGATGAGAATTGGCGGTAGTTCTGAAAATAACTTTTTTTTTCTTCTTTTTTCCTTTTTTTAGAACAAAAACAAAAACAGGGAATGGGAAACTGCTCAACAGGAGCAAAAAAACAAAACAAAATTAGGGCTGGGAACGGCAGCAATGGTTCTCCAATGCTCGAGCCATGAGCAGAACACTTTGTTCCCCATAGCAAAGTAGCTGATCGCAATATCTGCATTTAATAGCGCCTTTATTAAAAGCAGGCTGAATGTTAGGGATCAGCTCTTGTGATTGCTCCCTTCCTGATGCCGTTTGTCCTCCGGTTGAAGTAGAGGCCCCATCACTGGGACCCTCTTGTACCAGAGCCCTGACACTTTCCCGGGCAAAATTCTGGGGGTGCCTCCTCTCCACATGGCGAATCATTGTGGAGTTACCAAAAGAATATTTGTTAGTGGGGTCACCCCGTGACAGGACAGTGTGACAAATCCTACACTTCACTTTTAGAGCATTTACTTTCTTCTGGTCATCAGGAATAGAATTTTTTTTCCAAATAAAGTGTTCATTGACTTTCGGCTGAGGAGGCTCTTCATCAAGAAATTAATTGGAGTCATCTTCACTGCTTGGCAGCCATGATAATTCAAGATTTTATTCCCACAAAGATCTGACAGCAAAAAGGCAGGTCTTGCAGTCACAAAAGTGAAAAAAGAAGTGAAGGAAATGGGTGGGTATTTCATTCTTCGTAAAAAAAACTGTTAGGAACCAATGAAAAGAGTTATTTTACATGACTTGACGCGCTTACGCTGCGTGCACCAGAGCGCTTCAGGGGGCGCTTACGCGGCACAAACGTAGGCTCTTCCGGGGTCGCTTACGCGGCACGAACGTGGGCGCTTCCGGGGGCGCTTACGCGGCACGCCTGAGTGACGTTGTGCTAGCTTTACGGAAATGCTAAATTATTTTCATTTCGTAAATCTAAAATAATGCTTTTTTAAGTATGGTACTGAATGTCTTGCATTATTATTTAGTTTTCATACATATTTTTTTTTACGAACACAGAATTAGCGCTCTCGCTGCGCTCTCGGAAGAGCTTACCGGTGTGCGCACCCTGAGCGCTACAAGACAAAATGATACGGGTAAGCTCACCGGTGTGCGCACTCTGAGCGCCCCAGGAAAAAATTATTTTAAAAAAAACATTTTTTTTTTTTTTAATTATTAAAAATTAATACTTATACAAAACAGCAAATAAAAAATTAAAAAATCATAGGTTACTAACTTGATATAGAAAGGAATTAGCTTTGAAATTCTGTGAAAAAACCATAGGTTTCACAAATGTTATAGTTAGGAATTAGCTTTTAAAAAACCTTTGAAATTCACTGAAAAAACATAGGTTTCACAATCGTTATAGTTAGGAATTAGCATTTAAAAAACCTTTGAAATTTACTGAAAAAACCATAGGTTTCACACTCATTATAGTTAGGAATTAGCATTTAAAAAACCTTTGAAATTCACTGAAAAAACCAGAGGTTTCAAACTCGTTATAGTTAGGAATTAACATTTAAAAACCTTTGAAATTCACTGAAAAAACCATAGGTTTCACACCAGTTATAGTTAGCTGGACATTTTACTCATACAAAACCATTGAAATTCCCACGTTATAGTTAGTTGGACTCACTATAACTCGCGCGCCCACAATCTACTGCTGATGATGTCACATATTACCTCATTCTTAACATGGTCAGTGACATCACTGATGATATCACTGATGACATCTCAAATGATGTATGTATATTTACCAATAAATATTTCGAGTTTTGTAAAAAAATTCATCTGAAATTAGTTAATTTTCACATTTATTTTACTGACAAATATGCATTCATGGCTGAAAGACTGATTGTTTTCGCTCATGTAAACACTCTTACATGATAAACTATACTATGCTGCAGACAGGAGAGGGATTTCCTTCTCTGCCCAGCTCCCGAGGTGCCCTCCCTGGTTTCTGTGCAATGACGATGAGCGCGCACGGCGTGCTGTCGTCATTGCACAAAAACTGAAACTGAAATGAGCCTTTAGGGTCAATTCAGTTTCACTTTCCAGGTGCTCAGGGGGCTACCTCAGCCCACAGGGCACATAGAAAGACGGGAGAGGTATCATTGGAGGGTGAACCCCAAGCAGGGATCCACCCACTAGGCACTAGGGAGGGGGGAGCCCGGGGCCAAAATCGCATGGTACCCCCTTGCAAAACCAGGTTGTTTTGTGATAGGTAATTTTGATGTCACCTCAATAGGTTTTGGGCCCTTGCCTGTCGCGGGTACTTGACCCACCCACGTAAGTGAGGTATCATTTTTATGGGGAGACCTGCGGGAACACTGGGTGTGAGGAAATGTGTGGATCCATGTAGATTCCAAAACTTTTCCACACAGAAATTTGAAAAAAAGAGAATTTTTCAGCTAAATTTGAGATTTGCAGGGGATTGTGGGTAGGAAAGCGTTAGGGGACCCATGCAAGCCATATCTTGCTGGCCTCCTCCGGGTGTTCAGTTTTCAGAAATGTGTGGGTTTGGTAGGTTTCCCTCGATGGCCACTGAGCACAGTGCCAAAAACTCATGGGACCCCCCTTGCAAAACCAGGTTGTTTTGTGATAGGAAATTTTGATGTCGCCTCAATAGGTTTTGGGCCCTTGCCTGTTGCGGGTACTTAACCCACCCACGTGAATGAGGTATAATTTTACCGGGCGACCTGGGGGCACGCTAGGTGGGAGGAAATTTGTGGATCAATGTAGATTTCCAGACCTTTCCCACACAGAAATTTGAAAAGAAAGCAATTTTTTTCAGCAAAATTTGAGGTTTGCAGGAGATTTTGGGTAGGAAAACGTTGGGGTACCCATGCAAGCCATACCTCGCTGGACTCCCCTCATTGTCTAGTTTTCAGAAATGTGTAGGTTTGATAGGTTTTCCTAGATGGCCGCCAAGCCCGGGGCCAATAACCCCTTGCAAAACCAGGTTGTTTTGTGATAGGTAATTTGATGTCGCCTCAATAGGTTTTGCTCCCTTGCCTCTCACGGGTCCTTGACCCACCCATGCAAGTGAGGTACCATTTTTCTCTGGAGACTTTTTCACTGTGAAATTGTGGTGTGCCCACGTTGCGTTTTGCACCATTTCCTGTCACAAGCACTAGGCCTACCCCCAAAAGTGAGGTACCATTTTTCTTGGAAGACTTTGGGGAATGCGGGATGTGTGGAAATTTGTGGATCCACACAGATTCCAGAACTTTCCATCACAGAAATGTGAGGAAAATGTGTTTTTCTGACAATTTTTAGGTTTGCAAAGGATTCTGGGTAACATAACCTGGCGTGAGTCAGTCAAGTCACTCCACCTTGGATTTCCGTGGGTGTCTAGTTTCAGAAATGTATTGGTTTGCTAGGTTTCTCTAGGTGCCAGCAGAGCTAGGGTTCAAAAACTACAGCTAGGTACTTTGTCAAAAAATGGTCATTTTTAGTTGTCAAATTGTGGTTTGACCACGTTGCGTTGTGCGCCGTTTCCTGTCGCGGGAACTAGGCCTACTGACACAAGTGAGGTACCATTTTTCTTGGAAGACTTTGGGAAACACAGCGTTTGTGGGAATGTGTGGATCCACGCAGATTCCAGAACTTTCCACCACAAAAGTATGAGGAAAATGTGTTTTTTTGAAATTATTTTAGGTTTGCAAGGGATCCTAGGTAACAAATCCTGGTGAGAGGCAGTCAGGTCACCCCATCCTGGATTTTTCTGGGTGTCTAGTTTTCAAACATGTATAAGTTTGCTAGGTTTCCGTTGGTGCCGGCACAGCTAGGGTTGAAAAACTACAGCTAGGCACTTTGCAAAACAGGATCATTTTTCATTGTGAAAATGTAGTGTGTTCACGTTGCATAGTGAGCCGTTTCCTGACGTGGACACTAAGCCTACCCACAGGTATCAGTTTGATTGGGAGACTTAAGATAATTCAAATTTGTAAAGCAACTGTTTTTACCTACTGACTTTTGATGCATATCTGCCTTCCAAATAAAAGGCAATGTGTCAAAAAGAAGTAATTTTGAAAAATGATTGAGTATTCTCATGCTGGTATGAGTATTCCCAATTTCGGAAATGTGCAAATATCTACTGTTTCTAAACTCTATATTTTGTTCCCATTTCAGTAACACATAGGTGTCTTTCATACCGATTTTTACATGTATAAATTTTCCCAGAATAATTGCTATATACCTAATTGCTATATACCTGGTACATAAAACAAAAACATTGCAAGTCACTGCTCAGTTTTTGGCTCTGGGTTTTTTGGGCTCATGGTGAACCTACAAGTCCTATATATCCCCACAACCAGAATTGTACAGTGGATGTAACTGTATTTTGCTTTCAAAGAGTTGTCATAATTAGAAGAAGTTACATGTGAAAACGTTGACACAAAAGCCTGCTTTTTTCAACTAATTTCAATTTTTCCTATATTTAACTGTTAGTTTCTATAAAGAAACCTTGAAGGATTTACACAAATGCCCCGTTGCTGAATTCAGAATTGTGTCTCCTTTTCCAAAATATATAGCTTTCCTGGAAACATTGTTGCTTTCATACCCATTTCTACCATTAACTGGAAGGAGGTTGAGAGCACTAAATATAGCAAAAATAGGCAATGTCCCAGAAAAATGCCAAAACTGTGTAAACAATGTTGGTTTTCTAACAAAAGTCTGCTTGTCCCTGAAAGCTGGGAAGATTGTGATTTCAGCACTACAACCCCTTTTGTATACCATTTGCAGGGAAAAAAACAGACGCATACACCTGTAGCCCTTTTTTGCATTTTCCCCCCAAAACAAAAAATGTTGGAGTATTTTGGCTAATTTCTGGGTTCCCTCTAGGGGAATCCACAAACCCTGGGTACCTTAAAAATCCCCATGATGTTTGAAAAAAAAGGACAGAATTTGGCGTGGATACCTTATGCGGTCAAAAACTTACAGGGGCCTAAGCGCGAACTGCCCCAAATGGCTAAAAAAAGGCTTAGCACAGGGGGGTTCAAATTGTACACATGTATTATAATTACAGAATGAAGGGATATAATTTACAGGCAGTAGTCCGTATGCATGACAGCTATAAATATAGGCATGTAATGAAGCTCTGTATGAATGTTTAGTAATTCAGGCCACTTGTGCGACATTAAGCACGTTCTCACATTGTCTAATAAAGTTACAATTGAGGGATGTGGTTCTCAGGCACTAGTCCATATGCACTACAACAATAAATGTACGTGATGAAGTGCTGTGGCGTTACCAAGCCTTAGTACACAATTTCACTAGCCATCTTAGTACTTTATGCCACTAGTGCGATATCAAAGCTTGATATTCTATCATTTTAAAGATATGTACATTTTTATGCACTTTAAGAATGAATTGCCATGCATATAGTATGGTTTGCGACATTATACATACATTTTGCATGTTACAAAATGGCCGACGCATTGGATTTGAAGTGAGAGTTGCACTTGTAGTCCTTTGTCCATTGTGATGTTCATTTATGCACGCTTGAGTGGCCACGCTTTTCATGTGATCAAGACATTCAGTTGTCGAAATGCGCAACGAGCAATAAACAGCATCCTGCTTTGCACTTAAAACTTTGAGAGTGCGTTTATCTGTGAGTATTACAGCCGGTTTTGGGCTTACCGGCATCACGCACCACTTGACTCCGGCTTCTTCCCGAAATGACCCTTCGTCTTAGTTTTATATTCACTGAAAAAACCATAGGTTTCAGGGGTGTATAGTTAGCTGGACATTTTACTATTACAAAACCATTGAAATTCCTCCGTTATAGTTAGTTGTACTAAGTATAACTCGCGCGCCCACATATTACATCATTCTTAACATGGTCAGTGACATCACTGATGATATCACTGATGACATCTCAAATGATGTATGTATATTTACCAATAAATATTTCGAGTTTTGTAAAAAAAAATTATCTGAAATTAGTTAATTTTCACATTTATTTTACTGACAAATATGCATTCATGGCTGAAAGATTGATTGTTTTCGCTCATGTAAACACTCTTACATGATAAACTATACACAACCTTCATATTAAAATGTGCAAGTTTTCTTCTATGAGGATATATATTGCTCTTCAAGGCTGTTTACTACAAGCCTTTTATTGTTTTTACCCTTTTACTTTTACCTATTGCCCTACTACTCATCACTGACATCATTTACAAACGCTCCAAAAATAACCCAATTTCTGTATTTATCCACACTTTAAAATAAATACAGAGAGGAAAATAGATTTCTGTCTGTATTTATCTGGAAAAATCAATAAAAAACATAAATCAAGGAGCCCTATTTATAATTTAAGAATATTTTCAACTTAATTAGCAGTAATTAACATATAAGTGTGGTAAAAGTGTGACGCAGCAACTATAATACCTGACTTTCAAGAACAGCGTTCACAGTTTGATTCAAAAGTCCATCAGCATCTTAGTCCACCACTATCTCACTGTAGGTAACACCTTGCTTAATATTCCTAACGCCCCAAACGCCGGCACACCTTTCCGGGGGTAGCTTTACGCTTTACAAATGCTGTCATTTTTTAAATTAAAAAGCATAGTTATAACAAATATCAATAAGTTAATTTTTTCTTCTATTGTAAATTATATTTTTTTTAATATCTTCTATTTAGTTGTTTTTAATCATGAGAATGCAAAGGACACAGTTTACCGGGTAAGACTTTTTAAACTCTCCAACGTATGTAGATAATAAGGATCTTATACATGTTACTATGGAAATCAAAACCTTCACAGCTTCACAGTTTGTAACTTTTCCTAACACGTGCACAGGTAAAACAGTTAAAACGTGAGCATGTGTAAACTGTAAAACGTGACAACTACATAGGCGGAGCCAAATCTTCCTTCCATAGACTACTAAACAACCAAAAACTATATAAACCACACCTACTGTGCAATTAGTTTAGTTTTCGCGAGGTATTTCTGGGTCGCAAATCTGTGATGCAGGTTTCTTTTTCTAGCATTGTATTCTTGCTTTGCGTCACCAAACATATTCCGGAGTTATACGTTGTTTCATTATGGCATAGTAGATAGTTATAATTTGTGGCTATTTGTCAATATTTAAACATTTATATCGAGAAAAAAGTGTTATTGCACGTTTTTCCCTTTTTCTCTGTAACATCAGCAGCTTGTTTTCAGAAACAGATGGATTACAACAAACATTGCTCCTTTTCTGCCTCCTTTCAGCTTATATATTGTGACTTTCTATATTATAATATTGATACTGTACTTCGCTTCAGAGGTGTTGGTGACCCACGGCGCAAACCCTAAACATTTACAATCAACGTCACCACCTTCCAGTTGTTAGTGTGTTTTGCCCTAGGGATTATATACTGTTAATATGTATATTATAATATTAACAGTTATGCTAATCTCAGCGGAGTTCATGACCCGTCGTCACAAAGAGTAAAGATATATAGGCGACATCACCAGCTTCTGTTTTTTAGTCTGTTCCCCCCTTTTGATCATATACTGTGAATATATATATTATAATTTTCACAGTCAGGATCTCAGAGGAGTTTATGACCCGTCGCCACTAAGATCAAACTTTTTGACCTCCTGGAGAAAAGAAGCTCAGAACATAATTATGAATGTTCTGTTAAATAGATACCTCTATTTTCCTTTTCTTTTTTCTGTAACAATGGTATCAATAGTTATATTGTAATAGATTGTCCTATTGTTACAGAAGAGGAATAGGAGATTTTTCGGCGCCATCTGTAATACAACTTTGGAAACATTACAACGTACTTGATCAGATATTTTTTTCAGGGACCATATTTTACGAAATGTCAGAATAAAAAATCTAGCTTTCATACATCCTTTGTTACTTTAAATATTTGATAAACCCTACATTTCTGAATGTTATTTTCTAATTTCTATTCTTCTCATTTGCGGTTGCTATTCACCTTCTCCCTAAAGAATATATAGGACCAGTTCTGTATATTATAATAGTACTATATTCTTAAGTGAGTATGTGATTTGTTAGCGGAACAGTGTGCGACCTCTAAGCACTACGACAGAACGTTCCTGCATTCTACTGAATACAAATTTGAAAAATAATAATGGATACATTTCTATGTAATATGAAGTCGCTTGTATTTAACAGTTTTTTACTTGTTTTCCTGACCTCAGATAATATAGTGCCGGAGTGTTTGTTGTAGCACTTTTATACTACTTTATCTAAAAGTAACTGATGCCCTCTTACATTATCAAGAATATGGGGCAACACTTTTAAAAACTAAAGCAGAAAAAAAGAGGGTATGGCCACGCTTAGCTGATATTTTTTTAACTTGCATTTTTAACTGTCACCCCTTTCATATATACAGAGTCAGTTACTGAATAAAGTTAATTTGTATTTGCTAAATAAAAACTGTTTCAACCTAGACTGAATGTTTTGCTGCACAACCACACCTCCCCATCAGAAAAGTAAACACCACATTATAAGTAAATACTGTTCCTGGGAAGTATCCCACCCACTAGACACTGTCATTTTTCCGCCGTAATTTGTGCACCACAGAGCAATTATATAAATGGCCCTTAAAACATATAAACACTTATTTTTACCCAGAATCCTCTACATGACAGAAAGGAAAGCAAAGTAAGACAAAACACTATGTAGCAGATTTACAAGCCCCTTGAGCCACTTTTGCGTCACTTTTCCCATCTTAAAAATGAAGCAACAGTAACGCAATGAACTTGTAAATCTGCCCGTATGCACATTACGAGCAAAAGAAGTGCACAACTCTTTCAATTCTTTATGGATCACAATTAGACAGTGTTGCTTCACAATTCACAATGCACTTCAATAAATACTTTGTGCCTATTTAAATGGGAGACGAGATTGTCGACATTACAAAACTCAGTGGCATATTTACAAAGACAGAGTTAAAATTGTCACCGCTTTAACGGCTGCAACCTACAACAAAAATGCCGAAAATGGACTTCAAAATCCTTTGTTATCTTACTGGAAAATTTTCTCAACATTGCTGTTTGTTATGCAACAGTGAGAGCCACCCCCCATATCTATAAATTAAGTGGTTGGAGTGGGCTTCAAGGCCCCCCTGCAAAATTAGAAGTGGAAGGGCCTCAATGACCCCCCACAAGCCCCGGGAACCACCACCCCAGGGATTTGTGTATTGCGGGAGACAGGCTGCATGGCCCTCCACCTGGAGCCCTCGATGGCCACTCCCCAGGGCCAGCTCCTGCACTGTCCAGGGGTGCCTACCCCCGGGACACTACTGTTTGCTATGAGAAGGCAGGAGTCTTGCGGCTCCCGCCCTCCCATAGCAAACTTAGTTTGCATTTTGAAAGACACAGCAGTGAAATCTATTCTCACTTTCAAAATCCAAACCAGATTGCTTTTCCACATGCAAGTTAGCATCTCCCAATGTGGAAAAGCAATGCCGGCTCCCGAAGGATGCGGGAAGCCGGCGGGACCATGGGGGCATTGTGGCTCCCCCCACAGTCCCCAACATTTTTTATAAGACCCGGGGGATAGGGTCCCCGGGGATATTAGAAATTACAGATAGGGGCTATTTTTTTACAGTAAAATGAAAAGTCGCGCACCCAATGCAGTGCTCATTGCCGCCCCCTGGTGTGCACGAGCTGGATGCACGACTTATAATCTGTAGAGTACGCGACTCCAGCACCTTTGGTGCACAACATCTACGCGTTTGGGAGCCGGCATTGCTTTTCCACATGGAGAACTACTAACATGCAGCTCCCCATGTGAAAAACAATCTGATTTAGATTTTGAAAGAGATAACAGGTTTCGTTGGAATGGGAGGGCGGGATGGACACCCCGGGACACTGCAGGAGCAGGCCCTCCCACAATACATAAAGCCCCAGGAAGTGGTGGTCCCCGGGGCTTTAGAGACCTTGCAGCCCCCCCAACCTTTTTTGTAGTCCTGGGGGGTAACGGGGACTTGAGTGCTCCAGGAGGGGGGCCACGCAGTCCCCCTCCCACAATACATAAAGCCTGGGGGGGTGGTGGTCCCCGCGGCTGTGGGGACCTTGGACCCTTCCCCCCACCATTTTTTTTTAGCCCCAAGGGTGGCGATCCCCAGGGCTGGGAGGCCCCTCTGGGCCCCCGATAAAATTTAATATTTTTGCCCCCGCTATTTAGCGCCCCCGGGGACTAATTATAAAAAAAGCAGAGTTTTATTTCATTTATTTTACGACAGAGTATGCACACCCTACACGCACATGCAGGGTTTTTAAAAAAAAAATGTATAGGCCCGGGGGTCCTTCTAGGACCTCCTAAGCAGGTCTAGAGGGTAAAAGTATTTATACCCTGCCCCCTTTCTACATTTTGCACACATAATCCACTGACTTACTCAGCATCGCTTCTACCGAGGCACAAAATGGCAATGGCTGCCAACAGTTCCTTTCGAATGTTGACAACCACTAGTCAGCCAATTAGCATTCAGCGTGCGATCGGAAGGGTGCGCTTATGGTATGATGACAATGCGCGCAGAATCCGCGAATCCACAGCGCCCATAGATATATAAATGATTTTAACTGTAATTTTCTCAGGAACTACTGAACAGATTGACATAATTTAAGGAAAATGCACAAGTCTGAACTGAGGGCTACATCTTTGCCAAATTTGGTGTCATTCCGTTCAGCAGTTCAAGCTGTAGCTGTGGCTGAAGGTCCTATGGGAAATTGCATGGGGAAAACATGTTTTGGGACCCCCCTTTTTTCTCGGCCCCCACTTGACGAATCACTGTGAAACTTAAAGGATTGTAGTGGACCAGAGCTGGCCAAAGGTTTTGAAAATTTTGCAAAGATTCATCAATCAGTGCCAAAGTTATTGGGAATAGAATGTTGCAGATTTCCTATGGATAATAGGTCCTAACTATAACTACCTACTGGCGACCGCCAGTAGGTAATACATACATATATATATACTGAGAAAACCACAGGTTTCAAAGACTGTATAGTTAGTTGGACATTCCAATCGAACAAAACCAGAGAAATTTGCTGTTATAGTTACTTCAGTTACCTATTATTCGCACCCTCGCAATGCACTGCTGATGACGTCACATATTACATCATTCATGACATGGTCAATGACATCACTGATGACATTTAAAATGACATCACTGATGACATCATCCAGTGACTGTGTGTTTCTATAAAGTTTAAATATGTTCTTATATATATGCCAAGGAGTATTGAAGAATACGTGGGTGTATACGTGTCTGGATGGATAATTTAGTAGGCGTGTGGCTGACTGTATAAGTGAGTGATTAAATGTGTCTTACTGAATGCATGGGTCAGAGACTGATACAGACATTCACACAGTTTAGTTTGTCAGTTGGTGTGTAAGCGGTTGCATGGGTTGGTGAGGTGCTAAATGAGGATCTACATGGGTTATTGATTGGTTGATTGAGTATCTGTATGGGTGCATGAGTGTCTTTGTGGGTGGGTGGGGGAGTGTGACTCAGTGCATAGATGTGTGAGTGGATGATTCATTGAGTGTATGGGTTCAAGAGTGCATCTGTGAACGGCTGTATGGGTGGGTGAGTGTGTGTATGGGTGTGTTGGTGCATGAATGGATGCCTCAGTGGTGCATGTGTGAGTAACTGCATATGTGAAAGGCAGTATATGTGAGTGTTGTAGTGTATAAATGACTATATGTGAGAGTACGTGATTGTGAGAGTGGCTGTATGGATCGGTGTGTACTTTTATTAGTTATTTTATAAGAGTGTTTGTATGTGTTAGTATATGTTTGAATAAGGGGGTGGTGTGTGTATAACTGTATAGGTGAGTAAATTGGAGTGTGATTGATTCTGTTCATGACTGACTAGGTGTGTAAGTAACTCTACGGATGCCTGGTGGTGTGTGAGTGTCTGTATAGAGATGAGAGTGCATATGATAATGTAATGTAAATGTAATGTAATGATGTCTTGTAAAGCACATGAATCACCCCACATGGGGTATCTCCGTGCTGTAGACTGCTGGGGAACCCGTCCTGGCTTTCTCTGTTAGATAGTCCCTACTGGGTATCTCCAAGGTGAAACCAGGCATCCCCGGCGTATGTGGGGGGCCGTTGTGGAGATGAGGCAAGCTAATGCCCAGAGTTGCTGAGTGTGATCCCTGGTTAGAGTAGGCACCGAGTCGAGAATTATCGAGTTCGCTGACCCTGGTCCACGACCCTGCCGCGTCGGGAAATGAACTCTGGTCCCGGGCCGTCCTCTGCTTCCAGGTCTGCCGCCTCTAACAAGTGAGCCACACCACTCCACCATAATGCTGTATTGATGGTTACCTGCATGCATGAGTGACTGTATGGATGAAGGAGTGGATGTGTGTGTAGACCTAGGAATTAGTGAGTGAGTATGTACTAACTGATAGTGGTGTGTCTATGGTTTCGAAAATGGTAGTCTGTATTTTAGAGTGGGTGTTTCAAAGGTTAAATTAGGTTATGAGGAGGTGCATCATATTATCATGTGGATGATGTCATCAGTGATGTCATTTGAGATGTCATCAGTGATGAAATGACCTTGTCATGAATGATGTAATATGGGAAGTCATCAGCAGTGCATTGCTGGGGCGCGAGTCATAGTTAATTGAACTAACTATAATGGCTGAATTTCTCTGGCCTTGTATGAGTGAAATGTCCAAGTAACTATAACGTCCCTGAAACCTGTGGTTTTTTTCAGTGATTTTTAAGGGTTTTTAATGCTAATTTCGAACTATAACATCCCTGAAACATATATTTTTTCAGTGAATTTCAAAGGTTATTTAAATGCTAATTTGGTCATTTCTTACTATAACGTCCATGAAACCTGTGTTTTTTTCAGTGAATTTCAAAGTTTTTTTAAATGCTAATTTCTAACTATGCCTACAGAGGTAGGACATGTGCAGAAAGAGGAAGTAAGGCACAGAAAGACGCAAGAGAAATGCAGAACGAGGCAACAGAAGTCCAGAAAGACGAAGAAAGGTACAGAAAGAAGCAAGACATATGCACAAAGATCCAACAGAGGAGCAGAAAGAGGCTTGTTGCAAAGTCATCCTGTGCCCCCAACTTTTTGCTGACGGGTATTGGTGGTAACTGACTCTGACTAACCAGGCCCGGAGCCTGTGCTATGGTGAAAGACAGGTAGAATACAGTGAAAACTCCCACATATATTAGGGTACACTATGAGTTGGGGTATCCCTGTGATTGGCATGACCTCTTCTGTATGGCCATAGTACATAATAGGGCAGTGGGATTAAAACTACCTCTAACTAAGAGGTAAAGAAGGAGGCAAGAGAAGTAAAGAAGGAAGCAACAGAGGTCCCGAAAGAGGCAAGAGAGGTACAGAAAAAGCAAGTGAAGTGCAGAGAGAGGGAAGTGAGGTGCAGAAAGAAGCTAGAGATGTGCAGAAAGAACCAACAGAGGTGTAAAAAGAGGCAAAAGGGGTGCATTAAGGGGTAGGAGAGGTACACAAAGAGGCACGAGAGGTATAGAAAGAGGCAGAAGGGGTGCAGAAAGAAGAGAAGTGCAGAAAGTAGTAACAGAGGTGCTGAAAGATTTAAGAGAGGTGCAGAAAAAAGCAACAAAGGTGCTGAAAGAAGCAAGTCAGCAGCAGAAAGAAGCACAAGAAGTAGAGAAAGAGGCAATAGAAGAACAGAAAGAAGCATCAGAGATGCACAAAGAGGCAGGAGAGGTACAGAAAGAGGAGACAGAAGTACAGAAAAAAGCAAAAGAGATGCTCAAAGAGGCAAGAGGGATGCGGAAAGAGGCAAGAACAGTGCAGAAAGAACCAAGAGAAGTGCAGAAAGAAGCAACAGAGGTGCAAAAGGAGGCCCAAGGAGTGCAGAAAGAAGGAAGAGAAGTGCAGAAAGGATCAACAAAGGTGCAGAAAGAGGCACGAAGGGTGCAGAAACAGTCAAGAAAAGTGCAGAAAGAAGCAACAGAGGTACAAAAAGAGGCAAGAGTGGTGCAGAAAGAGGGAAGAGAGGTTTAGATAGAGGCTAGAGAGTTGCACAAAGAGGGAAGGTGGGTGCAGAAAAAGCAACGGAGATGTAAAAAGAAGCAAGAAATGTGTAGAAAGAGGCAAGTGAGATGCAGAAACTGGCAAGAAAGGGACAGAAAGAGGGAAGACGAGTGCAGAAAGATACAACAGGGTTGCAGAAAGAAGGATGACAGATGCAGAAAGAAGCATACAAAGTACAGAATGAAGCAACAGGGGTGCAGAAAGACGCAAGTGAAGTGGAGAAAGGAGCAATAGAGATGCAGAAAGAGGCTAGAGAACTTCAGAAAAAGGTAAGAAAAGTGCAGAAAGAGGCAAAAGAGGTACATAAAGAGACAAAAGGGGTGCAGAAAGAAGCAAGACAGGTGCAGAAAATAGCAGAGAAAGTGCATAATGAAGCAACTGGGGTGCAGAAAGAAGCAAGACAAGTGCTGAAAGAGGTAAGTGAGATGCAAAAACAGGCTGGAAAGGTACAGAAAGAGGGAAGATGAGTGCAGAAAGAAACAACAGGCGTGCAGAAAGAAGCACATGAGGTGCCAAAAAGAGGAAACAGATTTGCAGAAAGAGGGAAAAGAACTGCAGAAAAACGCAAGAAAAGTGCAGAACAAGGAAAAAGAGGTACATATAGAGAAAACAGGATTGCATAGAGAAGCAAGACAGGTGCAGAAAGCATGGAGAGTGCAGAATGAAGCAACAGGGGTGCAGAAAGAGGCAAGATAAGTGTAGAAAGGAGCAAATAAGAGGGGTGCAGAAAGAGCCTACGGAGGTGCAAAAAGAGGCAAGAGAGGTACAGGAACAGGCGAGAGAAGTGGACAAACTGGCTACAGAATTGCTGTAAGAAGCAACAGAGGTGTCTAAAGAAGCAATAAAAAGTGGAAAATGAGTCAAGTGAGATGCAAAAACATGCAAGAAAGGTAAAGACAGAGGGAAGACAAGTGCAGAAAGAGACATCAGGGGTGCAGAAAGAAGCAAATGAGGTGCAGAAAGAGGCAACAGATGCGCAGAATGAGGGAAGAGAACTACAGGAAAAAGGCAAGAAAAGTACAGAAAGAGGCAAAAGAGGTACATAAAGAGACAACAGGAGTGCAGAAAGAAGCAAGACAGGTGCAGAAAGAAGTCTGGAAAGTGCAGAATGTAGCAACAGGGGTGCTGAAAGAGGCAATACAAGTGTAGAAAGGAGCAAGTAAGGTGCAGAAATAGCCAACAGAGGAGAAAATGGCAAGGGAGGTGCAGAAACAGGCAAGAGAAGTGCAGAAAGAGGCGGGAGAATTGCTGAAAGAAGCAATAGAGGCGTAGAAAGCAGCAAGAAAAGTGCAGAAAGAGGCAAGTGAGATGCAAAAACAGGCAGGAAAGGTACAGAAAGAAGGAGACGAGTGCAGAGAGAGACATCAGGGGTGCAGAAAGAAGCAAACGAGGTGCTGTGAGAGGCAAGAGACATGCAGAAATAGGAAGAGAGGTAAAGAAAAGGCCAGGAAAAGTGCAGAAAGAGGCAAAATAGGTACAAGAAGATACAACAGGGGTGCAGCTAGAAGCAAGACAGGTGCACAAAGATTCATGGAATGTGCAGAATGAAGCAACAGGCATGCAGAAAGAGGCTGGATAAGTGTAGAAAGGAGGTGCAACAGAGTTGCAAAAACAGGCAAGAGAGGTGCTGAAACAGGCAAGAGAAGTGCACAAAGAGGCAAGAGACTTGTTGAAAGAAGCAACAGAGGTGTGGAAATAAGCAAGAAAAGTGCAGAAAGAGGCAAATGAAATGCAAAAACAAGCAGGAAGGTAGAAAAAGAGGGAAGACGAGTGCAGAAAGAGACAACAGGGGTGCAGAAAGAAGCAAATTAGGTGCAGAAAGAGGCAATAGGCGTCCATAAAGAGGGAAGAGAACTACAGAAAAAGGGAAGAAAAGTGCAGAAAAAGGCAAAAGAGGTACATAAAGATACAACAGGGCTGCAGAAAGAAGCAAGACAGGTGCAGAAAGAAGCATAGAAAGTGCAGAATGAAGTAGCAGTGGTGCAGAAAGAAGCAAGAGAAGTGTGGAAAGGAGCATGTAAGGTGCAGAACGACCCAACAGATGTGCAAAAAGATGCAAGAGAGGTGCAGAAAGAGACAAGAGAGGTGCAGAAAGAGACAAGAGAAGTGCAAAAAAGAGGCAAGAGAATTGCTAAAAGAAACAACAGAGGTGTAAGGAGCAAGAAAAGTGCAGAAAGAGGCAAGTGAGATGAAAAAACAGGCAGGAAAGGTACAGAAAGAGGAAATACGAGTGCAGAAAGAGACAACAGGGGTGCAGAAAGAAGCAAATGAGGTGCAGAAAGAGGCAATAGACTTGCATAAAGAGGGAAGAGAACTATGGAAAAAGGCAGGAAAAGTGTAGAAAGAGGCAAAAGAGGCACATAAAGAGACAACAGGTGTGCAGAAAGAAGCAAGACAGGAGCAGAAAGAAGCATGGAAAGTGCAGAATGAAGCAACAATGGTGCAGAACGAGGCAAGAGATGTGTAGAAAGGAGCAAGAGAAGTGCGGAAAGAGCCAACAGAGGTGCAAAAAGAGGCAAGAGAGGTACAGAAACAGGCGAGAGAAGTGCACAAAGAGGCAAGAGAATTGCTGAAAGAAGCAACAGAGGTGTAGAGAGAGGCAAGAGAGGCACAGAGAGAAGCAAGAGTGGCTGGCACACCATTAGTATCAATGTAACGCCCACATTTAGCAATAAGTAACAAATGCCCATTCAATGTTTGCAAAGGGCCTTCCACCACGCTGTAACACTTGTCGCTGCATTTTTGGTAACGTTTGACCTGTTTGAGCTAGAAACAAAGCTTTTTTTATTTATATCTGCAGATTAGGATGCAGATGCTGAATTATGTGGCTAATGTAGAAAATTTATATTTGAGCGAAAGTCGGTGCAGCCAGTCGCATAATTCCAGTGGCCCAGCTCATACCTCTGGCCAGGTCCACCAGTTGTCCTCAGTGATTCCATCTTTTTATGTCTCACTGAGTTCATAGTTGAGCTTCTATAGAAACGAGGAAGATTAAACCTGAGGTTAACACTGACGATCTGGCTGCTCGAGGATAACTCGCCTTCAACAGAGGGATGTATTAAAAAAGCCTGCATCGACCCACTGTGGACATTTTACTGATCAATATGACAGCGCATAAGCAATTCACTTGAATTTGATAACCACGGCACTCGATTGACCAGAAGACCGTGCGGCTGTCCCCGCCCATCAAAGCAAAAGTCACAATTAATTCAGGTGCCGTGGACTGCTTGGCGCCTTCTCAGGAGTCCGCCTCTGAAGAAGTGCGCACAGTGCACGCAATGCATCGGCAATAGGACTTGTTTGTTATTTGAATTCCGGTTTTCAGGTGGGTTGCTGCAGCTTTTGCAATAAATGCCAAGATCATACTCACCTGCTGTGTGGCCTTTCCACGGGACAACAAAGGGGCAACCTTTGTTTTGTTTGATATCTTGCGGCCAATCCTGCCTCTGTAGGAGCCCAGTCATGTTTTATGGTCCTGGCAGGCGCCAACCGACACCTGCTATTTAGGTGCAGGTGTGAGCATATTGGAAGTTATACGGTGAAGTATCCCTGAAGAAAAGTCTGCATCGACCCACTGTGGACATTCTACTGATCAATATGACAGCGCCTAAGCAATTCACTTGAATTTGATAACCATGGCACTCGATTGACCAGAAGACAGCGTGGCTGTCCCCGCCCATCAAAGCGAGTGTCACAATTAATTCAAGTGCTGTGGACTGCTTGGTGCCTTCTCAGGAGTCCGCCTATGAAGAAGTGCACACAGTTCACGAAACGTGTCGGCAGTTGTACTTGCTTGTTATTCGAATGCCGGTTTTCAGATGGGTTGCGGCAGTTTTCGCAATAAATGCCAAGCCCATACTCACCTGCTGTGTGGCCTTTCCATGGGGACAATCAAGGGGCAACCTTTGTTTTCTTTGATATATATATATATATATATATATATAGAGATATATATATATATATATATATATATATATATATATATATATATATATATATATCTCTATATATATATATATATATATATATATATATATTACCTACTGGCGGTCGCCAGTAGGTATATATAGTTAGGATTTTTTCTCTATGGGATTTTTTAAAATTCTATGTCTAATAACTTTGGCGTTTGTGGACGGAATTGGCTGAAATTTTCAGGAAAATGGAACATTTTGTTTCTGAGCAGCCCCTGAAAATTTGGAGGGGGTTCGTCAAGGGGGGGCCGAGAAAAAAGGGGGGTCCCAAAACGTGTTTTTAACATTGAGTTTTCCATAGGGCAGTTGGCCTCACTTTTAGCCCGAACGGCTGAATGGATTTGCACGAAACTTGGCAAAATTGTAGGGACTGGTAGCCCGATGTGCCTTTGCTAGGTCTCAATATATGTGCTCCAGTGGATTTTGAGAAATTAACGTTCAAAAAAAGATATATATCTGTAACAGCGGACCAGGCAGCGCTCCAGTTCGCGTACTTTTCGCGTTACGGAGCTTTGTGAAGCGAAGCTGATTGGTTCTCCGGCATCTGTAAACATTCCAAACAGTCCGTAGCGGCCGCCATCTTGTCTCTCGGTAGGATCGAGAGACAAGAGGAGGCCAAAGCGAAGGGGCAAATGACCATAAGGGGGCATAGTAGATCCTCCCTGACCCCCTAGGTTTGTTGTGGAGGTTTTAAAAGGGCCCCGCGGGGCAAAAAAAAATTTAAATAATCATAATCGAATGGCTGAATGGATTTGCACGAAACTTGGCAAAATTGTAGGGACTGGTAGCCCGATGTGCCTTTGCTAGGTCTCAATATATGTGCTCCAGTGGATTTTGAGAAATTAACGTTAAAAAAAGATATATATCTGTAACAGCGCTCCGCTTCGCGTACTTTTCGCGTTACGGAGCTTTGCGAAGCTGATTGGTTCTCCGGCGTCTGTAAACATTCCAAACAGTCCGTAGCGGGCGCCATCTTGTCTCTCGGTAGGATCGAGAGACAAGAGGAGGCCAAAGCGAAGGGGCAAATGATCATAAGGGGGCATAGTAGATCCTCCCTGACCTCTTAGGTTTGATGTACCATTTTGCCAAGTTTGGTGTAATTCCGTTCAGCCATTCAGGCTGTAGACGTATCTAAATGTCCTATGGAAAATTGCATGGGGAAAACACATTTGAAAGTGTTGAAATTTAGAACCAATTAAAATGTTACTTTGGTTTTGTATTTGTGTGTGATGAAAGTTAATTGGTTATGTATATATCTAAAATGAGAGGAAACCACAGCCATTTTGTGATACTACTGTCTTAGGTACATTTGTGAGGAATTTTTGGTGGTCAATTGCTGGTGTTTGATTTACACAGTACTAACACTTCTCCTACTTTTAAAAAGGTGAGTTGTTAATTTGTAAGGGGAACTATGTTGTACACTTGAAGATAATTTGAAAAATGTTTTCTGTTATTTATTTACAGTCCTTCTGTTATACTAAATACTTGATAAAGTTAGTTTTATATTATGTATTACTAAAAACAATAAATGAAAGTGATTATTTTTTTCTGCAATTTACAGCAAGCAATTTCAAAATAAAATGGCTCACAATGAAGAGACCGTTTCAATTTCTTTTGAATTATCCATTACATTTATTGAAATTGAGAGCACCAATAATGAAATATTGTCACAAGGAAGAGATGACTTGAATGATTTTTTTGATCAATCTGTTGATGGCGAATTTATCGAATGTTTGGAGACCATAGAGTTACAAGAATCATCATTGCAGACTTTTCATGAGGAGATTCCAGATGAGATGATTGAAGAGGAAATTCCTGATGAGGACATGTTACTAGTTCTTTCAAATTTTGAAAATTCAGAAGAATAAATTTATATTTAGAAATCAAAAATTGTTTGAGACATTATTCATTTTTATTTTTAATTTATGAGGTTGTAGCGAAGTGATTGTAGTATAAAATGAGACTTATAGTATAGAGTGCAACATTTTTATGTTACATGGTAAGTTTACTCATATTTACTTCCCTTCTCCCACTATATTATCTCCAATGTGTATTTGACATCTCTTCTTCATCTCCGGCCTCCTTTCTCTCACTGTCTGTCTCTGATGCATCTTATCGCTGCCATTTTGTGTAATTACAGAAGAGAGTAAAAAAAAATAGTTCGGAACGTGAAAAGGGGGCAAAGTAGAGTACCCCTCACCTCCTAGGCCTTCTCAGGCGGTCCCAAAAGGATCAGTTTCTGCTTTCCTGAGAGATTATGGTATGAGTTCCATATACCACAATAACTTGCATTACAACATGCAAGATATCTATCTCCTATTACCAACTTTTGGAGATATTCGCGCTAAGCGCGAATATCTCCAAAAACTAACACCTGCCCTGAGCAGTTCTTAGCCATGTTATCCAATGGGAGGTGGATAACATGGCTAAGAGCATTAGCTCGGTAATGCATGAATATCGCTGACTTTTTAGCGATATTCATGCATTGCGGCCGTTTTTTATCGCATTTGCGATAAACCTTGATAATAGCAAGGTTTATCTTCGATAATTTCTGACGATGCTTAGCGGTAAAAAATTCATTGCTAAGTATCGTTAGCGATAAATTTCGCTTAACTTTGGTAATATGCACCAACGTCTGTTAACGTTCGATTCGAAGGAAATGAGGAAGTGTTGAAAAACATTGTCTGCGCCATCTTGCCTTTTTTGAAATGCCACACTTTTGTCATGCACGGCAGCCATTTTAGATGCCTTGACCAGACCCACTCTCTGCACGCTGTCGATTCGTAGCATGGCTCCCCACCCTCGCAAGCATCTTCCCCAGGCACTGGTCACCCCCGCTCTCTGTTTTATGCATCGGCAATAAACCTCCCCTCATCTGCGCTGCTCTTCCTTGAGAATCACACTCTGTGCCCGCCCGACACCTCCCTTTCGTCCTATTCACTACCGCACCCTCTGACACTCCTCTTCCTCTGTGTCCGATTGTCCAGGCTATCAGCTAGCCCTGCAGATGTAGTTTATGGCCCCAGCTGTAAAGAATCACCCCTCTTCAAAGGAGTTATAGTAGATCAAGGCCCACACCCGATGAGATCCGTCACACCACACGTGTTCCTACTATCTGAAAACCATCCTGTATTGTGATTGGGGAGGGGACCGAGCCTGAAGCGGAAGATTCCAGGGATGACTCTTTGTACATCAAAGTTTTTACAATTATGTGTCATATTAAAAATATATAGCACTCCAACAAAGTAGTAGGATTATAAAACTTTAATAACTTATAAATATATACAACAAAACAAAAACAGTAAAAACATTTAAACAACGAAGAGACCGTGGCAATTTCTTTTGAATTATCCAATACATTTATTGAAATTGACAGCACCAATAATGAAATATTCTCACAAGGAGGAGATGACTTGAATGATTTTTTTGATCAATCTCTTGATGGCGAATTTATCGAATGTTTGGAGACCATAGAGTTACAAGAATCATCATTGCAGACTTTTCATGAGGAAATTCCTGATGAGGACATGTTACTAGTTCTTTCAAATTATGAAAATTCAGAAGATGTTGCCTGGGTGCCGCACTGATTTGGGTATCCGGCGTGGGGCGTCCCGGGGGGTGGATTGTCAGTAGCGGTCTGTTGTGCGAATAGTTCTAAGGCAGCAGAAAGCGCTGAAATCTGGATGTCACGAAGGTGATGTCTAGTAAGTTGCCGCCCAGCAAATAACGGCGTGGGGCGCCGCGGGGGTGAGTGAGTCCAGTAGGCACCACAGCTATACTTACCGGCATTGCAGAATTACTGCTGGGGACAATGCCTGTGCTGTAGCAGGGTCACAGCAAAAACAAAAAGGATTCTGTTGAAGATGTTGTTGGTTTTCAATTTGAAAACAGTTCTGGTGTCAACTGCTATGCTAATGTAGTGGTTAATGTTTTGTTTTCTCTAGAAAATGTAAAAGAGGGGGAGGCAGTCCATAGTTCCGGTAAAAGGGCAAAGGAAAGGATCGGTGGTTTGAACTATCAGTCAAAAAGGGGAGGGGGTGCAACAATTTTTCCTACCGGGTCACACTGTGCTTTCACCGGAACTGAGGTCTGCAGGATTCTAGTCATTCAAACTGAGGCTGGCGGCAGCATGGGAGCGCCGACGTCCCGCGGATACAGTTTCGTCACTCCACGGGCGATCATGGCAGTCATTCCCCATCGGGGGTGTCTGCGGGGGTCGGAGACTCCCGCGGCTCCTCTAGAATCTTCAAGGTCGTGGAGGACTACGGTGGTGGAGTCAACCAGTGACCGGGCCATTTCTTTATGCTGGGCCCGCTCTTGCCAGGTCGACCGCCATTTTGAGAGTTCGGTAGCTACTGGCGATCGCAGGGTCAAATGAGCGGACGGGCTCCACCCTGCCGGGCGAGACGTTGCAGCATTGCCACAGTGGAAGAACCCTTTTCCGGGCGCCTGGAGCGCTGAGGGTGCAGCTGGGAAGCCTCCACCTGGGGAGGCGGGAGAGGCCTGTTCGCAGCGTCTCTCCCTCCCAGTGCACCCCACGGCGTCTCGCTTGACATTTGTTATGGCCGGACCAGGTGATGAGGATGAGGGGGGGGGTCGGAGGCATGTGCAAGACATCCCCCCCCAGTGTTGTCGCAGCCATTATAAAAGAAAGAAGAAATGTCCCGTCCGTCTTTGGGCCGCACCTCCGGTGGTTGGCGGCCGGACGCCCTTTGCTCTGGCCCCATGAACGGGTTCCTTGGCTCATCGGCTGCAGCCGGATCCCGTCGGCCCCAGCCCCCGGCCGTTGGTGGCCGGACCGGGAGAGAGTGTGGAGGGACAACCTGCAACTCTCAAGTGCCACCGCGGCCGGACTGGGAGAGAGAGGGGAGGGTCGAGGACACGGACATTCCCCCCCCTGAAACTCTCCAGTGTTGTCAATCCCCCTGGCCGGGTCCCGCTGGCCTCGGCCTCTCCTCCGGCTACACCCTACGTGATGATCTCCTGGCCGAGGCGTGGCAGCAGGACCCGCCTTATATGTGTTGCTTCCGGCTGGGCGTAGCCGAAAACCTGTTGCCCTTTGGAAGTTTCTAGAATAGGGCGGATGTCTGCTGACTTCTATCTTTCCCAGTTTGCCGTTATTTGGCCGTGGCAGGCGGTGGGACAGACACGTTTTGGGGCAGTGAGGGGCGATGTTTTCAGGTTTCTTATTACGGGCTTACTTCTAACGTTTCTTGTTTCTAGGACAATAATAGGTTTTATCATTACGTATTGTTATCGTTTCTTTGTTTGTTATTTAATAAAAAGTTCATCAGTGGCCTACTGATTTTCGTTTTCCTATTCTTTTCTTTCCAGGTTGTTTCATGCTAAAGTTTCTGTTAACAGGATACAGTGATCACTTCGTTATTATTGCATATGTCCTTTTCACTAGGGGTGCTCTCTGGTCGGGCCAGATGACCTATCTCTAGTAAATGGTCCGGGTGAAACAGGTGCATCAATCAGTGGGGAGTAGATAGGCATGACAGATTACAACGGGGGAGAAAGGTCCGCATTACGTACCCTTTCACTACTTGCAAAGATTTTCCTACGTTTATTTGCAAACAGGGAATACCTCCAAAAAGAACTAATTCCCAAACAGTCAATGTTCGGACAATCAATCAATCAATGAGGAATGAAATAGGTACGACGTGTTAAAGGCTTGCGTTACCTACCCTTCACTATCTGCAAAGGGAGAGAGAATATTCCTATTCTTCCTCGTTTGCAGGCAGAGAAGATCCTTAAGAGAACCAACTTCGAACAATTCAATGCTCGATTCAAACAATCAACAAGGGGTACTGTGAACACAAATGAACGCCGCTTATGTACATACACATTGCTATTTTCAACAGGTTGTTCCTAATGTTTCTATTTTAGCGAGGTCAAAAAGAGATCCCATTAGTGGCCTTCTGATTTTGCTCGATTCCTTTTGTTTTTCTACACGATTTTTCGCTATCTGCAAAGACTAAACAGAGTATTGCGACTCTGTGCTTGTTTGTAAATAGAGAATGAACCAAAGAGAACAATCAATCAAATGGAGAGAGAAGCAGGCACGACGGATTACAAAGGCCTGCGTTAACTACCCTTCACTATCTGCAAAGAGAGAGTACTCCTAATAGAAATGAGGGGTGGGGGGCAGCATTCAAAGCAGATCAGTGTGCATAAACACGAAAATGTTTTTACTTACCACGTACTTGACATTCGACAGTTTATGATATTTGCTATTAAAAAACCATTGAAATTCACTGAAAAAACCATAGGTTATAGACCATATATAGTTAGGAATTAGCATTTACAAAACCTTGAAAATTCACTGAAAAAACCATAGGTTATAGACCATATATAGTTAGGAATTAGCATTTAAAAAACCTTATTTTACTCACACAAAACCATTGAAATTCCATATATAGTTAGTTGCACTAACTATATATCGCGCACCCGCAATCCACTGCTGATCATGTCACATATTACATCATTCATGACATGGTCAGTGACATCACTGATGACATCACTGATGACATCTCAAATGACATCACTGATGACATCAATGATGACATCTCATTTGACATCATTCTTGTGCTAATACGATAAACCTCTTCAGACTCTAATATAACCTTAGATACACTCAGTGTATACAGACACTCACACACTGTCACTCATCCATGGAGTTACTCACACACCTTAGTCAGTCATGCAAAGAAACAATCTCACCTCCATTTCCTCAACTATACAGTTATACACACCTTACTTATTCAAACATATACTAACACATATTTACTCTCTTATACATCCCTGATACAAGTTCACAATGATCCATACAACCACTCACACATTCAGTGGCTCTCATGCACAGTTATTTATATATGGCAACTCTCACATGTACTGTGTTTTACATATGTACTTACTATGACATGTAGCATTGAGATATCCATTCACTCATCAATACACTCATGCACACAGTCAACTGCCCATGTAGCTGTTTCCACATGCACTCTTGAACTCATACACCTAGTGAATCAACTGCTCACACATCTATGCACAGAGTCACACACCTCCTAGCCACCCGTACACAAACTCAATCTCCCATACAAATACTTGGGCAACCAATCAATAACACATATAGCCTCTCGTATAGCTAATGATCAACACGTGCAGCAGTTTACATCACAACAGACATAATGATGCACAAATTAAGACAGTTTAGTCACTAACCCATGCATTCAGTGAGACACATTTAATCACTCACTCATACAGTCAGTCACGCACCTACTAAATCCTTCATCCAGACACTTATACATCCACTCATTCTTCAATATGTAAGACATATTTTAACTTTACAGAAACATACAGTCACTGGATGTTGTCATCAGTGATGTCATCAGTGATGTCATTTGAGATGTCATCAGTGACGTCATCAGTGATGTCACTGACCATGTCATGAATGATGTAATATGTGACATGATCAGCAGTGGATTGCGGGTGCGCGATATATAGTTAGTGCAACTAACTATATATGGAATTTCAATGGTTTTGTGTGAGTAAAATAAGGTTTTTTAAATGCTAATTCCTAACTATATATGGTCTATAACCTATGGTTTTTTCAGTGAAAATATATATATATATATATATATATATATATATATATATATATATATATATATATATATATATATATATATATATTTATATATATATATATCAAAGAAAACCCGACCGCCGATGACTGCGGTCAAAAAAAGGGCACGGACCTCCTTCTCCTTTACAACAACTTCTCTTACTTCCAAGTCAAGTAAGAGACGCCAAACACCATGGAGTGTAGCAGTGCAGAAAATTTATTGCAAATAATTGAGCAAGTGCTCTCCCTGACGCGTTTCGCTCCGCGAACGGAGCTTGGTCACATATATATATATATATGTTCTTTTGAAAAATTTGGTAACATGTATTTGGACTACGTATCCCATAATGCCTCTTAAATGCCGTGATTGGGAGCCTCTTTAAAACATAAAACATATATATATATATATATATATATATATATATATATATATATATATTCACTGAAAAAACCATAGGTTTCAGGCCTTATATAGTTAGGAATTAGCATTTAAAAAACCTTTGACATTCACTCAAAAAACTATAAGTTTTAGGGGTGTTATAGTTAGCGGGACATTTCACTCATACAAAACTATTGAAATTGCTCCTATATAGTTAGTTGTACTAACTATATTTCACGCATCCGCAATCCACTGCTGATTATGTCACATATTACATCATTCATGACATGGTCAGTGACATCACTGATGACATCACTGATGACATCATCCAGTGAATGTGGTTTGCTTCGTTATTTCAATATGCATTATATATATAGCAATTTGCATTGAAGAATGAGTGGATATATAAAAATAAATATTTGGATGGAGGATTTAGTAGCAGCGTAATTGACTGTTTCCTTTAACAATTTATAGTGTCTCACTAAATATAGTGAATAGTGACTAAACTGTGTGAATATCTGTATCACTTTGTCAGTTGTTGTGTAAACTGGTTCTCCAGTTGGTTACTAGCTATGTGAAAGTCTATATTAGTTATTGATTATTTAACTGAGTATTTGTATGGGAGAGTGAATGTGTGTGTGGTTCGGTGGGGGGTGTGTGACTGCCCAAAGATGTGTGAATTGTTGATTCAGTAGATATATGAAGTTAAAACTACATGTTCTAACAGTTGTTTGGGTGAGTGAATATCTTTATGGGTGTGGTGATGAGCAAATATATTTCTCAATGGTACATCTCCAACAAACTAGAAAAATAAAAGGCAGTGTATGTGTCAGTAACTATCTAAATGAATAGATGAAGTGGTGTTTGTATAAGTGTGTAGCTAAGTAAGTATGTAAGTATGATGCATTGTTTGCATAAGTGGGTAGGATAACTTCATATGTGAATAGGTTGTGTGCTGGTGTGTAATGTCGATATAGGTGTATAAGTATTTTTGATAGTGTTCTATTGTTCATTGACAGCATGTATGAGTGAATCTACAGGTAAGTGATTAGATGGGTGTACACATACAGGAATCTCTGAGTGGGTTTTTAGATACATGTATTGCTGTGTCAATGGATTCAAATATGATACTCTGTATTTTACAAAGAGTGATGAAAAATTTTACTAGAGTATGAAAAGGTGTATGTGATTGTCACGTGGATGATGTCATCAGTGATGTCATGAGTGATGTCACTGACCATGTCATGAATGATGTAATATGTGACATCATCAGCAGTGGATTGCGGGTGTGCGAAAGATAGTTAGTACAACTAACTATATAGGAGCAATTTGAATGGTTTTGTATGAGTGAAATGTCCAGCTAACTATAACACCCCTAAAACTTATAGTTTTTTGAGTGCATTTCAAAACTCTTTTTAAATGCTAATTCCTAACTATATAAGGCCTGAGACCTATGGTTTTTTCAGTGAATTTCAAAGGTTTTTTAAATGCTAAATCCTAACTATTTAAGGCCTGAAACCTATGGTTTTTTCAGTAAATTTGCAAGGTTTTTTAAATGCTAATTCCTAAGTATATAAGGCCTGAAACCTATGGTTTTTTCAGTGAATTTCAAAGGTTTTTTAAATGCTAATTCCTAACTATATAAAGCCTGAAACCTATGTTTTTTTCATTGAATTTCAATGTTTTTTTTAAATGCTAATTCCTAACTATATCAGGCCTAAAACCCATGGTTTTTTCATTGAATTTCGAAGGTTTTTTAAAGGACAATTTTTAAATGTATTAATTGTTTTTTTTTTATACTGATTCACTACATTTTTGCAGGCAGGTGTTCAGAGGGCATGGTGTTTACTGGAGATACCTGTTGGACTAGTTCCCTCTAGGGGACATCTCGATTGAACAGGAATTAATTCCCCAACTTAAACTGTGCAAACGTGCCCTGTAGAGAGTTCTACATTGGGGGATTAAGTTCTCTTGCATACTGGGGGTCCATGGAGGCCAACTAGCCCACCATGAGCCTCCATTATGCGCCAGGGGGCTGTGTTGCTTTTCCCCAGGGTTGGCGGTCCCAGGGGCAGTGTGGGGGGGATTGGGCCCCCCCACACTTCTTTGTCACTATGCCACGCAATTTTGTCCACCCAGGGGGTAATTTGAAGAAAAAAAAGCGGGTTTAAAAAAAATATATATTGGCCTTGGGGATCCTTCTGGGATCACCTTGGCAGGCCCAGGGGGTCAGGGTGTTTCTACCCTGCCCCCTTTTTGAGTTCTACAAGTTTGTTTTTCTGCTTTCATGTGCCTCGGTCTACCGAGCACAAGATGGCTGTCAACACTTCCTGGTTTGAAGTGTTGAAAGCCAATGTGCATGCAACTCCTGCTCGGAAAGTTTTAGAACTCAAAAAGGGGGCAGGTTAGATACACCCTGAACCCCTAGGCCTGCTTAGGGGGTTGCACAAGGATCACCAAGGCTGCCCCCCCAAAAATTTTGAAAAAAAAAGAAATTTTTCTTTTGCCTTGGGGGTCCCTGAGCAGGCCTAGGGGGTCTGGGTGCCTCTACCCTGCCCCCTTTTTGAGTTCTACACATTTGTTTTTCTGCTTTCTTGTGCCTCAGTCTACCGAGGCACAAGATGGCTGCCATCAATTTCTGTTTTGGAGTGTTAACAGATAGTGGCGACCAATCAGCATGCAGCTCGTGCACGGGAAGGTGCTCGCACAGTGCGCGCACGGTGCACGGCTCTAGATATATACATTTTTTAAAACTTGATTTTCTCAACAACTACTGGACGGATTTACACCATTTAAACAAAAGGCCGATCTGCGAATCAGACTCTACCATTTTGCCAAATTTCTTGTAATTCCGTTCAGCCATTCGGGCTGTAGCCGGGTGTAATCGTCCTATGGAAAATTGCATGGAGAAAAACACGTTTTGGGACCCCGTTTTTTCTCAGCCCCCACTTCACGAATCCCCCTGAAACTTTCAGGGAAGGAGCAGAGCGGAGTGGGCCATCTTCTTTGAGAAATTCGCAAAGATTCATCAACCGGCGCCAAAGTTATTTCCGATAGAATGTTGCGGATTTCCTATGGAAACTAGGTCCTAACTATATATACCTACTGGCGACCGCCAGGAGGTAATATATATATCCGAGATAAAAACGCCATTGTAGTCTCAGTGATACAATCCAATATTATTCACCCATACCAACACAACTGTATAGTTGTAATCAAACATGTCCGCGGATACGTTGCGGAGTAGGGAGGAGGCGGCAGAGAATATGTTTGACAAATCCCCGGCTGGGGAATCAAACCTGCAAGGACAATTATCCTCTAACACCACCAGAAACGCCAATCCCACACTTAAAGACTTATAAAAAAGGAGCAATCCAAGTGGTGGGAAAATAAATCCTTATCCCGGTATTTGAAAGTCGGTAGAGTACCGAGGGGTTTGAGAATTACATTGGCCCCAAGTTACGAAACACCTGATCCACAAATGCTCACGAAATGGGCGGAAACGAACCTAGAGTGTTCAAGCAAACTTATGGCAATTCTGTTTGAGTATGCTGAAAGCGACCGTGTAAAGATACAAGCTGAAATAGAACTACTCGAAACGGAAATACTAGGATTTGGGCCGAGTGAGCAGGCGGACAAATTTAGAAATGAGATGATGCAGAGAGTCAAGAAAAACGAGGAAATAATAAAGAAATGTAAAGCTTTTAAATTTGAACGAGACCGCCTAGACCATCTGAATGGTCAAATTTTTACATACGCAAAGAAGTATGAGAATGTAAAAGCTCGCGCGAGGAAAGTACGACAGGCTAACGAGGGGAACAAGACTGTCTCAATTTCCTCGACTGATGCTAGTCTGACATCTGGTAGCGAGGCGGAAAATGAAGTTGCAGGACCCACCACGGTGGGGTCGATAAAGCTGTCTTTGGCGCAGGAGGTAAGTTGTCTGTGTCAATACCGGCGCGACACTTTAAGACCAAGAGTCCTAGGAAAAACACAGCAAACAACACCGGGCCAACCAAAAGCGGCACGCAAGGAGAAAATGTCGCCAGTATAAAACAACCCAACGCAAACCAACCAGCCAGGGGCCGGTGGAACAGATCGAAGCGCAAGGCAACTGTGAATTAAAAGGAAGGTCCATTATCAACCTCACTAACATCACTCTATCTGCCAAAGACGAAATGATCCTAGGCTTAGGATTATCATCGAACTTTAACTATGTGGATGCAAGAATGGATACATACCGTTTCGTACGCAAATTGAAATTAAATAAATTCTTTCTTCTCCAACCAAAGAAAGGAAAAAACATATGGGGACACAAAATAGTCCCTCGTTGTTGGAAGTTGGGGATCGTTGTTCTTTTGATGAGATCTGGAGCTTACAACAGGAAAGTGAACCATCATTGGATTTGCCTCTTGCGAAATCAAGGGAAGATGAAGGTATGATTAATACTCCCTTTAAACCAAAGTCAACCTTTCAACCTGTTTTAACACATGACAATATAGACGTATACCATGACTTAGTTACCAAGGAACTTAAACAGTTATACATAACCATCAACAAGAAACACAATTTGGCAAACAAAAAGAACCAATGTTACCAAAATCTAATTAAAAAACTGGAGTCAAATAAAAGTGTGATCGTCCGCCAAGCAGATAAGGGCAGGAACATTGTCTTATGGCCACGGGAGATGTATATTGCTGGAGCGGAAAGTCAATTGTCGGATTCTTCTTGTTATAGAAAAAGCAATTTGACAGCTTTGAAAGCTTCTTGGCAGGATCAAAACTTGAAACTCATGGCATGGAGAAGTGCTAAATTAATTTCAAATGATGAATACAGCTACATGAAGAAAGATTACCCTGTAATACCGACATTCTATCTAATACCGAAAGTATATAAAGATATCAATGCACCACCTGGACGTCCAATTATATCGGCCATCAATAGTTCAACTGAGAACATTTCAAGATATATAGATTTTTTCCTCCAGGAATGGGTGAAATGCCTTAAATCATATGTACAGGACACTTCTGATTTTATCAGAAAAGTAAATAATGTTGTTTGGAGCACCGACTGTTTACTTATAACACTCGATGTATCTTCCCTTTATACATCAATCAAACATTCTGATGGTATGAAAGCTGTGGAATTTTACTTAAACCTGAAGCCGATTAATTTTTCTACACATAACAAAATGTTGTTATCAATGATCCAAATTTGCCTAGAACAAAACTATTTCCTCTTTAATAACCAGATATACCAGCAGGTTAGGGGGGTAGCTATGGGGGCCTGCTTCTCCCCGAGTCTAGCATGTCTTCACATGGGACTCTGGGAGGAGCAGATCCTAGGAGACGATCTGAGGGCAACTATGCAGAAACATGTACCACTCTACCTAAGATATATTGACGATTTATTCATGGTATGGTGAGGGTCATTAATAGAAGCTTATGACTTTGTGGAAGATTTAAACAACAATAGTTTAAATCTAAGATTTACCTCACATATAGACGCCAGATCCGTCTTTTTCTTGGATACTGAGGTATATGTCACAGAAACAGGCCTAGCCACCAGGTTACATAGAAAGTCTACGGCTGGAAACATGGTATTACATGCTTCCAGCCAGCACCCCCACCACCTGATCAGCAGTATCCCCTTTGGGGAGATGCTGCGGATCAGGCGGATAGGCAGTACAGATCTAGACAGCCAAAAAGCTCAGGAGGAAAGCAAGGCCTGTTTTTTGTCCCGGGGTTATTCTGTTAAAACTATCCAGCGGGCAATCAACCGATCATTGTCTGTAACAAGGGAAGAAGCATTGGCAATCAAGGACAAGTCCAAGGTTCCACTAACGGAAGATACGACAATTAGGCCCAGAGTTATCACCACATATAGTAAACAACATAAGGAAATTCGGTGGATTTTCCACAAAAATTGGAATTTAATAACGGGGGACTCTGTTATTGGGAAATATATTACAAACAAACCCAATATAATGTTTAGAAAATCCATATCTATGTCAGATAAACTAGTAAGTAACTTACTTGAGAAGCCGATTTCCGCTACATGGTGAGCCCTTAGTGGAGGATTTAAGGAGTGCTCCGTTTGCAAGGCATGTAGATATGGGTGTAACACAACCCAATACACAGTGCCTTTTGAAAGCAATCCTGTACAAATCAAAAAACGCATGACATGTAGGACTGAATTTGTAGTCTATGTGCTGCAGTGCCCCTGTGAACTCTGGTATGTGGGTAGCACCCGCTTGCCTGTTCACAAGCGGATATTGCAGCACATAAGGGCCATCGTGGGAAAAGATCAAGCATACCCGGTGGCCCGTCACTTTGAAAATCTACACAATAGTGACCCTTCAGTTTTACAATACTATGCTATTGATTGTGTCATGCCACTCAAGAGAGGGGGAGATAGAGATGCTAAGCTCCGTCTATTGGAAACTAGGTATATTATAGACTTGGACAGTAAGACCCCGCGGGGCTTGAACGCGAGTGAAGATTTGTACACGTGTCTGTAGTAATAACATATCGAAGGTCTTCTAACAGCACTGTCACATTTCTCTTTCAAGTTTTATACCCAATTTCTTTTTGCAATCAAATTAAAAAAATTAACATATAATGAATCGAACAAAGTCATATATAAGGGATATAGCAATGTCTTATAATCAAATTGGTGTATAAATTATTATAAAGGACCAATAACCTCCCTTCATATCCTTCCTAGATTTTATAAATTTCTTTTATGACTTATATCTCACAAATTTGCACTATTTAGCACTTTATTGGTAGGATTAATAAAGAGGACTTTTACTTTTACAACTTGAGCTTACACTACATTGAAAGGATTTGGTTAACAACCGACATATACCCTGTTATGATATTGATGTTTTCCAACCGGACCCTTATGTTTACAAAAAGATGGTTTTAATGATGATATTTTAAGGCTTTTATAGAATTGTATATACATTATGAATTTTGCACACATTAATTGCGGTTTGACTGGACAATTCAAAGAACATTTTTCACAATCGGAGGGTTTGTTTTAAAAAATAGACACTTTTGTATTTTATTGTAAATAATGCAACTGTTTACAAATCTTTTTTTATATATATTTCTCTCCTGATTGTGATTTTTAAGATTGTAACAAACTATACAATATGTTAAATTATTTTTACGTATTTTGCACTGCATATGTGTTGCACACATCAACTTGTCCAAATTTGGAAAGCATGGCACAGCGCCATTTTTTTAATACAAAGAGAGATCGGTATGCTTACTGATCACTACAGGGTTAACAAGGGTAGGCTATGTACAACTAGCGCCACCCCTCTTTCATGAGCTCAATAAGCACCCTCATCACTTTCAAGCAATGTATCATGTGATCAAGCCTCTGGCTAGAGGCGAAATGCGTCATGCGGGCTTGCTGGGTGCTATTCTGCTTCACGGAATAAATCACTGATTTTGCACCGAATTTGGGTCTGGCTTATTCGTTTTAACAGTCCTAACAGTGTGACTGAGATGCAGCAGTGTCGAACGAAGTGAAAGTAATATATATATATACATATATATATATTACCTACTGGCGGTCGCCAGTAGGTATATATAGTTAGGATTTTTTCTCTATGGGTTTTTTGAAAATTCTATGTCTAATAACTTTGGCGTTTGTGGACGGAATCGGCTGAAATTTTCAGGAAAATGGCACATTTTGTTTCTGAGCAGCCCTTGAAAATTTGGGGGGGGTTCGTCCAGTGGGGGCCGAGAAAAAAGGGGGGTCCCAAAACGTGTTTTTAACATTGAGTTTTCCATAGGGCGGTTGGCCTCACTTTTAGCCCGAACGGCTGAATGGATTTGCACGAAACTTGGCAAAATTGTAGGGACTGGTAGCCCGATGTGCCTTTTGTAGGTCTCAATATATGTGCTCCAGTGGATTTTGAGAAATTAACGTTTAAAAAAAGATATATATCTGTAACAGCGGACCGGTTAGCGCTCTGGTTCGCGGACTTTTCGCGCAACGGAGCTTTGTGAAGCGAAGCTGATTGGTTCTCCGGCGTCTGTCAACATTCCAAACAGTCCGTAGCGGCCGCCATCTTGTCTCTCGGTAGGATCGAGAGACAAGAGGAGGTCAAAACAAAGGGGAAAATAACTATAAGGGGGCATAGTAGATCCTCGCTGACCCCCTAGGTTTGATGTGGAGGTTTTAAAAGGGCCCCGCGGGGCAAAAAAAAAACAAAATAATAATAATCGAACGGCTGAATGGATTTGCACGAAACTTGGCAAAATATTAGGGACTGGTAGCCCGATGTGCCTTTGCTAGGTCTCAATATATGTGCTCCAGTGGATTTTGAGAAATTAACGTTGAAAAAAAGATATATATCTGTAACAGCGCTCCGCTTCGCGTACTTTTCGCGTTACGGAGCTTTGCGAAGCTGATTGGTTCTCCGGCGTCTGTCAACATTCCAAACAGTCCGTAGCGGCCGCCATCTTGTCCCTCGGTAGGATTGAGAGACAAGAGGAGGCCAAAGCGAAGGGGGAAATGACCATAAGGGGGCATAGTAGATCATTCCTGACCTCTTAGGTTTGATGTACCATTTTGCCAAGTTTGGTGTAATTCCGTTCAGCCATTCAGGCTGTAGACGTATGTAAATGTCCTATGGAAAATTGCATGGGGAAAACACATTTGAAAGTGTTGAAATTTAGAACCAATTAAAATGTTACTTTGGTTTTGTATTTGTGTGTGATGAAAGTTAATTGGTTATGTATATATGTCAAATGAGAGGAAACCACAGCCATTTTGTGATACTACTGTCTGAGGTACATTTGTGAGGAATTTTTGGTGGTGAATTTCTGGTGTTTGATTTACACAGTACTAACACTTCTGCTACTTTTAAAAAGGTGAGTTGTTAATTTGTAAGGGGAACTATGTTGTACACTTGAAGATAATTTGAAAAATGTTTTCTGTTATTTATTTGCAGTCCTTCTGTTATACTAAATACTTGATGAAGTTAGTTTTATATTATGTATTACTAAAAACGATAAATGAAAGTGATTATTTTTTTCTGCAATTTACAGCAAGCAATTTCAAAATAAAATGGCTCACAATGAAGAGACCGTGGCAATTTCTTTTGAATTGTCCACTACATTGATTGAAATTGAGAGCACCAATAATGAAATATTGTCACAAGGAGGACATGACTTGTATGATTCCATTAGATTGATTGAAATGGACAGCACCAAGAATGAAATATTGTCACAAGGAGATGACTTGAATGATTCCACTACATTGATTGAAATTGAGAGCACCAATAATGAAATATTGTCACAAGGAGGAGATGGCTTGTATGATTCCATTAGATTGATTGAAATGGACAGCACCAATAATGAAATATTGTCACAAGGAGGAGATGACTTGAATGATTCCACTACATTGATTGAAATTGAGAGCACCAATAATGAAATATTGTCACGAGGAGATGACTTGAATGATTCCACTACATTGATTGAAATGGACAGCACCAATAATGAAATATTGTCAGAAGGAGGAGATGACTTGAATGATTTTTTTGATCAATCTCTTGATGGCGAATTTATCGAGTGTTTGGAGACCATAGAGTTACAAGAATCATCATTGCAGACTTTTAATGAGGAGATTCCAGATGAGATGATTGAAGAGGAAATTACTGATGAGGACATGTTACTAGTTGTTTCAAATTTAGAAAATTCTGAAGAATAAATTTATATTTAGAAATCAAAAATTGTTTGAGACATTATTTATTTTTATTTTTAATTTATGAGGTTGTAGCGAAGTGATTGTAGTATAAAATGAGACTTATAGTATAGAGTGCAACATTTTTATGTTACATGGTAAGTTTACTCATATTTACTTCCCTTCTGCCACTATATTATCTCCAATGTGTATTTGACATGTCTTCTTCATCTCCGGCCTCCTTTCTCTCACTGTGTGTCTCCGATGCATCTTATCGCTGGTATTTTGTGTAATTACAGAAGAGAGTAAAATAAAATAGTTCGGAACGTGAAAAGGGGGCAAAGTAGAGTACTCCTCACCCCCTAGGCCTTTTTAGGCGGTCCCAAAAGGATCAGTTTCTGCTTTCCTGAGAGATTATGGTATGAGTTCCATATACCACAATAACTTGCATTACAACATGCAAGATATCTATCTCCTATTACCAACTTTTGGAGATATTCGCGCTAAGCGCGAATATCTCCAAAAAGTAACACCTGCCCTGAGCAGTTCTTAGCCATGTTATCCAATGGGAGGTGGATAACATGGCTAAGAGTATTAGCTCGGTAATGCATGAATATCGCTGACTTTTTAGCGATATTCATGCATTGCGGCCGTTTATTATCGCATTTGCGATAAACCTTGATAATAGTAAGGTTTATCTTCGATAATTTCTGACGATGCTTAGTGGTAAAAAATTGGTTGGTAAGCATCGTTAGCGATAAATATCGCTTAACTTTGGTAATATGCCCCAACGTCTGTTAACGTTCGATTCGAAGGAAATGAGGAAGTGTTGAAAAACATTGTCTGCGCCATCTTGCCTTTTTTGAAATGCCACACTTTTGTCGTGCACGGCAGCCATTTTAGATGTCTTGACCAGACCCACTCTCTGCACGCTGTCGATTCGTAGCATGGCTCCTCACCCTCGTAAGCATCTCCCCCAGGCACTGGTCACCACCGCTCTCTGTCTTATGCATGGGCAATAAACCTTCCCCCATCTGCGCTGCTCTTCCCTGAGAATCACACTCTGTGCCCGCCCGACACCTCCCTTTCGCCCTATTCACTACCGCACCCTCTGACACTCCTCTTCCTCTGTGTCCGAATGTCCAGGCCGGTCCTAGGCTATCAGCTAGCCCTGCAGATGTAGTTTATGGCCCCAGCTGTAAAGAATCACCCCTCTTCAAAGGAGTTATAGTAGATCAAGGCCCACACCCGATGTGATCCGTCACAGCACACGCGTTCCTACTATCTGAAAACCATCCTGTATTGTGATTGGGGAGGGGACCGAGCCTGAAGCGGAAGATTCCAGGAATGACTCTTTGTACATCAAAGTTTTTACAATTATGTGTCACATTAAAAATATATAGCACTCCAACAAAGTAGTAGGAATATAAAACTTTAATAACATATAAATATATACAACAAAACAAAAACAGTAAAAACATTTAAACAACGAAGAGACCGTGGCAATTTCTTTTTAATTATCCAATAGATTTATTGAAATTGACAGCACCAATAATGAAATATTCTTGTCAGTAGCGGTCTGTTGTGCGAATAGTTCCAAGGCAGCAGAACGCGCTGAAATCTAGATGGCACGAAAGTGATGTCTAGTAAGTTGCCGCCCAGCAAAAAACGGCGTGGGGCGCCGCGGGGGTGAGTGAGTCCAGTAGGCACCACAGCTATTCTTACCGGCATTGCAGAATTACTGCTGGGGACAATGCCTGTGCTGTAGCAGGGTCACAGCAGAAACAAAAAGGATTCTGTTGAAGATGTTGTTGGTTTTCAATTTGAAAACAGTTCTGGTGTCAACTGCTATGCTAATGTAGTGGTTAATGTTTTGTTTTCTCTAGAAAATGTAAAAGAGGGGGAGGCAGTCCAAAGTTCCGTTAAAAGGGCAAAGGAAAGGATCGGTGGTTTGAACTATCAGTCAAAAAGGGGAGGGGGTGCAATAATTTTTCCTACCGGGTCACACTGTGCTTTCACCGGAAGTAAGGTCTGCAGGATTGTAGTAATTCAAAGTGAGGCTGGCGCCAGCATGGGAGCGCCGACGTCCCGCGGATACAGTTTCGTCACTCCACGGGCGATCATGGCAGTCATTCCCCATCGGGGGTCGGAGACTCCCGCGGCTCCTCTAGAATCTTCAAGGTCGTGGAGGACTACGGTGGTGGAGTCAACCAGTGACCGGGCCATTTCTTTATGTTGGGCCCGCTCTTGCCAGGTCGACCGCCATTTTGAGAGTTCGGCAGCTACCGGCGATCGCGGGGTCACATGAGCGGACGGGCTCCACCCTGCCGGGCGAGACGTTGCAGCATGGCCACAGTGGAAGAACCGTTATCTAGGTCGTTCCGAAACTGTGCAGCACTGTAGTTGTTAGGATGCCACCGCCTGGAGCGCTGAGGGTGCAGCTGGGAAGCCTCCACCTGGGGAGGCGGGAGAGGCCTGTTCGCACCGTCTCTCCCTCCCAGTGCACCCCACGGCGTCTCGCTTGAGATTTGTTATGGCCGGACCAGGCGATGAGGACGAGGGGGGGGTCGGAGGCATGTGCAAGACATCCCCCTCCAGTGTTGTCGCAGCCATTATAAAAGAAAGAAGTGTCCCGTCCGTCTTCGGGCCGGGCTTCCGGTGGATGTCGGCCGGACGCCCCTGGCTCTGGCCCCATGAACGGGTTTCTTGGTTTATCGGCTGCAGCCGGATCCCGTCGGCCTCGGCCCCCCGACCGTTGGTGGTCGGACCGGAAGAGCATGTGGCGGGACTACCTGCAACTCTCAAGGGCCACCGCGGCCGGACTGGGAGAGAGAGGGGAGGGTCGAGGAGACATTCCCCCCCCCTGCAACTGTTCAGCGTTGTAAAGGCAATCCCCTGGCCGGGTCCCGCTGGTCTCGGCCTCTCCTCCGGCTACACCCTACGTTAGGATCTCCTGGCCGAGGCGTGGCAGCAGGACCTGCCTTATATGGGCTGCTCCCGGCTGGGCGTAGCCGGAACCCTGCCCCACCTTGGAAGTTTCCAGAGTGGGGGTGGATGTTCTACTGACTTGCATTTTCCCTAGTCTATCGATTTTTTTGGCGTGGCAGGCGGTGGGACAGCGAGGGGTGATTTGGTTTCTCTTACTGTTTTTCTGGTCTCTCACCACTGGCATATTTTAACGTTTTCTTGTTTCTAGGACATTAATAGGTTTTATCATTACGTTATGTTATCGTTTCTTTGTTCGTTGTTTAATAAAAGTTCATGTTCATCAGTGGCCTACTGATTTTCGTTTTCCTATTTTTTTCTTTCCAGGTTGTTTCATGGTAAAGTTTCTGTTAACAGGATACAGTGATCACTTCGTTATTATTGCATATGTCCTTTTCACTAGGGGTGCTCTCTGGTCGGGCCAGATGACGTATCTCTAGTAAATGGTCCGGGTGAAAAAGGTGCATCAATCAGTGGGGAGTAGATAGGCATGACAGATTACAACGGGGGAGAACGGTCCGCATTACGTACCCTTTCACTACTTGCAAAGATTTTCCTACGTTTATTTGCAAACAGGGAATACCTCCAAAAAGAACTAATTCCCAAACAGTCAATGTTCGGACAATCAATCAATCAATGAGGAATGAAATAGGTACGACGTGTTAAAGGCTTGCGTTACCTACCCTTCACTATCTGCAAAGGGAGATAGAATATTCCTATTCTTCCTCGTTTGCAGGTAGAGAAGATCGTTAAGAGAATTAACTTCGAACAATTCAATGCTCGATTGAAACAATCAACAAGGGGTACTGTGAACACAAATGAACGCCGCTTATATACATACGCATTGCTATTTTCAACAGGTTGTTCCTAATGTTTCTATTTTAGCGAGGTCAAAAGAGATCCCATTAGTGGCCTACTGATTTTGCTCGATTCCTTTTGTTTTTTTACACGATTTTTCGCTATCTGCAAAGACTAAACAGAGTATTGCGACTCTGTGCTTGTTTGTAAATAGAGAATGAACCAAAGAGAACAATCAATCAAATGGAGAGAGAAGCAGGCACGACGGATTACAAAGGGGGAAAGGGCTGCGTTAACTACCCTTCACTATCTGCAAAGAGAGAGTACTCCTAATAGAAATGAGGGGTGGGGGGCAGCAATCAAAGCAGATCAGTGTGCATAAACACGAAAAAAAAAATTCTTACCACGTACTTGACATTCGACAGCTTATGATATTTGCTATTAAAAAACCATTGAAATTCACTGAAAAAACCATAGGTTATAGACCATATATAGTTAGGAATTAGCATTTACAAAACCTTGAAAATTCACTGAAAAAACCATAGGTTATAGACCATATATAGTTAGGAATTAGCATTTAAAAAACCTTATTTTACTCACACAAAACCATTGAAATTCCATATATAGTTAGTTGCACTAACTATATATTGCGCACCCGCAATCCACTGCTGATGATGTCACATATTACATCATTCATGACATGGTCAGTGACATCACTGATGACATCACTGATGACATCTCAAATGACATCACTGATGACATCACTGATGACAACATCCAGTGACTATGTTTCTGTAAAGTTAAAATATGTCTTACATATTGAAGAATGAGTGGATGTATAAGTGTCTGGACGAAGGATTTAGTAGGTGCATGACTGAATGTATGAGTGAGTGATTAAATGTGTCTCACTGAGTGCATGGGTTAGTGACTAAACTGTCTTAATTTGTGCATCATTATGTCTGTTGTTCTGTAAACTGCTGCATGTGTTGATCAGTAGCTATATGAGTAACTATATGGGTTATTGATTGATTGCCCAAGTATTTGCATGGGAGACTGAGTGTGTGTGTGGCTGGATGGGAGGTGTGTGACTCTGTACAGATCAATGTGTACTTGTATCAATGATTGTATAAGAGAGTAAGTATGTGTTAGTATATGGTTGAAAACGTAAGGTGCTCTATGTTTAACTGTATAGAGTAGAAAATGGAAGTGTGATTGATTCTTTACAGGACTGACTAGGTGTGTGAGTAACTCCATGGATGAGTGGCAGAGTGTGAGTGTCTGTATAGGTGTATGAGTGCATATGATTGTGTTGTAAACATGAGTGATTGTATGTATGAATGATTGTATGGGTGAATGAGTGAATGTGTGTGTAGACGTAGGAATCAGTGAGTACGTATGTAGTAACTAGTATTGGTGTGTCAATGGTTTCAAAAATTATACTCTGTTTTTAACACTGGGTGAAACAGAGGTTATATTAAAATGTGAGGAGATGCATTGTATTGTCACATGAATGATATCATCAGTGATGTGATCATTGATGTCAAGTGAGATGTCATCAGTGATGTCATTTGAGATGTCATCAGTGATGTCATCAGTGATGTCACTGACCATGTCATGAATGATGTAATATGTGACATCATCAGCAGTGGATTGCGGGTGCGCAATATATAGTTAGTGCAACTAACTATATATGGAATTTCAATGGTTTTGTGTGAGTAAAATAAGGTTTTTTAAATGCTAATTCCTAACTATATATGGTCTATAACCTATGGTTTTTTCAGTGAATATATATATATATATATATATATATATATATATATATATATATATATATATATATATATATTCACTGAAAAAAACATAGGTTATAGACCATATATAGTTAGGAATTAGCATTTACAAAACTTTATTTTACTCACACAAAACCATTGAAATTCTCATATATAGTTAGTTGTACTAACTATATATCGCGCACCCGCAATCCACTGCTAATCATGTCACATATTATATCATTCATGACAGGGTCAGTGACATCAATGATGACATCACTGATGACATCTCAAATGACATCACTGATGACATCACTGATGACATCTCAAATGACATCACTGATGACATCACTGATGACAACATCCAGTGACTGTGTATTTCTGTAAAGTTAAAATATGTCTTACATATTGAAGAATGAGTGGATGTATAAGTGTCTGGATGAAGGATTTATTAGGTGCATGACTGACTGTATGAGTGAGTGATTAAATGTGTCTCACTGAGTGCATGGGTTAGTGACTAAACTGTCTTAATTTGTCCATCATTATGTCTGTTGTTCTGTAAACTGCTGCATGTGTTGATCAGTAGCTATATGAGTAACTATATGGGTTATTGATTGGTTGCCCAAGTATTTGTATGGGAGACTGAGTGTGTGTGTGGGTGGCTGGGAGTTGTATGACTCTGTGCATAGATGTGTGAGCAGTTGATTCACTAGATGTATGGGTTCAAAAGTGCATGTGGAAACAGCTGTATGGGCGGTTGACTGTGTGCATGAGTGTATTGGTGAGTGAATGGATATCTCAGTGCTACATGTCAAAGTAAGTACATATGTAAAACACAGTACATGTGAGAGTTGACATATATAAATAACTGTGCATAAGAGCCGGTGAACGTGTGAGTGGCTGTATGGATCATTCTGAAATTGTATCAGGGATTGTATAAGAGAGTAAATATGTGTTAGTATCTGTTTGAATAAGTAAGGTGTGTATAACTGTATAGTTGAGAAAATGGAGGTGTGATTGATTCTTTGCATGACTGAGTAGGTGTGTGAGTAACTCCATGGATGAGTGGAGGTCTGTGAGTGTCTGTTTACACTGAGCGTATCTAAGGTTATATTAGAGTCTGAAGAGGTTCATCGTATTATCACATGAATAATGTCATCAGTGATGTGATCTGTCATGTTATCAGTGATGTCATCGGTGATGTCATTTGAGATGTCATCAGTGATGTCATCAGTGATGTCACTGACCATGTCATGAATGATGTAATATGTGACATGATCAGCAGTGGAGAGGTGTGGCGCCGCGGCCAGGGCGACTGATGCTGGAATCTGGGGACCACGGTTCGATCCCCGGCTCCGGCGGCAGGTTAGCTCAGCACCATGTGACTCTGGGCAATAGCTCGCTTAATCTTCCCGACGGCCCCCAGCGCCTAGAGACCCTTACGGGTGATTGTGCGCTTTACAAATGTGGACTTTATTTGAGATGTCATCAGTGATGTCATCAGTGATGTCATTTGAGATGTCATCAGTGATGTCATCAGTGATGTCACTGACCATGTCATGAATGATGTAATATGTGACATGATCAGCAGTGGATTGCGGGTGCGCGATATATAGTTAGTACAACTAACTATATATGCGAATTTCAATCGTTTTGTGTGAGTAAAATAAGGTTTTGTAAATGCTAATTCCTAACTATATATGGTCTATAACCTATGGTTTTTTCAGTGAATTTTCAAGGTTTTGTAAATGCTAATTCCTAACTATATATGGTCTATAACCTATGGTTTTTTCAGTGAATTTCATAGGTTTTTTAATAGCAAATATCTATATGTATGAAAGTAATAATTTTTATTAGAAATTTTAAAATGTGTAAATATGTTTTTTTTATTATTTGCCCCAGTACGCGCCCCGGGGGGCTCCCTTGACTTCATTTTTCTCTTGGTGCGCTTCCCGGTACGCGCACCGGTACGCGAACCGGAAGCGAACCAACATTTTTTTTTTTTTAAAAAGAAGAGTTAGTATAAGGGAAGGAAACAGAGAGTAATGTTAAAAGAAAGACAGCTAGAGGGAGTAACAGAGAGATACTGTTTAATAGATCTATTTACCGAAGAAAAGATGGAAGAGGGTATAATTGTGAAAAACAAAATAGATAAGGAAGTGAAAGAAAAAAAGGAGAGTAGAAGAATATTAAACAAGAGTTTCTTAGAGAATGTGAGTGAATGTTCAAAATAAGAAGAAAAATAGTAAAGGAATGAGAGGTGGGGATAGAACCGGACTAAAAGAACAATCCTGAGGGAAAGTGTTAAGAAAACAGTGAGCAAGAGTAAATAGGAATAAAACAAGATGTATTATAGTGACTAAGGTTAAAACATGTGGAATAACAGAGAGAAAAAACAGAAAGCAGAAAAGAAGAAGTGACAGAAAAGGACTGATTGAAACAGCAAAGAAATGTAAATAACATAGGGGCATATTATCAACACAGGCAATAACATTTTCGCTGCTTTTATCGGCAGAAAACTGCCGCTAAAGCCGCTTTTGCGGCAGAAAACTGCCGCTAAAGCCGCTTTTGCGGCAGTTTTCTGCCAATAAAAGCAGCGATAATTTTATCGCCTGTGTTGATAATATGCCCCTTAGTGTGCTTGAACTACAGGGAGAAAGCATAATGAACAAGTAGTGAAAGAGTGATCAGTCAGAGACAGTGAGAGTAATAGAACAGGAGTGACGAACTATGAGAACAGAGGGACTGAGAAAAGGAGTGGAAGGAGTAGAGTAAGTAAGTAATAGAGAAAGGAATGAGGGAATTAGCAAAGGCAGGAAACTGAGGGTTAAAGAAATGAAGCAGTGGAACTAATAGAAGTTAAATGTGATAGAAATGTAACGAAAAAGAGTACAAAACATTTACCTTATAATTGTCCTTAACTTAGTCACTTGTTATTTTTATACTTTCAATCTGTGAAAGAAAGAACAAAATTTGAAAAATATTAAAACATGTATTTAAAAATTAGAAAAGACAAGGGAAAAGATTGACAATCATCCAATTTTACAAAGAAATAAAGTTAGAGATAAACATGCAGAAAAAAAAGAGAAAGAAACGGTGATAGACAGTCAGACACAAAAAGAAATTGAAATAGAGTAAATTACTAAGAGAAAAGAAAAGAAGATACTTTCAGTGACAGAAAAGAAGGATAGAAGAGAAAACTAAATTGAAGTTGTGTAAGCTACTAAAAGAAAGTGAGTAAGGTAAACTATATAAGGAAAGGGTGAATAAGGAAAAGAGAGTGAGGGAGAGAGGAGACAGAGGAAGTGAAGGAAAGAGTGTCAGATACAGACTGAGTGAGGCATCTACACAATGTGATTCATAATGTTAGGAAACACAGGTAATGTAATTGAAAAACGTTCAATTTCTTTTGCTCATTCCACAATCACATCACCTGTGTTTCCTTTGCTTAGGTATCTCATTGTGCAGATGTAGTCTAGCATATGAAAGACTACGCAGAAGGTGAGCACTGTATGCAACAACTTTGACACTTACAGAAGCCTCTGCTTCTCCATGCCCCCTACACAGTCCTAAATATATACATTTTAAACTGACAGTATCTTGTTGCAGATGAAGTGAGGCCTATCTTGCAACATGGTGCATCTTTTGCACTGCTGCTGTGTCACAAAAGTGACGCAACGGCGGCGCAAAAGAGGCGCACGGCCATCATAAAACTGCCCCTAACATTTTAAATGATTGTTTCAGGATGCCGATAAGGTGTGGCCTATCCAGAGATTTGTTTGAGGTGAGGCCTACTCAGAGATAAAGATTAAATTTAGGCTTGTTGAAGAGTACAGAGGAGATAATACATGTGCAGGCCTACCAACGAAGTGAGTCATGTCCACTGCACTCTTGAACAAAGGCCAGACCTCCTCTGTCTCCCTGGACAGGCCTAAACCTCATCTGCACAATGTGATCCGTAATGTTAGGAAACACAGGTGATATAATTGAAAAACGTGCAAATATTTTTGCTCATTTAACAATCACATCACCTGTATTTCCTCAGCTTAGGTATCTCATTGTACAGATGTAGTCTAGCATATCCAAGAGTACGCAGAAGGTGAGGACTGTATGCAACAGAGCAATGTACATTACTCACCTCCCTTGACACTTACAGAAGCCTCAGTTTCTCCATGCCTCCTACACAGTTCTAAATGTATATCATAAATACAAAAAGTACAGAATTAATTATACATGTTAAATGGTTTATTTTTGCTGTTCTCAGAATATATCAAATTTCACTAAAAACAGTGACTTGAAGGTATTCATCATATAACAGCGGGGCAAACAAACACAATCAAAATGATTGTGTTTAAAAAACCCATATAACATAACCAATCAGAAATCAGAACTCCTCAAAAGTAACTTACTTTCAATGACATCGAAGGATGTCCTATGAACAGCTTATACTCTGTTTTGCTGTTATTATTTTCAGCCCGCCACTTTCTGAAAGAAAAACTCCATCGTTTTGACAAATATGTTACATACAATAAATCACTTCTCGCTCTCTACCGCACTTCTCCTCAAAGCCAAATCGTGTAAGAGCCAATTATAACTCTTGGAATTCTTCTAAGCAAATCCCGTCATTTTCTTTTTCCGCAACTTTCACAAAGAAAACGTTCAAGATCACTTTCACAATCCTGTACTAGTAATATCTCACCCTTCTTGCTCACTCATGTTCCACATTTCCTATGACACTGATACTGCTTACTATGAAGCAGACTTACACTACCTCTATGACTACTACAATTATTTAATTCTCTACATCACTTTTAATCACAAAGCAATTTAAAACAGTACATAAAATTATATCAACTCCTAGAATCATTATAGGCCAGTTACCTACCCTAAATTCTTTCTTCTGAAAACAGAAAGTAAGAATATTTTTTAATCAAAAGGCAACATTGTTTCATAGACAAATGTGAATCATTTCCGAAACATCAGCTTTTTTTACATTTTCAATAAGCTGTGTAATAAGCGGATGTTGTCAAAGGACCATCATGTCATATAATAGCTGCAGTTAGAAATGTTCTTCCAAAAATCAACAACTGTGTAGCCACAACATTTGTAATTAACGTTGAAAACTTACTTTCATCAGGTTTATATAGTTGGAATTTTAAAATGACATTATAACCAAAAGTTTGTTCAAAAAATGTGTACACCATTGCAGACTTACATTACCTCTACTCCATGTTTTGATTGGCTGCTTGAATTAGCTTATTAAAAGAAACAGTTTTTCTGAACTCATTCAAAGTGCAGTTATTTTTCCATAATGTCAAGTGTTATGGTAAGAACACCGTTTGCTTTGGGGAATACTCTGTTGTCCTTTAACTAATCCGCGCCCACCACTTTCTGTAAGAAAACCTTCTTTTTTTTTCAGGAACTACTTAAAACTCAAAAATAACTTTTTACTCTGTACTACACTTATCCTCAAGGCCAAATAGTGTAGGAGCCATTAGAACCTCTTGAAATTCCTCAGAGCAAATCCCGAGATTCTTTCCCTAAAATGTTGGTTGTAAAAACACCAGGTAAGAATTTTTAAGGTCAAAAGGCAATTTTTTTTTTTAAGTTAAAACACAATCATTGCAGAATGACCAGCCGTTTCTCGACTTCAAATAAGCTGTGTAATGTCCTGATGTTGTTGAAGGACCGTCATGATATATAATTGCTGCAGTTACAAAAGTCCTTCCTGATATTGACAACTGCGAAGCCACAACATTTTTAATTAAAGTTGTCAATTTTGTTCCATCAGGCCTACATCGTTGGAACACTAAAATGACATACTGGCCATATGTTCGTATAAATAATGTTGACAACATTGCAGACTTACATTGGCTACACTCCATGTTGTGATCAGCTGCTTTTACTAGCTTATTAAAGGACACTGATTTACTATCTGGCAAAGTTAAATATATGAATCTTTCTGAGTCTACACTAGTAGTACTTGATAACCTACAGTTCTCGCAGTCATGCTGCCATTGATAAGAAAGGCCAAACAGGTGATCTACATCTACACCTTCATCTTGCAATACATCAAGCATATACATTAAAAACTCCTGACAATCTTGCTGAATATGTTGAGAGAATTGCGTTTGACCTGAACATTTGTCTAACAGATTTCGAATTTCAGACACACTTTCTATTTTTCTTCTATCAGTGCTACATTTCTCTAACACAGAATTCAACAAACTGCAAAATCTTTGATCCGAATTGACCACAATCTCTTCTTTTAAAGTTTCTAGAGAAAAGACAACATTAACCACAACATTAGCATAGCAGTTGACACCAGAACTATTTTCAAATTGAAAACCAACAACATCTTCAACAGAATCAATTTTTTTTCTGCTTATAATTTTGGGTTCATCGACTTTTCGTCTTTTTGCTACAACCTCCCTACTATTGGTCACATTTCTTCGTTTCCGGCCTACCACACGTTTCTCAAACAAAGGATATTGAGGCAAATGTGGCGCATACTCTCTTCTTAACCTATTGTATTCCTTAACACAATCTAGATCCGCACAAATGTTTGTGACATCACACTCAATCAAGTACAATCCCGATAAAGTTCTGACTCGTGACAATGCCACATATGCCATACCTTCCTTGAACACAGAACTGCCAATATTCACCAATGCACTGTCTACACTTAAACCTTGCGATTTATGGATTGTCACCGCATATGCCAAGCAAACAGGAAACTGCTTACGGCGAACATATAAGTCTTTTACAAGCAAAAACCTAGCAGAGCAACGACCAATTAGCTGTACTTCCTCAATGCCATCAAATTTAATTTTTAAAAGTTCAATTCCATCTCTACTTATGTATTTCTCAAAATCAACAACATTACCCATTGATCCATTTACCAGACCTCTTTCAACATGTAAATTCCTTCTTAAAATTATACGGCAATTTAAGCACACATTCAGAGTCTTTTCAAAACCAGCAGTTTTAGATATAGTCTTCTCTAATGAATCCAATTTTGATTTCAAATTCTCAGACAAAATAATTGTTGCTCCCATATGCTCTATTCTGTCAATAGCTTCCAGTTTCACAATCTCTTGGTTTTCTAAATTCAACATTTTGTTGTTAAAGATGGCACATTCTGCAAGAGTTGGCATCAAACATATTCCAGATTTCTTCTCGGTAATTTTCCGAAAAATATTCTCAGGCACAACGTCTTCTTCTGGATACAAATTTGATAGTAATCGTACATGTAAAGCTTCTTTCCCATGCTCGGTCACTTTTCCGATTCTAACATCTTGTAGAATATTCTTATAATCTTCATCCTTCGCCTGACGCATATTTTCACGCAGTTCAGCATAATTGAAGTTTAACCATATATTGACGTTGCCAATGCTCCCTAGGCACTTCCTGGTATCTTCATGCGTGAGCATTTTGAACACAGGTTGTCCTTTCACTGGTGTCAGCTGCAGAAGATCACCGAAAACAATGATGTGTTTGCCACCAAAAAACACATCATACTCTGTTTTGAGAACTTCTTGCATTCTCAAATGCACAAAGGCAAGCATGACGTTGGAAACCATGCTTACTTCGTCAATGATAAGAAGTTTCATTTTCCTCAAGACTCTTGAAACTTCACAACAAGCATCTCCAGATAACTTGTGGTATTGTAATTTGTTATCATGCTCCACTGGCAGCATCAGTAGACGATGCAAATTAATACCTTTAATGTTATGTGCTGCCAGTCCAGTTGGAGCGGTGACAACACAAGACAGCGATGACTCAGTCCTTTTCTGCAAATAATATGAAATTGCTTTAATGAGGAAACTTTTTCCAGTTCCCGCTTCTCCACTCACGTACAGTCGGACAGGCTTCAACGACATACATGAGCACTCTTTCTTCTCATGACTTAATCCAGGATCAATTTGGTGTGTAACTTCGTCATATATTTTCCTCTGCTCAACGTTGAGTTGTCTTTCCAAGTCTTCTAAGTTAACCGCATCCTCCTGAGCATGTGCCATGGCTCTTTCCACTTTAATCATGGCAGTGGCAGCTTCATTTTCGATAACTGGTCCTCCTAGTGGATCCTGACTCAATGAAACAGAACTCTGACTGTCCTGAGAACTGTCTCTAGCAATCTCGGCTGCAATTGTTGCTTCCTGCTCGATTTCCGCATTCAACATTTCTAGATATTTGGGAAAAACAGGACATTCTAAGGTCTCCTTGGCAGCATTGAAAGAGTCTTCATAACAGAGGAAATCTCCAAGCAGTTCCTCTTCTGCACGCCAAGGCTCGAAAGTTGCAAAAGTGCTAAATAGAAAAACTCTTTTCTTTCAGGAGATTCGCCACTCAATTTTCAATGGTTTACCAAGTGGCATTTTCTTTGCTTGACCAGACATCCCTCACTTCCAATTACAGCATACACTCCTTTATCAATATCTTCTTTGATGTTCCTCTTGAATATGTAATTTTGTAGAACCTCATACAGACAAACATTCTCGAGGTGACTGCTTCTATTTGGATAATATGTATCCAACATGTTGGTCTTCAAAATATCTGTACTGTTTGGCTCCTTTTCCGCCAAATACTCAATTTCCCGTACAGGTTTCAGAACTCGATTACGTGTTGCAGCAAGACCAAGACTCGCCCAAATGATACTCCTAGATTTGGCATAGAGACTTGCTGAAGATAACCGGTCAGAACATTCGTAAGCTCCGATTTCTCGATGCGACAACATCTTCAGACTGAAACTGTACAACTTCTTACTGAGGCTCTTTTCATGGGAAATGTCCTCTCACATATTCTTCAATTCTGTCTTTTCTTTTTTGGTGATGTAAGATGTCACATACCGAGCCACAGCCATACAGTTATCAGCCACAAACTGTATATCCATGTTAGCATTCCACATGGACAAAATCACTGGGTTGTAGTCGTTGATGTACTTGGACTCTTTGTTCCTTTTCAAATTGTATGTATTTTTGGGTGATTTCCTCGTCACATTATGTCGCAGCGAAGACATCAAACTGTTCACTCTTCCTTTACAAATCACCGGTCGTGGAAAGGCGAAACGACATTTTGTGTAGAACTTGTCCTTGTTTCTGAATTTAGGACGACAGTACTTTCCACAACGATGGCTTTGGAAGCGTAAAACTTGTTCTCTTAGGCTTTTGTCTTCCTTTGTGTTTGGAACAGCACATGTAGAATACTGTTCTATGAAACTCATCACTAAGTCATCAGGATCTGTTCCAAATTTGGGTGCATCTTTGATCCATAGCAGCATATGTATATGAGGAGCACCTCTTGCTTGGTACTCCTTTCTCCAGAAGAAATCCAACACCTCTCCAAGAGGTGGATTCTTCTTGTTCATGATGAAAGACATCATAGCTTCAAATCTATGATTGAAGTATCTGCATACATTCACTGGATCCAAAGAGCACAGTTCTCCAGGTGTCTTGAATTCGATATTTTCAATGTTTCCATTTGCCTCTCGTAGAAATTCACGTAAGTCTTCCCAGCCATACTCAGCACAGCTGAGAGTGAGGAACCATGTGGGAGTTCCTAAGTTCCTCAGCATACATTTTAAATCACCATGACGACGGTACCAGTACTCATTAGTACCACGCTGACACGCCATGAGATTAATCAGGTGAGAATCCAAAATACTGTCTTGCACATCGACTTTATCCATAAAGTCCCTTGCCGAGATATTTTGCATCTGTACACCACTTTTCGAAATGTGGTTCACTGCATATGACAGTCCAGACAGATCACTTTCAAACAGTAGATGAAACAAATAGGGAATGCATTGACGAAACCTAGGATCTTCTGCATACAATCGTAAAGTCCGGTATTCAGAAGCAGGAATTTGATGAGGTCGCTCATCATATCTTCCTCCTTGACCTGTTGGAAATAGCTGTGGGAAACACCGAGCTTCCAAACTTTCCTCCCAAACACTAATGGGACTCCCTTTGACTTGTTTCATTTGAAACAACTCAATAGCATTCCCCATGACTTCCTTGGAATGCAAAGGATGAACACTATAATGTTCATATATTTCTTCATTTTTAGAGGCTTCTTCTTTCTCAATTTGTCCAGCACCCAAATCGCTGTCCTCTTCTTCACTTACTTCCTCTTCTGCAACATATACATTCTTGTAGTACTTATTGTTTTTCTTCAAATACAATGTTGCCTTTTTGACTTTCCTAACATCCACTAAATCTTGCCAGATTTTCTTACTCTTTGTCGGAACCCCATTAACTAGGATAACCAGAGGTTCCTCTTCCACTTTCTCTACTCCAATTGTATTAATGTTTTTCTTGAAATCTAGAGGCAAATAAACAACTCTTCCCTTTAATCCTCTCTGTAAATCTGATGGAGGCAATTTCCCTGTCTTTGGCTCCATTCGTACAATAGCCTGAAAGGGATGGACACTTTGAATCAAAATAGATTCATAAGTATTTAAATCCTTCAATTCAGAAGGAATGTCAACCAATTCCAGATTATTATGAACCGCTCTAGCAGGCATCTGGTTTTGATTTAATTTGTTACAACAATAAGTACACACACGTTGATCCGATCCCAAATCAAAACAATTTTCTACCATCAAGTATGTTGCGAAATCCTTCCATTCACTATTATTTTCCCTTTCACTTTTTGCATATAAATCCACTAACTTAGTCTGATTCTTATAATAGGTGCGTCGACAACAAACACAAGTGAAAGTAGGCCTCTCACTTGATTTCACCTGAAACGTGGCAATTTCCTTCTGAAAATTATCTGTACTGGAAACCTGTACACTCTCTTCCACATTACCTTCTTCTTCTGGGTCAATTTCAACATTCTTCTCTTTACTTGCAAAGTAAAAAACTCAATTCCTTCACAAATATTCTTCACATCTACTTCAGAACCATGCAAAAGAGCAGTGCATAATTGTTTAAGCATAATTGCTGGACTCTTAGCATAATACAACATTCTAACTAATTTCCTCACTTTATTATGATGCACTGCTAGCATCCTGAAATGATGAAAAACACTCTGGCATACTCTCCTGGAAAGACAAGCCAGTGAATGACCATGCAAACCTGTCACTTCTCTCACTCTGCAAGGATCTAATTCTTGCAACAACTTCATTTTCTGTTTTAAAGTTTTCTTATTAAATGTCCGTACAAAATCACAAAGCAAATTGATGGAATCCTGTCGCACACTGCAGATACTACTACACTTCCAGGTGTACACTGGTCCCTTAGGACGTCTTCCTAAAACCTCATTACCTAACACCTCTTCTGCCTCTGTTGACACAAGTTTTTCTTTTTCAACCGGACAACCATCTTTCACCTCATATGCTCGACCACTGGTGTCAACTGCATGCACCAAATCATTATCCTGGAAATAACTCTCCTCATTAAAAAATGCCTCACAACTTGAACTATGCATCCATTCTCCTGAAAAAACTTCAAAAAAATTACTACGATTAACTGTTCTCTTCCATCTACTATTTGTTTTGAAATCATAAATTACCTTGTTTAGTTTCCTAATTCTATTGATTATCAAAATAAATAACTTTCGCTTAATTTCGAATGCCTGATCATTAATTTTCTCAATGTTTCTCTTCCTCTTATAAAAAGCCACTTTTTGTTGACGTTTCTTAACATTTTTTAACAAATTGCCAATTATCCTGTTGTGAAACATTCGTCTACGAATGTCCCTAAACTGATTTTTCCTTCTACTACCATGCACAGAGTTATCTCCTGCTCTAGCAGTAACATTTTTGATTGGCCTTTCCTTTCCGTTTAAATTGGCTCTCTTTTTCTGGACTAAAACATGTTCTGTACTGATATTTTTTTTTCTGCAAATGTTTCTTATGAATGATTTCGTTGTCGTACCCGGAGGTTTCTTGGTGACTTGACGACTTTTTATTGTAGAGGACTGCTGCAAGCATGTAGTAAGCTGCTGTCTTTGACGTTTTGTAGCCTTTCGGCTTCTTTGCTTCGATGGCATACTGTAGTTTTGAAATGATCTGCAGTTGAATCTGTGGTAAAATATAATAAAAATTTTTATTAACCACTATTACCAAACAGTAAATCAATAACAGTTGTCAAAAAATTAACACACTACTTGTCAATTCTACATACAATAATTTTTAGTGCATTGGCAAATTTAGTACTCACAAATAGTAGCAAAGAAATGGAATGCTTCTACATTTGACCTTTGCTCTTTTATATGTGAATCTGAACTAATTTTATCAGCATATTTCCCTATTTTATTAAAGACACTTCACACAAGCTGTTTTTGGAGTTGTGTTTAATTTTAAATGAAATGGTTAACATGGTTACTTTTCATTTCCAGTAACTTTTAAAAATAACTGTTTATAGTTCCATCGGCTCGAGCAGGTCAGCTTCCCACCCTATGTCATACAATTCTGACAAATCGGCATCCTCATCATGTTCTTCATCATCCTCAGGATTTAAATCATCCACGGGATCTACTTCCACTGATGTTTCAATAACAATTTCAATGATAATATCGAGATCAACAGTTTGCTCATTAGCACTCATGCTTGATGTTGTCGTTATCTTTAAAAAAAGAGAACAACAATGAGATGTTGCAGAGTAAGAGACACATCTCAGAGACTATAATAGTAAAATTGTTTAACAAGAGTAACATTTTGCAGATATTATTTAGCCATGTCCAGCGATGCTGAGGAGGTGAGGCCTATGTCCAAGTTTTCAGTGAACAGGACTCATCTCTTCTTAACCTTGGATAAGCCTCACCAACTCTGTGTCCCCTGCTCATACTTAAATGTAAAGGGGTAGATTTATGTTAACTGGCGCATCCGCAGGGATGCAACAGTTAACGTGCGCTGCTGCTCTGCCACCCATGATGTGCCGTATTTACAATGTGGAGCACCATTGAACAAAAATAGCACAGATGCGTCACGCATCTGTGCCGCAAAAGCGGCACATTGCAGGAATCACGTCATAAGCGCGACATGTCTACTACAATACACAGGGGCAAGCCACACATTGCATGGTGCGTCACTCCTTATGGCTGTTTCAAACAGGCGTAAGGATTTGATTCAGCAATGCCATAAAGCTGACTCAGTGAAATGTTTTAAATTTCACCGTGTTAGTTTTACAGGGCTTTCATGCAAATGAATGCCCACCCTGCAACAAAACGCCCACATGAAACCTGACGCAGGTTTCATGTGGCACAGGACTTTACACCGTGACACATCTGCCTAGATGCGTCAAGTTGTAAATATGTCTCAACATAGCGCATCTTTTGCACCGCCGCTGCGTCACAAAAGTGACGCAACAGCGGCGCAAAAGAGGCGCACGTCCATCATAAATTTGCCCCTAACATTTTAAATGATTGATTCAGGATGACGATAAGGTGTGGCCTATCCAGAGGTTTGTTTGAGGTGAGGCCTACTCAGGGTTGCAGATGAAATTTAGGCTTGTTGAAGAGTACAGAGGAGATAATACATGTGCAGGCCTACCAATGAAGTGAGTCATGTCCACTGCACTCTTGAACAAAGGCCAGACCTGCTCTGTCTCCCTGCACAGACCTAAACCTCATCTGCACAATGTGATTCGTAATGTTAGAAAACACAGGTGATGTAATTGAAAAACATGCAAATATTTATGCTCAATTCACAATCACATCACCTGTGTTTTCAGCTTAGGTATCTCATTGTGCAGATGTAGTCTAGCATATCCAAGAGTACGCAGAAGATGAGGACTGTATGCAACAGAGCAATGTACATTACTCACAATAAAGCATTTCTTTTTTTTTTTAAACGATTTTCTGGTCATAATTTGAAAACACAACACAGCTCCTATGTAGAAGCACACCCTGTCAGTACTTAAATTTGCCAAGCACACATGGCGGCATATTTACAAAGACTTTGCAGCACGGGGAAATGTCTTAAATTAAAATGGGGAAAATAACATCAAAGTGACTCAAAGGCCTTGTAACTATGCCTCAAGCAGCCTATGAAACTGTAGCAGTACATATCAAGAAACCTAATTGATTTCAAAAAACGTTTTTAAACACTTCAAGTAAATCACTTATTTACCCACATTCATGGGGAATTGACTTAAAATGCCCTAACACACATGAAAGCGTATTTTTAAGGCCCTTGCACCATTTTTGCGTCAGTTTTAACATGGCTATGTAACTCAAAGAAACAAAGTCTAAATTTGCCAAGCACACATGGGGGCGTATTTACAAGGACTTTGCACCACGGGGAAATGTCGTAAATTAAAATGTGGAAAATAACATCAAAGTGACTCAAAGGCCTTGTAAATATGCGTCAAGCAGCCTATGAAACTCTAGCAGTACATATCAAGAAACCTAATTGATTTCAAAAAACGTTTTTAAACACATCCCCCAAAAAAATTATTTTCCCACATTCATGAGGAAGTGATTTAAAATGCCCTAACTCACATGAAAGCGTATTTTTAAGGCCCTTCCACCACTTTTGCGTCACTTTTAACATGGCTATGTAACTCAAAGAAACAAAGTCTAAATTTGCCAAGCACACATGGCGGCGTATTTACAAAGACTTTGCAGCACGGGGAAATGTCTTAAATTAAAATGGGGAAAATAACATCAAAGTGACTCGAAGGCCTTGTAAATATGCCTTAAGCAGCCTATAAAACTCTAGCAGTACATATCAAGAAACCTAATTGATTTCAAAAAACGTTTTTATACACTTCAAGTAAATCACTTATTTACCCACATTCATGGGGAATTGACTTAAAATGCCCTAACACACATGAAAGCGTATTTTTAAGGCCCTTGCACCATTTTTGCGTCAGTTTTAACATGGCTATGTAACTCAAAGAAACAAAGTCTAAAATTGCCAAGCACACATGGGGGCGTATTTACAAGGACTTTGCACCACGGGGAAATGTCTTAAATTAAAATGGGGAAAATAACATCAAAGTGACTCAAAGGCCTTGTAAATATGCGTCAAGCAGCCTATGAAACTCTAGCAGTACATATCAAGAAACCTAATTGATTTCAAAAAACGTTTTTAAAAACACATAAAAAAAACAAATTATTTTCCCACATTCATGAGGAAGTGATTTAAAATGCACTAACACACATGAAAGCGTATTTTTAAGGCCCTTCCACCACTTTTGCGTCACTTTTAACATGGCTATGTAACTCAAAGAAACAAAGTCTAAATTTGCCAAGCACACATGGCGGCGTATTTACAAAGACTTTGCAGCACGGGGAAATGTCTTAAATTAAAATGGGGAAAATAACATCAAAGTGACTCAAAGGCCTTGTAAATATGCCTCAAGCAGCCTATGAAAGAAACTCTAGCAGTACATATCAAGAAACCTAATTGATTTAAAAAAACGTTTTTAAATACTTCAAGTAAATCACTTATTTACCCACATTCATGGGGAAGCGACTTAAAATGCCCTAACACACATGAAAGCATATTTTTAAAGCCCTTCCACCACTTTTGCGTCACTTATAACATGGCTATGTAACTCAAAGAAACTAAATCTATTTGTAAAACACTTGACACAAAGCAACATTTTAAATACACAACTTTCTTCATAAATTTATCCCTAATGCATAATATTCTCTATCTAAATTAAATGAATCTTTTCTCACCTTAGCAAATACTTTTTGAGTTTCAAAACAGTCTCAGACACTCCACCAATTTTTCTTTAGCAGAGCAAAGGGTATGCACTCCAGAGGCTGCAACCACCAATGGCACAGAAATGCTGTAATTCATAACACATATCTCTCATATCACCCAATCAAAACTCTTCCCTCACTTTTTTCAAATCAACACCCTTCCCCCCTCTGCCCTTTCTGCCTTTTTTCCATAGCAACCACCTCCTGAAAGACCTGTCATGTTTACAAGTTCACACAACAATGTTTCAATTGAACTCTGAACTCTCAGTACACCTGTGTATCCAGTGCAATCTTTCATAAAATGATTTTTTCTTGACCATTCAAATTACATCTTTCAAAGAATTCATCCATGCACCCTAACTTTCTGTTTTCAGCAATCAAAATCCACCAATCACTGCTACTGAATCATTAGCACAGAAACTCCACACTTTTTTTTATTACATACTCCTACTATTTCAACTGCCATTTCATTCCCACACTTCATCTGACTGCAGCAGAACCTCCTCTCACCATGTTTTCTGTCTGGATTGTTGGACATAGTTACATCCACTGGGCTCAAAGGTATGCTGATAACAAAAATTTACACAACCTCAATTTACAAAATGTGGAAATCAACTGGATTGGTCACAGAGGATTAAGATGTCACCAATTGATACCATTGGTGAAAACCTTTTTGCATTTGCCAAACCCTGACCTGTTAATTGTGCACTGTGGAGGAAATGACTTAGGTACTTTGACTGGGGTAGGTCTGGAAATGCTTTTAAAGGACACCTTTGAGCAATTGATGGCACTTTTTCCTCAAACTGCCTTGGTATATTCAAATATATGCCAAAGACAGAAATGGAAGTGGTCCAACCAATTTTGTCCACAAATTGAGAAATCGAGGAAGCATGTAAATAATTCTGTTTCAGCTTACATGAGAGACCATGGAATGGGCTCCATCTACAACAATAACTTGCGTTACTACATGCAAGATATCTACAGAGGGGAACAGAATTTTCATCCTGAATTTAAGACTATGTATTGGTACCTACTTATAAGTACCTAAATCTACCAAATACCCAAAAGGTCTTCTCAGAGCTACCCTAACTATGATCACTCTAAACAAATTTTAAATGTAACTTTTTTTTAACTAATTTTCACGATTTACGCTTTCCGGAGCGCTACCCGGTACGCGCACCGCACGCTAACCGCGCAAACATTTTTTGTTTCACACATATGGGCCTCCTCAGCCACCCTCAGAAAACCTAGGTGGTCAGGACACGTCTACCGTGCCCCCTTCTACCCATTCTGAACATTATTTGCCCTCCATCTTGTATCTCAATTCTACCGAAACACAAAATGGAGGACTCCCGTAACGCTGCCGGTGCGCGTACCGGGGCGCGCACTGGGAAGCGCTCGCTTAAAAAAGGTGGGAAAGTAATTCACAGAAAAACCACTGGAGACACTTTCACCAAATATAGATTAGCTCATACTACATACCAATCCCTACTATTTTCACAAATTTGATTGGAATTCCATTTAGCCATTTAGCCTGTAGACCTCTCTAAATACCCTGAGGTAAATTACTTCACAAAACACATCTGAAGTGTTGGAATTGACAACCAAATAAAATGTTACTTTCATTTTCTACTTTTTTTACCTGACATTTGATTGGTTATGTACCTGAATATGTATAAAGAAAGAGAGAGAAACACAGCCATTTTGACTACTACTTCCTGAAGTACATTGCAAGAGCATTTTCACTGACAACTTAAACTTGTTTTTAAAAGGTAAGATGTTATTTTAAAACTGAAGTATATTGTGCACTTTAAGTTAATATGGAAAACTTTTTCTGATAGTTATATACTATCCCTCTGTAATAGTTATAGATTTAGATAGACTTCTCTGTTATAGTTATGGATGGATTTAGGCTTGTCTTGTATAATTATGAATTTACTAAGGTTTCATCACATACACATTTTTATATTTCTACTACCAGTCTGATACCATACACTGTTCAAAGATAAATTCACTGTTAAATTTATCCCAACAGTGCCCTATCTCTACTGATATATATATTTTTTTTATGCAAATTTCAGGCAAAATGGAAGGAGAACAAAAAGTGTCATTTGAAATTGTCCTTGAAGAGACCAATCAAGAAAACATTGAACCAAATGACATTGAATTCATGGATGAATCACAGGACCATGAACTACTACAATGTGTACAATCTGTAGATTTCCTCCTTCAAAATGAGGACATTTTAGACACTCAAATGTTGCAAGTTATGTTCACTGAAAATGACGACATTTCGGACAGTCAAATGTTAGACGTTCTATTAAATTTTGAAAAACAATCACAAAAATAAAAAAAACAAAAAAAAACCCAACAAAACGAACAATCAATAAACATACAATATTTGAAAAGTCTATCATTCTTTTTTCCTCATAGTACGCTCCCCGGACCGCTTCCCGTGGGCGCGTACCGGGCGCTCCCCACGCAAAAAAAGAAAAACATTTTTTTTTTTTTTGCCCCGCGGGCCCTTTTTAAAGCCTCCACATCAATCCTAGGGGGTCAGGGAGGATCTACTATGCCCCCTTATGGTCATTTCCCCCTTTGTTTTGGCCTCCTCTTGTCTCTCGATCCTACCGAGAGACAAGATGGCGGCCGCTCTGGACTGTTTAGAATGTTGACGGACACCGGAGAGCCAATCAGCTTCGCTTTGCGAAGTTCCGTTACGCGTCAGGTACGCGGACCGGGGCGCTAACCGGGGCGCGCTTACAGATATATATATTTTTTTGAACGTTAATTTCTCAAAATCCACTGGAGCACATATATTGAGACCTAGCAAAGGCACATCGGGCAAACCATATCTACAATTTTGCCAAGTTTCGTGGAAATCCATTCAGCTGTTCGAGCTAAAAGTGAGTCCAACCGCCCTATGGAAAAATTAATGGGAAAAACGGGTTTTGTGACCCCCCCTTTTTTCTCGGCCCCCCTTGACGAAACCCCCCCAGGGGCTGCTCAGAAACAAAATGTGCCATTTTCCTGAAAATTTCAGCCAATTCCGTCCTCAAACGCCAAAGTTATTCAACATAGAATTTTCAAAAATCCCATAGAGAAAAAATCCCAACTATATATACCTACTGGCGACCGCCAGTAGGTAATATATATATATATATATATATATATATATATATATATATATATATATATATATATATATATTACCTACTGGCGGTCGCCAGTAGGTATATATAGTTAGGATTTTTTCTCTATGGGTTTTTTGAAAATTCTATGTCTAATAACTTTGGCGTTTGTGGACGGAATTGGCTGAAATTTTCAGGAAAATGGCACATTTTGTTTCTGAGCAGCCCCCGAAAATTTTGGGGGGGTTCGTCAAGGGGGGGCCGAGAAAAAAGGGGGGTCCCAAAACGCGTTTTTCCCATGTTAATTTCCATAGGGCGGTTGGCCTCACTTTTAGCCCGAACGGCTGAATGGATTTGCACGAAACTTGGGAAAATTGTAGGGACTGGTAGCCCGATGTGCCTTTTGTAGGTCTCAATATATGTGCTCCAGTGGATTTTGAGAAATTAACGTTTAAAAAAAGATATATATCTGTAACAGCGGACCGGGCAGCGCTCTGGTTCGCGGACTTTTCGCGCAACGGAGCTTTGTGAAGCGAAGCTGATTGGTTCTCCGGCGTCTGTCAACATTCCAAACAGTCCGTAGCGGCCGCCATCTTGTCTCTCGGTAGGATCGAGAGACAAGAGGAGGCCAAAGCGAAGGGGCAAATGACCATAAGGGGGCATAGTACATTGTCGCTCACCCCCTAGGTTTGATGTGGAGGTTTTAAAAGGGCCCCGCGGGGCAAAAAAAAATAAAAATAATAATAATCGAACAGCTGAATGGATTTGCACGAAACTTGGCAAAATTGTAGGGACTGGTAGCCCGATGTGCCTTTGCTAGATCTCAATATATGTGCTCCAGTGGATTTTGAGAAATTAACGTTAAAAAAAAAGTATATATCTGTAACAGCGCACCGCTTCGCGTACTTTTCGCGTTACGGAGCTTTGCGAAGCGAAGCTGATTGGCTCTCCGGTGTCTGTAAACATTCCAAACAGTCCGTAGCGGCCGCCATCTTGTCTCTCGGTAGGATCGAACAGCTGAATGGATTTGCACGAAACTTGGAAAAATTGTAGGGACTGGTAGCCCGATGTGCCTTTGCTAGGTCTCAATATATGTGCTTCAGTGCATTTTGAGAAATTAACGTTCAGAAACAAGATATATATCTGTAACAGCGCTCCGCTTCGCGGAGATAAAATTATATGTGTATTACCTAGCTGTTGCTTTTGTTGATTATTTTTTATTTTTTTTTATTTTTTAAGGATTGTTTATTGTGTTTCATAATTTATTAAACTTTCTAACGCGGCGCGTCATATGACGCATTACGCGACAACGCAGGTCCAGAATATAGTCAAAATGTCTCCACCAACCAGCGGACGGCACACAACCCCTTTCAGCAGGCTAAATAGTTCTGTTAAATGACAACAGAAGGGACAGGCAACAAGAACCATCAGTCAAAGAGGGGAGGGCAAGTTCTTCTCTACCGGGTCACGTTGGAGCGCTACCGGAACTGATCGAATTGGTAGTCTACAGTGTTTCTGGATGTTTCAGACTGAAGCTGGCGTTAGCATGAGAGCACCACCATTTCGTAGCTCCGTCGTGGCCATTCCACGAGCAATCATGCTAGGCGCTCCCCACCAGAAGCCTGCGGGAGTCGGGGGCCCCCAAGACTTTTGTAGAATCTTCAAGGATGAGGGGACGCTTTCGAGAATGGAGCCCAAGCTCTAGCAGACAAGCGTCCGAGTTCCAAGGTGTCGCAGGCCCATTTAGTGGACCACGCCCAAATCTGAAGAGATGGCCGCCATTTTGAGAGTCCTGTGGCAGCTGCCTATCGCTGCACCGCAAGAGCGGGAGCAACTCAAGTACATGGTGAGCGAGACGCTGTAGTCGAAAGAGCGGGCGGTAAACAGCTGAATAGCGGAAGAGGCACAGTGTAGCAAAAGCGGGCTGAATGGCAAATGAAACGGAAAAGGGGTGCCCCACTACAGCGTGTCTTTAGGTGAAACGGATTGTGGGACAAGGTGAAGAATGGAAGAGTCACCAAAAGGAAAAAAGTTCCGCTTGACCCCGGGAGCCGGCCACCTATGTCGGGGGCGATCTCAGGCCACACCAGGGCAACACGACTTGGGGAGGGGGCCGGAGCCAAGCGCCCCCTCCGAGTCCGCGACATGACACCGTCCCTCGGGGGCCTCCGTCAAGCGGTTCAGGGTGGCACCGCATCACAACAGCCCCCACTTACTTTAAGAATAGTGAAGATGAAGCAATTGCAAATAGGCTTCAGGCAATGTTACAAGCACTCCTCAAAACTTTGAACTTTCAGAGTGCATGAGTTGGGACAGCGAGGGGTGATTTGGTTTCTCGGACAGTTTTTCTGGTCTCTCACCATTGGCATACTTTAACGTTTTCTTGTTTCTAGGACATTAATAGGTTTTATCATTACGTTATGTTATCGTTTCTTTGTTTGTTGTTTAATAAAAGTTCATGTTCATCAGTGGCCTACTGATTTTCGTTTTCCTATTTTTTTCTTTCCAGGTTGTTTCATGGTAAAGTTTCTGTTAACAGGATACAGTGATCACTTCGTTATTATTGCATATGTCCTTTTCACTAGGGGTGCTCTCTGGTCGGGCCAGATGACGTATCTCTAGTAAATGGTCCGGGTGAAAAAGGTGCATCAATCAGTGGGGAGTAGATAGGCATGACAGATTACAACGGGGGAGAAAGGTCCGCATTACGTACCCTTTCACTACTTGCAAAGATTTTCCTACGTTTATTTGCAAACAGGGAATACCTCCAAAAAGAACTAATTCCCAAACAGTCAATGTTCGGACAATCAATCAATCAATGAGGAATGAAATAGGTACGACGTGTTAAAGGCTTGCATTACCTACCCTTCACTATCTGCAAAGGGAGAGAGAATATTCCTATTCTTCCTCGTTTGCAGGTAGAGAAGATCCTTAAGAGAATTAACTTCGAACAATTCAATGCTCGATTGAAAAAATCAACAAGGGGTACTGTGAACACAAATGAACGCCGCTTATGTACATACGCATTGCTATTTTCAACAGGTTGTTCCTAATGTTTCTATTTTAGCGAGGTCAAAAAGAGATCCCATTAGTGGCCTACTGATTTTGCTCGATTCCTTTTGTTTTTTTACACGATTTTTCGCTATCTGTAAAGACTAAACAGAGTATTGCGACTCTGTGCTTGTTTGTAAATAGAGAATGAACCAAAGAGAACAATCAATCAAATGGAGAGAGAAGCAGGCACGACGTATTACAAAGGGGGCAAAGGGCTGCGTTAACTACCCTTCACTATCTGCAAAGAGAGAGTACTCCTAATAGAAATGAGGGGTGGGGGGCAGCATTCAAAGCAGATCAGTGTGCATAAACACAAAAATGTTTTTACTTACCACGTACTTGACATTCGACAGCTTATGATATTTGCTATTAAAAAACCATTGAAATTCACTGAAAAAACCATAGGTTATAGACCATATATAGTTAGGAATTAGCATTTACAAAACCTTGAAAATTCACTGAAAAAACCATAGGTTATAGACCATATATAGTTAGGAATTAGCATTTAAAAAACCTTATTTTACTCACACAAAACCATTGAAATTCCATATATAGTTAGTTGCACTAACTATATATCGCGCACCCGCAATCCACTGCTGATCATGTCACATATTACATCATTCATGACATGGTCAGTGACATCACTGATGACATCACTGATGACATCTCAAATGACATCACTGATGACATCACTGATGACATCTCATTTGACATCATTCTTGTGCTAATACGATAAACCTCTTCAGACTCTAATATAACCTTAGATACACTCAGTGTAAACAGACACTCACACACTGCCACTCATCCATGGAGTTACTCACACACCCAGTCAGTCATGCAAAGAAACAATCTCACCTCCATTTCTTCAACTATACAGTTAAACACACCTTACTTATTGAAACATATACTAACACATATTTACTCTCTTATACAATCCCTGATACAAGTTCACAATGATCGATACAACCACTCACTCATTCAGTGGCTCTCATGCACAGTTATTTATATATGCCAACTCTCACATGTACTGTGTTTTACATATGTACTTACTATGACATGTAGCATTGAGATATCCATTCACTCATCAATACACTCATGCACACAGTCAACTGCCCATGTAGCTGTTTCCACATGCACTCTTGAACTCATACACCTAGTGAATAAACTGCTCACACATCTATGCATAGAGTCACACACCTTCCAGCCACCCCCACACAAACTCAATCTCCCATAGAAATACTTGGGCAACCAATTAATAACACATATAGCCTCTCGTATAGCTAATGATCAACACATGCAGCAGTTTACAGAACAACAGACATAATGATGCACAAATTAAGACAGTTTAGTCACTAACCCATGCATTCAGTGAGACACATTTAATCACTCACTCATACAGTCAGTCATGCACCTACTAAATCCTTCATCCAGACACTTATACATCCACTCAAGACATATTTTAACTTTACAGAAAAATACAGTCACTGGATGTTGTCATCAGTGATGTCATCAGTGATGTCATTTGAGATGTCATCAGTGATGTCATCAGTGATGTCACTGACCATGTCATGAATGATGTAATATGTGACATGATCAGCAGTGGATTGCGGGTGCGCGATATATAGTTAGTGCAACTAACTATATATGGAATTTCAATGGTTTTGTGTGAGTAAAATAAGGTTTTTTAAATGCTAATTCCTAACTATATATGGTCTATAACCTATGGTTTTTTCAGTGAATATATATATATATATATATATATTCACTGAAAAAACCATAGGTTATAGACCATATATAGTTAGGAATTAGCATTTACAAAACCTTGAAAATTCACTGAAAAAACCATAGGTTATAGACCATATATAGTTAGGAATTAGCATTTACAAAACCTTATTTTACTCACACAAAACCATTGAAATTCCATATATAGTTAGTTGCACTAACTATATATCGCGCACCCGCAATCCACTGCTGATCATGTCACATATTACATCATTCATGACATGGTCAGTGACATCACTGATGACATCACTGATGACATCTCAAATGACATCACTGATGACATCACTGGCGACATCTCAAATGACATCACTGATAACATCTCAACTGACATCACTGATGACATCACTGATGACATCTCAAATGACATCACTGATGACATCACTGATGACATCATCCAGTGACTGTGTGTTTCTGTAAAGTTAAAATGTGTCTTACATATTGAAGAATGAGTGGAAGTATAAGTGTCTGGACAAAGGATTTAGTAGGTGCATGACTGAATGTATGAGTGAGTGATTAAATGTGTCTCACTGAGTGCATGGGTTAGTGACTAAACTATCTTAATTTGAGCATCATTATGTCTGTTGTTCTGTAAACTGCTGCATGTGTTGATCAGTAGCTATATGATTAACTATATGGGTTACTGATTGATTGTCTAAGTATTTGTATGGGAGACTGAGTGTGTGTGTGGCTGGCTGGCTGGGAGGTGTGTGACTCTGTGCAGATCAATGTGTACTTGTATCAATGATTCTATAAGAAGGTAAGTATGTGTTAGTATATGTTTGAAAATGTAAGGTGCTCTATGTTTAACTGTATAGACAAGAAAATGGAAGTGTCATTGATTCTTTAACAGGACTGACTACGTGTGTGAGTAACTCCATGGATGAGTGGCAGACTGTGAGTGTCTGTATAGGTGTATGAGTGCATATGATAGTGTTGTAAAGATGAGTGATTGTATGTATGAATGATTGTATGGGTGAATGAGTGAATGTGTGTGTAGACATAGGAATCAGTGAGTGCGTATGTAGTAACTAGTATTGGTGTGTCAATGGTTTCAAAAATTATACTCTGTATTTAACACTGGGTGAAACAGAGGTTATATTAAAATGTGAGGAGATGCATTGTATTGTCACATGAATGATATCATCAGTGATGTGGTCATTGATGTCAAATCAGATGTCATCAGTGATGTCATCAGTGATGTCATTTGAGATGTCATCAGTGATGTCATCAGTGATGTCACTGACCATGTCATGAATGATGTAATATGTGACATCATCAGCAGTGGATTGCGGGTGCGCGATATATAGTTAGTGCAACTAACTATATATGGAATTTCAATGGTTTTGTGTGAGTAAATTAAGGTTTTGTAAATGCTAATTCCTAACTATGTATGGTCTATAACCTATGGTTTTTTCAGTGAATTTTCAAGGTTTTGTAAATGCTAATTCCTAACTATATATGGTCTATAACCTATGGTTTTTTCAGTGAATTTCATTGGTTTTTTAACAGCTAATATCTGTAGCTGTAAAATGTATTCTTCTTTAAATCCAAAAATATATTTTATATGTTTATGAATAATTTTTTTGTTAAATATTTTTTTTTCTTCGTTCCCGCTTCGCGAATCGGGAAGCTTCCCGTTAGCTGACCTTGATGCCGCGAAATAGACCGCGAGCCGGTAAACGTTTCTTTACCGCAACTGCCGCGTTAGAAAACAACATCGTGACGCCTCCCGTCCGCATGACGTTTCACGTTGTCGCATGATACGTCATATGACGTGCTACGTTAGCGAACTGGTAAGCGAAGCGAGTCGCAAAGCGCAGGTTTCTGGAAGCAAACCGGGAGGCCCTGCAAAGCGCTTAATGTAAACACAGCAGGTCATGTGACTTGGTAATAACACTTTTCATTGGTTCATTTCACTTTTGGTTTCCTAATGATGTAAGACTAGGTCATATAATCTAAAATGAACACTTTTCATTGGTTGAGAACTCTTGTTTTTCCCAAATGATGAAAATCCCTCCTTCTTTCCTCACTCTGACTTTCATCATTGTGAGAGAAAGACCCTTTGTGATCACTGAGCAATGGCTTCTTTAGTAGCTTCAGCTGGTGCTTCCCCACCACCTCCACCACATCCAAGGAAGAGTGGACCACCTGCTCAAGTTATAATTCAACAAGAAGAGGAAGAAGAGGAACAGAACGACAAGCACGAAGAGAGGCAGTTTTTGCCTGAGGAGCCCAGGACGTCTCACAGGAAAGAAAACTTCATTTGGCAATTTTTTTAAATTCCCAAAGGTCAGAAAAAAGTAAATGCAAGATACGTAACTTGCCTTATATGTCAAGATAGACTGTCCAGAGGAACCGAGAAAAAATACAGTTTCGGAAACTACACAATGCATCGCCATATGACTAGGTGGCATCCTAACAACTACAGTGCTGCACAGTTTCGGAACGACCTAGATAATCTCCCTATTATGGCCAGAAGATCTGTTGTACCGGAAGTAACGGGACCAGAGGGCAGGGAGATGGTGCCAAATATACAAATGAGATTTGGTGAAGTAAAACACATCTGCGTATATTGCGATGGATTCATTTGCTACGGAGAAAGAAGCATCACTCTGATCAACAGAGCTATTGACTATCATATGCAAGTTTGTACGAAACGCCCAAAATAATAAATACTTTTTTTTGTTTTGTTGCTCCTGTTGAGCCCTTTACAATGAATCGTTTTCATTGCCCCCTCCAAGAAAAACCCCAAAAAATATAAAACTGTTCAGAAAAATGATCCGAAAAATAATAAAAAAAATATAAAACAACAAAAACAATAAAAAAAAAATTCTTTTCAGAACTACCTCCCCGTTATTAAAAAATTGGTACAATATTTGGAACTGTGCCAACCTCTATTTCTCTTAGTTCGCTTCCCAGTTCGCTCGCCGGTACGCGAACCGGAAGCGAACCAAAAACAGTAAGTATAAGGGAAGGAAACAGACACTTATGTTAAAAGAAAGACAGCTATAGGGGAGTAAACTAGAGATACTATTACCCGTAATCCACTGCTGATGATGTCACATATTACATCATTCATGACATGCTCAGTGACATCATCAGCAGAGGATTGCGTGTTTTTTGGCAACGTGCCTTATCCACGGTTTAATAACGCTGCCTTTTGCTTTATATAAGTTTTCAAATTGTATGAAATATATACCAATAGGTCGTTATGAACCTTTAGGTAGTGCTTTTCTTCATGAGGTCTGGTCGCTTCCATACACATACAGATGTTTCAAAGATGATCAAGAAGTTTATCTGAATGGAGAGGAATGCACTGAGACGCCAGATCATTCACTAATGTGTAGGCACATACAGTTACACGGTTCATGCAACAAACACCGACCAAATATGGCTTGCGTGTTGCAAGGCACGCCAGTTCCTGCTATCATCCCCACGTTCAAGTTGTTGGAAAATGGTAGTTATTTGATGCTCAATAATGAAGATTGTTCTGGGTTAATTAAAAGTATTCCTTTTATCGTAACAGTAAGTGAACGGGTTATTTGCTGCAGAAATGTTCTATTTCCTCCCACACATGAACATAGGGAGTTTTCAATCTCGCCACAAATACCAACCTTGGGAGCAGATTTCAACGGCATGGCAAGAATAAGAGCTCTTTTGTCTCAGAGAGAGGTGGCCTTGAGTTTGGCCCGTGAAACTTTCGTGCTTCACATAGCGAACACCCGTACAGAGGTGCAGACCCTTTTCAATTCAGATTTGCCTTTCCATTTCAGCAAGATGGTTCGGACTATCTTTAACGCATCCTCCACAAAGGCCCTGGCGCACTTTTTTAAAGTTGTTACCAGTGGTCTCGTGACTTCATTTGAGAAAATCTTTGGAGTCATCCCTGCTTTCTTTCATTCTATTTTTTCCACTCTGCTTCGTGGATTGCCATTTTTACTTGCATTACCAGCGGACGCTCTTGTGCTTTTTTACATTTTCAAATATGGATGTCCCTCCTATGCAACCTCCCGCCCTGCAGCTGCTGACACTGTTCCGCAATCGCATGCTAGAATATTATGGCACAATGCCGTTGGCGATATTAAGCACGGCATATGGATTATCTTTTCGATTCTCCTACTTCACCTGTGTCCAGCCTGTATTTCACTGCCTGACCTGTGATTTCGATTGGGCCATTGATTTGTGTCTCTGCGGACCGGTTTCTCCTGACGTCGACTTTAATCAGCTGATGACTCCTATCATTACTCACGAGTTGGTTTGTCCTGGCGAAAGGATTATGGCTGTGGCATTGATGCATGGACTAATTGGTCCCTGGAATTTACTGGCGGCAACACAGTCTTTCTTGGAACAGAGCTTTCTTGAAAACCCACCGAGCTGTCCTCTGATGGTGATAGAGGATCCGGTGCTGGGAGAGCACGTATGTTCTTTTCCGCTTTTAAATTGGATGGCTGAACTCTTTTCGGATGAAGACGGTGACTTCCTATTGGAGGCTGTTGCAGCTTATTTTGCATACACAGTTATGTCATAGACCTTTTTCATTTTTGATATGCTGAGTACTAGCATTTCATTGACAATTCATTGACTTATTTGTCAAGTTTTTATTATTTAGCTTGCCTATTGGCTTAAGACTCGATAAAGTACTTGGCTGTTTTATTTTTCTTTAGCATTAAATTTTCCTAGTTTTTAATATTTTACCTTGCGGACCGTCCACATATAAAGTTGCAATCTGCTCTCATGAGATGGCACTTCTATTATCTTATTCAGTTCGTTTCCGGATCATGGGGAGGTGTCATCTAGGTCCTGGATATCTTTACACCGTGTTAAGTTAGCATGGGCTCATTACCGGTTTAAACGCCATTTTTCCTTTTTTGCAACTTCTGCACACGACACTTAGTTGTTGCTTTAGCTTTCAACCTAATAGTTCATCGTGATTTACATGAGAATAATATGTTATTGCTCTACTATCTGCTTTACTTGTTAAACTATATCTGTACAGCGAGTGCTGAAGTTTCAAGAACAACACGATACAGAATTGTTATGAGGTCTGATCTCCACGACTTCATACTCATAACATAAGTGCAGCTTCTGCCAATTCTGGGCATGAGGCGGGTTTTATATTGCTTTGCCGAACACACATACACAACACTTGATGCGGTTCACATGAAGAGAGAGCTGGTGTATGCTGATGTGATTCCTTCAAATCTAAGACACTAAAGTATGGGCACGCCCTAAACCAACACAAAGAGACCTTCTTAGCAAATAATATAATATGTGTATTAGGGAGGGTGAGATATAAGCAGCCGCGGGCCGTGGAGGGAGTTACGATGGGGCAGGGAGGCGGGGAGGGGGAGGGGCAGGGTGGAGCCCTCTCCACCCTGCCCCTCCCCCTCCCCGCCTCCCTGCCCCACCGTAACTCCCTCCACGGCCCGTGGCTGCTTATAAGTGTTGATAACTCTTATTCATTTACAGCATGTTAACATACTGTCACCATTCGCTTTTTATGTACTAGTAACTATGCTGGTAATTTTGCTACTGATAATATGTGTACTTGTATTATCTAAGATACTACGCCTGAGAAGACGGCATTAGTAAATAAACATTTCAAATACACATGTGTTCTTCTTAACTCCATGTTCTGGTTTCTAAGAAATATATAACGACCGACTGTTCATGAGTTCCACGTATCCTGAGGTACTATAAGTTCATATTCTGGATTGTCTAAACATTGAGAGTTTGTTATATCCAATGTGACACTGTACCTAGCTTGCTAAGGGGTTTTTGAGTACTAAGGTGAGTTTTGGGGCACCCTAATTCGCCGAGGTTCCAATCCTCTGTCCACAGTTCTGTGTGAGAACAGAAACCCTGCGACAGGGGCACCCCCGACCCTTCCTGGAGCTTCATCACACTTGCGATACAACTCCAGCAATGCGCCACCTTTACGGCACAGTTACATCACGCATCTGTGCTGTTTTTGCCCCATGATGCGCCGCATTGTAAATGCAGCACACCATAGGTGACGGAACAGCGGCACAGAATGACTAACACATCCCTGGTGATGCGCCAGTCATCATAAATCTATCCCTATGCTTCTTATCTTGTTCGAGATGAACCGCCATATGTATCATCAAAGTTTTTTGCATTTCCTAAATAGCGAACTTTAAGGAATAAATAGCGATTCTTTACCATTCCTAGTTTGCGATTAGCTATTTGCTAATTACAAATTACCCATTCATTTCCTTCATTTCCATAGGGCGGTTGGACTCACTTTTAGCTCGAACGGCTGAATGGATTTCCACGAAACTTGGCAAAATTGTAGGGACTGGTAGCCCGATGTGCCTTTGCTATGTCTCAAGATATATGCTCCAGTGGTTTTTACGAAAATTAACTTTGAAAAATATATATTGGGCTACATTGGCCTATATATATGTTGGAGCCCAAATGTAGCCCAATGTAGCCCAATGAAGCCCAATGTAGCCCAATGTAGCCCAAAGATGGCCGCCAGAGACAAAAAAAACAAATGTAGCCCAAATATCAGCCAGATGTAGCCCAACTATAGCCCAGTGACAGAATGACCAATCAGCTTCGCAAACCTCCGTTACGCGAAGCGGAGCGCTGTTACAGATATATATTTTTTTTGAACGTTAATTTCTCAAAATCCACTAGAGCACATATATTGAGACCTAGCAAAGGCACATCGGGCTACCAGTCCCTAATATTTTACCAAGTTTCGTGCAAATCCATTCAGCCGTTCGATTATTATTATTATTTTTTTTTTTGCCCCGCGGGGCCCTTTTAAAACCTCCACATCAAACCTAGGGGGTCAGCGAGGATCTACTATTCCCCCTTATGGTCATTTGCCCCTTCGCTTTGGCCTCCTCTTGTCTCTCGATCCTACCGAGAGACAAGATGGCGGCCGCTACGGACTGTTTGGAATGTTGACAGACGCCGGAGAACCAATCAGCTTCGCTTCACAAAGCTCCGTTGCGCGAAAAGTACGCGTCCTGGAGCGCTGCCCGGTCCGCTGTTACAGATATATATCTTTTTTTAAACGTTAATTTCTCAAAATCCACTGTAGCACATATATTGAGACCTACAAAAGGCACATCGGGCTACCAGTCCCTACAATTTTGCCAAGTTTCGTGCAAATCCATTCAGCCGTTCGGGCTAAAAGTGAGGCCAACCGCCCTATGGAAAACTCAATGTTAAAAACACGTTTTGGGACCCCCCTTTTTTCTCGGCCCCCCCTTGACGAACCCCCCCCAAATTTTCAAGGGCTGCTCAGAAACAAAATGTGCCATTTTCCTGAAAATTTCAGCCAATTCCGTCCACAATCTCCAAAGTTATTAGACATAGAATTTTCAAAAATCCCATAGAGAAAAAATCCTAACTATATATACCTACTGGCGACCGCCAGTAGGTAATATATATATATATATATATATATATATATATATATATATATATATATATATATTCACTGAAAAAACCATAGGTTTCACACCAGTTATAGTTAGGTGGAAATTTTACTCGCATAAAACCATTGAAATTCCCACGTTATAGTTAGTTGGACTCACTATAACTTGCCCGTGCAATGCACTGCTGATGACGTCACATATTACATCACTCATGACATGGTCAGTGACATCACTCATGACATCACTGATGATTCCTTGTTCCTTTTCAAATTAAATGTATTAAGTGTTACCACTTTATTCCAATCAAGATGACTTCAGGTGTGCCATACTTTTGTCATAAGTAAGACTGTTAGCGTTCTAGTTGTTCTTTAGAACACTCTGGGACATTCTGTCATTGGGCTATAGATGGGCTAAATCTGGCTGATATTTGGGGTACATTTGTTTTTTTTTGTCTCTGGTGGCCATCTTTGGGCTACATTGGTCTACATTGGGCTACATTGGGCTACATTTGGGCTCTAACATATATATAGCCCAATGTAGCCCAATATATATTTTTTCAAAGTTAATTTTCGTAAAAACCACTTGAGCATATATCTTGAGACATAGCAAAGGCACATCGGGGTACCAGTCCCAATTTTGCCAAGTTTGGTGGAAATCCATTTAGCCGTTCGGGCTAAAAGTGAGTCCAACCGCCCTATGGAAATTAACATGGGGAAAACACGTTTGGGACCCCCCTTTTATCTCGGCCCCCGCTTGACGGATCCCCCCGAAATTACAGGCAGATCCCTCATTCGGCACCAAAGTTATTCCCAATAGAATGTTGCAGATTTCCTATGGAAAACGATCCCAACTATAACTACCTACTGGGAGTTTGACTGAGAACCTATCCACCTACATTGATTCCTTCCTCTCCACTTTTGTCACTGCTTTACCTTCCTTTGTGAAAGACACCAAAGACTTCATCCAACAAATTGACCAGATTGCATGGGATCCATCCTACTTGTTGATCACTCTAGACATGGCCAGCCTCTATACATGTATCCAACATGATCAAGGTATAGAGGCTGCCAAGTATTCCCTGGATAAGAGACCAGCCAAATTTGCCCTACATGGACGATTCTTGATTGAATGTCTACAATTTTGCCTAACAAATAACATCTTTTTATTTCAGAATTAATTATTTAGGCAACTAAGTGGTACAGCGATGGGAACCTGCTTCGCCCCCAGCTACGCAAATCTTTTCGTTGGCTGGTGGGAGGAGCAGGTTGCCTTAGCAGGTGAAAACCTCAAATGGGCCGGTCACATTGTAGTCTGGCGTCGATATATCGACGACCTCTTCCTGGTGTGGAGGGGCTCCACCACGCAGGCTGAGGAATTTGTTGAAGGACTTAACACCAACAATCTCAACCTTAGATTCACATCTGATATCAGTGATAAGGAAGTGCATTATCTCGATCTTAGAGTCTAGGTACATCAGGGCAAGTGAGAGACAAGCCTTTACCGCAAGCCAACAGCTGGCAACAGCATCTTGCACTACGAGAGTAGCCACCCTTCCAGTTTGATCCGTAGCATCCCTTACGGGGATCTACTTAGACTACGACGGAATTGTTCCTTGGAGTCTGAATTCATCAGAGCTGCACAAGACAGTATTGCTAGATTCCTAGCAAGAGGCTATGAACAATCTCTCCTTGATAACACCTATAGGAGAGTTCTGAGAATTCCTAGAAAAGATCTTTTTGCTCAGATGTCTCCTTCTACTGAGGATTCAGATTCCAAAACTAAATTTCGTCTGATAACTACTTATTCTGATGAGGTTCCTCAATTAAGACAAATTCTTATGAGGAACTGGCACATCTTAAGTACAGATCCTATATTAGGAAGTGATGTCCCAGCAAAACCGCTCATTACCTTCAGAAAGTCCAAGTCGATCAAAGACACTCTGGTGCAAAGTTATCTTATGCCATTACCACCCAAATCCACAGGAATTTTAAAAGAAATGAAAGGATTCTTTCCTTGTGGAAAATGTAAAGCTTGCGAAAACAGTAGAAGGACACTAACCTACAAGGTCCCAGGACTCAAGAAACCACTTGCACAACACCTTTTGTGGTGTACTGCCTGGTTTGTCCCTGCGGTCTCCAGTATTTCGGAAGCACAATGAACAACGTGAAACTCCGGATACTGGAACACCAAAGGGCAATCATGAATAAAGATGCAACCTATCCTGTTGCCCGCCACTTTGCCGAAAAACATGGAAGTAATAGGGAACTATTACGTTATTTCGGCATTGACCATGTGCCCCTACATCCCAGAGGAGGAGACAGATTACTCCGTCTCCGGAGACTTGAATCTAGATTTATAATCGATCTACAAACCAAGAACCCAATGGGATTGAACGTAGGGGAAAAACTGACAGTACACCTTGGTAGATAACCTGTAATCTATAATCAAAGATTTAAGAACATGATTATATTGTAATGCATTATGTAGTTTTCATTTGAAATTTATGCGAATCTAGGTATAGTGTTTTTCTATTTTCCACTTCTCCCCCTTACTCCCTTTCCAATTCATTTAAAATTGATTTGAAAATAGTTTCTGTTTTCTTCCTGCAGCTTAGCACAACAAATTATCACATAGAAATTACCTAGTATTGATCGAACAGTCGAGTATAAATAGAATTCTGATATTTTGATTCTAGGAATATGCCTGTGTAAATAGAATAGGATATATTTATATATATACCTGTTGAATGATCATCAGAGTAACCTCACATAATTTTTGGAGATTATTGTTTGAGATTATTCCTTGTAAATATTATATGGTATGCTATACTGACAGGTTATTGTCCGGTTTAATATTAATTGTATGTTACCGGAGCCTCGCTGATCCACGGCTTGATCATTACATTTCTTGTTTCCAATGTTTAATATGCAGCTTCCGCATCTTGGTAAGAGAGATAATTCTCTGGGGTTTTGTATGCCAGTTCAACGCCGATACACGGCGATATAATTTTTGGTTTCTGGCGGTGGTAAAAGTCAGTATAAGACACACAATTTAATTAATCTAATTACTTGTGTAGAACAGTGTGATTGTAAACGTTTTGATGAGAGAAATGGCGAACATCAACTGAGTATATGTACTCCTTGCCTATGAATGTCTTGTATAATATGGCTGCCACACTGAACCCAATTTTTCGTTTTACATGTTCAAATGTTTATTTTACATAGTCCGCTTTCTATGTCTGCGAGAACGTTACAAAAAAGCGTCACAGACTCTATGTCGGCGACACTGAGGAAGGACTTTTGTCCGAAACGCGTCTGCCATCTGCGTTGCTGTGTACTAAATAAACAAAATCTGTTGCCAACCTGGAGTGCTTATATCCTCTTTACGAGACGGGAGGGAGATTCAGGAGCCTACATATATCTATATATATATACCTTCCAAAAAATGGGTCCTTCTGGGATCAATCCCATCGTAAGTTGCCGCAAATCTGGCAGAAACCCAAGCCGGTTCAAAATGTTCAAAATTGAAAAAAGTGAAAGAATTGCGCACTGAGAGGTACAGTGATAATCACCAGGTTTAATCCATGAAATATATATATATACAAAAAAAAATATATATATATATATATATACATATATATATATATATATATATATATATATATATATTCACTGAAAAAACCATAGGTTATAGACCATATATAGTTAGGAATTAGCATTTACAAAACCTTGAAAATTCACTGAAAAAACCATAGGTTATACACCATATATAGTTAGGAATTAGCATTTAAAAAACCTTATTTTACTCACACAAAACCATTGAAATTCCATATATAGTTAGTTGTACTAACTATATATCGCGCACCCGCAATCCACTGCTGATCATGTCACATATTACATCATTCATGACATGGTCAGTGACATCACTGATGACATCACTGATGACATCTCAAATGACATCACTGATGACATCTCAAATGACATCACTGATGACATCACTGATGACAACATCCAGTGACTGTATTTTTCTGTAAAGTTAAAATCTGTCTTACATATTTAAGAATGAGTGGATGTATAAATGTCTGGATGAAGGATTTAGTAGGTGCATGACTGACTGTATGAGTGAGTGATTAAATGTGTCTCACTGAGTGCATGGGTTAGTGACTAAACTGTCTCAATTTGTGCATCATTATGTCTGTTGTTCTATAAACTGCTGCATGTGTTGATCATTAGCTATATGATTAACTATATGGGTTATTGATTGGTTGCCCAAGTATTTGTATGGGAGACTGAGAGTGTGTATGGGTGGCTGGGAGGTGTATGACTCTGTGCATAGATGTGTGAGCAGTTGATTCACTAGATGTATGGGTTCAAAAGTGCATGTGGAAACAGCTGTATGGGCGGTTGACTGTGTGCATGAGTGTATTGGTGAGTGAATGGATATCTCAGTGCTACATGTCAAAGTAAGTACATATGTAAAACACAGTACATGTGAGAGTTGACATATATAAATAACTGTGCAAAAGAGCCAGTGAATGTGTGAGTGGCTGTATGGATCATTGTGAACTTGTATCAGGGATTGTATAAGAGAGTAAATATGTGTTAGTATATGTTTGAATAAGTAAGGTGTGTATAACTGTATAGTTGAGGAAATGGAGGTGTGATTGATTCTTTGCATGACTGACTAGGTGTGTGAGTAACTCCATGGATGAGTGACAGTCTGTGAGTGTCTGTTTACACTGAGTGTATCTAAGGTTATATTAGAGTCTGAAGAGCTTCATCGTATTATCACATGAATGATGTCATCAGTGATGTGATCAGTAATGTCAAATGAGATGTCATCAGTGATGTCATCAGTGATGTCATTTGAGATGTCATCAGTGATGTCATCAGTGATGTCATTTGAGATGTCATCAGTGATGTCATCAGTGATGTCACTGACCATGTCATGAATGATGTAATATGTGACATGATCAGCAGTGGATTGCGGGTGCGCGATATATAGTTAGTACAACTAACTATATATGGAATTTCAATGGTTTTGTGTGAGTAAAATAAGGTTTTTTAAATGCTAATTCCTAACTATATATGGTGTATAACCTATGGTTTTTTCAGTGAATTTTCAAGGTTTTGTAAATGCTAATTCCTAACTATATATGGTCTATAACCTATGGTTTTTTCAGTGAATTTCATTGGTTTTTTAAAAGCTAATATCTATAGCTGTAAAATGTATTCTTCTTTAAATCCAAAAATATATTTTATATGTTTATTAATAATTTTTTTTAAAATATTTTTTTTGTTTCGCTCCCGGTCCGCGAACCGGAAAGCTTTCCGTTAGCTCAAATTGATGCCGCGACCCGGTCCGCGAACCGGTAAGAAATCAACATCGTGACGCGTCGCGAAAGCGCGACGTATCGCGTTGCCGCGTAATGCGTCTTATGACGTACCGCGTTAGCGCACCCGGAAGTGCCCCGGGGCGCGGACCGAGGCGCGAAACGCAGCTCCCCGGAAGCGATCCACGGCGCGTCGCGAAAGCGCGACGTATCGCGTTGCCGCGTAATGCGTCTTGTGACGTACCGCGTTAGCGCACCCGGAAGTGCTCCGGGGCGCGGACCGAGGCGCGAAGCGCAGCGACCCGGAAGCTAACCGGGGCGCATTCCGCAGCGCGTAACATGAGCGTGAGAGGTCATGTGACTTGTTAAAAAAACTTTTCATTGGTTCATTTCACTTTTGGTTTCATAATCATGTAAGGCTAGGTCAGGTGACCTAAAAATAACACTTTTCATTGGTTGAGAACTATTGTTTTTCCCAAATGATGAAAACCCCTCCTTCTTTCCTCACTCTGACTTTCATCATTGTGAGAGGAAGACCTTTATTAATACTTCAGAAATGGCTTCAGTAGTTGCTTCAGCTGGTGCACCCCCACCACCACCTCCACCTCCTCATGGGAAGAGAGGACCACCTCCCCAGGTCATGACCAACACCGAGGAGGAAGAGGAAGAAATGGAGGAAGAGGAGGGAGAAGAACCACAGTTCTTAGAAGAGTTGCCCCGGGTTTCCCATAAGAAACCCAGTTTCATCTGGCAGTTTTATTCAATCCCTCCTGGCCAAAAAAAAGTGAATGCGAGGTATGTCACCTGCCTCATCTGCAAAGATAAATTATCAAGAGGGACGGATAAGAAGTATAGTTATGGGAACTATACTATGCATAGGCACATGACCAGGAAGCATCCACTTAATTACAGCCGGGCGGAAATACGGGATTTGGAGGAAAATCCAACATCAGCTCCTGTGGCCAGATCAAGATCGTCAATTTCATTGACACCAGCAGAGGCACGGGAAACTGTGCCAAACATACAAGAGAATTTTGGCCACATGAAACATACTTGTATGCACTGTGGTGCGTTGATAGCATGTGGTAATATGAGTATAAATGCTATCAACCTGGCTTATGAACATCATAATTGCCCTAACCGCCCCCAGTAATTTTTTTTTTGCTCCTGTTGAGCCCTTTTCAATGCCTGTTTTTTGTTGTTTCCCCCCCACAAAAAAACCCAAAAAAATATAAAATCGTTCAAAAAATACAAAAAAAACAAAAAAATATTCCAAAAAATAAAAATATATATAAAACAACAAAAATATAAAAAAAAAGTTATTTTCAGAACTACCTCCCCTTTCAAAAAAAATTGCTAGAATGTTTAGCACTCTGGCAAGCTCTATTTCTTTTGGTTCGCTTCCCGGTTAGCTTCCCGGTACGCGGACCGGGAGCTAACCAAAAAAAAAAAAAAAAGAGTAAGTATAAGGAAAGTAAACAGAGAGTGATGTTAAAAGAAAGACAGCTATAGGGAGTAAAGAAGAGATACTGTTTAATAGATCTATTTACCGAAGAAAAGACGGAAGAGGGTATAATTGTGAAAAACAAAATAGATAAGGAAGTGATAGAAAAAAAAAGAGAGTATAACATTAACAAAGAAGAGTTTCTTGGAGAATGTGAGTGAATGTTCAAAATAAGATTAAAACATGGGGAATAACAGAGAGAAAAAATAGAAAACAGAAAACAAAAAATAACAGAAAAAGATTAATTGAAACAGCAAAGAAATGTAAGTAACATAGAGCCATATCATCAACATAGGCAATAAAAGTTTTGCAGCTTTTATTGGCAGAAATGTGTCGCTAAAGCCGCTTTTGCGGCAGAAAACTGCCGCTAAAACCACTTTTGCACCAGTTTTCTGCCAATAAAAACAGCAATATTTTATTGGCTGTGTTCATAATATGCCCCTTAGTGTGCTTCAACTACACAGAGAAAGCATTATGAACAAATAGTGATAGAGTGATCAGTCAAAGACACTAAGAGTAATAGAGACGGAGTGAGTGAACAAGAGTGAGGAACTATGAGAAGAGAGGGACTGAGAAAAAGAGTGGAAGGAGTTGAGTAAGTAGGTAATAGAGAAAGGAATGAGGGAAGTAGCAAAGGCAGGAAACTGAGGGTTAAAGAAATGAAGCAGTGGAACTAATAGAAGTTAAATGTGATAGAAATGTAACGAAAAGAGTACAAAACATTTACCTTATAATTGTCGTTAAATTACTCACTTTTTGTTTTTATACTTTCAATCTGTGAAAGAGAGAACAAACATTTGAAAAATATTAAAACATGTATTTAAAAATTACAAAAGACAAGGGAAAAGATTGAAGGACAAACAGTTTTTCAACAACTTTGACACTTACAGAAGCTTCTGCTTCTCCAGGCCCCCTACACAGTCCTAAAGATATACATTTTAAACTAACAGTATCTTGATGCAGATGAAGTGAGGCCTATCTTAAAACATGGTGCATCTTTTGCATTGCTGTTGTCTCAGAAAAGTGTCGCAAGGCACTAACATTTTAAATGATTGCTTCAGGATGCCAATAATATGTGTCCTATCCAGAGGTTTGTTTGAGGTGAGGCCTACTCAGGGTTGCAGATGAAATTTCGAGTTGTTGAAGAGAATAGAGGACATAATACATGTGAAGGTCTACCAATGAAGTGAGTCATGTCCACTGCACTCTTGAACAAAGTCCAAACCTCCTATGTTTCCCTGGACAGACCTAAACTTGATCTGCACAATGTGATTCGTAATGATAGGAAACACAGGTGATGTAATTGAAATACGTGCAATTTCTTTTGCTCATTTCACAATCACATCACTTGTGTTTCCTTTCCTTAGGTATCTCATTGTGCAGATGTAGTCCAGCATATGAAAGAGTACGCAGAAGTGCAGCACTGCATGCAACAACTTTGACACTTACAGAAGCCTCACCTTCTCCATGCGTCCTACACAGTTCTACATATACATCATAAATGCAAACAGTACAGAATTAATTATACATGTTAAATGGTTTATTTTTGCTGTTCTCAGAATGTATCAAAATTCACTAAAAACAGTGACTTGAAGGTATTCATCATATAACAGCGGGGAAAAAAAAACACAATCAAAATGATTGTGTTTAAAAAACCCATACAACATAACAAATCAGAATTCAGAACTCCTTAAAGTTAACTTACTTTCCATGACGTCAAAGGATGTCCTATGAACAGCTTACACTCTGTTGTGCTGTTATTACTTTCAGCCCGCCACTTTCTGAAAGAAAACCTCCATCGTTTTTAAAAACATGTTACATGCAATAAATGACTTCTTGCTCTCTACCACAAGTTTCCACAAAGCCAAATCTTGTCAGAGCCATTTATAACTCTTGGATTTCTTGTAAGCCAATCCCGTCATTTGGCATTTCTGCAACTTTCAGAATTAAAATGTTGAAGATCATTTTCACAATCCTGGAATAGTAATATCTTCCCCTTCTTGCTCAGTCATGTTCTACATTTCCTATGACACTGATACTGCTTACTATGAAGCAGACTTACACTACCTCTATGACTACTACAATTATTTAATTCTCTACATCACTTTTAATCACAAAGAAATGTAAAACAGTAGACAGCATTGCAGACTTACATTCCCTCTACTCTATGTTTTGATTGGCTGCTTCAATTAGCTTATAAAAAGAAATAGTTTTTCTGAACTCATTCAAAGTGCACTTATTTCTCCATGACGTCCAGTCTTATGGTTAGAAGTTATGTCTCTGAACTACACTTATCCTCAAGGCCAAATCGTGTAGGAGCCATTAGAACTTCTTGAAATTCCACAGAGCACATCCCGAGATTCTTTCCCTAAAATTTTGGTTTTAAAAACACCAGGTAAGAGTTTTTAAGGTCATGCGGCAATTTTTTTTTGAAAATTAAAACAGAATCATTGCAAAATGACCAGCCATTTCTAGACTTTAAATAAGCTGTGTAATGTCCTGATGTTATTGAAGGACCGTCATGATATATAATTGCTGCAGTTACAAAAGTCCTTCCTGATATTGACAACTGCGAAGCCACAAAATTTTTAATTAAAGTTGTCAATTTTGTTCCATCAGGCCTACATCGTTGGAACATTTAAATGACATACTGGCCATATGTTCGTATAAATAATGTGGACATCATTTCAGATTTACATTGGCTACACTACATGTTGTGATCAGCTGCTTTTACTAGCTTATTAAAGGAGACTGATTTACTGTCTGGCAAAGTTAAATATATAAATCTTTCTGAGTCTACACTAGTAGTACTTGATACCATACAGTTCTCGCAGTCATGCTGCCATTGATAAGAAAGCCCAAACAGCTGATCTACATCTACACCTTCAGCATGCAATACATCAAGCATATACATTAAAAACTCCTGACAATCTTGCTGAATATTTTGAGAGAATTGTGTTTGGCCTGAACATCTGTCTAACAGATTTCGAATTTCAGACACACTTTCTATGTTTGTTCTATCAGTGCTACATTTCTCTAACACAGAATTTAACAAACTGCAAAATCTTTGATCAGAATTGACCACAATCTCTTCTTTTACATTTTCTAGAGAAAACAAAACATTAACCACTACATTAGCATAGCAGTTGACACCAGAACTGTTTTCAAATTGAAAACCAACAACATCTTCAACAGAATTCTTTTTGTTTCTGCTTATAATTTCAGGTTCATCGACTTTTCGTCTTTTTGCTACAACCTCCCCAGTATTGGTTACATTTCTTCGTTTCCGGCCTACCACACGTTTCTCAAACAAAGGATATTGAGGCAAATGTGGCGCATACTCTCTTCTTAACCTATTGTATTCCTTAACACAATCTAGATCCGCACAAATGCTTGTGACATCACACTCAATCAAGTACAATCCCGATAAAGTTCTAACTCGTGACAATGCCACATATGCCATACCCTCCTTGAACACAGAACTGCCAATATTCACCAATGCACTGTCTACACTTAAACCTTGCGATTTATGGATTGTCACCGCATATGCCAAGCAAACAGGAAACTGCTTACGGCGAACATATAAGTCTTTTACAAGCAAAAATCTAGCAGAGCAACGACCAATTAGCTGTACTTCCTCAATGCCATCAAATTTAATTTTTAAAAATTCAATTCCATCTCTATTTCTGTATTTTACAAAATCAACAACATTACCCATTGATCCATTTACCAGACCTCTTTCAACATGTAAATTCCTTCTTAAAATTATACGGCAGTTCAAGCACACATTCAGAGTCTTTTCAAAACCTGCAGTTTTAGATATACTCTTCTCTAATGAATCCAATTTTGTTTTCAGATTCTCAGACAAAATAATTGTTGATCCCATATGCTCTACTCTGTCAATAGCTTCCAGTTTCACAATCTCTTGCTTTTCTAAATGCAACATTTTGTTGTTGAATTTGGCACATTCTGCAAGAGTTGGCATCAAACATATTCCAGATTTCTTCTCAGTAATTTTCTGAAAAATATTCTCAGGCACAACATCTTGTTCTGGATATAAATTTGACAGTAATCGTGCATGTAAAGCTTCTTTCCCATGCTCGGTCACTTTTCCAATTCTAACATCTTGTAGAATAGTCTTGTAAACTTCATCCTTCGCCTGACGCATATTTTCATGCAGTTCAGCATAATTGAAGTTTAACCATATATTGACGTTGCCAATGCTGCCTAGGCACTTCCTGGTATCTTCATGCGTGAGCATTTTGAACACAGGTTGCCCTTTCACTGGTGTCAGCTGCAGAAGATCTCCGCAAACAATGATGTGTTTGCCACCAAATAACACATCATACTCTGTTTTGAGAACTTCTTGCATTCTCAAATGCACAAAGGCAAGCATGACATTGGAAACCATGCTTACTTCGTCAATGATAAGAAGTTTCATTTTCCTCAAGATTCTTGAAACTTCAAAACAAGCATCTCCAGATAGCTTGTGATATTGTAATTTGTTGTCATGCTCCACTGGCAGCATCAGTAAACGATGTAAAGTAATCACTTTAATGTTATGTGCTGCCAGTCCAGTTGGAGCGGTGACAACACAAGACAGCGATGACTCTGTCCTTTCCTGCAAATAGCATGAAATTGCTTTAATGAGGAAACTTTTTCCAGTTCCCGCTTCTCCACTCACGTACAGTCGGACAGGCTTCAACGACGTACATGAGCACTCTTTCTTGTCATGACTTAATCCATGATCAATTTGCATGGTAACTTCGTCATATATTTTCCTCTGCTCAACGTTGAGTTGTCTTTCCAACTCTTCTAAGTTAACCGCATCCTCCTGAGCATGTGCCATGGCTCTTTCCACTTCATTCATAGCAGTGGCAGCTTCATTTTCGATAACAGGTCCTCCTAGTGGATCCTGACTCAATGAAGCAGAACTCTGACTGTCCTGAGAACTGTCTCTGGCAATCTCGGCTGCAATCATTGCTTCCTGCTCAATTTCCGCATTCAACATTTGTACATATTTGGGAAAAGCAGGACATTCTATGGTCTCCTTGGCGGCATTGAAAGAGTCTTCGTAACAGAGAAAATCTCCAAGCAGTTCCTCTTCTGCACGCTAAGGCTTGAAAAGTTGCAAAAGTGCTAAATAGAAAAACTCCTTTTTTTCAGGAGATTCGCCACTCAATTTTCGATGGTTTACCAAGTGGCATTTTCTTTGCTTGACCAGATATCCCTCACTTCCTATTACAGCATACACTCCTTTCTCAGTATCTTCTTTGATGTTCCTCTTGAATATGTAATTTTGCAGAACCTCATATAGACAAACATTCTCGAGGTGACTGCTTCGATTTGGATAATATGTATCCAACATGTTGGTCTTCAAAATGTCGGTACTGTTTGGCTTCTTTTCCGCCAAATACTCAATTTCCCGCACAGGTTTGAGAACTCGATTACGCGTTGCAGCAAGACCAAGACTCGCCCAAATGATACTCCTGGACTTGGCATAGAGACTTGCTGAAGACAACCGGTCAGAACATTCGTACGCTCCGATTTCTCGATGCGACAACATCTTCAGACTGAAACTGTACAACTTCTTGCTGAGGCTCTTTTCATGGGAAATGTCCTCCCACATATCCTTCAATTCTGTCTTCTCTTTTTTGGTGATGTAAGACGTCACATACCGAGCCACTGCCATACAGTTATCAGCCACAAACTGTATATCCATGTTAGCATTCCACATGGACAAAATCACCGGGTTGTAGTCGTTGATGTACTTGGACTCTTCGTTCCTCTTCAAATTGTATGTGTTTTTAGGTGATTTCTTCATCACATTATGTCGCAGCGAAGACATCAAACTGTTTACTCTTCCTTTAGAAATCACCGGTCGTGGAAAACCGAAACGACATTTGGTGTAGAACTTGTCCTTGTTTCGGAATTTACGACGACAGTACTTTCCACATCGATAGCTTTGGAAACGCAGAACTTTTTCTCTTAGGCTTTTCTTCTCCTTTGCGTTTGGAACAGCACACGTAGAATACTGTTGTATAAAACTCATCACTGAGTCTTCTGGATCCGTTCCAAATTTAGGTGCATCCTTGATCCACAGCAACATATGTATATGAGGAGCACCTCTTGCTTGGTACTCCTTTCTACAGAAGAAATCCAACACCTCTCCAAGAGGTGGATTCTTCTTATTCATGATGAAAGACATCATAGCTTCAAATCTATGATTGAAGTACCTACATACATTGACTGGATCCAAAGAGCACAGTTCTCCGGGTGTCTTGAATTCGATGTTTTCTACGTTAGCATTTGCCTCTCGTAGAAATTCAAGTAAGTCTTCCCAGCCATACTCGGCACAGCTCAGAGTGAGGAACCATGTGGGAGTACCTAAGTTCCTCAGCATACATTTTAAATCACCATGAGGACGGTACCAGTACTCATTAGTACCACGCTGACACGCCATGAGATTAATCAGGTGAGAATCCAAAATACTGTCTTGGACATTGACTTTATCCATAAAGTCACTTGCCGAAATGTTTTGCATGTGTATACAACTTTTCAAGATGTGGTTCACTGCATATGACAGTCCAGACAGATCGCTTTCAAACAGGAGATGAAACAAATAGGGAATGCATTGTCAAAACCTAGGATCTCCTGCATACAATCGCAAAGTCCGGTATTCAGAAGCAGGAATTTGATGAGGTCGCTCATCATATCTTCCTCCCTGACCTGTTGGAAAAAGCTGTGGGAAACACCGAGCTTCCAAACTTTCCTCCCAAACACTAATGGGACTCCCTTTGGCTTGTTTCATTTGAAACAACTCAATAGCATTCCCCATGACTTCCTTGGAATGCAAAGGATGAACACTATAATGTTCATATATTTCTTCACTAGTAGAAGTTTCTACTTTCTCAATTTGACCAGCACACAAATCGCTATCCTCTTCCTCACTTACTTCCTCTTCTGCAACATATACATTCTTATAGTATTTATTATTTTTTTTCAAATACAATGTTGCCTTTTTAACTTTCCTAACATCTACTAAATCTTGCCATATTTTCTTATTCTTTGTCGGAACCCCATTAACTAAGATAACCAGAGGTTCCTCGTCCACTTTTTCTACTCCAATTGTGTTAATGTTTTTCTTCAAATCTAGAGGCAAATAAACAACTCTTCCCTTTAATCCTCTCTGTAAATCTGATGGAGGCAATTTCCCTGTCTTTGGCTCCATTCTTACAATAGCCTGAAAGGGATGGATACTTTGAATCAAAATAGATTCCTAAGTATTTAAATCCTTCAATTCAGAAGGAATCTCAACCAATTCCAGATTATTATGAACTGCTCTAGCAGGCATCTGGTTTTGATTTAATTTGCAACAACAATAAGTACACACACGTTGATCCAATCCCAAATCAAAACAATTTTCTACCATCAAGTATGTTGCAAAATCCTTCCATTCACTATTATTTTCCCTTTCACTTTTTGCATATAAATCCACTAACTTAGTCTGATTCTTATAATAAGTGCGTCGACAACACACACAAGTGAAATTGGGCCTCTCACTTGATTTGACCTGAAACGTGGCAATTTCCCTCTGGAAATTATCTGTACTGGAAACCTGTACACTATCTTCCACATTGCCCGCTTCTTCTTGGTCAATTTCAACATTCTCCTCTTTACTTCCAAAGTAACAAAACTCAATTTCTTCACATATATTCTTCACATCTATTTCAGAACCATGCAAAAGAGCAGCACATAATTTTTTAAGCATAATTGCTGGACTCTTAGCATAATACAACATTCTAACTAATTTCCTCACTTTATTATGATGCACTGCTAGCATCCTGAAATGATGAAAAACACTCTGGCATACTCTCCTGGAAAGACAAGCCAGTGAATGACCATGCAAACCTGTCACTTCTCTCACTCTGCAAGGATCTAATTCTTGCAACAACCTTATTTTCTGCTTCAAACTTTTCTTATTAAATGACCGTACAAAATCACAAAGCAAATTGATGGAATCCTGTCGCACACTGCAAATACTACTACACTTCCAGGTGTACACAGGACCCTTAGCACGTCTTCCTAAAACCTCATTACCTAACACCTCTTCTGCCTCTGTTGTCACAAGTTTTTCTTTTTCAACTGGACAACCATCTTTCACTTCATAAGCACGACCACTGGTGTCAACTGCATGCACCAAATCATTATCCTGGAAATAACTCTCCTCATTAAAAAATGCCTCACAGCTTGAACTATGCATCCATTCTCCAGAAAAAACTTCAAAAAAATTACTACGATTAACTATTCTCTTCCATCTACTATTTCTTTTGAAATCATAAATTGCCTTGTTTAGCTTCCTAATTCTATTGATTATCAAAATAAATAACTTACGTTTAATTTCAAATGCCTGATCAATAACTTTCTCAACTTTTTTTTTTCTCTTATAAAAAACCACTTTCTGTTGACCTTTCTTAATATTTTTTAACAAATTGCCAATTATCCTGTTGCGGAACATTCGTTTACGAATGTCCCTAAACTGTTGTTTCCTTCTACTATCATGCACAGAGTTATCTCTTGCTCTAGCAGTAACATTTTTGATTGGCCTTTCCTTTCCATTTGAATTGTTTCTCTTTTTCTGGACTGAAACATTTTCTGTAGTAATATTTTTTTTACTGCAAATATTTCTTATGAATGTTTTTGTACTCTTACCCGGTGCTTTCTTGTTGACTTGACAAATCTTTTTGTTAGAGGACTGCTGCTTTTTTCAATCACCTGCTGTCTTTGACGTTTTGCAGCCTTTCTCAGTCTTTCTTTCGTTGGCATGGTGAAATGTTGAAATGATCTGCAGTTGAATCTGTGGTAAAATATATTAAAAAATGTTATTAACCACTATTACCCAACAGTACATCAATAACAGTAATCAAAAACTTAAAACACTACTTTACATTTTTACATATAAATTTTTTTAGTGCATGGCAATTTTAGAATACAGAAATAGCAGAAAAGAAATGGAATTTATAATCATGTTACCTGTGCTATCTTATATGTGAATCTGATCTAATTTTATGAGCATATTTTAATATTTTATTGAAGACACTACACATAACCTGTTTTTGAAGGTGTCTTTATTTTTAAATTAAACGGTTTAAATTTTTACTATACATTTTTAAAATAAATGTTTATAGTTCCATAGGCTCAAGCAGGTCAGCTTCCCACCCTATGTCATATAATTCGGACAAATCTGCATCCTCATCACGTTCTTCTTCATCCTCAGGATTTAAATTATCCAAGGGATCAACATCCACTGATGTTTCAATTACAAGTTCAATGATGAGGTCAAAATCAACTGATTGCAGATTATCGCTCATGTTGATGTTGTCTTTATCTTTAAAGAAAGATACCAACAATGAGATGTTGCAGAGTAAGAGACAAATCTCAGAGATTATAATAGTAAAATTGTTTAACAAGAGTAACATTTTGCAGATATTATTTAGCCATGTCCAGCGATGCTGAGCAGGTGAAGCCTATGTCTAATTTTTCAGTGAACAGGACTCATCTCTTCTTAACCTTGGATAAGCCTCACCGACTCTGTGTCCCCTGCACATACTTAAATGTAAAGGGGCAGATTTATGTTAAATGGCACATCCCCAGGCATGCACCAGTTAACGTGCACCGCTGCTCTGCCACCCATGGTGTGCCGCATTTACAATCAGATAGGAGAAAGCTGCGTCAAAACCCTGCGCCTGCTTTAAGCAGGCATAGGTCTTGATGCAACATTGTGGAGATGGGGCACCTCTGAGCCTTGCTGGAGCTGCATCACACTTGCAATACAACTCCAGCAATGCGCCACCTTTACAGCACCGATACGTCACGCATCTGTGCCATTTTTGCCCCATGCTGCGCCGCATTGTAAATGCAGCACACCATGGGTGGCGGAACAGCGGCGCAGGATGACTGGCACATCCCTGGTGATGCGCCAGTCATCATAAATCTATCCCTAAGCTTCTTATCTTGTTACAGATGAACCGCCATATGTATCATCAAACTATTTTGCATTTCCTAAATAGCGAATTTTAAGGAATAAATAGCAATTCTTTACCATTCCTAATTTGCAATGAGCAAATTGCTAATTGCAAATTACCCATTCATTTCCATGGGCCAGGAGGCCCATAGGAATGAAGGTGCAATTTGCGATTAGCAATTAGCTCATCGCAAATTAGGAATTTTTTCAAGGGTGCAGGGGTGTCTCAAGAACACCCTGCTGCACCCCCTGAAAAATAAATTTGGGGGCATATGGCGCACATACATGCCCTAAGGGCATGTATGGGCGTCATATGGCACCTTTTGTTTTTTGGAAAAAAAGCTTTTTGAAAAGAATTCGCAAATTACCACCAACTAGAAGTTGGTGGTAATTTGCAAATCCTTAATGGCATTTTTTGCATATTTTTTGTTTGATACATTGCATTTAAGGAATCGCAAAATTTGCAAATCCTTCAGTGCAATCACAAAATAAGGAATAGCAAATATTGCTATTCCTTATTTTGCATCAAACTTGTTTGATACATACCATTTGTCTAATTAGCATTCGCAAAGGCCGAAATTTGCAGAATTTTGATCTTTGCGAATGCTAATTAGCTTGATACATATGTCCCAAGTGAGGCCTGTCTTGCAACATGGTGCATCTTTTGCATCACTGCTGCATCAGTTTCATGTGGGACGTTTTTTTTACACCATGACACATCTGCCTAAATGCATCAATTTGTAATTTTGTCGCCTCATAGCAAATCTTTTGCACCGCCGCTGCATCATAAAAGTGACGCACAGTGGCGCAAAAGAGGCATACACCTATCATAAATCTTTCCCTTGCATTTTAAATGATTAATCCAGGATGACGATAAGGTGTGGCCTATCCAGAGGTTTGTTTAAGGTGAGGCCTACTCAGGATTGCAGATTAAAGTTACGCTTGATGAAGAATACAGAGGAGATAATACATGTAAAGGCCTACCAATGAAGTAAGTAATGTCCACTTTATTGCGCCAGTCATCATAAATGTATCCCTAAGCTTCTTATCTTGTTACAGATGAACCGCCATATGTATCATCAAACTATTTTGCATTTCCTAAATAGCGAATTTTAAGGAATAAATAGCAATTCTTTACCATTCCTAATTTGCAATGAGCAAATTGCTAATTGCAAATTACCCATTCATTTCCATGGGCTAGGAGGCTCATAGGAATGAAGGTGCAATTTGTGATTAGCAATTAGCTCATCGCAAATTAGGAATTTTTTCAAGGGTGCAGGGGTGTCTCAAGAACACCCTGCTGCACCCCTGAAAAAGAAATTTGGGGGCATATGGCGCACATACATGCCCTAAGGGCATGTATTGGCGTCATATGGCACCTTTTGTTTTTTGGAAAAAAAGCTTTTTGAAAAGAATTCGCAAATTACCACAAACTAGAAGTTGGTGGTAGTTTCCAAATCCTTAATGTCATTTTTTACATATTTTTTGTTTGATACATTGCATTTAAGGAATCGCAAAATTTGCAAATCCTTCAGTGCAATCGCAAAATAAGGAATAGCAAATTTTGAATTAAGGACATTTTAAGTCATTTCCACATGTGCAGTGTTTTCAAATTTTGATTTGAAAATCGTTTTTAGGGAAAAGGAATGGTTTGTAAATTTATGACAAGGACATAATGGTGTATGCTTCTTTATAAGGCATTTCACTGTCTCTGATGTCATTTTTCCCATATTACATTATAAGACCTTTCCCCATGGAGCACATTCCTTGTAAATATGTTCCCACCTGTGCATGGTGAATTTAGATTTTGACTGTTTGAGTCACATAGCCATGTTAAAAGTGACCCAAAAAAATTGCAAAGGCTTTAAAAAAACACTTTCATGTGTCTTAAGGACATTTTAAGTCATTTCCCCATGGGCAGTGTTTTGTAAGTGGCGCAAAAGAGGCATACACCTATCATAAATCTGTCCCTAGCATTTTAAATGATTAATTCATGATGACGATAAGGTGTGGCCTATCCAGAGGTTTGTTTAAGGTGAGGCCTACTCAGGATTGCAGATTAAAGTTACGCTTGATGAAGAATACAGAGGAGATAATACATGTAAAGCTCTACCAATGAAGTAAGTGATGTCCACTTCATTGCGCCAGTCATCATAAATGTATCCCTAAGCTTCTTATCTTGTTAGAGATCAACCGCCATATGTATCATCAAACTATTTTGCATTTCCAAAATAGCGAATTTTAAAGAATAAATAGCGATTCTTTACCATTCCTAATTTGCGATGAGCAAATTGCTAATTGCAAATTACCCATTCATTTCCATGGGCCAGGATGCCCATAGGAATGAAGGTGCAATTTGCGATTAGCAATTAGCTCATCGCAAATTAGGAATTTTTCCAAAGGTGCAGGGGTGTCTCAAGAACACCCTGCTGCACCCCTGAAAAAGAAATTTGGGGGCATATGGCGCACATAAAAATTAACAACATTCCTTTACCTCAAAAACGATTTTCAAGTCATAATTTGAAAACACTGCCCACAGGGAAATGACTTAAAATGTCCTTAAGACACATGAAAGTGTTTTTTGAAAGCCTTTGCAATTTTTTTGGGTCACTTTTAACATGGTTATGTAACTCAAACAGTCAAAATCTAAATTTACCATGCACAAGTGTAACCATATTTACAAGGAATGTGCCCCACGGAGAAAGGTCTTTTAATGTAATATGGGAAAAATGACATCAAATGTCCTTAAGACACATAAAAGCGTTTTTTGATTGCCTTTGCAGCATGTTTGTATCACTTTTAACATGGCTATGTAACACAAACATTCAAAATCTAAATTTGCCATGCACAGGTGGGAGCATATTTACAAGCAATTTGCGCCACAGAGAAAGGTCTTACATTGAAATGGGAAAAATAACATCAGAGACAGTCAATTGCCTTATAAAGAAGCATACACCATTATGTCCTTGTCATAAATTTAAAAACAATTCCTTTTCCCCAAAAACGATTTTCAAATCATAATTTCAAAACACTGCACATGGGAAAATTACTTAAAATGTCCTTAAGACACATAAAAGCGTTTTTTGATTGCCTTTGCAGCATGTTTGTATCACTTTTAACATGGCTATGTAACACAAACATTCAAAATCTAAATTTGCCATGCACAGGTGGGAGCATATTTACAAGCAATTTGCGCCACAGAGAAAGGTCTTACATTAAAATGGGAAAAATAACATCAGAGACAGTCAATTGCATTATAAAGAAGCATACACCATTATGTCCTTGTCAGAAATATTATAACCATTAATTTTCCTCAAAAACGATTTTCTAGTCATAATTTGAAAAGACTCCACAGCTCCTATGCAGAAAAACACCCTGTCAGTACTAATACTTCACATTTTCTCCAATTACATTTTCTCAAAGAAACAAAATCTATTTGTAAAACACTTGAGACAAAGCAACATTTGAAAAACACAACTTTCTTCATAATTTTCTCCTTAAAGCACACTATTCTCTATCTAAATTAAAGAAATATTTTCTCACCTTAGCAAATACTTTGAGTTTGAAAACAGTCTCAGAAACACACCAATTTGTCTTCAGCAGAGCAAAAGGTATGCACTCCAGAGTCTGCAGCTATCAAAAGCACAGAAATGCTGTAATTCTTCACACATATCTCTCATGTCACCCAATCAAAACTCTTCCTTCACTTTTTTTCAAATGAAAACCCTTCCCCCCTCTGCCATTTCATGCCTTTTCTGCATGGCAACCACCTCTTGGAAGACCTCTGGTGTTTGCAAGTTCACACAACAATGTTGCAATTGAACTCTGAACTCTCAGTGCACCTGCGTATCCACTGCAATCTTTCGTTTAATGATTTTTTATTGACCATTCAAAATACATCTTTCAAAGAACTCATCCATGCACCCTAACTTTCTGTTTTCAGCAATCAAAATCCACCAATCACTGTTACTGCTTCATTAACACAGAAACTCCACAGTTTTTTTCATTTTAAACTCTCATTTTTTCAACTGCCATTTCATTGCCACACTTCATCTGACTGCAGCAGAACCTTCTCTCACCATGTTTTCTGTCTGGATTGTTGGACATAGTTATATCCACTGGGCTCACAGGTATGCTAAGAACAGAAATTTACCTAACCTCAATTTACAAGATGTGGAAATTAAGTGGTTTGGCCACAGAGGATTAAAATGTCACCAATTGATACCATTGGTGAAAACCTTTATGCATTTGCCAAAACCTGACCTGTTAATTGTGCACTGTGGAGGTAATGATTTGGGCACTTTGACTGGGGTAGGTCTGGAAATGCTTTTAAAGGACACCTTTGAGCAATTGATGGCACTTTTTCCTCAAACTGCCTTGGTATATTCAAATATATGCCAAAGACAGAAATGGAGGTGGTCAAACCAATTTTGTCCACAAATTGAGAAGTCGAGGAAGCATGTAAACAAATCTGTTTCAGCTTACATGAGAGACCATGGAATGGGCTCCATGTACAACAATAACTTGCGTTACTACATGCAAGATATCTACAGAGGAGATGGAGTTCACTTCTCAGATGAGGGCAACAGAATTTTCATTCTGAATTTAAGACTGTGCATTGGTACCTACTTATAAGTACCTAAATGTACCATAAACCCAAAAGCTCTTCTCAGAGCTACCCTACATCTGATCACTCACAATTATTATTTTACTCTAACATTTTTCACTAATTTTCAAAAAAGTACGCTCCCTGGGGCGCTACCCGGTACGCGAACCGGGAGCTAACCTTGCTAAATTTAAAAAAAACAATTTTTTTTTCCGCACATATGGGCCTCCTCAGCCACCCTCAGAAAACCTAGGGGGTCAAGATAAGTCTACCGTGCCCCCTTCTACCCATTCTGAACATTATTTGCCCTCCATCTTATATCTTAATTCGACCGAAACACAAAATGGTGGACTCCCGTAACGCTTAAGGTTCGCGAACCGGGGCGCTCAACAGTTCGCGTACCGGGTCGCTCCCTGGTAAGCGCACCATCAAAAAAGGTGGGAAAGTAGTTTACAGAAAAGCCACTGGAGACAATTTCACCAAATATAGATTAGCTCATACTACATACCAATCCCTACCATTTTCACAAATTTGATTGGAATTCCATTTAACCATTTAGCCTGTAGACCTCTCTAAATACCCTGAGGTAAATTACTTCTCAAAACACATCTGAAGTGTTGGAATTGACAACCAATGAAAATGTTACTTTCATTTTCTACTTTTTTTACCTGACATTTGATTGGTTATGTACCTGAATATATATAAAGAAAGAGAGAGAAACACAGCCATTTTGACTACTACTTCCTGAATTACATTGCAAGATCATTTTCACTCACAACTTAAACTTGTTTTTAGAAGGTGAGATATTATTTTATAAATTTGAAAACATTTTCAGATAGTTATATACTATCCCTCTGTAAGAGTTAGACATTGAGAAAGGCTTCTTTATTATAATTATGGATTGATTTAGGTTTCTGTGGTATAATTATGAATTTACTTAGGCTTCTTCACAGGCACTTTTTAATAGTACTACTTCACGCCTGAAACCATACAGTGCCAATAGATTACTTCTCTGTTATAAACTCACAAGTACCTGTCTGAACTTAAACCCAACAGTGTCCTATCACTACTGATATATTTATTTTTTATGCAAATTACAGCAATAAAATGGAAGGTGAGCAGAATGTTTCCTTCGAAATTGTTCTGGACAGCAACAATGAACAAGTTATGGAACCCATTGATGACTTAGAATTCATGGATGAGTCACGGGACTATGAATTACTTCAATGTGTAGAATCTGTCGATCATTTACTCCATTATGATGACGGTCAAATGTGGGAACTTATGTTCACTCAACAAGAGGACATATCGGACAGTCAAATGCTAGACGTTCTATTAAATTTTGAAAAACAATCTGAAAAATAAAATTGTATGTAAAATAAAAAAATTGTTTGAGTCTTTAATCATTTTTATATGTAATTCATAAACTAGTTAAATGTTAGAAATGTTATTAAATTTTGAAACACAATCACAATAATAAATAATTGCTTAAAAAATAAAAAAATTAAAAAATAATCAACAAAACCAACAATCAATTAACATACAGTATTTGAAAAGTCTATCATTCATTTTTCATTATAGTACGCTGCCCAGAACGCTTCCCGGATCGCGGACCGGGCGCTACCCACGCAAAAAAACAAAAAAAAATTATTTTGTTTTTGCCCCGCGGGGCCCTTTTAAAGCCTCCACATTAAACCTAGGGGGTCAGGGAGGATATACTATGCCCCCTTATGGTCATTTCCCCCTTTGTTTTGGCCTCCTCTTGTCTCTCGATCCTACCGAGAGACAAGATGGCGGCCGCTCCGGACTGTTTAGAATGTTGACAGACACCGGAGAGCCAATCAGCTTCGCTACGCGAAGTTCCGGTACGCGTAAAGTCCGCGAACCGGAGCGCTGCCCGGTCCGCTGTTACAGATATATATCTTTTTTTGAACATTAATTTCTCAAAATCCACTGAAGCACATATATTGAGACCTAGCAAAGGCACATCAGGCTACCAGTCCCTACAATTTTGCCAAGTTTCGTGGAAATCCATTCAGCCGTTCGGGCTAAAAGTGAGGCCAACCGCCCTATGGAAAACTCAATGTTAAAAACACGTTTTGGGACCCCCCTTTTTTCTCGGCCCCCCCTTGACAAACCCCCCCCAAATTTCCAGGGGCTGCTCAGAAACAAAATGTTCCATTTTCCAGAAAATTTCAGCCAATTCCGTCCACAAACGCCAAAGTTGTTAGACATAGAATTTTCAAAAATCCCATAGGGAAAAAATCCTAACTATATATACCTACTGGCGACCGCCAGTAGGTAATATATATATATATATATATATATATATATATATTCTCCATTGCTGGTTCCTTTTTGCCACTCATGCAGAGCTCGGAATGGGTGCGGCGCCCTGCAGCTGAACCACGCTGCTAATCTATTTGCACTGTTCCCTCTCAAAGGGACAAAATGGGTCGCACTCCACGGGCCAGTTTTGCAATTTTTATTTTTTCATATTCCACAAACTCAGGCAGATGTTAAGACCTACGCGTTTCGGTATTACAAATACCTTGTTCACGAAACGCGTAGGTCTTAACATCTGCCTGAGTTTGTGGAATATGAAAAAATAAAAATTGCAAAACTGGCCCGTGGAGTGCGACCCATTTTGTCCCTTTGAGAGGGAACAGTGGCAAATATATATATATATATATATATATAATCTGATAGATTTCACTGCGTCACTATTACGAGGCTTTCTGCGGAGAAATGACCCCTCTGTGTACATTACACCTGACAGAGGTATAATGTGGCGCAGAGGTTTAAAAAGTGACGCATCTACCTACATGCGTCACTTTTAAAATATGGCGCAACAAGGCACATGTTTTATGCCACCGATGCGTCACAAAAAGTGACGCATCAGCAGTGGAAAATTGATGCAGGGTTTTATAAATGTTGTGCTCCCCTGGACAGGCTTCATCACATCTGCACTCTTGCTTAGGCCTCATAATCTTTTTTTAGAATAACATTTGAAAAACAGAGAAAAGGTCATATGTATAAGCTTTTCATTGCACTACTGAAACATTTTTGGGGCAAATTAATGTCTTTTACATTTTTGAGAAAGAATAAATAGTGTGTGCATGATTACATAAAAAAATTTGACCTTTTCACAATCATGTCACCTGTGTTACCTCACATTAGGAAGTAGATTGTGCAGATGAGGTGAGGCATGTCCAGAGGGGCAGAGGAGGTGAGGCCTGTGTTCAAGACTGTAGTGGGAGAGAGGCTTTTCTTGGAGAGCGTAGGTGGTGAGACCTGTGTCTAAGAGTGCAGTGGACTCGGCTTCATGAAGCCTATCCCCCACTGCACTCTTAGACACAGGTCTCAAGTTCTTTGCACCCGTGGACAGACCTCTCTTCTACTACACTCTTCAATAGAGGCCATACCTCTTGTGCACCCCTAGACAATCCTTACCTCATCTGCAACCCTGAATAGACTTCAACTAATTGGCATGCTTAGACATGCGTCACCTCATCTGCACCTCCTTACCATCAATTATACTCAATACATTGAGGCCTGTTCAGAGGACAGAGATGAGGTAAGGCTTGTCCAAGGGTGAGAGGAGCTTAGTCCTCTTCACTGTAGTCAAGGACACTGAATGGTTGTACATAGGACCTGCACTGTGTGTCTAAAATGTTATTTAAAAAACGATTTTGGTGGAAAACAATGACTTTTAGTTTTTTGAGAAGGAATAAATAGTGTCTGCATGATTAAATACATATATTTCATCTTTTCACAATAATGTCACCTGTGTTACCTTAGATTAGGAAGTAGATTGTGTAGATGAGGTGAGGCATGTCCAGAGGGACAGACGAGGTGAGGACTGTGTTCAAGACTGTAGTGAGAGAGAGGCCTTTCCAGGAGAACATAGGTGGTGAAGCCTGTGTGTAAGAGTGCAGTGGACTAGACTTCATGAAGCTTATCTCCTACTGCACTCTTAGACACAGGTCTCACTTTCTTTGTACCTGTGGACATACCTCTCTTCCACTACACTCTTCAATACAGGTCTCACCTCTTCTGCACCCTTGGAGAATCCTCACTTGATCTGTAACCCTGAATAGACCGTTTGCTTTTTGTCATTGCTTTGTTGTTTGATAATAGTGGTCTATAATGTGCTATTTTTTTCTTTAACACAGATTGAAATCAAGATTTCAAGAGTAAGAAAAGATGCCCTCAAGGCAAAGAAGAAGGAAAAATGAAATACGGTTACAAACAAAAGCAGCAACGGAATTACAGCACTCTTCAACAACAAATACTTCAAAAAACAGGAACAAAGCTACTGGTAAGACAACTAAGTCTTTCTTACGGAACATATGTAGATAAAAAAAAATGTTGGACAGCATGTAGAAAAAGAGAATGAGAGAGTAAATTTGAAAAGGAAGGAGAGACCCTCAAAGAATCCTACAACTGGAGCAGGAGAGAATAACATGTATAGGAATAGAAGGCAGAATCAGTTTAGAGACATTCGTAAACGAATGTTTCGCAATAGGGTGGTTTTAAATTTGTTAAAAAACATTAGGAAAGGTAAACAGAGAGCTGCTTTTTATAAGAAAAAGAAAAGTGTAGAGAAGATTGTTGATCAGGCTTTGGAAGTTAAGAAAAAAATATTTATTTTAATAATTAATAGAATTAGGACACTTAACAAGACAATTGATGTTTTCAAATCAAACAGTAGATGGAAAAGAGTAATTAATCGGACTAATTTTTGTAAAGTTTTTTCAGGAGAATGGATGCACAGTTCAAGTTGTGAGTCATTTTTTTATGAGGAGAGTTACTTCCAGGAGAATGATTTAGTGCATGCAGTTGACACCAGTGGTCGAACGTATGAAGTGAAAGACAGTTGTCCGATTGAAAAAGAGAAACTTGTGCCTAGAGAACCAGAAGAGGTGTTAACTGATGAAGTTTTAGGGAGACGTACTAAGGGTCCAGTGTACACTTGGAAGTGTAGTCGTGTTTGTAGTGTGCGACAGGAATCAATTGATTTGTTTTGTAATTTCTCACATACATATAGTAAGAAAAGTCTAAAGCAGAAAGTGAAGTTGTTGCAAGACTTAGATCCTTGCAGAGTGAGAGAAAACACAGGTTTGCAAGGGCATTCACTGGCTTGTCTTTCTAGAAAAGTCTGTCAGAGTGTTTTTCATCATTTTAGGATGTTAACAGTGCATCATACCAAAATGAGGAAATTAGTGAGAATGTTGTATTATGCAAACAGTCCAGCACTTAAGCTTAAACAATTAACCAGTGCTCTTTTGCATGGAACTGAATTAGATGTGAAGAAGATTTGTGAAGAAATTGAGATTTGTTATTTTGGTGAAAAAGAGGACAGTGTAGAAATTGACACAGCAATTCAAGTTAATGTGGAAGACAATGTACAGATTTCAAGTACAGAAAAGTTTGAGCAGGAAATTACCAGGTTTAAGGTGAAATCAAGTGAAAGGCCGAATTTTACTTGTGTGTGTTGTCGACGAAGTCATTATAAGCATCAAACTAGATTAGTTGATTTATACGTAAAAAGTGAAAAGATAAATATTTATGAGTGGAAGGATTTTGCAACTTATTTGTGGGTGGAGAATTGTTTTGATTTGAGTTCTGATCAGCGTATTTGTAAATATTGTTATGATAAATTAAATCAAAACAGAATGCCTGCTAGAGCTGTTCATAATAATCTGGAGTTGGTAGACATTCCACGTGAATTGATGGATTTAAATACATATGAGTCTATTTTGATTCAATGTGTCCATCCTTTTCAGGCAATTGTTCGCATGGAGCCTATGATAGGGAAATTGCCTCCTACAGATTTGCAGAGAGGATTAAAGGGAAGAGTTGTTTATTTGCCTCTAGATTTCAAAAAAAAATATTGATACAATTGGTATAGAAAAAGTAGAAGAGGAACCTTTAGTTATTCTAGTTAATGGGGTTCCGACAAAGAGTCAGAAAATCTGGCAAGATTTAGTGGATGTTAGGAAAGTCAAAAAGGCAACGTTGTATTTAGTCAAAAACAATGAGTATTACAAAGATGTATGTGTTGCAGCAGAGGAAACAGCTGCAGATGAAGACAGTGATTGTTCAGGCGGCCAAATTGAAAAAGTTGATGTGTCTAGAAGTGAAGAAATATATGAACATTATACTGTTCATCCTTTGCACTCCAAAGAAGTAATGGGGAATGCAATTGAATTGTTTCAAATGAAAGCAGCAAAAGGAAGTCCCATTAGTGTATGGGAAGAAAGTTTAGAAGCTCATTGTTTTCCACAGCTATTTCCAACAGGTCGAGGTGGACGATATGATGATCGACCACTTCAAATTCCTGCATCTGAATATCGAACTGTAAGATTATATGCTGAAGATCCAAGGTTTCGTCAATGCATTCCCTATTTGTTTCATCTACTGTATGAAAGTGACTTGTCTGGGCTTTCTTATGCAGTAAACCATATACTGAAAAGTGGAGCACATTTGCAAAATGTTTCGGCGAGGGACTTTATGGAGAAAGTGAATCTGCAAGATAATATTTTGGAATCTCATTTAATCAATCTCATGGCATGTCAGCATGGTACAAATGAGTATTGGTTCCGTCGTCATGGGGAATTGAAATGTATGCTAAGAAACTTAGGAACTCCTACTTGGTTCCTCACTCTTAGCTGTGCTGAGTATGCATGGGACGACTTACTTCAATTTCTACGAGAGGCAAATGCAAATATTCAAAATATAGAATTCAAAACTGCTGGAGAACTGTGTTCTTTGGATCCAGTGAATGTGTGCAGATATTTCAATCATAGATTTGAAGCTATGATGTCTTTTATTACCAACAAAAAAAATCCTCCCCTTGGAGAGGTTTTGGATTACTTTTGGAGAAAGGAGTATCAAGCAAGAGGTGCTCCTCATATACATATGTTGTTGTGGATTAAAGATGCACCCAAATTTGGAACAGATTCGGACGAGACAGTGATGAGCTTCATTGAAGAGTATTCAACATGTGCTGTTCCAAAAACTACCGAAGAAAACAGTTTAAGGCAACAAGTTTCACGCTTTCAATCCCATCGTTGTGGGAAGTATTGTCGTAGAAAATTCAAAAACAAGGAAAAGTTCTACACAAAATGTCGTTTCAGCTTTCCACGACCAGTGATTTCTAAAGGAAGAGTAAATAATTTGATGTCTTCTCTACGACATACTGTGACGAGGAAATCACCCAAAAATACATACAATTTAAAAAGAAATGAAGAGCCCAAGTACATCAACGACTACAACCCAGTGATTTTGTCCATGTGGAATGCTAACATGGATATTCAATTTGTTGCTGATAACTCTATTGCTGTGGCTCGATATGTGTCGTCTTACATCACAAAAAAAGAAAAGACAGAACTGAAGGGAATGTGGGAGGACATTTCACATGAAAAGAGTCTAAGCAAGAAATTATACAGTTACAGTCTGAAGATGTTGTCGCATCGAGAAATTGGAGCATATGAATGTTCTGATCGATTGTCATCAGCACGTCTCTATGCCAAATCTAGAACCATCATTTGGGTGAGTCTAGGTCTTGCTGCAACACGAAATCGAGTTTTGAAATCTGTACAAGAAATAGAGTATTTGGCAGAGAAAGAACCAGAAAGTACAGATATTTTTAAGACAAACATGTTGGATACATACTATCCAAATAGAATAAGTCATCTTGAGAACAGTTGTTTGTATGAAGTGCTGCAAAACTATATTTATAAGAGAACCATCAGAGAAGATATCAACAATGGAATATATGCTATCATTTGGTGTGAAGGATGTCTAGTGAGACAGAAAAAAGGCCATTTGATTAATCATCAAAAATTGAGTTGCGAAAATCCAGAGAAAAGGGAATTTTACTATTTAGCTCTTTTGCAACTCTTTAAGCCATGGTGTACAGAAGAGGAACTACTTGGTGATTTTCTCTGTTATGAAGATTCTTTTAATGCAACCAAGGATACCATAGAATGTCCTGTTTTTCCAAATTATCTGCAAATGTTGAACGAAGAAATAGAGCAAGAAGCCAAAATTGCTGCAGAGATTGCTAGAGACAGTTCTCAAGACAGTCAGAGTTCTGCTTCATTGAGTCAGGATCCACTTGGAGGACCAATTATCCAAAATGAAGCTGCCACTACCATGGATGAGGTGGAAAGAGCTATGGAACAAGCTCAAGATGATGTAGTTAACTTAGAAGATTTGGTGAAACAACTAAACCTTGAGCAGAAACAGATATATGACGAAGTCACAGAACAGATTGAACATGGATTCACTCATGAGAAAAAAGAGTGCTCATGTACATCATTTAAACCAGTCCAACTGTACGTAAGTGGAGAAGCGGAAACTGGAAAAAGTTTTCTGATTAAAGCAATTGCAACTTATCTGCAGAAAAGGACTGAATCACCGCTATCTTGTGTTGTTACCGCTCCAACTGGGCTGGCAGCACATAATATTAAAGGGATTACTTTACATCGTTTACTGATGCTGCCAGTGGAGCATGATAACAAATTGCAATTTCACAAGCTATCTGGAGATGCGTGTTCCGAAGATTCGGGAGTCCTGAAGAAAATGAAACTTCTTCACATTGATGAAGTAAGCATGGTGTCAAATATAATGCTTGCTTTTGTGCATTTGAGAATGCAAGAAATTCTTAGAACAGACTATGATGTCTTATTTGGAGGAAAACATATTATTGTTTTTGGAGATCTACTGCAGTTGACTCCAGTGAAAGGACAACCTGTGTTCAAAATGTTCACGCATGAAGATACTAGGAAGTGCCTAGGAAGCATTGGAAACGTTAATATATGGTTAAACTTCAAATATGCAGAACTGCTTCAAAATATGCGGCAGGCAAAGGATGAAGATTATAAAAATATTCTACAAGATGTAAGAATCGGAAAAGTAAGTCAGCAAGGAAAAGAAGCTTTACATGGACGATTAATTTCAAATTTGTACCCAAATGAAAACATTCTTCCAGAGAATATTTTTAAGAAAATTAACGCGAAGAAATCTGGCATATGTTTGATGCCAACTCTGAAAGAATGTTCCATGTTCAACAACAAAATGTTAAAGTTAGAAAATGAAGAGATAGTGAAACTGGAAGCTATAGATAAAATTGAACATATGGGAGCAACAATTATTTTGTCTGAAAATTTGAAATCAAAATTGGATTCATTAGAGAAGACTATATCTAAAACTGCTGGATTTGAAAAGACTCTGAATGTGTGTTTAAATTGTCGTATCATTTTGAGAAGGAATTTAAATGTTGAAAGAGGTCTGGTAAATGGAGCAATGGGTCATGTTGTTGGTTTTGTGAATTACAAAAATAGAGATGGAATTGAAATTTTAAAAATTAAATTTGATGGCATTGATGAAATAGAACACATTTGTCGTTGTTCAGCTAGATTTTTGCTTGTGAAAGACTTATATGTTCGCCAAAAACAGTTTCCTATTTGTTTGGCATATGCGGTGACAATTATTAAATCTCAAGGTTTAAGTGTAGATAGCGCTTTGGTGAACATTGAAAGTTCTGTGTTTAAAGAGGGTATGGCATATGTGGCATTATCACGAGTCAGAACTTTATCAGGATTGTACTTGATTGAGTGTGATGAAACAAAGATTTGTGCAGATCTAGATTGTGTTAAAGAATACAATAGGTTAAGAAGAGAGTATGCTCCACATTTGCCTCAATATCCTCTGTTTGAAAAACGTGTGGTAGGCCGAAAAAGAAGAAATGAGAATAATTGCAGTGAGGTAGAAAAAGGATTCTGTTGAAGATGTTGTTGGATTTCAGTTTGAAAACAGTTCTGGTGTCAACTGCTATGCTAATCTAGTGGTTAATGTTGTTTTTTTCCTTCAAAATATACAAGAACAGATTGTTGAAAATCGGGATCAAAGATTCTGTTGTTTGTTGAATTCCGTGTTTGAGAAATGTAGCAGTGATAGAGCAAAAATAGAAAGTGTTTCAGAAATTCGAAATCTTTTAGACATATGTTCTGGTCAAAATCAATTTTCACAGAATATTCAGCAGGATTGTCAGGAATTTTTAATGTATATGTTTGATGTATTGGAAGATGAAGATGTAGATATAAAAAATCTTTTTAGCCTTTCTTATCAATGGCAGCATGACTGCAACAACTGTACTTCATCAAGTACTACTAGAATAGACCCTGAAAGATTTATATATTTGACTTTACCAGACTGCAAATCAGTGCCTTTTAATAATCTAGTTAAAGCAGCGGATCACAATATGGTGTGTACCCAATGTAAGTCTACAATGCTGTCCACATTATTTCTACAACATTATGGTCAGTATGTCATTTTAATGTTCCAATGATGTAGACCTGATGGAACTAAATTGACAACTTCTATTAAACATTTCGTGGCTTCTCAGTTATCAATATCAGGAAGAACCTTTGCAACTGTAGCTATTATTTTTCATGACGGTCCTTCTACAACATCAGGGCATTACACATGCTATTTAAAAAGTTGTAAAGGTTGGACCCACTGTAACGACAATCATTTGACTTTGAAACAACGTTTGCCTTTTGGCTTAAAAAAATTCATACCTAGTGTTTTTACAACCAAAATGTAAGTAAAGGTAATTGGCCTATGAAGATGGGAGCAGTTAATAGAGGTTATTTTGCTGTTTAAAAATATATTCTGAGTAAAAGTGATCCAGGTAATATAAAAAATTGACTTGTCATATAGGTACTGTAAGTGGATCTCATAGTAAGTGATATTAGTATTATACAAAATGATGAACATGAGTGAGTCAGAGATGGTTTTACAAATACTTAAATATTGTGAAAATGTTGTATGAGCCTTTCTTTCAGAACGTCAGAAAAAAAGGTAATTTCAGAGTTTCTTAGAATTAATTTGAAATTATACTCATACATCTGACACTATTTGGCCAAAAGGAAAGGTACAGGAATGAGTAAAGAGTCATGACTGAAAAAAGGAGTATATGAAAATAAAATATTTCAGATGTTCTTGGAGCTTTTCTTCTAGAAAGTCGATGAAATTGACTTTTTAGTGAACAGCAGAGTACTTTGCAACGAAAAAAGGACCTCCATGATATACTATTTGGCCTCAAGGAAAAGTAAGTCAATCAAAGATTAGTGTACATTTGTCATTTGTCAGTATCTAAGGTTTTTTTTAAAACACAATCTTTTAGATTGTGTTTTTTTTCCCGCTGTCATATGATGAGTAATTTGAACTCACTGTTTTAAGTGAAATTCAATATATTCTGAGAACAGCAAAAATAAATTATGTAACATGTTGTACAAGTTATTCTATACTTTGGATTGTGTAAATTAAATTGTATTCCCATTCTCTGACACTCACTTTCCTTTTTCCATCCTCTTTCAGCTCTTTTTACTCACTTATAATGTCTTTCTCTCACTCTCTGTAATCTCCGTTCCTTTACTCCACTTCTTTGACAACCCCTCATTCTCATTTCAACTGTCTGCATCACCTCTCTCCCTTGCATAACTTTTCAGCTTTCATTTTCTTTGCTTTACTTTCCTTTTCCATATTTTCCTCCTTTGTTCTTTTAGTAATTCCTGTTTACTCACTCAGCAGTATTATCGCACTCTATCACTATAAATCACCCACTCTCCCTCGCTTATCTTTGTTTGCTCTTTTCTTTTGACCTCTTCTCTCTATTTTTCGTTCACTACCTCTATGTCCTCAGTGCCTCACTCTCCTTGTGTTATGTTCACTTGTGTTTATCTACCTTTTATCATTTCTTTTATAACAACTTCACTGCTCCTCTCTCATCGTTCTTCATCCCATTTCTTTTAGTCTGGTTCCATTACTATCTCTCATTTCCTTTCTTTCAATGTCCTTCTCTTTACTTTCATCTCCATTTTATTTTCTCTCAGTACCACTGTTTTAGTCGTCTTCTCCTCTGTTTCCTTTTTTTGCTCCCTTACTCATTTTCCTTTCCTCACTCATTGTACTCCACTTCACTCAGTTTTTCTCTTAGTGTGTCTGTCTACTAACTTCCTCACTCATTTTCCCTCAATCCTTCTATATTATCCTCTCTCCCTTCATCCCTTCACTCTATGACTCTTCTTCACTTACTCTCAGTTATCTTCCATTCCTCATTCTTCTAAATGCATCCTTCATTAGACTCCTTTCCCTCTCAGTCATTGTCTTTTTACTTACTCCTGTGTCCTGATTTAGTTTTGCTAACTCACATTCTTTTAGTATCTTTCTTACCTTCAGTTCATTTCTCTGTTCTTCTCTTCCTCTCTGTAATTGAATCTATATGCCTTACTCTTACTAATTTGCTCTCCTTCTATTTCTTTTTCTCTCTTTTTGTCCTTCTACCTTACTTTATTTCCCTTTCTATGTCCTTCACTCTTACTTTATTTTTAAATACACTGTTATGCTTTTTAACCTCTTCATTTGTATCTTTTAATTTAAAATACATATTTTACTAATTATAACTTATTTTTTCTTCTCTCTTTGACAGATACAAAGTGTAGTAAAAAATGTAATTAAAGTTACATTTATTATATGGTAAGTGTGACTAAAAAAATTTAGTTTGTCATCACCCTTTGCTTTAAACTCACTAATATTTTCTCAACCAACCTCACTCCTGTTTCTTTACTCTGCTTCCCTCACTTATTCTTATTCTCCATGTTTACTCCAATTTCCCTTTTTCCCCTCTCATATTCAACTTCTTTCAGTCCCCATTCTTTAGTTCACTTACCCTCTGTTCCCTTCCTTTGCTCCCTCACTCATTGTCTTTTTCTTAATTATGTACTTCACTCCTACACACACACACCTCATCCCCCTCCCAACACATACACACACCTCTGACATACAGCCCACACACATACCACACATACACCTCATACACACATACACTCCTCACACACACACACACATTCCATACACACTCATACATCCCACACACATACCCCCCACACCCACACACCCCTCACACATATCTCACACACCCTCACCTCCACCCACACCGAAACACCCCACACACCCACAGACACACCTTACACAGCCACACCCCGACCTACACTCACTGACTCCCTATAAGTCACACACACTGCATTACTTACCTTTCTTTGCTGTTTCACTCACACCCATTCAGGCATTGTTTCCTTTACTCTCTCTGTCCTTTCTCTTTGTCACTTCCCATGTCTTATCCTAATTCAATTTTTCACCCTCTTTCACCCCTCTTTTCTCACCCTCCCTCACCGTTGTTCATTTATCCCGGTTCCGTCACTACCCTTCATTCCCCATTTTTTACTGTCCTTTCTTTTTCTTTCAACACCCACTAACATTCTCCCACTATTTCTACTTTAGTCTTCTTCCTCTCTCTTCCCTTCTTTCGCTCCCTTATTCATTTTACTTTTCTCACTTTCACCCTATTACACCTTCTTTGTTTTTTACTATGTAATAAACAATCCCTCTTTGTTTCTCCCTCTAGCTCTCTTTCTCTTAACATTACTTTCTTTGTGTTCTTCCCTCATGCTAACTCCTTCATTCATTTTTTTTTCTTTTTTGGGGGTGCGCGCCCCGGTGCGCGTACCCTAAGGAAAAAAAATTGACAGGGATTCTTAAAAAATATAGGTTTACTTTTATAAATTAAAGGTAGTTCTAAAAAGAACTGTTTTTTTCTTCTTTTTGTTGTTTTATATTTTTTTTATGTTTTATTGAACATTTTGTACTTTTCTGAACAGTTTTATATTTTTTTTGTATTTTTTATGGGGAGAAACAAAAAAAAGGGAATTGAAAATGGCTCAACTGGAGCAAAAAACAAAAAACGGAAAAAATTAGGGTTTTTTGGGGCAATTGTGGTTGTCACCAGCAAAGACGATGAGCTTTACGCTCTTTTCACCATAGGACATGAGCTTACCACAGTAAATACATGTTACTCTAAAATCTTCAAATCGTTGTTGAATGCAAGGCATCATCTCCATTGTTTCTGGTCCCGATGGAGTGGGTTGCTTTCTTTTGGAGGTGGTCCTTGAAGACTGGGGGAGGTTTCTGGCCAGTTCCCTCATCTCTGCACGAGAATAGTTGTTTGGATGCTTGCGGGTCATATGTCTAATCATGGTATTATTACCAAAGGAATATTTTTTGTTTGGGTTGCCCCTTGAGAGTTCTGAGCCACAGATTAGGCAAGTTACCTTGGCCGCATTGACTTTTTTCTTGCCCTCTGGGATTGAAAAAAACTGCCTTACAATGTGTGGCCTTGGCTGGTATGGGGTATTGTCTTCAGCCAGCCATCTTCTCCCCTCCTCCTCTTCCTCTTCCTCCTCCTCCTCTTCTTGACCACCAATGTACTGTTGTGGTGGTCCTCTTGGTGGTGGTGGTGGTGGTGGTGGTGCAGATGCTCCAGCTGCTGCTGCTACTGTAGCCATTTTAAAGTACAAAATAATTCTCTTTGTTGTTGAAACAGGTCTTCCTCAGTCAAAGGACAAAGTCAGAATAAGGAAAAAAGGTGGAGCCTTTCATCATTTGGAAAACAGAGCTGTTCTTGACCAATGAAAAGTGTTATTTTCAAGTCACATGATCTGGGCTTTCATCATTTGGAAACCAAAACTGATCTGCACCAATGAAAAGTGCTATCCAGATCACATGACCCGACGCGCTTACGCTACGCGCACCGGGGCGTGCCCGTAGTCGCGCTCCGGGGCGCGCCCGGGGGTGCGTAGCGTAAGCGCGTCAGGCCGTTGCGCGATCCTATGCGCTCGCGTGCGCTTACGCAGTGCGTCATATGACGCATCACGCGTTTACGCGAAACGTCACAATGTTGTTTTCGTTTGCGAGAATAGCGCTAACGGGACGTTGTTGTAACTGGTATGGGTGTCTCCATTTTTTTGAAAATTTTAGTTTCTATTTTTGAATATGTGTTTCAAGGTTTACATTACAGTGAAAGGAGGTCTGTCACTCTGTCACAAGGATGGTGTCATTAGTGATGTCATGAGTGATGTCACTGACCATGTCATGAGTGATGTAATATGTGATGTCATCAGCAGTGCATTGCACGGGCAAGTTATAGTGAGTCCAACTAACTATAATGTGAGAATGTCAATGGTTTTATGCGAGTAAAACTTCCAGCTAACTATAACAAGTGTGAAACCTATGTTTTTTTCAGTGAATATATATATATATATATATATATATATATATATATATATATATATGTATATATTTACATTTATATACATATATTTAGATATATAGATATAGAAAGATATAGATATATACACACACACAATAAAACAATAAATGTAAAACTGTAACAAACAAACTGGAAAACATTCTAAAGAAACATAACAAATTTAATTACATGTTAAAAAGCAAACTATATTTAAAATAAAATAAATAATATAATATTAAATACACAGACACCATAATAATATAACTTCAAACTATATCAACAAAATTATAAAATTGTAGGAATACTATTCGCACTATTTCTACTCCAATCTCTGTAACAGTAGGGAAAAAGTTGGTCACAGGAAAGGTCAAATGTGCTAATCCTACTCAAATCGGTGCAACAGTAAGGAAAGCGTTGGACTCGGGAGGGGTAATAATGTACCATTCCCACTCCAGTCACTGGAACAGTATGGAAAGTGATGGATTGCGGAGGAGTGAAATTTACTATTCCCACTATAGCCTGTGAAACAGTAGGGCAAGCATTAGACTCAAGAGGGGTAACAATTTACTATTTCCACTCCAGTCGGTGAAACAGTAGGAACATTGTTGGATTGTGGAGAGGTATAATTTACTATTCCCACTCCAGTCTGTATAACAGTAGGGTAAGATTGGACTCAGGAGGGGTCAAATTTACCATTCTCACTACAGTCTGTGCAACAGTATGAAATGTATTGAATTGCGGAGGTGTACTATTCCAACTCCATCCGGAGCAATAGTAGGGAAAGCATTGGACTCAGTATGGGCAACGTTTACGACTCCCACTCCACTGTGTGCAACAGTTGAAAAAGAATGGGATTGTGGATGGGTAAAATGTACTATTCCCACTCTAGTCAATGCAACAGTAATGAAAGGGTTGGACTCAGGAGGGATAACAATTGACTATTCCCACTCCAGTCTGTGCAACTGTGGGGGAAGTGTTGGATTGTGAATGGGTAAAATTGACTATTCCCACTCCAGTTAGTGCAACATAAGGGAACGTGTTGGACTGAGGAGGGATAACAATTTACTATTCCCACTCCAATCTGCATAACAGTAGGGAAAGGTTGGACTCAGGAGGGGTAACATTTACTATTCCCACTCCAATCTGTGCAAGAGTAGGGAAAGTGTTGAAGTCAGGAGGGGTCAAATTTACCATTCCCACTCCAAGTCTGTGCAACAGTGGGAAAAGAGTTGGATTGGGGAGGGGTCAAAATTACTACTCTCACTCCAGTCTGTGCAACAGTAGAGAAAGCTTTGGATAGCGGAGGAGTGAAATTTACTATTCCCACTCCATTAGGGTGAAAGTAGTTCACTTCAAACAAATAAAATATTTTACCAACCACATTAAGGGGCTTCTTAAGATGGCAGTCGGAAAGCATTAGACCTTCGATTGGAAATTTTCCAACCGCCATCATCGGTTTTAATTCTGGTCAGCTAATAATGATTCAGCCAGTCAAAATTGAAACTGGACGGTCATTCCGGTTGGCTTCTGCCTGGCTCAAGGAGCCCATCAGCCAGCTGAAGGCTGGCCCTTAATCCCACATGGCGGCCTTTCCACTGTTGGGACTCCAATGCACGGTTTCCGTCAGGGTTTCCATGCTGGACTTTCAGACTTGGAAACCCTGTCGGAAAGCGTGTTTGGGGGCCAGCAGCGCTCCCTTGTGTGCGGTGCCCCCTGTTAATTCCTGCACCCCGTGGCATGCACCTTGTGAAGCAGGGATTAACACCACATTCCATCCCCCTAGGGAGCATGTACTATGGTTGGTTTATGGCTGTAACACATGCTCCCATAGGGAAATGTCTGAATGCAAACAAAGGCATTCTCATCAGGCGGTCGGTACCGCCGACTGGAGGTTGGTCGGTCCCGTTTACAAGACAGTTGCGTCCTCACAACATTGTAATCATCCCCTCAATAACAATGAATATAAATATTTAAATTAAATATACATAAACTATTTTGTTAAATAAAACAGAATACATATTTATTACAGTTTCTTGTATATTTTAATTTAAAACAAAAATTAATAGTATAGTCAAAATAGCACACTATATTTTCTCATTCATAACAACCAACAAATATAATGTGATTTACAAAACATAATCATAATAATGCACAACATAATAAATTAAATAAAAATTAAACAATAAATAACTATTTTTAAGTTTAATATTACTTAGATAACTTCCTACCCTATACCTCTACAAATTAAAGTGCATACACCTAATATATATCTTAAAATGATAATAATTACAGATTTTACATAATTAATTATCAATTAAACAATAATTGTAATTAATTAATAATACAATTATAATATTGAATTAACTTCCCACCCTTTATTCTTGCAAACCCATCAATGCATACCTAACATGTAATGAAAAAAAATCTTAATGACATAATTTACATAATTAATGATCAGTTGAGCAATTAATAACAACTAATAATAATTATTTATATTTAATTAACGTCCAAATCTTTACCCCAACAAACACAATAACCCTCATCTAATATATAACTTACAACATTTGTGTATTTTCACAATTTACATAATTATAGATTAAATAAATATTAATAATTGACATTAATTATTTTATTTAATGTCCACCCTGTACCTCTTTAAACCCCACAACCTACACGTATAACTTAATGTAATTAAAACAATTATCAATTTAATATTCAAAAAATATAAAATTATAAATAATTTACCACCCTCTCTGTACCCCTATAACCACAACATAAATACAAATAAACTTTTAAAAACAATTTGAAAACAAATACAAATGTACTAACTATACTTAAAACCATTAGATAATAATTATACAATTTATAACATATACAATTAAATGATATACTGAATAGCATAAATAATTAAATAATATTATTAGCAACAATATTTTTGTAAATGATATTAACAACATAGATATTTTTAACCTCGATATTACTTACCGTAAAATAAATATGCTTGTCAACTATATTTTTGCACACAGTATTTATGCATCACAAGTTTTTTAAACTCTGACTGCCTATTTCAGTAGGTGTAGTTCAGTTCCATGGTAAGCACTTTCCCAAAACTACCCATAGAGTTGCTCTGAAGTTTTTGATTGTAGAAAACATTCCCCTATGTAAAATGGGTTTGTGTATCAGATCTAGGCACTCATTCAGCCAATCGGTGGCTGTTGATGGACTTAGTTCTCCTTGCTTGAGCTGAACATATGGGGCTGCTAAGCCATCTTTTAAAAAAAAGTTTAACTATAACTTTGATGCTTTGTTCACGTGCCCGATTTGTCAAATGGTAGGCAAACAGGCTTTATTGGTAGAAGGTGGACAACCAAAATGTAACTGATTTATTTCTATTCCCTAAAAGCATACTGCTCCTGGTGTGAAATGTCTTATGCACAAGATTAAATAAGAGCAGCTCGGTGGCACATCCTTATTTGGCACCCTTCAAACCTGGAGATACCTTTGTAACACACAACCCTAATTCTCAGTTTGAATGAGTGGATCAGTCTGTACAAGCTATGCAGATTTTACAAGGGGCAGTTAATAAGAATTCTACCTATCGGAGGAGCAAGTAAAAAGAAAAAACTGTGACCCACAGCTGTTAATTAGCGGTCGCCAACTATTAATCTGGTCATTCGAAAGATGGTCACCCGTGTTGAAAGTAGTTATACTTTGAATATATAAACCTACATTTGAGCAGGGACGGACAAGAACACTAAAGAGGAGCAACAACACAGGCATAAAGGAAAAGATACTTGGGACACTGATCAACTGGACAGAAAAGCATACTGGATCTTACAGAACAATGAAATTGGTAGCAGGAGGACACATTGCTATGCTCCTGTACTAAGGACTTTCAGTTTTACAACAACTCATTCTAGTAAATACTCAGTGCTGTAGATCACTCAAACTGATACGGGATATACTGCTGTTACACCTTATTGCATATTATATTTTGCAATTAAACCAATGTATATTTACAAAACTCAGTTTATGTCATGAGTTAGAGTGAGTGTACCTGTAGAATTGCAATACCCACGAATTACATTTAAAAAAGTGCACATATGCAATGAATGAAAAACGAGATTTCGGGCCAGATGTAGGTAATTCATATTTACCGACTCTTAAATACCGAATTTTACCGATTCGGTATTTAAGAGTCGGTAATACCGAATCTTTAAGATTCGGTATTTACCGATTCTGTAAATACAGAATCAATATTGCCCATTGATTCCTATGGGCCTTGAAGCCCATAGGAATCAATGGGCAATTCCGATTCTGTAATTACAGAATCTGTAAATACCGATTTAAGCAAGGGTGCAGGGGGTGTCACTTTGACACCCTCTAGCACCCCAAAGACGGGCATGTTTGCCATGTGGCACACAGACATGCCCTAAGGGCATGTCTGTCTGTCACATGGCTAGGTGTGCATGCACACATGTGCATGCACACCTGGAATCGGTATTTTACCACCCAATTGGATTGGGTGGTAAAATACCGATTCTGTAAGGCCTTAGGGACTCTGAAGAGTCCCACCTACATCTGGAAGGTACCAAATCGGTAAAAATACCGATTCGGTATTTTACAAATTCTGTAAATTTACCGATTCGGTAAATTTACAGAATCTGTAAAATCTGGCCCCCTACATCTCAAGATGCCAAATACCGGTCGGAAACGGCCGAATTCGGCCGTTTCCCACCGGTATTTGCCACCAACAACGGGCCCTGAATGTTCAATTTGATCATTTTAATTGAGGTAATGAATAAATGATTGGTTTTGTAAAGTGCACAGCTACTGAATGAGTGTACTGGCACTACAGCAGGAAACTGGACTGAGAACAGACTGGAGTGGGAATAGTACATTTTACCCTTCCACAATCCAACATTCCATACTATTTCAGAGACTGCAGTGGGAATAGTAATGTGTACCCCTCCTAAGCCCAATGTTTTCCCTACTGTTGCACAGACTGGTATGGGAATAGTACATTTTACCTCTCCTGAGTCCAACATTTTCCCTACTGTTACAGAGATTGGGGTGGGAATAGTAAATGTATTATTCCTACAATGCTATAGTTTTGTTTGTATTGTTTAAATGTATATTATTTTGATGTTTCTGTGTATTATATTAGAAACAGATTGGTCTTCATGACTTTTCCGAAATTCACGTAATCCGTATGGGCTCTTAAATGAAGCAGTAGCTTGTTCCATAAATTAGCCACCCGTACTATAAAGGAGGCACCTGCTTTCTTCTACAATTAGGCACAGCAATCAGCTGTGCATTCCTTAATGCAGGGCCCTGGTCGGGCTGTATTCAATGCTCCTCTCGTTCAGATATTTTGGCCCTCTTTTTTAGAAGGAACGATGTATATTCGTTAACGCTTTGATCATCACTTTGCTTCAGACTGGCAGCCAGTACAGTTGTTCCCGAAAGTGGGACACTGAAGAATGTTTAGACAGTTTGAACCACAGTCAGATTGCTGTGTTCCGCACCATTTGCAAACAGTCCATGAGATACTCTAGAATTCCCAGGTAGAGTATGTTCATGTAGCACATTCTGGACAAAATCAGCACTTTAACCCCTTGGCTGCGGGGCTGATTCCCCCGCTGTGCTGGGGGGAGGGGGAGCGCGCACAGCGCCCTGGTGCTCATGACGAGCTCAGCTTGTCATGAGCCATGTGTCTCGTGCGCTCATGACGAGCTGAGCTCGTCATGACCACGCCCGTTCGTTAGAACGCCCAGCACAGCAGGGGAATTAGCCCCGCACCTGAGCGTTCTAACGGTCATGACGAGCTCAGCTCGTCATGAGCACACGAGAACTGTGGATCATGATGAGCTGAGCTTGTCATGAGCGTCGGAGGGGTTAACCACTGTTATCCACATCGACCATGGCGAGGATTTCCAGTAATGTCTACTGCATTCTTGGAATTCAAAGGGACGATTTCACCACTGCTGGTTCCTAGCAATCTCCATAGCAGGGGAAGATGAACCCCCACTGCTTGGCCAGTCACCTGTCTATCCTGGTCAGAGTCGAACAGCAGTACATCTGTTTTGTCAGGGTTGCATTGAAGGCAATTGGATCAAAACCAATCCATCAATGCTACCAGACACGAAGAGAACATTTGTTTAGCAGTACCTGAATCGTCCCTGTAAGACAGCAGCTGCTGCATATTGTCCGCATATGAGGCAATTTAAAAATTATTCTACTATAAATGCTAGGGGTTCCATATAGATATTAAAAAGTGCAGGGCTTAATGAAGACCCCTCAAGTACCCCACATTTCAATGCTTTGTCCTCTGAGTGGAAGGGCCTCATCCACACAGCTTGCCCTCACTGCACTAGAAAGGGACCCAGTCATTTCAAATTCATTCCTCTCACTCCAACTGTCTCTAGCCTTTGCAGCAAGATCTCATGTGAAACCATATCAAACTCTGCTGATAAATCCAGGAGAACTTAAGTCAACGTTAAGTCCAAGATCTAAGCTTTACTTGATGGACTAGGTTATTGCCAATAACACTGTTTCAGTGCTATATCGGGCTTGGAATCCAGACTGGGATGGATGCAGAACATTATGGGTGCTTAGGAACTCCAGAATCTCTGCAGTTCCTGGCAGAAAATAGTCTAAAGTTCAAGAAGACTTTAGGGTCTGCATTCGGTTTCTTGAAAAGAGGGATTACATTTTTTTCCAGGGTTCGGGCACTATCCTTGCCTGCAATGAGGCCGTGAACAGCTCTAAGTACACTGTACCAACCGTCTGGGCCACTACTTTCAGAATATGAGGCAGAAACGGATGTGAAGGGGGAGCCCAACCTGCACATCCTGATCGAGTCCATCAGTTCCTCCTCCTTAGGAGGCAAACATTGCAACAGCTTCTTATTAGCTGAGAGTAACGTAGAGCAAGCAAATTTGCATAGCTCCAGATTAACCTCACATGGTGGGGCCGACCACTTTGGCGCTGTGAATTTTGAAACAATCTTAAAGAACGTGTTGCCATAGTTATCTGCATCCCGGATGCAACATGTGTAGCACATGTCACGCAACTGTTTATTCGTCTGGTAGGCACTTTGAGCTTTCTTATATATCATCTTTTCTTCCTGTTTATAATCTCGTCTCCACTGTGTTTCTAACTTTTTAAGGCTTTTCTTTCTAGTGCATGCTCATGTGAGGACCAGTGGGCCGATCGCGTGTGTTCACCTTCTGGGTGGTTGACACTGGGGCCCCCACCTCAGCTGCCTCCCCGAGCCATCTGCTAATAGATCCCTCCTCTCCCATGGCATCCGCTGCTATCACCGATTTAGTAGAAATTAAAGCCTCTCGGACCTGGAATTGAAATATTATTGCATAAAAATATCCTATATATTTCAGGTATGTATTCCATATACATTTCCTGTCTATGGCTTTCTGTTTCTTAATGCTAATCTCTGGTCAAAAATACCTCAAAAACAAATTCCGTGGCATTACTGACTCATGTTTTATGATTTATTAACTTAATTAAAATATTTTATTGTCAGCAAGTCTGCCAGAACGTCTTCGAAATGTAAACAAGCACTGCCCTACATACAATGTCATTGGCGCTGTCGTTTACAGGCAATAACATTTACATCATGATATGGCATAATTTGCCAGGCATATTTTATCACCTTCTAGATATTCATTAACATCAAGGATAACGTTCAGAGTTTTAAATTAGCTACCGCCACTGGAAATTAACTGATTGCGGTGAAGGTTGTATTGTACTGCCCATTTTCTTCATTTTTGCAAGCTGATTAGCTCAGCATGTGCACTGCCAATCTTGTTACTCAAGCGTAATATCGAATATTAGGCTTTACATAGTGCACATCATTTTTTGGTTTTCTTCCAAGTATGTGTTTCTTTTTTCTTTTTTTTTTAATGGGAGAGTGTTTTGATTAGAAAATGCCTCTCGGAAACTGGATATGTGCACAAGCTCATGAACTAAAATAACAATGTTCATGGCTTGACTTCAGAAACATTATGATAAATACACTGAACTGGTATCTCATGAGACTTATGCACAGAAGGTCGTAACTGACATACAATTATCCAGCATACTCATGCGAACTGCATGGTATATGCATATATTGGAAACATATGCAATTTCACCCCCTCAGAATATTATTATAATTGTATTTGGTATGACGTGGGCAATCTTGAGTTCTTATTTACTTTAACATGAATTAAAATCATTAATTCTTTCACCATGAAAACGAACAGTGGCGGCTCCTCCACTAAGGTGGGATGGTTCCTTGATGGAGGGAGGTGTTGATAATTTTGGTCCATAACGGTAGTAGCAGTGGAATGAAATCTTTTAAGTAGGTAGCAGGAAGCAGATCTGTAAAGTGACTAGAGGGATTCAAGGCGGTTAGCGTTTTTAGTTTAGTTTCTTCACTGTAAGTGTTGAAGGTGGACCAGGATGCTTTGTTTTTAAGGTTGAATTTTGTGGAGCCTTTGACTGGGTTAACTGCTCGGGCCCTGATGCGTTCTTTTATGTGTCAGTAATGGTTAAAAGGTTATTAAGCAGGCCGGTTTTTATGGTTTCTGACTTCATAATGAAATATGAGGCAAATTCCTCACCATTGGGTAAGGTGTCGGGGGTAACCATCGGGTGGGTGAGTACGCTCTTGTTTTGGGCTTTGATTAGATTGAATAGTTTTTTGGGGTAGTTGTCAGAAAATAGTTGTCAGGATATCGTTGGACATGAATGTCCTAAGAAACAGGCTTCTTGCCTTCAGTAATGCCCTCTCTGGTGGATCCTGTATCTAACTGCAGATTATGTGACTGTAGCATATTCCTATATTCCTAGGTATAACATGTGTTGATTATGAGAGTTTCAAGTAATAGTTTTAGCACACCCCTAAGTGGCACTATGTGGCTCTGTTGTGACCCTCCACTGCCCCAGAAGTGATTAAGCAAAGCTTCATATATGCACCACCTAATGTATTGTCCTCCTTCCACACACTTTGGTGAGGATCTTCTCAAGCAAAATGTAGATGACAATGTGAAAACTAAATTGGGAATTTTTTTAAAATGTGTAGCTTTGCACTGCACAGAATATGGAAGTGAGAGGGTGGTAAGAAATCTGAGGTTAGACAGAATAACCACCATGAAGAGCATTAATGAAGGTAAGTAACTTGCTCTCTGATGGATACCTCAAACTGCAACTTCCTCACCTTTAGAACAGATAGCCAAGCAGTGTTTCCCGAAAGTTGGAGGTATTCAACCAAATATTGCCTCACAATCTTGCAGGCTAAACTGACCCTCTTTTACAACCTGCATGTTAAGGCAGTAGTGTTTAGTGGGCAGTGATGCCCATGACACACCTTGTCAGATGTCAAAGACAGAAACTCCCCTAGGTAATGCCATTGTCGCAGCCTTGGTGCTGGTGAAGTTCAGCCCCTTGCAAACCCTAGCACTGCCCTTGCAACCTCTGGCCTTAGAGGTGGCAAAATCAATGCGAAGAACACTGGGGTGATTTCACACTATATAATGTGTTCCTTTTTCATTATAGAAATATTGAGTAACATTACATTATTCACTATTCGTGTAGTACAAGATGGAGCACAATTTGATGGAATGGGACCTGTGGTGGCAGCAAAGATAAGTGAGAAAATGTTTTTGAATATATTTTGCATGCATGCTTGTTTGTTTATAGTGTTTTAATGTGAGAAGGTGTATGTATGTGTGAGCAAGTGTGAATGTATGTGTAAAATGTGTAAGTGATTCAGTGATAGGAAGTGGGTGAGAATGTGAGATTAAGTGTCAGGAAGTCTGAGTGAGTCATAATGAGTGAAAATGTTTGACTGCAAGTGAGTGAGTGAAAATGAATGTGAGTCAGTGTAAGGGATTTTTAGAGAATGTGTGTGAGAATGAATGAGTGAGTGTGAGTTAGTGAATATAAATGAGTGTGAGCGACAATGTGGTGTTATCCTTGCAAGTTGTTGCTGTCCCTTGCCTGCTGAAGGTTTTTCTTGTCCTATAGGGACACCAATGGTAAAATATGAGTGTTGGCATTCTTGAGGCATTTCTTAGCATGACAGACATCTGTGACAAATTACTGGCACACGAGGTAAAAATACAGGTAATGGCATAGTAGAGATAATTTTTGGCAAAATGCGCTATTTGACCACACACTTAAAAAAAATGTCAGGATGAAGAAACCTCCTATCAGTGGCCTGGCTTTGTCACTTCACTTGCTCATTACAATTCTGAACAAGTGTTACATCTCAGAACGTTCAAAGATCAATTCTGCAGAATAACATAGATGGTATCTAAAATAGATCTTTGTGTGTGTGTGTTGTTACATTCTTCATGCAGTTACAATGGAGCTTTATTGATGTAAATTGTGTTGCTTGAACATAAAATACTGTGAAATAAGAGAGAAGAGGCTTTTGACAAAAGAGGAACAGTTTGTTTAGTTAAACAATGGGCAAGGAGCACAATTACAGGCATAGGGTCTGAGTATTGTCTCAATTTACAATTGGACTAACATAGACATTTATACAGTTCATTGTATGCAATAAAAATGTTACCGGCTATCCTTTTTTGGTAAAGAATGTGTACCTCTGCGTTTGGAGCAATAAATTAGGGTATTGGATGAGAAATTCAGGTTGGACTCAACCTTGCGCAGACACAATGCGGCCAGTAGAGAATGTGTCCAGATATGCAGCATGGGGAGAGCGTGATCACTGCATCTGCCGTGTGTGCTGTGACTTGATTGGCTAAGTGTTCTTAACTTCATTTGGCATCTGACTTATTGGTGTTTAGTGAATTTGCTCCCCCTTCCGGTGATGTGTGCTTTATTAGGGCCAATCTCCCTGTACCATTGTGGTGTCACTGCGCCTATCTATGGGATCGATCAGGGATTTCCTATTTGCACATTTGTATGCTGGCTACGTGCTACCCCACCTGTGATTTGTCAATCAGTAACCTCGGGCCTGGGTCTCAGGGCCTGCCTAGTTACGTATTTCTAAAGCCAGGTTGATAGTATTTCCGAGGCCAGTTTGATGTGGAATTCACACCGGGCGAATTAGTCAATAAAGGTCCAATTTAGATTTTATACATGAATGTATCATTATTTATAATGACATCAACTTTCTCAATATTAACATTGTGATGTCTTACAGGTTATGTAACATGACCACAAAAATACCCACTGTCAAGGGTCGCCTCATGTTACCTCCTGTGAGGTCATTAAGGTTAACATGTATGTGATGTTTCTTCCACTACCCATGGCATGTTGGTGATTTGATGCTCCTGGGCTTTCGAGGGTCCTTCTTGGTTAGAGCATGGCTGATTTTTATACATAGAATGCTCCATGTTGACAGATTCATCTTATGTATCACCTTTGACTTTTTGGCACTGACAAAACACACAAGAGTTAATCATTGATATGATACTTCAGTGTGTGTTAGACATAGGAACTTAAGGCTCTTTTGGGGACCATCCCATGAAGTCTGCTCTCCTAATTCCAGTCACAAGGTGCAAACAAAAATGCGGGTAGGGCAATTGATTGCCCTACATTGAAGGGCACAACAACTTTAAGCAGGAAGGCAGCCCTGGCCTTCAGAACCAATTTATAAGGGAAGCAGGCAACTTACAGAGGTTGTATAGACAGTGCCTACATGTCACTCTAGCTGAGTGTAAAAGGGGACGGCCTCCCTCCGCGCAGCGGACGCGATCTGCGGATGCGCCGGACTCATGCCGGAGTCATGCCAGAGTCCTGCCCATCTGCGCCGGTCAGCGCCAAGGAGGCGCCGCCGGCCGGCCAGGCTGTTCAAGTCTCCACCCCATGGATAGGTAGCTTTCTTTACTCCCCACAGACATTGATTTTGGCCAAACCCCCGTCCTTGCCTTGCCATCATATTTTCCCCCCTGAGCGCGCCTTGGAAGCCTCCGCCTGTCAGTGCACTGGAAATCCGGCACCTCGCAATAAACGCTCTAAGCCAGTTAATAGCATCCCCTCTCGACTGACCACAGAGAATGGGTTTCTGATCAATGTCAGATCGTTGATTAAGAATAACCTTGCCTTTAGGGATTTCGTCTCTGAGAGAAAACCTCTTTTTATATTTATTACAGAGACCTGGGCTACCGATCATTCCGGACCAGACCTCCTGAACGCCATTCCGGAGGGCTACTCTCTGGCCAGAATGGACAGAGAGAGACGAAGGGGGGGTGGGATTGGGATTTTACATAGAACTGCAGTTAGATGCAAAACTGAGCACTTATCATCACCCACTGATCCCTATCAGGCCCTTTTCTTCACCTTGAGTCCCTCCCCCAATATCACCTTTTCTGGGATCTTGATCTATAGGCCTCCTGGTCCTAGGTCAGAATTTTGTCAGAACTTTATTAAGGTTCTGGAGCCCTATTTAGACAGACCCAACTTTACCATCTTGGGTTATTTTAATTTTCATCTCGAGAAGGACAATTCCATTGATACTGCCCTCCTGCTGGACCTTCTAGCCTCATGCGGCCTGAGCCAGAGAGTGGATGGTTGTACTCATACAGCCGGACACACCCTGGACGGGGTCTTTACCAACGACCCCAGGGTTCAGACAGGGACCCCACTCCCGCTCTCCTGGTCAGATCATATGGCCATTCCCTTTGATTTCACATATTCAAATTCCATCCCATCCTCGGCAGCCCCCAGTAAGTGGGAATTTAAAAGACATTTTAAAGGGATAAACTGTAACACATTAGCTCCCTTGTTATCCAACCACTACCCTCTATCGGTAAGGAGCACACATAGTGCTGCACTTGATTTGCACCACTCTATCCTGAAGGCAGTAGAAACACTGGCCCCTGTCAAGCCCCACTATTCTGCCAGAAAACGGCCCTCGGCGCCCTGGTTTTCTGACATCCTTAGGTCCCTTTGGCAGGGCTGCAGAAGACAGGAAAGAGCTTGGAGAATATATTTAAATACAGAAGAAAAGCAAAAACATAAGACCCTACTTAAAGAATATAAATCTGCGGTGCTTGCGGAAAAGAAACAACACTTCTCTAAGATGAGCTCTTCCCTTAGCTCCACCAGGGAGTTGTTTAAAATCGTGGACTCCTTGTCAGCCCTGCAATCTCCAGACCCCATTGTGCCATCTCAGGAGCTTTGCCACCAGATATCCACTTTCTTTCATGAGAAGATAACTGATATCTATTCCAGTCTAGAAGCTCTCAATCAGGAACCAGAACCTTCGGCCACTTCTGTTCCTCCTTCCGTGGAAGTAGTTCCCCCTGAATCATCCTATAGCATTCTTAACAACTTCCCTCAGCTTACACTAGAACAACTCAATCTGTATCTAGATAAGCTGAAGTCAGGCTCTTCCCTTGATCCCTGCCCTTTAAAGACTCTTAAGGAATGCAGAGATGTCCTTCTCCCCGCCATTCTTGAAGTAATCAATCTCTCAATTCTGGAAGGTGTTTTTCCCAAGTCCTGGAAAATGGCCATAGTTAAGCCCCTCCTCAAAAAAGCCTCACTGGATCCCGGTATCTTAAAAAACTTTTGGCCTATCTCTTTACTTCCTGCCCCTGCCAAAATGATAGAGGCCCATCTTAACATCCATTTGAGTGCCTTTCTGGAGAACGCCAGCCTTCTTGATCCCTATCAACACGGTTTCCGCAGAGCACATAGCACCGAGTCCGCTCTCACAGTTGTCACGAATAACATCCGTGCTAAGGTCGACAGTGGCCAGACTACCTTTCTGGTCCTGCTCGACCTTACAGCCACATTTGACACCCTATCTCCCTCCATCTTAGTCAATCGCCTCAAGGAGATAGGAGTGAAGGGCCGGCGCTCAGCCTATTGAAATCTTATTTGGCTGACCGTGTACAAAGGGTCAAGCTGGGCGACTTTCTCTCACCAGCAAAATCGGTGCAGTGTGGGGTTCCTCAGGGGTCCTCCCTGAGCCCCACACTTTTTAACATTTATGTAACACCGCTCGCCAGACTTTTAAGATCCTTTGGGCTAGAAGCAGTATCCTATGCCGATGATACCCAGATCATGGTCTCCATCTCACACTCAGCCGACATTACAGCCCGGAATTTCAGAAACTGCATGGAAGCAGTAGCTGGCTGGATGGTGAGGAATTTCCTCAAACTAAACGGGGAAAAAACAGAAGTGTTGATATCGGAGGCAAGGAAGAAACATGGTCAAATGATTGGTGGCCTCCCGCTCTTGGGGTCTGTCCTAAACCCTCCCAGTCCACTCGAAATCTGGGTGTCATTTTTTACAATAAACTTTCTTTCGACAAACAGGTCAGCAGAACGATCTCCACTTGCTGTGGAGCTCTCAGAACCCTGAGGAAGTTGGTGCACTATCTTTCCCCAGAAGCCCGGAAAACTGTTACAGTAGCTCTAATCTCCTCCAGGTTAGACTACTGTAACGCACTGTACTTGGGTATCAATAAACAGCAGGTACAACGCCTGCAATTGGTACAAAATGCAGTTGCTCGGTTTGTCGTTGACGCCCCCAGACTTTCATCAGCAACCTCCATCAGGAGGGACCTTCATTGGCTCCCTATGCAGGTCAGAATAGAGTTCAAAGCTCTATGTCTTACTCACTGTGCCCTGCATGCCGATGGATCAGAAGATCTCAAATCTCTGCTAACACCCTATATCCCCGCTAGGGCCCTTCGATCTGCCAACAAAAATCTTCTTGTAATCCCCAGAATCTACAAGGCCAGATGGGGCAGGAGGTCTTTACACTCCCTTGTCCCCAAGATCTGGAATACTCTTCCGGCAGACACTAAAGGTCAGCCAGCTCACTCCCTTTTTCGAAAGGCCCTGAAAACTTGGGGGCATATTATCAAGCCTGTGCGATAAAATTATCGCCGCTTTATCGGCCAAAAACGGCCGATAAAGCGGCGGTAATGGGCTTGATAATATGCTCTATGTAATTCCAATTGAAGCCCATGTTAGATGTCTTCACATCTAACATGGGCTTAGATTGGAATTCCTTAGAGCATATTATCAAGCCCATTATCGCCGCTTTATCGACCGTTTTCGGCTGATAGAGCGGCGATAATTTTATCGCACAGGCTTGATAATATGCCCCTTGGTTCTTTAGGGAGACCTATTTGTAATTCCTTCCCTTTTCCTCACAGCCTATACCATCGTTAGCGCCTTGACGCCTACGGGCGGAGTTGCGCTGTACAAATCCTTTTTCAATTCAATTCAATTCACTCATGTGGCACACAGGAGTGATTGTAAAAAGAAAAAAGTTTTAATGTTTAAGAGCTAGAAGGAACTATAATGCATAAGATAAAATAGAATGCACATGAAAAGTGTTAGAACTAACTCATGATCTCATTGGGACATGATAAAAGGTTTGGCGGAAACATATGTGTTAAACCTTTCAGGGACCACATTGCAACAGGTGATTTACCGAAGGAAGGCTTGTCTGGCAAACACAAAAAGTTCAAAGGGAAGACATGTAACCTTTAACCCCTTAGCTGCCAAAAAATTTCAGCAGCCCTTTTTTGATGTTCGGTGCACTTTGGCTCTTACACCTTAATAATTTCTTTCCATTCATAAGATTATGGGCCAGATGTAGGTAATTTTATTTTACCACCTCTTAAATACCGAATCATACCGAATCGGTATTTAAGAAGTGGTAAATTAGAGGGGGGGAGATGTAGGTATTTCCAGATGTGGAAATACCGAATCGTTAGGATTCGGTATTTACCGAATCTGGAAATACCGAATCGGTATTTCCTATTGATTCCTATGGGCTGTGAAACCCATAGGAATCAATGGGCAATACCGATTCTGTAATTACAGAATCGGTAAATACCGATTTTAGCAAGGGTGCAGAGGGTGTCACTTTGACACCCTCTGGCACCCCAAAAATAGGCATGTGCGCCATGTGGCACACAGACATGCCCTAAGGGCATGTCTGTCTGTCACATGGCTAGGTGTGCATGCACACATGTGCATGCACACCTGAATTCGGTACTTTAACACCCAATTGGATTGGGTGTTAAAATACCGAATTTGTAGGGCCTTTGGGACTCTGAAGAGTCCCACCTACATATGGATTTACAGAATCGGTATATTTACCGATTCGGTAAAATACCGAAGTGGTAAATTTACCGAATCGGTAAATATACCGATTCTGTAAATTCACAACCACCTACATCTCAAAAGCCAAATACCGGTCGGTAACGGCCGAATTCGGCCGTTACCGACCGGTATTTGGCTACCTACTTCGGGCTCATTGTCACCAAATGTGCGGTAATGGTATCTAGGGTTTGGGGATTCTTAAAGAGTCAACTGAGAAAATAGCTGTAACACAGTTACATTTTGGCGTTTTGGGGATGCATTTGAAAAAGTGCTGCAAAAGTATTTTTTTCCAGGGTTTGCTGTGCTAGGATCATCTTCTTCCCAGCCTTCAGAAACAATCAGAGTTATAAAAGCATAAACAACCTTTTTTACGACAGAATTTGCATTCACCTAGGAGATAGTCCATTTTTCCTATTTTTTGTGGTTTTAACCTCCTTGCAGGTTGTGTTGGAAGCAGATGGATACCTATGAGCGAGCCTGGAGGAAAGCAACACATTTTAAATACATAGAAAAACATTACAAATTTGACAAGATGTCACTTGTGTAGATCCTTTCCAAAAAACGATTCATTAAAATAGAAATATACAGAAAATGATTGGAAAAAATAGCCACAGGTGACATTTAATTCTGCAGTTTTTCCATCAAGACGGTCGAGTTGCCAAAGCAAAATACTGTTACATTTCTTGGACCTTTCTGGTCACTGGGACATATAGAGTTTGTGGGTTCCCCAAAAACATGTAGGGGCAGATTTATGAAGGCCTTGCGCCGCCGGTGCGTCATTTTTAACATGGGAAAAAGTGACGCATCGGCGGCGCAAGGCCTTCATAAATCTGCCCCGTAATACCTAGAGCCAAAAACTGAGCTGCCGCGTACAAAAGGTTTTCATTGTGTACTGACCATGCAGCAATTCATATGGTAAAATCTAATGAATGAAAAATGGATATGAAGGACACTTATGTATTTCTGAAATGGGTACCAGATAATGAGTTTAGGAACAGCGGTTATTTGTAAACCTCTTAAATTGGGGTTACCCATATATTCATGATTCACACGTCATTATGCAAAACGTGTTTTTTCTTGCACCCTAGCTCACATTTGGAAGCTAAAAATGCTGAGAAATTCCAGTTGGTAATAACACATTTTCTATTCTGTGTTTCCACATGTGTACCTTAGCCTTTTAGTGCCTGCAGCTTGTCTCTGGCTCACATGACTGGGTGTAATTGGGAGGTGGTCTTTGTTTATTCCTTCTAGAGAGCCACACAAAATAGAGGGGTATATTAACAAGAGCCTTATCTCCGCTTTTTTGGCTTTAAAAGCCAAAAAAGCAGAGATAATATTACCGCCCAATCTACAAAGGGATGCTAACATGCATTAACGCATGTTAGCACCCGTTTTCCCCGATGCCTCGCTTTGCATCTCTAATGAGATGTAAAGTGGGCGTCACTGGTCAGTCCTGCCTGTAAGTTATCGCTGATGTGCACATCGAAATATTTACAAGGAGGCCCATGTATTTTAGCAGATGTTAGTTTTAGGCAAAAATCGTGGTTTTCGCCAAAAACGAACGTCTGCTAAAATGCTGACTTATCTATACTTACCATTGGGGGTGGATTATGCTGATACGACCACAAAGTCGTATCAGCAAGATTATCTCCGTTTTCAATGGAACATCGCTGGAAAACCAGCGATGTTCCATGTAAAACATCGCTATCACTGGGATAATTATCGCCGTTTCGCTATGCGTTGTTAATACAGCGCTAGCATGGCGATAATTATCAGCGATAGCCGGCGATAAACATTTTCACGCTGAGGGCGGCCAGCGATAATTATCACTACCGCTTGTTAATATGCCCCAGAGTGCTTAGGAGTGCCTGGATTGCCCAATAACAGCAGGATGGTAATCTGACTTCACACAAAGGATTGCATACTAAGCCTGGGTGTAGTACGCAGAGTTTTGCTACGCGGAACTTCGCGAAGTTACAAATAAACTCCACGAAGTTTCGCAAGTGGTGGAGTGTTGTGCGAACTGATATTTGCGCTGGTCTTTCTGCAGCTCGGGTAAAAATTCTACCTGAGCTGCAGCACGCGCTTGCGAACTTACCGTTCGCGAGCGCAAGCGGAGAAAAAACTCTGCTGCACTATGTGTAGCAGAGTTTTCTTGCACTCCGCGAGCTCCGCAGAGTGCAGAGTTCAGAAAACTCTGCAAACTCCCCAAACGGGGCGAAGTTCAATGCCCAGGACTATTGCATACCCGCTGTAGTTAGTCTGGACTCCAGGAAGGGTAGACATGTAACCTGAGCATTTCAAAGAGATTCCTCTAGAGGTTTCTTACTCCCACCTAGCAGAAGGCAATAGGGATAAATATTGGACCTCAGACATCAACTCCTCAGTACACACCTGCACCTGTGGGTACTCTATAAGGACTGCTGTACTGCCCTTCTGTCAAAAGGACTGCCACTGTCCTGCCCTGCTTCTCTGCTCCCTGCTGCCCTACTTGTCGAGAAGGAGGATTGGGCCTGCACCCTTCATCCCATGCAGAAGTGACTTCAAGGTGAAACCATCTGACCTCCTGTTCTAAGCTACAGGTACATAAGCTCCAGGGGCTCCCTGCAACTGCCAGCTGACCTGCTGCCTGTACCTTTCGCTAGACCTACAACTGTACCTACATGAGCTCCGCTGACCTCTGCTGGAGTGAATACTTGACCTCAAAGTGGTGCCCCACAGATCCTGGCCCCCTGTTGTGGCATCAGTTGAGCTACTCTGATTTTTTTGGGTTCTTTACCAACGGGCCTGTTCACACCTAGACCTTTCTGCCCGCACCAGCCACCAATGCAAAGCTCTGACAAACCAACTGTTTGCACTACAGCATCAACACCACGATGACTGCCAGTGTGAAGTTTCAACCCCGACCACCCATGATACCTGGCCCTGCTCTTCGCACTACTCCAATGTACACCTGCCACTCAGAATATGTGATGTTACAACGCAATCAAAATGATCGCGGTGTATGTAACATCGCAGTTTTTACAACGCAAGTCCAGTACAGTCCAACACCAGTCTATGTAGAGTAGGGAAGGTGTTGGAATAGTAAATCTTACTATTCCTTAGGTTATAGCGCCATCCAGCGCAAGTCGATGTAATGCTTGCATTGTAACGGCTGCATTTTAAATGCATCACAGTGTAATCACTGCAATGTGAAGGATGTTTCCCTGCAACTCACAACTAGCACATAATTTCACTAGCGTAGCTGATTACACTGTGTACTTGTCTACACTGTGAAAAACTTGCAAAATAAATGCAAATGGCATCCTGCACAGTGCCAGTTATGATAAAATAAGTATTTTTATCTTTATATGCTCAAATGCATATAGTACTTTCACAAAAGTGAAACTGAAAAATTAGCAAGCAGTGAGAGAGGTGATGATTTTGGGTTCCTTCCTAACCTAGGGGGAGTACCAAACAGATGCCTTGAAAACAAAAAGCACATCTTATTGAACGATTTGGTGGTGGTCCCATCCTCTTAGGACCACCCCAAGCACAGTTATTGGCAAACAAAATCCCAACCAAAGGCCCTGCAAAGCATTATGGGATGAGATTACCAGTAGGCAGTGAATATTATATAGTACCCAATATCAAAATAATTCTAGAAAGAGCTGCAGTTCAAATGGTGGTTACTAGATGTCTCTCACGAGTCAAATGCAAAATGCTTGATGAAAGGGTTTCAAGGGTTTTGCATTGGACTTGTGAGGGACATCTAGTAACGACTAGTGGACCTGCAGCTTGATGTAAGAATAATTTAAATGCTTTGCATTTGACTGGTGAGGGACATCTAGTAACGAATATGTGAACTGGAGGTCTTTGTAGAATTATTTTGATGCTATTTTTTTAAAATAATTTGTTGCTCACACTCAGAGGATACGTTAATTTTACATATCGTTATAAATATTATGTGATCCTGGTTCAGCTAGACAGGTGCTCGGTGCTACCTAATCATACATCTTCGCTTGCTTGGGCTAATTATTTGAGACATCATGTAGACTCCTCTGTCCTATCACTAAGACAGTGGTAGTGGTAGTAATATCAGTGAGATATCTGTGCCTTTCTTTATGTATTGCATTGAAATAATGGAGACTGAATTTGCCCATCAAAGGGGGTTGAGAGGTAAACATCATTCATTGGAACTGAATTACCAGTTCCAAATGCAGTTTAGGTTTAGCAAATTGGGGATAGGTCTTAGGTTTAGGAAATTCGGAATAGGTCAACTTACTAGTACTAGTATTGTAGGAGATCTGATTTAGAAAAGTACAATGCTGCTGCATTTGCCTAGAAAAATATTTTTGGAGAGAATAAATGTACCACTAATCATTTTTTTAATCTTCTTTATTTCTTACATCAGCACCCAAGGGCAGGAGGGCATCATCCAAAGTGGACGAAGGCGGGGCAGACAAGACCTGCGCCTTCGTGGTTGGAACCACCACCACCAGTGCCGCGACCAAGGGTTCTGCGGGTCCCAGTAAGTCCTGTTATTATTAATTTCCTCATCTTTTACCTCTGCCTATTATTAGATTCATTTTAATATTGCCTTGTTTATTTTGTCTCCTTTTATTTCAAATATTCTATCTAATGTTATTTAAATTCTTGTTATCTCATCCAATTTTTCTTTATTACTTGTTTCTGTAGCTGACTTCCTCCTGTCTGTACTACACTGTAGCTTTCTGTACTTCATTAGCAATCTTTCCCTCTTCCCTTATTTATCTTGTGGTACTGTAAAACTAAGAGAACAGATTTTTGGTAGTGTATTGTGAAGATTGCAGGCCCAAGTAACCTAGTAGTATTAACCCCCATGCATGTTTGTTGAGAAGGGTTTATTTTTTCTTGCTCATGATCAAACAGTTAAAACGAGAGATGGGCCAGGGTCATGGTGGACCCCCTTCCATGTTGTACGATAATTCATTTGTATGCCAGCAGTTTCCATGAAAGTGCAGCACGGCAGTAAACTATGAGGTCCCACATTGCATTTTCCAACCAATACAATATGTCCTACATTAACCATTTTTCAACTCCTTTATTGCACTTCAGTGACTCAGCCAATAAAGTTCTGCCCCTCCATTACAAAAAGTTTTTGGTTGTCTTGATTACCTGGCTTTTCCAACATTGTCAACCAACGGCAACAAACCATCCCAAGTGATCGTTTTGATAGAAGATACTGCTAACTGAACTGTAGTGAGGTATTACAGATGAATTATAATACACAATACGGGGAGGCATAGCTAGCATCTAAAATGTGTATTTTTTGTTCTAGCGACATATGCCACCAGTGTTAGGGCCAACAAAGTGGTACAAAAGGGGGTGGTGATGGACGGAGCCTCTGAACCAATCAAACACTCACACCCAGTCAACAGATCTGGGTTTAATCCATCACCTTTCTTTAGCCCACTCTGCCACCCCAGTTCAGACATGGCCATATGCAAATCAGTCTGACCCTGTGCCTCATGGGAACAGTCCAGCCCGAACTGCCAAGCCATGCCTTCCCTGGACCGGAAACAAGCTTCCGAGGACCGGTTTCTGGCATTTCAGCCGTATCAGCCCGGCTTGCTTGAATTCAATGGCAAAGTGTCAGGGCCAGCAGCAAAGCCAGGGCACCAGAGAAGGAAGAGGCAGTTAGAGGGGGAGACCCAGCGGCAGCAGGGACAGTTAATGGTAAGTAACATTGCTTGCCTATTGACAAATTACATATAATAACTGTATTTCTTAAGCAAGGGAGATATCCCACCCATCATCATTCATCATCTCCATGCCCATGGCATTTCGCCATCCAGGCCATGACCTAAATGCAGCATGTTTTGTTCAGCACTGCAATGCTAGCTGTTCAATGAGCTTCTGATTCAGTTAATGTGTCATTTACAAAGTTTTCAATGCATTACAAACTGAAAACAGGTTGTGTTTTTCAGTTCCACTCAGTCATCAATTCTTGGCATGTGCTGACTTTTTCTGGCCAAGTGATTTATGTGTATATTTTTCATGGCTTCCATAATGCATTTACGCCTGTTAAAATGTTTCCATTTCATATTTCATCAACTACAGTGAATGACTAAGCTAAAGCTTAGCACGTAATTATCCGTGACACCCCAATCCCTCTAACTCACCCTGCAGTAGCGTAAGTATCTATCTTGCCAAGCGAGGTAATGCATTGAAAATAATTTGTGGTGGAGGGAGAAGCCAGGTTGTAAAGTAGGACTAAGTGCCTGATTTAGAGTTTGGAGGATGGGATACTGTATGACGAACAGGCCAAATAAAAGCTATATCCCGTTTCTTTCCCTGTACTGCAGTGCATTGCTTTTCCTACTGTTACTTCAGACAGGATATCCTCATTTTATATCTGATGTGTGTGATGTGTTATTAATAATATTCAGCTGCCTCTGTGGAGGCAGGGTAGAATTGAAAGGCAGTCAGAGAAGAGCAGGGCCATTGGATATAAATTAATATAATACATTGTCCATCACAGCTTCAGCAGCTGCAGACTGCAGAGAGTACCAACGTACTCTAAACACTTGCATACCTCCATTAATGTAGCACAACAAGAAGAATACTTGTGCTGCATAATGAGAGATGCCTTACTCATTAATGAGAAGTAACTTATTTTTCTTTTTAGATTTGTTACACACAAGGTGTTAGTTTAGTTTTTTACTAGTAAATCCTTTAAAAGAAAAAAATCCCATTGTTTTAATCTGGTGGTATAGTATTCTGGCTTAATTCCTTGGAGCTTGTCAGAGCTTCTTTTTTGTTGGGAGAATGTGGCCCGGTGACTAATCACATAATAAATTCCAACGGCCCTATGGGTCCAGCAATGTACTGGTACTGTACCATCATAAAAACAAGTCTTTGCCCAGAGCATTATTTACAATGTGTCTTTTTTTTCTTTCTTGATGTAGCTACTCCTGCTGGTCCACCATCTCAGCAGGGGATAGCAGCACAACCATAGCAGCACCGGATGGAGGCCATCAATGCAGAGTATCGCCAACTGGTGGCTCCAGAGGAGGGGGAGGCGCTGCCATTGTCCTGGGCTCTGGTTTCTCCTGCCAGCTGCCAGTGCTGCCTTCTTGGACACAACATCAGCAGCGCTGCTGGTGGATGGGATCCACATCTCAGTCTGCCATTGCTGCACCCCCTCCTATCCAGACCACTTCCAAAGCTGCGTGGTTCAAGAGCTGGTGTTGATTCAACAATGATGTGGTAAGCCTTCACCAGGAGGTGGCAAGCATTTACTCCCAAGCTGATGTCCTCTAATGTCCTTTTTTCCTTAATACCAGCGATGTCTCCGGATTAAGAGGTGAGTATGGGTCTTTGGGTTTACAAAAGAAAACTACTCAGGTGATCCAATAAATAATAAGCCAAGCCCCATGCTGGGCACCATGTTATATGGCTTATGCTTTCTCAGTAAAAACTGTGCTTTTGTTGGAAAACAAAAACATCAGAACTGTGCGAGACCGACTCCATGCACACCGTCTGCATATATTGGCCTTAGTCCTGCTAGCTAACAGTGCACCATCTGTTGCCCTAACCTGACAAGGTAACAATAGGAATGTGCAACCTCAGAACAGGACAAGTTCGGCACTTATGCATATCTAAAGAGACACACAAGAAGTACACAGTGAAGCGTTGTAGTGATAGAAACACTTTTATGGTTTGACACCATGTGATGACCTTTGACTACCAACATTTTAATTGACTTTCAGTGTTTCATTTTACCCTAGCCTAAATGTATGACATCCTGCATATGCCTTGTTTCTCTTGAAGATTTCTTCTCGTAGTTTTGAAGTCGGAGCTATCACAGTAGAACTGTTAGCTAAGCACAGAAAGTGTGGATGTGCATTTGAAAGCATACGAGAGAGAGAGTTGTGGAATGTACTTTTTGGTCTTGAAGTGCAATGTTATGAGCAGTGGCGCTCAAATGTACATTATGTTGTTCACTGAGAGATGAAACGTGCAATGCTATAAGCAGTGATGCACAAATGTGCATTATGTTGTACTTTGGGAAGTATTATGAAGTTCTTACTATTGCCTTTGACATGGGCTCATATCATCCTGAAATCTGACTTGTTCTTGCTTGATCACTTTTGCGCGCACAGACAGGCCCCTAGAGTTTTGCAAGTTGCTTGGGTTAATCACGTTCAAGGTTGTTTTGTTTTTGGAGAGATTCTTTAGTGTACCAAAAGCTTTCAGAAGCTTCGTTAAGATAAAGGCTTAAACATGTGAGAATGTAGAGGGAACGTGGGAAGTCTTTTTGCCCTCGAATGCGTGATTGGAAGGGGGCCAATTCCAGTAAGTTTTAGTGGCACGGAAGGACAGACTCTGAAACCTTTGAGTGTGTTTTGAGACTATAAAACTGAGGTTTGTTGACTTAGAAACTGGGATTTTGGAATCTGAATGGGGAAGGATGTGCCAACTTCAGTACAGCAGAATCCTGGTTGCTGAGGTTCTTAACTCCGGCTGTAAATCCCCCAGTCTTGAGTAGGCTAAGAGGTAGTGTTTGCCCTAGGTGAAGTGTTTAAGTTCTGATTATTGCCATTGTGATGTGTGGCCAGTAGCTATGATCATTGGAGGGAATATATGATGTGACAACGCATACCATTACAACTCATACTTTTGCATCGCAGTTTCTACAACGCAACTACCATTACATTGCATGTTTTTATAACGCATACCATTACAACGCATGTTCATTGAGATAAATTAAAACTACCATTACAATACATTCCATTACAATGCATACTAATAGTACGCATACCATTACAACAGAAAATATTTTTTCTTTGTGTTGATGGTGGTGGGGCAAATTTATTGAGTGTACGCCTCAGGGAAGGTGTTGAGATACATCAAAACTAGGTGTTGGATGCTGGTGGGACAAATTCACTATTCCTACTCTGACAGGTGTTTGCCTCAGTGAAAGTGTTAGATGGTGGTGGGGCAAATTTACTATTCCTACTCTGACCAGTGTTTGCCTCAATGCGTTGTAATGGCATGCCTTTTAATGGCAGGCATTGTAATGGCAGGCATTGTAATGGCATGCGTTGTAATGACACATGCATTGTAATGGCATGCGATGTAATTGCACATGCGTTGTAATGTTGTAAGGATCTTGCTCTTACATAGAACTGTGCACAGAGACCCAGGACATCAGTGAATTGTGGTGTACCAGAAACTCACCTCAGTACCTAGAAAACTCCAACCAGCTACCATCAGTGTCACATTAGCTCTTCATCCTATAGCAAATTAACCAATGATTAGACAATCTGGAACATGCGACTTAGGACCAACTCAGGAATGGTGGGAAACGAGAACAATCTTCTGTTATACTCTCATATCAGTCCACAACAGTAGTAAATAAGAAACACAGGTAAGGTTAAAATATTTGTTTTAACAACGTGCTCTCAGGTGCGGTATCTTTGCCAGCATAATCAGACATATGATTAAAAAGAATATGGTCAGCATTGTTACAATTCCAATAAATAGAAAAGGGGAAGTCATATTACAATGTTAGTGAAAACAGGTCTTATAGCGCCTAGTTATAACACCCTCCCTATATATCAACTATGTTTATAAACTATAGAAGGTCTCTTAGGCTAACCAATCTGCCTTTACCAACATCACGCATTGCGTGCCTCAGGGCTCAGCAATTAGCCCAATTTTATTTAATATTTATATGAAACCTCTGATTACGATCCTTAAAGTGCATAATATCAACTTCGTAAATTATGCAGATGACACACAGCTAATTCTCTCCTTAGAGGAAGATCAGTCAACATCTTTTGAAGTATTTCATGGCTGCCTGCGTGCCATGGCTCATTGGTTGGGGGAAAACTCTCTGCCGTTTAATGTGGGAAAGACCAAGGTACTTTACTGTTCAGTGGATAAGGTTCATTCTGTGTTGCCTGGAAATTTCTGGCCCAAAGATACATCGACTGAATTGAGGCCGGTGGAGAAGGTCCGTAACTTGGAAGTTATGTTTAACAACAAACTCACAATGGAGGCTCAGGTTACCAAAACAGCGGGAAGCTGTTTAACCATTATTAGAACTTTGCGAAAGACTACAATAGGCAATAAGAATCATTACAGAATATAGCCCGGAAAGTCTAGGGCGATGGGGGATCCTCATTACATGTAGCAAGGGGAGGTTGACATATATCCCCCCAATAGGCATTCCACAAATCCCACGTTCGAGTCCACTTCTAAGGGCACCCTCAGGACACAAACACTGTTTTCTTCCGGAACATTGACCAGTCCAGGTCTTTCTCCCAGTCTCGTACTGTAGGCGGGAGTAGCGCCTCCCCACCGCTGAGCAATATTTCTCTTGGCAATCATAAGCCCCAGAGTAGCCCACTGTATCGTGTAAGTATTAAGATGATTCGGCTCCGATATATATAATAAGCATCTACGGGCTTCTAGTCGAAGATGACAAGACTGCATGAATGGTGTCGTGTATGAGGTGCCAGTAAGATTGTATGGATTCGCATTCCCAAATTATATGCATAAAAGTGGCCTCCTGTTCACACACCCTTCTGCACTCACCCCCGTCCAATCTCCCCATTCGCACCACCTGCGGTCCAGTCACATACACCCTATGGAGGATTTTAAGCTGGACCAGTCAGAGGCGAGCAGGTTAAGCAACTACTCTGCCATTCCTCGTCATCCATCTCAATACCATATTTGGACCATTTCTCTCAAAGTGCGTGGAGAGGGTCTGGCATGTTATTGATGAGTTTTTGTTATATTAGCAAGATAGTCCTGACTGGGATGTGACCGTCTAAAACTCTATCTTCCAGTGGGGAGGATTCGGGAGGGGAAGTTCCACGCTGTAAACGGGAGCCCAGGGCGTACCTAACCTGTGCCTAACCAATATATAACGGAAGAACTCAGAATCAGCCAAGGCAAATTGTTTTGCAGTGCCGAGAATGGTTTAACATCTGTATTGTCCCATAGGTCACTAATACGTGAGAGGCCTATTAGGTCCCATTTGTCAAACCCCTTACTTTTCCACAAGCTACTCAGCTGTTCTGAGTCCCATTGAGGTGTCGCAGGTGTAAGTCTTTGATCCCAACCCAGGCCCCTAGAGGCTGCGTGCCGCACATATACTGAGTGCTTGGTGGGGCCCGTAAGTGGAAACCGTCGGGTTTTGGAACTTTGGAGCTCTATTGTAGTTCTCACCAGAAAGCTACCATCTGTCCATGTTATAGCCTGGATCTTCGGGTCGGGCGTACTAACCGTGGTTGATGGAGGCTAGGTGAGCCGCCCAATAATACTTTTTAATATCTGGGAGGCTAATACCACCATCATACCAATCCAGGGAGAGTTTACCAAGCGCATTGCGTGGCTTTCCCTCTCACAATAGATCTCTCTGGAGGCACTCTACCTCCCTGAAATATGAAGCCGGGACCGGGTCTAAGGAGTTCTGTAAAACATATAGAAACCGAGGCAAAGACATCATCTTAAAAAGGGCCGCCTTTCCCAGTAGGGAGAGGGGGAGCGACTTGCAGTGAAGTATGTCTTTTTCACAGCCTAATCAAAGGGGGACGTAAGTTCTGGGTATAAAGGAGTGAAGGATCTAGGGAAAGAAAGATCCCCAGGTACTTGAAGCTGTCAGTGCGTATTTGTATTGGACAGTGACACCCCTGCGGTGGGACCGGCGGCTCCCCTGCAACCACAAAAAGCTGGGACTTACTCCAGTTAATCAAATAACCGGAAAATCGACTGAAAGCAGTGAGGATATCCAACACCACAATCAAGGACCACCTTGTATATCTCAAATAAAGTAGAATATCATCTCAAAGTGCCTCATATCTGCCCACTTGATTGCGCTGTAACCAGTATTGGAAGTGAAATATTGAATTTGCCTGAGAAATGAATCCATGGAAAGTGTTTCAGCAACAGTGAATGGCAGTTTCGCTAGCTTCTCTATCTGTAACATACCTGTGATATCTGTGATATACGTTGCGTCCTTTTTTGCCATAACTATCTGTTCTTTTGTGAGGTTACATGGAAAAAAGAAGCTAGTGGCCTTAAGGTGTTTCCATGGAACATGCCCAACCCAAAGTGTCTGCAGAATCTAAATCTGTAACATTATAGCTCTAAGACATGTCACTATGAATGATGTCGATTTCAGATAACACTCCGTTACTCAGAGAGTCAATGCTGGTGGATAGAGTAGTCATACCATTATTTACTACTGCCAATGCCCCATCAAAATTTTCCCCGTCAATTGTGTGCAATCTCTCAGCAGCTTCTTCCTGTGAAACGTTCTATACTTCATTGTATATTGCATACAGAAAGTGTTTTTGACATGGTCTTAAAGGACTTAATGAAAAGTCCTGTAATCCCATGTCACAAGAAAGAAGAGACAAGTGTTATGTAGAGGTTTTTAGCAAGTCATGGCATAACTTTCCAACACTATAAGTTGTTACCACCTCCAAGTGTGGTGTCTGTTCATATCTTGGGTTAGGCCTACTGATTGTAAACCCATTGGTCTTACCCAGAAAACAAGCCAGACATCCGTTAGTAGCTCATGGGCACACTAACCATCGCCTGCGATTGGTATCTGAAGAATTGTAAGAGTCATTACAAAGCATGAAGTCTAATGTTTTCTCCATGTAATTTGTGATTGGTTGCCAGTTTGTAATGTGTATGAATCGTTGGTGCATTTGAATCTTTTATCTTAGCCAAGACAGGATGTTTGCTGCACTGTTTTGTTCAGGGAAATCATTTGCTGTGGTATAAGGCATGCTCTAAATAAAGCCTCAGTTCCCTGAACCTGCCACTCTTTACTTCACCAAATGGCTTTTAAATCAACATTGTCTTTCCAAAGGTCAAAACCTTCTATGGACAACTGGGAAATTAAGGATGCAGAATATATCAGCTTGGTGCTAGTAAGTAACTGAAGTCATCAAAGTCGATGAAGTTGGATCTATTTTTAGCAGCCCTGGATTCTTTGGAGAACTGGAATTGGACTCATGTAGTGAAAGGAGTGAGAGACTAAAGGAATGAGAGTTACCAAAATTAATTGAGGAAACCGAAATAAGGGAAGGGAATTGACGGATGGAGTGAGCGAAAGAGTGTGAGGAAGACGGAGGGAATGGGTGCAGGAGAAATGGAATGAGAGTGATGCAGAGAGAAGAGAACATGAAGTGGAGAAAGAAGACTCAGATTGAATGAAGGGCAGTGATGGTGAGGGAAGGGATATAAGAGTGAGGGAAGGGCAGTGATGGAAAAAGAAGCATATTAAGAGAAAGGAAAAAGAAGTAAGTGAGAGAGAAGGATTTATGGAAAGAGAGAGAAAAGAAAAGGAAGACTGGTAGAGAGAGAGGGAGACAGTAAAAGAGACAAACAGACGGAGAGTGACAGACTGTGAAGGAGTAAATCAGTTATACTGCCTGACACAGAGGAAGAGAGTTATAGACAAATGGAGAAAAGGGCAGTGAGCAAAAGGGAGTGAGGAAATGAAAGAAGTTGAGTGAGTGACGGTCACTGAGTGATGATATGAAGGATAGAGAGTAAGGGGGCAGTGAGAAGAGACTGATCGATACAGCAAGACAAGGGTAGTGATGGAGGAAGATAGAAAAGACAAGTGAGGGACAGACAGAGGAAAGAGGGAGTTGGACAAGATGAGTGAGGGTGAAGGAAGAGTACTGATGGTGAGAGAAGGAGTGTAAATGTGAATGAAGGGGAGTAAGTAGAATGAGGGAAGAGGAGTAAGATAAGGAAAGGTAAAGAAGTAAGAGAGACCGTGAAGAAAGGATAGAGAGAAAGAGAAGTAAGAAAGTGATGAATAAGTATTTTTTGTTTGTCATACTTACCTCATAAATATAATATCTGTGGTTGAGAAGAAACAATTGAGTTATAATATATATTTCACAATAGAAAATACAAAATAATTTGAACAATATGTTATATATTTTCTTTTGCTGTTCTCAGAATATATTGAATTTTACTAAACAACAGTGAGTTCAATACAACTCATCATATGACAGCGGGCAAAAAAAAACACAATCAAAAAGATTGTGTTTAAAAAACCCATTCAACATTTTCATTAACAAGGTAACAATTAGAAAAAAACATATCTTAGATGTCTATTTCGAACTGCAAATTTCTTACGTAAGTAAGGAATGTCAACAACAATCACAAAGTAACAAAACGTTACTACTTCTTTCTTATACACTCTAAATAAAGTAATATCCAAACATATGCTAATAACATTTACCCGAAATAGTCATTTTTTGTTTGAGATACTATTCCTCATGGCCAAATAGTATCTGTGAAATCCTTAATTTGGAATTTACTTAATAGTACTCTTAAGCGTCCATTTCCCGACCTTCTGAAACAAAAGCACCCACATCTTTTAGACCATCTAACAATGGTTATACCTCCACCTAATGCTATTTATCATGAACATAGAACCTTAAACAAATGGCATGCTATCAAAACCTCAACATCATCTGGTATGCCGATGACACTATGCTCATCCTTTATCTTACTAAGGAGCTGTATAACTTTAAAAGAAACCTCTACATGTCACCAACATCTCCAACAACTACAACAAATCTAAAACCCCTCTGCCTCACTCATGATCAACATTTCCTGTAATACTCATATCACTCACTATGTGCTACACTTACACTACCTCTATGACAAGTACAAGTTTTTTTTTATCTTGATCACCCTCACTTACAAAGTAATTCTCAACCGCAGATTAACCTTTTTTTACAGCACTAATCTTCCTAGGCCAATTGTTTTCCCTAAAATTTGGGTTGTAAAAACACTAGATAAGAATTTGATAAGTCAAAAGGCAAACATTGTTTAAAAGTCAACTGAGTATCATAACAATGAGTCCAGCCTTTTGCACATTTTAAGTAAGCTGTGTAATGTCATGATGTTGTAGAAGAACCATCATGGAAAATAATTGCTACAGTTACAAAAGTTCTTCCTGAAATTGATATTTGAGAAGCCACAAACTTTTTGATTAAAGTTGTCAATTTTGTTCCAGCAGGTCTGCATCGTTGGAGCATTAAAATTACATACTGTCCATATCTTTGTATAAATAATGTTGATAATATTTCTGAGTTACATTGGGTACAGACCACGTTTTGATTTGCTTCTCTAACTAGATTATTAAAAGTCACTGATTTGCAGTCTGGTAATGTCAAATATATAAACCTTTCAGTGTCTATTTCAGTACTACTTGAAAACGAACAATTGTCAGTCATGTTGCCATTTATAAGAAACACCAACAATATTTTCAATATCTATACCTTTATCTTGCAATACAACAAGCATATAAATAAGAAATTCCTGACAATCTTACTGAATATTCTGCAAAAATTGATTTACTCCAGAACATATGTCTAAAACATTTCGAATATCAGAAACACTTTCTATTTTTGTTTTATCACTGCTACATTTCTCAAAGACAGAATTCAACAAACAACAAAATCTTTGATCCCGACTTTCAACAATCTGTTGTTGTAAAGTTTGAAGAAAAAAAACAACATTAACCACTACATTACCATAGCAGTTGACACCAGAACTGTTTTCAAACTGAAATCCAACAACTTCTTCAATACTATCCTGTTTCTTTTTGCTTGCAATTTCTGGTTCATCTAGTTTTTTTCTTTTCTCTACAACCTCACTACAATTTTTCTCATATCTTCTTTTTCGACCTACCACAACCTTTTGAAATAAAAGATATTGAGGTAAATTTGGAGAATATTCTCTTCTTAACCTATCATACTCTTTCACACAATTTAGATCTGCACTATTCTTTGTCTCATCAAAATCAATCAAGTAAAGTTCTGACTCGAGATAAAGCAACATATGCCATACCCTCCTTGAACACAGTACTTCCAATATTCACCAAAGCACTACCTACACTTAAACCTTGAGATTTATGAATAGTCACTGCATATGCCAAACAAACAGGAAACTGTTTTCGAGGACATATAAATCTTTTACAAGCAAAAATTGAGTCGAACAACGACTCAATTGTTGTACTTCTTCAATTTCATCAAATTTGATTTTCAAAAATTCAATGTCATCTCTATTTGGGTAATTCACAAAATCAACAACATGACCCATTGCTCCATTTACTAAGCCTCTTTCCACATGGAAATTACGTCGTAAAATTATCCGACAATTTAAAACATCCATATAGATACTTTTCTAAACCAGCCATTTTAGATATTGATTTGTCTAAAGAATCCAATTTTGACTTCAACTTTTCTGACAAAATAATAGTAGCTCCTTCATGCTCTATTCTTTCAATAGCTTCCAATTTTATAATTTCTTGATTTTCTAACTTTAACATTTTTTCATTGAAGATTGCACATTCTTGCAGAGTTGGCATCAAGCATATCACTGATTTATTTTCTGAAATTTTTCTATATATATTCTCTGCACCAACATTTTGCTTTGAAAACAAATTTGAAAGTAATCGTGCCTGTAAAGCTTCTTTGCCATGTTCACTCACTTTTCCAATTCTTATATCTTGAGGAATACTTTTATAATCAGCATCCTTTGCCTGTCGCATATTTTGAGTGAGTTCTGTATATTTGAAATATAACCATATATTAACATTTCCAATGCTTCCCAGGCACTTTCTGGTATCTTCATGTGTAATGGTTTTAAACACTGGTTGTCCTTTCACAGGAGTTAGCTGTAGTAGATCTCCAAAAACGATGATGTGTTTGCCTCCAAATAACACATCATACTCTGTTTTAGGAATTTGTTGCATTATTAAATGCACAAAAGCAAGCATTAAATTTGATACCATGCTTACCTCATCAATAATGAGAAGTTTCATTTTTTTCAGGACTCTGGAAACTTCACAACAAGCTTCTCCAGAAAGCTTGTGGAATTCTAATTTATTTTCGTGCTCTACTGGCAGCATCACTAAACGATGTAAAGTAATCCCTTTAATGTTATGTGCTGCCAACCCAGTTGGAGCGGTAACAACACAAGAGAGTGACAACTCTGTTCTTTTCTGTAGATAAGTTGCAATTCCTTTAATTAGAAAGCTTTTTCCAGTTCCTGCTTCTCCACTCACGTACAGTCGGACAGGTTGAAATGACGTACATGAGCACTCTTTTATCTCATGAAGTAAACCATGCTCAATCTGCTGTCACTTTAAAGTTTATTTGTTTTTGCTCAACATTTAGTTGTTTTTCCAATTCTTCTAAGTTTATTACATCCTCCTGAGCTTGTTCCATTGCTCTTTCCACCTCATCCATGGCAGTGGCTGCTTCATTTTGGATAATTGGTCCTCCTAGTGGATCCTGACTCAGCGAAGCAGAACTTTGACTGTCTTGAGAACTCTCTCTAGCAATCTCTGCTGCAATTGTAGCTTCTTGCTGTATTTCCTCGTTCAGCATTTCTAGATAATTAGTAAAAACAGGACATTCAATAGTTTTTTTGATTGCGTTCAATGAATCTTCATAACTGAGAAAATCTCCAAGTAGTTCCTCTTCTGTACGCCATGGCTTGAAGAGTTTCAAAAGAGCTAAATAGTATAATTCCCTTATTTTCCAGGAGTTTCGCAACTCAGTTTTCGATGATTAATCAAATGTCCTTTTCTTTGTTTCACCAGACATCCTTCAGGTCCAATCACAGCATATACACCTTTATTGATATCTTCTGTAATATTCCTCTTAAAAGTGTAGCTTTGCAGTACCTCATAGAGACAAACGTTCTCAAGATGATTACTTCTATTTGGATTGTATGTATCCAACATATTTGTCTTCAAAATATCTGTACTGTTTGGTTCTTTCACTGCTAAATACTCAATTTCTTGTACAGATTTCAAAACTCGGTTTCGTGTTCTTGCAAGACCTAAACTCACCCAAATGATTGTTATAGATTTGGCATATAGACTTGCAGATGATAAGCGATCTGAACATTCATATGCTCCAATTTCTCGATGAGACAACATCTTCAAACTGTAGCTGTACAATTTCTTACTTAGGCTCTTTTCATGAGAAATTTCCTCCCACATTTCCTTTAGTTCTGTCTTTTCAGATTTCATAATGTAAGATGTAACATATCGAGCCACAGCAATAGAGTTGTCTGCAACATATTGAATATACATGTTAGCATTCCACATGGACAAAATGACTGGGTTATAGTCATTTATGTATTTTGACTCTTCATTTCTCCTTAAGTTGTAGGTATTTTTCTGTGATTTTCTTGTCACAGTGTGTCGCAAAGATTACATAAAATTGTTCACTCATCCTTTTGATATTACTGGTCGTGGAAATCCAAAACAACATTTTGTGTAGAGCTTGTCCTTTGATTTGTATTTTCGATGACAGTATTTTCCACAACGATGGGTTTGAAACCGTAAGACTTGATGTTTTAAATTCTTTTGTTCTGTACTTTTAGGAACAGCACATGTAGAATACTGTTCAATAAAACTCATCACTGTGTCATCCGAATCTGTTCCAAATTTGGGGGCATCTTTGATCCAGAGCAGCATATGTATGTGAGGAGAACCTCTTGCTTGATACTCCTTTCCCCAAAAGAAATCCAGAACCTCTCCAAGCGAAGGATTTTTTTTGTTTGTGATAAAAGACATCACAGCTTCAAATCTATCATTGAAATACCTGCATACATTAACTGGATCCAAAGAGCACAGTTCTCCAGGTGTCTTGTATTCTATATTTTCTATGTTTACATTTGCCTCTCGAAGAAATTAAAGTAAGTCTTCCCAAGCATACTCTGCACAGCTTAGAGTAAGGAACCATGTAGGAGTTCCTAAGTTTTCTTAGCATACATTTCAATTCCCTATGACGACGGTACCAATACTCGTTAGTACCACGCTGACATGCCATGAGATTAATTAGCTGAGATTCCAAAACATTGTCTTTCTGTTGGACTTTATCAATAAAGTCCCTTGCGGAAACATTTTGCAGATGTACTCCACTTTTTAGTATGTGGTTCACTGCATAAGAAAGTCCAGACAAGTCACTCTCAAACAGAAGATGAAACAAATATGGAATACATTGGCAAAACCTTGGATCTTCTGCATATAATCTTGATGTCCGGTATTCAGATGCTGGTATCTGCACAGGTCGGTCATCATATCGTCACCCTTGACCTGTTGGAAATAAATCCAAGCTCTCTTCCCATACACTAATGGGACTTCCTTTTGCTTCTTTAATTTGGATTAACTCGATAGCATTCCCCATTACTTCTTTGGAATGCAGAGGATGAACACTATAATGTTCATAAATGTGTTCACTTCTGGACACATCCACTTTTTCAATTTGCCCAGCTGACATTTCACTGTCCTCTTCTACAGTTCTTTCCTCTTCTCCAACATATACAATTTTGTTGTATTGATTGTTATTCACCAAATACAACGTTGCCTTTTTTACTTTCCTAACATCCATTAATTCTTGCCAGATTTTCTTACTCTTTGTAGGAACGCCATTAACTAGAATAACTAGAGGTTCCTCTTCCACATTTTTAACACCAATTGTTTCAATATTATTCTTTAAATCTAGAGTCAAATAGACAACTCTTCCCTTTAATCCTCTCTGTAAATCTGAAGGAGGCAATGTCCCTGTCTTAAGCTCCATGCGAACAATAGCCTGAAATGGATGCACACATTGAACCAGAATAGACTCATAGGTATTTAAATCCATCAGTTCAGAAGGAATATTTACCAACTCAAGATTATTATGTAGAGCTCTAGCTGGCATTGTGTTATCATTTAGTTTATTATAACAATATTTACAAATACATTGCTCAGAACCTAAATCAAAACAATTCTCTACCAACAAATATGTTGTAAATTCCTTCCACTCATTATTATTCTCCTTTTCACTTTTTAAATATAGATCAACTAACCTGGTCTGATTTTTATAATGAATTCTTCTACAACAAATACAAGAAAAATTGGGCCTTTCTCCTGAAATGACCTTAAAACTTGTCATTTCTTGGTCAAAATTTTCTGTACTAAACTTTTGTACATTTTCTTCCACATTTCCTTCTATTACTGTATCAGTTTCTGCACTGTCCTCTTTTTTACAAAAGTAACTAACCTCAATTTCTTCACAAATGTTCTTTACATCTAATACATATCCATGTAAAAGAGCACTGTTTAACTGTTTTAGCTTAAGTGCTGGACTTTTTGCATAATACAACCTTCTCACTAATTTCCTCACTTCAGTATGATGCACTGATAACATCCTAAAATGGTGGAAAACACTCTGGCATACTTTTTTAGAAAGACAAGCCAGAGAATGATCTTGCAAACCCGTTTTTTCTCTCACTCGGCAGGGGTCTAATTCTTGCAACATCTTAATCTTCTGTTTAATACTTTTCTTAGAATACCTATGTAAGAAATTGCGAAAAAAATCTATTGAATCCTGTCGTACACTACAAATACTACTACAATTCCAAGTGAACACTGGAGCCTTAGGACATCTCCCTAAAATGTCATCAGCTAACACCTCTTCTGCACTTCTTGGGACAATTTTCTCTTTTTCAACCGGACAACCGTCCTTCACCTCATATGCTCGACCACTGGTGTCAACTGCATGCAACAAATCATTAGTCTGAAAGTAAGTTTTTTTCATTAAAAAATGGCTCAGAACTTGACCAATGCTTCCATTCTCCAGAAAAAACATTGCAAAAATTAGTTCTATTAATTAGTCTTTTCCACTTACTTTTCGCTTTCAAAAGATTGATTGCCTTGTCTAGTGTACGAAGTCTACTGATTACTAAAATAAACAATTTCTTTTTCAATTCAAACGCCTGATCAACAATACTTTCTATTCTTTTTTTTTGCTTATAAAAAGCTGTTTTCCTTTTAGAAGTCTTTAAATTTTTAAATAAATTTAATACAACTCTGTTATAAAACATTCTCTTGTGGATTTGAACAATTTGACTTTTTGGTCTATTACTATAGACAATTTCATCGCCACACACTTTTCCAACATTCTTCTTTTTTATCTGCTTTTTCTTTGTTCTTACAGATAATTTTTTTATCTTTTCCACATTGTCCACACTTTTTTTTCTTTCAGTTAATTTCCTTATAAAATCCTTTGTTGTCTTACCAGAAGTATTCTTCTTTTTCTCTGGACAATGTTGTTTAGATAAATCTTGTAATTGTGTTTTCTTGGAAATGTAAGCCTGTTTATATTTTCTTCTTTTGGCATCCTTTGTAGGCATGTTGGTTTTTCTTTCTGTAGATAATAACAATCTATTGTGAAGAAAAGAAAACATGTTATAGACCACTACTAACATACTACATAGCAATTAGAACAACTATATGATGTATACACTGGTTCCCTTCATAAGTAAGTTTAAAGTACAGCAACACTGTCGGAACAGAGTAGGAAATCATGCAGTGAGTGCTGTTTCTGACTTTATGGCAGTGCAGTGGTGTTTCAACATTATAGGGGAATTTGCTGAAAATGGTGTTTCGGGGTTTAGAACAGTGCAGTGGTGTTTAGGCTGTGTAGGGGGTCATGGTGGGATTGATATTTCTGACTTTAGAGCAATACAGTTGTGTGTACACAGTGAATGGTATCAAGCAAGGCCTACGAGTAAAAAGCACTGGATGTCCTAAAGTCTAACTCACTTCATGAGTACATGTATTCACATGTCTTAAAACACATACACCGAGCAAGTGATTCTGACACAATATTTAAAAAAACACTCACTTGCATTCTAAATGAAAAAACATAGAAATATGCCTTGAAATTCACTGAATTGATTACTACATGTTACAGAAAGAGTTAGTATGGTATTTCTACAGCACAGCCAGGATCTTCAGTACACAGCATAGAGACTATTTGCAAATTAAGAGGCCTGACAGACGTACTGCATAGCAGTTTCTAGTACTGCATATCCTAAACCCTGACTCACTTAATCAGAACATGTATTCTCATATTTTTAAACACATCAACAAACCAAATTATTACAATAGTACAAAAAGACTCACTCAAATAATTTTTAATTCTAAATCATACATTTATTCATCAAACATTTCATACTCCAATAAAACCTCCAACATCACTTCATCTGGTATTTCATTAACATTGTCCCCTATTTCCAAATTTGCATCTTAAAATTCAATTTCTTCCACTGCTTCTAATAACTCAATGTCCAAACTTTGATCGAAGAAAACTCAATTTTCTTCATCAATGTCCTCTCCAAAAGGTCCATTTAAGTCCTCTATTACTTCATACGAAATGTCAAATCTGACTGCAAAGTTCTCCTGATTCTGATCCATTTTATATATATGATAATTTTGCTTGACCTTGCAAAAAAATATAAACACTTAATTATATCATTTTCACTAATAGATAATAAAAAACGACCTTTATCAATTTCATAAGTACATGTATTCCCATATTTTTAAACAGAACAACTACACAAATTATTCTGCCACATTCTTCTGAAATGAAAACTGACTCACACTGTGATCTTAAACAGATAACACTATCCTTTCCATTTCAGTAAAATGATTACTACAATGAAAGGGAGTCTTGCTGGGAATATTCTTTTAGGGTTTACAACACTGCAGTTGTGTTGCAAGAGTTTAGAATATGTTTCTAGGAATGGAGTGTCAGGGTTTAGGACAATGAAGTGAACTTCAAGCAGTGCAGTGAGTCAAGGTGGGACTGAGAATGTACAAATGAAAATTCACTGAAATGATTACTACATGCTACAGACACAGTTGCTTTTGCATTTCAACAGCACACCCCGCATCTAAATTGCACAGCATAAGCACAATTTGAAAATTAAGAGGCCTGTGTGAGAAGTTGGCCTGGTATATGATGCTCACTAGTTCTAGTGAGCACCTTGTACCATGCCAAGCAACCCTTATGGTGCAGGTTGTAAAGTCAACCTTATAGACAAGCTATCCTAGGGGTAGCATGGACTAAGCAGTCTTAGGCTAAACTCTGTAAAGGCATGTGAAGCAAGCTGTTTTACCATACACAATCCCTTGAATACCAAATGAAAGGACACCACACAGATATATATTGAAAATATATATGGATTTATTACTACAAATATCCCTGATACTCTTTATGAGCACAGAAGCAAATGCGTTAAAACAAAACACAGTTAAAATACACAAAAGTTGCACAATTATGGATGAGCACTAGGGGCCACCTAAACCATATACTAAAATAGTGGTATAAGAACCACTATGGGGAAAATGAAGAGGCCTAGGGCCTGGGGAATCGCTGGAGCTGTTCGGGACTAGCAGTGAAGAAGTCGGGAAAGGCCCGCGGGACTCGGGTGCAGTGTTTAAAGTGCACGCACTCACCAATGCAAAGTCTATGGTGCGTAAAAAGTACAAGGTTAGTTAGAAAGGAACCTTCCGAGTGACCTAGAAGGATGAAACTTCAGACACAGACACTAGAGGTGTGTACCAGTGTGGAAACACCGGCAGAGCTGAGTTACCTCACCCACAGGAAGCGGGTGCATAGGGTTGAAGTAGTGTCGGGTTTCGTCACGCAGGTCGATGGTGCTTGGAGCTGAAGATGCTGCAGGCGGCTCGATGCGAAGAGTTCCGGTGGATCCAAGGGTGGATCTGAAGAGGTGAAGACCTGAAAGCAGAGGGGACAATGTTCAAAGTCACTAGCCAGTGACTACCGTGGAACCAGAGTGGAACCAGGCGATGTCGGGTGCAAACAGGCGTCGAGGTGTAGCTTCTCTCTGCAGCCACATGGACACGAGGGGTTGAAGACGTCCAGGAGTCAGTCACAAGCTGTCCCACGCAGGCTTCTCGCTGTTGGCGGTGTCGGAAACTTGATTGAAGCAAACAGGCCTTGGCTAATGCAAGCCACGCAGGAATCAAAAAAGGCTTGTCACTCGGACCAGCAAGGTCAGAGCGGATGCTCCCTTTTACAGGAGCAAGGGCAATTCTGGAGCAACCAGACCTGCAGTGAAAGTTGTAGGTTTCGTCGCCAAGATGGCCACTAGCCACGTGGCAAGTGGACGTTTAGGCGCATCGAGTGGCACGATGCAAAAAGGCCCCACGCAGATCGTGGAGATGCTGGGGGGCTGATCTTCGGTGCAGGGGCTGCTCGAGGTTGGGGCTTCTCAAACCCCAAAGCACAGCGTCGAGGGTGCCTCTGATGCTGCGCAGTCAGCGTTTCGGGGGTCTTCCAAGAGATCCGGTCCCACGTCTCTCGGTGCATGCACGGGTCCCTTCTTTGCAAGGACTGTGGATCGGGCTGTGAGAAGTCTGGGAGTCTGGGTCTTGTCAGGCTCTGGGCTCGGGCTCCGGCGGGAGGCGGCAGCAAAGCAGACGTCGAGTTGCTGGTTGGTGCCTGTGTTCACAGGGTGGTCACTCCTTGGCCACAAGGGAGATTCTCTTCCGTCTTCTGTGCAGCAGAATGTCGAAGTCCAGTCTTCTTCTGTATTTCAAGTTGATTCAGGATGATCTCAAGTCTCAGGACACAGCTCCCACTCTTATTCGAATCTGGGGGGCCGGATCACCTACTAGGTCCCTCCTCTGGGTGGAACCAGGAAGGGGGGTGGTTACACCCCCTTTCCTTTGTCCAGTTTCGCGCCAGGACTGGGGCTGGAAAGCCCCAGCACCGGTTTGAACTGGCCTATGCACAGGGACACCTTGTGTGCCCCAGGCATGTCTGATTCTATTCAGCCCTGTCCTACCCAATACACAAAATCCTGTCTGGAGTGGTGCTAGCACCTCCCCAGGCAGGAAACCCTTTGTCCAAGCTGCCCTCGCTGGAAGGACTCCCAGCAGAAGGAGGTCAGACTTGTGTCTGTGGTGGCAGCATCCATTTTGGGATGCTAAGGCTCTGTTTACCTTTAACCGGGGTTCAGGCTAGGTACATGTCGTGTCCCTCTAGAAGGGTGGAATGCTACCCCCGTCGCCAGAACTGGCGAGGGGGTAGTATTCCAATTTGTATGACACCTTACTCGACATGTTTTGATAAAGCCAAACCTAAGCTGGCATTTAACCGCGAGGATTATAATGCACTTAAGAGTATATGGTATGGCAATATCATGGAACAGCTAAAGGACATGGTTCCGAAAGCTGCAGACAGGCTCAGCTCATGCCAGAGCACCATCTCACATATTTCCAAGCACTCTGCCTCCAGGATTGATGAGGCCTTCCATAGGAGTGGCTGATAGGAACATATGTGTCCATTTTAGGTTAGGTATAGGCATACTACACCTAAGTAAGGGGTGGTTACACCGACTTACCCCAGCTGAGTGATCAGCCAGTTGTGTCAAATATGGAGGCCAGGCCAGGGGTGGCACAATACATGCTGCAGCCCCTGGTAGGCCTTGGAAGCACCTATGCCCTGGGTACCTGGGTACACTGTTACAGGGGCCAATAAGGTGAACCAGTTCCAATTGTGTATGTACCTAAGGTACATGGAGTCCATTTTAAGGAGAGAGCAATTAGCCTGGGGCACTGAATAGCAGGATCCCAGGCCAACTATGTCAAAAACCATCTAAACACCAGGCAAAAAGTTTGGGGGTAACCATAGTCAGATATCCACCTTCCTACATAACCCCCCCCAAACGAAAGGAGATAAGGCTATCCTTGACCAGGTAAGCCTATATTGCCTAAGTGGCCATATAAGGAAGTACCAGCTCTGGCTTGGTTACCCCCTGTCTCATGGTCCACTAAGCAATCCCTCACCCTAAGGGTATCCGAGGGTCTCCACCATAGGGAAACTCTACCTGTGGTGTGTCTTTGCAAAGTTAAAGGCTGGTGTTGGGATGGAGTACTGAAGTGAGATCCCTCTGTGGGACTCAGCTTCCTCCAATCACTCTCCACCATGTGTGCCTTTCTTTCTTTGACTGAGTTGCACTGTGCTCTCAGGGTCAACCTCTGGCTACCTAAAGCTGGAGGCTGGGTCCCTTTTGTTGGCTTACTGGAGGGACAGGTCAGGTTTGGGGCCTTGGGGTCCCAGGTTTGGCTGTGCCCAACAGAATCCATCTGTGGGAGGTCCCTAACTACTTTTAAGGGGGCTCCCTCAGGAGTTTTTAAAGTTTTCACCTCACTAGGGCTACTAGTTTTGGTGCCCCTAATCTGTTGATGGGGGTGCTTTATTTGACAGGGGGCCCTTTGGGGCTCACTGTCCTTCTTGTCCTCTGCAGCCCTGGGCTGAGCAAGGCAAGGTAGAGAGGGGCAGGATACCTGCTCCAGACGGGTTCCCACCTGAGAAGGGTCCACTGTCATCAGAGGCTCTGTCAGGCCAGGCCTAACAACCTCTGGGACAGTTCCTTCATCAGGGGTAAGATCAGTTCCCTGAGGAGGTTGATCCTTTCCTAAAGTCTGGTGGGAGGGAGATTTCTCTTCCTCCTCAATGCTCTCTGTTTGTGTGGAGTGATCCATCTTTTCAGGCTTCACAACACATGTATCAGTTTGAGTTTGGGCTGTGGCCATCACAGCCCCACCAACCTTTTCAGGAGGAGACTCAGTTTGGGTATGGGCTGTTACCATCACAGCCCTGCTCATCTTTTCAGGAGGGAAGTTAGCTAAAGATGGGGCTGGGGTTTACTCAGCCCTACCAACCTTTTCAGGAAGGACATATTGGATTGGGGCTGTAGCCATCACAGCCCCACTAACCTTTCCATGGAGATTTACCATTCTAGAATGGGTTTCCTGTTCAACCTCAGCCCAGGCTGAGATTTCCAAATCATTCCCCAGTAGACAATCTACAGGCAAGTTTGATGACACTGCCACTCTCTTTGGGCCAGTGACACCTCCCCAGCTAAGATTTACTACTGCCATGGGGTGATTGGTTTCTATTCCATCAATGTTTGTCACCTGATATGTGGCATCAGGTAAAAGTTGCCTTGAGGGGACTAGACATTCAGCCAACATGGTGATGCTAGCCCCTGTGTCTCTAAAGGCCTCAACTTTCAAGCCATTGATGAGGGGCTCCTGTCTATACTTGCTCAAAGTGTTTGGGCAAGCAGTGAAATTGGCAAACCCCAGGCCAATCTCATAGACAAGAGTATCTGAGGTAGGGGACCTGGTTAGGCCAGAATCCACCTGTCCTCCAAAAGTAAACCCACCCAGATTCCTGGGTGTGCTCCCACTTCCTGGGGGATTACTGCTGACAGTAACAGGAGGTGTTGGATCTGGCTTTGGAGGTATATTCTCTTTATTGCCATTCTTGGGACAACAGCTGTCTGTTTTGTAATGCCCAACCTGTTTACAGGCATGACAATAAGGCTTTTTCTGGGTTGAAGAAGTGTCTTGGGACCCACCCCCATCCTTGGAGTTTTGGGGCCCTGGGGAAGTCTTTTCCTTACTTTTATCCCCACCCTTCTCTTGAGGCTTGGTAGTCTCTTTCTTTTGGTCACCACCCTGGTTCTTAGGCCTGATCCTGGTTCTGACCCATTTGTCTGCCCTCCTACCCAATTCTTGTGGGGAGGTCAGATCAGAGTCAACCAGGTGCTGATGTAGAAGCTGATTTTGACAATTACTTAAGATTTGCTCTCTCATAATTAAATTATACAATCCTGTATAGTCAGTAACCTTACTTCCCAGCAACCAGCCCTCCAGAGCCTTAGTGGCACATTCAACAAATTCAGACCAGTCCTGAGTCTGTGTCTTCTGGGTGTCTCTGAACATCAACCTGTACTGTTCAGTGGTTAAGCCTAACCCATCAATCAGAGCACTCTTCAGGACCAGGTAGTTTCTAGAATCCCCATCACTAACTGTGAGGAGTCTGTCTCTGCCTCTACCTTCAAAGGAGAGCCACAAGATTGCTGCCCACTGCTCCTGAGGGACCTGCTGTACTTTGCAAGCTCTCTCAAGTGCAGTCATCCATTTGTGGATATCATCCCCAACTTTGTAGGGGGGCACAATCTTACTCAGGTTTCTATTGTCATAGGACCTGTCTTTATCCTTAGGGATAGTGCTGCCACCAGTGGAATCTAATCCACTCTCTCTAGGCTGCCTTGCTCTAGCAAGTTTCTCTTTGGCCAGGGCAACTTCTAATTCTTGTCTCTGGATCCTAAGTTCAGCCTCTCTCATTTTGGCCTCATGTTCCCTTCTCTGAGGGCTAGTCAACTCCCTTCTGGAGTTGCCATGAGATCCTTTAGAAACATGGGAAGTATTGGATTCACCTGAGTGATTCCTCCTCCTCCTATGCTCCTGGTTAAGTCCATTTGGGGGTCTGAATGGGTTGGACCCACCTTCAGTCCCAAATAAGCTTAGGTTAGCCTGGTAAAGCCTGATGACTAACACCTGGCTATCTCTATCATCATCAGACTCACTTTCGTCTACCTCCTCCCCCTCTTCTTCTTCCTCAGGCTGAGTATTCCCAGTGGTCTGGTTTTCCTCATCTATCGGGACGACAGGGGCAGGGGCATCGGGGTTATCATCTTCAGTGGGAGATACTCCATCTCCAGTCCCTGAGGGGCCTGGTTTGGAGTTCCTTAGAGCTTCAGACTGGTCTAACAGCTCTCTGAGGTGTCCTGCTGCAGGAGAAGGACCTGTTTTGATTCCTCTCATGGAACACAGTTGCCTCAGTTCCTTAAATGGAAAGGTAGCAAATTTGGATGGTGCCCTTGGAGGGTCACTCTCAACAGAGATGGGTCCAGTGGATCCCTCTACTCCAGATATTGCTCTAGTGTGGTGGATGTGTTGCAATCTACCTACACTGGTGTTTTCCTACAAAACCTATCTAGTAGTTGTAGTCAGGGTGTGCTCCTCCCTATCCTCTACAACAACTAAGTTCAGTAGAACTTAAGTATATCTAGTCTTGTTTTAGTGTACCTATCAGGTACCTGTATGATCTTTCAAATGATATCTTCAAAGATTGTAATGGTAAAACAACAGCAAGCTCAAATCCCAATCCGCTGCTCACCAATGTGAGAAGTTGGCCTGGTATATGATGCTCACTAGTTCTAGTGATCACCTTGTACCATGCCAAGCAACCCTTATGGTGCAGGTTGTAAAGTCAACCTTATAGACAAGCTATCCTAGGGGTAGCATGGACTAAGCAGTCTTAGGCTAAACTCTGTAAAGGCATGTGAAGCAAGCTGTTTTACCATACACAATCCCTTGAATACCAAATGAAAGGACACCACACAGATATATATTGAAAATATATATGGATTTATTACTACAAATATCCCTGATACTCTTTATGAGCACAGAAGCAAATGCGTTAAAACAAAATACAGTTAAAATACACAAAAGTTGCACAATTATGGATGAGCCCGAGGGGCCACCTAAACCATATACTAAAATAGTGGTATAAGAACCACTATGGGGAAAGTGAAGAGGCCTAGGGCCTGGGGAATCGCTGGAGCTGTTCGGGACTAGCAGTGAAGAAGTCGGGAAAGGTACTCGGGTGCAGTGTTTAAAGTGCACGCACTCACCAATGCAAAGTCTATGGTGAGTAAAAAGTACAAAGTTAGTTAGAAAGGAACCTTCCGAGTGACCTAGAAGGATGAAACTTCAGACACAGACACTAGAGGTGTGTACCAGTGTGGGAACCCTGGCGGAGCTGAGTTACCTCACCCACAGGAAGCGGGTGCATAGGGTCAAAGTAGTGTCGGGTTTCGTCACGCAGGTCGATGGTGCTTGGAGCTGAAGATGCTGCAGGCGGCTCGATGCGAAGAGTTCCGGTGGATCCAAGGGAGGATCTGAAGAGGTGAAGACCTGAAAGCAGAGGGGACAATGTTCAAAGTCACTAGCCAGTGACTACCGTGGAACCAGAGTGGAACCAGGCGATGTCGGGTGCAAACAGGCGTCGAGGTGTAGCTTCTCTCTGCAGCCACGTGGACATGAGGGGTCGAAGACATCCAGGAGTCAGTCACGAGCTGTCCCACGCAGGCTTCTCGCTGTTGGCGGTGTCAGCAACTTGATTGAAGCAAACAGGCCTCGGCTAATGCAAGCCACGCAGGAATCAAAAAAGGCTTGTCACTCGGACCAGCAAGGTCAGAGCGGATGCTCCCTTTTACAGTAGCAAGGGCAAGTCTAGAGCAACCAGACCTGCAGTGAAAGTTGTAGGTTTCGTCGCCAAGATGGCCACTAGCCACGTGGCAAGTGGACGGGAAGGCGGGTCGAGTGGCACAATGCAAAAGGGCCCCACGCAGATCGTGGAGATGCTGGGGGGATGATCTTCGGTGCAGGGGCTGCTCGAGGTTGGGGCTTCTCAGACCCCAAAGCACAGCGTCGAGGGTGCCTCTGATGCTGCGCAGTCAGCGTTTCAGGGGTCTTCCAAGAGGTCCGGTCCCACGTCTCTCGGGGCCTCCACGGGTCCCTTCTTTGCAGGGACTGTGGATCGGCCTGTGAGAAGTCTGGGAGTCTGGGTCTTGTCAGGCTCTGGGCTCGGGCTCCGGCGGGAGGCAGCGGCAAAGCAGATGTCGAGTTGCTGGTTGGTGCCTGTGTTCACAGGGTGGTCACTCCTTGGCCACAAGGGAGATTCTCTTCCGTCTTCTGTGCAGCAGAATGTCGAAGTCCAGTCTTCTTCTGTATTTCAAGTTGATTCAGGATGATCTCAAGTCTCAGGACACAGCTCCCACTCTTATTCGAATCTGGGCGGCCGGATCACCTACTAGGTCCCTCCTCTGGGTGGAACCAGGAAGGGGGGTGGTTACACCCCCTTTCCTTTGTCCAGTTTCGCGCCAGGACTGGGGCTGGAAAGCCCCAGCACCGGTTTGAACTGGCCTATGCACAGGGACACCTTGTGTGCCCCAGGCATGTCTGATTCTTTTCAGCCCTGTCCTACCCAATACACAAAATCCTGTCTGGAGTGGTGCTAGCACCTCCCCAGGCAGGAAACCCTTTGTCCAAGCTGCCCTCGCTGGAAAGACTCCCAGCAGCAGGAGGTCAGACTTGTGTCTGTGGTGGCAGCATCCATTTTGGGATGCTAAGGCTCTGTTTAACTTTAACCGGGGTTCAGGCTAGGTACATGTCGTGTCCCTCTAGAAGGGTGGAATGCTACCCCCGTCACCAGAACTGGCGAGGGGGTAGTATTCCAATTCGTATGACACCTTACTCGACATGTTTTGATAAAGCCAAACCTAAGATAGCATTTAACCGCGAGGATTATAATGCACTTAAGAGTATATGGTATGGCAATATCATGGAACAGCTAAAGGACATGGTTCCGAAAGCTGCAGACAGGCTCAGCTCATGCCAGAGCACCATCTCACATATTTCCAAGCACTCTGCCTCCAGAATTGATGAGGCCTTCCATAGGAATGGCTGATAGGAACATATGTGTCCATTTTAGGTTAGGTATAGGCATACTACACCTAAGTAAGGGGTGGTTACACCGTCTTACCCCAGCTGAGTGATCAGCCAGTTGTGTCAAATATGGAGGCCAGGCCAGGGGTGGCACAATACATGCTGCAGCCCCTGGTAGGCCTTGGAAGCACCTATGCCCTGGGTACCTGGGTACACTGTTACAGGGGCCAATAAGGTGAACCAGTTCCAATTGTGTATGTACCTAAGGTACATGGAGTCCATTTTAAGGAGAGAGCAATTAGCCTGGGGCCCTGAATAGCAGGATCCCAGGCCAACTATGTCAAAAACCAGCTAAACACCAGGCAAAAGGTTTTTGGGGTAACCATAGTCAGATATCCACCTTCCTACAGCCTGAAGCACATACTGCACAGGACTTTCTACAACTACATCACCTAAATCATGACTCAGTTCATGATTTAGGTGATTTAGCACAGAGAGGGAGAGAAAGGACAAACAGAGACAAAATGGTACAGGCAGAAGGTGTGAGACTACAGGCAGAGAAGGAAAAGATTTACCTTGATAGCGCTGTGTAATACACACCAGCAGCCATATCATAATAGGCCTCTAGAAATGCACATGAGAGGGTACAGGCAGAGCGTACAGCCAGAGGGAGAGGGCTGGTGCAGACAGAAAATACATTTCCAATTTAAACCAACTCAACCTCTCTCTGCACCATATTTTCTCTGACTGCACCATCTGTCCCTCTGCCTGCAAACCTGCACCATCTATCCTCTGCCTGTACCAGTTTAGTCTCTCACTGCATTATATCATTTTCTGTCTGCACCAACCCTCTCACTCTGCCTCCACCCTGAAGGATACTAAATCAATACTAATGGACCATACTCACCAATAGCCCATATACCAATGTTTTAAGAAGAATTCAGTCGGCAATGGAGAAGGTTCAATCGTTTATTCATACAAAATACAAGCCCTGACAGGGGAGCTTCAGTCTACATGACCCTCGGAGGTGTGCAGAGGAGACTGACTACATACAGATGATACAAGGCATATATACGTTTTACACACCCCACGAGATCGCCTTACTAGGAAAGATACAACTTGTCAGTGAGCCAGCAGGAATTCCCATATAAGGCACAATTGATTGCAAGTAGCCTAGGCCTAAGCTATTCCGGGGGCAGGTCAGTAAGGTGCCTCCCGGTTTATCTGTAGCCCGGGGAGTACAGGAACGAGCTCTGCTAGAATGTGCGCATCCCGCAAGAAGGGCAGGTGTGACCTTGGGTTTCCCCGAGCTACAAGTTAGCAAGTAGAGTAGACAGCTAAGCCAGCCATCGTGGTTTCATGCAGAGGGCTTAATCACGTGATTTCAGGGAAACAGTATTTACACACAGAGAAACGAAACAAAATGGCTTCGGTCATATCAATAGGCCTAGGCAAGCTAATGTGAATCATTTCATACTACATTAATACAACGAAGCGATGCAATGCTAATCATACAGTTATACGGTTATATTGTATATATTAGGCCAATAATATGTGTTTATCGAATTTATATCCCATCAGACAGCCCTTTTGGCCTACTATAGCCAATATAACTAGTTATATTCTACGAATACACCCTCATCGATCTGCATAAGATCTGAAACCTCCTTCTGAATCATTTGCTTTTCGACCTTAGCTTGACGAGAAAAGTTCAAAGCAGATGTTATCCTTGCTGCACAGAAAGAACAGCAAGCTGGGCCATATTGGAGGCATAAGCAGCAAGTAAATATGACTCCAAAGGCTCCAGCAAGCACCATAAATATTTTCCAACCCCAGGTAGCTAGAAGACCCCAGAACCATCCACCAAGGGACCAGGTGCCATTATCGACATGGGCTTCACTAGCTAACCGATGTAATTTTTGAATGGCTAGATGTATGGTCGGGGCTGAATCATGAATGAAAACACAACAAGAGCTGCTGATCACACGACAGGCTCCTCTCCTATTGGCGAGGATGACGCCAAGAACCATCCGGTTCTGAAGCGAAACAAGCCTCGTCGCCTGAAGCTCTACAGTAAGATTAGTCAGAATCCCGGTCGTGGTCTGCACTACATTTTCCACTATTCTTGACAGGCGTCTTATACTACGGCTATTAAAAATTGGTCCCCAAAATGGGGTAAGACCTTTGGCAAAATCTTCAAAATGCTGTAAGGAAGTATCAGTTTGATCAGTGCTATCAGTATCCAAGCTTCAAACACTTCGGTTAGATTCTATCTCTCTTTTAACTAGCTGATGTGTCTTGTGATAATCTGAAGGGGCGATGTAAACTGGGGGATATAGAAATGAAAGGTAACACCGTCCGGCCCATCCGGGGAAGCCAATTATATGCGTTTTCCCCACATACAAAATACACATTAGGAGGAGTGATCACGGGGGGAGTACTATATGTCTGCAGGGTGTAAGTATAGTTACACTTACTGCTCCCTACCTTAACATGGCCTCGTCCCTGAATGCAAAAGGGGGAAGTAGTGTTTATAATGGGGATAGGCAAGGCTTTGTCGTTCGTGACGTTTCGTTCCTTAAAATGTTGAAAATACATAGTGGAATTAAAAAGTTCAAAATCCTGCATTTCTTCTTCTAACCAGGAAGCATTCTTGTATTCAGTATATACATTCATACATGCGTTTGGGTCAAAGGATCCCTCTCCTCCATTTCCTTCGGCATCAAATCCCTGATGCTGCTCTATATACTTTAAAATTGCCTCATAATCTTTTTCAGTATATATCTTAGGATTGGCTACATAATGGGAATACATTAAGGACAATAATTGGAACCAGGCTTCGCAGCTAGCCAAGTGGGACATGGGCAAGGAAATAAAAAATTCATGGTGGTGCATTACTGACGGGAGTAACCCACAAACCCAACAATTCGTTCTGTTTGTCGTGCTGTGGGTCTGATGCAACATTTCAATAAAAACATTTTTTGCATATGTTTCTCTATGCCTAGCCTTGTGCGGGGGTAAGGAATAAAAGAGGTGTTCCTCTGGAGCAGGGGTGGTTCCTAGCAGTTTCTGTACATTGTGATGGAATTCTAGGTACACAAATACACACATCATAATTACTGTGATTATAACAATAAAAACAACGAATGCCACCTTCACTCTGGTGGGCCATCCAGAAAATAACTGCATAGCATCCATATTCCGCCAAGGGGCAAGTGGTCTTTCATCCTCCTTTGCAAATCGGGCAAAAGGAAACATACTCTCTAAAAGTCAAAAATCTAACTCGGTCCCTCTCTAAAAGTCCAAAACTAATCTCGTATCCACAAAGCAGGCGTAGCACCAGAGGGGTTCTTCTTCCCACTAAGGGATCTTCTCCCTGTGTCCGTTTAGAGACTCACAGGTAGACTCCTATCGTTCATCAAAAGGAACACAACTTTTATTCTACAGTGGAACAACATTGGCCCTTAACTCAGTCTTTCTTTCTGAACAGAGCTATTTAGCACAGTGTTCCAAACTCTCAACGTGTCCAGTCCAGTGTCTCGCTCAGTACCCCAGTACTTCTATCCGATGTTCCTCAACTCAAGTCTTTGTCTAGCTCCTACCATTGGCAACTGGGGTACCGCGCTGTTTTCGGGGCCGCAGGTCGTATTTGCAATGGCCAGGTTGCTCCTGGTCAGAAAACAATTCTGTTGCAAGGGCATCTGATGCATTCGAAACCTTTGATGCACTAGGAACAACAGCCTCCGCTGGTTGAGCCGCCGCCCTTTCACCTGGGGGCAACACTTCACTTGGCTTCCCCTTCTCCTGGGCATCTGAAAAGGGCACGAAGCTTTTAAGCAACTCTCCTTCTTGACTCGGGATTCCTTCACGGTTTTGTAAATCAAAGGGCAAAGGTAGCGGCAGGCGTTTCAAATTACTGATATGGATCCAGTGTTTTCTCCCATGCACTTTCACCGCCGACTTTGTCACCAAGATGATTTGATAAGGTTCGGACCACTTCGGTTCCAAACTTGATTTCCGTTGGTAGGTCTTCACCAAGAACCACTGGCCTGGTTCCAGATGATGTCAAGGACCCTCTGGTAGTGGCAGCAGTGTGTACGATACCTGTTGATGAATAGAACACAGATCTTTAGTTAGAGCATACAAGTAGTCTGTCATCAAAGGATAATCAATGTCCCTAAAAGATCGGGGTCTGGGGACTCCCCACACATTGGCGGGACGGCCAAAGATCACTTCGTAAGGAGACAAACCAGTTCTGGTGTGGGGAGTTGCTCTTAGAGACAATAATGCTAAGGGGAGTGCATCGGGCCACTTTAATCCAGTACTTGCACAGATCTTGGCCATCTTTAATTTTAATGTGCCGTTATATTTTTCAACCAGACCAGCCGACTGAGGATGTCTGGCGGCATGAAACTTTTGTTTGATCTGCAAACCATCACAGACACTTTGAAGCAACAAAGAATTAAAATGGGACCCATTGTCAGACCAGACAATCCGAGGCAAACAATAGCGGGGGAAATATTCCTTAATCAGGGCTTTGGCAGTTGCAACTGCAGTGGCTTCTTTGGTGGGGTAGGCTTCAACCCATTTACTAAAAGCACAAACCACCACCAATACATACTTTAAATTATTTACTCTTTCCATTTGGATGTAATCGATTTGTATTACCTCAAAAGGCAGAGACGGTGGTGCAAAATTCCCACTCAGGACAGACTCTCTACCCCCGGGATTATAACATAGACACACAGGGCAATAATTAACTATGTGTGCTGCAGTCTTGGGAATGTTTGGGTTATTCCAGACTGAGTCCAACACTGCACAGATACCTTTCGCTCCTATGTGGGCTGGGCCATGGGCCATAGTCACTACAGCATATACCAATGCATTAGGAAGTAACCATCGCTGTTTCTCAGATTGATCTATCCAACATTAATTTTTATCTAATTTTCCAACTTCCTGTTCCCATCTCTGTACCTCATCTATAGTGGCCTCCTTTTGTAGTTCTCTCACACTTTCAATGGTATTATCAAACAAGGATGTTTCCGCCACCCACCGAGCCGAAGCACTAGGAAACATGGTAGTCATTCTAGTTTGAGCCGTTTCTTTAGCTACTGAATCAGCAAAAGCATTTCCCTTTCCACTAGAATCAATGACTTTCTTATGGGCACTGCATTTAATGATGGCTACTTTTTCTGGTAGTGTCAAGGCAAACAGCAATCGATCAATTAAAGGACCATGTTGAATTTTCTGGCCATGTGTGATAAAGAAACCCCTCTCCTTCCACAGCCTCCCAAAGCTATGGGCCACGCCAAAGGCGTACTGGCTGTCGGTAAAAATGTTCACCCTCAGACCTTCATTTAACTCACATGCTCTTAACAAGGCTATTAGTTCAGCTGCCTGGGCTGAGTGATGAGAGATCCTTGCGGTTTCCACCACCGTCTTCAATGTCGTAAAAGCATATGCAGCTGTTGCAGTACCATCTGGTAACTTAAAGCAAGAACCATCTACATACAGCTCTCCTTGGGGTTCTGGTAAAGGGGTATCAATAATATCTACAGGCCCTTTTGTTTCTTCCTCAGTTCTAAATATACAATCATGGGTGTCATCCTTTTCATCATTTGAAGGGAGAGGCAATAATGTAGCTGGGTTTAAAGTAGCACATCTTTTAATCGTGATATGGGGTGCAAACAAGGTTAACTCATATCCCGTTAGTTGAGCACTTGTAAGGTGCAGGGTCTTAGTTCTATTTAAACGAATATCCACAGCATGCGGTACCATGACTGTGAGGTCTGTGTTTAGGACTATCCCTTCCGATTGTCGGATGACCACCGCTACTGCAGCAGTGGCCCTCAGACAACTCGGGAGAGCTCGTGCAACAGTATCCAAGACTGATGAAAAGAATGCACAGGGTCTCTGCTCTCCGCCAAATCCCTGCGTTAACACTGAAAGCGAACAACCGACCACCTCGTGCACATAAAGTGAAAAAGGCTTCCGGTAATCTGGAGTACCCAAGGCAGGTGCAGAACAAAGAGCAGACTTTAAAGAATCAAAGGCTTCTTGACATTCATCCGTCCAGGGTAGTGGTTCATGCACGTCTTTGGTCGTCAAATACAACAAGGGTTTAGAGAGGAGTGAATAGTTAGAAATCCACTGGCGACAGTAAGAGGTTATGCCAAGAAAAGCACGAACATCACGTTGAGTACGAGGTACAGACATGTTAGTAATCACAGATATTCATTCTGGAGTGAATCGTCTCCCCGCTATCGACAGTAAGTGGCCACGGTAGGTCACTTCCTGTCGACAATATTGGAATTTGGAAAGGGAGACTTTATTCCTTTTATCAGCCAAATGTTTCAACAATTTAACCGTTGCTTCCTTACAGCCTTCCTCTGTGTCGGAGGCCACCAAAATATCATCCACATACTGGATAATTGTATTCCCTGCTAGCAATATTAATTCATCAAGAACTGCCTTTAAGGCCTGGCTATATATGCTAGGACTTTTTGTATAGCCTTGAGGTGCGCGTGTAAATCTAAAGCTTCTGCCAGCTAATGAGAATCCGAAGATATGTCTACTATCAGGGTGAATCGGGATGCTAAAGAAAGCATTCTTTAGGTCAATTACTGAAAAATATTTAGCCGTAGGGGGAATCATTGTTAGAATTACAGTAATATCCGGTACCACTGGATATTGTGGGACCACTATTTTGTTGACCTCCCGGAGGGCAATTACAAAACGATATGTATTCTTATAATCTGGAGCACTATCAATCGGTGTCTTCTTCAAAATCGGTAAAATCGGACTGTTACAAACGTTAGCAGCTGTCTCTTCTACTACTCCCCTTTTAATGAGGTCACGAATAATGTGCAACAAGGCCTGTTCACCTTCTGGTGAAATTTTATACTGAGGAATGCGAGGCAGCTGGACATTAGGTTTCAAGTTTATTGACACAGGGGCTATTCTTAACAGACCGACATCAGTGTCTCCTGTTGATGAGTTCAGGCCTCAGCAAGGCCCAAAGGTACCGAAAGGGTTCGCCCTTCTGTGTACAAAGTCCTTAGACTTCCAAATGAAGTTGGCAAGGAAACTGGAAATACAAAAACATAGTTTAATAAACCTTTAAAGGTGGTGATACAACCTCCACAACACTTCTACAGTAGCACACTGAATACAAGCACATGGCCCCTTTTATACACAGTGGAAGGGGTTCAGCTTACAGCTTAGACAGAGGTTGCAACCACGTAAGGACATTTCCAAATATATCAGTGGGTGGAGCTAACAGTATTTCTAGAACATGGGAGGGCTATGCTAATAAGGAACAACTGTTACTTCTGCTGAGCATGCGCTACACTCTCAAGAAGGACTAATAATAACAGTTGCTAGGTAGAATCCACAGTGTAACTGGCAGAGAGGTATGACAATCAGAACATTGAGCACATGGCAATGTAGAGCATGAAAAATGGCGGACTCGAAATACAAAATGGAATCCCTATACTAGATATTTGGACTGATGCATTATGGCTTCAGCTAATGCTTAATAATACCGTTGTTTTATTTACAACAGACGACCCTTTCAGCGTTAGCTGAAGCCATTCCATTTCATAGGGTAGTCATCAAACTCATCTTGAATATCAATGCTCATAATGTTAGAAATCTCTTTAGTTAGACTCTTTTGATAAGCAGCTTCGGAAACAGCTTTCTTATTGGGTATACAAGAGGTAATGCAAAGGGAACATATCATAGGACCACATTGAATACACATACAGCAAGAAAAAAGAATTACTACTATTATACAAAGGCCAGTGAGGATCTTCCAACCCCATGTAGTAAATAAGGTCCAAAACCAACTAGAGAAGGTCCATGTACCATTATCTACATGTATGTCAGCAGCTATTTTATGCAGTTTATTTATGGCATTATAAACAGAAGGCGAGTTGTCTGGGATGAAGACACAACAGCTACTTCCAATAAGTCTACAAGCTCCTCCTTTTTCTGCTAATATGACATCTAACACCATTCTGTTTTGCAGGGCAACAATTCTAGTAATTTGCAACTCTTCAGTTACGTTTCCTAGTGCTGCAGCAGTTTGGTTGGTCACTGCCTCTACAACTCTAGTTAATCTTCTTATCTTTCTACTGTTTAGGGCAGCTCCAACAAAAAAGAATAACCCTAGGTTAAAATCTACATATTGCTGCAAACTAGTGTCGGTCTGGTCCACATCATCGATAGATAAAGTACGTTTGTATCTATTCACAGTGGCATTATTCAACAATTTCAAGTCTTTATGATAAGTGGCAGGTGCTAAAAACACTGGTGGTAATAAAAACGATACATAGCATACTCCTGACCAGCCAGCTGGTAATCGATAATATCCTCTATTACCGCATACAAAATATGTATTATGGGATGCTAAAAATGTGCTATTATTCAGACCATCTATATTTAAGACTTTAATACAATCACTAACACCTACAGGGATGTTCCCAACACTTTGTACGCATAAGTCCGCTTGTGCTTGTGCAACTGAGATCACAAATTTTTCACTTTCGACAGTGTCTCTAGTGTTCGTAAAAATGTAGGGAGTAGACTCATTGTCCGGTCGATATTCTTCCCACTCCCATATTGTTCCATTGGCTTGTGGATAGCCTTCTTTATTCTGGTGACATTCTTTGTTTAGTCTAAAAAGTAATCTTCCAACAGCAGGCTTTCTTGTGGCAAATAGAAGAGTATACCAGGCACGACAAGAACCATTATGAGAGAAAGGGAGAGGTATAAACGGTGTTCCCCCCTTCTTCTGGTGCGCTGGCATCATACCACATATCCAGCAATTTGTTTCATTTGTAGCAGTGTGGGTATGATGTAGCATCTGAATGAAGGTGTTATTTACAAAGGACAAGCGGTGTTTTGATTCCTGATAGGGGAGCGTATAAAAGAAATGCTCCTCTGGCACCGGTGTAGAAACCACATATAGAGCACGGGCAGGAATTACATCCTCAACAAACCACGTGATAATGGCAACAACTGCCACACTAGCAATAAATCCGAAGGCGCAGATCACTTTCTTTCTCTCCATGTTGAACAAATGTCTCGCAAATCTTCCTGAAACTAAAAAAAAAAAGCTGTCAGAACTCTTCCCCCAAGGCGGCTGTTGTTTTCTTCACCAACGGGCCAAGACGGGTGTCACTACTCTAATGCAAGGCTGATCCCCCCCCCTTGCCTCATCGGCTCTCCGTTGCACCAACCAAGAGGCCGTTCTGACAGCAGTCTAAACAGCAGAAAACTTCTTCCTGGGTCGAAGGTTGTATTTTCTTACTCCAGAAGTCGTCGGGTCCGGGAAGAACTCCTCTTGCTCATCAGGTACCACAGCAGGGCCTTTCTCTGTAGTCAGGATTTCTCGATGGTCAGTTAACACGGCAGGATCCACCAATCCGGGTTGCACTCTGCGACAATGAAGGGAATGAATCCAATTCTTCCGGTTGGTCACTCGGACGGCCGTTCTTGTTGCGAGCAGAACCTGCTCGGGACCGCACCATCGGGGCTCCAGGCCACTCGTCCTCTCGAACGCCTTGATGAGGACGAAGTCACCGGGTCGGAGACTATGACCCTCACCTGTGGACCGGTCAGGGAGTGCTTCTCGAACCTGTTGATGAATAGAAACCAAGTTATCAGTTAATTGTGCCAGATAGTCATTCATCAATACACAAGGTACATCATATACGGAACTTGGTTTAGGCACTCCCCAAATATTCATGGGACGACCAAACACCACTTCATACGGTGTAAGGCCGGTTCGGGAGTGTGGTACTGATCTTATTGACAACAATGCCAAAGGCAAAGCGTCGGGCCAAGTCAGAGAAGTGGAAGCCTGGATCTTTGCTAGTTTAAGCTTCAGTGTTCCATTGTAGCGTTCCACCAAGCCAGCCGACTGTGGATGGAACACTGCATGAAACTTCTGTTTTATCCCCAGACCTCTCAGAACGTACTTGATAACGTCTGCTATAAAATGAGGCCCGTTATCACTCCATAATAGTCTACAAACACCATACCTAGGGAAAAACTCCTTAAGTAGCACCTTTGCTGTAGTCATTGCAGTATTGTCCTTAGTAGGGTAGGCTTCAATCCATTTACTGAAAGCACACACCACTACCAAGACGTACTTTAGATTATTACAGCGTTCAAGTTGGATATAGTCCATTTGCAGGACTTCAAAAGGTGCAGTAGGTATTTCAAATCCTCCTGCTGGAGTCCGTGTTCCTTTCCCTGGGTTGTATTTAAGACAGATCATACAGGTCTGTACCACTCTCTTGGCCGTGCTAGCAATCTCTGGATGCTCCCAAACTTGCGCAAGCAATTTCACAATCGCTGAAGCTCCAACATGTGCTAGCCCATGTGCCATTTGAACCATAGGTTGGACAAAAGCTGTGGGCAACTTCCACCTATCCATTTGTTTGTTGCGCCAACAACCTTCATCATCCAGTTCTCCATTTTCAGACCATTGCTCTCGTTCTTTATCAGAAGCAACTCTCTGTATTTCCCTCACTTCTTTCCTAGCATCATGCCATCGTTCTGCTTGTGACTTCACAACATACATTGAAGTGGAGTCAGGTCTCATTGCAGTTTCTCGTGCTACTTGGTCAGCGAAAGCATTTCCTTGCCCTACTTTGTCAATAACTTTCTTATGTGCACTGCATTTCACTATAGCTATCTTCTTAGGAAATGTCAGGGCAGTCAAAAGATTGTGCACCAATTCTCCATACATAATTTGTGTTCCGTGTGATGTCAGAAAACCTCTTTCCTTCCAGAGCAGGCCAAAGTCGTGCGCTACTCCGAAAGCATAGCGGCTATCTGTATAAATATTCACACACAACTCTGCACTAAGCTCACATGCTCGTGTCAATGCTATCAACTCCGCTGCCTGGGCTGATTTCTGTGGAATGCGTGCTGTTTCCACGATAGTATACAAAGTAGTGATGGCGTATGCTGCCGAAGTCGTACCGTCCGGTAGCTTCAAGCAGGAGCCATCCACCCATAATTCTCCATCTACATCTGAGAAAGGCGTATCCTGGAGATCGATACGACTCTTTGTCTGTTCCTCAGTCACAAAAATACAATCATGTGCTTCTTGTGCCTCAGGCTGAGTCGTCAGGAATGGTAACAATGTTGCTGGATTTAACGTAGCACATCTGCTCAATGTGATATGGGGAGCCAGCAATGTTAGTTCATATCCGGTCAGACGGGCACTTGTTAAATGCTGCGTCTTTGTTTGATTCAAAAGGGCATCAACAGCATGGGGAACCAACACTAACAGCTTGTGAGATAACACTATTCCCTCACTCTGACGTATTGACACAGCTGTCGCTGCGACCGAACGAAAACACCCCGGCAATGCCCGAGCGACAGGATCGAGCAATGTCGAGAAATATGCACACGGACGCTGCCTGTCCCCGTGCATCTGTACTAACACAGATGACGCACATCCATCTCTCTCATGTACATATAATGTGAAAAGTTTCGTGTAATCAGGAGTGCCTAACACTGGTGCTGAACAAAGGGCCTGACGTAACTGTTGGAAAGCGTTTTCACATTCATCTGTCCAAGGAAGGGGAATTGGAGTGTCTTTTGTCAATAGCGCTAACAGTGGTTTGACTATATGTGAAAACCCCAGTATCCACTGCCTACAAAAGGACGTAAGACCCAAAAATGCTCTAACATCTTTCTGTGTAGAAGGTGTTGGTGTGTCCAGGATGGCTTGGATACGATCTGATGTAAGTGCACGCCCCTCCTTAGACAAAAGGTGGCCTAGGTAGGTCACCTTAGGACTACAGAATTGCAATTTCTTCATAGATACCTTATGATTGTGAGAAGCCAAAAAGGAAAGCAAGGACAACGTACAAGTCTCACATTGCTCAGGGGTGTCAGCAGCCAACAAAATGTCATCGACATATTGAATAAGCACTACCCCCTCAAGCAAGACAAAGGAATCCAACTGTCTTTTCAACGCCTGACTGTAGATACTAGGGCTCTCAGTATAGCCCTGTGGAATTCTACAAAATCTATACGATCGATTATTCAAAGTGAAGCCGAAAAGGTAACGGCTATCAGGGTGAATAGGGATCGAAAAGAAGGCGTTCTTCAGGTCGACAACCGAGAATGTTGTCGCTGTTGGTGGAACTAAGGTAAGGAGTGTCGTGATGTCAGAAACAACAGGGTATTGGGGCACCACTATCTTGTTCACCTCCCGCAAATCAATAATAAATCGATATACCCTAGTATCAGTGTCTTTCTTCAAGATTGGTAAAATAGGACTGTTACAAACATTGTATGGGACTTCTTCCACCACCCCCACTCGGATGAGATCCTGCACAATCTGTATGAGCGCCTCCTCACCCTCCTGTGAAATCCTATATTGAGGCAGGCGTGGTAACACAGCTCCCTCCTTCACACTAATGTGAACCGGAGGAATGACCATCTGTCCCACATCAGTGTCTGAAGTAGCCCACAACGTGTGAGGTAAAGAGGCTAATGCAGCACTTTCAGCGACCATACACACTCTCTCTTTTGCAGGGTAATTGTCATTTAAAATCACGCGTACTCCTTCAGGGGAGCAGCGGATTGTGGCTCTAAAATGTTTCAGCATGTCTAGACCCACAATGTTGTCAGGCGTGTTTGAGGAAAGCAAGAATGGACATGGTGCTGTAAATTTGTCGACATGAAATGCAAGGGGTTGGGATAATGGGCTAAGAGAAGGTGTTCCATCGAACCCTACAGATGTGATCGTTAAGCCAGACAGGGGAGCCCTCGGAACCAATTGTTTAGACAAAGCGCTACGAGTAGCCCCTGTATCAACCAGAAACTGATCAGTAGAACCCAAAACATGTGCTGTAACATAAGGACCCCTCTGATCTACTGGTACTTCAACTGATTCCTCCCCCCATCCTACGCAATCCTATGCATATTGGGAATCATGACTTTCGGGGTGCACATAGTCAGACATCTGATACTGATTTCGTCTATCAAAGGTATTAGACCCTCCTTGTTGTTGCTCCCTAGATTCGAATCTAGCCCTATCATTTAGGTTACCTCGTGGGCCAGAAAAACCCCCACGATTTCTCCCAAAACCTCTACCCCGTCCCATAGCCCTGTGTTCTCGCGCTAAAGGACACTCATTGGCCCAGTGGCCTCGTTGCTTACAATATGCACATTGATCTTTAGCCAAGTCTGTGCGGTTATATGTAGAATCATAAAAACCCCGACCACCTCTATTATTTCCTCTCTGGGGTGGTCCATACACTTGTGCTAACATAACTTTTGTTTTCAAATCCTTAGATTTCTTATCTTCATTACTTTTTGCTTCTAATTCCTGACGCTCGTAATACTGAGCCATTGTCAGGAGGGATGCCGGAGTCGAAGTCGTCCAGGAGCTTTCACTCGCTTTCAACCGAGCTGCTACTCCCGGTAATAAATTTGAAACATATTTGTCTACAAACAGATGTCGACCCGTGTCATCCGTCAGAGACTGACCACTAAAATCGTGAAAAGTTTCTTCAAATCGCGTAAAGAAGTCAGAAACTGATTCATCTGTCTTTTGCTTGCAAGATGCTAACATAGTCCAGTCAATCTTTTTAGGGGGAATAATCGTCTTTAATTTAATCAAAATAGCAGCAGGGAGGTCTAGAATGAGCTGGGGTGGTTTCTGCGCAGGTTTCCTAGCTCTGTCCTCCTCCTCAATGTCTTCCCATTTGGCTTTAAACGTCACTAAATCATCAATTTTCCGTACTGATCTCCACATGTCAGGGGGTAATATAAGACCAAAGAATAAATCAACGTCAGCTAATGTCATAGTACAAGAATTCAAAGCCCCCTCAACTTCCTCATAAAAGGCAGCAGGATTTTTCCGTGGGTCAGGTAACGCTTTCTTTAAGGCCATAACGTCCGCTCTATTCCAAGGAGTATATACCCAATTATAGATAAAATACCCTCGTGCATCAGCTGAATCTTTATCTGAACTAGTACCCGCTCCTTTAGGAGGAACATACAAAGGCGCTGCCTCTCGCATAGGTTTAACATGCACAATATCGACCTTATCTGAAGAAAAGATAGATGATTGTTTCCCGTCGCCACTCAAACCCGTCTCTTTGTCGTCCACCGTCTTTTGTCGTTTTTCTTCTCGTAACCGAGACGCCTCATCCCGCAATACGAATAACCGTCGAACTGCATCAGCTGCCTGGGAAGGAGAAAAGAGACCTTTACGCAATTCTTTCTTATCTTGTATTATGTCATCAGGTTCAAGAACAGGAGAATATTTTCGAAAAGCCCCGACTACTTCATCAGAAAAGGTTTCAAGAAAATAAATTTTTTCCCTGTCCGGCCATTTTTCAAGAGACAACAATATTTCAGCAAGAGGAATTGTACCCTTAAGAATACGATAAGAAATTTGTCGGAGCTCCGCCATACGATCAGATGTTAGCTTAGACCGCATGTCTACCTTATCTTTAAATGATCCAGAATCCTCATCTTCCCCTTTCGGAGCAGACGGGCCAGCATACGGAGGCGGAGAACGATCTAGTAATGAAAAATCATCATCAGAATTATTAAGGACAGGATAAAGAGGCCGACGAATGGGATATTGGCCAGATATCTGCAATCTACGTTCCTTTTCCCGTTTTTCTTCCTTGTCTTTTTGTTCACGTTGTCTCATTTCTTGCGCCTTCTCACGCACATTCTTCCTCTGCTCTTTCTCAATCAGCGCATTTTCACGTTTCTCACGCTCACGTACTTCTTTCACCCACATTCGCACACTCTCAAACATATCTTGTCTCGCTCGGCGCTTACACAGGCACTGTTCCACATACTCAATTTTGCGCACATCAAACGAACCATACAAAGGCCATCTCAACTCAGGATCCTTCTTGGTATACTTCCTCCACAATGTGCTGTATATTATAGGGGAAAGACCAAACTTAATGTACATGTCCCTATTCGGCGTCCCTTCTGGGGGAGCCGGCTGCGATTCTTCAAGACTTAACCGGTTTCCACAGCAGCACCACTTACGTAGTGCGCTAAAAGCAGACATGCTAGAAATATTGTGAAATACACAATATTATACAGAAAAATGGCACTTAATCGTTGCGCCGCTCACAACCATATGTTGGAGAAAAATCTCCACATTGCCTACCTATATGTGTTGCAACGCATATATACCCATATAATCATAATATGATCGATCATCCAAACATCTCCATATCCATATCCATATCCATAAGCCACAGCAAGCGTATCCTAAAACTGCCTTGCTAATCACTGGCTACCATAAACACTCACAGTAATTACCATACATTGGTCCTTACCAAGCACGAGCGTCCAGATTCCACTTGCCAAGTTCCACAATTTGCTCAAACAGCTTATCCACAGCAAACAGACAGAAGAGGTCTCAGTCGAAGACCAGCGCCACCCAGATGGTCAGATCAGAAGGAAGGAAGAAATACCTCAGGATGCCAGGACTAAAGACGCCGCTGGCAGTGATCACTTCCCCGGCAGAGTTCCACTCCTTCGTCACGACCAGTCCTTCGAGCCTCCGAGTCGCCGATGAGCCCCACGTGACGGGCGCCAATTGATGAGTTCAGGCCTCAGCAAGGCCCAAAGGTACCGAAAGGGTTCGCCCTTCTGTGTACAAAGTCCTTAGACTTCCAAATGAAGTTGGCAAGGAAACTGGAAATACAAAAACATAGTTTAATAAACCTTTAAAGGTGGTGATACAACCTCCACAACACTTCTACAGTATTGTACAGAGTAGCACACTGAATACAAGCACATGGCCCCTTTTATACACAGTGGAAGGGGTTCAGCTTACAGCTTAGACAGAGGTTGCAACCACGTAAGGACATTTCCAAATATATCAGTGGGTGGAGCTAACAGTATTTCTAGAACATGGGAGGGCTATGCTAATAAGGAACAACTGTTACTTCTGCTGAGCATGCGCTACACTCTCAAGAAGGACCAATAATAACAGTTGCTAGGTAGAATCCACAGTGTAACTGGCAGAGAGGTAGGACAATCAGAACATTGAGCACATGGCAATGTAGAGCATGAAAAATGGCGGACTCGAAATACAAAATGGAATCCCTATACTAGATATTTGGACTGATGCATTATGGCTTCAGCTAATGCTTAATAATACCGTTGTTTTATTTACAACACTGTAGCCCACAGTGTCAGGGGGGAGGGTCTCATTTTTATCAAAGTATTGAGCTGCTTTTACAGATGGTTTCTGCATAGTCAAATAAACACCATCAGGGGAACAATAAATCTGTGCATTTAACTTTTTCAGAATGTCTAAACCCAGAAGGTTTTCGCCACAGTTAGAAGTCAAGAGAAAAGGCATATGCATGGAAATAGGGCCTATGGTAAAGGGCAGAGGTTTTGAAACGGGGCTTACCACCTGTATGCCAGAGAATCCTACTGATACGTTATTTTGGCCAGACAGAGCAGCCCCTGGGACCAGTGTATGGGCAACTGAACTACTCATTGCCCCAGTATCCACTAGAAATTTTCCCGATGTACCCAAATGTTCTCCTTGTACTAAGGTCCCTCCTGGTCAACTGGTACTATAATATTGCCCCCGCTCTGTCGATGGCTATCTCATGCATAGTCTTGTCCATCGTACACATCATCCCTATAAGTCTCGTTGTAATACTGTCTGTTCTGGGGGTCATCAAAATAATTCTTTCGAGAACCCTCATATTGCAAATCCTCTCTTCGCATACTATTTCGGTCGATATTTCCTCGACCCCTTCCTCGTCCTCTACTAGGACCATTCCTCGCCAGCAACAGAGGGCAATCCGCCCTCCAGTGGCCTTCCTGCTTACAATAGGAACATTGACTTATACCAATGTACGGGGGACCTCCTCGGCCTCGTCCTGCTACTGCACCCCTCTGAAATGAGCAACGCACTCCCCGTCCTGCACTTTGTCCTCTACTGACTTGCTGTAACAGTACTCTAGTTTTTAAGTCCTTAGTCTCCTTCTCTGACTTTTCTTTGCTCTCATTTTCTCGATGTTCATAATATTTGGCCATGCTAAGAATTACGGACGGAGCAGCCGTAGTCCACGTACTCTCAGCTGTTTGGAGAAGGGACATAACTTCTGGAAGCAAATTTGTAACAAATCTGTTCACAAACAACCGTATCCCCCCTTCCGTGGATAGGTCCTGTCCACTAGAATCTATAAAAACCTTGTCAAATCTAGTAAAGAAATCTGACACACTTTCATCTTTCTTCTGTTTACATGCTGTTAATTTATCCCAATCAACTGTTCTAGGAGGGAGAAGAGTCTTCATGAATTTAACAATTTTATCTGGTACTGCTAAGACTTCATCCCTAGGTTTCTCACCAGGCTTACCAGTTCCTTATCCCAATTTTTCAATTGGTCCCATGTACCTCCTAATTCGGGAACATGGTCCGTGTCATGTATCTGTCTCCAAATGTCTACTGGGATCAAGAGACCAAAAAATAACTCGATATCAGCTATGGTCATGATAGCGGAATTGGCGGCCTCGGTCAATTCCTTACTGTAGGCTGTAGGATTTTTACGGTGGTCGGGGAGCTGGGCTTTTAGAGTGAGGACCTTGCTTCATTTCCAAGGGATATAAACCCATTGTTCCTGAAGCCTAGCATCCACACGAGCCCTAGTTACTGCATTATTAGCATCCTTTATTTCAGGTGCTTCAGGGAAAAAGAGGGGATGCACCTCTCTCATGGCGTGCTGTGTTCCCCAATCGGCGCACTTTCGGTGCACCCATTCCCGATAATGCAAAAGCGTTGTTACATTTTGATATACTTCATCAGCTTGTAAATGGAATTAATGAGCTCGATCCCTTATGTCGCGCAGTATTTGAGGAGGGAGTCCTTCCTCAAAGCACTGTTCCCATAGTGAAATTAGTCGGACCGCCATGCTCTCTAATGCCAATTGTTGTGCAACTGCGTCAAAATCTTTCATGGTACTCCAACTATCTTCCAAGGTGTAAATAGCGTTCTGCATCCATTGGGATGCCTGAACTATTATGGCCCTCCTTTCCTCCGCACCCAACAACGACTGAGTATAAGCTCTTTGATCACTCAAGTCAGATATAGGTCGCTTGGGCGTGGTATCTAAACAAACTGCATTCCGGAGATCTAGAGCAGTCTGAGTCGGAGGGGAGAGAAATACAGGGTGCAAAGGAGAGGGAACAGCCGCGTCCGGCTGTAAGGAGATCAAGGGTTTGTCGAAGAGTGGGAGGGGAAAGTAAAATATTTCGTACGGATCCGTCAGCTGGGGCCGTGGCAACCGTTCCTACCGGTGCTTTTGCGGCCGATGCTGCTCCTAATTGGTCGGCTCGTACCAAGGGCACAGCTGGGTATAAGCCCTGAGGGGCATAAGGGGAAGGTGGTCGAGCTTCCAATAAAACTTCTAACTCGTCTCCTGTCTCTGGTCTTGCCACATAACTTTTGTCTGTTTCTAAACGAAACTGCCTATCCATTCGTTCAATGTTCTGTTCCACCTTCCCTTTATCGTAAGCTACGGCCTTCTGAGTCTGTCCCGATTTGATCTATCCCAATTTGTGGTTTTGCTTCCTTTAACCATAGGTTCAAGGAATCAAACTTTGACTGACGGCTTTTCTTCATAGCGATACAAAAGGGGATGATGGACGGAGCGTTTGAGCAAATCAAACACTCACCCCCAGTCAACTGATCTGGGTTTAATCCATCACCATTCTTTAGCCCACTCAGTCACCCCATTTCAGACATGGCTATATGCAAATCAGTCTGACCCTGTGCCTCATGGGAACAGTCCAGCCCGAACTGCCAAGCCATGTCTTCCATGGACCGCAAACAAGCATCCTGGGACCGGTTTCGGATTCATAATCCTCATCAGCCAGGCTATCTTGAATCCAGTGGCCAAGTGAGCAAGGGACTCACGTCTGAGCATACCCTGCCACACTTAGGGCGAACAAAGCGATACAAAAGGGGATGATGGACGGAGCGTTTGAGCAAATCAAACACTCACCCCCAGTCAACTGATCTGGGTTTAATCCATCACCATTCTTTAGCCCACTCAGCCACCCCATTTCAGACATGGCTATATGCAAATCAGTCTGATCCTGTGCCTCATGGGAACAGTCCAGCCCGAACTGCCAAGCCATGTCTTCATGGACCGGAAACAAGCATCCTGGGACTGGTTTTGGATTCATAATCCTCATCAGCCAGGCTATCTTGAATACAGTGGCCAAGTGAGCAAGGGACTCACGTCTGAGCATACCCTGCCACACTTAGGGCGAACAAAGCGATACAAAAGGGGATGATGGACTGAGCGTTTGAGCAAATCAAACACTCACCCCCAGTCAACTGATCTGGGTTTAATCCATCACCATTCTTTAGCCCATTCAGCCACCCCATTTCAGACATGGCTGTATGCAAATCAGTTTGACCCTGTGCCTCATGGGAACAGTCCAGCCCGAACTGCCAAGCCATATCTTCCATGGCCCAGAAACAAGCATCCTGGGACCGGTTTCGGATTCATAATCCTCATCAGCCAGGCTATCTTGAATCCAGTGGCCAAGTGAGCAAGGGACTCACGTCTGAGCATACCCTGACACACTTAGGGTGAACAAAGCGATACAAAAGGGGATGATGGACGGAGCGTTTGAGCCAATCAAACACTCACCCCCAGTCAACTGATCTGGGTTTAATCCATCACCATTCTTTAGCCCACTCAGCCACCGCATTTCAGACATGGCTATATGCAAATCAGTCTGCCTCTGTGCCTCATGGGAACAGTCCAGCCCGAACTGCCAAGCCATGTCTTCCATGGACCAGAAACAAGCATCCTGTGACCGGTTTCAGATTCATAATCCTCATCAGCCAGGCTATCTTGAATCCAGTGGTCAATTGAGCAATGGACTCACGTCTGAGCATACCCTGCCACACTTAGGGTGAACAAAGCGATACAAAAGGGGATGATGGACGGAGCGTTTGAGCAAATCAAACACTCACCCCCAGTCAACTGATCTGGGTTTAATCCATCACCATTCTTTAGCCCACTCAGCCACCCCATTTCAGACATGGCTATATGCAAATCAGTCTGACCCTGTGCTTCATGGGAACAGTCCAGCCCGAACTGCCAAGCTATGTCTTCCATGGATCGGAAACAAGCATCCTGGGACCGGTTTCGGATTCATAATCCTCATAAGCCAGGCTATCTTGAATCCAGTGGCCAAGTGAGCAAGGGACTCACGTCTGAGCATACCCTGCCTCACTTAGGGCGAACAAAGCGATACAAAAGGGGATGATGGACGGAGCGTTTGAGCAAATCAAACACTCACCCCCAGTCAACTGATCTGGGTTTAATCCATCACCATTCTTTAGCCCACTCAGCCACCCCATTTCAGACATGGCTGTATGCAAATCAGTTTGACCCTGTGCCTCATGGGAACAGTCCAGCCCGAACTGCCAAGCCATGTCTTCCATGGACCAGAAACAAGCATCCTGGGACCGGTTTCGGATTCATAATCCTCATCAGCCAGGCTATCTTGAATCCAGTGGCCAAGTGAGCAAGGGACTCACGTCTGAGCATACCCTGCCACACTTAGGGTGAACAAAGCGATACAAAAGGGGATGATGGACGGAGCGTTTGAGCAAATCAAACACTCACCCCCAGTCAACTGATCTGGGTTTAATCCATCACCATTCTTTAGCCCACTCAGCCACCCCATTTCAGACATGGTTGTATGCAAATCAGTTTGACCCTGTGCCTCATGGGAACAGTCCAGCCCGAACTGCCAAGCCATGTCTTCCATGGACCAGAAACAAGCATCCTGGGACCGGTTTCGGATTCATAATCCTCATCAGCCCGGCTATCTTGAATCCAGTGGCCAAGTGAGCAAGGGACTCACGTCTGAGCATACCCTGCCACACTTAGGGTGAACAAAGCGATACAAAAGGGGATGATGGACGGAGCGTTTGAGCAAATCAAACACTCACCCCCAGTCAACTGATCTGGGTTTAATCCATCACCATTCTTTAGCCCACTCAGCCACCCCATTTCAGACATGGCTATATGCAAATCAGTCTGACCCTGTGCCTCATAGGAACAGTCCAGCCCGAACTGCCAAGCCATGTCTTCCATGGACCGGAAACAAGCATCCTGGGACCGGTTTCGGATTCATAATCCTCATCAGCCAGGCTATCTTGAATCCAGTGGCCAAGTGAGCAAGGGACTCACGTCTGAGCATACCCTGCCACACTTAGGGCGAACAAAGCGATACAAAAGGGGATGATGGACGGAGCGTTTGAGCAAATCAAACACTCACCCCCAGTCAACTGATCTGGGTTTAATCCATCACCATTCTTTAGCCCACTCAGCCACCCCATTTCAGACATGGCTATATGCAAATCAGTCTGACCCTGTGCCTCATGGGAACAGTCCAGCCCGAACTGCCAAGCTATGTCTCCCATGGACCGGAAACAAGCATCCTGGGACCGGTTTCGGATTCATAATCCTCATCAGCCAGGCTATATTGAATCCAGTGGCCAAGTGAGCAAGGGACTCACGTCTGAGCATACCCTGCCTCACTTAGGGCGAACAAAGCGATACAAAAGGGGATGATGGACGGAGCGTTTGAGCAAATCAAACACTCACCCCCAGTCAACTGATCTGGGTTTAATCCATCACCATTCTTTAGCCCACTCAGCCACCCCATTTCAGACATGGCTATATGCAAATCAGTCTGCCCCTGTGCCTCATAGGAACAGTCCAGCCCGAACTGCCAAGCCATGTCTTCCATGGACCGGAAACAAGCATCCTGGGACCGGTTTCGGATTCATAATCCTCATCAGCCAGGCTATCTATGGAGGGAATAGGAGTGCGGGGAACTGTTCTATCATGGCTAAAAAGCTTTATTTCCAACCGATCCCAAAAGGTTCGCTTGGGCTCCCACTATTCCACCTTCAGGGAGCTCACCAAGGGGGTGCCACAGGGCTCGTGCCTAAGCCCCACATTATTTAATGTGTATGTGGCCCCCCTGGCGACAGTGGCAAGGAAATATGGGTTCACACCAATATCCTATGCTGACGACACCCAGCTGCTGTTCCCTTTCCAAAATATGACCCCTGCAGTAAGGAACTCCTTTGCTGCTGGAATGAGAGCAATAGCTGGATGGATGACCTCCAATTGCCTACAATGCAATGTGGGCAAGACGGAGGTCATGCTCTTTGGAAACGCCCCACTTCTTTGGTCCCCTGAGTGGTGGCCTCCAGAACTGGGTGCAGCTCCTTCCCCTAAGGAAAGTGTGAAAAATCTGGGTGTCAAGCTAGATCGATCACTGGTGCTAAAAGACCATGCCACACAGGTTACAGGAACCTGCATGAGAGTCATTGGCTTACTCAGAAGGGTATTTCCTTATTTAGCAGATTATCACCGGAGAACATTAGTGCAGACTTTAGTCATGAGTAGGCTTGACTACTGCAATGGATTGCTAATATCTGCTAATGTAGAACAACTGAAGAGGCTACAGGTTGTTCAAAACACCGCCGCTAGGTTGATCCTTAATGTTCCTGCTAGATCCCCCTCATATCCCTTACTGAATAGGCTGCACTGGCTCCCTGTGGGTCAGAGAGTACAATTTAAAATATGTTGTACAATTCACAAATGCTTGTACGGGACTGGTCCTAGGTATCTGACAGAAATCTTTCGACTTTATCAACCAGGAAGAACTTTAAGATCTGGAAATCAAGCTTTGCTTCAGATCCCTAGGATCAAAAAAGAAAGACAAGGAGGCCGAGCCCTTTCATTCAGAGGTCCTACTTTATGGAATTCATTACCCCTCTTTCTAAGACAAAATTCTAATCTTGTTACTTTTAGAAAATGTCTGAAGACGCACCTGTTTCCTATCCAGCAATCATAAATATGTCACACAAGCTCTCTGTCTTTGCCTACCTTTGGAACAACGCAGCGCGGAGATATCTCCTTGGAGATCGAATTCCTGCGCTATAGAAGAAATATATAAATAAAAAATAAAATAAAATAAATATCTTGAATCCAGTGGCCAAGTGAGCAAGGGACTCACGTCTGAGCATACCCTGCCACACTTAGGGCGAACAGAGCGATACAAAAGGGGATGATGGACGGAGCGTTTGAGCAAATCAAACACTCACCCCCAGTCAACTGATCTGGGTTTAATCCATCACCGTTATTTAGCCCACTCAGCCACCCCATTTCAGACATGGCTATATGCAAATCAGTCTGACCCTGTGCCTCATTGGAACAGTCCATTCCGAACTGCCAAGCCATGTCTTCCATGGACCAGAAACAAGCATCCTGGGACCGGTTTCTGATTCATAATCCTCATCAGCCAGGCTATCTTGAATCCAGTGGCCAAGTGAGCAAGGGACTCACGTCTGAGCATACCCTGACACACTTAGGGCGAACAAAGCGATACAAAAGGGGATGATGGACGGAGCGTTTGAGCCAATCAAACACTCACCCCCAGTCAATTGATCTGGGTTTAATCCATCACCATTCTTTAGCCCACTCAGCCACCCCATTTCAGACATGGCTATATGCAAATCAGTCTGACCCTGTGCCTCATGGGAACAGTCCAGCCCGAACTGCCAAGCCATGTCTTCCATGGACCGGAAACAAGCATCCTCGGACCGGTTTCAGATTCATAATCCTCATCAGCCAGGCTATCTTGAATCCAGTGGCCAAGTGAGCAAGGGACTCACGTCTGAGCATACCCTGCCACACTTAGGGTGAACAAAGCGATACAAAAGGGGATGATGGACGGAGCGTTTGAGCAAATCAAACACTCACCCCCAGTCAACTGATCTGGGTTTAATCCATCACCATTCTTTAGCCCACTAAGCCACCCCATTTCAGACATGGCTATATGCAAATCAGTCTGACCCTGTGCCTCATGGGAACAGTCCAGCCCGAACTGCCAAGCCATGTCTTCTATGGACCGGAAACAAGCATCCTGGGACCGGTTTCAGATTCATAATCCTCATCAGCCAGGCTATCTTGAATCCAGTGGCCAAGTGAGCAAGGGACTCACGTCTGAGCATACCCTGCCACACTTAGGGTGAACAAAGCGATACAAAAGGGGATGATGGACGGAGCGTTTGAGCAAATCAAACACTCACCCCAAGTCAACTGATCTGGGTTTAATCCATCACCATTCTTTAGCCCACTCAGCCACCCCATTTCAGACATGGCTATATGCAAATCAGTCTGACCCTGTGCCTCATGGGAACAGTCCAGTCCGAACTGCCAAGCCATATCTTCCATGGACCAGAAACAAGCATCCTGGGACCGGTTTCGGATTCATAATCCTCATCAGCCAGGCTATCTTGAATCCAGTGGCCAAGTGAGCAAGGGACTCACGTCTGAGCATACCCTGCCTCACTTAGGGCGAACAAAGCGGTACAAAACGGGATGATGGACGGAGCGTTTGAGCAAATCAAACACTCACCCCTAGTCAACTGATCTGGGTTTAATCCATCACCATTTTTTAGCCCACTCAGCCACCCTATTTCAGACATGGCTGTATGCAAATCAGTTTGACCCTGTGCCTCATGGGAACAGTCCAGCCCGAACTGCCAAGCCATGTCTTCCATGGACCAGAAACAAGCATCCTGGGACCGGTTTCAGATTTATAATCCTAATCAGCCAGGCTATCTTGAATCTAGTGGCCAAGTGAGCAAGGGACTCACGTCTGAGCATACCCTGCCAAACTTAGGGCGAACAAAGCGATACAAAAGGGGATGATGGACGGAGCGTTTGAGCAAATCAAACACTCACCCCCAGTCAACTGATCTGGGTTTAATCCATCACCATTCTTTAGCCCAATCAGCCACCCCATTTCAGACATGGCTATATGCAAATCAGTCTGACCCTGTGCCTCATGGGAACAGTCCAGCCCGAACTGCCAAGCCATGTCTTCCATGGACCGGAAACAAGCATCCTGGGACCGGTTTCGGATTCATAATCCTCATCAGCCAGGCTATCTTGAATCCAGTGGCCAAGTGAGCAAGGGACTCACATCTGAGCATACCCTGCTACACTTAGGGCGAACAAAGCGATACAAAAGGGGATGATGGAAGGAGCATTTGAGCAAATCAAACACTCACCCCCAGTCAACTGACCTGGGTTTAATCCATCACCATTCTTTAGCCCACTCAGCCACCCCATTTCAGACATGGCTGTATGCAAATCAGTTTGACCCTGTGCCTCATGGGAACAGTCCAGCCCGAACTGCCAAGCCATGTCTTCCATGGACCGGAAACAAGCATCCTGGGACCAGTTTCAGATTCACAATCCTCATCAGCCAGGCTATCTTGAATCCAGTGGCCAAGTGAGCAAGGGACTCACGTCTGAGCATACCCTGCCACACTTAGGGTGAACAAAGCGATACAAAAGGGGATGATGGACGGAGCGTTTGAGCAAATCAAACACTCACCCCCAGTCAACTGATCTGGGTTTAATCCATCACCATTCTTTGGCCCACTCAGCCACCCCATTTCAGACATGGCTATATGCAAATCAGTCTGACCCTGTGCCTCATGGGAACAGTCCAGCCCGAACTGCCAAGCTATGTCTTCCATGGACCGGAAACAAGCATCCTGGGACCGGTTTCGGATTCATAATCCTCATCAGCCAGGCTATCTTGAATCCAGTGGCCAATTGAGCAAGGGACTCACGTCTGAGCATACCCTGCCTCACTTAGGGCGAACAAAGCGATACAAAAGGGGATGATGGACGGAGCGTTTGAGCAAATCAAACACTCACCCCTAGTCAACTGATCTGGGTTTAGTCCATCACCATTCTTTAGCCCACTCAGCCACCCCATTTCAGACATGGCTGTATGCAAATCAGTTTGACCCTGTGCCTCATGTGAACAGTCCAGCCCGAACTGCCAAGCCATGTCTTCCATGGACCAGAAACAAGCATCCTGGGACCGGTTTCAGATTCATAATCCTAATCAGCCAGGCTATTTTGAATCCAGTGGCCAAGTGAGCAAGGGACTCACGTCTGAGCATACCCTGCCTCACTTAGGGCGAACAAAGCGATACAAAAGGGGATGATGGACGGAGCGTTTGAGCAAATCAAACACTCACCCCTAGTCAACTGATCTGGGTTTAATCCATCACCATTCTTTAGCCCACTCAGCCACCCCATTTCAGACATGGCTGTATGCAAATCAGTTTGACCCTGTGCCTCATGGGAACAGTCCAGCCCGAACTGCCAAGCCATATCTTCCATGGCCCAGAAACAAGCATCCTGGGACCGGTTTCGGATTCATAATCCTCATCAGCCAGGCTATCTTGAATCCAGTGGCCAAGTGAGCAAGGGACTCACGTCTGAGCATACCCTGACACACTTAGGGTGAACAAAGCGATACAAAAGGGGATGATGGACGGAGCGTTTGAGCCAATCAAACACTCACCCCCAGTCAACTGATCTGGGTTTAATCCATCACAATTCTTTAGCCCACTCAGCCACCGCATTTCAGACATGGCTATATGCAAATCAGTCTGCCTCTGTGCCTCATGGGAACAGTCCAGCCCGAACTGCCAAGCCATGTCTTCCATGGACCAGAAACAAGCATCCTGTGACCGGTTTCAGATTCATAATCCTCATCAGCCAGGCTATCTTGAATCCAGTGGTCAAGTGAGCAATGGACTCACGTCTGAGCATACCCTGCCACACTTAGGGTGAACAAAGCGATACAAAAGGGGATGATGGACGGAGCGTTTGAGCAAATCAAACACTCACCCCCAGTCAACTGATCTGGGTTTAATCCATCACCATTCTTTAGCCCACTCAGCCACCCCATTTCAGACATGGCTATATGCAAATCAGTCTGACCCTGTGCTTCATGGGAACAGTCCAGCCCGAACTGCCAAGCTATGTCTTCCATGGATCGGAAACAAGCATCCTGGGACCGGTTTCGGATTCATAATCCTCATAAGCCAGGCTATCTTGAATCCAGTGGCCAAGTGAGCAAGGGACTCACGTCTGAGCATACCCTGCCTCACTTAGGGCGAACAAAGCGATACAAAAGGGGATGATGGACGGAGCGTTTGAGCAAATCAAACACTCACCCCCAGTCAACTGATCTGGGTTTAATCCATCACCATTCTTTAGCCCACTCAGCCACCCCATTTCAGACATGGCTGTATGCAAATCAGTTTGACCCTGTGCCTCATGGGAACAGTCCAGCCCGAACTGCCAAGCCATGTCTTCCATGGACCAGAAACAAGCATCCTGGGACCGGTTTCGGATTCATAATCCTCATCAGCCAGGCTATCTTGAATCCAGTGGCCAAGTGAGCAAGGGACTCACGTCTGAGCATACCCTGCCACACTTAGGGTGAACAAAGCGATACAAAAGGGGATGATGGACGGAGCGTTTGAGCAAATCAAACACTCACCCCCAGTCAACTGATCTGGGTTTAATCCATCACCATTCTTTAGCCCACTCAGCCACCCCATTTCAGACATGGTTGTATGCAAATCAGTTTGACCCTGTGCCTCATGGGAACAGTCCAGCCCGAACTGCCAAGCCATGTCTTCCATGGACCAGAAACAAGCATCCTGGGACCGGTTTCGGATTCATAATCCTCATCAGCCCGGCTATCTTGAATCCAGTGGCCAAGTGAGCAAGGGACTCACGTCTGAGCATACCCTGCCACACTTAGGGTGAACAAAGCGATACAAAAGGGGATGATGGACGGAGCGTTTGAGCAAATCAAACACTCACCCCCAGTCAACTGATCTGGGTTTAATCCATCACCATTCTTTAGCCCACTCAGCCACCCCATTTCAGACATGGCTATATGCAAATCAGTCTGACCCTGTGCCTCATAGGAACAGTCCAGCCCGAACTGCCAAGCCATGTCTTCCATGGACCGGAAACAAGCATCCTGGGACCGGTTTCGGATTCATAATCCTCATCAGCCAGGCTATCTTGAATCCAGTGGCCAAGTGAGCAAGGGACTCACGTCTGAGCATACCCTGCCACACTTAGGGCGAACAAAGCGATACAAAAGGGGATGATGGACGGAGCGTTTGAGCAAATCAAACACTCACCCCCAGTCAACTGATCTGGGTTTAATCCATCACCATTCTTTAGCCCACTCAGCCACCCCATTTCAGACATGGCTATATGCAAATCAGTCTGACCCTGTGCCTCATGGGAACAGTCCAGCCCGAACTGCCAAGCTATGTCTCCCATGGACCGGAAACAAGCATCCTGGGACCGGTTTCGGATTCATAATCCTCATCAGCCAGGCTATATTGAATCCAGTGGCCAAGTGAGCAAGGGACTCACGTCTGAGCATACCCTGCCTCACTTAGGGCGAACAAAGCGATACAAAAGGGGATGATGGACGGAGCGTTTGAGCAAATCAAACACTCACCCCCAGTCAACTGATCTGGGTTTAATCCATCACCATTCTTTAGCCCACTCAGCCACCCCATTTCAGACATGGCTATATGCAAATCAGTCTGCCCCTGTGCCTCATAGGAACAGTCCAGCCCGAACTGCCAAGCCATGTCTTCCATGGACCGGAAACAAGCATCCTGGGACCGGTTTCGGATTCATAATCCTCATCAGCCAGGCTATCTTGAATCCAGTGGCCAAGTGAGCAAGGGACTCACGTCTGAGCATACCCTGCCACACTTAGGGCGAACAGAGCGATACAAAAGGGGATGATGGACGGAGCGTTTGAGCAAATCAAACACTCACCCCCAGTCAACTGATCTGGGTTTAATCCATCACCGTTATTTAGCCCACTCAGCCACCCCATTTCAGACATGGCTATATGCAAATCAGTCTGACCCTGTGCCTCATTGGAACAGTCCATTCCGAACTGCCAAGCCATGTCTTCCATGGACCAGAAACAAGCATCCTGGGACCGGTTTCTGATTCATAATCCTCATCAGCCAGGCTATCTTGAATCCAGTGGCCAAGTGAGCAAGGGACTCACGTCTGAGCATACCCTGACACACTTAGGGCGAACAAAGCGATACAAAAGGGGATGATGGACGGAGCGTTTGAGCCAATCAAACACTCACCCCCAGTCAATTGATCTGGGTTTAATCCATCACCATTCTTTAGCCCACTCAGCCACCCCATTTCAGACATGGCTATATGCAAATCAGTCTGACCCTGTGCCTCATGGGAACAGTCCAGCCCGAACTGCCAAGCCATGTCTTCCATGGACCGGAAACAAGCATCCTCGGACCGGTTTCAGATTCATAATCCTCATCAGCCAGGCTATCTTGAATCCAGTGGCCAAGTGAGCAAGGGACTCACGTCTGAGCATACCCTGCCACACTTAGGGTGAACAAAGCGATACAAAAGGGGATGATGGACGGAGCGTTTGAGCAAATCAAACACTCACCCCCAGTCAACTGATCTGGGTTTAATCCATCACCATTCTTTAGCCCACTAAGCCACCCCATTTCAGACATGGCTATATGCAAATCAGTCTGACCCTGTGCCTCATGGGAACAGTCCAGCCCGAACTGCCAAGCCATGTCTTCTATGGACCGGAAACAAGCATCCTGGGACCGGTTTCAGATTCATAATCCTCATCAGCCAGGCTATCTTGAATCCAGTGGCCAAGTGAGCAAGGGACTCACGTCTGAGCATACCCTGCCACACTTAGGGTGAACAAAGCGATACAAAAGGGGATGATGGACGGAGCGTTTGAGCAAATCAAACACTCACCCCAAGTCAACTGATCTGGGTTTAATCCATCACCATTCTTTAGCCCACTCAGCCACCCCATTTCAGACATGGCTATATGCAAATCAGTCTGACCCTGTGCCTCATGGGAACAGTCCAGTCCGAACTGCCAAGCTATGTCTTCCATGGACCGGAAACAAGCATCCTGGGACCGGTTTCGGATTCATAATCCTCATCAGCCAGGCTATCTTGAATCCAGTGGCCAAGTGAGCAAGGGACTCACGTCTGAGCATACCCTGCCTCACTTAGGGTGAACAAAGCGATACAAAAGAGGATGATGGACGGAGCGTTTGAGCAAATCAAACACTTACCCCCAGTCAATTGATCTGGGTTTAATCCATCACCATTCTTTAGCCCACTCAGCCACCCCATTTCAGACATGGCTATATGCAAATCAGTCTGACCCTGTGCCTCATGGGAACAGTCCCAAAAACAACAAGTGATGGACTGAATGTGGATCAATGTCACACACTCCCCCAGTCAAAAGATCTGGGCCCAAATCCATCGTTTTTTTTGCACTCCACACCACCCTGGGTTAGACAATGGCGATATGCAAATCAGCTCTGACCCTGTTGCCCCATGGGAACAGTCCAGTCCGAACTACAAAAGCCATGTCCTTCCCAGAACGGAATCAAGCATCCGAGGACCGGACCGGTTTCGAGGTAACACCTCTCTTCAGCCCGGCTAGCTTGACTCCAAGTGGTGTGGAGTGCCTGGGACCCACGTCTGGGCATCCCCAGCGCACTTAGGGCGGCAATTGCAAAAACAACAAGTGATGGACTGAATGTGGATCAATGTCACACACTCCCCCAGTCAAAAGATCTGGGCCCAAATCCATCGTTTTTTTTGCACTCCACACCACCCTGGGTTAGACAATGGCGATATGCAAATCAGCTCTGACCCTGTTGCCCCATGGGAACAGTCCAGTCCGAACTACAAAAGCCATGTCCTTCCCAGAACGGAATCAAGCATCCGAGGACCGGACCGGTTTCGAGGTAACACCTCTCTTCAGCCCGGCTAGCTTGACTCCAAGTGGTGTGGAGTGCCTGGGACCCACGTCTGGGCATCCCCAGCGCACTTAGGGCGGCAATTGCAAAAACAACAAGTGATGGACTGAATGTGGATCAATGTCACACACTCCCCCAGTCAAAAGATCTGGGCCCAAATCCATCGTTTTTTTTGCACTCCACACCACCCTGGGTTAGACAATGGCGATATGCAAATCAGCTCTGACCCTGTTGCCCCATGGGAACAGTCCAGTCCGAACTACAAAAGCCATGTCCTTCCCAGAACGGAATCAAGCATCCGAGGACCGGACCGGTTTCGAGGTAACACCTCTCTTCAGCCCGGCTAGCTTGACTCCAAGTGGTGTGGAGTGCCTGGGACCCACGTCTGGGCATCCCCAGCGCACTTAGGGCGGCAATTGCAAAAACAACAAGTGATGGACTGAATGTGGATCAATGTCACACACTCCCCCAGTCAAAAGATCTGGGCCCAAATCCATCGTTTTTTTTGCACTCCACACCACCCTGGGTTAGACAATGGCGAACAGTCATGGGAACAGTCCAGCCCGAACTGCCAAGCCATGTCTTCCATGGACCGGAAACAAGCATCCTGGGACTGGTTTCGGATTCATAATCCTCATCAGCCAGGCTATCTTGAATCCAGTGGCCAAGTGAGCAAGGGACTCACATCTGAGCATACCCTGCCACACTTAGGGCGAACAAAGCGATACAAAAGGGGATGATGGACGGAGCGTTTGAGCAAATCAAACACTCAGCCCAGTCAACTGATCTGGGTTTAATCCATCACCATTCTTTAGCCCACTCAGCCACCCCATTTCAGACATGGCTATATGCAAATCAGTCTGCCCCTGTGCCTCATAGGAACAGTCCAGCCCGAACTGCCAAGCCATGTCTTCCATGGACCGGAAACAAGCATCCTGGGACCGGTTTCGGATTCATAATCCTCATCAGCCAGGCTATCTTGAATCCAGTGGCCAAGTGAGCAAGAGACTCACGTCTGAGCATACCCTGCCACACTTAGGGCGAACAGAGTGATACAAAAGGGGATGATGGACGGAGCGTTTGAGCAAATTAAACACTCACCCCCAGTCAACTGATCTGGGTTTCATCCATCACCGTTCTTTAGCCCACTCAGCCACCCCATTTCAGACATGGCTATATGCAAATCAGTCTGACCCTGTGCCTCATGGGAACAGTCCATTCCGAACTGCCAAGCCATGTCTTCCATGGACCAGAAACAAGCATCCTGGGACCGGTATCGGATTCATAATCCTCATCAGTCAGGCTATCTTGAGTCCAGTGGCCAAGTGAGCAAGGGACTCACGTCTGAGCATACCCTGCCACACTTGGGGCGAACAAAGCAATACAAAAGAGGATGATGGACTGAGCGTTTGAGCAAATCAAACACTCACCCCCAGTCAACTGATCTGGGTTTAATCCATCACCATTCTTTAGCCCACTCAGCCACCCCATTTCAGACATGGCTGTATGCAAATCAGTTTGACCCTGTGCCTCATGGGAACAGTCCAGCCCGAACTGCCAAGCCATATCTTCCATGGACCAGAAACAAGCATCCTGGGACCGGTTTCGGATTCATAATCCTCATCAGCCAGGCTATCTTGAATCCAGTGGCCAAGTGAGCAAGGGACTCACGTCTGAGCATACCCTGCCTCACTTAGGGCGAACAAAGCGGTACAAAAGGGGATGATGGACGGAGCGTTTGAGCAAATCAAACACTCACCCCTAGGCAACTGATCTGGGTTTAATCCATCACCATTTTTTAGCCCACTCAGCCACCCTATTTCAGACATGGCTGTATGCAAATCAGTTTGACCCTGTGCCTCATGGGAACAGTCCAGCCCGAACTGCCAAGCCATGTCTTCCATGGACCAGAAACAAGCATCCTGGGACCGGTTTCAGATTTATAATCCTAATCAGCCAGGCTATCTTGAATCTAGTGGCCAAGTGAGCAAGGGACTCACGTCTGAGCATACCCTGCCAAACTTAGGGCGAACAAAGCGATACAAAAGGGGATGATGGACGGAGCGTTTGAGCAAATCAAACACTCACCCCCAGTCAACTGATCTGGGTTTAATCCATCACCATTCTTTAGCCCAATCAGCCACCCCATTTCAGACATGGCTATATGCAAATCAGTCTGACCCTGTGCCTCATGGGAACAGTCCAGCCCGAACTGCCAAGCCATGTCTTCCATGGACCGGAAACAAGCATCCTGGGACCGGTTTCGGATTCATAATCCTCATCAGCCAGGCTATCTTGAATCCAGTGGCCAAGTGAGCAAGGGACTCACATCTGAGCATACCCTGCTACACTTAGGGCGAACAAAGCGATACAAAAGGGGATGATGGAAGGAGCATTTGAGCAAATCAAACACTCACCCCCAGTCAACTGATCTGGGTTTAATCCATCACCATTCTTTAGCCCACTCAGCCACCCCATTTCAGACATGGCTGTATGCAAATCAGTTTGACCCTGTGCCTCATGGGAACAGTCCAGCCCGAACTGCCAAGCCATGTCTTCCATGGACCGGAAACAAGCATCCTGGGACCAGTTTCAGATTCACAATCCTCATCAGCCAGGCTATCTTGAATCCAGTGGCCAAGTGAGCAAGGGACTCACGTCTGAGCATACCCTGCCACACTTAGGGTGAACAAAGCGATACAAAAGGGGATGATGGACGGAGCGTTTGAGCAAATCAAACACTCACCCCCAGTCAACTGATCTGGGTTTAATCCATCACCATTCTTTAGCCCACTCAGCCACCCCATTTCAGACATGGCTATATGCAAATCAGTCTGACCCTGTGCCTCATGGGAACAGTCCAGCCCGAACTGCCAAGCTATGTCTTCCATGGACCGGAAACAAGCATCCTGGGACCGGTTTCGGATTCATAATCCTCATCAGCCAGGCTATCTTGAATCCAGTGGCCAATTGAGCAAGGGACTCACGTCTGAGCATACCCTGCCTCACTTAGGGCGAACAAAGCGATACAAAAGGGGATGATGGACGGAGCGTTTGAGCAAATCAAACACTCACCCCTAGTCAACTGATCTGGGTTTAATCCATCACCATTCTTTAGCCCACTCAGCCACCCCATTTCAGACATGGCTGTATGCAAATCAGTTTGACCCTGTGCCTCATGTGAACAGTCCAGCCCGAACTGCCAAGCCATGTCTTCCATGGACCAGAAACAAGCATCCTGGGACCGGTTTCAGATTCATAATCCTAATCAGCCAGGCTATTTTGAATCCAGTGGCCAAGTGAGCAAGGGACTCACGTCTGAGCATACCCTGCCTCACTTAGGGCGAACAAAGCGATACAAAAGGGGATGATGGACGGAGCGTTTGAGCAAATCAAACACTCACCCCTAGTCAACTGATCTGGGTTTAATCCATCACCATTCTTTAGCCCACTCAGCCACCCCATTTCAGACATGGCTGTATGCAAATCAGTTTGACCCTGTGCCTCATGTGAACAGTCCAGCCCGAACTGCCAAGCCATGTCTTCCATGGACCAGAAACAAGCATCCTGGGACCGGTTTCAGATTCATAATCCTAATCAGCCAGGCTATTTTGAATCCAGTGGCCAAGTGAGCAAGGGACTCACGTCTGAGCATACCCTGCCACACTTAGGGCGAACAAAGCGATACAAAAGGGGATGATGGACGGAGCGTTTGAGCAAATCAAACATTCAACCCCAGTCAACTGATCTGGGTTTAATCCATCACCATTCTTTAGCCCAATCAGCCACCCCATTTCAGACATGGCTATATGCAAATCAGTCTGACCCTGTGCCTCATGGGAACAGTCCAGCCCGAACTGCCAAGCCATGTCTTCCATGGACCGGAAACAAGCATCCTGGGACCGGTTTCGGATTCATAATCCTCATCAGCCAGGCTATCTTGAATCCAGTGGCCAAGTGAGCAAGGGACTCACATCTGAGCATACCCTGCCACACTTAGGGCGAACAAAGCGATACAAAAGGGGATGATGGACGGAGCATTTGAGCAAATCAAACACTCACCCCCAGTCACCTGATCTGGGTTTAATCCATCACCATTCTTTAGCCCACTCAGCCACCCCATTTCAGACATGGCTATATGCAAATCAGTCTGCCCCTGTGCCTCATAGGAACAGTCCAGCCCGAACTGCCAAGCCATGTCTTCCATGGACCGGAAACAAGCATCCTGGGACCGGTTTCGGATTCATAATCCTCATCAGCCAGGCTATCTTGAATCCAGTGGCCAAGTGAGCAAGGGACTCACGTCTGAGCATACCCTGCCACACTTAGGGCGAACAGAGCGATACAAAAGGGGATGATGGACGGAGCGTATGAGCAAATCAAACACTCACCCCCAGTCAACTGATCTGGGTTTAATCCATCACCGTTCTTTAGCCCACTCAGCCACCCCATTTCAGACATGTCTATATGCAACTCAGTCTGACCCTGTGCCTCTTGGGAACAGTCCATTCCGAACTGCCAAGCCATGTCTTCCATGGACCAGAAACAAGCATCCTGGGACCGGTTTCGGATTCATAATCCTCATCAGCCAGGCTATCTTGAATCCAGTGGCCAAGTGAGCAAGGGACTCACGTCTGAGCATACCCTGCCACACTTAGGGCGAACAGAGCGATACAAAAGGGGATGATGGACGGAGCGTATGAGCAAATCAAACACTCACCCCCAGTCAACTGATCTGGGTTTAATCCATCACCATTCTTTAGCCCACTCAGCCACCCCATTTCAGACATGGCTGTATGCAAATCAGTTTGACCCTGTGCCTCATGGGAACAGTCCAGCCCGAACTGCCAAGCCATGTCTTCCATGGACCAGAAACAAGCATCATGGGATAGGTTTCAGATTCATAATCCTCATCAGCCAGGCTATCTTGAATCCAGTGGCCAAGTGAGCAAGGGACTCACGTCTGAGCATACCCTGCCACACTTAGGGCGAACAAAGCGATACAAAAGGGGATGATGGACGGAGCGTTTGAGCAAATCAAACACTCACCCCCAGTCAACTGATCTGGGTTTAATCCATCACCATTCTTTAGCCCAATCAGCCACCCCATTTCAGACATGGCTATATGCAAATCAGTCTGACCCTGTGCCTCATGGGAACAGTCCAGCCCGAACTGCCAAGCCATGTCTTCCATGGACCGGGAACAAGCATCCTGGGACCGGTTTCGGATTCATAATCCTCATCAGCCAGGCTATCTTGAATCCAGTGGCCAAGTGAGCAAGGGACTCACATCTGAGCATACCCTGCCACACTTAGGGCGAACAAAGCAATACAAAAGGGGATGATGGACGGAGAGTTTGAGCAAATCAAACACTCACCCCCAGTCAACTGATCTGGGTTTAATCCATCACCATTCTTTAGCCCACTCAGCCACCCCATTTCAGACATGGCTATATGCAAATCAGTCTGCCCCTGTGCCTCATAGGAACAGTCCAGCCCGAACTGCCAAGCCATGTCTTCCATGGACCGGAAACAAGCATCCTGGGACCGGTTTCGGATTCATAATCCTCATCAGCCAGGCTATCTTGAATCCAGTGGCCAAGTGAGCAAGGGACTCACGTCTGAGCATACCCTGCCACACTTAGGGCGAACAGAGCGATACAAAAGGGGATGATGGACGGAGCGTTTGAGCAAATCAAACACTCACCCCAGTCAACTGATCTGGGTTTAATCCATCACCGTTCTTTAGCCCACTCAGCCACCCCATTTCAGACACGGCTATATGCAACTCAGTCTGACCCTGTGCCTCATGGGAACAGTCCATTCCGAACTGCCAAGCCATGTCTTCCATGGACCAGAAACAAGCATCCTGGGACCGGTATCGGATTCATAATCCTCATCAGCCAGACTATCTTGAATCCAGTGGCCAAGTGAGCAAGGGACTCACGTCTGAGCATACCCTGCCACACTTGGGGCGAACAAAGCGATACAAAAGGGGATGATGGACTGAGCGTTTGAGCAAATCAAACACTCACCCCCAGTCAACTGATCTGGGTTTAATCCATCACCGTTCTGTAGCCCACTCAGCCACCCCATTTCAGACATGGCTATATGCAAATCAGTCTGACCCTGTGCCTCATGGGAACAGTCCATTCCGAACTGCCAAGCCATGTCTTCCATGGACCAGAAAGAAGCATCCTGGGACCGGTATCGGATTCATAATCCTCATCAGCCAGGCTATCTTGAATCCAGTGGCCAAGTGAGCAAGGGACTCACGTCTGAGCATACCCTGCCACACTTGGGGCGAACAAAGCAATACAAAAGAGGATGATGGACTGAGCGTTTGAGCAAATCAAACACTCACCCCCATTCAACTGATCTGGGTTTAATCCATCACCATTCTTTAGGCCACTCAGCCACCCCATTTCAGACATGGCTGTATGCAAATCAGTTTGACCCTGTGCCTCATGGGAACAGTCCAGCCCGAACTGCCAAGCCATATCTTACATGGACCAGAAACAAGCATCCTGGGACCGGTTTCGGATTCATAATCCTCATCAGCCAGGCTATCTTGAATCCAGTGGCCAAGTGAGCAAGGGACTCACGTCTGAGCATACCCTGACACACTTAGGGCGAACAAAGCGATACAAAAGGGGATGATGGACGGAGCGTTTGAGCCAATCAAACACTCACCCCCAGACAACTGATCTGGGTTTAATCCATCACCATTCTTTAGCCCACTCAGCCACCCCATTTCAGACATGGCTATATGCAAATCAGTCTGACCCTGTGCCTCATGGGAACAGTCCAGCCCGAACTGCCAAGCCATGTCTTCCATGGACCGGAAACAAGCATCCTGGGACCGGTTTCAGATTCACAATCCTCATCAGCCAGGCTATCTTGAATCCAGTGGCCAAGTGAGCAAGGGACTCACGTCTGAGCATACCCTGCCACACTTAGGGTGAACAAAGCGATACAAAAGGGGATGATGGACGGAGCGTTTGAGCAAATCAAACACTCACCCCCAGTCAACTGATCTGGGTTTAATCCATCACCATTCTTTAGCCCACTCAGCCACCCCATTTCAGACATGGCTATATGCAAATCAGTCTGACCCTGTGCCTCATGGGAACAGTCCAGCCCGAACTGCCAAGCTTTGTCTTCCATGGACCGGAAACAAGCATCCTGGGACCGGTTTCGGATTCATAATCCTCATCAGCCCGGCTATCTTGAATCCAGTGGCCAAGTGAGCAAGGGACTCACGTCTGAGCATACCCTGCCTCACTTAGGGGGAACAAAGCGATACAAAAGGGGATGATGGACGGAGCGTTTGAGCAAATCAAAAACTCACCCCTAGTCAACTGATCTGGGTTTAATCCATCACCATTCTTTAGCCCACTCAGCCACCCCATTTCAGACATTGCTGTATGCAAATCAGTTTGACCCTGTGCCTCATGGGAACAGTCCAGCCCGAACTGCCAAGCCATGTCTTCCATGGACCAGAAACAAGCATCCTGGGACCGGTTTCAGATTCATAATCCTAATCAGCCAGGCTATCTTGAATCTAGTGGCCAAGTGAGCAAGGGACTCACGTCTGAGCATACCCTGCCACACTTAGGGCAAACAAAGCGATACAAAAGGGGATGATGGACGGAGCGTTTGAGCAAATCAAACACTCACCCCCAGTCAACTGATCTGGGTTTAATCCATCACCATTCTTTAGCCCAATCAGCCACCCCATTTCAGACATGGCTATATGCAAATCAGTCTGACCCTGTGCCTCTTGGGAACAGTCCATTCCGAACTGCCAAGCCATGTCTTCCATGGACCAGAAACAAGCATCCTGGGACCGGTTTCGGATTCATAATCCTCATCAGCCAGGCTATCTTGAATCCAGTGGCCAAGTGAGCAAGGGACTCACGTCTGAGCATACCCTGCCACACTTAGGGCGAACAGAGCGATACAAAAGGGGATGATGGACGGAGCGTATGAGCAAATCAAACACTCACCCCCAGTCAACTGATCTGGGTTTAATCCATCACCATTCTTTAGCCCACTCAGCCACCCCATTTCAGACATGGCTGTATGCAAATCAGTTTGACCCTGTGCCTCATGGGAACAGTCCAGCCCGAACTGCCAAGCCATGTCTTCCATGGACCAGAAACAAGCATCCTGGGATAGGTTTCAGATTCATAATCCTCATCAGCCAGGCTATCTTGAATCCAGTGGCCAAGTGAGCAAGGGACTCACGTCTGAGCATACCCTGCCACACTTAGGGCGAACAAAGCGATACAAAAGGGGATGATGGACGGAGCGTTTGAGCAAATCAAACACTCACCCCCAGTCAACTGATCTGGGTTTAATCCATCACCATTCTTTAGCCCAATCAGCCACCCCATTTCAGACATGGCTATATGCAAATCAGTCTGACCCTGTGCCTCATGGGAACAGTCCAGCCCGAACTGCCAAGCCATGTCTTCCATGGACGGGAAACAAGCATCCTGGGACCGGTTTCGGATTCATAATCCTCATCAGCCAGGCTATCTTGAATCCAGTGGCCAAGTGAGCAAGGGACTCACATCTGAGCATACCCTGCCACACTTAGGGCGAACAAAGCGATACAAAAGGGGATGATGGACGGAGAGTTTGAGCAAATCAAACACTCACCCCCAGTCAACTGATCTGGGTTTAATCCATCACCATTCTTTAGCCCACTCAGCCACCCCATTTCAGACATGGCTATATGCAAATCAGTCTGCCCCTGTGCCTCATAGGAACAGTCCAGCCCGAACTGCCAAGCCATGTCTTCCATGGACCGGAAACAAGCATCCTGGGACCGGTTTCGGATTCATAATCCTCATCAGCCAGGCTATCTTGAATCCAGTGGCCAAGTGAGCAAGGGACTCACGTCTGAGCATACCCTGCCACACTTAGGGCGAACAGAGCGATACAAAAGGGGATGATGGACGGAGCGTTTGAGCAAATCAAACACTCACCCCAGTCAACTGATCTGGGTTTAATCCATCACCGTTCTTTAGCCCACTCAGCCACCCCATTTCAGACACGGCTATATGCAACTCAGTCTGACCCTGTGCCTCATGGGAACAGTCCATTCCGAACTGCCAAGCCATGTCTTCCATGGACCAGAAACAAGCATCCTGGGACCGGTATCGGATTCATAATCCTCATCAGCCAGACTATCTTGAATCCAGTGGCCAAGTGAGCAAGGGACTCACGTCTGAGCATACCCTGCCACACTTGGGGCGAACAAAGCGATACAAAAGGGGATGATGGACTGAGCGTTTGAGCAAATCAAACACTCACCCCCAGTCAACTGATCTGGGTTTAATCCATCACCGTTCTGTAGCCCACTCAGCCACCCCATTTCAGACATGGCTATATGCAAATCAGTCTGACCCTGTGCCTCATGGGAACAGTCCATTCCGAACTGCCAAGCCATGTCTTCCATGGACCAGAAAGAAGCATCCTGGGACCGGTATCGGATTCATAATCCTCATCAGCCAGGCTATCTTGAATCCAGTGGCCAAGTGAGCAAGGGACTCACGTCTGAGCATACCCTGCCACACTTGGGGCGAACAAAGCAATACAAAAGAGGATGATGGACTGAGCGTTTGAGCAAATCGAACACTCACCCCCATTCAACTGATCTGGGTTTAATCCATCACCATTCTTTAGGCCACTCAGCCACCCCATTTCAGACATGGCTGTATGCAAATCAGTTTGACCCTGTGCCTCATGGGAACAGTCCAGCCCGAACTGCCAAGCCATATCTTACATGGACCAGAAACAAGCATCCTGGGACCGGTTTCGGATTCATAATCCTCATCAGCCAGGCTATCTTGAATCCAGTGGCCAAGTGAGCAAGGGACTCACGTCTGAGCATACCCTGACACACTTAGGGCGAACAAAGCGATACAAAAGGGGATGATGGACGGAGCGTTTGAGCCAATCAAACACTCACCCCCAGACAACTGATCTGGGTTTAATCCATCACCATTCTTTAGCCCACTCAGCCACCCCATTTCAGACATGGCTATATGCAAATCAGTCTGACCCTGTGCCTCATGGGAACAGTCCAGCCCGAACTGCCAAGCCATGTCTTCCATGGACCGGAAACAAGCATCCTGGGACCGGTTTCAGATTCACAATCCTCATCAGCCAGGCTATCTTGAATCCAGTGGCCAAGTGAGCAAGGGACTCACGTCTGAGCATACCCTGCCACACTTAGGGTGAACAAAGCGATACAAAAGGGGATGATGGACGGAGCGTTTGAGCAAATCAAACACTCACCCCCAGTCAACTGATCTGGGTTTAATCCATCACCATTCTTTAGCCCACTCAGCCACCCCATTTCAGACATGGCTATATGCAAATCAGTCTGACCCTGTGCCTCATGGGAACAGTCCAGCCCGAACTGCCAAGCTTTGTCTTCCATGGACCGGAAACAAGCATCCTGGGACCGGTTTCGGATTCATAATCCTCATCAGCCAGGCTATCTTGAATCCAGTGGCCAAGTGAGCAAGGGACTCACGTCTGAGCATACCCTGCCTCACTTAGGGGGAACAAAGCGATACAAAAGGGGATGATGGACGGAGCGTTTGAGCAAATCAAAAACTCACCCCATGTCAACTGATCTGGGTTTAATCCATCACCATTCTTTAGCCCACTCAGCCACCCCATTTCAGACATTGCTGTATGCAAATCAGTTTGACCCTGTGCCTCATGGGAACAGTCCAGCCCGAACTGCCAAGCCATGTCTTCCATGGACCAGAAACAAGCATCCTGGGACCGGTTTCAGATTCATAATCCTAATCAGCCAGGCTATCTTGAATCTAGTGGCCAAGTGAGCAAGGGACTCACGTCTGAGCATACCCTGCCACACTTAGGGCAAACAAAGCGATACAAAAGGGGATGATGGACGGAGCGTTTGAGCAAATCAAACACTCACCCCCAGTCAACTGATCTGGGTTTAATCCATCACCATTCTTTAGCCCAATCAGCCACCCCATTTCAGACATGGCTATATGCAAATCAGTCTGACCCTGTGCCTCATGGGAACAGTCCAGCCCGAACTGCCAAGCCATGTCTTCCATGGACCGGAAACAAGCATCCTGGGACCGGTTTCGGATTCATAATCCTCATCAGCCAGGCTATCTTGAATCCAGTGGCCAAGTGAGCAAGGGACTCACATCTGAGCATACCCTGCCACACTTAGGGCGAACAAAGCGATACAAAAGGGGATGATGGACGGAGCATTTGAGCAAATCAAACACTCACCCCCAGTCAACTGATCTGGGTTTAATCCATCACCATTCTTTAGCCCACTCAGCCACCCCATTTCAGACATGGCTGTATGCAAATCAGTTTGACCCTGTGCCTCATGGGAACAGTCCAGCCCGAACTGCCAAGCCATATCTTCCATGGACCAGAAACAAGCATCCTGGGACCGGTTTCGGATTCATAATCCTCATCAGCCAGGCTATCTTGAATCCAGTGGCCAAGTGAGCAAGGGACTCACGTCTGAGCATACCCTGACACACTTAGGGCGAACAAAGGGATACAAAAGGGGATGATGGACGGAGCGTTTGAGCCAATCAAACACTCACCCCCAGTCAACTGATCTGGGTTTAATCCATCACCATTCTTTAGCCCACTCAGCCACCCCATTTCAGACATGGCTATATGCAAATCAGTCTGACCCTGTGCCTCATGGGAACAGTCCAGCCCGAACTGCCAAGCCATGTCTTCCATGGACCGGAAACAAGCATCCTGGGACCGGTTTCAGATTCACAATCCTCATCAGCCAGGCTATCTTGAATCCAGTGGCCAAGTGAGCAAGGGACTCACGTCTGAGCATACCCTGCCACACTTAGGGTGAACAAAGCGATACAAAAGGGGATGATGGACGGAGAGTTTGAGCAAATCAAACACTCACCCCCAGTCAACTGATCTGGGTTTAATCCATCACCATTCTTTAGCCCACTCAGCCACCCCATTTCAGACATGGCTATATGCAAATCAGTCTGACCCTGTGCCTCATAGGAACAGTCCAGCTCGAACTGCCAAGCCATGTCTTCCATGGACCAGAAACAAGCATCCTGGGACCGGTTTCAGATTCATAATCCTAATCAGCCAGGCTATCTTGAATCCAGTGGCCAAGTGAGCAAGGGACTCACGTCTGAGCATACCCTGCCACACTTAGGGCGAACAAAGCGATACAAAAGGGGATGATGGACAGAGCGTTTGAGCAAATCAAACACTCACCCCCAGTCAACTGATCTGGGTTTAATCCATCACCATTCTTTAGCCCAATCAGCCACCCCATTTCAGACATGGCTATATGCAAATCAGTCTGACCCTGTGCCTCATGGGAACAGTCCAGCCCGAACTGCCAAGCCATGTCTTCCATGGACCGGAAACAAGCATCCTGGGACCGGTTTCGGATTCATAATCCTCATCAGCCAGGCTATCTTGAATCCAGTGGCCAAATGAGCAAGGGACTCACGTCTGAGCATACCCTGCCTCACTTAGGGGGAACAAAGCGATACAAAAGGGGATGATGGACGGAGCGTTTGAGCAAATCAAACACTCACCCCTAGTCAACTGATCTGGGTTTAATCCATCACCATTCTTTAGCCCACTCAGCCACCCCATTTCAGACATTGCTGTATGCAAATCAGTTTGACCCTGTGCCTCATGGGAACAGTCCAGCCCGAACTGCCAAGCCATGTCTTCCATGGACCAGAAACAAGCATCCTGGGACCGGTTTCAGATTCATAATCCTAATCAGCCAGGCTATCTTGAATCTAGTGGCCAAGTGAGCAAGGGACTCACGTCTGAGCATACCCTGCCACACTTAGGGCGAACAAAGCGATACAAAAGGGGATGATGGACGGAGCGTTTGAGCAAATCAAACACTCACCCCCAGTCAACTGATCTGGGTTTAATCCATCACCATTCTTTAGCCCAATCAGCCACCCCATTTCAGACATGGCTATATGCAAATCAGTCTGACCCTGTGCCTCATGGGAACAGTCCAGCCCGAACTGCCAAGCCATGTCTTCCATGGACCGGAAACAAGCATCCTGGGACCGGTTTCGGATTCATAATCCTCATCAGCCAGGCTATATTGAATCCAGTGGCCAAGTGAGCAAGGGACTCACATCTGAGCATACCCTGCCACACTTAGGGCGAACAAAGCGATACAAAAGGGGATGATGGACGGAGCATTTGAGCAAATCAAACACTCACCCCCAGTCAACTGATCTGGGTTTAATCCATCACCATTTTTTAGCCCACTCAGCCACCCCATTTCAGACATGGCTGTATGCAAATCCGTTTGACCCTGTGCCTCATGGGAACAGTCCAGCCCGAACTGCCAAGCCATATCTTCCATGGACCAGAAACAAGCATCCTGGGACCGGTATCGGATTCATAATCCTCATCAGCCAGGCTATCTTGAATCCAGTGGCCAAGTGAGCAAGGGACTCACGTCTGAGCATACCCTGACACACTTAGGGCGAACAAAGGGATACAAAAGGGGATGATGGACGGAGCGTTTGAGCCAATCAAACACTCACCCCCAGTCAACTGATCTGGGTTTAATCCATCACCATTCTTTAGCCCACTCAGCCACCCCATTTCAGACATGGCTATATGCAAATCAGTCTGACCCTGTGCCTCATGGGAACAGTCCAGCCCGAACTGCCAAGCCATGTCTTCCATGGACCGGAAACAAGCATCCTGGGACCGGTTTCAGATTCACAATCCTCATCAGCCAGGCTATCTTGAATCCAGTGGCCAAGTGAGCAAGGGACTCACGTCTGAGCATACCCTGCCACACTTAGGGTGAACAAAGCGATACAAAAGGGGGTGATGGACGGAGCGTTTGAGCAAATCAAACACTCACCCCCAGTCAACTGATCTGGGTTTAATCCATCACCATTCTTTAGCCCACTCAGCCACCCCATTTCAGACATGGCTATATGCAAATCAGTCTGACCCTGTGCCTCATAGGAACAGTCCAGCCCGAACTGCCAAGCCATGTCTTCCATGGACCAGAAACAAGCATCCTGGGACCGGTTTCAGATTCATAATCCTAATCAGCCAGGCTATCTTGAATCCAGTGGCCAAGTGAGCAAGGGACTCACGTCTGAGCATACCCTGCCACACTTAGGGCGAACAAAGCGATACAAAAGGGGATGATGGACAGAGCGTTTGAGCAAATCAAACACTCACCCCCAGTCAACTGATCTGGGTTTAATCCATCACCATTCTTTAGCCCAATCAGCCACCCCATTTCAGACATGGCTATATGCAAATCAGTCTGACCCTGTGCCTCATGGGAACAGTCCAGCCCGAACTGCCAAGCCATGTCTTCCATGGACCGGAAACAAGCATCCTGGGACCGGTTTCGGATTCATAATCCTCATCAGCCAGGCTATCTTGAATCCAGTGGCCAAGTGAGCAAGGGACTCACATCTGAGCATACCCTGCCACACTTAGGGTGAACAAAGCGATACAAAAGGGGATGATGGACGGAGCATTTGAGCAAATCAAACACTCACCCCCAGTCAACTGATCTGGGTTTAATCCATCACCATTCTTTAGCCCACTCAGCCACCCCATTTCAGACATGGCTATATGCAAATCAGTCTGCCCCTGTGCCTCATAGGAACAGTCCAGCCCGAACTGCCAAGCCATGTCTTCCATGGACCCGAAACAAGCATCCTGGGACCGGTTTTGGATTCATAATCCTCATCAGCCAGGCTATCTTGAATCCAGTGGCCAAGTGAGCAAGGGACTCACGTCTGAGCATACCCTGCCACACTTAGGGCGAACAGAGCGATACAAAAGGGGATGATGGACGGAGCGTTTTAGCAAAACAAACACTCACCCCCAGTCAACTGATCTGGGTTTAATCCATCACCGTTCTTTAGCCCACTCAGCCACCCCATTTCAGACATGGCTATATGCAACTCAGTCTGACCCTGTGCCTCTTGGGAACAGTCCATTCCGAACTGCCAAGCCATGTCTTCCATGGACCAGAAACAAGCATCCTGGGACCGGTATCGGATTCATAATCCTCATCAGCCAGGCTATCTTGAATCCAGTGGCCAAGTGAGCAAGGGACTCACATCTGAGCATACCCTGCCACACTTGGGGCGAACAAAGCGATACAAAAGGGGATGATGGACTGAGCGTTTGAGCAAATCAAACACTCACCCCCAGTCAACTGATCTGGGTTTTATCCATCACCATTCTTTAGCCCACTCAGCCACCCCATTTCAGACATGGCTGTATGCAAATCAGTTTGACCCTGTGCCTCATGGGAACAGTCCTGCCCGAACTGCCAAGCCATATCTTCCATGGACCAGAAACAAGCATCCTGGGACTGGTTTCGGATTCATAATCCTCATCAGCCAGGCTATCTTGAATCCAGTGACCTAGTGAGCAAGGGACTCACGTCTGAGCATACCCTGCCTCACTTAGGGCAAACAAAGCGATACAAAAGGGGATGATGGACGGAGCGTTTGAGCCAATCAAACACTCACCCCCAGTCAACTGATCTGGGTTTAATCCATCACCATTCTTTAGCCCACTCAGCCACCCCATTTCAGACATGGCTATATGCAAATCAGTCTGACCCTGTGCCTCATGGGAACAGTCCAGCCCGAACTGCCAAGCCATGTCTTCCATGGACCGGAAACAAGCATCCTGGGACCGGTTTCAGATTCACAATCCTCATCAGCCAGGCTATCTTGAATCCAGTGGCCAAGTGAGCAAGGGACTCACGTCTGAGCATACCCTGCCACACTTAGGGTGAACAAAGCAATACAAAAGGGGATGATGGACGGAGCGTTTGAGCAAATCAAACACTCACCCCCAGTCAACTGATCTGGGTTTAATCCATCACCATTCTTTAGCCCACTCAGCCACCCCATTTCAGACCTGGCTATATGCAAATCAGTCTGACCCTGTGCCTCATGGGAACAGTCCAGCCCGAACTGCCAAGCTATGTCTTCCATGGACCGGAAACAAGCATCCTGGGACCGGTTTCGGATTCATAATCCTCATCAGCCAGGCTATCTTGAATCCAGTGGCCAAGTGAGCAAGGGACTCACGTCTGAGCATACCCTGCCTCACTTAGGGGGAACAAAGCGATACAAAAGGGGATGATGGACGGAGCGTTTGAGCAAATCAAACACTCACCCCTAGTCAACTGATCTGGGTTTAATCCATCACCATTCTTTAGCCCACTCAGCCACCCCATTTCAGACATGGCTGTATGCAAATCAGTTTGACCCTGTGCCTCATGGGAACAGTCCAGCCCGAACTGCCAAGCCATGTCTTCCATGGACCAGAAACAAGCATCCTGGGACCGGTTTCAGATTCATAATCCTAATCAGCCAGGCTATCTTGAATCTAGTGGCCAAGTGAGCAAGGGACTCACATCTGAGCATACCCTGCCACACTTAGGGCGAACAAAGCGATACAAAAGGGGATGATGGACGGAGCATTTGAGCAAATCAAACACTCACCCCCAGTCAACTGATCTGGGTTTAATCCATCACCATTCTTTAGCCCACTCAGCCACCCCATTTCAGACATGGCTGTATGCAAATCAGTTTGACCCTGTGCCTCATGGGAACAGTCCAGCCCGAACTGCCAAGCCATATCTTCCATGGACCAGAAACAAGCATCCTGGGACCGGTTTCGGATTCATAATCCTCATCAGCCAGGCTATCTTTAATCCAGTGGCCAAGTGAGCAAGGGACTCACGTCTGAGCATACCCTGACACACTTAGGGCGAACAAAGGGATACAAAAGGGGATGATGGACGGAGCGTTTGAGCCAATCAAACACTCACCCCCAGTCAACTGATCTGGGTTTAATCCATCACCATTCTTTAGCCCACTCAGCCACCCCATTTCAGACATGGCTATATGCAAATCAGTCTGACCCTGTGCCTCATGGGAACAGTCCAGCCCGAACTGCCAAGCCATGTCTTCCATGGACCGGAAACAAGCATCCTGGGACCGGTTTCAGATTCACAATCCTCATCAGCCAGGCTATCTTGAATCCAGTGGCCAAGTGAGCAAGGGACTCACGTCTGAGCATACCCTGCCACACTTAGGGCGAAAAAAGCGATACAAAAGGGGGTGATGGACGGAGCGTTTGAGCAAATCAAACACTCACCCCCAGTCAACTGATCTGGGTTTAATCCATCACCATTCTGTAGCCCACTCAGCCACCCCATTTCAGACATGGCTATATGCAAATCAGTCTGACCCTGTGCCTCATGGGAACAGTCCAGCCCGAACTGCCAAGCTATGTCTTCCATGGACCGGAAACAAGCATCCTGGGACCGGTTTCGGATTCATAATCCTCATCAGCCAGGCTATCTTGAATCCAGTGGCCAAGTGAGCAAGGGACTCACGTCTGAGCATACCCTGCCACACTTAGGGCGAACAAAGCGATACAAAAGGGGATGATGGACGGAGCGTTTGAGCAAATCAAACACTCACCCCCAGTCAACTGATCTGGGTTTAATCCATCACCATTCTTTAGCCCAATCAGCCACCCCATTTCAGACATGGCTATATGCAAATCAGTCTCACCCTGTGCCTCATGGGAACAGTCCAGCCCGAACTGCCAAGCCATGTCTTCCATGGACCGGAAACAAGCATCCTGGGACCGGTTTCGGATTCATAATCCTCATCAGCCAGGCTATCTTGAATCCAGTGGCCAAGTGAGCAAGGGACTCACATCTGAGCATACCCTGCCACACTTAGGGCGAACAAAGCGATACAAAAGGGGATGATGGACGGAGCATTTGAGCAAATCAAACACTCACCCCCAGTCAACTGATCTGGGTTTAATCCATCACCATTCTTTAGCCCACTCAGCCACCCCATTTCAGACATGGCTATATGCAAATCAGTCTGCCCCTGTGCCTCATAGGAACAGTCCAGCCCGAACTGCCAAGCCATGTCTTCCATGGACCAGAAACAAGCATCCTGGGACCGGTATCGGATTCATAATCCTCATCAGCCAGACTATCTTGAATCCAGTGGCCAAGTGAGCAAGGGACTCACGTCTGAGCATACCCTGCCACACTTAGGGCGAACAAAGCGATACAAAAGGGGATGATGGACGGAGCATTTGAGCAAATCAAACACTCACCCCCAGTCAACTGATCTGGGTTTAATCCATCACCGTTCTTTAGCCCACTCAGCCACCCCATTTCAGACATGGCTATATGCAACTCAGTCTGACCCTGTGCCTCATGGGAACAGTCCATTCCGAACTGCCAAGCCATGTCTTCCATGGACCAGAAACAAGCATCCTGGGACCGGTATCGGATTCATAATCCTCATCAGCCAGACTATCTTGAATCCAGTGGCCAAGTGAGCAAGGGACTCACGTCTGAGCATACCCTGCCACACTTGGGGCGAACAAAGCGATACAAAAGGGGATGATGGACTGAGCGTTTGAGCAAATCAAACACTCACCCCCAGTCAACTGATCTGGGTTTAATCCATCACCATTCTTTAGCCCACTCAGCCACCCCATTTCAGACATGGCTGTATGCAAATCAGTTTGACCCTGTGCCTCATGGGAACAGTCCAGCCCGAACTGCCAAGCCATATCTTCCATGGACCAGAAACAAGCATCCTGGGACCGGTTTCGGATTCATAATCCTCATCAGCCAGGCTATCTTGAATCCAGTGGCCTAGTGAGCAAGGGACTCACGTCTGAGCATACCCTGCCACACTTAGGGCGAACAAAGCGATACAAAAGGGGATGATGGACGGAGCGTTTGAGCAAATCAAACACTCACCCCCAGTCAACTGATCTGGGTTTAATCCATCACCATTCTTTAGCCCACTCAGCCACCCCATTTCAGACATGGCTATATGCAAATCAGTCTGACCCTGTGCCTCATGGGAACAGTTCAACCCAAACTGCCAAGCCATGTCTTCCATGGACCGGAAACAAGCATCCTGGGACCGGTTTCGGATTCATAATCCTCATCAGCCAGGCTATCTTGAATCCAGTGGCCAAGTGAGCAAGGGACTCACGTCTGAGCATACCCTGCCACACTTAGGGCGAACAAAGCGATACAAAAGGGGATGATGGACGGAGCGTTTGAGCAAAGCAAACACTCACCCCCAGTCAACTGATCTGGGTTTAGTCGATCACCATTCTTTAGCCCACTCAGCCACCCCATTTCAGACATGGCTATCTGCAAATCAGTCTGATCTGTGCCTCATGGGAACAGTCCAGCCCGAACTGCCAAGCCATGTCTTCCATGGACCGGAAACAAGCATCCTGGGACCGGTATCGGATTCATAATCCTCATCAGCCAGGCTATCTTGAATCCAGTGGCCAAGTGAGCAAGGGACTCACATCTGAGCATACCCTGCCACACTTGGGGCGAACAAAGCGATACAAAGGGGATGATGGACGGAGCGTTTGAGCAAATCAAACACTCACCCCGAGTCAACTGATCTGGGTTTAATCCATGACCATTCTTTAGCCCACTCAGCCACCCCATTTCAGACATGGCTATATGCAAATCAGTCTGACCCTGTGCCTCATGGGAACAGTCCAGCCCGAACTGCCAAGCCATGTCTTCCATGGACCGGAAACAAGCATCCTGGGACCGGTTTCGGATTCATAATCCTCATCAGCCAGGCTATCTTGAATCCAGTGGCCAAGTGAGCAAGGGACTCACGTCTGAGCATACCCTGCCACACTTGGGGCGAACAAAGCGATGATGGACGGAGCGTTTGAGAAAATCAAACACTCACCCCCAGTCAACTGATCTGGGTTTAATCCATCACCATTCTTTAACCCACTCTGCCACCCCATTTCAGACATGGCTATATGCAAATCAGTCTGACCCTGTGCCTCATGGGAACAGTCCAGCCCGAACTGCCAAGCCATGTCTTCCATGGACCAGAAACAAGCATCCTGGGACCGGTTTTGGATTCATAATCCTCATCAGCCAGGCTAACTTGAATCCAGTGAGCAAGGGACTCACGTCTGAGCATACCCTGCCACACTTAGGGCGAACAAAGCGATACAAAAGGGGATGATGGACGGAGCGTTTGAGCAAATCAAACACTCACCCCCAGTCAACTGATCTGGGTTTAGTCCATCACCATTCTTTAGCCCACTCAGCCACCCCATTTCAGACATGGCTATATGCAAATCAGTCTGACCCTGTGCCTCATGGGAACAGTCCAGCCCGAACTGCCAAGCTATGTCTTCCATGGACCGGAAATAAGCATCCTGGGACCAGTTTCGGATTCATAATCCTCATCAGCCAGGCTATCTTGAATCCAGTGGCCAAGTGAGCAAGGAACTCACGTCTGAGCATACCCTGCCACACCTAGGGTGAACAAAGCGATACAAAACGGGATGATGGACGGAGCGTTTGAGCAAATCAAACACTCACCCCCAGTCAACTGATCTGGGTTTAATCCATCACCATTCTTTAGGCACTCAGCCAACCCATTTCAGACATGGCTATATGCAAATCAGTCTGACCCTGTGCCTCATGGGAACTGTCCAGCCCGAACTGCCAAGCCATGTCTTCCATGGACTGGAAACAAGCATCCTGGGACCGTTTTCGGATTCATAATCCTCATCAGCCAGGCTATCTTGAATCCAGTGGCCAAGTGAGCAAGGGACTCACGTCTGAGCATACCCTGCCACACTTGGGGCGAACAAAGCGATACAAAAGGGGATGATGGACGGAGCGGTTGAGCAAATCAAACACTCACCCCCAGTCAACTGATCTGGGTTTAATCCATCACCATTCTTTAGCCCACTCAGCCACCCCATTTCAGACATGGCTATATGCAAATCAGTCTGACCCTGTGCCTCATGGGAACAGTCCAGCCCGAACTGCCAAGCTATGTCTTCCATGGACCGGAAATAAGCATCCTGGGACCGGTTTCGGATTCATAATCCTCATCAGCCAGGCTATCTTGAATTCAGTGGCCAAGTGAGCAAGGGACTCACGTCTGAGCATACCCTGCCTCACTTAGGGCGAACAAAGCGATACAAAAGGGGATGATGGACGGAGCATTTGAGCAAATCAAACACTCACCCCCAGTCAACTGATCTGGGTTTAATCCATCACCATTCGTTAGCCCACTCAGCCACCCCATTTCAGACATGGCTGTATGCAAATCAGTTTGACCCTGTGCCTCATGGGAACAGTCCAGCCCGAACTGCCAAGCCATGTCTTCCATGGACCAGAAACAAGCATCCTGGGACCGGTTTCGGATTCATAATCCTCATCAGCCAGGCTATCTTGAATCCAGTGGCCAAGTGAGCAAGGGACTCACGTCTGAGCATACCCTGCCACACTTGGGGCGAACAAAGCGATGATGGACGGAGCGTTTGAGCAAATCAAACACTCACCCCCAGTCAACTGATCTGGGTTTAATCCATCACCATTCTTTAACCCACTCAGCCACCCCATTTCAGACATGGCTATATGCAAATCAGTCTGACCCTGTGCCTCATGGGAACAGTCCAGCCCGAACTGCCAAGCCATGCCTTCCATGGACCAGAAACAAGCATCCTGGGACCGGTTTCGGATTCATAATCCTCATCAGCCAGGCTAACTTGAATCCAGTGAGCAAGGGACTCACGTCTGAGCATACCCTGCCTCACTTAGGGCGAACAAAGCGATACAAAAGGGGATGATGGACGGAGCGTTTGAGCAAATCAAACACTCACCCCCAGTCAACTGATCTGGGTTTAATCCATCACCATTCTTTAGCCCACTCAGCCACCCCATTTCAGACATGGCTGTATGCAAATCAGTTTGACCCTGTGCCTCATGGGAACAGTCCAGCCCGAACTGCCAAGCCATGTCTTCCATGGACCAGAAACAAGCATCCTGGGACCGGTTTCGGATTCATAATCCTCATCAGCCAGGCTATCTTGAATCCAGTGGCAAAGTGAGCAAGGGACTCATGTCTGAGCATACCCTGCCACACTTAGGGTGAACAAAGCGATACAAAAGGGGATGATGGACGGAGCGTTTGAGCAAATCAAACACTCACCCCCAGTCAACTGATCTGGGTTTAATCCATCACCATTCTTTAGCCCACTCAGCCACCCCATTTCAGACATGGCTATATGCAAATCAGTCTGACCCTGTGCCTCATGGGAACAGTCCAGCCCGAACTGCCAAGCCATGTCTTCCATGGACCGGAAACAAGCATCCTGGGACCGGTTTCGGATTCATAATCCTCATCAGCCAGGCTATCTTGAATCCAGTGGCCAAGTGAGCAAGGGACTCACATCTGAGCATACCCTGCCACACTTAGGGCGAACAAAGCGATACAAAAGGGGATGATGGACGGAGCGTTTGAGCAAATCAAACACTCACCCCCAGTCAACTGATCTGGGTTTAATCCATCACCATTCTTTAGCCCACTCAGCCACCCCATTTCAGACATGGCTATATGCAAATCAGTCTGCCCCTGTGCCTCATAGGAACAGTCCAGCCCGAACTGCCAAGCCATGTCTTCCATGGACCGGAAACAAGCATCCTGGGACCGGTTTTGGATTCATAATCCTCATCAGCCAGGCTATCTTGAATCCAGTGGCCAAGTGAGCAAGGGACTCACGTCTGAGCATACCCTGACACACTTAGGGCGAACAAAGCGATACAAAAGGGGATGATGGACGGAGCGTTTGAGCAAATCAAACACTCACCCCCAGTCAACTGATCTGGGTTTAAACCATCACCATTCTTTAGCCCACTCAGCCACCCCATTTCAGACATGGCTGTATGCAAATCAGTTTGACCCTGTGCCTCATGGGAACAGTCCAGCCCGAACTGCCAAGCCATGTCTTCCATGGACCAGAAACAAGCATCCTGGGACCGGTTTCAGATTCATAATCCTCATCAGCCAGGCTATCTTGAATCCAGTGGCCAAGTGAGCAAGGGACTCACGTCTGAGCATAACCTGCCACACTTAGGGTGAACAAAGCGATACAAAAGGGGATGATGGACGGAGCGTTTGAGCAAATCAAACACTCACCCCCAGTCAACTGATCTGGGTTTAATCCATCACCATTCTTTAGCCCAATCAGCCACCCCATTTCAGACATGGCTATATGCAAATCAGTCTGACCCTGTGCCTCATGGGAACAGTCCAGCCCGAACTGCCAAGCCATGTCTTCCATGGACCGGAAACAAGCATCTTGGGACCGGTTTCGGATTTATAATCCTCATCAGCCAGGCTATCTCGAATCCAGTGGCCAAGTGAGCAAGGGACTCACGTCTGAGCATACCCTGCCACACTTAGGGCGAACAAAGCGATACAAAAGGGGATGATGGATGGAGCGTTTGAGCAAATCAAACACTCACCCCCAGTCAACTGATCTGGGTTTAATCCATCACCATTCTTTAGCCCACTCAGCCACCCCATTTCAGACATGGCTATATGCAAATCAGTCTGCCCCTGTGCCTCATAGGAACAGTCCAGCCCGAACTGCCAAGCCATGTCTTCCATGGACCGGAAACAAGCATCCTGGGACCGGTTTCAGATTCATAATCCTCATCAGCCAGGCTATCTTGAATCAAGTGGCCAAGTGAGCAAGGGACTCACGTCTGAGCATACCCTGCCACACTTAGGGCGAACAGAGCGATACAAAAGGGGATGATGGACGGAGCGTTTGAGCAAATCAAACACTCACCCCCAGTCAACTGATCTGGGTTTAATCCATCACCATTCTTTAGCCCACTCAGCCACCCCATTTCAGACATGGCTATATGCAAATCAGTCTGACCCTGTGCCTCATGGGAACAGTCCATTCCGAACTGCCAAGCCATGTCTTCCATGGACCAGAAGTAAGCATCCTGGGACCGGTATCGGATTCATTATCCTCATCAGCCAGGCTATCTTGAATCCAGTGGCCAAGGGAGCAAGGGACTCACGTCTGAGCATACCATGCCACACTTAGGGCGAACAAAGCGATACAAAAGGGGATGATGGACGGAGCGTTTGAGTAAGCATGGGTGGATTTTGCGAATTGGCAATCCGCGAACTTGCGTATTTACGGATTCTCAATCCGCAAAATCCGCGAACTCTCTCGAATTTGCGGATTTTTTATTTTTTTTGTGTTCGCAAGGGTTTCGGCCAGTTCGCGAGGGTTTTGTACCAGTTCGCAATTGCGAACTTACTTGTCGGCTCGCAACGGCCTCGACTATGTTTTTTCTACGTCTGGTTCATCATCACAGGTTCACAGCACCCTCTGTTTCACCACTGCCACCCTCTGGTACACCCATGCCACCCTCTGGTACATCACTGCCCCCCTCTGGTTGATTTATCACTGTAGATTATGGGGGTGAAAAAAAGCAAGCACACCTGCCCTGCTTCAACTGACATGAATTATTTTGGGGTTGATTAATGTGTCACTGAATTTAAACTTCCAGTCTGGCTGTCACCTGCTTCCTTATCTGTAATTTGCTTTCTGTTGCAGTGCAATTTTTTTTCACAGGACCTTTGTGGCCTACTTGTAGCTATTCTCTGAGCTTGCTGTGAGGGTCAGAGCAGGGTCATAGAATAGTTGCAAGTAGGCAACTGAACTCTGAAGGGGCCCCTCAGGAAGCACTACAGGGAATGGTTACTAATGATAAGATTGAACTTTTGCACCTGCTGAGTGCTTTCAGTTTTGTCTGTAATTGCTTTCTGTTGCAGTGTAATTTTTTTAACAGGACCTTTGTTGTATACTTGTAGCTATTCTCTGAGCCTGCTGTGAGGGTCAGAGCAGGGTCATAGAATAGTTGCAAGTAGGCAAATGAACTCTGAAGGGGCCCCTCAGGAAGCACTACAGGGAATGGTTACTAATGATAAGATTGAACTTTTGCACCCGCTGAGTACTTTCAGTTTTGCAAAAATCCAAATATCCTGCAGCATCCACAAAAAGTAATCCTTCCAGGTTAAGATCCAAATCAAAGTGACCAGCACATGAAGAAAGCACTGGGAGAAGCCTGCTGGACAGGAACAGGAAGTTGGAGACTGTGGGGCACTTCCTTCCTCCCACCACCCCCCCCCAAATGGACTCCTTGCAAAGAAAAAGTGCAGGCAAATGTCAACCTGAGGAGTTATTCTGATAAAAATCATAATTTTCAAGGTTTATGCTGCCTGCTGGTGGATTTCTTGGGCGAAATTGCAAATTTTGCAATCTCGCAATTGCGAGATTGTCGCTGCCCGCCGCATCTACGTGTGTGCAAGTGTTTACTCCCGCAAAATTGTATAGTATTCTAGTTGGCAAGTGCGACCAAGCAAAAAATCCGCTTCGCACGGATTTTACGAATTTTCGGCAAGTTCGTGAGAGTTCGCGGATTGCGAATTTGCCGAAAATCCGCAAAATCCGCGAGCAGAACGGATTTTACGCTCATGCTTACGTTTGAGCAAATCAAACACTCACCCCCAGTCAACTGATCTGGGTTTAATCCATCACCATTCTTTAGCCCACTCAGCCATCCCATTTCAGACAAGGCTATATGCAAATCAGTCTGACCCTGTGCCTCATGGGAACAGTCCAGCCCGAACTGCCAAGCCATGTCTTCCATGGACCGCAAACAAGCATCCTGGGACCGGTTTCGGATTCATAATCCTCATCAGCCAGGCTATCTTGAATCCAGTGTCCAAGTGAGCAAGGGACTCACGTCTGAGCATACCCTGCCACACTTAGGGCGAACACAGCGATACAAAAGGGGATGATGGACGGAGCGTTTGAGCAAATCAAACACTCTCCCCAAGTCAACTGATCTGGGTTTAATCCATCACCATTCTTTAGCCCACTCAGCCACCCCATTTCACACATGGCTATATGCAAATCAGTCTGACCCTGTGCCTCATGGGAACAGTCCAGCCCGAACTGCCAAGCCACGTCTTCCATGGACCGGAAACAAGCATCCTGGGACCGGTTTCGGATTTATAATCCTCATCAGCCAGGCTATCTTGAATCCAGTGGCCAAGTGAGCAAGGGACTCACGTCTGAGCCTACCCTGCCACACTTAGGGCGAACAAAGCGATACAAATGGGGATGATGGACGGAGCGTTTGAGCAAATCAAACACTCACCCCAGTCAACTGATCTGGGTTTAATCCATCACCATTCTTTAGCCCACTCAGCCACCCTATTTCAGAAATGGCTATATGCAAATCAGTCTGACCCTGAGCCTCATGGGAACAGCCCAGCCCGAACTGCCAAGCCATGTCTTCCAAGGACCGGAAACAAGCATACTGGGACCGTTTTCGGATTCATAATCCTCATCAGCCAGGCTATCTTGAATCCAATGGCCAAGTGAGCAAGGGACTCACGTCTGAGCATACCCTGCCACACTTGGGGCGAACAAAGCGATACAAAAGGGGATGATGGACGGAGCGTTTGAGCAAATCAAACACTCACCCCCAGTCAACTGATCTGGGTTTAATCCATCACCATTCTTTAGCGCACTCAGCCACCCCATTTCAGACATGGCTATATGCAAATCAGTCTGACCCTGTGCCTCATGGGAACAGTCCAGCCCGAACTGCCAAGCCATGTCTTCCATGGACCGGAAACAAGCATCCTGGGACCGGTATCGGATTCATAATCCTCATCAGCCAGGCTATCTTGAATCCAGTGGCCAAGTGAGCAAGGGGCTCACGTCTGAGCATACCCTGCCACACTTGGGGCGAACAAAGCGATACAAAAGGGGATGATGGACGGAGCGTTTGAGCAAATCAAACACTCACCCCCAGTCAACTGATCTGGGTTTAATCCATCACCATTCTTTAGCCCACTCAGCCACCCCATTTCAGACATGGCTATATGCAAATTAGTCTGACCCTGTGCCTCATGGGAACAGTCCAGCCCGAACTGCCAAGCCATGTCTTCCATGGACCGGAAACAAGCATCCTGGGACCGGTTTCGGATTCATAATCCTCATCAGCCAGGCTATCTTGAATCCAGTGGCCAAGTGAGCAAGGGACTCACGTCTGAGCATACCCTGCCACACTTGGGGCGAACAAAGCGATACAAAAGGGGATGATGGACGGAGCATTTGAGCAAATCAAACACTCACCCCCAGTCAAGTGATCTGGGTTTAATCCATCACCATTCTTTAGCCCACTCAGCCACCCCATTTCAGACATGGCTATATGCAAATCAGGCTGACTCTGTGCCTCATGGGAACAGTCCAGCCCGAACTGCCAAGCCATGTCTTCCATGGAACGGAAACAAGCATCCTGGGACCGGTTTCGGATTCATAATCCTCATCAGCCAGGCTAACTTGAATCCAGTGAGCAAGGGACTCACGTCTGAGCATACCCTGCCACACTTAGGGCGAACAAAGCGATCCAAAAGGGGATGATGGACGGAGCGTTTGAGCAAAGCAAACACTCACCCCCAGTCAACTGATCTGGGTTTAGTCCATCACCATTCTTTAGCCCACTCAGACACCCCATTTCAGACATGGCTATCTGCAAATCAGTCTGACCCTGTGCCTCATGGGAACAGTCCAGCCCGAACTGCCAAGCCATGTCTTCCATGGACCGGAAACAAGCATCCTGGGACCGGTATCGGATTCATAATCCTCATCAGCCAGGCTATCTTGAATCCAGTGGCCAAGTGAGCAAGGGACTCACGTCTGAGCATACCCTGCCACACTTGGGGTGAACAAAGCGATACAAAGGGGATGATGGACGGAGCGTTTGAGCAAATCAAACACTCACCCCCAGTCAACTGATCTGGGTTTAATCCATCACCATTCTTTAGCCCACTCAGCCACCCCATTTCAGACATGGCTATATGCAAATCAGTCTGACCCTGTGCCTCATGGGAACAGTCCAGCCCGAACTGCCAAGCCATGTCTTCCATGGACCAGAAACAAGCATCCTGGGACCGGTTTCGGATTCATAATCCTCATCAGCCAGGCTATCTTGAATCCAGTGGCCAAGTGAGCAAGGGACTCACGTCTGAGCATAACCTGCCACACTTAGGGCGAAAAAAGCAATACAAAAGGGGATGATGGACGGAGCGTTTGAGCAAATCAATTACTCACCCCCAGTCAACTGATCTGGGTTTAATCCATCACCATTCTTTAGCCCAATCAGCCACCCCATTTCAGACATGGCTATATGCAAATCAGTCTGACCCTGTGCCTCATGGGAACAGTCCAGCCCGAACTGCCAAGCCATGTCTTCCATGGACCGGAAACAAGCATCCTGGGACCGGTTTCGGATTCATAATCCTCATCAGCCAGGCTAACTTGAATCCAGTGAGCAAGGGACTCACGTCTGAGCATACCCTACCACACTTAGGGCGAACAAAGCGATACAAAAGGGGATGATGGACGGAACGTTTGAGCAAATCAAACACTCACCCCCAGTCAACTGATCTGGGTTTAGTCCATCACCATTCTTTAGCCCACTCAGCCACCCCATTTCAGACATGGCTATATGCAAATCAGTCTGACCCTGTGCCTCATGGGAACAGTCCAGCCCGAACTGCCAAGCCATGTCTTCCATGGACCGGAAACAAGCATCCTGGGACCGGTTTCGGATTCATAATCCTCATCAGCCAGGCTATCTTGAATCCAGTGGCCAAGTGAGCAAGGGACTCACGTCTGAGCATACCCTGCCACACTTGGGGCGAACAAAGCGATACAAAAGGGGATGATGGACTGAGCGGTTGAGCAAATCAAACACTCACCCCCAGTCAACTGATCTGGGTTTAATCCATCACCATTCTTTAGCCCAATCAGCCACCCCATTTCAGACATGGCTATATGCAAATCAGTCTGACCCTGTGCCTCATGGGAACAGTCCAGCCCGAACTGCCAAGCCATGTCTTCCATGGACCGGAAACAAGCATCCTGGGACCGGTTTCGGATTCATAATCCTCATCAGCCAGGCTATCTTGAATCCAGTGGCCAAGTGAGCAAGGGACTCACGTCTGAGCATACCCTGCCACACTTAGAGCGAACAAAGCGATACAAAAGGGGATGATGGACGGAGCGTTTGAGCAAATCAAACACTCACCCCCAGTCAACTGATCTGGGTTTAATCCATCATCATTCTTTAGCCCACTCAGCCACCCCATTTCAGACATGGCTATATGCAAATCAGTCTGACCCTGTGCCTCATGGGAACAGTCCAGCCCGAACTGCCAAGCCATGTCTTCCATGGACCGGAAACAAGCATCCTGGGACCGTTTTCGGATTCATAATCCTCATCAGCCAGGCTATCTTGAATCCAGTGGCCAAGTGAGCAAGGGACTCACGTCTGAGCATACCCTGCCACACTTAGGGCGAACAAAGCGATACAAAAGGGGATGATGGACGGAGCGTTTGAGCAAATCAAACACTCACCCCCAGTCAACTGATCTGGGTTTAATCCATCACCATTCTTTAGCCCACTCAGCCACCCCATTTCAGACATGGCTATATGCAAATCAGTCTGACCCTGTGCCTCATGGGAACAGTTCAACCCAAACTGCCAAGCCATGTCTTCCATGGACCGGAAACAAGCATCCTGGGACCGGTTTCGGATTCATAATCCTCATCAGCCAGGCTATCTTGAATCTAGTGGCCAAGTGAGCAAGGGACTCACGTCTGAGCATACCCTGCCACACTTGGGGCGAACAAAGCGATACAAAAGGGGATGATGGACGGAGCGGTTGAGCAAATCAAACACTCACCCCCAGTCAACTGATCTGGGTTAAATCCATCACAATTCTTTAGCCCACTCAGCCACCCCATTTCAGACATGGCTATATGCAAATCAGTCTGACCCTGTGCCTCATGGGAACAGTTCAACCCAAACTGCCAAGCCATGTCTTCCATGGACCGGAAACAAGCATCCTGGGACCGGTTTCGGATTCATAATCCTCATCAGCCAGGCTATATTGAATCCAGTGGCCAAGTGAGCAAGGGACTCAAGTCTGAGCATACCCTGCCACACTTGTGTGAGTGTTTGATTTGTTCAGATGCTCCGTCCATCAGCACCCCCTTTTGTACCGCTTTGGCCGCCATAAGTGTGACAGGGTATGCTCAGACGTGAGTCCCTTGCTCACTTTGCCACTCGATTCAAGCAAACGGGGCTGAAGACGGCTGGAATGCCAGAAACCGGTCCTCGGAAGCTTGTTTCTTGTCCAGGGAAGTCATGGCTTGGCAGTTCGGGCTGGACTGTTCCCATGAGGCACAGGGTCAGACTGATTTGCATATAGCCATTTCTGAACTGAGGTGGCAGAGTGGGCTAAAGAACGGTGATGGATCAAACCCAGATCTTTTGACTGGGTGTGAGTGTTTGATTGGTTCAGATGCTCCGTCCATCACCACCCCCTTTTGTACGGCTTTTCTTCATAAACAGTTTATTCTGTATGTAATTAATTTTCTTCTCATCAAATGACCCTGTTAGAGGCCATTGCAAGTCAGAATTATCCTTTGTATACTTGTGCCAAAGGGTATTAAACAAAATTGGCTGTAGACCATGTTTGACATACATATCAAAACTGGGACTGCCATCGGGAGGGGCCGGCTGTCTTTCTTCTAGCCGTGTACCTTGCCGACAGCAGCACCCAAAACATAATTTGCTAAAACAAGGCATTATAATAATATTCACATAATTCTATTCACAAACTTCAAAACCCATTCGCATCGGACGCGTCCTTCTCATCACTCACTCTTCCACTCGTTACAATAAAGTGCTGTAAAACAGTGAATAAAAGTCCACATTTGTAAAGCGCACTATCACCCGTAAGGGTCTCTAGGCGCTGGGGGGCCGACGGGAAGATTAAGCGAGCTATTGCCCAGAGTCACATGGTGCTGGGCTAACCTGCCGCCGGAGCCGGGGATCGAACCGTGGTCCCCAGATTCCAGCGTCAGTCGCCCTGGCCACGGCGCCACACCTCTTCCACACTAATCCCTCGGTACCTATTCTTTTCAAATGACGTCTTCAACACAAAACGAACAGAGCCCGTCGATTCTTGTTCGGGGAATCGATTCAAAAGAATTCCGTACCAACAAAATTCAACAGCGAAGAAAACAGTCACCAGACTGTTCCGAGATCACCTGGCAGGCGAACCGCGAACCCTCTTACAGGCCATCCCAAGGTCCTGTTCTGGTTGGGCCGGGTGTCTGGGCACGTAGCTCCAGAACCCTAGCTTACCCAGTTGCTCCCAGGGCTTTCCCAAAGAGGATTCGGTCGAGCGAGTAACTCCGTACACCGCTAAGGCACCAGGTGTAGTCTCAAGGATTCACCAAACAAGTCAGTGAGGTATCTACCCGTACAGCCACTTCGCTGCAACGTCAGATCCCCAAAATCCCTTGTGGTCTGGCTTCCCCGGCCACCATCAAAAACAGTTAACTGTTACCAAAGAAAACACACCTTCCGAGTGTTCCTTATCCAATCCAATCTCAAAATCATTCACCTGGTGCACTCAGGTCGATTGCGAATTCTCCACTGCCAACACCTAGACAGACCGACACAGTCTTTTCTTCTCTCGGGTTAAGCCCGTAGGACTCCGGTGTAGGGTCTTCAGCAGCTGGGAGGGATACTGGGCTCAAGAGTGGAGTTGCTTGTTTCCGTACCACAAATGGGTGTTTCAAATCAGGATCCTCTTTCCGTCTACCCACTCGGCCAGAACTCCCCCTTGTCCCTTTACTCCTGTTTACAGGAGGGGACGACCCTATGGCGGAGTCCCTGCGGAGTGGCCAACTGAAGGATACTAAATCAATACTAATGGACCATACTCACCAATAGCCCATATACCAATGTTTTAAGAAGAATTCAGTCGGCAATGGAGAAGGTTCAGGCGTTTATTCATACAAAATACAAGCCCTGACAGGGGAGCTTCAGTCTACACGACCCTCGGAGGTGCGCAGAGGAGACTGACTACATACAGATGATACAAGGCATATATACGTTTTACACACCCCACGAGATCGCCTTACTAGGAAAGATACAACTTGTCAGTGAGCCAGCAGGAATACCCATATAAGGCACAACTGATTGCAAGTAGCCTAGGCCTAAGCTATTCCGGGAGCAGGTCAGTAAGGTGCCTCCCTGTCTATCTGTAGCCCGGGGAGTACAGGAACGAGCTCTGCTAGAATGTGCGCATCCCACAAGAAGGGCAGGTGTGACCTTGGGTTTCCCCGAGCTACAAGTTAGCAAGTAGAGTAGACAGCTAAGCCAGCCATCGTGGTTTCATGCAGAGGGCTTAATCACTTGATTTCAGGGAAACAGTATTTACACACAGAGAAACGAAACAAAATGGCTTCGGTCATATCAATAGGCCTAGGCAAGCCAATGTGAATCATTTCATACTACATTAATACAACGAAGCGATGCAATGCTAATCATACAGTTATACGGTTATATTGTATATATTAGGCCAATAATATGTGTTTATCGAATTTATATCCCATCAACCCTCTCATGTGCATCTGCAGAGGCCTATTATGATATGGCTGCTGGTGTGTATTAGACAACGCTTACATGTTAAATCTTTTCCTGTACTGTAGTCTCGCACCCTCTGTGTGTACCATTTTATCTCTGTCTTCACTAACTCCCCCTGTGTGCTCCAATTAGCCTTTGCATGTAACATTTCTCTCACTGTTTCCAGCATTTCTTCTCTGTTGTACCATTTAATCCTCTGTGTGTATAATGTCTGTGTCCGCTTGCACTATCTGTGTTTCTGCTGGAACCATTTCACCCTTTCTCTGCACCACCTTTTCTCTGACTGCACCATCTGTCCCTCTGCCCGCAAACCTGCACCATCTATCCTCTGCCTGAAAAGATTTAACATGTAAGCGCTGTCTAATACACACCAGCAGCCGTATCATAATAGGCCTCTGCAGATGCACAAGAGAGGGTGCAGGCAGTGGGAGAGGGTTGGTGCAGACAGAAAATGAGATACTGCAGGCAGAGAGTAAACTGGTACAATCAGAGGATAGATGGTGCAGGGCTGCAGGCAGAGGGAGAGATGGTGCAGTCAGAGAAAAGGTGGTGTAGAGAAAGGGTGAGATGGTTCAAGCAGAAACACAGATAGTGCAAGCAGACACAGACATGGTACACACAGGGGATACAATGGTACAACAGAGAAGAAATACTGGAAACAGTGAGAGAAATGTTACATGCAGAGGCTAATTGGAGCACACAGAGGGGGAGATAGTGAAGACAGAGATAAAATGGTACACACAGAGGGTGCAAGACTACAGGCAGAGATGGAAAAGATTTAACATGTAAGCGCTGTCTAATACACACCAGCATCCATATCATAATAGGCCTCTGCAGATGCACATGAGAGGGTGAAGGCAGTGGGAGAGGGTTGGTGCAGACAGACAATGAGATACTGCAGGCAGAGAGTAAACTGGTACAATCAGAGGATAGATGTTGCAGGGCTATAGGCAGAGGGAGAGATGGTGCAGTCAGAGAAAAGGTGGTGGAGAGAAAGGGTGAGATGGTTCAAGCAGAAACACAGATAGTGCAAGCAGACACAGACATGGTACACACAGAGAATAAAATGGTACAACAGAGAAGAAATGCTGGAAACAGTGAGAGAAATGTTACATACGGAGGCTAATTGGAGCACACAGAGGGGGAGATAGTGAAGACAGAGATAAAGTGGTACACACAGAGGGTGCGAGACTACAGGCAGAGATGGAAAAGATTTAACATGTAAGCGCTGTCTAATACACACCAGCAGCCATATCATAATAGGCTTCTGCAGATGCACATGAGAGGGTGAAGGCATAGGGTGCAGCCAGAGGGAGAGGGATAGTGCAGACAGAAAATACATTTCCAATTTACAGCACTATTTCTATACCAGCATTTAATCAAAACATGAGACACAATATCATAATAAAGAGTACCCTATAAGCAGAGAGATGGAAACTGTGAGGAGACACACATGACATTATCGAAAAATGTGCAAATATATTTCTTTAATTTACACAGACATTCAGTGTTATCTTAGTCAAAAATGTTAAAACCATACATTTCACCAAAACACATATACCACAGAAAAACGTTTAAGAGACAGAACACAACCCATGAATATGAACACTACATTACAATGCAGAAACCTAACTCATTTCCACAATAAATTTCCAATATTAACCATTAGTTTTTTACCAGCCTTACATCCAAACATGAGACACAATACAGGAAGAAAGAGTCCCAATATGCTTGTAAATCTGCCCATAGTGTATACAGCACTCTATCTATATTAAATGGGTCATTGCTAAGAGGAGGTCTAATAAAACAGAGAGTATTATTAAGAAACTAGAGGAGGGAGTATAAAATGAAAGTGGAACATCAGGGGACAGTAAAGACAACCACAACAGAGGGAACACAAGAAACAGTAAAAAAAAAATAGCACTCTCAAGAAAGACAAAAAAAATAAGGAAAGAGTGGAAATTTCAGAAAACAAAGGACAGTATAAGCAGAGAGAGGTAGACTGTGAGGAGAGACAGCGGAGATTATAGAAAAAAGTGCAAATATAATTCTTTAATTTACACAGACACTCAGTGTGATCCTGGACAAAAGCATAAAACCATACATTTAACCAAAACACATTTACCATACGAAAAACTTTAAGAGCCAGAACACAGCCTATCTATTTGAGCACTACAATACAGTGCAGAAACCTGAGTGATTTTCAAAATACATTTCCAATTTGCAGCATTACTTTTTTGCCAGCATTACATCCAAACATGAGACACAATATCAGAAGAAAGAAGACAGTATAAGCAGAGAGAAGTAGACTGTGAGGAGACACAGGTGAAATTATAGAAAAAGGTGCAAATATAATTCTTTAATTTACACAGACACTCAGTGTGATCCTGGACAAAAATTTTAAAAACATACATTACACCAAAACACATTTACCACACAAAAACGTTTAAGAGACTACATTACAGTGCAGAAACCTGAGTCATTTTCAAAATACATTTCCAATTTGCAGGATTACTTTTTTGCCAGCATCCAAACATGAGACTCACACTGTGACCTTAGACACGTAACACAAATCTTTGCAATCCAGTCAAATGATTACTACAGTGAAGGGGGGGGGAGGAGGTCTTGCTAGTAGTGTTGTATAAAGAGAACAAGGATGAAGGAGAGAAAAAGAGGGAGACAATGAGAGGGAAGAAATAAACAAAAGGAAGTAAATCCGATAGAGAGAAGGAGTTAGAAAACAGGAGTAAAGGAAAGGGATAATAACAGTGAGGAAACATATATGAGGGTAAGGAAAGGAGAGTGATAGAAAAAAAAGCATATTAAGAAAAAGGATAAAGGAGTAAGTGAAACAGAAGGATTTATAGAAAAAGAGAGGAAGGAAAAAGAACAGTGGTGGAGAGAAAGGAAGATAGTGAGACAGGGTGAAAGAGAGAGAAAGTGAATAACTTCCACATTGGAACACATTTATATTATTAACTTACACTGCACAACATATTTCCCCTTACAAATTAATAACTCACCTTTAAAAATGTTTTTTGAAGATTTAGAACAGTGTCAATCACACATCAGATTTTCTTAAGCAGAATCTCTGAAATGTACCTCAGACACTGCAACCACAAAATGGCCCTGATTCCCTCTCATTTTTCACAAATATTTCTGACATGGCCAATTAAATTTCTTTCCACACAAATTCAAAACCAAACTAACATTTTAATTGGTTGTACATTTCAACACTATCAACCTTCCCCCACTCCTGTTACCATGGTAACTCTCCATAGAACACCTAACTGAACTCAAATGGTGAAAAGTTCATCTCTCAATGTTGCAAACCAAAGCAGCAAGTGTGTTTGACTTCTCAATATTCCAGCTTATCATGTGCAATGTTCTTTTCAATGACTTTTTCTAAACCAATAGTATTATTCCTATTAAAAAACAGTAGTATGCACCCTAGTTTTCAATGTTAAATTATCAGAAACCACCAATCATTTCTTTGTTTTTCAAGTGCACTGAATCTCATTCACATTTTTTTCTAAACTCCAAGTTTTCAAACTGCCATTTCATTTCCAGAGCCCATCTGAGTGCAACCAGATCTGCCTTCAAGATGCTTAGAGTGTGGATTGTAGGACACAGTTTTATATTTTGGAGTGAAAGGTATGCAGCAAATAGATGCTTTCTCAACCTTGATTTACCAAATGTGGATATTATGTGGATTGGCCAGAGAGGATTAAGATGCCACCAATTGACACCATTGGTAAAATCCTTTTTGCATCTTCCACACCCTGACCTCATAATTGTGCACTGTGGTGGCAATGACCTGTGCACTTTGACTGGGGTAGGTCTGGAAATGCTTTTAAAGGGCACCTTTGGGCAATTGATGTAACTTTTTACACAGCTGCCTTTGTATATTCTAATATATGCCAAAGGCAAAAATGGAACTGGTCCAACCAATATTGTCCGCAGATTGAGAAAGCAAGGAAACTTGTGAATAAGTCTGTTTCTGCTTTTCTCAGTGACTATGGAATGGGTTCTATAAACCACAGCAACTTGCCTTACAACATGCAAGGCATCTATAGGAGAGATGGTGTACATTTCCCAGATGAGGGGAACAGAGTCTTCATTTTAAACTTTAGACTCTGCATTGGTACTTACTTGTAGGTACAAAAAACACTCAATGAACAACAGCTCTTTTTAGAGCCACCCAACATCTAAACACACAAACTTGTTATTTAAATGTATTTTTTTGTTTTGTTTTTATGACGTAGGCGCACCGTGCGCACATCGTGCGTGCACCTCGCAAATTTACAATTTAAAAAAAATATGTTTTGCCCTTCGGAGTCCTTCAGGGACCCCTTGAGAAGGCCTAGGGGGTCAGGGAAACTTTACCCTGCCTCCTTTTCAACGTTCTCTGCTTTCGTTTTTCACTCTATTCTGAAACTACACAAAATGGCGGCTCGCACCTCGCAATTAAAAAAAATAAATAATAACCCCTGAGAAGGCCTAGGGCGTCAGGGAGACTCTACCCTGCCTCCTTTTCCACGTTCCCCACTATTGTTTTTTACTCGCTTCTGCCTCGAGGTGCGTGCACCGTGCGCGCACCTCGCGATTTTTATTCATTTTTTTCATTTTTTTTGGGCCTTCAGGGGTCCTTCAGAGACCCCCTAAGAACACCTAGGGGGTCAGGAATTCTCTACCCTGCCCCCTTTTCACGCTTTCCACTTTTGGCCTCTGCCTCGGACAAAAAATGGCGGCCAACACTTCCTCATTTCGACCGATTGGAATGTTGACAGACGTCTAACAGCAAATCAGAATTCCGCTTGCGCACGCAAGGTGCGCGCACGGGTGCGCGCACAGGTGCGCGCTTTTAGATATATACATTTTTCAATTTTGATTTTCTACTGGAGAGATTTACACCATTTAAACAAAAGGGCGATCTGCGAATCCGATTCTAACATTTTGCCAAATTTCTTGTAATTCCATTCATCCGGTCGGGCTGTAGCCGTGTCTAATCGTCCTATGGAAAATAACCTGGGAAAAACACGTTGTGGGGCCCCCCTTTTTTCTCAGCCCCCACCTCACGAATACCCCCAAAACTTTCAGGGAAGGAGCGAAGCGGTGCGGGCCCTATTCTTTGAGAAATTCACAAAGATTCATCAAAAGTTATTCCCAATAGAATGTTGCGGATTTCCTATGGAAATTAGGTCCTAACTATAACTACCTACTGGCGACCGGCAGTAGGTAATATATATATAAAAAAAAAATATATATATATATATATATATATATATATATATATATAAATATATATATATATATATATATATATATATATATATTTGCGGAGGTTAATGATATTCTGCACCCCTCCCAATTGGGCTTTCGCCCCGGTTTCTCGACGGAGACAACACTGCTCGGAGTGATGGAAAATCTCCGCCTCCTGGTTGAAAAAGGAGACTCCGCTGCGCTGATTTTACTCGACCTCAGCGCAGCGTTCGACACCATCTCCCACAACATATTGCTTGCCTCACTCTCCAACATGGGCATAAAAGGAAATGCTCTGGATTGGATTGCATCTTTCCTGACACTCAGAACATTTCAAATCTCCTCCAGCACCGCGGCATCAAATGTCCATTTCTCTCCCTATGGAGTGCCACAAGGCTCGGTGTTAAGCCCCCTGCTTTTTAACCTATATGTAACCCCGCTTTCCCAGATCGCTGAAGCAGCTGGTCTTAATATGTTCACGTACGCCGATGACTCACAAATAGTATTCTCCCTCTCAAATAGTGACCACGACTCCCCCTCCCTCCTGCAGACTGGCCTCAGGAATATTGCCACTTGGATGAGCTCTAATATGCTTAAACTTAACGGCAACAAAACAGAGGTCTTACTAGTGGGTCCAAACCAAAACCTCTGGAATCCTAGACACTGGCCATCCGAAATGGGCCCCTTACCAGCCCCGTCGCAACAAGTCCGTAATCTTGGCATTACCATTGACAATGGCCTAACTATGGAGCTCCAAGTCAACAACCTCACAGCCACCTGTTTCACAATTCTGAGATGGCTCAGAAAAATCATTTGGATGCTCCCGGACGACACACAAAAGACTGTAGTCAACGCGTTAATCACCTCCCGTTTAGACTACGGTAATGTCCTCTATTTAGGGGCACCACAAGTAGTCATGCGACGCCTCCAACTGGTGCAAAACGCTGCAGACAGACTGCTATGTAAATGCCATAGGAGGGAACGTATGGTTGGTCACCTTAAGGCGCTCCACTGGTTAAGAATCGAAAATAGGGTCAAATTTAAAACTCTTAGCCTCATGCATAGAATAAAATGGGGCAATGCCCCTAGATACCTCCAAAACCTCGTGCAAACCTACATGCCGGCTCATTGCCTGAGATCCTCCACTCAAGGCCTTTTCTGTGTCCCCAAGACACGCCGAGCTAGGATGGGAGGTAGATCCTTCTCTCTTCTAGGCCCTAAGCTCTGGAACTCCCTCCCGCAACCTCTTCGTTTGGAAACTCGCTACATTCATTTCCGTAAAGCGATTAAGACCTGGCTTTTCAACCAGTCCCTGGGCGTCCGATTCGGCTACGCCCACGGAGTAGGCGTAGTGTTGCCTTCTACGCATTTTGCGTAGACAGCGTAGCCGGCAACACTACGCCCACTCCGTGTGCGTAGCCGAGTCGGCCGCCACCCGCCTCCCTCCCGCCCTCCCCTAGAAACATTATTTAAGCAACTACCCTGAAAAATACAATTATAAAGCACTTACCTTGTCCGGGGCTCGTCCGGCGCTCCCTCTTTGAATAGCGTCCTTTCCTGGAAACAAATGCGCATGCGCGGGGGGCCGCGCATGCGCATTTCTTGGGAGAAATGCGCATGTGCGGCCGGCCGAACCAGACGACCGCATGCTTTACGGAACGCCGACACTTTACCTGCGGCTTTCACTAAAAATACATTTTTAACATCTCAAAAAATATACTGAACCTTGATTGACCACGAGATTACGATAATCACTAAACATATGGAAAATATTTATACCTCGAGCTAGAAGACCATTGTGAAGCATCATAAAATAGAGAATTCTAAATAAAGCCCTGAAGAAGTCCGGTCACGGACGAAACGCGTTGGCTATTGATCTTAAATGTTTCTTGAAAATAAAGAATTTTCTACTGAAGAAAACCTGACTTTGGAATTCTTGGGAGAATGACTGTAAAGATATTGGATCGTTGTGAATAACATTAATGACATTGTAACATTTATTGTTTAAGTGTGCGGGGTCAATTTGAGCAAACTTTGATTTGTAAAACAAGATTCTTGTTTTTCGAAAATTGGGATCTAGGGGATTGTATCCCAGACTATCTGCACCTGAACACACATATACACTAGGGATTTTGTCACCAGTGCGGGCATAGTAGCCTTAATCCCCTGTTCTGGCTTGATTTTTCTTTTTGGGTAGCTGTCGCGCTCAATAATCCCAATAAATAAATAAATATATATAAACCAAATCTTCAAATCAGCAGACTCCTGCAAAAGAAGACACGGACCCAAGGCTGCAGTAAGGGAGATTTATTTCAACCTCTCAGGCGACGCGTTTCGAGCAACTAGTGCTCTTGATCACACACCATACACCTGGTCAGCAAACATTTATATACATTTTTTTACATAGTGATGCTCCACCTCCTTAGTGAATCACATGGTGCATAGATATAGATGAAATACTCATCAATGTCTAAAATAAGTGCACACCCATACTAAAAATAGAAAGGCACGGAAAACAATATAACTGCATGAATGCAAGAAATATTTGTGTCTCATATTTCACTTTTGATTTCTAAAGTCATGAAAAACAACATCGTTAATGAAACAAATCCGAAAACCATGACCTCTTAATGAAACAGTATATACACATTTAGAAAAATATATAAATCTCCTATATACATATATTTACATATATTATATCTATGTACATCTCTATTCACATTTTTTAATTACATAACCATCCGAATTTCATGACTTAATGTCGCAGTATTGAATATATATACTGGTTTTGAGAAATCATATATGAGATCCTATTCCATGTTTGAACATAACAACCATGCTCCAAGTGCCCATAATATCGATCAAACCCTAAGTGATTACTAAAAATAAAAATTGTAACGTGATAATGATAAAACAGTGAAAGCAGAATGTACCTTTTCTGAAGGTAAAAATAATTTGTTTAAATGAATACTCATTGATATGTACATAGTTTAAGGATGAGAGTCTAACAATTACATAGCTTACTATCAGCTTAAATTTTCATTTGAGTTGAATTTTCACAACTGATTCACCCAAGGTGCAACTCGCTGCAGTTAAGAATATTTTCTGTATTTCATACGGAGTTTGTAAATCTGGAAGACCCTGGTAATTAAGATACAAAAAAGAAACCACATAAGAATTCATTCTAGGACTACACACAAATAGTCTGAAATGTACACTGATTAGCACATCAATCATGAGAATAATTATAGCAGATGATGTAAATCTTCTGTTGTATTCAGTCCGTTAGGATATTTACTATCCAGCTCAACTATGTAATCTGTTTCTTTCTTCCTCAGTAATCTCTCTCTGTCTCCTCCCCGATTAAGTGGAGCCACCACATCTATAACAAAGTACGTTAACTTCGATAAGTCATTATTATGGGTTGACCTGAAGTGGCGTGCTACCGGGTATGTGTTGTCATTATTTACTATTGCCCGTAAGTGTTGCAAGATCCTGACATGCACCTGCAGTTTAGTGCTGCCCACATATCGTAGGCCACAGGTGCATGTCAGGACATATATTGCAAACTCACTATGACAATTGTAATTACCCCGGATAGCTTTACTGATGGAACTGAATGGAGTGCTGTAATGGGTGGTGTTAATACCAAACTTGCACGCCCTACATGAGGAGCATTTGAAAAAACCTTTCTGTTTTAGCCAGGTACTGCCACTACCTAGCTCTGGACTGTTTTTCACCAATCTGTTATGCATGCTTTGTGATTTTTTGTAGGTTATTGTAGGAGTGATTGGAAGTGTATCACTGTAGAAACCATCTGTCATAAGAATAGACCAGTGTTTCTTAACAATAGACCTAATTTGTCTTTCTTGCTTGCTATAGGTCAGAATTAAGCGAGGAGTACTATTATCTGTTGTTGGCTCTAGTGCTTTTGGGCTCAGTAACGATTCCCTAGATTTTTCACGGCTACGTCTTAGAGCACTGTCCAAAACTTTGTCATTGTAACCTCTAGCTTTAAGTCTGTCAATTGTATTGTGAGCTTCTTGTTAAAAAATTTCAGGGGTACTGCTTATTCGTTTGACACGCAGCAATTCACCATATGGGACATTAGTGATCACATGTTGAGGATGTTTACTACTGGCATGTAATATACTGTTTCCAGCAGTTGGTTTTCGAAATAAAGAAGTGGTCACAGCATTATTCTCAACGGACAGATGGACGTCTAAAAAGTCTGCCTCTACTTTACTGATGTGGGAGGTGAAGAACAGATTTTCCTGATTCTTATTTAGTGCTTCAACAAAGACATGGGCACTTTCCTCATCCCCCTCCCAAATGCAGAACACGTCATCTATAAACCGTTTCCAGTATTGCACATGTTGAAATCCCGGTGTTTCAATGAGACCGCGCTCCTCCCACCAGCCCACGTGTAAACACGCGTAGCTGGGGGAGAAGCACGATCCCATTGCCAAACCCCGGACTTGTCTCCATACCCCTTTAGCAAACATGAAATAATTGTTATACAAGCACCAATGTATCAGTTCGCATAACATTTTGTTATGGGTATATTATTCACATGATCGTAGACCAAGATAATGTTTGATTGCTTCTAAACCCTTTGAATGGTCTATTGAAGTGTATAACGACTCTATGTCTAGAGTCAACAGACACCAATTATCTTGCCAATGGGTTGAGTGCAGTTTGTTCAATAAATCCCCCGTGTCTTTGAGGTAGCTCGGTAAGTTTTTAACAATGTCCTGTAAAAAGAAATCAATATAGCGAGAAATATTCTCTCCCACACTATTTATGGCCGAAATGATTGGTCGGCCCGGTGTTGGGACTTTCTGTTTGTGAATCTTTGGAATTAGATATAAGATGGGTATTACAGGATGTTCAACATGTAAAAAGTCAAATTCAGTTTGTGAGATCAAATTGTTTCTTTTGTATGAAATTTGCATCTTTTTTAGTTCATCCTTTGCTTTTTTGTATGCCATTCCATTCGACCTTTCATAACAGTTGGTGTCATTTAATTGTCTCATGTCTTCTGTAATATACTCTTCCTTATTCCACAGAACAATATTCCCACCTTTGTCAGATTTATTAACCACCACTTCCTGGTTTTGACTCAATTTTCTCATCAACATGTTAAATTGATTCACAATAGCATTGTTTTTATGTGTCTGTGCCTGCACTGCGCGGTTTAACTTTTTAAGATCTTCTATAACACATTCATGGTAAATGTCTACCGCGTCTTTCGGCATAACAGGCAAAAACGTGCTTACCGGTTTGAACGGACTTTCACCAGCTCCTTTTGGCAGATATCCACATTGTAAAGTTCACGTTGTGTAGTTAGAATGGCTTCATCATTGGAAGTGGAGTTCCCAGACTCACCCAGATCACAAAGGGTAAGAAGCAGCCTGGCATCTCGTGCTGCTGGTGCTGTCGCGTTGCCCACAGGATTTACAATTCGTTTGGCATTGCTTTCCTTGTCTTTAGTTGCCGGTTTCGATGAAAAGAATTTCTTAAGTTTTAATTTACGAATGAACTTAAAAACATCCGCTCTGGTGTTTGTGTAATTGAACGAACTTTCAGGACAAAAGTTCAGACCAAGTGATAATAATTGTTTTTCAGCCGTCGAAAGAACCACGTCGGAGAGATTCGTAATGGTACAGTCCCTCATTGTTTCCTTTTGTTGTACCATTGCTTCTTCTTTTTTTGTTGCTGCTGCTGAGGCTTTTCGTTTCTTTCGTCTTGCGTGACGTTTTGCATTGCGCCTCTTGCGTTCTGATTCTTTCGTGTTCTGGGGCGTAATGTTTGCAACCGGTCCTCTACTAAAAAATCAATCTCTTCACCAAGATTTAATATTCTACCTGCTTGGCCTCCTTCCACACTACTGATTTCAGAAAGCGATGTACTTGATGTACTAGCCAGAGAGATTGTTTCCGCATCAAAATTCTCATTCTGTTCTTCCAGTGGGTTGGTTAAAGCCATACCAACACCCTTGGCAGTTTGCTTTGTCAGTTTGAATTGCTTTGCTTTATCATATTTGCGGGAGAATGTGTATATTTGACCAGTCGTGTAGTCTTTTAAATCTCTCGCAAATTTATGCACTTTCCTAATTTTGATGCGTTCCTCATGCTTACGAAGCCGTTCGCTTATCTCTTTGCGTGTGGAAGTTACCAGCATTTTGGTGTCAGGGTCGGTAATGGAATCCAGTTGTTCATTCAAGCCTTTAATTTCCTCCAGAAGCTTTTCCCGGTCTATAACGGCATATTCAATAAGAACTTTCACCAGATTCATTGAGGCATCTAAGTTCAATTCGCCCCACTTTTTCAACATAGCCGGATTCGGGTCTTCGAATATATATATATATATATATATATATATATATATATATATATATATATATATATATATATATATATATATATATATATATATATATATATATATATATTTATATATATATATATATTCAAAAAAGAAAGAGAGAGTTCTGGATAGTTCTCAAGTTTAGGTGGAAAGCAGCTCCTGTTAGAGCACTCTCAACACCAGCGACACTCTAGATTTGCTCACCTCAAATGTCTGTTTTTCTATCAAAGTTTTTAAGCATAGGATTAGCACAGTGCTATCCACGCCGAGATAGAAAATGACAAAGTCTTTTGCCATTTATATAGCAACGTCTTTAAGCATAGGACTAGTACAGTGCTGTCCTTGCCAAGCTGTAAATGACAAAAGCCATTTATCACTCCAGGCACAATATTACAGCTTTGAATTGGTAAAATACCAAATCAAGCCAACCTGAAATGAATAAAAGCAACCCCTGACACAGTGTTTCGCTCTAATTAGAGCTCTACAGAGAGGTATAGCTTTGTCCAGACACAAGGGAGCACCCAGTATGAAGTCAAAACAAAACCCTTTCAGGCATAGAGTGACGCATAAATTATGCAAAAAAGAAAGAGAGAATTCTGGGTAGTTCTCAAGTTTAGGTGGAAAGCAGCTCCTGTGAGAGCACTCTCAACACCAGTGACCCTCTAGATTTGCTCACCTCAAATGTCTGTTTTTCTATCAAAGTTTTTAAGCAAAGGATTAGCACAGTGCTATCCACGCCGAGATAGAAAATGACAAAGTCTTTTGCCATTTATACAGCAACGTCTTTAAGCATAGGACTAGTACAGTGCTGTCCTTGCCAAGCTGTAAATGACAAAAGCCATTTATCATCCCAGGCACAATATTACAGCTTTGAATTGGTAAAATACCAACTCAAGCCAACCTGAAATGAATAAAAGCAACCCCTGACACAGTGTTTCGCTCTAATTAGAGCTCTTCAGAGAGGTATAGCTTTGTCCAGACACAAGGGAGCACCCAGTATTAAGTCAAAACAAACCCTTTCAGGCACAGAGTGACGCATAAATTATGCAAAAAAGAAAGAGAGAATTGTGGGTAGTTCTCAAGTTTAGGTGGAAAGCAGCTCCTGTTAGAGTACTCTCAACACCAGCGACACTCTAGATTTGCTCACCTCAAATGTCTGTTTTTCTATCAAAGTTTTTAAGCATAGGATTAGCACAGTGCTATCCACGCCGAGATAGAAAATGACAAAGTCTTTTGCCATTTATACAGCAACGTCTTTAAGCATAGGACTAGTACAGTGCTGTTCTTGCCAAGCTGTAAATGACAAAAGCCATTTATCACTCCAGGAACAATATTACAGCTTTGAATTGGTAAAATACAAACTCAAGCCAACCTGAAATGAATAAAAGCGACCCCTGACACAGTGTTTCGCTCTAATTAGAGCACTTCAGACAGATATAGCTTTGTTAAGACGCAAGAGAGCACCCAGTGTTAAGTCAAAACAAAACCCTTTAGGCATAGAGTGACGCATAAATTATGCAAAAAAGAAAGAGAGAATTCTGGGTAGTTCTCAAGTTTAGGTGGAAAGCAGCTCCTGTTAGAGCACTCTCAACACCAGCGACACTCTAGATCTGCTCACCTCAAATGGCTGTTTTTCTATCAAAGTCTTTAAGCATAGGATTAGCACAGTGCCATCCACGCCGAGATAGAAAAGGACAAAGTATTTTGCCATTTCTACAGCAAAGTCTTTAAGCATAGAACTAGCACAGTGCTGTCCTTGCCGAGCTGTAAAATGACAAATGCCATTCATCACTCCAGGCACCGTATTACATAGGTTTCAGGCACGTTATAGTTAATTAGCATTTAAAAAAACCTTAGAAATTCACTGAAAAAAACATAGGTTGTAGGGAAAGTTATAGTTAGTAGGACATTTCACTAGTTCAAAACCAGAAAAATTCCCCCTATATAGTTAGTTCAGCTAACTATAACTCGCCCCCCCACAATGCACTGCTGATGACGTCAGATATTACATCACTCATGTTTACACTAGTTTACTCTCCCCTGAGGCGGAAAGCCGGGGGTTCTACTTTCTTTCCTTTTGTGGTGATACAAGCGGTAACTTTAAAAAATTGTATATATTTTAACAGTAGCGCTTTTAACTCTCACTGCATGACCGCGCTCTCGTGTGCAAGATTTTCGTTGCACCGAGGCACACTCCTCTCACCTTTTTCCTCCCGGCGTGGCCGATTAGGGGCTGACAACGCGGGGAAAAGGCGCCATCTTGGAGGGAGGAAGGGTTGGCGGTCCAGTGGCAGGACGCCTCCCGCCCTCCAGGATATTTAAGCAGGGCTGATTATCACTCTGTGTACTAGTTTACTCTCCCCTGAGGCGGAAAGCCGGGGGTTCTAGTTTCTTTCCTTTTGTGGTGATACAAGCGGTAACTTTTAAAAATGGTATATATTTTAACAGTAGAGCTTTTAACTCTCACTGCATGACCGCGCTCTCGTGTGCAAGATTTTCGTTGCACCGAGGCACACTCCTCTCACCTTTTTCCTCCCGGCGTGGCCGATTAGGGGCTGACAACGCGGGGAAAAGGCGCCATCTTGGAGGGAGAAAGGGTTGGCGGTCCAGTGGCAGGACGCCTCCCGCCCTCCAGGATATTTAAGCGAGGCTGATTATCACTCTGTGTACTAGTTTACTCTCCCCTGAGGCGGAAAGCCGGGGGTTCTACTTTCTTTCCTTTTGTGGTGATACAAGCGGTAACTTTTAAAAATTGTATATATTTTAACAGTAGCGCTTTTAACTCTCACTGCATGACCGCGCTCTCGTGTGCAAGATTTTCGTTGCACCGAGGCACACTCCTCTCACCTTTTTCCTCCCGGCGTGGCCGATTAGGGGCTGACAACGCGGGGAAAAGGCGCCATCTTGGAGGGAGGTAGGGTTGGCGGTCCAGTGGCAGGACGCCTCCCACCCTCCTCTGCAGAGTACAAAATGATGAGGCCATTCCGTCCGCGCAGCGGGCGGGCGCAGCGGGCGCGCCGGCGGCGCGCCGAAGGCGCGCCAAAGGCAAGCCCATCTGCGCCCGTCCGCGCCGGACCCGGGCCTAGGGCCACTATCCCTGGCTCTATCGCATGCGCTCGCCTTCCATTATACTCTCACTCCGGGCTAACTGACCTCCGCCCACAAACTAAGGAAGGATGCACTAGATATAGCCCAGACTCTATATCGTCTATGACTGCATTAAATTGCAAGCATTGTCAGGCGTCCATCCCCCTACTAAATAAAACGGTGGGAAGTGACAACCCTAAACAGACGACACAAAATTTTATAATAGCCCTCATTAATGTTCGCTCTCTGGCCAAACATAGGCAAGAAACGGCCGATGTACTTACAGACAGGAACATTGATATGATGTTCCTGACAGAGACTTGGTTGGATAAAGCATCGGACCCAGACCTTGTGATAGCCGTCCCAAAATGATTTACATCCTACAGGCTGGATAGAACTGGCAAAAGAGGAGGTGGGATCGCCATAATTGCTCGTGATATTTTTAAAATTCGTACCACAGCAATTCCTTCCACGACATGTGAAGCGTTTCAATTTGATATCTATGTGTCCCCCTCCTATAACTTTAGAGGCGTATTACTATATAGACGACCAGAAATCCGGTCGGGATTTCTTACAGAAATCGCCACCATTCTAGAAGCCTCCGCTACTGATAAATCCATAACACTGCTAGGAGACTTCAATTTCCATTTGGACTGTAGTGAAGATAAAGACACTATGTCTCTGCAGTCAGAAATGGAGGTTTTCGGTCTATCACAATTGGTGAAAGGACCTACCCATAATGCAGGACACACCCTAGACGGAATATTTACCAATCTAGAGAATCTGCTAGTGACCGATGTCCTGCCAATGACTTGGACCGACCACCACCTGGTACTGGCCACGATACAAATTAGCAAAACATCTATCGCAACAACACCATTCCCCAAACGAGAATCGTTTAGGGTATGGAAAGACATTAATACTTCCAGCCTTAAGGACGCATTAGAGATCTCAAAACCCATTCTGTCTAATGACCCAGAAATTGCTACTGAACAATACCAAGCATGGTTGGACCAGGCTGCCAATAAATTAGTACCAGTAAAAAAGATGTCTAGGAATAGAAGTTCCCCTTCAGCACCATGGTATACCGGGGAGCTTAAAAAACTCAAACAGCAATGCAGAAATAAAGAAAGACATTGGAGGAAAAAATATGATAATGAAAATAGAAAAACGTATAAAGAATTTTTAACCCAATATAAACTCTTGATCACAGAAACCAAAAAAAAGTACTACACTGAGCAAATCGAAAGTGCTACAAATTCAAATAAAAAGCTCTACGAAATAACCAAACAGCTGGCGGGATGTGTCCCAGACCTGAATCCCCCCTGCTCACAAAATTTCTGTGACTCATTGGCATCCTTCTTTTTCACCAAAGTGAATGATATTTTCTCAGCATTCAACCTTGGTGATAATCAAAGCACTGAAAAGATAACTATTCCATTTATAAGCAACAATCTATCTTTCTTTGCAGAAGTCACAGAAAACCAAATCCAGGACATTATTAAAACCATTAAGTCTGGATCGGCTTTAGATCCATGTCCCCTGAATACCCTCCGCCCGTTAATGGACACTGTGACTCCAGTCATAACTCAAATATGCAACTTAATGTTTCGTACAGGCATCTTTCCTAACCACTTAAAAAAGACCTTACTAAAACCTCTCCTGAAAAAACCCGGCCTAGATAAAACTGAATTGAAAAATTACAGGCCCATAGCTAACCTACCGTTTCTTGCCAAAATAGTAGAGAAAGCCATGAACATTCAACTTGCGGAATTCATCGAGCAATACCATCTGCTCGATGAAACACAATTTGGATTCCGCAAGTTTCATGGAACTGAAACAGCGCTCATTAAAGCGGCAGATGATATTCGACTAATTAGAGACCAAGGTGGCGCTGCACTATTGGTGCTTCTAGATTTATCGGCCGCCTTCGACACGGTTGACCATAAGATCTTAGTCGACCGTGTCGAAAAGATGGGCGTGCAAGGCCTAGCAAAAAATCTATTAGCATCTTTTCTGGCGGAGAGTTCCCAGGCAGTCATCCTGGGTCAATTTGAATCTGCAGAGCTATCACTGCCATGTGGGGTACCTCAAGGTTCATCCCTTAGTCCGACACTTTTTAATATCTATGTGTCGGACCTCGTAAAAACCATCAAAGCGCATGGGATGAACCTTACCTCATATGCAGACGATACCCAGTTGATTCTGGCTGTCAGAAATGATGGGGAAACAGTAGCGGAGAGTTTCAAAGCAGGCATGCTGGCCATCGGACAATGGATGTCAGCAAACTGTTTGAAACTAAACTGCGATAAAACGGAGGTGGTCACTTTTGGCCATCTCAGTCCTAACTGGTCCCCAATATGGTGGCCATCATCCTTCGGAGCCTTGCCCAAACCTGCCACGAAAGTGAGAAATCTGGGCGTCATCTTTGATGACAATTTAAATTTCATGGCTCATGCCAATCAGACGGCCACCACAGCGTTCTACAAACTACGCCTGGTCAGGAAGATTCTTCCTTTTCTCCCCAAAAATGTAGGCAAGACATTGGTCAGCGCTCTTGTCCTATCAGCATTGGACTACTGCAATGGCTTGTTTGCCAATGCCCAAGTCAGGGTTATTAAGAAAATGCAGACAATCCAAAATGCAGCAGCCAGACTTCTTTCAGATATTCCCAAATTTAAGCCCATAGCTGAGACCTTAAGAAGTTTTCATTGGCTCCCTGTTAGGAACAGAATTAAATTTAAAACATTGTGCATCGTTTACAAGTCGCTACATCATCAAGCAACATCTTGTCCCATACATTCCCTCTCGGACACTCCGTTCAGCAAAACAGAACGATTTGGTAGTGCCACGGACTAAGTTGGTCAACTGGGGAGACAGACGTTTCCTGGTTGCCGCCCCAAAACTATGGAACACACTCCCGCAATCCATAAGATCCAGCCCAAATCTTATGTCCTTCAGGAAGAAATTGAAAACATGGTTATTTAACCTCTAAAATTTCACAAAACCACACAGGAGAGCAAACAAATGTACAGCGCCGAGACGCCTGCGGGCAATTGTTCGCGCTTAACAAATGTTAAAAATAAATAAATAAATAAATGGTCAGTGACATCACTGATGACATCTCAAATGACATATTTGATGACATCACTGATTACATCATCCAGAGAGTGTGTGTTTATGTAAAGTTTAAATATGTTTACTATATATAGGGAAAGGCGTATTGAAGAATGAGTAGGTGTATACGTTTCTGAATGGATGATTTAGTAGGTGAGTGTCTGAGTCTATAAGTGCGTGATTATACGTATCTTATTGAATGCATGGGTTAGTGACTAAACTGTGAGAATGTCTGTAACCGTCTGTCTGATGGTGTGTAAGCAGCATGGGTTTGTGAATAGATACATGAGTGTCTATATGAGTTATTGATTGGTTATCTGAGTATCTGTATGGGTGGCTGAGTGTTTGTGTGGGTGAGCTGTGTGTGACTCTGTACATAGGTGTGTCAGTGGATGATTCACTGGGTGCATGCTTTCAAGAGTGCATCTGTGATGGACTGTATGGGTGGGTGAGTGTGTGTAGGGGTGTGTTAGTGAGTGAATGTATATCTCAGTGGTACATATGTGAGTAACTACATATGTGAAAGGCAGTATATATGTGTGTTAGAGTATATAAATGGCTATAAGTGAGAGTGTTTGATTGTGAGAGTAGCTACATGGATGAGTGTATGCTTATATCAGTGATTGTATAAGAGCATAAACTGTGCTAGTATTTGTATGAGTAATTGAGCTGGTATGTGTATAACTGCATAGGTGAGTAAATGGCAGTGTGATTAATTATTTGCATGACTGACTAGATGTGTGAGTACCTCTATGGATTAGTGGCGGTGTGTGAGTGTCTATATAGGTTTATGAGTTCATATGATAGTCCTGTAATGAGTGACCATAAGTATGAGTGACTGTAGTGACTGTAGTCGATTTGTGGGTAAACCTGAGAATCAGTAGTTATGGGTGTTGGAGTGTCTATGGTTTTGAGAATGGCAGTCTGTAATTTAGAGTGGGTGTATCAAAGATTATGAAAGGCTGTGAGAAGTTGCATCAAATTATCACATGAATGATGTCATCAGTGATATCATCAGTGATGTCACTGACCATGTAATGAGTGATGCAATGTGTGACATCATTAGCAGTGCATTGCTGGGGCGCGAGTTATAGTTAGCTGACCCCCATTTAAATGTTTTTATATATATAATAAGGGGAAGAGGGGACGCATGGGCACCCCTCCCATGGTCAATTCCGGCCCCATGGGCCCCATCCCCCGGGGCATGGCCATATATATATTTTTTTATGGATGGGGGATGCGTGGCCCCCCTCCTGAGGCCTCTATTGGCCCCAGGGAACTCATCCCCTGGGGCTGGCCTTCATTTTTCTTTCCTTTTTTTTGTTTACTTTTGGGGAGGGAGGCTTCCCTGCTCTCGCTTCAATGAAGCAAAGCAGTTCACAATGACAGGGCGTAGCCGCACGGCTCCCACCCGGTCATTGCAAACAGCAGTGTCCCAGGTATGGGCACCCAGGGACACTGCAGGAGCCCACCTATTTCACAGCCCCGGGGAGGTGGTGGTCCCTGGGGCTCGGGGGTCCGTTACAGACCCCTGAATTTGAATACTAGTGCCACGGGGAGGGGGCGGTCCTTGGGGCATGTAGGGGGCTCGAGCACTCCCACACAGGTGTATGTTTTAAAAATAAAAGCCCCGGGGGATGGCGGTCCCCGGGCAGCGGGGGGGCATGTGCCCCTGCGATTATAATAAATAAAAGCCCCAGGGGGTGGTGGTCCTCGGGACTTGGGGGGGCTTTGAGGTCCCGCATACACCAAAAATAAGAAGCCCCAGGGGGGTGGCGATCCCCAGGGATGTGGGGGTCCGTGTGTCCCCCTCAAATATTCATGGAAAGCCCCGGGAGGTGGCAGTCCCCCGGTACTTGGCCCAACCGGTATCTAAATAATAATGAAGCACGGGAGCCTGCGCTTAGTTTTTTTTAAAAATGTTGGACGAAATTTGTGCTGGGTGCGTGAATCTCGCCGATTTAAAAAAAATACTTTTTTTTGGCCCTGGGGGTCCTTGTGGGACCCCCTGAGGCAGGCATAGGGGGTCAGGGTGTTTCTACCCTGCCCCTTTTTCTTTTGTTCACCATTCTTTTCCTGTTTTCTTGTGCCTCGGTTACCAAGGGACAAGATGGCTTCCAACACTTTCTGGTTTGGAGTGTAAACAGCCAATTAGAATAAAGCTCGTGGTCGGGAGGGTGCGCGGACCACTGCACCTCTATATATCGAAACTTTTATTTTTTGATTTTCACAGCAACTACTGAATGGATTTACAACATTTAATAAAAAGTTCTCTTTCTCAAACAAGGGCTTCCTTTTTGCCAAATTTGGGGTAATTCCGTTGAGCAGTTCAAGTTGTAACTGTGTCTAAAGTTTCCGATGGGAAAATAATTTTCTGACCTCTATTTTTTGAATTTCTCAGGAACTACTGAACGGATTTACACCATTTAACAAAAAGATCTCTTTCAGCACCAAGGGCTAGCTTTTTGCCAAATTTGGTGTAATTCCGTTCAGCAGTTCAGGCTGTAGCCGTGTCTAAATTTCCTAAGGGAATTAACATTGAGTAAACACGTTTTGGAACCTCCCATTTTTCTCAACCCCCGCTTGCTGAATCACCCCGAAACTTTCAAGATAGGAGCTGACTGAAGCGCCCCACGAGTTTTGAAAATTTTGCGAACATTCGTCAACCGGCGCCAAGGTTATTGGGAACACAGAAACGCTTTTCCTATGGAAATTAGATCATAACTAATACTATCTACTGGCAACCACAAGTAAATATTATATATATATATATATATATATATATATATATATATATATATATATATATATTCACTGAAAAAACCATAGGTTAGAGACCATATATAGTTAGCTGGACATTTTATTGACATAAAACCAATGAAATTCCATATATAGTTAGTTGCACTAACTATATATCGCGCACCCGCAATCCACTGCTGATGATGTCACATATTACACCACCCTGATTGAATTTATTGCTTGGCTCAACCTAGCTGACCCTAACCTTAGGTTCACCAGCCATTTCAGCCAAGACAAGATTGAATTCCTGGACCTATGGGTCGAACATCATAATCAGGTCATCACGGTATCTCTATTCACCAAACCCACTGCCCGTAACACCATCCTCCAATATGGCAGTTACCATCCCCGCTGCCAACGCGACAATATCCCGTTCAGCCAATTTCTCCGAATCAGGAGGAATTGTACAGACATTAGGGATTTCTTAACTGAAGGGGATATCCTCAAGGACAAGTTGCTACAACGGGGTTACCCTTACCGGCTGGTTAAGGAGAGCTTTAAACGAGCCAGATACTATAACCGTGACTCCATGTTCGAACCCAGGAACTCCAATCCTAAGGAATCGATTGTTTGTATCACGCGACACTCTATGGCCAACAACCAACTTAGACAGGCCATCAACTCCAGCTGGTTCCTTTTGAATTTAAATCAGGACCAAAGTGCTTTACCCAAACCCATCTTTGCATTCAAGCGCAATAAAAATCTTAGAAACCACCTAGTAAGAGGCAAAATGCGTGAATCGAAACCATGGATCCAGAGTTCCATTGTTGGCCCTGACCCAGTTACAGGCAACCACAAATGCGGCAGATGCCAAGCATGTCCGAATGCCATAGTGGGAAATTTGATCCCCACGCCTACCCGCAGCATAAATCTCCCTACTATGACCAACTGTCGGACCCCTAATTGCATTTACATTATCTTATGCCCATGTGAAATTCCATACGTTGGCGAAACGGGCAGGGAGATAAGACTCCGTATCGGGGAGCATAAATCCAATATACGTATCGGCAAAAGGGGGGCCCCCCTTGTCGAACATTGGATGTCCCTCGTACATTCTGAAACTGACCTTAGGTGGTCTATATTGGAAAAGATTCACACACCGGCGGGCACGGACCCCACCCTGTGGAGAAAAAAACGAGAGGTCTTTTGGATCTTCTTTCTCAACAGCATGGAGAAAGGTCTTAACGAGGAATGCCCATGGGCCAACGCATTACCGCCTCCACCTGAGGTGTAGATTGCAGACCCGGGGCTTCTTTAAAATCTGAGTCCCACATATGATCTTTATCCGTCCCTAGCTTATATGCACTTTTCCTAGAATTACGCAGCAGAAAGGTACTGAACAGTATTCGTTTAGGGTACCTTGCCTAGTGACAGATATAACCTAAAACTCCCCTTTAATGGCCTCGTATATGATTAATATCGAATCATTTTCCGTGTTCAATATTCTTTTTCCTCCCTTAAAATATTTTTAGAATTTCCTTTTCCTTATGCAATTTTAATTTCTCTTGTTTATTCTGAGTATTCTAAACACTATTCTGGGTCCTTCACACCTTATTGGGACTGTTTTCGATTATGGAACCAGGCTCCGCTTCCCATTATAAGATGGCCGCCATTGTCCCCACTGAACTCGGGGCTATTCCGAACCGTCTTTTATTTCACTGCCCCCTCGGTGTCAGCGCGCCATCCCAGCTGACCGCTATCCCAGCCTCCGGTCCGCTATATAGAGGCGTCCACCGCAGCTGGACTCTGTTCCTTCGTTAGCCATCCCACCATCCGTGCAGACCGCCGGCTGGAAAACGCGACCCGACCCAACTTCAAGTAAGTGCTACCCCTTAGTCCGCAGGGCCCCCTTGAGCTTATCCGCTAGAATTGTAAATTCTTCCCAAAGTATTTTTTTCTTCGTACTCACTCGGGGACCCTTATCTTTATTTTTGTCTTGCTAGTTTCGTCGCTGGTTATCGCAATTAGAAAATGCCAGGACGCACCTAGATGCCAAACACTAGATGGGCCGTTTCATACGTTTGGACACCCTCCGGGTAAGAATCAAAGCATGCGCCCCCCAGCCTACGCAGTTCTATCTCATGCGCTAGCGGTCTCCCGCAGCAGGTTTCATTCTCTAAGTCAGGCGCATTGTATGTCTTTTGTATAGGTGCCTATTTAATCCTGTACTAGCCGGCGGCGCCCCCCCTTCCCCGAGAACCCATTGAGGAGAGCATCACCTGTTATTACCGGTAATTGTTTTTTTCCCCCCCTTTTGGCTTTTGTGTTTATCTGCCCAAATTAACTTAAATTTCTCTCCGTCCTCATTTACCAGCTCTATGTACTCTTATTATTTTGTATTGTTCGTCAACAGGGTTTTCCGTGCTTTCATCTTGTCGCAGGATCCTACCTATCAGCCCCTTCCTTCCCGTGCATGCCCTTGGGGCATTTCCTTTGCCAAACAGGTATGCTGGACCGTAAAATCGATCTGGTTTTCTCTCAAGACCATTAACTACAGAGAGACATTTTTTATATAAAAAAAGCTTAAAAATGATTAGGTCCTTTTTGAGTTGTTCATTAATTAAATCCCTCCAGAAATGCCACGGTGATTTGTCTGCCTTTTCCGACGCAAGCTGATAGTAATTGTGCCCTCTCAAGATAGACTGCACCACCTGTGATAAACCAGGTAAAATGCTTAACCTTTACATCCTAAATCACTCCATCTCAAATTTTTCCTCCCCGTCAGTTTTCTCCCTTGTTTTTTCCTTAATAGTCTGAGCAGATTGTAGCCATTGTTTGCCTTTAAATTCCCTCCCTTTCCCCCTTCTCTGTCAATAAATATCCCAATTATGTTATGTGTGTGTCCTGCAAGCTTAGTCCCGACCGCCTACAAACTGGATGTCACTAGCCTGATCATAGATGTCAGCCTTGCTAGTTTACACCTAAACCCTCGCAAAAATATATATACCTTACCATTGTTTTTAATGCTTGTTTCACAGAAATCCTGCCTGATTGTGGTTCCTCTTCCGTCCTCTCACTGTGCCCTGATGAAGGTGTAGTCCCGGACGGGGCCTCGCACCGAAACGCGCGTTGGCGCTTGTTCCCACCCAGGAACTTTCAGAACCAACCTGGACCTTGAACCATCGGTCCCTTTGTTACTCATAACCATCATCGCTTGGTGTTGTATGATTTGTGAATGATTGTTGTATGAATGTAGATGATAAGTCAGAGCGGAATTTGAACCACTGTTTATATTTATTTTTATTATTGTGTCTATTTATTATGGTGTAGGTTATTCTATAAATCATATTTATGTATCTGCAATGAAAGGCAGTTCAAAACATTTACTCATGAAAAATAAATTCTGATATAAAATGAATAAATCTGTATTTGTGGAGTAATTTGCCTGGGTTTAGGTGTTCCTATATTAATACATTGGACCTCTCCTAGGCCTTTCTGTCTAAATCCATAAGGCAGGTACCCTTTTTGTATTTGATGTTCTTTTCCCCGTCTACCTGCCTTAGATTGATGTGGGGTCCCCCTCTGAATTGAAGATGTCACATATTACATCATTCATGACATGGTCAGTGACATCACTGATGACATCACTGATGACATCTCAAATGACATCACTGATGACATCACTGATGACATCTCAAATGACATCACTGATGACATCATCTAGTGTCTGTGTGTTTTTGTAAAGTTTAAATATGTTTTACATATTGAAGAATGAGTGGATGTATGGAAGACCGAGTGTGTGTGTGGCTGGCTGGGAGGTGTGTGACTCTGTGCATATCAATGTGTACTTGTATCAGTGATTGTATAAGAGAGTAAGTATGTGTTAGTATATGTGTGAAAAGTATGGTGTTCTGTGTTTAACTGTATAGATGAGGAAATCGAAGTGTGATTGATTCTTCACAGGACTGACTAGGTGTATGAGTGCATATGATAGTGTTGTAATAATGAGTGACTGTATGTATGAGTGATTGTATGGGTGAATGAGTGAATGTGTGTGTAGACGTAGGAATCAGTGAGTGCGTATGTAGTAACTGGTATTGGTGTGTCATGATGTCATCAGTGATGTCATTTGAGATGTCATCAGTGATGTCATTTGAGATGTCATCAGTGATGTCATCAGTGATGTCACTGAAGTATGGTGTTCTGTGTTTAACTGTATAGATGAGGAAATGGAAGTGTGATTGATTCTTTACAGGACTGACTAGGTGTGTGAGTAACTCCATGGATGAGTGGCAGTGTGTGAGTGTCTGCATAGGTGTATGAGTGCATATGATAGTGTTGTAATAATGAGTGACTGTATGTATGAGTGATTGTATGGGTGAATGAGTGAATGTGTGTGTAGACGTAGGAATCAGTGAGTGCGTATGTAGTAACTGGTATTGGTGTGTCATGATGTCATCAGTGATGTCATTTGAGATGTCATCAGTGATGTCATCAGTGATGTCATTTGAGATGTCATCAGTGATGTCACTGACCATGTCATGAATGATGTAATATGTGACATCATCAGCAGTGGATTGCGGGTACGCGATATATAGTTAGTGCAACTAACTATATATGGAATTTCATTGGTTTTATGTCAATAAAATGTCCAGCTAACTATATATGGTCTCTAACCTATGGTTTTTTCAGTGAATTTTCAAGGTTTTGTAAATGCAAATTCCTAACTATATATGGTCTATAACCTATGGTTTTTTCAGTGAATTTCATTGGTTTTTTAAAAGCTAATATCTATAGCTGTAAAATATATTCTTTATTACGTGACGTATCACGTAGCCACGTGAGACGCCTCATGACGCGTCGCATAACCGTGACGTATCGGCTCTGCAGCGCAAACAAAACCCGTAACGTAAGCATGCCGGAGCACGCTTAAAGATATATATATATTTTTTAACCTTAATTAGACAAAATCCACACGTGCACATATCTTGAGGCCTTGCAAAGGCACATCAAACAAACAGTCCCTACAATTTTGGCAAGTTTGCTGGAAATCTATTCCCTTAATTTTTTTTTTACTGTTTCTCTTGGTTTTCCCCTTGTTACGCTTACCGGGACGCTACCCGGTACGCGAACCGGACGCTCCAAAAACACAAGATGGCGGACTCCCGTTACGCTGCCGGTTAGCTGCCCGGTTCGCGTACCGGGAGCGCCTCTACCGTGAAAAATCGCGGGGGACTTTAATATCCCCCTCATCAATCCTAGGGGGTCAGGAGGGGTTTACCTTGCCCCCTTTCCTTCATTTCCCCCTTCTTTTTTCACCACATCTTGTCTCTCGATCGTACCGAGAGACAAGATGGCGGCCGCTCCGGACTGTTTAGAATGTTGACAGACACCGGAGAGCCAATCAGCTTCGCTTCGCGAAGTTCCGTTACGCGTCAGGTACGCGAACCGGGGCGCTAACCGGAGCGCTGTCACAGATATATATATATTTTTAAATGTTAATTTCTCAAAATCCACTGGAGCACATATATTGAGACATAGCAAAGGCACGTCGGGCAAACCATATCTACAATTTTGCCAAGTTTCATGTAAATCTATTCAGCCGTTCGAGCTAAAAGTGAGTCCAACCGCCCTATGGAAAAATGAATGGGAAAAACGCGTTTTGGGACCCCCCCTTTTTCTCGGCCCCCCTTAACGAAACCCCCCCCAAATTTTCAGGGGCTGCTCAAAAACAAAATGTGCCATTTTCCTGAAAATTTCAGCCAATTCCGTCCACAAACGCCAAAGTTATTAGACATAGAATTTTCAGAAATCCCATAGAGAAAAAATCCTAACTATATATACCCACTGGCTATCGCCAGTAGGTAATATACATATATAAACATATATAATCTGCATATCTATATAAATATAAATGCATGCATACATATACATATATGCATACATATGCATGTTATTTACATGAAAGTTTTAAAAACACTAATAAAAGCAAAGCTAAAAAGCCACCTCATTACAAACAGAATGGCTTTAACTTAAACGAGGGCGAGATCTATTGCATTTTCAATGCTTGTTTACTTTGGTTCTACCAAGAAGGCATTCAGATGTGTCACACATTTGCCATAAATTCTGAATGTTAGCACTCTAGTTGCTCATTAGATCACTGTAGCAAAGCTAGTGCTCACCAGGGAAGTCTGCTGCTAATCATGGTTTGCAGCCATTTTCCCGCATTTTTTATCCCGCAGACTTTCAGTCCGCATACCATTATCCCGCAAGGTCATTGACCTCGCATACCATTATCCCGCATTGTTTCAAAACGCATGTGCATTTATCGCGCATGCCTTTACAAAGAATTATGTTTTAAAGGCATGTATGGTAAATGCATTTGCGTTGTGAAAACCACGATGACGAGAGAGGTAAGTGGGTTTGTGTTAATTTTTTCGTGGGTTAGTGATTGTGTAGTGTAGTGTAGTGTTGTGTAGTGTAGTGTTGTGTTAGTGTAGTGTAGAGTTGTGGTGGTTGTTTAGTGTAGGGTCATGCTGGGGGTAGTGTTTTAGGGTCTAGGGTTGTGTTGTAGTGTTTGCGTAGTGTAGGGTCATGCTGGGGGTAGTGTTTTAGGGTTTAGGGTAGTGTTGTAGTGTTTGCGTAGTGTAGGGTCATGCTGGGGGTAGTGTTTTAGGGTTTAGGGTTGTGTTGTAGTGTTTGCGTAGTGTAGGGTCATGCTGGGGCTAGTGTTTTAGGGTTTAGGGTAGTGTTGTAGTGTTTGCGTAGTGTAGGGTCATGCTGGGCGTAGTGTTTTAGGGTTTAGGATAGTGTTGTAGTGTTTGCGTAGTGTAGGGTCATGCTGGGGGTAGTGTTTTAGGGTTTTGGGTAGTGTTGTAGTGTTTGCGTAGTGTAGGGTCATGCTGGGGTGTAGTATTTTAGGGTTTAGGGTAGTGTTGTAGTGTTTGCGTAGTGTAGGGTCATGCTGGGGGTAGTGTTTTAGGGTTTTGGGTAGTGTTGTAGTGTTTGCGTAGTGTAGGGTCATGCTGGGGGTAGTGTTTTAGGGTTTTGGGTAGTGTTGTAGTGTTTGCGTAGTGTAGGGTCATGCTGGGGTGTAGTGTTTTAGGGTTTTGGGTAGTGTTGTAGTGTTTGCGTAGTGTAGGGTCATGCTGGGGGTAGTGTTTTAGGGTTTTGGGTAGTGTTGTAGTGTTTGCGTAGTGTAGGGTCATGCTGGGGGTAGTGTTTTAGGGTTTTGGGTAGTGTTGTAGTGTTTGCGTAGTGTAGGGTCATGCTGGGGGGTAGTGTTTTAGGGTTTTGGGTAGTGTTGTAGTGTTTGCGTAGTGTAGGGTCATGCTGGGGGTAGTGTTTTAGGGTTTTGGGTAGTGTTGTAGTGTTTGCGTAGTGTAGGGTCATGCTGGGGGTAGTGTTTTAGGGTTTAGGGTAGTGTTGTAGTGTTTGCGTAGTGTAGGGTCATGCTGGGGGTAGTGTTTTAGGGTTTAGGGTAGTGTTGTAGTGTTTGCGTAGTGTAGGGTCATGCTGGGGGTAGTGTTTTAGGGTTTAGGGTAGTGTTGTAGTGTTTGCGTAGTGTAGGGTCATGCTGGGGGTAGTGTTTTAGGGTTTAGGGTAGTGTTGTAGTGTTTGCGTAGTGTAGGGTCATGCTGGGGTGTAGTGTTTAGGGTTTTGGGTAGTGTTGTAGTGTTTGCGTAGTGTAGGGTCATGCTGGGGGTAGTGTTTTAGGGTTTAGGGTAGTGTTGTAGTGTTTGCGTAGTGTAGGGTCATGCTGGGGTGTAGTGTTTTAGGGTTTTGGGTAGTGTTGTAGTGTTTGCGTAGTGTAGGGTCATGCTGGGGGTAGTGTTTTAGGGTTTACGGTAGTGTTGTAGTGTTTGCGTAGTGTAGGGTCATGCTGGGGGTAGTGTTTTAGGGTTTAGGGTTGTGTTGTAGTGTTTGCGTAGTGTAGGGTCATGCTGGGGGTAGTGTTTTAGGGTTTAGGGTTGTGTTGTAGTGTTTGTGTAGTGTAGGGTCATGCTGGGGGTAGTGTTTTAGGGTTTAGGGTAGTGTTGTAGTGTTTGCGTAGTGTAGGGTCATGCTGGGGTGTAGTGTTTTAGGGTTTTGGGTAGTGTTGTAGTGTTTGCGTAGTGTAGGGTCATGCTGGGGGTAGTGTTTTAGGGTTTAGGGTAGTGTTGTAGTGTTTGTGTAGTGTAGGGTCATGCTGGGGGTAGTGTTTTAGGGTTTAGGGTAGTGTTGTACTGTTTGTGTAGTGTAGGGTCATGCTGGGGGTAGTGTTTTAGGGTTTAGGGTAGTTTAGTTGTTTAGTGTATTCTAAAGGCATTTTCGTTCTAAAAGTTTTCGTTATTTTAATTTGCGGCCTAATAGTACATGCGGGATTTCGTCATATATTCGCTAATCATACTTTCTATGGCAAAATGAACCCCCTCATTTTGTTCCTTTTTAAATTAAATGTTTTAAGAGTTACCACTTTATTCCAATCAAGATGGCTTCACGTGTGCCATACCTTTGTAATAAGTAGGACTGTTAGCACTCTAGTTGTTCTTTAGAACACTCTGGGACATTCTGTCATTGGGCTATAGTTGGGCTACATCTGGCTGATATTTGGGCTTTTTTTTGTCTCTGGTGGCCATCTTTGGGCTACATTGGGCTACATTGGGCTACATTGGGCTACATTGGGCTACATTTGGGCTCCAACATATATATAGCCCAATGTAGCCCAATATATATTTTTCAAAGTTAATTTTCGTAAAAACCACTGGAGCCTATATCTTGAGACATAGCAAAGGCACATCGGGCTACCAGTCCCTACAATTTTGCCAAGTTTGGTGTAAATCCATTCAGCCGTTCAGACTAAAAGTGAGGCCAACCGCCCTATGGAAAATTGCATGGGAAAAACACTTTTTGGGACCCCCCTTTTTTCTCGGCCCCCCCTTGACGAACCCCCCCCAAATTTTCAGGGGCTGCTCAGAAACAAAATGTTCAATTTTCCTGAAAATTTCAGCCAATTCTGTCCTCAAACGCCAAAGTTATTCGACATAGAATTTTCAGAAATCCCACAGGAAAAAAATCCTAACTATATATACCTACTGGCTATCGCCAGTAGGTAATATATATATATATATATATATATATATATATATATATATATATATATATATATATATATATATATATATATATATAAACCAAGAGAGTCGCCCCACATGGAGAAGCCACAGCGGAAGGTTGAATGCCTTTATTCAAGGTTTACAGCACTGCAGGATAAAAAGTCACACTCTTCCTCAATGCGCAGCCCAACGCGTTTCGAACAGCTGGTGCTCTTGCTCACGGGCTCAAAACCAGGGAGTGGCAGTCAATGATGAGGGACAGCCTTAATAAGCATTCAAGACCCCGCCCTTGTGGGTGCATGCTGCAAAAGCCTGCTGGTACTTGTAGTCCTTCATAATTTTACCCCAGTGGGTGCTGCCAAAACCTGCACAGTACACTTAAGTATTACCCCAGTGGGTGAGAGTAAAACTGAAATCCAAAGGACTGTTCGTGATGAATCCTCGAAGCGGCCCTTCCGCTCCAACGCGCTCAGGCACTCCCAAGCGCTGGATCTGCAACCGATGCAGCGGGCATCTCCGCGGCCGAGCAAAGCCGCTAAACATAAACCAAGAGAGTCGCCCCACATGGAGAAGCCACAGCGGAAGGTTGAATGCCTTTATTCAAGGTTTACAGCACTGCAGGATAAAAAGTCACACTCTTCCTCAATGCGCAGCCCAACGCGTTTCGAACAGCTGGTGCTCTTGATCACGGGCTCAAAACCAGGGAGTGGCAGTCAATGATGAGGGACAGCCTTAATAAGCATTCAAGACCCCGCCCTTGTGGGCGCGTGCTGCAAAAGCCTGCTGGTACTTGTAGTCCTTCATAATTTTACCCCAGTGGGTGCTGCCAAAACCTGCACAGTACACTTAAGTATTACCCCAGTGGGTGAGAGTAAAACTGAAATCCAAAGGACTGTTCGTGATGAATCCTCGAAGCGGCCCTTCCGCTCCAACGCGCTCAGGCACTCCCAAGCGCTGGATCTGCAACCGATGCAGCGGGCATCTCCGCGGCCGAGCAAAGCCGCTAAACATAAACCAAGAGAGTCGCCCCACATGGAGAAGCCACAGCGGAAGGTTGAATGCCTTTATTCAAGGTTTACAGCACTGCAGGATAAAAAGTCACACTCTTCCTCAATGCGCAGCCCAAGGCGTTTCGAACAGCTGGTGCTCTTGATCACGGGCTCAAAACCAGGGAGTGGCAGTCAATGATGAGGGACAGCCTTAATAAGCATTCAAGACCCCGCCCTTGTGGGCGCGTGCTGCAAAAGCCTGCTGGTACTTGTAGTCCTTCATAATTTTACCCCAGTGGGTGCTGCCAAAACCTGCACAGTACACTTAAGTATTACCCCAGTGGGCATTCAACCTTCCGCTGTGGCTTCTCCATGTGGGGCGACTCTCTTGGTTTATGTTTAGCGGCTTTGCTCGGCCGCGGAGATGCCCGCTGCATCGGTTGCAGATCCAGCGCTTGGGAGTGCCTGAGCGCGTTGGAGCGGAAGGGCCGCTTCGAGGATTCATCACGAACAGTCCTGTGGATTTCAGTTTTACTCTCACCCACTGGGGTAATACTTAAGTGTACTGTGCAGGTTTTGGCAGCACCCACTGGGGTAAAATTATGAAGGACTACAAGTACCAGCAGGCTTTTGCAGCACGCGCCCACAAGGGCGGGGTCTTGAATGCTTATTAAGGCTGTCCCTCATCATTGACTGCCACTCCCTGGTTTTGAGCCCGTGATCAAGAGCACCAGCTGTTCGAAACGCGTTGGGCTGCGCATTGAGGAAGAGTGTGACTTTTTATCCTGCAGTGCTGTAAACCTTGAATAAAGGCATTCAACCTTCCGCTGTGGCTTCTCCATGTGGGGCGACTCTCTTGGTTTATGTTTAGCGGCTTTGCTCGGCCGCGGAGATGCCCGCTGCATCGGTTGCAGATCCAGCGCTTGGGAGTGCCTGAGCGCGTTGGAGCGGAAGGGCCGCTTCGAGGATTCATCACGAACAGTCCTGTGGATTTCAGTTTTACTCTCACCCACTGGGGTAATACTTAAGTGTACTGTGCAGGTTTTGGCAGCACCCACTGGGGTAAAATTATGAAGGACTACAAGTACCAGCAGGCTTTTGCAGCACGCGCCCACAAGGGCGGGGTCTTGAATGCTTATTAAGGCTGTCCCTCATCATTGACTGCCACTCCCTGGTTTTGAGCCCGTGATCAAGAGCACCAGCTGTTCGAAACGCGTTGGGCTGCGCATTGAGGAAGAGTGTGACTTTTTATCCTGCAGTGCTGTAAACCTTGAATAAAGGCATTCAACCTTCCGCTGTGGCTTCTCCATGTGGGGCGACTCTCTTGGTTTATGTTTAGCGGCTTTGCTCGGCCGCGGAGATGCCCGCTGCATCGGTTGCAGATCCAGCGCTTGGGAGTGCCTGAGCGCGTTGGAGCGGAAGGGCCGCTTCGAGGATTCATCACGAACAGTCCTGTGGATTTCAGTTTTACTCTCACCCACTGGGGTAATACTTAAGTGTACTGTGCAGGTTTTGGCAGCACCCACTGGGGTAAAATTATGAAGGACTACAAGTACCAGCAGGCTTTTGCAGCACGCGCCCACAAGGGCGGGGTCTTGAATGCTTATTAAGGCTGTCCCTCATCATTGACTGCCACTCCCTGGTTTTGAGCCCGTGATCAAGAGCACCAGCTGTTCGAAACGCGTTGGGCTGCGCATTGAGGAAGAGTGTGACTTTTTATCCTGCAGTGCTCTAAACCTTGAATAAAGGCATTCAACCTTCCGCTGTGGCTTCTCCATGTGGGGCGACTCTCTTGGTTTATGTTTAGCGGCTTTGCTCGGCCGCGGAGATGCCCGCTGCATCGGTTGCAGATCCAGCGCTTGGGAGTGCCTGAGTGCGTTGGAGCGGAAGGGCCGCTTCGAGGATTCATCACGAACAGTCCTGTGGATTTCAGTTTTACTCTCACCCACTGGGGTAATACTTAAGTGTACTGTGCAGGTTTTGGCAGCACCCACTGGGGTAAAATTATGAAGGACTACAAGTACCAGCAGGCTTTTGCAGCACGCGCCCACAAGGGCGGGGTCTTGAATGCTTATTAAGGCTGTCCCTCATCATTGACTGCCACTCCCTGGTTTTGAGCCCGTGATCAAGAGCACCAGCTGTTCGAAACGCGTTGGGCTGCGCATTGAGGAAGAGTGTGACTTTTTATCCTGCAGTGCTGTAAACCTTGAATAAAGGCATTCAACCTTCCGCTGTGGCTTCTCCATGTGGGGCGACTCTCTTGGTATATATATATATATATATATATATATATATATATATATATATATATATATATATATATATATATATATATATATATATATATACGGTCAATTTGCATAAATGACTTACAAAGTGAAGTTCAGCCAATAAACTGTTAACTGTATTGGGCACAAATGCACAGTCTATGCCTATATGATTACACTGTAAAATCACAAATGTCCACGACAAAGAAATGGTGTTAAAGAAATAGAATTCCATGCATATTTATATGTGCAATGTTCTGACTTTCCTTCTTTTTTCCCTACTTGTAAAACCTTCTAAGACCTTGTTAAGCTTAATATATTCGAAATTTTCTATTTTGATGATGGGATATGCAAGGTTGAAATATCCATGTGAATGTGTAAATGCATAACCCAGCCTGCAAATCCAAGATAATTATAAGAGAAGCAGTTTTTTTTCAATGCAGGCAGAAACTTGACAAAGCGTTTCGCCTTAGCCCCGATAACAAAGCTCAGGAAATGACTGTGATTGACGTATGCTCCCAGATGCTTTGTAATATAATCAGAAAATCTGGTTTGACATGGAAATGGAACTTTTTGTGGGTTTTTTAGTTGTGCTTTGTGGGATGCATTATGGAAAGTTCCAATGCATTAATTTCATGCCTACTCAACTATAATGTTCAATTATCTTCTAAGCTAAATAGGCTGTAATATTACAGGTATTATTTGTAATATTTTACAACAATGGCATGTTTGTAATAAGTTAGAATAATGTACCCTGTTAATTTTCAGATATGCTCCTATTTGGAGAAGTTATCTAAATTCATATAAATACAAATACTTCATCAAAAAATGAGTAGGGGAAAAAGTTTAGAAGCGCTCGAGAAATACGATTTCAGGAAATATCCTGTGGCACAACAAAACCTAAAGCCCCCTGCCGAACCCTGCACTGTACAGCGCACCACCAACATACAATCATCCTCCCACCTGACCTTGAATTTCAATGAAGAACTGTTTCGTGTCCAGCACTTTATTTCTAAAACAATACTCTATCTGGTGTGGTGCACCCAAATGCCTCTCATAAAGAAATACTGGCCAAGATTTACAAATTATTCATTCAGTGCATTGCAACAACCTAATCTGCAGCGCTGCAATGTGCAGGGGGGTTAAATAGCACTGCAGAGCCACACATAGTAATTTTCGATTGCTGTAGCTGTCTTCCCTTGCACTTGTACTCTAATAAGGCTGCAAAGGAGGATGCACAGCCTTGCACAATGGTGAATAGGTGAATGTATACTGTAGAGTATAGTTTTATTTTTGTACACAAAGGGAGAGATTCACTAAGAGTTTGCACAGTGTTTGTGTCACAAAAGTGACGCAAATCTGCACAAAATCTTTTTTCCCTATGTACTTTCCAGCGCTAAACTTGTTTAGCACTGGAATTAACGGAAAAGTAATGTGAAGCAGCACATAGTCCTGGTTCACGTTACTTTGCACCATGGGGGCGTACCAAGGGTGGAGCATGGGTATTTCCGTGCTACAACCCAAGGTATCTCACTCTAAACCCAATTTACTAAATAAAGTAGGTTGGGTTTAACATGAGGAAACTGCGCCCTTTTCAAGTAGGCACAAGGAAGGAGAAATGCTTTCATTTCTCCTTCCTTTTCGGACTTTGCATGCATGCTGCTCCGTGCAGCATGCACACTAAGTGTAAAAAAAAATTGCATTGTGTCTGGGCATCGTATTTTGTGCAGGAAGGATACCCTTCCTGTACAAAACCTATGCTAAACTATTGCACACACCCTAGCGCTATGGCGCTAACGTGTGTGCATGGCGCATGGCAAGGGGAAGGGGAGAGCCATACCAATGCTAATATGGCGTTCTCCTGCTCCCTCCCTGTCGCACAACACAGCACAGCCTCGCAGGGGGCTGCGCTGCGTGAATTTTTTGTAAATCTCCCCGAAGTGTAAAACAGTGGATTATTAGTTGGGTTGCGGGCAATATAAATTAATGAATAAAGCTACACACTTGGTAAGGTAAAGCACAGTTTTAATATTTTAAGCTTGTGCTCAATTCCATGGTACACAGCAGAAAGGCTTAACTTAGGGATAAGTGTAAAGTATTTAGCAGAAACAAAACACAACACAAAAAAAACATAATCAATAGAGAAAAATAGAGAAAACATAATGAGTAAAATGACAGTAAAACTACAAAATCCAATAAGTGGAATTAGAGATATGAGTTTTAAAAATTATGTGACGCCTCAAGTCATTTGTGATTAATCATTCTTATTTGGTATGTGTATGCCACCCACGCTATCCAAAAGCACTCTCCAAACAGATATTTCTAAAACCAAACTTAAAAAGGTATAAACAACTATATACATCGCAGAATGCATAGTGAAAAGCTAGTAGTGGCTGAAGGCGTCACAATATGTTTGTGCACCCTTTACCACCTCTCACAGTTACTCATAGTGATACAGATTAATGAAACTATGAAACTGTGAGAAACTAAGTTGTTGGTTGAGTAGGGTGTTCTCCATTAGCAAGCAACAGTCACAATCCCTGTCAGGGTGAACAATAAACCAGAGGTTTGAATTTTTAAAGTTTTAGGTAAAAACTAGCCACTAAGGGGCACATGCATCAAGGTAAATGGCATTCGCAAACAGTGCGAATCGCAAAATTCGGCCGTTTGCGAATGCAATTTCCTTTTTTAGGATGCATCATGTTTTTTCATTTTTTCGCACTTTAAGGAATCACAATTATGTTGCGATTTCTTAAATTGCGATTGCATTTAAGAAATCCAAATTTGCGATTTCTTAAATGCAATGCATCACAGTTTAGAAATTGCGAATTCGCAAATAGGGAGAGGTAAATTACAATGAAGTTCACCTTCATGGTAATTTGTGAAAACTTTGAAAAATGCACAAAAGTGCATTTTTCAAAGTTTCATTTCACACACACACATGCCCTTAGGGCATGTGTGTGTGAAAAATGTTCTTAAAGTTAAATTTCAGGGGTGCAGGGGGGGGTTCTTTGGAACCCCCCTGCACCCTTGAAATAGCATTCTCATTTTGCGATTCTTTAATTGCGAATCGCAAAATGAGAATGGCTTCCCATTCATTCCTAAGGGCCTCTAGGCCCATAGGAATCAATGGGGAGGGATTCCTTAATTGCGATTCGCAAATTGTGAATCGCAATTAAGGAAAATTAAGAAATCGCGAAAAAAAATGTGATTTATTAATGCATAGCCTTTTGCGATTACTTAATTGCGATTCCTTAATTTTCGCAATTAAGAAATCGCAAACGGCAACAATGATGCATGTGGCCGTTTAAGAACAAAGCATATACATCTATGTGTGTGAAATCTGGTCAAAGTTGAAAAATATGCCGACTGCAATGGTGCTCGAGATTGATACAAAAAGGGGATTCTACCACTTCAGGGCTTATCTTCCTACTTAGAAGAAATTTTAACAAAATCCTAACGAGAAGGTAAATGTTCAGCAGGGCAAGGCTGGAGTCAGTGTCCAAGGAAGAGGCTTTGTCGTCGGGGAGCCACTGGATGAAGTCACAGTGAAGATTTCCAAGTTTGGACATAGCAGTGGTGGCTCCTTCGCTAAAACGGAAGAGCGTCACCACAATGCTTAGCAGCAGTGAAGAAAAGGAGACACGTTATTATCATTTTATGTTTCCTTCTGCTGCAGCCTTGTGGTTAGGGCAGGGCTGCTCCGACGACAAAGGAGCAGGGGAAGAGTGGTTTGCTCACTCATAAGTGCACATGACAGTTTGCCCGTCCATCGTGGGCTGGCCAAAAAGGAATGTGCACTTCACATCTTGTCCATGCAGGCTGCATTACAGCCAGCTTGGAGAACATGCACATGTCCCCATTCGCTGGCTGAGCAACGTGAATTGGTGCTCAGACCAATCACAACGCAGCATTGCAGAGTTGTGATTGGCTATCAGAAGACTGGTAGCTGGGTGCTCTCGGCTGCTTCCTTCATCCTGCTGCGGGACCGAGTCAGGAAGAAGAGGACGGAAGAGAGGTGGCAGCCAGCCATCACAGGTGGTTTTAAAAAAAAAACTTTTCTCAGTGCTAATTCTAGATGGTTGTAGCCTTTTCTTTCCCGTCAGCTCCAATCAGAAGACCAGCCAAGTGGGATTGTGCCCAGTCCTGCCCCTCATCCTGTTAGTGATGGCCCATCAAGGCACAACTAATCCCTCCACTCTGTCCAATTGCACAATACACATAGTCCTGTAAGCCAGGAATAGACTGCAGGTACAAAATAGCAATGCAACACAAAAAGATAATCGATGGAATGTTGAACATTGTCAAATATTCAACTCCAGTCACAGGTCTGTGTTTAATCCATTTATTGTGCTTGCCACACCATTCCCGCTCTGACCCAGCCATATGCAAATCAGCCTTGACCCTTTCCCTCAAGGGAACAGTCCAGCCCAAATTGCCAGGCCAAGTCCTCCCTGGACTGGAAAACAAGCATCCTGGGCCAGGTTTCGTAGCATCACCCCACATTAGCCTGGCTAGCTTGAAGTTGGTGACGTAGCGGGTACGGAACCCGTGTCTGGGCATACCCTTCCCATTTAGGGTAAAAATGCAACACAAAAAGATGATGGACGGAATGTTGAACATTGTCAAACATTCACCCCCAGTCACAGATCTGGGTTTAATGCATCGTTCTTTTGCTTGCCACACCATTCCAGCATGGACCCAGCCATATGCAAATCAGCCTTGATCCTGTTCCTCGTGGAAACTGTTCAGCCTGAACTGCCAGGCCAGGTCTTCCCTGGACTGGAAATCAAGAATCCTGGGACCTGTTTCAGGGCATCACCCCTCATCAGTCAGGCTAGCTTGAAACCAGTGGTGTAGTGAGCTTGAAACCCACATCTGGACATATTCTTCACACTTAGGGTGAAAATGCAACACAAAAAGATGATAGACAGAATGTTGAACATTTTTAAACATTCACCCCCAGTCACAGATCTGGGTTTAATCCATTGTTATTTTGCTCCCTACGCAATACAAGTTTGTACCCAGCCATATGCAAACCAGCCTTGACCCTGTTCCTCATGGGAACAATCCAGCATGAACTGCCATGTCAGGTTCTCCCTGGATGGGAAAACTAGCATCCTGGGACCGGTTTCGGGGCTTCACCTCTCATCAGCCAGGCTACCTTGAAACCGGTGGCGTAGCGGGCACAAGACTCAAGGTAGGCAATCACACAGCAGCATGCCCTTAAGTCCTCTCCTATTGTGTATGTATATTGGAGTGTCCACCCTGGCCTAGATTAAAGAGGGTAATTACAAAAAGGGGGTGGTGATGGACAGAGTATCTGAGTTAATCAGAACACTCCTACCCAGTCAACAGATCAGGGCTTGATCCATCACCGTTTTTTAGCTCACTGCACCAACCCAGTTCAGAACCTGACTATATGCACATTAGTCTGTCCCTTGCCCAGTGCATCATGGGAACAGGGCAGACCAAACTACCAAGCCAATTCTTCACTGGAAAGGAAACAAGCTTCCGGGGACCGGTTTCTGGCATTACAGCCGTCTTCGGCCCGGCTTGCTTGAATCCTGATGGTGCAATGAGCAAGGGACTCATGTCTGAGCATACCCTTCCACACTCATAGTGGCCAAAATAATTACAAAAAGGGGGTGGTGATGGACAGAGTATCTGAGATCTGAGTTAATCAGAACACTCCTACCCAGTCAACAGATCAGGGCTTGATCCATCACAGTTTTTTAGCTCACTGCACCAACCCAGTCCAGAACCTGGCTATATGCAAATTAGTCTGTCCCTGGCCCAGTGCATCATGGGAACAGGGCAGACCAAACTACCAAGCCAATTCTTCACTGGAAAGGAAACAAGCTTCCGGGGACCGGTTTCTGGCATTACAGCCGTCTTCGGCCCGGCTTGCTTGAATCCTGAAGGTGCAATGAGCAAGGGACTCATGTCTGAGCATACCCTTCCATGCTCATAGTGGCCAAAATAATTACAAAAAGGGGGTGGTGATGGACAGAGTATCTGAGTTAATCAGAACACTCCTACCCAGTCAACAGATCAGGGCTTGATCCATCACCGTTTTTTAGCTCACTGCACCAACCCAGTTCAGAACCTGGCTATATGCAAATTAGTCTGTCCCTGGCCCAGTGCATCATGGGAACAGGGCAGACCAAACTACCAAGCCAATTCTTCACTGGAAAGGAAACAAGCTTCCGGGGACCGGTTTCTGGCATTACAGCCATCTTCGGCCCGGCTTGCTTGAATCCTGATGGTGCAATGAGCAAGGGACGCATGTCTGAGCATACCCTTCCACACTCATAGTGGCCAAAATAATTACAAAAAGGGGGTGGTGATGGACAGAGTATCTGAGTTAATCAGAACACTCCTACCCAGTCAACAGATCAGGGCTTGATCCATCACAGTTTTTTTAGCTCACTGCACCAACCCAGTTCAGAACCTGGCTATATGCAAATTAGTCTGTCCCTGGCCCAGTGCATCATGGGAACAGGGCAGACCAAACTACCAAGCCAATTCTTCACTGGAAAGGAAACAAGCTTCCGGGGACCGGTTTCTGGCATTACAGCCGTCTTCGGCCCGGCTTGCTTGAATCCTGATAGTGCAATGAGCAAGGGACTCATGTCTGAGCATACCCTTCCACACTCATAGTGGCCAAAATAATTACAAAAAGGGGGTGGTGATGGACAGAGTATCTGAGTTAATCAGAACACTCCTACCCAGTCAACAGATCAGGGCTTGATCCATCACCGTTTTTTAGCTCACTGTACCAACCCAGTTCAGAACCTGGCTATATGCAAATTAGTCTGTCCCTGGCCCAGTGCATCATGGGAACAGGGCAGACCAAACTACCAAGCCAATTCTTCACTGGAAAGGAAACAAGCTTCCGGGGACCGGTTTCTGGCATTACAGCCGTCTTCGGCCCAGCTTGCTTGAATCCTGAAGCTTGTTTACTTTCCAGTAAAGAATTGGCTTGGTAGTTTGGTCTGCCCTGTTCCCATGATGCACTGGGCCAGGGACAGACCAATTTGCATGTAGCCAGGTTCTGAACTGGGATGGTGCAGTGAGCTAAAAAACGGTGATGGATCAAGCCCTGATCTTTTGACTGGGTAGGAGTGTTCTGCTTAATTCAGATACTCTGTCCATCACCACCCCCCTTTTTGAATCGTTTTGGCCACCACAAGTGTGGAAGGGTATGCTCAGATGTGAGTCCCTTGCTCACTGCACCATCAGGATTCAAGCAAGCCGGGCCGAAGACGGCTGTAATGCCAGAAACCGGTCCCCGGAAGCTTGTTTCCTTTCCAGTAAAGAATTGGCTTGGTAGTTTGGTCTGCCCTGTTCCCATGATGCACTGGGCCAGGGACAGACTAATTTACATGTAGCCAGGTTCTGAACTGGGATGGTGCAGTGAGCTAAAAAACGGTGATGGATCAAGCCCTGATCTTTTGACTGGGTAGGAGTGTTCTGCTTAATTCAGATACTCTGTCCATCACCACCCCCCTTTTTGAATAGCTTAAAGAGGGAACACAAATATCCAAAGGGACCTGTCCTCACTGGGGGCCGGAATCCTAAGTTGGCAGACTGATAGTGAAGGACGTTTAGAAGAAGCACAGAATCCAGTCTAACACTCCCCACAATTACCTTAAATCAGTGTGCTCACTCAGAGACTGGAGCAAAAGGGCCCACATTTTTTCAAAGACAGATAGATTTTCTTCTAGTTTGCAAATGGTATGTTAGTAGCATGCCTTTAAGAACATTTATTTGAGCCATAATAGTACTAACGGGAGTTTGTTCATATTCCAGAACCAGAAAATGCAAAGTTTGGTGATTGTGAGAGCTGCTGCAAACCACCGGCTAACCCAGTGTGCAATCTCTGGGTACGGAGAGGTGTCATAACAGTGCTACAGAGTCTTCTAACCTCCCTGTGAACATTGCCATGTTGTGCATTGCTGTCCAGGGACCATCCCAGTAGGGTCTCGAATTCTGCCCTACCCATACACTATGAACTACATCACTGTACGGACAGTGATGAAGCATGATTTTGGTGAATTTACCGTGCTTGATGAAATCTGCTCATATTTATGTTAACAAAAACAGATGACTAATGGTGTGGAAAAAATGATTAACATGGGTGACTTTTACAAGTTTACGTGAAAAATGTGCAAGACAAAGCACAAACATGTTAAGTTATACATGTAGCATTAGACATGAAGAAAGCATGAATAATGTAGAGTCGTTTTTTATATGGACTAAAACATTACGAGAGAGTATTGAATAAAATGAACCATTAAAAATTTTTTCGCATAGAAATATGAAATAATAAGAAGAAGAATGGTTATGAAAATGTTTTGTGAAATGCTTACTTCCTACCTTTATAACATGAGAGACACACAATTATTATTAATGGCCTAATAAGACTGTGCTTATGAAACTAAACCGAATAATGAATCTTTTGCCATAATGAATTCCTTATGTATTCTTTTATATCGCTTTATAATGGAGTACACTTTATTCCATAGGAAAACTGTCGGTTTTGCAGTTTATGATTTTCCTATGAAGGCATCAAAACTCTGCTGGAGTGATTTTGTTTCTTAAAATGTAGGTCACAAAACAAATGTATTTTGTCTTTCACTAGTTCTGAAATGCTGAATAGTTTGTTTAGCTGTGCACAACGTAATCTTTAGGAATTTCCTCTCTGTGCGAAAATATTTATCCTTCTATGAATGGTTTGGTCGACAAATGATGCAATCTAATGGGCAGTGTGCACGAGAACGTGGATAAAGTTGCAAGATTCTTTTCCTGCTTCAGTGGAAGGATGACTGACATCTTTCGTATTAACAATGGACTGTTTAAAGGAACCTGGATGAACTGAATGGGATGATGATCACCTCATTTTCAAAAGCCAATGAGATCATGAAGAATTTGCAAATGTAACTTTAGGGTGTTGGACTTTGACATTTAGGGTATAATTATTACTGGAAGAAAGAATTTTGGTAGTCGCAGTTTTTATGAGAGGAGAGCTTTGCTTCGATTTTCTCTGCGCTACTCTGGCTGGCTGCTGTCTTTGCAATACCTGATTGAGGCTGTCCTGATTACTTTGCACTTCATCAGCTGGTGATGTTGCCTGAAGTTATACCTTTTCGGCTGAAGGGTTAGCTCTTCCTAACTGTTGTGGGTAGCAGCAGCAACAGCAACAGCGATAGCCCCTGTGTATCACAACAGTAGACAGAGAGTGAGAAATGTCATAAAGTATATAGAATGTAAATGAATGAAAATAAAATTTGCATCACTTCTCATTCACCCCTCATCATGGTACAAATGGCAGTCATCTCAACATACCAAACCAGACACACTGACGACAATCGTTGTTGACAGAACTCCTTCCTCAAGATCTGCTTGTTCCACCCTCAATCTGTCCAACTCAGAGCCTGATAAAGCACTGAGTATTAGAGTGACCAGGTGAGGGAAAGGTGTTTAGAAGTGCTGGGAGGGAGATATGAAAAGGAAAAGTTAAACAGACAAACGAACATTCACCATATATTCTACATAAACATGTTGTGCGATTGTCCATACACCGTGACGATATTATTTGTCCAGACGCTATGACGGGGAGACTACTTACACGGGACCCGTAAATTCATCGGTTTATAATCAACGTTTCTCAAACCGGCTGAGGCTGCCTTATTGCACTCTCTGAACATATATCCTCTGATTGCAAAATATAGCTACTTCGGAGATATTTTGACTGCTAATTGTTCGGCGGGACCTTACTCCTTTCTTTAAATTGTTTGGATTCTCTTTTCAATTGGCGGGCCAATTTAGGATCAGGCCCAGTTATTTAGAGAGTCCCTGCTGGAACCTGCACTTTAAGGCAGTAACTTTACTGCCATTTACCCTAGATTTCTGAGATATGCCTTGTCAGCTCTGATGCTTACAATTGCCCTTATCTCAACATTTTGATGACATTATCTTGGGTCACCGTTACTGCATGTAACGTAACATCCGTGCCCTGATGAAGGAAGTTATTTAAAATCGCTTTTGGTATTTTCCGAAACGCGTGTCGGCGATTTTCTTGTATGTCTGCTTTAGTGATTCATTGTTCTATCTAATGTTCTGTGTATTGTTTTATGTTTCTGAATGTCATTTTTGGACTTCATGTCCGTTGCCTTTTTATGTGATTATTTCTTAGCTGTTCATATGAATTTTTAAACACACACTGTGGGGCATTGATATTTACGGGCTGCTGCTCCTTCTTCCTCAGATGTTCTATGAAATGTTATGGGGTTATTGAATAAGAACAGATTCTTGTGATGTTTTGCTGTTGTAGGCAATGAATTGTGCTTTTCATCTTTCTTAAAGAAAAATCTTTTTTTTTTTTTAAAGAAAAATGCTATTATGAAAAATAAAATGATTTTTTTTTTTTAAATACTAGTTAGCAGTTCTGTGGGTGTTATTTCCTAAACCTTGGAACTTTTGTCCTTCTCATATTTATTGGGGACACCCTTCTTACGTTGCTTAGTGCATATGGTTTCTTCAATCAAGTGCCTCAATAGGCTGTGGTTGCCAGCTTTGATATCAAGAAAAAATTATCATATTTCGTACTGCTCAATGATCTCACAAAATAAACACAGTAGTACAAGCAGACATTGCTTTGTATAGTTTTCTTTCTTTCATGTATCGTATATGGGAATCAGCAGGGCCAGACAAGGAACAGCAACCGATATTGCAGCAATACAGCAAAACCAGCTCCTGTAAGAAAAGCGGCCTGCAACCACAAAACCAGCTCCCACGGCCACAAAACCAGCCCCCAGCCCTCTGGCCCACTGGAAGAAAGGTCGGGTGCCCACTACGGCCAGTCCAGACCTGATGGGAATATGACTAGCTGTTGTTGCCCTCGTTGCCCTCAAGTTAAATGACACTCTTGGGAACACTGTAGTGAAAGTCTAAAGAACACACTCTCCTAGTTAACTGTATCAGAGAATACTGACAGCTTAGTTCCATTGCTTTCACAAGAGATCTTATTTGATTTGCATACAGTCACATACACTTCTTTTTGATCAAATGCGCATCACCTTATTCCCATATCAGATCAAAGAAAACGGCACGCAGTTCAAATTCCAACTACTACTAGCAAGTGAACCTGCACACACTAACTGCATCAATGGGCAAGAAATGCTTATAGCTGAAGATAGGGCCAGTCTTACAAGGTTCAAACCTACGTTTGTTGAGGCCGACAATGGAGGAGAAATCATCATATTCCTGCAATGACATTGCATTGCAAATGAGACAGCCGACAAAGAAAGAAACTGGCTTCCAAGGGAGTCCCCCTGGATAGTGAGCACAGGTGCTCGGGTGGGGGTCTCTTATTAGAGGCTCATGCCCCACCTAAGATGGCCCCCGCATGGGCCTTTTGGGACTTGATGTCTCCATAGTACAGCAAGGCTAAAAAGAAGAAAAAAGATCTGTTAAATCTCCCTTCAAATGCGCACTACAATACATTGAGTGTTCCCTTAGACTGAGACTGCGATACATTTGGGTTTCATACAGCAAAACGACCAGGTTGCTAACCCTGGGTGCACATCGTTTTTCCATAAGAGAATCCCTGCGTGTTACGTATGCTCCAGCACTATAAGGCTACATCCAAGGATAGGGGTCATGCCTTAGCACAGGAGGTGGTGGTTTGGATGGGCACTAGACCACACATCTACATGTCAATAGTTGCTTATTCTTTCTTTAGTGGGGACTAATCCCTTTACGAGGCTGTTGTGGGGCTGATTGGAGCCCACCTGTTAAGCTGCTGTGCCCTTGGACGGACGCTGAATCACCACCTCGGCTCTCCCGCTTCACGGGAGACACCGCGTCTGTTGGGGCTAAAGCATTGAGGCCTAAGGAGGGCAAAGGAACTACCAGACCCAGGAGGCATCGGGTCCGAACGGTGCGCTGCAGAAGCCCCTCCAAACATCACCTGAGGGCTGCAAATACTTCTTGCGCCTCCCGCTTTGCGGGAGACGCTGCGCATCACTAATCCCTTTATGAGGCTGTTGTGGGGCTGATTGGAGCCCACCTGTTAAGCTGCTGTGCCCTTGGACGGACGCTGAATCACCACCTCGGGTCTCCCGCTTCACGGGAGACACCGCGTCTGTTGGGGCTAAAGCATTGAGGCCAAAGGAGGGCTAAGGAACTACCAGACCCAGGAGGCATCGGGTCCGAACGGTGCGCTGCAGAAGCCCCTCCCAACATCACCTGAGGGCTTCAAATACTTCTTGCGCCTCCCGCTTCGCGGGAGACGCTAAGCATCACTGATCCCTTTACGAGGCTGTTGTGGAGCTGATTGGAGCCCACCTGTTAAGCTGCTGTGCCCTTGGACGGACGCTGAATCACCACCTCGGCTCTCCCGCTTCACGGGAGACACCGCGTCTGTTGGGGCTAAAGCATTGAGGCCAAAGGAGGGCAAAGGAACTACCAGACCCAGGAGGCATCGGGTCCGAACGGTGCGCTGCAGAAGCTCCTCCCAACATATAGTATAAATTAGAAAATACATCTTGCGGCGCGGGATGCGCCAGGTGCAGCCCGGGCCAAGGGCGGGCCCGTCTGAGCCCGTCAGAGACAGAAAGAGACTGGACTGGGCCACCCCCATTGAATTTCCCATATAGTAAGACTTTAAATATTGTGTTTAATAGTAATTTTATGTTAAGCTTTTGTAAAATTATTGGAATGTTTTAGTAACTTGGTACAAACATAGGCATCAAAGAGAGAAATGGTTCTTAAAAACCAGAAAGGTGACAAAGCTGGAACCTGTGGGAGGGAGAGGAGGTATTACCGGTACCTTAGATGTTTTCATCACCAGGGCTACATTTGCACTGGAAAAGGAGATTGATTTAACTGTACGTCGTCTATCCCTTGACCCAGTGTTTCTGAGAAGATCCTCACTTGGGAGTATAGCATTAGCTGCAAACAGAATATAAGGAGGTTCAGAAGGAGAAATATTTAAAGACCTGTCATTTCATCTCCAGCAAAGATACTAATACACAAAAGGAAATGAAAGGTCTAAGTGTGTAGTTGTACAAATGACAGCAGGATCAGGCTAAAGTGAGTGTGAAAGTATCAGTGGGCTGAGATATTCCCCTCCGACCACCCATAGTTTGGCGGAGTCTCATCATCTGGTGTATATTGTCATAACATCCAAATATGTCGCCCAAGCCATCAGTCGATGGTGCGTAGTTGGATGAAAAGATGTACACTCAAGCCAAACTGATACTTAGGTGTATGTGCAGTGCTAATGTGAAAAATGGTTAAAATTAATGACTCAGACAAAAAACCATTTATTCAAGATGTCTGGGTGTCAAGGTTAAAAACACGCCAGGTAGTTGAAACTTATAACTACACTGTGGCGCTTATGCAGATGGTCAACATGTTTCAGCCCTCCAGACTCATTGTCGGGCTTTCTTCAGGACCTATAAAGATGGGCTACTACAACAACGTGAATATAACAAAAAAATATAGTGAAATGCATATATCTACCATGAACTTGGACTCGGACGCCTGAGAGAGGTACCGACGGACAGAGCGGGCCTCATTTTCCCGAGCGGTTGCCGGGTGAGGTGAGGTGTTTCTCCACGCAATGCGTGGATGGTAACCAGATAGTTATCTTTCACATGTATATTGGGGCTCCAAGTTCATGGTAGATATATGCATTTCACTATATTTTTTTGTTATATTCACGTTGTTGCAGTAGCCCATCTTTATAGGTCCTGAAGAAAGCCCGACAATGAGTCTGGAGGGCTGAAACATGTTGACCATCTGCATAAGCGCCACAGTGTAGTTATAAGTTTCATCTACCTGGCGTGTTTTTAACCTTGACACCCAGACATCTTGAATAAATGGTTTTTTGTCTGAGTCGTTAATTTGAACCATTTTTCACATTAGCACTGCACATACACCTAAGTATCAGTTTGGCTTGAGTGTACATCTTTTCATCCAATTACGCACCATCGGCTGATGGCTTGGGCGACATATTTGGATGTTATGACAATATACCCCAGATGATGAGACTCCGCCAAACTATGGGTGGTCGGATGGGAATATCTCAGCCCACTGATACTTTCACACTCACTTTAGCCTGATCCTGCTTTCATTTGTACAACTACACACTTAGACCTTTCATTTCCTTTTGTGTATTAGTATAGCATTAGCACCATCACCAGAACAACCCCTTATCCAGCCTATACAAAACTCCCAACACCCCCGAGATTTACCAACCATTTTAGATGTAAGTGGGATTGACATAAGTTTGGATTCTTTCATGACATATCCAAGTGCGGTGCAGGATTCTAATGATAGCTCCCAGCTTGCCAATAAACCACACATAGCATGTAAACAACCTGAAGGCACACCGGTATCCGCATTGAACTCAAAGCGTAAACGTGGGGGAAAACAACAGAAGGGCGGATGTTCCAAAAAGATAAAGGTCGTTACACCTAAGCACAATAATAAGATAAATGAGGACATAAATAACATAACCACACATGTGGCGAAAGCCTCTTTTAAACAAAATAATCCCAGTGAGGAAATAGTTGAAATCCCGTTTGAGGACTTTAGGAGTACAGTGTGTTCTTTGGAAAATGTAGAATTACTGGTGAATTCCCTAATCCTCCCTTTAATGGAACGCTCTAGAAGGATTGGAAACCAGCTAGAAGCTCTTGAGAAGTTAATACAGGGGAACACAGAAATGCTAAAAAAGATGGCGGATAAAAAACCCGTGCATCGTAGTAACCATGTAAATCTTAAAAATAGTCAGAAGCTCTTACCTAGTGAGAAGATGGGACAAAGAGGCAATGAAACATTAAAACAAATAAGTGGAAAGTTAACGAGTAATGTATCCCAGCTAACAAGTCCGGCGGTAAGGTGCATTCAGGCACATAGCCACCAAAAGAGCACTAACAAGAGCATAGAGAAAACAGCAGCGGTGGTGGATCCTGTAGAATCTGCGGAAATAAGAAATAAAGATAGTTGGAAGAGGGTTGATCTGCCACCAGAATCGTCCTATTATGTAATTGTGCTGGCCGGGGTCCCCGAGTGGAAGCATGAAAGGGACGAAACCTTCCATGAATTAAAAAATAAAGTCATGTTTTGCCTAGGAAAAAATAGACCACTTAGACCAGATTTACAAGGGGAAATTATAAGTGTACAGAGAGCATGCTGGGTGGGACACAAGGTAAAGAATATTGAAGGAGACTGCATAATAGTGAATTTTAGTGACCCCCGTGTTGTACAATTCATAAGTGGTTTCCAGAACTGTTACAATTCTGGGGGAATCCTTACCTTCGATCTAAGTTATTTCCACCCACCAGCCCTCGCTCTGTATGGCAAACAGAGAGCCCATTATTCACACTTTGGAAAAAATCATTTCCAAGTTGGTAACCAATTTAATGGCTCCCCACTAACTAATATGTGCAGAGGCTACCAACCTATCAATCGCCATAATATACACCTAACAGGGTACGAATTTAGTGTTCCAATTTGTAATCGTTTTGATTCCCTGTCCGGCTTGGGGGGGGGGGGTGGATTGACAGGTGAAGGATAGGGTAAATGTGAATGTGAATAGCTTTGACAACTTTCTGAATTCCCAAAAAACGGTATACCAGGTTAACTTGGAATCCCTTGGAAAAGTGTAACCTGATGGGATTGGTACAGAGCTGGGTCGCTCTAAAAGCCCAGATGGCACAACTATAAGGGATGTAATTCCAAGTGGGGAGATATTACACACTCATGTTTAATATGAGAGATTAGAACCTTGTAGGGCTATTATATAACTTAAATCCCCTGAAAAATGTAATGCTACAATCACGAGGGATGTAAGTCCAAGTGGGGGGATATTAGTATCTTCTGTTGAGAATGTTGGGAATCCCGCTGCAGGCTTAAACGGAGGAACTAGGGATAAATGGACCATTACCTTTTGGAATATTGCTGGACTTAGAGCTAAAGTAGACAATCCGCTTCTGTCTAAACTAATTAATAACTGCGATGTTATATGCTTGCAGGAGACATGGGCCAAGGAAGAGTACCACATGAATGGTTTTAAAACTATATTCAACCCAGCCATAGGTTCAGTACATGGCAGAGCGAAGGGGGGGGCTCTGCACTTATGTATCAAACTGTTTTAACTGTAAAGATATTGAGATTTTTTACCATAATTGTTTTTACCATATAGTTGGGCTACATATAAATAACACCTTTTGTATTTTGATTGTAAACTTTTATAATAATATCCCTACGGTAGATCTGCTTGCTGTGCTTAAAACCCTTAGCTCCAAACTCAACAGCATAATTAGCTGTAATTACAAACAATTTGTTGTTATATGGGGGGGCTACTTTAATTGTGCCCTTTGTAATAGAGCTGGAACAGGGAATTGCGGTTTAACGGTGGATAGGGATACCACACTGTCACACTTTGACCATTCAGTAACGGGGAGTGCCCTGAATGAGATTATGTTTATGAACGATTTAGGGTTTTCAAATGAACTGTGTAACCCAGAAGTACCTTTCTCTGCTACTTTTAATGGCAGGGGGCTATCCTCCACTATTGATTATATCCTGATTTCCTCGTATTATGGGGACAGTGTTACCAGCCACAATGTACTAGAGACTCCCCTTAGTGACCATTTCCCTATTAGGGTAGTAATATCTGACCCACGGGTGATTGTGCATAACACACCAGTGACATATTCTAGAGACATTGAAATCGCCAGGCAGAATGGTTACGCTCTAAAATGGTCAAAGGTGATACCTGATGAGTTTCTGTGCAACCTAATCAACGCCTGTAATACGTGTTTCACTGCCTGCCTGGACATGGCCTCTGATGATATCGTTATTACTAATAACTTTAGAAAAATAACGACATGTATCAAGGAAGGACTGTGGGATAATAATAATAATAATAATAAGAGATTTATAAAGCGCCTGGCTGCACAACTGTGTATCCCCGCGCTAATTGCCTACAAGACTCACCGCAAATGCAAAGAATAAGAATAATCTGAGGAAGTCTAGGGGCTGGTTCGATAAAATGTGCAGTAAGGCACACAAGAATTTGAAACAGGCTTTGTGCAGGCATGATAGAAATCAGACTCAGATTAGGGACCTTCGCAAAGAATATAAATCTGCACTTAAAACTAGAAGGGATTCGTTGAAGAGGGAAGCGTGGACAGCCCTAATAGAGGCCTCTGAATTAAAGGACATGACGGCCTTTTGGAAGGCAGTTAATGCACCATATTTTAAGGATAATACAAAGGCCCGGATTGAGATCGCGGTCACCGAGGATGAATGGGTTAGACTCTTTGAAACACTTTATAGCCCAGAGGCAACTATTGTTGACATACGAAGGGAGCGAACTGAGAAGGAGACAAGTAATGAAGCGCTGAACCTTAACTTTCCCTTGGAAGAAGTTATTAAGGGTATTAACTCAAGTCTAGGGGGTAAGGCACCTGGCCCTGATGGCGTCCCGGTGGACATTTTTTAAATCAATGTATCATATGGGCGCCACTGCTTACAAGAACCTTTAATGCCGCTTGCTCAGTAGGATTGATTAGCACCTGGTATAAATCAATCATTGTACCCATTTTTAAAAAGGGTGACAGGGCGAGTTGTGCATGTTATCGGCCCATATCCCTGCTTGACTCGACTATTAAAATTATTGGAAGGGTCATATTAGACAGATTGCACTCATGGGCGGGTGAGCACAAGATCATTAGCAACCTTCAATATGGTTTCAGAGAAGGAGTAGGAACCATCGATCAAGGACTTAACCTATCTATTTTATTAGAGAAATATACTAAGGCTAAGGGAGGAAGGTTGTTTTTAACATTTGTAGATCTGACATCCGCCTTTGATTGTGTTAATCATGGCAAATTATGGCTACTTTTAACCAGGTTGGGAGTGGAGGACAACATTATTAAATTTCTAAGAGAATTGTTTAATGGAGCTAGGGCAATGATTAGATATGGTAAAAGTGGGGAGTGCACTAGAATGTTTAACATTGCGAGGGGAGTGAGGCAAGGATGCGTCCTTGCCCCCTTTCTATTCTCCATTTATATTAATGATTTGGAGGAAACTTTGCTCCAGGACTGCATAGATATGCCAATTGTTTCAACTCGTCGAATACCTGCTCCTATTTATGCAGATGATGCTGTCCTGATGGCAAGAACCCCCATAGCTATGCAAACAATGATTACCTCCTTTACCACTTTCATGACTAATTTAGATCTGCAGGTAAACTGCACTAAAAGTTTCTCCATGAATTGTGGTGGAAGAGCGAATCAGAGGAAAAGAACTATGTTTATTGGCTCCAAACCACTAGACCATACTCCAACATTTCCATATTTGGGGATCTTGTTTGAATGTACAGGTCAATGGAGTAGTGCAGTTAAAGGTAGAAACCTGCTATTTGCTAAGTCTATAATGGCCCTTAAATCATTTAGCAAAAAGATGGGGAAAAAGCCGATCAAGGAGCTTTTATGTATCTATAAAGCTAGCTGTGTTGTGGTGGCAACTTAAGGGGCGGGTATTTGGGGTAACTCAAATGTCACTAGTTTACAGCTGACTGAAAATGGCTTTTTGAGATACCTCCTAGCCGTACCTGAGAGTACGTCTAGCCATAACTGTCACTCTGAACTGGGTATCCCATATCTGGAAGACTTATTCAAGGCCCAACCAATTATCTTGTGGCACAGGGTATGGACCACTGACGAATGTCATCTGAACCGCCTCATTTTAGGGGATGCCCTGAAATTGGATGGTGTGCAAAGGGTGAAATGGCTGTGCTACATTAAATCATTTTGTGATAGCATTGATCATCCTGAATTTTATGATGGTCCTCCGTCGATCTCCAAAATCCCTGGAAAGGCACTGAAAAAGCTATGTTTAACCTTTTTAGAGAATCGAAGAGACCACACAGAGCTGTTAAAAAAGACTGTGATCTCCCATCAACTGATTTTAACACCGAAGGCTATCCAGACATACCTAACTTTGCAGATGAAAGATCACAAAAGGTTCCTGTTGATTCGATTTAGATTTGGGATACTGTTTAGGCTGTTGAGTTTTCCTGTAACCAATGACTGGACCAAGGGAATCAGCAAATGCCCATGTGATGACCTGTCCAACCAATCGGATATTCATATTTTATTCTTTTGCAGGTTTTATTTATTATCAAGAAAAAGGTGGATCTTGCCCATTTTGAAATATATGAATGTGAGACAGTGCCACCATGCTTTTCTAGCAATACTAAGACTGGACGATATATTTTCAGTGGCATCTGTCTCTGCTTTTTTAAAAAGTGTTTTTTATCTGCGGAAGACGATAATTATGTAAAATTTTAGTTATGAGCCTATGACATATATCTGTTTGCTCGTTTTGAGATTTTAACTATGATGATTGTATAAATTGTTGTGATTTTATGTACTTTTATGGTTATTTATGCAATATAACCGAATAAAGTCTTTTGAACCTTGAACCTTGACTTATCTCTTGTGGACAGCAGCCGTTTTTTACTCTTTTGATTCGGGCAGTGGGACCAGTACCTGATAACTTCTTCGAGACTGTACATCTGTTAAGTTGTATAACTGTGCAAGCCAATTTCATTACAAGACCGGAGGCTACCATTATGCAAATACTTTTATTTGCTGCCCAAACATGCAGCCCTTTAAAGAATACTATTACATCACAATAAAAATAGAACTTTAACACATAGCAACTACGATGAGCAGGCTCCTATCTTCCTCTTTTGTTCGCTGCTCTGACACAGATAAGTACTATCTTTCTAGCATACCATCTTCACTTATTTATAGATGATTTTGATATGTTTTAGATGGATTTTGCTATTATTGCTACTTCTAAATAACTAATGTTTACTCATTCTTTCAATTATTAAGTATTCAATTACTAGCCTTGTCTCAATGTCATTGATTAATCTGTTATTTAATACAACAAAGCTTCTTAGATTTTATCACCCCCCAGTCCAATTTATGGACGGGATTCGGTTTCCTCATTTCTGTTTTCCCTAAAACGATCGATATATTTATGGTAGGTATTCCAGTTCCTTGTAGCGATAAACGTTATGTTTAATTTTTGCTAAACCCAACTCTTATGCCTCGATGACATTTAAAGACTAAAGCGCTTCGTTTATTTAAAAAAAAAAAAAAAAAAAAGGGAGAAATATCAATGACCGACATTTATTTTGATTCCCCGCGTCTCTTGGCAACGTAGAGACGCGGGTATTTGCCGACTTTCCCTCGAGCCCATTGTATCTTCCTGAAAGCCTCACGCGTCTCCTAGCAACTGGCTGGGAGACGCGGAGACGCAATGACACGGGGAGACGTGGTGCCTCACGCCTTAACACGCGACAGAGATTTGCGGAAATACGCGCATGATCTCCATGGTTACAGCTTCTCAAAACGGGACTGTAACGGAGACAGAGCACACGGAGCCTCTTATTAACGGAAGATAGCAAAGATATTCTAATACATATAAACGATCGAAAATTAAATAAATATCGCCACCTACTGGCCTTTAATCAGATCAACACGGGAATTTCTTCCTTTGAGAAAATCGACAAGGGAGTTTCTTACTCTAAGATAAGTGGAAAACTCGATTTTATAAGGGGATTCTCTCCTTAAATTCGTTTCAAGGGCACTTCCTATATATTTAACACTGCAGAAGTTTATTTAAAAAAAAAAAAAACTTACTTGACTCTAATTTACCTATATTGCCAATGGAAGGCAACATTAATAATACAGATGCTTCCCTTAAGGAACCTCTGCCTGACAACATTAAAGACCTCTTTAGAGAGGAATTCAGATCTTCTATTAGAGAAGCCGTTGACGCTGCTCTTGCAAAAAGAAAGAGAACTTCACCTACGGAGGAGAATTACTTCTCACTCTCGGATGGGGAATCTCCTTCAACATCTGCAGGTCAGAAAAAAGGAAAGGTACTCCAAAAGGAAAAACATTCTTGCGAGATTGGTGGCCCTCGCGCCACAAGAATTATCGGTGCTCCTTGCAGCACAATAGACAGACCTCAATTACTTGAGGCAGGGAGAAGAGGTGTCCCTAGCGGCACAATAGAAGGCGGTACCCTCTACGGGACAAATGATTTTAATGATTATTTTGAAAATCAACCTATAGACTATGACAACTCTGACAAATTTATATTTGATCCTCAAGACTCACTCGATGATATTAATGAAGATCTAGAAACTCCTTCCACTTCCACCTCAGTCAAAGACCCATTTGGTGGGGAGATGTTTAATCCCATTACGATCCGTCACCCCCGTAGCACCGAATGGTGGCCTATGGATCATGTTGGTAAATATCTGTCACAATGGGTTAGAAAACCCCTTGATATCAACACTCGCAATCTCTTAAAGAATGAGTGCCCTCGTCCCTCTTCAGAAGACAAGATCTGTAATACTCCTAATCTTGATCCTGACCTAATCACCTTTCTGTTCAAATCTGGAAGAGATCCTAGGAAAGGAATCGAAAGGTGCCTTAAACAAGCTCAGGATAAGCTTCTCGATGTGATGGGACCACTCTCTAAAATTTTGGATATCACTGAAGAAGCTAAAGCTAATAACTCACCTATAGACATCAAAGTGCTTCGAGGATGGTCTCAGCATGCTATTTGCCTTATAGGCAATGCTAACGCAAATCTAATCACTGAACGTAGAAAGGCTGTTCTCCTGAGGATGAACCCGAAACTAGCTGACCTCTCAGCTAGTGAAGATATGTCCAACACAAAAGGGCTCTTATTCGGAGACAATTTCTTAAAACACTCGGGAAGTACGTCTCCACATTTAATGCCTTTAGTAGGGCACAGTCAAATATGCGTAGAGTCTTTGGCACTCAATCACTTTTTGGAAGGGCTGACAGAAGGGGACAATCTGTCAGCCGCTTCTCATCCCGGTCCCAGTTTTATCAAGACAACAGAGGCTATCCTCCCTATAGACGTTTCCGTGGAAACTCAAACTTCTATCCACAAAGAGGAAAGGGCTCAAGATCCCGTGGTGGCAGACCTCGATCATCCAATCAAGGAAACTACGGTAAGCACAACCCCTTCTATCCCCTTAAAGGTGGCAGGAAGATTGAGGCAATTCAAAAAGAATTGGCTTCGAGTCACTCAAGATCCATGGGTTTTGGAGACTGTTGTGGGATTCAAAATAGAATTTTGGTAAGAACCCTTTCAGGAAAGAACTCCCAGGGAACTCTTTTTAGACGAAGAGAATTCGAAATTAATAGAGACAGAGATCTCCCAAATGTTAGAGAAAGGGGCTATTATAAAAATTCCACTTTCAGAGTTAACAAAAAGCTTTCTGAGTTCTATCTTTCTAGTCAAAAAGAAAGACAAGGGTTGGCGACCTGTTATAAATTAAAAAAATGTGAACAATTTTCTAATCTACAGACATTTCAAGATGGAAGGTATCCATCTTTTGAGGGACATTCTTCAGACCAAAGACTGGCTAGTAAAATTGGATCTGAAAGATGCCTATTTCACCATTCCCATGCACGAAGACTGTCGCAGGTATCTCCGATTTACTTGGAAAGGAACCCTCTATCAGTTCCAATGTCTCCCCTTCGGTCTATCTTCAGCCCCTTGGTGCTTCACCAAGGTTCTTCGTCCGGTGGTCAGTTACTTAAGGGAAAGGGGGATTCGTCTTATAATTTATTTAGACGATATCCTCATCATGTCTCAGGACAAGACAGAAATTCTGGAACATTTAGATAACACTATGAACCTCCTTCGAGACCTGGGTTTTATCATAAATTTGGAAAAATCTATTTTAACCCCAACTCAAGAAATAGAATTCTTGGGTTTCAAAGTCAATACCATTCTATCCAACCTGATCCTTCCCCACCAGAAGGTTGTCAAGATCAGGAAACACGTCTCCTACGTCCTTTCAAAGGATATTATCCGTCTGAAAGACCTAGCCAGGGTTTTGGGTCTCCTTTCATCTTCAATTCAAGCAATCTCTCCGGGCCCACTTCATTACAGGGGCTTGCAGAGATTAAAAGCTCAAGGCCTGAGGAAGGGTCTCTGGTACGAAGATTCACTACCCCTTTCAGAAGACGCTCGAGAAGACCTACTTTGGTGGTTAAACAACCTCCAAGTTTGGAATGGAAAAGCTATATTTGGAAATGTACCAGATTTTATCCTAGAATCAGATGCGAGCAACCGTGGTTGGGGTGCCCGTCTGAACGACCTAGAAACCGGTGGGAGATGGTCCTTCTCAGAACAGTCCCTCCACATAAATTCTTTAGAAATGTTGGCAGCCTTAAATGCCCTTATGAGTTTCAAAGAAGTTCTGAAGAACTCCAACACTTTAATCCGTTTGGACAATTTTTCAGCCGTCTCTTACATAAATCGTTTGGGTGGCGCGAAATCCAAAGGTCTCTCGGTTATCGCAAAGAAGATATGGTATTTCTGTTGGGAACACAAAATCACCCTCAGGGCAGATTACATTCACGGTTCGTTAAATCTGAGAGCGGACTGGAATTCACGTTTTCTTCACGATTCCAGCGATTGGATGCTGAATCCAAGATTTTTTCATCTAATTCAAGAAGTTTGGGGCCCAATCCTGCTGTATTTATTTGCCAGCCGATTGACGAACCAAGTTCAGAATTACTTCAGCTGGAGACCAGATCCAAACGCGTCGGGAGTAGATGCCTTTCTCCAACCTTGGGAAGGGACGAAGGGCTACTACGCCTTTCCCCCTTCTCAATGATTCAGAGATTGTTGTGGAAAGTGAGACTCGAATCATGCAACATAATTCTGGTGACTCCTTTTTGGAAATCCCAAGTATGGTTCCCCGGTGTAATGGAATTAGCAGTAGATTTCCCATGGTTAATCCCTTCTTGTCCGGGTCTACTACAAGGCCCAGACGGAGAAGAACATCCTTTAGTCTTGGAGGGGAAAATGAACCTTATTGTTTGGAGGATATCAGGGATTCAGGAAGATATTCTGAACTTTCGGGAGAAGCTAAAAGCTTACTGGAGGAGTCATGGGGCCCTGGGACCAGAAAGAGATACATAGGAATATGGAACAAATGGTCTGGTTGGTGCCTTGAAAGGGATTTGGATCCCGTTCAATGTCCTTTACAATATATAGCTAATTACCTCGCTCATCTTTTTGAGTCAGGTCTCTCTTTTAGAACCATCAACTGTTACAGGTCAGCTATCTCTTCAGGTCATTGTTTGATTAATAACCTTGCTATCGGAAGTAACCCACTAATCAAGAGGGTCATGAAGGGTATTAGACTTAGGAGACCTCCTAGAGCTCGCTATGAATCTCTTTGGGATGTTAATCTTATTTTTAACCTTTTCATGTCTTGGCCTGTTAATCAGTTACTTTCCCTTAAAAGAATTTCAATGAAATTAGCAACCGTATTGTGTTTAATATCCTTCAGGAGGGTGTCTGATATTAAAGCTCTTGATCTTTCCTACAGATTTTATTCTTCTGAAGGTGTTCATTTCCATATTTGGAAAAGAACGAAAACGATGTCAGAATCTATCTTCTATCCCTTCTTTCATGAATGTGAAAAATTATGTGTTGTTAATTGCATGAAATGTTATGAAAATAAGATTTCAGTTTTTAGACCTCCAGGATGTGATCAACTTCTTTTATCTTTTGTTAGACCTTTTAAACCAGTGTCATCAGCAACTTCAGCAAGATGGATACGCTTGATTATGCATGAAGCAGGTGTAGATCTGTCTAGGTTTGGTGCTCACTCTTCTAGAGGTGCAATGGCTAGCAAAGTCTTTTGGGCTGGAGGTTCCCTGCCCGAAATACTTAAGGCTGCAGATTGGTCTAATGCAAATACCTTCTCGAAGTTCTACTTGAGACCGATTGAACATGTTAGCGGTGCAGCTTTGCATGGCTTTAAACATGCATAATGGTAGCCTCCGGTCTTGTAATGAAATGTCGATTCTCCAATTAACATGAAGAGAGAATCTTGATTTCATTAAAGACATACGGAGGCTAACATTATCCCACCCTCCTCTCCCTGAGAGGTTTGGGTTGATTCATGTATTTTTTCTTATATATCTGGAAAGTGATTATTGCCTCTTGCCTTTTTCACTATATGATATTTTTTGTTCCTTCTCAGATAACAATCTTAAGGAATAATTGTTTCGATGAAATTTCTTCACTGTACTCCTGTGTCATCGCAGCCCAAGAGGAAGATAGGAGCCTGCTCATCCTAGTTGCTATGTGTTAAAGTTCTATTTTTATTGTGATGTAATAGTATTCTTTAAAGGGCTGCATGTTTGGGCAGCAAATAAAAGTATTTGCATAATGTTAGCCTCCGTATGTCTTTAATGAAATCAAGATTCTCTCTTCATGTTAATTGGAGAATCGACATTCTCCTGTTCATCCTTTATCACCTCGGATCTGAGGGACAAGCGGTATGAATCTCATACATCTTGTCCAAAGAAACTAAGAACTTCTCCAGAAGGCCTGCATCATCAATTATTTAGATTTGGCTGTCTTTAGTGGTCATCATTTGATCCAGTAGGTCAGAGCAGAGGTGTAGACATTTCATTCTAGGTTGTAGTGAGAGGAAATGTTTCAGTTTGTAAATAGTTGCCTGGGAAAAGTCGTGGGTCGCATGTAATATATGGTCCTCCAGGAGGACAAGCCCTTGCTTTGAAGCCATGTGGATTATTTCCCTAGCTTGTTGGTGCCATAAAAACAGACAATTGCCTGTTGGGGAGGGGGGCATCAATAACTCCGATGCTGCTTTATTAGATGTGTTGGCTCTCTGCAACATCAGTGGTGGCTACAACACCAATTTGGTGATGTATGAAAATAAATGGAGCATAAAGGCTACCATATTAACCCCTTCCAGTGTTGCTGGTATACCTGAAACGTGAAGGTTGTCTCTCCTATTCCTGTCTTCCAGCTCGGTCAACTTTTCCTAAATAATACAATGGTGCTGTTCCCGGTTTTTAGTTGCAGTGAGTGCCTGCTCCACCACCATTGTTTGAGCTTCTAAGCTAGTGAGTGACATGTTGCATGCTGCAGGGTTAGCCATGAGCAAGGAGAGTCGGTCTTAGGTTGTGGAAGTGTCGTTAATTGCGGCAACCAACGTTTTAAGGGCTGTAAGTTCTTTAAGGATCGTGCCCAATGCCATATCCTGTGGCATATTGCCTTGATCTGCTTGAGGCTTCCACGTCTTTTCCGTGACTGCCTCTGTAAAGAGGAGCTGACGAGGTGGTTCAGACCGATGTGGGTGCTGAGTGCTAGATAGCGCAGTGCGAAGATTTTATGGTTGAGTTAAGATTCTCTTCTCACTGCTTCAATGGCAGGCATGGCTCTCACCGCTGTTGACATCACCAAGACCACATTATGAGTGATAGAAACCTCATCACTTAGCTGAAGGGTCTAACTAGGATGGTGATATCTGGAGAGGTCCACTAGTGCGGGAAAGCCACTCGCCGAAAGAATGTTATCAAGTTCTGGTGCTTCGCTTCTCAGCGTACCCATGCATGTAATCCTAAGGATGTTGCCTTGCCCGTAGCGCATGGCAGCAGAGACTAAGGCGGGGTGATAGGTCAAACTCAGGATGAAAGCATACCGGATAGAGTCACCATAGTACCTCCTGTCCATGTGAGGATCCAGTGCAAGTATTTAGTGGCTTTGACTTTACTGGGGCTTCTGTGGTAACAAACAGAGTTAGGTGCCCCCATGGCAGCTGTGTAAACCTGTAGGGTGGCTCGCCATTGCTTTAATGCTGCCAGGACTATGATCAGGTAGGGATGCTCCAATGCACAACCCAGTTCAACAATGGCCTCTACTTGGTGTGGACGATCATCCTCTTTCTAAGCCCTCTGTATTGTTTTCAGAGACTGGGTGTCCCACTGTGGAGAATAAAGGAGCTGGGGCCAGAAACCGTCCTAGGGCCTCTCCCTACTGCCAGTAAGTGTGAGAGCAGCGAGTGGAGCAGAATATCGCTAGCCCCTCACTCTGACAGACCAACTTGTTGCAGGTCAAGAGCCAGAGAGGACCACAGAGGTAAAGGTGGAGATTTAAACACATTGAAGAAGTAGGAGAATGCATTATGAATTCGTAAGATGTATAGATATAGCTATAGGTAGACAGACATTAAACAAGTCAAATTACTGCCCTCAGTTCTCTTGAAGTGTACTGTAGATTTAAGTTCCAAATCCAAATGACATTACAGTGTGATTGACAGCACCGAGCTTGTAAAACAGTCACAATAGAGGTATAGTCACACAGTGATTGGCCTTATTTTACACCAGTTATTGTCAATTATTGATAGTGTGTGCATGACGCCTTTCATGATGAGCAGCAGAACTACATCTACTCAAAGAGGAGTCACTTTAGCCTGTGTGGATAGGGACCAACTCAGAGTGAATGCAGGGGTAGGAGAAAGTGTCTCAGTTTCTGTGGGAGCTGGAGAGTTCTTGTTTGACTACATGTCTTTGTACATGTGTGTTTCTGTTAGTGCATGGCTGTATTCTCACAGTTAGACCACTTATGAATATTATTCACATGGTTGGCACAAAGGTAGATATAAAGGCTTGAGATAACGTAGGTATGGTAGCCAGGCACATGCAGTACACAAGACTCTACATTGACTGCCAGAATATTGAATTCAGAGATATCAGGGAACATGGCCTGCCATAAATCCTGTTTGGGCACACATGGTCTAAAACAATGTTACACCAGGTTGAGCTATGCCTGCTTATGTACAGACCATTTGAAATTAAGGGATGCCCATGAACATATGGACGGCAGGATCACAGTCTGGCTCTATACATGGACCTGCTGTCATCTATCTCATATTCACATCTATCACGGATGCTACACATCCCTACCCCATGGTGGAATAGTGTGTCTGCTCCTTTTACTATGAAAAGGGACTCTTAATGGATAAAGGCTATGTGTGAGTTTAAAGACAAGAGCCCTAACACAAATTCATGTATACACAGCAATATCACATACGAAAATCCACAAGAGACAAGGATCAAAGTACCAAGTACACATCCAAACAGAAGGCAAAAAAAACTAGTAAGTAAATCAATTACGAAAATATTAATTAATACAAATACATTTAAATCATGCATTGGTAGTGGAAAATGAGCCCTAGTCTAGTCAGACCTAAATACAGATACAAACAAAAGAAATATGAAGTCAATCAGCATTTCCCATAGGTACTGGTGAGTAAAGCAAAGCTGAATGAACATCAAAAATATTCTACATTTTGATCAGCAAACAGACAAACATGGAGACTGATCTCTAAGGGTACCTGGATAGAAACCTTGCATGTTTCCCAAATTGAGAGTTTGTATACACTTTTAGATAGAGAAAAAGTACGGCCAGTGTGGTTCGACAGCTGTTACATTGAGCTGTCCAATAGTAAAACGGAAAAATATAACACATGATAATATGACTTTTACTCTTCATCTATTGAATAATCATGTATTACATCTTACAACAGAGAAATAATTACATGAAAAAATATGAACAACACCTTCTTTTGGCCAAAGAAAGTGGCCTTCGGTCGTAAACAGTTGACAAACCGCACTCGCTAGGAACATCACAAACAATAATACATGTTAAACTGTCACAATGCAAACAGGACCGTTCGAGGGAGCTGCATTTTGAACAATTATCATAATAATGAGGATCCCATTTAAGACTTATTGTGCACCGCAGAGAAAGGGGAAACAAAGCAATTTATTACACTGTGCTTCAACACACCTTTAAACCTCTTTGGTGCTGATGACAGTACCAAGTCATCTACTTGTGCTTAAGTGCTGAGGATGGCTCAAGGCTATCCTAACACACGAGGCAGGAAACGGGATTTCCTTTGATTTCTCTTAGCCTTGGGAGCTGGGGAAGAGCTTACCCAGGCCCAGAGGCTAGTTTTTTTCTCTCAGCACATGTGGCGCACTGATGTCATTTCAGAGAAGGTGAAAGTGAAATGTCCCGATCCACTCATTTCACTTTCACTGCTTCGGTGCTCGGGCCATATCTCCTCGAGCACTGAAGCAGACAGCAGTGGTATTGTTAGCATGGGGAGAATTTCCCCTTTCCAAAGGTACTTTTACCTAGTGGATCCCTGCTATTAGGGAAATCACCATAGTAGGGCGATCCCCAAGCAGGGTACCCCTCTCAAGACCTCCACTGAATATTTGTAAAGGGTAGAGTGTCCTCCTGGCAATGAGAAAATGCTCACCCAGGCCCAAAAGTCTTTCTTCCCTATCCGGGGACAGATTGGAGGTTCTTACCTCCAATCTGCCCCCTCGGGGGAGAAAGCCCAATAGACACCATGGATTTTGTTAATGCAAAATGGGTGCGGGCAGCCCTTCCAGGCATCAGGCCTAGCCCCCATTCACCAATACCACCCAAGCAGTCTTTCTGCCCCCCCCATCGAGGGGCAGATTGGAGGTGTTTTCCTCCAATCTTTCCCCAGCAGGCGCAGAAAGCCTACTAGACCACCAGGGACTACATTTGGAATGTGAGAGCCCCCCAGCAATCGGCTAGTGCTCCCCCTCTGGGCCCAAATGTTGTTCTGCCTTTCTAGGGGTAGATTGGAGGTTCTTACCTCGGTAGGGGGCTGAAAGGCAACTATACCACCAAGGATTATATTTGGCAATGGCCTAATGCTCTCTCCAAGGACCAAATATCTTTCTGCCCCCCGTAGGGTCATATTGGAGGTGGTTACCTCCAATCCTGCCCAAAGGCGGCAGGAAGTCCACTAGAAAACAGGAATGATTTTTTGGTGGAGAATTGGGTGTAGGTGACTTGCCTAGGTGGTGGGCCTAACCCCACTGCTCAAATGACCCACAACAGTCTTTGTACCACTCCAGGGGGCAGATAAGAGCTATTTACCTCCAATGTGCCCAGTGGGAGGAGCAAAAAGCCCACCCACATATCAGGCTTAGCCTCCACCTCCAATATGACCTCAGCAGTCTTTCTGCGCCTGGGGATTAAAGCCTTCCTCCATCTTTTTGACAAAAAGGGACATTTTAATTTTTGATTTTTTTTTCCATACATATTGCTAGCAGAGTTGGGCTAAGTCACAATATTGTCCTACATCGTTGGTGAATGGGTGCACTTTTCGGGGTCGGTCAGCTTCCACCTCTGGAACCCTACCAAACCCAGACATTTTCTGAAAACTAGACACGCAGTGGAGTCAGGGTGGTGTGTCTCACGTGGATACCACAAAACTTTCTTACCAACAATGCTCCTCAAACCTCTACCTAAAATTGCACATTTACCTTTCATTTCTGTGACATAAACTTCTGGAATCAAATAATATCCACAAAATCCCTACCACCCAGCGTTCCCCCACTTGTCTCAATAAAAATGCTACCTCACTTGTGTGATTTAGCCTAGTACCCACGACAGACACAATTCAAACCAATGTCAAAAGAGTTGCTCCGCAAGACTCCCATTGACCTTGTTTTGAGGCTTGCCTGTCGCATGCACTAGACCCAGCCACACGTGTGGTAGGAATTTTATCAGGACAAGTAGGAGAACTCTAACTATAAAAATACTTTATCCTTTGTTTATTTTCAGTTAATTTCGAGGGTTTATTTAGTGTAAAGTAACATTTAATTACCATATGTAATTCCAACACCTCGCTGCTCACGGCCTGCTGCCAACCCCCGCATGCAGCCCACCCATGTGTCAGGACCTGTTGCCAACCCATCTAAAGGCAGCCAACCCCACACTGTTCAGGGCCTTTGGTCGTGCACGGCAGGGTGTTAACCACTGGCCTGGCCACGGCCACCCCCGCACATGCAGCCAACTCCACACTGCACACAGTCTTCAGCCATGTGCAGTGGGTGGTTGGCCAAAAGTCCTGACCTATGATCAACCACCTCAAAGGCTGCCAATCCCACACTGCATACGTCCTTTGGCCAGGCACAGTGGGAGTTGCCACCAGGCCTGACACTGAGGATCCCATTTCCCAGGGCCTTTTTTTAAAAAATGGGGAGGGGATTGAAGGGAATCTCAAGGGATCCCTCCCCCAGGGCCTTTTTTTAATTAATTGGGAGGGGGCCCTGTGGCACCCCTAGCCGTGTTTGGCTCTGGGAACCCCATCGCCCAGGGCCTTTCTTAAATTAAAGGGGGGAGGGCATGTGGCACCCTTCCCTGAGCCTTACTAGGCGCTGGCGAGGGGACCCCTTTCAAACCTGTATTGTCCCAAGGGAACCCATCCAATGGGGCCTGTATTAATCATTGGGGGACACGGGGAGTCCCAAGACCCTGTGGTCCCAGCTGGGTACCCACATGCAGCTGGCATCGCTCCAGCCGGGCCACCGGTAAGGACAGGTAAACCGTTGTGTCTGGGGTGGGCCCTACAGCTTGTGAGCCTGCCCTGGGGGACATGGTTCCTGGGGCCATGAAATGGCTCAGGGAGTGGAGCCACATGGCCCTCCTACCTTTAACTTACATTAGAAAACCCAGAGGATGGGGTTTTAGAGGCTCGGAAATGGGCTTGCTGCCTCACTCCCCGTAAAAACAAACATCAGACCCTGGGGATGGGTCTATGGGCCCTACGAATACATCAGGCAATGGGGTTGTATGAGGTCCCCAGGGCCAAAAATGGCCATGGGAGAGGGGCTATGTGTCCCCCTTCCACCAAAAATACACCAAGCCCCAAGATATAGGTACCTGGGCTGTAATTGCCCGTGGGAGGTGCTCCGTGTGCAACCCTTCCATAAAAAACATTAAAAACGTTGCTTCCCCGGACCCTGGCCCACCCAAGGACTTTTTATAAACAAGCAAGTGAGCCCAAACACGTTTTTCTTTTTTTACATTTGTTTCAGTAAATGGTCCCTCTAGGACACACCGCCAGGACTCAGGGTCAGGATATCCCTACCCTGCCCTCTAATGTCTTTTAAAACATTTTTGGGGGATGCAGGACTTGAGTACCCTGTCCTAAGATGGTTGCCGCCAAACAGATCTCAGTTTGGAATTTGGATTTCGTGAAGGCTCCATGTCCCTAGATGTACTGATATTTGAGCATTAATTGCTCAAAAACTACTGAATGGATTTACACTAGATCACAGAACAGTATACCCTATAGGGAGCTCCTAAGATTAAAACGAAATTGCTCTAGTCAGTGTGACTTCGATCTGGGAGCTAAAGAAAGCTTTAATCAATTCCTAGCCAGAGAATACAGCAATGATCTTTTGGAAAGCACTCTAAGAAGAGTAGAACATCTGCCCAGAAATGAGATTTTGAAACAAAAACGACCCCACAATCTGAATGAAAGGCAATTTCGGATGATGACAACATTCTCCGAGGATGCTGATACGCTGAAGAAAATCATGAAGAGAAACGGGCACGTGTTAAAAACAGACCCCATCATTGAAGCTGACATTCCACCAGCCCCACTGATCACTTTCAAGAAAGCTTGTTCCCTGAAGGACAGTCTATTTCATAGTCATTTGGACCCAGTTCCATCATAAAAAGGTTTCTACCCTTGCGGAAAGTGCAAGGCTTACGCTTTCAGCAAAAGGGTACTCACCTATGATGTAAAAAAATTTGAAATCAGGAAAGAAAATCAACAAATTCATGACCTGTCACACTACACATGCCGTCTATTGTCTGAAGTGTCCATGTGGACTCAGATATATAGGCAGCACTATACCTAGTGTAAAGATTAGAATTTTGGAACTCATACCTGTATATATATATTCGCTGAAAAAAACATAGGTTTCAGGGACATTATAGAAAGTTGAACATTTCACTCGTACAAAACCATAGAAATTCAGCTGTTATAGTTAGTTGAGCTAACTATAACTCACGCCCCCGCAATGCACTGCTGATGACGTCACATATTACATCATTCATGACATGGTCAGTGACATCACTGATGACATCTCAAATTACATCACTGATGACATCATCCATTGACTGTGTGTTTCTGTAAAGTTGAAATATGTTTTATATATATATTGGCAAGATGTATTGAAGAATGAGTGGGTGTATACATGTGTGGATGGAGGATTTAGTAGGTGCATGACTGACTGTATAAGTGAGAGATTAAATGTGTCCTTCTAAATTCATGGGTTAGTGACTAAACTATGTGAATGTCTGTATCAGTCTTTCTATTGCTGTGTAAGCTGCTGCATTGGTTGGTGAGTAGCTACATGAGTGTCTATATGGGTTATTGATTGGTTTGTTGTAATTCTACCTAGGACCCTAATTCGATATTCCTGATTTATGCCCTTACGTGGTTATAATAAATAATATCCTTATAAAGGCATAAGAATCATATCCATATTTAGTCGTAGCCCATGCAGTCCAAATTAAGCAAGGCTACTTCCCCAGGCTCCTAGAGAGTACAACGAGTTCTTTAAACAAACCAAGCCTGCAGCAGCCCGGGAAATCCCCCTGCTCTTGTTTTGATTTGCAAAAGAACTCCTAGAGTCAGAAAGAACTGTTAGTTCTTGGTGACGTCTTATGTCCAACCTTACGTCAAACCCGGCACCTTTCAGGTATAAATATACCAACGTTGCCTTAAGCAAACACACAGTGGTTTGGAGCAGAGCGGCTATCTACTTGCCCGAGAGCCCAGCTGATGCGAGAGCCCACAGACGCCGCCCCTCCCTTTTTGACGCACTGAGAAAGAGGCTGTCTTTTTCTCCAGCCGAGAAAATCCAGCTCCGGTGTTTTCAGCCGCCCTTGCAGGTTGCTGGGATATCGAGTCCTGAGAGAGAGATACCAGACCTCCTGCTTTCTATAACCCAGGTACGGAGCTGACTAAACCCTTAAAGAGAATTCTTGATTCAGATTCTTGGCAAAACCAACTTAACTTAAACTGCTACTTATTTAGTCCTTCCAAAGTATTAGGCTTAGGTCAGGTACACCGGGGTAGGCGTATTTAGAAGCACCAGTTGAGTACAATAGTCAATGTATATATGTATGTATATATTTTATCCATTTTAAAGTATCATATGGCTAAGAAACCATATCAATGCTTTTACATTATTATTTCATAATACTCCTTTTACTGTACGCACTTTACTTTATGCTAAGTATTGCAATTGTGGCAATTCATTTCTCTTGCATGAGAAAGAAGACTGCTCAATAAATAAGACCTTTTATTGAAAACGTCCGTCTCTCTATTTCTCTGCACTCTGGTGAAACTAAGTATGCACGATTGACTGAGTAAAATAGCTGTCTATTGTTTTCACATGACTCTAGAGATACACTCTTATTCTGAGGGAGCAACGTTGTCATGTTTATGGTTGTCAGAAGCTAATCCCTTCTTGTCTATCCAGGGAAGTTAAATTCCTCCTTGTTTATTCGAGAAAGTTTCTAGTGACCTCTGAGCTAGCTGGCAAAACTAATTAAGTCTAATATAGTCAGTAGAGACCTAGTCGACCTCAGTCCTACGTCTACACTGCTGTTTATATTATTCCAATGCGCAGAGCCTATTGGGAATATAGGAACTACACTACATGGCGCCCAACGTTTGGTACGGCGATAATCTAACGCAAGACACTAGAGTAACTCAGTCGTGCTTTTTCACACAGAACCCTTTTTCCTGTAAATACTCCAAAAGACGTCTGGAGTGGGTAAAAGGTTAAAATCCGCCGGAACTTAGTAGGATGAGAATCCTATGTATAGTTTTTGGTTTAGTCAACGTTGAAGGATACAGTGTTCCAAAATATTGTACACCTAATCTTTGTTTCCCTTGAAACTTGATCTGCAACAAAAAACTTTCTGTTAGTAAAAATGACGGAAAGTGAAGACGAAAGGGAAACAGCTAGAATAGCAGCTCGACTCCTAGCGGATGACACAAGTCTCCAAGAAAATGACCTGAATGCTATATTCATTCCGGTCAACATAAGAAAAACTATAACTATTTAACTTATAGAAAACGGACTAACATCACAAGGTGGTACAGTGGATGTATGACGTTACAACGCATACTTTTACTCCGCGTACCATTACAACGCGGTATTTACAACGAATACCGTTACAACGCATAGCGCTTTGGGGTGCTGGATAGTGGTAAGTATAATTTACTATTCTAACTCCAGTCCCCGTGGACCCTAGGGAAGGTGTTGGATAGTAAATTAAACTTACCTCTTATCCTAGAGCGCCCCCCAGCGCAATGCGTTGTAATGTCATGCGTTGTAATGCCCGCGTTGTAATGGTAGTGCGGAGTAAAAGTTGCGTCGTAACGGGTGTATACCGGTACAGTCATATTCGTGGTAGAGGCCCATGAATATAGACAGACAGAGGTATTCTACTCATGGATAAACTTTCCTGCAGCAAACGCTGTAACAAACAAATTCCACTATCACAAAATAGAGGAACCTTCAGATGAATACATTCCGATCGAGGAGATTGACATCCCATTAAATTACCAAGAGCACCTGCTCTGGTTTAAAGGCGCCCTAAAATATAAAAATCACATCACCAGGCTCGGTCCACTAGGTAGACCAGGAGCCACAGGGCCGGTTCTAGCCAGCTACACACCACACCCCGACATTGAAACAATGACAGACCGGGAACTTTTAGCTCAGCTAAAACAGCTAATTAAAATACATAGACAATTAGTCCAATATGTAATGCGGACTTCAACAGTCCAACCAGTGATTAACATTCCACAGCTGACCCCTCATCAGGGGAACACAAACAAGATTACACCACAGAACATACAATCATGTCTTGGTAAAGTACCTACGAAACGGGAACAAATTCCATTCTGGTTAGCACAAAAAATCACTCAAATAGAGGCAGTATTTCCTAATACTACACCTACTGAGAAACACAGAATTCTGACTATCTGTTTTCCAATGGGGATCGCACCACATGTGGAGGACTGTGACACTTGGGGCACAGTCTTTGCTTCCATTTACACAAAAACACATGGTGTTCCGTCCATGGCGGTTATACCAGATGTGCTAAGACAGATTCAAAATGAATACGGTCCATAACCTGCTTTAACTCTGGGTATGAAATTACTGAAAGACTTCAAGCAGATCTCGGCTCTATTGTTAGCCAACATAAAAGGAGAAGCAGCATCTGTGGCGATCCGCCAGAAATTGAAAGAAACAGATATAGCAGAACAACCATTTGAACTTGCCAGAATCATAGAAAAATCCTATGAAGAACTAGGAAGAGATAGTTTGGGTGGGAAACCAGTAAAACCCCAACTAATTGAAAATCCTGAAAAAACTTCTATTAAAAATAATCTAAACACTCTAAAAAAAAGCTGGGATGGAAATAAACAATCCACTCCCAGAGAAAAACGATTCCAGTCCAGAGGAAGGTCTCCTCAACGGAGAGAAAGATCTCCGGACCGAGGAATCAAGTCTCCCCAGAGGGAGCCCTCTAAGAAAAGATACAACCTTAGAAATAGGGATAATTTGAAAAAACCTGATAGATATCAAGATATTGATACACGTCCCTCTCGATCTTTTCAGACTTCCTCACAAAAATCGGAAAGAAGAGGACGGTCAGAACACAAAGAAGAGCACGTGAAGTCCAAAGACAAGGAACCTGCTCATCAAAGTAAAAAATTACAATTTCCAAGAAAGAAGGTAGCCAGTATTAAAATAATTAAACATGCCGAGGATACTGAGGACACAACTGAAAAACAGAGAGTGGGCTCAGACAATGCTAGACAGCGCAGCAGAAGTGACCATTGCTCGCAAGATCTTGATGAATCTTCTGGAGACAGTGGACACGAATGAATACATTCAGGTGGAAACTGCAGATACCAGAGTTAGCAAACCTCATAAAATATACGAGATAACATTGCGTATAGAGGGGGACAAGACTAGGAAAGTAAGGGGTCTCTTTTGGGATAACCTTTCGAAAGGCTATGACATCCTTTTGGCTGAGAAATACTGGCCACCAGAGTTTGTCAGGGAGTGCCCTCATGGCGAAGAAATGATTATGCCTGCCTTATCAAATCATATTCCAATTCATAAAAAATATACACTTGCAAGAAAATGGGCAGTGGCCCAAGCTCCTGCATTATATAAAAATCAAGTAGGATGGGATGAGGACTCTCCTCCTCACAAAATCCAGTTAAAATGTCAACCTACTGCACAAAGGCAGTACCCAATTAAACAAGAAGCTAAAGAACAAGTCAGGGAGATCTTAGATCAACTTGAATACCAAGGGGTGATTGAAACATGCACCTCACAAATGAACAATTCTTTGTTTCCTGTCTCCAAACCAGACGATTCATATCGTCTAGTTTTGGACTACAGACACCTTAACTCATGTTGCAAAACATTTGCAGTACAAAACTCACACAGTGCAGCACTAATGAATAACATTGTGCGCAAAAAATACAAAACTACATTAGACATCTCTAATGGATTCTTTTGTCAAAACATTGCACCTGAGAGCAGGTATTTGACCACGTTCTCAGTAATGGGGTCACAAAAAAACTTCTGTCGACTCTCACAGGGATTCAAGAATAGCCCATGATTATTCTCAGTAAGAGTAACAGAGTTACTACAAATATATGATGACGAGGCATTATCCTACGTCGACTACATCTATCTCACAGATGATGACCTGGATACTCACTTGAAAAGAGTGAACACCATAATACTTGGGTTCGCAGCTGATGGTTACAAATTCAACTTTAAAAAATCAAGAATTGCCCATCTAACTGTCCTATTTTTAGGATATGAATTATCAAGTGAGGGCAAAAGCCTAGCAGACAACTTCTTAGAGAAGTGTGCTGTACTCCAAGCACCTAAAACGCTGAAGAACTTACAATCAATACTAGGTTTCCTGAATTTCGGAAGAACATACATTCTAAATTATGCGGAGAGGGTTAAACCTCTCTATGAATTAATAAAACATGATTTCAAACCAATCAATTGGACTCAGAAACATACAGAAATTTTAAGATCATTGCAAACAGACATGTTAGCAAAAACAAAATTACAAACTCACGAAAACATACGCAACCTTGTAATCCGAGTCATCCCATGAAGATGCGGATTCATGTACCTGACCTCTAATGAGGGAGAAACGGTACCTATAGCTTACAAATCACACTTGTACACACAAGCTGAAATGAAATTCATTTCTACTGAAATTTTTTTTACTAGCGGTTCAAACTGCTGTAGCAAAAGAAAGAGCCCAAGCCCAAGGCAGAAGAATAACTGTTTTAACAGCAGAATCAGCCCTTGAGGCATTAACAAGGCCACGCAATTTGACTACTGTGGCATTAGTTTTTAAAATGGATACTGTGAGAAGTTGGCCTGGTATATGATGCTCACTAGTTCTAGTGGTCACCTTGTACCATGCCAAGCAACCCCCTTGGTGCAGGTTGTAAAGTCAACCTTATAGACAAGCTATCCTAGAGGTAGCATGGACTAAGCAGTCTTAGGCTATACTCTGTAAAGGCATGTGAAGCAAGCTGTTTTACCATACACAATCCCTTGAATACCAAATGAAAGGACACCACACAGATATATATTGAAAATATATATAGATTTATTTCTACAAATAACCCTGATACTCTTTATGAGCACAGAAGCAAATGTGTTAAAACAAAACACAGTTTAAATATACAAAGGTTGCACAATTATGGATGAGCCCTAGGGGCCACCTAAACCATATACTAAAATAGTGGTATAAGAACCACTATGGGGAAAGTGAAGAGGCCTAGGGCCTGGGGAATCGCTGGAGCTGTTCGGGACTAGCAGTGAAGAAGTCGGGAAAGGCCCGCGGGACTCGGGTGCAGTGCGGAAAGTGCACGCATTACCAATGCAATGTCAATGTCAATGGTGCGTAAAAGTTACAAAGTTAGTTATTAAGGAACCTTCCGAGTGACCTAGAAGGATGAAACTTTAGACACAGACACTAGAGGTGTATACCAGTGTGGGAACACCGGCGTTGCTGAGTTACCTCACCCACAGGAAGCGGGTGCACAGGGTTGAAGTAGTGTCGGGTTTCGTCACGCAGGTCGATGGTGCTTGGAGCTGAAGATGCTGCAGGCGGCTCGATGTGAAGAGTTCCGGTGGATCCAAGGGTGGATCTGAAGAGGTGAAGACCAGAAAGCAGAGGGGACAATGTTCAAAGTCACTAGCCAGTGACTACCGTGGAACCAGGAAGGAACCAGGCGATGTCGGGTGCAAACAGGTGATGTCGTGAAGATTGTCTCTGCAGCCACGTGGACACGAAGAGGTCAAGGACGTCCAGGAGTCGGTCACGAGCTGTCCCACAAGGCTCTCGCTAATGGCAGTGTCGGCAACTTGATTGGAGCAAACAGGCCTTGGCTAAAGCAAGCCACGCAGGAAGTGATTCAAGCTTCTCACTCGGAGCAGCAAGGTCAGAGGGGGTGCTCCTTTTTAGGGGAGCAAGGGCCAGTCTGGAGCAACCAGACCAGCAGTGTAGTTTGTCGTTTTCGTTGCCAAGATGGCCGCTAGCCACGTGGCAAGTGGCCGGGATGGTGCGTCGAGTGGCACAGTGCAAAAGGGCCCCACGCAGATCGTGGAGATGCTGGGGGGCTGATCTTCGGTGCAAAGGCTGCTCGAGGTTGGGGCTTCTCAAACCCCAAAGCACGGCATCAAGGGTGCCTTGGGTGCTGCGCAGTCAGCTTCTCGGGGGTCTTTCAAGAGGTCCGGTCCCACGTCTCTCGGTGCCTCCACGGGTCCCTTCTTTGCAGGGACTGTGGATCGGGCTGTGAGAAGTCTGGGAGTCTGCGTCTTGTCAGGCTCTGGGCTCGGGCTCCAGCAGAAGGCGGCGGCAAAGCAGACATCGAGTTGCTGGATGGTGCCTGTGTTCACAGGGTGGCCACTCCTAGGCCACAAGGGAGATGCTCTTCAGTCTTCTGTGCAGCAGAATGTCGAAGTCCAGTCGTCTTCTTAGTTTCAAGTTGATTCAGGATGATCTGAAGTCTCAGGACACAGCTCCCACTCTTATTCGAATCTGGGGGGCCGGATCACCTACTAGGTCCCTCCTCTGGGTGGGACCAGGAAGGGGGGTGGTTACAACCCCTTTCCTTTGTCCAGTTTCGCGCCAGGACTGGGGCTGGAAGGCCCCAGCACCGGTTTGAACTGGCCTATGCACAGGGACACCTTGTGTGCCCCAGGCATGTCTGATTCTTCTCAGCCCTGTCCTACCCAATACACAAAATCCTGTCTGGGGTGGTGCTAGCACCTCCCCAGGCAGGAAACCCTTTGTCCAAGCTGCCCTCACTGGAAGGACTCCCAGCAGCAGGAGGTCAGACTTGTGTCTGTGGTGGCAGCATCCATTTTGTGCTGCTAAGGCTCTGTTTAACTTTAACCGGGGTTCAGGTTAGGTACATGTTGTGTCCCTCTAGAAGGGTGGAATGCTACCCCCGTCGCCAGAACTGGCGAGGGGGTAGTATTCCAATTTGTATGACACCTTACTCGACATGTTTTGATAAAGCCAAACCAAAGATAGCATTTAACCGCGAGGTTCATAATGCACTTAAGAGTATATGGTATGGCAGTATCATGAAACAGCTAAAGGACATGGTTCCGAAAGCTGCAGACAGGCTCAGCTCATGCCAGAGCACTATCTCACATATTCCCCAGCACTCTGCCTCCAGGATTGATGAGGCCTTCCATAGGAGTGGCTGATAGGGACATATGTGTCCATTTTAGGTTAGGTAGAGGCATACTACACCTAAGTAAGGGTGATTACACCGACTTACCCCAGCTGAGTGATCAGCCAGTTGTGTCAAATATGGAGGCCAGGCCAGGGGTGGCACAATACATGCTGCAGCCCCTGGTAGGCCTTGGAAGCACCTATGCCCTGGGTACCTGGGTACACTGTTACAGGGGCCAATAAGGTGAACCAGTTCCAATGTCGTTATGCACCTAAAGTGCATGGGTAATAATTTAGAGAGAGAACAGAAGGCTGGGGGTCTGATTAGCAGGCCCACAGCCACATTAAGTCATAAACCAGTGAAGCAAAAAGCAAAAATTTGGGGTGACCATAGGATAGCAAACCCTACTCTCCTACACAACCCCCCCCCCCCAAAAGCAAGGGCATTAGACTAACCTTGACCAGTTGTGTCTTCATGTTCTAAGTGGAAGTACCTGGAGACACCATCTGCATTACCATGGTCAGTCCCTGGGCGGTGCTCCACTGTAAAGTCCATCCCCTGTAGGGAAATGGACCACCTGAGCAGTTTGGGGTTTTCACCCTTCATCTGATTAAGCCATAAGAGGGGCTTATGGTCGGTCTGAATCTTGAAGTGAGTGCCAAACAAGTATGGCCTCAACTTCTTCAGGGCCCACACCACAGCAAAGGCCTCCCTCTCAATGGCTGACCAACGTTTCTCTCTGGGGGTCAGCCTTATGCTAATAAAAGCAATGGGCTGGTCTTGACCATCTACATCAAGTTGTGAAAGCACAGCTCCCACTCCCAACTCAGAAGCATCTGTTTGGACAATAAACTCTCTTGAGTAGTCAGGACTCTCCAGGATAGGTGCAGAGCACATGGCCTTCTTCAGGTCTCAAATGCCTTTTGACAGTATTCTGTCCACTGAACCTTTTTGGGCATCTTCTTGGATGTCAAATCATTAGGAGGAGTCACAATGGACCCATAGTTCTTAACAAACTTCCTGTAGTACCCAGTCAGGCCCAAGAAAGCTCTGACCTGAGTCTGGGTAGTTGGAGGAGTCCAGTCCTTTATGGTCTGAATCTTACTCTCCAGTGGTTGAACTTGGCCTCCACCCACAAGGTGTCCCAAGTACACAACCTTACTCTGCCTTATCTGGCACTTGGTTGCCTTGATAGTGAGGCCTGCCTTTTGCAGAGCCTCTAGCACTTCCTTCAGGTGGACCAGGTTATCCTCCCAGGTGGAGCTAAAGACAGCAATATCGTCCAGATATGCTGCACAAAAGTCATCCAACCCAGTAAGGACTTGATTCACCAACCTTTGGAAGGTGGCAGGTGCATTTTTCAAACCAAAGGGCATCACCACAAACTGATAATGCCCACTGGGGGTAGAAAATGCTGTCTTGGCTTTAGACTCCTCAGCTAACCTGATTTGCCAGTAGCCAGCTGTCAAGTCAAATGTGCTCAAATACTTGGCAGAAGCCAATTTGTCTATGAGCTCATCTGCCCTTGGAATAGGGTGTGCATCTGTCCTGGTGACAGCATTGAGTCCTCTGTAATCCACACAGAACCTCATCTCTCTCTTTCCATCCTTGGTGTGAGGTTTGGGGACCAGAACCACTGGGCTAGCCCAGGGGCTCTCTGAAGGCTCAATGACACCTAATTCCAGCATCTTTTGCACCTCAGCCTTGATACAGTCTCTGACATGGTCAGGCTGCCTGTAAATTGTGTTCTTTACAGGAAGACTATCACCAGTGTCCACCACATGGGTACACCAGTTAGTCTGACTGGGTGTCAGGGAGAACATATGTCGGTATGACTGCAAAACCTGTCTACAGTCATGTTGCTGATGTTCAGTGAGGCTGCCATCTAAGGCCACACCATCAACTGAGCCATCCTCAGGATTCTGAGTCAGCAGGTCTGGGAGAGGGACTCTCTTCCTCCTGCCCCTCATCTGTAGCCATGAGCAAGCCTGTGTCTCTCCTGTCAACATATGCTTTCAGCCTGTTAACATGGAGCTCCCTGTGGGGGCTCCTGGGAGTTCCAAGGTCCACCAAGTAGGTAACCTCTCCCTTTTTCTCAAGGATTATATGGGGTCCAGACCATTTGTCGTGGAGTGCTGCTGGGGCCACTGGCTCCAACACCCATACCTTCTGTCCAGGCTGGTACTCAGTCAGGACTGCCTTTTGGTCATGCCAGGCTTTCTGTAATTCCTGGCTAGCCTCAAGGTTTTTGGATGCCTTTTCCAGATACTCAGCCATCCTGGAGCGGAGACCAAGTACATAGTCCACTATGTCTTGCTTGGGCTTTTTGAGAGGTAACTCCCATCCTTCCCTTACCAGACATAGGGGTCCTCTTACAGGGTGCCCAAACAACAATTCAAAGGGGCTGAAGCCAACACCCTTTTGTGGGACCTCTCTGTAAGCAAACAGAAGGCAGGGCAGAAGGATATCCCATCTTCGCCTGAGCTTTTCAGGTAATCCTTTGATCATGCCCTTTAGGGTCTTGTTAAATCTTTCAACAAGCCCATTGCATTGTGGATGATAGGGAGTGGTGAACTTGTAGTTGACATCACATTCCTTCCACATAGCTGTCAAGTATCCTGACATGAAGTTTGCACCTCTAGCAGATACTACCTCCTTAGGAAACCCCACTCTGGAGAAAACTCCAAGTAAGGCCCTGGCCACAACAGGAGCTGTTGTGGTCCTAAGTGGAATTGCCTCTGGGTACCTGGTGGCATGGTCCACCACCACCAGTATGAATCTGTGCCCAGATGCTGTAGGGGGATCCATTGGTCCAACAATGTCAATCCCTACCCTTTCAAAGGGCACCCCCACCACAGGTAGTGGTATTAGGGGGGCCTTTGTGGTACCACCTGCTTTGCCACTTGCTTGGCAGGTTACACAGGAGCGACAAAACTCCTTTGTATCTTCTGACATGTGAGGCCAGTGAAAGTGACAGACAAGTCTGTCCCATGTTTTGTTCTGGCCTAGGTGTCCTGCTAAGGGAATATCGTGTGCCAAGGTAAGAAGGAAGCCCCTAAATTGGAGAGGTATGACCAACCTCCTGGTTGTACCAGGCTTGGGGTCTCTACCCTCTGAATAAAGGAGCCCATCATCCCAATAAACCTTATGGGTACCTTGAGCATTCCCAGCAGCCTCAGCAGCAGCCTGCTGTCTGAGGGGTTCAAGAGAGGGACAGGATAGCTGAGCCTGCCCCAAGTCTGCCCTAGAAGGTCCCCCTGTCCCCAGAAACTCAACCTGATCAGGTTCAAGCTCTATAGGGACAGTTCCTTCAGGGGTCTCAGAATCATCTTCCTGTGAAGGCTGATCCTCACTTGTAGGCATTTGGGAAGGCACAGCCTTTACCCCCCTGTTCCTTGTCTTGGAAGGTACTTGGTCCATTGTTCCAGGATCCAAGACCTGAGGTTCAGAGAGGCACTTTTTGGCCTGTGACCTGGTCACAGCAAGGACATGTGATGATATCCCTAACATCTCTGCATGAGTCCTGTACTCAACTTCTGACCATAGAGAGCTCTCCAGGTCATTGCCCAACAAACATTCTACTGGGAGATCAGCACTAACCACAACTCTTTTTAGGCCAGTTACCCCTCCCCAGGAAAAGTTAACAATTGCCACACTATGTGTAGTAGTGACATTGCTGGCATTGGTCACCAGGTCATTATCACCTGGTAGGTATTGTCCAGGGTCCACAAAACTAGGCGTCACCATAGTGACACTGGCACATGTGTCCCTGTATGCTTGAGCCACTTTTTCATTAATCAAAGGTGTCTGTCTGTACTTGCCCACATTATTGGGACTGACAGAAGGGGGAAAATCAATCTCCCCATCACAAATCAGAACAGCCTGTGTGGGGATTCTGACTAGGTCAGAATCTCCCTCAGTTCCCAAGGTGATACCCACTACCCCCTTAGTCTGTGGACCAACACTGACAACTGTACTAGTGGGTGCAGGTGCCTTAGGGGCTGCAGTGCTGGGGGCTCCACCCTTTTTACAATCATTTGTCCAGTGAGTGGTGTTTTTGCAAAAGCTACACCAGGGTTTTCTTTGACCTTCTTTCTTCTTCTTCTTGGAAGTTTGAGACCCACCCTCAGTATTAGTTTGGGGCCCTGTTGAAGACTTCTGGTCTTTAGCTTTCTGCTCCCCACCCTTCTGGTCTGTTTTCTTTTGGTCACCACCCTGGTTCTGGTTCTGGTTCTTTTGCTTAACCCTGGTTCTAACCCATTTGTCTGCCCTCTTTCCCAATTCTTGGGGAGAGGTTAGATCTGAGTCAACCAAATGTTGATGCAACTGCTGGTTCTGACAGTTATTTAAAATCTGTTCTCTCATAAGCAAATTGTACAATCCTTCATAGTCTGTAACCTTACTTCCCAGCAACCAGCCCTCCAGAGCCTTAGTGGCACATTCAACAAATTCAGACCAGTCCTGAGTCTGTGTCTTCTGGGTATCTCTGAACATCAACCTGTACTGTTCAGTGGTTAAGCCTAACCCATCAACCAGAGCACTCTTCAGGACCAGGTAGTTTCTAGAATCCCCATCACTAACTGTGAGGAGTCTGTCTCGGCCTCTACCTTCAAAGGAGAGCCACAAGATTGCTGCCCACTGATCCTGAGGGACCTGCTGTACTTTGCAAGCTCTCTCAAGTGCAGTCATCCATTTGTGGATATCATCCCCAACTTTGTAGGGGGGCACAATCTTACTCAGGTTTCTATTGTCATAGGACCTGTCTTTATCCTTAGGGATAGTGCTGCCACCAGTGGATCCTAATCCACTCTCTCTAGGCTGCCTTGCTCTAGCAAGTTTCTCTTTGGCCAGGGCAACTTCTAATTCTTGCTTCTGGATCCTAAGTTCAGCCTCTCTCATTTTGGCCTCATGTTCCCTTCTCTGAGGGCTAGTCAGCTCCCTTCTGGAGTTGCCATGAGAACCTCTAGAAACATGGGAAGTATTGGATTCACCTGAGTGATTCCTCCTTCTCCTATGCTCCTGGTTAAGTCCATTTGGGGGTCTGAAGGGGTTGGACCCACCTTCAGTCCCAAATAAGCTTAAGTTAGCCTGGTTAAGCCTGCTGACTAACACCTGGCTATTTCTCTCATCATCAGACCCACTTTCTTCCTCCTCCTCCTCTTCTTCCTCATCCTCTGGCTGAGTATCTCCAGTGACCTGGTCTTCCTCATCTATGTGGATAACAGGGGCAGGGGCATCAGTGTTTTCTTCTTCAGAAGGAGAACCTCCATCACCAGTCCCTGAGGGGGCTGGTTTAGAGTTCTTTAGAGCTTCAGACTGTTCTAAAAGCTCTCTGAGGTGTCCTGCTGTAGGAGTAGGACCTGTTTTGATTCCTCTCATAGAACACAGTTGCCTCAGTTCCTTAAAAGGAAAGATAGCAAATTTGGATGGTGCCCTTGGAGGGTCACTTTCAACAGAGATGGGTCCAGTGGATCCCTCTGCTCCAGACATTGCTCTAGTGTGGTGGATGTGTTGCAATCTACCTACACTTGTGTTTTCCTACAAAACCTATCTAGTAGTTGTAGTCAGGGTGTGCTACTCCCTATCCTCTACAACTACTAAGTTCAGTAGAACTTAAGTATACTAGTCTTGTTTTAGTGAACCTATCAGGTACCTGTATGATCTTTCAAAGGATACTCTCAAAGATTGTAATGGTAAAACAACAGCAAGCTCAAATCCCAATCCGCTGCTCACCAATGTGAGAAGTTGGCCTGGTATATGATGCTCACTAGTTCTAGTGATCACCTTGTACCATGCCAGGCAACCCCCTTGGTGCAGGTTGTAAAGTCAACCTTATAGACAAGTCTTAGGCTAAACTCTGTAAAGGCATGTGAAGCAAGCTGTTTTACCATACACAATCCCTTGAATACCAAATGAAAGGACACCACACAGATATATATTGAAAATATATATAGATTTATTTCTACAAATAACCCTGATACTCTTTATGAGCACAGAAGCAAATGCGTTAAAACAAAACACAGTTTAAATATACAAAGGTTGCACAATTATGGATGAGCCCTAGGGGCCACCTAAACCATATACTAAAATAGTGGTATAAGAACCACTATGGGGAAAGTGAAGAGGCCTAGGGCCTGGGGAATCGCTGGAGCTGTTCGGGACTAGCAGTGAAGAAGTCGGGAAAGGCCCGCGGGACTCGGGTGCAGTGCGGAAAGTGCACACATTACCAATGCAATGTCATTGGTGCGTAAAAGTTACAAAGTTAGTTATTAAGGAACCTTCCGAGTGACCTAGAAGGATGAAACTTTAGACACAGACACTAGAGGTGTATACCAGTGTGGGAACACCGGCATTGCTGAGTTACCTCACCCACAGGAAGCGGGTGCACAGGGTCGAAGTAGTGTTGTGTTTCGTCACGCAGGTCGATGGTGCTTGGAGCTGAAGATGCTGCAGGCGGCTCGATGTGAAGAGTTCCGGTGGATCCAAGGGTGGATCTGAAGAGGTGAAGACCTGAAAGCAGAGGGGACAATGTTCAAAGTCAGTAGCCAGTGACTACCGTGGAACCAGGAAGGAACCAGGCGATGTCGGGTGCAAACAGGGGATGTCATGAAGATTGTCTCTGCAGCCACATGGACACGAAGAGGTCAAGGATGTCCAGGAGTCGGTCACGAGTTGTCCCACGTAGGCTCTCGCTGATGGTGGTGTCGGCAACTTGATTGGAGCAAACAGGCCTTGGCTAAAGCAAGCCACGCAGGAAGTGATTCAAGCTTCTCACTCGGACCAGCAAGGTCAGAGCGGGTGCTCCTTTTTAGGGGAGCAAGGGCCAGTCTAGAGCAACCAGACCAGCGGTGTAGTTTGTCGTTTTCGTTGCCAAGATGGCCGCTAGCCACATGGCAAGTGGCCGGGATGGCGCGTCGAGTGGCACAGTGCAAAAGGGCCCCACGCAGATCGTGGAGATGCTAGGGGGCTGATCTTCGGTGCAAGGGCTGCTCGAGGTTGGGGCTTCTCAAACCCCAAAGCACAGCATAGAGGGTGCCTCGGGTGCTGCGCAGTCAGCTTCTCGGCGGTCTTTCAAGAGGTCCGGTCCCACGTCTCTCGGTGCCTCCACGGGTCCCTTCTTTGCAGGGACTGTGGATCGGGCTGTGAGAAGTCTAGGAGTCTGGGTCTTGTCAGGCTCTGGGCTCGGGCTCCAGTGGGAGGCGGCGGCAAAGCAGACATTGAGTTGCTGGATGGTGCCTGTGTTCACAGGGTGGCCACTCCTAGGCCACAAGGGAGATGCTCTTCAGTCTGCTGTGCAGCAGAATGTCGAAGTCCAGTCGTCTTCTTAGTTTCAAGTTGATTCAGGATGATCTGAAGTCTCAGGACACAGCTCCCACTCTTATTCGAATCTGGGGGGCCGGATCACCTACTAGGTCCCTCCTCTGGGTGGGACCAGGAAGGGGGGTGGTTACACCCCCTTTCCTTTGTCCAGTTGTGCGCCAGGACTGGGGCTGGAAGGCCCCAGCACCGGTTTGAACTGGCCTATGCACAGGGACACCTTGTGTGCCCCAGGCATGTCTGATTCTATTCAGCCCTGTCCTACCCAATACACAAAATCCTGTCTGGGGTGGTGCTAGCACCTCCCCAGGCAGGAAACCCTTTGTCCAAGCTGCCCTCGCTGGAAGGACTCCCAGCAGCAGGAGGTCAGACTTGTGTCTGTGGTGGCAGCATCCGTTTTGTGCTGCTAAGGCTCTGTTTAACTTTAACCGGGGTTCAGGTTAGGTACATGTCGTGTCCCTCTAGAAGGGTGGAATGCTACCCCCGTCGCCAGAACTGGCGAGGGGGTAGTATTCCAATTTGTATGACACCTTACTCGACATATTTTGATAAAGCCAAACCAAAGATAGCATTTAACCGCGAGGTTCATAATGCACTTAAGAGTATATGGTAGGGCAGTATCATGAAACAGCTAAAGGACATGGTTCCGAAAGCTGCAGACAGGCTCAGCTCATGCCAGAGCCCTATCTCACATATTCCCCAGCACTCTGCCTCCAGGATTGATGAGGCCTTCCATAGGAGTGGCTGATAGGGACATATGTGTCCATTTTAGGTTAGGTATAGGCATACTACACCTAAGTAAGGGGTGATTACACCGACTTACCCCAGCTGAGTGATCAGCCAGTTGTGTCAAATATGGAGGCCAGGCCAGGGGTGGCACAATACATGCTGCAGCCCCTGGTAGGCCTTGGAAGCACCTATGCCCTGGGTACCTGGGTACACTGTTTCAGGGGCCAATAAGGTGAACCAGTTCCAATGTCGTTATGCACTTAAAGTGCATGGGTAATAATTTAGAGAGAGAACAGCAGCTGTGGGTCTGATTAGCAGGCCCACAGCCACATTAAGTCATAAACCAGTGAAGCAAAAAGCAAAAATTTGGGGTGACCATAGGATAGCAGACCCTACTCTCCTACAGATACAATGGAAAAATTCTCTTGCTGCAGAAGACGTGAAATACTATTTTGACCAGAAAATGAAAAAACTAGAAAATCTAGAATATGAAGAAGAATATCCTCTGCCAATCGAAATTCTGCCTCTTGAACAATACACATGTGTGATCTATATGGACAGATTTGCACAACACTACGATGTAGAGAAAAAATCCTACAACGCAGCGTGCGCGATTGTTAAAGATCGCTGGCACTTGGGTAAATTCAGACCAATAATTACCAAAACTGAATCACTCAGAAACTGCTCAACTCAGCGAGCTGAAATAAGATCTTTAAAGAAGGTGCTTGAAAATGCCGATCGCGAATTCCCCACACTAATAGTGTGCAATTCGCATTACTGCGTCAAATCTTACAAGAATGACTTGTAGAACTGGGTTCAAAACGATTACAAAGATGACACAGGTGCCACAATAAAGCATAAAAAGCTTTGGGAACAGGTAGTTCTTTTGCAGAAAGAACTACAAAAGACTCACGTGATACATACACTGAGTCATCAACGTGATGGCGTTCACGTTGCAGGGAATTCATTGGCTTACAGAGCCACAGCGGAAGCAGCTCAACCGGCTTTCGTAGCCACAAAAAAGCGTTCAGAAAAATACATAGACTGGGAAACAATGCTGGCGGTAAAAACGTATTTGCAAGGCGACTATGCAGCATTACCTATGAACTATCCACTCAATTATACATACATAATTGATGCAAACTCCGTTCCTTTTGCTCGAGTCCCTGGAGTGGGGCATGGAGTAATTCCAAACACGAACAGGAGAGTCTTTTTAATAGCAGACGCACACATGGGATTGGGTCTAAGGCACCAAGAGATCTTGAAATCTCTTAAAGAATTACAATCAGAATACTGGTGGCCGGGAATGAGCCTGCAACATAACAAATTTGCAATGGGCTGTCAAAACTGCAACAGAGATCGCAGTCACGAACCGACCGCAGTATTGCCAGGACCCTTCTTTTAGAAAGCATAAGGCTATCTATAGGCAGAAATCCAATAGGAGAAATGCGTCCCATTTATATTTAAGACTAGATTCACTTAAAATGTAGACACCAGCGCTCGGGTGACGCCAGAACTGTTATAAAAGATTTGCGAGTCTTTATCGGCACATACGCAATTGGCATGCTACATTCTGACCAGGGTCCTGCGTTTAGCTCTAGGGCTTACAAGGAGGCCATGGCCAGCATGGGCATTGCATTGCGGTACTCTTGTCCATTCCATCCTGAGGGAAATGCGGTAGTGGAAAGAAAAAAACGGGACATAAAGCAATCTATAACGGCGAGGGTGTTTGGAAAGGGGCGACCGCTCGGTCCCCCCGAACGTATGGATGGGTGACCCGAACCTCCCGGGAAGCCATTTTGGGCGGGGTGGGCGTAGCCCGGCTGGTATGCCCAAAGCGGCGTAGCCGGGGCGCGCCTTCCCCCGCCCGAGAGGGGTTGTCCTAGACACCTCGACGGAAGACCACGCCCCGTAGGCGTATTGGGGACGGGTACACGCCCTCCCGCAGAAGGATAAAGGAGCGGGAACCCGGAAGATTGTCCTCTTGTTCCTCGGAATGGAAGGCTGCACCCACTCGTTGCTCGTGAGCCCTCGACGGAACAAGCAGCAATTTTGAACGTGGTAATCCTGTTTTTTCTCTTTCAGTTTCGACACAGATTTCAGGACCTCGTGGATCGACCAAAGGCGGAGGACTCGAAACCATGCCTAGCAAGCAAGCAGGAAAGGGTTCCGAGATGGAGAAGGTGTTACTCCTGTTGTCAAACCGGATGGCTTGTATTGACCGAAAGCTCGGTCAAGTCCAATCGCTCGGTAGAGGTTTGGCGGAGGTGAAGAAGCAATTGGCCGCATTGAACGACCCAGGTCAGCCGAAAAAGGTAATAGGCCCGGCCTTGCCGGGAGTTGCCCCCAAGGTTGGATGGAAGAGGGTCAAAGAGAGGGCGGTTTCGGGGGGGTCACGGTCCCAGAGGTACCTCCCATCACCCCCCTTATACCGGCTGAGAACCCAGAGTTAGGCCAGCCGATCCCAAGAGTGATCACCCCTTCCGAGGACGATGAGATGCCCCCAGAATTGGCCGCACAGTTGACGGCATGGCTGAAGACAAAGGTGGGGGGCACAGTGACCCTGGGAGATCCGGCCGAAGATGCCAGGGTACTAATAAAGCAGTTACGGCAATCGAGAGATGCCGCAAGGGCGAGTGTTCCTCTTGTTCCCCCACAGGTGGCTCCTGGAGTACCAGCAGCTGGTCAAGAGAAGACGGCGGCAACAACAGCCGATCCGGGTAAGCTCGCATTGCCGATGGTGGGGGAGGGCTCGATACCCTCAAGGCGGGAAAAGGTTGCACAGCACATTCCCATGGCCACGAAAGAGTTAATATGGGGAGACAAGTATGTCAACATGTTTTCATTGTTAACGGACCATCGTGAGATGGAGTATGCTAAAACGCAGAAAGATTTGTGGCACCCTAGTGTCTGGCGCGCCAAGATGGCCGAGTTCAGGGTGGACGAGACAGTGACGAACTGGGTTAAGGCCTTCTCTATATTTACCGCAGTTATGGGGGAACGTAAACCTGAGGTTATGACTGAGTTGGTTTGCTATCAGAATCGCATTATGGATTTTTATTCAATGTATGAGGGGGAAGAATGGAAAGGCTATGACATGAAGTTCCGTAAAGCAAAGGAATATGATGCTTCTTTGTCTTGGGATTGTTTGGACTCGGTGTCATGGCACAAGCAACTCCTGCCAGGGGCGATAGGTACGTCCTCGCCAGGCGGGAGCGGGTCCGGAGTGGTCCGCCAAAAGCCCGGGGTGCCCTTTCGAGCAGGGACAGGCGGGGGTTATCAGCCTAGAGTTGGCGGGAATGGCGGAAAAGGGGGGGTCTGTTGGGGCTTCAATCGAGGCAACTGTAACAGACCACAGGGGACATGCAAGTTTAAGCATGTGTGTGCCGGCTGTGGGAATTCCTCACACCCGGAAAGTGCATGTAGATCAAAAAATGGCAGGACGGGAGGAAAAGGTGGGTCTAAGCAGGAGTGAGGTGGACCTTTGTGACCGATTGCCTACACCCGTTGATCTCATGGTTATGATTCCGTGGTTAAACAAATACCCTGATCATGTATCCGCTGGGGTGTTGAGGAAGGGATTCTTACATGGCTTCCACATCCCGGCGGGGGACTTTTGGGGGTACTCCTTTTGTAGAAACCAGTTATCGGTACGACACAACCCAGGCGTGGCAGAAAAGAAAATAGCAAAACAGGTCAGTGTGGGGCGAGTGGCTGGCCCCTTTTCTTGCCCGCCGGTGGCCGAGTTCATCTGTTCCCCGTTAGGGGTTGTCCCGAAGAAAGATCCGGGGGAGTTTAGGCTCATACATAACCTTTCTGCTCCTAGGGGTTCCTCGGTGAATGATGCCATTGACCCAGAAGTTTGTTCAGTACGATACGCATCGTTCGACGATGCCGTGGCCATGTTGAACCACCTAGGCCCTGGGACGCTGATGGCGAAATGTGATATCGAATCAGCATTCCGGTTGCTGCCGGTGCACCCGCAGGATCAGCGCCTGCTAGGTTTTACATTCCAGGGAAGTTATTACATGGATAAATGCATGCCCATGGTTTGCTCCATTTCATGTGCATATTTTGAGATGTTTAGCTGTTTTTTGGAATGGGCATTTACAGAGGCTACAGGACATAGACATGTTATGCATTATCTGGATGACTTTCTGTTTTTGGGGACAGCCGGGGATACGAACTGCGCACAGGCGCTGTATGATTTCTGCATCCTCATGAATGAATTTGGTGTCCCATTGGCACCAGGTAAGACGGTTGGACCATCTACTTCACTGGAGTTTCTGGGAATTGAGCTCGATTCTGTAGAGGGGTGTTTCCGATTACCAGTTGAAAAAGTGATCAAGTTCCGGGCTTCCTTGATGCAATGCCTGGGTGGGGAGAAAGTGACCCTGCACCAGTTACAACAAACAGTGGGTGAGCTTAATTTTGCCTTGAGGGTGATTCCTATGGCCCGCCCGTTTTCGCGCTCTATCGCGCAAGCTATGGGAGGTCTCAAGGAGGGTCACCACCGTACGAGACTGTCTGGAGAGGTTCGCCAGGATATGCGTATTTGGTTGGCATTTCTGGCGGACTTCAACGGTCGAGTCGTCTGGAACTCCCCGCCAGAGTCTTCGGAGGAATTAGGTCTATGGACCGACTCGGCAGGGAGCGTGGGTTTTGGCGCCATCTTAGGTGATCGATGGTCGGCACAAACATGGCCAACATGGTGGCACTCCAACGGTCTCACAGGTAACATTGGGTTCTTGGAGTTATTCCCCATCTGGGTTGCTCTGATGACATGGGCTGACGACTTCAGGGACCGCTCAGTGGTGTTTTGGTCTGACAATATGACTGTTGTCGAGTGCATTAACCAACAGGCAGCACGCTGCAAAATGATCTTGAGATTGTTGAAAGAGATTGTGCTACTTTGCATGAGACTGAATGTACTGTTCAGGGCGAAACATGTGCCAGGTGTACTGAATCATGCGGCTGATGCACTCTCTCGTTCACATATACAGGCATTCAGGGGTTATCTGCCCACAGCAGACCCAGAGGCAGCACCATTCCCAGAAGCAATGTGGCTAATCGGTGCCTCGGATTACAAGACCTCGTGGCAGCGAGTCTAGCCTCCAGGACAAGGAAAGCATACGAAGGAGCGTTTCGTTCCTATTGCACATATTTAGGTCCCACAGGGAGTCAGAATTGGGGTCAGGAGGAATCCTTCCTGGGGTACCTGGTAGCACTACACAGGGAGGGCCGATCAGTGGCAACGGCCGGTAGGCATAGGGCGGCCATTTCCTTCATGGCCCAGGTACACGGCATAAAAGACCCTACAGGTTCTTTTTTGGTGAAGAAAGCCCTTCGCGTCTGGCAGCGCCTTGAGGGTTGCAAGAAAGATACGAGGCACCCGATTGGCTTAGACAGACTGTCTCTGCTTTTAGCAAAGCTGGATGAGACGTGTTCCTCCCATTACGAAGCAGTTCTGTTCCAGGCAGCGTTCACATTGGCATTCCATGGGGCCATGAGGGTGAGCGAACTTGTCGCAAAGAACAAGAGAGATATGGAGGGAGGTTTGTGCAGGGATCACATCCAGATAAGGGGTGATTCGATGGTAATCATGATAGCCAGGTCCAAGACCGACCAGGGGGCTATGGGAGATAGTGTTGTTGTGCAGCGCAGCCGTGGGTCCCCCATCTGCCCGTTGAAGTGTGTGGAAGACTATTGGCGCTAAGAGCGGCCGCTTGGGGGGGGAGCTTGCTCCGACACAAGGATGGCACCCCACTGACGAGATTTCAGTTTCAGAGGGTGCTAGCACTGGCAATCGCTGACGCGGGCATGGACCCGTGCGATTTTGGGACCCACTCCTTTAGGATAGGGGCTGCTACTGAGGCTACAGCCAGGGGTCAGAGTGGTGAGGAAGTGAAACAATTGGGCCGTTGGTCCTCGAATTGCTTCAAGAGGTATGTGCGCTTGCACATGTTGTAAGTGATCAATTGACATGCACTCACGTTTTCTGTCTTTTGTTTACTTTGCAGTTTCGCGAGCCTGCCACGCAGGGCGGAATTGGAGGTCGACCCAGCATCAAGAGACCAGCGGTCAGAGGTCACCGTCTGGAGAGAGAATGGTATGGGTCGTGGGCCACTCATACGTGAGGCGCGCCGGTGACGTATTCAAGGAAGGTGACGCGATTCACGCACCTGGGGAATACGGGTTCAGAGTGGCCTTCCATGGGAAGGGTGGGCTCGTTTTTGACAACTTCGAGTCATTTTTCGAGGGACTTCTAGGGCGGCATAGGTCACCGCCATCTGTAGTCATAGTACACCTGGGAGGCAACGACTTGGTGGCACTGGGTAGACGAGTGTTACTTGAACGTATCTTGTCTGCTGTTAGCTGGTTGGCTAAAAGAGTCCCGGGGTGCACGATTGCCTGGTCCCACATGATTCCTAGAAGGAGGTGGCAGGGGGGCCTTTCTTTGTCAGCTCTGAACCATTCAGTTAAACGGGTCAATAATAAGATTGGTAGATTGTTCCGTTCTGCACAGTTGCATGTCATTCCTCATGGGTGTATCCGGGGTGACCATATGTATCTGAACGATGGGGTTCACCTGTCCGGGGAGGGGAATGATTTACTCATAGGAGACTTTGTTGCATGGCTAAGAGGTTTGAGGAAGCATGACCTATAGGAGGAGTAGGGGGGGACCGGATCGTCGGTCAACTATCCGGTCTGTGGCGGTAAGGTCATGATCGGTGAGCAGTAATTTCAAGGTCCCTAGAGTGGGGCGCCACCCACAATGGATGGGAGCGCCCGGGGGAAGACGGCCATTGGCCCCTTCCACGGGGAGGCGGCACCCACTAAGGATGGGGCGCCTATGGGGAGATGGCCATGGGCCCCTCCCAGGGGGGGAGGCGGTTAGATGCCCCTTCTTACTAATTTCCCGGGGGCCGGATATCCGCGACGGCGGATAGAGAGTGTGGGGTTGGGGGGAGAGTCCACGCTGTCCTTCCTACAGAGACCTCATACGGGAACTCGGACGACCCTTAATATGGCGTCGAGTAGAAAGGGGGCCCCCACCACGACAAGGGAAGTTACAGTTGGCAATGAGGGTAGAGCCCTCTGCGCATGCGCCGCTCACACAGTGAGGGCGGGAGTTTGGTAGTAGGGATCTGACACCGGTTAAGACCTTGCCGTTGGCCCTTAATGCTAGGATGTACAATTTGAGTTAGAGTGTATGCATTTTCAGGATGTTAGCCAAAAGTACATGACTGCATCGAAATGTAATAAATGACAAATTGTACATAATGCATAATGATGAAACTTTTATTTAATGTTTTAAATTTTGTTTCATATTTTAATAAATACGGCCGGGAGGGTGACTCCCTCCCGCCTTCCAAAAGTTCAACTATTGTCCGACTTCCCATCCTTGGGGATATGTGTTGGGAGGGGGTGGCGGGCATCCCGGCCATATGGAAAGGGGCGACCGCTCGGTCCCCCCGAATGTATGGATGGGTGACCCGAACCTCCCGGGAAGCCATTTTGGGCGGGGTGGGCGTAGCCCGGCTGGTATGCCCAAAGCGGCGTAGCCGGGGCGCGCCTTCCCCCGCCCGAGAGGGGTTGTCCTAGACACCTCGACAGAAGACCACGCCCCGTAGGCGTATTGGGGACGGGTACACGCCCTCCCACAGAAGGATAAAGGAGAGGGAACCCAGAAGATCGTCCTCTTGTTCCTCGGATCGGAAGGCTGCACCCACTCGTTGCTCGTGAGCCCTCGATGGAACAAGCAGCAATTTTGACCCACCCACCAGCCCCTTATAGCAAATGTCTAGAGGAAATAAAGTTTTGCTGAGTGATGAAAGTATAGGCCTTCTTTTTTAAAGATTTGGTTTGCATTGGAGAAATGTCTTCTTGCAGGAAAGATCAGTGGATAACACAGTAAGATGATGTGGAATTTTTTCTTTTTAGTAGGTAAACAACTGTCGTATTTATTTGTCGGGCGGTAAGGTCATGATCGGTGAGCAGTAATTTCAAGGTCCCTAGAGTGGGGCGCCACCCACAATGGATGGGAGCGCCCAGCGAAGACGGCCATTGGCCCCTTCCACGGGGAGGCGGCACCCACTAAGGATGGGGCGCCTATGGGGAGATGGCCATGGGCCCCTCCCAGGGGGGGAGGCGGTTAGAGGCCCCTCCTTACTAATTTCCCGGGGGCCGTATATCCGCGACGGCGGATAGAGAGTGTGGGGTTGGGGGGAGAGTCCACGCTGTCCTTCCTACAGAGACCTCATACGGGAACTCGGACGACCCTTAAGATGGCGTCGAGTAGAAAGGGGGCCCCCACCACGACAAGGGAAGTTACAGTTGTCAATGAGGGTAGAGCCCTCTGCGCATGCGCCGCTCACACAGTGAGGGCGGGAGTTTGGTAGTAGGGATCTGACACCGGTTAAGACCTTGCCGTTGGCCCTTAATGCTAGGATGTACAATTTGAGTTAGAGTGTATGCATTTTCAGGATGTTAGCCAAAAGTACATGACTGCATCGAAATGTAATAAATGACAAATTGTACATAATGCATAATGATGAAACTTTTATTTAATGTTTTAAATTTTGTTTCATATTTTAATAAATACGGCCGGGAGGGTGACTCCCTCCCGCCTTCCAAAAGTTCAACTATTGTCCGACTTCCCATCCTTGGGGATATGTGTTGGGAGGGGGTGGCGGGCATCCCGGCCATAAGGTCCGGTGATGGGTGGGTCCAACATTTAACAAGTAGCCAACGTAGTCTTAATAATCTGCCAAGAAATTCTCTTAAAGGTCTTAGTCCGTACGAACTATTGTTCGTTACTAGAATGCATATCCAGGACCTTGATAGTCAAACTTCAGTGGTAAAAGAAAAATGCTTTGATATCAAAGACCGTTTGGCTGTTTTACAGGACTTAAACGAAACAAGACGAAACCTGAGCAACGTAAAGTTAAAGCAAAGCCAACAGCCACTGAAGAAAAACCACCTGTCCCAGCAAGACCTGTCTGGATTCCAAAGATTGGGGATCTGGTCAGAGACAAGATCGCGGTAAAGAAGGAATTTGGGCCTTCTTACAGAAAAGCAGTACCTGTCTTAGCTGTCAGCGGAACAAGATCAGTTGTACTACCGCCCCTTGCTGGTAAAAAGGAGAACCGAGTTGTATCAATCGACCTGGTAAAACCACAATCATGTGGCCAATAATAAGTAGTAGGCCCAGTGGACTCCCAAGAAATAGCAGAGTACCAAAACTTGCTACAATACAAGAGGTTCAGACTGAGAGACTAATCACATTCGATAAACCTGCAGTAAATAAAAATGGACTATCCAATAATGCCATGGAACTTATGCCTCTTGAAACCCAAATTGCAACAGTTCATCAAGAAACACCAGCCTACAACGATGTAGCCTCAGACTATGCTAATGAAACAAAGAAAAATCCAAAAGCAAATAAAAAACCGGAAGCAATTCCAACAATTGACAGAACAGCATCTGGCTACTTCATCAATTTTCGAGGACTTTTCTGAAGATCCAAGCAAACCTGAAGAAACGCCAGCAACAAAAACTTTAAAAGACAAAGTAACTGAACTCATTCATCAACTCAAAGAAACGTATGTGATTTCTCCATGGATTGAATTTTGGATTGTGTTAGGTGTACTGTTCCTCCTGCTTTGGCTCATCATGGTTCTTTGTTTGGGAAAATTCATTGAAGGGAAATACAGTACAATGGACACAGCAAGTCAGAACATCAATTTGGTCCTAAAGCCTCACAAGTCATCTCACATCGAGAAAAGAGAACTATCATCAGTGAACGTCACAGCCAATCCAATACCCGGTGGGGTAGCATGGGACAGAACTGAATATGACATTTTTGGCCCAATTGAGCTCTTGAAATATCCACACCAGTTTAAGGTTTCATTAAGTGACTTTGTAAAACCACATACTTTTTCTGATGATTGGGACTTTGAAAATATAAATAATATGATGTCAGATTTAGTAATGTCAGCAAAATTCACAGAACATGATTATTTACAGGGTTCATCTAATTATGAAGAAATGTACTGCTATAATCACTTTGGCCATCACTATTTGCATAAATCTGCACAGCCTAGAAATGTTTTTAGTTATAATCAATGGGAACATTGTGCAACTCCACCTAAAAGCAGCTCGAAAACATTCTATGAGAAATTCCCATACTTCTCAGGGTTTAACACAAGTGATGCAGAAACGTTTTATTTTAAAATGTTAAATAAGACAGGAATGAAAACAATGCTGACAAATACTAAATTGATCTATTCTGAAACAATTTATGAAAAAATGATTACATTTGGTTTTGAATTTTGGAAAAACAACATTGAAACAAAAACCATCTGGGGTTCAAAAGAATGGCAGGTCCTAGGTTTAGAAGCATTGTTTAGAGCCTGCATGATCCCAGAACAAATAATATTCTTGAAGGACACCATTCAACAGACTACCTGTCTTGGCCTAGCCAAAATTAAAGACTTAAACAAACCGTCTATTCCAAAGCCCATACCTGATATTAATAGCACTACTGATATGGAGATAGACGTATCCCATATTTTATACCAAAACAGAACACATCCTGATTGGAAAAAATGGTTGATCTGGCCCATAGACACAAATAACTGTCAAGATAGATTCCTGAAGAAAATACAGGGGTTCAAAATGACCAGGCCAGACCCAAGATACACCCAGAGACAACATGCAGGGATAGTTACAACATACAGTGTAGGGAAACTCTGCCTCGAATGGCTACAGAAATCCACACTGGCTGAAATTAAGCAACACTTGACTTTGCTTAAAGACGGTGCTGACTTGCGTGATTTCATATTGGGACCACGCAAACAGCGTCAAAAATGTTTCATAGCGGCCGGTATATACGCTGCGTACAACGAAGCTTGGAAAGTAATGCAAATTGAAACAGCAGAAAAAATACGAGAAATTGATCGTATTCATTTGGAAAAATCACTTTCTGTTGTGGACAATGGGTTAACGACTCTGCCCTCCCGAATATATTCACTGGACAGTATCGTATCATCTGCTATTGATATAATAGAGCAGGACTTACTAATGTTACAACATGGTCAGTCCCAATTACGTTCTATTGTACATCTTGGCTGGACGTTGCAAAATCTGCGTTCAGGCTACGTACCATGGCGTTTAATCAACGTAACGTCATTATTCTCTATCTTTAACCTTACTGATAAACAAATCAGTTTGGCACAAAAAGGAGCAGACTATATAATTCTGAGCATTGAAAAACTTGAGAGATTACCGTTGACAGTGTCAGAAAGACATGTCATTGAATGGATAATACACGGAATCATCACAATTCCGAAAAAAACTTTCCAGTTTAAATATTGCCAAGAATATATACCAGCAGGCCAGTATGAAAGGTTGGGTAAAGGGTACATCAAGTCAACATGGAAATTACCTTATACACACAAATGTTACAGTGAAAAGAAAAAGCATGTATTTCTTAGTGGTAAAAATTGTAAAAGGTCACTAAGCGGTACACTCCTGTGTCAAGGCATTAACCTGCATGGAGCCTGCGAAGGGTCTTCAAATAACTTTTCATGTCACCTGCACGGCACTCCTGCAACACAGATAGAGCCATTCTTTAGACAACTCTCTAACGGGAGCTATATTCTAATAAATGACCACAGCTGTTGTGTCATGGTGCCAGGGAAAGCCTATCTCGTAAGCGTGAGTTCCATGGTCACTTGCTGTATGCAAGTATTGTATCCAAACAGCAATCCAGATACGGAGGCGGCAATATGGCCTTGTTTGAATATCTCTTCTATTCAAATTGATACTTTAAGCAGAATGAAGTCTATTCTTTTACAGACAACTGTGCCTTTGACCTCGTCCAAAGAAACGTATGATCTGCAAGTCGCAAGGACAACGGCAGAAATACATACCCTTTTATCAATAAATTGCCCAGCGCATTTCGTAGAAATGCTAAGCCAAATCCTAAACATGTCAGATAACAGTGGCATCGCACATGTATTTAAGACAATTTTTTCGGGACTGTTAACACCCTTTCAAACAGTTCTGGGCATCTTCCCCAATTTTGTCCATTCTGTCTTTGGCGGCCTACCTCTACTTTTGGGACTCGTAGCAGGAATTTTATTTTTGATTCTTCTCTTCCGATATGGCAAGCCAAGTCACAGACAGTACTCCAGCAACGATGGAAGAAACGATCCTAGCTATACGCTATCGGGACCGCATAACTAAAGTCCTTGTATTAGCCCGGCTAAGAGATCTGAATATGACCTGGTTTCTTTCATTTAGACCTATCTGGCAAAATTGCATCTTACCTGTGCTTCGATGTATGCTATGCGGAGAAGAATACGTGTTGGATGTCTGTCTTACACTACCATCAGCAGCACCAATGGATACAGATACCTTGCTAGGTCCTGCAACGGCTCATGCATCGTGTTGTCCCCAGCGGCTACCTATTCTGATGACAGCATTCGTTGAGACTTCACCACTACGAGTATGTGGAAGTGGAGTACGAGATGAGAGCAGCATCACACAGGTACAACCTTCAGTGAGCATTGCTGATCCTGACATCGATGATAGCAATCATTCTCACGACTGCACTGTTGGAGCATTTTCAAACTTGGTCGAACTTTCACCTGATGCTGTAGACCAATTTTTTGCGAGTCTGTCTGAAATGATGTTCTCCCCTGAACAGAAAGAATAACTTTTTAAGCAACAAGCACACAGCGTTCCCTGAACTCTGAATTCGACCTTCAGCTTTGAAAAACAAAAGCTACTGAAAACAATTGGAACTATTTTTCCCCTTTAGAGCGAAATTATTTTTTTCTGAATTCCAAAATATTTACCTTTTTCTGGCACAGCATACTCTGCTTAAAGTAGAACTATTCTTAGAGAACAGAGCTTCTATTTTAGGAACTCTAGAGACAATATTTTACCTCAGCCTCTAGCACATGTACAGCAAATTTGTATTAATATGTGAAGGAATGGTCTCGACCTTCTCTTCTGTATTAAAGAGCCATTTCATGTGTAAATTTTCGCAATTCATTCAGCTGATATATATATGCATTTTTAACTGAATGATACCACTGCTTGAAGAGCGTACAGTACCAATACTCATTTTCGTGTATTTGCCATATACCATTTCAAATAGGAATTATGTATTTTGGGGTGGGTTGGAAAATACATGCACCATTATATGTTTACTATTGCTTAGTTTTAAGTAATGAGTGACATTAGATCATGGAGTAGGTGTTGTAATTCTATCTAGGCCCCTAATTCGTAATTCCTGATTTATGCCCTTATGTGGTTATAATAAATAATATCCTTATAAAGGCATAAGAATCAAATCCATATTTAGTGGTAGCCCATGCAGTCGAAATTAAGCAAGGCTACTTCCCCAGGCTCCTAGAGAGTACAATGAGTTCTTTAAACAAACCAAGCCTCCAGCAGCCCGGGAAATCCCCCTGCTCTTGTTTTGATTTGCACAAGAACTCCTAGAGTCAGAAAGAACTGTTAGTTCTTGGTGACGTCTTATGTCCAACCTTACGTCAAACCCGGCACTTTTCAGGTATAAATATACCAACGTTGCCTTGAGCAAACACAGGGTGGTTGCCCGAGAGCCCAGCTGATGCGAGAGCCGACGGACGCCACCCCTCCCTTTTTGACGCACTGAGAAAGACGCTGTCTTTTTCTCCAGCCGAGAAAATCTAACTCCGGTGTTTTCAGCCGCCCTTGCGGGTTGCTGGGATATCGAGTTCTGAGAGAGAGATACCAGACCTCCTGCTTTCTATTACCCAGGTACGGAGCTGACTAAATCCTTAAAGAGAATTCTTGATTCAGATTCTTGGCAAAACCAACTTAACTTAAACTGCTACTTATTTACTCCTTCCAAAGTATTAGGCTTAGGTCAGGTACACCGGGGTAGGCGTATTTAGAAGCACCAGTTGAGTACGTTAGTCAATGTATATATGTATGTATATATTTTATCCATTTTAAAGTATCATATGGCTAAGAAACCATATCAATGCTTTTACAGTATTATTTCATAATACTCCTTTTACTGTACACACTTTACTTTATGTAAGTATTGCAATTGTGGCAATTCATTTCTCTTGCATGAGAAAGAAGACTGCTCAATAAATAACACCTTTTATTGAAAACGCCCGTCTCTATATTTCTCTGCACTCTGGTGAAACTAAGTATGCACGATTGACTGAGTAAAATAGCTGTCTATTGTTTTCACACGACTCTAGAGATACACTCTTATTCTGAGGGAGCAAAGTTGTCATGTTTATGGTTGTCAGAAGCTAATCCCTTCTTGTCTATCCAGGGAATTTAAACTCCTCCTTGTTTATTCGAGAAAGTTTCTAGTGACCTCTGAGCTAGCTGGCAAAACTAATTAAGTCTAATATAGTCAGTAGAGACCTAGTCGACCTCAGTCCTACGTCTACACTGCTGTTTATAATATTCCAATGCGCAGAGCCTATTGGGAATATAGGAACTACACTGCAGGTTGCCTGAGTATTTGTATGGGTGCCTGAGTGTGTGTGTGGATGGATGGGAGGGGTGTGACTTTGTGCATAGATGTGTGAGTGCTTCATTCACTGGGTGTATGGGTTCAAGAGTGCATGTGGAAACAGCTGTTTGGGTGGGTGAGTGCGTATATGGGTGTGTTGGTGAGTGAATGGATATCTCAGTGCTACATGTCCAAGTAACCATGTATGTAAAACGCAGTGCATGAGAGAGTTGGATTATATAAATGTCTGTACATGAGAGTCAGTGATTGTGAGAGTGGCTGTATGGATCAGTGTGCACTTGTATCAGTGATTGTATAAGAGAGTAAGTATATGTAAGTATCTGTATGAATAAGTGAGGTTGTGTGTGTATAACTGTATAGGTGAGTAAATAGAAGTGTGATTGATTATTTGCATGACTGACTAGATGTGTGATTAACTCTGGATGAGTGGCGGTTTTTGAGTGGTTTTGTATAGGTGTATGAGTGCATATAATAGTGTTGTATTGATGAGTCACTACATGTATGAGTGACTATATGGATGAATGAGTAGATGTGTGTTTAGACCTAGGAATCAGTGAGTACGTACGTAGTAACTAGTATTGACACTGCATGTATGAGTGACTATATGGATGAATGAGTAAAAACGATGTGAGAGTGTAAGAAAGAGAATCCAGTGGCAAAGTGAGCAAGGGACTCACGTCTGAGCATACCCTGCCACCTTATGACGAACAAAGCGGTACAAAAGGGGATTCAAGCAAGCCTGGCTGAAGACGGCTGTAATGCCAGAAATCGGTCCTCAGAAGCTTGTTTCCGGTCCAGGGAAGGCATGGCTTGGCAGTTCGGGCTTGACTGTTCCCATGAGGCACAGGGTCAGACTGATTTGCATATAGCCATGTCTGAACTGGGGTGGCAGAGTGGGCTAAAGAACGGTGATGGATCAAGCCCAGATCTTTTGACTGGGTGTGAGTGTTTGATTGGTTCAGATGCTCCGTCCATCACCACCCCCTTTTGTACCGTAAAAGTCAGAGGAACACATTTTTTAAACTGTATATGACAGAAAAGGCACTACAAAGGTCCACTCTATATCAAAAACTAAAGGTGTACTTAAAGTCTCCTGACTATGTTTAGTGACTCCAGGGTGAAGTACAATCATTGGCAGAATTTGTTTAGATCAGTCTGTTGAAGTTAAAAGGGCAGGCCTGGTCGGAATTGGCATGGTACACACCTTAATCAGAATGGGATTCAATAGCTGTGAAGGTAAATAGAGTGATGAATCCATATCTGTATACAGGCAGCTTAGCAATATAGGTTGCAATTGATTGGAATGTTGAAACATGCTGCCACTCTACAGGTGAGGCCATACATGATTTTTCCACAGATCACTGATGGTGTGATGGGAACATGTTCAACTAAAGCCAATGAGATACCCTTCTGAATCACTCATAGCACCCAACAGTTACATGCAGTAAGTATTCATATTTCATCCCAGGAAAAGCATAAAGTACTGTCTATGTGTCTCTCAATTGTGCCCTCTCCATGGTACTTTGAGAAATGTTTTAGAAAACTTGTATATCACACTTTTGTTTTTTTCTGTGGCAGTGCTACTCAAATTCTAAAACAAATTAATGGACAACAAATAGATCCACTAGATCAAAGGGAGAAATTGCTTTGAAAATGTGAAACAGTTTCAGAATTCATTTTAAGGAATATAGTGATGTGGCTCACTTAGCAATTCGTCAGAAGCATGCCACAGTGTATCACAACAAGAGATGAATAGAATTAACCAAAACAATAACAGAAATCTATACTTCAGTCAGTAAAGATACCCATGGTGTGCTCCCACCAAAGCACTTGCTCAAAATAAAGGCACAAATTAAGAAAACCCCAGGCATTAAGTGAAACAATAGGAACATACATTTAAAGAAATATGAAACTTGGACTGGACTGGCACATCAGAGAACCAGGTCCTTCTAGCAGGGAAACTCTTAGGAGACAGGGTCTTAAGAATTTGGAGCTACAAACTAAGATTCTTTATCTTAAAGATTACTATCCTTGATATTCCAGGAAGAATGGAATATCACAAACCCAGAGAAATATTCAGAGGAAAGAGCAAATTAACTCAATTTCCATCTTGAAGACTGGACCGACCTTAACACAGCTACCCTTGTTGACAACCTTGGAAATCTCAGATTAACATACTGCATCAAAGAGCTCACACACTCTGGACACATCCTAGAATCCCAACCTCACATCTTCCAACAACATTATGATCAACATTTTAAGACCATATATACAAAGAAAAGCACTAAGAATGGTATTGGAACAATACGTACAATATCCAAATGGTGAGCACTTGTTTTATAGAGCACAGTTCATGTTATTTGCAGAGAATATACAGTCAAATAATCTTCAAATACAAATGATTCACAAATATTATTCTATCAGAAATCAACAGGCAACACGTGTTTCATCACTGTTTGACTTTTCTAAGGCATGAGAATATATAATCACTCTATTGGGAGCAGCACAATCCAGAAGTAACACGTTCTCACAGAGGGTAGCACTTCCATGGAATAAAGTGATAAACCAGACCTGATCAGAAGCTGTGCAAGATGGTTACCGATAATGAGAAGGAAACTGTTGGAAATGGGATTTCTAGTAGGCTAAGGCCTGAGCCACAGCCAGGTTGAAACCATCACTCTAGTCAGGGCAAAGGAGTTACACGCAGAAGATAACCCCTGCCCACCCCCCTTGGTAGCTTGGCACAAGCAGTCAGGCTTAACCCAGAGGCAGTGTGTAAAGTGTTTGTGCAACACACACACAGCAGCAACACACTAGGCACACCACAAAATAAACTCCACACAAGGTTATATCAAAAATAGTCTTTGTATTATCATAAAAACATTAGAATCATAATCACACAATCTACACTGTGCCAACTGGCACTAGGCAATATTCACAGGGGATTATATACAGGACCAGGCCAATCGGGCTATGGTCAGAACCATCAGAATGCAGGTTGTAAATATCAAACACAACCAGTAACTACTGGTACCATAATGACATAAGCATTATCATATTAGCTTTAGACACCATCGAAAAGTATCATAGCATGACATCAGGCATAAACACATTAGGCCCAAACCTGATTAGCATAACAGATTACGCAATAGGCCTCACCAGCATAAACACATTATGCAATAACCTCATAAGCATAAACACATTACGCTTTAGGTATCACCAGCATAAACACATTATGCAATTACCTCATAAGCATAAACACATTAGCTTAAATACCATGGGCATAAATCATATTTTGTCCCCATCATAGTAGACATAAACACATTATGTAGTTCCGTAGAGCCTGGCACACTACCAATATCACCAAACTATCCCTAGGCCAACTGGCCTTTCTCTGGGGCTCAAATGCCCTATGTCCAAATTGCCAGAGCTCATTCAGGACCATCCACTGGTCCTCTGGCTGCTGAAAAGCAAGGTGCCCCAAAGTCCTGGGTTTGCAAATGCACTGGGGGCATATCGTGAAACTCACCCCTTCCTGGCAACAGAAATGGCCCCCAACAGATGCAGCTGCCCGCTACAGCGGTGCAGCTGAAGAAACAAACAAGCATTGGAACTCACTCTGCCTCGTGAGCCCCACTGGAACTCTAAAATAAGATGGCCCAAAGATAAATGGCACTGGCACCAACTGTGCCTCTGGGGTCCCCGCTGGGACTTCCAAACCAAATTGCACCGACGTGGCAGCTGCCCACTATCCGGTGGGGCAGCTGTAGCAAAATGAGCCCTGGGACTAACCGTGCCTTGGGAGCCCCACTCGGTGACACTTAAACAAAATACCCCTCTCTTGGCAGCTGGCCGCACTGTCGCGGTGCAACTGGAGAAACTCCTGAACTGGCGCTAACGGTGCCTGATGGGCGTCATGCACTGGGGGGCAGGGGGTGCATCTCACCCCCTCCTTTTTCAAACCAAACCCCCAAATCCAGCCACACTCGCCGGGCTCTTCCCCCGCTGCTGCTCATGGCCCCACAATGCTGGATGGCAGCCCCACTCACCGGGGCAGGCTTGGATGCTTCGTTTGGTCTCAGAAAGGCCTGCGGGGCTTCCCTCACTGCTCCAGTCTGCACTGGCAGATCCACAGGCACCGACAATGTGCCTTGACAGGTCCTGCTCTTGGGACCTCTTCTAACTTCATCCGGTCCCTCTCCTGGGACACAGGACTTCGACGTGGAGCCTGCAAGGTTCCGGGACGTGTGAGAGGCCGCAGGCCCCACCCACAACCAGGCAGTTTTGCTCGACTTCTGGGTCACACTGGCAGCGGCCCGGTGGCACCTTTTCTCGGCGGCTCCTCAGTGCTCGGTGGGCACTCGCTTGTAACTTGAACCAAACGCGGGGTGGGCACCCACCAAGGAGCACACAAATGCAGGGTGGGCACCTTCCCTCAAAAATAAACACTAGTGCAGGGTGGGCACCTGCTTCCTTGGTAAAGATCGGGGTGGGCTCCCCCCTTACCGGCACAACATGGGGTAGGCTCCCACACTAAAAGCACACAAACATGCGGGGTGGGCTCCTGCTCCGCCACCAGCAGCAAGGGGGAGTCCACACACCAGGATTTCCCAAGCAATCTTCACAGCAGCAACACACTTCTTCTGGAATGAGATAAAGTGCTCTTGAGGTGCTAAGCCCCTCAAAGTTCCTGGGGTAAAGCTGGGCAAGGAATCTAGCAGGCAGGAATTAAAAGTCCTTGGGGCTGGGGACACCCCAGCAGGGTGCAGCCAGGCAGGCCAGCATGCAACGACCCCCAAGAAGCTGCAGCTGGGTCCCACGGTGGTTCCTCCTGGCAGAGTGCCCCCCCAGCCTAGGTAAGCACAAGCACAGCTCAAAAAACATGGGGTCACAGCCCATACATTTATAATCACTTTTCCTTTGTCTGCCTGGGCACAGGGCTTGGGGGAACCAGTCCCAACTGGATCTGTTTTTTTTTGGAGCACTCTGTTTACAGGGCTCCTCTTCCCCTTTGTCAGGTGGGGGCTCGGTGATCAGACACACCGCAGGGGGCAGAGCCAACATTGTACAGGCTAGGCACAGACCTATTCAGGGACTTCTCCTCCCACTACTCCAAATGCAGATGTCCCATTCAGCCTAGCGCTTACGCAGCCTGCCCCTCCTGGAGTCCCATACACCTCACCAGCCCCTGCCACTCCAAAACCAGACATGCAATGCTTATCATGCAGGCAGACACATAGCACACAGAAATTCCCACTTATAAAAATGGCACTTCTAAAATAGGTATAATAAATCTTTGCACACTGTTGTGTAGCATTTATTATCATTATTCCAAATATAGCAAACGTGAGCATGCTGCTCCTCTAATAACAGGAATTACCACTCAAACACTTGTCAGGGAATCCCAATTGCATTCCTATGAGATGGCAGCCTCACAGCTTGGAGAAACCAAAATGTCTATTTGTCACTACCAGGTCATGGCACACACTTAAGGTACATGGCCTACCTTTTACCTACAATGCACCCTGCCCATAGGGCTAGCTAGGGCCTATCTGAGGGGTGACTGACATGCAGTAAAAAGGGTGGTCATAGATATGGCACACACTTTAGGTGCCATGACACAGCGGCAGTAACACTGTGTGCACAGACCCTTCAATGGCAGAGGCCTGAGATAGGTTTGCAAGGATACTTTGGTGGGTGGCGCAATCAGCGCTGCAAGCCCACCAGTAGCTGTTAATTTACCTGGGTATATGAGATACCTCTTTACAAGGGACTGACAGGTAAATTCAATTGGCCAAACAGGTATAGACCAATCTCACAATATTTACCACAGAGAGCACACACACATTACACTGAACAGCTAAAGTGCCCAGAGTCCTTAAAACACCAACACCATGTCAAGAAAAAGGCAAAGAGAAATGCAAAAGTTTAGGGATGACCCTGCAAAAAGGGCCAGGTCCAACAGAAACAATATAATATGGAAAGTACCATTGGGTCTAGATCCAAATGTGAAAAAATTCGGCAAGTAAGTATAAAATCACTAATTAGTTATTCAGGTCCTGGCAAGAAAAACATCAAGAAACCATGTTTTATTCCAGACAATAAAGCGAAGCCAGGTCTGGTGTCAAGATATGAAGTATTCTAATAAGCTAAGGAGACCATAACAATCTCCAATCAGTAAAGTGGCAAGCACTGAGTCTCCATGCTGCCTGACTCTTCCTCGTCAACATACCAAGACCAATACCATGAGCAGACCACATCATAGTCAATTTTACAATGAACATCCATCAACCCAGAAGAGCCCCACAGCGAACTCAGCACACTGACACTGGAACAACTTAACAGGGGTGCACTGGTGGGCAGTCCTAGAAAAGAACAAACAGAACCTATAGGCATCCTGGCACGCAACATTAAAAACCTCAACAAGTGGATCACCAACTACGCCAACACTCTGGCCCCCATGAAGTGAAGCCACACAGCAAAAACCAGAACACAAGCCGGTTGGTGCGCAGAAGACCTCAAAATGACCAAGCGCATCTACAAACAACTGGAAACAAAATTGAGAACCAGCAAAGAGGAAGACAAAAAAGCTGCCTTCAAAGCTGCCAAGAGGATACCTACTCATCTGAGGAAGGCCTAGTCAAATCAATAAATTCCAGTTCCAACAGCACAAAGACATCTTTGCAATCATCAATAATTTCACCACATTCACAGATTGACACCAGACATATCAACCCTTTCAAATTTCTTCTGCAGCACAATTACAACCATGTACAGCCACTACTTCCAACAACCAGAACCTCTGGCATGCTCCAGGAGTCTCTCAGTGATAAAGGATGTCAACACAATCACCACATGGGATACCATTAGCACAATGATGAAGACTATTCGCTCCTGGGCCCCATGGACCCCTGCCCCACTGCACTTTTGACAAAGGAGGAATCCCTATCAGTGAGGCCCTCAACCCTATCCTCAACACCTCCATCAGTACTGCCACAGTCTTGGAAAATATAAACAAATAGCTGTCAACGCTCTCCTACAAAAAAACCTTTGTTGACCTGACCAAGCTTGCCAGTTATTAACCGATATCCCTCCTTTACTACCCAGTCAAAGTTCTGGAAAAAGCATTCAACAGATGCCTCTCTGACCACCTCTCCAAACACTAGCTAACAATCAGGATTCAGATCCAACCACAGCACAGAAACTGCCCTTATAGCATCAATGGATGACAACCAGATGATCTTTCGCAGTGGGGGGGGGGGGACTGCAACAATCATACTTCTCGACTTATCAGCAGCCTTTATCACAGTCCAGCGTGCCATTTAATCCCACGGCTCCACAAAGCAGGCATCCAGGGACTAGCCCTCAAATGGATCTGCTCCTTCTTCATCAGAAGAACCCAAACCATAAACAAGTCACTATACACCTCTGAATAATGAGATCTTATTTGTTGACTACTGCAGGGATCCTCGCTCAGCCCAATGATCTTCACTATCTCCAACACCCTGCCGGCCCACGTCACATAAACTCACAACATTAACATCCTCACTTACGTTAATGACCTGCAAATAATACTGTTCCTTAAGGACAAATCACCCAACACCAGGAACAATTTCACCACATGAATGACAGAAGTAACCACCTAGATGAAATCCAATTGCTCAGTGGTCTCAGCCTATTCCATTAAAAATTAATGGGGCGCCCAGTATCTCATATAACCTGGGGTATTATGACAGTATAAGCTAATAGTTGGTTCTGTTGAGCAGGACGGAATTTCTTTACTGTTTGTATTGGCCATGATCAGTAGGAAAGACCAATCACTGGTATATACTTAACATACCATACAGGCAAATGGACAAACTGAAATTGACACAATAAATTCCAGAAAGTGGACAATATATTATTAGTCATATACAGTATCTCACATTATGTGCACAATTGTGAACAGGTGAAAAAGAACCATACATAAAACATTTACATAGATAAACATGTGCCATCCAATATACACAATTTAAAGCTCAACATTTACAATACACAGGGGGAACAAAAACAAAAAAAGGAAAGAGAGAATAAGAATCTTCAATCAGCATCCTCATTAACTTGGCCCATTATTTAGCACATGTAGCCTTACGATTAGGCATCACTAGGTGAAGAGTTTGTGTGGGATGTTTTGTTCAGTACTTCGACGTTTTGAACCTTAAATTGAGAGTGTGAGTGGAAAATATCTCTGCGGGTCTTCTTCAGGACTGGAAAAGTAATGAGGTATAATGCCTGTGTGGAAGCTGTCTATTTAATTTACAGCTCTGGGAGTTGTGGAGACCAAGATTGGGTCTGCTCAGGGTGCCAGAGTGGTTGTACAGGATTGATATTACCTTAAAGAGGTGGCGCAGCTTCATCCACCCTTGTGTCTGCTTGATTCAGATATATAAAGATATTTCTGGGAACAGGTAACTTAAAACCCCAATGTCCTTGTAATGGCGGTGCAACAGCATCCATCCACGCCCTTCGCTTGACTACAGTGAAGGGGAAGTACCCACAACTGTGGTTCAATAGAGTGTGTAGTGTCCCCAATGGGAGGTTGTCGTGCCGAGCCCTAATTATCAAGTGAGCGTTCTAGTTGGATCGCCACTCGCCGGTGTGGCATTAAGAAGTGGCTAGAGTCGAGAAGGGGCATATTAGAAAAATGGCAAAGCTCGGAAAAACTTGTATACATAGGGTAATAGAAGAGATAACTCTGGTAATGTAGAGGATTACTGCATAAATGTCAAGATAAACACCAGAGACTACAGCAGTCATGTTTTTTAACATGATAGTACAGTTCATATTTGTGGACACTGCACAATATTTAAGTGAGTCAAAATTAAGTCACATTTACATAGTAAACAAAAATATGTACGCATTAAGTAATCAAAATCACACTGGTGGCATAGTTAGGTGGTTGCTGTCGTATATATACTGGCTTGAACTGTGTTTACATGAGTCAGCTGTTGAATCACAGATGGGCAAGGCATACTCTGGATGGGAAATCACATTGGTGCCATTATACATCATTGTTGGAGTAATATTAGTTAGTTGGAGTTGAGATCGGGCCGTAGGTTGAGGTCACAGGTTTATTGGAATCAACTTCTGGAATTTATTATGTCAATTTCAGTTTGTCCATTTGTCTGTATGGTATGTTAACTGTATACCATTGACTGGTCTTTCCTACTAATCAGGGCCAATACAAACACTAAAGAACTTCCGTCCTGCGCAACATAACCAACTATTACCATATACTCTCAGCCTATTCAGGACACTTAGGATGCTGAAGAAAATCTAAAAGTGGCTACCAGACAACTACAGGAGCACAACCACCCAAGCCCTCATCACCAGAAGACTAGACAATAGAAACACCCTGAGGCAGATTTACAAGAAAGTGACACATCTGCAGAGATGTTTCACTTTCACTGCGCCACCCTGAGAAACCCTAGCGCCACCATGGATGCGCCACATTAACAATATGGCGCCCCATGGCGCAAGGATTGACAGATGCTTCAGAAAATCCAACGCATCTGTTGAGGCATGAGTCACACATTGCCAGAGTCGTGTCGCAAGCATGTCGCAACTCCAGCAATGCATTTTGAGGCCTATTCCCACTATACTGTGTCACTCCTTACGCCTGCTTCAAGCAGGCGTAATGTTTTTACGTAGTGGTGTCCTAGAAGTGACACAGTGAATTTTTGTAGATTTCACTGCGTCACATTTACAAGGCTTTCCTGCATGGGAATGCCCACCCTGCCTACATTATACCTGACGCAGGTATAATGGAATCAGGGCTTTACAACATGACGCATATTCCTAGATTTTTTAGGCCACCGCTACATCACAAAAGTGACGCAACGGTGGTGCAAAAGTGTCGCAAGGGGCTTTTAAATCTGCCCCCCTGTATGCAGGGATTACCAACCAGCTTAACACCAGACTACAGACCTTTAAAACACAGCAGTCAGACTTGTCCTCAACCTCACATGCCTAGCCCATATCACATTTCACCTTAAGGAACTCCACTGGCTCCTGATACACAAGCTCAAACACCTTAAACTCCTTACCCCCGCATTGGATGCTCTTCACAACACTGGCTCTGCCTCCCTGAACAGCTGAATTTACTTCTTTAAACCTTCCAGACACCTCCGCTCTGCGGGTCTCTCATTCTTACAAGCACAGACATACACAAAAGCAGAGTAGGAGCTGCAAGTAGATGATTACCATGCTTTTGAGAAAGCCCTCAGGTCCTTCCTTACACACCAGCTACAGAGCGACTGGATACCCTCAAAGGTGAAAAGCATGAGCATGCTATAAGAGCCTTCAGCCTTGTTCCTCTATATGGTTATGGAACTCTTCGGTGACTTGCAATATCCTTATGATGTATAGCAGGGGGTACTTTATCCTTTTTGTAAAGCACAATAAAGCTTAAATAGAAGTTATCCCAAAGCTTAGGGGCCAAAAAGGAAAATAAAACAAAGTTCTCTGAACCGTATGCAAATATTTTGTTAAAGGAACTGCAAGTAAGAGAGCCTCTACTGAATTCATAAGTCAATTAGGTGTGTATCTCTGGGGCTTAGAAATAAAGATCACTGAGCCAAGTTGATGAGAATCTCTGTGTGAAACAGATGTGCTTTTGAACAGCACTCTTTACTCTACTGAAAGCCAGTGTAGGGTGTCATGCAATAAACACACTCTATGTCCATGATTTTGCGTAAAAGGGCATTTATTAGGACAAGGTTGCAAACTCTTACTTTGAACTTTTATCAACATTTTAAAAAATAACAGTAAACATCATCAATACAACACTCCCATCATCCTATAGCCATTCACATCTCTTTCCAAACCTCAATCCGCAAGTTCTCATGCCTTGCTGTATTCTCCCCTCTTCCACTCACTGAGCTCCTTCCATTTATTCAGACTTGCCATTTTTCCTACAAAACCACCACCAGTGAAAATCTTTTCCTGCTCAAGAAAAAAACCCACACACTGTCTTCTGTCACCGGTGCTCCCTCTTCCCCCCGAGGGATAGATACATCCACATGTGACTCTCCAGCCTGCCAAGATACCAATTATACCCTGCAACCCGTCCTAAATCGACAACAACGGTACGAACAAACACCACACCAAACCCCCCATAACATATAGGAAGGGTGGGTGTTCACCAGACAAATTCACACGACCCTCCCGGTTTTGCTAGGAGTCAGAAAGAGGCAGGAAAACCCCTTCCTGACTCCTTATATTCTAAAACTACTTAACCCACCCCTTCCCCTAAATTAACCTATTTCTACACATTTCCTGTCCCCCCTTGCATAAAGCAACCCAAGGGAAGACTAGGTCCCCCACAGGGGGCTTCATTATAGGTGACTGAATCATTTCATTTCAAAACTGAATTCTGACTGCCCAGGTCAGAACCCAATGCAAACAGGATGGTATGTAACGTTTACAACGAAATTTTTACAACGCACTACCATTACAACGCAGGCATTACCACGCATACCATTAAAACGCATTGTGCTGGGGGGCGCTCTAGGATAGGTAATAAGTTTAATTTTCTATCCAACACCTTCCCTAGTGTCCACGGGGACTGGAGTTGGAATAGAAAATTATACTTACCACTATCCAGCACCTCTAAGCGCTATGCGTTGTAATGGTATGCGTGGTAAAAACCGCGTTGTAAAGGTATGCGTGGTAAAAGTATGCGTTGTAACGTCATACATCCAAACAGGATATGTGGTTTAGATGGTAAGGTGAAAATATTATCACCGCTGAAGTCCAGGTGAGAAAAAACGTAACCTAGACCACTAGCTTTTGGACCTTCTTTGGCAGCAAAGGAAGGACTTTATGGAGCATTCATAAGTAGAAAAAGCAAGATGCTGAAACTGCATTGACTTGCTCCTCTAGTGTATGTTAATTATTTATAATGACTTCGAATTTGTTTTGGAGAGGGTACATGTATAGAAGGTCTTCATTTTAGAGAAGGGTACCAGTTCAGGGTGTGGGTGGTAGATCCAATACTTTCTCTTAAATTCTCAAGCATACAAAAGGTGCCTAGTACTGCACTCGTGGTAAATCTGGTATGGAAAATGGTTTGTTTAACAAAAATATAGGCTGTTAGACACTGGGGGACATATTTATGAGCCCTTTGCTTTGCTCTTGCACCAACTTGGTGCAAGGGCGACACAAATGTAAAATGAAATTTATGAAGCCATACTTCAATTCAATCTTGAGTACTGTAACACAGCACAAATTGCTGTATTGTATTACTCTGAACCAGGTAGGCATTTCCATGCGTGTTGAGTGGGTGTTTTCATGCAACACCCATTGATTTTGATTCATTCCCAGATTTAAAATAACAGGTTTATTTCTACCTATTGCTTCCTCTTTCTATGTGTGCTGCATGCTGTAAGGGGAAAACGTAAAAGAAAATTGGGTAACCCAGTAGACCCTGAGCAATTTAAAAGCATTAATCTAGGAAGTTAGCTGTAAACAATCTAACTCTATTGTATCCACAGGATAACAGTGATTATATCTCAAGCAGGTCAAAAGAGAAGAAAGCACACAGGAAAACCTATTTGTTAGAAACTGAATTTTATCGGATTAGATCAGCGTATGGGGATACATTAAGACAATGATCTCACAATATACAATTATGACCAGATAAAACAAATTAAATGACACATCAGTTCATAATCAAGACATCAGCTCCTATAAATCAACCTTGTCCAAATAAGGAACACCACCCTAGTGAGGATAAGTCAGATACACACCCTAAATTGACCTATGCTCACCCTCTGATTACTTGGCACAGAGCAGTCAGGCTTAACTTAAGAGGCAATGTGTAAAGTATTTGTAAAACACTTAATTTACAGTAACTCAATAAAAATACTTGAAACAGACTGCACACAGGTTTAGTAAAATTAACAATATTTATCTAATGAAAATAAGACCAAACAACACAAATCCAATAATAGAAGTCAAAATGGGAATTTATAAACAGTCGATGTGAAAACAGTGCTTAGAAGTCACTAGCGGTCAAAAGGGACGGGTGCAAATTAATTGCTCAGGATGACCACGATGGAGCCCAGGCTGACTACTGGGCCCAGACAGGTCCCGCTTAAGAAATAACTAGGATGGAGCTTTTGTCGACGTCGAGAGTCTACTGCTTCATCATCCAGTCAGACAAAGAGGTTCTGCTTCATTGTTGAGCTCTGTTGATGTGGATGCAATGCATCATTATTGAGCCATTCAGAGTGTTATCAGTGAGCCGTACAAGCTGTGGATCCAATGTCGTCAGGCAGCCTCTGAGATGTTGTTGAAGGGCTATGCGGCAGAAAGTCTCATGATGTCAAGGCAATGTGTTGGTTTTTGAAGAAATCACCTACAGAACTCATTTCTGAGAACCAGGATTGGAGCAAACTCCTCAAGAAAGGGAAGGACTCACAGATTGCGGAGTCCAGCAGCACCAGCAAGTTTGCAGGACGTCCATTGTGTTGCTGAGACTTCAGAAAACAGGAAGCAAGCCAGCAAGCCCTTGGAGTTACTCTGGGTTCAAGTGAGATGGGGCCAGTCCTTGTCCGCAGCAGGCAGAGATCAGCAGGCAGCAGTGCACCTCAGCAAAGTAGAGAAACAGCTCCTCGGAGCAGTCAGTCACAGCAAAGTTTTTGTATTGTCAACGCTCCGTCCATCATCCCCTTTGGTTTTTCTTTAGTCACAGCAAAGTTGCAGTCCTTGCAGCACAGCAGTCTTTACTCCAGCAGAGTTCTTCCCTGGTCCACGAGAGTACTGATTTGGTAGGGTCAGAGTTCTGGTACTCATACCCAAAAGTACCTTTGATGTAGGGGGTGACTTTGAAGGACTTCTCTGAAGTGCACAGAGACACCTTTCAACTCAGTCCTGTCTGCCAGGCTATCTGTGGGGTGTAGCCTTTTGTGTGAGGACAGGACACAGCCTATTCAGATATAAGTGTGAGCCACCTTTCCCCCTTCCTGTCCATGAAGGCTATCAGAATGCAGATACATGCAGATGGGTCCTCTGTCACTACCAGCCCTTCTTGTGTTTGTTGCAATTTAGAGGGTATGAACAAAGTGTAACTGTCAGCGAGCCCAGACATGTACTGGAGACTTGCTAAAGGCACACAGGACAATATTAAGAGCAGATGAAATGCCCACTTTACACAATTGCCATTTTTAAAATGTGGATGTTAATTTAACATTACCACTAGATATGATTTATCACCACCATTCCAAAGATATTAAACATGATGTAGCTACTGCTTTCTGGTCAGGATTTACAGTTTATAAAGTGTTTTAAGGAATCACCCGTGCTAGCCTATGAGAGGAGTTGGCCTCACAGCAGTGAAACATTAATTTAGCTGTTTGTCACTGCCTTGACGTGACCTTTAAAAGTACATGTCCATCATTTTAGTTACACAGCACCCTGCCATTAGGGGCACCTAGGCCTACCATAAGGGTGACCTGTGTGTAATAAAAGGGGAGTTTCAGTGGTTTTAAATGCCAAATCAAGGTGGCAGTAAACTGCACACACAGGCCCTGCAATGGCAGGCCTGAGACAGATTTAAAAGGCTCATTGTGTGGGTGGCACCACCAGTGCAACAGGCCCACTAGTAGCATTTACATTACAGGCCCTGGGAACATGGTATACCACTTTACAAGGGACCTACAGGTAAAGCAAATCCACCAATTAGGTGTATTCCAATATTACCATGTTTAGGAGACAAGCACTTGCACTTCAGCACTTGACAGAAGTGGTAAAGTGCTCAGAGTCCTAAGGCCAACACAAAGATTCAGCAGAAAGTGGTTAGAAGCAGGCACAAAGTTGGGGAAAGACCACCCTAAGGATGACAGATCTAACACCCTAGCAATACTGAGTTTAGGCAGTATTTGCCTGCCAGACTATGGGGGTTAAACATCTATACAACTCAGGGACTGAATTAGAATTTGGCAAATCGGTTACTCCATCACAAATGTGACTGATATCCCATCCGCCCTATTACAAGTGTCAAAGGATATAATGGACTCATAATACGGCGGGCGGGATATTAGTCACGTTTGGGGCAGAGTAACCTGGTCTGCCATACTCTAAATCAGGCCTTTATTCATTCTCAATCAAAAACAGAGAGGGATGAGGAGAATTGGGCGAGGTTCACCCTCCTATGTGTTTAGAGTACAGCAAAAAAATCTGTAGATGACGGATGAAAACAACCTAACCAATGAAAACGGGGGGTCCACCAATTGCGCCTCTGCTAGTGGAAAAGAGAATTTATTTTCTTGAGTCCCCTCACTCATCCAGAGTTGCCCCTAGGTGACATGCTTCATCATTGGGGCCATCCCAAACATCTACTGTTTGGGGCGTTCTGCGACTTGCGGAGTTACGTAGAAGCATTTAGTTTGTGAGAATATGTGTAGTGCAGTTTAGGGGGAGTGGTGTGAGTGACTTTAAAATTAACCTAACTAGTGAGCTAATGTTTTATTCCTGCGACTAGTTGATAAGTATAAAAAGGGGTTAATAAAAGGGAAACATAACTGTTATGTCATTACAATACCTAGTATTGTGTCAACATGTTTCAAGGTATCCCCTACACCTCTTCTCCAGAATAACATGGGGGCCAGTCCAATGTGTACCACTCAGTGCAGGACCTATAATAAAGTGAAATAGAATTCATGAATGCAAACCTATTGTGTGAGCATTAGATAAAATACATACGGTTTAGTCTGAACACGTAGTATCTGTTATGGAGAAGAAAAAGCAAAATGCAAGTTTATACATACTGCCTGCCCGCCGCTCTTGTAGGCAGATTATGTCATTACGCTGGGTGCAAACACAGGTACTTCTGAATACGCTGTAAGTGCCCTTGAAAGTAACATTAATAAGTGCTTAGATCCTGTGTGGATTAATATACCACACCAGATGTCTCTATTGTGAGAAAGCAAGGTTAAAAACACAATTATAACATTCGTGATCATGGACGAAACAGGACACACACAAAATATAACATTAAAATAATTTCCTTTTGAAACCTACATATTTTGTGGAAATAATACACCTCATGGTTTGTCTGGGTGAAGGGGCCTGTAGTAACCCTATAGAATAATAAGAATTCACAAAGGAATGAACCTATAGGAAATTGTGGTAAGCCCTACCTTCTCTTTTGTATGCATTACTCGAACAAGTTCGAAAATGCAGTAAAACGTGGGAAAAAAACCTTTGTTGGTCCATGATCTCGAGTGTTATAATTGTGTTTTTAACCTTGCTTTCTACAAAAGCTTAATAGACAATAGCCAGAAAATAGTTTGTAAGCTGATTTTGGCTAGATTGCAAAATAGAACACATGATGATCATATAAATGACGACATGCAAACTGGATTCTAAAACAAAGTCAGTACCATAGATCAGGTATTTCTCTTCAATGCATTATGTAGGAAGTATGTCACCTTGAAACAAGACTATCTTTATATAGAGTTTATAGATCTGAGAGCGGCTTTAACCTTGTCCCGAAGGGCAGCGTATGGAGGGTTCTGGAATCATATAAAATCCCAAGAGATCTCCTCCGGATTTTGAGAGTCCTTTATGCTGACACGGTTACAAAAGTGAGATGGAATACGGTAGGGAATCTAATGGACAGGATTCCAATAAAACAGGGGTTTAAGGCAGGGATGCGTGCTTGAGCCTACATTATTTAGTCGTTACATCAATGGGTGGGAAAGCGATTATCTAGGTGCAATTTTGCGGGTGTCCCTATCTCACTCCTCATGTTCGCTGATGACTTCCTCCTTATATCTAGAGCCCCTGTGGGTCTACAAACTGAACTAGATTAATCTGCAGCCTTTTGTACTTACAGAGGGTTAGAACTAAATCCATCTAAGTCTGAATACATGGTCGTTAATCCAAACCACTCTTTCAGAGTGAGGATGACCATTGCGGTTGCCCAAATAGAACAAATCTAAAACTTTGATAATCTAGGAGTCAGACTGACTGATAACGTGACCTGGGGCCCGCAATTGGCCAAGAGCAAACCCATCCTTAACCAGAGAGCAATGGCAATAGGGAGAAAACTGAAACCAACGTGTGATGCATCTGTGTCTCCTGCTTTCAAGGTATAAAAAACGATGGCTTTGTCAGCAGCTTCTTTTGGGGGCCGAGATATGGGAATAAGCCAATTTATCCACACTAATGTTGGCAGAAAATAAATTTATAAGAGAACTATTCAATGTGCCAATGAGTACCCTCCTCCTACCACTAAGATCTGATCTAGCACTTAACAGTATTCACATGGTAATTGCTTTAAAACCTTTGCTGTACTGGGGGCGGCTCTTGTTAATTGTGGAGTTGGCTTCCTATAAGGAATCCTCTAGTTCAATTAATTGCATGTGATATGGAAGTCTGGGGCATATTACCAAGCAATAGCGATAATTATCGCTATTGCTTGGTTAGAGACAAAAATGTACCGCAGAGCTGCGGTGATTTTTATCGCAGATACACCTTGGTATTACCAAGGTTTATTGCAAATGCGATAAAAAACGGCTGCAATGCATGAATATCGCTGAAAAGTCAGCGATATTCATGCATTACTGAGCTAATGCTCTTAGCCATGTTATCCACCGCCCATTGGATAACATGGCTAAGAACTGCTCAGGGCAGGTGTTAGCTTTTGGAGATATTCGCGCTTAGCGCAAATATCTCCAAAAGTTGGTAATAGGAGATAGCGATGTTAGCGACTGTTTCCAGACGCTAACATCTTGGCACGCCCACTTTGCATGTCATTAGTGATAAATATCAATGACATGCAAAGTGGGGCCCAAGATGGTCGCTATCTCCTACTAGCTGTCGCTAACTGGTGTTAGCAACAGCTAGGTAATAGGGAGATAATTTTATCTCCGCTTTCTTGGCTTTTAAAGCCAAAAAAGCGGAGATAAACCCCCTTGATAATATGCCCCTCTGTCCCCAGTGGTTGAAGCACATTAAGAACTTATGTGAAATGGTCAAAATGGGAGAGCTATGGGATTTTCCTGCTAAAAAGCCAAAGAAATTAGTCAGAAATTGGAAAGTAATTACTGGACGAGTGAGGTGATGCAGATCTTGAATGAACATACAGAAGAGAGCTCATCAAGACAGTATTTGTTATATAAATGCATACCTAGTTTTGGCCCTTATATAAACAGAAGTTTTCAATTTCAAGCTAAATTCTTACATATGCAATTTAGGTGTGACGTCTTACAGCTAAGAACATTTACATCAAATTGGGATAAAGCAGGTTGTCTTCCACATAACAAGGGTAATTGCCCCTTTTTTGCCCAAAGTACATCCTACCTCGAAAAAAATGGATTATTGCATTGAGTAAAATCATGAGTGTGAGCCATTGAGGCGGAGTGTTAAGGATTCTAATAGAGCGACACGAAAGGACAAATCGTATCCCCTTTTTACCGATACCAGCGCTGTGCATGGAATATAAGAACAGAGCTGATGCATTTAATTGATTCCTAATTACAATGGTAAGAGTACATTATGACCTGGACTGCATTACCGCCCAAGCCAGTGCAATTGGGTGAGGAGGCAGCTCCTATCACAGTACAGACAATTGTGAGCACTGTGTCCTGAGAGAAAGTGTGCGAGATCGTATTGATATGACTTGTCCTAGAGCACAGCAATCCTAACCCAAAACGATCCTGTTGTTTAAAAATGAGATTCGGACCATTACAGTATATCAATAATCTTGGGGATGTATGCGCTTGTTTTTTAAACTTGCAAACTTTTTGCTGTGAAAAATGTTATCTAAAGTCTGTACATTTTTTTTGTGTGTGGATATTTTATTTTTATACCTGTTCTTAGCCTAAATAATGTGAATATGATGATGAAGTGAAGAAAGTCACGCAGCACATCACTAAGAGATTTTAATATTTGACACCATATTCATATTGTAATCGGCTAAATAAGAGCACTTCTATCTTCTGAGACCTTCTCCTTCTTTGTGTACGATTGGTGTCCAGACCCACACTTTAAGTATGAGCTCATGCTTAGAAACCACAGACCCAAGAGGTTTGTCCACGGACTCTATATGTGTTACCCTGACAGGACTATGAAACTATATTTCACATGGACCGGTCTGTGCCCCCCTCCTTTGACCACGAACAAATATCAAGCATCATGTTATTTTACAGTGAGTCAGCATAAAATACCAGTAGCCACCTAATGTAAGCATTTTCAGTTTTCTAACAATCAAACAATTCTATGTATTTTATTTTTGTTTATTTTGACAAAAACTGTTTGGAATATACTTCTACATTTGCAGGGCTTGAGAATAAAGTCTCAAGTTTAAACTCCGTCATCTCATCTTTTCACCTATTTTAAATCCTTTTTTTTCATTTTAAATTTCTATTCCAATTTCCAAGTCACATAATTTATCGAGCATGCATCACATTCTTAACACACTCAAGGATCACTTTCCTTTTAATTATTCATTTTTCAGTCAAATCGACAATAAGCAAACTAATTGAAGATTTTCTTTTAAAGGCAGGACAACTGCTGGCAACAGATCCAAATTATCAGTGTTTTGTACTACAGCGAACAACAGAATTTCTTCTCCGATTAAATATATATAATGTATTTTAAATTGTGTGAGAAAATCATATTCCTGTTAGGACTTACGAAACAACGAAAGAAAACAGTAATTTGCACCACTCAAAGACACTCTAAAGAAGTGTTTTAATTTGTAAAGTCCTCGCAATTCTCGTTTCATAGCCTTTTTTTAATGCAAACAAAGCTGGTGAGAATAATTTGTAATAAGTTTCCGAGCATATAAATGGTATCCAATGCAGAATCTCTCCCTGTAAATGCCTCACCAGATTGATTTGAACAACCTGCCCGTAGAGGGACTAAAACAAGGTTTCTCGATAGAAACATTAGCTCTCTAAAATCACGAAAGTTTAGTTCTAAAGGTCTACAAACTAGGCCAAGTACAACTATTTCCAAAATTGAGTTGCAGGGCCACAAGGTGAGCAGTCAAAGGCTTTTGAGGGAGGCTGGTTGGAGCACAGAGCCCAGAAGACTCAACAGACACAATAATTTACTATCCAGGCCACTGCTTATTTTTAGGTCTTGCATAGGGCAGCACATTGCGCTGCCTCTAGGAGCCATCAAGTAATCAGTATTACTACTGAAACTCCACCCATTGCATTTGTCTTTGTCGCTTGCCATTGGTGGGATCTGGCATTGCTGTCCTTATCTTGCTCATTGTTGGCTGTTGGTCCGATAAATCACTTCCTTTTTCTTCTGTTTCTGGAGGAAGCAGCATGGACCAACTACAGTTAACTTATGCTGCTGGCTGTTACCTTTTTTATTTAGGGACTACTTTCTTCTTTGCTGCTGGCATTTCCACATCTGGCAGCTTCCTGCACTTACCCAACCCTGTTTATTTAATTATGTTTAATTTATTCATAATTAAATCACACATAAATGATTCAGCCCACACTGAGGCTTGAACCCTATTTTCCCACTCCAAAGTCAGTAGCATTATTTGTTGAGGCACCTCCTCCCACCTTTTGTTGTGTTTGGTTTCTGTCCATCTCAACCATTTTTTTTAATAATTGTATCTGTTTGCCCCTCCATGTGTATACTTTTTATAATTTGTCTCTCCGCACCCCCCTCCGAGATCGCTATTTATCTTTAAATACCTAAATAATGGAGCCCATGCCGAGGTTCGAACCCTGTTCTCCAGCTTCACTGTGTACATCATCAGGGAGGCCTCCGCCTCCCACTACGAAATCCGGCCGCTGTGAAAGGCATCACTTGCACGCCGTTTTCGTTTTGTGTGCCGGCTGTTTGGCCGATGCTACAGGATGAGGGCGGGGCACAGGGGTCGAGCTCTTCAGGGCAAACACAGCTGCACAAAGTCAGAAGGTGTTGCAATTGATGTTTGACTTCCTGTAGACATGCTTTCCACGGCTGCCACTGTAGAAACAACCATTTGCGATGCAGTAGGTCTCCTGTTTGCCAGACTTTGACCTATTGCCATTTTAAATGACAATTAATAAAATCCACTGTAATTTTCAATGCCAATAGGTCAAACTCTCGGAAATGCAAAACCTAATGCATTAAAATTCTTGTTTTGTATTTGCCGTTCAGGGTGTTGTAAACCTGTGTACTTTCATTACTTGCTCATTGGGTGTAATCAAGTTTCAGGCTTCTTGAGATGTACATACTTTGCCATACTCGACTGGATAATGAAATGCCATTTAAACAGAGATCTTCTGAGCATTAAAAACATTAGATTTAATAACGTGTTTAGGCTTAAAAGTAAATTTGCATTTAAATAGCATAGAAAGTCCCGGAACGACAATGGAAAGTTACCATGAGCAAAAAAAGTCCACAAAATCCGATCTCAAGGTGTGGGAAATAGAGGTGCCAAAGGTAAAACAAAAAGTGTCACTGTAGAGACGTACTTCTGCTCTTGTTGTTTGTTTAGAGCAACCAAACACCTATTTTAAAATGAGCAAAAATGTGCCCTTATTACATATGTTGATCTGTGCACTCTACACCTAGAAAGAGAAACCCGTTTTATTGCAGGGTGCAAAGGTACATGGACGAATGACATTGTTTTAATAAATTATTAGTGTCTAGTGCCGTCAGTGATACAAGTCTTGTTAAAAACATTGTTGTGTTTCTATCTAGGACCCTAATTCAATATTCCCGATTTATGCCCTTATATGGCTATAATAAATAATATCCTTATAAAGGCATAAGAATCATATCCATATTTAGTAATAGCCCATGCAGTCCAAATACGGCATGGCTACTCCTCTAGACTCCTAGAAAGTACAACGCGTTCTTTAAACAAACCAAGCCTCCAGCAGCCCAGGAAATCCCCCTGCTCTTGTTTTGATTTGCACAAGAACTCCTAGAGTCAGAAAGAACTTTTAGTTCTTGGTGACGTCTTATGTCCACCCTTACGTCAAACCCAGCAACTTTCAGGTATAAATATACCAACGTTGCCTTAAGCAAACACACTGTGGTTTGGAGCAGAGCGGCTATCTACTTGCCCGGAAGCCCAGCTGATGCGAGGAGCCGAAGGAAGCCGCCCCTCCACTGAGGAAGACGCTGTCTTTTTCTCCAGCCGAGAAAATCCAGCTCCGGTGTTTCCAGTCACCCTTGTGGGTTGCTGGAATATCGAGTCCTGAGAGAGAGATACAAGACCTCCTTCATTCTAAGAACCAAGGTACGGAGCTGACTAAACCCTTAAGAGAATTCTTGATCCAGATCCTTGGCAAAACCAACTTAACTTAAACTGCAACTTACTTACTCCTTCCCACGTATTAGGCTTAGGTCAGGTACACCGGGGTAGGCGTAGATTAGAAGCACCAGTTGAGTACGTTATTCAATGTATTTATGTATGTATATATTTTATCCATTTTAAAGTATCATATGGCTAAGAAACCATATCAATGCTTTTACAGTATTATTTCATAATACTCCTTTTACTGTACGCACTTTACTTCATGATAAGTATTGCAATTGTGGCAATTCATTTCTCTTGCATGAGAAAGAAGACTGCTCAATAAATAACACCTTTTATTGAAAACGCACGTCTCTCTATTTCTCTGCACTCTGGTGAAACTAAGTATGCACGATTGACTGAGTGAAATAATTGTCTATTGTTTTCCAACGACTCTAGAGATACACTCTTTATTCTGAGGGAGCAAAGTTGTCATGTTATATGGTTGTCAGAAGCTAATACCTTCTTGTCTAAATCAGGAGAGTTAACTTTTTACTGAACATTCGAGAAAGTTTCTAGTGACCTCTGAGCTAGCTGGCAAAACTAATCAAGTCTAATATAGTCAGTAGAGACCTAGTCGACCTCAGTCCTACGTCTACACTGCTGTTTATATTATTCCAATGCGCAGAGCCTATTGGGAATATAGGAACTACACTATATGGCGCCCAACGTTTGGTAAGGCGATAATCTAACGCAAGACATTAGAGTAACTCAGTCGTGCTTTTTCACACAGACCCCTTTTTCCCGTAAAAACTCCAAAAGACGTCTGGAGTGGGTAAAAGGTTAAAATCCTCCGGAACTTAGTAGGAAGAGATTCCTATGTATTAGTTTTTGGTTTAGTCAACGTTGAAGGATACAGTGTTCCAAAATATTGTGCACCTAATCTTTGTTTCCCTTGAAACTTGATATGCAACAAAAAAAACCTTTCTGTTAGTAAAAATGACGGAAAGTGACGATGAAAGGGAGCGAGCTAGAATAGCAGCTCAACTCCTAGTGGATGACACAAGTCTCCAAGATGAAGACCCGAATGCTATAATCATTCCGGTAAATGTAAGAAGAACTAGAACTAAAAAACGTATAGAAAATGGAGTAGCATCACGAGGTGGTACAGTCATATTCGTGGTAGAGGCCCATGAATATCGGCAGACAGAGGTATTCTATTCATGGATAAATTTTCCAGCAGCACACGCTGTGACACACGAATTCCACTATTACAAAATAGGGGAACCTCCGGATGAATACGCTCCTTTCGAGGACGTTGAAATCCCACTAACTTACCAAGAGCACCTGCTCTGGTTTAAAGGCACCCTAAAACATCAAAATCACATCAGCAGGCTCGGTCCACTAGGTAGACCAGGAGCCACATGGCCGGTTTTAGCCAGCTACACACCACATCCAGACATTGAAACAATGTCAGACCAGGAACTTTTAGCTCAGCTAAAATTGCTAATTAAAATACATAGACAATTAGTCCAATATGTAATGCAGACTTCAACAGTCCAACCAGCAATAAAAATTCCACAGAACACCCCTCACCAGGGGAACACAAATAAAATCACACCACAAAATATACACTCAGCCATTGGCAAAATACCCGCAAAACGGGAACAAATTCCATTCTGGTTAGCACAAAAAATCACTCAAATAGAGGCAGTATTTCCTGATACTACGCCTACTGAGAAACACAGAATTCTGACTATCTGTCTTCCAATGGGGATCGCACCACATGTGGAGGACTGTGACACTTGGGGCACAGTCTTTGCTTCGATATAAACAAAAACACCTGGTGTTCCGTCCATGGTGGTTATACCAGACGTATTAAGACAGATTCAAAATGAATACGGTCCAGAACCTGCTTTAACTCTGGGTATGAAATTACTGAAAGACTTCAAGCAGGTCTCGGCTATATTATTAGCCAACATAAAAGGAGAAGCAGCATCTGTGGCGATCCGCCAGAAATTGAAAGAAACAGATATAGCAGAACAACCATTTGAACTTGCCAGAATCACAGAAAAATCCTATGAAGAACTAGGTAGAGATAGTTTGGGTGGGAAACCAGTAAAACCCCAACTACTTGAAAATCCTGAAAAAACATTTATTGAAAATAATCGAAATACTCCAAAAAAGAGTTGGAATGGTAATAAACAATCCACTCCCAGAGAAAGACGATTCCAGTCCAGAGGAAGGTCTCCTCAATGGAGAGAAAAATCTCCAGAACGAGGTGGCAAGTCCCCCCAGAGGGAGCCCTCTGAGAAAAGATACAACCTTAGAGATAGGGATAAATTGAGAAAACCTGATAGATATCAAGATATTGATACACGTCCCTCTCGATCTTTTCAGACTTCCTCACAGAAATCGGAAAGAAGAGGACGGTCAGAAGACAAGGAAGAGCACGTCAAGTCCAAAGACAAGGAACCTGCTCATCTAAGTAAAAAATTACAATTTCCAAGAAAGAAGATAGCTAGTATTAAAATAATAAAACATGCCGAGGATACTGAGGACACAACTGAAAAACGGAGAGTGGGCCCAGACAATGCTAGACAGCGCAGCAGAAGTGACCATAGCTCGCAAGATCCTGATGAATCTTCTGGAGACAGTGGACACGAATGAATACATTCAAGTGGAAACTGCAGACACCAGAGTTAGCAAACACCATAAATTATACGAAATAACATTACGTATAGAGGGGGACAAGACTAGGAAAGTAAGGGGTCTCTTTTGAAATAACCTTTCGAAAGGCTATGACATCCTGTTAGCTGAGAAAGACTGGCCACCAGAGTTTGTCAGGGAGTGCCCTCATGGCAAAGAAATGATTATGCCTGCCTTCTCAAATCATATTCCAATTCATAAAAAATATACACTTGCAAGAAAATGGGCAGTGGCCCAAGCTCCTGCATTATATAAAAATCATGTCGGATGGGATGAGGATTCGCCTCATCACAAAATCCAGTTAAAAAATCAACCCACTGCACAAAGGCAGTACCCAGTTAAGCAAGAAGCTAAAAAGCAAGTCAGGGAGATCTTAGATCAACTTGAATATCAGGGTGTGGTTCTGAAAATCTGGACCCTGTTGTTATCCCGATATCGAGGTCCAATACCTGTGTCACAAAATATCAACGTACCATGACGAATTTGGTATCGATGAACCGATAATGATTAGGACATCATTCCTATGCATTTACATCATGATCGAGACATGCTAACACCCCCGAATCGTAGTTTCCGTCCCGACCTTAGACTCCATTTTGTGAATGACATCCATCTTGTGTCTTGCCCTCATGATAAGCCAATTAAAGGTCGAGCTTGATCTAAAAGGACACGTCCACCTTCCCTGACTTCCCCCTGACCTGTCCCAACTGACTCCATTGCCTTTAGCCAAACCTGTTTGGGCAGCCCCTCGCCCTGTGGCCAAATACGATAGCATCAATACATAACATTCCTCAAACCATTCACTACATACAGACCATGCTTTCTACAAACATGCACCTGTCCATACTCCTTGTTTATGGCCAGTTTTATGACTGGGTGGTACCTTCCTTTATTGATGTTTCATCGATATCTGATGGGAGTTCCGGGTCTGGCTGGGTAATCTATCACGAACTGGACATCTATAATGTGGGCTTGCTTACATGACTTCGCTCTTTGTAATATTATAGAAATATGTTTACAGCTGTATCATAAAGTCAAGAATTCTTGCTTGCAGCTATTATTTCTGTATATAAGGAGAAGGCTGGTTCTGTAAAAACGAACAGTCTCCTGAGAACACATGACCCGTGCTTGTCGTGCTTCTAGGACACCTGTTACTTGGTAGCTATCAATAAAACTTGATCTCTGACTGCGACTAGAAGACTCCGTGTTTCTGTGGTCTGAAACAAGGGGAACTCAGAGGTCTTCGGGTGTTATTCCCTGGCACCACCGGGTTCCTAAAAACCCGGCACCTCAGTTGGCGCCCAACTCGGGCGGTATCAAGCGGCGACGGTCCGAGCCAGATGTTCGTGAGGAGCTTCGTGTGAAAATTCCGGAGGACGGCCAGCCACTTCAGCGACCCCTGTATGTCGACGTGGTTCCGAAGGTCTTTGCTGCGAGGTTCCCCGCGTCCTGACGGCTACGAAAGACTGCTGCCCTGACTATCGCCTTGTTTTGGACCCAGTGATCCTTGGTAGAGCGAAACGATAGACGAGTCTTCTAGCGACGTCACAGATCTTCAAATACTTCAGTTAAGTATAAGTGGAGCGTCTCCCAGTCCTTAGTTTGTCCTTAGTTTTTGGTATCCTTGAGATACGACTTGATTTGGTACTTGCAAGCCCCAAAGCCGAAGGACTCATGTTTTCACGAGAAATGTTGTAATAGATAATCTTTTGAAGTTTGAAGCTAGACTAGTGAGCGAAGATGCCTGGTTTTAGCAGACTTGGAAACTTGTTTTGTCTTGGTTATAGTAAGGACTCCCGATTAGAGGATTCTTGTCCGGTTCCTCCGATTGGAACTCCAACGTATGAGCTCTATGTGAAGCATGGCGTAGGTCCTACCGTATATAATGAAGTGTGGATAAAATACACCCGTAAGGATGGTGTTCTAAAATGGCCCCAATATGGTAGTTTCGACTCAGAAATTTTAGATAATCTAGAGGTCAAATTGTTCAAGAAGAAAGCCCGGCCGGCGATGTTTGACTCTTTCCGCTTATGGCGTAAAGAGGCCAAACAAAAGGAAATTAAATTAGAAAAGAAAAATAAGAGAGAAAGAGGTATTTCAGTTATGCAAGCCGCGATAAAATTTAAAGACAATGAAGAAGAACAAATAAGTGAGCAGTTGCACAGGCAACGTAAAATGGCAATAGATAAATGCTATCCGGTTTTACAACCTCCTCAGCAAGAAACAATAAAAGAGCGTGAAAAAGATCCATTAATGGCACATCTGCTAAGTTCGCCACCGCCCTATGCACAAAATGCCACAGCACCTCCGCAACCTTTAGTTGCACCTCTGGTAGCTGTTATGCCGGCTCCTTTACAGCACTCACCAGCTGCTCTTCAACTGGCTTCTATTTCTCTGGTGCAGCCTCCTCAAGGCTCACTGATTACATCTATTTCTCCTACTGTTCCTCCTACAACTTCGCCTAGCACACCTTCTATTTCTTCTGATACTCGCTCTACGAATGCTTCTGTTCCTACTTTGCGTGACTCTGTTCTGCCACCAGTTATTCCTCCGCTTTCACCTTTCGTCTGGCATAAAATGGCCAGCATTGCTACTAACATTCCTTCACCACTTTTTAGGTTGCCTAAAACGACCCCTAATACGGGACCAAGACAATTACGAAGCCAAATGCCTGATTATCAAGAGAGGGAATCACTGAATAAGTTAGCACGGAATTGGGCTATGGATACAGCGAGATATGATGTAGAGTCTGTCGTGAACGTCTTCCGTCAATGGGATGAACCGACGCAAAGATATGTTTTTGAACAGATGTGTGTTTTTCTGTGTGAGGATTTGGAAGATAATGGTCAAGAGAGCAACGCTCGAGAGTTGTGCAATGTACGATTTAAATTTGGGGAAAGGCATGATCATAGGTCCCGATGTCGAAAAAGCAGTTGGGATATTATTATCATATCGAAGTACGGGTGGTAATTCTGGGTCATCATCTGAATGTGGTACGTCTAGTAGGAAGAGAGCGAGACAGTACCCCATGAGAGAGGTTCCTCCGGTTTGGAGGGAAGGTGATGCGAATGCAGTACCGCCAATTCTGCCCCATTTCCAGCGAGTATGGGTACATGTCCCCTGGAAAAGATCGGAAGTGTTGGCACTCAAGCAGTCACTACCTGACCCTCGTAAAAATCCGACTGGGTATTATAAGGAGTTATCGCAAACTGCAAGCTCATGTATAATGAATTTAGCGGATGTAGACATGTTGTTTGGGAAAGTTGTTCCACATCCTTTATGGAGCAAAATCCGTCATACGGATCACGATCAGGAACTAGGTGACTCGTGGGCGAACATTGCGACTACAGATGCTAGACAAGTCGGTGGTTTTAAACCTGAGCCGTTAATAGCTGAACTTCCCGGTAGGATTATAGCGTACATGAAAACAATAATGCCTGAAGTGCGCGTAAACTGGGACAAGCTATCCGCATGTAAGCAAAAGAAAGATGAGAATGTGTCTGACTTCTTCACGAGATTTGAGGAAACTTTCACCGATCATAGTGGTCAAGATATGGCTACCGAGGGTGGCCAAAGATTGTTTGTAGACAAGTTCGTACATAATTTGCTTTCTGAACTATGTAACAAACTGAAAGATCCGGAGAGTGCTTGGGCTGTCTCTACGTCGGCGCAGATTTTAGCTACAGCCCAGTACTATGAAAATAGGTGTAAAGACGAGCTAGATAAAGCAGATAAGAAGACGATAGATTTGAAAACTAAAGTTCTTCTCCAGCAAGCTCATCCGCCTCGCACGGCTAGTCAGCCCCATTATCAACAACAACAGCAGTATTCGAGAAACGCGCAAGGAAACGAGTTTTCCCATCAGCGTCCTACGTATGGCCCGAATCAATGTGCGTATTGCAAGGAAGAGGGTCATTTTAAAGGTAATTGTCCGGCCCTTGCGCGACGTTTAAACGGTTCTCCAGGTGTAAGGGGAAGAGGTGTTCAGCATACCCCTAGAGGTAGGGGCCGTGGAAATCTCACTCAGAATACAACTTCTTTTCCGCCTCAGAACTCCATGAACAGCTTTGACCAACAGAATAATGCATCGTCCAAGTCAGCCCAGTACTATGCTGACGACTACTACACCGAACACGAAAATGAGGGTAATGATTGCTAGGACAGCCATGGACAAAGAGAGGGAGTTGTTTCAGTTCCAGTAGATCAGAATGGACCTTATGTCGAGGTGATTACCTCAGGAGTGTCAGAGCCATTTCTGCTGGATACTGGTGCTACAAAAAGTTCTATTATGCACTCGAAACTTCCTGGCGCACCTTTGTCTGGCGAAATGAATGTCTCAGTAGGTTTCTCTGGCGCCCCTGTTAGAAACCCGATCTCTAGTCCTATATCCCTTTCTGTTGGCCCATGCGAATTAGAAGCACCCCTCATTTTGACGACAGGTTGCGGTGAAAACTTGTTAGGTTTGGATTTACTAAAAAGGTTGTATGCGACTTTGTACTGTTCCCCCTTGGGAGTACAACTCACTTTAGGCAAGAAGGTCGTTTCTCAAATGTATTTGTCAAAGGAAAATACTCCAACTGAATTGTTATCACTTCCTGATATACTTTGGGCTAATGGTTCTAATGATGTAGGTCGTTTGGAGATAGCACCGTATGTCATAACTTTTAAAGCCAACGTTAGGTTGCCACGTATTCCCCAATATAAGATATCTGGTGAATGTGAAAGAGCGTTATTGACGATTGTCTATGACCTGATTGATAAAGACATCATCGAACAAACAACAGGAAATGTTTGTAACAGTCCAGTTTTGCCCGTCTTAAAACGTACTGATCCTTCACAACCGCCTGTATACAGGTTCGTGATCGACCTCAGAGAAGTGAATAAGGTAGTTATCCCACAGTTTCCAGTTGTCCCCGACATTACTGCTTTATTGACAATGGTTCCAGCTTCAGCAAATTGGTTCTCGGTGATCGACTTAAAGAACGCTTTCTTCAGCATCCCGATTGCCGAGGAGAGTAGAGATCTTTTCGGTTTCAATTTAGGAGGACGAAGCTTCCGCTTCAAGTGCGCTCCTCAAGGCTACTGCGAGAGCCCATCAATATTCAGTCAGGCCCTGAAAACACAACTAGACACCATTGTTCTACCAGATGGGTCAACTCTGATTCAGTATGTCGACGATCTGCTGATCGCTGCAGACACTGAAGAGATTTGCAAGAAAGCTACGTTATCATTATTGCATCACTTATGTGACATGAAGCACAAAGTCTCTCTCTCCAAACTACAATTTTGCGACAAGAAGTAACCTACCTAGATCACATCTTGTCGAAGGAGGGAAGGAGACTGACACCAGAAAGAATACAGGCAATTGCAGAACTGAGTGCCCCAAGAACACAGAGAGATGTTCGAGCCTTCTTGGGCATTACATCGTACTGTAGACAATGGATACCGAATTTCTCACTACTAGCTAAACCCTTGCTGGCACTACTCTGTAAAGACACGCCCAATCCTATGCCCTGGTCTGAAGATTGTCAGACGAGTTTCCACGAGTTGCGTGATGCATTGTGTTCGGCTCCTGTGTTGGGAAACCCCAACTACAGTAAGCCTTTTACATTATACGTCCATGAGAAGGAAGGTTGTGCATTATCAGTCTTAACACAACACTTTGGGGACAAACAGCGCCCATGCGCGTATTTTTCGGCAACTCTAGACCCTGTGGCTAAAGCCCTACCAAGTTGTCTGAGGGCTACCGCCGCAGCAGCTGTCTGCATTCGACAGTCTGCTGGATTAGTAATGAATAATACTCTGATCGTTATGGTTCCACATGCAGTAGACATTTTGCTAAACAGGACGAAGACACAACATCTTACTAGCGCTCGACTATCGAGTTACGAACTTACACTGTTAGCAAGTCACATCCACATAAAGAGGTGTGATACACTCAACCCCGCCACGCTATTACCCATCCCGACAGAAACAGACGAGATGGATAAACATGACTGCTGTTTTAGGACAGAAGAAGAGACAAAAGGGAGAGTAGACTTACAGGACACTCCCCTTCCTGAATGCAACAATACTTTATGGGTTGATGGTTCATGTTTCAAGCTGCCGAATGGTGATACGACTGCCGCATATGCCGTAACGACATTACACACCATTATAGAGACCGCACGTATTTCCCACCATTCTGCACAAGCGGCAGAACTTATTGCACTTACCAGAGCATGTGTGTTAGCAAAAGGAAAGCGAGTGAATGTCTACACTGACAGCCAGTACGCCTTTGGTGTGGCTCACAGTTTTGGGAGATTGTGGCGAGAACGTGGTTTCCTTACATCACATGGTGCAAAGATACAACATGGTCAGCTAGTTAATGAACTCCTTGAGTCACTGACCTTACCCCTACAAGTTGCCGTTATGAAATGCAGTGCACACAAAAAGATTCAGGACGATGTTGGCCGCGGGAATGCATTTGCAGACAAGGTTGCGAAAGAGACTGCAAGGAACACAATGAGTCGGATGTATGTTGCGGGTCCCGCTAGATGGATTGCTGATGTGGGAATGTGTGAAGACACCATTGAAAGCGTGAAATCTATACAAGCCGAGGCAACTGAGAAAGAGTTGAATGAGTGGAAAGAAAGTAAGGGTAGGTTAGATGCGAATGGTTGTTGGGTCGAATTGTCGGAACACCAGCGATGGCTATTACCTAACGCATATGTACTTGCAGTAGTAACGATGGCTCACGGCATTGCGCACATCAGTTCGAAAGGAATATGTAAACTATTGGCCCCAGTATGGCAGAATAGCAATATCCCAAAATATGCAGAGAATGTGGTCAGAAACTGTATGATATGTTTAAAGTACAATCCCGGTAGGGGAACCCCAACTCCAGCTGGTCATTTTGCGCCTCCAACGTATCCGTTCGAGGTTTTGCAGCTCGATTTCATCCACATGGAGAGGTGCAACAATCTAAAGTATGTGCTCATTGTTGTTTGCGCCTTTTCCAGGTGTGTGGAAGCGTACCCCCTTAAGGACAATACCGCCTTGACAACTGCCAAAGCCCTTGTCAAAGAGTTCTTCCCTAGATTTGGTATGCCTAGAATTGTCTGGAGTGATAATGGAAGTGAATTCGTAGGACGCGTGATGAAGAGAGTGTGTGAGTGTCTAGGCATACACCAGAAGTTCCACGCTGCAAATCACCCCCAATCAGCTGGATTAGTAGAGTGCTACAATGGCACGTTGAAACTCAAGCTAGCCAAGATCCAAGCCAGTACAGGTCTTAAATGGCCTGACGCCTTGCCCCTAGCACTCTTGTCAACGAGAATGACTGTCCATTCCAGATTAGGACTTAGCCCTCACGAGATAGTGTTTGGCCGCCCAGCCAACGTCTGGGGTGTGCCAAGACCAAAGAAACTCAGCGAAATAGAACACCCCGTACTGCTTGACTATTTGTGCGAATTGACAGCTAAATTGCGTGTTTTACACCAACAGGTTCACAGTTCCTCTCCGCCAGCTTCTGACGATCCAGGTCATACCATCGAACCCGGCACGTGGGTCCTGGTGCGGAACTTCCAGCGCACAAACAACGGACAGCCGAGGTGGACCGGACCATACCTGGTACTTCTTTCCACGAGGTCCGCTGTTCGGGTGGAAGGCAAAAAGAACTGGGTGCACGGGACCCATTGTAAACGGGTCCCTCTGCCCCTTCCATACGACCGGTGGGTCAATAAAGGACTTGCCGACTCTGAAACAGAATCCATACCTCGTTTCATCCCTTTCAGCGATGCACGTTTAAAAGAGACTGGCGCCGAAAAGGAGAGTGATCGTATTTTGCAAGGACTTGTGCCACCGTCTATGCAGTTGGACACTACCGAACCTGAGACATTGTTTGAAGACACTTCCGTACCTGGGAAACGACGGTACAACTTGAGATCTAACCCCAGAGACTAATAAAAGAGCAAACTAATGTGATTTCTTTTCCCCAAAGAACTATTTTTTGATTTTTCAGCTCTCTCGTCCCAGGGAACTAGCTCATTTTTGATTTTCGACCCACCATCGGGTTCTGCTGCTAGGGTCGCGGTTGAAGTCTGGGGAGTGCAACTGGGGACGTTTAGGTCAACGGTTCTGGTTGGTCCAAGGGAGTTACCCCGGACTGAACAGAGCGCACTCCCTGGGAGAACCAACCTACCACCGCAGGCAGCAAGTAGAGGATGGAGTTTCCAAGGGTAGAGAGACCTGCCAGATTCACGAACTTTGAAAGACAATTGTGTACAATACTGTCCAGAAGAAGATTTTTAATAATATGTGTTTTAATGCTGTGTAGCATAGTAATGTTCTTGACTGGTTATGCTCTATTCGTATTTCAAGTTTCCTTATTCCAAAATGACACCCGGCCAACGCCTCCTCCCACTCTCTCTCCACACTCCTTTCACCATCTACCTGAACACGAGTCTGCCAGAAGACTCGAATTTGTAAATAACTCATTTATTCAACTCCTTCACCAACACCAGTCCATAATGAACACATCAAACTGTTGGATATGCAGACTCATGCCGCACACGACCGATAAGGGTATCCCATACTTCATCCTGCCATTCAGTTATTATGGTTCTCTGTGGGCTTTCCAGACCATGTTCCTGTTCGCCCTAGAACCATACCCAACCGGTTCCATTGAAAGCGATTCTAACAACAAGGCACTAGTGGCAGGGATAAGAAACATGAGTAGAGAGTTCGACACATATCTAACGATCCCCAAAGATGAACTCACTCCATACACTCGTTGGAACGTAACTAAATATGGGGTTTACCTGAGTAAGAGCCAGACAGCGAAGAAATCCCACCCAGTTTGGATAGTACCCCACCGAGGTCACTTATGTTTACAAGGTATTGGTAGGGATCCCAAAGCACAATTAGGAAAGAGCATATGCACGGAAACATATGTGTTCGCTTCTCGAACTTCCCCTATACTCTTAGCAGCCAAAGGCACGTATTTCGTCTGCCACGACCAAGCATATACATGGTTGCCCCCTGACTTCTCAGGCACGTGTTTCATCTCATTTCTGCTGCCTCCCACCTACACGGCCCAAGCAGATTACCATCGGACAAGGACAGCTAGAGGTGTCGTGAGTAACGACGACACCGCGGGTCAGGAATTTGCTGACTTCGCAAAGGGTTTTCTGCCATTTTGGGGGCCTATGGTGAACAGCAGGAATATTCGCCAGCTATCAAGGATAGTCGAATCCGCCGTGATCACAACGGCCGGAGCACTTGGCAATTTGACGACCGAGCTTCAGTCGGATCGACTTATGACCCTTCAGAACCGAGTTGCCCTAGATATCATACTCGCCGATCGTGGTGGTGTGTGTAGAGTGATCCAATCTAGTTGTTGCATTTTCATCCCTGATAACGCACCGACAGTGTACCAAGCCATCTCTAAACTACACGAAATATCTGGTTCCCTTCACGTGGAAAAAGGAGATTGGTCCTTGCTAGGGTGGTTCTGGGGACTGATCACTGCCTGGGGATGGAAAACACTGATCTTCATTGGGATGATTTTAGCACTTCTGTTTATGTTCTGTCTGTGTGTACAGTGCGCTCCTGCACTCTGTGGCCTCTGTGCTACTTCATGTGTACGGAAGCCTGTGTCAAGGGACAAACTGAGCAACAGAATGATGTTACAGCAGCATCTCCACGAATTCCTTCATACAGATTTGGACTCAGATTAACATGAATTATTGCCTTACATAAGGGCAAAAGGAGGGTCTGTGGTTCTGAAAATCTGGACCCTGTTGTTATCCCGATATCGAGGTCCAATACCCGTGTCACAAAATATCAACGTACCATGACGAATTTGGTATCGACGAACCGATAATGATTAGGACATCATTCCTATGCATTTACATCATGATCGAGACATGCTAACACCCCCGAATCGTAGTTTCCGTCCCGACCTTAGACTCCATTTTGTGAACGACATCCATCTTGTGTCTTGCCCTCATGATAAGCCAATTAAAGGTCGAGCTTGATCTAAAAGGACACGTCCACCTTCCCTGACTTCCCCCTGACCTGTCCCAACTGACTCCATTGCCTTTAGCCAAACCTGTTTGGGCAGCCCCTCGCCCAGTGGCCAAATACGATAGCATCAATACATAACATTCCTCAAACCATTCACTACATACAGACCATGCTTTCTACAAACATGCACCTGTCCATACTCCTTGTTTATGGCCAGTTTTATGACTGGGTGGTACCTTCCTTTATTGATGTTTCATCGATATCTGATGGGAGTTCCGGGTCTGGCTGGGTAATCTATCACGAACTGGACATCTATAATGTGGGCTTGCTTACATGACTTCGCTCTTTGTACTATTATAGAAATATGTTTAAAGCCGTATCATAAGCTCAAGAATTCTTGCTTGCAGCTAATATTTCTGTATATAAGGAGAAGGCTGGTTCTGTAAAAACAAACAGTCTCCTGAGAACACATGACCCGTGCTTGTCGTGCTTCTAGGACACCTGTTACTTGGTAGCTATCAATAAAACTTGATCTCTGACTGCGACTAGAAGACTCTGTGTTTCTGTGGTCCGAAACAAGGGGAACTCAGAGGTCTTCGGGTGTTATTCCCTGGCACCACCGGGTTCCTAAAAACCCGGCACCTCAAGGGGGTGATTGAAACATGCACCTCACAAATGAACAATCCTTTGTTTCCTGTCTCCAAGCCAGACGATTCATATCGTCTAGTTTTGGACTACAGACACCTTAACTCATGTTGCAAAACTTTTGCAGTACAAAACTCACACAGTGCAGCACTAATGAATAACATTGTGCGCAAAAAATATAAAACGACATTAGACATATCAAATGGCTTCTTTTGTCAACACATTGCACCTGAAAGCAGGTATTTGACCGCTTTCTCAATAATGGGGTCGCAAAAACACTTCTGTCGACTCCCACAGGGATTCAAGAATAGCCCAGGATTATTCTCAGCAAGAGTAACAGAGTTACTACAAATATATGATGATGAGGCATTATCTTATGTCGATGACATCTATCTCACAGATGATGACCTGGAGACACACTTGAAGAGAGTGAACACCATAATACTTGGGTTTGCAGCTGAGGGTTACAAATTCAACTTTAAAAAGTCACGATTTGCCCATCTAACTGTCCTATTTTTAGTTTATGAATTATCAAGTGAAGGCAAAAGCCTAGCAGACAACTTCTTAGAGATGTGTGCTGTACTCCAAACACCTAAAACGCTGAAGTACTTACAATCAATATTAGGTTTCCTGAATTTCGGAAGAACATACATTCTAAATTATGCGGAGAGAGTTAAATCTCTCTATGAATTAATAAAACTTGATTTCAAACCAATAAATTGGACTCAGAAACACACATAAATTTTAAGATCATTGCAAACAGACATGTTAACTAAAACAAAACTGCAAACTCGCGAAAACGTACGCAACCTTGTAACCCGAGTCATCCCAGGAAGATGCGGATTCACGTACCTGACCTCTAATGAGGGAGAAACGGTACCAATAGCTTACAAATCACATTTGTACACACAAGCTGAAATGAAATTCAGTTCTACTGAAAAAATTCTAAAAGCGGTTCAAACTACTGTAGCAAAAGAAAGAGCCCAAGCCCAAGGCAGAAGAATAACTGTTTTAACAGCAGAATCAGCCCTTGAGGCATTAACAAGCCCACGCAATCTGAATGCTGTGGCATTAGATCCAAAATGGACACAATGGGAACATTCTCTTGCTGCAGAAGACGTGGAATACTATTTTGACCCGAAAATGAAAAAACTAGAAGATCTAGAATATGAAGAAAAATATCCTCTGTCAATCGAAATTCTGCCTCTCGAACAGTACACATGTGTAATCTAAATGGATAGATTCGCACAACAGTACGATGTAGAGAAAAAATCCTACAACGCAGCGTGCGCGATTGTTAAAGGTCGCTGGCACTTTGGTAAATTCACACCAATAATTACAAAAACGGAATCACTCAGAAACTGTTCAACTTAGCGAGCTGAAATAAGATCTTTAAAGATGGCGCTTGGAAATGCCGATCGCGAATTCCCCACACTAATAGTGTGCGATTCGCATTTCTGCGTCAAGTCTTACAATAATGATATGCAGACTTGGATTCAAAACGGTTACAAAGATGACACAGGTACCACAATCAAGCATAAAAAGCTTTGGGAACAAGTAGTTCTTTTACAGAAAGAACTACGAAAGACTCACGAGATACATACACTGAGTCATCAACGTGATGGCGTTCACGTTGCAGGGAATTAATTGGCTAACAAAGCCACAGCGGAAGCGGTCCTACCGGCTTCCGTAGCCACAAAAAAGCGTTCTAAAAAACACATAGACGGAGAAACTATGCTAGCGGTGAAAGCCTCATTAAAAGGCGACTATGCAGCATTACCTCTGAACTATCCACTCAGTTATACATACATAATTGATGCAAACTCTGTTCCTTTTGCTCAAATCCCTGGAGTGGGGGATAGAGTAATTCCAAACACGAACCGGAGAGTCTTTTTAATAGCAGACGCACATATGGGATTGGGTCTAAGGCACCAAGAGATAGTGAAATCTCTAAAAGAATTACAATCAGAATACTGGTGGCCGGGGATGAACTTGCAACATTACAAATTTGCAAAGGATTGTCCAGACTGCAACAGAGATCGCAGTCATGAACCGACCGCAGTATTGCCAGGACCACTTTATTAGAAAGCATCAGGCTATCTATACGCAAAAATCCAGCAGGAGAAACGCGATCCCATAAATATTAAGACTAGATTCACTTAAAATGCAGACACCAGCGCTCGGCTGACGCCAGAACTGTTATAAAAGATTTGTGAGTCTTTATCGGCATATACGCAATTGGCATGCTACATTCTGACCAGGGTCCTGCGTTTAGCTCTAGGGCTTACAAAGAGGCCATGACCAGCATGGGCATTGCATTGCGGTACTCTTCTCCATTCTATCCTGAGGGAAATGCGGTAGTGGAAAGAAAAATCGGTGACATAAAGCAATCTATAACGGCGAGGGTATTAGGTTCGGTGATGGGTGGGTCAAACATTTAACAAGTGCCCAACGTAGTCTTAACAATCTGCCAAGAAATTCTCTAAAAGGTCTCACTCCCTACGAACTATTGTTCAGTACTAGAATGCATATCCAGGACTTAGATAGTCACACTTCAGTAGGAGAAGAAAAAGCCTTTGATATCAAGGACCGTTTGGTTGTTTTACAGGACTTAAATGAAACAAGAAGAAGTCTGAGTAATCTAAAGCTAAAGCCAACGGCCACTGAAGAAAAACCACCTGTCCCAGCAAGACCTGTCTGGATTCCAAAGATTGGGGATCCAGTCAGAGAAAAGATCGCGATAAAGAAGGAATTTGGGCCTTCTTACGAAAAGAAGTACCTGTCTTAGCTGTCAGCGGAACAAGATCAGTAGTACTACCGCCCCTTGCTGGTAAAAAGGAGAACCGAGTTATATCCATCGACCTGGTAAAACCACAATCATGTGGCCAATATTAAGTAGTAGGCCCAGTGGACTCCCAAGAAATAGCAGAAGACCAAATCTTGCTACAATCCAAGAGGTTCAAACTGAAAGACTAATCACTTTTGATAAACCTGCAGTGAATAAAAAAGGACTATGTAACAAAGCCATGGAACTTGTGCCTCTTGAAACCCAAATTGCAACAGTTCGTCAAGAAACACCAGTCTACAACGATGTAGCCTCAGACTATGCTAGTGAAACAAAGCAAAATCCAAAAGCAAATGAAAATTTGGAAGCACTTCAAACAATTGACAGAACTGCATCTGGCTACTTCATCAATTTCGATGACTTTTCTGAAGATCCAAGCGAGCATGAAGAAACGCCAGCAACAAAAACTTTCAAAGACAAAGTAACTGAACTCTTTCATCAACTCAAAGAAACATATCTGATTTCACCATGGATTGAATTTTGGATTGTGTTAGGTGTACTTTTCCTCCTGCTTTGGCTCATCATGGTTCTATGTTTGGGAACATTCATTGATGGAACATATAGTACAATGGACACAGCAAGTCAGAACATCAACTTGGTCCTAAAGCCTCACACAACCTCTCACATCACAAAAAGAGAACTGTCATCCGTGAACATCACAGCCAATCCAATACCCTTTGGGGTAGCTTGGGACAAAACGGATTATGAAATCTATGGCCCGATTGAGCTCTTGAAATATCCACACCAATTTAAGGTTTCATTAAGTGACTTTGTAACACCAAGTACTTTTTCTGATGATTGGAACTTTGATAATATTAATAATATGATGTCAGATTTAGTAATGTCAGCTAAATTCACAGAACATGATTATTTACAGGGTTCATCAAATTATGAAGAGTTATATTGTTGTAATCATTTTGGTCATCACTATTTGCATAAATCTGCTCAACCTAGAAATGTTTTAAATTATAATCAATGGGAACATTGTGGAACACCACCTAAAGGCAGCTCGAAAACATTTTATGAGAAATTCCTATACTTCCCAGGTTTTAACACAAGTGATGCAGAAACGTTTTATTTTAAAATGTTAAATAAGACAGGAATGAAAACAATGTTGACAAATACTAAATTGATTTATTCTGAAAATTTTTATGATAAAATGTCTACATTTGGTTTTGAATTCTGGAAAAACAACATTGAAACAAAAACCATCTGGGGTACAAAAGAATGGCAGGTCCAAGGTTTAGAAGAATTGTTTAGAGCCTGCATGATCCCAGAACAATTAATATTCCTGAATGACACCATTCAGCAAACAACCTGTCTTGGTTTAGCCAAGATAAAAGACTTAAATAAACCGTCTATTCCAAAGCCCATGCCTGATAGTAATAGCACTACAGATGTGGAGAGAGACGTATCCCATATTTTACACCAAAACAGAACACATCCTGATTGGAAAAAATGGTTGATCTGGCCCACAGACACAAATAACTGTCAAGATTGATTCCTGAACAAAACACAGGGGTTTAAACAGACCAGGCCAGACCCTAGATACTCCTAGAGACAACATCCAGGGATAGTTACAACATACAGTGTAGGGAAACTCTGCCTTGAATGGCTACAGAAATCCACACTGGCTGAAATTAAGTAACACTTGACTTTTCTTAAAGACGGTGCTGACTTGCGAGATTTCATACTGGGACCTCGCAAACAGCGTCAAAAACGTTTCATTTATGCCGTTATATACGCTGCTTACAACGAAGCTTGGAAAGTAACACAAATTGAAACAGCTCAAAAAATACAAGAAATTGATCGTATTAATTTGGAGAAATCACTTTCTGTAGTGGACAATGGGTTAACGACTCTGTCCTCCAGAATATATTCACTGGACAGCATTGTATCATCTGCTATTGATATAATAGGGCAGGACTTACTAATGTTACAACATGGTCAGTCCCAATTACGTTCTATTGTACAGCTTGGCTACGTGTCATGGCGTTTAATCAACGTAACGTCATTATTCTCTATCTTTAACCTTACTGATAAACAAATTAGTTTGGCACAAAAAAGTGCAGACTATACGATTATGAGCATTGAAAAACTTGAGAGATTACCATTGACAATGTCAGAAAGACCTGTCATTGAATGGATAACACATAGGACGATTACAATCCTAATAACAACTTTCCAGTTTAAGTATTGCCAAAAATATATACCTGCAGGCATGTATGAAAGGTTGGGTAAAGGATACGTCAAGTCAACATGGAAATTACCTTATACACACAAATGTTATAGTGAAGGGAAAAAAGAGGTATTTCTTAGTGGTAACAATTGTAAAAAATCACTAAGCGGTACACTCCTGTGTCAAGGTATTAACTTGCATGGAGCCTGCGAAGGGTCTTCAAATAACCTTTCATGATAGAACGACAGGTAAAATCATCACCCATGTTGGCCTCAAACAGGGCTGTGTATTGGCACCAACGCTGTTTAATATTTTCACAGCGGACCTGGACAAGTGCATTGCGGAAACAGAAAGTGATCCACCAAAGCTAGCCAACCATAAAATCAGGAGCATACAGTACGCAGTACGCAGATGACATCGTACTCTGCAGTCAGACCCCGTTGGGCCTTCAACGTTCCATCACAAAGCTCAACGATTACATCTGTGCACAAGGGCTCCAAATTAATTATAAAAAAACGAAGATTGTCTGTTTTGCCGCTCGGCCAGGGAGGAAATCCTTTAAATGGCAAATTGCAGGCAACACATTAGAGCAGACCTCCACGTACAAATACTTGGGAGTTGTAATCGATGCTAGGTGGTCGCTGAAAGATCATCAGTCTTACAGAAAGGCACAGGCTATCAAACTACACTTCGCCCTAAACTTGTTAAAAAGAAAAATGAATTGTCCATCCAATTCGCATTTGTTGAAGATAATATCTGCAAAATTTCTCTCATCTCTCACGTATGGATCGGAGTTGTACAAGGGAAAAGATGCTAACTTTTTGAACACACAACAATCAGAGTTGTTCAAATACATCTTTCAGATTCCGAGGTTCGTATCTCAATCCCAGATCCGCTTGGAATTCGGTCTACTAAACCAGCACCAAATCAGACAAGCAGCCATATTAAAAACATGCTGGAAACTAAGAGCGGCTGAAGAGGACACCCTTATGGGCCTTTGTTGGACTGAGATAAATAACCAGAAAAAGACAAAAAACTCATGGAAAATGGTATGGGAGAACGCCGTCTCGAGCCTTAATATGGAAAAGGCATGGAACACAAATCAATCATTTGTGGCGTTTAAAAAAGAGACTAACGCAGCAGCAAAGCAAATATCATGGACAGCAGATAAAGCTGCCACAGCAAATACAAAACATGGATGGACTGTGTTGGGCACATATGGGAAGCCAGAGCCACAACCATATTTAGTCCACCATATATCCCCAGCTGCTCAAAAAATACTTTTAAAATTACGGCTGGGAACCACCATATTAAAAAATCACTCACCTGCATGGAAGCAAACATGGCCTTCTGTAGACTATGTGGGGAAATGGAAGAATCCTTGATGCACATATTGTGTATCTGCCCATCTTTAACAAATCTGAGACGTTATTACCTACTTCATGTTTTTGTTCTTTCTCAAATTAGATCATGCCGCCCGGCCGTCATGCTGGCCCTGAACAGCTACAAACTGCAGACAGCTTGTAGGGCCGCTAGATTTTGCCAAAAAACACTTCAGCTAATCATGAACACTGAGGTAAAGGACGGCAAAGGTCCAAATCCGAATGTGCGAAGTGCAAGTACAACTGCAAAATCACTATGTACACAGATATTTTAGAAAGTTTCTCTATTTTAATGTATCTCTAGTTTGTACACTTTAACTTTAAAGTACAAGTTGCTTTTTTATATGAACAATATTGTAAAGGTTTTAATTAACTATATACAATAAAAATGTACTTACTTACTTACTTACCTTTCATGTCACCTGCACGGCACTCCTGCAACACAGATAGAGCCATTTTTAGACAGCTTTCCAACGGCAGTTATGTTCTAATAAGTGACCACAGCTGTTGTGGCATGGTGCCAGGAAAAGCCTATCTCGTGAGCGTTAGTTCCATGGTCACTTGCGGTATGCAAGTATTGTGTCCAAACAGCAATCCAGACATGGAGGCGGGAATGTGGCCTACTTTGAATATCTCTTCTATTCGAATTGATACTTTAAGCAGAATGAAATCCATTCTTTTACAAACAACTGTGCCTTTAACCTCGTCCAAAGAGACGTATGATCTGCAAGTTGCAAGAACAGCAGCAGAGATACATTCCCTATTATCAACAAATTGCCCCGTACATTTCGTAGAAATGTTAAGCCAAATTTTAAACATGTCTGATACCAGTGGCATCGCACATGTATTTAAGACATTTTTTTCGGGACTGTTAACACCCTTTGAAACAGTTCTGGGCATCTTTCCGAATTTTGTCCATTCTGTCTTCGGCGGTCTGCCTCTACTTTTGGGACTCGTAGCAGGAATTTTATTTTTGATCCTTCTGCTCCGATTAGGCAAGCCAAGCCACAGACAAGCCTCCAGCAGCGATGGGAGAAACGATCACAGCTATACGCTACCGGGACCGCATCACTAAAGTCCTTGGATTAGCCCGGCTAAGAGATCTAAGTGCAACCTGGTTTCTTTCATTCAGACCTATCTGGCAATATTGCATCTTACCTGTGCTTCGATGTCTGCTATGCGGAGAAGAATGCGTGTTGGACGTCTGTCTTACACTACCATCAGCAGTACCAATGGATATCGATACTTTGCTAGGTCCGGTTACGACTCATGCAACATGTTGTCCCCAGCGGCTACCTATTCTGGTGACGGCATTCGTTGAGACTTCACCACTACGAGTAGGTGGCGGTGAAGTACGAGAGGAAAGCAGCACCAAACAGGTACAACCTTCTGTGAGCATTGCTGATCCTGACATTGATGATAGCAATCATTCTCACATATGCACATTTTCAGCATTTTCGAACTTGGTCGAACTTTCACCTGATGTTGTAGACCAATTTTTTGCAAGCCTGTCTGAAATGATGTTCTCCCCGGAACAAAAAGAATAACTTTTTAAAAAACAACGAGCACACAGCGTTCCCTGAACTCTGAATTCGGCCTTCAGTTTTGATAAACACAGCTACTGAAAACAATTGGAACTATTTTTCCCTTGAGAGCGAAATTATTTTTTTCCACTTCCCATTCGATTCTTCGTCAGGGGTTCCGCTAAATTTAGCACAGAGCCGCGTGGTGTATTCTCCTCGGACTGGTGCTGACTCTGCCCTCCGGCTCTACCAATACAGAATTTGTGAGAGCTGATTTTTCAAAACGAATGACAAAAAAACGACCATTTTGAAAATACTGCACAAGTCGTGTAAGTAACAATTTATGTATGTTAGTCCTGACGAAAGCTCCACAGACCCCTCGGGCCTAAGGAGCTGAAACATGTCGACAATCTTTTTATAATACCACTAGATCCAGTAACTCGATCTTCCTAAGTATCAACATATTTTACACCAGCGGAAACTCACCCCTCATTAAAAATGTGGGTGTTTTTTCCCCGTTTTAACAATTTTTTCCTTTTTTCATAAAATTTGGTTTTACACCTTTTTGTGGGGAAAAATCCTCTATCTCTGACACTGCACTCGAGACCAGAGGTGCCTCTGGTTGAGGCTGGCAACTAACACAAATTGGAACACCCGATGATAACTGCCATGACTTCAATGTGGGGCGGATGAAACATATATACCGCACTCCTAACAACATTGAGTTTTTGAGGGTATTCTAATCACTTTTCCTAACCAACGGTCGAGAAGTGTTACAAGTGTCCTTTTTCAATTTTTGATTAATTGCAGTTCTTACCCAGGGGAAAGAAAAGGACATAGTGATTCCTCATCCCTCCCTGTTGATTAATTACTATAATAAATAATATCCTTATAAAGGCATACGAATCATATCCATATTTAGTAATAGCCCATGCAGTCCAAATACGGCATGGCTACTCCTCTAGACTCCTAGAAAGTACAACGCGTTCTTTAAACAAACCAAGCCTACAGCTGCCCAGGAAATCCCCCTGCTCTTAATTTGATTTGCACAAGAACTCCTAGAATCAGAAAGAACTGTTAGTTCTTGGTGACGTCTTATGTCCAACCTTACATCAAACCCGGCACCTTTCAGGTATAAATATACCAACGTTGCCTTAAGCAAACACACTGTGGTTTGGAGCAGAGCGGCTATCTACTTGCCCGGAAGGCCAGCTGATGCGAGGTGCCGAAGGAAGCCGCCCCTCCACTGAGGAAGACGCTGTCTTTTTCTCCAGCCGAGAAAATCCAGCTCCGGTGTTTCCAGCCACCCTTGTGGGTTGCTGGAATATCGAGTCCTGAGAGAGAGATACAAGACCTCCTTCATTCTAAGAACCAAGGTACGGAGCTGACTAAACCCTTAAGAGAATTCTTGATCCAGATCCTTGGCAAAACCAACTTAACTTAAACTGCAACTTACTTACTCCTTCCCACGTATTAGGCTTAGGTCAGGTACACCGGGGTAGGCGTAGATTAGAAGCACCTGTTGAGTACGTTAGTCAATGTATTTATGTATGTGTATATTTTATCCATTTTAAAGTATCATATGGCTAAGAAACCATATCAATGCTTTTACAGTATTATTTCATAATACTTCTTTTACTGTACGCACTTTACTTAATGATAAGTATTGCAATTGTGGCTATTCATTTCTCTTGCATGAGAAAGAAGACTGCTCAATAAAGAACACCTTTTATTGAAAACGCCCGTCTCTCTATTTCTCTGCACTCTGCTGAAACAAGGTACGCACGATTGACTGAGTGAAATAATTGTCTATTGTTTTCACACGACTCTAGAGATAGACTCTTTATTCTGAGGGAGCAAAGTTGTCATGTTATATGGTTGTCAGAAGCTAATCCCTTCTTGTTTAAATCAGGAGAGTTAACTCTTTCCTGAACATTCGAGAAAGTTTCTAGTGACCTCTGAGCTAGCTGGCAAAACTAATTAAGTCTAATATAGTCAGTAGTAACCTAGTCAACCTCAGTCCTACGTCTACACTGCTGTTTATATTATTCCAAAGCGCAGAGCCTAATGGGAATATAGGAACAACACTACAACATTGAAGGCATCTTTTTGTAAATAGGTAATTCATCCATGCTAACACTCATTTTCAAAATGAGAATATGAAGTAATTTCCATTAATATATAGGTGTGTTTTATAATATGCGCACATATTGGCATAATTATGTAAACAAAGTTTTTAATTAGTCACTTTTTCCAAACACGTTTATTTTTATTCACTATTCAAATGCATTATTTTATGTTTCTTGGAGGAACAAAATCGGGTTTGGCTGTTTGATAGCACCTTACACTCTGCCAGCATTGCTCTAACAATAATATATTAAACTACTACATTAGTACTTTTAGATCTAGCTTATCATTCAGAAACAAGACATGTAGGTTTTACCAGTGCTTGTTTACTTCCGTATGGCTACTGCGCAGGGCCCATCCGGTAGCTCTGTCACCCAAACTCACACATAGTCCGTGACTGCTGCACAGGTCCCATCCTACAGCTCTGTCACCCTAAAACACCTACAGGCCATGACTGAAGCACAGGATCTGTAGCTCTATCGCCCTATGCCACCCACCCACCTTGACTACAGCATAGAGCCCATCCTGACGCTCTCTCAATATAACTAACTCCCAGTGCTGAAATGCAGTGCAGACTGAAAGTGATGCTGTGTGACCCTATCTCATCCCACAGTACGGAGCTGCAAAGCTTGCACCATGCCACATTGTTGGACTGCAGTGAAATGCACATCTTGTAGGTTTTGTCATCATAATTCAACCAAAGCATTGTGGCAGCACGGGGTGCCATGTAGCCCTGTCAGCAGAATCAATGTCCACGTCTCTGGACTCTAGTGAAGTGCTTATCACTGCAGCTCTCTACTATAAATTGCTCACAAAGCTAAACTGCAGTGCAGGCCTTTCCTGAAGTTTTGTAACAGTAACCCATCCGACACTGGAGAGCTGCACGTCAAGGGCCATCCTGCAGCCATGCCCCTTTAGACCATTTCACACTTCTGGGTTGCAGTGCTCGGCCTACCCTTAGCTTTATGTTCACAATCAACCCACAGTCTGGTCTGCAGTGCAGTATCTATTGTGCATCACTATCACCCTAACTGACCCACAGTGTTGAATTGCAGCACAATGACCATCCTACAGCGTTGTCTCCTTAACCAATCCACAGTGCTGAACTGCAGTGTGGACCCATAATGCAGTTTTGCACGTTAAGCCATCTGATGTGCTGAAGTGCAGAGCATGGCTCATCCTCCATCTCTGTAGCTGCATCGCGCACACAGTTCTCGACTGCAGTGCAAAACCCATCCTTCAGTTTTTCACCTTAACACATCAACTGTAAAGGGGCTGCAGTGCCCTGGACATTTTGCGGTTTTGTCACCCTCACTGGACCACATGATGGACTCCAGTGCAAAGCTCTTCCTCCTGTCATGTCACCTATCCAACTCACAGTGCCGAATGCAGTGCAGGGCTCATCCATCACATTTTGGCATCCTAAGGGAAGCACAGTGAAGTAGTGCAGATCCTGTCCTGTAGCTGTGTCACCCTAGGCCATTCACTGTGCTGATGTGCACTGCAAGGCCCCTTCTTTAGCTGTCTAACCCTTACCCACCGACAGTACTAAGCTGCAGTTCAAGGCCCATCTTTAGATCTGCCAGCCTAACCGATCCACAGTACTGCAGTGACTTCATGGCCCGGTCTACCGTTGTGGCACTGTAAGCAATCACAGGTGCTGGAGTCCAGTACAGGCTCCTTCTGTGACTTTCTCACCCTAACCCACCCTCAGTGTTAAAGTGCAGTGCAGGGCACGTCCTGTTTTTTTTTTTTTAAGTTCGAGTTTATTGAAATCAAAAAATAGAAAATATAATAACAATGCATCCAAGGAACATAAAATACATGAAATTGGTCAAAGAGCATACTAAGGATGAATAAAAAACAGAATCAATAAACATCTATACCTAAATCATGAAAAGGGGGGGGGACAAAGGGGGGGGAATAAAAAACAAAATAGAACTCAAACAAGGTAGAAATGTACATTATAACATAATATGGAAAATAGTAAATGGACTAAAAAAGTATAAATAAACAATAACCAGGAATTAATCAAAGAGAAATAGAAGAAACTTACAGGAAAAAGACAAGCGAAAAATAATCAAGGAGGTTTGCGAACATCATCAGATGAATTTTTATGAGAAACAATAGCGGTGGAAACTGGGGAAGAAAGCTTGGACAGATAAGTAGTAAGTGGAATCCATAATAAATCCCTTTTTATTGCAAGAGAAATGGGGGTAACATAATTAGTATCAAGTCTATGATGGAAGCATATAGCATTCCACCACGCAAGTAACTGACTTTTGTCGAATCCTTCCAATTGGTGGTAATCAGATGAAACGCTACAGCCAAAAATAAGTCAAGCAGCTTAAAATGAGAAGGGGAGCGGGGTAAATCAGGAGATAGGGAACCTAAAAGGACATTGGAGGAGGAAAAGGGGATGTGAATGCCAAAAATGACATTTATACAGGACCAAACTGATTGCCAAAAGGTAACGATATTGGGACAAAGAAATAACATATGGAGTAAGTCCGCACACTGGGAAGGGCAGGACCAACATTTAGGAGAGAGACCAGGGGAAAATGATGCTATTTTTTTCGGGGATAATAATAAACGTTGGTAAATAAAGTAAAGAGTTTGAGTAGTGTTAGCTGTTCTGGATGTTTTATGGATCTTTAACCACAATGTATCCCATAAAGAGACAGGCCAAGATACTGCTAAATCCTGTTACCAGGCCAATTAAGTCTTCGTCGTTCAGAGGGGGTTATAAGACATTTGTAAATGGCAGAAGTGGAAGGAGATTTGTCTAAAAGCAGGAAAATAGCAGAGAAAGAGGAAGGCAGATAAGAGGAGGAAGGAAGAGATTGAAGATAATGATGAAGAGCAGGAAGTAGAAGGTCATTTTGCTTCTTAAAAGAATTAGGAAGAAGAAATTGAGTTTGAAGTTCAGCAAAAGTCAGGGGAATGTTATCGAGTAGGAGCTGGGAGATCCATGACAAACCTTTGGATTTCCAAGACTTCCAGAAAAAGGAGCGTTTTTTTACGCGAAGTAGTTTATTGTGCCAAATGGGTTGCTGAGACAAAGAGGCAAGAGAGGGATAAGAGGAAGGTAAGTGGGGAACTAAAAGACGCGAGTATGAGCAAGGACAGGAGAGCTCAGGAAGGAAACATTAGCAGAAAAGGCGAGAGATTCTGGAAAATCAAACGGTGAGATAAGCGATTTTTCCAAGGATAACCAAACAGGAGGATAAGTGAGAAATTCTGTGGAAAGCCAACAAGAGGCCTATTTAAGGATAAAAGAGTAATGATATGACTGAAAGTCTGGAAATTCAAGACCACCAAACCCCTTATCCATCTTAAGGAAAGACAAAGCGATCCTAGGAGGTTTGTTCTTCCACAGAAATTTCAGTAGAAGAGAGTCCAAACGTTTAAAATAGTAACAAGGTATATGGACAGGCATCATAGAAAGTGAATATAGGACGATAGGGGCCAACATCATTTTAATGGAGTCTAATCTACCCCACCACGAAAGAAATAGAGGATGCCATTTGGTAATAGAGTCAGTTAATTTTTTTGTCATATAGTCAAAATTGGCTTTCAAAGTGTCTAGGATGGAAGGAGAGAACCATAGCCCTAAGTACTTCACCTTAATCGTTTGCCAGCAAAAACCAGTGTGATCAAAGTAATGGCGGTGACATAAAACATTCAGGGGTAAAACTTCACATTTGTCACGATTGAGGCGATAGCCTGAAACTTGGGAAAAAGCATGGACTTTATACAGGAAGGCAGGAAGAGTGGTGTCAGGGTTGAAACAATATAAAAGGATATTGTCTGCGTATACAGATAGTTTGACTTGACTAGGGCCAGGATTAAAACCGGTAATTTGAGTGTTTTGCCTAATTTTTGTAAGAAAAGGCTCCAGAGCTACAATAAACAAAAGGGGAGATAAGGGACATCCTTGTCGGACACCTCTGGAGAGGGAGAAATATTCAAAAAATATTTCCACTGGCAAAAATAGAAGCTCTGGGGCCGGAATATAATGTAGTGTAGTGCCTATATTCCCAATAGGCTCTGCGCATTGGAATAATATAAACAGCAGTTTAGACGTAGGACTGAGGTAATCTAGGTCTCTACTGACAATATTAGACTTAATTACGTTTGCCAGCTAGCTCAGAGGTCACTAGAAACTTTCTCGAATGAACAGGAATGAGTTAACTTTCCTGATTATACAAGAAGGGATTCGTTTCTGACAACCGCATAAACATGACAACTTTGCTCCCTCAGAATAAAGAGTATATCTCTAGAGTTGTGTGAAAACAATAGACAGTTATTTCGCTCAGTCAATCGTGCATACTTAGTTTCACCAGAGTGCAGAGAAATAGAGAGACGGGCGTTTTCAATAAAAGTTATTATTTATTGAGCAGTCCTCTTTCTCATGCAAGAGAAGTGAGGTGCCACAATTGCAATACTTATCATGAAGTAAAGTGCGTACAGTAAAAGTAGTATTATGAAATAATACTGTAAAAGCATTGATATGGTTTCTTAGCCATATGATACTTTAAAACGGATAAAATATATACATACATAAATAAATTGACTAAACGTACTCAACTGGTGCTTCTAAGATACGCCTACCCCGGTGTACCTGACCTAAGCCTAATAAGTGGGAAGGAGTAAGTAAGTTGCAGTTTAAGTTAAGTTAGTTTTTTGCCAAGAATCTGAATCAAGAATTCTCTTAAGGTTTTAATCAGCTCCGTACCTTGGTTCTAGAATGAAGGAGGTCTTGTATCTCTCGCTCAGGATTCGATCTCCCAGCAACCCGCGAGGGTGACTGGAAACACCGGAGCTGGATTTCTGGGCAAGAGAAAAGACAGCGTCTCTCTCAGTGCGTCAAATGGGAGGGTCGGCTTCCTTCGGCACTCGCATCAGCTGGGCGTCGGGCAAGTAGATAGCCGCTCTGCTCCAAACCACCGTGTGTTTGCTTAAGGCAACGTTGGTATATTTATACCTGGAAGGTGCCGGGTTTGACGTAAGGTTGGACATAAGACGTCACTAAGAACTAACAGTTCTTTCTGGACTCCAGGAGTTCTTGTGCAAATCAAAACAAAAGCAGGGGGAATTCCCGGGCTGCTGGAGTCTTGAATTGTTAAAAGAACGCGTTGTACTTTCTAGGAGTCTATGGGAGTAGCCTTGCCGTATTTGGACTGCAATGGCTATGACTAAATATGGACATGATTCTTATGCCTTTATAAGGATATGTTTTGTTATGACCACATAAGGGCATGAATCGGGAATATTTAATTAGGGTCCTAGATAGATTCACAACAATAAAAGGGAAATGAGAGAAATCAATTTAGGGGGAAAGCCGATCCAAGTGAGGGCATGGAACATGAAATCCCAACTGATCCTGTCAAACGCCTTCTCGGCGTCTAATGTGATGGCCGCAAGAGGGTATTGCAAAGAAGAAGCTTTGCTTAGGACATTAAAGAAGACTCTAGAATTGTCAGAGGACAGACGTCCTTTGACAAAACCTGATTGCTCAGGACCAATGAGTTCAGGCAAAAAGGGGTCAATACGTAAAGCAAGTAATCTAGCAAAGATCTTATAATCCGTATTTACAAGGGAAATAGGGCGATAATTCTTACAAAAGGAGAGATCTTTATTATCTTTAGGAATGAGACAAATCATAGCTTCTTGAAAGGTTCCCTAAGAAGAGCCATTAGCAATGAAAGAATTGAACAAGAGGAGAATATGTGGGAGTAGAAGTTTTGGAAAATGATCATAAAATTCAATTAAAAAGCCATCTGGGCCAGGGGCTTTACCACGCCTCAAAACTGAAACAGCATGGGAAAGTTCCGTCAGGGTTATATCTTCTTCAAGGGAAGTAAATCAACTTGGGAAGAAGAAGGAGAAGCAATCGATTGGAAGTAAGAGATAAGATCTGAGGGAGGGGGGTGTGTTTCGGGGGTGTAGAGAGTTTTATAGAAGGTGACAAATTCCTGTAAGATATCATCATCTTTAAAGTGAGATTTACCAGAAGAATCTATTATGGAAGCGATCCTAGTTCTATCGCGGCGAGATTTCAAATAAGTAGCCAAGAGTTTAACCATTTTGTTTTGACCTGCATAGTAACAAGCACTACTCTTCAGAAGGTATGAAGCTGCGGCATCAGTAGATAACTTATTGAAAGCAACCTTTGCTGTAATTAGATCTTTTAAAGAAGAGTCTGTGAAGGAGTGATAATAGGAATATTCTAACTGCTTTATCTGAGCCAGAAGTTGAGAAGACTGTTTCTGAAATTGTTTCTTTTTCTGTGAAACGTAATTGATTATGAAACCCCTAGCGGTTGCTTTAAAGGAGTCCCAGATCATGGTCGGAGAAGAGTTGGGAGTGGAATTTGTAACAAAGAAGTCTTCAACAAAAGAACTGAATTGACTGGAGAATTTAGGATCTGCAAGGAGGAAATTATTAAAGCGCCATCTGCCAGAGGAGGGGGAGAAAGGGATTAGATCAAAATCCACAATAATTGGAGCGTGGTCTGATATGAGGATAGAACCTATCTCTGAGGCAAGGTCACATTGGGCTACGGATTTACTAAGAAAAAGGTAATCAATGCGGGATTGTGTTTTATGAGGAGGGGAAAAATAACTAAATTCCTGGAGATCAGGATGACAAAGCCTCCAGATATCGACCAAGGATTTACGTCGAACAGCAGAGGTAAATTGAGAATGCATTCTGGAGTGTACAAATGTAAATGGGGATCGTCTATCGAGTATGGGATCATGAACTTGATTGCAATCTCCACCAAAGATTATATACTCATCATCAAGAGAAATTAATTTGTCGGAAATAAGTGTCCAAAAGGTGTTATCAACAGAAACTGGAGCGTAAACATTAAAAATAACTAAAGGCACATTGTCAATTAACAGTTTAGTAAGCACCCAACGACCATCAGAGTCAGATTCTTGATGGGTAACAGAGGCATTGAACTTTTTGTGAACCAAAAGAACTGCTCCATTTTTCTTCCCTAAATCTGGGTGAAAGAGAACATTACAGACCTACATTCTAGTTAATTTAGAGGCTTCCGTGTCTGAAAGGTGGGTCTCTTGTAACATAGCAATATTCGTTTTCAACCCAGCTAAAAGGGATAATACTCGCTGTCTTTTAATGGGATTATTCAATCCTTTAACATTCCATGAGGGAACTCCTGTATTTGTTTTACCCAAACCCACTTGCAGTGCTGCAGTGTAGTGCATGGCCTTATCAACAGCTTTAGCATCCTAAGCCATTCCAGGTGCTAAAGTGCAGTACAGGCTCCTTCTGTGACTGTCTCACCCTAACCCACTCTTTCTGCTGAAGTGCAGTCCAGGGCCTATCTCGTTGCTCTGTTTTCAAGTCATTGTCTACAGATAAGTCTTACCATGACTACCATAGCACAAAGCCTCACTTTATACTCACTGGAAAACCCGGTCAAACTATTTTTGGAATGTTTTTACGACAGATACTTTAGAAGCAAAACAAAATAAACATGCAGCCTTCCCTGGTATGGCAATAGTTCCTTTTTTACCCTCCAAAGGGTAAAAATAAAAGAAAACAATTGTGTTAACTCCAATTTCTTGTCATTTTGTGCACATGCGAACAAGGTAAGCCTGCACTTAGTTATTCATTCTAATTCTTCTTAAAAACCAGTAGTGCTCTATACGATGGTAACACAGAGAGCCTGCATATTGTCTGCTTTTTTTGTTTCTTTTGCTTGGCTATCTCTAGCTATCTGTTGCCTCCTCGCTCAGAGACGCACCCTCTCCCTCCCATTATTGTCGCTGGCCTTCCTGTTTTTTCTTTGCAGTGCTTACTTACCTCAATCGCTGTTTAATGCGCTTTATTTTTAAGCATCTTAAACTAAAACGCGGCGTATTGCAATTGCTACAAAAGTACATAAATTAAAAAAGATATGGCGCCCGCACTTTTTAAAAATGTATTGACTTTTGTGGCATGCCACCCTTTCATGGTTAACATCTAAAGCTAAAACGCGACATGCTGTCATTGCTACAAAAAATAGATTAAAAAAACAAAGGCAGGCAAATGCCGTATTTCTTTTCCATTATATATTTTTGTAGCAATCGTGGCAGACCATGCTTTACTTTTAAACATTTTAAGCTAAAGCGCAGCTTTGTTTTTCTTTATTTATTTTTCCATAGTTTTATATAGCGCGAACTAGACCTCAGACATCGTGTATCAAAGCGCTTTACATGAACGACAGTTTAGTTTCATGAGGACACATTGATTTTTGTTAGGCACGAGGAGATTAAGTGATTTGCCCAGAATCACAGGATGCTGAGCGTCGTTGCCAAGACTCAAACCCAGTTCCCCAGTTTCAAGGTCGACAGCTCTAGCCTTCAGGCTACATCCTCTCCCCTACTTTGTGCGGTTGCTACAAAAGTAAATTAATAGAGAAAAAAGATATCTGGCGCACAACTTTTTTTCTCTATTGATTGACTTTTGTGGCAATGTGGACATGCCGCGCTTTAGCTTTAAACATCTAAAGTTAAAGTGCGGGGTGCCACCACTGCTACTAAAGTCAATAAATAGAAAAAAAAGGTGGGCGGATGCCACATTTCTTTTCCATTTATTTACTTTTATAGCAATCGTGCTACGCCGCTCTTTACTTTTAAACTTATTAAGCTTAAGCACGGCATGCAGCGATTGGTACAATAGTAAAAATATATTTAAAAATCAGGTGGCCGCACAACTTTTTTTCTATACATTGACTTTTGCAGAAATGGAGGCACACCGTGCTTTAGCTTTAAACATCTAAAGCTAAAGTGCAGTGTGTTGCCATTGCCACAAAAGTCAATAAATAGAAAAACCAAGGCAGACAGACGCCGCATTTCTTTTCCATTTGCAAAACCAATGGCTCACCATTTAACTATTGCGAGACCTATTGCATTTAAAATGTTTGTCCTATAAAAGAAAGTATTTTAGTCTAACAGCAATAGGAAATACTTCGCAATTCAATAGGAATTGAATATTGTAATCTCAGTTTAAGATCTTCAGTAAGGTGCTACATCTCTTTTCAGAGCTGATTCCTTATTCTAGGATATCTGATGTCTTCCATCCTCTTAGGATGTTGTGACATATGCATTAATTAGGCATAAGTAGTGATACTATTCACGCCACTGGTGAGATATGGAACTCAGTACAAACAGTTCTCACCCTAGACATTAATTCGGAAAGTCTTCCCCCCTTGTGCCAAATTCCTCTGCAATCTTTTAGATACTTGTACTATTGATGAAATTAAATGAAATCTTTATTGTTTCAGTTAATAAAAACCATACAATATCAAAAGAATTTATATTCTCTTTTCCTTAAAATTTTGCAAAAGTTTTCAACAGGTTATATAAAAGTACTATTGATGGACTAAACCCAGCTTTATCGGCTGAGTGGTTGTTGCAGGTTATGTAGTCTGGAGGGACAGCTCCTATTCCTGCCCTTCTCACTGGCAGCTTCTCACTTCGGGGCCCACTTTGGCCAATATGGAACAGGAATTACTGTACAAGTTAGTGTGGCAGGTGCTGTGCAGTGACACCTCATCTTCAGCATTTGAGACCTTCCAGGTCCATTACAGATAAATACCCAGGTATAGCAGTTTCAGCCTCCAGGCCGTTTCACCAGCGGTAATACGTTTTGGGCAGATATGGTGTCCCATGTCAAACAATGTCCTCCTTCAGCAGTGATGCCGCTCTTTGTCTCTGTCATCAGCAGTGGTACGACCAGTTCATACCAACAGGGGTAGCCAACTGATACTACACAACTCGTACTTGTGAGGTCTTGGCGCAGATGACACAGGAACTGCTCAGAGAGGCCGTACTGCACCCTTCACAAGCAAGGATTACTGTGGCTTCAATCCACAGGGCAGTCCACTTTTCTGTCCATTCCTGAAATAAGGAGCACATTGGGATTCTTCAAATGCCCAGACTTTTCACCTGCAGGGCCAGGAACTCTCTTTCCCTCTCCCAGCTGGGAGACTGCCATCCAGTCTGTAGGCAGACCCTGTGTTACTCCTGCAGAATGTGTAGACTTAAGGTGATAGCCCCTCACTTCTAGAAGACTGGATTCATGCAGGCAGCAGCCTTGGTCTCATACTACTCCTTCAAGTACTTTGAAGTACTCCTTTCCTTCATCATGAAAAACTTGGAACTGAAACAACGTGGGGTGGGTTGGCTCCCACTTTTATGAAACATTTTGAGAAAGGGAATATGGATCTACTGTCTTTGGCTTCAGAACTGGTTTGGGATGGTTCTTCTTTAATTTAAATGCCATTTTCTGACTTCTCCTCAGATACAGCTTTTGAGAAAGGTGATGGCTCTCAAAACAGGTAGCATTGGGCTTTGCTTCAAACAGGAGCATCCAATAACAACACATGAAGTACAAGATCTCTGCACCTGGCTGTAATCAGCCTCCCTGAAGCAGTGATCAGGGACAGACAAACGGGCAAGTCCGCCATAGAAACATTTCCACCTTGAATACCAAATTGCAGACACACTGCTCTTCATCAATGCAAGTTGGGACAGTCTTCGGTCGTTTTACTTGAGGATAAATAGAAATAGTAGCAAGCAGCTTGAGTGTATCTGTTTTGTGGTGATACTAGACGTATGATTCTTACTTGTAATGAAGGTCCATAAAAAATGTAAATATTATTCAGCAATCTCTTGAGAAAAAAGAGAGGATTGTGTTCTCTTTGTTACATATAATTCTCTATGAAAAATACTGATAAGCATAGCTTCCTTCTAACAATTACTATAAGAGGAGAAAGAGGACACATTGTAATAGTTATGTATTGTTTAATAGTGTTGATAACAACAAAAAATTCCTTTATCAATTAAAACCTAGAAATTTACTTTCAGATCAGTAGAAATAGAACCCAATAGCAATCAAAACTTATCAAGCATTACATACCAATCATTGAAATCAATGAAGAAGAAACATAATAAAAAAATACTTTATCTCATTTAAACAACCTAAAAAGTCCTTTGACCAAAAAAAAACGATTGAATATAAATCTGTGATCGTTATGAATCTTATATTATCTTTTCTTATTCCATTTTACACATGATAAAAATCATTGAATACATACAAATTATACAATCATGTACAATTATTACAAGCGTTACAATTTCAATTTTTAACTCATACATCAAATATCCAACAATCTTAAAAACACTTTCTGTAATGTCATAAAGTTCTCATATTATTTAAATGTGATCCTTTGAGTCTAATATGCTCAATTGAATATATCGGTCTTCGTAATAATCTTTTTGTAGGTACTGATACACCAATACTACCTTATATTTGTTTACATCTTTTCTAAACGTATTAGATTTCTTGTTAAGAAGATATTCCTTATAACCCTTGAGGTCATCCTTAATCTCCTCTAATTTGCGTTGGCCTTTTCTAAAGAAGCGTTTTCTTTAATTTGCATTTCCATCTCTTTTACTTCTTGTTTTTCTATAATTAAGGTTTTATGGGCTGTTTCTATGATAAGTAGCATCCAATCTCGGCTGTACCTATTGGCAATAAATGTCCAGTTTTCTATGAATTTTTAATTTTTTATAAAGAGGACTGCCTCATTTTTTACCTGCAGTCCTCTGGGAATGATCCCCTGTTTGTATTATTCAGCTAGAAAATCTGTGTGAAGCTCTGTGCGGATAACCTTTTTCTTGAGGTTCCAGCGATGTTTCCATTTCTCTTCATCGCAGTTTGTCACAGTAATAGAATTATACAGTAATAGTATTATTGATATCAACGCACTCCTACTCCAACTTCCTGTGGGCAGGTTCCTCTTGGGTGGTGACCTTAACATGGTCCACTGCGATGAGGCCAATTGTTGCCCCCGCACTGGTCCACATCAGCTTGTAGACCCTTTGTAGACTTTACGGAGGTGAAAGGCCTAGTCAACACATGGCCAGCCTTTAACTCTACATCACAACAATATACCTTTCACTTGTGTGCCTTTGGGAGTCTCTCCGGGAGTGTGGAGAAGTGGAAACTGCCAACCGGTCCTGGGAAGCTTGATTCCGGTCCAGGGAAGACATGGCTTGGCAGTTTGGGCTGGACTGTTCCCATGAGGCACAGGGTCAGACTGATTTGCATATGGCCATGTCTGAACTGGGGTGGCGGACTGAGCTAAACAACGGTGATGGACTAAACCCAGATCAGTTGACTGGGGGTGAGTGTTTGTATTGTCAATGCTCCGTCCATCACCACCTTTGGTTTTTCTTTGTTCGCCCTAAGTTGGCAAGGTATGCTCAGACGTGAACCCCTTGCTCACTTTGCCATTGGAGTCAAGCAAGCCTGGCTGAAGACGGCTGTAATGCCAGAAACTAGTCCTGGGAAGCTTGATTCCGGTCCAGGGAAGACATGGCTTGGCAGTTCGGGCTGGACTGTTCCCATGAGGCACGGGGTCAGACTGATTTGCATATGGCCATGTCTGAACTGGGGTGGCGTAGTGAGCTAAAAAACGGTGATGGATTAAACCCAGGTCAGTTGACTGGGGGTGAGTGTTTGTATTGTCAATGCCCCGTCCATCACCACCTTTGGTTTTGCTTTGTTCGCCCTAAGTTGGCAGGGTATGCTCAGACGTGAGTCCCTTGCTCACTTTGCCACTGGAGTCAAGCAAGCCCGGCTGAAGACGGCTGTAATGCCAGAAACCGGTCCTGGGAAGCTTGATTCCGGTCCAGGGTAGACATGGCATGGCAGTTCGGGCTGGACTGTTCCCATGAGGTACAGGGTCAGACTGAGTTGCATATGGCCATGTCTGAACTGGGGTGGCGGAGTGAGCTAAAGAACGGTGATGGATTAAACCCAGATCAGTTGACTGGGGGTGAGTGTTTGTATTGTCAACTCTCCATCCATCACCACCTTTGGTTTTTCTTTGTTGGCCCTAAGTTGGCAGGGTATGCTCAAACGTGAGTCCCTTGCTCACTTTGCCACTGGAGTCAAGCAAGCCCGGCTGAAGACGGCTGTAATGCCAGAAACCGGTCATGGGAAGCTTGATTCCGGTCCAGGGAAGACATGGCTTGGCAGTTCGGGCTGGACTGTTCCCATGAGGCACAGGGTCAGACTGATTTGCATATAGCTTTGTCAGAACTGGGGTGGCAGAGTGGGCTAAAGAACGGTGATGGATTAAACCCAGATCTTTTGACTGGATGTGAGTGTTTGATTGATTCAGATGCTCCGTCCATCACCAACCCCTTTTGTACCGCATTTGGCCACCATAAGTGTGGCAGGGTATGCTCAGACGTGAGTCCCTTGCTCACTTTGCCACTGGATTCAAGCAAGCCGGGCTGAAGACGGCTGGAATGCCAGAAACCTGTCCTCGGAAGCTTATTTCCGGTCCAGGGAAGACATGGCTTGGCAGTTCGGGCTGGACTGTTCCCATGAGGCACAGGGTCAGACTGATTTGCATATGGCCATGTCTGAACTGGGGTGGCGGAGTGAGCTAAAGAACGGTGATGGATTAAACCCGGATCAATTGACTGGGGGTGAGTGTTTGTATTGTCAACGCTCCGTCCATCACCACCTTTGGTTTTTCTTTGTAAGCCCTAAGTTGGCAGGGTATGCTCAGACATGAGTCCCTTGCTCACTTTGCCACTGGAGTCAAGCAAGCCTGGCTGAAGACAGCTGTAATGCCAGAAACCGGTCTTGGGAAGCTTGATTCCAGTCCAGGGAAGACATGGCTTGGCAGTTTGGGCTGGACTGTTCCCATGAGGCACAGGGTCAGACTGATTTGCATATGGCCATGTCTGAACAGGGTGGCATTGTGAGCTGAAGAACGGTGATGGATTAAACCCAGATCAGTTGACCCGGGGTGAGTTTTTGTATTGTCAACGCTCCGTCCATCACAACCTTTGGTTTTTCTTTGTTCACCCTAAGTTGGCAGGGTATGCTCAGACGTGATTCCCTTGCTCACTTTGCCACTGGAGTCAAGCAAGCCCGGCTGAAGACGGCTGTAATGCCAGAAACCGGTCCTGTGAAGCTTGATTCCGGTCCAGGGAAGACATGGCTTGGCAGTTCGGGCTGGACTGTTCCCATGAGGCACAGGGTCAGGCTGATTTGCATATGGCCATGTCTGAACTGAGGTGGCGGAGTGAGCTAAAGAACGGTGATGGATTAAACCCAGATCAGTTGACTGGGGGTGAGTGTTTGTATTGTCAACGCTCCGTCCATCACCACCTTTGGTTTTTCTTTGTACATACTTAGTGGGGCAGTTCCAGGTTTGTCGTTCGACTGTGAGACCCAGATTGTTATGGAGGGTTTCTGATATTTGGGGATATTCTTTAGCCGGGAGACCTGGGTCCTCTACATGCACAATTTGGAACCACCGCTTACAAAGCTAAGGGCAGATTTACAATATTAGAGGGCACAATTGCTGTCTCTTGTGAAGGGCAGCACTTGATGGCCTTGCCCTGTTCTTCACAATACACCTTACCCTGTCCCGTTGTCCTACTTTCGAGCCATTGATAGTGCAGTATGCAGTCCTCTCTGGGATGGCAGCCCCCCTCGAAATGCCATCAATCAATTAATCAATCAAGGATGGAGTTTTAAGCGCACCACTCACCCATGAGGGTCTCAAGGCACTGGGGAAGGGGGAACAGCTCTGGTTAGTCAAAGAGCTAGGTCTTGAGGGTCTTCCTGAAGATGTGCAGTGTGGGGGAGTGTCAGATGTCGATCAGCAGTTAATTCCAGGCCTTGGCCACGATGTAGGTGAAGGTTCTCCAACCTGCTCCTGCTCTTTGGATGGGCGGAGATTCGGCGAGGCTCAGGTCAGCAGATCAAAGGTTCCTCTTGGGTATGTGGAAGGAGATTCCATCATTGAGATATTGAGGTCCGGTGTTGTGGGGCTATTTTTAGGCATGGGTGAGTATCTTGAAGGTTACTCACTTCTCAACGAGGAGCCAATGGAGGTCTTGTAGGTGTTGGGTGATGTGTTTTTGTCAAGGGATGCCGATGACGAGTCTGGTTGAAGTGTTCTGTATGGTCTGGAGTTTGCAAAGCAGAGACTTGTTGATCCTGGCATAGAGGACGTTTCCATAGTCAGGGAGGAGTCGAGAATGATGCTGAGGTTCTGGTCGTGTTACGTAGTGGTAGAGGGACTGCCGAGGGTGGGGGGCCAACAGGTGTTGTCCCATGCAGAGACGGAGGGTCCGAGGACGAGGACCTATGTTTTCTCCAAGTTGAGCTTTAGGCAACTGCTGCTCACCCAGGATGCAACATCCTTCAGTCCATCCTGGAAGTCTGGTGGTGATGGGGTCCTTGGTGAGAGAGATGATGTATGAAACTATGCTGAGTCCCTGTTGTCTGACGATGGCAGTGAGGGCAGCCAAGTAGATGTTGAAGAGAGGAGGGCAGAAACTTACCCGGCGATGGTATGATAGGGAGATAGCCCTCCAGATGTACAAAAGTATTATTGGTATTATTAGGAGGCACAGTTGACTGGTATTAATCACTGGATAAACACTAGATCTCTGGCACACCGCAGTACATTCTATGGGTTTGAGAGACATGATAACAAGACCCACCCCGCTTTGGGATGCAGCGAAGTTTGGTACCCTAGGTACACAACACAATTTGAATTTAATGGTCTATCCAGGGGGTGTATTTTTTGAAGGCATGCAGATATCATTCTGTGTTAGAAAACAATTACCAATTTGCACCCTCTAAATCCTATCATTATTTGAACATTTACCACACTGTAACAAAAGTGATTCCAACGGGTGGTACGCTTCCTGAATCCCCCCCTCTGGAGGATAGATTACTAGATGAGTATATGTCAAAAAAAATTATGTTGCTTACTTACAGTAAATTGTTAAATAACAATCCAGACCCTTTCGCCAAGTTGAGATTGAGTTGGGAGTGAGAGCTAGAGGATTTGGAAGAAGACAATTGGTCAGAGGCACTAGCTTCCTGAAGAGAGGTGGCCACACACTTACGATTTCGATTAGTTCAAATAAAAATCCTCCATCACAGTTACTATGCCTGCATTACAATAGCTAAAATGGGTAAATTAGATAGCACATTATGTCCCAGGAAGTGCGGACTGTAGGGCTCGCTTTCCCACATGATATGGAGCTGCCAATCGCTCCAGCATTACTGGGGAAAGGTACTTGCCTGTCTTATTGGTGTTGGTAGGGCAGATTATCCCCCTAATGGTGGTATTTAAACATGTGGGAAGAGATTGACATAACCTGCATGGACCGACTTTGGCTCATGCTGAGATTAATGGTGGCCAAGCTGTACATAGCGCATATGTGGAGGTCTGACTTGAGCCCAAGTTTGAGAGACTAGAAGAGAGACAAGTATAGATGTACGCAGACTGAGAGGGTGGTTTACATGGTAAGGGGCTGTCCGCCCAAATTAAATAAAATGTGGGGAAAGTAGGATGCATATGGGGGAACTATATGAACCTATTGTTGATGCTACTCATGACGTTTTGTAACAAGCTGTACCTTCATTCAGCCACTAAATTGTGTATTTTTGACGACGCAATCGATTGTTGCCAGTTTCTGCAATGTTGAACAGTTATCACTGTGTGCCTGTGTGTTCACATTGTAAATCAGAATATCACCTGTCACTGTATGACTTGTTGTTTTATTTTTAAATAAATAAAAAGATACGTAAAATAATAAGAGGAGGGGCGTGGCCAGGCAAGATGGCTGAGTGGCCGTGAGCCACATCAGCTCCGGAGCCCCGAGACTGCCGCACACCACTAAATATACATATAGAGAACTGCACCTCTTATGATCTAGTGCCGCTGAGAGTCGTGGAGTAAAGGATAGCCGGGAGACTCCGATTTCATGTAACTGGAACGGTAAAGGGAGGAATCTGCCACAGGACTGAGACCCAATATGGAGCCGAGGATCGTGTCCGCATTATAGCCAGAGGCGAAATGACAGCGTGATCCCAGCGAGACGTAGGCGGCGGAGTCAGGCGCTGCTTCATCGACTAAGTGTGGGAGCAAGGAGGAGCCCGTCGCGGCTCCTTAACTCACTTAAATTGCACCCCCAGACAGTAACGCACTGACGGACCCCGACGCGGCCGAGCGGGAGACCGAGACAGTTCGGCAGCAACAAAGCACCTCAAAGGTGAGAGCGGCTCAAAGTCAGTTGAGGCCAGGAGAATAAAGGCAGGCCCGGGGAGCTATCCTGCAGTGTTTACTGCTCCATTGGCTCTGTGACAGCCAGGCCAGACTCGAGATTGTACATGGGAGGCCGCGCCCTGACCTTAACATGGCACCCAATCGGGAGAGAAGTTCTCAGCAGAACTGGCATGCCGGGGCTCTCTTCTGAAGAATGTTTGATGGAGCTCATTGAGCAGAGTCTCCAGCACGTCATGCTCTTACTCTGGCTCTGACATGACACCACACCAGGTGCCTGACCTTAAAATGGCTCCCACAACTTGAACCACACAAAAGGCCAGCAGAGTCTTGAACATGTCATGCTTCTGCTTTGGCGTTGGGAGAAAAAGACCCCAGCACCTCAAGCTGCCATGCAAAATACCACAAAGGGTGCCTGACCCTAAAATGGCTCCCACAGCCTGATCCCCATCACAGCCAGACTCCAGTGCAACACATAGCCATCACTCCACAACAGCATTCACGGGGATCTCAATCAGAGGGGCGACTCATGGCATGACAGCAGAGGACTCATCTTGCAGCCCTTATGCCACCTACAAAAGTGGCAAACAAGGTCTCTAGCTATTTTCCAACAACAGAGAAAGGCGAAACTCACAACGACGCGAGACAGGAACACACAATGGCACTGACTAGAGTAGACCTAGTGGTCTCCCTTAGAGCCTTTAAAACAGAACTTTGCCTAGAAATCAAGCAAGACCTACCGTCCTTCATAGACCAATTAAAGTTGGACCTCATGCATGACATCACTACAGCAGGAAATTGATGCCGAAGGTTCAAGGGTAATGGAAGTGGAAGGACACAGACAGGAATGGGACGCCCGCTCCTCCAAGATTCAGGATATGTAACAAGATCTCCAGTAGCAACTTCACCAGGTGCTCCTGAAGGCAGAAGATTTAGAAAACAGGTCCAGAAGAGAGAACATTCAAATACGAGACCTGGAAGAAGGAGCGGAGGGGCCTGACCTGGAGGCTTTTGTGGAGGGCCTATTTGCTGAGATCCTGAGATCACGCCAGGTGAAACTTAAGATCGACAGGGTCCATCGGATAGGGACTCCACAGAAAGGTGACTGAAAACGCACCAGATATGTTCTTGTTAAGATGCACTCCTTCAAGATGAAAGAAACGATTGTGTGCGCCGCACAAAAAAAGGAGGAGACCTCTTTCAAGGGCTACAAATGCATGCTCTTTCAGGAGGACCTGGCACCTTCCACGCTGGCAACAACTAGGTCCAATTACCACTAAACTGCGTGAAGACACTGTGTGCTATTGATGAAGCTTTCCCTTTGGTCCCGCATTCGAGCTTAGTAATAAACCTCTTCACATCTCGGTCTTCCAATCCCTGAGGATGAAGGCAGCTCGGACACCCGGGATGAACCTAGAGAGACAGGAAGACAGGCCCGGCCCTGGCACATGGTCACGAAATACAAGAACAGCCAAAAATTAGGACTTCCATGTGTAAGTCGACATCCGGGCAGGGGATGAGACAGAACTATCCTGGGGTGCTCCCCATAGGGGACACAATGGTGCCGGGAGTACACATGCTCGCCCATGGGGAAAACTTTGGCACATCAGACGAATGCTTTTGATCAACTGATTCTCTATTCACACGGCAAGTGGCGGTCTGGGGTCCGGACCCTGTCACTATCGCCCGGTACCACACTACTCTTCATTAAGAAGAGACACGCTGAGAGCCTGTTGGCTCGACAGTGAAGGGTTTCAAGGGGGTTTTGGGACTGTTATTTTAGAGTGGAAGGGAACATGATGGTGGTAAAAAAGGGCAGTCGACTGTCTTGTGCGTAAGGGGATTGTGGGCAAGTTGTCTTTAATCGCTCAGGACACGGGGGAACCCAGAGGGGGAGACTCCAGACTATGGGTAAAGATGAAGGGGGAGGTAAGAAGAGACGGTTGGGTTGGACCTTTTTCTCAATGGGTTTTATAGCATCAAGGACCATTAAAGGTCTGAACTCACCGCTCAAACAGCAAAAAATATGGAAGTACCTCAATGACCACTAGTTTGAGGTAGTGCCGTTGCAGGAAACACAGCTCAAAAAGACCGAATATCTCCGGCTCCGTCACAAAAGTTATCCCTTAATTTATAGATCATTTTACACTACTAAGCAAAAGGGAGTTGCCCTCCTCTTTCGCAGTTCCGCAAAGTTTCAACCTGAAGCTGTAAAGGCAGATCGAGAAGGGAGAGTGATTATGGTAAAGGGGAAGTTGAGGGGAAGACTCTGCACTTTTATTTCTACCTACATCCCCAACACTGGGCAAGCGCTGTTCTTGACTTCCCTTCTGGACTTAATAAGTGAATTCGCAGAAGGCCCAGTAGTGCTGCTGGGAGACTTTAACCTGACTTGGCATGCCGAACTAGACAGTAACTACTCTCATAGGGCGGCTATTAACAATTTCACCAAGGGAATTACACAGAAACTGCAAATGTGCCTTCGGGATGCATGGCACACGCTCGATCCCATTACTAAAGATTACACCTTTTCACATGTACACCAATCCAACTCCAGGATAGACTACATTTTTATCAGTCAATCTCTGCTGGGCCCACTACGGGCGGCACGGATACTTCCAATTTCGATTTTGGACCACAGCCTAGTGACCATTATTCTAGCATGGGGTAGCAAAAAGCCGGGAACGCCCAGATGGTCCATTCCGATCTTGATCACTAGGTACGAAACAGTTTGAGACTAATTAAGGGCCTCCACTTCTGAATACTTTGAACTAAATCAGCCACAGGTCACCGCCTCCCAGAATAACTTGGACGCATTCAAAGCAATCCTGTGGGGTAAATGTATCCAACTTAATGCTGCCTTGCACGAACAAAGGGCTAAGGAACGAGTGGAACTCGAGGAGGAGCTAGAGTACAAGGCGGCACCATTTTGAGCACTGCAACGACCGCTTAGCGCACTGAAGGGTAAAATTAAAGCTATTTACAATAACAGAGCTGAACACACTTCTGAGGCCCTACACAGATATCCTATGCCCATGAAGACAAGGTGGAATCCCATTTAGCGAGACAGCTGCGGGAAAAGAGGGAACGTGAATACATAGGTGTTAGAAACGGGATCTCTGGCTGGCCAAGGCTTGCGCCAAGGTCAGTCAGGGATCACCACTTCTAAGTCAGGGCAAGGGAGTCACACACCAAGATAACCCCTGCTCACCCTCTAGGTAACGTGACGCGAGCAGCAAGGCTAATCTCGGAGGCGATGTGTAAAGCGCTAGCGCGCGCACCCCAGCGACAACACCCTAGGCCCACCACAAAGGAAACTCCACACAAGGTTATATAAAAATAGCCTTTGTATTATAGTAAAAACACATTAGATAACACACAACTTTACAATGTGCCAACAGGCACGGGCAGAATTTACAAGGGATTATGTACAGGACAGGGCCACCTGGACCACTGTCAGGGGTATGCACTTTTTAGAAATAATACTTGTAGGTATAACACTTAGCACATCAACATATAATGACTGTAACACAGAAATAGTAAATGTAGCATACAACCAGTAACTACTGGTAAAGGGTAAATACCTCCTACGCCACCCTAAACACTGTAGAGAAATCACGCAGGGAACTAGGACCTTATCATCAGGACCTATGGAAGGAAAACCTATCACCTAAGCAAATCACCTTTAGCAAAGGGAAGGAAGCCTAAAATAATCACCTAAGCAAGTCACATTTAGCAAAGGCAATAAAACATCAACATTCCTCTAAGCAGGTCACTTTTAGCAAAGGGGAATAAACCATAAACAATTACCTAAGCAGGTCACTTTTAGCAAAGGTAATATCAAACAATCCTCTAAGCAGGTCACTTTTAGCAAAGGGGAATAAAAACATAAAGAATCACCTAAGCAGGTCACTTTTAGCAAAGGTAATAACAAACAATTGCACATGAAACATTAAAACACATTCAGAGGTGCAGGTAGAACATTTGCGCAGGAATCACATAAGCAGTAAATCCTAATGCGCAGGGTGCACATGGCACAACACTAGAACTGTCCTTCAGGCCAACTGGCCTCGCAAGGGGCTGAATGCCCTGAGTCTCAATGTCAGGGGAGGCTGCGCAGGCAGCCAAGAACACAAAGCCTAAACGTAGCAACTGTCCACTAAGTGCTGGGCAGTTGTAAATAGGGCTGGGCAACGTTGGAGCCTCGTGGGCTCAAGAACAATGAATGGTGCCCAAGAGCCTCTCTGGGGCTCTAGAACAAATGTGGGCGCTGTGAGCCTTCTCTGGGCTCTGTAGCGTAACTTGAACTGCCCCCTAAGCCCCTCCGGGCTTTAAATAAACACATTGCCCTCTCCAGAGCCTCGCTGGGCTCTGCACACGAAATGCCCCCCAGGAGCCTCGGGGCTCCTCAACACTGGTGGGGGCTTGGTTGGAGTCCCTCGCGGGGGACTCAGAGCAGGGGCAACAGCCCCAAGAGCCTCAAACGGCTCTACACAACGAAATGCTCTCTTGAAGCCCTCGTGGCTTCACTCCGCATTTTAGCGCTATCTCGCGCTACCAGAAAGGGGGGGGGGGCGGACACCGACAATGTGTCCCGGCGCCCCTCCCTCCAGCACTGCCACACTCACCGGCTTCGCGCTGGGTCCCAGCCGAGTCTCTCCTGGGCGGCGGCTCTGCAGGGGCCGCAGGCGGGGCTCCCCTTCACTCGGGAGCCTCGCAAGGACGCTTCTCGGCTCCGGTGCGGGGGCGGGACTTCCGGTCGGCCTCTCCCGGGCCGCGCTGTGATTGGCCGGTCAGGCCAGTACTTCCGGGTCGTCGCGGGCAGCGCGGCGGCCCGTATTAGGCACTCGTAGGCTGGGGGAGACTTGACCGAGGGGTGGGCTCCCTCGAGTTCAACTATAAAAATATCGGCAAGGTCCCTGGCGAGGTGGGCACTCGCCAGGGGCTTCGAAAATCGGCAAAACTAGACGGCCTAATGCCGGGTGGGCACCGGCTGTGCAACAAGCGCTCCCAAGCGCTAGTGACAAAATAAAGCGCACCTAGGCGCTAGAAATCCACTTAAAGCGCTCCACAGCGCTAGCAGGCTAATAAGCGCTCCCAAGCGCTAGGGGCATGAAATAAAGCGCTCTCAAGCGCTAAGAGCAAAAGCAAAGCCCCAGCAAGGTCTGGAGGCAGGCAGGGGGGCAAGTCTGGGCCAGAGCCAGCACACTGGGTCTCCAGGCAGGGAGACAAGCCAAGTGGCGGTCCTCCTGGCCCCAGCAGCAGCAACAGCCCCCTCTGGCAAGGATCCAAAAGTAGAACATTTTCCAAGGGGACACAGCCCCTTCTTATACTAACAAATCCTTTGTTTCAAGGTGCAGGGTGGGGGGAAAACCAGTTGCAGCTGGTTCTGGAGCACTCTTGATGGCCCAACCACCCATTTCTTTCACTGGGGAGGCTAGGGTCGTTAGACACACCACAGGGGGGCGGAGCCAGCATTGTGTGGGGAAAAACCCAGCCCATCCAGGACCCAGGTGCACTCCTCCCACACATCACTCATGCTGATCTCACACTCACCACCGGGCAGACCCATCCAGACTTCCTGGTGCCTGGCATGCCAGCCAGCTCCAGCCAATCACGCTCCAGTATCCTCACTGCACACATACATCAATGTCCAGAAGTAGCACTTCCCTTCTAGACACATACAAGCCGCACATACCATTGCGCAGCATTCATTCTCACGAGTTCACACATACCAAACTCGAGTCTGCACTCCCCACGCATCAGGAACTAACATGGACACACACATTCCCCATGCATTCCTATGGGAGGGCAGGCCAGCCATACTACACGCACGCACTTTACTCTGGGACACAGGGAAAAAGTGCGCCAAGACCCAAAAATCACTACCACAGGGTCACAAATAAAAGCAAAAAGATTAGGGGTGAACCTGCCCTAAGGCCCAAGTCCAACAATAGGGGAATACAGGATGGAGATGGTCTAGTAACCCACTCAGACCAAACAAAAACCTGTATCTTTGGTAGATTTTATGAGGACCTATACATGGGCACACCACCAGATACAGCCTTGTAACACAATTAGCTAGATTCTTTAAATCTTCCCTGCATCCAAGCAAAGGAGAATGATTGATTAAATGGGCCAATTACGGCCAAAGACGTAGGGAAAGCTATCGCAAAAGCTTAAACTTCACAAAGCCCCAGAGCCAGATGGTCTGAAGGCGCACTTTTATAAGACTTATGCATCAGAGCTTATCCCTCACATCACTGGGTTGTTCAACATGATAGCTGAGGATTCCTTTGTTTCGACCTCGATGGCTGAGGCTGTAGTCACCATTATCCCTAAATCAGGGGAAAAAAACAAAATTGTGCCACTTATAGGCCAATCGCGCTGCTGAATTTAGATACAAAACTCTACTCTGCAATTCTGGCCACTAGGATAGAAAACGTAATGCCCCTACTAATCCTCCATGATCAATCAGGCTTCATAAAAGGAAGACAAATGCAAGACAATATTTGGAGAACATCTGATTGAAAAAGTCTCTAAATTTGAACTCCCGGCGATCTTGGTGGGACTAGACTCAGAAAAAGCCTTCGACAGGGTGGATTGGTCATTTCTCTTCCTTACTCTGCAAAAGTTCGGATTTGGGTATAGATTCATAAACATGGTCAGGAACAACTATAAAAACCCATTCTCCCGAGTTCAGGTTAACGGATATCCATCACTTCCATTTGCACTGGGCAGAGTGATGAGATAGGGCTGACCACTCTCTCCCCTTCTATTTGCCCTCCGTATTGAACCCCTGGCTTTCCAAATTAGGGCTAATGCAGAGAAGAAGAGAATACGCTTTGGGGGCACAGAGCACAAAGCGGCATTCTTTGCGGATGATATATTACTGACGCTCACGGCTCTGGGGCCCTCATTACAGGCAGTACAGGAAGAACTGGGACAATTTGAAGCAGTGACATGGTCACTTTATCAAAGTCCTCTATACTAAATCTCACACTCCCTGAGGGTGAGGCGATGAGTCTACGTGGTCAGACCTCTATACAATGGACTAAATGTTCCCTTCTTTACCTAGGCATCCAGCTAACCCCAAAGGTAGAAGACCTATATAGGGCCAATTACCTCTCATTGATGTCGCAACTCCAGCAAGACCTTAGACGCTGGAACCCCTTATATATCTCCTGGCTGGGTCGGATTAATGCTGTTAAAATGACAGTACTACCGAAGTTCCTCTACCTTTTTCAGGCACTCGCAGTTGACTTAGACAGTAATCTATTGCCTAAGTTGCGCTCTCCTGTCATTAAGTTTATCTGGCAGGGTGGAATAGCAAGAATTCCTTTTCACATATCACAATGCTCCAAAAGGGATGGGGGGGTGTTATCAAGCAGCACAGCTAAGAATGATGGTAGAATGGTCCATGAGGGAGTCTGATAAGCATTGGCTCCACATGGACAAGGCGATAGTGCGCAGATCAATATGGTACCTCCTTTGGAACCAAAAAAAAGATAGGCCAGTAAATGCATATCTCAGCATCCCGACACGAACCAAACTCAAAGTCTTGGATGAGATCAGGAAAAGCGAGGGATAGACATCTTTCACTTCCCCCTACACACCTATCCATTCAACCCTGACTTCCCACAAGCGCTACAGGAAGGCCCTTTTGATTATTGGCTAGAGGGGGCTGCCTGATGATTCCATACATGTTCCACAACTTTGACGTATTTATGTTTAAGAGCTGTCAAAGAGAATTCCAGGTCCCAAAAAGTGAACATTTCCATTACCTCCAAAGTAAACACTGGGTATGTCAGCCACAGGTAAAAGATGGCGCCAATAGACAACGTACACAGATAGAACAGCTGGTAGGGAGAGCGGATACTATGAAAGGGACAATCTCTTCACTGTATGCCATGCTATTATCAATAGTACACATGCCACAAGCACAATAGGTGTCTTTATGGGAACACATGATTGGGAGGGATATAACGAAGGAGGGGTGGAAACACATATGGGGAGGTCTAACAAAGAACAATCACTCAAGCGCCTTGAAGGAGGCCCACTACAAGACTGGTATCTGTACCCCACGAAGCTCAAAACAATCTTCCCAGACACGTCCGACCTCTGTTGGCAGGGTTGTGGTTTGCAAGGGGACATTTGCCACATATGGTGGGACTGCCCCAGTATTCGTGCTTTCTGGGAGGAAATTCTTCCACACATCAAAGACATACTTCACTACCCCATTCTGACAACTATAGAGGGAGCTCTCCTGGGCATCAGGGATCCCGATCTAAAACCCCAGACAAAAGTGTCTAAGGCAATAATGTGGGCGTGCTTAGGGGCGGCTAAAATAACAATAGCAGCCGCCTGGAAAAAGAAGGAAACCCCGGCTATGTCACTGTGGCACTCCCGGCTGTGGAGACTTCTCACCATGGAAAGGTTAGCCAAGATGAGTACAAGTACTTTGAGTACAAATAGGGCCCATTGGTAACCAACCTGTTTCGTGGCTTGCCATCTGCAGTCAGCCTACCCTCCATACGAGTCATGCATTTATTCCAGTTTTGAAAAGATCGACAGGGTGGTCTCGAACTACCCTGGTGATACATCTCCTATTGGGCTGATCTGAAGTTCCGACAGTTGGTTTCAAAGACATTACCACCACCAGGAAATTAGGGCGAGAGTTTGTTTATTGTTATAATTTGGGGGTTGCCCCCATTGTTTAATAATAGGCATGATTTGTAACATGGGAGGGACGTGATGGGACTTCTCCACAAGAGAAAATGGACTCATACGAGCAACAGATATTGGCACGAGGTTGTGAGTATTCTCCTAAGTAACATGTGTTATTTGATTGACATGTTGAATAAAGAGATCTTTGGAAAAAAAAGAAGAGGAAAAATGAATTTGAGCATTTTGTGTAGATTTGTGAACTAAACGAATTGGTCTGGTCTCTGAAGATTTTGAGTAAAAAAGTACGGCAAGGAGTGGACCATGTAAGTAAATCCAGCTAAGTGTGAAAGGGGCAATACATTTCAGGCATATTCACCCTTCAGGCCCCAAACATTGCAAATCATAAAAATCAAGTTAATAAATGAGTTGAACAATACCCTCACTCTCTACCACCACATGAATGACCATCACACACTCACTCTATATATATATATCGGTTATTGGTACAGTAGTTACCTGTTGTAAGCATGGTGCTATACATTTGTCTATTGTATCTCATCTTTCTCCATGGAAAAAAACAAATAATGGCAGTCTTGTACATTAATTATTTTTACTTAAACAGCCCAGCTAAAGAATAAAAAAAAGATAGGGTTGAGGCATTGTCTTCATGTCCTTTAAGCAAATGGGAAGGCATTTTCTGTACACACAGGTGCAACTCCAATCCTACCAGTACATGTGAATAAATGGTGGGACTGCATAAGTCAGTCACCAAATATATGTTCCTCTAACTGTATCGAATTGTTTTCTTTTAAAAGCAGTTCGACAATAACGTGAAAGTTCTATTGTGTCTGTTGTGTCTATTGTGTCTATTGTGTCTGACCAATCGCCCTCCTCCTACTCCTGTGCTGTTTCAGGAACAGAGTAATTTTGTGGTATGAAGTGCTGGTTCATTTTAATAATGGTCAATCCATCTATTGGCGATTTGATCCCGAAAGATAAAGGGAAGTATCTCGGTCATGGCAAACGGGGTGTATGCATTCACCTTCGGAACCCCCAACTGACGCTTAACAAGTCTCCACACCATATATGCAGCTTTAAGAATTTTAAATTTTGTTTTTTTAAAATAGCTAGGTTCTACTATTTTAACCAAACAACCCCGAGTCGCCTCCCCAACCCGAATTCATAAATTGAAGGAGTATGGCAAGGCAGAATTCGGGCCCTATTCTCCACTACCAGTGGGCTAATGAGTAACAGCAGAGCTGCCAAACAATAAAACATAAAATAAGGTATACCCCAACCACCATGATCTTTTGGCAGTACCATCTTTTTATAGGCCCTTCTTTGCCGCCTATATCCCCACTAGAATCTGGAGCTGATGCTCTCTAATCTCTTAAAGCATGAGATTGGGAATTCAAGCGGGATTGTTTGAAACATGTATAGAAATTTAGGTAATACCTGCATTTTTAAAACTTTTGATCTTCCATAGAGATAAATGCAGATGATCCAGTCTCTCCAGTATTGAATTTACTTTAATCAGCGCAGGATTCATGTTTAGCTGGGGGATATTGCAGACTGGTAGTGAGATTTTAATTCCTATATAGGTAACTTCTGAGACTGTTGTTACATTGTCTGGAGGTTCCTCATCAACAAAAAGAATCTGAGTTTTGGAGATGTTAAACTTATAGCCCGAGAAAGATCCAAACCAAGCTGCCAGTTCGTCAATGGCCGGTATTGCGTTGCCGATATCCCTGGTGACAACTACAATATCGTCCGCATAGGCAAGGGCTCTGTAATCTATATGGCACACATGAATAGTTTTGATATTCTCAGCCTGGTTTAACTTATTAAAAAAAAGATCTATGTATAAAGCAAATAAAAGCGTCGAGCACGGGCACCCTTGCCGTGTTCCATGAGAAATTGTGAACAAGACAGAGTCCTGGCCGGCTAATCGAATACAAGCAGTCGCAGAAGAATAGAGAACCTTCAGTGCCAGCAGCATCTTAGGGCCAAATCCCTTCAGTCTTAAAACCTTCCACACATATGGCCAAGAAACCCTGTTGAATGTATTTTCTGCATCCAACAGGGTTACCCCCATTGCTGAGTTAGTTTCTTGTACCCAATCCACAAGTGTGATCAAGCGCTGAATGATCAGTTGTGTCGCGCTCAGGAATAAAACCATGCTGAAATTTTGAAACAAGAGATGAGATTATACCGGATAAGCACAATGCTAATATCTTAGAGTAAATTTTGCTATCGGCATTGATAAGCGAAATAGGCCTATATGAAGAGGGCAGCAGGGGTGGTTTGTCTTATTTTCAAGAAAACTGTGATTATGGTTTCCGCCAGGACAAAGGCCAATTCCCCTTCTGTGCATCCAAAAATACTTGCATAAGTTATTCTTTTAGAACATGCCGAAAGGTCCTGTAAAACTCAAGGGGGATGCCATCTGGGCCCACCGCCTTACCCACCACCAATGATAATATAGCTGTCTCCACTTCTTCCCATGTGATGTCTGTGTCTCATTCTTCAGTTTGGTCAAGTGTTAGTGTGGAAGTTTCGGAACCAGCACTAAAATCCGTTACACTATCTGCGTCCCCACATATGCTTTCCTCCATATACAGCTTACTGTAGAATTTGCAAAAAACTTCTAGAACTTCTACAGGTTTATCATGGATTTGCCCTAACTCATCCTGAATACTGTCAATCCTTTTAGCAACCTCTTTCTGATGTAGTCTTTTAGCCAATATTCGGACCGAGTTTTCTCCCACTTCATAAATCTCTGATCTATATACTGCAGTTTGCGCTGCTAGCTTTGTGGTGAAATTATGATACAGCCTTGCCTTTTGAGCGTCTAAGTCACTCAAAATGTGATCAGTATCCTGGCCATTACTACCTGGCGCTATAAGCTGAATTTCTATCTCACTGAGTTTTTTCATCTGATCTGCTAGCACTTCTTGTAATTTCCGTTGTTTATTGATGGAATAGCTTAATGTTTCTCCCCGCACTCCTGACTGAAAAACATCCCACACCGTATAATCGGAAGCTGATCCACGATTAATTCTAAAAAACTCTACTATCCATTTACCCATTTGTTCACAATAAAGTGGATCAACTAGTAGTTTACATTCAAAAGTCCAGGTCCTCAGAGGAGTACTGTAACAAATATCTAGTTGTAAAGTAATAGGATTGTGATCAGAAATTATTTTGGGTTGAATATCAAACCTAGCATTATTAACATATCCTGCGGTAACAATAAATAATCTAGACGCACATGCTTTTGATGAGGTGCGGAGTAAAAACTGCTCCCAGGAGCTCCCTTTCCTTTCACATACCCTACATCAGGTAGCCCAAATTCTTTAATAACTCCTCTGGTGGCCTGAAAAACTTTATTTTTCTTCCCTTCATAGATGTAGTCACTAGTTATAGCCACATTCCCTTCCAGATGGAGATTAAAATCTCCACATAAAATCAAGGGTGATGGCCAGGCCGCAAGCTCAATACTGAGATGATTCATCATATCTGGGTCATCTAAATTCAGGCCGTAAATTGAACAGATAGTCAGTGAAAGGCCTTCCAAGCGCAGCTCGATAATCAGTCAACGACCAAAAGAATCTTCTTTTACCCGTTTGCATGCCCCCAACCGTATCTTTTCAAAACAGTCACCCCTCTTGTTGTTGTGCCTTGACAAGTACAGCCCACTAGTTTCATACCCAGATCTTTTAACCATATCCTGTCATTCCATGCAATATGGGTCTCCTGTACACACAGCAGGTCCACCCTTATAGAAGTAAGAATCTGGGCCATAATCCCTCTTTTTCTCCTTTCATTCAGCCCACAAATGTTCCAAGAACAAACCATAAATGTACCCATGCTCGCAAAAAAGCTGTTGTAACAAAGCTGAGCCATTATACCTAGCTACAACACTTCTTAGCAATACTAAGACAAGATGTGCAATTGTGAGATCTTTACTTAACAAGTCCTGGCTGCTATTTACACGCAATAGCACAGCTCTACTATTCCTTGCCCAGCTGTCCCCCCTCCCACCCCACCCTTACTACACCGAGAACCGCCCTCACACACCCATACACCCACCCAAATAAGGCATAGGGACTGAATAGTCCCCGTTGGTTATGGAGAGAAAGGCTGTATGCCCTTCACTGGTCAACCCTCCCTTCCTGGCGTAAAAAGGAAGAGAACGCATTAGGCATTTATCTATACAGCAATCAAAATCATAATCACCACACTAAATTGTACCTAGAGAAGAGTTTCAACACATTGGGTAGCGAACATGGAACACAGGGGGTGGTGGGAGGAGGGTAGGGTTTTGTGGTGGGAGGGGGCGTTTATGGGATCTGTTTTGGTTGGATTCAATTATACACAACTGTGCCACAGTTGGATGGCACTAATGCGGGCGTGTTTTTGCCTTGGAATTGCCTAATATGATTGCTTATGGTAAAGCCTTCCTGACTAGTAATGAATGCACGTTATCATATTTCTGTGTTACACTGTAAAACCACAATACAGAAATTTAAGTTTAAATTGTATGTAGAAAATCCTTAGCAGAAATCTCAAACAAAAAGAATTGTGTTTTCTCCTTATGAATGATTTTAAGCTTAGAGGGATTAAGTAAGTACGCCTGTGCTCCTTTAGCTTGGAACAATGGAATAAGTTTCCGCAAATGCCATCTCTGCTGTACCATGGCCTGGCAGTAATCTGGACGTACAAAAAATTCAACCCCCTTCCCCTTTCTCTTACGGTCCGGCCTAGCTAAATCATATGAAGCTTCACGAGACAGAAATTTATTTAAACAAATCAATATAGCTCTAAGTTTTCCATCAGTCACCCTAGTACCATTCTGCATATGAAAGGGGAATCGTTGTACTCTCTGTAGTTCAAGTTCTCATTTCCATTGGGTCAGTTCAGGGAAGGCTTCTGAGAACAGCTCAATAATGAATTGGCGAATGTCCCTGCCTTCCACCCCTTCCAGAATGTCAAGCACTCGCAAATTGTTCCTCCTAGATCGGTTCTCCAGATCGATTAGCTTCCAGTTAATATCTTCCCGAAGAGCATTCAGGGAGGAAACATCAATTTTCTGCTGTACCATTTTGTCCTCCATTAGAGAGATTGTGCCTTCCGCCTCCCCGATCCAAGCAGACATCTCACTACAGGTCCTGACAACTCGGCGCACCGTGTTTTGAAGCTTACAAACAGCCTCTTGCAGCCGCAAGCCTTCTGCTTTTGTCTCCTCACGATGCGACAAGATGGCTTGATAGATAGTGGCTAAGGTGATCTCATTCTCTATCTGCTCATCCGGGCAAGTATCTACAAAACCACCCCTGGAGTCACTTGTTGCACCAGGTTCTGGCAACGCGGAAGAGTGGCCCAGTATGGGGGATCCATCATTTTCAAAACATTCCCTAGCCAGAGAGTTAGGCAAGTCCCTTGCTTCTTTTATTTTACGTACTCTACTTTTTTCCCCCGCTATTAACAAACTGTTTTCCTCATCCTCCAATGGAGCTGAGCTTGTCAGGCTTCTGTCATCTAGCCAGTCACCTTCAGCACTCTCATTGTCAGAGGTATTAGACAGATCCGACATGGAGTAGAATTTGCCACCTGAGTCTCCAGAGTTCGCCTCAATAGTCACTTCGCTCCTGGTCCCGGCACCATGAGAAGTTTTGTCTAGCTTCGCGCTGGTCACTGATGTTGATAGGACCCTCTGACTGCGCATTGCAGCCCCTGCTTTTCCTGAAAGCGAGAGAAGGATACAGCCTTATCTATGTAAGTCTCTGCAGTCTCTCCCTCAACCATATTATCAACAACAACATCAGCAACATCATCTCCTGCTTCCCCCAAAGTCTCCTGCTCTTTTGAAGGAAGAGATGAATCTGCCCTTAATAAGGGCCTAATTTTTTCAGTTGTTAACTCAAGATTTTTGTGGGAGCTGTCGCTTTGCTGGATGATCACTTCAGCAAGAGCTGCGGTCTTACATTTGAGCTGCATTTTCTTTTTAAAGATCCCCGGAATTTTAACCTTCGTGCCTCCAGCCTCTTCCGTTCTGGTGGCTGTCGGGGAGGAGGACGCACTCCCTTGCGCTGTGTCAGAGGCGCCCAGAGCACCACCGTCTGCGTTGTTTGCAGTAGGGGTTACAGAGTGATCAGAATGTTCAGGGCCCCCCCACGACAGCCGCTGCCGCCCGAGTCTTTGGTCCCTTAGCGTTTGCGCTAGCATTCCTTGGTGCCATCGGGACTGAGCGACTCCAGCCTGGGTCTTGTAATGGATGTATGACGTTACAACGCATACTTTTACTCCGCATACCATTACAACGCGGTATTTACAACGAATACCGTTACAACGCATAGCGCTTAGAGGTGCTGGATAGTGGTAAGTATAATTTTCTATTCCAACTCCAGTCCCCGTGGACACTAGGGAAGGTGTTGGATAGAAAATTAAACTTATTCCCTATCCTAGAGCGCCCCCCAGCGCAATGCGTTGTAATAGTATGCGGAGTAATGGTCGCGTTGTAGTGGTAGTGCGGAGTAAAAAATGCGTTGTAACAGGTGTATACCCTTGTAATTGACCCGCGACCCGTTCCGCAGCTGCCTCAGTTCTCACCGCCGAAGCCAGGAGCCGGCAGCAAACCTGCTCCGATGACCGCGACGATCTGCTACACCCCAAGCGTGGGAATACAGGCACCGATGAAGCCGATGGAACCAAATCCAATCCAGGAGCATAGCCAGGTACTCCTCACGTCATGTCAGTAACCGTCTGTTTTGCTGTCTCTTGCCGTACCCTCCGCTTTCAGAAAAAGAAGCCGCCAGAGAGGTACAGGGGTGGTTATCGGTGGAGAGCACACATTGCCTGCCTCACTTGGACACAGTTGTGTCTGCCATCTTGCAAGTGTCCCCCTAGTAGATGAAGATAGGATATAACAATAATATCAGTGGGCTAAACTCCAGTAGTACACCCCCGATAGCAAAACACAAACACCCCTTACCCCCAGAACTGAAAAGACTACAGACAGTGTTTGGGGGTAAAAATATTTTTCGGATCTCAGCGGTATAGTGGGTTGTGTCGATCAAATATCCACACCAAGTCCAGGTAACTATCAACAATGGGTCCATAAGAACACAGAATAACTAGGGTTGCCCAAAGCACCCAGAGGAAACTAGGCCCCACTCTGCTGGATGACTCCACAGTGAGAGGTTAACTGATCACCCTCCAGGGGCAGGGCTGTCTGACAAAGGGGCTGAAAAGATAAAGAAAACACAAAATATATACATATTGGTGTAGAGAGTAGTCACCCAGGTGCCACAGCCACAGTCCATTGGGACATACTCCAATCACCAGGTCAGTAGGTCCCCATTCACTCTGGCCTAACACCCAAGCTTGATGTTTCCGTCATGGCATGCAGTACCAACAGCACCCCAAAATTGCTGCAAAAGCCTCAGATGCAATGGAGTCCTCCCTTACAGCTTTGAATAAAGCCATCTTTGGTGACGGAAACCTATGCACATCTAGCACCTAAGAAGGCAAGACATCAAATCAAAACTCCATAGTTCCCCTCACACTCAGGGGTCAATAAACCTAGAAGCCGCAGGGTAGGGTGAAAAGATGTCTCAGATTTGCTTACGCGGTTATGTTTTTCCGATTTAGGGTTATCCGTCCCGCCAGATATTTCCGGGGTCACCGGAGCCCCACCGGGCTGGCTTTTTAGCCCATATTTTGCCTATGTCCCGCAGCACCTCGGGACGGCGTTGACTACATTGATGAGCGCCATCTGCTGGGCATTCTGAGCCCCTCTGTGATAAAACAATGGTGTTCTTATTCCCAGTTATGTGAAAAATTGTACAATTATTAGACTAGTGGAACTTTTAATTACACTATCTCAGCATAATGATGACCTCATGACTCCAGTCGGGGCCCACTGAGCCTTCAAAGGTGGGGTATGGCCAGAGGGAAAGGAGGTGCCAGGGTTGAAAGCCTTCAAGTCTCTACCCCCGCTCATGATGGATCGCAGGGCATTGGGTACACCTCAGGCCAGATTCAACAACCTTCTGGACGTAGTCTGCTCACCTTGCTCCAATCCTGCAAGCACCATCCAGGAAACAGTCGGGCCTAACTGCTGACCCCACAGTGGGACAGTATGGTGGGACCACAGTGCAGTCTCAGACACTCTCCGCACGGGGAAAGGGAAATCCATGAATGGTGCGGCTCAAGGAAAACGTCCAAAACTCAAAGTAAAAAATGCCTAAAACCAGCCCAAAAGAAAGGTTCTAGATTAAAGGGGGGTTGAGATCAGCCAAAGTAGCTATCTGAGGTCACAAGTGAAGGCCATGGTACTTAGAACGTGCCGGGAAAAGATGGCTAAACAGGCATGAAAATGTGTTCATGGAGCACATGGCAGACACCAAGCAACAACACACCCCCTCCTCCTGAACTTCCACGCACTCACAGCAATACTGAGTTTCACCAATAGTCCTCCTACTTGAAGACACAGTGCCATAACTCCCTGTCCTCATGAGAACCATCTCACAAAACAAACCTAACATCAGCCTTATCACCGAGACTAGAAATGGCAAAATACATGGTCTTCAAAACTATCAATAACGAAACACGTTTGACTAGCTGAATTAAAAACCAACAAAGTTCTTTCAAAACAGATAACAACTAAAACAGCAAGTGGATCAATGCCATTTATTCATCAGCCTTCACACCCCGGAAGGAAAAAGGAAATTTATGAACTTACCTCAATGAAAGGAGGAAAAACACACAGGCCCTTAAAGAGGGGTCTGCCTAACATCTGTTTGGTTATACAATCCCAATGTACAACATTTTCAAATTGGGCAGAAGAAACACAACCACAGGAGGAGCACAGATGTCTCATGAAGGGACTCACACCTCAAACTACCCTGCCACGTCAAAATTAATGTATATTTGTATGGTTGAGTGCGATCTGCCAACTATGGGTAGTCCCACTTACTTACCATGGAGGAACTGCTGGGACAAAAGGGATTCACAAATAGGGAACTACAACACCTGCATAGGTATCTCACGTATATCACCTTCCATTACACTAAACCGAACACTAGCATCCTGCATGCAGTATGCAGTGCCCTCTTACATAACACTTGGTAACAATGCATGACCTCAGTTGGCTTTCAAGCAATAGCTAGGTCATTTTGTGTCTGTTTGCTGCTCATACATATGGTAGGCACAAATGAGCTTTACCTGTCCCAAGAGACAGTTCCCAAGCAAAGTGCCTCATTCACCTTTGCCAAGATCCAAACAAACAAGATAGAACCTCACAGGGTAGTTGTAAACCTGACCCAAAATGACACCAACCCAACAAAGTTATACCTCTTCTCTGAACCCACTGATATCGAAACTGAGCTGGAAAGGATGCATAGCAAAGGCACCATAAGGGAAGATACTATTTGGCCGAGACTTCAGAGAGAATATATTCTTGAGGGTAGCAACACCCTCAACTCAGTGCACAAACACGTCCACTACAGCAAACATATGTGGACTAAGCATGGCCCTTAGCATATCTGGGCTGGTCTTCTTTACCAATAAATGGCCTCTCAACATGGAGTTGCTGTGCAGGGCTATCCAGCTTGGGATGAAAAGGGGAATGGGTCACATGGGGGAGGGCTCAATGAAAGCTTGGCTAACCCATGTTAGGAAATCTGGTACACCGAGGTGTTTGGATAGCCTTGACTAGAAGAGAAAGGTCAACCCCTGAATGTACAGCCACTTACACTGTATTCCTTATATTTTCAGAGGAAAGGAAAAGCTTCCAATGGGCGTGAATGACAACTGCAGACTGATTCTGCTAATTACGGATATGCAATGGGGCACCTCGGAGCTGTTGGATTTTTACTGGCAATGTGGCAAACACGCCTATACCTAACTGGTTCCTGGTTGGATGGGACTGTGCTCCTTGGTGACCTTGCACACCTTGACCATAGTCATTCCCGGAGGAGAACTAACAGAAGTGTACCAGCATCTGTAAAGGAAAAAAACAACTTGTGGCACCAATCTTGCGAAAAGAAAATAGCAGGCTATTTTGGCTCAACTCAGTTTAAAGATATCCCAGAAGAATTTAGGCTGTTCACTGAAACACAGCTGGGGGCATTGGAGTTGATACCCTTCCTCGCTCTACAGACAAAAGCTAATACTCGCTGGCTCCAGATTACCCTGTGGGAAATGCTCAAAATGATGAAGAGCACTGAGTTCGGCTTCAATTCAATCAAAGAAGAAATGCGAGCCATCCACCTCATGGTAATGCAGCACCAATATGTGCTGGACTTAATGACTGCAATCAAGTGAGGGGTCTGCGTCAAGATGGGTGGCACCTGTTGCACCTTCATTTCAGGGAATGAAATGGGGAATGGAACATTAACACTTGCCATCCAAGCACTGCATAATCTACAGAGAGCCATACATTAAGAAAGAAATGCCCCGGAGCATGAGTGGTTCTTGAATTGGTTCTCCTGGCTCCCACGATGAATATCTTGTCTGTTTAAATCATTTTTGTTAGTTATCAATGTGTTTCTATTGGTTTGCCAGGCTATACATTTGGAATCACCTGCTGTAAAAATGCAGTCCTCAAACTAGGTAAAATGCAAGTAATTAGGATGGCTGACGTAGATAAAGGTGAGCATACAGAACAGCAGGACCCAAAAAAATTAAACAAAAGACACACATTGATGGATAGAATGCAGAACAAATCAAAACATTCACCCCCAGTCAAGAGATCTGAGTTAAATCCATAATTCCTTTGCTCACCATGCCACCCCAGTGTAGACCTGGCCATATGCAAATCATTCTTGTCTCTGTGCCTCATGGGACCAGTCCAGCACAAACTGCCAAGCCAGATCTTCCTTGGACCGGAAACAAGCATCCTAGGACCAGTTTCGGGGTCCCATGAGGCACAGAGTCAAGAGTGATTTGCATATGGCCAGGTCTAAACTGGGGTGGCATGGTGAGCAAAAGAATGATAGATTTAACCCAGATCTCTTGACTGGGGATGAATGTTTGGATTTGTTTTGCATTCGTTTATGAATTGTGTGTCTTTTGCTTTCTCTCCCTAAGTGCGCCAGGTATGCCCAGACGTGGGTCCCGGGCTCACTATGCCACTGGATTAAAACTATCCTGTTGATGTTGGATGAAACCCCGAACCTCATCCGAGGATGCTTGTATTCGGTCCAGGGAGGACCTGGCTTGGCAGTTTGGGCTGGGCTGTTCCCATGAGGCACAGGGTCTAGACTGATTTGCATATGGCCAGGTCTAAACTGGGTGTCATGGTGAGCAAAGAATGATAGATTTAACCCACATCTCTTGACTGGGGGTGAATGTTTTGATTTGTTTTGCATTCTGTCCATCAATTGTGTGTCTTTTGCCAAATAAAATAATGGCACAAACGCCTGGTTTAGATAGTGTAGTTGTAGAGTAAACTAGAGGGGGAATGTTGATAGGAATTTTGATGCATTTGTCAACAAAAATGAACTCTGGTCTTTATTAATAGATTCATGCCTTCTGAACTCCACATACACCTCAACACACAAGTATTGAATCAGGCAGGCCCTGGAAACGAGGCCCCAGACTACTAATTGATGGTATGCTCTAAACCTTATTTTTGCTTGTTGTAATCTTGTCTATAAAGAAACCTCTAACTCAATGTAAAATGAAAGATTCCTTAGACCTAATGCCTGTAACTCTTTGCCTGGCCAAACTCTTTAATTAAACAAACTTTTCTTGTTTTCCCAAACACCTTGTGTCTTCTGCTTTGTAAGGAAATTCAATTTGAGCAACACAAACAATAAAAACATATAGTGCAACATGGCATTTTTGTAGTTTGAATTCTAATAATGATAATAATATTTCCAAACTTGAAAAGCGCAACTTCTCACCCATGAGGGTATTCAGGAGCTGGGGGCCATCGGGTAGATTAAGTAAGCTATCATCCAGACTCACAGAATGCTGAGCTGAGCTAAGGGATCGAACCATGAGCCCCATGCTCTGGAGTCAGCCACCCTGGCCCCGGATCCTCTTTCTTATTTATACAGACAATATAATTTAGTGAGAGTATCCCAAATAATTACCAACAATAGTGTATCCATTCCAATCTGAAATATAACATAACATTCTAATTAGGATAACAAAATACAAATTAAAATATTTGCTGTATGTGCCTATAGGGTGAGACACCTGTGGCAGGCAGGAGGGTGCAGGGAAAAATTGAATAATCCTTAAAAAATTAAATCTTGTATATGCCTATGGCCTAAGACAATATGTTAGGCAAAGGGTGCAAGGGAAAATGGAATAAACCTTAACACGGAAACGCTGGGTGCATCTATAAAAGGCAATGGATGCAAGGGAAAATGACAATCCTTAGAAAATGAAGGCTGGGATGCTCCTTTTGCCTAAGACACCTATTGCATGCAAGGGGTGCAGGACTAACTGTTACAAAATGAACGTTGGAGTGCGTCTTTGGCCTATGGGACCTATGACAGGCAGGGGGTGCAGGGGAAAATCAGATAAAGCAATTGCTGGTTTCTCACCAGGGACAATGAGAAATCTTTAGGGAGGCAAGGAGGCGGAGGAGAAAATAGAGAAAAAATGCATATTATAATATATAAACCATGTACATACATACTCCAATGATCCTCAAACACATTAAAGTGAAATACGGCAAAAAAGTTTTTTTAAAGTGAACAAAAAGGCATAGTCCTCTTGTATCAATACCCCTAGAAAATGGCTTTGAAAACTAGCAAAAAAGATTTAACACATTGGCTGGCTACACAAAATGGCCACCAACTACATGTTCAAACATCAACAAGCAAGAAGGCATGAAAAACAAAGGGCACTTGCAGGCCTATAGATACTGACTAGACAAAATAGACGCCAGCCAAATGGCATAGAGAACAAAGACAAAACGATGGACTATGACAAATTCAAACACTGGCCACATAATGGAGGCAGGCTAAACAAAGAAGAAAACACAACCAGTATTTGAGCTATGCCATCAATAAAAATTAAGCCAGCTATGATTTTTTTCCAACAACACACATCATCCCCAGACACTGCAATATTATTACCACACCATAAAACACTTTTTGCAGTCACTAAAAAAGGTGGATTACAACAAAAAACATATTTTGCATTTAATCCAGTGGCATCCCTGGCCTAAATCATGGATATTTTAAAACAACATATAACATAAAAAGAGTTTTTTCATGTACTGGTTGATTGGCCTTGGGCACTCTAGGCAACATGGTAAAATAAATAAATAGTGTACATTTGACAAACATGAAGAAAATGTACATAACTTTACAATGTTCATCCCTCATAAAAGCTCAAAAATGGATGCAAAAATATAGGCCCCTATTGCAACGTCTGGCCACTCACCACAATCACATACATTTTTTAAATAAAAGGTACAAATATATACTAGTGCATGCCCTCTATCAAACAACACCCTCATCCAAAGTTTTTAAAGTTACTTGTTGTGGTGTCACAGAAAACAAAGGCCCTCATTATGATGGCAGGCAGATCGCCACTTGCAGGCCATCAGTGGTGGTCTGCCCAGCATTTAGGGCATTGGTTCAACCTCTGCAGTACAATGCAGCCGATCAGACCACAGAGTTGATGGATAGGACCGCCGCCTCTGACAGGATCAAAGATCCAGTCGGGACTGCTGTTGAAATTCAAATCCCTCAATGGGGCACCGATTTAGGGAATAGGATATCCCTTTCCGACTGCCTGTTCATGGCGGTCAACTGAAAAGGGACTTTGGGTGCCCCAAGCAGGGGCCCCGGTACCTAATGGGACACTGTAATTTAGCCCTAGGAGCACCTATAGTGACCCAATACACATTCATGCATAATTTGCCAGACAGCACATGGTTCCTGGCACACAGTGTATTAATGAGCATAAAATGCCCAATAACACTGCAGCTTGTGCTATGGTCTTAGCAAAAGCCACTATGTTATAGCGCACTTTTCCACCCACCACCTCGGCGATCACATTGTAATTGGGCAGACGGGACAGCTGCCGTCTTGATGGGTGAATCCCTGCCTGCAGCGATGGCGATTAGACACTTGCCCGACCTCCTTCGTATTGACCCCCAAAGTCCTAAAATACATTGGCAGCAACAATTGCAGACACAGAGAATTATCACTTCACCTCGAAATCCGAATGAAAAATGACCAGGAAATGAACAAAGCACTGGGAGGATCCTTCTTGACAGGAAGAGAAAGTTGAAGTCTCTGTTGCATTTCCTGCTAAAAATAAAAGTATTATTAAAAAAAATGATTTTTGCACTAAAAAACTACCTGAACAATCCATTGGAACAGAATATTCACTCAAAAGGTACTTTTGAGTTGATTTAGCTGCTTTACGAATACAACATCTATATGTGAAGCAGCTCCGACTGCATGTGACGGCTGGAACTACAAAATGGTGCTGTAAGGCTCCGTGACGACTGTAAATCACAGAGGGGGTCAATAAATCTTGCTCACTCTTGCAAGCGCATGTTGACCAGTTGATCAGTTGATCAACTGCTTGTGTCCGCCAGCATTACAAAATGGCAAGAAAGGTTCTCTGGTGGCCAGGAACCTGCAAATCTTACTCATCAAAGCGCATTTTGTGGAGCCTCATGTTGTACCTTTGAACACTGGAGGCACGAACGGGAGCAGAATTCCACCACTCGCCTAATGATGACATTTGATAGGAACTCCGCATTACAAACATAACGCGGAGTAACCAAATTCAGCCAATTCCATGATTGGAAGTATATTTCCACCAAGGGCACTGTTTTAAGGGGGGAATTTAGCATGGCTCGACCCACCCGAAGTCGATATTAGGCTGGGGATCCCCATTCCCAGCGCCTAGATACACAGCAGTGCCCTGGGAAGCCCACACCTGGGAAACTGTGGTTGCCTGTTCTAGAGAGTGTGGCTGTACCCTGCCTGCAGTCTCCTGGACAGGGAACACAAGTTTGTTCCAATACTGCTGAAGCAGTAAAAATGATCCTATTATCCAGGTGGGAGCAAAGGAATGGTACTGTCTCCCGCCAGCATCCAGTATGGTGCTGGTCAGGGAATCGGCAGAGTCGGCAAAGCCTTGGGAGCCTGCATGCTCTTTCCCAACTAAGGAGACTTGTGTGTACCCTGAAACCGATTCTAGGATGCTTTTTCCCAGTTCAGGGAAGACCTGGCTTGGCAGTTCGGTCTGGACTGTTCCCATGAGGCACACGGTCATGATTGATTTGCCTATGGCTGGGTCTGAAGTAGGGTGGTAAAGTGAGCTGAAGAACGGTGAGGGATTGAACCCGGTTCTCTGACTGGGGGTGAGTGTCTGAAAGGTTTCAGCGCTGCGTCCATCATCTCCTTGTGTTTGCTTTGTTTGCCCTAAGTTGGCAGGGTATGCCCAGACATCGGTCCCTTACTCAATTTGCCATTGGATTCATGTTAGCCTGACTGATGAAGGGTGTTACCTCAAAAACTGTCCCAGGATGCTTGTTTCCGGTCCAGGGAAGACCTGGCTTGTCAGTTCAGTCTGGACTGTTCCCATGAGGTACAGGGTCTAGACCGATGTGATTATGGCCGGGTCTGAACTGGGGTGGCGAAGTGAACTAAAGAACGATTATAGATTCAACCCAGATCTGTGACTGGATGTGAGTGACTGAAAAGGCTCAGCTCTCTGCCCATCATCTCCTTGTGTTTGCTTTGTTTGCCCTAAGGTGGCAGGGTATGCCCAGATGTGGGTCCTTTGCTCACTTTGTCTTAGGATTCAAGCTAACCTGGCTGAAGAAGGGTGTTACCTCAAAACCGGTCCCATGATGCTTGCTTCTGGTCCAGGGAAGACATGGCTTGGCAGTACGGTCTGGACTGTTCCCATGAGGCACATGGTCAAGACTGATTTGCATATGACTGGGTCTGAATTGGGGAGGCAACGTGATCTAAAGAACTTTGACAGATACAACCCAGATCTGTGACTGGGTGTGTGTCTGAAAGATTTCAGTGCTCCATCCATCATCTCCTTGTGTTTGCCCAGTAGGCGCTGGGGCATCCATCTAAAAAAATGTTTTAAGGCCCAGCTCCTGCCAGAGGAGTTGTCTGGGACTGCAGAGGCCCTATGGCTCCTCCCACAGCCCCCAACAAAAATACCTCTGCAGGGTGGGTTCCCGATGACATCCATAATTGGTGCTGACTGATGAACCAGTTAGGGCCATGAAGTTCCTGTTTCTCCTTGTGTGGCCCCCAATAAAAAATACATTTGTTTATCCCAGTGTTGCCTAGGACACCCACAAAACTGTAAAAAAAAAAGAAATATGTGAAAAATCAAGGAGCGAACTGTAGAGGTCCTTTATTCACTGCTCCTTGCAAGGAGCGCTCCACGATGCCCTAGGTCATTTTAAAATAATATATTTTCACCACTACACATTGTGTTTAATATTTTAGGGGGCAACAGGGACTGCTATAACCCTCCAGCAACATTAAAAAAAAACAACAGTAAGTGTCCTTGGCCACTAAAATCATGATCCCAGGATAGCTTATCATTTTTTTCTAAAGCAGTCTTATCTGGAGCTCTCTACTCTCCATCTGTAGTGCATGGCCCCTCCTTCTTGTTTTCATGACTGCATTTCATCCGCTGAAAAGTATTAAAAAATACTATTTTTTTAAAGACATTAAGCATTTTTTAGACCAATCAGTTTTATTAAGCATTGAATTGTGTGAATTAGTGAAATACGAGTATAGTCGTTGGTGATTTTTGGATAAAAAATATCTATCTGCTTAGTATATGTTGATATGCTCACCCCTTGATAAAGCCAACAACCCCCCTTTTTATAATCTGGTATTGTGATCCTTTGACAAAGTCAGAGAGTCTGCCTGACTTCAAGTAAAACGTTTTACTCTGTAACATCACATAGTCAGCCTTTGGGTTTTGGGCACAGAGCTTGGACATCTTACTTTACATTAAAATAACTAGATTTTGCCTGAAAAAGGTTAAACTGACATTATAGTTAGGTCTGGGAATATGTTACTTTGCATTAACAAAAAGCTTGGAAATTCATAGAAAAATACAAAGGTGAAAGAGACGCTATAGTTAAACGAAAAAGTCTTTTAAAACATAACCACTGAATTCAACAGTTATAGTTATACTAAGTAACTGCTATATGTGAGTTGAAACAAGCAAGATCTACAAAACACGATGATCAATTTTCCAAGTTAGGGCTAAGTTTATATGTAAGTTAGATGACCCCATAGTAGGTAGCTTTGTGGTCTAGAAAGAAAACCTTTTGGTCTGTTTAGCTTGCAAATAGCTGGATCAAATCTGAATTACATCAGGTGTAACATTCACCTCCGTCTGAACCACATGAACAAATGTGTTTTCTGATTATGTGTCCCTGTATGTGTACTAGTGGGCTTTATATTTCTTGTACATGTGATGTCAGCATGCCTATGGGTGCATCTGTATCTATTAGTGCATAAATAGTTAAAACTTGATTCAATAATTGCAACAAAAGTTATATATTCCCCTAAAATAGCTCCAACCTACTGGTTTTGCCAAAGCTTGTTTCTATTAATTCTCATTGATATTCGGAGACAAATCATTTGGAGAGCAGATATCATCAAACGCTTTAAAGTATTTTCTCTAAGGCTTTTTGAAAGTCATATTATGAGATGCTACTTAGACATATAATATTAAATAGTGCCTGCCCAACAAATATAATACATAGAAAATCGTTCCTCCAAAACACTGCAGTAATTCGTTAAATTAATTACATCTGGCACTTAGGCCTTCATTTGTGTGAATTAATCACATTTTTCAATTATTTATTGCAATTAGTAACAGTCTGGTTATCAGGAACATTAGCAGCCAATTGGGGGTTCTTGTAATAAATAACATTTTACAACTTCTCCTCTGAAATAACATTACTTAAAAAACGCCCCGTCCTATTGTCACTTGACAAACCCACATACTATACTTCTTTTTTTCTATTAAAAAATGGTATTGACTTTCTTGTTGTCAATATGTCTTGTTACATTTGTAATTAAGCATCAACGACAATTAAAAACTACAAACCGCATGAAACGTTTGTGAACATACAAAACGATCATCTCGTTTGAAGCGTAACCTAAAAATGATAGCCTAGTCTTGTTTATTCATACAAAATGGTGAAAATAACATTAATGTGATATACAACATCCACAAGCTACTAATTCGACAAACTGCATATGCCTCACAACTTACTCCAGACCACAGAAAAAACATAAAGCAACAGATGACCATTGAACACTAGTCCTCAAGTACCTCTTATAACAAAAATGGAAATTAAAAATGATAAAAAAGGAAAAGTATTAGACATGCCTACAAAGTACCTAGAAGTAAAATATGACAGACAAGATTTATTGTTTCTACTTGGCATGGGTTCGGGTGCTACCATGAAAGGGCCATCTATGACTGGGTAGGGAATTTGCGAAAGGCCTTGCTCACGGTATCACGGTATCAGACCATGTATCAGGCAGTCTAGCAAAGCAACAGAGGCATTAATGATGTAGGGAGTTGACTGTGTTAAAGTGCGAGTGAGGGGAGTTTCGAAGCAAAGATGAAGGAATGGAGGAGAAGCCATAGGAAGAGGATGGATCCTAGGAAAAACAATTACCACATGAGAACAGTTTCTTTTTTCGACTGAGTGGTTCAGACTTTTGTCTGTGTGACTATATGTATCCTTGTGTGTATATGTGTGTGAGTGGCTGTATGGGTGTATAAGTAGATGGATGAGTAGCTGTGCGGGTGACTATGATGTTGTGTGAGTAGCTGTATTTGTGGGTGAGTGGGTGTGTCAGTGGCTGTATGGGTGAGTGAGTGGCAGTGTGAGTGGCCCTATGGGTGGGTAACTGGATGTGTAGCGATGGTATGGGAGAATGAATGCATGTCTGAATGGCTGTATGAATGAGTGACTGGGTGTGAAAGTGGCTGTATGGGTGTGTGAGTGGCTGTATGAATGGGTGTTTTGTTGAGTGAGTTGGTATGTGTGTGGCTATCTTGGAGAGTGAGTGTCTGTGTGAATGTCTGTAAGGTGAGCCAGCATATGTGTGAGTGCTTGTATGGATGTGTGAATGAGTATGTAACTGGTTTTGTAGATGAGTGAGTCGTTTTATAGTTGAGTGAGTAACTTTGTTAGTAGCTACATGGGTGACTGAGTAGCTGTGTGAGTGACTATATGGGTGAGTGATTGGTTGTGTAAGTGGCTATGTGGGTGTGTGAATGGGAATGCGAGTGAGTGTGTGAGTGGCTGTATGGGCATGTGAGGGGTGTGTGAATGATGTTGTGGATGTGTGAGTAAATGTATAGGTCTGTGAGTAGCTGTACAGGTGAATGAGAGGTTTTGTTAGTGGCTATGAGTGAGTTAGTGTGTGTGTCAGTAGTTGTATGGGTCTGTGAATGGGTATATGAATGGTTGTGTGGGTGTGTGATTGGGTAAGAAAAGTTGTAAGGGATTTTTTAAGTTAATTTCTAAGGTTTTTGGAATTTTATTTCCTAAATGTAACTACTACGTGAGTACATGAGTGTGTGAGTGAGTGTATGAGTGTCTCAGTAAGTGTTCAGGTGGGTGTATGAGTAGTTCTGTGGATGATGTCAATAGTGATGTCTTTTGAGATGTCATCAATGATGCCAGCAGTGATGTCACTAACCATGTCATGAGTGATGTAATATGTGATGTTGTGAGCAGTGCATTGTTTACATTTAGTGAATTTTTACTTTTTTAATGTGATTTCCGAACTATAATGTCTGTGTAACATGTGTTTTTTAAGGTAATTTCTAAGTTTATGTAAATTATATTTCCTAAATGTAATCACTAACGTTTGACAGTGAGTGTGTGAGTGAGTGAATGAGTGTCTCAGGAAGTGTGTGAGTGGGTACGTGAGTCTCCGAGTGGGTCTGTGAGTCAGTGTGAGAGTGTCTGAGTGGGCCTGTGAGTGGGTGTGTAAGCTTCTGAGTGATGTCTGTTTTTGTCCTCTTCTGCTCTTTCTCTGCTTGTTCTCTGCGTTTTCTGACACATATTTTGCCTCTTTCTGCTGATTGCTGACCATTATTCTGCCTCTTTCTGCTAGGTTCTCACCTTTTTTCATTTTAACTCTTTTTGCTCATTCCTGGCCTTTATTTTGCCTCTTTCTGCTTGTTTCTCACCGTTATCAGTTCGTTATTACACCTTCATCACTCCTTTATGATGCCTCTTTCAGCTTGTTGCTGACCTTTATTTTGCCTCTTTCTACTCATTTTAGACCTCTATTTTGCGTCTTTCTCGTCATTTCTCATCTCTATTTAGCCTCCTTCTGCTTATTGCTGGCCTCTATTTTGCATCTTTCTGCTCATTTCTCACCTTTACTTAGCCTCTTTTTGCTTGTTACTGGCCTCTATTTTGCATCTTTCTGCTTGTTTCTCATCCTTATCTTACCTCTTTCTGCTCAACACTGACCTTTATTCTGCTTCTTCCTTCTCATTTCAAAACTTTGTATTGCCTCTTCCTCCTCTCTTCCCTCCAGAACCGCGGGGGAGCCTCAAGGCACTTGCCGTCCCAGCCGACACCCCACCTCCTGCAGGATTCAGTATTGCCTCTTCCAGACAGGCAGCTGCTAAACTGTCTGTGAGAGCAATCATTTTGTCTGTTTCCATGTCCAATTGACAGTGGGCAGGGAAACAGATGAAAACTCTGCTTCCAGCAAGCAAGATCATTTTGTTAGTTCTTGGTTGCTAGATGAGGAGTGTTTTCTCTGACTTGGTAGGAGCTTTCAAACAGTCTGTCAAGTCACAGCAAACGGCTATGACCTAGGGATGGGCACCCTTGGACATAGAAGCAGCTGACCCTGAGGTGTGGTTCTGGTGCCCAGAGACAATTTTGCCTCCAGGAGGGGTGGTGTGTGACCCCTTTCACTTTCACAGGCCCGAACCAGGGGGATGTTTGTCCCAGGGCCCCAGGGGGGTCCATATGGCCCCTCCTGCTCCATATTTAAGTGAGACGTGGGGATGTTGAGGTCCCCTGGGCTCATGGGGGTATGTACAGCCCCCAAGCATTTAATTGTAAGCCACTGGTGGTCCCTGGGACTCATGGAGGTTCTCAATGCCCTTAAACAATGTAATATGTAGCCCAGGGAGTTGGAGGGCCCGGTCTCATTAGAGCCTATGGAGGGGGTCCACAAGCACCCCCAAATAATTTAAATAAATCCCCATGGAGGTAGTGGTCCCCGGGGATCAAATTGCCTGAGGATGGGGGCCCTGTGCACTCCCTCCTTTTTTTATAAAGTGACCCCAGGACCTCGCCCACCCAGGGCCCCATTTCAAAACAAGCGTGGGAGATCCCACTTGTTTTTTTTTAATGTAAATTTGCAAATTTTGCAGCAACATTTTTTTTATGCTTTTTTGGTCTGGTAGGATACCTCTCGGACACCATGAACAAGTGTAAGGGGTCAGGGTATTTCTACCCAGCCCCCATTTATTTTTTATTTGTTTAAGCAGTGTCCCAAGTTGGCTGCCAAAACTTCCTGGTTGAAGTGTTGGCAACCAATCAGAGCACTGCGTTTCCCTGCACAAGCTCGTAATTATTCACGGATTGGCAGCGATCACAGATATCCTTATTTTATTTCCTAAATGCCTCAACAACTACTGAATGATTTCACACTGGATAACTGAAAATGTGATCTGCAAACCAAAATCTAATTTCCTGCCAAATTTAGTGTAATTCCATCCAGTGGTTCGGGCTGCAGGCGTGTCTGAAATTCCATGGAAATTAACATGGGAAACTAACTTCTAGCCTTTTTTTCTCATTCTCTGCTTGATAGTTCATCCCAAAACTTTCCATGCATGACAAGACTCACTAAGGCACATTTTGGGATATTTTTGTGCAGATTCGTCAAAGTACGTTAAAAATATAGACAAGGCAAAAAATGCTTTTTGTATGGAAACATGGTCCTAAATGTAACTCCTACTGGCAACTGTCACAAAAGCATGCCGCTCACATCCACCATACATGCCGGTGCCAATCCATAATTATGCAAAGCCAAAGTAAAATTAATCCAAGGCACTCCTCACGGTTGAGCAATATTTATTGCCACAATGTCAAGGACATTGTGTTTCGGCTTTGCAAATTGATTTCTCAACTAAAGTCCCTATTTTCCATGGAAAATATATACTACAACTAATCACCATTTTAAAAGACGTAGTAAGCATACTATGTTAAAAATAAGCTCAATGGTAACTTTGCTAAAAAAGAAAATGCAAATGAAAATAACAGTACACTGCATGTCTAACATTGTTAAAACGTCCCCAGGCCATGCAGTGATATTTCACATTTTGTTTAATTCAATATGTCATTCCTTTGTTTTAAACATTTTCACAATCCCACTTAGGAATTGACAAGCCTGCATGTTCCACATTTCACCACAACGGTAACATACGCAACTCATGAGACAAAACGTCTTGCAGTTCCAATTAGTGACCACCCAACCTGTGACTTCATTGTTGTGCAAACAGCTATATATCCCACTCTCTTGCAATCTAACGCTCTCATTTGTAGTGTGTATCCAACATATGTGAGTGGAATACAGGTAAATAGGTATGGATTAATGCAGCTGGTGGCAGTGCTCTTACATGCATGCTACAGTTATCACACATGTCCACTTTGCAACTGCTAATGGTGCGGTCCACGTATGCCCAAGTGGGCATTTACAATCAAGATTTGAATGTGTTTAAGCATTGTATCATTCAATAGTTCCCATAATCATAATCTCAGTTGTCCACTGCCATGTCCAATAGCGATACATCTTGCTGTTGTGGTCAAGTGATATATAGTATCCATTCTACAATGTGTACAATCAAAGAATATGAAACCATTGGAATGATATCATATAAGTTATGATGTGACAATGTGACCCATGGGGGATGTGAATGTGAGTTAATGGACTTGACTGCAAATACTATCATGCTGCAATAGTGTCAAGCGAACATGTGTGGCTTAACCAAGTTGTCCATGTGAGAATACTATGCTGCCCCAGTGGGCAAATATGTCTTTATTAGTGCTGGTAAGTAATTGTATATTGCCCTGTAGGGCATGTGTATATGGGTCATATGGTCCCATGTGGGCATACCAGAGTGGATATGTAAAGACGAAGGTGGCATGAAGAAATCATACACAATTTAGCATGCATGTACACATTGCACGTAATCCCTCTAATGTATTATATTACTAACCATGACGTCCGTGGAGACAGGCATAAAGTCTTCATATGCTAACATATTTATACCATATGATCAGTGCATAGTAAAGCTGAGAAAAAGGAAAAAGAATAGATGGAAAGAGGCAGTAAGACACCAGATATATAACAATGACACTTCATGCATCAACATAACAGTGGCAATTGTGAGCAATCCATAACTGTAGATCCCAAATTTCCCAAAGTTCATAACAATCATGACAGTTAAAACTGAAGCAACATCAGTTTGCCGTGCCTATAATGACAATTCAAATCGCAATGGCACTGATGGGCCTAGTAAATATGCATACATTTTTTTAATCAAAATCATCCTACACACTGGTGATCAACCGAACAAGTGCCTGGCACCACTCAGCCCACACTGCTAGTAATATTTATTTACAGACAGTATTCTTTTTGTCCTCGAACATTTACAGATTTGTATTATTTGGCTGTATTGCAGGGTTCTATGTCATGATAAATTAGATATCCACTTAATAGGAGTCAAGAGGGACATAAAGGACTAGGTCGCCCTCCACTCAATCAAACACTAATCACGAATTGACCCAGTCCTAAAGGCAAATAATTAATGTAGAGCTGTGAACAGCTATAGATTGTCAAATGATCGTTCTAATCATACCTCTAATTATAGAGATTATTACACTGTTCCAGTCTATTGCCATAAATAAAAGGTAGCCCGTCTCTGATAAACATGTAACCAGACCACACAGTACAGACATCCACTAGAAGGACAACATTTGAAAAAAGTGTGAATAGCTAGATGACACCTCACGGGCGCACCACCAATGGGACCCCTGGTTGGTACTCACCAGGATGGCCCTGTTCTCATCATCGGTGTCAAATAGCTTAACGTAAACGTGTCCGAAAACCCAAAGGAAAGAGGAAGACAGTGAATGGTGCAGTGTACGCAAAACTTATATGTGACAAGGACTAACAACATTCAACATATAACACACAAAAATACTGTGCAACAAGATACAACAACCTTTTTACTCATATTTTCTTGTTGCCTACAGTAAACATGTATAATTAAAAAGAGAGGTACGAATACTACCTATCGATTCGTACTCAACTCACAGCCGACATGTTTCATTGCCTTAGGTATTTTATCAGGCAATTTCTTCAGGGCAAGTGAAATTTTAGGGTGCCACTGCCAGCGGTACTGTGCTTTGAATGCTGTAAATCAAAATAAACATATATGTATATGTAAAAAACTGCCGGTAGTTTTACTGCGGAGTTAACACTACATTGACTCCATCAATTGCACCTTGTAATAGACAATAATTCTGATTACCTGGGAGACACCTTTAGCTTTCACACCGTTACCAATATGGCTACATAAAATCCTGGACCCACTTCCAAACGGTAAGTATGGTCATTCCTCCCTTCTATTTTCATCTAGTGGAGAAAAATTGAAAAAAAGAGAGAGGGGAGGGCGCCATACGGGCGCACGTTAGAGCCAGCCATTCTAATCTCACCGTATCAAGGTTCTACTCTCCATGTATACCGCGTTTACCAGTGGAGGTACTTCGTTCGGCGTCTTCTCAGCACCGGAGCGCCGAGCGAATGACGCGCGGTCTATTTACCTTTCCGGCGTCAACGCCGGTAGGCTCTGATTGGACCAAACTGTCATGTGCTTTGCTCACCTCTGGTAGGTCCAAACAATCACGTGGCTAATATGGCCATCGGGTGCGGACTTCTACTCGTGTTTAAAATACGCATTCTATTTACTTTTTACTGGCCATCAATGGTTACGTTTTCTATGTCGGAAGAAGCACGATTAGAATCAAGCGGGCTCCTAACGACAAGGGTCGTATACAAAGTGTGACAGGCATTTTATTGAATAAAGATGGCGCCATCTTGGAACGGTCCTGATTAACATTAGTAGGCTATGACCATACTCGATATGAATGCAAACATGATGTCCCTTGATTATAATAGATATCATATCATAATAATTGTCAAACACCCAGCTCAATATATATTTCTCAGTGAGCCGCTGTTTTCATAAGGTGAGCAAATTTATTAAGGGTTCAGGGCATTCACAGCTATCACCCCTCATATAAGTTCCAGCTGTTAGTATCGGGACACCTTACATCATCTAGAATCAGGGACACTAGATCTTTTCAATATAATATGTATCTACCATCGGACTTTACATTGCTGAGCCAGGGAACAACTATATCATCGTAACTTATTCCATTCCAGTAATTCATTTAGTCCTTGCTGTTCGCTAGATTCCTGGTATATCCAGCGTGCTTCTTTTGTTGCCAGGCGCTTTTCCATAGACTGCGCCTCACCCACCACTCTTTCCAGAACCACCCAAGTAAAGGAGTGTTTATTGCGATGACAATGTTGCACTAACTTTGTAGTCAATCTGCCCTGTCGTATTGTACTCAGGTGCTCTTGGATCCAGAGCTTGATTTTGCGTGTCGTTAGGCCGATGTACTCAAGGCCGCACTCACAGCTCAATCTATAGACTACATTCGTAGTGTTACAATTGCTGAAATGGTTCAGCGTCCATATCTTTCCGGATTTTAGCGAAACTGTGGTGCATTTGCTCGTGAGATGACATACCGAACAGTTCCCACAGGGATAGTGGCCATTTGGTACCGTCGTTGTTTCTAATGGTTTTTTCTCTATCATCCTGGTATGGACCAATTTGTCCTTTAGGTTGGGGGCCCTTTGGAAAGCAAAACGGGGTGGGGGCATCTTGTGATCTTGCGTATTCAGGATCGACCAATGTTTTCTGATGGCTTGTCGAATCTTCGAGGCCAGCGGGTCAAAGGTCATGACCACTGGTAGACACTCTGATTTTTCTTTTATGTGTGATTCTAAGAGTGCTGTCCTGGGTGTATTCAAAGCCCTCTTGTTCGCTTGGCGAATTACTTTGCATGGATAGCTCCGGGCTTGTAACCTGCTGCTTAGATCTTTAGCTTGTTCCTTGTAGACCTCAGTCGTGGAGCAATTCCTCCTGTACTGCATGAATTGGCCCACTGGGAGATTGTCCCTAAGTGCCCTAGGGTGATAAGATTGGTAGGCCAGTAGCGAGTTTCTATCTGTGGGTTTTTGGTGCACACTAGTAGCAAACTTTCCTTCGGAAGCCTCGATATCCAAATCAAGGTACACTGCACTTGTGTGATGGTATTTCCACGTGTAGCTGTGAATGCCCTGAACCCTTAATAAATTTGCTCACCTTATGAAAACAGCGGCTCACTGAGAAATATATAATGAGCTGGGTGTTTGACAATTATTATGATATGATATCTATTATAATCAAGGGACATCATGTTTGCATTCATATCGAGTATGGTCATAGCCTACTAATGTTAATCAGGACCGTTCCAAGATGGCGCCCTCTTTATTCAATAAAATGCCTGTCACGCTTTGTATACGACCCTTGTCGTTAGGAGCACGCTTGATTCTAATCGTGCTTCTTCCGACATAGAAAACGTAACCATTGATGGCCAGTAAAAAGTAAATAGAATGCGTATTTTAAACACGAGTAGAAGTCCGCACCCGATGGCCATATTAGCCACGTGATTGTTTGGACCTACCAGAGGTGAGCAAAGCACATGACAGTTTGGTCCAATCAGAGCCTACCGGCGTTGACGCCGGAAAGGTAAATAGACCGCGCGTCATTCGCTCGGCGCTCCGGTGCTGAGAAGACGCCGAACGAAGTACCTCCACTGGTAAACGCGGTATACATGGAGAGTAGAACCTTGATACGGTGAGATTAGAATGGCTGGCTCTAACGTGCGCCCGTATGGCGCCCTCCCCTCTCTCTTTTTTTCAATTTTTCTCCACTAGATGAAAATAGAAGGGAGGAATGACCATACTTACCGTTTGGAAGTGGGTCCAGGATTTTATGTAGCCATATTGGTAACGGTGTGAAAGCTAAAGGTGTCTCCCAGGTAATCAGAATTATTGTCTATTACAAGGTGCAATTGATGGAGTCAATGTAGTGTTAACTCCGCAGTAAAACTACCGGCAGTTTTTTACATATACATATATGTTTATTTTGATTTACAGCATTCAAAGCACAGTACCGCTGGCAGTGGCACCCTAAAATTTCGCTTGCCCTGAAGAAATTGCCTGATAAAATACCTAAGGCAATGAAACATGTCGGCTGTGAGTTGAGTACGAATCGATAGGTAGTATTCGTACCTCTCTTTTTAATTATACATGTTTACTGTAGGCAACAAGAAAATATGAGTAAAAAGGTTGTTGTATCTTGTTGCACAGTATTTGTGTGTGTTATATGTTGAATGTTGTTAGTCCTTGTCACATATAAGTTTCCACGTGGAAATACCATCACACAAGTGCAGTGTACCTTGATTTGGATATCGAGGCTTCCGAAGGAAAGTTTGCTACTAGTGTGCACCAAAAACCCACAGATAGAAACTCGCTACTGGCCTACCAATCTTATCACCCTAGGGCACTTAGGGACAATCTCCCAGTGGGCCAATTCATGCGGTACAGGAGGAATTGCTCCACGACTGAGGTCTACAAGGAACAAGCTAAAGATCTAAGCAGCAGGTTACAAGCCCGGAGCTATCCATGCAAAGTAATTCGCCAAGCGAACAAGAGGGCTTTGAATACACCCAGGACAGCACTCTTAGAATCACACATAAAAGAAAAATCAGAGTGTCTACCAGTGGTCATGACCTTTGACCCGCTGGCCTCGAAGATTCGACAAGCCATCAGAAAACATTGGTCGATCCTGAATACGCAAGATCACAAGATGCCCCCACCCCGTTTTGCTTTCCGAAGGGCCCCCAACCTAAAGGACAAATTGGTCCATACCAGGATGATAGAGAAAAAACCATTAGAAACAACGACGGTACCAAATGGCCACTATCCCTGTGGGAACTGTTCGGTATGTCATCTCACGAGCAAATGCACCACAGTTTCGCTAAAATCCGGAAAGATATGGACGCTGAACCATTTCAGCAATTGTAACACTACTAATGTAGTCTATAGATTGAGCTGTGAGTGCGGCCTTGAGTACATCGGCCTAACGACACGCAAAATCAAGCTCTGGATCCAAGAGCACCTGAGTACAATACGACAGGGCAGATTGACTACAAAGTTAGTGCAACATTGTCATCGCAATAAACACTCCTTTACTTGGGTGGTTCTGGAAAGAGTGGTGGGTGAGGCGCAGTCTATGGAAAAGCGCCTGGCAACAAAAGAAGCACGCTGGATATACCAGGAATCTAGCGAACAGCAAGGACTAAATGAATTACTGGAATGGAATAAGTTACGATGATATAGTTGTTCCCTGGCTCAGCAATGTAAAGTCCGATGGTAGATACATATTATATTGAAAAGATCTAGTTTCTCTGATTCTAGATGATGTAAGGTGTCCCGATACTAACAGCTGGAACTTATATGAGGGGTGATAGCTGTGAATGCCCTGAACCCTTAATAAATGTGCTCACCTTATGAAAACAGCGGCTCACTGAGAAATATATAATGAGCTGGGTGTTTGACAATTATTATGATATGATATCTATTATAATCAAGGGACATCATGTTTGCATTCATATCGAGTATGGTCATAGCCTACTAATGTTAATCAGGACCGTTCCAAGATGGCGCCCTCTTTATTCAATAAAATGCCTGTCACGCTTTGTATACGACCCTTGTCGTTAGGAGCACGCTTGATTCTAATCGTGCTTCTTCCGACATAGAAAACGTAACCATTGATGGCCAGTAAAAAGTAAATAGAATGCGTATTTTAAACACGAGTAGAAGTCCGCACCCGATGGCCATATTAGCCACGTGATTGTTTGGACCTACCAGAGGTGAGCAAAGCACATGACAGTTTGGTCCAATCAGAGCCTACCGGCGTTGACGCCGGAAAGGTAAATAGACCGCGCGTCATTCGCTCGACGCTCCGGTGCTGAGAAGACGCCGAACGAAGTACCTCCACTGGTAAACGCGGTATACATGGAGAGTAGAACCTTGATACGGTGAGATTAGAATGGCTGGCTCTAACGTGCGCCCGTATGGCGCCCTCCCCTCTCTCTTTTTTTCAGTTTTTCTCCACTAGATGAAAATAGAAGGGAGGAATGACCATACTTACCGTTTGGAAGTGGGTCCAGGATTTTATGTAGCCATATTGGTAACGGTGTGAAAGCTAAAGGTGTCTCCTAGGTAATCAGAATTATTGTCTATTACAAGGTGCAATTGATGGAGTCAATGTAGTGTTAACTCCGCAGTAAAACTACCGGCAGTTTTTTACATATACATATATGTTTATTTTGATTTACAGCATTCAAAGCACAGTACCGCTGGCAGTGGCACCCTAAAATTTCGCTTGCCCTGAAGAAATTGCCTGATAAAATACCTAAGGCAATGAAACATGTCGGCTGTGAGTTGAGTACGAATCGATAGGTAGTATTCGTACCTCTCTTTTTAATTATACATGTTTACTGTAGGCAACAAGAAAATATGAGTAAAAAGGTTGTTGTATCTTGTTGCACAGTATTTTTGTGTGTTATATGTTGAATGTTGTTAGTCCTTGTCACATATAAGTTTTGCGTACACTGCACCATTCACTGTCTTCCTCTTTCCTTTGGGTTTTCGGACACGTTTACGTTAAGCTATTTGACACCGATGACTAGAACAGGGCCATCCTGGTGAGTACCAACCAGGGGTCCCATTGGTGGTGCGCCCGTGAGGTGTCATCTAGCTATTCACACTTTTTTCAAATGTTGTCCTTCTAGTGGATGTCTGTACTGTGTGGTCTGGTTACATGTTTATCAGAGACGGGCTACCTTTTATTTATGGCAATAGACTGGAACAGTGTAATAATCTCTATAATTAGAGGTATGATTAGAACGATCATTTGACAATCTATAGCTGTTCACAGCTCTACATGATAAATTAGATGCCTTCACGTGTAGACATGTAGGACATGACAAGAAAATCAATAATAAAAACTAAAACTCAATACCATGCAATCTAGAGCCATAGAACAGAACGTCCAGGGCACCCCATGGCTAATTCCAACCTGGGAATGAGTGTGGGGAAGGCCCAGGGCTTCTGGAGCCCCACCAGCTCCCTGCTTGCACCCATTGAGGTGCAGTGGGAGCCGGCATTGCTCAAATCCCACCGGGGCAAGTTTTTTTTTGCTCCCGTGGGGTGGGAAAAATCTAAGTATTTCCCTGCCCATGAGCGCAGGAAGTGAAATTCTTTGTTCTCCCACGGGGTGGGAGAAGCTTTGTGAGTCGCCACTCCTTTTGGAGCCTACTTAGGCCTGTATACCCCATACCTTAGCACTAACATGTATAAAGAAGGGGAGGGGGCACGAGGACTCCCTCCCTGAACCTTTAATAGCCCTGGAAACACCATCCCCTGGGGTTGGCTCACTTGCTGTGTCCCCGGGAGCTCATCCTGTGGACACAGCAGTTTCCCTGTCAGCACAGGCAGGGAAACGTGTGTTTTACTCCTGTCTCACAAAAGTATTTTTAAATCTCCCACCAAATAGGAGCAAGCACAAAGTCTGCTCCTAGTGGATGGGAGCTTTAAAATGTAGATCACATAATGGTCATGTCAGGAGAGAGCAGCATAAATGCAGCTCGTCAGTCCGGGTGAGAGTAATACCAGATCCCGCACCATGTGATTAGCCAGCCCTATGGCTCCCTGGGCAGTGCCCCACATTTTGCTTGGTGGTCACCCCTGGTGGGCATCGGGGAATCCACCTATAACTGATTTTGGCCCTAGGGAATGGAGTCCCCAGTGCCAAAAGTAGACTTGGAGAAAAGGCTGCTTGGCTCCCATCACTTTTAAAATAAGTTACAACCCCAGGAGATGGGGTTCCTAGGGCATATAAAGGCTCAGTCAAGGGGCATGTGCCCCCTTCACATGTATTTTATATTTTTGGCCCAGGGGAATGGGTTCCCCGGGCCTATTATGGCTCAAGAAGGGGGGTAGTAATATTCATGTTTTGGCCCTGGTGTTGGAGCTGCTAGGGCCCAATTTCAAACCCTACTCCACCTTGCTATAGGCTGTCCGTGGCATGGGACTGGCTTCCTGCCTGTGGTCTGCTGCCCATAGGACCTGGTCCTGTAGCCAACACCCACCCCACATAGCTGAAGGCCCTGTACAGAGTGGGTTTGACTGCCTTTGGGGTTTTGGCAACATGGCCTGGCCCTGTGACCAGCAACCCCACTGCACAAAGCAACAATCAAAGTGGGGTTGGCTGTATTTGGATGATTGGCCCTAGGGCCTGGCTGCATGGGGTTGGGTGCATGAAGGGTGTTGGCTGTAGATGGGTTGGATTTGCATATGATAATAACATTAATTTCTGGAAGAAAAAAAAACCTAGAAATTCACTGAAAAGAACTAAGTTTAAAGTATTTTTATAGCTTGATGAAATGTTCAGTATCAACGTAATTTTTTTAATTTGTGACTTAAGGTAAATGTAGCTCACACCCTTGCCATACACTTCTAATTACACCACATAATATGTCACTCATGACATCTTCTATAACATCATTCATATTATCACTGCCAAATTTGCAATGAAATTATTGTTGAGAAAACTGTGCATGGCATGACGTGAGTTATAGTTACCTTACAGCATAACGTATAGTTATTTGAGATACCTATAAATGGTGAATTTCTGTGGTTTTCAGAATTTAAAATGTTATGTTGTTACTGAAAATTTTACTTAACTATAATATTAATTAGACCTTTGTTTTTATATTAATATATTCACTGGGAAAAAAAGTTTACAGGGATGTTATAGTTATGCTTGGATTTCACTCATTCAAAACCATAAAAATTCAGAAGTTATAGATACCTGAGCTAAATATGACGTATGGCCCTGCAATGCACTGCTTATGACCTCACATAAAGTCACTAATGACATGATCAGTGACATCAGTGATGACATCACTTGAAGGAAATAGCACAAATAGGGTCACTCACGACCACCTCTTAACCTTCCGTACTAAATGAAGAGTCATCTGACATTAGAGAATACAAACCAATACATGTTTATTTAAATACACTCGGAGTGGAGCCCGGTCTGCCCAGTCACTTAGGAGTGTGTTACATTCTTTATTATATGTACACTGTTTCTTTAATTCCCCTTTTCAGAATTATTTATATTCAATGTGCTTTTACTGTTCACTGTTACCATGGTGTTATGGTTCTACATTCCAACTTGTTTTTTCTCTGCAGCATTTGTCCAGAGCAGTCGTTTGTACTGTGCTCAATTACAATAAATAATTTTTCTACACTACCTGTTTTCCCTCGATTGAATACAACCAATTTGGCAATGATTTGAAGACTTCTCTGCTACTAGACTTCTACAAGACTCCAGCAGAGGAGCGATTTGTCTTCAAGGGAAAATAACATGCTGACTTATCCTTAGGAGAGAGGAAACTGATGATTTCAACCTTTCTAGAATTGTACTTTGAACTGTTGAACTACCACCTCGTTTTACGTGTGACTACGGATTAAAAAATAGGTAATTATGCATATTTATTACTTGCCCTGCATTGTTCCATTTTTTTGTGAGTTGCTGTTATTTTTTAAAATAGCCACCGCGTTAAGTTTCCATGACTTTTACTCATCGTGCACGCTGTCACTTTGTTGTGGGCTCCCTATAATTCCATCACGAGCTCCTCCATGCAAGTTGCGCACATGCGCGCTGTGTTGTGACTTGTACGACAAAATATTCATGATCACACGCAAAGGAATTCCTGCACGTGTGCGCATTTCTTATGTTACACGCTGGCATGCTGGCGCGTTTCTCCAGGCGTCCCAAGTTCCTTCCCTCCATTGCACGCTGAGACTTCCATCGCTATTTATGGCCAGATTCTCTTTGCCGCTCCGTAAGCATGAAGAGTTGTAGAAAGCATTTTATGTTCCGTGAGTGGGGAGCATCTCTAATCTTGCTGAGGTTTTGTTTATTCAAACCTGTACTCCCTGTGGCTTGCAAGAAAAGTGACTGTTTCACCTTCAGCAAGTTTCACCAAGTAAGCACCATAATTTTGTTGACAGTGCACATAATTGTTTTTGGGGCAGTAATACATAGTTATTTGCGTTACACTGTGGCACAGACATCTATTTATTTAAACAGTCGAAAGTGTTATACTGTGGCACAGGCATCTGTTTAATTGTAACTGTGGAAAGAAACCTTTTCTGTCACCACGCTATTTGCCCCCCCTCCAAACTCCTGCAAACTAAAGGTGAGCCTCTCATACCTTGCACCAGCTAGAAGGAAGAATTCTTGACTTACCTCAAGGCCATTGATGGTGAAAGACTGTCTGCGGAAAGGAAATAAATATTCTTTTACATTGTTTAAGTCGAGAAGGGCAAGCTGTTTTTAGAACCCTCCCACAAGCAGATGGGATGGTAGTGGTGACAGAAATGTTTTTGAAGATGCTGTAGCTCGTATTGAAATCAGATTTAAATCATCTTCTAGTGTTGATTTGAACAGATACAAATTTTATACAAGAGCTCAAGAAGATAGTGAGACATTTGATGACTTTCTCACAGCATTATCTGTGAATTGCAATTTTGGTCCCATCACTGACGAAATGATTAGGAACCAGATCATTGTTCATGTCACAAGTAAGAAGATTCAGAAACACCTTTGGATTATGGGGGATCCCAACTCAAGAGATGTCATAAGTACTGCTAAAGCTATGGAACAATAGGAAAAGTGGATGAAATCCATACAGAAGGACAACAAAGGGATAGAAGAGGATGTATATGCTGTAAAATATGATGCTATAAAATCTGAACCTTCACATAGTGGACAAAGGGTATTCAAGAAATATGATAAGGATTTGTATTGTTTTCGATGTGGGAGTGTTAGCCATGGAGCATCTTTTCCTAAGTGGCCGGCTTTGGGTAAGGAATGTAAGAAGTGTGGATGTCATGGGCATTTTGCTGTTGTATGCAGATATATCACAACACATCTGGTGTTGGGTTTTGAAGAGGTAAAGTCTCTTATATCAATCAAGTCTATGTGGATGACAGAGTGTGTGAGTGTAGTGGTAGGATGTTGCTGTCTGTTTACCGATGTTGGCAATGATGGAGACAGCTCCTCTTGCCTTAAACCACTGAAGTGCCTTGTGCGTATTTTGGGTTTGGATATAGAACTCATGGCTGATTCTGGTTCTCCTTGGACGATTATTACTAAAGACGTCTTCCTTGATCGTTTCAAGGATTTTGTGAAGTTAAAGGATTTGAAGGAGTCTGACATTATTGCTAGGGCTTTTGGTGGTTCTAAGATTGACATGGAAGGGTATAAAGGAGTTGACATAGAATTCAAGAGACGTCTTATCCATATTAAACTTTATGTGGCAATCAAGGGTGTGAATGTGCTGGGTTGGAAGGCCCATTGGAGTTTAGGAATTATTATTAACTCTAGAAGATGTGATCCTGTGTTATTAGTGTCAGAAGGAGAAGTTAAAGATAGTTCTTCTAGTAAGGACAATACGAGTGAAGCCAGTGTCATTGTGAATTCCTTTCCCAAGGTATTTTCTGAGAAATTAGGGAGACTCAATAATGTCTGTCATGTGATTAATCCTAAAAAAAAGGGGCTATACCGATCAAGTAGAAGCTTAGAGGTGTGCCTGTGTGTGTGTGTGGGAAGATCTGAAGTTGCTGTTACAAGGTCTCATTGACGATGACATTATTGAAGAAGTAGAGTGGGTCTCTCCCATAGTTTTAGCGAAGAAAGACAACAAAAGTTTGAGGCTCTGTGTGGATTTGAGGACATTGAATGACACTTTGGTGAGGGACTGCCACCCCTTACCAAACAAAAATTAGGTTTTCTGTATGTTGGAAGGAGTCAAAGTGTTTTCCACATTTGATTTACAATCTTCTTATCATCAGATTGCCTTAACTGACAGCTCCAAACACCGCTCTACTTTTCTCACACCACAGGGTTTGTTTCAATATAAAAGAATGCCTTTCGGGTTGGCTTCTGTAGCATCTGTCTTTCAGAGGGCGATGTACCATATTTTTAAAGATTTAGATGGTTTTGTTAGATGTTTTCAAGATGACATTCTGGTATTTTCTCCAAACCATCAAAAGCATATGGGACATGTAATGGAAGTGTGTAAGCGGTTAGTGGCAAAAGGTCCAACCCATAAAGAGAATAAGTGCACAATCTTTTGAAAATCTGTTGAATATCTGAGCCATACTCTTTCTGGAGATGGTGTTGTTCCTAAAAGGTCCATGGTGGAAGCCATTGTGAAAGTCCCAGTTTTTGATATCAAAGAAAAACGTAATCGTGTGCTGGACTTTGTGAATACTATAGCAAATTCATCAAGGACTTTGCCACAAAAAGGGAACCACCCACAGAAGTTACCAGACACAAAGTAGAGTTTTATTATATACAGAGACAACAAGAGGCCTTCCAACAGATCAAGGAGGGTATTGTAAAGCTCCCACCTTGAAACCCTTTTGTATGAACAAGTTGTGTCTTGTTACGGTTGATGCCAGCCTATGTGGTCTTGGTGGTGTATTATCCCAGAAGTGTGGCAAAGAGAGTGGTGTGTTGCTTTTGCCTCCAGAACTCTCAGTGATACAGAAAGAAGATACCTTGTTATTGAGAGGGAACGTTTAGGTTGTGTGTGGGGCATTGAGAACTTTCGCAATTTACTTATGGGGAAGCAGGTTTGTTCTGAGAACAGACCACAAACCTCTTGTGTTTATTTTCTCACCTGGTGGGGATGGAGTGCCACTGCCCGAATAGGTAGACTCATATCTAGACTACAAGATTACAGCTTCAGTCTAGAGTATGTTCCTGGAAACCACAATGTTACAGCCAATTGTCTTGCCACCTACCCTGTCCGGGTGAAGAAGAATATGATGTAAGTGAGGATTTGGAAATTATTGCATATGTTTGTGATTATGTGTCCAAAGAGTACTATGCCATTTCTGAGGAGAAATGGAGGAAGAGTATGACTGCAGATGACAAATGGAATTTGCTTAAATGTGTTATCCTAAGGGGATAGCCAAAGAGTAAAAATGTTCCTGCTGAAGTTAAGTCTTTTCTACAAGTATACACTGAATTGGAAGTCGAAGGTGAGTTGATTTTCAAAGATGGGAAATGTGTACCTCCTGAGTACATGCAAGATGTCATTCCTAAATTTGCACATGAACGACATCCGGGAATGGCTTCAATCAAAAGATTTATGAGATCTAGCTATTGGTGGCCTAGTATGGACAAGATGGTCAACAGGACTGTTAGAGAATGTGCTGAGTCTGTTAACAGCGACAAGATGTTGAAGCCTTTCCCTGCTCCTTTGAAGCCAGTGCCTTGGCCCAAATACCCATGGCAGAAAATTGCATTTGATATCTCTGGGCCATTTTATTTCTTACCACAGAAAGCTTGGTTTGATCTGGTGATCTTTTCTCACGAAGTTCTGGTCACAGATAATGGTGTGCAATGAGAATTTGCCTAGCCTTAGTGCTGGTAAGTTCCAATTCTATTAAGGACTCGGAGGCGAGGATTATGCCTTCTTCCTTCACTTTATTTTCACAGCAGCAAGAAAACACAGAAAAAACTACTTTTCCCATGAACACTTGGGAAACAGGAAACTTAAAAATAGTCCTTCGTCAGTCTTTGCACTCCAGTAGCTCCCATCATGCTCCTCTGCTGCTTCCTCTTCCTCTTTCTTCGCACGAAGCCTATGTTCCGGCATTCTTACGCATCCTGTTTGGGACCGTCATTCCCTGCAAAAAACGCACAATCAGATACTGACCGTATCTTCAGCCTATCAAAAGGTACATAGACACAGAATACAGTGCAGCAGCAATAGTCATAAGAGCATAAATTCCGTGAATGGCTTACGTACATTCCATACGGGGAGGGTCCACTTCTTGGAAGTTATTTGGGGGGATAATCCTCAACTCCGAGTTCTTAATAGAATTGGAACTTACCAGCACTAAGGCTAGGCAAATTCTCATTCTATGGCAGGACCGGAGGCTTCGGATTATGCCAGTTTAAAGCTTGTCGACAACCAGCCGAGCCACTTCCAACACTGACTTAAAATAGAACCTCTTGAACGTGGAATCTGAGGACCAGTCGGCCGCTCTCATCAGATCCTCTAATCGAGCCCCAAGGGCAAAAGCTTTGGAGGCCATAGCTCTGGGGTTTGTTATCAATGAGAAGAAGTCTCTTCTGGTTCCCGTCCAGTGTGCCACCTTTTTTGGGTTCAACATAGACTCGGTGTCTGCCACTTTGAGTTTTCCCGCCAGGAAGATGGCAAAGATCAGACACAAGCTGCGACCGACCCTGGTGAGGCCGCTCATCTCTCTGCGCCACTTGGCGTGTTTGGTGGGTCTCCTTTCATCCTCGATTCAGGCCATATTCCCAGGCCCCCTCCATTATCGAGCGATGCAGCGTCTGAATACGTATCACCTTTGGAAATGTCTGACGTACTCTCAGCTGATTCCTCTGTCGGAGGAGGTGAGAGGCGAGATGCAGTGGTGGCTGTAGCACATGGAGGCCTGGAACGGCTGTGCGATGTTTGGGTCAGTCCCGGATATAGTTATCGAGTCCGAAGCCAGACGGTCTGGTTGGGGGGCCAGGTGCGGAGATTTTTCCACGGGTGGCACCTGGTCTGCCCACGAGCAGTCTTTACATATCAACTGTTTGGAGTTGCTAGCAGGGTCCTTTGCAGTCCAGTGTTGGATGAAGGATAGAGTGCAATCATGTGTCCTGCTATGGATGGACAACATGTCGGCGGTCTGATATATCAATCATCTGGGTGGGCCCAGATCCAAGATGCTGGTGGACCTCAGACGGGACTTTTGGCACTTCTGCCTGAACCATCAGGTGTCGATCACGGCAGAGTACCTACCGGGCCGGCAGAACGAAGTGGCAGATTTGCACTCATGGCACCTGTTGGATGCCAGTGTGTGAAAGTTGGACCCTCAGGTCTTCGCTCGGTTGGCGGCCAAGTGGGGCCCCTTCACGGTGGACCTGTTTGCATCTCGCCTGGATCATCAACTCCCGAGGTACTTGAGTTGGCGCCCAGACCCGTTAGCAGAGGCAACGGATGCTTTCCTCCAGGATTGGTCGGCGAGAAGGGGTACGCGTTTTCCTCGTTCTCATAGGTGGCGTCGCTGCTGTGTGCAACGGAGTTTCAATCCCGTGGGGGAAGATGTAGTGCATGTCCTTAACTTCCTTGCCGGTCTGGCGGAAGATGGCCTGGCCTACCGGTCAATCAACACTTTCCGTCCTGCGATCTCGGCTGGACATGACTTGGTGCAGGGTTCAATCCGGGTGGTAGGGGGCAAAAAACCAGGCACCTGAGGCAAACACGAGAAAAAATGCTGTGAAAGCGCCCTTCCCTCGCGCTGGCCACAGAGCTAAAAGCTCGCCCCCTAGCGGCGGGAGGACCTCACCGCGCTATAAACTGGGCACCAAATTGCGTGAGGAGCGCGAAAGGATCCTGTGATTGCCAGGGGACTCTGCAATCAAAAGAAATGTTAGCGCTAGCCTGTAGAAACAAAACGCTAACTCCACAGCCCCCAAAACCCAGGAAAGAGAGAAAAAATCCACTTAACTTGCTGCTGAGCAGCGAAGAAAGAGGAAGAGGAAGCAGCAGAGGCGCATGATGGGAGCTGCGGGAGTGCAAAGACTGACGAAGGACTTATGTTTAAGTTTCCTGTTTCCCAAGTGTTCATGGGAAAAGTAGTTTTTTCTGTGTTTTCTTGCTGCTGTGAAAATAAAGTGAAGGAAGAAGGCATAATCCGAAGCCTCCGGTCCTGCCATAGAATTGAAATCATGTGAGATGGAAACATTTCTGACTTTGTGTGTGTTTAGACATTGCACTACTGCTCCTTATAAACCACAAGGAAATAGATAGGGTGAAAGGTTCAATCGTGACCTTAAAGATGGTGTGGAATTGGCCAGGAAATCAGGTAAAGAGTAGAAAGTTGTGCTGAGGGAAAGACTTTGAATGTATTGCATTACTCACCATTCTGTTACTGGAGTCAGCTCTTTCCGACTTTTGAGAGGGAGCGATCCTACATCTAAACTCTGTCCTTGGTGGATAAAGAAGTAAATGGTTGAGGCTGATGTGAATAATAATGTGCAAAATGTTTTTTAGAGTCCCACAAAAACATAATAAGATGAAACACATTTATACTACTAAAATGAAAGCGAGAGTTCCCACCTGTGTTGTAGAGGTTTGGATGAGAATACGCAAACCTGGTCTTGGAACTAAAGGAACTTCCAAGTCTGGTCCCGCCATTAGAGTTGTGAAAGATAATTATAATAGTGTTGTAACTCAAGATGGAAGGGTGTGGAGCGTGAGACGTGTTGTCAAATGTCACACTACTCTCAACGATGTCAACCATGGATATTATGACAACACTCCCATTGGTTCCGACTCTTTTGCTTACCATGTGAAAACAGATGGAAGAGATGCTAAACCTCCTGTTAAAATGAAAGACTATATTTAAGGTTTTGTGTTAAAGGAAGGGATGTGTTACATTCTTTATTATATGTACACTGTTTCTTTAATTCCCCTTTTCAGAATTATTTACATTCAATGAGATGGTCCTGTTCTGTGTTACCATGGTGTTATGATTCTACATTCCAACTTGTTGTTTCTCTAGAGCATTTGTCCAGAGCAATTGTTTGTACTGTGCTGGATTACAATAAATCTTTTTTCTATACTACCTATTTTCCCTGGATTGAATACAACAGAGTGCTAAAGAGGGACTGACATCAAAAAGCATTACGATACATTGTGTACACTTCAATACCAATGACAGCATGCCCATCTTGGAATTTTCCAAGCAGAAGCAGCTGGACAGTAAGATACTGAGGCCGGGCACACATTATCTGCTTTCCAAGGTCATTCTGCCTGTGCCCACTGCGACACAAGTGGGAGAAGAACTACATTTAACAGGAAAGGTATGCGCTAATAAGAACAGTGTATTCATTAGTGTAGCAGAACTCAGCTCTGAAGAAACATAACCTAGAGAACGCCGTTTCTCGGAAACGGCAAAAAATTTGTTTCGATTATGATTTAAAATAGCGGTCATACAAAAAATAGTTTCGCAAATGCTAATTTTTCATAAACAATGCAAAAGCATATTTTTCTATTCTAGCAGACCCTCCTTTTAGCATGAGCTAAACATTGTTATATAATTGTAGATTCCATATAGCATCGAAAATCATAAATGAAAATTTTTTAGAGCACTCCATGTCTTCAGCTTCAGGAAGGGAAACGGTAAGGAGGGAAGAAGTCTTGAAAATACCCTCATCTATGTGCATGAGATCCTCCACCATCATGAATTGATATATTCTTAGGAGCAAGACGTGTGGTGCAATAAGAGGACAAAAGGGTGGGCATTGGACCAGGGCAAAACAAGAACCCAGAATCACAATAAAATAAATCAGCTTCTCAAGAATCCAACCCCAACTACCAAAAAGTTACCAACTCCAGTTCCCACTCTACATTCCTTTAACACTTTCTATGATCTCTAAAATGTGTTGGGTAATACTTTTTTTCCAAGTTAGCGATCCTGACTACACACTGGTCCCCTACTACTGTGCACACATCACCGCTCTTGGCTAAGATGAAATCAAAAGCATATCTAGTCTGTTAGGAATATATCTGCATCCTTTCCAAATGGGTGATGATGTCATGTAAAGCAGCCACTGTAGAGTTAGACAGTATCTGCAGCTTAAATCCAAAATATTTTCTAGCTCTTTCACACCTGGCCATAGCAGTACCACCAAAGGTAAGAATGGACGAGAGAATATGCCTAAAAGAGATACCATTATTATAATTATTGATTTTGAGGTCTGTCACTCATTCGCAGAATTCCTTTGTCAGCGTTCTTTTAACCCATCTTACCTTGTACTTCGCATTTTTACAAAGCAATACCAAAGGGGCTGATGGACGGAGCACTTGAGCAAATCAAACACTCACCCCCAGTCAACTGATCTGGGTTTAATCCATCATCATTCTTTAGCTCACTCCACCACCCCAGTTCAGACATGGCCATATGCAAATCAGTCTGACCCTGTGCCTCATGGGAACAGTCCAGCCCAAACAATTTTTACAAAGCACACCTAAAGGTAACATCATCCCAAAGGCCACGTCATGTGTACCATTATGCATATTAGAATACAAGTACCATTAGCTAGAAAGAAAAAACCTGGGTGAGCATAAATAGGCCTATCATAATTTACAGCAGCTCACCTAGAAGTCCACCCAACAGTTTTGGGGTCATTTTGATCTACCATAAAATATGTACCCTGTGACAATATTATACCTGAAAAATTGACAAATAACATAAGGTCAGTAAAATTAACAATTGGACAACATGCAGGGTAATAAGCAGCCTCTCAGGGAATTGTCAGCTCCTTGTAATGCCAACCCACCAATGTTACATTCTGTTTTTTTATATAAAAATGATCACAGTAAGTGTTATTGTTACACCGGGAAAACCCATGCCTCGTGGCTTTCTGTGATATAGACAAGGACCTGGATAACCAAACCCAAACAGTCCTTGCACTTCTACAAAATCAGGGGGTCGAGTATAAGTGTAATTAACAATTGACAATAGATATGCTGTCCACAAATTAGTAACAGACTCATTAGGGTGGGAGGCAGTACCTTCTCCAAAGAATATTTTATGTGTGTCTAGAAATACATTACTCTGAGTTGTCTTTTTTGTGCGAACCTGTGAAGCAACCATATTTTTAGAACATGACTGTGTATCCTGATTACATTCCAAGAACCAGTACACCCCACCCAGAATCAATAGCAGCAAAATCACAAAAATAATGCATACTATCTTTTTCTTAACAGACCAAACTATACGTGTAGAAACAGGGGAAAACACTGGATGCTCTTCGTCAGGAACTATTCTGCCAAAGAGGTGCATAACCAATATGAGGCCAGGGGAAAGAAAATGCCATCAAGAGCAATATACAAGTTCCCAGTGTCCGTCAGAGCCTCACTGGTACTGGCTCCTGTTGTCCATCAAAAACTTTGGCGCTCTTGCGCACCGACGGTGGAGCTTGCTCTGTCCTAAGCTCGGGTTCCCACGTTCCTTAGGATAATATACCCCCGAAGGGAATACGTTTAAGCTATCCTGTCCAGTGCACAAACCTCACATCACCCTTAACTAAGCAAAGTTGGTACTGTAGCAAAGTACATCCTAAATTACACAGTCCATCCTTAATTAATCTGACTTCTCCTTTGGTGCACTGTCTCTCAGCCGAGGGCGGGAATTGTACCTAGTGACTCCAGGCAAAGAAGGGTCAGCAAAATGGGGCTTCTGAACGACTCAGATTTACGGAGGAAGAGCTGCAATCAACACATTATCATTTTACTCATCCATTTTGGTCCAGATTAGTCTTGCATTATTGAAGGGGACAAACCAAGGCACCGTCACACACTCCGAGTCCCCTACTCCATCTTTTGTTCATTGGTCATAGGGCAGAGGCAGAGGGACCCTGCAACAGTGAGGTGCAGGGATCCAGTTTTACGACCGGCAACTTTGACTGTGTTGTGTGTTGATAGGAGGACCCATTCCGGTCCCTTCCACGTGGCTCCAAACTCTTCTTGGGCTGTAAATTTCATATGAGAATGTAATCTCCAGGCTGAATATCATGTCCGGGCCCTTCTGGTGAAGCTGGTAGGGATTGCCTGATCTGATGGTGATTAGAACACAAATTTTCAGTTAACTGGGAGAGGTAGTCTATCAACAATAGATATTCAATATCAGAAAATTGCTGAGGGCATGGGACACCCCAGACATTTGCCGGGCGTCCAAACACAACCTCGTACAGTGACAATCCTGTTCTAGAATGAGGGTCATTCTAATCGACAAAAGAGTGAATGGTAAAGCATCTGGCTACTGTAACCCTGTGGTCTCCTGAATTTTTGCTGATTTCCATTGTACTTCTGAACCAAACTTGCTGACTGTGGATTATTGGCAGCATGAAACATCTCCTTAATACACAACCCATCACAAATCAATTGAATCAATCTAGCATTGAAATTACTTCCATTATCACTCCAGATCAAAAGGTGCAAGTCGAAACGGGGAAAGAACTCCTTCAGGAGTACCTTCGCAGTCGTAATGGCTGTATTATCTTTGGTAGGATAAGCCTCTTCCCATTTACTGAATGCACAAAGAACCACCAAAACATACTTCAAATTATTGCACCTCTCCAGTTCAATATAATCCATCTGGAGGACCTCAAAAGGAAAAGTAGGTGGTTCAAAATTACCAGGTGGTGTAGGGGTACGTTTAATAGGATTGTGCTTGATACATACCATACAATACTTCACTAAATGTGCAGCCATTTTCCAAATGTTATCATTCTACCATACAGGGTCCAATAACTTGCAAATACCCTTGGCACTAATATGGGCTGGGCCACGGGCCGTTGTGACTACAGGAACATATGCATCTGGCAACATCCATCTCTGTTTTCCTGACTGACTTATCAATCCAACATCCCTCATCATTCAATTGTGCTGTGCTTTCCTGCCACACTGCTAACTCTACTTTGGTGGCTTCACTTTGTATCTCTTTCACATTCTCAAGTGTGTCTTCAAACATGGTCACTTCATGCACCTACCTGGTGGGACCTGCTACAAACATTCTTTGCATTTTAGTCTGGGCTGTTTCTTTCGCTATCTGATCTGCAAATGCATTACCCCTTCTCACATCATCGGTAACCTTTCGGTGGGCACTACACTTTACTATAGCCAATTTCTTAGGGAGTGTCAAAACGGAAAAAAACTCAATATAAGATGCCCATGTTGAATCTTTGTGCCATGCAAAGTACAAAAACAACAGTTGAATGAATGAATGAAATCTGATTTGTATCACGCTACTAAGCCCAATGGGCGTCAAGGCGCCTAACCAAAAAGAAAATAGCTGGAGAAAATATACTCTCTTACTGGTAGGCCTTGATAAAGCACCAAGTTTTGAGCGCTTTTTTAAAGAGGGACAGAGACGGTTGGGCCTTAATCTCTGGTGGGAGGGTATTCCACAACCGAGGGGCAATGATGGAAAAAGCTCTGCTGCCCCATCTGACCTTTCTTGCGCGGGGAACTACAAGCAGATTCATCTCCGAAGATCTAAGGGTCCTGCTAGGACCATAGCGAGTTAAAAGAGAGCCCAAAGGGTCCAGAGGGCTGGCTGAAAGAGCTCTATAGGCCAAACACAGGATCTTAAATGAGATCCTCTGTTGAATGGGAAGCCAGTGCAGGCTCTTCCTGGCCATTGTGGCAGAGGATGCATTAGGTAGAGCCAACACAAATCTCGCAGCCGCGTTCTGCACGACCTGAAGGCGCTGGATAAGGCCCTTGTTGGAATCTGCATGAAGAGCATTACAGTAGTCCAACCTGGAGCCCACTAATGCAACGACCGTCTGCTTACGTGCTTGGGGAGAGAGATAGTGCAGAATTCTTTTAAGGATCTTAATGATCCCCCAGCAAGTGGCCACCGTTTGGTTGACCTGGAGAGTCATGGACAGTGAAGTGTCAAATATGACGCTGAGATTTGTGGCCGATTGGGAAGGAGAGGGGCAGGTTCCCAAAGATGTTGGCCACCACTCCTTAGACCAAATGTCCTGGTCTTTGCCAAAGACCAGGATCTCTGTTTTATCGCCGTTCAACTTTAGGGAGTTTTGGATCATCCACTCCGCAACTGTCTGCATACAGGTCCTAAAGTTGACAGCGGATGTAGTAACAGAGTGAGCCAGAGACACCATGATTTGGGTGTCATCGGCGTATGACACAACCTCCATCCCCTGCGATTTTACTAACCTAGCAAGGGGGGCCACATAGATGTTAAAAAGGGTCGGACTCAAGGCCGACCCCTGTGGCACCCCGTATTGCACGGACTTAGCAGGGGAGAGGAACTCTCCAAGCATGACTCTCTGCTCTCTTAGATGTAAAAAAGAGTGCAGAAGGCTCAAGGCCGACCCCGCAATCCCTGCCTCCCTCAAGCGAGATATTAAAGTAGAGGGAGACAGGGTTTGGCCCAGATCTACCTTTAGGCGGATGTTATTGACCACCATAGTAAGTGCAGATTCAGTGCTATGGAACTTTCTGAATCCGTGCTGGGAGTTGTCTAGGTACCCCGAGGAATCCAATAAATAAGATAGATGAAAATTCAGATGGGATTCGAGGATTTTTGCTGGGGCAGGTAACAAAGAGATGGGTCTGAAGTTTTTAAGCTGTTCGGGGTCCAAGGCGGGCTTTTTTAAAAGGGGCTTCACTATTGCTTTTTTCCAAACCGTTCATCACTTCAAGAAGAGGCGGCAGAAGGATGTCCCTACATTCCTTCAGAATCTTCAGTGGACAAGGGTCCGAAGGGGAAGCCGACTTTGTCCTATCTAACAGGCGATCAAGCCCATCAAGGGAGAGCGGGGGAAAATGAGTAAGGGTCTTGATGGGGTCTCTCGACCAAGACTCTAAGTTAGCTAGAGTTAGGGAGGAAGAATCCCCCAAAGTGTTCCTCTGAGTTTCCAAGGCGAGATATATATCCTCGATTTTTTTATGAAAGAACTCTGAGATATTATTGCACAGCTCCTGTGATACCACAACTGTATCAGGCACTTGGAGGGAACACAGTGAGTCCACAATCTTAAAGAGTTCCCTAGACGAAGTGAGAGATGTGGTAAGGTTAGAGAAAAACTCCTGTTTTTCTTTAATTACTCTAGTCTTATATTCTCGCAAAAGGCGTTTGTGTGCCTCTCTTTCAGTAGGATCTCAGGCTTTTCTCCAACTTCTCTCCTGTCTCCGGCAACTCTGTCTCAGAAGCCTTAACGGCTCCGTGAACCAGGGGGCTGAAGGTTTACGCCGTGCCGAATATCGAAGGGATGCGGGGGCTAGCTCATCCACAGCTTTAGTGATGGAATTAATAAGCTCTTGAGCCACTTCCCCAGCTTCTCTCGAAGAGGAGTGCCCGCTAGCTCTTATATAAGGAGCAAGGGCTTCGTTCATAATATTCCTGTAGCACCTTTTGGGACCTCTATTGGTAGCACCCGGAGAAGACATCTCTGCTGGGAAGGGTGCCAATTCGAGAGGCACTGCCAGATGGTCTGACGAGACCAAAGGCACCGGAGGACCGACTGAGAGTCTGAGGTCGTTAGTAAACACACCGTCTAAAATATAGCCCGCCCGATGAGTTGGGCTACGTACCAGTTGAGTGAACTCACATGCTCCCAGTGAGTCCACCAGCATGGCAGTGTCATTGGCTCCCAAATCATCTAAGTGGAAATTCAGATCCCCTAGAATGGTAAGGTAGCGTTTACCAAAATAGGGTTCCAGAATTCTCAGGAGCTCACCGCTAAAACTGGCTCTAGGGCCAGGCGGTCTATAGATGAGAATACCGGTGAAAGAAACCGAGGGAGAACATAGAATAGAGAAGTATAGTGCCTCAAAAGGGTCCGAGGCAACAGACAAAGCTTTTATAGTGCAGGACAGAGAGGCTTTACAAAGAACGACCAACCCCCCCCTCTACGTCTGATTCTATCCTGTCTATGCAATTTAAAGCCATCAGGAATCGCCAGTAGTAAGTCATGACCTGACGAGTCAGAGGCCCACGTTTCAGTCACAAAAGCCCACTTGGGTTGTCTTTAGGTCACAAACTCGTGAAAGGCTATATTGTTTTTTATAACAGACCTAGTGTTGACCAGAAAGCCCTTTCTATATGGAATGGCACTCTGAGATATCGGCGAGGTCTGTGGTCTACTTTTAAAGTCAACGGGGAGCGAAAGGATCGACTTACAGGTGTGACAGAGGGAGGAGTGTAATATACCCTCTGGAGAAAAGCTATGGTGACACGGCAAAAGAGCAGGCTTAAGTGCCACTAGCTCCTGAAAAGAATAGACAGATGTTACCTTTGGGGTAGAAGGAGAGTGTCCTGCGTCCAGCCCATCCTCAGCGCGGACGGGCGCAGACGGGCTGAACTCAGGCGTAACTCCGGCACCCCGCTGCGCGTAACCGCTGCGCGTCAGCATGACCTCCTTTTGAAGACGTCTATCGTCCTTATGACGGCTAGAACGTTAGAGCTCCCAAGTGATGCCGGCAGGCGTCCCAGAGTACACCCAATATGGCCACCACAAAATCCTACACGAACCGGGAAGAGGGCCCGCCCAACAGCGACAGAATGCAGAACAATGTCATACATTCACCCCAGTAGAGAGATCTGGGCCTATATCCATCGTTTTTTTGGTTAACACATCACCCCAGTTCAGACATGGCAATATGCAAATCAGCCTTGACCCTGTACCTCATGGGAACAGTCCATCCCGAACTGCCAAGCCATGTCTTCCCTGGACCGGAATCAAACCTCTCTCTGTCCAGAGTCACCCGGAGTTGTGTGCGACTCCGTAGGCGTACTGGCTGTCAATATAAACATTTATAACCAGTCCCTCACTCAATTTGCAAGCTTGTATCAAGACAACAAGCTCAGCAGCTTGGTGACCGATAAGGGACTCAGGATATTTCACCTACTGTATTCAACATGGTAACTGCATGCGCAGCAGTTGTTGTGCCATCTCGTAATTTAAAACAAGAGCCATCAACATATAGTTCCCCTTGTGGGTCAGAAAAGGGAACATCAGTCAAGTCTACCTGTCTTTTGGTCTCTCCTTCTGTCCAGAAGATGTAATCATGTTTGTTAACTTTATCACTCTCAAAAGGGATGGAAAGTAATGTGACTGGATGCAGAGTGGCACATCATTTAACCGGGATGTGTTGAGCAAACAACGTCAGTTCATAACCAGTAAGACGTGCACTGGTGAGGTGCTGTGTCTTTGTCTTATTCAAAAGGGTGTTCACTGCATGGGGTACCATGACTGTGAGATCAGTATCAAGTATGAGTCTAGCCGATTGTCTTGTCGAAACGGCCAGAGCAGCGACCGTTCTTAGACACCTCGGGAGGGCTATTTCGACAGGGTCAAGTATAGCAGTAAAATAATCACACAGTCATTGCTTATCTCCAAATCTTTGTGTTAAAACACAAAGTGCGCAACCAGCCATCTCATGGATGAACAACACAAATAACTTGTTATTGTCAAGGGTGCTGAGTACTGGAGCTGAACAAAGCACAGTTTTCAAGTACTCAAAAGACTACTGGCATTCAGGTGTCCAGGGCAGGGGCTCACGCACGTCTGTAGTGGTTAGTACAAGCAAGGGTTTGATTAATAAGGAATAGTTAGGTATCCACTGGTGACAGTAGGAAGTGATACCTATAAAAGTGTGCACATCTTTCTGAGTCTGTGGAATGGGCATTTTAACAATGGTCCTGATGCGCTCACGGGTCTATCTCCTGCCCTCCTTCAACAGTAGGTGACCTAAATAGGTGAAAGCCTGTCGACAATGGTGGAATTTAGAAAGAGACTTTATGTCCATGTTGGGTCAAATGCAACAACAATTTAACAGTACTAACTCTACAACCCTGCTCTGTATCAGAAGTGCTAAGGAGGTCATCAATGTACTACACCAATACATTACCTGCAGGAAGTGAAAGATAATCTATTTGAGACTATAAAGCCTTACTATAGATACTAGGGCTTTCAGTCTAGCCCAGAGGAGCTCAACATAACCTAAAGATCCTGCCAGCTAGTGTAAACCCAAACAAATACCTACTATCTGGATGAATAGGAATAGTGAAAAATGCATTTTTCAAATCAATGACGGAGAAGAATTTAGCAGTGGAAGGAATCATTGTCAAAAAACTGCTAATATCAGCGACCACTGGAAACTAGGGAACCACTACTTATTAACTTCATGCAGGTCAATCAAGAAACAATAAACATCTTCATGATCATCAGAGGAACCCAAAAGTGTCAGTTTAAGGATTGGAAGAATGGGGCTATTACAAATATTTGCAGGTGTTTCCTCTATCACTCCCTTCTTAATCAAATCCTGTATAGTTTGCATTAGGGCCTGCTCTCCTGCCTGTGGAATTTTATACTGAGGCATACGGGTCAAAATAGAACCATCCTTAACCTGTATCAAAACTGGTGGTATCTGCAGCAGTCCCACGTCTGTATCACCTGTTACCCAGAAAGTGGGTGGCACATCAGCAAATTCAATAGGAAGAGGAGCATCCTTAGATAAATACTACTTGGCTCACACTACATTTGGATCCATTGTCATATAAAGACCTGCCGGAGAACAAAAAATCGTAGCATGCAATTTTTTCAACAAATCTAAACTCATCAAATTCTCACCACAATTAGTAGTCAGCAAAAATGGGGAATCCACAGTAAAAGGACCAATAGTCAATGCAAGATGTTTTGAAATGGAGCTTACAACTGGTACACCAGAAAAACATACCGAAACATTATTATGGCCTGACAGAGCCGCGCCAGGGACCATATTTCATGAAACAGAGCTTTTTGTAGCACCTGTGTCCACCAAAAATTCCTTAGTCAAACCATGCAGTTTCTCTGTTACATAAGGAGCATGCTGATCTACAGGTATCAGAACTAGTTCCCCACTCTGTCCCTGGCTCTCCTGGCTGTAAGACATCCCAGTCACTTCCTCGCTATCATAATCATCATGGTAGTACTGTCCAGCCTGAGGGTCATCAAAGTAATAGTTATCACAACGACCCTGGGAGGCGACTGCATTCTGAGCCCTATCTGCCCCAACAGCTCCACGACCCCGTCCACAAGAGCCACGTCCTCTAGGGACTGACACCTTCTGCAAGAGCACAGAACACTTACTACGCCAATGTCCCTCCACCTTACAGTACGCACACTGATTCAGCCCCAAAGGGATAGTGTTCGGCTGCCTACTAGTGCGTGGAAGCTGTTGGTTGGGCCCACCACGTCCTCTGCCATTCCCTCTAAAAGCCTGCTGTAAAAAAACTTTTGTTTTAAATCCTCATGCTTTTTCTCTGTCCTCTCCTTTTCCTCATTATCCTTATGTTCATAATACTGTGCCATATTCAATATAACAGAAGGGGAAGAGGTGGACCCTGGTGCTTTCAGACACCTGCAATCGAGTCGCCATGTCAGGAAGCAGATTGGAAACAAATCTATTAACGAACAACCTAGCACCTCCCTCATTGGACAAATCCTGCCCACTGTAAACAAAGAACGTTTCCTCAACCTGACTGAAGAAATCAGACACACTCTCATCTTTCTTTTGTCTACAAGCCGACAATGTATCACAATCTAACTTTCTCGGAGGGATAAGACAATGCATATATGTAAGAATGCGACCAGGCAAAGTAAGCATCTCAGCTCGGGCTTTATCTCCTGCCTTCCTTTTCTGATCCCAGGCTTTAATTTGGTCCCATGTACCTCCCAACTCCCCAACATGATCTTGGGAGTGTACCTGCCTCCAAATATCAGCTGGAAATAACAGATCGAAAAACATTTCAATATCAGCAAGAGTCATGACAGTAGAAGAGGAAGCTTCAGTCAATTCCTATGCAGTGAGATTTTTCCTAGGGTCAGGCAAATGAGTTTTAAGAGACAAAACTTTACTTCTTTGCCATGGAGTATAAACCTATTGTTCCTGAATACGGGCAGCCTCCCTCGTCCTAGTAACATTGCGACGACCATCCGTTAATTCTGGTATTTCTGGATAATATATGGCATGAGCCTCTCGTATCAGAAGTTGAGACACTGACCTGGAACTTTTCTCATGCAACCTTCCCCTGTAAGCTAATATCACCACAATATTAGAAAGAAACTGCCAGGCCTCAATTCACTAATATACACCTGATCTCTAATATCATATAAAATTTGGGGCGATCCGGCTTTGAAGTACTCTTGCCAAAGACCAATTAATGTTGCGCACATGTGTTTAAGGGCATGCTGCTGTACATAGGGCTCAAAATCTCTCATAGTATCCCAGACATTCTCTAGACTATAAATAGGATCATGGGCCCACTGTGCACCCTGGTTAGCTATTACCTGCTTCTCATCATCCTCCACATTAGATTGCACTAACGGTCCCATGCGTTCCTTAAATTTTGTCCAGTCCCTATCCTCAAATCCATGTACCGGTGTCCTGCTACTTACTAATGTCGGAGGATAAAAAAACTATAGTAGGAGAAACAACAGAAGTAATAGGCACTAACGTCACTGATGGTTGTGTCGCAGGAGAAAGAGCTTGCAAAAGGGACGCTGAAACAATAGGTGTGGCAGGGGTACTAACAGTCACAGTTGCCACAGATGGCAAAGAAACAGAAGGAAGAGGAGGCGCCGAAGCCACAATCATTGAAAAAACAACAGTAGATACAGGGGCAGAAACAGTAGACGCAACTCTAATGGGCGGCTGTGAGGGCACCAGAACAGTGGGGTATATTTTTTGCTGGGCATACGGAGGTGGGGGTTGGGTGTCTAGCAATTCTTCCACAAAAATATCAGCTTCTTACTGAACCACATATGATTTATCTATTTGTGGTTGTAACCTTCATTCCTCACATTCAACACCTTTTTTCTGTTTCTCCCTATCATAGACCACCGCTTTCTGAGTCAGTGTCTGCATCATTCCCTTCCGAGCTTCTTCTCTACCTTTAACCGCTTCTGTATAGCTGCTTTCTGCCATTGTCAGGATTCTCAGACCTCATACTAAGAAAGGACTTGTGGTAAAGGCTAAAGTATTCAAGTCAGGCAGTAAACTAAATAAATTAAATAAGCAGAACAAACCTTTGAGGAGCACTGTACTGAAAATGGCCGCCAGGAGTAGCTTACTTGAGAAGCAGGTTAGCGCTCTAGAACTTGGCAGTAATCACCAAGTTCCAGGTGTCGTGCCCGATGTGTGGCGCACTTCACCTAACCTGCGAGGAGAGAAGGATGTCTCTCTGCTGTGCCGCGAAGTCTAGTGAGGGAATACTTCGTCGCATTTTGAAAGTAAACATTTTCCCCGCGAAAACAGTAGTCGGAGTCTACCGCGATTCAGTTAGACTGTTCTGAATATTGATTCTTGTAATTGAGCATGTGCGAGAGTTGAAGAGGAGTAGTCTCGACTTAGTTCATGACTATAGAGCAATCAATCGGATAACCATTAAGAATTGATAACCCTTGCCATTAATATCAGTATAATTGGATCAGGTGATAGCCGCAAAGATCTATACTAAGTTGGATTTCAGAACCAAGCATGGGCTCTTTGAATATCAAGTGATGCCCTATGGCTTATGCAAAGCTCCAGCTGCCTTTCAGCATTTTATCAACCACGTGCTGAAAGAGTTCATTGATCAGAATGCTATAGTATATATAGATGACATTCTAATTTACTCGGAATCTGTGGAAAAACATGAAGATCGTGTTAAGAAGGTCCTGCAGAGGTTGCGAGAAAACAATCTATTTGTCAAACTAGAGAAATGTGCATTTAATATTTCTTCATTGGAGTTTCTGGGGTTCGCGCTTGCACCTAGTGAAGTAACAATGGATGAAAAAAAGATCAAGGCTTTTATTGACTGGGAATCTCCAAGATCAGAGAAAGAAATTCAAAGTTTCATAGGTTTCGCTAATTTCTATAGGAGATTTATTAAAAACTTCTCTCAGAAGCTAATTCCTTTGACCAGATTACTTAAGAAAGGTGTCAGATTCGAATGGACAAAAGAAGCTGAAGAGTCTTTCACCCAACTAAAAAAGGATTTCACCACTGCACCAATATTACTACTTCCAGATCCATCTGAACCCTTCTATTTGGAAACCAACGCATCCAACTTGGCACTGGGAGGAGTGCTATCCCAAAGGCATAAGATTACTGGACAACTGCATCCAGTGGCTTTCCGTTCAAGAAAGCTGCATACAGCAGAAGCCAACTATACCATAACTGAAAAGGAGTTATTGGCCATCAAAGATGCCTTCAAAGAGTGGAGACACTATTTGATGGGTGCAAGACAAATGGTCACGGTTTATACGGATCCAAGAAATTTGAAATTTTTGAAGTCAGCCAGAACATTGACACCCAGACAGTTACGTTAGTCATTGAAATTTGGCGACTATGATTTTGTCATTACATATCGACCTGGTGCACAAAACGGTAAGGCCGATGCCTTGTCAAGATTAAGTACTGAAGGAGTGTTGGAAGAAGTAAAAAAATCAAATAATCATACCTGCTGAAAACGTGATTGGAGCAGTATTGCAACCATCTCGGGAGCAAGGAGATCGGAAATTAATGACCACTGAAGAAATGGAGGAGTGGGTTAAGGAGGATTTGGGACGAGACATTTGAGAAGGTTTACCGTATCAGAATGGAACTCTTTATTTGTCCACAACTGAAATGCAGCAAAAAGCTTTGAAGGGAAGTCACAAAAGCATTTTGGCTGGACATAAAGGGATTTCAAAGACTGAAGAGTTGGTGAGACGATGTTTCTGGTGGCCAGACATGATCAAAGATGTACGTCAATATGTAACCACATGTGAGATTTGCGCAAGGGGAAAATCTGAGAGACAGGCTCCCAAGGGGTTACTGCAACCTCTGCCAACCCCACCTTCCCATGGCATACTGTAACATTAGATCGAATAGTCGATCTTCCCTCAAGTAAAGTATTTGATACGATTTTAGTCTGTGTAGATGCATTTACTAAGATGGCCCATTTCGTACCTTTAAAAGGGGTGCCTACAGCAAGGGTACTAAGATGCACATTTAGCCAAACTATTGTTCGAGCTCATGGTATACCTAAAAACTTAATTTCTGATAGGAATTCCCAATTCTTGTCCCATTTTTGGAAGGCCTTTACTAAAAAGTTGAACATTGAAACCACGTACATGACTAGTTATCATCCAGAGACAGATGGCCAAAAAGAACGAAAGAATTGGAGCAGTACCTTAGATTGTGTTTGTTAGATCAGGAGGGTGATTGGCCAGATTACCTGTGGGCGGCAGAGTTTGCCCATAACAATGCAAAAAAATGTGTCCACTGGTTACACCTCTTTCTATCTAAACACAGGGAGACATCCCCACAAGTTTTTAGGAGGTGGAGGTTCCGGCAGTAACTGACTTAGGTGAACACATGACACAAGTGCATAATATAGCCACCAAGAACTTGACCAAGGCTAAATAGAGTTACAAACATTTTCCCCGCGAAAACAGGAGTCGGAGTCTACCGTGATTCAGTAAGACTGTTCCGAATATTGTTTCTTGTAATTGAGCATGCGCGAGAGTTGAAGAGGAGTTGTCTCGACCTTGTTTATGCGCATTATGTATTTCCAAGTATCAACGGAGCATGCTCCAAGCCTGACCGTGAATGGAAAATGCCAAATATTTAGAGTCGATTGCAAAACAACAGTTGATGGACAGAATGCAGAACAATGTCATACATTCACCCCAGTACAGAGATCTGGGCATAAATCCATCGTTTTTTTGCACCCACACCACCCCAGTTCAGACATGGCCATATGCAAATCAGCCTTGACCCTTTGTCTCATGGGAACAGTCCAGCCCGAACTGCCAAGCCATGTCTTTCCTGGACCGGAATCAAGCATCCCAGGACCGGTTTCTGGCTATCAGCCGTCTTCAGGCCGGATAGCTTGACTCCAGTGGTGTGGAGAACATGGGACTCACGTCTGAGCATACCCATCCCACTCGGGGTGACAATTGCAAAACAACAGTTGATGACAGAATGCAGAACAATGTCATATATTCACCCCAGTACAGAGATCTGGGCCTAAATCCATCGTTTGTTTGCACTCCACACCAACCCAGTTCAGACATGGCCATATGCAAATCAGCCTTACCCTGTGCCTCATGGGAACAGTCCAGCCCGAACTGCCAAGCCATGTCTTTCCTGGACCGGAATCAAGCATCCTAGGACCGGTTTCTGGCTATCAGCCTGGCTGAAGACGGCTGATAGCATCAGTAGAACAACACACACAAGATAAAGAAAACAACTTACTTACACTAGGCATTCTGAAAAGACAACAAGATCACTATTTTATGCCTAGGAAAACAATTGTAATCATTTTTATCTCAAAGGCGGTTCTTAAGCCGTACCAAATACAAACCAAAATGGTACCATAACCACAAAGAACCAAACCAAACTCACCTGATATTTGCAGATCAAACAAATTGATTCTCCGCTGCCGACTTCAGACTAAACAGTCAGATTGAAGGGTTTCGCCATACAGGACTCCAGTCGGGATGACCACAGGGTGAGGCACTGTCTGGCAGGACATAAGGGGCAGCTGCGAGCACCAGGAACTCTTCGTTAAGGGATCCCTGATGTGTCTGTCCAACCCGACGATGGCCTTGACCTCCCCCCCTGTCCCCTAAGTGGGTGAGTCACTCACCCGAAGGAGTGCCTGTTTAGGCGCCAACTGAAGGGAATGGCCCAAATAGGGTCACCCGGGTCATTCACGACCATCTCTTAGCACTCCTTACTAAATGAAGAGTCGGTCAGACAGTAGAGAATACAAACCACTATTGTTTATTCATATAGACTCGGAGTGGAGCCCAATCTGCCCAGTCACTTAGGAGTGCTGGAGGGGGACTAACATTAACAAACATAACAATACATTATGTACACTTTGAAATCAATGAAAGCATGCCCATCATGGAATTTTCCAAGCAGATGCAACTGGACAGTAAATTACAAAGGAGTAGGTTTCACTACTGAGGCTGGGACTACATTATCTGCTTTCTAAGCTCATTCTGCCTGTGCCCACCGCTAGACGATTGGGATAAGTCCTACATCTAACAGGAAAAGTATGCCCTAATAAGAACAGTGTATTCATTAGTATTGCAGTACTCAGCTCCAAAGAAACATAACCTATAGAAGGCTGTTTCTCGGAAACGGCAAAGGATTAGTTACTATTATGATTTAAAATGGGGTCCATTCATAAAATGGTGCAGCGAATGCTAACTTTTCATAAACAATACTAAAGCATATTTTCCTATTCTAACACATTGATGACATCTCAAAATGATAGTTAAGTTCAGATTTTACACATACAAAACCGTAGCAATTCAGCAGTTATAGTTATCTCAAGTAACTATGGGGCATATTATCAAGGGGCTTTATCTCTGCTTTTTTGGCTTTAAAAGCCAAGAAAGCGGAGATAAAATTATCTCCCTATTACCAAGCTGTCGCTAACACCAGTTAGCGACAGCTAATAGGAGATAGTGACCATCTTGGGCCCCGCTTTGCATGTCAGTGATATTTATCACTAATGACATGCAAAGTGGGCGTGCCAAGATGTTAGCGACTGAAAACAGTCGCTAACATCGCTATCTCCTATTACCAACTTTTGGAGATATTCGCGCTAAGCGCGAATATCTCCAAAAGCTAACACTTGCCCAGGAGCAGTTCTTAGCCATGTTATCCAATGGGAGGTGGATAACATGGCTAAGAGCATTTGCTCGATAATGCATGAATATCGCTGACTTTTCAGCGATATTCATGCATTGCGGCCGTTTTTTATCGCATTTGCGATAAACCTTGCTAATAGCAAGGTTTATCTGCGATAAAAATTGCCGATTTGCGGCGATAATTTTTGTCTCTAAATAAGTTAGAGACAAAAATTATCTCTATTGGTTGGTAATATGCCCCTATAAGTCATGCCCTAGAAGTATCAATAATTCATGCCCTCACCATGCACAGTTTTCTAATCAATAATTTCACTGCAAATGTTGCCATGATATTATCAAAAATGTCATAGAAGATGTCATGAGTGATGTAATATGTGTGGAAATTTGCAGTGCATGGCCACAGAATGAGATATATTTACCTTAGGGATTGAGTTATAGTTAATTGAGATAACTATAACTACTGAACTTCTATCATTTTTTGTGTGTAAAATCTGAACCTAACTATATCATCTTTGTAGCCTGTTTTTTACGGTAAATTTCCAAGATTTTGATTACATTTTATTTCCTAACTATATTACTGCTGTAATGTTTGTTTTTTCAGTGAATTTTTATGACATTTGTAATGCTATTTTGTAACTATAACATTCCTGCAACTTGGGGGAGTGAGTGGTTGTGTGTGTGTAAGTGTATATGTGTGTGAGTATGTGTGTGCCTGGATGAGTGGGTCTGTGAGTGGGGTGGGAGTGACTTTATTGGTGTGTGAGTAGTGTGTGAGTGGCTGTGTAGGTGTGTAAGTGGTTTTGTGGGTGTGTGAGTGGCTGCATGGGTGAGAGAGTGGTAGTGTGGGTATGTAAGTGAGTGTGTGGTTGGGTGTGTGAAAGCTGTGGTAGTCTATAAGTGAGGGTAGGAGTGAGCATGTGAGTTGGTGTAAAGATATGTGAGTTAGTGTTTTTTTTATTTTAATTGCAGTATGGATCCACTGAGCCACCCAAATTCCCCAGAATCCACGATGCTCAGCAGATCCTCATGTGGTAAAACAGAAAGGTTTATGGACAATTCCTTGCCTTTGAGGGGTCCCTCACAGACCCTTCCATTAGTCCCATGGGGTAGGGGGTTCCTCTACCCTGATACCTTCTATCACTTTTTAACTTTATTTTCCCTGTGGGAACTGAGTCCCAGTGAACCAAATGGGTGCTACAATGTTCCTCTCAGGTTGCAAGCAGCCAATTACAGTATGCCTGTTGGTTTGATGATTTATAAATCGGAGGAGGATCCAAGGGGGATCCCCATCCCTAAATATATAAATGTGGTTCCCTTTCAATATCTCAAAAACTACTGAATGAGTTTACATCAAATAACAAAAGGCACACTTTCACAACCAAGAGCTAGCTTTCTGCCAAATTTGGTGTAATTCCGGGCAGCAATTCAGGTTGTAGGTGTGTTCACAATTCTGATGGGAATTAACATGGGAAACACACTTTTTTACCCTTGCCTTTCTCTGTCCATGCTTGATGGATCGATGGCCAAACTTAGACACTGGGACTGCCACTACCCGGGCCTGGCTGAGTCTTATTTAAAATAAAGGCAGGCTGGGTGACACTCTTTCTATGGCTCTAAGGGCTCTGGAGGCCACCACCAAAAATTACATAGTAAAATGAAGGAGAGCCATACGGCCCTCCTCCTGCAGCTCTAAGGATTGGCTCCACGGCACCCAGGCTGTCATGCCTGGGATCCCGGTACCAAAACTGGCCAAGGGAAGAAGACCATGCAACCCCCCACCCTCATTGAATTATGGCCGAGCCCCAGGGTATGGGGTCCCTGAGGCCGAAATTACCCCAGGGAGGGGAGCCATGAGGTCCTCAGTTTTGGCTGGGCCTCAAGGGATGGAGTCCCCTAGGGCAATTCTGACCCTGATGTTCATTTCACAAAAATTAAAGCTCAACAGGAAGCATTTACATATATAATTATTCATTGAACTATTGGAGTGCAATCTACAGAAACTGTGGTGAGTGGGTCCTTTCTTATCCGTACCTGTTGAGAATAGAGTCCATAGTTCTTCTTTTAACTTGCTAAGAGTATTCAAATGTACAAACCTCTTGGAAACTTCACAGTTTGACCCAGCCCACCTTAGTAGTATGCAAAGGTGTCTCTTCTTTTTGCCAGGATGATGGACAGCTCAACAAGTGCCCCTGAGGTTTTCTGACCATATTTTTGAGGTCTTCTTGATGACAAGGAATCTGAGGTCATCTCCGACCAAACAAAGAAGAACTTACTTTATATAGTTAAGACAAAAGACCATTGTTTTGTGGAGACTTACCTCTTTGTAGTTATGTTGTCTTCTCTAAAGGAAGATTTATGGTATCACACATTTCTGGATAAATACATATCACAATCACATTGCCCAAATACACACAGGGTCACTGGTGTCATTTCCTTCTGCTTCATTATGCAGCTGTAGAGTTGACTACATATTGGACATTTACGCATGGAGGTAACACTTAGTAATTAACCAGTAGAAAGTACTCTGCTTGGCTGGAAACTGTCCGGGACTGTCTGAGACACTGTCAGGGACTTGGGCAAGGACTGACAACTTGGTAGAAAACATAAACAGAAAGAGGAGTACAACACTGCCCAGGATTACACAGGAAGTCAGAGGAGAACAGGGATCCAAAGGGAAAGCCTGCACAAAGGAACAAGATGCATAAGACTCAAAAACGACAGGCGATTTAGCATTCAGAATAACTACACCCAAACGGATATCCAAGACATATATACACACACACATAACAATAACAATAAAGGAAATGTGGGGTAAAGCACTCTGGAGATCCACACAGTAAGACTGAAGCTCAGTAAGTTCCTCACCCACAATTGCTGATACAGATACTAACTGCAAATACCCTCACATAGGATATGAATGCAAATTCAGGGTCTATGAAACTGTTACCTATGGTGATGTTACAAATGTAACTCAAAGACAATGCTCACAGAGTGAGCAAGAAACATCACCTAGATTGTCAGCTGTGCCCACGGATCATGCCAATGAAACAGAAACACGCAAGGCAGTAACAGCAGTAACAGGCAGTAACATCAAAGGGGTAGAACCAAACACAAGCAAAATAGACAAGGAGCTAGCAAGAAGGAGTGCTTAACAGGAAAAGAAGGACTGCACAGGGCACACGTGGCAGACAGCAGGTAACAAACATACAAGGTAATAGAAGCAAGATACCAGGAATAGAAAGACAGCAAACTAGGAACTATAACAAAGGAAATGGGAAGAAAGGCATGCCTCAAAAAGGATACACAGAAGGGGAGGCTACAAGGGTATACTAGAATAGTGCTGTATCAGGAGCCAAGAAAACACTGTAGAACTGAAGGATGTGCTGAAGCATAAACAAGAATTGAGCAAATGTTTAAGAGCCAAGGTAGCACAGCAAGCAGTGCTAGTTCAGGAATATGAATTTACTATAGCTCAGAAAACAAGGTAGCACTGCAGGAAGTGCTAGTTCATGGAAACAGGAAATAGCTACAGCCCAGGAAACAAGGAATCGAGGGAGCACTTCAAGCAGTGCAATCAGGAAAAAGAAATATCTGAAGCTCAGGAACAGGAACAGAGAATAACTATAGCTCAGGAACTCAGGAAACAAGGTAGCACTGCAGCAGTGCTAATTCAAGCACAATGAATAGCTATAGCTCAGGAATCAAGGAAAAAGGATTAACTATAGCTCATGAATCAAGGAATATCAAAAGCTCAGGGAACAAGAATCGGTCTCACCGGAAGACAGCTACTATGACCAACCCTGGACTGAAGGGAGCTGGTGCTTAAAAGAGCACACATTAATCACATTCATCAGGTGTGAGCAGGCTAGCAGCAGCCAGCTCCAGGTTAGCTGAATTCCCCCACCGATCCTTGACCTGCAGGGGTAGAGACTAAGCAGTGAGCAGGGAATTCCAGGTAATGGAGTGTCAAACAGGGGCAGACTGGCTTCAAGCATGAGTGGCTGGCTTTCACAAAACCCGGCATGGTTTGGGAATGGATGAAAATTTGCCAGTAGAGTCCAAATTGCTGGAAGTCAGTATGTACATGAAGGAGATGGTCTGGAAGCTAATTAGAACCCTGGAGAGTCCCACAGTTCAGCCCCCTGTTGGTGGTCACAAGAATGCAGGGAGCGAGTCATGACAGAAATGTGTGCAAAACTGTAGACTCACACATTCAATTACAGGCCCTCTCAGACACTAATACACCCACTCACAGACCCACTCAGACACTTATGTACCCACCCACACATCCCCTAACACACCCACTCTCAGACCTATGCAGACTCTCACTGGTATACAGACACCTACTCAGACAGTTATGCTCCCACTCACAGATGTACTCAGATACTATGATACCCACTCACAAAACCCACTCAGGTACTCATGCACCTACTCACATAACTACTCAGACATGTGCACCCACTCACAGTCCCATTCAGACACTCATGCACCCACTTACAGAGCCACATATTCTGTCACACCCTCTCACAGAGCGACTCAGAAAACCCTGCAGAGGCTCACAAACCCACTGTTAGACCCTCACAGAGACTCACAAACTCACTGTTAGACCCACCAAGAGACTCATGCACCCACTCACAGGCTCATTCAGAGACTCATGCACCCACTTACAGACCCTCTCAGGCATTCAAGTATATATATATATATATATATATATATATATATATTCACTGAAAAAAACATAGGATTCAGGCCTTATATAGTTAGGAATTAGCATTTAATAAACCTTTAAAATTCACTCAAACAACTATAAGTTTTAGGGGTGTTATAGTTAGCTGGACATTTCACTCACACAAAACCATTGAAATTGCTCCTATATAGTTAGTTGTACTAACTATATTTCGCGCACCCGCAATCCACTGCTGATGATGTCACATATTACATCATTCATGACATGGTCAGTGACATCACTGATGACATCTCAAATGACATCACTGATTCCTAACTATATAAGACCTGAAACCTATGTTTTTTTCAGTGAATTTCAAAGGTTTTTTTTAATGCTAATTCTAACTATATAAGATCTGAAAGCCCACCAGGAATCTCCAGTATGCGCCAGGGGACTGCATTGCAGAGAGGTGTAATGAAGCCATGCCCCTTTTTACACCTCTCTGCAGCGCAGCCCCCGTGCATGTTTGAAGAGGGGGAACTAATTCCCCTTGCATACTGGGGGCCCCTGGGGCCAACTAGCCCACCTTGAACCTCCAGTATGCGCCAGGGGGCTGCATTGCAGAGGTGTAATGAGGCTATGCCCCTTGTTACACCTCTCAGCAACGCAGCCACCTGGCGTGTTTGCAGAGTGGGAACTAATTCCCCTTCCATACTGGGGGTCCCTGGGGGCCAACTAGCCCACCAGGGGCCTCCAGTATGTGCCAGGGGGCTGCATTGCAGAGAGGTGTATTGAGGCCACACCCTTTTTTACACCTCTCTGCAACGCAGCCCCCGTGCATGTTTGAAGAGGGGGAACTAATTCCCCTTGCATACCGGGGGTCCCTGGGGGCCAACTAGCCCACCTGGAACCTCCAGTATGCGCCAGGGGGCTGCATTGCAAAGAGGTGTAATGAGGCTATGCCTCTTTTTACACCTCTCTGCAACGCAGGCCACTGGCGCGTTTGCAGAGGCGGGACTAATTCCCCTTGCATACTGGGGGTCTCTGGGTCATATCTGCCCAAACGCCGAAATTCCGAACGATGGAAAATGACTTTTCTTGAGAAACATTTGGATTTGGATTATCATGTCCTATACTTCGGAATTTTTGAAAGACTGACTTTGAGGATGCTATAAATTACTCAAGTCTGCCCGAATTGTGTGGGTAAAATTGATACCTAGTCACTTTGAATAAGAATGTACTTACGTCTTGTCTAACATTTGGAAGAAATATCTAGTTATATGACAACAGGATACCGACATAACTTGAAGGAAATAAGAACGCCCTGAAGAAGTTCTGTTGTACAGAATTAAACGCGTCAGCTGGCTGTGGTACATAAACTTAAGGAAAATAAAAGCATTTGAATATGCACCAAGATTCAGCGCTTCAATAAGGACTCTAAGTGATATGATTTGATTGGACTTATTGTGCAAGTGGTGCTGTGCCAAACGTTGGAATATTCTCCACTACTCTCTACTACTTACTCTCTACTACTCCACTACTCTCTAATACTCACTCTCTACTACTCATTCTCTACTACTCTCCTACTCTCTACTACTCTCTCTCTACTACTCAAAGTCAAAGTCAAAAGATACTTTATTCGGTTTAAATCACAAAAACCATAAAAGTGTACAAGCATTAAAAAGGTCCACAGGTCACCAGGCTGCATAATATATGATAAAATACAACATATATAAAAAACAGGGATGGCCCAATAAGATATGCAGTACATGGTGGCAAGAGTTTAAAAACAACATAAACATTGATCACCTAATTGAAGAATTCATACAGTGGTTAACATTTATGGAAAATCAACTAGGACCAAGCGATCTTTTTGTCAAGTCTCACTGCTATGGTTAAAAATTTTGCCACGTTAAAGATTTCCCATATTTCTGTCAAAAGTTGAAGGTACAACAAAGCTGGCTTCACTTGCCTAAAGCCTTTTCCTTTTAACAATGGTATAATAAATTTTGATCTAATGCCCTTGAAGTGATCACAGAAAAACAAAAAGTGAGCAGTGTCCATAATTGAACAGCCGTCGCATTTGCATAAATCTAAGTCCGTGCTCCTGGTCCAGACAGGGCTGCCAGAAATTAGAAGGTGAATTTTATTCAATTGGAACCTCGTTAGCAAGTACCTATGATTGGCATTATTTACAACTTTAAGGTACAGTTCCGGTTCAGAGCCAGAGGAAACGATCAGCTGATGGGTCCTGACAGAGGGCTTTAACAGCTCCCTGCCCTCTCTGTCCATTCCTCTATTCAGCAAAAAAGTGTTTTTTGCCCATTTCAAGTCTCCTTTCACCAAACTAGAGGGTTTATCGAACAATTCGGGCCGGCCCAGCTTTTCGCACATTTGTTGCACATATTTCAACCAGGGAATCTTTTCCCAGTGATCTAGCAATAAACAATCTTTTAAAATTTCATGGTTCACTTCAAGCTCTGGGTTTAACCAGACTGCCAACCATTTTAGTAGGGGGGCCATGGCAATTTTATCCTCCAAGTAACCCACGTCGCATTCCTGATGAACTATGAAGCTTGCTGTGGATCTTGGGAGGGAAAGAAGTGTTTTTAAAAAATTGTCCTCTGTGACCTGAAGCGATGTAACTGGCCTAAAGCCCCACAAATCGGCCCCATACATACTACTCATTCCCTACTACTCACTATCTACTACTCTCTACTACTCACTCTCGGCTACTCTCTACTCTCTATTACTCACTCTATACTACTCTCTCTCTACTACTCACTCTTTACTACTCACTATCTACTACCCTCTACTACTCACTCTCTACTTCTCACTCTCTACTACTCTCTACTACTCACTCTCTACTACTCTCTCTCTACTACTCTCTACTACTCACTCTCTACTATCACTCTCTACTACTCTCTACTACTCACTCTCTACTACTCTCTACTACTCACTCTTTACTACTCTCTACTACTCACTCTCTACTGCTCTCTACTACTCACTCTACTACTTACTCTCTACTACTTTCTACTACTCACTCTCTACTACTCAATCTCTACTACTCACTCTACTATTCACTCTACTACTCTCTACTACTCACTCTCTGCTACTCTCTCTACTGCTCTCTACTACTCTCTACTACTCACTCTCTACTCTATTACTCACTCTCTTCTCTCTACCTCTCTACCTCTCTCTACTTCTTTCTCCACTAGTCTCTACCTCTCTACCTCTACCTCTCTACCTCTACCTCTCTACCTCTACACCTCTACCTCTCTACCTCTCTCTACACGCACACATATACACATAAATATATGCATATATATGCATATGCATTTAGGTATGTGTATATATATATATATATATATATATATACATACATATATAAACATATATAATCTGCATATCTATATAAATACAAATATAAATGCATGCATACATATGCATGTTATTTACATGAAAGTTTTAAAAACACTAATAAGAGCAAAGCTAAAAAGCCACCTCATTACAAACAGAATGGCTTTAACTTAAAGGAGGGCGAGATCTACTGCTTGTTTACTTTGGTTCCATCAAGAAGGCATTCAGATGTGTCACACATTTGCCATAAATTCTGAATGTTAGCACTCTAGTTGCTCATTAGATCACTGTAGTAAAGCTACTGCTCACCAGGGAAGTCTGCTGCTAATCATACTTTGTATGGCAAAATGAACCCCCTCATTTTGTTCCTTTTTAAATTAAATGTTTTCAGACTTACAACTTCCTTCCAATCAAGATGGCTTCTGGTGTGCCATACTTTTGTCATAAGTAAGACTGTTAGCGCTCTAGCTGTTCTTTAGAACACTCTGGGACATTCTGTCATTGGGCTATACTTGGGCTACATCTGGGTGATATTTGGGCTACATTTGGGCTCTTTTGTCTCTGGTGGCTATCTTGGGAGACTGCATGTCAGAATTTTATAATGAAATAGAAGAGGATTTGGGAAGTCACTCAAAATGTGCCCTAATTTTTCTTTCTGCAGCACTAATCATACTTTCTATGGCAAAATATACCCCCTCATTTTGTTCCTTTTTAAATTAAATGTTTGTGGAGTTACCACTTTATTCCAATCAAGATGGCTTCAGGTGTGCCATACCTTTGTAATAAGTAGGACTGTTAGCGCTCTAGTTGTTCTTTAGAACACTCTAGGAGGCTGCAGTAGAACACAAAGATCAACTGACAGTCTCTGTCCTTGTTGGATGTACATGTTTTACTGAGAATGTCAGACTTCATTCTCACATGACTGAGAAAGATAATGTGAATTTACAGAAAATATGCTTTCAGTTTAGCCTATAGATCCCCTTCCAAACCACTGTGGGAAAAGCATGAGATAATAGTTTTCTTTCAAACATGATTCATGATATCCCAGCAGAAGGCTTTTTCACATGGTAAAATCACCTTAGAACACACCACAATTCCTAAAATGAGTATGGTACCATCAACAAATGATTTATAATGTAACTAAAGTCCTAAAGCTATTAACTACAATGCTTTTTAATGAGGTGCTATCATGTATATTGGTCCCAAGACGGCTGCCAACACTTCTTGGATGAAGTGCTGACAGCCAATCAGATCTCACGATGAGATGTGTGGTTAGGCTCTGCCCAGATATATATGTGTTTTTGAAGTTAATTTTCATAAAAACCACTGGTGCAATTTTCACCAAATATAGCAAAGGCCCCCACTTCACGAATCTCCCCGAAACTTTCAGGGAAGGAGCGCAGCGGAGCTGGCCAAAATTTTGGAAAATTACACGCAAATTTTTCAACCGGCGCCAAAGTTATTCCCAATAGAATGTTGCGGATTTCCTATGGTAGCTAGGTCCTAACTATATATACCTACTGGCTATTGCCAGTAGGTAATATATATATATATATATATATATATATATATATATATATATATATATATATATATATATATATATATATATATATATAGACAAATATAAACACTAAAATGGGTACAGGAACATTATAGTTAGGAAATTACATTTTTAAAAACATTGAAATTCACTGAAAAGGTTATAGGAACATCTTAGCTAGGTAATAGAATTTGAAGAGCCTTCTAAAATCACTCAAAAAACAAAGGTTACAGGGATACATATATAGATATTTAGAGAGGCATTATCCATTCTGTAGTTATAGTCAAGACTCTGAGAGACAGAAATGCTCCGGATGTTTGATTGGTAATAACTTTGCCACATTTTGACTAATCAACATAAAATTTGCAGACCTATTCCTTTCTCTACATTGGCTGCTGATGCAAAGTTTAATGGTGGTTATGTAAGAGTGTGCAAAGAAAAAAGGGGCCCCAAAACACGTTTTTCTACCAATGCATTTTATATAATATTTTTTATTCTAAGCCAGCGACAAATGGTTGAGCAGATTTACATGAGATTTGGCAGGATTATAGATTATGGGGTGGAAAGCCTCATTGTTGTTATTTGAACTGAATTTGTTTAGTAGCTTTTTAGTAATAAGGGACACAATCTGATATAGCGGGATGCAGTATCTTTGCAGTTTACACCAGTGTATGGTGCCTCTGAAATACAATATTAATGGATAATGAAAGCCCTTGCAAAATTAAAAGGCAGTCATATTGTTTAGATCACACTTTGGGCCTCATTACAATGTTGATCAGAAAGACCTTCTGACCAACTCATCCTCCAAAACATTCCAACCGATACGTCCGTAATCTCTCCACCGGAAGCACAGCAGGTAAAACTCAGAGTCATTCGGAAAGGATTTTGTATAGGCATTCAGTTCCCGAACAAGCATCGGTTGTCTCGCCAAAGAGAATATGATGCATCCAATGCAGTTGCGGATCCATGCAGTTTGGGTTCCATATGGCATGTGTAAAATACAAAAATCAGCCACAAGAACAAGCAAAGGCAGTGCCAAATAATTTTTTTAATAAATATTAGGCACACCCTCCAGACCACCTATATAAAGACCCAAGAAATGACTATGAACCTTTGCTCAAACAATACTGTTGCTAGCCCAAGAGAGGAGTCCTTGTCCATTCCCTGCTCTCAACCTTGCACACATTCACACACTGCATTCACCCCACTACTTACACATATCACAATGTTTTTACAAATTCCTTTTCTTCAATACACCCTCTATTTCACATTCACATTCACACTCACCCTCACCCTCAACACTCACCCTCACCATGTTCAAGAGGAAGCAGACACATTTTAAAGATAAGGAGTTGATAGTGCTTATAAATAAAATCATCAACGTAGAGCCACATTTATTCCGGAACCTAGTCCAACAGACCCCCAACACCCAGGAAAATAGTATGTGGGACAGTATAGTTAACAAGGTGAACGCTGAAACACCTGTCCTGCACTCGCTGGATGATATCAGGAGAAGGAGGCACGAAGTGAGAAGGAGGGTCAGAAAACTGTGTGCCCAACATCAGAACACACTATGGACTGGTGGTGGCCCTCCTGCACCACTTGTGCACTTTACTACCTGAGAGGAGAATGTGCATGCCACCCTTCCGCCGGAGAGCGTGTATGGAATCACAAGAGGAACGGAGTCTGGTAAGGAGGTACTCCACGTTCCCATAATGTTAGCATTTACACCACTGCAGACATCTCTGTAACGGACCCAGTTAACTAAATGACAGTCTTTAAATTAAAAAAATAATTGTCAATGATCATGTGATGTGTAAGTAATATAGATAAACCACATACCTGCAATGAAAAGGCTTAAAACATTTGCCATGCACACACTTCTTCTATAATCACAGCAAGGCTTTGTGCTTGAAACACAAGTCCCCAGTGTCAACCATCTTGCCAGTACATATCCTCTCACTGTCAGGAAAGCAGAGTTCCAGGTAGACTGGTTGGGATGGGTGGGAAGAGTATGTGTAAGGCAGAGTCTGATGGCACTTGGAGTAATGGCAACAACTCCTCCTCCAGCACAACCACTTCATCTGGGCCTATGGCTAACTGGCAGTGAGTGTAAATGGACTAGCAAGATGGCTGATACTGAGGACTGGTCTTTGGAGCACAAGGCCACAATGGGAATTGTTTTCAACTCAGACACAAGGCATCAATGTGTGCCATCTTGCTAGTCCATTCCCACTCACTGTCAGGAAAACAGAGTTCCAGGCAGGCTTTGGCGCTGGGTGGGAAGGTTTGTGTAGGTCAGTGTCCGATGGGAGATGGAGTCAGTGTAAAACACTCTTCCTCCCAACCAGAAAAAACAGCAACCCTGGAACTATGCTTACCTGACAGTGAGTGGAAAGTGGACTAGCAAGATGGCGAACACTGTGGACTGGTCTTTGGAGCACAAGGTCATGATGGGAGGTGTGATGTGTGACCTGACAGCCTACAACGTAAGCTACAGGACAGATGAGAACAATCATTGTTATCTGTGTGATATGGCCTAAGCAATGATGTTTGACAAGAAAGGTGTGTGACCTGTAACACTAAACCCACTGGTTGCAAAATGGATGAATAGGGATTGCAGAATAGAGACCGTGTCTCAATTCAATTGTGTGACTTCTATCCCATTGTGAGTTCTAAACTCCCTGGCATTTGTTGAGACAGGTGTGTCATGACAAAAGGCCGTCAGTGCCGAAAGACAATGTATTAGATGGTACACAGTGAAGTAGTTGACATTGTGGTTGTGAAATTTGATTTTGTTACGTACAATGTCGCTGACATCATCATGTGTGAGGGTGCCTAGGCTTACAGGCATACTAAGCTGTGGTTTTAATGGAACAGTATAAAAATTTAACGCAGAACTCCGATTGATGTAGTTGGGTAATCTTGGAAGAGTTGTGATGAAATCTATGTGTCAAGTACACAAGCATCAGAACGAGCAAGCAGAGGAAGCAGCACCATGGTACTTGGGGAAGCAGCTTGCCAGACGTGTTCCAGTGCTGAGTCCGAGCAAGAGGGAACCAGTGTGAAGTGAAAGAGGCACTCGTGTGATTTGGCACCTTATGATGACCATCGACCACCATCATTTTAACTGACTTTAGTAGGTTATTTTACCCTAGCCTGGATATATGAGACGGTACTGCATATGCCTGTTTTTCTTATTTCTTGTAATATTGCTGTCTTTCAGTGGGAGCTGTCATGAAGTAGAACAGTCTTGCCAAGAATAGAAGGTGTGGGATGTGCACTTGAAAGCATGGGAGAGAGAGAGAGAGGTGTGGAATGTACTTTTTGGTTTCAAAGTGCAGTGTTGTGAGCCGTGATGCACACACGTACTTGGTGTTGTACATTAGGAGATAAAGTATGTGATGCTATAGAACATTGAGAGATAAAGTATGTGATACTCTAAGCAGTTGTTCAGAAATGTGCATTGTGTTGTACATTGTTGAGAATTATGAAGATCTTAAAGTTTCTTAAAGATCTTAAAGTCTCTTAAAGTTTGTCTTTTTTAATATTTTAAATCTACTTTTTGTTCCCCATACATAGCGCTCACCGCATTTAAAAGCAACAGGCACCGCTGTTGGGAGCGGAATCACTTAGACTCTGGAAACACTCTCCTCGACTTTCACCGCCATCTTGGGTCAGGCAGGGAGTCATTGCGGAGCCATTTCGGCCAGCGCCCTAGCCTCGCAGTCAGGACTTGACGCCCCTATTTAAAGCTCGCCATGTCGACGCGCAGCGGAGACGCGCAGTGGAGTCGCCGGACTCACGCCGGAGTCCAGCCAGAGTCCTGCCCGTCTGGGCTCGTCCGGGCTCAGACGGGCCTGGGGCCTGGCATTATGTCCAACATACTACCACGGCATCTTACCTACTCTCGAGAGGAGCTATTTGCACTACGCATCCTGCCCATTGAAAGCCACCCTGTCGTCAACACTGGCGCTCCAGCATTATCCCCACAAGGACTGGACGTCTTAAATCCTCTCCACTCAGGTAAAAGCACCTTACTCTGGGGTCTGCTCAACTGCAGGTCACTTCCGCGTCATGCAGTGGAACTTCATTCCCTCATTCAGGAGCAGGAATTGGACATCCTGTTTCTGTCAGAAACTTGGATTACTTCCAGTTCTGACGCTGACATTGTATTAGCCCTCCCACCAGGCTTTCTCATATTTCACTTGGACAGACCTGATGGACGAGGAGGTGGTCTTGCTGTTATTTACCGAGACAGCTTTAAATGTAGGGCCCGGGATGGACTTGTGGCTAATTGTGAAAGTTGCCACTTTTCACTGCAGATATCCCCCACGGTGACACTGGCAGGCCTGTTGATTTACCGGCCCCCGGGCAGTGTGGGCAACTTCGTAAGTTCTGTGATGGAAACAGTAACACTGCTGGCGACATCCACTTCCTCTTTTATTGTCTTAGGGGATTTGAATCTGCATTTTAATGACACCGCAGACATAATTGCCTCAGATCTCAAAGGCGATCTGACTGCCTGTGATCTCCAGTTAATTAATACAGGAGCCACACACGAGAAGGGCCACTTATTGGACCCAGTCTTTTCTAACATCCCCCGGCTTAAGGCGAGACCAGCCCTCCCTCTCCCATGGTCAGACCATTCTTTAGTTGCGGTGGAATGGCAAGTCAAACTGCCCTCAACACCGACACATCAAGCGGTTGTGGTGGACCGCGTATGGTCCAGACTATCGATCAACGATTGGACCCACAACCTGGCAAAAGTACAACCTCCATCTGAGTCAGACCCGATTAAAGGCGATGCTGACCTTAACAGGTGGTTCAAAGCCTCGCTTGATACCCTCATTCCTATGAAAACGATACAGAAGAGGGAAAAAAGAATTGGCTCTGCTCCTTGGTTTACGGCTGAGCTCCGCCTGCTTAAAAAAGGATGTAAGAAACTTGAAAGGGCCTGGAGGAAGAAATTTGATGCCGCTAAGCGCAAGGACTACTGGATAGCGATGAGGGCCTACAAAGCAGCCCTCCGCTTGGCAAAAGCACAATTTTTTGAGGAACGTATACAACTTGCCTCAAACTCCTCCAGGGAAACATTTAAGGTGGTGCAAGAACTCTTAAAGTCCCTGAACCAGCAGTCACCCACGATCCTCAGAAGTGCAAGGAGTTGGCCGATTTTTTTCACATTAAAATTGTGAAAATACTCAACTCCCTTCCCCAGGTTACTAAACAGCAAGGGACCCAAAAAGAGCTCCCTCCAACTCAGGGGAAAGAGCAACACACTTCCCTGGACATGTTTGGCCCAGTCTCAGAAGCTGAAACGCTAAAAGCCATAGCCTCCATAAAAAGCGGCTCCCCTATGGACCCAGTTCCTTTTAGAATTTTAAAGCAAGCAGCAACCGCTGTGGGAGGGCCCATTACGGACCTAATAAATGCCTCTTTCTCTCATGGGCTGGTGCCACCCAGCTGGAAAAAAGCTGTGGTCAAGGCATTGTTAAAAAAATCTAACCTTGACACGGCGGAGCTGGCCAACTACAGGCCCATCTCTCTGCTGCCAGGCCTCAGCAAAATTGCTGAGAAGCTTGCAAATCTTCGACTCTCCAACTTTTTAGAGTCGAATGGTCTGCTCCGAGACTCGCAGACCGGTTTTCGTCCCGGTCAAGGTACTGACACGGCCCTCCTGGCAGTCGTTGAAGAATCCAGACGCATCTTAGATTCGGGAGGATCAGTGGCAGTGATCCTCCTGGATCTGAGTGCCGCATTCGACACCGTGAACCATCGGGTGTTGACTCAACGACTGTCAGAGGTGGGCGTGGCAGGGGCCGCTTTGAAGTGGCTTGGTTCATTTCTTGAAGACCGGTCTTACCAGGTCTGGGAAGGTAGCAACAAGTCTTCATCCATCTCTTTCCAGTGGGGGGTGCCGCAGGGCTCGGCCTTGAGCCCGACATTATTTAATGTCTATATGGCCCCCCTGGAGGATGTGGTGGCCCCTTTTAACATCAAGATCATCAGCTATGCTGATGATACTCAGCTGGTGGTCGCCCTTCCTCAACTGTTGGAGAACCCTGACTTGTTGCACTCATGCCTGGTGGATGTCTACGCCTGGATGAGCAGTTCATCTTTGAAGCTGAACGGCTCTAAAACAGAGATTATGTTACTTGGAAACAAAGCTCCCTCATTGCCATTAACATGCTGGCCAAGCTGTATGGGTGACTTCCCCACCATGAAAGATGAGATTAAGAGCCTGGGAGTCTGGCTGGAGCAAGATCTCTCCTTCAGAACTCATGCCAAAAGAACTGCGGGAGTATGTTTTGCCCTGCTGCGGGCTGCTCGGAAAATTTTCCCGCTCCTTCCCCTTTCATCGAGGAAGTTGTTGATTCAGGGGCTGATAACATCTCGCCTTGACTATAGCAATGGTCTTTTTCTAGGCGCCCCTGAATCCACTTTTAACAAACTTCAGCAGGTGCAAAATGCGGCGGCCAGACTACTTATGGGCATCCCCAGAACAGAATCTGCCAGACCCGCCCTTAAGGCTCTGCACTGGTTACCGGTGCGGGAGAGAGTGAAGTTTAAGGCACTCTGCACCGCACACAAAATTCTTCAGGGTAACGGACCATCTATCCTGAGGAACCTGGTAGTGCCTTACAAAGCGAACAGAGCGCTAAGGTCCGATCAGAAATGCTTGCTCCACGTCCCGAGAGTAAAAAGATCGCGCACGGGCGGGAGACGTTTTTCTGTGCACACAGCAACCCTCTGGAACTCTCTGCCACTAAAACTTCGTGCTGAGACCTGCATCGTGCGTTTTCGTAGGGGCCTGAAAACACACTTGTTTCCTGTGTGAGCTGGTCTAACCATCTCATGGTTCACGGTTGATGCACTGTTCATAGCGCCGGGATGCCCCAGGGTAGCTGTGCGCTATATAAGTTTTTTTAATAATAATAATAATAATAATCTTACTATTGGCTTTGACATGGCCTCATGCCATCTTGTTTTCTGACTTTGCCTTGCTTCAAGCTTTTCTTTGTGCCCAACAGCGCTTGCGAGTTGTTTGGGTTTTGAGAATTACTATTGGCTTTGACATGGCATCATGTCATTCTTTTCTGTGTTCGCACGTAGCTGAAAAGTGGGGAAGGCATGTTTCTGCTCCTCACTTTTTTTTCGCTCTTCACTGACCAGAGTGAACTGGATATTATCTGTGGAATGTGCAACTCTGCCTCAGAGTCAAAATACAGGAGCTTGGCCAGCCTCCGTCTTGGCCTTGATGCAGACTGGTAGAGCCAGCTCGGTCTTTTCTAATGAGAAGGGGTGCTGAGGTTTTCTAGAAGCTTAGCCCCACTTTTAGTAATGATATTTAAGCTGGGAATCTTGGCGCCAGGCGGAAGTTCACCACAGAATAGACGCATTGCTGTGGAGGAGACAGAACTTGAGTCCTGATTGAACTCCTTCCTGGGCTGTTGACGGTTTCCCCAGCTTGAGTTGGCAAGGATGATGCAAATTCAATCGGTGAGGTGTTCCTAACCATTTTATATATATATGTTCTACTCTTTGTTATTTGTATATACTGCTTTCTATTTCAATTGTTCATTTAATTGTTCACTTTGGGAGTCTGCAATTATTGCTATATTCGGCCTGCCTTTCTAAAATATTGCATTAATAAACATGTGTGTGTTATTTTAAATGCACCCGGATTTGTTTTCTTTCCTCGCCTAAAGAGAGTGCTGGGTCTTTTCCTCATCTTTAGGGAGTGCTGCTTAAAGTATATTATTTAAAGTTGCAGTGGTGTATTTGCCTCCAAAAACGTAGTGCAGGGTTTGGGTGTGGCTTATTGATGAGAAGGCACATTCATTACAAAGTAGCACGGAGGGTGAAGGGAGCCTCTTTGAGGGCATGTTGGAAAAAACACCTGTCTGCTGGACAACAAGCTCCAGTGAGGACTCTCAAGTAATGGTGGATGACACAGGGATTGGATCCTCTTCATCAGAGCCCACCACCACCCTTGCCCTCCCAACACTCCTAGCTGCTCCCCAGCTCATTGTACGTGGCCGATCCCCTAGAAGTTCAGGCATCTCCTTTGTGCCTGGCACCTCAACCCCTGCCCCTGTCTCCCCCGCTGCACTGAGTGTGGAAGCTATCAACATCCTGAGGCAGATCTCTATGGGTCAGACATCAGTGCTGCATGTGCTCCAGGTGCATACCGATTATCTTACACAAATGATATAATTCCTGGAGGCCATTCACTCAGGCATGTCTGCCCTACAGCGATCCAGTCATGCTCTGGCCTCCACACTGACAACAGCATTATCCCAGATCCAGCTGTCCCACCTCCCTCCTGCCTCTTCCTCATCCACAATCCCAACTACTCTCCACCCAAGCAAACACAAACATAAGCATGCATGCACCTCAAAAGCTACACACAGCACATAAACACACAGACATAAGAGCAAACACACAAGCATGCACACACACAAGACAGACATCACACTCACCACCACAGACATACCACCAGACAACACACCAGCATCCAAAGATATGCCGCAGACCTCACAACCCACTGCCTCCAAAACCCCTCTTCTTGCCTCGCCTCATTCCCTCTCTGCCCAGAAATACCACCTCTTTGCCCTTGACCTCTTTTCTACCTAAAACTACCAACCCCCTCCAAGAAGAAATCCACCCTCCCACCCCTGCCATTCACAAAGTAACCCCCAACACACTGCTAAAAAAGTAGCCACAAACCTCCTCCCAAAAGGAAATTCCCCCAGTCTAAGAAGTCCCAACCCCCTACAGAAACCCATAATTCAACATCCCAGCCCAGTACCTCCACACCCAGGAAAGCCTGTCCCAAGAAGTAAACTACCCTCCCTATTCCTTTGTAGACCCTTACTCATTACAGAATTCCCAAACTCATCAAGCCCAGCCCATCCCCTCTTCCACCTGACCCTCCCACTGCAGTTGACCCCTCCATTCCATCTGATCCTCCCACTGCAATTGACCCACCCCCTCCTCCATCTGACCCTACCCCTGCAGTTGACCCACACCCCCTTCCATCTGACCCTACCACTGCAATTGTCCCACCCCCTCTCCTGATTCCATCCCTTCCAAAACCCAATCCAGTCCTCCTTCGTCTTGTCCCCTTGGTGACTGGCCTGCCCCCTAGATGCCCCTCCCTTGGGAGGTGTCCCTTTGTAGGAATAGTGCAGGCAAGATCCTATGGGACTGATGTTTGTGTCCCATAAAACCATAGAACATTTTTGGACTGGTCACTGGCTTTTTAATTATTTTTATAATCCCCTCTTTCGTGCTAAAAAAAGCATGTAGCAATTTTGAATTCAGAATTTTGTCCCAAAAATGAATTGGCAGCCAACTGTCATTCATTTATGATGTAAGTATACAATTATGTTAGTATGGCATGGATTGCATATGGTCCATTGAGTATGAGCCCTTGATCAGTATGTAGTCAATATTTTGGTGCCTACATAGGCTGGGTGTCAATGTCAACTGTAGTCTTGGCTATGAGTGTGACATGAAGTCACAAACCTTTTTTATTTTTGAATTACTCTTCCACATAGTTCATGCTTTCAGATGTCAACATAGCGCAAATGTCGCAAAGTGCAACAGTTTAGGAGAAGCATGCTGCATTTGTTTGTAATGTGCAGAAAGATAACACAACATCATCAATACACCTGGATACATATGGACTTTGACAACAGGGTAGTGACTTTGGACACACAAATGTAAACAAAGTAATGGTATAATTGTATGTGACTTGATAGTGGTCGACCCATGTCTGTGTCTTCTATAGCTCTGGTGGACTAATGACAGTGACAACCTAGCCACAGGTGGCATGCCACTGTAGGCCAATGCCCTCAAGGCTCTGGACCCATATGACACATTTCCTGTGCACATGGTGAGTGTAAGGTAGGCATTATTCTGACAGTGTCCCGACCATTTCCACTCTATGCAAATATTATTGTTAGGCAAGGTGTGTATGGTCTGTATTGTCTAGTCCTGTACAATAAGATGTCAGTGATTCCATCCTAATTTGGTTTGGGGACATCATGTGGATGGTGTGTGGGAAAGACATTCTTTCAGTAAGTTACAGTATTTTACAGTCCTTTCAGACACTCAATTGTTGTTGGTGTTAGTTGCATGGGTGCACAGCATATGGTGCATGAATAGTCGTCACACAATTACAATGCTAGTAATGACATGCGGTAACTGTAGAGTTGCACAGTAACTAGCATTATAATATGCATCTACAGTTAGAATGCTAGAGTCTGGCCATTTCCCAATTCTGGTAAATGTACTTTGACCACATCATGCACATGTGATGTTCCTTTGGCTTTGTATTGGGGCACAAAGTCACGCATTTTCTCCTATAGCCAGATATCTGATGCACCAGACAAGACTATGTTAAGCAGAAGTATGGGGATGTATGGTCTAACCAGGCTGATGTTAGTTGCAATATGTTTTTCAAACGTTTTAATGTGTATTGTGTTATAAGTGACTTTGAGTGTGTCTACATGGCCTGAGTGGATGTGTGACAAGCTAACTGTGACCAAGACACAATGTGTAGTACCTCATGCTTGTGGTTTTGTTGTTAGTTCAACTTGTTGTTTGCATTGTGATAAAATTTATGTTGTTACATCAATGAAACCTACAGTGTATATTCTGGTTTGACAAAGGTTTCTTTGTGTGTCATCGCAGGAATATGTATCATGGGTAACCTGGGCGGGGAACTCCGCTCTGCCAGGGGTGTTTGTGGAGATTGGCCTACTCCGCGCTCCATTGTGAATGCGGAGGCAGGCAAAACTCTGCCTCTGTGGTGGAGCGAAGTTGGCCGCTCCCTCCCACCTCCCAAATTCTATAAAAATCTAAAAAGAAGCCACTTACCTGTATGTCTGCCACCTCCACTGCCTGGCCCCTCTCATTCCTGAACCTCGCGTCCTTCTGTAATTGAAAAAACACCACGTTGTATGTCTTGCGTCCTTCACTACATTCAACGTCTTGCATGTGCGCACGCGCAAATGTACGACATAGTGTTTTCTTAATAACAGAAGGACGGGAGGAGCAGGAAGGAGAGCGACCAGGCCGGGAAGGCGGCAGACACACAGGTAAGTGGATTCTTTGTCAATTTTTAGAGAATTTGGGAGTGGGGAGGGTGCGGAGCAGGGCGTAGCATATTTCCATTGAGTTTTTTTCAAACTCCGTGGAATTACGCGTAGAGGCACTACGCCTGCTACTCCCAGGGTTAACCATTAGTATGTGTCTGCCTTTTCTAAAAAACTGCGCAACTTGCTAGTGCATTTCAAATATGGGCACTAGTTCTAAATGTTGTTGTTTCAGGCATATATTGATTTTGAGATGGGATATGACATAGTTTACATTGTTGTCAATGGATAGGTTGCACTCCGATTTTTAAACTGTTCATCATATGTTCATGTTTAACTTTAAATCAACCAAGCGTGCTCAATGGTGACGTGCCCTGCCCCTAGTTTACATTGTACCTAAGATGTCAGACAGTTTGTTTTTGTCAAAGTCTATGATATACCTATCAGTTTGGTGATACAAATGTGACTTAGCTGCATATGGATTAGGAGTTGTCAGGATACTGTCAGGAGTGGATTGTGCTTGTTGTGTCCAAGATATTTCAGCTACTTGTTCAAGGACAATGCTCTGTGCTTCATGATCTTTATGTGTCAATTATGTTTTAGACATTTAGCAAAACTCTCTTCATTTCAAAGGGTATTTTTTGTGTACATCCAATGGTCCGGTTGGAAATGCTAGGCTATTTCAAGTCCTGTTAGTACATTCTGAGTGAACAACATTTGTCTGTGTTTGATCATCCAATGCCCCTTTTAGTTCCCTCATGTGTCACAGCCGAGGGTGTAGCTTTTCAGCATGCAAATGCACTGCAACAATCTCCTTCTTTACTCAGTTCATTTAAGCAGTCTGAACCTCATTTGTTAGTAACAGGAGAGGTGTGGAGTGGATTTAGTTCAGGGTGGATGTTATGTGTCAGTCCGGGCTGATGCTGCCTGTGGACAGATACCCAGAGCCTCACAAATGCTAATGACGATAGAGCCAAGTAACAGAGCACTGCCTTTAGTTTGTTGTCAATGTTATGAGCTACAGGTGGACAGACCAATCCCTTGGGCTTACATCTATAGCACATCAGGGCAATGCACCCCTCACCTGGGACTCTTAGGAATGGGCTACGTTGTCAATGTGTTTGTCATACACAGCCCTTCAGTTTACAGACTGTAAATTATTTTTCAATCTCAGTTTCCTTTCATGTCACACTTGACTTGCTCTCACCCCTAACTCTGCGTACACAATGCATCATCATTATGACAGCATTTGTCCACAACAATTGGGAGTGCTATGAATGTGACCACATCCTGCCCTTGCCTGGTTGAACATCAAGGAATCTTTGGTATGCCCCAGTCTGACAACCATAATGGCATTGTAGCACTTTGTGCACTGCCCAACTGGGATGACAGTCGAGTGGGGAATGTTTGAGATTTGATTTTTTGCACACTTTTCCACCGACAATTGTTTTGTCTGTAAAAGCTATGGCTTTACAGTTTTAACCACACATCTTTTGTAGTTGAGCATATGATTTGTGTGTACGTTGTCATTTGTGCATAAATGACAATGGAATACTTTTGAGCTATTCTTGATGCTGACCAAGATCACACAGAGATGAACTTGGAGTGCTGTTATGTCTAGTGCATTGTACTGTGCTACATGTGGTAAGCCAAGTGGACTGTGAGTGTACAGAACTGTTGTGAGCCCATCTGCAGGGCACTAATTTGACAGACAGGAGAGGAGGTGGATCTTGGGGTGAGTCATAGCTGCAGATGTGTTTTACAAGTTTAACGTTGCATGAGGTGATCTAGTTTAACAAGCGTAGAGGTGAGAGAGCGTTGTGTTTCCATTTTGGAAATTAAGTGGAGACTCAAACATAATGGGGGCAGAACAAGTTAGGATTTTTAAGCGAGGGAACAGAGGAGTTAAGGTCAAGGCAGTTCTTGGATAGGAGAGGTTTAGTATCCTCATTCTTACAAGGTGACATTTTTTAAATGCTGGGGTGTGCGAAACAGAGTGTGGGACCTTGTAAGATTGAATAAAGCCTGGGCAAGGTATGCTATGAATAGGTAGATGTGATTGACGTTGAACCAGCTAGACAAGGTTGTAGGCTGGTAGGACATGAGAGCTGTAGTCTGTGGCACTATGGTGAGAGATGACTGTAACAGGACAATGTCATTGATAAAGGTAATTGTTAATGTGCAGAAGTCAATGGAGGTATGGAGCATGGAACTGAGATGTGGATGTGACAGGGCAACTGTGAGACAAGATTAAACTTGTTATTTGTAAAAGAAAAGTGGATAAGTGTATGTTAAGGCTATATACCAGTTGTGTAAGTTAGGGTGCTATATGGGGAGATGCAAGGTGTTGGCCAGTTGATGTATTATGTCTTTGAATCTGTGTATGCACTAGTTTGTCAGACTATCAGTAGTCCTTAAGCAGAGTAGTGTGAGTGAATGGTGAGTGGCAAATGAATGAGGACAGAGTCATTTAGCAATCCAAGTGTCTGGGTGAGCGATTGGGTGATGAGGTTAAGTATGAATTTCAGAGTTGGATATGATGCTACACATTTTGATAAATGAGCAGTCCAAGACAATAGTGATGGGTAAAATGAGGATCAGAGGTGTACATTTGACATGATATGTTTAATTTCTGCTGAGAAGGTGATTAGTACAGTATATTGTCTACATAGCATAAATGGGGAAGTTGTTGTGGACATGGTGATGAAGAGTGGTGCTGTGAATATAGGTGTGGAGGTAAGAGGGGCAGTACCAGGATGAGCTTTGAGAAATCTGGTTAAAAGAGTTAGAGTGGACCTTGAAGGGCAGTCATGGTTTTAGGGATAGCTACACCAGAGGGTGATTATGAAGAGCTTGTGTATGATGGATAGGTTGAGAGATGACCACGTACTTTGAGGTGGATGTGAGAGGGGTCAGACCAACAAGAGTAGAGATTATGCATGCCAAGAAGTAATGTTGAAATGTACACATGCAGAGAATAGGTGGATGTAAGTATGCAAAAACAGTTGCCAGATGAAACTTGAGGATGTAGTATGTGTTAGCTGCAACTTTCTGTCTGCCTCTGATTGTTCATGACAGAATGTTGACATGGCCGCTCGGAGAACACTAGCCTATGTAAAATCTATTCGTATCACAAGACATGTTCCCTCCACCCAGTCTTGCCTTGGCTGAGTTGTGTGTGGGCATAGCTGCCAAGTTACCCTTTATAGGTAGATGTTGTCACTGATTGCTCCTTCTTCCCCTTGGATACAGCCCTGGGATGGAGGTATTGAGGACTCATAGTTTATTTTCCTAAAGCAGGAACACTGAATGGCAGTCCATCAATTAGAGGGCCATAGCCCCCTCCAGTGAAAACTCCATGATGTGTGTTGGTGGGCCACCTGGGGGCAGAATACACCAGAAACGCCTCACCACACTTCTAAGTACACAACACACATGGTTACTCATGGCATTCTAACTTTCAATGTCTGAGGTATCGGGACACCAAGGGAGATACAAGTATTGTGAGGATATCTAAAAAGGTGCAGGGGAAAAAATGCACTTTTACATCTGACATCAGAACATTAGATCCAGTTCCAGAAGTGATGGCATTGACAATATTTTTGCCTCCTCTATGCTGGTTTGGCAAGAGTAGCCCTTTTGTGTGTCCATATGGGGATCCCATTTATCCCACTATACACTGCCATGGGGCTTGAGCGCAAGATGTCTTTGTAGAGGTTCTCCTTGATATTTTCCAAGATTAGGAGGCAGTGTTTCAGTGCTGAATGTGGACAAACCAGACTTCATTCTGCACACAACCTTTATCCTCACAAGGTGTACACATATCCCCTGGCTTGATGATGGCAATGTCAACTGTGTCCGAGAGCCACAAATTAAGCGCCCTCCCGGGCATCCTCACCAGTGCTGGTAGCATACCTTACACAATGGATTACGCACTGGTACCTCAAACACTATTGGTGGATCCTACATCCTGTGACTCATAATAACTCCTGCTACTCTGCAGTACACAATCTGCACATTCGGAATATAATTATTTGTTGGAAGATTACACTACAGCCTGAGGAGCTACATGCTGAATAGCTGTGAATAGCATTCTCAGAAGATGACCCAATACGCATACACTTTGGGTGTAGTGTGCAGCCCCCCAGTCCTCACATGATGACTACATTCTATGTTATTGTTGCCCCATGCTTTTTGCTCAATCCTGAGGGATTCCGTTTTCAAATATTTCACTGACTACTGGGACACAACCACTTCTAGGTTCTTTGAGTGGGACGCTCTGAAAGCAGTACTGAGTGGCAGGTGCTTGGTGCTTGGGTGCTTTCTAGGACCAATATCCACAGGGCGTTGCTGTAAACAGAGGCACCATTTGATCATCAATAGACTGTGGTCCAGTTGCAGACTGTTATGTTACCCATGCTGACAGATGCTCAAACACATCACACTCATCTGATTGAGCAACTGCGTTGCTTTTACTTTGCACATGACAAGCTGGAATGCACACGGAGGGAGATAAGTCAGGTCAACTCGTGTCCTGCATCCTCTGTTGCTTAACAACAATCCAGCAGATGCTGATGATTAGGGATCACCTGCCAAAGTTCCACAATAGTCAGGTAGCCATCCATGAATCTTCACGGTGAATTGTTGTGGCCTTGGCATTCACCCCTAGTATGAATGCAAGGTAGATGTTTCCTAATTCCTGACTGGATTTTAATCTACCTCCACTTTCTCTGGCAGCATGTGCAGTGATCAACAACCCATTGGCTGGTACAATAGATAGCCAAGGTGGTTATTTGCACTGCCATGTTGACAACTCATGCAATGAACAGCCTTCTGCTCATTCTGAATAAGGCCTATGAGGTTGTACTTGCCCAGAGGTTACTGTTGCTCTTTACAGCCACCATGAGTGATTGGAGACATCCACAATCCATGCGGTGATTTTTTTGGTGTACATTGTTAAAACTCAACAGTGACCTAGCTGAATTGACACCCACAAAATCCTTTGTCCAGGCTGGCAAGGAATTGATACTCCTTAGTACAGTAGTGGTGCCTCGTCTGCTGGTACACATCCAGCATCTAGTGCCTGGTGTCCAAATATTTCTATCCCTGATAGATCCACAATGCTTAACATTCATATGCAAAATACGGTTCTTTAGCTGATCCAAGGGAGGGGTCCTTATGTAGCCTGCTTAGTGCAGGAATTGGTGAAAGCATTCAATACAGTTGATTGTGGCTACATGTTTACCACTCTGTCAAAACTAGACACAGCAGGGAAGCTGCAAAAAAACATATTTCTTTTTCATACCAACATAACTGCTCAAATCAAGTGTCACCAAGATTGTGCAGGAGAGCTTGTCTGGGCTGTCCCCTTTCCCCACTGCTCTCTGCCCTGACAATGTAGCCACTAGCCCAGGAAACTTCTCAATTTTTAAGCATGGTGAGTTCCACTGAGTGATGAGGTACATGTAGTATCCATTGATGCAGAGGGCAAGCTGCTCTATATTCAGTCTATATTTAGGGACATTCCAGATATTTCTGTGAGACAGGTAGGAAATGAGCAGAAAGAGGCAAGAGAGGTGCAGAAAGAGAAAAGAGGGATGCAGAAAGAGGCAGGGGGAGTGTAGAAACAAGCAATTGAGGTGCAGAAAGGTGCAACATAGGTACTGAAAGATACCTGAGAGGTGCAGAAACATGCTAGATAAGTGCAGAAGGAAGCAAGAGAATTGCTGAAAGACGCAACAGAGGTGTAGAGAGAAGCAAAAGAAGCAGAAAGAGCCACGATAGGTGCAGAAAGAGAAAAGGGAAGTGCAGAATGAAGCAACAGGGGTGCAAAAAGTGGCAAAGGAAGTGCAGAAAGAAGCAAAAGAGGTGCAGAAGGAGGCAAGAGAACTGCAGAAATTGGCAAGAGAGTTTTAGAAACAGGCAAAAGAGGTGCAGAAAGAGGGAACAGGGGTGCAGAAAGAGGCAAGAGAGGTGCAGAAAGATGGTAGAAGGGTATAGAAAGATGCAAGAGGAGTGAAGAAAGAAGCAACAGAAGTGCAGAAAGAACCCACAGATGTGCAAAAAGAGGCAAGAGTGGTGCAGAAAAAGGTAGGAGAGGTGCACAAAGAGGCAAGAGAGGTACAGAAAGAGGCAGGAGATGTGCAGAAAGAAGGAAGAGAAGTGCAGAAATAAGCAATAGAGGTGCTGAAAGAAGCACAAAGGGTGCAGAAAGAGCAAGTGAAGTGCAGACAGAAGCAACAGAGGTAGAGAAAGATGCAAGAGAGGTGCAGAAACAGGCAGGAAAGGTGCAGAAAGAGGAACAGAGGTGCAGATAGAGGCAAAAGAGGTGCCGAAAGAGAAAAGAGGGATGCAGAAAGAGGCAAGAGGGGTACAGAAAGTAGCAAGTGAGGTACAGAAAGAAGCAACAGAGGTGCAGAAAAACGCAAAAGGTGCAGAAACAAGCTAGAGAAGTGCAAAAAGAAGCAAGAGAATTACTGAAAGAAGCAATAGAGGTGGGAAAGAAGCAAAATAAGTGGAGGAAGAGGCAAGTGAGGTGCAGCAAGAGGCAAGAGAGGTAAAAAAGAGAAAATAGGGGTGTGGAAATGTGAAGGAGAGTAGCAGATAGAAGCAAGAGCAGTGCAGAAAGAACCAAAAGAGTTGCTCAAAGAGGCAGGAAGGGTGCAGAAAGAGGCAAGAGAAGTGCAGAAAGAAGCAACAAAGGTACAGAAAGAGCCAAGAGTGATACAGAAAGAGGGAAGAGAGATGTAGAAAGAGGCAAGAGAGTTGCACAAAGAAGGAAGGGGTACAGAATGAAGCAAGAGGGGTGCAGAAAAAAGCAAGTGAGGATCGGAAGGAGGCAATGAAGGTGCACAAATAGGCAAAAGAGGTCCTGAAACAGGCGAGAGAAGTACAGAAAGAGGCAAGAGAATTGCTGTAAGAAGCAACAGAGGTTTAGAAAGAAGCAAGAGAAGTGCAGAAAGAGGCAAGTAAGATGTAGAAAGAGGCAAGAGAGGTGCAGAAAGAGGGAAGACAAGTACTGAAGGAGACAACAGGGGTGCAGAAAGAAGCAATACAGGTGCGGAAAGAAGCATGGGAAGTGCAGAATGAAGCAACAGGGGTGCAGAAAGAAGCAAGAGAGGTACAGAAAATGGGAAGCAGAGTGCAGAAAGAGGGTGCAGAAAGAGGAACGAGGGGTGCAGAAAGACGGAAGAGAGGTGCAGAGAGAAGCAAACAAAGTGCATAAAGAAGCAACAGAGATGAAGAAACGGGAGATGGGGAGGAGAAAGAGGCAAGAAGGATACAGTAGGAAGCAAGAGGGTTGCAGGAAGAAACAGAAGAAATGCAGAAAGAAGGAACAGAGGTGCAGAAAGAGGCAAGAGGGGAGCAGAAAGAGAGAAGAGGGGTGCAGAAACAGGCACAAGGGCTGCAGAAAGAAGGAACAGAGGTGCAGAAAAAAGCAATGGAAGTACAGAAAGAAGTGACAGAGGTGCAGAAAGAGGGGTGAGGGGTGGAAAAGAGGCAAGAGAAGTATAGAAAGAAGCAACAGAGAGTCAAAAAGGGGGAACAGGGGTGGAGAAAGTGGTGAGAGGAGTGCAGAAAGAAGCAAGAGGAGTGCAGAAAGAAACAAAAGTAGAGCAGGAAGAAGGAGCAGGGGTGCAGGAAGAGGCAAGAGGGGTGCAGAAAGAGAGAAGAGGGGTGTGGAAGGAGGCATGAGTGGTGCAGAAAGAAGCAAGAGAGGTGCAGAAAGAAGCAAGAGTAATGCATAAAGATGCAACAGAGGTGCAGAAAGAGGCAAGAGGGATACAAAAAGAGGGTAAAGGGGTGCAGAAATAGGCATGAAGGGTGCAGAAAGAAGCAAGAAAGAGAGGTGCAGAAAGAAGCAACAGAGGTGCAAAAAGAGGGATGAGGGATGGAGAAAGAGGCAATAGGGGTGCAGAAAGGAGCAAGAGACATGCAGAAAGTGACAAAAGAAGTGCAGAAAGAAGGAACAGAGTTGCAGAAAGAGGCAAGAGGAGTGCAGAAAGAGAAAGGGGTGCAGAAAGAGTCACAAGGGGTGTAGAAAGAAGCAAACGATGTACAGAAAGATGCAAGATAAGTGCAGGAAAAAGCAACATAGAAGGAGAAAGATGGAAGAGGGGTGAAAAAAGAGTCAAGAGACGTTCAGAAAGAAGCAACAGATGCAAAAAGGGGACAACAAGGGCAGAAAAAGTGGTACGAGGGGTGAAGAAAGAAGCAAGAGAGGTACAGAAAGAAACAAAAGAAGAACAGAAAGAAGGAACAGGGGTGCAGAAAGAGGCAAGAGGGATGCAAAAAGAAGAAAGAAGGGTGCAGGAAGAAGCACAAGTGGTGCAGAAAGAAGCAAGAGAGGTACAGAAAGAAGTAAGAGTAGTGCAGAGAGATGCAAGAGAGGTGCAAAATGAGAAAATGGGGTGCAAAAAGAGGGAAGAGGGGCCTGGCCCACCCAGGAGCTTAAAAAAAACGAAGCACGGAAACCCGAGCTTCATTTTTTAATATTTTTTTTTCAGCCAGATTTGCGCACACCACAGTGGATTTGGCCATTTTGTTTTTGCCCTGTGGGTCCTTGTGGGACCACCTGAACAGGCCTAGGGGTTCTGGGTGTTTCTATCCTGCCCCCTCTTCTTGTTTTTTATCTATTTTCTCCTTTTTTCTTGTGGCTCAGCTACCTAGTCACAAGAAGGCTGCCAACACTTCCTGGCTTGAAGTGTTGGCAGACAATAAAAATAAATCTTGTGCTCGGGAGAGTTGTGAATCCACTGCGAAAACCAGATATAAATAGTTTTTATTTCTAAATTTCTCAGGAATTACTGAACGGATTTACACCTTTTTATATATCATATATATATTCACGGAAAATACACACAGGTTTCAGGGATGGTATAGTTGGACGTTTCACTTGTAGAAAACCAGAGAAATTCGACCATTATAGTTAGTTGAGCTAACTATAACTTGCGCCCCCGCAATCCACTGCTGATGACTTCACATATTACATCATTCATGACATGGTCACTGACATCACTGATGACTTCACTGATGACATCTCAAGTGACATCACTGATGACATCATCCAGTGACTCTTAGTTTCTGTAAAGTTTAAAAATGTTTCATATATATATACATGCCAAGGTGTATTGAAGAATGAGTGGGTGTATACGTTTCTGAATGGATGATTTAGTAGGTGCATGACTGACTGTATAAGTAAGTGTTTAAACGTGTCTTACTGAATGCATGGATTAGTGACTAAACTGTGTTAATGTCTGTATCCATAGTTGGTGTGTAAGTGGTGAGTAGCAAAATGAGTGTCTATATTGGACATTGATTGGTTGTCTGAGTATCTGTATGGGTGCCTGAGTGTCTGTGTGGGGCTGTATGGGTGGGTGAGTGTGTGTATGAGTGTGTTGGTGAGTTAATGGATGTCTCAGTGGTACATGTGTGAGTAACTCCTTATGCGAAAGGCACTATATGTGACTGTTGGAGAATATAAATGACTATATGTGAGTGTGAGTGATTGTGAGTCTGTGCTTGTATCAGTGATTGTATAAAAGAGTTAGTATGTTTTAGTATCTGTATAAATAAGTTGGGTGGTGTGTATAACTGTATAGGTGAGTAAATGGGAGTGGGATTGATTCTTTGCAAGGCTGACTAGGTGTGTGAGTAACGGTATGGATGAGTGGAGGTATCTGAGTGTCTGTATAGGTGTATGGGTACATATGATAGTGCTGTATTGATGAGTGACTGCATGTATGAAAGACTGTATGGGTGAATGAGTGGATATGTGTGTAGACCTAGGAATCAGTGAGTGGGTATGTAATAACTTGCATTGGTGTGTCTATGGTTTCGAAAATGGTAGTCTGTATTTTAGAGTGGGTGTATCATGGATATATTAGGGTGTGAGGAGGTGCATCAGATTATAATGTGGATGATGTAATCAGTGATGTCATTTGAGATGTCATCAGTGATGTCATCAGTGATGTCACTGACCATGTCATGAATAATATAATATGTGATGCCATCAGCAGTGCATTGTGGGGGCTTGAGTTATAGTTAGCTCAACTAACTATAATAGCAAAATTTCTCCAGTTTTCTATGAGTGAAATGTCCAACTAACTTTAACGTCCCTGAAATCTGTGGTTTTTTCAGTGAATTTCTACGTTTTTTTAATGCTAATTTCTAACTATAACGTCCCTGAAAACTATGTTTTTTTTCAGTGACTTTCAAAGGTTTTTTAAATGCTAATTTCTAACTATGCCTATAGAGGTAAGACATGTGCAGAAAGAGGAAGAAATGCATAGAAAGAAGCAAGAGAAATCAGAAAGAACCAACAGAGATGCAGAAATAGGCCTTGTTGCAAAGTCATCCTGTGCCCCCAACTTTTTGCTATCGGGTACTGGTTGTAACTGACTCTGCCTAACCAGGCCTAGAGCAAGTGCAATGCTAAAATAAACTTAGAATACAGTGAAAACACCCACATACAGTTGGGTACACTATGGGTTTGGATACCCCTGTGATTGGCATGACCTCCCCTGTAAGGCCTGAGTGCCTAATAGGGCAGGGAGATTAAAACTACCTTTAAGTCAGAGGTGCAGAAACATGCTTCCTTAACTAGTAGTCGCATTTGCAGTGTTATGGAGAAAGGGTACTCGGCCTCTGACCAGCGCTCAAGAATTCCGCTGCGTAGGACTTACAGGAGGTACCAGGAGGGCTTCTTGGCCCCCAAAGTCTCTCAGGAGTAAAGTGGACTTCATCCCCCATCCCACAGTCTGCAAGGAGGCGCGTTTGCAGAGTGGTGGAGAAAGGGGGCATGGCCTCGGAAGACCTCTTAGCAATCCTACTATATGGGACTTACTGGAGGTAACAAGAGGGGTCCTTGGCCCCCAAGGGCATTCTTGGGGGCCAACTACCCCTCCTGTTACCTCCAGTAAGCACCACACGGGAGGATTGCTAAGTTCTCATAACAGGCTATGCCCCCTTTGTCCAACACTCTGCAAACGCCCTCCACAGCACGCTCTTCGATGGGGATTGAAGTCCCCTTCACAGCTGGGGGTTCTTAGCGGCCAACTAGCCTACCTCTTACCTCCAGTAAGCCCCACACAGTGGGATTGCTGAGAGGTGAACACAGGCCACGTACCCCTTACTTCACGACTTTGCAAACACCCCTTCCAGTGCGCTTAGGGAATGAAGTCCACTTGTGTTCCAAGGTCCTCAGGACACAAGAGGACCTCATCGCCCCACCAGCAATGTGCCAAGAGGCGCGTTTGCAAAGTGGTATAGAAAGGGGCGTGGCCTCAGACCACTTCTCTGCAATCCAGCTGTGTGGCGCTTACGGGAGGTACCTGGTGGACTAGTTGCCCCTAGGGACCCTCAGAATTCAAGGGGACTTGTGGTGCAGGGAGGGGGCCTCCAGTGAGATGCCAGCTTTTTTAAATATATTATTAGAAGGGGGGCTGTGTGGCCCCATTCATTTGGTATTTTTGGGGCCCTAGGGACCCCATTCCCCAGGGCCTGACCCTTTTAGGGAAAAAAGGGAAGGGGCCACGTGACCCCCCTCCTGAGGCTGATTTCGATCCCGTGGACCCCATCCACCGGGGCATAGCCTCTTTTTAAAAAAAAAGATTTATTAGGAAAGTGGCCATATGGCCTCCTTCGCTAGGCCACTATCAGCCCCAGGGACCCCATCCCACGGGGCTGGACTTTAAAAAATAATAATAATTAAAAGGGAGAGGGGCCGCTTGTCCTCATCCCAGGCCACTATTGGCCCCAGGGACCCCATCCCACGGGCCATTGCCTCTTTAAAAAAAAAGGATTATAGGGAAGGGGCTCTCAGCATTGAGAACTGTAGTTTCAGAAGAGAGTGAAAAACGAAAGTGGAGAACGTGAAAAAGGGGCAGGGTAGGGTCTCACTGACCCCCTAGGCCTTCTCAGGGGGTCCCTGAAGGACCCCTAAGGGTAAAATTTATTTATTTATTTATTTTTTAAATCGCAAGGTGCGCACACGGTGCGCGCACGGTGGGAAAAAAACAACAACAAAAAGACAGTTGAATAACAAGCTTGAGTATTTAGATGTTGGTTGGCTCTAAAAAGAGCCATTGTGTTCATTGAGTGTTTTTTGTATCTACAAGTAAGTACCGATGCAGAGTCTAAAGTTTAAAAGGAAGACTCTGTTCCCCTCATCTGTGAAATGTACACCATCTCTCCTGTAGATGCCTTGCATGTTGTATTGCAAGTTGTTGTGGTATATAGAACCCATACCATAGTCTCTGGGGAAAGCAGAAACAGACTTATTCACATGTTTCCTTGCTTTCTCAATCTGCGGACAATATTGGTTGGACCAGTTCCACCACAGTGCACAAATATGAGGTCAGGGTGTGGGAGATGCAAAAAGGATTTTACCAATGGTATCAATTGGTGACATCTCAATCCTCTCTGGCCAATCTACATAATATCCATATTTGGTAAATCAAGGTTGAGAAAGCATCTATTTGCTGCGTACCTTTCACTCCAGAAAATAAAACTGTGTCCTACAATCCACACTCTAAGCATCTTGAAGGCAGATCTGGTTCTACTCAGATGGGCTCTGGAAATGAAATGGCAGTTTGAAAAGTAGGAGTTTAGAAACAAATGTGGATGAGATTCAGTGCATTTGAAAAAAAAAGAAACGATTGGTGGTTTCTGATAATTTAACATTGAAAACTAGGGTGCGTACTACTGGTTTTTAAAAGGAATAATACTATTGGTTTAGAAAAAGTAATTGAAAAGAACATTGCACAGGATAAGCTGAAATATTGAGAAGTCAAACACACTTGCTGGGTTAGTTTGCAACATTGAGTGATGAAGTTTTCACCCTTTGAGTTCAGATAGGTGTTCTATGGAGAGTTACCATGGTAACAGGCAGAGAGAGCAGTGGGGGAAGGTTGAGCATTATGTGAGTTTGAAAGTGTTGAAATGTACAACCAATTAAAATGTTAGTTTGGTTTTGAATTCGTGTGGGAAGAAATGTCATTGGTTATGTACATGGATATGTGTGAAAAATGAGAGTGAATCAGGGCCATTTTGTGGTTGCAGTGTCTGAGGTACATTTCAGAGATTCTGCTTAAGAAAATCTGGTGTGTGATTGACACTGTTCTAAATCTTCAAAAGCATTTTTAAAGGTGAGTTATTAATTTGTAAGGGAATATATGTTGTGCACTTTAGGTTAATAAAAAAAGTGTTTTAATGTGGAAGTTACTCTCCCTCTCTTTCACTCTCTCTCACTGTCTTCCTTTCTCTAAACCACTGTTCTTTTTCCTTCCTCTCTTTTTCTATAAATCCTTCTGTTTCACTTACTCCTTTATCCTTTATCTAAATATGCTTTTTTCTCTCACTCTCCTTTCCTCACCCTCATATCTCTTTCCTCACTGTCATTATCCCTTTCCTTTACTCCTTTTTTCTAACTCCCTCTCTCCATCTGTTTTACTTCCTTTTGTTTATTCCTTCCCTTGCATTGTCTCCCTCTTTCTCTCTCCCTCACCCTTGCTCTCTTTATACAACACTACTAGCAAGACCCCCCCTTCACTGTAGTAATCATTTGACTGAATTGCAAGTGTTTCTGTTATGTGTCTAAGATCACAGTGTGAGTCAGTTTTCATTTCAGAAGATTCTGGCAGAATAATTTACTTTTCTCTTTCTGCCTGTAGCTTTTCACCCTCTTTCTGTACCATTTCCTCTCTTTATGTATTATCTCCCTCTCTGTGGGTTTCATCTCCCCTCTGCATGTAACATTTCTTTCTCTGTTTGCAGCATTTCTTTCTTGCTGTACAATGTTATTCCTTTGTGTGCATTATCTCTGTGTCTTTGTGCACCATTTGTCTCTCTGTGTGAACCATATTACCCCGTCTCTGTTTTATCTGCCCTCTGTCTGCAGCAACTCTCCTCTGCCTGCAGCTCTGCACAATGTATTGTTTTTGGTTGTAATGTTGGAAAAAGAAAACATTGCAGTAAATCTAGAATATATTTGAAAATTAATTTAGGATTGTTAATTGAAATGTAGTGTTCATATACATTGAATGTTTTTAGTCAGTGAAATGTTTTAGGATGGGAAATGTGTTTTGGTAAAATGTATGGTTTTAAATTTTTGGTCCAGGATCACACTGAGTGTCTGTGTACATGAAAGAATTACATTTTGATCTTTTTCTACAATGTCCCCTGTCTGTCTTCACAGTCTACCTCTCTCTGCTTATACTGTCCTTTGTTTTCTGAAATTTCCATTCTTTCCTTATTTTTTCTTGTCTTTCTTGAGAGTGCTATTTTTTTTAACTGATTTTTGTGTTCCCTCTGTTGTGGTTGTCTTTACTGTCCCCTAATGTTCCCATTTCTTTTTATATTCCCTCCTATGCTTTCTTCATAATACTCTCTGTTTTATTACACCTCCTCTTAGCAATGACCCACTTAATATAGATAGAGAGCTGTATACACTCTTTGGCAAATTTACAAGCATATTGGGCCTCTTTCTTCTTGCATTGTGTCTCATGTTTGGATGTAATGCTGACAAAAAACTAATGGTGCATATTGGTAATGTATTTTGGAAATGAGTCAGGTTTCTGCACTGTAATGTAGTACTGATATACATGGGCAGTGTTCTGTCTCTTAAACGATTTACTGTGGTATATGTGTTTTGGTAAAATGTATGGTTTTAACATTTTTGACTAGGATCACACTGAGTGTCTGTGTAAATTAAGGATTTATTTTTGCACCTTTTTCTATAATGTCACCTGTGTCTCCTCACAGTTTGCATCTCTTTGCTTATAGGGTACTCTTTATTTTGATATTGTGTCTCATGTTTTGATTAAATGCTGGTATAGAAATAGTGCTGTAAATTGGAAATGTATTTTCTGTCTGCACTATCCCTCTCCCTCTGTCTGCACCCTCTGCCTGCACCCTCTCATGTGCATCTTTAGAGGCGTATTATGATATGGCTGCTGGTGTGTATTAGACAGCGCTACCATGTTAAATCTTTTCCTTCTCTGCCTGTAGTCTCGCACCTTTTGCTTTTACCATTTTATCTCTGTCTTCACTATGTTCTCCTCTGTGTGCTCTAAGTAGCCTGTGCATGTAACATTTCTCTCACTGTTTCCAGAATTTCTTCTCTGTTGTACCATTTTATCCTCTGTGTGTACCATGTCTGTGTCTGCTTGCACTATCTCTGTCTCTGCTTGAACCATCTCACCCTCTCTCTGCACCATCTTTTCTCTGACTGCACCATCTGTCCCTCTGTTTGCAGCCCTGCACCATCTATCCTCTGCCTGTACCAGTTTAGTCTCTGCGTGCATTATCTCATTTTCTGTCTGTACCATCCCTCTCCCTCTGGCTGCACTCTCTGTCTGCACTCTCTTATGTTTATCTGCAGAGGCCTATTATGATATGGCTGCTGGTGTGTATTAGACAACGCTACCATGTTAATATTTTTCCTTCTCTGCCTGTAGTCTCGCACCCTCTGCTTGTACCATTTTATCTCTGTCTTCACTATCTCTCCCTCTGTGTGCTCCAATTAGCCTCTGCATGTAGCATTTCTCTAACCGTTTCCAGCATTTCTTCCCTGTTGCACCATTTTATCCTTTGTGTGTACCATGTCTGTGTCTGCTTGCACTACCTCTGTCTCTGCTTGAACCATCTCACCTCTCTCTGCACCATGTTTTCTCTGACTGCACCATCTGTCCCTCTGCCTGCAGCCCTGCACCATCTATCCTCTGTATGTACCAGTTTAGTCTCTGCGTGCATTATCTCATTTTTGGTCTGCACCAACCCTCTCCCTCTGCCTGCACCCTCTGCCTGCACCCTCTCATGTACATCTGCAGAGGCCTATTATGATATGGCTGCTGGTGTGTATTAGACAGTGCTACCATGTTAAATATTTTCCTTCTCTGCCTGTAGTCTCGCACTCTCTGCTTGTACCATTGTATCTCTGTCTTCACAATCTCCCCCTCTGTGTACTCCAATTTGCCTCTGCATGTAGCATTTGTCTCACTGTTTCCAGCATTTCTTCTCTGTTGTACCATTTTATCCCCTGTGTGTACCATGTCTGTGTCTGCTTGCACTATTTGAGTCTCTGGTTGAACCATCTCACCCTCTCTCTGCATCATCTTTTCTCTGACTGCACCATCTGTCCCTCTGCCTGCAGCCTTACATCATCTATCCTCTGCCTGTACCAGTTTAGTCTCTGCGTGCATGATCTAATTTTCTGTCTCTACCATCCCTCTCCCTCTGCCTGCACCCTCCCATGTACATTTGCAGAGGCCTATTATGATATGGCTGCTGGTGTGTATTAGACAGCGCTACCATGTTAAATCTTTTCTCTCTCTGCCTGTAGTCTCGCACCCTCTGCTTGTATCATTTTGTCTCTGTTTGTACTTTCTCTCCCTCTATGTGCTAAATCACATAAATCATGAAGTGAGTCATGAATTAGGAGATGTAGCTATAGAAAGTCCTATGCAGTATGTGTCTCAGGCCTCTTAATTCCCAAATTGTGTTTATGCTGTGCAATTTAGATGCTGGGTGTGCTGTTGAAATGAAAAAGCAACTGTCTCTGTAGCATGTAGTAATCATTTCGGTGAATTTTCATTAGTTCATTCTCAGGCCCACCTTGACTCTCTACACTGCTTGAACACCAGTTCCTTGTCCTAAACCCTTAAACTTCCTCCCTAGAAAAATATTCTAAACTCTTTCAACACTACTGCAGTGCTGTAAACCCTGAAAGAATACCCCCTTTTACTGTAGTAATCATTTTACTGAATTTCAAGGGATAGTGTTATGTGGCTAAGATCACAGTGTGAGTCAGTTTTCATTTCAGAATAATGTGGCAGAATAATTTGCTTAGTTGATGTGTTTAAAAATATGGGAATACATGTACTTATGAAGTTGATAAAGCCAGTTTTGTATTATCTATTAGTGAAAATGATATAATTAAGTGTTTATATTTTTTGCAAGGTCCAGCAACGTTGTACTATATATAATGGATCAAAATCAGGACAACTTTCAAGTCAGTTTTGAAATTTCCATCGATGTCATAGAGGACTTAAATGTACCTTTTGAGGATAACATTGATATTCAAGATAATGGAGAAGGAGATTTAAGCAGTGATTTTTTTGATCAAAGTTTGGATAATGACTTGATGGAAGCAGTAGATGACATTGATTTTCAAGTTGCAAATTTTGAAGTTGAGGACAATGCATACGATATTCCAGATGAAATCATGCTGGATGTTTTATTACAGTATGAAATGTTTGAAGAATAAATTTATGATTTTGAATTAAAAATTATTCAAGAGAGTCTTTTTGTACAATTGTAATAATTTGCTTAGTTGATGTGTTTAAAAATATGGGAATACATATTCTGATGAAGTGAGTGAGGCTTTAGGATATATAGTGCTAGAAACTGCTATGCAGTACGTCTGTCAGGCCTCTTAATTCACAAATAGTCTCCATGCTGTGTACTGAAGATCCTGGCTGTGCTGAAGAAATGCCATACCAACACTCTCTGAAACATGTAGTAATCATTTCAGTGAATTGCAAGGCATATTTCTATCTGTTTTCATTCAGAATGCGAGTCAGTGTCTTTTTTTAAATATTGTGACAGAATCACTTGCTCAGTGTATCTGTTTTAAGACATGGGAATACATGTACTCATGGAGTGACTTAGGCTTTAGGACATCCAGTGCTTGTTACTAGTAGCCCTTGCATGATACCATACACTGCCTACACACAACTGTATTGCTCTAAAAGTTAGAAATATCAATTCCACCACGGCCCCCTACACTGCCTGAACACCACTGCACTGTTCTGAACCCTGAAACACCATTCTCAGCAAATGCCCCTATAATGTTGAAACACCACTGCACTGCCATAAACTCAGAAACAGCACTCACTGCATGATTTCCTACTCTGCTCAGACACGGTTGCTGTGCCTTAAACTTACTTATGAAGTAAACCAGTGTTTATATCATTTAGTGGTTCTAATTGCTATATAGTATGTTAGTAGTGGTCTATAACATATTTTTTTTCTTCACAACAGATTGTAATTATCTACAGAAAGAAAAACCAAAAGGCCTACTAAGAATGCGAAAAGAAAAAAATATAAACAGGCTTACTTTTCCAAGAAAACACAATTACAAGATTTATCTAAACAACAATGTACGGAGAAAAAGAAGAATGCTCCTGGTAAGACAACAAAGGATTTTATAAGGAAATTAACCCAAAGGAAAAAGAGTGTGGATAATGTGCCAAAGAAAAAAAAGTTATCTGTAACTACAAAGAAAAACCAGACCCCAAAATAAATGTTGGAAAAGTATGTGCCGGTCAAATTGTCTATAGTAATGGACGAAAAAAGCAGTTTGTTCAAATTCGCAAGAGAATATTTTATAACAGAGTATTTTTAAGTTTATTAAAAAATGTAAAGAATTGTAAAAGTAAAACAGCTTTTAATAATACAAATAAAAATATTTAGAGTATGTTTGATCAGGCTTTTGAAATAAAAAAGAAGTTGTATATTTTAGTAATCAATAGAATTCGTACACTAGACAAGGCAATCAATGTTTTGAAAGCGAAAAGTAAATGGAAAAGACTAATTAATAGAACTAATTTTTGCAATGTTTTTTCTGGAAAATGGAAGCATAGTTCAAGTTGTGAGCCGTTTTTTTAATGAAGAGACTTACTTTCAGACTAATGATTTGTTGCATGCAGTTGACACCAGTGATCGAGCATATGAGGTGAAGGACGGGGGTCCGATTGAAAAAGAGAAAATTGTGCCTAGAAATGCAGAAGAGGTCTTAGCTGATGAAGTTTTAGGGAGACGTCCCAAGGCTTCAGTGTACACTTGGAATTGTAGTAGTATTTGTAGTGTACAACAGGATTCAATTGATTTGCTTAGCAATTTCTTACGTAAGTCTTAAACAAAAGATTAAGATGTTGCAAGAATTAGACCCTTGCAGACGGAGAGAAAAAACGTGTTTGCAAGGGCATTCTCTGGCTTGTCTTTCTAGAGAAGTATGCCAGAGTGTTTTTCCCCATTTCAGGATGTTAGCAGTCCATCATACTCAAGTGAGAAAATTAGTGAGAAGGTTGTATTATGCAAAAAGTCCAGCACTTAAGCTAAAACAGTTAAACAGTGTTCTTTTGCATGGATCTGTATTAGATGTAAAGAACATTTGTGAAGAAATTGAGGTTAGTTACTTTCGTGAAAAAGAAGACAGTGCAGAAACTGATACAGTAATAGAAGGAAATGTGGAAGAACATGTACATATTTTAGTACAGAAAATTTCGACCAAGAAATTACAAGGTTTAAGGTCATTTCAGGTAAAAGGCCAAACTTTTCTTGTGTGTGTTGTCGACGAACTCATTATAAGAATCAGACTAGATTAGTTGATTTATATGTAAAAAGTGAAAAGGAAAATAAGAATGAGTGGAAGGATTTTGAAACTTATTTCTTGTTAGAGAATTGTTTTGATTTGGGTTCTGATCAATGTATTTGTAAATATTGTTATAATAAATTAAATGATAGCAAAATGCCTGGTAGAGCTGTACATAATAATCTTGAGTTGGTAAATATTCCTTCTGAACTGATGGATTTAAATACTTATGTGTCTATTCTTATTCAATGTGTACAGAGAGGATTAAAGGGAAGAGTTGTCTATTTGCCTCTAGATTTAAAGAAAAATATTGAAACAATTGGTGTAGAAAAAGTGGAAGAGGAACCTCTAGTTATTCTAGTTAATGGCGTTCCTACGAAGAATAAGAAATTCGGGCAACAATCAGTGGATGTTAGGAAAGTGACAAAGGCAAGGTTGTATGTGGTTAAAAACTATCAATACTACAAAAATGTATATGTAGGAGAAGAGGAAACAACTGTAGAAGAGGACAGTGATTTGTCAGCTGGACAAATTGAAAAATTGGATGTGTCCAGAAGTGAACACATTTATGAACATTATAGTGTTCATCCTCTGCATTCCAAAGAAGTAATGGGGAATGCTATTGAGTTATTCCAAATGAAAGAAGCAAAAGGAAGTCACATTAGTGTATGGGAAGAAAGCTTGGAAGCTCATTGTTTTCCTCAGTTATTTCCAACAGGTCAAGGTGGACGATATGATGACCGACCTGTGCAGATTCCTGCATCTGAATACCGGACATCAAGATTATATGCAGAAGATCCAAGGTTTCGCCAATGTATTCCATATTTGTTTCATCTTCTGTTTGAGAGTGACTTGTCTGGACTTTCTTATGCAGTGAATCATATACTAAAAAGTGGAGTACATCTGCAAAATGTTTCGGCAAGTGACTTTATGGATAAAGTCCAACAGAAAGACACTGTTATGGAATCTCAGCTAATTATTCTCATGGCATGTCAGCGTGGTATTAACGAGTATTGGTACCGTCATCATGGGGAATTGAAATGTATGCTAAGAAACTTAGGAACTCCTACATGGTTCCTTACTCTAAGCTGTGCTGAGTATGCTTGGGAAGATTTACTTCAATTTCTTCGAGAGGCAAATGCAAACATAGAAAATATAAAATACAAGTCACCTGGAGAACTGTGCTGTTTGGATCCAGTTAATGTATGCAGGTATTTCAATCATAGATTTGAAGCTATGATGTCTTTTATCACAAACCAAAAAAATCCTCCTCTTGGAGAGGTTCTGGATTTCTTTTGTTGAAAGGAGAATTAAGCAAGAGGTGCTCCTCCCATAAATATGCTGCTATGGGTCAAAGATGCCCCCAAATTTGGAACAGATTCGGATGACCCAGTGATGAGTTTTATTGAACAATATTTTACATGTGCTGTACCAAAATGTACAGAACAAAACAATTTAAGACATCAAGTCTTACGGTTTCAAACCCATCGTTGTGGAAAATACTATCGTCAAAAGTTCAAATCTAAGGACAAGTTCTACACAAAATGTCGTTTTGGATTTCCACGACCAGTAATATCAAAAGAAAGAGTGAACAATTTTATGTCATCTTTGTGACATACTGTCACAAGAAAATCACAGAAAAATACCTAACACTTAAGAAGAAATGAAGAGTCAAAATACATAAATGACTATAACCCAGTCATTGTGTCCATGTGGAATGCTAACATGGATATTCAATATGTTGCAGACAACTCCATTGCTGTGGCTCGATATGTAACGTCTTACATTACGAAATCTGAAAAGACAGAACTAAAGGAAATGTGGGAGGAAATTTCTCATGAAAAAAGCCTAAGTAAGAAATTGTACAGCTACAGTTTGAAGATGTTGTCTCATCGAGATATTGGAGCATATGAATGTTCAGATCGCTTATCATCTGCAAGTCTATATGCCAAATCTAGAACAATCATTTGGGTGAGTTTAGGTCTTGCAAGAACACAAAACAGAGTTTTTAAATCTGTACAAGAAATTGAGTATTTAGCAGAGAAAGAACCAAACAGTGCAGATATTTTGAAGACAAATATGTTGGATACATACTATCCAAATAGAAGTAATCATCTTGAGAACGTTTGTCTCTATGAAGTACTGCAAAGCTATTCTTTTAAGAGGACTATTACAGAAGATATCAATAAAGGTGTATATGCTGTGATTGGATCTGGAGCTGATTGGAGAAGTGTGGCTCAATGGTTAGAGCGGCAGACCCTGATGCAGAGGTCCAGCCCGGGACCAGGGTTCAATTCCCTGCCTCGGCAGGTCTTGGTCTCAAAATTCCACGGACCTGATAATTCTCGCCTCGGTGCCTATTCCAATCATGGAGTCCCACTCTGCAACTCTGGGCAATAGCTTGCTTAATCTCCAAAACAGCCCCCACAATGCTAAGGATGCCTGGCCTCCACCTTGGGGGTGCCCAGGAGTGGACACCTCACAGGGAAAGCCAGGATGGGTTCCACAGCGGTATTCGTACAAGCGCCTTGAGACCCTTGCGGGTGAGTAGTGCGCTATACAAGTATCAATTAACATTACATTTACATTACATTACATTTACATCTGAAGGATGTCTGGTGAAACAAAGAAAAGGACATTTGATTAATCATCGAAAACTGATTTGCGAAACTCCTGACAAAAGGGAATTTTACTATTTAGCTCTTTTTCAACTCTTTAAGCCATGGTGTACAGAAGAGGAACTCCTCGGAGATTTTCTCAGTTATGAAGAATCATTCAACGCAACCAAAAATACTGTAGAATGTCCTGTTTTTACTAATTATCTACAAATGTTGAACGAGAAATTACAGCAAGAAGCTACAAATGCAGTAGAGATTGCTAGAGACAGTTCTCAAGACAGTCAAAGTTCTGCTTCGTTGAGTCCACTAGGAGGACCAATTATCCAAAATGAAGCAGCCACTGCCATGGATGAGGTGGAAAGAGCAATGGAACAAGCTCAGGAGGATGTAATAAACTTAGAAGAATTGGAAAAACAACTAAATGTTGAGCAAAAACAAATATACGATCAAGTGACAGAGCAGATTGAGCATGGTTTATGTCATGAAAAAAAGAGTGCTCATGTACGTCATTTAAACTTGTCCGACTGTACGTGAGTGGAAAAGCAGGAACTGGAAAAAGTTTTCTAATTAAAGCAATTGCAACTTATCTATAGAAAAGAACTGAGTCGTCACTCTCTTGTGTTGTTTCCGCTCCAACTGGTTTGGCAGCACATAACATAAAAGGGATTACTTTACATCGTTTATTGATGCTGCCAGTAGAGCACGAAAATAAATTAGAATACCACAAGCTATCTGGAGAAGCTTGTTGTGAAGTTTCCAGAGTCCTGAAAAAAATGAAACTTCTCATTATTGATGAGGTAAGCATGGTATCAAATTTAATGCTTGCTTTTGTGCATTTAATAATGCAACAAATTCTTAAAACAGAGTATGATGTGTTATTTGGAGGCAAACACGTCATAATTTTTGGAGATCTACTACAGCTAACTCCTGTGAAAGGACAACCAGTGTTTAAAACCGTTACACATGAAGATACCAGAAAGTGCCTGGGAAGCATTGGAAATGTTAATATATGGTTATATTTCAAATATACAGAACTCATTCAAAATATGCGACAGGCAAAGGATGCTGATTATAAAAGAATTCTTCAAGATATAAGAATTGGAAAAGTGAGCATGGCAAAGAAGCTTTACAGGCACGATTACTTTCAAATTTGTTTCCAAACGAAAATATTCTCCCAGAGAACATATATAGAACAATTGCTGAAAATAAATCAGTGATATGCTTGATGTCAGCTCTGCATGAATGTTCAATCTTCAATGAAAACATGTTAAAGTTAGAAAATCAAGAAATTATAAAACTGGAAGCTATTGATAGAATAGAGCATGAAGGAGCTACTATTATTTTGCTTGAAAAGTTGAAGTCAAAATTGGATTCTTTAGACAAATCAATATCTAAAACGGCTGGTTTAGAAAATAATTTATATGCATGTTTAAATTGTCGGATAATTTTATGACGTAATTGACATGTGGAAAGAGGTTTAGTAAATGGAGAAATGGGTCATGTTGTTGATTTTGTGAATTACCCAAATAGAGATGACATTGTTTTTTTGAAAATCAAATTTGATGAAATTGAAGTAGTACAACAATTGAGTCGTTGTTCGACTCTATTTTTTCTTGTAAAAGATTTATATATCCACCGAAAACAGTTTCCTGTTTGTTTGGCATATGCAGTGACTATTCATAAATCTCAAGGTTTAAGTGTAGATAGTGCTTTGGTGAATATTGGAAGTACTGTGTTCAAGGAGGGCATGGCATATGTTGCTTTATCTCGAGTCAGAACTTTATCTGGATTATACTTGCTTGATTTTGATGAGACAAAGATTAGTGCAGACCTAAATTGTGTGAAAGAGTATAATAGGTTAAGAAGAGAATATGCTCCACATTTACCTCGGTATCCTTCATTTGAAAAGCTTGTGGTAGGTCGAAAAAGAAGATATGAGAAAAATTGTAGCGAGGTTATAGAGAAAAGAAAAAAACTAGATGAACTAGTAATTGTAAGCAAAAAGAAAAAGGATAGTATAGAAGAGGTTGTTGGATTTCAGTTTGAAAACAGTTCTGGTGTCAATTGCTATGCTAATGTAGTGGTTAATGTTTTTTTTCTTCAAACTTTACAACAACAGATTGTTGAAAATCAGGATCAAAGATTTTTTTGTTTGTTGAATTCTGTCTTTGAGAAATGTAGCAGTGATAAAACAAAAATAGAAAGTGTTTCTGATATTTGAAATGTTTTAGACATATGTTCTGGTCTAAATCAATTTTCACAGAATATTCAGCAAGATTGTCAGGAATTTCTTATGTATATGCTTGTTGTACTGCAAGATGAAGGTATGGATATTGAAAATCTTTTTGGCCTTTCGTATAAATGGCAACATGACTGTGACAATTGTTTGTTTTCAAGTAGTGCTGAAATAGACACTGAAAGATTTATATATCTGACGTTACCAGACTGCAAATCAGTGTCTTTTAATAATCTAGTTAGAGAAGCAAATCAAAACATGGTCTGTACCCAATGTAACTCACAAATGTTATCAACATTATTTATACAACGATATGGATAGTATGTAATTTTAATGCTCCAACGATGCAGACCTGATGGAACAAAATTGACAACTTTAATTAAAAATGTTGTGGCTTCTCAATTATCAATTTCTGGAAGAACTTTTGTAATTGTAGGAATTATTTTCCATGATGGTCCTTCTACAACATCAGGACATTACACAGCTTATTTAAAATGTCCAAAAGGCTGGACACTTTGTAATGATACTCAATTGACTTTTAAACAACGTTTACCCTTTGACTTACCAAATTCTTACCTAGTGTTTTTTACAACCCAAATTTTAGGGAAAATAATTGGCCTAGGAAGATTAGTGCTGTTAAAAAAGGTTAGTCTGCTGTTGAGAATTACTTTGTCAGTGAGGGTGATCAAGATAAAAAAAACTTGTACTTGTCATAGAGGTAGTGTAAGTGTATCACATAGTGAGTGAAATGAGTATTACAGGAAATGTTGATCATGAGTGAGGCAGAGGTGTTTTAGACTAGTTATAGTTGTTGTAGATGTTGTTGACATTTTTGATTCTCTTAAAGAAGTTTATTTTAATGGTATACAGCTCCTTGCTTAGATAAAGGATGAGCAGAGTGTCATCAGCATACCACATGATGTTGAGATTCTGATAGCTTACTGGTTGTTTAAGGTTCTATGTACATGATAAATGGCATCGGGTGGAGATATAACTATTGTTAGATGATAGAAAAGACGTTGGAGCTTTTGATTCAGAAGGTCGGGAAAAGGAAGTTTAAGAGTACTTTTAAGTAACTTCCAAACAAAGGACTTTCCATATACTATTTGGCCATGTGGAAAAGTATGTCAATCAAAAATGAGTATTTTGGGTAAATGTTGTTAATATATGTTTGTACATAACTTTGCTTAGAGAGTATAAAAAATAAGTAATAATGTTTTATTACTTTGTGATTGTTGATATTTACGTAAGAAATTAGGGTTTGGAAGAAAACATTTAAGATATGTTTTTTTCTAATTTTTACATTATTTATTGAAACGTTGTATGGGTTTTTTAAACACAATCTTTTTGATTGTGTTTTTTTTGCCCGCTGTCATATGATGAGTAGTATTGAACTCACTGTTTTTAGTGAAATTCAATATATTCTGAGAACAGCAAAATGAAATATATAACATATTGTACAAATTATTTTGTATTGTGAAATATATATTATAACTCAATTGTTTATTTTCTTCCACAGATATTATATTTATATGGTAAGTACGACAAACAAAAAATACTTTTTCATCACTTTCTTACTTCTCTTTCTCTCTATCTTTCTTCACTCTCTCTCTTACTCTTTTACCTTTCCTCATCTTACTCCTCTTCCCTCATTCTACTTACTCCCCTTCATTCACCTTTACTCTCCTTCTCTCACCATCAGTACTCTTCCTTCACCCTCACTCATCTTGTCCAACTCCCTCTTTCCCCTGTCTGTCCCTCACTTGTCTTTCCTATCTTCCTCCATCACTACCCTTGTCTTGCTGTATCGATCAGTCTCTTCTCACTGCCCCCATACTCACATCATCCCTCAGTGACCTTCACTTCTTTCACTTCCTCACTCCCTTTCACTCACTCCCCTTTCCTCCATCCGTCTCTAAGTCTGTTCCTCTGTGTCAGTCATTATAACTGATTTACTCCCTCACAGTCCGTCACTCTCCCTGTTTCTCTCTTTTACTGTCTCTCTCTCTCTCCACCAGTCTTCCTTTTCTTTTCTCTCTCTTTCCATACATCCTTCTCTCTCACTTACTTCTTTTTCCTTTCTCTTAAAATGCTTCTTTTTCCATCACTCCCCTTCCCTCACCCTTATATCCCTTCTGTCACTGTCACTGCCCTTCATTCAATCTGAGTCCTCTTCTTCCACTTCATGTTCTCTTCTCTCTGCATCACTCTCATTCCATTTCTCCTGCACCCATTCCCTCACTCTCCCTCATACTCTTTCGCTCACTCCATCCGTCAATCCCCTTCCCTTATTCCCCATACCTCAATCCCTTTTGGTAACTCTCATTCCTTTAGTCTCTCACTCCTTTCACCTCATTTCTCTCTCCCTCTCTCCCTCTGTCTCACTCAGTCTAACCACTTAATTTCCTGTCAGTCACTTCCTCTCTCTCTCTTTCTCTCTCACTCTCTCCCTCTGTGTTTCCCCCTCAACCTTTCTTTCTTTCCCTTTCTGTTTTTTCACTTCTACTTTCTTTTGTATTATGAAATATATATTAGAACTCAATGTGTTCTTGTCTTCCACAGATACTATATTTATATAAAAATATTCTATTAAGTTGTCAATATTTATAAGGTAAGTATAACAAACTTCACTCTCTTACTTCTCTTTTTCTCTTTCCCATTCTTTAATCTCTCTCTTACTCCCCTTCCTCTACTCATCTTAGCTGTTCTCATTCTCATTACTGCCCTTCATTCACTTTTACAGTCTTTCTGTCACTATCAGTACTCTATCAACAAAGGGGGGAACAGTGGGCGGACTATATTTAACTGGGTCCAGTGTACATGTCCGAAAGACTAGTAACACAAGAAGAGTACAAAGTTCCCCGATGAGAGTGTGAAATACACGTGAGTGTAAATGCGTGAGTAGCGTAGAAGATGGTGAAAAGGGAGGGGGGATTCCCTTTTTGGAACTAAAACCCTCACACACCCAGCAAGCTAGGTGTCATGCTTCATCATATGGGTTCTGCTTCTCGTCAGACTGGCGCTGCAATGTCTGACGGGCACCCACGAAGGGGCTCTTTTTGGAGACTTCATGTTCTCCTCACTGTGCAACAGTCCCATTCCCTTTCTCTTGCTTCCATTCCCTCACTCACCCTCACTCTCTTTCACTTACTCCATCTGACAATACTCTTCCCGTATTCCCCTTTCCTCATTCCCTTTTGCTAACTCTCATTCCTTTAGTCTCTCACTCCCCTTCACTCCTTTTCTCTCTCCCTCTCTCCCTCTATCTCACTCAGTCTAACCACCTCACTCCCTCTCAGTCACTTGTTCTCCCTCTCTTTCTCTCTCACTCTCTCTCGCTCTTTCTCTCCCTCACCCTTCCTGTATTTCTCTTTCAGTTTCCTTCACTCCTACTTTATCCCCCAGTCCCCTTTCCTCTCTCTTAATCTCCTTCCTTCTCTCTCATTCCCCTTTCGTCACCCTCATACCCATTCTCTCACTGTTACTGCCTTCCACTTGCCCTCAGTACTTTTTCCTTCCCTCACTCCTCTTCCTTCACTCCTCTTTCCTCACTCCCTCACTCCATCTCACTTACTCCCCTTTGTTTATCCCTTTCTCCCTCTGCACTTTATCCTATCTGTATTTCTCACCCCTTCACTTTCCTGCTCCCTTTTCCTCACTCCCCCTGCTTCTCTCACTCCCCTTCCCTCACTCTTCTTCCTTTACTCCTCTTTCGTCACTCCGTCACTCCTTCTCTGTTATTCCCCTACGTTCACTGCCTCCCTCACTATTGTTTCATCCATGTTTCTCTCCCTGTCTCCTTATGTCTCACACATTATAACTGCCTCACTCCTTCTCAGTTCCTTGCTCTCTGTCTCTCTCACTCTCTCCCTCTGTCTCCCTTACCCTTGATCTCCTTAACCTCTCTGTTTCTACCACTCCTCCTCTCTCCATCACTCACTTTCCCTCTGTGTTAATTTTTTACCTTCTTCGTCATTCCGCTTCACTCACCTTCATACCCCCTCCCTAACTATCACTATCCTTTACTCATAGTCACTCCCCTTCCCCCACTTCACTTCCTCCTGTCTGTATCTCACACCCCTTCTCTTTTTCACATTCTTTTCCTCACTCTTCCTCACTCTCCTTCCCTCATTGAAATCCTGACTCCCCTTATCTCACTCCAGTTTCCTAACTCCCTCCATCCCCTCACTCCACTTCTCTCTCCCTCACTCCCCATCTCTCACTTTCCCTTACCCCCCTTTTCTTATCCTCATACCCCTTCTCTCACCATCACTCCAGTTCTTTTACTTTTAATCCCTTTACCCTGCTCTACTTCTTCCTCTTCGTCTCTTACTCCCCTTTCCTGTCTCCGTCCCCTGCTCCCCTTTTCTCACTCCCCCTCCCTCACTCTCCTTTACTTACTGCCATTACCTTACTCTTTCACTCCACTTACCTCTATCCCCTACCCTTAGTCCTCTTTTTTCAGTCACTCTTTGACTCCCCTTTCCTCCCTCTTCATTCTCCCCTTTTCTCACTCATTCTCTCCTCTTCACTCAGTCATTTCAGTCATTCATTTATACACTACACATTCATTCCAAAAAATTATGACACAGTATATTAGAAATATAGCTCTTCTTGGAGAAGTGAAGTTAATTCTGAAAAGAACTGGTGTTTTTTGTCTTTTTTTGTAGTTTTTTTGTAGTTATTTAATAATTTTATATCTTTTTTTGATTTTGTTGAACATAAAGAAAAACAGGTAACAAACAATTGTTCAACTGGAACAAGAATAATAAAAGAAAAATTTTTATCTCCTGGAGCATGTGTGCTGCTCAATCTTCTTTTCAATTAAATTAACACTGTGTTCACCAAAACACAGTATCTCGTAGCACATGTTGCAACGTATATGAACATTCTTAACCAATGGCCGGATATCCAAAGCTCTTGATGTTGGAGAAGCTCCTGCCGAAGATGTGCTGTGCCCAGCAGGTGCAGGGTTGTCTGTAAGGGCTCGAGTAGATACCCGAGCATAGTTTACTGGATGGACATTCTTTACATGTCGTACCATGGTATGGATACTAAAGGAATAATGTTTTTTAGGTTCCCCTCTAGATAAAACAGAGCCACAAATGTTACATGTGACCTTGGGGGCATTCACTTTTTTTTGCCCCTCTGGGAAAGAAAAAAATTGCCAAATAAAAGAGTCTTTCTTTTTCTGCTTTGGAGGTTCCACAACAAAGGTCTCCACCTCACTGTCTGAAGAAGACTGCTGTTCTGCCATGTTGAAAATGGATTGGAGCACGATGTTTCTTCAGGTCCTTCTCCCAACAAAGTAAAAGAGATAGTGAGGGAAGTGGGTGGGGTGTTTGAAGATTCTGGAACAGAAACTACTATGAACCAATCAAAAGTGTTGTTTTCAAGTCACATGACTTTACGTACGCGCAACATGCTCGCACACATGCGCGCACGGTGCACGCACGCGTCGCAAATGAATGACATTTTACCCGATTTTCGTAAATGCTTTTAAAAACGTGAAAAGGAGGCAGGGAAGAGACTCCCTGACCCCCTATGCCTTCTCAGGGGGTCCCTAAAAGACCCCGAAGGTAAAAAAAAAATATATATTTTTTTTAAATCGCGAGGTGCGCGCACGTTGCTCGCACCCTCGAGGCAGTAGTGAGTGAAACACAAAAGTTGGTAACATGAAAAGGGGGAAGGGTAGAGACTTCCTAACCCCCTAGGCCTTCTCAGTGGGTCCCTAAAGGACCCCGAAGGGCAAAATATTTTTTTATTTTTTTTAAATTGCGAGGTGCGCGCACGTTGCGCGCACGTTGGAAAAAACTGAATAAATAAATAATTAACATATTTTACTGTTTATATGTTGATTGAAGATGTCGACTATACTGTTCAACTTTATCCAAACCCAAAAAAATTGCTGAGCCATTGCATATTACAGGATACAGTCAATGTATTACTATATATATAGGTAGTTTGTTGAAAAATAAATATATAAAAATATAATGATTGATACAGAAATTAGCATTTTAAAAACCTTTGAAATTCACTTAAAAACCATAGGTTTCGCACATGTTATGGTTAGGAATTAGCATTTAAAAAACCTTGCAAATTCACTGAAAAAAACATAGGTTTCACACACGTTATAGTTAGGAATTAGCATTTAAAAAACTTTGCAAATTCAGTGAAAAACCCATAGGTTTCACACACGTGATAGTTAGGAATTAGCATTTAAAAAACCTTGCAAATTCACAGAAAAAACCATAGGTTCCACACATGTTATAGTAGAATAGAAATTCCCCCGTTATAATTAGCTCAGCTAACTATAACTTGCACGCGCAATGCACTGCTGATGACGTCACATATTACATCACTCATGACATGGTCAGTGACATCACTCATGACATCACTGATGACATCTCAAATGACATCACTGATGGCATCATCCTTGTGAAAGAGTGGCACACCTCCTTTTACCCTAATATAACCGTTGATACACACATTCAAAAATAGAAACTAACATTTTCAAAATAATCGAGATAACAATACCAGCTAGAACAACCTATTCAGTAATTTTAAAATCTACAAACACATCCACTCATTCACCAACAGTTCTATATAGTCACTCATACATGTACTCACTCATCATATGTACTCATACACCTTAAAGCCTAGCAGTACCTGCAACGGAGAGTTGAGGAGAAGGAGAGCGCCACAGGAGGAGCGTTAACGGGCGCACACTGCCAGAGACCGCCATCACCAGGCACGCCACCGCCGCACCGGGACTCCAAATCCCAGCAGTCCTAGCGGCGGCGGCACGTTCCCTGACGCGACTTTAAGGCGCCAGGAGGGGCGATAAATTGAGAACGCCCTCGGTGGAGCGGGGGGAGGTAAAGCCTAGCAGTACCTGCAACGGAGAGTTGAGGAGAAGGAGAGCGCCACAGGAGGAGCGTTAACGGGCGCACACTGCCAGAGACCGCCATCACCAGGCACTCCACCGCCGCACCGGGACTCCAAATCCCAGCAGTCCTAGTGGCGGCGGCGCGTTCCCTGACGCGACTTCAAGGCGCCAGGAGGGGCGATAAATTGAGAACGCCCTCGGTAGAGCGGGGGGAGGTAAAGCCTAGCAGTACCTGCAACGGAGAGTTGAGGAGAAGGAGAGCGCCACAGGAGGAGCGTTAACGGGCGCACACTGCCAGAGACCGCCATCACCAGGCACGCCACCGCCGCACCGGGACTCCAAATCCCAGCAGTCCTAGCGGCGGCGGCGCGTTCCCTGACGCGACTTCAAGGCGCCAGGAGGGGCGATAAATTGAGAACGCCCTCGGTGGAGCGGGGGGAGGTAAAGCCTAGCAGTACCTGCAACGGAGAGTTGAGGAGAAGGAGAGAGCCACAGGAGGAGCGTTAACGGGCGCACACTGCCAGAGACCGCCATCACCAGGCACGCCACCGCCGCACCGGGACTCCAAATCCCAGCAGTCCTAGCGGCGGCGGCGCGTTCCCTGACGCGACTTCAAGGCGCCAGGAGGGGCGATAAATTGAGAACTCCCTCGGTAGAGCGGGGGGAGGTAAAGCCTAGCAGTACCTGCAACGGAGAGTTGAGGAGAAGGAGAGCGCCACAGGAGGAGCGTTAACGGGCGCACACTGCCAGAGACCGCCATCACCAGGCACGCCACCGCCGCACCGGGACTCCAAATCCCAGCAGTCCTAGCGGCGGCGGCGCGTTCCCTGACGCGACTTCAAGGCGCCAGGAGGGGCGATAAATTGAGAACGCCCTCGGTGGAGCGGGGGGAGGTAAAGCCTAGCAGTACCTGCAACGGAGAGTTGAGGAGAAGGAGAGAGCTACAGGAGGAGCGTTAACGGGCGCACACTGCCAGAGACCGCCATCACCAGGCACGCCACCGCCGCACCGGGACTCCAAATCCCAGCAGTCCTAGCGGCGGCGGCGCGTTCCCTGACGCGACTTCAAGGCGCCAGGAGGGGCGATAAATTGAGAACGCCGTCGGTGGAGTGGGGGGAGGTAAAGCCTAGCAGTACCTGCAACGGAGAGTTGAGGAGAAGGAGAGCGCCACAGGAGGAGCGTTAACGGGCGCACACTGCCAGAGACCGCCATCACCAGGCATGCCACCGCTGCACCGGGACTCCAAATCACAGCAGTCCTAGCGGCGGCGGCGCGTTCCCTGACGCGACTTCAAGGCGCCAGGAGGGGCGATAAATTGAGAACGCCCTCAGCTCCGCGGGACGCGAGCGGGACGCCCGGGGCTAAGCCCGGGCAAAGCGCGGGCCCTCTGTGGCCCTCAGAGGCACGAGAAGGCCAGGCTAGGTCACCCCCTTGACAACAGCTGCTTCGAGATGTAAAGGTACTGTACTCGTTGATTTGTACTCTAGCACATGCCTAAGTGCTGATTTGAACTGATTTAAAAAGCGTTATCGTTGCATGATAGTCACATCCCATCGTCCTGCTAATATTGTTCGAATCCATCGGAGTCAACACTCTGAAAACCGTTCAGCCATCTGATAGCCTTTAAAAGTCTGTAGTAAATATGGGGAAGAAATTGGTACCTGCAGCCACTGAGCCACTTAATACTTTAGATTCTTATTTAGTACAAGTGGTCAGCAAGATTAACAATGAGAGAAGGCAATCTCTAGGCTTGAGCCAATCGCCAATCTTGCCCCCAGAAAGCCCTTCCACAGGTGCTCTAAGCATAGTGATGCCTGACATACCGCTAGAAAACCCTTCTATAAATATATCAGATCCTAATTCACAAGATAATGGCAATGAGGACGAAGACTCAGATCCACCAGCAGATTTGTCAGCTAACGTCGTCTCTGATTCCAATCATCAGATAGATATAGTGGATGAAGTCCTATCACCCCTGCTGCCTGTACCATGGGCAGTGAGAACCTGTAGAAAATTTCAGGCAAAGCGGGGGGGAAACAGCAAGGTAGGAAAAAGTTGGCTACACCACCACTAAGACGCCAAGGGAAAAATGTGGAGCTTGATGATGACGCGGAGTCAAGACGCATTATTGATGATGACCTATTTAATAGGATACAAGATATGATAGACATTAAAATCAGGACAATTATTAAGCCTCTGATCGGGAAACTGGACAAATTAACTTCCGAGGTTAAAAAGTTGGGCGGGGTACATAGCAAGCTGACTGAAGAGGTGGAGAATCTATCTACTCTTGTCACAAAACTGGTGGCCACGGATGTGGAGGTCACCCCAACGGAAAGCTTATTACAGACCATCCCACAAGGGCAGCCACTACCATCTCCATTATTACCTGCACTTAGCCAGGAAGTAGCAGGAGATTTCTCCACCATCCCAACTGCTGCCTCAGCAGGATTGCAACAAGAGGATGACTCAGCCCAATTCATTTTGGAAGCCTCACCAGTTGTACTCGTATTGGCAAACGTCCCTGCTCTATCACAAGGTAAAACAGAGTCCAACCAAGGTCTAAAGGACAAAGTGCTACATTGGCTCACCAATAATATGCATATGGCATATCAAGGGTCTGATAAACTAGCAGGGGATATCGTCATGACTAGGAGGGTATCATGGATTGGGAACAAGCCAAAAAAGTTTAAGGGGGACTGTGTAATCTTAAACTTTGCCAATGCGGAGGTTCTCCCAAACATTTTGTCCAATATCTTCCCACCCCAACGACGAAGTGGTTCCATAATCCCCCTCACCCTAAAATTCTTTTATAGCGAGATCCAGCTTGCTACCTTCCCCAATATCCCCAGATCTAAGAGATTCACAAACACTATTAGCTGGGGAGGGGATATTAGACCTCGATATACCAATGATCGTTTCCAGCCCATGACCAATTTCGAGACAGGAAGATTCAACTACCCGATTGAGCCAAACGCTAGAACAGCTATGATACACGAGCCTACTATAAATGGATGGGGTTCTGGTTTCTCGGGATATGATCATAGAGGCCGGGGTAATAGGTTTATACCCCGGATGGGAAACGACCAGTCTTTGATACGCCCAAATACCCCACAACCTATTTGGAATACAACAGCCAGTGGATTGGGCCAGGTGGCTACCCCCTTTGATTGGGGATTTGGAATGGGGAACAGGTATGGCCCCTTATCCGACCTAAATAACTGTGATTGACTTAAGGTCGGAATTGATCCAGCAAGTGACGCTTTGAATATGCCATCATCCAAGAGTGGTCAACATAGCATTGTCCAAGACCCCAGTGAGCCCATCCATAAGGAAGTGTTAGAGAGCCAAGTGACGTTAAACTGTGACCATCTTTCTATACTAAATCGGCTGGAGGCCTGTGCAAATCAGAGCCTGGTCAGCGATAATACACAGAGTCTTTCTGAAGTGGGAATAAATGAGGGGATACAATCGCCACGAATAGTTGAAGGGGATCTGGCGGGGGTCCAAGAACTTAAGAAACCCACTGATTCCTGCAAGATCATAAGCTGGAATGTAGCAGGCTTAAATGCAAAACGACAGGATAAGGCTTGGTCGAGCTTTGTTTTAAACCATCACATTATTGCTCTGCAAGAAACCTGGGACACATCCGCCAACCTCTGGTGGGATGGGTTCACTAGTTTCAACAAACCTGCTGTCCCTAGTCGTATGGGAAGAGCCAAAGGTGGCCTGGTAATCTTGTTCTCCTTAGACTTAAAAGGAAGTTACAGGCAGATCAGCACTGATTCGCACAACATTCTAATGGTTGAAAGGGTGATTAATAACACTAGCAGGACCATATACGTAAACTTCTATAATTCAGGGAATAGTGACTATAGAGGTTGCAACGTTGCTAACTAAGATAGCATTTTAAACACAGTATGCCAGAATATCAAGTTTGCTTTTGAGTTTATTTTATTAGGCGATTTTAATATTCATTTGTGTAACCTAGCCTGTAAGGGAAGTAGTGACAAGGATGATGGTGATGCGGGTCCACAGGGACCCCACTTTGAACATTCCACAGAGGGGCAGGAGTTAAAAGAATTACTCGCTAACTATGACCTGCATGAACCTGACTGGGGTCTGAGAATGCCAACTTTGATTGGCGCCCAACATGGCACAGTAATAGATTACATCTTTGTTTCACAAGGCATTCTAAACCGGACTATGGATTATCGCACAGTTCTAACACATTTTAGTGACCATAACCCGGTAGTACTCGAAGTGGCCTGGGGAGCCCAGATGGGAGTGCCCCCAATAACAGTAAAACTTGCACACCCCCTGAGGACCACTGATCAAGATAGGCGAGTGAAATGGGCTAAAGTGATCCTGGAAAAATTTTATGCAAAAAACTTTCCTAAAATCAAAGATAAGGTAGAGATCTGTAAAAAATCTTGCGCTCAAAGCAAAGAAATAGTAGAGGCATATGAGGCAATATGCGGCCAGGTGTCAAAGGATCTTTTAGTCAAGCCAAAAAAGGGAACCCCTGGAAATAAGCGCTGTTTCTCTCTTTTACTGTCTCTCTCTCTCTCTCCACCAGTCTTCCTTTTCTTTTCTCTCTCTTTCCATACATCCTTCTCTCTCACTTACTTCTTTTTCCTTTCTCTTAAAATGCTTCTTTTTCCATCACTCCCCTTCCCTCACCCTTATATCCCTTCTGTCACTGTCACTGCCCTTCATTCAATCTGAGTCCTCTTCTTCCACTTCATGTTCTCTTCTCTCTGCATCACTCTCATTCCATTTCTCCTGCACCCATTCCCTCACTCTCCCTCATACTCTTTCGCTCACTCCATCCGTCAATCCCCTTCCCTTATTCCCCATACCTCAATCCCTTTTGGTAACTCTCATTCCTTTAGTCTCTCACTCCTTTCACCTCATTTCTCTCTCCCTCTCTCCCTCTGTCTCACTCAGTCTAACCACTTAATTTCCTGTCAGTCACTTCCTCTCTCTCTCTTTCTCTCTCACTCTCTCCCTCTGTGTTTCCCCCTCAACCTTTCTTTCTTTCCCTTTCTGTTTTTTCACTTCTACTTTCTTTTGTATTATGAAATATATATTAGAACTCAATGTGTTCTTGTCTTCCACAGATACTATATTTATATAAAAATATTCTATTAAGTTGTCAATATTTATAAGGTAAGTATAACAAACTTCACTCTCTTACTTCTCTTTTTCTCTTTCCCATTCTTTAATCTCTCTCTTACTCCCCTTCCTCTACTCATCTTAGCTGTTCTCATTCTCATTACTGCCCTTCATTCACTTTTACAGTCTTTCTGTCACTATCAGTACTCTATCAACAAAGGGGGGAACAGTGGGCGGACTATATTTAACTGGGTCCAGTGTACATGTCCGAAAGACTAGTAACACAAGAAGAGTACAAAGTTCCCCGATGAGAGTGTGAAATACACGTGAGTGTAAATGCGTGAGTAGCGTAGAAGATGGTGAAAAGGGAGGGGGGATTCCCTTTTTGGAACTAAAACCCTCACACACCCAGCAAGCTAGGTGTCATGCTTCATCATATGGGTTCTGCTTCTCGTCAGACTGGCGCTGCAATGTCTGACGGGCACCCACGAAGGGGCTCTTTATCGGAGACTTCATGTTCTCCTCACTGTGCAACAGTCCCATTCCCTTTCTCTTGCTTCCATTCCCTCACTCACCCTCACTCTCTTTCACTTACTCCATCTGACAATACTCTTCCCGTATTCCCCTTTCCTCATTCCCTTTTGCTAACTCTCATTCCTTTAGTCTCTCACTCCCCTTCACTCCTTTTCTCTCTCCCTCTCTCCCTCTATCTCACTCAGTCTAACCACCTCACTCCCTCTCAGTCACTTGTTCTCCCTCTCTTTCTCTCTCACTCTCTCTCGCTCTTTCTCTCCCTCACCCTTCCTGTATTTCTCTTTCAGTTTCCTTCACTCCTACTTTATCCCCCAGTCCCCTTTCCTCTCTCTTAATCTCCTTCCTTCTCTCTCATTCCCCTTTAGTCACCCTCATACCCATTCTCTCACTGTTACTGCCTTCCACTTGCCCTCAGTACTTTTTCCTTCCCTCACTCCTCTTCCTTCACTCCTCTTTCCTCACTCCCTCACTCCATCTCACTTACTCCCCTTTGTTTATCCCTTTCTCCCTCTGCACTTTATCCTATCTGTATTTCTCACCCCTTCACTTTCCTGCTCCCTTTTCCTCACTCCCCCTGCTTCTCTCACTCCCCTTCCCTCACTCTTCTTCCTTTACTCCTCTTTCGTCACTCCGTCACTCCTTCTCTGTTATTCCCCTACGTTCACTGCCTCCCTCACTATTGTTTCATCCATGTTTCTCTCCCTGTCTTCTTATGTCTCACACATTATAACTGCCTCACTCCTTCTCAGTTCCTTGCTCTCTGTCTCTCTCACTCTCTCCCTCTGTCTCCCTTACCCTTGATCTCCTTAACCTCTCTGTTTCTACCACTCCTCCTCTCTCCATCACTCACTTTCCCTCTGTGTTAATTTTTTACCTTCTTCGTCATTCCGCTTCACTCACCTTCATACCCCCTCCCTAACTATCACTATCCTTTACTCATAGTCACTCCCCTTCCCCCACTTCACTTCCTCCTGTCTGTATCTCACACCCCTTCTCTTTTTCACATTCTTTTCCTCACTCTTCCTCACTCTCCTTCCCTCATTGAAATCCTGACTCCCCTTATCTCACTCCAGTTTCCTAACTCCCTCCATCCCCTCACTCCACTTCTCTCTCCCTCACTCCCCATCTCTCACTTTCCCTTACCCCCCTTTTCTTATCCTCATACCCCTTCTCTCACCATCACTCCAGTTCTTTTACTTTTAATCCCTTTACCCTGCTCTACTTCTTCCTCTTCGTCTCTTACTCCCCTTTCCTGTCTCCGTCCCCTGCTCCCCTTTTCTCACTCCCCCTCCCTCACTCTCCTTTACTTACTGCCATTACCTTACTCTTTCACTCCACTTACCTCTATCCCCTACCCTTAGTCCTCTTTTTTCAGTCACTCTTTGACTCCCCTTTCCTCCCTCTTCATTCTCCCCTTTTCTCACTCATTCTCTCCTCTTCACTCAGTCATTTCAGTCATTCATTTATACACTACACATTCATTCCAAAAAATTATGACACAGTATATTAGAAATATAGCTCTTCTTGGAGAAGTGAAGTTAATTCTGAAAAGAACTGGTGTTTTTTGTCTTTTTTTGTAGTTTTTTTGTAGTTATTTAATAATTTTATATCTTTTTTTGATTTTGTTGAACATAAAGAAAAACAGGTAACAAACAATTGTTCAACTGGAACAAGAATAATAAAAGAAAAAAATTATCTCCTGGAGCATGTGTGCTGCTCAATCTTCTTTTCTATTAAATTAACACTGTGTTCACCAAAACACAGTATCTCGTAGCACATGTTGCAACGTATATGAACATTCTTAACCAATGGCCGGATATCCAAAGCTCTTGATGTTGGAGAAGCTCCTGCCGAAGATGTGCTGTGCCCAGCAGGTGCAGGGTTGTCTGTAAGGGCTCGAGTAGATACCCGAGCATAGTTTACTGGATGGACATTCTTTACATGTCGTACCATGGTATGGATACTAAAGGAATAATGTTTTTTAGGTTCCCCTCTAGATAAAACAGAGCCACAAATGTTACATGTGACCTTGGGGGCATTCACTTTTTTTTGCCCCTCTGGGAAAGAAAAAAATTGCCAAATAAAAGAGTCTTTCTTTTTCTGCTTTGGAGGTTCCACAACAAAGGTCTCCACCTCACTGTCTGAAGAAGACTGCTGTTCTGCCATGTTGAAAATGGATTGGAGCACGATGTTTCTTCAGGTCCTTCTCCCAACAAAGTAAAAGAGATAGTGAGGGAAGTGGGTGGGGTGTTTGAAGATTCTGGAACAGAAACTACTATGAACCAATCAAAAGTGTTGTTTTCAAGTCACATGACTTTACGTACGCGCAACATGCTCGCACACATGCGCGCACGGTGCACGCACGCGTCGCAAATGAATGACATTTTACCCGATTTTCGTAAATGCTTTTAAAAACGTGAAAAGGAGGCAGGGAAGAGACTCCCTGACCCCCTATGCCTTCTCAGGGGGTCCCTAAAGGACCCCGAAGGTAAAAAAATATATATATATTTTTTTTTAAATCGCGAGGTGCGCGCACGTTGCTCGCACCCTCGAGGCAGTAGTGAGTGAAACACAAAAGTTGGTAACATGAAAAGGGGGAAGGGTAGAGACTTCCTAACCCCCTAGGCCTTCTCAGTGGGTCCCTAAAGGACCCCGAAGGGCAAAATATTTTTTTATTTTTTTTAAATTGCGAGGTGCGCGCACGTTGCGCGCACGTTGGAAAAAACTGAATAAATAAATAATTAACATATTTTACTGTTTATATGTTGATTGAAGATGTCGACTATACTGTTCAACTTTATCCAAACCCAAAAAAATTGCTGAGCCATTGCATATTACAGGATACAGTCAATGTATTACTATATATATAGGTAGTTTGTTGAAAAATAAATTTATAAAAATATAATGATTGATACAGAAATTAGCATTTTAAAAACCTTTGAAATTCACTTAAAAACCATAGGTTTCGCACATGTTATGGTTAGGAATTAGCATTTAAAAAACCTTGCAAATTCACTGAAAAAAACATAGGTTTCACACACGTTATAGTTAGGAATTAGCATTTAAAAAACTTTGCAAATTCAGTGAAAAACCCATAGGTTTCACACACGTGATAGTTAGGAATTAGCATTTAAAAAACCTTGCAAATTCACAGAAAAAACCATAGGTTCCACACATGTTATAGTAGAATAGAAATTCCCCCGTTATAGTTAGCTCAGCTAACTATAACTTGCACGCGCAATGCACTGCTGATGACGTCACATATTACATCACTCATGACATGGTCAGTGACATCACTCATGACATCACTGATGACATCTCAAATGACATCACTGATGGCATCATCTTTGTGAAAGAGTGGCACACCTCCTTTTACCCTAATATAACCGTTGATACACACATTCAAAAATAGAAACTAACATTTTCAAAATAATCGAGATAACAATACCAGCTAGAACAACCTATTCAGTAATTTTAAAATCTACAAACACATCCACTCATTCACCAACAGTTCTATATAGTCACTCATACATGTACTCACTCATCATATGTACTCATACACCTTAAAGCCTAGCAGTACCTGCAACGGAGAGTTGAGGAGAAGGAGAGCGCCACAGGAGGAGCGTTAACGGGCGCACACTGCCAGAGACCGCCATCACCAGGCACGCCACCGCCGCACCGGGACTCCAAATCCCAGCAGTCCTAGCGGCGGCGGCGCGTTCCCTGACGCGACTTTAAGGCGCCAGGAGGGGCGATAAATTGAGAACGCCCTCGGTGGAGCGGGGGGAGGTAAAGCCTAGCAGTACCTGCAACGGAGAGTTGAGGAGAAGGAGAGCGCCACAGGAGGAGCGTTAACGGGCGCACACTGCCAGAGACCGCCATCACCAGGCACTCCACCGCCGCACCGGGACTCCAAATCCCAGCAGTCCTAGTGGCGGCGGCGCGTTCCCTGACGCGACTTCAAGGCGCCAGGAGGGGCGATAAATTGAGAACGCCCTCGGTAGAGCGGGGGGAGGTAAAGCCTAGCAGTACCTGCAACGGAGAGTTGAGGAGAAGGAGAGCGCCACAGGAGGAGCGTTAACGGGCGCACACTGCCAGAGACCGCCATCACCAGGCACGCCACCGCCGCACCGGGACTCCAAATCCCAGCAGTCCTAGCGGCGGCGGCGCGTTCCCTGACGCGACTTCAAGGCGCCAGGAGGGGCGATAAATTGAGAACGCCCTCGGTGGAGCGGGGGGAGGTAAAGCCTAGCAGTACCTGCAACGGAGAGTTGAGGAGAAGGAGAGAGACACAGGAGGAGCGTTAACGGGCGCACACTGCCAGAGACCGCCATCACCAGGCACGCCACCGCCGCACCGGGACTCCAAATCCCAGCAGTCCTAGCGGCGGCGGCGCGTTCCCTGACGCGACTTCAAGGCGCCAGGAGGGGCGATAAATTGAGAACGCCGTCGGTGGAGTGGGGGGAGGTAAAGCCTAGCAGTACCTGCAACGGAGAGTTGAGGAGAAGGAGAGCGCCACAGGAGGAGCGTTAACGGGCGCACACTGCCAGAGACCGCCATCACCAGGCATGCCACCGCCGCACCGGGACTCCAAATCACAGCAGTCCTAGCGGCGGCGGCGCGTTCCCTGACGCGACTTCAAGGCGCCAGGAGGGGCGATAAATTGAGAACGCCCTCAGCTCCGCGGGACGCGAGCGGGACGCCCGGGGCTAAGCCCGGGCAAAGCGCGGGCCCTCTGTGGCCCTCAGAGGCACGAGAAGGCCAGGCTAGGTCACCCCCCTGACAACAGCTGCTTCGAGATGTAAAGGTACTGTACTCGTTGATTTGTACTCTAGCACATGCCTAAGTGCTGATTTGAACTGATTTAAAAAGCGTTATCGTTGCATGATAGTCACATCCCATCGTCCTGCTAATATTGTTCGAATCCATCGGAGTCAACACTCTGAAAACCGTTCAGCCATCTGATAGCCTTTAAAAGTCTGTAGTAAATATGGGGAAGAAATTGGTACCTGCAGCCACTGAGCCACTTAATACTTTAGATTCTTATTTAGTACAAGTGGTCAGCAAGATTAACAATGAGAGAAGGCAATCTCTAGGCTTGAGCCAATCGCCAATCTTGCCCCCAGAAAGCCCTTCCACAGGTGCTCTAAGCATAGTGATGCCTGACATACCGCTAGAAAACCCTTCTATAAATATATCAGATCCTAATTCACAAGATAATGGCAATGAGGACGAAGACTCAGATCCACCAGCAGATTTGTCAGCTAACGTCGTCTCTGATTCCAATCATCAGATAGATATAGTGGATGAAGTCCTATCACCCCTGCTGCCTGTACCATGGGCAGTGAGAACCTGTAGAAAATTTCAGGCAAAGCGGGGGGGAAACAGCAAGGTAGGAAAAAGTTGGCTACACCACCACTAAGACGCGAAGGGAAAAATGTGGAGCTTGATGATGACGCGGAGTCAAGACGCATTATTGATGATGACCTATTTAATAGGATACAAGATATGATAGACATTAAAATCAGGACAATTATTAAGCCTCTGATCGGGAAACTGGACAAATTAACTTCCGAGGTTAAAAAGTTGGGCGGGGTACATAGCAAGCTGACTGAAGAGGTGGAGAATCTATCTACTCTTGTCACAAAACTGGTGGCCACGGATGTGGAGGTCACCCCAACGGAAAGCTTATTACAGACCATCCCACAAGGGCAGCCACTACCATCTCCATTATTACCTGCACTTAGCCAGGAAGTAGCAGGAGATTTCTCCACCATCCCAACTGCTGCCTCAGCAGGATTGCAACAAGAGGATGACTCAGCCCAATTCATTTTGGAAGCCTCACCAGTTGTACTCGTATTGGCAAACGTCCCTGCTCTATCACAAGGTAAAACAGAGTCCAACCAAGGTCTAAAGGACAAAGTGCTACATTGGCTCACCAATAATATGCATATGGCATATCAAGGGTCTGATAAACTAGCAGGGGATATCGTCATGACTAGGAGGGTATCATGGATTGGGAACAAGCCAAAAAAGTTTAAGGGGGACTGTGTAATCTTAAACTTTGCCAATGCGGAGGTTCTCCCAAACATTTTGTCCAATATCTTCCCACCCCAACGACGAAGTGGTTCCATAATCCCCCTCACCCTAAAATTCTTTTATAGCGAGATCCAGCTTGCTACCTTCCCCAATATCCCCAGATCTAAGAGATTCACAAACACTATTAGCTGGGGAGGGGATATTAGACCTCGATATACCAATGATCGTTTCCAGCCCATGACCAATTTCGAGACAGGAAGATTCAACTACCCGATTGAGCCAAACGCTAGAACAGCTATGATACACGAGCCTACTATAAATGGATGGGGTTCTGGTTTCTCGGGATATGATCATAGAGGCCGGGGTAATAGGTTTATACCCCGGATGGGAAACGACCAGTCTTTGATACGCCCAAATACCCCACAACCTATGTGGAATACAACAGCCAGTGGATGGGGCCAGGTGGCTACCCCCTTTGATTGGGGATTTGGAATGGGGAACAGGTATGGCCCCTTATCCGACCTAAATAACTGTGATTGACTTAAGGTCGGAATTGATCCAGCAAGTGCCGCTTTGAATATGCCATCATCCAAGAGTGGTCAACATAGCATTGTCCAAGACCCCAGTGAGCCCATCCATAAGGAAGTGTTAGAGAGCCAAGTGACGTTAAACTGTGACCATCTTTCTATACTAAATCGGCTGGAGGCCTGTGCAAATCAGAGCCTGGTCAGCGATAATACACAGAGTCTTTCTGAAGTGGGAATAAATGAGGGGATACAATCGCCACGAATAGTTGAAGGGGATCTGGCGGGGGTCCAAGAACTTAAGAAACCCACTGATTCCTGCAAGATCATAAGCTGGAATGTAGCAGGCTTAAATGCAAAACGACAGGATAAGGCTTGGTCGAGCTTTGTTTTAAACCATCACATTATTGCTCTGCAAGAAACCTGGGACACATCCGCCAACCTCTGGTGGGATGGGTTCACTAGTTTCAACAAACCTGCTGTCCCTAGTCGTATGGGAAGAGCCAAAGGTGGCCTGGTAATCTTGTTCTCCTTAGACTTAAAAGGAAGTTACAGGCAGATCAGCACTGATTCGCACAACATTCTAATGGTTGAAAGGGTGATTAATAACACTAGCAGGACCATATACGTAAACTTCTATAATTCAGGGAATAGTGACTATAGAGGTTGCAACGTTGCTAACTTAGATAGCATTTTAAACACAGTATGCCAGAATATCAAGTTTGCTTTTGAGTTTATTTTATTAGGCGATTTTAATATTCATTTGTGTAACCTAGCCTGTAAGGGAAGTAGTGACAAGGATGATGGTGATGCGGGTCCACAGGGACCCCACTTTGAACATTCCACAGAGGGGCAGGAGTTAAAAGAATTACTCGCTAACTATGACCTGCATGAACCTGACTGGGGTCTGAGAATGCCAACTTTTATTGGCGCCCAACATGGCACAGTAATAGATTACATCTTTGTTTCACAAGGCATTCTAAACCGGACTATGGATTATCGCACAGTTCTAACACATTTTAGTGACCATAACCCGGTAGTACTCGAAGTGGCCTGGGGAGCCCAGATGGGAGTGCCCCCAATAACAGTAAAACTTGCACACCCCCTGAGGACCACTGATCAAGATAGGCGAGTGAAATGGGCTAAAGTGATCCTGGAAAAATTTTATGCAAAAAACTTTCCTAAAATCAAAGATAAGGTAGAGATCTGTAAAAAATCTTGCGCTCAAAGCAAAGAAATAGTAGAGGCATATGAGGCAATATGCGGCCAGGTGTCAAAGGATCTTTTAGTCAAGCCAAAAAAGGGAACCCCTGGAAATAAGCGCTGGTTTGACTCTGCATGCTCAAAAGCCCACAGATCACTGCTGGTAGCCCTAAAAAACATTTCTAGGGTAAAAGATGATATTTCCAGATTAAGGAAAAACTACAAGGCAGCCATAAAGAATCGTAAGGACACCATCAAACGCGAAACATGGGAAAATCTCCTTTCAGCGGCAGTGCTGAAGGACAGTAGGAGATTTTGGGAGATTATTAAACAGCCTTTATTCTCAGAAGATAAAAACGAACCCATGGACTGCGTGAATACCGATGAAAAATGGCTGTCTCATTTTAAAAATGTCTACGGGGGCGAGGACGAAGAAATCAAAGATGTCCCGCTGGTCATTGCAGCCGTACACCCTATCATCTTAAACCCCCAAGAAGTGGAAAAAGCTTTATTGGCTACTACAAAGCACAAGGCACCCGGCCCTGACGGCGTCCCTGCTGACTTCTTTATGTACTCACCAAAACTGTGGTTGGAGGTTTTGACAAATGTGTTTAATGCAGCTAATGGGAACCCAGCCCCTGCCTCATGGGCCACATCCACCATTGTTCCTATTTTCAAAAACAAAGGCCAGCGGGATGATCCCGCCTGTTATAGGCCTATATCCCTCTTGGACTCAACCATAAAAATCTTGGGTAGAGTCCTTCTATTCAGATTGAGGGAGAATGTTGAGAGTTGTGGCGGGCTGTCCGAAATACAATACGGCTTTAGAGAAAGAAAAGGGACCATTAAACAGTGCATTAATTTGTATTTGCTTATTTCCAAATACACTGTGGCCAAGGAGGGGTCCGTGTTTCTTGCATTCATGGATCTCTCCTCGGCTTTTGACTTGGTCAATAGGTCAAAACTGTGGTTGATCTTGTTGGAGATGGGCATTGATGAAGCCTTGGTTGCGTTCATGGCCACTCTGCACCAGGAGCTCTTTGCAGCTGTGCGCGTAACAAATGATGGTAGACGTACCCCACTGTTTAAATCTTCAAAGGGGGTACGGCAAGGTTGTATACTAGCCCCCTTGCTCTTTACCATCTACATCAATGGTCTGGATGCACACCTGCGGGGGCAGGAAGCTGACGTCCCGTATGCAGGAGGCGCCCAAATCCCGGCACTTCTGTATGCGGATGATGCCGTGCTGATCGCTCGTACTGGTGTTGGCCTTCAGCATCTTTTGGACGCCTTCGGTTCATTTATGGAAAATTTGGACCTTAAGGTAAATGTCTCCAAGTCACATACAATGGTAATGGGGCGTGAGTGCAATAAAAAAAGACATAAAACATTTTTTTGCAGGGGGGACCTTGTCTCAAAGGTATCCACATTTCCCTATTTAGGTGTATTGTTTGACCAGAAAGGATCTTTGGGCCCACAGATAAGAGCAAAGAGGCTGGCTGTAATTAGATCGTCTTCAGCTCTCTTGGGTTTCGCTGTTAAGATAGGGGCCAGGCCTATGGAAGCCCTCTTAAAAATCTATAAGTGTAAACCTGTGGCCATTGCGCTATATGGTTCCGCTTTGTGGGGGTATGCAAATCTAGACCTAATACAGAGAGCAGAGAATAGATTTATCAGAACCCTGCTTTCTGTACCGCAGTCAACCCCAACTTACTCTATCCACAAAGAGGTGGGCTTACCTTATCTGTCAGACACACTGAGTTTGTCCCCTCTGATTCTGTGGCTGAAAATGTGGTTGAACGAAGATCTTCCCTTGAACCACAAAATTTTGCACGATGTTTTATCTCTGGACAAATATAGCAATATTCCATGGCTGCCCTATTTAGCTAAAACATTCACAGATCTGGGTCGTCCGGAGCTTTTTTCATTCCCAGAGAAAATTAAGGCACATGATATTGCCTTTATAAAAAAGTCATTTAGGGAAAGGAAGGAAGCATGCCGTGAGGAATATGAATTGCTGAAACCATCGGTAAGGGAACATAGCCTCCTGGTTAGCTCATCCTCACTTGCATCTTATCTTAGTTTTGTTACACTCCCTTATCACAGGTTTTTATTAACTAAGTTTAGATTTAATTTGTTACATTTTCACCTAGGTTCTTTTAAGAGTTGGCAGAAGCCAGATCTAGCCCCTCCCTGTAGTTGTGACCAGTTTTCTGTGCAGGATACAATGCATTTTGTCATGTTTTGTGGTTTGTACTTAGAGCAGAGGAAAAAATATTTGTTTCCCATCTTGAAAGAGGCCGGCTTCACACAGGTGCGACCGGCTCTGCTCTTTTTACAATTAATGCCTAATCCCCGCATTACTTTCTGCATTGCTAATTTTCTGGTAGCCGCTGCAAGGGCGAAAGCTGTCGGCCAAACTTCGCCTTAAAGCAAATGTTTTATTACGTACATTTACTTCTGAATGAAATACTTTTTTTAACTATGTATAAAACTTTTTAAACTGTATATTTATATTATCGTTCTTTAGGAAAATGTAGGAAAAAGCTTTGCATGTAATTTTTTTATTGTTTTTTGTTTCTTTGTATGACTTTGAATAAGTCGAATAAAGATATTCTGACTACTCATACACCTATACATCCTGTTACACACTACTACTCATTCATATAGTTACTCACACACATATTCACACATGCAAATAAACTATCAAAAATCCATTTACTTGATTATACTGCTATATACACACCACTACACTTACTTCTACAGAAACGTACACTTATTTACTCTCTTGAACAATCACTTATAGAAACACAGACTTATTTATACAGGAACTCTTACAAACTCTCACTCTCACATATACTCAATTATATACATCAATACTCACATAAACTAGTTTAAAACATATGTAGTTACTCATAAAGACACTATTGAGATACTCATTCACTTACTAGCACACCCATACACACACTCATTCACCTGTACAGTCCTGCATACATGCTGTCTTCACAAGACTTACAATCAGTGAGTCACTCATTCATGCATCTATGTGGTAAGTAATACCCCCACCAAACCATACACACACTCATACTGATACTCAAAAAAACAACTAATAACCCATAACTACACTCATATAGCTACTCATCAACCCATGCAGCCACTTATATAAAAAGTGAGACGCTGATACAGATATTTAAATATTTAAACATTACTCGTTAATACATGTATTTATTTATTTATTTATTTATTTATTTAGTATTTTGTAGAGCGCACAGCTACCTCCAACGGAGGTGTCCCGGCGCTGAAGACATTATCTCAGGAGGGTCGGGGGAGAGTGAAGAGTGAGGAGGGTTTAGATCTGGGAAAAGAACCAGGGGCCAGATGTAGGTAGGTCGGTAACGGCCGAAAATCGGTATTTTCGGCCGTTACCGACCGGTAAATCAGAATTGGTATGTAGGGCCCAGAATTTTACAGATTCGGTAAATTTACCGATCGGTAAATTTACCGAATCTGTAAAATACCGAATCGGTATTTTTACAGATTCGGTAATAATGAGATGTAGGTGGGACTCTTCTGAGTCCCACAAGCCTTACAGAATCGGTATTTTACCATCAAATATATTTGATGGTAAAATACCGATTCCGGTGTGCATGCACATGTGTGCATGCACACCTGTGCCATATGACAGGCAGACCTGCCCTTAGGGCAGATATGCCTGCCACATAGCCCCTGAACCTTTTTTGGGGGTGCTAGAGGGTGTCAAAGTGACACCCCCTGCACCCTTGTCAAAATCGGTATTTACCGATTCGGTAAAAAACACATCTGGATGGACCTACATGTCCACCCTTCATATTTACCGATTCTTAATTACCGAATCGGTAAAATTCGGTAATTAAGAATCGGTAAATAAGTTTTACCTACATCGGGCCCCAGAGCCTGTATGTAGGTGCTCCATCCTACCTCATTAACCAACTACAGAGAGTGCAGAACGCAGCAGCTAGGCTGATTTATAACATTCCTTATCGTCACTCCATTTCACCCCACCTAATCAAACTCCACTGGCTCCCAATAAGACTATGCATCCAATTCAAAGCCTTAACTCTGGCTTTCAGAGCCCTCAATGACCGAGGCCCTACATATCTACGGCGCAGAATGAAGTTTTCACAGGCACCACGTAACCTCAGATCCAACCATCTCCGCCTCATGATATGCCCCCGTTTTCGTCTTGCCAGCACGGGAGGAAGGGCCCTTGCAGTTGTCACTTCCAAACTCTGGAATCAGCTGCCTGTTCCGAAGAAAACTAAAGACCTATTAGCGTAGTCTAGGTGGGAAGTAATCAGGGCATGAACTACTGTTTTTGGAGAGTCTAGTGGTAGGTAGGGGATGATTTTTTTTAACATTCGTAGCTTCCCGAAGCAGGCAGAGGTAACTTTGCTGATTTGGGTTTTACAGGAGAGAGAGGTGTCGAATTGAAAGCCTAGGTTTCGGGCGGCTAGGACTGGTACTGGGGAGGGTTGAGTTCGGTCGGCCACCAGATATTAGGAGGTAAGGGTGATTCCTGATTAAGAAATAAGACTTCAGTCTTATCAGTATTGAGCTTTAAGTTGTTTTCAGACATCCATGAGGCGATCTTCAGCATGCAATGGCGAAAGTTGTCGAAAGATTTTTCAGTGTGGTTTTTGAAGGAGAACACCAGTTGGGTGTCGTCGGCGTAGAAGGTAACTTTGACGCCACAGGATTTGACAACTTTTGCCAGTGGCTTGAGGTACACATTGAAGAGGAGCGGGCTAAGGGAGGAGCCCTGTGGAACTCCCCACTCCCCTTGGCAGAGAGAAAAGATCCCAGCATCACTTGTTGGGTTCTGTTTGTGAGAAATGATTTTACCCATAAGAGGGGAGGCCCGCCGATACCTATCTCTTGCAGGCGAGTCAGTAATTTGTCATGCGAGATGGTATCGAATGCAGTGGATAGGTCGAGGAGGACCAGCATGGCCTCCTCTCCCGTATCCGTGCATTCACGGATTGACTCGGATACTTCAAGTAGCGCTGACCCGGTACTATAGTCCGGTCTGAAGCCTGATTGGGTATCATGAAACAAGGAGTTTGATTCGAGGTAGCTCGATAGTTGTAATTGAACAGCTTTCTCGAGTACTTTGGCGGGTTTGGGCAGAAGTGAGATCGGTTGGTAGTTGCTTAGACAATGAGGGTCTATGCCTGCTTTTTTTTTTATTGGGATTAGCAATGCGTGTTTCCAGGCAGAGGGGACAACACTAGTAGTTAAGGAGGAGTTCCAGATTTCGAGTAGGGGGTTATTGATTACGGAGGCAATTTCATTTAAGATTAGGGCTGGGGCAGGATCCAAAGGAGAGCCTGATTTGCATTCCAAAAATAATTTCATGGCATGTTCCTTAGTAAGTGGTTGGAATGCTGTGAAAGCATATTTGTAGTTCGTGTCAAGGTCTTCAGTACTGTATTCACTAAGATACAATTAATAAGTCACTTATACAATCTTTATTCTTTATTCTTTATTCTTTATTCTTTATTTCGGCCAATTGGCCATAAAAGACACACAAATATACATGCATAAAACAGAGGATCATAGCAATATACATACATCAATACTTTTAAAAACAATTAATTTTTAAAAATCAGTACGAAATTAATTTTTCACCAGCCTCTTTAAAACATATTTCATTTAGCAGCAAAGGATAAGCTTTTAAAGGAGTCCTACTCAAAGCATCCGGCCAATTTTCCTACGAACAAAATACACAGAATAGAGGAACCTACTAACACTGAATACAATAAACTGGGCAGTGTTAGTTTTTAAGATCCTATACGCTGTAAGACAAGATCTAGTTCCTAAGAGTGCACACATAGGTTTTAGCCATCTTTTTCGGGCTTTTGAGTACGCGTTGCATATAAACAACATGTGTACCTCGTTCTCCATACAAAAGGCTGAGCACATAGGACATCTCCCACTTTTGCTGTTCAGACATTCCAATTTGTTCTTTGACCAACGTTCTATATTGAAGTTCAACATAAGATTCCCATACCTAAATTTCAGAAAAAGAGACTTCGCCATAGGGGGCTCTATTTCATCCAGAAAGGATTCAAAACAGGGTTCGTCTTTAAAGGATAAGAAATCTTGTATTAGGGTCGCAGTTCTGCTGTCATGTGTAAGCCTATTATTCATGTAAGACCAAAAGGCTTTCTTTACTATGGACTTGGCGTAAGGTGGTAAATTCTCAGGATTTTCCCACAACGAATACAAGCCCAACATTGTGAGCCATTTTCTAATATGCCCAAACCATAGAATGGAGTTAAAGGAGTCCAAATTCAGTAACTCTCGAAGACCATTCCTGTAATCTAACAATTCTGGGGTAGACCAAATCCTTATCCAGAACATTAGTGGTCTAATGATGGTCAGGTAATCAGTTCGTTTAAAATTCAGATCTAATAGGAGGGGAATTAGTGGTGTGCTAGTGGGAACCCTTACAATTGTTCTCATGAATTTTTTATCCAGACCTTTGAAGCTCTCCCCGGCCCAAGGACCCCATATCTCAGCCCCATATAGCGCGGCAGATTGGATTTTAAATTTAAAAAGTTCTAGTACGGGGGTTACGCTCTTGCTTGTGCTGGCATTCAATTTATTAATTATTGGTTTGGCATTGTGGGCGTATGACACCTTGCTTTTCTCGATTTGGGCCTTCCATGTTAGTTTTGAATCGAGTACTACCCCCAGATAGGAAAAATTGTCCACAGTTCCTAAAGTTTGGCCATTCAGGATCAAGTTCCCTCTGTCCGGTCTACTAGGATTCAATGCCATACATTTAGTTTTGTCAACGTTTATTTCTAGTCCTTTGGTCACACAGTAGCTGCTAAAGGAATTTAAGAGTGCCTGGAGCCCCTTCTTGGTTTGGGATATTAAGATGGTATCATCCGCGAAGAGCAACGCGGGCGCCCTCTCTCCATTAAGCTGTGGTGAATCATTGCTACAACCATTCAGGTGATCAGGGACATCATTGACAAATATAGAAAAAAGAGTGGGGGCCAAGACGCATCCTTGCCGGACACCACGCTCGATTGGAATATATTTAGCGTCAGCTCACCATTTGGACCCCATCTAATGTTTGCATAGTTTCTAGCGTGCAACTCAATTATTTGAACCAGAAGACTCCCTGGCAGACCGGCTTCATTTAGGGATCTCCAGAGCAGGTTGCGAGGGACAAGGTCAAATGCCGCTCTCAGATCTACGAAAGCTACATACAAATGACCTTTCCTTATGTGCACGTATTTCCAATATATACAACAAAATCTGAAGACCTGATCTATGGTACTGATCTTGCTCCTAAAGCCTGCTTGAAATTTATAGAGTATAGCTGACTCCTCCAGCCAATCATTTATCCGGAATAATAAAGGTTTGGCATAGAGTTTTTGCAGGATGTCCATTAAACTAATAGGCCTGTAATTTGAAGGAACAGATCTATTCCCCTTTTTAAATATTAAGACAACTTCTGCTGCACGCCAACTATCGGGAAACTCACAATTTTTGGACAAAGCATTAAACAAACGATTTATATAAGGAGCCCAAACTTCAATTTCGTGCTTGTAAAGGTCGCCGGAAATTTTATCGGGGCCAGGAGCTTTACTATTTTTCAGTTCATTAATCGCCCTTTTCGTTTCATCCAGAGTGAAATCAAGACATTCAGAAGGTGGGAGTAGCCATGGAATCTCATCGACACCACTATCATATTGTTTGTACAGAGATGTAAAATGTGACACCCATGTCAATTCATCTAGGAACATGTCTTTCACAGCTCTTCCTGCATGCCCCCCATTTGCAACCAACCTCCAAAAGCCAACATTATCATTCAATTTTGCTGCAGTCAACATGTCAGCCCAGATCGACTCTTCCCATAATTTTTTCGAGGTTTTTTGAACATGCTTATACTCTCCCCTTGCTAGTCTGACATCTTCTTTTGGGTTGTTTTTAATAGCATTAAAGAGCTTTCTCTTAGCCATCCTGTATGAGTGGTCATACCAGAGTTTCTCGTGGCATCCCACTCGTACATTTTGTTGCTTCTTCATATGCATTTTAGACATATAAGTTCTTAGTTCATTAAAAAATACCTTGTGTAGTTCAACAAAATGATCATATTGGTCAGGTGAGAAGGGTTGTTCAACTATAGGCGCGAACATCGTGCCAAAAAGTAAGTAGACCGATGCTAAAATCTTATCTTCAGATAAGATATGTGGCCATTTTAGGGCACGTCTATTGTTATTAATATGTACCTGTTCGCACAATTTATCAGTAGCATTCTCAGTCGATATAGGTACAGGGATGTCGCTGAGCATGTGTGCATCAATATAGAGTTCCAAAGGATAGTGGTCACTTTCATCCCTGTTTACCACTTTGAAATCAATCATAAAGTGCCAAATATTTAATGAGACAAGAATGAAATCTAGATTACTTTTGGATTTCGCGAAGGTTGGCTGTTTAGTTAGGTCAGATGGGAGGCGGCCGTTACATGCTCTAAGACCATGATCGACAGTTAGCCTCATTAGTTGGACCGCCAAAGTAGTGCATTGGGCGTATTTTGAGGAATCAAGCTGGGGAATATTATATGCTTGATCTTCGTCCTCAAAGATGTCAGTAATCCCAAGGATCGGTTCAAAGTTACAATTTAAATCGCCTCCCAGAATTACAGGTACATCACCAACCACCCTCTTCAGGAAAGAGTCCAAGGTTTCCAAGGTAGGAGAAACCTTAGACCGACCAAGAGGTCTATTGTAAACATTAACAATATAGTATTCATCCCCTTTGCAGTTATGATTTTTAAGGCCAAAATATCAGGGGTTCCTGCATCTATGAGATCAACCCTTATTGACAAAGTGACTTTAAGCCATATGACCAATCCACCGGATGGCCTCCCCCTGTCAGACTGAACTGCCTCATTACCAAAGGTTTTATATCCCATCCTGTGTGGAACGTCCATTGGCCATGTTTCTTGCAATAAGCAAAAATCACTGGAATCAACGTAATCTGCCCATTCGGGATCTATCAGGTTTTTGCCTACTCCAGCAATATTCCATGACAGGAAAAGCAACTTTGGGGTTGGCCCACTGCCAGAAAGGTTACAATCATCAATGGATAACACTGATACCAGCAGAGGGTCTATTCTATCTAGCTGTAAGTTGACAGTTTGATTATCTGCTTCGGTACTCGAAGCCCCTAGTACGGTACTAATTTCATCACCATAACAGTCCTCATGCATATCATGGGGTACGTGGTTCACTACTGGAATACTTTCCATGATCTGAATGCTATTTCTAGAACTAAGATTAGTGCACCCAACCCTAAGTGTACAATAGGTGTCATATAACTTCGGGATACAGTTTGGCATGAACTCAAGTCAGTCAACTGCATCTAGGCAGCTGAACCTGTTAAAGGTGGGGATTCCAGTCCACATGTTTCTGTCAACCTGTCTGGCCCGGTTTGGTGCATAACCATAATGTTGTTTTACAGTATTCCAATTTGACCCATAGTTTAGGGGCCTTGGTGGGGGATAAAAAAACGGTAAGGGTCTGGCTACAATGGATGATACGTCTCCATATGATTTCCATGCACAAATCTGGTCAGCACTATGTGGTTCCTCGAATGAAATAACTATACAATCACCCGGAATTGACTTTGCTATGGGACCAACCCATGGTACCCTACGAACCATGAGAATTTTACTTTTCATATGGTTTGGAATTGGTTTGTTTGAATTTAACCAATAGATCACCTTATTTTTTAGGGATAAAAGGTTCTCTTCATATTGGTTTTCCAATTCCGGTACTCCAGTAAGAACAGTTACAAAAGGACTGGCATCAGGGGGCAGATCAATATATCCACCCTTGAAGTTGCTATAAGTATGGGCTGATTGGTGATTATGCATATTTGTTCTGTTGGCAAAGGATCTATCAGCCAAGGAATTATTTAGGCCCAGTGTAGTATGGTTATTAGGAGGTATATTAGATGGAAACGTTTGCAAGACAGGAGTCTTGGGAGCAGGAGAATGAGTGACAGCAACATTTGCTAACTGTGATTTTTTACTTTGTACGAGACCCTTCAACGAAGGTTTACTTGTAATTTTAGCTAATGGCAAGTTCGATGGTGTAGCTTTAGATTTTATTTGAGTGCTTGCTGTCAGATTTGTACTTGTGTTTTTTACTACTACCTCTTTTTGTTGCTGTACACTTGATGGTTTTGTTTCCAAGGATACCACAGGGGCCACGATCGGAGCATGTGTGGGGATATCACTACCATTAAGGCTTAGACTACTTAACGTTATAACACTTTTTTCCACCTCAAGTAATTGATTTTCAATACCAGTTAGCCTAACTTCTAACGGCCTGAGGAGTTTTTTGAGCGTTTCCCATACTAATTTCAAGAACTCTTTCCTGTCCCCTTGTGGATCATCCATGGATATAGAAGTTTTCTCGCCTTCTTCTACAAGGTGGTCGGCTCCTAAATCCAAGTTAAGTGCCTCTATATTGTCATTGCTACTTTGTGCAGTTAGTGGCTTCTGGTCGGACCCATCGGTAGCATTGGCAATAGGTTGTTGACGAGCCCCCCCTGGAATGCATTGGCTAGAGGCTACCTTAGCCTTTTTCCTAGCATACACAGATAAATGTTGACGTTTTCTCTTTTGTTTGGGTATTGCCTTAGTGGCTCCCTGAATCTTATCCAGAGCCGCTTCCCCCGACACCTTTTCCCCCTCAATGATCTCAGTTGGAGCATTTGGAGATGGAATACATTCAGATATGACACTGATGGATTGCCCCGAGGGGTCTACTTCATGGTTGACGGTGGGAGCTGGTTCCTCAAGAATGGAGTGTACCTCGGCCAAGATGATAATTGGTGCGGGGCCAGAGGTGCGCTCAGGGGTTTTCGAAAAGGCAATACTACCCAATGAGGATTTTTTCTTTAGTGCTAGTTCAGTTGACAACCTTCTTGCAGACTCTAACTCGAGGGAGACTCTATGCTGAAGTTTAGTAATCTCATTGTCAATAGATGAACTAGTCTTTGTAATGAAATCGTCCAGGGTCCCTGTGTTTTTTTTCCCAGTTTTAGTGGCCATGCTCCGTGTTTCACGGGCAGACATGATACAATAAAAAGGGGGTAGCAATTAAACAAACACTTATAATGCGGGGTACCGTGACAAATTTAGCCAAGGGAGATGGCCCGGTCCGGTCTTGTTCGGTCTGGAACGGCCTGAAACGGCCCAGTCTTTGCCCAGTCTTCGCCCGGGCTGCGTCCCGCGCTGCGGGAATTGGAAGTTGTAATGTAGGGGGCGTGAAGGGCGGGGGGGCGGGCCAGCAGGGAGAGCGGACCGGAAGCTAGCCGTCGGTCTTGCAGGGACTTCTGGGTATTGAAGTCCCCGCACGCTCGCAGCCCCGCTGTAGCCTCACACCCGGTGCCGCCTTACCGCCGCAAACAATACTCCTCAGTGAAGTTGTCCCGTCACCCACAAAGCGAGGCGGCACCCGCGAAGCGGGTGCGGCGAGGGGTGGGCTGGTGCGCTGATGCGCTAATGCGCTGAACAAAGTGCTGCTATGCCTCACAGGCTGGAACCAGGAGCCTCCGCTGAACAAACGAGTAAGTGTCCCACACGTTGAAAGTCAGAAGCACCTTTTTGAAAGCCTCGGAAGGGCGGGGGGCGGGCCAGCAGGGAGAGCAGACCGGAAGCTAGCCGTCGGTCTTGCAGGGACTTCTGGGTATTGAAGTCCCCGCACGCTCGCAGCCCCGCTGTAGCCTCACACCCGGTGCCGCCTTACCGCCGCAAACAATACTCCTCAGTGAAGTTGTCCCGTCACCCACAAAGCGAGGCGGCACCCGCTTCGGGTGGGCTGGTGCGCTGATGCGCTAATGCGCTGAACAAAGTGCTGCTATGCCTCACAGGCTGGAACCAGGAGCCTCCGCTGAACAAACGAGTAAGTGTCCCACACGTTGAAAGTCAGAAGCACCTTTTTGAAAGCCTCGGAAGGGCGGGGGGCGGGCCAGCAGGGAGAGCGGACCGGAAGCTAGCCGTCGGTCTTGCAGGGACTTCTGGGTATTGAAGTCCCCGCACGCTCGCAGCCCCGCGCTGTAGCCTCACACCCGGTACCGCCTTACCGCCGCAAACAATGCTCCTCAGTGAAGTTGTCCCGTCACCCACAAAGCGAGGCGGCACCCGCGAAGCGGGTGCGGCGAGGGGTGGGCTGGTGCGCTGATGCGCTAATGCGCTGAACAAAGTGCTGCTATGCCTCACAGGCTGGAACCAGGAGCCTCCGCTGAACAAACGAGTAAGTGTCCCACACGTTGAAAGTCAGAAGCACCTTTTTGAAAGCCTCGGAAGGGCGGGGGGCGGGCCAGCAGGGAGAGCGGACCGGAAGCTAGCCGTCGTCTTGCAGGGACTTCTGGGTATTGAAGTCCCCGCACGCTCGCAGCCCCGCTGTAGCCTCACACCCGGTGCCGCCTTACCGCCGCAAACAATGCTCCTCAGTGAAGTTGTCCCGTCACCCACAAAGCGAGGCGGCACCCGCGAAGCGGGTGCGGCGAGGGGTGGGCTGGTGCGCTGATGCGCTAATGCGCTGAACAAAGTGCTGCTATGCCTCACAGGCTGGAACCAGGAGCCTCCGCTGAACAAACGAGTAAGTGTCCCCAATCAATTTTACAAAAAAAACATCCAATTAGACACTTATTTACCCATTTATTCTTTCGTCGACCTATATACATATATAAAAAATATTTTTTTTTCAGAAATACACACATTCATTGGATGATGTCATCCGTGATGTCATTTGAGATGTCATCAGTGATGTCATGAGTGATGTCACTGACCATGTCATGAGTGATGTAATATGTGATGTCATCAGCAGTGCATTGCGGGCGCGGGAGTTATAGTTAGCTGAACTAACTATAACGGGGGAATTTCTATGGATTTGTATGAGTGAAATGTCCAGCTAACTATAACATGTGTGAAACCTATGGTTTTTTCAGTGAATATATATATATATATTCACTGAAAAAACCATAGGTTTCACTGGATGATGTCATCAGTGATGTCATCAGTGATGTCATTTGAGATGTCATCAGTGATGTCACTGACCATGTCATGAATGATCTAATATGTGACATCATCAGCAGTGGATTGCGGGTGCGCGAAATATAGTTAGTACAACTAACTATATAGGAGCAATTTCAATGGTTTTGTATGAGTGAAATGTCCAGCTAACTATAACACCCCTAAAAATTATAGTTTTTTGAGTGAATTTCAAAGGTTTTTTAAAACTAATTCCTAACTATATAACGCCTGAAACCTATGGTTTTTACTGTGAATTTCAAAGGTTTTTTAAATTCTAATTCCTAACTATATAATGCCTGAAACCTATGGTTTTTTCAGTGAATTTGCAAGGTTTTTTAAATGCTAATTCCTAACTATATAAGGCCTGAAACCTATGGGTTTTTTCATTGAATTTCGAAGGTTTTTTAAATAACAATTTTTAAATCTATTAATTGTTATTTTTTTATACTGATTTACTACATTTTTGCAGGCAGGTGTTCAGAGGGCACGCCCCCTTTTTACAACGTTCTGCAGCGCAACCCCATGCGCGTTTGCAGAGGAGGAACTAATTCCCCTTGCATACTGGGGGTCCCTGGGGGGCAACTAGCCCACCAGGAGCCTCCAGTATAAGCCAGGGAGATGCATTACAGAGAGGTGTAATGAGGCCACATCCTTGTTTACACCTCTCTGCAACGCAGCCCCCGGGCGTGTTTGCAGAGGGGGAACTAATTCCCCTTGCATACTGCGGGTCCCTGGGGGCCAACTAGCCCAACCTGGAACCTGCAGTATGCGCCAGGGGGCTGCATTGCAGAGAGGTGTAATGAGGCCACACCCTTTTTTACACCTCTCTGCAGCGCAACCCCTGGCATGTTTGCAGAATGGGAACTAATTCCCCTTGCATACTGGGAGTCCCTGGGGGCCAAGTAGCCCACCAGGAGCCTCCAGTATGCGCCAAGGGGCTGTGTTGCTTTGCCCCGGGGGCGGCGGTCCCCGGGGCAGTTTTGGGGGGATTGTGGACCCTCCACACTTCTTTATCACTATGCCGCAGCGATTTGGTCCCCCCGGGGGGTAATTTTTAATAAAACAGACCAGTTTTTTTAAAAAAAGAAATGTGGGCCTTTTTGGTCCTTGTGGGACCACCTGGGCAGCAGGCCTAGGGGGTCAGGGTGTATCTACCCTGCCCCCTTTTTGTGTTCTTTGCAGTTTTTTTCCTGCTTTCTTGTGCCTCGGTCTATCTACATGCACACATATACACATATATATATATATATATATGCATATATATATGCATTTATATATATGGATGTGTATAAATATATATACATACATATATAAACATATATAATCTGCATATCTATATAAATACAAATATAAATGCATGCATACATATGCATATATGCATACATATGCATGTTATTTACAAGAAAGTTTGAAAAACACTATTAAAAGCAAAGCTAAAAAAGCCACCTCATTACAAACAGAATGGCTTTAACTTAAACGAGGGAGAGATCTATTGCATTTTCAATGCTTGTTTACTTGGGTTCCATCAAGAAGGCATTCAGATGTGTCACACATTTGCCATAAATTCTGAATGTTAGCACTCTAGTTGCTCATTATATCACTGTAGTAAAGCTACTGCTCACTAGGGAAGTCTGCTGCTGGTATTCAAAGTGCATGTTTCAGTCTGCATGTCAGAATTCTTTTAATGAAATAGAAGAGGATTTGAGAAGTCACTCAAAATGTGCCCTAATTTTTCTTTCTGTAGCACTATTCATACTTTCTATGGCAAAATTACCCTCCTCATTTTGTTCCTTTTTAAATTAAATGTTTTCAGACTTACCACTTCATTCCAATCAAGATGGATTCTGTTGTGCCATACTTTTGTCATAAGTAAGACTGTTAGCGCTCTAGTTGTTCTTTAGAACACTCTGGGACATTCTGTCATTGGGCTATACTTTGGCTACATCTGGGTGCTATTTGGGCTACATTTGGGCTCTTTTGTCTCTGGTGGCCATCTTGGGAGACTGCATGTCAGACTTTTTAATGAAATAGAATAGGATTTGAGAAGTCACTCAAAATGTGCCCTAATTTTTCTTTCTGCAGCACTAATCATACTTTCTATGGCAAAATATATCCTCATATTTTTCCTTTTTAAATTAAATGTTTTAAGAGTTACCACTTCTTTCCAATCAAGATGGCTTCTGGTGTGCCATACCTTTGTCATAAGTAAGACTATTAGCACTCTAGTTGTTCTTTAGAACACTCTGGGACATTCTGTCATTGGGCTATACTTGGGCTACCTCTGGGTGCTATTTGGGCTACATTTGGGCTCTTTTGTCTCTGGTGGCTATATTGGGAGACTGAATTGTTTAATGAAATAGAAGATTATTTGAGAAGTCACTCAAAATGTGCCCTAATTTTTCTTTCAGAAGCACTATTCATACTTTCTATGGCAAAATAAACCCCCTCATTTTGTTCCTTTTTAAATGTTTTCAGACTTACCACTTCATTCCAATCAAGATGGCTTCTGGTGTGCCATACTTTTGTCATAAGTAAGACGGTTAGCGCTCTAGTTGTTCTTTAGAACACTCTGGGAAGCTGCAGTAGACCACAAAGGAATCAACCGACAGTCTCTGTCCTTGTTGGATGTACATGTTTTACTGAGAATGTCAGACTTCATTCTCACATGACTGAGAAAGATAATGTGAATTTACAGAAAATATGCTTTCAGTTTAGTTTACTGAAACTCACAGCAGCCAATGAAAATACGTATTTTTCATTCAATAACAGTAAACAAACTACATATCCCATCCTGACATGTACTTAGGCACGCCCCCCTAGTCCAAAAGAACTCCTTGCGTGCAGCCATCTTCCTCTTTCTTTGAGGCGAACAAGTCCAAAGTAACTTGAAACTTCATAACTCCTCCAACGTGGAAGAAATAACAAAACATCTCAGGATGCATTTCCTGGCAATCTTCTACGTTCAGTCCGCTTTTTTGTCTGAACCTGAAATAAAGGAAATGAAACCGTAATCACCGAAAACAACTGGGTGGGCAAGCAGGTACACAAGTAGCCATGCCGGGTGGGATAATCCTCGCCTCCGTGTCCTTAATAGAATCGAAAATTCTTGGCACGAATGTTAGCAAATTTTTGATTCTATTACAGGACCGGAGGCTTCAGATTATGCTAGTTTAACGCTTATTGAAAACGACAGAGGTAATATCCCCCACCGGCTTATAGTAATACGTCCTAAAAGTGGACTCTGAGGCCCAATCTGCACTATGCATAATGTCCTGTATGCTGAAACCCAACATGAATGACTTTGAGGCCAAAGCGCCTCTCACAGAATGAGCACCAAATACGGTAATGTCAATGCCAGCTTCTTTCATGATATAACGAAGCCATCTGGCAATGGTTGCAGCCGCCACAGCTTTAAAAGGTTTTTGCAAAGCAATTAACAATTGTGAACAGCCCTGAGGACTAATGGCCTTTGTGCATTCCTCATACGTCTTTAAACATTGAACTACACACAACTAGCATAATCTGAAGCCTCCGGTCCTGTAATAGAATCAACTGACAGTCTCTGTCCTTGTTGGATGTACATGTTTTACTGAGAATGTCAGACTTCATTCTCACATGACTGAGAAAGATAATGTGAATTTACAGAAAATATGCTTTCAGTTTAGCTTATAGATCCCCTTCCAAACCACTGTGGGAAAAGCATGAGATAATAGTTTTCTTTCAAACATGATTCATGATATCCAAGCAGAAGGCTTTTTCACATGGTAAAATCACCTTAGAACACACCACAATTCCTAAAATGAGTATGGTCCCATCAACAAATGATTTATAATTGAACTAAAGTCCTAAAACCCTCTATTAACTACAATGCTTTTTAATGAGGTGCTATCATGTATATTGGTCCCAAGATGGCTGCCAACACTTCTTGGATGAAGAATTTGAATTTTGAAAACATTTTTTTTTTTTTGCCTTGGGGGTCCTTGTGGGACCCCCTGAGCAGGTCTAGGGGGTCAGGTTGCTTCTACCTTGCCCCCTTTTTGAGTTCTACACGTTTGTTTTTCTGCTTTCCTGTGCCTCAGTCTACTGAGGCACAAGATGGCTGCCAACACTTTCTGGTTTGGAGTGTTGACAGACATTGGCAGCCAATCAGAATGCAGCTCATGCTCGGAAAGGTAAGCTTACAGTAAGCTTACACGTAAGCTGCTATAGATATATATATTTTTTTTCTCTTTTGATTTTCTCAGGAACTACTGGAGGGGTTTTCACCAAATATAGAAAAGGCACATCTGCGTACCAGTCCCTAACTTTTTTGCAAAGTTTGGCGTAATTCCGTTCAGCTAGACTTGTCAGACTGTCCTATGGAAATTAACATGGGGAAAACACGTTTTGGGCCCCCCCTTTTTTCTCAGTCCCCACTTCACGAATCCCCCCGAAACATTCAGTGAAGGAGCCCAGCAGAGCTGGCCAAAATTTTGGAAAATTACACACAAATTCCTCAACCGGCGCCAGAGTTATTCCCAATAGAATGTTGTGAATGTCCTATGGTAGCCAATCCTAACTATATATACCTACTGGCGACCGCCAGTAGGTAATATATATATCCAACAACAGTTTGCCTGGAATTGAGAGGACCACACAACAGGCGGGTTCTGTATCTTGCACCAATTTATTCGTCAAGAGCTGTTACAGCAGTCGGACATTGCAGCACCAAGTAAAATCCATCCCGCCGCGTTTCGTGCTATTAAAAGCACTTCTTCATAGGGTGCTGGATGATGCAAATGCTCTAACTGGCCGTTTCTGTGCACCACCTTTATGTAAGGAAATCCCGCCCAGGAGGGCGTGCCCTTCCTTTGGCCTTGTGGTTAATGCAGTGCGCTGTATTCCTTCCGTGAGTCACCAGTTACAAGCACGATCTCGATAAATGTCAGTAAATCCCCAGTGGGTGTGCTTACAAATGCCAGTCTCTGTACAGCTGATTACCTTGATGAATCGCACTCGCCCGGTCTTCGTACTGCAATGCCATGTGGCACATCAGCAAGTCTGCATCAGCTGCGGGGTCGCTCTTGCGGCTCAGGCAATAAGCCGCAAAAAATCCAACAACAGTTTGCCTGGAATTGAGAGGACCACACAACAGGCGGGTTCTGTATCTTGCACCAATTTATTCGTCAAGAGCTGTTACAGCAGTCGGACATTGCAGCACCAAGTAAAATCCATCCCGATGCGTTTCGTGCTATTAAAAGCACTTCTTCATAGGGTGCTAGATGATGCAAAGGCTCTAACCGGCCGTTTCTGCGCACCACCTTTATGTAATGAAATCCCGCCCAGGAGGGCGTGCCCTTCCTTTGGCCTGGTGGGATGTTATGAGACGTTCGAGCATTTGGGGCAGACGAGTGCGTTTCATCGGAATAAGCGGCAGCACAGAGCACAGCTTTCCATGTGCAGACCCACTTGGGATGTTTTACAGTTAGTGGGCGCTTGAACACAGCATCTTACTGAAAGAAAAATGCCGGCACTACGAGGACCAGCAGGCCTCAGGAGAGGCGCCGCCAAGGGGCAGAGTAAAAGTGGTCATCTGGTGGAGCGAAGCAAGCTGGTTTCACCCACCACAACCCCAGTATTCCATGATGAAGTGCTTCTACATAGCACGAAACGCGTCGGAGGGGTGAAATGACATTGCCGTGGTTGCTGTTATCCGTGTGTGCCTCCGAGGAATAAAGAGCAATATACAGAACTCCTCTGTGTGGTGTCCTCCCTTTCACAGGCAAACTGTGTGATGAATATTGGGCGGCCTGCCTGAGCCGCGGGAAGGACCCTGCTGCGCATAGTGCAGTCCTGCTGGGATGTTATGAGACGTTCGAGCATTTGGGGCAGACAAGTGCGTTTCATCAGAATAAGCGGCAGCACAGAGCACAGCTTTCCATGTGCAGACCCACTTGGGATGTTTTACAGTTAGTGGGCGCTTGAACACAGCATCTTACTGAAAGAAAAATGCCGGCACTAGGATGACCCGATACAGAAAAGGGGGTGGTGATGAACAGAGTGTCTGAATTAAGCAGACCACTCTTACCCAGTCCAAAGATCAGGGCTTGATCCATCACCGTTATTTATCTCACTGCCCCATCCCAGCTCAGAACCTGGCTATATGCAAATTAGTCTGTCCCTGGCCCAGTGCATCATGGGAACAGGGCAGACCAAACTACCAAGCCAATTCTTCACCAGAAAGGAGACAAGCTACCGGGGACCGGTTTCTGGCATTTCAGCCTCTTCGGCCCGGCTTGCTTGAATCCTGATGGAGCAGTGAGAAAGGGACTCATGTCTGAGTATACCCTGCCACACCTATAGTGGCCAAAAACGATACAGAAAAGGGGGTGGTGATGAACAGAGTGTCTGAATTAAGCAGACCACTCTTACCCAGTCCAAAGATCAGGGCTTGATCCATCACCGTTATTTATCTCACTGCCCCATCCCAGCTCAGAACCTGGCTATATGCAAATTAGTCTGTCCCTGGCCCAGTGCATCATGGGAACAGGGCAGACCAAACTACCAAGCCAATTCTTCACCAGAAAGGAGACAAGCTACCGGGGACCGGTTTCTGGCATTTCAGCCTCTTCGGCCCGGCTTGCTTGAATCCTGATGGAGCAGTGAGAAAGGGACTCATGTCTGAGTATACCCTGCCACACCTATAGTGGCCAAAAACGATACAGAAAAGGGGGTGGTGATGAACAGAGTGTCTGAATTAAGCAGACCACTCTTACCCAGTCCAAAGATCAGGGCTTGATCCATTACCGTTATTTATCTCACTGCCCCATCCCAGCTCAGAACCTGGCTATATGCAAATTAGTCTGTCCCTGGCCCAGTGCATCATGGGAACAGGGCAGACCAAACTACCAAGCCAATTCTTCACCAGAAAGGAGACAAGCTACCGGGGACCGGTTTCTGGCATTTCAGCCTCTTCGGCCCGGCTTGCTTGAATCCTGATGGAGCAGTGAGAAAGGGACTCATGTCTGAGTGTACCCTGCCACACCTATAGTGGCCAAAAACGATACAGAAAAGGGGGTGGTGATGAACAGAGTGTCTGAATTAAGCAGACCACTCTACCCAGTCCAAAGATCAGGGCTTGATCCATCACCGTTATTTATCTCACTGCCCCATCCCAGCTCAGAACCTGGCTATATGCAAATTAGTCTGTCCCTGGCCCAGTGCATCATGGGAACAGGGCAGACCAAACTACCAAGCCAATTCTTCACCAGAAAGGAGACAAGCTACCGGGGACCGGTTTCTGGCATTTCAGCCTCTTCGGCCCGGCTTGCTTGAATCCTGATGGAGCAGTGAGAAAGGGACTCATGTCTGAGTATACCCTGCCACACCTATAGTGGCCAAAAACGATACAGAAAAGGGGGTGGTGATGAACAGAGTGTCTGAATTAAGCAGACCACTCTTACCCAGTCCAAAGATCAGGGCTTGATCCATCACCGTTATTTATCTCACTGCCCCATCCCAGCTCAGAACCTGGCTATATGCAAATTAGTCTGTCCCTGGCCCAGTGCATCATGGGAACAGGGCAGACCAAACTACCAAGCCAATTCTTCACCAGAAAGGAGACAAGCTACCGGGGACCGGTTTCTGGCATTTCAGCCTCTTCGGCCCGGCTTGCTTGAATCCTGATGGAGCAGTGAGAAAGGGACTCATGTCTGAGTATACCCTGCCACACCTATAGTGGCCAAAAACGATACAGAAAAGGGGGTGGTGATGAACAGAGTGTCTGAATTAAGCAGACCACTCTTACCCAGTCCAAAGATCAGGGCTTGATCCATCACCGTTATTTATCTCACTGCCCCATCCCAGCTCAGAACCTGGCTATATGCAAATTAGTCTGTCCCTGGCCCAGTGCATCATGGGAACAGGGCAGACCAAACTACCAAGCCAATTCTTCACCAGAAAGGAGACAAGCTACCGGGGACCGGTTTCTGGCATTTCAGCCTCTTCGGCCCGGCTTGCTTGAATCCTGATGGAGCAGTGAGAAAGGGACTCATGTCTGAGTATACCCTGCCACACCTATAGTGGCCAAAAACGATACAGAAAAGGGGGTGGTGATGAACAGAGTGTCTGAATTAAGCAGACCACTCTTACCCAGTCCAAAGATCAGGGCTTGATCCATCACCGTTATTTATCTCACTGCCCCATCCCAGCTCAGAACCTGGCTATATGCAAATTAGTCTGTCCCTGGCCCAGTGCATCATGGGAACAGGGCAGACCAAACTACCAAGCCAATTCTTCACCAGAAAGGAGACAAGCTACCGGGGACCGGTTTCTGGCATTTCAGCCTCTTCGGCCCGGCTTGCTTGAATCCTGATGGAGCAGTGAGAAAGGGACTCATGTCTGAGTATACCCTGCCACACCTATAGTGGCCAAAAACGATACAGAAAAGGGGGTGGTGATGAACAGAGTGTCTGAATTAAGCAGACCACTCTTACCCAGTCCAAAGATCAGGGCTTGATCCATCACCGTTATTTATCTCACTGCCCCATCCCAGCTCAGAACCTGGCTATATGCAAATTAGTCTGTCCCTGGCCCAGTGCATCATGGGAACAGGGCAGACCAAACTACCAAGCCAATTCTTCACCAGAAAGGAGACAAGCTACCGGGGACCGGTTTCTGGCATTTCAGCCTCTTCGGCCCGGCTTGCTTGAATCCTGATGGAGCAGTGAGAAAGGGACTCATGTCTGAGTATACCCTGCCACACCTATAGTGGCCAAAAACGATACAGAAAAGGGGGTGGTGATGAACAGAGTGTCTGAATTAAGCAGACCACTCTTACCCAGTCCAAAGATCAGGGCTTGATCCATCACCGTTATTTATCTCACTGCCCCATCCCAGCTCAGAACCTGGCTATATGCAAATTAGTCTGTCCCTGGCCCAGTGCATCATGGGAACAGGGCAGACCAAACTACCAAGCCAATTCTTCACCAGAAAGGAGACAAGCTACCGGGGACCGGTTTCTGGCATTTCAGCCTCTTCGGCCCGGCTTGCTTGAATCCTGATGGAGCAGTGAGAAAGGGACTCATGTCTGAGTATACCCTGCCACACCTATAGTGGCCAAAAACGATACAGAAAAGGGGGTGGTGATGAACAGAGTGTCTGAATTAAGCAGACCACTCTTACCCAGTCCAAAGATCAGGGCTTGATCCATCACCGTTATTTATCTCACTGCCCCATCCCAGCTCAGAACCTGGCTATATGCAAATTAGTCTGTCCCTGGCCCAGTGCATCATGGGAACAGGGCAGACCAAACTACCAAGCCAATTCTTCACCAGAAAGGAGACAAGCTACCGGGGACCGGTTTCTGGCATTTCAGCCTCTTCGGCCCGGCTTGCTTGAATCCTGATGGAGCAGTGAGAAAGGGACTCATGTCTGAGTATACCCTGCCACACCTATAGTGGCCAAAAACGATACAGAAAAGGGGGTGGTGATGAACAGAGTGTCTGAATTAAGCAGACCACTCTTACCCAGTCCAAAGATCAGGGCTTGATCCATCACCGTTATTTATCTCACTGCCCCATCCCAGCTCAGAACCTGGCTATATGCAAATTAGTCTGTCCCTGGCCCAGTGCATCATGGGAACAGGGCAGACCAAACTACCAAGCCAATTCTTCACCAGAAAGGAGACAAGCTACCGGGGACCGGTTTCTGGCATTTCAGCCTCTTCGGCCCGGCTTGCTTGAATCCTGATGGAGCAGTGAGAAAGGGACTCATGTCTGAGTATACCCTGCCACACCTATAGTGGCCAAAAACGATACAGAAAAGGGGGTGGTGATGAACAGAGTGTCTGAATTAAGCAGACCACTCTTACCCAGTCCAAAGATCAGGGCTTGATCCATCACCGTTATTTATCTCACTGCCCCATCCCAGCTCAGAACCTGGCTATATGCAAATTAGTCTGTCCCTGGCCCAGTGCATCATGGGAACAGGGCAGACCAAACTACCAAGCCAATTCTTCACCAGAAAGGAGACAAGCTACCGGGGACCGGTTTCTGGCATTTCAGCCTCTTCGGCCCGGCTTGCTTGAATCCTGATGGAGCAGTGAGAAAGGGACTCATGTCTGAGTATACCCTGCCACACCTATAGTGGCCAAAAACGATACAGAAAAGGGGGTGGTGATGAACAGAGTGTCTGAATTAAGCAGACCACTCTTACCCAGTCCAAAGATCAGGGCTTGATCCATCACCGTTATTTATCTCACTGCCCCATCCCAGCTCAGAACCTGGCTATATGCAAATTAGTCTGTCCCTGGCCCAGTGCATCATGGGAACAGGGCAGACCAAACTACCAAGCCAATTCTTCACCAGAAAGGAGACAAGCTACCGGGGACCGGTTTCTGGCATTTCAGCCTCTTCGGCCCGGCTTGCTTGAATCCTGATGGAGCAGTGAGAAAGGGACTCATGTCTGAGTATACCCTGCCACACCTATAGTGGCCAAAAACGATACAGAAAAGGGGGTGGTGATGAACAGAGTGTCTGAATTAAGCAGACCACTCTTACCCAGTCCAAAGATCAGGGCTTGATCCATCACCGTTATTTATCTCACTGCCCCATCCCAGCTCAGAACCTGGCTATATGCAAATTAGTCTGTCTCTGGCCCAGTGCATCATGGGAACAGGGCAGACCAAACTACCAAGCCAATTCTTCACCAGAAAGGAGACAAGCTACCGGGGACCGGTTTCTGGCATTTCAGCCTCTTCGGCCCGGCTTGCTTGAATCCTGATGGAGCAGTGAGAAAGGGACTCATGTCTGAGTATACCCTGCCACACCTATAGTGGCCAAAAACGATACAGAAAAGGGGGTGGTGATGAACAGAGTGTCTGAATTAAGCAGACCACTCTTACCCAGTCCAAAGATCAGGGCTTGATCCATCACCGTTATTTATCTCACTGCCCCATCCCAGCTCAGAACCTGGCTATATGCAAATTAGTCTGTCCCTGGCCCAGTGCATCATGGGAACAGGGCAGACCAAACTACCAAGCCAATTCTTCACCAGAAAGGAGACAAGCTACCGGGGACCGGTTTCTGGCATTTCAGCCTCTTCGGCCCGGCTTGCTTGAATCCTGATGGAGCAGTGAGAAAGGGACTCATGTCTGAGTATACCCTGCCACACCTATAGTGGCCAAAAACGATACAGAAAAGGGGGTGGTGATGAACAGAGTGTCTGAATTAAGCAGACCACTCTTACCCAGTCCAAAGATCAGGGCTTGATCCATCACCGTTATTTATCTCACTGCCCCATCCCAGCTCAGAACCTGGCTATATGCAAATTAGTCTGTCCCTGGCCCAGTGCATCATGGGAACAGGGCAGACCAAACTACCAAGCCAATTCTTCACCAGAAAGGAGACAAGCTACCGGGGACCGGTTTCTGGCATTTCAGCCTCTTCGGCCCGGCTTGCTTGAATCCTGATGGAGCAGTGAGAAAGGGACTCATGTCTGAGTATACCCTGCCACACCTATAGTGGCCAAAAACGATACAGAAAAGGGGGTGGTGATGAACAGAGTGTCTGAATTAAGCAGACCACTCTTACCCAGTCCAAAGATCAGGGCTTGATCCATCACCGTTATTTATCTCACTGCCCCATCCCAGCTCAGAACCTGGCTATATGCAAATTAGTCTGTCCCTGGCCCAGTGCATCATGGGAACAGGGCAGACCAAACTACCAAGCCAATTCTTCACCAGAAAGGAGACAAGCTACCGGGGACCGGTTTCTGGCATTTCAGCCTCTTCGGCCCGGCTTGCTTGAATCCTGATGGAGCAGTGAGAAAGGGACTCATGTCTGAGTATACCCTGCCACACCTATAGTGGCCAAAAACGATACAGAAAAGGGGGTGGTGATGAACAGAGTGTCTGAATTAAGCAGACCACTCTTACCCAGTCCAAAGATCAGGGCTTGATCCATCACCGTTATTTATCTCACTGCCCCATCCCAGCTCAGAACCTGGCTATATGCAAATTAGTCTGTCCCTGGCCCAGTGCATCATGGGAACAGGGCAGACCAAACTACCAAGCCAATTCTTCACCAGAAAGGAGACAAGCTACCGGGGACCGGTTTCTGGCATTTCAGCCTCTTCGGCCCGGCTTGCTTGAATCCTGATGGAGCAGTGAGAAAGGGACTCATGTCTGAGTATACCCTGCCACACCTATAGTGGCCAAAAACGATACAGAAAAGGGGGTGGTGATGAACAGAGTGTCTGAATTAAGCAGACCACTCTTACCCAGTCCAAAGATCAGGGCTTGATCCATCACCGTTATTTATCTCACTGCCCCATCCCAGCTCAGAACCTGGCTATATGCAAATTAGTCTGTCCCTGGCCCAGTGCATCATGGGAACAGGGCAGACCAAACTACCAAGCCAATTCTTCACCAGAAAGGAGACAAGCTACCGGGGACCGGTTTCTGGCATTTCAGCCTCTTCGGCCCGGCTTGCTTGAATCCTGATGGAGCAGTGAGAAAGGGACTCATGTCTGAGTATACCCTGCCACACCTATAGTGGCCAAAAACGATACAGAAAAGGGGGTGGTGATGAACAGAGTGTCTGAATTAAGCAGACCACTCTTACCCAGTCCAAAGATCAGGGCTTGATCCATCACCGTTATTTATCTCACTGCCCCATCCCAGCTCAGAACCCACTTGGGATGTTTTACAGTTAGTGGGCGCTTGAACACAGCATCTTACTGAAAGAAAAATGCCGGCACTAGGATGACCAGCAGGCCTCAGTAGAGGCACCGCCCAGGGGCAGAGTAAAAGTGGTCATCTGGTGGAGCGAAGCAAGCTGGTTTCAACCACCACAACCCCAGTATTCCATGATGAAGTGCTTCTACATAGCACAAAATGCGTCGGAGGGGTGACATGACATTGCCGTGGTTGCTGTTATCCGTGTGTGCCTCCGAGGAATAAAGAGCAATATATAGAACTCCTCTGTGTGGTGTCCTCCCTTTCACAGGCAAACTGTGTGATGAATATATATATATATATATATATATATATATATATATATATATATATATATATATATATATATATATATATATATATATATATATATATATATATATATATATATAACCCTGGGTTTAATCCATCACCATTCTTTAGCTCACTCAGCCACCCCAGTTCAGACATGGCCATATACAAATCAGTCTGACCCTGTGCCTCATGGGAACAGTCCAGCCCGAACTGCCAAGCCATGTCTTCCCTGGACCGGAAACAAGCATCCTAGGGCCGGTTTCGGATTCATAATCCTCATCAGCCAGGCTATCTTGAATCCAGTGGCCAAGTGAGCAAGGGACTCACGTCTGAGCATACCCTGCCACACTTAGGGCGAACAAAGTGATACAAAAGGGGATGATGGACGGAGCGTTTGAGCAAATTAAACACTCACCCCCAGTCAACTGATCTGGGTTAATCCATCACCATTCTTTAGCTCACTCAGCCACCCCAGTTCATACATGGCCATATGCAAATCAGTCTGACCCTGTGCCTCATGGGAACAGTCCAGCCCGAACTGCCACTCACGTCTGAGCATACCCGTCCCACTCGGGCTGACAAATGCAAAACAACAGGTGATGGACAGAATGCAGAACAATGTCATACATTCACCCCAGTACAGAGATCTGGGCCTAAATCCATTGTTTTTTTGCTCACCATGCCTTTCGTGTTTGAACCCAGCTATATTTATTTTTATTTATTTTTATTTCTTGTATAGCGCAAGAATAGACTCCTTGCGGAGTATCTCCGTGCTTTGCTCGTTTTAAGATGTACTTATGGAGGAGTTTACTGATTGAGCTAAGGACTGGTGGGCAAAAACGGTCCAATCATATTTCTAGGAACAGTGTAGTTTTTAGCTTTTTCCTAAAAACGAGATGGTTGGAAATTTGTCTTAAAGTGAGGGGCAGGTTATTCCACAGGCTGGGCCCACCAAAGAGAAGGCATGGCCGCCCTGCCTGGTTTTTTTTATATGAGGGGTTTTTATCAGCAATTGATTACTTGAACGTAGGGATCTGTCTGGTTTGTAGGGGTGTAGTGTTTGACTCAGATATTTGGGGCCATTCCCGAGTAGGCACTTGTGGACAGTGCAGCAGATTTTGAATGTAACACGCTGCCGTATTGGGAGCCAGTGAAGTTTTTTTAGTAAGGGCTTGGAGGGGGTTCTTGGGGGAGCATTCAGAATCAATCTTGCCACCGTGTTCTGTACCACCTGTAGACGGTTTATGGCATCCTCATTGGCTTGTATCAGGAGCCCGTTACAGTAGTCAAGGCGACTTATTACCATGGTCTGTACAAGGGTCTTTCTGTAATTGTCCGGGAGATAGGGGAAGATTCATCTTAACAGTCCAATGGTATGGAAACATGCCCCCGCAACCACGTTCACATGTTCTTTTAGAGTTAGATTTTGATCTAACTTCACCCCTAAGTTCTTTACTGTTGATTTTGGAGAAGGTACCGGACCTAGATCCAGGGGCCACCACTCAGGGGACCACAGTATAGAGGCTTTTCCAAAGAGCATTAATTCAGTCTTGCCGACGTTGCATTGGAGGCGGTTGGAAGCCATCCAATTGGAAATAGCCCGCATTCCTTTGGCGAAATTTTCCCTAACATTAGCGCTGAGGGAATGGAAAGGGTAGAGGAGTTGGGTGTCGTCAGCGTAAGACACCGGGGTGAATCCATATTTCCTCACAATCTCAGCGAGGGGGGCCACATACACATTGAACAATGTGAGGCTTAGGCATGAGCCCTGTGGCACCCCCTTTGTGAGCACCCTTGTGGAGGATCGGTAGGGTCCCAGGCTGACGGATTGTGAGCGTCCGGACAGGAAACTCTCCAACCAAGAAAGAGCCTGACCTCCAATGCCCACTCCCTTTAGACGGCTTATGAGGATCTTGTGAGACACAGTATCAAAGGCGGCCGACAGGTCTAACAGCACCAGAATCATTGAGCCTCCTCTATCCTGTGACATCTTGATGTTGTCGGTCACGGAGAGGAGTGCTGATTCGGTGCTGTAGTTGGCCCTGAACCCAGATTGTGAATTGTCCAGGCCCCCTGTCGCCTCAATGAAACTGGACATGTGGGTGTTAACATGTTTCTCGGCTAGTTTACTCAGGAGGGGCAGAAGAGAGATAGGGCGGAGATTGGAGAGTTCCGTCCACGGGTGGGAGGAGTTTTTCCGAATAGGATTCACCACTGCCTCTTTCCATTGTTGGGGGAGTTTGCCTTCTTTGTAAGAGAGATTCAGGATTTTTTTAATAACAGGGCAGAGAGCTGTGCTCAGAGTGTTCATTACTCTGGGGGGAAGAAGGTCAAGGGGGGATCCAGTTTTTATATTATTGAGGAGTGATCTTATATCATCCGCCGCAATTTCAGGGATATCAGTGAAAGTCTCAGATGAAGACAGAGTGCAGGAGGTACAAGTCTCACCTGCATGGGTCTCTGTGATATCGGGGTATTTGGACAAAATTTTGTTGTAAATAGTGTCAATTTTATCTTCAAGGAATTGTGAGATATTATTACACAACTCCTGGGAGAAGGTGTCAGGACTTTCACATGCTGGGGGATTGGTGAAATTTCGAAGAATTTTATATAATTCTATAGTCGAATTATCTGCTTCATCTATTTGAGATTGAAGGCTGGTTTTCCTAGCCTTTTTGATGTTTTTATAGTAGGAGGAAACAGCCTGTTGGTAAAGCCCTTTACTTTCACTGGAATGATTCTTTCTCCATTGTTTTTCTAGCTTCCTGCATTTTTGTTTCTCTAATTTTAACATTTCAGTGTACCATGGTTCCTTTTTATTAGTTGTTGGTCGTTTGGCTAGTTTTTGAGGGGCTAAAAGGTTCATGGTGTCAAAAGAGTTTTGTTGAGTTTGGCTAGGGCCGACTCGGAGTTATCAGAGTCAGTGAGGGTCGGAATACTCCAGGCTTCTACAAATGCCTCTAGAGTGACCTTATGCCAAGGTCTTCGTTTGATGGTCAAATTAGCAGAAGGGTCATTTGGCTTAGTTGGTTGCAGGATGGAGAATTCCAATATGCTATGATCAGACCAATGCACAGGTCTGGAAGAGTGGTAGTGGATGAATGGGGCATTGGAAAAAATAAGATCTAGGGTATGTCCTCCCCTATAAGTAGGGCCACTGTTCCGCACATATAGGCCTAAGAGGGCAAGGTCAGCTAAAAGAAGCTTGGTTTCGGGATCCTCTGGTACATCTACATGGAAATTAAAATCCCCAAGTAGGATGAAACGTTCTCCGTCCTTCATGTGTGGGGCAAGTGCTTCAGTTAAGGCTAATGAGAAACTGGTATTTGGGCCAGGGGGTCGATATACTAAGGCTCCCTTCCAGTTGTTCTTAGTACCGACATTAGTTTTGAAAATCATAATCTCCATAGAAGGGAGTACGGCTTGTTCTATGATTGTAATGTGAAGACTGTCTTTGTATATTATAGCAGTGCCACCGCCTGTTTTAATCGGGCGATCTTGTCGCAGTATTTTATACCCTAAGGGAATTCCTACTGTGACAGTTGGTACAGTGTGTGGCTTTAACCAAGTTTCCGTGAGGAAACAAATTTCTGGATCGATACTAAGGATAGTGTCCCATATCTCAGTACAATGGCGTGGTAGTGATCGAACATTTAAGAGAAAGCTTTTCCAGCCTTTTATTTCAGGCTTGTTGATTTGTAGGGGACCCGATACAGTGTTGTTAGAGGTGGCTTGGAACCCACAGAAGGAGCAGAGGAAGGGGCCTTCAGAACATAGCCAGCTGTTATGAGCACATTGTCTGGAACTCAGGGGACGGAGGGATAGTAAAGTTTGTGATGAGTACCTGAGGAGATAGTTGTCTGGAGTGGCCATTGCAGAAGGGAAAATAGCACGAAGGGCAAGATGGAGTGGCCCCTGGCCCCGTCCTGACGCGGACGGGCGCAGACGGGCCACTCTTTGGCTACTCTTCGGCTCCACTGCGCGCGACCGCTGCGCGCTCACTAGGGGGCGAGGGCTAAATAGCCCCGGTAGACCCAGCTGCTAGAGCGCTAACCGCCAGCAGTTCGAAACAGGAAGTGGTGTCCTCCCCCTTCCAATCAGAGGGAAGACGATTCAGCGGTCCTAGGTACGTCTCTAACATCAAAAGTACACCAATCTCAAGTGTGGTGGAGTGCGTGTCAGAATGCGAATAGCAAGTAATTTTAAAAGATGAATATTCCGTTTTAGTTCACAGAGTTAAAAACAATCACGCATATCACTTTTTACAAATGGTTAGAGCGTGGGCTCAATATAGTATCCTCTGGCGAGCTAGCGGGTCAGGAGGTCCTGCCACTACCCCTTACCGCAGCGTCTAGGAATCAGGCTCAGCCTAAATAGCCCCGGTAGACCCAGCTGCTAGAGCGCTAACCGCCAGCAGTTCGAAACAGGAAGTGGTGTTCTCCCCCTTCCAATCAGAGGGAAGACGATTCAGCGGTCCTAGGTACGTCTCTAACATCAAAAGTACACCAATCTCAAGTGTGGTGGAGTGCGTGTCAGAATGCGAATAGCAAGTAATTTTAAAAGATGAATATTCCGTTTTAGTTCACAGATTTAAAAACAATCACGCATATCACTTTTAACAAATGGTTAGAGCTTGGGCTCAATATAGTATCCTCTGGCGAGCTAGCGGGTCAGGAGGTCCTGCCACTACCCCTTACCTTATATGCAAATCAGTCTTGACCCTGTGCCCCATGGGAACAGTCCAGCCCGAACTGCAAAGCCAGGTCCTCCCTGGACTGGAAACAAGCATCTTAGGACCGGTGTCGGGCTTTCAGCCCTCATCAGCCAGGATAGCTTGACTCCAGTAGGAAGGAGAGCACAGGAACCACGCATGGGCATACCAGTCCCACTCGGGGTGACAAATGCAAAAAGAACAATTGATGGACAGAATGCAGAACAATGTCATACATTCACCTCAGTACAGTGATCTGGGTCTAAATCCATCGTTTTTTTGCTCCCCATGCCACTCCAATTTGGACCCAGCCATATGCAAACCAGTCTTGACCCTGCTCCCAATGGGAACAGTGCAGCCTGAATTGCAAGGCAAGGTCCTCCCTGGATTGGAAACAAGCATCTTAGGACCGGTGTTGGGCTCTCAGCCCTCATCAGCCAGGATAGCTTGACTCCAGTGGCATGGAGAGCATGGGACCCACGTCTGAGCATACCTGTCCCACTCGGGGTGACAAATGCAAAAATAACAATTGATGGACAGAATGCAGAACAATGTCATACATACACCGCAGTTCAGAGATCTGGGCTTAAATCCATTGTTTTTTTTTTTGCTCACCTTGTCATTCCAGTTTGGACACAGCCATATGCAAATCAGTCTTGACTCTGCTCCCAATGGGAACTGTCCAGCCCAAACTGCCAGGCCAGGTCCACTCTGGTCTGGAAACAAGCATCCTAGGACCGGTGTTGGGCTTTCAGCCCTCATCAGCCAGGATAGCTTGACTCCAGTGGCATGGAGAGCACAGGATGCACGTCTGAGCATACCCGTCCTACTCGGGGTGACAAATGCAAAAAGAACAATTGATGGACAGAATGCAGAACAATGTCATACATTCACCTCAGTATATTGATCTGGGCCTAAATCCATCGTTGTATTTGCTCACCATGCCACTCCAGTTTAGACACAGCCATGTGCAAACCAGCCTTGACTCTGCTCCCAATGGGAACAGTCCAGCCCAAACTGCCAGGCCAGGTCCGCCCTGGACTGGAAACAAGCATCCTAGGACCGGTGTTGGGCTTTCAGCCCTCATCAGCCAGGATAGCTTGAGTGCAGTGGCACGGAGAGCACAGGACCCAGGTCTGGGCATACCCGTCCCACTCGGGGTGACAAATGCAAAAAGAACAATTGATGGACAGAATGCAGAATAATGTCATACATTCACCTCAGTACAGTGATCTTGGCCTAAATCCATGAATTTTTTTGCACACCATTCCATTTCAGTTTGGACCCAGCCATATTCAAATCATTCTTGACCCTGCGCCCAATGGGAACAGTCCATCCTGCCAGGCCAGGTCCTCCCTGGACTGGAAACAAGCATCCTAGGACCGGTTTCAGGCTTTCAGCCCTAATCAGCCAGGATAGCTTGACTTCAGTGGCATGGAAATCACAGGACCCATGTGTGGGCATTCCCGTCCCACTCGCGGTGCCAAATGCAAACAGAACAATTGATGGACTGAATGCAGAACAATGTCATACATTGACCCCAGTACGGAGATCTGTTCCTAAATCGATTGTTTGTTTTGCTCACCATGCCATTCCGGTTTGGACCCAGCCACATGCAAATCAGTCTTGACCCTGTACCCAATAGGAACAGTCCAGCCCGAACTGCCATTTCAGGTCCTCCCTGGACTGGAAACAAGCATTCAAGAGCCGGTTTTGGGATTTCAGTCACCATCGGCCAGGATAGCTTGACTCCAGTGCCATGGAGAGAACGGGAACCACATCTGGGCATACCGGTCACACTCGGGGCGACAAATGCAAAAAGAACAATTGATGGACAGAATGCAGAACAATGTCATACATTCACCCGGTACAGTGATCTGGGCCTAACTCCATTGTTTTTTTGTTCACCATGCAACTCCAGGTTGGACCCAGCCATATGCAAATCAGTCTTGACCCTGCGCCCAATGAGAACAGTCCAGCCCGCACTGGCAGAAAAGGTCCTCCCTGGACTGGAAACAAGCATCCTAGGACAGGTTTCAGGCTTTCAGCCCTCATCAGCCAGGATAGCTTAACTCCAGTGGCATGGAGAGCACGGGACCCACATCTGGGCATACCGGTCACACTCGGGGCGACAAATGCAAAAAGAACAATTGATGGATAGAATGCAGAACAATGTCACACATTCACTCCAGTACAGTGATCTGGGCCTAAATCCCTTGTTTTTTTGCTTACCATGGCACTCCAGTTTGGACCCAGCCATATGCAAACCAGTCTTGACCCTGCTCCCAATGGGAACAGAGCAGCCTGGATTGCCAGCCCAGGTCCTCCTTGGAGTGAAAACAAGCATCCTAGAAACGATTTCAGGCTTTCTGCTTTCATCAGCCAGGATAGCTTGACTCCAGTGGCATGCAGAGCACAGGACACACAGCTTGGCATACCCTTCCCACTGGGGTGTCAAATGCAAAAAGAACAGTTGATGGACTGAATGCAGAACAATGTCATACATTCACTCCAGTACAGTGATCTGGGCCTCAATTCATTGTTTTTTTGCTCATCATGCCACTCTAGTTTGGACCCAGCCACATGCAAACCAGTCTTGACCCTGCGCCCAATGGGAACAGAGCAGCCTGAATTGCCAGGACAGGTCCTCCCTGAACTGGAAACAAGCATCCTAGGAACGATTTTAGAGTTTCTGCTCATATCAGCCAGGATAGCTTGACTCCAGTGGCATGGAGAGCACGGGACCCACATCTGGGCATACCCTTCCCACTAGGGTGTCAAATGCAAAAAGAACAGTTGATGGACTGAATGCAGAACAATGTCATACATTCACTCCAGTACAGTGATCTGGTCCTAAATCCATTGTTTGTTTTGCTCACTATGCATTTCCAGTTTGGACCCAGCCATATGCAAATCAATCTTGATCCTGCGCCCAATGAGAACAGTCAAGCCCGCACTGGCAGGCCAGGTCATCCCTGTACTGGAAACAAGCATCCTAGGACAGGTTTCAGGCTTTCAGCCCTCATCAGCCAGGAAAGCTTAACTCCAGTGGCATGGAGAGCCCTGGACCCACATCTGGGCATACCGGTCACATTCGGGGAGACAAATGCAAAAAGAACAATTGATGGATAGAATGCAGAACAATGACATACATTCACTCCAGTACAGTGATCTGGGCCTAAATCCCTTGTTTGTGCTTACCATGCCACTCCAGTCTTGACCCTGCTCCCAATGGGAACAGAGCAATCTGAATTGCCAGGCCAGGTCCTCCTTGGACTGAAAACATGCATCCTAGGAACGATTTCAGGCTTTCTGCTTTCATCAGGCAGGATAGCTTGACTCCAGTGGCATGTAGAGCACGGGACCCACATCTTGGCATACCCTTCCCATTGGGGTGTCAAATGCAAAAAGAAAGGTTGATGGACTGAATGCAGAACAATGTCATACATTCACTCTAGTACAGTGATCTGGGCCTAAATCCAATGTTTTTTGCTCACCATGCCACTCCAGTTTGAACCCAGCCATATGCAAACCAGTCTTGACCCTGCGCCCAATGGGAACAGAGCAGCCTGAATTGCCAGGCCAGGTCCTCCCTGAACTGGAAACAAGCATCCTAGGAACGATTTCAGGGTTTCTGCTCTCATCAGCCCGGATAGCTTGACTCCAGTGGCATGGCGAGCACGGGACCCACATCTGGGCATACCCTTCCCACTCAGGGTGTCAAATGCAAAAAGAACAATTGATGGACTGAATGCAGAACAATGTCATACATTCACCCCAGTACTGAGATCTGGGCCTAAATCCATTGTTTGTTTTGCTCACCGTGCCATTCCAATTTGGACCCAGCCATATGCAAATCAGTCTTGACACTGCGCCTAATGGGAACAGTCCAGCACATACTGCCATGCCAAGTCCTCCCTGGACGGGAAGTAAGCATCCTAGTACCGGTTTCGTGCTTTCAGCCCTCATCAGCCAAGTTAGCTTGACTCCAGTGGCAAGGAGAGCACGGTACCAAAGTCTGCACATACCCAGCCGAATCAGGGTAACAAATGAAAAAAATATATTTTATGGACAGAATACAGAACAATGTCATACATTCAATACAGTACAGAGATCTGGGCCTAAATCCATCATTTTTTATCTCACCATGCCTTACCAGTTTGGACCAAGCCATATGCAGATCAGTTTTGACCCTGCACCCAATGAGAACAGTCAAGTCCGCACTGGCAGGCCAGGTCCTCCCTGGACCCGAAACAAGCATCCTAGGACAGGTTTCAGGCTTTCAGCCCTCATCAGCCAGGAAAGCTTAACTCCAGTGGCATGGAGAGCACGGGACCCACATCTGGGCATACCGCTCACATTCGGGGTGACAAATGCAAAAAGAACAATTGATGGATAGAATGCAGAACAATGTCATACATTCCCTCCAGTACAGTGATGTGGGCCTAAATGCCTTGTTTTTTTGCTTACCATGCCACTCCAGTTTGGACCCAGCCATATGCAAACCTGTCTTGACCCTGCTCCCAATGGGAACAGTCCAGCCCAAACTGCCAGGCCAAGTCCTCCCTTGATGGGAAACAAGCATCCTACTTCCGATTTTGGGCTTTCATCTCTTATCAGCCAAGTTGGTTGACCCCAGTGGCATGGATAGCACGGGACCCACATCTGCACATACCCGTATCACTCGGTGTGACAATTGCATACAGACCAATTGATGGACAGAATGCAGAACAATATCATACATTAACCCCTGTACAGAGATCTGGGCCTAAATCCATCATTTTTTTTTCTCACCATGCCATTCCAATTTGGACCCAGTCATATGCAAATCAGTCTTGACCCTGCCCCCAATGGGAACAGTCAAGCCCGAACTGCCGGGCCAGTTTCTCCTTGGACTGGAAACAAGTATCCTACGACCAGTTTCGGGCTTTCAGCCCTCATTAGCCAGGAGCTTCACTTCAGTGGCATGGAAAGCACGGGACCCATGTCTGGGCATACCCGTTCCAATCGGTGAGACAAAAGCAAAAAGAAGAATTACCAGACAGAATGAAGAACAATGTCATACATTCACCACAGTATCTGTGCCTATATCCATCGTTATTTTGCTCACAATGCCATTCCAGTTTGGACCCAGCCATATGCAAATAAGTCTTGACCCAGCGCCCAATAGGAACAGTCCAGCCTGAACTGCCAGGCCAGGTCCTCCCTGGACTGGAAATAAGCATCCTAGGATCGGTTTTAGGCCTTCAGCCCTCATCAGCCAGGATAGCTTGACTCCATTGGTATGGAGAACACGGGAATCACATTTGGGCATACCAGTGCAACTCGGGGTGACAAATGCAAAAAGAACAATTGATGGACATATTGCAGAACACTCTCATACATTCACCCCAGTACAGAGATCTGGGCCTAAATCCATAGTTTTTTTGCTCACCATGCCATTCTAGGTTTGACCCAGCCATATGCCAATCAGTCTTGACCTCGCGCCCAGTAGGAACAGTCCAGCCTGAACTGCCAGGCCAGGTCCGCCCGGGACCAGAAACAAGCATCCTAGGACCAGTTTCGAGCTTTCAGCCCTCATCAGCCAGGATAACTTGACTAAAGTGGCATGGATAGCACGGGATCCACATCTGCGCAAACCCGTCCCACTCGGGGTGACAAATGCAAAAAGTCCAATTGATGGACAGAATGCAGAACAATGTCATACATTCACCCCAGTACAGATATCTGGGCCTACATCCATCGTTTTTTTGCTCACAATGCCATTCCTGTTTGGACCCATTCATATGCAAATCAGTCTTGACCCTGTGCCCAATGGGAACAGTCCAGCCCGAAATCCCAGGCCGGGTCCTCCCTGGACTGGAAACAAGCATCTTAGTACCGGTTTCAGGCTTTCAGCCCTCATCAGCCGGGGTAGCTTGACTCCAGTGGCATGGAGAGCACAGGACCCACATCTGGGCATACCCATCCCATTTGATGTGACAAATGCAAAAAGAAAAATTGATGGACAGAATGCAGAACAATGTTATAGAATAACCCCAGTACAGAGATCTGGGCCTACATCCATTGTTTTTTTGTTCACGATGCCATTCCTGTTTGGACCCAGCCATATGAAAATCAGTCTTGACCCTGTGCTCAATTTGAACAGTCCAGCCCAAAATGCCAGGGTAGGTCGTCCCTGGACTGGAAACAAGCATCTAAGGACCGGTTTTGGGCTTTCAGCCCTCATCAGTCAGGGTAGCTTGACTCCATTGGCATGGAGAGCACAGGACCCACGTCTAGGCATACCCATCCCATTTGATGTGACAAATTCAAAAAGAACAATTGATTGACAGAATGCAGAGCAATGTCATGCATTCACCCCAGTACAGAGATAAGGGCCTATATTCTGGGCCTATATTCATCATTTTTTTGCTCACCATGCCTTTCCAGTTTGGACCCAGCCACATGCAAATCAGTCATGACCTTGCGCCCCATAGGAACAGTCCAGCCAGAACTGCCAAACCAGGTCCTCCCTGAACTGCAAACAAGAAATCTAAGACCGGTTTCGGGCTCTAGCCCTCATCAGCCAGGATTGCTTGACTAAAGTGGAATGGATAGCACAGGACCCACGTCTGGGCATACCCGTCCCGGCGTGACACATGCAAAAAGTCCAATTGATGGACAGAGTGCAGAACAATGTCATACATTCACCCCAGTACCGATATCTGGGCCTACATCCATCGTTTTGTTGCTCACGATGCCATTCCAGTTTGGACCCAGCCATATGCAAATCAGTCTTGACCCTGTGCCTAATGGGAACAGTCCAGCCTGAAATCCAAGGACAGGCCCTCCCTGGACTGTAAACAAGCATCTTAGGACCGATTTCAGGCTTTCAGCCCTCATCAGCTAGGGATACCCACCCCATTAGATGTGACAAATGCAAAAAGAACAATTGATGGAGAGAATGCAGAACAATGTTATGCATTCACCCCAGTAAAGGGATCTGTGCCTAAATCCATTCAAGTTTGGACACAGCCATAATCAAATCAGTCTTGACCCTGCACCCATTGGGAACAGCCCAGTACGAACTGCCAGGCCAGGTCCTCCCTGGACGGGAAACAAGCATCTTATTTCTCGATTCGGACTTTCATACCTCACCATCCAAGATAGCTTGACTCCAGTGTCATGGGGAGCACGGGACCCACGTCTGGGCATTCCCGTCTCACTTGGGGTAACAAATGCAAAAAGAACAATTGATGGACAGAATGCATAACAATGTCATACATTCACCCCAGTACAGAGATCTCGGCCTAAATCCATTGTTTTTGTGCTCACCATGCCATTCCAGTTTTGACCCAGCCATATGCAAATCAGTCTTGTCCCTGTGCCCAATGGGAATAGTCCAGACAGAACTGCCAGGCCAAGTCCTCCCTGGACTGGAAACAAGCATCTTAGGACTGGTTTCGTGCTTTCAGCACTCATAATCCAGGATTGCTTGACTCCAGTGGCATGGAGATCACAGGACCCACGTCTGGGAATACCCATCCCATTCGATGTGACAAATGCTAAAAGAACCATTGCTGGACAGAATGCAGAACAATGTCAAACATTCACCCCAGTACAGAGATCTTGGCCTAAATCCATAGTTTTTTTGCTCACCAAACCATTCCAGTTTGGAGCCAGGCATATGCAAATAAGTCTTGACCCTGCACCCAATGGGAACAGTCCAGCCCAAACTGCCTGCACTGGAAACAAGCATCCTAGGACCGGATTCGGGCTTTCAGCCCTCATTAGCCATGATAATTTGACTCCACTGGCATGGAGAGTTTGAAACCAACGTCTGGCAATACATGTCCCACTCGGTGTGACAAATGCAAAAAGATCAATTGATGGACAGAATGCAGAACAATGTCATACATTCACCCCAGTACAGAGACCTGGGCCTAAATCCATCGACCTGGCCTGGTAGTACGGTCGGCACTTCTCCCATGAGGCACAGGGCCAAGACTGATTTGCATATGGCTGGGTCCAAACTGGGGTGGCGTAGTGGGCAAAAGAACGATGAATTTAACACAAATCTTTTGACTGGGGGAGAATGTTTGCATTGTCAGTATTCCGTCCATCATTTGTTTGCTGTAATAGTGCTAATAACGTTGGTAATGCTTGATGAATCTTCACAAAGATTCCCAAAAAGAAATATTCATCCACCTCAGCTCATTACTGACAAGTTTCAGGATGTTCTGTCAAGATCAGGGGATGTGAAGCAATGGGATTCCAAAATATGTTGCAATTAAATTCACATTCGAAATATTTGAGAGTAATGCAGGAAGAATGGCAGAATTGCATCAACTTTGACAGTTAAAATTTAAACCAGAAAACATTATTGTAGTGTTTTGGCATGAATCTGTGAAGCTGTACAAGAAATGTTTTTAATTTTTTTTTGCTATTTGGAGTGGTGGCCACTTGTGAATCATGTGGTAGCAAGGTTTTTAAGCATACGATTGGCACAGTGCCATCTACGCTGAGCTAGAAAGAGACAGAGGGGCATACTTACAAGTTCTTAATGCTACCAGAACATAATTTTAGTGACCTTTTGGTGGTGATACAGGCATCACCTTATTTGCAAGGCAGCATTAAGTCACTTAAAGTGCCTTAGCGATACCATGTAAATAAGGCACCCGTTCATGCTATACTTAGTGTGAAAGGGGAGAGGAATCGCTGTTGTGGTGGGCATACCACCGCAACACCCATTAATTTTGATGGTGCCCTATATTTACAAGGGTGGCATAAATATGGGGCAGTGCTAAAAATAAGATCAAATAAAGCCTGGTCTAACACTGGCAAAATGAAACGTTTTTGCTTTTTCTATGCATGTTGCAATATGCAGCACAAATAGAAACAGCAAATCATCATTGACTGTTTAAGTGCAGGAAGGTACCCCTTCCTGCACAAAAGTAATCTTTTTTGAAAAAATTATGCATTGAAGTTACAAAACATCATTGGTTATTGTTTATGTGCAGAAATTGACATCTTCCTGTACATAAACATTCTTGCCCTTCAACGCAGGCTCCCTTACACATTGGTGCAAGAGTGGCTGCGTTGGCGCTAGGCAGCTGTAATTAGTGCCAGCACAGGGTGAAATGCAGGGCTGCACTGTATTCTTTTAAATACAGTTTAGTCCTGCATTTCTAAAGTGGCAGAGTGGGGCGTTAAGCCAACAAGGCTTATGCTGTTCTCCGTCACTTCATTATGAATGTGCCCCAAAGTATTTTGGTATTTCTACAGCAAAGTCTTTAAGCATAGGATTAGTACGGTGCCACCCACACTGACGTATAAAATGACAAATGCATTTAACTACTCCAGGTGGAGTATTACAGCTTTGGATTGGTGAACCAATCACATTGTTTGTTTCCAGCAGGACTGGTAGGGTCCACAAGACCAAAATGGCTGATGGGGAGAAAATAAGCTGGCTCAGCAAATAAGAATGCATGGATTTTTTAAAAGTGGAGTTATAATTGTGTGTTTCCAGCAGGTCTGTACCAACCCACTGTTCAAGGATTGACTGTACATCTGCCGAAGTATCGAGAAGAGTTCAGAGCTAAGCTCTTCCCAAAGAGACACCTAGAGCTACTTTATTGAAGGCCTCCTCTGAAGGTATCTCTAAATGATCTAAAAGAGCCATCTGATCTGATGGGTTGCTTACACCTACCCAACCCCTGCTTATTTGGTAGTGGCCTTCTATTCACATCACCAGAGATTACTGCATCGTCCATTTTCAGCCCTTCAATGATTTTGCTAATCTTGTACTTGAAAAAGTTTGCTAGGCTATCACATAGATCTTGTGTGGGAAGAACTTTGTTTTTTGTGCAATCTGGGCTGGCAATATCATTCCCAATTTTGAAAATACTCATAGTGCTGTTAGGTGCCTTCAGAATGATATCTGCAAAGTCGCGATTTCTTTTTTATAGCTTACTATTTTCTCCTTCCAGCCGATTTTATCCCTTTCTACATACGCCTTCCACCACTTCCGTTCTGCCTATTCACAGACCTTTTTCAAATTCCTCAATTTTTCGTTGTACCAGGTGGCTGAAGGTCTACCTAGTTTTAAAAAAAATGTAAAGGGGCAATCTGATCAAGCCTTTCATTTATATGTCCACAGAAAGCCACATAGTTCTCTTCCACCTGTTTGTCTGAATCAAAGGACCCATTAACATGGAATACAGGGGAAACATCCTTTACAACGCAACCTTTACCACGCAGTGCCTTTACGACGCAACTTTTACAACGCAAACAATTACAACGCAATGTGCTGGGGGGCGCTCTAGGATAGGGAATAGGTTTAATTTACTATCCAACACCGTCCCTACTATCCACGGGGACTGGAGTTGGAATAGTAAATTAAACGATTCACTATCCAGCGCCCCAAAGCACCATGCGTTGTAAAGGCATGCGTTGTAAAAACAGCGTTGTAAAGGCATGCGATGTAAAAGCACGCGTTGTAATGTCATACATCCGGAATACAGGGGATTACAATAATTTTATTATTGTCAGATTTGGTGCAAGCTTCCTTCATGATAATGGACACTTACACACAAGATGATATGAAACAAAATTCATGATGTCTTCATACAGGTGTTTCCTCATTTTTCGTAAACTATTAAATTACAACCACATGCACTACACATTTTCTGAATAATTTAAATCTAATATAATTTAGTAATTGTGCTAAACAAGGTAAAATATTATTTTAAATACATGAAAAATCAATGTTAGGCCTTAAACTAAAATCATTTTAATGATTTATTTATTTATGTAACCTATCTCCTTGTTTAGTGCATTTTCTGTTTATTAAATCTATTTTTTTGTAAGTTGCATTGCATATGTGTTTATTCATTAACGTATTAAGTTTAAATACAGACACCTGTATTAACACTTAAAACTAAAGAAATTTTGGGTGTAAGTGTCTATTTTAATGATTGCTTGCACCAACATTTTTATGTCCATCACAATCTTTTTTTGCTAATGTATGTACTTTACAGATAAGACATTAAAAATTTGTATTTCATGTCAGAAGTGCATTTACAAATATGTAAATCACATTTAATCGTTAAGATTTTTATAAATCAAGGATTTGTAAATGAAAACAAATGTTATTACAAACTTTGTAAAATTTAAATATTTCCTTTAATAAATGAAATTCTTTTCTCCTAATTATTTTATTACATTCAAGACATACAAGAAGAACAAAAGGCTTTCCCATTACAACAAGCTGTGATTCTGTTGCCATAACTTACCTCCTATACATAATGCCAAAGGGTAGCCTCTAGACCTGGGCGGTAAATTCCATTCCGCTTGCAGAATTTGCAGAATCTGCAGAATTCGCGGAATTTGGGTAATTACGCATTCCGTGGAGAATGCGAAATTGGCAAAAATTCCACTGCTTCGTGGAGTTTTTTGCTTGTTCGCGCTTTCAAAATGCGTGTTCGCAAGTTATTTCCCCCCGAGCATGCAAACAGCATTCGCGGACAGGAAAAAAGCATCGCGAATAAGCAGAACAAGCAATTCCGCGTGTTTGCAGAACTCTGCGTGCCTGTGGCGATTTGTTAACATTTTGCAGAGCTTTGCGTAGCGCGACTACGCAAATTCCGCCCACCCCTAGTAGCCTCCTCAGCAAGGGGCATCTATTGGGCACAGAGCAGGTCCTCAAGGATCTTTCTTGGGAGGGGTGAGTTTAGGTTTGACGGGGGTTACAGATAGGTAAGATATGAATTTGGAAGGATGAGTACAGGTAGGAGGGGTGGGAGAGAATTCGGTTTTGGAAATAGAGAGAGCTGGAGTGGATGATGTGTGTGTCTGTATGTTTAGCAGTTGCATGTGGGTCTGGTATATGTTTGGATGGTTGTGGGTTGGCTGGTGTTTGGGATTCTGGTATGAGTGAGTGCTTTGTTTTGGTTGGTGTTGTTTTGTGTGTACGTGTGCTTTTGTGTGATTGTGTTTATTTGGATGAGTGTGATTTTGAAGTGGTTTGTGTGGTTGTGGTGGTTGAGTGTGCTGGTGGTTGTGGGTGTGGTGGTTGTGGGTGTGCTGGTGGTTATGGGTGTAGTAGTGTTTGTGGTGATTGTGGGTTTCTGGTGGTGATGGATGTGGTGGTGGTTGTAGTGCTTGTGGCTGTGCTGGTGATTGTGGGAATTGTGGGTGTGGTGATGGTTGTGGTACCTGTGGGTATAGTTTCAATAGTTTGTATTTATATGTGTGTGAGTGTGATGCTTGTGTCTGATGTGGTGGGTGCCTACCAAGAAGTGAGTGTGCTTGGGATTGGGTTGGGAGCTGGTATTTGGATTGAGGAAGGGGCCTGAGTTGAGGCAGAAGGTTGGTCTGGTTGTAACTCTGGAGTGAGTGAGGGTCTGTTTTTGCACGCGATCTCTGCATGCCAGACATTGAACTGTGAATTTCATTCAGAAATACAACCATTTGTTGTATTTGGCAGCAAAGGCCTTGGATGCCATTCACTATCACAGTGTGGCCTACAGAGATGCTGCGTAAGAGGTCAAAAGCCTCCTCACTCAGCGCAGCATGAGAGACAGGGGAAGGGTATGAGGTGTCTGAGGTGATACCAGTCCTTTTAAGAGGCCGAGTTTGGCCAACTTGGGGGGCAAAGGGGAGGGTGGAGATTGGTCTCTGGGAGGTAGACAAGGTTGAGGTTGGTATACAGGAAAAAACACCCACTTGACCTGTATTTCTTCTCATGTGCCTGTCACGTGCTAAAGGTACTGTTCCCTGTAAGAAATGCTATCAATGCAATAGTTTTGTATCCAAAACAAAATGTATTTTATTTTTCAAAGTATCTCTCATTTGTTTGTCTCAAACACCACGTCTTAACCCAGTCTTTAAAGAGTCTACATGTACATTTTAGCAATTCTTCCTATGTACTATGACATTGTATCACAAACAGAGATATGTTTTAGTCAAGGGTGAGGTTGGTACATTTCTGATAGGCTCCACAACCACATGGGATTGGTCACTTGTGTAGGCCTCCAAAGATGATGAGAAAGTGTAAGCCTCCGTTCTAGTCCCCTTAACCTCCTTGCCACTGTGCCCATCAGTGTCAGATGTTTCACCACCAGAAACACAGTGGCCAGCTGCTTCTGTGCCTTCTTGGTCAATACCTGATCCTGAAGATCCTGTAAAGACATATACAATAGTTGTATTGTATCTGTGTAAATATAACTGATTTTCCAAACATTTTTCACATTTTCATATTTGACCTGCTTCAAGGCTTTTAAACCTTGGTTTATTTTTTTATCATTTTCTCCTGTATGTAGGGAACATCTTCAGAAACCATTTGGTTATAGTTTTGTAATTTCACAATAATTCTCATATATTATTTTTTATAATTTCCTTTTTTTAAACGTATTCATGTTCTCCAGCAATTGTTTAGCACCTTTGAATGATTCTGATTTGTTGCTTTGAATAGTGAACTTATTTCACAAAAAGTTATATAAATCAAAAATCCCTTTTTACATTGTGTGAACAGGGCAAAAAAGCAGACTTTTTATTTATTTTTATAAATAGTAATAGGAATCAACATGTGACAATATTTACTGCAATGTTGAACCAATATTTGTAGAAACTGAAAGCCTCTAGGTTTTTGTGTTAGTTTCCAGTTACATTTTCAAAAATAGTATTTTAGTTTTTTTCACATTTCAGCTTATCCTAAGTAAACATGGTTGTTAGGACAGCTGAGGAATCCATCAACACCAGGGGTAGTTTGATTCAATGAGAGCCATGAAAGAACATGGAGGCCAGTGGAGGAGGCTTTTAGACTCCTAAAGGCCAGATTTGTCTATCTCAATAAGACTGGTTGAGCCGTCCTCTAATCACCCGATAATGTGTGGAAAATCACCATCGCATGCTACATGTTACATAACATTGCCCTGCAATAGAACATCCAGGACGTTGCAGAGGAAGGAAACGATGATCACCCGCCAGTCAAGGATGTTGAAATTCTAAATGAAGATGATAGTGTTGGAGAGGAAGGAATGGACTTATGTCAAGATGTCATTGACAACTTGACTTCATGAGTGTACATATATATTTACATATAATTACATTACATTTAAAACCAACGTTTGATCTAATGCTAGATATTTTTCTGAAAGGGCAAGTTGAGTTAATTCCAGGGCAAAGATCTGTGTTGCTCTATGTTTTGACATATTGACTACTGTATTAATTGACATTGTTTATCTACAATTGTTTTAGGGAATTGGTCATCATAATTTGACAACCTAATGTGTCTATTTTGAGATTTTATACAAATATATTTTTTTTAACTCTATTGTAGGTTCCTTCGCCAGGTCATCTTCATTTGAACATTTAAAAGTAGTGGCATTTGCTGTTATATGCTGCTGTTGTGAAGTACAACGGAAACATGGGTTGATCCTGTGAAAGACACACACACTTTGGATTTATAATATCTTGTACAAAGACAACATACAGTGATTGAATTGTATTGGTTGAGGTTGCATTAGACTTGTTTTCTGTTGATTGTTGCCACCAAGGCTATATGTGCCGGTTAAATTGCTCTAACTACATGTGGTAGGCCACCTAAACATGTAATTCTCCCTTTGCATAGGCAAAATCCACATTTTGTGTTAATTGTATGAAGCTCTTGGTGTGTCTCATTATTGAAGAAAGAACTTCTTGTAGCACACCAGATAATGTTGGTAGTGACATTCCACCATATACTGCAACAGTGTATTGGTATGATCTTGTGGCCACAAAAAGGGAGTACTGTAATTTTTTTGAATATTGGTGTTATTGATTTTCGATTTCTATTGTGAAGCAGAAGATCTGGCTCAATCTGATGGCTTAAATCAAAACGAGTTTGGCTATTTAATCTAATTTCTTTATCATATCCCTTTTTTCCACGGTGACTAGGTCTAGAAATGTAAATAAAAATATTGCTAGACGTTTGGAGATTATAATGTATAGCAAAAATATGAAGAAGAAATCTTCATTCAGATTTACACAAATACTAGTTTTTGATTTGTGTTTTTTGTAATATTTTGTAAATTCATATAACTTGTGAGAAACATTACCTACATGGAATTTGTTTATGATTCAATATTCTTTTTAATTATTAAAGTGACTGATGGAACCAAGAAAAATTAAATAAAAGAGATGAGAAATATAACACCAGTCTCTGAATTAATTTTGGGGGATTTTATTCAACAATACAGAATATTATAAAACAGGATGGGAACAAAAAAACAAACCAAGAACTTTAAAAAGTCAGGCATGGTGAATGCAACTGTTAATGAAGATCCCCATTCTTTTAAAAGCAATGTACAACATACACTGGCATGAAATGGGTCCAGAAAATAGTCCAGAAAGTGGATGGTAGTCACACACTGGAGGAAATATATCCTCTGTCTCTTGCTGGTGATAGTGGAGGTCATGCCATCCTCTCCCGGTGATCCAAATGAACGTCCCTTCCTGAGAGGTCTGCTGGATATACAGTTGTAGGGACAGAGCTGGGTGCAGGTGTTTCCTCCTGTGGCAGGGTCTAACATTCTGTGACTAAGGGAGAGGTAGTTGCCTAGATGTTTTTGTACCCCCCCAAAAAAATGAAGATTGTGCTGGAAAACCCTACACAATAGGGTAAACAATCCTACAGCACCCCAATCAGGGAGCCCAAATTTGAGTTTAGATAGTCCATCAGAACTTTGTGCTCCCTCTGCAATTGATTCATCCCCGGGAGTTCTATAAGAACCTGGTCCATCATGTCTTGGGACTGATTAAGGGATCCCAAGATTTGGTTGAAAGTGTCTTAGGTAACAATGAACCCAGTTCTTAGCCCACAGATTCCCTCCCACACCCCCTACTCCCACTACCCCATTCCCTTATCCCAATATGGCAAATTACACTGGTTTTTGGCTAAACCGGGGTGGTAGCCTTGGATCAACAGCAGCCAGCACTGGGGGGCACAGGATTTGGGTGATGTTTTTTGGACACAGGAAGTGGAGGTATACAGAGGCTGAACAGTGGTATAGCAGTTGTGGGAGGGATAGGTATATATCAGTGAGACTCACTGTAGCTGTCTGCCCAGGAAGACCGTATTGACTGGCTTGTCCTCATCATCCACACTTGCAGGACTGCTTTCCTCACTGAAGGGATGTTTCTCGCCTACAGTGGAGGTATCATCAGTAGCAGTGACAGGAGGTTATCCATGTACTCTGGGTGTTGGACTTATTATAAATAACAAAAACAAAGAGGTAAACAATCTGGATTATATATCAAAATTATTGAGAAGCAGAAAATGAAGGAACCTAAATGAAAATGTGAAATAATGTAATGAATATACTTTTCAGTAACATTGTAATACATTACAAATATAGTTTTAAGTACACACAAAACTACAATAAAGCAGGCAAAATGATGCTGAAATAGAAAAAATAGGAAGTTTGCATAAAGCATTCATACACAGTAGAGAGATAGAATGTGAAATAAACCGTTCCAAGGCATAGCAAGTTAAACATGTGAATATTAAACAACCTAGCAGGAGAAATAGCACATATCATCATATAAACATTGCAAAATATATTTATTATCAAAACAACTTCGTCACGCCATACAACACAACATACATTAAACTGTTTAAGACAACCTACTTCGATTTGTGAAACAAATAACATAAATTCAATAAATATATATATATACAATACTATATATACAATATTAAACAAAAACTGACATTTTGAGACATAGCATTAAATAGAGCCTGATAAATATATAACTCTTTAACATATGTGAAAATATACAAGAAAAGAGAGAGTAACCATAATAACATTCAAAGTTATTTTCTCAAAACAAAAACTAGGCAACATGGTAGTTGCAGTCATTTCAATTACACATTAATAACATTTGCCAAAGTGTAAGTTGACATACCTAGTAAAATATATGCAGTGGAAATGAACAGACATTTATAATATGAAACACATATATGAAATATGTTATTAGGTGAAACAAATGTACCGCCATCTGATACTAAATGGAGATTGAAACCTGTAAACTTAAGTACAACAAAAAATATTCTAACAAACAGAGAAACAAGGCAAAAAAAAAATTTAACATAATGAAAAACACACAAATTGACAAACATATTAACAATTAGTAAAACGAGAGAAACAACATCATTGCTTCTAAATTGCTAAAAAACATTGAAAGAAATACATATGTATATATTCCCCAGTAGGTAGTTGTAGTTAGGGCCTACTTTGCATAGGAAAAACATTTTTTTGCCTTGCCTATAACTTTACCGCCATTTGACCAATCTTCAAAAAAAGTGTGAAGGTATGTCCTGGTTGTCATGGAATGGTTGGGGCTGATCCGTGCAGTGGAGCATGAGAATTTGGAGTGCAAAATAAGGGTGTGTTTGTAATGTTAATTCCAATTGACACCTTTAGCCACACCCACAGCCCGAACTGCAGAACGGATTTACACTGAATTTGGCAGGGAGGTAGATGATAATTCAGGGAAGTGCCTTTTGCCTTTTGGGTGTAAATATGTTATGTATTTTTTGAGAAATCTTAGCCGAAATTTAAAGTGATATCTCTGGTTGCAGATATTTTGCAGTGGTTTCTAGATTAGTCACAAATGCAGGTGCCAACAGGAATGTACTGATTGGCTGGAAGGAGCCTGAACAGGAACTTGCAGCCCGTATTTTATTAATTGTGATGTATTCCCGAGCTGAAAATTTCTGAAAAAGATAACATAAGGGGTCAGAGTTACTCTACTCTGACCCCTTATGTTAGCTTTTTCAGAAATTGTTGTTTCTTCTAGAATGTGCTGTGGGCTTGTGACCTACTGGCTCATCAGGTACACTGAACTAAGAATGTATTAGGGGGGGAAGAGTGTTAAAGAGACAGAATATGTTTTGAAGTTGAGGAGTGATGACAGCATTGAAGTTATTGCAATCTTTAATTTCCAACTCGGGACTATGTAATAAACAGTTGTATAGTATTTAAATTTAAAATTAATGAAGCTAGATATAGGTTTAAACTTCCATTTTTTTCATGATTGCTCTGCGGTTATCGCAAAAACATCATGAAAATACACCAACAGGAACCTCGCTTTGAAAGAGTGTTAAAAGGTTAACAGATTCTAACTATTCACAAGTGGAGCTAGAGTAGTCTGAAATGAAAGACACAATTTCATTTCCTGCCTTTCTCATGATGATAGAGATGAAAGTTGAAGAGGCTGGTCATTTTACAGTTGCTTTCTATGAGAGTGGTGTACCATTCTTGTGCTTAGTTTTTACTAATCTTAAGAGCGTCAAAACTATCCAGAAAGATATAAAAGAACAATATTATCTGCAAGCTCAATTCACTGGTATGTATATAACTTTTTAATTATATTAAAAATGTACATTAGAAATGAAAATGTATATGGGAGTTTGATTAAAAAGGGTTTCACAGTGATGTGAAAAGAAGTATATATCAGATAACTGTATCTGGCAGATGGTATATGTTTAAGATGCTAGTACAGTTGAAAATTACCATGAGCAATGCCTTCAACAATGATAACGTTTTAAATGGCTAAGCATTATGTGCTGAATGTACATCTATTTTATTTGCATTCTGGGAGTTGTGGTAGTTTTAGTCACATTATTAAAGAGGAGTATTGTAGTCATGAATAAAATATAAGAACATGTGTTGTGCCTGTCTATAAACTATAAAGTAGTAATACTTGTTAGGTATATATTAGTAATTTTTTGTCAATGTGGTTTTGAACTTATATGACCGGTTTGCATATTTTTAGATGGTGAGATATGTTTTTGTGTGTCAATCAATCAATCAATCAATCAATCAATCATTTAATTTGTAAAGCGCACTACTTACCCATAAGGGTTTCAAGGTGCTGGGGGGAGGGTGTGCTGCTGCTACTGGTCGAAGAGCCAGGTCTTGAGATGTCTCCTGAAAGTCAGCAGGTCTTTGGTTTGTCGTAGGTAGAGGGGGAGGGTGCTACAGGTCTTGGCGGCGCGGTGGGAGAAGGACCTGCCTCCGGAAGTGGTTTTGCGGATGTGCGGGACCGTGGCCAGGGTGTGGTCAGCAGAGCGGAGTTTCCTGTTGGGTACGCAGAAGGAGAGTCGAGTGTTGAGATAGGCTGGTCCAGTCTTTTGGAGTGCCTCGTGTGCGTGGATCAGGAGTTTGAAGGAGATTCTCCTGTTGACAAGGAGCCAGTGCAGGTTGCTCAGGTGGGGGGTGATGGGGTCGCGGCCTGGGATGTCAAGGATCAGGTGTGGAGAGGCGTTATGGATTCTCTGCAGTCTGTTGATGAGTTTGGATGAGGTTCCGGCATAGAGGGCGTTACCGTAGTCGAGTCTGCTGCTGACTAGGGCCATGGTGACTGTTTTCCTCGTGTTTGTCGGGATCCATCTGTAGATCTTGTGGAGCATGCAGAGGGTGTTGAAGCGTGTGGAGGAGGAGACTGCGTTGACTTGTTTGGTCATGGTGAGTTTTGAGTCGAGGATGATTCCCAGGTTGCGTCCGTGGTCGGTGGGGGCGGGGGGGGTCCCCAGGGATGTGGGCTACCATGAGTCATCCCATGCTGAGTGGTTGGACCCGAGGATGAGGATCTCCTTCTTGTCTGAGTTCAGCTTAAGTCGGCTTTCCTTCATCTAGTCGGCGACTGCCTTCATTCCCTGGTGGAGGTTGGTTTTGGCCGTGAGAGGGTCCTTGGTGAGGGAGAGGATCAGCTGCGTGTCGTCGGCATAGGAGATTATGTTGAGGTCGTGCTGTCGGGCGATGCATGCTAGTGGTGCCATGTAGATGTTGAACAGCGTCGGGCTGAGGGAAGATCCTTGTGGGACGCCACAGATGATCTCGGAGGCCTCGGACCAGAACGGGGGAGGCGGACTCTCTGAGTTCTGTCGGAGAGGAAGGAGGTCGTCCAGTCCAAGGCCTTCTCCCGGATGCCTGCGTCTTGGAGTCGTGTGCGTAGTGTGTGGTGGCAGACGGTGCCGAAGGCGGCAGAGAGATCCAGGAGGATGAGGGCCGCCGTCTCTCTGTTGTCTAGAAGGATCCTGATGTCGTCTGTGGCGGCGATGAGGGCGGTCTCTGTGCTGTGGTTGCCGTGGAATCATGATTGGGAGGGGTCCAGGATGTTGTTGTCTTGGAGGTGACGGGTGAGCTTGGTGTTAACTACCTTCTTGATGACCTTTGCTGGGAACGGAAGCAGGGAGATGGGTCCGAAGTCTTGAGGTCGCTCGGATACGCCTTGGGTTTCTTCAGTAGGGTGTTGATCTCTGCGTGCTTCCTGTTCGCAGGGAAGGTGGTGGTCTCGAAGGAGAGGTTGATGATTTTGTGCAGGTGGCGTGCGATGGAATTGCTGGCTTTGTTGAAGATATGGTGTGGGTTATCGTTGGTGCTGGAGCTGGGGTTGGAGAGTTCCTTCACGATGGTGAAGAGCTCCTTGCTGTTGTGTGCGTTGTTGTTATGGCGGTCTGTGAAGGAGGTCCTTTTGGCGGTCCTGATGAGGTGGTGGTGGTTGTGGATGGTGTCTTTGTGGGCAGCGTGGCTGACCGGCGTCTTGTCGCTGTGCCATATGTTCTCCAATTTCCGGCAGGTGCGCTTTGAGTCGAGGAGTTCTGGGGTGAACCAAATGACTCTTTTGCTGGGGTCTCTATTGGTGGGTTTTTTCAGCGGGGCTACGGTGTTGGCGCAGTCATTCATCCAGCGTTCGAGGGTGAGTGCACCATCACGGGGGTTGGTGGGGTTGGTCGGAGGGTTGAGTGCGAGACTTGTCTGTAGTTGTTCTTCAGTGACTTTGCCCCAGCAGCGGCGGGGGTCTGTAGGGTGCGGTGGTGTGTGAGGGGTTTTCAGAAGGAGAAGTTGATGCAGTGGTGGTCTGTCCAGGAGAGTTCGGAGGCGTGGCTGAAGGTGACGTGGGGGCTTGAGGAGAAGATGGCATCTAGCAGGTGATCAGCAATGTTGGTCGGCATCGTGACGAGCTGTTTCAGTCCGAGATTGGCGAGGTTGTCAATCAGGGTGGAGGAGTTGTTGTTGTTCTTGTTCTCCAGATGATAGCTCAGGTCTCCGAGGAGGATGTAGTCGGTGGAGGTCAGCGCGTGCGTGCTGATGAGGTCGGCGACGGAGTCGCAGAATTGAGGCTAGTGTCCTGGTGGTCTGTAGACAAGGGTGCCTCTTAGGGTGGTCTTGGGGTCCGTGTGGATCTGGAAGTGCATGTGTTGGGCCGTGCTGAGGGTGTCCTTGGTGTTTGTTGAGACCCTGATGTTGTTTTTGTGGACGATGGCGATTCCTCCTCCGGCCCTGTTGGTATGGTCTCTGCGGGTGATCTTGTATCCGTCTGGGATGGCTATGGCGATGCCTGGCGAGGAGGCTTCATTCATCCAGGTCTCGGTCAGGAAGGCGACGTCCTGTGATGCGGTTACAAGTAGGTCCCAGAGTTTAACGGCGTGTTTGTGTGCTGTTGTGCTCCGTTGTGGCGGGCGTCTCGGCGCTTATGAGGCAGGAGAAGCTGCAGTTCAGGCAGGTGAAGGGACCGTGGGTGCGCTTTGGGGCGGCCTTGCAGCAGGTGTGGATCCTTCCTGAGTTGAGAGCGACGAGGGAGTTGGCGTCGTAGCGCGGCGGTCCTCGTGGCTGCTTTGGGGGCAGGGGCTCTGGCACTGGGCGTGGTCCAGGCACAGACCGGCGCAGACCGGCTTGCCCTAGGCCCGCCTTCGGCGCGCCAGCAGCACGTCCGCACCGCGGCCGCCATATATGGGGAAGTGGGGAGGGAGGAGCAGCTGGGAGGCGGGAGGCGAGGGTCGGGTGGAGCAAATGGGCGTGGAGGGGGCGGGCCGCAGGGGAAGCAGCGGCAGGGACGGGGGAAAGGAGACAGGCACGGGGCACGGACTCGGGAAGGGGGCACAGAAGTCAGTACAGCTGGGAGGCGGGAGACAAGGGTCGGGTGGAGCGAATGGGCGTGGAGTGGGTGGGGCCACAGGGGAAGCAGCGGCTGGGACAGGGGAAAGGAGACAGGCGAAGGGCACTGACTCAGGAAGGGGGCACAGAAGTCAGTACAAGGGGTACAAAATCAAGGTGGCACAGAAGTCAGTTGGTACAAAATAAAAGGAGGCACAGAGGTTGGCGAGGGGTACAAAATTCAAAAGGAGGCACAGAAGCCAAGCGGCGAGCAGGGGGCAGGGGGACACAGAAGAGGAACGGGCAGACAGTTACAGGCACACGCAGCAAGCGGCAATGAACCTAAGGTCACCACTGGCCACCAGGGATGAGGCGCAGGTGGCGGGCCTCGATTTCACCGGCGGCAGTAGAGGCAGCGGGGTGCAGGCAGAGCTGCAGCGGTGGGGGAGCAACCTACCAGGGATAGCTACGTGCACATTGAGACTGTTGAGTTTACTTAAAGATGCAGAGAACTCTATATTTTTGGAAAGATGGCCTGAAGGTGTATATCTTTCATGAACTCATCTATATATATATAAACGGTGATCTATGTTCTTCAAGGCTGTTGAAAATGTCATTTATATTGTGAGGACAGTGCGTTTCTTTCAACCTGCCTTATTTAAAATTGGGGAGGGGTAATAGTGAAGAATGTCTTTTGAGTTTGTGTGCTAGCTTCACTTGGCATGTAACTTTTCTTTGAGAAATTCTCAATATATGTTTTAAAGACACAAAAATTTGCAAAATTATGTAGGTGTGTCTTTAGGAAAAGGTTTTGTGCTTTCAAAAGGAGAGAATTGTTCTTTTCAGTTTTAGAAACATATTGTTGCTTGAAGACGCTGAGTAAAAGAGCAATGTATACTCTTGGAGATCCATCTATGCAATTATATATCAAGTATGATATATAGATGTATTTATCACCTAGGTACTACATATGCACTCTTCCAATCATACAGGCACTAGTGACGCACTCATTAAACTATGCAGGTAACATCCAGGCATTCATCCAATCACCCATATAGTAGTAATATAGTTATGAAAATACACAAGAACTAACTATGCAGATATGGAACCACTGATGTAGTTCCTATATACTCTGTGAATCATGCTGGCACTACCTATATTTTGAGGGAATTACATAGGCACTATCTCTGCACTCATCCAATCATCCAGGGACTATTGTTTAGAACCATCTGGTGAATTATATATGTAACATGTCACACACTGTTTGCATGAACAATTAGTGTACTATATGCTGTGATAAACAAAAATATTGTGCTGATGTTTATATGGAGTGTTTCCCAAAATTTAAATCTGACATATCTAAGAAAAAAATTATTGAAACATTAAAATGTACCAGTGACACAGTTGTAGAGAGCCACAGAAGTAGTTATTATGTTGTGTTTTTGGATTTACAGTATTGATACACCTGATATACTTTTACACATTGGTATAATATAACCTGTCACATATTGTTTGCATGTACTCAAAAAACATTAGTGAGCTATATGATACACAATAAGGGACAGTTTTTATATGGAATGTTTCCCAAAAGTAAAATCTGACACACCTAAGAACAAAGGTGTTATAACATTAAAATGTACTGATGACACAGTTGTAGAGCGCCACAGAAATAGGACTTATGTTGTGTTTTAGGATTTACAGTATTGAAACACTATATGTACTTTTACACTTTGGTTGATGATTTGTTTTTTAAATTGAGTACATAAGGGTACATAAGGGATAAAGTGGTAAGATGTTAGTACAGTTGAAAATTACCATGAGCAATGCTTTCAACAATGACAATGTTTTAAATGGCTAAGCGTTATGTGCTGAATAGATACATCTATATTATTTGCATTCTGGGAGTTGTGGTAGTTTTATTCACAGTATTAAACAGGAGTGATGCAATCATGAATAAAACATAGGAAAATGTGTGGTGCCCGTATATAAATTATAAAGTAGTAATACTTGTTAGGTATGTATTAGGAATTGTTTGTCAATGTGTTTTTTAACTTATATGACTAGTTTGCATATGTATATATGGAAAGATATGTTTTGTTTGGGTTGCAGATAGTTATATGTACAATGAGACTGTTGAGTTTACATAAAGATGCAGAGAAATATACATTTTTACATAGATGGCCTGAAGGTGTATATCGTTTATGAAATCACATAGATGTTTAAATGGTGATCTATGTTATTTAAGGCTGTTGGAAATTTCATTTGTATAGTGAGCGGGGTAAATTTCTTTCAACCTGCTCTGTTTAAAATTGGGGAGGGGACTAGTGAAGATTGTCTTTTGAGAGTTTGTGTGCTAGCTTCACTTAGCATGTAATTTTGATTTGAATAATTCGGAATATATGTTTTAAATACAATAAATATTTGAAAAATGATATACGTATGTCATTAGGAAAAAGTGTATATGCTTTCAAAAGGAGAGAATTATTGTTTTCAGTTTCAAAAGCTTATTGATGCAGGTGGAAGCAGAATAACAGAGCAATGTATACTCTTAGAGAGCCATGCATGCAATTATATATCAGGTCATATATATATATATATATATATATATTCACTGAAAAAACCATAGGTTATAGACCATATATAGTTAGGAATTAGCATTTACTAAACCTTATTTTACTCACACAAAACCATTGAAATTCCATATATAGTTAGTTGCACTAACTATATATCGCGCACCCGCAATCCACTGCTGATGATGTCACATATTACATCATTCATGACATGGTCAGTGACATCACTGATGACATCACTGATGACAACATCCAGTGATTATGTGTTTCTGTAAAGTTTAAATATGTTTTACATATTGAAGAATGAGTGGATGTATAAGTGTCTGAATGAAGGTTTTAGTAGGTGCGTGATTGACTGTATGAGTGAGTGATTAAATGCGTCTTACTGAATGCACGGGTTAGTGACTAAACTGTCTAAAAGTGTGCATCAGTATGTCTGTTGTTGTGCAAGCTGCTGCACGTGTTCATCAGTAGCTATATAAGTAGCTATATGGGTTATTGATTGGTTGCACAAGTATTTGTATGGGAGACTGAGTGTGTGTATGGCTGGCTGGGAGGTGTGTGACTCTGTGCAGATCAATGTGTACTTGTATCAGTGATTCTATAAGAGAGTAACTATGTGTTAGTATATGTTTCAAAAATGTAAGGTGTTCTGTGTTTAACTGTATAGATAAGAAAATGGAAGTGTGATTGATTCTTTTCAGGACTGACTAGGTGTGTGAGTAACTCCATGGATGAGTGGCAGAGTGTGAGTGTCTGTATAGGTGTATGAGTGCATATGATAGTGTTGTAAAGATGAGTGATTGTATGTATGAATGATTGTATGAGTGAATGTGTGTGTAGACATAGGAATCAGTGAGTGCGTATGTAGTAACTAGTATTGGTGTGTCAATGGTTTCAAAAATGATACTCTCTATTTAACACTGGGTGTAACGGAGGTTATATTAGAGTGTGAGGAGATGCATTGTATTATCACATGAATGATATCATCAGTGATGTGATCATTGATATCAAGTGAGATGTCATCAGTGATGTCATTTGAGATGTCATCAGTGATGTCATCAGTGATGTCACTGACCATGTCATGAATGATGTAATATGTGACATCATCAGCAGTGGATTGCGGGTGCGCGATATATAGTTAGTGCAACTAACTATATATGGAATTTCAATGGTTTTGTGTGAGTAAAATAAGGTTTAGTAAATGCTAATTCCTAACTATATATGGTCTATAACCTATGGTTTTTTCAGTGAATTTTCAAGGTTTTGTAAATGCTAATTCCTAACTATATATGGTCTATAACCTATGGTTTTTTCAGTGAATTTCATTGGTTTTTTAACAGCTAATATCTGTAGCTGTAAAATTTATTCTTCTTTAAATCCAAAAATATATTTTATATGTTTATGAATAATTATTTTTTTAAATATTTTTTTTTCTTCGTTCCCGCTTCGCGAATCGGGAACCTTACAGTAAAAAAATGTTCAGAAAAATAAAAAAAAAAGTTCTTTTCAGAACTACCTCCCCGTTATTAAAAAATTGGTACAATATTTGGAACTGTGCCAACCTCTATTTCTCTTAGTTCGCTTCCTAGTTCGCTCGCTGGTACGCGAACTGGAAGCGAACCAAAAACAGTAAGTATAAGGGAAGGAAACACACACTTATGTTAAAAGAAAGACAGCTATAGGGGAGTAAACTAGAGATACTATTACCCATAATCCACTACTGATGATGTCACATATTACATCATTCATGACATGCTCAGTGACATCATCAGCAGAGGATTGCGGGTTTTTTGGCACCATGCCTTATCGACGGTTTAATAACGCTGCCTTTTGCTTTATATAAGTTTTCAAATTGTATGAAATATATACCAATAGGTCTTTATGAACCTTTAGGTAGTGCTTTTGTTCATGAGGTCTGGTCGCTTCCATACACATACAGATGTTTCAAAGATGATCAAGAAGTTTATCTGAATGGAGAGGAATGCACTGAGACGCCAGATCATTCACTAATGTGTAGGCACATACAGTTACACGATTCATGCAACAAACAGCGACCAAATATGGCTTGCGTGATGCAAGGCACGCCAGTTCCTGCTATCATCCCCACGTTCAAGTTGTTGCAAAATGGTAGTTATTTGATGCTCAATAATGAAGATTGTTCTGAGTTAATTAAAAGTATTCCTTTTATCGTAACAGTAAGTGAACGGGTTATTTGCTGCAGAAATGTTCTATTTCCTCCCACACATGAACATAGGGAGTTTTCAATCTGGCCACAAATACCAACCTTGGGACACGTTTCAACGGCATGACAAGAATAAGAGCTCTTTTGTTTCAGAGAGAGGTGGCCTTGAGTTCGGCCCGTGAAACTTTCGTACTTCACATAGCGAACACCCGTACACAGGTTTGCCTTTCAATTTCAGCAACATGTTTCCGACTATCTTTAACGCATCCTCCACAAAATCCCTGGCACACTTTTTTAAAGTTGTTACCAGTGGTCTCGTGACTTCATTTGAGAAAATCTTTGGAGTCATCCCTGCTCCCTTTCATTCCATTTTCTCCACTCTGGTTCGTGGATTGCATTTTTACTTGCATTACCAGCGGACGCTCTTGTACTTTTTTACATTTTTAAATATGGATGTCCCTCCTATGCAACCTCCGACCCTGCAGCTGCTGACACTGTTCCGCAATCGCATGCTAGAATATTATGGCACAATGCCGTTGGCGATATTAAGCACGGCATATGGATTATCTTTTTGGTTCTCCTACTTCACCTGTGTCCAGCCTGTATTTCACTGCCTGACCTGTGATTTCGATTGGGCCATTGATTTGTGTCTCTGCGGACCGGTTTCTCCTGACGTCGACTTTAATCAGCTGATGACTCCTATCATTACTCACGAGTTGATTTGTCCTGGCGAAAGGATTATGGCTGTGGCATTGATGCATGGACTACTTGGTCCCTGGAATTTACTGGCGGCAGCACAGTCTTTCTTGGAACACAGCTTTCTTGAAAACCCACCGAGCTGTCCTCTGATGGTGATAGAGGATCCGGTGCTGGGAGAGCACGTATGTTCTTTTCCGCTTTTAAATTGGATGGCTGAACTGTTTTCGGATGAAGACGGTGACTTCCTGTTGGAGGCTGTTGCAGCTTATTTTGCATACACAGTTATGTCATAGACCTTTTTCATGTTTCATATGCTGAGTACTAGCATTTCATTGACAATTCATTGACTTAATTGTCAAGTTTTTATTATTTACCTTGCCTATTGGCTTAAGACTCGATAAAGTACTTGGCTGTTTTATTTTTCTTTAGCATTGAATTTTCCTAGTTTTTAATGCTTTACCTTGCGGACCGTCCACATATAAACTTGCAATCTGCTCTCATGAGATGGCACTTCTATTATCTTATTCAGTTCGTTTCCGGATCATGAGGAGGTGTCATCTAGGTCCTGGATATCTTTACACCGTGTTAAGTTAGCATGGGCTCATTACCGGTTTAAACGCCATTTTTCCTTTTTTGCAACTTCTGCACACGACATTTAGTTGTTGCTTTAGCTTTCAACCTAGTAGTTCATCGTGGTTTACATGAGAATAATATGTTATTGCTCTACTATCTGCTTTGCTTGTTAAACTATATCTGTACAGCGAGTGCTAAAGTTTCAAGAACAACACGATACAGAATTGTTATGAGGTCTGATCTCCACGACTTCATACTCATAACATAAGTGCAACTTCTGCCAATTCTGGGCATGAGGCGGGTTTTATATTGCTTTGCCGAACACACATACACAACAGTTGATGCGGTTCACATGAAGAGAGAGCTGGTGTATGCTGATGTGATTCCTTCAAATCTAAGACACTAAAGTATGGGCACGCCCTAAACCAACACAAAGAGACCTTCTTAGCAAATAATATAATATGTGTATTAGGGAGGGTGAGATATAAGCAGCCGCGGGCCGTGGAGGGAGTTACGATGGGGCAGGGAGGCGGGGAGGGGGAGAAGCAGGGTGGAGCCCTCTCTACCTTGCCCCTCCCCCTCCCCGCCTCCCTGCCCCACCGTAACTCCCTCCACGGCCCGCGGCTGCTTATAAGTGTTGCTAACTCTTATTCATTTACAGCATGTTAACATACTGTCACCATTCGCTTTTTATGTACTAGTAACTATGCTGGTAATTTTGCTACTGATAATATGTGTACTTGTATTCTCCACCCTGCTTCTCCCCCTCCCCGCCTCCCTGCCTCACCGTAACTCCCTCCACGGCCCGCGGCTGCTTATAAGTGTTGCTAACTCTTATTCATTTACAGCATGTTAACATACTATCACCATTCACTTTTTATGTACTAGTAACTATGCTGGTAATTTTGCTACTGATAATATGTGTACTTTTATTATCTAAGGTACTACGCCTGAGAAGACGGCATTAGTAAATAAACATTTCAAATACACATGTGTTCTTCTTAACTCCATGTTCTGGTTTCTAAGAAATATATAACGACCGACTGTTCATGAGTTCCACGTATCCTGAGGTACTATAAGTTCATATTCTGGATTGTCTAAACATTGAGAGTTTGTTATATCCAATGTGACACTGTACCTAGCTTGCTAAATAGTTTTTGATTACTAACGTGAGTTTTGGGACACCCTAATTCGCCGAGGTTCCAATCCTCTGTCCACAGTTCTGTGTGAGAACAGAAACCCTGCGACAGGGGCACCCCCGACCCTTGCTGGACCTTCATCACACTTGCGATACAACTCCAGCAATGCGCCACCTTTACGGCACAGATACATCACGCATCTGTGCTGTTTTTGCCCCGTGATGCGCCGCATTGTAAATGCAGCACACCATAGGTGACGGAACAGCGGCACAGAATGACTAACACATCCCTGGTGATGCGCCAGTCATCATAAATCTATCCCTATGCTTCTTATCTTGTTAGAGATGAACCGCCATATGTATCATCAAAGTTATTTGCATTTCCTAAATAGCGAACTTTAAGGAATAAATAGCGATTCTTTACCATTCCTAGTTTGCGATGAGCTATTTGCTAATTAGCCGAATGTAGCCCAATGAAGCCCAATGTAGCCCAATGTAGCCCAAAGATGGCCGCCAGACACACAAAAAAACAAATGTAGCCCAAATATCAGCCAGATGTAGCCCAACTATAGCCCAGTGACAGAATGACCAATCAGCTTCGCAAACCTCCGTTACGCGAAGCGGAGCGCTGTTACAGATATATATCTTTTTTTGAACGTTAATTTCTCAAAATCCACTGGAGCACATATATTGAGACCTAGCAAAGGCACATCGGGCTACCAGTCCCTAATATTTTGCCAAGTTTCGTGCAAATCCATTCAGCCGTTCAATTATTATTTTTATTATTTTTTTTTGCCCCGCGGGGCCCTTTTAAAACCTCCACATCAAACCTAGGGGGTCAGCGAGGATCTACTATGCCCCCTTATAGTTATTTCCCCCTTTGTTTTGACCTCCTCTTGTCTCTCGATCCTACCGAGAGACAAGATGGCGGCCGCTACGGACTGTTTGGAATGTTGACAGACGCCGGAGAACCAATCAGCTTCGCTTCACAAAGCTCCGTTGCGCGAAAAGTCCGCGAACCAGAGCGCTAACCGGTCCGCTGTTACAGATATATATCTTTTTTTAAACGTTAATTTCTCAAAATCCACTGGAGCACATATATTGAGACCTACAAAAGGCACATCGGGCTACCAGTCCCTACAATTTTGCCAAGTTTCGTGCAAATCCATTCAGCCGTTCGGGCTGAAAGTGAGGCCAACCGCCCTATGGAAAACTCAATGTTAAAAACACGTTTTGGGACCCCCCTTTTTTCTCGGCCCCCACTGGACGAACCCCCCCCAAATTTTCAAGGGCTGCTCAGAAACAAAATGTGCCATTTTCCTGAAAATTTCAGCCGATTCCGTCCACAAACGCCAAAGTTATTAGACATAGAATTTTCAAAAAACCCATAGAGAAAAAATCCTAACTATATATACCTACTGGCGACCGCCAGTAGGTAATATATATATATATATATATATATATATATATATTACCTACTGGCGGTCGCCAGTAGGTATATATAGTTAGGATTTTTTCTCTATGGGATTTTTGAAAATTCTATGTCTAATAACTTTGGCGTTTGTGGACGGAATTGGCTGAAATTTTCAGGAAAATGGAACATTTTGTTTCTGAGCAGCCACTGAAAATTTGATGGGGGGTACGTCAAGGGGGGGCTGAGAAAAAAGGGGGGTCCCAAAACACGTTTTCCCCATGTTAATTTCCATAGGGCGGTTGGCCTCACTTTTAGCCCGAACGGCTAAATGGATTTGCACGAAACTTGACAAAATTGTAGGGACTGTTAGCCCGATGTGCCTTTGCTAGGTCTCAAGGTATGTGCTCCAGTGGATTTTGAGAAATTAACGTTCAAAAAAATACATATATCTGTAAGCACGCTCTGGGCAGCGCCCCGGTTCGCGTACTTGACGCGTAACGGAACTTCGCGAAGCGAAACTGATTGGCTCTCCGGTGTCTGTCAACATTCTAAACAGTCCGGAGCGGCCGCCATCTTGTCTCTCGGTAGGATCGAGAGACAAGAGGAGGCCAAAACAAAGGGGGAAATGACCATAAGGGGGCATAGTAGATCCTCCCTGACCCCCTAGGTTTGATGTGGAGGCTTTAAAAGGGCCCCGCGGGGCAAAAAAAAAAAAAATTGTTTTTTTTGCGTGGGGAGCGCTCTGGGGAGCGTACTATAAGGAAAAAAGAATGATAGACTATGATATTTTGAAATATTTATTGATTGTTCTTTTTTTTTTTTTTTTTAAGTAGCAGTATTTATGATTATTAAATATAAATTTATTTTTGTGATTGTGCACAGTATACTATAAGTCTGACCTTACATTATAATCAATTTGGTACTAGTTTATGAATTACATTTAAAAATGATTAAAGACTCACATTTTTTTTAATATTAAATATAATTTTATTTTTCTGATTGTTTTTCAAAATTTAATAGAACGTCTAACATTTGACTGTCCGATATGTCCTCTTGTTGAGTGAACATAACTTCCCACATTTTGACATAATGAAGTAAATAATCCACAGATTCTACACATTGTAGAAGTTCATGGTCTCGTGATTCATCCATGAATTCCAAGTCAATGGGTTCAATTATTTCCTCATTATTCATGTCTAGGACAATTTCAAAGGAAACGTTCTGTTCTCCTTGCATTTTTGTGCTGAAATTTGAATAAAAAATAAATATATCAGTAGAGATAGGGCACTGTTGGGTTTAAGTTCTGACAGGTACTTTTGAGGCATGAAGTAGTACTATTAAAAAGTGCCTGTGAAAAAGCCTATGTAAATTCAAAATTATACCACAGAAACCTAAATCAATCCATAATTATAATAAACAAGCCTTTCTCAATGTCTAACTGTTACAGAGGGATATTATATAACTATCTGAAAATGTTTTGAAATTTATAAAATAATATCTTACCTTTTAAAAACAAGTTTAAGTTGTGAGTGAAAATGATCTTGCAATGTAGTTCAGGAAGTAGTAGTCAAAATGGCTGTGTTTCTCTCTCTTTTGTGGACAAAATTGGTTCGACCACCTCCATTTCTGTCTTTGGCATATATTTGAATATACCAAGGCAGTTTGAGGAAAAAGTGCCATCAATTGCTCAAAGGTGTCCTTTAAAAGCATTTCCAGACCTACCCCAGTCAAAGTGCCCAAGTCATTTCCTCCACAGTGCACAATTAACAGGTGAGGTTTAGGCAAATGCATAAAGGTTTTCACCAATGGTATCAATTGGTGACATTTTAATCCTCTGTGGCCAAACCACTTAATTTCCACATCTTGTAAATTGAGGTTAGGTAAATTTCTGTTATCAGCATACCTCTGAGCCCAGTAGATGTAACTATGTCCAACAATCCAGACAGAAAACATGGTGAGAGAAGGTTCTGCTGCAGTCAGATGAAGTGTGGCAATGAAATGGCAGTTGAAAAAATAAGAGTTTAAAATGAAAAAAACTGTGGAGTTTCTGTGTTAATGAAGCAGTAGCAGTAATTGGTGGATTTTGATTGCTGAAAACAGAAAGTTAGGGTGCATGGATGAGTTCTTTGAAAGATGTAATTTGAATGGTCAAGAAAAAATCATTTTATGAAAGATTGCACTGGATACACAGGTGTACTGAGAGTTCAGAGTTCAATTGAAACATTGTTGTGTGAACTTGCAAACATGAGAGGTCTTTCAGGAGGTGGTTGCTATGAAAAAAAGGCAGAAAGGGCAGAGGGGGGAAGGGTGTTGATTTGAAAAAAGTGAGGGAAGAGTTTTGATTGGGTGACATGAGAGATATGTGTGATGAATTACAGCTTTTCTGTGCTTTTTATAGCTGCAGACTCTGGAGTGCATACCTTTTGCTCTGCTAAAGACAATTTGGTGTGTTTCTGAGACTGTTTTGAAACTCATAAAGTATTTGCTAAGGTGAGAAAAGATTCATTTAATTTAGATAGAGAATAGTATGGTTTAGGGAGAAAATTATGAAGAAAGTTGTGTATTTAAAATGTTGCTTTGTGTCAAGTGTTTTACAAATAGATTTTGTTTCTTTGTGATACATAGCCATGTTAAAAATGACGCAAAAATAGTGCAAGGGTCTTACAAAAATGCTTTCATGTGTCTTAGGGTATTTTAAGTCACTTCCCCATGAATGTATGAATATAATTGTTTTAGAAGATGTGTTTAAAAATGTTTTTTGAAATCAATTAGGTTTCTTGATATGTACTGCTAGAGTTTCATAGGTTGCTTGGGGCATATTTTCAAGGCTTTTGACTTCCTTTGATGTAATTTTTCCCATTTTAATTTAAGACCTTTCCCTGTGGTGCAAGGTCCTTGTAAATATGCTCCCATCTGTGCTTGGCAAATTTAGATTTTAATTCTTTGACTAACATAGCCATGTTAAAAGTGACCCAAAAGTGTTGCAAGGTCCTTAAAAAAAACGCTTTCATGTGTCTTTGGCCATTTTAAGTCACTTCCCCATGAATGTATGAATATAATTGTTTTAGAAGATGTGTTTAAAAACGTTTTTTGAAATCAATTAGGTTTTTTGATATGTACTGCTAGAGTTTCATAGGTTGCTTGGGGCATATTTTCAAGGCTTTTGACTTCCTTTGATGTAATTTTTCCCATTTTAATTTAAGACCTTTCCCTGTGGTGCAAGGTCCTTGTAAATATGCTCCCATCTGTGCTTGGCAAATTCAGATTTGAATTCTTTGACTAACATAGCCATGTTAAAAGTGACGCAAAAATGTTGCAAGGGCCTTAAAAAAAACGCTTTCATGTGTCTTAGGCCATTTTAAGTCACTTCCCCATGAATGTATGAATATAATTGTTTTAGAAGATGTGTTTAAAAACGTTTTTTGAAATCAATTAGGTTTCTTGATATGTACTGCTAGAGTTTCATAGGTTGCTTGGGGCATATTTTCAAGGCTTTTGACTTCCTTTGATGTAATTTTTCCCATTTTAATTTAAGACCTTTCCCTGTGGTGCAAGGTCCTTGTAAATATGCTCCCATCTGTGCTTGGCAAATTTTAATTTTAATTCTTTGACTAACATAGCCATGTTAAAAGTGATCTAAAAATGGAGCAAGGGCTTATAAAAATGCTTTCATGTGTCTTAGGGCATTTTAAGTCACTTCCCCAGGAATGTATGATTATAATTGTTTTAGAAGATGTGTTTAAAAACGATTTTTGAAATCAATTAGGTTTCTTGATATGTAATGCTAGAGCTTCATAGGTTGCTTGGGGCATATTTATAAGGCCTTTGAGTCTCTCTGATGTTATTTTCCCCATTTTAATTTAAGACCTTTTCCTGTGGTGCAAGGTCCTTGTAAATACGCCCCCATCTGTGCTTGGCAAATTTAGATCTTGATTATTTGACTTACATAGCCATGTTAAAAGTGATCTAAAAATGGAGGAAGGGCTTAAAAAAACGCTTTCAAGTGTCTTAGGGCATTTTAAGTCACTTCCCGATGAATGTAGGTATATAATTTATTTAGATGATGTGTTTAAAAATGATTTTTGAAATCAATTATGTTTCTTGATATGTAATGCTAGAGCTTCATAGGTTGCTTGGGGCATATTTATAAGGCCTTTGAATCTCTCTGATGTTATTTTTCCCATTTTAATTTAAGACCTTTCACTGTGGTGCAAGGTCTTTGTAAATACGCCCCCATGTGTGCTTGGCAAATTTAGATTTTTATTATTTGACTTACATAGCCATGTTTCATACAGTTCTAACCTTCTGCGTAGTCTTTGATATGCTAGACTCCATCTGCACTATGAGATACCTAAGTAAAGGAAACACAGGTGATGTGATTGTGAAATGAGGAAAAGAAACTCCATATTTTTCAATTACATCATCTGTGTTTCCTAACTTTACGAATAACATTGTGCAGATGAGGTTTAGGTCTGTCCACGGACACAGAAGAGGTCTGGCCTTTGTTCAAGAGTGGAGTGGATATGACTTACTTCATTGGTAGGCCTTCACATGTATTATCTCCTCTGTACTCTTCAACAAGCGTAAATTTTATCTGCAACCCTGAGTAGGCCTCACCTCAAACAAACCTCTGGATAGGCCACACCTCATCGTCATCCTGAATCAATCATTTAAAATGTTAGGGACAGATTTATGATAGGTGTGTGCCTCTTTTGCACCACTGTGCGTCACTTTTGTGACGCAGCGGCGGTGCAAAAGATTTGCTATGTGGCGACATATTTACAACTTGATGCATCTAGGCAGATGTATCATGCTGTAAAGTCCCGTGCCACATGAAACCGATGCAGCAGTGATGCAAAAGATGCACCATGTTGCAAGACAGGCCTCATTTCATCTCCAACAAGATAAGAAGCTGAATCTTCTGTAAATGTCAAAATTGTTGTATACACTGCTCAACTTATGTGTACTCTTTGATATGCTAGAGTCCATCTGCACTATGAGATACCTAAGCAAAGGAAACACAGGTGATGTAAATTGTGAAATGAGGAAAAGAAACTCCACATTTTTCAATTACATCACCTGTGTTTCCTAAGTTTACGAATGAAATTATGCAGATGAGGTTTAGGTCTGTCCACGGATACAGAAGAGGTTTGACCTTTGTTCAAGAGTGAAGTGGACATGACTTACTTCATTGGTAGGCCTGCACATGTATTATCTCCTCTGTACTCTTCAACAAGCGTAAATTTCATCTGCAACCCTGAGTAGGCCTCATCTCAAATAAACCTCTGGATAGGCCACACTTTATCGTCATCCTGAATCAATCATTTAAAATGTTAGGGACAGATTTATGATAGGTGTATGCCTCTTTTGCGTCACTGTGCGTCACTTTTGTGACGCAGCGGCGGTGCAAAAGATTTGCTATGTGGCGACATATTTACAACTTGATACATCTAGTCAGATGTGTCATGCTGTAAAGTCCTGTGCCACATGAAACCTGCGTCAGGTTTCATATAGGTGTTTTGTTGCAGGGTATGCATTTCTTTGCATGAAAGCCCTGTAAAACTAACACAGTGAAATTTAGAAGATTTCACTGAGTCAGCTTTATATTATTGCTGAATCAAATCCTTACGCCTGTTTGAAACAGGCATAAGGAGTGATGCACCATGCAATGTGAGGCTTCCTCCTGTGCATTGCAGTAGACATGTCGCGCTTATGACGTGATTCCTGCAATGTGCTGCTTTTGCGGCACAGATGCGTGACGCATCTGTGCTGTTTTTGCTCAATGGTGCTCCACATTGTAAATGCGGCACACCATGGGTGGCAGAGCAGCGGTGCACGTTAACTGGTGCATCCGTGGGGATGCGCCAGTTAACATAAATCTGCCCCTTTACATTTAAGTATGAGCAGGGGACACAGAGTCGGTGAGGCTTATCCAAGGTTAAGAAGAGATGAGTCTTGTTCACTGAAAACTTGGACATAGGCCTCACCTCCTCAGCATCGCTGGACATGGCTAAATAATAGCTGCAAAATGTTACTCTTGTTAAACAATTTCACTATTATAATCTCTGAGATTTGTCTCTTACTCTGCAACATCTCATTGTTGTTCTCTTTCTTTAAAGATAACGACAACATCAAGCATGAGTGACAATGAGCAATCTGTTGATCTCGATATTATCATTGAAATTGTGATTGAAACATCAGTGGAAGTAGATCCCTTGGATGATTTAAATCCTGAGGATGATGAAGAACATGATGAGGATGCCGATTTGTCAGAATTGTATGACATAGGGTGGGAAGCTGACCTGCTCGAGCCTATGGAACTATAAACATTTATTTTAAAAATGTACTTGAAATGAAAAGTAAAAATGTAAACTGTTTCATTTAAAATTAAAAACAATTTAAAAAACAGGTTATGTGTAGTGTCTTTAATGAAATAGTAAAATATGCTCATAAAATTAGATCAGATTCACATATAAAACAGAACAGGTAAAATGTAGAATCATTCCATTTCTTTGCTACTATTTGTGATTTCTAAATTTGCCAATGCACTAAAAATTATTCTATGTAAAAATAACAAGTAGTGTGTTAAATTTTTGATGACTGTTATTGATTTACTGTTTGCTAATAGTGGTTAATAACATTTTTTATTATATTTTACCACAGATTCCACTGCAGATCATTTCAAAATTAAAGAATGCCTTCAAAGGACAGAAGGCGAAAGGCTACCAAACATCAAAGACAGCAGGTCCAAAAAATATTGCAGCAGACCTCTACAATAAAAACTTGTCAAGTCACCAAGAAAGGTCCGGGTAAGATAAAGAAATCATTCATAAGAAACATTTGTAGAAAAAAAAGTAGTACTACAGAAAATGTTTTAGTCCAGAAAAAGAGAAGCAATTTAAACGGAAAGAGAAGGCCAATCAAAAATGTTACTGCTAGAGCAGGAGATAACTCTGTGCATGGTAGTAGAAGGAAAAATCCGTTTAGGGACATTCGTAGACGAATGTTCCGCAACAGGATAATTGGCAATTTGTTAAAAAATATTAAGAAAGGTCAGCAGAATGTGGTTTTTTATAAGAGAAAAAAAAATGGAGAAAGTTATTGATCAGGCATTTGAAATTAAGCGAAAGTTATTTATTTTGATAATCAATAGAATTAGGAAGCTAAACAAGGCAATTTATGATTTCAAAAGAAATAGTAGATGGAAGAGAACAGTTAATCGTAGTAATTTTTGTGAAGTTTTTTCAGGAGAATGGATGCATAGTTCAAGTTGTGAGGCATTTTTTAATGAGGAGAGTTATTTCCAGGATAATGATTTGGTGCATGCAGTTGACACCAGTGGTCGAGCTTATGAGGTGAAAGATGGATGTCCAGTTGAAAAAGAAAAACTTGTGACAACAGAGACAGAAGAGGTGTTAGGTAATGAGGTTTTAGGAAGACGTCCTAAGGGTCCTGTGTACACCTGGAAGTGTAGTAGTATTTGCAGTGTACGACAGGATTCCATCAATTTGCTTTGTGATTTTGTACGGACATTTAATAAGAAAAGTTTGAAGCAGAAAATGATGTTGTTGCAAGAATTAGATCCTTGCAGAGTGAGAGAAGTGACAGGTTTGCATGGTCATTCACTGGCTTGTCTTTCCAGGAGAGTATGCCAGAGTGTTTTTCATCATTTCAGGATGCTAGCAGTGCATCATAATAAAGTGAGGAAATTAGTTAGAATGTTGTATTATGCTAAGAGTCCAGCAATTATGCTTAAACAATTATGCGCTGCTCTTTTGCATGGTTCTGAAATAGATGTGAAAAATACTTGTGAAGAAATTGAGTTTTGTTACTTTGGAAGTAAAGAGGAGAATGTTGAAATTGACCCAGAAGAAGAGGGTAATGTGGAAGATAGTGTACAGGTTTCCAGTACAGATAATGTTCAGAAGGAAATTGCCACGTTTCAGGTGAAATCAAGTGAGAGGCCTAATTTCACTTGGGTGTGTTGTCGACGCAGTTATTATAAGAATCAGACTAAGTTAGTGGATTTATATGCAAAAAGTGAAAGGGAAAATAATAGTGAATGGAAGGATTTTGCAACATACTTGATGGTAGAAAATTGTTTAGATTTGGGATCGGATCAACGTGTGTGTACTTATTGTTGTAACAAATTAAATCAAAACCAGATGCCTGCTAGAGCGGTTCATAATAATCTGGAATTGGTTGAGATTCCTTCTGAATTGAAGGATTTAAATACTTATGAATCTATTTTGATTAAAAGTATCCATCCCTTTCAGGCTATTGTAAGAATGGAGCCAAAGACAGGGAAATTGCCTCCATCAGATTTACAGAGAGGATTAAAGGGAAGAGTTGTTTATTTGCCTCTAGATTTGAAGAAAAACATTAACACAATTGGAGTAGAGAAAGTGGAAGAGGAACCTCTGGTTATCTTAGTTAATGGTGTTCCGACAAAGAGTAAGAAAATATGGCAAGATTTAGTAGATGTTAGGAAAGTCAAAAAGGCAACATTGTATTTGAAAAAAAATAATAAGTACTATAAGAATGTATATGTTGCAGAAGAGGAAGTAAGTGAGGAAGAGGATAGCGATTTGTGTGCTGGTCAAATTGAGAAAGTAGAACCCTCTAAAAGTGAAGAAATATATGAACATTATAGTGTTCATCCTTTGCATTCCAAGGAAGTCATGGGGAATGGTATTGAGTTGTTTCAAATGAAACAAGCCAAAGGGAGTCCCATTAGTGTTTGGGAGGAAAGTTTGGAAGCTCGGTGTTTCCCACAGCTATTTCCAACAGGTCAAGGAGGAAGATATGATGAGCGACCTCATCAAATTCCTGCTTCTGAATACCGGACTTTGCGATTGTATGCAGAAGATGCTAGGTTTCGACAATGCATTCCCTATTTGTTTCATCTCCTGTTTGAAAGCGATCTGTCTGGACTGTCATATGCAGTGAACCACATCTTGAAAAGTGGTATACAGATGCAAAACATCTCAGCAAGTGACTTTATGGATAAAGTCAATGTCCAAGACAGTATTTTGGATTGTCACCTGATTAATCTCATGGCGTGTCAGCGTGGTACTAATGAGTACTGGTACCGTCGTCATGGTGATTTAAAATGTATGCTGAGGAACTTAGGAACTCCCACATGGTTCCTCACTCTCAGCTGTGCCGAGTATGGCTGGGAAGACTTACTTGAATTTCTACGAGAGGCAAATGGAAACATTGAAAACATCGAATTCAAGACACCCGGAGAACTGTGCTCTTTGGATCCAGTGAATGTATGCAGGTACTTCAATGATAGATTTGAAGCTATGATGTCTTTCATCATGAACAAGAAGAATCCACCTCTTGGAGAGGTGTTGGATTTCTTCTGGAGAAAGGAGTACCAAGCAAGAGGTGCTCCTCATATACATATGCTGCTGTGGATCAAGGATGCACCTAAATTTGGAACAGATCCAGAAGACTTAGTGATGAGTTTCATAGAACATTATTCTACATGTGCTGTTCCAAACGCAAAGGAGGACAAAAGCCTAAGAGAACAAGTTCTACGCTTCCAAAGCCATCGTTGCGGAAAGTACTGTCGTCGTAAATTCAGAAACAAGGACAAGTTCTACACCAAATGTCGTTTCGCCTTTCCACGACCGGTGATTTCTAAAGGAAGAGTGAACAGTTTGATGTCTTCGCTGCGACATAATGTGATGAAGAAATCACCTAAAAACACATACAATTTGAAAAGGAACAAAGAGTCCAAGTACATCAACGACTACAACCCAGTGATTTTGTCCATGTGGAATGCTAACATGGATATACAGTTTGTGGCTGATAACTGTATGGCTGTGGCTCGGTATGTGACATCTTACATCACCAAAAAAGAAAAGACAGAATTGAAGGATATGTGGGAGGACATTTCCCATGAAAAGAGCCTCAGTAAGAAGTTGTACAGTTTCAGTCTGAAGATGTTGTCGCATCGAGAAATCGGAGCTTACGAATGTTCTGACCGGTTGTCTTCAGCAAGTCTCTATGCCAAATCCAGGAGTATCGTTTGGGCGAGTCTTGGTCTTGCTGCAACGCGTAATCGAGTTCTGAAACCTGTGCGGGAAATTGAGTATTTGGCGGAAAAGGAGCCAAACAGTACCGATATTTTGAAGACCAACATGTTGGATACATATTATCCAAATCGAAGCAGTCACCTCGAGAATGTTTGTCTGTATGAGGTTCTACAAAATTACATATTCAAGAGGAACATCAAAGAAGATATTGATAAAGGAGTGTATGCTGTAATTGGAAGTGAGGGATGTCTGGTCAAGCAAAGAAAATGCCACTTGGTAAACCATCGAAAATTGAGTGGCGAATCTCCTGAAAAAAAGGAGTTTTTCTATTTAGCACTTTTGCAACTTTTCAAGCCTTGGCGTGCAGAAGAGGAACTGCTTGGAGATTTCCTCTGTTACGAAGACTCTTTCACTGCTGCCAAGGAGACCATAGAATGTCCTGCTTTTCCTAAATATCTAGAAATGTTGAATGCGGAAATCGAGCAGGAAGCAACGATTGCAGCCGAGATTGCCAGAGACAGTTCTCAGGACAGTCAGAGTTCTGTTTCATTGAGTCAGGATCCACTAGGAGGACCTGCTATCGAAAATGAAGCTGCCACTGCCATGAATGAAGTGGAAAGAGCCATGGCACATGCTCAGGAGGATGTGGTTAACTTAGAAGACTTGGAAAGACAACTCAACGTTGAGCAGCGGAAAATATATGACGAAGTTACCAAGCAAATTGATCATGGATTAAGTCATGAGAAGAAAGAGTGCTCTTGTACGTCGTTGAAGCCTGTCCGACTGTACGTGAGTGGAGAAGCGGGAACTGGAAAAAGTTTCCTCATTAAAGCAATTTCATGTTATTTGCAGGAAAGGACTGAGTCATCGCTGTCTTGTGTTGTCACCGCTCCAACTGGACTGGCAGCACATAACATTAAAGGTATTACTTTGCATCGTCTACTGATGCTGCCAGTGGAGCATGATAACAAATTACAATACCACAAGTTATCTGGAGATGCTTGTTGTGAAGTTTCAAGAGTCTTGAGGAAAATGAAACTTCTTATCATTGACGAAGTAAGCATGGTTTCTAATGTCATGCTTGCCTTTGTGCATTTGAGAATGCAAGAAGTTCTTAAAACAGAGTATGATGTGTTATTTGGTGGCAAACACATCATTGTTTTCGGAGATCTTCTGCAGCTGACACCAGTGAAAGGACAACCTGTGTTCAAAATGCTTACGCATGAAGATACCAGGAAGTGCCTAGGGAGCATTGGCAACGTCAATATATGGTTAAACTTCAATTATGCTGAACTGCATGAAAATATGCGTCAGGCGAAGGATGAAGATTACAAGAATATTCTACAAGATGTTAGAATTGGAAAAGTGACCGAGCATGGGAAAGAAGCTTTACATGCACGATTACTGTCAAATTTATATCCAGAACAAGACGTTGTGCCTGAGAATATTTTTCAGAAAATTACTGAGAAGAAATCTGGAATATGTTTGATGCCAACTCTTGCAGAATGTGCCATCTTCAATAACAAAATGTTGCATTTAGAAAACCAAGAGATTGTGAAACTGGAAGCTATTGACAGAGTAGAGCATATGGGATCAACAATTATGTTGTCTGAGAATTTGAAATCAAAATTGGATTCATTAGAGAAGACTATATCTAAAACTGCTGGTTTTGAAAAGACTCTGAATGTGTGCTTAAATTGCCGTATAATTTTAAGAAGGAATTTACCTGTTGAAAGAGGTCTGGTAAATGGATCAATGGGTAATGTTGTTGATTTTGAGAAATACAGAAATAGAGATGGAATTGAATTTTTAAAAATTAAATTTGATGGCATTGAGGAAGTACAGCTAATTGGTCGTTGCTCTGCTAGGTTTTTGCTTGTAAAAGACTTATATGTTCGCCGTAAGCAGTTTCCTATTTGCTTGGCATATGCGGTGACAATCCATAAATCGTAAGGTTTAAGTGTAGACAGTGCATTGGTGAATATTGGCAGTTCTGTGTTCAAGGAAGGTATGGCATATGTGGCATTGTCACGAGTCAGAACTTTATTGGGATTGTACTTGATTGAGTGTGATGTCACAAACATTTGTGCGGATCTAGATTGTGTTAAGGAATACAATAGGTTAAGAAGAGAGTATGCGCCACATTTGCCTCAATATCCTTTGTTTGAGAAACGTGTGGTAGGCCGGAAACGAAGAAATGTGACCAATAGTAGAGAGGTTGTAGCAAAAAGACGAAAAGTCGATGAACCAGAAATTATAAGCAGAAAGAAAAAGGATTTTGTTGAAGATGTTGTTGGTTTTCAATTTGAAAACAGTTCTGGTGTCAACTGCTATGCTAATGTAGTGGTTAATGTTTTGTTTTCTCTAGAAAATTTAAAAGAAGAGATTGTGGTCAATTCGGATCAAAGATTTTGCAGTTTGTTGAATTCTGTGTTAGAGAAATGTAGCACTGATAGAACAAAAATAGAAAGTGTGTCTGAAATTCGAAATCTGTTAGACAAATGTTCAGGTCAAACGCAATTCTCTCAAAATATTCAGCAAGATTGTCAGGAGTTTTTAATGTATATGCTTGATGTATTGCAAGATGAAGTGGTGGATGTAGATCACCTGTTTGGGCTTTCTTATCAATGGCAGCATGACTGCGAGAACTGTAGGGTATCAAGTACTACTAGTGTAGACTCAGAAAAATTTATATATTTAACTTTGCCAGACAGTAAATCAGTGTCCTTTAATAAGCTAGTAAAAGCAGTTGATCACAACATGGAGTGTAGCCAATGTAAGTCTGAAATGTTGTCCACATTATTTATACGAACATATGGCCAGTATGTCATTTTAATGTTCCAACGATGTAGGCCTGATGGAACAAAATTGACAACTTTAATTAAAAATTGTGTGGCTTCGCAGTTGTCAATATCAGGAAGGACTTTTGTAACTGCAGCAATTATATATCATGACGGTCCTTCAACAACATCAGGACATTCCACAGCTTATTTGAAGTCTAGAAACTGCTGGTAATTCTGCAATGATTCTGTTTTAACTTTCAAAAAAAAATTGCCTTTTGACCTTAAAAATTCTTACCTGGTGTTTTTACAACCAAAATTTTAGGGAAAGAATCTCGGGATTTGCTCTGAGGAATTTCAAGAGGGTCTAATGGCTCCTACACTATTTGGCCTTGAGGATAAGTGTAGTACAGAGTCAAAATTTATTTTTGAGTTTAAAGTAGTTACTGAAAAAAAAAGGTTTTCTTCCAGAAAGTGGTGGGCACGGATTAGTTGAAGGACAGCAGAGTATTTCCCAAAGCAAACGGTGTTCTTACCATAACACTTGATGTCGTGGAAAAATAACTGCACTTTGAATGAGTTCAGAAAAACTGTTTCTTTTAATAAGCTAATTCAAGCAGCCAATCAAAACATGGAGTAGAGGTAATGTAAGTCTGCAATGCTGTCGACATATTTTGAACAAACATTTGGTTATATCGTCATTTAAAAATTCCAACTATATAAACCTGATGAAAATAAGTTTTCAACTTTAATTACAAATGTTGTGGCTACACAGTTGTTGATTTTAGGAAGAACATTTCTAACTGCAGCTATTATATGACAGGATGGTCCTTTGACAACATCCACTGTGATCAAGAGAATTAAATAATTGTATTAGTCATAGAGGTAGTGTAATGTGCCTCATAGTAAGCAGTATCAGTGTCATAGGAAATGTGGAACATGAGTGAGCAAGAAGGTTGAGATATTACTAGTACAGGATTGTGAAAGTGATCTTGAACGTTTTCTTTCTGAAAGTTGCGGAAATACAAAATGACGGGATTTGCTTAGAAGAATTCCAAGAGTTATAAATGGCTTTTACACGATTTGGCCTTGTGGAAAAGTGCGGTAGAGAGCGAGAAGTCATTTATTGTATGTAACATATTTGTCAAAACGATGGAGCTTTTCTTTCAGAAAGTGGCGGCTGAAAATAATAACAGCACAACAGAGTGTAAGCTGTTCATAGGATATCCTTCGACGTCATGGAAAGTAAGTTACTTTTCAGGAGTTCTGATTTCTGATTGGTTATGTTATATGGGTGTTTTAAACACAATCATTTTGAGATGTCATCAGTGATGTCAGCAGTGATGTCACTGACCATGTCATGAATGATGTAATATGTGATGTAATATGTGACATCATCAGCAGTGGATTGCGGGTGCGCGATATATAGTTAGTGCAACTAACTATATATGGAATTTCAATGGTTTTGTGTGAGTAAAATAAGGTTTTTTAAATGCGAATTCCTAACTATATATGGTCTATAACCTATGGTTTTTTCAGTGAATATATATATATATAGACTTATTCAGTTCACCCAGGTACTACACATTCACTCATCCAATCTTATAGGCACTAATTATGTACTCATTGACCTACGCAGGCAAAATCCATTCGTTCATCCAATCACCCAGATAGTAGCAATATAGTTATGTAAACTACACAGGCACTACCAATCTAGATATGGAAACACTTATGTAGTTCCTTTATACTCTGGGAATCATGATGGCACTGTCTATATTCTTAGGGAATTACATAGGCACTATCTATACAAGTCAAGTCAAGTCAAGTCAATAAGTCTTTATTTCGAATTTTCATCATAAAATACATGCTATAATAAAATCCAGACATAACATCCATTTCATACATAATAGATTTGAATATCCTGATATGTAAGTACATAAAAGTATAAATAGATAAAAATACTAAAACCGGTGCTAAAAATGTATTAAATATACAGATTGCAAAAAGACTTAGACAACTAGGTTTTATCCAATAAAAAATAAGGACACCAATCAAGTCCCACGGCCCAGGGAGGGAACCATCTACATCAGGAGGAATCGATATTGTCGTGTATACCACATCATTAGGGGCTGATCTTACGAAACCGGAGTACCCAAGCCCAACTCACATATTTGGCTACACCTATTACCATTGGGGTGGTGGTGTCTGATTTTAAAATTCTACTTGCAGCCAGCACAGATCTAATACCCATTGACCGACAGACAGGTCTTAACCACAGCCGTCTGGGATGATGATACTCCGGGCAGACAAAAAAGGAAGTGATCGACCGTTTCAACCTGGTCCACACAAAATGGACATTTATCACTACCTACAGGATTCCATCTGCTCGTTAGCCCTCGTAGCGGTAGAGTTCCTACTCTGAGCTGGAGATACAATTTACGGTTTAAAGTCTTAGTTATTGTATCCCAGTATTCTTCCAGGCGAGAGTCGTCCATGATGACAAGGAATGCTGCAGTCATGGTACTGCCTGTCAAGGATTCATGTCTGTTGGTTTTGGTCCTAGCGCGGTACATATCCCTGAAGATCTTTTTAGGAGGGAATACAGCAGTATCAGGGTTAAACCACTGCTCCCTCATCCCCATATCGGTTAATATTGTTTTAATTTCAGTCAACCAGGGAATCCTATGAGAGGCCCCCATCCCCTTAACCTCAAGTAGGGCCTTGGCATATAAGGAGAGTTCCGGTGTAGTCTACAAACGTCGCCAAAACACCAGTGGTCTAAACCTTACTACATCCTCAACAGGTTGGCAGCCAAGGTCATACAATAGGGGTATATGTGGGGTAGATTTGGGTAGCCCTAAGAATTTATTTTGAGCGACTTTTAATGGGGCCAAGTTGCTAAAACCCCACAATTCTGCACCATATATGATAGCGGGGAGGATTTTTAAATCATACATTTTAACCAAGGGGGCCAACGGTTTAGTTAGGGAGAGCTTATGTTCTTTAAGCAGAGCTCCACCTAATTGGGCGTGTTTCAGAGCAAGCAATTCTATCTGGGGTTTCCAACTCATTTTATCGCTGAAGGTAACCACCAAATAAGAGAAAACCGATGTCTGTTCCAAGGTGGCTCCTCCCATATGAAGACTTGCCCTAACTGGACGTGAACCATGGAGAACCATAAACTTGGTCTTCCCCACGTTGACCTCCAGCTCATGTTCGCTACAGAACAACTCAAAGCGAGACAGTGCCAGCTGTAATCCCTGCCTCGTCTTAGATATCAAAAGAGTGTTGTCTGCGAACATGAGCAGGGGCACCTTCATGCCAGCTAGGGTTGGGGAGTCTGTCGGGTGGTCAGAGAAGTATTTAACCACCCCGTCAATAAACAAAGAAAACAGGGTGGGGGCCAATACACACCCTTGTCTAGCCCCTCTAGACACTTCAAATCTTGATGTTACCTCCCCTGGTTTGCCCCAGCGAACCTGGGCATGTGTATGATCATGGAGTTTGACCAGTAATACCACCAAATCCCTCGGCATGCCCATCCCCAGCAGGACCTCCCATAATTCGGTCCTTGGCACAAGATCAAACGCGGATCTTAGATCCACAAAGGCAGCAAAAAGCATACCGCCCCCAATAAATACTTCCTTCCAGTACAGGAGCACAAATCTAAACGCTTGGTCCAAAGTCCCAATATGGGTCCGAAATCCCGCCTGGAATGGTGTAAAAATGTCATTTTCAGACATCCAGCTATGTATACGACCTAATACCAGGCGAGCTATAATCTTTTGTACGGCTCAATGAGACTTTTCGGACAATAGTTGGAAGGGGCAGAGCGATAGCCTTTCTTATAGATCGGCAATATCTCTGCCCCATTGCCCCATACCAAGAATCGGGGACCGGTGCTCCTCTAGCAAGGGCATTGGCCACAGTTGTTAAATAAGGAACCCACAATGCTTGTTCTTGCTTAAACAGGTCCGCAGGGATACAATCGGGGCCAGGAGCTTTGCCACTCGGGATTATTCTAAGAACTGCCTCCACCTCACTGGGGGCAAATAACAATGGGTCTTCGAAACTGAGGGGGGATGAAAGTTCTGCAGATCGAACCCTTGTTTTAAACTGATTCTCAAAATAGCTTACCCATTGTTGTGGCTCTACATGATTAGTGGGGGTCCTAGATAGCTGACAATTGCCCCATTTGAGAACATTCCAGAATTGGGTCATCTTTCTGCCCTCACAAGCAACTCCCTCCAGCGGTCCTCATTCCAGAATTTCTTGGCTTTTATTTGAGCAGCTTTATATACAGCCCTACAACTGTGAATGACATCGGGTAGTTTAGATTTAATGATCAGGGCTCGTTGTGCCTGTCTGCAGCTGTTATCGTACCAGGAACATGGTCTCGGGACTTTGCTTCCCTTCGTTTTTGCAAAGCTTTTGATAAAAAAGGATTTGAGCCCCAAAAATAAATCGCTGTGGATGCCCAACATTTTATCAACAAGCACATCCTGAGACTCACAGCTATTTATTTTGTCCATAGAGCGATTAACCATTTCTCTTATGGCGGCCCGTGATTTTTCGTTTATCGCAATCTTTGGCCACCGAACCCTTCTTTGGTCATTAGTTAGGGCAACTTGTTCCTGTATAGGAGCACCTTCAACTATAGGGGAGCTAGTAAAGCTATTATCAGATATGGTCAGGGGCAAAGGGTTGTGGTCACTTTCCAGCCTTGTTACTACCACCATATCTACAATGGCCGACCACATCTCAACGCTTGCTAGGATATAGTCGATTCGACTCCCAGCTCTGCCATTGTCAAATGTCATTTCACCTAGGCTATCAGACTTTGATCTTCCATTTACAGCCCTCATACCCTTGTCTAGGCACAGTCCCTTCACTTGCAGAGCCGTCTGCGTCCATTTCCTTATTGGTTTTAACTCCAACTGGGGAACATCCCACGAAGCATCCTCAGACTCGGTAATCTTCCCATCATCCTCATCCAGAGGCTCGAAACAGGTGTTAAAATCCCCTGCCACTATATTATGGCCAGCATTCGCCTCTAGACTGAGGAGGCCCTCCAAACATGAAATGATTGGGGAGCACCTCACTCCGGAAGACCCCTCGAGTAGATGTTAATAATAAGGATATTAATGTCCTTAGAGGAACTGACCCTAATAGCCATAATATCAGGGCTTTCAATGGGGACTTCAACCACAGAGACACCCTCACACTGACGTACCCAGATGGTCAGGCCACCAACCGGTCTTCCCCTGGGGCCCTTAACTCATTGACCTACGCAGGCAAAATCCATGCGTTCATCCAATCACCTAGATAGTAGCAATATAGTTATGTAAACTACACAGACACTAACAATGCAGATATGGAAACACTGATGTAGTTCCTTTCTACTCTGGAAATCATGAAGGCACTGCCTATATTTTGAGGGAATTACATAGGCACTATCTATACACTCATCCAATCATCCAGGGGCTACTGTTGTACTCAACCAGAAAGACATGTATTTACAAATTTTAATGAGGAATATGTACTCTTAGAACCACCTGGTGAATTATATATGTAACATGTCACACACTGTTTGCATGTACTCAGAACAATTAGTGAGCTATATGCTGTGATAAACAAAAATATTGTGCAGGTTTTTATATGGAGTGTTTCCCCAAATTTAAGTCTGACATATCTAAGAAAACAATTATTGAAACATTAAAATGTACCATTGACACAGTTGTAGAGAGCCATAGAAATAGGTCTTATATTGTGTTTTTGAATTTACCGTATTGATACACCTGATATACTTTTACACTTTGGAGATTTTTTTTAGTACATCAGGGATAAAGTGGTCTTTTAGCATGTATACGTGAGAACTGAGATATGGTGCAGCTGTGTCGTAGGAGAGGGTGTTACAATATTAAAAGGTAAGTAATAAATTAAGTTTTGTGTTTTGATTTAGGATTGATACAATGAAGTAAGTGATTGTAGCTATTTAAGCAGGTTGATTTGTACCTTTAAAACTGCAAGATAACGTAAAAACTATTTTTGTATAATGTGTAAGCCAGTAGCAAAGTAGCTGTACATTGGGTAGAAAATCATTTCAAATATTATTATTTTTTTTTGCAGTACAATATCTGCATATTTACAGACAGATTGTACACCAGAGCTCAGAGAGAAAAGGAACAGAAGCAAGAATGGTATGTATACAGAACTGAGACTCAAAAAGTGCAAAACGAAGAAAAAGTGGTGAAGAAAAAAAGAGCTTTTGGTAAGAGGACAAACTCATTTCTTAAAAATACATGTAGACATTTCCAAAGATGATGAAATAATGAAAACAAAATTCAAACTATGAGAAAGAATTACAATGGCCAAAATCTATATAGCAAGAACAGGAAAGAATGAAACAAAGATGTATACAGCTTAACCAGGAGACAGAAGCAGTTTAAGGAAATCAGAGTAAGGGTGTTTTGTAGTGGAATAGTTATAAACCTACTGAGAAATATTAAGAAGTATAGAAGAAGGAGACGTGGAGTGAAACAGAAAGAATGAGTTGCTAGAGTAGTTCATAAGGTATTTGCTTTGAAGGTGAAGGTTTTTATTTTAATTATAATTAGAATGAAGACTCTTGACAAAACCGTGTTTTACTTGAGGAGGCACAACCAGAAAAAAAGATTAGTGACTTTTGTATAGTTTTTTGTGTAGAATGCATATGTACTTCTAGTACAGAATCTTTCTTAATGAAGAAAGCTATCTCCAGGATAATAGATTAGTTCATGCTATTAATTACAGAGGACGATGTTATGAAATGAAGAATGGAAAAAGAACTGATGATGGACGGAATGCTGAATCAATTAATCATTCACCCCCAGTCAGAGACCTGGATTAAATCCAATTTTGTTGTGCGTGCTACACCATTCCAGTTTGAACCCAGCCATATGCAAATCAGTCTTGACCCTGTTCACCATGGGAACAGTCCAGACCAAACTGCCAGCCCAGGTCCACTCCAGTCCAGAATACAAGTATCCTAGGACTGGTTACAGGGTTTCACCAATCTTCAACCAGGAAAGCTTAAATCTAGTACCATAGTGTGCACAGGATGCACGTCTGGGCATACCCTTCCCATTTAGGGCAACAAATGAAAAAAGAACAGATGATGGACGGAATGCTGAATCAATCTAACATTCACCCTCAGTCAGAGATCTGGGTTAAATCCATAATTTTTTTGCATGCCACGCCATTCCAGTTTGGACCCAGCCAAATGCAAATTAGTCTTGACCCTGCTCCCCATGAGAACAGTTGAGCTTGAACTGCCAGGCCAGGTTCTCCTTGGACAAGAAACAAGCATCCTATGACCGGTTACAGGGTTTCACTCCTCATCAGCCAAGATAGCTTGAATTTGGTGGCATAGCGAGCAAGAGACCTGGGCATAACTTTCCTACAAAGGGGGACAAGTACAAAAAGAACAGATGACGGACAGAATGCTGAATCAATTGAACATTCAACTCCAGTCAAATACAAAAAGAACATATGATGGATGGAATGTTGACTATATCGAACATTCACCCCCAGTCAGAGATCTGGGTTAAATTCATCATTTTTTTCTTGCCACACCATTCCAGTTTGGACCCAGCCATATACAGATCAGTCTTGACTCTGTTCCCCATGGGAACAGCCCAGCCCGAACTGCCAGGCCAGGTCCTTCCCGGACCAAAACCAAGAATTTAAGGACTAGTTTTGGGGTTTCACTCTTCATCGGCAAGTATAGCTTCAATTTGATGGCATAGCAAGCACAGGACCTACGTCTGGGCATACCATTTCTACTGAGGGTGACAAATGCACAAAGTACAGATTGTGAACAGAATGCTGAATCAATCGAACATTCAACTCCAGTCAGAGATCTGGATAAAATCCATCCATTTTTGCATGCCTCGCCATGAAATGAAGCATGGCATTCCTGTAGCGAAAGAGGTGATGGTACTTACAAATGTAGAATAATTTATTGGAGAATAGGTGAAAGGAAGGTGAGGTAAGGCTCTTGCATAGAAATTGAATTGCAGTAGTGTGTGTAGCATTGAACAGCAATCCATTGATATATTAAGGACATTTCTACATACATTTTTAAGGCTCAGTTTAAATAACAAAATAAGTACATTACAAGGATTGGATCCTTGCAAGGTTAGAAAGCCTACAAATTTGCAGGGAGACCTACTATCTTCTTCATCAAACAGAGTGTGTGAAAGCACTTTTCATCATTTCAGAATGTTAGTTGTACACTACTCAATAATGCAAACTTCAGTTAGGAGGCTGTACTATGTGAAAACTCCTGCTTTATGTTTAGATGAAATTAATAGAGCACTTTTGTATGGTACTGTGGCAGATGTAGAAATGGTTTGTAATGATATGGAGTTTCAGGTCGTTGGTCCCCAGCAGGATTTTGGAGTAAATGATGAGTTGGCAAGAGGAGGTGTAGAACAGGACACAGATATTACAGTTGATAACATTTTGAAGAAAATATTGCACATTTTTACAAAGAATGGTCTAAAAAAACAGAGTATGTTTGTAAATGTTGTCAACCTACTCACTAGAAGATTTGAACACAGACTGTTGAAATGTAATTTAAAAGAGAAATAGTAAATAACTATAATTGGCAAAAGTTATCTGTGTATTTATTTGCAGAGGAACACATTGACTTTTCCATATGGAAAGTAACATGTAACTAGTGTTATAATAAACTCAAAGATAATAAAATAAACAACACAAATATATTAGATACCCATTTTGCAAGATAATACAATGCCTGCTAATGTAGGAAAACTATGATGGGACAAACAAGTAAAAAAAACATTTACATGTAGGATTTTTTGCAGCATTGCATAGGGCACTCACTGCAACTCCACAATCCATGCAGTATGATGCCATCCATGAAAACTGTGGAGCTAAATCTGGAAGTTGAGACTGAACCTCTGAAGTGTCTCTATGTTTCAGTGTTGTTGTGGCTGGTATTAAAGTTAAGGGTCCTTCAGCCTTGCCTTCTTCCTGTCTTTACCCTATTGCTTTGGTATGTTTTTAGATGGTAATGCATGGATGTAGTTCCACAAAAAAAATCTTTGTACCCCTTGACAATGTGTTGTGACATAACATGCATTGCACACATCTGCTCACTATGAAACTTAAAAAATGTTCAAGATAGATAAGTGGGTGTGTTCTTTTAATTTTTTTAGTTGAAATGTGTATTATCCAATGATATTTATTTATTTCTCAGTGACATGATTTTTGGTGGTTTTGTCCACGGTGATCCTTGAAAACTCTGGAGCCATATCTGGTGCAGTAGTCTGCACCTCTCAATAAAGTTTCTGGGTGAGAATTGTTGCTGATGTATATAGTCCTCCAGCTTCCCTCTACTTGATTGCCAGTAAGAGATGTTTTCTATGTTAGGCTTTAAGATGATAGACCATGGATGCCATCCCACACAAATATTTTTAATTGTCCCTCTGGTGGATCTTTTCACAGAGTGTGCATTGTACTAGTTTTGGAGCAGTTTTTGATCCCTGTTGAGTTTGGGTAAGGATGGGTAGTTTTATGGGTGTTTTATAGTTATGTTCTTTTTATGAGTTCAGATGTTGAAAGTTATTTTTTGAAATTGTTGTTTTTCTTAAATGTGTTGTTAAAATAAAGTTACACAATTATGTTACTAGCAACTAGGCTCAACTTTTGTATAAATGTAAATGTAAATGTAGGTATACTTATATAGCGCAACCTGTCACCACAAAGGGCATCCTGGCGCTTGCCTAGGGAACCCGTCCTGGTATTCCCCTGTGAGAAGCCCCGACAGGGTGTCCACAGGGTGAAAGTCAGGCATCCCGCCGCGAGGGGCCGTTGTGGAGATTAAGCAAGCTATTGCCCAGAGTCGCAGAGTGTGAACCCGTGAGTCGAGGAGGCACCAGGACGAGAATTATCGAGTCCGTGGAATTTTTAGCCCAAGACCCGCCGGGGCGGGGAATTGAACCCTGGTCCAGGACCGATCTCAGATTCCGGGTCTGCCGCCTCTAACCCCTGAGCCACACTTCTCCACAGAAGATATGTTTAAATATCTGTTTTACATTTTGTCATCTGTATTTGTGACTACTGATGTCATTGTGACCTTCAATGTTGCTGTGAAGAAGGAAAATGAATTTTTGATTAAGTTATTTCATCAAATGTATACAATGGTGAAAGTAAAGTTAGTATCTTACTAAATAGCTACACTGAAACTTTATGTAAAAATATGTCTATTTATGTATTTTACACTTTGTCAAAAATACCCGGTATTCATAGCGTGTCCTTGGCAATGGCACTCATAGAATCACACAGGCACTACCTGTGCAATCATCAAGAACATTCTATCTCCACCACTCTGCAAACGCACTTCCTGGTACAGTCCTAGCTGGGGGATGAAGTCCCCTTGGCTATTCAGGGTCGCTGGGGACCAACTACCCCTCTTGTTACCTCCAGCAAGTCCCACACAGTCAGTTTGCTAAGAGGTCTTCAGAGGCCACACCCTCTTTCTGTTCCATTCTGCAAACACTTCTCCTGGCACACTACTGATTGGTGAATGAAGTTCTCTTGGATGCTAAGGAACCTTGGGTACTAAGAAACCCTCCTGGTACTTTCTGTAAGTCATACACAACAGGATTCCTGAGAGCTGGTCAGAGGCCATGCCCCCTTCCCCACTACTCTGCAAACACCATTGCTATTTAAAAAACCATAGAAATCAACAGAGAAAAACAAAGGTTACAGGGACGTTATAGTTAGGAATTAGCATTTAAAAAACCTTAGAAATTCACAGAGAAAACAAGGGTACAGGGCTGTTACAGTTACAGTTAGGAAATAGAATTTAAAAACATGATGGAGATTGTAACCTAGTAAGTAAATGACTGAGTGGACTTAGAAAAGATACCTGAAGAAATTATTTTAATTAATGTAATTAAGTAGGTTTATAAAGTGCTCGATTGCAGAGGCGTCTTTGTGCTGGGGTAGCAAAGAAATGCACTGATACCAGAAAGTTCAGATACTTACTGTTTAGGGAAGAGCCACGTTTTCAGTAGGCCCCAAAATTTTGACCGGACAGATTGAGCCCTGATGTTCAGAGGAAACTTGTTCCAAAGCTTGAAAGCTTGAAGGGAGAGACATCTGACAACCCATTTGAATAGTTTGTGGTAATCAGTAGGTCCACCTCCATACAGGGCTTTGTGAACTAGACACAGTGCCTTAAATTCAATCCGCTCCTTGCCAGGTAGCCAATAGAGATTCCTGATAGACCCGGATATTTGATTATATTTAGGGATATTCAACAAGGTTCAGGCTGCAGTATTCTGCAAAGTTTGCAGATTGGATAGATGCCTCTTGTCAACCCCTAGGTAGAGGACGTTGCAGTATTCTATGCGAGAGAGTATAAGTGCTACCACAATACTTTTCCTAAGGGACAGCGGGAGAAAAGGTCAAATCTTCCGCAGTATCTTTAAAATAAAGCAGCATGTCGAAGTAATCTGATTGATCTGCCCAGAAAAACTGAGCTGAACCTCACATAGAAAGCCTTGGTCCTCATTTTGGCCACTGGTACCGGACAGGCACCTGCCACTGCCGGCCACCATGCTAAGTTCCAAACGGGAGGACCAGTGCCAAATTCAATAACCTCCAGCGTATCCATGTTTAGTTTTAGATGGTTGTGGTGCATCTATTTCATCATGTGCTCAAGACAGCAATAGAATCTAGTCGACGATGTATCATCCGAGGAAGAAATGGAAATTATAATTTGCATATCGTCAGCGTATGATACAAGCGAGAAACCAATCTCTTTGAACTACTTAGCCAACGGTGTGACATAGATATTGAACAAGGTGGGCGAGAGTGCCGACCCCTGTGGGACTCCACATGGGAAAAATAATTTGTCAGATTTAAGGTTGTCCCAGCACACCCTCTGTTCTCGGCCTGACAAAAAGGAAGTGAGGGCTAGCGCAGTGTCCCGAATTCCAATTGCCTTCAGCCGTTGCGTAAAAACCAAGTGATTCACTGTGTCGAATGTGGCTGTTAGGTCAAGTAGGATAAGGACAGCACTGCCTCCTCTATCAATTTGCCACCAGATTTTCTCCATGATTAGTGTAGACTCCATGGAATGTCCTGACCAAAAGCCATGTTGAATACTGTCAAGTAAGTTGTTGCTATTCAGATAGGCGTTAAGTTCAGATTTTATACCTTTTTCAAGGACCTTGGCTGCTAGAGGTAGGCGAGAAATAGGTTGATAACTTGTTACTTCACATGGATCCAAGGAGGGTTGCTTTAAAATGGGTCTGATGCAGGCTTTCTTCCAGACTACAGAGAAGACCCCAGACCTCACCTCATTGTTTAGGAGGGGGCGAGTAACAAACTGACTTGGTTCGAGATGCCATGGATAATGTCTGGTGGACATGGATCAGCCAGGAAGCCTGACTTGGTGGCCAGTAGGAGATCATTAACTAAGTCAACTGTCATTGACTTAAAACTGGACAGGTGGATAGTAGTGGCTGACTCATTATCCGTTACTAATGCCTTTTGATTTGGGGGGGTCAGAGTCCAGCCCTTCCAGTTCCCAGTCAATTGTTTGAACTTTTGATTAAAAAAAGAGGCCATTTTGTCACATAAGGTCTGATCCAGGGTAAACAGATTCCCTTGTTAAAGCTTGGACAGCGCAATGACAGTCTTAACCCATTCTGTGCTCATGACGAGCTCAGCTCGTAATACATACCACATAAATGACAATCTTTGACTGCCGATTCCACCATGCGATCCATACCAGGCCACCAGTACCTTTCTCTAATCCGAGCTTTCGTGAGATTCCTCCCTAAATGTCCATCGTGAGCAAGATTAACAACTTTTTCTCTTAGGCTATTTGGGGGCACGATTCTGTCACCTCTCATTAAATTATCTTCGAAAATAGACAGATCATCCTTTACTGTCCAATAAGGCTTCAAATCACTCTCAAGAGTATCATAGTTGGGCCATCCATTCTTGATGACGTCCTTTAATGAACAAAAAATGACGTCATCCTCGACACACTGTAACCATGTTTCCTTGGATATGCTAGACTCCAATACCCAATTTATACATGTGATGACACTATCAGCAACACAATTTCTTTGAATTGGAAGACGTGATAAACAATCAGCTGGCTTATTATTCTGTCCTGGAATATACTGCACTTTAAAATTATACTCCTGTAATCCTTCACTTCATCTTTTTAACCTGGGAGTCATATGATCACTCTGATGACAAGAGAAAATTTGAACCAAGGGACGATGATCAGATTTCACAACAAACGGTATCCCCCATAAATAAAATTTGAAATGAAGTACAGACCAAAATACTGCCAACGCTTCTCTTTCAATACATGAATAATTGAACTCAGCTTCCCTTAAGGCTCTTGAAGCAAAAGCTACAACAACTTCTTCTCCATTCACAACCTGGGAAAGTACAGCACCCAAACCCTTAAGACTGGCATCAGTTGTCAAAATAGTCTTAAGTTTTGCGTCAAAATGACCTAGAGTGGGCATTTTACCAATTTCCTTCTTTACCAATTCGAAAGCTTTGTCACAGTCAACAGACCACAAAAAATGTACACCTTTTTTTAAAAGAGACCTTATGGGCTCAACAAGACTGGCAAAACCCTTTACAAACTTGGAATAAAATTCCGCCATTCCTAGGAACGATTTAACTTGATCTTTGTCAACAGGTGTTGGTGCGTTAACAATGCTCTCCGCCAATTCTAATTTGGGTTGAATTCCGCTCCCAGGGATAACATGTCCCAAATACGTAACTGACTCTAGACCAATGCGACACTTTTCTTTCTTGACAGTAAGTCCACTAGCATTTAACTTATCTAAAACTGATCTCAATACCTTGTCATGCTGACTCTCATCCATTCCATGAACCAAGACATCATCTTGAAAAAACATTACGTTGGAAAGACTGCTAAGAATCATTTTCATTACTCTTTGAAAACACGCAGCGGCCGAAGCCAGACCAAAAGGCATTCTTAGGAATTAGTAAGCACCCAACGGTGTGACAAAAGATGTCAAGTGTCTAGAATCCCTATGTAAAACGATTTGGTGATAAGCAGAGGAAAGATCGAGAACACTGAATATCTTTGCTCTTTTCAAAATACTAATGCTCTCTGCTATGTTGGGCAATGGTTGTCGGTCTACCCAGATCCATTCGTTCAAGCCACGCAAATCCACACACATCCTGATTGACTTTCCACCATCCTTGGGTGCCAAAACTACTGGACTAAGCCATTCAGAGGATTCAATTTCTTCAATCACCTTCAGATCCAACAATCTCTCAATCTCATGCTTCAGTGGCTCCAGCATCAAATTAGGTACTTTCCTGACCTTGTGTACACATGGCTTGGCTGACTTTTTAAGAATGATTCTGTGTTCGAATCCCTTCAAACACCCCAAGGTATCAGAAAAAACTTTAGGGTAATCAGTAAAATATTTGTCAGATCCAGTCACAAAATCAATCTGAATGGGAGGTAAACTAGAAAGAAAATCTTCCATCAGCATGACTTGATTCTTGGGATCTAGTGCCCCAGGATTAAGAATAATACCTAGATCGTGCTGATGTCGCCATCCCAGCAGATTGTCACCTCTGACAGCAACATAAACCTTGCCATTGATACTCTTACCTCTAAAAGAGATGTTAGCTACAGTGTAACCTAAAATTTCTATTTTAGACTTGTTATAACTAAGTGGAGAAATGTCAGAAGGTAAGAGTTGGATGTTTTCTAAGCCAACAACTTCATCCCAAATCTTGTTTCCAATTAGAGTAAAGGGAGACCCAGAGTCTGCCATGAGATTAAAATTGAATTTGTCAATTCTTATATCACAGAATGGCATATAAATAAGTTCTGTATCAACCATCTCATCATTAACATTAGAAACTACAACTGTACGTACAATGTCAGAATTGGATTCATTGGTATCTCTCTTCTTACTAGACCTACACACACGTGCATAGTGTCCTTTAATCCCACAGTTATTGCAAATACTGTCTTTCGCATAACAATTAGGAAAATTAGAAGAGTGTGAAAAACTTCCACACCTAAAACAACGCATTCTCTGGCTACTAGAAGGACGTTGTTGACGAAATTCACGTTCCTTAGATGAAGTAGATTCTTTAGAAGCAGAAGAACGACTATCAAAGGAACTTTTCTGAGGTACTGAAGTCCTTTGAGGTGGTTTGTTTTTAGTACCAACATTGACTTTGGCAACATCTTCATAACATTCAGAAGTAAAATTCTCCTCCTTTAACATATGTACAGATTCAGAAACTTTCTTTTTGTTATCATTAACAGTATGATTTTCATCTTCTTTATTTTTTCTTATTTCCTTGACCCATGTAGAAGTGTTCTCCATTCCCTCAACAATACTTACAGCTTCTTTCAAAGTGGGATTCTTAGACAATAACTTCTCTTGAACCCTAGAACTGTTTGTGCATCCAACAAGTTGATCTCTAACAAGAAATTCAGCTAAATCCCCAAAATCAAAGGTACGAGAGAGAGTTTTCAAAGCAGCGACATATGTGCCAACACGTTCGTGAGAACCTTGGACACGAGTGAAGAATCTATGTTGTTCCAACACGACATTAATCCTTGGACCAAAATACTGTTCTAGCATAGTCATTGACATCTCAAAGACATCTGCAGGCTCACCATCAGCTCCACCAACAGGTATGCTGTCCATACTATCATAAGTATGCCTACCCTCAACTCCCAAATTATGTAAAAAAATGGCTTGTTTCCTAAAAGCCGAAAACTTTTCGCCTCCTATTGCAACTAAATAAGAGTCAAACAAGTTCCTCCATCTCTTCCAAGGAAGAATGGGTTCACCTTCCTCTGAAAGAAAAGGTGGAGGTTGTGACATGCTAGACGTAGTAGCCATAATGAAAAATAGATAAATAAATAAACCAACACAAAGTTAATAAAAATTGGAAGAGAGTATGGAAAGATGTAATGATAGCTAGAAAACTAAATTATTGTACATATTTTTAGAATGTTCAAATTCCAACTATGTAGTAAATCAAAAATAGTATAGTCAGAATGTACAGTCTAAAGTGACTAAGCAATATATAGCAGTGCTGTGCACATTAGCGTAAGTAGTCCAAACCTTAAAATAAATTGATGTGCAGCTGTGCACATCAGCGAGAAAAAACGATGGCCAATATGCAGATGGTGAAGATAAATGTACGATGCTTTCAATTCAATGCGTTGTTATATGCATGAGCGCTGAAAATCGTATTGCAAATTGAAGAAAAACGAAGCAGAATTTACCGATGCATAGCCGTGCGCATCAGCGTTGAATCAGTTGTCAAGGAAACAGGACAACAATGGCTGCCAGCGCGATGACAAGCAACGTCGTGCGTGAGCGTCAGGACGTTATTTGAAGACGTGAGGCTCTTCGTCGAGGAGGCGTCAGCAGAGAACACAGGGATCAAGCGCGCAGATAAGAAGGCTGCTGACAATGTTCCACACGAGACAGATTTGAAGGTAAACACATGCGCGAAAATTGTTAAGTTGCTTGCGATGTTGCACGCGAGATTTTTAGAAAGAAACAGACTACACACAACTGTGTGTTATTTCCAATGAATAAAATACCAGGGAAAATACATACGATTTTCTGGATTCCCTTTCTCTTACACGCGAGTGTGGAGTGTGAAGTCAGATGGCCAAAAGATTTTCACACTGTAGAAGGCAACATGAAAGTCAAGAAGTCCGAAAATTAAAGTAAATATACAGATCCAATAGTCCAAGATAAGTCAATCCAATGGGAGAAGTGCAGAATATCCAAATACCATGGTGTGTTCAGGATAAGTAATTCCAAACTGTCCAGACAAATCCAAAGTCGATGAGAGGAAGTCCAATTAAATAATCCAAGTGTAGGGGAGTTGATGTTTGAAAGTGCCTGTCCCCAATCAGGCCTAGACCCTCGTCGCCAGTAATAAAAGCACTCAATTTCTGTAATGGTTGTAGAGTAGCTTTAATGATCAACCATCAACAAGCACAGCAACAGCAACTGAATCCACAGCAATTGAAATCTCATCATTCTAACAATGATGTAATCAGCTAGGAGACACTTAAAGGTACAGCAAACATAACAGTATCTGGACTAATTTTCCACCAGGACCGTTCGTAGGTTGGATGTAGGCATACTGCTGGTGGGGTTAAGGAGAGCCCATCAGGTAGATTAATGAAAATCACCCTGTGGTCCGTCCATGTTAATGGCAGTATTATGTTAATCCCAATTGCATTGTGATTGGTAAAAATTCCATCCATCATGTGCAGTGCCTTGTCTGTATGTCCTACTACTATCTGTGACAGGTCAAAACCCTCCAGGTTATCTAGTAGTGTTGAGGTCTAAGTGAAAGTTAAATTCACCTACTATAGTAAACAAAGGGTTGTCCAGACAGGACTCCATGAAGTTTTGTTGGCCTTGAATATACGGTGCCTTATGCCCTAGGTGCCTATAGAGGACCAAACCAGGGAACAACACCTTTTTCCTAATCTTGATATTAAATGTCATTGCTTCGGGACCAGGTAGCAGTATCAGCTCAAATTTGAGCTTATACACAGCCCTGTAAATGATTGTGATCCCCCCTCCCATTTGCCTGGTTCTGGGCAGTGTGGCTAGTGATTATCCCAGTTGTAGCGCTGCCACCCAGTCCGGTTCTGATGTGGGAGTAAGGAAAACCAAGTTAATAATAATCCACATTTGTAAAGCGCACAATCACCCGTAAGGGTCTCTAGGCGCTGGGGGCCGTCGGGAAGATTAAGCAAGCTATTGCCCAGAGTCACATGGTGCTGGGCTAACCTGCCGCCGGAGCCGGGCATCGAACCCTGATCCCCAGATTCCAGCGTCAGTCGCCCTGGCCGCGGCGCCACACCTCTCCCATTCAAGTTGCGAACAGATAGCTGCAGCAGACATTCGAGCTCCAGCCTGTGTTTAAGAACCAATCTTGAATTAAGCAAAATGGCCGTTAGAACACCAATCTTAGATAACTGTTCATTATCAGCAATGGAGGCGGGGGTAATGGACCATCCGGGGTAGCACAAATATATACCAGCCTGGAAGTGTTGGCAGAGTAGGCAGCCTCATCAGACAAACTCGAGGCCGGGTTGGCGACAGATAAATTATTACTGAGCGGAGAATATTTACATTGAGGACAGCTCATGGGGTAAGTAAGCATGTCGCCAGTAAACAATGTGTGATTCCCACACTTACCCTGATTTAGAGCCACTTATTTGTCCCTGGAGTGGGCAATAGTGGCAAAACAGGCAGGGGTTCTGGTGCACTGCGCAAACCGGGCGCTGACCGGTGCAGACAGGCTTGCCTTTGGTGCACCCGCTGCACGTGCTTGCTGCATGCACAGTTGCCTCAGCATTCAATTTTATCCCCACCTGTGTTTGAGCCACTAGCATGCTGACCTGGTATGAAGCGGGTCCCCTCTTACATAAAACACCAAAAGGTCAGGGGAGCAGCCTGCAGACTGCACAAACTGTTGTAACCGGATCTGGCAACAAGGTGCCGAGTGCAGTAAAAACAGTAAACAGGTAAGACTAGATAACAAAAATGATTTTACCTTTTTTTTTAAATAAGCACACGCGCCCTGTGAAATGAGGCAGGCTATGCAATGTAGCAGGGTTTCTACGAACCAAGCAGTTCCTGATGTCAATACAATCTATGCTGTGCAGTTGCATCAGCATCCAATTTTATACCCCCCTGTGCGTAAGTCACTAGCCCGCTGACCTGGTTTGAAGTAGGGCCACTCTTACATACTTCTCCCGCATGTCAGGTGAGCAGCTTGCAGACAAAGCTACCTGATCTGGCAATGTTTTGAGAATAGTACCTACAGGACACAGAAAGAGTTCTTATTTCATTCAACATAACTCTCTTTATTTGTGACTTCTAATATGTAAAATCAATGTTACAGAAAATAATATATGCTAATATAGGAAATAAGCACTTATCTGATCTCACACCAACAGAGATATTGCTAGGCATACAAGAAATCGCAAAAAAGTATTTGTTGTATTCTATCTCAATATAACATGACTGAATTAACCTAAAATGATGGACAAAGTGTCAGGAGTGCTAGCAGTTTGGCAGGTCTGCCATGATTCAACTGCACCTTTGATGAGTATTTTTAGTACAGAGAGGCTGCCAGTGTGCATCTAATGTGGGCCTGGCAAAAGATTACATGCTCATTGAGATTGAACTATGCAACACTAACTAACAATGTAATACATGTCCAAAGAAAATGAGATTTGGATTTGTCAATGTCAATCTTGTTTTGCCAGATATAACTTTCCTTATGTTTTACGACATCACTGTTATCCAATCAAGTTCCAATGTTGCTGCAAATAGTGCCCATGCTTCATTTATTCATGATTCATGTTGAATAAACCACATCTTGAGAGCTTTCTGAGCCATCTTTTGGAAATAAAGTTGAATAGGTAAACTTTGAACTGTTTTTGAATATAGACTTTGGAGAGTAAAACAAGTGTTTTTTTTTTACTTTTAAATATTTTGTGGAGAAACAGAAAGAAGTTTAACAGTGAGAACCTGTAGTGGAGTAGAGGTTTTTTTCTCACTTGCCAACATTAAGTTGGTGAGAGCAAGTTGAGAAAGCGGCTGCTCGAGTAGAACTTCTACTTGTGTGACAGAAAGAAACAGTGCCCTATTGCGCTGCACATGTGGCCGCTCGCGCTGATTTTACAGCGTGTGACAAACATCCGGCACTAAAAATCAGTGCTCAATCTACTGCTTGTAGAACTATGTGTAGCGCAGGAGAGTTTTTTTATCACTTTGCGGAGTTCCGCATAGAGGAACTACGCAAACACCTCCCAGGCCTAGATAGGTGTATATAATGTATATCTGAGATACAAATGTGATTTAGTAAGTGATACATGTGTGGTTAAGAATAGTAATAACAGTGTCATGAATGTTAATTACTTTCTAGTTGCATCAAAGACAAAAACAGAACTATTGTTCTCTATTCAACCATACAACTATGTTTTTTACAGCATATTCAGGAAACATATATTTTTGCATTTTGTGCACATTTTCTAAATATTGTGTAGCATTTCCCAGATCAACCAAAAATCCGAGAGATCTAAGCAAGGAACTATTGCTATGAATGTCTGAAGACCAGACACACCAAATATATATATTTGTGTGTCTAGGAAATGTAGTCTGTACAAATATGTATATAATAGCGCAGATCAGGAAATTGTGAAAAATGCTGTTTATGGTGCACTGCTCATTTGATGACAGAAATAAAAATCAGGAAAATATGTAAGGCATAAGAACAGTACATTTTATAATATGAACAAACTTAGGACTCTATAGGTGCAAACCAGACCTCTCCTTGTTACACTGGTTCATAAATAAATCACTCTGAACATGCCTGTTGTCAGATGTTTTTACTATGGCAATTCTCTCCAGTATTACCCTCGCAGAAACATATCCCTGACAAGATTTGACCCCTCAATCTGTATTCATTAGAGTAAGAGTGCACCAGACATATATTGGTTTTCTCAGGGTTAAGGGTACCAACAGCTGATAAACTAGGTATAGTGTATTTGGGAAATTTGGAAAGTATGAATTTGAAATGCCTGCTTGGGTACCTGTCTTTTGGCCATAGTTATCAACCCTGAGTTCTATGAAAACATACAGAAAACATATGTCTAATATCATGTGGTATTCAATATGCGAAGTGTGATACTTTCCCTAGTCTTCCATGCAAATGAACACTTCCCTCCCTACGCTTGAACTAAATTAGTATTCCCATAGGTATTTTGAGTGTCAGATTATCAAACATGGGTTCTCTTACCATGAGGTTGAGCAAGGATCCTCACTATAGACATCAGGAAATGTTTCTGATAGGGATATTTCATTTGGGATGTTGTATTTGAGTACATGGTTGGGTCCAGAGGAACCTTTAAGACCCGGCCATTTCTGAAAACTAGAGCACAGGGGGATCCACAGAGAGGTGATGTGCATGCTTTTCAATGATTTAATAACCAGAATCCCCTGAAAACGTAAATTTATGAGCAAAAATATCCCAGTTTTTTGTGACAGAAAACTGAAGCACTTCAGGCAACTATTCCCTACCATGCGATGTTCCAATTCTTGTCCCAAAACAAACCATACCGCCAATTTGTTTTAAAACATATTTATTGGTATTTTTCACATACACTTTACAGTGGTTTTGCCAGGACTTGCCTGCAGGATACATTTCTCAATGTGAATAGTTTTGCAAACATAATCTCTGTTTTTGTATTGCGCCATGTCTGTGCTTGCAGGAGTTACATGCTTGTCAGATGTTATGGAATAAAGAACAGAGAGCAATTAAAACATTAATCAAACTTGCATTAATTGTGTTCAGGTGATCCCTTGATGGTAGGAGTGTTACAGCTGTCCTGTGATTCTTGAGCCCCATACCCACATTAGTTCTATTTGTTAGCATTTATTACCTTTCAGAGTTGATCCTACAACCCATTTTCATATGTTCCCCCAACATCTCTATGCGTTAAACATTCCATGATGGAGAAGGTGCTCCCAGCCCCTTGGTCAGTGCAATGCATGCTCATGCATCTCGATCTTCTGTGGGTGTCTGCAGTTCCTCTAATGGTCCTTCCCAGTCCCCTCCTATGGGTCTTGCATATTCCCGTGCCTCTGGGTTATTCCATGTAAGCATCTCCGCACACCCGTGTTGCACACCAGGCAGTACCAAGGCCTTGGAATGCATGGCTATCAGTGTGCTGGGCATCAGCATTGCTATGCATATGAAGCATGTGGTGACACCCCTGGCCCATCTCTTTCTGTATAACCCAAGCCGACAACAGGCCATAGTGTGGATGTCAGTGCGGCTCATGAGTAAGTGAGTTTGTTCATGTCAGTTACTGGTTGATAGCTGTGGGGCCATTTCCAGAACATGTGTGCTATATCTGCTTCAGGCTCCGTACATCGTGGGCAAATTGACGAGGTATCAGGACAAATTCTGTAGAGATTTTTGGGGATGGCATAAGCCCTGTGCAAAATATTGTTTTGAATGTAATGGAACCTGGTGTTATGGGAGAGGTTCCTCCGGTAGAATAGTGTTCTATCCCATTCCTTCTGTGATTGCTTTCCATCCATGTCATCCTGCCAAACTCTCTGAAATAGTACATTGGGGTTCTCTGTATGTTGTGAAAAGCCATGTGTCAGCCAGGTTATCAACTGGAGGCCCTTATCCACAGTGTGTATGGCATGCATTATTGGGTGTGTGGCAGGCTCTGCATCTGTGATCTGTTATAGTAACCCTAGCCCAGTAGTCAGCCCCCATAGGCCAGGAAATGTCAAGGGGAAGTTCTCTGTCATTGTGCAATTGTTTGAATGGGATCAGGGCACCTTCCTGAAACAAGTCCCTCAATGTGGTCACCCTGTCCTCTTCACACAACGTTACTCCAGTGTTCCAAATCTGCTCTGTAAAAGGCAGTATATAGCCTATACAGATATCAGATGCCAGAACTCCTCTGATAACTACTATAAACTCCATGCAGCATGTTGTGGTTCTGGCAGGGGAGCACTTCCTGTGGTGGGAAAGCCTCCCTCACCATCCTCTATGCCCGAACAGTGGGAACCAGTCCCAGTTTTTCCCGATGTCTGCCCACAAGCCAGTGGGCAGGTCACTATAGTTCTGCTGCTAAATAATAATGCTCAAAATTTAGAGCACCTGGTCTTCCTTTTTTTATTGGGAGCTGCAGTTTTGCTACGGCTATGTGCCACCTCCCCTTGTTCCACAGAAAGCTTCCCAACATTGCATGTAGAATACGAAAGGTGCTGCTAGGCACACCTTGTGAAAGTAATATAAAACTGAGGAAATACCATCATTTGTGAAAGAGCTACCCTTCTTTGTACAGATAGTGGAAGTGTTCACCAGAACACAATCTGTGGGCGGAGTGCAGCAATGAGGTTGTGTTGGACTTGGCCCTTTTTGGCTAAAGTTCCCTAAACCTTTTTCTTCCCCCTAGACCTTTTTTTACATAGTGTTGCCAACTTAGATGCTTTGGGCACTTTGCCACTGCTGCTCAGTATCAAAGTTTAAGTGCTCCCTGTGTAAAGTATAATGGTAATTGGTTGTCCATGATTGGTATGTTTGCCTTACTAGTAAAGTCCTATGTGTACAATGTGTGCCAGGGCTGGTAATGCAATGCTACTCACTGTCCTGCAGCACTAATTGTGCCAACCACACAAGTAGCCTAAAAGAGAGAACCCAGACTTGCCACTACAGTGCCTGAATGCAGTGTGGTAAACTGCCATGTTGTTCTGACAAGTGCACCCATTTGCCAGACTTTACCCTTCCCTTTCTATGCACATCGGACACCCCTGTGGTGGGTCCAAGGTACCCCTTGGGCAGGATACAGTGTATGTGAAAGGTAGGACATGTACTGATGTATGTACCAGGTCCTGACAGTGAAATACTCTCCATTTCATTTTTCATTGTTGAAAGGCCATCTTGCCCGTAGGACAGAATGGGGAGGCTGTGTAATGTTTTCCAGCCTATCTTCCCAAAGGCTTAAGATGGAGAGGTGAATTTAAGTATGCCTGTACTCACAATGTAATAACACAATTTTTTATGAAGGTGGTTTTGGCATTGTGCGTTTAGAAGCCACTCTTTTAGAAGAGGCTGTGTGTTTGTGCTCTAACATTTCTGTGTGTCTCTACCTGGTTGTGGATTGACTGTCTGTATTTGAAAGTGATAGGATCTGGGAAATGTCTTGACCAGGGGGAGGAGGTGAGGCAGCAACAGGCTGACCTGCATCTGGAGTGTAGGGGGGAAGATTAGCCCTTTGAGATGAAGAAGCCTGGGTTGCTGCCATAAAACAATGGTCCCATCTCCTGCTGTGCTGAGTGATTGAGAATCCAGACCCCCACTAATCAAAGGAAGAAGATGTCACCAGCAGGGAGGCACTCAGAACTGGTTTGAACAGGGGTCAGTGCCTCCTGAACACAAACACTTCAAAAATATTTAGGGGTGTAACTATGAGAGCTGAAGCCCCTGAACAGGGGAAGGGAGAAATGGATTGATCAAGACTGAAACGGAGTGAACCTACTTCATGGTCAAGAGGAACCTCTGCCAAGGAAGAAACAGCTTAAGAGACGGAAGGAAAGCACTGACCCTTGCTGTTTGTTGTGGGGCTGGCCTGCAGTTTATTGTTTTAACCAAGGAAGAGGCCACAGGGACTTTGATGTGTGCTGTGTCCCCCTGCTTGAAAGGACTTTGCTGTGCTGTGTCCTGAAGTAATTTAACCCCAAGGGTCCGAGGTGAGCTGGCTCCCTGTTGTGGAAACTCAGGGAAACAAATGTTTCCAGAAGTGTCTCAGCTACGTTGTGTGTGTGTTCTCTTTGCAGCCTGAGACCTTCGTAAGCAGTGCCCTGTGATTCCAAACAAGTCTCAGCGACACTGTGTGCATGTGCTTGTTGCAGCCTGAGCCACTCATGAGGATTCTCCTGTAATAGTGTGCACCTAGCCTCCAAATGAATCTCAGTGACGCTGTGTGCGTGTGCTTCATGTAGCCTGAGACCTTCGTGAGGATTGCCTTGTGATAGTGCACACCAGAAGTTCAAGTGTGCACGGGGAGAGGAGAACGAGGTCTAACCCCCCAGGTAATCTGTGTTGGCGCCCTGGTCGGGGTGCAGGTTCGGAGAGAGATGATCTTGCCCTCTCCCCTTCTGGTAGCGTGAGCCTCTGTCCCAGCTTGTGTTGAGGCCCGTACGTGCCAAGGAGTGGCAGTACCGGGGCTGGAGCGGGGAGCTGCACTGTGGTTTACACCAGATCTGTGTTGGGGGCATAGGGTGACAGAAACTGACCGCGAGTCAGTAAGTGGGGTGGAGAGACCATCTGAAGCACCTTGATCTGTGCTGGAGTGAATTACACATTGCATTAATTCTGCATTACGAACTACCTGATTGCTGTTTTACGCCTTGCATTAGTTTGCAGAAAGAACTACCTGATTGTTGCATTCCGCAGTGCATTATTTCTGCAGAACGAACTACCTGATTGTTGTATTACGCCTTGCAATAGTTTATAGAATTAACTACCTGATTGTTGCATTACGCATTGCATTATTTCTGCATAACGAATTGCATTAGTTTGCATCATGAATTGCATTATTCTTACATTGTAAAGTGTCTGATTCTATCATTACAAACTGCATAGCCTTTCATTAGGACTGCATAGGATCACCTAGAAGTGCTCATTAATACCGCCAGAACTTACAAGAGCTGACTGACCTAATAACTGGCCAGGAGGTATATTTAAAATACGCATAAGTTGGATATTTATCGTGTGGTCTCATCGTATATCTTTTTAAATAAACTTATACTTGTTTTTATATGAAACTGGGAGCGTGATTGCAAATACTTTACACATTTGCCTTGAAGATAAGACTGGCTGCTCATGCCAAGCTACCAAGGGGGTGAGCAGGGGTTATCTGAGAAGGTGTCCTTCATTTCCCTGACATGGAAGCGAGGGTTCCTACTTGGCCTAAGGTGCCTACCTCAGCCAATTATGGAATCCCGGTTCTAACAGGTTGCCATCCAGGAGGTCATAAGCGGTGCATTAAATGTTGATACCCAAATATCTAAATATGTGCGATTCCCAATGGAAGGGTCATTCATCAACCATAAAGTTCTGCTGTGGACAGTTTGAATGGATTGGGATTAGGCGGGTCTTTGACCCGTTCACTTCCAGCCCCGAATGTGTACTTATATATTATCACTGCGTCTGCATATAATGAAACTCTGTGGTTGTTAACCTCAATTGGTATCCCCCAGATCTGCCGCTCCCACCGGAGCCTCTGCACTAGCGATTCGATCGCCAAGGTGAAAAGTACCAGGGACAGAGGGCATCCTTGGTGTGTGCCCCCAGTGAAATGAATGAGGACTGAGACACAGCTACCTGTCTTCATCTGCGCCGTGGGCTCTGTGTAAAGAAATCGGATTCATCTATGAAGTCTCCCTTCTATGCCCATGGCTGCCAAGGTCCCGAACAAATTATCCCAGTCAACAGTATCAAACACTTTCTCTAGGTCTAAGACCACACACACCGTGAAGGGCCACGTTGCAGGTGCTTGTTCCAGCGCTCCATAAAGTCTCCAGATCTTGAGGACAGTAGAGCAACCTGAATAAACCCATATTCGGTCCAGATGTACCAAATAAGAGAGGTGTTCTTCTAACAGTTGTAATGGAATGATCTCATTTAGTATATTGTAGTCCATTCCTAACATGTAAGGACTGCTTCAGCGAACCCCTAGTATTAGGGTGCCAAAACACTGACCCCACCGCGGTTTTTGTAGGCACACGCCTTCCCCTTTGGACATGTGTGTTTCTTGAATAAATGCTGACTGGGCATCCCCTCTTTTTGAGATATTGTTTGGCAGCATGCCATTTCTGGGCAGTACTGACGCACCCGAAATTCCAGGCAACAAATTGCAGTCTGGTCATCTGAACTGTACTCTAAGTGTTGGCATGAGAGGGTGAGGGGCCAAGGAACCATCAATTTGGTGGGGTGTGGCATGTGGGTGCAGTGTTTGGGGCTTACAACAACCATAGTGCATGGCTTGATCAAAAATAACTGAACACCTACCTCCCATGCACAGGGTGGCAGTGTAACATTTGGCCACTTAAACAAAAAACAAGCAATCCCAATTAAAGGGCTGCCAGTCTGTGAACTGCGGAACAGTGCATCTCACCTGGAATGTGAAGGGGTCTGGTCAACCTTCCGCTGCCAATTCGAATAGGGCTGGGGGACATTGCACCTCAAAACATAGATAAAGAAAAAGAAGAACGGGGGAATAAACAGGGAGGGAGTGAACAACCACTCTCAACTTTGTGCTTACAAGGATATCAGAATCCATCCAGGCTAGCTCACACTACTTTTGCCCCTCTATCATTGCTAGTTAACACCCAATCCTGTGGGTGGTGTTTGAGTGGGAAGGAAGGGGATCTGGGGGAAAAAGGGGGCAGAAACAGTGGGGTTGGGGGAAAGGAAGGGGACAATCACACTTGTCGCATCCCTCATCACGGCTATAAGCACTGCCACACATTCCTGTTGCTCAAGTCTTTCTGAGTATAAGATCAGATTATAACATTTGCTTTCTGCAGCATAACCATTGGCATGTTATAAGAAATATCACTTTTGACAGATATGTTGGAGCTTGCCTCAAATGGTGTCTCCTCCTTTGTTTCTTCTGGTGAGGATCACCACTCTAGCCATATGTTTTTAGCTGTAGGCAGTGTCTGCATTTCCTCCTCTTGAGCCGATCCTGGAAGAGGGGCTCTGGTAATGGCTGCAGTTCCACCTCTTCGTCGCTGCCACCACGCGCCGCTAGGTGCACTCAACAGTAGTGTTCGAGCATGTGGTGAGGGAGGTTCAGAGGACTCATATCAATGCTGTTCCACCCAATCCCAGGGGTCTGCAGATTCTGTGAAGAAATAGCTAGAGAGGTTTGCCATTACTTTCAGCTTGGCTAGATATAATAAATGTATATGAGAATGACCGATCTTAAAGTTTTCTTCACACCCAGCAAGGAGGCCCTGCGCCACTGTACAACCAATGTGTAATCCAGGAAGACAAATATCCAGGCATTGATCTGCGTAATGGGGCTTCTGGCACGCGCAATTTGTAGCGTGGTCTCCTTGTCTCTGTAATTCGTTAGTCAGACTACAACTGATCTTGTGGTACTCCTGGAAGCAGATGCTTCATTGGTATGGGTCCACTTCTAGGTTATCCTCATCAGTAGCATAGCTGCTGTAGCCAGAGTCCCATTACAGAGCTGGGATAGTGATAAGCTCCCAGGTCCAGGGGTCTCTCCTTGCCCCCCCTCCCAGGTGGTGCATACACTCTCCTCTTACTCCCGTCTGTCCTGCCTGGATAGCTCCTACTCACCATGGGTCCACTTCAGCGTTGCTTAGTTCTGATGCAGAATGCTTGAAGTGGAGGGCTCACCTTCTCGGCATGGGCCGCAGCCTGTGCTGTTTCACCAGTGGCAACCCTTGTGTTCCATTGCCTCCTGGGAGGTCTCACCCTCTACAGCTTCACTCCCTACAGACTCAGTCATGGACCTGGTCACAGTCACTGACACTGGCCCCACTCCCCTCTGCTCAAGTCACCCGATCGGACCAATTGGAGGGATTCTTCACCCCTCATGCTCACACGGGGCTCTATGCTGATCTATGCTAATCTCTCTCCCAAGCTGGAAGGTGGGGAAGTCACCTGCAGTACACTAACAAGCCACTGCCATTGCTCCTTGCATGTGTCACAGTGGTTCCCCACCCTCATGGCTCTGATCCAGCTCAAACACCGTATTGTCTTTTCAGCTGCCTTAGGTGGGCACCTGGGTCACCATACATTGCAGACTCACCTTTATGCCCCTTTCAGGCTCATCGTTGTTGGGCGTGGATGGGTCATTATCATTGCTTATATAAGCAGAGCAGCTTGAGATTACAGCTGTCATCTTACTGGGGGCAGATAGAGGGAGGAATGGGCAGAAATAAAATGTATTGGCAAAACAGGGGAAGTGGAAGCACAACACACCAGGGACGGGCAGGGGCATACAAATGGACAATGAGTGGAGCGGGACAAGGGGCAGGGCCAGGGGTACCAATAGAGGCAGCGGAAGCACAATGGATTGGGGAGGGTGACGTACACGGACAATGAATGGGAGGGGAGCCAGGGCCGCAATGGAGGGCAGTGTCAGCACAGCAGACCAAGGAGGGAGGGGGATGAGCACACACTTGGAGAAAGATGGGGGGGGGAGGGCAGGGTCACCCACACGGAGAACAGGGTGAGGGAGGCAGGGACAGCAACAGAGAACAGGCGGAAAGGGCAGTGGTAGCACAACTAACAAGGAATGTATTGGCAGGGGCCAGCACACGGAAAAGAGGGCAAGCAGGTGGGCAGGGTTATGCAGATCGAGAGCTTATGCAGATCGAGAGCAGATGGCAGGTGGGAGTTGCCTAAGCAGGTGCAGAAAGCTTCCAATGGAGAACCACTTGGAGATTGGGTACATCTGAAAGTTGCGCATTACAGAGGGAATATCGTGGGTTACGAAAAAAGCCTATCTCACTGGTTTGGGATGATCTGCTAGAAATATTCAGGTCCCAAGAGGACCGCGAACAATACACATTAGTCACATGGCAACATCATAGTTACAGCACCCATGCTGTCTGACTTTTACCAGAGACACTACTACACACAGTATTATGCCATCTTATTAGGCCTTCCGAAATGTTTGGATCCCACTCAATGTAATGTGGTAATATGGGGAGGTAGATGACTGATGGCAGGTTGGAGATAGGGTAGGGGTGGGTGCGAGGTTCCTATTATCGTTTCTGTTTTGCTTACTTTCATTGCTTAATGTTTCTGCTTGCCTACCTGAAACCTACCTATATATTGTTTGGAGTATATCCATTATGTTGCAGATTATTCACCAATGTTCACGGAAGATACTGTCTACGATTCTGTATGATCTAAGTACACAATAAGACCATAGTTGTAATGTATATGACTTCCTTGTTTAAGAAAATGCAATAAAATCTGTTTTTTAAAAATGGAGAACCGGAGGGAGGTGGCAGGGCCACCAAAAAGGAAAACAGAGAGCAGGTTGGTGGTAATATTTAAGCTTACATTAAAAAAAACGTAGAAACTTACTGAAAAAAACAAAGCGTGATATAACATTATAGTTATGTATAGTAAGATAATCTTCCCTTACACCAAAAAAAAGTTAATGAAAAAAACTAAAGGTTAATGAAGTGTTACAGCTACGTGTTAAAATGAAGTAAAAATTAACGTTTAAAAATCAAAATCACAGAAATTCATCATCCTCTTACATATCAAAAGCATGTGCGTTACTAGTTAAATACTACACTGCTACAATCCTGGTCAAAATATAGGTAAGTACAAAACACATTTGGGAATACTGCTTTCTGTACAATGATTAACGTGGATCCTACATTGTTCCCCAGGCTGATCTTGTTTCTCCGAGAATGATACGGAAAAAACTGCTTGTATTATTGATTTTAAACTAAAGATCCTCTCTGAGGAAAATGTTTCTGAGAATGTAACTAGATTTTACATCTCTCAACTTTTACCAGTAAACATTACAATTTATTTAGTGTGTGTGATAAAGTATCTCTAAATCTTTTCCTTCGAAAGTTTATTTTTAAATGCTTTCTTTGGAACAGTTCTTTAGGACTTATAAATCATATCTGTTAAAACATTGTTGCATTATAGTTATTCCAATAATCATGAAAACATCTTGGATTATTACACGGAATTACACCAGCATATTTAGATTAGTTTTAGGTTTATAGAGCATAATGATCACCAAAGAACAGTTTCCTGGAGCTACACATGCTTGACACCGAAATACCTGATCCCAGAGAACTTGCTAACACAACCCTTAATGACCCTTCCTGGTGATCAACAAGATGAGTACATCCAACAACAGCCAGTGCTTCATTTGTAAAAGAATGAAAACTGGTACCCAAAGCCCTGTTCAGAAGCCGGCGACCCACGTTATAGTATGTCAGAGCACTGAATACCGACGATGCATAGTCTTGAATCCATTTCAGGCCTCTTTAATCCACTTGGAGACTCTTACATTTTCATTATCTCACTCTTGTAGGTTCCTGATTTCTCCCTTTATGACTGTTGTTTTTCAGCTTTCTCTTTCTACATCTTTCCCCTTTGCTTGTTTTTCCTCTCCTGCTCTTAATTAATGTCTGATGAGGAGAAATATGAACGGTCTCCAAAAATGAGTGGGGGTGGCCCCCACTAGCAACGACCTTCTCAGATTAAGCACTGCACACATTTCTTCATCAGGTAGGGGTGCAATCAAATGTGTCCAGGGGCCTCAAAGCATTTTTATAAGGAATAAGGTCCATCTCAGACATGAAAGAGGCAATTTTTTCTCCCAAGCCTGTGAGATGTTCTTTTGCGAGAAAGACCTCAAACATAGGAAGGAGCGACCAAGTTCTGGCGGAATATCACATGACGGGCAACCCAATGAATGACTCATGGTGGGTCCAAGATGATATAAGATTTGATGCAAAGACCCAGGAGGCAGTCTGCAAGGTAAATCAAAAAGGTCTCTGTGAGTGGGGTTATATAGACTGCCAGGAGAACCAACAGTTCTGGCTGACCCACAATGAAAAGTAATTATAGCCTTAAAGGGGTAAATCCATGATCAGTTTTCTATGGTATTGTGGATTCACTGCCATGAACGAGACTGTACTTTGACACTTTAGAAGAAAGGTATCTCTCCTAAAAGTAAATATGCTGTGTTTCCACCTCAGCCGTTAAAATGCACATTGAACAATTATTTAGCTGATCCTGATTTAGATAGAAGCTAAGGTTATTTGGACAAAGTCATGACTTAAAACAAGATCCACGAGAACTGGCCTTGAGGAAGAGTGCAGGAATGCAATGACAAAAGTAGTAAGAAGGAATTTGAGGTCTCCTGTGGAGAAACCCACTGCTGATATAGAGATGCTGCCTGTTGTCGGAGATGCAGCCAGCAGGAGCTCTCAGATGTATTTTTATGTGCCCCAGAGAAAGAGTCCAAATAAATTAATGACTTCACATGGACAATAATCATAATGCCTCACCCTATGAGAAATTCCCCCTGCAAAACGTATCTACTTCACAACGTCATGTTCCAATATGCTCAGTTATGCCAATTAGTTAACATGCTAATTATAATTTGACAAGGGTTTGAAGAAGGAGGGTTTCCACCTCTGCCTCTGCTAAGTGCAGGACTGGCTGCTGCATTGAATGCTCTGACTGCTTGGCAACGATCTTTCCGCCAAGTATGCCAACAGAGCTGGAATTATTTTATCACAATAGATAGGAGAGCTAGATAACCGGGACAAAATATTTAGTCTTTAACATGTGAAGTTAAAGATTGTTTTCAATAGATCACAATATGAAGGCTAAAGACTGCCAAGCTGCAGCAGTCAAGTAAGAAAAGGACCATCCACCAATATGATCTTGTATTTTATTCTTTTTAAGAAGTACTATCTTAGAAAGAGAAAATATCAGAGTATTACCAGGGAAGTATCTTTTGAATATGTGCCTAATAAGTCAGGATTATTTATACTTTACTATCCTACTATTTGCAATTAAATCTGAGATTTCTTTCTGAAATACAAAAGAAAAAGAATCAATGACCCGGTCACACTGGGAGCTTTCTTGCTGCACGTGGGATATATTTTTTTTAAGACCTTTTTCACTGTGCCTCCCTTGATGCTCACAGGCAGCTAAATCTGTATGAGGTAGAAAAACCACCCAAAGTAGTGTTCCCCTTCTGATATACTCTTACCTATCCTAACCTGTGCTAGATTGCATACGCACACTCTCTAAAACATGGTGTAATTGGCTAACACCTGATTGACTTATTTAATTTACTTACCAGTCCCTAATGAAAAGGTATTCCATATACCCAGGGCCTGTATCTTAAATGCTATTAGTGAGCCTTCAGAACGTATTGTGCCATGCAACCTATGTAGCCTTTAAAACATTGAAACCTGAATGCAGTCTTAAACTGCCAATTCTAGCTGGAAAAATACATCCATGCCAAGCCTTAAACTCACCTTTATTACATGTTAGTCACCCCTAAGTAGGCTCTAGATAGCCCATAAGGCAAGGTGTTGTGTAATTAAAAGGTTGGACATGTACTCTTAATTTTTACGGTCTTGCTCATGAAAAGGTCCTACATTTGTTTTTCACTACTGTGATGTCTACTTTTCCCATAGGTTAATATTGGGGATTCTTCATTACATTTAAACCCTTCTGTGCTCATGATGGAATGGTTCCGTCATGAGCAAAATTTTCTTTTTTGACTTGGGAGGTGGGGAAGAGCTTCCCTAACCTCCTAAGGCAAATTTTTGGTTATCCTTGTAACGACAATCACACGCATGGCGCGCTGACATCATTACAACAAAAACAAAACTGAAACTGAGCACCAAAACTCATGGGAGAGTTATTGTTGGAAAAGGGAGAATCTCCCCTTTCCAATGGTACCATTCCCTAGTGGATCCCTGCTTGGGGATTGCCCCTGTAGCCATTGGTAGCCCCTAATCTGTCCCACGGGGGGCAGAAAGCCCACTAGGCACCAGGGATTATACTTCTTTTTTATACATAGGGGTGGGATCTTCCCAGAATAGGCATAACAAAAATTGCCACTTATCTGTCCCCCTGGGGTGGGTTGGGCAGAAAGCCCACTAGGCATCAGGGTTACATGTCTTTCAAAATTCAGAGGTGAGGCTGCCCAGAATGGGTATGCCAATGCCCCCAACCATCCAAAAAAGATGCCACACGGTTTCTGCCCCCGCCGGAGGCAGATTGGGGCAGTAGTCCCTGATCTGACCCCCGGGGGCAGAGGGCTCACTAGGCACCATGGATTATTGTTTTTTAATACATAGGGGGTGGTACCTTACCAAAGTGGGCATGCCAATGCTCCCACCCCTAAAAATTGACACAGCCTTTCTGCTCCCCCAGGAGGCAGATGGGGGCAATAGCCCCAGATCTGCCACCCTGGGGCGGGTTGAGAAGCCACTAGGTACCAATGATTATGCTGTCTTTTTTTTACATAGGGTGGGAGCTGCCCATTACCAATGCCCTCACCCTGAAACAAAAATAGCCATAGTCTGTCTGCCACCTTTGGGGCATATCAAGACAATATTCCCTGATCACTAGGCACAGGCCTTTTTTCGCAATGTGCCTAGCTTTGAATTTTGGGCAATAGCGCAGCCGGCACCTAGGTAAATGTAGCAAAACCTGGACATTTTTTAAAACTAGCCACCAAGAGGAATCCAGGATGGGGAGACTTTTGTGCCTCTCACCAGGTTCTTTTACCCAGAATCCCTTGAAAACCTTTAACTTAGCAAAAAAAAAAAAAGAAATTCCTCACATTTCTGTGATAGATATTTCTATAATCTAAGGGGACCAACAAACTTTGACCAACCAGCATTGCCCCAAGTCTCCTGATTGAAATGATACCTCACTTGCATTGGTAGGCCTCGTGCGAGCAGCAGGAAATGGCCCAAAACGCAACATGGACACATGACATTTTTCCAGTGAAAACTGACCCTTTCTTGGCAATGTGCCTAGCTGTGGATTTTGGACCCTAGCTCAGCTGACACCTAAGGAAATCCAGCAAACCTATACATTTTAGAAAAAATAGACACCCAGGGAAATCCAGGATATGGAGACTTGTGTGGCTCGCACCAGGTTCTGTTACCCAGAATCACTTGCAAACCTCAAACTTTGTAAAAAAAGAAAAAAATGTCCTTACATTTCTGTGCTGGAAAGTTCTGGAACCTGTGCAGATCCACAAACTTCCATCCACTCCGCATTCCCCAAATTCTCCGTATAAAAATGGCACCTCACTTATGTGGGTAGGCCTTGTTCCGTGACAGAAAACGACTCAAAATTTACTGTGGAGACTTCAAAATTATTGATTACAAAAAGACCTTGTTTCGCGAGGGAGTTACCTGCGTTTTTGATCTCGGGCTCGGATGTCATATAGGGAAACCTACCAATCCCAGACATCTCTAAAAACTAGATACCTGGGGGAGTCCATTGAGGTGTGACTGCGTGTATTCCCAAATGTTTTCCTACCCAGAATCCGCTGCAAGTCTTAAATTTAACTGACAAAAAAAAATGTTCATACATTTCTGGGTGGGAAAGTGGTGGGATCACTGGGCTGACACAAATTTTCTTCCAATCCAAGGGGCAGATTTACAAACCCCTTGCACCTCTTTCACGTTGCTGTTGCGTCACTTTTGTGACGCAGCGGCGGTGCAAAGCCAGCGCCATGCTGTGGGGTATTTACAACATGATGCATCTGGGAGATGTGTCCTGTTGTAAAGCCCTGCGCCACATGTAGGCGTTCCTGCACAGGGGGGGGGCGTTCTGGCGCAGGAACGCCTCCTAAAAGTGGATGAGTGAAAAGTACAAGATATCGCTCAGTCACTTTTAAGGCCATGCTGCGTCAAAACCCTGTGCCTGCTTGAAACAGGCGTAAGGATTGACGCAACATGTTCGGGATAGGGCACCCCTGAGCCTTGCTGGAGCTGCGTTGCGCTTGCGACGCAACTCCAGCAATGCACTGCCTCTCCGACGGGGATGCGACTTGCATCTGCCCATCCGTGCGCCACGGTGAGCCGCATTGTAAATGCGGCGCATCAGTGGTGGCGCACGGGTGGGCAGATGCATCGCAACTGTTCTGGCGCATCCCTGTTGATTAGCAGAGATGCGTCAGAAGTAGTAAATCTGCATCAGTGTTCCCCCAGGTCTCCTGATAAAATTGGTACCTCATCTCTGTGGGTTGGCCAAGTACCTGTGACAGGCAAGTGCCTAAAATTTATTGTGAAGACATCATAAATATCTATCACAAAAGAACCGGGTTTTGCAAGGGGGTCACCTCAGTTTTTGGTCTCGGGCTCGGCAGCCATCAAGGGAAACCTTCCAAACCCAGATATTTCTGAAAACTAGACACCCGGGTGGGGTCCAGACTCGTGTAACTTATGTGCATTCCCCAACATTTTCCTATCCAGAATACCCTGCAAACCTCAAATGTAGCTAAGAAAAAAAATCACATTTTCCTTACATTTCTGTGTGGGATAACCGTGCCGGCATAAATGTCCTAAAATGCAGCGTTCCCCTTGGTCTCCCAATAAAAATGATACCTCACTTGTGTGGGTATTTGATGCCGAATGACCTAAAATTTTATTTAAAAAAATATAGAGTACTTAGAGATTGCGGTGCTATACCCACAATACCTAGGTTTCTGGCCCTTCACAGTCGCAGGCCCTTGGCCCGCTCACACAAGTGACATATCATTTTACTCGGGAGACAAAGGAGAAGATGGATGGAGGAACATTTTTGACGGCGCAGTGATTTCAGACAGAAATGTGAGGAAAATGTGATTTAATTAGCTACATTTGTTTGCAGGAGATTCTGGGCAGGAAAACATTGGGGGATCTATTCAAGCCATCCCTCTCTGAACTCCCCTGGGTGTCTCGTTTTCAGAAGTGTCTGAGTTTGGTAGGTCTTACTAGATGGCCATAAATCCTGGGACCAAAAACGCAGGTGAAAGATAATTTTGATGTATCCACAATACGTTTTTTTGGCCCTTCTCTGCCACGAACACTTGGCCCACCCACACAAGTGAGGTTCCATTTTTATCAGGAGACCTGGGGGAATGCTAGGTGGTAGGAAATTTTTGTCAGCTCAGTGATCCCACAATTTTCCCACACAGAAATTTGAGAAAAATGTAATCTTTTTCAGCTAAATGTAAGGTTTGCAGGTGATTCTGGGAAGGGAAATTTTGGGGATCTACATAAGTCACACCTCCTTAGACTTTCCTAGGTGTCTAGTTTTCAGAAATGTGTGGGTTTGGTAGGTTTCTCCAGATGGTTGCTGAGCCTGAGACCAAAAACCTAGGTGCCCACTTGCAAAACCAGCTCATTTTGTGATTGTTCCTTTTTAATGGCTCCACAATATATGTTTGTGGCCCTTCCCTGCTGAGGGAACTTGGCCCATCCACACAAGTGGGGTATAATTTTTTTCGGGAGACCTGGGGGCACACTGAATGCTAGTAAATTTGTGTCAGACCGGTGATCCCACTACTTTCCCACACAGAAATGTGAAGAAAATGTGTTTTTTCTAGCTAATTTTAAGGTTTGCAAGGATTCTGGGCAGGAAAACGTAGGGGGATCCACCCTAGTCATACCTTCTTGAACTCCAAGTTTTCAGAAAGGTCTTGGAATGGTAGATTGGCCACCAAACATGGTACCTTAAACGCAGGAACCCTCTTGCAAAACTAGGTCGTTTTGTGATAGATAGAGAGCATCTGCGTTTTTGGTCCTGTGCTCGGCAGCCATCTAGGGAAACTTACCAAACCCACACATTTCTGAAATCGAGATACCCAGGAGAGACCAGGGAGGTGTGACTTGCATGAATCCTCCAAAGTTTTCCTACTCAGAATCAATTTAAGCTTTAAAAAATCTAATTTTTCTCACATTTGTGAGGGAATGGTGTGGGATCACCGGGCTGGAACAAATTTTGTACACCCTGCATTCCCCCAGGCCTCCCAATAAAAATGGTACCTCACTCATGTGGGTGGTCCAAATACCTGCGACAAACAAGGGCCCGAAACCTAATGTGGAGACATCAAAATTACCTATCACAAAATGACCTGGTTTTGCAAGAGCCCCCAGGCTCGGCGGCCATCTGGGAAAACCTACAAAACCCACATGTTTCTGAAAATTAGACAACCTGAGGAGTCTAGGGAGGTATGGGTTGTATGAATCCCCAACGTTTTCCTACCCAGAATCCCAAGCAAACCTCAAATTTAGGTGAATAAATCACATTTTTCTCATATTTCTGCATGGAAAAGTTGTGGGATCACTGGACTGACACATGTTTCCTACCAGCAAGTGTTCCCCCAGGTCTCCCGAATAAAATGGTACCTCACTAGTACGGGTGGTCCAATTTCACGTGACAAGCAAGGGCCAAAACACATTGTGGAGACTTCAAAATGAACTATCATTAAACAACTTGGTTTTGCAGGGGAACAGCTGGGTGTTTGGCCCGGACTCGCTGCCATCTAGGGAAACCTACCAAAGCCAGACATTTCTGAAAACTAGACACCCTTGGGAGTCCAGCGAGGTATGGCTTGTGTGGATCCCCCAAAGTTTCCCTATTAAGAATCCCCTGAAAACCTCAAATTTAGCTGAAAAATCACTTTTCCACACATTTCTGTGTGCGATCGCTGTGCTGGCACAAATGTCCTACCAGGGAACCCTTGTTTGCTACAAGTACAAATGTCCTACCATCCAGTATTCCCCATATTCTCCCGAGTAGAATGATACCTCACTTTTCTGGGTGGGCCAAGGGCCTGTGACTTGGAAGGGCCATATAGATAGGGATTAAGGGTATAGCACAGCGAATTCTAAGTGCTACATTTATTAACAAATATGTTTTTAAACAATTCTGCATTGTACAGCCGCACAAGTGAGGTATCATTTTACTTGGGAGACCAAGGGGAACGTTAGGTGGTAGGACATTTGTGCCAGCATGGTGATCCCACACAAAAATCTGTGAAATAGTGATTTTTTTCAGCTAAATTTGAAGTTTGTAGGGGATTCTGGGTAGGAAAACTTTGGGGGATCAATGCAAGCCATACCTCACTGAACTCCCCAGGGTGTCCAATTTTCAGAAATGTGCAGGTTCAGTAGGTTTCCCTAGATGGCCACGAGCCCGGGGCCAAAATCCCAGGTGGAACACTCGACCACAGCATTCTGCTTTGGTAGAAATGTTCAACTCCCAAAAAAGAGACTAATTCCAAATGTAAAACTTTTCACCGCGACTTCATCCAGTGGTCTCCTAATGATGACGTCTCCACCTTGGACACCACCTGCAGTCTTGTTCAACTGAACTTCTACCTTCTCAGACAGTTTTTAATGAAATGTTCGGGAAGTCCAAAGGTAAGCGCCGACCGTGCCCAATCCACTTTTTGTATCCAACTATCACTCCATCGCAATCAGCCATACTTTTCAACTTTGACCTAGTTAAGTGCTACCAGATATCCATGTTTGTCACTTTGATCTTTTAGGCACTTGTTTTTCCTTAAACTTTTCAAATTCATAACTCCAGTTCTAGTAAATGGATTTTTGTCCTGTTGGTGTCAAATAGTTTATTAAAATGTTCTAATTGTTTTTTCTAAATTGGTTTAGTTACATTTGTGTTTTACCCAGACAGCAATTGTGGCTTTTGCTAGAGCCGGTTAACACCCCACTCAATCAACAACCCAATTTCTCACACCATCTATAACTTTTGTTTGGCAGTAGGAGAGTCCCGCCAAATGATATTCAATCTCCATCTCTGTTAGACCTTAAATTACTTATGTAATAAGATTACCTACATAAAGTATGCCCCGCACTTACCCTCAATGTATTTTCGGATCCCTTTCTATAGGCTGCATCTTTCTTTTTCTGATGTTGTGAAAGTTTCACTGTGCACTTGCTTATCCGTCAATTTCTCATCCGTCTTTGTAGCTCTCCTACTCACCTTACTCTTTCAGCCTGGACCCAACACGTCTGCTAACTTAATAAACGAGTCCACCATTAGTAGATGTATGCGTTAGAGGTCTCCTCTTGGGGGTGTAAATGACGCATCTGCCAAGCATTCAGTCTCACCGGTCTAAGAGTAGAATGTTCTTAATTTGGAGTTACCTGCCTCATTTGAGGAGACATCGACCCCAAGCTCTTTTGGCAAACACATCACAGCACTCAATCTCAAGTTCACAGCTCTTGATGTATAACCTGCACCTTGGGTTCTCGTCAAAAAGTCGCTGCCGCTCAATAAAAGAGGCGCGCCGTCCGCGCAGATTGCTGGGAGATTAAAAGTCACTGGAGCTTCACGCAAGACGTGTCGGCATCAATCCTTTTTAAGAGCTGTGTAGAAGCAGGCGGCGACTATTACCACATTCAGATCAAAATATTTTAACAAGTAGGCGAAGGAAAGAGAAACACATTTCAGTAGTTAAGCATAAAGAAAATCAAAATCCCAAAGCAGCTGTAAACATGCCCCTCTCTCATTTCTCGCAGAGCATCTGCCAACTGAAACATGACTGATTGTCTTTATTTAAACGCAGAGGCAATGCTCCTCAGCTTTGGAGAAATTTATTGTCTGTGTTGTCAGCTTTTAGAATAAGCAGTTCAGCATCACTGCTCCTGCCTGCACTCTTAACAAAATGCATTATATTGTTTCACGTTGACTATCCCTCTAAAGAATGCATTACAGCGAGCCTCCGCATTGAACGTTTCATCCATAGACAGACGCCATGCATCAGCCATTACCAACAGTGCCAATGATGCTATTACTGCTCCATTCGGCATTAAAATGGAGGGACACGAATCGATTCTGACGCGGAACCACCGCCGTGTATTATGATAAACTTGAAAGCTGAACAGAACGCGCTGTCTCGTGAAAAGATGGAAGTTAAGCGTACATGGCTCACCAATATGAGACCTTACTACGATATTTAAAAGACGACCACATTCTTAAAATGAGTTAATGTTGTTAAAGGTGGATGGACTGGTATTTGTTTAAAGCACAGACCTGAAGAGAAAGATCTTCCCGACCACTCAGGTTTATTTAAGGCCGCTGCACCAACGGGGATGACACCCCCCGCCCCTCAGGCATGTTTTCACAAGTCTACAGATCGCAAGGCTCCCGTTAATGCTGTACCACTATGCCAGCGGGGTGCAGGCATAGGAGTAAACATCAGTACTGCACGGTGACCAGAGAGGGACAGGCGTGCCCTCTCTCTCTTGTTTAGGGCCCCTAACCTTCAGAGGCTAATCTTGGGTTCTGAAGAACTTCTTTATTGTTTTTTTTTATCGGAGCAATCAGTAGAAAGTTGGAGATGAGCTGTTCAAGTCCAAGTCACAGGCTGCTGTTGAATGTATAAAGGTCTGAGAGAAAATCGGTCCTGTTGGTTAATAGGAAAATACATCATGTGTGATGTGGAAGAAGGTATGTGGAGAGACTGTAGGGGTGACCTTTACGTGAAGTCCAGACTAGTGGCTATTAGGCCTCTAATAACATGTTGCAAGGAATTTAGGTGTTAAGTTTGACAATTAACTATCCTTTTGCCCACATGTCATTTCGGTCTCGGGGATCTCTTTCTCTGTAATCAAGTCCCTTAAAAAGTTTTCAGATGTTTCTTCCCCTCTCAGCAGGAAAGATAGTTTTTCTCGCCTTGATCATCCTCAGGCTTGACTTCCGCAAAAGTCTTTACTTGAGTTTGCCTAAATATCTAATGAGAAAGTTGCAGGTGGTTCTAAATGCGGCAATCAGACTGCAATAGTTCTACTACTGAGGGTTTACAGGCAACTTCACTGGCTTCCCTTTGAAAAGCAGATTTTAATTACATCTTTAACTATTGTTTATGTGGAGCTTCATCAAGCTGGCCGCAAGTTCTATTCAGCTCGATTTGTGTCTTATTCTCCTTATAGAGAGTTTAGATCTGCCAATAACAAATTGTCATTCAACCTGAAATTAAGGTTACCAACTAAGGGTGGCAAATCCATAGATATTCTTGAGGCAAAGTCATGGAACGATCTTCTGCTCGCTTCACGCTAGGTCCTAACATTGACTCCTTCAGAAGCTCCTCAAAACCTGGCTTTTCCCTCTGCCCTCATGTCTTTTTTTTCATGGCAGTTGAGGTTGGACAAGATTTATTTGTTCTTTGATTGACGCCCTTCCGGGTGACTGTTTCCACATTGTAAATGTCTATTTCATTTATTATTTTCACTCTATCCCACTTACGTGGACCCAGGTGCAAAGTTAAAGGGTTATTGCGTTAATTATAAAGGCAAACCACACTCCACAAATAAGTGTTGTGAGGAAAATACTGTGTTGTCACATAGACATTTAAATGTTCCGTATCTTCCAGATATAAAACATCTAGTGGTAGACAGCGCGACAGGTAGTGCTGTGTGCATTGCTTTAATTGAATATTGGTAATCTGGTCTTTTGGAGTTTTTTGACAAAGAACACAATTCTTCATTAACCTTTTTAACCTCATGTTCTCTTGCAATACAATGTAAAGTCTGTCATTGCTCTGGAAACAAAATGAAAATGTACGCCTACGTTTCCAAGAGTGTGGTGGTTCTTACTTGTCGCTGATAGTTTTTAAGTTTATAAGTTTAAGTTTAATTTAATTTAGCAAAGTTATTTAAAACCATTGCTACAAATAAGTCATTGCAAGTTCAAAAGTTAAAATCGATTAAAAGACATTATAATATTTACAGTCCGTTAAAAGAGCAAATAATTATTCTAGCAACGTCAGTCTCTTTCCTTGTCAGTTGCAGTGCTGATCTGATTTAGCATTTTCTTCTTCACTTTTCCTAAAAATTTCACAAACCTGCAGTTAATCTGCGGGTCCCCTGGTGAAAAGCACGCTAACATGGCCTGCTTCCGTGTACGGATGCCTCTCTGATTAAAAAGAGGTTTTAAAATCTGTCTCCTTTCCTCTGTTAGGTCTTTGCACGTACAGATGAGATGCAGCATATCTTCTTCCGCTATTCCACACAGACGGCAGTTAGAATCAGATTGTTTTTTCAGCCAATGTGGAAAGTGCTTTGTGCATGGCAACAAGCCTAATCTGTATTTTAAATATATAATTTTTATATGTTTGACGAAGCCGAGAGCTAAGTACTTTTGTGCAGCCTCAGAAGAGTGAGTGCCCAGGGTCATCCAGCCATGCAACCTCTTTTTAAGGGCTGCCTTGTCTTCAATCCACGATTCGATTTTTACAATTTTCTTTGTAGCTTTTTAAAGAAGACAATGGCTTGTTGGAGTTGCCCAGAGTTAGGTAAGGCACAGGATTGACACACTAGTAGCTAAATATTTCTCTGCTGGAGATGACTGTTTCTATTGTAGCTCAGTCCATAAGTGCCAGTTTAAGGTACCTGGTTTAGATTTCCTTACTTTGTCCCAGAAAATAACTGTTGCACCTTTCCTGGCGATAGTCTGTTTTTGCAAGCCAAACTCGAGCCTGATTTGTGCTGGAGAGACTCGTGTAGGGAGACCTAAGACCATTCTATATACTTTAGCAACCACGGTGTCCAAGTGCTTGGAATCCCTTCCTCTCTGTGCCTCGCTCCCGTAGGTTATTGTCGGAAGAAGTTGTGCTCGTATAATTTCAACCAAAGGGGCGAGTGAGGGGCCCGTTAATCTGGAGTTTAGGTTTCTCATTGAGGCAGCTAAGGCTATGCCTTTCCTTTTAATTACATCTCTTTGGGTTACAAAATGCCCCCCTTTATCAATGGTCACCCCCAGGTATTTATACTCTGAGACTGAAAATATTTGGATCTTATCCCAAAACCAGACAGTTATTTTCTTCAGGTTCTTTTTGATTGTCATGGTTTTCGTTTTCTCCAGGTTGATGGTTAGGTCATTAGCCTCCAAGTATCGGAACGTGATGTCTAGAAGACGGTGCAAACCCACCTTCGTTTGACTAATCAATACTAGGTCATCAGCGTAACGCAGACGTGGTAGTGTTAGATTCACAATCTTTGGGGAGTGTGTGTTGCAGACGTTTAATAACGGAATCAGATCTGTAAGAAACAGGTTGAATAGTGTTGGGGCCAGTACACAGCCTTGCTTAAGGCCTTTTGTGCGCAAGCATTTACAGACTTTCCAGGTCCCAGTGGATGGCTTAGCTGTGATTTTAGTTGTGTGTGCAGATCCGGCGTACCCTTACGAACTGTTTTACTCGTGGGTAACGTTTCCGGCAGTGGACGCAAATTCTGGTGTGTTCCACACCTACACACCCTCACCTGTACCGGCTGAATATACGCCATACAGAGCACTGGAAATACCTATTGATCATTGGCTGCATCGCGTTTGGTTTGATGGCGCCCTACCCCACTCTTTGTCCGCTGCGAGGTTAGGTCCTTTGTCCATTCCAGGCACGAATTGGCCTGCGTTGGCTGGATTTACCCCACAACCGAATCACGGCGCATGTCCCCTAGCGGATATTCGCAGACTACATGTTATTTCGATTGCCGTGATTCGTGCATTAGTGCAATACATAGGTCGTCATCTCCCGGGTGGTCCCCCGGGGGGTCCGGCTGTTCAGACGGAACATGGCGGTTTAAAGCTCAATCCGGTTATGGTCAATTCGGTCTTTGGTAAGCGCCCCGATGATAAAGATGAGTTCCCTTTCTGGCTTGCCGAGAAATTTGACCAACTGGAGGCTGTGTTTCCGAATTCTACTCCTGCTGATAAACATAGAATGTTGACGATTACTTTGCCTAAGGATTTAACTCCTGAACTCGTTGACTGTGAAAGTTAGGGAAAAACTTTTGCGGCTGTTTATGCAAGGTGTTTCGGCACCCCATCTATGTCCGTACTGCCTACGATCGTTAAACGTGTTCAGGATGATCACGGACCGGAAGCAGCGGTTGAATTGGGTATGCGCCTGTGTGGTTCTTTTGAGATTGTTAGCGATCTCATACTCTCCAATATAAAGGGAGATGCGGTGAACTTTCAGGTGTCGAATGCTCGCTTCTAAGTTCTTACTGACTCGTGATAACCACACCAACCTGGTGATAAGAATAATTCCGGGGACAGTGGGTTTCACGTACCTCACTTTTAATGAAGGAGACACAGTACCTATTGCTTACAAGTCACACTTGTACACTTCGGCTGAGATGCGGTTTCCCACTGTAGAAAAGGTTTTAACAGCTGTGCAGATGGCGATTCTTAAGGAACGAGCTCTGTCACAGGGGAAACGCATGTTGGTTGTTACGCCCTGTCCTCATTTAGAGGCAGTCACGAAAGCCAGTGTACCAAATTCAAAAGCTTTGCACCCTCGGTGGATTCAGTGGGCTGCGTCCTTGACGTCCACGGACGTCACGTTTATTTTTGATGCCACATTACGGTCGCAAGAGTACTTGCAGAATGAATTCGTGCATCCTGCTCCTCTTGCTATGCGACCTTTGGAGGACTTCCATTGCATCATTTACACTGATGGTTCGGCGCAGGTTGCGCATGGCTCAAAACATGCCTACGTTTCCGCTTGCGCCATTGTGGTCGGTGCCATGGTGAACGATGAGTTCATATCCAGGGAAGTGCACACGCTGCCTCTGGGGGATTGCACCGCACAATTGGCAGAGCTTCGTGCTCTCTTACTAGCGTTGGAGTACGCTGATCCCAGTGTTACTACTCTTATTGTGAGTGATTCTTACTACTGTGTCCAGTCTTACAATGAAAACTTGTTCTTTTGGATTCAGAATGACTTTCGTGATTCCAAGGGTAGCACAATAAAACACAAGATGATCTGTGTTCGAGTGGCAGAGCTTAAGGCTACGTTGCCGCTCGTTTTTGTAATTCATACTCTCGGCCATCAGCGTGTTGGAGTCCACGCTGTCGGTAACTCGCTTGCTGATGAAGCAGCGAAATCAGCGGTGTCTACATACTTAGTTGCAGCAGTTACTCGGTCCAAAAGTAAGATTGATAGTGACATCTTGGCGGCTGTTGCTGCCACTGAGAAGGGAGATAAACATCCTACGGGGTTCCCTTCGAAGTACACATACCACTTAAGTCCCGAAAAGGTTCCTTTTGTGAAAATTCCTGATGTTGGAGAACATTTGATTCCCAACTCGGATCGCAGGGCTGACTTGTTTACAGCGGCACATGAAGGTGTGGCGTCTGCGCATGCGGGCATATCAGCCACTGTAACTCAATTACAACAACGTTTCTGGTGGCGGGGACTGTACAAACAGACGCGTGATTATGTCCTTATATGTGACATTTGCCAGCAGATTAAACCTTCAACTGCTGCGCGTCCACCACAGACACAGTTGTACATTTCTAATAAACCACTGGGTTGTGTTTATTTAGATCACTGCGGTCCTTTTTCATCTGATACTGCATATAATACATCTTAGTAGCAGTTGATTCATGCACACGCTTTGTGTGGGTCTGGCCCCATCGCAGCGCTGATTCACGGACTGTCATTAGAGATTTGCGTATCTTTGTAGGGATTTTTGCCTGTGGTACCTTCCATTCGGATCAGGGTCGGGCTTTTGCCTCTAAGGCGTATAAGGATGCCATGAATTCGATGGGGGTCCAAGTCAAGTTTTCGTCTCCCTACAGACCTGAGGGTAATAGTGTAGTGGAGCGAATGAACCGTGATTTAAAGCAATCTTTGACAGCTCGAGTTATAGGCACTGGCAGAAACTGGCTAGCCCACCTCTATGGCGTGCAGCGTGCTCTTAATATTCTCCCTAGAAGGTCTCTGGGTGGGCGGATCCCATACGAAATGCTCTTTGGCATCAAGATGTACGTCCCTGACCTTGACGGTCTAGACTGCGTGGCTCGCGCCACATCCTTTGACGTAGATGAACATTGCAATGTTTTACAGGATCTACAAAAGACCAGAGACAGTCTTGCAAAGGAACATTTGCCCTCCACATCGGATGTTGTGTTGCAGATCCCGGTAGTCGGCTGGCTACCCCAAGTTGGAGAACTGGTTCGAGAGAAGATCAATAACAAGAAAGAATTTGGTCCATCCTATCGAGCTCCGGTTCCAGTGCCTCGAGTGAAGGGCACAAGAACAGTCATTTTACCACCAATTCCTGGTCGTAAGGAAAACAGGTTTATCTCAATTGACAATGTCAAGATACACAGAGTGGCCAATTCTTCTTAGCATGACACCGGCTGTTTCCTGTCCTTCCATTGTGAGAAATTCAGTTTTGCCCACTGCTTCTAATCATGAAACTGAAGTGGCAATCGAATTACCTGCAATTTCCAGTCCTTTATTAAGTACTTTGCCCGGTACAGACCATGATGAAATAGACTATACTTTTCCCACTGACTTGTCCATGCCTGACCTGCAAGCACGTTTTGCCACAGAATCCAGATTTTCTTTTGACACTGTTTCCAATGCTTCGAAAAGACCCTCACGTTTTGCAGTTTATGCCAGCTTATTTAAAAAACATTTTTTGATTCCCCCTTGGACATATATTTGGCTCGGGCTTTTTTCAATTTACCTTTTTATGTCAATTGGATTTGTGTTTTATTTTTTTCGAATTATGAATGGACACTATGTCGAAGAAAGAACATGCATTCGACATCTAAATGGAACTTTGGCCCCCCTTTCCTCATCGCATTCTGCACACAGATTGAAAAGAGATTTGACATTTGTTAACATCACTGCTTGGCCTGTCCTTGATGGGATAGTGTGGGATGCCGTTAGGTTTCAAATTCATGGCCCTACCGAGGTTGTTAATGTCCCCAATGTGCTTAGAGTTAACATGGGGGATGTAGTGAAACAAAACATACGTTCTGATGATTGGGATGTTCAGGCAGCAGAGTCTTTGTTTTCTGATTTGAAATACTATGCTGCCTTTGATGCAGAAGATTTGTACTTAGAATCTGCTAATTACGGTGATTTGTTTTGCTTTCAACATTTTGGCAATCACTTCTTGCATAAAACAGCATCCAGCAGGAATTCTGTAAATTATACACAATGGGAGCATTGCCCAGCTCCTAAACAAGGCAGTTCAAGTACTTTTTTGAAAAAGTACACTTATTTTACTGACTTCGATCAGTCTAATTCCGAGTCCTTTTATTTCAAAATGACACAGAAGCCAATGTCCAAGGTTAGACTTACCGATACCAAATTATTGTACTCGAAGTCCTTTCTTGATCAGCTAGCTGTTGGCGGCTATGAATTGTGGAAGGAAACTTTTGACCTGAAATCGGTTTGGGGTTCTAAAAGCTGGCAGGTACAAGGCACTGAAGCTTTACACCGTGCTTGTCTAATCCTGAATCAAATGTTGTTTATTAATTCCTCAATTTCACAGACGACATGCTTTGGATTGGCTACTTCTAAAAAATTAAATTCTCCAACCATCCCTGAGTTAGAAGAATATTCTGGCTGGAGTAATTATACTCAGTTTTCGATTAGGGACTTACAGACCCTATTGCTGAATTCATCCTTTAATATATCCAGTATGAATCCAAAAGGTTGGCTGATTTGGCACAGAAGTGCTGATTCATGCCAGCACCGTTTTCTGGGTTTATCTGATGGCTTTACACAGGTCAGACCTGATCCACGTTTTGAAACAGAACATTCTGTCACAACTTACTCGGTGGGCAAATTATGTCAAAATTGGCTGAAACAATCAAAATTGTCTGCAGTTAAATTACATCTTGCAAAGCTGAATGATGATGTAGATTGAAATGATTTCATAAAAGGCCCGGCTAGTGGTAGATCAAAGAGATGGATATATGCTGTTTACAATGAAATCTGGAAGACATCACAGATTGAAGCAGCGACACGCCTTAGGGCTATAGATCAAGCCAATCTAGAAAAAGTGCTTGCTGTGGTAGATAATAGTATTAACATACTTTCTTCCCGCATTTAGACTTTAGATAATATTGTGTCTTATGTAGTGGATATTGTGCATGATGAAGTGTCTGTGTTGTACCATGGTCAGAATCAATTACGTTCTATCATGCAATTTGCATGGACCCTTCAAACGCTTAAATCTGGCAAGGTGCCATGGACCTACATGAATGTTTCTTCTCTCTTTGCCCCCTTTAATTTGACTGACAAGCAGCGCTTGCTTTCCATGCGAGATGCTTCATTTTCTATGTTACATATTGAGAGATTGGAGTCCTTGCCTTTTTCTGTGGCAGAGGCCAGTGCTGCAACGTGGCTTATCCACGGTTTGATAACATTACCTTTTGCTTTGTATAAATTTACAAATTGTATGAGATATGTTGCCATAGGTCGCTATGAGCCCTTAGGTAGTGCATTTCTCCATGAAGTCTGGTCCCTTCCTTTCACTTATAGATGTTTGAAAGACGGACAGGAAGTTTATCTGAATGGGGAGGAGTGTACGGAAACACCAGACCATTCGCTAATGTGTAGGCATATACAATTGCACGGTTCTTGTAACCAAGACCGGCCAAACTTAGCCTGTGTTTTAAAAGGGACTCCAGTTCCTGCAATCACCCCAACTTTTACCTTGCTGGGAAACGGAAGTTATTTACTTTTAAATAATGAGGATTGTTGCGGGTTAATTAGAGGTGTTGCTTATGTGGTAACTGTAACTGAGCGTGTAGTTTGCTGCAGAAATGTTCTGTACCCACCCACACATGAAAATAGGGATGTTTCCATCTGGCCACGCATCCCAACCTTGACAGCAGAGTTCAACGGCATGAGCAGAATAAGGGCTCTATTGTCCCAGAAAGAAATGGCCTTGAGTTCGGCTAGGGAGACTTTCGTGCTTCACATAGCTAATACCCGGACTGAGGTTCAGGCCCTTTTAAATACTGATTTACCGTTGCATTTCAGCGAGATGGTACATTCTATCTTTAACGCGTCCTCCACAACTGGGCTGGCGCATTTTTTTAAAACTGTTAGCAGTGGTCTTGTGACTTCATTTGAAAAAATATTTGGAGTCATCCCTGCTTTCTTCCATTCCATTTTTTCGAGTTTGTTTGGTGGATTCCCGGTTTTACTGGCACTGGCGGCAGGCGTTCTAGTGGTTGTTTGCTTCCTTAAATATGGATGCCCCACATATGGAAGGAGCCGCCCAGTCCCTCCTGGCGCTGTTTTGCAACCGGATGCTTGAATATTATGGCACGCTGCCGCTTGCGATTTTAAGCATGGCATACGGATTATCGTTTCGATTTTCCTACTTCACCTGTGCCCAGCCTGTGTTTCATTGCCTGACCTGTGATTTTGACTGGGCCATTGATTTGTCTCTGCGGACCGGTTTCTCCTGAAGTCGACTTTAATCAGCTGATGAGTCCCATCGTTACTCACGAGTTGGTTTGTGCTGGCGACAGGATTGTGGCCTTAGCAGCGATGCATGGACTAATGGGTCCTTGGAACATTCTTACAGCGGCGCAAGATTTCTTGGCACTGAACTTTCTTGAAAACCCACCGAGTTGTCCTCTGATGGTAATAGAGGCTCCGGTACTGGGAGAACATGTTTGTTCTTTTCCTCTTTTGAATTGGATGGTTGAACTGTTTTCGGATGAAGACGGTGATTTCATGTTGGAGGCTGTTGCTGCATATTTTGCATATTCGGTCTTGCCTTTAATGACCTTTATTAGTTTATGATGATGCCAATTTTCTTTTGCATTTTTTCACCTCCCAGTCCTATTGACTTGAGTGCTGTTGAATTCTGGATTTGACATTTTTGAATTTTGATTTGGTTCCTGTAATTTTTTATGATTATAACGTTATTCATAGTTCTTGAACTCTACTCTCATGAAGTTGCCCTTATCTTATCTTATCTTATCCGTGCTCGGATCATGGGGGGGTGTCATATAGCTTCTGTTTATCTTTATAATGTGTTGAGTTAGCATGGGCTTATTAAATGTTTAAACACCCTTTTTCCTTTTGCTGCTTCTGCACACGACACTTAATTGTTGATTTAGCTTTCAACCTAGTAGCCTGTTGCGGTTTACATGAGAATGATGTGTTGTTGCTCTGATATCAGCTTTGCTTGGTGAACTGTGTCTGTACAGAGAGTGCTGAAGCTTCAGGAACAACACGATACAGAATTGTTGAGGTCTGATCTCCGCACCTTAATAGACATAACATAAGTGCAGCTTCTGCCAACTTTGGGCTTTAGGCGGGTTTTATATTGCTTTGCTTGGAGCACAGATACACACTTGATGCTGTTCGCATGCAGAGAGAGCTGGTGTATGCTGATGTGATCTCTTCATTCTAGGATCCTGAGGTATGGGCCCGCCCTGTTAAAACCCAAAGAGACCTTCTTAGCTATTATTATAATATGTTAGTTAGGGAGGGTGAGAAATAAGTGTTGTTAACTCTTATTCATTACAGCATGTTAACATGCTGTCACCATTTGCTTTCTATGGACTAGTAACTATGCTGATAACTTTGCTTCTGATAATATGTTTTCTTGTATTATCTAAGATACTGCGTTTGAGAAAACGGCATTAGTAAATAAATATTTCAAATGTGCACGTGTCCTCATTTACTCCAAGTTCTGGTTTGAAATGATTGTATAACGAAAGAGTGCTCATGTGTTCCACGTAACCTGAGGTATCGTAAGTTCATGTTCTGGTTTGTCTAAACATTGGGAGTTTGTTATGACCAATGAGACACTGTAGCTAGCTCGGTAAGGGGTTTGTTGGGTACTGAGGTGAGTTTTGGGTCACCCTAATTCGCCGAGGTTCCAATCCTCTGTGCACAGTTCTGTGGGAGAACAGAAACCGTGCTACAGTGCATGAGCTCTACTCTGCTCAATCGTTTAAAAAAAGTCCCTTAGGTCTATTTGCTCAGTACAGAAGAATTTTCTCCTGCCTTTGTAGAGAGAGTAATTACTCCTCCAGCAGACCTTTAAGCAGGTTCACATTTATCTACAATTAAAATCTTGATAAGCCATGGTGGACTACAGCCTCTCGTCTAGACAATGCACTAGAATTAGACCCTGTGTCTTGAATTGTGCCTTCTCCACCAATCCAATTTAAGCTTCAGACATTTCCCTTTGAGGACCTGAAACAACTGACTCTGCTGTGCCTTCTAGACACTTCGTTTGCAGATTTCGTGATGCAGTCTTCAGCCAGTTGTCAAGAAATCATATTCTCGTTTTTTTAGGGCTCCCCTGACAGGGTTGAAAATTCGACCGTGTGTGTATAACCACTTTACCTATTTGATATGTCTGCCATAATATTTCAGCCGATCCATCATGCCCAAAAAGGGTCAACTGCCTTCCTCAGGATTTCCCCGAATGAGTATCATTCCAATATAATCAGACTGTCAAAAATGTGGAAGTGAAGACAACATTTGTGTAAAACCAAATTATACTACTTGATTGTTGTCCGGCCCCGTGATTTTTCTGTAAAAGAGATTACAAGACAATTTACATTCCTTAGTGTCAATATTACATCAATATTTGTCATTAGCGGTATGAGCTTCAATATCCTAATCCATGATTAACATGAGGTTCAGCCATAACCAGAGAAGTCGCCCACAATAGTCTATGATTAGGAAAGTCCTGCCATTAATGAAAATCGTTACCTCAAAATGAGGTGCACCCAATAAAGTTGTGATGGGTGGGCCGGATCTCATATTCTTTATATAAAATACTCCCCTACCATGCCCTTGACAACTTAATTCATATGTACTGGCTTGCTCATGTGGCACTATATGCTGCAAGCTCCTTAAATAAATTACAATATATGTGCACGGTGCACCCTACCCTCTTATTTTTTAACTAAACTTTGAAATATAGTGTGTGGGTGGGGACACTTGTTTTATACAATAAAGTCCATTTTTAATGAAACATCAATTTGATGTGTCATGGGAGTATTCCAGAGTGTCTGTGCTGCCCTCCACCAATTGTTCCCGAACAAAGCTTTTTGGGTCTACATTTGGTGTTCATATATGAATTACCGATATGCATCTCTCAGTTACATATAGAAAATGCAATACAATATACACTATTTGCAGTATTCACAAACTGGACAGTATTTTGGTAAACAGTCTTTGGTTTGTGAACACATTTAATGGCAACCTCCCTCAAGGACTGAAAGGTAGTACCAGGAAACACCTTTCAATAGAAATTCTATATTTTCATGTCATGATTTTAAATGGGTCGTTATCATTGTTATTGAGGTTTTCTTTATGTCTTAGATATCTTGGTATACTATTATTAGAATGTCTTGACTCTCTTGAAAGAGATTTATTTTATTGTGTATGTGTAGCAAAGTGCCCCCTTCTTGGATGTCCATCCCCTGATTTTCAAATTCTTTAGGCATCACCTTCTGATAAGATTGAATTCTAAGGGCCTCATTTATGAGAAATTATGCATCGCTGCGTGAAAGCAGCGATGCGTCACTTCTCAGTGCGCACTCCTTGCGACATTCCTGATGCGTCATATTTAATGTATGACTCATCATGTTGCAAGGAGTTGCAGATACGTCAGTATTTCTGACGTATCTGTAAGCGAAAAAGTGACGCATTGCTGGAGTGTGTCACAAAAGTGACGCAACTCCAGCAATGCGTCCTTTCACATGGGGAAAGCCCCATGTGAAAGGGCCTGCATCAGTCTTACGCCTGCTGTGAGGCAGGCGCAAGATTTTGACACCTCGGTGTCCTAAAAGTGACGCAGTGAAATCTCATAGATTTCACTGCGTCACTTCTACGACCCTTCCTTGCGTCAATACGCCCCCCTTGCATTCATTATACCTGGCGCAGGTATAATGGGGCGCAGGGGTTAACAAAGTGACACATCAACCTAGATGCGTCACTTTGTAAATATGGCGCAACAAGGCGCATTTTTTACCTCACTGGTGCGTCACAAAAAGTGACGCACCGGCAGGGTAAAAGTGACGCACAGCCTCATAAATGAGGCCCTAAGATTGGGATAATGTAGTGTTTCGCTCTAGTCTTTCCAGAATCCTCGTTCTGAGTGTTCTTCTCAGTGTTCCATTTAGAATGTTTTAGTAGGTAATTTTAAAAAGAACTGGCTTTTGTGAGACGTTACATGCTGAGCTGCTGCGCAGCACCTGTCAGAGAATAAAGCTTTGTTTCAAGCCTTATTTGAATATGTCTTAATTACTACAAAATTACGTGGCGACGATTAATGACAGGTGTCTGCTACCCACGCAAGAACCGGACTGCACAACAGAAACCTGCACTTCAGACGCTTCGTGTTCAAAATCCTCCAAAAGTTCTACTTAACGAACGAGGTTTAAATACATCGACGAAAGGGTCAAAGTGAAAAGGTACTGTTTTTATTTCTTACTGTAACTTATCGGCAGCAGCTATCCTTAACAGTCATCATAACGGATGAAATTGACTTACACGTACGTACGATTTTGCATACAAGATAAAACCAAGAGGCCTTGTTATACGTCATACGTCAGACGTCCACTGTGGAACGCATCGTTGAAAATTGAAACGCATTGTCATTGTCTTCAAGTAACCTCCATTTTGAAGAATTGGAACGCATACCATTTGCTGAACCGCAACGTAACGGAGCAAGCCATTTTGGTATTCTTCAATTCAGATTGAAAGACAGCGTTTTTCATCACTTTACCTTGAGACACATTATCGACAGTATATAAACAGAAAGACAAATTCCTCGATGATTCTACAAGATTAGACCACATTACCACTTTTGCTGAAAACGGTACCTATTTTTTATTAGCGTGTTCCCTTATCTTTATTTTTCACGGTGACACGCAAACCGCATGACTGTTAGCGTGTTCTCTTAACTTCATTCTTTCACGGTGACACGCACACCACATGACCGTTCTGCTTCATATCCTGCTCAGGTTTTCACAACGTCACCGCATTAAAAGAAACACTACCAATTTTCTTCATAATTTGCGTGTTTCATGTTTCAATCGAATCTCCGTCCGTTCACAGTGGCACGCACACTTCATGATATTTCTTCTTTCACTACAACTTTAGAACAGTGACATTCACAACTGGAACTTTCAACTTGACTTCACAGAAACGCAATCTATGTTAAGCGATTTTTAGTTGTTTATTAAGTCAGAGGTTTATTTTACCTAACTTATTATTATCATATAGTTGCAATAGAAATTTTGCTAATCTGTATTTATTGTTTTAAGGTACCCTTAATTATTCTTAAAGTCCATAACTACTTAGGAAAATGAGTTTACAAGCTGTATCTCCTCCACCTCCTTTTCTTGATTTACCAGGCGAACCACCTGTAGTCTGGAAAAAGTGGTTTGATGCTTTTACCACATATCTAGGAGCTATAGGTGCTTCCAGGTACAGAGCGGAAAGAAAAAAATATCTATTACTAAACAGTCTTGGGTTTGAAGGTCGTTCTATCTTCAAGCACTTACCCCCTTGAGTACGTCCTCCAGAAGAGGAAGATTTAGACGAATATACAGAAACAGTTAGGTTATTAGAACTGCGTTTTGATATCAAACCTAGTTTGGTTTTCATCAGACATACATTTTTTAAATGTGAACAAAAACAAGGAGAAAAAGTGGAAGATTTTATCTCTGCACTAAGGGTACTTAGTGCAGAATGTGAATTCGAGAATTTCAGAGATCAGATGATCAGAGATCAATACATTTGTAAATGTGTTGACAAAGGAATTCAACAGAAGTTGCTTGCTTTAGGTAATCCCTCACTTGAAGAAACTGTACGTGTAGCAAAAAGTATTGAATTTTCAAAACTTTCTGTGAAGGAACTTGATAGTAAATTATCTACTCCAATTTTTAGGGATGAAACTATAAGTGTTGTGAAGATGCAAGAGTCTAGAACAAATTCAGGTGGCCGTACAGATAATAAGTTTTTTAAACAAAGCAATATTTGTTTTAAATGTGGAAATTTTCCACATTTTAAGTCTGGACGTCCGTGCCCAGCTAGAAATGTCACTTGCAGACTGTGTGGGAGGTTGGGTCATTTTGCTAAGGTTTGTCAAAGTACGAAACGCAATGGTTCTCAAACACAGTCTAACAAACCGTGGAGCAATTCAAATAATTCTGCTCCTATTGCTTATGTTTCTGACTCTAACCGGGATGACATTTCTGGCATTCAAGATGATTTGAGGGATATGGTCGCTGTGGTTGGAGTTGGTATGGATGATTCTGACAGTCAATGTGTTGACCCTTATACTGACATAGGTATAGGTGACAAAGTTGTTTGTTTACTAGTAGACTCTGGTGCCAGGATAACTATGTTGACTCAAGAACTCTTTGAAGAAGTTTGGGGTGACCGTAAACTTTTCCCCCCGACAGATCTCCTGTCAATTATGAAGGAAGGAAAATCGAACTTAAAGGTTATTTTGAAGACTCACTTGAGTTTAGAGGAAGAAAATTTTTTGATAAAGTATATGTTTCCATCAAAGGATTGAATATTCTTGGATGGTTTCATCAAGGTTTATTCAAAATGATTCTCCGTCCTGGTACAAAAGACCCCATTTCTGTTGTCCAAGATGATGTTTTTGTTAACAAATTAGTTAAAGATTTTCGTACTGTTTTTAGTAATAAATTAGGAGAAATGAAGGGATTCAATCACACTATTCGTGTGAAGGACAATTCTATCCCGATTAAACATAAGTTAAGAAATGTTCCATTTAGTGTGAGAGAACAATTAGAAACGGAATTGATTGACCTTTGCAGTAAGGGAATAATTGAACCCATTGAATCATCCCTTTGGCTTTCCCCTTTAGTTGTCGCAAAGAAAAAAAATAGCGAACTTCACGTCTGTGTTGACTTACGCAGTTTAAATAAAAGCATCTGGGTAGATTCTTTTCCTCTTCCCAAAATCCCAGATATGTTATCACTTATTGATGGGTCCAAGTGGTTTAGCAAACTGGATTTGGCGTCTGCATACCACCAGGTCGTCTTAGATCCTGCTTCTCGACACTACACAGCTTTTGTATCTCCTGTTGGTTCTTTCCAGTACTGCCGCATGCCCTTTGGGTTAGCCTCTGCAGCAGCAGTTTTCCAGAGGATCATGTCTAATATCTTGAAAGGTATCGACGGAGTTGTCGTTTTCCAGGATGATTTGTTGATTCATGGAGTTTCTTGTGATGTACATGATGTAATTTTGGAGAGAGTGCTGCAAGCTTTATGCAATGCTGGCGTGGTCTTAAAAAGAGAAAAGTGTGTCTTTAGAGCACCGAAGGTGGAGTATCTTGGCCATGTTTTATCTGAGAATGGTTTGGACCCTAGGCCTGGGTTGGTGAAAGCTATAGTTGATAGTTTACCACCTAAGGATAAAAGTGGTTTGAAATCTTTTATTGGGTTGTGCGAGTTTTACGCCTGTTTTGTTCCAGATTATGCCACTAAGGTTAAACCTTTGACCAATATGCTTAAAAGGGAAGTTCCTTTTCTTTGGGATGATCGCTGTGTTTCTGTTTTTTCCTGGATTAAGGAACAATTAGTGAGCTCTAAGATTTTGAAACCCTTCAATCCCAATGCCATGTGCACCATTACTGTCGATGCCAGTGGATTAGGCTTAGGGGCTGTTCTTACTCAGGAAGTTGGTGGTGTAGAACATACCTTAGGTTATGCCTCTAGAGTTCTGCGTGGTGCAGAGTTAAACTTTGCTATGATTGAAAAAGAACTTTTGGCCTGCTGGTGGGCAATTAGGAAGTTTAATCCTTACATCTGGGGGAAACATTTCCGTTTAAGGACTGATCACAATCCACTTGTCTCTGTTCTATCTGGTGTTAGGGTGAAAGAACATTCTCCAAGGATTGCTAGACTTTCGACTAAACTTCTCCAATATGATTTTGATGTGACTTATATCCCTGGCAGCAAAAATACAAGAGCTGATTACTTATCAAGGAATCCCATTGAAGTTGACTCGGAATTTGTTTGTGAGGAAGATTACGATGAGGAAGATTGTTTTGTTGCTTCCATTGATTTGGATGATATGTTTTCCATTGGTGAAGCTGAATGGAGGGAGCACTTATCTAAGGATGTTCTCCTTAACGAAGTTCTAAAATGTGTAAAAGAGGGTTGGCCCAGGGAGAAAAATGTGCATGTTTCTCTTCAAACCTTTGTAAAGGTTTCTAATGAACTCTCTATTGAAGGTGGTTTGCTCATGCGTGCTGATAGACTTGTCCCACCAGGTGATCTCAGGAACAGAATCGTCAGGGGTGCCCATGAAGGTCATCTTGGTAAGACATTAACGAAGAGGAGGGTCAGAGAGCTTTACTGGTGGCCTCAAATGGATCAGGAAATCGATACTGTGGTTGAAGAGTGTGTTGTGTGCTCTAGTGCTGAGAAATGTTTGAAAGTACGTTCTCCTCCTTTACAACCCAATTGTTCTTCCTGACAGGCCTTGGGAGAAAATTGGTATCGATTTGGTTGGTCCTTTCTATTTACTTCCCTCTTCTTCTAGATTTGCCTTAGTAGCCATTGATTATTATTCTAAGTGGCCGGAAGTTCGTTTTGTTGGGGAACCCAACTCTAAGAATGTAATTGACTTTTTAAAAAAGATCTGTTTTTACGTGAGGGGTTTCCTTCCACGATTGTGAGCGATAATGGAGTCCAATTTACAAGTCAAGAGTTTAATTCTTTCTTAAGCCAAAGTGGAATCAATCATTTGAGGAGTGCCCTTTATCACCCTCAAACGAATGGTTTGGTCGAGCGCATGAACAGAGTTCTGAATAATTGTGTTCAATGGGCTATTGCTCAACGTTTTCATGTACCAAATGCAGTTAGATCAATGTTGTGGTTCTATCGTACCACTCCTCATTCTTCTACCAAGGTTTCTCCGTTTGAGTTGCTACGTGGGAGGAAACCTTGTTCTAAAGTTTGTCCTGGTTGGATGTCGCGTTGAGTGAAATTGAATTCACTTGAGAATGTGGATGAGGTTGTGAGAGCTAATGTTTCCTATGCCCAGTCCAAACAAAAACTTTATTTTGATTCCAGAAAAAAGGTCATTGCTAAACAGTTTGTGGTTGGTGACAGGATCCGTGTTAAGTTGCCTGTACATACCACCAAAGGCAATGCCAAATTCTCCGAACCTTTGGTCATTGACAAGGTTTGTGGAAATGCTGTGAGAGTAAATATGAAGAACTGGTGGAACATTGCCAGAATAGTCAGAGCTCATGATGGTGCCATGAATGGTTGTTATTCTTCTGATGCTTCCAGGGACAGAACCTTGTTGCTTTCTGATTCTGTGCGTACTAATGATTTGTCCGCTTCTTCTTCTCCTCCCCTTTTGGGTCTCCGAAGAAGTAGTCATCCCCGTTCTGTTCCTGCTAGGTACCGTTAATGTTACTTTGTTCTGTATTGTTTATTCTCTTTGACTGATATCATAAATGTGTTTCTTTTATCTGCAGTGTAATTTTCTCCTTCCTGACTGATATTACAAATGCTTCTCTTATACCCTTTGGTTTTCTTTTGTTTTCTTTTGTTTTCTCGTTTTTGTTTCTTTTCCTCTAATCTCTGGAGGGGGGGAGGATAATGTAGTGTTTCGCTCTAGTCTTTCCAGAATCCTCGTTCTGAGTGTTCTTCTCAGTGTTCCATTTAGAATGTTTTAGTAGGTAATTTTAAAAAGAACTGGCTTTTGTGAGACGTTACATGCTGAGCTGCTGCGCAGCACCTGTCAGAGAATAAAGCTTCGTTTCAAGCCTTATTTGAATACGTCTTAATTACTACACAATGCTAACCAGTGCACAGTGTATGTGCTGTGATGTCTAAAACACAGTTTAAATTGGCTTAATACCCTAGTTATCATTTAGTTTTACTATTAGACCATTGTACTTGGAGTAAAACTACCCCTTTGGCATGGAAAATTAAATATCACTTGCAGACTGAAACTCTATGTAGTGCCATCTGCTTGGTGACCATGAAAACATGGCACCAGGATCCACTGAGGCCTACATCTTGCAGCATGGCAGCTCTCATGGATTGCAGATAGACCTGTAAATATCAACTCATTTTTTTAATTTTTTTTAAACATATTTTATTGGTTTTCTTCCATCATACAATTTAAAGCATTACTTGCATCATCCATGTCCAACAAACATGTCCCGGTGTGTAACTCCCCAACTCACCCAAGGATCCCTCCCCCCTTACTCTTGGTGGTGTGGGCATGTTCAAATTTCTGCATCTCATCTCATATTCAGCAGTACAGACAGTCATTCTCCTCGTTGTTCATCTTAGATGATCGCATGCACGTTTATAACTTAATCACCGACCCCCTCTGATTGTAGTTCCAGCAAAACTTGGACCAGCGCCTCCCACGCTCTCGCCATCTCCATTGCCTTGTCATTTCCCACTCGCTTAGCCTGGCGGAATCTAACGACACTCTCACTACTCGCCCACTTACAGAACTCTGTGCACCAGCGCCTGCCTGAAGGCCCCTCCCTTGATTTCCAATGCCAGTTTATCTACCTCTTAGCTAATAATAGCCCTAAATCAACGAACTTGCTGGTTATTTTAGTTTTGGCTGTGTGCGGGAACCAGTGCAACAGGCAAGTCGCCATATCATAGTCTAGCTGTCTATCTGTGATTGTATTCAAGAGGTCCCCTATATCTGCCCAGTAGCTCCCCACATTTGGGCAGTGCCATAGCATGTGTTCCAGTTCTACATCCCGTTCCAGGCATCTAGGGCATGTTGCATCCTGGACCTGAAAGTATTTCCTAATCTTCCCCGGAGTCAGGTAAGCTCGATGTAGTATGAAAAATTGTACTTGCTGGAACCACGCATTTCTACTCCCCTTCCATGCCCTCCTAAGAATGTGGCCCCATGTGGCTTCCGGTATTGGTCGGCCTACGCTCGCTTCCCATTTTAATTTTAGGTCTGTTAAGGGGCTTAACCCTTCATGCAACATCCTAGATTGGAGACAAGTGATCGCTTTAATGGTATCCGCCGCCATTACAACATATTGGCAGGCCATCGTGGTCAAAGGTTCCGCCTGCCCGCCTCTCCAGTACTTCCGAATCGCTGCTGTTACAGCTGCGTGCATCAGGAAGCTTCCTTCGGGAAGACCATACACCTATTGTAACGCCTGAAAGGGCATCAGCTTCCCATCCATGTACAAATCCCCCACCATGAGCATTCCCAGCCGCTCCCATTCCAAGAGGGGAGTCCAGTCCCCTCCATGTGGGAGCGCCGTCAGCATTCCCAGTGGAATCTCTGGAGCGTATGGGTGGGCCACACCGGCTTTCCGTTGGCTCCTGTTCCAGCACAGCCTCAGTGTCCTCTCTTCTATTGTGAGGTCTCTCAGATCAATTTTCTGCTGTAAAACTATGTAAGATAGTATATGACGTTGTGTTCCCTGTCCTCGTCCGTTTTAAGGGCCCCTGAATTCCGTTGCAATTCCCCTTGTTAGAACCTGCAGCTGAGCCGCCAGGTAATAAAGCTCAAAATCGGGTACTGCCATCCTGCCCTCTAGTTTAGGTCTCATCAGAGTAGCCAGTGCAACACGCCTTCTCCCGGTGCCCCACAAAAAGCCTATTGTCATGGACCGCAGTTCTTTAAATATTCACGGCGGTATCCAAATTGGAAGTGTGCGGAAATAGTAAAGCAATCTGGGTAGGGCCACCATTTTGAGCAACCCCACTACCGAAAGAGGGAGCGTGGACCAGAATGCCATACATCCCTTCAGGGCCTTTATGCAGCGCCCCACATTCGCTTCCAGCAAATCTACGTTATCATGATAGATCCTGACCCCTAAGTAGGTGAGGCACGCCGGCTCCCATGTAATCTCACCGACTGACGGCAGTGGTTACAGACCCGGTCGGATCGGAAATAGACACGTCTTACGCCAGTTTACCCTAAGGCCCGATACCTTCCCGTAGTCTGCGAGCAAAGAGGCTGCTTCTCGCACTGCTTCCCCCGTGTTCTCCAAAAAAAGGAGCAAATCGTCCGCATACAAAGAAATATACTGCGGCGCACTGTTGAGCATCAACCCCTGGTAAATTTGTCCCAATCGTGCTTGGACCGCAAGGGGCTCTATTGCCAGCGCGAATAATAGTGGCACCCTGTCTTGTCCCCCTTAGAACTGGGTATTGAGTAGATATTACCTCTCCCAGCCGTACTCTGGCCGTCACAGAGGAGTACAATACTCTCGTCCAGTGTCCAAACTTTTCACCCATTCCGAACCGTACTAGCACCCTGTGTAGGAATGCCCACTCCAGGCTATCAAACACCTTCTCCATATCAACAGAGAGGACCGCCGGAGATCTTGATTCAGGCTGTCCCTCAGCTTAATAATTTTCGTATGTTCGAAGCAGTGTGCCTAGTAGGGATAAACCCCGCTTGGTCTGTATGAACCAGCGTGGTCATGTACGGCAGGAGTCGGGTTGCTAATATCCGGCTCAATATCTTATAGTCCACTGTCAGCATGGATAATGGCCTATAAGAGGCCACGTCTATATCCGACTGCCCCGGTTTGAGTAGCGGAATAATCAGTGCTTCTCGCATCGACGTTGGTAGACGACCCAGCTCCCCGGCCTCCTTATAAACCTCCAAAAGGCGGGGTGCCAAAATATCGATGTATCATGCATAGAATTCTATGGGCAGTCCATCTACTCCTGGCGTTTTATTCTGGGCCATGTTTTTAATTGCTTACCGGATTTCGGCTAGTGTGATGTCCTGCCCTAATATGTTTGCCTGTTCCTCCTCTAACTGCGGAAGCGGAATCTCCGCCAAATATCTCTCTATGTCCACATCCTCCGCCTCCAACGCACTCTTATATAGGGTTTCATAGTAGTGTAGGAACCTGGCGAGCACCTCTGCTTCTGAATGGACCAGAAGCCCTTTGTCATCCACTATACTCATGATCGGGCCACTGTTTGGGAATGGGTCCGCCAGCCGTGCTAGCAGTGTTCCAACTTTGTCCCCTTCCGCATGCACTCTCGCCACATAGCTCATGTGGTCAAAACTTCGCAACCTCTCGACTTCGCCCGCTACCTGTTCCTTCGCTTTGAGTAGCTGCTCTTGTAGCGCCGGCTCTTCCGGCCTTCGTCTCTCTATTGCCCTCAATTTGTCTTCTGCCTTCATCACATCATTAAGCACCACCTTCCTTGCTCCCGAGTATTTGCTGATACACATCCCTCTTATGACTACATAAAGGTGTCCCACTCAACTGCTCTGGTGGAAGCCGTCCCTTGATTTCCTTCAAAGTAATGTTCAATGCCCTCTTGTATTTCCGTACGGAATACCTGATCCTCCAGCGTTTCGGGATGGAGCCGCCATGTGGGGATCATGGATCGCGCTCAAAGCCATTTAAGCGACAATAACATCGGGTTATGATCAGAAATAGTTTGTGTGAGGTATTCAGAATGTGCTGCTATGTGGGCGATTGTGTGAGAGCATAGGATTGTGTCTATCCTAACATGTAGCTCGTGTATGGATGAGAAGAAGGAATAATCTCTATCTCGGGGGTGATGCCTGCGCCATGTATCTAGTAACCCCCATCTGTCTTTCCAGTCTGACCTGCTTTTGGCTAGTCTCCGAACTGGTGAGTTGGGCTAGCGGAGGGTGTGATCTGTCTAAATCAATGTCTGTTATTGTGTTAAATCACCTTCCACTATGGCGGGGCCTGCCAAATAGTGCGCTAGTGTACCGGACAGTCTTTCCAAGAAGCATGCTTGATCTACGTTTGGGGCATATATGCTACATAACACGATGTCCCTCCCATATAGCCGTCTCTCCACCACCACAAACCTGCCCTCTGTGTCCAAAACGTGTCTCGTGACCTGGAAGGGGACTCCCGCTCTCACCCAGATAAGTGCCCCCCTAGTGAATGCCGAGTATGCTGTGCTGAAGACTTGCCCTCTCCATCTGCGCTGCAGCGCCTTACCCTCTGCTCTAGTAAGATGTGTTTCTTGTAGTAGGGCTATCTGTGTACCCCTCCTCACTAAATATGCGTGTATCTTATGTCATCGTGTTCAGACCTCTTACGTTCCATGTGATGCATCGTAAGTCAGGTAACGTTCCCATTGTGACTATCTCCCAGCTTCATGATTCTCGTGTCACGTCCGCCCACACCACCATTACCCCACCATACAGCAACATCCCACTCAACACCCACTTCCCTCCCCCCAGAACAGGACCTAATAACAATCTATCAGTCCCCATCCAAACTTCACAACAATACACACAACTATATTCTGTAGTAGTCTCTACAGATTGCCGGAAGGGCAATTGAGGGGTGACTCAGTACCGACAGGCTGCAGCATTCGCCTCATGCCCCGCCGCCCTTGATCCCATTCAGTAAGTGGCTGCATTTGCCCTGCCCCCTGCCGCCCACAGGCATTACCACACATACAACCAGTCCAGGGAGGCCTGCCAACTATTAGAGTCTACTCGAGCTGATTATTTTTCCAGCATGCCTTCTGCTGTACTGGGTGTAACTCCAGGGCCCTTGTTACGATCCGTCTCTGAAATTTCAGTGTCCGATCTCATCTTTTCTTCCTCTGATTCAGTCCCCACCGCCGACTCTGTTCTCTGCGATCCAGTTGTCACAGCCGTCGCTGCCAGCGCCCCCTGTCTGTCTGCCGCCATTTGAGTTATTTGCTGTTTCCGCAGACTCTTGTTTCTTTTCCGTATCCGTTGAGATTTACGCATTTGGGATATCTGAGAAGGGTCAGGGTGTCGGCGATCTCCACAATCAGTGCCCGCTCTGTACGTTTCAAGCCATGCCCACGCAACTGCAGGCGCAAAGAAAAACTGCGTTGCACCGTCCACAATAATTCTTTATTTCGCTGGAAAGATCAATGAATACTGGATCCCTTCGTCCCTGAGTTCTTTCTTAACTGCCAGATAAGAAGCTCTGCGTCTCTGAATCTCCTGAGTGTAATCTGGGAATATTGTGACCTTACTATTCCCTACTGTGAAGGGCCCTGCTGTTCGCGCTCTTTGGATCAGCGTATCTCTATCTTTATAGTGGAGTAACTTGGCCACCACCAGCCTGGGCGGGCGGCCAGGCAGCGGAGGCTTAGCCGGGACGCTATGTGCCCTCTCCAGCGTAAAATAGGGAGACAGTCCCTCGGGGGCAACTACTGTTTTAAGCCAGGTCTCCAAGTGAACCATCATATCGGCCCCTTCTGTTTTTTCCGGCAGGCCCACCACGCGTATGTTGTTGCGGCGGTTCCTACTTTCGGAGTTTTCTGCCCTTTTTTGCAACATCTCTATGCGTTCCAGAGCATGCCCTAGTTTGAGCTCCACAGCTGAATGGGCTGGAGTCAGGTCCTGAAGTGCCAGTTCATTTGCTTTCACCCTATCCGCCAGCGTCGAGTGGTCTGCACGCAGAAGCCCCAGCCCAGTTGCAACCTGTGCAATGTCCTGCTGTAGGGCCTCTTTCGTCGCTGCAATGGCTTCTAGGATCTTGTCAAGATGTTGACACAGCCCCGAGTCTGAGAAGGCTTCCTCAGGTCCTCGCCCTGCGCCACCAGTGACATCCTGCCCCGTCGCGTCCTCTTTCTTGTTTTTCGGTTTCATTCCCACAGTCGGTCATCTCCCTGTACTCTTTGGGTTACCGCGGTGTACCAGGGCTCACTTATTGTTGCTGGGATGTCCAATACCCTTATTGTGAGGAAGCACACTGTGTGAAAGTCCAATGTTTTTTAGAGTTCCAACAGTGCGTGCCACGTAGAATCGATTGCTGGCAGTGCGGCTCCCTGAATGACTCCCCACTACAGCCCTAGAGTCCCGCAGTCTATTTCTGTGAGGCCCTAGCCGCCTGCAACAGCCGTGCTCGATATCACCTCTTGTTGCAGGGCCTAATGTCTATCCTGCTATTATTGCGTCCGCGAGCTTCCTAGATCTGGATTCGCACTCTGGCCGTTCTTCGAGCTCTCTTGCCTACCAGCCGACAGCTCCATCCGCCGGCCTTCCGCAGCGCTCTCTTATCATGCCGGGGCACCGGGCCCCTTCCTCCCCAGTCCCAGACACTGTGCTTGCCTCCAGTCACACCAATTGCTTGTTGCCTAGCACATAGCCCCCTAGATGTCTTCTCCTCTTTCTTGGTCGCGTGGGGTTCAGGGTCCGTTTTCAGCCCTCTCACTGTTGCCACCTTGTAGCGTCTCGTGCCCGCTCCCTCAGCCTGCTGCCGCTGATATCGCGCCCCTGCCCTCGCTCATGCGGTGTCGCGTACCTGGCCCCCGCTCCCACCTCCGCAGTACAGGTTCCAGGCACACTCCACCACACTTACCCGGGCACTGTAGTTGGGTGCTGCAGCTGGGTGTTCTTCCCCCTTGTCCAGCGCGTCGGGCTCCGCACTTCTTCCGCCACTGCCGTGTCTCTCAGGGACCCTGGGTCACTCCGTTGTCCGTTTCCGAGGCCTGCGGTCCCTATGTTGTGGTAACTGATCTCCAGGTGTTCCTCCGTTCACCGGCACTCCGCCTCCCTGTCAGCGGTTACAGACGTCGCTCCTCTGTGCCTTCTCTCCCGCCCAGTTCGCCGGCAGCAGGACTCCCGGCTCGTGGCTCCCTGGTGCCGCTCCTCAGAGGGCGGACGGTCCCCCGGCCGCCATTTTGGCCTTCCCTTTTGGCCCGTAGGATAGATCGGGCAACGGAGTGTCCGGGACGATGTGTGCGTCCACTCCACCTCGGGTGCCGCAGTGTAGGCTTCTCGGGTCTCGAGGCTTGTGTTGCCCTCTCACGCCGGTGCACTCAGGAGCTTCCGTGTCATGGCATACTAGTACCCATCAGCCTCCGCCGCCATCTTGCCGCTGCCGCCAAGTCCGATCATCTTTCACCGTTCTCGCCTGGGTCGTGCAGAAGGCACCGGGTGTTCCGAGGTTGTCCGCGTTCTTTCCCTTTACTTCTCCGACTCTCGGATCTCGGAGATTGCAGCGAGATTCAGGTTTAAAACAGGATATTTGAGGGATTGGGTCCGGAGCTACCAGCTCACGCCGCCTCTCCCATCGGCGCTCAAGCCACGCCCATATCAACTCATTTACTGGCCTAAAACCCTACTTCTAAGCCATAATAAATTCACCCCTAAAAGTACCTTGTTGCCCATAAGGTTGGGTGTCTTGTGCCTAGAAGTGGTACATGCTTAAATAAATGTTAGCATGTATCTGCAGTGAATAAATCACCAAATCTATGTTCGAAGTATTTGGTTTAGCTGTTCCTATAGTAAATACTGGTGATACTGATCAAAACACCATTTCTGCAGTTTCTGGTAAAAAACAGCTGCAGAAAAAAGCATAAAAAAATGTGGGGGCATATTTACAAGGGGATATTGCCACCAGAACATCACTTTTAGCTACATTCTGGTGGTGATTTCACCCTGTCCTTATGTACAAAACAGCAATAAGCCTAAATGTGGCTAAATGCCGCCTTGTAAATAAGGCCCCTTTTCACGCTTAATTTTCTGTGAATGAGGCGTGCAATGGGTGTTGCCGTGGGCCTTCCCATGACACATCAATTTGATGTGTCATGGGTGTATTCCAGAGTGTCTGCGCTACCCTCCTCCAATTGTTCCCAAACAAAGCTCTTTGGGTCTACACTTGGTGTTCATCTTTGAATTACCGATATGCATCTCTCAGTTACATATAGAAAATGCAATACAATACACACTATTTGCAGTATTCACAAACTGGACACTATTTTAGTAAACAGTCTTTGTTTTGTGAACACATTCAATGGCAAACTCCCTAAAGGACTGAAAGGTAGTACCAGGAAACAGCTTTCAATAGAAATTCTATATTTTCATGTCATGTCCATTTTTTGCCTCATACAGTTACTAAGCCTGCATGTTCTGCTCCTTTTTTTTTAGACAAAGATTTTAAATGGGTCATCATCATTGTTATTTAGGTTTTCTTTATGTCTTAGATATCTTGGTATACTATTATTAGAATGTCTTGGCTCTCTTAAAAGAGATTTATTTTAATGTGTATGTGTAGGAAAGTGCTCCCTTTTTGGGTGTCCATCCCCAGATTTTCAAATTCTTTAGGGATCACCTTCTGATAATATTGAATTCTAAGATTAGGACAATGGGAACCAGTGCCCAGTGTATGTGCTGTGACCTCTAAAACACAGTTTAAATTGGCTTAATACCCTATTTGTCATTTAGCTTTACTGTTAGATCATTGTAGTTGGAGTAAAACTACCCCTTTGGCATGGAAAATGAAATATCACTTGCAGAATGAAACCCTATGTAGTGTCATCCGCTTGGTGACAATGAAAACATGACACCAGGATTCACTGAAGCCTACATCTTGCAGCATGGAAGCTCTCATGGATTGCAGATGGACCTGTAAATATAAACTCATTTACTGGCCTAAAACCCTACTTCTAAGCCATAAACAATTCACCCCTAAAAGTACCTTGTTGACCATAAGGTTGGGTGTCTAGTGCCTAGAAGTGGCACATGCTTAAATAAATGTAGCATGTATCTACAGTGAATAAATCACCAAAACCATGTTCAAAGTATTTGGTTTAGCTGTTCCTACAGTAAATACAGGTGATACAAATCAAAACACAACTTATACAGTTTCCGGTAAATAACTGCTGCAGAAAAAAGCAGCACAAAAATGTGGGGGCATATTTACAAGGGGATATTGCCACCAGAACATCACTTTTAGCGACGTTCTGGTGGTCATATCACCCTGTCCTAATGTACAAAACAGCAATAAGCCTAAATGTGGCTAAATGCCACCTTGTAAATAAGGCCCCTTTTCACCCTTAATTAACTGTGAATGAGGCGTGCATTGGGTGTTGCCGTGGGCGTTCCGCCACAGCACACCATTGCTTTTTGATGCTGTCCCATATTTACAAGGGTGGGGCAGTACCAAAAGCTAAGAGAGGGAATACATGGTCTTAGACTGGTGATACGAGAAGTAAATATTAATTACTCCTAATTTTTTGCTCTTTCCATGTGTGCTGCATTCTGCAGCGCACATGGAAAGAGTAAATCACCTTTCAAGGTTGTCTATGTGCCGAATATATCCACTACCCGGATGATGAGACATGCCGCATGCACACACCCGTGCAAGTAACCTTCTCCGACAGCATGCCGTTTAGGACATAGGCGTCCTCTCATCACTAACGGCTCGCCGACCTGGCAATTCCTTTGTCGCTGCCAGACCCTGGCCCATCTCATGCTGGCTCGCCCCTTAATACACTAGATGCCTTATTACCGCACACAGCCCTGAAGATTCACAACCCCAACACGGTGTGACAAAACACGTGTCGGCTATTTGCTCTTGTATGTACTGATCAACACCGTCCTTAAGAACACAGAGACCGGTGGCAGCACAACACGAATATATCACAAGGTGAGAAGGCAAGGGCAAAGGAAAAAAGCCCCACCTAAGAAGTTAAACGAAACAACAAACTCGAGATCTGTTTTCTATCTGTAACAGGCCAATAATTCTAAACGTGTGATTGCCTGGCCAGATAATATAAAAGACACAGAAACGGAATGAGGATTTTGACATCCGTGAATTTGTAGCACGATAATACGAGAAACGGCGCTCCAATATAAAATGAAGAAATAAGAGCACACCGGTCCAGATGAAAATATAAGGAAGGAAAGGTCGTAATTGAATAAATCGACCGACAAGCAATTCATCTTTAAATGAAGTCTGATGAATAGTACATTAATTGAGAGGATACCATTATAAGAAAACAGAGGTTTTTGTCGACTTAAACCACCCATAGGAAGAGCATCCTGACAAAACCTTTGAACAAGAACGTATCCGAAGTTAATAATGAATACGGACTTATATATGCTCAGATCCATGTTTTGTTAATTGTCCTGAAGAAGGTGGGGCCAAGTGCCTTATCCACCGAAACGCGTCGACACCCCAAATAAGGTTTTTTTATTATTATAATTTTTATGAATTGTGTTGTTACATGTTTTTAACTTAGTCCTATTAAAATTGTGTAAATCTGTAATGTGAAACAAATGAGCATTAGGCACTGTATTAAACAATGAAACGTGTATGATCATATCGTCTAAGTATAAACACTTATGCCTTTTTTAAACAAATAAAAAAGATTTAATAATCTTATTAATTGTTCTATGCCAAATATTTTTTGCTCTTGTGGTTCTACTACTAGATGGGATGCAATACACTAACTCTATATATACGGGTAATTGATTGTGGATGTGTGAGTGATAACCTCCGTCTATTTACATAGTGACATAGTGTCTCTCTAAACAATAATTAAAACCCAGGGAACACTCTAAAATTCTTTGTTTTACTCTACCCAGTTCCCTTGGGTCCAGAGGGTACTCTCTTTCCTTTATAACTGATCAACACTGAACCATTAAATATATACACTCTACAATGATGAACTCTGAAATCATATATTGAACGCTCACCAAATATTTTGGTTTCTCACTTGAGAACCGATTTTAAGATATACTTGTGCACACTTGTTGCATATGTGCAGAAAGATGTCCCTTCCTGCACACAAACAATCGCCCCTGCAGTGCAGGTGCAAGGGAGCCTGCATTTTCACTAGACAGCTTTAGTAGAGACAGCACTAGGGGGAAACAAAGAGATGCGTCCTATTTTTTTTTTAACGGCACATCCCTACATTTAAAAAATTTCTGAGCATGCATTGACAATTTTGGCATAACACCATGCTGCATCATTTTGTTTTAAACATTCACCTATGTCTCTCCGAAAATGTATTTACTTTCCTGAAGCACTGTGGGCTAATTTGTATTAATCAGCAGCTGCCATAATTAGCTAAACAAATCCTTCTTGAGCCACACAATCGACCAATTTAATCGACAGGTCGATCTGAATAGGCAGAGAGTACCCATCTGAGCTTAGCAGACTATTCAGTGTGAGGTGCAGGTGCTGCCCCTCCTGTTGGCTCAACAGTGCCAAACTCTGCATGACAGAGATGTCTGTGGCACATGTACAATTGTTGTGCCTTTGCAAGGGATCAAACAGGCCCAGATCATAATTCTAGTGTATTCCAGGTCTGGTTACTGAAGTCCCTGCTTTGGAAACTTTTGAAAATTTCTCCTCCAACGTTTCAGAGAGACTCATGGGAAAACGTATATGATCATCCATTCCACAGCAGTGGATTGGATTTCAATTTCATCCTGCATTGAGATCTTGACACCTCTGAAAAATAACTAAGTCCTATACCCACTTGGGATTTTGAAAATTTTCTGAGAGACATGACAAAAGCTGAAGAGTGTCAGCTGCACCAACCTGCCTTAGGTATCCTGCCATTGATTTCATGGCAGAAGCTACAGTTTCAGCTACATCCCATGCGGAGAGGAGTTTGCGATTCAGAAACATTTTCATATTCACTTCCATACATTCACTGGGACCAATACCCTTGAATCCAGCTTCACTTCCATTGCTGTTGGCCTTAGTCACTATCTATCGTAACCCTTGAATTACATTGGGCAATGTATTTTTCTGGGCACTTTCACTTTAATTCATAAAAAAATATATTCATATGTCTGGTTCATTTTCTTAGTGGATTTTTAAAAGAACCACGGTCTTTATTACGGCTCAAAAATCTATCATCACTTGAGAGCCCCCAATAGTACACTAAACCATATGCAAGCCTTGTATAGCAGACTTTTCTTCTGATGTGGACCTTGAACACATTCTTTGGCACCACAAGTACAAGATCATTTACAAAAGTAACTACATTCATCATCACACAAAAATTGCCCTTTATAAATATTCTTTTAACAGTTTAGAGGAGCTCTCAAGGGAAATCATCTGGGTTGTGTGTTTGCATAGCAATTTATGGTCAACCCAGACGAGGAGTTTCTAAAACAACACTATATGGCTTATTATATTTCATACATTATATATTTATGATTTGGATTGGCATGCACGGATTAAAGAGGTTTCATGTAAACTGCCGCTCTACTATAAAACTCACCTTTGAACATGTAAGCAATACAATCAGCTAAATGCCAAGCTTTCACCTTTAAAATCCCAAAACATCATCCACCTCAACCACTGTAACAGAGTCAAACCTCAGAGATAGTAGCAAGACAGATACTCATACCTAATTCCCTTTCTATCAAGTTAGCAATTTTATTTAGCCCTCCTGGATAATTTTACCAGATCAGTAAAGCAAACATACACTGATCTGTTTCATTAACGGACTTCTAAGCACTATACAAAAGTGCAAAACATGGATACATTTTGCACAAGTTAGATCCGAACCCAGCCTCTTCACAAGGGACAACATGGTCTTTCCTAGCCAAAATTGAAATTGTTGCAACATCATTACGGAAATGTTTTTGGCTGATCCATCAAGTAGCGAGATTTGCCTACATTTGACGGTGTCATGACTGGAGTCTGTAGAGGAATACCTAGTTTTCTTTGATTGAAAAAAAAGGGTGACTTAGCCCAGTAGCCATGGTGCCATCCTCCACTTTAAATACTAAGGAGAGGTGTCTCCTGAAGAGAAGACCAAGTTACGAGGAAAAAGCTCAGAATTGCAGAAAAAAATACTCCGTGGCATTATTGTTTTTTCTTGATTGAAAGTCAGGGTTGAGAATTGCCCAAATTAAGGTCTTCTATAAAAAATAATCCCGCTGTAGCTAAAGGTAGCAAAAATCATGGCTAACATTGCATTGAAGAGGGTCATGAATACTGCTAATAAGTAAAACAAAAGATGCATTCCTCTGTCAACAAATCCTCCTTAGAAATTTAATATCACTGCAGTCACAATACATGGTAAATTGTGCATCATATGCATTGTCATCTAAGCAGCCAAGATAGTAACATATTTAAAGTCTAGGTCTAGTCCAAATTATAAAGGATTTTGTCAATGAAAGGGTCCATAAATTAACCTATTCCATCTTTTCGCCAGCAGATGTGGCCCAGGTATGCCCCTTCTCAAAATGTTCTCATAAAGAGATTAGCATATTAGGCAGCACATCTGCACCCCATAGCCCTTCCCTGGACTTGATGGTACCATTCCTCATTGAACAGAAACACAAAATTGTCAACCAACATCTTGGAATGTTCAGGGAATCTCACACTTCTAGCTGATAAAAAGTATTGAGCCATGCAACATGTTTTTATCAGCTAGAAATGCAAGTTTCCAAAATGTTGGTTGAAATGTCTGATTTGATTTTGATGAATAATTGTTTTTGAATGGGAATGGAGTAGTGATGCTTGGAGATATAATAGAGAGTATTTGCAGGGAAGGGTTGTTCCTGTGCAGTGTAAGACAGGAAAGCATCAAAAAAGATCACCAAACAGAAGTACTACTTTTATAGGTGGGAAGTGTAAGGTAGGGATTCACAGCATTTTTATGGCAGACTTCCATTAGGTAACATCTTTATCACTAAATGGGAAAAACACATTGTATTTATAAGGCTCTTTCGGAACAGATATTTAACATTGTATAGCTAAACACAATTACAGGAAAACTACTGGGATGCATATATATTCCTTTATTACTTGTATTTATTGGTATATTACTAATCCCTATATGTTGCCAATACTATTTACAGCCATGCTGTTCTGTTTGATTAGTGCTTTTACAGAATGTCTGTGTGTGTGTGTTTGTGTGTGGAATGTTTGTGCTGCTGCTCCTTGTGTCCAGAACCTTTACTATGTATGAAGAAAGGATGTACCACGTCCACATGTACTGTGCCTGCTTTGTAGGTTTGAGGCATTTAAAACTGTATTCAGGCTGCAATGGCAGGAAAAGGAGATGTTTTAAGGGGGCTATTTAAATTGGTGGCACAATAAGATCTGCAGGGACATTAGTAGCATTTAATATACAGGCCCTGGGGTTATGGTATACTACTCTACAAGGGACTAACAAGTAAATGCATTATTGAAAACCAGTGTAAACATCAGTGGCTCGTGTCTATTCTGTATTCTCCCCACGCTGACATCTGTTTCCCTGACCTTTCTGTTGTTGCCATAAGTCTTCACTACGCAGACTCCATTTGTCCATTGCAATGTAGCCTCTTCTCCCAGTGACACTGTCTCCTGTGATTTACAGAAAGTTAACTCTAACTTAGCAGTACACTTTAGCAACCCATTTGTAATATGAATGCCGCACTAATCAATAGAAGGAAATAGAATAGTGTGAACAACATTATGAGAATGATGAGGATAAATTACTCAACCATTGCGCTGGTACATAGGATATATGCTGACATAAAAGTACTGTTATATTTTGAGCCAATATCTAGCATTACCTATCCTAGTTTTCCTAGCATCGGCCAGATTCCTGAAGGGTGATCTAACGCCCTCATTATCTTTGGGTAAGTGTCATCAGGGAGCCCGTCTTGGTGGAGAGCAGGACCTCATCCCTCACAGGAGGTAATCAGGAATCAGCTGGGCTAGATTTACGGCATTGTGCTGACCACAGTAGTGTCAGATAAATGCTCACCTGCTTTAACAAAGGAGTGATGCTGTTTATATAATAAACTACACTCCTGCAATGATGCCGGAGTCCAAGTCAGGCCACTAAGTTGATTATTTTGTGATAGCTCAGTTCCCGTGAGGACAATAACAAACAACAGCATTTTGCGTAATGAACTTAGCCAATGTAAAGAATGTTCAGAGCACTTGATAATATGCCTATGAAGAATTGTAAGTGTAAGCAAAGGCCATTTCAAAGAATATTATCCTGCACAGGCATGCAAACAAATGTATGTCAAATGTCAGCGTTTATTAAAGATCGCAACTTTAAAATGTGGGCATGTAAAATGGTAGCATACCTACTTGGGCCTAAATATGACTACACAACACCACTAGTAGCATTTAGATTACATACCCTTGGTTTATGGTATAGCACTCTACAAGGTCTTATAAGTAAATTAAATATTGCAAACTAGTGTAAACGTAAGTGGCTGGTGTCTATTCTCTTCTCTACCAACAATTGCATCCGTTTCCCTTTACCTTCCGGTTCTTGCCAGTCTTCACTACGCAGACCCCATCTCCCCTTGCCACTACCGCCTGTGATTTACGGAAAGTTAACTTTAAATTAGCAGTACACTTTAACAACCCACTTACAAAAATCTTTTTGACGTGGCAGGGAGTTTTGTATGCATGTTTTTTGGCAGAGCAGATAGTCGGCAGAATGTCAGTGTCTACACTGCCTGCTATTGCAGTTCCATGTTTTGCTCGAGATCTAAACTTGTGTGGAGAGCACAGAGGAGTGCAAACGAAACTTCAGAATTTGTAGTAGAAATCTTCTGATAGCCCTCTTCTAAATGAATCTTTAGTGTCCATTATTCATTCGTTGAATAAGCAATTAAATTTTTCTTGACTTACAACCGAATTGTACATAGGTGTATCAATATATTCTGTAATGTAAGATTTCATGTATTGTTGGGCAATTTCATTTTCTTGTAAGATTTTATCTTGATCCATATCATGATAAGTGAATATTGCACGAAGAGAACGACAAAAGAAGCCTTGGCCTGTTACATCTACCTGTTACTCTCAATGCATTTTGGCAGCAGGTTTAAGTCGTGAATGCTGTCAATTGAAGGGCGTCGTCTTGAAGTTCGATCATGATGCATGTTATGCATGAATGTTCGCCCTAAAATCTTTCTAGCTTATGGTGAGAGCGGAACCCTAAAATGTAAGTTTCGCATGTAATTGGAACCACGCCCAGTGCATTGCACTTAACAGCGATTAAGAGCCATGGTTAATTGACTTGGTGTGCTACAAGTCAAAAACATTAATGAGAGCAATGATAATATGTTTCCACTAAGTGATATGTTACGATTACATCTGATGGGGTCTTAGGTGATAGTCATAGCAAGTCAATGACAGCACTACATTATAGTCAAAAGTGGCGACCAGGGTTCTATGCCCAACCTTATTTACTGTGAATGAACTCATATTTGTTTAATATGATTAGGTTATATTTATGAAAATGATTGGGAGTTGTCTCAAACTCAGAGAAAGGTGCATGGAAAGAATAAATAAACTACTGCAACACCTGAAAATGCTGATGTATGAGCGTGCCAGATTGCATCTGACCCCACCTGGTATTTTGACAGAAAACCATTATCAGCTGATGGCTGTTCGCTTAAAAAAAAATCTAATTTGGCACTAATTGGAGTTCCCCTTCACACTCTTCACCAGAACCAATGATTGAATGGGAACTGAAATGATCTCTGTCTTGCAGAGGTGAAGCTCTGCAGAGTAGGGTTGACGTGCATTGTCAGGGCAATGTGTGGAAAAGCGTGATACTGATGTCTGTGCGGTCGCCATTCCAGTGGAAAGATAGACTTTGCAAGGTTCTCCTGATCTCTAAGAAATAAATGTAGAGAGCGGCCTCGTGGAAAAAAGCGTTAGTTACATTACAGCATTAACAGCACAAATTGCTTTTCATAACGTAGTGCTTATGCGTGCAGGAAAACAGGTTCACAGTGTGGCATCTGTCCCCACAATTAGAAGATTTTTTTTTTCTCGAAAAGATGTTAATTACATGGAGGTAGCTGGTTGGGTTGCAGTGGATATGCTAACCTTTACCTTAGATGCAATTAGAGCACACCCCAGTCTCTTATTTTGAAAACAACTTTCCGAATTTTGTAGTTTTAATGCCAGGAAATTCCTTTTGTTTTTAATGATTATACAAAATAGGGCTATGTTGAAAAATACCAGGTTGTTCTGGCAGGGCGAGGCGACAAATTTACTTGTAGTTCGATAATATATTTGTTAGTTTTTACCGCCTGTTCTAAGGCAGTTTACTGTCCTTTTTACTCGAGGGACAAAGGCTATGCACGAGTTTGGTTTTCTGTGCAATACATAAACAACATTCAACTTCAGCAACATATATACAAGGCATCTACAGCTGAGCAGGATGCGAAGCAAACATTTATTGAAGCTGGTGAGGGTTATGATCTTACGACTTCATCCAGGCTTTTTTTTAAATCGCCGTCTTCCCTTTACTCACAATCAGATACAATTTGCAGTTGAACCTAAATCACTACACCCGCATCTCAGCCGCAAGCCACTGCGGCCACGTAACTCATCCAAATCGTCCTAGCTCAAGTCTTGTATACATTATCTCAATTTTGTTTGTAAAATCTTTAAACAGAAGGGCATTGCCTTGTATTCCGAACAAGTTCAAAGCTGACATTCCTACTCTACTATTTAAATGGTTTAGGTCAGATATTGATAACAAGAATATTTTCTAGGGGTGGGTGAGCAAACAAATTAACTGGAAGATCCGAGTCGGGGGTCGACTCTTGCTTCAAGAGCCTGTGCACGAGTCGAGATTTACAATTTAACGGCATGTAAATCATGCAAAAAAATATCATGTTTCCAAACAGGAAGGTATTTTCTCTTTTTTGTTGTTGTAAAGTTTACTTTGTTAACTTACAGAATCGTTTAACTTGAGTACATACTATGCTGTACTTTTATGGATACAATGTCTATCCGAATAAAGTTTATGAACTGAACTGAGTACATCAGATTATATATCTCCATTGAGAAGTATTTATTAAACGTGATCGCTTGTACACAAGAACTGAGAAACATGCCTGCCCCTTCCTTGAAGACAACGTTATTGGTGAACTAAAAGGCAGGTCAATTGCCAAGTGTTCTCTATATGTGGCCTAGATTTCTATCATAGATGGAGCATCACTAAAGCCTACTACATCAAACACAAGAGTGTTTTTTGTATACTGCACGTACTGAAATCACATGTTTGAAAGTGCTCCGTAAAGTGATCAGTAACAAAAAGGATGCTAGGGGAACTAAGGTGTTTGCTTAGGATCACGCAGTATAGTAAAGCAGGATGGCCAAGATTGAGTCCAGATTTTTCAGTCTAATTTTCATGATGTGCAATTCAGCCTGTAGAGTGGGCTCTCTTTCTGAAATCAAAGGTTAAAGCTTTGTTCTTAATTCATGAGGGATGAGAATAAAGTGTAGATGATACTCAAAATCCTAATGCACTCTCACTTGCTGGCTGGTGAAACCTACAAAGTTGGTACCTCATCAACGTTCCTCAGAACAATTTCTGGACCTGGGAAAGATCAGAAGAGAACTGAAACTGCTGTTGGAGAGCTCTGGCTTTGCACCTGGACAAAGCAGGGAAGTCTAAAGGTCCGTTAGCTGCCCTCCAATGTGGCTAGAGGGACAAACTACAACAGGCCCTTTCATGACGTGTCCAGTTGTCCAGTAGTAACTAGACCTGGACTGAACCTTGCTAGTAACCTCTACTGAAGTGAGCCAAAGCCACTAAGGGCCCGCTTCACAAAGGCAAAGTTAGACCAAAAGTCTAACTTTACTACTTTTAAATCTTAACAAAGGTAAGATACTTCAAGTAACTTTGCTCCTAGAAACTAGTAGTAAAGTTACTAGTAGTAACTTACCTTTGTGAAGACCAATAAGTAGTAAAGTTAAACCTTTGGTCTAATTGATACTTTTGGTCTAACTTTACCTTTGTAAATTGGACCCGAAATGCTGTCCATGAGGTCATGGGATCCTTAGTGTTCGGCCTGACATCCTTGGGGTAGTATTGCCCCAGATGGTTTGCCTTCACTTCCTGATTTTTGGTATAATTGTTATTGTTGGCATTAAGACTCTGTGCACTCTACCCCAGTTAACGAGCACTAAAGGATGTGTGCTCTCCTAAAACATGTCAAAACTGGCCTGTATCCAATTTTCACATGTTATTTCCTTGTAAATCCCTAGTAAATGGTACTATCTGTACCCAGGGCTTGTAAATGAAATGCTTACACTAGGCAGCAGGACTCATTGAGAGGCCCACTAAAGGAGTACTGCCACTACATCCTGTAGAACAATTTAAACCTCCACTTTGACCAAGCAAAATAAACTTTTTTGCCAGGCTTAGACTATCCTTTTTAATAATTGCAATTCATCCCTAAAATAGACCCTAACCAACTCAGGTGCAGGGTGCATTTATTTAAAACGTAGGATATGTGGTTTCATATTTTACATGTCCTGGGAGAGAAAAACTTCTAAAGTCATTCTTCACTGGTGTAAGGCTATTTCTCCCGGTCAGAACTATCATCCTTAGGGTGGTTTTTCCCCAGACTTTACAACTGCTAACCAGTGCTGAAGTGCATGTGCTTCTCCCCTAAACATGATAATATGGATCTATACCTTATTGGCATATTTGTTGTACTGAAAATTCCCTTGTAAAGTGGTATAGCATATACCTTGAAGGGCTGCCCCGGGCCTACCAAGGGGGCCCTCCTAAGAGGGCAGCCCCCATTAGTGCCACAGGATGGCACACGAGTCAGCCTCCCAGTGTTTGGGGCCCTGGAGGGTCTTCCATGCCCACATCACTTCCGGGCAGTAGGGGGCTGGGGGAGAGGTACATTTACCTCTCCCGCCCACTGATCACCCTCTTTGTTAAGCTGCCTCGACACCGTTTGGTCGCTCTGTCTGTCATCGTGTCCCAGAGGTTCCACGGGCGTCGTTTGGTTGGGATGAGTTGGGGCTTTCAGGCCTGTTGCCCCTGTGGTGTTCACGGCAGGGTGGACAGGGCATGTGGTTGGATGTGCACGTTGTTTTCCGGGGCATGGTACGCGCGGTGTCTGTCCTTTTGTCCCGGGACCACCCTGCTGGTGTCGAGTTTCGAGCGGGGAGGGCGGGTTTGAGCCTCCCGTCTGGTTGGTGTCCGGTATTTCAGGGCAGGGGCGATTACCTTGTAAAGGCTAGTGGGTTTCGACGGGGTCGACGAACTGTGTCCCATGGCACCGGCATCGTGCTGTTGGTCGACACATTATGGGGTTCCTCCGGTTCCCGCCATGTTGTCCCTGGTCTGGTGTCGGTTGTCTGGTGAGTGTGTGATCCCTTTCGCCCCCCTCACTCATGTTCCCCTATTGGTATGCGACTCCGACCTTGTGGTTGGAGCCTGGTGAAACGGGTGGAGCCCCGACTGTGTGTGTCTACGGGGACTCGGCTCCTGGACATGTTTCGTGGGGTGCGACCTGCGGGTGGATTTGAGTTCCGTCGTCAAACAAGAAGGCGGGCCGGTCAAGTACCTCTGGCGTGTTGGTGGGTTTCGATGGGGTCGACGAATTTGGTCCTAGGCTGCCTCGGGCGGAGGGGGGTGGCCTGTCCATCCGTATCTATGGTGAAGCGTCTGGTATCTCTATGGTAGATGTATTTAGTGGTGGACTTCATCATTAGTGCAGTTTCCCCTCTCATCACGGAGTGCCGCTCACCCCAGGGGGTGCGCATGAACCGTAGCGCATACCTGCATTTCAATCCTACAAGTCGCAGGTGTTGCGGGTCCCGATTTGAAGGGCAGAAGTTGCGGGCCATGGGTTGTGGCAGCCGGAGGTATCTTTGTCAAGGTCGCAGCGGCAAGAGAGCAGGATTTCTGGGCCAGCAGGCTGGGGGTTAAGTGCACACTTAGTTGGTCACAGGATGCAGGGAGGATCCACAAGAGTGCGTGGGCCCTCGTCACGGCAGGAACCACACGTGTCAAGGGAAATAATGGGGTTGTACTGGGGTGAATGCGCCCCTGTCCCCAAATCAGGGGCATTACCCCGAGTAGGGCAGCTTTCCTCGGCCATTCTCCCTTTGCATCATGTGGGGTGCAGTTGGAGCACGACTTAGGTGAGCTTGGTAGGGCATCAGTTGGGAGCAAGCAATCACTGCAAGACTACCTCCACCGCTTGTCCTTGGGAGGCATGATCGCAGCAGGTGGGCATGGGAGTTTACCGGGTGCTACTTTCAGCCTGAAACAGAGCCTCGCCCACGTGGGAAAGTGTTGTATGGGTTGAAGGCATCAAGGCCGTGCTCTCTGCCTATTGGGTGTTCCAATCAGCTAGGCTGATCACCTTCCTCTCCGCTCTTCTCTCAGGCTCAGGCTGCCTGTGCAAGTGTATTTACTGGTGTTAAGCGGAATATATTTTGGCTCAGTCGCAGTTATGGGGAGACTCAGCACTTTGTCTACCATTTTTTAATGTAAGCGCCTTGCTGGGGCGGAGATAGTTAATTTTCCAGAAAGGACCCAGCTACGCAAATTCGTTATTAAGGAGCAGGTTTCGGTATCCCCAATCAAGGAAAGATGCCAGGGTTTAATTAAATACATTATTGGGTTTGACAGTGATTTTCGCGGAGCTGCTGTTAAGGCAGAACTAGCCTGGTGGAAGGCCTCGAAATGGCATTATAGGTCGAGCTGACAATGACCTATAAAAAAAAGAAAAAAAGCCCGGGTCTGCAGGAGCTGGGCTCAGGTTTGTGATCTATGATTGTGCTGCGTATTTAGCTTATGCAAATAACGATCATTGACAAAGCCAACAGTCCTGACTTGTAGGTATGAGGTTCCTTGTTAAATTATACTTCGATTCATTGAAAGTAACATCCAGAAACAGGTCGGGCTAAGCACAGTTTCTTAGGTATGTGTTAAAGCTACCCCCCCTCGTTTTCAGCCCTATTAAGCAAAGGCTGCACACAATGAACACGGGGACATCAGGAGAGTCCATTTACATCTGTTTTCCCAGAGCAGTGAGGGATGTACCGTTCAAGGACACCGTGTAAACAGCTTTGGAGAAAGGACCCAAGACACTTTGGTTTACTGCGGTTTACTCCACTCTTACCCCAGCCAGTATAAGCCAGGGATACACCACTTTTCAGACTTGTACCTGGTTTTAAGTCCAGCCTGTTTTGTTGAAATCCGTAGGTGAGAAAGTCAACCCTGGACTTACAAAAGTGACGTAATGGCTCACCATTGCCGACTCGCAGGACAAAGTTGACGGGGGCTATATGTGAGTGGGGGGTTCCTGGTACCCAGCTCCATCCTTACTGGTCGACTCCGGCGCTTGTGACAGTCTGCCACCAGTTGGCGCTGTCTGTCCAGATTCAGTGAATACCACTACAACAGACATTGAGTAAGTCAGTCACATTGGAATTAAGATTGCCTACTGCCCAAACCATTCTCATACCGAGGGGGCCTGGAATAGTCTGCATTGTCACACTCGGACAAGTACCAGGGTTAGCAGTTGGGAGGTTACTGGGAGTGGCAGCACAGCAGGAGCAATGTGTGGGGCAATGGGCAAATTGGTTGACGGGGCAAGATACTTACCACGTAAGGTACACGTGGGCCAGCGTATAGAGGAGGATACTTTATTAATCTATAATCCTTGTAATTCTGTAGTGACTTTGGCCTATTTTCTGACTTGCCCTGGTTCATTATTCATTCCTGAGATTCGTCTAATTTTGCAGTACCGCAAATGCCCATTTGAATGCCTTTTGATCCTCTGTGTCCTACAATCTAAGTGCTGGGTCGGGTGTTGAGTTCCCTCACCAATCTGTCTAACAGATTTCAACAATAGGAACAATAATGCCGGGATACCTTAACAGCAGTATCTGTTGACAAAAGCTTCATTAGTAAGAAGATTTCGGGGGGTTAAGGCTTGCACTGCAAGGATCCGTGGGAAATGGTCAGTAGTTGGCTTACAAGGACTGTAAGTGTAGGCAAGGGGTCTTTTCTTTTGTAAAGCCCTGAGCATAATCTATAGGTCACAGATGTGCATGCTAGTACATCTCCTATGGTGTTCTGACCTTTGGCATAGGGATCGAGAGGTAATCCCCAGGTCAAAGATCCTTTCCAAACAAGATAGCTCTCTGGGGTATGTGCTTGATGCATACCCCATCTGGACTTTTCAGGACGTAAGTAGTGGGCTCAAGCTTTCACCTTTGAGCGTTATAAAATTAGTACCTGTGAGTGAATATCAAGAACATATTACGATTGTATTGGGTGTGTTATACACCTGCTCAACATCACACATGTTGGGCTTTCGGGGCACATGCTATATGTTCCACCCACCCGGATGAGAGGTAACCACACATCTTCAGCAATACTAACCATGACCGGTCTAGAGGGGCGGGTAGTGGTTGCAACAAGACACTTGCGTCAGTGAATACTGCTATGCGGCAAGGAGAGAAAGGGTGCATAGGACTGTCAACACCCACTTACCTGCTTCCTGGTATACATTAACAGAGGTGTGGCACAGGGCGACTCACGCCATGGTTGGGTCAGGAGCAGGGTGACTCTGGAGCTATAGATCGCTGTCAGAAGGTGAGGAACCGGCAGGCTAGGGCAATAAGGGGAGGCTAGTTGTGCGTGTTATTTTCCCCAGGGCCCCACAAGCCAAAAGCACTTTGTCATGACACATGTAGCACAGTAGGGGGTTTAGCAACCTAGCATTTTAAAAGTTGCCAGGACCAACGGTCCGGGGCGAGGGCCGTCTGGGCGTCCTTTGAGTAGGTGTTAGATTTGGTAGTTTTATAGGATGGTGTGCAGTGCCATTAAGGATGCTAGCAACTGAGTATTTCGTTATTTTGCCAGGATCTAGGTCTGGGCTAGGGCCGTACATGCGTCCTGGGTGTGGCGCAGTGGGCAAAATCCAAGAAATTGAGGAATGCGCGTGCTCTGTTTAGGGTAGAAGTAACACTACTGAGATAGTTTGGTTAGGGTCCCTGGCGTGCGCTGGAACAACTTGTTGTAGAAGCTGCAACAGTCTTTGGGGGGTGAGTTGACTTTCCTGGGTAGGACGGCACTGCTGTAAGAAATGAAGTCCTCCATGGGTAAGATGAGCAGCTAGTTGAGGGTCATTGAGTTATAGGGTCATGGATTACCCTTGTCTAGTATGTCATGTCATGATGTGAAAGCAGCTCCAGGATTGGTGGAAGCAGGTTCAACCCAGGCTCATTCTGAGGTCAGGGGCCTGCTCCAGTAATGCCCAGGCTGTTTCACAGCCTTTAGATTGCTGGGTCTACAGTGAGCATCCTGGACTGGCCATCGCAAGATGGCCAGACATTCCAAGATGCAAATTGTGGAGCAGTGTGGCCATCCTGCATTTGCCAGATTCAGCACCGCCCCCACCCTCGTACTGTGGATAGCGTGAGCACATGCGGTGGCAAATAAATTAAATTGCATTAACATGCCATTTTATTTATTCATGTTTGCCTGCTGTGCTTGCAGCAGGCAAGGCCGCGCTGCTCCGCTCCTGAGGAGGAGCTGCCACTGGACCTACTCCTCTCATTGACTAGCATTGAGAATTCCATAATACACTTTAAAGCTGTAATTCCTGATCAGAGAGGAGTAGCTTCTTTCAAGTTTCTTTTATTTTGGATAGTAACGATAAATCCTTACTGATGAAGCTGGATTTAAAATATCTGTTTTAGAAGCACCACTTTTAGAAAGTAGACATTTCTCTGCACCTCCTGTTCTGTGTGCCTCTCAGCCTGTCTCCAGTGCCCATCTGGGAGAGTGACAGCTACACATTTTGGGTTCTCTCTAGACAGACACAAGAAAGATAGGTGTCCCTGAGTACCCATCTACATAGATCTGCTTTCTGATGGCCTTGCCTGGGCAGGATGGAATGGAGGGGCTAACACTTCACTTGAATAGGTTGTGCCCTGTCCTCAGACAAAGGACTGATTACCCCATAGATAGGCTGGCAGACAGGACTGAGTTGAAAGGAATCTGTGTGCACTTCAGAGGGCTACTTTGCAGTCACCCCCACATCAAAGACACTTTTAGGTATAAGTACTGGGTCTCTGACCCCCTAAAAGTAAACACTTCTGGATCATGAACTGAATCGCTGTCAAAAGGACTGCAGTTCTGATTAAAGTACTCATCATTGGACTGCAGACTTGTAAGACTTGCTTTTCTCTTATGATGCTCTGCTGACTGGTGATCCCTGCCTTTCTGAGGACAAGGACTCGACTCATCTCACTTGAACCCAAAGTGACTCCAAGGGCTCTCTGGCTTGCTTCCTGAAGTCTCAGAGTCCTCAAAAACTCCCTACAATTCTGCTGGTGCTACTGGGCTCTTCCACCTGTGAGTTCTACCCTTTTCTGAGGTGCCCCTCTAGACATATACCTCAGAAGTGTGTCTTTGCAGTTTTTCCTACATCAATGATGATGCAGCAGCAGCTTTGTGGTGGTCTTAACTGACGCATCGCCCTTCAAGACCAATGCCCGATGACCGGGTCTCTAGAGCCAACGCAGCTTAATGATGACAGACAGCGTAGCTTGATGATGACACACTGCCTACATTATAAAATCGTTTGTCAACGAAGCTGCCATTCAAGGTACTTTGTCAGCCGGACCTGTCTGAGTCCTGTAGGCCAGCCTGCGCTCCATCTAAGTCGGATTGAACTTTGGATCGGTCCCGGTCTAGTATGACCACAAGTAACTTTTACTATTATTTTTGGTTTATTCTTTAAAAACTTATAACTTTATTTCTACTAATTACATTTTTGTCATTTTGGGCCAGTTCGGTTAACAATAAAAACATATTTTTTACCAAACCTGTGCGGAGTCTTTAATTGCTGTATTCATTGTGTTACTGTGTGTGTGTTTTTCACAAATACTTTACACATTGCCTCTTCAGTAGGCCTGACTGTTCTGCACCAAGCTACCAGAAGGTGACCACATGTTATCTTGTAGTGTGTATCTAGCTTACCCTGACTAGAGTGGAGGTTCATCCCTGGCCTTGATGCATATCTCAGTCAACCAGGAATCCCATTTCTAGAACTACCATAGACAAACCCTAGGTTACATTATTACACTTAATAAGTGCTAACTGTATAGTGGGAGCAGATAGATAAATAATGCTTGTTATATATCTTTCGGGCGATTCCACTAACATTTTAACAAAAATGGTACACTGCTCTGGAGCAAATGGTAAATAGGTTTCTATGGGTGCACGGGAAAACAAGGCGGGCAAAGAGATACATGATGCTCCCTAGAGAGAAAGGTGGCTGGGCAGTACCAGATTTTAAAATGTATCACTGGGCAGCGGTTTTTCAATATATGGTGGAATTAATTGGTGGGGCACCAGAGCAAGTAGGTGACGGTACCTAGGTATACGCAGTATTGATGGGTGGGGAAATAAAAAACTTGTTCCTAAAGTATACTGAAGCCAGCTACTACAAAAGGACGAAATTTAAAACCTTGATTGCGGCATATAAGATATGGGCAGCATTTAAAAAGAAATATGGACTAGGAAGATACAATGCATACACTAGTCTAATAAGTAACAAAACGCTTCAAACTGAGATATTTGCTGACTCAGTATTTAGAGAATGGGGTCAGAAGGGCATTGTGAGAATTAAGGATTTGATGGGGGTAGATGGAATGTATCAATTCGTGGATATACAACAGCTGTATGGTGTGGATACAAGAAGCTTTTAGAATTATTTACAAGTGAGGAGCTTTCTGGCCACAAAAAAGGGGGGTCCAGCGGGATTTGTGGAAATGAGGTGCTAGAATATGTTGAGAAACAAGGGGGTTGTACGATTAAAAGAATTTATTCGGAATCGGAATTGATAAAAAGCAGAGAGGATGATTTAGGGAAACATGGAGAGAAATGGGTAGAGAAATTGGGCGTAGGGCAGGAAAACTTCCAGCTTTCATTAGAATTAGGTAGGAATACGCTATGCTGTGCAGCCCTGCAGGCGCAACATTATAAAACTATCTTTTCACTTTACTACACGCCAGCAAAAATTGCGCAATGGGGAGGTACATCCGGAATCACATGCCCGCTTTGTAATAGCTCAGAAGCAGGGATGGCACACATGTTGGCTACGTGTCCAATATTATTACCACTGCATAAGGAAATAGAAAAGTTCTTGGAAAATGCGATGGGTATTACAACAGAGCTGACACCCGCAAGGGTAGTCCTGGTAGTGGACGGGCAGGGTGTAGCCATTAAATTTCTGTTTGTGGCGATGGCAGTGTTGAGGCTCTGCGTGGCGTCAGCCTGGAAAGACCCGACACCGCCCACTTTTTATCAATGGCTGGCAAGGCTACTCGCTATATATAACCTGGAGAGGGGGATATATGCTAGGAAAGGTAAAAGAGGGAGGAATCTAGGCCTAAAAATATGGGAACCTATGGAAATCTGGAAGAAAGGGTAGAATGGCGGGAAGATGGCAAGGTTAAGCTTGCTTTCCTAATAGGGACCTGAATTATGCCTTATTTGTTTGCTTGTTGCATTTGCTTTTGTGATAACCTCATGTATTATTTTTTATGAAAACGCATCCTCTGTTTTTTTATGGCTTTCTCTTCCTTCTTTCTTCTTTCTTTTTTATTTTAATTGTAATTTTATTTATTTATTTATTTATTTTTCTCTCCTCTTACTTTTTCTGTTTTCTTTCTCTCTAGTTTGTTCTTGATTCATATTTTAAGTACTGAACGTGGATATGTAGAACAATATTGGTGTTTTGTTACTTGTAAAGTGTCACGCAGCCAAGGGGGTGGAGGGGGGTGGGGGGAAATGGAGTAAATACCTAATAAAAATATTTTTAAAAAAAATTTAAAAAAACATATTTTTTACCAAACCTGTGTGGAGTCTTTAATTGCTGTATTCATTGTGTTACTGTGTGTGTGTGTGTTTTTCACAAATACTTTACACATTGCCTCTTCAGTAGGCCTGACTGTTCTTGGCCAAGCTACCAGAAGGTGACCACATGTTATCTTGTAGTGTGTATCTAGCTTACCCTGACTAGAGTGGAGGTTCATCCCTGGCCTTGATGCATATCTCAGTCAACCAGGAATCCCATTTCTAGAACTACCATAGACAAACCCTAGGTTACATTATTACACTTAATAAGTGCTAACTGTATAGTGGGAGCAGATAGATAAATAATGCTTGCACTCACATTATTTGTGATTTAAAATCCTCTTAAATGGTAAGGTCGGATTTTAAGTAGTCCTAGGCAGAAATTCAATTACGTTGAGTAATTGGGGTAGTTTTGGTAATTCCACACAACTCTTTGATGTTGAATTACCGATAAGGCAATTTAATCCAGATGGCACAATTAAAAGTAATTTGGGGAGACACATTCCTACTGCAACAGCACGTTTAGCAAGAACAAGAGACTACTAGTGCTTGCTATTCATGTTCTGTTGCATTTAGCACTATTTCTTAGAACATAATGCATCCTTGTGTTCATATTGGACACGAGGGGGTATTTTAAACATAATTGAATAGCTCTAATAGGAGAATCATGCTTCTTGCGTAATTCTAGGTAATCTCACAGAATATTTTGGTAATTATACCTGATTGTATGGAAGAAATTACAGAAGTTATGCCCATTCTTAATTTCAAGTTCCAATTTTGAAACTGCCACTTTTAGAAACTTTACTCTGCAAATGCTATAATCTCAGTGAGTTCCACATACAGCAATCTTGATTAGCCTAATCATGCGGCAAAATCTACATTCCACCGCTGATTAATTCTATATAGATAGATGTCTTTACACAAGAAGGGGCACATTTACCTGATATCTTACCAATCTGTAATTTTCTACCTACATAAAGCAGAAGTACTTTGTAAATATGTGCCTCGAAGCAGCAATAACAGGATTGTTTCCTTTTCCTATTGGGGAACATTTAGGTAGCAGACGCGTTTATACAACATGGTAGACAGGTTGGTTTCCTTCTGATAGATGCCCAGCACCACTCTAACTTCTTTGAGTGCCTCTGTCATAACACAGATAATTATTAAGCAGACATACTGTCGTGGGGCTGAGCCCGGCATTCACACTGAGTTAAGTTGACATGAGCTAATTTGAAGTTTAAACGCCATTTTTCTTTCTGCTGCCCTTTGCACACTGCACACATTATAATGAATGTTTAGAGTCTAGCAGAGTGTTTTGCTTCACACGAGAATAATATGTTTTTCTATATTAGCAGTCTTGCTTGGTAAGCTTTGTCTGAACAGTGAGTGCTGAGGCCTTCAAGGTTAATTTAACACAGTGGTTGTTGTTCGGACTGATCAGCACACATTCTAGACATAACATATATGCAGCTCTGGCCACCTCTGATTTTGGCGCGTTTAATAATGCACTGCGTAGGCATGATCACACACACTTGGAGAACATTCGCATGCTGAGAGCTGGTGCAGAATCTGATGTGATCCATTTCTGCTAGTAGCAGAGGTATGGGGCCGCCATTGTAATCCCAAGAGACCTTCTGTAGATATAAAATAACCTATTAGCAAGGGAGGATGAAATATAGGTATATATTAAACCTGTTTTCATTAGCATTATAACATGCTTTCTCCCTTTGTATTTTATGGAATAGTAACTATGCTGATAATCTTGTTGCTGATAATATGTCTGCTTGTATTAGCTAAGATACTGCGCATTAGAACACGGCATTAGAAATAAACATTTCAAACTTGCACTTGTCTTCATTTACTCCCTGTTTTGGACTGGTATGAGAGTATAACGAAAGTGTGTTCATGTGTTCCACATTGGCTGAGATAATCTAAGTTCCATGTTCTGGGTTGTTTAATCATTGGTATTTTGGAAGTGCCAATGAGACACTGATGCTAGTCTGGTAGGGGATGTTGGGTACTAAGATGAGTTTTGGCACACTCTAATTCACTGAGGTTCCAAGTCTCTATGCACAGTTCTCTGTAGGAGCAGAATCCCTGCTACATGGCGCCCAACGTTGGTGGACCTATTACATGACGCTTGAGTAGTACTTTAATCAGTCCTTAGCCCCTTCACTATTGTTTCCGGATAACAGTGGTGTCGGACAAACTTACCTATAGTTACATAGGTCTTTTCAAGCTTGAATCTTTCAAAACAGTTTCCTTTTGAATTAATTCCCAGTTGTACTACATTGTTTTACATTGCACCTATTCTTCTCTGTGTCACTATGGCTAACGTTGACATACCGCAGCATAGTCGCATTAGGGTCTGCAATCATTTGCAGGCTTATAACGTTGGTTTGGAGGGCATGGCATTTATTTTGGTGGTGAGTGCTGAGGTTGCTTACCCGTTTGAGATTTTCTATTCATGGGTGACGTTTCCTGCAGCAGATGCGGCTACTCAGGTTTTTAACACTTACACTCACACTGCCATGCCCTTGGAATATGTTCCTTATAGAACACAGGTGATTCCGATTTTTGCATGGCAGCACAGTGTTTGGTTTGATGGTGCCCTTCCCCACAGTGTAACAGTGATTAGATTGGGTCCTTTGTCCCTACCAGGCGCTTCTAGGTTGGTTTTGGCTGGATTCACCCCGCATCCTCATTCGGGGTTAGTCCCCGTTGCTGAATTATGGACCTTGTATAACTCTGCTATCAGTGTTATTCGAGCCCTAGTTCAATATATTACCTGCAATTTCCAGGGTGTGGCCCCTGGTGTTGCGGCCCTTCCAGCTGGACCGAGCGGAATGAAGCTTAGTCCCATGGTGGTCAATGCGGTTATGGGCAAGCGTCCCCAGGATAAGGATGATATGCCTTTTTGGCTTGCCGAGACTTTGACCAGCTGGAAGCAGTATTTCCTAATTCGACTCCCGTAGAAAAACACAGGATTCTTACAATTAGTTTACCTAAGGACTTGGTACCAGAAGCCGGTGACTGTGAGTCACGGGGTAGGATTTTTGCGGCAGTGTACACGAGATGCTTCGGCACTCCGTAGATGGCTGTCCTTCCGACCTGTCATTAAGTGTGTTCTGGACAAACACGGACCGGAGGCTGGGGTTGAGTTGGGAATGAGACTCGTGGGCTCATTTGATGTACTGTCCGATCTGGTACTTTCTAATATAAAGAGAGATGCGGTGAACTTTCAAGTAGCTAATGCTTTACGCGAGGTCCCCGATGCCGACAAACCCCGACAGTTACCGAGAATTATTACGGCGGCTTATAAAACCATTGGCCGCAATAGTTTAGGTGTCAAACCCTTTTCTGCTAAAGTTAAAAAACAAACTCAGGGAGCGAAGTTTGATACAGACGTTCAACCCACAGCTCCAAAGAAAAATTGGAACAGAAATAAAAAACAGAGGAAACAGCAACAGAAACAGGAGTCACGTCCCCCATCACCAGTGCCTGCGTCTACTGAGCACATTTATGATTTGCGCGTCCGCACTACAATTAAGTCGCCTGATAGATTTCAGGTTCCTGATCAACGCTCTCCTCGTTCTTTACAGGACACATCGGCCTCTTCTTCCGGTGGTGGATGCGGCGACAGAGGTCGGGGTGGCCAGCAGAGTCGTGACCAACCCCGCTCGAAAGACGGAATAAGCAAGCAGGACGATTCTTCACAGAAAAGACCCCAGTTTCAGAAAAATAAAGTTGCCTCTTTAACACTGAGATATGCCACAGATAGTGAGAACGCAGCTTCAGAATCAGACATGGGCGCTGACGTTGTTGGACTGCGCGGTGGAGATTACCATTGTACGAGAGGCCCTGCGTCCACTACTGAAGGTGACAGCGACTGACAAATATGTTGTTGTAGAGACAGCTGATACTAGAGTAGCTCCCCCTGATAGGCTTTTTGAAATTGTCCTTTTAATTGAAGGTGACATACAACGTACCATAAAAGGGGTATTTTGGGAAAATCTTACAACTACCTATGACATTTTGTTAGCGGAGGCTGACTGGCCCCAACCTTTTGTTCTCGCAGCTCCGCACACAGTCTCAAAGGAGCATGCGCTGAATTTTGCAGAAGAGTGGGCTAAGGCCCTTGCGCCTGCTCTGTACCATACTCACTGTGGTTGGGATAAATATTCCCCTCACCACGAGATTCTCCTACGGTCTATGCCACAGCCTCATCCTCAATATCCTGTACGGCGTGAAGCGAAGGCTTCCATTGCGAAAATCCTTGTACAATTAGAATATCAAGGAGTGATTGAAACTTGTGTGTCACGGATGAATAACCCACTTTTTACTGTGACCAAGCCTGACAGGGCGTACTGTTTGGTATTGGATTACCGGCATTTAAACTCACATTGCTGTACCTGTGCAGTACAGAATACCCATGGCTCTGCTTTAGTGGATGGTCTTGTGCGCAAAAGGTTTAAAACCACACTTGACATATCCAACGTTTTTTATGCCCACAATTTGTCAGGACTGAGTTCCCAGTGGACCAGTTTCACTAGTGATGGCAAACAACGCCAATTTAAATGCCTGGCCATGGGCTATAAGAATAGTCCGGGTGTGTTTGCTGCCCGCATTGTCTCCCTTTGAAGAAAGTTGACCCAGATGAGTGTTCGTATGTGGATGACATTTATCTCACAGACGACATAATTTGGGCGCATCTGTGTCACATTGACCGCATTATTTGTAACTTTGCAGACTTCGGTTACAAATTCAACTTTGCGAAGTCTCACATTGCAGAGTAGACCGTGTTGTTTCTGGGCTATGAGCTCAACAATAAGGGTCGAGGTTTAGCTCCTCACTTCTTGGAGAAATGTGCACAGCTGCGTGCTCCTACAACACTGAAAAAATTATAGTCCTTGCTGGGATTTTTGAATTTCGGGCGTACATATATTCCCGAATATGCCCAGCGTATCAATCCTTTGTATGCTTTGATACAACCTACTTTTACCAAATCGTGCTAGCTGCCTGAACATTCAGCCATTTTTCAATCGTTGCAGGCTGATCTTCTAGAATCAAAATCCTTACTGACTCATGATAACCACACCAACCTTGTGATAAGAATCATCCCTGGGGCGGTGGGTTTCACATACCTTACTTTTCACGAAGCTGACACAGTGCCTATCGCTTACAAGTCACACTTGTACACTTCGGCTGAAATGCGGTTTTCCACTGTAGAAAAAGTTTTGACAGCAGTGCAAATGGCGATTCTTAAGGAACGTTCACTGTAGCAGGGAAAACGCATGTTGGTTGTTACCCCGTATCCTGCACTAGAGACAGTGACGAAAGCCCGTGTACCAAATTCTAAAGCTTTGAACCCACGGTGGATACAATGGGCTGCATCATCGACATCTCCGGATGTCACGTTTGTTTTTGATGCCTCCTTACAGTCACATGAGTTTTTGCAGTATGAGTTTGTTAATCCTGCACCACTGACTATGCGGCCTTTGCAGGATTTCCATTGTATCATTTACACTGATGGTTCAGCGCAAGTTGCGCATGGGTCTAAGCATGCATACGTTTCAGCTTGCCCCATTGCGGTTGGTACCATGGTGAATGATGAATTCAAGTCCGATGTTGTACATACGCAGACATTAGGGAACTGTACCGCACAATTGGCGGAGCTCCGTGCTCTGAAGCTTGCATTGGAGTGCGCTGATCCTAGTGTGACTCCTCCTATTGTGAGGGAATCTTACTACTGTGTCCAGTCTTATAAAGAAAAACCTGTTCTTTTGGACTCTGAATGATTTTCGTGATTCCAAGGGTAGCACAATAAAACATAAAATGATCTGGGTTCAAGTGGCTGAACTTAAAGAGCAGCTGCCACTCGTGAATGTAATTTATACTCTTGGTCATCAACGTGTGGGAGTTCACGCTGTTGGCAATAGTTTGGCCGATGAGGCCGCAAAAACAGCAGTATCGACATATTTGGTTGCAGCAGTTACACGTTCCAAAAGTAGAATTGATGATGACATCTTGGCGACTGTTGCCGCTACTGAGAAGGGAAGTAAATATCCTAAGGGGTTTCCTTCAAAGTATTCTTATCATTTAAGTCCTGATAAAGTTTCTTATGTGAAGATACCGGACATTGGTGAAAGATTGATTCCCAACGCGGACCGCAGGTCCACACTTATTACAGATGCCCACGAGGGAGTTGTGCCTGTGCATGCGGGCATTTCGGCTACTGTATCTCAGTTACAACAACGTTTCTGGTGGTGGGGACTGTACAAACAGACACTGTCGTGTATTTCTATAGGTTCTGATTCGATCCCCCTATTCCTGACCCTATTCTGGTTAAACTTACTAGCTAGTTAACTAACAGTCAGCCCATGAGGCAAGAAATCCCCCATGATGCAGATACCGTTATCTGACGCAGTCACACTACGGCACAGGAACGTGTTATCTGATTAGGTCATAACGCTTGAGATCTAATTAGACAAGCGACATTCCTCCAGCCCCTGATAAGGCATACGACGTTCTCATAACAAATCAAACCTATGACAACCTGGATAATCCGTGCGGCCATTGTTTTGATTTCACAGAGAACTTTAGTAAAGAATGTGCTAACGAGCAAGTCGTATGACATCTTTATTGACGTACCTATGTCCATCCTTACGTCAATCTCGGCACCTTTAAGGTATAAATATTGCCGACCTTGCCCTATGCAAACACACGCGTGGTGACAAGACGGAGCAGCCATACTTGCCGAAGCCGAGAGCAGAAGCAGACCCCGCAGGCAGCAGCCCCGCCTTCCTGACGCGCTGAGAGACGCCCTGCTATCTCAAGCCGAGAGACCCAGCACCGGCGCTTCTGGGCAGCCCTCGCAGGCAGCCTGGAATATCGAGAGCAGAGAAAGAGATACCATTCCTCATTCATCCTAAATTCCAGGTACAGAACTGAATAACCCCTCCTAGAGAATTCTTTAGTTATTCACTTGGCAAAAACAAACTTAAACTAAACTGTAACTTTCTATTCCCGCCCACGCATTAGACTTAGGTCAGGTACACGGGGTAGGCGTATTTAGAAACACCAGTTGAGTACGTTTAGTCAAAATGTATATGTGTATGTAAATATATTTTAATCATTTTAAACATCATATGGCTCAGAAACCATATCAATGTTTTTACAGTATTATTTTATACTATTGCTTCTAATGTATGCACTTTACTTAACTATAAGTATTGCAATAATATCGATCCATTTCTCTTGTACGAGAAAAGAGACTGATCAATAAATAACATCTTTTATTGAACACGCCCGTCTCTTCCTTTTCTCTACATTCTGATGAGACTAAGAATGCACGTACTGACTGAGTAAAATAATTGCCTTGTGCTCACACGACTCTCGAGATTGACTCTTGATTAGGGGAGAGCAAAGTTGTCATGTTCTATGGTTGTCAGAAACTAAATCCCTTCTTGTCTAATCAGGGGAGTTAATCCTTCCTTGAACATTCGAGAAAGTTTCTAGCGAACTCTGAGCTTAGCTGGCAAACCCAAAAATTAAGTCTAGTATCGACAGTAGTAGACCTAGTTAACGTCTGGCCTAGGCCTTTACTGCTGTAGGCACTATTCCAATGCGCAGAGCCTATTGGGAAAATAGGAGCTACACTACATGGCGCCCAACGTGTTTGGAAAGGGCGATAAAACTAACGTAAGACATTTAGAGTAACTCAGTCGTGCTTTCTCACTCAGACCCCTTTTCCCAAATACTCCAAAGACGTCTGGAGTGGGTGAAAGGTTATAATATCCTCCAAAACCTCGCAGGAGGGAACTCCTATGTATGGTTCTTGGTCTAGTCAACGTTGAAGGATAAAACAGTTCCAAAATATTGTGCATCTAATCTCTGTTTCCATAAAGAAACCTGATCTGCAAATAGACATAATACCATCCTGTCAGTAAAATGGGAGACAGTGATGGAGAAAGAGAGGCAATTAGATTAGCTACTGAAATAGCAGCAGCTGATACTACAGCACTCGATGCAGACCCGGATATAATACTCATCCAGGTCGCCAAAAGGAGAGCTATAACTCTAAAACTTATAGAAAATGGACTGACACCTAGAGGTGGTACAGTCATATTCGTAATCGAGGCACACGAATATCGGCAGACAGAGGTATACTATACATGGATACATTTTCCAGCAGCAAATGCTGTAACAAAGTACTTCCACTATTACAAAGTAGAGGAACCTCCTAATGAGTACACTCCTTTCGAGGAGGTGGAAGTACCACTCAAATTCCAAGAGCATTTGCTCTTATTTGATGGCGCCCTAATACATAACAATCACATTACAAGGCTCGGTCCTTTAGGAAGACCAGGAGCAACGTGGCCGGTCCTAGCCGGATACACACCACATCCAGACATCGAAAGAATGCCTGCAGCAGAGCTGTTAATACAGCTAAAACAACTACTAAAAATTCACAGACAATTAGTTCAGTATGTAATGCGGACTTCAACAATTCAGCCAGCGATTAAAATTCCACAGCTGACCCCTCACCAGGGGAACACAAATAAAATCACACCACAGAACATCCAATCCTGCCTAGGTAAAGTTCCAGCTAAACGGGAACAAATACCATTCTGGTTGGCACAGAAAATTACCCAAATAGAGGCGGTGTTTCCTGACACCACCCCATTAGAAAAACACAGGATTCTGACTATATGTCTCCCAATGGGAATCGCACCACACATTGAGGACTGTGACACTTGGGGTACAGTCTTTGCTTCAATCTACACAAAAACGCACGGTGTTCCATCCATTTCGGTGATACCAGATGTGCTAAAACAAATTCAAGATGAATACGGTCCAGAACCTGCTTTAACTCTTGGTATGAAATTACTGAAAGACTTCAAGCGGGTCTCGGCTATATAACTAGCCAACATAAAGGGTGAAGCAGCAAACGTGGCGATCCGCCAGAGGTTAAAAGAGACAGATATAGCAGACCAACCAGCTGAAATTGCCAGAATCATAGAAAAATCCTATGAAGAACTAGGCAGAGATAGTCTAGGTGGAATACCAGTAAAACCGCAACTGACTACAAGTCCAGAAAAAATATTTTTTAATAATAATTCACCAAAAAAGAACTGGGATGGAAATAAACAATCCAATCCTAAAGAAAAGAAATTCCAGTCCAGAGGAAGGTCTCCTAGGCGAAGAGAGAAATCTCCGAACCCGAGACAAAGGTCACCTCAGAGTGAACCCTCTGGGAATAGATATAACCTTAGAAATAGGGATAATATTAAAAAACCTGATAGATATCAAGACATTGATACACGTCCCTCTCAATCTTTTCAGAATTCCTCGCAGAAATCGGAAAGAAGAGGACGATCAGAAGAGCACGCCAAGTCCAAAGACAAGGAACCTGCTCAACTGAAAAAGAAATCACAATTTCCAAAAAAGAAGGTAGCCAGTATCAAGGTAGTTAACAATGCCGAGAATACTGAGGACACAACTGAAAAACGGAGAATGGGCTCAGACAATGCTAGACAGCGCAGCAGAGGTGAGCATAGCTCGCAAAGTCCTTATGAATCATCTGGAGACAGTGGACACGAATGAATACCTTCAAGTGGAAACTGCAGACACCAGAGTTAGCAAGCCCCACAAAATATACGAGATAACATTACGTATAGAGGGAGATAAGACTAGGAAAATAAGGGGACTATTTTGGGATAACCTATCCAAGGGCTATGACATCCTTCTAGCTGAAAAAGACTGGCCACCGGAGTTTGTCAGGGAGTGCCCTCATGGCGAAGAAGTAATTATGCCTGCCTTCTCGAATCAAATACCGATTCATAAAAAATATACACTTGCTAGAAAGTGGGCAGTGGCCTTAGCACCTGCTTTATATAAAAATCATGTAGGATGGGATGAGGATTCTCCTCCTCACAAAGTCCAGTTAAAATCACAACCTACTGCACAAAGGCAGTACCCAATTAAGCAAGAAGCTAAAAAACAAGTAAATGAAATACTAGATCAGCTAGAATACCAAGGGGTGATTGAAACTTGCACCTCACAAATGAACAATCCTTTGTTTCCGGTCTCCAAACCAGACAATTCATATCGTCTAGTTTTGGATTACCGACACCTTAACACATGTTGCAAAACTTTTGCAGTGCAAAACTCACACAGTGCTGCACTAATGAATAACATAGTGCGCAAAAAATACAAAACAACCTTGGACATCTCCAACGGATTCTTTTGTCAAAACATAGCACCAGAGAGCAGATATTTAACTGCATTCTCAGTAAATGGCACTCAAAAACAATTCTGTCGGTTAGCCCAGGGGTACAAGAATAGCCCGGGGGTATTCTCAGCGAGAGTAACAGAATTACTACAACAATATGATGATGAAGCATTATCTTATGTCGATGACATTTACTTAACAGATGATGACTTGGAGACTCACTTGAAAAGAGTGAACACCATAATACTTGGTTTCGCTGCAGAGGGTTACAAATTCAACTTCAAAAAGTCCAGAATTGCCCATCTGACGGTCCTATTCTTAGGATATGAGTTATCAAGTGAAGGCAAAAGCCTGGCAGACAATTTCCTAGAGAAATGTGCCGTAATCCAAGCTCCTAAAACACTAAAAAACCTACAGTCAATTCTAGGCTTCCTAAATTTCGGAAGAACATATATTGCAAATTACGCAGAAAGGGTCAAACCCCTTTACGATCTAATTAAACCAGACTTTAAAAGATCCAGTTGGACTCAAGCACACACAGAAATTTTGAGATCCTTACAAACAGACATGCTAATTAAAACAAAATTAGAAACCCGTGATAATACACGCAACCTTGTGATCCGAGTCATCCCAGGGAAATGCGGATTCACATACCTGACCTCTAATGAGGGAGAAAAGGTACCAATTGCATTCAAATCACACTTGTACACTAAGGCTGAAATGAAATTTAGCCCAACGGAAAAAATTCTTACAGCAACACAGACAGCTATAGCAAAAGAACGAGCCCTGGCACAAGGTAAACGAATAATAATCGTGACACCAATACCAGCCTTAGAGGCGGTAACAAAGGCAAGCATTCCAAATGCTAAAGCGCTCCATCCAAGATGGATACAATGGGCTAACTCTCTTGCTGCAACAGACGTGATGTACGAATTTGATCCTTATTTAAAAACACAAGAATTTCTCCAATATGAATTTGAATGTCCTCCGCCAACCGAAATTCTGCCTCTAGATGACTACGGCTGTATAATATATACAGACGGATCAGCACAACCCGCAGTAGGGGGTAAACAAGCTTACAGTGCTGCGTGCGCGATTGTTAAAGGTCGTTGGCACGAAGGGAAATTTAAACCAACCCTCACTAAAACACAATCCCTAGGAGATTGTACAGCTCAGCGAGCTGAATTACTAGCATTCAAGATGGCGCTTGAAAATACCGATCGAGAATTCCCCACGCTCATAGTGTGCGATTCGTATTATTGCGTTCAATCTTATAATGAATACTTGCAGATCTGGCTTCAGAATGGTTTCAAGGATGCAAAAGGTGGAACAATCAAGCATAAAATGCTCTGGGAACAAGTAGCTCTTTTACAAAAAGAACTACCAAAGACTCACGTGATACATACACTGAGTCATCAACGTGATGGCGTTCACGTTGCAGGGAATTCATTGGCTGATGAGGCCGCGAAGGCAGCTGTGCAAACGGCTTCCGTAGCTGCCGTCACCCGGTCAAAAACAAAAATAGACAGCGAAATATTACAAGCTGTCAGCGCTTCAGAAAAGGATTCGATAGAACCACTCCCTAAAGGCTTTCCAGTAAAATACTCATACATAACTGATACAAACAATGTTCCTTTTGCTCGAATCCCTGGAGTGGGGGATAGGGCAATTCCAAACATGGAACATAGGTTAGGACTGATAATAGCGGCACACGAAGGGCTTGCTTCTACCCATGCTGGCGTCTCAGCCACTGTATCATTATTAAAACAGAGATACTGGTGGCCACAAATGAGAAGACAAACAAGGAACTATGTTCTAGCATGTGAAATATGTCAAAAAATGAAAGTATCAACTGTGAGACGTCCAGCACAGACGCCCCTTCTAATCTCGGATAAACCATTAGCCTGTGTTTATCTAGACCACTGCGGTCCCTTACAAAGGGATGGTAACTATAAATATATCTTGGTCGCAGTGGACTCATGCACGAGATTCATATGGATGTGGCCCCAGCGAACGGCTGACGCCAGAACTGTTATAAAAGATTTGCGAGTCTTTATCGGCACATACGCAATTGGCATTCTGCATTCGGACAATGGTCCTGCTTTTAGCTCTCGGGCTTATAAGGAGGCCATGGTCAGCATGGGCGTGCAATTGCGGTACTCTTGTCCATTTCACCCTGAGGGGAACGGAATTGTTGAAAGAAAAAACCGTGACATAAAGCAATCTATAACGGCAAAGGTATTAGGTTCGGGAGCTGGGTGGGTCAAACATCTAATAAGTGTCCAACGTAGTCTTAATAACTTGCCAAGAAATTCTCTGAAGGGATTCAGTCCGTACGAATTATTATTCGGAACTAAGATGTTGATCTCTGACCTTGATAGTCAGACTTCAGTGGTAACAGAAAAAAGCTTTGATGTCAAAGACCGTTTGGCTATTTTGCAGGACTTAAACAAAACAAGAAAAGACCTGAGCAACATACAGTTGAAAGAACAGCCAACGACCACTGAAGAATCACCACCTGTCCCAGCAAGACCTGTCTGGATTCCAAAAGTCGGGGATCTAGTCAGGGAGAAGATCGCGGTAAAGAAGGAATTTGGGCCTTCTTACAGAAAAGCAGTTCCTGTATTGTCTGTCAACGGGACAAGATCAGTTGTACTACCGCCACTTGCTGGAAAAAAGGAGAACCGAGTTGTATCCATCGACCTGGTAAAACCACAACATGTGGCCGATAACCAACAGTAGGCCAAGTGGACTCCCAATAAGTAGCAGAACACCAAGGTTTGCTACCAGTACAGAGGTCCTATCAAAGAGGCTCATCACATTCGAAACGCCTACGGAAGAACAACAAGGACTATGCAACAATGCAATAGAACTTAGACCTCTGAAAACCCAAATAAAGACATTTAGCAGAGACACACCAATCTATACAGAAGTACCAAGTGAAAATGCGAGAAACAAAAATCCTGAACCAATTGGAACAATTGACAGAACTGCATCCGGTTACTTCATCAACTTCGATGATTCCTCTGAAGGCTTCAGCGAACAAAAGACACAGCCATCATCAAAATCCTTTAAAGACAAAGCTAAGGAACTTTTGAAACAACTGAAAGAAACATATCTAGTTTCTCCATGGATTGAATTTTGGGTGGGTTTTGGTGCATTTATCCTCATACTTTGGCTCATCATGGTATTTACCTTGGGACGCTTCATTGAGGGAAAATATGCTAAAATGGACACAGCAAGTCAGAACATCAACTTGGTCCTCAAACCACACACATCTTCACACGTCGAGAAAAGAGAACTTTCTTCAGAACTTTCTTCAGCCAACTTCACAGCAATTCCAATACCTGGTGGGGTAGCCTGGGACAACACTGACTATGAAATTTATGGTCCGGTCGAGATCCTGAAATATCCACACCAAATCAAGATCTCCTTGAGTGACTTTGCTAAACCAAACTCATTTGCTGATGATTGGGACTTTGAAAGTATAAACAATATGATGTCTGACTTAGTAATGTCTGCTAAATTTACAAAACATGATTATTTGCAGGGTTCTACAAATTATGACAGCATGTACTGCTATAACCATTATGGTAACCATTTCTTGCATAAATCTGCACAACCTAGAAATGTTTTACATTTTAATCAATGGGAACATTGTACTACACCTCCAAAAGGGAGCTCTAGAACCGTGTATGGCAAATATTCATATTTTTCAGGTTTTAACATAACTAATGCTGAAACATTTTATTACAAATTGTCAAACAAGACAGGGATGAAAACCATGATAACCAACACAAAATTGATATATTCAGATTCTTTCTTTGAAAAAATGAATACTTTTGGATTTGATCATTGGGACAAACATGTTGATTTGAAAAGTGTTTGGGGTACAAAAGAATGGCAAGTACAGGGTATAGAAGCTTTGTTTAGAGCCTGCATGATCCCAGAACAAATGATATTTTTAAATGACACCGTTCAACAAACCACCTGTCTTGGCTTAGCCAAAATCAAAGATTTAAATAACCTGTCTATTCCAAAGCCAATAATGTTTAGCAATAACTCTGAAACAGATGAAGAAATAGACATAAACCATATACTTAACCAAAACAGAACACATCCTGATTGGAAACAATGGTTGATCTGGCCCACAGATACAAATAACTGTCAAGATAGATTCCTGAATAAAACACAGGGTTTCAAAATGAACAGGCCAGACCCTAGATATCCCCAAATACATCACCCAGGGATAATAACAACCTACAGTGTGGGCAAATTATGCCTTCAATGGCTACAAACTTCCACACTGCCTGAAATTAAGCAACACCTAACTTTACTTACTGATGGTGCTGACTTGCGTGATTTCATAATGGGACCACGCAAACAGCGTCAAAAGCGTTTCATAGCAGCCTCTGTATATGCAGCATACAATGAGGCCTGGAAGGTTACTCAAATTGAGACAGCAGAAAGAATACGGGAAATTGACCGTATTAATTTGGAAAAATCACTTTCTGTAGTGGACAATGGGTTAATGACTCTGTCCTCCAGAATTTTTTCATTGGACAGCATTGTGTCTTCAGCAATCGATATATTATCGCAAGACTTACTGTTATTACAACATGGTCAGTCACAATTGCGTTCTATTGTACAGCTTGGCTGGACGTTACAAAATCTGCGTTCAGGCTATGTGCCTTGGCGTTTAATCAACACAACGTCACTATTTCAAATCTTTAACCTTACTGATAGACAGATCGGTATGGCGCAGAAGGGTGCTGATTATACAATCTTGAGCATTGAAAAACTAGAAAGATTACCGTTGACAATGTCAGAACGACCTGTCAGTGAATGGATAATCCACGGAATCATAAATATTCCAATCTCAACCTTCAGGTTTCAATACTGCCAAAAATATATACAGGCTGGCATGTACGAGAAATTGGGAAAGGGGTACCTTAAAACAACATGGAACCTGCCCTATTCACATGCATGTGTCAGTAACAAAGGACAGAAAGTGTTTCTTAGTGGCAACAATTGTGCTATGTCACTAAGCGGCACGCTTCTGTGTAACGGTATTAGTTTGCACGGAGCCTGTGAAGGGAATTCATACAACCTTTCATGTCACCAGCAAGGCGCACCTGCAACTGAAATAGAACCATTCTTTCAAAGACTCTATAATGGGAGTTACATTCTTATTGTAGACCGCAGATGCTGTAGTCTTATGCCCGGGACTCCTTATCTCGTCACTACGACGGCGAAGGTCAAGTGCTGTGGACGTTCTTTGTTTCCCAGCTCCTTTCCAGACAGGGAGGCAAGGGCATGGCCCGGTTTGAAAATTACTTCTATTCGAATAGACACTTTAAGCAGAATGAAAACAGTGCTTCTTCAGACGCCTACAAGGCTCACGTCATCTAAAGAAACGTATGATCTACAAGTCGCAAGGACGACTGCAGAGATACATACATTATTATCAACTAATTCCCCCGTACATTTCGCGGAAATCCTGAGCGAAATCTTAAATATTTCTGATACCACTGGGGTCTCAAAGGTATTTAAGACAGTATTTTCGATGGCATTAACACCATTCAAAGCCATACTGGGTATTTTTCCAGACTTCGTCCATTCGATTTTTGGCGGACTTCCCTTGATCCTGGGACTAATTGCAGGAATCCTATTCCTAGTCCTTATTTTTCGTTATGGCAACCCATGTCACAGATCAAACTCTCGCGACAATGGAAGATACGATCCTAGCCATTGGATACCGGGACCGGATATCAAAAATCCTGGGACTATCCCGGCTTAGAGACCTAAACATGACTTGGTTTCTATCATTTCGACCAATGTGGCAAAGGTGTGTTTTACCTGTACTAAGGTGTCTGCTATGCGGAGAAGAATGCGTGTTAGACACCTGTCTGACGCTACAATCGGATGCGCCGGTGGATGCAGATACACTGTTGGTTCCTACCAAGGTTCACGCACTGTGCTGCCCTCAAAGGCTGCCAATTCTGATGACGGCATTCCTGGAATCTTCACCACTGCGATTGAAGAGTAGTGAAGTTCAAGATGAAAGCAGCATCGAACAGGTACGACCTTCTGTCAGCAATGCAAATCAGAATGTCAATGGAGACAATCATGCGCATGAATGCATGGTTACCCCTATTTCCGACTTAGAGGAACTTTCCCATGAAGCTGTTGACAGTTTTTTCGAAAGCCTGAATGATATGATGTTCTCTCCGGAACAGAAATAGAGACTTTTGAGTAAACTCGCACACGGCCTTCCCTGAATTCGGCCTTCAACTTTAAAAATAAAGTCACATGAACAATTACAATCCAGTTCACGGACAGCAACTTTTTTCAGCAAGCCCCTAAAATATTTTTCTATATATTTTTTCCCGGGACACTGATTTTCTGCTTAAAGTAAGAGACTATTCCTAGAGAACTAAGATTTCTATTTTAGATACTTTATAGACTTTATAGACTTTAGCTGCCCGCTGGTATGTTCGCAATAGATTTTATGTGATGAAATGGTTTCGACTTTTTTTCTGTATAGCCATATTAAGAGCCATTTCATGTGTATTTCTCATATACCAACAAGCAATAATACATAACAATGCGTGTTTACTTTTGCATTTAATTCATAGCTTAAGTGCATACAATATATATGACTGCAATTTTTCAGTATATTTGAAAATTTCGAAATGCATTTATGTATTTTGGGGTGGTAAGGTATACACTATACTCTATAGTATGTTGTACTATGTTATACTATGCATAGATTAGTAGATATGACCATAGTTAGCGTGGAGTGGGTGTCGTGTATTTCTATAGGTTCTGATTCGATCCCCCTATTCCTGACCCTATTCTGGTTAAACTTACTAGCTAGTTAACTAACAGTCAGCCCATGAGGCAAGAAATCCCCCATGATGCAGATACCGTTATCTGACGCAGTCACACTACGGCACAGGAACGTGTTATCTGATTAGGTCATAACGCTTGAGATCTAATTAGACAAGCGACATTCCTCCAGCCCCTGATAAGGCATACGACGTTCTCATAACAAATCAAACCTATGACAACCTGGATAATCCGTGCGGCCATTGTTTTGATTTCACAGAGAACTTTAGTAAAGAATGTGCTAACGAGCAAGTCGTATGACATCTTTATTGACGTACCTATGTCCATCCTTACGTCAATCTCGGCACCTTTAAGGTATAAATATTGCCGACCTTGCCCTATGCAAACACACGCGTGGTGACAAGACGGAGCAGCCATACTTGCCGAAGCCGAGAGCAGAAGCAGACCCCGCAGGCAGCAGCCCCGCCTTCCTGACGCGCTGAGAGACGCGCTGCTATCTCAAGCCGAGAGACCCAGCACCGGCGCTTCTGGGCAGCCCTCGCAGGCAGCCTGGAATATCGAGAGCAGAGAAAGAGATACCATTCCTCATTCATCCTAAATTCCAGGTACAGAACTGAATAACCCCTCCTAGAGAATTCTTTAGTTATTCACTTGGCAAAAACAAACTTAAACTAAACTGTAACTTTCTATTCCCGCCCACGCATTAGACTTAGGTCAGGTACACGGGGTAGGCGTATTTAGAAACACCAGTTGAGTACGTTTAGTCAAAATGTATATGTGTATGTAAATATATTTTAATCATTTTAAACATCATATGGCTCAGAAACCATATCAATGTTTTTACAGTATTATTTTATACTATTGCTTCTAATGTATGCACTTTACTTAACTATAAGTATTGCAATAATATCGATCCATTTCTCTTGTACGAGAAAAGAGACTGATCAATAAATAACATCTTTTATTGAACACGCCCGTCTCTTCCTTTTCTCTACATTCTGATGAGACTAAGAATGCACGTACTGACTGAGTAAAATAATTGCCTTGTGCTCACACGACTCTCGAGATTGACTCTTGATTAGGGGAGAGCAAAGTTGTCATGTTCTATGGTTGTCAGAAACGAAATCCCTTCTTGTCTAATCAGGGGAGTTAATCCTTCCTTGAACATTCGAGAAAGTTTCTAGCGAACTCTGAGCTTAGCTGGCAAACCCAAAAATTAAGTCTAGTATCGACAGTAGTAGACCTAGTTAACGTCTGGCCTAGGCCTTTACTGCTGTAGGCACTATTCCAATGCGCAGAGCCTATTGGGAAAATAGGAGCTACACTACAACACGTGACTATGTCCTTCAATATGACATTTGTCAGCAGATCAAGCCTTCGACTGCTACGCGTCCGCCCCAGACACAGTTGTACATATCTAATAGACCACTTGGTTGAGTTTATTTGGATCACTGCGGTCCTTTTTCCTCTGATACTGCATATCAGTACATCTTAGTTGCAGTTGATTCTTGCACATGCTTTTTTTGGGTGTGGCCACACCACAGCGCTGATTCACGAACTGTCATAAGAGACTTGCGTATCTCTGTAGGGAATTTTTCCTGTGGCACCTTCCATTCGGATCAGGGTCCAGCGTTCGCCTCTAAGGCGTACAAGGATGCCATGAGTTTGTTTGGGGTCCAAGTCAAGTTTTCGTCTCCATACAGACCTGAGGGTAATAGTGTTGTGGAATGAATGAACCGAGATTTAAAACAGTCTTTGACAGCTAGGGTTATTGGTACTGGCAGGAACTGGCTGGCCCATCTCAATAGCGTACAACGTGCCTTTAATAATTTCCCTAGAAGGTCACTGGGTGGGCGGACCCATACGAAATGCTCTTTGGTATCAAAATGTTTGTCCCAGACCTTGAAGGTCTAGACCAGGCGGCGGTTGCTGCCCCCTTTGATGTAGATGAACATTGTCATGTTTTACAGAATCTACAAGAGACGAGAGACAGTCTTGCAAAGGAACACTTGCCCTCCACATCTGATGCTGCATTGCAGATTCCGGTAGTTGGCTGGCTACCCCGAGTTGGAGAACTGGTTCAAGAGAAGATCGAAAACAAGAAAGAATTTGGTCCCTCATATCGAGCTCCAGTTCCTGTACTTGGTGTGCAGGGCACAAGAACAGTCATTTTACCACCACTTCCAGTTCGTAAAGAAAAAAGGTACATGTCCATTGACAATGTCAAACTAAATTCAAAACAGAACAGGGGATTAAGGCTGCTCTGCCCGCACTGGTGACAAAGTCCCTATGGTATGTAAGTGTGCAGGTGCAGGAGGTCTGGGACACAATCCCCTAGACGCCAATAATAGAAAGCCAAGAAACTTGGTTTTCAAATCAAACCGCACATGGTGACCCCGCACACTTCAACAAAAAATATGATAATAATACAGTATCAATAATGATGTGCACATAGTTCTAATAGCTTTCCAGTCGTTCTCCCAAGAATTCCAAAGTCAGATTCTTCAGTAAACAATTCTTTATTCACAAGTGATGCTTTAAAACCAATAGCCAACGCGTTTCGTCCGTGACCGGACTTCTTCAGGGCTTGTTTAAAGTTCTCTATATAATAAGACTTCACAATGGTCTTCACACTTGAGATTCGGACAATTCGGGTTTGGAACCAGACGACTACCCGCTTCACGATACGCCGACACTCAGTTTACGGCTTTACTGCTTTTATATCTACAAAAAATGGGAAGTTCTTACACTATGGAATCATGATTACTTACTGTCTTTTGAAATTGTCCGAATCTCAAGTGGAAGAGCATTGTGAAGTTTTACTATATAGAGAACTTTAAACAAGCCCTGAAGAAGTCCGGTCACGGACGAAACGCGTTGGTTATTGGTTTTTAAGCATCACTTGTGAATAAAGAATTGTTTACTGAAGAATCTGACTTTGGAATTCTTGGGAGAACGACTGGAAAGCTATTAGAACTATGTGCACATCATTATTGATACTGTATTATTATCATATTTTTTATTGAAGTGTGTGGGGTCACCATGTGCGACAACGTCAAACTACACAGAGTGGCCGATTCTTCTTAGTATGACACCAGCGGTCTCCTGTCCATCTTTTTTGAGACATTCAGTTTTGGCCCCGGCTCCTAATACCAGGCCTGATGTTGCCCTTGAGATGCCTGCAGTTTCCAGTCCTTTATAGAGTTACCACCTGATGCTCGTCTTGATGAGACTGAATATACTTACCCCACAGACTTATCGATGCCTGATTTGCAAACTTGTTTGGCTACAGAGTCCAGATTTTCTTTTGACAATGACTCTAACACATCGAAGACCCCTTCAAAAATTTCTGTTTTTGCAACATGGTTTAAAAAAACATTTTATGATTCCTCCTTGGACCTACATTTGGTTGGTGCTTTTTTCACTTTACTTGTTCATGTCAAATGGATTTGTGGTGTATTTTTTCCGCCTTGTCAATGGACACTATGTTGAAGGGAGAACATGCATTCGACATAGTAATGGAACATTGGCATCCCACAATTCATCAAACAGATTGAAAAGGGACCTGGCTTTTGTTAAGATTACTCCTTGGCCCGTCTTAGATGGGATTGTGTGGGATGCTACTAGATTTCAAATCCACGGACCAAAGGAGGTTATAAATGTCCCAAATGTTCTGAGGGTTTCTATGGGTGATGTGATTAAACAAAATATACGTTCTGATGATTGTGATGTTCAGGTGTAGAAGCTTTGTTTTCTGATTTGAAATATTGTGCTGCCTTTGATGCTGAAGATTTGTATTTAGATTCCGCAAATAATGGTGATTTATTTTATTATCAACACTTTGGCAATCACTACCTGAATAAGACTAACACCAGGAGGAATATGGTTAATTATACACAATGGGAACATTGTCCCACTCCTGTTGCAGGCAGCTCCCCTTCTCTTTTAAAGAGGTTTACTTACTTTACTGTTTTTAATCAGTCAAATCCCAATGCATTTTATTTTAAAATGACCGAAAAGTCCACTTCCATGGTTAGACTTACCCACACGAAATTATTGTAATCAAAGTCCTTTCTAGACCAATTGGCTGTTGGGGGTTGTGAACTGTGGAAAGATACAGTTGATCTTAAATTAGTTTGGGGTTATAAAAGTTGCAAAGTGCAAGGCACTGACGCTTTGCATCGTGCATGTCTCATCCCGAACCATATGTTGTTTTTGAATTCTACAATTTCACAAACAACTTGCTTTGGATTGGCTACTACTAAAAAAATAAATGCTCCTTCTTTTCCTGATTTAGAAGAATATTCTGGTTGGGATAATAATACCAATTTTTCAATTAGAAAATTACAGACGCTGTTACTGAATTCTACCTTTAACATATCCAGTTTGGATCCTAAGAGTTGGTTTCTGTGGCACAAAAGTGCAGATTCTTGCCAGCATCGTTTTCTGGGTTTAGCTCAAGGCTATACACTGGTTAGAATGGATCCCCGTTTTGAGAGTGGCCATTCTGTGACTACCTATTCTGTAGGCAAATTATGTCAGAGTTGGCTCAAACATTCCACTTTAGCGTCAGTTAAGCTGCATTTATCTAAATTGACTGACAATGTTGATCTGAATGATTTTGTCAAGGGCCCGACTTCTGGCAGATCAAAAAGATGTATATATGCAATTTACAACGAGGTTTGGAAACTGTCCCAGATTGAAGATGCTTTCCGCATTAGGGCAATAGATCAAGCAAATTTAGAAAAAATGCTAGCAGTTGTAGATAACAGCATTAACACGCTTTCTTCCCGCATTTACACATTAGATAATATCGTTTCGTCTGTTGTTGATATCGTGCAAGATGATGTGTCTGTTTGGTACCATGGTTAAAATTAATTGCGTTCTATTATGTAGTTTGCCTGGACTTTGCAGACATTGCAATCAGGAAAAGTGCCCTGGCACTACATTAATACATCATCTCTGTTTGCCCCTTTTAATTTGACTGAAAAGGAACATATTATGTCTATGAAGGATGCAACTTTTTCTAAGTTACATATTGAAAAGTTAGAACCGTTACCATTTTCTGTGGCCGAAACAAATTTAGCTGTGTGGCTTATCCATGGGCTGATCGCATTACCTTTCCCCCTGTTCAAGTTCGAAGCCTGCATGAAGTACTCCGCAATTGGCAGATATGAACCTTTGGGCACCGCTTATCTTCATGAAGCTTGGTCACTACCATTTACCTATAGGTGCCTTAGGGAGGGAAAAGAGGTTTATTTGAATTGAGAGGATTGCACTACAACACCAGATCCCTCATTAATGTGTAGGAATATCCAACTGCATGGCTCTTGTAATCAGAATGAGCCTAATTTAGCCTGTATTTTAAAAGGTACACCAGCACCTGCTATCATACCCACATTTACATTACTAGCAAACAGTAGTTATTTACTTTTAAATAATGAGGATTGTTGTGGGACGGTAGCCGGCATTCCTTACGTGGTTACAGTCAGTGAAAGTGTAGTCTGTTGTAAAAACGTAATGTTTCCTCCTCCGCATGGGAAGCTTGATGTTTCCATCTGACCGTCGATTCCGATCTTGAAAGCAGAGTTCCACAAGAAGAGTTGCATAAGAGCTCTATTGTCTCAAAAAGAAGTCGCCCTCACATCTGCTCGTGAAACATTTGTCTTTTACGTGGCAAACACCCGCACAGAATTGCACGCTTTATTAAATACAGATTTGCCCTTGCATTTTGGTGAATTAATTCACACTATCTTTAATGCGTCCTCCACCACAGGGCTGGCACACTTTTTTAAAGTTGTTAGCAGTGGTCTTGTAACTTCTTTTCAAACTATATTGGGGGTTTTCCCGACATTTTTTCATTCTATTTTTTCCAGCCTGATTGGTTGATTTTCCTTAATGCTTGCTCTTGTTGCAGGGGTACTTCTGTTGTTTTGTTTATTTCAAAATGGATGCACGTCCTGTGTTGCGAGAAGATCTGTCTCGGCTGTTGCTGCTCCGCAACCGAATGCTTGAATAATATGGAGCGCTGCCTCTTGCTACATTGAGTGCAGCTTATGGATTGTCATTTCGATTTTCCTTTTTCACATGCATCCAGCCTGTCTTTCATTGCCTGGGTTGCGATTTCGACTGGGCCCTGGATTTGTTTCTCTGCAATACGGTGTCTCCCAACGCGGATTATGATCAACTGATGACCCCTTAGTTGCTCATGAATTGCTTTGTTCTGACGGAGGGATTATGGCCTTTGCAGCGATGCATGGAGTCCTGGGACGTTGGAATATTTTCGCAGCGGCTCAAGATTTCTTGGCACGCAGTTTCATTGAAGAAACACCGAGTTGTCCTCTGATGGTGCTAGAGGCTCCGGTTATTGGGGAACATGTATGTTCCTTCCCATGGCTAAATTGGATGGCTGAAATGTTTTCCGATGAGAACAATAACTTCCTATTGGAGGCTGTTGCGACATACTTTGCATATGCATTGTTGGAGTGAGATGTGTTATCGCTACTCTCTCTTTCATGGCCGAGGGACATCGGATTAAAAAAAAAAAATGTAATTCTCTCGTCTCCATTTTTTTGCACCCAGGCCTATTGACTTCCCCATGCCCGTGGATACAATTGCTTGATTTGAAGTACTTTCTATTTTTGAAGTTTGCTCCCGTTTTTTCACATGTGGCAATTTGAACTTGGTTCTGACTATTGTTCTTTAACTCTGCTTTCCAAATTTGCCCCTTTCTAATCCGTGCTCAGATTAAGGGAGGGTGTCGTGGGGCTGAGCCTTGCATTCACACTGTGTTAAGTTGACATGAGCTTATTAGAAGTTTAAACGCCATTTTTCCTTTCTGCTGCCCTTTGCACACGACACACTTGATAATAAATGTTTAGAGTCTAGCAGAGTGTTTTGCTTCACACAAGAATAAAATGTTTTTCTATATTAGCAGCCTTGCTTGGTAAACTTTGTCTGAACAGTCAGTGCTGAGGCCTTCAATGTTATTTCAACACAGTGGTTGTTGTTCGGACTGATTAGCGCACATTCAAGACATATCATATATGCAGCTGTGGCCACCTCTGATTTTAGCGTGTTTAATAATTCACATGCGTAGGCATGAAAACACACACTTGGAGAACATTTGCATGCTGAGAGCTGGTGCAGAATCTGATGTGATCCATTTCTGCTAGTACTAGAGGTATGGGGCTGCCATTGTAATCCCAAGAGACCTTCTGTAGATATAAAAAACCTACTAGCAAGGGAGGGTGAAATATAGGTATATCTTAAACCTGTTTCCATTAGTATTATAACATGCTTTCTCCCTTTGTATTTTATGGAATAGTAACTATGCTGATAATTTTGTTGCTGATAATATGTCTGCTTGTATTAGCTAAGATACTGCGCATGAGAACACGGCATTGGAAATAAACATTTCAAACGTGCACGTGTCTTCATTTACTCCCTGTTTTGGACTGTATGAGAGTATAATGAAAGAGTGTTCATGTGTTCCACATTGCCTGAGGTAAACTAAGTTCCATGTTCTGGGTTGTCTAATCATTGGTATTTTGGAAGTGCCAATGAGACACTGATGCTAGTCTGGTAGGGGTTGTTGGGTACTAAGGTGAGTTTTGGCACACCCTAATTCACTGAGGTTCAAAGTCTCTATGCACAGTTCTGTGTAGGAGCAGAAACCCTGCTACAATACTTTATGCAACCGTAATGGAAAGCTGTTTTATTTATTTATATTTTTGCATTGGTGAACAATTAACTCTTGCACTCAACCAACGCAGTGACAGGATGTTTTCCTTCAAATAAATGCCAATTATATTGGTAGAATTTTAACCATTAGAGATCGGTACCCTGGATCTTGGAGCCCGGCTATCTTTGGAAGTCAGAAGGAGTCATATACATGTAATACCTTCTTTCCTATTCGGATGGAACTCTACTGTATTAACCTGTGATTTGGACTCTGTACCAAATATGCACCCTCTTCTCTCTCACATTGGGTTGAGTCAGAAGGCAAGTCCATACAAGCCTCATAACACAATAGTTAATGGCAGTGTATGTTAGTTATTCCTTTTCTTCTCTCCGCCATTGTTAGCACCTGGCTGGGCCCCTCTATGAGTATACATTTTTACGCTCTGTCTTGAGCCACAATTTTATTGGTATGCACCTTTCACACTGACAGTCAATTGTTCTTACTCCAGGTAGATCCCTCAATTGACATTCCAATAGAGAGGTTCTCCCAGTTTATGGCAGATCTAGTTACTAATTTTGTTACTCTATTACAGGTGTTCCATATTGTTTGGTTCTGATGAAAACCCTTATTTGCCCCTGGAGTCGAAACACCGTCAACAAATATTTAAACTAACCAATTCGGAGCCTCTATCATTTTGTCAGAAGGCTGCTAATATCAATTTATACATACCTGTGATCAAATTGGAATCTCAAGTATGTCACAAAATTGCCACTCCTTTTTTTGGGTTCTAGTTCACTTGGGACACTGAGCATACTGTCTGTTTGAGTCTATGACACAAAGTGAAAGATTAAGTAAATGAAATTTTTGATACCCTTGGTGTGTATGGTCTTGATTATCTCTCTGACAATCCGGCTCCATGATTATTTGCATTGAACCTTTTTTTACATTTTCAAATATTGTATACATTGACCACGGGAACCATTGTTCTTTGTTGTGCACTTTTAGAAAGTTGGCAATTTTCTGCTCAAACCATATTTACCTTTCTGTCAGTGTCGTTGGTTCACATGCATGACTCTGCAGTTGTGGGTTTTGAACTGCTTTCAGACAGCGAGGCAAAGGGAACCTAGGTATAAAGGGAAAGAAACCTGACACCAGGTCTGTACTTGCCTTTGTAACCCTTGACAATTTGAAGCCTGGGAAAGGGAAAGAACTGACCAGAAGCAGATGTGAGGGTAGGTCAGGAAATTCCACCACAGAAAGGTTGGCACAAGGAATGAAAGTGGGACCTTTAGAACCAGTCATCAGAACACTTTTGGATCTGTGGAAGATTCTGAAGAAGAACTGCTTTGCTGTCTGAGGAAGAGGAATTTCCAACTGACTGAGTAAGGATAGGACTAGCTTGCTTTGAGCCCCTGATACCATGAGTAACTCCAAGCATCAGTTTGCTGACCTTCTTCATGAGTTTCAGGGACACAATAAACTGTGGGAGGCCTCCCAGCAATTGCACAGCTGATTAGCACCAACTTGACCTGACTGAACACTCATGGTGGGCTCTGGTGGAGTGAGACCTGATCCCCAAGAGGTGGCCCGTAGGTTTTGGCCCTTTGGCAACCATCAGTGTGAACACATCCTCATGAAAGTGTGGAGTTACTGATGTTTATGCTCATCACGATCACAAAGCCGCCTCTTCATACTGAGAATCAGCCACCCACTGGGATTGCCAGCACAAAGCTTCAGAAGGACCTGCACTTTTGCTGAGAATAACCATCTGTGATGAGCAACTAAAGTGAAGCTCCGGCTATGACCCGCTCTTTGTGCTACAGCAATGACCGCCCATGGTGCTCAACATGCTTCTCACACCAACGGCTTCCTCCTTCCAGCTCCCACCAACAAAGAGGGAACTCTTTGCTCTGTACTTGAGAAGGTAACTTTTCGGCTGGACTAACCTAGTACATATATCCAACCCACTCTTTATTGTGGTCAGCTTGAACTTGGGACTTTCCCCCAAGTTTAGCACTACCAGATAACCACAAGTGGCGCTCTTTGCATGTCTCCACTGTCTTCTCCTAAAACCTTTAAAACTCAGCTCTCCTGATTGGATTTTGAGTATTTTGGTGTCATTTTATTCATTACATTTACTATATTTTTCTTAATTTGTTTGGGATTTTTCTTGTGTTGTATTTTCATTGCATTACTGTTTGTGTGCTGCATAAATAATGTAGCCATTTTCTCTAAGTTAAGCCTGACTGCTATGTGCCAAGCTACCAGAGGGTAAAGCCCAGGTTAATTTAGTGACTGTCTTGGTTCACCCTGACAAGGACTGTGTTTATTATTTAAATGGGCTTCCATTTCTCTCAACTAATAACCCACTTTCTTACAGTTAGAGGTAACCCAGATGAACTGCTGAGAAACCCTAAAAAGTTGGGACTTGGAAACTCTTTGGACTTTCAAGACTACTGGAGCCATCACTCGGAGCTTGCAGCAAAAGTTTCTGATTTCATTGAAACTTCATTGGATACAGCTCCTAGCTTGCCCCAATGGAGGAGCATAAAAAAGATGAAGTCAGAAAGTAAAATCTTTAACCAGAAGAACCTGCTTGGTGTATCTAACTGCTCTCCATCATGTGCACTCTGAAATGTGCCCAGGTCCAGTCTACCAAGACTATCAATGGCCCTTAATGCCTTCTGGCAGAATTGTTTACTCAAAACTTTGAAATGCATATCTCTGGTTCCCATTATTACTTTTTTGTCTGTTTGGTGTCATTTTATTGACTAAACTATACTCTTTGCTTTAATTCAGTTTGGGATTGCTAGTATTTGGTGTTTTGACATTAATACTCTTTTGATGTTGTACAAATACTTTACATATTGCCCTCAATTAAGTCTCTGTCTGCTATGTGCCATAGCTACCAGGGGGTTGAGCTCAGGTTAATTAGGAGACTTCAGGGTTCACCATGACAAGTTAAATCAATCAATTTGATTGACACCATGACAAGTTATTAGGGAGCCCATGGAGTTTCACTCAGTGAATTCCGCGGAGTTGGTAAAAAAAGCTCAGCTGAATTCCATGGAGTTCAGCCAGGGGGCGGAGTTTCTCTGCAATCATTACGATCAATTATAATTACTTGCACCTCTTATAGTGCTCGTAATAATCTGAAGGTGCATATCTCCCAATCTATGAAAGAGATTCCAATTTAATTGGTGCTCACCATATGATGAAGTTCTTTCCTGTTGCCTCTCTGGTCACAGCATGAAGGAATGCCAATCCATGCGGGGTGCGATTATATGCAATGAGGACGCCATAGTAGAGGTGAATATTATTAATCCAACCAAATTGGCTATCCTGCATCTCGCCGTCATCACCAGACGAATGGCAGTAGCGCGGGGATGCCAGGAAACATTGCGTGAATTTGATGACAGTCTGTCTTTGTGTGTAGTGTAGAGGGACCAGGCATGGCGGTATGTGCGGTATCTGATCCCTAGAATTTGTAGTTTGCCAGGACAACTAGGGTCTACCAAAAGTGCACAGGCTCATTGGGAAATGTAATTTAAGCTGCAGCTTGCCTTCGTGTAATTCAGAGACAGCAATTGCTGGGTCTGAATGCTTGTTAGTTGAGTTCCACTATTAATTTCTTCTAATAATGAAAGCGTAATCCCTGATCCTGAGATCAGCAGTGTCGGACTCTGATGTCCATGCCTGACCATGCATCACCAGACGTTCAACTCTCCCAGCCTTGAGGGGATGTCAGTGGGAGTGAGCAGAAGAGTACTGCAGGCAGTAGAGGGTGCAGAGGGATGCTGCCACTGGTGGAGAGACAGAGGGATGCTGCCCCCAGTGGGGGAGCAGATGGATGCTTCCAAGGTGAACTTGTTCTCACTCAGCCATCTGGATGAGGCCGAAGGCAGTGGGAGACGTGCAGACAGCGAGGGAGGGCAGAACAGAAGTACAGAGGGGAGTGGAGAAGGGACGCTTCAGGAGTCTTGTGGTCCCGCTGCCAGGTACAGAGCCCAAACCTGCTGCCATTGTATCTTCTTTTGATGATTCATATTCTGCAAATGTCCCAAGTTGCTTTTTATTGCGAGATAAAAACATTGTGTTGGGGTGCACGTTAAATTCAGTTGAGGTGCCATCATTTAGCACTATCACGTCTCTGTGCGGAAGTGAATTATAAATGATGTTAAAGTACTTCAGAAATTAAATCATGTTAGTGACATCATTAAATAATAAAGACTTATTAGGGCCATTAGTTCAAATGACAGGGGCATATGATATTATGATGAGGTGCCTATGTCACTAAACAACCAAATGTGACTTGCTTAGCCCGTGAGCCATTTTACAAACATACATTGGATTTATTTTAATGACGCTGCAGGGGGATGAATGCCACACAGCACAAAGCTGTCCATCACCACCGTTTCACGGCCCATCCACTCTGCAAGAAGGCCATTCCGTGCTCGCAGTGATGTCTCCGTAGGAGAGTTGATCTATTATGCATTGCATGCAGCCATGCATACGAAAAGCCGTAATTGCTAGTGCTGCTGATCAAACAATGCCCCTATAGCGCCGTCTGTAGGGCAGCGGTACAATATTCCACTCAACTAATTGGGTTGCTTACGTAAGACACGCAAGCACAGGCATTAGGAGGAGGGGCGCCAGCAAACTCCACTACACTCTTCTGGTGGAGTTTTTGTGCTGAACTTCACGTTCCAAGAGGAGCGGCACAACTCTGCAAACTTGGAGTTTGCTGCCTACCCCTAATTATTGTTCCTTAAGGTGGGTGACCCCCCACTCCAAATAATAATCCACTTTCTTACAAGCATTACCAAAGCTGTATATTGTATTAGATTTGAACAATGCGCACTTACACATTTACACATACAGCGAGTACAGTTTTGGCATTATTCATAGTTCAGATAACATGACAAATTGAGCAGCATTTCTAAAAGGTATAGCAGGACAGGTTGAAATCGTTTACTTTGGCAGTTGATGGATTAGACTTCTAGACATACAATTCCTTTGCGAGTAGCATTAAAATGCAAGACAGAATACATCATAATTTAAAATCTCATACCAGGGGAATAAATAACGTTTTTGCAGTATAAATCACAAGAGAAGATCCACAAAGTGTTTGAAAAGCATAAACATGCAGGAAAAATGAATGTAAACTCCAAGCAGTCCGAAAAAACAATATACTAATCACTTTCACCAGCCACCTCTTTGTAAGAGATCTTCACATTCCTGACATCGGATGAAGAACCAAGCCATATTTCATCCTGTTGAAGCATGTGCTTAAGTTAACTGCTTTGCTAGTTCTAAAAGATGATCCCAAAGATAGAGAGTTGCTCTACCTTGAGACAGGCTACCAAGAGACGTTGTTACAACTAGAGGTCAGGAGGAAAGAGTATAGAAACTGTGCTAATAATGCTGTGAAACATTAATGCCTGGCACAACAAAAATGATTATATGAGATAGGTGGCAAAAGAAGCCGGCTATTGGCTTGGCTAGGGAAAATAGAGTCCAAGTGTGTTGGGGAATTCCAACTAGAGGATGGGATGGGGATGGTTCGCACTGACTGAGCCATAGCTTGAAAATGTGCATGCTATTGCCAATTGATTTATGCAACCAGATGTATCGAAGAGTCGCAGGATATATTTGAGATTTTAGATGAACTAAAATGCCTCAGTTGTCCAAGGAAGAAAGCACAACTCTAGGGGGGTAACTTTTCTTAAAGGAGCCTACTGCACTTCTAAAGAGTATGCTTGATTGCAAATCAATGGTACTCAATGGGTCAACAGTACAACTATACATGAAACCTCCCCCTGCAACAGGGACACCTATGCAAAATATGTTTAAGGCTGCAAGAGAAGAGTGGATGATGCCCCTGGATCTCTGTCAGGTGATCACAGTAATCATACATACACCAGACAAATCAAGAAATAGCTGTAATGCTTATAGACCCATTTCACTTATCAATATAGAAGTAAAGTTGCTGGCAAAAGATCTTGGTGACCCTCCTTGCCAGCGTAATTGGCCCCCTTGCGCACAGAGACCAAATTGGGTTTATGTCAGGGAGGGCAACCAGACTAAACCTCAGAAGTCTACATAACTATCCAGATGAGATGAAACACACCTAAGAGCCTTAAGCCATACCGTCAACAGGCGCAGAAAAGCGTTTTACTAAAGAGACTGTGTCCCTCTACAACAAACCATAAACTAATTAATTTGTTTTCCAATTTTTGTAAATAAGCATCACAATTTAAAAAGGCACCAGCAGCAGCTGTCAAGGTGAATAACATGGTGTAGAGGTCATTTCCAATGGGGAGGGTAATTAGGCAGGGATGCATGCTTTTGCTCCTGCTCAGCTTCTTGTGGATAGAACCCTTACTATGCTAAGTCAATCTGAGGGCAGATGTTACAGGTTTCTCAGATATGGGGCAGCCAGAGAAAATCTCACTTTATGCAAACAATGCTCTCCTGTATCTCAAAGATCCAGAAATGGCTACCCCTTCAGCTTTGTCCATTTTCTGGTACTTTTAGAAATATTGTGGCGACAGAATAATCTGTACTAAGTCAATGTTTCATGATGTGGGCACTTGGGGGCACCAAGGAGACACTTATCACAACATTCAGGTTTCATGAAATGATTATGATACCTAGGAATAGAAATAACTTCAAATAAGACACAATTCTTTGACATATACTTAGAAGCAGTCCTTCAAGAATTTCATGCAAACATTGAGAAATGGCAGAGGCTTCTTTTGTCCGTAATGGGCAGTGCAGCACAGTTTAAAATCTTTACGCTGACTAAGCTGATGTATGTGTTGCAAATTACCCCATTTACAAAGCCCAATTACTACTTTGATAAGTTCGACAAGACCAATCGTTCCCTTTTGAGGAAAGGGGTGTGAGGAGTCACAGTAACAGCAGCAACGGTGGCAGGTGCCAGGAACTGCAACCAACCGCTTACAAATCCGGCAGCTCAGAGAGGCAGGAGGACGCCACTAGTGCACTGCCATGGCCCTGAAGGGTCATGGCCACATGCAAGTCTCTATTTTTCAATTCCTACAGTTATGGAGGTGGTGGTAGCACTAAGTGAGCTCCTCGTTGGGGACAAAAGGGAAAAGAGGAAGAGAGGGGAGCACTGATTGAAGGGAACAAGCTTACAGGAAAGGCGCTGGGAGCAAGTAGAAAATCAAAGCAGAGGATCAAATGACTGATTCTTTTCATGTGGTTTATTTCTAGCACCTCCACCCTTCTTGGTCGCCCAGATCACGAGGATAGGCGAGAGAGCCATATACACGAGCAACAGGCAGGACTAAAATAAGTAGCGCCCTGGGCATCTAATGGACGGTAACCATGGAGAACCATTGTGACAGACAGTACGCCTTAATAAAATCCCCAAATTCAACCCTGTGTTTGTGTGGTTTTCCCTACTCACTAACATAGAGTATACCCAGGATTGTCATGCAATTCCTGCAAAGAGCAGTATACACTAGAGCAGTGGTTCCCAAACTTTTGACTCCTGAGGACCCCCACTGAATCACTACTGGAAGCCAGGGACCCCCGAGCAATTTGTACAATTTAAATTTCAAAAAATTAAAACAGTCATTCGCAAAAAATGCACAAACAAGTACACACCAAATAAATACTTGCATTACTAAAGGTTTTATTATTTTATATTGAAAAATTTGCAAAAATCAAAACATTTTAATGGGAAGGATGGTGCTGCATCTCGGCCTCATTAACAAGCAAGTGGTCTTTTAAAGACCTGTGATGTACTCTGGTGCGACTGTATGTCAGCCCGGGAAGCTGTCTCAGCCTGGGCTGCCACACACGACAGGGGAGGAGGGGGGGCTGAAGCCCTTTGAGCCCAATGGGCGTTGCGTGCCTGGTGTGCACTGCAGAAGGTATGGCCTGAGGCTGGAGCCCAGCGCTAGGAACTCATACTGTTGCAGTTTAAAGTAGGTAAGTGCTTGTGATAACCTATGAATTTTTGAAGTGTAACTCCTAGTATTTGAATGTCACTCAAAATTATACTGAAATTCGTCCGTGCTTGTTCGTCATTATCTTCTGTTCACCCTGTGTTCCTTTCTTCCCTCGTTTCCCTTCTCCCCAGACATTACTCGCCCACCTTTCTGTCTCTTGACAAAGTCGACCTTCTTTCATAATACCTACTTACCTCAAACTTTTCTCCCCCCCCCTTTCTTGCAGTTTTTCATGCCTTCTAGGTCTCGCGTTTGCAAAGATTTTGGTTGTAGTAATACTTTGTTGGACGGTTGCGCCATTCACAAGTCAGTGTGCCAGCCCACTTTAGCTAATCTCACTCAGTAATTTGCACATAGTACTTGTTTCCAGACTGTAATAAATGTGTATTTTGTGACCCAAAAGCTTCCAACCAAATATTTTTTTTAATATTGCCTTGTCCCCCGGTAGCCCCCTAACAAAGTTTTACAGAGAACAAAATAGGCAATAACAAAGTCAAGACTCACAGGTAGTGCCGGGCCTACTGACTATGACAATGCTTGGATCTTCTAGCTTCCTCTTGATGACGTCTGAGGGCCCACTTTAAATTTTTTCGGCGCCTTTTCTTTGATGTCAGTGTCTATTAAGTGGTCCTGATAAGGGAGCATATTCCACAACCGTTCAGGCATACACAACAAATAGGTGTTTTACACAGGGGCAGCTTGTAGCTCCCTGAAGACCCCAGCGACTGGTTCCTGCAGGTTCAGACCGGTGAACCTTCATACAGTTTTTTGTGCATATTTTATATTGCGCGAACTCGACCCGAAGGTATTGCAGCACTTTACCAGGGGTGTAACAAAGGCCCCCGCAGTGCGGGGGCCCCAGTCTTACCCACACTGGAGGGGCCCCCCTCCGCCCCTACTGGTGTAAGTGTGAAGGGCTCCTTCAGCACATCGCGCAGGGGGGCCCTCCGTTGATGTTGCCCCAAGGCGAGTTATTTTTTACAACTCAACCACTGTGTAGCAGTAGTAGGCAGGCGTGTCACATGTCAAGAAACACATTGATATCCTTCGTTTTAGGTAAAACTACTATGTTAGCAATGGCAAGCCTGAAACCAGACGTTAATGCGCTCTCTCTCTACTCGCCACATATGCAAGACGTCCAACTTTTTTTCCATAAACCAAACAGAATCGTTTTTCTTTAATCTGGTAAATTTGCATACACTTCCTGTGCTTTTTTTCCTGTGCTTTAAGTGGGATGATAAAACTGGGGGGTCTCTCAAAGGGGCATGTCCAATGTAATTAATAGCGTGGCTTAAAAATCTGTGCTTAGCATTGTGTGCCGCCTGACTTGTATTTTGTTTTTTCTGTCATTGCATGCAGATATATATCATACCTCCAAAAAGGTAAGACTATTGGCTTTGCCAATGGTTGTTAGTTGCATAAGATAAATAAGCAGCAACTATGGCTTGTATATAATATTGAAAAAGCTTCCACTTAAAGCCCTGGTGACACCACAACAATGCTGCTGCTCCTGAGTTTCAAAAAAAGAAAGGGAAATCCAGAGTGAAAATGACTCTTCAATATTATATACGAGTCATAGTTGCTGCTTATTTATCTTAAGCAACTAGCAAACACTGACATAGACAATAGTCCTGACTTTTTGTAGGTATGATGTTACTTGTTGTGTCATATATCTGGATGCATTGACAGAGACAGCAAAATACAAGTCGGGCAACACACTATGCCATGAACAGATTTTTTGCATACGTGTTTTTAAGCCATGCCCTTAATTACATTTCCCACGCCCCTTTGAGAGACCCCCCCCCCCAGTTTTTTCATCACACTTAAAGCCCTGCCATAACTTTTCCACTAATGAGAAGTGAGCAGTGTGAGCTCGCACACATAGATGTGCCTGCTGTCACTGCAGCCCTCCTGCGCCAGGGCACAAAACAGAACACGACAGAGACCCATTTCGAGGCTTTCTTTGAAAAACTGCCGGTGCTCAGCACCGGTAAGACCCGGACCACTAAAAGCCCTGGATGTACTTGTCCGAGCGCCGAGTGAAGTTTGAGCCCATGTGAGTGCAGAGTGACAGCTGAGCCGTGTGAATGCAGTGTGAAAGGGGGGACTCTGTGAATGCACTTCAGACCTTGTGAATAAAGGGTGTGCCTCTGTGAGTGCCGGTTGAGACGTTAGCTGATGTTCATGCAGGGTGAGTGGCATGCCTTTGTGGAAGAGTAGTCTGTGTGGATGAAGGGTAAGAGACGTACCTATGTTAGTGCGTGGGGAAAGGTGAGTGTGTGACAGTGCATGGTGAGAGGTGAGCCTATGTGAGTGCATGGTGAGATCTGAGCTATTGTAAATGCATGGGCATCAGGGAGAATGGAGGGGGATATTTGAGCCCTTGTAAATGCATGATTAAAGATAAACCTTGGTGAGTGCACGGGGAGGATGTTCCCCTGTGAGTGCACAAGGAGGGGTATGCCTCTGTGAGTGAGTAGTGATCTACCCATGTGAGTGCAGGGTGAGAGGGGTGCCTCTGTGAGCAGAGAGTGAGTCACGTCAGTGTGTGTGTGCAGGGTGATTGGTGTGCCTGTGTGAGTACTGGGTGAGTGGTGTGCTCACGTGAGTGCAAAGTGGGAGGTGTGCTTGCTTAAGTAGAGGGTGAGTCATGTGAGTTCAGGGGGAGTGTGTGACTGTGTGAATGCAGGGTGAGAGGCACGTCAGTCTGAATGCATGGTAAGAGGAATGGCTGGGTGAATGCAGTGTGAGAGACATGCCTGTGTGTAACTGTAACTGAGTAGCCAGAAAATTAGAATACCCTACCACTTCGAACCAAAGCTCTGACGGCACCAAGCAAGCGCAGCAAGTGAGTCTAAAACACCCTAGAAGTGCTCCTCTGTCTCTTCCATCCATGCAACTGTTCATTCCTCCTTTCTGCATCAGAAATAATTCCCTTTGAGGTAAGAGAGGTCATAGATGCTATCTCTAAAATCCGACCCGGTAAAGCACCTGGGCCTGACGGTCTGCCTGGAGACCTATTAGCCCATGACCCTTTGGTTTGGGCAAGTTTTATAGCTAGCTTAATGAATCTAATTCAACAGGGGTTTCCCGTACCGGACTCCTGGAAAGGGGCGGAGGTAATCACAATATACAAAAAAGGTAATAGAGAGGACCCTGCCAACTATAGGCCAATTAGTTTAATTGATACTATACAAAAGGTAGTTGGCAGGGTCATTGTAAATAGAATCGAGACATGGCTCATGGAAGATGAGATATTGACTCATTTCCAGGCAGGGTTTAGACAGAATGTGGGTGCAATAGACCAGATGTTCCGGTTTTGTGCGGTTTATTGGAAGTCAGTATCCATAAACAAAGGTAGTCTGTACCTGGCTTTCATCGATCTGAAAACCACTTTTGATGTCATTCCTCGATCTAAACTGCGGGAAGTTCTACTGGAAATGGGCTTCCCCAATTATCTTCTGCAATTTATTATTAAGCTCCATGAGGATAATTTTGCAAGGATTCGTTGGGGAAGCCAAGGGCAATTGACTGAGAGGGTGCCGGTCAATAGAGGAGTACGGCAGGGGTGTGTGATGGCACCTACGCTGTTCTCCCTCTTCATAAATGGGGTGGTGGACCATTTGAGGGAGATCCCAGCGGATGCTCCCGTCCTTGCCGGTGAGAAGACCCCTACACTCCTCTTTGCGGACGATACCCTTCTGATGTCCAAGACCCCGTCGGGTCTCCAGAAATTGCTTGACCGCTTTTCGCTCTTTTGCAGAGAGCGAGGCTTAACAATAAATACCTCAAAAACAAAGCTATTGGTATTCTCGTTAAAAAGAAAGTCTAGGAATGTACACATTTCACTCTTCGGGTCCCCGCTCGAGGTTGTGAACGAATTTGATTACTTGGGTGTTAGGCTATCCAACAACATGTCCTGGGGACCGCATATGTCTAAAATGATACTCAATCTTAAAAGGGTCTCTGGCGCTATAATCAAAAATCAACGCCAGTCCACCAGTAGACCTGTTGCTCCAGCCCTTTCAGTTTATGAGGGCAAGGCTGTAGCATCGGCTGTCTACGGTTCAGAAATATGGGGCGCAGTAAACTCTAGAGCCCTGACCGTCATTGAGAATAAGTTTATTCGAGAATTGGTATCACTCCCCGTGTCAACTCCACTGTTACCACTATTTTTCGACATGGGCATGAAATGTATAGCTGATAAAGTCCATCTTAGACCCCTATTATTTTGGGTACGATTACGTAGGACTGAAGAATTAAAAGACTACGCTCGAGTCCTGGACGAGCTTATTGCCCTTAATGTTAACAACAAAATAAAGTGGCTTAGCAACCTTAAGGTGTTAGTATACTCGTTAGGCCTGGGGGAATCTTGGTCTTCACAATGCCCACCCTCCAAATTAGAAGTTAAAAAGCTATACTGGGAATGGGTAGACTCCAAGATACATGCTAATTCAAATTTTGGCCCCCTGACAATTAAGTTTCTAGAGCATAAAGTAGGGCGTAAAATTGAACCCTTTTTGGATTTTATCCAAAAACCTAGAGATAGGACTTTGTTTTTGAAATTTAGATACAGATCTTTGCCTGTTAATGAGACCACGGCAGGTTGGAAAGGTATGGAAAAGATAAATCTAAATTGTCCAGGTTGTAGCTGCCCGAAAGAATCCCTGGGGCACTTTTTATTTGCATGTTCAGCTTATACACATGTTAGGAATAAATGGCTGAAACCGGTCTGCAAATCCATGGGCGTGAATGATCATAGAGCAGCCCTACGCATTATGTCAACTAATACTGCCTCAATGTATATTGTTTGTGGGGTCGCAAAATATTTAGCGGGGGCTTGGTCAATTCGCTCTAGATTACTTGGTGATCCAAAAATCCGCTGAATTAATTAGCTAGCTTTATTAATTCACTTTTCAATTTTGATATATCCTTGTTGTTGTACTTTGGGACAGATTGTTTTTTTCTTTTTATGTTTTCTGTTTGTATGTATGTATGTTTGCACTTTTATGATGATTTTTGTCGAATAAAGTATTTACAACAACCTTTCTCCCTCCCATCCACCTTCTGCTATCAGTCATTTCACCTTTACATTCTGTCATCCATTGATTATTTCATCCAACTTTCAATCGTTCACCATTCCATCCATTGGCCATTTTATCCATACATCCATCCTCTAAGATTTTTATTTCCTCTACCATCTATTCACCCTTCCTCGGATTTCCATTAACTCTGCCATCCATTCATCCTCTAAAATTTCCTTTTACTCCGTCATCCTTTCATCCACCCATAGTCTATCCTCTCACTTATTTATCCTCTCATATAACATATGTATTTGTAAAGCACACGTTCAAGTAGAAGGGTATCTTGGAATTGAATAACAGATGTTTATTGTTACCCACTCAATGCTATTCATTTTATCGACCCCAGAAGGATGAAAGTCTGAGTGGACCTGCTGGGATTTGAATCTGTGACTGTGAGGTCAAACACAAGCCGCTACAGTTGACGGATTAATCCACTGAGCTACCAGACCCACTCATTCACCTATCCTCTCACCAGTGACAAAACAATATAGCCCTCGCACACCCAGTGGTGCGGTGGGGCCCAAGATCCAGAGGGCCCCCTCGAGCACTGCGTATGAGTGGCTGGCCCCTGGCCTAAGAGCTCCTGAATGGATCCACAGCATGGGGGGCCCCTCCATGTACTTTGCAGGGGGGCCCCCTCAAGTTTCGTTACGCCACACTGCGCTTTAAATGAGCACCATAGCTTTACATGACCACCGTATTTACATTACACATTCAGGCATGGGGAGATTAAGTTATTTGCCCAGTTGCAGCATAAAACATCTCGCTACCTTTTGCAAGTGCTCCTCGTAGACTTTTAAACAGCGTTTATTCCCTCTAGTTATTACCGTCACATAGACTAACTCCCTTGCATAAATGTAAACACATGCCGTCCCATGAAACTATTTGTAGTGACTACAGCTCTGCTCCTCTTCATGCTGTCGCTCGTCTTTAAAGTAACCAGATTGCCATCAGGCCGATTAGGAGGCTGGAATACCTCAGTACAGAGAGCTGGGTGATTGAATGATAATGTGACCTGCTAGGCCATGCTGCAGCTGCCGTTACTAAACCTGAAGACATCAGTATGTTATCAGAAGAGAAGAGGAAACGTGTGACTTCAAACACCCTTCAGCTTGCACTAAAGCGGAATGGTGATTGGCCAGTGTGTTGTTGCTGCAATTGTATTGTAGTCTTGCCGCCCTGGCGCCAGCAACATTCACACCTCTTAGTGCTGTGAGGGCGCATGGGCGTATGGGCGTTTCGTTTTTTACAACAACAGTAGGCAATCAAGTCCTGCGGACCCCCTGGGAATGTGTCACGGACCCCTGGGGGTCCGCGGACCACAGTTTGGGAAAAGCTGCACTAGAGGAATGGCCCTCCTAGATGTGAGGGTATACTTGTGGGCTTCTCATCTCTGGATTGTCAATGAATGTTGGTCTTTCGCAATAGACTAGGCAGCAAAGAGATTAGAGAAACTGATATTGCAAACACATACATATAGTCATAGTATCTGAGGCAGAACCTCGGCTAGACACCACAAATTCTACTAGTAAGATGGTTTTATCGCTATTTACAGATACTATAACGGCACTAAGCGGGCTGTTCATCATACCCAAACCCAGCTCCAGAACTGCTTCAAAAGGAGCTCCAAGTGCAAGAGAAAAGTGGTTTACATCTAAATGTCGAACTGCTAAGGGTGATCTTGTTGCTGCAGTGAAAAAAAAAGATCAAGCCAACATCAGTTCTGCAAGGAAACTTTATAGAAAAACTGTGACTGAGGCCAAGCAGGAACATGATTTCAACTTTTGGCGTGAATTAACGGAGGCGAGCACAAGGAAAGATGCCAAGGGGTTCTGGGACTTGCTAAGATCTAGAGAAAAGCCCATTGACCAACAATTGACTTTTAATATTCCAGGCGATGCTTGGTTTGCCCATTTTTCGAAACTGTATTCGGCTCCTTCAGGGCCATTTCATCCAGATCTGGTCCAATTGTCCAGCCCCACAGATTTTCTATCAAAGGATGGCTTATTCACTAGCTTAGAAGTAGAGAAGGCAATTGGGTGTATTGTTCCTAACAAAGCTGCAGGCCCCGATGGGATCCCGGGAGATCTGATAAAGAATAATCCCCTATTTTGGAGCAGATTAATTGCTGCGCTTCTTAATGAGGTTATGTTGGGGGGGTCTTTCCCTGACTCATGGAGGGGCGCTGAAGTCGTCCCCATTTTTAAGAAAGGCTGTAGGGAAGACCCAGCTAATTATCGCCCCATTAGCTTGCTGGACTCGACGCAAAAGGTAGCGGGGAAAGCGGTATTGGGCAGGATTTTGCAGTGGGTGGATGAAAATCAGATTTTGTCTGATTTTCAAGCAGGGTTTAGAACGGGGACAGGCACCATCGAGCAGACATTCCGCCTTTTATTGCTTTATTGGAAAGTAGTGGTGCTAGGAGGGGGCAGTTTATATCTAGTCTTTATAGACTTAAGAACAGCCTTCGACCTGGTCCCACGTGCATTATTGTGGAAGGTCCTCGATGGGTTAGGTCTACCTCCCTACCTGCTGGCCTTGCTTATAAAATTTCATGACAGTAATTTTGCCCAAATCAGATGGGGTGCCCAGGGAGAAAAAACACCGCGTATCCCAGTAGACAGGGGCGTCCGCCAGGGGTGTGTGCTTGCCCCCACTCTGTTTTCTCTCTACGTCAACGGAGTGGTGGAGCACCTCCTTCAACATCCAGCAGATGCACCATCCCTGGCTGGAAAGAAAATCCCGACGCTCCTGTTTGCGGATGACACCCTTCTGATTTCGAAATCACCTGTGGGTATACAGTCATTACTCTCCAGTTTCAAGGCCTTTTGTGACACCAGGGGATTGGCCATAAACATCGGTAAGACCAAATTTCTTGTCCTCAACCCCCCCAACAAATCTGTTAAACCCCCCGCTCTAGACTCTGTTACATTAGAAAGAGTCAAAGAATTTGACTATCTGGGCATACGTCTCAGCGATAGTATGAGTTGGAAGGCACACCACCAAAAAGTGTTTCTGACCCACAAGAGGGTTGTTGGTGCTCTGCTCCAAGAACAGCGTGCTTCCTCTACGAAACCTATTGGGGCACTTCTTGATATTTATAGGGGAAGGGTTGTGAGTGCAGCACTGTACGGCGCAGAACTTTGGGGCACTCAGAGAGTGGATACTTTGGCCCACTTAGAAAATAAATTTCATAAAGATCTCATGAGGCTACCCCATAGCACTCCCACAATTCCCCTTTTGCCCGACGCAGGCACCCGCCCAATCTGTGAGCAAGCCAAACTACGCCCTCTTTTATTATGGTCCAGAATTTGGAATGTCCCCGAACTCCACAGCTATGCAGATGCCCTAAAAGATCTATTGGCTCTACCAGGTTGGCATAAGGTCACCTGGCTTAGGGAGGTCAAGAGGCTTCTGTACAAACTGGGCCTAGGTGCCGCGTGGGAAAATAAAACAGCACCTCCAAAACAAGTACTGAAGAAGGCCTATTGGTCATGGGTGGACAATGAGAGAGTAGGCAAAATAAATCATCCCAAATCTGTTGCCAATTTCTTGACAGTTAAAGAAAACCCCTATAGGGAACCCTATTTGGATCTGATCCATAGCTCACACGACAGAGCATTATATTTTAAATTTAGGGTCGGGGTACTACCTTTATGCCAGTTTACCTCTACTTGGACACCACCCCTGCAAACTGTACCTTACTGCCCATTCTGTGTGCTAAAAGTTGAATCTGTTGCCCATTTGCTGTTTGAGTGTAGAGCCTATGTGGCCCCTAGACGGAGGTGGCTGAAGCCTCTTTGTAGGAGCCTGGGAACTCGCTCACATTTGGAAGCTATAAGAATACTGCTTTCAGATGCTAGACCCTTTTTTGCCATTTGTTTGGCAAAATTCCTAGGTTGGGCCTGGCGCCTAAGAACTGCGAAACAACTGACGATCCAATAATGTGCTCCCTTTTATTTTGTTTATTTAATGCTTTTTTCGTGCAAACGATGAGATGCTTTTCTTTTTATAATAATGAAATGTAAGTTGCTTTATTTAGATTACTGTTAAACTGTTTTTATGCTATGATGTTCTGCTTTTATGATATGTTTTTATATCGAAATAAAGCTTATATACAGTAGATACATATAGTCATAATTTATATGGTATGATTAATAGAAGCCAGTTGTTGGACATCATACTCGCAGCTCTAGACTCCTGTCATAAGGCCACAGAATACATGGGATGCCAAAGAATAGCAGTCAAGCACATCCCTTTATGAAAAGGGCAGATGCTGATAGAAGTTAAGAAACTGTTGGTGTTGGACTTGTCCCTTAGGGCAGGTTCACCCCTAATCTTTTTGCTTTTATTTGTGACCCTGTGGTAGTGATTTTTGGGTCTTGGCGCACTTTTTCCCTGTGTCCCATAGTAAAGGGCGTGCGTGTAGTATGATTGCCTGCCCTCCCATAGGAATGCATGGGGAATGTGTGTGTCCATGTTAGTTCCTGATGCGTTGGGAGTGCAGGCTCGAGTTTAGTATGTATGAACTCGTGAGAATGAATGCTGCGCAATGGTATGTGCGGCTTGTATGTGTCTAGAAGGGAAGTGCTACTTCTGGACATTGATGTATGTGTGCAGTCAGGGTGCTGGAGCGTGATTGGCTGGAGCTGGCTGGCATGCCAGGCTCCAGGAAGTCTGGATGGGTCTGCCCGGTAGTGAGTGGGAGATCAGCATGAGTGATGTGTGGGAGGAGTGCACCTGGTTCCTGGATGGGCTGGGTTTTCCCCCCCACAATGCTGGCCCCGCCCCCCTGTGGTTTGTCTAATGACCCAAGCCTCCCCAGTGAATGAAAGGGGTGGTTGGGCCATCAAGGGTACTCCCAAGCCAGCTGCAACTGGTTTCCCCCCACCCTGCACCCTGAAACAAAGGATTTCACAGTATAAGAAGGGGCTGTGTCCCCTTACAATTTGTTCTACTTTTGGATCCTTGCCAGAGGGGGCTGTTGCTGCTGCTGGGGCCAGGAGGACCGCCACTTGGACTGTCTCCCTGCCTGGAGACCCAGTGTGCTGGCTCTGGCCCTGCCTTGCCCCCCTGCCTGCCTCCAGACCCTGCTGGAGCTTTGCTTTTGGCCAGAGCGCCTAGAAGCGCTTTATTCCTCCCCTCAGCGCTGGGAGCGCTTTGCTTATATTTCTAGCGCTGTGAGCGCTTTATTTTGTCCCTGAAGCGCTGGGGAGCGCTTTTTGTGCAGCCGGTGCCCACCCGGCATCTGCCCGTTTTATTTTGCCGATTTTCGGCATAGCGAGTGCCTACCTCGCTTTATATTTAATTTAAAGGCCGGTGCCTACCCGGCATTGCCCCGTGGTGTTTTGATATTTACGAGCCGGTGCCCACCCGGCATTGCCCCATGATCACCGCCGCAAGCCCCGGAGCCGTGAAAACTGTTGCCGGGCTGCTGCCTACTGCGACCTGGAAGTCCCGCCTCCTGACCCCCAGGGCTGCGCTGCCATTGGCGGCCCCAGCGGAAGTCAGGCGGAGGGCAGCGAGACGAAGTCAGGAGGGAGACGCAGGAAGCGGCCTGCAGCATCTCTGCGAGGCTCCCGAGTGAAGGGGAGCCCCGCCCGCGGCCCCTGCAGCGCTGCCCAGAGAGGAGCAGTGCGAGAGGAGCTGTCCTGCAGCCCCAGACAGCCGGTGAGTGCCAGGAAGGGAGGGGCGCCGGGACACATTGTCGGTGTCCGCCCCCCCCTCTGCCCGGCAGCGTGAGTTTGCGCTAGTTTCTAGAGTGAAGCCACGAGGGCTTCAAAGGGGGCATTTCCTGTTTACGAGCCTTGCGAGGCTCGATTGCCGGCACCCCTGTTTCGCGAGCCCTGAGAGGCTCGAGGCCAGTGCTTTGTTCGTGAGCCTGTGAGGCTCTTGGGGGCATTTGTTCTTGCTCTGGGTCCCCCGTGAGGGACCCCAACGTGGCCACAGTATTGATTTAGGAGCCCCGAGGCTCCTGGGGGCAATTTGTTATTTAGAGCCTAGAGGCTCCCACGCCCACAGCAATTTCCGAGCCCCGAGGCTCTAGGGGGCATTTTGTTGATTTAGAGCGCTGAAGCTCTTACTCCCAGCCCACATTTGTTTTGCGAGCCAGAGAGGCTCTTGGGACACGAGTGTGGTCAGTAGCCCCGAGGCTCCCACACAGTGTCTCCTCCCCACCAGTGTTCTCGAGCCCACGTGGCTCCAACGTTTGCCTACCTGTGATTCACAACTGTCCAGCACTTAGTGGACAGTTGCTACGTTTAGGCTTGTGTTCTTGGCTGCCTGCGCAGCCTCCCTGACATTGAGACTCAGGGCATTCCACCCCTTGCGAGGCCAGTTGGCCTGGGGGACAATTCTAGTGTTGTGCTACATGCACCCTGCGCAATTTATGAGTTACTGCTTATGTGATTTCTGCGCAAATGTTCTACCTGCACCTCTGAATGTGTTTTAATGTTTCATGTGCAATTGTTTGTTATTACCTTGGCTAAAAGTGACCTGCTTAGGTGATTCTTTGTTTTATTCCCCTTTGCTAAAAGTGACCTGCTTAGAGGAATGTTTGTTGTTACCTTTGCTAAAAGTGACCTGCTTAGGTAATTGTTTATGTTTTATTCCCCTTTGCTAAAAGTGACCTGCTTAGAGGAATGTTTGTTTTTACCTTTGCTAAAAGTGACCTGCTTAGGTAATTGTTTATGCTTTTATTTTCCTTTGCTAAAAGTGACCTGCTTAGAGGAATGTTGATGTTTTATTGCCTTTGCTAAATGTGACTTGCTTAGGTGATTATTTTAGGTTTCCTTCCCTTTGCTAAATGTGACTTGCTTAGGTGATGGTTTTCCTTCCATAGGTCCTGATGATAAGGTCCTAGTTCCCTGCGTGATTTCCCTACAGTGTTTAGGGTGGCATAGGAGGTATTTACCCTTTACCAGTAGTTACTGGTTGTATGCTACATTTACTATTTCTGTGTTACAGTCATTATATGTGTATGTGCTAAGTGTTATACCTACAAGTGCTATTTCTAAAAAGTGCATACCCCTGACAGTGGTCCAGGTGGCCCTGTCCTGTACATAATCCCTTGTAAATCTTGCCCGTGCCTATTGGCACATTGTAAAGTGTGTGTGTTATCTAATGTGTTTTTATTATTATAATACAAAGGCTATTTTTGATATAACCTTGTGTGGAGTTTCCTTTGTGGTGGGCCTAGGGTGTTGTCGCTGGGGTACGCGCGCAAACGCTTTACACATCGCCTCCGAGATTAGCCTTGCTGCTCGCGCCACGTTACCTAGAGGGTGAGCAGGGGTTATCTTGGTGTGTGACTCCCTTGCCCTGACTTAGAAATGGTGATCCCTGACTGACTTTGGCGTGAGCGTTGGCCGGCCGGGGGTCCCGTTTCTAACAGTTGGGATCCTGTCAATGGGATAACATAGGCATTTCCACTTCGGAAGAAGAGGTGAATCCTGGGGGGCTAAATTCCTTTGAAATCCTCCAAAACAAATAAGAGCTCTGACCCATGTAAAGATATAAATACATATAATTGCAACATGCCCTAAGAGCAGGAGTGGTAGAGCGAGAGATGATCTTGGAGTATAGTCCTTATGAAGGTAAGCTACAAGAAGAAAAATAACGGAGAAGGCAGTATAAGAGATCTTCTGCATCATAGTTAATACCAAATTGGGAGGTGCAATACACCTCCATAGAGAGGTAGCGATCAAGACTCAACTGATGTTAATAAAAAAAAAAATTTTTAAACTCCACAGATTTTACAATAATAGGAGTAGGCTCTTTAGGAGGGGCAGGGCCACGGGATCAAACTGTCCTGAATGTTATACTGCTATAGGCACTTTCCTTTACAAAATCTGTGAATGTCCCACTGATAGAGCACGCAGGTCACTCGACTCTGTTTACCATACTCACCTGGGCCCATAAAACAACTTAACCTATTGTGAGTTTAATCAGGTAACCTGTGCAATTATTGTAATTAGTGATTTATGAATTTCAATTAGGACCTATACCATAGACTTAGCAATCCTTGTCATCAGTACCTAAAGTCCTAAGGGATCAAAAGAGTTAGAATAATAGGTAGAATAATCAAATTTGCACTCGTATTATAACCACAAACTCGGGAAAGGTTTAAACTCTAAATTTCTTAAATGTCTTAATCCAAATATTAAACATCAGAAATCTGTCAATCAGGAAAACAATGATTAGAATGAAAATATGCAGAGATCTTATAAAGCAAACTTTACGCATTTGACATTAGGGTGGGAAGAGAGAAGGAAATAGTAAAATGACATACCCACATTGAATATTTACCTAATATGGCGTGAAGAACTAACCCTGGCCACGGGGCAGTTTAAAGGACAGAACCCCGAAAGTGCAGGCACCATAAAGGCAAGCAGGTGCAGATCAGAATCAGGACAGGTAAAGCCAAGTTGGATCAGGACAGGACCACCACAGGCTAAGACCGGCACCCACAGTTAATGTTGAAACGCCTGTGTTACTCCCTCTCTGCAGCTAACAGCCAGAACCCGGTAAGAGTTATCGATCTTTCCGACAAAGTGCTTCACCAGCACTTCAGTTCTCAAACCCCGATCTGGGTTTCGAACCTTCTGACAGAGGGCGCTGCCAGTCCCTCTGCTCCCGATCACCTATTGAGTGTGTTGGGTCAGTGACAGGTCAACTATTTGGACAAGTCGGACAAATTAACTAACTAAGCTTACCCTAGTTATACTATTTTCCAGGTCAGTGTCCCACCCCCCATGTTGCAAGTGTAAGGATCCCCAAATTTGATTGGCCAAAAGACGTGGAGATGTCATCACACCATACTAAAATTAAACTTTTCCCTAGAAATTTAAATTTTACGTTCCCGCCCATCAATTTTATTTTCCCTTGCATGTTTTATCCCACCCAGCAGTGAATGTATCAATGTCGGTTACAAAGTAGTCCATGTAACAACTTTGCTTCCTCTGTAGAGTTCAGGAGGTGAAGTTCCCAGGCGCATCTTGGTCAAGACTGTCCCAGGCACTCATTCAATGCCATGACTTGATGGTTTTCAGACTCTGGTGCGCAGGCTCAAAGGTTTCAATATGGAGTGCAGTGGGTTTCAAAATGGAGTATCGGGTACATTTCAGGTTCAGAAGCGTGATTACATGAAAGAATAGAAAATAAACAGTTTTAGAAAAAGACTAAATGAACACACTGTATACTACTTATCTATTCTCTATTCCAAATATTTAATAGGTAGGTAGGTTAATTCCGACACCACCGTTTTCCGGAAACGACAATGAAGGGGTTAAGGATTGAATGATGCACTACTCGAGTGCCATGAAATAAGACCACCAATGTATGGGTGCCATGTAGCAGGGATTCCGTTCTCCTACAGAACTGTGCATAGAGATTTGGAACCTCAATGATTTGGGGTGTGCTAAAACTCACCTTACTACCCAAAATCCCCTTACCGAGCTAGCTACAGTGCCTCATTGGTCATTACACACTCCCAATGTTTAGACAAACCAGAACATGAACTTAGAATACCTCAGGTCACGTGGAATACATGAGCACTCTTTCGTTATACAATCAATTCAAACCAGAACGTGGAGTAAATGAGGACGCGTGCATATTTGAAATATTTATTTACTAATGCAGTGTTCTCAAACGCAGTATCTTAGATAATACAAGCAAACATATTATAAAAAGCAAAGTTATCAGCATAGTTACTAGTCGATAGAATGCAAAAGGTGACAATATACTAAATATGCTGAAATGAATAGGGTTCAACAACACATATTTCTCACCCTCCCTATCTAGCATATTATATTATATCTAAGAAGGTCTCAGCGGGTTTTAGCAGGGCGGCCCCATACCTCAAGATCCTAGTGTGAAGGGATCACATCATCTTCCACCAGCTCTCTGCATGCGAACCGCATCAAGTGTGTATCGTGTGTTCTAAGCAAAGAAATATAAAACGTGCCTAAAGCCAGATTTTGGCAGCAGCTGCATTTATGTTATGTCTAGGAAGGTGCGAAGATCAGACCTCACAACAATACTGTGTCGAGTTATCCTTGAGGCTTCAGCACTCATTGTACAGACATAGTTTACCAAGCAAAGCTGATATCAGAGCAATAACATATTCTCATGTAAATCACAACGCTCTTCTATGCTGAAAGCTAAAACAACAATTATTTGTCGTGTGCAGAAGCAGCAAAAGGTAAAATGGCATTTAAACATTTAATAAGCCCATGCTAACTTAACACGGTATATAGGTAAGCAGTAACTATATGGCACTAAATGAACGCACTGTATACCACTTATCTCTACTCTATTCCCATTATTTAATATTTAACTATTGCGTTAGAGTTAAGCAGAACGAACAACTTAGCAAAAGCAGCAGTGCAAGCTTCATGCATGCTGTAACACAGAGCAGCCATCTTAGTTCTAGTGCGCAGAAGCAAAAGATTCCCTCCAAAAGCAGAAAGTATGTCATGTCACGTGAGTGTGACAGACGCATGCCCAATAAGAAAACCCGCATAGCAGCGGCCATTTTAATGCAAGCGAATTATTATTAGTAAAAGCACATATGCAAGCTTCACCTAGATGTCATGTAATGCAATATTAATAGGACAAACATGTTGATTAGTACATTAACGTTATGTCGAAAGGACTGAATACAAGCAAGTCACATTACGTGCGAATCCTTGCTCCATCACCACAATAGCCCCACTATTGGACCGTCCTGGCACACCATCACCAGGGTGCTTCAGAAATAGTAGAAGCAAATACTCCTTTTATGTCTCACTACATTATACTAGGCTCTTACCCAGACTCAACTGCTATTTTGCAATCTGCGTTTCAATGCAAACAGCTATGGCTTACGGTATGAACTTACAGATGAAAATAGAAAGAATGATCTATGCGGGAAGGGGATGCATATGGGTTGATCTGGGGTGGGGTTGCTATCACCACGCATACACTTTGATGTACAGAGGAAAGTTATAAATGAGGAGGAGTGAGAAGATACCTGAACCTGTTGATAATTGTGATCCATAGACTAATTTCAAATGCTGGTTTCCGGTACGTAATAGTCTACGCAGACACTTATTGCAGTCCATCACATGGTAGAACAGTTTGTCCAAATAGTTAATTAGTAATTCAGTATATATTAAAATGATGAATGCCTTCCACCCAATCATTTGTATATCTTTGGGTGGCCTAGAAAATTCTGAGTTGTCAAACTTGTAGAAGTGTATTGGTTAGTAGTTGTGTTGCTATTGTCATTAGCAGTGCGACATGGGCAATGGGTGGTGCAAAATGCAGTGGCCTCCTCTCGAGGGCTGTGGCACATTTATTTTTACAAATTCAGCACTGTTGTGATCTTTGAAGTTGTTGTTAGGGGGAGGGGAGAGTGGATGATTTATTGACCCTCATAGGTAGGCTGAGGGCCATATGATGGGGGCACAGATGCTACTGTGGATACATCTTTTATTATAGTGGAAACTGTTTGAGTCACGTCTTATAAAAAAATATAATTTTTTTTTAAAGCTGCAGAGTTAATGGCATAGTCATCTCAAAAAGGTTTATCTTTCTAGACGAGACCAAGCTTTGTGCCACGAGATCACCAACACTTCTTAACTTTGGGTGTTTATTAAAATACATAAAGAAACAGAAGTTCTTCCACACAGTAGGCTGGTAAAATGTACAGCTATATTGAAGAGGATACAAAACTAAGGAATGTAATTTCCCTGGTTGTAGTAAAGAAACAGAGCTATGGATTATAACAGAATATTTATTTTACACAAAAGACATAGGGAAGGTCATCCGGTTCTAAACTGAAAAAATAGACTTCTGTTAGAACTGGGGTTTCTATTTGTCACAGTATGCACCCTGTGCACGCTGGATCCACTATTCTAGTCAGGGTAACCTAGATACACACTACAGGATAACCTGTACTCACCTTATGGAAGCTTGACAGAGAGAAGTCAGGTTTATCTAAAGAGGCAATGCATAAATTAATTGTGCAACACACACACACACATAGTAACATAATGAAAACACCAGAGAAAATATCCCACACAGGGTTAAAAAAATAGATGATATTTGTATGAATTAAACAAGACCACAACAACAAATATCCAATAAGTAGAACCAGAATTATGAATTATTAAAGACTAAATCAAAAAGAAGTGCTTTGAAGCAAATAGTGCTTAGGGGTTATTTGAGGTTGTGCTGGGCCAGGACAAATGCGAAGTTCAGGAGACCACGATGGAGGGCAGACCAGCTACAGCACTAATGCAGGTCCAGTTAAAAAAGTACCTTAGATGAAGCTAGCGCCAACGTTGAAGGCTTGATGCCTCGGTTCCAATCAGCACAGATGAAGAAGGCTTCATCGATGAACCTCGTTATGATACAAGCACTGCATAGCCATCAAGTTGTGCAGTCCATCAAAGCTATGTGGTTGATCAGCCCCTGCATCAACGTCAAAGGGCAATGCTTTGGTTCCGATCGGAGCAAAGTCATCACTTTGTCAATGTTGATGGTTCTGTACATCAAAAGTCGTCTTTTAAGAGCCCAGGACTGGATTGACAACAGTTGGCAGAGTCTAGGTGCTATTTCAGGATTGAAGGAAGTATTTGATGGACTTGAGACTTCCGAACAGGGGTACGCCAGCAAGACCTTGGAGTCACTCTGGGTGTAAGTGATATGGGTCCAGTCCTTGTCCTCAGCAGGGCAGAGATCAGCAGGCAGAAGAGCAGCCCAGAAAAGCAAGAGCAGCAGTCAAGTAGAGTAGCAATCCTTGTAGCATAAAAGTCTTTTTGATCCCGGCATAGTTTTTCACAGGTCCAGTAGTGTACTGTGTTGATAGGATTAGAGGCCCAGTACTTACACCAAGTTGTGAATTTGAAGTGGGGGTGCCTTCAAAACAGGCCCTTGAAATGCACAGGTCCTCCTTTCTTTCCAGCCCTGGCTCAAGACTATCAATAGGGGGTAATGAGGCCTTTGTGAGAAAAACAGGACACTGCTTATTCAGGTGTGTCAGCTCTCCCATCTCCTCCTTCTGAGGAAACGCTATCATAATGCAGATGAATGCAGGTGAATTCACTGTCACACCCATCTTTCCTGTGTTTGTGGCTGTCTAGAGGGAATGTATAAAGTGCAGCTCTTACCCACCCTGTAGTGTAGTTCCTATATTCCCAATAGGCTCTGCGCATTGCAATAATATATCCTGTAGATTAGACATAGGACTGAGGTCGACTAGGTCTCTACCGAATATACTAAACTTAATTGTTTGTGCCAGCTAGCTCAGAGGTCACTAGAAACGTTATCGAATTCACAAGAAGGGATTAGTCTCTGACAACCGCATAAAACATGACAACTTTGTTTCCCCAAGATAAAACGTATCTTCAGAGTCATGGAAACAATAGATAGATATTTCACTCAGTCAATTGTGCATGCTTCGTTTCACGAGAGGTGCAGAGAAATAGATAGACAGGCGTTTTCAATAAAAAGATTTAATGAACAGTCTTCTTTCTCAAGCATAAGAAATGAACTGCTACAATCGTAACACAGTTTGTAAAATATAATGCGTACAGTATAAATAGTAGAATTCTTGTATTTCATTGTGGCTATTTCCGTCCTACCTGGCTCCTTCTTTGAACACTGACTGCCTTACCTGCTTTGCTGCTTTCTTGTCCTCCTGCCGCCGCACTTTCATTCACAGCGGCCGCCGAGAGGAGGACTATCATTCCCAGGGTGCATAGCGGCATAAGCCGCCAACGGCATCTCCCGCCCCGGGAGGCGCCTTAAATTGCGCTATTTACCCGCGTTGCGGGAACGCGCGCGGGACACGCCGGGCGAAGCCCGGGCAAAAGGCGGGCCATCTATGGTCGTCCAAGGCAGGCCAAGGCTGGGCTGGGTCATTGTATTAACATTTGAAAATCTGTAAGCCATTTTATTTTGTTTGTCTCCTCATTTATAATCTTTGTTGAGTGCTACTAGTTGCCCATTGTAGACTGTGATTTCTGTTTGATACGTAGTTTTAATGACAAAGGGCAAGAGAATAGGGGTGGGTGGATCAGTGACTGGTACTTTAGACCAATTTATGACTCGGGCGGCATCGGTCCTTGAATATGAAATTTCTGTTACTGAATGTCGCCTATCACAGGGACCTATGTATACCAGGCACTCCTCTCTGGGGCCCTTAATGCAGGCTAATTCTCCAAATGCATCAGATAGGCCACCAACTCCTCTAATTAATGAAGAAGCAAGTCATTTAAGACCAAAGGAGATAACTCCAGTGCAGGGGGCCTCTATAAATGGCGCTTCACAAAAAGCCGCCAACCTGCATCCCCAAACGCGAGCAAACACTGGAGGTATTACAAAAGGAAAAGGATAGAATCCATACAAAAAGGGAGGAAGGCAAAAACACCCAAAATTGTGGATCCCACAAATTCTAAAACAGGGTCACCTGCAGGCAGGACTTTACTAAGGCCTGATGATGACCAAGTGGTAGATAGCCAAATCATTCCAAATGACTATGTGGAAATCATTTCTACCACTACCTCCGAGGAAGTTGGAGGATCAATTACTCATATAGAGCACGTTGTTAAATCATTGATCCTCCCCTCCTCGAGAGGATACAAGTGGTAAATGAAAAGCTGGAGAGATTCGAACAGTCAACTCTAGATAATTTCACCTACCTAAACAATTTGATAAAATTTGAAGCTAGAGGGAGAACGGAGAATACCACGCCCTCCGCAAGCAAATCTGTAACTGTTACAGGAGCTGCAACTAGCGTAGCCACTGCTCAACCAATTAGGGTTGGCACTCAAAATGGTTCTAATAGCACCAAGCAGACTAAAACAGCTTCTGGTAAAAGTCCACAAGGCAAATCTACTAGTGCAGGTCATAGTTTTGCGGGGAGGGTCATTAGTTCTGATGGTCCAGATAAAATAAAAGATAACCATGACAGTAACCCGAAAATCCCATTGGTAACTGTTGATTTACCGCCAGAGTCATTACCATATGTAATAGTACTGACTGGTGTCCCAGAACTAAAGAGTGAAAAACCAGAATCCCATCAAGAACTAAAAAATAAAGTGACATTCTGGCTGAATAGGAACAGGCCGATCCCCAGATATATGAAGGGAGAATTATTGCTTGTCAGAAGGGTCAACTGGGTAGGCAGAAGACAAAAGGACATACAGGGGGACGCAATTATTGTAAACTTTAGGTCTAGTAACGTAGTAAGACTCATTTGTAATGAGCAGCATTACGTGGATAGGGGCCCTATTGGAATAAAAGACCTTACTTATTTTTATAGCTTGAAGGCCATGCGGATATCGCGGCCTCACCAAATTATGTCTCAAGAAGAGATGGTGGGTGGCTTCAATAGCAATTTTTCGCTAGTCACTAAAAATCGTTTCACAGAGTCATATGGGCTAGAGGAGTTTGTTTGTCTGGGAGAAAACCAAGGAATAGAAACAAGCAACACAAGGGCTACACTCACTCAGGGGAGCGAGGGTAGGCGCAATTTAAGGAAAGTAGCTTCAGAGGTCTGCAACCCGGTTGTGTTGGAACAACTGGGAAATACTAACCCTCTAATACCGTTAACTCAAGCAGGTACAAATATGGAATATAACAAATTGGGTGGTAAAGTTCATGCTGAGGTTAAATGAATCTCTTGGAACATTGCTGGAATTAGGAAAAATATGAGTGACCCCGCGTGGCATCATTATATTAATAGTGGGGATCTCATTTTGTTTCAAGAAACATGGGGAGTAGAAAATTATTTTAAAGTAGGTTTCAGGTCGTTCTATATACCAGCTATCAACTTTACCAAAGGAAGACCCTCTGGTGGCTTGATAATCTGGGCAAAGATTTTAAACAGATAGATTTTAATAGCCCTGACATCCTGGCCATAAAATTCCAAGATGTCAAAGGAAGGGAGATGTGCATTATTAACATTTATAATAGACCTCTTTCATCAAGTAAAGAATCAGAGACCATAGCCCAGCTCGATAATATTATCTCTAGTTTAGATCATAAAACCATGTTAATCATAGGAGGAGACTTCAATAGGAAGCTTGAACCAATTACGGGCCTAGAAAATGTTTTTGAGGTGGAAGACAATGCTAATAACATCCCTGGCATTGATGCTAGCCCTACAATAGCGTGCACAAAAGAGGCCCTGCAATTGTCAAGAATGAGAGTGGAATACAGTTTACGCCCTTGTAATGGGCGTTTACCATCAGATTGCCCAAGCAAACCTACTTTTAGAAGGGGCTGCAGTGTTAGCCATTTAGATTATATAATGGTTTCCCTAACTTTAATGCCAATGCTTTTGGATTTGGAGGTGGATAATCGGATAGAGAGTGACCACTTCCCTCTTTCTCTGACCATCTCTATTTCATTATTTAAGCTTCCTATCGAATCGGTCCCCCGAAATCATAACTTGTCTCATGATCCCCTAGAGTCTAATAACCGCAGGTCCTTAAAATGGCCTGCTGTTATGGGTAATGCAAGTAGTATCAAGAACATTTATGAGCTTTATGTAAAGCTCATGTCACCGTTAGTTGACACTAACATTAAGAATACCTCTCTAACAGAAGTCCATGGGAAATTGATACCGCAGCTTAGTGAGATTCTTTCTAAAGGAATCAAACGGGCACAACCTGGTCAAAACATCTGTCCGAAGGAAGGTCTTTGGTATGATAAAGCTTGTCGCCAGGCTAAATTTGAACTAATAAATGCTGTAAAAGGGAATCATACAGTCACTGTTAGAGAAAAAAGGAAGCATTACAAAAAAACGATTTTATTAGCAAAAAAGGGATGGGACGAAAAAGTCTGGTGCGATTTGTTACAAGCATGTAAAGTGAAAGACCAGTCTTCGTTCTGGAACTTCATCGCTAGGGGTAAGAAAGAGGGGATACCATCCAGGGATATGTTTTTGGAAGAAAATATCTGGGCCAAGCACTTCTCTGCATTGTATTCATGCGGTGGAAACGATGAAGAGTGTACAAAGGAATCCTTAGTACCAAATATATGTAAGACACCATTAACATTTAGTTTGACTGACACTATAACAGCTATTAATGCAGTCAAAAAGGGTAAAGCACCAGGCCCAGATAAAATATTAGGGGACCTTTGAAAACACGAGAACGTTCTGTAGGCCCGGTAGATTAATTTGCTTAGCAACGATATTGCGAGAGGTGCTCCAATTCCGGAGACCTGGTGGGGCGCAGAAATTGTGACTATCTTTAAGAAGGGAGACAGACTAAATCCATCGCAATATAGACCTATCAGCTTGAAAGATGTCCTCCAAAAGATTTTTGCTCGTCAACTATTAAGCAAGTTAAATATGTGGATTGAGCATAATCTTATTTTAACAAAATACCAGGCTGGTTTTAGAGCTAAAATTAGTACTGTAGACCAAGTATTTAGATTTTTATGCTCAACCTGGAAATATATTAATGTAAGGAATTCTCATTTATATGTAGCTTTTGTGGACCTCAGAGCGGCCTTTTATTTGGTCCCCAGGGGGAAACTATGGAAATCGCTAAGGGACTTTGGTGTCCCTGGGGACATTCTTCAACAACTTATCATGTTACATGAGGAAAACTATGCAAGAGTGAGGTGGGGACATAATGGAGAGCTAACGGAGAGAATAGATATAGAGAGGCGTCAGGCAAGGTTGTGTGCTGGCGCCAACTCTTTTCTCTCTTTATGTAAATGACATTCCAGACACCCTCTTGGGCTGCGAGCATGACTCTCCCAAGTTGTGTGGTCAAGCCGTTCCGGCCTTACTTTCTGCGGATGACACTATTTCAATCTCCCAGACCCCAAAAGGATTACAGAACCTGCTTAATAAATTCCAGTTTCATTGTTTGGATAAAAACCTTGAAATTAATTCATCTAAAACTAAGGTCATGACGATCAATCTCCATATGGGTTTTAACAAAGTTTTTATTGTCAATAATGAAAAGATTGAACATGTGAAAAATGTTCAATACTTGGGCATTACACTCGATACTAAAATGAACTGGAAGCCTCAAATCGAAAAGTCTAAACTAATCTTAACACAAAATTAGGCCCCGTTATTAGAAGGCATAAGAATAGCTTTACTAGAGCCGTATCACCTGCAATTGAGCTATTTAAATACAAAGCTCAATCGGCTACTTTATATGGGGCAGAATTGTGGGGTCACGTAGTAAGAAATGCCTTTTCAGTACAAGAAAACAGCTTTTTTAGACAACTATTTGCTGTTCCAGGCTACACCCCTTTAATACCACTCTTTTGGGATCTGAACGTATGCCGTTCTGATGACCATGCCTCCTTACGTCCACTATTATACTGGGTTCGTCTGTGGTCCATGGACGAATTAGTGGACTATATAGAAGCTTTCAAGGAAATAATGCAAATAAAGAATATTACTCGGTTGGCATGGTTAACGTACATTGAAAATTGTTTTTTAAAGTTGGGTCTATACAGTTTTCGGGCAGACCCTGACTCCCTAACTTATTCCTCCAAAAAATTGTTAAGGACAAGGTATTAGGAATATGCCCATAATTGTTCATTACAAAACTCTAAAGCAGAGGTCTTCAAACGTTTTTAGGTTGAGCCCCCCAAGCTGAATTTATTTAGATGTCGGGCCCCCCCACCACTTGACAAAAAATTCTGGAACCTGGTATTCTACATAATCGACGGTCATCTGCATTTCCCAGTCCATATCTGGCTAATAATGTTAAACACAGTAAGAGTGTTTAGAAAACTGCAGGTTTGCGAGTTGGTGTGGTGAAATGACAGAGGCTTACTACACAGTCCAAAACTACATTTTTCAAGATAAAATGTGTGCAAATTGTTACGGGTTCTCCACTTAATTCTTGCAAAGCCTCCTCAAAGAAACTTCTGTGGTCAATAACATGAGTACCATTCAAAGACTATGCTCTCCACTGAGAAGCACTGTCCAATTGCATTAAAAAAAAACAATTTCAACTCTAGCCATCCTAAGCAGCACTGCCCCATTCTCACCTCTCAGAAAAAACTCCCCATTCCTGCACTGCCCATCCTTTCACAGCTTCTCTTTCCATGAAACAAAGTGGTTGACACCCTCTGCCAGGCATTGAGGTAAGCAGTTTATTTGATACACAGGTTGTAGCAGGTGTCTTCCCTGGCAGAGACGTTTTAAGACATAGGCAACGTGGGCTCTGGCCCAGGGCCCCAGCCTTTAAGGGGGACCCCTGATAGAGCCAGCTCTGTTCTGGAGAGAGTCTTACCCTGACTATCTTGAATCATTCTTAAACAGATTGTTTTAAATAGCATTTTCCTTTAATTTATTTTTACTATGGTGATGTGTGAGAGTCTACTAAAGACATTTTGCAGACAAATGTGTTTAAGTTTCATGCAACACACATGAAAAAAGTTTATTTTAGAACAAAACCGCACTGCACACACAAGAAATGGGAGGGTGTCACAGAGATTATTTGCAGTAATATTAGTGAGCTGCCGCTGTGCTACAATATTGAATACACACGTCACTATCCATGAATATGAAATGTCAACACATTTAGAATTTGGACCAGTGTGCCAGTGCACGGTCAGTGACCAGACCGAAGAGGGCTGCCAGCAGCCGGTGAATAATTTCGCAGATATTTACAATACGTGCAATAAGCAAAACTGGTGTATTAAAAAATGATTTCCCGAGCCAAGAACAGGCGCTCAACGCCCATTGGACTTGAAGGGCTTCTCTCCCCCCCCCCACCCCCACCCCCTGCTGCGTCTCTGGGTGGCAGCCTGAGATGAAACAGCTTCAACTTCGCAGACACACAGCCGCACCTGAGTACTCCACAGGTCTTTTAAAGACCTTTTGCATGTTAATCAGGCGTTGATGTCTTCACCCCTTCTTAGGGCCCCTGCAGCTCCACTCTGCCTCTCCGCCTGGCAAACAAAGAAAGGTGAAATACATTTTATGGTGGAGAGCGCGCCCCCCCTGAGATGGCGTCGCGCCCCCCCCAGGGGGGCGCGCCCCACAGTTTGAATAACTCTGCTCTAAAGTATTGACCCTTAAGTTTTTTGATGTAAAAGTTGAAAGTAAATGTGAATGCTTTATGGATGAAATTTTGCCCACTATGGCAAAATCTCTGTATTTAAAGTACCGTTATGGCATTCTACAAATTAAATCTAGTACATCAATGTGGGCTTGTAATTAAGGCCCTACCGGAAGCATTATTTCTGAAATGTGCGAATTGTGTGATACGGGTATAAAGGAGGATGAGGCCCATGTTTTATTTTTATGTCCGGCATACCTTCAAGCCAGGAAAAAGTGGATTAAACCTATTTGTCGGCTTTTAGGCTTCCGGTACATTAAGGAAGGGGAAAGGGTGCTTAAAGGTGATACGTCACAGACTATAGTTTTTAGTTTGAGCCGATTTTTCCTTGCTGTGGCGATAGTTCGAAAAAGACATGGCCTAAATTGTAGCATTAATATCTGGATAAGTATTGACAAGATATCTCTTGATCTCATAACTTCATTGACTGAATGAAATAATGTTAAGTAAGTTGGATTCGAACAGAAGTATCATCAATATATTCCAGTCCTGATATGTAACGCGTGTAATATCTCATAAACTGCAACGATCTTAATATTTAATAGTTTTTTTTAATGTGTTGTTTTTTTTGACTATCAAATAACACTTCCTGGAATTTTCTTTCTTTTAGTACTATTTATGATATTTATTTCCTTTCTTTTAACATTGCACTTCCTCTCCCACCGATGTTTGTATTTGTTGGAATATGTTGACGGACTTATATAGTGCCCGGAGAATTATTAATGTCTCTCCAAATTGTGTGCCCCTTAGAGTTAATCTTGTATTGAACCCATATTTTATATTTCATGTATGTATTAAATCTGCTACCCATGTATTGATATCTACCTGATTATGATGGAAGCCTTAAACTATTGTGTTGTATTCTTTTATGGTTTGTTTTAACTGAAATAAAGTTAATGATGAAATAGTAGAATAATATAATACTGTAAGAGCATTGTATGGTTCTTAAACCATAGATAAATACATACATAAATAACATTTTCAGGCCGGTTTTAGACAGAACATGGGAACAATTGACCAGGTCTTTAGGTTTTGTGCTGTATACTGGAAGACGGTGTCTGTTGCTAAGGGCAGCCTATACCTGGCTTTCATTGATTTAAAAACAGCATTTGACCTGGTTCCACGTGAAAAGCTGTGGAAGGTGCTTGTTGACATGGGGTTCCCCACTTACCTTCTGGAGCTGATTGTAAGGATGCACCAGGGAAATTATGCCAGGATTAGATGGGGGACCAAGGGCAATTAACAGGGAGGGTGCCTGTGCAGAGGGAGGTCCACCAGGGCTGTGTGATGGCTCCGACATTGTTCTCCCTCTTTATTAATGGGCTGGTGGACCACTTGAGGGAGGACACTGCAGATGCCACAGTCCTGGCGGGGGAAAAAAACACCAACCCTACTTTTTGCAGATGACACCCTCCTCCTGTCCAAAACTCCCTCGGGATTGCAGAAGTTACTGGATAGATTTACCCTGTTTTGTGATGAGAGGGGGCTCCCGGTCAACACATCTAAAACGAAACTGATGGTGTTGTCAACCCAAACGAAGGCAAGGAAAGTGGAGAAAACACTAAATGGGTACCCACTTGAGGTGGTGGAGGAGTTTGACTACCTGGGCGTTAGGATCAACAACCAAATGAAATGGGACGCCCATGTGGCCAAGATGCTCCTAAACCTCAAAAGAGCTTCAGGAGCGATACTAAGAAACCAGCGCCTATATACCAGCAGACCTGTGGCCCCAGCTCTGGTAGCATATGAGGGAAAGGCTGTTGCCTCTGCCGTCTATGGTTCAGAGCTGTGGGGAGGTGAGAACACCACTGAGCTGGTAAGGGCAGAAAACAAGTTTGTGAGGGACCTGGTTGCTCTCCCCCTCTCCACTCCTCTAAAACCTCTCTATTTGGGTATGGGAAAACATTCCATTACTGATGTGCTGTGCCTTCGCCCTTTGCTATTCTGGGTACGCCTGCGAAGGACGCAAGAATTGGCAAACTATGCGTTGGTCTTGGACGAGCTGATCATACTGAACAGTGCGAACAAGATACCATGGTTGACCAAACTCAAGCAGCTGGTTTTGAAGCTAGGTTTGGGAGAATTCTGGTCCACCCAGGCCCCTCCCCACAAGCATATCATTAAAAAAATATATTGGGAATGGGTCCTGGGGGAGGAAATAAAACATGCTAAGTGGGGGGCATTACCAACTGCCTTCATGGAATTCAAACCCATTAAAAAACTCGAGTCCTTCCCAGAGTTTATCCAAAACCCTAGGGACAGGTCTCTTTTCATGAAAATGAGATACGGGATCCTACCCCTGAAAAACTTCACTGGGGGTTGGAAAGGAAGGGGGGAAACACCCACTCTCCAAGCTGCCCCGGATGCCCATGTACAAGCGAATCACTTCGACACTTTCTATTCGCTTGTAGGGCTTACAAAAGACCCAGAACAAAATGGTTAAAACCGGTATGCAGAGAGCTGGGTGTGAGAGAGGCCAGAACCGCCTTGCGTATGCTCTTGTCAGATGTTACATCTATGTTAGTTGTATGCGGGGTCGCTAAATATTTAGCCAGCGCGTGGTTCATCCGTGCCAGGTTATTGGCTTAAGACATGAGAAAGTATGAGCTGTAAAACTAGTGTATATAACGACTCCTGCTAATGTACTACTGAAACCCCTTGTTTTAAATGTAAATACTCTGATTTTTATCTTTTTATGGTATGAAATGTATGAAAAAGTAGAGTTTTAAATATGTGTATTTATATTTGTATTGTTTGTAGTACAACAACAACAACACATAAATAACAGAGGCTATAAGTACTCAACTGGTGCTTCTAAAATACGCCTACTCCGGTGTACCTAACCTAAGCTTCGTACAAGAGAGGAAGTAAATGAGGTGTAGCATAAATGTAGTATTCTTTTGCCAAGAATCTGCCCAAGATTTCTCTAAGAGTCTAAACAGCTCCGTACCTTAGTTTAGAATAGAGAAGGCTGGTCTCAGGACTCGATTTCCCAGCAACCCGCAAGGGTAGCTTGGAAACACTGGAGCTGGATTTCTCGGCAGGAGAAAAGACAGCGTCTCTCTCAGTGCGTCTGCTGGAGGGTCGGCTTCCTTCGGCACTTGCTGTAGCAGGCTGCGTCGGGCAAGTAGATAGTTGAACTGCTCCAAACCACCGTGTGTTTGCTTGGGCAAGTGCGGGCATATTTATACCTTGAAGGTGCCTGATTTGACGTATGGTTGGACATAATAATGTCATCAAAGAGTCTCAGTTCTTAGAAAATTCCATGAGTTCTTGGATAAATCAGTGCTCAAGCAAGGGGAAGTCCCTGACTGCTGAAGGCGGGTTTTTCCAAGAAATCGTTGTGGATTTTCGGAACTAGTAGGCCTGCAGTATTTGGACTGCATGAGCTATGCCTAAATATGATTATGATTCCTATGCCTATATAAGGATATGGTGATCTATACCTATATAAGGACATGAATCGGGAAACTTACAATAGGGTCCTAAAATAATACAAAACACCCACGCGAAAAAATGAGCATTTTGTATAGTAAACATTTAAAGTAAATGACTCCATTGTAAGCACATGACAACATATCAACAATGCTAACTGAATGAATCATGAAAATTACATTTATGAAATGGCTCTTAGTTACAGAAGAAAAAACTTCGAGACCAACCCATAGCAGAATATACATACTGCTTTTGTTTTTGGATTAGGCTAATATTGTTTCTTAGGAAGTGTTCAAAGAATTCTTGTTCTCTAAGAATAGATCTACTTTAAGCAGATTACTTAGTGCCAAAGTTCAGTTTGTTTGGGGAAAAAAAGGATCAAATCAAATTGTAGTTAGTAGAGTTCCAAACATGGAATCTTTTATCTTGAAAAAGTGAAGGTCGAATTTCAGAGTTCGAAAGAATGCTGTGTGCTTAAATTCAAAAGTTTTTTACGGTGTCAGGTGAAAACATTAATTCATCAAGGCTGGCAAAGAAATCATCTACCACAGTAGATGAAAGTTCGACTACTTTATAAAAAAGGTCAATTGTGCAGAGATGCGAAGCATCGCCGTCAGCATCAGTTGCGTTAGCAATGTTCATATCAGATGGTACCTGTGTGCCTGTTGATCCACGTATCTCACCTCCAGTTTAATTTGCCGGTGAGATCTCAATGAATGCCGTCATCAGAATTGGTAGCCGTTGGGGGCAACACAACATGTGAGCCGTTACCGGACTCAGTAATGCGCCAGCATCCGTTGGCGCAACCAATGTTAGAGTTAGACAGACATCTAACATGCATTCCTCTCCACAAAGCAGGCATCGTAGAACAAGTAAGGTGCAATCTTGCCAGATTGGTCTGAATGACAGGAACCATGTGGTATTCAGATCTCTCAAACGAGCCAAGCCAAGGATCTGTGTTATTCTGTCACGGCATCTCATCACCTGTAGCGCATGTTCCATGCTGGCTTGGGTATCGTTGGTGGCTGGATTTGCCATAACGGAGCAGTAGAAAAAAAAATAAGATCCCTGCTATGAGTCCAAAATGAGAGGCAGGCCACCGAACACAGAGTGGATGAAGTTAGGAAAAATGCCTAGGACTGCTTCAAAGGGTGCTAACAGTCCCGAAAAAATTGTCTTAAATACATGTGCAATACCGTTGGTATCCGACATGTTAAAGATACGACCTAACATTTCTGCGTAATGTACTGGGCAGTTTTTGATAATAATGCATGTATATCTGCAGAAGTCCTTGCAACTTGCAGATCATACGTCTCTCTGGTCGAGGTCAGTGGCACAGTTTTTTGCAAAATAATGGCTTTCATTCTACTTAAAGTATCAATTCGTATAGAAGAGATGTTCAGTGAAGGCCATAGTGGTGACACCTCGTCTGTCTTGGTTTTAGGAAACAATACTTGCATACAACAACAAGTGACCCTGGCTGACACAGTAACGAGATAGCTTATTCCTGGCACCGTTCCACAACATTCCACAACAGCTGTGATCATTGAGCATAAAGTAGCTGCCATTGGAAAGCTGTCTGAAAATTGGATTTATCACCGCTGTGGGTGAACCCTGCAGGTGGCAAGAAAGATTATTGGAAGAACCTTCGCAGGCTCTGTGTAAATTAATACCCTGACACAATAGCGTTTTAGTTCTCTGACCACTTTCTGTCTTTTTTTGGCCACATGCTTGTTCTTCTCTTTTTTCTCGCACCAGGATACTCTGGTAGTAATAGAGCGCGTTATAAAACTGCTTAAATTAAATTAAATAGTGTCCCGCTTAGTGAGTTTTCACAATTTATAGCACTAAGAAATGCTTCCTTTCCCCCACTCCAACATTTGTGTGTGTATGGTAAATCCCAGGTGGCCTTAATGTATTCTTTACCCAGCCTTTCATACAGGCCTGCTGGTATATGTTTTAAGCAATACTGAAACTGGAAAGTCGTCATTGGTATTGTAATGGTGACATGTATTATCCATTCAACTGATGGTTTCTCAGAAACGGTCAATGGTAATCTCTCCAGTTTTTCTATGCTCAGCACCGTATATTCTGCCCCTCTCTGTGCCAATGAGATTTGTTTATCTGTAAGGTTAAATACAGTAAACAGTGACGTAGTGTTGATTAAACGCCAGGGCACATTGCCAGAACAAAGGTTTTGCAACGTCCAGCCCAACAGCATTATATAACGTAATTGAGACTGGCCATGTTGTAACATTAGCAAGTCCTGTTCCATTATGTCTATGGCAGAGGATACAATGCTGTCCAAAGAATAAATTCTGGACGACAGAGTTGTTAACCCATTGTCAACTACAGAGAGTGATTTCTCTGGATTAATACGATCAATTTCTCGTATTCTTTCAGCTGTTTCCATTTGCGTAACTTTCCAAGTTTCATTGTAAGAAGCTTATATACCGGCGAATATGAAATGTTTATGACGTGGATTACGAGGACCTAGTAAGAATTCTCGTAAATCAACACTATCTTTATTCAAAGATAAGTGTTGTTTTATGTCTGGAAGTGTGGATCTCTGAAGCCACTCAAGGCATAGTTTTCCTACACTATAAGTTGGTATTATCCCTGGATGTTGTCTTTGGATATATCTTGGATCTGGCCGAGTTACTGTGAACCCTTGTGTCTTGTTCAGGAATCTATCTTGACAGTTATTCGTGTCTGTGGGCCAGATTAACCATTTTTCCATTCAGAATTTGTTCTGTTCTGTTGTAAAATATAATTCACGTCTACCTCCTCACTTGAAGTTAAGTTGCTAACAGGTGCGGGCTTAGGTATGGACGGTTTGTTTAAATCTTTTATCTTAGCAATGCCAAGACAAGATGTCTGTTGAGCAGACAGTGTCATTTAAGAACATCATTTGTTCTGGGATGATGCAGGCTCCGAACAATGCTTCCAAACCTTGTACCTGCCAGTCTTTTGTGCCCCAAACTGTTTGTGTCTCAATGTTGTCTTTCCAAAAGTCAAAGCCTAAGGTGGACAATGGAGCAAAAAAGGCAGCAGAATACATTTGTTTTGTATTTGTCAACATACTTTTCATGCCTGTCTTATTCACATTTCTAAAGTAAAAACTTTCTGGGTTTGTAACATTAAACACTCAATAACAACAAGAGAGGAAGGGCTTGAAAGGACACTCCTATACCCCGAATGAGTAATTAATTAACAACAAAGGAGTGACTGAGATAAAAGTGATATTGTCCCGCTTGGTGTTGCAAGTGTGGTCAAGACTCACACATACATCCTAGTATCCAGCAGGAAAAAAACATACTGTCTCCCCTAGTGTGCCCAAGTGACTCCTGTATCACAGGAGTGCCGTAACAGTAACAGTGCCGAAATTAAGAGGTGGTTGACCATTGTTTATTGACCAGGATCCCGGTTCCGTAATTCAGAACCAGTGGAATCCGCTGACTCTGTTTTTATACAATGCAGATTGGTCTATATTAATTTTTTTTTGAAAAGTCACAATCTCGCATTTTTTAATACACTCACAACCTCACAAATAGTCACCTCTTAATTTCGGCACTGTTACATTCACCACATCCTGCTCCGCTGTAATCAGGCGTTGTAGCACGCTGGGGGGACATTCGGTCACCCCAGCGGGGACCCGATGATGAAGCATGTCACCAACTAGTGGTGAGTGAGGGTCCTTCTTAACAAACAAGGCGTCTTTTTTGTTTTCGTTTTGTTTGGAACATAAGGTGAGTTTCAGGCCTTCTTTTGTTTCTCTCCTGTGATACAGGAGTCACTTGGGCACACTAAGGGAGACAGTCTGTTTTTTTCCTGCTGGATACTAGGATGTATGTGTGAGTCTTGACCACACTTGCGACACCAAGCGGGACAATATCACTTTTATCTCAGTCACTCGTTTGTTGTTAATTAATTTGTAACATTAAAACCTGTGAAATATTGAAATTTTCTAAGAAACGTTTTAGAACTACCTTTTGGAGGTGTTGGACAATGTTCCCATTGATTATAGGTTAAAACATTTCTAGGGTTTGCTGATTTATGCAAGTAATTATGGCCAAAATGATTAAAACAATACATTTCTTTATAATTTGATGAACCTTCTAAGTATTCATGTTTTGTAAATTTTGCTGATATTTCTAAGTCTGCAATCATGTTATTAACACTCTCAAAGTCCCAATCGTCGGAAAACGTGCTAGGTGAGACGAAATCACTCAAGGAAACCTTAAATTGATGAGGAATCTTTAGCAGCTCAACACGGCCATAAATGTCATAAATGTCATAATCAGTTGTATCCCATGCTATTCCACCTGGTAGTGGGACTGCTGTGGTGTTCACTGATGACAGGTCTTGTTGTTCACGATGAGATGATTTGTGTGGCTTCAGGAGCAAGTTGATGTTCTTACTTGCTGTGTCCATTTTAATGTGCTTTCCATCTATCAGCTTTCCCAAACTTAACACAAGAATGAGCCATAGCAGGAGATAAAGTACACCTAACACAATCCAAAGTTCAACCCATGGTGAAACCGGATATTTATTTGTGAGCTCTTGACCAAGTTCCTTTACTTTTTCCTTGAAAGATTTCTTTGCTGGCGTAGTTTCAGGTTCACTTGGATCCTCAGAAAAGTTATCGAAGTTGATAAAATAGCCAGAGGCAGTTCTGTCAATTATTGGTATTGCATCCAGATTCTTTGAAATCGCTGGAGTTGCTTGTTCCCTTGACATGTTTGTATGGTCAGATGCTACATCATTGTAGACGGGAGTTTCTTGACGAACTGTTATTTGGGTTTCAAGAGGCACATGTTCCATGGCTTTGTTGCATAGTCCTTCTTTTCTCACTGCAGGTTTATCAAAGGTGATAAGTCTTTCAGTTTGAACCTCTTGGATAGTAGCAAGATTTGGTTGTCTGCTACATCTTGGGAGTCCACTGGGCCTACTACTTATTATCAGCCACATAGTGTGGTTTTACCAGGTCAATTGACACAGACCGGTTTTCCTTTTTTCCAGCAAGGGGCAGCAGTAGTACTATTCTTGATCCGTGGATTGCCAGTACAGGTACTGGTTTTCTGTAAGAAGGCCCAAATTCCTTCTTGTCCGTTATTTTCTCCCTGACCAGATCCCCAATCTTTGGAATCCAGACAGGTCTTGCTGGGACAGGTGGTTTTTCTTCAGTGGTCATTTGCTTTTCGCTGATATTGCTTAAACTTCTTCTTGTTTCAATTAAGTCCTGTAAAACAGCAAAACGATCTTTGATCTCAAAGGGTTTTTGTTCCACCACTGAAGTGTGATGATCAAGATCTTCGACCAACATTCTAGTACCAAAAAGGATTTCATATGGAGTGATTCCACCCAGAGAATTTCTTGGCAGGTTATGAAGACTACGTTGGACATTTATTAGATGTTTGACCCACCCATCACCCGAACCTAATACCCTAGCTGTTATAGATTGATTTATGTCACGTTTTTTTCTCTCCACAACCGAATTTCCCTCAGGATGGAATGGACTCGAAAATCGCAACGCAACGCCCAAACTGGCCATGGCCTCCTTGTAAGCCCTAGAGCTAAACGCAGGACCCTGTTCAGAATGTAGCGTGCCGATTGCGTATGTGCCGATAAAGACTCGCAAATCTTTTATAACAGTTTGAGCATAAGCTGAGCATCCACATCCAAATTAATCTTGAGCATGAATCCACTGCGAACATGATATATTTATAATTGCCGTCCCTTTGTAAGGGACCACAGTGGTCCAGGTAAACACACGCTAGTGGTTTATCTAAAATCAGAAGGGGTGTCTGCGCCGGCCGTTTCACTGTTGAAACTTTCATTTTTATATTTCACATTCTAAAACATACTTTCTGGTTTCTTTCCTCATGCGTGGCCACCAGTATTGTTGTTTTAATAACGAAACTGGGGCGGAAACACCTGGATGTGCAGAGGCAAGCCCTACATGTGCCTCTAAGATTAGCCCTAACCTATGCTCCATGTTTGGGATTACTCTGTCCCCCACTCCAGGGATTCGAGCCAAAGGAACATTATTCGCAGCAGTTATATATGAGTACTTGAGTGGAAAGCCCTTCAGTAGTGTTTTACCACTGTCTTTCATTGAAGCAGTGATTGCTTGCATTATTTTGCTGTCTATTTTCATCTTTGAACGAGTAATAGCAGCTACGGAAGCCGTTTGCACAGCTGCCTTCGCGACTTCATCAGCCAATGAATTTCCTTTAACATGAACGCCATCACGCTGATTACTCAGTGTATGAATCACGTGAGGTTTTTGTAGTTCTTTCTGAAAAAGAAATACTTGTTCCCAAAGCATTTTATGCTTGATTGTGCCACCTTTTGCGTCTTTAGAGCCATTTTGAACCCAGGTCTGCAGATATTCATTGTAAGACTGGACGCAGTAATACGAATCGCACACTATGAATGTGGGGTATTCGCGATCGGTATTTTCAAGCACCATCTTGAATGCCTGCAGTTCAGCTCGCTGACCTGTACCATCTCCGAGAGATTGAGTTTTTGTGACCATAGGTCTGAATTTACCATCGTGCCAGCGACATATAACAATCGCGCACGCAGCACTGTTAGCTTGTTTACCCCCAATTGCGGGCTGTGCTGATCCGTCTGTATATATTATACAGCCGTAATGTTCTAGAGGTAGAATTTCAGTAGGCAGAGAACATTCTTGTTCGTATTGGAGAAATTCTTGTGTCTTCAAGTAAGGGTCAAAAACGTATTCAACGTCTGTTGCAGCAAGAGAATTAACCTATTGTATCCATCTCGATTGTAAAGCTTTTGCTTTTGGAATGCTTGCCTTCGGTACTACCTCTAAGACAGGTACAGGGGTAACGACTTTAATGCGTTTACCCTGTGCGAGGGCTCTCTCCTTAGCTACAGCAGTCTGAACCACTGTCAGAATTTTTTCTGTTGAAGTGAATTTCATTTCAGCTTGTGTGTACAAGTGTGACTTGTAAGCTATTGGTACCTTTTCACCTTCGTTAAAGGTTAGGTATGTGAATCCGCATCTCCCTGGGATGATTCGGATTACAAGGTTGCGTACATTGTCGCATGTTTGTAAGTGTGTTGTTGCCAACATGTCTGTTTGTACTGAATGCAAAATTTCTGTGTGTTTTTGAGTCCGATTAGTTGGTTTGAAATCAGGTTTGATTAGTTTGTAGAGAGGTTTAACCCTTTCTGCGTAATTCCGAATGTAAGTTCTTCCAAAGTTTAGGAATCCTAGAATTGACTGTAGGTCTTTCAGCGTTTTTGGAGTTTGGAGCAGCACACATTTTTCTAAAAAGTTTGCTGCCAGGCTTTTGCCTTCACTCGAAAGTTCGTATCCCAAGAATAGGACGTTGAGGTGGGCAATTCAGGACTTTTTAAAGTTGAATTTATACCCTTCAGAGGCGAATCCAAGCATTATGGTGTTCACCCTGTTCAAGTGCCTGTCCAAATCATCATCTGTAAGATAGATGTCATCGACATAAGATAATGCCTCATCATCATACGTTTGTAGTAACTCTGTTACTCTGGCTGAAAATAATCCTGGACTATTCTTTAATCCATGGGGGAGACAGCAAAATTGTCGCTGTGTCCCCATGATTGAGAAAGTGGTCAAGTACCTGCTTTCTGGTGCAATGTTTTGATACAAGAAACCGTTTGAAATGTCTAATGTTGCTTTGTATTTTTTGCGCACGCTGTTATTCATCAGTGCAGCAATGTGTGCATTTTGTACTGTAAAAGTTTTGCTACAAGAGCTTAAAAGTCTGTAGCCCAAAACTAGACGATATGTATTGTCTGGTTTAGAGACAGGAAACAAAGGATTGTTCATTGACTGGGTTCATTTTCAATCACACCTTGGTATTCAAGTTGATCTAAGATCACCCTGACTTGTTTTTTAGCTTCCTGTTTTACAAGATACTGCCTCTGAGTATTAGGTTGATTTTTTAACTGGATTTTATGGTGAGGAAAATTCTCATCCCATCCCACATGATTTTTATCATAAAGCTGGAGCCTGGGCCACAGCCCACTTTCTGGCATAGGTGTATTTTTTATGAATAGGAATATGATTAGAGAAGGCTGGCATAATGATTTCTTCGCCATGCGGTCACTCCCTGACAAATTCAGATGGCCAGTCTTTTTCAGTTAGAAGGCAGTCATAACCCTTAGATAGTTTTTCCCAAAAGACTGCTGTTATTTTCCTAGTTATATCCTCCTCTATCCGGACCGTTACTTCATATAACTTATGGGGAACACTAACCCTGGTGTCGGCAGTTTCAACCTGAATGTATTCATTCAGATCCATGGTCTCTAGATGATCCTTCAGGATCCTGCGAGCTATGGTGACCTCTGCTGCGCTGCCCAGCATTGTCTGGGCCCACTCCCCGTTCTTGAGTTGTGTCCTCAAGATCATCGGCATGTCTGATTTTTAGACTTGCCGAATTCTTTTTGGTGAATCGGGTTTTCTTATTCTTCGGAACGTGTTGATCGTCTTTGGACTTCATGCGTTCTTCTTTTTGTTCTGATCGTCCTCTTCTTTTGGAATTCTGCAAGGAAGTCTGAAAGGTATGAGAGGATCATGTATCAGCATCTTGACATCTATCAGGTTTTCTTATATTATCCCTATTTCTAAGGTTATATCTCTTCTCAGAGGGCTCCTTCTGAGAACGCTTCTTTTTAGGAAGTGTCTGTTTAGTGTTCTCCCACTTCTTTTTAGGAGTAGTGAGATTATTTTTGATAACAACTTTTTCAGGATTTTCTGTTAGTTCGGGCTTTACAGGTTTCCCTCCCAAACTATCTCTACCTAGTTCTTCATAAGATTTTTCAATAATTCTGGCAAGTTCATATGGTTACTCAGTAATATCTGTTTCTTTTAGCTTTTGGCGGATCGCCACAGATGCTTCTTCACTGTTAATGTTGGCAAGGTCCTGCATGAACTGCACTTTTTGGCTGGAGGCCTCACAGCCTTGCCGATGTTGTGCGCCTCGTACCAGGCCCTCCCCCAATACCACCTTCACGTTTATTCGCCTAAACTGTAGATCCTTAGCCAAACATAAACGCGAGATTTTCGATCTTCTTGTGGACTAGCGACCCAATGCCCTGTTTCTTACCAAAAGATGGCTTCATGACAGCTCTGGTCGCGACATTGCGGAAGCCTTGCCTGCTAGTTATACTATTTTAAGGTGCGACAGGCCCAATAGAATCGGATGAGGCATTGCGATAATAGATAAGAATAATGTTCAATGCTTGCTCGAGTCTATCAATCTTAAAGCTTGCGAAGCAGCGCACTTTAAACTCGCTCTTCATCGCAAGTATACTCTTAGGGGACTTTTAGTTTACCGACCCCCCTGGTCCCGCAAATGCCTGGGCTTCACAGCTTTCAGACTACATTGCCACAAGACAATTGCACTCTAGTAATTTTCTGATTTTAGGGGATCTGAATATCCATTTGGATGACCTGAATAATAGTGCGAGCCTGAATTTATTCTCCGACCTAGCAGCTATGAACATTGTATTACACAACTGTGGTCCAACACACAAGGGTGGCCACCTGTTGGACCCAATTTTCTCCAACCTTCCTCATATTCGTCCAGCACTACCCATTCATTGGTCTGACCACTTGTTGGTTTGCTTCAATCTTTCCCTTACGGATAGCTTGGTCCAGCTTAAAATTCCTCAGACCATCATCAAAAGGGACTGGAAAAAGCTTGACATTGCTTCTCTTAAACATTCTTTAAACTATCATCTTCCGTTTGATCTTAATAAGCTGGAGGCAGCGGCGGCGAGAACCAAATCCTGGCTCTTAGAAGCCATCAACAGCTGTCTTCCCCCGTCCCACAAGAAACTGGTCATTCATAAAACACCGGCCCCGTGGTCCAATGAACGACTAAAAACAGACAAATCCTATTGTAAAAAACTTGAAAGGACCTGGAGAAAGGACTACTCTCCTTTGGCTGGTCTTGATTACAAACAAGAGTTAAAGCGCTATCACAAAGCATGTGCCCTAATGAGGGCCAACTATGTCGCTAAAACCATCAATGATGCAGCAAATAAATCCAAAGTGCTTTTTGGACTAGTGAAGGATCTTGCTGGATCTAATACAGTGTCCAAACCTCCGCCCCTAAATAGTATACAGTGTGACGAACTTGCTCAGTTCTTTACTACTAAAATTGAGAAGATTTATAAAGACATATCCGATCAAAACGGTGGGAGCTTTTCCCCCTCAGCGGCAATTAGCCCGAGCAATATTAGCAACCCGCCCACTTTCACACATGCTCCCCTTCTTAGATGGCCTGACCTTCATCCAACTGCCTTCTTGGAGCATCTGTCTAAAATAAAATCCGGCTCACCCACGGACCCTCTCCCCATCCCCATTCTCAGATTATTGGATGAGTCACAGCTAGCCATCATCTGCTCCACACTCAAGCTTTCATTGTTTCATGTCGATGTTCCAGCCTGTTGGAAACATGCAATGGTGTCTCCCCTGTTGAAGAAACCTACGGCTGATCCTAAGGTCCTCTCCAACTTTCATCCGATCTCACTGTTACCAGCTTTGTCCAAGGTCATGGAAAGGCATATTTACCATCATTTAGCCCAATTTATTGCTACCAATGATCTATTGCATCATTCTCAGTCTGGGTTTCTCCCGGGTTTCTCGACGGAGACAATGCTCCTGGGTGTCACCGAGAACCTTCGCCTCATGCTGGATAGAGGTGACACAGCCGCATTGATCCTTCTTGATCTCAGTCCGGCTTTCGACACTATCTCCCTTAACATCCTCCTCAGATCTCTGGCTGCCGTGGGTATTGGCGGAAATGCTCTTAAATGGTTGCCATCTTTTTTAACTGATCGGACCTCTCAAATCTTCTCTCAGTCCTCAACATCTAAAACATACTTATCACCTCACAGTGTGCCCCAGGGCTCGATTCTAAGCCCTCTCCTCTTCAATCTGTATGTCACTCCCTTGGCTCATATTACCGATCGTGCAGGGCTCACGCTGTTCTCATATGCGGACGACTCACAGATCATTTTCTCCCTATCACAATCTGATCAAGCCTCCACCTCCCTCCTTCAGTCGGGTCTTAGGGAAATAGCCATCTGGATGAACCATAACCTGCTTAAGCTGAATGGAGGGAAGACAGAGGTTTTGATCCTTGGAGTTCTAAGCATTGGCCAGCTGGAATGGGCCCCATTCCATCTCCATCTGAGCATGTTCGCAACCTGGGAGTGACCATAGACAATGAGTTAACTATGCAAGCCCAAGTGAAGAAAGTGGCGGCCACATGCTTCACTATTCTGTGCTGGCTGAAGAAGATACTTTGGATGTTGCCTGGGGACACCCAGAGGTCTGTGGTCAATGCCTTGGTGACCTCCCGCTGGATTACGGTAGCGTACTCTACCTGGGGGCTACCAAGGCAGTTACTCGGCACCTCCAAATGGTCCAGTATACCGCGGCACGTCTACTTTGCGGCTGTGAAAGAGACGAACATATCTCAGGACGCCTCAGGGATCTTCACTGGCTCAGAGTGAAGAACCGTGTGAAGTTTAAAGCCCTGAGTCTTATGCACAAAATCAAAACAGGGAAAGCTCCCAGATACTTGCAAACCCTGGTAAAAATGTATTCTTCTACACGTACACTTCGTTCCTCCTCACAAGCTCTTTTCTGTGTGCCAAAGTACCGATTCTCAAGAATAGGCGGCAGGTCCTTTTCCTTCTTGGGTCCTAGACTCTGGAACTCCCTTCCCATTGACGTACGCTCTGAAAGTTGTTACGGTCGTTTCCGTAAAGCCAACAAAACCAGGCTGTTTAATCAGTAACCCTTGGCTTTCTGTGTCTTGTGGCTCTTGTTTCAGCTAGCGCCGGGAAACCCTTCTTCGGTAGCTGTTGAGCTCTATAAACGTAATAAATAAAAATAATAGTATAGCCAAGACCTGTTTGAAATCTTTCAGTAATTTCATACCAAGATTTAAGGCCGGTTCGCGACCGTATTCATTTAGGATCTGTCTTAGGTCTGGTATTACTGCCATAGACGAGACACCATGTGTTTTTGTGTAGATTGAAGCAAAGACTGTGCCCCAAGTGTCACAGTCCTCTATGTCTGGGGCAATCCCCATTGGTAGACAGATTGTTAGAATCCTGTGTTTCTCATGAGGTGTACGATCGGGAAATACTGCGTCTCTTTGAGTAATTTTCTGGGCAAACCAGAATGGAATTTGTTTTTGCGGCAACTTACCGATTACTGAGTGTATAGTCTGTGGTGTGATTTTGTTTGTGTTCCCCTGATGAGGGGTGTGCTGTGGAATTCTTACAGCTGGTTGGACTGTTAAAGTCCGTATGACATATTGTACCAATTGTCTATGTATTTTAATTAATTGTTTTAGCTGAGCTAACAGTTCTACATCTGTCATTCTTTCGATGTTAGGATGTGGTGTATAGCTGGCTACTACTGGCCATTTAGCTCCTGGTCCACCTAGTGTGATTTTGATGATGTAGGGCACCATTTAACCAGAGCTGATGCTCTTGGTAATTTTAGTGGAATTTCAACGACCTCGAAAGGAGCGTATTCCGCTGGATGTTCCTCCACTTTATAGTAGTGGAACTCATGTGTTACTGGATTTGCTTGCGGAAAGACAATCCATGAATAGAATTGTTATATCTTATGTTCATTTATTATGCTGTTATGTTATATCTTATGTTCATTCATTATTCTGTTATATTTCATTTAATGTACCTTTAACAGTGTCATGTTAGTATTGCATATTTCAATTGCATGTGCTTAGCAGTTTAGAATGTTAGGCTTTGGCTGGTCAGTCTAAGCTGGAGCTGATAGAAGAAACTAAGCATGGGCGGATTTTGCGAATTGGCAATCAGCGAAATTGCGTATTTACGGATTTGCAATCCGCAAAATCCGCGAACTCTCGTGAATTTTGCGGATTCCTTTTTTTTGTGTGTTCGCAAGTGTTTCTGCCATTTCGCAAGGGTTTTTTACCAGTTCGCAAACGCGAACTTACTTGTCGGGTAGCAACGGTCGCGACCATGTTGTTTCTACATCTGGTTCATCACAGCACCCTCTGTTTCACCACTGCCACCCTCTGTTTCACCCATGCCACCCTCTGGCTTACCCATGCCACCCTCTGTTTCATCACTGTAGATTATGGGGGGAAAAGCACACCTGCCCTGCCTCAACTGACATGAATGAATTAGGGGCTGATTGATTAATGTGTCACTGAATTTGAAATTCCAGTCTGGCACCTGCTTCCTTATCTGTAATTGCTTTCTGTTGCAGTGTAATTTTTTTTAGCAGGACCTTTGTGGCATACTTGTAGCTATTCTCTGAGCCTGCTGTGAGGGTCAGAGCAGGGTCATAGAATAGTTGCAAGTAGGCAACTGAACTCTGAAGGGGCCCCTCAGGAAGCACTACAGAGAATGGTTACTAATGATAAGATTGAACTTTTGCACCTGCTGAGTGCTTTCAGTTTTGCAAAAATCCAAATATCCAGCAGCATCCACAAAAAGTAATCCTTCCAGGTCAAGATCCAAATCAAAGTGAACAGCACATGAAGAAAGCACTGGGAGGAGCCTGCTGGACAGGAACAGGAAGTTGGAGACTGTGGGGCACTTCCTTCCTCCCACCCCCCCACCCCAAAATGGACTCCTTGCAAAAAAAAGTGCAGGCAAATGTCAACCTGAGGAGTTATTCTGTTAAAAATCATAATTTTCAACGTTTATGCTGCCTGCTGGTAGATTTCTTGTGCGAAATTGCAAATTTTGCAAACTCGCAATTGCGAGATTGTCGCTTCCCGCCATATCTACGTATTCGCAAGTGTTTACTCCCACGATGCGTGATCACGGGCCTTTATGATGTACTCGCGTTGCCAAACTCTTGCTGTGCAAGGTGGCAAGCCGCGATGACGTCGACAAACTCCCACGGGATCCCGCAGCAAGATCCAAAATGGCGCAGCACACGCAAACATGGAGAAAAATAACTCTGCAAACGCTGAATGACGGTAAGTGAACGCTGCGCTCCGCAAAATTGTATAGTATCCTAGTTGGCAAGTGCGACCAAGCAAAAAATCCGCTTCGCGCGGATTTGCACATTTTCGGCAAGTTTGCGAGAGTTCGCGGATTGCTAATTTGCCGAAAATCCGCAAAATCCGCAAGCGGAACGGATGTTACGCCCATGCTTAGAAGAAACACTCTGTTTGGATCTGAGTGCTGCACTTGTATAAGAATAAATATTATTCTTATTTTATACTTCTCATTTCTTCATTGGATGCAACATAAATGTGGCAACGAGGATGGGATCCGAACCCACGCGTGCAAAGCACAATGGATTAGCTGCACTTGTGTAAGAATAAATCTTATTCAGGGAAAAATTTCAAAGCAGATTTTTTTATTTAGGTGTCCCTTACAAGATTCTGAGTATGATACGGTGCTTGATGACAAAGACGTTGTGATTAATCTGGTTGAGGGTTTGAGATTAATGGAGAGTATTTTCTCAATCTGATTGGGTAAAAGCCTCGACGGAAGATTATTCTCAAGAATTTCTTAGACGATACATATCTGTGGGATGGCCAAGAGAAAATCAACTTGATAAAAATGTACTTCCTTTTTCTAAAGTTTAGGAGGAGTAAAGTCTGGAACATTATTTTGTTTTGAGAGGTTCCCTACTGATTCCTCCAACTTCAATTAGAGATAAAATTGTTGCACTAGCTCACACAGGTTATGGGGGTATCACCAGTACAAAAAAAGGGATTGAGGTTACACTACTGGTGGCCTGGAATGGATATCTGTGTGGAGACTTTATTGAACAACTGTGCTGAGTGTACTCATGCTGAAAAGTCTTTACACACATCTAATTCTCCTTTATCTCCAGTCATTTTTCCAAACAATCCTTGGGAGAAGCTAGGGATTGATTTTTTAGGTCCAGTGGGCGGTTTAAATCAAGGTTTCAGATTTATTTTGACAATTGTTAATTATCACTCAAAATGGTTGTCTTTCAAATTTATGAAGTATGCCAATACTGAAAATGTTATTAAATTTCTGAAAGAACTGTTCAGATCTGAAGGGGTTCCTGCATATTTGGTTTCGGATAATGGTGTGCAATTTATTTCACACGATATGAGAGATTTTTTGAGTGTTCTTGGAATAAAACATTTAACTACAGCATTTTACAGCCCACAGGGAAATGGTTTAGTAGAAAGAGTGAACCGTGTTGTGAAAGATTCTGTCCAATTAGCCATTTCTTCAGGTCTGTTAGTACAAGAAGTAGTAAGTGACAGAATTTGGTCGTACAATAACACTCCCCATTCCACAACTGGTGTCACTCCATTTGCCATGTTGCGTGGAAAGGAGTCATTTAATGAACTTTTTCCAGAATGGGTTGTGGGCAAAACGACAGAGTTGTTAACCCATTGTCAACTACAGAGAGTGATTTCTCTGGATTAATACGATCAATTTCTCGTATTCTTTCAGCTGTTTCCATTTGCGTAACTTTCCAAGTTTCATTGTAAGAAGCTTATATACCGGCGAATATGAAACGTTTATGACGTGGATTACGAGGACCTAGTAAGAATTCTCGTAAATCAACGCTATCTTTATGCAAAGATAAGTGTTGTTTTATGTCTGGAAGTGTGGATCTCTGAAGCCACTCAAGGCATTGTTTTCCTACACTATAAGTTGGTATTATCCCTGGATGTTGTCTTTGGATATATCTTGGATCTGGCCGAGTTACTGTGAACCCTTGTGTCTTGTTCAGGAATCTATCTTGACAGTTATTCGTGTCTGTGGGCCAGATTAACCATTTTTCCATTCAGAATGTGTTCTGTTCTGTTGTAAAATATAATTCACGTCTACCTCCTCACTTGAAGTTAAGTTGCTAACAGGTGCGGGCTTAGGTATGGACGGTTTGTTTAAATCTTTTATCTTAGCAATGCCAAGACAAGATGTCTGTTGAGCAGACAGTGTCATTTAAGAACATCATTTGTTCTGGGATGATGCAGGCTCTGAACAATGCTTCCAAACCTTGTACCTGCCAGTCTTTTGTGCCCCAAACTGTTTGTGTCTCAATGTTGTCTTTCCAAAAGTCAAAGCCTAAGGTGGACAATGGAGCAAAAAAGGCCGCAGAATACATTTGTTTTGTATTTGTCAACATACTTTTCATGCCTGTCTTATTCACATTTCTAAAGTAAAAACTTACTGGGTTTGTAACATTAAACACTCAATAACAACAAGAGAGGAAGGGCTTGAAAGGACACTCCTATACCCCGAATGAGTAATTAATTAACAACAAAGGAGTGACTGAGATAAAAGTGATATTGTCCCGCTTGGTGTTGCAAGTGTGGTCAAGACTCACACATACATCTTAGTATCCAGCAGGAAAAAAACATACTGTCTCCCTTAGTGTGCCCAAGTGACTCCTGTATCACAGGAGTGCCGTAACAGTAACAGTGCCGAAATTAAGAGGTGGTTAACCATTGTTTATTGACCAGGATCCCGGTTCCGTAATTCAGAACCAGTGGAATCCGCTCACTCTGTTTTTATACAATGCAGATTGGACTATATTAAATTTTTTTTGAAAAGTCACAATCTCGCATTTTTAATACACTCACAACCTCACAAATAGTCACCTCTTAATTTCGGCACTGTTACATTCACCACATCCTGCTCCGCTGTAATCAGGCGTTGTAGCACGCTGGGGGGACATTCGGTCACCCCAGCGGGGACCCGATGATGAAGCATGTCACCAACTAGTGGTGAGTGAGGGTCCTTCTTAACAAACAAGGCGTCTTTTTTGTTTTCGTTTTGTTTGGAACATAAGGTGAGTTTCAGGCCTTCTTTTGTTTCTCTCCTGTGATACAGGAGTCACTTGGGCACACTAAGGGAGACAGTCTGTTTTTTTCCTGCTGGATACTAGGATGTATGTGTGAGTCTTGACCACACTTGTGACACCAAGCGGGACAATATCACTTTTATCTCAGTCACTCGTTTGTTGTTAATTCATTTGTAACATTAAAACCTGTGAAATATTGAAATTTTCTAAGAAACATTTTAGAACTACCTTTTGGAGGTGTTGGACAATGTTCCCATTGATTATAGGTTAAAACATTTCTAGGGTTTGCTGATTTATGCAAGTAATTATGGCCAAAATGATTAAAACAATACGTTTCTTTATAATTCGATGAACCTTCTAAGTATTCATGTTTTGTAAATTTTGCTGATATTTCTAAGTCTGCCATCATGTTATTAACACTCTCAAAGTCCCAATCGTCAGAAAACGTGCTAGGTGAGACGAAATCACTCAAGGAAACCTTAAATTGATGAGGAATCTTTAGCAGCTCAACACGGCCATAAATGTCATAATCAGTTGTATCCCATGCTATGCCACCTGGTAGTGGGACTGCTGTGGTGTTCACTGATTGTGGTAAATAAATAAATAATACCCTATTTTTGACTAGACTTATAGCATAACAGATAGCTCAATAAATAAGAGTCAAGATTCGAGGTAGTAGGAGTTTCTGCAGGTTTATTACAGCATAAGGACAGGATCAGGACAACCTGCATAGGATGACCCAGCAGCTGCTGGGGCTTGGTCTGGGATGAGCGCGCTGACTTTTAATAACAATACATCAACTTATATACATAGCGCAAACACATAGCATTACATTGCAGTAGGCGTAGCAGTGGGTGGAGCAGAAGGCGTGACGCGTAGCAGTCGCGAGAGATAACAGTAAAAGTAGGTGTAACTAGGAGTATACATAGACATGTGATGCAAACGTAACAGAATATGTCATGAAATGGGGCGGAAACATAGGAGGGGGCTACCTAAGGAGCCGGGACCTCTAACCTAATGGTGCGCGAAAACTAGCAATGACGTGTTACTAGGAGAAGCTGGGGGCTATGAACTCTGTACTAGGAGCAGAGACTAGAGTCTGGAGGGTCGGAGCGACATGTACCTAAACCCTATCTGGTATCTGATGTTTAGGGAACATGTTGATATAAACTAGAAGTCATGAAGGGAAAGGCTAACTTGATTCTAAGGCTGGACCATGCATTATTCTACATGTAGTGCGTGATGAAGAATACTAAATGACCATTAAATACAGTATTTCTCTAACATGGAGACGAGAAGGCTAGACAATGACGGAAACTATTGATGCAGTTCAGTAACTTAGGAATGCAGAGAAGGAGGACTGAACTGATAGCTGGAACTATAACATACTTTTGGCAGACTCAGAGGCAGAGCCAAGCTGCACCGGGCTCTGCGAAGCAGGAAGTAAGTGAAAGGTCGAGGATACAGGTGGGGGCTATATCGCTCCTCAGCGAGGCTTCAGGAGACAGGAGCTGAATCTGTGGTCCGGGCCCTTTTGAGGCCTGGAAACGGGAACTTTACAATGGAATAACGTGCACACTGGGAAACGTGGCAACATTACTTTACATAGGCCTGATATTCGTAGTATTCACGAAGACTGGAAACTAGCATACTAAAGGTGGACACAACTGGAATTGCGTCATTAATCGGACATGGGGAATAACATATGCATATTGGTCATGCACACATAACATATGATGGATGAGGCGTAGGGACACAGAACATGGCAAAATTTACTTTTCCACATTCCCTCCTTGTCACTACGTTTCCATCAGGAAACATCAATATTCATGATACCGTCTATCATTTCATACAGTACCATTTGCTCGTCTCGAATTATCCTGGAACGGGACTTAGAACGGGGCTTGGGACTAGGAATACAAGAGGTAGCACAAATGCCGCAAATCGCAGGGCCACATTGTATACAGAGGCAGCAGCTAAATATGATCGCTACTGCTATACTTAGAAAGGACAGGACTTTCCATCCCCAGGCGGAAATTATATTCCAGAACCAACCGGACCATGTCCAGGTGCCTGGATCTTGGTGTAACAGATGGGCAATTTTATGGAGTCTGGTTATAGCTGAATAAACAGACGGCGCGTTATTTGGAATGAAAATGCAGCAACTAGATCCGATGACTCTACAGGCCCCGCCCCTATCGGCCAATATGACGTCAAGGACGAGACGATTTTGCAAAACGACAAATCTCATAGCAGATTGTTCTTCGGTTAAGTTACCTAGAGCAGAGGCAGTCTCATTTACTACAGCTTCAAGGGTTCTTGTTAACCTACGGATCAGTTTACTATTCTGGACAGGTCCTACAAAGAAGAAGAAACCTTTATTGAAATCTGTATACTGTTCTAGAGTAGTTTCAGTATAATCGACAATTGGGGACTCCCTTCTATGTCTAATGTGTACTAGATGTGTGTTTCTGTGATAATCAGATGGGGCTAGGAAAACAGGTGGCAGTAGGAAAGCAATGTAACAGGTTCCCTCCCAATCGAGGGGCAGACGGACATATGCAGTTTGGCCACAAATAAAATAAGAATGACGTGAAGCTTTGAAAACAGATTTCCCACTGTCACTATACTGGATAACAGTAGTACATTCACTATGTCCTACGTGTACGGAACCATAATTACGGACACATAATTCGCCTTTGACTGGTAGTACTGAAATAGCAGGTAAGTCTGGAGTAGTATCAGACTGAACATTCAGAACCATGAAATTCGACGAATAATTTCCTAAATTATATACCTCATTTTCTAGATCTAACCCTATTCTGTGGGGGAAACCTTGCTTGTCTGGGAAACATGTACTGTTAAGAAAAGACATATCTGTTGAGGATGACGTTAACGTGGACCATGCTCCACACGAACCATTATGTGAGAATGGATAAGGAAAGAGTGGCAGAACTCCCTTCGGTGTCTGGAAAGGGGGGAGTCGACCACACACCCAACAATTAGTGGCATTGCTGGTCTGGTGTGAATAATGTAACATACGGATAAATGTGTTGTTGCGCATAGCGAGGCGGTAAGAATATTCGTGAGGAGGCAGATCACTAAACGTGTGCTCTACTGTAGCATTAGCAGACATATTTACATGAGGAACTGGAAAATACAGATAGAACGCATAGCTGGTGCAGGAAATCATTATGCTGATGAATAATATGAAACTCAGAAAAACGATACATCGGTTTGCGTTTAGACTGACTCTCTCACTATGGGGGTCTATTTTATACATGTCAGAAACAGTCTAACCGTTTCACCTAGGGGAGGACTTATACAATCAAACTGACTGACTTATTTTACTAGACCTTAATTTGAGCTTATACTCCTGTTGCGGAGTTTTCTCTAACAAGGGAGGGAATGTAATAATGTCTTTTGCGGGACAGTCCTTTGAAACAATGTCTTGACAGTTCTTAAAATCCTGGGAATCCTGGGAAATGTTCTTAGAAACAGGTTTCAATCCTTTAAAAAGTTTAATATGAGACAGGTGGATCCACCCCTTCCTGCCTTCCAGCTTGACGGCAGTACGGGTGGTCAAGAGGACCTGACGTGGCTCCTTCCAACGTGGTTCCAGCGGACTTGATCTGTCAAAATTTCTGATCATCACCAAGGAGCCTGGAACGATCTCGTGCGGTGCCACCTCGGTATTGTCTGGAAATGCGGCGGCAACCTGTGAACGACATGAGTTGAGGGCAGACATCAAGGAAGCTAGGTAATCTGTCAGCATATTACATGAAACATCGGTAATACTTCGGGGTCTAGGAGTACCCCACATGTTAGGGGGGCGGCCGAATACGACCTCGTACGGGGACAGACCTGATCTAGAATGTGCGACCATGCGCATAAAAAATAAAGCGACTGGCAGAGCTACTAGCCAGTCCACACCTTTTTCTTTACAAACTTTGGCAATGCGGATTTTCAGGGTCTGATTATGTCTCTCGACCAGACCGGCTGCTTCAGGATGGCGTACACAATGAAACTTCCACTGGTACCCTAACAACAGGGAAACGTGCTTCATTAACTCTGAGGAGAATGGCTGACCGTTATCAGAATATACGACTCTAGGGAGTCCGTATCTAGGGAAAAATTCACGAACCAACTGCTTGGCAGTGGTCGCGGCTGTGTAATCTGGGACTGGATATGCCTCTGTCCACCTGGACAAAGCGCATACAACTACAAGGACATACTTGAAACCTCGACATCGCTCCATCTGAATATAATCCATCTGGAGGACCTCAAAAGGGTGGTCAGGGGGCTGGAAACCACCTTGTTCCACCGGGACACTTTTACCTGGATTAAACTGACAACATATCATACAGGTACGGACTTTCTGTTTGGCTGCAGCTCGTAAATGCTTGTTGAACCAAATGTTCTGGATACTGTCTAACATAGCTTTTTCTCCTAAATGTGCTGGACTATGTGCGGTATTGATAATGACTTGAACCATAGCATCGGGGAGAAACCATGTGGCTCTACCCTTCGTTAACCATCCTTGATCTGTCTGGACCCCTCCTTGTTCGGACCATTTCTTGATTTCATCGGGGGTAGCATGTAACTGGATATCTATGACATCTTGAGTAGGGTCCTTAACTGTCATGCATATAATCGGATCTGGAGTATGTGTCAGGTTAACTGGAATGTCCGGAGTCTGTGCTGTAAGCTTGGCTGTGCGGTCTGCTAGATCATTACCTTGGGAAATAATGTCAGTAACTTTCGTATGTGCTTTGCATTTCATGATAGCAATAGATGTCGGTAAATGTATGGCATCTAACAGAGCTTGAATAAGGAGACCATGCTGAATCTTGGTTCCATGAGAAGTCATGAAACCTCTCTCCTGCCAGAGCACTCCGAAGTCGTGTACAACTCCGAATGCGTAACGTGAATCTGTGTAAACATTAACTTTCAGGTTCTTGGCGTGTATACAGGCTTGTGTCAGAGCAACTAGCTCTGCTGCTTGAGCGGACAGGGTATCAATACGGTGTGTTTCAATAACTTCAGTGTCAGTAGTCACTGCATACGCGGCTACTAGTTCTCCTGTACTAGTTCTCATACATGAACCATCCACATAAAGTGTCAGGTCAGGATCTGGTAACGGAATGTCTGTCAGGTCTTGTCTTGGCTTTGTCGTAATATTAACTACTTCCACACAGTCATGTGGGTCAGAATTTGAACTAACTGATGGTAACAGTGTAGCAGGATTCAGGACGTTGCAGCGTCTAATTTCTATGTGTGGCTGGAACAGTGTCAATTCATAACCTGTTAAACGTGCAATTGTCAAGTGCTGAGTTTGTGTTCGGTTTAAAAGAACTTCTACTGAATGTGGGACTTGTACTGTCAGGGAATGTCCTAAAACTATGGAATCACTTTGTCTGATAGCTAGTGCTGTGGCTGCAACTGACTTGAGGCACGCAGGCAACGCCTGGGCGACTGGATCTAATGTGCTTGAAAAATAAGCACAGGGCTTGTATTGTCCTGCTTGATCTTGTGTGAGAACAGATAATGCTGTACCTTCGCGTTCAGTAACGAAAAGTGTGAAAGGCTTACTGTAGTTCGGTGTAGCTAGAACTGGAGCTTGACATAGGGCTTTCTTTAACTCGTTGAAACTAAGTGTATGTTCAGATGTCCAAGGGAGGACAGTCGATACGGCTGCCTCCTGTGTCGTTAACTGTATCAGTGGCTTAGCTAGAAATGCATACTGGGGAATCCATTGTCTACAATAAGAAGTAAGGCCGATAAAGGCACGTACCTCCTTCTGGGTTCTGGGCTGGGGAAGACTCGCTATTAACTGGATACGGTCGGGTGTCAACTGCCTACCCCTCTTGGACAGCAAGTGTCCTAAGTATACCACTTGCTGGACACAGAATTGAAGCTTCGAAGGTGACACCTTGTGCCCCATCTCAGCTAGAAAATACAGGACTGTAAGTGATGCTCGCTCGCAAGCACGTTCAGAACGGGCTGTGATCAGGAGATCATCGACATACTGGAGCAGGGCAGTGTCAGTTGGCATGTGAATGTTGTCTAGTTGTCTCTTGAGTGCTTGACTGTAAATACTAGGACTTTCTGTGAAACCTTGAGGAGCGCGTGTGAACATATAGCTCCTACCATTTAAACAAAATCCGAAAAGAAACTGGCTGTCTGGATGAATTGGAACACTGAAAAATGCATTCTTAAGGTCTATGACAGTGAAAAACATGGCTTCGGAATCAATTGCTGTTAACAGGGAAGAAATATCTGGGACAACTGGGTACTGAGGAACAATACATTTATTAAGCTCTCGTAAATCAATCACTAATCGATATACTGGGGGTGCATTTGGATCAGTACGTTTCATGACTGGAATGATCGGAGAATTACATACATTGGAGTCAGTTTCTACAACTACTCCTTGAGCCATGAGCTCGTCAATAATTTTGGATAAGGCTGCTACAGCCTCGGGTGGCAATCTGTACTGTCTGATCCGGGGTAACACTACACCTGGTTTGAGAGTCACACGATGGGGTGTGATTTGCATGTAACCTACATCAGTTGGACCTTGCGCCCATAAATGCTGCGGAACATTAGACAATCTTGAATCAAAATCTCGTAATACATAGTGACCCTTAAAGTCACGTAGGAACAATCGTATTCCCTCTGGGGAACAGCAAATAACTGCACCTAATTCTTTCAGTGTCTTAATGCCTAATAGGTTTTCTGGACATGACTTAGTAAGTAACAGATCAGTAGTACGGGACAATGGACCTACTTCTAGAGTAACTGGCTTTGATATCTCGTTAACTATTGGCTTTCCTGAAAATCCAAGGGAAACATTTCTTGAGCCTGAGAGCGGAGCCCCTGGAACTTCGGCATGACTAATTGTGGTCCTACTTGCCCCTGTATCGATCAAAAACTTTCTGTCTTTCCCTAATACTTGACTGTGAACATAGGGACCTTCTTGATCTACAGGTATCTCGATGAGAGGCAAGCCTACCTCCCTCTCTAGGCTGTTTCATGAATATGGCTGGTACTCTGGATACTCAGACTGTGCATACTGGTACATCTGCGATGTAACATGCTGTGTTGCAGCAATAGGCTGCGGTACTGGAACTGTCTGTTGTGCATTCTGTGGCTGAGGAATCTGTGAAACTTGTTCTTGTCTAGGCGGACGTGGTCTTTCTTTAGTCTTACCAGTAGCTATGTTGTGTTTCAGAACTGCACACTCATTTATAAAATGACCTGGCTGTTTACAATAATTGCAGTTCCCTTTAACGGGAGCTGCAGGATGACTGGCTTGATTCGGACCCCTCTTCTGACTGTCTTGAGGAACAGATTGTGCAACTAGCACTTTCATTTTCGTGTCTTTCATACGTTTTCTTTCGTGTTCTTGCTCTTCTCTGATTCTATTCTGGTGATACTGGAGCATCTGGAGCATCTGGGACGGAGTATTTGCTTGCCAGGTGCTTTCGACTTTCAAAACTCGATTTTTAATTTGTGGACTCGAATTCTCGACTAATTTGGTAACGAAAAGGTGAGGGTATGACTCACTACTTGTCTTGAGACCACTATTGATACTGAAACATTTCTCAAATCTAGAATAAAAATCACTAATATCTTCATCTTGTTTCTGTTTACAGGCTGAGATTGCATCCCAGTCTTCTTTTCTCGTTGTCAATAATCTGGGTAAAACTTGAATCAACAATTCTGGTAATTCTTTACATTTATCTCCAAGACCGGTACCTGGTACTCGTGCCTTGTCTTCAGCTTCTAGAGCTGCCCAATCGATCTTTTTCTCTCCCACCTCCCATTCTTTTTCCTTTAACTTTTCATACACCCCTGCGGGTAACAGGACCTTTAACATTTTAATGATATCTGGGTAAGTGTATTCTCCCATACGGAGCATGTCTTTTAATTCTCTATGGAACCCTGCTGGATCTTTGTCATGACAGGGAATTAATTTCTTCATTTCAAGAAGTTCCATCTTTGAAATCGGAGTGTATACAAACACTCGTTGCATTTCGCCACCCGCCCCTTGGACTGGGTGAACTTCTCGTAACGGATTCTGTCTGTCTATGTAAAACGGTTTACTTTCTGGGGGTGAGACATGAACAAAATGCGGGTTCAGAAACGTTCTATATTTGTGGCGCTGTTCTAGAATGACACTAATTAAATCGGTACCTAGACCTCTCCATCTATACTGGAGTAACTCGTTCAGGACATCGTGTAACGGGCCTGGATCAGAGTGCTGACCCTCATACAGAGTAATGAGGTACTGGATCATATACATTCCCACCAGTCGTTGCTCGGCTGGGGGCAATTTCAGAAACATTTGTGCCACTATTTCGTCTGGAAAAGTGGTAGAATCAGTAATCCATCGGACTGCTGATCGGGCTAGTTCTTGTTCATGCATAGTACTTAATTCGCTATAACCGATTCGTGATTTCAGAATGTGATCGGTAGCTTGAAATACTTGCTCTAGAGAACCTTGTTCTGGTGCTGGATGATGAAAAATAGACTTGTGTTCTAGACGTAAATGGCGATCTGGAAATCTAGATTTTCCTACATACGCTATTCTGGCGGAATTCTCGTCTTCCTCTTCAGGATCAGAGATGCTTTCTTTCTCGCTTACTTGTGCTGCTTTACGCTGTTCGTGTAACCTTATTATTTCTTTACGAATTTTCTTGTACATACTCTCCATGGCACCGATGGTCTTATGCTTACCCTCGGCTATATTATCACTCCACCTTGTCAGGATTCTCATTTCGGCGGAATCTTTAGACGAGTAATCTTGTTCTCTTATTAGACAATTGATCAGGAACTTTAATATCATGAGCTGGATCTCGGCTTTTCTTTGAGACATAATCTCGCCAATACTTTCTGGATCATCCCCTGTACGGATGAAACGATATATTCTGTCTAGATCTTCTTTCATATTCGGCAAGGTGACTAGATACTCGGTCACTCTCCTTACACGTAAGGAATATAAAACCATATTATACTCGCCTGGGACTGGATCATAGACACATTCGTTAAGGGCTTGCCTGATTTCTGTAACCGACTTATTACTTTTAGGAGTACGCTGTGATGCTTGAGCATGTAATTCGAGTGCTGATAAACGCTTGTGTGGCGGTGGGGTTTGAGGAGTAGCTCCTCCTGCGGCCCCTAGACTGGAGTCGTCTACTGAGGCTCTACGTCCTGGCAGAGTGGGAAATGGAACTGTAGGCTGGACCGGGGGTACCGTAACAGGTACTCCGGTGTCTGGAGGAGCGGGAAGTGCCTGATTTACAGGGACTGGCGGAGCGCGAACAGGATTTGCATATTCGGGGACTGTGTCGTCCAGATAGGACGAAATAAAAATATCAGCTGCGGTCGGTTTGTGACGTAGCTTGGTCGGAATTAATGGTGGCGGGAAATTACTAGATGCCTCTGGGGTCGCTTTTGGCAAGCCTTCGGCAAGGAGAGGATACATACCCTTAATGAGGGCATGCCTCTGTCTGTCTGACTGTTCGGCTTTGACTTGTTCACCTATCTCGATTAATTCTCTTTCTTGGGCTCGTTCTTGGGATTCTCTACTTAACTCTGACTTTCTGACTTCCTTTTCCGTTCTTCTATGAGCTTCCTTACGCCATAACTCGATGGCATCTTTCTGTGACTGTCTGGCTTTCTTTTTCCATAATGCTTCTTCTACTCGCATGATACATTCGGCATCCCATGTACCCGATACGGGCCATCTATACTTTTCTTCTAACTGTTTGGTATACTCTACCCATAGATCTAGATACATTATGGCGCTTATGCCATGTTTCTGATACATAAAGTGACCTGGACTGTCCCTAGGCGGGACAGGAACTGCTTCCTCTAATAAACCCTTTCTAGTTTTTAACTGACGTAACTTGGAAAAGAGCGGCATTCTAAACTTGAATCGGAACACAATACAATACACGAAAAACAATAACAATTGGGAAAACAATTCAGGCATACCACGACATTGGAAATATATTAAACAATATCATAACAGTTCGAACAGAATATTACCTGAAAATACTGAGAACAGAAATACAAGAATTTTCTCGAGAACGGAACAGACTAGAATTACTGGATGCACTGCTGTAACAGTACGGAACATACCGGTCCCATAAAGGAACGCATCAAGACCCGTATCCACCTAGGTGAACACTTCGTTTGTGGGCTTGGGTACCACCAACCCACGGACCAGGAGTCAATTTAGACTGACCCTGTCTAGATACTACCCCAGCAATGGTACTCACCGGGCAGCACGGAACGGAAAGCCTCGGACGGGACTGGACTGCTACGACGACGGACTTCGGACTTCGGACTTCAGTTACGGGTGGGCCTCCGGATACCTCGGACCTTGGACTCTCGGCTTGGGCTCTGGTCGGGACTCGCCGCGTTCCTCCACCGTCTCGTTCGGATGCTGGACCGCCTCCTCCGTCTCCTCCGTGGGCCTGAGGGATACTTGAAGCAGAAATATCTGCACTTGGCCGGTATGGTTCCGTCACGGCTGCAGAGGGTCAGGGGGTCGGCGTGGCTTCACCGACGCGTGGGGAAAGGGCAAGTCCCTGTTCGGGCGCCATTATGTGGTAAATAAATAAATAATACCCTATTTTTGACTAGACTTATAGCATAACAGATAGCTCAATAAATAAGAGTCAAGATTCGAGGTAGTAGGAGTTTCTGCAGGTTTATTACAGCATAAGGACAGGATCAGGACAACCTGCATAGGATGACCCAGCAGCTGCTGGGGCTTGGTCTGGGATGAGCGCGCTGACTTTTAATAACAATACATCAACTTATATACATAGCGCAAACACATAGCATTACATTGCAGTAGGCGTAGCAGTGGGTGGAGCAGAAGGCGTGACGCGTAGCAGTCGCGAGAGATAACAGTAAAAGTAGGTGTAACTAGGAGTATACATAGACATGTGATGCAAACGTAACAGAATATGTCATGAAATGGGGCGGAAACATAGGAGGGGGCTACCTAAGGAGCCGGGACCTCTAACCTAATGGTGCGCGAAAACTAGCAATGACGTGTTACTAGGAGAAGCTGGGGGCTATGAACTCTGTACTAGGAGCAGAGACTAGAGTCTGGAGGGTCGGAGCGACATGTACCTAAACCCTATCTGGTATCTGATGTTTAGGGAACATGTTGATATAAACTAGAAGTCATGAAGGGAAAGGCTAACTTGATTCTAAGGCTGGACCATGCATTATTCTACATGTAGTGCGTGATGAAGAATACTAAATGACCATTAAATACAGTATTTCTCTAACATGGAGACGAGAAGGCTAGACAATGACGGAAACTATTGATGCAGTTCAGTAACTTAGGAATGCAGAGAAGGAGGACTGAACTGATAGCTGGAACTATAACATACTTTTGGCAGACTCAGAGGCAGAGCCAAGCTGCACCGGGCTCTGCGAAGCAGGAAGTAAGTGAAAGGTCGAGGATACAGGTGGGGGCTATATCGCTCCTCAGCGAGGCTTCAGGAGACAGGAGCTGAATCTGTGGTCCGGGCCCTTTTGAGGCCTGGAAACGGGAACTTTACAATGGAATAACGTGCACACTGGGAAACGTGGCAACATTACTTTACATAGGCCTGATATTCGTAGTACTCACGAAGACTGGAAACTAGCATACTAAAGGTGGACACAACTGGAATTGCGTCATTAATCGGACATGGGGAATAACATATGCATATTGGTCATGCACACATAACATATGATGGATGAGGCGTAGGGACACAGAACATGGCAAAATTTACTTTTCCACAGATGACAGGTCTTGTTGTTCACGATGAGATGATTTGTGTGGCTTCAGGAGCAAGTTGATGTTCTTACTTGCTGTGTCCATTTTAATGGGCTTTCCATCTATCAGCTTTCCCAAACTTAACACAAGAATGAGCCATAGCAGGAGATAAAGTACACCTAACACAATCCAAAGTTCAACCCATGGTGAAACCGGATATCTATTTGTGAGCTCTTGACCAAGTTCCTTTACTTTTTCCTTGAAAGATTTCTTTGCTGGCGTAGTTTCAGGTTCACTTGGATCCTCAGAAAAGTTATCGAAGTTGATAAAATAGCCAGAGGCAGTTCTGTCAATTATTGGTATTGCATCCAGATTCTTTGAAATCGCTGGAGTTGCTTGTTCCCTTGACATGTTTGTATGGTCAGATGCTACATCATTGTAGACGGGAGTTTCTTGACGAACTGTTATTTGGGTTTCAAGAGGCACATGTTCCATGGCTTTGTTGCATAGTCCTTCTTTTCTCACTGCAGGTTTATCAAAGGTGATAAGTCTTTCAGTTTGAACCTCTTGGATAGTAGCAAGATTTGGTTGTCTGCTACATCTTGGGAGTCCACTGGGCCTACTACTTATTATCAGCCACATAGTGTGGTTTTACCAGGTCAATTGACACAGACCGGTTTTCCTTTTTTCCAGCAAGGGGCAGCAGTAGTACTATTCTTGATCCGTGGATTGCCAGTACAGGTACTGGTTTTCTGTAAGAAGGCCCAAATTCCTTCTTGTCCGTTATTTTCTCCCTGACCAGATCCCCAATCTTTGGAATCCAGACAGGTCTTTCTGGGACAGGTGGTTTTTCTTCAGTGGTCATTTGCTTTTCGCTGATATTGCTTAAACTTCTTCTTGTTTCAATTAGGTCCTGTAAAACAGCAAAACAATCTTTGATCTCAAAGGGTTTTTGTTCCACCACTGAAGTGTGATGATCAAGATCTTCGACCAACATTCTAGTACCAAAAAGGATTTCATATGGAGTGATTCCACCCAGAGAATTTCTTGGCAGGTTATGAAGACTACGTTGGACATTTATTAGATGTTTGACCCACCCATCACCCGAACCTAATACCCTAGCTGTTATAGATTGATTTATGTCACGTTTTTTTCTCTCCACAACCGAATTTCCCTCAGGATGGAATGGACTCGAAAATCGCAATGCAACGCCCAAACTGGCCATGGCCTCCTTGTAAGCCCTAGAGCTAAACGCAGGACCCTGTTCAGAATGTAGCGTGCCGATTGCGTATGTGCCGATAAAGACTCGCAAATCCTTTATAACAGTTTGAGCATAAGCTGAGCATCCACATCCAAATTAATCTTGAGCATGAATCCACTGGGAACATGATATATTTATAATTGCCGTCCCTTTGTAAGGGACCACAGTGGTCCAGGTAAACACACGCTAGTGGTTTATCTAAAATCAGAAGGGGTGTCTGCGCCAGCCGTTTCACTGTTGAAACTTTCATTTTCATATTTCACATTCTAAAACATACTTTCTGGTTTCTTTCCTCATGCGTGGCCACCAGTATTGTTGTTTTAATAACGAAACTGGGGCGGAAACACCTGGATGTGCAGAGGCAAGCCCTACATGTGCCTCTAAGATTAGCCCTAACCTATGCTCCATGTTTGGGATTACTCTGTCCCCCACTCCAGGGATTCGAGCAAAAGGAACATTATTCGCAGCAGTTATATATGAGTACTTGAGTGGAAAGCCCTTCAGTAGTGTTTTACCACTGTCTTTCATTGAAGCAGTGATCGCTTGCATTATTTTGCTGTCTATTTTCATCTTTGAACGAGTAATAGCAGCTACGGAAGCCGTTTGCACAGCTGCCTTCGCGACTTCATCAGCCAATGAATTTCCTTTAACATGAACGCCATCACGCTGATTACTCAGTGTATGAATCACGTGAGGTTTTTGTAGTTCTTTCTGAAAAAGAAATACTTGCTCCCAAAGCATTTTATGCTTGATTGTGCCACCTTTTGCGTCTTTAGAGCCATTTTGAACCCAGGTCTGCAGATATTCATTGTAAGACTGGACGCAGTAATACGAATCACACACTATGAATGTGGGGTATTCGCGATCGGTATTTTCAAGCACCATCTTGAATGCCTGCAGTTCAGCTCGCTGACCTGTACCATCTCCGAGAGATTGAGTTTTTGTGACCATAGGTCTGAATTTACCATCGTGCCAGCGACATTTAACAAACGCGCACGCAGCACTGTTAGCTTGTTTACCCCCAATTGCGGGCTGTGCTGATCCGTCTGTATATATTATACAGCCGTAATGTTCTAGAGGTAGAATTTCAGTAGGCAGAGAACATTCTTGTTCGTATTGGAGAAATTCTTGTGTCTTCAAGTAAGGGTCAAAAACGTATTCAACGTCTGTTGCAGCAAGAGAATTAACCTATTGTATCCATTTCGATTGTAAAGCTTTTGCTTTTGGAATGCTTGCCTTCGGTACTACCTCTAAGGCAGGTACAGGGGTAACGACTTTAATGCGTTTACCCTGTGCGAGGGCTCTCTCCTTAGCTACAGCAGTCTGAACCACTGTCAGAATTTTTTCTGTTGAAGTGAATTTCATTTCAGCTTGTGTGTACAAGTGTGACTTGTAAGCTATTGGTACCTTTTCACCTTAGTTAAAGGTTAGGTATGTGAATCCGCATCTCCCTGGGATGATTCGGATTACAAGGTTGCGTACATTGTCGCATGTTTGTAAGTGTGTTGTTGCCAACATGTCTGTTTGTACTGAACGCAAAATTTCTGTGTGTTTTTGAGTCCGATTAGTTGGTTTGAAATCAGGTTTGATTAGTTTGTAGAGAGGTTTAACCCTTTCTGCGTAATTCCGAATGTAAGTTCTTCCAAAGTTTAGGAATCCTAGAATTGACTGTAGGTCTTTCAGCGTTTTTGGAGTGTGGAGCAGCACACATTTTTCTAAAAAGTTTGCTGCCAGGCTTTTGCCTTCACTCGAAAGTTCGTATCCCAAGAATAGGACGTTGAGGTGGGCAATTCAGGACTTTTTAAAGTTGAATTTATATCCTTCAGAGGCGAATCCAAGCATTATGGTGTTCACCCTGTTCAAGTGCCTGTCCAAATCATCATCTGTAAGATAGATGTCATCGACATAAGATAATGCCTCATCATCATACGTTTGTAGTAACTCTGTTACTCTGGCTGAAAATAATCCTGGACTATTCTTTAATCCATGGGGGAGACAGCAAAATTGTCGCTGTGTCCCCATGATTGAGAAAGTGGTCAAGTACCTGCTTTCTGGTGCAATGTTTTGACACAAGAAACCGTTTGAAATGTCTAATGTTGCTTTGTATTTTTTGCGCACGCTGTTATTCATCAGTGCAGCAATGTGTGCATTTTGTACTGTAAAAGTTTTGCTACAAGAGCTTAAAAGTCTGTAGCCCAAAACTAGACGATATGTATTGTCTGGTTTAGAGACAGGAAACAAAGGATTGTTCATTGACTGGGTTCATTTTCAATCACACCTTGGTATTCAAGTTGATCTAAGATCACCCTGACTTGTTTTTTAGCTTCCTGTTTTACAAGATACTGCCTCTGAGTATTAGGTTGATTTTTTAACTGGATTTTATGGTGAGGAAAATTCTCATCCCATCCCACATGATTTTTATCATAAAGCTGGAGCCTGGGCCACAGCCCACTTTCTGGCATAGGTGTATTTTTTATGAATAGGAATATGATTAGAGAAGGCTGGCATAATGATTTCTTCGCCATGCGGTCACTCCCTGACAAATTCAGATGGCCAGTCTTTTTCAGTTAGAAGGCAGTCATAACCCTTAGATAGTTTTTCCCAAAAGAGTGCTGTTATTTTCCTAGTTATATCCTCCTCTATCCGGACCGTTACTTCATATAACTTATGGGGAACACTAACCCTGGTGTCGGCAGTTTCAACCTGAATGTATTCATTCAGATCCATGGTCTCTAGATGATCCTTCAGGATCCTGCGAGCTATGGGGACCTCTGCTGCGCTGCCCAGCATTGTCTGGGCCCACTCCCCGTTCTTGAGTTGTGTCCTCAAGATCATCGGCATTTCTGATTTTTAGACTTGCCACCTTCTTTTTGGTGAATCGGGTTTTCTTATTCTTCGGAACGTGTTGATCGTCTTTGGACTTCATGCGTTCTTCTTTTTGTTCTGATCGTCCTCTTCTTTTGGAATTCTGCAAGGAAGTCTGAAAGGTATGAGAGGATCATGTATCAGCATCTTGACATCTATCAGGTTTTCTTATATTATCCCTATTTCTAAGGTTATATCTCTTCTCAGAGGGCTCCTTCTGAGAACGCTTCTTTTTAGGAAGTGTCTGTTTAGTGTTCTCCCACTTCTTTTTAGGAGTAGTGAGATTATTTTTGATAACAACTTTTTCAGGATTTTCTGTTAGTTCGGGCTTTACAGGTTTCCCTCCCAAACTATCTCTACCTAGTTCTTCATAAGATTTTTCAATAATTCTGGCAAGTTCATATGGTTACTCAGTAATATCTGTTTCTTTTAGCTTTTGGCGGATCGCCACAGATGCTTCTTCACTGTTAATGTTGGCAAGGTCCTGCATGAACTGCACTTTTTGGCTGGAGGCCTCACAGCCTTGCCGATGTTGTGCGCCTCGTACCAGGCCCTCCCCCAATACCACCTTCACGTTTATTCGCCTAAACTGTAGATCCTTAGCCAAACATAAACGCGAGATTTTAGATCTTCTTGTGGACTAGCGACCCAATGCCCTGTTTCTTACCAAAAGATGGCTTCATGACAGCTCTGGTCGCGACATTGCGGAAGCCTTGCCTGCTAGTTATACTATTTTAAGGTGCGACAGGCCCAATAGAATCGGAGGAGGCATTGCGATAATAGATAAGAATAATGTTCAATGCTTGCTCGAGTCTATCAATCTTAAAGCTTGCGAAGCAGCGCACTTTAAACTCGCTCTTCATCGCAAGTATACTCTTAGGGGACTTTTAGTTTACCGACCCCCCTGGTCCCGCAAATGCCTGGGCTTCACAGCTTTCAGACTACATTGCCACCAGACAATTGCACTCTAGTAATTTTCTGATTTTAGGGGATCTGAATATCCATTTGGATGACCTGAATAATAGTGCGAGCCTGAATTTATTCTCCGACCTAGCAGCTATGAACATTGTATTAAACAACTGTGGTCCAACACACAAGGGTGGCCACCTGTTGGACCCAATTTTCTCCAACCTTCCTCATATTTGTCCAGCACTACCCGTTCATTGGTCTGACCACTTGTTGGTTTGCTTCAATCTTTCCCTTACGGATAGCTTGGTCCAGCTTAAAATTCCTCAGACCATCATCAAAAGGGACTGGAAAAAGCTTGACATTGCTTCTCTTAAACATTCTTTAAACTATCATCTTCCGTTTGATCTTAATAAGCTGGAGGCAGCGGCGGCGAGAACCAAATCCTGGCTCTTAGAAGCCATCAACAGCTGTCTTCCCCCGTCCCACAAGAAACTGGTCATTCATAAAACACCGGCCCCGTGGTCCAATGAACGACTAAAAACAGACAAATCCTATTGTAAAAAACTTGAAAGGACCTGGAGAAAGGACTACTCTCCTGTGGCTGGTCTTGATTACAAACAAGAGTTAAAGCGCTATCACAAAGCATGTGCCCTAATGAGGGCCAACTATGTCGCTAAAACCATCAATGATGCAGCAAATAAATCCAAAGTGCTTTTTGGACTAGTGAAGGATCTTGCTGGATCTAATACAGTGTCCAAACCTCCGCCCCTAAATAGTATACAGTGTGACGAACTTGCTTAGTTCTTTACTACTAAAATTGAGAAGATTTATAAAGACATATCCGATCAAAACGGTGGGAGCTTTTCCCCCTCAGCGGCAATTAGCCCGAGCAATATTAGCAACCCGCCCACTTTCACACATGCTCCCCTTCTTAGATGGCCTGACCTTCATCCAACTGCCTTCTTGGAGCATCTGTCTAAAATAAAATCCGGCTCACCCACGGACCCTCTCCCCATCCCCATTCTCAGATTATTGGATGAGTCACAGCTAGCCATCATCTGCTCCACACTCAAGCTTTCATTGCTTCATGTCGATGTTCCAGTCTGTTGGAAACATGCAATGGTGTCTCCCCTGTTGAAGAAACCTACGGCTGATCCTAAGGTCCTCTCCAACTTTCATCCGATCTCACTGTTACCAGCTTTTTCCAAGGTCATGGAAAGGCATATTTACCATCATTTAGCCCAATTCATTGCTACCAATGATCTATTGCATCATTCTCAGTCTGGGTTTCTCCCGGGTTTCTCGACGGAGACAATGCTCCTGGGTGTCACCGAGAACCTTCGACTCATGCTGGATAGAGGTGACACAGCCGCATTGATCCTTCTTGATCTCAGTCCGGCTTTCGACACTATCTCCCTTAACATCCTCCTCAGATCTCTGGCTGCCGTGGGTATTGGCGGAAATGCTCTTAAATGGTTGCCATCTTTTTTAACTGATCGGACCTCTCAAATCTTCTCTCAGTCCTCAACATCTAAAACATACTTATCACCTCACAGTGTGCCCCAGGGCTCGATTCTAAGCCCTCTCCTCTTCAATCTGTATGTCACTCCCTTGGCTCATATTACCGATCGTGCAGGGCTCACGCTGTTCTCATATGCGGATGACTCACAGATCATTTTCTCCCTATCACAATCTGATCAAGCCTCCACCTCCCTCCTTCAGTCGGGTCTTAGGGAAATAGCCATCTGGATGAACCATAACCTGCTTAAGCTGAATGGAGGGAAGACAGAGGTTTTGATCCTTGGAGTTCTAAGCATTGGCCAGCTGGAATGGGCCCCATTCCATCTCCATCTGAGCATGTTCGCAACCTGGGAGTGACCATAGACAATGAGTTAACTATGCAAGCCCAAGTGAAGAAAGTGGCGGCCACATGCTTCACTATTCTGTGCTGGCTGAAGAAGATACTTTGGATGTTGCCTGGGGACACCCAGAGGTCTGTGGTCAATGCCTTGGTGACCTCCCGCTGGATTACGGTAGCGTACTCTACCTGGGGGCTACCAAGGCAGTTACTCGGCACCTCCAAATGGTCCAGTATACCGCGGCACGTCTACTTTGCGGCTGTGAAAGAGACGAACATATCTCAGGACGCCTCAGGGATCTTCACTGGCTCAGAGTGGAGAACCGTGTGAAGTTTAAAGCCCTGAGTCTTATGCACAAAATCAAAACAGGGAAAGCTCCCAGATACTTGCAAACCCTGGTAAAAATGTATTCTTCTACACGTACACTTCGTTCCTCCTCACAAGCTCTTTTCTGTGTGCCAAAGTACCGATTCTCAAGAATAGGCGGCAGGTCCTTTTCCTTCTTGGGTCCTAGACTCTGGAACTCCCTTCCCATTGACGTACGCTCTGAAAGTTGTTACGGTCGTTTCCGTAAAGCCAACAAAACCAGGCTGTTTAATCAGTAACCCTTGGCTTTCTGTGTCTTGTGGCTCTTGTTTCAGCTAGCGCCGGGAAACCCTTCTTCGGTAGCTGTTGAGCTCTATAAACGTAATAAATAAAAATAATAGTATAGCCAAGACCTGTTTGAAATCTTTCAGTAATTTCATACCAAGATTTAAGGCCGGTTCGCGACCGTATTCATTTAGGATCTGTCTTAGGTCTGGTATTACTGCCATAGACGAGACACCATGTGTTTTTGTGTAGATTGAAGCAAAGACTGTGCCCCAAGTGTCACAGTCCTCTATGTCTGGGGCATCCCCATTGGTAGACAGATTGTTAGAATCCTGTGTTTCTCATGAGGTGTACTATCGGGAAATACTGCGTCTCTTTGAGTAATTTTCTGGGCAAACCAGAATGGAATTTGTTTTTGCGGCAACTTACCAATTACTGAGTGTATAGTCTGTGGTGTGATTTTGTTTGTGTTCCCCTGATGAGGGGTGTGCTGTGGAATTCTTACAGCTGGTTGGACTGTTAAAGTCCGTATGACATATTGTACCAATTGTCTATGTATTTTAATTAATTGTTTTAGCTGAGCTAACAGTTCTACATCTGTCATTCTTTCGATGTTAGGATGTGGTGTATAGCTGGCTACTACTGGCCATGTAGCTCCTGGTCCACCTAGTGTGATTTTGATGATGTAGGGCACCATTTAACCAGAGCTGATGCTCTTGGTAATTTTAGTGGAATTTCAACGACCTCGAAAGGAGCGTATTCCGCTGGATGTTCCTCCACTTTATAGTAGTGGAACTCATGTGTTACTGGATTTGCTTGCGGAAAGACAATCCATGAATAGAATTGTTATATCTTATGTTCATTTATTATGCTGTTATGTTATATCTTATGTTCATTCATTATTCTGTTATATTTCATTTAATGTACCTTTAACAGTGTCATGTTAGTATTGCATATTTCAATTGCATGTGCTTAGCAGTTTAGAATGTTAGACTTTGGCTGGTCAGTCTAAGCTGGAGCTGATAGAAGAAACTAAGCATGGGCGGATTTTGCGAATTGGCAATCAGCGAAATTGCGTATTTACGGATTCGCAATCCGCAAAATCCGCGAACTCTCGTGAATTTTGCGGATTCCTTTTTTTTTGTGTTCGCAAGTGTTTCTGCCATTTCTGCCATTTCGCAAGGGTTTTTTACCAGTTCGCGAACTTACTTGTCGGGTAGCAACGGTCACGACCATGTTGTTTCTACATCTGGTTCATCACAGCACCCTCTGTTTCACCCATGCCACCCTCTGGCTTACCCATGCCACCCTCTGTTTCATCACTGTAGATTATGGGGGGAAAAGCACACCAGCCCTGCCTCAACTGACATGAATGAATTAGGGGCTGATTGATTAATGTGTCACTGAATTTGAAATTCCAGTCTGGCACCTGCTTCCTTATCTGTAATTGCTTTCTGTTGCAGTGTAATTTTTTTTAGCAGGACCTTTGTGGCATACTTGTAGCTATTCTCTGAGCCTGCTGTGAGGGTCAGAGCAGGGTCATAGAATAGTTGCAAGTAGGCAACTGAACTCTGAAGGGGCCCCTCAGGAAGCACTACAGGGAATGGTTACTAATGATAAGATTGAACTTTTGCACCTGCTGAGTGCTTTCAGTTTTGCAAAAATCCAAATATCCAGCAGCATCCACAAAAAGTAATCCTTCCAGGTCAAGATCCAAATCAAAGTGAACAGCACATGAAGAAAGCACTGGGAGGAGCCTGCTGGACAGGAACAGGAAGTTGGAGACTGTGGGGCACTTCCTTCCTCCCACCCCCCACCCCAAAATGGACTCCTTGCAAAAAAAAGTGCAGGCAAATGTCAACCTGAGGAGTTATTCTGTTAAAAATCATAATTTTCAACGTTTATGCTGCCTGCTGGTAGATTTCTATCTACGTATTCGCAAGTGTTTACTCCCACGATGCGTGATCACGGGCCTTTATGATGTACTCGCGTTGCCAAACTCTTGCTGTGCAAGGTGGCAAGCCGCGATGACGTCGACAAACTCCCACGGGATCCCGCAGCAAGATCCAAAATGGCGCAGCACACGCAAACATGGAGAAAAACAACTCTGCAAACGCTGAATGACGGTAAGTGAACGCTGCGCGCCGCAAAATTGTATAGTATCCTAGTTGGCAAGTGCGACCAAGCAAAAAATCCGCTTCGCGCGGATTTGCAAATTTTCGGCAAGTTTGCGAGAGTTCGCGGATTGCTAATTTGCCGAAAATCCGCAAGCGGAACGGATGTTACGCCCATGCTTAGAAGAAACACTCTGTTTGGATCTGAGTGCTGCACTTGTATAAGAATAAATATTATTCTTATTTTATACTTCTCATTTCTTCATTGGATGCAACATAAATGTGGCAACGAGGATGGGATCCGAACCCACGCGTGCAAAGCACAATGGATTAGCTGCACTTGTGTAAGAATAAATCTTATTCAGGGAAAAATTTCAAAGCAGATTTTTTTATCTAGGTGTCCCTTACAAGATTCTGAGTATGATACGGTGCTTGATGACAAAGACGTTGTGATTAATCTGGTTGAGGGTTTGAGATTAATGGAGAGTATTTTCTCAATCTGATTGGGTAAAAGCCTCGACGGAAGATTATTCTCAAGAATTTCTTAGACGATACATATCTGTGGGATGGCCAAGAGAAAATCAACTTGATAAAAATGTACTTCCTTTTTCTAAAGTTTAGGAGGAGTAAAGTCTCGAACATTATTTTGTTTTGAGAGGTTCCCTACTGATTCCTCCAACTTCAATTAGAGATAAAATTGTTGCACTAGCTCACACAGGTTATGGGGGTATCACCAGTACAAAAAAAGGGATTGAGGTTACACTACTGGTGGCCTGGAATGGATATCTGTGTGGAGACTTTATTGAACAACTGTGCTGAGTGTACTCATGCTGAAAAGTCTTTACACACATCTAATTCTCCTTTATCTCCAGTCATTTTTCCAAACAATCCTTGGGAGAAGCTAGGGATTGATTTTTTAGGTCCAGTGGGCGGTTTAAATCAAGGTTTCAGATTTATTTTGACAATTGTTAATTATCACTCAAAATGGTTGTCTTTCAAATTTATGAAGTATGCCAATACTGAAAATGTTATTAAATTTCTGAAAGAACTGTTCAGATCTGAAGGGGTTCCTGCATATTTGGTTTCGGATAATGGTGTGCAATTTATTTCACACGATATGAGAGATTTTTTGAGTGTTCTTGGAATAAAACATTTAACTACAGCACTTTACAGCCCACAGGGAAATGGTTTAGTAGAAAGAGTGAACCGTGTTGTGAAAGATTCTGTCCAATTAGCCATTTCTTCAGGTCTGTTAGTACAAGAAGTAGTAAGTGACAGAATTTGGTCGTACAATAACACTCCCCATTCCACAACTGGTGTCACTCCATTTGCCATGTTGCGTGGAAAGGAGTCATTTAATGAACTTTTTCCAGAATGGGTTGTGGGCAAAACTCACTTTGGTAAAAATGCACCCGATTTGGATATTGTCAAAATGAAAGTAAAAAGTTCTCAAATTAAGTCAAAATCTAGATATGATGAGAATAAACATGTAAAAAATCAAGAATTTAGAGTAGGTGACAAAGTCAGAATTAAAAGACCTTTTAAAGTTAAGGGGTCTAGATTTTATTCGAAAACTACCATTGTTAAAGTAGGGAAACATTCGGTCATGGTAGTTGGTGGTAAATGGTGGAGTAACAGAAATGTTGCTAGAGTGAGAAATTCAATAGAAGCAGATTTTATGGCACGGTCTGATGATTCCTTGTATAGTCCATCCAGTCACACAATCTGTGAGTCGTCATGAGGCAGTGACTTGTCTGTTCTTAGAGACGTTTCACAAGACAGTGATCTAAACGTCTCACAATATTCTGTATCAACTTCTGATGCACATGTTGAGAATGTTTCACAGAATTTGGTGTCAACTTCTGATGCACATATTGAGAATGATTTCATTGTTTCTCCAGATATGTGTAGTTCTTCTTTTAGAACTAGTTCTAGGTTGAAGTCTACACCTAAGTATTTGGAGGATTATGAAACTTGAATTTGTTTAGATATTGTAGGAGAGGATGTGTGTTCTATCTTATGTTCATTTATTATCATGTTATGTTATATCTTAATATCTTATGTTCATTCATTCATGTTCATTCATTATTCTGTTATATTTCATTTAATGTACCTTTAACAGTGTCATGTTAGTATTGCATCTTTCAATTGAATGTGCTTAGCAGTTTAGAATGTTAGGCTTTGACTGGTCAGTCTAAGCTGGAGCAGATAGAAGAAACACTCTGTTTGGATCTGAGTGCTGCACTTGTATAAGAATAAATAATATTCTTATTTTATACTTCTCATTTCTTCATTGGATGCAACAAGAATACCTCTGTCTGCAGATATTCATGTGCCTCTATCACAAATATTACTTTACCACCTCTTGATGATACTCTATTATTTATGAGTTTGTAAGTTATAATTTTCCTTACATTTGCCGGGATTTGTTGGAGACCTGCCTCGTCTAGGTTTTGTGCAAGTGCTGCTGTTGCAGCTCTAGCTAACTCTTTGTCACCCTCCGTCATTTTTTATGAAGGTTTGCAGAGCAAGTTTCAAGGAAATATAGATAAGGTGCACAATATTTTGGAACACTGTATCCTTCAACGTTGAACAAAACCAAAAACTAATAAATAGGATTTTTCCTCCTACTCAGTTTGAGGCGGATATTTTATCCTTAACTCACTCCAGACATCTATTGGAGTATTTTAGGGGAAAAAGGGGTCTCTGTGAAAAGCACGACTGAGTTACTTTAGTATCTAGCATTAAATTAGTGCCTTACCAAACGTTGGGCGCCATGTAGTGTAGTTCCTATATTCCTAATAGGCTCTGCGCATTTGAATAATATATCCTGTAGATTAGACGTAGGACTGAGGTCGAGTAGGTCTCTACCGAATATACTAAACTTAATTGTGTGTGCCAGCTAACTCACAGGTCACTAGAAACTTTCTCAAATTCACAAGAAGATATTAGTCTCTGACATCCGCATAAACATGACAACTTTGTTTCCCCAAGATAAAACGATCTTCAGAGTCGTGGAAACAATAGATAGATATTTCACTCAGTCAATCGTGCATGCTTCGTTTCACGAGAGGTGCAGAGAAATAGATAGTCGGACGTTTTCAATAAAAAGATTTATCGTAACACAGTTTGTAAAATATAATGCTTACAGTATAAATAGTAGAATAAAATAATACTGTAAGAGCATCGTATGGTTCTTAAACCATAGATAAATAGATACATAAATAACAGAGGCTAAAAGTACTCAACTTGTGCTTCTAAAATATGCCTACCCCGGTGTACCTAACCTAAGCTTAGTACAAGGGAGGAAGTAAGTGAGGTGTAGCATAAATGTAGTATTCTTTTTCCAAGAATCTGCCCAAGATTTCTCAAAGAGTCTAATCAGCTCCGTACCTTAGTTTAGAATGGAGAAGGCTGGTCTCGGGACTTGAATTCCAGGCAACCCGCAAGGGTAGCTTGGAAACACTGGAGCTGGTTTTCTCGGCAGGAGAAAAGACAGCGTCTCTCTCAGTGCATCTGCTGGAGGGTCGGCTTCCTTCGGCACTTGCTGTAGCAGGCTGCGTCGGGCAAGTAGATAGTCGAACTGCTCCAAACCACCGTGTGTTTGCTTGGGCAAGTGCGGGCATATTTATACCTTGAAGGTGCCTGGTTTGACGTATGGTTGGATATAATAACGTCATCAAAGAGTCTCAGTTCTTTGAATGCTCCATGAGTTCTTGGATAAATCAGTGCTCAAGCAAGAGGAAGTCCCTGACTGCTGAAGGCGGGTTTTTCCAAGAAATCGTTGTGGATTTTCGGAAGTAGTGGAAGTAGCCCTGCCGTATTTGGACTGCATGAGCTGTGCCTAAATATGGTTATGATTTCTATGCCTACATAAGGATATGGTGATCTATACCTATATAAGAGCATGAGACGGGAAACTTACAATAGGGCCCTAAAATAATACATAACAACCCCAGTTGTGTATTGGAGACAGGTTGCAAGTCACACAGAGTAGAAAGAGCAGAGAAATGTCCACGTTCTAACAGTGGAATTTCTGATGTAGTAATGTTTATTCCAACCTGACCATTAAGTAGTATTTATCTTTACTATTTCAAGGATATGACCCTGGGAGTTGTGTGCATAGCGGGGCTACTTGGAGTGCCGCGGAGTTGGCAACAAACTCTGTGGAACTCGTGTAGCTCCACTACCCTGCCCGCCTCCACCGCCTATTAAGATATACCTTAAGAGTACATTAAAAGAATTAAAAACCACGTATCTTAACTGCAGCATCCCTGGGCTGCTCAGCTTCCTCCACATTTGTATACAGCTTAAGAAAACTGTGCATGCGCGCAAGTCTGCGCATGCGCATTTCTCGCAAAGAAAGTATTGGTATTTTCCCTATTTTCACGTGGACCTTTGTCTGCACTGCTGGTGTCTCTTTATTAAGCATGGGCGGATTTTGCGGATCCACGATTCGCAGATTCAACGGATTCACGGATCGTGGATCCGCAAAATCCGCGGATTCAGCGGATTTGCGGATTTGGGGGCGGGGCTTCCTCGAGCGTGTGGGCGGGGCCAAACGGACGGGGCTTCCACGCGAGCGCACATGCCTCTTGTGTGTCTAAAGGTCAGAGACCGATCAGAGCAGCAGATTAAGAGACAGAAGCCCCTGGTCACAGGAACAGCACGGGGGTTGCGCTCGTAAAAGTCAAAGATGCCCAGCCTCCCAACGCTCACGTTTTTTTTTGGGCTGCTGAATGAGTCACTGCATTTGCGCTTCAACTAGTTCCAGCGACCAAGTGTGTGTCACTATGCAATCGCGCCGAAGTGCGCAGGGGTCCCTTGAGTGAAATGTCCATCATAGTGGGTAAATGGCGGGAAGACGGTGCACACCTCGAGTGTGTGGGCGGGGCCAAACGGACGGGGCGTCCATGCGAGCATGCCTCTTGTGTGTATAAAAGGTCAGAGACCGATCAGAGCAGCAGATTAATTTTTGGGCTGATGAATGAGTCACTGAATTTAAGCTTCAACTAGGGCACATGCTTTATTGATATTTGCAAGTGTTTCCTGTTGAGGTTTATTTTTTTGTGCCAGGACCGTCGTGCCCGAATGAACCCTGCCCTTCATATTTATTCAAGAAGACACCACTGTTGAAATAATTTACGATGGCGCCGGCAAGCTGCCAGCGCCATCCTGCAAAAGTTACTTAATTAGCTTCAACAGGAAGCTCCAACTGCTAAAATAAAGCAGGCGCTCGAGCCCCTGCTGTATCTTATCTGTTAGAGCTTCCTGTTGAAGCTAATTAAGTAACTATTGCAGGATGGCGCTGGCAGCTTGCCGGCGCCATCGTTAATTAGGCGCGCTTGAACTTTTGACCGCAAAATCCGCTCCGATCGCGGATTGCGGATTTTCGGCAAATCCGCGAGAGTTCGCGGATCGCGGATTTGCCGAAAATCCGGAAAATCCGCGATCGGAGCGGATTTTGCGCTCATGCTTACTCTTTATCACCTAAGCCTGTAATTCTGAAATACTGTCTTTTAAATTTTCTGGGATTTCCATATTTCAATGTGGCCTCGGCTCCGATATCTACAAGGGACCAAGACCATCATTATTTCTTTAGTTGGAGGTTCAATTTCTTGATATATGTTGATGGTGATAGTCGATGGTCATGGGATGGAATGTAGTATAAGAACCACTGTTGTGATTGAGCACCCTGTGATGACTGTCGACTACCACCATCTTAGACTGACTTTAGTGTTTTTTATGTCATCCTTGCCTTAATGTAGGACAGGTTTGTATCAGTGGGAGCCGTCACGAAGTAGAACAGTACATTTTATCATGAGTTCTTGCTATTGGCTTTGACATGGCCTCATGTTATCTTGCTCTTTGACTTTACTTTGCTTTACGGCAGTTCTTACTATTGGCTTTGTCATGGCCTCATGTGACCTTGCTTCCTAACTCTACCTTGCTTTAAGCTTCTCTGTATGCATGACAGTGTTTGCATAACTGACTCCATTTTCATAATTGACGCCATGCTCTGTGCTCGCATGTAGCTGTAAGGTGGGGAGGGCATGTTTTTGTGCTCCTCGCTTGTTTTTCGCTCCTCACCGACCAGAGTGAACTCGATATTATCTGTTGAATGTGCAACTCTGCCTCGAAGTCAAAATACACAGGCTTTGCTAGCACCTGTCTTGACCATGACGCAGACTGGTACCAGCCAGCTTGTTTTTTTCCAATGAGAAAGGGGCAGGGTTTTCTAGAAGCTTCGTATCACGTTGAATAATGGTATTAAAGCTGGGAGCTTTCGTGGGCCAGATGGAAGTTCATTACAGAATAGACGCTTTGCTGTGGATTGGTGCGGGAACTTGGGTCCCGACCGAACTCCTTCATGGGCTGGTGTAAAGGACTTCCTACAGCTAGAGTTGGCAAGGATGTTGCAAAATCAGTCAGTGAGGTGTTCCTCACCACACTTTCTCTTTCTCCCTCTTGTATATATTCTCTATTCTTTGCTACCTGTGTAAATATTGCCTTCTATTCCAATCGATTATTTTAATTACCTACTTGATTTGTGGGAGTCTGCCATGATTGATATATGTGGCCTGCCTTTTGAAGCATTGCATTAATAGATGTATATGTGTTATATTCAATACATTGGATTTGTTTTCTTACCTCACCATAAGGGAGTGTTGGGTCTTAACTCATCTTAAGGGAGTGTTGGGGTTAGGGTGTGTTCTTTTTGCGAAAAGCACATTTATTACAGTCATATATCCACAAACCACTCACACATTCATACAACCACTCAGATAGCCACTCACAAAACCATAAAGCCACTGGCATAACCACTCACACACCCATAAACCTAGTCAGACATCCACTCACTCACCCATATAGACACTCATTCACAAGCATCACACCAGTCTGCTATCTATGAATGTTTTGTAACATACACAACCTTAGTACAGCACTAACCCTCATGCCACATACATGCCCTCAACAGACACTACATGAACCATCTCATACATCATGTACTGTACCGAATGCAAGAGGAACGCATACATATATTTCATCAATTTCTTTCTCAGGTGATGCTTGTTATGCACTCTCACCTCATCTCCTCACACCATACAGACATGCAGCAAATGTACCTCAGAGTAGGTACAATAGGGCACATATATGTATTCGCGCCATCATAGAGTATACTTTTGGTCTCCTGAAGTTGCAATTGAGATGTACTGACCATACAGGAGGGATGATGCTGTACTCTCCAGAAGTTGTGTGCAAGATCATAGTAGCCTGTTGTGTCTGGCACAACATACCCTTATGTCACGGCTTACACATACTTCTGGACCCTCAGCTAGGTCTGATTCTGGGCAACTGTGCCGTTGCACAGAACAGAGGGCTGGTTATGCGAGTCAGTGACCAGCTGGTTGACACTTTTTTCTCCTGATCTCCCTGTTGTGTCTCAGTCAACATTTGGCATGCAGTCTGTTGTCAATGATGATTGGTGGACATTTAACACTCTGTCCAGAAACTCCATTCTGAGACTACTTTGCAATCCATACATAATGTCTGTAAACAACAGCTGTTGACAAGAACCAAAAGACTTGTCATGCAATACGCTAAGTGCACATGTCAGTGACTAGTCTGAACAATGTCTATAATGATTCCATTACCTTAGGGGATTAAATGTCTGTGCATCAGTGAGTACTCCGTGGACAGTTTGAAAAAGGTGGCCTGATTTGCAAAGGGCCACTGCTCTTGGTGCAGAGCTGCCATTGTTCTGGTGAATTCTCCTTTTTCAGGGTATAATTTCTACAATGTGTCATCACATTGCACAATGTCCGTCCCAAATACAGATATTCCACCACAACTGGAGGGCCTCTGCCATGAGGGCAGACGCCCTTTGTAAAGAAGGCACCATCTATATCTCTGTCCTGCAACTCATGTATGGGCCAAAATCACAAGGAGTTCCTTCACTCAGAGTAGTTATACTGATGAATCTGCCCTGACTTGATATATTTCCTCACGACTGACTGACTGAGGTGGCTCCACCACTAGCATGAAGGCCGTTTCTGAATCAGGCCCTACGTGTCTCGGAATAGACAGCTCTCTCTGACACAAAAGTAGCGGAACACAACAGACAACTTTGATGGACCTGGAATTAGTGAGCTGCATGTATCAAGATGCAAAGGGGCAAACTGTGTTTGGATGTGATGTAGTGTGTACCCAAACCCTCTTCCCTCCCCAAATTGGAGTTCAAGCCCTTTTTAAATATTTGCAGCTCACTTTCTGCATATAACCTTTATGTTCTGGCCGGTTTTCAGAATCTCCTCCACATGTGTGCAAATCCCCACACCTGCAGCGGAGACTCCGCGTCTGGAGCAGAGACTCTGAAGTCAGGCTGGAACCCAAAAATAACATAGAGGATATCACAAAAAGAAAATTCTGAGCCATCCTCATCAGCTATGAATATCCTCTGCCACCCTGCTGCACTGTGCACCTAATCTGTCCCCTACATGGCTGAGGGACTAAATGACAAAGCATCCCCTTTCTCTGAGTCTGAATAGAACATCTTAGTAAAGGGGGTGCTTTTAGGTGCTCTCAGCTTTATGGGGACACTGAGGATCAGCTGCGTGTCAAAATGTGAAAAAGCGCTGGGAGGACCTGCAACGATGGGCCTGTATTAAAGCCCAGGAACTATTGGGCGTATCCCATGTTGCTGTGTGTTCCTCGATTACTACATCAACTACATACATTTCTGCCTTCTATTTCAGTGGAGCCTGCTGGCCAAAGGACATCAACCCAGGGCCATGGGCTGGCAAGTGGAACCTCAGCTCGGAGGCAAGTAAGACGGCCAAGGCAGGGTAAATGCAACCACCCAGACCAATCCAACAATACCATCAGGCAGGGTTGAGGCTGAGGCTGTGGACATTGAAGGGGGGACATTGAGGGTGGGGAAGATATTGGGTCTCCCCCTGGACCAGAGGAGCAGGAATCAATCAATCAATCAATCAGCGGTTTGTTAAAGCGCGACTACTCACCCGTAAGGGTCTCAAGGCGCTAGGGGTGGGGGGGTGCAGGTTTGAGGTGGGGTTCCCAGGACAGGTGCCATTTCCATCTGTACCTGTCACTGGTCCCATTTCCATCTGTGTCTGTCACTGAACCCCCCTAACTCTGAGGCATCCATTGCATCTGGGCCTCCATCTGCACCCTCTGCCACTATTCCCTCTCCATGTGCCTGCCCAGAAGAGCTGAGGCAAGCACCTGCCCCCGACACCCTACATCCCTCTTGTTCAACCAAGACCGCTCCATGTACTCCAAACCTCATGCAGCATCCAAGGAACTGGTGATGGTATCTGAGGTGGAGGGAAATGTGGCCTCTCAGATCTTACAGGCGATTCGAGATAAACTCCGTGTGCTCCCAGAGGCACAGTCCTCTTGGAGTTTACAGGAGATCCGTGAGGGACTGAGAGGCACAATCCCATGATATGACTCACCTCAGTGCCACCATTTCTTCCTTGGTGGCAGCCCTATGGTCTATGTTGCACCAGCACCATCTCCTGGAATTATTTCTGCTTGTGTATCTACCCTCTCTGTTTCACCTGCAACCCTTTGTACGCCTCATGTTGCCTACTCCTGTGGGGTGTCTGGACCTGCACTGGGCAGAGAAGAGGAGTCCATTGGTGCAGAGGACTTGAATACTATTGTGATGGACAATGAGGATGACCAGTGATTGGACTAGAAACTTTTTTTCTACCTCTTGTACTGAGCCTGGTTCCCTTGATGCTTACTGTTGCATTCTATTTATTTTGCCCACCCCCTCCAAGTCCCTTTGCGCAATTTGACTTAAGATCCTATTTAATTTCCTTTCTCTCTTCCCAATAGACAGTGATTTTTGTTTTTCTTTTTGCTATATCCTCATGCAAGATTTCAAAAATAGACATCTATGTGTTGTGTGTTTCATAGATTTGTTGGATTAGAACTATTGACGTTACATTGGTAGGTGTTTAGATATTCTTTCAACATGATACCTTTGTACATAGATGGTTCTACTACTATGCATATCTTATACACTATTAGCAAACCATATGTGACCTACCACCAGATCAACCAAATGACTATCATCAAGTAGGACGCAACTCATTTGAATTGTAAAAGATATCTTTTATTTCCAAAGTGTCTTGAACACATATATTACAGTGATCATCAACATCACAAATGTGGTGGTGAGAATCTCTGTGAGTACGTGTACTTACGGTATGAATGCTGATGTGAGGGTGGGTCAGGTGCATCTTCCTGTACAGGTAGAGGAAGTGCTGGACAGGGGCTGATGGTGGCTGCACAGGTGGGGGAGGTGCCTGGACAGTGGGCGATTGGGCTGTACAGATGGAGGAGGTGCCTGGATAAGGGGATGATCATGGCTGTGCCGTGGAGGACATGTGCATGGCTGTTGGTATCTGTGAAGATTGATTGGGGCCTGCACAGGTTGTGGTACAGGTTGGTGGGTGTGATGTGCTGTAGGTAGATGTGATATACTGAAGGAAAACTTTGGATCAGTTTAAGCATGCCCTCCATCATCTTCATGCCCAAGTCATGGTGTCTTGTACTCTCTTCCATGTGGATGGAAATGATATCATTAACCTTCGTGGACATGTCTTGCCAAGATCTACAATCCTGTCTAACAACTGGGTCAGTCTTTCCAATACTGGTGGTATTTGACACGTCCTGCAGTGCACCTGACATGTCCGGCAGAGTAGCCCCTATGGCACAAATGTCCAGTGTGCTGTTGGAAGAAATCATCCTCCCACTGGCCACAATGGCCATCTGCTAGCCCACTCCGCATGGAACTGCCATGGATACGACCATCAGGTCCACCAGCTGGTTCAGGGGTTAACAGGTGGCAGGCTGTGGGTAGGAGATTGGTGCCCAGGAGAACCTCCACCTTACCAGGTATAGTAAATCCTTCAGATGGTATAGAGAATGCATGGGATACAGTGTAATGAGAGGAGTGTGTAGAGGAATCAACATGTCTGACCTGGATGTGAGGGCTGTGGGGGAGTGATGGGTGTGTTTGGGGTAGGTGAAAGCTGTGGCTGGAGTGCTGGTAATGGGAAATCCTCAGGGCTGGAGTGGGAGGAACTTTGCTGTGTTGAGCAGGGGTGTGCTTAAATGGGAACAGGTGATCAGCCTCCTGTTTGGGAATAAGGTAATGGGAATTGCCATTTCTATCACAAAGGATTCTGGGACTTGTGCAATGGACGAAATGAGACACATGAGGGTCTGACTCACCATGCATTTTGTACATACTTGACACAACATCCATAGTCACAATGTTAGTGTATTGCAGACAATATTAATTTAGTATCATTGTTAGTGTCATATATTACCTGCCACCATATTGAGGACATCACTCACAGGCAGCCCATGGAGCATGTGGGAGTGGATCGGGGAGAGGACACCCCTCTCCAGTGGGGTGGGGTAGAGGTGGGGTCCAGATTGTACAGCAGGGAGAGTTCTGGCCACCTCTATCCTAAAGTACTTCTCCTTCACCTGCATCTTCTCTTCCTGCCACTTCTTCTTAAGGTCCATTACAGTGGTGATATCCTTCCCCAATGCTGTGACTGCATAATAATTGTATTTCGTTTCAAACACTGAGTTGCCCTTGTGTTTTATAAGCTGTGGTTGAAATAAGATTAAACGTTGCTATACCAAAAATATAAGGCTAAATGTATTTAATAGGGGTTTAACTTTTGAGAGTTTGATTAAGAAAATACATTTCTCTTCCAGAAAGGAAGTCTCTAGGTGTCACATTCAAAATTTTCAAATGAATAAGAATATTGTTTCAGAAGAGGCTTTCAATTATTCTATAGGGTTACTTAGCCTATTGCTTAGCAAAAGCAACAGAGAAAATCTATTGAGAAGTATTTTGCAATCTGTTTTCAAGCAGCACAAATCCAGATGTACAGATCAATAGTTGGATTACCTAAATGTATTAATTTATTAAAGGTCCCATCTGCAATAGATGAACTGTGCACAGATACCAGGCTGAGATAAACAGCCATCACACTCTTTCAGCTCGTTCCTGGATGAAATTTCGGAGTGGGCGGAACTCGTGTAATTTCATAGAGTTACCAAAAACTCCACAAGATTCCACAGAGTTCTGCCAATGGGCAGGAAATATGCCACTTGCTCTGTAAAACCAGCATGAACTGCACCGTGTATTGTTCCAGACCGTACAACCATTTGAGTTGATTTTGCTACAGTTCGAGTAGAAAATCTACTTGAGTGGCAGCAAATCTCGAGCGGCAGCACTCTAACCATGACCGCTCGCGTTAAAAAATTCCATTAGGGGATGCTAAATCTCAATCACCAGGTTGTCATTTCTGGAGCCTTGGAGTAGAAAAATGTAACCAATTTGCGATTGATGGACTTTGGCCAGAAATTTACATTAAAGAGTGATGTGGATTAACTAAAATTCTGCCAATTCCAAGGGGGGAATGAGATATTCTGCACACCCCTAATGCACATATGCATTGCCCATCAGCAGCAGACCTTATTTTAAAAGGCAAATACTGATGGAGAGTACTCTTACATCTATTTTAACAGTGCTTATAGAGGATGAGACTTAATGAGGCTTGCTCATCCCAGAGATCCAAAAACATGGGTATTAGATCTATTAGTCTTAGGGTGATCTTCCTACAAAGGTTTTGCCTTCACCCTCCTATTTTGAAGAAATAATTTTTGTTGGCCTTAGTACTGTGTGCACTTAACCACTTCTAACCAGTGCTAACCAGTGACAAAAAAGCAAAATGCTTTGCCAGGAATGTTTTCATTAATCAAGAACAAAAGTCAGATTGATAGCTCTTTCCTAATACTGTGCCTGATAGTGCTTGGATATTCTTGGTTGGTGGAGTGAATTGCCTTTTTAATTCTGATATTGAACAAGACTCCTCCACACTAAGTAGGTATAACCCACCTCGCCCCAGTGGTTGCCATTCAACAAGTGTCCTTTGGCCTCAAGAGATCAAGCAGTAACAAGGCTGTGAGGCCTTAAATGTTTGCAGTTGAAGTCTGAACCTGCTAATGAGTGAGGAACAGATCAGTTCACATGCTGAATCAACTAACTCTGGGGCGCGACTAGTAAAAGAATTTGGAAAGTGAATTTGGGCACTCGTCAGTGAGTCTTATGTGCATAGGTTATCTTGTTATACATAGAACATAAATCATTTTATATAACAAAATGACAAGAGTCCCGACCCACAAGTTAGATAATTTAAAGCATCTAATAAATTCAGTTATGAGTTTACTAACAAGTGTCCTGTGCTCAAGTGAGCATACACTGTATAATAACAAAACAAAACAAAAGTGTGTATAGCAAATAAAGGCAATAGAATAATGCAAAAGTCTGGGCAAGGTACAAATGAAAGCATGTGTGTCATGAAAGCAATTCTTCAGTTTAGTGTCCTCATTGCCATGGTTGTCGACAGCATTCCAACCCAACATTATTTTGGGGTCATCATCAAAACAAGGAAATAGCTTAATGTTAATGCCAGAGCAAAGCCTCTAAAATAAATAAATACAATGGAAACTGGATAAATGTAAAAAAAAATGTGACCACCATAAAAGATATTTCAGGTAAAAACAAAGGTAAATCCCCATCATGCAGTGGTACAAATTTGCTGGAGAAAATTAATTAATCTGTGAGGCAAAAAAGACAAAATATTTTTTGATCAAATATCAAAAACTTTGGTTACTCCACCACAGTGAAAAACATGCTTATTGGTGTTATTAATTAATCATACAAATTACTTATTCATTGGCACAAACGTCAGTACCACCATATAGTCAGAGTCATTAGTCTAGACAAAAGTCAGAGACAACCTAAGTCAGAAAATTGAGAAAATAGTAATTGTGATTGTAGACATTTGGTGGTGGCAGTGCATGTGAGGTAGCTGTGATACTGCTAAACAAAGGCACAATTATAAGGGGCTGATGACAATAGTGCTGGTAATAAGGGGGATAGTGGTGGTATTAATGGTAGTATTAATATTGGTGGTGTTGTAATGAAGAAGGTGGTAGAAGTAATGATGGTGAGTTGAAGGTGGCAAGGGAGGTGTTGGCAAGAAAGGTGGAAGTAGTGGTGTTACTTGTAATGTTAGTGGTGGTGTTTTAGAAATGGGGGTTTTGGTGGGAGTTGTGGTAAATTAATGCATGCTCACAAATAGTGAAACAATAAATCAATAATCTAGGTTTTAGGATTCATGCAAGATACATCTCTTTCTGTTGTACTGGGATTATTTGGTAATGTGCTGATTATTGAATTGAATTTTAAAGATAAAAGTAAACCACTCCCTGAGCACTTCTATATTTCTACCTTGCATCTTTACTTACAGAGCTATTCATCAGTTGTACTGCTCTGTTTATGGTGTAAACAAATCAACTGCATACATCGCTTGATCTCAAGAGCATGAGCATAGGAGTACTGAATAGAGCTAGTAAACTTCTTATCTTATAAGATACCAGTAGCTGCTATCATTTAGTAAGAGTCTAAAGAGGAAAATTTCTGGTGTTGTAACAATAGTCACGTCATGTTTTACAATCAATTATTTGATTTAATCCAATTTAAGCACGTAATCCAAGTTTGCATCAATGTGGTTATATGGATAGAGAATCATTGGTTTGCTTTCTTATGAATTGTCATAGTAGGCTGCACCTAAATTCTCAATCAACATACTTCATGATACTGAAATCTCTGAGGAACAATCTTTAAGAATTGTGGCGTTTTTTTTGTATTAAATGTAGAGAATAAATTACTTACAAAGTAGCAAATACAAGCAGTAATGGCTTTAATGATTATCTGCTGCCCACAGTGCAACTGTTAAACTTTCAAAGTGCCCGATTAAGAAAGGTTTGTTTGTTTAACACAAGGCATCATATGAATTATGTGACTACAAATGTATAGAAAATGGTGTTTTGTTCAAAGTGGACATGGAAATATATGCCATTTTTGCCAAAATGCAGCTTGTCTGCAAGCTCTTGTGTATTCCTTTTGTCTAGCAAAGCTTGCAACCAAATAAAGTGTTGTAGAGGTGATCTTTGAAAGGCGTGGTCTTAAGATTTCAAGTCTCTTCTGACATACTAATACCAACATTGATTATTAAGGTGCTCCTAGCCAACCTGGCAGAGAATCCATGCATACAGATAGCTAAATATTTACTCCATATTCATCCTATCATGAGTTTAAAAAAAGCATCTGTCCTTTGTTGGGAGTGTTTCTTTTTCTCTGCTTTTCTTATATGATTTTAGAACGCTTTATGTAGTACCTTCCAGTTGGAAGGTATTGGGTAAATTACCATCACGCTGATGATGGGACATCCATTCAAATTGTCTGATTTCACACAAGGACCTCAAAGGTCTGCCACTAGGCCCTCTATTATCAGAAACTGTAACCTCCATTTAAGCAGTTCCATGAGATTGAGGTCGGGTCACTGCCTGGCACTGTATGAATATGTACAAGTTTTCACACAAAGTACCTTGGGTGCGTCACACAAACAAACAAAACAGGCTGCAGGGAAGGTGATGTGTTGGTTACCTACACTCAGGGAAGGTGGTGCGTTGGTTCCTTGCTCCGGGGGAGGTGATGCATCGGTTCTTTATTGCTGCGCAGGGGAGGTGATGCGTCAGTTCCTTACTGGAGAGGAGTGATGCATCGGTTTCTTGCAGCGCAGGTGGGGCAATCCGTCAGTTTTGTACTATGTCCCCCAGCAGTGCAACATACTTGGCACCTCGAAGCAATGCACGACCAGGTACAATGTGTGTATTCTTGCAGCCACACACCCACACAGCAGGGGTGTGTCGTGATCGTTGCGGTGGTCTCAGTCTTCGGAGATCTTGCACTCGATGCGGCGTGCAATGATTTCTTGAGCTACTGCATGCTCTACAAAGGTTTCTTTGGCGATGCATCGGAAACAGGTACAGATTCATCACGCTTCTCAATGTTGCATTGATTTCCCAGCTCCCAGTGGAAAAACAGTACTCTAGAGGGCCAGAACAGCAGCGGACACCTCTTTGAAGGTCAGAACTCCCAGCGAGGCAGTTCTTGGGAGCTGGTAATGAAGTCTTTGTGTCCCTGAGACTTCAAGACAGGAAGCAAGCTCAGTTTCAACCCCTTTAAGATCTTCTTCAAGCAAGGGACACAGCAAACAGGAAAGATCTGTTCTCTTTTCCTTGGCAGCAAATAGCCACTGCAGGCCAATGCCAGACCGCAAACAGTACAGGGGTAGTATTCCCCCTCAGTTTCTCCGGCTCTTCTCCTTGGCAAAGGGTCCTCTTGATTCCCACTGACCATAAGTGGCAAAGTGCCCAAAGCAGCTAGACCACCAAAATGTCCAACACACAGCAAAAACACAGGAGGCAAAGGAAAAAATGCAGGGGAGACCCACGTCAATGGTGCAGGTCTAACACATACCTATAAGCTTACCCACTGTAACCCGAAAATTCAAAACCAACCATCAAGTCTGCACATATATGGTACAACAAATCATCTGATAAATGAAAAGAAATTCCTGAAATCACAAGCACGATGGCCAGAAAAGTTAAAAGTGCACCACTTTACAAAACGCTGAAAAGTTACACACATGGATTGATTCACCCTTTTCGATGATGGGCACCAGAACTGTGACAAATGCTTCATTTTTACAACCTCCTACCTGGCACTCAAAAACATGTGATTATTATGTCACTTGTGAAACAAACCTTTTGCCGATCCAAAGATTCAGTTCAACTGGAGGCAGATTCAAAACATACACCCCACCAAGATCATATAAAATACAGTCACAAAGATGCTGCAAGAGCACCATGAACTAACCAACTACCATCAGTTTGGATTCAGGCAACCAAGGGGCATGTAAACTGCCCTGACTAATAGAAAGTTACTCTGCCATACCTAGATCATAATAGAATCTTGTATCCAGGTCGCTTACATTTCAACTGTCTACAAAAATTCACAGACCACATAATCGTGGTCAGTGGATTCTGAAATTAGTCTGTAGTTGGAGCGTCCATCTTGAAATGGATATAATCTTTCTTTTTACAATGCAGTCCGCTAGTTTGGAGAGGATCGACATAAATCTCATTATGTGCTGTCACATGTAAAGTTCCTTTGGGTCCTTCTTATGATGTCTGGTATTTATTGTTCATGTTTGTCATCTTGAACAATAACATAAGTAACATTCTGTGAACCTTCAAATGTATGCTGATTAAGAAAACAAGTCACAGAAGCTCGGCTGAATCAATACCAGCCTGTATTTATTTTGTGTAAGAGCTTTGTATCAAACACAAAACGACACATTCACTATGTGTGTTATTCCAAAATTAAGCTAGATTGGTTTAGATTACACCCCCAGCCTGGGTATTGTGTACACACTCAACATTTTAAACATTTTTAACTCCGAGTTTTCTTTCATCCCCAAATCTATGCAGTGACAAAGAGCATTAATATAAAAACTCTTCTTCTTCAGAAAACGTCTCCCCCTATTCAGCAGTGATCATCTGTTAGAGTAAAATAGAGCCTTATCGGTGGCTTGAATTGGCTACTTTCAAGTTATCTACACTGGGCTACCAAAGAATGCCTCAACATGCCTACATGTAAACAATATTTAAAAAGCATTGACTGTTCTACATTGCTTTCCTTTGCACATGACGATTAAGTTAAAGTTCTCTGCTTATTCGGGAAATTGCTTGGGAAGGGGATCCCTACAATCGATTATGCTCAGTTCAGAAACCTTGCCTTGGCAATGGTAACTCTCAAAACCCAATGATCGTTTGGATTCCGTGGAATGCCTTGAACAACATGCTGAGGGCAGGTAGATTTCCATCATATAAAAAAACACATGACAAAATTATTTCAGATCATTTATAATTTACCTTTTTAAACGTTTGGAGATGTGACAGAGAAAGGTATTCCATATGGCACCAACTGGAATCTAATTTTGACTTTACCGAAACATTCAGCCTCTCTAATTTGCAACACTCTGAAAGGCAACACAGTACGTAAACTAATGAATAATCTCTCTAAAAATAGAGAACATTCACAAATGTGTTTAGTCTTACTGCCCTGTTTTTAAAGGACATATACCCCTAATACCACCAGGAAAGGCTTGGTGATACTTGTACTTGTAAGCACAGTTATGAGCACTCTTTATCGCTAACTGGTAAACAGTACTTAAACTGTAAATAGCAGGAATTGTGTGCCTGTGTCAGCACTAGCCCATGAGCATAAATACCCCTGAAAGAGTGTTTATTAATAGGAACATTTACAGTTATGATTGATACCAACACAAGCACATCCCAGACACGTGTAACCACCCAGTCATGCTGACCCTAAGTCTTCCTATATTAGAAACCCATTATCTACCGCCCTGTAACATACTCAAACTAGTCAAATGCACCAAAATTGCTAAACTCCTTTTAAAATTAGACACACACTGATATGACCACACCGCACTGAATGTTGTGGATAAAAGTGGCAAGCTTGTTACAACACTAAGGTGTTGTTGATCTGGCTGATGGAAGTAACAGCATTGTCACCCGATCTCAAAAAGAGCAGGAAGCTATTTTTTGGATAGAAGAAGCACAGAATATGCAAAGGCAGCTGAATTATTTGAAATTATAAGTTAAAAGAAGTCGAGAATGATAATAGGTCCCCCTAAACCTTTTGCTGCATTGTTCTTACCCTGTTGGAAACAGTCCGAGGGGACTGCAACTCCGCTCCAGCCACCACGCAGCTCCCGCTACCAGTCAGCATCAACGCGAGTGCCAGAGACCACAACTCCCAGCGTCCTCCCTGTGGCGCCCAGTAACCACATCACAGAGAAAGCGTCAGGAGGGGCTTAAAATGCTAAAGGGCTCCCGCAGTGCGGGACGTGCGAGGGCGTTGCCCAGGCGAAGCCCGGGCCAAGGGCGGGCCTGTCCGCGCCCGTCAGAGCCAGGAGGAGGCAGGGCAGGGCCATCCCTCTTTCACCGGACTTTTCAAACTATTCAGGACTTGGTCAGTTGTTTTTGACTTTGAATAGTATTTGTAGTGTTATATACACATTTATTCTTTATTTTAATATTTTACCGTTTATTAAGTTGGTATGAGCAAGGGTAATTATTAGGGGGCAGGCGGCCCAGGGGTTGTAGGTCCTCGGACGCGTTACTTATCCGGGCTGAGTCTGTCCTAATTCACGAAATTGAGCTCACCGAATGGAGACTCTCCCCAGACCCCCGTTGAGCATCCTCCGAAGCTTCTTTACCCGGTCCATTGCTTACTCCAGATTCAGCAACTGACTGTATGCCGCCAGTGGTGTCTTTGTCCCCAGCACCACAACCAAATGACATCTATTTTAGTTAGTACTCCATATCCTGCCCCTCTCCCCTTGCTAAGATCCTTACACGCCAACAAAGATCAGTGCAGGTTAAGGGTGGGGAGGGCACAAACACAAACAAAAAAAGGAAAGTGTGTGCACTGCCTCAAACCACGTACCAGGCCAGTAAAGTGGCTAAAACAAAAGTGACTGCCCGGGGTAACAAGGGTGGCCCCCATGCTGCTCCAGCCCTAGGAATCTTGAGCCACCAGGTGGTAGGGTTTTGGCCAATGTTAGACAGGTGTCTAGTGACTTTGAAGATCGTATTATAGCTAAACTTGAAGAGAAATGTGCAGTTATGCTTGAATCCCTACTCACCAAACTGTCTGGCATTGATTCGAGACTGACCAAAATAGAGCAACATCTTTTTTTCCCAAAGCCCAAATTGAGTAATGGATAATTCCTGGTGGTTTAACTGAACCTAGTTTGGTAACGGTGCATACAACAAGAACGCCCACCATTGAGGTTGGTCATTGCGCAAATATTGCAGCGCCGGTTCCTATTGTAAATTCCCGTAGCCCAACTACCACTACAGTTAAGGCCGGCCCTAGGAGGGAACATGTTAGGCGCCAAGTTCTATGGACGGCACAGGGTGGCTTGGAGAGCTCTAGTAACTTCCTCAATTTACCGCCGGAAGCCACGTCATATACCATCATACTCTCTAATGTGCCAGTCCTTTCTTCTGGCAACGAGGAACACTGGTCATCATTTAGGAACAAGGCCCTCCACCTGCTGAACACCAGAACTGGGTTGGATAACTGCTTATTCCAAGAATTTAAAATGATTTGCAGAATTCCTTGGGTAGGGAAAGCACCGAAATCCTCTAGAGGCGATTGTGTGATGTTGAATTTTGGGTCCCCACTGATAGGTAAAACTATCTTAGACAGGGCTGGGGCTAGGCAATTGAGTAGGGATAACATTAGCATTCTGCCATTTGTTTTTTTTAATCAAAACACTTCCTTTCATGTAACTGGAAGGGTTGGTCCTAGGGACCTAGTCCACGCTCAAGGTACTTATGATTAGGTAGTACCAACCCACAACAGATTTGAGCTCCTCTCCAACCTGGAGGACATCGACTGACTAAGTTGTCCATCGGTCTCCACCAAGACCCCGCCTCCAATGGCTGAGCCGGAAGAGGGTGACAGGGTTTTAGGCTCCACTAACAAAAGAAGTTCACCTCTACCCACACCAAATGGGCCGAAATACGAAAAGCCTCCAAGTATATATAGGAGTGGTATGGGAAGGGATTGTGGCTCAACACCTGTAGATAATCACCAGAATGAAGGGGTTAATCCTCCTGTGGCGAGGTGCGGTTTATGCCATCAGCTAGGCTACAGTGATAACCACAGTGACACTGTAGGACCTAAACTAGCCTCATGGAACATTGCGGGGTTTTCACAAAAAATAGCCTCTGTTGATTGGTCTATATTTATCGAGGAGCTGGATATTTTGTTTTATCAAGAGTCTTGGGCCATGGATCAAGTATTCCGCCATGGTTATTTAAACTTTTCTAAAGTTGCAGAACAGGGGCAGCGTGGTAGATCAAAAGGGGGTTTGACTACCCGGGTTAGACAATATGTTCAGATCAAGATGGAGGGGATTTATATTAATTGTAGGGCTATCCTCATAATTAGGCTACAACAGGCAAATGTTCCAGACCTGCTACTCATTAATGTCTATTCAAGGGGTTTGCAAGTTGGGAAAGCCTCTCCAACGGTAGTACTTTTAGATACTTTTTTATTAGAACACTGAGGTGACAAAAATGTAATAATAGCTGGTGATTTTAATTGCACATTTGAACCCCTGGATCTCCATGGCATACATCTTAGTGCAGAGGAGGACGCTCAGTGGTCCATTCCCCTGCTGGATCTTCCTGTAATAAAAAGATGGTTCAGTGCAGCACTTCAGTTAAAAGTTTTCTGTCTGCAACAAGGGGTTAGGGCAGTTAACGGGAGATCCGTTTCTCACAAGTATGGTTTGCCTAACTTTAGCACTGGGCTGCGTACCAGTTGAATAGATTTTTTCCTACTTAACAAAGAGTTCTGGTCAAATTTAATAGATATGGTGGTCTGTGAACCACCAGAAAGTGACCACAACCCGTTAATACTCTCCTTATGCTTCCCGCATACATCCCGCGGAGCAAGTTTGGCTCAAAGTATAGAATATGTGGAGGCCCAACTGACCAATGACACTAGACGAGTCAAAAGGGCAAATGTGATCAAAAAGGATGTGAATATGAAGCAAATGAGAAGGTTGGTAGTCAACACCTTAGGTACTCTACAGAACTGCACAACGCAGGAAGAGTTTAATTTTACAGTCGTGCAGGTCCAAGAGGATCTTTTCACTAAGCTTAAAAGCTTTTTTATTTCTAAAATTTAAAAACCCACAATTCACTTGGGCTTTAAAGCTGCAGCGTGGTATGAAATTTCTTGTTACATGGCTTATAGAAGTCTAGCTTTGGAAATCAGGTCAAAAGATAGGTAAGACATACGTAAGGCTAGGGCCGCATATAGGGCAGCCCAATATCATGCCAAAAGGGACTGGGATGAACAAAGCATGTTCTGGGAGAAACATGACTGCTTTCTGGCACATGGTGAAGTGGGGTAGTGGGTCCCCTAGCAAGGTGCCTACAAATTATGTGGAGCCAGACCAGTGGGTTTCACACTTTAAAGCCCAGTTTGCTTGTGCTGGTGATGCACACAATCTGTTTGAAATGCCACCCCCCACTTCCACTCTATATTTTACTAAGAAAGAAGTTTAAAACACTCTACCCTAGTCCGAAGAGGCAGGACGCCTGGGCCTGATTGCATTTCCGCTGATCTGTTCCTCCATGACATACATATCTGGGCATCGTACATTCAGCTCCTTGTGAATGCTATTGCCAATGGAGCATTCTTGCCCGGTACTTGGGCAGGAGCAGTAATACTTACATTTATAAAAAAGGGGATCGCTCCCTACCTGGGACCTATAGGCCCATAAGCCTTATTGATTTTATGCAAAAGGTGTCAGCAAGGTTGGAACTAAGTAGAATGCAGGTTTGGATGGAGGAACGCGACATCCTGTCCCATCTTCAGGCAGGGATTCGGTCATGCACTAGTACTGTAGACCAGGTGTTCAGGGTCATCCTTATATACTGTCGCACTGTAGTACTAGGGAGAGGTACCATCTACACAGCCTTTGTCGACCTTAAGTCAGCATTTGACCTCATTCCCCGTACCAAGATGTGGTGCACTTTTTTGAAGTTAGGTATGCCACCGGACATTCTGGATCTTTTGATTAAGTTGCACGCCAATAATTACGCGCAGATGAGATTGGATGCGGGGGGAAGTATCACCGAAAAGTTCCCAGTTGAGAAGGGGGTGAGACAGGGGTGCGTTTTAGCACCCACCCTCTTCTCAATATATATTAAATGGGTAGTGCAATATTTTGATAACTTTCCTACGGATGCACCATCTCTAGTTGGGTCCAAGATCCCTTTACTCATGTTTGCAGATTACACCCCCATTCTCTCCAAGACAAGACAGGGCCTCTAATGTGGCCTCTCGAGATTCGAGGAGTTTTGTGAGGACCACGATCTCATTGTCAATGTGGATAAAACAAAATATATGGTCCTACACAAACAAAAGAACATCGTGGGTGGAGTCAAAATGAAGGGAGGTTCCTTAGAACAAACAGAGATTTTTTATTATCAAAGGGTAACTATTGATAAAAAACTTAGCTGGAAGCCCCAAATAGAATTGCTCACTGTCAAGCACGCCCAACTCTCGGGTGCTCTGCTGAAGGAGCTGAGACCATCACACACCAAACCAATTGCCCCTGTGTTCCAAATCTATAACACTAAAATTGGCACCTCGATCCTATACGGGGCAGAGCTGTGGGGTTATGCCAATTTGGATCCTCTGATGGTAGCACAAAACAAATTCCTGAGGTCATTAAGTGGCCTCCCTTAGTCCACACCGTTACTATCCCTATATTTAGGTCTGGAATGCCATTCGATTAGGGATGTGGCACACTACAGGCCAGTTGCATACTGGAGAAGGCTATGGGTGACACCTGAGCTTTCACACTATGCCCTGGCTTTACTAGAAGTTAGAGGAACCAATGTCACTAGGAACATTTTGTGGTTAAGGTGTGTCAAAATTACACTCTGTGAGATGAGGATCAGCCGCTTATGGACATCCCCTGTTGAGAGTATATTTCCAACTAAAACCATGCTAAAGGCAGCATATTGGAATATGTTAATCATGAGACAGTTTGCAGCTTCCACTAGCCCCTCCTTGTCTAGAGCCTTCCTTGATAGCAAGCAAGAAGCCAAATATGAGGGTTTTTGGGATCTAATTACCAACCCCAAAGACAGGAAACTGTATCATCAGTTTAGGGTGGGATCGCTCCCCATCAACGTTTTCACTAACAAATGGTGTAGCCCAAATATCAGCAATTGCCCTTTTTGCCCTGATTCAAATGAATCATTGGCTCATATTTTCTTTGCCTGCCCAGTGTACCGTAAACCTAAGTCCCGATGGCTGAAACCCATATGTTTAAACTTGGGGACCAGGTCCACCAGTGAGGCATTCAGGATCCTAAAAACATCTGTGGAAGGGTCCATTGTGATCGCTGTCACAAAGTTCCTGGGCTGAGTGTGGGAGATTTATTGGAAAGAAAGGAGGCCTAGGCAAATGCTTATACCTATGTTCTGTAGTTTTGTATGATCATTTTAGCACTATGCACTTTATTGTATTGATGACCATCTGTAATTCGAATTAATGAAGGTTGGTTCCCCAGACGGCAGCACTGCCGGGGTGTATTTTAGTGTTTTTAAGGTATTTACTGTATTATCATGAAATTCCAGGGTGGATGTTCCAATTTTAGATAATCTTTTTAAGATGTATGTTGGATATATTTTATTTCCACCTCTATGTGTATGTTGTTTAACTTTTGTGATTTTTTTTATATCGAAATAAAGTTTATGACTGACTGACTGATACTAGGTCAATAGTAGGAAGCAAATACAATTGCCTTACTGTGTCCTGAATACCTGTTTCCCTGAGCTGTCACATATGCAACAGTATGATCTTCTTCAATTGAGAAGTTGACAACTTTGCTTACTGGCAAGGCATGACACAGCTGGGATTATAATTAAATTATTAGAATTATTTAAATGTAACACATTTGTGCAGTCTCCTGAGAGATGTGATATAAACAGGTCTATAATGAAGAGCAAGGAATGGTAATTGATAATACTTATCAACACTGGTAGGTTAAAAGTAAAGCACAATCTTGTGAACATGTATTGTCCAAAGCAGAAATTTATGAAGAGGTTTTGAAGGATTGTGTAAAAAATTATATTACGGAAGACTAAGACTATCCCATGTAAAAAACATTGCCAAAGTACCTTTAAGAAAGAAATGAAGGAAGGTAATGAGCAGCACACATATCAAAAACCATTGCAGTAGAACCTTTAATAAAGAAAACCAACAGTGCCAAATCAAAAAACTCAAATTTATGTATCTCCTACCCTTGTGAAGTGTTTAGTATTGTGATCATTTAACAACTCTGAAAACAATATAGTCAAACAAATTGAGAATAGGTGTTTTGTTAATATCGGTGAATGTGATGTCAATGTATGCCATAATATTTATGTGGGTACACAGACATAATATCGACTCCAAAATATCGTTTGGACAGAATATCGAGTTTTAAATATCGTTTGGAGAAAATATCGACAGGTCAGAATATTGACAGCCAAAATATCGTTTTTAAGGTAAGTGAAGTAATATCGACTGTAAATAATATCGAAAGTAAAAAATATCGTTTTTTATATAATATGTAATTATTTATAGTGTTTTTATGTTATAATATGTGTGAAAAGTGTCATTGTATGTTATAATTATTTTTAATTAATGATTTTTTTTAAATTATTGTGTAATTTTATTTTGTAGCGGGTTGTGGGTTTATAGGGGAATAGGGTGGGAAGTAATTTAATTATAATTAATTAAATATGTAAATTTATTAATTGGTAGTAATAATTAATTGGTAATTAAATAATAAATTAATTAATTGGTAATTAAATAATATATGGTATTGGTAATTAAATAATATATGTTAATTGGTAATTAAATAATATATGTTAATTATTTAAAATTTAATTGGTAATTAATTTAATTAAATTTATTAATTGCTAATTATGTAAATTAAAATAATGTATTTCATATAGCGGGTTGTGGGTTTATAGGGGAATAGGGTGGGAAGTAATTTAATTATTATTTATTAAATATGTAAATGTATTAATTGGTAGTAATATTTAATTAATTGGTAATTAAATAATATTTGTTAATTAATTAAAATGTAATTGGTAATTATTTTAATTTAATTGATTAATTGCTAATTATGTTCAATTAAAGGGGTATTTTTAGGGTTCAGGGTCAGTTTTTAGTTTTTGGGTAAAGGGGTATTTTTAGGGTTCAGGGTCAGTTTTTAGTTTTTGGGTAAAGGGGTATTTTTAGGGTTCAGGGTCAGTTTTTAGTTTTTGGGTAAAGGGGTATTTTTAGGGTTCAGGGTCAGTTTGGGGTTTTTGGGTAAAGGGGTATTTTTAGGGTTCAGGGTCAGTTTTTAATTTTTGGGTAAAGGGGTATTTTTAGGGTTCAGGGTCAGTTTTTAGTTTTTGGGTAAAGGGGTATTTTTAGGGTTCAGGGTCAGTTTTGGGTTTTTGGGTAAAGGGTTTTTTTAGGGTTCAGGGTCAGTTTTGGGGTACAGGGGTACAGGGGTACAGTGTAAAAATAAAGTAAAATTAAATTTACATTATTTTAATTTAATGAAATTAAATTAAATTAAATTATATTTAAATATTTTTAAATAATTTAAATTAAAAATAATTATTATATACTTACCAATACTTACATTGTAATGGTAGTGCATTGTAAAAGTTGCGTTGTAACGTCATATATCCACTGTTGCACTCTTTGCAGTGGGAATAGTAATTTTTACTCTTTTGTATTTGTACGTTAATAATATTGGCTATTATTTAATTAAATTTTGTTACTATATATATATATGTTTTAAGAAATATGATTAAAAAAATATTATTTTTTTACTTTCATTAATGATTTAATTATTAAAAGTTAATTTAAGTATTGTTAATTATATTTTAGTAATTACTTTTTTATATTAATTTAATAAAACATTGTTTTTATTAAAGTCGATATTTTTTACAACTATATTTTTGTAAACGATATTTTGTACTCGATATTTTTGTACTTACCTGTTTGTACATACAAACTCGATATTTTGGTTGTAGATATTTTTTCCTCGATATTTTGGGTAGTCGATATTTTGGTAGTCGATATTATTTCAGTCATCCATATATGTGCACATAACAATGTAAATACCGGTTAATACAAAAAGTAAAATTCTGGAGTTATACATAGCGCGAACTTGACCCGAAGGTATCGGGTATCAGAGCACTTTACTCGAGCACCAGTTAGAGCATAAGGTCACCAGCATGAGGTCACATAAATTTTTGCTAGGCACAGGAAGATTAAGTGATTTGTCCAGAATCACAAGATGTTGCACGTCTTTGCTGAGACTCAAACCCGGTTCCCCAGATTTTAGGTCGACCACCTAGCCATTAGGCGAACTCCTCTCCTCAATGTCGTTGTATGCCATAATATATGTACACATAACAATGTCAATACAAAACCACAACTCCCAGCAATCCCAACTAAGGCCACGGCGCTCGCACTCTTTAGCGCTGCATGGTCTCACGGTCGGTCACACTGCCACTGCTGCCAGGACACTGTGAATCGGGAACTTGTGGGGAAGACCACAACTCCCAGCAATCAACCCTGAGGCCACACACATCTCGCACTACTGAGTGCTGCATGGTCCCTCTGTGAGTGACACCGCACCGCCCCTTCTGCCAGGATGCTGTGAATCGGGACCTTGTGGGGAATACCATAACTCCCAGCAATCCCTTCTGAGGCCATGCCCATCTTGCATTCTTAAGCATTGTGTGGTATGTTCCACGGACCGGGACGTGCCTGGGCCACGCCAAGCCGAAAATGAGCTTGTCCACGCCCAGAGGAGGCTGGGTTGGGCTACCCCTCTCGTCTGCTTTTTAAATATCATAGTGGGTAATACCTAAAAGTCCAGGAAGGAAAAACAGAGCTTTCTCAAAGGACTTGTTTTTGCCAAACTTTTTAATTGATTGTGATAGTCCCAGTTGGAATTGGCTCATTACTGCAGGATGGGGCAACAGAGCCGCTAAGCAAGCTAAATGGCCCGCAGCAAGAACTGCAGAAAATTGAGTGGTGGTTGATATAGACACTCTAGTTAATGAAGTCTAGAGCTTCCTTAGTGGTCAGAATAAACCATCCAAGGTGAGCCAGAAAGTGGCAGACATCTTCTTGCAAAAAAACGTTATGAAAAAGACTTCCCTTAAGCCCCTTTCTTCCTGTCGCACAGCTTTGTGCTCAGTGCACCCCAGTGATCCAAGCAATAGGGAGCAGCTGGAATTTGTTTCCACACTTGCACCTTCTGGAATTGGTAACATCAATGTCAAAGCTGAGGTAATAGTAGCACTGGACATTAAATGTACAAATCAGATCGACCCTCTTGCTGCCTGTAAGGAAGTCACTGCCAAAAGGACCACTGGTGAGATTGCACCTGGGGGAATGGCTGCGGAAAACCATGCCTCCGAGTAGCCACAGGTGACCGCTGCCCTTCTTTCGGCAATGGAGTCCGGGCATACCTGAGCAAATGTGCTACACAAAACAGAGGTCTTTCCTCCGGTTTTTCTTTTTCCTTTTCTTCTCGGCTGGATTGGCATTTGGCTGGCATTTATGAGGGCCTCCTCTTTCTGCACAGCTGGCTTGTCTGGATTTGGTGACGACGGAGGCTGTTTGTTAGGTGTCTGGAGCGAGACCCGCGCTGCCTTAGAGGCGTCTAGAGCTGATTAAATGGAGAACCTGAGGCAAAGCTGTGTTCAGGGAAAGAATCGGTAATCTGCTGGGAGAGTGCTGTTTGAAGAAGTGGGCGAGAGTCAGCTAATAAAGACGCAGATGCTGATCTTGGCTCTCGGGAGGATGTCTGAAGCAGGCGAACGCACATCGGCTGCGAGGTGAGGTTGGCAACAAGGTGCTTGGTGTTGGTGGGCAGCATTAGCACAAATTAGGGAATATGGCAGTCAGACTATTCAATAGTAAAAAACAACTGAGAGGTCGATATACAACTATCAAGCATTTAAGTGCAACCCAGTCAGCAGAGAGGACTTGGGGCAGGTGGCATAATCAGGCATTTCTTTCTATTTGGGCTTAAACCAATTGGCATGTAGGTACCAGGATAAGGAAAGATGGGGAAACATCTAAAACAGATGAATGTGATTGCTAAAGTTGATGCCGCAGCAGGGCTTAAAGCCAAAACACGCTTAGCCCAAGTGAAAGCGACTCTTTCAACAGCTAGAGCTGGGAATACTTTAATCCCACCGGACCTGAACTCAAGTTTTGAGAGCTTGGAAAAGAGCCGTCTGAGCCCCAGCCGGGGGGTGGGGGGGGCGATTTCTATTGGTTCGACTCAAGTGTATGACCCCACCGCCGGATAGAAGGAGCAGACCAGCGAGTCAGCGACAATGATTAAAAAGGCTGAGCTAAAAAGTTCCAAAGACTTCCCATTATTCTCTAAAAAGAGTGCTCAGCCTATAATTGCCCAAACTATGGTAGGTCTGCCGAAATCAAATGAGGCTCCTGAAATTGCACTAGAAGAAGTGTAAAATAACTCTTTGCAGACTCTATTTATATCTCTTCCTCTTTGGGCCTGGTTCCTTTGGCAGTCACCCTGACTATACCAGAGGCGGGACGTCCAGTGCACTGCCAGGCCAGCACACCAGCACCAACACCACCAGCACCACCAGTTCAGCTTTTGGCTCTTGATCAGAGCAGAAGACACCCTAGAACAGCAGTTGGAGGGTAGGGTGCAGTTATCACACCAGATGCCTAGTAAAGGTGGTCTGCAACGGCAAGGCCAGTCAGTTAGATTGGATGGCAAATCTCAACAAGAATAGCCTAAATTATTAATTGGAAGGGCCAGTATACAACAGCTTGAAATAAATACCATGCTTAATCTCATTTTGGATGAGATTAGAGATATTAAGAAATACGACTAGAATGAGATAGCTGCCTAACATCATCGGCTTGAGAAAATTGAGGAGGCAGTGGCCGGCTTCCCTGTAAGAATGCAAGAATCCGAATCGAGGATTGCGCAACTAGAGGATCAGATGAACTCCATGCTCCTGAAAGTAATCTCAGCAACAAAAGACAAAATAGTTCATGAGAATAAACTTGAGGAATTGGAGAACCATTCTCATTGTACGAATCTTCTGATAGTCGGGGTACCTGAAGGAAGCGAGGGAGACAATACTCTCCAATGTGTTGAATCATTTATTAAACAAAAGGTGCTACCTGAGTTTACCGGAGACTTAACACTAACAAGGGCACATCGTGTTCCAGCTAATCCCCTACTTAATCCCAAGTTTCCACCTCCTATCTTGACTAACGTTGAAGATTACAGTGTGAAAGAGAAAATTTTGGCAAAGGCAATACAGCAGAGCGTTTTCTATCAATGAGGGGTCTAAATGCCGGATTTTTGCAGACTTGTCTGTGGTAGCCATACGCAGGCCTAAAGAGTTTGTGAAACTCTTTTATCTCTTCAAAGCTCAAGGGGTGCAGGCTTCTATTGCCTAGCCTTCGAAGCTCAGGGTGCTTGTGAGAGGAAAATTCCATATGTTCCCAAGCAACGAAGAAGCCAAGGAATTATTGAAAGAGATTTTGTCTTTAAAATGAATCTGTGGTTAATTTGATCTGTTAAAACTCCATTGCTGTGTGGGGGGTAGGGCACCCAGGGTGCACGTCCAGGGCACCCCATAGTGTAGTAGACGGGTAAGAGATGTAGGTACTGGGGTTTATCATATTTCTTGGGGGGGTGGGGACTCACCAGTTTAGGGGTGAGTGGGTGTGAGTATATGGCAGTAAAAAGAGCAGTTCTTAGATGAATGGTATAGGGGCTTGAATCAAATTGGTAATTGGATTTACTTGAAACACGAATATGGCTAGAATTTGTTGTAACATGTTAATGAACGTGAACGATATGTTAAATAGACAAAAATATGGAGGGCTTATTAGATGGTTGGCCACTTTTACGCTCCCAGTCCTCTTTTTGCAAGAAACCCATCTAATAAACAAACTCGCCAAGGCTTTTTATCCCTGGGGCGTTCTCTAAAGCTTCTTTCGCCTCAGCTAGGGTTGGCAATGAAAGGGGTAGCCATTTATTTTTTTAAAAGCATGGCTTGGGAATTTGTCCAAATACAGAGAGATCCTCAGGGAAGGCAGCTATGGGTTATGGTGAGGATAAACTGGATTTTATTGAATTTCTTTAACTATTATTGTCCAATAATGGATGATCCCTCAGTATCATTAACATTACATGAACTTCTTGGAGGGGTCCCTGGTCAACATTTGAGAGAAGACACCTCAAAAAAAAAAAAAAACAACTGAAGGCAAAGTCTAAAAGAGTCTTTGAGGCTTAAATACAAGATCTTCAGCTGATCGACTAATGGCGTAAAGTCAATCGAGGAACTCATGAGTTCACCTGTTTCTTTCGCCAATTTCATGTATAGATTTGTTTTTAACTTCAAGAGTCCCTGAAACTTGTATAGGCAAACATCGGAGTGAATGCATTTTTGTACCACTCTTATGTCAGGGTGGAAATAGAAATAGAGGATGGGAGGAGGATGAGATCTAGGTGGCAGATGGATCGCCTCCTTCTCCAGGTTACTCAGTGGGTAGAAGAACTAAGAGAGGGGATTCTCGATTTTTTTTAAAGAAATGAGGGAACGGCAGAACCATTTTCAGTATAGGGTGGACACAAGCCAACTGTTTGTGAACAAATTATTGCCTTTTAGTGGCACAGTCAAAATCTCGACATATGAAAATATCTGAATTACAGAAAGCTGTCAAAAATGCTTTAAGCCAGAGAAATTCTCATTTATGGGGCCAGCTGGAAAAATTCAAGAAAGAGCTAAGGGACTACTTTATAGTTGAAGAAATCAATAGCTCACAGAACTATCAACAGCGTGTTTATGAGGAGAGCCTGATGGTGGGTAAGCTGCTAGCTGGTTCTACCAAGACGGCCCAGGAAGCTGCCCTAATTTCAGATGTTTTAGATCCAAAGACCATATTAGAAAAACAGGGTGCAGTTCACGGAATTGCACTACGCAAATCAACGCAAAGTGCAAAAAAAACTCTGTCGCACTACCCAGAGCTCCTCGAGCGGCGGAGTACAGTAGAAAAATGCTGTTTGCGGTGATTGCACAATGCCAGATGCTTGTCCGCACTGTGCAATCATTGCACACAGCACCAAGCGCAGCGCAAGTGTAACTTTTTTGCCACTTGAGTAGATTTTTGATAGAGCTGCAGTTTTCTCATCGCAAATGGGAAGTTTCTCAACTTGAGCAGTTGCGCGCATATGAGACCACTCACATTGAGAAACCTGCCACCCCCGCATTGAGAAATCTTGCCGGGAGGTTTATTTTCCATGCTCGCGCTCACCAACTTGACGTTGGTGAACGCGAGCAGGAAAAAAACTTGACTCCGCTGTGCGTAGCGGAGTTTTTTGGAACTCTGCAAGCTCTACGCAACGCGTAGTGCGGGAAACTCCGCAAACTCCACAAGCGGAGTTCACACCCAGGGTAAAATACTAGTAGTGACCGATAGGGAGGGGATTGCCCATGTTTTTGTGGAACATTATCAACAGCTTTACACTACCAAATATGTCATTAGCCCGGATGCAATACATAACTATTTTGAAGGTGTAGAACTCCTGAGGCTGTCTAATGCCCTTGTAGACCAGGTTCAAAGAGATATAGCATCTGCAGAGATATTGGCAGTCCTAAAGTCAATTGCTGGAGCAAAGGCCTGCAGGGGCGATGGGCGGCCTATAGAACTTTATAAAGTTTTTGCTAAGTGGTTGATCCCTTTTCTGACAAAACTTTTTAATTATGTAAAAGCTGGAGGTGCTGTTCCCTCTGATTTTAAAAGGGCTATTGTGGTCAGTTTTGTGAAAAAGGGTAAGAACCCCAAGGCTGTTAAATCATACAGGCCACAATGGAAGACAAATTCCTAGGCAGTTACAACAATTCAAATTACATTAGTATATTATTAGCATAACTTGGGGGATAACCCAGACTCAGTGCAAAAGATAGACAACTGTTTAAAACATGTAGAAATCTTGCTTTATTTAGATTTATCTAAAATTGGGGCATATTAAAAGACAAAAAAAGACCAAAGAAATTACAGATTGGTGCATTATACATCGGATACAACGTATTCACCGTAAGTTACAACTGGTGAGCACCTAATTCAGAAAGACGTTGATTGAACATAAACATATAACACATCAACATACATATAATTAATACAGACATTTATAAACTGAGACGGATATGGCGTGGCTGGATGAAGAAAGTTCTCAACTTGCGTTTTGGCACTGGAAGTGCCTTCATCAGGAGGGCCACAAAAGTATATCCTATAGATTAATCAAAACATATAGGTCTTTCACACCATGAATTCATTCAGACACATATATACATAAGTTAAATCTGGATTTGATTGCATGTTATTGTCTTCTAAAGGGTCATTAGATAACTTTTTTCTGGATAGAATGGTACAAAAAGCTGGCTCACAGATCTGGACTTTTCTCAAAACCTCAAAACTCTCCAAAAGGACCATATGTCAAACTCTCCTCGAATTGTCTAATAGACCACAGTTTTTTTTTAAAGAAAATTGGCTTCTCCGGGTCTCACTTTTTGAAATTAAGTGAATGTAAAAGTTTGGGCCTTCAAATGAATTCTAGCTATCTTAGTAATTGGAAAGAGGGTGGTCTGGAAGATCTAGGGCGTTTTATAATGCAGGAAAGAGTGATTACATGGCAAGAGGTACTGGATAGATGTGGTAATCGAAATAAGCCTGGTATTTTATATTTACAAATTGTATTTTTTTTAAATAGAAGTATTTTTTTGTACTGCAGTGCTTCAACTAAACTGCCATCCCCTCTATTTAGAGGAAATGTTGGAGGTGTGGGCAACTGGTACCGGTTGTTGCGTACCCAAAATGAGTCTCCATTGGTTGAGAAATATCTGGAGAGATTAACCCGGGAGACTCAATGTATTTTTTCTAGCCAGGAGTGGCAGGCCTTATCCCTGTTAGTTAGTAATGCTCTAAGAGCCGCCAAGTTTATGAATCAGGCATTCCAGAAGCCGTTGGATCCAATGGCGGAGGCTTCCCTCTTCAGTATAATGAGTATGGGGACAAATTTGTCAAACTGAGAGGGGAACTTTTTTTAGCTACTTTTTCTCTTGTGCCTCGCTCCTTAGTTCTTCAAAATTGAAGGTCAGCTGAAGTACCTACATATGAGAGATGGTTAAAAAATGTGAAGCGTACACAGACGTTTGAAGAAGTTTATGAAAAGCAGGTGGTGGTAACAAATCTGGAAATATTTAGTTACTCTTGAAGATGAGGACGGAATGGACGCCAGGTCAACTGTTGCACTTTAGCACTTCAGCACATTAGAAAGCCAGGACATTTTATATTTCTTTCTATGAGATGGGGGGTACGAACTTAAACGTAGTGCTACAGACCAGGCCATGGTAGTGATCTGTTTCAGTCTTGTATTTGTATCTTTTACCCACTGTTATCAGGCAATTTTGGGCTTGTCAAGAATGGCTTTATTTTTGAATTTGTATGCTTTGTTCCAAGGGGTTTTAGTTGTAAAGCTCCTGAAAAGGTTGTTTTATTAATGTACCTGATGCTCTGCTCAATGAAGAATTATAAAAAAAAAGAGATTGCATCTACTACTGTGGTCCACGTAGCAGAGTCTAGGAGTAGGAAGGGGGATAGATCCATAAAAGTGGACATCAATACTCTACACCGAAACTGATTGAACTCAAAACAACTGTAAAGGACTTAACTCCAGTGATGCGCTCAGTGAGGAAAACTGTAGGGTCCCTTAAAGACCAGCTTAGCAGGGTATGCCCAGGCAACAATAGAGGGATGGGATCAGGTAGCAACTACCAGCTGAGCAAATATCAGGCTGACATGGGGAAGGGAACTAGGAGTACAGGGATTACTACACAATCTAAGAACTCCCCAATCCATGCATAGGCCAGGGGGCACAGGGCAGACTCCGTGACCAAGGTGGGGTGACAGGGGAAATACAGCCAGAGACAGGACTCCTCTGCAAAGGCTCCCATAGGGGTGTTTGGCCTAAACTTTTCCATGAAATACCGCTTTTTGATGGTAAAATTGGCAGACCTTAGAGGGGGTAAGTCAAGGTAGCCCCCGGGAATGTTTTTGAGAGCACAGAAATAGAGTGTTTATGACAAACGTACCTAAACTGGCATGTGCTTCAGAATAATCTAGTGAAGCTCTGATCAATAAAGTTATCCATTGGAGAAAGGCAGGTGAGGCAATGCCATTCAATTATAATGTCAGATATAATAACTGCCAAACGCTGCTCCAGGGATAAGGAAGTTGATCAAATTACATTAGATCTGGCTGGCAGGGACATAGCGGATTGTCTAGTTAATCTGGACCTGTGCACCTTACCTCCCAATGGATCACCAATCCAATTCAAACATTCTCTATCAAGCAAGGACCTGGCAAACAACTCAAAGCATGTGAGACTAATTGATAATACTCACAAACAAAACCCCAGGGGTCAGACAGATACTGTGGTTAAGTACATCTGGCATGCAAAGGGATGGTCTCCCCACTGTGTTAAAATAAACACAACAGAGGAAGGTTATTATTCCCATTCTCAATCTGAGCCAGAACAACTACCTGGGGTCAACACAAACAGTGATGGGGAGATGCAGTCCCTTACCTCAATGATTACACTACTATCTACACCTACTTGTTTGTCCATCCTAGAGGAGAGGCAATATTTATTAAAACCTGAGCCTACTAAGAAACTGAGACTTCTGTCCTGGAACCTAGCAGGTCTCAGGTCTAAAATCGTTTGTGAAGAGTTGGGGAAATTTGTGGATAGTTAGGATATGTGTATTTTTCAGGAGACATGGGGCATTGATAAAATATTTACAGTGGGTTTCACTAACCACAGTGTTGAAGCTGCACCATCAAAGTAGGGTCGCCCAGTCGGTGGTCTGGTATGATATAAATTCCACTTCTATACAGGCCCTGAACATTAAATGAATCACCAAACACAACCCAGTGATCCTGGTTAACACTTTCAATAGATTTCCATCTCAACACCACAACTCCTCCACAACTTTTGCTCTAGATGAGTCCTTGAAAGGGAAGGGGCATCACACAATATTGTTATTGTGGAGTACTTAACCGCATGCGTGCGGCATGATTCCCCCCCGTACGCTGGATTTTGCGAAAGCGCACTTTACATGACGAGCTGGGCTCGTCATGAGCGTGCGAGGAGGCTACCTCATGACGAGCCCAGCTCGTCATGAGCGTCGAAGGGGTTAAACACAACTTTTGAGCACCTTGAGGTAACTAAACATGTAACAGAAGAGAACCCCAAAAAACGTGACGGTAGCATTCCAAGTTGCCTTTCTCATCCTCAAATTTGGATTGAAGGCTACTTATCAGCATTATACCTCTGATTTAAAGCTTGGCCATACAAATATAAGAGCCAATTGCAAAACAAGGATTGACTATTTTTTCTCATTGTATCTCTCTGGCCCAAGTTGGTCGACATGTGGGCAACTGAGAGATTCAATAGTGACCACAATGCCCTAAGTTTAGAATTAATCAATGTGTTCAATTATTACCAACCATCCCTAGAGGCCAACTTACTCACTCTAACTGTTCTTAGTAATAACAGAAGGGGGTTTAAAGTGGTCCACAATTGGGAGCAATGCTGACACCCTGGGAAATATTTACCATATAGTAGTCCATTTATTAGCCACTATGGGGATCCAGGAATTAGAGAAGCAAGTTCTGGTGGAAACATTTACGAATTTACTAAATAATATCAACATGTTTTTTCATAAGGGAAACAGTGGCAATAAAATGGCCAGATATAAGAACTAGTGGTTTGATGAGTCATGTAAGCAATCTCGAAAAACACTGATGGAAGCTATTAAAGTCGGTTCAAGAACTATGGAAGCCACAAAAAGGAAAGCTTATAAAAATGCTTAAATTGAGGCAAAATGAAACTGGCACAAAGGGGCTTGGAGAGATCTTCTAGCCATGGCACAAGCCAAAAATAGTAAACAATGTTGGCATTCAATATCTAAAGGGTCAAAAAATTCAATAACATATGAATACTACCACATACTGCCACAGACCTGGGAATACTACTTTGGTCAATTGTATGAAGAACCAAAGAACACTAACCGAATCACCACTGAGTACCCGGCATAAGATTTAGAAATACATCAACTTACCTTCACAATAGAAGAATGCCAGGAAACAATTGCCACTCTGCAATGGGCCAAGGCACCAGGTTTAGGCAAAATACCGGGGGACCTTTATCTGTCTGAGCCTAAAGTTTGGAGTGCGACTTTAAACGACACGTTTGATGCCATCTTAAAAGGGGCAGAAATTCTGCACTCTTGGTTAGGTGTAGAGGGAGTGCCCAAATTCATAAAAGGGGATAAAATCATTCTGGCAAATTATAGGCCTATCAGACTCATCGACATTGCACAAAAAATATTTTGCCAGAATTTGCTGGAGAGACTCCTGGACTGGATGAGGGATGGGAAAATACTGTAACCTCTACAGGTGGGATTTAGAGGTAGCACTAGCACTATAGACCAGCTCTTCCAATTCTTACTGATCCAATGGAAATATGTAATGGTCAAAAAGGATCATTTATATGTTATGATCGTAGACCTCTGTGCAGCATTCAACTTAGTCCCCCATGAAAAACTCTGAGTAATCCTATCTTAAATGGGGATCCTGGGAAATGTATTGCAGATTATTATTAGACTCATAAAGGACAATCAGGCCCCAAATTAGGTGGGGGCGCAAGGGTTGGTTGACCGACCTTGTTAGGGTAAACAGAGGAGTGCGGCAAGGGTGTGTCCTTGCACCCGCTCTCTACACCCTTTACATCAACAGTCTTCTCCATTCAATTAGTATTTATTATGATTTAGAATTCCGAATAATTCCACATAAGGTACATAAATAAAACATCATTCATTACATACTGAAATGTGAAGTAAGAATACAAGTACAATTTTATACTAAAATACCAGCAATTAAAAGAGAGAACCTTTTCCTACAGTAGACTAAACTATGCACTGGGCTACGTCATATCAATGCAAAAGATCTTTTTTCAGTTAAAACACAATATGGGCTGTCAGGAGAGCCTATTTTAAAGAGAGGTGCACAGAAGAGTTAATTACAATCATAATAGGGTCTTAGGGAAAGGGAAAAGCACTGCCCCATCATACAAAAGTGCAAGTGCTCTAGGCAATTTCTGGAGGGGTGCCTACCAAAAACTCCCCTACAAAAAGTGCAAGTGCATTGTGCAATCTTTTAGGGCAAATGCCTCCCTCTTTCCCCTAGCAGCAGTATATTTGATTTAACATCAAGATATTATAAGTACTCGAGTCACTTAAATGTACAACTTTCCATTAAAACACACTATGGGCAATCAGGAGTACCTGATTTTAAAAAAGGTACACAGAAGAAACAATACCAGATGTAATTCGAATTTAGGGAAAGGGGAAAAGCACTACATTGACATAGAAAAGTGCAAATGCTCTGTGCAAAATTTGGAGGAGTTATTACCAACACTCCCCTAGCAGCTATACAAACATTTTAACCCCAAAGTATTAAAAACGGCTATTTACATGTCATACAAAAAGTGCAGGTGCTCAATGCAATTTCATTTAACAGATATAGCAGCAGTATAGATGAATTACCATTGAGATATTTCAAACTTTCAACTCACTTAAAAATATTTCAATCCTAATAAACATTTAAAAATTCTTTAAAGAACCGAAATTTTTTAAAACACATCAGTTCAGACGGAGGGGACAGAAGACAATTACGGGCTTGTTCAGCTGTTGAGATATTATACTTTAAAAAGGCAATCCTTAAATATCTTCGTCGTATTGAGTGGACAATCAAAACATGATTCAGATCTTGTATTCCGTAATTACACAGATGACAATATCTTTTGTGTTTGGGAATACCCTCCCAGGCACCTGTTACAATTCTTAGGGGTAATAAATTCAATCTTAGCAACAGAATAACCCTACGAACACCGTGTTCCAGGTTCCGCAGAACATTTGGCTGGTGGTTTGTGACAATAGAGCTCCCCGCAATGTAGTCCATCCTCCCATTCAATGAACATAGTATCAGATCTCTTTCGCGAGAGACCACATAAATTGACTTCTTAATTATCTGCTTTAACGAGGTTTTACATAAAGCTGCTGCCCCTTCCTTATCTAGACCGAACATACTTAAAGCCTTTATATAATTTCTAAAAATAGCGCTTTTCCCCTTCATATTTACGAATATTTCCCTGTGCAATGCTGCCCTCAATAAGTTGAACAACAACACAGGGTCTAGACTCCTAACCAGCAAGGCTAAGTCAAATGAACGTAATCAACAACACAAATGCCAGTACTGGACTCTAATTAGTTCATTTTATGCAAAGAGCTGATACGAATGAAACATACCAGTCCGTTTTAACTTACGTCACTAGTTTATTTTAGTCATTTATAGTCACTAGTCCGATTATTTTTCATTATTTTTCAAATAAATTTTTTGTGCATATATACAATATATACAAATCAATACAATCTTTACAATGACAAACAATATCTTTACAAATTTACAACATGACACCACATCCACAAAAACCCTTTCTCACTTGAGTGAAAAATAATGAAAAATAATCGGACTAGTGACTATAAATGACTAAAATAAACTAGTGACGTAAGTTAAAACGCACTGGTATGTTTCATTCGTATCAGCTCTTTGCATAAAAGGAACTAATTAGAGTCCAGTACTGGCATTTGTGTTGTTGATTGTGCCCTCAATAAGTTATCGGGCCATTAATCAAAGCATTGCACCATCTTAGACAGGCAACCATTGATAACACATATGTTGAAAGAAGACCAAATTCGAGCCTAAGTGCCGCAATTGGCGCAGCATAATTCAGATTACATATTTGGCGCCAGATCTTTCCTTTCACTTTCTCAAATTTGGCCCATTCACACTCATCTACTGTTTCACTAGCATAATTCAATGTCGGCGGTATTTTTATTTTGTACACCGAAATGATGTGGGAAAAATGTCTTTTCCCACATTGCATATACAGGCGAATAATTGCCGATGCTTGTGAAATTGCTTTCCCTTTACAATGGTCCATATGTCTGCTAGCTGAGCACCTGTTTGAGAATATTTTTCCTAAATATGGATAAAATTTCACAACTTCAAGTTTTTCCCTTTCCAAAAACCAACTCAGATTTTTTATCACCTTACACCCTTGATAGCTAAAAATCATAACTTTGCTCTTTAAAATGTTTATTTTTAAAATATGCTCCTCTGTGTATTTAACCAGCTCTCTCAATTTCTTTGCAGCCCAATTGGTGTTAAATCCATTATTATTGTATCATCTGCATACAACAAACAACTTTATTTAAGTAGACCTATTTGGGGAGGGTCACCTTTACTCCGTCCCACACTACGTGGCAGATCATTGATATAGATAGAAAAAAGTAAAGGTGCCGAAAGGCACCCCTGCTTTAGCCCGTTGTAAGTACATATTTTCCTTGATAGGCCTTGGGATCCCCCCAATAAAACTTGTGTCCACGTAGAGGAATGAAGTGCAATTATTAGTCTTAAAAGGTTCCCTTAGATCCCCATTGTCACCAATTTCCTCCACAGCGTCCCCCTATCGACCCTATCGAATGCTGTGGAGAAATCTATAAAAGCGGTGTGTACAACGGGACCCCTCGGCCCACAGGATATTTTTCAAATAAAGTTTGTAAAACAGAAATGTTATCCAGAGTGCCACTATTCTTGCGGAATCCTGTTTGTTCCAGAGGTATATGATTGTTTCCAAATGCCCACTCTTGCAAGTGGCCAAGAATACTCTTCGCAAACAGTTTCCCCGTTGCATCTAAAAGGGAAATTTGTCTGAAACTAGACGGGGAATTTCTTGGGCCCTTCTTATATAACGGAACCAATATACTTCCCTTCCAGGAATACGGGATGTTTCCAGTGTCATAACAATGAGCAAACAACGGATGTAAACATTTTGCCCAATCTTCACAATCCTGTTTTATAATGGCTACTGGAACATCATCTGGTCCCATTGCCCCAGAGTATCTTGACCCCTTAATATAATCTACAATTTCCAATTCTGTTGGTTCTCCTACGTCAACCCCGAAATCCGAGTTCTTAAGAACCACCTCAAACTGATCTGCTAATTGATTAGGAGCATACAGTTGGGAAATATAAATAGACCATTCAGATTCGGAGATTAAAATGGGTTGTGATTTTTCTCTACCATCACAAAACTTCGCTATCAATGCCCAGTACTTTCTGGCATCCCCGGATAAGGAAACTTCACGAAGGGTTACCCATTTTTCATCTTCAACTTTCCTCCGATCTGATACTTTTTTTCTATTCCGTACCTGGTTTAGTCTATGAATCTCTCTCTGATTTTTTTAAACTAGGGGCTTTAAAATGGAGTCTAATCAACTCGTTAATCTCCTTATTCAGTTTTTTGATTTCCCATGAGATTAATACTATAGGGGAGGTTCTCAAGTCTTTTTTGTTTCTTCCCAATTTTCTGATTGCTGCCAAAACTCTCTCATACCTCACATTCGGAGTCTCCAGACTAGCCCTAAATGCGATATTCTTAAATACCCTCTGGAAGTTTGGAAGTGCCTTGTATGAGCAATAAGTATGGCCATTGTTTCGGGAATAGGTGACATTTTCCTTCCTCCGATTCCAGAGTTCGGGCTTCTCGGTATTTATGACCATCTGTACCACTAAAATGTTACGGTCACTCATCGTAGAGGGGAGCACCTTAAACTGTGTACATGCACTGAACAGTTGAATGGAAACTGCCATGTAATCAATAAGGGTCTGATTATAGGTTCCATTGAAGGTATAAGATGCAGGTGAATCCTCAGGAAATCTACCATTTAAAAATATTAAATAAAGATTCCTAAGGTTTTGCAAGAGGGAAAGGCCTCGTTTATCAGATTTGAACTGGGCCGGAAATACAGGCTCTGGAATAGCCCACACCTCCTCCAAATCCGTATTAGAGTAGACCATAGCAGCACTATTATTTATTTTAGCATTAAAATCCCCTACCATCAATATGCGTGCATTTTCTTCCGTGTTACACAAACTTTGTGCAAAACTGCAGATGGAGTCAACCAATGAATTAGATGCCCTCCCCGGGGCTATGTACACATTTACCAAAAACAGAAACTTTACATGCCCTAAGTTATCATTTGCTAATTTCAGTTTTGCACAAATACAACAATTTGAGGGGTATTTGTATATCACGGGGTCCCATGCTATGTTGCAACTAAGTAAAATAGCTAGGCCTCCACTTGCATGCCCTTTTGTGGATTTTTTTTGCTAAACTGCAAAACACATAATAATTCTTTAGCTGGAACTCTTCCGTAGCCCATGTCTCTTGAAGACAGATGATCATGGGGTTTATATCAGCCAATAATTTGAGCTTATGACAAGATTTTCCTAGCCCCGCCACGTTCCATGATATCATTTTCCCCACTTGGCTACCCCCGTTCCACGGGCTTTATACTTGATGTTTTTACCCCATTCAAGGTACCAGCAACCCAACTCAATTTTGTCACCTCATCATCCCCATCAGCTCTGGGTGCCTCCTGAACCTCGGGTGTTGGAAGTTTACTTTCTCTTGCTCCTGTTTTACTTCCTACCGTTATTTCCATGTCTTCAAACTTTACGTGTGCATTTTCATCCTTGTACTCAGTACAACTCCTCCCTTGCACCTGATAACGTGCTCCAGGATTTTTAATCAGAGTTCTATACGGGACAACACTTGGTAAAATGTCTATTCCTCTTTTCCTGAAACTATCAATATTTGCTAGAACAAGAGCTGACACTATACCTGAGGAAAAAGTGGCTATAGTACTAGGGGGGGGGGAGCTACTCCAATCTAAATATACCAGTTCAATATCTTTAGTAGTGATTAACCCCAGATCCTCTATTTCAGAGATAAGTCTAAGGAGGGCACTTCTATTCAGTAACATTGGTTTAGTATCGAAAAGAGAACTAAAGATTAAAAACTAGTTCGCTTGCCTGGCACCTATATCAGTGTTCCTAGTTATGTTCATGCCTGACTGATCCGTAGGTGAATTACATTTTGGCTTATCCCGACTATTGTTATCAACCGACATTATTCTCAGACCCACACCCATATCCTGACCAGATACTGCACTCGATGAGGGTAGAACAGGCCCACTGGGGTGTTGAAATATACCTCCTGAGGCTCCAATAGGGTCTATTACGGGGCTGTTTGATTTGACCAACTTTCTCCCTGAATCAAGGTCACTCCTTAAGCCAATAATTTGATCACTAGTTTCCTTACCCTCTTGAGACGAAGGGGCATTCAGTTCTATAGTTGAACTATTATTTTGAGGATAATTTTCCTGCCCATAACTTTGTCTCTCTTCCAATATGGGTTGCACCACGAACCTTATATATTTTCCAATAGAGGGGGATATGTAACTAGTTCCTATTTCATTTTCAGGATGGAACCGCAGTTTTTTCGGTTTACGTTTCGGTAACCGACGGTTCTTTATCTTCCTTTTCTTCCCCCTCGGCCACTTTTAGTATTTCCTTTCCTTGCCTTGCGAGAGAGGCCTCCCCTACAGGTGGACTAACTGAGGAATTGCATAAATCGTCGGATGGCTGTGGACTTAGATCTTTTGAAATGATTTTATTAAAAAATGGGAAAAGACCTACTGGTTTTAAAGCTGAGGAAACCTCTATCTTTTTCTTTTCCCCAGAAGTAGGAACCTTGTCACATTCCTTAAGATTAGAATAATCTCTTTTAGACCCCCCACCACTGAATTTATACCAATATTATGTATCCCACTATATAATTGAGCAACAACTGGGTACTGGAGGAGCCTTATCCGGGATTAGTGGGGCTTGTTTACACTTTGTAAGATCTTGAACCCCTATCAGTGTAGGTGAAAGGACTTCCAGTATATGATCAGAGTTTAAAGTACTTTTCTCCAACAGAGACAAAATTGCGGACATAATTTTCTCCGCTCTCAAAAAGAACTCCTAGATCCCCTGTGACCAAACATTTTCACTCATATTCAAAGAGTTCAAAGAGTTCACTACACATTTGTCCTCAGCCGCTGAGAATCCCAATATCTTTTCAACTGAAAGATCTAACAAATCACCAGCCAAAGATAGGTTAGTAGGTGTACTGCTGTACATGGCTGGCATATGTGTTTGAGATCCTATTAATGGCGGGAGCACTTGAATATCCAGAGACAATACTAAATCCATCTCCAAAATCCCCGGCTTTTTCAACTGCTTCATTCGTTCTACGTTCTTTTCTATTTGAAAAGCAATATCCGGTAATGTAAGATCCTCCGGTTTCAGCTGCCCGGAATTAAGGCTGGATTCTAACCGCCAGTCCATCCTGGGCAAAGGATCAGTTCCTGTTATGGGCAGACAGATCAACGTGAATCTCTGAGTCATTTTTGTATTGCCCATAAGGGTTACCAAGTCTGCTAGTGGGGATAATAAAGTAACTTCCTTTTTTTCGGTAATCTTCTCCCGGGGGTTACCATCTTCCTTCACCCAATCGGTATTTTCGGCTGTTACCGACCGGTATTGAGCATTTGGGATGTAGGAGTCCGAAAATCGTCCGAATCGGTACATTTACCGAATCGGTAAATTTACTGAATCGGTAAAATACCGAATCGGATAATTTACCGAATCGGTACATTTACCGAATCGCAATGGTTTGCGAATCGGTAAATTTACCGAATCGGTATATTTACCGAATCGGTAAATTTACCGAATCGGTAAAATACCGAATCGGTAAATAAGACGTGATACATTTGAATAATGAGATGTAGGTAAGCTCTGAAATACCGAATTTGCTTCAAATTCGGTATTTAAGAGTCGGTATTTACCATGGATTGAAATCAGGTGGTAACCAGGTGCAACCTATTAAAATGGACCCAAAATGCAATTCTTCTTGCACAATGGCGGCATTTTATGTCATTGCAAGATGGCTACGGCTACAGGAGGAAGGAGAGAGGGAATGGCAGAGAGAGGAGCAGGTCTACAGACAGAGGATCACCCTGTTCATGCTCACAGAGGCAGAGATACTCCAGAGGTACAGGTTGGCCCCAGACACCATCACAGACCTCATCAGGGACCTCCACCCAGTGTTGGAGCATACTACCCCAAAGGCACACGCTATTTCACCCCACGTGCAGGTGCTGTGCAGCCTACACCTGCTTGTGTCTGGGAGCTACCAGAGTGTGGTTGCTGCGGTAGGTGGGGTGACCCAGAGCAGCCTGTCAAGGTTTTTCAACAAATTCCTTGACGCCATATTACAGAGGATGGAGCATTATATATCTTTTCCTGCAACCCATGCGGAACTGGTCCAAACAAAATCTGACTTTTACCAGATGGCACGATTTCCCAATATAAATGGCTGCATTGATGGCACGCACATTCCCATTTGTCCCCCTGCTGCCACCGAATATATATACAGTAATAGGAAGTCAACGCACACCATCAATGTGCAGGTGATTTGCAATGCAAAGTGCGCCATCACTGACCTTGTGGCAAAATTCCCTGGGAGTACCCACGACTCCTATATATTTCAAAACAGCGGCATCTATACACGGCTGACTGCAGGGGAAATTGGTGAAGGATACCTCCTAGGTGAGACACAGTGTGCGACCCCCATAACACCTATTGCAGTAAGAAGTACATGTATGCATGTGAGTAATGTATTCCCATTTCATTTTAGGAGACAGTGCATATGCCCTCCGCTCCTTCATACTCACCCCCTACCTCAACCCCTCAACACCCAGCCAAAGGAGATATAACCGGGCCCACAAGAGCACAAGAGATGTCGTGGAGCGTAAGTTTGGTATCTGGAAAAGCAGGTTCAGGTGCTTGCACAAGAGTGGAGGTGCAAGGCATTATACCCCCATCACCTGCTGTAAGATCATTGCTGCCTGTGCTATGTTGCACAACCTTGCTGTGAAGAAGGGTACTGAGGTGGAGTTGTCAGACTATGAGGATCATGATGACGACATTGCTGTGCCTGAAACACAACCTGCTGGAGTGTCAACACCAAGTGATGGCAGATACAGACGTGAGGAGATTACACGCAACTATTTCTGAGTAAGTAATGAGACTGAGACCTATGTTGAAAGCACAAAATGTTGTTTAATGTTGTATATATCTAGGTATGTTAAAGAACAAAGTGCACCAGTAAGCATTTCACTGCAATGCTCACAGTGAATAAACACACACAGACAGGTGTTGAATGCACCCACCGTAGTTGTATATTGTCACTACGCAGGTTTAAATGGCACAAATGTGCAACACAAACTTTCAAATTTCTAAATTGTTTGTCCAATGGCAGTAGCCCATACAAATAACTGTTCATTTGCGGCCACGCTTTGCACTGGCAGGTGTATGTGGCTCACTCTGTTCACTGGGCGTTTGGCCTGTATAATGAATGCAGGGTGGGCATTCCGACGCAAGAAAGCCTTGTCAAAGTGACGCAGTAAAATCTAAAAGATTTCACTGCGCCACTTCTATGACGCGACTGAGTCAGGACCTAATGCCTGCTTGAAGCAGGCATAAGGAGTGACGCAGCACAGTAGGAGTAGGCATTCCTGAGCATTTCTGGAGATGTGTCATGCTTGCGACACGACTACAGCAATGCGTTACCTTTATGCCAACAGATGCATGATGCATCTGTCAATCCTTGCGTGATGATGCTCTGCATTGTAAATGCAACAAATCCATGGTGGCGCAAGGGGTTTTTTGAGTGACACAAGTAAACTGACACATCTCTGCTGGAAATATCTGCCCCTAAATGTTGTTTTCATTTCAATGAAAATGTTATGGCTAGGCATTGGAAGAGGAGGATCTGAGTAGCAGTAGAGAAGTCTAGAACTAATCCGGCAAATATCCTGCAATTATTTATGTGATAAGCAACAGAAAATGTTTTTATGTTACGTTATGCCCTGCCCAATATTGGGTACATTAATACTTCTGGCTATAAAATACTGTTGAAGTGTCTCAAGAGTTCTCCCAGTGATAAGATGGGTGTGTGTCAATGTCTGCAGTAAGGAAATGCAAACGTATAAGAGAGAGGCTTACAAGCTGGAAAAATAAGCAGACGTTCTGGCTCTAAAGAATTTGAGGTAAAAAGGGACTTCTTGACAAGAGCTACTGAGTTTGTGAGAAGGTGCACCAGATGTTGGAGAACTTGAGCTTAGGGGGGTTGACAATCACCCAGAAGACCACTGAAAGTCTGAAACAGTTTGATGCAGTGGTTCGGCATATGAAAACCTGTTCTCCCAGATTTCAGATTGAACAGAAGGTCCCATTCATTTTTACAGTTGTAACACCATTGCAATAAGGCCTTCAATCACACTCCTTTGGTAGTCTTTTCCTCTCGCCTCAGCCCAACTATTGAAAGAAAATTGTGACTGAAGTATGCATTGGTTATGGATTTCTTCTCGGCCTATTATTTAGTGGCGCACATTCTTCTTTCTGCTGGTAGGGCACTACAGTGATAACAATATAACGACTTTGCAAAGGGAAAAAAGGTGAATATTTCCACCAAAAAGTTGTAGAGACATATTTATCGTGGGAATCATTTTCCCCCATGAGAAGGCTTACATAAAAACAATTTTGGCATCAACGTCTCAGCTAAACTAGGTTTCAAATGGATACTGCTTTGTAGATTCCTTAAGTGTAATCCCCCAGACACCAGAGTGGATTTCAAAATATTTTTGTAGCAGTTCAGGGACACCAATATCAGTTGGGGCACTCAACACTCTAAACAAAGTCTTGCGACTTAATGGAAAGTGACATATATTAGATATAAAAAAACATCAGACTTTTTTTCCATGTCTCTATTGACCAAGGTTCCAAAGCAACCAATATTGCTTCAGTCCTATTTTGTATGTATTTACTTCAAATTTGGGGACATCCAATTCAATGTCTTTGGACTTCAAGGCCTGTGCGACCGCTCTCTATTTATGTATCTGCAGTAGGGGGCAGATTTTCCATTTTGTCATTAAACACAAAGGAGCAGGACACCTTGCTGTGCTGCACAGCGTGAAAGGGAGCAGGCAGGAGTGTGCCATATCTATCAAGACAGGGTGAATTCCTGTCCTCTTCTTGCACTGTCACACTCAGTGGCGCCTACCACCAATGTAGACACCCTTGCACCATGTTCCTATTTTCCAGGCAGGGTTGTTTTGTGCAGGAAAGGACACCTTCCTGCACAAAAAACAATCCTTAGAGTCAGTTCCCTCTTTCTAAGTTTGCTGCAGAACATTTGGAATGAGGAAACAATGAGGAGAAAGAATGATATATCTCCTTGTTACACTTCTGGAGGAAAGGTGTACAATTCTGATGCATTCCTAATTCATCAGCATGCATTGGTGGATGCATGGGAACATCCACACCCCACTCATGTAATGCCATAACCACACAGTGTAACACAATGCAGCAACTTGTGCTGCCTTGCATTACACTAGATTTACCAAGCCATGTAGGGCCGTGCAGGGCCACATCGGGTGGTCTTACATGGCTTTGTAAATTTGAATCTTGCTTTTGCGTTGCCAGCCGTCACCATGCAAGGGCACATCAAAACATTGATAAATATGCACGTAAAATTGGATTCAGCTTCTTGAGTACCGTCATACTGCCTCAACTCTTCTTTCAGCTCAGATCAGATTTTACTTTATTTATTTTGGGTTGCAACCTAATCCTAGCAACAACATATATTCTTTATAAAATCAATTTCAACTAAAAAGGAAAAAGAATTGTTGTTTACATGACATTCTGATATGCTTTGATTACAGAAATTAAAAAGATTAATGACCACCATCAGTCAATGATAATGAAAAATATACAAAAAGCATTAATAATTTAAAAGCTAAATATTTTTTGGGCCATCCACTAAAGTAAAATATAACATAGATCCTGATTTAAAACAGGGGTGAGCATAACTGGCATAACCCAGCATATTTACTTGTAATTAGCACAAAATTACTCATAATTACTCATAATTATGTAAGAGGAAGAATCCAGCAGAACCTGTCCCTTTGTGACTGCAAATTTTGCATTTAGGATGCATCATCCCAAATGCACAAATAGCCATTTAAGTAATCGTAAAATATGCAATTATTTAAATTGTGATTACTTTCAGGGAATCGCAAATTGTGATTCCCTAAATGCAATGCAACAAAAGAAATAGCGATTTTGATTTTAAGAAACGCAAATTACCAACAACTTAAAGTTGATGGTAAATTGCGAAACACAAAAGTGCATTTTTCAAAGTTTCTATTTTGCACACAAACATGTTCCTGGGGCATGTGTGTTAGCAACATGTTTTTAATCGCTCTTTCAAAGGTGTATCAGGGTGTCCTTTTGGCATCCTTTAACCCTTGAAATTGCATGCGCAATTTGCGAGTTCCTATTTGGTACTCTCAAATTGTGCATGCAATTCAAATTGATTCCTAGGCCCATAAGAATCAATGGGAAGCCATTCATTATTTGCGATTTACAAATTGCGAGTTGCAAATAAGGAATGTGTAGGAATCAGACATTTTTTAGTGATTACTACATGCATAGCATTTTGCGATTCCACATAGCGAATCGGTAAAATTCGCTATTTGGGAATCGCAAAATACGGGCTTGATGCTTGTGCCCCAGAATGTTACTTGACACAAACAGCAGTAGTCAACATCCACTTGCTCTATCTTAGTTCGCTGTTGATGTGCTCCTGTGGTAGATGTTTTGCCCCAAATTACTCATAACTAATCAATCTGGCATAATGGCCTAATTTTGCATTACAAGAGTAAAATATAATTACTCTTGTGTAATTAAAATTTAACGCCGGGCCTAATTTGAAACAGAAAACTTTATACAAAATAATCCCTTTCTTGCCTTTTTAACTGCTAACTTCATACATTTCAGAATATATGTTAGTATCCCTGGATATAGGAACAGAAAAAGTGCAAACAGTAGGAAGTAAAACCAATAAAACATGTGACCGGCCAAAAGACTTTGCTCTCCTAATCAATGAAGGAAAAATATTCTTAAAGCTAGCAGAACACAGCCACACATACACTGCGGGGTTAGCCAGGGTACACTCTTCCAGGATCTATGGCCACAACCTTGGTGAAAAGAAGGCTGTACAAATAGTTATTGGCATTACTTGTCATCAAGCAGATTTGTTTTTGCTTGATATTCCATATATGCCTCTTATTTACTTTGATAGACATGGAACCAACGTCTGCTTTGTGTATGAGTCAAAGCAGGCACTGAACCTCCCAAATAGAAGAGGACAGAAGCAAGCCAAATTCTAGGAGGAAACAAAGAGAACAATAACGTGAAATGGAGAACAATCTAAAGTATAGAACATTGGGTAATTTAGTTTTTGTTTTTTTACAATTTTTTGCCATGAAGATGTTGCCAATGTTTCATTTGGTTGGGAGTGTATGAGAACATAAACACAAGGAAGATCACTATATTTGTCAAAGACTACTGTGGCCTGTGAGGAGAGCCATGGAGGGAGATAAGTCCAATGGGGAGCCCTACCCTTAAGACTTCCCGTGGAGGTGTGAGGATTCAGCTGTGCACAGATCGGCCAATAGTCCATGTGGAGGACTGTTTTCAATGACCCTCGTATGCCAGAAGAGGGCAGCCATAAAGTGAGCCCTGTGTTGAGAGGCATGCGTTTCTTGTTACATCTGCACCACCACAAAGTGATGACCCCATATGCCAGAGGGAGCCACCGGAAAAAGTATTTACAGGACTGTCTGGGCTCCGGTGCTGAGTCTGGAAGAGAGTGCCCGACCGACCTGGCACCTCTGGTTCCCAAACCCATGCAGCAACCGGATCTGGGATATCTGCGCCAACCACCACCACTATTCCTGCCACATCCCAGCAGATATCTCGAAGCCCTTGCCCACAGTCAACAACTGAGCCAGTCTGACAATGAGGGACAAGGTTCGCCGGGCACACAGGAGGTGGCAAACAACACCACCACTTCCATCCCTGAGGGGTCCCGTCGACCCGATGTGCCCACAATGGCAGGCCAGGCTCGTGTGGGCAGGGGTGGTGGGAGTGGCGGCAGGCGGAGGCGAGAACCTGGCCAGCCTGCTGTAGGGCCCGGTATGTCTCGACTATGCAACATCATGGAGGCATACCGGAGAGACACCAGGGAGTTCAGCCAGGTAGTGGGGACCCTCACAGAGATCAAAAACCTGCAGGCCGAGCAACATGCCAGTCAACAAGAACACCAAGGATGGATGTAGGCAAGTCTGGCTGAGTTCCTGGTGGTGCAAATGGACATAAGCCATTCACTCCATCGGATCGCAGACAACATGGAGCACCCTCCATGTGTCACCAGGCAAGACACTTCTAGGCGAAGACCGCCAACAGGCACAGGGAGGGAGGAGGAGGAGGAATCGTCTGACGGAGCATCCCATGCATCGTCAAGGCCTGCATATGACCTTGTGTGCAACAGCATCACCTCATTGACTGTCCTACTCTCCCACATGGACTTGCTGGTTGCAGTCTGAACAATGATGCCAAGCAGTGTGATATGGACTCTGTTGACTCAAACTGCAAGGCATCACATCTCCCTCTGTGAACTTTGGATTCTCGGTATTTTTGTACAGCACCTATCACTTACTCACGATTCACGCACAAGACAGATAAATAAACAAAACAATCACTAAGAAAATTCATGTTGCAGTCATTGTGCATGAGTCAACAACATACGTGTGGGGATATGTCAAAGTATGCCAGAGTGTGGAACAAACTCAAGCCATCCATACACTGGGATCTGAGTCTGGTCGAGGACACACATAGGTCACAATGTATCATCAAATACATACATGGAGTGCTATACTCGCCCGTGATGGTTTCAAGCTGCTGGGGGGGGGGTTGCCATTCTGAGTCCAGTCGGTCTGCCTTGTTCTAGGTGGCTTAACTGTTGTTGTGCTTCACAGGAAAGTCTGCCAATGTGACAAGAGTGTTGGATCAGTCGCTTATCCAGTGTGTGAGGTTGCAGGTTGTGGCAGTGGCACTGGCTGGAGTGTCCTGGGAGAGGGTGCCACACAGCTTGTTTGTGGTGACTTAGGTCAAGCATCTTAGTGGGATCTGTAGCGGAGTGCGGGTCAGTGTGTTACTTGTCAGAGAACTGGATGCAAAAGTTGATGTACCAATGAAGGAGGGTGGTGTGGTTGTCCTCCATCCAGAAGTTGCTGTCCCCCTGCCACATGTAGTCTGTGTAGGTGAGGGCCTGCGTGCTGATGTAGTTGTTGATGGCTTAGCGGAATTGTGGGTGTAGGCCTGGAGATCTGTAGATGATTGTTAGACTGAGGGTGGTCAGGGGGTTGGTGTGAACCCTGAAGTGCAGGTGCTTGACAATGCTGAGTGTGTCCTTGTTGTTGTATGTGACTCTGAGGATGTACTTCTGAAAGGATTGCTATTCATCCTCCTGGATTGTTGGTGTGGTCGATGCGGGTGATCTTGTATCCGTCTTTGATGGCATTGTTGAAGTTGTGTGCTGAGGATGCGTTCAACCAGGTTACTGTAATGAAGGCGATGTGTTTGGCTGTTGTGTTGAGGAGGTAACAGAGTCCAATGCCGTGCTGGTGGTTGGAGCGGGTGTGCAGTAAGAGGCACATAACCTGGTTGTACGGACATGGTCTGTTAGGCGGGGCAGCGTGGTGTAGGCAGTAGGAGTTGCACACACAGCATGTGAAGCTTTCGTGTGTGCTTTTAGGGGTTGCCTGATAGCAGGTGGTTGATTGTCTGGTGTTCATTGTTTGGAGGTTGGCAGGAGCATAAGTCTGTTGTGTTACGTGGTTCATGCAAGGACCAGAGGATCTTGCACTGTGCACGTTGCAGGTGCTGACGGGAGCTGACGGTCCTGCCTTTGGCACAGAGGTGGCGCAACAGTGGCACAGACAAGCTGCAGCCTGCATTAAGAATGGGTGGAGGGAGGGAGGAGCATCTGTGAGGCGTGTGGGTTGCAGAATTAGGGCACTCAGTGGTGCGGTGCCGCCGCAGGGGAGGCAGCAGCAGGAATGAGTGAACACATGATGGCAGAAGGGGTGAGACACCAGGGAAAAAGTACCACACAAAGACAAGGAGGTTAGAAAGGCACAGTGTAACAGGTGTATGGAAAGGAAGGTGTTAGAATAGGGGGTCTCTGGTTGTCACAGGTAGGTACTTGTGACAAGCAGGGACCCTTTACTCTAGTCAGGATAAAGGTATTACCTTCTTAAAATAACCCCTGCTCATCCTCTAGGTAGCTTGGCGTGAGCAGACAAGGCTTATTTCAGAGACGTTCTAGGTTAAGCATTTGTGAACACATACAGTAACTCAGTGATAACACCACAAATGGACACCAAACTAGCTTTATATCAAAAATAGGTATCTTTTATGTAAAGGCTTAGCACAAGACCCATATAACGACAAAAATGACCACAATACTATTTGCAATAAAGAGTTTGTATTACATGCGTAGTGTTTTTAGTTCTGTGCGACTCGTTCCCTTGGTTAGGCTCTTATGGTAATGAAAATGAACACAAGGGGCCTCATTTATGACAGTCTTGCGCCACCGGTGCGTCACTTTTTCCCATGTTAAAAGTGATGCACTTCATGAATAAGGCCCAAGGAGTCTAATGCGCGCAGCGGACGCTTCAGTCCGATGCGTATTAGAATGGGGGTTCGAGGCGTACACAGTACCTTGGTGCGATGAGTCCGGCACAGACGAAGCGCTGTAAACAGAAGGTGATCCAGAAGCGTTGTCGCCCTTTTATGGTGCGAGCCCCGGCTCGTTGCAGACATCGGTGCGATGCGTAGAGCTGGGGCCCCGTGGAGCGAAGCGGACGGTCGTGGATGCGAGACGTTCACTTTACGATGCGGCTTCTAACTTCAGCGGCAGTGTGCTAGTCGTACCAACCAGGATGATTCGATGAGGCAAAACGTTTGTACGCGGCGGGGTTGGCCAGTCACGGTGCGATCTATGGATCGTAGGACGCGTTGATTGAGGTGGACAGGTGGGGTACGATGCGTTGCTGGACAAGACTTGGTTGTGCGAGTGCGTCTACAGCTCCTGGCCTCGGCAAATGCTAAAAACAGTGTTTCTAGCGGCGGATTGTGAGGTGGAAGAAGTCCACTGGTCCTGGGACTTCGTTCAGGGGGCAAGCTCACTCACAAGCCCTTGGAGATCTTTATGCACAAGCTGAAGCAAAGTCTTTGTAGTCTTTTCCTCCTCTCCTTCAGCAGCAAGGCAACCACTGCAGGCCAATCCCCCAGGTCAGGGACAGTACTCCTCCTTACAGCTTTCCCAGTTCCTTCTCCTCAGGCAGAGGTGTCTTCTTGTCAGGCAGGATCTAACTTCTTGGGAGCAGGGTCCCAATACTTATACCCCTAATTCCTTTGTTCCTCTGGGATTGAGGAGCCTGTGCCAAGCCAAAACAAGTTCTTGAGCACTCTGTTGACATAACTCGGACTTCTCATTCAGGGAGCAGGCTAGAGACATCAGACACTCCACAGGAGGTGGAGCCAGCATTGTGGTGGCAGAGCACAGCCCTATTCAGAGTCCAGGTGTACTCCTCCCACCCATCAGAATGTCAATCTCTCTCTTCACCACCAGGCTACCTAGCCCTGCCCTCGGGGATTCCCCAGCCCTGTCACTCACAGAACACAGACAGCAGATACACATCCTAGCAGAGGCGGGCTTAAATGGTTAGGCAAAGCGATACCAAAGGGCATGATGGAAGGAGCGTTTGAGCAAATCAAACACTCACCCCCAGTCTACTGATCTGGGTTTAATCCATCACCATTCTTTAGACCACTCCGCCACCCCAGTTCAGACATGGCCATATGCAAATCAGTCTGACCCTATGCCTCATGGGAACAGTCCAGCCCGAACTGCCAAGCCATGTCTTCCCTGGACAGGAAACAAGCATCCTGGGACCGGTTTCGAGTTCATAATCCTCATCAGCCAGGCTATCTTGAATCCAGTGGCAGAGTGAGCAAGGGACTCACGTCTGAGCATACCCTGCCAACTTAGGGCGAACAAAGCGATACCACAGGGGATGATGGACGGAGCGTTTGAGCAAATCAAACACTCACCCCAAGTCAACTGATCTGGGTTTAATCCATCACCATTCTTTAGCTCACTCCGCCACCCCAGTTCAGACATGGCCATATGCAAATCAGTATGACCCTGTACCTCATGGGAACAGTCCAGCCCGAGTTGCCAAGCCATGTCTTCCCTGGACCAGAAACAAGCATCCTTGGACCGGTTTCCGATTCATAATCCTCATCAGCCAGGCTATCTTGAATCCAGTGGCAGAGTGAGCAAGGAACTCACGTCTGAGCATACCCTACCAACTTAGGGCGAACAAAGCGATACCAAAGGGGATGATGGACGGAGCGTTTGAGCAAATCAAACACTCACCCCAGTCAACTGATCTGGGTTTAATCCTTCACCATTCTTTATCTCACTCCGCCATCCCAGTTCAGACATGGCCATATGCAAATCAGTCTGACCATACATGGAGTGCTATACTCGCCCGTGATGGTTTCAAGCTGCTGGGGCGGGGGGTTGCCATACTGCTCGGACAGACAGTTTTGGAAGATTTATATTAAGGCGTAGAGATCATGGGTCATGTGGAGGTGCCCAGGGAGGGAATACCAGGTGTGTTTGGTGATTTGGGAGAACTATCTCCCGAATGCAGTTGTACTGTGGATGTGATGAATGGTGCCCAGGGCAAGGTTGGCTGGAAGGAGTTGGGGCAATTGGGTGTTGGATGGGAGATGTCCATGTTCGTCTTTGGGGCTGGGGTTGGGGAGTGACTCCTGAGTGTGGCTGAGGAGTCTGAAGGTGATCCTGCAGTTGACAGTGAGCCTATTTTAGGTATCTCAGGTGGACAGTCATGTGGCTGAGGCAGGGGATGTTGAGGATGAGGTGTGCGGATGCAGCCTGGATGTGCACAAGCCCTCCTGGAGTCTGGCTGTTGTTTCTGCATAGAGGGCGTTGCCATGGTTGAGCCGGCTGGTGTCGTGGACCTGGTTGACTGTCTGTCTTGCCTAGCAGTGGATCTATGTGAAAATCATTTGCAGCATGCGGAGGGAGTTGCAGCATGAGGTAGAGATGGTGTTGAGTTGCATGGTTATTGTGAGGGAGGAGTGTATAATGAACACCTGCTTGCTTGCATGGCCACTGTGTGTCGGTGCGCTGCTCATGCCTGTGTGACACAAGGAGTTGTCCCAGCCGTAAGGGGACAATCCTCCAATGATGACCTCAGTCTTGTCCAAGTCCAGCCTCAGGTGGGTGATGTTCATCCATTCATTAATGACCTCATGGCTTCATGAAGGTTGGATCTGGGATTGGCTGGGTCTTTGGTGAGCGTGAGGAGCAACTGGGTGTCAACGACATAGGACATGATGATGAGGTTTTGTGCGCATGTGATGGTGGAGAGGGGGATCATGGAGACATTGTAGATTGTCACGCTGAGAGATGAGCCCTGGGGCATGGTCACGATGACCCCTGTGTACTATGTGCTGAAGGGTGGAGGCGGACTCCCTGGGCCTTGCTGGTGAGGTACTTGGCGATTTCATCCTGGCCCTACTCTGGATCCCAGTGTTGGAGATGTGTGATCTGACAGTGTGGTAGCACATGGTGTAGAATGCCGTTGAGAGGTTGAGGGGTGAGGGTGGCGGTCATACCATTGTTGAGCAGGGTCCAAAATGTCGTTGGTGGTGGCAATGAGGGCTGTTGCAGTGGGGTGATTACTGTGGAAGATGGACTGGGGCGGGTTGCCTGGAGGTGTTTGCTTGGAGGGAGATGGTCAGTTGTTCATTGACTGTCTTATTCATGACATTTGCCGGGTAGGGAAGTAGGGTGATGTTCCAGGCGATCCTAGGTACTGCCGTCCAATGTTAAAGAAGGGCCTGGGTCTCTGCAAGCCTCCAGCTCCCATGGAATGCGGCATACTCAAAGGAGATATTCATGACGTGCCGGAGGTGGGCTCCAAGGATGGGGTATGCAGTGATTGAGATGTTGTGTGGGAAGGGTCCTGATGCAGACCCGGAGTGGATTGTGTACATGAGCCGGGTGGTGTCTTTGCTGCTGACGGGAGTCCAGGGCCTGAGGGGTGGTATGTCCTGTGGATAATAGCGCTGTCTGCCTCTGTGTGGCGAGGCTGTCATGTACGCCCATGAGCTTGCAGTGGTAGAATGTTGCAAGGGATCCCCTTGGCCTTGCAAGGGTGGGATGTCTTTCGGATGGAGAGCTGGGGTTAGATAGTGCACTCACGATGCTGATGGGCTCCTTGATGTTGTGTGTGTTGGTGCCTATGCCCTACCTGAGGGATGTCCTCTTGTCTGTGCTGATGATATGGTGATGTCTGTGTGTGGCAGGTTTCAAGGCTGAAAGGTAACTGATGGTTGTTTGTTTAGCAAGGTTTGCACGAGAGTCCGGCTAGACCTGTATGAGTCCAGTCGGTCTGCCTTGTTCTAGGTGGCTTAACTGTTGTTGTGCTTCACAGGAAAGTCTGCCAATGTGGCAAGAGTGTTGGATCAGTCGCTTATCCAGTGTGTGAGGTTGCAGGTTGTGGCAGTGGCACTGGTTGGAGTGTCCTGGGAGAGGGTGCCACACAGCTTGTTTGTGGTGACTTAGGTCAAGCATCTTAGTGGGATCTGTAGCGGAGTGTGGGGCAGTGTGTTACTTGTCAGAGAACTGGATGCAAACGTTGATGTACCAATGAAGGAGGGTGGTGTGGTTGTCCTCCATCCAGAAGTTGCTGTCCCCCTGCCACATGTAGTCTGTGTAGGTGAGGGCCTGCGTGCTGATGTAGTTGTTGATGGCTTAGTGGAATTGTGGGTGTAGGCCTGGAGATCTGAAGATGATTGTTAGACTGAGGGTGGTCAGGGGGTTGGTGTGAAACCTGAAGTGCAGGTGCTTGACAATGCTGAGTGTGTCCTTGTTGTTGTATGTGACTCTGAGGATGTACTTCTGAAAGGATTGCTATTCATCCTCCTGGATTGTTGGTGTGGTCGATGCGGGTGATCTTGTATCCGTCTGTGATGGCATTGTTGAAGTTGTGTGCTGAGGATGCGTTCAACCAGGTTACTGTAATGAAGGCGATGTGTTTGGCTGTTGTGTTGAGGAGGTAACAGAGTCCAATGCCGTGCTGGTGGATGGAGCGGGTGTGCAGTAAGAGGCACATAACCTGGTTGTACGGACATGGTCTGTTAGGCGGGGCAGCGTGGTGTAGGCAGTAGGAGTTGCACACACAGCATGTGAAGCTTTCGTGTGTGCTTTTAGGGGTTGCCTGATAGCAGGTGGTTGATTGTCTGGTGTTCATTGTTTGGAGGTTGGCAAGAGCATAAGTCTGTTGTGTTATGTGGTTCATGCAAGGACCAGAGGGTCTTGCACTGTGCACGTTGCAGGTACTGACGGACCTGCCTTTGGCACAGAGGTGGCGCAACAGTGGCACAGACAAGCTGCAGCCTGCATTAAGAATGGGTGGAGGGAGGGAGGAGCATCTGTGAGGCGTGTGGGTTGCAGAATTAGGGCACTCAGTGGTGCGGTGCCGCCGCAGGGGAGGCAGCAGCAGGAATGAGTGAACACATGATGGCGGAAGGGGTGAGACACCAGGGAAAAAGTAGCACACAAAGACAAGGACGTTAGAAAGGCACAGTCTAACAGGTGGATGGAAAGGAAGGTGTTAGAATAGGGGGTCTCTGGTTGTCACAGGTAGGTACTTGTGACAAGCAGGGACCCTTTCCTCTAGTCAGGATAAAGGTATTACCTTCTTAAATTAACCCCTGCTCATCCTCTAGGTAGCTTGGCGCGAGCAGACAAGGCTTATTTCAGAGACGTTCTAGGTTAAGCATTTGTGAACACATACAGTAACTCAGTGATAACACCACAAATGGACACCAAACTAGCTTTATATCAAAAATAGGTATCTTTTATGTAAAGGCTTAGCACAAGACCCATATAACGACAAAAATGACCACAATACTATTTGCAATAAAGAGTTTGTATTAAATGCGTAGTGTTTTTAGTTCTGTGCGACTCGTTCCCTTGGTTAGGCTCTTATGGTAATGAAAATGAACACAAGGAGTCTAATGCGCGCAGCGGACGCTTCAGTCCGATGCGTATTAGGATGGGGATTCGAGGCGTACACAGTACCTTGGTGCGATGAGTCCGGCACAGACGAAGCGCTGTAAACAGAAGGTGATCCAGAAGCGTTGTCGGCCTTTTACGGTGCGAGCCCCGGCTCGTTGCAGACGTCGGTGCGATGCGTAGAGCGGGGGCCCCGTGGAGCGAAGCGGACGGTCGTGGATGCGAGACGTTCACTTTACGATGCGGCATATGAGCCATACTGCGGGAGCCGCGGCTTCAGTCTTGGCTGTGATGCCAGGCGGACGTATGGAGCGTACTCCCCTTTCAGATGTGATCGGCAGCTTCTAACTTCAGCGGCAGTGTGCTAGTAGTACCAACCAGGATGACTCGATGAGGCAAAACGTTTGTACGCGGCGGGGTCGGCCAGTCACGGTGCGATCTATGGATCGTAGGACGCGTTGATTGAGGTAGACAGGTGGGGTACGATGCGTTGCTGGACAAGACTTAGTTGTGCGAGTGCGTCTACAGCTCCTGGCCTCGGCAAATGCTAAAAACAGTGTTTCTAGCGGCGGATTGTGAGGTGGAAGAAGTCCACTGGTCCTGGGACTTCGTTCAGGGGGCAAGCTCACTCACAAGCCCTTGGAGATCTTTATGCACAAGCTGAAGCAAAGTCTTTGTAGTCTTTTCCTCCTCTCCTTCAGCAGCAAGGCAACCATTGCAGGCCAATCCCCCAGGTCAGGGACAGTACTCCTCCTTACAGCTTTCCCAGTTCCTTCTCCTCAGGCAGAGGTGTCTTCTTGTCAGGCAGGATCTAACTTCTTGGGAGCAGGGTCCCAATACTTATACCCCTAATTCCTTTGTTCCTCTGGGATTGAGGAGCCTGTGCCAAGCCAAAACAAGTTCTTGAGCACTCTGTTGACATAACCCGGACTTCTCATTCAGGGAGCAGGCTAGAGACATCAGACACTCCACAGGAGGTGGAGCCAGCATTGTGGTGGCAGAGCACAGCCCTATTCAGAGTCCAGGTGTACTCCTCCCACCCATCAGGATGTCAACCTCTCTCTTCACCACCAGGCTACCTAGCCCTGGCCTCGGGGATTCCCCAGCCCTGTCACTCACAGAACCCAGACAGCAGATACACATCCTAGCAGAGGCGGGCTTAAATAGTTAGGCAAAGCGATACCAAAGGGTATGATGGAAGGAGCGTTTGAGCAAATCAAACACTCACCCCCAGTCAACTGATCTGGGTTTAATCCATCACCATTCTTTAGATCACTCCGCCACCCCAGTTCAGACATGGCCATATGCAAATCAGTCTGACCCTGTGCCTCATGGGAACAGTCCAGCCCGAACTGCCAAGCCATGTCTTCCCTGGACAGGACACAAGCATCCTGGGACCGGTTTCGGGTTCATAATCCTCATCAGCCAGGCTATCTTGAATCGAGTGGCAGAGTGAGCAAGGGACTCACGTCTGAGCATACCCAGCCAACTTAGGGCGAACAAAGCGATACCAAAGGGGATGATGGACGGAGCGTTTGAGCAAATCAAACACTCACCCCCAGTCAACTGATCTGGGTTTAATCCATCACCATTCTTTAGCTCACTCCGCCACCCCAGTTCAGACATGGCCGTATGCAAATCAGTCTGACCCTGTACCTCATGGGAACAGTCCAGCCCGAGCTGCCATGCCATGTCTTCCCTGGACCAGAAACAAGCATCCTGGGACCGGTTTCCGATTGATAATCCTCATCAGCCAGGCTATCTTGAATCACGTGGCAGAGTGAGCAAGGAACTCACGTCTGAGCGTACCCTACCAACTTAGTGCGAACAAAGCGATACCAAAGGTGATGATGGACGGAGCGTTTGAGCAAATCAAACACTCACCCCCAGTCAACTGATCTGGGTTTAATTCTTCACCATTCTTTAGCTCACTCCGCCATCCCAGTTCAGACATGGCCATATGCAAATCAGTCTGACCCTGTGCCTCATGGGAACAGTCCAGCCCAAACTGCCAAGCCATGTCTTCCCTGGACCGGAAACAATCATCCTGGGACCGGTTTCGGATTCATAATCCTCATCAGCCAGGCTATCTTGAATCCAGTGGCAGAATGAGCAAGGGACTCACGTCTGAACATACCCTGCCAACTTAGGGTGAACAAAGCGATACCAAAGGGGATGATGGACAGAGTGTTTGAGCAAATCAAACACTCACCCCCAGTCAACTGATCTGGGTTTAATCCATCACCATTCTTTAGCTCACTCCGCCACCCCAGTTCAGACATGGCCATATGCAAATCAGTCTGACCCTGTGGACTGTTCCCATGAGGCACAGGGTCAGACTGATTTGCATATGGCCATGTTTGAACTGGGGTGGCAGAGTGGGCGAAAGAACAGTGATGGATTAAACCCAGAACTGTTGGCTGGGTGTGAGTGTTTGATTGGTTCAGATGCTCCGTCCATCACCACACCCTTTTGTACCACTTTGTTCTCCATAAGTTGGCAGGGTATGCTCAGACGTGAGTCCCTTGCTCACTTTGCCACTGGATTCAAGCAAGCCGGGCTGAAGACGGCTGAAATGCCAGAAACCGGTCCTCGGAAGCTTGTTTCCAGTCCAGGGAAGGCATGGCTAGGCAGTTCGGGCTAGACTGTTCCCATGAGGCACAGGGTCAGACTGATTTGCATATAGCCATGTCTGAACTGGGGTGGCAGAGTGGGCTAAAGAACGGTGATGGATCAAACCCAGATCTGTTGACTGGATTTGAGTGTTTGATTGGTTCAGATGCTCCGTCCATCACCACCCCCTTTTGTACCGAAATGGTTAGGCAAGCAGATACCCACTTTCTAAAAGTGGTATTTTCAAACACAGAATATAAAATAAACTTTACTAAATGATGTATTTTATTATTCTGAGTTCAGGCATACTAAACTCAAATTTCTACCATGTTCCCAGACTCTGTTAGGATCATAGAATGTAACAGTTCTAACAGCCCATTCTGGCCTATAAGAACAGGTAGCCTTGCAATGGTGAAAAACGAAAATGGCTGTAATTCACTATTAGGACATGCCACACACATCAGGGCTTGTCCTACCTTATACTTACAATGCACCCTGCCCTTGGGCCTATCATAGGTGTGACTAATATGAAGCTAGGAGAAGGTTTAGGGACTGGCAAGAGGGTTAACTTGCCCAGTCAGCATGACAGTACCAGACTGCACGCAGGCTCTGCCACGGCAGACCTTAGACACATTTTACCAGGCCGCTTCCGTGGGTGGCACAACCAGTGCTGCAAACCCACCAGCAGCATTTGGATTTACAAGCCCTGGGCACTCCTGGTGCACTTTACTGGGGTCTGATAGTAAACCAAATATTCCAATCATGGAATCCAATTAACATATACATTTTATACAGGGAGCACTGTGGCACTGATTGGCAGTGGCACAGTGCTCTGAGCAGCTAACACCAGCAAAACACATGAGGCACAGCAACAAAAAGTGGAAGGGAGACTCACGCCGAGATGCTAGGTCTAACAGAAGGAGTGTCTGGTTACTCATGTGTCACTCAAAGAAAATGGATGAACAGTCATCAAAAATGACGGGCACAGGATCAGGCACCAAAAGGCCAAGCTGCACCCAGGACACACAGCATCAGCAGGTGTTGCCTGCCCGTTGTGGGTAGCAACCTGCACAAATACATACACAACCAAGTACTTCATGCACAATAGGGATCATTAGCCATGAATAACTGCATGCATGTTGGCAAAGTACACATACTCCCATATGCACAACCTTTGTCAATTATGCCATAGATGATGCATGCAAAGTGGCAAGAGATATTCGGTGACAGTGATGAGGCACATTGTATTGTGGTTAACACATTTACTACACAAACGGATCAAGTATGTGTTGAGGCAATGCTGCATGAGCCAATGTCCTTGGCCAGTGCCATTGCTCTGAAGAAATGAACAGTCATGTAATGAGTTTACCTGTACTGCTGGTGAAACAATGTGCACAGGACTGCCTATGACTGTCACGGCCTTGAATCCTCCGAAACTTGTGATGCTCAAAGTGGTCCATCTCCCGATAGCCCCTTGGTCTGAGTAGAAATGACAGACTCAAAAGGGTGATCAGGCGAGGGAAGGAAAGGAAGGGAACAGCAGGGAGGGAGATCTGAAACAAGCATAAGTATTCAACACTTCTTGTAACTGAATCACTGAATACCACAGGACCTATACTGTAACAGTTACACATGTCAACAAAAACAACAGCCACTGTATCCCAGTTGGGATCACAGTAATGAAAGTGCTAGTAGATCTAAGGATCGAACAAGGACATTACTACACACTTACAAAGAAGGCTGTTCCATACGTTTACATGTATTTATCCAGCAGTTATGTACATACCCAAAAAAGTCTTAACAACCACATAACTGGGAAATTTGAGTTTACTTCAGGACGAGCACAATGAGCACCTGCTGTAAAAACAGAGATGAACAATCCACATGAATTCATAACACATGGAAAGGTGATGAAACCCCATAACACACCAAAGATTATGTTGTACGAGTTGCAAAAGAAATGGTCAATATTAGGATCCTGTTTCAAGGATTGTGCAACTAGCACAGGGATCACAGAAGACACATAAAAGGTAGCAGAGTATTGCAGCGATATGAAGGGGGTATAACGCTATGCAGGCTGCTTCAAGGCAATTAAATCCATGCGATAATCCAGAAAATCACAGTGTATGAATAAGGTCCAATAAACAGAAATCCAAATGCACTGCAGCGCGACTCACACAAAGCCAACAATCCTTAGTTACATCAGGGAATCAGTGAGGGTCAAGAAGGGAAATTACACATCCCCCGCAAGAGCCTTAAGAAGCTCGTCCAACGAGGGATGGAATTCAGTAAACACAAGGAAGCCCTGCAAGAGCCAGCCATCGGCTCATCCAACTGGGCTTTGAAATGCCAAACAGAACAAGCTGCTGGGCCTGAACTCAACAGAGAGTAATGAGGAGCAATGGCACAAAAGCACCCCTACCGTGACCAGGATATTCAGCACGCCACAAGAGAATCCCAGAATTAACGGCACCCGAGTGGTGCCACGGAAGCATTTACATTTGCTACAGTGCAGCGTTGTAACGTCATCAGCTTAACATTCTTGGCTTCATGGGAATAGAAATTTCTCATCAACTTACCGAGAAGGCTTGCAAAGCAGTGTTCTGCACCGGCCCTGCGAAGCGACGTGACAGTGACATGACATACTGACACAAAGGGCAATGCATCCATACGAACAGACATCTGTCACAGGACAGTTGACAGAACATGTGGGACATACGCAGGCCAACACCTTCACAACATGGTTGTTGGAAATCCAAATGTACTGGCACACAAGATTAAGTGGATGAGCCAAACACATCCTGCTGCACACAGCGAGGCTGCAATTCCCCATAGAGCCTGTTATTGTGATGTCCCACACAATGTCAACCCGTGGTATCCGCAAGGTGTCAGGGGTAAGGTTTACACACATTGATGCCTTCACCAGAGTCCACACTCCACTACAGATGACTGTCAAGAAGGGTGACTGGCATGTCATGGGAGTGGTGCAACATGTAATTTGATCCATGGTGATGAGACATGTATGCATGGTACTACAACATGCACAGAAACAGTTCCCACACATTCCCAAACCATACCAACACCTAACAGCCTGTTTGGATCTCTTACCCGAACTGACATTTACACATGTCCGTGCATGGAACGCTGATTCAGCCCACGTTGCAATCATTATGAGGAATAGCAGGAGGATTAAGATTACACGAACAGACAACAGGCACAGCAACCTGGGAAGGACAGACACACAAGAGTTCACTGGTAAAAATCTTTACAAAAGACATGGGCAGTTATGAAACAGGAACAATGTAGGATACATGCAAAGTTCAAGGAAAGTCATTGCACATTACTGTGTGGCATTACATCAGCACTTGCGTGACACGTCAGAACACACATCAAAGTCACTTGCCATACAGTCAGTTGGACACACACACTGCAACACATGCCGCTCAATGCTACAAGCTTGCCACTCATTCCCAGTGACTCACAATTATGGGAAGAAGATGCGTATGAGCTGACTCCGGATATCATCTTCCTCCTCATCACTAGCATCGTGACCAAGCCCTTGATCCTCAACGGGTGGATGTTTCTGCTCCTCAGGATCCAGGATGAGTGGCACTGCCTTCTCAACTGCCATGTTGTGCAGCATGCAGCACACGATGAAGATCTTACAAACCTTGTCCATTGCATATGGAAGGTATCCGTCGGTCTTATCGAGACACCGGAATCGGCTCTTCAGGAGGCCAAACGTCCTCTCAATCACTCGCCTGGTCTGCCCATGTGCATTATTGTAACACTGATCTGCAGCTGTTCTTGGGTTGCGGACAGGTGTCATTAGCCATGGCATGTTGGGATATCCCGAGTCCCCTACATAGATAATCTATGTAAATAAGTTGGTCAGGAGATGCCGTCAGAGCAAAAGATACTGAAACACACAGGACAAACAGAGTTAACCAACCAACAAGACATGCCCGCTCGTTGCGCAGCTGCAGCATCATTTGAGGAACCCTGCTACGCCTCATGATGAATGCATTGTGTGCCAATCCTGGAAAACGTGCACAAACGTGGGAAATCAGCATGTTAGCAAGGCACACCACAAGGGCATTTATTGAATGATAATGTTTACTGTTGCGGTATGCCTGCTCCTGTGCCTGTGGTGGCACCAAAGCCACATGTGTCCCATCAATGGACCCAATGACATGTGGCATCCCTCCCAGGGCATGGAAATCACCCTTGACATCTCTCAACTCTTCAGGAGTAGGAAATTTGATGAATTCATCAATGTGCTCCAACATTGCTGCCAAAACATCACGCAGGACACAGCTGAATATCGTCTGTGACATTCCACCTACATCAGCTATGGTTAATTGAAAGGTACCTGTAGCAAAAAAATGCAGGGCTGCCATAACCTTTATCTTGGGGGGCAGTGCAGTAGGATACCTGTGTTGCGGTTGGAGATGTGGTGCCAGCTTGTTCGTCAACTCCTGAATCAACTGTTGAGTGAATCTCTAGCATCGGATGCAGGCACGTTCCCTCATGGTAGCCAAGTCTGAGAATGGCCTTGGTAGAGGCGGTGCCCTTCAGGACATTTTTGTGAATAATGTAGATTAACAGTCAGCCAACATCAATGGCAATGTACATAGCACATGCAAACTGCTACTAGATATCAGGTCACTATGGAGTCTGGTGTGTGCAATACATCCAGGACACATATGCCAGCTTGCTGGCCATCCTACGAAAAGCCAGGTACACCTGTTGATTGACAAATAAACATGACATGCCCTGAAATGAGCTGCTGAGCCGGTCTGAGTGAACAGCCCAAGATATCATTGGAGTGACACACGTCACAATACCTGCAGTGGAAGGTTGTCATCCCATCCAGACAGCTGACTGCAAGGCACACGCACAAGTCACATGGAATGTCAAATGTACATATCAAATGTCTGTATGCAATGACAAGTACTTGATAGACATCCTTGTGCAATCGGTACCCCTACATCCCTGCCATGTGTGCGCCTCGTATCACTATTGTAATGGTGCCATACGGGAGTGTGTTAACCGCATCCTACCCCTGCATTTACATCAGCGTGTGAAACGCACCATGTGAAACGTACCATACCCCTGCTTTCACATCAGCTTGTGAAAATCACCATGTGAAATGCACTGTACCCCTGCATTCACATCAGCGTGTGAACCGCAACGTACCTCTGCATTCACATCAGCGTGTGAACCGCACTGCACCCCTGCATTCACATCAGCATGTGAAATGCACCGTGTGAAATGCACCATACCCCTGCATTCACATCACCATGAAAAACGCACCATGTGAAATGCACCATACCCCTGCATTCACATCAGCGTGTGAAACGCACCGTACCCCTGCATTCACATGAGCATGTGAAATGCACCATGTGAAACACACGGTACCCCTGCATTCACATCAGCATGTGAAATGCACCATGTGAAACGCACCGTACCCCTGCATTCACATCAGCGTGTGAACCGCACCGTACCCCTGCATTCACATCAGCATGTGAAATGCACTGTGTGAAATGCACCATACCCCTGCATTCACGTCAGCGTGTGAACCGCACCGTACCCCTGGATTCACATCAGCGTGTGAAACGCACCATGTGAAACACACCGTACCCCTACTATCGGGTGTGTGTGCGCATCGTATCACTATTGTAATGGTGCCATACGCGAGCGCGTGAAACGCACCGTGCACGTGTGTGGATTTCAAAATGAATAAGGGGACTAGTAGTAGGCCCTGAATGCGTCCTGGGTGTCATAGATACTGATTTTTGAGTAGCTATGTGTCCAACAGGTGACCTGCAAAAGTCAGTTGGCCCAACAAATACAATGTTGCAAAATGATTGTTGAGCTGAAGCTCAAATTTTGAACGATGCAAATGCTGTCAGAGCCGTATGTTTGAAGGGATTCTGACCTATCACTATGTACTCCTCGAACTGAGTGCCCCTCAGCAGCACTGATTTAAGGCAGCAAGAACCCCATAGAGGGCACTTGCCTGCACAACATTGGAGTGGACCACACTGCTGCTGTCTCTGTATCCTCTGGCTACAATGGCACGTACTGTGGAAAGGGCCCCAGTCTTCACAGAGGAGGAGAACCAGGCCATGCTAGACAGCCTCCTACCACAGTACAACAAGCTGTATGGGAGACCAGAGGAGCAGGTGAGTGCTGACTACACTACCTTGGACTGTGCACCTGTTGTGTGAGTGTCACAACATGCATTGTGTCCATGTGGGACAGATATGCAATGTGGTTTGGAGTGAGTCCCAGGGGCTGTACATGGTGATGTCTCTCATGAAGGGCATGATGTATTTCATGTGTGTTCACTCCTCACTTTCATTGTGCTTACTGTGACATTCACTGCTTTCACACAGGCCAAATTCACATGGACAATGATGCAAGTCCAGTCAGCATCCTATGCCCTGTTCACATTATCAAAGATGTGCAAGTGTGTGTCTCTGGGACATGGAGCAGGTGTACTGATGTTGTTTCACTGTGTCTTCCTGACAGGTAACTGCCAATGAGAAGGGGGAAATCTGGCCGGACATCATCAGGGCCGCCAGGTCTGCGGGGGGCCCTCGCCGGTACCTGCGAAACATACAGAAGAGGTGGTAGGACATTCGGTGCTGTCACCGGCGTATCACCTGGTCCAGCTGAAGCTGTCACCTCCACGCCGGCATGGTGGACGCCGTCGCCTGACCCCCACATGCTCCGTGTCCTGGCGGTGGTGTTCTCAGACCTCGATGCGCAGTTGCAGGAGAGACAGCAGCAAGGAGGGGGTAGGTACATGGCTGTTTGTTGTGTTGTGTGTCACCTGCTTTTTGTAGTGCTCTGAAGCCTGGCTACACTCCCACAGTTGGGGTGTCTGCTCAGACTGGTTATATGTGCAGTGCCTTTTCAGTTCCCGATAGTCACCTGGTGCTCATTTTCATCCCTTCCCATCCTTAACATGTGTCCCCTAGTCTGTATGAAATCACATTTGCACATGTTCATCTAGGGTGCAAGAAAATAAGACTGTACATTTATTTCCGCATCATGTGGGTGGGTGGTCTGTGACATGTGTTGGGACCTTGCCTATGCCATGACTTGTACACTGTGTTTGGGGTTCATATTTGTTGGCACTGATGATGAGTCTCAACATAGGAGTGTGAGGTTTCAACTGCACACCCTTGCAGCATGCATGACCTATGTTGTGTCCTTAGACATGATGTACATCAGTGGGAGATATGCATAGTGCCATGACGGTTGCTCATGGTACAGTCAGCTCCTTCCAGACCCACGGATCAGTGTGCCCACTGCAGTCCCCTGAGACACCCTGGCCTCATAATTATGTGTGTCATCCAACACTGTGCCCATTCTATGTGGGTTCAGCATGGGTCTGCCTCTGTGGCATTGGTCCCTGGCATACTTTGTATTTTTCCTGTGTCTGCTACATGTGCCCACTGGACAGGGATACAGCATTTGGCTTGTGCGTACTCACACTGGGCAGTGCCTGTGTGACTATTCACAACAATCTGTTGATAGTTGTTTGTTACAAATATGTATTGCCAGCCCCATGAGGTGAGCTTGGGTTGCTTTTGGAATTGTTGCTGCACAGTTTTTGTTACCCCAATCCATAGGTCTCACTTCTTGAGCTGTATCAATCACATTGACTGAGGTATGGGGGTGTTGTGCGGGAGAGGTATACATGGGCCTGCCTGATTTAGCCTTGCCAGGTCTGACCTGTAGGTGAAAATTGGCTGAACAATGATTTACCATGCACTGCCCCTGTGATGGTGGCCAGTGATTTCAGTTGGGGCTTGGCAGCTTGTGTCATTTTGTCGCAGCCATGATTGAGGCTCATACATTTTTGCCACATGTCTGCAGTTCAGATGTAACGCTGTTTAGTCTTAGTGTGCACACTTCTGTGTTGACATTTTGCCTGGGGATAACGGTGTGTCCACAATGAAGCAATGATTTTGTTCATCACAATTGCTGGCCCAATAGCTTAAGCATTGTCCGGGGTTGGGACATGTGTGCCACTCCACATGACAGCCAGTAGGTTTTATATGCAAGCAACTGTGTCATCAGGGAATGGATGCCCATGTGAGGACTGACATATTTGAAGTTGTGTCACATAAATGATTGTACCTTGGCACTCACAACACTTGTTAAAAGTTGTTCATGTTTGGAATGTGTTAATATGACGAATTGTGTCCATGCATGATAGATGTCTCACAAGGTAGTGCACACAAAATGGCATTTCCACTTTCTTTAAAGAAGCTGGCTCCTTTTCAAAGGGGCCAGTGTTAGCGATTAATGGTGTGCCTTAATCTCCATATACATGTCCCCACAGTGGTCTTGAGTTCTTGAAACTCCTTTGTTGTCAATTATACAAACTAATGAGTGTCAAGACATCAAGACCTCTGTTGGACCATGTATATGTACAATCTGCAACGCCAATTGTTTCTGACAGTGTTTTATCTTAAAGGGTGCCAGCCTTTTCAATGAATGTGTAAATGTTTTTTAGTGTGCATTTCCTTGTGAGACATCTTTCATGCAGGCACATATGTGTTCTCTTCACAAGATGGCGAATTACCACATTCAATACCTGTTGATTGTGTAAAGTATGGTTAGTCCCAAGATACCAACATTTATTTACATTTATTTTTTGAACAATGTACTTACAGGGCTCTGAGTGTGGTGTCACCTTGGGGAGTGAGGTGGGTTAGTTTGCCCTGAGGGGCACCACTACTGTTTCTTTCTTTGTGAACTTGAGGTGGCATCACTTCATTGTATTGATCCGCTCTCCTGTAAACAAACACTAGCTTTCAAGTTGTGGCCTGGTTTGTTCTTTGGATCATTGTGTCCAAGTTGCATTGTGTCTATACCAACTGGGCAGTACAAAGCTCAAATATGTGCAGAGTTATCTGGCTGTTACTCATGCTGCATGGCATGATTTGCAGTGTGACCTACTATTTTTGTGCTCATGTGTCAGATGTGTACAGGTGACTAGTGCATTTCTGTTTCTTCTCCTTGCCCACAGCATCATCACCAGAAACAGGAGGGGACAACTGCACGGAACAAGAGGAGGGACCCAGCCACAGTGCCACCAGCGTGGAGGAGTCTGAGGGAGCCAGTGGCATGGAGGGGAGTCAGTCTGCGGACCTGTTGGAAGGTGAAACATCATATCACGCCGATGGATCCAATTCTGGCTCCCTGGAGGAGGGGGAATTTGCAGCAACACCGGGCAGTAGCACTGAGTCTGTACATGCCCCCTCCAGCACCATCTCCACCCTCCCAGTTGCTTCTGCCGCTTCTGTCCATGCAGCCTCCCATGTCTCCTTCAGCCCCGGCACCGCAGCCCCTGCCCCTGTCACCCCTGCTGCCCTCAGTGCGGAGTCTGTGGACTTACTCCGCCAGTTGCAGGTTGGTCAGATGCTGAATGTCCTCTATGCCCACACTCAAATACTGACACAATTGTTGTCTTTCATGGAGGGCATGTCAGCAACGATGTCTGTTTCCCTTCTGCAGCGGTCCGTCCCCCCCTCCTTCGGACCCATCCACACTCCCCTCTCCCATACCTGTCCTACGCACACGCAGGAAGACACCATCATGCACACCAAAAGACACAGGCAGCACACACCCACATATGGCGAAGTGCACACCTCCTGGCACACACACTCAGGGGGCTACAGGCACACCGACAGGGACTAGGCTTAGACCGCATACACGCAGAGAGAGTCACAGTGCGCAACCCTCACAGCCCGCTCCCTCCACTCCAATATTGTCCTCGGGTGCAGTGGTTGGGCTGGCCGAACTGGCTGCAGTGTGCAGCGCAGAGTATGAGTCCACCTTCGGCGCTGCACAAACCACTTAGCCAGATACATCTACCCCTGCACCCACCACACCTACCCTTACCACTCCGGTCCCTGCGGTGCCTGGTTCTGCCCCTGATGATGCCCCCCAAGGGTCTGCATCCCCTTAAATAGTCCATGTGCAGGCAATTTAGGGGTAGACGGTCAACCCAACGTCCCCCTACAAGGACATTTGTGTGGACTGGCCATAGGCCTTATTTGAGAAAGGACTCATTTTCCTGCCGAATAAAGCCTTTTATTTTACGTTCAACACTATTGCATTTCAGGTACTTGATGTTGGTGATGAGGGGCCTGGAGTTGGTGTCATGGTAATGTTTTGGGGTTCTGCTCATTCATCTGTGCCATGCGTGTAAATCACTGTACTTGTGTGTTTTGAGTATGTACAAATGCCTTCATGGACACATTCACCCTTTTCGCCACTATGCATGTGTGTAATCACAGCCTACCCCGATGTTGGGGATTGTTATGCAGGGTATTTGGGCACATGACTCACAATTGTGTGTACTGTATCTAAGGGGTTTCAACCCTATTCCTTCCATGAGAGACTACATCTTGGTGGTCTGACCACCACCTGGACATTAATATCAGTCCTGGGATGTACGTGACGGTGTGTTCCCTTTCGCTCTCTTTGTTTAGTAGGCTGTTACACTACTATACACTATTGTGTCATGATGGTAGGGTGTGTATTTCGCCTACAGCCTCCATGGGTGTGTATGCATGTGGAATTTGACATCACACCCACATGTGGTGTGTCACGCAGTGTGTGAAAGTGATCCATCCTCCAGGGAGTGGGACACTGCTGTAAGTGATGTGTTGCTATGGCACTATCATTATAGTCACAAGTTAGGGATGTGCACATACCCCCATGTAGTTGTGGTATGCTGATGATGATGTACCCACCCTATATCTGAGCACTGCTAGGAGTCATATCCAACCACCCCTCATATGTCTAGCCACTGCTGGGAGTCATATCCACCCACCCTCATATATCTGGCCACTGCTGGGAGTCATATCCACTCACCACCATATGTCTGGGCACTGCTGGGAGTAATCTGCACCCACCCCTCATGTGTCTGGGCACTGCTGGGAGTCATATCCACCCACTCCTCATATATCTGGGCATGGCTGTGAGTCCTCTGCACCCACCCCTCATATGTCTGGGCACTGCTGGGAGTCCTCTGCACCCACCCCATAATGTTGGCTACTGCTGGGAGTCCTCTGCCCCCACCCCTCATGTGTCTGGGCACTGCTGGGAGTCCTCTGGACCCACCCCTCATATGTCTGGCCACTGTTGGGAGTCCTCTGCACCCACCCCTCATGTGTCTGGGCACTGCTGGGAGTCCTCTGCTCCCACCCCTCATATGTCTGAGCACTGCTGGGAGTCCTCTGAACACACCCCCATACTGTTGGCCGCTGCTGGGAGTCCTCTGCACCCACCCCTCATGTGTCTGGGCACTGCTGGGAGTCCTCATATGTCTGGCCATGCAGGGAGTCCTCTGCACCCACCCCTCATATGTCTGGGCACTGCTGGGAGTCATATCCACCCACCCCTCATATGTCTGGGCACTGCCGGGAGTCATATCCAACCACCCCTCATATGTCTGGCCACAGCTGGGAGTCCTCTGCACCTACCCCTCATGTGTCTCGCCACTGCTGGGAGTCCTCTGCACCCACCCCTCATGTGTCTGGGCACTGCTGGGAGTACTCTGCACCCACCACTGATATGTCTGGGCACTGCTGGGAGTCATCTGCACCCACCTCATGCTGTTGGCCACTGCTGGGTGTACTCTGCACCCACCCCTCATGTGGCTGGGCACTGCTGCGAGTCATATCCACCCACTCCTCATATGTCTGGCCACTGCTGGGAGTCCTCTGCACCCACCCCTCATATGTCTGGGCACTGCTGGGAGTCCTCTGCACCCACCCCCATACTGTTGGCCACTGCTGGGAATCCTCTGCACCCACCCCACGTATGTCTGATCACTGCTGGGAGTCATATCCATCCACCCCTCATATGTCTGGGCACTGCTTGGAGTCATATCCACCCACCCCTCATATGTCTGGGCACTGCTGGGAGTCATATCCAACCACCCCTAATATGTCTGGCCACTGCTGGGTGTCCTCTGTACCTACCCCTCATATGTCTGGGCACTGCTTGGAGTACTCTGCACCCACCCCCAACTGTTGGCCACTGCTGGGAGTCCTCTGCACCCACCCCTCATATGTCTGGAGACTGCTGTAGGTCCTCTGCACCCACCCACATACTGTTGGCCACATGGGGTTTGATGGCATGTGTGTCCCTCACATAACTATTGTGAGGGTGCCTTACTTGAGCGCGTGAGACGCACCGTACCCCAGCATTCCTGGCGTGTTTGCGCATCGTATTACTATTGCAATGGTGCCATACGCGAGCGCGTAAAATGTACCGTACCCCCAACATTCTTGGCATGTGTGCGCATCGTATCACTATTACAATGGTGCCATACGCGAGCGCATGAAACGCACCGTACCCCAACATTCATGGTGTGTGTGCAGCTCGTATTACTATTGCAATGGTGCCAAGTGCGAGCGTATAAGATGCACCGTACAAGTACACTTCCGTTGTTGCGGTACGTTGTTCTCACCGTATGCGCCGTCGTCGGTTTCTGTGCACCAGGTCTGGGATGACACGGACGATGGGGATTCTTGGCGAGTATGTCGCGTACCGGGGATACGGTTCGGGTTGGACTCTGCTTTTACAGATGTTTTGAGCTCCCGTAGAAAAAGGGTCTAACGGAGTGTCGCAGAGACAAATCGTACTTGATGGGCCGGAAACTGCTGCTTGTTTACATACGGACGTCGCGTTATGCGTGTTCCGGATACAATTTGCACGTATTTTCTTGTCGTACGGTGTTTAGTACGGTTCATACGGAGATCTGCTTTGGATACGAATCAAACTTCAGTGTACGTACAGGAACGTTTACGGGTACGATTCGTACGGGAAATATACTCCGTACGGCTATTCGTAGGGGATTTTACTGAATCGGAATCGGCCTCTAAATGTGAGTTGTATTTGTAGGGGTAAAGGGTGGGAAGTTAAATATAATCAATTTGTTATTAGTTAATCATTATTAATTGTTTAATTGATAATTAAGTAAATTAGGTAAATTACATTGTTATATAAATATGTGTGTGTGTGTGTGTGTGTTGGTTGTTGGTTTGTAAGGATAAAAGGTGGGAAGGTAATTAAATATAATTATTTTACTTTTACATAATTAATATTATTTTTATTAATGATTAATTATGTACAATGTGTAAATATTATAATTTAAAAATATATATTTTAGGTGAGTTCAGTGTCATTTTTATAGGTATAAGGGATGAGGTTTCTTAAGTAATACATTTAAAATATTTAAATATGTTAAATACATTTAGATTTTAATTATGTTATGTGTTAACTGTGTTGTGGTTTTTTAAGTTAAAAAATATTGTATTTATTGGTTGGTTTATTTTTTGGGGAATATAGATTGGTACTTTGATTATAATAATAATAGTTCTATTAATTTATAATATGCATCAAAGATTAAAATATATCTGTAATTTTGTATTTTTTAAATACAATTATATATATATATATATATATATATATATATATATATATATATATATATATATATATATATATATATAATTTTTCAATTTAAATATTTTAAAATGTTATTTTATAATGTTTTTAAAATCCAACACTTTCCCTGCTGTTTCATTGACGGGAGTGAGGACAGTATATTTTACCCCTCTGCAATCCAACACTTTCCCTACTGTTGCACGGATTGGAGTGGGAATAGTAAATCTAACCCCTCCACAATCCAACACTTCTCCTACTGTTGCACTGATTGGAGTGGGAGAAGTAAATTATACCCCTTCTCAATTCAACACTTTCCTTACTGCTGTAATATCTGGACTGGGAGTGGTGAATGTAACAGCTCTGCAATCAAACACTTTCCCGACTGTTGCACTTATTGGAGTGTGAATAGTACATTTTACCCCTCCCTGAATCCAACACTTTCCCTACTGTTGCACTGATTGGAGTGGGATTAGTAAAATGTACCCCTCTGCAATCCAACACTTTCCCTACTGCTCGAATGTCTTGAGTTGGAAAAGTAAATTTAACCCCTCCACAATCCAACACTTTCTCTACTGTCGCACTGACTGTAGCGTGAATAGAAAACGTCACCACTAAGCAATTTAAACTTTCCCTATTGTTGCAGTGAAGGGAGAGGGAATAGTACATTTTACCCCTCCGCAATCCAACAGTTTCCCTACTGTTCCTCTAACTGAGGTAGGAATAGTAAATCTTACCCCAGCGTATCCGAACACTTTACCTATTGTTTTATAATTTATTATAGTCATTTGTACTTTTCTGGTGTTTTATGATTTTTGTACTTTTATTTATAAATTGGAGTGGCCATACTATATCTTTTATTTGTGGAAATGTATTGTTTAGTTATTATTACTTATATTTACATTATTATGTATTTGTATACTTAAAATTATAATATTATAAATTTGTGTACTTAAAATTATAATATTTTAATATGCAATATATTTTTAGTCAATTTAAATGTTTATATTGTTTACTTTTTTATTTGTAATTGATTCAATATGTTTTGTTACATTTTGTATGTTGTTGGGCTTATATATACATATATATATATATATATATATAAATCATGGCTCGTTATTTCTGCATGGATTGGCAGATAATCTTCTGGAACATATATATGTATATTCCGTACAGAATTTTGAATTGATTCACTTTGATTTGAATGCAAATTTCATTGGAATGATGTATTTGTGTTCTTTTTATTTTTTGCAAGAACTGATAAATTATTGGAATAGGCACTTGCCATCCCCCAATGAAGGAAAGATTTCAAGCATGAACTCTTTCAATTGCACTTGCAGTTTAATTATTTGCTTCTCTCATGTGGGTAATCAATGTTAAAAAACTTTCCTGGATTGTGTTTTTAGAGTAATGATCATTCACTAATAATATACATAATCGGAAAGGAGAAAGGTTAGTGCAATATCAAGTATTTGTGTAGCAAACACTATGAGAATTGCTGCGCTACATTGAAATGTCCTTGTGAGTATCTATTAGGAACATGTTTAAAGATGGCTGCCATATTCCAGACAATTGTGGTATATGTGATGAGTCCCTTCTCTGTATCTACTACCCCTGTAGAGTGTATTTTAACCAAGTGCAAACAATGGTAGAACATCGTGAGCAAGGGAGCACAACTCCCGAAACGCGTCAATGTATTCGTCATTTTTTTAATAAAAACGGACTGTGTTTAATCCTACCTTGGAGTGGCGGATGATTTGCTGTTGATCGAGGGGAAATCCTATTTTCAATGATGTCATGAGTGATGTCACTGACCATGTCATGAGTGATGTAATATGTGACGTCATCAGCAGTGCATTGCGGACGCGCGAGTTATAGTTAGCTGAATTAACGATAACGGAGGAATTTCAATGGTTTTGTATGAGTGAAAAGTCCAGCTAACTATAACATGTGTAAAACCTATGTTTTTTTCAGTGAATTTCTAAGGTTTTTTAAATGCTAATTTTTAACTATAACGTGGCTGAAACCTATGGTTTTTTAAGTGAATTTCAAAGGTTTTGTAAATGATAATTTTTAAATGTAATAAATGTTATTTTTTTATACTGATTTACTACATTATTTTAAACTATTTATTTTTAGATATTTTATTTTTTAAATTACATTACACATTTTTAATATAAATTGAAAAAAAATGTTTTAAAAAATATTGAAATTGTAATATTTTTTTTATTTAATATTTTTTTAATTTATATATATTTTATATAGCAGGCAATGATATCCTATGGAAGGAAATTCAAGTTACTGATTAGTACAGTTACATTTACTTTTCAGGAATAGTAGTGAGCTAGATTGGGGAATTAATTCCTCTTCAATCCTGAGGCCCCCTGTGAGCCAACTAGCCCACCAGGTACCTCCAGTATGCGCCAGGCAGCTGTGTTGCAGAGAGTCGTTCAAAGGCCACACCCCCTTTTTATAACACTCTGCAACACAGCTCTGTGGCGCTTACTGGAGATACCTGTTGGACTAGTTGCCCCCTAGGGGACATCTGGATTGAACAGGAATTAATTCCCCAACTTAAAACGCGCCTCAGGGCATGTTTGCACTCACATCACCTCAAGCCCCGCCCCCTACCTTCACCCCTTTGCTAACGCGCCCTGTAGAGTGCTCTAAGTTAGGGGATTAAGTCCCCTTGCATACTGGGGGTCCCTGGGGGCCAACTAGCCCACCGGGAACCTCCAGTATGCGCCAGGAGGCTGCATTGCAGAGACGTGTAATGAGGACACACATCTTTTTACACCTCTCTGCAACGCATCACCCAGGCGCGTTTTCAGAGAGGGAACTAATTCCCCTTGCATACTCGGGGTCCCTGGGGGCCAACTAGCCCACCAGAAATCTCCAGTATGCGCCAGGGGACTGCATTGCAGAGAGGTGTAATGAGGCCATGCCCCTTTTTACACCTCTCTGCAATGCAGCCCCCAGGCGCGTTTGCAGAGGGGAACTAATTCCACTTGCATACTGGGGGTCCAAGGTGGCCAACTAGCCCACCAGGAACTTCCAGTATGTGCCAGGGGGCTGCATTGCAGAGAGGTGTAATGAGGCCACCCTCCTTTTTACACCTCTCTGCAACGCAGCCCCCTGGCAGGTTTGCAGAGAGAGAATCAATTCCCCTTGCACACTGTAGGTCCATGGGGGCCAACTAGCCCACCTGGAACCTACATTATGTGCCAGGGAGCTGCGCTGCTTTGCCCGGCAGGGTGGTGGTCCCCAGGGCGGTATGGGGGGATCGGGGCCCCCCACACTACTTTTTCACTATGCCCCCGGGATTCGGTCCCCTTGGGGTGTAATTTGAACAAAGCAGAGCGGGTTTGAAAAAAAATTTGGGGGCCTTGGGGGTCATTGTGGGACCACCTGAGCAGGCTTAGGGGGTCAAGCTGTTTCTACCCTGCCCCCTTTTTGCGTTCGACACGTTTGTTTTTCTGCTTTCTTGTGCCTCAGTCTACTGGGGCATAAGATGGCTGCCAACACTTTCTGGTTTAGAGTGTTGACAGACAGTTGACAGCCAATTAGCATTCAGCTCGCGCTCGGTAAGGTACAGAGTACAGTAAGCATACAGTAAGCTTACCGTATGCACATCTTGATATACTTATGATTTTACTTTTAATTTTCTCAGGAACTACTGAACGGATTTACACCAGTTCACAAAAAGGCCCATCTGCGAACCGAACTCTACCTCTCTGCCAAATTTGTTGTAATTCCGTTCAGCCGTTCGGGCTGTAGCCCTGGCTAAAGGTCCTATGGAAATTGCATGGGGAAAACAAGTTTTGGGATCCCCCTTTTTTCTCGGCCCCTGCTGCACGAATCACCCCCAGACTTTCAGGGAAGGACGGAGCGGAGAAGGCCATGTTCTTGGAGAAGTTCGCGAAGATTCGTCCACTGACACCAAAGTTATTCCAAATAGAATGTTGTGGATTTCCTATAGAAGCTAGGTTTTAACTATAACTACCTATATATATATAAAATATATCGATTGTGACCAAGATGCTTGCAGCATCAAAACGCGTTGATCAAATGCTTTCTTTTGCCTAAAATAACTTTAAATAAATTAAATTGTGGCAATTCAAAGGGAGTGCGCCCATTTATCCTTTCTAATCGAAGGGAGAGAGTGACGATATATATATATATATATATATATATATATATATATTGCATATTCGTTACCCTCAAGACGACGCGCCCATAGTCCAGAGCCATCACTTCAAAGGAAAAACGGAAGACCCAGATGCAGTGAGTTACTTTATACTCAGCACGCCACGGCAGTATATATATATAAATATGTAATTTGAGATGTCATCAGTGATGTCATCAGTGATGTCACTGACCATGTCATGAATGATGTAATATGTGACATCATCAGCAGTGGATTGCGGGTGCGCGATATATAGTTAGTGCAACTAACTATATATGGAATTTCATTGGTTTTATGTTAATAAAATGTCCAGCTAACTATATATGGTCTCTAACCTATGGTTTTTTCAGTGAATTTTCAAGGTTTTGTAAATGCTAATTCCTAACTATATATGGTCTATAACCTATGGTTTTTTCAGTGAATTTTCAAGGTTTTGTAAATGCTAATTCCTAACTATATATGGTCTATAACCTATGGTTTTTTCAGTGAATTTCAATGGTTTTTTAATAGCAAATATCATAAGCTGTCGAATGTCAAGTACGTGGTAAGTAAAAACATTTTCGTGTTTATGCACACTGATCTGCTTTGAATGCTGCCCCCCACCCCTCATTTCTATTAGGAGTACTCTCTCTTTGCAGATAGTGAAGGGTAGTTAACGCAGGCCTTTGCCCCCGTTGTAATCCGTCGTGCCTGCTTCTCTCTCCATTTGATTGATTGTTCTCTTTGGTTCATTCTCTATTTACAAACAAGCACAGAGTCGCAATACTCTGTTTAGTCTTTGCAGATAGCGAAAAATCGTGTAAAAAAACAAAAGGAATCGAGCAAAATCAGTAGGCCACTAATGGGATCTCTTTTTGACCTCGCTAAAATAGAAACATTAGGAACAACCTGTTGAAAATAGCAATGTGTATGTACATAAGCGGCGTTCATTTGTGTTCACAGTACCCCTTGTTGATTGTTTGAATCGAGCATTGAATTGTTCGAAGTTGGTTCTCTTAAGGATCTTCTCTGCCTGCAAACAAGGAAGAATAGGAATATTCTCTCTCCCTTTGCAGATAGTGAAGGGTAGGTAACGCAAGCCTTTAACACGTCGTACCTATTTCATTCCTCATTGATTGATTGATTGTCCGAACATTGACTGTTTGGGAATTAGTTCTTTTTGGAGGTATTCCCTGTTTGCAAATAAACGTAGGAAAATCTTTGCAAGTAGTGAAAGGGTAGGTAATGCGGACCTTTCTCCCCCGTTGTAATCTGTCATGCCTATCTACTCCCCACTGATTGATGCACCTGTTTCACCCGGACCATTTACTAGAGATATCTGGCCCAACAAGAGAGCACCCCTAGTGAAAAGGACATATGCAATAATAACGAAGTGATCACTGTATCCTGTTAACAGAAACTTTAGCATGAAACAACCTGGAAAGAAAAGAATAGGAAAACGAAAATCAGTAGGCCACTGATGAACTTTTTATTAAATAACAAACAAAGAAACGATAACAATACGTAATGATAAAACCTATTATTGTCCTAGAAACAAGAAACGTTAGAAGTAAGCCCGTAATAAGAAACCTGAAAACATCGCCCCTCACTGCCCCAAAACGTGTCTGTCCCACCACCTGCCACGGCCAAATAACGGCAAACTGGGAAAGATAGAAGTCAGCAGACATCCGCCCCATTCTAGAAACTTCCAAAGGGCAACAGGTTTTCGGCTACGCCCAGCCGGAAGCAACACATATAAGGCGGGTTCTGCTGCCACGCCTCGGAGATCATCACGTAGGGTGTAGCCGGAGGAGAGGCCGAGGCCGAGGCCAGCGGGACCCGGCCAGGGGGATTGACAACGCTGGAGAGTTGCAGGGGGGGAATGTCCGTGTCCTCGACCCTCCCCTCTCTCTCCCAGTCCGGCCGCGGTGGCCCTTGACAGTTTCAGGTAGTCCCGCCACATTCTCTACCAGTCCGGCCACCAACGGCCGGGGCCGATGGGATCCGATAAACCAAGGAACCCGTTCATGGGGCCAGAGCAAGGGGCGTCCGGCCGACATCCACCGGAAGCCCGGCCCGAAGACGGACGGGACACTTCTTCTTTCTTGAATAATGGCTGCGACAACACTGGGGGGGATGTCTTGCACATGCCTCCGACCCCCCCCCCTGGTCCTCATCGCCTGGTCCGGCCGTAACAAATCTCAAGCGAGACGCCGTGGGGTGCACTGGGAGGGAGAGACGGTGCGAACAGGCCTCTCCCGCCTCCCCAGTGGAGGCTTCCCACCTGCACCCTCAGCGCTCCAGGCGCCCGGAAAAGGGTTCTTCCACTGTGGCAATGCTGCAACGTCTCGCCCGGCAGGGTGGAGCCCGTCCGCTCATTTGACCCCGCGATCACCAGTAGCTACCGAACTCTCAAAATGGCGATCGACGTGGCAAGAACGGGCCCAGCATAAAGAAATGGCCCGGTCACTGGTTGACTCCACCACAGTAGTCCTCCACGACCTTGAAGATTCTAGAGGAGCCGCGGGAGTCTCCGACCCCCGCAGACACCCCCGATGGGGAATGACTGCCATGATCGCCCGTGGAGTGAAGAAACTGTATCCGCGGGACGTCGGCGCTCCCATGCTGGCGCCAGCCTCACTTTGAATTACTAGAATCCTGCAAACCTCAGTTCCGGTGAAAGCACACTGTGACCCGGTAGGAAAAATTGTTGCACCCCCTCCCCTTTTTGACTGATAGTTCAAACCACCGATCCTTTCCTTTGCCCTTTTACCAGAACTTTGGACTGCCTCCCCCTCTTTTACATTTTCTAGAGAAAACAAAACATTAACCACTACATTAGCATAGCAGTTGACACCAGAACTGTTTTCAAATTGAAAACCAACAACATCTTCAACAGAATCCTTTTTGTTTCTGCTGTGACCCTGCTACAGCACAGGCATTGTCCCCAGCAGTAATTCTGCAATGCCGGTAAGAATACCTGTGGTGCCTACTGGACTCACTCACCCCCGCGGCGCCCCACGCCGTTATTTGCTGGGCAGCAACTTACTAGACATCACCTTTGTGCCATCTAGATTTCAGCGCGTTCTGCTGCCTTGGAACTATTCGCACAACAGACTGCTACTGACGACCCACCCCCAGGCAACATCTTCTGAATTTTCATAATTTGAAAGAACTACTAACATGTCCTCATCAGGAATTTCCTCATGAAAAGTCTGCAATGATGATTCTTGTAACTCTATGGTCTCCAAACATTCGATAAATTCGCCATCAAGAGATTGATCAAAAAAATCATTCAAGTCATCTCCTCCTTGTGAGAAAATTTCATTATTGGTGCTGTCAATTTCAATAAATGTATTGGATAATTCAAAAGAAATTGGCACGGTCTCTTCGTTGTTTAAATGTTTTTACTGTTTTTGTTTTGTTGTATATATTTATAAGTTATTAAAGTTTTATAATCCTACTACTTTGTTGGAGTGCTATATATTTTTAATGTGACACATAAATGTAAAAACTTTGATGTACAAAGAGTCATCCCTGGAATCTTCCGCTTCAGGCTCGGTCCCCTCCCCAATCACAATACAGGATGGTTTTCAGATAGTAGGAACACGTGTGGTGTGACGGATCTCATCGGGTGTGGGCCTTGATCTACTATAACTCCTTTGAAGAGGGGTGATTCTTTACAGCTGGGGCCATAAACTACATCTGCAGGGCTAGCTGATAGCCTGGACAATCGGACACAGAGGAAGAGGAGTGTCAGAGGGTGCGGTAGTGAATAGGGCAAAAGGGAGGTGTCGGGCGGGCACAGAGTGTGATTCTCAGGGAAGAGCAGCGCAGATGGGGAGAGGTTTATTGCCCATGCATAACACAGAGAGCGGGGGTGACCAGTGCCTGGGGAAGATGCTTGCGAGGGTGGGGAGCCATGCTACGAATCGACAGCGTGCAGAGAGTGGGTCTGGTCAAGGCATCTAAAATGGCTGCCGTGCACGACAAAAGTGTGGCATTTCAAAAAAGGCAAGATGGCGCAAACAATGTTTTTCAACACTTCCTCATTTCCTTCGAATCGAACGTTAACAGACGTTGGTGCATATTACCAAAGTTAAGCGATATTTATCGCTAACGATGCTTACCAACGAATTTTTTACCGCTAAGCATCGTCAGAAATTATCGAAGATAAACCTTGCTATTATCAAGGTTTATCGCAAATGCGATAAAAAACGACCGCAATGCATTAATATCGCTGAAAACTCAGCGATATTCATGCATTACCGAGCTAATGCTCTTAGCCATGTTATCCACCTCCCATTGGATAACATGGCTAAGAACTGCTCAGAGCTGGTGTTAGTTTTTGGAGATATTCGCGCTTAGCGCGAATATCTCCAAAAGTTGGTAATAGGAGATATATATCTTGCATGTTGTAATGCAAATTATTGTGGTATATGGAACTCATACCATAATCTCTCAGGAAAGCAGAAACTGATCCTTTTGGGACCGCCTGAGAAGGCCTAGGGGGTGAGGGGTACTCTACTTTGCCCCCTTTTCACGTTCCGAACTATTTTATTTTACTCTCTTCTGTAATTACACAAAATAGCAGCGATAAGATGCATCAGAGACACACAGTGAGAGAAAGGAGGCCGGAGATGAAGAAGAGATGTCAAATACACATTGGAGATAATATAGTGGGAGAAGGGAAGTAAATATGAGTAAACTTACCATGTAACATAAAAATGTTGCACTCTGTACTATAAGTCTCATTTTATACTACAATCACTTCGCTACAACCTCATAAATTAAAAATAAAAATGAATAATGTCTCAAACAATTTTTGATTTCTAAATATAAATTTATTCTTCTGAATTTTCTAAATTTGAAAGAACTAGTAACATGTCCTCATCAGTAATTTCCTCTTCAATCATCTCATCTGGAATCTCCTCATTAAAAGTCTGCAATGATGATTCTTGTAACTCTATGGTCTCCAAACATTCGATAAATTCGCCATCAACAGATTGATCCAAAAAATCATTCAAGTCATCTCCTCCTTGTGACAATATTTCATTATTGGTGCTGTCAATTTCAATCAATGTAGTGGAATCATTCAAGTCATCTCCTCCTTGTGACAATATTTCATTATTGGTGCTGTCAATTTCAATCAATGTAGTGGACAATTCAAAAGAAATTACCACGGTCTCTTCATTGTGAGCCATTTTATTTTGAAATTGCTTGCTGTAAATTGCAGAAAAAAATAATCACTTTCATTTATCGTTTTTAGTAATACATAATATAAAACTAACTTTATCAAGTATTTAGTATAACAGAAGGACTGCAAATAAATAACAGAAAACATTTTTCAAATTATCTTCAAGTGTACAACATAGTTCCCCTTACAAATTAACAACTCACCTTTTTAAAAGTAGGAGAAGTGTTAGTACTGTGTAAATCAAACACCAGAAATTCACCACCAAAAATTCCTCACAAATGTACCTCAGACAGTAGTATCACAAAATGGCTGTGGTTTCCTCTCATTTGAGATATATACATAACCAATTAACTTTCATCAAACACAAATACAAAACCAAAGTAACATTTTAATTGGTTCTAAATTTCAACACTTTCAAATGTGTTTTCCCCATGCAATTTTCCATAGGACATTTACATACGTCTACAGCCTGAATGGCTGAACGGAATTACACCAAACTTGGCAAAATGGTACATCAAACCTAAGAGGTCAGGAAGGATCTACTATGCCCCCTTATGGTCATTTGCCCCTTCGCTTTGGCCTCCTCTTGTCTCTCGATCCTACCGAGAGACAAGATGGCGGCCGCTACGGACTGTTTGGAATGTTTACAGACGCCGGAGAACCAATCAGCTTCGCAAAGCTCCGTAACGCGAAAAGTACGCGAAGCGGAGCGCTGTTACAGATATAAATCTTTTTTTGAACGTTAATTTCTCAAAATCCACTGGAGCACATATATTGAGACCTAGCAAAGGCACATCGGGCTACCAGTCCCTAATATTTTGGCAAGTTTCGTGCAAATCCATTCAGCCGTTCGATTATTATTATTATTATTTTTTTTTGCCCCGCGGGGCCCTTTTAAAACCTCCACATCAAACCTAGGGGGTCAGCGAGGATCTACTATGCCCCCTTATGGTCATTTGCCCCTTCGCTTTGGCATCCTCTTGTCTCTCGATCCTACAGAGAGACAAGATGGCGGCCGCTACGGACTGTTTGGAATGTTCACAGACGCCGGAGAACCAATCAGCTTCGCTTCACAAAGCTCCGTACCGCGAAAAGTCCGCGAACCGGAGCGCTGCCCGGTCCGCTGTTACAGATATATATCTTTTTTTGAACGTTAATTTCTCAAAATCCACTGAAGCACATATATTGAGACCTAGCAAAGGCACATCGGGCTACCAGTCCCTACAATTTTGCCAAGTTTCGTGCAAATCCATTCAGCCGTTCGGGCTAAAAGTGAGGCCAACCGCCCTATGGGAAACTCAATGTTAAAAACACGTTTTGGGACCCCCCTTTTTTCTCGGCCCCCCCTTGACGAAACCCCCCCCAATTTTCAGGGGCTGCTCAGAAACAAAATGTTCCATTTCCCTGAAAATTCCAGCCAATTCCGTCTACAAACGCCAAAGTTATTAGACATAGAATTTTCAAAAATCCCATAGAGAAAAAATCCTAACTATATATACCTACTGGCGACCGCCAGTAGGTAATATATATTTATATATATATATATAAAAAAAAAAAAATATATATATATATATATATATATATATATATATATATATATATATATATATATATATATATATATAAAAATATATTACCGGTCGCCAGTAGGTAATTATAGTAAGAATGTAGTTTCCAATGGAAAAGCGTTTTTTGGTTTGACAATAACTTTGGTGTAGTTCGATGAATCTTCGCGCAATTTTCAAAGAGGATGGGGCGCTCCGGTCGGCAACTGTCCTGAAAGTTTCAGAGTGATTTGTGAAGCAGGGTGAGAAAAAAAGGCAAAAAAGTAGGTATTGGTTCAGAAAGAGACCTTTTTTTAAAATGGCTTCAATGTATTTAAGCCCCCTGGTGGGCCAGATCCCAGGGGTATGCCAAATTATGCTGCAGGGGTCCACTGGGCCCCCACAACCCCAGGGACCACCACCACCCGGGGCTTTATTTATGATGTGCGGGGTCATGTGGCCCCTCGCAGCCCCGGGGACCGAAACGTCCCCAGGGCATTATGAAATAAGGGTGGGGGGCCTCGCAGGCCCCCCAAATCCCAGGGACCACCACCTCCCCGTGGCTTTCTTAAAATTAGGGTGGGGGATTTGTGGGCCCCCCAAACCCCCTGAACCATCACCTCCCCGGGGCTTTCAAAATAATTACTGTGGGGGTCCTAACCCCCCACACTGCCCCGAGAACCACCACCTCCCTGGGGCATTGATTATGTAAATTCTGGAGTCCGTTATGGACACCCCATGTCCCGGGGACCACCACCTAACTGGGGCTATGTAAATTAAGGGATCGGGGCTACGCACTCCCCTCCTGGAGCTATTGATGGCCCTGGTGACCACCACCCCCCAGATCCGGCTCAGGCAATATTCCCAGGTGCCCACCCCTGGGACATTGCTTTTTGCTATGACAGGGTGGGAAGGTGGTAGCAATCTGCTTTAGTTCTTTGGACGCAAGAGCAGGAAACCTGCTTTCACCTCCAAAAACCAAAGCAGATTGCTTTTGAGCAAGGGGAGCTGCATGTCACCAGCTCCTCTTGCCCAAAAGCAATGCTGGCTCTTGCAAGAGACGGGGAGTCAGCAGGACCATGGGGGCATTGGGGCTCCCCCCACGTTCCCCAAAGGTGAGGCCAGGCCCCGGGGGTTTGGGTCCCCAGGGCCAGAAGTGGCCAAGGGAAGGGGGCCACACAACCTCCTCCATAATGAAAGAAATGTATATATATTTTTTTTAAAACATCGAGGCACAGCCCCAGGGGATGGAGTCCCCGAGGCTAGAAGTGGCCTGGAAGGGGGGGCCACTCAGTTCCCCTCCTGATTTTTTAAAAAATAGTCAGGCCCTGGGGGATGGGGTCCCTGGGGAGAATACAAAATAATGGAAATTGATCTTTTTTTTTTCAAAGTTTGGAGTTGCGACTCCAGCACAGCACTCAGAGTGGCCCCCTGTGTAACGTTGCGCTGGGTGTGTGAATTCAGCCTAAATAAATAATTAAGTATTAATTAATTTAGGAGGTAGTGTTCTGTTTGTGAAGTTGTTTTAAAGAGGTATTGTGCTTGAAGTTATTTACAAGAAGGCAATTGATGGAGTTGTAAAAAATATATAAAATTAAAACTGTATATATAAAGTTGAAAAGAGTAATGTGTTGAAGTGCACTGAGTTTGTGCTTTTGTTTTGTGAATCCGCGCTGGGTGCCTGTATTTCCCACAAATATAAAAGAATATGTATGTGTAAAAAAAATATTATATTGAGTATTATGTTATAGGGTGGCTCTAAAAAGAGGCCTTGTTTTCATTGTGACTTTGTTGTAGCTACATGTAAGTGCTGATGCAGAGCTTTAGGTTGTTGAGAAATACTTTGTTTCCCTGATCTGTACAGTGCACTCCATCACTCCTGTAGATGCCCTCCTTATCGAAACGTATATTGTTGCTAGATATTGAGCCCATCATATGGTCTCTAAGATAAGCAGAAATAGCTTTATTGAAATTTTTTCTACCTTTCTAAACCTGTGGACAGAATTGATTTGACCACTTCCACTGTCTTTGGCATATGTATACAAACAGTTTGAGGAAAAAGCAGCATCAGTTGTGCAAATGTATCCTTCATTAGCATTTCGAGACCTACCCCAGTCAATGTGCCTAGGTCATTGCCAGCACAGTGCACAATCATGAGGTCAAGTGTTTGGAGATGCAAAAAGGTTTTAACCAAAGGCATCAAATGGCACCAGTTTAATCCTCTGTGTGCAATCCATTTAATATCCACATTTTGTAAAGCTAGGTGTTTGCCAATACCTCTGCAATCAGCATTCCTTTTGCACCAGAAAACATAGCTGTGTCAAACAATCCACACTGTAAGCATCTTGAAGGGGTCTGTAAATAACGAAAAGATGTCTGTAGCTGGGGTAGTCAGTTGGTAGAATGAGGTATGTAAAATGGTGGACAATACACTGTTTTTTAAAAAGGAAAGAATTGATTGGCTGTTTAAGAACATTGCACATTTAAAAATTGGGTGTGTTTTACTTTTTCTTATTGGTTAGTAAAAAATATTTGAAAGGTACAAAAGAAAGGATAAGGTCATTTTTTGGAAAGTCAACCACACCTGCTGTTTGCATTTGCAACATTGTGTGGTGAACTTGAAAATATGGTGAACTTGAGACCTGTTAGTTAAGTTGAGTGTTCCATGAACTGTTACTATAGAAACAGGCATTAAGCAGACTGGGGGTAGGGTTGACATATAACTGTGGCATTAAAATATGAATTTGTAATTTATATATAATGAATATGTTATTACAGTGACATTTCCCAAGTCAGTACTATCTTTAGAAGTGGTGTGTTATTAAAAAACGGTGGTAAATGTATTTGTAATATAATGTTGAACTCCCGTATGATTCCATAAAATTCCAGAAGCAGTTTGGGTACTTTTAGAAGTTGGTAAGGGTTGATATGTGTAACCAATAAAAATGTGTGTTAGAATTTTAAATAATCTAGAAAGCAATGCAATTTGTTACTTACATGTATTTGAGTGGAGAACGAGAGGGAATCTTTGCCATTAATGGTTTTGCTTTGCTGAGAGCAGTGCATTACATTGATTGTGTGCATATGAAAATCCTTTGTGAGTTTCTGATATTTCATATTCTTCAAATCAGTTTAGAAGGTAAGTTATACATTTGTGAGGTGTATTATGTGTTAGGTTTATTTTTAAAGGTAAAAAATGAATCATAAACTTTGATGTTTGAAATATATTATTAAATGAAGAGATGTTTATTATAGTTGAATGTTGTTTGAAATAGATTTTGTATAGTATTATGTGTATATTGGAATATGGATCACTGATTATGGTAGTTTTGTTTAGTGTGTGGATATGTATATTTATAGTATACCACATAATGTTAGCTGTTCCTTTAAATGTGGAGTCGGACTGCGTTAAATATTCATGTTTGCATGGAGCTCTGTGTCATGTATTTTTCTACGTGTATATGTATTTTCATATGTGTTATACTTTTTAAGGTGCATGTTGTGTAAGGAGGAGCTGTTGTTGCTTTCCATGTGTTAGGGTCAAGAGTGTGAGCACTAGTAGAATGGTTAAGATGCAGCACCAAAGGGTGCTTTGAAAGATGCTCACATAAGGTATTATTAATTAGGCTTCTTTTTTCTAGTCTGTACAAAGGTATAGTTGAATGATGCCGCATAATTTTAGATAGAAAGGTGAAGATGCAGCACAAAAGTGTGGCTTCAAAGATGCTCATATAAGGTATTATTAATTAGACTTCTTTTTCTGTAGTCTGTTGAAAGGTATAGTTGAAATATGCAGCATTATTTTAGATGTTTGGTTGAAATTGTCAGTTCTTTCTTTCAATTTTTAACATTTGGATTCTGTTATGATACAGATATATTTATGTATGCTTTTGGTTCTATGGTGAGACTTTTACTCAAGATATGTGAAGAATTCCTTATTTTGTTTGGGTATATTGTACATCAGTAGTCCTGCAATCACCCAAGAAGTGCACATGCACTTAAAAAATCACCCAGTCACTTGCTATGTAGTCATGTAAATCCCCAGACATTATTCCTGCAGTCATGCAATCGCCAACGTGCTACCCATGTAGTCCTTTAATCCCCTTGTACTCTTTCAATGAAATATGCACTTTTCATGTATGTATGTAATCATTCAGCCAATACTCATGTATGTGTAAAATCATCCAGTCACTATGTTTGCGCTCCTGTAATCAGTCAGGCAGTATCCTAGTAGTTCAGTAATCACCCAGGTGGTACTCATGAAGTTATAAAATCACCAACTCACTTGCTATTTACTTCAGTAATCCTCCAGATATTGCCCTTGCAGGCATGTAATCATCCAGGGTCTAGTTATATGTACTTTCCATACACTCATGCAATCATGCAGGCTGGACCTATGCAGTCATGTAATAACCAACACACTACCCTTGTAGTTGTCGAATCACCCATGCTCTTCTTTTGCATTCATCTATTCAGTGGTATGGCAGTACTCAATGACTCATCAATCCCTTCAGGTGCTATTTATACACTTATCCATTCTATCCATGTGTATGTTGGCACTCATTAAATTATCTAGTCACTGTTCATCTACGCCTGCAATTATCGGCCTATTGGGAAGATGTCAACTTGAATTAAGAAGTTTATTTTTGGATATTTTCAATGCAAGTTAATTCGGAACTATAATTCGGCCTATTGGGAAGATGTCAACATGAATTAATGAGTTTATGTAAGATATTTTCAATGCAGTTTTGGAAACATTATTCGGCCTATTGAGTAGATGTGAGCAATTAGTGTTTTTTAATTTTCTTTTCAGTTCATTGATATTGCATTTGGAAAATTGTGATACAAAGAAGTAGTTCATATATTTGATGTTTGTATTATATGCAATGAAAATGAGAGTATTTATTTTAAAAAATGTAAAGAGATCGTTGAAGATGTAAATATTTTGAACATAGAATTGTTTTTTTTTTACAAACTTATTGATTATATTTTTTGTCCTCTGTTTCATAATGATCAATATTAAAATCACTGTGCATGGTGAAATTCAATAGATTCTGAAAACAGCAAAAAAGAAAACCTGAATATGTTATGTAATTCTAAGATTATGTTGTGTTCTCAATATATAATATTATTTCCAATAATAGTATTTTTTCTTCTCTTTTACGGAACGTAAAAATAAAGTTTGTAAATATTTAAAATTCAATTTACAATGAAGGAATTATGAAATTGTTTCAATGACTTTGATACCTACTTCATTCCAAAAGGTAAGATACAATAATGTAATAAACATGAATTAATGTTTAAAGTCACTTTTATTGCAGTTCTTAATTTTTTCAAACCCAATCAACTCACTCCTCAAATCACCTCAGCAGCACTCATGCACTCCTTCAACTACTGAAGCATAACATATGTACTTAGAAAATCACCCAAGCATTACTAATTCACACCTTTATTCAGTCTGATGGTACCCATACACTTCTGCAATCAACCAGACATTAGTTCTACAGTCTTGCAATCCATACAAGTATTTTCCATACATTTCTTGAATCATCAAAACATTACTCTTCTACGGATGGAATCATCCAAGTAGTAATCATGCACTCATGCAATCACCCAGGCATTACATATACAGTTACAATATCATTGAAACAATACATATTCACTTCACAAATCACCCAGGCACTATCAATGCATTTAAGAAATTACCTAGCCACTATTCATTCACTCATTAAATAAGCCAGGCGCTACCCATGCACTGCTCTAATCACCCAACCACTACCCACGTATTCCTTTAATCACCCAGACATTACTTATTCACCAAGACACCAACCATGAATTCATGCAATTACCCAGCCAGTAGCCATGCACTCCTCCAATCACCCAGTCATTACCTATGTACTTATAAAATCAGCATGCATTATCCGTGCTCTTCTCCTTTTACCCAGGCACTACCCGGGCACTCATGCAATCATCCAGGTATTACCCATAAACTCATGCAATCATCCAGGCATAACCCATGCACTTACAAAATCACCCAGGCATTATCCATGCATTCATCCAATCATACAAATATTACCCATACAGTCATGGAAGCACATATGTACTTCTGATGCACTCATGCAATCACCCAGGCACTACCCATGCACTTTTTCAATTACTCAAGCACTACTCATGTACTTATGCAATCACCCAGACACTACTAATGCACTTAAAAAATTACCCAGGCATTACCCATGCACTCATGCAATCACTCAGGCACTACCCATGCACTCATGCAATCAACCAGGCATTACCCATGCACTCATCCAATCACACAGGCACTACCCATGCACTCATGCAATCACCCATGTATTACCCATGCACTCATACAATCACTCAGGCACTACCCATGTACTCATGCAATCACCCAGGCATTACCCATGCACTCATTCAATCGTGCAGGTACTACCCATGCACTCATGTAATCACTCATGCACTACCCGTGCACTCATGCAATCACCTAGGCATTACCCATGCACTCAAGCAATCACTCAGGCACTTGTCCAATCACGCAGGCACTACCCATGCACTCATGCACTCATCCAAACACACAGGCACTACCCATGTGTTCATGCAATCACCCAGGCATTACCAATGCACTCATTCAATTACCCAGGCATTACCCATGCAGTCATCCAATCACGCAGGCAATACCCATACACTCATGTAATCACCCAGGCATTACCCATGCACTCATCCAATCATGCAGGTACTACCCATGCACTGTTGTAAACACTCAGGCACTACCCATGTACTCATGCAATCACCCAGGCATTATGCACTCATGCAATCACTCAGGCACTACCAATGTACTCATGCAATCACCCTGGCATTACCCAGGCAGTCATCCAATCACCCAGGCACTACACATGCACTCTTGCAAGCACCTACGTACTACTGATGCACTCGTGCAATCACCCATGCACTGCCCATGCACTCTTTCAATCACTCAAGCTCTACACACGTACTCATGCAATCATGCAGGCATTACCATTTACGTACTTCTCTATTTAAACAGAGAGTAGGTGGTTCTAAAGAGGTCCGTTTTTTCTTATTTTTTTGTTTTGTAAACATTTATGTTTTTTTAACTATTTGATGTCTTTATTGGTAAAAAACAGAAAAACAACAGAACAAACTATAGCGGCAGAAACCACAGCATCAACAGACTGCTCTCCATAACAGATGGCAGTCTTACATTTGATGCAGTGCTGCTCTAAGTTATCAAATTTGGGATGGCTGTCAGGTCAACGAGAGACTCCTGAGGTGCTTGGACCAGCATCCTGGTCATCCTGCTGCAAAAGTCCTTTTGCACAACGATGTTGCTTGCAGGCCAGATGACGAGGGTGGATTGTTTGGAGATGCTTCATTAAGCTGGAAGTTCCGCACAAGTATTTTTTGTAGCTTCCGCATGACAGCACCATCAGGTACAATGTGCCGCTCACTTTTCTCGTGTTCACTTTCTTCTCCCCTGCAGGTATTGTGAAGAATGACCACACAATAGATTGTTTCGTTTTCTTGACTGGTTCCTCCAAATCTTCTTGATGGTAAATTCACTTGAAGAATTGAAGAAGCCATTTTGTAGGATGTTAAAAAAACACCAAAAAAATGCATCAACAGCTAACAAAACACAGCAGGTGTGTCTCCTGTGATGGTGTTGAAGGATTGAAAAAAAATGGGGGGTCATTCAAGTTCTAGAAACAAAACCTTGTAAACCAATGAAATGCTTTCTTTTGAAGTCACATCGGAGTTGTGCACCAGGCGCGCATCTAGCACGCACCCGACGAGACATCCGGAAAATATATTTAAGAATAATATAACTTTATTGCAATTACACATATATGATTTGTATAATTAGTTTAGATAATCTACTGCTTTAATATACATATTACATTTATATACATATACTTTTAAAACATAAACATTTTATGGGAGTCGCACACCCCACGCGACCCCATATGTATATGACATTACACGAGGCCAGAAACAACGCACCCATCGCATACCAAACATGCACCCGTCGTGACTCCCGGAAAATATATTTAACAATAACATACCTTTGATGCAATTACAAATATATGATTTTTGTAATTAGTTTGGATAATCTCTTGTTTTGATATACATATTAATCTTATATACATATACTTTTAAAACATAAACATTTTACGGGAGTCGCGCACTCAGCGCGATCCCCAGAAATACGTGTGTGACTTTAAGCGGGGCCGGACACTGCACACCCGTCGCATACCAAACGCTTATCCTCCATGACTTTACCAATATGGTGGTTTGAATCAGCGCACCCACCGAGATAGGTACACGATCGGTACACAACTCCACTTTTTAGCAAAACAATAAATCAATAGTTATATTATAGGAAAGAGAAAACATTATACAATTTTTATAACAAATAAAAACCTAAGATTTTTTTTTTCCCGATATTAGAATTACAAAATATCACTTAAAAATCCTTTGAAATTCACAGAAAAACCATAGGTTTCAGGGACGTTAGAGTTAGAAATTATTATTTAAAAATCCTTTGAAATTCAGTGAAAAAAACCTCGGTTTCAGGGAAATTATAGTTAGTTTGACATTTCACTTGTAAAAAACTAGGGAAATTCGTCCGTTATAGTTAGTTGAGCTAACTATAACTCGCGCCCCCGCAATGCACTGCTGATGACATCACATATTACATCACTCATGACATTCAAGGTTTTAACTCCCTGTGTGCGCTGTCTTCACCAAAGGGCAACCTTTTTGATGGATGTTGGCGGCTGGCCCAAGCTGCGAAGGTGCCCTGCTGCCTTCTGTGCAGTTCTGAGGCAACTTGACTACAATGCGCTGATGGAACAGGGGGTCCGGCTTTAATGACAGAGAATTACACCGTATGCAGTTTCCTGCTTCTAACCAACCCATTGGGGTAAGACTATGAACAATTTGAGGGTCACTGCAGCACCCACTTCGGAGGAATTTTATGATGGAACCACAAGTACCATTACATAAAGGGTTGACCCAAAAGTACTGGGACCCGGGTATTCAATGATGCAAGAAAAAGTGGTCCCTGTACACACTCTTAAAGGAACAAAAAATGATTTTTTGTGCGGTACAAAAGGAAATTATACATTGAATTTGTGAGAGATGTTATTTATTCACATCCTCATCAAAGCACATATATGAAAAAACGTTTTATTACACATGAAAGTTGTGCCCGGAAAAGAGGGTGAGGTTGGGGTGGAGGGGAAGGTAAGTAGTTTTGTGAGGATTGAAATAGTGTAGACAGTTCAATGGATTTGGTGTAGTCACAAAATCAACAGTTGACATCTCATAGGCATATCATTAGGCCAAATAGAAATTAAGACAGTTGTTAACCATGCCCATACAGTAAAACACAGTCACAATGATCTGTTGTTGTTGGGTTTGGCAAGAAATACCAAAGTCGACGTTTCGACCCCCGAGCAGCGTAGGCTGAATTCCACCTTACTATGGGGTCTTCTTCAGGACTAGGACGTATGGAGGGGGAAGTGGGGCACCTAGGGTAAATGAAAACATAATAAACGAACTAAAATACACCTAATTAAGCAATGGGCGATGAAATTCCCAATAATTACCAGTGAACAGCCCTACATAGAGGTCTGAGTTGAGGGATGAGGGGCCCACATGCTCCTATGACCAGAGAGCGCGATAAAACCTGAAAAATAAGGTATTGTTTAAGTGGCCTATACAGAGAAAAATGCCACCCGGAAAAGGGCCTACACATTTGCCAGTTCCAAAGCAAGGAATGACTCTGAGGAGACACTGGCCGGACTGCTACACACATATAAACTGACCCACACTTGGTCTCCACGAAGTCGAGAGACACCTGTAACCCATTATCAGATGGTTGAATTCATGCTTCACGACTAAGCTCGGATTTACGTGCTCTATAAGAATGTGGAATTGGTTTATTGCAGTTCAGGATCTGTAAATAATTATATCCTGTTGCTGACACCACTCTGCTGCTACTCTCCCAGCTGCCTCATTTAATTAAACCAACTTATTCCTGTTTTGCCAAACGCCTCTTCTCTGTTCATTTTTTCAGGGTCAATTCATATCTGAGAAACAGTTTGAAACCACATTGAAATACATGAAAGATATGATATACTAAAAAGAGGTGTGCACAAAATATTGATAAAGGGAAACGAGAAGCAAGAGAAATATATCTTTAGCCACTTATCAACGACTGTATAATGAGAAGGTCTTATAAGTTTTCTTCTTGATTGCCAAAGAAAGCACAACTCCACTTGCTAACAGTGTCACCATATACTTATTAGCAAACATGAAGTGTGTCAATTGACTCCTTAAGAGGGTCCCAGTTAAGATGAACAATTCCCAAATGCCAAACCAACACCTTGGCACACTCATAGCTATTGTGTGAAGAACATGTTCATACAGAGGAGTAGATAACCATAGCACTAAAGTGTCCCTAACATCAGAAAATAGGAAAAAGCAAAGCACATACATCCAGTAGCGCATCTAAAAGAAACCAGGCTGCAGGAAGTAAAAATAAAGGGGAAATACAGAAGCAACTTAGCAAGGTCACGCAGCCAAAAATGAAGGCACACATTTTTTTGTGATGTAACTTTCACATTTAACAGTAACTGGCATGTCTTGGTGTTGAAAATTCAAATATTTGATATTTAAAACTAGTGTAATTTTTTAAAACTGAGTGATAATGTTTGTAATACTATAAATACAAATACATAATTTGGAAAATAATGATAGATATGCTTAACACATTCTATTTAAAATACCAGTTCCAAATAGACAAACGTTTTCTTCTTTTGAGTGTCACTGGTAAAAAAAACCTCACTAAAGTTGTACTATGTTGAAATTTTCAAAAGCAAACACTTGTGCTTCTCAAAAGATACCTACTTTATTATTTGACGTTCTCTGAAATGAAACTGGGCATTTCCATTCTTTAAAAAAAGAATAGTTTGTCATTTTAACAACATGTGAAACGCATATTTTGATGATAAAACAGTTCGTATCTTAGATCTTGTTTGTAACGAGCCTAGCTTTAACATAGGATGTTGACATTATAGTGCCTTATTGTTGGATTTTAAACCAATGTCTCTAGGAAGCATTATTGCGTGATATATTTGGCAATGTGTGTTCTTTACTAATTAATACATTCTCATACTGGAGGAAATAATTGATAGCACAGCAGAACAGAAAACAGCTACCTTTACCTGCTCATCCTAATCAAAGAAAGGAAATTAGTTTGAACCCCTTTAGAAATGCAATATAGAAATGTGATCAGTAGAAGTAGTAGTAGAAGATGAAGATGTAGCTGTAATATCAGCAAATTGTTTACCACAGTAGGACATTATATACTTGATTGCATTCTAAAAGCAGTTAAAATAATCCACCTCACCCTTCTCCACCCCAGATCTTGAGTGCAATCTGCTCTTTTGGCAGTTTCTCGATTTGCACAGACTCAGCTGTGGATTATCCCATTTCCTCCATTGTGGCTCACTTCATGTCCGGTTAGGTTGTGGTCTGCAACTAAATGGTCTCACTATCACAATTTCCCTTCTTTCAGTTTTTCCCGCATCCCCTCTTCCATCCCAACACCTGCCCTTGTTCTGCATCCCTCCTTACTAGTTTCTTGAAATAAATGTACAAGTTATTTTGTCCTTACCTGTCACTAATCGTTGCCTGAATGCTCCTGGTTTCCCTCCCTCCCAGCTGGGACCCTGATTTGTTCTTATTTTCTGAACTTGCCTCTCATTCTTTCTGCTAAGACTGTGGTCGAATTGATTGTTGTTTTAGGATTGGTTGTCTCCCATGGTTACTTGATGGGTCTGTGTGAAGGGGTGACATAAGCCTCCTTGTTGTACAGTACTCTGACACCTCCCCAGATGATTTGTGATTTATAAAATTAGAAATTGTCACCCGCACACTCATCACAAACAGACTTGACTACGTAAATGCTCTCTATGCTGGAGTCAACAAAAAACTCCTCGGCAAACTCCAGACCGTGCAGAACATCACATCAATACACATCCTCGATATCCCACAACATGACTACATCACCTAACACCTAAGCGACCTCCACTGGCTCCCCGTCTAAAGAAGAATAATCTTCAAATTGCTCACATATGCCCACAAAGCTCTCCACAACACCGGACTCAATTTCCTCAATGACCGAATCTTATCCCAAAAGTAACCTCTGCTCAGCCGACCTCGCCTTAGTCACGATCCCTTGTTCCCACAGGACCAGAGCAGGTTGATGATCCTCCTCCTACTTCGCAGCCAAGACGTGGAGCAAACCACCCTTCAAAAAGGACCTTGAGTCCTGGCTCTTTGGTTGACCCCAATGGAGCTGCTCACACCCTCTTCCATTTGCACCTTGAGACCCCCACTGGTGAGTAGTGCACTCTACCAAATTCTGATTGATTGATTGATTGAGACATAAATAATAATTGCTGCAGTTATAGATACATGTGTACATGATGGGCATAATAGGAGTGTTGACTTTGCCAAATCATATGTGTTTAAGCACAATCACAGCAATATAAATACAATATGCATATGAATACGTTAATTCTCACTGACATGAAATAAAAGCAAGATTTATTTGTGACTACAGATAAAATATCCAAATGCAATATTGCCTGGCCGCAACAGGTGGATGTCATAAATGAGCTGACAAAGCTGAATATATGATGTTACTATGTAACTTATTATTCTGGTGGTGCTGAGAAGACAGGGGTCCAAACATGGCTACATAGCTAAATACCAAATGTATGCATCAAATCATTGGACAACGAAACAGGAAACGTATCTTTAGAAATTAGGTTGTTGGTTGATTAGGGTGTGATTCCTGGTCAAGCATCAACTACAATCATAGCCAGGGTACGGAACAAGCAAACCCAAAATAAACTGTGCTCACCCCCTCGTAACCTGGCACAGAGCAGTCAGGCTTAACTTAGATGCAATGTGTAAAGGATTTATGCAATATTTCAACCAGTAAAAACACACCACAAAAAGAGCCCAAACTGGAAATATTGAATTTTAAGGTTTCTAGTGAAAATAGCACCAAAATGCACTAAGTGTTATTGGGGCTATCTGATTGTGCAGTACCAGGATGAAGTCACAAGTTCAGCAGATCACAATGAAGCACAGGACAGCTACAGGGACATAGTGAGGACTGCTGAACAGAGTACCTTCTATCTGGTTGCGGAGCATAGTGCGGTTCTGGTCGAAGATGCTCTGTATAATGGAAGCGAAGCAGCAAGGCTGTGGAGCGAGGTTCTGTTGTGTCATTGTTGAGGATCCCACCGATGAGGCTTGCACAATGAAGTTAGGTGTCTAGGATGCGGTGCACAGCCGGCAATGAATTGATTCTGAGAAGCTGCGATTACAGTCTGGCATTGTTGTCGAGTCTGCCATCGATGAGAGATGCGAGAATTTGGCATGTGAATATGCTGCGGTTGGTGATGCAGGTCTTTACAACAGGCCAAATCCATGCTGCAGGGGTGATATATTTGTTCTGCTCAGGGAAGCACTGCTCAACAAAGAAGATGTCATGGTTTCACTGGCAAACACCTTGGGCCCACTTCCAATGGTCCAGGATAGGGGTGGCGCCACTTGGCAGGGTAGACTCACAGATGGCAGAGTCCAGGTGCAGGTGGTTGGAATCCTGAGGCTTCAGATCAGGAGGACAGCCAACTAGCCATTGGAGTCACTTTGGGTTCTTGGGTGATGACTTGCAGGTCCAGCCCTTCTCAACCAGGCAAGAGGGCAGCAGGCAGCAGATCCGCACAGCAAACCAAGAGTACCGCAAGGTGCAGTCCAGCGGAGAGACAGTTTGTCAGCTGCACAGCAGTCCTTCTTCTTTATGGCAGAGTATCCACAGATTCAGAAGTGTGCTGAAGTTGTGGTGTTTGAGTTTCTTCTTTTATACACAGTTGTGCCTTTAAAGTGGGGAGCTGCATCTAGAGCCATACCTTAAAGTGCAAATATGTTCAATTTTCACTGCCCTGGCTCCAGACTAACTACAGGGGGTATGTAGCCATTTGTATGGGGGCAGGACACAGCCTAATCCGGTATAAGTGACACGGAGCCCAGCTCTTCCCTCCTATCCTGCCAGCGATGGCCCGCTCTGTCACACCTAAGCTCCCATTGAGTGTGGCTCTGTAGGAGGAATACACAAAGTCCAACTGCCAACTACATCCAGTCATGTGTTCAGAGACAGGCTGCAGGCGCCAAATGGCTAAAGTAAAGAAATGCCAACTTTCTAAAACTTGCATTTGCCGAATTGTAATTTAAAGTCCATTTTCACTTAAGTTAGGATTTTAAATTAGGATTCCAGAGACACCAGTTATACCTTCCCATTTGGAAGCTACACATAAAATGTACACGGTAATCCAAATGATATCCTATGGCAGATATAGGACTTTCAGTAGTGAAAGAGTAGTAGTAGAGTTTTTCACCACCATGACATGTAAACCTTCAGAGTACATGTCCTGCTTTTCAAATACATTGCACCCTGCCCTCTTGGCTATCCTGGGACTACCCTAGGGGTGACTTACATATATTGAAAAGGAAGGTTTGTGCCTGACAGAAAATTGTATTTGGTCAGGTTGAAATGGCAGTTTAAACCACACACAAAGTGTCTGCAATGGCAGGCCTGAGACATGTTTAAAGGGCTACTTAAGTGGGCAACACAATCAGTGCTTCAGGCCTACTAGTAGCATTTAATTTACAGGCCCTGGGAACTTATAGCACTACTATACTACAGACCTAAAAGTAGACTAAATATGCTAATATTACCATGTTTAGAGGAGAGCACATATGCACTTTAGCACTGGTTAGCAGTGATGAATTGCTCAGAGTCCTAGGACCAACAAAAACAAATTCAGCAAAAAGTAGTAGGAGGAAGGCAAAAGGTTTGGGAGTGATCTTTTAAAAAGGGCCATTTACCCCAGAAATATCAGTTCCACTATTGCTAAAATATGAAAAGAAATAAAGGAAATAATGTGTGTTGCCTATCTGCCGCATATATAGGGCGGCCCCCCCTAATACCAAATTGCCTTCATATGTGTGAATGATTTGCAAATGAAATGTGGTTGAAAAACATTTGCATTTCCCACCTACTTCAACTAGGTGGTAACTCTTTCCAAATGGAGCAGGCAGTGGACCCATGGACCACTACATACTCTTGAAAAATTAAAGGAAAACGTATTTCTTTCTGTGAAATGCATCCTGTTTTCCTGTAAAAAACAATGATATGCATGTAAAATAAATAAAAAACATCTTTATTTAGAAGCAATCACACACATCGTGGTCTGGTTACCCCAGCAGGCCACCATCACTGTGATTTTAGCAATTCCAAGAGGGTTGAAAACCGGGATCTACCTCAATAATATTCATGAGGTTGGTCTATTTGCGACCCTCTGGGAATTGCAAAATGCGTCAAAGACACATTTGTACAGTGGTGCTTGCAATTGTCAAATACTGAGTCACAAAACTTCTAAATCACAAACGATTACCTTTGCACATGTGGCCCGAATTCTTAAAATAATGCAAGGTGATGATGCATCAAACTCCATAACTAAAGGCCTCAAAGTTCAGGATATTCTTTCCCCCCTAAAACCCTGGTGCCTTGTGGTAATCTCCACACATATTTCCTATGACCACAACTCCTATTCCAGTAGCCCCAACTCAAATGCCTTATAGACCCAGTAAAAACAACAATTGATGAACGGAATGTTGCACAATGGCAAAACATTCACCCCCAGTCACAGATCTGGGTTTAATCCATCGTTATTTTGCTCACCACACCACCCCAGTTCAGACATGGCCATATGCAAATCAGTCTTGACCCTGTGCCTCATGGGAACAGTCAGGCCCGAACTACCAAGCCATGTCTTCCCTGAACCAGAATCAAACATCCGAGGACCGGTTTCTGGCAATCAGCCTTCATCAGCTAGGATACCTTGATTCCAGTGGCATGGAGAGAATGGGACTCACGTCTGAGCATACCCGTCCCACTCTGGGTGACAAATGCAAAAACAACAATTGATGGACGGAATGTTGCACAATGGCAAAACATTCATCCCCAGTCACAGATGTGGGTTTAATCCATCGTTATTTTGCTCACCACACCACCCCAGTTCAGACATGGCCATATGCAAATCAGTCTTGACCCTGTGCCTCATGGGAACAGTCCAGCCCGAACTGCCAAGCCATTTCTTCCCTGAACCAGTGTGGTATATAAATAAATAATACCGGATCTAGGTTTGACTGGACATAGTAATAACAGATAGCTCAATAAATAAGAGTCAAGATTCGAGGTAGTAGGAGTTTGCAGGTTTAATACAGCATAAAGGACAGGAACAGGACAACCTGCACAGGAATAGGATGGCAGCTCCTGGCAGCGCTGCCGGGGACAGGATAGGCGTAAGGGATAACATTTAATAACAGTGCACAAGCATATATACTAAAACAGTTGCATTACAATACATACGATAGGCGGATCAGTAGGTGTGGTCAATAGCAGTCGCGAAAGATAAGGGTGAAAGTAGGTGTAACAAGAGGCGTGTACATAGACATGTGATGTAAACATAACAGAATATGTCATAAATAGGGCGGAAACATGGAGGGGGCTACCTAAGGAGCCGGGACCTCTAACCTAATGGTGCGCGCAAACTGACAAGGACGTGTTACTAGGAGAAGCTGGGGGCTATGACTTCTGCGCTAGGAGCAGAGACTGAAGTCTGGAGAGTCAGGGCGACATGTACCTAACATTATCTAGTATCTGATGTTTAGAGAACATGTTGATAGAATCCAAAAGTTATCGGGGTAAAGGCTAACAGATTCTAAGACTGGTGCATGCATTATTCTACATGTAGTGCGTGTTGAAGAATATTAAATGACCATAAATACAGTATTTCTCTTACATGGAGACGTAAAAGCTAGACTGTGACGGAAACTATTGATGCGATTCAGTAGCTTAGGAATGCAGAGAAGGAGGGCTGGACTGATAACTAGAATCATAACATACTCTTGGCAGACTAGCAGGCAGAGCCAGGCCGAGCCGGGCACTGTGAGGCAGGAAGTAAGTGAAGGGTCAGGAACACAGGTGGGGGCTGTATCGCTCCTCAGCGAGGGCTCAGGAGACAGGAGCTGAATCTTGGTGTCCGGGCCCTTTTGAGGCCTAGAAACGGGGACTTTACAATGAAATAACGTGCACACTGAGAAACGTGGCAACGTAACTTTACATAGGCCTAATACTCGTAGCTTTCACGAGAACTGGAAACTGGCATACTAGAGATGGACACAACTGTAATTGCGTCTTTAATCGAACATGGGGAATACATATGCATATTAATCATGCACACATAACATAAGATGGGGAACACGTAGGGACACAGAACATGGCAAAATTTACTTTTCCACATTCCCTCCTTGTCACTACGTGTCCATCAGGAAACATCAATATTCATGATACCATCTATCATTTCATACAGTATCATTTGCTCGTCTCGAATTTTCTTGGAACGGGATTTAGAACGGGACTTGGGACTAGGAATACAAGAGGTAGCACAAATGCCACAAATCGCAGGGCCACATGGTATACAGAGGCAGCAACTGAATATGATCGCTACTGCAATACCTAGAAAGGACAAGACTTTCCATCCCCAAGCGGAAATTATATTCCAGAACCAACCGGACCATGTCCAGGTGCCTGGATCTTGGTGTAACATATGGGCAATTTTATGGAGTCTGGTTATAGCTGAATAAACAGACGGCGCGTTATTTGGAATGAAAATGCAGCAACTAGATCCGATGACTCTACATGCCCCGCCCCTATCGGCCAGTATGACGTCCAGGACGAGACGATTCTGGAGCACGACAATTCTCATAAAGGATTGTTCTTCGGTTAAGTTACCTAGAGCAGAAGTAGTCTCAATCACTACAGTTTCAAGGGTTCTGGTTAATCTACGTATCAGTTTACTATTCACAACAGTACCTAAATAGGGGAAGACACCTTTATTGATATCTATGTATTGTTCTAGAGCAGTTTCAGTATAATCGACAATCGGGAGGTCTCTCTTGTGTCTGGTATGTACTAGGTGGGAATTCCTATGGTAGTCAGGTGGGGCTAGAAAAACTGGTGGCAGTAGGAAGGCAATGTAACAGGTTCCCTCCCAATCGAGGGGCAGACGAACATATGCGGTCTGACCACAAACAAAATAAGAATGACGTGAAGCTTTAAAAATAGATTTCCTACTGTCACTATACTTGACAATAGTAGTACAATCACTATGTCCTACATGTACAGAACCATTCTTTCGGACACATAATTCACCTTTTACTGGTAATACTGACATAGCAGGTAAGTCTGGAGTAGTATCAGACTGAACATTCAGGACCATAAAATTCGAAGAATAATTACCTAAATTATAAACTTCGTTTTCTAGATCTAGCCCTATTCTGTGGGGAAGACCTTGCTTGTCTGGAAAACATGTACTGTTAAGAAAGGACATATCATTTGAAGATGACGTTAACGTGGACCATGCTCCACACGAACCATTATGTGAAAATGGATAAGGAAAGAGTGGCAGAACTCCCTTCGGTGTCTGGAAAGGGGGGAGTCAACCACACACCCAACAATTAGTGGCATTGCTGGTCCGGTGTGAATAATGTAACATGCGGATAAAGGAATTATTACGCATAGCAAGACGATAAGATAGTTCATGAGGAGGCAGATCACTAAACGTGTGCTCTACTGTAACAATAGAAGACTTATTTACATGAGAAACTGGAAAACACAAATAAAATGCATAACCTGTGCAGGTAATCATGAGGCTGAAAAACAATATGAAACTTAGAAAAACAATACATCGGATTGAGTTTTGACTAACTCTCTCACTATGGGGGTCTATTTTATACATGTCAGAAACCGGTCTAACCGTTTCACCTAGGGGAGGACTTAGACAATCAAACTGGCTGACTTATTTTACTAGACCTTAATTTTTTCTTATACTCCTGCTGCGGAGTTTTCTCTAACAGGGAGGAATTTATATCATTGTCTTTTGCGGGACAGTCCTTAAGAACAGTACTTTGGCAGTCTTTCAAATCCTGGGAAATGTTCTTGGAAACAGTCTTTAGTCCATAAAACTTTTTCACGTGAGACAGATGCACCCAGCCCTTCCTGCCTTCCAGCTTGACGGCAGTACGGGTGGCCAGGAGGACCTGTTTTGGCTCCTTCCAGCGAGGCTCCAGCGGACTTGAACGATCAAAGTTCCTCACAAGAACCAGATTTCCGGGAACGATCTCATGCGGTGCCACCTCGGTATTGTCTGGAAATGCGGCGGCAACCTGTGAACGACAAGAGTGTAGGGCAGACATCAAGGAAGCTAGGTAATCTGTCAGCATATTACTTGAAACATCTGTAATACTTCGGGGTCTAGGTGTACCCCACATATTAGGGGGGCGGCCGAATACGACCTCATACGGGGACAGACCTGATCTGGAATGTGCGACCATGCGCATATAAAACAAAGAGACTGGCAGAGCTACTAACCAGTCCACACCTTTCTCTTTACATATTTTAGCAATACGGATTTTCAGGGTCTGTTTATGTCTCTCTACGAGACCGGCTGCTTCTGGATGGCGTACACAATGGAACTTCCACTGGTACCCTAACAAAAGGGAAACATGTTTCATAAGCTCAGATGAGAATGGCTGGCCGTTATCAGAATATACGACTCTAGGGAGTCCATAACGGGGGAAGAACTCACGAACCAACTGCTTGGCAGTGGTCGTGGCTGTGTAATCTGGGACTGGATATGCCTCTGTCCATCTGGACAAAGCGCATACAACTACAAGGACATACTTGAAACCTCGACATCGCTCCATCTGAATATAATCCATCTGGAGGACTTCAAAAGGGTGGTCAGGGGGCTGGAATCCACCTTGTTCCACCGGGACACTTTTACCTGGATTGAACTGGCAACATATCATACAGGTACGGACTTTCTGCTTGGCTGCAGCTCGTAAATGCTTGTTGAACCAAATGTTCTGGATACTGTCTAACATAGCTTTTTCTCCTAAATGTGCTGGACTATGTGCGGTATTGATAATGACTTGAACCATAGAGTCGGGGAGAAACCATGTGGCTCTACCCTTCGTTACCCATCCCTGATCTGTCTGGACCCCTCCTTGTTCGGACCATCTCTTGATTTCTTCGGGAGTAGCATGTAACTGGATGTCTATGACATCTTGAGTAGGGTCTTTAACTGTCATACAGGTAGTCGGATCTGGAGTATGTGTCTGTGTCGGATTAACTGAAATGTCTGGGGTCTGTGCTGTAAGCTTGGCTGTGCGATCTGCTAGATCATTACCCTGAGAAATAATGTCAGTAACTTTCGTATGTGCTTTGCACTTCATGATAGCAATAGATGTCGGTAAATGTATGGCATCTAACAGAGCTTGAATAAGGAGACCATGCTGAATCTTGGTTCCATGAGAAGTCATGAAACCTCTCTCCTGCCAGAGCACTCCGAAGTCGTGTACAACTCCGAATGCGTAGCGTGAATCTGTATAAACATTAACTTTCAGGTTCTTAGCGTGTATGCAGGCTTGTGTCAGAGCAACTAGCTCTGCTGCTTGAGCAGACAGGGTGTCAATACGGTGTGTTTCTATAACTTCAGTGTCAGTAGTCACTGCATACGCGGCTACTAGTTCTCCTGTACTTGTTCTCATACATGAACCATCCACATAAAGTGTCAGGTCGGGATCTGGTAATGGAATATCTGTCAGATCTTGTCTTGGCTTAGTCATAATATTAACTACTTCCACACAGTCGTGTGTGGCAGGATTCGAATTAACTGACGGTAATAGTGTAGCAGGATTTAGAACGTTGCAGCGTCTGATTTCTATGTGTGGCTGGAACAGTGTCAATTCATAACCTGTTAAACGTGCAATTGTCAAGTGCTGAGTCTGTGTTCGGTTTAAAAGAACTTCCACAGAGTGTGGAACTTGTACTGTCAAGGAATGTCCTAATACTATGGAATCACTTTGTCTGATAGCTAGTGCTGTGGCTGCAACTGACTTGAGGCACGCAGGCAGAGCCTGGGCTACAGGATCTAATGTGCTCGAAAAATAAGCACAGGGCTTGTATTGTCCTGCTTGATCTTGTGTGAGAACAGATAATGCTGTACCTTCACGTTCAGTGACAAAAAGTGTAAAAGGCTTACTGTAGTTCGGTGTAGCTAGAACTGGAGCTTGGCATAAAGCTTTCTTTAACTCATTGAAACTAAGTGTATGTTCAGATGTCCAAGGGAGGACAGTCGATACGGCTGCCTCCTGTGTCGTTAACTGTATCAGTGGTTTAGCTAGAAATGCATACTGAGGAATCCATTGTCTGCAATAAGAAGTAAGGCCGATAAAAGCACGTACCTCCTTCTGGGTCTTGGGCTGAGGAAGACTCGCTATTAACTGGATACGGTCTGGTGTCAACTGCCTACCCCACTTGGACAGTAAGTGGCCTAAGTAGATCACTTGCTGGACACAGAATTGAAGCTTCGAAGGGGACACCTTGTGCCCCATCTCGGCTAGGAAATACAAGACTGTAAGTGATGCTCGCTCGCAAGCACGTTCAGAACGGGCTGTGATCAGTAGATCATCGACATACTGGAGCAGGGCAGTGTCTGTTGGCATGTGAATGTTGTCTAGTTGTCTTTTAAGTGCTTGACTGTAAATACTAGGACTTTCTGTGAAACCTTGAGGAGCTCGTGTGAATTTATAGCTCCTTCCATTTAAACAAAATCCGAAAAGAAACTGGCTGTCTGGATGAATGGGGACACTGAAAAACGCGTTCTTGAGGTCTATGACTGTAAAAAATGAGGCTTCGGAATCAATGGCTGTCAATAGGGAAGAAATATCTGGAACAACTGGATACTGGGGAATAATACATTTATTGAGTTCTCGAAGGTCAATCACTAATCGATATAATGGGGGAGCATTTGGATCAGTACGTTTCATGACGGGAATGATCGGAGAATTACATACATTGGAAGTAGTTTCTACAACTACTCCTTGAGCGATGAGCTCGTCAATAATTTTGGATAAGGCTGCTACAGCCTCAGGTGGCAATCTGTACTGTCTGATTCGTGGCAGGACTATACCTGGTTTGAGAGTCACACGATGGGGTGTGATTTGCATAAAACCTACATCAGTTGGACCTTGCGCCCATAGATGCTGCGGAACATTAGACAATCTCGGATCAAAATCTCGTAATACATAGTGACCCTTGAAGTCACGTAGAAACAGTCGTATTCCCTCGGGGGAACAGCAAATAACTGCACCTAATTCTTTCAGTGTCTTAATACCTAACAAATTTTCTGGACATGACTTCGTAAGTAACAGATCAGTAGTACGGGACAATGGACCTACTTCTAGAGTAACTGGCTTTGAAATCTCATTTACAATAGGCTTTCCTGAAAATCCAAGGGAAACATTTCTTGAGCCTGAGAGCGGAGCCCCTGGAACTTCGGCGTGACTGATGGTCATCCTACTTGCCCCTGTATCAATCAGAAACTTTCTGTCTTTCCCTAGTACTTGACTATGAACATAGGGACCTTCTTGATCTACAGGAATCTCGATGAGAGGCAAGCCTACCTCCCTCTCTAGGCTGTTTCATGAATACGGTTGATACTCTGGATACTCGGACTGCGCATACTGGTACATCTGCTGTGTAACATGCTGTGTTGCAGCAATAGGCTGCGGTGCTGTAACTGTCTGTTGTGCGTTCTGTGGCTGAGAAGTCTGTGAAACTTGTTCTTGTCTAGGCAGACGTGGTCTTTCTTTAGTCTTACCGGTAGCTATATTGTGTTTCAGAACTGCACACTCGTTTATGAAATGACCTGGCTGTTTACAATAATTGCAAGTCCCTTTAACGGGAGCTGCAGGATGACTGGCTTGATTCGGACCCCTCTTCTGACTGTCTTGGGGAACAGATTGTGCAACTAGTACTTTCATTTTCGTGTCTTTCATACGTTTTCTCTCGTGTTCTTGCTCTTCTCTGATTCTATTCTGGTGGTACTGGAGCATCTGTAACATCTGGGACGGGGTACTAGCTTGCCATGTACTTTCGACTTTCAAAACTCGATTCTTAACTTGTGGACTTGAATTCTCGACTAATTTAGTAACAAAAAGATGAGGGTATGACTCGCTACTCGTCTTCAAGCCACTGTTTATAATAAAGCATTTCTCAAATCTAGAATAAAAATCACTAGTGTCTTCGTCTTGTTTCTGTTTACAGGCTGAGATTGCATCCCAGTCTTCCTTTTTAGTGGCTAATAGTCTGGGCAAAACTTGTATTAACAGTTCTGGTAATTCTTTACATTTCTCTCCAAGACCGGTACCTGGTACTCGTATCTTATCTTCAGCTTCTAGAACTGCCCAATCGATCTTTTTCTCTCCCACCTCCCAATCTTTTTCCTTGAGTTTCTCGTATACCCCCGCGGGCAACAGGACTTTTAACATTTTAATAATATCTGGATACGTGTATTCTCCCATACGGAGCATGTCCTTTAATTCTCGGTGGAACCCTGCTGGATCTTTGTCATGACAGGGAATTAATTTCTTCATCTCTAAGAGTTCCATCTTTGTAATCTGGGTGTAAACAAATACTCTTTGCATTTCACCACCTGCTGTCCTGACTGGGTGTACTTCTCGTAGCGGGTTCTGTCTATCTATGTAAAACGCTTTACTTTCTGGAGGTGAGACATGAACAAAATGCGGGTTCAGAAACGTTCTATATTTATGACGCTGTTCTAAAATGACACTAATTAAATTGGTACCTAAACCTTTCCATCTATACTGGAGTAACTCGTTCAGGACATCATGTAACGGACCTGGATCAGAATGTTGACCCTCATACAATGTGATGAGGTGCTGAACCATATACATACCCACCAGTCGTTGCTCGGCTGGGGGCAATTTCAGAAACATTTGTGCCACTATTTCGTCTGGAAAAGTGGTAGAATCAGTAGTCCATCGGACTGCTGATCGGGCTAGTTCTTGTTCATGCATAGTACTTAACTCACTGTAACCGATTCGTGATTTCAGAATGTGATCGGTAGCTTGAAATACTTGTTCTAGAGAACCTTGTTCTGGTGCTGGATGATGAAAAACTGACTTGTGTTCTAGGCGTAAATGGCAGTCTGGAAATCTAGATTTACCTACATACGCTATTCTGGCGGGATTCTCATCCTCTACCTCTTCTGTAGGAGAGTCATTCTCTTTCTCGCTTACTTGTGCTGCTTTACGTTGTTCGTGTATCCTTATTATTTCCTTACGAATTTTCTTGTACATACTCTCTATACTACTGATAGTTCTGTGTTTACCCTCGGCTATATTATCACTCCACCTTGTCAGGATTCTCATTTCGGCTGGATCTTTGGTCGGATAATCTTGTTCTCTTATTAAACAATTAATCAGAAACTTTAATAACATGAGCTGGATCTCAGCTTTTCTTTGAGACATGGCTTCGCCAATACTTTCTGGATCATTCCCTGTACGGATGAAACGATATATTCTGTCTAGATCTTCTTTCATATTCGGTAGGGTGTCCAAATACCCGGTCACCCGTCTTACACGTATGGAATATATAACCGTACTATCATCACCTGCGACTGGATCATAGCGGCATTCAGTAAGAGCTCGTCGGATATCTGCAACGGACTTATATTTGGGCGTACGCTGTAACGTACATTCATGTAACTCGACTAACGTTAAACGTTGGTGTGGTGGCGGGGTACCAGGAGGACCTCCTCCTGCGGCCCCTAAACTGGTATCATCGACTGATACTCTTCGTACTGGCGCGGCGGGAAATTGTAATGTAGGCTGGACCGGGGGTACCGTAGCAGGTACTCCGGTGTCTGGAGGAGCAGGAATGGCATGATTTACAGGGACTGGTGGAACAGGATTTGTATATTCTGGGACTGTGTCGTCCAAGTAGGACGAGATGAAAATATCAGCTGCGGTCGGTTTGTGACGTAGCTTGGTCGGAACTAATGGTGGCGGAAAATTATTGGATGCCTCCGGGGTCGCTTTTGGCAAGCCCTCGGCAAGAAGAGGATACATACCCTTAATAAGGGCATGCCTCTGTCTGTCTGACTGTTCGATTTTGACTCGTTCACCTATCTCGATTAATTCCCTTTCGTGGGCTCTTTCTAAGGATTCTCTACTTAATTCTGACTTTCTGATTTCTTTTTCGGTTCTTTTATGAGATTCTTTGCGCCATAACTCGATGGCATCTTTCTGTGACTGTCTGGCTTTCTTTTTCCATAATGCTTCTTCTACTCGCATGATGCACTCGGCATCCCACGTACCTGATACGGGCCATCTATACTTTTCTTCTAACTGTTTGGTATACTCTACCCATAAATCTAGATATAATATGGCACTTATGCCATGCTTCTGATACATAAAAGGACCTGGACTGTCCCTAGGCGGGACAGGAACTGCTTCTTCTAACAGACCTTTTCTAGTTCTTAACTGACGTAGTTTGGAAAACCACGGCATGACTGGACTGTAATCTAGACACAATACAATACACAATGAACACGATAATTACACCACTTTCATACCACGACATTAAAATACATGAAGAACATTTAAAATAACAGTTCGGACAGAATACTACCTGGAATACGGAAAACAGAATACATGAATCTTCTTGAGAACAGAACTGACTAGAACAGAAACTAGATGCACTGCTGAAACAGTACGAAACTTACCGGTCTCATAAAGAGACACGTCAGGACCCGCATCCACCGGAGTGGACACTTCGTTTTGGGATCTGTGTACCACCAAACCCCACGGACCTGAGACAATTAGATTGACCCTGTCTAGATACTCCCCAGCAACGGTACTCACCGGGCAGCAAGAACGGAAGGCCTCGGACTGGACTGGACTGCTTCGACGCCGGACGGACGAACTTCGGACTTCTGTTACGGGTGGGCCTCCGGATACCTCGGACCTTGGACTCTCGGCTTGGGCTCTGGTCGGGACTCGCCGCGTTCCTCCACCGCCTCGTCTGGATGCTGGACCGCAACCTCCGTCTCCTCCGTGGGCCTGAGGGATACTTGAAGCAGAAATATCTGCACGTGCACGGTATGGTTCCGTCACGGCTGCAGAGGATCAGGGGGCATACGTGGCTTCACCGGCGCGTGGGGAAAGGGCAAGTCCCTGTTCGGGCGCCATTATGTGGTATATAAATAAATAATACCGGATCTAGGTTTGACTGGACATAGTAATAACAGATAGCTCAATAAATAAGAGTCAAGATTCGAGGTAGTAGGAGTTTGCAGGTTTAATACAGCATAAAGGACAGGAACAGGACAACCTGCACAGGAATAGGATGGCAGCTCCTGGCAGCGCTGCCGGGGACAGGATAGGCGTAAGGGATAACATTTAATAACAGTGCACAAGCATATATACTAAAACAGTTGCATTACAATACATACGATAGGCGGATCAGTAGGTGTGGTCAATAGCAGTCGCGAAAGATAAGGGTGAAAGTAGGTGTAACAAGAGGCGTGTACATAGACATGTGATGTAAACGTAACAGAATATGTCATAAATGGGGCGGAAACATGGAGGGGGCTACCTAAGGAGCCAGGACCTCTAACCTAATGGTGCGCGCAAACTGACAAGGACGTGTTACTAGGAGAAGCTGGGGGCTATGACTTCTGCGCTAGGAGCAGAGACTGAAGTCTGGAGAGTCAGGGCGACATGTACCTAACATTATCTAGTATCTGATGTTTAGAGAACATGTTGATAGAATCCAAAAGTTATCGGGGTAAAGGCTAACAGATTCTAAGACTGGTGCATGCATTATTCTACATGTAGTGCGTGTTGAAGAATATTAAATGACCATAAATACAGTATTTCTCTTACATGGAGACGTAAAAGCTAGACTGTGACGGAAACTATTGATGCGATTCAGTAGCTTAGGAATGCAGAGAAGGAGGGCTGGACTGATAACTAGAATCATAACATACTCTTGGCAGACTAGCAGGCAGAGCCAGGCCGAGCCGGGCACTGTGAGGCAGGAAGTAAGTGAAGGGTCAGGAACACAGGTGGGGGCTGTATCGCTCCTCAGCGAGGGCTCAGGAGACAGGAGCTGAATCTTGGTGTCCGGGCCCTTTTGAGGCCTAGAAACGGGGACTTTACAATGAAATAACGTGCACACTGAGAAATGTGGCAACGTAACTTTACATAGGCCTAATACTCGTAGCTTTCACGAGAACTGGAAACTGGCATACTAGAGATGGACACAACTGTAATTGCGTCTTTAATCGAACATGGGGAATACATATGCATATTAATCATGCACACATAACATAAGATGGGGAACACGTAGGGACACAGAACATGGCAAAATTTACTTTTCCACACCAGAATCAAGCATCCTAGGACCGGTTTCTGGCTATCAGCCTACATCAGCTGGGATAGCTTGATTCCAGTGTTATGGAGAGCATGGGACTCACGTCTGAGCATACACGTCCCACTCGGGGTGACAAATGCAAAAACAACAAGTGTTGGACGGAATGTTGCACAATGGCAAAACTTTCACCCCCAGTCACAGATCTGGGTTTATTCCATCGGTATTTTGCTCACCACACCACCCCAGTTCAGACATGGCCATATGCAAATCAGTCTTGACCCTGTGCCTCATGGGAACAGTCCAGCCCGAACTGCCAAGCCATGTCTTCCCTGAACCAGAACCAAGCATCCTAAGACCGGTTTCTGGCTATCAGCCTTCATCAGCTAAACCGGTCCCAAGATGCTTATTACCGGTCCAGGGAAGACATGGCTTGGCAGTTCGGGCTGGACTGTTCCCATGAGGCACAGGGTCAGACTGATTTGCATATGGCCATGTCTGAACTGGGGTGGCGGAGTGAGATAAAGAATGGTGATGGATTAAACCCAGATCAATTGACTGGGAGTGAGTGTTTGATTTGCTGAAACACTCCATCCATCATCCCCTTTTGTATCGCTTTGTTCGCCCTAAGTTGGCAGGGCATGCTCAGACGTGATTCCCTTGCTCACTTTGCCACTGGATTCAAGATAGCCTGGTTGATGAGGATTATGAATCCGAAACCGGTCCCAGGATGCTTGTTTCCGGTCCAGGGAAGACATGGCTTGGCAGTTCGGGCTGGACTGTTCCCATGAGGCACAGGGTCAGACTGATTTGCATATGGCCATGTCTGAACTGGGGTGGCGGAATGAGCTAAAGAATGGTGATGGATTAAACCCAGATCAGTTGACTGGGGGTGACTGTTTGATTTGCTGAAACGCTCCGTCCATCATCCCCTTTTGTATCGCTTTATAGACCCAGCACAGCAGCTTAAGCTGCTCAAAGTAGTAGAATAACTGAGGTTTATTAATGGAAAAATGAATGAAGAGCATTGATCTGTTGCATCTAACAGGGAAAAGAAGTATCAAAATAGGATAACCATGCGCTCTGCTGAGATCATTCATTGAGACTAGTACTTAAAGCAATAGGTCCTAGTAAAAATCATTCATTTTGTTTAAGTTATCTTCAATTTCTGTGTATCTAAAGTCTTATGGCTACAATACAAGGATTATTCCGCTATCATTTAGCACACTCAAGATAAATGGGTCATGCATGGGTCATGCCTCTTGCCTCCTGTCGGTGATAGTCCGCATGACATCATTATAAGGGTCATTGTTCCTTCTCACTCCTCCACCTAGATGGCAAGTTATACTTTTTTATATTTAGAACAGTTGATAGGGAATGCCTACGAATATAGTATGCCACACATGTTTTTTGGTATGGAAATACAAGATAATGATTAGAAACTGCCTTATCTTACTTTTCTTGTGTTAAGTTTGTCGACATCAATTAAAAACATTAATTTCAGTTTATTAATTATTTTACATAAATTACTATGTCATGCCTCCAACTGAGTTCAATTGCTTTTGAATACCAATCATTCAAATTGAATTCATTATTTTAATTTTTGATATACAATATTAGGTTTTATGTTCTGTCCACAGGGGGCAGCCACATACCCACCTACCATGCAACATCGCTCTCAATACTAGCCAATACCCAATGTCTGTCTTGTGCATTTGCTATGCAGCTGCACTTCATTTCTAGTTTAATCACAAACAGCTGGGGAGATCTCAGCAACCTGAAGCCCCTCCTCCTCAGCAGGATTGCTGCTGTTTTGTCAGTTTGGCCTCAAAGAGAAAAGATTCAGTGTGCGACCCACATCCAGAATATGTCTTGGCAGAAACCCAAGGTTCATCAATAAGGTTTAACCTATACATATTATTCATAATTATTGAGTGATAAAATAAGATGTCATTTGTTAGGGATTCCAATTGTGCCGCCCACATACAACTGTCTGTGCTATCCTGTATCAACATGACACCGGATGTGTTCTACCTTGCATTAGGTAACTTCAATCAATCAATCAATCAATCAAAGCATTTATATAGCGCACTACTCACCCGGAGGGTCTCAAGGCGCTGGGGGGAGGGGGTCCGCTACTGCTCGAACAGCCAGGTCTTGAGCTGCTTCCTGAAGGCGAGGTGTTCTTGGGTCAGGCGGAGGTGGGTCGGAAGGGAGTTCCAAGTCTTGGCGGCCAGGTAGGAGAAGGACCTTCCTCCTGTGGTGGCTCTTCGGATGCGGGGGACGGCGGCGAGGGCGTGGCTGGTCGATCGAAGCTGGCGTTTGGGGGCGTAGAAGTTGAGGCGGCTGTTGAGGTATCCTGGGCCTTGGTTGTGTAGGGCTTTGTGTGCGTGGGTGAGGAGCCGGAAGGTGATTCTCTTGTTGACCGGGAGCCAGAGCAGGTCTCTCAGGTGTCCGGAGATGTGGCTGCGGCGGGGGATGTCCAGGATGAGTCGTGCTGAGGTGTTCTGGATCCGCTGGAGTCTCTTCTGGAGTTTGGCGGTGGTTCCGGCGTAGAGGGAGTTGCCGTAGTCCAGACGGCTGGTGACGAGGGCCTGGGTGACCGTCTTCCTGGTCTCGGAGGGGATCCATCGGAAGATCTTGCGTAGCATGCGCAGGATGTTGAAGCATGACGAGGAGACGGCGTTGACTTGTCTGGTCATGGAGAGGGAGGAGTCCAGGATGAAGCCCAGGTTGCGTGCGTGGTCTGTTGGTTTGGGTGCCCTGCCCAGGGCGGGGGGCCACCACGAGTCGTCCCAGGCGGAGGGTGAGGATCCTAGGATGAGGACTTCCGTCTTGTCCGAGTTCAGTTTCAGGCGGCTGTTCGACATCCATTTGGCTACGTCTGTCATCCCTTCGTGCAGGTTGGCTCTGGCGGTGGTGGGGTCGTTGGTGAGGGAGAGGATCAGCTGGGTGTCGTCGGCGTAGGAGATGATGTTGAGGTTGTGCTGGCGTGCGATGGCTGCGAGGGGGCTCATGTAGACGTTGAAGAGTGTTGGGCTGAGCGAGGAGCCTTGAGGAACGCCGCAGATGACTTCGGTGGCCTCCGATCTGAACGGGGGGAGGCGGACTCTCTGTGTCCTTCCGGCGAGGAAGGAGATGATCCACTCCAGTGCCTTCTCCTGGATTCCGACGTTGCTGAGGCGCTGTACTAGGGTACGGTGGCAGACAGTGTCGAAGGCCGCGGAGAGGTCCAGGAGGATGAGGGCCGCTGTTTCTCCGTTGTCGAGCAGGGCTCGGATGTCATCGGTAGCTGCAATCAGGGCGGTCTCGGTGCTGTGGTTGGGCCGGAAGCCAAACTGCGAGAGGTCGAGGGAACCGTTCGTCTCGAGGAAGGCGGCCAGTTGCTTGTTGACGGTCTTCTTGATGACTTTTGCCGGAAACGGGAGCAGCGAGATGGGGCGGTAGTTCTTGAGGTCGGTGGGGTCGGCTGATGGTTTCTTGAGTAGAGCGCTGAGTTCGGCGTGCTTCCAGCTCTCCGGGAAGGTGGCGATGTCGAAGGAGGTGTTGATGATGTCCCGCAGGTGGGGTGCGATGACAGTGTCGGCCTTGTTGAAGACGTGGTGAGGGCAGGGGTCTGTCGGAGATCCGGAGTGGATGGAGTTCATCGTGCGGATGGTGTCTTCGGTGCTGATCGGGGTCCAGGCGCGGAGGGTGGTGGTGGGGGGCGGTGGTTCGGTCGTGGCGTGCGTCGGTTGAGTGCTGAAGCTGTTGTGGATGTCCGCGATCTTGTTGTGGAAGTAGGAGGCGAGGGAGTTGCAGAGGTCTTGCGAAGGGGTGATGTCGTTGTTTCCGGTGTTGGGGTTGGAGAGCTCTTTCACGATGTTGAAGAGTTCCTTGCTGTTGTGTGCGTTGTTGTCCAGTCATTCCTTGAATGCGGTTTTCTTGGTGGTGTGGATCAGTTGGTGGTGTTTTCGGGTGGCGAGCTTGAGGGCAGTCATGTTGTCCGGTGTTGGGTCTCTGCGCCAGGTTTTCTCGAGTGCTCTGCAGTTCTTCTTGGAGCTCTTGAGTTCGTCGTTAAACCATGGAGCTTTCTTGCTGCCGGGTCTGCTCGGCGGGGTCTTCAGAGGGGCGAGGTCGTCTGTGCAGTCGCTGATCCATTTCGTGAGGTTGGTGGCCGCTTGGCTGGGGTTCGTTGTGCTGGTGGGAGGGTTCTTGCTCAGGGAAGTAGCGAGCTGGTCTGCAGTGATCTTGTTCCAGCTTCTGCGGGGAACCTGTTGCTGGTGATGGTGGAGCGTGGTCCTTCTGAAGCTGAAGTGGACACAGCTGTGGTCCTACCAGTGGAGTCCCGTGGCGTGGCTGAAGGCGATGTCCTTGCTGTAAGAGAAGACCGGGTCGAGTGTGTGTCCGGCGTAGTGGGTGGGGGAGGTCACCAGTTGCTTGAGTCCTAGGTTGGCGAGGTTGTCCAGCAGGGTGGTGGTGTTGCGGTCGTTGTTGTTCTCCAGGTGGAAGTTGAGGTCCCCGAGGAGGATGTAGTCAGCGGAGAGGAGGGCGTGCGGGCTGATGAACTCGGCGATGTCCTCGCTGAATTGTGTGCGTGGTCCCGGGGGTCTGTAGATGAGGGTGCCTCTGAGGGTGGTCTTGGGGTTGATGTGGATCTGGAAGTGCAGGTGTTCGGCGGGTGCGAGGGTGTCGTCGGCGTTGGTCGTGATGCGGATGGTGTTTCTGTGGATGATGGCGATGCCTCCTCCTGTCTGGTTGACGCGGTCCCTCTGGATGATCTTGTAGCCGTCCGGAATGGCGATGGCGATGTCGGGCGCTGAGGAGGCGTTCATCCAGGTTTCCGTGAGGAAGGCGACGTCTGGGGCTGTGGTGTCGAGCAGGTTCCAGAGCTCGACGGCGTGTCTGTGGACGGAGCGGGTGTTGAGCAGGATGCACTTCAAGTGGGTGCTGTTGGTGTTCGGCTTGGTGGGTGCTGGTGTGGCGTGGGTCCGGTTGCAGGTGAACTTGCAGGTGTGGCAGCTGAAGGGTCCGTGGGTGCGTCTCGGTGTGGCTCGGTAGCAACCCGGGGTTCGGCCAGTGTTGAGTGCATTGAGTTCGGCGGCGTCTTAGGTCCGTCGGGACGGCTTTCATCGGTAGGGGCCAGGGGTCCTGGCACTGGGCGCGGGCCAGGCGCGGACGGGTGTAGACGGGCTCACCTTTGGCGCACCTTCGGCGCTCAATCGGTGCTCCCGCTGCGCGCGTCCGCTGCGCGCGTCCGCTGCGCGGTCGCTCTGGGGGCGTCATAAGAAGGGAGCCGGGAGGGAGGGTCCGCTGGGAGGCGGGGAGCGTGTGGGCCAATCGGCAGGCGGGGGGGCGGGGTCGGAGCAGGTAATGGCGGGAAAACCTATGCGGGCTTGGTGGGCGGCCCTGCGGCGGCTGGGGCTCCGGATCGGCGTCTGGCAGGCAGCAGGTAATGAGGCAGGCAGAGCAGGCGGGGAGCGTGGGGGTGACCAGGCCGTGGAGGGCGCAGTGGTCGCTCCTGTACCGTGGTCTGGGTCCCCTTAAGAAGGGAGCCGGGAGGGAGGGTCCGCTGGGAGGCGGGGAGCGCGTGGGCCAATCGGCAGGCGGGGGGGCGGGGTCGCGGCAGGTAACGGCGGGAAAACCTATGCGGGCTTGGTGGGCGGCCCTGCGGCGGCTGGGGCTCCGGATCGGCGTCTGGCAGGCAGCAGGTAATGAGGCAGGCAGAGCAGGCGGGGAGCGTGGGGGCGACCAGGCCATGGAGGGCGCAGTTAACACATGAACTTCTGCTTGATATATTGATTGCTCTGCGTTGATCTTTTTGTAAACCAACACTTAAGCCAAGGATCGTTGACGTAGTTTATTGCTAAGGTCCTCACTGAAGTAATTGTCATTGTATCCGGAATAGCACATTGCGCAAAAACCTAGAGAGGTCAGCAACTTGCACGGTCCTAAACTATTACTGCACACTCCTTGAAATTAGAAACAGCTGAAATATTTATAAAGTGTCTCACAATCCATTACAATGCTAGACATGAAATACAATGCCACGTATATGTATTTCCAAGATAATGCATGTATGCATTCAAATGTAGGTGCATTTCTATATACATATATCTGGAACATGACACATTTTGTAGAAATTGATGCACTGTAGAGTATTCCATGTAATAATTTTAGACTCTATGAGTCATCATTAGGCTAGTCAATTCAGATACAAGGTAAACTCCTTCCGGCAGGAACGATTTAATTCTCCAGACAATCTAGCAAGAAATCAGCATGTATAGTTCAAAAGTCAACTCTACACATGGGAGGTTGTTTAGATACCCAAGATTGACTCTCAACACCTGCTATCATGTTAGCCGCCTATCAAAGCCCTATATGTACCATATACAATGAAGAGTTTTTGCCCATCCAATATCTCATACGGTTCATACACTGTACATCTCATTCTACTTAAACCAAACACAGTCTAACGTTCTCCCTCCATCCACTTTGTTGCCACAAACACATATTCCAAGATTTCTATATCTAGTGCGATTTGGACATTCCAGTTGTTACAAAGCATCTATTGATTTTGTGAAGTTTTTTTTACAAACATACAAGTTCATACTAAAAAAGTGTTCTATGTAAGTTGATTTTACTAGTTTCCAATCACAATGATTCATTATTGTGGAAAAGACCCCAGTGCTACATACCTAGTTGTATACCTAATCAAGAGGGTGTACATTGCATGGTGAATGTTAAACGCTCTAACCAGACATGAAAAATGCTCCACAACTATGTTTAGCCCTTGAATACTAATTGACTCTGTAAGAAAACAAGCATTGAGAAGGGTATGAGCCTGACTTTAGCAAGCTGTTGCAACAGTTAAATATTTTTTATCACAAGTAAATGCAGCACCCACCAATAAAAATGCAGGCCTCTACCTGTCACAGCTGAAGGATTGCAAAACCATTAAAAAATCTTTTAGCAATGGCATATAATTGCAATAGAACAGAACAAGCATTTCCTAGCCGGAAGGTGTGGAAACCGTTTTGGGCTTTAATGCGCATCACAAGAAAATATGGTTCCTCTTGGTGCAAATAAAACTTACTGTAAGAAAGTGAACTATTAGTTGTGGAGGATGCAAGTCCACCGCAGGAAATATATTCACAAACGTGTTGGATCAAGTCAACGGTTTCATTAATCTAAAACTGAGCTCATTCCCTGGTAGTTATCGCTCAGAGCAGACATGTTTAACTTAGTGTAAATGTGTAAAGCATGTAGAAGGACCAAAGCAATTAAAAAGACAAGAGCACAACACAATAAAAACCCTACTCCAAGTTATAGAAATGGAGTAAAATTTAAAAAAAGGGTTGCCTTCTTCAGATCACATCTTAAATTTACTTGTAAAAGGGGAGGCCCCTTTACACAGAAATAAAGTTCCTCACTCCACTCACCTGGCGTTCTAGCAAGGGGAACAAAAACCCTTACCAGCACCCAGGCCATTGTTCCTGCTCTAGACAAAGTGTAACTATGGCGCAGCAATGGCTGGGTAGCTTCTTAAGAGCTGTTATAGTTTGAGGGGGTTGGAATCTCCCGTCAGCCAACAACCACAATTCTTGTCAGGGTGAACAACAAAATGTCACTAAATAATCCTATGCTGAATGCTCTGGTAGCTTGGCTCAAAAGCAGTCAGGTTTAACTTAGAAGCAAAGTGTAAAGTATTTGCACAGAACACAGACAGCAAAAAGGTGGAAACATCACATCTGAAAGAAACCCAAATCAATTTATAAAAGCAGAATGAAGTTAATATATCAAATGAGACCAAAATGAGAAAAATCCTATGAGCAGAACTGGAGATATGTAATTTGAACGTTATAGGTAAGTATAGCACCTAAAAGCACGAATCGCCATAAACGGTCATCTTGTTGCGCTATAGCAGGCAAAAGTCATACGATCAGGCTAACCGCAATGGAACACAGGCTGGATACTGGGACCAGGTTAGTCTTGTTGAAATACTAACCTTCCCAAAGTCGGGCACAAAGAGTCTAAAACTTCAGGAGTTCTCTTTCTATTGAAGAGGAGTGCAATCTGAAGCCAGCCGCCAGGGTTCCCGGACTTGGGTAGGCACTCTCTAACAAGGCTCATACAGATCCAGTTGTAGATCCAGGCAAGTTCAGCTGTTGCAGGTCCACTGGGAAGTTACAGGGAGACCTATGGAGCTTGTTGTGTCCCTGAACCTCAAAAAAGGAGGTTAGCCAACCAACTCTTGGAGTCACTCAGGTATCCTGGAATAAACAGAGCAGGCCAGTCTTCCTTCTCAGACAGCAGTACAGATATCAAGCAGGACGGCAGGTGTCTTGGGAACACAACAAGCCTAAAGCAGCAGGGCAGGCCTCTGGGGAACAAGGAGGTCCAACTTTTGTAATTTCAGCAGGTCCAGGAGTGTACTGAAGAATGGCCCAGGAGTTCTCACATCACCTCCCCATACTCTCAAATGCCTTTATCCACCCCAAAAAGACAGCACAAATTTGGGGTGAATAAAGGCATTTGAGAGTACGGGGAGGTGAGAGAAGGTTCCATGGGAGAACGGGAGGTAATGAAGTGAAGGTTATGTGAGAACGTTATGAGGGAAGACAGGTGTCAATGAAGCAAAGGCAGAGGGATTATGAAGACAGAACGTTTGTTTGTAAACAGGCCTTGTTAGCATACACATCAACAATGAGGGAAATGGAGCAGGAGCGTGGCTGTTAACATCCAATTAGAAAGCTAATGGAGGAAACAACAGGATAGTAGGGAGGGGGATGGGTTGGAATAAGAGAGTGAGTCACTGGGAGCCTGGGGTTTTGGATTTAGTTGTGACAGTTTGCATAGAATTAGTAAGGATTGGAGTAACGTGGATGTAGGGAGTATGTTTTAAGAAGATTGTTTCTTTGTTTTTTTGATTTACAGCACTATCTTTTGATTTCTGATATTTTACGTTCATGACCATCATTCTGATGAGTTAAAACTGTTCATTTTATATGTCTCAGAATCCCCTGATGAAGACCCTATGGCTCGAAATGCATTGGGATATTACACAATGTGTTTGCTTCATATGGAGGTTAATTTGTACGTACTGTTGTACGAAGCCTAGAATGGCATACAGCAAGTATTGGAAATGTTTAATAAAGGACACAAATTGAACCCAGCTGTCTCTGTTGTGGTGAAGGATAAAAAGAAAAAGTATGAATTAATTGGAAAACGAACATGGTGATTACTAAGTGTGCTATGGAATACCAGGATGAATATTTTACATTGGAGGGAGTTGTTCCCGCTTTTCGCAGTGCACCAGCAATATGAGCGCAAATGTAGGGCTCTGTTATGTATACTTTAAATTTATGAAAGGCATTTTCAAAATTGTAATCTAAAATTGACTTTACCATTAAAGAGGATTTTAAATTACAATTCCTTTGTGTCCAAACATGCTACTTCTAACTGCTCACAATCAAATGTTGGCACTTGTAATAAGGTAACCAAAAGTTATTGAATGGGAGAGATAGCCCTACAGTATTGAAAAACAAGTTTAAGAGTTTTTCTCTATTAGAACATATAAAACCTAAAGGCACATGCCCTAGTGTTTATATACAATGCACCCTGTCATATGAGCTGTGAAGGGTTACGTTAGGGGTGACGTGTATTAAAAACAAAGGTTTAGTGCTTGCAAAAGTTTAATATTGCCAGGTCTAATTGGCAGTATAAAACTAAACTACAGGCTGCAATGACAGACCTTAAAATGTTTTAAAGGGCTGCTTTATTGAGTGGCACAATGAGTGTTACAGTTCCACTACTAGCATTAAATTTACAGGCCCTGGGTACAAGTAGTAGCATATAAAAGAGACGTATAAGTAACTGTAATGTGCCAATCATGTTTAGATCAATGTTAACATGTTTAAAAGAGTGAATACAAGGCCCCAATGTCACCAAAAATGTATTTCAGAAAACAGGAGGGGAGAAGGCAAAGGTTAAGGTGGGGACCACATAATGGATGTCACTTCTAACAAGATCAGATACAAATTAGCCTACAGGACTTTCAAGTAGGGAAAATTTAACTTTCTAAAAGTTACTTCTCCAGCTTCTCCACTGAATTGTGTTTTTAATTAATATTATAAATAACGATTGAACTATTTTTGGAGCTGACCTCAAACCAGAGACAGTAGCTATAATATTTTACTCTGCACTCTAGTCTTCCTTATAAGACAGCAAGAGCCTTTCAGAGTGAAAATAGCGATTGGGGCCTTGAGATTGTAAGGACATGATAACACTAAGGGGCCAACTTACAAGGTTGTTTGCATCACTCTTGCACCACGCAACATAGTGCAAGAGCGACACAAACCTTCAGTCAGATTTATGAAGCCACTGAAGGTCACTTTGTGACTTTGAGTAGCTCCATAAATTTAGAGTAAGGCAACACAGTGCATTGGTCTGTTGCCTTGCTCTGTCTTGGGAAGGCATTCCATGGGCATTACAAGGGTGTTCCCATGTAACTCCCATGGTTTTTGAAGCAGTCTCAGATTTACCAGAACTGGAAAACCAGAGAATGTGCCGAAAAGATGTACCTTCCAAGGAGAAGCATAAAAAGGAGAAATATATTTTTTCTCCTAGTTTTTTCCTCTTTCTATGTGTACTGCATTGTGCAGAACACATAGATAGAGGAATATGCCTCTCATGACTGTTTATGTGCAGGCATGCACATAAACAGTCTAAATGCAATCATGCATGCAATACGCTATAGTGCACCATAGTGAAATGGTGCCTGCATTGGTGTAAGACTGCCAAAATGGGGCCAGTGAAGAGGAAAAGGCAGGAATGACTAAATACCTTAAATATGGCGCATTTCCTCCCTTCCCCTGTCCCCTGTCACACAGACAGCAAAATGACTTCTTGCCTTGCACTGCACAACTGTTTCATAAATAAACCCCTACAGTTCTAGGTATCCCACTTTAAATTACCATACACCCTAAGGTGTAGGCTACAAAGCTTACATAGGTGTGACTTATACATTTATAAAAGGACAATTTTTTTTCCGGGCAAATGATTTTTATTGTCAGAAGTGCTGCAGGTTCAAACTGCAGCATTAGAGCTACATTGATAGACATGAAGCTATGCTTCACCTGTCGCAATAGTGGATGGCACTATAACTGCTGCAGTCCACAAATGACATTTCGATACCATGGGTGTAGCTTCTACACCACATACTATGACCTTAAAGGCCAGTCATTTTTTACATATTTTAAGACCCACTCACATGCACCAGACACCAGTGCCCCAGTGCAAAGAGCTCAAAAACCAGCAGTACAATTCAGAAAAGTTGGGAATGACCATGGAAAATATGACATTTTCTCACACTATTGCTTTGAATTACTGTAAATTGAGGACAGTTTATACCCACAACAAAGACTTTAGAAAAAGAATACATTAATAAGGGTAAATAATGGAAAAAATAGGCATTGACAACGTAAAGTATTTGCAGACCAACCCTGGAGCCGAAATGTACTTCTTTCTAGACAGATGTGCGCATGTGGTGAGGTGGAAATGTGGACGTTGAGACTGAAAGTGAGATTTTGTTTCTGCATGCTGCATGTCAAAGTAGTTTAGCCCACTTCACTAAATGGCTCAAAGAGGCTGGCCCCAAACCCCGCTATGCGTGAATTTATCTATGCATACTTTTTATGTATTTCATTGATGACATGAGGCTATCCAAACAACTAAAAGTATGTAAACTAAACCTAAAGAGAAATAATGGTACTAAAAGAACAAACCACTCAAGCCAAAAGTCCTGCTACAAGTAGAAAAACTAATCGAAAATCAATTGAGATATCTGAAAAATAAAATGCACATTTAATAAGTAATATGTTACAATATATTAATATTATTATTTTGTACACACTCCTTCATTCAATCTTTCCAAGGAAATATTTTTATTTGGTTGCTAGTTTCCCAGCAAAGTTTGAAAAACCCATCCTTGCTTCATTGAAATTGTTATGCTCTAGTTTTATGTCTTTTACGTTCAAACCGACTTTCTATGCAGTGGCCAAATAATTTAGCAAAGAGGAACAAAAAGACACAAAACTGATACCTCGACTCTTAGTTTAATTCTCAGAACCAGTTTCTTTTTTGGCTCAATTTTGACTTAGAAGTTAAAGTACTGTAGACAAGGAAAATAGCAAATGATTTTGAAAATGTGGAGAAAACAAAGGGACAGACAAGTGGATGAAAGGCCAAGAAAGCAGACTGTGCTTCTCCATGTCAAGAAATCACTATCACAAGGAACCACATTCAGGAAGTATTGCTTAGCAGTTGCAAGAAGCAATATGCGCACATCATTTTTTGCACAGAAGTCTGGCATTGTGAGTGCTGCTCATGAAGTCCTAAGTCAGTTATTGATAGCAAATAGAAAGCGTGCAAAATCTGACACAGTGGATCACAAACTGCGCCGACAACCTCGCTCCGCTGAAGAACCCCCCCAGGCAAGACCAGCAACAGGAAAACTACATGGTTTACCGACGCCCTCAAAGACTCAAAGAAATCATGCCGCACGCTCGAAAAAACTTGGCGCCACGAACGGACGACAGAAAACATGACAGCTCTCAAGAACGTCACTCGCAAACACCGCCAGCTGATCCACACCACCAACAGGACATCATTCAAAGAGCGGCTGGACAACAACACCCACAACAGGAAGGAACTCTTCAGCATTGTAAAATACCTCTCCAACCCCAACGCCAGCAACAACGACATCACACCATCACAAGACCTCTGCAACTCCCTCGTCACGTTCTTCTACAGCAAGATCGCAGACATACACAACAGCTTTGACCCCCAGACTCCGCCTCCAGTCTCCAAACCAACGACCCCTACCACCACCCTAAGCGACTGGACCCCCATCAGCACAGAAGACACCACCCACGTCATGAACACCAGTCTCCAAACCAACGACCCCTACCACCACCCTAAGCGACTGGACCCCCATCAGCACAGAAGACACCACCCACGTCATGAATACCAAAGCAGACGCCATCATCGCACCCCACCTCCGGAACGTCATAAACAACTCCTTCGCATCAGCCACCTTCCCAGAGAGCTGGAATCATGCAGGGATCAACGCCCTTCTGAAAAAACCCACAGCTGACCCTAAAGACCTCAAGAACTTCCGCCCCATCTCTCTTCTTCCCTTCCCGGCTAAAGTCATCGAGAAGACCGTCAATAAACAGCTGACTGCATTCCTCGAGGCAAACAACTCGCTCGACCCATCCCAGTCCAGATTTCGAGCCAACCACAGCACCGAGACAGCCCTCATCGCAGCCACCGACGACATCAGGACCCTGATGGACAACGGGGAGACAACCGCCCTCATCCTCCTAGACCTCTCAGCCGCCTTTGATACCGTCTGCCACCGCACCCTAATAACCCGACTCTACAACACTGGGATCCAAGGAAAAGCGCTGGACTGGATCACCTCGTTCCTCTCCAACAGAACCCAGAGAGGCCGCCTCCCCCGCTCCGCTCCACGGCCACCAAGATCATCTGCGGCGTACCCCAAGGCTCCTCGCTCAGCCCAACCCTCTTCAATATCTACATGGGCTCCCTCGCCGCCATCGCACGCAAACACAACCTCAACATAATCTCCTATGCTGACGACACCCAGCTGATACTCTCCCTCACCAAAGACCCAACCACCGCCAAAACCAACCTCTAGGAAGGAATGAAGGATGCCACGGAATTAATGAAGCTCAGTCGGCTGAAACTGAACTCAGGCGAAACGGAGGTCCTCATCTTCGGACAATCCCCATCCGCCTGGGACGACTCCTGGTGGCCCACTGCGCTGAGCACCGCACCATCACCCACGGACCACGCACGCAACCCGGGATTCATCCTGGACTCCTCGGTCACAATGACCAAACAAGTCAACACCATCTTATCCCCCCACAGAAACCAGAAAGACGGTCACGCAGGCCCTCGTCACCAGCCGACTGGACTACGGGAACGCCCTTTATGCAGGAACTACAGCCAAACTTCAGAAAACGACTGCAGTGCGTACAGAACGCCTCCGCACAACTCATCCTTGACATCCCTCGCCACAGCCACATATCGGCCCACCCGAAAAACCTGCACTGGCTCCCCGTCAACAAGAGGATCACGTTCAGGCTCCTCACCCACGCACACAAAGCACTCCACGACATGGGCCCCGAATACCTCAACAACCGCCGCTCGTTCTACTCTCCTACCCGCCAGCTCTGCTCCGCCAGCCTCGCCCTCGCAACTGTCCCACAGATCCGCAGAGCCACCACCGGAGGACGATCGTTCTCCTACCTGGCCGCCAAGATATGGAACACCCTCCCCGCTCACCTACGACTGACCCAAGACCATCTCACCTTCAGGAAACACCTCAAGACCTGGCTATTCGAGCAGTAGCGCCCCCCCTCCCTTCAGTGCCTTGAGACCCTCACGGGTGAGCAGCGTGCTCTATAAATGTATTGATTGATTGATTGATTATGTAGGAGTGTTACTTGTTCGGTCTAGCATGAGCAAGGCATTTTGACTTTACTAAAATATGTATTATATACTTACATATAGGGGCTTTCAGTCACCTCTCTTCATTTATTGGTCTGTTGGTGTGTCATTCACTTTTTGCTTCTGCCTATTGCAGCACATACCATGGGTCAATGGGTCAGCCTGCTTAAACCACGTGTTAACTTAACTTTGACTGCGTTTTGATCGCTCACAATGAGCACATCTGCCCCCAAGCTAGTTCTCATCAGTATCAGTAATTTAGTAATTACTTTAGTATTGCTTTTGAGTATAGAGTGTGCTGTGATAGCAGGACCCTTCTAATGCCCATTTCATCTTTATCAGAGCTCGTCTCTTGACAGTGGTGTTGCAAAATTCGTTAGGCTGTTTTTGCTTTTCTGACTGCTGCTATTTACCAGCATATGGGATTATATTGATAAGAAACTGTTACGGAATAAGCTATCCTCATTAACTTTTACAATTCATTCCTTTTTTCTTCCCTTCTCTTTCTCCTCCTTCCTTCTCCCTCTCTTCCACCCTCCTTCCCTCCTTCTTTCGTTGTTTGCCTTCTTTCTTTCTTGCCTGCCTTCTTTGATGCTTTCCTTTCTTCCTTCTGTCAATACCAGACTTATTGACATGTTTTGGTCTGTGTTAGCCAAGACCTTTTTCTTGTATTAACACTCTGTGTATAACATACTTTGGGGTCGCAGCCAGACTTCATCCATTCTATAGTTGTTGTCATTCACATTTTTCTTCCACCCACTCAACAATGCATTAAAGGGCAATGTATCAGCCCACTTCAGCCATTGGCTGACTTCACAATGAGTGATGGCATACCACCTTTAAAGTAGAAACACATCCACACACACAAAGTAGTTCCCTTTAGTGACAGGGAGTAGTGTGGCAATGTGTGCTTTTTTTAGAGCAAAAAAAGGGTTGCCTTTATCAAATGAATTTTTGTTTTTACATTTAAGATGTCCCGGCATACTCACAAAAAATGTATATTTGCAAAACCATGGCGAAACAAATCAAGAATTGCCAGGAAACTGGAAGCCAAAGCCAGACCTATTGGCTTTGTCAGTGCTAGTTTTCCGCTGCAACTGACACCTCTGTCAAGTTCAGCCTTATTTCACTTGCTGATTATGAACATGGGCTACAACAGTACTGCTTTTCTCTTTGGGCATGTGCAAATTACTTTTCTCAGATTGCAAGTGTGCAAAATGTAAAGTATTCCTATCTACACCTAAAGAGATTGGTAAATAAAATCTTCTGGAAATCAATCCCCAGCTAATCAAAAACGTATCTTAAATGAAGATATACTAGAAACAACATATGTATTGTAGCATCCTTGCTACTGTTTAACCAGTGATGTTAACAGACAGTGCTGCTATCTTTTGACTTGTAGTCAAATGGGTTGGAACGAGATACTGAGGGGGAGATTTACCAAATCTCTACGCAATGCAGCGCAGCCCCCGGTGAGGTTGTGCTGCATTGCGTGACAGGGAGGGAGCAAGAGAGTGCCATAGTTTCAAAGATATGTCTCTCTCCACCCCTTTCCCTTGCGCCGGCGCTGATTACATCTGTCGTGCGCCACCCACAGACCTTAGCGCCACAGCGCTATGGGGTGTGTGTGAGTCCAGCATAGGTTTGTACCAAATACTATACTATGAGGGATAGCGTTTCCCATTTTGTGTGTGTGCTGCACAGTGCAGCAAGCATGCAACTTTGTATGCTTGCTGCACACTGCAGCAGGCAATACAAAGTGGGAAAAGGAAGGAGAAAAAAAGCATTTCTCCTTCCTTGCGCCTACTTCAATAGGGCGCAGTTTTTTCACGCTAAACCCAATCGACTGTCAGTGGCCACTCCTCGAGGGAGTGCTGCAGGGTGGTGAGTGGGCGGGAGGGCAGGTTGGTTGGGTAGTAAACTCTGGCATATGGCCGAACGGAGTTAAGTAATTAAATAAATAAAACGAATTACAGTGCGCGCGCTGCATCGCCATTTGGTGTTGTAGAGCGCCCGATATAATTTTTTTAAATTTATTTACTTAACCCCGTTTGGCTGTATGCCAGAGTTTACTACCCTCCACGCTGCCCCTCCCCTGCCCAACTCCACCACCCCGCAACACTCCCTCGAGAAGCTGCCACTGTCTACTGTATTTGGTAAATTGGGTTTAGCATGAGAAACCTTGGGTGGTTGCATGGGAATAACCATGCACCACCCTTAGCACACCCCCATGGTGCAAAATAATGTGAAACAGTGCTATGCGCAGATTTTTTGTATTACTTTTGCGTTATTTCGAGCGTTAAACAAGTTTACCATTGGAAACTAAATAAGGGAAAAAGATTTTGCGCCATTTTATCTCACATTTGTGATGCAAACACAGCACAAAATCTTAGTAAATCTCCCCCTGAGCCCAGCTTTTGGAATCATGATAAATACGTTAACTATGGAGAATAAACAGGCAAAAAAATTGGATTTTTAACCTTAAATTTATTGGGGACTGATCTGAAAATACAATTATGCCCAACTAGGAAAGAAGACAATTTTGAATATGACATCTGCAAAATGATAGTAGAAGGTTAGGATTTTAGAGAGGATGAAGAAGAAAAAAAACTTCTTTAACTAAAATTCAACTTGCAGCTATCTAATGATTTATTGATGAAATGCAGCCAGAAACATCATGGGACTGAGATGGTGACCTCGCATAATGGATATATCGCTTGATGTCATTTGCTGTGACTGGTAATCAATATTTAATTCATCAATGAGATAGAGAATTGATTTTGGATCTGCTTTAAATATAAGTTCAGTGGTGTAAAGGAAGAGCAATGAGGGACTCGTAAATGAGAAATGGCATGTCTGAGATGTCGTCCAAATTCGTTGGGTGCTTACTCAGACAGAATGCTTTAAGCTAATTCAGAAGTGAATAACAAGGAAGAACCATCATCAAAGAAACGAATTTGCAGTCTCTAACTAGTGTCATCTAAGGGTCTGGGAATGGACCAACCGTCCACATGTATTACAAATTGGAAACTATCAGTTGTCCTGTTAGAAATGAAAAGAAGTTTGGCTATATCACAAACGTGTGTGCTGACGCCAAATACACCTTTACACCTGGGACAGTATTACGATGTAATTGTTTCTGCTGTTCAGACGTAGAAAAGGTCTCCACATTTGCTTTCTATTTAAAGTTCACAGGGTCGAGCTTGGACTAAAAATAGGCACGGGTACATAAATAAAAGTGGCTAACGATCCGGAACCAGCTAGCTAAAAAAAAAAGTGGGCCAAATTTGCAAATCAGGCAAGTTTTGAACTTGTGAAGACACACTGTGTGAGTATTTTGCATGGTATCGGAGACCGAATGCATGTGGGTTTGATACAGGCAATGTTTGTTTAAACAGCAGAGATATCAACAGTAAAAATCAGCCTACCGAGCCATTAACCAGGCACAAAAACTGCTAAAAAGTTGGCCCTTCTATTGTTCTATGACACCTTCCCATTGGGCACTGCCTGATTGCCCTATAGGCCAGTCCGATCCTGACAGTGCATACATTTGCTCTACGAATCTCAGAATTAGTGAAGGGGATGCAGACTGCAGAGCTTGAAAGCAGGGCAGTAACAGCCTTTTCAGGTTTTCGACCTCTGCTGTCAGCAACACATGCACTAACTCCAAGATATTTTTCCATTAATGCATGCAAAGGAGCGTGCAGACCCCTTGTGTGTCGGCAAAGCACTAGGTATGCTGTGATTTATTTGTGAAAGAATGCGTGCCAGGGCCTGAAGCTCAACTCAGATGCCTGCTCTATTACGTAGCAGCATGCCGAATACCAATGCTGTATAGACTTGAATCTACCTTATGCCTCTTTAATTCACTAACAAACACTCCCTGCACCTTTACTTAATTCTTACATGGTCCATCTTTCTCCCTTTGTGATGTTTGAGTCTTTCGGCTTCATGCATTTTTTCATCTCCTGGGTTCGGTAAATGTCTGATGCTAAATAAAAACGTCAGTCCCCAAAAATAAGTGCTGTGGCTCCCACCGGCAACTACTGGGTCAAATTAAGCAGTGTAGGTATGAGTCCATGATACAGCCCATGTTTTTGTAAACACATTGCAGTGTCTAAGCACATTCACAACTAATTCTCAGAGTTACTGCAAGAACTGTTGACAGCCCAGCTCAGAAATAGAGAGATACATCTGTCTCACAGGATTTCTGCACTGTGCCATTGCATCTCATGCACAACGAACTTTCCAATCAGGTGTATATGCTCACTAGTGTAAAGTCTTAAAATTGGGTGTGTTGGAGATGGTACTTTCTGCAGGGTCACCCCAAACCATTTGCCTTCCTCCTCCCCTTTTTGCTGATTTCGTTTTTGTTTTTAACTTGGCAAGTTGACCTACTCGCCATGCCCAATCCTACCTTTTTACTACATGTAAGTGACCCCTAAGGTAGGCCCCAGGTAGCCCATGGTCAGGGTGCAGTATTTTTAATAGGTAGAACATGTTATTTTGAATTTGACATGTCCTGGTAGTGAACAACTGCTAAAGTCGTTTTTCACAACTACAAGACCTAACTCTCCCTTATGTTAACATTGGGATTGCCTTAAAACATATTTCAAGTCTAATATCCCACTGGGAGCAGATAGAAAATTCGACTCACAATTGAAAACATCTTTTAGTGAAGTTGTTTATTAAATTGTAGGTCTGAAAATGCCACTTTGAGAAAGTTGGCATTTTCTTACTTCAACTCTTTTGTGCCTCTGCCGGTCCCTGAATACACGCCTGGGTTAGGGTGACAGCTGGGCCTTGTGCATTCCCTCTAGACAGTCACACAAAGGGATCTGGGGTGTGACATTTGCATCATGATGGCCCAATACCAGTTTGATAGGCATTCCTGAGGTAGATTGGGGGGGGGGAGGAGCTGGCACTTGCACCTAAATAGTGCTATCACTGTCCCCACATGAATAGCTGCATACTCCCCTGAAGTGCAGCTGGAGCCAAGGAAGGAAGGGCATGGACCTTGTGAGGTTCAAATGCCTCTTTGATATCTCCCCAACTTCAAGGGCACATTTGGGTGTAAATACCTAACCCCTGGCTCCACCAATTCAGCTCACATTTGGGTCGTGGTGAGACTCTGCCAAGAAGAGGAGCTTTGCTGCTAGAAGGGACTGCCACATTTCTTATTGATCTCCTGTGTGGGCCTGCTGATTACTGTGCTACCAGGAGGGATTGCCACTTTGCAGCATGCTCTGATTATCTGGCCTGCTGCCTTTTGCAGTGAGAAGGACTGAACCAACGCTACAACCTCTTGCAACACCACATGAACTCCAAGGGCTTGCTGGCTAGCCACCTGTTCTTAGAAATCCCAGGCCATCAAAGCATTTGTTGACATTGATAAGACCTGTGAGAATTAGTGCCTCAGCTGCATGAGAGAATGGTCCTGTGCTGCTTTAGCCCACGTTCTACTCTGCAAAAGCCAAAGTTCCGCTTGGCAAAACTCCATGCTTGCCCGATATTCCGCTGGGCTCAGCCTTCCATGTGCTACTTCAAAAAAGGATCTGTGCTTCAGGAGCGAACATGGCAGAGTCCTGATCTACAACCTTCCAGTCATGAAGAGCAGAGAGGACAGTGTCGAGTCCCACCTACGCCGGAACACGTGTTGACCGGCGTACACGAACAGAAGACTAAAGAATTCAACCTCACCAGAATTTGCAGAGTTACATCCCGTCCAACCCTGGACCACGAGTCACCGTCCTTTACCTGATGAAGGGCCAAAACCTGGGCACGAAATGCATTGGACTTGCTTAAAGGACTGTGATTAATTGAATTTTAGTCATTGTGGTCTTATATAAATCAGATAAATATCCATTATTTTTCAAAACTGGTGTGGAGTCCTTTTGTAGTGTTTTTACTGTGTTACTGTAATTATTGTGTTGATCAAATATTTTACACATTGCCACTTAATTTAAGCCTGACTGATCTGTGACAAGGGTTAACACAGCTTAATTTAGGTTTTGTATCTGATTTACCCTGGGTGGTGGTCCCTATCTGGACAGGGCACATACCTCTGCCAATTAGAGACCCCATTTCTAACATTGGTGATCAGCGATGAGGTTAGGACTTGTGTTTGTGCAGCTCCTTCCAGTAATTTAATGTTCAATGCTATACACATGCAGACCAGTTCAATCAATTGTCTCTGATGAGAATTGGCATTTTTTTCTACTCTAATCTATTGGCAAATTTAAATTTCCACCTATCCCCGATTGGCATTTCTGCTTTTTTATTCTAAATCATTTCTCTGATTTGTGGTCCTACATTTTTACCTGAGAGGATGGAGTTTGAGCTGGCCAAAGTTGGGGGTTGCACTATGGCCCAGCTCAAGGACTTCTTCAAGCTGTTTGGGCTTCCTGTAAAGAGCTCCACCAAAAATGTGGAACTGCAAAAGGCATTGAGAATCTGGTCTGAAGCCCATATTGCGATGGATGGAACCCCAGCAGAGGGTGAAGAGTAGGAGGATGACTTGTACCAGGGTCCAGGAGAAAATCTTGGCAGCTGCCTAAGGTGGGGGAGAAGGGCAACTTACTTCCAGGAATGCAGGTCTCCTCCAGAGTAGGAAGCAGTGCCTCATCCAAAGGCCTGTCCCAGGAGGAGCAGGAAGATAGGAGGGTGGAGAGACATTTTAAATTGGAGCTGGCTAAGCTCAAATTGGAGTAGGAGAAAACCTTAGAGGAGATAAGGCTTGCCATGGAGATGGAGGGTAGTCAAAAGAGATTGGCTTTTAGAAAGATATGAGGTTGGTTCAGGAGATGAGTTTGAGAGAGCTGGGCATCAAAGCCGGACAGGTGGATCCAGCAGTATTGGTGGAAGCAATTCATCTATGTCCTCTGATAGGAGGGTCCCCATACCCAAAGGTTCTGGTGTCTGATTTTGTTGCAGTAGACGTCATCGGCAGATGGTTTGAGACCTATGAAATTTCCGTACAAATGCACAAGGTCCTTGAGGTAGATTGGAGGGCAAGTTTGTGGAGGCATATCCCTAGTGAGGGGAGGGACACACTACTGACCCTAGAATGGAGTGACAGGATGAGATATCTCCTGTGATGGAGGCCCAAATCAGAAAGTTTTGTATGACCCCAGAGAAATACAAAAGACACACAAATGAAAGATCTGGGCTAAATCCATTGTTCTTTTGCTCACCATGTCACCCCAGTTTATACCCAGCCATATGCAAATCAGTCTTGACCCTGTGCCGCATGGGAACAGTCTATCCTGAGTGGGACGTGCATGCCCAGACGTGGGTCTTGTGCTCTCCATGCCACTGGAGTCATGCTATCCTGACTGATGAAACCAGTCCTAGGATGCTTGTTTCCTGTCCATGGAGGACCTGGACTGGCAGTTAAGGCTGGACTGTTCCCATTGGGCGCAGGTTCAAGACTGATTTGCATATGGCTGGTTTCAAACGGGAATGGCATGGGGAGAAAAAAAACAATGGATTTAGGCCCAGATCTTTGTACTGGGGCGAATGTATGACATTGGTCTGCACTTTTGATCCCGGCGTACTGCTACAGAGGGGTAGGTGAATGACCAGGAAGAGGCGAGCTAATAAACTCAGCCTCTCACAGAGTGCGTGCAGACGTAGCCCAATTTCCTTAATAAGGGGTTGGGGTAGGAACCCACACTGAGAGTTCCTATCTGCCCGAGGACGCATATACACCTCAAAATATTGGTCCCACAGGTATACAGGGCTTTCTTTTCCCGAGAACTGATCCTTTTTCTTTTATTTTCACTTACCCTCTTGGTTCTGAGGAAGCACCAATGGATCCCTAAATGACCAATAAGGAGCGCGAAACATGTTGACCTATTTTTTGGGTAATTCACTTGTGCACTGATTCTGAGAGCAGTGGTCTGTCACATAGCCGCCCTCTATATGTGTTACTGAGAGGGGCTCCAGGATTCACATCTATTTTTTACCTTACCATTCGGACCCTTGCATAAATATTGGTTCCGGGTACCGTCTGGTAATTTTAATTTACTCACGCACATTTCTTCCTAGGCCCAGACACCCACATGCACAACGGCGACATCTCCTTAAATGATCTCCGCCAAAGAACCCTCTCGCGGGGCCTGTGGGGTACAGCGGCGCCACCCCCACGAGGAGCAATGCCTGATGATGAAGCATGACACTTGCAAGGGTGTGTGAGCGCACTATATACGAAAGGAGGAATTCCCCCATCACAATTTATAAACCCAACCTCTTTGAGATAGACCACTTTCCCTTATTCCTCTCTAACAACCAGAGTTTGATTGCCACTCTCTTGAGACCGTAGGACAAGCTACCCTCCCAGTGTATATCATGCCCAGACGAGCTATCCTGGCTGATGAGAGGTGAAACCCCGAAACAGGTCCTAGGATGCTTGTTTCCAGTGCAGGGAGGACCTAGGCTGGCAGTTTGGGCTGGACTGTTCCCATTGGGCGCAGGCTCAAGACTGATTTGCATCTGGCTGGGTTCAAACAGCAATGGCATGGGGAGCAAAAAAAGGTAGATTCAGGCCCAGATCTGTGTACTGGATAAGTGTATAACATTGGTCTGCATTTTGTCCATCAACTGTTCTTTTTGCATTTGTCACCCCAAGTGGGATGGGTTTGCCCAGACGTGTCCCGTGCTCTCCATTCCACTGGAGTCAAGCAATCCTAGCTGATGAGGTGTGAACTGCTGGGCAAAGCACTAGGGTCCACAGGAAGATATCTGGGAGTGACCCCAAGTAGAGTGGTTTAGGCTTTCCCCCAGCAGAGAAAGGGGGAGGTCAAGGGAGACACAGACAGATCCTAGGGCAAGGAGGGAGAAAAGGGTTCTCATGCCTCTTCTGAAAAACAGGGAGGAGTTTTGGTGGGCAGATTTCCAACCTTGCTGCTTTGTGTGTGATAGCTAGGATACAGGAGTTGCCAATGTGGCCTTAGGGGTAAGTAGTCCATAAGAGCAAGATAGATCATGCTTAGAGCTCCCATAGTTGGGAGGGGGGCTCAGAGGGTGAGTTTGTGTTCCCTGAGGGTGGGAGTCATCACTTTAACCAGGTGGAAGTGAATGGAGTTCTAGTCACTGCTCTGTGGGTCACTGGGGCTAGCCAAACCATGATGGTAGACAGGCTAATTTCCCCAGAGCAGTACACCGAACCAGGTGTGTAGGGTAACTCCAGCCCATGGACAGGACTTCTTCCACCCTGTGGTCCTGTGTCTCCAGCGTTGGGTGGTGAGGTATTACAGGGGATGCTCATAGTTTGTTACCAGAAACCCATTGTCTGCATTCTGGGGAATGAGTTGCCCCCGGTGTCAGGGAAACTGGGAGGGGCAACCACCACAGGCCCCCCAAGAGTTGAGCTTTCTGGGAGTACCACCCCCAATTGGAGAGTACAGGAACTAAGAGGGAGTAACAGGGCTAGCGAGATCCCACCCTTGTCTCCTGTTCAGCATCAGAGTGAAGACACTGGATGAGTGATCAGTCTCACGATGCCACCAGAGAACTGGTGGGAGGTGATGTGGATAAAGGGTGCTGGGTTCCTTGGGTTAGTGACCCCATATTGAGAAACCACAGAAGTCAGAGAGCCCGGAATGACATGGGGCCTGGCTCTTGACATATGAAAGCTGTCAGGGGCGTCTGTTGGCTTTTGTCATTGTGGTCAGAGGTTTCCCTGGGTTGGGGACAGAAGTCTGACCAAAGGGGTGGAATGGACCACATCACACTGTTGGCCATGGTGGTACTATCTGCTTAATGGGATGCATATGTGAGCAAATTGTGGGTAGGTGCTGCACAGGTGGGTTCCATAGGTGGGGATAATTGTTCCCCATGGGTCAGTTCAGTGGGCCCAGAGAGTAAAAACATAGGGATCCAACTGGTTTCAGAGAGGCGTAGAACTGGCAGGTGCCCCTGCAGTAGTGGGCCATTGTCCATGTTCTAATGCCCAAGGCAGGGGAGTCTAACAGGTGTTGATTTGCTTACCCTGGATTTAGCTTGGAGAGGGGTTATGTTGGAAATAGCCCTTTCTGCAGGGTCACCCTAAATGTTTTGCCTTCCTCCTCCCCTTTTTTCTGAATGTTTTTTGTTGGTTTTATGATTCTGGGAACTTAACCATTGTTATCCAGTGCATATGCTCTGTACTTTAACCCCTTCACTGCTAGGCCTTCCCCCCCTCCGCCGTGCTAAGCCTTTTTTTGGCTATTTGGGGTAGTGTGCGCTTAGGCCCCTGTAGCTTTTTGACCACATAAGGTAGCCATGCCAAATTTGCGTCCTTTTCTTACAACATCATGGGGATTCTAAAGGTACCCGGGCTTGTGAATTCCCCTTGAGGGGTCCGAGAAATAAGCCAAAATTCAGCTACATTTATTTTTTGGGGGGAAAAATTGGAAAAATGGGCTGCAAAAGAAAGCGTCTGGGGGTTTCCCTGCAAATGGTATCAAAAAAGGGTTTGTGGGGATGAAATAACCATTTCCTCAGCTTTTGGGGAATAACTTTTGTTGGAAAACCAACATTCTTTACACAGTTTTGGCATTTTTCCGGGATATAGCCTATTTTTACTTTTTTTTGTGCTTTTAACCTCCTTCCAATTAATGGTAGAAATGGATTTGAAAGCAATAATGGATCCTGGAAAACTATACATTTTAGAAAAGTAAATAACATTTCAAATTCAGCAAGGGATCATTGGTGTAGATCCACCAAGGTTTATTTATAAAAACTATCAGTTAAATATAGGAAACATTTAAAATTTGTTGAAAAAACAGCCTTTTGTGTTAACGTTTTCACCTGCAACTTTTTCTAATTATGATGGCTTTTTGAAATTATACACCTTACTGGTTGTGGGGATATGTAGGACTTGTAGGTTGACCAAGAACCCGACGAACCCAGAGTCAAAAACTGAGCAGCAATTTGCAATGGCTTTTTATTATATACCGGGTATATGGCAATTATTGTGGGAAAATGTATACATGGAAAAATCGGTATGAAAGACACCTATGTATTTCTTAAATGGGAACAAAATATAGAGTTTAGAAACAGTAGATATTTGCACATTTCCAAAATTGGGGATACTCATACTAGCATGAGAATAATCAGTCATTTTTCAAAATGACATTTCATTTGGAAGGCAGAAATGCTTCGAAAGTCAATAGGTAATAACAGTTGCTTTACAAATCTGAATTACCCGATAAAAATGGTACCTCACGTGTGTGTAGACATAGTGCTCACGAAAGGAAATAGCGCAAAATGTAACATGGACACACCCCAATTTCACATTGAAAAATGACCCTTTTTTTCGCAAAGTGCCTAGCTGCAGTTTTTCGAACCCCAGCTCTGCCGGCACCTAGGGAAAACTAGCAAACCTATACATTTTTTAAATCTAGACACCCAGGGGAATATAGGATGGGGTAACTTGACTGCCTTTCCCCAGGTTCTGTTACCCAAAATCCCTTGCAAACCTAAACAATTGTCAAAAAAATACATATTCCTCACATTTCTGTGGTGGAAAGTTCTGGAATCTGCATGGACCCACAAATTTCTAAATACCCTGCGTTCCCCAAAGTCTTCCAAGAAAAATGGTACCTCACTTGTGTGTGTAGGCCTAGTGCCCATGACAGAAAACGGCACAAAACGCAACGTGGACACACTTCAATATCGCAGTGAAAAACACCCCTTTTTTGGCAAAGTGCCTAGCTGTAGTTTTAAAACCTTTGCTCTGCCGCCACCTAGGTAAACCTAGCAAACCTATATATTTTTTAAAACTAGACACCCAGGAGAATCGAGGATGGGGTGACTTGACTGGCTCCCACCAGGTTTCGTTACCCAGAATCCCTTGCAAACCTAAACAATTATAAAAAAACACATATTCCTCACATTTCTGTGGTGGAAAGTTCAGGAATCTGCGTGGATCCACAAATTTCATCCCACCCAGTTTTCCCCCAGGTCTCCTGATAAAAATGGTACCTCACTTGCGTGGGTGGATCAAGGATCCACGACAGGCACTGGCCCAAAACCTATTGAGGCAATATCAAAATTACCTTTCAAAAACCAACCTGGTTTTGCATGGGGGGTCCCATGAGTTTTTGGCCCTGGGCTTGGCAGCCATCTAGGGATACCCATCTAACCCACACATTTCCAGAAAGTAGACACCCGGGGGAGTCCAGTGAGGTATGGCTTGCATGGTTCCCCCATCATTCTCCAGTCCAGAATCCCCTGCAAACCTCAAATTTCGCCGGAAAATGCACTTTTTTCCCACATTTCTGTGGTGGAAAGTTCTGGAATCTGCAACCCGGCAGTTCACTTTACCACTCATGGATGCACCCAAAATTCTTTTTGCGTGTGGTACATTTTAAAACAAGTAGGCACACACAGCCCAGGGTTAGAAGGACACTTGTGGCAGTACATATGAGTCTCCTTCCTCATACCTCTTCGCCAACAGACTCTACATCTCCTACTGGGAAAGTCTTTTGAGGGTGTGGGAGGAATGTGATCAGGAAAGTGGCGATCTTTCAATCTAGCAACATCCTCCACCACTCCAAATCTAGGAACACTTGCCTGTTCCACTAAAACAAGGCTGCCTATTACAGACTTCTGAAACTAAGCAAAAGGCATCTTTGACTCAGGACAAGCATCCTGGAACACAACAAAAGCATTAAAGGTTGCCAAGTGGAAAAGATGAATAGCCAACTTCTTGTACCAAATGTAAGCCTTACGAAGGGCAGCTTACTCTGTCAACACCACCCATGTGCCTATTATAGTCTAAAATGGACACAGGTTTTCGCACTTCAGCAATCTGATCCCAAACAGTCACAGGTGCAGTGCTTTCATCATGGATGGTAGTCAGCATGTAGACATCTCTCCTATCTGAAAACTTCACAGCTAGAAGCTCCTCGCAATGCAACACACTGAACTGTCCCCGCACAAGCTTTTGACAAACAAGTTCTTTTGGGAAACCTTTACGGTTAGAGCGAATTGTGCCACAAGCAACAGTGTCCACTTTGGCCAATTCCCTGAACAACCGCACACCAGGGTATAAGTTATCTACATATAGATGGTGACCTTTATTAAAAAGTCCTCTATCAAGTTCCCACACAATTTTCTCAGTCACTCTAAAAGTGGACGGACAACCAGGGGGGTTAATCCTGGATTCCTTAACGGTGTACACCCTGAAATTAGAGACATATCCAGTCCTACTGTCACACAGCATATGCAACCTAATTCCATAGCGTCCCTTCTTACTAGTAATGTATTGCCTAAAAAACAAGTGGCCATTGAACACCAACGACTCATCCACCGCAATTTCTTTCCCAGGAGCATAGATCTCAGAAAATCGATCAACAAAGTTATCAATGACAGCCCGAATCTGAAGAAGACTGTCACAATCAGGGAGATCTTGTGGCAACCCTAATCCATTATTGACAAAATGTATCATCCGAAGCAGTAGCAAATACCTATCATGACTCATGACTGCCGGAAAAGTAGCAGTTGCCATCAAGGGACTAGTAGACCAATATAAAGACATTGATGGCTTCCTTAGCAAGCCCATCAGAAAAGTTAAACCCAAGAACTTCTTCATCTCTTCCAGATTCATGGGTAGAGTGGGGCTTAAGACTGACACTGTTGTCCCTCAAAAACAGTTCGGCATACAAATTAGTCTCCTCAACAATCTTTGCCAAAAGCACATCGTCAATAAACAACTGAAAAAAATGTATTGACAAAAAGTTTTCAGTATTCACTCTATACCCTGGTACACCAGTAAAGTCTGGCAATGCCGGCTGCACCATGCCTGGGGCAACCCAGAGGTCAGCATTTTCAATGGGAAGTCTTGCAGCCCCAGGCTGCAGCCCAGATGCCTCTTGCCGCACTATACCAATGGGAAGCCTTGCAGCCCCAGATGCCTCTTGTCGCACTACACCAATGGGAAGCCATGCAGCCACAGGCTCCAACCCAGATTCCTCTTGCCGCACTACACCAACGGGAAGCTTTGCAGCACCAGGCTGCAGCCTTGATGCCTTTTGCCGCACTATTAGGACATCAATCTCCACCTCTAACACAGGCACTTCATCCGCACTAAGAATATCTTCATTATCCGATGATTCCATGTGGAGAGAAAACTCACTGCCTGAATCATCCCCTGCCTCCTCTGACTCAGATGCAGAGTCAGTCTCTGAACCATGGTCAGAGGAAGACTCAAAAAGCATACCAACAACCTGCTAAGCAGTAATCCTGCAGCTAGCCATTATCTTCACTAAGAAAGAAGACTGCACAAACAAGTCAACAACAACCAACACTGTGCAAAACAAGTAAGTAAAAAAGTGTGCCTTTATCACATAGACCTATATACTCAAAAGCTATACAATTCAGTTACAAGAGACAGCTACACTCACCAGCACCTACTCTGCAGAGTCACAGCAAAAACCAATGATATCCCGCTGGAAAGAAAAAAACAAAGCCAATTACTCACAAGACAACAAAATACAGATCGAGCACAAATGCAAAAAGTTTTTGACACACAAAAAACAGAAGCTAACATACTGCTATTATTACAACATTTGCAAAAAAAGAATTCATTCAGAGAAATGAAACTCATTTACTTTGTTCAAAAAAAGTCTCTTACCAAACACATGCAACTACACAAACAGCAGAACCACCAGTAACGAAACCGCAACCTGGAACAGTCTAAAGAGCAGAAGCCTTCAACTAGAACACAAAAGGAGAAAGTAAGCATTACAATTGCAATTCACAAAAATTAAAACTATTAACATTATAAGACGCTATGTTACTACCCAAATGGTCAATCGGCCAGATGGGCCTTCAAATAGGGCTGAGAAAAATAGGGGGTGAGCTTGCCCAACGGATCGGGTGAGGTTCTATGCCAGGCCAATCTGGCCCCCAGGTGGGGCAGAAAACAGCCGACAGAAATTTGCCCCCTTGCAAAAGTAATAAATCCCTAGTGCCTAGTAGGTTTCTACCTCCCCCTCCCGCCTAGGGCAGAAAGGCCAAAAGAAGGGGAGGATCTGTCTCCAGGAAGCAACCATGTTGCTTCCATCACTCACAAAACAAAATCCCTGGTGCCTAGTGGGGTTTTCTGCCACCTCGGGGGAAGAAAGGGCAAAAAAAAAAATCTGGGGTGGCAGAATACACATATACAAAAATCTGCCCCTTGGAAGCGTCCCTTGGCCAAGAAGTTGCTTCCATTTTCATTTAAAAGAAGTTCCTGGTGTCTACGGGGGTTTTCTGCCCCCTGCGGGCAGAAAGGCAAAATAAAACAGGCTAATCTGCCCCTGGGGGGCAGAATACGCATACAAAAACAATATGCCCCCTAGCAGCGACCCTGCCAATCTGAATACACTTTAAAAATAAATTGCCCCCTGGAAGCGACTCTTGGCCAATTGGTCGCTTCCATTTTTATTTAAAATAATTCCCTGGTATCTAGTGGGGGTAAAAATGGGCCGATCTACCCCCAGGGAGGGCAGAATTCCCATTACAGAATAAAATCGCCCCCTGGAAGTGACCCTTGCCCAAGGGGTCACTTCCATCACAATTTAAAGAAATTCCCTGGTGTCTTGTGGGGGTTTCTGCCCCCCTGGAGGGAAAGGCCAAATAAATGGGGCAGAATATCCAAACTAAGAAAATTGCCCCCCTGGAAGCTACCCTTGCCCAAGGAGTCACTTCCATTTAAATTAAAAAGGTAATCCCTGGGTCTATTGGGCTTTTCTGCCCCCCCCCCCTGGTCCAGAAACGGCCGAAAAAACACCCGATCTGTCCCCGGGGAGGACGGAAAAGTCTTAATTTTATATGGCCCCCATAGGAAGCAATCCTTGCCTAAGGGGACGCTTCATTTGCAAAAAAAGAACATCCCTGGTGTCTAGTGGGGCATTCCTGCTCCACGATCGCGATGCTGTGTGCGATTATAAAGCAGCAATGCCCTGCATTGAGACATCAGGGGAGAGGAAATACTCTTTCCTCTCCCCCAGTGCCTCAAGGCATCCCGATTTGACCCCCACACCCCACCTCAGGCAAAAAAGCAACCTCCTCCTCTGGACGCACTGGAAAGTAATGATTTCCAGCACGTCCAGTGCTTCCTCATGACGTTGGCATGCACTGACGTCATGGGGAAGTGTGGGGGGATTGGGGGTGGCAGCAGAATCTTCTCCGCTGCCATCCCCCTCTATGGGGGCAAGATCGATGCCCCAGGGGGGAAGCGCCACCGCTTCCCCCATGGGCTGTGATCATGACTGAGCGGTTCCGTCATAAGCACAGCCCAACTGATGCTCATGACGGAACCGCTCCGTCATGAGCATCGAAGGGGTTAACATAATAGATGTATAGTTTATGTAAAAGAAAATAAGTGCGTTGGGCCGGACCTGCAGGATCGATGTGTGGGAGGGCTGCACACTACAAAGCGAGCAGCCGCGAGCAGGGGCTCCTGCGCGATCTGCCTGATCTGAATGGCTGGGTCATTCCTCCTGGTCGCTTTGCCCCCCATGTGGCGGCGGCTGGGGGTAGCCGGCTGCTTACATTCAATTTGGGCTCGAAGACTGCAGAATATTTACAGTTAACCCAAAAGGAGAACTTACTCAAGAGAGGAACACAGATAGCGGAACAGTAACAACAACTCCCCTCCTAAAATATTAAATGGCACAGTTTCTCCACCTAGCTTCCGAAAAGCCAGATATCTTTTTAGTAACAGAGATCTGGCTGACACTTTATTCCACCCCTGACATTTTAGCTGCTTTACCTAATGACTACTACATCCTCCAACCTAAATGTCTGCCAGGAAACCTGGGTGGGGGACTTGTAGCTATTATCCAACAAGACCTCAAATTCACAGCCCTTACCTGTCTCTGTCTCTTGGCAGCAGACAATATTGTAATTAAATTGGAGTCTGCCTCTGATCCTATCATCTGCATGCTAGTTATAGGCCCCAGCAGCATATACCCTATTCCCCCACTCACTGAGCAAACAGATTGCCATCCTTGTAATCAATCACGCTAAAATTCTGTTAGTAGGTGATTTTAATTATTGGTTCAAGACTCACTTGGGGGTCCTCAGTCTACCAAGCTGACAGATCTCCTAACTAACTTATATTTTGCCCAGCAAGTATCCTCTGCCACACATATCAAAGGGCACATATTGGACCAAGTCTGGACCTATACCTAATAGTGCCTGCACCTGTGATCCTCCTGTGCATATGGTCAGAACATCACTCAATAAAGTTCTCTATAATGAACTTCACCACTGGTAAAACCCACACAGCTGAGGGGGCAGATGGCCAGGAAATGGAACACCCTCGACAAAAAGGAATTCCATGACACACTGGCCATCACAGCCCCAACATCTGATCCAGATGTCAATCTTTGAGGCAAAAATTTCAGCTTGGCTACTAGCCATCAGTAATGAGCATGCCCCTCTCAAAAAAGTAAAATTGGCTTGCCGCTCTGATGCTCAGAGATGGTTCTCCCATGAACTAAAACTACAAAAACGGACCCTTCGCCAACTGGAAAGGCAGTAGAGACAGAATTACTCCCTTGAAGGGAAACTCCACTACCTGGCCTCTTGGAAAGAATATAAAAAGGCCATTTTAACGGCCAAAGCTGCTCACTTCTCCTCCAGAATCTTAAACTCCAACAAGAGTTCTAAGGAAATCTTTTCAATAGTCAATGCATTGTCCAATCCAGACAGAATCTTACCCAACGCTACTCCAACTCAAGCACTTTGCGTTTCCTTGAACAATTATTTCATTGAAAAAATCTCCACTATTAAAGCCAGTATTCCAAAACAGTTATCTAATGAGATTCCTTCTGCCACGCACTGTAACCCTTCTACTCTTGAATATTTTCTGGCCTCTAGTACCCAGGTCTTCCAGGACCTCTTGTTCAAAGTAAAATCCGGAGCCCCATGGATTGCTGTCCACCACAAGTCCTAAAAGATGCCCTCTCTGTCCTCCCGAGCTCAGCCCTCACCCTTTTGAGTGAGTTCCTCTCCCAGGGGCACGTTCCTAAAGCCTTTAAAGAAGCAATCGTGGTTAACTTTCTGAAAAATCCTTGAGCAGACCCTCTGAGTCTGTTGAATTACCGTCCCATCTCTCTGCTCTTATACCTGGCTAATGTACTGGAGGCCCATGTGGCGAGGTGCCTGTTCAACTTTATGGAACAGTCCAACTACTTAGACTCCCACCAAGCAGGATTTCGCCCCGCGCAATCCACAAAAACATTGAAACTGGCGGTCTTACATATCAAGTGTAATATCATGAAGAGTTGTTCTGGCTAAGGGCAAAGCTGAGCCCTTGATTTTCTTTTACTTGAGGTTTCAAATTTTCATATAAAACTATAAATACAATGTTCTCTGAGTTAATGCATGAATTTTAGACAGACTAAGTTGGGAACTCAGAGGTAATCTCTGCTCACTGCTTCCAACTTGGTCTATCTGCATTTCATCCATTAACTTAGGGAAATTCAAACTTATATGCATTGCTTAATTAGAGCCTGTGGTGGAAGTTGAACCAGTACTCATTTCTGGGGACAGGCACATATTTTTCCTCAAGCGTATGTCCTAAATACTCTACACTTTTCTTAAACATTTTGCACTTGTGAGCCTTCAGAGTTAAACCATTTCTTCCCAACCTACCACATACTTCAGACAGATGTTTTAAATCATCCTCATTATTTTCTGAAAAAATTAAAATATCGTCTTGGAAACATTTTACAAAGTTATCAATGTCCCTAAATATGTTAAGCATCATCCTCTGAAACACGGATGCCGCTGAGGCTAAGCCAAAAGGCATTCTTCTGTACTGATATAATCCTTGTGGAGTTATCAATGCAGTTAACATTTTAGAATAATATGTCAGTGGCATTTGATGATACGTCGATCTCAAGTCCAACGTAAAAAAAACGTTGCCGGCTTCTAACATAGAAACTACCTCATTAATATTCGGTAGTGGGTGACAATCTACTACAATTTCTGAATTTAATGTTCCTAAATCCACACACAGTCTCAACTTTTTATCCGGTTTACGGCCCAAAACAAGGGGTGAAACCCATTCAGATGAGTTAATGGGTTCTATAATGCCCTCTGTTACACGCTCTGTTAACATATCCTTGTGTTCTTCCCTTACATTAATCAGTACAGGTCTTTTTTTTTGTCTAACCTGTCTGACATTCTCTTTAAGATTGATTCGATGGGAATAATCTTTAAGCTTTCCCAATTAATCAGTGAAAACATCCTTGAATGATACCTTTATACATTTTTCCATGTCCTCTACACCTGTAACTGAAATGTAGTTATTGCATATAGACTCCAATATCACAGGATCCTTAAGTCTGGGGTTCAACATTATTCCCAGCCTATATTGATCCCTCCAACTAAGAACATTTATTCCCTTCACAGCAATATATAATTTTATGTTTGCTATTCTATTCTTGAAAACCACTGTAGTTTCAAAATAACCAATCATATCAATAAGTGAACCATCATAACTTACAGGATTGATATTCGATGGAATAATTTCATCAATATCAAAAACACGATCAAGTTTTTCTACAAAGTATTGCTTTGAAATGATGGTCCATGGCGCTCCAGAATCAGCCATGAGCCTTAATTCCATATTAAACACTTGAACAATGCACATTGGTGAACTTGTGACCGGCATGTCATTTGGTAATGTTTTTCCAATTACTCTAGAATTTTCACTTTGTTCTAGTCCTTCTACCATGGACGAAATTCTTAGCCGATATTGTTTGGATTTTATTTTTGATCTCTGCACATATTTGCAAAATATCCTTGTCTTCCACAGTTTTTGCATTCTCTTCTCACCGCTGGACAACCATTACACAATGAAACATGGTTTTTATTGCCACACCTGTAGCTAAAATACATTTTTCCCATTCCTTTCAAACCTTCTATTGACATTGAAATTCATATTTTGACCCTGAACAACATTGATATTTTGTGTGTCGTATCGCATCTCATCTTCTCGCTCTATTACAGAAACCTCTTCAAACTTTACATTCTTATTACTGATATTTTTTACTGTGTGCATCCATTTTTAAGTTTGCTCAAATGTTTTAGCAGTTGAAATAGCCTCAGACAGTTTGGGATCCCCCATCACCCATAGTCGTTCCTGTGTTTTTTTACATCTGATGTGATCCACTATCTGATCTCTAATCATTTCATCAGAAATGAATCCAAAGTTACAATGTAAGCTCAACGTGCGTAATGCGGTCAAGAAATCATCGAATGATTCATTTTCTTCTTGTTTCCTTGTATAAAACTTAAACCTATTCAATGCAATATTACTGGTGGGTTTAATCCTTCTTTCCATTCTCAGTAACGCCTCATTATACACGTTTGTTGCCTCTCCATTTTCAGCAGCATTTATTTGAGGAAGCGCTCTAAATACCACCTGACCTTCAGATCCAAGGCAATGTAACAAAATGCTTTTTTTTCTTTCTGCTCCCATTCTTTTCCGATCTATGGCTTTCATATAATTTACAAATTCTTCTTTCCATCTTGACCAGGGTAATGGGGGTTCCCCTTTACATTGTAAAAAGAATTCAGGAGGATCAAACTGCATTTTCATTAATTGGCCGTGTTAATATGTGATAAATTTCCTTTTTCTGTAAGTCCTAACTTTATATATCCATGTATACCCCTTTTTTATTGTAATGCAATAGGTAAGTATTATTATTATTATTTTTTTGTAATCCAAAAGCTAACTGTTCCCCTGTGTTGTTCCTCTTTTATTTCTTTTACATATACATATGCTCTGTTGCTCCCTATATATGTTTTTTTATTTACTAACCAATGTCTGTCCACAAGTACTTGCCACAAATTATATCATTACAAATGTCTTCCGACTTGCTTGTGATTCCGTTTTTTTTTCCGTGTATAAAAGAAAATGTCCTTCGTTTCAAAACACGATCCTTAAATTGTCCACGTTTGAGCTAGCATCATTGTTGCTATGCTGTTTCCAAAGTAAACAAAATGGCCGCCACGTTTTATACGTTTGCGTCCTACAAGCATGCCTTGCGGTTCCCAGCATGCTTCAGGCTTCCTCGGTCATTCTTCGCTCTAAGCAGAAACGATGGATATTACCGAATGACGTCCACGTCTCCAGATGCCGCTCCTGCCACCAATGCTCGTGACCGCTCGGGCCGTAATTCAAAATATGCCAACTCTTGTGATGACTCTGTGCAACATTTGAAAGACGCCACTCCTCTTAAACCAGTGGGTACATCACACACTAATAATATTAACATATGCCACCTCTACGGATAACGATTATTTTAACGAGCAACAGTACCTTAAATTGGCAATAACCAGGCTCCCTTGCATATTTTGTTGTCCCTCTGCTTCTCGAAAATGGTGGTGTTCATTCTTTGTAGTTTATTACATTTCCAGACAATCCTTTTTCTTGATGATGAAATGTATTAAATTTCCGCAGTATCAATTTTAGTCCATGTATATTCTTCTTTTCCTGTATAAATAAAACAAAATCCACCTTATTTCTTTTAAGAACACAACTCCTCTGCGATGCTTCCTCCTGTTGTGAGAAGTGTTTTTGTCCTCGTCGCCATTGAAAGAAGTCCAAAATCCAATTAAAAACTAATAAGGCTTAATGTATTAAAGTATGCAGCACAGCAACAAGCACTGAACTGTGCAACTGATACAGGAGAGATTACAATTCTACCTGAACATTCTTATAGAATCAGAACACTAAATAAATGAAAACATATGGAGATGAACATGTATCACAAATGTAACAACTACTTTTTGCATGCCCCTTTCTTTGGTGCAACCTCCCAACTCTTATGTTAGTGTCCCTAAAAGGTTTTGAATTATGCTTATGAAAAATAAACAAAAATTTTCTTACAAAGTCAATAGGTCTTTTATGCCGGGTGCACATACAGTAAAATCTGTTTGTATCTGATACCTTTTTGCTGCCTAAATGCATGTAAAAATTCGGAATGAAATCGTAAATATTTTGAGACTCAATTGCTTGCCAAATAAAGTCCAGGACCAACTGTTTTCTGTACCAGTACACAACTCAAGGCATTGGAATGGGATTAGGCAAAGCTATGCCCTGCTTCGACCAAGCAAAAATATTATGCAGCTGGTAATTAGGCGGGGCGTCTCTTGGCCCATCAGCTGAGGGCTCAGACACAGAAACAATGGCTTGTCGAGATCAGCCTGGCAGATGCCAGCAGGATGTCGCTCAGGCTCAGTGCTTTTTTGCTGCTCTATACAAAGCAGAGGAGCTGCCTATTGCGTATTGGCAGCAGTGTCTGCCTCCACAGCTTCTTACTCACATGCTTGACAGTGATGTCCTTAAGCTTGAGGTGAATGCCCACCTCAATGAGGTTCTTGCTGCCATATATAGACTGCAGTACGGGAAGGCTCCGGGTTCAGACAGTTTCACCCCTGGGTTTTATAAACTCTTCGGACTCCAATTGGCCTCCCTGCTGGTCTGACCTTACAACTCTATGGGGGACTTGGGCACTCTTCCCCCTTCCATGAACGTGGTAGTTATCACAGTCATACCAAAACCCGGGAAAGACCTGCTGTAATGTGTATCATACTGCCCCATATCCCTTTTAAATGAGGACGCTAAGCTTTTCACGGTAGGTTTTTTGATGAATATCTTGGACAAGTAATTTAAAAAAAGCTAGAGTTGGGATGCCTGAATCTCCAGTAGGCTAATTAGGATTATTCTGCCAGAAGCATCCCTTGTCCGGACTTTTGGCAGGACGACCTACTTGTGAGAAATGTGACTCGTCTCAGCTCAGGGATGGCAGCTGGGTAGGATTCAGGAACTTCAATACCATAAAAGAGACTAAGGTTAGGCCTCATAGTTAAGTGCAACAGGGATGTGGGGAAGTAAAGCCTTTGTTACCTGGGCCAACTGTAGCCATCTTGGCAGCCAGTGGGAGGGGGAGCTGGTCCCCAAAACTGGTGGGTGTGAGATGGGGGTGACCGCTAATTTCCAAAAACACACAACTGACTGGTACAAGAATCCTTTAATGGCAGAAGAGTGCAGCTGTGATGGATGTCACTCATAATAGTGGACTGTGGAATAGTTTGCAGCAAGGCAAACAGTATGTGCTACGAAATTGGGAATTGTTGCACCAGGACATGTTTCCTCATAGGTAGTGTGCAGGAGTCTCCCCGACCCATTGGCTATTGAATCCTACAAAAGTAGCACCTCACCCATAGCCCACCCGAACTCTTTCAGGACATTTGAAAGAAAAGAAGTGGACTGGGCATGATATTTGTGACTTTAGTAAAGACATGAGGGACTAGAGCTGCTCCCACTTATACAGAGGACTGAGAAGTGGACTCCAAGGATCAATTGACTGACTTCCTGTACATTAGATCTGGTATACTTGCTGTGGTTTTCTCATTATTTTTTTGCCTTCAACCTTTCAGTATTATTTTCTTTGTTTCTGCTAACTAGTGCTAAAGTGCTTGTGCTCTATCCCTAAAACATGGCAGAATTGGTTTAAATACAATTGGCATATTTAATTTGCTTATAAGTCCCTAGTAAAATGGCACTACCTGTGCTCAGGGCTTTTAAATTACATGCTACTAATTGGCTCTCAGGACCGATTTTGTCAACCACTTAAGTTGCCCTTTAAACATGACCCAGGTCTGCTATTGCAGCCCGTGTGTGCAGTGTTAAACTGCCATTTACGCATGACAAGACACACCTTTTGCGAGGACCAAAGCTTCCTTTTTAATACATATAAGTCCCCTTTAGGGTAAACCCCACATAACCCAGAGGGCAGGTCAAAGATTATTTAAAGAGTTGGTCAGGTACTTTTAAGTTTTGCATGTCCTGGTAGTGAACAACTTTTAATATTGTTATTCACAACTGTAAGGCTTACTTCTCCAAAAGAATTATATTGGTGATGCCTTATTACATTTAATAAGCTATCACTTTCAAATGGGTACAGGTAAAATGCTCATGTTTGGTGTCTTTGTAATTGTAACAAAAACCTCTCCTATGGTAATGTCGAATTTTAAATGACAGTTTTGAAAAAGCCACTTTTAGAAATCTGTATCACACAAAAAATGCCAGTACTGCTGATTAGATACTGAATTATTATTTCATTCTATACATACGAACAAAACGCTATGCAAGAGGGATTTATCATAGAATCAATCTTTTTCAATTTGGCATTTTATTTGCACATTTCTGATTTCAAACATTTGATTATTTTCACAAGATATTTCGAAACACATCACAAGAAAAAACATAAAATAAATTCTATTTCATACCTCTATTTTCATCTCTCATTCATACTCATACATACAGGGGGACTTATCTATACATACTCAATGCATTCATCCAACTAGCAATCTAAGATAACAAGGTGCTATATTTATACAATTTATATACAATGTTTTTTTTTAAGAAGAAACCATAGAGTATCATTAAAGATATCAATCCCTATCATCAGCTTCTTGTTTCTGTTCTCTTATGGTTTCAGTGTGACGACGTTACAAAGGAAGGTCTACGCGTTTCGAACTCTTTAAGTAGAGAGTTCTCGTCAGGACCATAGACTCTGAGTGTCAGATGGGATGTGTTTCCTAGGTTTACCAACGTCCGCGGAGCGGGACCACTTAGAAATGATGTCTTTTCATTTCATCTAGGGTGTTTAAAAACGTTAATCTTTAAACGCTGTGCGTGGGCGTATCAGCAGGTTCACTTGTCAGAATTCACAATGCACCTTACAATTGTGGCATGTTCTCTCTGGGTCCCGGAGAGAACATGCCACAATTGTAAGGTGCATTGTGAAATTGTCAAATTGTGAAATCTGTTTCCGGGTCACTTTACTGGGTGTAGCTGACAGCTTGGCTTTGTGTATTCCTCCTAGACAGCCACACATAATAGAGAGCTTAATGGTGCTTGGCTGGGATATTGCTGGCAGGTGGGAGAGTGGAGCCGGACATAGCCCTACTTACACTTGAATAGGCTGTGTCCTGTGTCTATTCAAATGGCTGCATACCATATGCAGTTAGTCTGGAGCCAGGGCAGAGAATGCAGGAAACCTGAGCACAAAGGTAACGGCTTAGGGTTGCATCCTTGACACGGGACCTCACAACACTATGCAACCAGGATTCAAGGTAGTCTTGTTCAGTGGGCGACACTATGCAACCAGGATTCAAGGCAGTCTTGTTCAGTGGACCTAACTGGGTCCCTTAGCCAGCCCACACTCCATCACAACCTGCCTGAACTGGTGATATTGCCCCAGTTTGGGGCAACGAGATACCCACAGTTGGCATTTGGTGCTGTTTGGTGCTATTTTCACCTAAATCTCTAACATTGCATACCTCCAGATCTACTGATTGGGATTTGGTCATTTTGGATTTGTTTTATTTATTGAATCTAGTCTATTTTCCAAACTGGTGCAGCATTCTTTTGTGTTGTGTTTTCACTTTATGGCTGATTGAAGTGCTGCATAAATACTTAACAAATTGCTTCTAAGTTAAACCTGACTGCTCTCTGCCAAGCTACCAGATGGTTAAGCATAGGTTACTTTTGGGTTTGCTTGTTCCTCACCCTGACAAGGACTCTCGTTGCTGATTGAGTAGGGTTTTCCTCCCCTCAACCAGCAACCGAATCTTTCACATTGTGTGACTAAAGGAACTCAACAAGCCTCTGAGTGGCAAGCTGGGGACTAGGGACTGGACCTGAACTAGACTCTGTTGTTAGTCACTGAAGAGTGAATCCCAGTCTCTAAGTTTCCTGAGATCCCAGGACCCTTAGGAGATACAATGAGGAAGTTCTTCAAAAAGTCAGGAAAGTTGGGACTTCAATAGTGTCAGTGGAATGTCACAGCAAATCTGCCTGATTCTGAGAGAACTTTGTCCAATACAGCTTCAGGATTGCTACAAGAGTATCTGGAGTGCAAAGTTTGAAGGTAGAAATCTTGACTGGGTGATTTTCCTGCTTAGCTTTTCCTGTCAAAACCAATGGCGTCATTGTGTCCTCATCCAATGGCTCTCTACCTTTAAAAAGACTTTACTGAATACAGCCTGCAACCTTGCCCAGCGGAATGATTTTGACTTTCAGAAAAGAAGATCAAGTCAGAAGGTAAAACCATTAATCAGTATGAACCTCTTGGTGTATCTGACCTCCACTCCATCACGATAAGCATAATAATGTGCATAGGTCTCAGTCCACTGTGAACAGGTACTTTGCACTTTACTATTTCTTGAAACTTTTTTGTCCTAAAACTTAGAAAATTATATCTCCAGTTCCCCTCAATGGATTTTTTTTTTCAGAGTTTTATATAGCGTGAACCAGAACCGAAACAAATTAGTTATCAGAGCGCTTTACATAGCACCAGTTACGTTACATGAGGACACACTTTCATTTTAGGCACGGGGAGATTAAGTGATTTGCCCAGAATCACAGGGGGTTTTTGGCGTCGTTACCGAGACTCGAACCCAGATCCCCAGGTCTGAGGTCGAGCGCCTTAGCCGTTAGGCCAACCCCTCTCCCATTAAAAAAATGTTATTGTAGTTTTTCCAATTAACTATTTTTTAAAGAAATTAGTTGTGGGATTTTTATTGTGCTGTGTTTAGATTTGTAATTGGTTTGATACTATGGACACTTTTACTAAAGTTAAGTCTGTCTGCTCTGTGCCAAAGAAAGCAGTGGGTGAGTCAAGGTTTATTTTTTGAACTTTTGGTTTGATTCTGACAAGATTTTGTGATCAATACTTGAGGAGGACTCAAATCCTGCCGAGCTAGTAACCTATTTTCATACACACTGTGAACCAATGGCTCCTTTCAAAAGAGACAGTAAGATTCAAACTGTTCCCAACACAAAGTTGTTGAAACATTTGTTCATAACTAACTCCTTTACCGCACCGTTATTTTTACATATTTATAATAGACTAGCTCTGTTTCCATGGAATTTTTATCTTCTAAAAAGTGCTACTGTATTTTAATCTAGTATGTGGTTTATTAGGAATCATGCTGGAAATAAGTGAAAAAAACATTTTAAAGCATTAATATTAGCTTGTTGTACTACCACTTTTTGCACATTAATAAAAGCATTTTCCTCTCATAGCTGTTGTTTCTCAGGGCACATTCTTAACTCAAACGTCAGACACCTATCTCCCGTTCTAAAGAAGAGTCCCGCAAATGCCTTATGTGTTAAGACCACGCACTTCAACAGGTGCTGTAAATGATAAAATGATGCTTTGCTGCATGGTATAACTTTCCATAAAATACACTAAAATTACTGCCCACAGAAAAAACACATACTATAAAATTGTTTAAACATTCCATTGTTACAAGCTGCCTCTGTGCGAATTTCCTTTAATTCGTATTTAAATTGCACTGTGAGACAAAGATAGTGATGGACGAAATCTACTAAGCACGCAAGGATTCTGGCATTGTAAGACGGCATGCCTTCTCACCTCTTTTATCAGACACACGCCAGTTGGAACAACTTTATATAACTTAGGCAAATATCTGATTGTCAGTAGTCCAGTGAAAACCCCCAACAGTTTTCCTTCAGAATCTTTTGGCTAAGCCTAAATTTGTTTTCTCTGCATCTTGCATACTCAAGTAATTAAGGCCAGAAACAGAATTCCATTTTTATTCGGAATAGATTACAACATTAATCTCGGCCACACCACCTCATAAATCATTGTTCAAACGCGTTGACGTTATCCATAATGTAAGTACAAAAGCAATAAATTAAGGGTTTTTTTCTTACTCCCTTTAGCAAAGTTCCCGCCAACACATATTTCATGACCCAAATAAGTCATTAGGAGATGTACCAAAATCAAAGCTATGAGTCTAAAATGAGCATTCATAAAACAATAAGGCGTGTTTCCCATATTTCTTTTCGACCCCTTACCATGTGTTTGCTGCACCTTGGGTAAAAACTACACTCCATAAACAATTCCACATGTTCTGTGAAGGTTAAACCGATTTAGCACTTTTGAAAATAATCCTTCCTTCTATTTCACAAGAAAAAAAATATTCAACACAAATCTTTCTGTATGTGAAGGAAACACGCTCCAGTTCACCTATTCGAGTCCTCCTAAGAGGCGACCGTGGCTGCTCTCGACATTGCTGATTTGATTCGTTGTCCCTGACTGCAGTCCTCCATGCTCAAAGTTTGAAAAGGAGTGATTAACTTCTAAATATGCTCTTGAGATTGGCTAGCGGATGTTCCGATGTTAGGTGTGACTGCTCCAGCTGACGCTGCAGATTGGACTGTGCTGCCCATGCCCGAGATCCTCCATGTATTTTGCAAGCCTTCTTGACTCATTATCCTATCGATAATAAGAGTATTGGCTTATAAATGAGGCCTATGATGTGGATTTTGTTGTTTTCTCCACAAAAATCTACATGTCCTGAGGTTTACTAGTCACTTTTACCCTTCCCCTGGGCAAATGTAATGGGGTTTGCCGCCTAATTCATAATTCTGTTAGGGGGGTAGTTGGAGTTACTGCACATATTGTAATTGATTGAGCCACTCTGGTCCAGAGCATTAGATTTGTACCAAAAATAACAGAAACTCAGGGAGAAAAGAGAGATTGGAGGACTAGAAAGATAGGAAAACAGCGATAGAGGCATGACAAAGAACCTGTAATAGCAAGATGAAATGGCAAAAGGTGTAGGGTGGTGGGAGAAAGGTTCTTGAGGTGGAATCAAACTATGCAGCCTTAGTATTTAGTAACCCTGCATTTTGACAATATCTGCGACTGCCTCCTAAGAAATCTTTTGACCTGTGCACTCAATAAGCACTGCATGTAACAGATGAAAAACCTTAGTGAATTGGTTTGATTCTACTGTGTGAAGATAATTTGATTTGATAGTGCTCTTTATTGTCTTTTAAACCTTACACGTATGCTTGGAGTTCACAATCTTCCAATTTAGGGCCTGATTCTGAACACGGTCGATGGTTCGTACCTGCCACAATGTTACGATGCAACAGCTCCTACCTCGTTGGTCTCATCTACGGCGATGCACATACCTCTGAATATGTCACTGAAAGTGCATGCAAAATCACAGGAAATATATGTACTCACATGCATGACATAGATGGGGGATACACTTTGTGATTCATGTACCCTATTGTTGGATTATGGAGATCTGTGCACAGTCCAGTCAATGGGGATGCATGCCGCCTACAGACTAACCTTCATTCTGGGGCCCACTGGGTCATAGTCTTCTGGGGTTAGCTGCTGCAGTATTGTGGGGACCTAGAGAAAGGGATCCACGGCAGAGACTATTAGGGAGAAGCTAATGTGGGTGAGAATGCACCCTAAATCCATTGTTTCCGAAGACTCGAGGCAGGCAGCTGGACCACCACAGTTGGTTCATCGGAAACCCACATCGTAATCCAGACGGTGGTCGGAAATCCCTGTACTGCCCTAAGAATGGCGTTTTTCTCTGACCTCCATCGCGGAGGTTGGGGAAAGGCTGTCGGCGATCTTTAAGTGATCGGTCGGGGTACAGGGGGCATGTATTGTAATCGGGCAGTCGAACCAGCCACTTCTGATGAAACTGCAGCAGTCAGACCGACTTTGACAGGACCACGAAAGCCGGTCAGACAGGCATTGTAATCAAGCCCTTAATCTTGAACCATAAGTTAGAATCAAGCTGTCCACATTCTTTCATAAGTAATGGAGACTGCATGCAAATTTAGTAGTAATATATTAGTACTGCCCTATACCCATTATTATATTTGTCATGAGATAGAATTTGCCAAAGTGTGGATTTGTGCTGAGGAGCTTGCAATTTCCAGATCACCCAAAGAGTTGCCTAAAACATGCTACTTCCCAATGAGACATATGTTTGGGACAGGCTTGTACCACTCTAGTCTACTAAATATCATATGTTGCATGAATATTAGAAAGACTCTCATATTCTTCATCATGACTTCATTATGTTCTTGACCAATTTTGGTCACATTATCTTTGAGAACTTGGGTGAAATGATTTCCTTTGCTATTCAGATCTATCCGCTAATACCACCCCTCTGGCCTACTGTTTCCACAACTGAGAGATGCCGATATGGTAAGACACGTCGACACTGGCCATCTCTCCACGTGCTCTTTGAGTATTGGGACCAACTTATGTCTGCTCCCCTGCTATTTCGTGAAGAAGAAAGATGCACAGATCTGCTAGTGAATCAGAAGCATTCGTGGCTCAAACTAACAGTACAACATATAGGTGGGTGAGCAAACAAATGAACAAGGAGAGCCGAGTTAGGCCAGAGCCAAGGGTCTAGCTCGGCTCTTACAAGCCATGCGAGAGCCTAGCCCTGAAAATGTTTACTATGTAAATCATACTGAAAACATATTAAAAAGCGTTATAAAGTCTCTACAAGGTTAAACAAGCATTTGCAAAGCAATAGGTCTCGCATTTATGCACAACCTATTGCATTGCAAATGGTAGTCACGGCAACGGGATTGGAGAGAAGGCAAGGAAAATGGGAGGGCAGGGGAGATGAGAAAGCTTGGAGAACTTGAGGGCAGGTGAGGGGGAGAAGGCACAAAAAACAGGAGTGCGGGTGTGGGGGAGAAGGTACAGAAAACAGGAGGGAGGACCGGGGGAGAAGGCATGACAACGGGATGGAGGGCCGGGGGGGGGAGAAGGCATGACAATGGGAGGGAGGGGATGAGTAAAGAAGGCACCAAATAATGTTGTGCCTGCTGTAGGAGAACCTCTTTAAAGAAGATAGTGCTCATAGCCTAAACAACACATACCATGTAAAAACCGAAGTAAAGGGGCCAGTCGCCATGGGAGGTGACAAATGAAGAGGGGGCGGTACTAAGAAGGGACTAACAAGCCTATTGACGAATCAGAAGCCAGCATTCTAGACAGACAATGACATAAGTCAATGTCAAATATGGACGGAGCTTCTAGTCACCTACTCCTCTACAATAAGTCACACAGAGCAGCGCATGCACACTGGGTCTAGGCTTGACCTAAAAACGGTAGTTCTTTAACAGGTCAAGCACAATAGGTTTTTGTACAACTAGGATTCTGAACTCACATACTTTAAAATGCTTTAACCACATGAGCGCTAGCGAAATTCCGCTCCTGTGCTCATGTTTTAAAAAACCCATTATTCATGACGAGCTGGGCTCGTCATGAGCGTGCTGGGAGGCTACCTCATGACGAGCCCAGCTCGTCATGAGCGTCGAAGGGGTTAATAATGAAGAAAATGAATTTTGGTGAAAATAAGTGCCTACGGTCACACAATTCAGCAGGGAAGCCATGATTTATCCGGGTTTTCTTTTTTCACTTTATACAAATCAGCAACTAAAGGAGTATCAATTTATCTTTCAGTATGTTAAACCCTTGTCTTAACCTCTTTGTGCATTTTTCTGTAATTCCTACATAGGAAAAACTCAACCAGAATGTATTAGATGCCGAAGGTATTAGAGCGCTTTACATTGATACCAGTTACAATAATCAAGGCCACATTAATTTTTATGGGCACGTGGAAATTAAATACTTTACCCGGAATCGTCTGATGTTGAGCCAAGGCATATACTGCATTCTGGCTGCCCAATTCCAAAGTAGCAGCTCTGGTCATAATGCCACATCCTAAATAGATTAACGAAGGCAGGCAGGAGCCACATGATAGCTCCCATGATTTGAACTATGCGAATAGAATTAAACAGAAACACTGAAACTGAAACTGAAAAAAAAATACTTGTCAACATTGTATTCTGACATCTTTGTTTGTTTATCCCTGAATCCCCAAGTTTACCAAGCATGGCTTGATGTTTTCTATGATTCCGGGACCCTCCTCCCTATTTAATGGGATACGAAGACTACATTTTTCTATAATGCAAAGAAAAACCAGGTGTGGTTGAACTATTGATGCATGGATGTGAAAACCTAATGTTAAAATAAGAACCCTATAACTGTCAGAATATAAGGCCAAAAAGAGGTCTTAAAGCTAATCAGTGCTGACATCGTGCAGCGTGGGAGGTCAGTTTCGGAGAACCTCAGGGAGCAGTCTTCTGTTGGGTCCTCCCTTGAAAACCAGTGCTTAATTTGTGCCGGTGCTTTCCGGTGCTTAGCACCGGCACCTATTTATGAGGGCCGGGTCTACACACGTCTGTACGTCATATGGCACTGAGCATATACTTACCTCACTCAGTTACTGACTCCGTGCAGACAGTGTTCATTTTATCTCCCTAGTGATAAATCCCAGTAAAGAGTGTTGCCGCTGCTGCCAGAGCTAAGATTCATATAATCTGAATCAACCCAGACTGGTCCTGACTCCGATCATAAATATTTACTGCCAATACACATATCGCATGCGCATTGCGAATCTGCCTTAGGCGCCATCGCCGACCCTTACTTCAGTGTTGCCGGGAGGATAGGAGGACACTGATTGGCCTAGATTTGGTTTGACGGGGTAGGCAGCAGCGTGAGCAGGCAGCGTGCGCAGGTTTCTTTTTAGGATGCCACGCCCCAGCACACAAATCAACAGCTGACGACGTTGAGGGCATGCAGCTGCACCAGCAGACCAGGCCTATCAGTTAATAAAAAAGTAAGTGCCCCGGCCACCCACCACCAGTAACTGTAAGTAATAAGTAGCCATGCTATGCTCATTTTTTGTTGAGCGTGGTGTTTGATGGTTACCGTGGTAGCGCGCCAAAATCTTAAGATTCCATGATGCCCAGGGCCCTGGCCTACTGTACACATTTAATCACGATAGGGCCGCCGGGGTTAAGTGAAAGGCCCTGCCCGTGAAGTATCGTCCCATAAACACTTGGCGCTTTGTTTGCAAATATATCAGCTAGAATTTATTTGTGGAGCATTAAAGCTAGAATGTCGGCGGTGGGCTCTGGGTGTCCATCTCAAGAAGACACATGAGGGGTGGGGGCTCTCACTCTGGGAGTGTGAGCAGGGACTTTATAGCAGGGCGCAGGGGGCGATAAATCAAGCAATATGGATATCTGTGGCCCAGACCACAATAGTCTCTTCCGAGCCAGTTCCGATTACAGCCACTCCGAGCAGAGGCCTAATGGAGCAGGGGGGCTCCGGCCTTAGGTACTTCTAATCTGCCCGACAGAGTTTGTCGGAATTAAATGGCAGGCAGGGCCGGGGCGGACTGGCAGAAAGACAGTGGGTAGAAGGGGTTGGGCAGGCAGAGGTCCGTTTTTTTAGAGAGGAAGTGGCGATGAAGCAAGGATGTCATGTCCCCTCGTGCAAGAAGGTAAAATTGCCCCTCCCCTCGTTTGATAGTTAAAACCAGTCTTAATTGGATTTTAGTGTGCCACTTGCACCCATAGACCCGGTGTCACTGTGGCCCCTGTTGTACGTTTGATAGGCAAGCCATTGGGTGGGGAGAAAAATACCAACTGTAGTGACGAGTGTGCATTCACACCAGGGATGCCTACATGCACTAATTAAGTCAGTGAAAGACAAGGAATACGAGATTAAGTTTCTAGGTGGGGGTCAGTCCAGAGCTAAATACTCGTTCTATAATACAATGAGTTAATTCTAGTGATTCTTCAGTGGCGCGCGCAACACACTGCCTGACATTTCATTCTAGAACAATTTTATTTTATTCGTGGTTAATTATTTAAATGTAAACGGGAGTGCACACCTGTAATTAGCGTAGGGTCGGAGGTGAAGGGGTGTTCTAAGTGCGTGCAAGAATAACAAGAACGTTTGGTGGTGTGTGAGCAATACAGCTCCAAATTTTCACTGCACACACTCTATACGTATTGCACTCTGGAGAGTCAGGTTAGAATGAGTTTGGTGGTGACCGGAACAATACTGTGAGAGTGCGTGCATGAAAAAAAGAAGGTATTTAGCGGTGTATTAATCACACACCACCAAATGTTTAAGTTTTCACAGACGCACTCGTCTTGGAAGAGGTGTCAGTTCAAGACACATATAGCATGAGGACTGCCCGAGTTAATTGGTATCGTAAAGTAAACTCCCATGTGAGTGTTTTTCCCTGTACATTGGGGGATCTTTATTTGTTTAGCTTCCTTGGGTCTTTTAGCATGGTGCTGCAATCCTTTGGCTGATAGGCCTCCACATTTGCTAATGACAGATGAATGCAGGGAAGGAGATAGAAGACGAGGGAGTCAATGACAGGCTAGAGAAAGAAAAGAGTCCCTTGCTGTACTGATGCTTGAGTAGCACTTATGCCTAAAAATCAAGTGTTCCTAAGTACTGACAGGGAACTTTGGGAAAAGAGGACATGAAAGGAAAGAAGGAAGTACAATATAGGAAGAGGGAAGAGGCAGGTTACTCTCATGTTGGTTGCTTGTCTAGCACTTATGCTAAAGCATGGGCTGTTTCAAGGCGCTGAAGTAAAGCCTAAGTGGAAAAGAGAGCCCATGAGAGCGAAAGCAGGAATAAAGTACAAAGAACATTTAATTTACACACAAAATGTATACTTTTTAGCAGACAAGGCTGACTTACAGTGGGTTAGTAGAAAACGCTGGTTGTTGAAGGCAGCATCTTAATTTATCATTCCTAGCTACCAATATATGATCGATTATTGAAAATGTCAGTAAATATCAATGCATTTATTATGCAATATCAGTCTAGAGGATGTAACCACGGGACAGAGAGGACAACAGAATTATGTCCCTACTGCATCAAAAGTATACATTTTGCTCAGGTTCATTCTAGGCTTGGCAGCGTGTTCCTCTGTAAATTCCCTAACACTATGGCAATAATTTCTTAATATGTTTGTTTATTTTACATATTCCTATAACGCTGCTTTTTATCGAGCCATTGAACTTTCTACCACACCATTTCACTGTAATCTTTTACTTTATTAAGGACTGGCACTGGCCACCAGGTAGAGTCAATATAAACAAGGGTTTATGTGTATATGGCTTGTGACTGAAAAGGGCTGGAGAGCACAGAAACAGAGACCTAATTAAGGCAGGTGTGACAAACTTTGAACCTCTGACTTTCAATGGTTCTGGTCAAGATACAAATACGAAGCATGTGCCCAAGAGAGATTTTACTGTTTGTTAACTATAGAAATTGCCCCTGAAGTGCCAATGAGATCTACATTTTTCCACATTGTCACACGTTTTCATATCTTCTGGAATATAACTTTCTACCTCTGCCGCTGGTAAGAGAGAGATAGCTCTCTCTCCTACGAATACTTTGTTCCAGCTCCACTGGCTTTGGTGCCTTTGTGTGACATTTCCATGCTTCCTGGTCTGAGTACTTGTGTGTGACATTTCCTTGCTTTCTGAGATTACAACTGACTTATAGCAGTGCCAGTTGAGGATTTGGGTGGAACCAATAGAGTACGTGGGTGGAGCCAGCGGAGGATGTGGGTGGAGCCCAGGGAAAGTAGGTGTGGTCTCCGACAAACATTTGAGCACCTGCACTTCATATTTTACAAATTAAGCACTGTTGAAAACAGCGTTCCAGATGCCTTCAGGTCACAGAGAGGCTTTGTTTCTAGTTCAGGAATTTTACTTTGTTAATTAATTAATTATGGGATTTAGAGTGTTATTCACCGGAACTGAGACTATATATGTATGGATTGACAATGGTTTGTAAATGGAAACCTGCGGAGGGTGAAAAGCTGTACATCACACAACAATCTACCAGGGCTAAGGTTTCTTTTTACGTGACTGTAACCCATGTATCCGACTTTCTACCACCACAAACATTACTAAAGGTGCTACGTACAGCGCCCAGGGCACTGTACCCATCATGCAACAAGTTTTTTTTTTAATTACACCCGCACCCCGATGTCAGATCTCATTTTACCATTCTAATTAAGTACTTATAATAAGCCCAGCAGCGCACATGCTCAAGTGCTCCAGCTGTCTCACTAAAACATTTAGCTTCATGACTCACGGCCGCTGGTTATAAAATAGGAACATACAGCTTCCCTTTGCAAGTTGTGTACCTTGGACATTGCAGACAAGTTTCCAAGGTCCTTGCGTGCATAACTACTACCAGCTGCTTCAGTTCCGTTTCTTATTTTCTTTGCATTCTGGACCGTGTAGGCCCCTTTTTATAATGTGGTAACCAAGACTACATTTCTCAGAATGCTAAGAAAAAACTCAAGGGGACGTTGAGGACTTGGTAAGCCTGCCTTAGCCTAAAACACTGTTTTATTGCTGTTAATTGGATATCTCACATTATTTCTTTTCATAGGAGCTCATCCAGACAAGGTGTCCCCATGTATTCTGGTATTTTTAAATTTTCCATATAAAGCGACTATAACGTTATCAGAATGCAAACACTAAATGTGGTCCATGCTAGGTTTGAAGAACGTAGGTTTGGTCTTTATGTAGCTGTCCTAGCAACCACATCAACCTCAATCCCATTAAGTAAGATTACTAGATGATTCCATATCAGCATTGGCACAATGTTCCAGTCCAGGCTTTTTGTTTAGACATTGCTGATTTCATTTATTTTACTGAAATGAAGCAGTCCTAACACCCCCAGAACGAAATAGGCGGTTAAAACCCCATAATTGAGCACGATAACCATTACCTTTATACCTAAAAGAGTTTTTTTTTTTTTAAATCAAAAATAGTTTCAGCAGTTCCAGATTCCTTCATCTTCTCCAATTAAAAAAGCACAAAAAAAAACTTCATGTGCAACCATTTTAAGACAAATATGAAAAGTTATGCCAAGAGAGAAAAAGTAAAGGAAAAAGAAAAGACAAAACCCATGTGTAAGTATATACACTTCATAGAAAAGGTTTGATTAACAATGATAAATAATCCAATCTTAAAAAAAGCAGACAAAAGACGCTCAACACAATACACAACCAAAGACCTATAAACAGTGCAATGTGTAAACAGACAAGTGGCTGAGGAAAAATGGTTTACAAAAATCAGAAGTTCAGGACAAAACTGAAACAACACAAATCAAACCATGCGTCCTCTTCAATTTCGGCCACATATGTGTGTCAACGGCGTTTCGACCATAGTGAAACTAAATCGTCATCCTCAGGACAAACGGTAATTATATGAGCGTCCGTAGCAGTTTCAATAAAACATATAAAAGCAAAAATATATAGACATGGGTATCCAGGGTTATATTACAGCAAAAATTGAGGCACCTAATCCCTTTTTATTTAAAAAAAGAAAAGAGCCAAAAGATAATGAGCCGGAAAATGATTACTGCCACCATGAAAAAGGGGAGAAAAGACCCTTAAATCATCTTCAGAACCAATATGTGTGGAAGGGATAAATTAATGTGCAAAACTAGCCCATAGCTCCAAGACAAGAAGATGTAATAGTTGATTCATCTATTATTAAGGTAGACCCAACCAAAGGTACAACAATCGTATGAAGTCCACCCGCAAAATGCCTCTGTAGAATGAAGCTATGGAGCCAAACATCTAGAGAAGATGCTGGATTATAATCACAGGATCTTATGTAAAAATTCAATGGCTCCAGGAGTGGGGGAAGTAATGAAGCAGACTATTCCTTCAAATAATTTTAAGACTGAAAAGGATGAAAAAAATATATAAGTAAGTATAACACCTTACAGGTGTAGATGATACAATACAAGAATCCATTCAAATACTATGCATCTTATACTTACAGCCAAGTTAATTGGCAGAAGGCTTAACCATCTGTGCTAGTATATCGCATAATAACAGTTGTTTATTCGTAAATAATAAACAAAAAACGGGGAGGAAAGATACATTTGTTTTTATTATATATTGATTGGAAAGATCAGCAAGTTAACTAATGTCTCAGGATATTACCTGTCAGTCGCCTTTAGAACATTGGCACCAACATATGGGGGACAAGGCTCACTGGCTTAGACCAGCCCAACGGGTTCTGAAATGGAACAAAATATGTTATTCAGGCATTTAATTGCATTACTAAAATAAAAAGTTAATTTCCTGAGTTTAAGATGAACACAAATGCTAACATTGCTCAAAGAAGATCCTAATCAACAATGTGCAAACGATACAATTATAATCAGAAGAATGAAACATAAATCGAGGATAAGAACTTTATTTGATGACCCTCTCAGGTAAAAGTGAGAAATACCTTAATAAATATGGGTTCCCAACAGTATGCAAACAATGCTACTATAATCAGGAATGAGAAATTAATTGGAGATAAGCACATTAAATGCTAACCCAGTCAGGTAAACATGACAGCAACAGCTAACACAAGGTAGGTGACTCCGTTCAATAGCAATCAGATGTATGTGCCTGTGCAATTTAGAGCAGAAAAGCGCAATGCCATCATGCCATACTGTACTTAGAATAAATGCTGTGATCCATGCAAGGAGATCATATGCATCTCATCCTAAAGGAAAAAGGCCATGCAACCAAAGCAGGCTATGCCTATTACAAAGTATCAATAACAGAGCTTAGAGCTATAATTTCGAGAATTAAAGTGGAAAAAACGGCTAGCATCTTACCTGTAGCACACTGTCCACATGAATAACTCTTGTAAGGGCATTCAAGCCTAAAACCCGAGCGATCATATAATGCGCCCATGCGTGAGGTCACTTCCTGTAAAGCTTATGCAAAAGTAAGGAAAGACTTACACTGCCCAAAGACAGTGTTGGCCATCTTTATGCAGGTCAATTAAAGAAAGGCCTGAGTATCTCCTAATCTAAATGAACTAAAAGGATGGAACTGTTTGTATCTTTGGGTTCCAGTGCGAATCAGTCACTTTAGGAGGTGTTGTCAAGTCAAAAATCAAAAAAACTAAATAAACACTCACGCAAGAACATATCTTTTGAGAATATTTCCCGGTAAGAAAGAACTTACACCACTCAGGAAACAGTGGCAGCCATCTTAAAGTAGGCAATTATACATAAAGGTGTGCATAGCTCACTGTTACTAAACTATGACTTTAATTACCAGAAATTAAATTCCATATTGAATGCAACATGGATGTATATTCATGCTATGGCATAATGTATATAAATTGCAAATGAGGTAGACAATGTATTCTACATTCATCTGGGTGGTTTGTCCCACATAAATGAGATCACAAGTGCACCAAATAGCATACACCACATTCCGTGAATTAAAATTTGTATGTTCACAAAGGTCGTAACAGATCTCTGAAGAGAGATTTAGTTTCACTATGGTCGAAACGCCATTGACGCACATATGTGGCCGAAATTGACGCAATGCTTGCTTTGTGTTGTTTCAGTTTCATCCTGAACTTCTGATCTTTGTAAACCATTTTTCCTCAGCCACTTGTCTGTTTACACATTGCACTGTTTATAGGTCTTTGTTTGTTTATTGTGTTGAGCGCCTTTTGTCTTACATGTTTTAAGATTGAATTATTTATCAATGCTAAAACTTTTTCTATGAATTGTATATACTTACACATGGGTTTTCTCTTTTCATTTTCTTTTTCGGTTTCTCCCATAGTATAATTTTTCCTATTATTCATATCATAATGTTGTCTTTAGGCTTTTAGATTTTTTCTAGTTTTTGTTTAAAATTTGATACACACATTGTGTTAATTTGAACCCCTGTTAAGATACTAGTATTGTTTTCCTCTGGTTCAGGTTTTCAGGGCTGTCCCAGTTGTTGATAACCCTTTATTATCAAAGCACCTAGGATCTGCCAAATTTAATTTTCCCAGGCTTTTCACCTTGCTTCTCAAGAGAATTCCAGGAAAATCCACAGGAGCAGATTTACTAATATTTGACACAAGACAACACAACAATCACACAATTACTGCACTGTGTCTTGTGAGAGGGAGACAACAGGACAGCATCATACATGCTAAGATATGTTACCTCTGCTCTCTCCCCAAACAATGGTGCACAATTAGGTTGCCTTGCGGCACACACTCACCTTTTTACCATAATCCAAATTTGTGTGTGTTATGTCTAGCATAGGTTTTGTATTGGGAGAGCAACCTTCCAATATAAATATTATGCACAGGCACTTTCCCCTACTTTGTGCCTGCCTCATTGAAGGTCTTTGCATCAAACACCATGGATGGTAGCTTAGTCTAGTCACTTCCAGGTACCACTCATGGGTAACCTCTATGATGCAAAGAAGAGCTTAGCTCTACTTTGCATGATTTTTAGGCAACTTTCCATTGCAAATATAATGTCTTGGGCTGGAAAGTAAACAATAAAGTACTCTTTGAACCAGTTTGTGTCCCGTTTTCACAAAGTGTTGATTAATCTGGCCCATTTTTTGAATGTCCAACCAACTCCACTGGCCATTTTATGAGTGTGCAGAAAAGTAAAACTCCTGTCATGCCAAGCATACTTTATCATCACTGCACCTCAAAGGCATCAAGGATCTACTGTCGGGGTGTGGCCTGTAGGGACAGCATGGCAGATGTGCTTTAAGCTTGCTCTGCTGAATGTTCCCATAAACCGCAACATTTCTACGTCCAAGTGCAGTAGACATGCAGAAAAGCTACAGCGGATTGCCAAGCGGAACCCCTCAGAGTGCCAGATGCAATGAGCGGACGGTGGAATCCTGATCAGTTGAGACGCTGAGGGCAGGCCCTGTGGCACTGTGCGAGGCCTCAGGCGGAGTGCACCATACTTGATGAGCGGATCTGCCCTTGCCGCAGAGGCAGTCGATGGCTGCTGAGCCGCCCGAGGTTAGCGCAGACGGGAGGGATCGCCGCAGTGCTGTGGGAGAAGAAAGGCAGCAAGTGCAGCTGGGAGCCCTGGGGACATCCTGAGATTGAAAACATGGGCATTTGTGCCATAGGTGGTTCCTGCCATTGTACTAGTTTCTGTTGTTGTCCTTTTCAGAACAAGTCTAAGAAAGAACTTGAAGCAATAAAAACATTGGCCAAAGACAAAGAAATAATGATCAAACAAGCTAACAAGGGAGGTGCGACGGTCATTATGGCTACCACAGATTACAAACATGAGTATCTTAACCAATTGGCTGATCCCAAATACTACATCCCCATCAGACATAATCCTCCAACAAGGTTAGGAAAACAGATCAATTTTATCATTTCTACAGTCGAAACACAGGGGTGGGTTACAAAATACAAGGCTGACTTCCTAATAAAAAAGGCCAGATATTCCCTTACTTCTATACCCTGCCAAAAATTCATAAAATAATCTCCCCACCACTAGGTAGACCTATAGGTTCAGGTATAAATTTACTTTTGGAACCACTTTCTAAGTTCTGCAATCACTTGTGGCAACTTTATGTGAAAAAAAAAACACTTTCCTTTATCTAAGACACACAGGATAGACTGAACATAATATAGATGTAGAGGCACTTCACATGAATATAACACAACAAGTGACTCTAGAAGTCATAGAAAATACTTTACTAGCAGAGAAGCAAACTGCGAACATACCCATCAGTTTCATCATGGAAAATGCCACTTTGGCCCTAACAGAATTTTTTTTAACATGGAACACAGTTATACCAACAAACACAAAGTACTTCCATGGGAAGTACCTTCGCTCCCAGTGTGGCTCGTCTTAACATGTAATACCACGAACATAATATATATGCTTAAATGTCCATGTGGGTCAGTTTATGTTGGACACACGGAGAGAAAGTTAAAGACTAGACTCAGGGAGCACAAGAGCAACATAAGAACCTCCTCACTTAAATCGACAGTAGCAACACATTTCCTTGAAAAACGACATCATATTAGCCAATTGCGGGCTTGTATCTTGGAAATAGTCCCCAAAGTTGAAGGTCCTCTAAACAAGAAGAACTTACTTAAGCGAGAAAACCATTGGATTTATCATCTTAATAGCCTGAAACCAAATGGGTTAAATGATCGGAATGAATTTTTATGTTACTTGTAAACTTTTGAACGTTTAGCGCAGCATACTGCCTAATATTTTTCTTACGTTTAATATTCCTTCTTATGTTTCAATCTGATTCAATCCAGTTAGTAACTCGTAAACTGACTATTTCTATATGTTCCATGAACGCTGGCAATAGAGCGCGTAGATTGATTCTAACATCTCAGTCAGACACCTGGTGTAATGAACTCGGTGGTAAATAAAGTTAATTTTTTTAAAAAAAAGTGTAGACCTCATCGCCCATGCGCGTAACGCGCTTAGCGTAAACACCCGATTCATGCTTGCCCTGTAACACACACTGAACGAAGACCGCGAGGAGAAAAGACGCCGCGCTACTAGCACCCGCAAGGTCAGATTGATAACACGAAAGAAAGAGCGAGTTAGTAAAGATGCTTGGCAAGCCGGCGGGCGGCCAACCATAAAGCACTCTTCTGTTAACAACCCAAGCGCGATAATGGCGATTGAATCTTAGAGAATAAAGCAGACTGTAACATCACCATTTGCTTAATCACGAATCCCGCGCTAGCGACAGATTAATCTTCAAGCATGAAAATCCGAGAGTTAAAACAGCTATTAACTAACGCACAGAGGTCGCACGTAAATGATTATATTTAACATGCACTGGGACTGATAGAGGACTCCTTATTAAGGATGTTTATTTGTACATTCCAGATTTTCCCTGATGAAGGTGCAAGGGGCACCGAAATGCATTGGAATCCCATTAATATGCTTTATATGATTAAAAACGTTTGGAATATGTGATTAAAAACATACCAAGATGAAATGAATAAAATGAACTTTGATGCAACGACACACAAATTTCACAGCGAAATTATTTAATGTAAACCTTCTTGCTGAATTTTGTTCAGCCCCAACACCAGTGCCAAGGGTGAGAGACCTATGGATCAATAGGTCTGCTACACTTTGAATTGTCTTAACATGTCACACTTTGAGGAACACATCTATAACACAGCCACATGACTCCAACATCCTCCTATGGTGTAGGTACATAGATGAAATCCTCATTTTCTGGAGCGGAGATAAAAAGTTGCAAAACCTTCTACATGTGGGTCGATACCCTTTGTAGTGTAGTTCCTATTATCCCAATAGGCTCACTAGGAGGTTCCTCTATTTTGTAATAGTGGAAGTCCTTTGTTACAGCGTTTGCTGCTGGAAAGTTTATCCATGAATAGAATACCTCTGTCTGCAGATATTCGTGTGCCTCAATTATGAATATGACTGTACCACCTCTTGGTGTCAGTCCATTTTCTATAAGTTTTAGGTTTATAGATTTCCTTATGTTGACCGGGATGAGTATTGCATCTGGGTCATTTTCCAGCAGAGTATTGTCTGCTACTAGGAGTTCAGCTGCTAGTCTAACTGTCTCCCTTTCTTCTTCACTTTCTGTCATTTTACTGACAGGAAGGTTATTCTGTTTGTTTGCAGATCAGGTTTCTATGGAAACAAAGATTAGATGCACAATATTTTGGAACAGTGTATCCTTCAACGTTGAATTAACCAAGAACCATACATAGGAGTCTCCTCCTGCGAGGTTTGGCGGATATGACCTTTCACCCACTCCAGACGTCTTTGGAGTGTTATGGGAAAAAGGGGTTCTGTGTGAAAAAGCACGACTGAGTTACTCTAATGTCTTGCGTTAGTTTTATCGCTTATCCAAACGGTTGGGCGCCATGTAGTGTAGTTCCTATTATCCCAATAGGCTCTGCGCATTGGAATAATATCTTCAATAGTATAGACCTAGGGCAGAGGTTAACTAGGTCTTCTACCGACGATATTAGACTTAAAGTGTTGTGTTTGCCAGCTAGCTCAGAGTTCACTAGAAACTTTCTCGAATAGGCAAGGAGGATTTTAACCTCCCTGGATAGACAAGAAGGGATTTAGTTTCTGACAACCATAGAACATGACAACTTTGCTCTCCCCTAATCAAGAGTGTATCTCTAGAGTCGTGTGAAAACAAAAGACAACTTATTTTACTCAGTCAGTTCAGTGCATTCTTAGTTTCACCAGATTGTAGAGAAAAGGAAAAGACGGGCGTGTTCAATAAAAGATATTATTTATTGATCAGTCTCCTTTCTCATACAAGAGAAATGAATCGCTATTATTGTAATACTTATAGTTAAGTAAAGTGCATACAGTAAAGACAGAATTATAAAATAATACTGTAAAAGCATTGATATGGTTTCTGAGCCATATGATACTTTAAAATGGATAAAATAGATACATACATATATACATTTGACTAATCATACTCAACTGGTGCTTCTAACCTCGCCTACCCCAGTGTACCTGACCTAAGCCTAATACGTGGGCGGGAGTAGATAAGTAGCAGTTTAAGTTAAGTTTGTTTGCCAAGGGACTGACTCGAGAATTCTCTGCAAGGGGTTATTCAGTTCTGTACCTGAGATCTAGAATGATGGAGGGCTGGTATCTCTTATCCCAGGTCTTGATATTCCAGCTGCCTGCGAGGGCTGCTTGGAAGCGCCGGAGCTGGATTTCTCAGCAGGAGAAAGGCAGCGTCTCGTTCTCAGCGCGTCAGGAAGGCGGGGCAGCGCCTGTGGGCTTCGCTCTCTGCTGGGCTCCTCGGCACGTCTCGCTGCTCCGATCTCGTCACCACCGCATGTGTTTGCTTAAGGCAATGTCGGTAATATTTATACCTGAAAGGTGCCGAGATTGACGTAAGGATGGACATATATACGTCAATAAGGATGTCATATGAACGGGCTCGTTCGCACATTTTTTTGCTGAAATTATCTGTGAAATCAAAACAATGGCTATGGGAATTTCCCAGGTCGCTGTAGGTTTGATTTGTTTTTAGAACTCCGTATGCCTTATCAGGGGCTGGAGGAATATCGCTTGTCTAATTAGATGGCATGCGTTATGACCTAATCTGATAACGCGCTTCTGTGCCGTGGTGTGGCTTAATCAGATAACGGTTTTTGCACCGTTAGATGGCTGCTAGTTAATTATTAACCAGACCAGGGTCAGGAATAGGGGAATCGATACAGTACCTATAGGAATACATCACACCTTAACCCATATTTGAAATTCTCATAGACCATCACAGATTAGGAACTACCATTCCTGGATATGATGATAAAGGAAAGGGACAATGAGGTAATAACCAGCACATATAAGAAGCCAACGGACAGAAATAGTTTTCTACCTTACAGCAGTCCCCATCCGAAAGGTCTACTTGATAATCTGCCTTATGGACAATTATAACATATACGACCCAATTGCAATACAGTTCAGGACTTTGACACACAGTCACTAACGGAAATCTAAAGAGAAGCCAATACCCTAATCACCATGTAAAAACAGCACTCAAACATGCAAGGAATTGCAATAGAAAGACACTACTAGAACCAATGATAAGACAGCAAGAAAATAGACTCACATGTGTTACTACTTTTACATCACAATCCAACCAGATACGCAAGATTATCAACAAACATTGGTCAAATTAAAAAACAGGGCAATTGTCTCTCTCACCACCAAGATTCTCATTCAAAAGTACAAAAAACGTGAAGGCCATGTAATTCACACACATCCACGAGAGATGAAGGTGTCAGACTAAAGACCATTTTGGGATCTTACACCGGAGGTAGGACATTATCCTTGTGGTTCATGTGTAGCTTCTGCCTCCACGCTCACCAGCGGAAAGGTACATCTCAGGACAGACTGGGTAAGGACACTAAAAGTACATACAAACTGCAACACAAAAAACTGTGTCTATCTTATCACCTGTCCATGTAAAAACAGTATGTAGTAATGACCACACATCCCATTGAACTGAGAATTAACGAACATCGAACTATCTGCTGCCAAAAGCCCAACACAAAAATGAGTGTGCACTTCCTGACTGAGGGTCACACACCAGATGACATACGCTGGATCATACTAGAAACACATCCTAATATGAATAAGCAAAAACTGTTCAGAGAAAAACAACAATGGATCTTCCGCCTTTCCTCCAACACCATTTGATTGAATGCTGACATTCTGTGGCATGAGATATAGATACTCCATTCATAGGTTAGACTAGATCAGACCACAAAGGGACACATAAAATCATCTTACATTGTAACTTAACTTGAGGTGCTCCACCCTGTCTTACTCATTAATATTCAACAGCTGTTCTGAATTAACACACCTAACGAAGGGAGTAACAATTTGTACTGAACAGTCCACATAGACATTGTTCCGACAGCGAAACCTATTTAAATTTTGCTGAATGGAACTACCTGATCATATGAAGTTAATCCTCCTCTATATAATCCTAATATCTTGAAAATATCTTGTTACTTTCAGGATGACATAGTATGATACAAATAGAGAGCTGAAAAAACACACATAGAGGCTGTGCCTCATCAACGGTAATGTAACCGTTTTCATAACTACAGTTCCAAGACCAGCAGAATTCCCATCAGGCACGACTTAGACTTATAAATTGAGCATACGCTGTTAAAAACCTTGTTGGTAATGGTTAATAAGTAGGAGATTTAGTCCAATTTTGATATTGACAATTGGTTTAATTATAGTGTTAGCATAGCTGCCACATAAGCAACCTTTTGCTCCCAATGGAGATAAATAACAGACTAAACCAGTCTAGTCAATCCCTGCTCTAGCTTTTTCATGCAGAGCGGGTGCAATACCGGCAACTATCAAAAATATTGGAGCAACAGAACGAATAATGCCGGGTCGCTGTCCACTCACAAATCCATACACTAATAACCTGGTTACATAGAACATTGCAACCCTTAAAAGTTACATCAACAAAAAGGGGATATTTGTATATTCCTACGTAAGGCTAGGCTTGTTTATCAGTCGTACCCACCTCCAAGTGTTCTTTTCTGAAAAAAAAAAAATTTGAGTTTGTCAACCAGCCACCACAAGGTCACATCAATTAGGGAAAAATAAAAAAGGTTTGGGAAGTCAGAAAGTACCTCACTTAAGCATTACCCATAGAGCTACTGGTTGGGACTCACCAGCTTGCTCACATTGTCATAATTATCAACTTTCATGACAAATAAAGAGAAAAGGGGAAAGTGAGAGTTTTTACCCAAGTCTTGAAATTGTGTGAGAAAAGGTGAAGGAAAATAAAGTGTAGATGATCATATCATCCATCAACCATCTGGACCCTGTAAAGTGCGAAAGAAAAAAACTAAATTCAAAGCTAAAATGAGTTTTGGCTCACTTTCGTCATACATACTTTTATTTCCACAGTGTCCACACTTAGATTAAAAGAACAACATGTTTACACCATCTTATTTGAAATGGCCAATACCAGAAACACCTGGCCCTTGTTAGTCAATCAGGAACAGGTTAAATACTCCCTACTTACCTGTGAGCCGACACTTCTGAGTCAGCACGCGAGGGTAGGTCGTCGAGAGAGCCGGTCATGACCAAATTGTAAGTACAGCATAGCCACCAACAATCCGCAGAACCAAACTCGTTCTATACTCTGAATAAAGCAAGGCCAAATTGACCCAAACATTGATTACCTTTTTCAGCATGCAAATGGCTTGCAATTGTGCCCAACTGGAGGAGGCACAAATCTTTATCCCATTTGGTTAAGTTATCGCCTGTGATGGACATTCAATTCATGTTGCGTTTGTCTTGTGGTGTTTTTTACATGTACAACTGTCATACTTTGCCACAAAGCATCAGATTGATGCAAACAAATATGAATGTGTTTGGTGTAAAAAAATAAGCACATGTTTCACGATTTGCGAATCAACATTAGAAATAATGATTTGAAAATATTGAATTGTATTTTGACTGTGTACTATGTGTCTTTGAACTACTGGTCATCACTAAATAAACCACATCAATACCAAAGCCAAGGTATGCGTGATTGGAAGAAAATTAATGAACCAATATATTAAAACACCAATCACTAAGAAGATTAGGTTGATATTGTTCCTGATGAATAGCAACTAGATCATTGTTATGACTACACATTGACCTATAGCTATCTAAGAAAACTAAAGTCTAATAGATAGCACCAAACATTTTTAAACTAGGTAAGAGAACTTGTTCATTCAAGTTTTTCCAGAAAAGTACGTTGTTGGACCTGGCCCTTTTGGCAGGTTCACCCCGAGACTTTTTGCTTTTTCCTAGCCTGTTTCTGTGACCTGGTGTTAGTGATTTTAGGTCTTGGCGCACTTTTTCACTGTGGTACAGTGTAAAGTGCGTGAGCTCTCTGTGTATGTGTGGAGAGTGACCTGCCCTCCCATAGGAATGAATGGGGAATATGTATGCCCATGGTAGTTCCTGATGTGTGGGGAGTGCAGGGTCGAGTTTGGTTTGTGAGAACTCGTGAAACTGAATGCTGGGCAATGGTATATGCGGCATGATTGTGTCTAGTCTAGAAGTGCCACTTTTAGAAGTTGACATATTTGTGTAATTTGTGCCTGGTGTGTGATTGGCTGGTGAGCCTGGCCCAGGAGTGCCTGGGCCTGCTTGTGGATTGACTGTCTGGTTTGAGGGTGGCAGGGGCTGGGGAGCCCCAGGAGGTTGTCTGAGTCAGCCCGTGGATGAAAGGCTGCATCTGCTGCCAGGGAAGTGGGAGGAGATGGCACCTAGGAGTGAATAGGGCTGTGCCTGCCTGCCACAATGCTGACTCCACCTCCTGCTGGGCGACTGTCGCCTATGCCCCTCACCCTGAAAGAAGTTCCCTATAACCAGTTCTAGCTGGTTTTCACACTGCCTGCACCCTTTAGACAAAGGATTTTATAGTATAAAAAGGGGCTGTGTCCCCTTCCAAAATGTTTTTGTTTCTGACTTGAATCCTACCAGGGGCGTGCTGCTGCTTGGGCCCAGGGGAATCCCTGGGCCCTGCCCAGCCCCTGGATACCTGATGGATGCCTGGAGGACTTCTGGGGGACCCCTCTGCCTTGCTTGGGCTGATTGGGGGACTTTGCTTTGCCCTGGGATCCTTTGGACCTTCTTCCTATCCCCCCAGGACTTTGCTGCATCCCCTGAAGGACTTTGTTGGAGTTGTTGTTCCTAGCGCTTAGGAGCGCTGTATGTGCAATTAAGCGCTTGAGAGCGCTTTATTGTGTGTCCATAGCGCTGGGAGCGCTTGATTCCTGCCCCTAGCGCTTAAGAGTGCTGTACTCCTGCTGCTAGCGCTGGAGGCGCTCTGATTGCCGATTTTTTTTAGGTCCCCTGGCAGGTGCCCACCCCGCCAGGGACCTTGCTGTTATTTTTGGGCCCGATCGAGTGCCCACCTCGATCTATTAATTGCTTAAACGCCGGTGCCCACCCGGCATTGCCCCGTGTCTTCACCACCGCGGCCCTCGCGCCGCAGAAACCGGAAGTCAGGCAGTCTTTGGCCGGGACGGGGGCTGCAATCCGGCAGGAAGTCCCGCCCGCCGCCGGCCGGTGGAGAGAAGCTGCCCGGGAAAAGAGGAGGAAGGTGGCGAGAGCTTCCGCAAGGGGCTCCCATGTCGAGAGGAGAGCCCCGCGGTGATGGCCCAAAGCCCCGGGTCCCAGGAGGGGGCCCGGGTGAAGCTGAAATGGCGGCCGAGGCCGCCAACGGCCGGGCGGGGCTCCCGGAGTCCAGGGAAGCCTTGCGCTGAGGGAAGGCGCCGCCTCTCTGTGCCCCGCTGCCCAGGACCGCCACCGGAGGAGTCTCAAAGCAGCCGGTGAGTGCGGGAGGGCTGGAGGCTGAGAGGGAAGGTTAGAGCGGCCCCGGATGGCAGCGGGCCGCTCCAACGGCGGATAGAGCCTGAGAGGCTCCGACAAGGCTGCATTCTGTTTGGAGCCCCGAGGCTCCAGGGGCCAGTTTGTGTATTTAGAGCCTGGGAGAGGCTCATGGGCATTTTTATTTACTGAGAGCCTGAGAGAGGCTCTGGGGGCATGCTTTGTTGTAGAGCCCCGAGGCTCCCTGCCCACATTATTGTTTTACGAGAACAGCGAGGCTCGGGGTGCCATTGTTTTTAGAGCCCTGAGAGCCTCCCTGCCCGCATGGATGTTTAGAGCCCGGTGAGGCTCTTGGGGGACACAAGTGGTTTCAGAGCCTGTGTGGCTCCCACAGTTGGCACAGTTGTGTTCTAGGGGCTAGTGAGAGCCCCTGTCGCAGTTTGTCTCCAACTGCCCAGCAGTTAGTGGGCAGCTGCACCGTTTAGGCGCAATTTGAGAGAGAGTCCCTGTGTGGGACAGAGGGGGCACAGTGGTGCCCGGCCTGCTACAGCTGCGCAGCACTTAGTACCAGCTGCAACGTTTAGGCCCTTGTGATTGTCCTCAGGTGCCCAGCAAGTAGTGGGCACCTGCAAGGTTTAGGTTTTGCGCCGGTGGCGCACCCCTGACTGGCGCTGCATTGGCAGTGCGCCCTGACATTCTGGACACAGGGCTCTTTTAGTCCCTTTTATTAGATGGGGGCTGGTATGTGATTTTATTTAGGTGCAATGTGATTATCTATGTGATGGTAATTGCCTAATGTGAGTTTTGCGCAATATGATGTGGTGCTAGGAAATGTAATGCATTTAATATGATTACGCACCTTGACCTTACACCTCTGAATATTTTTATGCAACATGTGTTTTTGCACAATTAGGTTATGTTCTGGCACCTCTGAATGTTGTTTTTGTGCATCATGTGTCTTCCTTGATTTTACACCTCTGAATGTGTTGGTTTATGCATCATGTGTTTTTCCTTCCCTACACCTCTGAATGTTATGATGCATCATGTGTAATGTATTCTTGCTGATACCCCTAAATGTATTTTATTCTTAGGTGGTTGTTCTTTCCAGTACAGGTGGTCTTAGTGAGGTCCTGGTCCCCTGCGTGACATTCTCCTAAGGTGGTTAGGGTTGCGTATGTGGTACTTACCTGTTACCAGTAGTTACTGGTTGAGTGTTATTCTTGCTAATTTGTGCTACAGTGATTTTATATCCTTTTATTCTAATTTCCGACAGTATTTCTATTTCTAAAAGTGTTGATTCTGACAGTGGCCCATGTGACCCTGTCTTGTAAATAATCCCTTGCCAATATTGCCCGTGCCAGTTGGCACAATGTACATGTGTGATTTCTATCTGATGTGATTTTGACAATACAGAAGTTATTTTCATATAACCTTGTGTGGAGTTCCTTTTGTGGTGTGCCTAGTATGTTGTTGCTGTTGTGTGCTTGCGCAAATGCTCTACACATTGCCTCCGAGTTTAGCCTTACTGCTGGTGCCAAGCTACCAAGGGGGTGAGCAGGGGTTATCTTGGCGTGTGACTCCCTTGCCCTGACTAGAATGGTTGTTTCTGCCTGGCTTTGGCGTCAGCCTTAGCCTACCAGAAATAGCCAGTTCTAACATTGTTGGTCAGCAGTGCGGATTAGGACTTGTGTTTGCACAGTGCCACAGCGACAGCTGGCTACATTACAAAACTCTGCATTTTTTAGATAGTCACATGTTTGGGATTATTGTTATGATTTTGTTTTTCCTCAGGAGTGTCATTTTCAGATGGTGTATCTGCGCTTTATGTTTAGTGGCAGAGGAGAGAAAATGACAGGGCGGGATGCCAGTAGAGGGGGAGGTTCCCATAGATTAGGAATCCCTTGCTGGGTCCAGTGGCCAATCCCTGTTCCTATCCCTGTGTGGGTAGATGGAAGAGAGGGAGTGTGGAGGAGAAATGGCTTGCTTGGGAGGGTGGTTATCCCCTGAGTGTAGTGTGTGTGTCTGGATTCCCCAGTATGGTAGGATCCAGTGGTGGCAGCTTAAATGTGTCCAGTGCATGAAGCCCCATTCCCAGTTCCCAGAGTATGGTGCCTGGTGCTCAGTAAGAGGGGTACAGGTTGAGAGTCAGGGGCAGTGGGGAACTGTCTCACCAGTCTGGAGGGGGAGTGTGTGGATGAGTGGTGTTTTGAACTGGAGGAGTTGGTGTGAGTTTTTTTTAAAGGAGCTTGCACGGGAGGTGTACCTCTGGTGGTGTGCAGGAGGTCCTGCAGAGGCACTGGACAAGAAGGTGGATGTCTGGCGGTGTGCTAGATGTCTTGCAGAGGCATTAGGGAGTGATTCTAAAAGTAGTGGCTTGTGTATCTGATGATCCTGTGTAGGTGAAGAGGTTCATGTGTAGCCCAGCTAGGTCCTAGTAGGAAGGTAGGGGTGTAGGGGCTCATGTCCTGTCTCAGTGGGGGCGCAGTGAGTGTGGGACGGTGTGTCCCGCGTTGGCCCGAAACCCTGTCTCAGGGCCTGGAGGGTTCCCTAAGGGAGCGCCAGGTCAGGGGCCTAGGCTGTACATACAGGTCATTTGAGGAGGATCTTCCTGTGTCTAGAGGACGGGGAGTGTCTGTAACCAGAACTCCGGCGGTCCTGGTGTTGGGTAGTACCGCTCCTAAGTGGAGGGTGCAGAACTCTGGAAGGGGGTGCAGAGGGACGGTGTACCTCTGACCCCGGTGCAACCTGAGAGTTTAGATCCTAGATTGGGAGATTAGGAAACTTCTAGGTCAAGAGGAATCCCTGCCAAAGTAGATCAGCTGAAGAGACTGAGGGGGTTGCACTTGCTATGTGATCTGGGGCTCACCTGCAGTTTGTTGTTTCCGCTAAGGTGGAGGAAAGGGGGCTTTGCTGTGTGATGTGTCCCCCACCTGCTTGAAGAGGGACTGTGCTGCGTGCTTTGTACCTCTGAAGTGAAATAGTTTCCAGATCCCAGGTGGTAGATCAGTTGATTGAAGGATCAGTGGTAGTTGTAGCTATACTGAGAGGGAGAGTGGAGATTGGCTATTGTGTGCCAGGGGTTACTGCCCCCCACTCTGTGGATTGGTTAGGACCTGTGATATTTGGATGGCCTAGGGCCTGGTCCTGGCTGTGGATGACTAGTGTGTACCAGTGGGGTATCCTAGTTGTGCCAGAGAGCTCTTGTTGAGAGAAATCTATGTGGGTTCCGAGTGGCGAAAAACCGGAGGGTGTCCCTGTCTTGCGGGCCCGTGTCCGTGTTTTGTCGCCCAAAGCAGTGAAGCCCATCAGTGAAGAGATTGGTCTACCCTGCGTTTTGGCTGGAAGGGGGTTGTGTTGGACCTGGCCCTTTTGGAATGTTCACCCCGAGACTTTTTGCTTTTTCCTAGCCTGTTTCTGTGACCTGGTGTTAGTGATTTTAGGTCCTGGCGCACTTTTTCACTGTGGTACAGTGTAAAGTGCGTGAGCTCTCTATGTATGTGTGGTGAGTGACCTGCCCTCCCATAGGAATGAATGGGGAATATGTATGCCCATGGTAGTTCCTGATGTGTGGGGAGTGCAGGGTCGAGTTTGGTATGTGAAAACTCGTGAGACTGAATGCTGCGCAATGGTATATGCGGCATGATTGTGTCTAGTCTAGAAGTGCCACTTTTAGAAGTTGGCATATTTGTGTAATTTGTGCCTGGCGTGTGATTGGCTGGTGATCCTGGCCCAGGAGTGCCTGGGCCTGCTTGTGGATTGACTGTCTGGTTTGAGGGTGGCAGGGGCTGGGGAGCCCCAGGAGGTTGTCTGAGTCAGCCCGTGGATGAAAGGCTGCATCTGCTGCAAGGGAAGTGGTAGGTGATGGCACCTAGGAGTGAATAGGGCTGTGCCTGCCTGCCACAATGCTGGCTCCACCTCCTGCTGAGCGACTGTCGCCTATGCCCCTCACCCTGAAAGAAGGTCCCTATAACCAGTTCCAGCTGGTTCTCACACTGCCTGCACCCTTTAGACAAAGGATTTTATAGTATTAAAAGGGGCTGTGTCCCCTTCCAAAATGTTCTTGTTTCTGACTTGAATCCTACCAGGGGCGTGCTGCTGCTTGGGCACAGGGGAAACCCTGGGCCCTGCCCAGCCCCTGGATACCTGATGGATGCCTGGAGGACTTCTGGGGGACCCCTCTGCCTTGTTTGGGCTGATTGGGGGACTTTGCTTTGCCCTAGGATCCTTTGGACCTTCTTCCTATCCCCCCAGGACTTTGCTGCATCCCCTGAAGGACTTTGCTGGACTTGTTGTTCCTAGCGCTTGGGAGTGCTGTATTTGCCCTTAAGCGCTTGAGAGCACTTTATTGTGTGTCCATAGCGCGGGGAACGCTTGATTCCTGCCCCTAGCGCTTAAGAGCGCTGTACTGCTGCTGCTAGCGCTGGAGGCGCTCTGATTGCTGTTTTTTTTAAGTCCCCTGGCAGGTACCCACCCAGCTAGGGGCCTTACTGTTATTTTTGGGACCGATCGAGTGCCCACCTCGATCTATTAATTGCTTAAACGCCGGTGCCCACCCGGCATTGCCCCGTGTCTTCACCGCCGCGGCCCTGGCGCCGCAGAAACTGGAAGTCAGGCAGTCTTTGGCCGGGACGGGGGCGGGGCCTGCAATCCGACAGGAAGTCCCACCCGCCGCCGCCGCCAGCCGGTGGAGAGAAGCTGCCCGGGAAAAGAGGAGGAAGGTGGCGAGAGCTTCCGCGGGGGGCTCCCATGTCGAGAGGAGAGCCCCGCGGTGATGGCCAAAAGCCCCGGGTCCCAGGAGGGGGCCCGGGTGATGCTGAAATGGCGGCCGAGGCCGCCAACGGCCGGGCGGGGCTCCCGGAGTCCAGGGAAGCCCCGCGCTGAGGGAAGGCGCCGCCTCTCTGAGCCCCGCTGCCCAGGACCGCCACCGGAGGAGTCTCAAAGCAGCCGGTGAGTGCAGGAGTCCTGGAGGCTGAGAGGGAAGGTTAGAGCGGCCCCGGATGTCAGCGGGCCACTCCAACGGTGGATAGAGCCTGAGAGGCTCCGACAAGGCTGCATTCTGTTTGGAGCCCCGAGGCTCCAGGGGCCAGTTTGTGTATTTAGAGCCTGAGAGAGGCTCATGGGCATTTTTATTTACTGAGAGCCTGAGAGAGGCTCTGGGGGCATGCTTTGTTGTAGAGCGCCGAGGCTTCCTGCCCACTTTATTGTTTTACGAGCCCAGCGAGGCTCGGGGTGCCATTGTTTTTAGAGCCCTGAGAGGCTCCCTGCCCGCATGGATGTTTAGAGCCCCGTGAGGCTCTTGGGGGACACAAGTGGTTTCAGAGCCTGTGTGGCTCCCACAGTTGGCACAGTTTTGTTCTAGGGGCTAGTGAGAGCCCCTGTCGCAGTTTGTCTCCAGCTGCCCAGCAGTTAGTGGGCAGCTGCACCGTTTAGGCGCAATTGGAGAGAGAGTCCCTGTGTGGGACAGAGGGGGCACAGTGGTGCCCGGCCTTCTACAGCTGTGCAGCACTTTGTGCCAGCTGCAACGTTTAGGCCCTTGTGATTGTCCTCAGGTGCCCAGCAAGTAGTGGGCACCTGCAACGTTTAGGTTTTGCGCCGGTGGCGCACCCCTGACTGGCGCTGCATTGGCAGTGCGCCCTGACATTCTGGACACAGGGTTCTTTTAGTCCCTTTTATTAGATGGGGGCTGGTATGTGATTTTATTTAGGCGCAATGTGATTATCTATGTGATGGTAATTGCCTAATGTGAGTTTTGCGCAATATGATGTGGTGCTAGGAAATGTAATGCATTTAATATGATTACGCACCTTGACCTTACACCTCTGAATGTTTTATGCATCATGTGTTTTTGCGCTATTAAGTTATGTTCTGGCACCTCTGAATGTTTTTGTGCATCATGTGTCTTCCTTGATTTTACACCTCTGAATGTGTTGGTTTATGCATCATGTGTTTTTCCTTCCCTACACCTCTGAATGTTATGATGCATCATGTGTAATGTATTCTTGCTGATACCCCTAAATGTATTTTATTCTTAGGTGGTTGTTCTTTCCAGTACAGGTGAGGTCATGGTCCCCTGTGTGACATTCACCTAAGGTGGTTAGGGTTGCGTAGGTGATACTTACCTGTTACCAGTAGTTACTGGTTGAGTGTTATTCTTGCTAATTTGTGCTACAGTGATTTTATATTCTTTTATTCTAATTTCCGACAGTATTTCTATTTCTAAAAGTGTTGATTCTGACAGTGGCCCATGTGGCCCTGTCTTGTAAATAATCCCTTGCCAATATTGCCCGTGCCAGTTGGCACAATGTACATGTGTGATTTCTATCTGATGTGATTTTGACAATACAGAAGTTATTTTTATATAACCTTGTGTGGAGTTCCTTTTGTGGTGTGCCTAGTATGTTGTTGCTGTTGTGTGCTTGCGCAAATGCTTTACACATTGCCTCTGAGTTTAACCTTTCTGCTCGTGCCAAACTACCAAGGGGGTGAGCAGGGGTTATCTTGGCGTGTGACTCCCTTGCCCTGACTAGAATGGTGGTTTCTGCCTGGCTTTGCCGTCAGCCTTAGCCTACCAGAAATAGCCAGTTCTAACATACCTTATTCCCTATTTCTAACCTCACACCTTCCCACCTCAACACCAATCTACTCCTTGAGCCCCCTCACCTGCACTTCACCAAATGGCAGACAAGAAAATCTCCAGCAAAGAGTCCACATTGAGGGTGCCTGCTGGGCTTTGCAGCCCTGGTCCGACAAGGAGGAAATGCCCAAGAATGAAGTATGACACTTATCCAGGTTCGCGAGGGCACTTGATGCTTGTAGAATCATGCCACTGCGTACCCTACAGAATAGTCAATGACCCACATAGACACTCATTCTCCTTTAGGAACTGCATACCCCACATATATTTATTAGCATATTTATAGGCACATCTGGGGAAACACTAGGTGGTAGCAAAGTTAAGGTTTCTTTTTGATTCTGGAAGATTATGGGACAGTAGTGCAAGGAAAATGTGTGACTTTAGTCACATCTGAAGTTTGCAGGGTGTTGTGGGTAAGTAAACTTGATGGGGGAGAGAGAGAGACACCACTGTTTTCCCCCTTGGTTGTTCAGTATACGAAAAGATCTAGAGTTAGTAGATTTACCCCATTAGCCAATGTACACCTTGGCAGAGAAATACAGAAAAGATAACTATTACTGCACAACCATCTGTTTCACAAGTAGACACACATACTGGTTGGATTTGGCCCGAGGGTGAGTGATGGTTCAATATAGAAAATGATATTGACAAGCGATTTCACAAAAAATAAATGCACTGTTAATAACTGAAAGGTAAACACACTGAACCACTGACTCACAGCTCGTGAGTTGAAAAGCTGCAACAAGGCACCAACATCTTTTCAGGCCATTCACACACCTTTCATAAATCATACACAAAAGACCATTCACACCACCATCTGTGGAACCAACACATTACAGCATTCACAAAAATAGATAATGTGCACCCTGGCAGAGAAATATATCAACAACACTTTTTACTACACAACCATCTATTTCTCAAGTACACACACATACAGGTTGGATTTGATATGAGGGTGAGTGATGGTTCGAAGTTTAAAATGTTATTAATGAGGGATGTCCCAAAAAATAAACGCACTGCTAATAATTGTGAGGGAAAAAAATTAACCAGTGATTCACAGCTTGTGAGTTGTAAAGCTGCTAAAAGGCACCAACCTCTTTACAGGCCGTTCATACACCTTCCATACATGAGACACAGAAAAACATTCACACCACTAGCTGTGGGCCCAGCACATTACAGCACTCACATCAACAGCCATTCACGGGCCCATCACTTTCAAATGTCCACATGCCTGAGTGTGTGGACTGTTGTTTGGCTAAAGATGTGTGTATTGACCAGCAGCAAGTCACTACTCACACACAGCCAGCCAAGTGCCAGTCCACACACACTGTCAACCGTGTTCCAGTCCACACACACCATCAGCCAAGATCCAGGCCACACACATGGCCAGCCAAGCCCCAGTCGACGAGCACCTCTTGACAAGACCCAGTCCACAGACACCACCTGCCCAGCCCCAATCCATGCACACTACAAGCCAAGCACAAGTTCACACACTGCCAACCAAGCACCAGTCCACACATACTGCCAGCCAAATGCCATTCCACGCAAACTGCCAGCCAAGCACCAGTCCAAGCAGACCACCTGCCAAATACCAGTCCACGCACACTGCCATCTGTAGATACAAAAATACAAACACAAAAGTTCTAGTAAATATATTGCACTTATGCCAACCTTGAAACTGAAAACAATTATAAAACAATATGAACCCAGCAGTTCACTTTTACATTCACGGATGCTCCCAAAAACCCTTTTGTGCCTGGTACTTTGTAAAACAAGTAGGCACACACAGCGCAGGTTTAGACGGACATTCAATGCAGTACATATGAGTCTCCTTCTGTGCATCTCTTCGCATACAGACTCTACATCTCATACTGGGAAAACCTTTCTTGGGAGTGGGAGGAATGTGTTCAGCGTAGTGGTGATTTTTCAATCTACCCACATCCTCCACCACTCCAACTCTAGGAGCACTTGCTTGTTCCACTACAACAAGGCTGACTATCACAGACGCCTGAAGCTTAAAAACTGTCATTTGTGACACTGGAAATCAATCCTTAAATACAACAAAAGCATTTGAAGGTTGCTAAGTGGAAAAAATGACTACCCAACTTCTTATGCCAAATGTAAGCCTTACAAAGAGCAGAGTAAGTGTCCAACCTCTGATCTACTCTATCTAAGCCACCCATGTGCTTATCATAGTCTAATAGGCACACAGATTTGCTCACTACAGCAACCTGACCCCAAACAGTAACAGGTGAAGTAGTCAGCATGAAGACATCCCTCTTGTCAGCAAACTTGACTGCTTTAAGCTATTCACTAACAAAGCACTGCACTGTACCTATCATGTTTTTGACAAACAAGTTTGTTTGGGTCAATCAATCAATCAATCAGGACATTTGTTAAGTGCGCTACATATCTGTGAGGGTCTCAAGGCGCTGGGGGATGTAGGGGGTGCTGCCATTGATTGAAGAGCCAGGTCTTGAGAAGTCTTCTGAAGGCCAGTAGATCTTAGGTCTGCCGTAGGTTGGTGGGGAGGGTGTTCCAGGTCTTGGCGGTGAGGTGGGAGAAGGATCTGCCGCCGGCGGTCATTCTTCGGATGCAGGGGACTGTGCCAAGGGCGAGTCCAGCGGAGCGGAGCTTGCGTGTAGGGGTGTAGAAGCTGAGTCATCTGTTGAGGTACCTTTACGGTTGGGGTGGATTGTGCCACAAGCAACAGTATCCACTTTGACCAATTCCCTGAACAATTGCACACCTGTTTAGAAGTTATCTACATTTAAATGGTGACCTTTGTTTAAAAGTCCTCTACCAAGGTCCCAAACGATTTTTTTACTCACTCCGAAAGTGGACGGACAACTAAGCGGGTCAATCCGATCATCCTTACCGGTGTACACCCTGAACTTAGAGACATATCCAGTCCTACTCTCACACAGCATATACATCTTAAATCAATAATATGCCCTCTTGCTCGGCATGTACTGCCTAACAATTAAAAATCCCTTCAACAAGACCAAAAACTCATTCACAGCTATTTGTTTCCCTGGAGAATAGATCTCTGAAAACTGATCTACAAAGTGATTAAGGCCAGACCAAATCTTAAAAAGACAAACACAATCAGGGTGATAATGTAGCAGTGCTAAACCATTATCAACAAAATGCAACATCGAATCGAAGCAGAAGCAAATATCGAACACGATTGCAGGAACTATAGCCATTGACATCAAGGGAATAGTCGATCAATATGAAGACATTGACGGCTTCCTTATCAAGCCCATCAAAAAAGTTAAACCCAAGAACATCTTCAACTCATTCAGATTTGTGGGAATCCACTGAGTCTCTCCAGAGTGGGGTTTAAGCCCGGCACTGTTGTCCCTCAAATACTGTTCAGCATAGAAATTAGTCTGCTCGACAATCTCATTCAAAAATCCATTGTCCATAAACAACTGAAATAAAATATGTCTAGGCTAAAAGTTTTCAGTATCCACTCTACACACTGTGATACCAGTAAAGGCATGCAAACCCAGATGTCAGCTCTTCCAATGGAAAGCCTTGCAAGCCCAGGCTGCAATCCAGATGCCTCTTGTTGCAGAATCAGCACATCAATGTCCTCCTTTAAAACAGGCACTTCATATGCACTGAGAGTGGCTTCATCATCAGAGTATTCCTCTTAGACAGAACATTTACTGCCTGACTCTTCCACACCCTTCTCTGCCTCAGATGCAGAGTCAGACTCTGAACCATGGTCCAGCGTATCCGACGGCTCTTCATAACGCATGTCAACATCATCGGATTGCTGAGAGTGGGGTCTGGGGTGGCAGCAGAAGCTTCTGCTGACATACCCTGTTTGGGGTGGGTTTATATGGGTGACCCATGGGGTGAGCGCCATTGTTTCTCCCATGGGCGGGTGCGAAGACGGAACAGTTTCGTCATCAGCACACAGCCACCTTTGCTCAGGATGGAACCTTTCCTTTCTGAGCATGCATGGGGTTAATTTTGCAATAATATCAATGTTATGTATAAATAATTTCATGTTATTATAAAAATAATTGTTTAATTTGTTAATTTCAATGTAAAATATATGTCAGTTTTTATTTGGTAACAGTGCACTATAGGTAACAGTTTCATTTATTTAAAAAATAATTTTTATATGTTTGACCATGGAGTATCTACAGTGTATGTAACCCTTTTAGTGGCCACCACCTTCTCAAAATGGTTCCGATTTCTGTGGATATTGTAAATCTATCTTTTTTATAGTTCAGCACTTTACCTCAAAATGGTTTAGATTGGAATGAGAATAGTAAATGTAACCCCTTTAGTGTGCCACACCTTCCCCAAAATGGGTTAGATTGGAGTGGGAAAAGTAAGTGTAACCCCATGAAGGGTCCAACACCTTCACCACAATGGTTTAGTCTGGAGTGGAAATAGTAAATGCTACAGGCCCGATTCACAAAAGTAATCTAAGACAAAATCCTAACTTTACGACTTTTGGTATTCACAAAAGGCATTTAGTAGTAGTAAAGTTAGGATTCCTAACTTTACTACTACCAAACTGATACAAAATCCTAACTTTACGACTTTCGGTATTCACAACAGGAATTTAGTAACTTTCGGTATTCACAAAAGATATTTAGTAGTAGTAAAGTTAGGATTCCTAACTTTACTACTACTAAATGCCTTTTGTGAATACCGAAAGTCGTAAAGTTAGGATTTTTCTCAGTAGCAGTAGTAAATTTAGGAATCCTAACTTTACTACTACTAAATGCCTTTTGTGAATTCCGAAAGTCGTAAAGTTAGGATTTTTCTCAGTTTAGTAGGAGTAAAGTTAGGAATCCTAGTAATCACCAGAGTAGAATGTGATCATTGTATGTAAAGTGTGCAGAAAATAGTAATAGGGTCAGAGAAGGAAGGGGAAATAGGGAAAAAGGGAAGAAATAAGTAATGAAATGGTTATCTTATATCTTTATCGGCTCAGAAAATATTGAAGTTAAGCATCCATGTTGATGCCCTGTTCAACAGCCTGTAGTTTAATAATCCAATGTGCTTCACATTGTTTAAGCTTAAGTTCTCTATTGCCCCCCATTAGATCAGATGTTACAGAGTCTATACTATGAAATTTGAAGCCAGGTCATTTTCTTTGGGCTGTGCATTCTTGTGCATGACTCCCAATTGGGGACCACACATCCAGATTTTTTATTAAACGGAAATGTTCCGTTATGCGCTCCTTGAGTTGGCGTATCGTACTGCCAACATAAATTTTGTCACATTTGCAATGAATCACATAAACAACATATTTAGTCATTCAGTCAATATGCTTATTTTTCCGAAACTTCCAGGATCCATTATATTCAAATTCCTTAATTCCATTAATTGCCATCTTACACATACCACAATTGCCACAAATGAATGACCCCTCATTTAGTTTGTCTTGACATGTATCTCTAGGTATCCGTATTGTGGGGTAGCTAGGAGTGACCAGATTCCTGAACGTTTTTCCCCTCCTGTATGTAAAGCTTGGATGTGCTAGTACTAGTGTTTTGCCTGCTGTCAGCAGATGCCAGGGGCGTTTCAAAATGTTATACGGTTTGTGTGAGCATGGATGATAATTGGTCACCAATCTTAAAGGTGTTTTTGTATTCTGTTGGAATTAAGTGAAAAGTCTGATCTGTGCTACCGTACATAATGATGCTTAAGTTAGCATTTGCGGCGCCATTTCATATTTAGCCACCAATTCTAGGCCATGATCACAATTAATTGCTCCCTGCTGAATCCTCTGTGTCTCTCTGAGTTGAGCCTCGCTATACTAATGAATATATTTTTTGTACTTCTGCATACCTTTCCCATGAACTGGAAGCCTGCTCCCACTGGCTCAGCTGGAGGCACAGATAGAATGACCTTGCCAGAGAGATAGTGTGTGCCCGGTCTCAGACTCTTAGCTCATCTCTGTGTGCCCGTTTGTTTCTTGCTGCTTTCTGTGGACAGTTACTGGTTGGGTGTGTCTTGTGCTCATGCTGAAATGTATCATTGTTACCTTTATGCTTGTGAAAGTCAGTCCCTCATCAGCCATCATAGGAGGCTAGTCAGATAGGACTCCACTGCAGTGTAATTTGTTAATAAATCAGTTTGATTGCATTCTCCACTGGGCTAGTGACTCTTCATTTCTTGGCAGGCTAGTGGAGATCCATCTATGCAGGGCGTTGGGGTTGTCATTTTCCAAAATGGTAGGGGTGGAATTGTTGAATGAGGAGGTGAGCTGGTCGTCGGTGATTTTGGTCCAGTTTCTTCATGGGGGCAGGTGCTGGAATCTGTGGCTGGTGGCTGTTCTGAAGGTGAAGGTGAAGTGGACGGAGCGATGGTCTGTCCATGAGAGTTCGGTGGTGTGGCTCAAGGTGATGGAGTTTCCTGTAGTGAAGAAGGGGTCAAGGGTGTGTCCTGCTGAGTGCGTGGGCTCAGTCACGGTCTGGCGTAGTCCGATGTTTTGGAGGTTGTCCGGGAGGGATGTGGTGTTGGGGTCGAGTTGGTTTTCAAGGTGTAAGTTGAGGTATCCCAGCAGGGTGTAGTTGGTTGGTTCTATGGCCTACAGAGAGATGATGTCGTAATGGAGTTGGAGAAAGTTCTGTGGGGTCCAGGGTGTCGGTAGATGACGGTTCCATGGAGGGTGGAGGTGGGGCTGGCCAGTATGTTGAAGTGAAGTAATTCCATCAGTTCTGTGGGCTCGTCGGGGAGTGTGCTCAGGCAGAGGCTGGATTTGTGGATAATGACGATTCCTTCTCCCAGGCAGGTGGGGGACCATTCCTTGAGAACTTGTATCCTTGCCAGATGGCGATGGTGATGTCTGGTCCCAAGGTGGTGTTGGTCTAGATTTCGGTGACAAATGCTTCATCCGGGGCGGTGCTGTCGAGTAGGTCCCAGATTTTGGTGGCATGTTTGTGAAGGTTATCGGACGTTGAGGAGGATGCATTGCGGGTCTCTGGTTTGGTTGTATTCTTGCAGGCGGGTTGCGCTGGGTCTGAGTTCTTGGCGGTGATGCAGGAGTGTCGGCAGCAGTGACAGCTGAATGGTCTGTAGGTGTCAGCTGGTGATGCTAGCTTGCAGTTGTTCTTGCGGCCTGAGTTGGGTGCGTAGAGTGCCGCTGGGTCATGGCGTTGGCAGGCAGAGGACCAAGGATCCTGGTGCTGGTCGTGGTCGGGTGATGGACGGGCGCAGACGGGCTTGTCTTTGGAGCACGTCAGGTAAGGGGGAAAATAAGTAGAAATAAGGCACAGAAGAGCAAAGATGCAGAAAAGTGCAGAAAGGTGAAAAATAGAAGAGGGCAGAAAAATGAGTGGAAACGAGTGAAAGAGCAGAGCGATAGGAAGGAGACAGAGGTCCACTGGACCACCAGGGGTTGAGGTACAGGGAAACCTGCATGTGGAAGAGGGCCTCGATAACCAACACTTAAGAGTGCAGGGGCAGGCCTCTCTTATTGGTGGAGCTGCGATAGTGGGAGAGCAATTTCACTGACGATGAGTCAGTGGTGAAATGCTGCCAGTTTTGTTTTTCAGTATTGCAGGCTATCTTGCCGATAGGACGGAATGGGCAATGTTTTGAAACATTTTACGAGTATATCTTTCATAGGGATGAGATAGAAAATAAGAACATGGTACCCTTGAACTCAGAATTGATAACACATCTTTTAGTAAGGATGTTTTTTTAAGTCTGTGTTTGAAAATGGCACTTTGAGAAAGTGGCTATGTTCTTGTTCAACTGTTCCGTGTGTTTCTGTCTGTTTGAGGATTGACTGTATGGTTTCAGTGTGACAGAGAAAGAGGATGTGCATTTGGTGGGGTGTCCATTTGTGTTGATCCAACTACTTTACACATTGACTTTGGGATGAGTCTGTCTGCTCATGCCAAGCTACGAGGGGCGTGAGAGGGGGTTATCTAAAGTGTGTATCCCCCTTACCCTGACTCGACGGAATGATCCATATTTGAACAAAGAAACCTACCAACTAGGGACCCTCATTTTTAACAAATGGTAATTGCCTTTAGCTTTGCATGTCCAGGGAATATGCTTTTAAAAAAGGGTGAGTATTGTGAACAGGAGGTCACCTGATTAGGTCACCTTCTGTTGAAGGGGGTAGGAGATTAGCTCCTTGGCTAACTAACACATTAAATGACGTACATGGCGTGCACAACATTTTCTTTTGGGCAACTAATAAACTGTGTTTTTCTTTGGCTTCTGTGCTTGGTACATATATTGTTGTTCGCTGTTTTGTGTTGTAAGCACACAAGACAGCTTGTTGTGTGTGCTTTCTGTCTTTGACACTACCACAAGAGCACTCCTGAGCTGTGTAGGAGTGATCATGATGTGGCATTCCCTATAAGACAATCGGTTGGACTCGCTTTAGCCACTAATTTCACAGATAAGGTACTCCATGCCGTAAACATGCCCGTGAATAAACAGAGACACAGCACTTCACCAGTGCACGTCTAACCAGTTGTAAAATAGCACTGTTTGCAAAGATTGTCATGATTAAAAAGATGTGTCTCCTTGAAGTCAGTACACATACATGGGGGAGAGGGAGGTATACAATGCCAGGTCGCCCTCCAAAGTTGAATCATGAAAAAAAAGAGCCCAAGACGATGGGTTCTGAGACCTAGCTTGTGTCTGGGCTGCTGGCCTATGTGGTCAGACAGCGCGTGTAAGGAAGAAAAATTTCTTTCTAGAGTCCCCTCACTCACCGGGGTTGCCCCACGGTGACATGCTTCATCATTGGGGCCATCCCAATTCTCTACGAAATGGGGCGTGCTGAGACTTGCGAACTACGTAGGAGCACTATTTTGTGAAGGACTATGTGTGGTGCAAAGTGTAGTGGAGTGGGTGTAGGTGATTTAAAACTACCGTGCTAGTGGCCTAAACAAATTGAATTCTTGCTCCTAGGTTGGTATGGTTTAAAAATGGGGTGGAACACTGGATGTCAGCCTATAATGGAGTTGGGATCAGTGTTACGGTCAACATGTTTTTCTTCAGGACCACACAGGTACCAGCCCTGTGTATGCCACTCTGGTTTAAACCTAAATAGGAACACAAATATTAAAAGATAGTTGGACGCTGCTACTAATAAAAGCATGCGTTAGAATACATAAGATTTCAATTCTTCGTTGTGTTTCTGTAATATAATAAATCAGAACATTAGTGGTACACATCCCCTTTCTCTTCCGAGGCGGGGTACACAACTTCCTTCATGCTGCAAGCAGTATATGGGTGGTTGTTTGCTCCATATCGATGCGTGCAAACTCTCATGGTTCAGTGATGTGATGAGAAAAGAAATGCTTGTGGTGATTTGTTGAGTGAATTCACACATTAAAACAACACAGGACTTAATATGGCAGTAGAAAACACACACTGTTTAACACATATAACATAGTATAGTTAATTCCTCAATATTTACTTTTAAAGGTGCTTAATAGCACTCCCGTCCCAATAATCCTAATGTTTGAGGAAGGAAAATGAAAGCATAGTTCGGTTTTCGTTGTTATTGCTAGATGGAAAGTCTTAGTTTCCATTAATTACGAGTATTTTAAGGCTCGTATGCACAACCGTGTTCCACGGAACCTGTTGGGGAAGAGAGACTCGACTTACTTCTGTCTGGGGGACACCGCATTGGAACACCTACTTAGCTTCCCCGCCGGACAGCATCTTGGCATGTCTCTGGCGAGGGAAGGTTTAAAAGCTCTTCCGCGATACGGTGTTGCCGTGTGAAGCAACTAGACCGCGGAGGCGGATACAAAATGGCCGCCGCCCTTTGGCAAGTGTGGCGGCCATGTTGGGTTAGGTCGCCTTGAGCGCATAAGGTTCTCTTAGAATTCTGAAATGGCAGTTTTGCGGGGTATATCCATAACTAGCTGGCAGGTTCAGAAACAAATAAGCAGCATTGATTGTCAGATTACAGTCACATTGTTAGTTATTTATAAACGGATGGTCTGTACATGGTGATTTTGCAAAGCAGATTGTAGTGAAAAGGAATACCAGATTGTACTCTATAATTAAATTAGATTATTTTAGAATATTTCAGAAGCGTGACAGTTGCATTTGGGGTGCAACAGAGATAGTTATGCCTTTTCTTTCGTATGATGGGGCAACATTTATGAAAGGTTGCATCTTCCAGATGTAGTAACGTTCTCTTATTCTTAGGTATATGACAGTCCCTATGTACTGAAGGCACCCCAGGGTATGTCATCATTCAGGCCATGTGTTTCAGTGTGGAGTTTGAACACCCACCTTTGTTCACGTTCATGTAGTGTCCTCTCAAGATTGGTCTTGTTCTTTATACATTCAAATACTACCCATCTTAGATCATTTGGTGTATGCTGTTTTTCGATGAAGTGGCTCGTCATAAGTGTGGTTGCACGTTTGCAACGTATGTTGCTTCTATGTTCCACAATGCGAGTACTCACTTTCCTGGTTGTCATTCCCACGTAATGCATATTACATGTGCAGGTGATCAAGTAGATCACTCCAGTTAAAAAACTGGCGTAGTTCCAAGGTGGTATTGTTGTTTAAAGAAACTTGTTTTGTGGCCGTGGTTAGATGACACACACTGCAATTGCTGCATGTGTAATGCCATGTCGGTAGAGGGTGTAATCTGTTGGTATTGTCTTCCATTATTCTCAGTCGTGTGTGTACCAGATGGCCTTTTAGATTCATACCACGTCTGTGACTGAACATAGGAGTGGGTATATCAAGGCCTCCACTGTTAAGTACTTTCCAGTATTTTTTCACTATTTTAGTGACTTGATCAGACGCTGTATTGAATGTTATGATGCATTTTGGTCGCCTGGTCTCTATCTCATTGGCACCTTTGCTTCCAAAAGGGCGTCTCTGATGTATTGCCTGCCCTCTTTTTTGCTTTGTTGCCCAGTTTCTTTGGGTAGTTTCTGTTCCTAAGCTTTTTACTCAGATATTCTGCCTGAGTCCTGTAATCCTCTTTGTCTGTGCAGTTCCTTCCCAGTCGGAGGAATTGTCCAATTGGGAGGTTTTGTTTCAAGTGTCTGGGATGGAAACTGTCATATATTAAAAGGCAGTTTCTCGCAGTCGGCTTAAAATGTGTTCTGGTTGCTAGGGTGCCCTCTCTTGCCCAGATATTGCGGTCTAGGAATACTAGATGTGATCTGCTCTTGGTGTGAGTAAATTTCAAGTACCTGTCTTGTATGTTTAGCCAGTGGAAGAAGCTGGTTGCTTCTTCTTCAGTGCCTTGCCAGATCAACAGGACGTCATCTATGTATCTTTTCCATAGTTTAACATGATGTGTGTAGGGATTGTATCCCTCCACCACTCCAACTCTAGGAGCACTTGCTTGTTCCACTACAACAAGGCTGACTATCACAGACGCCTGAAGCTTAAAAACTGTCATTTGTGACACTGGAAATCAATCCTTAAATACAACAAAAGCATTTGAAGGTTGCTAAGTGGAAAAAATGACTACCCAACTTCTTATGCCAAATGTAAGCCTTACAAAGAGCAGAGTAAGTGTCCAACCTCTGATCTACTCTATCTAAGCCACCCATGTGCTTATCATAGTCTAATAGGCACACAGATTTGCTCACTACAGCAACCTGACCCCAAACAGTAACAGGTGAAGTAGTCAGCATGAAGACATCCCTCTTGTCAGCAAACTTGACTGCTTAAAGCTATTCACTAACAAAGCACTGCACTGTACCTATCATGTTTTTGACAAACAAGTTTGTTTGGGTCAATCAATCAATCAATCAGGACATTTGTTAAGTGCGCTACATATCTGTGAGGGTCTCAAGGCGCTGGGGGATGTAGGGGGTGCTGCCATTGATTGAAGAGCCAGGTCTTGAGAAGTCTTCTGAAGGCCAGTAGATCTTAGGTCTGCCGTAGGTTGGTGGGGAGGGTGTTCCAGGTCTTGGCGGTGAGGTGGGAGAAGGATCTGCCGCCGGCGGTCATTCTTCGGATGCAGGGGACTATGCCAAGGGCGAGTCCAGCGGAGCGGAGCTTGCGTGTAGGGGTGTAGAAGCTGAGTCATCTGTTGAGGTACCTTTACGGTTGGAGTGGATTGTGCCACAAGCAACAGTATCCACTTTGACCAATTCCCTGAACAATTGCACACCTGTTTAGAAGTTATCTACATTTAAATGGTGACCTTTGTTTAAAAGTCCTCTACCAAGGTCCCAAACGATTTTTTTACTCACTCCGAAAGTGGACGGACAACTAAGCGGGTCAATCCGATCATCCTTACCGGTGTACACCCTGAACTTAGAGACATATCCAGTCCTACTCTCACACAGCATATACATCTTAAATCCATAATATGCCCTCTTGCTCGGCATGTACTGCCTAACAATTAAAAATCCCTTCAACAAGACCAAAAACTCATTCACAGCTATTTGTTTCCCTGGAGAATAGATCTCTGAAAACTGATCTACAAAGTGATTAAGGCCAGACCAAATCTTAAAAAGACAAACACAATCAGGGTGATAATGTAGCAGTGCTAAACCATTATCAACAAAATGCAACATCGAATCGAAGCAGAAGCAAATATCGAACACGATTTCAGGAACTATAGCCATTGACATCAAGGGAATAGTCGATCAATATGAAGACATTGACGGCTTCCTTATCAAGCCCATCAAAAAAGTTAAACCCAAGAACATCTTCAACTCATTCAGATTTGTGGGAATCCACTGAGTCTCTCCAGAGTGGGGTTTAAGCCCGGCACTGTTGTCCCTCAAATACTGTTCAGCATAGAAATTAGTCTGCTCGACAATCTCATTCAAAAATCCATTGTCCATAAACAACTGAAATAAAATATGTCTAGGCTAAAAGTTTTCAGTATCCACTCTACACACTGCGATACCAGTAAAGGCATGCAAACCCAGATGTCAGCTCTTCCAATGGAAAGCCTTGCAAGCCCAGGCTGCAATCCAGATGCCTCTTGTTGCAGAATCAGCACATCAATGTCCTCCTTTAAAACAGGCACTTCATATGCACTGAGAGTGGCTTCATCATCAGAGTATTCCTCTTAGACAGAACATTTACTGCCTGACTCTTCCACACCCTCCTCTGCCTCAGATGCAGAGTCAGACTCTGAACCATGGTCCAGCGTATCCGACGGCTCTTCATAACGCATGTCAACATCATCGGATTGCTGAGAGTGGGGTCTGGGGTGGCAGCAGAAGCTTCTGCTGACATACCCTGTTTGGGGTGGGTTTATATGGGTGACCCATGGGGTGAGCGCCATTGTTTCTCCCATGGGCGGGTGCGAAGACGGAACAGTTTCGTCATCAGCACACAGCCACCTTTGCTCAGGATGGAACCTTTCCTTTCTGAGCATGCATGGGGTTAATTTTGCAATAATATCAATGTTATGTATAAATAATTTCATGTTATTATAAAAATAATTGTTTAATTTGTTAATTTCAATGTAAAATATATGTCAGTTTTTATTTGGTAACAGTGCACTATAGGTAACAGTTTCATTTATTTAAAAAATAATTTTTATATGTTTGACCATGGAGTATCTACAGTGTATGTAACCCTTTTAGTGGCCACCACCTTCTCAAAATGGTTCCGATTTCTGTGGATATTGTAAATCTATCTTTTTTATAGTTCAGCACTTTACCTCAAAATGGTTTAGATTGGAATGAGAATAGTAAATGTAACCCCTTTAGTGTGCCACACCTTCCCCAAAATGGGTTAGATTGGAGTGGGAAAAGTAAGTGTAACCCCATGAAGGGTCCAACACCTTCACCACAATGGTTTAGTCTGGAGTGGAAATAGTAAATGCTACAGGCCCGATTCACAAAAGTAATCTAAGACAAAATCCTAACTTTACGACTTTTGGTATTCACAAAAGGCATTTAGTAGTAGTAAAGTTAGGATTCCTAACTTTACTACTACCAAACTGATACAAAATCCTAACTTTACGACTTTCGGTATTCACAACAGGAATTTAGTAACTTTCGGTATTCACAAAAGATATTTAGTAGTAGTAAAGTTAGGATTCCTAACTTTACTACTACTAAATGCCTTTTGTGAATACCGAAAGTCGTAAAGTTAGGATTTTTCTCAGTAGCAGTAGTAAATTTAGGAATCCTAACTTTACTACTACTAAATGCCTTTTGTGAATTCCGAAAGTCGTAAAGTTAGGATTTTTCTCAGTTTAGTAGGAGTAAAGTTAGGAATCCTAGTAATCACCAGAGTAGAATGTGATCATTGTATGTAAAGTGTGCAGAAAATAGTAATAGGGTCAGAGAAGGAAGGGGAAATAGGGAAAAAGGGAAGAAATAAGTAATGAAATGGTTATCTTATATCTTTATCGGCTCAGAAAATATTGAAGTTAAGCATCCATGTTGATGCCCTGTTCAACAGCCTGTAGTTTAATAATCCAATGTGCTTCACATTGTTTAAGCTTAAGTTCTCTATTGCCCCCCATTAGATCAGATGTTACAGAGTCTATACTATGAAATTTGAAGCCAGGTCATTTTCTTTGGGCTGTGCATTCTTGTGCATGACTCCCAATTGGGGACCACACATCCAGATTTTTTATTAAACGGAAATGTTCCGTTATGCGCTCCTTGAGTTGGCGTATCGTACTGCCAACATAAATTTTGTCACATTTGCAATGAATCACATAAACAACATATTTAGTCATTCAGTCAATATGCTTATTTTTCCGAAACTTCCAGGATCCATTATATTCAAATTCCTTAATTCCATTAATTGCCATCTTACACATACCACAATTGCTACAAATGAATGACCCCTCATTTAGTTTGTCTTGACATGCATCTCTAGGTATCCGTATTGTGGGGTAGCTAGGAGTGACCAGATTCCTGAACGTTTTTCCCCTCCTGTATGTAAAGCTTGGATGTGCTAGTACTAGTGTTTTGCCTGCTGTCAGCAGATGCCAGGGGCGTTTCAAAATGTTATACGGTTTGTGTGAGCATGGATGATAATTGGTCACCAATCTTAAAGGTGTTTTTGTATTCTGTTGGAATTAAGTGAAAAGTCTGATCTGTGCTACCGTACATAATGATGCTTAAGTTAGCATTTGCGGCGCCATTTCATATTTAGCCACCAATTCTAGGCCATGATCACAATTAATTGCTCCCTGCTGAATCCTCTGTGTCTCTCTGAGTTGAGCCTCGCTATACTAATGAATATATTTTTTGTACTTCTGCATACCTTTCCCATGAACTGGAAGCCTGCTCCCACTGGCTCAGCTGGAGGCACAGATAGAATGACCTTGCCAGAGAGATAGTGTGTGCCCGGTCTCAGACTCTTAGCTCATCTCTGTGTGCCCGTTTGTTTCTTGCTGCTTTCTGTGGACAGTTACTGGTTGGGTGTGTCTTGTGCTCATGCTGAAATGTATCATTGTTACCTTTATGCTTGTGAAAGTCAGTCCCTCATCAGCCATCATAGGAGGCTAGTCAGATAGGACTCCACTGCAGTGTAATTTGTTAATAAATCAGTTTGATTGCATTCTCCACTGGGCTAGTGACTCTTCATTTCTTGGCAGGCTAGTGGAGATCCATCTATGCAGGGCGTTGGGGTTGTCATTTTCCAAAATGGTAGGGGTGGAATTGTTGAATGAGGAGGTGAGCTGGTCGTCGGTGATTTTGGTCCAGTTTCTTCATGGGGGCAGGTGCTGGAATCTGTGGCTGGTGGCTGTTCTGAAGGTGAAGTGGACGGAGCGATGGTCTGTCCATGAGAGTTCGGTGGTGTGGCTCAAGGTGATGGAGTTTCCTGTAGTGAAGAAGGGGTCAAGGGTGTGTCCTGCTGAGTGCGTGGGCTCAGTCACGGTCTGGCGTAGTCCGATGTTTTGGAGGTTGTCCGGGAGGGATGTGGTGTTGGGGTCGAGTTGGTTTTCAAGGTGTAAGTTGAGGTATCCCAGCAGGGTGTAGTTGGTTGGTTCTATGGCCTACAGAGAGATGATGTCGTAATGGAGTTGGAGAAAGTTCTGCGGGGTCCAGGGTGTCGGTAGATGACGGTTCCATGGAGGGTGGAGGTGGGGCTGGCCAGTATGTTGAAGTGAAGTAATTCCATCAGTTCTGTGGGCTCGTCGGGGAGTGTGCTCAGGCAGAGGCTGGATTTGTGGATAATGACGATTCCTTCTCCCAGGCAGGTGGGGGACCATTCCTGGAGAACTTGTATCCTTGCCAGATGGCGATGGTGATGTCTGGTCCCAAGGTGGTGTTGGTCTAGATTTCGGTGACAAATGCTTCATCCGGGGCGGTGCTGTCGAGTAGGTCCCAGATTTTGGTGGCATGTTTGTGAAGGTTATCGGACGTTGAGGAGGATGCATTGCGGGTCTCTGGTTTGGTTGTATTCTTGCAGGCGGGTTGCGCTGGGTCTGAGTTCTTGGCGGTGATGCAGGAGTGTCGGCAGCAGTGACAGCTGAATGGTCTGTAGGTGTCAGCTGGTGATGCTAGCTTGCAGTTGTTCTTGCGGCCTGAGTTGGGTGCGTAGAGTGCCGCTGGGTCATGGCGTTGGCAGGCAGAGGACCAAGGATCCTGGTGCTGGTCGTGGTCGGGTGATGGACGGGCGCAGACGGGCTTGTCTTTGGAGCACGTCAGGTAAGGGGGAAAATAAGTAGAAATAAGGCACAGAAGAGCAAAGATGCAGAAAAGTGCAGAAAGGTGAAAAATAGAAGAGGGCAGAAAAATGAGTGGAAACGAGTGAAAGAGCAGAGCGATAGGAAGGAGACAGAGGTCCACTGGACCACCAGGGGTTGAGGTACAGGGAAACCTGCATGTGGAAGAGGGCCTCGATAACCAACACTTAAGAGTGCAGGGGCAGGCCTCTCTTATTGGTGGAGCTGCGATAGTGGGAGAGCAATTTCACTGACGATGAGTCAGTGGTGAAATGCTGCCAGTTTTGTTTTTCAGTATTGCAGGCTATCTTGCCGATAGGACGGAATGGGCAATGTTTTGAAACATTTTACGAGTATATCTTTCATAGGGATGAGATAGAAAATAAGAATATGGTACCCTTGAACTCAGAATTGATAACACATCTTTTAGTAAGGATGTTTTTTTAAGTCTGTGTTTGAAAATGGCACTTTGAGAAAGTGGCTATGTTCTTGTTCAACTGTTCCGTGTGTTTCTGTCTGTTTGAGGATTGACTGTATGGTTTCAGTGTGACAGAGAAAGAGGATGTGCATTTGGTGGGGTGTCCATTTGTGTTGATCCAACTACTTTACACATTGACTTTGGGATGAGTCTGTCTGCTCATGCCAAGCTACAAGGGGCGTGAGAGGGGGTTATCTAAAGTGTGTATCCCCCTTACCCTGACTCGACGGAATGATCCCTATTTGAACAAAGAAACCTACCAACTAGGGACCCTCATTTTTAACAAATGGTAATTGCCTTTAGCTTTGCATGTCCAGGGAATATGCTTTTAAAAAAGGGTGAGTATTGTGAACAGGAGGTCACCTGATTAGGTCACCTTCTGTTGAAGGGGGTAGGAGATTAGCTCCTTGGCTAACTAACACATTAAATGACGTACATGGCGTGCACAACATTTTCTTTTGGGCAACTAATAAACTGTGTTTTTCTTTGGCTTCTGTGCTTGGTACATATATTGTTGTTCGCTGTTTTGTGTTGTAAGCACACAAGACAGCTTGTTGTGTGTGCTTTCTGTCTTTGACACTACCACAAGAGCACTCCTGAGCTGTGTAGGAGTGATCATGATGTGGCATTCCCTATAAGACAATCGGTTGGACTCGCTTTAGCCACTAATTTCACAGATAAGGTACTCCATGCCGTAAACATGCCCGTGAATAAACAGAGACACAGCACTTCACCAGTGCACGTCTAACCAGTTGTAAAATAGCACTGTTTGCAAAGATTGTCATGATTAAAAAGATGTGTCTCCTTGAAGTCAGTACACATACATGGGGGAGAGGGAGGTATACAATGCCAGGTCGCCCTCCAAAGTTGAATCATGAAAAAAAAGAGCCCAAGACGATGGGTTCTGAGACCTAGCTTGTGTCTGGGCTGCTGGCCTATGTGTTCAGACAGCACGTGTAAGGAAGAAACATTTCTTTCTAGAGTCCCCTCACTCACCGGGGTTGCCCCACGGTGACATGCTTCATCATTGGGGCCATCCCAAATCTCTACGAAATGGGGCGTGCTGAGACTTGCGAACTACGTAGGAGCACTATTTTGTGAAGGACTATGTGTGGTGCAAAGTGTAGTGGAGTGGGTGTAGGTGATTTAAAACTACCGTGCTAGTGGCCTAAACAAATTGAATTCTTGCTCCTAGGTTGGTATGGTTTAAAAATGGGGTGGAACACTGGATGCCAGCCTATAATGGAGTTGGGATCAGTGTTACGGTCAACATGTTTTTCTTCAGGACCACACAGGTACCAGCCCTGTGTATGCCACTCTGGTTTAAACCTAAATAGGAACACAAATATTAAAAGATAGTTGGACGCTGCTACTAATAAAAGCATGCGTTAGAATACATAAGATTTCAATTCTTCGTTGTGTTTCTGTAATATAATAAATCAGAACATTAGTGGTACACATCCCCTTTCTCTTCCGAGGCGGGGTACACAACTTCCTTCATGCTGCACGCAGTATATGGGTGGTTGTTTGCTCCATATCGATGCGTGCAAACTCTCATGGTTCAGTGATGTGATGAGAAAAGAAATGCTTGTGGTGATTTGTTGAGTGAATTCACACATTAAAACAACACAGGACTTAATATGGCAGTAGAAAACACACACTGTTTAACACATATAACATAGTATAGTTAATTCCTCAATATTTACTTTTAAAGGTGCTTAATAGCACTCCCGTCCCAATAATCCTAATGTTTGAGGAAGGAAAATGAAAGCATAGTTCGGTTTTCGTTGTTATTGCTAGATGGAAAGTCTTAGTTTCCATTAATTACGAGTATTTTAAGGCTCGTATGCACAACCGTGTTCCGCGGAACCTGTTGGGGAAGAGAGACTCGACTTACTTCTGTCTGGGGGACACCGCATTGGAACACCTACTTAGCTTCCCCGCCGGACAGCATCTTGGCATGTCTCTGGCGAGGGAAGGTTTAAAAGCTCTTCCGCGATACGGTGTTGCCGTGTGAAGCAACTAGACCGCGGAGGTGGATACAAAATGGCCGCCGCCCTTTGGCAAGTGTGGCGGCCATGTTGGGTTAGGTCGCCTTGAGCGCATAAGGTTCTCTTAGAATTCTGAAATGGCAGTTTTGCGGGGTATATCCATAACTAGCTGGCAGGTTCAGAAACACATAAGCAGCATTGATTGTCAGATTACAGTCACATTGTTAGTTATTTATAAACGGATGGTCTGTACATGGTGATTTTGCAAAGCAGATTGTAGTGAAAAGGAATACCAGATTGTACTCTATAATTAAATTAGATTATTTTAGAATATTTCAGAAGCGTGACAGTTGCATTTGGGGTGCAACAGAGATAGTTATGCCTTTTCTTTCGTATGATGGGGCAACATTTATGAAAGGTTGCATCTTCCAGATGTAGTAACGTTCTCTTATTCTTAGGTATATGACAGTCCCTATGTACTGAAGGCACCCCAGGGTATGTCATCATTCAGGCCATGTGTTTCAGTGTGGAGTTTGAACACCCACCTTTGTTCACGTTCATGTAGTGTCCTCTCAAGATTGGTCTTGTTCTTTATACATTCAAATACTACCCATCTTAGATCATTTGGTGTATGCTGTTTTTCGATGAAGTGGCTCGTCATAAGTGTGGTTGCACGTTTGCAACGTATGTTGCTTCTATGTTCCACAATGCGAGTACTCACTTTCCTGGTTGTCATTCCCACGTAATGCATATTACATGTGCAGGTGATCAAGTAGATCACTCCAGTTAAAAAACTGGCGTAGTTCCAAGGTGGTATTGTTGTTTAAAGAAACTTGTTTTGTGGCCGTGGTTAGATGACACACACTGCAATTGCTGCATGTGTAATGCCATGTCGGTAGAGGGTGTAATCTGTTGGTATTGTCTTCCATTATTCTCAGTCGTGTGTGTACCAGATGGCCTTTTAGATTCATACCACGTCTGTGACTGAACATAGGAGTGGGTATATCAAGGCCTCCACTGTTAAGTACTTTCCAGTATTTTTTCACTATTTTAGTGACTTGATCGGACGCTGTATTGAATGTTATGATGCATTTTGGTCGCCTGGTCTCTATCTCATTGGCACCTTTGCTTCCAAAAGGGCGTCTCTGATGTATTGCCTGCCCTCTTTTTTGCTTTGTTGCCCAGTTTCTTTGGGTAGTTTCTGTTCCTAAGCTTTTTACTCAGATATTCTGCCTGAGTCCTGTAATCCTCTTTGTCTGTGCAGTTCCTTCTCAGTCGGAGGAATTGTCCAATTGGGAGGTTTTGTTTCAAGTGTCTGGGATGGAAACTGTCATATATTAAAAGGCAGTTTCTCGCAGTCGGCTTAAAATGTGTTCTGGTTGCTAGGGTGCCCTCTCTTGCCCAGATATTGCGGTCTAGGAATACTAGATGTGATCTGCTCTTGGTGTGAGTAAATTTCAAGTACCTGTCTTGTATGTTTAGCCAGTGGAAGAAGCTGGTTGCTTCTTCTTCAGTGCCTTGACAGATCAACAGGACGTCATCTATGTATCTTTTCCATAGTTTAACATGATGTGTGTAGGGATTGCTGGCATGTAAGATCTTATGTTTTGCAAGTTGGTGGACATACAGACGTGCCACACTCGTCGCAAAGGTGCTGCCCATGCTCGTACCATGCTGTTGGTGGTACAATGTCTCTTCAAAGCGAAAAAGTTTTCAGTGAGTGCTAATGTATAACATTCAAGCACTACATGTCTCGGTGTGTGCTACTGCCAATCCTCCTCAAAGAGGACTTCTTCCAGTATTTCCAGAGTCTCTTTGTGAGGTAGGCTCGTGTACAGACTTTACACATCCAGGCTGATTAATATGCTGGATGTGGGGTCAAAGGTCAGATCTTTCATGAGACATAGAACGACTTTAGTGTCTTGGAGGTATTTGTCTGTTTTTTGTATGATAGGCCTCAAGAAAGCATCTGCAAATCTGGAAAGAGGTTCCAGAATGGACCCTATCCCAGACACTATGGGTCTACCTGGTGCTTTTTCTAGGTTTTTGTGGATTTTTGGGATGGTATAGAAATAAGGAGTGACTGGCATTGTGTTTAATAAGAAGTCGGCTTCCTTTTTACTCATCCAGTTGTTGGTTTGAGATTCCTCAATGAGAGATGCAATGGTGATCCTTAGTCGTACTGTGGGTTCTTCATTGATGAGGACATAGTTTCTGGCATCAGCCAGGAGACATAGACATTCACCTCTGTGGTCCTGAGAGTTCTGAAGGACTATTGCTCCACCCTTGTCTGCCGGTTTTATGGTGATTTTCTCATCCTTTGAGAGCTGCTGTATTGCTGCCCGTTCGATGTTGCTCGTGTTCTGGAACATCCTAACTGTCCTTGGGTCCAAATCCTTCACTTCTTTCATGACTGCTTTTTCAAAAGCCAACAGTTCGACTGGGAGCCTTGTTAGCTACAATGTAAAAGTATGTTACTCGAAAAATAGGCCCTAGTATGCACTGTCTCCCAGCTTGTTGTGTCTGCTGCGTAAGAACATTGACTCCTACGAAAAGGATATCCATGCAATAAAAATGCTAAGATCATGCTTCGGAAAGAGATCAAAGGGCTGATGAGCGTTGATGTAGATACTTTTTAGGTCAACGTGTCTTATAGTTTCTCTGCTTCATAACGACCATTTGAGTATTAATATATTGATCATGTGATAGAGATGTTTCCCCTCCCTAGTATGAAACGGCTTAGCTAAGGCTAAAAGGACAATCTGTTGGAATTACGTGAAAAGTCTGATATATGCTTCCATACATAATGTTGCTTAAGTTAGCTTGGACACTGCTAAATGAAGCACTTGGCAGAGAAATACAGAAAAGATAACTATTACTGCACAACCATCTGTTTCACAAGTAGACACACATACTGGTTGGATTTGGCACGAGGGTGAGTGATGGTTCAATATAGAAAATGATATTGACAAGCGAATACGTACTGCCAGCCAAATGCCATTCCACGCAAACTGCCAGCCAAGCACCAGTCCAAGCAGACCACCTGCCAAATACCAGTCCACGCACACTGCCATCTGTAGATACAAAAATACAAACACAAAAGTTCTAGTAAATATATTGCACTTATGCCAACCTTGAAACTGAAAACAATTATAAAACAATATGAACCCAGCAGTTCACTTTTACATTCACGGATGCTCCCAAAAACCCTTTTGTGCCTGGTACTTTGTAAAACAAGTAGGCACACACAGCGCAGGTTTAGACGGACATTCAATGCAGTACATATGAGTCTCCTTCTGTGCATCTCTTCGCATACAGACTCTACATCTCATACTGGGAAAACCTTTCTTGGGAGTGGGAGGAATGTGTTCAGCGTAGTGGTGATTTTTCAATCTACCCACATCCTCCACCACTCCAACTCTAGGAGCACTTGCTTGTTCCACTACAACAAGGCTGACTATCACAGACGCCTGAAGCTTAAAAACTGTCATTTGTGACACTGGAAATCAATCCTTAAATACAACAAAAGCATTTGAAGGTTGCTAAGTGGAAAAAATGACTACCCAACTTCTTATGCCAAATGTAAGCCTTACAAAGAGCAGAGTAAGTGTCCAACCTCTGATCTACTCTATCTAAGCCACCCATGTGCTTATCATAGTCTAATAGGCACACAGATTTGCTCACTATAGCAACCTGACCCCAAACAGTAACAGGTGAAGTAGTCAGCATGAAGACATCCCTCTTGTCAGCAAACTTGACTGCTTAAAGCTATTCACTAACAAAGCACTGCACTGTACCTATCATGTTTTTGACAAACAAGTTTGTTTGGGTCAATCAATCAATCAATCAGGACATTTGTTAAGTGCGCTACATATCTGTGAGGGTCTCAAGGCGCTGGGGGATGTAGGGGGTGCTGCCATTGATTGAAGAGCCAGGTCTTGAGAAGTCTTCTGAAGGCCAGTAGATCTTAGGTCTGCCGTAGGTTGGTGGGGAGGGTGTTCCAGGTCTTGGCGGTGAGGTGGGAGAAGGATCTGCCGCCGGCGGTCATTCTTCGGATGCAGGGGACTGTGCCATGGGCGAGTCCAGCGGAGCGGAGCTTGCGTGTAGGGGTGTAGAAGCTGAGTCATCTGTTGAGGTACCTTTACGGTTGGAGTGGATTGTGCCACAAGCAACAGTATCCACTTTGACCAATTCCCTGAACAATTGCACACCTGTTTAGAAGTTATCTACATTTAAATGGTGACCTTTGTTTAAAAGTCCTCTACCAAGGTCCCAAACGATTTTTTACTCACTCCGAAAGTGGACGGACAACTAAGCGGGTCAATCCGATCATCCTTACCGGTGTACACCCTGAACTTAGAGACATATCCAGTCCTACTCTCACACAGCATATACATCTTAAATCCATAATATGCCCTCTTGCTCGGCATGTACTGCCTAACAATTAAAAATCCCTTCAACAAGACCAAAAACTCATTCACAGCTATTTGTTTCCCTGGAGAATAGATCTCTGAAAACTGATCTACAAAGTGATTAAGGCCAGACCAAATCTTAAAAAGACAAACACAATCAGGGTGATAATGTAGCAGTGCTAAACCATTATCAACAAAATGCAACATCGAATCGAAGCAGAAGCAAATATCGAACACGATTGCAGGAACTATAGCCATTGACATCAAGGGAATAGTCGATCAATATGAAGACATTGACGGCTTCCTTATCAAGCCCATCAAAAAAGTTAAACCCAAGAACATCTTCAACTCATTCAGATTTGTGGGAATCCACTGAGTCTCTCCAGAGTGGGGTTTAAGCCCGGCACTGTTGTCCCTCAAATACTGTTCAGCATAGAAATTAGTCTGCTCGACAATCTCATTCAAAAATCCATTGTCCATAAACAACTGAAATAAAATATGTCTAGGCTAAAAGTTTTCAGTATCCACTCTACACACTGCGATACCAGTAAAGGCATGCAAACCCAGATGTCAGCTCTTCCAATGGAAAGCCTTGCAAGCCCAGGCTGCAATCCAGATGCCTCTTGTTGCAGAATCAGCACATCAATGTCCTCCTTTAAAACAGGCACTTCATATGCACTGAGAGTGGCTTCATCATCAGAGTATTCCTCTTAGACAGAACATTTACTGCCTGACTCTTCCACACCCTCCTCTGCCTCAGATGCAGAGTCAGACTCTGAACCATGGTCCAGCGTATCCGACGGCTCTTCATAACGCATGTCAACATCATCGGATTGCTGAGAGTGGGGTCTGGGGTGGCAGCAGAAGCTTCTGCTGACATACCCTGTTTGGGGTGGGTTTATATGGGTGACCCATGGGGTGAGCGCCATTGTTTCTCCCATGGGCGGGTGCGAAGACGGAACAGTTTCGTCATCAGCACACAGCCACCTTTGCTCAGGATGGAACCTTTCCTTTCTGAGCATGCATGGGGTTAATTTTGCAATAATATCAATGTTATGTATAAATAATTTCATGTTATTATAAAAATAATTGTTTAATTTGTTAATTTCAATGTAAAATATATGTCAGTTTTTATTTGGTAACAGTGCACTATAGGTAACAGTTTCATTTATTTAAAAAATAATTTTTATATGTTTGACCATGGAGTATCTACAGTGTATGTAACCCTTTTAGTGGCCACCACCTTCTCAAAATGGTTCCGATTTCTGTGGATATTGTAAATCTATCTTTTTTATAGTTCAGCACTTTACCTCAAAATGGTTTAGATTGGAATGAGAATAGTAAATGTAACCCCTTTAGTGTGCCACACCTTCCCCAAAATGGGTTAGATTGGAGTGGGAAAAGTAAGTGTAACCCCATGAAGGGTCCAACACCTTCACCACAATGGTTTAGTCTGGAGTGGAAATAGTAAATGCTACAGGCCCGATTCACAAAAGTAATCTAAGACAAAATCCTAACTTTACGACTTTTGGTATTCACAAAAGGCATTTAGTAGTAGTAAAGTTAGGATTCCTAACTTTACTACTACCAAACTGATACAAAATCCTAACTTTACGACTTTCGGTATTCACAACAGGAATTTAGTAACTTTCGGTATTCACAAAAGATATTTAGTAGTAGTAAAGTTAGGATTCCTAACTTTACTACTACTAAATGCCTTTTGTGAATACCGAAAGTCGTAAAGTTAGGATTTTTCTCAGTAGCAGTAGTAAATTTAGGAATCCTAACTTTACTACTACTAAATGCCTTTTGTGAATTCCGAAAGTCGTAAAGTTAGGATTTTTCTCAGTTTAGTAGGAGTAAAGTTAGGAATCCTAGTAATCACCAGAGTAGAATGTGATCATTGTATGTAAAGTGTGCAGAAAATAGTAATAGGGTCAGAGAAGGAAGGGGAAATAGGGAAAAAGGGAAGAAATAAGTAATGAAATGGTTATCTTATATCTTTATCGGCTCAGAAAATATTGAAGTTAAGCATCCATGTTGATGCCCTGTTCAACAGCCTGTAGTTTAATAATCCAATGTGCTTCACATTGTTTAAGCTTAAGTTCTCTATTGCCCCCCATTAGATCAGATGTTACAGAGTCTATACTATGAAATTTGAAGCCAGGTCATTTTCTTTGGGCTGTGCATTCTTGTGCATGACTCCCAATTGGGGACCACACATCCAGATTTTTTATTAAACGGAAATGTTCCGTTATGCGCTCCTTGAGTTGGCGTATCGTACTGCCAACATAAATTTTGTCACATTTGCAATGAATCACATAAACAACATATTTAGTCATTCAGTCAATATGCTTATTTTTCCGAAACTTCCAGGATCCATTATATTCAAATTCCTTAATTCCATTAATTGCCATCTTACACATACCACAATTGCCACAAATTAATGACCCCTCATTTAGTTTGTCTTGACATGTATCTCTAGGTATCCGTATTGTGGGGTAGCTAGGAGTGACCAGATTCCTGAACGTTTTTCCCCTCCTGTATGTAAAGCTTGGATGTGCTAGTACTAGTGTTTTGCCTGCTGTCAGCAGATGCCAGGGGTGTTTCAAAATGTTATACGGTTTGTGTGAGCATGGATGATAATTGGTCACCAATCTTAAAGGTGTTTTTGTATTCTGTTGGAATTAAGTGAAAAGTCTGATCTGTGCTACCGTACATAATGATGCTTAAGTTAGCATTTGCGGCGCCATTTCATATTTAGCCACCAATTCTAGGCCATGATCACAATTAATTGCTCCCTGCTGAATCCTCTGTGTCTCTCTGAGTTGAGCCTCGCTATACTAATGAATATATTTTTTGTACTTCTGCATACCTTTCCCATGAACTGGAAGCCTGCTCCCACTGGCTCAGCTGGAGGCACAGATAGAATGACCTTGCCAGAGAGATAGTGTGTGCCCGGTCTCAGACTCTTAGCTCATCTCTGTGTGCCCGTTTGTTTCTTGCTGCTTTCTGTGGACAGTTACTGGTTGGGTGTGTCTTGTGCTCATGCTGAAATGTATCATTGTTACCTTTATGCTTGTGAAAGTCAGTCCCTCATCAGCCATCATAGGAGGCTAGTCAGATAGGACTCCACTGCAGTGTAATTTGTTAATAAATCAGTTTGATTGCATTCTCCACTGGGCTAGTGACTCTTCATTTCTTGGCAGGCTAGTGGAGATCCATCTATGCAGGGCGTTGGGGTTGTCATTTTCCAAAATGGTAGGGGTGGAATTGTTGAATGAGGAGGTGAGCTGGTCGTCGGTGATTTTGGTCCAGTTTCTTCATGGGGGCAGGTGCTGGAATCTGTGGCTGGTGGCTGTTCTGAAGGTGAAGGTGAAGTGGACGGAGCGATGGTCTGTCCATGAGAGTTCGGTGGTGTGGCTCAAGGTGATGGAGTTTCCTGTAGTGAAGAAGGGGTCAAGGGTGTGTCCTGCTGAGTGCGTGGGCTCAGTCACGGTCTGGCGTAGTCCGATGTTTTGGAGGTTGTCCGGGAGGGATGTGGTGTTGGGGTCGAGTTGGTTTTCAAGGTGTAAGTTGAGGTATCCCAGCAGGGTGTAGTTGGTTGGTTCTATGGCCTACAGAGAGATGATGTCGTAATGGAGTTGGAGAAAGTTCTGCGGGGTCCAGGGTGTCGGTAGATGACGGTTCCATGGAGGGTGGAGGTGGGGCTGGCCAGTATGTTGAAGTGAAGTAATTCCATCAGTTCTGTGGGCTCGTCGGGGAGTGTGCTCAGGCAGAGGCTGGATTTGTGGATAATGACGATTCCTTCTCCCAGGCAGGTGGGGGACCATTCCTGGAGAACTTGTATCCTTGCCAGATGGCGATGGTGATGTCTGGTCCCAAGGTGGTGTTGGTCTAGATTTCGGTGACAAATGCTTCATCCGGGGCGGTGCTGTAGAGTAGGTCCCAGATTTTGGTGGCATGTTTGTGAAGGTTATCGGACGTTGAGGAGGATGCATTGCGGGTCTCTGGTTTGGTTGTATTCTTGCAGGCGGGTTGCGCTGGGTCTGAGTTCTTGGCGGTGATGCAGGAGTGTCGGCAGCAGTGACAGCTGAATGGTCTGTAGGTGTCAGCTGGTGATGCTAGCTTGCAGTTGTTCTTGCGGCCTGAGTTGGGTGCGTAGAGTGCCGCTGGGTCATGGCGTTGGCAGGCAGAGGACCAAGGATCCTGGTGCTGGTCGTGGTCGGGTGATGGACGGGCGCAGACGGGCTTGTCTTTGGAGCACGTCAGGTAAGGGGGAAAATAAGTAGAAATAAGGCACAGAAGAGCAAAGATGCAGAAAAGTGCAGAAAGGTGAAAAATAGAAGAGGGCAGAAAAATGAGTGGAAACGAGTGAAAGAGCAGAGCGATAGGAAGGAGACAGAGGTCCACTGGACCACCAGGGGTTGAGGTACAGGGAAACCTGCATGTGGAAGAGGGCCTCGATAACCAACACTTAAGAGTGCAGGGGCAGGCCTCTCTTATTGGTGGAGCTGCGATAGTGGGAGAGCAATTTCACTGACGATGAGTCAGTGGTGAAATGCTGCCAGTTTTGTTTTTCAGTATTGCAGGCTATCTTGCCGATAGGACGGAATGGGCAATGTTTTGAAACATTTTACGAGTATATCTTTCATAGGGATGAGATAGAAAATAAGAATATGGTACCCTTGAACTCAGAATTGATAACACATCTTTTAGTAAGGATGTTTTTTTAAGTCTGTGTTTGAAAATGGCACTTTGAGAAAGTGGCTATGTTCTTGTTCAACTGTTCCGTGTGTTTCTGTCTGTTTGAGGATTGACTGTATGGTTTCAGTGTGACAGAGAAAGAGGATGTGCATTTGGTGGGGTGTCCATTTGTGTTGATCCAACTACTTTACACATTGACTTTGGGATGAGTCTGTCTGCTCATGCCAAGCTACAAGGGGCGTGAGAGGGGGTTATCTAAAGTGTGTATCCCCCTTACCCTGACTCGACGGAATGATCCCTATTTGAACAAAGAAACCTACCAACTAGGGACCCTCATTTTTAACAAATGGTAATTGCCTTTAGCTTTGCATGTCCAGGGAATATGCTTTTAAAAAAGGGTGAGTATTGTGAACAGGAGGTCACCTGATTAGGTCACCTTCTGTTGAAGGGGGTAGGAGATTAGCTCCTTGGCTAACTAACACATTAAATGACGTACATGGCGTGCACAACATTTTCTTTTGGGCAACTAATAAACTGTGTTTTTCTTTGGCTTCTGTGCTTGGTACATATATTGTTGTTCGCTGTTTTGTGTTGTAAGCACACAAGACAGCTTGTTGTGTGTGCTTTCTGTCTTTGACACTACCACAAGAGCACTCCTGAGGTGTGTAGGAGTGATCATGATGTGGCATTCCCTATAAGACAATCGGTTGGACTCGCTTTAGCCACTAATTTCACAGATAAGGTACTCCATGCCGTAAACATGCCCGTGAATAAACAGAGACACAGCACTTCACCAGTGCACGTCTAACCAGTTGTAAAATAGCACTGTTTGCAAAGATTGTCATGATTAAAAAGATGTGTCTCCTTGAAGTCAGTACACATACATGGGGGAGAGGGAGGTATACAATGCCAGGTCGCCCTCCAAAGTTGAATCATGAAAAAAAAGAGCCCAAGACGATGGGTTCTGAGACCTAGCTTGTGTCTGGGCTGCTGGCCTATGTGGTCAGACAGCGCGTGTAAGGAAGAAAAATTTCTTTCTAGAGTCCCCTCACTCACCGGGGTTGCCCCACGGTGACATGCTTCATCATTGGGGCCATCCCAATTCTCTACGAAATGGGGCGTGCTGAGACTTGCGAACTACGTAGGAGCACTATTTTGTGAAGGACTATGTGTGGTGCAAAGTGTAGTGGAGTGGGTGTAGGTGATTTAAAACTACCGTGCTAGTGGCCTAAACAAATTGAATTCTTGCTCCTAGGTTGGTATGGTTTAAAAATGGGGTGGAACACTGGATGCCAGCCTATAATGGAGTTGGGATCAGTGTTACGGTCAACATGTTTTTCTTCAGGACCACACAGGTACCAGCCCTGTGTATGCCACTCTGGTTTAAACCTAAATAGGAACACAAATATTAAAAGATAGTTGGACGCTGCTACTAATAAAAGCATGCGTTAGAATACATAAGATTTCAATTCTTCGTTGTGTTTCTGTAATATAATAAATCAGAACATTAGTGGTACACATCCCCTTTCTCTTCCAAGTCGGGGTACACAACTTCCTTCATGCTGCACGCAGTATATGGGTGGTTGTTTGCTCCATATCGATGCGTGCAAACTCTCATGGTTCAGTGATGTGATGAGAAAAGAAATGCTTGTGGTGATTTGTTGAGTGAATTCACACATTAAAACAACACAGGACTTAATATGGCAGTAGAAAACACACACTGTTTAACACATATAACATAGTATAGTTAATTCCTCAATATTTACTTTTAAAGGTGCTTAATAGCACTCCCGTCCCAATAATCCTAATGTTTGAGGAAGGAAAATGAAAGCATAGTTCGGTTTTCGTTGTTATTGCTAGATGGAAAGTCTTAGTTTCCATTAATTACGAGTATTTTAAGGCTCGTATGCACAACCGTGTTCCGCGGAACCTGTTGGGGAAGAGAGACTCGACTTACTTCTGTCTGGGGGACACCGCATTGGAACACCTACTTAGCTTCCCCGCCGGACAGCATCTTGGCATGTCTCTGGCGAGGGAAGGTTTAAAAGCTCTTCCGCGATACGGTGTTGCCGTGTGAAGCAACTAGACCGCGGAGGCGGATACAAAATGGCCGCCGCCCTTTGGCAAGTGTGGCGGCCATGTTGGGTTAGGTCGCCTTGAGCGCATAAGGTTCTCTTAGAATTCTGAAATGGCAGTTTTGCGGGGTATATCCATAACTAGCTGGCAGGTTCAGAAACAAATAAGCAGCATTGATTGTCAGATTACAGTCACATTGTTAGTTATTTATAAACGGATGGTCTGTACATGGTGATTTTGCAAAGCAGATTGTAGTGAAAAGGAATACCAGATTGTACTCTATAATTAAATTAGATTATTTTAGAATATTTCAGAAGCGTGACAGTTGCATTTGGGGTGCAACAGAGATAGTTATGCCTTTTCTTTCGTATGATGGGGCAACATTTATGAAAGGTTGCATCTTCCAGATGTAGTAACGTTCTCTTATTCTTAGGTATATGACAGTCCCTATGTACTGAAGGCACCCCAGGGTATGTCATCATTCAAGCCATGTGTTTCAGTGTGGAGTTTGAACACCCACCTTTGTTCACAATCATGTAGTGTCCTCTCAAGATTGGTCTTGTTCTTTATACATTCAAATACTACCCATCTTAGATCATTTGGTGTATGCTGTTTTTCGATGAAGTGGCTCGTCATAAGTGTGGTTGCACGTTTGCAACGTATGTTGCTTCTATGTTCCACAATGCGAGTACTCACTTTCCTGGTTGTCATTCCCACGTAATGCATATTACATGTGCAGGTGATCAAGTAGATCACTCCAGTTAAAAAACTGGCGTAGTTCCAAGGTGGTATTGTTGTTTAAAGAAACTTGTTTTGTGGCCGTGGTTAGATGACACACACTGCAATTGCTGCATGTGTAATGCCATGTCGGTAGAGGGTGTAATCTGTTGGTATTGTCTTCCATTATTCTCAGTCGTGTGTGTACCAGATGGCCTTTTAGATTCATACCACGTCTGTGACTGAACATAGGAGTGGGTATATCAAGGCCTCCACTGTTAAGTACTTTCCAGTATTTTTTCACTATTTTAGTGACTTGATCGGATGCTGTATTGAATGTTATGATGCATTTTGGTCGCCTGGTCTCTATCTCATTGGCACCTTTGCTTCCAAAAGGGCGTCTCTGATGTATTGCCTGCCCTCTTTTTTGCTTTGTTGCCCAGTTTCTTTGGGTAGTTTCTGTTCCTAAGCTTTTTACTCAGATATTCTGCCTGAGTCCTGTAATCCTCTTTGTCTGTGCAGTTCCTTCTCAGTCGGAGGAATTGTCCAATTGGGAGGTTTTGTTTCAAGTGTCTGGGATGGAAACTGTCATATATTAAAAGGCAGTTTCTCGCAGTCGGCTTAAAATGTGTTCTGGTTGCTAGGGTGCCCTCTCTTGCCCAGATATTGCGGTCTAGGAATACTAGATGTGATCTGCTCTTGGTGTGAGTAAATTTCAAGTACCTGTCTTGTATGTTTAGCCAGTGGAAGAAGCTGGTTGCTTCTTCTTCAGTGTTTTGCCAGATCAACAGGACGTCATCTATGTATCTTTTCCATAGTTTAACATGATGTGTGTAGGGATTGCTGGCATGTAAGATCTTATGTTTTGCAAGTTGGTGGACATACAGACGTGCCACACTCGGCGCAAAGGTGCTGCCCATGCTCGTACCATGCTGTTGGTGGTACAATGTCTCTTCAAAGCGAAAAAGTTTTCAGTGAGTGCTAATGTATAACATTCAAGCACTACATGTCTCGGTGTGTGCTACTGCCAATCCTCCTCAAAGAGGACTTCTTCCAGTATTTCCAGAGTCTCTTTGTGAGGTAGGCTCGTGTACAGACTTTACACATCCAGGCTGATTAATATGCTGGATGTGGGGTCAAAGGTCAGATCTTTCATGAGACATAGAACGACTTTAGTGTCTTGGAGGTATGTGTCTGTTTTTTGTATGATAGGCCTCAAGAAAGCATCTGCAAATCTGGAAAGAGGTTCCAGAATGGACCCTATCCCTGACACTATGGGTCTACCTGGTGCTTTTTCTAGGTTTTTGTGGATTTTTGGGATGGTATAGAAATAAGGAGTGACTGGCATTGTGTTTAATAAGAAGTCGGCTTCCTTTTTACTCATCCAGTTGTTGGTTTGAGATTCCTCAATGAGAGATGCAATGGTGATCCTTAGTCGTACTGTGGGTTCTTCATTGATGAGGACATAGTTTCTGGCATCAGCCAGGAGACATAGACATTCACCTCTGTGGTCCTGAGAGTTCTGAAGGACTATTGCTCCACCCTTGTCTGCCGGTTTTATGGTGATTTTCTCATCCTTTGAGAGCTGCTGTATTGCTGCCCGTTCGATGTTGCTCGTGTTCTGGAACATCCTAACTGTCCTTGGGTCCAAATCCTTCACTTCTTTCATGACTGCTTTTTCAAAAGCCAACAGTTCGACTGGGAGCCTTGTCAGCTACAATGTAAAAGTATGTTACTCGAAAAATAGGCCCTAGTATGCACTGTCTCCCAGCTTGTTGTGTCTGCTGCGTAAGAACATTGACTCCTACGAAAAGGATATCCATGCAATAAAAATGCTAAGATCATGCTTCGGAAAGAGATCAAAGGGCTGATGAGCGTTGATGTAGATACTTTTTAGGTCAACGTGTCTTATAGTTTCTCTGCTTCATAACGACCATTTGAGTATTAATATATTGATCATGTGATAGAGATGTTTCCCCTCCCTAGTATGAAACGGCTTAGCTAAGGCTAAAAGGACAATCTGTTGGAATTACGTGAAAAGTCTGATATATGCTTCCATACATAATGTTGCTTAAGTTAGCTTGGACACTGCTAAATGAAGCAGTGCGTGTCTTGTATGGTCTACCCAAGCACCACTCCAAGTATGTAAGCAAAAAACAACTCCACTGGCTTCCAGTAAGACATCGGGTGGAGTTCAAAGCCCTTTGCCTAGAGCATAAAGCCCTCTACGGCAGTGGGGCGTAGACATACAATCCTTATTTCCTCGCTACATTCATCGGCGATGCTTATGATCTAGGGACACTGGACTTGTTCTTCATCTTTGTGGAGAAGTGTGGCTCACCAATTAGAGCGGCAGACCCTGAGGCAGAGGTCTGGCCCGGTGTCATAATTTGGCAGCAACTGAGTTAGCATTTAGCTCAGCTACACGAACTTTCATTGTTAACTTGACCAAACGTGCGGGGGCCATTTTGTATTTCCTGGCTTCCATTTTGTATGAACATGCAGCCTCGTGGTCAGCATGCCCTTTTGTCCTTTCTCTATACCAATGATCATTTAATTTGCCCAGCAACAGGCTATTTTTAGCACTGGTCAAGCTCACGCATGCGCACTCGAACATTTAGATTAATGAGCGGTCACCTCTTAGGAATGTTCCATAAAACTGACCAGTGGTACTAAACTCCTCCCACATGTTGGCTGTGTTCCAAAAATGCCCTTATATCTACCTAAACTGTGCAAAAGTATACCGCCTACCTTTTTATTACTGTTAAACTTGTATAAAAGAGGTCGCGCACCGATGTTCGGTGTGATACTTCTTGCATTACCGAAGGGTGCTGTAGGAATGTACCACCACCCCATGGGGTCTTAATAAACTTGTCTTTTGCATTTCCAGTTTCCGTGCCAACTTCTATTCTATGGTGTTCGAGAGTTTTTACAGAGTATGTAGACCTGGCGAAACACAATACCACACCGGGACCAGGGTTCAATTCCCGACGTGGCAGGGTCTTGGGGCTCAATGTCCACGGACTCGATAATTCTCGCCTAGGTGCCTACTCTAATCATGGGTCCCACTCTGCAACTCTGGGCAATAGCTTGCTTAATCTCCACAATGGCCCCGAAACGCTAGGATGCCTGGCCTCACCATGGGGGTGCCCAGTAAGGGGCATCTCACAGGGAAAGCCAGGAAGGGTTCCACAGCGGTATACAGCGCCAGGATTCCTGAAAGGTGATAGTGCGCTTTACATACATTTACACACATTTACATTTACACATTCATCCAAGGATAAAAAGAGTAAGATGGGGAGGAAAACGCTTTTCATTTCTAGCAGCCAAATTACGGAACTCCCTCCCTGTCCCACTGTAACTTCAGTCCTCTCGCACCCTTTTCAGGAAAGGCATAAAAACGTGGCTCTTCAGGCAAATCTAATCATAGGGCGGCTCCTGGATTACACTACCCAGGGCCAAAATACCTTGGCATAAGTGCGCTCTATAAATACCATCAGTCAGTCAATCAGTCAGTTAGCCTTTGCCACGCAATTTCATATTTAGCTGCCAATTCTAGGCAATGATCACAACTAATTTCTCCCTGGCTCAGCAAGTAGAGGCGTGCTGAATTTTCTGTGTCTCTCTGAGTTGGGTCTCACTGTACTAATGAATCCATTGTTTTGCACTTCTGCATACCGTTCCCATGAGATGGAAGCCTGCTCCCACTGGCTCAGCTACAGACACAGACAGAATGAACTTACCAGAGAGATAGTGTGTGCCCGGTCTCAGACTCTTAGTTCATCTGTGTGTGCACCTTTGTTTCTTGCTGCCTTCTGTGGAAAGTTACTGGGTGGGTGTGTCTTGTGCTCATTCTGAAATGTATAATTGTTACGTTTATGCTTGTGAAAGTCAGTCCCTTGTCAGCCATCATAGGAGGCTGGTCAGATTGGACTCCACTGCAGTGTAATTTGTTGATAAATCAGTTTGATTGCATTCTCCACTGGGCTAGCTACTCTTCATTTCTTAGCAGGCTAGTGGAGGTCGAGACTGACCCGGGTGACCCTATTTGGGTTAGTTCCTTCAATTCCTATCACTTTTATGGTTGTTAAGGGTATCGGTCCATTGTAATTTTGATGACTATTTCTTAGCCTTAAGTACAGCGGTCTCAGGGTATTCTCTAGCAAGAAACAGTTGTTGAAAATCATCCGTATTAGGTGCAAAGTTTGTGTCTTTTCTACAGTTCCTATAAGCCCTAAGCATTTCCCCCAAGGGGATAGCATGAGTCTGGCTCCTAGGGTGTGAGTGCATTGTAGGCAGTTTCTTTCTATACATTCTACTATTGATCTTTCCTTCATCAATGTACAATTCAATGTCTAGAGAGACAACCCTATCCTTGCTCTGTCTCATAGTGAAAGTCATATTGTATGGGTTATCATTCATATGTTCAAATAACTCCTGTAACTCCTCATTACTGCCTGCCCAGATTAGGAGGCAATCATCAATGTATCATACATAATAGACAATGAACTTGCCATTTGGCCCCCGATGGGTCCCAGACATGCAACGCAGCAAACAAACCCATAAAGAGACAGGCAGAAGACAGCGCAAATCTGGAACCCATCGCTGTCCCACATATTTTTTGATACCAGGTACCATTAAATAGAAAGGTGTTGTGCTTCAAGATCATAAGTGACATGTCAATTAGCATATCAGAATGCTCCATATGTACTACAGGTCGTCTGTACAGGAAATGCTTTAAGTATATCCGGGCAACAAAACAGTTATTCTATACAAAACAATGTGCACAAATCAAACATATTAAGCATGACAATATTGATTTTTTTTAATAGAAAAACGTTGTATTTTTTATCGTGATGAATAGCTTATATTGTTAAAACCTTCAATACAAAGAGAACCATTATATCACAATTGTGTATCCATAAAGCCAATTCATTTAACATTTATAGGTATTTTGATATCCTTGTACATTGCACAGTATAAACAAATGGCGAGATCCAGTATGACCATAAAAAGTGAGAAGGCTGTCGGTAGGTTGGAACACACTATGCTTGTTTTGGCTGGGGTGCCTTCATCAGGGAATCGTCACAACATTCACTGCATGGAACACATGATGAAAGAGAAAGAGAAAGAATATGTATGCACATTTAATTGTTGTTGGCCCGTAAATGGTTTTAGTAATTGCTGAAGTCTAAAATATTTTGTCTATATTATTTAAGGTTGAGTACGGTGGGATTGGGAAGAGTGCTTTAAAATTGTGTACCTCATGCTACCATGTGAGGTATAGAAATAAAGTGCTTGTTAACATGCAGGTTTAGAGAAGTTACACAAAAGGATTACCTGAGCACAAAGTACACGTATCTGTGAGTATTACAGATAATATCTATTCACAAATAACTGTCCATATCAGCGCATCCAAAGTATGAAAAAATCCTTATTTTTATTCTCAGTCCATAGGTGTTCATGAAGACTTGTAGATACAGCAGTACAATCTTGATACAGTACACAACAGCCAAACGCCAACACGTGTTTCATCAGGCGAAATTACCCAATGACTTCTTCAGGGCTGTAATAATAAATGCGTACCCAATTATAATCCCCATACAATGGGGAGCCAAGTCTAACATAAAATACCTTCACCAATAGGTCATAAAGTGTTCCAAAAGATAGAGAAAGGACAAATCAATACCAAAAGAGTGGAAATAAGGTGGGAAAAGGAAGCCTGAAGTGACCAAGTATACATAAAACCAAAAAGTGCCACCATATAGAACACACCGAAACCAAAAGAAACCAAAATGAAAAAATACCAAAATCAAGCCCACAGTCAAAAATTACAGAAAAATTAAAATTAAAACTATTAAACAGTGCAATATTTAATGATTTACTAAATACTAATAGTGCTTACGTTCCTACACCTATTTATAAATAACCAGGACTCACCCTTAATTGTTCTCACTTTTAGTGTCATACAGTCACGATCATGTCAAAGACCTTTATTTTTAATTCTCTATAAAAAGGATTAAAATAATGTGAGTTATTAGTACTAAGGTATCAATTTTTAAAAGTAATTCTAAACCAATCTAACCATACAATTAAGTAGTCAGATTCTCTTACCTTTAAATCGGTATCAACTGTTCCAAAAACACTGTCTTCCTTATTATAGTTTGGTAAATAACGCCAGGCAATATCAGCCTTCACACTGTGGAACCATCATTAGTATCTAAAAAATATAAATAAAACCGAGCGAAAAGATATATCTGTATACCCAATTTCAAATAACATCGTAGAACTGCAAAGAAATCTTCTGCAAAAAACACTATTCACAATGCATGTCCGACTGGTGTACTTTTACCGTCAATACGTTATCACAACCACACCCAATGGTCATAGTATAATAATACGAATTATAAACACCTAACCGGCTTCCTAGTTATATAGATCTTTATTAAATCAATGTAATTCGACAACCCTGTCTTCACACTCACCTCGGGTTCTCCGAGCAGAAGCGTATATCCGATTCTGTTTCCAATCCGGCGTGTAACACTCGCGCCATCTTGGATGAGTTGTTTATACCAGGAACTATTAACAGCGAAGACAGACTGTACAGATAAAATCTTATCGAAACCTAAACACACCGTATCAAAGCAGTCCGATTTTAATCCTATAGTAATAAGATGGTCCTCACAATTATATCTATATGAAAAAATAGTTGAAGATGCAGTTATTTATATTTCAAAAATTGAGAAAAAGATCATATCAAACCGGCTAACAGCGATAACGCATTTGTCAGAACAGCCACTCAATATCACAGGCGCCATCTTGCAAAGATCCGATTTCAATTATTGACATATACAATAGTAAGTCAATACTCAAAAACTCCAATAAAACCAATGAATTACTCGCAATTATGTCTTTGTGAAGGAATCTTTTAAGTAATAGTGCAATTGTATATACTTCAAACAAATATAGAATTTAAAAAGGAAATTTTGTCAAAGACTGTTACCAACGATAACAATTTTAACAGACCAGCCACTCGATGCCGCGGGTATCATATCGCATTATCGCTAAAGTAATGAAAAGGATTGTATAGCTATCAGTCAGCTAACCACAGAGTAAAGTGCTCGGTTAAGTCAAGTTCTAAATTACCAAATAATACAAAGAAAGATATAAATTAAACAATTATTACAGGAGGTGAAAACTGTAAACAATAAAATAAAGAAGAGAAAGAGAAAGAGAGGCCCAAAGATAGAATGAGGAGGAAAATAACAGTAATATAAACAAAAATTATGTAACATAGTATCACATTTCACATGTATAAGACACTCCTACCCTCAACAACAAGGTATAAACATTTTAACATTTTTAAAATCAAGAGAAAGCAAAAAAATACATTCATATTCATTTGTGACAAGAGAAAGAGTAATATTGATCTATTATAACTCTTCACATAAGTTTGTACTGACAGTTAGAACTGAAGAGAAATACATTGGGTTTACTCATCTTCCCAAAAAGTATTGTAGTTCTGAATCAATATTAATTCCCTGCTCAACTGCACGTAGCTTAAGTATCCAACGTGCCTCACATTGGCGCAGGCGTAGTTCTCTGTTTCCTCCTCTAACATCACTCGGTATGCTTTCTATACCATGAAAGGAAAACGATTTACTGTTTCCCTGGCTAGGACATTCACGTGCATGGATTGCTAATGGATAAAGTCCATCCATATTTTTTAATGCTCTAAAATGTTCAGCAATACGTTCCCTGAGGCATCTTATTGTACTGCCCACATAAATCTTAGCGCATTTGCACTTGATGATATAAACAACATACTTAGTATCACAGTCAATGTGTTGGTAAATTTTATAGGGTAGTGAGTTGTTATGTTGAAATTCCTTGATGCCCTGTTCAGCTAGTCTGCACATACTACATCTGCCACATTTGTATGAACCACAATTCAAATTACTCAACCAATTTCGATCCCTACTCTTGGTTGTAGGATAACTAGGACTAATAAGTCCCCTTAGAGTGGTACCCTTACGGTATGTGACACTGGGGTATTTAGAAATATATTGGCAGATCGTCTGATCCGATGTTAACAAATGCCAATGCTTTTTCAGTACATTGTATATTCTGTGGGACCATGGATGATAATTAGTCACTAGGCGTATCGGTTGTATATTGTCAGTGCCTCTTGTTTTTGATTTTAAAGTGTCCTTCCTGTTTAGTTTAGAAGATCTTTCCCTGGCTTTTTTGATGATGTCTTGATCATATCCTCTCGCCAAAAATCTGGATTCCATATCACGTGAACAGAGCAGAAAATCATCATCCTTACTACAATTTCTTCGTGCTCTATATAATTCCCCATAAGGTATTGCATGTTTCTGAGCCTTAGAATGAGCACTTGTAGCAAAGAGTGTCGAATTACACGCAGTACTTTTTCTATGTAATACACTATTGATTTTACCCTCCTCAACAAACAGTTCAATGTCGAGAAATACAATTCTCTCTTTGTTAGAAGACATAGTAAATGACATGTTATACTTATTGTTATTTAAATGATCAAAAAAGTTTTTTAATTTCGCATCCGAACCTGTCCAAATTATAAAACAGTCGTCTATGTACCTGCCAAAGTAAACAATAAATTCCTGCCACCTTGCCTCCGCGGGTGCCCAAATATGCTCCGCCTCGAATCCGCCCATAAAATGGCACGCTAAAGACGGCGCAAACTTGGACCCCATCGCCACTCCACATTGTTGTTTGTACCAATCCTTACCAAATAGAAAAACATTATGTTTGAGAATCAGTCTTGACATTGACAACAACTTGTTGGAATGGTCCATGAACTCCGCTGGTCTTTTATATCAGAATCTCTCCAACATGTCCAGGCCTTGTTCATGTTTGATATTCGTGTATAACGAAATTACATCTAGTGTAACCATTGTCATAGAGGAATCCCAGGGCACATCTGGAACTATATTAAGGACATGTTTTGTGTCCCTGATATAGGAGGCCAAATTTACCACAAAGGGTTGCAAGTAAATATCAACAAACTCTGCAATTCTTTCCATCGGGCCCCCTATACCAGACACAATTGGCCTTCCCGGAGGCTTTTTCAAATCCTTATGCACTTTAGTTAAAGTGTATATGCATGGGTAACGAGGTTTATCAATTTTCAAATAAGCATATTCATTATCATTAAGTAATCCACTAGTATGCCAGATTTTCAATTCATTGTTAACAACTCGTGTAATTTCAAAGACCAGATTGTTAGAAAGTTTAAGGTAATAATTTTCATTGGAGAATTGGTCCAAGATCTCTGACTCATACGCCGATTTTTGCATTACGACAATGTTGCCACCTTTGTCGGCTTCGCGTATGATGATGTTATCATTAGTTCTAAGTTGTTTTAAGGCAACCTGTTCTCCCTTAGTAAGGTTATGCATATATATAGTGTTTTTGTGATGTTTCCTCATTGTTACCTCACATTTGTCAAGTTCACTGATTACAATCTTGTTAAAAACCTCAATGTTGTTACCAGCAGGTAATTGTGGAGACCACCTAGATTTTCGTTTTAAACCACTGTCTTCACTGGCATCTGAACAATATTCTAGATCCTCCAATACCTGGTGCAGAGTTATTGGATCATGTTCGTTTTCAGTAATAGACAGCAATAACATAGTATCACGAATATCCTTATGTATACTTGGTCACTTCAGGGGTTCCTTTTCCCACCTTATTTCGACTCTTTTGGTATTGATTTGTCCTTTCTCTATCTTTTGGAACACTTTATGACCTATTGGTGAAAGTATTTTATGTTAGACTTGGCTCCCCAAGGATTTTTTCATACTTTGGATGCGCTGATATGGACAATTATTTGTGAATAGATATTATCTGTAATACTCACATATACGTGTACTTTGTGCTCAGGGAATCCTTTTGTGTTCTTTCTATTGTGACGGCATTACGCTGTAATTGCTGTTTTTTGACAGCGTTAGGTGGTAGCTGTCTTTGGTTCCCTTGATGACACCATTTGCTACATGGACTATGCGCTGATAAAACCTCACCATCTGTTGCTTTAGACGGTTTAGAGAAGTTGCCAGAAGGTACCTCTCACCACAGAAGATGAAAGAAAATCAAAAGAAGTAAACCAGAATGCGGTGGGTAAAAACGTTGTAATACTCCTTATATGTTAAGATTCATTACCTGGCGTTAGTCTGTGCACTAAACATGCATCAGTAGTAATAATGTCCAGAGGGTAGTATCCCATGCTATTCAAGTGTTCATAACCATTAAAGTAGGTAACAGATGGTGAATTTACCTTTCAGTGTGTGAAGAAAGTCTGCAAAGAATATGGCCAGTCTCACTTGATTTGGCTTGTCGACAGAACTTCCTATTTAAAATGAAGATAAACCAAAGGAATACAACCGGGGAGAGGGGTTGGCCTAACGGCTAAGGCGCTCGACCTCGGACCTGGGGATCTGGGTTCGAGTCTCAGTAACGACGCCCAAAAACCCTCTGTGATTCTGGGCAAATCGCTTAATCTCCCCGTGCCTAAAAAAATGAAAGTGT